>NC_136469.1:8532255-13532255 GCF_902686455.1 Sciurus vulgaris
TCTGGTCCTGAGAACACGCTTTTTCACTATGTTGCCTTAGAAACAGTGCAAGGAATCTTCATTTCTCCTACCCATGAGGAGGTGGCACAGCTCAGTGGCTCTATCCACTCGCAGCTAATAAGGAATTTCTACCAGTGTTGTCTTTCCATTCGTGCAGTTTTCCAACAGACTTTGACGGAAGAGGTAAAATAGGTTTATAAATATAGTTTTCTGTCAATGTCATTCGCAGTTCTCCAAACACACTCTAATCACTATGTCCAGCAATGTTTTCAAGTTTTTTTAACAGCCAACCTAATTTAACTGCCAAAAGGATTATACTCACTCTAGTTAATCTCAAAATGTTGTTTTATTATACTGAGTTAAAGGCCCTTGATTACTATTTCAGGAAAACAGTGGTCCTGTGTTTTACAGCAAAGTAGAATATAGTAGAATATATATAGTAGAATATTTAATATCTGTGACTCAGCTATTGAGTCAATAATATCTACCGGTTGATTCTTTAATTCCGTAACTATTCAACCAACAATATGAAACATAATGGATTCTGATATAGCTATAGACAAAATACTATTGCAGATGTTTTAGCACTTTGTTGGTTGATTACTTGCTTGCTTTTTAACCCAGGATGAAGTTTTATTTAATACGATTCCTGCTAGGTAAGCACCAATTTAGTATACAATTAAATATAAATTAGATTGTTTAAAATATTAATTAAATGTTGATTACTTGAAAAGGGTAAGTGTACAGAAAGTTTAGTTGTGACTAGTCAAACATCAAACAGCTAAAATTTATAAATGAGTCTTCCCTGAGTCTTTTAAAATGTCGAATACTGCTCTGCACCAGACTGGTGCTGTGGTTACAGTGGGGAACAAAACAAAGTCCCTTCCCTGAAGCCTATTTTCTGATGGAGGAGATGAAGAAATTAGGAAATAACGTGTTGGGTTTATAAGTGTCAAAAGGAATAATAAGACATGTAAGGATGAGAGGTGGGTTACTATTTTAAAAGGCCCGACTGACAAGTAGCCTTTGAACAGAGACAGGAATGAGTGCTGGGGTGGCCCCCTGGCCGTCGGGAGCCAAGTGCAAAACTGCAGAGGTAGGAGGGGCTGGGGGCACCTGGAGCCTCCTGATGGGGCCAGGAAGTGGAAGGAAATGACACTGCCAAGGCCGCAGGCCAGATCATGCCTGGCCGGAGACTGTGATAAGGACTTTGGGCTTTTTCTGAAACAGTTGGAACATTGTTACATAGTTTTGAGTAGACGAGGGCAGGATACCTAGTCGTTTAAAGAATCCTGGACGCCTTTGGAAATCTGATTATAGGGTAGCAAGGACAGAGGCAGGGCCAAATAGAAGACTTAAAATTCTCGAAGCAAGAAACAATCACAACTTTAGGATTTTTAATATGTTTGGGAGGGTGAACCAAAAGGATTTGTTGTTGCATTAAATAATGGTTTATGAGAGAGAAGAACCAAGAATCACCTACTATTGTATCCTGATCCTTAGAAAAAGTTTCTGTTTCAAATGAGTAATTGTTTTGCTAATGCTTTTGTAAATGGGAAATTTAGAGATTATGTAGCAAAGGAAGAGAAAATATTGTTTTAAATATATGTGTTTTAGGTTTACTATAGAATCTTTTATCCACTTAATATACATTTAATAAACTCCTACATTATGTATAAGCACTGTTCCTTTTTAAATATGTAAAAATGAATACATAGTTTCTGCCTTGGATAAAAGCTTAACATCTATCTTCTATATGGGAAAACAGACCTACAAAATGCTAATATAATGTAATATAAATATGAAATAACATGAGGCTGTGAACAAAGTCTTCCCTGGAAGCAGCAAGTGACACTTTACCCAGGAAGTCTTCTTTAGGAAGTAGTATTTAAGCTAAAGTATTAAGGCAGAGTAGAAACTGCAGGCAAAGGGAAGAAAGGCATTGCATGCACTTAGGATCAGCCATCTCAAATCTGTACGTGGAAGCATTTCAAAGTAACACTATTAATAGTAGCTAATATTAATAACACCCATAATTTACAGAAAAAGAAAGCACTAAATGGTGGAGATCATTCCAATTCTACAAATTCGCCGTCTTCTCTTAACCCTGTAAAAGAATATGGTGTGTTATTTGAATGCTCACCTGAAAACTGGACAGATCAGAAAAAAACACCACCAGTTATGGCTTACTGGGTAGTAGGGTAAGTAGGAAAAAGCTGTTTGAAAGTAAAATAAAAGGTTTGAAAAGTGCAAAAAAAGTAGTAAAGATCAGTGTTATAAAACATAGACATAAAATTAATCTAGCCATAATGTTTCAACATATTTTAAAGTTTTATTTTATTTGCTAAAAATCTCCTTTAAATCCCTTCAAAGACTTTTGTCTACTTAAAATTTTTTTGTTTTTGCCTTACAAATAAATCAAATAATTCCACTATTATTCTCCAATTTCTTTCCCTTCTCCCTGACTTCCTTCTCTCCTTTCCTTTCTTTTCCTCTTTTCTTCTGCTCCTTTCTTACATGCCCTCCCCACCAGCACCTATTTTTTCTACCTGGGATGTTCCACCCTTAACCTTGCACATCTGGCTCCTTGATATTCAGACCAGGACTAGCAGGTCATCTCCTCAGAGGTTTCCTGATTAAAGTAGCTAGTTGCCCAGTTATTCTCTGTATGATCCCTCTATTGTTTCTTGTTTGCTTATTATCTAAAGGACTGAATTTTGAGAGATATATTGAAAGTTAAGTTGGAGAAAAGAATTAATGAGGAAAGGGCACAGGTAGGATTAGGGCTACTGGATACCTGCCATGTAGTACTAAGCTGTATGACAGACACTTTACAAATGTTATCCAAAGCAACGATTTCCATGTTCTGGTCTTTGGGATTCTGAATCACCTGGGTTGCTTGTTAGAATCAGATATTCTAACAAGCCAGAACCTGTTTTTGGTATATAAGCTCCCTTGTGTTTGTGATGTGTAACCACCAGGCCTGAGAACATAAGTATAAATTTAACTTTGTAATCAGAACTGTGCTATTAGAAAAACAACAGGAGCAGCCTGTGGATTGGTGTGGACTCAGGAGAGGAAGACCAGTGGATCCCTAGCTATGTCCACAGCAACAGAACAGAAAGAATCAAAGGGACTGGATTAGGATGATGCAGATCTGCATAAAGGGAAAATCTTAAGGAAATCAAACAGAACTAGCTCGCAATTTAAATTGTTTGATTTACATGTGTTAGTATTGTTTAAATAGATTAAAAAGTGAACTCTTAAAGAAAATCAAAATTAATGTTAATCTCAATTCAATACTGTCTGTAAAAAGAACCATCACATACTTAGTATTTTAAGAATAAACTTTAGAAAGTGGCAATAAAATGGTTAGCACTTAAATGATACCAGTGCTATATTGTAATAATAATGACTAGATTTAATATTTTAAAACTGAAGGTATGGTAATATGTACTGACAAAACAGGACTTTTACACTCTGTAACAATAAAAATAATTAACCTTAGGCATGTTATTTATTTAGAAATGAACCTGCTGTAGTCTCCCAACTGTGATTTAGATTAATGGTTTTTGAACTTACTACTAGTTCTTTCAAAAACATACAAAAAATTTTTAAAAATTGAATTTATTTTTTGTCATTTTAATTTCTGAAATTAATGTGTTCTTTTCTTCTGCAGGAGACTCTTTCTTCATCCAAAACCTCAGGAACTTTATGTCTGCTTTCATGACTCCGTCACAGAAATTGCCATTGAAATGGCTTTTAAATTATTCTTTGGATTAACTTTGTAGTTGTGTTTTTGTAATTAATAGCAATATGAATGAAGCATGGAACAGTGTTAGAATTGCTGAAATGAATACACAGAAATAATGTTTAACTCATTTTCACTGTTCAACATTGAACATAATATTGTTGGTTATTGAGATGAAATGCTGTTGGACTTGATGCATCAAATCTTATGTAGTACTGTGAGACATTGGAGAAGATACTTGACTGAAATATGTAGAAGGGAGTGTTAACTTACTGCATTTTGGTATATGATATTAATTTATTGATTAGTTTGAAATAGTGTTTCATGTACGTTAATAGAGGACATGTTCATTTGGGGACAACACCCAATTTGTTGTTTATTTTCCTCAAAACTTATATATCTGGTCAAAGAATCATGAAATTTGGAGGAGGTGACCAGGTTCTATAATTAGTGCAGTGACCTCACGCAGGTTTTTGCACCTTTGAGGTCAGAGTTTTCATGTGTAAATGCAGTGAACTATACTAAGTTTTCAAAGTTCCTCTGATGTAAAATGTGCTACTTTCCCACCACCCTCCCCCTTGTCTTTGGTTAAATACCTAAATTTGTCATGTCCAAAGTACTGATTTCTTAATACTTCAAGTGCTCTTCACTAGTTTAAGTATTTGAGTGGATACCTCACTTCAGGGGAGAGAGGAAAGATGAAAATTAAACTTAATTTTTATTTATTTAATCTTCTTTCCTCTTTTAGATAAGAGTTTGTTTTGACTCAAGATGTTTTTTAAATTATTTGCCTATAAATAATTCATTTTTATTTTTGTTTAAGTATATTCAGGTATACACACACACTTTATATAGTTCATGAAATTTAGGACAGTTATATGTAAATCATTTTGAAAACCAAATCACGTTACAAAAAAAAAAAAAAAACACTGAAAAGGTTGGCTGAAGAAATCCTAGGGTGACTTCTTTTGTAAAATGCTCACTTGTGTCTTACAAATATGGATCATTACATATTGGGTTTTCCAGGGGGGAACAGTTAGATAAATAAGAGTGTATGTGACCTTTAATGGGAAAAGAAAACTAATTGGATAAGAATTTTTCAATTGACATTTACCCAATAGGTCCTTCGGCAGGCTCAGATGCCCCCAAAACTTAACAATATTGGGTTGTTTTTCTTCTGGCTTAAGTGTTGTAAGAGTTGTACCAGCCCACATAAAATCAGTCTCTGCATATCCCCTGCTTCAAACATGAGCCCTTCAGCTTGGAACTAACTGCAAAACATTGTGGGTGTACCATTTATGTCATTGATCTTAGAAAACAATTATCTGTCATCGGTCTAAAAGATTTTCACCTGTGCATTTAAGTCACAAACCCCTGCACATTTGTCTCATTAGTTACTTAGGGGCCTTGATTTTGGCATTCAAATCAAGTTAAGAAATCTTAGTTCTTTAAATAATGTAGAAAATAGCTTGAAATGTCCTCCCCATTAGGATCACAATACTGAGCTACATGGTAGACTTGTGTGTGTATGTGTGCATTAAGGCACTTTGTGTAAATATAGTTATTACATGTCTTAAGTTTCTGGATATCCCCCCCCAGCTATTTCTAATACTGGTAATTATTAATAAATGGACTATCAATCACCTCAGGTTTTTGACAGACTGCACCATCACTTGATATTTTAACATAAGGAACTTTCTTGGTTCATTTAATTAAATTTTGATCTGTTGATACCTTCCTACTATCAAGCAATCATGAGTCGTCACTCAAAACTGCACACCTGTAATCTCGGCTGCTCGGGAGACCGAGACAGGAGGATCTCGAGTTCAAAGCCACCTTCAGCAATGGCAAAATGCTAATAAGCAACTCAGTGAGACCCTGTCTCTAAATAAAATACAAAATAGGGCTGGGGATGGGGCTCAGTGGTTGATTGCCCCTGAGTTCAATCCCCAGTACCAAAAAAAAGACAAAGCAGACCTTTTTTTTAAAAATTTCTTCTTTTTAGTTATATATGATAGTCGAATGTAAATCAACATGTCACACATATTTTAACCTCCCATTCTTGTGGTTGTACATGATGTAAAGTTACATATATGAACATAGGAAAGTTATGTCTGGATTCATTCTACTGTCTTTCCCGTTCCCCGCTGTCCAGTCAGGTGAGCCTCCACTCCCCCCCCCCCCACCTGCCTGTTGTGAGTCAGCACCTGCATATCAGATAGAACATTCCACCTTTGATTTGGGGATTGGCTTATTGCACTTAGCATGACAGACTGCTGATCATAATAAACGAGGAGCCATCTGCCATATTTCAGGTGCACTGTAATTGCCATGTTGTGGAGGCTTGAATTTTTTAAGAAATAAAACCAAACATTATCTTATTTTTCACTTCTAAATGAAGTAAGCATTATAGGTAAACTTCGCTGCCTATTTTTTCGACTATGTTCAGTTTCACATCTGAAGGTAGACCAATCTGATTATTTGGTAATAAAGTACCTATCAATTTATTAAATAAAGGGGGACAGCGTGACAGTGCAGATACTTCAGAGGTATGCTTTCGCAATATTTGTTACATTTTATTAATTTCTTGCTGATGTTCCCTTCTATGGAAGATTAGTAATGTGAGAAACTGTAACTAAACATTTTTAAAAAACAGACTTTTATTGCTTGCTATTTCAAAAAAATCAAGCACTGTCTTACTGCTCATTGGTTAGCCTCCCAAATTACATTTTAGAGACTGTAGCTTGGTTTCTTCTCATTGCTTTGTCTTTCTTCCCCCTCTGTCTTTCCTTAGCTCTTATTTCTTTTTGTCCTGTCACAGAACTATACCTGGCAGAGGAATGTTTCTAGTTTGTGCCAAGGAACTATAGATGATGATACATATTGATAAGATAGTAATTTGGTAGTACCTGCTTTTTTTATATATATATTTCTAATACAAATTGTAAAAGCTATGGAACAAATTTGCTGGGTGTGTCTGCTTTGACCATTATTCATTGTATTTGTTAGTTCTCTCTAAATAATGACTGGGATATATTATGTACTGTTAGCTGCTACCACCGTTTATGATTACTCTCAAATATCCATTGGTTGAAAGCCAAGGGAGTCAGCTAAGACTTACCCACTACATACAACATCTTGGAAAGAAGCTGAGAAAAATTACTCAGTTTTAAACTGAGTAATTTAAATTTAAATAGTAGTTTAAATTTAAACAGTTTTAAGGACTGTTAAAACTTTATACTTTGGATATTTTAAAATGCGATATTAAGTGCTATTAATAGTTTAACCTGTACAACGAACTGTATGAAAAAATTTAATTTTGAAGTTTTATTTCTATAATCTATACAACTATTTTTATACTATATTGATAGTTTTAAATAAAAATGATTGGGAGGTTTGTTTGCAATTCGTTGTCTTTTCATGCATTCATCCAACAAATGTTTATGGAATTTCTACCCTCTGCCAAGAACAGTTCCAGAGGCTGAAGATATAGCAGGGAACAAAATACCTGAAGATTCCTGCCCTTATGGACTTTGTATTCCAGTAGCAGAGGCAGTCCACTGACAAAAAAGATTAAAAGGGCTGGGATGTAGCTCAGTGGCAAAGCGTCCACCTTGCATTCGGAAAGCCCTGGATTTGACCTCCAGTTCCAAAAGAGACAAAAAAAAAAAAAAAAAAAAAAAACACCAAAATAGATAAAAATATGTACTTACTTTACTGAATACTAAGAAAAAAATAGGGAAGCAGTAAAATGGGATATGAAATATGGCAAACAGGTGGCCAGAGAAGGGGTTGCTGAGATAACTAGACCAGAAGAGAAGAAACTTGAGCATGTGGGTTTCTAAGAAAAGTGAATAGTGTAAAGGCCCTGAAACTATACACTTTTAATAACATAAATCACATTTTCTCTAAATCACTAAAAGAAATGTAATGCAGCAAATGAAACATTTTCAGCTCCAATCTGTTGAAGAGTTGATTTGGATCTCTAACAGTTAAAAAAGCTACATTTTTAAGTAGGCACTTTCATTTCTGTCTTACACAGGCGTATCTTAATATCACTTAATATTTCATAAGAAATGTGCTTTAATGTTGTCAACTATCAAGCCAAACGGGAGAGAGGAGGAGTGAAGAGCAAATTGCCTTGGGAAGCATGAGAACACTTCACTCTGTCCTCAGAGATACTTAAGTTCCCCGTGACCAGAGAAGGTTCCTCTTGGAGCTTTTAGTCTTACCTGGAGTGAATTCAAGTGATCCCCCCTTTAAATTTTTATGTGTTTATTAATGCTTAAAACTCTCTCAAAGGAGATTGCAACCATTCGTGTTTTCAGCTATTTGCAGATTAAAAACCTATCATTTCTGGACTTTGCAGTGGACCTCACAAAGAATTCTGAGGTCAGCGCAAAGAGAAGCCGAAACTTCTCAAGCCTGGGCTCACGGATCCGGCAAATGCTTCAGAAGGACGGGCCGGGCAGCAGCCTGTAGGACCGGGGGGAGACTCAGCCCGAAAGCCTCGGTTGAGAGCAGAATAAATCCCTCTGGAAAGGAAGCAGCTCCAAGTACACGGCACCAAAAACGCTGAGACTTCTGGTCTGGAACACGGGCCTAAACGACTTTTAAGGTGGCGATATAAGAGGTTGCAAGACTTCAAAGCCCTACAGAGCGAAAGATGGTTGAGATGGAACCTCTTTAATAAAAGGCAGACGAGCTGTGGGCGGAATCGGGACTCCCGGCTCCACGGAGGGCTCTGCAGGGCGCGTTGCACCACAGACCCGCCGGATAGCTGCGCACCACTCGGCAGTCGGATTTGACTCTGATACCGGCTTCGAGACGGGCCCTCAAAGTGTAGTCTGAGGGATCCCCCCTCGTCCCTGAGACGCTTTCAGGGACGCGGTGGGGTCAAAAGGAACAATACCGAGACGTGGCGTTCCGGACTGAAGGTCCAGTGGGTTTTCCAGGGGCCGCTCGCGCGGCGCTGCCACAGCCTGCAAAAGAGCGCCGTTTAACCCCGTAGCCTCTCACACCCGGCGAGTTTTCAGAAGCGCAAAGCCCCGCGGGAGTCACGTGCTGCGGCACGCGGGCGTCACGTGGGCCGGGAGGCCGTTGGGCGCGCCTGCGCAGCTCCGCCGGCCCGCCGCGCCGCTCTCCCGGCATCCTGCGCGCGGCTTTCCCGCCAGGATAAAGCCGCAGCGGTTGTCTGCGGCCCTTCGTCTACACTCGCGGCCTAGGTTTTCAGCTGCAGCTGCTGGGTTCTAGTCCGCAGCTCCGCCATGACGCGCGAGTCCGCCAAGAAGAAGGAAAAGCGGCTGTTCGACGCCACGTCTTTCGGGAAGGACCTGCTGGCCGGCGGCGTGGCGGCCGCCGTGTCCAAGACGGCCGTGGCGCCCATCGAGCGGGTGAAGCTGCTGCTGCAAGTGCAGGCGTCGTCCAAGCAGATCAGCCCGGAGGCGCGGTACAAGGGCATGGTGGACTGCCTGGTGCGGATCCCGCGAGAGCAGGGTGCGTAGGGCGGCCGCCGGGCGACCGGAGGAGGGTGGCCAGGGGCCGACTGCGCGCCTTCCACGTGACCTTGCCGAAGGTCGCCTCTTTCTCTAAAAGCCTCTGCTGCAGGAGTATTAAACCTCGATAGACCTGAGCCTGGCTCAGGAGGACAGTGCTGGGCCTCCAGGACTGGGGCGATGCCCTTTGGCACACTTGTTGTGTGTAATTAGCGCTTTAAGATGTACACATACTAATTGGAATAATAAGTTTACGAGAAGTACAAAAATGCAAACATCCGATACCCATCCGTGAAAAGAGGTTCTGCTTATTTGTGAACCTCTGAAGACCAGGGCTGACGCTGAGGCACTCACCTCTGCGCAGAATGGAAGAGGGCAGAAAACGCAATACTCAAGATAAAAAGTGTTATGTACGATTGTTAAATCAAAAGTTAGGAGGAAAAACCATAGCAAAATGCAAAATTTTTAAATGAAGGGTTAGGGTTAGTGGAATCAGTATTGCTAATTTCTCCTTTTCTGTATCAGGCTTCTGTTCAAACTTATATATGGATCTGGAGACGTGATTAAGCGAGAGAGACTGAGGCAGGAGGATCACAAGGTCAAGGCCAGCCAGAGCTACTTTCAAAATAAAAATGTTAACTCAGTACTAGGGCAACCCTGGGTTCCATCCATAGTGCTGCAAAAAAGAAAAACAGTTCTTTGTGAAGAATGATCCCTCCTAAGTTAGCTAAGGGGATGGTAAGTTTATCAGGAATTTTATGTTACCCACTCATTGAAAAATCAACGCAAAGTTTAGAAAGTGGACCTGTTTATTGTAGTCTGAGTAAGAAATGAAATGGTTTCAGCTCCAGAGCAGACCTTTCTTTTAAGTCTTGGGTAGGATCCTGTTCCATGAAAAAGCATTCTATAGGCACCTGTAGTCCGAGCTATTGGGGAGATGGAAGGATCTCTTGAGCCAAGGACTTGGCGACCAACCTGGGGACATGGTTCCCTGGCCTTTAAAAAACAAAAGGAAAAAAAACCTTTCTCTCTAGGGACATGTTTGCAACTTTCTCTTTCCTGTTTAGTAGACTACATAGGCTTGGGGTAGATTCTGAAGGGATCATCTGAACTGTGCATTTATATTGCCTTTCTGGGAGCCAAGCTAAGATCTTTCATAGTGACTGGTTTGCTTCTCTTCTTTCCCATTCATTTTATCAAAACAACTTTCCCATTTCCTCCAAGGTTTTTACAGGAAAACCATGAACCCAGCCCTCCTTCCTCTGTTTATTCTAAAACCCTCTACAGAAGTATAGGCCTTTTTAATGTTAGTTCATCCATTTTAAATAATCAAAGGGAAATATTCTGGTCAGATTGTGCTGATCAGTGCTAATTTATTTTGTGTTTCAAACTTTTTGAATGTTTCAACCAAAACATATTTAGTATGACTTTTGTAACTTGAATTAATTCTAAATACTGTTCTGTTCCCTGTTTTCTTTACCTTCCACAGTGATATAACATAAGCAGAACTTTAAGGTGTTTTCTGTTCTTCTGCACAAGGTGTTAGGATTACATCATGATAGCCTTTGCAGATTACGCCGATTCACAACAGGAATGATACTGCCATCTAGAGGCACTTTTGGAAACTTGTGTTTGTTTTAAGCACAGAGTTATATAATACTCAATTGCAGTAATATGAAATGCAGGGGTTGGAATGCTACACATCTTGCTGTATTCACAGGCCAGTCCTGTACAATGAAGACATCTTACAGTCTGAATGACTTTTATACTTCCACTGGACATTCATGTAATAGCAAAGCCTGTTTATGATTATCTAAGCCTAGCCCCTAATTTATTTATAAACACAAACCTGCCTCTACTTACACAGACTGTCCAAGGGATAACTTTATGCACATAGTCTAGTAATACCCTTCCCATCTAATGAAGCAAAGGGAAGATTATACTATTTGGTTCAAAATTTTACGGAGTTGTTTATCATGAAACCTCATGGTATAAGTAGAAGCAAGGCTATATCTGTTATGTCTGTGGCATGGTTATGGCCCACCAATTTACTTATTAAAATATATTAAAAATTCCTTTAATTTCTCTATACGGCAGTGAGGGCATTATATTGGCTTTTAAAGTTGATGAGTTGGTCATTGCTTTGAATTTTGTTTCTAGATGATGACATATTATGAAATATGTATCATATGTAGAAGACTTGAGCCTGGTGGGGTTGAGAATTCATCATGCTAGTACATTCTAGAACCTAACAGTGAATCAAACTCTGAGATTGTATTTCCTGGAATTTGCCTTCTCATGTTTGAAAAGCAAAATTCAAACCTATCTCAAATGTTGTGAAGTTTCTCTTTTGTTTTACATATATTCTGATTTTATTAACTTCCTTTTTTCAGGCAGCACTAAATGATCCCACAGGATGATCTCAGAAAACACACAAGGTGTTCTTGCACTACCTCCTTAACTTTATCTCTGTCTATCCCAAGGATAGATTTCTTCATCCTTCCTCTGGATAGAATTTCCTTTGGATAGACAATTTGATTGTCTTTGATACTTTTTATAAGGTTTATAAAAGCTTCTGGATTTGTCTTAAGTAATGTTGTTCTTTGAAGATTTTTTTTTTTATTTCATGGGTTTTGTCACCTTCCAACTTTGTGTATTTTTATTTTATACTTGAAATTTTTATTATACAAATAATATGCTTGATATAAAATATAAAAAAACAACAAATTAAAAAATCACTTCATTTAGCCTGGCACAGTGGTGCACACCTGTAATTCCAGTGACTGGGGAGGCTTAGGCAGGAGGATTGCAAATTTGAGGACTGCCTCAGTAACCTAGCAAGGCCTTAAGCAACTTATTGAGACCCTGTCTCAAAATAGAAAGGGCTGGGGATCCCAGCTTCAGGAAGTTCATGAATTCTGTGAAATGTATGTAAAAATTTTTTATGTATGTAATATTGTATTTTTACAGTCGTATTAAGAATTGCCTGAATATGTCTTCTTGTTGTTGTTAAACTAGGGATTTAGTTCTAGATGTCATTGAAACTTGATATTTGTTTTCCTACAAACGGATTTTTTTTTCACACAAATGTAGTTTTCCTAAAATAAACACAGTCTTCAACCAATTCTAGTTAACTCCTTTAGTTTTAAATCTGGTGCTCCTCCATGTTCTTACGTCAGCTTCCAGATATCTTTTGTCATTAAAATCTTCCATTTATATTCAATATCCAAAGTTTAAAAACTTGTACTATTATATATAATACTCATTTTGTGAAATATTTAATATAATCATAATTACATAATTATAACTAATAACTCAATTTGAAACCTGTATTCATACTAGCAGCTGAATTAGCCATTTCCAAAGTGAACTTTAATATGAGCCATATGTAAAATGTGAATACCAATACCATTCTCATATGATACTTTTTCCAAATTCAGTTAATTGGTTTTTGTTAAAAATAAATTATTTCAATTTAAATCTCTCTCAATCAGATTGGTGAGACTTCTGCCAAAAAGTGCTTTCCTCTTTCTTTAAAATTGTCTTTAGCCACTGCCAGTAACATGCTTTTATGCTACTATGACCCATGGTCCAGAAGATTGAATCTTATTCTTCAGTATCATTTATTCAATCATAGTTCACTTTCTAAGTTCTTTCTCTCCAGAAGTCTGATCTCTGAGAAAATACAAATGTTTAACTATGTTCTTGAAAGTTTTTATTAGCTACTAAAAACTTAAACATCAGTAAAAATACCTCCACAAATTAGATCACCATCTTCCCCAGTAATTCATTGCAGCCCTAACTAGCAAGAAATATTCCTGTATAATTTGCTTGTATTTCTCAAGTTTTAAAAATTTTACTTCCTTTAAAGAAAAAGTTGAACTTTCTTAGCACAGAAAATATTTCCATGATTAAAGAACTTAAGGAGAAGTATTGTAGTTACTGAAGTGAATTGTTTTGCCAGATTGCTTGGGTTTGAATTCCAGCTAATAACTTTGTGACCAAGTTATATTAGGCAAGTTACTTAACTCACCTGTGCCTTAGAAGTTATTTTTATCTTATTATTTCATCTGAAAAATGGGAAGACTACTAGTACCTACTTCATGGGTAGTTAGGAGGATTAGAGTTAAAAGAAGTTTCCAGCCAGGCATGCCTGTAATCCCAGCGACTTGGGGGCTGGTGCAGGAGCCTCAGCAATTAAGCAAGGTCCTGTCTCAAAATATGAAAGGCTAGGGAATAGAGCTCAGTGCTAAAGTGCCCTCTCTGGTACAAAAAAAAAAAAAAAAAAAGTTTCTAGCAAATTATTATTGTTTTTTCTGTGTTAATATTACCTGAAAAATAATTTTCCTAGCTTTATGGGAGAAAAATTGACAAATATTGAATATATTTACTTTGTACAGGGTGATGTTTTGATATATGCTTGCATTGTGAATTGATTATCACATTCAAGTTAACTAACATTCCCATCACCTCACATATTTAAAATTTTGTGTGATAAGAACATTTAAGATCTGTTCTCTTAGCAAACTTCAAGTGTACTTACAGTGTTAGTAACTATAATCATATACCATACATTAAATATCTAGCATTTATCCTTCATTATTGAAACGTTATACCCTTTAAACAACTTATAACTGTTCTCCAACTCCCTGCCCCACATACACCCTCGACCAGCCTCTGGTAACCACCCTCTACTCTCTGCTTCTGTTAATCTGACTTTTTCAGATTCCATCTATTATTAGTGAGAGCATATGGTATTTGTCTTTTTGTGCCTGGTTCATTTCACTTACAATGTACTTAAATTTCATACATGTTGTTGCAAATAACAAGATTTTCTTTTCTAAGGCTGAGTAACATGTCTCCGTTTGTGTACCACATTTTCCTTAGCCATTCATCTGTTGATGAAACTGGGATTGATGCCTGTATCATGGCACTTGTGAGCAGTGCTGCAGTAAACATGGGAGTGTAGCTATCTCGTACATACTGGTTTCTGTTCCTTTGGGGAGATACATATACACATGCATACTGAGCAATGGGTTTGCTGGATCATATGGTAATTCTAGTTTTAGCTTTTTGAGAAACCTCCATACTGATTTCCAGAAGGGTAATACTAATTTACATTCTGCCAACATTGTAAGAGTTCCCTTTTCCCCACATCCTCACCACCTAAAATAAGTAAATATATATATATATATATTTATTTATTTATTATGTTTTGCCTTTTTGGTAATAGCCTTTCTTACCCTTCTGAGGTGATATTTCATTGTGGTCCTGATTTGCATTTCCCTGATAATTACGAGGGTTGAGCATTTTTCATATACCCATTGGCCATTTGTATGTCTTCTTTTGAGAGATGTCTGTTCTGATTCTTTACCCAATTTTATTTTCATTTCTAGAATTGAGCAATGCTTAATTTCATGAAATGAAATAACATTATTTTTTTTTTAATCCTATTTATTTATTTGTTTATTTTAGCTGGGTTGAACTCAGGGGCACTTAGCAACTGGGCCACATCCACAGCCCCATTTTGTATTTTATTTAGAGACAGGGTCTCACTGAGTTGCTTAGCTCCTTGCCATTGCTGAGGCTGTCTTTGAACTCATAATCCTCCTGCCTCAGCACCCCCAGCTGCTGGATTACAGGCATGTGCCACAGTGACCATCTGAATCTTTATTTTTAAAAGACTGATTTTTTTGTTTTCTCCAAGCCAGGACTAAAAGTGTCCTATTTAGAGTAGTAGTCATATCATTTGACAGTTGGCAATCTAATGGTAAACAACCAATGCTACTGAAGAACTAACGTACCATATTCTAGAGCACCTTTGATTTATAAGGATTACTGTGAATTTTAGGAGTTACACAGTGGCCGAATTATGAGGATTGGTCAGTCCAAGAGTTGAGGTGGAATGATTATTGACCTCAAAAGTTTCTCGTGGTTTCTCCATCAGGTCTCTTCAGGTCTCTTAGAGATTGTCTTGACTTGAAATGGATCCCTTTTCTGGCTAAATTCCACCTCCCATTCAACATGGTGTCACAGCATAAAGACACTGTGTTTTAGTTTCTTTTATCCCCTTCCCATTCTCATAGCACATGTACAGACCAGTTCAGTGGATGTATTTGTAACAGCCTCTTCATAGAAGTTTGCACGTCAAGGCTTGTGAATGAGGCTAGTCTCTGACAAATACTGGTGAACTCTTTTTGTATTAAAAATCCCCATTTCAAGGGGTAATGCTTTCCATAAGTGTTTTAGCTATTTAATGGCTTTTTTATTTGAAATTAACAAAATTGGGATAGGCTGCATAAAGTTAACAATGCCTTTTTTCTTCAGTGGAGAAACATACATTTTAGAAACCTGTATTTTTCTCCTGAGAAAAGGTATGTTTTTGATAGTTAATTAAGTATGTTAAAACGACATTCTTTAGTAATTATGCAATATAGATTTATATATTTTTATGTTTCCTTTTAAAGGTTTCTTCAGTTTTTGGCGTGGCAACTTGGCAAATGTCATCCGGTATTTTCCAACACAAGCCCTAAATTTTGCTTTTAAGGACAAATACAAACAACTCTTCATGTCTGGAGTTAATAAAGAAAAACAGGTAATTAAATTTTAGTATCTCTGAAATCTTTAAAGTGGTTAGATTATGTGCAATGTTTGATTTGGGGAGCAAGGTGTTCTAGTGGTGGTAAAAACAAAGAAGGACATACTAACAAATATGATTTTAAACAAACTAATTATAGTTTTAAATTATAGAACTACATGAAAAACAACTAGGTTAATTTTTGCAAACTTCACTAAATCTCTTGACACAACTTTAATAATTAAAGTACCCTTTCTTAAGGCAGTGTTTTCTGAGTAAATATTAAATGTAATTTATATCTTAATATCACTGCTTTTCTTAAGTACAGAAAGTGGTCAACAAATATCACTGGGGTGTTTTATTCCCTAAAGAAGTAAATTATTTCTTCTTTATGACTACTTAACTGAGATTAAAGTGTGTGGAGAAGACCAAATCAAACAAAAGAGGAAAATGATGAGTTTTGTGGGGTTTGTTTTTTTTTTTTGTTTTGTTTTTGTTTTTATGTTTTAGTGAAAATGCTTTTTTGTTTTCAAGGAATTACTCCCTTGGTTATAAAATCTCAATTTAAAAATTTTCTTCTCATATTAACTCTATGTCATTTGTTCTGATTTCCATTTGTTTTGTTGTGTCCAATACACTGTACCATTTACGTTACTCCCAAGGTCTTCTCCTCGTCCTTATAAAATCTCCCCTCTTTTCTCTCTCCCATTCCACATCCCTTACCACTCCAACCAACTAATTAAGCTGTCTTAGCAGGTATGTATAAGGCAACAGTGTATGGATCATTTCTTTATTACAACCTCCTTTAATTTCCTTTTATTTTCCTTATTCCCTTTATTCTGCAGTTTTATTTCATTAAAAATGTTTCTTGGAAGCTTTGCACTGCCTTTGATGTTGGAGAGGGTACAGAGGTAACTAAAACATTTCTTTAGACTTAGAATTAGATTTGGATTTAGAGCCTGGCACTCTGTTCATTTCGCTGTGTAGGTTTTTGAAAGTCATTTTACTTCTCAGATACCTATTTTTCTCCTCTGAAAATTGGACATCATAATATCTACCTCATAGTTTAATTGTGAGGTTTAGATGTGATTACTTATCACAGCACTTAGCATAGTGCTTTGCTTTATGATGGACATTCAGTAAAGTATTCCTGTCTGTTTTAGCTGCCAGCTCTGATAATTAGAATTTCCTTTGACTCAGAATCTTCCCTTTTCCCTTCGTCAGGTTTCCCAAGACTACCCTCATGTTTAGTAATTCACTAGAAGGATTCATAGAACTCAGAAAAGCTGTTGTACACATGACTGATTATTTTTAAAGGATTTAAATGAATCATCAAAGGGGAGTAGCACATAGAGAAGCAAGGAACTTCTGCCAACAGGATGTGACAACATATGTGATGTGTTTGCAACCAAGGGAGTTCTTATCAAGCATTGATGTCCAGGTGTTTTAGATGGCTTTTCTGCTCTGACCGAAAGACAAGAACAATTTTAACTAGAAAAAGTTTATTTTGGGGCTCATGGTTTCAGAGGTCTTAGGCCATAGACAACTGACCCAAGGTGAGGCAGAGGAAAGTAGCTGGGAACCTCCCACCAGGAAGCAGAGAGAGCTCTGCTCACCGAGACACAATATAGACCCCAAAGGCAAGCTGCCCACCCCCCCCAGTGACCCACCTCTTCCAGCCACTCCATTTCTTCCTCCTGTTACCACCCAGTTAATCCCTATCAGGTGATTAACATGCTGATTAGGTTAAGATTCTCAAAACCCTATCATGTCACCTCTTAAGTTTTATTGCATTGTCTCACACAAGAGCCTTTGGGAGAAAACTCATGTCTAAACCTTAATACCAGGGGTTTTATTCAGGGTCCAGTTCTAAAAGTGTGAGATGTGACTGACTGGCTTAGCTACTCAATCTCCAACCCCTTCCAGAGGTTGAACTGTTGTAACTTATCCCAAAGCCCCAGATAAACAAAAACAAGTATTTATAATAAATGACAACATTAACATAAACTATCCCAGCTGACTAGCTGACCATATCCCGTTGTAGATCTTGAAACAGCCTGATAAATTAGGTCCAGCCCTTCTCGGTAGCAGAGCAGGCCTGCCCACCTGAAAACCTTCCAGGAGACAGACCTGAAGATTCTGGTCTCAGTTATAGATCCTAAAACAACTATTTGACCCGATCCCAAAAGCCCTCAGCTATGGGCTGCAGCAGTATAGCACATCTAAGAATCAACCCAAGAACCAAAGGGAGCTGTCCTACAAATGGGAAGAAGCCACTCTTGTCAGAACACTGTGTGATAAATGCACCATCTGTAAACTGTAAAGCAGACCCTCATGGACTAAAGGTGTTTGACAGGCCAGTCCATTCAGGGACTAGATAGGATCCATACCTTCCAGAACTCCTGATAAGAGACTGGACACCTGTAGTTTTCATTGTGGACCCACACAGTAGCCACGTGGCTTGGATCTAGTCTTCTTGAACCACATTCTGGAGGCAGTACTATAAGTTCAGACACTTAGAAGACTTTAACTTTCTGAAACCAGTTTATAAAAACTAAAGAGGGGTTTGCTCCTTCAAATACATGGGACACCAGTGGAAGGCTATATAAAAACCAAAGAATTAGGCCAGACGTGAAACTAGCAAATGAAACAAATGAAGCTTGGATAACTAACCCCAAAGAAATGGAGTATATAAATTGCCTATAAAAGAATTCAGAATAATCATCTTAAAGGAGCTCAGTGAGATGCAAGAAAATCCAGCAACTAAATGGAAGGAGAAAAACAGTGCATGACATAATGGGAACTTTAAGGAATAGAAACCATGCAAAAGAACCAAGTAGAAATTCAGGAGCAAAGAATACAATGAGAGAACTGAGAAACTTCACTGAGAATTTCAACAGCAGACTTGATCATATCAAAGAAAGAATTAGCAAACTCAAAGACATGTCATTTGAAATGAGTCAATTAGAGAAAAAGAAAAAGGACTGAAAAATAGGGCAAGCATAAGGGACATAAGAAACTATCAAACATATACTTACATGAATTATGGAAATACAAGGAGAAAAGGAAGAAGAAAGCTTATTCAAAGAAAACTCTTAAAACCTAAATCTTGGGATATGCCCATCCAGGTATAGGAAGCTCAAAGGACTCCAAGCAAGATAAATTTAAAAAATAATACTCAGAGACCTATTATAATCAAACTATCAAAAGTCAAAGGAAAGAATTGAAGCAGTAAGGAAAGACATCATATATTACAGAAACCACTGTAAGTCTATGAATAGACTTCTCAATAGAAACTTTGCAGGCCAGGAAGGAGTGGGATGAAATCTTCAAAGACTCCTATACCTAACAAAGGTGTTCTGAAATGAATGACAGATAAAGATATTCCAAGACAAACAGAATCAGAGTTTATCATAATGAGACCAACTTTACAAGAAATGTTAAAGGGAATTCTGAGTTGAAATGAAAAGGCACTAAATATCAACAAGAAATCATATGAAAGGGTAAAACTAACTGAAAACAGTAAATACATAGTCGAATTCTAATACTTTCAATGTGATATGCATATCACCTTTAACTCCGGTATAAAAGTTAAAAGACTAATGTACTAAAGACCTTAGTCATTCATCACTTGATGTGAATACTTTCTGAGAAACGAGTCATTAGACAATTTTGTTATTGAGCAGACATAGCATGAGCTGATACAAACCTAAATGGTATAGCTACTACTCACCTAGGTTATGATTGTGATTTGTCTGTGTGTATATAGATATAAATACATATATGTACATATGGAAATATGTGTGTAGGTGTATATACACATATACAATTTATGTTATGCATATTGCTCTTAGGACCATGCTGAACAAAACACAAGACTGAGTACAAGAGAGGGGCTGAGAGTGTAGCTCAGTGGAGTATATACCTTACATACATGAGACCCTGGGTTCAATCCCTTGTGTACACACACACACACACACACACACACACACACACACGGAAGAGATGAATTTAGACAAAATTTAAGAGAAAATGATATGGTCAGGAGAAACAGTAAATAAGAGGTATGAGGCTGCTGCATACTGTTTCACAATAAACTTTCTTTAATAAATGGGAGTACACTAAAATAAAAGTATAGCATAGTAAATAGTCAAATCAGCAACTTAGTCATTTTTTGTCATTAGCAAGTATGTACTATACAGAGTTGTATATTCTATATATACTTTTCTATACCTAGCAGTGCTGTTTGTTTACACAGCATCACCAAAAATGTGTGACAAATGCACCATGACTAAAAAGTGTACAGTAATCAACACATCCATCAATAAAGATCTCAATTTATTAACGTATCTCAAGGAACTAGAGGAACAAAAATAAACCAAAAAATAATAGAAGGAAAGAAATGAAGACCAGAGTAGAAATAAGTGAAATAGAGACTGAAAAAAATACAAAAGATCAATGAAATGAAGAACTGAGTCTTTGAGGGAAAAAAAAAAAAAAAAAAAAAAAACAGTATTGATAAACCCTTAACTAGACTAAGAAAAAGAGAAGACTCAAAGGTAAAAATGGAGACATTACAGCTGATACCACAGAATTACAAAGGATCATTAGAAATTACTATGAACAACTAAATGCCAACAATTTGATAACCTAGTATAAGTGAATATATGCACCTTGCCATGATGAGTCATGAAGAAATAGAAAACAGGAACAAACCAATAATAGATAAGGTGATGAAATTAGTAAAGTTTCCCACAAAAGAAAGCCCCAGTAC
This sequence comes from Sciurus vulgaris, assembly GCF_902686455.1. Lineage (NCBI taxonomy): Eukaryota > Metazoa > Chordata > Mammalia > Rodentia > Sciuridae > Sciurus > Sciurus vulgaris. The sequence continues at coordinate 8,552,853 of NC_136469.1, forward strand.
AAGATACCTTACTGCTAAGTTCTGCCAACGTTTGAAAAACTATTATGGTTTGGATCTGGTATTTCCCCAAAAGACTCATGTGTTAAAGGCTTGGTTCCCAATGCACAAACGATAAGAGGTGGGGATCAAATTCACTAGGACTCTGATCTCACCATGAATTAATCCATTGTGGGATTTACCGCTCAATAGACCCTTGGAGGTAGTGAAAACTGTAGGAAGTAGAACCTAGTTGGAGGGAATGAGTCCTTGGGGACCATATTATTCCCAGCTCTCTCCTCTTTGCTTCCCAGCCACCATGTGTCCTGTGTCACTGTAGGCCCAAAACGAATGAGGCCAACGAACTATGGACTGAAATCATGAGCTCAAATCTTTCCTCCTCTAAATTGTTTCTTCAGATATTTCTGTTACAGCAATGATAACTAATAACTAATTCTTAAATTACTTCAAAAAACTGAAGAGGAATGAATTCTTCCGAATGGCCTCACATTCTGTGAGGCCAGCATGACTTTGATGACCAAAATAAACAGATGACACAACAAAAAAAACAAAACTGCAGGCTGATATCCTTGATAAACATACATGCAAAAATCTCCAACAATACTCGCAAGTCAAAACCAACACTTTAAAAAGATTATTCACCATGATCAATTGGGTTCATCCTAGGGATGGATGCAAGGGTGGTTCAATGTACACAAATCATTAAATATGACATACTGACTACATCAACAGAATGATGAAAACTGCATCATCTCAGTAATCCACTTTGAACAATGGGAAGATCCTCCATATAGAAAACTACTACAGAAACATTGAAATTCAACTTCACTTTAGACCAAATGGACCCAACAGAAATGTATAGAACATTCTATCCCAACAGCAGCAGAAGACACAAGTGCACGTAGAACAGCTATAAAATATATCACATTAGGCCACAAAGCAAGTATTAACGTAAGGATATGAAATTGTATCAGGTATTTTTTTGCCATGATGGTATGAAACCAGAAATCAATAACAGAAGGAATTTGAAGTATAGTAATATTCTAAATTATGAGCTTACAAGTAACTGGAATGCATTTATACTAATAAACCACGTTCTGGGTCTGTATTATTCTCATGATGAAACAGGTTTTATTTGTTACACAGACACTTCAAGAATCATCATTTTGCACGAGTAGGTTCTTGTCTTTGTCCCTCCCTCTCTTTTCTCCCTTCTTTCCTTCTACTCAGTGCTGCTGCCTTCCTACCATCAGTAAGTTGGCTCTAGTGTTAATACATATTGGGTCTACCAGTGTCATTTTTCATAGCTCCCACTATCACTGTCGGAAGTGTCCTGATTTGAATGACAGATTATATGATTATCCACTCAAAAAGTCAGTGATGTCTTTTTCTTCTATCTGGGAAGGATAGAAAAAGATTAAATAGAATTTAAGATCTGTTTCATAAACCTTTTGCTATATATCATGTTTGTTGACTTACTGGTTTTAAGAGGCAGAAAGTAGCTTATCAGTCTTAAGGAAAAAAGGGATTTATTATAATGATACTGTGAGACTTGAGTTTGAACCAAACCGGATTCTTTATCTCCCAAGTTATCTAGTCTTACTTTGTCACTGATTATTTTTGTGTGTACATTTGTTCTATCTTAATATTGATCCATTTTTATTTACCTGTATTTTTTATTCCTTTTAAGTTCAAGGTTAATATCATAGTGATCTTTTGTGGACTTTGTGTAGAGCAGTATCCATGAATACTTCCAGAATTCCAAAACACTAAAAATATACTTATATACATATGATTTTTCTTAGGAGAGGATTTGTCTGTAGCTTTCAAGAGTACCAAAATAAACCTGAAATACTAAGAAAGTCAATAACTTTTCCATTTCTATTCTTGTTGCTGATTTGCATAGAATCTCTTCAGTCATATTCCCAAAAAAGAATCTGGCCCAGCTCATTTATTTCTGCCAGGTTTCTGTGGATTAGCTACCTTAGTGTCACATGCAATCTCCTAATCTAATTGTCATTCTATGATTATGAAACATGAATACTTGTAGAACTAATGAATATCATTTAAAATGAACCGTGGGAGTCTGGAAACAAAGGGGCATTTTATCATTGTACTTGATTAAGTATTTATTAAATACATTATCTCCCAGGAAAGCCCCATAACTTGGTCTGTGAAATAAACAACTGAATTAAGAATCTTGTCTCCAAAAAATGGAAACCACCCAAAAGTCGACCACCTGAGGAATGAATAAATTACGTAGTCACATAACAGTATTATTTGGCAATAAAACAGAATAAAGTATTGAACCATGCAACATGAATGAAAACATTGGCAAATGAAAAAAGCCCATCACAAAGCACTATATAGTATGATTCCATCCACATGAAACATCCAGAATAGGCAGAACTATAGAGATGGAAGGTAGCCTAATGGTTACCTAGAGCTTAGAAAGGTAGGGAGGAGGTAGAATGACTTATAGCAGGTTTGGGTTTCTTCTGGGGTGATGAAAATGTTTTAAAATTTTGATAATAGTTACACAACTCTGAATATACTAATAATTCATTGAATTGCATATTTTACAAACAAATCATATGAAGTGTGAATTAGATCTCAATAAAGGTATTAAATATAATCTTGGCCTCAGGAAACAGTTTATTGGAGTATAAATGTGCACTATTATAAATTGAAAGACAAGTATAAAAATAATTATGAATTAAAAATGATTTTATGAACTGTTTTAAAAATGAAAGTCTGGAACATGTTGACACATTCTATTTATTGGTTCTGTGATTCACCTTTAATTCTCTGGTAGATAAAATATTTATGAAGAGAGGGTATGAATTATATACAGTTTCAGAGATGAGAGATTTCTCGAAAGAGGTGGACCTTGAATTCAATTATGAAGCAATAATTATTTTTTGTTTAAAAAGAATAGGAAAGACATTCCAGGCCAAGAGAAAACTTAAGAGTTCCAAAGCTATCTGAGATTTAAAACTATTAGAAATAAGAACAAGATAATAAAGCAAGGAGCTGGCATTGTGGCACATGCCTGTTATCCCAGAATCTCAGGAGCCCGAGGCAGGAGGAATTCAGGTTCAAAGCCAGCTTCAGCAACTTAGCGAGGCCCTAAACACCTTAGCATGACTCTGTCTCAAAATTTAAAAAAGGGCTGGGGGTATGATTCAGTGGTTAAGCTCCTCTGGGTTCGATCTCTAGTACCAAAAAATAAAGGAGAAAGAAATAGAACTTAACTAGAATATTATTCACTTCAATATATTTAATGTTTACAATGGCCTTGTACCCTGGTGTTTCCATAGCAACCCAATTTAGATATGTCTTTCTTTTCCCATAAGCCCTCAATGTTGAAAAGCTGCTTTCTGGATCTGAGGAAGGCTCATTTTAAATATTTATCAAAATGAATTAGACTTTCCCAACAGCCCAAGTGAAGCTGTAGACCAATAAGGCTGCACTTACATCCCATCAACTACATTATAATTGGTGCGTGCCAATTGTCATGTCATCATTTGAACATAATTAATATATTTTTGAGCTGTGTAAAGTTATTTCTAAAATTACAAAGTGAAATTGGGGCATTATCAAGTACCCCTCCCAAGACAAGAGCAAAAATAAAGCCTCCATCCATGCCTGATATTAAGTAGATATACTTCATAAACCTTTATGGTGCATATCATGTTTGGCTTCACTTAGTTGGTTTTAGGAAGCAGAGATTACCTCAGGAAAAAGGCAATAATTGTAATGATAAGACTTCTACTTGAATTTGAACCAGAAAAACAGCTCTAGGGATGAAACTTTTCTCCTGTCACCTTGTCTAGTTTTCTAATTACCTGCTTTTCATGTATGTGCTTGCTGTGTTTTAAAAATGTTAAAAACAAATGTACACACTGCTTTTATAAAAATAAACACTATAACACATAACTACTATCCAGAATATTTCTCTCCATTCCTATGTATCCTTCCTTCTTTTTTCTCCTCCGTCCTTTTTGTACAGGGGATGGAATCCAGGGACTTATGCATGCTAGGCAAGGGCTCTTATCACTAAGTACAAGGCATAAGGCCTTAAGTTCAATCCTCAGAACAGCAAGATTTAAAAGATAAAAATAAAAGGCTACATGAATATGAAGAGAAATTTTTTTTGGATAATGCAGTATATTTTATTATAGATGTTTATAAAAGCAGCTTGCAAATCTTTTCAACATTTATAAAAATAAGAGTTTTCCAGCTGTTTTAAACAGTCCGATTCTATAGTTTAATAAAAACTGTTTTAAAAAAATTAATGTGTTTCAGTTCTGGAGGTGGTTTATGGCAAACCTGGCTTCTGGTGGAGCTGCTGGGGCAACTTCCTTGTGTGTAGTATATCCACTAGATTTTGCCCGAACCCGATTAGGTGTCGATATTGGAAAAGGTATGGGATTTTTAGAAATCAACTCTTCCTTGTTTGTGTTTTGAACTGTGCGTTATTTGTTATAGAGTCATGTTGCATCAACAGTGTTAGTAGATACAGTTTAGATTTTATTCTTACCCAAATGTTGTCATAGGACCTAAAGTGTAGTACATTTCCACTCCCCTTAAAAGAGAGAACAAAAGTGTGAACATAAAGACTGGATAACGTAATTCCACTTTTTTCCCAGAGATACTTTCCTGCACCTTATATTTGCTATGACTCTTCAGTATGTCAGATGTACATCTCACATCCTGGAGATGCCTTTTGCCTCTTCCTCACTATTTTCTGGTAATTTTAATGAAATGTCTTAGGTTGCTTAAATTATATTACTTTTATAAGAGATTGTCAATTTATTTTTAAAAGGCTACTCGAAATCTTGATCATTCTTAAGTGAATGGGTAGATTTTGATTATGCTTTCTTAATAGACTTCTATTTGGTAGTTTGAGATCATTTAAATATATATAATGTTTAATTTACTTAAAATGTTTATTTCATATATCATTTTGCTAACAGTTGTAAATGGCTTTATTTTAGGTCCTGAAGAAAGACAATTCAAGGGTTTAGGTGATTGTATTATGAAAATAGCAAAATCAGATGGAATTGTTGGTTTGTACCAAGGATTTGGTGTTTCGGTTCAGGGCATCATTGTGTACCGAGCCTCTTATTTTGGAGCTTATGACACAGTTAAGGTAATTTGGGAACTTTAACTTGGATGTATTAAATAATGGTTCATTTCTTTTTGTTGTTCTAATTGTACAGATCAAAATAAATGATGAAATAAGAGCCATGGGATTCTATTTAATTATGACTGCCATAACCTAATTAAATTATAACCATACTATGGGCCTGACTTTACATACAAATCTTGTATCAAAACATTATGTTTTTGTGGTGTTTGTAATGTAAATCATGTTGCAAATGGAAAACATACTGATTAGGCTTACATCATAATCAGATCTTCAGCAAACAGAAAGACACTTAACAGTTTTTAGATTTTATTAACTTTATGATCACTTTTTTACATGGAAATAATCAACTTACTTTCATGGAAGTGGAGAAGGTATAATTAAATGCTAGCTTGGTCATCTACTACCTACTGTTAAATTCTGTGTTGCATTCTCCAGGTTGCTTTGAACTTCTTTTCCATTTCATATTTTAATAGCACTTCTATAATGTCGGAGGAGAAAGAAAGGTTTTAATACTGTTGGTCATTTTTTAATATATTTTAGTTGTATTTATTTATTTTTATGTGGTGCTGAGAATCAAACTCAGTGCCAGGTGAGCGCTCCACCACTGAGCTACAAACCCAGCCCTATCAATCTTTTTTGAGCTATTTGTTCTAGGAACTTTCTAAAGTATTTTATATCCTCATAATAGTCTGGAATCATATACAATCACGATTTTTTAAGATACAATAGTCTAGGGATAGTTAAGTAATTTGCTTGTTAAATGCAAGCAAAAAATCCATTACTTTAGTGACTGCAGCAAAATGATTCCAAGAGGAAGCAATGGAATTAGTATCAACATTATAGTTATTAAATAAGATTAAAGCTTGAGGAAAATTTTATAATAAAGCCATATTTTATATCTGTCCTTCCTCATTGGTATAAATGTAGTTGAATGTCACTTTATTGTGATCTGGACAGATTACTTTTTAGGGTACTTTTTAGACAGCTGTGTTAATGAAAATTATAGCATCTTAAGAATATTTATTTAGGAAAATTCTTGAGTGCTCTCCCTCTGCTTTTCTCTATTATCTCCTAGAGTAGTTGTGAAATTTAGGAACATTCTACAGTAGCATAGAGCTTTAAAGCTACTTGCCAGACATCATCTGTTGATGATAAGAGCAGGCAATCTTTCTTTTTATTTTCAACTCCGGAAGAGCGAGCCACGGAAGAACTTTTTTGATTACTGGCTGCTATCATTCCTAGTTTTAGGTGCCTTTAATAACAAATCCCTTTAATAGAAAATACACTTTTTTATCCAAATATGCTCTTGAAGTGTAGTCATATATTACAGTATCCTTTTTTATTGATCTATTAAAAATATTATTAAATATTGATCTATTTAAAATACTATTAAATCCAACTGACTTTTATTGAATTTTAAATACAGTTGCACCTTCTTTCAGTCTATTTATAAAATTATCCTTTGATTTAAGAATTTAAGATATTTTTGAAATTTATATGGTTGAATGGTACATTTTTCTTTTCTAGGGTTTATTACCAAAACCAAAGGAAACGCCCTTTCTTGTCTCTTTTTTCATTGCGCAAGTTGTGACTACCTGCTCTGGAATACTCTCTTATCCCTTTGACACAGTTAGAAGACGTATGATGATGCAGGTATTTTATATTATTTGTAAGCTTAATTGAGTTTACTAATCTGATATCCAAGTATAATTTATTCAGATTTCAGAAAAATTTTAGTTGAAAGGCATAGGTCATTTGTTTTACTTAGCTAACATGAATACATGATAAATTCCATCTTACATGCTCTCCTATCCTAAAATAGCCACCAGCAAGCAAAACTTCTTCCTCATCTGCCATTAGAACAGAAATTCCCCTTACTCTATAGTGTATATTGCTTGGAGAAGAGAATGGGATGGAAGAGATTGGATAAGTGTGTCTATCTTAGCTGAAATATTAGATTAAGTAGAATAAGCCCAGTTATAAGCCATCAACATAATCACTTGTTGTAGTATATTTTGATAAAAATTTGTTTTAAATGCAAAGGATAAAAACATATTTATAATTGATCTATATTCTAAATATAAATCCCTAATCCAAAGTTCATCTCCGTTACTGTTTATTGTTATGTTGATTCCTTCAGCAAACATTTGAGTGCTTAATCTATTCTAAACTCTGTTGACACAAATAAAATAAGATAGAACCCACACCGAAACTCATAGTCTAGACTCGAAGACATAAAATTATAGTTTAAATAGAAGTGTGAATAGGTTCCAGGAATGCATGAGAGTTAGTGCCAAATACTTATAGTAATTAGATGAGGCCTCTTGGACATCAAAATCTCAAGAGAAAAGGCTTTCTCCAGACTGAGATAACTATTATTATTATTATTAAGCAAGAATTGAACCCAGAGGTACTTAACCACTAAGCCACATCCACAGCCCTTTTTATTTATTTATTTTTTTGAGACAGGGTCTCACTAAGTTGCTTAGGGCCTTGCTAAGTTGCTAAGGCTGGCTCTGATTTTGTGATCCTCCTGCCTCATCCTCCGCAGTCTCTGGGATTACAGGTTTGCATCACTATGCCAGGCTGCAAGAGAACATTCTAAGCATAGATGGAAAAAAACGACATCCATGGAGGTATAGCTTGAGATCATAGGTTTCATAAGAGCAAGTGAAAACAATGAGGCCAGAGAACTAGAGTAGTATTAGTGCTTACTATGTGCCATATATTGTCCTAAGAATTTTATACTTTAACTCATTAAATTCCCAAAACAATTCCGTGAGGTGTAGTTACTATCATTGTCCTAATTTTTATGATCTTTAAAATGGTCTTGGAAGAACTAACTGGAAGGGAAGGGCTAACTTACTGCTTTACTCATGGACTATCCTAAGAGTTATTTCTTTTACATCTGTTTGCTCTTTTTATAACTTGCTCTAGTTTACCTCATCAACAAACTTTTTAAAAATTAATTCATGTATAATAATTACATTTAAGGGGTACAATATGATATTTTAATACATGTATACAATGTGTACTCAGTAGATCAGGTTAATTGGCATGTGCATTATTTCAGACATCTTATTGTTTCTTTGAGTTGGGAGTAGTCAAAATCTTACATTGGTAAAGTTTTAAAAATGGAAAATTAATTTGCACATAGACTGTAAATGAGGTACGTGGTATCATAGCATTGTTAAATGTCATGATTTTGAAATTTTGTCTAAGAAAATAACCTTGTTCTAGAAAAAATTCACTGAAGTGTTTAAGGATAAAGGAACATGGCGTCTGCAACTTTGATAATGATACAAAAAAATAGTCATGGGTATGTGGAGTTTTACATATGTGGGTTGATATCAGTTTGATAGGGCTGCTGTAACAAGTACCACAAGCTGGGTGTGGTGGCACAGCTCTGTAATCCCAGCGACTTGGGGAACTGAGGCAGAAGGATCGCAAGTTCAAAGCCAGCCTCTGCAACTTAGTGAGGCTTTAAGCGACTTAACAAGACTCCATCTCAAAGTAAAAAGGGGGCAGCTGAGGATGTGGCTCAGAGATTGAGTGCCCCGGGTTCAATCCCCGAACCAAAAAAAATTAAATTAAAAAAACAAATACCACAAACTGAGGAACTTCACAGAAGTTCGTTTTCTTACAGTTCTGAAGGCTAGAAGTTTGTGAGACCAAAATGTTGGCAGGGTTGGTTTCTTCTCGGGTCCTCTCTCCTTGGTTTATAGATGGCTGTCTTCTTCCTAAATCATCTCATGGTCCTTCCTGTACCTCATCTCAAAAGACAGTCATGTTGGATTAGGGGCCACTCTCATGACTGATCTTCTTTAACATTAACTACCCTATCTCCAAATAGAATCAATTCTGAGGTGCTGGGGCTTATTTCTTCAACTTGTGATTTTGGTGGGGAAATAGTTCATTTCATAACAGTGGTATTCTTGTATTTTAATTTTATAACCTACGACTTCATTAGCACTATTACAGATGCTCATTTGTATGTATACGCTTTGAAGATTATTTACATAGGCATATAGTGGGTAAATAATATTGTCTTTTTCCCCTTCCTTATCAATTTTCATACCATTTTTCATGCCCTTCTCTACTCACTGAATGATTCAATTTTATATTAAAGAAGTAATAACTGACCACCTTGACTTGTTCCTAGTTTTATTGGGAGTGTCTTCAGTGTGATGTAACTTAATGTTAGGTTACGGGGAGGTTGTAGTTACCCATTATTGTATTATGGCAATTTCTTTCTGTTCCTGTGTTATATATAGTGTTGTTAACTAGGAACGTGATTATCATTTTTCTCTATTGAGATTATCCTATTTTTGTGTTTGATCTTAATATGTTAATCTGTTTTCTAGAGCTGAACTAGCCTTGTGTGTCTGGGATAAACTCTGGTGCCTGTATTGTATTGTGTTTTGCATCCCTGACTGGGTTTGGTTTGCTGGACTTTGTTCAGCATCTGTGTGCCAGTGACATTGGCTTGGATTTTTCCCTTTTGTGTTGTCATAGTCTAACTTTGGTATGAAGGTTGTGGAAGTCTAATATGTTAATATGTAAAAGTCTTCCCACTTTTTCTCTTCTCTAGAACAGTTTGTTAAAATTGGAATTAAATATTCATTGTTTAAAACTCACACGTGACACCATCTGGATGTGTGGTTTTCCTTATGAGGATATTTTTAACAACTGAGTTTCTTAACAATTATAGTATTGTTTCAGTTATTTTTCCTATTCTATTGGTAAATTATACTTTTCTAGGAATTTATCTATTGTTTTAAAAATAATTGCCATGAAGTTTTTCAAATCTTGCTCATTAATCTTTTGATCATTTGCAAATATATGTTGACCTAGCCATTTCTAATAAACTTGAGGCCTTTTTCTCTTTTTCTTCTCAAACATTATTTCCAGAAATTTATCCAAAAAGTATTTCAAAAAACTCATATTTTGATGTTCTCTGTACTGTTTGTTTCCTGTTATCTCTTGATTTTTTTATACATTGATTTGTTTTCTACTTCCTTTATTGCTGGTTATTTACTTATTTCAATTTTCTTAGGCTTATACGTTTTTTAAATATTTAAATTCCCCATTAATTTATTTTCTAATGTTAAGGTCATTAATTTACCTATAAATTACCACTCAAGCTACATCTTATAAATTGAATTAGAGTTTTGTAGTTATTTGGTTTTCACTATTTTCTAAGATTTTCTCCTACAAAATATCTAAACAGTTTCCTAGTCATCTTTTTGCTATTAATTTCTCACTAATTGCAGTATGATAGAGGAAGAACCATGGTCTGTGTGATGCCGTCTGTCAGCGTGTGGTAAGCCTAGTGTGTGGTCAGTTCTCAGATATGTCTGACAAGTATGAAATCTCTAGGTGCGGTATTCAGCATATGCCCATTAATTCAACATCGAGTTCTCTGTCCTTAGTGTTGATAGAAAGCTCTCTTAAAAGATGTCAAGATAATGAAGAACTGTTTGTCTTTCTTTATATAGAGTGGTGAGGCGGAACGGCAATATAAAGGAACCATAGACTGCTTTGTGAAGATATACCAACATGAGGGAATCAATGCGTTTTTTCGTGGTGCTTTTTCCAACATCCTTCGTGGTACGGGGGGTGCTTTGGTGTTGGTGTTATATGATAAAATTAAAGAATTCATTAATATTGACATTGGAGGTAGTTCATCAGATTAAATTGGGAAATCCATCATTTAAACTTGTTAAGCACACAAATTACATAGCTACCATATGTATACATTTTGATAGTGTTATTACTGTCAGTATTAAAGTGCTAATTCTGAAATAAAGCACAGGTGTTTTTCAAGGGTTTAAATATGAAAAATCATAAATATGGGTTTCCTTCCCATTTAGATGCAAACTCATTTTAATGAGACATTTGACTTTAACTAGTATGTTATTTCTGTTTAAAATTTTTTCTTATATCTGTGATGAAAATTAAAGTATATAATCTGAAAAAATGAAAGTATCTTCTTTGAAATTGCTACTCATTAAATATACCTGTCTTCTCATCTTTTGAAAATCATAGGATATGACAAATATTTCTTTAAAAGTTTATCAAGAGTTGTCATCATTATATCTGTAGGCATAAATAAGCTTTCTTCTACAACACCCCTAATAAGACAGCTCAGGAATTACTTTGTATAGTACTTACAGTATCATATAGCTTTTGATAAGCACAGATCTATCATTAAAATTTGATAATGATTTTAATGGCACTGTAAAACTGGTTTGAAAATAAGAGATATAAAATGGTTTATCTGCCAGTTGCTAGCTATTTAAAATAAAGTCTTGGTAGTATGAATATATCTGGGGACAGAAAATATCCCTTTGAAAATTAGTTTTTGTATTCTGTATTGATAATAAAGGAAGTTTAAAACTGTTGTAAATGAACCTTCTTTAACCCTGACTCTGACTGCCTTGGTTAGCAGAGGATAGCAAAATGTTTCTCTGTTTTCTCCATAGAAAATATAAGCAGTATTTCCAAGGTTTTGTATAAGATTCTTGCTTTTTCAGAGATGTTGTAGAAGATAGTGCATTCGAATCAGTGCTTAGGAGGCTGAGGCAGGAAGATCACAAGTTCAAAGCCAGCCTCAGCAACCTAGCAAGACCTTAAGCAACTTAGCTAGACCCTGTCTCAAAAAAATAAAAAAATTTGAAATACCTAGATTTTAAAGTTTCAGTGGGTATAAGGACATTAAACTAGTGGGGATAAACTAGAGAATTTTGATTTTGGGGAGGCTGTGGGTCAGAATGAAATAGGTAAACATCCTGGTATTCAGAGGCAAAATATTTTTTTAATAATCCAAAGTAAACATTTTTAGTATATTGCCATTATCACTTGAGGGAAAAAAAAATCTTGAAAACTCTCAACATGATTTCTTATAGTTAACATAACACAGAAGTTACAGAAACAAAATAGTTGTTTTTTTCCCTTTCCTCCTTAACTCTCAGATCAAAGATAAATAATCAAATACTAGTAATCATTTCCCCTATGAAGATTAGCTAAGAAAATACTGCAAAATCATAAACTTGCACAGAGTCATACATACTTAAAGGGGAAAAGTCTTCAAAGTTCTGAATGGGTTGGGCATGGCAGTTGGATTGCAAACCTGAGGCCAGTGTTGTAGACCCTGTCTCAACATAGAATCTTAGAAAGGGACTTGGGGATGTACATCACTGGTAGAGCACCCCTGGGTACAATCCTCGGTACAAAAAAATCCTAAATGGCATGGGTAAAGAACTAATATGAATTTAATCACTAAATTGCGGTACTGGGATAGAACTCAGGGCCTTGTGCTTGCAAGGCAAGCACTCTACCAGCTGAACTATCTCCCCAGCCCATGTGACTAAAAGACCTGACCAGAACAATGTTATGGGAAGAAAAGTTTGAGGGCTCCTGGTTTGAAGTCCCAATCCATAGACAGCCAGCTTTATATTCCTGGGGGCCCCAGGTGAAGTAGAACAACATGGGGGAAGAATGTAGCAGAGGGAAGCAGCTCATGCCAGATACAAATATATATCCCAAGACCACACCCCCAATTCCCACCACCTCCAGCCACACACTACCATTTCAGTTACCAGTTAATCCCTGTTGGGATTAATTCACTGATTGTGTTCAGATTCTCACAATCTAATCATTTCTTCTTCTAACCTTCCTGCACTGTCTCATACATGAGCTTTTGGGGGACACCTACATCCAAACCATATCATTAGAACAAAAGCGTAAAATGTTAGTATCATGTACTGAGCTAAAACTCTTACATCAAACTGAAATGAGATGACTCATAGTGAGCAAAATCATAATGGAAATTTCCTAAGGAAATAATTTCATTAAATACCCTAATGTTGGAAAATGCGCAGCTAATTATGTGCTTAAAATATGCACAATTTTTTATCTTAAATTGCTAATGTTACATCTTATTCAGAGTCTTGGGTAGGATTTTTAATTTCCTGCTCAAATTATCTCCCCCAAATAATAGCTAAAATTCATTTCAGAATTTCATTCTTTTTATCTTTAATCAATTAAAATACATCCTCCATGAGGCCCCTGGTTCCATCCTCAGCACCACATAAAAATAAAGGCATTGTGTCTAAAAAACTTTTTAAAAAATACATCCTCCGTTAAAGAAGACCTTTTTTGTTGGCAGTCATTTATCCTTACTAAAACTACATTAATTTTTATTTCAATAAATTTCAGTGTTTTCTCACAGGTTTCACTGAAGGAAGGGGGATGAAAATACCAAACACAGGCACCATCTAGGTAGTAAGAGTTCAGAAGCACTTGAAGAAATGTTTGCTGTTTTATATTCCTATTCTGAACTGATGCTAAAAGACCTTTGGTGTTCTAGAACAAATATTTCTGAAATAGTTCTTTTATTTAAATACGAACTATGATATGTGAATAAGAAATTGATGTCTTCATGCCTTATTAACCGATTGACCTTAACGTAAATTCAAAGGGAATTCTTTCCTTCTACCACCTATTAAATGTTAGTATTCTCTAGGGGGCCAGTGCTGGGTGCGTTCTAACTCTATCCCGATGTATTTTTCTGCCTGTCTCTTGCATATCTTCCCCTGTATATATCACAGGCTTTCTAACCCAACACTTGTGAAACCTAACTTGTCTTAATTCACAGACTTTGTTCTTTTCCTTATCTCAATAGTACATACCCCTTGTACCCAGTCACTCAACACTAGAAATCTAGAAGTCTAACTTGCTTTCTTTCCACCTAATATAGCAAGTAGAGTGAAAACTATTATGTCTCCTAAATATTTCTTCTCATGTATTCTTTCCATCTCAATTGCCATTGCCTTAATTTAGATCTCATCATATCTCATATAAATTACTTTCACCCATTAAGTCCCAAGTTTTCAATCTGTGAATATTTCAAGAAAAATTGACCTGGATCCTTTAAAATAGGTTGGAAATCACAATCTAGAGCATACGTATATTATGATTAATATAATCATATAATTACATTCTTATGCTGTATAATTATATACCATGCATAAGTTTCTATAGGTGTTTTGTGTCTGGGACAGCAGGACAAAATGGGTTAATAACCAGTGAAAGTAAAAGTTAAGTTGCTATAACAGCAACTCAAAAGTACAGTGGTTTAAATAATACAGATGCTTTTCTTACATAATGACTGGGAGGTAAGCAGTCCAATCTAACAGGGTTTATGCTCTATGAATTTCATCAGACCATCACTTTAATCTTTTTGCTTTGATCCCCCCAAAACTAGGATTTACAATCATTTTTTGTGCCTGGACACTTTTTTCAGCCTAGTAAAGTCTATGAACCCCTTCTTGTAATGAAGTTTTTAAGTAAAATACATAGGATTACAAAGGAAACTTTGAAATGTTTTATTAAAAATACATGCTTTTTAGTAATATGTGCTTTTTGACAAATTTACAGTAAGAACTAACAGCCTAGTAATTGTTGTAATTTCAAAGTCAATGCTACTATTACAATATTTATACTTTATACAATATATTTATATTTATAAGGTGGTATAAAAATACCTGATTTCTGTTGATGGGAAAAATCACATACTGTTTTTACTACTGTGATTTGTGCCTATATTCATGATTGAAGGAAATATTAAATTTCAGTTAAAGGTTAGTTCAAGACCATTCCCTTAATTTTGTCTATGGATCTCTTCCGTATCTGGGAACCTCTGGTGAAGAACCCCTGCCCTAGACCATTACACCATGGGCATAGTCAAAAGAGCACCTTTGGGGCTGGGGTTGTGGCTCAGTGGTGGAGCGTTTGCCTAGCACATGTGAGGCACTGGGTTCAATCCTCAGCACTACGTATAAATAAAAATAAAACAAAGGTATTGTGTCCGTCTACAGTTAAAAAAATTTTTAAAGCACATCTTTGGCTCATCTGTGTTTTCAGTCACAGGAAAGGGTGGGAAGTAGAGCAGGTAAAAGGAGTTTTAACCAGGTCAGGTGGAGGTTACACACTGATGACACTTGAGTCACACAGCCATACGTAGCTGTAGACAGTGGGAACTAGAGTATGTGGTTGGGCTGCCATGTGCACAGGACAGTAATAGAATTTGAGAGACAGTGGGGAATCTGCCAAGCCTCCCAAGTGACTGTTTTGCATCCAACCTTATTTTTCTCTAATATATTCTCAACATTGCTATCCAAATATTTTTAAACTCCAATCTGATCGTGTCACCTTCTGCCTAATCTTTTTCAGTGCCTCTTAATGTCAGTGCCTCTTAAGGAGAGGTTGGGAGCACATTTTTGCAAGTGATCTAAAGTTCATATAATCAATAAAACTGAACACTAAAGTGAGATGTGTATGTATATTTTTTATCCATATTTCTACAAGCTTTGAGGATTAGCAAAACAGTTTTATGTTGGAGCGTTATTAAACTTCAGTATGTGGATATTTCATTCAATTCTTAAAAATCCTTTGGGAGACCTAATGTCTTTGGACTTTAAAAGAGGGTCCTCATTCTTGGAAAGGTAAATTGCTGACCTACTGGATACAAAGACTTAGCATGGCATACAGTACTCCACAGTCCAACTCTCGACTTCAGCTGTACATTGTACTTGCCTTTCTAAGGAATTACATGCATACCAGTAACTTCTGACATACTCTTTATGCCTCTGCCATTGCACCTTATTTTTTACATATTATTTTTCTCTTGTAATCTCTTCCCTTTGCCCATTAGTTCCTTCCTATTTACCTTAAATGTCTTATTTAACACAAAATGCAAAACTTGTATCCTCTGAGGAAGACCTTTCTGCCTCAAAGGATTCCTCTTCACATACAGATATCCCATTTTGGTCTTTCAAACACAGAAGCTTTTAGAATTAGATGTAAATTGGTTGTAACATTTATTATAGGGTGAAGTTCCTACTTTTACAACAACTATTTATTGTGCATCCAAAAATTCAAGGCCTTAATTAATATGAAGCATACACAAAAATGCAGTCCACACTCTAACAAAATCTAACACTAGAGTAATGATCTAGCCAGTGGACCTCAAAAAGAACAGTGAACAGAATGTGAAAAGTACAGAAGACCAAGGTGCAAACTGCTCATGAAGGAAGGAAGGACACCGACTCAAAAAGGCAGTCACGGGAGGCTTCGTGGTACTGCATGCTGAATCTCAAACAGTGCAGAAGATTCTAGCCATGCAGAACCGGAGCAATCAGAGAAGGTTACGGGAACAGCACCTGGTGCAGGTCAGCTCTTGTAATAGAAATTGATCAGATTGGCTGAAGCTTGATACAGAAAAATGTGACACAAAAGAGGGTTGGAAAGTTGATTGGGGTTGTGATCTTGTGCTGCTATAACAAAATACTGGAGACTGGGTAGTTTATATAATAAGGAACAGAAATTTGTTTTTGACTGTTCTTTAGGCCTGAAGTCCAATATCCAGGCACCAGCATTGGTGTCTGGTGAGGCTGCACCCTCTGAGGGCAGAAGGCTGTGTCTCCACAAGGCAGAAATGCTCCAGAGCAAGCTAGCTGATCCCTGTGAGGCCTCTTAGGAAGGCCTTGATCTTGACCGTGAGGGAGAAGCCCTCGTGGCCTAGCGCCCTGGAGGCCGCACCTGGAACACTTACATTGAGAGGGAACATGCGAACTGTGAAGGGCTTCACATGCTGGGATGAAATTTAGATAATGGGAAAACATCACTGATTTTTTTTTATTAGGGGAATAACAAAGCATGCTTCAAGACAATAGCTTAGCACTGTAATGGAGAAACTAAAGTTAGACCAGAGAGCTGAACTCAATCCAATTGAACTGGACCATCAGATACTTATTACAAGTGTATTGCTAAATATCTACCAGAATGCCATATTTTTCTGACACAGATGTCTCAACCCCACAAAAACAAATATAAAAAATATCCAAAAGGGTTGTTTGGCCCACTTTTTTTTTTTTTTTTTTTTTTTTTTTTTTAATAAAAGGAGAATACCATATGACTGTGGCAGCCCCTGGGATTCAGAAACTCATATGGATGCTAGGTTAGTTTTGTTTGGTTGGTTGGTAGGTCGGCCAGTTGTTGTTTGGTTTATTTTTATACTAGGGGTTGAACCCAGGGGCACTTTACCACTGAGCCACATCCCCAGCCCTTTTGATATTTTAAAACAGGGCCTCACTAAATTGCTCAAGGCCTTGCTAAATTGCTGAGGCTGGCCTTGAACCTGGCAATCCTCCTGCCTCAGCCTTTCTTCACTGCTGGGATTTACAGGCCTGTACCACCACACATGACAGCTAGGGTGGTTTTGAAAACATATAGGTAGGAGTTGGGAAGGAACTTGGTCCCTGATTAAAGTAGGGATGAAACAAGCACACCATATCCACCAACCACATAAACTGTCCAGTGAAGCTATAAACGAGAGACAGGAAAATAAAAACCAACTCATGGTAGACGAGATTTCCAACCACCTCAACAGTGAATAGGAAAACAAAAAGTGAAAAAACACTCAAATCTGCGCCACAACAGTCTAGAACATTCACACTCTATGGTAATGGAACCCACGTTAAAGCATTAAAACTGTTAGAACCAGTGAAACTCTCAGAGCTGACAAAACTGCAGCACCTCTCTGGGATACTTCCATGACCAAGGATGCAAAAATCTCAGAAAAGGTAACCTTTAGTGAAGACGAATTCTGGGTCAGAGCATCGTAAGTCACAGGAAACAAAAGCACTGCTGTCAGTTAGTGGATAAGAACCACAGAATTAGCACCCAAACTTAAAACGCAATAGAATACACTAATGGACATAAAATTAGACATGTCCAAAATGGCTAGTGGATACTTTAAAGAAAAAAGTACAGTATGAAGATACAGAAAAGTTTGTAAAACAACCTCTAGGAATAGTACAATATTTGAAATTAAAAACATGACAAAACAAAAGAGGATCTACAGGTTACAGAGGTTTAAATTAATAAACCCAAACATTCTTTTTAAATTTTATTTATTTTTACTTTTATAGACTGCATTTTGATTCCTTGTACACAAATGAGGTACAACTTTTCATTTCTATGGTTGTACACAATGTAGATTAACACCATTTGTGAAGTCATACATGTACATAAGGTAATGACGTCTCTCAGTCTACTCTTTCCTTCTCCCATCCCCTCCCTCCTCTCATTCCCTCTACACAACTCAAAGTTCCTCCACTCTACTTTTACCACCCTCCCTTATGTATCATCATCCACTTATCAGAGAAAACATTTGGCCTTTGGTTTTTTGGAATTGGCTTATTTCACTTAACATGATATTCTCCAACTCCATTTATTTACCTGCAAATGCCATAGTTTTATTCTTCTTTATGGCAGAATAATATTCCATTATCAAACCCATATATTCTAATAAGAGATCCAGAAGAATATGAGAAAAAAAGGGTAAGGGAATATTCAAAGGAATGTTTTATACTTTTTTGTGACCTCAAAAACCCATTCATCTTCAGGTTAACAATTCTGAATGAATAAACATTAGAAAATCCACAATTAAACACATCATTTTGAAGTCAAAGAAAAAAAGACAAACTCATGACTTAAAAACGAGCAGTATTTAGATTCTTCAGTAAAGGATGCCAAAGATATGATAAAGTAATTTCAACTGGAAATTCTAGGGAATGTGAGGATATTACTCAGTGGTAGAGTGTGTTTAGCATGTGTGCAGGCCAGGTTTCAATCCCCAGCATCAAAACAACAAAAAACTACAGCTAATTATTATTCAGAAGTTAGGTTAATATTTTCAGACAAAAACAAAATATAGTTCACTCAAGAGACCTTTATTGACAAAAACTGAAAGAAAACCCAAAAAGGAAGAAGTGGGATACAAGGAGCAATGATGGAAACAAACTGATGAACAAGTTGGTGACTCAGATAAGCCTGAGAGAGGAAAATGTAGACCTTTTGGTGGGAGAAGTGACTTAACTTAGTGAACCTGGGAATACTTTAGCCTCACTCACTTTTCTTGGGAGTCTACACTTTGTTCTTTCCCTCCTTGACATAGGTTTTACAGGGCGCGGCAGGAATATGGCATTAGTGTGTTTCACTGTGACTAGTTAGGTAGAGCTACTTAATTCTGGGGTTCAACAATTACAAGCCCACAGGCACCCAAGTATTCTCTCTACTAATGTAATCGGCAATAATATTTTTATTTCTGTTGCCTACTCTTCTTTATCAACTGTTTGAAAATTCAGGTAGGAATGTAGCTAAAATGGTTATTTAGAAGGAAATTTATGGCTTCAGATGTATGAATTATAAAACATAAAATTAATGATCTAGATGTTTAACTCTGGAGATTAGAGAAAGAAAGAAGAAACATAAAAACAGAAGAAAATAGGAAAGAGCACATTAGGAAACAAAGACATAATAAAGAAAACCAAAAGCTGTTTAGTACTGACATGAACCAAAAAAGAGAAGATATAAATACTAAGAATGAGAAAAATATAGCTACAGAAGATATTTTAACTCGTCAACTTTGTGCCAACAAAGCTGAAGATCTAGATAAAAATATAAGTAGCCAATATTGAAAACAAGGTGAGCGTGGAGACTCACGCCTTAATCCCAACAACTCCAGAGGCTGAAAGCAGGAGGCTCACAAGTTTGAGGCCAGCCTCAGCATTTTAGGGAGGCCCTCGGCAATTTTGCAAGTTACCTTACTTACAAGGTAAAAAAGAGTTGGGGATGTAGTTCAGTGGTAAATCGGCCTTGGGATCAATCCTCTGTAAAGAAAAAAGAGAGGGAAAAAAAAGCACAGCAAAGTTGCAGATGCACTGCGCGCGCACATGGGCGCAGACGGGCACAGCGACATCAGCGACGCCGGGCTGCGACCACGTAATCCTGAAGCGGCTCGCGGGCCCCGTCGCTTCCGGGTCTGAACCTGGGACTGGGTGCGTCACCTGCAGAAGACCTGCAGGTAAGCGAGGCGGCCCAGGCCGTCGACCCGCGCCTGTCGTCGCTCTTTGCTCTCAGTAGTTGAGACCTCGATGGCGGCTCCGCGCCTCCTCCTGGTATCCGCCTTTTCTCCCCTTTCACCCTGAGCACTGCGGCTCCTTACGGACTCGCAGGCACGGTGGGTAAACAGGCGGCATCAGTACACCGCGGTGCCCGGCCCGGGGTCCGCCGGCGGCGCGTCCAGCCGGCTCTGCGCGCACTGCCTGCCGGGAGGCCGCGTGGCCGGCCTGCGGCCCGAGGCCTCGACTGCCCGCCGCCGCGCTCGGCCGCCGCCGGCCCCTCGGCATGGACCTCCCGCTCCTCATAGCAACAGCCGCGGGGGCCATAGCCACGCTCGCGGCGGCCGCTCTGGCCGCAGCGCTGATCCTCAGGCACCTGAGTTTCCTGAAGTGCGGGGAAAGTGAGGGCAGCGAGGGCTCCGAGCAGTCCGGCGACAAGCCCGCCGCCCCGACGGCAGCCACAGCGAACCAAGAAAGGCTCCCGGGCCGGGACCGCAGGGCGCAAGCAGCGCAGGAGGCGCCGGGCGGGGAAGGGTAGGCGCGGCGCCCGGCGGGGCGGGGAGGGCGCCCCCTGCTCGAGTCCCTGGGCTTCGGCGCCCGGCCGCCTGGCGGGAGGAGAACCCCCGAACGCGCGGCCCGCGGCCGCCCGCGCACCCCGCGCGGCACAATGGGCGCCACCTCACAGAGCCGGGCGCGGCCGGCGGCGGGGCGAGTGCCACCCGCGCGGCGCCACGGGCCGCACTGGGCCCCTCGGGGCGGCGAGGCCGGCGGGTGGGTGCGCGGGCGGCGGGAGAGCCGGGTGGGGGGCGGGCGGGCGTGGCGGCCCCCTCGGCGCCCGGGCGACCGCGGCCGGCCCGCGCGGCTCACCTGCCCAACCGCAGAGCGCGCCGCCGCCGCGCGCCCCGCCTGCGCGCCGGGCCCCGCCCGGCCGAGCCGCCCCCGCTTTCCAGATCTTTCTCGAACCCGCAGCTGCTCGGGCGGCCGTTGCCCGAGCGCTGACGGAAGCGGCCGAAGGCGCGGCGGGGAGCTGCCTCGGGCGCTGGGCGACGGCTCGCGCGCCTCCCCGGCGGCCGAGCGCGCAGGCGCGGGTCCCAGTAACCGCCGGTTGGAGGCGGCCGGACCGCAGTGGAGAGACGGCGGCGGCGGGACGCGGGAGCTGCGGCGCGGCGGCCTCTCCCCTCCGCGGTCGCCCCTCGCCCTGCCCTGGGCGCTCTGGCGAGCGAGCCGGCCCTCTCTCCCTTGCGCCCCTAGGACTCCCAGCCCCGGCAGCAACGGCCCAGCGGAGGACGCGGCGCCCGCACCCGCGGCTTCGGCGCCCGCGCCGCGACCTTCAGGCGGCGGGATGTCGGTGGTGGGCATCGACCTCGGCTTCCTCAACTGCTACATCGCCGTGGCGAGGAGCGGCGGCATCGAGACCATCGCCAACGAGTACAGCGACAGGTGCACCCCGTGAGTGCCGCGGCCGGCCGGCGGGGACGGGGACGGGGGCGCGGCCGCCAGGCGGCGGGGCCTGGCCCGGGGCGGGCGGCGCGGCCGCCTGCGCCTCCCGGGGGAACCCCGGTTCTGGCCAGAATTCCCCAGGTTTACCCGTTACCGTTCTTGTTTGAAGTCGTGCGTGTTCATATCCCAGAATGTGGGCACAGAACGTGTTGGAACTCTGGTTCCTCCTCCGGTGCCGAGTCCGCCAGGTTCTTTAAAGAGATTTCTGAGCCTGGAACCGCCCACCCGTGGAGTTCTGGCTTCGCGCAGGAGGCCGTCGGGGCTGCCTGTGCTCCTACCGCGAGGTGTTAGGTCACAGCAGACGCTGAAGACTTCTGCCGGGAAGGGACCGTGAAATACCACTCTCCAGCCAGATGGAGGTTAACGGGGGCCGCGTTTGGCTGCAGTGAATCCAGCCTGTACGGCCTGAGAAGCCAGCCTCCTAGGAGAGGGGCTCTTCCAGGTTCAGACATCCCTACGGTAGTGACTCGGTGGCTCTTCAAAGAACCTGGCCAGACTTAGTGAAACTCAGGCTGCTCATCATTTAGAAGTCTAGATTGCCATTGGCTGATTTTTGTGTGACCGAGATGTTTTGGGTTGATGTGTAAGAAAGGAAATACTAATATTTAGATTTAATGAGCCTAATCTAATCTAGAAAGTTGGGGTCTTTGGGATTTTCTTTTTTATTATCGTACTGGGGTTTGAACCGTGATAGTTTAACCACTGAGCTACATCCTTGGCTCTTATTTTTTAACTGGGTCTTGCTAAGTTGTCAAGACTGGCTTGGAACTTGTGATCCTCCTGTCGTAGCTAGGATTACAGGTGTGAGCCACTGCCCTGGGCCTAATGTAGAAAGTTTCTGAGGTGAAAGGATCATGTTTTCATTTAACTTGCATCAGCAGCTGTTCCTGACTCTACACTGTCATTTATGTCAGGAGTATATCCTCTGTTGTTATTGAACAAAAATACTTCAGGGTAGTCGAATGCTCTTACTCTGTAGATGTACTTTGTAGGGCAGTTGAGGAAAGATGTAGATACTCTGTCTGGTCCCAGGGCATTTTTTTTTAAGTGTGCCTCTTATTTGAAAAGCAGTAATGTAGAAGAATCTAACTTTTCTCATATACTACATTATTTAATAACACGAGAAACTAGTTTTGCAAAATATTCTAGTTGCAAACAGCAAGGGAATAAGCATTTTTAAGATGCAAATATGTTACAAAAGAAATCTGTGAAAAGAAGGAATTCCGTTGGTTTCAGCATCCATGTTTTTTTTTTTTTTTTTTTTTTTTTTTTTTGAGGTGCTGGGGATCGAACCCAGGGCCTTGTGCTTGCAAGTCAAGCACTCTACTGACTGAGCTATCTCCCCAGCCCAGGATCCATGCTTTTTGACACTTTATTCTTTTAACATTTGGTTATTTACTATAAGATCCCTCCCCAGCTAAAAGCGACATTGGGCATTTAAAAGTTGAAACAATTTTGTAGCATTTTCTGAGAAACTGGAACTTCTATTCCAAGTATCCAATCTGGGAACATCACATGGGATATTTGAGATTTAAGCTGCATTGTAAATTTTTCTAGGTATAAAGTGGAATTTCCGAATAGTAGTTGAAAAAGCTTATATGAAGTAAAATACAAAAAGGTTACGCTGAATTGGACATAATTTTCCTGTGTTTATATGTGGGTACGTGACCAGTGAACTCCATATCCTGTACAACCGCAAGAATGGGAAGTTATACCCCATGTATGTATCATATGTCTGAATACACTCTACAGTCATGTACATCTTAAAAAGAACAAAAAATTTTTTTGAAAAAGATTATCTTTTTCTATAAAAAGTTTTACATTAATGTAATGTTTATTATAATGCGTCCACCCTTTGTTATTACTGGGTCATGTAAGAGTTTTGAGAAGTAGGTACTTAATCGATTTTTCTCGAAAACCCTTGACAGGTACTTTTTATTCAGTGATTTTGTAACATTCTGGTATTTTTTGAAAGAAAATCGAAGGAAAGAGTTTGAAGACCTTTCTTTTGGCCTTTCCAAGCCTAGTTACATTAGATATTCTTTAAACTTTAATAAAAAATTGTCTGCTTTTTACTTCGAGAGTCTACTAATGGTAAGAATTTTATTTTCTTTGTCACAGGTGTGAAGATTTCTAAGAACCTAACCCTTAAAAAAAGAAAACAAATCTTATTTAAATACACTATAAACTCTTGAAAGTCAACCTAAGAAAAATTTTTTCTATTCATTCAAGTGTGCAGAATTTTTTAGTAGCACAGTATTGAAAAAATAGAAGTATCTGGAAGTATGTCCAAGTAATAAAAGATGGCAAACTGGTATTTTCTCCAGTAGATGAGTTTTTCAATCCAATGCCCGCCATCCATACAGATTTCTGTATTTGACACATACATTTTTACTTGGTCAGAGGATATGTTGAATCAAGGAGTTATTTCCAAGAAATATAAAGATGTCACCAGACCTATTGGTTCCCACTATATCCTTATTTTCCTGTTTTTCACTGGGACTCAGAAGAGTAACATCCATTCCCCTCCTCCATCTGATCGTCATTTTTAACATTTTAAATGTGTGTATATGTGCTTATCTGCTCATCTGCTCATACGTCTGAAAGGTAACCAGAACTTAGAATTTTCACAATAGAATTTGTGATTGTTCCTCTCCAGATATGTCGTGCGTAACAGTTTCTGTCTCTTGGATAGCACCATCATCTAGACGTTTTGCTTGTCACTTGCCTCTTCCTTCTGTATAGTCCAGCACTGTCAATGAAAATATGTCAGCCACAGACATAATTGTTAATGTTCCAGAAGTTACATTAGAAAGGAAACAAAGCAGGTGATAATAATTTAATATATTTTGTTTAATTCCCTTCATTCTAAATCTTATTTGAGTATAATCAGCATTTTTAAATCAGATTTTTTAATATTAAATCTTCAAAATCCAAGGTATATTTTATACATGTAATAAATCAGCACATCTCAATTCAGATTAGTCACATTTTATGTACTAAATGTCCACATGTGTGAGTGGTTCATGGCCACTGCTTTGGACAGTGAAGATCTAATTTGTTACCAAGTCCTTTGGATTTTTGCCTCCTAAATGTCTCTCAATTCCTTTTAGTCTCAAATACCACCATCCCAATACAGATTACTGTTAACTTTTTGCTCTTGGCTCATCAGTTCATACTGTAATCAAAGTGATTTCCAACAAGCTTTCTTCGACTTCTGTGCCATCACTGTTTACACATCTTTGGGTAAGCCTTCTTGACCCTCTAGGTCAATTCTCGCTATTAACCTATTCTTATAGCATCTGTTTTACTTTCATTTTTTATGTATGCATTATTCTTTCCTTTACCATTGTATCACTAGCAACTAACACTGCAAAACTTATTCAGCAAACGTTTGTTGAATCTACTACATGAATGCCCTCCCTGAAAATCCAGTGGTCCCCAACATAACAGTGACTTGTTCAGCCCTTGAAAATTACTTATCTAGAATATTACTTCTCTGTTTTGTATTATATACCAGCAATCAGTGTCCTTTGCATTATTTAGAACTTTTTAATGAATTCCCATTACCTACTGAATAAATTTCAAATTTATATTCTGGAATGTGAAACCCTACTTAATCTGGCCTCAATACTATATTACCACATTGCCCTGTGAAACTAACCAGATGTGTTCTTCCTATCCACATAAGCATTACCCATAGGAGCAACATTCAGTCAGGACCCTTACCATGTACCAATGATCTAAGCCTTGGTTGTCTGGTAGAACTTCCTATTCTGTATATGTTTTAGATATATCCTGTTCTCTGTAGATCCACTACCTATATGTAGTCATTAAGCACCTGAAATGTGATTGGATATGAAAAACTGAATTTTTTCTTTTAGTTCATTTAAATTTTACTGGGCACATGTGGCTAGTGACTGCTGTATTGGATAGCACATAACAGGGGGATGAGGTGTACCTTACTTAACCCTTATGAAGTTCACATTCTGATGTGAAAATATGGTCAGTGAAAAAATTGTATCAGATGATGATGATACATACTGTGGAGAAAAATAGAATTGGGAAAATGGTATGAGATGTACTGGGGAGGAGCAGGAATATTGTTTATATAAGATTATCAGGGATAGTGTCTCTGGTAAGCTGTCTTTTGAGGAGACACCTGAAGGAATTCAGAATGCAGGCCATATGGGTGTATTTAGAAGTGTTCAGAAAGAGAATAGTATGTATAGCACAAGTGTGCTTTACTGTCTCAAAATAGCATAGAGACCTGTGTGCTTGTCTTGAGTTTATAGGGTAGAACAGCAAAGACCAGACCACCAAGAGCCATGATGACTGTTGGGAAGACTTAAGCTTACTTTGCGGGTCAGGGCAAAACTGGAGAGTTTTCTGCAAAGGAGGCTCACGGTCTTAGTCTTTAAGAGGATCACTGTGGCTGTAATGTTGAAAATAGACTTATATATCTATTTTCTTTGTTACTATAATAAAATACTTCAGGTATTTTATAAATAGATTTCTTTGACTCATGATTCTGGTGGCTGGAGGTTCTGAACACCTTAGTGCTGGTGTTGATAGGGGTTCCTAGCTGCACCACAACATGGTAGAGAAGCAGGAAGGGAACCATACACATGGATGGCCTCATAACAACCCACTCTTGACAACTAACTAGTTATGCAAGACCCAACCTACCTGCATGAAATGGGCATTACTCCTTTCCTTATGACCTAATCATCTCCCACTGGGCCCTGCCACTTAAAGGTTCTACTACCTCCTTGTCATTACATTGAGGACCAAGTTTCCAGCACATAAACCTTTGGGGTGCAAACCATAGTTGTAATAACCTGTATAGCAGGAATGTCCTTTTCTTTGAGATAGACATATTAAATCATCTCCTTCCAAATCTTAATGTTGAAGCTGTTTCTCTCTTTGCTTCTCCTAAGCTCTGTTTTCTAGAAATGATTATTCTACCTTTTGCTATTTAGTAATACTCTTAATTCTATATATTCTATAAGATGATTTTTTTCAATAGACTACAAATTCTCCAAGGACAAGAGTTATGGCTTCTATACGTGTCTGTCTTTATGGGTTGAATTGTTTCCTGTAGTTACAACTGAAATCATGGAAATTTTCATGAATCATAACATGAAATGGTATTTTGATGAAAATAGAATAATGTATGTTATGTTTAAATGCAGTAATTAAATAGTAATCATTTATATAATGTTTGTGTACCAGGCATTGTTCAAAGTATTTGTCTAGATTTCCTCCCGTAATCCTCACTTAACCCTATGAACAGGTATTATCACTGTCATCCAGATGGAAACCTGAAGCAAATAGGTTACTCAGTTGTTGAGTGGCGAGCCAGGTTTTAAATCCAAGCAGAATTTGAAAACAATTTTAGGAACCAACATATTATTCCCAGTAATTAGGACACTTAAAAAAAGTGTGACCTTTTTTCTGACCACTGTTCCATTATTTAGGAAGGTTTTAAAATATGTAAAATTTTGCCAAGTGTGGTGGTATATACCTACAATCTCAGTAGCTTCAGAGGCTGAAGTGGGGGAGGGGGGTTCAAGTTTGAGGCCAACCTGAACAACTTAGTGAAACCCTGTCTCAAAACAAAAATAAAAAGGGCTGGAAATGTAGCTCAGTGGTAGAGTGTCCCTGTGTTTAATACCCAGAACCAAAAACTGGTATATGTGTAAAATTTTAATTTACTTATTTTCAAAATAAAATAGAAGTATATGAATCCTTTTAAGTTTATTTTTATACAAGGAGAAGCAAAATAATAGCACATTAATATAAAAATACCTTTCAAACTTTGGTTTTCCTTATTTAGGGCCTGTATATCTTTGGGATCAAGAACTCGAGCCATTGGAAATGCAGCTAAGAGCCAGGTAAAATTGATAATATGACTGTTTTGATTTACAGGAAGAATTAACTGAATCAAGGTAACTAATATACCATGTTAGGTAACGAAGAGTTGCAAACGTGACAGGTCCCGATGTTTTTGTCTTTTATTTAGGTCTATTTTTTAATACCTTTGTTTTATTTATTGATTGTCATGTGGTGCTGAGGATCGAACCCAGTGCCTCATACATGCTAGCCAAGTGCACTACCACTGAATTACAACCCAACCCCAGATGTATTTTGTATTGAGTTGTATAAATTCCTTGAATTTTATTTTTAACAAGTCTTTAGTTATAAAGCTAGGGTGTTACTTCTGTGTGACATTAATTTTTTCCTAGTATATTCACTTTATATGACACATACTCTGGAACATACACTTCAATCAGTAGTAAGCAATGTTTTTGTAAAAGGTGGAGGAAAATTGTTACCCACTAGGGTAATCCCATCTTGCTTCCACTACCATCTGTGGAATTTGCTTAATTTGTCCTAATGTCCCAGATAACGATATTTGCCCTGTGTCCTGTTTATAGGATGATACAGTAAATGATACTACATCATCATCCAAGTGTCATTTTAATAGACCAATCAATATTTTCATACTTAATGATAATAAAAAGTATATAAACTCTAGATTATTATTTCCAACCTTTTTTAATGCATCTGTGTTAGTTTTGTTGAAAAAGTCACAGAATAGAGAGCTTGGGATTAAATAATTTCAAGGATTCTTAAATGTTAATGAATAGAATATAACTTTTAACATTTTGTAAGTCGCCTTTTTTTTTTTTTTTTTTTAACTTCCATTCACCAAAAACTCCTTGACAATTATTTCTTACATTTTATATACATACCTAGGTCGTCTCTTCTTCCTTTTAAAATTTTCTTTAATTTTTTTTTTTTTCCCTCATAATGGACTCATTTATCTAGGAATGTTTTGGATACGATATTTGCCACGGCTCTCTTTTTATAATTGCCCTATATGTGAGTATTTTTAATCCAGGCACAAATGCACACACCTCTGATCCCAGCCCAGCACCTGAGGAAGCTGAGGTAGGAGGATCCCAAGTTCCAGGCTAGCGTGGGCAACCTATCAAGACTTTATCTCATAATAAAAATAAGAAAGGGGATGGGGATGTAACTCAGTTGTAGAGTGCCCCGGAGTTCAACACTCAGTACTCGGGGGAACATGTTTTTATCTTGAGTTTTTCCTCTCATATTCAGACTGATCTTCTAAGTGTATTGTAGTTAGAGTTTAAAGAAACCAACCCATAAAGTCAGTTCTTCTAGAAACTAGATAAGCCAACAAAGTAACGACATCACTGTAGTTTTCATCTCATAATTGAAGATCAGGATCTATTTGGCTTTCAAAGTCATAGGAGGGCAGGTACTAGGTTTTTTTTTTTTTTTTTTTTTTTTTCCAAATACAGGACATTTACAAATTAAGATACTTGAACTTCGCATCATGCCACATGCCTAAGAGCAAGTCTCAGCTATGCATACACAACATACTAGTACATGAGAGTACTCTTAATTCATTTCACAATGAATTAAATATTAAGAAAAACTATGGCAAAAAATAGTTTAAACAAAAACAAAAATGAAAGTGGAAAGAAGTGGGAGAAATCAGAAAAACTAATTCACTGGAGCAAAAGTGTTGAGGAAAATGAAGAGATGAGTTGTAGATAGATTTTTATCATATTGAAAAGTTTAAGTTTTGTTCTCTTTCTCTTTTGAAGACATTGATTTGTAGGCTAAGAGAGGCATTTGGGAGGTGATTGTTAAAATGCATACTCTCTCATTGTAATTTAACTGCCAATTGGAAACCAGAAAAATAAAATAGTATAAGTCTGAGCCCCGGGGTGTAAGAAAAAAGGCGGTGGATTTAAGTATTGGGATAGTATTGTATTTTGCATTCATTAAGTTACTGATAAATATAAGTGTTTACTGTCAACAGATAGTCACAAATGTAAGAAATACAATTCATGGCTTCAAAAAACTTCATGGGCGATCGTTTGATGATCCCATTGTGCAAACTGAAAGAATCAGGCTTCCTTATGAACTGCAAAAGATGCCTAATGGAAGTGCTGGAGTCAAGGTAAGCCATGTATTCCTAGAATACGATCACATCTCCAAGCTAAAGAAACCAAGTACAGTACTGCTGCTATACCATACTGCCAAGAGATTAAAAAAAAAAAAAAAAAAAAAAAAAATTCAATTTTAATAACTTTTAAATTCAAATAATGCTTTTATTGTCATGGAAGAAATCAACATCTTTTATAGGGTAAAGGCAGAGGCACATGCGATTTAGAAAAATAGACCCAGAAAAATGTTAATTACCATGAATTTTTCTAATTTAGAAGAACTTTGTAATGTATTGAGAGGAGTGAAGGAAATTTTTCTTCCAAAAGATGGAGCCTGAATTTTTAATTCTATATCCTGAGACAAACTTATTAGTTTGAGATTAGTTTTAAAAATTGGATTTTTCAGAAACTAGCGGGATACCTCAAAACACAGTTATCATATGACCCAGTAATTGACCCAGCATTCCTTGATATGTACTAAAGAAAATTGAAACGTGTGTCCACACAAAAACTTGCATATGAATATTCTTAATAGCACTATTTATAGTGGACAAAAAGTGGAAATAATTCAAATGTCCCAGCAATTGATAAATGGTTAAACAAAAGAGGATGTGTGAATACAATGGGATATTTGGCCAAATAAAGGAATGAAGTGTTAATGTGTACTATAACATGTATGAACTTTGAAAACATGCTGAGTGGAAGAAATCCAATAAAAAAGTACACATAGGATATGATTCTATTTATTTGCAATGTCTAGAACAGGACATATCCAGAGAGGCAGAAAGTAGGTCAGTGATTGCTGAGGATGAAGGGAAGTTGGGCTGGGGAAGTGACAGCTAACAGGTATAAGACTTTTTGGTGGGTGATGAGAATGTTCTGCAGTTAAATGTGATCAGTGCACAATTTTGTGAATATACTCCAAATGCATTGAATTTGTATACTTTCAGACGGATGAACTTCATGCTGTGTGAATTGTATCTCAGGAAAGCTGTTCTTAATAACTAGCTTTAAAATTTTTATATGTGCTATGGATATATTTCTATTTCCAGTTTTAAAACAGAGTTCTGACACAAAGGGTACATGATTGATTATGGGAAGGAGACAAGAGTCTTAAAATATTTTAGGGAAAACACAGAGATTAACAACATGGGGACAAATTTTGAAGCCGTGTTGTAGATGAAATTGAAGGTCAAGGATTAACTTGGGAGACTAGAAGGGTTAAAACAACAAATGAGATAGAAAATAAATTCAGGTTTCCTTTAGATCTGAAAATCCCTGCTTAATGATCGTCTGGAGCAGTTTTATTCTATTCCAGGTTAAATTAAACTAATTAAATTCCTTTTCATTTATTCTTTAACATGAAAATAAATAGGTCGTATTTTGTGAATGGACTGAGAAAAACAATATATTTAAAGAAAGCCAAAACCTAAATTTTAAGTATTCATAGTGAGTGCCTGTACCCTAGAAGAAAAGGTTTTTGTTGATTTCCCCATAATAACACAGTAAATGTATTAAGTAAATAATTTTTTAATTTATTGATTTTTTTTTTAGTGATATATAACACTAGAATTCATTTTGACAATTATAAAAGCATGGAATATAACTCGTTCTAATTCACAGTGCTTCTCCTGTCCTTCCCATCCTCCTTCCCCTGTTCCCTTCCCTGTACTCTACTGATCTTTGTTATTTACCTTTGTTTTGTTTTGTTTTGTTTTTAATTAGTGTCTTGTGCACATACATAAAGGTAAGAGTAAGTGTGGTATTTTCATACATAATACAATATGGGAAAGTTAGGTCAGATTCATTTCACCATTCTTCCCTTATCCTGTCCTCCTTCCCCCTCAATTCCAATCCTCTACTTCACTAATCTTTATTTTAATGGAATTCCCCCCTACTTTTATTTTATTTTTAAAAAAAAATTTTTTTAGTTGTAGTTGGACACAATACCTTTATTCATTTTTTATGTGGTGCTGAAAATCAGACCTGCCTTACACATGCTAGGCAAGCGCTCTACCACTGAGCCACATTCCCAGTCCCCACTACTTTTATTTTTTAAAAGGTTTTGAAAATGCCAATCAGTCCTGTGTTGAATGGTCTTCATCTTTTGAAGACTAAAGATTTTCAGTGTTCATCTCTTCATGGATTTTATCCACTTATTTTTCATACATGCATTTGAATATACTTTGGTGTTTATTTCACCTTTTTAAATATTCTTATGCAAAGGAAAGCTTAAGTATTGTCCCCCCATAGACACACTAAGATCATGGTATTTGATTCAATTTTTCTTTATTTCATGGTGCTTTATTTCTCCCCTTCCTTGGTTTGTTTTTATTTATTTTTACCTACTTCCATGGTTTAAAGGCGATAATTTTACAGTATTTGTTTTTGAACTTATTAATAGCTTTGGACACAAGTGGATATCAATTTTAGGTCTGATTCAAAGTAATTCTTATGTCATTATTTTATACACATATCTGTGCATACATACATTGTGCTGCTTGAGTTTTCCAAATTCTTCCAAATGTCAGTATTATGGAATAAAATTATTTTACTCTGGGGATCCAGAAGTAAAACACAAGAAAAACAGTGAATTAAATATAGTTATGTTCTGTGGCTTCTCAGCTTTCTGTTGCTTTTAAATTTTGTGATTGTCATGAAGGGTTGATACTTGACTAAAAAGTACAGGTCCCTTAGTATTCCTTGGTCAGGAAACATTTTGTAAAGTTTGATTTGGTGTGCCTAAATACCAATCTAGTCTTAAATAATGTATAAAATGAAGCATTTCTTTAGTTTAAAAAAGTAATTTTTTAATTTCTTATTTAATTTTTATCTTTAATTCATAGTTATCACAGAGTTTTCCTTTTGTTTAATATGGAGTTTTTTTTCCTGATGATTACATTTCCTGACTAAAGCTTTCATTTTGAACCCAAGGAGTGTTCTTATTTTCCAAAGGAAAGTTATTTTCTTTATTCGTTTACTGTTCCTTGTTTGAAAATAAGTGATAAAAATTGCTTTTGTGCAAAGTGGAGATATAAGACAGTACTGCCAGTTGAAAGTAATTTACTTACTGGGATGTAATTGTATGTGAAAAATTCTAGGACCTCGGAAATGAGGGGGTTGTGTTTTTAATGAAGTTATGATTTTAGAATGACAGTCTTTCTAGAATAAAACTTCCTTAAACCCAGGACTTTTGTCTTTTTCACTGTTGTATTCACATATAGAATAGATGTTCACAGGGTATTGGATGAGTAAATGACTCAGATAACTCAATTTTTGGTTTTTGGTGAGATGTTCGCAAGGTATTGGGTGAATAAATGACTCAGATAACTCAGTTTTTGGTTTTAGGTGCGATATCTAGAAGAAGACAGGCCTTTTGCAATTGAGCAAGTTACTGGCATGCTGTTGGCCAAGCTTAAAGAAACTTCAGAAAATGCCCTGAAGAAACCAGTGGCTGACTGTGTGATTTCAGTAAGTTTTACTTCAGTAAATCATATTTTTCTGAAGTAATGTTAACACATTAATAATAGAAATGTTTTTTCCCTTTATACTTTTCATCCCTTATCCAGCAAATAACCTTAAGTTCATTTTGACTTTTCCTTTAAAAAAAAAAATCTTCTTTGCTGAAGTTAGATTAATTTTCCATAATGCCAATTGTAATAATTAGTGAATCTTTAAAAAATAATGTTGTATATTTCAGCATCTCAGAAGGCCAAGGCAGGAGGATTGCAAGTTTGAAGCCATTCTCAGCAACATAATGAAACCCTGTCTCAAAAAATACAAAAATATTTTTAAAAGGACTGGGAGTGTAGCTTGGTATTAAAGCACCCCTCCCTGGGTTCAGTCCTGTGCCCAAAATACTAATGACTGTGATTGCTGGTGCCACTTATCTATAAGAATCTTCCCAAATAACGCTTGACTTCCCATGTCTGGGAAAATACCTTAGTATTTTGTGGCATAAGTTGAATATTTCAGTTGGGAAACTGAGATTGTATATATTCTATGTCAGAATTAAAGGGTTTTTTTTGGTTTTTGATTTTGTTGTTGTTTTGGTACTGGGGATTAAACTCTGAGCCATATCTCCAGCCATTTTTCTGTTTTGAGACAGTCTCACCAAGTCAATTAGGCTTGGCCTTGAACTTGTCATCCTCCTGCATCAGTCTTCCAAGTTGCTGGGATTACAGGCATACACCACTATCCCCAGCTGAAAGAATCTTTCTTGAAGGATTTTTTTTTTTTTTTTTTTTTTTTTAATCATGTACTTTTTAAAAATTCCTACGTATTGTACAGAATGATTGGTTTTGTTGTGGCTTCTTTGTGCATACATGTCACATAATTTGATCAATTTTCCTCCTCACTAACCTCCTCTTACCCTCCTCTGTACTGGATATCCCCCCCTTCTACCCTATTGGTCTCCCTTCTACTTTCCTGGTGTGCTTCCTCTTTAAGTATACTAAACAATAAATATTTAATTATTCACCTTAGCTTATCTCTTGAGACAGACCCCACTGAATATTGTTAGTTTTCAGTTTACATTTGTCACCTAAATGTGAATATATTCCTATTATTAAAACTTGACTATATAAATCTTTTTATCAGCATTTGGAAGTTTTTATGAGAGAAAGCCATTAGAGCCTACTATTCATTTTCTAGCCATGTAATGATAGTAATAAAAGATTACTATTGTTTGAGTGCTCTTTTAAATGCATTAACTTTTTAAACTGTCAGAACCACCCTTTGAAGTAAGATATTATTAATCCAGTCTTACACATTAAAAATTCGAGGTGTATCCAGGCATGGTGGTGCATGCCTGTCATCCCAGTGGCTGGGGAGGCTTAAGCAGGAGGGTTGCAAGTTTGAGGCCAGCCTTGGCAACTTAAGTGAGACTCTCTCAAGGAAAAGGGTTCCTGTTGGAGGGATGGGCTGACTGTAAATCACTAAGAGATTTATTTAATAGAAGAAAAAAAAAAAAACAGGAGACAGTTGCCTTTTGAATCAGGGGCATGACAGATTTAGCCATGCTAACAGGTCTGGCTCTAACAAAATGGAGGAGTCCACACTTAGTTCATGGCGGTACAGGTAAAAGGGGGAGGTGAAGTTAAGCCATTTTGCATTATGGGGCATTAGCACATCCAGGGCATGCAAATTCTGGTGGTGAGCCACTCTGCACAAACCACATATTCCAGGCAATCTGGAACAGTATTTTATCATTGCCAGTTCCTGAGAGCCAGTTTCCCGTGTCCGATGACCCAACCAAGCCTGGTTTTATTTGCAGGCTATAGATGGCACGCAAGACCCTGTCTCAAAATAAATAAAAAAAGGACTGGGATTGTAGCTCAGTGGTATAGTTAGTACCCCTGGATTCAGTCCATAGAAAAACAGTTGTTATTTAATGAAAATAAAAAATTGAGGTGTAGGGATAGTTAATTCCTAAACCTATGCTTGTAACTCTTTAAGTTTTACTGCCTCTTGACTGTATATGTCAGAAGGGTGCACATTTTTAAAAAATCATCCTGAGTTCAGATTCCTTCTTATTTCACTATACTTGATTTTACTTTCATGTTAGAACAAAGTAATACAAACTTGTGACTAAGTTGGTGGTTTACCTGGCAGCCCCAGTGTGAGCTCTACAAGGGCAAGTAGTGTCTGTTTTGTGCTAAATGAAAGTCAGTTTTTCAAACAAAGTTCAGGGTCTTTTACTTTTGTTAACCTGTGTTTCTTTTTTTTTTTTTTATTCTATTTCGTTATACATGACAGCAGAAAGCATTTTGATTTGTACACAAATGGAGTACAACTTTTCATTTCTCTGGTTGTACATGATGTAGAGTAACACCATTCACGTAATCATACTCTCATTGTACCATCCCCCCCTCCCGCCTTCTCCGCTTTCCCCCATTTCTCTCTACACAGTCCAGTGTTCCTCTCTTACCACCCCCCACTATGTTTTTATAATTGCCCTATATATGGGACATTGGAACATGAGTTCTAAAACCAGTTAAATGAAATTGTAAATTTAAAAATATTATAAAAGCGAGGGAGTTCCAATTATTTGTACATGAATATACTTAATAGCCTTTTAGAAATTAGTGAGCTATGTTAAAAGTACTTCTTAGTTTGACAGAAATTAAAATATGTAAATCTTTATAAGCTTTAAGCCTGAATTTAATTTTTAGTAGGAATATATTTAATGTTTCTTGGTGATTATAAAATAAATATATATATATGTTCATCATAACTTAGCTCTAATGTATAATTCCTCTTTTGGGAAATATTGACCATTGGAATTTTATTTTTTATTTGTTCTAATTAGGAATTTTATTCTTTTGGATACACATACACACGACAATGAAATTTTGCTATAGTATGCTCCCCCCACCTTTTTTAAACATGGTAATGATACGTCAGGAAGGTGCAAATCTGTTTCTACATAAGATTCTGGTATGGAGATAGGATTTAATTTGATTTTAGCAGTTTTTTGAGTTTTCCATTTTTCATTACTTTTTATGAAAATACCTCAGCCAGGCTGACTTCATAAAAAAGAGATCTTTAGCCACAGTTTCGTAGGCTAAAAGTCTAATCAGGCATCTATATTGGTTTGGCCTCTAATGAGTGTCCGACAGTGTCTTGGCAGAGTGTGGAAGGCAGGCTCACATTGCTAAACTGAAAGCCAAGAGAGTTTGGGTCCCACATTTCTGTCCCAGAGCACGTCCCTTAGTTGACCTAAGGACTTCCCACTAGGCCCCTTGTCTTAAAGGTCCACACTGAGAACTAATCTTTGAGGGACAAACAACATCCAAGCCATAGCAACCAGACTAACATGACAGTATTTAACTGAATATTTGCAGTTCTGCCATGTTACTAATTACTTTTAAACTTGTGCTCATGTGTTAGGTCAAATCTTGATGGTATAGAAATGATCAGATGTTTAAAAAGTAGCACCTAGTATTTTTTCTCATTTAACATACTTTGTCTTAAATTTCACAAAAGTTTAATGCTTACTTTACATTTTCTATTAATGAAATATAAGATCTATTACATCAAACTAATATACCTGATTATTTTTAAATATCAGATTCCTAGCTTTTTCACTGATGCTGAGAGAAGATCCGTGATGGCTGCAGCTCAGGTTGCAGGCTTAAATTGCTTGAGGTTGATGAACGAAACTACTGCAGGTAAGCATACACTCTGTAATTTGAAATTCACTGTCAGAAAAGTACTATAAAGTTTTTTTCTTATTAGTAACAGATTTTTTTTTTTTTTTTTTTTTTTTTTTTGTTACGTGCTGATTCTTGTAAACCTGTTGCTTTGGAGTATAACATTTTGGCAGAGGTTAAATTTGTCATAATCGCTTTTAGAGTAGATACAATTATTATAGAGTTGTAGATGAGTAGGGAAAAAGTAAAATCAACCAAATTATTACAAGTTAATTTACTTTGAAACTAGTAGTTTATATTACTGTACTGTGTATTAAAGTACAGTATCTAAGTGACTTATCTCGTGTTTTCCAAGTAATTGCTATACTAGAATTAACCCAATTCTTTGTTCTTACACAGTTGCACTAGCATATGGAATTTATAAACAGGATCTTCCCCCGTTAGATGAGAAACCAAGAAATGTAGTATTTATTGATATGGGACATTCTGCCTATCAGGTCTCGGTTTGTGCTTTTAACAAAGGAAAACTTAAAGTAAGTAAATAAATGATTTGCTGTTTAACTTTAATAATTAAGAGCACAGACTATATAGAGAACCTCAATAACTGGGCTTAAATCCTGGCTCTGCCCCTTAAAAACTGTGGCCTTAACCTTTCTAAACTTAGTTTCTTTGTCTAAGGATAATATCAATAACTGCCTCCTAGAATTTTTGAGAATAGAGTGAGTGAATACATAGGAAATGCTTGGAAGCCTGGCATATAGCAGCATCTATATGTGTTAGCTTTTTTTTATTATTTTTTTGTTAAGGTGTTAAGTCACCTGTCTAGGAACATAAAGTATTCATAAAAATACGTACAGAAAGCACTTTCTAAAATGGTTTGTTTTTAGAAAACTATCTAGGAGTCCTCATAGTAACATTTCTCTAATATAGCATTATTAACCTCTTCGTGCTTACGTTTTTAGTCTGTATTTGGTTTTATATTTGTTTTTATGTTGACTATTTGTCCAGACTTAGGCATGTTCTCTCCATTATGCATGCAAGTAGCTTACTTGGAAGATAGAGTGCTTTTGTTTATCCAACACTGCAAGAGCCTTTTGTCCTGCAGTTTATAGTACTATAATAACATCCTTGTAATCAGAAAATTAAAGGGAAATAAATGACTCATGCTGAATATGGAGTTTTTTTTACGTAAATTGTTTAATCTTGGCCTTTAACCTTAAATTTTAGAGTAATTAAAAAAAAAAAGCATTTTCTTTCCTTTTTCTCTTAGCTACCTCAGAGTTTAGTAAACTATAATTTGAAGATTATAGAGCTTTTTGAAAGTCTGAAGGACATGGCCCTTTTTACCAGAATGCTTGCTTGCACTAGTCACAAACCAAGATAATTTTGCATAGCACTGGACTTCATTAGCAGCCTATACGTGAATTTTCCATGCTTATTTGTTGCGGTAGATATCACTGTCAGATGAGGCTCACGTCGTTTTGCGATGTTTCCAATTCCACCACCACCCCCTCTTGTGAAGAAAGAGCTGAGTCCCCAACAGTGGGATTCACTTTTCAGTATCTCAATCTTAAGTGTATACTTAATTCTCCCTAGGAGAGAGAGGTTCTGAGTGTTGAAGTTCTGTGGCTTATCCTTCCATAAAACTGCTACCTGGGAGCCTATTGCTCAACAAACTTAAAATTTTGTTTACTTGTTTGCTCTCTAAAGTACTCTTCTGTAGTTTTGGAAAAATACAAGTTTTTGTTTTATTTTTTTAAGTAGTAATTTGAAAGCCTAAATCCTGACCTGTTCACTGACCAGTTACAGTATTTGAGAATCTTTGGATCTACATTTTTTGAATGTTTTGTGTTTTGTTCTTGCTTATATGCTTAGAATTTTTTCTCTCAAACTTGGTTTTTTTTTTTTTTTTTTTTTTTTTGGTTCAGTGCTATTGTAAAATCAAAGGATCTGAGGTAATGAAATTATAGATGTAATCAATTATTTCAGAATTAGAATTCTTCTTTTATGGTATGGATTTGTAACATCTTTTGACAAGTTCTTTAATTTTGTTTTATTATAATTTTAGAGATTTTTATTTTCTTTGAAGAAATGTATTTCTAAAAATTCAGTTTTGCTTTTTTAATTAAACAGGTCTTGGCTACTACATTTGACCCATATTTGGGTGGCAGGAACTTTGATGAGGCTTTAGTAGACTACTTCTG
This sequence comes from Sciurus vulgaris, assembly GCF_902686455.1. Classification (NCBI taxonomy): domain Eukaryota; kingdom Metazoa; phylum Chordata; class Mammalia; order Rodentia; family Sciuridae; genus Sciurus; species Sciurus vulgaris. The sequence continues at coordinate 8,591,820 of NC_136469.1, forward strand.
TGATGAGTTCAAGACCAAATATAAGTTAAATGTAAAAGAAAACTCTCGGGCCTTGTTACGTTTGTATCAGGAATGCGAAAAACTCAAGAAGCTAATGAGTGCAAATGCATCCGATCTTCCGTTGAACATTGAATGTTTCATGAATGACCTTGATGTTTCTAGTAAAATGAACAGGTACCATGTATTTTTCAATTTGAAAAATGTTCTTATTTTATTATGTTTAGATCACATCTGATTTTATTTTTATTTTATTTTACTTTATTTTTTATTTTATTTTTGGTACCGGTGATTGAACCCATGGGCACTTGACCACTGAGCCACAGCCCTATTTGATATTTAATTTAGAGACAGGATTTCACTGAGTTGCTTAGTGTCTCTCTTTTGCTGAGGCTGACTTTGAACTTGTGGTCCTCCTTCCTCAGCCTCTCAAGCTGCTGGGGATTATAGGCGTGCACCACCATGCCCGGCCACATTGGATTTTTTGTTGTTTTAGAAGGTGTGGTCAACTTCTTATCCAAACATAATGAGTTTTGTTTTTGTTTTCTCACAGGACTCAGTTTGAACAATTATGTGCTCCCCTCTTTGCCAGGGTTGAACCACCTTTAAAAGCAGTAATGGAACAAGCTAGTAAGTGGAAATTGTGATACTGTCGAAACTGTACTATGTGGTGAAAGCAAAAAAAATTTCACTTTAAGAGACTAGTATTTCTCATTTTAGAGATTACAGCTCTTTTTTTAGCCATAAGATAGGAGACTAGAATTCTGAGTTTGTGAAAATACATCCTTGCTCATTTAATTGTTTATATCATAAAGCTGATGTTAGTTCTATTTGGAGATTTAAGCATATAGTAAAGTATAAAAGATTTTTCAGTGAAATTAAAGTAAAAATGGGGACATGATGGCTTTTATTTATTTTTTAATTTTTTGGTGGATAATGAAAAATACCTTCCATAAGTCTAGTAGAGGAAGAAGAATGCAAGAAGGGGGGAGTTGAGAGGTGAAAAGGGGGGAATCATGAACTGAAACTGATCTCCATGCATGTATGAGTTTGATCAGGATGACCCCAACTACTGTGTATAACAATAAAGCTCTAAAAAAAAAGAAAAGAAAAACATCTTCCATAGAGGGGACTGGGGATGTAGCTCAGTGGGAGAACACTTGCCTGACATGCAGGAGAACGGGGTTCAGTCTCCAGTACCACTTGTGTGTATGCACGCACACACAAAATCATAATTTAGTTGGGTGTGGTGGTGCACACATGCAATCCCAGCTACTTCAGAGGCTGAGGCAGGAGTGTGCACGTTGAAGGCCAGCCTTCAATAAGAGTCAAGAGCCTATCTCAAAATTTAAAGAATCGAGAAAGGTAACTCAAAGGTAGAAAGCTCCTGAGTTCAATTCTCAGTACCAATAAAAAGAACAAAACCTTCTATAGAGGTTTTTAAGATGAAAGAAGTACTCTTGAAAATGTTTAAAACACATGAGGTGTTTTTCTGTTCCTGTGATCACTCCATCATCTGGACCAAGTTCAGTACGTATGATATAGAAAACATTTATTAAATTCTGTCTTTATCCAAAAGTTGTTTTCCTTCTGCTGTTTTATCTTCTTTTGAGCATATAAAAAAAATTTTACCTTTTAAAAACTACAGAGCTGCCTATTACCAAATTTTTGAAGACTGCCTTACTTTTCTCATTAAGAAATATCTTATTTTCCAGACTTACAACGGGAAGACATAAGTAGTATAGAAATTGTAGGGGGAGCAACGCGCATTCCTGCAGTGAAAGAACAGATCACGAAGTTCTTCCTTAAGGACATCAGCACCACCCTAAATGCTGATGAAGCTGTTGCAAGAGGATGCGCATTACAGGTTATTTTTATTCCAGAATGTGAATTATATCTGAAAAGAGGCCTTTTAATATATTCTATTCCAGCTATAAGTTAGCAGGCTAAAGTCATTGAAATTATTCCTAATAAGTTTGGGTCATTTTATGTTTCTGAGCTCTAATATTAATATGCCTGTAATTATACTGAAAGAACATTCATTTTATGGATTCTTGGAACCATGCCCATTTAAAATTCCTTGGATTTTTTAAATGTTCTTACATTCATTTTTTTTTTAAGGTTACTTAAGTAGTACTCTAGCCCTTTTAATTTTTCACTAATCATTACCAGAGAAACAATTGTTTTTAAAATTTAACCGTTTTACTATAAGGACTTGTTAGGTAGTTATCTCCTGATGTATGTATTTACTGACAGTAAGTATGGTATACTTCTTATTTCAGTGCGCAATTCTCTCACCAGCATTTAAAGTGCGTGAATTTTCTATAACAGACCTGGTTCCCTATTCGATCACATTAAGGTGGAAGACCTCTTTTGAAGATGGAACTGGGTAAGTTTTTTTTTTGTTTTGTTTTTAAACCTTGGTTAGAGCTTATCCCAAATCTTTATAACCAATTAGACCTACTTTTTCTAAATTGGAGAGTTAGATCCACTTCTTAATATTGGGTTGAATACTTTAAAGTGTTAAAAAAGTGAGAATGTAAAAATGATAACTTCTTAAGCCATGTGGGCATAGTCACAATATAAGTTTTATCATTCATATCTTATAAAAGTAAAACATGCTGTACTGGGATTGTGGCTCAGTGGTAGAGCACTTGCCTAGCACCTGTGAGGCCCTGGGTTCAATCCTCAGCACCTCATTAAAAAAAAAAAAAAATTACATAAAGGTATTGTGTCCATCTTAAAAAAAATTTTGGGGGGGCTGGGGAGATAGCTTAGTTGGTAAGAGTGTTTGCCTCGCAAGCACAAGGCCCTGGGTTTGATCCCCAGCACCGAAAAAAAAAAAAAAAAAAAAAAAAATTTTGAAGTAAAACATGGCTGACTTTCAAACAAGACTAGAAATGATAAATTTCCCATAATTCAACTTCCATACCCCATTTTATAGGTGTAATCATCTTTAATAACTCGCTATCCCCAAATAAAAGCATCCTTCTGTTCAGTACACATAGGATCACTTATACAGCTGCAGTGTAACTTCTTTCTTTAAAAAACATTATCTTTCCATCTCAACAAAAAAAACTCTTCAGTAGTTGTGTATGCCTTAAAAAATGTAACCAAAGCACTATATTAAGTCACATTTTTTCCTATTTTAAGCACTTTTCTAAGCTTCATGCACATCTCCTTGGCCAGTTGGTTGGTGTATCTATAAAAATAGCAGTGTAGGAATAGAATTGTTGAGCCAGAGTATACACACTAGAGGATTATAACTTGCAAGGCATTGGAATGACTTGTTTTAACATCTGTTTTGAGGCAAGAGGTATTCTGTAAAATTTAATATCATTTGCAGTTATAATTGGGCCTGGGGATATAGTTCTGTTCATAGAGTGCTTGCCTGTCAAGCACAAGGCCCTGGGTTTAATACCCAGCACTGCAAAAAAGAAGAAAAAGTTATAAGTGATTTAGGAAAAAAAATTATAAGGAAAGTATAGGGAGCTAAATTTAGAAAGTACATGTATCCTCGTAAGTACATTAAGAAAAAAGAAGATATTGGTGGGTTCTTGAGAACAAAGATAGAAAGGTACATAAATGTGATATTTTCAAAATTTGTATAATTAAGGTACTAGGATCATTATAGTTTTTAAAGAGTTTCTGAGCCACTTTAAACTACCTCTGTTAACACTATTTAAGGAATAGGAATTGTTATATGTAGGTTTTAAAACTTTGTAGCAAAAAAAAAAAAAATCCTGGGCAGGTGTTGTGGTGCATGCCTGTAATCCCAGAATCCCAGTGACTCGGGAGACTGAGGCATGAAGATGGCAAGTTCAGGGCCAGCCTCAGAACTTAGTGATACCCTGTCTCAAAATAAAAATACACAAAGAACTGAGGATTTAGCTCCGTGGTAAAGTGCTCCTGGGTTCAATCCCTAGTACCAAACAAACAAAAAAACCTTTCTTTACTTGGGGGTGAGGTAGAGAATACTTACAGGAACTGAAAAAAATTGGGATTTAGATGGTAGAATCAGCAGAGAATATGCCTATTAGAAAGTATACACCGGTAACCAAGCATCATTCTTGGTTCAGGAGAAAATGCCTAGGTAGAGTGTGTGTATACTCACATAATGAGACAAAAGGGGTAAAATGTTAGCAGCTAATGTAGGTAAAAGACATGCCAGGTGTTCATTGACCTTTTTTATTTTTGAACCCTCCTCTGAGTTTACGATTATTTCCAAATAAAAACTTTGTTTTGTTTTGTTTGTTTTTTCCTTAAGGGAGCTAGAATAAGAAGGGTTGCTTATCGTAAGTATTTTGAAGTCAGTGAACAGGGCTTGGTCCTCAGATGTCAGCCAGAAGAAGAAAAACTATAATCCCTACATCTTTAACCTAAAATATGCATATTCTCAGGAAAATATGTATATTTTCAGGTACTTTCTCCTTTTAGTAGTATATAATTGTCCTGCTATGATACACATTCTGAAAACTTTGAGCCAAAAACTTGTCAAAATTCTTGTTTATACTAAGCAAAGTCAGTAGTCTTTTTTCCTTTGCTCATAGAGAGCTTTGCAATTGCTGCATATGAATTAAGAATGAAATAGATTCTGTAGTTAGTTAATAGGCGAACTTTTTGTTTTTAAGTGTCTTTCCCACTGTATTTTAGGGAATGTGAAGTATTTTGTAAGAACCATCCTGCCCCATTCTCAAAAGTCATTACTTTCCACAAGAAGGAGCCATTTGAGCTAGAAGCATTTTATACTAATTTGCATGAAGTGCCTTATCCTGATCCAAGAATTGGTAAGAGAACTCAAAAAAATTTTCATAAATTTTTGACCTTTTATAAATAATATGTAGAATCAAAGAAACGCTAAGATAACAGCAGGTTTGAGTATTCTTAATTCATTTTGACTTACATGTTTAAAATGCTGTATGATTGGCCTGAAAATTTTGTGTTAAAGTTACTTTTTATTGAAAAACTCTTCAATGAAATTGAGAAGTTCTGCTGCCACACTGAATTTATATTCTGATTTTAAACTTAATGTTCATTGGCATCAACTAGAATGAATATTATTGGATTAACATGAAAGTGGAAAGACTAATCCATTTTAATTGAGTAATCTTTTCAAATCATATAAAAATGCAATTTGATAGCATTTCAAAGAGAAGGAATAAATGTTTTAATTTTTTCTATATTCATAACTAAAAAAGAGACCATATAGCTATTTTTAGGTATGTTTAAAGCAGTACAGATTATTGAGTGTTACATCACTTTGTTAGGCTGCTGTAATAAATGCCACAAAGTATGTGGCTTCATATGAATCACAATAGGGATTCATGGTCCCAGTTGTGGAAATGAAGGTCTAAAAGCAAGGTATTGGCAATTGTGGTTCCTTCTGAGGGCTGCAAAGAAAGGATCTGTTCCAGGCCCCTATCCTTGGTTTGTAGATGACTATCTTCATGTTCATATAACATCATCTCACATATGTGTATGTGTGTTTCCAAATTTTTCCTTTTCATAAGGGCACTGCTCATCCTGGATTAGCACCCACTGTAATGACTCCCATTTTAATGACCTCTTTACAATCCCTATCTCCAAATACCACATTCTGAGGTACTGAGATGGTTAGGACTTCAGCACAAGAATGTTCAACTTAACCCATGAAAAGGTCATCTAGATTTTTTGGTATCATATTTTTTTGCCTGATATCTCTTGTACTATGTGTATCATTAATCTTGATATAAGAAAAATACAAAAAAATCGGCATTACTTTATTAATTAACCAAGTTGATTATGATCTATAAAATTTAGAGTTAAAAGGTAATATATAGTTTTCAGATTCAGAAATTGGATTTAGTTTAATGGTTTCAGAATACCAGTGTTATAATGTATTGATAAGTTAAATATTGCCTTTGAGTTAAACTTTCCTAGGTTAAAATAGCAGCTCTTTTTCCAACCATTAATTATCTTGAACAAGTAAATCTTTTTCATTCTTAATACCAGGTTTGTTGTGATGTAAAATAATGTGTTTGACGCTATTTTAAAGATGATAGTCAAATTATTGAATAAAGAATTGAATGACAAGCTGCTGGGAGAGTAACTCACGTAGAGTGCTTGCCTAGCATATGTGAGGCCCTAGGATTCATTCAGAGCACTGGAAAAATATATTTTTTATATAAAATATAAAAATATATATTTATATATAATATATATTTTTTATATATGTATATATCTTTTTTCCCAGTTTATCTGAGACTCATGTACTGATCAAAGCTCTTTTTTCCTTAAGGGATCTTCACTATTCAGAATGTTTTTCCACAGTCTGATGGTGATAGTTCCAAAGTGAAAGTTAAAGTTCGTGTTAACATCCATGGAATCTTCAGTGTGGCTAGTGCATCAGTAATTGAGAAGCAGAATTTGGAAGGAGACCACAGTGATTCTCCTATGGAAACAGAAGCTGCATTTAAGAATGAAAACAAAGATGATGTGGTATGTAGAAATTCTATCTCAAGGTTCCCCTGATAGTATATACAATCTCTTAATAATAACTGCTATTCTAATAGTTGAACACATTAATTTCTAATATTTTATTTTGAATTTCTGCTATGATCAGTATTAACTTTTTAATTCTATTTAAATGATACCCATCTTCACCTTTGTAATACACTTTTCAGGAGATTTATGCATCTTTCATAGCATTATATGGAACATGTGAGTTTAAAATAATTTTTTCCAAGTTCTTAAATTTCCATTAAAAATACATATTTTGGGGGCTGGGGATATAGCTCAGTTGGTAGAGTGCCTGCTTTGCAAGCACAAGGCCCTGGGTTCAATCCCCAGCACCACAAAAAAAAAAAAAAATATATATATATATATATATATATATACATATATATATATATATATATATATATATACATATATATATATATTCTTTTTTTGTTGTTGTTATGTTATGGCTGGATTTTTAGTTCATGGATAAAACCAATTCAAAATCAGTTTTGCACCATAAAGATACATACTTTTATATAGAAAGTAAAAATTACAAAGAGACTTCTTCAGGGTTTAGTTAAGGGACATCTGCAGAGGAATATGCTGTATATTCAGTAACATTCAAATGAAGATTAAGAGTTATGTGACACTGAATTTATTCTTGATGTACTTATGAATTAAGGAATATCAGGGGAACTTGATTATATTCCATTGCATAAATAGTTGTTAGTGGTATTCGTTAATTTTTTTCCAGTCATATTTGAAGATCTGTTCTAGATTTTTTGCCTATTTGTGCTTTTTCTAGTCAGGCACACTACTGTGTGTCTTTTGTCTCAGCTTTTCAGGAGGCTTAGGTGGAAGGATCACTTGAGTCCAGGAGTTCAAGAATAGCCCTGGCAACATAGCAAGACCCCATCTCTAAAAATAAAGAACTTTTTTTTTTTTTTTTTTTTTTTTTTTAATTTCAAGATAGTTTCTTCCTTTATTGAGGTTGTCTTTTATTTATTTATATTAATAAGTAGTGTATAACCTTTTCTTCCAGATGAATGAAAATTCAACCACTAACCTATCAAGTACTTCCTGTAAAGACCATGGCATTTTGCCCCCGCCCCCCGTACCATATTTCCCCAGCACTGTTATTACATCATTCCTTATTTAAATTGAGGAGGAGGAAATGTCCTAGTTTGTTAGTGAAGATGATTAATTTTTCACAAATTAACATAAGAATAATTAAAGGGATTTCTAAGTAGGTAAGATGTTCCTATATCTAGAAATTTTTAAAAATAAAGCTAAAATATCCATTATAAAGTCATTCCCCTACCATAAAAAATCTGTACCAATTCAAAGCAGTTTTTTGTTGTTGTTGTTGTTGTTGTTTTTTTGAACTAAGGTAGCTCTGATTTTTCTGAAATTTGTTACAGATACCTACTTCAGTATATCTGAGAAAAATTGATACCTCTCATGTATGTTTGTATGTATTCATTATCTGGTCATATTAAGAAGTTATCTTAGACCATGTAACAGAACCCCAGGGATCAGAGAAACTATATGTTGTTTTTCATGCTAATATATAACAATTTAACTATTTCCCAATTAATGTCTATTTGGGTTTTCTATTTTATCTGTTTGCTTTTTTTATTTAAAATATTTGTGTCTAGTAAGTACTCTCTAGGTGTTTCAGATTCATTGATAAACAAGCTAGAAAAGATCCTCCACAATCTATAACTTATGTTTTAGTGGTAAAGGACAGGCAGGAAGCAATGGGCTAGCATTTAAAAATAAAGGAAATTAAGGACGATCCTTGGTAAAATTACTATGTTGATAGTGTTAAAAGCTTTGTAGGAAGGACTAGCTATACTAGCCTTGAAGATGGAAAAGCAGTTTGTGCAGGTAAGGAGTGGGTAGTTATATAAGCAGAGGAAGTAGCAAGCACACAGGCCACAAAACAGGAAGCCCTTGTTCTAACAAATAGAAAGGTGGTTGATAGAGAAGGGGACAGTGGCAAGAAAAAATGAAATTGAGAAGTTAGATCAAGAGGAAAAGCAGATAAAACATTATAGTTCATGATAGTGAGTCTGGATTTTTATGCTTAAGTTTTACTTATTCAGCAAATAACAGAGTGCTTCAAAAGCATGATTGAATGACCTGGAGCAGAAAGGTGGTTTCAGTTCTCAGGGGTTTAAAATCAGAGAAGCCAGAATCTAGACACTTCCATGAATTCTCCCACTTTTAATAATATTCCTGTGAATATTCTTTTTAAAGTCATTAACAAATTACCACCATTGTATATTATAAAGTGTAATTTTTCTGCATCTGCATATTTTATTCATATACATATATACACATATGTGCACATGGAATAGATTATCATTATGAAGGATAAAATCTCACATTCACTCTTGGACATGGCAGTAGTCCTGATATAGATCTAAGAACCTGTGTGTGTGTGTGAACTTAGTTTTTATTCCTGGTAGCATGACTAGGAGATTGCAACCCTCTGGCATTGTAGTCATCATAACCACTAAGGACCATTCAAATCTTGGCCATTATCTGAACAAAAATCTGTTGACTTTCTGGTAAGATAAAACAACATTTTATGTGTCAGTGGCTTAAGAAGAAAAAGGAGGGCTGGGGATATGGCTCAGTTGGTAGAGTGCCTGCCTTGCAAGCACAAGGCCCTGGGTTCCATCCCCAGCACCGCAAAAAAAAAAAAAAAAAAAAGGAAAGACCCATTTTTAAGTAAATACTGGGTTACTTATGCTCTTGGTGGCAAGGAGAATGGCACTGTATAAGAAAAAATACATTAACAAGTGGATTGAGTGATTCAGACAGTTGGAGTCTAGGGCTGAGGTTTGGCTCCGTGGTGGAGCGCTCATCTGGCATATGTGAGGCGATGGGTTCGATCCTCAGCACCACATAAAAATCAATAACTTGGGGCTAGGGATATGGCTCAGTGTTATAAGCACTTTCCTAGCACGTCTAAGACCCTGAGTTAAATCCCCAGCACTGCCAAAACGAATGAATGAATTAATTAATTAATTAATTGAAGATATTTAAAAAGTTGGATTCTAAATGTCAAGAAGTTGTAGAAATAAATTTACTATACTTGGCTTAATTCTTCTTTTCTGTATAGACAAGAGACATAACTATATAAGCAATAGGTGATTTTTTCAATAAATACGAAGTAAAATTTTTGTGTAGTAAAGCAGTGTGAGCACTAGTTGACAGTATTTGTTTTTCTCTAACGTTAGAGTTAATAAAATATTTATGTCTTCCTGCATGGCCCCAACTCAACACTGCATCACTTTTTTACCTCTTACCCATCATAGGATCTGGGAGGGTCTAGGGTTGGAAGGAAGGACTTGGAATATCAGAAATAACTGATCTTTTTAACTACAAAGAGTCATCTTCTAACCTGTTTTTCTCTCGCACAAGTAAGCATTTATTCAAAAAAGTTTTCTGTATATTGCATATGTGCTCAATTCCAGATATAGTAGAACACCTAAATATTTAGATTCCTATATTCTAAATTTTCTTCTTTTCAGGAAGATGGTGGTGTGTAGAATTAAGGGTCCCAAGGAAAATCTATTACTTATGCTTGTTTGCCAAGTGGAGAGACCATTTGTGTCTGTGGTGGTGGTGGAGGGGTATTGATTGAAAATTTATTTTTCAGACATGATAAAAATTTTAAATTTATATTTTAGCCGGACATGGTGGCACGTACATTTTAATCCCAGGGGCAGCCTGAGGAAGGAATGCAGATTTGAGAACAGCCTCAGCAACTTAGCAAGACCCTGTTTGAAAATAAAAAATAAAAAGCTGGAGGCTGGAGATGTAGCCCAGTGGTAGGGTGCCCCTGGTTTCAGTCCCCAATACCAAAACAAAAAATTAAAGAGTCATGGACATCTGTAATGATAGTTTCAGTGAATTTCCTTCAGTATTTTATTACATTTTAAATAAATAACTGAATTTGTGAGAAGTGTATTTTTTTTAACCCTTTTGTTCCATTTTGCTCTTTATAAACAACTTTCATCTTAATTTGAGTGTTCTGTTTCTCTTGATAAGCTAGCACTTGTAAATTTTTGTGTAAGTTGGAGAACAATTTTGTTTCACAATTATTTGGTCACAGGTGAATGTAAACAAGATTTGTTCATATGGCATTAAGTGCATGTTTTTATTTTACTTACCTATTGATGGATTTGTTTTTTGTTTTCATTTGAAAAACAAACTTCTATTTTACTGTGTTCACACATCTCAAAACAGTCTTTTGAGCTCTAAGATAGTTTTTTTGTGTGTTACTGGGAATAAACCACAGGGGTGCTTTACAACTGAGCCATATTCCCAACCCTTTTTATTTTTTTCTTTTGAGACAGGGTATCACTAAGTTGATGAGGCTAGCTGTGAACTTGAGATCCTTCTGCCACAGCCTCTTGGATCACTGGCATGACAGGCGTGCAGCGTAGCTAGCTCAGATAGTTTATCAGTTATGTATTTTCTTTCCAGGATAAAATGCAGGTTGACCAAGAAGAAGGAATTCATCAAAAAGTTCATGCTGAACACACCCCAGAAGAGGAAATTGATCATACAGGAGCCAAAACAAAGGTTTGATTTACTATTTCTATAGTTGTATCCTTTGAGATTGATATTTTGAATTATTTACTTTATAATGCTTGGTTTACGTTTTGTCCAATCTTCTCAGATGTGGAACACATATAAAAATTTAAATTGAGCAATAAAATACCACTTAATGAGAACTTTGAAATAATACTTGAATATTGTTTGTAGAATTGAAAACTTGGGACTTGATGGGTTAATACACTTAATACTTTTAATCTTAGTGTGATGGGAAATTACAGAAAATTCGTAGCCAGAATGATTATATATCAATGTTCGTTATTAGAGGCTTTATAAGATGAACTCTAGTAATGTGAATATAATTGACTTTTTGCAGGAAAAAAAGGACAAATATTTCAGTAACTTTTTCTCGTTAAAAGTCACACAGTGGGCTGAGGTTGTAGCTCAGTGGTAGAGCGCTCATCTCGCATATGTGAGGTGTTGGGTTCGATCCTCAGCACCACATGAAAAATAAATAAAGTTATTTTGTCCATTTTCAACTAAAAAAAAAAATCATTCAGTATCATAGTTGAAGTGCAACATACCAGATGATGAAGGAAACTTAAGTTTGCAGTGCACTGCAGCTGACAATTAACCACTCCAAGTGTTTGCTGCATAGAACATTTTTATTTTTGCAAAAGCATTTTAAAATTTTTTTTTTATACCAGCATTTGAACCCAGGGTTGTTTAACCACTGAGCACATCCATAGCCCTTTATTAAATGTTTTATTTAGAGAACTTGTTAAATTTCTGAGGTTGTGTGTTTGAACTTGGGAATTCTCCTGTCTCAGCCTCCCAAGCTGCTGGGATTACAGGCAGTTACTCCACTCTTGAGAGTAATTATTTTACTAACTAGTCAGTCATTGCCCAAAGAAAGAAAGATCCAGTGTGGCTATAACTCTATCACCTTCAACAGATTGTTCTAAATTGCACAAAATATATAATCTGTATTCTTTAGCCATGTAGATGTTTCCCCTCAGGTTTTAAATCGTAGACTCGGACTCTAAATTGTTTAAATCCTGAAACCTGTTTTTCTAACTTTCTTATTTTGACCTTTTTTTTTCTTTTTACTTTTAACAGCTTGAGATACAGTTTACATATCATAAAATTCACCTATTTAAGTGTGATTTTTGGGAATATTCATGGAGTTGTACTGCCGTCGTCATAGTTCCAAGTCTTTTCCATCTGCCCAAAAGCAGTGCTCTACTTACTATTAACAGTTACTCCTCATTCCCTAAACCTTCTCTCTGCCAGTCTTAGGCAGCCATTAATGTGCTTTGGTGTCTATAGATTAGTTTTTTTTGGATATTTCACCTGTATTTACTTACAGATGTTTTCTTTCCCTGTTGTCAGGGTTCGTCCTGGTTATAGGATATGTTAATTCATTCTTTAAAAGGGCTTAATCATACTGCATCAGATGAACATATACCACATTTCATTTGTCCTTTCATCAGGTGATGAGCATTTGAATTTTTTTATTTTTTACTATCTTGAGTACTGCTGTTAGTGAACAATCATGTACAGGGTTTTGTAGGGTGTGGATTTTCATTTTTCTTGGGTATTACCTAGAAATAGAATTGCTAGGTCATACTGTATCTCTGTATTTAACATTCTGAAGAACTTCAGTTATTTTCAGGAAACACTATGTTTTACAGTCTCATTAACAATATATGAAGATTCCAGTTTCTCCACATCCTCACCAATACTTGTTACCTTTTTTAAAATGATGGGCATCAAAGTGTGTGTGAATCCACAGCTCTTTGTGGTATTGATTTGCATTTCTGACCTAGTACTTTTATGTAGAATGGATATAGCATACACAGAATGTAAAGTAGTATCAGTATTAATGTAGTATTTCTAAAGTGTAATAGATAGTAATAGTTGTTTGACTTTTACTTTTTTGTTTCACCTCTAAAATTACTCTTAAATTTATTTTTAAGCTAGTTTTAGAAATTTGCACTTCTCTTAAAATTTCTATTTCAGACAACACCCTTAGAAAAACAAGAACGATTAAATCAGACCATTAAAAAGGGAAAAGTCAAGAGTGTTGATCTACCTATCCAGAGTACCCTTTGTAGACAGCTGGGCCAAGATCTTCTCAACAGCTACATTGAAAATGAGGTATATAAATCTGATTTGATTTTGAAACAGATGTTGGTACATTTCAATATTTTGTAGTCAGTGAGTATCTCCAAATTTTGGGTAACAAGTCAAAAATTCCTAAGGAATTATTAAGCAGATCATCCAACTGCACAATTTTTGACAAAGTACTGAGCTATATTAATGTCATTTACAATAAATTTTGTCTTATTCATATGAAAGATAATACTATCTCCTCTATAAAGAAGAACCTTTCTGAGACAGGATTCTCACCCCCTTGAGTTCTGTCTTTACTAATAACACCCAACAGAAGTCACTTGTTGAAGTTATAAGCAGCTCCATTTTTTTTAATGCATATCCTTTGAGATTAAGGTTCTGGTCATGTTTTCTAACTTTTAGTAAATAGTTTTTAAAAATCTGTTGTCATTGACATTTTTTTTTACCTGTTTACTGTTAAGTTTCTTGAGGTAACAAATTTTGGTTTCTTCATCAGTAACTATATAAGAAGTAATTTTTATTTTTTTAGTGGTGGTTCCTAATTTCTTGAATTAGCATTTTAAGAGGTTAGCCTTAAGTGTTGCCCCTTTTCTGTCACCTACTGTACATTATTGTAACAAGAAATTTTGACTTTAAATGCTTTATTACTTACATCAGAAGTACATTTTACATGAAGTAAACATTCTTTGAGATCTTCTGTAATTCAGAATTTATATCTGGAGGCTAATTTTCCCAAAGGAATGAACTGTAGGGAAGCACAGTTGGCAGATCTTGTGTATTTCATTTTTCTTAATTTTTAATTTTCATTTTAAATTATTAATAATGTCACTGCATTATAGTTTATAAAGGGCTCTTACGTTTAAAATACCATGGTTTTGTTAAAATGACCATTTTGTTCATGCACCGTCATCTGTATTGTTTTGCTTTTGATTATAATAATTTTTGCTAACAACTTTAAACACCTTTAATATATTCCTCAAAACAAATGTGTGAAGGATAACTTTCCATTTTATAGATGAGAAAACAGACAAAAGTATACTAAAGCTGCCCCAAAGTCAGAGAGTAACTTTGGATTTGGAATCAAGTGATCAGTCTCTCCAGAGCTCAGGGTCACAGTCACTTAGTATTCCCTCCCATGAGTCATGTTTATTCAGTTCCAGTTCAGGGCCAGGCAGTGTATTAAATATTTTACAGGAATTACTCAGTCTTACTAAAATGCCTGCAAGTTGCAATTCTGCTTTGTATTTTAGGTTCAGAAAATTGAGATTGGGTGACTTTATTGCTCTCAGGCTAATAAACAGGGAATTTAGCGCTTGAGTATGCAGTTGAGTATGTATAAATAATACACTCTGTTTTGTTCAGCAATTTTATTAAAGAGATATTCAGATGGCACACAGTTCTCTCATTTTAAAGTATACAGTGATTTTCGGTATATTATGAAGTTTTTAAAATTGCTAAAATGCAGCATAAAATTAGCCATGTTAATCATTTATAAATGTATAATTCAGTGACGTTAATTAGATTCACCATGTTGTACAGACACCATAATTTTCAAAATTTTTCATTTTTTAAGTTTGAAAAATAATTCCATTCATTGTAATATATTTATCTATATATCTATAAATGAATACTTGAATTGTTTTTAGATTTTTGGCTGTTGTGGGTAATTGTAATAAATACCTGTTTGAGTCCTTGTTTTCATTTCCTTTGGATATATTCAGAGGAGTAAAATTCTAATTCTGTGTTGCATTGGTTGTAGAACCTCTCAGTTCCTGCAGCATTTTACATTCTCACCATTAATGTGTAAGAGTTTCAATTTCTTCACATCCTCATGAAACTTATTTTCAATTTCTTAAAATATTTTCCTCTTAATAGGTATTAAGTGGTACCATTATGGTTTTGATTTGCATTTCTCTAATATGTATTCTTATCACAGTTATTTTCAAACTTTTTGAATAGGGGAAGATGATAATGCAGGATAAGTTAGAGAAGGAAAGAAATGATGCTAAGAATGCGGTCGAAGAATATGTATATGATTTTAGAGACAGACTGGGTACTGTCTATGAAAAATTCATCACTCCAGAAGTAAGTCTAAATTTCATGATCTTTATGAGAACTATTTAAATGTTATTTGAAAATGCTAGTATGGATTATGTTGATAAGTATACCAAATTTATCAATCGTCTTGAGCTTTTATGAGTATAATTCTTTTCTCCAAATTATGTGGTGAATAACATGTTAGTGAATGAGTCAGAAAAATCCTAAAATTTAACTTGAAAATATTGTTTTTCCTTGATAACTTCTTTATTTATTAGGAAAGCATTTCTAATCAGTCTCTTACATGTATCTCTAGGACATGAGTAAACTGTCTGCAATCCTGGAAGACACAGAAAATTGGCTTTATGAAGAAGGAGAGGACCAACCTAAACAAGTTTATGTGGATAAGCTTAATGAACTAAAGGTACAAATTTTGAAGTCCCATATTAGGGTTGAATGAAACATTTGTTTCCTAAAAAACATGATATAAAGGCTAGTGTACTTTCTTTTAAATTCATTTTTAATTGACAGGTTAATACATGTATATGAATATTTTAGAATGGCTAAATCCAACTTGAATCTACTCTAAGCCGTTTTCAGATATGTACTAGATTATTATCAGCTGCGGTCTTCATTTCGTTCAGTATATCTCTGAACTTACCTCGTCCATCTAACTGAAATATTTAATTCCTTGACCAGCATCTCCTCATTCCTCCCTCCATCCAGTTGATGACTACTATTTTACTGTCTGCTTTGGAGTTGGCTTTATATAAATGTGAGATCATGCAGTGTTTATCTTTTTGTGCACAGCCTATTTTCACTTAATGTTATATCCTCTGGGTTAATCCAGGTTGTTCCAAGTAGACTGGATTTCTTTCTTTTTAAGGCTGAACAGTATTACATCTCTTTATCCATTCATAAGGAAATTTCATCCCTTTGCTGTTATGAATAATGATGTAATGAATGTGGGAGTGCAGGTAATAGCTTCAATGTGCTGATTTTATTTAGTATGATATATACCAGTAGTGGGATGCTGGATAGTGTTTTTATTAAGTATGTAAGAAATTGCTAAGTCTGAGGTGTGTAAGAGGAAATGTTCTGTCTTAAACATTTTGAGAAATAACCAGTGTTGTGAAAGTGAAGTAATGTATAATCAAAATACTAAAACGTAAATGTTTTTAAAATGACCAGAATTCATCTTTTACTTAAACTCTGTATTACTGTCTTTTTTAAGAAGTGATCAATTTATCACCTGACCCCTTCTTACTTATTGGAGGAATCACCCTTCGCTACTCTGATTTGGGGGAGTAATAACACTCTGGCCTGTTCTATTTTCACAGTGCAGCTGACGGAGACACCAACCAGCCAAGGATTTCAAAGATAGCACCCCTGCTCTTGAATGTTCTTTCACCAAAAAACAAAAAAATTTAAACTTGGCCACCAGGTCCACTTTTCCTAAGTCAGTGGTATGATTTTTACAGAAAGACCACGATTGACTTTTTTATACATGCTGGTTATTCAGCCCTTTCCCCACTGGAGAAAAAAAAATACCTTTAAGTTTATATTGGAAGGATAAAGATAAGTTTAAGTCATTCCTTGGTAGTGTGGATCTTTGAATTGCTCTCGTGCATATGAATTACTTAGGCTGTTATTGAAATACAGATTCTGATTCAGTAGATAATGAGATGGGGCCATGGTTCTGCCTTTTTTTTTTTTTTTTAAGTTGTCAATGGACCTTTATTATTTTTATTTTTATTTATATGTGGTGTTGAGAATTGAACCCAGTGCTTCACATATGCTAGGCAAGTATTCTACCACTGAACCACAACCCCAGTCCCATGGTACTGCGTTTCATTAGAGCCTCTAATTGATGTCATTAATAAGGATTTTAGAATTTTGGAAATTGCAGCCCTTTAAGCACTGGAGATGATGGGGTAAGAGAGTACAAAAGATGTTACTTCAAAGTAAAAGAAATTGTTGCCATGCAAAAATTACTCCTAAAGGGAATAATGAGCAACTAGAAAATCTGTTTACATCAGAATTAGGCATTATCATAGTGTATCTTCTCAGTGATTTTTTTTTTTTTTTTTTGACCTGCCATCTTCCTAAGGGAAATGTACCCTTTTTTGCATTACTATGTGAGTCCTGGAGCAGTTTACCACTAAGCTACAATCCCAGTCCTATTTTTTGCTTTAAGTCAGGGTCTCCCTAAGTTGGTGAGGCTGGCCAACAACTGGCACTCCTACCTCATCCCCTCTAGCACCTGGGATTACAGACATGTGCTACAATGCCTGGCGCATGTTTTTAATCTTGGTACCAGCCAAGCAGCCAAGGCCAGTAGACATAACTTCTTTTCTTAGTAGTACTTAACCTTGATTCTTTTGCCTTAAGTATATTAAGAAGTCATAGAAATGAGTGTTAACAGAATTTTTCATATGTTTTTGTGGTTTGTTGTTTTTGTTTTTGAGATGATGTTTAAAAAAATGTATTTGCTCCTCTTTTAAAAATGTTTAAATTCACTAAATACATTATGATATCCTGAAACAGATAAAGGTGAAATCTGAATTAAAGACTGAGATTCAGTCCAATAGTAATGTGCCAGTGTTGATTTTTTTTTTTTTTTTTTTTTTTTTCCAGTTTTAACAAATGCACCATAAGATCTTACATTAGAGGAAAGCAGTGAGAATGTCTGGCTTTCTATTCTTTTAACTTTTCTGCAAATCAGAAATTATTGTTAAAATAAGCTCACTTTTATCTTAGTTTATAAAAGAATTTGAGTATATATATGTATGTACAATAGTAGATATTAATGTCAGTAATGTTGTGTATAGAGTTATATATTAATTTTGAAAATAAGTTTAAAATCCATGAATTCTATATGTAGTATAATATAGTCCTTATGGTTTTCTTTTTCTAATAGTTTTGTGAAGTGTTCTCACCTAACTTTGAAAAAATAATTTTGATTGGTTCTTTATTTAACAAGAATCAAGAGGTAATTGTATAAATGAGAAAGAAGGCACTCGTTAAGGCATTCCTGTGTAATAGTGACTAAAAGCCAGTGGAATGCACTTCTTTGTAGGGAAACAGAACATGTTGTAATATGGCCATTATATTCTTCCAAAGGGCCAATTAAAATTTCTCCTGTTAAAACTCAGTAACAATTTGTAGTTTTTAAGTTTTTTCTTTTATTAACAGAAATATGGCCAGCCTATTCAAATGAAGTATATGGAACATGAAGAGAGACCAAAAGCTTTAAATGACTTGGGAAAAAAGATTCAACTTGTCATGAAAGTGATAGAAGCCTATAGAAACAAGGTATGCATTCATAAAGACAACTGGTAATGAGGGCATGTGTGTGTATCTGGGAAAAGTGGGATCTGTCCAAAAATTCTCAGCTACAGAGCTGTAGCAGTTGTTGCTATTCATTTCCAGGGACTTTATGTAACCATACTTAAAACTTGTTTTTTAATTGAAGATAGTTATCAATAATAGAGGATTCTGTTACTTTTAAAATCGTTGACTTTTTTAGAATTTCCTGAAACCACAGTATACATTAATCCAGTGACCAAATTGTTTTCTTTTTAAGAGATTTCACTTGTATTTTTCATATAGTGAAAAAGAGTTTCTTGTGAACATTTTTCCTCCATTGGCACTCTTTGAGACTAAACTCTGGTAGTCTTTATTTTGTCCCCCGGCTGCTTTTTCTTGTAGTTGCTCTTGGTCATGTTCACAGTTCATTAGTCATCCTTAGCACCCTGTCCCTTTTATTCTTTGACATACACACCTAAATCTGTGTTAATTTAACTTTGCACTATTTTAAGGCCTGAGATATATAGTTATATAGATTATATCTCCATTCGAATACAACAGGAAAATTTAACAAAATTAAACATACCATTTTCTTCTAAACCAGTGGTTTCCAGTCTTTAAAGAGACAAATAATAAATATATGAGACTTTGCAGTCCTTTATAGCTGTTCATCTCTTTTGTGGGAGTGCAGCCATAGGCAGTAGGTAAACAAATGGACATGATTCTGTTCCCCAAAAAAACTTTTATTAAAAACATAGGCAGCAAGGGCTGGGCTTGTGGCTCAATGGGCAAGTGCTTGCCTAGCATGTGTGAGGTTCTGGGTTCAATCCCAGCACCAGATAAAAATTAATTAATTTTAAAAAAGAAAAAAACATAGGCAGCCAGTCAGGTGTGGTACATGCCTATAATCCAAGCAACTCAGGAGGCTGAGGCAGGAGGATTGAAAGTTCAAAGCCAGCCTCTGCAAAAGGGAGGTACTGAGCAACTCATTAAGACCCTGTCTCTAAATAAAATACAAAATAGGGCTATAGCTGTGGCTTAGTGACCTAGTTAGTGTCCCCGAGTTCAATCCCTGGTACCCAATTAAAAAAAAAAAAACGAGCACCCAGTTGAAATTGGTCCATGGGACAGGTTTACTGGTCCTACTTTCAAATAAATAATTCACTTTTATTTCTCAGTTTTTATCATTGTTAAAACTGCATTGGGCAGGAGAGACAAGCACCATAAACTTTCAGGTGTAGGTATCATAAGAACTTATATTTACCAGGCAGTAGTGAATTTGAAGCACTTTATTTAGTGTATCTCATGTTATTCTCCTCAGAGCATATTCCTGATACAGCATTAATACTGTTATCTTAATTTACATGTAAGCAAACTGAAGTACTTAAGTAATTTGTTGAAGATTATGTAAGTAGTATATGTTAGGGAGTCACGAATTAAACCTAGGTGGTCTGGTACAGCCTAAAAATTCTCAGCAGCTATATCATTTTTCCCTGCTGCACAGTGTAGAAAGAAATTTTGTTTCAGAAGAAATCTGTGTGGTTTGTAAAACAAAAATTGCAATCCAGACAGTCTAAAATTGAAAGCCATATACTGATTGTGAATTAAGTCTGCTAATAACTGTCCAGATTTACTCAGTGTCACAAATAGAGTGTGATAATGGAAAAGAAAAAAAGGAGAGGCAGACAAAAGAAAATGCCAAGATTTAAATTCTGTGGCTCAGAACGTCCTGGCCTTATCTGTCCTCTTGAGTGCATGGAGAAAGTAAGGCACTGTTAGAGGTGGTGATTCGTCAGAGAGTGGCAGGCTAACAGTGGGACACACATGGCAGAAGATAACTGAAAGTGATAAGGGCTCTTCAAAACTGGAAGAGAAATGTTCTAGAAAAATGAAATTAGCTGCAGCTGAAAAATCCCAGGGGAGAACATGTTGGAGAAATAGCAAGAAAGCCAGTGTGGCTTAAAGCTGTGGGTATAGAGCTTAAAATAGTGGGTATGGTTGCCAGACCATGGAAAGCCTAGCCAGCCTGGAGATGGGAAGCTGTTGGAAGTCATTGAGCATATTAGTGATATGATTTGACTTGACTTTTTAGCAGGTTTGGAAGTAGACTTCAAGTTAAGACTCTGTTCAAGTAATATAAGCAGGAAATGGTGGAGGCTTGAACCCAGATAGTGAGGGGCAAGAAGTGGTCAGATTTACACCTTTATTTGGAAACTAGAGCTTAAAAGAATTATGCTAGGTGTGATGTAAATATATCAAAAAGAGAAGTAAAAACTGCTTCAGGGATGTTTATCTGCAAGAATGACGTTTCCATACACTGAATGGGGAAAACTCAAAAGAGTAGATGAGGATAAAATCAGGAGTTTGAAACATAAGTAGGTATTTCAAACTTTACAAAGTTTGAAGTTAGACACCTAGTTAAGAGTTCAAGGACAAAGTTCAGGCTAGAGAAATCTTTTGAGCATGTAGGTAGAGGAAAGAATGAAGATGAACTAGCAAAGGAAACTTCAGTGATCCCTCTGTAATCCCAGCGGCTCACAAGGCTGACACAGCAGGATCCGAGAATTCAAAGCCAGCTTCAGCAAAAAGTGAGGTGCTAAGCAACTCAGTGAGACCCTGTCTCTGAATTAAAAAATGGGACTGGGGTGTGGCTCTGTGGTTGAGTGCCCCTGAGTTCAATCCCCAGCTCCTCTACTCCCGCCAAAAAAAAAAAAGTGATCCATGATGTATGAATAAATTGAAGAAAATGTGGGAAACTGAGTCAGGTATAGTGGATATGTCATTTGTAAACATACAAGTAGAACTTCTTGGTTATCTCAGAAAACCTGTGACTTTAAAATGGTATCTCTGTCTTCCCATTTGGGTTTGTTGAATTCTCTTTCCCTTGATTTTCTCAGTCCATTCTGTAATCCATCAGGAGATCATCTTGCCGTGTGTTTACCTTCCCATTTCTGGTTCTATAGGTACCACTCTAAACCGTGACTTCTTGAATTGTCTCTTAATACATAACATTCTCCTGTTCAGACTTAGCGGGATGTTACCGTATGTTCAGAATTCTTTGTCTGTCCTACTGTATGCCTGTCACCTAACCTCTCCTTATTCTCTAACAAACTCCATTCCATTACAGCTTTTTTCTTTCTCATTGAATATTTTCTGCTAATCATTCTTTTCTAAATCTGACTTCTTCAGAAAACTTCCTTTTTAAACTCCCACTGATTTTATTTCTTCTAGTCGTTATAGCTCTGTTAAATTTGGACGTGGCTTCTCAGGAGTATATGTTAGGTATACAATCAATAAGTATTAATTTTTAAGCAGAAATTATCCATTAAGTGGTATATACTAAAATATGTTACATTAAGTAAAGCTTGTTTACTAGGATGAAAGATATGATCATTTGGATCCTGCTGAAATGGAAAAAGTTGAAAAATACATCAGCGATGCCATGATTTGGCTGAATACTAAGATGAATGCACAGAATAAATTAAGTCTCACTCAAGATCCTGTGGTTAAAGTGTCAGAAATTGTTGCAAAGTCTAAGGTAAGAAACAATTCCCTTTTTAATGAGTTCATGGCTTGAAATTGATTAATGGAAATCATACTTAAAGAAATAATTTGCAACCAGGCATTTTGGTGCATGCCTGTAATTCCAGCAGTTTAGGAGACTGAGGCAAGAGAATCTCAAGCCAGCCTCAGCAATTTAGTGAGACCCTGTCTCAAAAAAAAAAAAAAAACAGAAGGGGGGCTGGGGAAATGTGGCTTGTGGGTTTCCATCCTGAGTACCAGAAACAGAGAACTTGTAGAAAAATGAATTTAGGGCTAATTTTTTATGTTGTTAAATTTGTTTTAAATGATTCTAGATATGGAATATCTGTTCTTTTTATTAACTTGTCACTCAGTGCTGGTGTTTAGTTCCATATAGAATGAAATAAAGCAATGTGATGACTTTTGACAGCAGTAAATTTGATTCAGTGAGACTGAGTCTTCATTGCAGTATAGGTATCTTGGACCCAGTTCGAAATGTGTGAACTTCCTTGGTAAAATCTTGTTTTCAGAAGTTTGATCTAAAGTAAACCAGGAAGTTTAAATGTCAAAAGTTATAGAAAACACCATGAAAAACATAGGGGCAGACCTGCATAAAAAATCAGTAAGCAAATATAACAATGAAACCTGGGTGGGGTAGCACAGACCTGTAATCCCAGCAGTTCAGGAGGCTGAGGCAGGAGGACTACAAGTTAAAACTAGCTTCAGTAACTTAGTGATACCCTGTTTCAAAAAATAATAAGGGCTGGGAATGTGGCTCAGTGGTTAAGCGCCCTTGAGTTCAGTCCCTAGTACCCAATTTATATATAATCATTTAAGAGTTTGGTTGCCACAAGCATGCACTAGCCAGAAGGTAAATCCTTCACGAAGCTATTGAAAATGGTTTTGTAGCTAAGTTTAAATAAATTCAGGAATTTGAAATTTTGTGAAAATTTAGAAAAATGATGAGTTTTGAACGTTAATGGTAACTTCTGATATTTTTAATATTTGTTCATGTCTTTAGGAACTCGATAATTTCTGTAACCCCATCATTTATAAACCTAAACCAAAAGTAGAAGTGGCTGAAGACAAAACAAAAGCTAATAGTGAACATAACGGACCAATGGATGGACAGAGTGGAACTGAAACTAAACCAGATGCAACAAAAGACAGCACACAGCATACTAAACCTTCTGGAGAGATGGAAGTAGACTAAATCTTAATTTTACCTTCATATAATTCAAATAGTGCAAGTAACCACAGGGTCCATTCATCTTTTACATCTGGCACACAAAAACAGATGTTCCATTGTTCTTAACTACTTTGTCATTTGTTTTTTGAAGTAGTTTTGCAAAGTGAGTGCACCTGTCATTTCATTGCTGCTTACGTGAAGCTTCAGCTGAATATAGATGTACAAGTCAGTTTTAACTTTCCTGATGTAGTTTATATCAAACATGCAGGATTGGTATGTAATTGGCAACAGTCTATCTAAACCTCACTTCCTTTATTCAGGAAAGGATACTGTATTGCACTATTGTTGCAGAAGCATAGATTTAACTGCATTGTAATTTTGAAAAGCAAAAGTTGATGTGGTTTAAAGCCACTGAGGGTACTGGCCTTTTTCTAGTTATTGTATTGTTATAATTTAAATATTAAAACAAATAAGAGGTTTCTCAACAAATTAGTCCATCTCATTGGTATACCACAAGAACTCCAGTTTTGTTGTCATCAAATAAATGAACTAAGTCACATGTGGAAAGAGAAAATGCACAATTTTATGTTAAAGTGACACCAGCAATTTGCCTCTTTAGTTAGCAATGTGCATTGATATTTTCTTAGAACCTGTGTTTTCCCCTGAAACTTTTTTGATTTACTTGTCTTGAGGACCTGCTGCTGCTGAAATAATACTAGCTTAAAAAGAGAAGCCTTTTTGATGAAATTATCTTATGGGGGAAAATGCTGTTGACCTACTCAAGCATGCATCTGTGATGTTGGTACCTCGTTTCAGTTTTAATAGTTGTGTTGGTTTTCTTAATTGATTTTGTTAATACCTTAACACAGGGTAGGGAGAAATGGCACAATGCATTGCATTATTATATTATCATTGATTTACTGAATGTTACAATATAAACACTATTAAATAAGCAGTAATACTGAAAAGGAGCACTTATACCATAAGACTTAGGAAATAATGCTTGTAATAAACTTAACTGTGTTACATATCAATAGGCAAAATATATAATGTTACATAGTGTAATATGATATGATGTGATTAAATTATAGTTCCTGCTGTTAAATTAACTTTTTGAAACCTTGGCTCCAGTTTTGGTGCTTCTTAATTAAATGGGAAGGGACAGTAAATTTAGCATCATCACCAGATTTGTTTACATCATTCAGTTCAGTCCAGAGGCTTCAATTTCATGGAAAAAGACTGAAATGATACTTCAGCCTACAAGGGAAAACACAGACGACACATGGGCCTTTGTGATCATAATGCCAGTCAACTGGATTAACTTACATTAATAAATTGAAAGGCTGACTTAATCCCAAATCTAAGTTAAATAAATCCCAAAGTTAAATAGTAGTAAAAAAGAATTAGTATTGACTTTTAAGTAGTAGAAATTGAGAGTATAATATCTCTAGGGATAGTCATTATTTCTCAGAACTATTCTCTAAGATAGAGATTTTGTTTCTACAATGTAGTTTCCACTGAAAAGAGTACACACAGAGCAGTGCATTTTGCAGATTTTTTTATTCTGCCTTTTTTGGGGGAAATGTCCCATTTTGTCCCCTTTTTTGCATTAAGCCATATAGTTCCAATATATTTTTTGATCTGTATCTTTCTTTTAATACTCTTAAATGATATCCTAAAAGTGATGAAATGTATTTTTAAAGCAGATATCAGTTGTTTATCATCTATATGTGGAAATATATGGGTTCATTTCAGAAAAAGTACAGATATAAAAGGGAATATATAACAGTACAAAATAGACTATAGCTTTTTCTTGGTTAAAACTTGCACTCACTTGGTTAAGATCTGTCTCAGAAACTTTCTCAGAAACAGCCCTTTATGTCTCAGTTGTCTAGTACATTCTGACAATTCCATTCCTATTCTTCAGTCACTTCTTTTAGTCAGAACAACAGTTTTTATAATTATATGACTTCACTAAATAAGTTAAATACATCCAAAACTAATATTTTTCCTTCCACTAAGTTCAATGTAAATATTTTCAAAAGCCATCCAGTCTTATAGTTATTTATTGAATTAATGTGTTCTTAATATGGTTTTGAGCAGTATACAGTTCAGTCTAATTTTAATCTGCATTTTGCAATATGCAATTCTAGATCATAAAAGGTTTTTTTTTCCCAAAATAAAAAGCTCTTAGAAGTGATTTTGATAAATAGTAAAACAGTGTTATCTCGTGTAGTTAGCAATAAAGTATGCATGGAAGAAAGGTATAGATTAACTTGTACAAATTTTTTATATGTCTCAGAAACCAACTCTCCATAGCCAGTTGCATCGTGATTATAAAAATGAAGATTGTTGAATGATAGAACACTGTTTGTGATATTTTTAATTCCTTTAGCAATAGACAGAATTCTTAAGTTAAAAAGGAAAAAAAAAAAAAAACTCCCCCAAAAAGCACGTGAAAGAATTTAGCTGTTGGAATAACAGATAATCCAAGTTTTAAAATATTAATAAGAAGGGACTGGGGTTGTGGCTCAGTGTCGTAGAGCACTTGCCTAGCACTGGGTTTGATTTTCAGCACTACATAAATAAATAAAAGGCATTGTGTTGGTCTATAACTAAAAATATTTTTAAAAATGGTAATAAAACATCTACTAAGAACAAAAGGAGAGAACTGAAAGTAGAGACAGTTTTTAGTATATTTATGGTTATTTCCTAGATGTTTTTAAAAAGTAATTTGGGAGCTCAGTAATAAACCCGACAGTGTTAAAAGCATTTTTTTTTTTTTTTTAGAATCCCCCCTGCCCCCCCCTCAGGGCCAAGGACCCAACTCAGAGCCTCGTGCGTGCAAGGCAAGCGCTCTGCCACTGAGCAAAATCCCGACCCCAAAAGTATTTTTATCAAAACGAATGTTTTAATTTTTGCAAGCTCCATATGAAAGACATTGAATATAATGATCAGGTTAGGTCACTTTGACCCAAAGTAAATATAACCATCCCTCCATTGTTATGAATTTGAAATGTAATGATAAAATGTTTTAAATAGCATTTGGTAGTCCATAATTAAAGCCTTTGCACTGATATTACATACTACATGGCTGAGGGTACAGCTCAGTGGTAGAGTTCCTTTCCTTGCACAAAACCCTTGATTTATCTCTAGCACAGCAAAAATAAGTGCAGATAGGGCAGAATATTTCATTGTGATGTGCTTTTCTATTTATTATTGATTTGATACTATTTTGCAGCAACTAACCTTTAATTTTGTTATTTTCCTTTTCTTTTCCAGTGCTGGAGATAACCCAGGGCCTTCCATGTGCTAGGCAAGTGTTTACCACTGAGCTACATACCCAGCCTTTTCATAAAAGATCTAGAGTTGATTCTGAATTTTTTGGCAGTGCTGGGGATTGGAATCCATTGGTGCTCTGCCACTGACCCACATCCCTTAGCCATGAACTTTGTTTTTCATACAGAGACAGAGTCTTGCTAAAAGTTGCCCAAACTTGTGATCCTCCTGCCTCTGCCTCTTGAGTCACTGGGATTATAGGTGTGAAGCCAGGGCACCCCACTTAAAAATGATCAAAAAAATACTACCTACCTTCTCACTTTTTAGAATTTCAGAGAAAAAATTCTCATTTTTACAGTAAATGTTATGGTTAAGCTTCAAAAGCTTAACATGGGCAATGCCCTGGGTTCAAACCCCAGCAATGAAGCAAAGGAAAAAGGAAATCTTTTTTTTTCTTTCTTTCTTTCTTTTCTTTCTTTCTTTCTTTCTTTCTTTGGTAGGAAAGCTTCAAAAGTTTTGAATTGAGGTAGGATTTAGCTTTGTAATTTGTGTAAAAATGAATGACATAGATAATTGTGTTATATCAATATATATATTTGAAATCTTGTGGCATTGATTAAACTCAGCCACTGATTTTTTTCAAGTAGAAAGAGATAGGTCTTATAAAGTTTAATTCTAATATGTATTAGCAAACTAATTTAATTAAAGCAACAAGTAAATTTCAGAAGATACACTTTTTGACCCAAAATATACCAATTTAAACATTTTGTTTGGTTTTTGTCAAAGTCTGATTTCATCTAAAGTAAGATTTTGAAATAATTTCTGGGAAGCATATTGATTTTCTCTTGCTTAAAAAATAAGTTTAATGCAACTCAGACTATAATGAAATAAAAATCTTCACCTATTTAACTATTACATCTCTAGTTTAAAATGCACTGAAGTTAATATTCTTCTATATACTGAGTTCTAACAAAACAGCTTTGGATTTATGATACTGTTAAATGTGTGTATGTGTATATATTATATATATTATAGACATTATATATATAAATTATACAAATTTGGGGGACTAAATACATAGGCATTCATTTAATAGAAGAGTACCTGGAATTTTAAGAATATTAAATAAGAAAACCTAAATTTCCTTTGAAAGTGGTCAGTACTTAAAGGTGGTTTACAACTTCTTCATTTTCTGGATCCCTATGAATACTTGTAGCATAACATTAGAGTAAATATTAAAAATATAAAAATGCTTGTCAAAACATTATTAAAAGACAGCTGTCAAAGGAGTAAAGCTAATTAATCGTGAATATTTTATTCAGTCTGTAAGTCAGTCAAAAGCTACCAAAAAATGTAAAATATGATCTTGGCTCTGGATTCTGCAACTTACTGTCAGTACCCCATGTCACAGGATGACTATTTAGAAAAAATTTTGATACTAAGAATTACCTATCAGATCAAATGAAATTCAGCATGTCTTAGATTAATTGCCTTATATGTAAACTACAGATGGAAATTCTGGTTTTTACTATTAACCTTGTTTTATTATCCTCTTACCCAGTTTTAGACTCATTTAAATGTAACAATTGTGTTATTCTTAGGTATACTAATTTTTTTTGTCGTTCTCAATTCATCCTTTACATATTTCATAGCATTTAAAAATTTAGGACTTAGTGAAATTAGGATGTTTGAATCATTTTGTTAATTTTAGTACTTTTGTTTCCCTTTTTAATAGTTATAATTAAGAATTTTTTGACTTAATTCATATTTGATAATCCATAATACAAATTTCTATCTCAAATTCAGTGGCCATTTTTCATATTCATAATCATAGATGTTTCATATTCTTGCCTTAGCAAGTAGTTGAAGTAGTTCTGGAACAAGTCAGTTTTGTGAGTGCATGTTAAATAACCAACATCTCTCTCCTTTGTAGTCGTCATCATGACAAAACAAGTCAGACTGAACATAGTTAAGAGTAGACACCTTCCATTCTTTGCTGCCATTTGATTTTACATACACGTGTTTTTTTTTGTTTTGTTTTGTTTTGTTTTGATTTTTTTTCCAAAGAATTTCCTGAGTGTTTTGCTTTGTAGGATTTGAGTTTGTAAGCACCAAAAAGACTGGCAGGATGCAGACCTCACAAGTCATCTTGACTGTTTGTTCATGAACGAAGTCTCACACAGGAACAGGGATGCAGGGATAAAATGGCATCATGGGACCCACTTTCCTGGTAGAAAATGAGCCCCTGAACCAAGAAAGGGACTGAGTTTACGTAGGTTATTTTGAGGGGTGGTCTGTGAGCATATCAGTTTTCTTGGGCACTCAGAAGTTTGGGATCAGGGAATGTGTCAGTGTGAGGGTTTAGGATTGCAACCTTCTGGGTTGAGAGTTTGCAGATCTGTCTTTGAAGGGGTTTAATGCCTAGTAACTGTCACATTAGGGGTGATAGAACACTGCTTCCCTGTCTGCAGGAGGAGTCTTGGCAGAGAAAGCCCTCAGCATATGGCCCCTTTTTTTTTCCACTCCTTTTCTCAGGCCACATTATCTTGGGAATTTTTCATTTTTTCATATCTAATAGAGCTAAAATGCTCTTAAAATCATATGAATCCATGTAGGATGTAGGTGTTAAATATAATTAGAAATGTTAATATAGCCTGGGGATATGACTCGGGGACAAGGCACTGGGTTTAGACCGAGCAAAACCAACAAAAATACTTGATAAAAAGGAAAAGTTAAAAGTGTTGTTATTTTCCCTGAAATCAAACTTTTATGACTTGATATCTTGAAAGGAGAGTCACATTAGAAGTGGTCATCTTTTACTTTTGGTAGAAAGAAGCCCCTATTGTTTAATACCACAATATATATAGGCAATTTTTTAATGAAGTTACTAAATGGTTTAGTACTCAAAAGGTGGCATTCAACTCATTTTTTTCTTTCCTCTATTAAAATAATTTATGCACAAAATGACTCTGACTTCACTTACTTCTGTGATATAACTTTAAACAGTTTCTATTAGCTGATAATTCCTTTTTTTTTTTTTTGAAAACGGTCATGTTATTTCTCAACTTCTGTGTTTTCATTGTAAGCAGAAAATTGTAATCAACTGACTCCATAGTGGACTTTTACATGTGATATAGACCCTTTAATAAGCACTTGAGAATGGGTTTATGATATAAGTATTTTAGTGATGTTTTGACATGCAATTTTTGTTTATAAATATCCATAAAAATGTTTACATATGGCAATACCTAAATATAGAAAACATTTTGCATATAAAGTAAATCTTCATACTACTGAACAAGTAATAATTGATAATAAATGCAGCTCCTTTAATTTTATTCATGAAAGTTCTACCCTCATGATCCACCTACCTCCCAAATATTCAGACCATAGCAGTTATATTCATTACCATCTCCACCATTATCCAAAATCTTAAGTTTAAGTTGTGAACTGGTCAAAATTTTTCACTTCTAGTTTTTGCTTGAAAGCCTGAGTTTCATCATTGGCCACAAATATAATTGTTCTCTTGAGCTGGGTTCATTTCATGTCTTCTGAATGTGCAGATCTAAATAGTTTCTCCAACAGATGTTCATTCAGGTAAAAACAGTGCTTGATAAGAAAAAACTAATTGAACTCCAAATCAATCACATAAGCTAAGCAAAGAAGATTGGTATGCAGCAGTTCTTTGAATGTCACATTTTGTCATGTACAATATTAGAAATGACAAGATTTACAATTTGGCCCTAGAAAATTTACATTAACATTGTTTTTGTACTATCAAGTATCAAAAAGTGAGAAGAGCAAACAATATCATGATTGATGTTGTGGATACCTGAAAGGATCTTAGTGACCCTTAGGTGTGCACAGGTCGTGAGAACCACTGCTGTACAGTAGTTAAGAGTATGTAATTTATAAGGCGATAGGGAAAATGAAGTCAAAATGTCAAGAAAAAGGAACCTAACACGTGGAAAATAAAAAGCATTTCAAGAGATATGCTGAAGCATGTAATTTAATTTAAAATGAATGCACTGAGTATTCTCAAGATTGATGGAGGTTTCCAGCACCCACTTCCTAACCCACAAAGCTGCCAAAGCCATGTGTGAAGTTAATGAGTGTGGGGAAATCCAAGATGGCAGACTTGAGGGAAGCTGTGGTCCTTGTTGCTCTGTGACTCATTTTTCAAGCAGAGGATCTCTTGCTTGGTGAGGCAGCTTTTTGAGTGCAGAAGCTCACCATCTGCCATTTGCCTGCCCATCACCTGTCTTTCCCCTACCCATCACCCACTGCCCAAGTTGTCAGACAGCAGATGTCCAGTGGAGTGCCAGCTCCCTGCTGTTGCCTGGAAGTTCACTGTCACAGTACCTGCAGGTTTGGTTACATGTGGCTGCTACCATTTTGAGACAACAGCCAGGACCTGTAGGACCCTTGGCTGGACTGACGACCAAGCCCTGTCTCCAGGACCCCCAAGACTGACTGTGCCCTGCTTCCAGGACCTCCAGCCGACCACACCCGAGCTGCAGCTCCCCATTTGGCAACACATTCTGAGCCAGAGTAGCCAACTTGGATAATCCTGTAAGCTGTATCGCCCATCTTTAGGTGGGGCAGATCCCATCCTGAGATGCCTGCTGGAGACTGGAAGCTCATTGTCCAGTACCTTTCATGTGTCACGTTACTGAAGACTGGGAGGTATGAACACTGTATGACGGTTACAAAGTATAGATATTTTTCTTCTCCTTATTGAAGTGGTTGAGTGTAGGGGAATGCTGGAAATTGCCCACAATACTGATGAAGAGACCTGTGAGTCTTGTGAGACCTGGGACAATGCAGGAAGAGAGTGAAATGCTGTGTTGTTTTCCACCCTGACTCCACAGCTGGGTGAGGTGGAATCTCCCCTAGGCAGGGACAGGAGTGAAGAGCCTCACCAAACTTGCAGATGTTGGCATTCCTAGCTACTGGAAAGTTTCATAATCCTCACAGGCTTGTGGCCCACTTATGTAAGAAGTCCCTACAGTAGCCTTGCTTTGAAGCAGGATCTCATCACTTCCCAGTGTACCCACACTAGCCAGGAACCACTGGAGGAGGAAGTAAAGTAACACGGACAGCTCCCTGACACGGCATTTAACAACAGAAACCCTGCTGGCCAGGATGGTATGAAATCAACCAAATTTTTAAAGAAAATGAGAGTCATCCACAATTTCCATATCCAGCTAAAAACCTTCAGAAACATTAGAAATAAAGATTTTCCAAGAACAACCAGACCAAACTTGCAAAAGAAGGGAATCCTGGATCCAGAAATGAAAGGTAAATACCATCTTGATGGCAGCGAAAGTATAAATCCCAGTAGAAGAGGAGGTATACAGGAGAGAGAAAATATTAGCAAGCAACCCAGAAATGAAAGAACATTTAAAATGGTAAGACTAAGACCTTAACTTTCAATAATCTTGAATGTAGAGAGACTAATTCTCCAATTAAAAAATACATAATAGCTGTTTTAATAGACCCAACAATGTTCTACAGAAAACAAGTGAAAGAAGTGGAAATGGTATTCCAAGGAAATGGACACCTAAAGAGAACAGGAGCAGCTCTACTTCCACCCATCAAAGACAAGGTTACAACGATTACATGTTTTGATTCAGATGCTAACGTCACCTTTTGTCACAACACCCAACTTGTAAAACTGACTTTAAAGGTGTGATAGGCTCAAATACAATAATGGTATTTCTCTCACCAATGGATGATCCTGACAAAAAACAATGGAACATGTAAGTGAAACTGCTACACAGCAAATGGACCTAAGAGACACTTGTATTTTCTGTCCAACAGGTACAGGGTACACTCAATAGCTCATGGAACTTTCTCTAAGATAGACACTGTGGCCTATTATATGAAATCATATTCTGTCTTATCTACTCATAACAGTAAAACTAAAAATTATAAAAATACATGGAAACTGCCCAGTACACTTTTCAACCAATGGTGGGTCATTAAATAAATCAGAAGGAAATTTAAATAAATTCCTTAAAACTGGCCAGGTGCAGTGGTGCAAGCCTGTAATCCCAGTAGCTACAGAGGGTGAGGCAGGAGGATCTCAAAGTTCAAAGCCAGCCTCAGTAAGTGAGGTGCTAAGCAACTCAGTGAGATCCTGTCTCTAAATAAAATACAAAGTCGGGCTGGGGATACGGCTAAGTGGGTTGAGTGCCCTTAGTTCAATCCCCAGTACCAGAAAAAAAATTTTCAATTCCTTAAAACCAATGAAAGTGCAAATATATCAAAACCTGCAGGATACTGGAAAAGCAGTTCTAAGAGGAAATGTATAGGAGAGTATATCAAACAACCTAGGCATGCATCCCAAATACTTAGAAAGAACCAAATCCCAAATTAGTAAAAGACCAAATCAGAAAGAATGAAAGACTAAAGAGTTGGTCTTTGAAAAGATAAACAAAATTGACAAACCTATTAAGCTACTGCAGTTAAAAATGGTGCAACATTGGTACAGGGATGAAATACAACTGAATATAAATTGTATTACAATTAGTAATGAATAAATAACCTGAATCTAATTGTGAGGAGATACTGGCAAACTCCAATTAAAGAATGCTGTATAAAAAAAAAAATGACCTTCACAACACACACAAATGGAAACAATGAGGTGATGGATGTTTTAATAATTATTTCACGATGTACATCAAATCATCGCACAACAAAACTGGAGTAATACAATTTTTATGTGTACTAGATCTGTAATAGAGGGGAAAGATGCTTTAAAACGACATTGGAATGATC
Source organism: Sciurus vulgaris (assembly GCF_902686455.1). Taxonomy (NCBI): domain Eukaryota; kingdom Metazoa; phylum Chordata; class Mammalia; order Rodentia; family Sciuridae; genus Sciurus; species Sciurus vulgaris. The sequence goes on from NC_136469.1 coordinate 8,625,127, forward strand.
AACATCAGAATATGAACTTTATTATACCAATGTCAAACATCTTTATTTTGATAACACACCCTGGTAGAAGGATCTTTGTTCTTAGAAGTTCACAGAAATAAGGGATAACTTTTAGAATATTTAATATAAATAGGAGGCCTGCAGTACACAGAATTTAAGTGTATTAAAATGTTAATTTTGTGAACCTGGGCTGGGGTTGTGGCTCTAGAAGCATTTGCCTAACACGTGAGGCACTGGGTTCAATCCTCAGCACTACATAAAAATAAAAGGTACTGGGTTCATCCACAACTAAAAATATTTTTTTTCAATTGCTGCATCTAAGAATTCAGAAGTTCTTTATCATAACTTTTCTGAAAATTTTAAATTATTTCTAACTATAAAGTTTTAAAAAATGCTGTGCAGGAACTTCTGCAAAGTCAATAGGTAAAGCAAGTCTAATTGGAAGACTGGGTTCTTGGGAACTCAATAAGAATTACTTAAGAATTATAACATGACCTTTTAGGAAGGACTACCAGAAATGAAGGAGAAAAGCTGACTTTTCCCTGAACAGAGATTTTTCTTATCGCTTCTGTAGAGACAAACTTGCGTAAATTTGAAGCATGCATTAATGTAGAAGAAAGTGATCTGTCCCAATGCACCCAGCATCAACAAAGAATCTCAAGTAGGGACGACGGGAGATGGAGAAAAAACAGACATTTTCAAGTAAAGCTGGGGCCAGGTGAGACACTGCACTCTGATGGAGGAAGTTTATTATAAAGGGTCTCATAATTAGGAAGTTCAACTATAGGGGCATTGTAAGTTGCTCAAGTCTCATGAGTTATCAAGAGGCTTCTTTGGTGCACTAAAGTTAACAAACTAAAAACATTTCTGCAGTTATCCTAATGTTGCAATACCAGGAACATCCAGCTGCACACAGGAAGCCCATTGTACGGAATGTCTGATAACTCTTAGTGTCTGTTAACATCCTTGCCTTTTTGGCAAGGAAGGTTTCCCAGGCTTGGTTTTTGCTAATACCACAGGATCAGCCGATGATAGGTTTGGGGTGGGGGGTGCTGATCGGCTCTCCACATGCCCCCCTTTCTTTTTAATTGCAACTGACGCATGTCTACTTGGAGGTGTTGGAATTGGTATCTGATGTGACTGCAGATGACTATGAGAAAATAATACAAAATTCAACGTAAGGAAACAAGCCCGATAAAATACCATGTAGTATGTTTTAGCACATTCCAAGGACTGAAACCATTTAGGTCATTTAACAGTTTTTCAGGAAAACCTGGCAGGAGACAACATAGGAATCTTTCTTTTTTGCATGACTTGGATGTAACCATGTAGTTGTAAAAGATCTAAACTAACACTGTTAAGATTTTAAATTCCTAATAGATGGATCTTTATTTTCTTCCAATCTCACTGGGAATTACTATATAAAACAGGTGTTACATAAATAAATTGATAAGCAACTTGGCATTGTCATTGTTCTCTGACCTTAAAACTTTATATCTGATCACCTAAGTTTATTACAGTGCAGCTTTTAAAGCATTTAACTTAGCTTTAAGTTTACCATCAATATTCTCCTGATCTCAGAGGGCTCTTGATGTATTTTCTGTCAAAGCAGAGACAAAATGAGTTGTTTGAATGTCCTGTGCCTGAGTGTCAGAGACAGTGATCGTAGAAGCAATCACACTAATCAAAGTAATGATACCAAAGACTGTAAGTCCCACAGCACACGGTGATTGACTCAGCCAATTATGAAGTTCTTGAAGAACCTGTAGGCCTATATCTTAATACCAGGCAAGGCATCTGCAATGCTGCTGGGAAGCATAAGGAAGGAAGGCTGGTATAAAACCAAAATATCTTGATTTTTAATAGGCTTAGTCACACAATTAGTAAGATTATAGTTAGTATATTGTAAAAAATATTAATCATCCATTTTTGTGCTATTAGTATTTCCTATTAATGACACATAAGGAGACTGTACACACAACCACAAAGGAGTTAGCAGTACAATCACTGGTTACATCTGCAAGTGATTGACTAGTGGATTTAACAAGATCCAGAGCAACAATTAGAAACCATAAATTCTTCTGAGTGCCTCCTGATCCTGTGGTCAAGACTTTACTAACAAACCTTCCAGGAGTCATGGGTTCATTATGAGGATGTGCTAGATCAAACTTTGAGACTAGTCCAGGACATATGACTTGGACTGGAAAATATTATGTCTTACAGGAACTAAATTAGGACAATCTAGCCATTAAGGAAAAGTTCCCAGTTCTGAAGTGGTGGAATTAGGGCAATAAGGGACACAAGTATCACCACAGGATGTCTTATATTCCTGGGACACTTGTAAGCAGCCACTTTTTTGGTCACAACACTATACCCAGAGAAAGTTAAAGTAATGAGAGGGAATAATATGGAAGTCAGACTGACCCCTCCCACTATGGCAGAATAAACTGTAAACTCTGGAATAGATCCTTCAGCCCAGGTAGTGGGATAAATTATGGGAGGATCTGGAAAATATGTCCAATGAGTTCTCGTTACCATACATACCTGACAACTTACAACGGCCAGCATTGCCATAAACACGGTAGCTGGTGTCACAGGGACGCCCTGACTCTCAATCACATTCTCAGCTTTGTTTGTCAGGTTCTTGATCTGACCCCAAGTCGGGGGACTTGAAATCAGTGTGCCCGTCATTGCTTGTCTGTTTTTCTTGCATCTTTTCCTCTTCAGATTGTTTCGGGGCAGCTTCTGCTCCGGCTCTGCTGTTTTTGAAGCGATCCTCGGTCTTTTTAATTCGGGTTCGGGTTCGGGTTCGGCTGTTGGATCCATGTTGATGATGCACTGCTCACTCAGGTACCCAAATCAGCTTCTCAGCACCTTCTGGAAAGATACAGACATAACCTCTTCTCCCCATCATTATTGGATCTGGCCACTCCATTTTCCTGATTGTAAATCTTTCCACCATACCATTCCTGCTGAACAAACTGAAAAGAGATTTGCTATCTCTAAGTCGCAGTGTGATCCTTCTTTTCACGATTTAAGAAATTTAAAGTAAAAAGAGCATGATGCAATTCATTCTGGTCTCAAAGTTTGATCTAGCGCATCCTCATAATGAACCCATGACTCCTGGAAGGTTTGTTAGTAAAGTCATGACCACAGGATCAGGAGGCACTCAGAAGAATTTATGGTATCTAATTGTTGCTCTGGATCTTGTTAATCCACTAGTCAATCACTTGCAGATGTAACCAGTGATTGTACTGCTAACTCCTTTGTGGTTGTGTGTACAGTCTCCTTATGTGTCATTAATAGGAAATACTAATAGCACAAAATTCTGCAGAGATGGATAATACCTATCTCCCCCTTTGGTTTTGAAGTTGAACTTTTAACATTTTATTGGCACATTCTACTATTCTTCTCCCTGAGCATTGTATGGGCTTCATGTCTTACGAATAAAATGAATAAGAAGCACAAAAGCACTGAAAAGAACTGGTATAAGCTGGATCATTTGAATTCCTGAGGTTTGCCCATGACTACAAAAGAAGCCAATGATTAATGACATGTTTAGCACTTTCTCCTGTTTGTGTTGTAGCAAAAATGAGAATAGGTGTCAATAGACACGTGTACCCAATGTTGTCTTCGAAACTGCTATACAGGTGTCACATCCATCTGTCAAATATGATTTGGTTAAAGGCCCCAAGGATTTACCCCAGTTGATAAGCTGGGAGATAAGTGACACACTGAGGGCATTGTTTAAGTATGGTCTGAGCCTGCTCCAAAGTGAGGTGACATTCTTTGCACAAACTGGAAGCAATTTGGTGACATAGGGCATGTAATGCTTAAGACAAGGAATAAGGTGCTATACATTCTACTGAAAATGTACTGAAAGAGATGATCTATAACATTGTTTCCTTCTACTAAAGGTCCTGGAAGACCTGAATGAGCCCAAATACATTCAATAAAACATGTGTGACAGCCTTGTTGCAGTGTTTTGTAAAGATTTAAGAAGTTGAAATAATTCCTCAGTCAGCATGCCCAATAGTGGCTGTTTAAATTACTTGAGTTGCTCCTACTGCATAAGCACTGTCACTGTAAATACTTATAGATTCTGATAAAAAATGTTGTAGGACAAAAATTATAGCTTTCATTTCAGCACACTACAGGGGAGAAATCTGATGAATTTTAGACTCTCTTTTCCTATGAAATCCAGCCCTCCCTGAGCTGGACCAGTTACAGCCTGAGAAACTGGTTAGTGCAAACAATTTTAGGGAAAAGAAAAGTAATTATAGAAGCAAACTGTAAAATTTTATTAACAGGGTAATGACTATCAATTTGGTCAGGAAAATCAGCAAGTGTAATCTGTCAACTTGTATTTTGTCAAAGCCAATCTTGTTGTGCAATAATAAAAGGAACTACAAAAAGGGAAGGCTCTAGCCCTAAGAGTTGCTGCATTTGATATTGGATATTTGAAATTAGTTGAGCAACTGAATCATTAAGTGGCATTAAGGATTTAGAGGAATGTGGCAGGTGAAGTCATTTTATAATTTTTGTTTCTTGTCAAAGTACTCCCATAGGGGTACAAGTAGTAGGAAAAATCAGTACTTGAATAGATCTATTTAGATCAACCCTAGTAAGTTGGGCTGCTTAAAAAGTCTACTCTACACAAGTCAGCACAGTTTTAGCTTCTAAAGTACGTCATTGAGAAGACAGAGTTGGATCTCCGTTGAGGATACTGAACAAATGCCCTAGCTCTGCTGTAATTAACTTTTAAGAAGGATGTTAACCAATTAATGTCACCCAGAAGTTTTTGGAAGTCAGAGAGTACATAAGGTGTCTATTGTAATGTGAAGTTATCAAGAGGCTTCTTTGTGCACTAAAAAGTTAGAACCAGAAACATTTTTGCAGTTATCTTACTGCTGCAGTGCTAGGAATATCCTGGTATTGTTCTGTTACAGTCAAGAAACCCGCTGTCTGGGAATGTCTGGTAACTGTAAGCATCAGAGCAGAGTGTCAAGGATGTAAACATCCTCGCCTTTTTGGCAAGGAATGTTTTCCAGGCTTGGCTTTTGATGACACTCCAGGATCAGTGATGACTGGGGTTCATCTGCTCTCCACGGCTTTCAATTTAGAAACAGATCTAAATTTGTGCACTAGATTTATTTTACAGCATTCCTTAAAAAAAAAGAAAAGAAAGAAAGAAAGAAAGAAAGAAAAGAAAAATCACAATTGTCTCTGCAAAAAGTGCATCAACCCCACCTTGGAGAGGTCTCTTGATCCGTATAGAACAGTGAGATCTTAGCTACAAATTATTATATGAATGACATTATAATACTTAATAATTTTCCAAAAGAATGGAATATAGAATTAAATATTCTACAATAAACTATTATGATAGAATTCTTCAAGCAAGCACCAGTTGCCAACTTCTTCCTCTCAAAAGGAGGCAAAAATGAAAGGCAGGCTGAGAGGTAAGGTACTGGGCAGCTTTTCAGACAAGTTATGTCAGGCCTTAAGAAAAAAATCCATTACTTCTGATCACCTGCATCTGACCTAACCTTAACATGACAATTAGGCAAAAGAACAGAACCTGCTGGGCGTGGTGACCCACACCTGTAATCCTGGCGGCTGGGGAGGCGGAGGAAGGAGGATTGCAAGTTCAAGACCAGCCTCAGCAACTGAGCAAGGCCCTAGGCAACTTAGACTCTATCTCAAAATTAAAAATAAAAAAAGGACTGGACATGTGGCTAGGTGGTTAAGCATCTGGGGAATTCAATCCCTGATTCCAAAAAAAATTCCAGAACTCAGGCTTGACCAACCTCCCTAAGAACGCAGTCCGTTTTCCCATCCGTCTTAGACGCGTTCTGCCCACCACCCCAGTACGGTCAGCACGCATGGAGGACGACTACCTTTGTTCTCCGACTACAACTTCGTTTTCTTCGGAACGCTTTAAGGCAACGGGAATCTGTTCCCGGGCCTGGGTCACTCCCGTCTGGCTCGGAGCGAACCACCGTGTGCTTTCCCGAACGCAGAGCCCTGACGTTGGCTCGGCCTTCCCGTTCTTGGGCACCACGCACGTTAACTTGCTAGGGAGAACTCTGCAGTCAGCCATGGAGGCAAACGGTGACGGCTTAACAGGGTGGTGACGTTTTCCGTACTTTCTCGGTGAGTGTAAACCCGAGACTTTTTAATGGTTTCTGTTGTTTTTGTTTTGATTTGAGGCGCCGGGGAGAGAAAGCAAGGCCTCGCACACGCTGGGCAGGCCTTCTCTACCAACCACGCCGAGCCCTTCGGGCAGCTGAGCCCTCCCTGGAAGTGGCAGTCCTTTTCCAGACAGTGAAGCTGTAACTCACCAGCTGGAAACGTCAGGTCTCCGAGGCCGGCGGCCTTACGGGTCTCACCGAGACTCCCACCAGAGCCAGGCTGCAGCGGGATCGGCAGCGAAGGCCTGTGTCCTGCGCTTCCGGCCTCGGACCTTGCACCGGAAGCCAGGGCGAGCACGGAGGAGAGCCTGCCGCGCACGCGCGGAGGAAGGCCTGACGCGCATGCGCGCCAGCCAGCCTCTCCGAAGCGACGTCTTCTGACGTCACCGCCAGTCTCTCTTGGACGGCAACCGGCGGGAGTTTTTCAAAATGGGAGTGCAGAGGCACCGCCCAAGCCTCGGGAGGTGTCAAGGAATCCCTTCGGTGGCTTTAGCATCGTCGCCGGGAGCGGCGGCCTAGAAGGCAGAGCCTGATGGGCACCTCGACCGGCTGGCTGCCTGGAGCTCCACCTCGAAGGGACTGCGAGAAGGGGGCTGACCCGGGGAGCGCCGGCCCGGGCCGCAGAATATGGCGGCCTGCATCGGCGACAAGATCGAGGTGAACCGACTGGCAGGCTGAGGCTGCTGGGCGGCACTCGAGCCCCCAGTGGGAAGCGGGCGAGCCAAGCCAACGGCTGCGGCCGGGCGGAGGCGGCGCCGGTGGTCGGGCCGCCGCCCTGCTGCAGCCGGGGCCCCGCCGCCTCCGTGGCAATCCCGCCGGTCCTGCCGCGCCGGCCACCAAGGCCACCTCCCCCGTCTCCAGGGGGATGGCGGTTGGCCGCGGCGGGAGCTGCGGCGGGAGCTGCGGGGGGCTCCCAGGTGTTGGCTGGAGGCGGGAGGAGGCGCAGCCTGTGCTGAGGTGGAGTCCCACGGGTGCTCGGTCTGGCGGGCCTGGGGTCCGGGGGAGTCCTGCAGAGCATCGCCATGCCTTCTACCGCAGACTCCTGCTACATTGAGGTGGAATACCTACCCGAATTTTGTCCAACTCTCCTCTCAACCCTTTGCATCCTGTTTTTCCAGGCTGTTTGTATCCTTTTTCCTTTCTTCTCCTGTGAGTCATCACACATAATCTCTAAATTTTACTTTTTAAGGATTTTAAAGTCGGAAATCTGCTCGGTAAAGGATCATTTGCTGGTGTCTACAGAGCTGAGTCCATTCACACTGGTTTGGAAGTTGCAATCAAAATGGTAAGACTAGGGCTGGGGTGGTGGATCAGTGGCAGAGTGTTTGCCTAGCATGTGTGAGGCGCTGGGTTCCAGTCTCAGCACCGCATATAAATAAATAAAATGAAGGTCCATTGACAACTAAAATAACATTTTTAAAACATGGTGAGACTATGTTAATCAACTTTTCTTCTGTACTTTGCAATTAACTAAAGGTGTGCTATTTGAGATGTCACAAATTCCTTACCAGCACCTACCAGCCTTTTCTTTGATTAGGGTGTAAAGAATACATCCTGTAGGACCTGTGGCAGAGTGCTTGCCTAGCAGGTGTGAGTCACTGTGTTCAATCCTTAGCATCACATGAAAATAAACAAATAAAATAAAGTCATTCTGTCTATCTACAACTACAAAAAAAAAAAGAAAGAAAGAAAAAAGGATACATCATACTGGCAAAAGACAATACTGACAAATCCAGCAGTTCAGCTTAAGGATGTTTTAGGGGGCATTAACTTGCTTTAATGTTTTATCTTCATTACTGTTCAGTAGACATGGTGTGTTTTAATTGTGCATGCTTGGAGTCAAGTGTAGAATTCAAATAATTTTTTATAATAATACACTTGTATGTAGTTCTGTATTACAGTATAAGTATTAATCCAAAATACTATTCCCCATCATTAGAAGTCAGTCTGATAGGAATAACATAAACATTAACAAATTTGAGAATTAATTATCAAAACTAGTTGGAAAAAGGAAAGGAAATTTGGTTTAAAGCCTGACTAAATTTGGATTTTCTTAGGGATAGGACAATTGTGCTATTAAAGTAGTTAATTTGACAGAGGGTACTAGAATGCATTGGACTGAACGTCCACTCTGCTAAGCACTCTGCTGGGTAAACAGGAAAAATAGACCCAACTGAGTAAGTTGATCTCAAAGACATATATAAAACATCTTCAAACTATTTTAAATTAAAATATAATTTCTTTTCAAAGATGGCTTAATTCCCCCCACCACCTGCACTAGGAATTGCACCCAGGTGTGCTTTACCACTGACCTACCTTTCAGCCCTTTTTTTTTGTTTTTGAGACGGGGTCTCACTGAGTTGCTGGGGTTGGCCTGGAACTTTCCATCCTCCTGTCTCAGCATCCTCAGTAATTGGAGTGTGCCACTGTACCCAGATCAAACATGATTTTTAACAATTTTATATTTGTAAGTTAATCATCAACATTGAAAACTCTTCTGTTACTTTTAGATAGATAAAAAAGCCATGTACAAAGCTGGAATGGTACAGCGAGTCCAGAATGAGGTGAAAATACATTGTCAATTGAAACATCCCTCTATCTTGGAGGTAAGATACAGTTTTATAGAAGTAGCCAAGGACACTGAATTTTTTTATTATAATTTATTTTGCTTTTTCACATTTCAGCTATATAACTATTTTGAAGATAACAATTATGTGTACCTGGTATTAGAAATGTGTCATAATGGTGAAATGAACAGATACCTAAAGAACAGAATGAAACCTTTCTCGGAAAATGAAGGTAAGCTTCTTTTTTACTTTCTTTCTTTTGCTTTCCAAAAGTGTGTTCTGAAAAAAATATGCTCTTTTATAATATTTGATAAAACTGAATTATTTCCTTAGGCTAGAAATGATCCCACTCCCACACACACACAACACTATTCTTCTTTTTTTTTTTTTTTTTTTTTTTTTTTTGGCGGTGCTGGGGATTGAACCCAGGGCCTTGTGCTTGCAAGGCAAGCACTCTACCAACTGAGCTATCTCCCCAGCCCCTATTCTTCTTAATAACAATTTAAGAATTACAGAAAATAAGAAATTTGTCATTTATTCCCAGAAACACATTTCAAATTAAGTTATTGTTAGCAGTTTACTATGTAAATTTCAAATCTAGAATGTGTTTTACAATGCCATTGATGACAGATGTTGAAACCATTTATTACAGAAAATGTGGATCTCATAAGTAGAGTACTGTGAATTCCTTTGCACTTAACACTCAGCTTCCAAAAACTATAGTCATCAACACCCTTTAATCCCCTGATTCACTAGAGTATTTTGAAGCAAATTATAGACATCTTATTATCTATAAATATTTTAGTATTTATCTTTATAGAATCTGGACTTCAAAAAAAAATAATCACAAATTCATTATCACACTGAATAATTCTCAGATTTCCCTAGTCTCTCATAAATAATTTTTTGCAGTTCAAATCAGAATCAAATAAGGTCCATTGTCAAACTAAACTTTTTTTTTTTTTTTTTTTTTTTTTTAAGTTTTCTTGCCCTTGTAACTGAGATTGCAGATGAGCTAAGAAAGATGGGTTCTGATAAACTTTTTGTACATTTCAATCTGTTGAAAAACAATTTGGTCATATATACTGAGACAGAAATGTTTATGTCCTTTGACTCAAATTCCATTTTTGGAAGTTTATTCTGAAGAAGTAGTACAAATTGAAAAATCCATACACACATTGATGATGAGTACTGCATTTTTCAAAGTATTTAATGATATGAAAGACCTTTTTGCTGGGCACAGTTGTGCACATCTATAATAATATAATCCCAGCAATTTGGGAGACTGAAGCTGGAGAATCACAAGATCAAGGCTAGCCTCAGCAATTAAACAAGACCTTGTCTCAAAATAAAAAATAGAAAGGGCTGGGGTTTTAGTTCAGTGTAAAGCACCCCTAGGTTGTATCCCCAGAATTGCTAAAAAAAGAAATAGAGCCTTTTTAGGTAAGACAGAAATAGCAAAAGTAATAAAGGAAAAATACCAGTTTGAATTAAAATTAAAAGTTTCTATACACTTTTAACAAACTTAAAAGAGAAAGATAGGTTTGATCCTTAATAGCACATACACAAAAACCATATGTCTTTTTTACGTGTGTGTGTGTGTGTGTGTGTGTGTGTGTGTGTGTAACTGACTAGAAATTCATATTAAAAAAGTCATGTCTAAAAAGATAATCAAATAGAAAAGTTGGGAATATGAGACACTGAAGAAAAAGTATCAATAACCAATAAACATATGAAAAGATGTTCAAATGCAGTAGTAATCATGAAGATGCTAAACCAATAACAAAGTACCATCTTTCACTCATTGATTTGGAACAGCCTACTCCTTCACAAGGATCTGCATGAAAATAAAGCCTTTTTAATAATAACATAATACATTTTCTTATTCTTTAGTCCAGTGATTCTATATCTTTAATATATTATAGAGGATTTCCCATACACATTCACAAGAAAACAAGCATGTATAAGAATGTTTACTGATGTATTTTTTTTTAAATTTTGTTGTAATTGTAGATGGACAGAATACCTTTATTTGTTTTTTTTTTATTTGTTTTTTTATGTGGTGCTAAGGGTCAATCCCAGTGCCTCACATGTGCTAGGCAAGAACTCTGCCTCTGAGCTACAGCCCCAGCCCTATTGCTTTTTTTTTTTTAAATCTTGAAATAGCAGTAATGACCCAAATGTTCATCAACAGCGATTAAGTAGAGATCTATGATACTGCCATAGAAATAAAAATTAATGAAACCATATATTTAAAAAGCATTTATTACAATGTCTATAGATTTAAATATACATATGCAAGCAGAGAAACAAAAGAATATAAACAAACTTGATGTCGACTAGGTTTTAGGAGCATTCGGGAGGTATCAAAAGAAAGTTAACTTTTTTCTTTTTTACAATTAGTATAGATTTATGAATTGTTTGTACAGTTAAAAATAATTTTCTTAATTTTTATGCAATTCTCGTTTCCCTAATCACATCCAAATGCTAATGAAATTTAGCTTCTCTTAAAACTCATTAGTTGGGAAAAGCAAATATTAAACGGGGTGCCTTGTTTATTTAATAGAAATTGGGTAATATTATAATACATTATAATACCACAGAAGTTGAACTTTAGTTGGTAAATTCTAGCTGCAAGCTAGTATTTTAATGTTATACTCTAACTTGTACCTGTGTTTCGTAGTGGTTTTTGTTTTTTGTTTTTTGTTTTTGTTTTTTTGTTGTTTTTTGGTACCAAGGATTGAACTCTGGGGCATTTGACCCCTGAACCCCATTCCCAGCCCTATTTTGTATTTTATTTAGAGACGGTATCACTGAGTTGCTTAGCGCCTTGCCATTGCTGAGGCTGGCTTTGAACTCAGGGTCCTCCTGTCTCAGCCTCCCGAGCTGCTCCAGCTCATGGTGTATTGTAAATACTGAGTCTTCAGATTTCCTCAGTTGAAAGTTCTCTTTTTTGTGTCCTCACAGCTCGACATTTCATGCACCAGATCATCACAGGAATGTTGTATCTGCATTCTCATGGCATATTACACCGGGACCTCACACTTTCTAATCTCTTACTTACTCGTAATATGAATATCAAGATTGCTGATTTTGGGCTGGCAACTCAATTGAAAATGCCACATGAAAAGCACTATACATTATGTGGAACTCCTAATTACATTTCACCAGAAATTGCAACTCGAAGTGCACACGGGCTTGAATCTGATGTTTGGTCCTTGGGCTGCATGTTTTATACATTACTTATTGGAAGACCACCTTTTGATACTGACACAGTCAAGAACACGTTAAATAAAGTCGTACTGGCAGATTATGAAATGCCAACTTTTTTGTCGAGAGAGGCCAAGGATCTTATTCACCAGTTACTTCGTAGAAATCCAGCAGATCGTTTAAGTCTGTCTTCAGTACTGGACCATCCTTTTATGTCCCAAAATTCTTCAACAAAAAGTAGAGATTTAGGAACTGTAGAAGACTCAATTGATAGTGGACATGCCACAATTTCTACTGCAATTACAGCTTCTTCCAGTACCAGTATAAGTGGTAGTTTACTTGACAGAAGACGCCTCTTGATTGGTCAACCCCTTCCAAATAAAATGACTGTATTTCCAAAGCATAAAAATGCAAGTGACTTTTCTTCAGGAGATGGAAGCAGTTTTTGTACTCAATGGGGAAATCAAGCATATGAAGCCAGTAACAGTGGAAGAGGAAGAGGGACTCAAGATGCAGAAGAAAGGCCACATTCTCGATACCTCCGTAGAGCCCATTCCTCTGATAGATCTGGCACTTCTAATAGTCAGTCTCGAGCAAAAACTTATACAATGGAACGATGTCACTCAGCAGAAACACTTTCAAAGTCCAAAAGATCAGGAGGAGAAGAAAATGAAGACCGATACTCACCTACAAACAGCAATGTCAATATTTTTCATTTCTTTAAAGAAAAGACATCTCATAGTTCTGGATCTTTTGAAAGACCTGATAACAACCAAGCACTGTAAGAATAATTCTATCAGAAGTATTTTATTTTCTATAAACATTATACGAGCACAAATATGAGGCTGCATCTAAATGAATGCCTTTTTTTTTTAACTGAAGCATTTATCAATTATGATTCTCATTTCTTACTAGTAAAGCACTGGAATAATAATTTAGAGTTATGGTTAAAATGCCCTTTAAAAGTGAGTGTATTTGTTGCTGAATGTGTTCATGCTGTGTTTAATTCTTGGGAGTCTAGTTTCATATATATGGAACAGGTCTTCTGTATAAAACACCATGTATTAAACAAGTCTGATCCCTGAAGTAGTCTGATAGTAACTACAAACAGAGAAAGAAGTTGAGCCTGAGTTTCGAGTAATTATAGTACTAATACTACTTCTAACAAGACAACTAATTGTTTTAGTGACTTTTTTGAATGTATTCAATTTTTTTATGATTTTTTTTTTTTTTTTTTTTTTTTTTTTTTTTTTGCGGTACTGGGGATCGAACTCAGGGCCTTGTGCTTGCAAGGCAAGCACTCTACCAGCTGAGCTATCTCCCCAGCCCTTTTTTATGATTTTTTTAATGCTTGAATTATTAAAGGGCAGCAGCCATATAGAAACATCACAACACCCTGGCATTTTGGCCTGGGACTTTAGCATTTTAGAGACAGTGTAATTATGCAAATATTTCAGTTATCCTAAAATTTGTAGGAATTCAAATCTGTCTTCTAATAAATATTTCTACCTTAAAAAGTTGGCTCAGTACTGGGGGTCTAGTACTGTGATAGAACACATTCAGCATGTAGGAAGCCGTAAGTTTGATCCCTAGTACCTTGCCCCCCCCCCACAGAAAGTTGCCTGATCATTTTTTAATTAGTTTTTGGGACTTTGTTTTTCTTTAGTTCAAATCATCTTTGTCCAGGAAAAAGTCCTTTTCCGTTTTCAGACCAGACACCGCAAACTGAAATGGTACAACAGTGGTTTGGAAATCTGCAAATGAATGGTGAGTGTTTAATGTAGTATTTAATTAAAAGCTAATGACTTAAGACACGCAGCATTGTAGTTTTCTTGTTTTTGTTTTTTGTTTGTTTGTGGTTTGGTAGGTGCCAGGGATTAAACTCAGGGGCACTCAATTGCTGAGCCACATCCCCAGCTCTATTTATATTTTATTTAGATGCAGGGTCTCACTAAGGTGCTTAGGGCCTCAGGCTCCCAAGCCACTGGGGTTACAGGCATATGCCACTGCACCTGGCCATTATAGTTTTCTTTTTGCGCTTTTTAAAATAAAACATCTTTCTGTAAACTGTATTATAATAAGACTGTTAATATTTTGAATATTTACTATAAGTCAGCTACTGTCCTTAATACTCAGCATACATGATGAATTTGTTAAATTCTCACAAAAACGTATGAGGAAGATATTGTTATTATGCTTATTTTACAGTTAAGGAAATTGTGCACAGAATTCTGTTGTACATGCTTGCATAACCATTAAGTGCAGAAGCCAGGATCCAACCCAAGCAGTGTGTCTTAGAAGCTTTTCCCTTAAGTCCTCTGCTTTTGCAGCCTCTCTATAATAAGCACCTACTCTCGGTGCCCATAAAATAGTTAAAAGATGTTTGGCTTTATTTTTAAGTGAAGCTAATATGGACTCTACTCAGGTGGGGCCTCACACCCAAATACAAAGCTACCAAAATCTAGGTATTTTTAAGTAGCAAAATTCAAGTCATTATTTTATTTATAGATTCAAAGTGTAAATATTAACCCAGTAAGTTCCATAATCCCAGATGTGGGACACCTATAAAAACTTAAATTGAGCAACATATATACCACTTACTTTTGAAATAAATATTATGTTTTTAGATGATTCTTTTGAGAAAAATAATACAGTGAATGATTAGAGCATTTGAAAACATGTAAAGGATAGATAAGCTATGATTTCCAACCCATTTTAATGCACCTCTGTCAATTTCATTGAAATATTTGCAGAATTGAAAACTGGGGACTTAATGGGTTAAACATTCTTCATTAATGAACATAACAGATTAACAGAAGGTGGGATGAGGAATAATAATGAAAAAAGAGAATTGTAAAACATATGGAGAGGAGGAGATCATTTTTTACTGAGTGTTGTATTACCTCACACACAAAAGAGTACATAGTGGCTGTAATTTAAGCTGAGTGTTGTTTGTCATCTCAAGAGTCTATTCGGTTTTTTTTCTTTTTTCAAAAGAAATGTGTGTGACTTTCAGAAACCACAAAGGAAATTAATCTTTTCATATATACTTGAAAATATCCTTGGAAATAATGCAAGTTTGCTTTTTAAATGATAAAACTGATAATGTACTTCTTGCTCTACTTCTGTTGTATTTACAAGTATTTCTGTTTGACAGTATGGACTTGTCTAGACAGAGAAGTAACCTTTTTAAAAGTAATATAGTGATGCTGCTATAATTTTAAATTATTTTATTTGATACAGAATATTTGTCTGGCCAGGCGTGGTGGTGCGCACCTGTAATCCTAGCAGATCGAGAGGCTGAGGCAGGAGGATCATGAGTTCAAAGCCAGCCTCAGGGGCTGGGGTTGTGGCACAGTGGTGGAGCACTTGCCCAGCATATGTGAGGTGTTGGGTTCAATTCTCAGCACCACATATAAGTAAATGAAATAAAGATCTGTCAACAACTTAAAAAAAAAAAAAAAAAAAAAAAAAAAAACCAGCCCCACAAACTTAGCAAGGACCCTGAGCAACTCACTGAGAATCTCTAAATAAAAAATATAAAAACAGGCTGGGGATGTGGCTCACTGGTTAAGCACTTATGGTTCATTCCCCAGTACCAATTAAAAAAAAAAAAAAAAAACTTTTTTTTCTGTTGTAATGAGAGTGGGAAAAGTGTTTTGGTTTGTTTTATTTTGCAGTACTGGGGATTGAACCCAGGGCATTGTGCTTGCCAGGCAAGCACTTAACCACTGACCTTAACCTCCAGCCTTGAGAGTTAAAGAGGCGAGTATAGATTCCCATGGGAACTAAAATAACAATTTAAAACATAAATTGGTAATATTCCTAAGAATTTTTCAAAAATACATATACACATGCAATATTAAATGTTAGTAATACTGAAGCTATTCATATGGTGTTTTTAGTTGTAGGTATTCTAAGCAATGATAGGATAGGAGGTTCTTAGCATAAAAAGTAAATTTATGTATTTTTTTTAATGTGGAATGATATGTGGGAACTCTTCTCAAATCTGCTTGTATTGTAACATAAGCTCACCTTAGAATTAGCAGGTGACCCTGCAGTGACTAGTTTTTTTTTTGCCTTAATTGAAAAATTTATTGCCTATTATATCTTTTGTGATCTGGCTTAAAATACCCATTTAAAGTTACCTGTCTTTTTATGTCATACATTAGACTATTAGAATAATTTCTTATTTTAAAATAAAATTTCATATGCATATTTAAGGTACATAACATCATACACATGTATAGTAAAATGGCTATTATATTGGAACAAATTAATATATCTATCATGTCACATATTTACCCACTGTTCTCCCTTTGGCAAAAACAACTAAAATCTGCTCATTAGGAAATATCATCGTGAATAAAATAGACTATTACTTTGCTAGAATTTTTTTTTTCTTTTAATGCAAAGGTTTGGAGATGTAGCTCAGTGGTAGAGTGCTTCCATGGCATATGTAAGGGCCTAGGTTCAGTCTTCAATACAAAAAAAAAAAAAAAAAAGCAGCTAATATAATCAATGTGCCCTTGTTTTTCATAGCTGTAGCTTTTTAGTTATTTATAAACTGCTTTTTTCAATATGTATGATAGCTCATTTAAGAGAAACCACTGAGCACATTAGCATTAGCCCAAAAAGAGATTTTCATGTACATCCAGTTTTGCAGAAGGACCTGTCAAGAAATGCTTGGAGTGATACGAGAGCCAGAAAGAACTCTGATGCTCTGGATGATGCCACTGGTGTAAATCAGCTGGGTACCATGAAGTATACAACTGGACCACACAGTGACCCTGAGATGATGCAGCAAGAACCTGGTTTTGGCTTAGATCCTCTTTCCCAACAAAGCAAGACCAGGGGTGGGGAGTCAACACTGGGATGTCAGAAACACACCTTACGAAGCATTACGTCTCCTTTGACTGCTCACAGGCTAAAACCAATCAGACAGAAAACCAAAAAGGCTGTGGTAAGTATATTATTTTTCTAACCTACTCTTTGATATTTTTTTAAAAATACAGTTCTTGAAAACATGATGGTGTAGTCCCCTATAATGTCCCTGAACTTTGAGTATGTGCATGATAAACCCATTTAAATAGAAAAAAAATAAGTCTTCATGGAAATACAGCTTTTGTTTCCCTCTAGCTTTTTATAATAATGAAGTGATACTGATGTTGATTTTAAATTACTATTCTTAGAAAGTAGATTTGAATGTAAAACATTTAAAAATAATAGTTGTGTACTGTTCTAAATATTAATTTATTCACAATTCAAATAAGTGAATTAATACTTACTATTAACTTTTTGTTTTAGTTTTTATTTCTACATTTAGTTTGGGCTTAAATCCAAAGAGTAAACAAGAAATAATACCTTAATGTTTTAACTACTGAAATTATTTAAAGAAAAAGAGTATGTACATTTTATACTTTAAAAATTATCTTGTGAGGTGGGAAGGTAATTTTTTTTTTTTTTTTAATTACACATTCATCCTGTTTGTGTCTGCTTCCGGTTTCCCGCAGTCCTGCCTTTGTTTGGCTTGCTATTATCTCTAAGTCCTTCTCCGCCCTGCCTTCTGCTTTCTTTCTGCTCCCTGGTTATCACTTCACACTTCACTGTACATTCTCATCTTTGCACCTTATGGCTCACAGTTGTGTTCAAATATAGTTCTGGTCTGGACTGTTGGAGTGAAGCAGCTATTTGGTTTTCACTTTAATATTTGTTTCTGCTATGGTTAAGTAATTTTCTCACGTATCATGTGTGTCAGGATGTTTTAAACAAGAAAATTTTTATTGATTTTTTTTTTTTTTCCCCCTCAGGTGAGCATACTTGATTCAGAGGAGGTGTGTGTGGAGCTTCTAAAGGAATATACATCTCAAGAATATGTGAAAGAAGTTCTTCAAATATCTAGTGATGGGAATATGGTAATGTACAGTTATTTTATCTGACAACTTCAAATCTTCACCTAAGCTTTTAGCATTGCAATTCATTTTACAGTGAGATCTCTAAATTTTTTTAAAAGCAGTTTTTATGATATGATAGTCTCTGTAGTTTAAAATCTAAAATAGCATGCCAAACATATTTAAGTAAATTAGTACAATTTTAAAAATAATTATAGGGCTGGGGACATAGCTCAGTGGTAGAGCAATTTGCCTAGAATGTATTAGATCCTGGGTTTGATTCTCAGCACTGCAATAAATAAATAAATAAATATAAATTATAACTAGTAACAAAATCTGAAGTTTTGATTTGTTTAAAAAGAAAAATAGAATAAAATACTATATTATACCATTTCTCTATAAAATAATACTTAATATTATGTTTGAACTTTTTTAATATATTTGTTAACAAAATATAGTGCTGGAACTGGGGTTATAGCTCAGTGGTAGAGCACTTGCCTAGCACATGTGAGGCACTGGGTTCGATCCTCAGCACCACATAAAAATAAATAAACAAAGGTATTGTGTTCATCTACAACTAAAAACATTTAAAAAATAGAGTGCTCTAATTCATTGGTATGTAATCAGAAGTCTTAAAAAAATTTTTGGCAGATCACTATATATTATCCAAATGATGGAAGAGGCTTTCCTCTTGCTGATAAACCACCCTCACCTATTGGCAACATCAGTAGGTACAGCTTTGACAGTTTACCAGGTATGTAAATTTAACAGGAAATGAATTTTGATAATAGATTTATATATACATAAACACTCTATATGGGTATTATAGGTTATAAATATTTTGGTTTTAGTCATGCTAATGTAATGTTCTTATACTTTGTATCTGGTCCATTTTGGTGTACCTTATTAATCCAATGTTTACTATTCATATTCTGTGTTTTAATGCTACTTTATTCTACTTAAAAGTAAAAAATAACTGGAATATTAAGTCCACACAAGTAAAATTGGTTCACTTATTTAATTACTAATGTGACTAGAATCACTTTAAAATTTTCAACATGAAGTGTCTAGTTTTTGATCTTTGAAATCATTACTGTACTACATACATGATCATTTATGTACAGCTTCCGGATACTATAAACTGGGGGAATAAGCACTCAACAAAAAGACTTAATTGAGGTGACTTTTAGGAACAAACAAGGCAATTTGTCTAACCCTATTAGAAATCATAACAGGTAGGTAAAACTATGTCACCTTAGTGTTCTCTTCCTTAACATTAGGTAATTTTTTTCCCTTTAGAAAAATATTGGCGAAAATACCAGTATGCTTCCAGATTTGTACAGCTTGTAAGATCTAAATCTCCCAAAATCACTTATTTTACAAGATATGCTAAGTGTATTTTGATGGAGAATTCTCCTGGTGCTGATTTTGAGGTCTGGTTTTATGATGGTAAGTACTGTTTTTAAAAAAAATTTTTTTCCTGTAGTTTGTAATTTGGTAGTCGTGTGTTTGTGTTTCTGATTCACCACAGAAGGTTTTTAATGTGTATAAATGTACATGTCTGTATCTGTACATAATACATATAGATATGTACATAGATATGCATATTTTCTGTACATATAAATTACAGGTGTATCATACTACATGGCAAGACATTTTAACCAAAGTTTGTTTATAGGTACCTTTCTGTAAATAATTTATATTATAATCTGTAAATATATTAGTCCTCCTTCCCTACTTCACTCTTAATTTAACTATACCCTGCTTGGTAATATAGCAGTGTCATGAAACGATATCCTTTTTCTTATTAGAAACTCAAATGGACATGTACCAAATTATGAGAAATATAAATGGGGCAGAAAGATTGGGGTTAATGAACATTCTAACCACCCTAAGTATCATGTAAAGATGATTTACTTTTAAGGCATAAATCTTTTAAGGGATACACATGCACACACATCACACAGGACATACATAATTGTAGTTGTCCATCAACTATGTTTTTAAATGAATATAAATGATATCTTGATCTGAAAGCTATTATATACTAGTATGATGATGAATATAAGTCTAGATAAATTGAAATAATAAAAGTATTATGCTTATTTTCTAGGAGCAAAAATACACAAAACAGAAGATTTCATTCAAGTAATTGAAAAGACTGGGAAATCTTACACATTAAAGGATGAGAGTGAAGTTCATAGCTTAAAAGAGGAAATAAAAATATACATGGACCATGCTAATGAGGTACACATCTGATAGATTTTTCATACTAATTAATTATAATTAATTAATTACAAATTACATAGGTCAAATATTGACAGAGCTGTTTTTTTAAAACAGGGTCATCGAATTTGTTTAGCACTGGAATCTGTAATTTCAGAAGAGGAAAAGAAAAGTAGGAGTGCTCCCTTTTTCCCAATAATTGTAGGAAGGTAAATGTTTAAAAGTTTTTAACATGGCTAAAATTTACAAGATTAAAAAAAAAAGTTTGGTTTACATCATAAACATTCTTTAGACATTTGTATATTACAAGTTTTAAAGGAAAATATTTGAACATTTCTTTCATCTTCAGAAAACCTGGTAATACTGGTTCACCTAAGGCACTATCACCACCTCCTTGTGTGGATCCAAACTGCTCAATAAGAGATGCACCATCTTTGGGCAGATTGATCACGAATAGTGCTACTACTCCACCACAGGCACCCATCCTTAGTCCTTCTGTGAGTAAATCTGTGTCTCTTACGTCCTTAACCCTTCAGGGACTACCTTACGCCCTTCATATAAAGTGGAATACCTCAGCAGAAGCCCTAGGGTTCTATCCCCAGCGCTACTCCATCCCCCACCCTTCAAAAGTAGAGGAGGCCGCGCAGTCAGCTGCCTTTCCCCAGGCGTATCCTGAGGCACTGTATCACAGAGGCTCTGCTGGAGCCTCAGAGGCCTTCTTGAGTCCCTTGAACAAGCCAAGGATCCTTCCACATGTTAATTTGACCTTTTGAGATGTACACAGTTGTTTTATTTTTTCTAATACAATATTAACTGCCTAAATATCCATGATAAGCTTATGATTAAGTACTTTTATTATTTATTTACTCAATGAACTATCATGTCAGTAAGACTATTTATACATAGAAAAATACATTGTTAAAGAAATAGGTGTGTGTTTACTCATACCTACATATATACATATTGTGATATGCAGCTATGAAAAAATATCCCTTGGGGAAAAAGATTAAAGAAATTAAAAGAAAATAACAGTTGGGTTATTTTCATTTCTTTATTTTTCTCATTTGCAATAATGTGGTTGTATTTTTAAATTTTTTTTCTTTAAATTAAGCTAATGAAAATCCAGTAATTCTCGATTTTTGCTGAAGTAGGCTTTTAAAAACACTAAAGAATAATATCTTTCTGTCTTTACTATTTGTAGGTAGTCAGAGCTGAAGGGCTTGGCCACACCACTACAACTTCAGCAACAAACATCTCTTCTCATAATTTAAAAGATTGTCTTCCTACATCAGCACAACTTTTGAAATCTGTTTTTGTGAAAAATGTTGGTTGGGCTACACAGGTGAGAAGTTTCTAGCAAAATGAATTTTCTCAATATAAATTTCTATTGGTTTTCACACTGATGAGACAATTACCCCAAAATATAAATTAGTATAATGATTGCAATAGAAGTTTTTTATTTTTTTATATTGGTTAAATCTTTAAAAATTTTAATGTTTTATTTGCATACAGTGGAAAACTTTATCGATGTTAACAGATTGTTTACCAAAAGTAGAGGTCATAATAATGGCCACTTATGATTAGTGGAGAACAATATCCAAAACATTGTAAGTTTCAGAAGCCATTTGTAATCAGTATGACTAGAGTTAACTTTAATTTGGCAAAAGAAGGAAAAGCTAATGTGTTTAAAGTAATTCAACATTGAGTTTCAAACTCAAACTGAATGTGGACATGAGCCCATGTATATATTATAAGAAGACTTAAAGATCTTAAGCAGGACACATGCCCTTTTACTTGCTGCTTAAATACCATGAACCCTTATTACTTTTGGGGGTTAGGTAATATCTGTTGAGTGCCTGCTTTTTGGTACCATATTTTTCATATACATCATCTAGTTTATCCCAAAAAGTAACCTAGTAAAGTTGACACTATCCCCTTTTAAAGATAATAAAATTATAGTTCGTAATGTTATATTGCCTTAGATGATCTCAACTATACTACTTGTTGGTGGGCAGAATCTGGCTGTAACCCTACGTCTGTTTGACTCCCCTGTCCTTGTTTGTTTTTTTTCTCTCTACCATGTGCCTCCCCATTTATCATTAATTGCTAAAAGAAGTTTCAGAGGCTAAGATGTAACATTTTCAGGCAAGGAAGAAATTCTGTGGCACTAGGAAAAAGAGAGGGTTGAAATACTTCATGCGGGGAGGGGTAAACACTCGGATATAGTGGAAATTAGTGGGAAACAGGATTTATTTAGAATAATTTTAATATCATAGTACTTCAGCTATTAAAGGAATAGCCCAGAAAACACATGAATATTCTCAATGCTGAAACTATTATAGTCCCAAATCTATAGTTACTAGAGTTTTAAAACTATAGGAAACTTGTTAAATATGTTCAACATGAGGGCTGGTTTGGTTTTGTTTTAGTTGTAGGTGGACACATACCTTTATTTTATTTTTATGTGGTGCTGAGGATTGAACCCAGGGCCTCAGGCATACTAGGCAAGTGCTCTGCCACTGAGTCACAACCCCCAACATGAGTGTTTTTGTAAGAACCTCATATCCTCTAGTGTATGCTCATTTTTTACGCTTATTATTTTTCTAGTTAACTAGTGGAGCTGTGTGGGTTCAGTTTAATGATGGGTCACAGCTGGTCGTCCAGGCAGGAGTATCTTCCATCAGTTATACGTCGCCAAGTGGTCAGACAACTAGGTAAGTTGTTAAAGTACTGGTTAAGATGACACTGTTTGCTGTATTTTGCTTTCTTGCTGTGCTAAAATAATAAAATTACCATCCCTTTTTTTATGTACCAGGGATTGAATAAGGGACAGTTAACTACTGAGCCACATCCCCAGCCCTTTTTAGTTTTTATTTTGTAGCAGGGTCTAGCTAACGTGTGGAGACGGGCCTTGAATTTTTGATCCTCCTGCCTCAGCTCCCGAGTCCCTGGGACCACAGGCATATCCCGCTACTCCACTGGCTACCGTTCCCCAAAGTGTTAATTACTCTTAGAGGTTCATAGCTCCTTTCAAACGCCTATTTTAGAATTACCTACAGTAATGCAGGGTAATTGGTATGAATAATCCACTCCCAATCCATTCAAGTGGGTAGATAAAGTGTAACCCCTTTTTTAAGGGTATTGGGAATTGAGTCCAGAGGCATGCATGTGCCAGTCAAGTGCTCTGCCGCTGACCTGCGTCCCTAGTGCCTCCGCGCAGCCTTACTCCATTGCCTTTTGCAGGAGTAATCAAGTTGAAAGTAGTATACCTAAAAAAAACATAGAAGCAAATCTGTCTTTTAAAAGATAACTTGAGGGCTGGGGCTGTAGCTTAATGACTGATCATTTGCCCACACAGATTCCACATCCAGAGTTCATCCAACAACAGGTCAAATATATTTGAAAAAATAGTACAAAACATGTACAGAATTTTTTTTCTTGTTATTCCTTGAATAATACAGTATAACTATTTGTATAGAATTTACATTGTATTTGATATTACCAGTAATCTTGAGAGGGCTTAGTGTAAGTGGGAAGGCGTGTATAGGTGACATGTGATACTGTGCCATTTCATGAAAGGGACTTAATGTATTCTCAGATTTTGGTGTCCAGGGGGTTTCTGGAACCAGTCACCTAACCATGCCAAGTGACAACTTCATATTCAATCTGCATGAATATGTGTACTGGGCACCTTGCCAAAAATTAGACATGTGTCAAAAGCATGAACAAGTTTCCATATTGAAGCCATGACTTACTATAAGGAAGTAAGACGTGAGGGTGCTGACAGCACGTGCTGCTTCATGAGCTGTGTCTCCTGGAGAAGAACGTGGGGCACGTGGAATTTGTGGCTCTACTGTTGCTTTTTGTGCAATGCCCATCCGTGTGCAGTAGCACCCCTTGAACTGCTCAGCTAGAGGCATCGTCAAAGCACTAAGTGGAAGGTGCGGATGTGAGGTTGGCAGGATCCGTGTTCACAGGACGAGGGCTGAGATTCTACTTGATAGAAGGTCAACTGGAAATGATTAACATCTAATAGAAGTGTATTCATAACATGTTTAACTTAGTGTTTCCTTAAAGCCGCCTTCAATTTAGTGAGGAATCCAGATTTACACCATGTTTTGGAAAATATAGTTGTTAAAATACTGGTTAAGATAACACCATTTGCTGTATTTTGCTTTCTTGCTATGCTAAAATAATAAGTTTTTAATTCTCTTTTTGTTATTTAAATGTTCACAAATTGTTCTATTTTTGTGGGGGGGCTTTTTGTTTTGTTTTTTGGGTATCAGGGATTGAACCCAGGGGCACTTAACCACTGAGCCACATCCCCAGCCCTTTTTATTTTTTATTTTGAGACAGAGTCTTGCTAAGTTGCTGAGGCTGGCTTTGAACTGGAGATTCTCCTGCCTCAGCCTCCCTAGCCGTTGGCATTATAGGCCTGTGCCATTGTGCCTGGCAAATTGTTCTATTTTAAGAAGAAAAAAATAGGTATGCTTCACCGATTGAGGTGGCTAATAAGTAATTGTGTATGATTTTTCTTGAGGTCTCTTGTCATTGAAGAATAAAAAATATAATATGTTTTTTGGTACTACCATACGAACCAAGTGATTATGGTTTGATCTTTTTTCTTTTACTTTACTTAGGTATGGAGAAAATGAAAAATTACCTGAGTACATCAGACAGAAACTACAGTGTCTTTCTTCCATCCTGTTGATGTTTTCTGATGCAACTCCTGGTTTTCATTGATTGAAACTCCTTTCAGAAATCTGCATTTAATAAATAACTTTTTGGTTGGCTTTCAAGTGACTTTTTTTTATTTAATATAACTTCTTCAGAAAGCCTTTCTATTAAAGAGAATTTTAATCCATACAAGTAAAGGATGTGTGCTGAGAGAACAAAGAAAGTCGAATGAAATTTGAGTCACCAAAAGTAGTTGGTCACAGAGTATTGTAGGATGCCTAACTTTGCTGTGAAAACATACCTTCAAGCTTACTGAGTGTATTTGTATTGAATGTTTTTTTAAAAGCAAAAATATAAATGGTGTGTGGTGTATTTGTGCTTTTATTGTTTCCCTACTTCTCAGACATGTTGAGAATCATGGACAAAATATGCTGTAGTTTTGGAATTTTCAAATATGTAAATAGTATGTATTTATGTTGTGAGTAACATGTAAACTTGTATATTTGTTTTATATTTATTTTTGTAGAACCAGTGTCTGATTAAACATTTTGACAAATGCATTTTATAAAAAAATAAATAGAACAACAAGTAATTTTATCTTTTGATTTATTTAAATACTTTAAGTTACTACAAACTCACTTTTAAATTTTCTCGCCTGTTTAGGAACCAAATTTTATAACTTAATTTTCTAAGTTAAATGTTAAACATTGTTTTTCTACTCTTGGCTGAATATATATTTATTTTAATGGAAATGTTTTAACACTGAAGAACTTCATGATGTAACTAATTGGCATGAAGAACTATTTGATGGGATAGCCATTCCTAATGGAAAAACAGGAGTAGGGCCGGGTACTGTGGCACATCCCTGCCTATAATCCCAGTGACTCAGGAGGCTAAGGCGGGAGGATCACAAATTCCAGGCCAGGCCCAGCACCCCCGTCAAAATAAAAAAGTAAAACACTAGGGGTGTAGCTCAGTGGTAGAGTGCCCCTAGGTTCAGCCCCCCCCCCCCCCCCAACATAGATGTATAGGTACATATAAACATACACACGTGTCATATAAATAAAATACACAACTTGACTGTTCAACCTAATGTTTCCTCCTGGGTCATTTTTGGGGTATGTGTGTGTGTGAGTTTATCTTCTTTTTTTGGCACTGGGGATTGAACCCGGGGTACTTAACCACTGAGCCATATCCCCAGCCCGCCCCCCACCCTTTTTTTAAATTTTCAGACAGGATCCCACTAAGTTGCTGAGGCTGGCCTTGAACTTGGGATCCTCCTGCCCCAGCTACATAGTAACTGGTATTGCGAGTGTATACCACAGCACCCAGCTCCTGCCAGTTTTTATCATCAGGAAAATATTGAAGCTATTTCTATTAAGTACACAAGTAGGCAATGTCACAGTTCCTCAATACCATTTTGGAGATTGTCTAATGTAATGAGAATGTAAAATAATATTAGCAACATAAATTGCAGAGCTAATAGAGACATCCGTAGTGTTCACACCAGACTTTCTCAGATGCTAATTAGTGTGAATGATGGCACTATCTATGAGAACTAGCACGTTAATACCCAACTTCAAGGAAGAAAGTTATGTAAACCTTCCTCTAGGAAAAGTATAATGAAAAAGTTTCCCATTTAAAAAAGGAAATAGTTATTCCTATCTTGAAGATATAAAAAATTTTTGTTTTGAAAATTAGGTACACTTTATGTTATCTCTGAATTTCTATTTTTGTGTATTATACATAATACATAGCTGAATTTTAATTCAATTTAATAATCTAACCTAATTTGTGTACATTTGTTATTTCTGATCTCTGCTGTTTGTCCCTGCAGTTCTATTGGATTTGTCTACAGATTTTTGTGTTTTCTGTGTACCATGTACTGTTGGCTTTTTCTCCTTTCAGGTTGTTTCCTTTCATCTCTGTCCCTTGGGAGAGGGATGCACTGGTAGTTCAACGTCTACTTTATCAGGACTATGAAAGGACTCCCCGCTGAGCTCCAGGCTACTCTGGAGTTGCATTTCTTGAATACCTTGTCTTTTTCCCTGCAGTTATTGTTCGTTCCAATGTATCGGGTAATCTGTTTGTGCCCAATTCTCCCTCTGCGGGGGCGCCTAGCACATAAAACTCATGCCAGGGAAGTGTGCCTGGCACATAAAGACCCATGCCAGAGGTTGGTAATCTTCCTCTGGAGGATGATAGCAAGGACTCGTCATAAGTTGGGTGCTGCCAAGGCCTTCCCTGGAAGACGATAGCAAGGACTCGTCGTAAGTTGAGTAAAGCTGGAGCCCCTTCCTCAGAGTGTTAATCTCTCTTCCTTTTTTGTTTTTCACCAGAACTCACAATATTACGCGGATTAATCATGTTTAATAAAGTTCTTCGGTTGAAGGATGATGGGAACACAAACAGTTCATATGAGTCAACTCAATTCCAGTAAAATAAAGTTCATTTGTTTACACAAAGCACTAATATTCCTATAGGGAATGGTGGACATTCTGAAGCAATATGTCTTGTGATGTTTTTGTTAACTTTTACAAGATTCCCAGACATCTAGTTACATATAAGTGATTCCCTTAGCTTCAGTGATCAACATATTTATTACATCTGGTTTCTTCTACTAAGTAATAAGCCTCCCACAGAAATACATTATATTTAGTTCAAAAGAGAAGTTTTAGTTCTTTTAGATGAAGATTTTTTACTTTGAAGATAATAACTTGGTTCTTAATAGTATAATATGATTTAACATAGCATAGACATGTAATTATAGTCACAAAAAATTAATAACAAATTACTAGAAGTTATAATTAATCTTAGCGGTAAGAGATCAAATAGGAGTTAAACTTTAAAGAAAAACAAGTGGTGTACATCAACTTGCTTTTGTAAGTTTCGGGTCAAAAAAAGTTCATTGTAGGGAAATGTTGAGTAAGATGAATGTGCCAGATGGCGCTAATTGACTAACTGTGCAGACCTAACTTCTGTTATCTATTAATAAACTTCTAAGAACTTCCTTCTTCATATGAAATCATAAATATTTTTAGTGAAAAGTGTAAGGGTATATAAACTGTAAGAAGAATTCAATAAACTTGTCAGCATCCTAACATTGACCGGAGTCTTTGTGGTTGCTGTCCATCGCCGACGCTGCGCCGTCTAATCACTCGGGGCTTTTGTATTTCAGGCCATCAAGGACCCCTGGACTCTGCTGCTTGGGCTGGTCCCCGGCATCCCTCCTTCTGGAAACATCTCTCACTGACACATTTTTCACCTGGACTGACTGCCCTGTAGTTCTCCCGTGTGTGAATGTACTGCAGACGGTTGATCAGAGACTCCTGAGTTTCTGGGTTCGGGCTGTAAACTCACGTACTCTGAACATGTTCTGCTGCACGTGCAAACGTTTCTGTAGGTGCTATTCAGACGTGAACTTACTGGACCTTAGGAGTCAAGATCCAGTATTTATCTTTATCTCAAACTTCAGTAGATTATGAAGTTTCAGACTTCTGCAGCACCTGAAGTATGGATTGCTCCTCATCCTCACCAGAACCTGGTATTGCAATCTTTTTTAATCATTGCCAATTCGACAAGCATAGAATATGTACAGAATATGGTGTTTCACATGCTTGTCGAATTGGCAATAACATAAAAAGACTGCAACGCCAGGTTCGGGTGAGGATGAGGAGCAGTCTGTGACTTTCATTCACATTCCCCTCATTACTAAAGATGGTGCTTTTATTGGATGACTATCGTCCTGACTTGCCTTTCGCTACATTTTCACACTGGGGTGTCTGCATTTCCTCGGTGGTTTTTAGAACTCGTTATGCAGCCTTTGCAGATACCTTCTTCCATCCAAGTTGCTCACTTCATTCTGTGGTTGAGATTTTAACTCGATATGGTCATTTAGGAATTGTTGACATTAGAAAGTGATCATAATGTGTTTTTTTTATAGATTTTTTTTAGACGTTGGTAGACCTTTCTTTTACTCATTTATTTATATGTGGTGCTGAGAACAGAACTGGGCCGCACACATGCCGCTGAGCGGCAGCCCCAGCTCCTCCATGTGTTCTGTTGGGTATTTTCTTTAGAATCAGGACTTTGAATCTCAGGATGAATGGGGTTTGTTGAGGTTTGGGTCCCCTCGCCTCCACTAACAGACTCCTGCCCCTCAATCATGCACTCTGGCGACCGCAGGTCAGCTTTTGGCTCTGGGAACCCCCAGGTGACCCCCCTCTGGTGTCCTGCCCAAGCCCTGCCATCCCAGCCTCCTCTTCCACCAGGTCTCAGCTACCCTCACTTCCTCAGGGTCGTGCTCCCCGCTTCCCGGTTGGAGGGTCCCTGCACTCTGAGAGCGCCACACTCCTCACCCGGTACTCCCCGCGGCCACCCTCAGGCCCAGGTTCCTGCTCCACTTCAACAATGGCACGCTGTGTGGGCGCGCTGGTGCCCCCCAGATAGGTACGGGGAGTGTGGCTGAAGATTTAAGGCCGAGCGCATACACACAATGATTTATTAGAAAGTGAACAATCACAGTGCAACAGACAAGAGTACACACAAATCTGAAGCAGTAAAATGGTACAAATTTCTTCTCAAAATAAGTTAATTCTCAAACAGATGCAAATAGTTTGTCCTTGTCCAAATAAAAGTTACAACTTTCACTTTATGTAAGAAAATACAACACAAGCTTAGCAAAATAGAGGCTTTATGAAGTTATAAATCCACTGAAAATATGAAAATCCCCCTTCTAGACTTTAAGCTTAGGTTTTCAAAAATATCTTTCTCTAAATATATGCTTTTGTTTTCTCCTGGTACTGGGGATTGAATCCAGGGTGCTCTGCCACTGAGCCACATTCCCAGGACTTTTTGAGACAGGGTCTTGCTAAGTTGCCCAGGTTGGCCTGAAACTTGCGATCCTCCTGCCTCAGCCTCCTGAGTTGCTGGGATTATAAGCATATGCCACCATGCCTGGCAATATAAACTACTCCTAGTTTTTAATAATTTAAGGACTGCATCATCTTTCTTCAATTTACACTCATTTTGTCCTGCTAAAGAGTTTAAGTTATTTAGTTATTTCTCAAAATACCTCCCTGCTCTTTCCCAAAACCCGTGGTACTGCCCTATCTTTGGTGTCAAGAAGTGTGTAGATATAACCCCCAGACCAAGAAAGTGGTCAATAAAGAGGAAAGTGGCAGTCACCTTTGCAAGGTCATAGTTTATGTGAATTTTAATCGAGTTATAACTTTAGAAAGTTGGGAAATTTTTCTTGTCATATTCTTGTCAAAAACATACTATTATACTTTGATAAAAGCCTGGAGGAGGGGTGTTGAAATTATGTTTGTCAAATATTTCTGCTAACAAAAGTCACTGGTACAGGCAACTTAATTTACCTCACAATTAGTAATCTACTGATAAACCAACTTCATGGGCTGTTTTCCCCTTTATTAAAAATAGTGGTTAAGAGTTGGACTCTAAAGAGAGACTTAGACAAGTAGCTTCTCTATGCCTCCATTCTTTCATCTCTAAAACAGGACTCATAATAGTATCTTCACCCTAGAAGATGGTGTGAGAATTAGATTTTAAATTAGACATTACCAGGAATATGTAAAGAACTCCGTAAATATTCATTATTTTCATCAATTACCATTATTGTTATCCATCTTGCACACTACCCAAATCAAGGGTGAAGTTTGCTCTTTGATTAGAAGTGACCCAAAAAGTGAGACACAAGAAGCTGCAGAATTAAAGGTAAAGGGAATCCCAGGAGTCTTGCGGGGGAGGTGAAGAGTGAAAGCAACCTCGAAAATGTAACTGCAGAGTGATTTCTAGAACATTAGGCCTCTTTTTAGAGCTGAAGAAATTGGGCGGAAGAGTATTTCTTATTGTAAAGTGCAGATTACGTATTTATTCTCGAATCTGGACATGCTGATAATGTGAAATAGGAAACTTTTGGGAAAATATTCAGCACTGTTTTTGCAGTTTTTGTAATACTAACCACATACACGGTTCTCTACTAGGAACTTGCCAGCATCCCACTTAACCAGTTAACCGTTTGATGAAAGCCATTCTGGCACAGATGCTTGTTAGCCTGACTAGACTGGGCCACCAGGCCCCGTCTACATTTAAAATCCAGCTGAAATTCTGTTCTTCTTCAATAACTCTGCAAGGGGACTGTTGGGCTCCTCCTCCTTCACGACTGATGGGCAAGTAAGTGTTCAATTATAGTGACAGTCCTTCTCCGAATTATAGCAGTAGTTTTAAGAAATCATGAACTGCTGAGTACATGGACACAAACAACATGTCTGGCTCAAGTTTCTAACGTGAATTATTAGCACTTCCAAGAAAAAAGTAGTGTAACTCTACTAAAGGTCAAGAAATCCATTTTGACCTCTAGATCCTCTTTGTTATTCAAATATTAGCACTTTTCTTGCTCACATATCGATTTAGGGTTTAGTGAAATACTGAACTAAAATGAGACAGGTGCGGTCTTAGAATAAAGATTCATACAAGGCAGGTAGGGTGGCAGGCATGCTGAATGGAAAACTTAAGCATCATGATTTTTATTTCATAAGGAAATGTAAGAAAAGAAAATGTTTTTATAAATAAAAAGTAGTTGTCATTTTTAAAAATTTCTTTTTAGCTGTTGATTGACCTTTCTTTTATTCATTTATTTATATGTGGTACTGAGACTTGAACCCAGTGCCTCACACATGCTAGGCAAGCGCTCCACCACTGAGCCACAACCCCAGCCCAAGTTACTGTCTTTTAATTGAAATATCTCTTTAGGCATAAAATTTCTATAATTTCATTCTGTAATACAGCTGATTCACATGAACTCTCCTGGTTCTCCTACAGATATTCTCATTATCTAATGAGTCTGTATTCAGTAGTCTTACCCTTACAGACCACTGTCACTCGCTGTCTAGGTCATGAAACCCCAAAGGGCATTGTAAGAATATTTCATTTTGGTTTTGAGATACGGAAATCATGACCCAGAATGTTTTCTATCTCCTACAATTCACAATTATATGTAGAATCCCCTCTGTTAGTCAAGTCACATGTTCTTGCTTTTCAAAATGGGCAGTGTATCCACAGCTCATATCTGGTGACTGGTTCATGGCAATTGTGTGGCACAGCCTTCAACTAGGAATCACCACGCAAATCAAGTATGCCCCACCACAGTCGAGCTGCTGTCGCCCTGACTCCTCTCACACCTTACAGAAAAGGGAATGAGTCTCTTGTAAACCGCTCCCAGGAGCGAGATGGCGAGCACCACCATTCCACACACAAGGCTGAACGCCCATCGCGGCCCCAAGTAAGTGTACACGTGGCTGATGAACACGGGCCCAAGAATCCGGGCGCCACTTCCAGAAGCCGTCAACCAGCCCATGTACACGCCCTGCGGGACAGGCAGGAAAATACGCAGGCTTAGTTATTTCAGAGCATAACAATCACGAATAATGAAATTTGTTCATATTATAGTCAGTTAAAACAATTTTTTTTTTGATGCTGGGGATCGAACCCAGGTCCTCACGCATGATAGGCAAGCGCTCTACCACTGAGCTATGTCCCCATGTCTAAAGGAACAACTTGGCATCAGCTGAAGCCCTGGAAACAAGGTAATTTATTCATACTAATTTATTCATACACCTTTTAAAGATGACATTTATTTTATTTTGTACCTGCTGAGTTAGGGGTATATATATATATATAGACACATATATATGTGTGTGTGTGTGTGTGTGTGTGTGTATGTGTGTGTTTATAATATAGTTTCACATTTTTACAACATTTGACAATAAGTATTATTCCTGCTTAACAAATAGGAAGCTAAAACTCAGAAATGTAGAAAACCTGTCCAAGAGATGTGAAATTGTGTTTGGTACCCAACTCTGTACCGCTTGATATCATAATGCCACTCCTACAACTACGTAACCCAAACCCTAAGCCACAGAGTCTCCCCATAACGTTTAGTGCAGCATCACGTCTGATAGCCCCAAACTGAAAACTGCCTAAATGTCCACAGTAGCTTCAGTAGATAAATTATGATATAATTTAATAAATGGAATGTTGATCGGTTACTTAAAAGTATAAGGTCAGCATAAGAATAACATCTATATGCACTGACATAGAATTAATAACATTAAGTAAAAAAAATTAAGATGCAGAAAAACTACATGTATATGTAATTTAATTTGTTTTATCCTTTTTCTAAAGACACTGGCTGTTTGAATAGGCAAAGAAAAATATACTGAGGGTACAAATGAAGTTAATATCATCTGACTGGTTCAGTGAAGCTAAGGGAAATTTTCATTTTCTATTATAAACATTTTTAAGTAATTTGAATTTTATTATAACCATCATATATTGCTTTTGTAATTCCTTTTCTTTTCTCTCTCTTGGTACTGGGGATTGAACGGAGGGGTGCTTAACCATTGAGTCACATTCCCAGCTCTTTTAATTTTCAATACTGAGACCAGGTCTCACCGAGTTGCTTGGTACCTTGATGAGTTGCTGAGACTGGCCTTGAACTTGTGATCTTCCTGCCTCAGCCTCCCGGGTCGCTGGGATTACAGGTGTGTGCCACCACGCCCAGTGTTTTTTTTTTTTTTGAGATAGGGTTTCATTATGTTGGGCTCAAGTGAACCTTTCTCAGCTTCCGCAGTAGCTGGAATTACGGGTATATGCCACAGCATCCAGCTTATGCCTTTATTATTAATTTTGAAAAACTGAAAATACAATCTTCAAGGTAAAAAACAAACCCAGAGTTGAAAGTGTAGTTTATTGGCAGAGCACCTACTACACATCTTGAGGCCCTGGGTTCAATACCCAGCACAAAAAAATGCCCTGAAACCAAACAAAATAAACAAAAACCCTACCAAACTTTTATTGGCTCTATAGCTCAAAAACACAGGTATTTAATTTGCTTCTCCTCTCTGATTTCAATGAAGAATGCCTAATTTCTGCTCTGAAAATGTAAAGCTATCAGCTTAATTTTAAAAGAGGTAGATAGTATTTTTATTTTGTGGTCAGGGCTGGCAGTGTTGCTCAATGGTAGAGAACATACTTAGCATGTATGAGGCCCTGGGTTCAATACCCCGAACTACAAAAAAAAAACAAACAAACAAAAAAGAAGACAACAACAAAGAAGAAAAGTTAGAAGCAAAACCTAAAACTAGCCTAAATGTATATATAACAGCACAGCTGAGTATGGTGGCGCACACCTGTGATCCCAACTACCCTGGAGGCTTGGATGGGAGGATCCCAAAGTGGAGGTCAGCCTCGGCAACCTATCATGATCCTGTCTCAAAATATAATCAAAAGGCTGGGGATATAATTTAATAGTAGAAAGCCTCTAGGTTCAATCCCCAATACTGCAGAAAGAATAAATGAATATGCATAATGGAGTATAATGTTTGCATCAAAATACTTCACTAAAAAAAAAAATCAAACGGCATGCAAGAGTGACCACAACATTGTATATTTTTTAAAGTAGATTACAAAAATAGTATCCATCCTATAATCCAATTTTGTGTTAAACACACATACCCATTCACATAGGTCTAGATTGGAAATAGAAGTATAACTTCAAAATCTTAGTAGTAACTGCCTCTCTGATAGTTTTCTGTTTGCTTCTATATTTTTTCCAATTTATACAATGAATATGAAAATGAAAATTCTTATTTATTATTGCAGCTCTGGGTATCGAACCCAGGCCTTATGTATGCTAGGCAAGTGCTCTACCACTGAGTTATAACCCAGTCCATGAAATTCTTACTTAAAAGTTAATTGTGGGCAGAGAGTGTATACAGTTCAGTGGTAGAGTGCTTGCCTAGCCATACAAAATAATAATAGTAATAATAATAATTTTAAAATATACATAGTCATTGTAAACTTTTAAGATAGTTGAACTCTTCATCTCTTAGTAATGGCCTCTGGAGTCACAAGAAATTAAGCCTAGATCCAAATCTGGCTATCAATTATAGCTCCTTTATTGTTGCCTAATTTCAGGAGTTTCAGAAATTTATGCTTCAAATTTTTTTCAATGAAAATGATTTTAAGCTTATTATCAATGGCATCCTAATCACATAATGTTTGAGTTCTAATTTAACATACTGTTTGTTAAGTTTCAGCAAATAAACCTTATGAATACTTCACAAAAGTTGTTTGCTTTAAAAATTTAAAATACTAATAAATATGGTAAGAATCCCCCCAATGTGCTACCAGTACATCTCATAATTGCACCTCAGGGAAGCTGCTTACCTGAGGTTTTGGTCCTAGAATTTTTGAATATAATGTATAAGACATGACATTACAGGCCGGATAGCCTATTCCAATCAGCACACCTGCTGTGAGGAGCTGAGCCAGATGGATTACCGGGGTGTAGAGGCACCAGGCTTGCTCAATTGGGCAACCAACTGGCCCATCATTATGATCTTCTTTTGCAGACTTCCAAAAACCAACCACAATCTCCCCAAATGTGGTATTAGGGATTGAATTATTATGTAGGTCTGCAAAAACAAAATTAGTATGGTACATGACTTGCAAGCTCTAGCTAAACACCGGAGGATAATGCTACAGAATTACGTACCTTCCCACTGTATTTTGGGGAACTGACTTCCCCAAGGTAACAAGATGAAGAAGCCAACCCACACAACGATGAGTCCGCCCAGGAGAAGAGCTCGCTCACCAACCCTGTCAGAGAACAGAAATTCTGTCACTTTAAAATGAAACATCATAACAAAGTTCCATTACTTTTATAATTAAAAAACTATAAAATTTTGATACTTTTAGTGATACATATGAATGGGATATATGATTTCCCACTAAAAACAAGACTTCTAGGAAAAATAGCCAATTTCACATCAGGACAGGAAATCCAGAAGTTGAAACTAGAAATTTTTTCATTCCAGAAAGCACAGAAGCTATCAGTGACTACAAAATCATGAAAACAGTACTCAGTCAACTTGAAGAAGTTGGTCAAAAACTTAACAATATGAACACCAAAAAAAAAAGGGGGGGGGGGGAGACTGACTAAAATACTTGAAAGTGTTATATCTATGAATTCATACTGTCTTTTTTTGTGGGAGATGGGTACCGGGGATTGAACTCAGGGGTACTTGACCACTAAGCCACATTCCCAGTCCTATTTTGTATTTTATGTAGAGACAGGATCTCAATGAGTTGCTTAGTACCTTGCTTTTGCTGAGGCTGGCTTTGAACTCACGATCCTCCTGCCTCAGCTTCCCAGGCCAGTGGGAATACAGGTGTGCACCACCACGCCTGGTGAATTCATACTATCTTAAGATGAAACACTGGTCACTTCTTGAGGATGCCAGAGAACCAACTCATTATTTTAAAAAACAGTTAATTAAAGAAAAAAATCAAGCATTTATCCTTTCTTGTGCAAACTGTACTGAATCTCACAATAATCAGAGTTGGTGAAGGAAAGGTTCTCTCAGTAGAAAGTATTCTAGTAAATAAATGTTTTATGGAATTAAAATACAGTTGTCCCTCAGTATCTGCAAGGACTGGTTCCAAGAGCCCCTTGAGGTTACCAAAATCCAAGGACGCTCAAGTCCCTCATATAAAATGGCACAGTAATGGGTAACAACCTACAAACGTCCTCCTCTATACTTTAAATCAACTCTACGTTACTTATAATACCTCATAAAATATAAATGCAATGTAAATAGTTGTTTAGGAACTTATGATGAGAAAAAAGTTCAGGTTCAGTGCAGATGCAATTTTTTTCTGAATATTTCTTATCTGAGTTTGGATAAGTCTACGGATGTGAAGCCTCAGATCTGGAGGCAAACCGTCAGCATTTAACAACAATCCTTGGATGGGTTCAGGGAATGATCAATGGTGACTTACATCATAAGGAGAGAAAAAGAACACGGTATGTTTCTTCTGAGGTAAGAACATAACACCACCTATAATCTTGCCAAAAAAGGGAACCCAAATCTCATTTAGCTTCTAGCTCTAAATACACATCAGTTTTCAAAATATAGTAAACAAAGGGATGTTTTAAACACTAGCAAGATCCAAAATGTGGAAACTACAATGCAAACACTCTGGCCTCAATTTGTAAGGGGGAAAGATAAAAACTGGGAGGAAACCAATCAGTTAAGAGATTGAGTCAGG
Source organism: Sciurus vulgaris (assembly GCF_902686455.1). Taxonomy (NCBI): domain Eukaryota; kingdom Metazoa; phylum Chordata; class Mammalia; order Rodentia; family Sciuridae; genus Sciurus; species Sciurus vulgaris. Next base: position 8,662,027 of record NC_136469.1, read on the forward strand.
GGAGCAAACTGAAAAAAAACTAAAATCATGAGAGGCAGCAGAGAAAACACTAACACTGTCTAGATATGTGACGATTTTCAGAAATCACTGTTCACTTTCTAGATGTGATGATGGTGTTAACATTAACCTTTATAGTTAATGAAATAATTTATGGAAGGTACGAAATGATGTCTGGTTTCAGGTTCAAAATAATCCAGATGCAGGGGAAAAAAGTGCAGAGTAGGGGGAGATAAAGATGAAACAAGACTGCCCAAGAGTTTGTAATTGTTGAAGCTGGATAATGGATACTAGAGGTTCAGTGCATAATGCTATCTAGACTGCTCTATATGGAAATTTTGCATAATAACAGTAAAATATGTAAATAAAACCAGAGGCTACTAAAAGCAAGCAAAACTAACATTTAAAAAACAAAATAGAAAACCCAAAAGCATGCCATCACCTTAGAGGACCAGGAGGCCTCTCAGCTTTCAGACCTGCTCTTCCTTTCGCCGTTTCTCTAGTTCGACGTGGGTCAAACTGGCCTTCTTTCTTACTTGTTTCTGAAAGACCCACAACTCTGTCTTCTGGGAGAAGGGAGTTGAAGGCCATTGTACAGCTGACTCCAGCTTCACTGAGTCATTTCTTTGTTTGTTTAATGGACACAATACCTTTATTTTACTTATTATTTTTTATGTGGTGCTGAGGATGGAACCCAGTGCCTCACACATGCTAGGCAGCGCTGACCCCTGAACCACAGCCGCAGCCCCAAAGGTCTTCCTAAATGTACCTTCCTCAGTCCTGCCTTCCTTGACCACTCCCCAGGTCTGCCACCTGCTTTCTTCTTCCCAGTGCTCACCACTGCCTGACTTCACACTGGTGTTCACCATCCCCCAACACAAGTCCCTTGAAGGTACACAATTGGATATTTCATAGAACCGTGTGTACACAGCACCGTTCTACTTTTGCAGCAAGATTTCCACCTCCACAGCACCCTCCATCGCCCCGACCCTACACACAACTCATTATCTGCTGCCTGATTTTAACAAGCTTTAGAATGACTCGGTCAGTTAACACCCTGCATTAGAGCTGGTGACTGAACTTCCCTTCACACAGGCATTTCTCCCAGCTTGTGCTCTTACACCTACACTGTCCTAAAGCAGTTCTTCTAAACACAATAATTTTGAGAAATGCTATAAACTGAATTTGCCATTATGATATGATCTTTACGTGCTAAAGACTTAAATGTTCTAAAATCAATTAGTTCATTAATCTTAACCAGACTTTTCCAAACTTAACCACCGAATCATTTGTGTTATATAACATGTTACCACATGGCCGGATAATGTCTTATGAAACATGTAAAACTTTTAGAAATATTTTTTTAAATCATAACATACAAAAACAACATTAGTAGACAATTATTTGCTTTGTAAGTTATTTTGCTTTACTGAAGATATGCCAGAGTACAGAAATATTGTGCTTAATAAACTTTTAAATCTCAAAACCTCCAAGAACTACAACTAATACATGAGAGAAAAGCTTTAAATTATTTTAGAACATATTCATTTACATTGTTAACTCTGTTTCATGTTTTGATTTTTAAAAAACAGATCTGAAACAAAACCAAAGATATAACTTACTTTTTGGAAAGTAATTTAACCCCCATGAAAATAACAACTGCCTCCACTCCAAGAGCAGCAAGTATTATTCCATTGTACAACACAGCTTGTTCTTGAGTCCAGGCATACATATCCATTGTCAGTGGAGTAAGTATTCTAAGAAAAACAGAAAATAAACCATTCTTATTTTACTTAAATCACACTGTTAAAATGAAGTATAAGCGTTAATAATAACACCTCCACAGTCAAGAATTTGTATCCCTTTTAACAATGACAACAGACCTACCTACATTATAAGTAAGAGTGAATAAACACATCTTAAGCACACTTTATTGCTACATACCTAAGCTTCCCTATTTGTTAATATTTACTTTACTTACATAAGTAATATAGCTGTACTGCAAAAAGTCCAAGAAACAGGAAAAGGAATTAAGCCAAATCAATCATAACTCCTACCATTCTAACATAACTAAATCACCATGATTATTCTTTGGTTTAAGAGGATCTCTTTTCTTAGTGAAGCTTTGAATTTGGAAGGCTGGGGCCTGTCAGTGACTGGCTTTCCTTTAGGGGTGTTCTTTCTACATGGTGACCAGTGTTCCCCCTTAAAGAACCTCTGCAAAAGTAAATTTTTAAAGTTGCCATTTGTATATGTTGCAAGTTCTCCAGACTGTTCTTATTTTTTAATAAAATAATGTCTATTATTTTAATTATCTAGTGCCTTTATAAAATAATGAATAAACAAATTATACTGCTAAAAAATAAATGGGCTTAATTCCAGTGCAATAAAAATAAATGGGCTTAATTCCAGTGTAGTGTTGCTGTTAAGTATAGGAATCCACTGGATTTTTTTCTCTTCATCAGTCTCTCTCATCCCTACCTTTAAAAGTGCATATTTTCCTCCCTATCTCTGAATATCTCTCTTCCTTTATATGACTGTCTCCTTCCTTGCCAAGCTTCTCTTCCCACATTTTTCCTCCTCCTGTTAACTGACTACACAATGGAATTTGTATTTAAAACATTTTTTTTAAAAGAACAACTTTAAAATCAGGTAAGGTGACAGAAAACTGATTGGTAGTTTCCCCAAAAATTAAATATGAAAGCCTAGTGGGGTGGCACAGGCTGGTAACCCCAGCAACTCAGGAAGCTGAGCAGGAAGCCAGCTTTAGCAATCTCAGCAAGATGCTGTCTGCCATAAAGAAACAAAGGGGTGGGGATGGAGCTCAGTGGTGCAGTGCACCCCAGTACACCCTAAAGCACTGAACGCCAAGAATCAAATAGATATTTATACATCAATGTCCATATCAACATTATTCAGGATACAGAAAGTGAAAATAATCCAAGTGTCAACAGATGATGGATAAATAAAATGTAATATATACCTACAATGGAATATTATTCAGCTTAAAAAGTTATGATACATGCTACACATAATGAACATTTACAACAGCACGGTAGCTGGGCTGGGGATGTGGCTGAATGGTAAAGCACCTGCCTCGCGTGTGTGAGGCCTGGCTCAAGCCCAGAGCCACAAAAAATTTAAAAATTTTTAAAAAGCCAAAACAACAGGAAGACAAAAGGAAAACACTGCGTGATGCAGTTTCTCTGAAGTACCTAGGGCAGGCAGTTCCACAGGGACAGAAGGTAGATGCGAACAAGGCTGGCTGGAAGGTGATGGTGGGCAAGTTCCGCAAAAGGACGGAGGCCATAGTTGTGCAGCCTCGTGACTCTACAAATGCCACTAAACTGTATTCTTTAAAAATAGCTGAAACGGTACATTGTGTTATGTATATTGTGCCATAATAAAAAAAGGCCCCCCAAAAAAGATGAGCTAAAATCTTCATGTACCTCAATAATTTTGAAAATAAGTACATTAAGCAAATTTACAAATACTGACATAAAAATGTCAGTGTATTTTGAAAAATGATAAACCAGGCTGTCAAATGATAGCATGTCTCCTAGTTACACAGAAAAAAATGTTTGAAAAATATACAAACTGAAATATTAGCAGTGGTGACTTCCACAGGAAAGAGTGGATATGGAATGCTAAAGTTGTACTATTTGAGATTTTTACAAGAATGTACTATTTTTATAGTTTAATAGAAGAGTATTTTTAAAACGAAAGGGCCATATGATAAATAAAAGTCAGTGAAGCCTAGTAACAAGAAATTTTATACTATTTTTATGTTTTTTTCACAATTCAGGATTATATACACCTATAATTACCAGACTGAACCCTACATACATAAATATGGAGCTACATAGCTTGAAGTTAATGAAATCATAAAATTTATATGCATTTTTTATATCGTAAGAAAAATATACCCTACATAAGATTTTTTACAATATTTTGTATGCTTAATTAACACTGCATTAAGAAATACAGATTAATAAATAATTTGATTTAGACGAAGATAGAATAAAACTTACGTTTCGAAAAGGGCAAATATAAATAAAATCACAAAAAAGAGAACATTGGTGGCCACAACAGCAACGTGATCAATATTTCCTTGGGAAACCTGAACTTCATCTGTTCTTGCTATAGGTAAATAAGAAAAAAACTATATTACCTATATATCTAAATTTTTCTTAAGACCCTAAAGTAATGTAGAAATTACATATAACTGAATCTGTAAATAAACATCATTTTTAGGCTTCAAAGCAATTTAAAAGTCACGGGGTTTCTATGACAGAAATATTTTTTCCCCCACAGTACTGGGCGCTCCATAACTCACTGAGCTACATTCCCAGTCCTTTTTATTTTTCATTCTGAGGCAGGCTCTCACTACCTTGCAGAGGCTGGTCTTGAACTTGCAATCCTCCTGCCTCAGCCTCTCCGGGACCTGGGGTTATCACAGCACCTATTCAGAAACAATCGCTAAATAGTACTTAAAACTACTCTTTAAATGGTACTAAAAAGTGAAGTCAATTTTTCCCTCCAGGAGATATACTTTGTTTGGTTTTGTTTTTTGGGTGTTAGGCATCAAGCAAGCAGGGCCTCGGGCACGAGAGGCAGGCATTTCTGCCCAGAACCACATCCCCACAACACACTTCAATTTTATTATCTTTAGGGAACATTCTCTTTAGCATCTCTAATCAAAATATATGTATTTTACAGAATTTAGCAATAAAATGATATCAAATTCTGTTATGAATGTATTTATTTTGTATTACATAAATTTGCTTCAAATTTCAGTTGATTTTTTCTACCTTACTTAAATCTGAAACTTAAAATGATTTCATGAAGAATGAAAATAGTTTTACTAAATCAGTTCCCAGTTCTATGATTCACTTCAATGGATACATATTTTTAATTTCAATGTTACAGGAAATTAGTTCCATAAAAATTCTTATGTCATTTTATGACACTGCCATTTAAAACTTCCTGTTATTTATAGTTTGCAGAGAAATAACTAGTATTTGATGGGGGTTTTATCAAGTGGGAAGAAAAAGTAAGTGTAAAGCCTTCTCATCTTGAACCATGCAGTGAAGCTGCACACCCAACGAAGCTGTTCCCAACACCAAGAGGTGCGTGCCGCCATTTACATCCATCCACTCATGCAGACCCATCACGCCGTTTTGTAATTCATCCACATACCCAGCATAAGCCACGTGAGTACGTAAGATGTGTCATTTATGTATGTTATTTTCCGTGTATGTGTAGTCACAGGGGAGGGGTTTGTACAACTCTCCTATGACATAGTACACATCCTATCATTTTTTAATGATGGAATCTGCCTTTCTACCCCAGCATGCTGGAGAAGGAGATCCTCCTCCAATAAAAAGTAGATCTGGAAATAGTCTACTGGACTTGGGGGAATTAAGCAACTTGAGATACCAGCATAGGCTGGAGACCTTCCTCTCTTCTAACCATGCAAAGAGAACTGGTCACCTTTATCTAGACCCTCTTCAGTGTTCTTAGAGCCCTTATACTATTTTTTTCTTTATTTTCTTCTTTTTTTTTTGGTGATACTGGGGATTGAACCCAGATCCTCAACATTCTAGGTGAGCACTCTACCCCTGAGGTATATCCCCAGTCCCCTCGTCTATTTTGGATAGACCTCCCTGCTTTTCAATCACTACCTAGAAGGCAGTCTTGACTTCTTCAAAACAACTATCAGCTCTGCCCCAAGCCGGAATGGAATTTACCTCACACGTGATCAGTGTCCTGCAGCCTCCAAAGCACTGCTTCAGTGGCGAAGCTCAGAAACACTGTATCCTAGGTTGAGCCATGGACTAGAATTTTTGAGGCAGGTTGTGCCTATAATCCTAGCAGCCTGAAACACGGAGTATTTAAAGTTCAAAGTCAGCCTTAGCAACTTAGTGAGACCCTGTCTCAAAATAATAAATACAAAGAGCTGGGGATGTGGCCCAGTAGTTAAGCACCCGTGGATTCAATTCCCAGTACCAAAAAACAAACAAACAAACAAAAAGAATTTTGGAAAAAGACTACATTAATGTATTCATTTGAATTCTGTGTAAGTGGAAATTACCATCCCATGATAACCTCTATAAACTAGACTATTTTAAAATTGATTATGGGAGTTCTTATCAGGTACTTTTTATTCAAACATGTACTGAAATTAAAAAACAATTTTATATGAAAGTGCTTGGCAAATTTTCCATAGCTTTAAAAACTCAGTGAGGGCAGGGACCAAGCTGCAGTTTAATATTGAAGGACATTCCCTAAGGAGGACAGTTAGCACTTAAATAATGGTTTATTTGGTAAAATATACCCACTTACTAGATTGGACATTATTTATGAGGCAAAGAAAGATCTAAAGGATGAAAATGTAGATTTACAAAGTATAATAAAAGAATAAAAATTAAAAGAGAATCCACATCTATGATTAAGATTAAGAGAATAAAGAATTACTTGAAACAGAAAGGTACATTTAGTAGCAAAGTTACTGAAATCACTCCAAAGAACTTGAAGATTTTGGAATTTTGGTTGTTTGAAAATAACACACAACAATTCTTAGCAATGGTTTTAACTTTGCCAACATGAGAGTCAAATAAGAGGTATCAGAAATTTTCTTTCTAAAACAATCAATTTAGGTACCTTTCAGTTTTGAAGATCTTTCCCAAACACCCACTGTATTGTCCTCAGAAGAATAATCCAAGTAAACAACAATCATTAGAAACACTTTGGTAATGTCAAAGTAATTTGCTCAAATAGGTGAATAGTACCTTCTTCAAAATTAATATTTTTACACTGTCGTCCTGAATCTTCTACTCGGTGTTCTCTTAAGAAGAACATAAATATCATATTTAGAAAATTATTAATACAGAAATAGTGCAAATTTAATTCTAGCTTTCTATTTTTTTACATTCTGATATAGTTTCCTTAATGGTTTCTGAGTAATGAAATTACTACTATCAATAACAACCAATAAACTTAAAAAAAAGAACTTATAATTCATATCATACTAACTATAAAATTTAAAAAATACCCAAAGCATCCAAAAGCATATGTGATCTACTTTAGTTAGTATTTTAAATTTTCAGTGATCTGAATCATTAGTTATAAATGCTTTTGGACAACTGGATGAAGTACTCTAAGAAACAAAGTTAACAAAATGTCTATAATTGTAGAAAATTTCTTCTAATATAAGAGACATACATTCTAAGCAATTTGTGTATTTAAGGCTGAAACTTATGCACTCATCTACTTAAAATGTTGCTTCAAGTCATTCCCTTACTTAGAAACACGTAGTTGGTAAACCAAGACAAACCTTGAAAACAAAATTAATAAAATTTAATTTAAAAAAAGACCAAATCTTGAACCTTCAAAGATCTTCATAGACTATGCTAATTTATCAAGTTGTCTACTATTATAGTTGCCATAACTACATAATTTAGCTAATCAAAAAATGTGAACATAACTATAATAAACATCAAAAACAAGTTAAAGAGTAGGCCCAGCAGCTCATGCCTATAATCCCAGCAGCTTGGAAAGCTGAGGCAGGAGGATCTTGAGTTCAAAGCCAGACTCAGCAAAAGCAACGTGCTAAGCAACTCAGTGAGACCCTGTCTCTAAATAAAATACAAAATGGAGCTGGGGATGTGGCTCGGTGGTCAGATGCCCCTGAGTTCAATCCCTGGTACCCACCCCCCCCCAAAAAAAAAGAGTTCATAGTGATAATTCTCTGCCAATAATGACAAATCTCATTAAAATTTATAATCTATGAAAGTAGCTCATCATCTCTATCTAATTACCTTAATACAGTGATGATCAGAATGATGTTTACAACTCCCAGGAAGGCGCTAAGTAAAACTGGTGCTGTATACATGTTTACCTGCAGCTTAATCACATCCCACGTCACGCCTTTTTCTCCAATGAGTGCAAAACAAGTCTGAAATACTTATTAAAATAAAATGCACACAAATGAATTATTATATGGGAGGCAGAGGCTTAAAGAAAAGCAAAAGACATTTGTCTCAGAATTGGAAATGACTTTAAGGAATCATCCATGTACACCACGCACTCTTCACAGGGGCAAGAAAACTGGTTATTGATTGGGGGTGGCAACAACAATTTACTTCTTCTATGTGTAAAGCACATAAAAATAGATGAAGAGGTGTGGTATTGACATTTCATGGGTTTAGAGTAATTGGGGGAAAAAATGTCTGAAAAGGCTCCTTAAGGAGAAAGAATGAACAAAAGGTTGAGAGACACTGACACACGTGCATCCACAAAGGACTACGTCTAAGTTAACATATCCATCTCTGTGTCTCTTTTCTGCTTTTCTTTGTTGGGGGTGTAGGGCAGAGGAGTGGGGAGGAGTGCCAGGCATGAACCCCAGGGCCTCAAGCATGCTGAGCACATGCTCTACCACTGAGCTACACCCCAGCCCCAGTCTCAATAAAAAATCCCCACAGGAAATTTAAATTATACAATTTCTTCAATAAATAAATTATAAAAGTTTAATCAGTTTCATTGAAAGAAAGAAAACATCATATTTTAAGTCAGATATTTTAACTATTACTATGTATATGTACCTAAGTTATATATATTTGATATCATTTAAAATTTGATCTGTGGCAAAACTGGGCAGCAATGGTGCTGGTGGTTTGGTCTGCTAACCATCTGCAAGTGACCGTAGGGTGAGGATGCGGTCAGATACGGCACTCCTAAGAACAGAGCTGAGCCTACAGCAAGCACTCACTAAAGGGACCATTGTTGAGTGGCTGCCGCTGAAGAAGCCATCAAATCTCTTCGGGCTTACATTTCCTTATCTACAATACAAACTGTTTAAAAGAGAATCCTTCAAACACTTTGAAGGAGGTCAACAATATTTGAGAACTATGTCTATACCAGGTACTGTGCTACATATGAGGAGGTAGAGTGAAAAATAAAAAGACCCAGACTATGTCCTCCTGAATTTTACAATACAGCATTAAGGTTCAATTCTCCATTTGTGCTTATATTTGTTCCAGAATATTAAACCAAAATATTAGCCCATGAATTAAATCCTCTTCTGTTGAGCCTTTTTTAGCTAAAGAGAAGGAAGTAATGGGAACTGAGGAGGTGGTGAGGTGTTAATGATGAAGTAAACTGAGTTAAGAGTCAAACTGATAATATTCATAAATGTAATCAATAGGCAAAGCATGGGTCAATTACATGGTTTTTCAATATTTTCTGGGTGTGACAGTACACACCTATAATCCCAGCGACTCCAGATGCTGAGGTAGAAGAATCACAAGTTCAAGGACGGGCTCAGCAATTTAGCAAGGCCCTAATCAACTTCACGAGACCCTATCTCAAAATAAAAAATAAAAAGGGCTGGGGATGTGGCTCAGTGGTTACACCCTGAGTTTAGTCCCAATACCAAAAAGAAAGAAAGAAAAAAGAAACAAAACACCCCAAATGAAAAACATTTTCATTTTCTTCAGACTTGGAAAAGTCTTAAGGGTATAGGCAAAGGGCTAAATGGTAAAAAAAATCACCTATAACTTCCCTCAAATCCTTTACTAAAAGAATTCTGTTTCCAATGAATGGAAAAAATAAACTCCTGCAAAGATGTCAAATGAAATTGATTATTTGACAGAATCAGAGTTAGGTTTGAACCCCAAATTTCCCATTCATCCTCTGGGTAACCAATTTTCTTAGACTTTCTATGCTTTAGCACCCTCATCTATAAAGTGGGACAAATAGCACTTAATTTAGAGAACTGGTGTCAAGGTAAAATGAGTCTCATGGCCAGACCAAAAACAGTTGTGCGGCTGGGTACATAGCTCAGTGGTAGAGCACTTGCCTAGCACACATAAAGCCCTGGTTTCAATCCCTAGTACTGCAAAAAAAATAAATAAAAATAAAAATTTAGTTTCCATCACTTTCCCATCAGTTAGGAGGTTTTACACTGGATTACATTTATCATTTAAAACACAAAGGTTTCCCCAATTCAAACTTAAGTCATGACAAGTGAAGAGCACCTACCTGGACCTAGAATAAACCCTAATGCTTGACATGTGCTTGTATTGGCCATAGAACTTGTTCTTTCCTGAAGGGAAGTAGCACCAGCAATATATGATCTAACAACGGCAACATTTCCTAAAAAGAGAGACAATAATCCACAATAAAAGAAAATATCTTCAATTTGTAACTCTGAACTTAATTTGGCAAAAAAAAACGTTGGTCAACATTATGGTCACTGCTTCCTCTTTATGATCATACAAAGCATTTAAGAAATTTTAATTGAACAAATGCATTAATTAATGGAACAGTACTTTTAGTAATATGAAAACTGTTTTGAATGAATAGAAAAATGGCATTATAAAATTATCAAACTTTTTTCATTAAACACTCAGAAAGCTCTGAGTGAATGGCATACTACTGGTTGCTACAACTGTTTTTATTTGTATCTATCTATTTACTGAGACAGAATAGTGCTAAGTTGTTCAGACTGCCCTTGCACTGGCAAGCCTCCTGCCTCAGCCTCCCAAGTAGTTGGGACAAGAGGAATGCACCACATACCAGGCTTACAACTATTTTTAAAGGAATGGTGTCACCAACTCTGCACATATAGGCCTGTGTTATATGAAACAGGAAAAAAAATTCACTAACAGTTCACCTCAAGAGTTTTATTGAGTGCGTGTGCTGGGGGCACGACTTAAATGCTTGGGAAATTAATACAGGAGGATCACCAAATTCAAGGCCAGTCTGGGCAACTCAGCAAGACTCTTTCTCAAAACATAAAATATAAGAGGGGCTGGGGAAGTAGCACAGTGGTACAGCAACCCTGCATACAATTCTCAAAACCACAAAAAAGTTACCGAGCACTTATTACATTCAAGAGACTCTGCTAAGAGCCAGAGAAGATTAAAAAGTATCATAACTGTCTCTAATTGCAAAAAGGTTACCATCTGACTGGTAAGAAAGGATAAAACCATGCAAAACCATAAGCAAGTACCAGAGACAGGTCAGAGAAGAGGAAGATTAAGGGGTAGGGTGGTGTGAGAGTGCTTCGTGTAAGAATAGAAATTATCTGCATCTTGAAGGATAATGATGGGAACAAGGGTGAAAACCTACAGGTAATGAAACATAGTGAGCAAAGGCAAAATGATAGGAAAAGATATTTATCTCTTTGTAGGACAGATGTGGGTGCTGAACTGTTAGACATTAAACTAAGAAGGAATGAAGCCAGGCAAGACAGGCCCGTAAATGTCAGGATGAATGTGAGGTTGACACAATCAGACACAGACATACAAACACATTACCTGCTCCAAACCCCACTAATCCACGAGCAGCCAACATGTAATACTTATTATGAGAAGCCGGAACATGGACATATGAATAGAGGCAGTTGGCAGCCACCGAAATAAAGATGGAGACGATGAGAGGTTCTTTTCGTGGCCTATGGTTAGACCATAAACCAAATAAAGGTGAGGCCACCATTTGGCCAATACTAAATGAAGCAATAACCCAGCCCAAAAAACTTGCATCAGCTGTCTGATCAATCTGCAGAAAAAATAAATACAATGATTTAAGAATTGTTATCCAAGAAAAGCAAAGTTTAAAGCCTAAATACTTCTGTCTGACCATGTAAGTCTTTCTATTAAAAGTAAAAACAATTCTAACATAGAGGTTCTATAACTTTATTACAGTAAGGGATTCAAACTTCTGACAATACAATTAAATGTGCTAACAATCCACTGTTGGAAACAATGAGGTGCCTCAAGAAATCAGGCACAGTGGCACCAGCCTGTAATCCCAGACCCTGGAGAGGCTGAGGCAGTAGGATCATGAGTTCAAAGCCAGACTCAGCAACAGGGCGATACCATCTCTAAATAAAATAAGGCTGGCGATGTGGCTCAGTGGTTGAATGCCCGAGTTCAATGCCTGGCATTCCCCACCACGCTCTAAAAACAGAAATCAAACACGTGTTCCCAAGTGGGTGCGCAAGGCACACGATACCTCTGACAGCCAGGTCTGCTACAGAACAGGGCCCGCAAGGCGCCTGGGTGGGAGTTCTCCGGTTTACATACCACGGCAGCGCAAACCGGAATCCTGATTGGAGGACTCGCGGTACCATCTAGATGATTGGCTTATTTTAAAATTAGGACGGGCAAAAGGGAAGGGCTGTAATTAAAGTGGCTACAAGTGGATCCAATTAAGTCTGAATACTATATTCTGAAAATGAACCACTAGACTTTCTGCTTGCACACAAGGAAAATGTGATTGGGGAGCTTCATCTTTTAGAATTATTATTGAAAAAAGTGGTGCATAAAAATCTTGTCAAAAAGATATTTATACTTTATGTATAAATGTTTTACATATGTACATATAAAATAAGTTCATAAAAAAGAGCTATTCCTTTTTTTAATTTCTTTTAGTTGTTGATGGATCTTTATTTTATTCATTTATTTATATGCAGTGCTGAGGATCAAACCCAGTACCTCGCATATCTGAGGCAAACGCTCTACCACTGAGCGACAACCCCAGTCCCTATTTCTTAATTCTTACAAATACAATTCTTTTTTTTTTTAATATTTTTTAGTTGTGATGGAACTTTATTTTATGTATTTTTATGTGGTGCTGAGGACCTAACCCAGTGCCTCATACATGCTAGGCAAGTACAATGTTTTAGATTTATGCTATCCCATATAAGCTAAACAGACGTTAGCATGGTAAATCTTTTTTTTTTTTTAAACTGGGCACAATGGTCAGATGTGTAAAACACAAAAGTTGACAATTCTCTTATTAAAATTATTACTAATCCTTCCTTTCAACATACAGGGTTAAGGATTCTACCATTTAAAGAAGGTTTAGTTTTGGTTTTGGTTTTTGTGCTACTGGGGATTGAACTCAGGGTGTCATGCATGCTAGGTACATACTCTACCACTGAGTTACACCCCCAGCCCTAAAGAGAGTTTAGGTATCATGGTAAGAGAGGGGGAAAACAAACAACTAAAATTCAGAAAATGCAATACTTGCAGAAAAATAGAAAACTTTCATTTAGGAAATGGACTGTGAAATAAATCAACATATACAGTAACTTGGAAAACAAGAAGCATTAAACTTTACAAAATGAATTTAAACAAATACAGAAAAACAACTTAAAATCACAAGCTAGGTGTGGTAGTGCATGACTTTAACCTCAAGGACTCCAGAGGCTGAAGGATCACAAACATGAAGCCAGCCTCAGCAAATTAGCAAGACCCTGTCTCAACACAAAAAATAAAAGAACTGGGAATGTAACTCAAAGGCAAAGTGCCTTGGGTTCAATCTCCAGTACCATAAATAAATAAATAAATAAATAAATAAAGTTGGGTACTAAAGTTCAAAACATTTTGTTTTCTAAAATACAACAGTACTGACAAAGTCAAAGTTCTAGCAATGTTAATGCTTTGCTAGAGAAGTCAGAGGTGAATATGTGTGTTTCAAAGCTCCTCACCTATTATCTTGCAGATTACTGCTTACATGTAACATAAACTCTGTAACAAAAACTTGTGACAGGCAATAGGGATACAAAAAAGATTAAATACAGTCCCTACCATTAAGGAGTTTCCCAACCAGGTTCTACTTATCTGCATCTGAAAAATCCCCAGTGGCTGAGAAAATAATATGCTTTAATTTGTTTTTTGTTTTGGGTTGTTTTGTTTTGTTTTGTACTAGGGATTGAACTCAGCCATTTAACCACTGAGGGACATCCTCAGCCCATTTTATTATTTTTTAATAATAATAAAAGACAGAGCCTTGCTAAGTTGCTTAGGGTCTCAGTAAACTGCTGAGGCTGGCTTTGAACTTGTGATCCTCTTGCCTGTGCCTCTTGAGGCACTGGGATAATAGGTGTGCACTGCCACGCCCAGTTGCTTTAATCCTTTATCTGTCAGGTGGGGATAACCTCATAGTTATTATAATTAATTGAGTCAATATATGTACAGTGCTTAGGAGCATATCACTATATTATATGCACCTAGTGACTTACTTATACAATAGAAGGACAAATATTTCTTAGTATTTTCTTTTACTAATGTGTCAGTTTTTTTTTTTTTTAATCATGTTACATTATTATAACTCATCAACTTCCTGGCATAATAAAATGACCTATCACTCTAATTCATATTCTGGGTTCCGAGAATGTGTCTTCCTGGAGATCATCCCCACCTTTGGACAACACAAACTAAGGAATCACTTCATGATGCCTGTCCATCAGCAGGGGCCAGGAAGTACATATTCAGAATAGTACCAGTTTCCTTTTGAACAATTTACTGTTTGTTTGTTTTGTGAAGGGAAAGTCTAGCCTAGTTTTTATCCTTCTGACAGATGATAAGCTATGTAATATATTGCAACACTATCATAAAAGCAAGATATCTTGCAACATACTATCATAAAAGAATTAGTATCCTGAAATTCAGAATTTAAAATGTTCACAGTAATAGTTAACCAAACTGTGGTTAAATCAGATTTTCATTTAGACAGGCGTGGCTCTGCCATTTTCAAGCTGTGTGACCTTGGGCAAAGAACTTGTCTTCTCAGCCTAAATTCTTCATGTGTCAAACAGGACTAACACAGTAACCACCTCCCGGGGTTGCTATGAAGATCAAAGATGATGAAGGTAAAAGGCTTAGTACTCTGCCTGGTACACAAGAAGTTCTCAATATCATTATGAAATTTATTGATTAAATTGATACTCATTTTGGCATAAGTTATATTTGTATTGCCAAGGACCAGTTATCAGCTCACATACTCAATAAATTTACCTTTAAAAAGCTGTCAAATGTCTAGAGAAAGGTTTGTAATTTTCCAGAATTCAACATATTATGCTGAACAGTCTTACAAACGCTCTTTTGAGACTTTTTCAGGCTAAAAAGACTAGATAGAAGAGAAGTAATTTTAGCAGAGAAATAGTTGCTCCTAATTTGTTAAATATTGATTAAATTCCAATGACTATGCCAGTATGGAAAGAATGCTTTGTGTCATGGTAATAATTTTTTATTTAACATAACTTTTAAAATTAACTTCTAGGGTCTAAGGATATGGCTCAGTGGTAAAGAGCTTACTGAGCACATGCAAAGCCCTGGGTTCAATTCCAAGTACCAAAAAAGAAATGTATGCTACATTTGTCACGGATGATGATACATTAGTATTAATGAAAGTCTGTACCTTATTCAAATTTCCCCAGATCTTACCTAATGACCTTTTCCTTTTCCTAGATCTCACCCACATTTTATTTAGTCCTCATGTCTTTTTAAGACTCCTCTGGGCTCTGACGGTTTCTCAGACTTTTCTTATTTTTTATGACTGACAGTTTTAAAGAGGTCTGTCTGGCTATTTTGCAGAATTGGGATTTGTCTGATGTTTTCCTCATGATTAGACCAGGTTATGGATTTTTAGCAGGACAGCCATACATGTGCCTTTATCAGATGGATCAAGGGTACACACCACCATGCAATGGATAGCATTCCACGGTACAAATGCACCATAATTTGTTTCTCCACTCACTGACTCAAGTATATGTTGTATACTTCAGCTTTTGGAAATTATAAATAAAATTACTACAAACATTACGACGCAGATTTTTGTGTGGACATAAATTTTCAAATCAGTTAAATATCTGGAAGCTAACTGCTAGATCCTATACTAAACTATATTTAGGTTTGTTAAGAAACTACCAAGTGGCTGTACCATTTTGCATTCCCACCAGGAACCTTTGATAGATCATTTTCTTTTCTTTCTTTCTTTTTCTTTTTTTTTTTTTTTTTTTTTTTGGTGGTACTAGGGATTTAACATGCTTTACCTTTGAGGTACATTCCCAAATCCATTTTTTATTTTATTTTAAGACAGGGTCTCACCAAGTTGCCAAGGTTGGTCTAAAACTTGTAATCCTCCCGCCTAAGTCCCCAAGTCTTTGGGATTACAGGCATGTGCTGCCACACCCAGTCAGATTTATATTGAAATCATCTGACCATTTTAACAACCTAGTAGGGAAATTAAGTAAGTTCTCAGTAAACACAGTGTTACTAAACTCCATGGTAAGTGTTAATGAAGCCAGGTGCAGTAGTGCATACCTGTAATTCCAGCAACTCAGTAGGCTAAGGCAGGAGGATCACAAGTTTAAGGCCAGCCTCAGCAATTTATACCCAAAACCCAAAACCAGAAAAACAGGGGTGGGCGCTGGTGATGTAGCTCAGTGGTAAAGCACCTCTGGTGCCAAAAAAAAAAAAAAAAAAAAAAAAAAAAAAAGTACTACTGATAGAGATAATGGAAATATAGTCATTCCTAAATACCCTAAGGGGTTGGTTCCAGGACCCCTGGGGATACCAAAATCAGTGGATACTCAAGTTCCTTATATAAAATGGTATTTGCAAGTGGTTCACACCTGTAATCTTAACTACTTAAGAGGCGAAGGCAAGAGGATTGCAAATTTGAGGGTAGTATGGGCAACTTAGCAAGACCTTGTCTCAAAAAAAATTTCTAAAGGAAGCTGGGGATGTAGCTCAGGGCCTGAGGCCCTGGGTTCAATCCTCTACCACACACACAAATAGTATTTTCATATATGTTATGCATATCCTTTTATATACTCTAAATCGCCTCTTGATTACTCATAATACCTTATACAATATAAATGGTGTTAATAACTATTATATCGCATATTTAGAAAATAATGGCCAAAAAATGTCTGTACATGTTTAGTATAGACTAAATTTTTTTTCAAATATTTTCAATCTTCAGTTGGTTCAATCCACAGATACAGAACCCATGGATACAAAGGGCCAAATGCGCACAGAAAAACCTTCTAACCCAAAACTGAGGTCAGGCAGCCAGAGAAAGCTTTCCAGAGGAGGAAATACCACAGCAAAGGCCTGAAAGATAAATAAGATAGTAGGGAGTAGTGAGGAAGGGAAGGACGGAATAAAGGAATAAGTGAGGGAGGAAAAGCATTCCAGAAAGAAAGGAAAAAATGTGTAATATGTTTAATAAATTGTTGACTATATATCTAATAAGGGATCAAGCCTAAAAGGCACACACACACACACACACACACACACACACACACACACACACCAACCTCTGGGGAAAACCAACAAGTAAGGAACAAGTTGATGAAGAAGAATACACAAAAGAATTTAAGAGTAAATAATCAGAGTTAAAAGGAAAGCCAGAACAGAGGAATGTCATGGAAGTTAAAAGGCAGTTTCAGGAAGTAGGAAGAGGACAACAAAGTCAACCACTATCCATAAATAGGACTGAAAAGTATACTCAGTGAGTATAGACTTGACTTTTTTCCTTGGTATTATTCTCATTAGTTTAACAAATATTTACACAGCATTTACACTTTATTAGGCATCACATGTAATCTAGAAATAACTAAAGTATCTGGAGAATGTGCAGAGACTACATGTTGTAAATATTACATCATTTTACATAAGGGACTTGAACATCCACAGAGTTTGTATCCTGGGGTAGAAAGTTCTAGAAATCAATCCCCCAAGAATACTAAGGGAACATTGGATATTATCTCTTCTATTCATAATGCTGTCCAACAATCCAGATTAATTCCATGGGAAAAGCATGAAATTATCCTTCAGAAGTATCATCTGTATATTCTGTGGATTCACACTATGTCCAGGCTAATCCTGTTTTCTGGCATAGCACTCATGTTACTTCAAATGTGTTACAGTTTGCACAAAGCATATACTGACATTTTATTTATAAGGCTCTTTTGAGGAACTATTTTCTGAAGTTATTCTAGTAGAGACTAAACTACAGAACACCAAAGAGACACTCTAGAAAATGTTCAACTACTTAAAATTTACTACAGATACTTAAGACGAGAATAGGTAGAAATGTACAAACCTTTTGGAGATAGGGCCATATTGACATTATCACAATAGAAAACCCTGTAAAGAGGCAAACTTGGTTATTTACAATTATAATAGTTTAATCACTATCTAATTTTTGGAACTACAAGTTGGATTTTAAAGTATCATTCTGAACCTATAAATTTATGTACACATATGCGTAATTTTGCAAGAAGTGACATTTTTAATTATTAAAAGGAAAATAAGTACTGAAGACTGAAAAAGAACATAGAATTACGTACATGCCCATAATTAATACAATAAAGGCAGAGGACCAGTTTCTCCTCTACTCTAAATGGACAGTATTAAAGCTTTAAGTTTCTAGAGCAAACATAATGAAGGACAGGCCACTTTGTTAGGCAGGAAGTAGCAGGTTTTTAGCCTGTGTTGTTTGGGACAGAGAATTCAGTCTAAAGGAAGACTAGGAAGAAGGAAAATGGTCACATACAGGGAGCACTGGATATAAAGAACCAAGATTATTCAAGGTGTACACACCTTAAAAAAATCCATTATCTCCAGGCATGGCGGCCCATGCCCATGCAGCTCGGGAGGCTCAGGCAGGAGGATCTGGAGTTTAAAGCCAGCCTCAGCAAAAGGGAGGCACTGATCAACTCAGTGAGACCCTGTCTTTAAATAAAATACAAAATAGGGCTGGGGATGTGGCTCAGTGGTTGAGCGCCCCCTGAGTTAAATCCCCAGTATCAAAAAGAATTAATTAAAAAAATAATAAAGTATACAATTTGGGCAGGTGAGTGGTGCAAACCTGTAAACCCAGAGACTCAGGAAGCTGAGGCAGGAGGATGGCAAGTTTAAGGACATTAGCAAGAACCTCAACAACTCAGCGAAATTCTGTATCAAAAAAATAAAAGTCTGGGGATGTGGCTCAGTAATGAAGCACCCCTGGGTTCAATTCCAAGTACTAAAGATAAATAAATAAATAAAAATGTATTACTATCCAATGCTGAATCATACATAGGACTGGCAGGTGAGAAAAAAACAGGAAGATGACTGGGGTAAATAGAGAAGATACAAAAAACAGTCTAGTATAATGACCTTCATCAAATCTATCTTCTAAAAGAAAGCACTTGTAAAATCAGTGCCTATAGATTAAAGGATCTAAACTTGGAAAAAATTAATTTTCTAAAAACTATCACAATATTGATAATTCCTGTATTTTCTCATCCTTTTTTTTCCCCCTACTACTGGGAATTAAACCCAGAGGTGCTCTACCACTGAGCTATATTCCCAGCCCTTTATTTTTATTTTGAGACAGGGTCTTGCCAAGTTGCCTAGACTGGCCTCGAACTTGTGGTCCTCCTGCCTCAGCCTCTCAAGTAACTGAGATTACAGGTGTGTGTTACTAGCCCCTTTATTTTTAATATGATTACAAATATTAATATTTTGAAAGATTTTCTCATAAAATTTTAAGTAACTATGCATTTATAAATAATGCTAATACAGTAAAATACATTTAAGCCACACCAATTAAGATTCTCATACTTTACTGTTTGTATGTTATGGCAATATGAAAAGTAAATAAGACTCACAGATAACAACAACAAAATAGATAAAAACAGATAAACTGAACTTCATCAAAATGTAATGATGGTGCATTCCTGTCATCCCAGCTACTCAGAAGGTTGGGAGGTTGGGGTGGGAGGACTATATGAGCCCACGAGTTCAGGACCAGCCTGGGCAATATATCAAGACCCTACCCAACCTCCAAAAAGAGTTTGAAATGGGGGAAAATACATGCAAATCACATATCAGGTAGAGGCTTAGTACTGGAACATATAAAGAACTCCTATATCATTCCAGTGGCTGGGGAGGTGGAGACAGGACGATGGAGAGTTCAAAGCCAGCCTCAGCAAAAGCCAAGTGCTAAGCAACTCAGTGAGACCCTGTCTCTAAATAAAATATAAAATAGGGCTGGGGATGTGGTTCAGTGGTCAAGTGCCCCTGAGTTCAATCCCTGGTACCCCCCCCCAAAAAAAAAAAATGGAAGGGAACTCCTATAACTCACAACTAAGAGAACAACCAACCTAATTAATTAATTAATTAAAGCAAATCAGAACCATAATGAACTATCACCTGAAACCTACTAGGATCACTTCATCAAAGAAACAAAAAATAAGTATTGGGGAGGAAGTGGAGAAATTGGAATCCTTCTTATTGGTGAGAATGTACTAGATGGAGCTGCTGAATGGGAGCAATACAAAATGAGAAACGGTATGGTGGTTCCTCAAAAATTTTAAAAATAAATTACCATATTCAGCAATCCCACTTCTGAGCGTACAACCAAAAGAAGTGAAAGCAAGCTCTTGAAGAGAGAGCGCCATTCCCATGCACATGGCAGCACTATACACAACAGCCAAGAGACAGAAGTAATACAAATAAACGTGCATAGATAACAATGCGGTGTGTATGAAAGGGATCAGAAGGCATCAGCTGGGTGCAGTGACATGCCTATAATCCCAGTGGCTGAGGAGGCTGAGGCAGGAGGATTACAAGTTCAAAGCCAACCTCAACAATTTAGTGAGGTCCTAATCAAGTTAGTGAGACCTTGTCTCTGAATAAAATGTATAAAAAGGCTGGGGAATGTGGCTCAGTGATTAAGTGCCATGGGTTCAATCCCTGGTAGGAAAAAAAAAAAAAAAAAAAAAAAAGAACATGTCACCCCCAAAACATGCAGCTTTCGCATATTGATTATCTATAGCTAAGGCAACTGGGAAACAGCAAAAGCAGGAAAGCTTGACTTCCCACCAGCTTTCTGCTCAAAAGTAGGGCATATTTCTCTCCTGGTATGAGAAAGCAAATATTTTTATCACAGATGGGGAATCTACAATGAGATAAGTCTACACAAAGAAAACTTACTAAAATAATTCTTATCCTTCATTAGTTTCCCCATATATTTTTTGTCACTCTCCTACAATTTAGTGTCTATAAAGGTCGAACCCCTTGCCTTTATCTATTTACTTCTCTATAATTTACTGGTCTTTGCTAAAATGGTAAGCAACAAAGTCTGACTGTTTCTGTGGGATTTTCTTCTTTTTTATAGTCTTCCATATCATATAAAAATATTAACATCAAATAAATGTGAATGCTTTTTTCCCTGTCAATATGTCTTTTGTCAGCTTAATTCACAGACCGCAGACATAGAACCAAATAGGACACAGGAAAAGGTTTCCCTTTCCTACAACATATACAATGGACTACTATTTAGCCTTTAAAAGGAAGGATATTCTTACATATGCTACAAGATGGATTAGTGTTCAGGATGTTATGTTAAATGAAATAAGCTAGTTGCAAAAAGATAATTACTATGTCAGGTACAGTAGAGCGTGCCTGTAATTCCAGCCACTTGGGAGGCTTAGGCAGGAGGATGGCAAGTTCAAGACCAGTTTGAGCAACTTAGTGAGACCTTGTCTTAAAATTAAAGAAAAAAATGCTGTATGATTATATAAGGAATCCAGAGTAATTACATTCAAAGAAACAGAAAATGATGGTTGTTATGGTTGGGACAGGGGGAAAGAGGGAGTTGTTTAACAAGAATAAAGTTTCAGTTTTGCAAGATAAGTATATTTTAGAGCCTGGTTGCATGACAATATGAATATGCTATGCTTAATTCAGAAAGGGTAAGATGGTAATTTTTATGTTATTTTTCGCACACTAACAGATAATTTTAAAATATTAAATGAGGTAAAAGTAATATTTTGAATTTTTTAAGTTTTGCATAATGTCTAATACTTACCTATACTGCTGAGAAACATAGTAAGATACAGAATCCTAATAGATCTCCATCGGCTCTTATAATGTTCTTCAGTTTCTATAATGTCCCATTCTCTAAATGTAAAGGAGAAAAAAGCAATATAGGTTGAGAATCCTTAATTTGAAAATCCAAAATCCAAAATGCTCCAAAATCTGAGACTTTCTGAGCACCAACATGACACCACAGTGGAAAATTCTACACGTAAACCCCACATGATGGGTCATAGTCAAAACATAAACACACTAAAAATACTATATAAAATTACCTTTAAATATTCCAAAATCTGGAAAAATCCAAAACTCGAAGCATTTCAGATAAATTTATATGGGTTGAGTATCCCTGTCTCATTATGAGCAGATCTTTATGTGTTAATAATTTTATTTTCTCTTCCCTAAAGTCATTCAAATGATATGACCAATATAATTTACAAATACTGGCTTCTGCTGTACTAATCATATGAATGAGCATTTCTTTTTAATTTCCATGGATTACATGTAGAAAGGGTCAATATAATTTATCCTTTATCGTATACAGATACTTGGAAGACACAAGATAGCTTTAAAAAGCAGAACATTTGCACACCAACTATTTTGATATTGTTGGTATATATAAACCTATTATTTTTAAAAATATTTTTAGTTGTAGATGGACACAATGTCTTTATTTATTTATGTGGTGTTGAGAATCGAACCCAGTGCCTCACACGTGCTAGGCAAGCCCTCTACTACCGAGCCACAACCCCAGCCCACAAATTAATCAAGACCTAGTACATGACAAAATCTAGCACAAGGCAACTTAATAGCAGTACTGTGTTTGCCAAAAACAACTCCAAAACAGAATCCATATTCAAAGAGGACAGGAGTGTATGCTCACTGATGGAGCCGTGTAATGGTTTAACAGCTACAGAAATAAGAAGAAATTAACTAATTATGCAAAGATATGATCTATCAGAACAGAAACCACAGTAATAATCTTTTTACAGACTATAGTAGCAAAGAATATTTGGAAGCACCTGTTGCATTTGAGGAACTTCTAAGAGAGAAATAGCAGACTATATTCTGTAGACCAAATCTAGTCCACCACCTGTTTCTGTATGATTTGTGAAATAAAAAGTTTTTTTA
The DNA here is from genome assembly GCF_902686455.1 of Sciurus vulgaris. NCBI lineage: Eukaryota > Metazoa > Chordata > Mammalia > Rodentia > Sciuridae > Sciurus > Sciurus vulgaris. Next base: position 8,684,823 of record NC_136469.1, read on the forward strand.
CACGTGGATATTTGTTATTAATTTGATGACAGAAAACAGTATTCTTGAACTCTAATTAAGGAAATGTTATTCTCTTAAAATGCTATTCCTCTCATTAATAGACCAATGTTACAAAGTATTTTATTCATTTATTATATTTTAATTTTTTACCAAACATTGTTGTGGAATTTGTTTTCTTGTTATTTAGTGTCTACCTTCTATTCTTGGCTTTGCCTTTAGGTCCGAACAAGCCTAAAATATTTACCACCTGGACTTTCCCAGAAAAAGTTTACTTTTTCTCTTAAATGAAGTTCTATAAAGGAATCACTGGAAACTCAAGAAAAGGATTGGGACCTAACATCCATGTCAGCAAATTATAACCAACCTTGTTAGACAAGGACTGGCAAATAACCAGACTCATGTTTGTGCCAGGTAGTCAAAGTGAAGAAGGCCTGGCAGGTTCTATGTATTAAGGAATCAAATTATGTTTTTAAAGATAGTATACTTATTGAATTATTCTTGAAATATTCTCTTTATTTTTAAAATGCTAAATCTAAGCTGGCCATAGTGGCGCATGCCTGTAATCCGAAGGGCCTGGGAGGCTGAGGCAGGAGGATATCAAGTTTGAGGCCAGCCTGGGTAAACTATTGAGACTCTATTTCAAAATAAATATAAGAAAGGGGCTAGGCTGGGGATATAGCTCAGTGATAGAGCACTCCATGTTCAATCGTCAGTACCACAAATAAATAAATAAATTGCTAACTCTAGAACCTCAAACTGAGAAATTGTTAATGGAGGAAACTTCTGAATTAGACCGATCCTAATGAGCAGCAATTACTTGGATGAAATCAAAGCTAAGGAAAAAAAATCTCTTTTTAAGTAGACTTATTTGGACCGGGTTAAAGGATGTGCAGTATACCATAAGAACACATTTAATATGGTTAAATGTTGAGTTATAACTGGAAAATAGACAAAAACCAAGAAGAAACAAAAGTGATTCTGAGTGACCCAAGTGCCACAAAGTCTATGCACTCAAACATGCACCTGACTAACAGGCAAGATCTTTAGCCCTGAATCAGAGCTTCTATATTGTAAGTACATAACTATTAGACAGATACCTGGTTTTCAAAGGCAGAGCAAACTAGAAGCTCTAAAATAGAACTAAGAGAAAAGGGGCTGCTGAGAGCAACAAAAACAGGGGTTGTCCAGCAATTACACAAATGGGATGAGGGATATTCCATGAGTAATAGAGCAGGCAGGAAAACTAGAAAGCTGACATAAATAATTTAAAAGTATAGCAGTGTGGGATAAATTAGTAAGAAGCCAATAAAACCAAATGCTTTGACAGTTCTGCAGGACATCATTATGTTAAAACATCTTTCAACATTGATATTCATTTTAATGATGTCAAGATAAAATCAAGTAGGATAAAACTGCATTCCATATACTCTAGTAAATACAGGACTGGATGGTTTTAATAAAAGAGCTTAAAATATTTGGTGCTGAAGCAGGATAAGTGAACAAAAATCAAAAATAGAAACTTTAAAGTTTAACTGTGTATTTACTAATTTACTGGACAAAATAATTACTATTTGTTCTGAATAAAACAATACTGTTTTATTATTTATTATTTAAATAATACTACTTAATTCTGTTTTCCTAAAGAAAAAAATACACACTTAACTGTGCAATGCGACAAAATATAAACATTTCTGAATCAATGCCCATAAATTAGGATCAAGATAACAAGAATTATAAAGATCAAAATACTAACACGTTATTCCTTAAATATGTAAACATTGTTTTCTATTTGCACACTTGGCATAGGACAAAAGGTGAGCTCCTTTATTTTCTACAAAGTATCAGGTTATCGGGCCATCAAATAAGTCAATACTAAGACCAGTGTCTTCAAGTGTGGATTAAAACATCATTTTGTGAAATGTGAAAGTGAACAGTCTTAACCGGCCACGAGAGTGCTGTGATTTGGCAATTGCATCATTATTGCAGTTAAAAGTCAGAGAGGCCGCTTGGGTTTCTCTAACATCCTGTATCAAACTCGAACAAAAAGGGAGTCCAGCAGACAAGAAATGCCTGTCACAGGATTAGGGCAGGAGCCTCCTCAAGCCCGCGGTGTTCTAGATAAGTGACACGCACGAGGACATTATCGAGCAGTGGCTATCTCGCCAAGGAACAAACGCCGAGTCCTGCGACGAGCTGCTGTGACCTCTCACCCTTGATCCCAAGCGGCTGACTGCGTTTGGTCGGCCAGAGGTTCCCTTTTCCCAGACCCGCCGGGTTCGCCCGAGGTGCGTCCCGGCTTGCAGACCCCGGACTGCAACGCTCCACTCTTCGTAAATACTCATTTTTCCTGGAGCGCCTTCTCTCTGGGTTTCGTGCGAGGGTGTAAACCCGAAGCCACAGCCTCGCCGCACCGCGGCCCCACGCCCTCCCCTACAGCTGGGAGCGACCCCCCCCCCCACCCCGGCTCCGGCCGCGGGTGACCACGCCGGCTCCCCTGTCGGTGAGGGCGCGGCCCCGGGCGGTGACAGCGCGGAAAGGGACCGGCCTCCACAGAGCGGGAGGGCGAGGCCTCCTCCCGCCAGTATCAGCCCACCTGCTTCCGGATGTGTGGTCCCCTAAGAGCGGCTCCTGTTCAGACCCCACGCCCTGGCTCGCCATAGTTGCGAACCCCACAAGGTGGCGCGCGGCCAGCTCCGGTGACACCTGCCCGCTGGGGTTCCAGCCCGCCCGGAGATGGCCAAACAAGCCTGCCAGTGCGCGTGCGCGCCTGGCGCCGGAAGTGGGCGGGGCGCGCAGCCATCGGAGGTGGGGCGGCGCAGAGCGAGGGGGCGGGGCTCCGCGTCCTCGGCCTCCTCCCTGCATCCGCGCTGGCCCGCCTCCCCGCCTCGCGGGGGAGGGCCGCTGGGCTCGGGGGCGGGTCCAAGCGCCTCCCGCCCGGCTCGAGCTCCGCCCTCCCCGCGCTGCCTGCGGGCCCCGGCTCCTCTGTTCCTGGAGAGCCCTCGGTCGCTGCGGCTGTGGGGCCAGCGAAGGTCCAGTCCCAGGAGCCCCGGGGGCGGCGGCGCCGGGACGCTCGGCCAGCGCACCGCAGGCTTAGCCCGGCGGCCGGTAAGTAGCGTGCCGCGGCCGAGCCCCGGGCCTCCCGGGCGCGCAGGCTGCCTACGTGCGGGGCGGGCAGGGGCGCCAGGCGCGGCGCGGGCGGGAGGCGCGGGACGGGACCCGGCCGGGGCGGGTGCGCCGCCAGGGCTGGGAGGAGGGCGGCGGAGGTGCGGACCCCGCCGGCCCCGGCTCCCCAGCCCGGGAGGCGCCTCGCCGTGGGGCTGGCGAGGGCCCGGGCCGAAGGGGCGTCCCGCCCGTCCGCGCGGACCAGGGCGGGAGCCTGGCGAGGTGCCACTCAGGGCCCGCCCTGGCTCCCTGGGGGTTGGGGAAGGTGCAACACCTGCGGAGCCGCGAAGGGCTGCTTTATCCCGAGGAGGTGACATTTTTAGGGAATACGGGCGTTCTCACTCCGTCTAGATGCCATTTCCTTCCCGGTCGTCACGTATTAACATCTTATTCCCACGGCGAGGCCTGTAGGCCAGGTGGTTGCCGCGATCCGTATTTGTCCCATAAATTAGCAGTTTATTAGAGCTAGTGATTTCATTTGATCACAGCTAGCCTATGAGGTAGGCAAAGCAGAGAAATTTTCTATTTTATGGAGCACTGAGGCCCAGAGAAGTGGCTTTTCCCAGGGTGGCTCCGTGTGGACTGGAGCTCTGGTCCTTTTCACCTAATTGTTTTTTTAGTTGTGGATGACACACTTTACTTATTTATTTATTTTTGTGAGGTGCTGAGGATGGATTGTGCTAGGTAGGAGCTGTACCACTGAGATACACCCCCAGCCCCTCAAATGATGTTTATAAGGTTTGACCTTATGTGTGGTGTTGCCATCGACTCTGAGCTTGGTCCCATTTGGGAACTTCTTTGTGAAGTGGGGTACATTCCACTGGTGAACAGCTAAACTTGAAATGTTTTCTGTTCAGAATCATCTGAATCCAGACCTGATTATTGGTACTTGTTTGGTTCAGTCTTGCAAATTCATTTATAACAACTGTGATTAGTTTCCAAGAAGATACATAGGTAGGAAATTTAACATTTTCTAGCCATAATGTTTCTTCACTGTGTCATCATCATTGCCTTTTTTAATCCCTGGAGGCTAAAGCACAGAATAGGGCACATGTGTAGTGGACAAAGGAATTTTTAGCTATTATTGTGCTCAGCAGAAAGGTTGTTACAGGTATATAAACTGAAGGAATGCTTGTTGGATTACCTCATTTCATCCCTACATCCATACATCAACCTGTTAAAGTGGGAACTTTCTCAAATAGACAAATTGAAGGTAGGGAAATTAAGTAACTTGCCTAGGTCACACAGCTAATAAGCAATAGCTTAAAATGAAAAAAACAACAACAACACAGCACTCCAGACTGTAAAGCCTGTGCTTGTTACTATCAGGATTCCTGTGAAAAGAACAAGAAGTACCTTTCATATCAAATTGCCAAAACAGATATTTTATTTTTATGTAAATAAAATAGTTTACTATTGTACATTAGGCCAAGTATCACTTCCCACTTACAAATTAAAGTGGCTTGCTCAAGGTCATGCAGCTAGTGGATTGACCCAGGTGTTCTACTCTTTTCCATTGCTATGTCCAAGAGATGACTTCAGACTACAAAAACACATGCAATGAGTACATGCGGGACTGGTGAAATCTAAATAAGCTCTACGTATCTCTTAGGAACACACAGCATTCAAACAAAGTGAACTTTTTCTTTTCCTACTGGTACTGGAGATTGAACCCAGTGGTGCCACCAGGGAGCTACATCCCCAGCCATTAGAGAAGTTTTTTAATTTTAAGACAGGGTCTCACTAAAGCACATGCTGGCCTCAAACTTGTGATGCTACTGCCTCAACCACTTAAGTAGTTGGGATTATGGTTGTATCTGGAATTACAGGCATGTCCCACCAGACCTGGCTAAAGTAAACAGTTTTTTTTTTTTTTTTTTTTTTAACAGTATTTAAAAAAAAAAAAACAAACAGTATTTTTTTAAAAGCCCTTTGAAAAGAGATTAATTTCCTGACTGTTTCACATGAGGATATGAAACAATCCACTTACTAGATTTCCTTAGATTATCCTTCAGATTAGATACCCACCTTCCTCCTAAACAAACCTCCTATTTTCCTAATTGTCTCCAGTGTAAGATTAATAAGAATTAAACTTGTTGCACAAGGGTAGTAGATTTTAACATTGGATATCTGAGGTATCTAATCCCCTTCTTTGCTACTTAAACATGTATTGAGAAAAGGTAATTTAAAAGTGAAGTTACAAAATAAAAATTAGGTGTTCTCTGGGGGAGGGAATAAAATTATTGTGCATGGTGTTGTTTTTTAAAGTATTTATGCCTTTGAGGTACATATATACACACATAAATAACATGAGGATGAAAGTCCTACAGAGATTAGGGTTGTGTTTAGATACTTAGGTATCTAAGGTACAGAGTGACAGGAGATAAGAGTACTCAATGGCAGAGTAGACCAGGAGTGCCATCTTAGCAATAGCACTCATTTCTAGGAAAGGCATTTCATTCCTTGGCACGTACTAGAACTTCTATTTTTGTTTCACTTTGTTTTTCCCTTTCACAATGGCTATTTAAAAACATAGATGGCAGTTGTGTCATTTTGGCTTGATACATACTTCAAAAGCGGGTCCTGTTTCTGCAGAAACTCATTGGTGTTAGTCCAGATAGTGTCAGGGCTTTTAGTATCTGGCCTGGCTCCAGATGGTGCCTCCTTATGGTAAATTGGAGTTGTTTTTACCCTGAGCTTGGGTTATTATCTGCTCACAGTGACACTGGATACCTTGAGCACAGCCGGCCCTGCCTAAAAAGACCTACATGATTAGAGGGTCAGAAAAACCTGGCATTTTATATTTGGGGGTGCTGAAATGGGATTTAAGAAGATTTATATAATCTCAAACCCAAGAACCAAATTTATACTAAGCTATATGTGTCTTTGGTTTCATTCCTGTTCCTCGTTTGTCAGTTGTTTACTGGCAGATAAATATAGCAGGGAATATGCTGGCTCTAGATTTGGAGTTCTGACTCTTATGGCCTCGTCTACAAAGAATCAGCAATACAGGAATGCTTTCTAGTGTAAGGTTAAAAATTAAAAATGACTAAACAGTTTAAGCACATAATAAACTACATTATAAAATATTTGCAAAGTTTTTGCTTTTGGGTACTTTGTTAATTTCCTTGTAACTTTCTACTTGTGTATGTTTGTCTTGCTGTAGTTTTATCTATTACTACTATAAAAGAATAAGGGAAATATCTTATGAATAACGCATTGCTTTTCTTACTGTAATGAAAGTGTAGAACTTTTATTTTTATTTTTTAATAACATGGAATATGCTTATTACTTTCAATACCTTGAATGTTACAAAGAAAAACATTGACCCCAGTCTGTTTCATGCCATGGTAGAGAAAATAAATGGCATATAATATTGCAAAAGACAATGAAGTCCTATGTTATAACATACCACTGTTCTGTAGTTTAATAAATATACATAAAAATGAATTATTGCTATATATTTTAATAATTCCCAAAAGATCCAAGAAGTAAAATAATTGAAATCATCATTCATCACTCACAATAAACTTGCCTCATGCTATGACTATTTCTTCCCAGTATTTATATAACCACTTAGCCCCTTGAAATATGTAATACTCAGCTTTGTTAAGTAGGCAAAGAATAAACTGATGATTATACCATTTCCACCCCAAGAGGTGTACTTCTGTTCATTTCTGAAACTTCCCACCCTGAGTTAGTACAGATCCCATAAGTTAAGGGCACAGCCCTCCAGATACCACAGCTTCAGACAAATCATTCTTTGGGGGTTTCTAGGGCACTAGTCCTTATGACCATTTGGCTGCAAAGTGAAGAGATTCCTTAGACCTTTGTGAGTCAGTCTCTTGCTAGAATGATTCATAGAACATAAATATATATATATATATATATAACAATGAGGTTCACAAAGAAATTTGAAATAATAGGTGAGTACTTATTAAAGTTCATTGATGGAAATGCAAATTTCCATTTTCCCTTTATCTAAGTAGAAAAATCCTGAACCTAAATCAGGTTTTGAACACAAATCAAAACCACACCTTTCAATTAGAAAAGATGGGGGTGAGCATAAAAAGAAATCTTTAGAAGTAACTGAAAAAAGAGAGCTAAATGGTGGCAGGTAGTAGCACAGATTAGTATTCATCCTTCATTGTGGTATACAAGAGGAGCAGTATGTGTGGTGGTTAGATCTTGAGCTTTGTGCAGGAGTTGGATTATGGCTTTTTCTTACTTATTATGTGACCTTGGTTTCCTCCTCAATGTAACCTAGTCTTTGGGAGGTTTAAAAGAGAAAGTGTATATGTTGTAGTTTTTAAAATAGTACCTGACTGATAACATAGTACTATGAGTACCTGAGTCTACCCATGGCTATAGAACCAGAATTCACTGTAGCTCATGGGCAAATCTAGAATTAATTAATTTTCAAAATTGGTGTCTTTCATTTTGAATCTTTATGTATTATTTATTTTCTCCTACCATTGAGTCTAATAAATATCAGGTACGCTTCAGTCACTGTGTGAAGGATAGAGAGATCTTGCCCTAGCAAAATGCAGTTTAGTGAAGGTTGGGGTTCTTCATTTTCTCTACTTCTATTCCTCTATTCCCATTTTTTTTTCTAAATCTCGTTTATGATTTTCAAAGGAATAAATGCAGGGATTTAATCTCAATTTTTAATTTTACCTCTTCAAAGAAGTAGTTAGAAAATTGACCTGCTGTTTGCATTTTTTAAAAAAGTTTAAAGTCATTTTAAATTTTTCTCCTAGATGCTGTTTGCTACTGATGGGTGTGAGCAAGTTAGATGTTCTGTACCGGAGACTTCTCCTCACAAAACTTTTTATCAGAGGATGGGGAAGGCCAGAAGATCTTAAAAGGTAATTTTTTTTTTCCCTGAATACTTTACAGTCTTAATTGTTTACTTTTCCTTTTATACTTTTAGTCATTTAAGTTTTAATTTATAATAGACTTTTTTAAATAATTCAGATTTTAGAGAGCTCTCAGAAACAAACTAAATGTTCATATATATATGTGTGTATATATATATATATATATACATATATATATTATTTTCATTCTTATTTTTGCAGTGCTGATAATTTAACCCAGGACCTTGTGCTTACTTACATAAGAACTCAACCAATGGAGAACAACACCAGCCCTTTTTATTTTTATTTTGAGACAGACTCTACCTAAGTCATCCAGACCAACCTTAATCTAGAAATCTTCCTGCCTCAAGCTCCTGAATAACTAGAATTATAGGCATGCCCTGCATCCAGCTACAAGCTAGATTTCTAACTTCAGTAATTCATTAGGCCAATTAGAGTTATATGTAGTTTCCTAGGGACCTGAGTCTACCCATGGCTGTAGAACTGGAATTCATTGTAGCTCAGGGGCAAATCTGGAATTAATTAATTTTCAAAATTGGTGCCTTTCATTTTGAATCTTTATGTATTAATTATTTTCTGAACATTGTTGTTCCTTTTTTTTAAATTTTTTTGAGAAGAGTGTTCAGTTTGGGGGGGAAACTTATCCTTTTCCTTATGTGATTAAAAAGATGAATTTCAAAATGGTTTATGAACTGCACCTGTTACCCCAGCGACTCTAGAGACTGAGGCAAGAGGATCAGGAATTCAAACCCAGCCTCAGCAACTTAGCAAGGCCCTAAGCAACTCAGCAAGACCCTGTCTCTAGTAAAATATAAAAAAGGGGAGGTGGTTCAGTGGTTAAGCACCCCTGGGTTTAATCCCTGGTACCAAAAAAATAAAATAAATAGCTTATGAACTGGATTTGCTCATTTTTTTTCCTTTTTGTCTCCTTTCCTATAATAGACTCTTCGAATTCAGAAAAATGATTGGAAATCGAGAAAGATGCCAGAATCTGGTTTCAAGTGATTATCCAGTATACATTGATAAGGTATTTAAATGAAAGCAATACATTTGTAGAAATTCTGATTTAGCATAATTGTATGTAGATAATAGATGTAATGTTAGAGTAGAATAATAATAAACTGTAGTTATGAATGCAGTAGACTTATATTCAGTATTTAAAGAATGCTATTTGTACCCTACCACATGTTTTAAATAGCTATAGTCATGTGTATTTGGAAGCATATATTTGATACTTGCCTAAGTACAAAAAAGTATTTAGGCTGAATCTTTCAGAGTCTCATTTTGTATCCTTAGGCTCAAGAGGATTAAGGTAAATTATTCAACATTAAAGAAGAATAGTAAGTATTAAAGGGGAGTAATCTAGTTGGAGAATCACAACATGGAGAGTTATTTACAGAGTAACTATAAAAATACAACAGGGAAAATGTCGCTTTGGAAATCATTTAGTTTTTTTAAGCGACTACCTGTTTTTCTGGAAAATATTTCTAGATTTATGTATTAGATACCAGAGACGATATTGGAAAAGGGATACAAATGGCTGAACTTCCCATCCCTCACTCCCCTGCTATACTGGATATCTTTAGAATTCTTTCTTTTTTAAAAGTTTTCCGTGGTTGATGTGATGGCCAGTGGCTAATCCCAGTGACACGGGAGTCCAAGGCAAAAAAATCACAAGTTTGAAGCCAACCTCAGCAATTTAGTACCCCATCTCAGAATAAATTTAAAAAGCTAAGTGGTGAAAAGTTCCCCTATGTTCAATCCCCAGCACTAGCAGCAGAAAAAAGATTTCCACTGCTGAGAACAAAATTTTTTTAAATTTTTTTACAGACTGTTTTTTTTTTTTTTTTTTTTTTTTTTTGGCAGTGCTGGGGATTGAACCCAGGGCCTTGAGCTTGCAAGGCAAGCACTCTACCAACTGAGCCATATCCCCAGCCCTACAGACTGCATTTTGATTCATTGTACATCATTTCATTTCTATGGTTGTACACAATGTAGATTCATCCCATTTGTATAATTATGAATGTACATAGAGTAATGATGTCTGTCTCGTTCCACAATTTTTCATACTCACCTCCCTCTCATTTCCTTCTACATAATCTAAAGTTCCTCCATTCTTCTCTCACTCCCCACCACCATTATATATCATCATCCACTTATCAGGGGAAACATTCGAAATTTTTAAATCGCAAACCTCTTCTTGATATCATTGCCATTCCCTCATAGCTTATGGATCAGAACATTTCTCCCTGACTCTCAAATTTTGTTAAATATTTCTATTTTTTACTTTTTTCCTATTGGAGAAATAGATTTAGGCTTTAAATATACTAAATAATATCAAAAAGTCTCCTTTAATCTCTGTTCCTTTCTACCATCTACTTCTATTTCCCTTCCCAGAGGGAATTACTATTAAGATTTCAGAATATGTTCTTACAGATCCCCCTGTGGTTTTTCAAAATTGAGATGCAATTCACATACTATAAAATCCATCCTTTCAAACTGTACAATTGAATGTTTTTAAATTTATTAGCAACCACCACTCTTTTCATTAATCACAAAACATCTTTCTAGCCCCAGAAAAAAACAGTGTAATCATGAGCTGTCATTTCCCATTGCCCCTGTCCCCTACCTGCTGGCAGTTACTATGAATTCTCCTAGTTAAGACCTTTCTTATAAGTGGAATCATATAATGTGTGGTCTTCTGTGTCTGGCTTCTTTCACTTTTCTTTTCTCTTTTTGGTACGGGGGATTTAACCCAGAGGTGCTTAATCGCTGGGCCACATCCCCAGCCCTTTTCATTTTATATTGTGAGATAGGGTTTCACTAAGTTGTTTAGGGCCTTGCTAAGTTGCTGAGGCTGGCCTTGAACTTGAAGTTCTCCTTTCTCAGCCTCCTGAATTGCTAAGATTACAGGTGTGTACCACCACACCTGACTTGCTTTGTTTTTCGCCATACGTGGGATTGAACCTGAGGCACTCTGCCACTGAGCTACATCCCAGCCCTTTTATTTTTATTTTTCATTTTGAGACAGGGTCTTGCTGAGTTGCCAAGACTGACCTTGAACTTTTGATCTTCCTGCCTCAGCCTTCTGAGTAGCTGGGATTTCAGGCTACTGCATCCAGCTCAAAAACTTAGTTCTTATGATTCTTCTTATATTGTTGAATGCTGTTGAATTTTCTTGACTAGTATTTTATGTTGAGTTATTGCCTGTCATTGAATGTGATTTATTATTTATTTTCCTAACTAGACTATAGTAAAGGATATAGAAGGAAAAAAATGTGTGTAGTTAGAAGCTATGTCTTCATAGAGCACAGTGAGGCTAAAATGAAACAGAGTAAGCACTGAAAACAGTTTTTAATTTAATAGAATTTTGTATTAGAAAAACATGATAGAATAAGATAGATATCTTAGTCTACTGGTGCACATCTTTGGTTTTCTTTTCTTTCAGATGGAGGAACAGTCAGACTGTAAGATCCTAGATGGACACTTTGTTTCCCCCATGGCCCACTACGTGCCCAATATCATGCCAATTGAATCTGTTATTGCACGGTAAGAATTTTTATAAAGTAAAATTAGTAAGTTTTTTTAAAAAATTTTTTTAGATATTGATGGACATTTATTTTATTTATTTATATGTGATGCTGAGAATCAAACCTCACACATGCTGGGCAAGTGCTCTACCACTGAGCCACAACTCCAGCCAGTTATTTATGTTCATTAAAATTATAATATATCAACACCATTATATTTCAAAATATCACTTAGTAATAAGGCAGATCTAAACTATTAAAAGACTGAATTTAAAAGGTGTTTTAATTCTTATAAGAACTTAAAGTAGTATATGTACAAGGATATTAATTAAAGCATCATTTATAGTTGCAAAAAAGGGTTCTTGCCCTTAATGTTCAGTAATAGGGGATTATTTGTCCCCTATTTATCCATAGCGTGGATACTGTTACTGACCTGGAAATGTGGTCACAATATATTAAGTTTAAGAAGTTACTACAGTGATTGTATAGTTCCATGTTTGTGCCTATACAGGCATACACACACTGTCACACAGAGAAGTTTCCAAAGGTTATAAACTAATGTGCCAGCTCCGATTCTGAGCGGGGAGTGTTTGGATTTTAAAGAACTGCAGTTTTAGCCAGGGAAACTGGGGATAGAAGGTATTTACCTTAACATTATAAAGCCTACATATGACAGACCCAAAGTCAGCATCATAGTGATTGGAGTAAAACTGATAGCATTTCCTATAAAATCAGGAACAAGACAAGGATGTCCATTCTTACCACTCCTATTCAACAGTTTTTGAAACTCTAGCTAGAGCTATCAGGCAAGAGAAGGAAATTGAAGGAATACAAATAGGAAAAGAAGTAGTCAAATTATTTCTGTTTGCTGATGACATGATCCTATATCTAGAAGATCCAAAAAATTCCACCAGAAGACTTCCAGAACTAATAAGTGAATTTAGCAAAGTAGCAAGATACAAGATCAACATTCATAAATCAATGGCTTTCCTATACTACAGTAGTGATCCTAAGAAAAAAATCCAAAAACCATTCCATTCATAATATTCTCAGAAATAAACAAAACAAAACAAAACAAAAACTTTGAAAATTAATCTAACCAAGGAGGTGAAAGATCTCTAGATAAAAATTAGAGAACACATAAAATAGAAATTGAAGACCTTAGAAGATGGAAAAACATCCCATGTTCTTGGATAGGCAAAATTAATATTCTCAAAATAGCCATATTACCAAAAACATTATACAGATTCAATGCAATCCCCATCAAAATATCAATAACATTCTTCACAGAACTAGAAAAAAAGAGTACTAAAATTCATTTGGAAGAATAAGAGCTGAAATAGCCAAAGCAGTCCTGAGCAAGAATACAGGATGTATCACAATACCAGATCTCAAATTATACTCCATAACTGTAATAACAAAATCAGCATGGTATTGGCATCAATGTAGACATGAAGACCAATAGAATAGAATAGAATAGAAAACACAGAAAAACCTACGTACTTAGTCATCTGATACTTGACAAATGTGCCAAAAATATATGTTGGAGAAAAGACAGCCTTTTTAACAAATGATGCTAGGAAAACTGGCTATCCACATGTAGATGAATGAATCTAGATCCCTCTCTCTCTCTGGCTGTGCAAAAGTCAAATCAAAGTGGTTCAAAGACTTAGAAATTAGACCAGAAACTTTGCATCTCTTCTAGAAAACATATGCTCAGCATTCCATCATGTTGGGTTAGGCACTGTCTTCCTTACCAAGACAAGCTCAGGAAATAAAACCAAGAATCAGTAAGTGGAATGGCATCAAATAAAAAAATCCTCACAGCAAAAGAAACAATCAAGAGCATGAAGAGCAAGTCTACAGAAAGAAAAAAATCTTTGCCAGCTACTCCTCTATAGGGATTTAATACCCAGAATATATAAAGAACCCAAAAAGCTTAACACCAAAAATAAATAAATAAATAATAACCCAATCAATAAATTGGCAAAATAACTACACAGACACTTCTCAAAAGAAAAAACAACAAATGGCCAAAAATGTATTAAAAAATGTTCAACATCTCCAGCATTTAGGGAAACACAAATCAAAACTACATTAAGAATTCCTCTCTTGGGGCTGGGGTTGTGGCTCAGTGGTAGAGCGCTTGCCTAGCATATGTGAAACACTGGGTTCAGTCCTCAGCACCACATATAAATAAATGAATAAAATAAAGATCTATCAACATCTAACTAAAAAAAGTTAAAAAAAAAAAAAGAATTCCTCTCAGAATGGCAATTGTCAAGAATACAAATAATAATAAATACAAGGATATGGGGGAAAAGGTACATTCATACATTGTTGGTGGGACTGCAAATTAGTGCAGCCAATCTGGAAAACAGTATAGAGATTCCTCAAAAAACTAGGAATTGAAGGACTAGGGAGGCAACTCAATCGTAGTGTGCTTGACTAGCATGTGCAAGGCCCTAGGTTCAGTCCCCAGTGCCACCTAAATAAACAGTTAACTGGGAATGGAACCACCATGTGACTCAGCTGTCCCACTCCTCAGTGTTTATCAGCATTGTCCAAAAGAATGACAATGAGCACACTAGAGCAATACTGCCACTTTGATGTTTATAGCAGCACAGTTCACAACAGTCAAATTATTTAACCTTGTCAGATGTCTGTCAGTAGATAAATGGATTAAGAAATTATGATGTATATTCACAATGGAGTTTTAATCATAAAGAAGAGTGTTTGACATTTGCTGATAAATGAATGGGACATAATGGTAGGTGAAATAAGCCAAACTGAAAAAATCAAGGGTAAAATGTTTTCTCACATATGAGGATGCTAGAGCAAAATAAGGGAGAAAAAGTGTGGAGATAGGGTATCATAAAGATATAGTAAAGTTCAGTGGAGTAGAAGGAGGAAATTGAGAGGGAGGGAGGACAGGAAAGAGGAGAAAATGTGGAATGAATCTAACAAAATCATGCTATGTGCATGTATAAATACACCACAGTGAATTCCACCTTTATGTTTATCTGTAAAGCAGGAATCAAAAAAACAAAATGAATGAAAGAAAGAACAGTAGAGTAGAGAAAGTAGAATAGGATGAGGGAGGAGGAGAAGGAAGGCAGGGGTTGGGGGCACCAGGAACTGAAATGGAGTAAATTAAATTCCATGCGTATATGATTTTGTCAAAATGAATCAAGGATTATATATAACAGTAATGCACTAATAAAAGAAAAAGAACAGAAGAAAGAAATTTCACTTTTAAGTTTTACAGTGTACAAGTACAAGTACAAGACGAGGACCCAGTTCCAGGGAAGGAACTGATGGTATAGAGAAACCTAAAATTTCTTTTCCTTTTATATTCTTTAAGTTTTTAGGTTAAAGAGCTACACGTTTTTTTAATGTTTTTTGTATTCTCTGAATATAATTTTCATTCTATTTATTTTTATTCCTTTTAATAACCCTATGATATAAGTACTATTCCTACTTTATAAAACCTGGTTCAGAGATTAAGTAATTGACCAAAGGTCATTAGGTCAATAATGAGTGGAACCAGAGTTCAATCCCAGATCTGTTTAATTCCAAAGTTCTGGTTCTTTCTACTACATGACACTTTCATTTTATTTAAAGAAAAAAAAAAAATTTAAGTTAATACCTTAGGGTTAATAAAATAGCTGACTACAAGAGTTAAAAATTGCTCTGCTGCTACTTCATACTTTTAGTTTCATTTGGTAGGTTCTGAATTTATTGGAATGAAGTGGAATTTTTTTCCCAGGATTCCACTGCACTCACATGAAAGCTTAAGGTTTCCATTATAGAATAATCTCTTCTCAACTGATTTTCACACACACACACACACACACACACACACACACATATGACTGGAATTGCAAACAAACATCTTAAAGAAATAAACACTTCCCAGAAACAAGAAATGGGTTATCATCAACAATGCAGAGGGAAAATAAAATATCTTACCCTTTTAAATAAGCAATATTTGGTAAATCATAAAATGGAAAACCATGTTTCCACATAAAGACCTAGTTTCACATGATTTACAATTTAAAACAATTTTAGAACTGATCTCTGCACTTACTGTGATGAAAGTTTCAACAAAGCAAATTAAAGATCTAAAGAAGGTCCAAAAAAGATAAGTTTCAACTATTATACAACCAACGAATTAAAAACCTTACAATATCCATTTATATTCACAGATTGCTAATTACAAACTCTCTGGAGGAGCTGTAAAACCATGCAGTCTGTCTAGTCTGTTATTCCAAGTTCTTTAACCTTTTTCTTCCTATTAAAGGAAGTACTTGTACATTGTAAAACTTAAAAGTGAATTTTTTTTCTTCTGTTCTTTTTCTTTTATTAGTGCATTACTGTTATATATAATCCTTGATTCATTTTGACAAAATCATATATGCATGGAATTTTAATTTTCCACCTTATCTGGAAAATTATATAGATTTTAGAACAAAGAAAGGGGGTATCTGGGGTGCAGCTCAAAGATAGAGTACCTGCTGAGCATGTGTGAGACCTAGATTTGATCCCTGATACTGCAAAAATACATAAAATAAAAGAAGGAAATCGTGTCCTCCAACTGAGTCTTAGAAATAATCTCAAAACTTATGGAGAGTTAAGAATTTTCACCTTAACAGTGAACATCCTAGTATACATCTCTTTGCCTACTTAGCTTTTTTTTTTTTTTTTTTTTTGCCATATATGTAGGGAAGTATTAATAATGTTATGCTAAACTTATGTACATACATCCACAAGGAGAAACCCTTTCATCTTCTTGTCAATTGGTTCATTATTCATGATTCTCTTTTCTTTTTTTCTTTTTTGTACTGAGTTTCTGCTTTTACTGATAGATGAAAGATACATCAGGAAACTAAAATGAGGGAACTCAAATATTCCTTTTCTTTACTAAATGGATTAAGGCTGTTTAGATCCAACTGTAGTGACTGTATATATATATATATACACACACACACACATTAGATTATGGATTTAACTATGTAATGTGAAATAACTTATGAACTGGTATGTGTCTTATGGATATCCCATATTGGAAATGTACTCGTGTCAAAATTCCAAATGAACTTAATATTTTTAAGCACAGCATTAACTTGAGCAAATATAAATAATTTAGTGTTCAAACTTTATCAAAAATTGAATTTCATGAAAAGGCAACTATGATCATCTGGTTAAACATTAATAGTCCTGCTGGAATAGTTCTGTGTTTTATAGAATTTCATTTTTCATTGTCAGACATCAGAAATAATTTTACAAGCCAAGCATAATGGTGCATCCCTGTACTCCCCTGTACTGGGAAGGCTGAGAGGGGAAGATCACAAGTCTGAGGCCAACCTCAGCAATTGAGCAAGACCCTGCCTCAAAATAAAAAATGAGAAGGACTGCTGGGCATAGTGGTGCCTGCCTGTAATTCCAGTGGCTCAGGAGACTGAAGCAGGAGGATCGCAAGTTCAAAGCCTGCTTCAGCAACTTTGGCCCTAAGCAACTTAACAGACCCTGTCTCAAAAGAAAAAATAAAAATCAGACTGGGTCTTGGCTCAGTGGTTGAGCACCCCTGGGTTCAATCCCTGGTATCAAAAAATAAATAAAAAAGGATGATAGATAGAAATCTAGCATGTCATTGATTATATTTAATAGAACTAACAAAAATTGAGCAGGGGCAAAAGAAGATAAGAGGGTTTCCCTTTATTTAAAAAAATAACTGGTGTTGTGGCTCAGTGGTAGAGCACTTGGGTTTGATCCTCAGTACCACATAAAAATAGATAAATAAAGGTATTGTGTCCATCTACAACTAAAAAATATTTTTTAAAAAATGAACCAAACACTGCAAATAAAAGGTAGTGTGGACTAACAGAAAACAAGATCCAAACATACTATGTGCAAGAAATACATTCTTTAGGTGAAAATTGAGAGGTGGAAAAAGATATTTCACCCTGGAATCAAACATATGGCTTGACAGCGTATTACCAGAATTGATGATGAATGGCATTTCATAATGTTAGAAACCTCTGGAGGTGATCAGTTAGAACTTTAAACTAAAACTTGACAGTTTTTCTGGTATTGTCTCTACAGTTCTGGAAATGTATGGTACTTTCTCTAGTTCCCAAGTTAGAAATGCTTCAGAGTATGAATTCATACCTGTTTTGGTTGATGAGGTATTTAACCCACTTCTCAAACTTGCCAAATTTTTTTCTTTAATTTTTTTTTTTTTTTTTTTTTTTGGTGGTGGGGTGGGTATTGGGTATTGAACACAGGGGCACTAAACCACTGAGCCACATCCCCAGCCCTTTTTTATATTTTATTTTTTATTTTGAGATAGGGTCTTGCCTAGTTGAATAGGGCCTCACTAAGCTCCTGTGACCTCAAACTTGTGATCGTCCTCCTCAGCCTTCTGAGTTGCTGAGATTACAGATGTGTGCCACCACACCCAGCATGTTTTTTTTTTTTTTTTTTCATTTTTTGTTGTAGATGGACACAGTACCTTTATATTATTATTATTATTTTAATGTAATGCTGAGGATCGAACCCAGGGCCTCACATATGCTAGAGAAGTGCTCTACCACTGAGCCACAACCCCAGCCCATGTTTTATTTTTTGATTCATTAATTTTTGACAGAATTTTTTCTTTCTTGTCACTTAGAATAAGAAAATTAGGGGACTGGGATTATAGCTCAGTTGGTAGTGCTTGCTTCACATGCACAAAGCCCTGGGTTCAATCCCCAGCACTCCCCCCCCCAAAAAAAAAGAAAGAAAGAAAGAAAAGAAAAAGAAAATGAATGCTCCTTCACTTCTCTCTGCCTCTCTTCTTCCTCTGTACATTTCTGTTCCTTTTAAATTATTGAAGATTATAGAATTTACCTTTATTCTGTTACCACAAGAGGCCTATAGCTTAATGTTTAGGAGCTCAGACTTGGGATCCAGACTTTCTAGATCTGAATTCCTGCTCCAGCTTTCTGGATATAAGATCTTGCACAAGATACTTAACTTTTCTTTGTCTTCGTTTCATCACCTGTGAAAGAAGAAAAATAATAGTGTCTACTGAATCATCTCACTTAAAACATAAAACTATTTGGCTCAATAAGAATCATGTAAATGTTATTGTGGGTTCTGTTTTATGAAAATTTTTAATAGGCTTTATCTTTAGATTTAATCAAAATGTTACAAACCAATAGCATTTAGAATATCATGAAGTACAGGAAATGTGATGGCAGAATGCATCCACAGGGGGAGTATAAGGCTGTCATCAGTCTCTGGGACTTGAAAGGATGATAGGACTAACAGAAATTGATGAGATGAAAGCGTTCCATTTATTTATTTATTTATTTATTTATTTATTTTGCGGTACTGGGGATCGAACTCAGGGCCTTGTGCTTGCAAGGCAAGCACCCTACCAGCTGAGCTATCTGCCCAGCCCAACGTTCCTTTTATTTAAAAAACAGTTATTATGTCTTTCTCTAATATTTACATTATTCAATCATATAATCGGTTTTTAAAGCATATTATTCTTTACAATATTCTTTTTTTCTTTTTTGGAGTCCTCTGACTTTGTATTCTAATATGTACTAATTATTTTTTATAGTATTAGAAATTGATTCCAGGACCACAAGCATGCTAGACAAGTGTTCTTACCACTGAGCTACATCCTCAGCCCTTTTTAAAATTTTAAAATTTCTAGACGGGCCTTGCTAAGATGCTGAGGCTGGCCTAGAACTTGTGATCCTCCTGCCTCGGCCTCTTGAAGTACTGGAATTACAGTCATGTGCCACCGTGCCTGGCTAAACAATTTTATTGAGGCGTATTTTATTTATGAAGTCCACCCATTTCAAGTGTACAATTCAGTAATTTCTTTAGTGACTTTACCCAGTGGTGCAACTATCACCATAATAGAATTTTTTTTTCCTTTTTTCCTGATTATTTCTGTTATGAACTGAACGTCAGTTGTTCTGTTTGTCCATCTGTACCCCTCCCATTTTTCTTTAAATGTGAGGCCCTTAGTTGTTGATTGATACTTAGGAGTGGAGAATTGAACTGTTTAATATAGATATTTGGCTTGGGTTTCCTCAAATTGTGAGGTGGATTTTTTGTTTTGTTTTGGAGGGTACCAGGACTGGACCTAGGAGGACTCCACCTTTGAACCTTTGAACTTCATCTCTAGCTGCCCCCCACCTTTTTTTTTTTTTTAAAGAGGATCTTGTTCTATTGCCCAGGCTGTCCTCAAACTTTTGAACCTCCTTTCTCAGCCTCCTGTGTAGCAGGAATCCAGGTGCACACTACTGCACCAGTTACTTATTATTTTAGGACTGTCATATATATTGACATCTGCTGAAAATAAGAAAATTCATTTCTGCATTAATAAAGTACAGCACCTGGCTGCATGTGAAGTTTTATTTCTCCTGAATAGTGGTGTTGACTTTGGATTTGTGGTACCTGTGAGGTGTATGTCACCTGGCAGACTTCATTGTTACTCTGAATAGGTAGGAAAGAGGCAGAAGAGGTGCCTCCCTCCCCCGCAGTGTCAGAGTAAGGAAGATTTTATCTGGGGACACAAATGCCCATGCTAGGAGCCTGGGTTTTCCCTAAGCAGATTGCTGAGTTTTTTTAGAGGACAGTCCTCTAGTTTCAGGTTGAGGGTAACACCATGCCATATGTAAATAAGTGTTTTATTTAGTTACCTTGATTTCTGCCTCACTATCCATTCCCAGCTCTCAGTTTTGAGTCTCTTGTGACCATATTAAACCAAAATAGCTTCTGCCCCTGCCATACCCATCTCCTGTGTCTCCTCTGGGCTGCTATTCTGATTTTTGGATTGGAAGCCTTTAAACTCACTTTAGTATACAAGTCTTTATTCGGTAAATTTATGTTCAGCTCCTTATCTTATTGAATATTATATGTGTCCAGACTGGGCACTGTGGCATACAACTGAAAATCCTGCTACTCTGGAGGCTGAAACAGGAGGATGGCAAGTTCAAGGCCTGCTTGGGCAACCTAGCAAGACCCTGTCTCAAAATAAAAGATTATAAGGACTGGGGATGTAGCTCAGTGATACAGCACCCCTAGGTTTAATCCCTGGTACTGAAAAAAAAAAAAAAGTCCAAGGACATAATTTCCGTACCTCACCTTCCCTGTTTGATATCCTCATTTCTGCTTTATGTGCCGTGTCTATGTGTCCTTCTCTTTACTCAGATAGCTGACAAAACAGCTACCACTGCCCGTACAGCCTCCAGATCAAATGCTCAATTGAATCTAACTGCAGCCTGTCCCACTTTCTATATTACCAAAAGAGCAAATCTCACTGCCCAAATCTGGCCTATTCCCGGCTCAAACACCTGTGCCAAAAGTGCTTTTATTCATCATAAAACACTGGGAAAGACTGTGAGGTGATGATGTAATTTGAGCAGACAGACTGATAATGAGCCTCTATAAGGTCAGTGTTCAGTCAGTACTGTGACCAAAGATTCCTATTAATTTCAAGCTGTTCTCCAGTGATGAAATCACTACATGCTTTGCCATGGAACAAAAGGAAAGCACACGCAAACTATAGCTGAGATCACAGCTTTCTACTGGAAAAAGGAAGTTCGTGTGTGTGTATGTGTATGGTACTAGGGATCAAACCCCGAGGCTTGCACACGCGTGATAGGCAAGAGTTCTATCACCGGGCTACACCCACAGTACTTTTTTGTTGTTGTTTTAATTTTGAGACATGGTCCCTGTAAGCTTCCCAGGTTAGTCTTAAACTTGCAATCCTCCTGCCTTAGCCTCCCTGAGTGCTGGGACTCCAGGAATACACCACCATGCCCAGCTCTATGAAGAAATTCTTAAACGTTTTCATTTCCACCCAAACTTAAAAAAAAAAATCAGAAAATAGGACAGTGCCAAGTATGTGCAGTGAAGCAGAGGTGTTAGTTACCCTTTGTAGTTATGATTATGAGATTCAGAAGTAAGCATTCCCACTGGCACAAAATCGTCATCGAACCAGCCTTAAATGTATCCGTGTTCTATTCAATGATTTATTAACAGTAGATAACTGGTAATATTCCCTCTTCTATTCCAACAGATAAGCTCAGAATTGAGGTTTTCTGTTGCTTGATGATGCAGCCAAGTTAGACCTTGAGCTGACATAGTACAGTATTTTATTATGATACCAACCCAGAAGCACTCTGCTTCTGAGCTACATCCCCAGCCCTTTTCTAAATTATTTTATTTTGAGCAGAGTCTCACTAAATTGCTGAGAATGATCTGAAACTTGGGATCTTCCTACCTCTGCCTCCCGAGTAGCAAAGATTATATACCTGACCTTTGATAGTAATTCTTAATAAGAAAAGTAAATCAGTTCAGGAAGATGAAAAATTCCTGAAGATGGATTATAGTGATGGTGGCACAACCATGCAAATGTACTTAATGCCACTGAGTTATGTAATTAAAAATTGTAGATTTCTTATGTATATTTTACAACAATAAGATAAGAGACAGCATATAGGAAAAAAACACATTAATAAGAGAAAGACAAACAGAAAACTGTGTTTGTTTCTGGCATGGATTGAATTTACCTCCAGTATCAAAATTTTAATAAATAAGGGGCTGGGGTTGTAGCTCAGTGGCAGAGCACCTGCCTAACGTGTGAGGCACTGGCTCAATCCTCAGCACCACATAAAAATAGATAAGTAAAGGTATTGTGTCCGTCTACAACTAAAAAAATTTTTAAATCTAATAAGATCCTATCATGTACTACAAAGTTTTAAAAAAACTATTTTATTGATACAGCAACAGCTTGTATAGCCAAGTGTTTCTCTTGCAAAGAGAAAAAGGCAGAGCTATACTTAAAGACCTCATCTCCCATCCTGCCCCTGGTATTGGAGATCAAACCCAGGAGCACTGTACCCCTAAGCCACATCCCCAGCACTTTTATTTTTCATTTTGTACATTAAGAAGCAGTATCACTAGTTATCTATTATTAGGGTCTTGCTAAGTTGGCAAGGCTGGCCTGGAACTTTCGATCCTCTGCCTCAGCATCTCAAATCACTGGGATTTACAGATATATGCCACTATTACCTCTGTTACCTCTATTACCTGTCCAAATATTTTAAGACTATCATATGTTGATGTCTCCGCAAAATAAGTTAATAATGCGGTTTAATTCTGCATTATAAAGTTGTGGTATTAACCTAGGTAAAGAATAATTACAATAAATTCTGCATTTATATTGTATTGAATATTTCAATATCCTAACAAAGTAAATTTACAATTGTTTTGTAACTTTGGGACATACTAGTTTAGTCAGTTACAAATTGAATGTCAAATTCTAAATGATATCTTCTACCTAGTAATTTAGTTATAAAAATTTTTTAAGAACTGAAGGTTTATATTGAAAACCTCTTGAAGAGTATTTCATTGTTTTTCATTTTAAATAGGTTCCAATTTATTGTGCCTAAGGAGTGGAACAGCAAATACAGACCAGTATGCATCCACCTTGCTGGAACAGGAGATCATGTAAGACCTCACTATGACCCTCAAATCCCTAGATGCTTTGTTCGCGTAGTCTCCTTAGCAGGTGGGGAGGGTACTGTGTTCTCAACGCATGTCCTCTTCTCTTTCCTAGCATTACTGGAGGAGGCGAACACTGATGGCCCGTCCAATGATTAAAGAAGCCCGGATGGCTTCTTTATTGTTAGAAAACCCATATTATATCCTTCTGACGCCTGAGAAGTGTTTTCTCTATCTGTGTATTTAGTTATCAAAAGGAATGATTGTTAGTAACCAACTTTTCCAAACCAGTTAAATTGAGTGAGTTCAGAAAATATGTAAGCAAAAGTGAAAAGGAATAAAAGATTATTCCATGCATTTAAAAAACTAACATTATGATATGCTTCTATTTTATAATAACGATAAATTATACTTCTATTTCTTGATATATGTATGCCAGATTTTAATATGAATAAGTTAACTGCTATTAAGGAAACACTCATGTTTTAAATGCATTTATAGTATCAGTTGAGGTTTAGAACAGTTCTTAACTTAATTTTCAAGATGACATCAGAAGAAGAAATGAAACTGATGCATAGATATAAAGAAATGTTCAACACTGCTGGTAATATGAGAAATATAAAGTTAAAGCAAAAATTACCAATGATTTTAAAAAATGAAACAGTACTGGGGAGACTGGGTGAAATGGGCACTGCTTACTAGTGACTGTGCATAGGAGTTCAGCTCTTGAGGAAAGCAGTTCTCCCATATTTTTTAAGAGCCTTAAAACATCTACATCTGGGCTGAGGGTGTGGCTCAGTGGTAGAGCACTCATCTAGGACAAGTGAGACCCTGGTTCAGACCAGCACCACAAAAAAGAAAAAAAATCTCATGTCCCTTGTTGGAGTGATTTTGATTCTTAGAATTTGTTTCTTAGAACTTTGATTCTAAGAATAAAATACTAGGGAAAAAAATGACAGAAAAAAGATATTTACATAGGTTTATTTATAATGGTCATTAGAAATAAATGTGCACAGTAGAGAGACTGCACAGTAGAGAGCAGCTGATTCATAACACTAAGATTTTATACAATTGGTGTTGTTTTTATTGCTCTATCACTTACTACCTGTGTCACCTGGATCTATTAACATTTCAGTACCTCACTTTTCTCATTGATAAATGGGAATACACTCAGGTTATTCAGAGTATTAAATACTTAACACTGTCTAGAATAGTAATTGGCAAATAATAAGCATTCAGTAAGTTTTAGCTGTTGCGTTTTAAATTTTACAATAATGTGTGAAAAATATTTATGATAGAAAAAATAGAATATAAACTACAATTCTCAGTCCTAAAGCTTGGGCTTAGCATGCACAAGGCCCTGGGTTCAATCCCTAGCACAAAAATCAAATCAAAACAGAATAAAACCATGTAGAATCACCTAGAAATGTGTGTCCCCCCACCATAAAAGAAGCACCTAAAAAAAGAAAATCCAAAATAAAAAACTGAGCATAATGGAAAATATTAGAAGGAAATCCACAAAAATACTAATGGAGTTGGCTGTAGATAAAGTTGTTTTTCTTCTAAATGCTATTCTTTATTTTCTGGATTTCTACAAGAAACATAATTTCACAAGTAAAAAATTGTCACTAACTACTTTAAGTTAAATATTTCACCCCAATGAGTACACTGAAAACATTAATTTATATGCTTTAAAATGGGTAAATTATATGGTGTAAGATTGTATCTCAGTAAAATTGTATAAATTAAAAACAGACGGCAAGGCCCAGTGTCACACACCTGTAATCCCAGCTACTCAAGCAGCTGAGGCAGAAGGATTGCAAGTTCGAGGTCAGCATTAGCATGTTAGCAAGAACCTGTTTGAAATAAAAAGGACTGGAGCCGTGGCTCAGTGATTGAGCACGCCTGGGTTCAGTCCCCAGTACCACCACCAAAAAAAAAAAAAGCCAGTAAAAGAACTGTATTGAAAAACCTGAGAACTCCTATATAACCTACTGAGATAACTAGAGAGCAGTTATTTTGGTTTAATTAAATTGTGTTCACATTTAATTATTTTGCTAAGTTCATATGTTTTAAGGCAAAAGTATACTTAATTATTTTAAAACTTTCTCTTTGACCCACATTCTTAAATGGCTGCAGGAAACCCAAGGACCAAGTGTAAGTATAAACCACCTTCATCTTTGCAGTACTAATACCCACATTTCAGCAATTTAAAAAATGTTGGTAGCCTTTAGTTAATGATTTCTTAGTTTAATATATTATGGGGGGGCATGTTATAACTGTAGTAGGTTTATTTCTTTTAATTCTTATTTAAAATTTTTGCTTTTTAATGTCTGATAAGGAAATACAGTAAGACATTTTAATAGACAGAGTTAAGATATATTTTATTTGTGATTAGAACTACTCTTTTTGTTTGTTTGGCAGCAGGGATTGAACCCAAGGGTGCTTTACCACTGAGCTACATCCCCAGTCCTTCTTATTTTTTATTTTGTGACTTAGGGTTTCCCTAAGTTGCTTAGGGCCTGGTTAAATTGCTGAGGTTGGCCTTGAACTTGTGATCATCCTGCCTCATCTGGGACTGCTGGCATGTGCCACCACACCTGGCAGAACTACTCTTTATTCAGAATGCATCACATAGAAAACATGAAAATATGGGCTGGGGCTGGAGCTCAGGGCAGAGCACTTGCACGTGTGTGAGGCACGGGCTTCAATCCTCAGCACCACAAAGAAACAGAAGCATTCTATCCATATACAACTGCAAAAAAATTTCAAAAAATAAAAGAAGAAAGTATGAAGATAAACTAGTCACTCACTTTCTGGTCTTTTAAAATGATGGACTTTGGGCTGGAGTTGCTCAGTGCTGAAGCATTTGCCTAGCATGTGTTAGGCACTGGGTTCAATTCTCAGCACCACATATAAATAGATAAAGGTCCATGGACAACTAAAAGAACATTAAGTAAATAAGTTAAAAAATTGATGGACTTTGATGGCGATGTTTTTTGCATTTCTGTAATTTCTATTGTGTGTGTTTGGTGCATTTAGTAAAAATTTGACCCTATACATGAGGAATACAGCAACTCTTTTTTAGAAAAGCATCTATCATTAGAAAAGGCCCTCTCAGGATTGAGACTGTGGCCGTGGTAGAACACTGGCCTAGCGTATGCAATGCCTGGGTTCCATCCCGCATGTTAAAAAAGCGAAGAAACGGAAAGGAAAAAGTCTTCTCATAGAGCTCATATTCCAGAATGGAAGATAGATAGGAGTAAGTTAGCCAGGCTTGGTGGCTGTTTGGGAGCCAGAGCAAGAGAATATGACATAAAAATAGGATATAAAACTACAATTCTCAGTACTAAAGCTTGGGCTTAGCACACACAAGGCCCTGTGTTCAATCCCTAACACAAAAATGAAATCAAAACAGAAAAAAAACATGTAGCATCACCTAGAAATGTGTGCCCACCCCCCACCAAAATAAAAACACCTAAAATTGGAAGATCCAAAATAAAATACTTAGTAAGCCCTTATATCCAAACAAGAACATAAAAAGTGCTGGGGATGTAACCCCTGGGTTCAATCCCCCGTA
This sequence comes from Sciurus vulgaris, assembly GCF_902686455.1. Classification (NCBI taxonomy): domain Eukaryota; kingdom Metazoa; phylum Chordata; class Mammalia; order Rodentia; family Sciuridae; genus Sciurus; species Sciurus vulgaris. The sequence continues at coordinate 8,711,489 of NC_136469.1, forward strand.
TCACACACACCAAAAAACAAACAAAACACTTAAAGGAGTTTATTAAAGTGTAGTGAGAGGCAGCCAGAGTTTATTAGAAAGACTCTGACTTTGAGTCTTAATATTCACTTGCCATTTATTAATTGTATGACCTTGGCCTGTCTATTTATTTTTATAATGTATTACTTATTTTTCAATACTGGGGATTAAACTCAGGAATGCTTTTCCACCAAGGTACATCTCAGCCCTTTATAGTTTGACACGGTATCTCACTAGGTTGCTGAGACTGGCCTCAAAGTCACAATCCTACTGCCATAGCCTCCTGAATATCTGGGATTGCAGGTGTGTGCCATCATGCCCGGCTCACCTTGGCCTTTTTAAGTACCAGTTACCTCATTTATAAAATGGGAATACTAGCCAGGCTTTTCTCAAAAAAGGCCTGAGGGTAGAGCCCAGAGGTAAACCTATGGAGGCTGAGACGGGAGGATGGCAAGTTCGAGGCCAGTCTGGGCAACTTAGTGGGACTCTGTCTCAAAATAAGAAAATTAAAACAACTGGAATATAGCTCAGTTTTGTTTTTTGTTTTTTATTTCTGTGTGTGTGTGTGTGTTTTTGTTTTTTGTGGTGCTGGGGATCAAACCCAGGGCCTTGTGCTCGCCAGGCAAGCACTCTACCGCCTGAGCTATATCCCCAGCCCGGAATATAGCTCAGTGATAGAGTGCTCCTGGGTTCAATTCCCAGTCCTGCAAAATAAATAGGTAAGTGGACAGGTAGAGCAAGCTAGTTGAAATTCAATAAAGATTGAATTTAGGTGATTAATATATAGAACAATGTGAGCAGCACTCTCATTCCATCAGTTTATTCCATTTTTTTTCTCATTCCATCAGTTTATTCCATGCTTTTCTTTGTTGTCTAGTTCTTTAAAAGAAAAACGTGAAAACTGGGTGCTAATGTAAATAGTATAAAATATAAGTGAATAAAATAAATCATTTTCTACCTTATTTTATGAGGCTAGGAGGTCCAGCCTAAAAAATGTGTCTGACCTTTTTGTGATGGGAGGAGCTCTTGTTTTAGAATCTGCGGCTCTCTTGCACTGGCTAGAGAGGGAAGGTTACGGACCTCTTGGAATGACGGGAATATCCATGGGAGGACACGTAAGCCTCTTCCTTTCAACTTACACTTCATTGTGATTTGTTTTGAGAGCTAGGGAATCAGGTTATTTTTAAAATTCACTTTAGGTATTATAGAATTATTTTTAGTTTTGGTAAAAGTCAGAACAAATTTTAAACATTCATTCAAATTCTGACGTGACAGTTTAATTTTTTTGTATGATTTATGTAGACATTTACTGTACTACGTCATGTAGCTCAGATATTTGATTTACTATTTCATCCAAATTGATTATAAAATTTAACTTTTCAATTGCCAAGTGTGAATGTTCCGTTAGAAAATACTTCTCATTGATTCCTGGCTCCCCCAACATATTTGACCTTTCACTGTCTTCCAGTGTGTCCTGGACTCCTCGTTGGTTTCCAGCTGTATCTAGTCTTTTCTCTCATTAGTCTTGCTTGTAACAGATACCCTTTACACCATAACTAGCGTGGTCTTTCCCTGTCTGTCCTTTCTCTCCCCTGCCCAGAACCTGCCAGAAGCTTGCTTTGACACAGAGCTCTCACTGTCCCCAGTGCTAACACTCTAGTGCCGCTCAATGCCCTCACCTAGCACCGCAACAGTCTAGCCTGTGGTCCCAGCTCACACGCACTTCCTGTGAGAAGCTGAGTCCCAGGCTTACCCACAGGCTGTGCTGCTTCTCTCGTTAGTACTTCTTCCCTGAACTATGATGACTTGTCTAATTAACATTCCATTTTCTCTATGAAGCACAGTTGGTTCACTGAGGGCCAAGAATGTCTCAAGTACATAAAGTTTTCTGAAGGTCATTTGAATTAAAAAGTTAAGTTCAAAAACAACTCATTCAAAACAATTACCAATTCAGGCATGGTAGCACACACCTGTAATCCCAGTGACTCAGGAGGCTGACGCAGGAGGATTACAAATTCATCAACGACTTAGAACTTGTCTCAAAATGTTTAAAAAATAATAAAAATTATAACTACCAAATAGTGAAACTGAGGGTAGAAAAAGATTCATATCCCTCCCTACTAGTGTTGCCACATTAGCTTCCTTGAATCACCTCTCTGACTCCTTCATTCAGACCTCTTTATTAATTCCCTGTACAACAAAGGGACCACTAATCTGATCCTGATTAATCTTTTCAGCCCTGCCAATCTCATTCACCCTTTTGGCCACTAAGCTTATTGACCATCCAATAAACTGTTCCCTTACTAGACACTGTGCTTCTTTGCAATCTTGGCTGTGAACATACTGACTTCCTTGTGTAATCCAAACCCCCATCTCATTGCCCTGAAACACTCCAGCCATTTCTTGAAGCCTTCTATGATTCCTCCCACCAAAAGGAACTTTCCCTTCTGTTACACGTTACATCGTGTCGTATTCCCCTGTAATCTGCTCTGTAGTTCTCCAGATGCCTGGTGTGAGGCTGCCTGGGTGACTCTGCAGTACTGAACAAGTTCGTCAGTTGTGAGTGCACTCAGCCAGCCACCCAGCCTCTGTGCTCACTCGGTAGAAAGCAGGCCTCAGGGAAGCAGCTACACGTTCTTAAAATTACCTGTTATATTCATTGCTTTCTGAGGAGGAAATTATGGTTGAATTTACAATTTTGGGAGTACAGAGTCACTCGACATGCTCATGAGTGTTTACAGACCTTATGTTTATGTCTTATCTTACCAACTATGTACCTCAGAAAGTGCGTCTTAGTATTAAATATTTTTTCATTTTAATAAATAGGAACTTTAAACAGAAGCTCTCTAAACTGACTGCTGATATGTTACAGATGGCTTCCTTAGCAGTATCCAACTGGCCCAAGCCCATGCCATTGATTCCGTGTCTGTCTTGGTCCACGGCATCTGGGGTCTTCACAACGGTAATTTAATCGCACTTAATGTTTAGATAGCTATATATGTAATTAAAGATAATTGGTGTGGGGGGACCCAAGAGCACCCCCTGGTTTGTTGATTTCACTAAAAGGAGTAACAAAAAGAAGAACATGTGTTTGTACTTGTGACTAAGACATAGTGGTAGTGGAAGTATACAACACAAAATTAACAGAAGGAAAAAGCATGAGGCACAGGCTGGTAACAGCGGAAACACAGTTGTGGTCAGTTCCTCCAGCGGAAGGTCGTGACGAAGCATGCAAAGTGCTGTCCTGCTGGAGCTGGAAGACCAGGGCTTCACACAGTCAGCAAGTCAACCTGCTGCCTAGCAAAAACCAAAACTATGGAAGGGAAGCAGTGTTACACAGAAGCTACGTTGCCTGTGTGAACAGCCTGGGCCCAGTGACCACTCTTACCCTCTAGGGACAGTCAGATGTCAGGGTGATGGAGTGCTCACTCCCCAAGTTCCAGACTCCAGGCACGGCCAGCCTTACATGCAGGCCTAAGGACAGGCAGTCTCAAGCCTGCTGTTTTAACTTTTTTTTATACAGTAATTAATAAAAATATTGCGCAAAATATGATGTTGCTTGATCTTAATTTTGTTTGTTATTTTAGGGTGTATTGAGTAAATCAATTAATTGGAGGGAGCTGGAAAAGCAGTATTATACACAGACAGTTTATGAAGAAGAAATTATTCATATGCTTGAATACTGTGGAGTAAGTATCTTAATTTCCACGTAACATCATAACATTGGGGGAAAAGTCGATTGTACATTTAGTGATCCCTTTTTTTTTTGGTATCGAGGATTGAACCCAGGAGTACCTTACCTTTGAATTACATTCCCAGTCCTTTTTATTTTTTGAGGCAAGGTGTTGCTAAGTTGCTGAAGGCCTTGCTAAATTGCTGAGGCTGGTCTGGGACTTGTGTTCCTTCTACCTCAGCCTCCCAAGTTATTGAGATTAGTGATTCAGCTTTTAAAGAATATAGCAAATTTTTAAAAAACATACATGCTATTTTAACTTTTAATTCTTTTTTTTAATTTTTATTTATTTATTTTCATTTTAACCTCAGGGATTCTGAAGCAAGAGGATCAAAAGTTTGAGGCCTGCCTGACCAATGTAGCAAGACCCTGTCTCAAAATAAAAGAACAAAATCTACCAAATTATTCTATGTTCGTGTACAACTATATCACAATCAATCCCACTTATATATAATTATAATTCACTAATTAAAATAATAATAGAAGGCACAACAGCAGAGTAGAGTAGTCAGATCAAGGGAAGGGAAGGAAAAGGGAAGGTCCTAGAGAAGGAGATTGATCAAATTATGTGCACAAACAAATATGCATAATGAATCTCATGTAATTATAATACATGGGGATGTAGCTCTGTGGTATAGCACTTGACTAGCCTGCACAAGGCCCTGGGTTCAGTATTGCAAAAAATATTTCATTCTGAAATAAAATTTTGCAAAGCCTGTGTTTGCCTTATTACATGTATTAAAAGGTAGCTGTGGAAGTGGCTCAGTGGTATTTTCCTAGCATGCATGAGGCCCTGGGTTCGATCACAGGATACAATGATTGACCATCCAATGGAAATCCCTTTCATGTATCTTAAACACAGGTCTTCTTTCCCCCACTCTTAGTAATCATTATCCTGGTTTTAATAGTAATTATTTCCTTTTATTTTTAAATAATTTTATTGTCCAAATGTGCATCCCTAGACACTATAGTTTCATGTCTTTTAATTAATAAATTCCTTCTATCCTTTCCTTATCATTAATTTCTTAAAGAACTTGGCTGTTGGACTTGTAGATTTGTCATGTTCTAGATTTTTCTGATTTCATGTCATGTTTCATTTCAGCATACTCTTTTTTATTTTTATTGTAAACAAACGGGATACATCTTGTTTCTCTACATGGAGTAAAGGCATACCATTTGTGTAATCATACATTTACATAGGGTAGTGGTGTTTGATTCATTCTGTTATTTTTTTCCTTCCCCCCACCCCTCCCACCCCTCTTTTCCCTCTATACAGTCTCTCCTTCCTCCATTCTTGCCCCCCTCCCACCCCCCATTGTGTGTCATCATCTGCTTATCAACAAGATCATTTGTCCTTTGGTTTTTTGAGATTGAGATTGTCTTATCTCACTTATCATGATATTCTCCAATTTCATCCATTTGCCTGCAAATACCATAATTTTATTATTATTTATGGCTGAGTAATATTCCATTGTGTGTATATATATAATAAATACAGTTTCTTTATCCCTTCATCAGTTAAAGGGCATCTAGGTTGGCTCCACAATCTGGCTATTGTGAATTGAGCAGCTATGAACATTGATGTGGCTGCATCTCTGTAGTATCAGCATACTCTTTTTATATAACCTTCAAGTTTGTCAATTGGAGCTAAAGGCTTTATTAAACTTGGTTTTGATTTCATTCACAAAGCATATAATCTTTAGTTGTCTTTTTTTTTTTTTTTTTGTAATGTAAGCCTCCACAGATGCTTAATGACTGTATCTTTTAATTCCTCGAGGGTGGCAAAATGCTCATATTCTAATTATCTCATTTATTTTTCATGTATTGAATACTTTCACAAAATAGAACTTTCCATATCTACTATTTGGTTACCTAGAGTTCAGTTCATATAGGATAGCAGAATGAATGCTTGATTCTTTGCAGTTCAAATGAGAATGAATTGATTCCCTGTTATTCTTCAAGGATAACCAATTCCTTTCATGATCTGAAAAATTTTTACATAGTTTCAAAGTTATTCAGAGTCTTGAGGTTTCCAAAAGCAAAAGAATATTTTTACTATCAGTGAGAACTTTTTATTTCTAATTATGTCACAATGAACCTCCCACTTATGGAGCTGGTCTACCTTGTATATTCCCTAACAGTAGTTATTTGCTTAAGAACTTCATGTGCATGTGATCCCAGCAACTCAGGAGGCTGAGAGCAGGAGGATCTGAAGTTCAAGGCCACTCCAGCAACTTAGCAACACCCTGAGCAACTTAGTGAGACCCTGTCTCAAAATAAAAAATAAAAAGGACTAGGGATGTAAGCACCCTTGAATTCAATCCCCAGTATCTTAAAAAAGGACAAAACAAAACTACTTATTACAAAATAGCTTCACCTACTAGTTGTTTAGTTTTTTGTGTCCCAGTATACCTGTTATCCGAAAGATGTCTACATTTGAAAGCTTCTGAGAAAACTTACATGTATCTTTAAAGGAAATTCATACATTTCAGTCATCTGCAATGGATATGTATTCTTACACACTACTTCTCGTCTCTGAGCCAGTTCACAGTAATAAACTGTTCTCTCATTTGTGTTTTCCCAGTGAAAAGAAGTTACATTTGTCAGTGTACCATTCTGAGTAATTCTAGGACCCTTTGCACTTCTAGGTCTTATAATTGTGGATGTGATTTGTTGTTGTTAATAGGATGTCAGGTATTTTTGTTTACTTGCTTTGAACCAGTTTTTAATTCCTTAGTTCTGAAATAGGTTATATTCATATAATAAGTCATATAGTTCAAGCATCAAAAATGATAAGCTGGGTGTGGTGGTACTCACCTGTAATCCCAGTGATTTTGGAAGTTGAAGCAAGAGGATTACGAATTTGAGGCCAACCTCAGCTGTGTATCAAGACCCTTTCTCAAAAAATAAAAGGGGATGTAGTTCAGGGGTGGTGTGCCCTGAGTTCATTCCCCAGTCTCATTAAATAAATGAATGAATGAATGAACAAAAAGATGTCTACTACTCCTTCTTACATTGACCTGAGTCTTATTCCACTGAACAGATAATCCACTACATTACCCTTCATTCATTTAGGGAATTGTTGGTTCATATACAAACCATACAAATATGCACTTTTTTCCTCCTCTTCTCCACTCGTTTGTTTGATTTAATTTGCGTGTGCTGGGATTGAAGCCAGAAGCGCTCTACCACAGAACTACATTCTCACCCCTTTATTTTTGAGATAGGGTCTCACCAAGTTACCCAGGCTGCCCTTGAACTTGTGATCCTCCCTGCCTCAGCCTCTCAGGCTGCTGGGATTACAGGCATGTGTCACCGTGCCTGGCTAATAAAACCCTATCTTACATTAAACGTTTTCTTTTCTTTCCTATATTCAGACAGATTCCTTCAAAATGGGACAAGAGTTCGTGAAACGCTTCCCTGGCAGTGCAGACAAGCTGACTAACCTTAATCTGGTTTCCAGAACTGTAAATTTAGATATGGCAGACCAAGTTGTGTCCCAGAAACCTGCCGAGAGCCACAGTCCTAGTAAAACCTCTCCCAGTGCTTCATCAGAAGAACTGTTGTTGCAAGATGCCTCTAAGATAGAGTGCTTGGCTCGAACACTTAGAACCAACAGAAGTAGTTACCCAGGTCACAGCCCTCAGTCACACCGCCTACCCAGCAAAGAACAAAGAAGAAACCATCTTCAAAAAGAATCTTTGATATTTATGAAAGGGGTCATGGACGAATGTACTCATGTAGCAAATTTCTCAGGTACTAATTTCTATATAAAATCAAGACTATTTCCTGATGTGTAAATATTTGTGAAATATATTTAAGGATGCTTTACAATTTTATATTTTCAAAGATATATTTTTTTGTTGACTTCAGAATGTGTTGTCAATGACAAATTAGTCTTTTAAATGTATCATTTTATTCATGAAAATCTAAGGGATTCTTCTTTATTAAAAAAAATACATTGGAGGCCTGGGCACATACTCAGGTGGTAGTGCTGGCCTAGCATGCAGAAGGACCTGGGTTCATTCCCCACCACCACCAAAAAAAGGGACCACTTAGGAAGATGAGGCAGGAAGACTGCAAGTTCAAGGCCAGCCTTAGCAACTTTGTGAAACCCGACCTCTAAATAAAATTTTGAAAGGGCTGAGGAGGTAGCTCACTGGTAAAGCACACCTGAGTTTATTCCCTGGTAACAGCAACAACAAAACAGCTGATGATCAACTAAAACATAAAAAATACACTGGAGCCTGGCACCATAATGCCTGCCTGTCGTCCCAGCTACTCCAGAGGCTGAGGCAGGAGGATTGAAAGTTTGAGACTGGACTTAGCACTTTAAAGATCTGTCTCATGATGTTTTTAAAAGCCTAGGATGTAGCCCAGTGGTAGACACTCGCCTTGCATGTGTGAAAGCCTGGGTTCCACCCCCAGTACTGCAAAAATGGAATGAAAATACATTGGCAGAGCCAAGGTGTCGCTCAGTGCTGGAGCATGTGCTTCGCATGCATGAGACCCTGAGTTCAATCCCCACCACCAAAAAATAATAATAAAACACGCTGGATTTTGTATCCTTAGAATATTTTGTGTTAGAGCTGAATTATTATAGTAATGGTGACATATTATAGTTGATATTTAAGTAAAAATTATACCTGATTGTCGCTGGCTCTTTGCGGTACAAAATCCGTGGATATTTGTCACCGCTTGCAGCAACAATTTGCACGGGTCTTATGGGTGGTGGACTGGAAACTGAGCTACTTCTATCTTTCTCTTTAGTGCACTGCTTTCTTGCTTGTTTGTTTATAGAGGATAGAGGAAATGAGGTTTACTTGCTTTGAGAGGAGAGAGAGAGAGACTTTGAGAGAAGGACAGGCTCTGCTTAGAGCTTAGAGGAAGAGAGACTTGCTACGCCTCACTTAAGTTCTGCTGCCTCTTACTGGTGCATCCTGCATCCTGTGAACTAAGGGTGCGTCTACCTAAGGTGCTTTAGTGATGCGTCTCAGTTCTCCGCTCTGCAATCTGCCTTCCGCCACTGTCCCTACTCCCTGCTTCTGTCGGCTAGCCGCTTCTTTCTTTCTGCTAATGGCTTCTCTGCGCTTCTTTCTGCTAGCTGCTGTGTGTTGCGCTGTCTCGCTCCGCCTATACTTATATCACCTCCAGGAGGCGGAGAGCAGGGCCACGCCTCTTACGCAAAGATTAGCAAGACGCTAGATGTCCCAGCAGGCAGAATTAGGAGTGCTTGAGAACACATGCGCATACATTGTGTGCGTGGACTATAAATCACCTGAGTGTGCTTATGTCAGTTAACCTCCTCACTGCCGATGTGATCAGGCGCCGTTCTGGCTTGGTCAACATGGCACAGCCCCCAACACCTGATGTTTCACTTATTGTATTGTGTGGTATGTTTATTTTCTGATATGATCTAGGGTATTTATGTAAAGATCTTAATGCTTTTTAACATGCGAAACCCCATTCCTAGTTCCAGTTGACCCGAGCCTCATTATAGTGGTACAAGCCAAGGAAGATGCCTACATTCCACGCACAGGAGTTCGGAGTCTGCAAGAAATTTGGCCTGGTTGTGAAATCCGATACCTAGAAGGCGGTCATATTAGTGCTTATCTTTTTAAACAAGGACTCTTCAGGTAAGAAGATTTGTTATTTGCTGTGTTTGTTTGGTTTTGGGGTATATTTCCTCAATAAATACAAAAGTAGTTTTTTTGGTGTATTTTAGTCCTCTTATTTCCTTTTTGTCTTCCACAAACCTCACATGGAGGTGTTTTTCCCTCTCTCCCATGGTGCCCTTTTACTTTTTCTTCTAGACAACTGGGCTAGAAAGCCTACGTGGCTATCAGAGGAGGCCTTACTGGGGCTTTGCCCTCTTCAACCATCATGGCCACGCAAGGTACGGTGGCTCAGCTTCTCTGATGGCTGAGGCAGGAGGCTCACAAGTTCCAGGCCAGCCTCAGCAACTTAGTGAGGCCCTGTCTCAAATTTTTAAAAAAGGGGTGGGGGGTGGGGGCTAAAACACTAGAGGTAGAACATTCCTGGGTTCAATCCCCAGTCCAAAAAAATAAATACATAAGCCTGTATGTCAGTGGGAGAGTGTTTCAGGGTATGGGAAGAAACACTGGTTTTGTAAGACTTGTTTTGGTGCCTCAATTTTCATCCCACCGTAGCATTTTCTCAGAATGGCCTGAGTATCTGTGAAATAACCTAGCATTGGCTTTTGGCTTGATTTGTTTTTTGTTTGTGTTTGGTACTGGGAATTGAACCCAGGAGCACTTTACTGCTGAGTCCATTTTACCACCACTTTACTACCAGTCCTTTTTATCTTTTTTAAAATTTTATTTATTTTATTTTTTGGTGCTGGGGATTGAACCCAGGGCCTTATGCATGAGAGGCAAGCACTCTACCAACTGAGCTATATCCCCAGCATATTTTTAATTTTGAGACAGGGTCTCACTAAGCTGCTTAGGGCCTTGCCCCGTTGCTGAGGCTGGCCTGGAACTTATGATCCTCCTACCTCAACTTCAGAAAAAGATGCTCCTGGAGACATCAGCAGTTGAACATCTGAGGTTTTTCACGTTGTGAGAGTTACTTGGATCCAAACCCTGCCCTACCCAGATCCCTGCCTCTTCTGCAGCTGTTTGGAAAGGAGATCAGCTTGGAAACCACAGATAATTTTGGAAATACTTGTAGTAAAAGTGTCCTCTGTCCCCACTCCCTTTTTGCTAATAACTTAGTTTTTCTTCCATATTTAATTTTAGACAAGCCATCTATGATGCATTTGACCGCTTCCTCCGTAAATATGCCAGCTGATTGGATCACAGTGTTATGCAATTAATGAGCAGTTCTTACAAAAGGAATTTTCATCCTGTGACAATGTGAAGAACAAGCAGAAAGCACTAGAGTCTGGAATTCAGTGTTACAGATCAGTCACTTACAAATTTTAAATACATTTCAGCAATTTTAAAACAATGTTTGAATTAAATAATCTCAAAGTACGGTGTTACTGTTTGTAGGAATCCCATATACTCAATATCTAGTCTGTTATTACTATTTATGAAAACTTTACATTTTCAATTATGACTAATTTATTAATTTAAAATAAATGTATTCATGGGAACTTTTTTTGTTGTTTTTGTTGTTGTTATTATTTTTGTTTTGTTTTTTGTTTTGTTTTTTCTAGTGCTGGGGATTGAACTCAGGGCATCACACATGCTACGCAAGTACTTTACCACTGACCCATATCCCCAGCCCCAACTTATTGGTTTTTAATGAAATTGCTAAAACAAACTGAGACTGTCATGTATCAGTCTGTACTGTATACCCTTATTTGACTTCTGCTATTAACTTGATTTGAGAAATATATGCATTCTTTTTTGGATGTGTAATGAACTTCTAGTTGGTTTTCAACTCTAATTAATTTTCTGCCATAGAAATACTTGTGATGTGTAAAATCATTGTTACCTTTGAATTCTTAAAAATCCTGACTGCTTTGTAGACAATGCTTTTAATAATTAAAGTGATTGCCAAAATATAAATAAGATGAATTTATCTGGGCTAGACTTTAAAATTTTACTAAAAAGTAGGTTAGAAAAATGTGCCACATTTTCACTTCCCCGGATATGGTGGTGTACACCTGTATGTAATACCAACTGCGTAAAGAGTTTCAGGCCAGCCTGAGCATCTTAGTGAGACTCTGTCTCAAAACAAGGACTGGGGTTTAGTTCAGTGGTAGAGTCCCTGTTTAATCCCCAGTACTAAAAAGAAAGTTTCAGTTCATGAAAAATGGAAGTGATTAACCTGCTGCATTAAATGATGGTGTCTCTAACATTTTCTTGTATTCCTAATTTTCAATTTGCTGAACATCTGACTTTATTTCAGTTTTGAATTTTGAATTTCCAAATTCAATAGCCACAATAAAATAGTAAACATTATTTTACAGAAAAACTTTATATACCAGTTACTAATTTTTTTAAAAGGAGAATTATGACTAGATTTGGTGCTTTTTTGTGTTTAACTTCTCTAACAGAGAACTAAAATGCTAAAGAAAGTAAAAAGTATTTTTGGGTATCATGTGAAGTAAGTGTATTTGAGTTTTGTTTGTTTGAAATCTTTGTTGTCATGAATTATTTAAAAATATGTATTCAGTGTACTAAGTATATGTGAATTAAAATGTGCCTTTGCAGCCTTTTTAAAGAGTTTGTCACTGTAATACTTTCATCAACTTAATTTTTCACAACTATTTAAAAATTATTAATGTGAATGCGTTGATGGCAGACCAAGTAGTGACTTCTATGAGACAAACTAACACAGAACAGCTGTTAGCTAAGGCAATTTTATATGTCAGACTAGAATCTTCAATTTTAACTGAATGTACAAAACCTCCTGAAGTTCTTTCACAAATACCTTTGAAGATAAAATTTAAACTTACTGTTAACTGAATTGCAATGATTTTCTGTACCATGTATACAGTGAGGTGATATGATTGAATACTTTCTGAACAATGGCTTTAGTAAAACCAGTACTTTATTTTTCATATAAATGTTTATTATTAAGCAATAACATACAAACATGTATGTGATTTCTCTATAGGTAAAAAAATATGAAATTTTGACATAGTTTTAATTAACTCTTAGGCATAGCTAACTTTTCCCAAATAAATTGTGGAAGTAGGTTATTTTTAAAATTTAATCAGATGTTTTATGCACATTTTCACATAATTGCCTAAATTGATTAATTCAAAGAGCAAAATACCTTTTCTTAGAGTTTTTAATATATTCCACTGAAGTAGTGGCATAAGTTCTTTCTCTCCTTCACACACACGCAGACACACACACACACACGTGTATATATTATATATATTCTTTGAGAAGTACTATCTCCTATCTTTTTCCATTTGAGAATTAGGTACATGAAATGCCAGATATTCACGTAGACCAGAGTAGTGAACTGGTACTTTACACAGCCAATTTTACCATAGTTGTTTTATTTGGTGTACATAATGTTTCGAAAGTGTCTAAATTTGGAGTCTTCCAATTGGGCATGCATTCCCAGGTTTGCACTGTACTCCCTCCTGTATCAGACTGTTCGTCTAGTTTGTATTTCCTAAAGACATTTAGGTTTGAGACTCCTGATTTAGGCCCAAGATGAGAAAAAGTTTCTGGGGCTGGGAGTATAACTCAGGGGTAGAGCCCTTGCCGACCATGTGTGAGGAGCTAGGTTGGATTTCCAGGACTATAAAAAAAATTTCCTGAATTTCATGATTTTGCCAATGTTGTAATCACTATTAGATCATCTTAGCATATGCATTTTAGATGATTTCTTAAGAATGTATCTTTTTAATGTGGTGCTTTCTCACAGATTATTAAATTGTTAACACTGTAACGAAAATTTTAAAAAATCATTACCAGATATTTTATATTTTATAATAAAAGCTTATTTAAAAAGTTATTTGCTTTTTTTGAGAGGTATTATTTCAAGTACAGAAAACAATGTTACATTTGAATAACGTGCCCAAACTTGAACTGAGTATACACACTCCTCCTTACTCTACCCACATAGGCAGAAATAGCAAGGCAAGGTCTAGCAGAACAGGATCAGTAACTCTAGGAAATTTTCCCCACGGTGTGTACTCTGAGAGAAAAACAAGCATTCTGACATCATAGTTATCTGAATGTTTTTTTAACTCAATCTTGAATCTGATCACATTTATGCTCTTCAATATATGGTGAACAATTAAAACGAAAAGGTGTCGATTAACCAAAGGATTCAGTTAGGATGGAAATGAGGTCCTGGGTAGAGATGCTATAGAATCTGGGTGTAGACATGTAAGGAAAGGTTGTGGCAGGGAAGAGAAACAATGTTCTGTGTGAACTTTACATCATTATTACAAATGCCTGAGGAACATCAGCTTAAGAATAGGAAATGTTTATACTGGCTCACAGTTTCATAGGTTTCAGTCCATGGTCACTGGGCCCCTGTCAAGGCAAAATCCAAAAAAGATTTTCTTAAGGATTAAAAGAACTAATATGCAGTGTCCAGAGAAGAAAATGTAAATTACAAGTGTAATTTGTGCAGAAACCTATGACTGACAGGTAAGATCATCTACTTTCATGTGGTGCCTGGATAATTCCACAAAGAAAGAAGCTGCTATTCAGTGTGCTGAAGAGATTAGCAGCAGCAGCTGAGAGATTGTCAGAAACTCAGAATCTTTGAGCTAGATCACCAGATTATTCAAATACACACGAAATTCCAAAAAGTACCTCTCTCCAGAGTCAGTGGTTCTTAAGCTACATGAGAGCCACCTGAAGCCTGTAACACACATACACACAACTTGTGTACCAGAGGGTCCAGAATCTGTCCCGAGAGCTTCTGATTGAGTAAATCAGGCCTGGAATCAGAAGTTTCCTAGGATACAGATGTGGGCTGTCCTAGACACAATGAAAGAACTACAGTTCCAAATGGAGTTCAAGCCTGGCTACAATTAGAATCAGCTGGGGAGTTAAAAAAAAAAAAAAAAAAAAAAAAAAACCCTAAAAGCTAGGGATGCTCTGGCCTCACCCCAAATACTGAGTTGGCTTGGTTTGGTTTGGTTTTTTTGTTGTCTTCTTTTTTACAGTATTGGAGATTGAACTTAGGCTGAGCTATATCCCGGCCCTTTTATTTTGGAACAGGGTCTCACTAAGTGGCCCAGCCTAGCTTTGAACTTTTGAGACTCCTGTCTCAGTGTCCGGAGTAACTGGGATTAAAGCATGCACCACTGCACCCAGCTGCTATGTTAATTTTTGTTTGTTGATTTTCTATCCTTTCTATCTTTGTTGAATATATTATTAGATCTAAAACTGTCCTGGTGGAACCTTTAGGGTCTTCTAAATATAGAATTGATTCATCTGCAAATGGGGATATTTTTACTTCTTTTCCAAATGGTATCCCTTTTATTTCCCTTGTCTAATTGCTCTGGCTAAGACGTCAAGTACTACACTAAACAGGAGTAGTGAAATTGGACACCTTTTCTTGGTCTTGATTTTAAAGGAAAAGGCTTTCAGTTTTTCTCCATTTAATAAGATGATGACTGAGTTTGTCACATAGACCCTTTATTATGTTGAGGTCTAATTCTACCTCTAGTTTCTTCATTTTTCTTTATTTTATTATTTTTTTTTTTTTTACTTTTATAGACTGCATTTTGATTCATTGTACGCAAATGAGGAACATCATTTCCTTTCTATGGTTGTGCATGATGTGGATTCATACCATTCATGTAATCATACATGTACATAGGGTAAGGATGTCTGTCTCATTCCACCATCTTTCATACCCCACTGCCTCGCTCATTCCCTCTACGTAATCTAAAGTTTGCAGAAGACATGTTTGGGTAACCCTAAGATGGCGGCTGGCGTTGAGCCAAGAGGTGGCGCATAGTTAGTGTTAACACGGTGTGATCTACTTTTGCCTGATTAGTTAATGTCTCCTCTGCCCTAGTGGTTAACAGATATTCCTCATTCTTTCTTGATTGGTACCAAGGGGTGTGCCTCAACTGTGCTAATCCTAAGCTGATTGGCTGCCTTAGGTACATAAGACACACACCTATAGGAAGCACCTCATATAAGCAGCACCTCTGATAGATTGCAGTACGCGGGATGCACCGTAGACACGCCTTTAGCACAGCACTGATGGCACGCACCTTTAGTTTGCAGGATGCAGGACTCTAAGAAGATATAGATCTCTGAGAGTGTAGCCTCTCCGGTAAGTAAAACCTCTCCCTCTCCTCTCAAAGACTCTTTCTCTCTTATGCAAAGCCTTTCTCTCTCTCTCTCCTCTTAAAGCCTCTCTTCCTCTATAAGCTAGGGAACAAGCAAACAAGCAAGAAAGCAGCCCACTAAAGAGAAAAATAGTAGAAGTAGTTCATTTCCAGTCCACCTCCGATAAATACCCTCGCAATTGCTGCTGCAGGCGGTAATAAATATCTGCGGGACTGTTGCCACGGGCGGCGACAAAAGCCCATGTTTTTTTATGGTTGAAAGGCATTGAATTTTCTTAGTTTCTTCTGCATCTATTGAAATAATCACATGATTTTTTTGTCCTTGATTCTATACATGTATTTGTATCCATTCATTTGTATATGTTGAACCATCCTTGGCCCCTGGAATCACAACTTGATCAATGTGTATATTGTTAATGTCTGGTTGAATTCTGTTTTAGTCAGCTATTTCACTGCTGTGACTAAATGATCTCACCAGCACAATTATAGAGGAGGAAAAGTTTATTTGAGGGCTCATGGTTTCAGGGGTCTTAGCCCACAGAAGGCCAACTCCATTCCTTGGGGCTTGAAGTAAAGTTGAACATAATGGTGAAGTGTGTGGCAAAGGGAAGCAGCTCACATGAGATCAGGAAGCAGAGAGAGAGAGACTCCACTTGCCAGGTACAAATATATGTACTCCAAAGCCGCCACGACCCAATTCCCACCTCCTCCAGTCACACCCTACCTGTCTCCAGTTACCACTCAGTTAATCCCATCAGGGATTAATTCACTAATTAGGTTAAGACTCTTGAAATCCAATCATTTCTCATCTGAACCTTCCTACATTGTCTCACACGTGAGTTTTGGGGGACACCTCACATCCAAACCATAACAAATTCAGTCTGCAAGTTTTTCATTGAGGATTTATGTGTGTGCATTCATTAAGGATATTGATCTACAATTTTCTTTCCTAGTCATGTCTTGTTCTAGTGCTGGTATCAGGGTAGTACTGGCTTCACAGAATGAGGCTGGAAGCATTCCTTCTTTTCTATTTGTTGGAAGAGGCCTGGTAAAGTCCAGCCATAAATCCATTCTACCCAGGGCTTTTTATTACTACTTCAATGTCATGGCTTATTATTGATCTGTTTAGACTTTTTATATACTCTTGGTAGAACATATGTGTCTAGAAACTTATCCATTTCACTTAGATTTTCCAAGTTATCGCAATATAAGTTTTCAAAATAGTCCCTAATGACCCTCTGGACTTCAATGGGATCTGTTGTAATATTTCCATTTTTGTCTCTAATTTTGTTGATTTGGGTGTTCTCTTTCTTTTGGTTAGTTTGGCTCAGGGTTTTCAATCTTGCTTATCTTTCCAAAGAACCAGTGCTGTTTCACTGATCCTTTGTATTCTTTCAGTCTTTAATTCACTAATTTCAGCTCTGATCTTTAGTATTTCTTTCCATCTATTGATTTTAGAACTGGCATGTACTTGTTTTCCTAATATCATGAGATGCACCACTAGGTTATTCATTTGGGATTGCTCTAATTTTTTGTTTTGTTTTGTTTGTGGTTCTGGGATTGAAGTCGGGGGCTTGTGAATGTGAGGCAAGTTCTCTACCAACTGAGCTATATCCCCAGCCCTGCTCTGATTTTTTTAAATGTAGGCACTCACAGCTATCGTATTCCCTCTTAGAACTGCCTTTGCTGTATCCTACAGGTTATGGTAAGTTTTATTCCATTTCACTTTATTTTCCCTGATTTCTTTAATGATCCACTCTGATCGTTCAAAGAATGCATGTTGCTTGGTGCAATGATGCACACCTATAATACAGGAAGCTGGTAGGAAGATCACAATTCTCAAAGAAAAAATAAAAATGATTGGGGATGTGCTCAGTGATAAAGCACCCCTGGGTTAAATCCCTGGTACCAAAACCAAAACAAAACAAAACAAAACAAGCATTGTTCAATCTTCACATGTTCATATACTCTATAGTTTCTCTTGCTGTTGATTTCTAATTACATTCCATTATGATCTGATAAGATGAAAGAAATTATTTCAATTACTTGTTTTAGAGCCTAGTATAAATTCTATTTTGTAGGAACATTCATGAGCTGCTGAAAAAGAAGTATTCTGCTGTTGTGGGTTTGAATATTCTGTAGATATCTGTTAATTCCATTTGATCTCTGAAGTAGTTTAACTTTGTTGTGACTGTTGAATTTTTTTTTTATTGTAAACAAATGGGATACATGTTGTTTCTCTGTTTGTACATGGCGCAAAGGCATACCATTTGTGTAATCATAAATTTACATAGAGTAATGTTGTTTGATTCATTCTGTTATTTTTTCCCTTCCCCCCACCACTCCCACCCCTCTTTACCCTCTATACAGTAGTTCCTTCCTCCATACTTGCCCCCCTCCCTAACCCTAACTCTAACCCTAACACTAACCCTTCCCTCCCCCCCATTATGTGTCATCCTCCACTTATTAGCGATATCATTCGTCCTTTGGCTTTTTGAGATTGGCTTATCTCACTTAGCATGATATTCTCCAAAATTCATCCATTTGCCTGCAAATGCCATAATTTTATCATTCTTTATGGCTGAGTAATATTCCATTGTATATATATACCACAGTTTCTTTATCCACTCATCAATTGAAGGGCATCTAGGTTGGTTCCACAGTCTGGCTATTGTGAATTGAGCAGCTATGAACATTGATGTGGCTGTATCTCTGTAGTATGCTGATTTTAAGTCCTTTGGGTATAGGCCAAGGAGTGGGATAGCTGGGTCAAATGGAGGGTCCATTCCGAGTTTTCTAAGGAATCTCCACACTGCTTTCCAGAGTGGCTGCACTAATTTGCAGCCCCACCAGCAATGTATGAGTGTACCTTTCTCCCCACATCCTCGCCAACACCTGTTGTTGCTCGTATTCTTGATAATCGCCATTCTAATTGGGGTGAGATGGAATCTTAGGGTGGTTTTGATTTGCATTTCTCTTATTACTAGAGATGTTGAACATTTTTCCATATGTTTGTTGATTGCTTGTAGATCTTCTTCTGTGAAGTGTCTATTCATTTCCTTAGCCCATTTGTCCACTGGATTATTTGAATTCTTGGAGTAGAGTTTTTTGAGTTCTTTATAGATTCTGGAGATTAGTGCTCTATCTGAAGTATGATTGGCAAAGATATTCTCCCACTCTGTAGGCTCTTTCTTCGCATTGCTGATAGTTTCCTCTGCTGAGAGAAAGCTTTTTAGTTTGAATCTATCCCAGTGGTTGATTCTAGCTTTTATTTCTTGTGCTATGGGAGTCCTGTTAAGGAAGTCTGATCCTAGACCAACAAGGTGAAGATTTGGACCTACTTTTTCTTCTATAATCTGCAGGGTCTCTGGTCTGATTCCGAGGTCCTTAATCCATTTTGAGTTTACTTTCGTGCATGGTGAGAGATATGGGTTTAGTTTCATTCTGTTGCATATGGATTTCCAATTCTCCCAGCACCATTTGTTGAAGAGGCTATCTTTTCTCCATTGCATATTTTTGGCCCCTTTGTCTAGTATGAGAAAATTGTATTTATTTGGGTTTGTGTCCGTGTCCTCTATTCTGTACCATTGATCTACCTTTCTATTTTGGTACCAATACCATGCCGTTTTTGTTACTATTGCTTTGTAGTAGAGTTGAAGATCTGGTATTGCAATACCCCCTGTTTCACTCTTCCTGCTAAGGATTGCTTTAGCTATTCTGGGTTTCTTATTCTTCCAGATGAATTTCATAATTGCTTGCTCTATTTCTGTAAGGTACACAATTGGGATTTTAATTGGAATTGCATTGAATTTGTATAGCACTTTAGGTAGTATGGCCATTTTGACAATATTAATTCTTCCTATCCAAGAACATGGAAGATCTTTCCATCTTCTAAGGTGTTCTTTAATTTCTTTCTTTAGTGTTGTATAGTTCTCATTGTAGAGGTCTTTCACCTCTTTTGTGAGATTGATTCCCAAGTATTTTATTTTTTTCGAGGCTATTGTGAATGGGGTAGTTTTCCTAATTTCTCTTTCTGAAGATTCATCACTTATGTATAAAAATGCGTTGGATTTATGGGCATTGATCTTGTAACCTGCTACTTTACTGAATTCACTTATGAGTTTTAAGAGTTTTCTGGTGGAATTTCCAGGTTCCTCTAAATATATAATCATGTCATCAGCGAACAGGGATACTTTGAGTTCTTCTTTTCCAATTCGTATCCCTTTAATTTCTTTGGTTTGTCTAATTGCTCTGGCCAGAGTCTCAAGAACGATGTTGAATAGAAGTGGTGAAAGAGGGCATCCCTGCCTTGTTCCAGTTTTTAGGGGGAATGCTTTCAGTTTTTCACCATTTAGAATGATATTAGCCATGGGCTTAGCATAAATGGCCTTTACAATGTTAAGGAATGTTCCCACTATCCCTATTTTTTCTAGTGTTTTGAGCATGAAGGGGTGCTGTATTTTATCAAATGCTTTTTCTGCATCTATTGAAATAATCATGTGATTCTTGACTTTAAGTCTATTAATATGGTGAATTATGTTTATTGATTTCCTGATGTTGAACCAACCTTGCATACCTGGGATGAAGCCCACTTGATCATGGTGCACTATCTTTTTAATATGTTTTTGTATGCGATTTGCTAAAATTTTGTTGAGAATTTTTGCGTCGATGTTCATTAAGGATATCGGTCTGAAATTTTCTTTCCTTGATGAGTCTCTGTCTGGTTTAGGTATCAGTGTGATATTGGCTTCATAGAATGAGTTTG
Source organism: Sciurus vulgaris (assembly GCF_902686455.1). Taxonomy (NCBI): domain Eukaryota; kingdom Metazoa; phylum Chordata; class Mammalia; order Rodentia; family Sciuridae; genus Sciurus; species Sciurus vulgaris. Next base: position 8,731,763 of record NC_136469.1, read on the forward strand.
GGAGGGTTCCCTCCTCTTCTGTTTTATGGAATACTTTGAGAAGTATTGGAATGAGCTCTTCTTTAAAGGTTTTGTAGAACTCGGCTGAGAACCCATCTGGTCCCGGACTTTTCTTTGTTGGTAGGCTTTTGATGACTTCTTCTATTTCAGTACTTGAAATTGGTCTATTTAAATTGTTTATGTCCTCCTCGTTCAGTTTAGGCAATTCATATGTCTCTAGAACCTGTTGATGTCTTCGAAATTTTCTATTTTGTAGGAGTATAGATTTTCAAAATAGCTTCTAATTATGTTTTGTATTTCAATCCTGTCTGTTGTGATATTTCCTTGTTCATTCCGAATTTTAGTGATTTAGGTTTTCTCTCGTCTTCTCTTTGTTAGTGTGGCTAAAGGTTTATCAATTTTGTTTATTTTTTCGAAGAACCAACTATTTATTTTGTCAATTTTTTGTATTGTTTCTTTTGTTTCAATTTCATTGATTTCAGCTCTGAGTTTAACTATTTCCTGTCTTCTACTACTTTTGGTGCTGTTCTGTTCTTCTTTTTCTAGGGCTTTGAGCTGTAGTGTTAGGTCATTTATTTGTTGAGTTTTACTTCTTTTATTAAATGCGCTCCATGAAATAAATTTCCCTCTAAGTACTGCTTTCATAGTGTCCCAGAGATTTTGATATGATGTTTCTTTGTTCTCATTTACCTCTAAGAATTTTTTAATTTCCTTCCTGATATCTTCTCTTATCCATTCATCATATAATAGCATATTGTTTAATCTCCAGATGTTGGAATAGTTTCTGTGTTTTACTCTTTCATTTATTTCTAACTTCAATCCATTATGATCTGATAGAATACATGGTAGTGTCTCTATCTTCTTGTATTTGCTAACATTAGCTTTGTGGCATAATATATGGTCTATTTTAGAGAAGGATCCATGTGCTGCTGAGAAGAAAGTGTATTCGCTCTTGGTTGGATGGTATATTCTATAAATGTCCGTTAAGTCTAAATTATTGATTGTGTTATTGAGATCTATGGTTTCTTTGTTCAATTTTTGTCTGGAAGATCTGTCCAGTGGTGAGAGAGGTGTGTTAAAATCACCTAGTATTATTGTGTTATGGTCTATTTGGTTTCTGAAATTGAGAAGGATTTGTTTGACATACATGGATGAGCCACTGTTTGGGGAATAGATGTTTATGATTGTTATATCTTGCTGATTTATGCTTCCCTTAAGCAGTATGAAATGACCTTCTTTATCCCTTCTGACTAACTTTGGCTTGAAGTCCACATTATCGGAAATGAGGATGGATACTCCAGCTTTTTTGCTGAGTCCATGCGCATGGTATGTTTTTCCCCATCCTTTCACCTTTAGTCTATGGGTATCTTTTTCTATGAGGTGAGTCTCTTGCAGGCAACATATTGTTGGATCTTTCTTTTTAATCCAATCTGCCAGTCTATGTCTTTTGATTGATGAATTCAGGCCATTAACATTCAGGGTTATTTTAGAGATATGATTTGGTTTCCTGGTCATTTGGTTCATTTTTAAAATTTTATTTATTTGTTTGACACAACTTGTTTCCTCCTTTATTTGACGATTCCTTTAGGATAATTCCTCCCTTTGCTGATTTGCTTCTTTGTTTTTCATCTCTTCCTCACGGAATATTTTGCTGAGAATGTTCTGTAATGCTGGCTTTCTTTTTGTAAATTCTTTTAGCTTTTGTTTATCATGGAAGGATTTTATTTCATCGTCAAATTTGAAGGTAAGTTTTGCTGGGTATAAGATTCTTGGTTGGCATCCATTTTCTTTCAGGGCTTGAAAAATGTTGTTCCAGGCCCTTCTAGCTTTTAGGGTCTGGATTGAAAAGTCTGCTGATATCCGTATTGGTTTCCCCCTGAATGTAATTTGGTTCTTTTCTCTCAGAGCCTTTAAAATTCTGTCTTTATTTTGTATGTTAGGTATTTTCATTATAATGTGCCTTGGTGTGGGTCTGTTGTAATTTTGTATATTTGGAGTCCTATAAGCCTCTTGAACTTGATTTTCCATTTCATTCTTCAGATTTGGGAAATTTTCTGATATTATTTCATTGAATAAATTGTTCATTCCTTTGGCTTGTTTCTCTAGGCCTTCCTCAATCCCAATAATTCTTAAATTTGGCCTTTTCATGATATCCCATAGTTCTTGTAGATTCTGTTCATGATTTCTTACCATCTTCTCTGTTTGTTCAACTTTGTTTTCAAGGTTAAATATTTTGTCTTCAATGTCTGAGGTTCTGTCTTCCAGGTGTTCTATCCTACTGGATATGCTTTCTATGGAGTTCTTAATTTGGTTTATTGTTTCCTTCATGTCAAGGATTTCTGTTTGGTTTTTTTCAATATCTCTAACTCTTTATTGAAATGATCTTTTGCTTCCTGTATTTGCTCTTTTAACTGTCGATTGGTGCGATCATTCAATGCTTGCATTTGCTCTTTCATCTCATCGTTTGCTTCTCTGATCATTTTAATTATGTACATTCTGAACTCCTTTTCTGTCATTTCTTCTGCCATGCTGTCATTGGGTTTTATTGATATAACATCTAGATTTGTTTGCAGCATTTTCTTTCCTTGTTTTCTCATATTGTTCAGGTATCAGTGGACCGCTGAGATATTGCAGATTTCCTCTATCGACTTACAATGTCCCTGAAGATTTCTATATATATCCCCCCTTAGCCTTCAGTAGCCTGAAGTCTTGGAGGAAGTTGATAATGCGGTGCTCCACAAGGAAGCTGCCTCTCTAGGAGTGGTGGCCTTCAGGTGGGGTATAATCCCTGCTAGTGGGCAGAGGTGCCTCCACTTGTTGACCAATGGTCATCCAAAGGGAACCTAGGCTGCGGGCTGAGGCAAGGCCTGTTTGGGCCTGAGTCTCTGGTTTTACCGTCCTTGTGGGGAAACCTCACCCGGTAGGGAAGACTCACCCGGTGGGGAGGTCTCGCTGGTCAGTTCCCTCCTAAAGGTTCCCCTCAATTTACAGCTACCACCTGGGCTGGGATGCCTTCCTCTGAAAAGTTCCCAGGGGCCCAGCCCTACCTCCTGGGCCTGGGAGCCTCACCCTTCGCAGATGAATCTCCTTAGGCTGCCCCTCCTCAGAGAATCTGCCCGCAGGCCTGGAACCTTCGCTCCGCCCTAAGCCTGTCTCTGTGCGGCTCTTCCACCCAGAAGCCTCCTAGATCCTGGGACCCTGCTCTGCACCTAATCGCCTGGCTATGCGGCCCCTCCTCTGAGCAGCCACCTGGGGCCCCGTACAATCACTCTGAGACCCAGAGACCCGCCACATGCCTCTTCCTCCAGACAGCCGCCCAGTATTCCGGTGCGGTCACTAGGAGTCCAAGAAACTCACTGTGTGCCTCCACCTCTCACCAACCACCCGTAGCCCTGGGCAATCAATCACTCCGAGTCGAAGTGACCCTCCCCGTTCCTCCTCCTTCTCCAGATAACCCCCCAAGTGTTCAGGAGCGGTCGCTCCGAGTGGCTCTGAATCCACGTGACCCGCAGCACGGGTCCTCTGGGCAACCGCCCGGAGCTCTGGTGCGGCCACTCAAGACCAAGCGACCCACCACGCTTCTCCTCCAGGCAGCCCCCCTGTGTTCAGGAGCTGTCACTTTAAGTCCAAACAACTCACCACTCGCCTTCTCCTCTGAGCAGCCGCCTGGAGCGCTAATGCAGTCACTGCTAGTCCAAAGGACCCACCGCACTCCTCCTCCTCCTCCTCCTACTCCTCCGGGCAGGCCCCGGTGCTCAGAAGTGGTCCGAGTCCAAACAGCTCGCCGCGCGGCTTCTCCTCTGGCAACCGCCTGTAGCTCTGGTGTATCACTCCGAATCCAAGCGGCCCCGCTCCTCCTCCTCCTCAGGGCAGGCCCCGGTGTTCAGAAGTGTTGTTCTGAGTCCAAACAGCTCGCCGCGCGGCTTCTCCTCTGGCAACCGCCTGTAGCTCTGGTGCAGTCACTCCGAATCCAAGTGGCCACGCTCCTCCTCCTCCTCCTCAGGGCAGGCCCCGGTGTCCTGAGTCCACACAGCTCTCCTCGCCTCTCCTCCCCTGGGCAGCCGCCGGAGCCCCAGTGGTTGCTCCGAGTCCCTGCGCTGTGCCAAGCAGCCTCCTTTACGGCGCTCCCAGTTGTCCGAGCTCACTGCTCCAGCGGGGGGAGGGGTGTCTCGCCGGCAGCTCTACTTCACAAAGTTTCCTGCGTTCCGGGACCACCGTCCCATCTGGGATGGCTTCCCAGCGGGTGAGAGTCACCCGGCTGCTTTGAGTTGGTCCCAAGTGTCTCAATATCTCCTCTTTTGAATCCTGAGTCCTGGAGCAACATGAAATGCAGCCACCCTCTAGGCCGCCATCTTGAAAAACTGTGACTGTTGAATTTTGTCTGGATGATTTATCTTTCAGTGAGATTGGGATATTGGAAGTCCCCAGCTATTATCATTTTGTGGTTAACCAGTCCCTTTGTGTCTTTTTTTTTTTTTTTTTTTTTGGTACTGGGGATCGAACTCAGGGCCTTGTGCTTGTGAGGCAAGCACTCTACCAGCTGAGCTATCTCCCCTGCCCAGGAATAAATATTTATAATCCTTTTCTTGCTGCATTGTTCCTTTTGCTAATGATCTTCTTTGTCTTTTTGAATTTTGGCTTGAAGTCTGCTTTCTCAGATGTAAGAATTGCTACTCCTGATTGTTTTTGGATTCCATTTCCATGGAATATCATATTCCTTCATTTCAGTCTATGAATGTGTTTTGTGCAGCCAGGTTTAAGAACCACTGTGGTAGCTGGGCACAATGACACACACCTGTACTCCCAGCAACTCAGGAAGCTGAGGCAGGAGGATCACAAGTGCAAGGCCCTAAGCAACTTAGTAAGTCCCTGTCTCAACTTAAAAAAATATGAAGAGAGATGCTGTATTGGTGAGAGTGAGTGCCCATCGCTCCTGAAGACCTGAAGAGAACTTGGCTGCCAAGAAGGACATTTTGAAGGTTTTGTTGGCTGGAAGAGGTGTCTCTGGAATTCCATCCCTAGATCTTTCTTCGGGATTTGAAGAAAACTAAATTAGGACCATGGGGACACAGAAGGTGACCCCATCTCTGATCTTTGCTATCTCTGTGGCTACAATCGGCTCTTTCCAGTTTGGCTACAACACTGGAGTCATCAATGCTCCTGAGACTATCATAAAAGACTTTCTCAACCACACTTTGGAAGAGAGGTTAGAAGACCTTCCCAGTACGACATTGCTCACAAGCCTTTGGTCCTTGTCTGTGGCCATCTTTTCTGTTGGTGGTATGATGGGCTCCTTTTCAGTTGGACTCTTTGTCAACCACTTTGGCAGGCGTAATTCAATGCTTATTGTCAACCTGTTGGCCATTGCTGGTGGCTGCCTCATGGGGTTCTGCAAGATTGCTGAGTCAGTTGAGATGTTAATCCTGGGTCGCCTGATTATTGGCCTTTTCTGCGGACTCTGCACAAGTTTTGTGCCCATGTACATTGGAGAAGTGTCACCCACTGCTCTGCGGGGTGCCTTTGGCACTCTCAACCAGCTGGGGATCGTCATTGGGACTCTGGTGGCTCAGATCTTTGGTCTGGAATTTATCCTGGGCTCTGAAGAACGGTGGCCTGTGCTGTTGGGCTTAACAATCATTCCAGCTATCCTACAAAGTATAGCTCTTCCATTTTGCCCTCAAAGTCCTAGATTCTTGCTCATTAACAGAAAAGAAGAGGAGAATGCTAAGAGGATCCTCCAATGGTTGTGGGGCACACAGGATGTGAACCAAGATATTCTGGAGATGAAAGAAGAGAGTGTTAGAATGTCACAAGAAAAGCAAGTCTCTGTGCTGCAGCTCTTTAGATCATCCAGCTACCAACAGCCCATCCTCGTTTCCATCGTGCTCCAGCTCTCGCAGCAGCTCTCTGGGATCAATGCTGTGTTCTACTACTCAACAGGAATCTTCAAGGACGCAGGTGTTGAGGAGCCAATATATGCCACCATTGGAGCGGGTGTGGTTAATACTATTTTCACTGTAGTTTCTCTGTTTCTGGTGGAAAGGGCAGGAAGAAGGACTTTACATATGATAGGCCTTGGAGGGATGGCTGTGTGTTCCATCATGATGACTATTTCTTTGTTATTGGAGGATGAGTATGATTCGATGAGCTTTGTCTGTATCACAGCTATCTTGGTCTATGTGGCCTTCTTTGAGATTGGACCAGGCCCCATTCCGTGGTTTATTGTGGCTGAACTCTTTGGACAAGGACCACGCCCAGCTGCCATGGCAGTGGCTGGTTGTTCTAACTGGACCTCCAACTTTTTAGTTGGACTGCTCTTTCCCTCAGCTGCAGTCTATTTGGGAGCCTATGTTTTTCTTGTGTTTGCCACTTTCCTCATTATGTTCCTGATCTTCACCTTCTTCAAAGTCCCTGAGACCTGAGGCAGGACTTTTGAGGATATCACACGGGCCTTTGAAGGGCAGGTTAATGAGTCCAGTAGATCTGGGAAAGGCTCCGTGGTGGAGATGAACAGCATCCCACCTCTTAAAGAGAACACCACCAATGTCTAGTCAGACCTCCTTCCACCTCCCTCTCAACATAGAAAGCAACAGCTCCCTGAATAGGGAGAGAAACTTCATCAGGATGAACCCAGGACTGCTTCCGAATGCTGCTACTTGATTCCCTACTCATCCCACACACTCCTGAACACTCAGATGAACCCAGTGCTGGGGTTAGTCAGATCTTCAATGCTTTTTAAATACTTCATTTCTTGGACATTCTCTCCTGTTTAGGAGAGACCAAGTGGAACTACCTTCATTTCAGGAGGGATTGGCTGCTGGCATATGACAACTTTGCCAGCTCTTCTTCCCTTAGGTTCTGAGAATTGCCTCACTGGGGCACATAGGGGTGCAGTTCCCCCAACGTCAGACTTGTCAGGAAGCAGTTATACGTAGAGTGTGGAGGGTTGTGGGGAATTTAACAAGAGCACCTTCCTCATTTTCATACAGCTCTGCACAGCAAAGTAACTTGAGTTTTATTTATCTTCTGGTTTTATTGCATAAATATTTATTTTTTTAAGTATAAAGTAATTTTACCAAATAATGAAAACATAAGGAAATAAAGGTTAGAGGGAGGTGTTTAAAGAGAGGTTACAGGGCAAAGAAGATTTGATATTAGAGAGGTTAAGGTACAAGAAGGAAGAATGGAGGAAGAAATGTTTGTTGGTGGAGGGTATGTGATATGGTGCCTGAAGTCTGCATGTTGTCTAATGACAATGTGTTTCAGATGGAAACTTAGTTTAATTTCTCAGAAGAGTCATGTGCCTATATAAAAAAAGCTACTGGTTTCCTTTGGGACTTTTCTTTAAGATTGTAGTTTATAGTATTACTTGAAATCTAATGGTTACTAAGATGGGTGTTATAGTTAATGGCTGTTGATGCATTTTAATTTTGGATGGAGTCCAGAGAAGGGAGGGGTATTTGCAGAAAGCTTTCTTCCCTTCCCAACCACTTCCTTAATCCAAACAATTCCTTCTCCTGATAGTGAACTCATGTTTTAAGTAACTCCATTACCTATCTGGTGGCAGAGCCCTCCAAATGAAAAACCTAAGAAAATTGGTTCCTGCTGAATTGGTTCAGTATTTCTCCATTTTGTTAAGATTTTATATGTTTTAACTTTTTTTAAAGGGATTCAAAGGAAAATGTTTATAGCTAATTTGGAATTTGTAACCTCAGCTCTGGGAAAGGGTTTTTTTTTTTTAAACGATTATTATCTAGTTTCAGTATGTTGTTGCTCTAAGGTCATGGCATGCCTGTCTGTGTCTGTTACATGTCAAATTACCCTTATTACCATGTTACCCTGATACTATATCAGGTACCCTTTGGGGACTTGAATCTTTCTGATAGACACATTTGAAATAGTACGAGTAAATGTACAGTGTAGCCCACACTTGAGAATATGAATGTATGTGCACTGTCACTTTGTTCTGGTTGAAAGTAGTTTATTGTTTGTTCCTATAGCCTTCTTTGAATACATTGTATTAAAACTCATCCCTATGTACATAGGTAAAAAAAAAAAAAAAAAAAAAACAACAAGGAAGTAAAATAAAATGGACTAGGGATGCATATCAGTGGTTGGGTTTAATCCCTGATACCAAACAAACAAAGAACATTGTGCTGCTGGGCATGGTGGCACATACCTGTAATTCCAGTGACTCAAGAAGTTGAGGCAGGAGGATCACAAGAACAAGGCCAGCCTGGGCAATGTAGTGATTCCCTGTCTCGAGATAATGAAAAGGGTGGGAATGTAGTTCCATGTAAAGCACCCCTGGGGTACAATCTTCAGTATATTAAGAAAAAAGAAAAAGGAACCATTGTTAAACAAAGGACTGAAGGGAAGAGGTATAGCTGCTGAAGGAAAAGGGGAAGGCTGTGATTTCCTGTGAAGTTATGAAATCAACACAGATTTTGATAAGGAAATCTCGATATTCTAGGTATTGTCAGCACCCAAGAGTTAATAGAGTATCCAAGGTGAATAGTGTTTCTTTTGCTTCTTCTGTTTTGTTATAGGTAGATGTGTTAGAGCAGAATGAGTTGAGGGTGAATTTTGGTACTTGTGTTCGGTAGGAATTCTTTAAACCATCAAAATCTTTAATGCATCTCTGTAACATAGGAGAGATGAACAAAGAATAAATATCAACTATTAACATTATGCTTTGGTTTCTTTCAAACATAAAAATTCTGTCTTCTTTTTAAAAAAGAATTTTTTAGTTGTAAATGGACATGATACCTTTGTTTTATTTGTTTATTTTTATGTGGTGCTGAGGATCAAAACCAGTGCCTCACACATGCTAGGCAAGTGCCCTACCACTGAGCTACAACCCCAGCCCTTATCTGTCCTTCTTAATCTCATGAAATTGCTAGTAGTACTACTAGTAGTAGTACTACTACTAGTAGTAGTAGCAGTGGTAGTGGTAATAGTACTAGTACTAGTACTAGTAGTAGTAGTAGTAGTGGTAATAGTACTAGTAGTAGTAGTACTGGGGATTAAACCCAAGGGTCCAAGGGCACTTTATCACTGAGCTACTACATTCCCAACTTTTTTTTTTTTTTTTTCTGAGACAGGGTCTTGCTAAGTTGCTTAGGGACTCCCTAAATTTCTAGGGCTGGTCTGGAATGTGCAATCCTTCTGCCTCAACCTCCTGAGTTGTGGGGATCACTGATAATTGCTTCTAATATGGGTCTACTAATGAGAAAAATGGAATTCTTTTGGGGGCATAATCCACTTCATTGGGGTTCAAAGTTTGTGTTCCCTATCATCAAACTCTGTGCAAACACTCATGTGTTGATGCTGATCTGTCATGACACTTTACATACTTTAGCTTTGAAAACATTTCTACGTGGATAGCTACTGCCAAATAATGGTATCAGTCCAAAAGTAAATGCTTTATGTTGGACGTATTCATCATTTGGGAAGCGGTTGTAGGTTTTCATTAGATTCATCCCCGATATTTTCCTTGTAGCTTTTTTTGCAACAATATGAAGTGATGGTAGCAGCACAGAGTTTGCTGCAACTGCTGTCTCTGACGTAGTGTGACAGTGGCCACAGACATACATAAATGGGTAAGCGAGGCTCTACTTATTCCAATAACATTTTATTTAAGGAAATGAAATTTGAATTTCATGTGTCACAAAATAATCTTCCTGTTTGTTTGTTTGTTTTGGGGTACTAGGGATTGAACTCAGGGGCACTCAACCACTGAGCCACATCCCCAGCCCTATTGTGTATTGTATTTAGCACCTCGCTTTTGCTGAGGCTGGCTTTGAGCTCTTGATCCTCCTGCCTCAGCGTCCAGAGCTGCATGGGATTACAGCTGCGAGCCACCGCGCCTGGCTGTTTATTTATTTTTACCATTACACAATGTAAAAGCCAGCCAGGTGCAGTGGCACACATCCATCATTCCAGTGACTTGGGAGGCTGAGGCAGGGGTTGGCAAGTTTGAGGCCAGTCTGGGTAACTCAGTGAGAGTCTGTCTCAAAATAAAAAGGATGGGGATGCAGCTCAGTGGTAGAATGCCTGTAGGTTCAATTGGCCATAGTCAGCCAATTCCAGGTCAATGTCTTCAATATTTTCTATTTTGTTGGAATATAGGTTTTCAAAGTAGCTTCTCATTGTGTTAAGTATTTCAGTGGTGTCTGTCGTGATATTTCCTTTTTCATCATCAATTTTAGTAATTTGAGTTTTCTTTCTCTTTCTCTTTGTTAATGTGGCTAAGGGTTTTTCTATTTTGTTTACTTTTTCAAGGAACCAACTTTTTCTTTTGTCAGTTTTTTGAATAGTTTCTTTTGTTTCAATTTCATTGATTTCAACTCTGATTTTAATTATTTCCTATCTTCTAATACTTTTGGTATTGTTCTGTTCTTTTTCTAGGGCTTTGAGATGTACTGTTAGATCATTTAGTTGTTGCCTTTTTATTCTTTTCTTGAATGACCTTCATGCAATGAATTTTTCTCTTAATATTGCTTTCAGAGATTTTTTTTTTTTTTTTTTTTTTTTTTTTTTTTGTGGTGCTGGGGATGATCCCAGGGCCCTGTGCTTGTAAGGCAAGCACTTTACCAACTGAGCTATCTCCCCAGCCCCAGCTTTCAGAGGTTTTGATATGTTGTATTGTCATTCTCATTTGCCTCAAAGAATTTTTTTTTATCTCTTCCCTGATGTTTTCTGTTATCCATGCTTCATTCAATAGCATATTATTTAGTCTCCAGGTGTTGGAGTAATTTCTGTTTTTTATTTTGTCACTGATTTCTATTTTCATTCCATTATGATCTGATAAAAAACAAGGTAGTATCTCTATTTTTTTGCATTTCCTAAGGGCTGCTTTGTGGCATAACATATGGTCCATTTTCGAGAAGGTTCCATGTGCTGCTGAGAAGAAAGTGTATTTGGTCATTGATGAATGGAATATTCTATATATGTCTGTTAAGTCTAAGTTACAATTGTGTTATTGAGTTCGGTTTCTTTGTTTAGTTTTTGTTTGGAAGATCTATCCAGTGATGACAGCAGTTTGTTAAAGTCACCCAGAATTATTGTGTTGTGGTCTATATGATTCCTGGAATTGAGAAGGATTTGTTTGATGTACAGGGATGCACCATTGTTTAGGGCATAAATATTTACTATCGTTATGTCTTCCTGATTTATGGTTCCCTTAAGCAGTAAAGAAATGTCCTTCTTTATACCTTCTGACTAACTTTGGCTTGAAGTTCACATTATCTGATATGAGGATGGATACTCCAACTTTTTTGCTGAGTCCATGGGCATGGTATGTTTTTTCCCATCCTTTCACCTTTAGTCTGTGGCTATCTCTTTCTATGAGATGAGTCTCTTGCAGGCAGCCAATTATTGGATCTTTCTTTTTAATCCAATCTGCCAGTCTATGTCTTTTGATTGATGAGTTTAGGCCATTAACGTTCAGGATTATTATTGAGAAATGATTTGTATTTCCAGTCATTTGGCTTATTTTTGGTTTTTAAGTTGGCTTGGTTTCTCCTTTGAGTAGTTTTTCTCTAAGGTAGTTCCTCCCTTTGCTGACCTACATTGTTGTTTTTCATTTCCTCCTCATGGAATATTTTGTTGAGAACATTCTGTGACACAGGCTTTCTATTTGTAAATTCTTTTAACTTTTATCATGGAAGCATTTTATTTCATCTTCAAATCTGAAGGTTAGTTTTGCTGGGTATAGAATTCTTGGTTGGCAACCATCTTCTTTCAGGGCTTGAAATATGTTGTTCCAGGCCCTTCTAGCTTTTAGAGTCTAGGCTGAGAAATCTGTTGATATCCATACTGGTTTCCCCCATATGTAATCTGATGTTTTTCTCTCCCAGCTTTCAAAATCCTATCTTTCTTTTGGGTGTTATGCATTTTCATTATAATGTGCCTTGGTGTGGATCTGTCGCTGCCCGCGGCAACAATCCCGCGGATATTGGTTACCGCCTGCAGCAACAATTGCGCGGGTATTTATCGGAGGCGGACTGGGAATAAACTACTTTTCCTATATTCACTAATTTATAGAGGAAGAGAGACTTTGCTTAGAGGAAGAGAAACTTTGCTTAGAGGAAGTTTTGGAGAAAGACAAAGGCTTCTACGCTTATCAGAGATCTATTTCTTCTTAGAGTTCTGCTGCTTCTTCTTAGAGGTGCGTCCTGCATCCTGTGAACTAAAGGTGCATACTAGAGGTGCATGCTAAAGGTACTGTCAGAGGTGCTTCTTAGTGGTGCGTCCCACATACTGCGATCTGAGCTCTATGACCTAGAGGTGTGTTCTTAGTCCTCCACACTGCGATCTGCCATCTGCCTGCTGCCTGCTGCCTCCTGCTGCTGCTGCTGCTTTCTGCTTGCCGCTTCTTCTCTCTGCTAGCTGCTGCTTCTTGCCTTTTGCCTACTGCCCGCTTATATTCCCTCCAGGAGGCGGAGGACGGGTCCACGCTAGTTGAGATCAGGCGAGCAGGCACAAGCAGGAGCACTCGGGAACACCTGTCCACACGTTGTGTGCGTGGACTTAATTAAATACGGCCAATGATAAATCTGATAAATCACCTGGGCGTGCTTATATTAATCAACCTCCTCACTGCTGATGTGATCAAAACAAACTTGGGCTGGCCTCCAGGCGCCATCCTGGCGCAGCCCACATGGCACAGCCCCCAACAGGATCTGTTGTAATTCTGTGCATTTGGTGTTCTGTAAACCTCCTGTATTTGATTTTCCATTTCATTCTTCAAGTTTGAGAAATTTTCTGATATTATTTCATTGAACAGTTTGTTCATTCCTTTGGTTTGTGTCTCTGTGCCTTCCTCAATCCCAGTAATTCTTAAATTTGGTATTTTCATGATGTCCCACAGTTCTTGGTGTTTTTGCTCACGATTTCTTACCATCTTCTCTATTTGCTCAACTTTATTTTCAAGATTAAATATTTTGTCTTCATTGTCTGAGGTTCTTCCTTCCAAGTGGTCTAGTCTGTTGGTGATGCTTTCCATTGAGTTCTTTTTTTTGTTTGTTTTTTGTTTGTTTGTTTGTTTGTTTCCTTCATTTCAAGGATTTGGAACATTTTCTTTGGAATATTTTCTTCCCTTGTTTTTCCATGTTCTTCACATATCTTCCCCTCTAGCAGTGCAGATCTGGGATATTGCAGTTTCCCGTCTACAGGCTTATAGTGACCCTAAAGGTTTCCAAAACCTCTTCTTTAAGGGGGAGATCAATATTAACAGTGCCCAGTACAGAAAATATGCAGCCCTAAACCACATAGCTCCTATGAAGACATTAACAATATTGTCATAATAATCTGAGAGGATGAGTTCAATTATTATCTATAGTATAACAAACAGATTTGCAAGAAGATCTGCAGATTCTAATGGAGGACAAAGAAGATGGGGAGGGGTGTAGGTTATGACTTAATGGGATAAGAAAAGATTATATAGAAGTTCTAGATGGTAGAAAGAGTGAAAGTGTAATCAAAAGAAGTTGATTATTAGCATGAGAAAAGGGAGAAAGACTGAGGAAACAGGTAAACAAAAGGAAAATAAAGCAAGAAAAGTAAAGAAATAAAAACTTAAAATTTTTCAAAAAGGAGAAAAAATAAAGAAAAAGAAAACTACACTCTAACAGTCATACAGTATTCAAACCTCCCAGTCTTCAGTAGCCTGAGTTATGAGAGGTACTTGACAATGAGCTTCCAGTCTCCAGCAGGCATCTCAGGATGAGATTTGCCCCACCTAAAGATGGCAGCTTCTGGCTTCCAGGATAATGCAAGATGGCCGCTCTGGCTTCCAAATGTGTTGGCAAATGGGGAGCTGCAGCTTGGCATGTGTGCGTGGTTGGTCGGGTCCTGGAGGTGGGCTGCGTTTGGTCTGGTTGTGGGGTCCTGGAGGCAGGAAGTGGTCCTTCGGGTTGAAGGGTCCTGGAGACAGGGCTCTGTCAGTCTGGCCAGGGGTCCTGCAGGTCCTGGCTGTTGTCTCAAAATGGTGGCAGCCATGTGTAACCAAACCTGCAGGTACTGTGACTGTGGACTTTCAGGCAACAGCAGGGAGCTGGAGATCCACTGAGCATCCGCAGTCGGTCTGTTGGCTATTGGTGGACGATCAGCAGGTGGACCTCAGGTGGTGGGTGATGGGTAGGTGAAAGGCAGGGGATGGGCAGGCAAGAGGCTGGCAAATGATGAATGATAGGCACCAGTCAGTGAGCAATCTGCACTCAAAACGTAGTCCATATGCTGGCAGACTGCAGGTAATCACAGTAGACAAACAGGGTAAATAGCAGGGGATTGATAAGCAGTAAAGACTGCCTCACAGAGAAACAGATATCCTCTGCTTGAAACCCAAGTTACAGAGCAACAAGGAACACAGCCTCCCTCTAGCCCACCATCTTGGATCCTCCTGGCAAGACATTCTTATGTGAAGCTTGCTAGTACAGTTCAGAGTCAATGACTTAATTGACATTAAGGACAGATCCTTCAGTCTTTGCTTCTGCTGCGTGTTTACATCATTGCACATGTCACAGAGGCCAATGGAGTCTTAACATTATTATGAAAATAGTTTTGATCTTGCAGACTTCCTGAAAGGAACTCCAAGACCCAGGAATTATGAACCACAGTTTATATATCTGTTAACCTAGGACATGGCTTCTCTTTTCTTTTTCAGTACAGGGGATTGAACCCAGGGCCTGGTGCATGCTAGGCAAACAGCCTGTCACTGAATTACATCCTCAGTGTAACATGTTCACTTGATGCTTTGACTATATCCCTTGTCATTTTGAAACTTACATGGTTTTTTCTTTTTCCCAAACTTTCCCCTGAACTTCTCCTCCCTGATCTTCTTTTCCCTGATCTTATTCTGATCTCTCTTCCCTAATCTCATTTTCTCTGAATCACCTCTTAAAAACCCCTGTTCCTGCTGATTGGCAGAATCACAGCCCGTGGGACAGGAGTCCTCTGTTTCTCCTTTGCTAGCAAAGCAATAAACCATCTTTTCCCTTTTTCTCAAAACCGTGTCCTTGTTATTGGATTTTGCTTTGAGGCGGTTCTGAATCGCACAGGTTGTCCCCAGGTTCGTGATCCTCCTGCCTCATGCTCCTGAATAGCTGGGCTTATAGGCATGAGCCCAAGTGCCTAGGTTAGGACACAGACGTAAGCAACTCCGCTAGCAATGTTTAGGCGAAGAAGAATTAAAGGGGTAGACCAAAGAGTAGCCAGAAAAACAGGAGGTAAACAATGAGTGTTTTATGGAATTTATGTAGTATCATGGAAGCTGGGAAGAATAAACAAGAACTTGTGAAAAAAATTATAAAAACTTTTTCAGAAAAATTAGTAACCACATGCATGTATCTAACTGAAATAAAGTAAGACTTTACTGATTAACCTATACTAGTGTGGTATAAGATAGGAATCCATTGGACCTTGTTTGTAGGGGATCTTGATGCTGACACCTCGGAGAAAGAAATGCAATCCTAAGCGTATTGTTCTGCATGAGGAACTTCCACCCATTTATAAGCACTGTCAAATCGTTCACAGGTTCCTTTTTATTCTTTAGTTTTTTTAGTTGTAGATGGACCCAATATCTTTATTTAATTTATTCATTTATTTATTTATATATTTCTATGTGGTGCTGAGGATCGAACCCAGTGCCTCCCACATGCCAGGCAAGCACTCTACCACTGAGCCACATCCCCAGCCCCATTCATAGATTCTTCAATTCTAAAACCAACATATAACAAAGCACAAATAAAGGCATTGTGGTCACACAACAGAGTGCACCTTGTGTGATCACCCTCAGCTGCACTGCTGGCAAGTGGTAAAGCTGGCACCGGAAACCAGGCAACCGGCTTCAGTTGAACCCCTGCTGCTGCCTTTGTTTTAAAAATTAAACTACAGATTATCATCTTCTTCTTCTTTTTTGGTGTGTGGGGGTGGAGGTACTGGGGATTGAATCCAGGCACGTTCTGCCTTTGAGCTGCATCCCATCACCCCACCCTTCTTAAAAGTTTTATTTTGAGAGAGAATTTCCCTACATTTCTCGGGCTGGCCTTGAAACATGTCATCCCCCTGTCTCAGCCTCCTGAGTCACCTGAATTCCAGGCATGAGCCACTTCCAGGAAAGAGGAGTTCTGATGGAAATTGCAGAGCGAGAGTGAGGACTTATCAGACATACATCAGCGGTGATCCTTGTAGATAAAGGCGATAGGAAGTATTCAGCTCTGGAAGCTCAATATGATGATAAACAAGGCCCAAGGCTCTATAACTTGGAGGTAATGACAGTTCAGTATTTCTCGTTAAAACAAAACAAAACCCTCCTCTTTTTTCTTTGTGGTACTCGGGATCATACCCAGGGTCTCACATACGCTAAGCAAACATTGTAATAACACCAACTTACAATCTCAGACCCTTTTAAATTTTTATTTTGAGACAGGATCTCTGCAAATGGCCCAGGTTGGCCTCAAATTTGCCATCCTTCAGCCTCAGTCTCCTGACTACTGGGATTATACAGCCTCTGTTGTCCAGTTAAAAAATATCACTCTTCTTAAAAACGGTGATGTTGTGGAAAGTTAAAAGAATCTGGGTTCAGTGTTATCTTCTCCTGGAAGCAGATCACTGAAACACATTACATCTAATGCATTCTTTGAAACTTTAGGGTCTAATACGGCTCCAGGAACACTAGGTTTTTGCCAGCCTGATCTAAACTGTACTGGTAGTACTAGGAGAACCTTAAGGTTTTCATGGTACTTTAATTTCCAGCGGGAGGAGGAGTGGGTTCACTCATCTGAGGATATATTAGCATACACTAAACAGGAAAAACAGGATTCACCTTCCAAAGGCTTATTTGAAGAACCTGATCATTAAGATCATGTAAGAATAACTCTATGTATTTCATAACTCCTGAGGGTGTAGAAGACCATTCTTCCTTTTAAAAGATAACTCCGATTTTCCCTTACAATTTAAAAAAAAATGGACCTTTAACCTTGGTACTTCTATAAAATTAAGGTCACCTGTATCCTGGTTAAATTTGATTTTAAAAAGCAATAAAAGTAGGTAACATCATTGAGCTATGGACTATGCTAGAGACTTTATACATACTGTCTCATGTAATCCTCACGATAATTTTATTTATTAATTTTGCAGTACTGGGGATCGAACTCTTGGGCTCTACCACTGAGCTGCATCACAAGTCCACTCTTTTTGGAAACAGGGTCTTGCTAAGTTTGCTGAGACTGGCCTCCAAGCTGTGTTCCTCCTGCCTCAGCCTCCAGAGTCACTGAGATTACATATGTGTGTCACCACTCCTAGTTATCACAATAATTTTATCAAACAGTCAAAGTGGAGGCCAACAGGAAAGAGGCTGTAAACACTACTGCAGAGGGATAATAGCAGCTTGGAGCAGGGCATCGGCAGTAGAGAAAGCAGATAGACCTGAGTGACCCCCGGAGGTACTATCAGTTGGTGCCTAGAAGGCCCGAGGCAGGTGCTTGAGTCGTCTACATGAATGAACCAGCTGAGGAGGGCGAGGGAGGCCGGCCTGAAAGGATGACTCCCTGTTTTGGTTTGATTTGGTTTTGGTACCAGGGATTGAACCCAGAGATACTTAACCACTGAGCCACATCCCCAGCCCTTCTTATTTTTGGTTTTGATACAGGGTCTCACTAAGTTGCTTAGGGCCTCACTAAATTGCCAAGGCTGGCTTTAAAGTTGTGATCCTCCTGCCTCATCCTCCTGAGCTGCTGGGATTACAGGTGTGAGACACTTTTAGGGACTGGAATTTGGTGCCACTAAGAGAAAGAGGAAGAAATGGTCAGAGGGTGCCATTTCGCTGTCCTCCCACCCGCCCGCCACTGCCCTGATGACAGTGTTCCCCCTGCCAGGGCAAATACTCTCTACCCAAGGGCAAACAAGTCAGAGGTTGGCTAAGTATCGGCAAGATTTTTTTTAAAGCGTTGTAAGATTAAAAGCTCAGGTCACATTTATTTTCTGGGGCTCAGGGCCACACACTGAATGGTTATCAAGGACAGCAGTCATCAGAGCTACTGCAAGAATGCGCTCTTCACTAGGGGCGCGGCGGTCAGCTCAGATGGCTGGCTGAAAGGACATTCCTGTTAAGCTCTTGGTGTAGCAAGGACACGTCGCGCAGAGAACAGAGCCCTGCTTCTCAACTTCAAGACGCCCCATCGACTATCTGCTCTTCTCCACGCAGTCTGAGAGATGTTCTGTGAAGAATTCGCTTCCAGCCCCACCCCACGTCTGGGCCAGTCGGGAAAGGCGGCAGGTGCCCGCACACGAGCAGGCGGTCTGGGCCCCTCCCGCGCTCCGCTGGTGGTAGCAGCTGCAGCAGCCGATGGGGAGGGGCAGGGGCCACCCACCAATCACCTCTTCTCAAGTCGCACTTCGTGCTCATAGAGGAGGTCTATCTTAGACTTAGAGCTCCCCTAATTGACAATTTTTGGGCAACCTGCTCATCCTTTGGGAGGGGCGCTCTTTACAATAACGGGCATCAAAGACTCGCGTTCTCAGCGGATCACACAGCACCCCACCAGAGCCACAGTTACACTCATGGCATAAGCACACCAGGGTGCAGGGACGCACTGAAGAGTGACAGATCTCAGACTTGCTGTCACATTTTCCAAAGTAGGCTGACGGCAACACTAGCGTGTTTACAGCAACTGATCGAATCTGGATGATCTTTAGCCACAATTCCTGCCCAAGCCCACAGCACAACTGGACTTGCAAGATCTTGATTAAGAGGGGTGGTGTTGGAGGTAGGGCAGACAGAATGGCTCAGTCTTTCCTTCTTGATTATGTTGCCCAGGTTGGCCTCAAATTCCTGGACTCAAAGGATCCTCGTGTCTTAGCCTCCAGAGTAGCTGGGATTGCATACCCAAGACACCCTGCCTGGCTCCACCTCGATTATGAACTGCAGTCAGAGAAGGAATCTGGCATATAGCTGCAAAAGCAGGAGTTGTTATAGAATGGAGATTAGCAGTGGCAAACTGGATCAAGGTTATGGCAAAATCAGACAGAATACTCAAACTTCATAATTTGAAGGACCACTTAGAGGTGTGGGTGAGAGTCCGAGAAACAACAGGGATAATGCAGTACCCCAGGCCCAACCGGGCAAAGGGAAGAAAAGGAGAGGGCAGTGGTACGGAGGGCCCTGCAGCCAACCCTGGGGACCAGTCTGTGGAGTAAGAGCTATGATCTTACCATCTCCAGCAGAGGCTTCCCACTACCTGAACCCACCCAGATACCACCTAACGGAGGTTGAGGGAGGTTGGTGCAATCTGAACAGGTTAGCACAGGGGAAGAGCGAGGAGTGGCCAAGGAGGGCAAAAAGAAGATAGGCGAGGGTGTTTCAAAGAGGCAGCAGGAGGTCCTATATGTATTCAGGAGAGGGAGTCAGACAGCCAACCCTCTTCCTCTACAGTAGTGGTGGGGCACTACAGTGACACCCCACACCTACGTGAGCCCTCCAGTCCACTCTCCCTACAAGTATGCACTCCTTGCAAGGAGTCCTGCTTTCCTTCATCCATCCTTGGATGACCATACTTGAGAAGTCCTAACAAGACTTTTTACTTAGAAAGACAACAGGCAAATGTGAAGTGCCCCCCCCCCCCCCCCCCCCCCCCCCCCCGCCCCAGGTAATCCCAGCTACTGAGGAGCGGAGGCAGGAAGATCAAAATTTTGAGATTAGAGGGGACAACTGAGTGAGACCCTCTCTCACATAAAAAACAAACAAAACCACCATGGTATCTCCAATAAATCAAACTTCAAAGAGCCATTCCACATTAACTCTTTTCAACTCTTTTTTTTGGGGGGGGGTTAGGGGCTGGGGATTGAACCCAGGGGTGCTTTACTAATAAGCTTAGTGCCCAACCCTTTTTATATTTTGAGAGAGGGTCTCACTAAGTTGCTAAGGCTGGCCTCAAACTTGCAATCCTCCTGCCTCAGCCCCGCCAGTCACTGGGATTACAGGTGGGTGACACCATGCCCAGCACAACTGACTCGGTCTTTTATTTGTTCTTTTTGGATACACCTGACAGTAAGCGTGTATTTTGACATTCTATACATTCATGGAGTGTGACTTATTCTAGTTAGGACCCCATTCTTGTGGTCGAACATGATGGAAAAAAACCTTCCACCTGAATGAACCGGCTCCTGGCGACTTTCCACCTAAACATAAAAAAGATCACTCGTAGGTACAGACACACAGAACCAGTAGTATTTCTAATTAAAACCGAATGCCAAGCAGAAAGATTTCATATGATTAACCGACACGTATTTGTGCTACTTTAACAGCATCCATTCCAGGAAAAAATAAGCCTTGGGCATGCAGTTTATTTGTAAACAGGTGCCGTCTTCCCAAGCTACGGTAACAAACGTTTGAGGGGCCGGCCAACGTCCACCCTGGGTTTCACTCCGCGCACTCGGGGCGGGGACGGGGCGGACGGGCCAAGGTCCCCCCGGGTTACCTGCAGACCTGCCCGCGGCCACGGCTCCAGGCCACCAGCGCCGCGCCCCGGGCCGCGACCCCCGCCGGGGCCACGTGCGCGGCCGCCGCGCCCCGCCCGCCGCGGGTCACAGAGGCGAGCGCGCCCCGCCCAGGCCCGCGGCCCGGCGGCCGGCGGGGCGGCGCCCTCGCCTCCTCCTGGCGGCCACAGGGCGGGGCCGGCCCTGGGCCTGTGGCACCGGGCAGCTTGGTCAGTCGGCCGACCCACGCAGCCCGGTGAGGCGGCGGCCGGTGAGTAGCCACGTCACGCCGCTCCGGGAGGCCCCGCCCGCCGCCCCGGGCCGCCCCCCGCTCGGCGCCTCCGCCCCGCCAGCAGTTACCGGCCCGGCGGCGCGCGCCCGGCGGACCTGGCTGCGGCCGCGGCCCTGGCGGGCGGCGCCTCCGCGGGGTGGGCGCTCGCGGCTCCGGGCGGCGCGGCGCGCGCTGGCGGGCTGCGGGCGTGCGCGGCGAGGGCCCGGGCCGGGCGGTTGGCGCTGCGTTCGACGCGGGCAGGGCGGCACGCCCGGCGCTGCACGGCCTCGGCGGCGGCCACGGCCGGGCTCTCGGCGGCGAGGTCCCAGGCCGGAGCCAGCCGGTGCCCCGGCGCAGAGACGCGCGGCCGAGCCTCCCGGCCCCGGGCGCCCCCCGGCCGGGGAGGCCGGGACGGGCGGACGATGTCTGCTCGCGCCCCGGTGTCCGCCGCTCGCTCTCGGGAGGACCTGCCGGCGGCGGCGGCGGCGGAGAGGGAGGCGCTGACGGCCGCGGCGAGCCGGCCGGCCGAGCAGCAGCCCCCGCCGGAGCGGGAGGGCAAGGAGGCGGGGAGGGCCGCCACCAGCGCGGGCGCGCGGGGAGAGCCGTCGCCGGCGCCGGTGCGGGGCCACAGCGTGCCCCAGGCGGCCGTGCCCGTGCGGCCGCTGGCGCTGCACCTGGCGCACAAGGCGCGCGGGCCCGGGGGCCCCTTCGGCGGGGAGCCGCCGGCCGAGGACGCCCGGGAGCCGCCGGCTGCGGCCGGCCCGGGGGAGAAGCCGCCGCCGCCCAAGGAGAACCCCTGGACCAAAAAGCCTCCCCAGCACGCGTCCCCCGCAGCGACCGGGCCGCCGCCGCCCGCGCCGGAGACCCTGCAGGCAGGTCGGTGCGGGGCGCGGGCGGCGGCGGTGCGGGGCTCCAGGTGTCACTCACCGCGCGAACTTACATACATGGACATGGGGACGGCGGCGGCAGGAAGAGGTGGGACCTCAGGTCCTCCTCGGCCGGTGGCGCCGCGGGGTCGCCTGGCAGCGCTGCCCGGCGGCGCGGCCGCGGCGCCCCACGTGCCGGCAACTCGGGAAAGTCGCTTAACTTGGGACGGGCCCTTCCTAAGGGAAGTTTCCTGGACTTTTCGAGAAGGGTGGACGCCGGTCGGAGCCAGGGGGGTTATTTGCCAGTGAAAGCGCAGGATTGCGGTCCGTGGTGGTGGAGAAACTGACAGGCTGAAAGCCTCCAGGTCTTCCAAACGCTGCTAAGTAGTCACAGGAGAAAGGAGACGCTAAAAGTAGCTGCTGGTAAAGTGCTTTGAGAGTGTCGGGGTGTCAGTGAGAGAGGAGGTGGTTGACATGTGAGCGCGGACTGGTGGCACGTTGGGGGAATGGCCCTCTTCCACCGTGGAGTTAGCTCTTCTCTGCTTAAGAGGGGATTATGCCTTTGCACTTGAATGCTGACCAGTGCCTCGTAGCTCTTGGTGTTTCACCTAGTTGTAGGAACCGCAGTTTTTTGTTTTTTAAAAAAAAAAAAAAAAAAAGGTGGTGGCGCACCCTTGCAATCTCAGCGACCAGGGCGGCTTGGACCGGAGGATCGAATTCAGGCCAGCCTCAGCAATTTAGGGAAACCCTGTCTCAAAATTTAAAAAGTACCTGCGGGTGGAGCTCAGTGGTCAAGTGTCCTGGACTCGATCCCCGCTACCAAAAAAGCAAAGCAAAACACCATTAAAAAAAAAAAAAAAAAAAAAAAACTGAAATGGAAATGCTAAGTAAAATGAAGATAAAAAAGCAGTATCTTGTAAGTTTGCTTTTTAAATTAAGTTGTAGTGAATTAGTTGAAATTTTTACTTGGAAATTTTACTTGCAAGTTCTGTTTCTTAAAGGTTAGTTGTGGAATATGAAACATTTGAGCATATTTACAAGTTTGTGAAGATCAAATGAGAGAATGGATGTGCTATAAATGTTATAAACCCAGTTTTTAATTTTGTTTTGTTTTTTGGATACTGGGGATTAAACTCAGGGGCACTCAACTACTGAACCACATCCATAGCCCTGTTTTTCATTTTATTTAGAGATTGGGTCTCATTGAGTTGCTTTGAACTCCCTCCTCAGCCTTCCTAGCTGCTGGGATTACAGGCCTGTGCCACCTTGTCCAGCCTCAGTACTTTTTATTTTATATTTCAAGACAGGATCTTGGGAGTTAGGGCTTAGAGCTAAATTGCTGAGGCAGGCTTTGAACTCCTGCCTCAGCTTCCTGAATTGCCGGGGATCACAGGTGTGTGCCCCTGGGTTGTTTCTTCTGAGAAACGCTTCAAAAAGGAATGTTGAGTCAGTTGAGTTCTTATAGCTTTTGCATGGAAGTACTCTATTAATTCTTGATAAATCTTGGGCACTTGAGGAAAAAAACATTTTCTCTACATTTAATATTGGCATAATTCCCTCTTAGCTGCAAAGATCTATTTACTCTTAACTGAAGAGAATACTTTTTTTGTAATTATGAAATGTCCCCTCCTATTTCTTTTTTTTTTTTTTTAAATTAAAATCTTCTTACAGACTGCATTTTGATTCATTGTACACAAACGGGGTACAACTTCTCATTTCTATGGTTGTACACAATGTAGATTCATACCATTCAGGTAATCTTAAATATACATAGGGTAATACTGTCTGTTCTATCTACTATCTTTCTATCCCCCACCCTCTCCCAAGAGAACACTCTTAAGCAAAGTCTCCATAAAATTTGGCAAAGAAACTCTAGTGAGTTATTTTATTGGCTGACTACTTCTAGGCTTAGAATTTTATAGTATTCAGTGAGCTACCAAAATTCAAATTCCTTGTTGACTCTAAAACCAATTTTACAGGTTTTAAAACTTTGAAAGCCTTTCAAGGTGAGACTCAGGAATTCTAATTGCAAATTACTTAGAAAAATATTTAGCAGATTAATTAACCTCTTCCCTTCATTCTCCAATCTTCTTTGGAGACTAAGAATAAAGTAATACATGCAGAGCTTGGTGGTGCACACTTACGGTTCCAGTGACTGGGGAGGCTGGGGGGGAGGATTGCAAGTTCCAGACCAGTCTGGGTAACTTAAAGGGACTGGGGATGTAGGGCAGTGTTAGGGCACCTGTGGGTTACATTCATAATACACCCCTCCCAAAAAAAAAAAAAGAAAAGAAAAGTGACATTGGATGCATAGTGTGGTATGGTACGTGGAATTTCAGTTTTGCTGAGATCCTTGTGGGCAGCTTTTTTCTGGGGATTTGCTCTGCGTCCTCGGGAACACCTTTTTTCAGACCTGGAGCTCTGTAGCCACTGTTCTCCCAGGGCTTCTTTTTTGAAGGTGAATGACTTAGGCTAAGGAGAGAAGAGACTGCTATGGGAGTGCCCTGCTCTCAGGAGTTGGTTCAGGGCTGATATTGCCAACTACGAAACTTCTGGCAAGATTTCTGGGTCCTGTAGATGAAGTGGATAGACTCAGCTCCTCCAGTTCTTAATACCAGAGTGCCATCTTTCCAACCTGGCTTCCTTGACTTTGTTTTCCTGAGCAAATTTGCAACATGAAGAAGAATAAGGAAATACTCCCCAGAATGGTGTGTGTCTGTGATCCCAGTTACTCAGTAGGCTGAGGTGGGAGCAGCACTTGATCCCAGGAGTTTTGAGAATAGCCTGGGCAACAAAGGGGGAACTCATGTCAACAAAAGAAAAGAGGGGCCAGGGTGGTGGCTCAGTGGTAGAGCACTTGCCTAGAATGTGTGAGGCACTGGGTTCAGTTCTCAGCACCACATATAAATGATGTCCATTGACAACTAAAAATACTAAAAAAAAAAAAAAAAAAAAAAGAGAGAAAGAAAGAAAACAAAGGAATAATGAAATAGGGCCAGAGATGGTTTAGGGTTCAGAGGTGTAAGCTTAGGAGTGTTCAATTAGTGATCTGTTAGTGGGTGCCTGTGTAATTTATTCTGTGAAACAGCTTACTCTTGAAAGAGAAAGGGAGGGATATTTATTAGGTGTAATAACAAACAAACCAGGTCTATCCTGGCCAAACCTGGAGAGAGCTTCACTCTGTTGATGAGGTAAAGAAATTCCATCCACAAACTTTAAAAAAAAAATTTGTTTTTTAGTTGTAGATGGACACAGTGCCTTTATTTTGTTTTTTTAATGTGGTGCTGAGGATCGAACGCAGTGCTGCACATGTGCTAGGCAAGCACTCTACTACTGAGCTGCACCCCCAGCCCTCCATCCACAAACTTTGACAGGGAGTTAATACCAGATCTAGAAATGCCGTGGAGCCGGTGTGGTGGCACATGCCTGTAATCCCAGCCGCTTGGGAGCCTAAGGCAGGAGGATTGCGAGTTCAAAGCCAGCTTCAGCAAAGCTGAGGTGCTGTGCAATTCAGTGAGACCCTGTCTCTAAATAAAATACAAAATAAGGCTGTCAATGTGGCTCAGTGGTTGAGTGCCCCTGAGTTCAATCCCCGGTACCAAAAAGGGAAAAAAAAAAAAAAGGCTTTGGAAATGTGGAGGCATTTCAGGACATGAATCATGACATTTCTCTGCTTTAGAATCTTCAGGTGTATGTGAGGCAGATTCTTGATGCTCAGCCTTTGAAGGCGCTTTGTTTCACTTTTAGCATGGTTCTGGTGGTGTGTGGCTGTTTTTGGCAATCTAGAAAAAGCATTCTTCAGCCAAACCCTGGCCCACCCCAGGAGGCCTAGTTCAGTCTCTAGTTTAGTCACCAGACTGGAAAAACCTTGCCCCAAACTCTATTAAAGTAGTTTTATTAAAACCCTTTATTAAGATCACAGTATGGCCTGGCATGGTGGTGCATGCCTGTAATCCCAGCTACATAGGAGGCTCAGGCAGAATTGCAAGTTTGAGGCCAGCCTGGGCAATTTAGGGAGGCCCTGTCTCAAAATGTAAAAAGGGCTGGGTGTAGATCAGTGGCGAAGCTCTTGCCTAGCGTGCACAAGGACCTGACTTAAATCCCTAGTACTGGGGGGAAAAAAAAGAATCACAGTATGGGATTTATTAATCACTTTCCTGTTGCTATGGTTGCATTTTGCATATTAAAATTCAGCCTTCTACAGTTTCACAAAAACATAATATAAAAATGCATGGAGGGTCTGGAGTTGTGGCTCAGTGGCAGAGTGCTTGCCTGGCATGTGTGAGGCCCTGGGTTTGATCCTCAGCACCACATAAAAATAAATAAAGAAATAGAATAAGATTCATTGACAGCTAAAAAAATATTTTTTTTTAAAAAAGCATTGACACTTTGTCCATCATTTTCATCCTTATTCTCTGACCCTTTTTGCACTTCATCAACCCTCATCTGATGTTTCTTAGAAATCTCTAATAACTTTATTGTTATTACCCTAGTGAAATATTTTAAGTGAATTATGCAAACTATATATATATATATTTTTTTTCCTTATTAAAAACAAAACTTTTGATGTCTCCTTCCCAAAAAAAGAAAATTCATGTTTTTCACAGACTAGCTTATTAGAAGTTTCTATTCAATTACTTCCAAATACTGTTCTCCATATGTGTTTAGAACAAAAAATACATATTTTTTTCATTTTTTGTGTGGAACAGAACCCACAGGCATGTTAGGTAAGCACTCTACCTTTAAGCTAGTTCCCCAGCCCTTTAAAAAAATTTTTTTTGAGACAGGATCTGCCTCATTGCCCAGGCTGATCTTGAACTTTCCATCCTCCTGCCTCAGCCTCTCAAGTCATCTGGAATTAGAATCCTCCCCTGGCTCGTGTGTGTCTCTGTCTCTCTCTCTCTCTCTCTCTCTCTTTCCCCCCCCCCCCCCCCCCTCTCTCTCTCTCTCTCTCTCTCTCTCTCTCTCTCTCTCTCTCTCTCTCTCTCTCTCTCTCTCTCTCTCTCTCTCTCTCTCTTTCTTTCTTTTCCTCTCCTCACTGGGGACTGAACCCAGGGCATGCTGGGGAAGTGCCTGCCACTGAGCTACATTCCCAGCCCTTGATTCAGTTTCTCAATTAAAACTGATACATGTTCATGAGACTAAAGGTGAGTAAAATAACGTATTCTCTTTCAGTTTTTGTCTTGAGTATATACAAGCTCTTGAAAATAGTTGTCTTTATCTTTTAATTGAACCAAGGGATCAGTCACTGAACCACGTCCCCATCTCTTTTTATTTTGCATTTTGAGACAGCATCTTACCAAGTTGCTTAGGGCCTCACGGGTTGCTGAGTCTGACCTCCAACTGGTCCTGCTGCCTCAGCCTCCTTGGCCTCTGGGATTAGAGGATTGTGTCACCATCTTAGGCTTCCTTATCTATTTAAACTTATTTTCTCGTAGATTTCCATGGTTTAGTAGTAACCTTTTAAAGGTATTAGCATATTGCTCAAAGAAGTTGTGGCCCTCCCCTGTAATCCCAGCAAATCAGGAGGCTGAGGCAGGAGGATTGCAGGTTTGAGGTCAGCCTCAGCAATTTAGCAGATCCCTCTCTCAAATTAAAAAAATAGAAAGTGTTGGGAATAGGGTTTAGTGGTAGAGTGCCCCCAGGTTTAATTCCTATTACTGAAAAAGAATATTAAAAAAAAGTTTTACTGGTGTATAATGTCTCATCAATAATGTTTGAGAAATAGAGATATGTAGCACATATTGTTTGTGTAGATTTACATTATTTCCACTAGAAGTTTAAATTTGCTCTGGGTTTCATCTGTTTGAATATGAATGTGACATTTTTCTTAAATAAAGGTTTTTTGTTTTTTTTTTTTTTTTTTTTTTGCATGGGGAATTGAACCTGGGGCACTTAACCACTGAGCCACGTCCCCAGTCCTTTTTATTTATTTATTTTTTTTTAAGACAGGGCCTTGCTAAGTTGCTTAGGACCTACTAGCTAAGTTGTTGAGGCTGATCCCAACCCTGGGGTTACAGGCATGCACCACTGCGCCTGGCCTTTTTCTGTATTTTTAACTCAATGATTGCTTTATTCTCTAAATTGTCCATTGCCGTGATTTACGGGATGTTGTTTTGTTGGGATAATGTGTTATTGGTAAATGCAGGTCCCTTGTTCATTTTGGTATTTAACATTTACTTGTATCATATTTAGCTAGATCGTTGTGTCATCTGGTCATCTTGGTAGGTGATGAGCCAAACTTAAAGACAGTGTGAAGCTGCTTTTTTGTCGTTTTGGTATTGGGGATTGAACCCAGAGGTCCTCTACCACTGACCCTAGTCCTTTTTATTTTACTTTGAGACAGGGTTTTGCTAAGTTGCAGAGACTGGCCAAGAACTTGGTGATCCTCCTGCCTCAGCCTCCTGAGTAGCTGGGATTGCAGGAGTGTGCCACTGCACCTGACCCAGTGATAGTCTATCAGAAGTTAGGTCGAAATTTACTGTATTAAAAGTGTCAAGGGCTGGGGTTGTGGCTCAGTGACAAAGTGCTAACCTAGTATGTGTGAGACCCTGGGTTCAATACTCACCACCACATAGAAGATAAAGTAAAGGTACTGTGTCCACCTACAACTAAAAAATATATGTATATATGTATATATATTTGTATATATATATATAAAAGTGTTATAAAAAGTTATATACATAAAAGGGTAAAAGTGTCACATTTCCAATTTTCTCCTATATGCTGTTAACAAAAGAATTGGTCTGTCAGTTCATTATAAGTAATTGGCTCTACTTCCTGCTTCTTGATCTGGACCTGTACTTGAATCTGTAGCTTGGATCTGTGTGCTGAAGGCAGCTGATTTCTTGCTAGGAAATGGAGTTTCAGAACTGTGGATTTTATTGGGAGTCGTGGCTACACCAACTTAACTGAAATTGGTATAACTTATTTTGTTAAATAGTTGTAAAAAACAATTCTTTGTATTTTCTTTAGAGCTCAGTTCCCCCAAAATTATAAAAGCAGGAAAACTCAAGACAAGGAAACCCAATAAGGTATGTCTTCTAGGGATAGTTTTTAACCAGATTGGTTTTGAGCATTGTTGTTAGGAATTCTTAATTAAATTTTTTTTCTAATCGTCTTATTAATGTAATTTAAAGGTAGTATTCTAGAGGATTGTACCATATGCTTGTACAGGTGGTGCTCAAAAGTTTGATCTAAGACCAAATCATTTTTGTTTCAAAGTGTTCTGTTTGGAGAAACTAGAATTCATTGGGCAAATATCTGCAAATAATAAACTATGGGTGATTTTTGAAATTGCTATCACTTTTAGCAAACTTTTTTTTTTTCTATTTAAATCCTGAATGAATTTGCAGGTATAACACATATTTGTTACTTTTTAGGCCAGTGATTTCAGCGATATGGCAAACTGGCCAACACCAGGAGAGTTAGTGAGCACTGGAGTAAGTATTATTTTAAGGCTTTTAAAAATGAATAAGTAAGATGAACATACTCTCTTTTCAACATGCAGACTTTGTTTTACTCAGAATCTAAAGACTTCTTGCTATGAGGGACATATGTAAAGACGTGGTGATCAGTGAGGATGCTTTTTGGCTAATGTAATTTGTAGTGTCCTTGAATGACTAAGTAATGCACTTGGTGGCTTAAGCTTTACCCAAAGCTTGGTGGCAAGCTTTACTTGTTTTTTCTGTTAATAGTGAACACATATTAAAAATTTTATTTTGTGCAATGCTGGAAATTAAAATCAGGACCTCATGCCTGCTAGACAGGTGCTTTTCCACCGACCTATGTCCCCAGCACCTTTTTATCTTGAGATAATGTCTGTTTTGAAAACGTGCGATCCTCTGGCATCTTTCTTCTGGGCAGCTGGGATTAAGGTGTGCACCCCTGGGCCCAGCTATGTTTAATTTTTTGTGTGTCAAATTGAAACCTGTTTTGAAAGGTTTAAAATTTGTGCCAGATGTGTGCTTCATATGATCTTTTCTGTACACTCCCGTATACATGTGCACATGTCACACTGAGAAGTACGCAGTGGCCTGTGCCGTGCTGTGCCTGTAATCCCAGCGACCCCAGGAACCCAAGTGGAAGGAATCCCAAGTTTGAGACCAGCCTTAGCAACTTAGTGAGACCCTGTCTCAAAATAAAAAGGGATAGGAATGTTACTCCATGGTAGAGTGCCCCTGAGCCAATCCCTAATATCCCCAATGCATGTGTTACCCCCCCACCCGCCAAGTACGTAATGAATGCATTTGTGTGTATGTGTGTGTGTACTGGGGTTTGAACTCAGGGGCGCTCGACCACCGAGCCACATCCCCAGCCCTGTTGTGTATTTTATTTAGCAACAGGGTTTCACTGAGTTGCTTGAGCCTCACTTTTGCTGAGACTGGCTTTGAACTTGTTATCCTCCTGTCTCAGCCTCTGAGCTGCTGGGATTCCAGGTGTGCACCATCATGCCCGCCTGTAATGAATGAATGTTTAATTTTACTATGAAAGAATCTCAGAAAGATGGCTCTCCCGTCCAGGGGCTTTTTAAGAGGTACCTTGTATCTGGTTGTGTTTCATTTGACATTACATACCCTTTGCCATTTGTGATTTTTTGCAGTATCACTTTGTGTAATTGTGGATACCTTGATTTAAATAGCTTAATTAAGTTGTGAATGACATATAATGAACTGCACACACATAAATCATATAATTTGATAAATTGCAACCTGTTTTACACCTGTGAACCCATTGCCACAATAAAGATGAAGTAGTGAGCCTTCCACAAAGCTTTCCTCACACCTCATTGTGATTCTTCCGTTCCTTTCATCCCTGCTGTGCTAGCAACCGCTGATGCGTTCTGTGTCTGTGAGTCACAACATTTTACGTGGATACTTGCTTTTTCTTGGGTGAATACCTATGAGCAGAGTGGCTGGGTTATATGGTAGCTATTTGTTGAACTTTTCAAGGAACTGCCAGACCTTAGTCTCCCACCAACAGTATTTGAGAATTTCAGTCACTTCATATCTTCATTAACTTTTAATATGGTCAGTTCTTAAAAATTAGCTATGGAGAGTGCAATGGAACATGTCTCTAATCCTAGCAACCTGGGAGGCTGAGGCAGGAGGATAGCAAGTTCGAGGCCAGTGTCAGCCACTTAGCAAGACCCTATTTCAAAATAAAAAAAAATTTCAAAAATGAACTGGGGAATGTACTTCAGTGATTATAGCACCCCTGGGAGGTTCGATCCTTAGTATTAAAAAAATTGCCATTGTATAAGTGTGTAAAGGTATTGCGTTGTAGTTTTAATCTGTTTCTCTGACGAATGCTGAGCATATTTTCATATATATTTGCCATCTATATCGTTTTGATGAAGTATCTGATCAATTCTTGTCTTTTTATTTTTTTTAATGACTTTCTTATTACTGAATTTGGAGAGTTCATTATGTTTTATACACAAGTCCTTTATCACATTTTACCAGGTGTTTTTTCCCAGTCTGCAGCTAGATATTTCTCCAAATTAACATCTTTTTAGTTGTCTGTGTGTGTGTGTGTGTGTGCAGGTGTTTTAAAAATTAATGTTGCCTTTTGAAAAGTCTTTTTTTTTTAACACAATGCCTTTATTTTATTTATTTTTATGTGTTGCTGAGGATTGAACCCAGTGCCTCACACGTGCTAGGCAAATGCTCTACCACTGAGCCACCACCCCAACCCTTGAAAAGTCTTTTAAGAAAATTTTTGATACGTGTTTGTAATTTGTTTATGACATTTAGGTAAAGTATACTACCACATGTTTTTGGAAACCATAGTGAAAGTGTTGATGAAAATTGTTCCATTCAGAAAACCTTTTTGCAGTCTCAGAGTGTCATCAGCCAAGGAAATAAGAAGCCACAAATCAGAAAAGAAAAAGAAGAGAAAGTTGAAAAGAGGAGTAACAGTGAGAGCAAAGAAAACCGGGACGCAAAATTAGATGGTCCTATCGAAAACATCAGTGAGGACGAGGCCCAGTCCAGCGGTCAGCGAAAGAGAGGTCTGTCTTTCTCCGATTCTTTTGACTTTCAATTTTGGAAGGAAGTTGTAGTCATGATGAATCGTGTTCAGTCCCCTGATCTCTAGTGGCCACCGCTGTGTAATCCCTCAGGATAAACTGTGCGGAGTGACTGATTTGCTTTTGTAGCATTTCTGGGCTATTAGGCTTTCCTGTTTTGCATTTTTTTGTGTTCTGTGCAAGAAAATGGAAGGAAGCTCCACTTAGAGATATATCCTTGGAAAGTGTTAACTGGTGTTCACTTAAATCTGCATTGGAACTGCTCCCTGCTTTTTAGGGAGTTCTGAGGAAATGAGATGCTACATTATTCTAAGAGAGAAATGAGAACCACTTAGTTTTTCCCTTGTGTATATCCCTATAAAAATCACACTTGGAAGGGAAAAAAAATTACTGTTTTTATATTCTTTTCCACTTTCTCTTCTGATTTGGTCACGTATTTAGGAATGATTATCTGATTTGTAAAAGCATGTGTTCTTGTGGTGGTCTGGGCCTAGGAGTAGCAGGAAATGTGCTGGGGACGCAGGCGAGGTCCACTGTCTCAGAATTAAAAAGGGCTGGGGATGTAAAGGACCTGGGTTCCATTCCCAGTAATGCAAGAAAAACAAAAGATAAGCATTAGTTCCCTTGATGCTGTGAGCAAATGCTGGTCGCTGGAGGAAGATGGGACTGGATCCTCAAGTGGTTGTTAGAAAATTTGCCCCCAATTTTTTTCTCCCCATTTCTTAACCACTTCATTGCTTCTTTTTCTGGCTCCTGGGTACGCAGCGGTGTTGGGTACATGCTCACAGCAGACCTGCCACCCTGTCTGCAGCTTGTCCTGCTCATTAGTTTGTCAAGTTAAATGAACTGGGCTATGCCAGGGCTCGGTGTTTGGTAGTTCAGAGTAATTCTCTTCATCAAGTGACAGATCATCTCCTGGAGCACACACGCTTGACTTTCAAAGAAGGGCTTGCTTATACCTGGAAACATCATAGAACTTAAAGACGTATTTAAAGAGTTTTTAGATTTTCATATTCTGCGATTTTTTTTTTTTTTTTTTTTTAAGAGAAAGATTTATTGCTTTGCTAGCAAAGGAGAAACAACACAGGGGACTCCTGTCCCAAAGGCTGTGATTCTGCACATCAACAGGAACAGGGGGCTTTTAAAGAGGTGACTCAAAGGCTAAGTTCCATGTGTTCTCTGTTGGAGTTGAAGTTTGCCTGTTAATTGGGGAGATAGTCGTTTCTGAGATCCTCTGGTGCCATCCCTGCAGTCTGGACTACTTCATTCCTATGGTGGGCGTGTACTCAAGGACAGATGACTCTGCCTAGGACAGGGAAGAAAGGTCATCCTGTTTCCTCTGAGATCAGGGAGGAGCAGGGAGAGACATGTCCATTAAAAATCAGGTACAGTGGCAGAACAGCAAGGGCTGTATTCAGAGCATCAGGTGAACCCTGTGACATTTCCCACTGTCAGCTTCTGCATTCCATGTCTGTGGGAAAATGGGCCATGACGTCTCCAAGCTTCCTGCTGAAAGAGGGCAAAGTAGCCCAAAGTCCTTGTTCTCTATCAGGTGGGGCGTGGACAGGTAAGGGCATTCAAAGAAGTCCAGAAGTCCACAGTGGCAGATGGCAGGTGACTGGACAAGGCATACTTCAGGCAGGGGTCATGTTAAGCCAGCAATAAACAAGACAGCAAAGCATTACTTTTGTAAGCAATTAGCACAAAAACTATTAGTATTTTAGCATATTCTGTGATCTTAATCTGATCCATACGTTTGCAGGATTTTAGGAAATCAGTACAGCAATTGCTTAAAAATACTCGTTACTTTTTGCTTAATTGCTTTAGTAGTTTTTTTCTTCCCCCTAGTCTTTTTATTTTGGTAGAAAATATATAGATTGAACATTTTGAACCGTAACCATGGAATGCAAGAAAAAGTAATCTTCAGAGTTTTATTGTAGTAGAACATAACAACTAATTGCTTTGTCAGTCATCAGGAAAAATTAATTTGCTTATGTCTCTCTCCTTCAGTTGGGAAGATACATAATAGCTGTAAGAAAATTCTGTCAAATAGAAACATTTTATGCTTACATTTTAAGAAACTTCATTGGTTAGTACTAATCCAGGATAAATGATTATTTTAGGCAGTGATCTGAAACTAAGTGTTTTGAACTAACAGCCTGACTTGGTAGTGTGTATTATGTTTCTATTTTTTATTATTTTTTAAAATTATTTTTATTTCTATTATTTTTTTTAGTTGTAGATGGACGCAATTCCTTTACTTATTCATTTCATATGGTGCTGAGGATTGTGTGAGGCAAGCGCTCTACCACTGAGCAACCCCAGCCCGTCTGTATTGTGTTTTAACAGATAAGCTGTATTTTCAAGCCTTGAGCTCCAGTATTAGGCAGGAATAGTATGTGTAGTATTATTTTGAGTATCTTATCCATCAGAATTAAACAAAAGAGTACACTTTTTTTAAGCAAAAGAATTCCAACAGTACTCTATCACTGGCTTTTAACTTAATTTTTAGAAATATTTACAAAAATAAATTTATCAAGGATCTATGTTAGAAGGAAAAAGATTCCTTTGTACTCAACAAATAATCCCTTTAAAGACAAATTAAGTCATTTGTTTAGATAAAATTCAGAGTACTTTCAGATTTACAAAGCTTTAGTGAAAATTGTGCATTGTTGTATGATTTCATTTTGTTTCCTTCAAGCTAACAAACACAAGTGGGTACCACTGCACTTAGAGGATGTAAGACCAGAGAGTCAGGAGAGACCTGGATCCCGGAACAGCTCTCGGTGTCAACCTGAAGCAAATAAGTCATCCCATAATAACAGGAGAAACGACACACGAAGTAAGTCACAATCTAGAGAAGAGGCCCTGAGAGCGTGGAGTTGGTGCTTAACCATGCGTGGCATGGTCCGCCTGAGGGTGGCTTGCTGGCAGTGTGGCCCTCTGACCCCTGTGCCATGGGAGCACATTTCATAGGCACAGGAGACCCGTAGCACAGGAGGTGACAATGGGACTAAGAGCTCGTACAGTGTGACTTTTTACAGGTAGATTTTCCCAGTGTTTCTTACAGTTCTTTTGTTTGTTTTTTGGTACTGTGTGTTTGACCCAGGGGTGCAAAACACTGAGCCACATCCCTGGCCCTTACTTTATTTTGAGATAGGGTCTCACTAAGTTGCTTAGGGCCTCGCTAAATTGCTGAGGCTGACCTCCAACTTAACACCTTCCTGCCTCAGCCTCCCAGGCTGCTGAGATGGTAGGTGTGTGCCACTGCACCCGGCTCCATTTATTCTTCTCTTTCCTTTTCTCTTTCTCCTCTCCTTTCCTTTCCTTTCCTCTTTCTCTCTCTCTCTCTCTCTCTCTCTCTCTTTCTTTTCACTTTTAAAGTTCACAGGCCTTTATTTTTTTACATTTATTGTGTCATGAATTCATAGGGAATAGGTTCCAGCAACTCAGGCTCCTTCCCATCTGTTCTCACAAAACGTGCTTCTCTGGGTGGAGCAGGCTGGCGTTTCAGCTGAACCCAGTACCTTTCTCTTTGGCTTCCTTCTTTTTCTGGTCATTTTCCCTCACACGTGTCAGGAAGCTGTTTTGGCTCTGAGAGTGCTTGATATGCTCAGTGCGCACATTAGTTCCCATGGCAGGAATCTTGCCCTAAACTTGCTTATCCACAGCAATGCCAACAGCATGTTGGGTGACATTGTAGACTCTCCCAGTTTTGCCATGATAACATTTATGGGGCTTTCCTTTTTGAACAGTACTGGTTTCCCTTAATGTCTGCAGTATCACATGTGGTCAAAGGAATAACTCCATGTTTTCTAAAAGGCCTAGAGAACATATATCAGGTTCCTCTCCTCTTTTCCTTTGTGTTTGTCATTTTGGTGAATTACTGGGAGATGGTGGTTCCGGTTGAAAGGATGCTGCTGCTTTTTTTTTTTCTTTTTTTAATATATATTTTTTGTTGTTGTCAGTGGACCTTTATTTTTCATTTATTTATTTATATGCAGTGCTGAGACTCGAACGCAGTGCCTCATACATATGCCAGGCAATCATTCTACCACTAAGCCACAACTCCAGCCCTCTATTTATTTATTTATTTATTTATTTATTTATTTATTTATTTATTGTGGTGCTGGGAATTGAACCCAGGGCCTTATGCATACAAGGCAAGCGTTCTACCAACTGAGCTATATCCTTAGTCCCTCCCATTTATTCTTTATTGCCAAATCTTATTCGGTTGTTTGTTGACAGATAATTGACTTGTTTTTACTTTTGATTTCTTCAATACTAGGGATTGAACTCAGTGAACTTTACCACTGAACTATATCCCTAGTCCTTTTCATTTTTATTCTGAGTAAGGGTCTTGCTAAGTTGCTGAAGCTGACCTTGAACTTTAGGTCCTCCTGCCTCGGCCTCCCAGGTTGCTGCTGTTTTCACATTGGTTCTCATGAACAGTGATGCTGTGGACATTGTGAAATAGGTCCACTTGTGAAATACATGTGAACATGTTTTGCTACTTAAATCCCAGTGAGTAGATTGCCAATCCTATAGTGAATTTGCCAGCTTTCATCACTGCAGTGAAATACCTGGCTCAGGCTACTTAGGACGTAAGGAGAAGTTTATTTTGGCTCATTGGTGGAGGTCCAAGTCCAAGACTGGTGGCTTTGTTGGTTGGGGCCTCTGGGGAGGCTGCATCTCATGGTGGGGAACGCGTGTCAGCATGAGTGGTCATGCCCAAAGCCAGTTAGCAGGATGGCTGGGCTTCCACAGTCTCCTCCAGGGGTATGTCCTCAGTGACCTGAGGACCTCCCAGTAGTGTCAGTATGGAGACTAAACCTTGAACACACGGGCCTTTTAGAGACACACATCATTCAAATTAGCACATGGAAGGCTTGTTTTTGTTTTTTGTGCTACTTCTGATGGAACCCAAGACCTTGTGCATGGTCGCCGATGCTTGACCACTGAGCTCTTCTCTAGCTCCTTTTCTTTTTACATTTTATTTTGAAGACAAGGTCTGAGTTGCTGAGACTGGTCTTGAACTTGTGATCCTCCTGCCTCAGCCATCTGGGTGGCTGAAATGACAGAGCACCACCCTGCCTGGGTTAGAGTATTTTTTTGCTATGTCATATGTGTGACTATCTGTATTTTGCTCTGTGTTGATTGCTTTGTCTTGGGTTTTGTGTGTGTGTGTGTGTGTGTGTGTGTGTGTGTGTGTGTGTGTGTTCCTCCTTGATTCTTTTCGGTATATACCAGGTCATAAGATAAGAGCTGGAAGGTTGGTTGATTCAGGTTCCTTTATTCTAGAAACACTATAGTTTTTTATAATTCGTCACATCAGGAATAAATGTCTGGGTCCTCACTGTTGGCCCTGTGAGGACCAGGTTGTCATCAGCCTTGTTCATTTGTTAGAAAGTGGCCCATTGGGCTTGCCCTCGAGGGTTTTGTTTCATTGAAGATCTTTCCAGGACTGGGGCTGTAGCTCAGCGGTAGAGGGCTTGCCTTGCACGTTTGAGGCGCTGGGTTTGATCTCAGCACCACATAAAAATAATAAATACAGATGTTGCGTCCATCTATAACTAAAAAATATTTTAAAAAATAATGCTTGCGAGCCTGTGTAGTTCTAGTAATTGTGCTGGTTTTGATGTGCTTAATTCTTTCATCCGTTAAGCCATGTCCTAGATGCCATGACACTTCGTCGGTGACATCCTGAGAAAATCGCCCTCTAAGAAAATCAACACTGCTTTCGTAGTACTATATAAAATGTAGTCAGTAGTAAGATTTTTCTCAGTTGTTCACAAAATATTATTTTAAAATATGTTTAAGATGTCATTTTAAGATTTTGCTATTCTGATACCAAAGGACACTTAATACAATTAAAATTTTATTATTAAATATTGATTACATATGAAAATATACATATAAAGTTATAAAGAGCAACAGTACAATGAACCCTGGAAACTTAGCATCCTGCTTAAGAGGCACGTCCGCAGGGGCAGGGGTGCACCCTGTGATCACAGTGACTCGGGAGGCCAGGGCAAGATGATCACAAGTTCCAGGCCAGCCTGGGCAACTTAGTGAGACCCTGTAGAGCTCGGTGGTGAAGTGTCCCTGTGTCCAGTGCCCAGTGCCCAACAACAAACCAACAAAGAAACCCTCCTGTGCGCTGTCTGCAGTTTTGCCCAACAGTCTCCCAGCTCAGGAAAAATAGTGGGATGTTTTCATTTTTTAACTTTTGGGAAATTGCCTTGCAGTGGGGGAGGGAGGGTCATTAAACTTCTAGGAAAGAAAAAGGAAGAAGCAATGGCTGTGCACTGTGACTCCACTGGCGTGTTCCTTGGCAGTGATCTTTTCACTCTTGATTTCCTGACGCTCGTGCATGTTGGCTGTGTTGCTACAGTTCATCTGTTTTCTTTCCCTCTGCTTAAGGGAGAGGGAATTCTTATAAAATCTGTTTCACTATTGTAATGTTTTGTTGTCATTGTTTGTTTTGGTACTGGGAATTGAACCCTGGGGCTATTTTCCCTGGTCCTTTTTGTTTTTTATTTTGAGACAGTCTTGCTATGCTACTGAGGCTGGCTCAGCCTCAGCTGAGGCCTCAGCCTCCCAGGCTGCTGTGATCCCAGGTGTGCCCCACCCTGCCGGCACCAGAGACTTATTTTTTCATATTGAGGATTGAACCCAGGTCCAGGGGTCCTTCACCACTGAGCTACATCTCCCGCCCTTTTTAAAATTTTGAGACAAGGGCTTGGTAATTTGCAGAGGTTGGCTTCAAATTGGCAATATACCTCTTCCGAACCTCCCAAGTTGCTGGAATTACAGGTGGCGCCAGAGATATTTTTTGACAAATTTCTATTGGATCTCTTTAAATATGTATATTTCTGAAGACTGCCTGGCTAATAATGTTATTTAACGAATGGGTGAAGGTATTTTCATAAATATAATCATATTATTTTCATAAATACTGTATTTTCATAAACATAATCATGTTACTTTACTGAAAATTGAAATTTTAAAACATTTATTTTTAAAGGTTGGAGGCGAGACAGAGAAAAAAGAGATGATCAGGATGAAGTGTCCAGTGTGAGGAGTGAGGGGGGTAATATCCGAGGTTCCTTCAGAGGCCGAGGAAGAGGAAGAGGCCGGGGAAGAGGGCGAGGCAGAGGAAACCCTCGAGGTATCATGTGATTTTTTGTTTGTTAAATTAGATGAACTTTGGAGAAAAAAAAAAAAAAAGGGCAAGCCTTCTGTTTTTCAGATTATCCTTTTATGTTTTAATGAGTTTTTTTTTTTTTTTTTTTTTTGGTCTGATAATAAAAATGAATGTTTATTTATCTCGGTATTGCAGACTGAACCAAGGAGTGCTTTACCTCTGAGCCACATCCCCATCCATTTTATTTTCTATTTTGAGACGGGGTCTCCTTAAGTTGCTTCGGGCCTGGTAAAATTTCTGAGGTTGACCTTGAACTTGTGATCCTCCTGCCTCAACCTCTTGAGTGACTGGGATTATGGGCATGTGCCACCATTCCCAGCAAGGTTTTACATTTGTTACTGGCTCAAATACATCATTTTGAATCCTCCTCTTTTTTCTTTTTGTCTTTTGGTACCAGGGATTGAACCTAGGGGGGGCTTAACCACTGAGCCACATTCGCAGCCCTTTTTATATTTTATTTTGAGACAGGTTTTCCCTGAGTTGCATAGGTCCTCACTAAGTGGCTGAGGCTGGCTTTGAACTTACAATCCTTTCTCAGCCTCCCAAGCCATTGGGATTACAGGCACGTGCCACTATACCCAGCTGGATTTTCTTAACTGTCCCCTTTGTCCTTTTTTTTTTTAATTTACAATTACATTTCTTTTTCTTTCTTTCTATTAAGTGAACTTTGATTATTCGTATGGTTACCGAGAACATGGTGAAAGGACGGATCCACCATTTCAAACAGAAATTAACACCAGTATGATGTATTACTATGACGATGGTACGGGTGTGCAGGTGTATCCTGTGGAAGAAGCATTGCTTAAAGAGTATATTAAGCGTCAAATGTAAGTTGATGCCTGATTTAGGCAGATGGTAAAGTCTGTTGCAATAACAAACTGTAATGTTATTGATAATGACTATGGTACACATTTTTTATCCTATTCATTAGTAAAAGTTGAATGTTAATACTGATCAATA
Source organism: Sciurus vulgaris (assembly GCF_902686455.1). NCBI lineage: Eukaryota > Metazoa > Chordata > Mammalia > Rodentia > Sciuridae > Sciurus > Sciurus vulgaris. Next base: position 8,771,575 of record NC_136469.1, read on the forward strand.
TTTTTCAAGGAAATATTAGTGAAATAGGTTGAGTGTCTTTTAAAAAAGTTAATTTGGTTTATGTTCATATATTGCCTGTGTTCTATGATTAGATATTTCTCTGCTTCAAGGATATTAGTCAAAATGTCATTGCTTAATATCAGCATATGTAAAAATATAAAACTTCTACATGTTATTTGAAATAGAACAAGTGAGTATTGTTTGCAAATAGATTTTCATGTTCCAATTTACATGTGAACACAAGTGATAAAAATAGTGACAGACATCTTTTGATTTCCTTAGCAGTAGTAGCAACAGCTTTTCTGCAAGGTCATGTCTTACACTAGTGCTCCCAGTGGTTGCTTCCTGAGTGCTGAATTTGAAGTCAGAAGAACATCGGTTCTGTTGTCTTTAAGAGGAAAAAGCCCTCTGCATATTACCGTTATATAGGGTATTTCGTGTATTTATGTGGTATGTTTATATAGTGGCAAGGAAAAACCTTCCCAGGTGATTTGCATTAACTAACTTAAATGTTTTTATCCCTACAAGGTGAAGGAAAAAGGGCTATTTTTGAAAGGGCATAAGCTTTTAAAAAAAACATTTATTTTTATCTAAGAAAGAAAGAAAGTAAGTGATCCCCACTTCATTACTAGAAAGTGATCTGTCAGCATCTGCTGGCACCTCCTGGGACACCTTCCTGGTGAATCTGATCAGTGCACAACCCGGAGCATCGTGTTCATTTTCTTCTTGCTTCTTTTGTTACAGTTGATGCAAACACTGAAGAAAAGGGCCTTTTTATGGGCAGAAAGTGCCTGGCGTGTGGCTTCACCGTCATGCCATTATTCCTGTGCTTTTTGTAACTCTGGCTGCAGGTCCCTTGTGAGGCCTGACCCTGGACATGCAGCTCCATGTCAGGACAGCCGGCCTCCACTGTGCTCAGACACGTGAGGGAGGACATTTGTCACGCAGTGTAGAATCCAGAGCTTCTCAGGTAGGACTTGATGACGTCCTAGGACACTGAGCCAAGTGTCCCAGGTGGCGTTGGCATGACCCCTTTTTTTTGTCGGTGGTGTTTAAGCAGCAGGGCTTTTGGCACATGTTGGTGAAGCGCCAGATTCTCCAGGATGGCTTGTCCTGTTGGCATTCTTGGATTAGTAGGTCCAGCTCTTGGGGGTCATGCCTGTGACTCTGTCATTCAGGAATCTAATGCAGCACACAGAGGCTGGCTGGGGCTTAGTTTTTTTTTTTTTTTTTTTTTTTTTTTTGAGATGTCACATAAAAGTTTTCCTTAAACTTGCAGGAAAATGGTATCAAATGTATGTCACTGTGCTGGGGGTTGAACCCAGGAGCTGACTCATGGAAAGACCAGTGCTCTACAACTGAAGAGCTACTTTTTCAGCTCTTTTCACTTTATATTGAGACAGGGTATTGCTAGGTTGCTGGCCTTGAACTTGAAGTTCTTCTCTCTCAGCCTCCTTAGTAGCTGGAATTATAGGCATGTGCCACTGTGCCTGAACTCAAGTTCAGTGTACTTGAAAGTAAAAGGCTTAACTATTCAAAATTGTTGTTTTTCATATCATTCGTGAAAATTATATTTATTTTGATGTTAGAATGTTTAAATATTCATATTTTGATTATTTCTTTTAAAATGAACTCTTAATTATTTGTGCTTAGCTTGATTATTTCTTACAGCATTCAGATTTAGAGGTTAGTATATTTGTAGTCTCCTAAAATGTTTTAAAAATACATACTGTAGGTAGCTGGTTTATGAATGTATTTAGATATAGTAGTTTTCAAACGTACTACATTTAAAGGGAAACTTGTTACTGACTTAGGGAAGTTTGAGTCAAAGAACAATTTAATCAGCAATTGTTGACTATCTCTTTTAATGTCCAGAATTTTAGAACATCACCCATGTACAACGTGCCCACCAAGTCCTGTGAGCAAACAGGGTTTTGAGGTATAACAAAAATCAGAATGCTTATTTCTTCAAGGCTTAGATTTTTTTCCAAGAATAAATTTTTCTAAGAATGAATGATTTGCTAGTGTACTGAGATGTTAGTAGTATTCCACTAATATCTGAGAGTTTTGTACTTTGATAGATAAATTTCAGACTATAAAGAAAAATTTGAAAAAGTAATTTTAAAAATAAGGTGATTCCCCCCCACTCCCATTAAAAGGTAGCTGAAAACCAGTTTTCAGTTATAGTGCCTGTTTCTTTCAAAGTTAGAGTTTGGCCTAAATAGTCCAAAGTTATTTAGTTACTGAGTTTTAACCCCCAAAATATAAACTGGTATGCTTCCTTGTAATTTTCCACCATTCTTTGAAAATTTCCTTTGATTTGGAAACTGTAGGATTAATAGACTATAGGCCAATAGGACGGATAATCCCCGATGTCATGGACTATTTTGTACGTTTTCTCCTGGTTATTGTCTTGCTCAGTTTAGAACCTTTATTCTTTGTTTTATTTCTTTTTCTTTTTTTTTTTTTTTTGTACTGGGGATTGAACCCAAGGCGCTATTGTACCACTGAGGTGCATCCCCAGTCTTCCCTGTTTTGAGACAGGACCTTGCTAAGTGGTTGAAGTCTTGCTGGGTTGCTGAGGCTGGCCTTGTGAAGGTTGGATCCTCGTGCCTGAGCCTGCCACGCATCTGGGCCAGAATCCTGATTCTCCTTTCTCGATATGGAAGCTATGATTTAAACATGTATTTCTCAAAGGCTGCTAAATGTATTCTGAATGTTAACTTTGTGTGTCAGATTTGTAATTATTGATCATATTGGAAGTTCATCCATTCATATTTCTTTCTCTTTGGGGAAATTCTGTGAAGAGGATAAGGTATCTAAGCCTTTCTGGCCTTTTTTCTTCCATGTACTTGGTGTCATTGATATTTGTTGCTAGTTATATTCTTTGATTTTTTCCCCTTTGATCATGCTGGGGGCCAAACCCGGGCTTCCATGCTAGGGAAGCTGTAGCACTGAGCTGCATCCCAGCTTTGGAGTCAGGGTTTTGCCTAGTTGCCCAGGCTGCTTCTGACTTGGCATCCTCCTGCCTCTGCCTCCAGAGGATGGGTTGCAGGCTGTGCCACTGTGCCCTGCTCCTCTTCACTCTAGTGTCTTACAGTTGGGTCTGTAGAGAAAGGAGGAGGGTGGGTGGGCGGAAACTCAGTCCTAGAGTGCCCGCTTGCCATGCGGGAGGCTCTGAGCTCAATCTCCGGCAGTGCACGCAGAAAAAAGAAGGGAAGGAGGAGGACTTGAATCATTCCTCGCGTATGTGATAACTAATGTGCGTGTAACATGCTCACGTGTTCAGTGAATTTTTACTGTGCTCTACATGGTTACTAGGGTTCAGACGTACTACATGGTATCAATATTTTGCCAATATAGAAAACAAAACAAACAACTGTACATTTGATTGTGAATTCAGCAAAGAATTCTACCAAAGAATACCATTCTTAGTCATTGTGGAGAAGTTGGGAGACAATATGTTGACATATGTTTAGTTTTATTAGTGTTTTAGTGAAACAGAGGTAGCTTTGTAAGTGAAATTTTTCACAGAAGTTACTCATTAAAAACCCAGTTACTGATTTTTTGTTCAGGTGATTGAACCGGGGCTTGGGCATGCCAGGTGTGCACCTCCCCCCTGAGAGACACCCCAGCCATTTTTCCTTTATTTTGTTTTGGGACAGGGTCTTGCCAAGTTGCCCAGGCTGACCTTGGACTTGGGATCTTCCTGCCTTAGCCACCCATACTGCTGGGATTACAGTGGGCCATTGTACCTGGCTAAATATTAAACTATTTTAAAGTAAAATGAGCTCTTAATTCTTTGTGCTTAGGTGAAGCTGATCTGACTAGAAGTTAGTGCTAGTTCTGTGGAAAATAATTCATACTTTAAGTTTATGGTTTTGTTATCTTTTATATTTACCCTTTTGTGTTAGATCCCCTGTGTTATATCTGAGTTGTAATATAGTATTAACTAAATTAAAATATCTTCATACCAGTTGGTGATGTATAAGCACAAGGATATTTTTTGTCCTCTTGAATAAATGAAGTTCATGTTTATTTCTCTTTTCAGAGAATATTACTTCAGTATAGAAAACTTGGAACGGGACTTCTTTCTTCGGAGAAAGATGGACGCGCACGGCTTCCTGCCCATTTCCCTGATTGCTGGGTTTCACCGCGTTCAGGCTCTCACCACGAACCTTAATCTCATTCTGGAGGTGATTATTCACTTAAAAAATAATCATACTTCTCAGTCAATTTTCCTGTGAACCTGAACCTGCTCTAAAAGTAAAGTATCAAAATATGTTTTTTTTAAATCTAGCAAGCCAGGTGTGGTGTTTGACTCCTGCTGTTCCAGCTACTCTGAGTGAGAGTCACTTGAGCCCGTGAGGTAGAGACCTGTCTCAAAATAAACAAACAAAATCAAAGGGACCCACGAGGCTGTAGTTGACTGAAGTTTCAGACAGCATTTCATTGTTTTCTTTCCTTTCACAAAACCTAAATAAACGTCTGACCTTGGGAGCCCCCAGAGACTTGCTGGTGCGTTGTCACCTCTTCAGACCCAGTCCCTCAAACTCAGACTCCAGCCTTGCTCCTTCAGTCTTCCCATGTAATGAAGCACTGAGGCTGCTCCATGCTGTGGACAGGCTGCTGTAAAACAGTGTTTGCAGCTGTGACTGGACTGCTTGCTGTCGTTCTAGAAATGCTTTCAGCATTTTTGGTTTTCCTTTTTTTTTTTTTTTTTTTTTTTTTTTTTAGCAAATATGGCAGTGAAATTGACCCATGTAGTCAATCCTGTCCCTGCACAGCCCTGGCAACCAGTGGCCCACCCTTTGTTCCCGGTAGAGTGTCAGTCACATAAGGAAGAGTGGGCATCGCGGCCAGTCTGCCAGCCCTTGCCTGGGCTCATCGGGTTGCCGCGTGTCGCTGGTGTGCTCTGGGTTCTGCTGCCTGGCGCTCGGCGGCGGGGCCTCCACCGGTGGTGCACATCCTCTTTGCACCTTGAGGGTCTTGGGCGTGAGAGCTTGTGGTAAGGCCTTAGGGCTCTGTGGGCGCTCTGTCTGTGGGGTGGCAGCCGCCCCCGCATGCTGGCCCTGAGCGGCTTTGTCCTTCTGTATTTCCACCCCTACTGATGGAGCCGACCTCAACTCTTGGTATCACCAGGGGTTTTTGGTCCTGGGACTTGAACCCAGGGGCATTTATCCCTGAGCTACAGCCCCAGCCCTTTTTTATTTTCATTTTGAGACAGGGTCTTGCGAAGTTGCTGAGGTTGAATTTACCATCTTCCTGCCTCAGCCTCCCAGGCCGCTGGGATTACAGGCGTGCTCCACTGTGCCAGGGGTCAATTTTTAAAATAATGAACATGTTATAATTTCTCATTACAATTAATTTGTATTTCCCTACTGACTGATGTTGTTGATCATCTTGTCGTGTTTTCCATCAGTGTACCTTATGTGTTGGAATATTTGTTCAAATCAGTGAGTTTGCTCAAAATTTTTTTTTTTTTTTTTTTTTTTTGGTGGGGGATACTGGGAATTGAACTCAGGGGCACTCAACCACTGAGCCACATCCCCAGCACTATTTTGTATCTTATTCAGAGACAGGGTTTCACTGATTTGCTTAGCACCTCACTTTTGCTGAGGCTGGTTCTGAACTTGCAATCCTCCTGCCTCAGCCTCCTGAACCGCTGGGATTACAGACTTGTGCCACAGTGCCCGGCTCAAAAAAATTTTTATCAAAATGTTCTAAAAAGTAAAACATTTAAGAGTTCTTTATTCTGGATACAATTTTTTTTTTAATGTATATTTTACAAGTATTTTCCCCTAATCTTTCGCTTCTCTCTTCATTTTCTTAATCAGATTCTATGAATAGCAAGGTTATTTTTGTTTGTTTTGTGTGTGTACTGAGTACTGAACCCAGAGGCCCCTCTGTCACTGAGCTACATTGTGGTCTTTTTATTTTAAACTGAGGTCTCAACAAGTTGCCAGGCTGGCTGTGATCCTCTTCCAGGCTGGCTGTGATCCCCTTGGGTCAGCCTCCTGAGTTGCTGGAGTTACACACCCAACTGCTTTTGTTCTTTTTTTTTTTTTTTAATTTATTTTTATTGTAAACAAATGGGATACATCTTGTTTCTCTGTACATGAAGTAGAGGCATACCATTTGTGTAATCACACATTTACATAGGGCAGTAGTTTTTGATTCATTTTGTTATTTTTTTCCCTCCCCCCACCCCTCCCACCCCTCTTTTCCCTTGCTTTTGTTCTTAACAGTTAATTCATCAATTTTATTTATTTGTTTTCGGTACTGTGGATTAATCCCAGTACCACTGAGCTACATCTTCAGCCTTTTAAAATATCAAATTTATCATCCTCCTGCCCTGGCCTCCCAAGTTGCTGGGACTACTATGAGGACCCTGTCTGTGCACTTTGTTTCATGGATATTTTTAGAACCATGAACTGCAATATCTATTATCTGTTAACTTCACGTTTTGTAATTTTTAGGTTATTAAAAATATAAGGCTTTCAATGAAAAATTTTCAAATATAAGTCCTATAATAGCTCAAAATTCTTATTGCTAGGCCCTGAAGGACAGCACAGAAGTAGAAGTTGTGGATGAGAAAATGAGGAAAAAGATAGAACCAGAAAAATGGCCGATCCCGGGCCCTCCTCCCAGGAGTGTGCCACAGACGGACTTCTCCCGGCTGATCGATTGTCCGGAGTTCGTGCCAGGCCAAGCCTTTTGCTCACATACAGGTAACAGCTTGTCTTCTAGAAACAGCAGGATGAGAGTGGGCTCTTTGATCCATTTTACCTGTCTCCTCTTAATTGATTTAGCTTTAGTAGGAAAATTAAACTGCATGACTTTGATCCTCCAAATTCTACTTACATTGTCTCCCACACCATTATGTAAATAGGGATCTAAGAACTGTGGGTGAAGCTCTCTCATGTTCTTGTTTTTAATTTATATGTGTACTGTCATGTGTGGAGTGTTTACTGATCTTCTTTTAATTTTGCTGAATGTCTGTGGATACTGTGCCAGTTTTCCCTTATAGGATTGAGATAGGCTCAAGTGCAATACAGGAGGAGGGGGTAGCCTTCCTTTAATTGTTAAATGTGCACTTTAGCCTTGTCTTGCAAAGACAGGTGACCCACATTCAAAAGCAGAATCGAGGTTCTCTTTAATCTGGTGGTGTTTAGAATTTCCAAAACCTGCTTTAGTGTTAAGGATTTTTCCTGGATCATTTTTAAGACATTCCCTCTGGGAAAAAAATGTGCTTCAACTTTTCAGTCAGGGTGATGATCTACTGAGGCCCCGGATGTCATCTGTGGGAATGTGCAGTGGAGCAGGTGACTCACTGAAATGCACTGTAAACACTGGAGCAAACCGTGCTGCAGAGATGGAAGCCATCAGCCTGCCTTCTGTGTGAGAGTGTCCACTGCCCACCCCGGGCAGCACAGCAGTGGAGACCACCACCTCTGCCACGACGGGAGACAGAGCCGGGGACTGCTGCTGGCTTCCAGGAGCTGCCCGCCCTTTTCTGTGTGACTGGACTCAGACCGCGTGGCTGCTTTATTTGCGGGGAAGCTGACTCTCATCGCTGTGGATGCACTGCAGGTTCTGTCTTTGTTCCAGGCAGATGTCCTTGTGTCCAGGTCAATAAAGCAGAGAGAGAGAGGACGGCGTGGCGTTCCCAGCCTGCCAGGCCCTTGGCTCTTGATCTGCCCTTTGCCATGGTGAACATCGCATAACTCACGTGTTACGGTGTTTCACATGGACTGTAAGATCCATTAATGTGGACATTTGAGGGGTAAGAAATTGAAGAAATAACAAGGGTATTTTTTTCCATTATTCTTCAAAATGTATTTTTGATACATCAGTATAAGTCCTGCCCATCAGAAAAGCATTAATGATGGACAGTTTCACAGAAATCTTTATCTCACTTCTTTGTCAGCCCTGTGCTTCCACTCCCAGCAAGCACCTTGGGCAGGTGTTTTAAAAGTTGAAGAAATGTGACATTGTTTGTTTGCTTGTTTTTTAAAGATATAATGGCTGATTGTAAAAGTTAGATTTATTTATTGTGTAAACTTGGGTCCAAAATGACATTTTTAACCAGCTTATGAGCAATCATTGGTAAGTTGGATAATATAGAAAATACTTTTTCCACAGGATAGTTAATTTAGGTCAGTCAAGTTGGTGATGCCTGTCCATTAACCATTTATGCATTATTAATAAAATTACAAGAATAAAATCATAATGTTCTGTATATTTTGTGTTCTTTAACATACACAGATGGATGCACATACATATTTTTCTCTCTGCACAAACAACAGTGTGTGTTAAATAAATGTCATACATTTTACGATTTTTTATCTTACACCTCAGAGACCAGATAGCAAACAAAATGATACAAATGTTCTAAGAATTATGCTTTCATCTTAAGTCATAGGAATAAATATGTAAATCACCTGTTCCCATGATTTCCCAGTTTTCTGACCTTAATGATTCCCTTGTGATAAGAAAGCCTAGTTTCCTGGATCAGTGGAAAAGTAATGTGTCACCAAAAATGTGCAGTGGAACTAAGGAGCAGTGAGTGTCTACTGCTAGTGTGTGTTCCCATAGCTAGAGAAGAGTGGTGGGACTTCATGCCCTTTCCATTCCGATTAGGAGACCTTAAACTTCAGAAGCAGCCCTTGACACAGGCCCTCCGAGGACGTAGAAATGTCTAACATGGGTGATTCCCTTCATCAGTTGTTCTTTTCCTCTTTGGAGGTGGCTGGGTGTGCACAGGTTGACGTTTGCACTGAGCAGGAGACGTGGGTGCGCCACACCAGGTGCATTGTGGGAGGGCTCTGCTCTTCCACCCTTGAAGAATGCATGCGTCCAAATGGAGGCCAGGGACCTGGACATCTAATTATTTTTTTTGTTGTCATTTTTTAAAAAATGTGTGAGAAGTTCTCGTGGTTATTGAGTAATAAACTGTGGGATTTCTTTTGAAACTCTATGTGCAGAAATGTTCTTGAAAGTGCCCCACATAAAATGGTCTTCAAGGAACACAGTTACCCAGAGCTGTGATCCTCCCTGGGTTGGGGGAAACATAGCAGTACTAAGTAGATATGGGTGTATGTGGTGATGTGTCTTTATAGGGTCGAGTTTACAGTTTTCATTTAGGAAAAGCAGCAAAGATAAATTTACTGTGTTCTCACAAATTATGACCTGAGTGTTAAAAAAGTGTGTCTAAATAATTTTGTCTATAAAAAATTTAATGTCTGGAAATCCAAATCATATTTAATCTCACTTCCTGTAGGAATATTAGGCATTTGCTATTATCTTTGAATTTAACTGATGTATAGTTTGAAATCTTTTCATTGTAGGAGAAAATATGGGTGCAGAAAGCCTTGCAGCATGTATGTATGCCATGAGAACCATAACATGAAACCGTTGAAGTTGCATTTTAAGACTGACCCAAATTTGTCTGGCCCAAATTCTTTATTTTATATCATTCCACTTTAAGCATATATGCTGTGAATATAATTAGACACTTAATGGGGGAAGCGTAATTCAAGCCTAAAGAACATTTAGAGATGATTATATAACAAAATGTTAGATTGGTGTTAAATGATTAAATTTCTACATAAAAAATAATAGCTACTGGTTTCCCTGCCCATGGCAGGTGCTGTCATTTATACATGGGTTATATATAGTGATTTAATTAATTCTCAGCTATAGTCATATAAACAACTGAGTCAGTCCCCAAATACAGTCAATGGGATAGTAGTTTTCTAGTTTGAAGGCTTTATTCACTGTATGAACATAGAGTTCTCTGGAAATGTCTTTCTCATTCCGCTAGCACTCTCAGTGAGACAGTCTACCCGTGTTTCTCTTGTACTACTTCTGTGAATGAATCAGCAATAGATGTACCATTAAGAAAATTGCAGAGCAGCAGTGTCCAATAGAAATATGTGAACCATACATGTAACTCCAAACACTGTAGTAGCCTTAAAAGCAGAAGGCTTTTTTTTTTTTTTTTTTTTTGCAGTGCTGGGAATCGAACACAGGGACATGTGCTTGCAATGTAAGCACTCTACTAACTGAGCTATCTCCCCAGCCCCAAAAGCAGAAGACATTTAATTTTAATAATACTTTTATAGGGATTTTAATTTAACTTAACGTATTCAAATATTATTACAACATATGGCCAATAAACACTTTGTTTATTCAGGGCTGGGTAACAGGTCTTTTTCTGGTGTATGTTTTACGCTGGTCCTGAGCACGTTTCAGGACTGGCCATGTTTCAGGTACTCAGTAGCTGCATAGAGCAAATGCCTCTCACTGAACAGGAAGAGTATTGACCACAGTACCACTGGTCCGTGGGGAAGAGCCCAAGGCCATCTGATTCCTACTGTAGAGGCTGAAGTAAAACCTGAGGACATTCTCAACTGGGTCCTGTGTGCCTTGAATTTAGTAAATAAAATGATCGTTGATGTTAATTTCAGCTTTCTGCAAGTAACGTGGTGGTAGCTTTGTGGTGTTTTCAGTAAACTGACTTTGATGGGTAAATAGTGATATTCAGCAAACATTCTAAAAAATAAATTTTGTGTATACTTGAGTTTTACATGTTGCAGTATGTATTTTTAAAACATGAGGTCTAAAGCAAGTCCATGGTGCATCTTTTGACACAGGATGAAAATATAACATGAAAACATTTTAAAAATCCTTGTTCAAAACAAGTACACATTGCATCTTCTGATCCAAGTATGGAAATATTACTGAAAACACTTAATATTCTTTGTTTTTTGAAAAATATTTATTAAAATAATAATTTGGTTAGTCCTGGTGGCACAGGCCTGTCGTCCCAGCCAGTTCTGAGGCTCGAGGCAGGAGGATCGAAAGTTGGAGGTGAGCCTGGACAACCTAGCAAGACCCTGTCTCCAAATAAATTTTAAAAGGGCTGGAGATACAACTCAGTGATAAAGCATCCCTGGGTTTTATCCCAGCACCACCAAATAAATAAAACGTTGAATTTAACTTATAAAGTATAGGTTTAAAATGAATCGCAGAAGGATAGTGTGGAGGAAACAAGGACTTCTGAATTCCCTCAGTTTTGTTTTTTTTGAACCCAGGACTGTCGGCCACTGAGCTACATCCCCAGCCCTCCCTCCCTCCCTCCTTCCCTCCCTCTTTCCTTCCTTTTGAGACCGGGCTTCACTAAGTTGCTAAGGCTGGCTTTGAACTTGTGATCCTCCTGTCTGAGCCTCCCAAGCTGTTGGGATTACAGGTGTGCAGCACCGTGCCCAGCTAAATTCCCTCCGTTTTTTAAACATAATTTTGGAGCTGTGCACTTGAACGTGGTGACAGCGTCTCTGTTTTGCAACATTCAGTCTTAGGGTAGGAAGTAGGACCCTGGTAGGAAGCAAGCCCGGACAGGCCAGGGAGCATGAGGCGGAGCAGTGGTGGAAGTGACTTCTGGGATAAAATACGTATTTAGATCATGGCTGAACGACACTGTGAGTCCACAGTGTAATCATGGCTTATATTTTTAATCCAAGGTCTCACAGATAACTTGATTCCCAAGTTGACTTTCTGTTGTAGATGACTCAGTGACACTGTCGAGATGCTGGAGTGAACGAGTGTTCTGTGCAGCGGTTGGTGGCAGTCCTTTAATTTTTTAGCACCTCTGCTTTTGAATATTTGTGCGTGTGTGCGAGTGTTGGCTGAGACTGACCCAGGGCACGGCCGTGTTGGGCAAGCACTCTGCCACGGGCTGCATCCCCCGGCCCTTCGTGTTTGGAAGTCACTGGGAAGGTTTATCAAACCAACTTAAGGAAAACAATGAGAATTATTTTATAAGTAAGAAAAACCATTAACTATAGAACTGATTTAAAATTTTAGAGTCTGCCCCAAATTCTCCAAGAATTGGAAGTCCACTGAACCCAAAGAAAAGGACTGAAACAAGTCACCTTCAAGCAATGTCTGGAGGTCTGTCTACCAGCTTGCCTGACTTGGACTCAGAGCCTTGGGTGGAGGTGAAAAGGAGGCACCGTCCAGCGGGATTAAAGGTCAGTTGTTACAGAGACACCCTTCGAGAATTTTCCATTGTTGGATACATATGCAAGTTTGGGAACATTTTAAAAATCATAAAATTTGGAATTGTTGGCTTTTAGTAGAAATTTATGAGTTACTGTATGTGCAAAGTAAGTTACCTCGATTTCTAAGAAACGGGGGTCAGACCCAGGGACTTGCACGTGCTAGGTGCGTGCTCTGCCATAGAGCTACACCCTGAATCCCTTACCTTTTATTATTGAACATTATTTTAAGATATTTTCACTTGGTTCTCTTTTTTGTGACTAATTTAAACTTTAATAATATCTCTACAAAGTTGAAATCTCAATTTTGAAGTTATACTCGTTAATTACTTGGAAGTTTCTTAGGGCACATACCAGGCATAAACATTTTTGGGTGATTTAATGTACAGAAGGAAGAGACAAGAGGCTTGATTTCTTGGGGACACATGAGGAAGTCAGACGGATACTGCAATAGAAAAGGGACATAGAAAAGATTCTTGTGCTGGGCGCAGTGGTGTCCATTTGTAATCCCAGTCACTCAGGAGGCTGAGGCAGGAGGATGGTAGTATTGTGTACTGAACCCACGATTTTGCTGTGCCGAGCAAGCACTTTACCACTGAGGTACCTGCCCAGCGCTCTTTATTTACTTATTTTTAAAACCAATAAGAGTGTCTCACTAAGTTGCTCAGGGTGGCCTTGAACTTGCAATCCTCCTGCCTCAGCCTCTCGAGTAGTTGGGATTACAGGTGTGCACCACAACATCCAGCTCAATGTACTTACTTACGGAATGACCGTCTTATTTATTTGGTGCTGGATTCATTCTTTTCATTGCAGATAATCATGCAGTCAGGTCCTCTTCATCCCCAAAGCTCTTAATTGTCTCCTTAGAAATCGCAGAAGAATTTATGTTTGCGCAACACATTTAAACAGAAAGAAGTGGAAATTTGTTTCCAGAGTTTGCCATTATTAATAGTTTGGTGTTTATTCTCTCAGCCTTTTTTTTTCAGGTACCTGCAAATAGGCTGTAAAAATATATTTAGTATTTTTGAAATATAATCACAGTTTAACAACTCGCTTTTCTTTTTAGTAAAAACACCATGGTGAGGTTCTGTTCATGAGCAGTTCGCTCCATGGGTCAGAGTTGTCTTCACCGTATCGCCCCCGTCCCTGCCTGGAACAGTGCCATGCTCATGCCGTCAGTGGACAGGGACAGGAATGGGGAAGGGAGGGGTCATCTTGCTGTAGGGAATGAATCTGAGCTGAAGGACAGGACAGCTGGCGAGTGGCCCGATGAGGTGACGGCCGGAAGAAACGCTTCCTTGAGCTGGGAGTCTCAGATTCGGTAGCTGTGAGGGGCTAGAGCTCAGGGCTTGGCCTGGCGGAGTTCTGCGGGACCGTAGACCTTGAAATCTGGCATTCTGGTGAAATTGACATTAAAACGGGGCCAAGGAAAATGGGCACGAGGGGCCCAGGGTTCCACTGAGAAACTGGCATCACTGCTGTGAGGTACAAAGGGTTCAGACTTGGGAAGGCCACGGACTCCAGAAGTGACAGGACTGCGGTGCTAGCCCTGGGGTGAGTTCCTGGGCCTGATCTCCCATCTTGGGCCTTTGCTTCCTCCCTGGTAAAAGTCGTTGCCATGTGATGGATCTCTGAAGACCAGCTCAGGTCTAAATGAGTCTTTCATCCTCCTTTTACTCAACTCTGTGTTTCCTTTGGTTTTGAATTTCACTCGGCCTTTAACAATTGCTTTTTATTCATTGTGCCAGAATAGTACTAGCTTAATTCTCTTTGACAGTTTGGCTGCTGAACTAGCGATTCAGCATACAAGCTTGATTTTTCTTGTAATACCACCAGATGGTGTTTATTTTCAAAACGATGGGGTAATTTTTATACTAAAGACTGATTTCTTCCTTCAGGAATTAGCACCTGTACCTGATGAGGCCTCAGATGGACTGTGTCTTCCGGGAGAACCAGAAGAACTGGGTTTCTTATTTGACGAGGAGATGGAACAAATAGAAGGACGAGAAAACACAATTACTGATTGGTCTGATAATGATTCAGATTATGAAATCGATGACCAAGATTTGAACAAGATTTTGATCGTGACTCAGACGCCCCCGCACATGAGAAAACACCCCGGAGATCGACCAGGCGGCCACCAGACGGGGGCGAGCATTACGTCAGAACTTGCCAAAGTGATCAGTGATGGCCTGTACCATTACGAGCGGGGTCTGTGGACGGAGGAAGGTGGAAACACACCCGCCCTCGCACAGGTAACCTCCTCCGGCCGGCGTCTTTCTGCTGGCAGCTTGCTCTGATTGTATGTCGCCGCCTCTGTTTTCTTAAAATTGAGGTTTTATTTTATGAAATTTTGAATATAAATAAATCATATTGTATTTGAAAAATTCCTGGAAATATATTTGATAGTCATAATCGGAGGAATACTTTAAGATGACAGCGAAATGAATTGTGTACTTCAAAAAAGATCAGCACTGACTGACTAGAACCCTTGCTTATTTCAGGTGAAAATAATAAGAAGTCCCTTTCTCATATGAAGGAATTAAAAACTGAAGTTCTTACGCCAGGTCTCTCACCCCCACCCCATTAAGTCCAGGGCCTTACCTGGTTAGGCAGGCACTCGACCACTGAGCTGCGTCCCAGCCCTCTTGAGGACAGCTTAGCTTCCTTGCTGTCCCGCTCCCCATCCTGCTGTGTGACCAGGCAGTGGTGGAGAGGCTGTGTTCACGACCTGGGTCTTCCTCTGCCTAGCCTGAGCTACACACACTAAACTAGTGGAGGCAGCATGGATAGGCTGTGCAGGACTGAGCTGGACGGCCCCTCTCCTTGTCCCATCCTCGTGCTGCTAGGGATGCTACTTGGAACCTTGCTCCAGCTTTTATCATCTTGCCTTTCACCTCAGGCCTGACCCCTGAGTTATTAAGTAGTTATTAAGGTGAATTATTAGAGTGAGCTGGAGCAGTTCACTAGTTACTGCCATTTATTCCAATGATACAGTTAGGAATAAAAAAGATCATCTTTTGCCCTTAACGCCACCCCAGAGCCCCGCATCTGTTTGTTGCTGGGGTAGGAGGGAAGCTGAGCGGTATGTCCTACTAGGGAGTGGTCATGGTGAGGAAGAGTCGTGGTTGCTGGAGGAGAGTGGGCGTGGCGCCCTGGACTGGGCTACTGTCCCTGGGCTTCGCGTCATGGGCTCCTATTCCCACCTCTTCTCCGGCCCCGGCCCTTTTGAAGGACCCGTCTCAGGCCGAGCCTGAACAGTCCCTGCCTATGCTTTTGCTGTGGCAAGGGAAGTGTGCTTTATGAGGTTCAGAGTCGAAAGTCTTTCCTTGAATACACATTCCTATTTTATTTGTGATACTTGGGCTTCAGGGGTAATGTAATAAATGTAATAAGTTCTGCTAAATAACAGGTTAAACACGGCTCCCTCTGCTCCTGCCTCCTCCCGTTGGGTGGCTTTTCATCATAGCGCAAGTTCCCACCCGCCGTCCTGTGTTCATTCTTCTCTGATTGAGCACATGGCACTAAGATCTATGAGGCTAGGCCTTTTTAGTTCATTTTGTTTACTAATGTCTCTAGCGCTAAGAGACTTTCTGGCACACATACTGCTCAGTTCATGTTTGTTGAAGTGACAAATGAATTATGATGAAACATTATGCACTAATCAAAGGAACCTCATCCTTGTATACTGTTGGTCCTGTGGGGAGATATTTTCAGAGTTCCAAACAGCAGACTTGTAAGCCAACTTGAGAAACATGCACTCACAGGCAGTTATTTGTCTTTAAACTGAAGAGTAGATGGTAAAGTTAAGCATTGCGTGTTGTGTTACTAGGGCAGCTGCCACCTTTGTCCATCGAATGACCATGGGAAAATGATCTTAACTACACAGCTTTAAGCCTCATGGGTATGTTCACAGGTGTATTGCATCTTGACCTGATTCTTACCTGCATTTCCATCCTTTAACTTACTCCTTGGTTCTGATTCTGTGCTGAACATGTAACTACTGATTAGACTTACACTGTCCCTGTGCGTCTATTTAGAGGGGAGGGGACTCAGCCATTTAACACGCACCTTACTGAAGGCCTACTGTGTTCCACATGCAGCATGCTGTCCCTGGGCTTGGAAACATAACAAACAGTCTCTCTACACACCTGGAACTTGCAGATAATTGGGAGTAGACATTAAAATAAACCCACAATAGGTACTTAATCACAAATCACAATGCATTTAAAAAAATTTTTTTCAGTTGATGGACCTTTATTTATTTTATTTTTATGTGGTACTGAGAATCGAACCCAGGGTCTCACACATGCTAGGCCAGCGCTCTACCACTGAGCCACAACCCCAGCCCCTGCAATGCATTTTCTAAAGGAAAAACCAGGATGCTCTTGCTTGCTCGTCAGGGAATCTCGAGAGTCGAGTGATGGTGAGCCCTGAGGTGTGGGGAGGGAGGGCTTGGTGGGAGACAGTATTCCAGGAAGTGGGAGCAGTAAGTGCCTGGGATCCCCAGCAGGAAGCATCGGGCATCTTCAGAAACCAGGAAGTCAGTTCATCTGCAGTTTGATATAAAAAGGCGGTTGTGGCCCTGTCGGCAGGACTTAGATCACACTAGAAGGGGCTGTGTTACACAGTGGGGGATTTATCCCGACTTCAAGGCGGGGCTTCGTGCAGCTGGGATCTGGTCTTACTTTTAGCAGACCTCTTCGTTGCTGGGCCAGAGAGTGGATGGTGTGAGGAACTGAGAAGCCAGAACAAATCCTGGCAGGAGGTCCTCAGGAAGCTCACCGTCCAGGAGATGGACGTTGGTAGCTGAAAGTACCTGGGGGCAGAGAAAATATAGAAGACCCACCTAGACCTGAACCCTGATGGCACTGTAGGGGGAAGGGTGTGTTGTGGACGCCTAAAACCAGCTCCCAGAGGAGAAAATAAGCAGGCACGTCGTAAACCGGGTGGGCTGAATTAGGAGTGAAAAGAAAGCCAGACTGATCGGGCAGCTTCCGTGTGTCTGGAAGCTATGTTGAACTAGACCAAAGAGTGAGTAGGCTGTTCCTGACATGTCCCTTACTGCCTAAGTCAACTACAGTGGCCACCTAATAGATGAGAGAACATCTACTTAAAATCTCCAAGGAGGGCTGGGACGAACGTAGCTCAGGGGCTAACGCGTCTGCCCCGCAGCCACAAAGCCCTGGGTTCAACCCCCAGTTCCAAAAAAAAAAAAAAAAAAATTATCCAAGGATGTGCAAGGTAGGTGTTGCTAAAGCAGTGGACTACCAAAGCCAGTTCTGCCATGAGAGCCACTGTGGGGTTTGAGTTAGCCTAACTCTGCAGGAGTGAGCCACTGTGGGGTTTGAGTTAGCCTAACTCTGCAGGAGTGACCCAGAGTTGGGATTCCAGTGGGAACCCTTGGTTTAAATCAGTGCCCAGAAGGAACACACTGCTGGAGAAGAAGCTAATGTGCGTTTCCACCCGTTCTCCTGGGGAACTTCAAAGAATATTTCCTTGATTGTGTGGAGCAGAACAGGGAGGAAAATACTTGAACTAGAAACTAACCATACAATCAAAATTCACACGGCCAGGGTGACTGAAGTAACTGGTAGCTGTAAAGTGACGTGGATCGGAGCCTGTGAGTTTCACAGACACCTGCCATATGCAAATGCAGCTCTGTTTTGAAAATGTTCACCTTCATCCTAGAGGAGGTGTTTAC
Source organism: Sciurus vulgaris (assembly GCF_902686455.1). Classification (NCBI taxonomy): domain Eukaryota; kingdom Metazoa; phylum Chordata; class Mammalia; order Rodentia; family Sciuridae; genus Sciurus; species Sciurus vulgaris. Next base: position 8,789,341 of record NC_136469.1, read on the forward strand.
TCAAGTTATTTTATAAAGAGAGTGACAGCTCACAAAGTGAAGACGACCACATGCGAAAATGAGCAAGAATAATGATGCCAGCAGGATCATACCTTAACATAAGCAAGGTGATGTCATTACTGAGCACAACACGGAGTATCACATCACTGTGTTGGAGGAAACAGGAATGTGCAGAGAAGAAGAAATCCCAAGAATGGCCATAAAAACAGATCAAAGAAAGGCAAAGAATATATGAAAAGACAGTACAGAGTGTTCTGCACAATCTTTGCTGTGTTTGGTGAGTTTCAGATCACTTGTATATGGGAACATAGAGTGGGTTTTATTATAAAACCTTTTATATTTGAAAAGAAAAGGTAAGCAAGCAATGAATTTGAAATAGAGAAAAGGTCTAAAATACACACATAGTTAGAGTTCCAGAAGGAAAGAAGAAGGAGAATGGGGCAGAGTCAGTATTTTTAAGAGGCGATAATTAGGGCCTATTCAGAACTGAGGAGAGTACTACAAGTACTCTGAAGCCCTGGAGAGAAAACAGACCACTTTCCAGGAAAGGAGAATCACCAGACAGTGGACCCCTGACTTCTCAACAGTAGCAGATGAAGCAGACACAAAATGGAATTATAGCTTTACTATGCCCAGGGCAAATAACTCAACATATAATTGTAGGCCTTGCAAAATATCTTTTAAGCAAGAAGGCACGATATAAAAAGTTTTCACCAGCAGAGTCTTAAATGAAGTGCAAAAAGTAGCAGTCACCAGGCACAGCGGCAAATGCCTGTGATCCCAGCTACTAGGGAGGCTAAGGCAAGAGGATCACAGTTTGAGGCCAGCCTGGGTAACTCAGTGAGACTCTCTCAAAAAGGATTTGGGGATGTAGCTCAGGTGTAAAGAGCTTGCCTAGGGTATGCAAGTCCCTGGGTTCAACCCCCAATACTTAAAAAAAAAAAAAAGTTATTCCAGCTGCCAGAGATTCAGAAAGGACAGCAGAACAAAACAAGTGATAAATGTGAGTACGCCTAAATGAATAGTTAATGCAGAAGATAGTTTTGTTTCACAGATTTAATAACATACTGAGAGAGAGCAGTAAGTGAATCTAGTATCTGTGGGTATTTTATGTCTGAAAAAGGGTTATTTTTAAGGTTAATAAGGTCTTCATACTGCAGTTTGAAGCACACTCATTTATAAACGCAGAGGGCATGACCTTTAAATGAGAGAGGCGCACACAGGAACGGGCAAGGCAGTGACGAGGGCTGAGCCCTCGGTAGCATGAGCTAGGTCAGGTGGCATCCCCGCACTGGGGGAAACAGGCAGGAAGGGTGGGCCTGCAGGGCATGTAGCACAAAATAAGGTGATGCTCTTAAACTCCAAGTGGCTAACGCAGAAAGATCATCACGGTTTGTTAAGTACAGCCAGTTACTTATATGTGACACAGGAAAAAGACCAGAAAGCAGAATGTCGCTTTCCAGCAACTGCCCGTCTAAAGTTCGTATGGAACCTCGAGCGACCTCCCTTCAAAGGCAGAGCAAAGTGGAAGGACTCATACTTACTGGTTTCAAAACTATAGTGCCCAAGACAGTGGTGCTAGCATGGGATAGACCTGTAGGTAAATGGAATAAAACTAGGAGTCTGGAAGGAAGTGTGTGTCTGCTCTTAACTGATTTTCAAAGTGTCTAGGCCATTTGATGGGGTAAGAGTAGTTGATTGAATAAGTGGTGCTGGAGTCAACTGGAGGTCCATATGCAAAAGAATAACATTGGACTCAACTCACATCATGTAAAAAATAAACTCAAAACAAACTGCTTGTTTAATTATAAGAGCAAGAATTATGGAACTCTCCTTGATGATGACGTCACGTTGTTTTTGTGGTGCTGGGGATCGAGGCCAGTCGTGCCCACACTGAGCTTGTCTCTGCCTGGCTGAGCACACCCCCAGGCCCTCGACTGGTCTTTGACAAAGGCAGTAGAGTGAGGAAAAGAGTGTTTCCAACAAATGGTGCTGGGACAACTCGACATCCACATGCAAGCTAGACGAGACACATCGTTCTCAACAATTCATGCCAGGGAATCATAAACCTGTAAAATACAAAACTGTAAAAATCCTAGGAGAAGAACCACAGAAAATCCAGAAGCCCTTGTTCTTCATGACTTTCTACACAGCATGAAAGCATGATCTATGAAAAAGATGATCAATAAGCTGGTCTTCATCAAACTTAAAAATGTACATCAAGCACTCTAAAGAAAATGAGAGACAAGCCAAAGACTGGGGGAGAATAGCAAAACAGATCTGAAAAAGATCTATTATCCAGAACATGCAAATATACAGAGACCACTTAAAAACTCAGTAAAAACAACAAACCTGGTTAAAAAATGGCCAGAAGACCTAAACAGACACTTTTAATCAAAGATAATAAACATATGAGAAAGAAGAAAATCCAGAGATGCTTCCTGTCCTATGTCACTAGGGAGTTGCTAATCAAAATAGCAGTGAGATGTAACACCCTTGTTAGGATAGCGAGAAACCAGAATAGTGACAGCCAAAGGCAGGCAGGAAGTGGAGCAATGGAGGCTCTGATCCCTTGCTGACGGGAATGGAGTCTTGCAGTCCCGGCAGAAGGAAACCTGACAGTTCCTACAAGACTGAAAACATTCTTGCCAAGCAGTCCTTGAGATCTTAAATGAGTTGAAATTTATAACCACAGGATAACCTGTATGAGGATGTGTATAGCAGCTTTTCCATAATTGCCACAATTAGAAGCAACAAAGATGTCTTTCATAGGTGAATGGATAAACTGGAACAGGGCGAACTCACTCATTGTGATGAACAAATGAGCCGTCAAGCTGAAAAGGTACGGGCAAGCCTTACGCTCGTCACAGAGCGGAGGAAAGCCAGTCGGAATACGCTGCATGGCATTCCCGAAAAGTCAGAACTATGGAGAGAGTACAAAGATCAGGGCTTGTGGAGAGGGAGGATGAACAGGCAGAGCAGAGAGGATTTTTAGGGCAGTGGAACTATTCTCTATGAAACTAATGGTATGTACACGCGTTAGCTATGAAAGCCCAGAGTGTGTACCACCAGTGCAGTGTGGACTTCAGGAGGAGATACTCTGTCAGAGTTGGTTCTTCCTCTGTAACCAACATATCATTCTAGCACCACATGTTACTGGTTGGGGAGGAGGTGCTTGTGTGGGTGCTGGGGCTAGATGAGAACACTCTGCTTTGTCTTCATCTTTGCTGTGGACCCGAAACTATTGCAAAAAATGAGATATTTTTAAAGAAACACATTAAGATAAAATACTTGTGAAATGTATACCTGGTAAAGGACTTGTGTTAGGAATATATGGGGACAATTGTAATAAGATAACCCACTCTAAAAATGGGCAAAAGACTTAAATAGACATCTCTCCAAAGAAGATACACTATGGCCAACAAGCCATAGGGAAAAATTGCTCTGCATAATTACCCATCAGGAGATTGAAAGTCAGAATCACAGTGAGGTACCATCTCATGCCCACTGGGATGACTTTTTTTTTTTTAAACCCAGATGCTAAGGCATGTGGAGAGGATGGGAAAAATAGAGCCCTCATTGCAGCCCTGGTGGGAAAGGTTAAACAAAGTTACCCTATTACCCACCAACCCTATTCTTTTTATGTTAACCAAGAGAAACAAAAACTTGTGTCCACACAAAAACATGTTCACAGATGTTCATTGTAGCATATTAAAAAGTGAAAACTCAGATTTTCAACAAGGGATGAATGTAGCATGTCCACGTAATGGCTATTTGGCAATCAAAAGTAATGAGGTCCTGAGAGACGTTCCATCATGAAAACACTGTAAAGACAGTAAGTGAAAGGAGCCAGCCACAAAGGACCACGCAACGTCTGAGTCCGCTTACGTGAACTGTCCCGAACAACCAGATATGTACTCACAGTGAAGATCTGTGGTTGCCTCGGTTGTGGGCTGGGGTGGCTGGTTAGGAGGAAGCATGAAGTGATGCTAGGCGACATTGGGTTTCTTTGGGGAATGATGAAAACATCCTAAAATTGCTTGATAATGGGTGCAAAACGGTAAGAAAAATGACTTAATCTTACACTTCAGTGGAGTGTGCCACTAGTGAATTATATATTACTAAAGGAGTCATAAAAAAACAACAGAAGCTGAGTATGGTGGGGCATGCCTGTGATCCTAGTTACCTGAGAGACAGTCAGGTGTGCCAGAGCCCAGAAGCTCAAGGACAGTCTAGGCAACGTAGCAAGACCTTGTCTCAAAAATAGATAAATAAATGGGAGCATCCCATGTTCATGAATGACTTAATGTTGTTAGTGTGTCAGTATGACCCAAAGCAATCTACAGATTCAGTAGATTCCTCAAAATATAGACAGCATATTTTTTTTTTATGAAAAAGAAAATCCTATCCCAAAGTTCATGTGGAATCTTATGGTATCTCAAATAGCTGAACATTCTTGAAAAAGAATAAAGTTGGAGACCTCACACTTCATGATTTCAACACATGGTACAAAGTTAGTAATCAGAACATCAGGTACTTCCATATAACAGACATGGACCAATGAAATAGAAGAGCGCCCAGAAATAACCCTTCATATAGGTGCTCAGGTGATTTTTTTAGTACGCGCTCCAAGACCAGCCAATGAAGAAAGGAGTCTCTTCAGATGGTGTTGGAAAGATTTTGTATTGACAAGTAAAATAATGAAGTTGGGCTCTGACTTCACAGCATTTATGGATATTAATTCAAACCTGAAGTTTTAGAAGATTACAAAGAAAGGGGAAATGCTTCCTAAAATTGGGTTGATCAGTGGTTTCTTGGATCAAAACTGTGTTACACAGGCAGAGAGACTGGAATTCATGAAAGTTAAAATTTTCATGTATGAAAAGATACAGTCAGCAATGAAAACCCAACCTAGGGAATATATTATAAATCATGTGATCAAAGATTAACATCCAAGTGTATAAAGAACTATAACAACAAGAATACAATCAGTTTCTAAAACCGGCGAAGGAGTTGTTTAGACAGTCCTCTAAAATTATATAAAAATAATGTTCAGAGCTCAGCGTAGTGGTGCACACCTATAATATCAGCTGCTTAGGAGGCTGAGGCAGAAGGATTGCAAGTTTGAAGCCAGTTTCAGCAATGAGAGACCCTGCCTCAAAAATAAAAGTACTGGGGCTGGGGATATAGCTCAGTTGGTAGAGTGCTTGCCTTGCATGCATGGTTCAATCCCAGCACCAATAGATAGATAGATAGATAGATAGATAGATAGATAGATAGATAGATAGATAGATAGATAGATAGATAGACAGACAGGAGATGTAGCTCAGTGGTATAGTGCTCACCTAGCATGCTCTTGGCTCTGGATTTGATCCCCAACCCTGAAAAAAATAAAAGTTTATAAGCTTTTGAAAAGATATTCAATTTTACTACACAGTATAGAAATGCAAATCCATTGTGCAAGTGAAAATCATGGTATTTTCCATTCAGATGATGTCCATTAATGACACTAAGTGCTTACACTAATGTGGGGAAATTGGAATCCCATACACTGTTGATGGGAATGTAAATTGGTGCAGCCAAAGTGGAAAGAAGTTTGGAAATTTCTCAAAAAATTAAGCAGAAATACCATGTTATCCAGCCATTCCAATTCTACATGTGCATCCAAAATAATTGAAGGGCCCTTGAAAAGATCTTTGCACATCTTTGTTTATAGCAGCATCATTCACAGTAATCATGAGGTGAAAGTAATCCAGATGACCCTCAAGAGATGATGAACAAAATGTGGTATGTACATGGGGTAAAATATCGTTCAACCTTAAGCTTGCAGAGGAAGGAAGGCCTACCTCGTGCTGCAGCATAGGTGAACTTTATGAACTTTATGCAAAAAGAAATACCCACTTGGAAAAAGGCAAACACTGCATGTGTTCACTTACGGAATCTCTAAAGTGGAGGAATTTACAGAACCAAAATTAATGGTTTCTGCCAGGAGCTGAGGGAAGGGTGAAATGGGACATTGTGGAATGGGTTGGCTATAGGGTTTCCATTTTGCTGGATAGAAGACATGTGTTGTGTAGATAGAAATGTGAACACACTTAGCACTACCAAACTGCACACTTTAAAAAGTTAAGATGGTGAATTTTATGTTTTATTCACCTAATTAAATTTAAAAAAATTTGAAATCTCTCCAAAAAAAAAAAAAAAACGGTAACCAAATGAAACATACTGATATCAGGCAGAACAGATTTAACAAACTAGGCTTGGAGACAGGAAGGATTAATAATGCTGAAATGTGTCATGATAGTAAAAGCCGAGGTCTGTCAGAAAGGTATGATTTAAAAATTAGTGTATTTAATATCAAAGCTTCAGTTATATGAAGCAGATCAAGAACAAGTCTACACTCAGTGATTTAATTTACTCTCTAATTAAATAGGGGCTAATCAGACAATAAAACAGGAATAATTCCAGAAATCTCTCTGTACCCAGAATTGCAGAGTATATGATCTCTTGAGCATTTCTGTGGTTCTGTGGTTTAAAAAGTGAATTTCAACAAGGGGAATTAAGCTAGCAATTAATAAAAATGTAAAAGTAAAGTAATAATTCCCTGTGTACTTGGAAACAATGATATATTTTTATATACCTCACTGCTTAAAATAAGCAGAATCCAATGAATCGCACCAAACACACGACAGAGGATTAGTCATCCGAAAGCTTAGTTTTTTTTTTTTTTTGAAGAGACTGAAACTTAGGACAAAGGAGAGGAAAGCGAATGTTTCATATGGAAAAATAGGAGGTAGTATTACCATCATGTAGGTATTTTGAAAGATGGTTTGGGTCAAATTTGAACATTTATATTAGGGCAGATTTTTAGAAAGATACACCAGTTTCTAAAACAATAGGGAAAAAATCCAAAGAATGATATAGCCATTTTTTAATTTTAATTTTTACTTTTAAGATTTTAATTTCTTTTATTAGAGCTTTACAGTTATACATAGCAGTTGGGTTCATCCTGACAAACTCATAAATGCGTAGAAATCAGTTTCAGTTCATGATCCCCAGGTTTTCTCCCCGTTTCCCCTCCCTTCCCCTCCTCTCCATTCTCCTTCCTCTACTAGACCTCCTTTTGCTCATCTAGTAATTCCTATTCGATTGGTTCTGTTATCTTATCCTTACCTCCCCCTTTCCTTTATTTTACTAACTTCTGTGTATGAAAGAAAACATTCAACCTTTGAGTTTCTGAGTTGAATCAGACAATAAAACAGGGATAATTCCAGAAATCTCTCTGTACCCAGAGAGATTTGGCTTGATATTTTCCATATCTATCCACTTACTAGCAAATGCCATAATTTCATTCTTTTTAAAATGCCATAATTTCTTAAATTTATTGTTTTATTTAAATTTTTAAAATTTTTTAACTCTTATTTTTACAGACTGCATTTTGATTCATTGTACACAGATACACAATGAAATTTCATTTCTATAGTTGTACACGATGTAGATTCACACCATTCATGTAGTCATACGTATACATAGGGTAATACTGTGTCATTCTACTATCTTTCCTTCACCCACCCCCGTCCCATTTTTCTCTATGCCATTCAAACTTCCTTCATTCTTCTCTCCCCTCCCCCCCCAACTACCCCCCCTCGTTAAGTATCGTCATCCACTTATCAGAGAAAACATTCAGCCTTTGGTTTTTTGGCTTGGCCTATTTCACTTAGCATGATATTTTCCAACTTCATCCATTTACCAGCAAATGCTATAATTTTATGCTCCTTTATGGCTGAGTCAATTCCATTGTGTATATATACCACAGTTTCTTTATCCATTCATCAATTGAAGGGCATCTAGGTTGGTTCCATAATCTAGCTATTGTGAATTGAGCTGCTATGAACATTGATGTGGCTGCATCACTGCAGTATGCTGATTTTAAGTCGTTTGAGGAGTGGGATAGCTGGGTCAAATGGTAAGTCCATTCCAAGTTTTCTGAGGAATCTCCATACTGCTTTCCTGAGTGGTTTCACCAATTTGCAACTCCACCAGCAATCTATGAGTGTACCTTTTCCCCCACATCCATGCCAACACTTATTATTGCTTGCATTCTTGATAATAGCCATTCTAATTGGAGTTAGATGAAATCTTAGGGTGGCTTTGATTTGCATTTCTCTAATTACTAGGGATGATGAGCATTTTTTCATATATTTGTTGATAACCTTGTATCTTCTTCTTTGATCTGTCTGCCCAGTTCCTTAGCCCATTTACTGATCGGACTCTTTGAATTTTGGGTGTGAAGTTTTTTAAGTTCTTTATAAACTTTGGAGATTAGTACTCTGTCTGAAGTATGTGTGGAAAAGACTTTCTCCCACTCTGTAGGCTCTCTTTTCACATTATTGTTTCCATTGCTGAGAAAAAGCTTTTTAGTTTGAATCTTTCCCTTTCTTGATTCTTGCTTTTATTTCTTGCACTATGGGGGTCTTGTTAAGGAAGTCTGGTCCTACGCCAACGTGATGGAGATTCTGGCCTACTTTTTCTTCTATTTGGTGAAGGGTCTCAGGTCTAATTCCTAGATCCTTGATCCATTTTGAGTTTGTATAGGGTGAGAGATGGGGTTTAATATCATTTTACTGCATGTGGATTTCCAGTTTTGCCAGCACCTTTTGTTGAAGAGGCTATCTTTTCTCCATTGTAAGTTTTTGGCACCTTTGTCTAGTATGAGATAACTGTACATACGTGGGTTCGTCTTATGTCTTCTATTCTGTACCATTGGTCTACCTGTCTATTTTGGTGCCAATACCATGCTGTTTTTGTTACTATTGTTCTATAGTAGAGTTTAAGGTCTGGTATTGTGATACCTCCTTGCATCACTCTTCCTGCCCAGGATTGCTTTGGCTATTCTGGGTCTTTTTTTCTTCTAGATGAATTTCATGATTGCTTTCTCTATTTCTATGAGAAATGTCATTGGGATTTTAATTGGAATTGTATTAAATCTGTATAGCACCTTTGGAAGTATGGCCATTTTGATAATATTAATTCTGCCTATCCAAGAATACGGGAGATATTTCCATCTTCTTAGGTTTTTTTCAATTTCTTTCTTTGATGTTCTCTAGTTGTCATTGTAGAGGTCTTTCACCTCTTTGGTTAGATTGATTCTTAACTATTTTATTGTATTTTTTTGAGGCTGTGGTGAATGGAGTTGTTCATCTCATTTCCCTTTCAGATGTTTCATCACTTATGAATAAAAATGCTTTAGATTTATGCATGTTAATTTTATATCCTGCTATTTTGCTGAATTCATTTATTAGGTCTAGAAGTTTTCTAGTGGAGTTTTTTGGATCCTTTAAATATAGTCATGTCATCAGCAAATAGTGACAACTTGAGTTCTTTTCTTATTTATATCCCTCTAATTTCTTTAGTCTGTCTAATTGCTCTGGCTAGTATTTCAAGGACGATGTTGAACAGAAGTGGTATAAGAGGGCATCCCTGCCTTGTTCCAGATTTTAAAGGGAATGCTTTCAGTTTTCCTCCGTTACGAATGTTGGCCATGAGTGTACCATAAATAACCTTTACAATGTTGAGTTATGTTCCTACTGTCCCTATTTTTTCTAGTGTTTTGAGCATGAAGGGTGTTGTATTTTGTCCAATGCTTTCTCTGCATCTATTGAAGTAATCATATGATTCTAAACCTTAAGTTTCTTGATGCGATGAAGTACATTTATTGATTTCTGGATGTTGAACCAACCTTGCATTCCAGGGATGAACCCCACTCGATCATGGTACACTCTCTTCTTACTATGTTTTTTTTAATGCAGTTTGCCAGAATTTTGTTAAGGATTTTTGCATCTATATTCACCAGAGATATTGGTCTAAAATTTTCTTTCCCTGATGTGTCTTTGTCTGTTTTTGGTATCAGAGTGATACTAGTTTCATAGAATGAGCTTGGAAAGATTTCCTCCTTTTCTATGTCCTGGAATAGTTTGAGGAGTATTGGAATAAGTTCTTCTTTGGAAGGTCTTGTAGCACTCAGCTGACAATCCATCTGGTCCTGGGCTTTTCTTGGTTGGTAGGCTTTTGATGTCTTCTTCTATTTCATTGCTTGAAATTCATCTGTTTAAATTGTGTATGTCCTCCTGGTTCAGTTGGGAGGATCATATGTCTCTAGAAATTTGTTGATGTCTTCGATATTTTCCATTTTGTTGGAATATAGATTTTCAAACTAGTTTCTCGTTATGTTAAGTATTTCAGTGGTGTCTTGTCATGATATTTCCTTTTTCATCACGAATTTTAGTAATTTGAGTTTTCTCTCTCGTCTTTGTTAGTGTGGCTAAGGGTTTATCTATTTTGTTTACTTTTCAAAGAACCAACTTATTGTTTTGTCAGTTTTTGAATTGTTTCTTTTGTTTCAATTTCATTGATTTTAGCTCTGATTTTAATTATTTCCTGTCTTCTACTACTTTTGGTGTTGTTCTGTTCTTCTTTTTCTAGGGCTTTGAGATGCAATGTTAGACCATTTAGTTGATGACTTTTTATTCTTTTCTTGAATGTGCTCCATGCAATGAATTTTCCTCTTAGTACTGTTTTTATAGTGTCCCAGAAATTTTGATATGTTGTTTTGTCATTCTCATTTACCTCTAAGAATTTTTTTATCTCCTGCCCGATGTTTTCTGTTATCCATGCTTCATTCAATAGCATATTTAGTCTCCAGGTGTTGGAGTAATTTATGTTTTTTATTTTATCATTGATTTCTGATTTCATTCCATTATGATCTGATAGAACACAAGGTAGTAACTCTGTTTTTTTGCATTTACTGAGGACTTCTTTGTGGCATAATATATGGTCTGTTTTAGAAAAGGATCCACAGGCTGTTGAGAAGAAAGTGTACTTGCACATTGATGGATGGAATATTCTATATATGTCTATTAAGTCTAGGTTATTGATTGTGTTATTTTCTATGGTTTCTTTGTTCAGTTTTTGTTTGGAAGATCTATCCAGTGGTGACAGCAGTTTGTTAAAGTCACCCAGAATTATTGTGTTGTGGTCTATGTGATTCCTGGAATTGAGAAGGATTTGTTTGATGTACAGGGATGCACCATTGTTTGGGGCATAAATATTTACTATTGTTATGTCTTCCTGATTTATGGTTCCCTTAAGCAGTATGAAATGTCTTCTTTATCCCTTCTGACTAACTTTGGCTTGAAGTCCACTTTATCTGATACGAGGATCGAAACCCCCACTTTTTTACTGAGTCCATGTGTGTGGTAGGTTTTTTCCCATCCTTTCACCTTTAGTCTGTGGATGTCCTTTTCTATGAAATGAGTCTCTTGCAGGCAGCATATTGTTGGGTCTTTCTTTTTAATCCAATCTGCCAGTCTATGTCTTTTGATTGATGAGTTTAAGCCATTAACGTTCAGGGTTATTATTGAGATATGATTTGTATTTCCAGTCATTTGGGCTTATTTTTGGTTTTTAAGTTGGCTTGGTTTCTCCTTTGAGTGGTTTTTCTCTAAGGTAGTTCCTCCCTTTGCTGACTTCCATTGTTGTTTTTTATTTCCTCCTCTTGTAATATTTTGCTGAGAATGTTCTGTAGTGCAGGGTTTCTATTTGTAAAGTGTTTTAACTTTTGTTTATCATGGAAGAATTTTATTTCGTCTTCAAATCTGAAGGTTAGTTTTGCTGGGTATAGGATTCTTGTTTGGCAACCATTTTCTTTCAGAGCTTGAAATATATTGTTCCAGGCCCTTTTAGCTTTTAGGGCCTGGGCTGAAAAATCTGCTGATATCCGTATTAGTTTCTCCCTATATGTAATCTGATACATTTTTCTTATAGCCTTCAAAATCCTATCTTTATTTTGTATGTTAGGCATTTTCATTATAACGTGCCTTGGTGTGGATCTGTTGTGTTTCTGTGCATTTGGTGTTCTGTAAGCCTCTTGTATTTGATTTTCCATTTCATTCTTCAGTTTTGGGAAATTTTCGATATTATTTCATTGAATAGGTTGTTCATTCCTTTGGTTTGTGTCTCTCTGCCTCCCTCAATCCCGATAATTCTTAAATTTGGTCTTTTCATGAGGTCCCATAGATCCCACAGTTCTTAAGAGTTTCCATTCATGATTTCTTACCATCTTCTCAGTTTGGGCAACTTATTTTATTTTATTTTATTTTTTTGGGTGCTGGGGATCGAACCCAGGGCCTTGTGCTTACAAGGCAAGCACTCTACTGACTGAGATATCTCCCCAGGCCCCTGGGCAACTTATTTTTAAGATTAAATACTTTGTCTTCATTGTCTGAGGTTCTGTCTTCCAAGTGATCTATTCTGTTGGTGATGTTTCCGTTGAGTTTTTGTTGTTGTTGTTGTTTTTTTTTTCCATCTATTGTTTCCTTCATTTCAAGGGTTTTTTTTTTTTTCTGAGAATCTCTCTTTGTTGAAATGATCTTTTGCTTCCTGTAGTTGCTCTTTCAAGTGCTTATTGGCGTGATCATTCATTGCCTGCATTTGCTCTCTTATCTCATCCTTTGCTTCACTAATGATTTTAATTATGTATATTCTGAACTTCTTTTCTGACGTTTCTTCTACTATGGTATCACTGGATTCTAGTAATATAGAATATAGGTTTGTTTGGAACATTTTCTTCCCTTGTTTTTTCATGTTCTTCACATATGTTCCCCTGTAGCAGTGCAGATCTGGGAATTGCAGTTTCCCCCCTATAGGCTTATAGGTTTCCAAAACCTCTTCTTTAAGGGGGAAATCAATATTAGCAATGTCTAGAACAGACAATATGCAGGCCTAAACCAAATAGCCCCTATGAAGACATTAACAATATTGTCATAATAAACTGAGAGAATGAGTTCAATTGTTACCTACAGTATGACAGATAGATTTGCAATAAGATCTGTAGTTTCTAATGGAGGACAAAGAGGATGGGGCGGTGTAGGATACAACTGTTAATGGGATGAGAAAAGAGTACATAGAAGTTCTAGATTGTAGAATGAGTTAAAGTATAATCAAAAGAAGTTTTGTTAGCATGAAAAAAGGTAGAAAGAGACTCTGAGGAAACAGGTAAACAAAAGGAAAATAGAGCAAGAAAAGTAAAGAAATAAAAACTTAAAAATTTTCAAAAAGGAGGAAAAAAAAAAAAGAAAAAAAATGTACACTCTGTCATACAGTATTCAAACCTCCCAGTCTTCAGTAGCCTGACGAATGAGAGGTACTGACAATGAGCTTCCAGTCTCCAGTAGGCGTCTCAGGATGGGATTTGCCCACCTAAAGATGGGAGATACAGCTTCCAGGATTATCCAACTTGGTAGCTCTGGCAAATGGGGAGCTGCAGCTCGGGGGGTGTGGGCGTGGTTGCCTGGGGGTCCTGAAGGTGGGGTGGCGGTTGGTCGGGCAGGGCTCCTGGACATGGGGTATGGTCGATCTGGTTGAGGGGTCCTGGAGGTGGGGCACGGTCTGTTGGTCTGGGGGTTCTGGTGGTGGGGAGTGATCAGTCGGTCCCGGGGTCGGGCTGAGGGATCCTGCTGCCCTGGCTATTGTCTCAAAATGGTGGCAGCCACATATAACCAAACCTGCGGGTTCTGTGACAGGGGACTTGCAGGCAAGGGCAGGCAGCTGTTGATCTGCTGGTGGTCTTTGGTCGGTCTACAAGCTACAAGCGGATGATTGGCAGGTGGACCTTAGGCGGTGGGTGATGGGTAGGTGAAAGGCAGGAGATGGGTAGGCAAGAGGCCTGCAAATGGGCAAATGGCAGATGATAAGTGCCAGTCAGTGAGCAATCTGCACTCGAAAAGTTGTCGATATGCTGGCGGACTGTGGGTGATTGCTGTGGACAAACGGGGTAAATGGCAGGGGACTGATAAGCAGCAAAGACTGCCTCACAGAGAAACAGATATCCTCTGCTTGAAACCCGAGTTACGGTGCGACAAGGAATGCAGCCTCCCTCTATTTCGCCATCTTGGATCTCCTCCAATTTTGTTTCTTAAATGGCTGAGTAGAACGCCATTGTATATATGCACCACAATTTCTTAATCCATTCATCTATTGACAGGTACCTGTGTTGATTCCATAATTTAGCTTTTGTGAACTGAGCTGCTATAAACATTGAGATGGCTCTGTTGCTGTAGTATGCTAAAATTTTGCATCTTTTAGGAAAAGGGAGTGGGATATAGCTCAGTTATATGGTGATTCCATCCTTATTTCTTTGAGGAATCTCCATAGTACTTTCCAGAGTGGTTATACTGGTCTGCAGTCCCACCAGCAATGTACAGTGTTCCTTTCTCCCCACAAATTCACGAGCATTTATTATTATTCATATTTTTTATCATTACCATTCTGACTGGAATGAGATGAAACCATAGTGTATTTTTTATTTGCATTTCCCTGATTGCTAGAGATGTTGAACACTTTTTCATATATTCATTGGCCTTTCTGTGATTTTTCTATTGAGAAGTTTGTTTAGTTCTTTTGCCCATTTATTGATTGGGTAATTTTTTTCTTTTTTAGGTTCCTTCTATATTATGGATATTAATTCCTTATTAGAGGAATAGTGATCAAAATTTTCTCCCATTTTGTAGGCTCTCTCCTCAAGCTGTTAAACATTTAGTTTGACACATCCCACTTATTGATTCTTGTTTTTATTTTTCATACTTTGGGGGTCTAACTGAGGAAGACTGTGCAGCCCCTGTATGATGAAGTGTTGACCCTTGTTTTCTTCAGCAGGTATAATGTTTTAGGTCTGATTCCTATGTCTTTGATTTGAGTTTTGTGCAGGGTGAGAGAGAGAGGGATCTAATTTCATTTTTCTACATATAGTCATCTAGTTTTCCCAGCACAGTTTGTTTAAAAAGCCTGTCTTTTCTCTAAGTTCTTTTTTTTTGTGACTTTGTCAAATATCAGATTGGCTATGGGTTTGTCTCAGTGTCTTCGATTCTCTCCACTGGTCTTCATATAGTAAAATTTCAGATCAGCGATGCCTCCTGCTTCACTTTTCTTGCTTAGTATTGCTTTGGCTATTTTGGGTCTTTTAGTCTTCCAAATGAATCTAAGATTTTTTTCTAATTCTTGTGAAGAATGTCATTGGTATTTTGATGGGGATCGCACTGACTCTTCTGTGTATTGATTTTTGGTAGTATGGCCGATTGGACAATATTGATTCTGCCTTTCCAAGAACAGGGATGCCTTCCGTCTTCTAAGGTCTTCACCGCTGTTTTTCTTCAGTGTTATGATTTTCATTGTGGAGGTCTTTGGCCTCGCTGGTTAGATCAATCGCCAAGTTTTAGTTTTGTTTTGTTTTTCTGTTTTTGAGGATATTGTGAATAGGATGGTTTTTCCTGATTTCTTCTTCAGCTGAGTCACTACTGGAGCGTAGGAAAGCGGTTGATTTGTAGATGTTGATCTTTTGTCCTGCTACTTTGCTAGATTCATTTATAAGCTCCAGAAGTCTTCAGGTGGAGGTTTTTGAGTCTTCTAAATATGTGATCATTTAATCAGCAAAGAGATAGTGGGACTTCTTTTCCTATTTTTATTCCTTTAATTTCTATCTCATGCCAATCACTCATTTCAAGGACTATATGGAATAGGAGTGGTGAGAGTGGTCAGCCTTGCCTTGTTTCTGAATTTAGTGGAAATGATTTTAGTTGTTCTCCAGTTGATTTGGTATTGGCTTTGGGTTTGTCAGAAGTGGCCTTTACGATGTTGAGGTAAGTTCTTTGATCCTTTGCTTCTCCAGCGTTTTTTTTTGTTTTGTTTTGTTTTAACACAAATGGGTGTTGGACTTAATCAGAGGCCTTTTCTGCATGTATGAGGTGACCATGTGATTTTTGTCCTTAATTCTGTGTAAGTGATGGATCACATTTATTGAATTGTACATGTAGAACCATTCTCGCATACCTGGAATGAAACCCACTTACTCATGGTGTCTTATGTTCTTGATGTGTTTCTGAATGCTTCTGTTTGCTAATATTTTATTGAGGATCTTTGCGTTTGTGTCCATCAGTGATTTTGTTCTTGTTTTCTTTCCTCAGTGCGTCTCTGTCTGGTTTTGGTGTCAGGGTTATACTGGCTTCATGAAATGCATTTGGGAGGGTTCCCTCCCTTTTGATTTCCGGAACAGTTTAAGAAGCACTGGGGTTAGTGCTTCTGTAAAGGTCTGGTAGAACTCAGCTGAGAATCCATCAGGTCCAGGGCTTTTCTCTTGTGGAAGGCTTTTAATTCCTGTTTAAGTTTCATTACTTGATATACTGTTCTGTTTAGGTTTTCTATATCTTTCCAGCTCAGTTTGTTTAGGTTATGTGTGTCTAGAAATGTGTCAGTGTCTTCCAGATTTTCCAGTTTATTGGAGTATAAATTTTCAGAGGGGTCTGTGGTGATGTCTCCTTTTTAAATTTCTGATCTTGTTCATTTGCTTCTCTTTCTTTTGGTTAGTTTGGCTGAGGATTTGACAACTTTATTTATCTTTTCAAAAAACCAGCTCTTTGTTGCATTGATCCTGTGTATTGTTTTCTCATTTCCAATTTCATTGGTTTTGGGCTCTGATCTTAATGATTTCCTGTCTTCTAATGGTTTGGGTTTTAGTTTGTTCTTCTTTTTCTAAAGCCTTGAAGTGGAACATAAACTTATTTATTTATGATCTTTCCCTCTCCCTCTCCCTTTTCCCCTTTCCCCTCTCTTTTGGTACCAGGGATTGAACCCTGGAGTCCTTAACCCCTGAGCAACATCCCCAACCATTTTTATTTTTCATTTTGAGACAGGGTTTCACTTAGTTGCTTAGGGCCTCACTGATTTGCTGAGGCTTCCTTTGAGCTTGTGATCTAATTGCCTCAGTTCTCAGCTGCTGATATCACAGGCATGTGCCACCCCATCCAGATCTGATTTTCCAGTGTAGGTATTCAGTGCTATAAATTTTCCTCATAGAATTGCTTTCATATGGTTCCAGAGATTTTCATATGTTATATCTTTGTTCTCGTTCATTCGTTAGAATTTTTATTTCTGTTCTCATTTTTCTTTGATCCGTTCTTCATTTAAGAGAGTATTATTCAATCTCCATGTGATTATTATTATTATTTTTCTTGCTGTTGATTTCTAACTTCATTCCATTATGATAGGATACATAGGATTAGATCAATTTCTTTTTATATTTGCTAAGATTTGCCTTGTGTTCTAGAATATGATTTATATTGGAAAAGGTTCCATGTGCAGTTTGAAAGAAGGTAAATTCAGCTGTTTGGGGGTGGAATATTCTGTAGATTTTTGTTAGGTCAATTTGATTTATAGTGTTGTTTAGTGTGGAGATATCTTTATTGATTTTTTGTTTCGATGACCTGTCCTCTAGTGTTAAGGGTATATTGAAATCTCCCAGTATTATTGTGTTGGGGTCTGTGAGATTTAGTATCATCGAGTATTTTTTCCATGTTTTGGGTGTTTTGACATTTGGGGTATTAATGTCTTCAATTGTTATATCTTATTGTTGGATTGTTCCCTTTATTAGGATGTAATGGCCTTCTTTGTGTCTTCTGATTAATTTTTTCTTGAAATCTACTTTGTCAGACATGAGGATATGAGAATAACTATTCCTGCTTGTTTTCTTGGACCATTTGCCTAGAATATTTTTTGCCATTTGTTTGCCTGTGGGTGTCTTTGCCTATAAGTCAAGTTTCTGGTAAATAGCATATAGTTGATTTTGCTTTTGATCCATTGTGCTAATCTGTATCTTTTCATTGGGAAGTTGACACAATTAACATTCAATGTTAGTTGAATATGTATTTGGATATGTATTTGTGGCTTGCCGCCATTTGTTTTCCTGCTGTATTTTATCCTATCTTGATTCTCATTTAGTTGTAGTGCCGGTTTGGTGCTTATGATTTTTTTTAGTTTATTCTTGCTGTGAAATATTATTTCCCTCTCGAATTTGAAACTGAGTTTTGCTGGCTATAGTAACCTTGACTGGCAGTTGTTTTCTTTTAGGGCTTATACTATTTTATTCCAGACCCTCCTTATTTTAGAGCCTAAGCAGAGAAATCAGAAGTGAGCCTTATTGGTTTGCCTCTAAATGTGACTTGATAACTTTTAGGACATCATTTCCTAATAGTGTAAAACAGTAATGCATTTTCTATGACTGTCATAAAAAATTACCACAGTTTTGACAATTAAAAACAAAACAAGCTCTCACGTAGGCCAGACGTCCTGCTGAGCTGGTGTGCTCAGCCAGGCCTGTGGCTGCCCTCACAGACGGTAGACAGCACTGCCGCGCCTGTGCGCTTGCCTGTAGCTCAAGTGTGGTAAGCTCACTCATCGAGTTCTAGCGCACCAAGAGTAGAGCGTTCTTTTTCACATATTGGGAGAGTATTCATTGCTTAAAATGTGATCTATAAGAAGGATGCCCGGGCTATTAAAAAAGAGTAAAGACAAAATGATTTTTAAAAGAGCAGTGTGTACATAAATGTCCTTGTTAAAACAATGCCCATTACCCAATTTACAAACAATCTTTGCAGTTCCCCTTTGGGAAATTCTACAAAGTGTCGGACTGGAATGTAGCTAAGTCGAGCTCCTTCTGGTGAATGTGGGGCCTGCATCTCTTTCCTACTCTGGAGCCTCTCACTTCCCGGAGGCCCTCTGCGCTCCTGCAGAATTGCAATCTCAGCCTTTAATCCGGCAGCACAAAGATCCATCTCTTGGCATCTCTGATTTTTCCTGTTTGCTCTCCTCCCTGCTGTTGGAAAAAGTTCTCTGGACAATGCAGAATAAGCTGCCTGTTAAGAGATCTTTTGTGATCTCAATTACTTCTGTGGAGCTCTTTTTGTCAGTGTAAAGTAACATAATCACGTGTTACCAGGATCGAGGGTCCTGGATATCTCTGGGGGCTGTCTGCCAGTAAACCACCAGGCTCCTGACCTTGAGGGAGAATATTATGTATTCTAATACTTGGTGAAGAGACATGAGGCAAGATGTTGAGAGGAAGCACCGGAGTTCATGTGTTCAGAGGTTCAATATGGTAAAAAGGCAATTCTCCTGAATTGAAAGTCAATTAAATTCTAGTTTTTTATTTGTTCTAATTAGTGGTACCTGACAGTGGAATGCGTTTTGACACATCACACATAAATGGAGTGTAACTTCTCCTTCTGGTTCCCACAGATTGTTTTTGGTTTGTTTTATTATGTTTTAGCAGCACTGGGGATGGAACTGGGGCCCTGTGCGTGCTCTGCACTGAGCTGCATCCCCAGCCCTTCAACAGGCTTGCTTTATTTCTTTGAACCTGACACTTGAGTCTAAAATTTTTATGGAAGTGTAACGAACAAAAAACTGAAAACACTCATAAAGGCAGGGTATTTAGCAGTTCAAATGTATGAAGTAGGAATGAAATACCAAGTCCACAGTTATGCCAGTAGGCACATTTGTTAAATGACAGGCAGGTTACAGATCAGTGAGGACAGAGATCTGAATTTTCCTATCTGGTGCCAGAAAACTTGTTGGTGGGATGCGGGGACAATGAAGCCCACTGCTCATACTGACGCTGTGATTTATCCCAAGAATCTGTTAAGGGAAAGAAGATCTTCATGCCCTCAGAGTAGGAAGATTTTCTTAAGTCTACCCAAAAAAGCACAGTCTTAGAGACAAGACTGATGAAATCAATATAAATAAGTTTTCATTAAGGCATCTAAGAGTGCACACATAGCCCACAAATTGCAAAAAGATGGTTTCCATTCATTATTTGATAGTTCTTATGAAACAAGCTCAAAGAGAAGTACCGATCAATAAAAGACAGTGCAATACTAGTTCTAAGACAGGAACAAGCATCAACAGGGGAACAGGTTGAAAACATGAAAAGATGTTCAGTATTCATCAAGGAGGTGAAATTAATTGTTCAGAAAATATTTCATAAGACCCCCATTAGCAGACTGAAAATGTCAGATGCAAGTTTGGGACTATTTGGAGCAAGAACTTCATTAATTTGCTTGTGGGATTAAAAGAAAAAAAAAAAAAAAGCTAAATCATCCTCTAACAATCCTGCATTTCCACTCAGGAAAGTATTCTCTAGAGGTGTTGTTCAAACATGGTAGCCTTTAACCACACATGGTTACTGAGCCCTCACAATGTGCTTGATCCAAATTAAGATGTGCTTTCAATATAAAATACTGGATCTTGAAGAGCAAGTATAAAAAGTATAAAACACCTTTATTTTTAATAATTATTACATGTTGACATATTGGGTTAAAATATTTAAAATCTACCTGCTTTTTAAAAGATTTGTTTTAGTTGTTGATGGACCCTTACTTTATTCACTTATTTATATGGGGTGCTGAGATTTGAACCCAGTGCCTCACACATGCGAGGCAAGCACTCCACCACTGGGCCACAACCCCAGCCCCTACCTGCTTTTTAAAATATATATATTTTAAGTATTTTCTGGGAAATGTAAGATTGCATTGTGTTTATATTGGACATACTACCTTAGTGGAGCTCAGAAATACTCATCAGGAGCAATATATGATGATCTGACAGAATAAATTTATTATATTCTAATTGAAAATAACTGAAATGTCCATTGGCACTTGACTGGATGTGAGGTCATAGTAAGCAGTGTGATGCTGGGTGGTGGCGGGAATAAATCTGCCATCTTTATGCATACCGCTCATCTCAGTGCCGAGCCAGGAGGCTACGTGAGTCATAGGGTGTGATTCCACGGCTCAGGAGGTCAAATCAAACATGCATCTGTACGGACACAGACCCTCGCGGGAGATCATCACCTGAGTCAGGATTCGGGGGCTTTTGTGGGGTGGGGAGGAGCAGGACACACGGGTTTCTCTTGTCCTAACACGTTTCTGGTGGTTGTCCCATGAGTGCTGATCTTACAAATAAGATGCACGTGTGCCTCCTAGGTTCTTGGGTCTGTTCCTAACTAGCTAAGAGGCCAGGGTAAACAGGGAGGTGTGCACAGGAGGCACACCAGGGTCAGCTGGGTTCCTCCCTGAGTGGCAGGGTTCTCGCAGCTCGAACTCTTCGTTTTCCTTCCCAGTGGCCTGCTGGCCGCATGGTAAACCTGACTGGCATCGAAGTCCTCGTTAACAGAGAAATGAGGTGCCCTTCCCAAAACTGCCAGTGAGCTTTCAATCCCATCCCTCATCCCGGAGGCTGGGCTCTGGGCTCAGGAAGCTGGGCCATGGCCGGGTCCCGTTCCTCCCGACACTTCCTCCTGACTAGACACCTTTCATTCGAAACTGCTGAAGGAGAGGGACGCCTATACAAGCGGTTCCTGCAGTGCTTTCTGCCCAGGCTGCTTGTGTAGAAACACAGGTGTGCCCACGTCTCTGTCTCTAGAGTTTCAACAACCTACTGACATGCAGTGTGGTGTTACGTGGGTGTCAGTGGTACCCGTCAGTCACTTCCTGCCATCTGGGGGACACGGCACTTGCTGTGGTGCAGTGCATCAGCTTTGTCTGCTTGGAGTGTCCGGAGGGTTTGTATTCCTTGCAGGTGAGGTCGGCTTCGGTTTCGGAGTGCTCCTTGACCTACTGGCTTGTATCGAGAGGATGTTTCCAGTCATTGGGTGATGGAGACCATCAGCAGGCACTCTACTGAGCGGTGCTCTCCTGCCTTGAGCCAGACAGTGCTCTGTAGTTACTGGGGACTTGGGACGTGGGCTGTCATTCACTCTGACCTTGCTGATTACTACTTGACTGTCCTCTGCTGCTGTCCCCTTGCAAATGAAGGCAGGTCCTTGCCAGTGTTGTTGTGGATGCTGAAAGGAACTTCATGTGTGGTGGAGTGTTTGGTATACAGGTGTCAATGGTGTAGAATTCATCAGGAGGTGACTGGAAGAACTCATGGACTCAACAAAGATTTGTCAAGACGAGAGTGATCTAAACTCCCCCCTTACCCCACTAGAGCTGATGCTTTCCACCTCACCAGAGAAGAACACCAAAGGGAGACTCCGTCTGGCAGACTGGCACTGTTCCTGACCAGGAGTCGGTGGGCGCAGGCTCTACGGGTAGTACAGGTCTGCATCAAGACCCCCGAGGGCCCCGCTCAGGTCGTTCTCATCCTCTCTACCTCAGGGTCCTAAGATGAAAACAAGTTTTCAAAACAGCTAAATAGGATGCAGGGCTACATCTTCAGTTCAGGAGCCCATCACTCAAACCATAAGAAAAAAGATCATCTCAGGCTATTCTAAATGGTGGCGGGGGAAGTATTCTGACAGGTAACCAAGAGGTGGTCCTGTTTCATGGATTTTCAGCCCAAAAAGTGGGCTGAAAAATGCTAAATCCAGGATATAAATCAGAACTGAAGTATTAGTACTCACCAGGGCCTGGCCTGAGCACACCGATATCTTCTTTGGGGAACTTATTTTAGGGGTTGGTGGTAAATATTTTAGGCTTTTTGAGCCACTTAGGTCTCTAAAGGGTGTTCTCCCCTTCGTCCTCCTCTCTGTCCTCCCTCTCCTCCTCCTCCTCCTCCTCCTCCACTTCCTCCTCCTCCTCCTCCTTTATTGTGAGGGCAGGGATTAGCTGAAGGCCTCAACAGAATAGACTGAGGGCAGGTTAGAAATATTCCCAGAGGATATTTTCCAAGGAAAGTTAATATCTCCATGGAGGAAGCATGATTAAAGAGGGAAGGAGACACGGCCACCTGTGTCACCAAGGGGCAGTGACAGTAGGAAGCAAGACAGATACTTAGGGGGCAGGCTGACCACACCACAGGACAGCACTTGGAGCACAGTAGGTGTCTACATGGCTGAACTGTTAAATTATAAGCTTCAAATTATGTGAAGGGGAAAACAGACTGAAGACCAGAGTAGTCTTAAGAATTCAATGGACAGATTTAATAGCAGATGAGATAGAGCTGATGATACATAGAAAATTAGTAAATTGCAAGAGAGTTCAGCAGAAATTACTCAAAATAAAGCACAGAGGAAAAGAGAAGGTATGTACCTAGAGATCCAGGGGCTAGAGTGGCACAAAGATAAGAGAAGGAAGGGGACAGAGGTAGTCTGTGAAGAGACAGGGCTAAGAATTCTCTGGAACTCATGAAATCTAAGTTCATTAAATAGTCTACTTCAGTCATGTGAGGCCAACGTAACATTAGAAAATAATTTTTGCCACATTTACAGTTTAAAAGAAACAAAAATATGTAGAAGTAGTATTTTATATGCATTTATACATTACATCATATAAACTGATTTATGTCTATGATCTAGAAGAGAGAATTAGGAAAATAGAGATTTCCTTAAGCCAAATAAAGCTATCTACAAAGGAACCGGCGTTTAACGTCTTACATTATGGTGAGCCTTTGAAAGCATTCTTCTGAGGAACAGAATGAGGTCTAGCGTGCCTGCCTTCACCAGTCACATTTATTGTTGCCCTAGACATCAGTGGAGCAAGGCGTGAAAAAGAATAAAAGGTACAAGAATCACAGAGGAAACATGGAAATTGTCACTCTTTGCAGGAATAATTATTTAGAAAGTGCTAGAAATTTTAAAATAACTTCTTAGAATTATTACTGTGTACCAAGCTTGCTGGATTAGAAAAATAGCATCAAGGAATATGAAGTGTACTAAGGCTCAGTTATAAAATATATGCAAGATCCTTGTGGGGAACATCATAAAACTTTATTGAAAGGATATTAGGAGATCTGAATAGAGATGCTGTCTTTTAACTTTTATTTATTTTTTATTAACTTTTTTGACAGTGATAAATATTTAAAAAATTTTTTCCATACATATATATAAGGTAATAATGTCTGTCTCAGTCTACCGTCCTTCCCATCCCGACCCGCCCCCCACCTCTGTTCAATCCATAGTTTCTTCATTCTTCCTACCCACCCCCACTATGGATCAGGAGCGCTGTCCTCATGGATGGAAAGAATCAGTGTCATAAAGACACTGGGCCCCAGTATCGTGCTGTAGAGATTCATGGCGGTCCTTAGTTTTCTTTTCTTTCTCTACATCCCTCCCTTTCTGTCCAAGGAACTGATTCCATAATTTATATGGAAAACCAAAAGGATAAGAGAAGAGATACTTCAAAGAAAAAGCTTGCTCTACCAGATATCAGGACTTTGATAAAGCCGTAATCATTAAAATAATGAGCTGTCGGCGTAGCTTGTATAAATAATCTGAGAGAACAGAGAACCGGGAACACCTGACTCCTGTGGAGACCCTGGATGTGTCATAGATGACAGGTCGCAGAACAGTGGGTGAAAGATGTCCAGGTGGAGAGGAAACAATGTGGGCCCTGCCTGAAGCCACAGTCACGCCAGTTCTAGGTGGGTTAGAATCTAGATATAAAAGGTCGTGCAGCTTTTCTAAGGAAATATCTCAGTGATGCAGGGGCCGGGAAGGCTTTCTCCCCACAAATGCACAAAGAAAGGAGGTTACTGATGAATCTGATATTCAGAATAATTTTGTTCATTCAAGAATCCCACAAAAAGGTAGATAAATTACAAGTTAGGAGAATGTTTTTGGAATGTACACAGTCAAAAATGATTTCCAGAATGCATACAGGCTGTGATCACCTGCAGTCTGCCAGCATATCGACGCCTTTTTTGAGTGCAGATTGCTCACTGTCAGGTGCCTATCATCCACCATTTGCCGAGTGCCTCTTGCCTGTCCATCGCCTGCCTTACACCTATCCATCACCCAACGCACGAGGTTCACCTCCTGATCGTCCGACAACAGTCAGCAAACTGATTGCTGACCGCCAGTGGAGTGCCAGCTGCCTGCTGTTGCCTGGAAGTTCTCTGTCACAGTACCTGCAGGTTTGATTACACGTGGCTGCCGCCATTTTGAGACAACAGCCAGGCCCCGTAGGACCCCTGGCCGGACTGACTGAGCCCCATCTCCAGGATCCGTCAGTCCAACCGATCACTCCCTGCCTCTGGGGCCCTCACATCCACTGACTGCTCCCTGCCGCCAGGACCCCCAGACCAACTGACTGCGCCCTATCACCGGGAACCCAGACTGACTGCACCCGGCCTCCAGGATCCCACAACCACACCAAACACACCGGATATCCAGGACCCCTGCCGGACCAACTGCATCCTGTCTCCAGGACCTCCAACTGACCACGTCCACCCCTGAGCTGCAGCTCCCCATTTGCCAACACATTTTGAAGCCAGAGCGGCCATCATGGATAATCCTGGAAGTCGTAACTCCGATCTTTAGGTGGGGCAAATCCCATCCTGAGACACCTGCTGGAGGCTTGAAGGTCATTGTCAGGTACCTCTCAAGCATCAGGCTACTGAACACTGGGAGGTTTCATTAGTATATGACTGTTATACAGTAGATTTTCTTTTTTCTCCTTATTGAAAAAATTTAAATTTTTATTTCTTTACTTTTCTTGCTCTCTTTTCCTTTTGTTTACCTGTTCACTCAGAGTCTCCCTTTTTTGCATGCTAACATCCAATTTCTTTTGATTACACTCTCACCTTTTCTATTATCCAGAATGCATAAAGGATTTTTATGATACGATAAGCAAAGACATGGAGAGTCCCATTAAAAATTGGGCCAAAGATTTGCATGGGGTGTTGCAAAAGTGGTATTCCAAGTGGTATTAGGGGACAGAAGACACACTCTGAATCAGGAAAATGCAAGTTAAGCTGCAGTGAGCTGTTTTCTGCCCACAGTATTATCTTCTCAGTGTTTCTCTTGCTGTATCACCCATTTCTGTTCCTTGTTCTTTCTTTTCCTCTACTTACTTTAGGTTTAATTTGCTCTTATTTTATTTTCTTAAATTAGACACCTGTGTGACTCATTAGTAAACTTCTCTTCATTTTACATGGGCGTTTAAAGCTATAAATTCCCCTTTAAGTATCGCTTTAGCTGCATCTGGGAAAGTTTGATGTTGTTTGTATTGTTATTTTGTTTTGGCCGTGGTACTGGGGATTGAATCCAGGGTTACTCTATCACTGAGCTACTACATCTCCAGCACTTTTTAAAAAAATTTAGCAGTTTCACCAGTTTACTGAGGCTGACCTCAAACTTGTGATGCTCCTGCCTCAGCCTCCAGATTAGCTGAAATTACAGTATGTACTGCTGTACCCAGCTTGGATTTGTTGTTTTTACCATTCATTCTGAACATGTTGTAGCTTCTCTTGTGATGTGTTCTTTGACTCATAGATTATTTAAAAGTATGTTTTAAATTCCTGAAGTATTTGAATGACTAAAACATGCATGCCCATATTTATAGCAGCACAATTCACAGAATCTAAACTATGGAACCAGCCTAGGTGTCCATCAGTGGATGAATGGATAAGAAAATGTGGTATTTTTGCAGGAAAATGGGTGGAACTTGACAACATTATGTTAAGCAAAATAAGCCAAACCGAGAAGGTCAAGGGTTGTATGTTTCCTCTCATAGTGGAAGCTAGAGAGGAAAGGAAAAGAAAGGTGGGGTGGATCTCATGAGAATCAGAGGGAGGTCAAGTAGAGGAACGGGAAATAGTGGGGCGTGGTATCAGCCACATTGCTATATTGTGTGCATGTACAAATACGTCATGACAGTTCCCACATTATGTATAACTATAATGCACCAATAAAAACATGGCAAAAAAGTATTCTTATTAGTAAAATGCACACCAGCATCTGAACCATTTTGAAATGCACAGTTAAGTGTTGGGAGACTTTTGGAATACCTTTAATTTATTTATAATATAATTCCATTGAGGTTAGAGAGTATATTTAATGAGGTTTCCATCTTGAAGTTTACTGAGACTTACGTTATGGCCCTGTGTGTGGTCTACGTTGGTTGAGTGTTTCATGTACACTTAAAAATAACTTGTGATTTGTTAGGGGTGATGTGTATAAACGTCAGCTGGTCCTGTTTGTTTCATAATGTTCAGCCCTTCTGTCTCCTGCTGATTTTATTTTCTCCATGCACTACTCAGAAAAGAATGTAAAAGCCTTCAACTTACTGAAATTTGCCCATTTCTTCTTCTAGTGGCATCAGTTTTGCTTCATCTATTTTGTAGACCTGTTATCAGACACGTATGTAATTAGAATTGTTATTGACCCTTGTCATGATGAAACGCACCTTGTATTTGATCTCTGTAATGCCCTGTCTTGAAGCCAGTTTTGCTGGCTTTCTCCTGTTTTTCGTTTGTTTGTTTACGTTCTGTTGGTGCTGCTGTTTTGAGACTGTTCTTAACGACATCCCGAGATCAGGTCTTGGGCAGGGTTAGTGGGTCTGTCCCCTTGGGCCACTTTTGTGCGTGTTGGTTCAATCACATATTTTGGCGGGCCCCACTCCGCTTCCCCTTCGGCTCTTAGCAGTTCCTCTTCTAACACTGTCCAGAGGCAGCGCTGCAGCTCACGACATGCTTCCTCAACTTTCCAAAATCTGTCTTGAGTCACTAGTGAACCACTCCGTACTTTCCTCACCTGACGTTTGATGTCTCTGGCTCCCAAATGTAATAACCTTACAGAAACCGTTGTCACCAACCAAGCCACTTTTTGTGTCAGATCCTTTTGCAGGTGTTCATCTCAAGCAAGAGAGAAGACGGGAAAAGAGAGGGTGTCAGGGAGGGGGAAGGGCAGGCCAGTAAGAGGAGGAGGGGGAGGACCAGGCAGGGCCCGGGAGGAGCGGACCCAGGTAGTGGTGGGCAGGTAGTGGCACATCCCTGTGGATGATTTTAGTGCACCAACTTAAACTGTCGCCCCTTGTACTTTGAACTGTCAGCTGTCTTATGAGGAACTGTGAAAAGAAGACGTGCATTCACCGTTCTGATCTTTTCCTGTAATCAAAGCGTCCTTCTGATTCCCACTTGCCTTTAAGCTGCAGAGCATCTGTTGGTGGTGCTTGTAGCCGCCTCCTGGCGGTGAGGCAGGCCAGCCTGCTCTGCTGTCATTCCACCTGAAGTCCTGAGTGAGCCCTCGCTGGACACAGACGACTGAGGGCTGGCAGGTGCCTCTTGAGCTGATTCCTAAGGAGCAGTCAGCCGCGATCTGTATTGTTCCCCTGAATGTCATGTCCAGTGTAATGTGTCCTTTTCCTCCCTCTGGCCACTTCCAGGGTTTCCACTTTGCATACATTGATATTTTTTTAAACAGCTTTATTATAAAGTGTCTTGGTGGGTTTTTTGTTTTTGTTTTTTTGTTTGTTGTTTGTTTTTGATATATCTCATTTGGAATTTGAAACTCTTGGGCCAGTAATTTGATGGTGGATTTGTTTATTTTTGTTTTGGTTTGTGTTGTTTTTGGTCAAATTTGAAGAAATTTCATCTATTATTTTTCAAGTATTTTTTCTGCTCCTTTTAATCATTCCTTATTTGATGATTTCAATTACATGTATTTTATACTGTTTGATGATGTATCATAAATCCTTGAGATTCTTTTTGTTCTCTTAAATCTTTTTCTCTCTCTCCTCTGGTTTGGATTATGTTTACCAGTCTGTTCTCAGGTTCACTAATGTTGTTGTATAGGAATGGAACCCGGAAGCCCTCTACCACTGAGCCACACACACAGCCCTTTTTTATTTTATTTTAAGACAAGGTCTCATTAAGTTGCTTAGGACCTGGCTAGGTTTCTGGGACTGGCTTCCAACTTGTGATCCTCCTGCCTCAGCCTCCAAGTTGCTGAAATTACAGGTCTGTGCCACCCCGGCCAGCAAATAACTTGTCTACCACCATACTATTTTTAAGCCCATCCATGAATAAACTTTTTAGTTCTAGAATTTTCATGTTTTATATTTCCAGTTTTGGGGGCTGAGATTCCCTATTTAATCATTAGAACCATCTTTCCCTTGAATATTTCTTGAAACATATTTGTAACAGTTGCTCTGAAGTCTTATCTTAAAAACCCAACATTCAAGAGACCTGGGGGCAGCTTCTTTTAACTGCTTTTTCACCCACGACTATGGGTTACACTTTCCTGTTTCTTTTCACATTTAGTATTTTTCAAATTTTTGTTCTGGAAACTAGTGTGATTTTGTAGAGACTATAGGTTATGATAATGTCCTCTTCCCCTGAAGGCTGGTGTTTCTGTTGTTCTACTATATAGGCTTAATTTTACTCATTGTTTGGTCGGCTCTGTGCAAAGCCTCTTAAACTTGACAGGCTGTCCCCTCTGGGTCCTGTCAGGTTTTGCGTTGGACTGGGCTGGGCAGCCTGGCCTAGGTCTTACTCTGGAGCAAACACCTCATGCGCAGCTGGGCAGAGTTTCAAAGCTGCACCTCCGCCCAACGCCCAGGGTGTTCGCGGGGTATGGGGTGAGGGTGCGAGGGCTCTTCTCAGCTGGCCTGTGTGCGCTCCATCCCCAGTGCTCAAGTCCACAGGAGCAGATCGGGGACACGTCGCGAGTGACCTCTTCACGCACGCGTAGTCCACAGGGTCTGACCCCCACTGCCACTTACTGCACGGTAGCTCTTGCTTCTCCGGTGCTCTGTTGGACAGATTCCCTTCCTCCAGCTTTTAAGTGAGCTCAGCAGGACACCTGAGCTCAGGTGTGCTTTGCTGGACCGAAGCTCGCTTGCCACGGTTGGAAAGTTGTTCCCAGAAAGCAAGCTGGCGATGGCGGAGCCCATCCTGTGAGCCCCTTCCCCTAGAGACCACGGGCTCAGGTTGCCTCTGTCCAGTGCTGCAGTCGCTGCCTCCTGTTACTTTCATGGTCATTTTCACGAGGAGGTTTTAGTGTCCTTCATGTGTCATAGCCAGAAGCAGACCATCCCTGCCACATCATAAGACGGAGAGGTCCGACGGTCCCGTCTTGAGAAAGACGTGGCACTTCAGGAACTCGTGCGCCACTCGTGCGCCGCCTCCTCTGAGTGTCGTCTCGGTGTCCATGACAACCTTCGCACAACACACAGGTGCAGAAATCTCAGTATGCTCGAGTCCTTCATCGGCAGTGGCGTGGTACTTGGGTGTAGCTGGTGCCCGTCCTCCCGTACGCTTTAAACACTAGTTATCGCTGGGACACTTGCAATATCTAAACCAGTGCGAACGCTCTGCAGTCTTAACACTTGTTAGACAGGTTGTTTTTTGTTGTGTTTCTTTTTTGGGGGACGGGGGGGCAGCACTAGGGGTTGGAGGGGCTCTACCAGTGAGCTACTCGTCAGCCCTTTTTATTTTTTATTTTCAGAGAGGGCCTCCCCAAACTCCCCAGGCTGTCCTTGGACCTGCGATGCGCCTGCCTCAGCCTCCTGGGTTGCAGGGGTTGCAGGTGTGCACCACTGTGTTCAGCTGGACCATATTGTTGGGGGATAATGACGAGGGAAAAGGTCTGTGCGTGTTGAGACCGGAAGAAGCTTTTTCAGCCCCACGGGCGCTCCGACTCTGTTCTGGGCCCCCGCGGAGCAGGCCGCACCCCGGAGGAAGCGCACCGTTGGCTCTATTGCTCTTCGCGGGGTCTGCCTCCGGGGGACCCAGGGCCTGGCCGTGCTAGGCACCCCCAGCCCCGCTGCACTGAACCCAACGGCTAGGTTTTAACAGTTGAAAGAAACACAGTTACTTAAAAGCAGCTGGGCGAGCGAGTCGTAGTGTGGCCTGCAAGGGAGGCGACCTGGGAGCCCCGGGACCAGGTGGTGGGCCTTCTGCCCCAGAGACGCAGGGCCGCCCGGGCCGCCGCGACCCATGCCCTGGCTGCCCGCGCTCCTTCACCTCCAGGCCGCCCGAACCCGCCCTGCGCGCCCCAGTGCAGCGCAGCCCGGGCCTTGGTGCCCAGCACTGGCCTCCTTCGTGCGCGTTCCGGGGACCTTGCCCGGTGTCTAGGCCCTGGTTCTGTGCTTATCCCCGCTCAGCAGCGGTTGGAACTTGGCCTGGTTACACCGACCTTCGGAAGTTCCCCCTGCGGCGCACAAGAGCTTGGCCTGGGTGGTGGCAGCCTCGCGTGTGCACAGACCGGCGAGGTGGGAAGCGGGCGGCTGACTTAGGAGCGGACGGGGAGGAAGGGGCGGGTGGGCGAAGGTGGTGCTGCCCTGGGGAGACCTCGCCGGAGAAAGGCCTTGGTTTAGAAGATAGTGGATCAAAGAGAGTTTTGGGACCAAGAGTTCCAACCCACAGAGTCAATGAGTGAAAAACAAATCAGTTCCTGAAGTTTCTTCCTCAGATAATATGATTAGCTTTTCCAATATAACCTGTGCAGTTTCGAAATTCTAGCCGCTTGGCGGTTGATGGAATGCAGCAACGTGTGCGCTCGGAGACCTTTACTGACACTCTGTCAAAAATACTGGGAAAGTAATTTGTCTTAAATCTAAATCGGCTCTTGAACAACAAAAGCTTTCTCAGCATTCATTGGTCAGATGAGATCTAAGTATGTGGATTCTCTGATAGTGGAGTTGAGTATTTTTTGTGTATAGGTTTTAGTTGAAAATTTGAGTATGGGCAAAATATTCTTAACTCTCTTAAGTCACCAAAAAATACATATGTTGTTTTATGCACAACCCTACATCTTCATATGGTTTGTGAATTGATCACATATATGGCAATATAGCATTCTTTCCTAAATTTTTGAGAATTCTAATTTGTTGGCTCTTTCTGTTCATAATCATCTTTCTTTTTTAGAGAATGTTTTTTTTTTTTTTTTTTTTTTTTTTTTTTTTTTTTTTTTTTTTTGTTACCAGGGATTAAACTCAGGGGCGCTGAACCACTGAGTCACATCCCCAGCCTGTTTTATATTTTATTTAGAGACAGGGTCTCACTGAGTTGCTTAGCGCCTTGCTTTTGCTGAGGCTGGCTTTGAACTCGCAATCCTCCTCCTCAGCCTCCCAATTAGACTGATTTTGAAAATAACTCTTTTAATGGATAGTATTCCTCTGTGCTTCTCAGTGTTTTTAAACATTAAAAGATATGTTAAAAATATATTTGGTTCAAAAGTGTATATTTGGATGCTTTATCAGTGGTCAGGGCATTACCAAAACCTCTTCATTATTTTGTTAGGTTTCTCTTTAGGTGCATTAACATTTTAGAGGTTGACTACATCAATGATATGCATTCATTGGGTAGAATAGCAGTGGCGTTGCTGGTGCATTAAAAAATGCATCATTGTTGAACAAGTACAACTGAATTAAAGGTAAATGTAGCACTCTGGTACTCCGAAGGCTGTTTTAGTAGCTGGAAAGGGACCTGATTGTGAAAGAGTCTTGAAAGTTATGTAGGAATTAAGAACAAAGAGTAATTACAGTTCTTATTAAAGAAAGTGTGGTCAAAATAGTGGTCTGATAAGGTATAATACAAATGAGGCATTAGCTCAGACAAGAGTTGGAGAAGATGAAGCTGCTGAAATACTCCACTTGTGATAATCCAAGGGTGAGATGCAGTGTTGAACACTTATTTTTTTCAATAAATATTCATTAACAACTGATTATGTTCCAAGCATTGTGAGAATAAGAAATGAAAAATAAGTGGGGAGAAAACTGGGAAGGGTCTCTCTCTCCCCTCTCCTTCCTCTGCTGTCCTCCACTTCCGTCTTTATCTTTTGGTTTGTATTTGAGTGGTTCTTTATGATGTCCTATGCTTCCCTCCCCATTTCCTTTATTTTGCGGTAGCTTACGCATGTGAGAGAAGACATTCGACCTTTGGATTTCTGAGTTTGACTGATTTCACTTAGCACGCTGTTCCGCACTGACTGGCAAATGCCATAATTTCATTTTTCTAATGGCTGAGTGGAACTCCATTGTATATATTCCCCATGACTTCTTAAGTATCTGTTGACGGGCACGTGTGTTGATTCCGTAATTAGCTGTTGTGAATTGTGCTGCTGTAAACATCGAGCTGGCTGTGTTGCTGTAGTATGCCGACTTTAGATCTTTGGGGTAATACCCAGGAGTGGGAGGTGGGTCATATAGAGGTTCCATTCCTAGTTTTGAGGGATCTCCAAACTGCTTTCCAGAGTGGTTGTAGTGGTCTGCAGGCCCACCAACAATGTACAAGGGTTCCTTTCTCCCCACAACTGCACCAGCATTAATTGTTTGTATCCTTGATCTTTGCCATTCTGACTGGAATGAGATGAAATCTTAGTGAAATTTTTATTTGCATTTTCCTGACAGCTAGAGGTGTTGAGCATTTTTCCTATATTTATTGGCCTGTTGTGTTTCTTCTATTGAGAAGTTTGTTTAGTTCTTTTGCCCATTTGTTGGTTGGGTTATTTGTTTTGGTGGTTTTTTTTTTTTTTTTTTTTAGTTCTTTGTATGCTTTCTCTTCATGCTGGTAATTGTTTTCTTTGCTGTGCAGAAGCTATTTAGCTTGATGGCATCCCATTCATTGCTTGGTGGTTTATTTTTTGTGCTTTGGGGGTCTGGTTAAGGAATTCCATGCCAGCACCTATATGGTGCAGTGTTGACCCTACATTTTCTTTTAGCAGTAGTAAGATTCCTGGTCTAATTCCTAAGTCTTTGGATCCATTTCAATTTGAGTTTTGTGCAGGGTGCGAGAGAGGGGCCTAATTTTATTTTTCTACATACAGTCATCCAGTTTTCCCAGCACAATTTGTTAAAAAGGCTGTCTTTCCTCCAAGATCTATTTTGGCACCTTTGTCAAATATCAGATGGCTACAGGTATGTTCTGCCTCTGAGTCTTCAGTTCTGTTCCATTGCTCCTCATGTCTGTGTTGATGTCAATACCATGCTGTTTTTTGTTACTACAGCTCTGTAGTAAAATTTCTGATCAGGTGTTATGCTGCCTCCTGCTTCACTTTTCTTGCTTAGTATTGCTTTGACTATTTTGCATCTCTTATTCTTTCAAATGAATTGAAGAATTTTTTTCTGATTCTGTGAAGAATGTCATCGATATTTTGATGGGGATTGCATTGAATCTGTATATTGCTTTTTGGTAGTATGGCCAGTTGGACAATATTGATTCTTCCTATCCAAGAACAAGGCATGTCTTTCCATCTTCTGAGGTCTTCTTCAGTTTCTTTCTTCAGTATTCTATAATTTTCATTATAGAAATCTTTGAACTCTTTGGTTAGATTAATTCCACAAGGTTTTTTTTTTTTTTTTTTTTGAGGTTATTGTGAATAGGATGGTTTTCCTGATTTCTTTCTCAGCTGAACCGCTACTGGAGTGTAGGAAAGCTATTGATTTGTAGGTGTTGATCTTATATCCTGCTAAATTCATTTATAAGCTCCAGAAGTCTTCTGGTGGAGTTTTTTGGATCTTCTAAGATACTTTAGCTTCTTTTCCTATTTTTATCCCTTTGATTTTTTTCTCTTACCTCGCTCTTGTTTCGACTACATTGAATAGGAGTGGTGAGAGTGGTCAGCCTTGCCTTGTTTCTGAATTTAGTGGAAATGATTTTAGTTGTTCTCCAGTTGATTTGATGTTGGCTTTGGGTTTGTCAGAAGTGGCCTTTACGATGTTGAGGTAAGTTCTTTGATCCTTTGCTTCTCCAGCGTTTTTTTTTTTTTTTTTTGTTTTGTTTTGTTTTGTTTTGTTTTAACACAAATGGGTGTTGGATTTTATCAGAGGCCTTTTCTGCATGTATGAGGTGACCATGTGATTTTTGTCCTTAATTCTGTGTAAGTGATGGATCACATTTATTGAATTGTACATGTAGAACCATTCTCGCATACCTGGAATGAAACCCACTTACTCATGGTGTCTTATGTTCTTGATGTGTTTCTGAATGCTTCTGTTTGCTAATATTTTATTGAGGATCTTTGCATTTGTGTCCATCAGTGATTTTGTTCTTGTTTTCTTTCCTCAGTGCATCTCTGTCTGGTTTTGGTGTCAGGATTATACTGGCTTCATGAAATGCATTTGGGAGGGTTCCCTCCCTTTTGATTTCACGGAACAGTTTAAGACGCACTGGGGTTAGTGCTTCTGTAAAGGTCTGGTAGAACTCAGCTGAGAATCCATCAGGTCCAGGGCTTTTTTGGGAAGACTTTTAATTGCTATGTCAATTTCATTTCTTAACATTGGTCTGTTTAGGTTTTCTGTATCTTCCTGATTTAATTTGGTTAGCTCATATGTGTCTAGAAATTTGTTGATGTCTTCCAAATTTTCCAGTTTATTGGAGTATTAATTTTCAATATAGGATCTGATAAGCCTCTGGATTTCAGCGGGGTCTGTGGTGATGTCTCCTTTTTAATTTCTAATCTTGTTGATTGGCTTCTTCTCACTCTTTTGGTTATTTTGGCTAAGGGATTTGTCAATTTTATTTATCTTTTCAAAGAACCAGTGCTTTGTTGCATTGATTCTGTGTATTTTTTTATTCTCACTTTCATTGATTTTGACTATGATCTTAATTATTATTACCTGTCTTCCACTGGTTTGGGTGTTAGTTTGTTCTTCTTTTACTAAAGCCTTGAGGTGGAACATACTTTATTTTTTAATTTCTCTAATGTTTTTATTTTATTTAATTTATTTATGCTGAGGATTGGACTCAGTACCTCACATATGTGAGACAAGTGCTCTACCACCGAGCCACAGCCCCAGCCTCTCTAATATTTTAACGTAGGTACTCTGTGCTATGAATTTTCTTCTTAGAACTGCTTTCCTACTGTCCCAGAGATTTTCATAAGTTGTATCTCTGCTCTCGTTTCTAAGAATTTCTTGGCTTCCATTCTCACTTCTTTTTTGATCCATTCTTCATTTGAGTATTG
Source organism: Sciurus vulgaris (assembly GCF_902686455.1). Taxonomy (NCBI): domain Eukaryota; kingdom Metazoa; phylum Chordata; class Mammalia; order Rodentia; family Sciuridae; genus Sciurus; species Sciurus vulgaris. Next base: position 8,824,853 of record NC_136469.1, read on the forward strand.
TTCAACCCCATGTGTTTATGTGGTTTCTATTATTTTTCTTGCTGTTGATTTCTAACTTTATTCCATTATAATCTGATAGGATACATGTGATTATTTTTTTTATAATTGCTAAGTTTTGCTTTGTGGCCTAGAATATGATCTGTTTTGGAAAGAATATGATCTCTTTTGTGAAAAGTTCCATGTGCAGCTAAGAAGGTAAATTTAGCTGTTTTGAGATGGGATATTCTGTAGATGAGTGTTAGGTTCATTTGGTTTACAGTGGTTTAGGTTGGAGATATCTTTACTGATTTACGTTTTGGATACCTGTCTTTTGCATCAATTGAGGTGCACCCCATTTTTGTGCATGTCCTTTTGTGTGTGATTGTATTATTTGTTCTGTGGCTTCTGTCTGTTGTTAAGGTATGGGTAGATGCCAAGGGGTGGCACCTGAGGTCCCTCTCTGGCTGTTCCTCCTTGGGTCCTTTTTGTTGGTTTGGGGCTTTTGTCTCCTCCCTTCTTTGAGTTGAGTAATGTGAGGGAATATTTAGTTCAACAGCAGAGTCTCCAACCTGTGCACTTTATTAGTGTCCCTGTAGGTTCCCAGCACCTCACAGAATGGGGCAAAATAAACAATAGTAACAACTCTTTCAAACAATACACAGTGTTAAAGTAAAACCCAGTTCCTCCTGTGACGTCTCCAACATTAATTACCACCAATAAACAGGAACGGTGGGTTCAGCGTTTGTCAACAGTAAGAACAACAACCATGAACTAGATCTGGCTTTAAAGCAAACAGCAGGTGTCAGCACCATCATCCACAGCAGTAATGATTGTATTAGCATTAATGGTGAGGACCTGCGTTATATAGACCAATGAGTTCTGATGAAAAATATAGTTATTTAGGGGAAAGGAAATGTGTTAGAAAATTAGAAAGATCTTACAGTTTTAAAAAGTGCACAGGTAGGGCTGGGGTTGTGGCTCAGTGTGGAGCACTTGTCTCACATGTATGAGGCACTGGGCTGAATCCTCAGCACCACATATAAACAAACAAACATTGAAAGTGAACAGGGAATACAGAGAGGTACAGCAAATGATGTTTATGTGAAAGGGGGGGAAAAACAGAAGAAGCAAGGTATTGAGCAAGGGAGAGAGAACAGTAGAAATGGGTCATTAGCAGAAGATAGGAGAGAAAGAGAGAGAAGAGAAATAAACAAATGAAAATGATACAAAACCAGACCAAAACATACAATCCAAAAAACCCAGCCCTTCAAAAGACAGTGCTAGGAAAATGTGATTACATTTTTTAATGGTAAAAATGAGAAAAAAATAAACCAGTGTACATATATATGCCCCTGAGCCAATCAGCACAGCCAGAATTCACATTTATGTGCCCCCCACATACAACAGAAAGAATAAAAAATAAATGAGTAAGAATTTAGTGAATTAAAAAAAAAAAAAAAAAGAATAGTTGACCACATTGGGTGGTCACTGTCCGTCCAGTAGTCTTTCTTTCCAGTTCTTCTTGAGTTACGTACTGAGAGAGCAAGGGGCCGGGTTGTCACCCACTTCCTGCTTCGTGTTACTCTCTGAGTTGCCAGTTGGCGTGGCCAGTGATTGAAGCTGTCTGATGTGAGACTGGGCTTCCCTTCTCACCTGGGTGAGGTGGGCTGGGTTAGGTCATTCTGTCAGTGGGTGTTGTGCCCACTGGGTCCAGTTCAGCTTACTCCTAGGGCACCACTTGTGAAGGTTCTGTGGGGAGTTCCAGCAGGTGGCGCTGAGGTCCAGTCAGACCTCAGGGGCATTGTTATGGGGGGCCTTCTTCAGAGAGATCAGATTGACAGCCCCCAGGGCTAGGCAGTAGCTGGTCTCCTCTGTGGGTCTAGTTCTCAAGAGCCTCCCAAGCAGCCCCCTCCTGGAGCAGAGGGGCCGGTCCTCCAGTCACTGCTGCCCGGGAGCACGGTCCTCCGGGGCTTGGTCCCCGAGTGTATTCACCCCCACTGCTCAGACCCTGGCCCACTTCAGCTGGTCATGTGAGCCACCGGCACAAAGGAGAAGGGAGCCAGGCTCCCCTTGGCCCTTCTGACTCAGATTCCCCTGGGTACCGTGTACTCTGCGCCTGTTTCCTTGCATTCCTCTGGGCCCAGCCTAGGTCCCTCCACAGATACCTGTTGGGATATCGTGGCTACTGTGGCTACTTTTCTGATCTCCAGGTCCCGCAGTCTCAGTTTACCCCAGGATGGCTCCCCCTCAGCTCTCTGCAGCCAGCTGAGATACGGAGCATGCTTTTCCAGCACCAGCGCACGGTGCGGGCTCTGGATCAGCTAAGATCAGGCAGCATTTTTGATCTCAGGTTTCTCCAGACCCCTTCCCTCTGCCTGTGATGAATCCAGATTGACAGCTGCCCGGCAGGCACTGATGCATTCTTTCTTCTTTGTTTATTGTAACCAAATGTCTTGAGTCCTCAAGCTGCTCTGAGGGTCCAGTATTAAAGCTTAGTGAAACCCTCTTTACCCACCCCTCTGGGAAGCTCTGTGCCTGCTACTTTGGTTCTGCACCACAGGGCAGGTTGGGGCACAGCTTTGCTCTACGCTGCCATCTTCCCAGCCCCCAACACTGATGTGTTTGAAGAGTTAAAGCCAATAGTTCTGGACTTTCCTGACATTTTCCTGTTATGGGGCGCAACTTAAGAACAGACCGATTACCACTAGAAGTCCAAATTTGAGTCTTTATTAAGCCGCCGGCTGACTGTCTCACACAACGCCCCAAAAATGGCTATTGGGAGAACAGCCCCAACCACAGGGTTGTAGGAGTTCTTATACCAAAAATCACATTAATCATAAGTGTCTGTTGCTATGATTCGAAATTACACATTAACATCATGAGATCATCGACAGAGGGGCAAGTGGGTCAAAATGACCCTTGCCTAGGTACAAACTAAAGAATGGTTGCTAACATCCACACAATCACTGTTCACATGGTACATTGTTTAGGAGCAATAGGAATCAAAAGAGAGCAATTTTTCTTTACATAGGAATTATCATTCTGTATTGTTAAACATGTCACACTAAGTAACTGATGATGGGCACAGAGGCGGGGTGTTCCCATGGGAGAAGCTTATTTCCTACGTAACCTGGAGTCTTAGGGCAAAATGGAGTCTGTTTAGTCATCTCCCTTAGAGTCTGGCCTGTGACATTCTCATGGAGTCAGATCTGTCAGCCCATCACATTCCCACAAGTAGCTTTAGGTTAAATTTTTTTGTTCTAACGATACTGAGGATTGAACCCAGGGCTCCACATGGAGCCACGTCCCCATCCCGCTGTGAGGCAGCCGCCCTAGCCGCTGGCACTACAGGAGGGTGTCCCGTTGCCCCCGTCAGGGTCGAATGTTTTTGACAGGGACCTAGGTGCTCTGTGCCTCTCAGTGTATCACCTCAGGAGACAGGCGGTGTCAGTGAGGGAAACGGTGAGGGGGTCAGAGCTGATGATGGGGTCATTTGGTTATGGTGACGTCTAGTGGGGGGCCTTCACTGTAGGCACCTTTCTCCCTTTGTGACTGAGAACTGGTCTTCAGTGACTCTCTGAAACTCTGTTCCCCTTTACTCTTTTTTTAATCTTCCTCTGATAATTTTGCCTGAGTCAGTTATCATGCTTACTATAAGATGGTGATTTTTGAATTCATGCTCTTTCTTTTATGTTAACTAGTTAGCATTCTTCTGCAAAGCAGTTTCCTCTCCGCTGCGTTTTTTCTGTTTGTGCTTTGATTTTTTAGTGCGGGGCTGGGCTCTGGGGTGCACTCCTGCCCATTCCTGCCAGTTTTCATTCTGAGGCACACAGCGTCTTAGTTCCGGCCAGGGTGGGACCTCTCAGGATGGCTTCTGTGAGCAGAACTTTCCTTCTGTTCAGCACCGTCCTGCGTCGCGGCTCCGCAAGGTGGGCTCTTACCTGTGTGCGTGTGAGTATATTCTTTTTATTGTGATGAAACATCCTTAACCTACATTTTACGTTCTAACCTTTTTAAAGGTACAGTTCCTTCTTATCTTTTAAAGATAGTCTTCCCTGGTTTTACTCTTGGCTGGCTTCTCTTACTGCTTTGAGAACTTGTCCAACACATCTTAGAGTCTTCCCGAGGTTTTCAGTCATCAGCTGTATGCTCAGGCCTCCCTGGTGTCCATGCCCGAGTCTAGAACTGTAGAACCCGTCGCTGTCAAATTCTCCAGTTGTGTGTCATATTCCGTAGGCATCCCACTTGTCTCCCAAACAACAACAAAACTTTTTAAAGGAAAACCTGACCAAACCTGTTTCCTATGTATGTTTTCCCCGCCTCTCGTCTCTTTATTTTTCTTTTTTTGTCAGACCTCCTCATCGTCTAGGGATCCTGTGTTGGTTATGTTGTTTGGATGCCTTAGGAAAACCTGGCAACTTGAGACTGCCACCCTGCAGCTTGTCACGGGGTCCTTCAGTCCTTTCCTGTCCGTTCCTGCCACCATGCATCATCCCTCCATAGGATTCGTGTGGCAGCCTCTCGGCTCCAGGTCGTTCTCTCGCTGGCTTTACTTTCATGACTGTGCTTTCCCCTCTTTTCCTTTCTTTCTCCCTAGCAAATAAGAGAATTTACTATGATAAATCTAAGAAGCAGCAATTGCTTTCAGGCTTCAAAGACTGACTTTTCTTTTTTCGATCCTGGTCACTGATCTGCTTTCCTCCGCGCTGGCAGCGTTTTCAGTCTTGCTTTCTCTGCGGGACAGCAGGGGTGGTCCTTGGCAGTTGCAGGGTTTTGTTACTTTCGGGGAAGTGATCCGGAAGGAAAGGATGCCCTCCCTCTTCTTTCTACATCGTAAGTCCATTTCCCTGTGCTCCTTAGCGTGGCCAGTGGTTCCTGACCTCTACCTCAGGATGATGCTCAGCCTCTGTCTCTTGAGGAGTTGGGACTTTGCACATCCTCACTGTGAGCTCCTCTCAGCTTTGAGGTTCGTGCCTGTGAACACCAGGCGTGCGCGCTGCTTCCTGGGCCTGCGTGTGTCTTTTCACACTGCTCATCTGCCAAACTCTTCATTCTTCAGGCAGCAAATCCAATTCAGATGTTAATCTTGCAGAAAGCACTTTGACAGCTTTCATGCCTGTTTACCTCGGGAAAATCACTCTTCTTTTTTACCTTTGTACTGTGTACATATCAATTTTTTATTTACATCTTTTTTTTAACTCCTATTGAATCATAACTAATTTGTTTAAAAAATGTATTCACTGGGGTGATTAGGTCTCCTTGGTCCCTTTTGAACAAGGCATAGTATAAATTTATTTTTAAAATTAAGCTTCGCTGTGTATCTCATTGTGGTAGACTAATTCAGATCAACCTTCCTGCTGAGGACAGCTAGAAAAGCAGATTTTTACAGAGCTCTGTGAAGGCAGAGGAGCTCCTCAGTAAGAACCATGTGGTCGGAAACCAAGAGAAGTAAGGTGGAGATTTGGGTCTCTGTTTCCCTTAGAGACATTTGTCAATTCCAGAAGCAGCAATAAAAAGCTAAAAGATATTTTTAGGAAACGTATGGGACTAGGCTTACAAAAATTGGAGTGCAGAAACCAGAGACAAACCTCTAGCAAACCTTCCAGGCTTTGGGAGCTGTGAAGGGCTACATCCTAGAAATTAGAGTGAGAAAAAGACCTGCATTCAATAGGATCAGCTTCGAAGATTTTAGTTCCTTATTTGATCAACTTGATCTTGCCTCTAGCTGTCTGGCTGCAGTAAACACAATCATTTCTGGAGAAAAAATAGCATCCCAGGCTTCAGATTTTCAGTAGTTCCATCTGCCCCACCCCCCAAAATAATCACATATTACAAGACAAGGTGTTGTGATAGGAAAAGGCAAAAAAACAAAAACAAAACAAAATAACAGAAAATAGAAACAACCCATAGGGATCCAGAAAACAGTTACCAAATACCCTTTATAGTAACTATTTTTTAAATGTTTTTACAAATAAAATCCAGAGTGTAGAATTCAGTAGAGAACTTGAAACCTTAAAAAAGAATGAAATAAAAATTCTAGAACAACAACAACAACAACAAAATACAATAGCCAGGTACAGTGGACAGTTTTAGCAGTAGAACAACACAGCTGAATGGAGAATTTCTGAACTGGAAGATGAATCAAAAGAAAAATCCAGCTGGGCACAGCATGGTGGTGTTTGCCTGCAGTCCTAGCTACTTTGGAAAGCTGGGGTGGGAGGATCATTTGAGCTCACAAATTTGACACCAGCCTGGGCAATCTCAAAAAATTAAAAAAAAAAAAAAAAAAAGAAAGAAGGAAAGAAAAAGGAAGAGGAGAATTCTAAGTAGAGCTTAGAACAACAGAAAACACAGAAAAGAATATAAGACTCAGGAGATACAACCAAAGGACTAACATGCATTTCATTGTATTCTCAGAGGAGGAGGAGAGAGAGAATAGGCAGAAGTGATATTTGAAGAGATCTGGCTGAGAGTTACCGAAACTGATGGAAGATAGCAAGGGACAAATTCAAGCCCTAAAAACTCCACAGAAGATAAATACAAAGAAGACCACATCAAGGCCATCGTTTTACATACTGAAAACAAGCCAGAGAAAATGGACAGTTTACTTTATAATTTTTAGTAGTAAGACAGCTAATTTTTCTCAGAAATAATGGTGAGGAGGAGACAATGGAATATCATTTATAGTTGTGAAAAGAAAAGAAGAATATTCTAGAATAAAGGTAAACGAGTTTTGGCACTCAACTAAACAGTTCCTTGTCCTCAGCTTTGTTTCACGACTCCTCTTTGCAGTAGATGGAGAGGGACAACTTTATATGTCACTAACTCATGCTCATTCGGAAAGTGGGCACAGTGCTCATGAATTGGGAATGGCTCTGTCAGCTTGGTTAGCAACAGGCCACTCAGCTCTGTGCAGGAGCTGGGAGCCGGAGAGTTTCCCATATTTAATGACTTTCACTCATAGGTAAAAGTTCCAAAATACACTGAAGTCTTTTTAAAATAAATTCTAACTTTGGCAGAACAAGAGTATTTCTAAGAATAAGTTCTTGAAAATGACTTAGGAATTTTGATAGGGTATTACATATAACAACAATACCCTTTGGTCGTGTGTAAATTAAATTTAAATATGTAGAAAATTTAAGTTTTTTCCTGACTTAGTCACTTAAGGAAGAAAGAAGGAAAAAAATGTAAAGTGGTTAGAATGTGACTCAGTCATAGACTTATTCCAACACTCTAAGAATTATGGACAGAAAAGAAAAGGGTAAAAAGAAACATGTTTTCTCCCTTCCACCAAGCCTTATATTTATGTTTAGCTGGGATCATAAAAGGACCAGTGATGGGTTAAGTGAAGGAAGGACATGGGAGGGAATTTCTTGCCAGAACAACAGGGTGTCAGTATTCTCCTGAGTGGCTCCTTCACTTTGCTCTTAAAAAGAAAACATTAAAAACTCACATGACAAAAAGTAACCAAATCATTGAATTGTACGGTTAAAATAGGTGAATTTTGTGTTGCATAAATTAAATAGTAAACAGGCTCCCAATAAACTGATAGAAAAATAAAGGTAAAATAAACCAAATGAAAACCGAGAAAGTTCATTGTCAGTAGGTCTGAAGGTCCTGAAGGAAAGGAAGCCTGGAGTTGAGGAGAACGTGAGGTGCTGTTGGAGGGCGAATGTGCAGGCAGAGGTGAACGGCAGAGCTGGCCTGAGTCTCACAGCCAAGCAGAGCGGGTCAGAGGCAAAAAGAAATGCCGAGATATCAAGATGGGCACTTTATGTATTTGGGGTTGGGTACCAGGGATTGAACTCAAGAGCACTTGACCGCTGAGCCACATCAGGGTCTCACTGAGTTGCTTAGGGCCTCGAAGTTGGTAAGGCTGGCTTTGAACTTCTGATCCTCCTGCCTCAGCCTCCCGAGCTGCTGGGATCACAGGCATGTGTCACTGCTCCTGGCTAAGATGGGCACTTCGTATTCACATCAGGTTAGGTGCCCAGAAACTATAAGAGCTCTCTGTTTGTATGCCTCCAATAATGCACCCATCAGGTACACAAGGCGCAAACTGACAGGCCTGGATGCACCTGTGGTCATGGTGGAGATTTTAACACATCTTTCTCACAGAGAAAGAGCAGAAGATCAGTAGGGTATAGGAAATGTGGGCACAATGAAGTCACTTGATTCACGTAAGTGAATTGCTGTGGCTAACACCTGCAGAGCAACCCTGGTGTCATGCCATACACAAAGCTAGTTCTAGAAGGACTGCAGATAAAAATGTGAAGAGCAAATAATCCAACTTCCAGACACTATCTCTGAGACTTTGATAGGGAAGGTTTAATAATAATGAAAGAACTGATTCATAAATCACACTACATTAAAGTGAATTTGGTGTGTGTTGGGGGGGGGAGCACTGGGGGAAGAGCTTGTTCCCATCAGAAGATGAACATCAGGGAGTTGACAGGCAGGCCGCAGAGTGTACGGAGACCCAGAGGGGTAGGACAGAGCCACGTGGTCCAGGGGGACTCACCCGACTCCTCCAGAGGCCAGTGAAGGGCCACGGAAATGCGTCCATTTCCCACCACGCTGACCCTCACCCATTGTCCCCACCCACTATCCCTCACCCACTCACCCTCATCCACTGTCCTTCAGCCACTGTCCTCACACAGTCCCCACCCTCTCACCCTCACCCACTGTCCCTCACCCGCTGTCCTCACACAGTCCCCACCCTCTCACCCTCACCCACTGTCCTTCACCTGCTGTCCTCACGCAGTCCCCACCCACTCACCCTCACCCACTGTCCTTCACCTGCTGTCCTCACGCAGTCCCCACCCACTCACCCTCACCCACTGTCCTTCACCTGCTGTCCTCACGCAGTCCCCACCCTCTCACCCTCACCCACTGTCCTTCACCTGCTGTCCTCACACAGTCCCCACCCACTCACCCTCACCCACTGTCCTTCACCTGCTGTCCTCACGCAGTCCCCACCCTCTCACCCTCACCCACTGTCCTTCACCTGCTGTCCTCACACAGTCCCCACCCTCTCACCCTCACCCACTGTCCTTCACCTGCTGTCCTCACGCAGTCCCCACCCACTCACCCTCACCCACTGTCCCTCACCTGCTGTCCTCACACAGTCCCCACCCACTCATCTTCACCCACTGTCCTTCACCTGCTGTCCTCACACAGTCCCCACCCACTCATCTTCACCCACTGTCCCTCACCCGCTGTCCCCACCTGCTGGCCCCACACACTGTCCCCATCCGCTCACCTTCACTCACTGTCCCTCACCTTTGTCCCTCACTCCAGCGTCCTCCAATCTGGTCTCCCTGTGGATGGTGTGGGTATTTCTAGAATGTCCTGAGAGGACCAGGCAGTGATCCTCTGGCTGGCTCCTTTCCCGCTGTGCTCCTGAGGTCCAACCGCCATGCTGTGCAGCTGCCTCTACTTTGGTCCTTTTCAACATGGCGTAAATTTTCATAGCCGTTAGCCCAGGCTGAGGTCCACCACAGAACTGAGCAGAGGACAGGCACTTCCAGGTACCCCTCCCAGGTGCAGACGACAGGGCTGGATCTGTTAGATGATGAGCCACACGGACACGTGGTCCCCTCAGGACGCAGCTGTGTCAGGCTTCACTCTTGGTAAGGTGGTACGTTTTCACAGGTGGGTGACACCCAGTGTGGCGGATGTGGAGCCAGGAGACCTTCAGCGTGGGACTGAGGGGGAGGGAGGCAGTCCGGCCACTGTGACACCTGGCCTTACTAACAGCACGGAGGAGCCCGCGCCCCATGGGCTCGTCTACAACTAAGACGCACCGGGTGGACATCTGTGTGTGTCCCCGCTCGTGGAAAGAAGGCATTTACAGCACATTCAGAGCTATGATTCCGAGCGGACCAAATGCCCCTGGATGGTAGAGGGGGTTGGACAACAGACCTTGGTATTCCTGGGATAGGACAGAGCAGGGTGGACAGCACTGTCCCCACAGTGAGTATCCCGAGTCCCCTGGGCTGGACGCTGGACGGCGCCTGCTCAGCTCTGCGGTGTGGACCCCTGGGTGTGGTGTGGTTCCAGTGGACCGAGGCCTCGGAGGGGCTGTCTGTGGCTGCCCCCTGCTGAGGCGCCCTCCACTCTAGTTGGACACACCTCTGGGGACAGGCCACACACGTCGTCTGGCATGAAAAAAAAAATAATAAAAGTTCAAAAGCCGGCAACGTCATCAGTGGTCCTGAAATCAGCCCCTGGGTTGCCTTTGGAAGAGGGAGGAGCAGGGTGGTGGGAAGGGAGCTTTTAGGTTGCTGGGAATCTCTGCCTGGTTGGTACTTAACCAGGTTAAATTTTTTACTTTTATGTTAGTTTTTTGTGAAGCGGAGGTGGGGGGTGGAACACAGGGCCTGGCCCACACCGGGCAACTGCTCTGCCCCGAGCTGCACCAGCCCTTGTGTGTCCTCTGGGTGACTCACTGAGGTGTTTGCTTAGGATCTGTGTGCTGTGTTCTGTTTTAATAGTTTTAAAAACTAAGAGCCTACACAGAGGTCCCATTATGAAAATGCACTTCATTACTGGCATGTGGTAAACATATAGTGATCGTCGGTTGAATTGGGAGTATCTGATAGCACACTCTGTACCCAGGGAAGGGACAGTGACGAGTGAGTAAGGATGGGTCTAGCTCACTGAAGACTGTGCGTGTTGCTGGGGCTGGACCCAGAGTATCACACGCGAGGCGAGCTCTCTGCCCTGAGCCACACTCCCAGCCCCTACTGAAGGCTTTGAGAAATGAAATTTCTGGCATAGAGGCAGGAGCTGCACTTCAATGCAAAGAAGAGGCATCCTGTCTGAAGGCCAGCACATCCAACACCTGGCGTGAGCTGACAAGGAACTACTCTCGTCTCAAGTGGTAAAACCATGGGTAGCTAGTTGGAGCAGGCTTCTCTGACAATTTGGTGATGGTGATGCTTCATTTGCTTCCATCTGGCAATACTGTTGTTTTTTACCTGCTTCAGCCGCCCTTTGGCTGTCAGCCCATAAAGGGTCATTCCCACCCGCACCGCGTGCTGCAGATGTAACGTAGGCGTTAGTAGGGAAACAAGATGTGGCTTCCCCAGGTGGAAACGGGCATAGATGCTTTGTGCATGTGGCCAGGTGACCTCCCAAGCAGCCTGGTCCCCCTCCATAACAACAGCGCTCTGTGCCCTTGCCCATCAGGACAGGGAGCACCTCAGTGACTGTGTAACAGTAGTTCTGAGACAGGTGGAGGCTGGCGCCCCAGGACAGGATGAGTCCCTTCTTCCTCTGAGCCAAGAGCTCAGACCTGCGGGTTTCCTCACTGCTGAGCTCCCTAGAGGTTTGGAGATGAGCCTCAGGGCATCCTGATTGATTTCATCCTCCTATCCCAGGACAGAAAAGGGAAGCACAACTTCTTGATGAGTTGGAAGGCCACCTGGTGGCTGCCTGCAGCTTCCGAGGCCTGTAAATGCCCCTGCTCCCCGTGGCTCTTCTCAGTCTGTGATTTTCTAACCACCACCTTGCTTTTTTCAAGCTCCTGGCCTTGGCTCACAATTCCTAGGCCAGAATGCTTTCGCTGTCTGCATCCTCATCCTGGGAAGGGCACGTCCCTGATGATCTCAGTCCTTATACCAGATGTCTCTTGTCACATGTTACCTGACAGTATCGGTTTCCATGTGTGCATTTCTTTTTGTGGAACTTATAAATTGGGTAGGGTCACGTATTAGATTACTTTGTCACCTCTGTGATACCTGGGAGTTTTGTGGGTAAATGCTCAACAGATATCTCATGATTCGTGTGTGTGTGCTCTTAGACTGTTTTTAATTGTAAAATATTTGTGATATCTTAGGGTTCTCTGTGCCTCTTTTAGACTATCAATTGTTATTAAATATAATGCCAGATTCTTTATTATAACACCTTTTAGTAATTCCACAACAATTCATTCTTTTTTTATTTTAGGTCTTATTTTTTTGAGGTTGGTATCAATTATTGTCTGTTGGTAACTCTGTTAGCCAGTTTAGTAATTAGCTTCCTCCATTCTACTTCAGCAAGAAGTTGAGAACTTTAAGAAGCTAAATCTCATTAGTAAAGAGCAGTTTGAAAACCTAACACCTGAACTTCCTTTTGAGCCAAACCAAGAAGTTCCTGTGGTGCCTTCACAGTCCAGGCAAGGTATGTATACCTGCGTTTGTGTCTGAATACTATTAAAGCAGTTCTAAATTGTTTTAAAAGATTGTTCCTTTTTTCTTTATTTGCAGAAAAAACATTAGATATTTGAGAAAAATGCTAGAATTATAATACTCAATTCGAAGAACTTCTAAACATTTTAGAGACTTATGAGAACAGACTGTGAATGGGGAAGCGGGCCTAGTTGTAAACATTGAAGGGTTTGAACCCCACTGTACTCCGCCTGCCTGAACGGACAGGCAGTCACAGAGGACCTGGGAGCCATTGTTACAATGTCTGATCACGCTCATAGCCTGACCCTTACTGACCCTTAGTGGGGAGAAGGCAGGCCTGGTCAGTTCTTAATGTATCTGAAGTGATTTCAAGATGGTTGGAAACATTTCTCAAAGATTTTCATTGAATGGCTGATCCTTTTGTTTTAGGGCCTTGGCTCTGTGGGAAATATAACTAGCCTTGGGAGATTTGTAAATTATATCTGACATTTCCAGGCAAGTGCAATTAAATTTTTTACAGCTTTCTTTACAACTTTAAAACATTTTGAAAATTTACAAAGAGTGAATTACATAACGAAGCCCTTGGTACCCAGTTCTTAGCGTCAACACCTAATCACCTTTTTTCTTTTGATTACTCACTGAGGTGTCTGTTTGTCTAATCTCCAGACGCCCCCTCTCCCTCCCTCTGGACTATTTGGAAGCATCCTCCCAAGCGTATCATCTGCATTGTTATCCTGAAGTATTTCTCTGTGTGTCTCCCCTCTCTTAACACCATTATCACGTCTAAACAGATGCAGTGCCTCTCTTGTCCCTGTTTTTGAGTGTCCTCGTCAGTGTGCACATGAGGTCCAAGCCCTGTAACAGCCTGACAGGCCCCTTCGTCTGCACAGTGGTGTATTTTCTTCCTACAATCCACTGTTCCTTGCAGTGTGTTACTGGGGAAACTGGATTGTGTTATGGCGTTTCTCACGCACCAGAATTTGCTGATATATCGCTGCCGTTTCCTCTAACCTGCTTCTGGTCCTGGATTTCTGTAACTGCTCGTTTGAGGTAGAGGCTTGATTAGCTCGAGACCCCGTGTCTCGCACGCATCTGACATGCCGATGCTATTTGTTAATTTAGCGATGGGGGTCTCACCGTGCTGCCCAGCTGGCCTCAGGCTCCTGGGCCTGAGCGACCCTCCTGCCCCGGCCCCCGAGCAGCTGGGACGGCAGGCCTGTGCCACCTCCCTGTGGTGCTTCTCTTTTGGTGTCTCTATTTTTTATCAATTTGATCTTTTCAAAGAGGTTTCCTCCTCCCAGACACTCGGGCCCTTCACTTGGGGCTGCTCCGCTCTTACAAGCTGTCAGTGCCCCCAGTTTCCTTCCAGAGCTTTCTGAAAGGTGAAGCCCATGGATTTAGAAAGTACTTCCATTTTCATTCAATTCCACATATATTTGATTAAAAAGTTTTTGACCCATCAGTTATTTAGAAGTATTTTTATTTTTTTTCTTAATTTGTGTGTTTTCCTAATACCTATTAAACATAGAAGTCTAAATTATTGACTTGAGACTCTTCTCATAAAAGCATTTAGTCCTATGTATTTCCTTTTTTAAAAAATATTCTTTTAGCTGTAGGCTGACACAGTACCTTTATTTTGTATATTTGTCTATACGGGGTGCTGAGGATGGAACCCAGTGCCTCACCTGTGCCAGGCAAGCGCTCACCACTGAGCCACAGCCCAGCCCTCTCCCTGGTAAATTTCTTTGCTCTGGAATGTCTGCGGCTAACCTAGCAGCTCAGCTTTCCCTTTGTGTGGCAATGTGTTGGATTTCTCCGTCCTCCTCTTACCCACCCTCATCCTTACATTTGAAGTGAGTTTGTTACAGGCAGCCTATAGTTGGGTCCTATTCTTAATTCAGTCTGACAATCTGCATCTAACTGGTGTTCAGACTATTTAATGTAATTAATAATAGGTTTGGATTTAGTTCTACCTTTTTTTCTATTTTTGATGCCAGAGATTGAACTCAAGGACACTCGACCCCTGAGCCCCATTCCCAGCCCTGTTTTGTATTTATGTAGAGACAGGGTCTCTCTGAGTTGCTTAGCGCCTTGCTGTTGCTGAGGCTGGCTTTGAACTCGCGATCCTCTGGCCTCTTAGTTCTACCTTTTTATTATGTATTTTCTCTGTTTTTTCCCTTCTGCTGCCTTCTTTGGGTTAGCTGTGATTTTTATTCATTCCATTTTGATTTATCTAATATGGGTCTGGACATACGTGCCTTGTCATGTGATATTTTTAGTGGATGTTCCAAGGATTGCAAGATACCTTAACTTTTCATAGTTCATGAATACCCCATGTTTTCCTATTTTACTGAGATGGCAGAAACCCTAACCCCCCCGGGGTCTCTTTATATGATATTCACCAGAAGTCTCACAGCTTCGCACATTGAAAACCCGTCGATGATGTCACATCTTTTGCTTTTAGCCATCCGGCCTGTCTTGGGAGCTGAGGAGAGAATGGCGGTCCTTGTGACTTGGGCTTGGCCACTTCTTGTCTCTTCCTGCGTCTGGGGCTCCTCCTGCTGCGGCGCCCCCGCTGGTGACTCCTTCCCGGCCATGTCCTATGTCACCCTCTCTTTTCCCTGGATGTGGAGTTCTGAGTTACCAGGTCTCCTTCAGCCCTTTGAAACTTGGCCCCTTCTGCTCGGCCTGCAGGTGTGTTTGCTTTGGGTTTTACAGGACTGGGGCTGAGGCCGGGCCTCACCATGCTGGGCTCCCCCAGGGTTGGGTGGAGACATCCAGTCCTCAGCCTGTCCCACCTCCGGTCTCCTCCTCTCCGTCCAGCTTCTCTCGAGGTATTTTGTCCTAGTGTAATGGGTCAGGATATGGATTTCTTAGGGTTTATCCAGGAGAGAGTCCTCTCAGTTTCTTGAACAGGATTGTTTTCAGCTATTATTTCTTCAAGAAAACTTCTGAAGACATTTAACAGTTTCCTGGCCTGCATTGTTTTCCTCTCCTGGGCCAGTGGTGCCATCCACAGCTTCCCCAGCCTCTGCCCGTCTCTTCTCCATTGTTTTTTCTCTGCTGTTGAGATTGGAAAGTTTCTTTCGATTCTGTTTTTGATCATTCATTTGAAGTTGTTTAATTATGATTGCCTTGGTGTGTTCTCTTCATGTTACTTACACGTTGGCTCATTGAGTTTTTTAGATCTGTTTTCTATTTCTGAATCACATTGGGAAAATTTTTAAATTATAAAATCAGGAATTCTTTTCTCCTTAAGGGTTTGAATTCCACATAAATCAGGTGTTTGGAGTTGTCTTGAATCTCACTGGTGCTTGTTATCTTTTTTTCCTTTTTAGTCCCTTCTCTATGTTTTCTTCTAGGTAATTTTTATTCCTGGGTCTTCAAGTTCATTAGTCCTTTCTTCTTCAGTGTCTGACTTATTTTTAATAATGTGGTTTTTATCTCAGCTGTTGCTTTTTCTTCTGTAGAGGTTTGATTGGGTTCTGTCTACACTGTCTTGCCCTCTTTTTAATGTTTTAAATGCTTGCACTTAACTGAGTACATGAAGTACAGTAATAACTTATTTTATAAGCAAATTCAAATCCAGTATTGGGTCCAAATTGCCTGACTGCTGTAGTTCAGCGGTCATCGAATTATCATCGGTGGGCCACACTGGCCTGCGGTGGCCACAGTGGCCACACCCTATTTTCGCATATGGCTGAAACTTTTCTTGCTGAAGGGGCAGTTGTTTCAACAGACACTCCATGACCCAAAGGCCCCCAGATATTTACTATCTGGCAGTTGCAGAGAAAGTTTGCTAAACGCTGCTCGCGTGGCCTTTTTATTGGGAAAGAACTTGAAGTGCCAGTCCTCCTGCGGCATTTTCTGTGATCAGCCCTCTGTGAACACTGGCAGCCTCACGATAAGTCGCCCATTCCTGCTGGAGTGGCGGTGCACCCCCGTCATCCCAGCACCTCGGGAGGCTGAGCAGAGGGTGACAAGTTCAAGGCCAGCCTCAGCAACTTAGTGAGTCCCTGTCTCAAAATTAAAAAAAAAAAAAAAAAAAAAATACAAAAGAGTGGGGGTGTGGCTTAGTGGTTAAGTGCCTCTGGGTTCAGTTCCCGGTGAGGGGTGGGGAGACAGGCAGGCCTGTCTCTAATAGCTGTGGGTACTGTGCACAAGGCTGACGTGGTCCAGTTACGAAGCTGTGCGATGATCTGATTTAGTAGTGATGAAATTTGAAAAATTTAAGTAGTAAAAATCATACTTCTTAGTCCAAAATCATAGTCTTTAGTCCAATGGGTCCTGAATTTAACATGTATCAGCTTCACCTAGAAAACCTGTAGACACAGATTAAAGGACGCTGGACCGAGATTCTGATTCTGAAAGTCAGGTGGAATCTAAGGACGTGCTGACAGGGCTAGTTGGGACCACACTTTAGATCACTTTTAGTCTCTGTACTGTCATTATCCTTGTACAAGCTTTTAGCAAAAATGTGAGGTCAACAGTCACAACTGAGGTGCCCTGAAGGCCTGTTTAATTTTGTGTTTTTTTGTAGCTTTTTTTTTGAGGGGGGTTACTGGGGATTGAACCCGGGGCTGCTCTACCACTGAACTGCATCTTCAGCCCTTTTTATTTTTTGTTGCCAAGACTGGCCTTGAACTTGCAATCCTCCTGCCTCATCTTCCCAAGGATGCATGTGCCACTGCGCCCAGCTGTAGCTTTTCAGAAGTATGATTTACACACTGTAAAAATCAAACCACGTTAAAACGTGTATCATTTGATGAGTTTCGTTAAATCTATGTAGTTGTGCATCAGCTCCACAGGCCAGCTTTAGGACAGTCCATCACGTTAAAAGGTTCTCTCCTGTTCACTTGCTGTCAGTCCCCACGCCCACCTTCAGCCACAGGCAGCTCGTTATCTGCTTTCTTTCTCTGTGGTTTTGCATTTCCCTGAAATGTGATATAAATGGAGTCATGATTTGTAGTTAAGTGTCTGACTTCTTATATGTTTGAGGTTCATACATGTCATTACATGTGTCAGTATATTGTTCCCTTTTATTGCTAGTCAGGTGCTATGGCCCAGGCCTGTAATCTCAGTGACTTGGGAGGCTAAGGCAGGAGGATCACAAGTTCAAGGCCAACCTCAGCAACTTAGTGAGACCCTGCCTCAAAACATGAAAAAGGTCTGGGGATGTAGCTCAGTGGTAGAGCGCCCCTGGGTTCAATCCCCAGTATCCACCCCTCAAAAAAATCCCAGTCAATTGTTGATGGACATTGGGATTTTTACCAGCATTGGCTATTATGAAAGATGCTACTATGAATATACATGTATAAGAGATGGCCTAGGATTTTGATTAAAAGGAGTTATAATATCTTGATAACGTTCACACATCAACCCCGACTTGTAGTTGATAAAAATGTTAATATATTCATATTCCCTAATTATAATGTCTATATTTCAAATGAAATGTCAGTATCTGCCATAAATATTTTGTGCTTGCAGTGAACTCTTTTTAATAATTTTGTCAGATATTATAAATCGATATATAATGTGCTATAAAAATTTTATAGATTGTTTCTTTTGAGATAACTAAAGCACTCTATAGATCTTCATCTTTATGAAACTGATACATCTATCTTTATTAGTGGGTAAGAGTCATTCTAAACAAAACTAGAGTGAAAAATATAAAACTGAAATGAAACTTCTGACGATGGCAGTATTCAGGTTCAGGTAAGAGTAAAGAGACTTGTTTACTGAACTCCTTACGTACCCCTCTCACCAGACGTCAGCACGTGTTAGCAGCCTGGCGTTCTTTTTGAATCTTGCCTGCCCCCGTTTCTGGCATATTGCATCTGAAACACTTCATCACCTGCTGCGTATCCACAATGACTGAGGAGAGGGCGTTTCTCTTTGGCTCTTAACCAAACGGTGGCTGTAGTGAGCCCCTGAGCCCCCTGTCTCAGCTGAGTTACAGAACGGGGGTCTTCTGTTTCTATCATTTCTTTCACACTCTTACCTTGAGTTCTTCTGTGAAGGAGACCTTTAATTAACTCTCTTGGTTTACCCTGCAATTCAACTTTTATACAAAAGGAAGGACAAATCCTTCTTTTAAAAAATTCAGTTGATCCATTTTCAGAATAAGAAGCTGATATCCTCGCAACCTCCAAGTGTAATTGAGTTTTAAAGTGTCATTACAAACTCATGGAGCTTATTTATCTGATGCTTTTAATCCATTTCAGTCACTGTTTATGTATGGCCACATAACTTTGTTTTTAACTGGTAGGACCCCTAATGTTTGCTTATAACCTCTATTAGAGTTTAAAAACAAAACAAAACAAAACTTAATTATTTTCTGGCTCAAGATTTCCTGGGCTCATATTGTAAATTTTCTGCTCCAGACTATTTCTTTATGGAGACCTGATAGTGGGAAATGGAATTGAGAGACTGAAATCTGGTGTTAGGAAGCTTAGTCTTTCCAGGTGGTTGCTATTCCTGTATCTTTGTATATTTCTTTTATAAAAATACTAGATTTATCATTTTTTTTTTCAGTATTTGCTCATATTTTTAAGATTGCATCTCATTTGGGTATAAGGAAATGTCATGAAAACAGTTCAAATGAGTTTAGCACTCCTTTGGGGAAGACATATTTTTACTGGCATGAGTGTTCAATAAGATTGAGATTGTGCTTTTAAGGGAGCAGGGAGACTTGTTCTTGGGGTCTAAGTGATGACATATCAGAAAATGAAATTTAACTTAATCCATGAAACCGTGTTAATCAGCTTTCTGTTACTGTAACGGCACAATACTTAGTAATCAGCTTATAAGGAGGAAAGGTTTTTTTAGAGGTTTCAGTTCCTGGTAACATGACCGGCTGCCTTTTGGCTGGTGACAGCGCAGCACATCCTGATGGTAACATGCAGAAAGAACCCTGTTCATCTCTTGTATCTGGAAAGTGAACAGAAAGAGGAGGGGCAGGGCCCGAGGTCCCCTGAGTGCACCCCATGTGACCTAACCTTCCACTAGGCCCTACCTCTCAGTGATTTCTTCACTTCCAGGAGCTCCAAGCCTTTTAACACCTGGACCTTTGGGGACATTCTGGATCCAAACTGTAGCAGGGATCATAAATGGATAAAATGCAGAGATGGCAGAAAAAGAATTAATTCTGTTGGCAAGAATTGTTCAAGGAGTGTTTCACACCTGTGCTGGGTGTTGAAGGAAGGGTGTGTGTCCAGCTGAGCATTCAAAAGATGACAGACAGGGCCTCCAGCCCAAGGAGAGGCTTAGAGAACGCGTGGAGCAAGGAGCCAGGACCAGGTCATTGGGTGCTACGTGGGTCACCCGGGCAGCAGTGGAGAGGGACAGAGGAGGCGGGTCAGGGAGGATAAGTGCCTGAGCTTCCAGAGGCAAAGGGGAAACGGTAGAAATGTGCCTGATTTGTTCTCAGAATAATCATTCTGGTAACAGTGAGAAAAATATTGAGAGGAGAATTGGCCAGTGAGTAAGTTCACGTTTGACTTTATAAATTTGTGCTTGGCAGAGAGTAGGCACTTAATATTGTCTTGTTGAATGAAGAACAACAGGTTTCTTTAGAAATCAAAAGAAGTTAATATGTGTGAAGAAGAGCCACATAGAAATAGAGCCTGTATTTCTGTCACTACTGCTTGATCCCTCCTCTTTCTTAGTATCTTACCTAAGATTTGCATGAACAAATCGGTAAGTAAAACAACCCAAAGCCAGGAGAGGTGGTGCACACCTGCTATTCCATCTACTGGGGAGGCTGAGGCAGGAGGATCGAAAGTTCCAGGCCAGCCTCAGCAACTTAGATCCTGTCTCAAAATTAAAAAAAAAATTTTTTTTTAAAGACCTGGGGGTGTAGTTCAGTGGTAGAGCAATTTTGTGAGGCCCTGGGTTGAGTCCTCTGTACCGCACACACGCAAACCCCGGGGAAGATTGCCCAAGGATATGAGGGGCAGGCTCACAGCAGCGAAAGGTTGAGCGGTAACCAGGCCGAGGGAAACGTGTTCAGCTCCACCGGTGACAACCAAGGACCCGCCAATGCCATTTGAATCCACGAGTGGAGAAGACATGAGTCTGAGCAAAACCCAGCCTCGACCAGGATGGCGCTCCCTGGAGCTCCCCGGCGCTGCTGTGAGTGTAGGTGTGCGAAGCCCCGGCTGAGCGCTGTTTGCAGGGAGAGATCGGAAAGCCGGGGAGGCGCGCACCTGCTCAGAGCGCGCACGCAGACAGGCACAGGCCTGGGCAGACATGTTGAGCCAAAAACGTGGGGATCGCATGAATGTCTAGGAAAAAGGGCGTCTTTTGATATATTTGTGTAACAATACGCTGGTTAGCAGTAGAAATGAAAAACTAGAGCTGCATGAGTGAAATATGAGAAAAAGCTTAGGAAGTGATGGACATCGTATAACGTCACTTATATAAAGTTAATTATGCAAAATAACGTGGTTACGTATGCAGTAATAGATTGAAATACCGAATTTAAGAGCAGGGGTGTCTCTGAGGAGGAAAAGCAGGAAGGAGGTGGATTAGGGAATATAACTCAGAGCCCCTCGGTGCTTCTTTAAAAAAAAAAAAAATACTGGTTTAATTCTTTCTGATATATTTAAATTGTTCTAATGAAAAGTACTTTGTGGTTAGAGTATTTGAAGAGTTATCCTCAAAGTAAAATATCTTTCTCAGATCTAAATAATTTGAAGAGCTATTTATTCCGCAGATTTGATGGATCAATTAGCTCAGGAGTTGTTTGATGTTTCAGAAATAACTGTGGCGACCACGGCCCGTTCGTTGCCCACCGCAGTCCCAGAATCTCCGAGGGCTCATCCTACAGGGACGCCCAAAACACCCCGAACACCCAGGCTGCACCATCCTGACAAGACACCCAGATTTTATCCTGTCATTAAAGAACCAAAAGCCATTGATCAACGGGTACGTAAAACAACCAGGAACACAAAGCTTCATGTTGTTGTCCTTTAACATTACCAAGAGCGGTATTTTAGTTCCTGTCACATTCTTTGAAATGTTAATTTTTAAATTGTGAGAATTTATTTAAAAGCGGTATTTACCACAGCCATGTTTCCTTGAGTTAAGAAATAACTTCTTTACAATTGGGTAGTGTTGTTAAAGATGATTGGAGGGTGTCATGAAGAATCAAGTCGTGTTTCCTGCAGTCCTGTGTTACAGACCCAGCAAAGGGGCCTGTTAAGTTTTGCAACTTGTATGTGAGATGTCTGAGTTTTGTGACTTCATGTGATTTCACAATGTGTCATCCACAGTATGAAGATGTTTGAGCTGGTTTACAGCAGAGGGTTTTAATTTACTTGTGAAGTTCACACTACTGAAAGTAATTGCAATGTCTAACTTCTTTTTCTTCAGAGTCCAAGGAAGAGAAAGACAAGGCACAGCACAGATCCCCCTCTAGAGTGTCATGTTGGCTGGGTGATGGACTCCAGGGACCACGGGCCACGGGCACCCTCTGTCAGGTACCACCCTGATCTGCAGTTGCATAGAACATGGCTGCTAGTGGGATACTTAGGAATATTTAAACACGCACGTCAGGAGATTATGGGACGATACCAGCAGGAAAAAGCAGCAATGAAAGGGCAGGAGCAGACAGTTTGGCAGCAGCTGCGTCAGGAGAATGAGTCGGTGGGCCCAGCTGTTTTCCGTTTAAATGCAGGTGCTCAGATTTATAAACTGTGTAACCCTACAAAAGTCATCTTTGGAAAGATCCCAGATTTTTTTTTTTTTTTTTTTTTTAATATTTTTTTTGGTTGTTGAAGGGCCTTTATTTCTATTCATTCATATGCGGAGCTGAGACTTGAACCCAGTGCCTCACACTTGCTAGGCCAGTGCTCTACCACTGAGCCACCACCCCAGCTCAATATCCCAGATTCTTAATGGCACTTGGTAGGTTCTTAGTGGGTGTTTAGGGACAGAATTGATGCACTAAACAGTCTACTCAAACTGTGTAAAGAATATGGAGACCAAACAATAATGATATTGATTATAATACTAATTGTTGTGGTGACGATGGTACGTGGCATTGAGCCCAGGCTGCTTTACTGTTAAGCTATATCCCCAACCCTGTCTAAAAAAACTTTTTTTTTTTTTTTTTTTTTTTGAGACAGGGTCTGGTTAGGTTGCGGAGGCTGGCTTTGAACTTGCAATCTTCCAGCCTCAGCCTCCCAAGTTATTGGCATTACAGATGTAATGTACCACCATACCTGGCAATTATTATTTCAATTTTTTCCCTTTTTTCAGGAAACAACTTAGATTATCTGACTATTAGCCAGAGGTATTTTTTTCTCTTAGTGTTACATTTTTTAAAAGACTGTTATGTGCCTCAGAACAGATGCTGGAGCACCTCTGGAGCGTGCCAGTTGTGTGCCAGGCAGTGTGTTTTGTCCTGGAGAGGTGAGAAAACACAAAGCAACCAGCACCTCACCTCTGTCCCTAGTATCCTCACCACATGCAAAAGAATGAAGATAGATTCTTGTTATGAACCATATACAAAATAATTAACTTTCAAGTTCAGGATTAAAAGCCTGAACTTGAGGGCTAAAACTTTAAAACTCTTAGAAGGAAACGTAGGACAAAATCTTCACGAGGTTGGATTTATCATCAGTTTCATGGGTCGAACACCAAAGCACAGGCAACAAAAGAAAAAATAAATGGACTTTGTCACAATTATGAACACTTGTGCATCCAAGGATGCTTTCAACAGAAAAGTCAGCCTCACGGGAAGAAGGTATTTGCAAATCATATATCCGTAGAGGAGTTTAAATCCAGAATGTATAAAGGATTTTGACAACTCAACAACAGAACAACTTGATTTTTAAATGTGCAAAGTCATTTCTCCAAAGAAGATATTCAGAGAGTCAATAAGCCCATGAACAGGTGCTCCATGCAGTCAACCGGGAAGCACAAGTTCAGAAGACCCCAGGAGATACCCCGGCCCCCACCGGGACGCTGCTAGGAGCTGAACTAGGAAGTCCCCGCCTTGAAGCCCCAAGCCCTGGTGGGACAGTCCTTGGAGACAGGGTCTCTAAGGAGGTGACACAGTGAAGCGTCCTCACTGAAGAGCAGACGGAGACTCTGCCGGCCCTGCTGCATCTCCAGCTGGGACCTCAGCCTCCACGCTGTAAGAAAATGAGCCTTGCCACCTGTCTGTGCTGCCGGTGGAGCAGCCGCGCTGGCCAAGATAGGCGTGCGAGGTTCAGAAAGAAACAAAGAAGGCTGCCATGGGGACAACGGGCACCGCAGGGCCGCGGCCTGCGCCTGGCTCTGAACTCCGAAGTAAGGAGAAGAGGGGCAGAGGTATCGGCGTGTCCATTCACAGCCGCGTTATCCCCAGCTGGAAGGCGGGCACCCAGGCCGGCCTGGCAGCAGAGGGACGAGCCCCGATGGCGCTGCATCTGCAGAGGACAGACACTGCACCTCCCACCCACCGACACAGGAGCCTCCAGAGAGTCACCAGGGCTGGGGAGCAGGAGGGGGGTGTTCTTGCTTAACCGGGACGGTTTCCCCCTGCTGGGGACAGGGCTGGTCGATGACACTGTGTGTGTAATGTTGATGGATTATATGCTTATGAATGGTGTGTAGAACAGGATTACGTGGGGTGTTTTAACACACACACACACACACGCACACACACACACCCCTAAAATAATGTCACCCCTGCCTGTATTAGAGAAGTCTTTGAGACTTAGAGAGATGCTATCTCAAAAGTTAAAAAGGGCGGGGGACAGGGGCTCAGTGGTAAAGTGCTCCTGGGTTCAATTTATAGTACCAAAAAATAACAGAAAGGAAGGCCCGAGGGTGTTGGTGGGAAGTCCTTAGGGATTAGGCTCATAAAGACAAATAGAAAATTTTCAAAATCTCATTCTTTGCTTAACACCTCAAATTTTGTCATTGGAAACAGGTATTCCGTTGTTTTCATGGTCATTAAAGACCCATTTTGTTCATTTTTGAGGAAACGTCTGACTAGTAGTGAAATCTGAACAGCCACGTTATCGGCTGTCCTGATTGACAGTGTCGCTCCTGACCAGAACAGCTGGCTCTGGCGCCACTTCGTGGGAGCGCTCTGCCTCAAGGCAGCCTCTGCCTCAAGGCAGCCTCTGTCTCAAGGCAGCCTCTGGACTTCAGTCTGCCACAAAGTGCTTTTGGTTTCTGTCTCGATTCTTAAAGTTGTGGTTACACTAATAATGAAATTAACCATGTTTAAGTGTAAGTTCAGTGCCCTCACTGAATGATCTCCAGAACATTTCATGTTGCAAAACTGCAGCTTCTACCCCATTTTTGCCACATACAAAAAGATGTGTACTCAGGGCTTAGATTTCATAAAGTTACTTTTTCTGCTTCAGGGATACCTTAAATTGAAGGTGGCATTATTTTTGGTCCCTTGCAAGTGCCCCTGCCTCAGTCCACATCAGCAGTTTTACGAACCATCGAGACAGATTTCAACGTGGTAAAAAGAGCAAACAGTGTTTAATGTTACTGTGAAGACAGCTTTGACCTTGCCGACTTTCTGAAGTTTCTTGGGAACCCTCCAGGGGTCTGTGGACCACACTTTGAGAACCACTGATGTAGCTCAATGTCTTAGAAAGATTACGTTGGTGTCAGGTTAGAGAAGGGGCCTGGGAAAATAAGGAGAGCAGTTGATTCAAGTGAAAGAAGAGAAAGGCCTAAATTTAAATACTGGAGTGTGGATGAAAAGGAAAGACAGATGTAGGAGCTATTTCAGAAGCAGAATTGATGTAGAGAACGGCAGGAATGTCTTTGAGATATGAGATCATTACCTTTGTTTTGTGCCAGGTTTTGTCCCTCATTTCCATGTATCCATTTACATCATTAATTACTCAAGTTAAATTGGAAATTTCTCCAGTTCTGTAATGATAATTTTAAAACTGAATCTAAACTAAATTAGGATGGATCTGGAGGAGTAATGGGCCATTCGGTTGTCTGCGCTGATTTATTTGTTCTAGCTTGAGAACTTACCACCTGTCCTTGGTCAGCTTCCGCCCTGGCCTGCCAGCGCAGCCTGAGCAGCGCTGCGCAGGTAGATCCGTGTGCCACCAGCCAAGCATGGGGTCACTTGCTTTTCCCCTGTTGGGGTCCTCAGTAATGACACAAGTAACTCACGTGGGTTCACACACTGGTTCCGGATATTTCAGTCTGAAGGCTTTCTCCCCGCCCCCCAAACAGCAGTTCCAACACCCCACCCTCAGGGGGGCTGCCGCTGGTGGGAAGCTGTGGATGTGCCCCACACTCCCTGCCCAAGTTCCAGCACCCTTCTCACGAGCTCCTGAAGGAGAACGGCTTCACCCAGCAAGTGTACCACAAGTATCGTCGAAGGTGTCTGAGTGGTAAGATGCTTGTCCTTTATCCTCCGATTTCATGACTAAAGATGTAACTCTACAGAGTTGACATTGTGTCATTTAATGTCTGCTTAAGAGTCTTTTATTTTGTTTTACTTATAAATAAATATTTACCGTAAGTAAATTTGTTTATATATGTTCTTTATTCATGTGTTTTATAGCTTAGGAACATTATGAAATAAAGTTTGGTATATTCTTGTTGTTACTCTGGACAGATGTTATGATTTGGCCAGTGCTATGTAAAATATCTACTATCTTGCCTTTTTAAAGTATATTTAATTTTAAAATGTTTTAATATTTTAACTTTTTCCAGAGAGAAAATGCTTGGGAATTGGACAATCCCAAGAAATGAATACCCTCTTTCGTTTCTGGTCCTTCTTCCTTAGAGATCACTTCAATAAAAAAATGTATGAGGAATTTAGACAACTTGCTTGGGAAGATGCAAAAGAAAATTACAGGTCAAATATTTTCTAATATTTTTATACTTGGAGAGTTTTAAAAAGCAATTTTAAAAACAAGTACTGAATAACTGGAGCAGGAACCGTACGCAGTATCTGTTGTTGCCTGTCCGATCACCCTAAAGCTGAGAGGTCTGAAACACAAGCGTTGTGAGGACTGTAGGACCTGCCTAGCGGGTGGTTCTGGCCCAGGTCTCTCTGAAGACAGGGCCAGTTCCTCCGGCCCGTTCCTTCACGTGGCTGTGGTGTGTCTGCATTCGGGCCACAGCTGCTCCCAGTAGAGCGATTCACAGTACGGCTTCACCCCAGTGAGAGATCCAGACAGTGCGTGATCTTGAGGTGACCTGCCACCACTCCCGCCATGCCCACCCCTGGTCCAGGCAGGGACGAAGCTGCACAAGGTCACGAGTGCAGGGGGTGCGTCAGTAGGACCTTCTTAGAGGTGGCACAGAGCTGAATGGGAGCACAGGTCTTTTTCCCAACGCCCTACAGAGCCGACCTCCCTTCACGTGCACACACATCCCCAAGTGGAACTGCTCAGAGTCAAACCAGTCTTGAAGACTTCTTGAGATAAGGAAAAGTAGGGTGTCTCGTGACACCTCTCCAGCCCCCCTTCCTCCAGTCCTGTGGCCACGGTGGTTGGGACGGCCTGCTCTTGACTGAGCCGGGCTCCCTCCCCTCGGGACAGCTCTCCATGGTGTGCTGGACTCTCCCCACGTCCCGTCCTCCCTCTGCTTTCCTGCCCCCTGTTGTTTCTGTCCCAGCTCAGACCTCGCTTCAGGGGGAAGGAGGCGTCCAGAGGCCTGCAAGGCTAAGTGAGGCCAGATAAGAGGGTGAGAAGGAGCCGGAAGTGGATTCAGGCAGCTGCTTATTCATGGAGAAAGGAAGAAGGATGGAAAGAAGGAGAAAGATAGTTTCCCATTCAACAGTATTTAACTAAGTTTACCCTCCTTCACATTCTGAGAATAGATTCCTTTTATAAATCTCAAGTATGAATCTATTGCCAATCAGATATTGTGATCTTTGAGATGAATACAAGGTGCTGCAAATAATTTTTTTTCTGATAAAAATTATTTTTGTACTGGCTTATGTGAAAACAAAGCCCATTTAACTTTCATCTCTGTTTGGATCAGTTTCCCCGTCCTGTGTCTAGGACTGGCGCCTGAGTCGGTCCCAGCTCTGTGTGATGCTCATCCTGCTGCGTTGTTAGATGAACCCTCTGCCTTCTCCTGGTCCAGCAGCTACTTCCTGTCCACCAGAGTGGGCACAAAAGGCAGAACCTGGCTTTCCTCATCTCAGCGTTCACATCCAGGCTGGGCTGGTCACCCACGAGTGGGTTGCAAAATTGATTTAGTGGTCTTGACTTGCTTTAAAAAGCACAGTCTGCCAGTTTTAGTTTCATGATTTATAGATACATGAAATGTAAGAATTGTTTTGTAAAACATACTTTATGTATGTGTTGACTTGGTTACAAGGTGAAGTGTTTATACTGTTGTGTCTGGATAGCAAAGCGTGAAAGCTGTTCCATTTGATTCCAGTGTGTTTTGCTATTTTTGCAACTTCTGTTTGTCCCTGAGGACTTCCTGCAAACTTCTCTGATCCCATCCCCATCTAGGCCCAGGCTGGAAATTCCTCTTCTGTGTTCCTATCTGCATAATTCAGTATATATCTCCAATAGCTTCTTCACACCATTTCACGCTTTTGGGTCTGTTTCTGTAGTCTCCTCCACTGGTTGTTATCAGCTGCTTCTTCCAGAGAAGTGGTGAGGCACCTGCTGGCTTCAGGTCCCTGCCCATCACTTTGCTGTGCCCTTGGCAGGGGTCTAGTGGCAACCGGCCTCAGGTTCCTCACGAGTGGAGGACTGTGGTGGATAGCAGTCAGATGCAGTTGAAGGGTGACCATTAAACAAAACATGGATATAGAGCACCATCTGTTAGGAAAGGATCAGCAGCGAATCTACCCGCTGGCTGGAGGAGAAGCCTTTCTGAGCCCTCTCCCTGGTGCCAGCAGGTCGGGCGTTCGCACGCTTCTGCTCTTGGAGAGCAGGACATGTGTTCCCTGTGTCCAGGGCCATGATACGGGCCGATGTGGACGCCCTCAGGTTGCCCCTCCTCACCGTGCGTAGATGACAATGGGGGCAGGCCTCTGCCTCTGCTCTTTGCCAGTTAGGCTGCGTATTTGAGTTGGGTTGTCAATGTCATATTCTTGGTCTTGATCCACTAAGAAATCAGAGTCAGAATCCAAATATTGGCTATTCAGTGCAAAAATTATACTGAATGTTGATTTACCTTTGCCAATAACTTAAACATTCTTGGATTCCTCTAAAATATTATTTACTTGATAAAAGCCAAGAACTCTAGAGGAGAGGGAGCCCGAGAGGAAGAGAGGGATAGAGAGAAGAGGCAGGACTGCACCCGGAAGATTTCCATTTCATTGGTTTGGAGCAGAGGTGGACATCAGTACGTTTTAAAAGCTCCCCAGGTGATTCTAATATGTAGCCAAGGTTGAGAATCACTGACACCAATGTGATATGATCCTATTAGAGAAATTCAGGGCAAATTTGTCCTACTGAGCTGGTGTCCCTTTCACCCTCAGTTCCTGTAGACTTCAGTCACACAAGCCCAACAGCAGCATCCCGCCAGGCTGCCAAAGCACGGCTTGGCACGTAGCTGACAGCCCTGCATTTCTTTGGGTGGCTTGCTAAAAAACTTCTGTTGGATAGACCACCCCTGTCCATTTTGGAAATAAGCTAGTTACAAAAAGATACGCACCCACATACCCCGCTGCCAGTGGAAAACAGCTGGTCAAGCTTATGTTACCAATGTTGCCACCTCTGCCCCACTGAGGCACCCAGAAGGATGGAGGAGTCTTTAAGTGTGGCATTTCGAGTTGAGTCACCTAGACACCGTCCTGCCGTCTTCTTGGCCTGTCCACTCACGGTCCTGCTCATCACTGAAGGCTGAGA
This sequence comes from Sciurus vulgaris, assembly GCF_902686455.1. NCBI lineage: Eukaryota > Metazoa > Chordata > Mammalia > Rodentia > Sciuridae > Sciurus > Sciurus vulgaris. Next base: position 8,853,807 of record NC_136469.1, read on the forward strand.
CCGTGCAGTTTAGTTTGCTGCTCCATTATCTAGAACTTGTCCCAGGTTCTTTAGGTAGTTATAAGAAGAAACCAGGACACTTGTTTCCTGCTGTAAGTAGTGGTTTTAGCTCTTATTAGTACATCTGCTGTTACTCGTGCTTATAACTAAGCAGGGAGGCTCTCCAAGGCTCCATTTAATTAGATTTGTCTCACTGGAGTTGAATGGGTTGATCACAGCGAGGGTCCAGGGCACGAAAGCGTGGTCTCAGAGTGAAGATTATATTCAAGGGTGTTTAGTACTGTGGACAGACACACCAATATAAATCTCGTTTGAGAAAATCTAGAACATTCCTAATGTCACCAGATTCTTGTCCAGTTCTTCACAAGTACCAGGGAGAGATAAGAGAAGCCACACCGGCTGTCCAGGGCTGCTTCTCATTCTGCAGGTTCCCAGGTACACTCACTGTGTGCTGTAGCCGAGTCAGCAAAAACAGAAGCACGGTCAGCCAAGTGCCCCCAGTTAGCCTTCAGTTAAAGGTCTGCATGCAGAGGCTGGGGTTGTGGCTCATGGTATAGCGCTTGCTTAGCCCGCGTGAGGCACTGGGCTCCATCCTCTGCACCACATAAAAACTAACAAAGTAAAAGCATTGTGTCCATCTACAACTGAAAACAATTTTTTAAAAAAGCCTGCCTTCTAAAAACCTATTTGTCGCTCAGGATCATGTGTGTCACACTGGCTTGCGTCGATGCCACAAGATATGTTTGCAGTATTATAGCAAAAAATTTATTATAGGCCTTTTGTTTTCTTTCCATAGGTATGGGTTAGAATGTCTGTTCCGGTTTTATAGTTACGGATTGGAAAAGAAATTCAGACAAGAAATTTTTAAGGATTTCCAAGAAGAAACCAAAAAAGACTATGAATCTGGTAAAAACAAACAGATCTTCTGTTTGAAAGCTATAAATCTGAACCTGTCAATGAACAGAGGAGCTTGAAGCTTTTGTTGTTAGGGAAAACTGTTCAGATTCAGGCCCCTGTATGACTCTTGATGAACCCCGGGGTGCCGTGTAGTAAGCAGGCCCTTCCCAGGGGCATTGGAAAATGGCGCTGTCTTTGCCCTATTCGCTTGACAGATGTGGCTGCTTACTGATGTCACATTACGTGAATAACCTGCGTCCCTCCAGCAGGCATGCTCTGGGGGGTGAACTGGGGCGGGTGGAGCAGGGAGCTGGCTCTGGGCCCCCGGCTCACCCGAGCCCCATGCACCTGGGCACATCACCTGGGCGAGCTGCCAGCCTGTTTTCTCCTCTGTTACAGATGTACTTACCTTACAGGGCACCTGCCTTACGGGGCTAGTTTGACATATGGGCTTAAGGATTTAATCCTTAATATCCTTATCATTAAGGATTTTCAAGAAGAAACCAAGAAAGACTATGGAATCTGGTAAAACAAACAAGTTATCCTAATATAAACTAAATGATACCTGTTACATAGCAAAGGCTCATGTTAGCTGCCAATATTGTGAATTCATTGCATGTCTTGTCCTTAAGATCTATTGATAAAGTATATTTTGTAAGATAAATGGTTTCTTGTTAGTAGAATCACATTTAATATGAATCATTTTTTTAAAATTCTATGTAATTTATAGTAAATATTCTTCTTTGTTATTAGGTCAGCTGTATGGACTAGAAAAGTTTTGGGCCTATCTAAAATATTCTCAATCTAGGACGCGGTCCATTGATCCAAAACTTCAGGAATACCTCTGTAGTTTTAAAAAGCTGGAAGACTTCCGCATTGATGTAAGTTCTAAGTTCTTCCCCCTCCTCTTCATTACTCATATATTTCTGTCTCTTATCACTGAGTGAACTTAATAATTTTTGTATCTTAACTTTTCATTTCGAAAATTTAACGGTTGAGTTTTGAAATCAAACGTGGAAACAGGCACGAGAAGAGCTCAAAAAATCACCACATGAAGCACAAGGCCCTGGGTTCGATCCCCAGCACCAAAAAAAAAAAAAAAAAAAAAAAAATCACCACATGCTCTTCACTCAGGTTGCCCAGCGTGAACGTCCGTTCGCTCTCACATGCCACCGTAGTTAAACGTTTTCTAGCTTCAGTGACTTTCATCTTCATTTCTCACTAGCAGTGCACAACCTTTTCACTGTGAGTGTGTGTGGTGCTTGAGATTGAACTGGCCAGGCAAGTGCTGTCCGCTGACCCACATCTCTGGCCCTTTTTCTCTCATTCTGGTGCAGTGTCCCGCTACGTTGCAGGCTGGCCCTGAGCTTTGGGTCCCCCTGCCTCAGCCCCGGAGGAGGTGGATGACAGGCTGCACCTCCACGCCCACCCAGCTCTTCGCTTCTCAGTGTACTTTCATCCGTCCTCCTTCTGTCATGGGCTGATGTCGATGTAGGGTTTCCCCGCAGTAAGAGCAAGGCAAGCGTGCTGGATGTATGTGTGCAGGCAGGAAATCAGTTTGATGTCAAGAGCAAAAGGAAAGCTCTTTGAAAAGGGACGGAATGAATTTAAGAAAGTAACAGCAAGGGGAGAAAAAGAGAAAAGAAAATAAGGAAAAAGCAAAGACCTAAAAATGTAGAAAGGAAAGGAAGCATCACCTTGGTGCTGTGATTTGTTTGCCTTGTGGTTTTGTATAACTGGAACGGACGGCTCAGGAATGGAGTTGGAGGTACCCGTGCCCCGGAATGAAGAGCTATTTTTCTAGAGTGACTGAGCCAGGTGGGAGATTACTGTTTTAACTTACCTCCAAATACAAATATTAGTCTAGTGGTGTCAAGCTGGGCTCCCGAGCGTCTGTGACTGAGAAGGCCTGAAAGGCTGGCTTAGTTTAAATGCTCCTGCCTCTTGCTGTCCACCCTCTTCTGCTTGCAGTCTGAGAGGGCTTGGGAGCTTGGGGTACTTACGTTTGGAGGTATTTACAGCTGGTATCATCAATAGTGCTTTCTAGTCTCCTTATCACAGGACTTCTAGATAAAACTTGACACCTGCTGTCTGACTTGGCCCCTTTCCCCCGTTGCTTACATTCGCCTGTTATTTAAACATTACAACACTATTGCAAGCCTGTGATGGGTGTTTGTGTCGAGGAAGGGACTCGAATGATAAATGCTTCACAGTTGACAAGTTGAATAGAGAGGAAAAATGGTCTTACTGAAAACACTTTCTTGGAGGCAGGGAACCCAACCTTATGCTTCTGCCTTCTGTTAGTCTGCTTTGTGTCACTGTGACCAAAATACCTGACAGGAACAACTTGGAGAAAAAGTTTGTTTGGCTCAGTGTGCCAGAAGTTTAGTCTGTGGTTGGCCAAGTCCATTGTTCTGGCCCAAGGGGAGGCAGAACATCATGGTGGAGGGGTTGGTGGAGGAAAACTGCTTACTCATGGCAGCCAAGAAGCAGGGAAGGGGCCAGGGGCCACAGGGAGCACACATCCTTCCAGGGCACACCCCAGTGACCCACCTCCTCCAGCCCTCAGGTAGCCACCCAGTCAGCCCATCAGACTGGGGTGGCCTGATTCAGGTACAGCTCTCACAGGCCAATCAGTGCACCTCCAGACGTCCCTGTGTCACCACAGGGGCTTTTGAGGGACACTCCATACCTCAACCGTAACATGCCGTAGTATGTAGCTTGGGTCTCAGAACATGAGGGAGGCTTCATGGGCAGTGTGGAGTGAAAGAATGAGCAGATGCTAGTAGGCAGATGTTGTCAGGAGGATCAAGTTTAAGTTGCTGTTGATTTTTCTCATTAAACTAACAAAATCTACTGAAGGACCAAAATAATTTCCCCCCTTGATGGAAAAGTCTGGTCTTAGATTCTGAAGGAAGAAAAATAGTCCAATTGCCAACTCTGTTGTCTCTCGTGATCTGCAGCCCCCTCTTGGTGAGGAATCTGGGAGAAAAAGACACTCGTCCACTTCTGGTGAGGAGAGCAGTCGGCACAGACCCCTGCCTGATTCTCCAAAGCCACTGGACGCTGCGCCTCCATCCTCCAGTCGGCTCGCGGTGCCAGCAGACTCCCCCAGAAGGAGCACTTCACGGGGGCCCAGCGACTCAGACCAGGGCCGTGCTGCTTCCGTCTCGATGAACGGCGAAGCGCCCGAGAAGTAGACTCTCGTGAAAGCTGTGTGTCCTCGAAGTCAGCATTCACATCAGTATTTATTTGGGAAAAATCTTCTGATGTCTAATAGAAAGGAAGAAAAACAGTAGCATCTTTTCTAGCAAGATAAATTCCAAAAACCTTTTCCCTGATTTCACAAACCAGGATAGTTTTGGTGACCTTTTGTAGATATCTGCTGGTAATGCAGTTTGGTCTCAGTATTTCTTGAAAGCCGTTGTTTACAAGAACAGCAATCCTTAATATATTGAAAAACACTACAAGGAATGCTTAGCATTTCAGCTCTTACTTCTTAAAGAAGATACAGTATGTGGTATTCATCTCTTCGGTAGAGCTCTCTTAATCCAGTTGCCCCACTATCAATTCATATTTGAACTTATCAAAACCAAAGGAAGATTACGTATATGTTTTTAGATTCAGAAAAAGTATATGAAAGATACATTTTTCTTTTAGATGTATAGTTTAAAGAAAGCTTTTTTTTTTTTTTTTAAACAAAAGTAGAAGTATATAGCAAGATTGTAGTTATATTGAAGTACGTGTACTTCTGACGCTGGGTTTCATTTTTCTCCCCTTTAGTTATACCTCATGGTTTTCCCAGTCCTTGTGTTGGTGTTGTATAAGCTTGTTACATTTTAGGAGAGATTTATTTTGTGATTCTGTGTAAATTTGCACATGTACTTGAAAACTACATTGGGATTAGTTGGAATATTGTCCTAAATAAATTAAATCTCTGTTTTGAATGTACATGCTGTTGATACATCTGCAAAGTGGGCATTTCACAGCAGTAAGATTATCATCAATTTAAAGAGTATTTTGTTTTTTCTTTTTGTTTCTTCCTATTTTGTTTTATGCTCCTAAGTGTTTTCAAGAATTATTACAAACTGGTTTCTAATTATTATTGCTGTTGCAACTGATGTAAATGATAGTTTCAGTTTTGTGGGATTAAGAAATAAAGCACTTATCCTGAATTATTTGAATTGATTTTTAAATTATTTTTACTTAGAATTCATTTGGAAAGCTATAATATTCCAGTTCTCCTGGTAGAAGACCATTATATTTTGTGAATGCAGTTTCAGTTATGGACTTATTATATCATTTTTACTGAGCACAGCATGATTCACAGATACTGTATTGGCAGAGGCTGCAAGTTTCAGTACACTGAATTTATTATTTTCTTTTTGACTAGACTGGATGTCTTCTTCTTATGAATTGCAATACTGAAATACATATAATTTTCTTTGGGTAATGGGCTATTCATCAGTAAGTAGATTTTCATTAGCTTATTTCCCATGCATAAATGATATTCTGCGGTTTTATAATATTTACAATTTAGGGGGTAATTTTGATATTTTAATTTTAGGAAGTAGTCAAATTTGAATATTCAGAAAGTAAACTTTGCTTGGAGATGTTGTCAAAAGGAGGCAAAGCAAGCAGTGCACTAGAATATTCAGTCCTTATGTGTTTTGTTAAGTGGGTGTGTGTTTTGGATTTTCAGTGAGAAATTTCCAAACCATGCTTATTTAGTTTCTAAGTGGTCTCTTGAAATGATCTAAAATTTTTTTCGATATACTTTTAGTGTTGAACTATTACTTGTGAAAGTTGTATTTAACCTAAGATTATTTCTACTTAACTAAATATGCAAGTATAAATTTGTGTGGAAAATTGTACATTTTATATGAAAATACCATGGAGTTTTGTAATGTGTGTTAATTAGTAATTTCACCCTGTTATTTTGATTATAAAAGTTATGCATGTACATTGGGGACTTTAGAAAAGCACAAAGGAGAAAATAAAGTACCTTTTTTAAAAAGAAAAAAGTTGGTGTCACGCTGTCCACGTGGAGCTGTAGGCCGTCTTCCCGTGGCGGAGTGGCGCTTTCCCTGCTGGTGAAGGCGTTTCTGTATCATAGCTTTTGCCAGTTTCATGGCGCTCAGCATCAGGACGCCCCAGGGATCGGTGTTGAACTGTGGCTGTTTTGTGGCTGTGATAAAAGCAATTTATAAAATCCTTAGCGATCACTCTGTATAAATGTGGAGTGACGGCCTAGAATGAACAGCAAGTTGAGTCTAAGTCAAATCCAGGTCAACAGCATCTGTTTCCTGTCATCTTTATCAACAAAGACTATCTTTCTGTTTGTTAAACTGAGAAGCAAAAACATTATTTTAATCTCATTGTTTACATTTTGATCAGATTATCAATTGATAATTTTTGTTGTCTACTATAAATATATTATTTGTAGGTCTCGATCATGTCTTTTGTTTTCCTTTGGGAGTAATTACCTCTTTTTTGATTCATAGAGTTTTTTTTTAAACTTACATGAATATTAACTATTTGCTTTCTAATTTTATGTATGCTTGACATGGTATGTACATTTTTTTTTTGGTAAAAATTTAACTTATGCTCCTAAAGGATTTTTAAATGTAAAACTCAAACAACTAGAAGCATTGTTATTCAGTGGAAAAATAATCACTGACTAAAATAAACCTAAATGACCCTACCCAAAATTGATTTAGTCCCTTTATATGCTTCCTTCCTTAGGATTTTGCACAGTTTTCGATTTTATTAAATAAAAAAGGCAACATTAAAATGTTTAAACCCAAACTCCTCATCCTTTGAAGGAATTAGAGTTGAAGCCATCTTTGAAATTCTTTATACTAAAAGCAATTAGGAAAACAGTTATGTTTTAAAATAGACATTATTATAGTCCTTAAGCACATTTTGTTTTCAGGCTTGCTTTGCCAGTTGGGGACTCCGCTCTAGCATTCTCTTGTGCTTCCTTATTCCTTGATGTTATTACCACTTTGTGGGCTCAGCCTTTCCTGCAATTGATTTTATGAAATTGCTTAGTGTTGTATTTTATTCTGTCTCGGAGACTGATCTAATTATATCACCACTAGATGGCAGACTAGAATAAGTCAGCGCTATAGACTGCTGATCCGTGTGTGTGTGTGTGTGTGTGTGTGTGTGTGTGTGTGTGTATGAATTCTTACTCCATCTTGTGGTGATATCATTGTGATATCAATTACTCTTAAATCCCCAATACTCATCTACTAGTCATCTGTCTCAATAACTAACTCCTCATTACCTTGTTAGGCATTGCCCACATTATTAGTAAATCAGCACTAGCTCTCTGCTCCTTAGTAAGTTGATGCGGCACAGCTGCAGCCAGAGGGTCACATGTGGTCAAAGGTGAAAACGCTGCTGCTTAGGTATTTTGTTCTTTCACTTAAAAGTTTGTGGTAGACTTTCTTGAAATGTGAACAAGGCGAGCAAATTGCAGATGTATCTATCTAAATGCCTGGCTGACCTAAGCAAGGTAGTTAATCACACGGCAAGTTAGCCAATGGGTCTCACCTGGACCAAGAGAAACTTGAAACTGGTCGTTCCTCTTGAATCGGAGACCAGCGATCACGCGGCCAGGGATGACTGAGCTGGGATTTGAACCTCAGTCCACTGCTCCGGAGCCCGGCTCCCCCTTAACCAGTAGGGCTTGTTATCCACCTTGCGGAGCTGGGGGTTGACCCCAGGGTCTTGCCCATGCCGGGCTGCTTCTCCAGCACTGAGCCGAATCCCAGAGCCCAGATGGTTCTTTAACTGTAAGAACATGCGAAGCCATGAACGCAGACTCACACAGCCATGATTCTTAACTGTGACAAATCCAGACTAGATGCTATGGTTGAGCCTAAGTGTTTGCAAGCTGGGCATTGCTGCAGTAGTGTCAGGGTCACATCTAATGCAGACGCTGAATGCCACGTGATGAATCCTCTTTGGGGGTGAAATCGGTAGGGGACGAGGACATTCATGTTTAAGCATTTTCTTAGAACTAAATAATAAAATAGAGCTAAACTGAACATTCAGGATCTGCTTTGGAATGTGGCCTTAGTTCAGGTCACTATTGCCAGCTGGAGATTTGGGACTCCTCAGGAGTTACGGCACCTAGTCCCCAGGCGGTGTGAAGGGTCATCAAGAGGAATCGCCTCTGACTTTTTACTCTGCCAATTTTCTGACTACTTCCCAATGACTCTGATTTTCCGTTGGCCCATTAAGAACTATTTGGTTAATAGAACAGTTCCTAACAATATATGGCACATTTTAGCTTTGGTAGATTCTAAAAACCAGAATGTGACATTGTTTTGTTTTTTCTCCAGATGATATTGAAAGTCTACAAAATTAAGTTCCTTTCCAGGGTGTTTTGAGATGCCTTAGAACTTCAGTACCACACACATGATCATGGTGCTGTGATGTTTAATGCTAAAATCATTGCATTCCCGTTGAACACCCTTAAGGTGAGACTTCTGATGAATCAATGGATGGACTTTGAGGAAAGAAGTTTTGTGAGGCCCCAAATATTTTATATCTATAGGTTCTTTGGGGCAGAAAATCCATAGTTTTTATCAGTTTCCTGTAGGAATCTAGGATGATAAATTTAGTAACTGCTGCTCTGTGGACAACTTATTTGTTAAGAGACTATGAGTTGGATCCTGGCTCCTCTCACTAAGTTAGAGTTTATCTAACATGATTGCACTTACCCTTAGCAGGGTACAGTGGTGCATACCTGTAATCCCAGTGACTGGGAGACTAAGGCAGGAGGATCATAGATTGGAGGCCAGCCTCAGCAGTTCACCCAGGTCCTAAGCAACTTAGCAAGACCCTGTCTCAAAATGTTGAAAAGGGGTTGGGGATGAAACTTAGTGGAAAAGTGTCCCTGGGTTCAACCTCCACTCCCCCCAACCCCCAAATAAATTGCACTTAGCTCATAGTATCGTGTAAGTAAATGAAGAACCTTTATCACAGTGCCCCATGTACTCTGAGCACTCAATAAACAGTACCCACTACTAGGACTAAGCACTGGGCAAGTCACCTCCAAGTACTGGGCGGCATTTCCCCATTAAGTTTTAAATAATATCCTTGTGAAATTAATTTACTTAAGCATGGTAACAAAGATGAGGCCATTCCGTGCCAGACAATGAGTGAGGCCCGCTTCCCTGCCCTCCGTGCTGGGGAAGCAGGACGTGGAAAAAGGTTGCTTTAGTGACTCGCACAGCTAAGGGGAGGTTAATTCCAGGCTTGAACGATAATGTGTGTCCCACCAAGAGAAGTTGGCTTTATGCTCTGAGGCAGTCTTTTTCATAGGTGAACTTGTGCCAGCGGACACCCTGGCTGAATGGTGGGGAGCAGGAAGCGGCTTTGGCATCTGCCCCTCACTGAGGCAGTAAAACTGCTGGCTTAGCTGGGCCCTCCGCCGAGCCCAGAAGAGAAGCTGGCCCCCTCCCAGACTCTCAGACGGTCATGATCTCCAGCCCGTTCTGTCGCCCTTCTATACTTGAATAAACCATATTTGTTTTGTTATTTTAAAAATTCCACCGTAGGTTTCTAGAGAGCCTGGATGGGAGTAGTCACATTGATGTAGTTAGATAATAAATAAAAATCCGCTGTCAAGACTTCTTGATGTTTACAGATTGTATACAGTGTTTTACACTGACTTGAACTTAACACTATTAGTTTCACTTCAAGTCTATCAGTAGTTTCCTAGAACCAATTTTTAATAACTCTTCCTGAAACTTTTCGTAGTTTTCAGATTGTTCTCATTTCAACCCTGTTGATACTGAACTGATGCAGTGATAGCTCCAATAATCATAATATTTTCCGAAGGAAGAAGAATATCAGGGTTGCTTGAGTTATAACTCAAGCAAAACTTTTATTGTTTCGCCTTCTTTTTAACTATAAATAAGAGGCCAGGAATCTTGTCTGCTTTGGCCATTATTTTCCCAAGAAAGAAAGACAAAGAAGGGAGGGAAGGAAGGAGAAAGACACCGGAGGCCTTGCCTTCTGGATGACCCCTGAGGGCCGCACAGCTGGGGAGCATTTTGCCTAGATCCTCAGACTCCAGAAGGACAACAGGAAGTGTTTGAAAGAGCGCCCCGGTCCTTCCGTCGCCAGCCAGGAGGTAGAGCTGCATGTGAGATTGAAATACGGATTGCGAACGTGGCCCTTGCTTGTTTTTTAAAAGCTTTCTGCGATGGATTCGTGGTGATGGTTCTTTTATCTTTGGGGAACCCTTGATCTAGAACCGAGCCTTGGTTCTGTTAGAAATAGGCAAAGACATCATTGTGAGTGAGCTGGAGAAGTCATCTAAAGGAAGGCAGCCAAACACCTCACTGGTGTCAGAAACACCCATGGGCTCCAGCTAGTAAGGTGTAACGCACCGGTACGCTGAGGGGGTACCTGCTACTCTCAGAGCAAATTATGTAGAATTAGATCATTTTGAAAGAATCAATTTCCAGAACTTCAACTCCCCTAAGGATTCTTTCCTGAAATTGATTTTATCTGACAGTGTACTCAAGTTCCTAATTGTCTTTTTCCCACTTAATAAAAGAAAGCTATGGCACAGACCTATCCCAAGTACTGCTCTGGACATGCAAGCTCCTCCTGAGCCACACAAAGGTGAATCTTTTTAATAATTCACTGGGCTCTCATAAATCCAAAAGACTTGCTGGATTTCTCCTCTTTAGAAATTTCTGTTAAGGATAAGCCTTTGTCTTATTTTTGGCTAGAAGAAAGAAGAACATTTTTATCAAATCATACAGTCAGATTGCATATCTGTTTTGTTAGTCATCTTTTCATTGCTGTAACCAAAATACCCAACAAAGAGATCTTAGAGGAGCAAAGGTTTATTTTGGCCCACTGTTCCAGAAGTTTAGTCCATGTTTGGCTGAGTGCATTGCTCTGGGCCCCAGGCAAGGCAGAACATCATGGCGGAAGGGGGTGGTGGAGATTGCTGCTCACCTCATGGTTGCCAGGAAGCAGAGAGAGAGAGGAAGAGGAAGGAACTACAGGGAAAATGAACCCTTCCAGGGACCTACCTCCTCCAGTCACACCCCATCTACCTACAGTTATCACCCGGTCAGTCCATTCAAACCAGAGTGAAATGATTGGGTTACGGCTCTCATAATCATTTCATTTGTGAACATTCCTGAATTAACAAAGGAACTTCTGGGAGACACCTGATAATCCAGTCAGACATTCCACCCGAGCCCCCAAAAGCTCACGTCCAGCTCATGATGCAAAATGCAAGAGTCCCATAGTCTTTACACTGCCAGCACTGACCAAAGGTCCAAGTCCCGTCTCACCTGAGACTCAAGCAAACTGTTGGCCATGAGCCACTGTAAAAATCAAAAGCAAGTTACATATATCTATTTAAAGTGGCACAGTTTAAACATTCCCATTCTGAAAGGGAGGGAAAGGGACATAGAAGGGGTAGGGCCAAAACAAGACCAAAACCCAGTCAGGCAAACAGGTCCTGTAACTCTGATATAGCTTCTAGAACATATGGAGGTGAGATGTGCTCTCTAGAGGGCTTCAGCACCGCCCCTGTGGCTTTGCCAGTTGCAGCACATGGGCTGTTTTTCAGACTGGCTCTCTCCTCAGGCCGCAGTTTTTCTTAGCAGACAGTCATGTTGCTGGCATCTCTTAATTCCTGAAATCTCCATCCCAGCTTTGACTTCACTTTCACAGCTCCCCATGTTACTCTCTCAGGGGTATCCTTCAAGGATTCTGACCCTGTTAAAGTTCGCCTGACCTCCCAGGCCTTCCTTGGAAATCTCAGTTGAAGCCTCCATGACCCCTTGATTTTGGCCTCCTACAGTCCTACAGAACCAGTGCCACATGCATGACACACAGGTTTTCCTCAGTTCACACCGTAGCCAGGACCACTGGTATCAGAGTTGCAGCAACCTCTGAGTGACTGGTCACCTTAGCATGGTGATACAACTTTCTACCACCCCTCCCATGTAAGCAAAGTGTCCCCCAGGATCTCAAATTTTTCCTTGATATATCATTTAGGCTTCAATGGGTATGGGGGTATGGTATTGGAAATTCCTGAGATACACTCAAGTCCTCTTTCCTATTATCTCTGCACAAAGTACTTAGCATCTCTTTATTGGCAATAGTCTCTTTAAAAACCACACCTTCCTTGGCCCCAGTTTTATGTGCACTTTTCTGACTGAACTGCAATTTTTAAAAAATCCTTCATCTCAGCTTTCTGTTAAAGGGAAGAGGCCTTCCACAAAACTGAGGCAGCATGGAAGTCCCCTCTTCATATCCCAGTTCTTATCACAGTAGAAAGATTTCAGACATGTTGTTCAGAGTAACACACATGAGTTTATTAGAAGGGATAGGAAAGGGAAAAAGGAGATACTCTCAAGAAAGACAGTGAGATCTCTCAGAGAGGAGAGGGGCAGTATGTTCTTGCTGACCTCTAGTTAGGAGAGGTGGGCAGGGTCCTACCCATGTCTATCTTTTGACTTTTGACTGGCAGCACAGGAACTGCATAGACTGCTTCCAAGAGAGGATAGTTTGGTGTTCATAGGCATTTTTAAGGATATTGAGTTGCCCTGTTTTTGCTTCAATTTCCTGCCCCCTTAACCCTTTAAGTTGCCTTCAGACAGCTTCTTTTGTGAGAGTGTTGCTATTTTAGTTGCCAGGGTGATTAGAGGTTGGGATAACTTCAGTGATAAAGGAGGGTCTAGGTCACCGGATCTTGAAACAGTAGTTTTCTTAAGGGGATGTAGCTATGACGGGGGGAGGTTTTAACATGCCTTCCAGGTGCTTATCTGTGAGGTAAGGCTCCTTGTGGTTTTCAGTTACCTTTTATTTGTCTTTTCTCTGTTTACCCTGAATAATACTCTGAATACTCTGTTATTCACGGGTGACTAGCTACTAACACTTTCTGCTCCCACTTCTCACAGTAAACCTGACTAAAAGCTGCCAGAAAAATTTGTGCCACTGCTTGAATGCTAAACTGCTTTAAAATTTCCTCCACCAGATTAATTAGTCCATTAAATTTAAATTCAGCTTCATTCAAAGTCAACATAGGGAAAATATAGAGAAGTACTTTGCCAAAATGTAACATGAGTGACTTCTAGTCCAGTTCTCAAGAGAATCCTTCTTCCCCTCTGAAACCTCATGAGCCCAGTCCTTACTGTTTGTATTCTGGTCTGAGCTCCTGCCAGAATTGCCCTGGAAGTCCTGCTTACAACATCCTAAAGCTTTTCCAGCCTGCATCTCCAGATTTTTCCAGATTCCTCTCACAAATCAGTTCCAAAAGCTTCTGGACCACGTGGTCAGGTTAGTCATGGCAACAATCCCACTCCTGGTAGCAACTTCTGTGTTGATCAGTTTTTCATCACTGACAGAAACACGGAACAAGGGAAGCTTTGAGGAGGATAAGTTTATTTTATTTTTCATGGTTTCAGAAGTGTAGTCCATGGTGAGTCAACTCTATGCTCTAGGCCCAAGGTGAGGCAGAACATCGTGGTGGAAGGGTGTGGTGGCGGAGTGTTGCTCCATTCATGGTGACCAGGAAGCAGAGAGAGGGTGGGGGAAGGAGCTGCAGGGCACACCTCCAGTGACCCACCTCCTCCAGTCATGCCCTATCTGCCTATAGTTACCACCAAGTTCATTTCAAAATAAAATGGACTCGTTGGGTCCCAGCTCTCAATCCAATCACTTCACCTCTGAACGTTCCTGCATTGACGCGGGACTTTAGGGGGCACTTCAGTCCAAACCATCACACCAGTCCTGCTTTTGCAGGTTTGCAGCTTAATTGGTTCTGGGAATCAGAAGGCAAGGGAAGTGACAGGCTTCACCTCCAGACCTGGTCAAACGCCTACTCCATGCTCACTCTTTCCTTCCTTGGCTCTGTGTGGGGAACACACGTTGAAAGCCACAGAACTCCAAGATGGGAGGAACCCGGTTCCCTCAATCACCACCTAATTGCTTTGGAGACTCTGTATTAAAAAATAGTTTTTGTTGCTAATTGCAGTGGCACATGCCTGTAATCCCAGTAACTTTGGAGGCTGAGGCCAGAGGATCACAAGTTCAAGGCCAGTCTTGAAAAGTTGGTGAGACCTTGTCTCAAAATAAAAATTAAAAAGTTCTGGGGCATGGCTCAGTGGTAGAGTACCTCTTAGTTCATTCCCCACTACCAGGAAAAAAAAGAAAAAGAAATGGTCTTCTGTTAGGTCATCAAGATTTTGGAACTTATATGTTATGACAGTTAATACTACCTAATAACAAAATTTACTACTTCTATTTAATAATTATCCAGATATGTGTATATTTGTGGTATCTTGAACAGTTATGTGTTTATATTCATAATAACACAATGAAGAAGAAAAATATCAATTAGAACCACTTATGATGAAAGGAAAATAAAATTTCAAATTATATACTTGTTTTTGTTGCAGATATGTATCTGGTATTTAGTAAGACTTTGTATTTTTCAAAACTGGTACATATTTGTACAGAATGATGGGTTTCATTGTAACATACTCATATGTGCATAAAAACATAATTTGTTCCAGTTCCATCTGTAACGTTCAAACATAAAAATAGGTTAATATCTGGAAAACATGGAAGGAAATACAAGCTCAGAGGGAAAAGGAAAGACATAACTGTCCAAATGTTAAAGAAGTACCTGCTCATGAATTTATTCAAGGTCCTCCTTGGATTTCCTTGCATTCACTTACAAGTAACATTTTTATTTAAAATTTTAGTTCAAAATATCACTATACCTTTGCTATTGTCTAAAAAAATGGGAAAAAAATTAGATGCCAAGACTTTGTGAGGAAGGCATTGTTTATGATGATTATTTTAGGGAGTTTTCAAGCAAAAACTTTAAAGACTGCTCACAGGGGTCGAGGTTGGACTGTGGCATTAGGTAGCCCTGCATCCAAATTCTGGCTCTGCTTTGTGTGACTGGGCAAGCTGGCTTGTCCCAGAGGACTTTCTTCTGCTCCAATATTTAGGTGAGAATACACGTACGGTGCTCTCCGGTGCTACCCCACTCTTGCCATTAAAAATCTTCGGTATTCTTAGGAGGAAAAACTTAACCACCCAGGTAAAAATTAATTAACCAGCTCCCATATTTCTGAAAGTGAGCGGAAATTTAGGTACAGATGGGCAAGAACTGTATTTGGGAGAGAAAGGATAATTTTAGAACATGTAGCAAGAAGCAAGGCAAGAGGCTCTGTCACGTGGCAGACACTGGAAGGGATCCTGTTTCGAGGACACTAGGGGGATGGCGAGGCTGCTTGTAAAGGGAAAGCAAGAAGCGAATTGGCTCTAACTTGCCTTGGCTCTAGTTTACCATGCCATAAAAATAGCTTGCGGGCTAGCTCGGGGGTCCAGCGCTGGCTCCGCTCGTTCAAGACCCCGGCTCCTGTCCCCAACGCAGCAATGGCAAAGCTCTCAAAATTTAAAGTTGCTCCAAAATGTGCTTCTAAGTTGGTGATATTACTTTATATATGCCACACAGAGCAGGCACTGTTGGATCGCCTTCCTCGTCCACCCCAAACAATAGTTCACAAGGTCCACGGCCACCTCTGTGGCACTGCCTGACTTTTCTATCACTTCTTTAGCCACCTTGGAATCCAGACTTGATACTAGAGTTCCTTTATCTAGGAAGGGATCAGAAAAAGTCATAAGAAAACTATATTTTGGAAAAGAAAAGAAAAGAAAAAAAAAAAAAACCCCAGCCAATATTGGGAGGGGTATAAATTGGTAGGAAATCTCTACAGTGGAGAATTCAGCAATAGCTTTCAAAATTTTAAGTGTATTTACCGTTTGACTAGCAATGTCACCTTCAGGAATTTATTGTACAAATATAATTTGCCCTACAAATATAATCTTTGCACACGTGCCCAGAGACGTGCCCCCTAGTGCAGTCATGAATTTGAATGACACGGGATTAAAAACAACTTGAATATCCATGAAGAAGAAACTTACTGTTATTTTGGTTTTGGTTCTGAGGTGCTGGGGGTAGGACCCCGGGACCTTGGAGCATACTAGGCAAGTGCTCTACCCTGGAGCTACACCTCCAGTCCCTGCGAACTGTTATAGTGTGGCCACAGAATGGCATTTCATGGAGAGTAACAGTTGATAAGGAATAATGGAATGTTCCCTAAGGAATAAGAGACAAGAAATAATCTCTAAGGGGCATTAAATGAAAAACAGCAAGGTACACACTCCTGTCTCTAGAATTCTACCCTTTGACTAAAAAACAACCCGTGTATGCCTATACATTATTCCTAAAAGGATAAATAAATAACACATCAAGATTCTGATTCTGCTACATATGATTGGCAAGGATAAGTAAAAACGTGATAGTATTGGTTCTATCTGGGGCAGAGAACTAGGTAACTAAGGGGTTAGGTGAGGCTTTTTATTCTTACTCTCTTTTTAATTCTGTGCTATATGCATTTTTTAAAAGAAATTATTTTTTTTAAAGTTCCTGAAGTTCACAAGATAAAGCATATATTGCAGTGACAGATCTTAGCATCTCAAATACCACATAGAAGACAAAGTGTGCTTTAAAGCATTTGGTTTTTATTTTTTGGTACCGGGGATTGAACTCAGGGGCACTCAACCACAGGGCCACACCCCCAGCCCTAGTTTGTATTTTATTTAGAGACAGGAGCTCACGGAGTTGCTTAGGAAAGCTCGGTGTCTGAGGCTGACTTTGAACTCGCGATCCTCCTGCCTCAGCCTCCCGAGCCACTGTGATCACAGGCGAGTGCCACGGTGGCCGGCAAGCTTTTGGTTTTTCTATAAAAACAAGTAGCACAGCAGCTCAGGGCGTTATCTCTTCCAGACTTTTTGGGGTGGCATTTAGCAGGGGACGACTCGAGGCCCCCTCTTGGCCTTCAGGGCTGCGCACCCAGGCAGACACGCAGGACAGAGGGGCCTCGCACCCACGGTGGCCAGCAGAGCCGGGTTTCTCCTGTCCAGACCCAGCGCGGGGAACAGAAGGGGCCGAGGAGCTGCAGCGGGGCCAGGTCCCCGCCAGGGTTCGGCGGGGACGGCGGCCAGAGGAGCGGCTCCAGCGCAGCGCGCACCCCTGCGGGCTCCAGCGTCCTCCGCAGACCCTGGCGGGGGCCCTGAAGCGACAGGCGCTTCTGCGGGGCGCCGGGCACCGCGGCCGTCGGGGCTCTGCAGCGACCCCGCTCCAGCGGCCCCCGCGGCTCTCCCGCGGCTGGTCCCCTGGCCGCCCCTTGCACCGCTCCGGTTTTGCACTCAGAATTGTCGCCGTCCCCTTGTTCTGCCGCCGGCTCTCAGGTGCAGCTCGGTCTGCGCCACGGGCTGGGCTGGGGGACCCTGGAGCGTTTGCAGGACCGCCTGGCCCCCCTGGGCCCCGTGCGCCTGGTCAGGCTGCATCGCTGGTGCCTTTTGGTTTTGTCGCCTCCAGTAACCAATCGAGGAAAGTGTAACTTTGGAGACCAGAGGGGTGGGGGAGCCTGCGGGCCGCAGACCAGAGTCGCCTGGACAACCAGGATGTGCGGCTGCGGCCGGTTCTGACTCCCGGGTACCACGGGGCCCCGGGCGGTGCCGGGAGCAGGGCGCCCTGGTCGCGGGGTGCTAGGGAGTGTGGGTCCGCGACGCCCGTAAGCTCGCGGGGGCGGCCGGGAATTAAGTCGCTTATTAATTCATTTAATCTTGACCTACATATGGTCGAATAATCACAGGGCCATCTGTCCCCCTTCATTGACATGCAGAGATGAAGAGGCCTCTCTCCACCTTCTGTGGCCGCGCGGGAGTCCGGCGGAGAGGCCCGACGACTTGCCGGGTCCCGGCAGTCGCTCCCGCGAGCCCTCAGCCGCGGGCAGCGCGTTCGTGGTCTCGGCTGGTCTCGCCTCTTACAAAGCCGCCTGTCGCCAGGGGCCCTTGCGAGCTCGCCAGCCAGAAGGCAAGGCGGCCCCCCTGAGCCAGCGCGCGGCCTCCCTCAGGTCCCGGAGGGCGAGGAGGGGTCTGCCCCACGCCTGCCGCTTCCCCTCCACGGGCCGCCCGCACCAGGCTGCTTCTCACTGTCCAGAGCGCGATGGCTTGAGAAGCTGTCCGCTGAAACCACAGAGCCTTATTGAGGGACCTTGGAGGATCTGTGAACTTTACAACCAGAAAATCCCACTTCATGGTTGTCAAGGACCCGACCAGAGCGCTTCATAGCTCTGGAGAGATGGCCCATGGATAGTCCTGCCAACGATAATAACCTTAGGGACTTTCCCACATTTTATGTCACTTGAGCCTCACTGTATCCCTGTGAGGCAGGCAGCGCAGGCAACATAATCTCTATTTTGAAGATCATTGCAAATAAAAGCACGAATAAGCAGCTTAGAGAGGTAGGAGGCTGGCAAAGGCCACTGCTGCTCCGCAGAGCTGGGACTAGCCCCCTAATCCGGGTCTCCTCTGCAGCATGCTTTCCAGGACGCCCCCAGGGGTTTCCTGACATCTCAGAGGTGGTGGACACGGCCTGTGCCTTGACCCACAATGTGGCCGCAGCTGCATTGCATCCCTAGGAGTGCTGACCAGAGAGACGTTGGTGGAATCCGGCGAGAGGCAGAGTTCTGTGACAAGGTGCAAGTTTGGGTCCCCTCCCTTCTTCTGAAGACTGGGGTTGAACCTAGGGGGCTCTGATACCCAGCTGCACCCCCAACCCTTTTTATTTTTTGAGACAGGGTCTCCCTAAGTTGCCCAGGCTGGCCTTGAACTTGAGACTCTCCTGCTTCAGCCTCCGGGTGCTCCTGCCCCTGCCTCCCCCTTGCCTTCCAAACCTGAGCTGCACACACTCAAGTCTACCTGCATCAACACGATGACGGCCACAGCAAGCTGGGCAAAGACCGGAGTTTACAGAGGCGACCTCCTGAAAATAGAAGGGAGGCCAAAGAGCAGAGGGAGGGGACCCATGGGGAGGGAGGAGCGCAGGGCACGGGGAAGAACTGCCGCTGGTGCCCAGTGCACGTGCAGACACACCACAGTGAACCCCACCTGTACGATCATAAAGCACCAGTTGAAATAATAATGATTGCAACAACAACGGAAGGCAGAGCAGTAGACAAGCAGGTGCGGGAGAGGCAGGGAAGGGCAGGACCAGGGTGGTCAGCGGGGAGGGAAGCCTCATGCATCCACTACCACGTAGTGGATTATAAGGCACCAATGAACTTTCTAAAACGAACAAATCTGAAGACTCACACTTTCCAATTTCAAAACTTCTCCAGAGCTCCCGTAATCGAAGCTGTGTGGCACCGTCTTACCACTAGTCATGTAAGGAGCAGAATAGAATAGTCTAGAAATAAACCTTCCGTATCTCAGAAGTTACTAAAATTACTTTCGACGGTGCCAAGACCACTCGTTGGGAAAGGGCCATCTTTCAACAGGTGGTACTGGAAAAGCTGATGTCCACATGCAAAAGCATGAAACTGGATACTTACTATAAACTATTTGCAAAATTTAACTCAAAATGGTTCAAAGACCTAAATTTAAGAACTAAAACTGTAAAACTCTTGGAAGAAGACGTAGGAACATCTTCATGACTGTGGATTTGACAATGACTCCTAAGCATGGCAGCAAAAGAAGAAGAGAGAAGCCGACTCCATGGAAAGCCTGAACATCTGCGTGTTGGAGGACACCGCTGGAGAGAGAACCCCTGGAGGGAGAAAATAACTAACAGTCGCACATCTGACAGTCTGATATCCAGAATGGAAAAAGAACTCTTACAACTCAAATTTTTTTTTTTTTTTGAATATGGGCAAAGGACTTGAACAGACATTTCTTCAAAGAAGACATAATGCATGAGAAACGTCTAACCGCATTAGTCATTAGGAAAATGCAAATCAAAATCACAATGACATACAACTTGACGCCCATCTGAACAGCTGTTATAAAATAACAAAGCAAAAACAAGAAATTAAAAATGAGAGGGTGTGGAGAAATTAGACCCCTTGTGCACAGCTGGTGGAAGGAAAGAGCACAGACATCCATTTCACTCCTAGGTATTCACTCCAAAGAACTGAAAACAGGACCTGGAACATCTACTTGTACACTATTGTTCACAGCAGCATCTTTCACAATAGCCCAAAAGGAGAAACAACTCAAATGTCTATTTGCAGATAAATGGATAACATGTGATATAGGCAGACAATGGAATATTATTCAGCCCTTAAAAAGGAATGGGCTTCTCATACCTGCTACAACATGGATGAACCCTGAAAACATGCTGTGCTAAATCAGCCAGACATGAACATCATATGATTCCACTTATGCGAGGGGCTTGGAATTGGCACATTCAGAGACAGGAAGTAGACTAGAGATAACCAGGGGTAGAATTAGTACTTAATAGAGTATTTGTTTCGGATGATAGAAAAGCTTTGGAAATAGTAATAACCAGGATGCAAGGGAAAGTATTTAATGCCACTGGAATGGCGAAAATGCTAATTTGCATGTTACATGTGTTTTAATCACTATGAAAAACCTGTGAACATAATTTAAAAATATACATTGACGATGCACTTCACAGAGATAGAAAAGCAAAAACTTATAATTGCTCAGAAAATAATCAAAAAGTGAGCAGGAAGTTGGGAGAGAGGAGTTGAGAGGGGTGAGTTGAAACAGCTTGGAAGAGAAGGAGAAGCTGGGCGGCGACCAGGACAGACAGCGCCACTGCCAGACTCCAGGAGGCCTCGCACGGGGCCTCCTCCCTCACGGGGACCTAGCGCTGCCTGCGAGGAAGCGGATCTTAGGTTAAAGGAACTCCCTCAAGGACCTACCCAGGGAGTGGCAGAGCGGGAGCCGGAACCGTCTGTCACCTCCAGAGGCATGCTCTTGTTTAATAGGTCCCCACTCTCCGGGCTGGGAACCCAGCGACAAGCCCCACCCGCAGGGCTGTTCTAAGGGGTAAATAAAAAGCGTTTTGAACTGGAAAATCCCGACTCTGCCCCCGGGTGTTGGGGTCGTTGACTGTTCTGCCCGGTGTCCCCGCGGGGCGGAGGCCTTTGACGGCGCGCCTGCGTGATGGACACGGAGCGCCGAGGCCGCGTCCACCCCTGCCGTTTCTCGGGAAAAAGGCTGCTTTGTGCCTCGGTCTGGCAGGATTTAAGATCGCAGTGTGATGCTCCAAGGTGCTGGAGTGAGGCTGCTGTTGGGGAACTTTGAGATGAAAGTCGTGGCAGAAAGGATGGTCACGGATCCCGCCCCCGCCGCCTCTCAGGACAGAGGAGTCTCTGGGGCGAGGCCCGGGCCGCCCTGCTCAGAGGCTGGGAAGGAGAGCCCAGGCAGGGCAGCGACAGTGAGGCAGGGTGACCGAGCAGCCGTGGGGACTTACTGTGGGACTCTGGGAAGAGGGGTCGTTGAAGCTGATAGGCGACATGATGCATAAAGGGTCCTTTGGATGAAGAAGAAATGAAAACCAGCCGCAAGATCAGCACCCTGAACTCAGCCGAGGTCGTCAGCAGGGAGGACGAGCAGAGCGGCCGCCAGAGGGCGCGTCGAACGTCTCTGCGCAGAGACCCCGAGAGCTGGCGAGGCCTGCAGGCGTCCTGCGCCCCCGGCCCGCACCTCATCCGCAGCCTCTCCTTTAACCACAGTACCCGCCACAGCAGCAAGGGACATGCTGCAGGAGCCCACCGGCTGGCCGGCCAGTGCTGCGGGGCTAAGCTTGAGCCTCTGCTTTCAGAATATCTCTTAAATCCCCAGCCTCTCTTCTGTCCCTGGAGGACAGACGTTCCCGGGGACGGGACCCAGGGGCACTTGACCGCTGAGATACATCTCCAGTTCTTCTTACGTTTTATTTGAAGACTGCGTTCTCCCTAAATTGCTGAAGGGTGTTGTCTTGCCAACTTGCCCAGGCTGACCTCCAACCTGCAATCCTCCTACCTCAGCCTCCCCAGGTGCTGGGATTATAAACAAGCACGCTGCACCCAGCCAGACTCTCCTTTCTCAAATGCCACTTTAATCAGGTCAATGTCGTTCGAAAGAAAATGTCTCGATTTCTTAGTATTTAGGCCTTCCAAACTGGAGCCTAATACATGTTTTAAATAATTTCATTTCTCTTTAGCATAGACACCGTATTTGCATGGTTCAAAGTTCACTCTGGGACATGGTCCCTCCTCCTTTTCCCAGCGCCCCCATTTGTTCCCTGCCCTCTTTCAGAGGTTCCTGAGCATGTTTTCTGATAATCCCCTCCCACACACTCACTCGGTTCTCCCAGAGGACCCTCCCAGGCTGCAGGCTGCCCTTGCCTGTCTGTAAAGCCCTCCTCCTCCTCCCCTGTAAATTATCCAACCAAGAAATAGCAAACACTTCTCCAGGAGAGAGAAAGGAAAGACACCAGCCTTGACATGTGGGGCCCAGGAAGTAGGGAGGATCCTGAAGTTTGGGGGTCTGTTTTGTTTACGCTGCTGCTGCAGTGGAGGTGACCTCACTTTCACACTTACTTACAAATTAAACAAGCTGGGCACTTGTGCTGTCATCCTAGTGATTCTGGAGGCTAAGGCTGGAGGATCACAGGAGCCCAGGAGGTTGAGGCCAGCCTTCGTGATATAGCAAGACCCCATCTCAAAAAGACATACACATACGCATACACACACACACACACACACACACCAAAGGGAAAAAACACTAAAAACTAAAACACTAGAAATCCAATACTTAAAAGAAAGACTCTATACAATGTTAAGTCTTTAAAGCCTACTGTTAACACCACTGTCTACCTGGAGGGATTGACTTCAATTTGCCTTCCCTGAACAGATTTGGAGAATCTCATTTCCCTTGAGAGGAGCAGCTATCAAAATTATCTGATTCAGGCCAGGCTCGGTGGGGCACACCTGTAATCCCAGTGTCTCGGGAGGCTGAGGCAGGAGGATTGCAAGTTCAAAGGCAGCCTCAGCAAAAGCGAGGTGCTACACAACTCAGAGAGACCCTGTCTCTTAAAGACAAAATAGCGCTGGGATGTGGCTCAGTGGTTGTGTGCCTCTGAGTTCAATCCCTGGTTCCAAAAAAACCATAAACAATATCTGATTCTTAATTAGATTAAGAACATTCTGGCAATCAGAGAAGAAGAGTCACTATGTGATGAAGGGCCCAGTGGGGAGAGCACAGGTCCCTGGGGAGCAGATGTCTTTCTTCCCGGTGCCCCTCAGGTTCCCGTGACCCAATGTTACAAAGAGAAATGCCTCTGCTGAGGTGTCACCCAGGGAGTGGCACCCAGGGGGCAGGAGCCTGGCCACCAGGACCACCGTGATGGGCGACATTCCTGCCAACCGAGAAGCACGAAGTGGACTGGAAGTGATCCGTCGAGTGTAGCTTGGAAAACGGCATGGACTCATTTGTAAAGGCTGCAACCTGATTCAAGGGCTCCTGAAATGCCAGTATTTTTTCTTTGTATTTCTTATCATAATTCCCTAGTTTATTCTATAAAGGGGTTGAGGTTATTTACAAGAATTTTAATCTCATGCTAGATAGAAATTTTAAAAACAAATGATTTAAGTGGGACGTGGTAATCCCAGCTATTTGGGAGGCTGGGACAGGAGGATTGCAAGCTCAAGGCCAGCCTTGGCAACTTAGTGGGAACCTTCTCAGAATAAAACATCTAGTAAAAGGGCCGCGGGTGTAGCTTAGTGATACGGTGCCCCTGAGTTCAATCTCCACCTCAGAAAAATAAAGTGATTAATTAAAGCTAGGACAAGTGCATGCTTAGGTCATAAAGTACTGTATGCTTAATAAAATTGGACTGCAAATATTTTTGACCCACTTGACAGCCAAGGTAAAATGAGAAACCCAGTAAGTTGAAATTGTATATGCCATTAAAACAATAACGACTCCATGTCTTTCTCTCCCCACTGCGCCTGGAGCTGGGACTGAACCCAGGGTGCTCCACCACTGAGCTACACCCCAGCCCTTTTTAGTTTTTATTTTGAGACAGGGTCTTGCTAAGTTGCCCAAGTGGGCTTCAAACTCGTGATCCTCCTGCCTCGGCCTCCGGAGTCGTTGGGATGAGAGGTGAGTGTCACTGGGCTCTCACAATCGCATCTCTTCTAGGTTAAAAGAAAGAAAACTCTGGCCAGTTCAGCGTGTCAGACTCTTGTGTGGATTTCCACAGGCAGGCATCCCGCGGACACCTTTAGGAGTAGGCCTCGACACACACGTGGTCCATCTGTAGTTGCTTCTGATTTCCACTCTGCAAACCAAAGTGTCATAGTGTGACGTAAACCAAAAAGGTAGACCGAAGGGAGACAAGGCGATGGATTCCAGGCTGGACACTGCTGCGATGCAGGAACAAAAGTGAGATGCCTAGGAAGCAGAGCGGCTGCGATTCTTCCAGATACATTCTTCAACGGGCTTTTGATGAGAGTCGAGCAAGAGAGAGGTCAACGAGCGTCTTTGCAGGGCCTGGAACTCAGGTGCTCTAGATGATTGATAAGAGAAGTCCACAGGTTTAAAAAATCAATTTAGAGTGGCAGGCAAATGTAGCACTTTTTTTCCTGTTATGTACTTAGTTTTAGAGGGTCAAAGCCACTTTCCACCTCGCATCTCTTACGCCAAGCCTGCAAGTAAGGCAGGATCGTTACATTCCTAACGCTCTGATACTTATATAAGCTATGCAGACATTTTAATAAAGTGCAGCATGTTTTGTAAGCTAATAAGACTGAATGGGTAAAGGTTTTAGCATGTGTTAGTATACGTCCACATACGAAAGCATTTTCGTAATCTTTCTTACGGAAGCTGTGAATGTTTAATGTGCCTTCTCCAACTACTCTGTAGTCCAGTGGGAAATTAGCAAGGTCACATCAAACTGTGAACCAAAATTTATTCTGTACGGTCCTCATATACCATATTTGGTATCCAATATATGTATTATGTACTTCTAATAAAACCACCAGAATATTAAAAAAAAAGAATGGGAGATATGGCAACTTTTATAAAAGCTAAGGACCTGGTGTTCACAGGATGCTATTGATTGCAACTTTCAGGAAGCCCAGCTCAAAAGAACTTAAAGACCTACATAATTTATTTTAATATTTGTATCCTAAAAGTTTATTTAAAGCTATGTTTCCTTCTTAGGTGAATTTTATAGATTTTGGCACAAAGTGTTTCCTTCGTCACTCAAAATCCTTGTGCTACTTTTCAGTTTGCAAGTATAAAAGATTTTTCAAAGGTATCCTTTGGTATTTCTACTTTGATTGCATTATGGGAAGATAATTTAGTCTCCATAGCAATCCTTCAGAATTAGTTGGACTTATTTTTGACCCAATGCGTTAAACTAGTTTTGTAAATTTTTCATGTGTTCTTGAGAAGAAAGCATATTATTCCCTGTTGGATCTGGAGTTGTGTAGAATAGGGGAAGCTTATTCATTTGCATTCTTCAGGTCTTTGATATTTTATACTTCTTTTTTGTCTTCCTGATTTTTTCAGTATCTGAGAGAGGTTTATTAAAATCTCCAGTTCTAATTATTTATTTACCTATCTATAAATTTGTACTATTCATAACAACAAAAATTTAGTTTCTATAAAATATTTCTGTGTAGTAAATTTTAAAGTGAGAGTAAAAGATATAAAAAAGAACCAGGTCAAATGGAGAGATATTCTATCCTTTTGAGTGGGATGAATTAATATTAACATGTCAATTCTCCAAACAACTATGAAAATTGGATGAAATCCAATTAAAAATTTGGATTTGGATTAAAAATTCCAACTGGAGCCAAGTGGGGTGGAACACACCTGTAAGCCCAGTAACTCAGGAGGCTGAGGCAGGAGGATCACAAGTTCAAGGCCAGCCTCAGCAACTTAGCAAGAGTCTGGCTCAAAATAAAAATAATAATAATAATAAAAAAGGGCTGGAGATGTAACTCAGTGATAGAGTGTATCTGGTTTCAATTCTCAGTACCACGAACAAATGCATTTTTCAGTTGGATATTTTTTGAGACTTCAAATTTTCTTTTAAATTAATATGGAGGATAAAAGTCCAAGCATAGTTGCCAGTCTTTAAAAATAACCCAGAGCTGGGTCCTCATACATCATATAGAAAGATAAATTACTGGGCTGTTGAAATAAAACCAGCGTGTGCTGGTGCAACGGTAGACAAGGAGACAATGGATCAGGTCTAGGGGCACGCACCAGCTGAGGCAGACAGACAGAGAGAACAGACTTCGGCACATGCCATTGGGAAAATGCACTTTTTCATGCAGAAGAGCAAAACTGGATGTCTTCCTAGTGCCACATCCAAGGTGGACTCTAGATGGATTGAAGATCTAACGCTCCAGTCGAACTACAAAGTTAACAGAAGAAAATGTTGGAGGATTTATTTTGGAGCTGGGAGTGTGGACGTACTTCTCAACTAAAACGTCAAAAACCCAAACCATAAAGCATAAGAAATGTTGATTTCTGTTCAATGTGGGACTTCAGGGGAGACTTCCCCCGAGGACCTGGGTGTGGACGCCCACTGCAATGGTACCTGGTGGAACAGAGCTGGAAACGAACCTGAGTGTCCATGACTCTTCCAGAGACTCAGGAGACGTGGCTGCACAGGGGACGCCATGCAGCAACGAAGCGTGTTAGGGGCACCATGGCAACAACGCTGAGAGGAGCAGGAAGCAGGAGGAGGGCTCACAGTACCTCTCCTGTGGGTATCCGTGGCCCCCAAAGCAGCAACACCCATGCACAGACGCACAGTCGGCCCACAGAATGGGGGATGCTGAACTTTGAAACTCAAGAGAAAGATAGAAGACTTGAAAGAAATAGAGCTTAGGGGTTGCAAGCCTCTGGGTCTTTAGCATAGTCCTCATGTGAAGTCCTGGTCTTAACAAGAGGCCCAGAATAACTACCCTCAATTACCCGGCTGTACCCCGAACCTGCCGGCCTGGGGACACGGAGAGTTAGATGGGAGAGAAAGACAGCGAGCTGCTGGTTGGGACTCCGCGTGTTCTACTCCACCCTTCGTCCCCCAGACAAGCCAGATGAGCTTCTAGACAGGAGATCCAGCTGCCTTGGAGTCAGCGAGCCTCAAGGGCACCCTTGCAGTCACGGTGGCCGGGAAGAGCAGATGGGACTCTGGCAACCTTGGGGCTGTCCTGAATGCTCAGCATGCTTGGAAGCAACCAAGACTGGTCAAGAGACAAGGTGCGGAGGGGACACCGGCTGCGTGGCTGGGTGCCATGGGGACAGACAACAGTGGAAAACCAACAGGAATTCGGGTTGCCTTGCATGGAGGGGTGATGCCGGGCACCTGGGATGCCACGGTCCCGCAGAAGCCTGGCGGGTCTCACCTGCCACTTCCGGGAGAAGGCAGCTGATGAGGGCGTGTGGAATTGATGCCGTTTACACCCAGCTCACTTCCCTGGCTGGGATTGCGTTTTCAAACCCAAGGAGTATGTCACTTCTCCATGGTTGCCTAACGGGTCACCCCAAAAGTTAGCATCCCCCCAAACCACCATTCATTTGCTCATGCTTCCTATGGGTCGCCTGGGAGGCTTGGCTGGAGTGTTCCTGCCGATGCATGATCAGGGTGGCTGAGGCGGGTGGTCCAGGATGTCACACATCCGGAGCCTCAGATGGGATGGAGGGCTTCCCTCTCCACAAGTCTTTCATGGAGGCTTCTCATCCGCGGTGGGTAAGGTACCACCACGGTGGCTGCTTTCCAGTCAGTAAGCGCAGAAGCTGCGTGGGCCGGACGAAGCCAGGTTTAGGGGATGTGTGGCATTTCCCCTCCATTCCACTGGTCACAGGGCCAGCCCAGATTCGAGGCTGGGGGCACAGATTCCAGCTCTGGATAGACGGAGCTACAGAGTGTCTGGGCCCACTTTAATCCCTACAAAGAGAAATAAAAATTCAAAATAGAGACAGTTGAGTTTTAGGGAAGGGAAGAGAGTCCTATATATGGTGCTCGGTAGTTTCAATGTTTCTACATGGATGCAAAGGGGCTGTGCCGAATGAAGTCCTCAGGCCCTTGTCAGGCACGCTTCCGAGAGCATCTAGACCTTCCAGAGACAGGTCTGTCCACCCTGCTGGGTCATTTCCCAGCTACTTTAAGATGCTGCTGGATGCCCAGCTAAGAACCCATTCCTGACTTAGGCCTGCTCTGTGTGAGGAGACAAAACCTATGACTTCTGGACAGTCTACAGCCATGATCCATCAAAGGCCACAACGGGTCCACCATTGCGAAATCATCCCCTCTTCACGTGGAACTCAGGGCACATGGTTTGTTTGGCAAGATAAAGGTCCGGGCGAACCTAACTACGGGAGAATTGCTGGCGACGGAAACATCCATGTTCGGAAACGAAGCCCGTCTGGAGGACAGTTTTGAGGTCCCTCACACCCACGTCCAGGATAAAGTGGGGCAGGGCCCAGTGGGAGTCTGCAACGCGCTTTGAAGAGTCAACGCCTACAAGTCTGGAGTCGCCTCCATTTTTTCCATCTTGAGCAGGAAAGTAAGACTCTCTGGTCCCATGAACGAAGACAGGGACTGAATGTCCATTTGAAAAATGCTCTTCTGGTCTCCTTCTGCTCTTGGAGGCGCCTCACTCTCTGCTCCACCAGCATGTCAGCCTGTCCTCCCGGGAGACTCTGGGGACTCTGAGATCTGGGTAGGGGTTGGATTTGGGGCCCTCATCTGCCGCTGGCCCGCTTTCTGCCGCCTGAGCTAGACAAATGCCTGGCTCATGGCAAGAGGGACCATCACTTGAGAGTCTGCCACTTTAACTTCCATCGCAAACTCTTAACCGACACAGCTGCAGTTTCCACAGTGAAAAGAGCAGATTCCGCTGCTGGCCCGAGGAAGGCTCTTCTTGTTCCTTTACTCTCTACGTTTGGCTGAAGAAACACACTGTTCATTGAGCGTCGGGACCCCCTGGGCCACTCACCAGACTCAGTTTCCGTTCCTGTTTCTTACGAGGCACGGTACATGCGGCCGCCTCTGGATCCCCAGCAAGCATGCTGGCTTTATGTTGTTGTTCCAGAGCTGAGTTTTTCCACTTGACCGCCTCTCGGGCTCCGTGCCCCTGTGGCCTGGCCAGGCTAGCTGTGTGCACACATCTCAGAGAGCCTGATTGTTGTGAAAACCTTTGCCACAGAAAATTTGGCATTGCTGCTTTCAGACATGAGTGCCAGCAACTTTTCTCTCATAACCTCTTGTACACGATTGCATCAGCTCAGACACGTGACTGGAAGAAACAGCAGCTCAAAGACCATCGGGTTAGGAGTGACCATTCGGCGTGGTGGATGGCAACGTGCCTCGTCCCTAACTCCCCAGAGTCACACTGGTGGGTTCCCAGCCTGGTATGTGTGGGTTCACCCTGGCGGAAGCTCAGGGGCTCCTCGCCTCCAGTTACATGCCGAGTGGATCCACTTCAGGGGCTGCCATGCTTCTGGGGCTGATCTAAGGAACAGGCATGACTTTAGGGCCGACCTTGTTCAATCAAACTCATTTATTCATTCATTAATCTTTGTGAGCAGACACAGTCTCAGGGGCTGGCGATACTGCTGTTGTCTGGGCTATTATAACCAAATACCTGTGACTGGGCAGGTATACACAATGGCATTGATGTTCATAGAACTCAAGGTTGGAAGTCCAAGACAGGCCTGGCATCTTGTGAAGGGGTGCTGTTCACAGACGGAGCCGTCTAGGTCTCTCTTGTTGGGCAAGGGTGGAGAGTAGACTGCTCTCTCTATTCCTCTCTTGGGACTAATCCCTTCATGAGGCCAGAGCCTTTGAGGCCTGAGCACCTCCTAGCGATCCCAACTCTTAGTGCTATTGCCTTGAGGATTAAGTATCAACATGAATCTGGAACATTCAGACCATAGCTGATACATAGGTAGATAAGACATACTTCTTCTAAGAACTCAGGCAAGACAGTGCAGTGGTGCATGCCTGTAATCCCAGCAATTTGGGAGGCTGAGGCAGGAGGATCTCATGTTTGAGGCCGGCCTCAGTAGCTTAGCAAGACCCTGTCTCAAAATAAAAAATAAAAAGGACTAGGAAGGTAGCTCAGTGGTAGAGTGCCCCTAGGCTCCATTAATACCAAAAAACAAAACAGCACAATAATCTCATGCAGAGTGCCAAGGGCATAGGTGAGGGAGAGAAGGACAGACCAGCGTCCTGCTAATCCAGCGTGTGACCGTGCCTATAGTGAGCAAAGACACGGGCCCAGGCAGACACACCTCACCTCTGAGGACTGGCAGGAGGCTTTCTGGAGAAAAGGATGATTGGATTCAGTCTTGAAGAAAAAAGTAGAAATTAGTCAGGCGAAGAAGAGAGTTCTGGGCAGATGGGACAGATGTACACAGGTCAGAGGCCAAAGAGGGCACAGGGCACTGCCCCATGTGCAATGCGCAGCAAGGGGCCAGCTGCAGGTGCAGCAGGGCCTCAGGAAGGCCTGGAGCTGGAAATGCCTTCTCAGTGGCCATATCTGGCGGGGCTGGTGGGTGACTGGGGACAGTGCTGTGGCAGGGGGCACGGCAGGAGGGGCAGAAAGTGGAGAAGCTAAGCGCTCTGAGCTGGGGGGCCCGGGGCCTGCAGGAGGAGGTCTCCTGTGGGCAATGGCTCCTCAGGTCTGTGCTGAGGAAATGGCACCTGTCCTGGGACAGTGAGAAGCGATTGCTCAGCATGAACAGGAGGAGGCAAGGAGAGGCCCGGGGCTGGCGCGGTGTGGCCTGGGGAGCATGGCCGGGGCGTGGAGGGGCCCCAGGCTGGTCCTTCTTCCTGAGGAGGCTCCTAGCCGCTCCAGGAAGCAGACTCAGGCCACCGTTGACCTTGGTGGAAGCCACCACCAAGCATTTGCTGAGAGGCCATCCTGTCTGGTTAGGCTGATGGGTGCCCCTCAGCAAAGCACTGAACTTCCCGGGATTTCTTTCCTTCTAGGAGATTCCTTTCCCTCTATATCTAAAACCAACAAAAGAACAACAACAATAGCGACAAAACAACCCTGTTCTAACACAGTTCTCCACTCTTGGATATTTTTAAGCGTTGCTAGCAGAATCCCGCCCCCTTTTGAAGTTGAGACTTGCTTTGTCCTGCGACAGCAAACAAAGGCCATAGTGAATCAGTGTGCCCTGTGCCTGTAATGCAGACCACTTAAGGAACAGCCTGAGGGCCAAGCGGGCCATTGAAGAAGCCCCCTCCCACTGTGCCCCACTCCTCTGCCCTCTGCACCTTCCACAGGGGAGGGCCCCCACTGCCAGGCTCTGTCTAGCGCTTCCAGCTCAGCTGGAGGCCAACAGCAGGAGGTGGGGTGACAGCAATTCCTCCCCCTTCTTGGGTCCCAGGAGGGTCAACCTCCAAAGGGGAGCTTGGAGAGGAAGCAGATCTGCACTGTGAACAAACACCACCCGGCCACGCCTGCCCCCATTCCCTTCCCGCCTTTTAAACGCTTGCACGTGTAGCTTCACTCAAGCTACTGGAAGAAGGGGGACAGACCAGCCAGGAGACTTTGCCAAGGACAAAGTCAATGACTTTAATAAAGACTGAGCTGAGCAAGGCTACCAGGTGGTGATGGTATGTCCCAGTCACCACGGGGTTGTCCCAGTCCACATCCAGGAACAACAGCTGCACAAACAACATTTCCATGATGCTCTTGAGCAAGCATAGAAACAGGTGAACTGCTTGGGCACAGTAGGGATTGTCTAAAGTGTTATGGACGTGGAAAAAAGAGGTAGATTTTTTCTGTAATGCTGTGGAGTGGTTTTCATATTAAGAGTCGAACCAGCGTGCAAAATAATAGCCAGTCGTTTGCCATTTACATCAGAAAAATGAGGCGCGTGGAAGGCTGGGAACTCAGAGCTTCGGCTCTGTTCTACACACTCAGGGTCCTCAGCCCTGTGAGGCACCGTCTCCCTTTTGGAGATGTGAACGCTGAGGTGTGGAGAGGGGAAGTGTTTTGTTGGAGGTCACAAGGCTGGTCAGTGGTGGAGCCAGGGCTGGAGCCAGGCAGTTGGCCTGCAGAGCCCTTCTCAGTATCTCCATGGGGGCAGCTTTATGAATATAAGTGCTTAGAAAAAAGGTCAGAAATATATACACTAATGGAAACTGTGATCACCTTTGGAGAGAACTGGGAATAGGGGCAACGTTCATTCGGACATTCCCTTGGCAGCAGTTTGTGGGTTTTTGTTGTTTTACTCCCCAAAGAGCATGCTTTCATGCTCCTGCTATTGTTAAACATATTTATAAATAATGTCAAAGATATTTTTAAAATCCAATCTTGTGGCCAATGCAAGTGATTGGATGACTGGGTTGTGCTCTTTGACCTAAATGCCCTGTTATCGAGATCAGAGGGATTAGCTATTTCATTCTTTGTCCTGATCAGTCTCATGATGTGACACGATTTTACTTCAGAGATCAGATGAAAGGTTATTTCTGGTTTTATCTGGAAGGATGGGAGGTATATTGGTAAATGTATTATTTCGGGGCTGAACTATCTTTCAGAGTTCAGAAACTGAAGCCCAGGTGGTCAAATCGGATCAAGTATTAAGATTGCACTAAGCCAAGGAGATGTTTGTACTTCATTACAAAAATGAAGCACACCTTTAAAATCTAATAACTAGGAAAAAACAGGGTCTTAGGATATTTGGAGAAAGAGAGCCAATTGGGGGTGGAGCAGAGAGAGAGAAAAAGAGAGAAATGGATGATAGAGAAGTGACTCCCTGTGTGAGTCTGAAAACTTCACATTTCCAGCGCGGCTGGCCAGCTGGAAATTCAGGCGAGAGTTGGTATCAGTCCAAAACCTACAAGGTGATCAGGAAGTTGAAAACAGGCAGGGTTTCTAGTTGAAGCCTTGAGACCGAATTGCTTCTTTTTCAGGAAATCCACCTTTGCTAATTAGACGGGCTCCATCCACAGTAAGGAGGGTGATCTCTTAAAGTTAATGCATTGTAAATACAAGAACCTTCTCGGTAACATCCAGACTGGTGTTTGATAAAACGACCGGGCACCACAGACCAGTCAAGTCGACGTATAAAAATGACCTTCATGAGCAGATTCCAATGTGAACTCTGGCTGACCAAGAATATGTTAGAGATATGGGAGTCCGGCGATTTTTTAAGTTTAGGATGGCTCACCTTTTAACTTGCTTGAAGAGGCTCAGCTGATCAGTCACTTGAGGAAAATCTCTGGACAGAACCCATCAGTATAACCGTTCTGGTCACTAGCTTTGCTGAACTCAGGTTGAGCTATGAAGCAATTCCGAAGATCTTGTGGCAGTTGAGCAGTCACCTAAACAATGGCCACGAGTCTGTGAAGCCAATGGGAGACACGCCAGTGACCACACTGTCATCGTCTGACATGTTCGACTCTGCTCCTGGTTGGGAACAGTGACCACGTGGTGAGCTGCTCTTCTGCCGTGGGATGGAAGTCGGGAGGTGTCTTCCTCCATCTCTGAAATCTCACCCACAGGTTCACCGTCGTGCAAATGATTTCAGGATAACCGCACAAGCGGAGTCCAGATGGATTCTGATTGGGCACGTGAGGACGTCGAAGACTCTGGAACCCTCTCTGGCACCATTGCTGCACTCAACCCTCCATGCTGTGTTCCTCACTGGTATTTTGCAGCTGCCAGTTAAACTGGGCGGAAGCTGTTGGACACTTCTCACATTTAAAACTACCAGTTTGGTTAACACAGGATTATCGAGACTGTTGCTTTAAATAAGAAGAAATTCCTACTTAACTTGATCCTGGTTCCTGTCTGCGCGGAGCAGACTCAGGCTCAGAAGAGAAGAACCTTCCCCCCCACCGCCCCACAGCAGCTGCCCACACCAGGGCCACTCTCCTTCCAACGCAGGCACAGCCAGGGAACAGGAAGGGAGGCCAGGCCTTGTCCTGCTTTCTGCCCTAGGAAAGGCGACTTCCTTTTCCCCATTTCTCGCTGGTGCAGGGCGCAGATGTCCCCCAGGACGGAGGCTGTCCTTTGCAGGACGCGCCTCAGGGAGGCCGGTTTTCAGTATCACATTGCAGTGTATCTTTGGAAAGGTCAAATTTAAATACTTCTCACTTTAGCTTGTCTTTTTCTAAACTACAGCTGGGGACCTGCGGGGTGCCCTTCGTGATGGGGTTGTGGGACACACAGCCTCTCTGGTGAGCCTTCCAGGGCTGAGGAGGTTAGCCGCTGTCGCTGTGGAACAGTTCTGAGCACCCCGCTCCCGGGCCAGTGCTGCCTGCACCTTCACCCAGGCGTCTGGAAGACAAGTGTGGATTCTGCAGCGTTGTAGCCAGGCTAGACACTGCTGGACGGAGCAATTCTATCTTGGCTTCATAAACTGAGAGGGGACGAGAGGTCAACTAGCCTGGTGGGTTTCTGACTCTTTCTTGCTTTCTTTTTAGCACAAGAACTTCAGATTCTTAATTGCAAGCCCAATAAACAGAACCAAGAAGAGCTATGGTGATGTACTTCCTGGGCCTTGGTGCTCAAAGCTCCAGTCTATATTGTTACTAACTTTCCCACTACATTTACATATTCATTTAATAAAAATATATTGAGCAACTATTATGTAGCTAGCAGTGCAATAAGTTTGGGAAAAAGACTAGGTTTAAAACGTGAGTATAAATCTGGTCACTCCTGGTTTATCAGGAGAAGTAATTACAACACAACACAGTAACTCAGTGATGAAAAGTCCACTGCTGTTGAATCTGGCTGAGTCTCTGAGAGTTAGGGAGCAGCAGGTGGGAACGGGGGACAGGCAGGTGTGCAGAGCCTCAGCGATCTGTTCTTGGGAAGGAGCCTCCAAGGGCTTTGAGCAGGGGAGCAGGCAGGTCAAGTGGGGTCTTAGATTTCCAGCAGGGACCACGAATTTGCTGAGAACAAGGGAGGTGGTGGGAAGATGAGTTGGGAGGTCTTGCAGCTGACAGCATAAAAGCAGGAGCCCAAACAGGCCCTTTAATGCGCCTTTAACGTTAGAAGCCACTTTCCAGGAACTGTGTTCTGAGTTTCCTCCTGCTGAGAATGGAGGCTGAGGGGTTGCCTGGCCCAGTAGGTGGCAGGGAAAGGTGAGCCTGGAGGCCATGCACAGACTCCCTAAGTCTACCCCTGTGTATCTCCTGCTTTTCGTCCCACTGTACCCTGCTCCTCTACAAAAGCTTTGTACCCCTGGGCCTCACCTGAAGATGGGGCTTTGAGGTAGGAAGGCCTCCCGGCTTCCTCTAGGCCAGCTCTAATGAAACCCATCTTTTCACCACCTTTTTTTGGGGGGCGTGGGCCTTGAGCCTAGGGGAGCTCTACCTAAGTTACATCCCCAGACCGCTTCACATTTTGAGACAGGGTCTCAGGGAGTTGCGCAGGCTGCCCTTGAATTTGCCATCCTTCTGCCTCAGCTTCCTGGGTGCTGGGACTACAGGCAGCACCAGGCCGGGCCGTAAACTGAATCTTAATGGAGCCCAGCAGTGGGACTTTCAGCCAGTAACAGAGCTTTCAGGGGAAATGGTGCAGTCATCTGGAGGTTCCAAGAAGAGTCAGGCAGCCGTGTCCAGGAAGACTGGTTCAGTATCTTGTGCCTGAACCTCGGAGTCAGAGAATCGCATAGCCACAGATAGGCACGCAGGCCAGGGCTTGGGAAAGTGTTAACTGCCTAGCTGGGACTTTTGGCCAGTTCTTATTTTCTTAATGTTTTTACTTTTATAACCAGCAAAGCATATTTTAAATTTATCTTCCAGACTCTTTTCCCCCTTGTTTTATTTTTTAACCAAATTTGGACCATATCCTATGTAGAAAACCCTTCACTAAAGGCTTTATTTGGGAACAATACCACGTGGCCATTAAAATCATGCTTTCAAGAGTACTTAAAGGCACATGCAAATGTTTATTTTTCCCACATTTTCATTGGTGCATTATAGTTGTACATACTGATGGGATTTGCTGTTGCATGTTCATACATGCACACAATACACACCTATAACAATAGTCTGGCCCCCATCCCTCCCCACCTCCCACCCTTTGGCCACTTTCCTCTACAGATCTCCCTTTGATTTTCCTAAGATCCACCCATCTTCCTTTTCCTCTCCAGTTTCCACATGCGGGAGAAAACATGACCCCTAACCTTCTGAGTTCAATTTATTTTGCTTGACATAGTGGTCTCTAGTTCCACCCATTCTGTAAATGATGTAATTTCATTCTTCATGGCTGAATGAAACTCCATTGTGTACATATAACACATGTTCCTTATCCCTTCATCCAACAGTGGACATCTGGGCGGTCCCATAGTTCTACTGTGAATCGTGTTGCTATAAACATGGGTATGCGCCTGTCACTGTAGTGTGGTGACTTTAATTCTTTGGGATAAACACTAAGGAGTGTATAGCTGGATCATAATGGTGGTCCTGTGCCCAGTCTTTTGAAGAACCTTCATACTGATTTCCATACTGGTTGTACTAATTTACACCAACAGTAGCAAAGTGCTCATTTTTCTCCACATCCTCCCCAGCATTTACTATTTGTATTCTTGCTGCCATTTTGACTGGTATTAAGATAAAATCTCAGTGTTGTTTGATTTGCATTATCCTAATTGTTAATAATGTTGGACATTTTTTCACGTATTTGTTGGCCATTTCTATTTCTTCTTTTGAGAAGTGTTTGCCCAGTTTTGTTTATTTTTTGGTGTAAAGCTCTTTGAGTTCTTTATATACTCTCCTATCAGAAGAGTAGCTAGCAAAGATTTTCTGCAGGTTCTCTCTTCACATTCCTAATTATTTCCTTGCTGTGTAGTTTTTTAACTTGATATTAATTTGGCATTATTTTGTGAGCTTTAGGGGTCCTATTAAGAAAGTTGTTGCCTGTGCCTATATGCTGGGGTGCTGACCCTACATTTTTTAGCAGTTGCATGGTTTCTGATCTAACTCCTAGATCTTTGATCCATTTTGAATTTTTTGTGCAAGAGATACGGTCTATTCTCACTCTTGTACATGTGGATGACCAGTTTTCCCAGTAGTCTGTTTAAAAGGCTGTCTTTTCCCCATTGTTTTAGCACCTTGTCAAGGGACAGATGACTGTTCTTCAGTTATATTCTATTGGTCTATGTGGGTCCATGCATTTTTTAGCGGCAGCTCTGCTGCATAATATAAAGTCAGGTATTATGTGTGACGACTCTAGCGTTGCTTTTTTGGCTTAGAATCGCTTTAGCCATTCTGGGTCTTTCATTCTTCAAATTAATTTTAGGAGTTTTCTCTAGTTCTATGAAGAATGTCATTGGTATCTTTATGTGAATACATGCAATGATTACGCTTCATATACCAAACTTCACGAACTTTACTTGGGTCCCATTTGGACACAATATGGAAAAATCTGTGCTCACAGCACACCCAGTGCTCTCTTGAATGGGGCAATCACACGCAGCCAGTGTCCTCTCCATCGTCCGTGATGGTGCAACAAAGCAAAGCTGAGTTAGTTTTCTCAAAGTGCCTCACACAGGTGTGACAGGGAGGTACAGGCATTTCTAACACTGCCTGGGAATTGATTTGCCTAAAAAGTAGCAAAGTCGGCTGGTCTTTATTTGAACTTTTTTTGGCCACAAATAGATCAGTCTGATTATGTACCAGATGGAGCTGACCTTAATGGATCATAACACCCACTCAGGCCATTTTCTTTCATTAGGGGGATTAATTCAGTCAAGATCACCAACATAATAATCCGGGACTTCTATTTGCAATACTTCTCAAACTGTGACTTGCAAACTACTACCAAGCTGCCAGCTGATTTTGATCCCTAACAGCTTGGTGATGTCCACACTGTGAACATGCCAACAGTACACAACTCTCAGCGACTTGCTGCACGTGGGTCATCAGAGGTCAAGCGGGATACCTGGGGTCAAGAATCTCTGTTTTCTAGGGAGGAAATTTCTCCAATGTTAATTCAATGTAGTAATTCAGCTATCTAGATCGTGGTAGAGGTAGATGTACTGTCAGGTTCTACAGATCTCAGAAAGGCAGGAAGAATTACCGTTTGCACTATAGCCAAGGCTTTAAAAACCTTACCTGCATCTGGATGGGTTAGTCTCCTAATGCAGAGATTACCAGCTTGAACAAATAGAGCTTTTATTTGGAGGACATAGGCCAGTTTAGAGATGCTGGCAAAAAAAAAAAAAAAAAAGATTAAATATCAAAATTTGGTATTCTAAAGCCATGTATTTATGTGCAATCTCCTGATTTTAAACTTGGAACTATTATTAGTTTAGGGAGGATACAAACTAAATGTAGGGAATCGACCACAATTAGCTGAATTAGCTCTACTTGATTGCTTGAGAAATACAAGTTGAAAGTATCAGTGTGCTATTCTCTTTTTTTGGTGTTGCTAGGCCTTGAACCCAGGGCCTTGTGCATGCCTAGCACACATCTACCAACTGAGCTCTATCCCCAGCCTTTGAGTGGCTGTTTTTTCAAGTGCATGGTACAAAAGAATCACCTGAGGAACCCAACACATAAAGATTTTGCCTCAGCAGTGGTAGATCTGGATCCAAGAATCTTGATTTAAGGACAAGTGATTCCAATAATTAGACAAACTTGGGAAATTTGGGCTAAGGGGGAACACAGTAGGAACAACACCAAGGCCAGGTCCCCGTACTCAGACTACTAGGTAAACTGGAGAATGAGAAACATTCAGCTAGAATTAAGAAATCATCTACAGAACAGTTTATTTCAAGTCCAGAACACAAAATTACTCATTTTTTCTAAACAGACTGCATAATTTTTTACCGCATGAGTCTTAAGTGTTTCACTATTCACAAGTGCAAATATATTATTGAACTTTAGGCTCCAATGATTCATATATGTATCAGTTTACTACAGAGGAGTTCTTTAACAAATTCTGAGAAAATACTTTTACATGAAAACACAAAGCGTCGGCCAACACTTCGGCCCTCACAACCATTCTTCAGCCCAGGTTTGGCCAGAGACCATCCTTCTAGAAAACACTGTGGGGCTGAACAGAATGCAGACTTCATTCCTGCTGCAGCCAGGTCTCCCTTTCTTTGATGTCTTCTGCAAATATCATTAAGCAGGTCTTTTCCTTAAATAGTGACTTAAGTAGATTCTGGGTTTTTGGTGCAACTTATCCCCAACCAAGAACCTGCAGAGTCATGGTGAAATCAAGAACTGACCTATGAGGGCTTTGTAGTAAGGGCATTTTCAACCCAATAATGAAAGAATTTAATATCTATTGGACATAAGCTTTATTGTTCTGTGTGTTGGTAACTACTGTCTGGAGTGCTATTGCTTCTAATATAATCAGTTCCCATCAAAATATAAAGTAAAAAAACGGTACACTTTAATATATCTACTCTTACCTGAATATCTCAGATCTCTTGAGAATGTTCCACAAAAGTGGAATTTCTTCCTAAGTTATACTGAATGTGGTACAATGTGTACAACTTGGTTAACCAGTGCCTTTTTTTCATTTCCAAAATTTTTTCCTTATCTTGAATCAAAGGCACAACCTTATCACCATATCATAATGCACTGGCTATTTTAACAGTTTTGCATATAAAGTCCAACTCAAGCTTATTTTGGTTTATTGTACATGCTTTATTAAAACGGTACTTGTATTTACAGTATCTGCAGAAAGAGTCCCTTCCAAGGTACTCTCACACACCCAGACACACCCACACAAACATCCACACCACGACCATGCACCCACACCAGTGAGATGTGAGGGTCAGACTCCTGAAATCAGACAGCTGTTGGGGAATAAGAGTTGTTGATTTTTCTTTCTCTTTTTGAAAAGAGGAAAGCATGGGGGGAGTGCATTTGTGCCATTACACTGCTAATTAAGTTTGTGTATATTAACATATATGGCAGTTAACACTGAATATTCCTTTTACATTCTATATACACAGAATGACTCAAGGTTTTGTGAACAGAATATTCCAACTTCAGTCTCAATGCTGCTTGTAGTGACTTCTGAATTCATATAGGGACTTACCCTAAAAATAATTCAAGTCTATGGACGTGAAATAAGGCACAATTAATATTGACTTGACCTAGGGGGAGGAAGGAAAGGAATAAAACTGATTTCAAATGATCTTATTTGGGGAAACTGCTTTGACTTAAATCCAATCGAAGTTCCAAAAATTATTATAATGTTTTTTTCTTTTCCCTGACAAAGCCCAAAAAGAAAAACTTGGGAATTCACATTTTAATGTTTCAGTAGCCTAAATGACGACTCAACTTGTGACTACTACCTCCCCTGCTCAGGTCTCCTCCCTCCTTTATGCTCAAATGAAAAACACAGCATTTGAAAACAGGAGTCCCTTGCTGTTTTCTGAGGAGATTTGTACACTTGAGTAGCAAATACATATCTGGTTGTCTTTGATATATTTAAAAAAATTAAAAAAAGGTAAGAAAGGGAAGGGAAAGTAGGAAGGAAGGAAAGAAGAAGGGAGGAAGGGAGGGAGGAGAGGGAGGAAGAGAAGAAGGAAGGAAGAGACAAAGAGGAGAAACAGAAAAAACTAAAAGTAACCTCGTGACTTTCTTGCAGTTTAAAAAAATCCCTGTCCTCCTCCTTTTCAGGACGTGAAGCCCCACCAGACATTACAAACAACTGCAACAAATGAGTTTGGCAGCATAAATAATGTCTAGTATTCAAGTCTTCATAGTGAAACCCATATATCTTCTACAACAATCTGTTGAATGTTTTTCGCAGCAGGTGAATCAAACCCAAAGACCACTGGACATTCTGTGAAAGGGAGTAAGAATTGCAGTTCTGAAGGCCCCTGACTTTGGTTGTTTACAAAGTTCAATCCTGTTTATTGTGATCCTTGGTATCTTCTTCATCTGTATATTCTGAAGGTTCTTCCCCTGGTTTTAGGAGTCTGCCTACATAATCATATTTTCTGAAAGATATCAAAGAAAATCAGTAATGGTTCAAATTGGCTTCACTATTCCATCATATGGAGGGAAGGTGCTTGTATCTTTTGGGATCATACACAATAAGCTAAGTTCTTCCTAATGGCTACCCCATGGTTTGTCTTTAAACCCATGGAAAGCCTGAACAAAAGCAAGCAGGAGCTTACAAGGCTTGGGAAATTATTTTTTGCTGGATAGGTTGCTCTATACCAGTGGCTCTTAATTGGACAAGATGTCAGAAACACCTGGAGAACTTTTAGAACAGTAATACATGTATAAGACCCACCTCAGAGCTATGCAGCTGACACCAAACTTTGGGTTATGTCTGGAGAAGTGTACTTTCCTCTTTCCTCCTCCTCTTTGTTTTTATTTATTTATTTATTTATTTATTTATTTATTTATTTATTTATTTTGGTACTGGGGATTGAACCAGGGGCACATAACCACTGCGTCATATCCCTAGCCTTTTTATTTTTATGGTGAGACATGGGTCTCACTAAGTTGCTGAGGCTGGCCTCAAACCTGTGATAGTTCTGCCTTAGCCTCCTAAGTCACTAAGATTACAAGCCTGTGCCACTGCACCTGGCTGGATACGTGTACTTTGAAGCTGATCTAAAGTGCACTATGAGTCTCAGAACAGTTCTTTAACTTTTTTTTTTTTTTTTGGTGGTGGTGGTGATTGAACGCATGGCCTTTCAAATGCTAGACAAGTATTCTAACACAGAACTACACCCCCAGCCTAGTTCTTTAAGTCTTAATAGTTCAAAATATTATAATTAAGGAAATGTGCTGGCAATGTAGGGCTCACAGCCATTTAAAATATATAACTATATTGGGCTTTGCATATAAATGGGATGAATAAAATCTAATAATCTGAAGTGCAGACCATGAAAAAAGAAATGGTGACTTTCTTAGGGTTGAAGAAGGATGGGGACTTAAAGAGCCCATGAGGCAGAGAATCTCATGGTAAAC
Source organism: Sciurus vulgaris (assembly GCF_902686455.1). Classification (NCBI taxonomy): domain Eukaryota; kingdom Metazoa; phylum Chordata; class Mammalia; order Rodentia; family Sciuridae; genus Sciurus; species Sciurus vulgaris. The sequence continues at coordinate 8,895,517 of NC_136469.1, forward strand.
AGATCCAACTAAGAAATACTCTTGGAGGGAAAATGTGACTCAGTAGTCGTCAAGAAAAAAAATGAGAAGATAAAAATTCATTTGTTACTCCTTACCCTGTGTTCTCTGAGGTCTTAGTGTGTGACTCCTGTGACATTATTACTCCTTTCCCCTACCACACTCTTCTTAGATCTGCTACTTTGCATGTTTTTATGTGACCAAGTGTTTAATTTAGACGTTTGTACGTAGGTAATACATGTCAACATGCTTGTTTCTTGGTCAGGAATCCAAACCCAGGCTAAGTGAATTCAATTTAAGTTACTTGAATCAGCTGTGAAAAGGATGCACTAAGAGAACTACTTCATACAAGACCAGCGCAAGAGCCAAGGAGCCAGAACAGCTGCTCCCGAGGCCCAGCGATCAGCTCCACCATGACGGGATCACACAGGTGGTAGAAACTGATGGTGTGAGGGCATGCTAAAGCGAGAAACACTACTCCTTTTATGTTCAAGGGTAAGTCCAATTAAATTTTTTTGGAACAAATTATTATCATAGTATTGACATCCTCATCAATTCAGTATTTCATTGAAGAACAAAAAACTATACCTTAAGTCTTAAGGCTAAAAGTTTCACAATTTTTGAGATTTAAAATTTGTAAAAAGCCAAGTTTTTTTTTTTGTTATTTTTTTTTTTTTTTAAGTTTGGGGTCTCACTATGTTGTGCAGGCTAGTCTCAAACTCCAGGGTCCAAACAATCTTCCGATCTTCCTGCCTCAACTTCCTAAGTAGTTGGGAGTAGAACTGCATACCACTAAGCCTGGTAACAAGTCAGTAATAAAATATGGACTTTCAAAATAACGATCGCATGTAACAATCATACTAATATTTAGCTGTGCTTAAAATATCATCTAATAATGATGTTAATGAAAAGAACTGACATCTTTAGGCTCTTAAAACATGTGAAATAGTACATACTTCTTTATATATAATTGATTTTCTAAAGAACCCAACAAAAGGAAGGTACCTTTAAACTGCATTTCCCATTCTCGAACACTCTCCATCTGTACTGCATTCAAATCTGAGAGATCATCATATTCATCTCTAAGTGCATCCTTATCTAGGCAAAATGTTGCCAGTCCTCTGGAGGCATCCCTACCAGCAAATATTCCATATGGACCCGCTGAAAAAAAGAAAAGAAATTATATAGACTGATTAAAATCCTCCACCATAATTCATACTTTGTACATAGCTTTGATTTAAAAGTATGCACAGACAGTAGATGAGATAATGAGAAAAAATTTATTCGAAATATGCCTTTGATCAAAATAAAAGCCTTTTAGTGAAACCTTATTCAATTAGTTTGGGTACCCCACAAACTAGTCTTTACAGTTTGAGGAGACTTAAGAAGTCAGGGTTTAGAAGCCAGTTTGCTTAAGGAAGACATGGCACTCCACTGGCTGCTGTTAAACTGGGATCTAAAAATAACCAATGGCTATGTTCTAGGCAGCTTCAGGTGAACTGTGAATCTACAGTTTTCTCCTGTCCTGTTTTCATCTTTGCAGGTCCAGTGATTAGTTCAATAGATCTTCCTTAATAAATGTTTTGGTAAAAAGTATGACCTGTTTTAAAAGATCATTGGCCACCATAATATATACACACAATTATCATTAAGGAAAACAACAGTTTTGACATCTGTCACGACTTCTGGGAATCCTAGGAAGGAGCTTAAAGGGAATAGCTCTGGACTGCGCTGCTGGAAGACCAAGTGCCACCCTCAGGAGGAAGGGAAGGCCTGACGGCAGTGCTGACAGTTAAGGCATCGCACATCTGTACTTGACGGCAGCGCCTGTCCCTGTTCGTTTCTGTATCCTAAATGCCAGCACAGTGATTGGCATGGAACAGCAACATAACGTATTCTTCCCAATAAATCGGCCATAGTTCCAAATGAGAAATTCAAGATACTGACCCTAAACAGATTTGCTTATGAAAGCAAAATCTCTACACAAAATTACAATTAAAAAGATAATCCAGCTATTTAAACAGTAACATTGACAAATTTAAACCCATTTCCTATATCAAGAAAATTGATTAAATAAATTACAGTGCATTAATTTAAACAAAATGCTACTTGGTGTTAAGAATTAGGTAACTATAATGTGCTGACATAGATGTCCATGACATACTTACTGGAAAAAAGCAATCAGCAGAGTATAAGTACTTACTATGAATTAAAAAAAATAATGCACGCATATTTATGTTTACATATGTATGAAAAATACCCAGGGGAAAAAAAAACGAAACCCCAAACCAAACCAAAAAGAAAAATACCAGGAAGAATACAAAGTATTTTAATAATGACAGCATTTCTAGGGGATAGAAAATTTTACTTCATATTATTAGCATAGTCCTATTTACTTAGAAAAAAATTTTTGGTACTGGGGGTTGACCCCAAGGGTGCTTTAGCACTGAGCTATATCCCAGTCCTTTTCATGTTTTGAACAAACAAGGTCTTGCTAAGTGGCTTAGGTCTCACTAAGTTGCTTGAGTCGGCCCTTGAACTTGATGATCTTCCTGCCTTAAGCCTCCCAAGTCACTGGATTACAGGGTGCACCACTGTGCCTGGCTTGCAATGATTTTTTATAATAAAACTCAAAAATTTCAAAGCTGTTTTTCTCAGGGTTGCAGAATGGGATCAAGCAGATTTTTCTGCTTAAAGGTTTTTTTTTTTTTTTTTTTAAGTTGCCATGCTAATAAGTGAGATTGCCAAAATCAGCTAAATTTTTACAAAAGACACTTTCCGAGTCTGTAAGATATTCATATATGACAAAGGTCATTATGCAGAGAAAACAGTTTTTTAAACACCAAAGTTGCTGGCTTCATTCATTATTATGATGACAGTCAATAAAGGGATTAGGATAAAATACTTTCTAATGAGAAGTAACCAGCAGAAAATGGGAAATTTAAAAAAAATAAGCAGAATAATGATTACATCCATACTCGTATGTGAAAGCATTTAAGAAATTGCAAGTTATATGTTAAAAAGTGTATCCTTAAGAGAGAAATCTAAGTTTTCTTAAGTAGACAAAAATCTACCACAGTTATGAACATTAATTTGAATCACTGACAGCGAAGTACTATAAAGTTTATTGGATATGAGAAAGTCATTCTGACAAGTTCACTGCATGGAACTGAAGTATCTTTGGCAGTAATTTAAAAGTAGCATTATTAGGTATTGTTATATTAACATTACAACAAGGGTAATACTTCTAGTACAGTACTTTTTTTATCCTCCTTTTCTCATTCTTAAGCTCTTCCCATATTACTACTACATTTATCATTCAATACTTTCCCACTGAATGGCTACACCTTTAATTTACTCACTCTCCTATTAAAATAAACTTAGGCTACCATTTTATACTTTCAAATGTACCTTCTATATAAGAAAATGGGATACTATTTACCATTGGCCAACATTTATGACTTTCAAACTTTGCCCATAATTTCAACTGACATTCAAAAGGGTATTAGAAAAAGAAATTCAAAACAGTCTATATTTACAAAGTAAAATCCAAAGTTCATTAAATTGGAGTTAATTATCTTAGGGGAAATGTTAACTTCTAAAATTAAGCAAGGACAACTTCTAGGGAGAAGTAGCCCATCCCAAAATAGCAGTCTTGTTCTGTTTTTTTTCCTTGAAACTCTACATGCTTTGTGGCAGTGGGTACTTTCAGAAGACTGAAGAGGGTGTGTGGTGTGTGTGTGTGTGTGTGTGTGTGTGTGTGTGTGTGTGTGTGTGTGTGTGTGTGTGTGTGTGTGTGTGTGTGTGTGTGTGTGTGTGTGTGTGTGTGTGCGCGCGCGTGTGTAGAATAAGTGTGATAGTTTTTGCTGAGACACAATGATGACCAAAAACCTATAAGCATTATGTGTAGCTTCTTCAGCTGACAGGACTAATGTTATCAACTTACAACAGTGACAACTGAAGACAAGATAAAAAATAAAATGGATCATGCATGGTCTTAATCAAAAAATGGAAATTAATAACTGACTTTTAAAAGAATTTTCCAGTAACCACACTTTCTTCTCGTGGAGTGTCACAAGGTGGAAGGTAACAAATTTTGCTTTCTTTCCTACTTTAGTGACTTGCCTAACATTGCTAACAATTTTTAGTCTGACTCCCAGTTTCCTAACTACTGCAAATATTACATTTGAAGAAATACACTGGGGACCCACAAACCCAAAGATGGAATGTCATCCCTGAAAACTGGAGCACTTTACTAATTACAAAATTTCAGGGGAATGTAACTTTAGAATACTTGTTAAATGAAGGAAAATCGACAACAGCTTTTCTTAGCATTGTCATAGCAGATGCCTCCTGTCCTGCCACAGTCAAGCTATGTCAGGCACTTCAGTTAGAAATCAAAAAACAGGCTTAAGTGATACAAAGAAGGGATTATCACAAAACCAGCAAACACGTGAGGCCTGTGGTAAGATCTCCCGCAACACATATGCACACAGAAGAAAGCACTAAATAAATAAAAATAAAACCATCAATCAGTAAGCCTTTGATCTGTATCTTTGATATTAATACACACCAGTGCTTTCTCTAGTAAATTTCTGACATGTTCCCTAATGAAGTCTTGACACTGAATATAAAAATCAAACAAAACCACGCATGTATTAGCTTTTTGATTTTAGACAGCTTAGTAAGAGTAAACTTTAGTCAAGAGTTCATAATCCATGCCAAATTCTAGACAAAATGATGTTTTTTAACTCTTGTATAGAACAGGATGGTTCAGTGATGAGCATACTGCCCTGCTCCTAGGCTGTGCCGAGCTACCCTCTCCAAATGTTTAGAATTTCCCTGGAAGTACCTAACTTGCGAAAAGCTCTTTTTGGCAACAGTTTTCTTTGCTCTTTTTCATAAGACCTGTAAAGAACACAACACTGAGATTGAGCACTAGAGCTGGAATTGCAGCATGGGTTGTTCTGACCACGGAAGAGGTGAGGTCTAATAAAAGGACATTTCACTGCATTTAATACACAATCAGAAGTAAGTCTGAGAAGCCAGGAGTCCCTCCCCGCCCTCTACCCTCTTACATGACAAACCTAAATGTTACCAATTCTAACAGTTGGATAATACTCCACTATCCAAACTGAAAATAACAGGGAGCTACCTGAGGAAGGCAAATCTGAAACCGTAGTAAGTCTGTAGGTGTGACAGAATTTACCAACAAGAGCAAAGGCTGGCTCAGTGGACTAACCTGGCTATTTCCGACTACTGAGACTCATTTAGACTAATATAGACAACGCCCAACCAATCTCTTCATTTTATGAGTAAAACTAGACTCTGAATTTTGATCTTTTCCTGGGACTAGTGATAGGTGGCACAGTACTGGTCGGGACTGTGGGCAGTGGCAGTGAGCAGCAGCTCCCAGTCAGCCCTGTGATCGAGGGGAAGCCACCTGTACACGGCACATGGTGTTACCAGTATTTCTTTTTGGATAAGGTACTCAATAAATTACATGAGATATACATTTAAGTATAAAATAGGCTTTGTGTACGATTCTTCCCAGCTATAGGCTCAGCTAAGTGTCCCGGAGTGCTAGGTTATGATAAGCTGCAATGTTTGGAAGGCTGGGCAGGTTAAATGCATTTTTGACTTACTGATTTTTTTTCAACTTAATGATGGGTTTATCAGGTTGTAACCTCACTGTAGGTTGAAGAGCCTCTGTAATTCAGTAATGACTAAGAGATATCCTGTTGCTTTATCAGAGACTAAGATACAATGCTGTAGAAAAACAGATTCACAATTTCAAGAAAATCCTTGTTACCAAAAAAAAAAAAAAAAAAAAAAGAACAGCATTGTTTAGCCAGTAACAAATATTCTAGGTCATTTTAAAGGGGAAATTTACTTCAAAGAGTTAAATATATGAAAGTAGTTAGAATTAAAACTTCACTATTACTTTTTAGAGTAAACAACTATAGTTCAGCTTTTTAAAGTTCAAAAACCAATAAATCTATTAGTGACTGCATACTAAAACTGCTTACTTTAATACAGAATGGGGTGACATATTCTTGTAATGGCAACAATATATGTTCATTAAAAAACAATGTTTAAGAATAAATTGACAAACAAAAAATGCCAAGAACAAAAAAAAAAAGTATGTAATAACTGATAATTCTAGAATTATTAGGATGATTGGAGAAAGAGAAGAAACATTTCATGAAATAAAAATGTATAAGGAAAAAATTTACATAAATATTTTACTTCTATATTTATATGAATTTTTTTATAGCTCTCAAATCAAACTTTAACTATTAAAGTTTATAAACACTCCAGTCTTCTGGCCTGTTACAACAATAGTCTTTTTTGAATATCCAATAATACTTGGTAACTTATTTAAATAAGATTATGATGGGCCTAAGAACAAATGTTGCAATATATAAAAGTGATAAATGAAGTTCAACACCTCCCCCCCACCCCAGGGCCAGGAAGCCCCAAGACTTTTAGAGTTAGTAAAGCTGAAAGAATTTCTCTTATACTTACATTCTAGAAGATCCATTAAATTAGTGACATTAGGCAAGTCTAACTTTCCATAGTCCGTAAGAGTCCTCACATATAAAATGGGGAAATTATTTTACCTGTCTAAAGTTGAGGCCAAACTAGAAAATTTCTTCAAAACAGTGATTTTACAAAGGACTGAAAATCCAATCTTGTTTCTGAAAGTTAAACCAAAAGAGTCTCATTAACCTTGTGGAATGAGTTTATGGCCTTGGCCTCTGAACTCACAGGTAGTATTGGGGAAGGGAAAACTAAAAAATCAAGACCCCAGGCCTGTCTCATTTGTGGGAGTGGGGCCTGAGTTCACCTAATCCATGTAGGATGAGGAGTCTAAGGTGAAGAACAGCGAGAACTCAAGTACCTCAGAGATCAAATGGGAGGGCTGACACTGAGTGCTGGGCAGTAGAAGGGGCACTGCGTGAACGAGGGTGGGGCAGGTGGAGCTTCTGCTCAAAGCAGAACAACATCCTCGCAGAAGCCGAATTCTCATTTCACATCTTAAAGCAAAATCAGTTCCAAATGGAACTAAAAACTGAAAACTATGATAGTATTAAAGATGCTAAAAAAAGTGTATAAAAGTCCTTAAGGATGACACACAACTTAGCGGACATAATACATAAACCGCAAATTTGTGTGGTTTAAAAATACAAAAAAATGAAAAGACAGATAACTAGGAAAAATATTTCAGTAAAGGCTGAAAAGATTAATATGACTGAAAACCTGTGGCAAGGGATATATGAATAATTTGTAGAGAAAGAAATGTAAATGGCTCAAATTCTTGAAAAGCCGAAACTCACTCAGAAAAAGTGAAATGTAAACTAAAACAATAATGAGATGCCATTTTAATCTCTCGGACTGATAAAGACCAAGGAGTTTAATAGAACATTTTTGGTAAGAGGGTGAGAAACAGGCATTTTCATGAAGTATAAATTTTTCCAGTCTCTCCAGGGGACAATTCAGAAATAAATGCCCAAATGAAAACTGTCCATACTATGAGCCTCAGTTCATTTTAATCTAGGAATTTATAATTTTACTCATGTGTAAGTGACATGTACATGAATTTTTAATGCAACAGCATGCAGTAAGAGATTGGGAGCAACTCCAATGTTAACAGTGGACTACAAATGAGACAGCTCTCTACACAAACGTGAAAGGCTCTTGAGATAGTAAAATACTGCTAAAGGTACACACAGGATGCTGTAGTTAGTGTGGAGGACTAAGGTCATACCCATATTCTCGTACTTGGACAGAAGAGCTCTGGAACAACACTGAAACTAAGCCCGTGCTTCTATGGAGGGGAATGTGGTGCTGGTGAGAAGGAAACTTATTTTTCATTGTATATCTTTTTGAATTTTCTATCTTAAGCATGCATTACCTCATTAAAAAAAATCTTACTTGAGACTCTATTTTGAAACATCCCCCAAATCACTCTATAGGAACACTTCCATAACCCAGGGTTCATGGAATATTACAGAAAACATTCCAAAATCACAAATGCAGTGACTGCAGAAGATTCTTTTCATAATGAAAATCACAAACTACCAGGGAGTAAACACACACAACAGAGAACTAGCATCACTGAATAAAATTCAAATTATCAAAAAATTAAGAAATGGGCTGGGAACGTAGCAGCAAGGCAGAGAGCACTTGCCTATAGCATGGGCCAGGCCTGGGTTCAGTCCCCCGCATGGTAATCAATCAATCAATGGAACCTAAGAAAGAGTATGAGAAACAAAGAACAGAATGAAAAGCTAATACATATCTATTGGGAGTTCCAGAGGAAGGAACAGAGAGAATAGACACAGCAAATTTCTAAGACACGAATGACACATGTTCACAAGTTTTAGGAAAGCACAGTACACGTTAAAATCAAAACCGTACCTGGAGAAAACCTAGTAAAAGAGCAGAATCCCAAAGACCAAGAGAAAAAAGAAACTCAATTGCAGCCAAAGGGGACAATGGATTAATAAAAGGAAAGACAAACCACAAGTGACTTCTTGTCAAAAAGTGGAGTGCAGTGGTTTGATGCTATTGAGACTATTGGTAAGGCAACTGTCTACAGTCTGAGCCTGGCCTAAGCTGTTACTCCTGAGGGAGGACCGATGGACTGTCTTCGACCAATGAAAAGAACTTAGGGCACATCTCACTAAATGAACACTGAACTCTCAACAAAGGAATGTGAAGCAAGAAACAGTGCATTTCTTAAGAAGGTAACTATGGTGGTAAATATGAAGATGATTACAAACGCTATCAACTGAAATTACGGTGGAGCCAATGGTCTAATGGTGACACCGCTGAAAAGAGGACGGGGAGGGATGGAAGTCAACCCTTTGGACCAGGGCCTAGCTATGCACACGCTGCTGCACACTCCAGGGTATGCTACACATTTGCTGTTGTGGCAATTTTGTATATAGGTTAAGAAATAATCTGTCAGAGGGCAGTAAGTTGTCTTAAAGATGCAGCTCTTTCTAATTCACACTAAAATGATATTTGGCTAAAATTCTTATATTGTTCCAATGGATAGGATAGTGTTTATAGTCAAAACTTAAGGAAATTATCAAAGAAACAGAACTAGAATGCATTCAGAGTAGGTGGAAGAAAATCTGAGAAGGAAAAACTGGGGAAGAGAAGAAAGACAGATACTTCTCAGCTTATGGTGGGGTTAAACTAAGTAAAAATGCATTTGATCAACCTAAGTCACTGACCATCCTAGCTTAGTAACAGTACCCTGTAGGGCATCCGTCCATTTCCCTCCTGATCAGGTAGCTGACTGGCTGCTAGCCTGAGAAAACAACAAATTTCAAGATGTGAAGTAGAGTTTCTTCTGTATGTGTACTGCTTTAACACCACTGCAAAGTGTAAAAAAAAAAAAAAAAATTAAGTTGAACTATTTTAAGTTGGGGACTATCAGAAAAAAGAAACCACAAAGCAAGATGGTAAAAATGAACATACCTGTATCGGTAATCACAAAACACATGAATTGATTAGGCTCTTAAAATACAAAGTGTTGATTGAGATTAAAAATGTCCAAGCCAGGCACAGTGACTGGGGATATGGCTCAGTGGTTGAGTGCCCCTGAGTTCAATCCCCTGGACTTAAAAAAAAAAAAATCCAGCTACTATTATGAGAAAAATAAAAATATAACAAAAATATAACACAAATTAGTTGAAGTGAAGGGTTAGGATAATACTGAGGTAATACTAATCAAAGGCTGAAGTCAAATCTGAAAATCAATAAAGATGATAAAGATATTTCCAACATCATCAATTCTAGATCTACTATTAGAAGGCTTCAATTTGATGTATAGTAATCAGAGTAATAATCCAGCTTCAGAACACCTGCATACCCAATCTGTGTGGATGGTTATGGTTTAAATGTCAACCCTTTTCTCTTGACAATCTAATATAAATAAGGTACTTTTGTCAACTAAGCAGTCTAAATAAAGTCCCTTGTTATCCTTTATTTATGTACCTTGTTCATTTCCTTCATAGAATATTTAATTACGAATTATAATTATGTATTGAAATGTTTTTACTGCTTGTCTCAACAGACCATTAACTCTTTTAAGGGTAGGACACATTCTGGTTGCAAACTCAAGTTAAACTCCCTTAAAACATCTTAAGGTTTTACTATAATGAAAGCCAGGGAATTTCTTCTTAGTATGGAAAAGAGGGAGCCTAAACCATACATTTAAAGATCTGGAGACAGGCTGAAGGCTCTGGAAGATCACACACACACACACACACAAAAAAAACGGTAGTGGTGTCCATCATGAGTACACAGGGGGAGGAATGGTGTTATGTCACAGAACCATTGAAATAACAATTAAAAGAGAATTTGAAGGTTAGTTCCAGATGTTACCAGCCTACCACTTCTTCTATCTTGAATAAGATCTTCTGGTCTCACACTTGGCTTATACTTTTCTTTTGTGATTTGCTTTACTATTCAACACAAACACAATTCCCTCAAAGATTAAGAACAATGGAATGATGTTTGAACTTACAAGGGCCAACAAGTAGGTGTTGTAGAAACAACTAGTACAAATTTTAGCAGAATATAAAATTCTTCAGAAAACTTAGCTGATTCTTTTATTTACCTAGCTTCAAAGCAAGAAGTGAGGAGGACAGATAGGTAGTGCTAACTTGAGGCTACCCATGGAGAGGAGTACAGGTTGGGTCAGATCTTTACATTGCAACTCTTACTTCAACTGCAATTCTGCGGACCAAAGTATTAAATAAAAATTAACATACTAAAGTTTGAAAAAGGAGGAAAAACACCTGAAGGTTAGTGTGCTCCTTTCCCCAATCTCCTGAATTTCAGGCATCTCATGGGGTATTTTTGTGACTTATTTTCTTTTCAGTGGAATTTTAAGACAAATTGGACTTGTTTTGGTATACGTTGAGGAACACATGGAAATCCGAAGTATATTCTAAGTTTCAAGAATGTGAAGAATGTGGATAAACTATTAAAAAGACCAAGTTTTTTTTTTTTTTTTTTTCCCCCAAAGATGAAAAAAAAATGTACTGGTAGAGTACCACGGTGGTAATGATAAAATTATTTAAAATTATACCGAGTCTTCAAAATCTAGTGCGACTCTGTAAACAGGTGAAATTGGATAGATGCAACAATGGAAAGGGGTGGCCTATGAAGCCAGTTAGACCTGGGTTTGATTTCTAACATTGCTCTTTACTAGCTACATAAATTTGGGCAAAATCTTTCAAGTTTCAGTTTTCACAAATGTAAAATGAGAACATTACCTACGTCTGTTTCAAATTTAAATGAAATAATAAACTCAAGAAATAGAGCTTCCTTTTCCTTTGACCTCTAGAATCAATGCAGTTCAACAGAACTCTCTAGAAGACGGAAATGCTCTATGAAGTGCACTGTTAAATACAGTAGCCATGTAACTGAGCATTTGATGTGTGGCTAGTGTTACTGAAGAACTCGATTTTTAATTTAATTTTAATTTTTAATATTAATTTTAATTTGGCCATTTCAGGCATGTGGCTACCATACTGGATAGCAAACATAAAGCCACAAAAGTGTCTTTTATTTACAGTGGGGATTGAACCCAGGGTGCTTTTCCACTAAGCTACACCCCAGTCCTTTTACTTTTTGAGATGGTGTCTCTTCAAGTTGCTCAGGCTGGCCTCAAACTTGTGATCCTTCTGCCTCAGCCTCCAGAGTAGCTGGGATTACAGAGGTACAGCATGTGGAAAGTGATTCTTTGAGGCTTTAATCCTTATGGGAACCAGGGAGGGATATAAGAGAAAAACAATAGTAAGATTATCTAAAAGTTTATCCTGGAATGCAGTTTACTAAATGGTGTAGATAAGCTTCATGGTCAAATATATCTTGATCTGTCTGTGACCCAGGCCCATTTACCTAAACCTCAGACTCTTCATCTGTCAGGTAGGAACACTTAGTAACTTCAGGGAGAAACTGTGGAGATGACAAATTAATGGATCTGGTAAGAGTAGATGCTTAACAAATCTGATTTCCTTTCTCTGCCCATTCATTGTTTCTGACACGATCACGCTTTCCTCACACACTGGCCAAGTGCCTGACCCGCTACTACATGTAATATTGACAAATATATTTAACACTTTTTGGCCAGTTGGTATTAACTACAGTTGTCAATATTACATTTGAAAAATTAATTTTTAAGAAGTTGAATTTTAAAAATGTATGACAGAGAAAATACGTCTCAACATCATGAAAAATTACAAAACTGTTTTTTAATTCTAAAACAATGGTTGTGAAATGGTAGTAGTTATTGGCTAGGCATAAAAACTAGATTTTCTAGTTCTCTTAGCTTATTCTTTCAAGTTACTAAGATTCTCAGATAAGTGTTACTGTTTCTGAATTATTCTGGTACCAAATTATTTGAGGATAAAAATGATTATTAGAAGTTATATTTGTTTTATAGATAGAAATTTGGTTTTAGGACTTTTGAAAAGTGCCACTATATTTTCTAATAATGTGGAATATAAGCCCATACTAAACCCCAAGATGATCTGGCTACCCTTAAGTTTCCCTTTTTTTTTTTTTTTAAATTTTACTTTATTTTTTTTTATGAGGATTGAATCCAGTGCCTCACATGTGCTAGGCAAGCGCTCTACCACTGAGCCATGACCCCAGCCCTATGGTTCCTTTTAATAAGGTATTCTAAATACCTCTAGTAGGATGTTATCAATACTTAGAATAAAATAACTAAGCATCACTCGTAGGCTGTTCATCAGAACTTGGGAACTGGTAGGAAGTTGACCTAAAAGTAACATCACTGTCTTGAGGAACTCTTCAGTGCTCAAGTCACACAAAAGCAGTCTACATTAGGCTATTACTCTTACCTTAGTTTTTAATTCTGTCACAGAACATTTGCCAAAGGAGGCTGCCCAACTATGTCCACAACTTTCCCCTAGCTATTTTCTGGCAGTGCCAAAGCATAATGTATGAGGACTAAATGATTCTTTGTATTAATACTTTGCTTCATTATCAGTTTAGATTGAGTTCTATATTAAAATGGTAAACCTATACAAAACTTCTAATCACTGAACAGATTTTAATACCAATGGGGGAAAAGCTTTAACTAGGTACAAAATAAAAATGTAAATATTTGGTTTAAAAACTTGATTTAATTTGGTCTGTTTAAATACTGTACTTTGGCCCTATTCTCTTGTTCACATGCTCTTAAGTAAATAAACAACAAAAAGCATTAACTATTTCAACTGATAAGTAGGGAGACATCTGGTGTTCTTATTCATACGACGAGAAGTAAATACCTTATAAATTATCTATAACTTGGTTTGACTGAAGGTAGACATACACATAGAAATACAACCAACCAAGAAATATATGAAATAGATCCAACACCAAAACTCCCTTATCTCTATTCTAATTAACAAACCAAAGCACTTCTAAACTATCATCCAGTCACCAAGCACTGAAATTGGAAGTACATATTTTCAAGTGTTAATAAATCTCATGTACTAATAGTTTAAATAAAGGTAATAATTTGTTTCCAGAATGTCAACCCCCCTTGACTGTTTAAAAGTTGGATGTGTACTTCTTCCATTAACAGGTCATTTTAGGCCTCTAACTTTATTATTTACTCTTACTGTAGTCACTTTTCTTTTTAAAGCTTAGTATTAACCACTGCACAACCAGAATGCACAATGTTGCTCAGTTTTATGGGACACCAACAGGTTCCTTGGAGTCTGAAGTTTATTTGCAAAATCTGAAATGTATGTTATGACTGCACTGTTACAGAAGAGCTTCTAAATCAACTACCCTGCACAGACAGGTCCCTAAAAGCAAAGCTCTAAACATGTTTAAATTCCAGAATCTAAGGAGAGGAGGTCTGAATACACAGCTCTTCCAAGTTTTTTCTCCCCAATTTTGCTAAGGGAAAATACAATAAACCATTATCAACGTGTATTTGAATACTTGTCTTCCTATGAGGGAGAGAAAGGGAGAGAGAGAGGAAGAAAAAAAAAAAAAAAAAAAAAAGGAAAAGAAAGAAAAAACAAAAGAAACAAGACAGGCACGCCTGCTGGGCGCAGGAAGCTCCGCCCCCCCCAGGGCGACGTCCCCGCCAGCCTTCACTCAGATCTGCGTCGGGGGTCGGTCCTGGTCCCCTGGCTGGGTTAATCTTGGAAAGCATCTCCGATCAAAACTGGCTTAAGCCGGAGCCCGAGGTGTTGCATATGCGCCCGGACCTCGCAGACCGGAGGGCTGGGCTGGGCACGACGTGTCCCTGAACGTGGCCTCATGGGAGGGTCCGATGAGGGGAGGGGAAGGCCGAGGGCAGGGGAAGGGCGACGGACGAGGCCTCAAACTTTGGGTCTCCACTTCAGAAACCCCCACCCTCCTGCCCCCCGCCCGCCAGACCTCGGAGAGCTCAGGGAAGGCGGGCGCCCGCGCGACCGGCGACGACGACGGGCATTCTCAACATTTCAGATCGCGAAAAAGTCGCGAGGAGAACCCGGACGGGCGCGGACGGGCGGGCGGCGTGCGCGGCGGGCCGGCCGGGCGGCCGGGCGAGGGTCCCGCGCCGCCGCGCCCGCCGCACCTGCCGGCGCAGGCCCCTCGCCCCTCGCCCCTCGCCCCTCCTCACCCGGGCCGTAGAACTTGCTGCCTTTGGTCACGTCGAAGACTTTCCCATTGACCGCGAGCAGGATGCGCGGCAGTGCGGGGACCCGTCGTACTGGCGGAGCTGCTCCAGGGTGAAGTCCCCGCTTCTTCATGCGCGGCAGGGAGGCGGCCGGCTACTCCTCGCCCGCCCCGGCCCCCGCGCCCAGACCCCGCCGCCCCCAAGCGCACCCACAAGCCGGTAGGCCCCCAGCAGGCACCAGGCGCCACCCAGCGGCCACGTTCAGCAGCATCTCCCCGCCCCCCGCCAGAAGCGCCAACGCCGCCGCCGCCCAGCCGCCCCCTTCCGCTGCCGCTCCCGCGCCGCCGGGCTCCCGCTGCTGCCGTCGCTTGCCGCTCTCGCTGCCACTCCCCAGGGTGCCTAGCTTCACGTCCCCATTCACCCGCCGCCATCACTGCCCGCCAGCGCCTTCCTCCTCCTCCCCGCCCCCTGCCCTCCCCAACCCCACGGCCGGCCCCGCCCACCCGGGGCCGCCCAGCAATAGGGAGCGCGCGGGGGGCGGGGCCGGGCCGGCGGCTGATTGGGCGCTAGCGGGTGGTGGTAACGTTGTCTCGGCTCTGCCCTGCCCCGCCCTTCTGCGCGGGCCGCGCTCGCGCGCGACTCCCCGCCCACCTCGCCCCACACTTCCCCCGCTCCGTCCGCGCCTCCGCTCGGCCGAGTTACAGGAGGGGGGCGGGTCTGAAGAAAGGGTGCTGCGCCGGCGCGCGCGCGCTATGGGCGGGGCGAGGCGACGGCGCGTGCGCGGGTTCCGGGGCGCCACGCGCTCGCCTTTCCTCTGGAGGCGCGCTCCGCCCAGTCTCCCCGCGGCGCGCGTGCGCCCCGGAATCGCTTCCATCCCCGGGTCTCGGTTCGCGTCCGCCGACTCCCGCCCGGCCCGGGAGCTTCACGTGCGCCGAGGCGGCGCCACCGGGTCCCGGCCGCCGCGTCGTATTCTCTGCGAGGCGCCGGCCGCGTGGGCGTGCGGGCCAGGCAGCGCCCTGAAGTCGCGGCGACGAGCCGGAGCCTCGGCCCGAGAGGGCGCGGGGCCGCGCCGGGGTCTGGCCGCCCCTGCAGAGCCCCGCGAAGGCCCGCAGGCCAGAGGCTTCTTCGCTCGGTGCCAGTTCCGCAGCCGTGGGACGTGCGGCGGCAGGCGGCGTTCCCGCGCCCGCTCGGCCCTCAGTGCCGCCGGCGCGCCTTGGGCCTCGCCGCCTTCGCAGGCCCGGCGCCGCGGCCCTCCGGAGCCTCCTGGGCACGCCTGCCCCGGGCCGCGGCTCGCTCGACCTGCCGCTCCGACCCCGTCGGTTGCCCTGGTCTCCGAGCCGCGCCCCCGCCTGCTGAGAAGTGGCTGTGCCCGTGTCACCGAGGAGCCCGTGGAATGGAGGGGGCGTAGGCAAGCAGTGCTGCTTAGGGCACAAGCCCTTCAGCTTAGCGAAGCAGACCGTCTGCCTTCGAGGGAAGAGCAGCGGAGTCTAGAAACAGGTTGTGACCGTCTTTAGGATCAAGGAACAGGACCGTACAGTCGGCTCTGACAATCACTGAAGGTCTGGAAGGGGCAGGTGACAGGATCAGAGCTTCCTCTGGAGCTTGCCTAGCATCCAGGTGTTTAAAGGCAGCAAAGGGAGAAGAAGGGGACACAGTAGGCTCCTGTGTGGGCTGCAGGGACGAGACTCGGAGCTAGTGCGCGAGTGCAGGGCATGGCAAACCTTTCGGAAAAGGGCCCGTATCAGGATCGGTGGGCGGTCTCTCAGCCACACGGCTGTCCTGCGATGAGGAAGCTGAAGATAACACTTAATGTGTGTGGCAGTGTTCCAGTGAAACTCTGAAATTTAAATATGATTTCAGTTGTCATGAAATTGCAGTCTTGATTTTTTTGTCCCCCAGTCTTTCAAAAATGTAAAAGTCGTTTTTTATGCTCCCAGGAGGCACAAAAACAGCCTGCAGGTCAGTTTGCTGACCCTTGCATTAGAGGTACTTTTTGGAAGCAGAGTGATCAGGACTCAGTTGGGAATGAAGTCAACCATATAATCCATCTTGCCATTTTGGAAGTGAAAGTGGGCACTGTTAACAATTACACTGGGAGAACAGGAGTAAAATTCAGCTCATTACAGGCAAATCTAAATGCATAGAGACCCCAAGGTTAAGGGTTAGAAGTCCAAATTATTTTAAGACTTGGAAACAGAAAATGGAGGTGCCAGTGATGGAAGATTGGGGAGAAACTGTTTTAGCGGGAAGCACCCCAGAAGCTTTATAGTAGGTTGTTCATATCCCCTTGACTTTATAACTATGTCATTAGCTATCCCTAAAGTGGTAGCTCACAAGGGGCACAGGAGCACCATGATTGCTTCGGTTTTTTTTGACTTGGGAGTTCTTAAGCATTTTTGGCCATTTAGCATCTATGGTCCCTTCTCTCTAAACATCAGTGTCGCCCTGGGCCTTGTAACACTGGAAAACAACCCTCTTTCTTTCCACTCCATACATGCTTCCTGGAGGGGTAGTACTGATAGAGAACCCCTGGCTGAGACCTAGCAGAATTAACCTTGAAACTGAATTATGTGTGTGTAGGTTTGTTTTTCTGGATTGGTTTGGAAGAAGGAGAAATGGAACAGCATTGAAATTCTGCTGTCAAGGAAGGGGGTGGGGAATGTTGAGTTTCTCTTTCTCCCAGTGTACTCCTGTAGTACCTGCTCCTCAGGAGGCTGAGACAGGAAGGTAGCCTAAGCATAGGAGTTCAAGGCCAGCCTGGTCAACATAGCAAGACACTATCTCAAAGGAAGAGGAAAAAAATCCAATAATTTTTGGAAGTAGGGATGCCAGTAGTGTGGGGCATACAAGAGCATAATGAAAGACACGAGTGAGCCAGAAAACAGTTCAGTGCATCTGGGGCAGTGTATGATGGAGAGCTGTAGGCTCTGAGACCAGCGTAGCTAAAGGAAGGTTCTCGTGTTCACAGAAAGACAGCGTAGACCTTACTTAGATGTCCACAGAAAGTTCACCCAAGAAAGGAATGTGTAGTATTGGCTATACCCTGGTAACTGAAAGATGAATTCTGCCTCTGCCATGGAGAACTTGCCGCTCCCCCACCCCAACTTTATGGAGATAAAAGTCCAAGCCGAAGTCCTCAAGCCCTATCTGCAGCCTTGTCACCCTGCCCTCAGACTCCACATCATCATACTGAACCTCTTTCTGTTCTTAGAAAGCTCTGCTCAGGCTGAGCTGCCTACACTGCCTTCCCTGTGCTGATCTCTTTCCCCATTCCTAGCCGACTGCTTAGCTTAGCTGACATACCCCACTCCCAGGAGGCTCCCCTGAATCTCCTTGGGCTCAGTTCCCCTTCTTTTGTGGTGTCAGGGCTCTAACCCAAGGCCTGGGGCATATTAGGCAAGCACTCTACCTCTCGGCTACGCCCCCAGCCCTCTCACCTTCCTAAATCTACCGTATCACCTTGGAATCAGCCTGAAAGGATACATTTTTATTATTATTTTTATTTTTTCTTAGTATGTACACATCAGTTCATTTGGGAACAGGAAAAATGTGAACATGTCAGAGAAATCTTAGTAAAGTAATATGTGGTATTGAAACATTCATTATTCTTTTTTTGACAGTGATAAATATTAAAAAATTTTTTTCATACATGTATATAAGGTAATAATGTCTGTCTCATTCTACCATCCTTCCTGTCCCCACTGCCCACCCCTCTTCTCACTCCCCTCTGCATAATCCAAATTCCTTCATTCTTCCCTACCACTCCCCCACTGTGGATCAGCATGTGCTTATCAGAGAAAACATTTGGCTTTTGTTTTTTTGGGATTGTCTTATTTCACGTAGCACGATATTCTCCAGTTCTATCCATTACCTGCAAATGCCATAATTTCATTCTTCTTTAAGGCTGAGTAATATTCCATTGTGTACATTTACCATATTTTCTTTATTGAAAGGAATACTTTTGACACTGATCAACAGTGTCAGTTTTTTGTCTGCCTCCCCACTACACTGCAAATCTGCGAAGACTGGTCACTGGTGTTTTCTGGTTGACGACTCAGTGCCTCGCACAGAACACCAAAACAGTCAGGGATCTATAAATATTTGTTAAATAAACAAATGCTTTTACATATAGAAGCCACCAATTTCCCCCCTTTTTTGTATTCCTCGTTTATCATAAAAGCCTTATTTTACTCCCTGTCCTGTGAGTGGCAGTGGACAGACAGAAAGTTCTAATGGATCCTATCAGTGCAAGTCTTGGTTCACAGGACAGTTACATTGCTCACTGAAAACTGGTGAGTTGACAGGGGTTTTATGTCTTGTATCTTGGTTAGTTGCAAGGGATAAATGAAACAAACTCCTCTTTCTGCTGGCAAAAGCAAATCTCTTTCTTAGAAAAAAATTGGTGCATTATGATTATACAGAATAGTGGGATTTATTGACATAGTCATACATACACATAACATAATTTGATCAATTTCATTCTCCAATACTCCAAAACTTCCCCTTTTCTTCCCCTTGTCCCCTTGACCCCTTTCCTCTACCCTAACTACTGGTCTCTCTCACTTGTATTTTCATTTTCTTTTTTTTTTACTTTTTTCTCTCAAGTTTCCACATATGAGTTAAAACATATGACCCTTGACTTTCTGAGGCTTATTTAACATGATGTTCTTCAGTTCTATCCATTTTCTTGCAAGTGGTACAATTTTGTTCCTTACGACTGAATAAAACTCCATTGTGTGTATATGTACCATATTTTCTTTATCCATTCATCCATTGTTGGACACCTAAGCTGGTTTCATATTTAGGCTATTGTTAATTGTGCTACTATAAACATGGGTATGCAGGTATGCTGACTTTAGTTCTTGGATAATTACCAAAGAGTGGGATAGCTGGTTCCATTCCCAGTCTTTTGAGGAATCTCCATTCTGCTTTCCATAGTTGTGATACTAATTTATAATCTCACCAACAGTGTATAAGTGCTCCTTCTTCACACATCCTCACCAACATTTGTTATTGCTTACGTTTTTTTCCCCCAAATTCCTTCATTCTTCTTCCGCCCCCACCCCAGCCATCCCTCCTTGTTATATATCGTCATTCACTTATCAGAGAAAACATTTGGCCTTTGTTTTTTGGTCTTGGCCTATTTCACTTAGCGTGATATTTTCCAACTTCATCCATTTACCAGCAAATGCCATAATTTTATTCTTCTTTATGGTTGAGTAATATTCCACTGTGTGTGTGTGTGTGTGTGTGTGTGTGTGTGTGTATCACAGTTTCTTTATCCATTCATTTGAAGGGCATCTTGGTTGGTTCCACAATCTAGCTATTGTGAATTGAGCTACTATGAACATTGATGTGACGACATCACTGTAGTATGCTGATTTTAAGTCCTTTGGGTATAAACTGAGGAGTGGGATAACTGGGTCAAATGGTGGTTCCATTCCAAGTTTTCTGAGGAATCTCCATACTGCTTTCCAGAGTGGCTGCACCAATTTGCAGCCCCACCAGCAATGTATTAGTGCGCCTTTTTCCCCACATCCATGCCAACACTTATTATTGCTTGTGTTCTTGATAGTAGCCATTCTAATTTGAGTTAGATGAAATCTTAGGGTAGTTTTAATTTGCATTTCTCTAATTACTAGGGATGATGAGCACTTTTTCATATATTTGTTGATCACCTGTATATCTTCTTCTGTGAAGTGTCTGCCCAGTTCCTTAGCCCATTTATTGATTGGGTTCTTTGTATTTTTGGTGTAGTTTTTAAGTTCTTTATAAACTTGGAGATTAGTGCTCTCTCTAAGGTGTGTGTGGAAAAGACTTTCTCCTACTCTGTAGGCTCTTTTTTCACATCATTGATTGTTTCCTGTGCTGAGAGAAGGCTTTTTAGTTTGTATCTACCCCATTTATTGTTTCTTGCTTTTATTTCTTGCACTATGGGGGTCTTGTTAATGAAGTCTGGTCCTACACCAATGTGATGGAGATTTGGGCCTACTTTTTCTTCTATTTGGTGAAGGGTCTCAAGTCTAATTACTAGATTCTTGATCCATTTTGAGTTTGTACAGGATGAGAGATTTTGTTGAAGAGGCTATCTTTTCTGCACTGTAAGTTTTTGGCACCTTTGTCTAGTATGAGATAACTGTACTTATGTGGGTATGTCTCTGTGTCTTCTATCCTGTACCATTGGTCTACCTGTCTATTTTGGTGCCAATACCATGTTGTTTTTGTTACTATTGTTCTATAGTAGAGTTTAAGGTCTGGTATTGTGATACCTCCTTGCATCACTCTTCCTGCCCAGGATTGCTTTGGCTATTCTGGGTTGCTTACATTTTTGATGATTCCTGTTCTAATTGCAATGAGAAGAAACCCCAGTGTAGTTTTTGGATTTTTGTTTTGGTACCAAGGATGAACCCAGAGGCGCTTAACCATGAGCCACATCCTCAGCCCATTTTTATTTTTTTAATTTGAGACAGGGTCTTGCTAAGTTCCTGAGGCTGGCCTTGAACTTGCGATCCTCCTGCCTCAGCCTCCCAAGCCACTGGGATTTTGGTGTGTGCCACAGTGCCTGCAAGTCCCAGTGTAGTTTTGATTTGCATTTCCCCAGTTACTAAACATTTTTCCATATATTTGTTGGCCATTTGAATTTTTTCTTTTAAGAAATGTCTGTTTAGTTCATTTGCCCATTTATTAATTGGGTTATATATTTGTTTGTTTATTTTGGTGTTAAGTTTTTAGCTGTCAAATATTTTCTTCCATTCTTTAGGCTCTCCCTTCACACTTTTTTTTCCCCTTTGCTGTGCAGCAACCATTAAAATCGATGCCCTTCTATTTGCAAAAGCAGATTTCCAAGTGCTCAAAACAAGGGGCCACAACTTTGATGAATTATGACATCACATCAGTACCTGATGGATTAATTCAGCAGATATTTAGTAACCCCCACCAAATACCAACCTTTGCTTTAAGCTTTGAGTATAGAACAGGGAATAAGACAGACAAGCCTTGCCACCATGGACTCACTGGAAGCTAACAGAAACAGTGTAAGTTTTCTGTTGCTGTGATAAAATACCTGAGATAAGCAATTTATAGGGAAGAAAGGTTTGTTTTAGCTTAGGAGTTCAGAGATTTCAGGTTACTTTGGGTCTGTGGCAGCACGGTAGGTTTATGGCAGGAGCATGTGACAGGAGGTCTGTTTTTCTCATGGTGCAGGAAATAAAAAGAGAAAAAGGAAGGGGCCAGAGTCCCAATACCTCCTTCAAGGGCACGCCTCCAGTGACCTAACTTTCTTCCCCTGGGCCCCACGTCCTAAAGGTTCCACCACCTTCCAGCAGTGGGGGTCAAGCCTTAAACACAAAGTCTGACCTGTAACAGGTTATAAATGTGCAAAAAATAAGACAATTTCAGGTAGTGCTAAATGGTGTGCAGAAAACAGAATAGGAGAGAGAAAGAGGGGGTGGTTCCCAGGGATTGAACTGATAGACACTCAACCACCGAACCACATCCCAGCCCTGTTTCGTATTTTATTTAGAGACAGGGTCTCACTGAGTTGCTTAGTGCCTTGCTTTTGCCAATACTGGCTTTGAACTCCAATCCTCCTGCCTCCCGAGCTGCCGGGATTACACGTGTGCACCATTGCAGTCAGCGATCTTTTGGTTCTTACTGGAAATCCCTGCACCAAAAATCAGGTTTTACTGGAGAACTTCTGTTTAGTGACCATAACAAGGTAAAGCCAGTCAAAATTTTCTTCTAGTGCATGACATTACTTGAATTGCATACACCAATTTATTCTAGAGGATTAAAGAACAGTTTTATTTTGTGTTGAACAAAGGTTTTTTGCTTCTGGATTTTTTTTTTTTTTAATCTAAAAAGTAGCTCATTTTCTAAAAACCCAAGTGCTTATAAAACAAATTTATGTCCCCTTAAAAAGTTCCATTTCCTTTAAACAGAGATCTATAGACACAGAGACTGTATATGGTAATAACTTCATTTATTGCCTTTGTATGTGTGTGTGTTTGTGTGTGTGTGTGTGTGTGTGTTGTGCTAGGGACTGACCCGGGGGAAATTATTTTGAGACAGGTCAAGAACAGTGGCAGATGAGATGCCTGTGATCCCAGCAACTTGGGAGGCTGAGGCAGGAGGATTCCAAATTTGAGGCCACCCCAAGCAATTCAGCAAGGCCCTGTCTCAAAATAAAAAATGAAAAGAGTTGGGGGTGTAGCTCGGTGATAAAGCACCCCTGGGTCCAATCCCAGGACTGGGGGGAAAAAATGAGACAGAATCTCTAAGTTGCCTAAGTTGGCCTTGAACCTGGGATCCTGCCTTAGCCTCCCCAGTAGCCGGACTTAAAGCGTGCACCACAGTGCCTGGACAGAGAGCTTTAAGGAAATCAGCCCCATTTATTCAGCTTTCACTTCTTTTCCCAAATGGAGCTGCTTAAAATGTGACGGATTTTGAGCTGACACATCAATCTATTTTCCAGCTAACTCCCTTTAAGAATCATTCTTTTCTCACTTATAAAAGACAGTAGGATTTCCTCCCACCTACCCCAGATCTCTCTGTGGAAATTGCTCTGTGTACAAAATCCTCTAAGGCGTTGTCCAAAGGAACGATTCTAAACACAGGCATCAGTATTTATTCAGAGCATGGTAAACCGACAGGAGGATTTCCTAGGTTTCCTCATATTTTCAGTTGAGAGGAAAGCCTGGGCATCTTGGTCTGTCGGGCTGTTCTGGGCCCAGATGTGTGGTGGGAGGGCCGATGTGATCATTCTTTGTCTAAAGCCATTTCTTCTTCTATTTCCTAATGATGTCAAAGAATGTGGTTAAGAGACCCAAAACAGAGAGCCTTGGGCGGGCACACCTGCTGGTGTTGGGGGACTCCACTGGGGGTCTCCCCTGTCTCTGCTGCCTCTTCAAGGAAAACAATGCAGAATTTTTCCAGATTTCCTTCCAATGGGATCATGTGGAAAAGGAACACACTATCATGCATAAGTTAATGTTTTCTTCGGTTCTTAACATTTTTTTGGACTTATAGGAGAGAATGTTTTTGCCACCAGAGTATTGAATTCGCCAAATCTGTGTTGCTTTTTTTTAAAACCCTTATTTATTTATTTGTGTGTGGTGCTGAGGTTCCATCCAGTGCCTCACACGTGCCAGGCAAGCGCTTGACCACTGAGCCACAACCCAGCCCCTCTGCCCTTCTTAACCTGTGTGTTCCTTGGTACCAACCTCTGACCTCATCTTTCATTCCCACTGTTTTTGTAACGGCCTCAGCTTCCGACAGACCTTCTGTTGTAAAGGCTGCATTTAACAGCAACATTTCTTTGCTCTTGTAAGCCCTGCACCTCGGTCCTCTGCACATTCTCCTGTTCATCTGCTAGTGAAAAGTCACATCCACCTATAACCACATGAACTATTTGGGGCCGAAGATCTCTGTTGGATTCCTTGAGAGACATATTTCCAATAAAATTTTAGTACTCTTTAGCAATTACTTGTAAAATTTTGTAATTTGGGTATGATCAATTGCATGCTATTAATAATTCTAATGATAACTCAATTCAGAAATATTTGGCAGGGCATCGCTGGGAACACTGGTAATCCCAGCAATCTGGGAGGCTGAGGTAGGAGGACAGTAAGTTCAAAGTCAGTCTGAGCAACTTAGTGAGACCCTGTCTCAAAACAAACAAACAAACAAACAAACAAACAGACTGGGGATGTAGTTCATTAGTAGAGTATCCCTAGTTTCAGTCCCCTAGGGCTTGAAAAAAAAATTTGGCACTTAGAACCTTATGGGTCACAGGACATTTTAGAAGTTCTGAACAACTTTTTATCGTAGGAAAAAAATGAGAAGGTAAGCAATACCTATGTTCAAGCATGAAGTTTATTAAAATAAAATTCTCTGGAGAAGTGAAATGAAAATACAAATTCCAGGAGAAAAAGGGAGTGTAAAATTTCTGGGAAGATGAGTGGTGTGAGTATTCATCTATGTGGTTTAGATTTCATTAAATGCACTTTAAGTGACAACCTCTTTTTAATTTTAAAATACTAGTATTTACACCAGAAATTATATCTTTTGCAACTAAACAGCACAAAAAATTTTATGACAACTTAAAAATGATTTTAAGGGGTAAATCAGTAGGAAAGGTGGACACCATTGCCCTTACTCATTCCTTCACCGAGATCAACTTGGGATCTGGGTGTCCCCTTGGGGAGAAGTCAGCCATACCTTCACGAAACCACTTCTCCAATACCCACTTCACCTCTTCTGTAGGACCTCCCAGGGCCACTGGTAAGATGTAGGTTTTGTTCCCAGAAAACCTCCATGGGTCAGAACAATACATCAGTTAAATGAGGCTGTCCCCAAGGCTGTAATTCATAGCCTGTTCTATTGCCATCTCAAATTACACCCTTCCTCCTTGTCCAACATTATCTGACAATCTAAAAGGGGCTTGAATACTTTAATGACTAAGAGCCAAGAAGATGTCTCCAATTTGTTGTTGCTCCTCTCTCAACATGAATTTTCCAGGGAGAAATTTAAAATTCAGAGATTAAATCACCTTGTTCTGCTCAGTTATAGCCCAAAGTCATCAGTGCTAACTTTATGTTAAAGTCCAGAATTAGTGTGCAGCGTTGAACTCTTACTGTTGTGCATTAAAGTTCAAACGACAGGCTTTGTCACTCTCTGGTAGTGAACTTAGCTCCGGACCCAAAGCTTCCCTCCCCACGGGGAGCCTGCCCCAGGAAGCTGACCCAAGTCTGCTACAAAACACGGCCCCTCCCTGTAGCCTGGTGTGAGGTCCCGAGGAGAAGGCATGCTCTCCTGGCTCCCAGGAGGAGGGAGAGGGGAAGATGGCAGGCTGCCCACAGTGCCAGTTCTCACCAGGAGACCAGCTGGTCGCCTGGAATAGAGAATCACATTGGTGTCAGCGGGCACCTCCTCCGTATTTCAAGAAATATCTTGACAGGGAAAAGGAGAGAAGAACAGAATGAAAAGAAACATCCTCTCTTATTCCTGGGAGGGTCCTCAGTGAGTCAGAGCTGGATGTTGCCTAACAACCCTTGGTATTGGTAACATACATGTCAGTGCCTCGTGGTTTAGATTTTGGTTATAACGGTGCCCTGTTCTTAGCTCAGTCCTGAAACGCTGACAGCAAACCCAACACCTGTGACTTGCAGCAGCGAGTGGGCTCCTCCTTCGCTTGTCTGTGTTGTGGCTGGGAGCTCTTCCCGCTTGTCGGGTGGCGGGGACCCTGACTGATGGAAGCAGCCGCCATTGGAACATTATCGGAGTCGTGGCTAAGGACGGTCACACATTCTTCATTATTCTTCCTCACCCCCAACTCTCCTTAAAAATGAGCTGGCCTATGACTGCTTTTATCCATGAAAGGTGTCATCCCCAGGCCCAAGACGCACAAAGACCAGCCAGCCTTTGATTGCATACTTCCAAGAGTCTGGGCCAGAGGCAGAAGTCGGGCTTCACCGCTGGAAAATCCATGTGAAGAGGCCAGGCCCCGGGACAGCAAGGGGAAAGAAGGAAGGCCCGCACCCTTCCAGCCTCCCAGCGGAGCCTCCTGACTCGCCAATCCAGAGGGTATCGGGCTGGACCCACATGAAAGACCCCAGAGCAAAGTCGCGCCACTGCCCACAAGCCCAGTCAATCCACAAAACCATTAGAAGCAAGTGGGAGCTGTTTTAAATGACTGAGATTTAGGAGGGTTTGTCATGGGACAGTAGGTGACTGAAGTCTCTGTCACTGCAGCGAAAGGAGGGAGAAGACAGACGTGCACAGACTGCAGCTCTGGCTTGGAGCCACCCGAGTAACTTCCAGTCACACCTCACTGGCCGTGCTTGCGGTCAACGGAGTGCGTGCATGTGGCACAAGAGAGGGAAGCAGTGGGCGGCCATCTCTCCGTGCCCCAGGGAGGAGTCAGGGCAGCCGGGTGCATCTCCACAAGGCGACAGGTCCAGTCTAAGGAGTCCCTGTGGGAGGGCTGCCTGCAGGTGACCTCCAGGCACAGTAGGGCTGCAAGGTAAAGAAGGGAGAAAGGAGTCAGGAAAGGACGTCACAGAGGCGAAGGGGGAGTCCAGGGTCCTCAGGACAGTGTCAGTCAAGAACGTCAGAGTGGCAGGCAGGGAATCCACAGAAATGCAGAGAAGAAAGTCAGTGGGCTGAGGCAGTGGCCTCAGGTGGGAGGAAGGCCAGGAACAGAGTTGGGGTGGGCACTGTCACTGAGGAAGCAGTGCCACTGAAGCCCTGGAGCACGCTGGAGAGCCGCCAAGTGCGGAGGAGGGAAGAGCCGGGGGGCCGTCGATGGCCTTATGGAGACCCACGGGTGCAAACTGGCTGAGGTGTCACCTTTAATGGCTGAACTCCCCTCGAGGCTGGTGTCTGAGCAAAGGAAACTGGAGCCCAGGACGAGTCCCTTTGCGTGGGACTGAAATCGGCAGGACTGAGACCGAGCCACTGGTTGAAAAGTGACGGCAGTTTTCTAAGCAGGACTATCCTGAGAGAGAGATCACATCTGGGCAACGCAGAGCTCCTCCCAGACCAGTTCGCGGTCTGCAGGGAGAACAAGCTGGTCGGAGGACCTGAGGGGGCGGGCTTCCGGGGCAGAGATGTCAAGACCTCAACCTGTGGAGGCCCAGAAGAAGGCCCTCGCTCCCCGGGGCAGGCAGGGTGGTGGTCTCAGTTGCCACGACATACTTCTCTTTTGATTTTCTCTCATCATTTAAAAGTGTGAAAGTCATTCTTTGGCCCTCAGTAGGTCCAAGAGAGCCAGCAGACCATAGTTGGCTGACCTCTTCATTTGAGGAACATTTTGATACGTGCTCTTTGCAACAAGCCAAATGGCTCAAAGATGTGGAAATAAAGGAAACGCTTTCTACTTTTCTCTTGCCATCACGCACATGCGTGCACCCACATGCACATAGCGTGCTGTTAAAATGTGTGTGTGTGTGTGTGTGTGTGTGTGTGTGTGACCAAAATAGACTTACACAAGTCAGTTCGTACTGTTCCTACACCCCCAGCTGGGTGCCATGGACGTTGTTCCGGCACCTGCTGGAAGCAGGGCTCTGTGCTTTTCTCACTTACCTCTCAACTACCATGTGAAGTAGGTGCTGTCCCAGGAACTCAGATGTGGTTGATTTACCTTGGGTCACGCAGCGACCGATCACAGGAGCAGCAATTTGAACTTGAGCAATCTGGCTCCTGAGTCCAAAGTGCTGCCACTGCCTCTTGCTGTCTCCCAAAGAATACTACTTTTGTTCTTTTTAATAACTGCACACTGGTCACATGGATGCCCAGAGTTTATTCAGTTGTTTCCTCTACTAATAAATGTTGGGTTTTTTGCCCCCACGACCTAAAAATGCCTCAATATGTGGTTCTCCAACGTGAGAGTTGAGGTCAGGGACATACTAATTTTTTTTATTAGACATGACCAAATTATATCCATGGATTCTGTAGCATTCTTACGCTCCCGAGCATGCCAAGCCACCTGGGATAGTACCTGTTTCCCTGAACCCTCACCGGTCCCGGGAATGATCAGTAAATGTCTGTTTTGATTTGCATCTTCCCTGACTGCAGGTGAGGCTGAGGCTCTTTCTCTGTGTTTTGGGGTGTTCGTGTTTCCTATTCCATGATTTGTCTGTCTGTTTCCTCTCTGGTCCGTGGTTTCTGTGGTTGGTTTGTCCTGGATCATTCTGGTGGAGGGTCTGGGAATAGTTCAGATGTTAGTGAGCAGCATCAACTCTTCATTTCTCCAAATTCACTCACTCTTTGTTTTTTTGTGTTATCGTTTACCTTATAAAAAATGCTTAGTTCTTGTGTGACCAAATCGTTGGTCTTTTCCGTTGTGGCCTCCGGCTTTACTGGAATCGAGGCGTTTCAGGTGTTTCTCCTCATTTTGGGTTAGGACAGCTGGCCCTGACCCTGCCTGGAGGGCTCAGTGGCTTTGGTAATTGTGTCTCAGACTCTCGCCTTTGGTTCTGCTTCCCAGTCCCTTGGGGTGGGGGGTCTGTTCTTTGGTGGGAGTTGTTATACTTTCAGCTGGACTAAGGTGAGCCTGTGTGCACTGGGAGTCGTGTGTCACTCATAAAAGCGTCTGCACGTCTTCCTTCTGATCTGCTCTGCGTCCATTTTCTTGCTCTCACTCCTAGTGTAGAGCGAGCTCCAGGCCCTTTGGACTTCATGGTCTGTCCCTGTCATCCAGCCTCAGCCTGTGTCCTTGATCTTGGTAAAGGCAATTTGGAGTGTGGGTATGCCCTTGCTGCCAGACCTGTGCCTAGTGGTGACAGTTGGTAATGGGGAGGCTGTGGGCTTGAGAGGGAGTTGGACTGCCTTGATCCCAGCCAAGGAGGCTGTTCTAAGCTGGGGGCCCCTTTCCATAAAATGGGGGTGAAGAATGTTGCCGAGGCCACTTTTGGACGATGCAGGAGAAGCCTGTGACAGTTGGGATGTTTCCTCCTTTTTGGTCATACTTAGAGAATGCTTTATGAGGTCAAGCCTTCACAGATTACCTTGATACCCCTTTTGGCAAAACAAACTCTTTTCATTCACTGTCAGCCCATAAAAGAAAAATGCAGTTTGTTCTCCTTAATGACCGGTATCATGTACAGTCTTTGGAATGAACTGCCAATTTCATTACTGAGATGAAAAACATTTAAACTCTTAGTGGAAATTAAATTTGGGGCCATTTGTATCAGCCATGGCTCAGGATCAGGAAACAAAGACAGATCATGTGTGGGCTGGGGATGGTTTCTGGAGGGAAGAGTCTGGCTTGCATTTTTAATTGATGTGTTAGTCAGCATTCCATCACTGCGACAAAATGCCTGAGCAAATCAACTTATAGAAGGAAAGATTTATTTTGGCTTACAGATTCAGAGGCTTCAGTCCATGGTCACCTGGCACTGTTGTTTCTGGTCCTGTGGGGAGGCAGAGCATCATGATGGGGGGCAAAACTGCTCAGCTCATGGTATCTGGGGGGCAAAGAGAGAAAGAGACAGAGAGCTCACCTATAACAAAGCTTCTCCCCCGATATAAGCTGTTGCTCTATAGATGGGAGGATAACCCATCGATGAAGCCGGATCCCTCATGATTGATCACTTTCCCAAAGCCACCTCTGAGCACGTGAGGTTTTGGGAGACATTTAAGACCCAAAACTTAATCATCGACAAACGATGATCGTACCTGTTTATGGGGTGCAGTGTGGTATTTTGATAGGAGGACATTGTAAAATGGTCATGTTCAGCTTAGTGACACCTCACACAAGTTTTTAGTAGTGAGAATATTTGAAGCCTATTCCTTCGGCAATTTGAAATATATTATTAACTATAACTAATAATGAGTTACAATGTTCTGTGCGATATATTTCAAAATCTTTTTTCTCCTAAGTGAAACGTTGTACCTTTTAACCACATCTCCCACCCCACAGCCAGCCTCTGGGAACCTTCGTTCTCTCTAGTTCTGTGATTTCACTTTTTCTGATTCTACATGTAAGTGGGATCATACACTTTGTCTCTCTGTGCCTGCTTCATTACCCCTAGCTCTGTCCTGCAGCTTCATCCATTCTGTTCCAGATGATAGCATTTCCTTCTTTTTTTATGGCTGAATAGTATTCCATTGTGTGTATGTCCCACTTTCTTCATCCATTCATCTGATGATAGACACTTAAGTTGATTCCATTTCTTTGCTGTTGTGAATAATGCTGCAGCGAACACAGAAGTGTTGATGTCCCCTGGACATACCGATTTCAATTCTTTTGGATCTATTCCTAGAAGCGGGACTGCTGGATCATATGGCAATTCTATTCTTTTTTTTTTTTTATTTTTAAATTATACTTTTGTGAACAAAGAGAATGCACACATAAGGTTGGTGAAGATACTTACACATATTTCATGTAGAGTAGAACTAAATGCTAGGTATGACATACATCTGTAGATAGTTAACTTTATTTTTGGTCAAAATTATCTTGATGTGGAAAGATGCTTCTGGGAGAATGTACTCAGTGAACACCCCACCCCCAGTTATCCCTGCCAAATATGATACTGTATTAACTACAATACTATTGAGGGATTTCGGGGGGGGGGTAAAATTATAAAAAGTCTACTCATCCATTGCCTAAGTTACATATAGATTTCAGGAAGTCTGTAGATTACAAAGACGTTTCTTCTGCAGCAGTCTTCTTGGTAACTTGAAACTGTTTTTGTAAGTTCTTTCCTCAGATTCAGTTTCTTCCAGTGTTTTGTGGCTCACTGTCATTCACTGAGTAGAGAAAATGCCCTACATTTCCTGCGACAATCATTTTGCTGACAGAATGACTAGTATTTGAAGTACTCCACCAAATGTGCTTTAAAGAAAGGTGCTCTTGGGACAAGAAGCAGAGACAAGTCTCTTCCAAATACTTCTTGGTTTTCGGTGTAATCAAAGGCAAAAGATTGTGAATCATCATTAGGTCACAGTGTTCAGGATTCAAGCATATTTAAGGGTATTTTCTTTGATACTCAAAGTTCATGCAATTTTTTTTTTATTTTATTGTAAACAAATGGGATACATGTTGCCTCTCTGTTTGTACATGGCGCAAAGGCATACCATTTGTGTAATCATAAATCCACATACAGTAATGTTGTTTGATTCATTCTGTTATTTTTTCCCCTTCCCCCCCACCCCTCCCACCCCTCTTTACCCTCTATACAGTACTTTCTTCCTCCATACTTGCCCCCCTCCCTAACCCTAACTCTAACCCTAACACTAACCCTTCCCTCCCCCCCATTATGTGTCATCCTCCACTTATTAGCGATATCATTCGTCCCTTGCTTTTTGAGATTGGCTTATCTCACTTAGCATGATATTCTCCAATTTCATCCATTTGCCTGCAAGTGCCATAATTTTGTCATTCTTTATGGCTGAGTAATATTCCATTGTGTATATATACCACAGTTTCTTTATCCACTCGTCAATTGAAGGGCATCTAGGTTGGTTCCATAGTCTGGCTATTGTGAATTGAGCAGCTATGAACATTGATGTGGCTGTATCTCTGTAGTATGCTGATTTTAGATCCTTTGGGTATAGGCCAAGGAGTGGAATAGCTGGGTCAAATGGAGGGTCCATTCCAAGTTTTCTAAGGAATCTCCACACTGCTTTCCAGAGTGGCTGCACTAATTTGCAGCCCCACCAGCAATGTATGAGTGTACCTTTCTCCCCACATCCTCGCCAACACCTGTTGCTTGTATTTTTGATAATCGCCATTCTAATTGGGGTGAGATGGAATCTTAGGGTGGTTTTGATTTGCATTTCTCTTATTACTAGAGATGTTGAACATTTTTTCATATGTTTATTGATTGCTTGTACATCTTCTTCTGTGAAGTGTCTGTTCATTTCCTTAGCCCATTTGTCGATTGGATTATTTGTATTCTTGGTGTAGAGTTTTTTGAGTTCTTTATAGATTCTGGAGATTAGTGCTCTATCTGAAGTATGATTGGCAAAGATATTCTCCCATTCTGTAGGCTCTTTCTTCACATTACTGATAGTTTCCTTTGCTGAGAGAAAGCTTTTTAGTTTGAATCTATCCCAGTTATTGATTCTTGCTTTTATTTCTTGTGCTATGGGAGTCCTGTTGAGGAAGTCTGGTCCTAGGCCGACATGTTGAAGATCGGGACCTACTTTTTCTTCTATAATCTGCAGAGTCTCTGGTCTGATTCCAAGGTCCTTAATCCATTTTGAGTTGAGTTTTGTGCAGGGTGAGAGATATGGGTTTAGTTTCATTCTGTTGCATATGGATTTCCAATTCTCCCAGCACCATTTGTTGAAGAGGCTATCTTTTCTCCATTGCATATTTTTGGCGCCTTTGTCTAGTATTAGAAAGTTGTATTTATTTGGGTTTGTGTCCGTGTCCTCTATTCTGTACCATTGATCTACCTGTCTATTTTGGTACCAGTACCATGCCGTCTCTGTTACTATTGCTTTGTAATAAAGTTGAAGTTCGGGTATTGCGATACCCACTGCTTCATTTTTCCTGCGAAGGATTGCTTTAGCTATTCTGGGTTTCTTATTCTTCCAGATGAATTTCATGATTGCTTGCTCTATTTCTGTAAGGTACGTCATTGGGATTTTAATTGGGATTGCATTGAATCTGTATAGCACTTTTGGTAGTATGGCCATTTTGACAATATTAATTCGGCCTATCCAAGAACATGGGAGATCTTTCCATCTTCTAAGGTTTTCTTCGATTTCTTTCTTTAGTGTTCTGTAGTTCTCATTGTAGAGGTCTTTTACCTCTTTTGTGAGATTGATTCCCAAGTATTTTATTTTTTTAGATGCTATGGTGAATGGGGTAGTTTTCATAATTTCTCTTTCTGAGGATTCCTCACTTATGTATAAAAATGCATTGGATTTATGAGCATTGATCTTGTAACCTGCCACTTTACTGAATTCACTTATGAGTTCTAACAGTTTTCTGGTGGAATTTCCTGGTTCCTCTAAGTATATAATCATATCATCCGCAAATAGGGATAGTTTGAGTTCTTCTTTTCCTATTCGTATTCCTTTAATTTCCTTGGTCTGTCTAATTGCTCTGGCTAGAGTCTCAAGAACGATATTGAATAGGAGTGGTGAAAGAGGGCATCCCTGTCTTGTTCCAGTTTTTAGGGGGAATGCTTTCAGTTTTTCACCGTTTAGAATGATATTAGCCATGGGCTTAGCATAGATGGCCTTTACAATGTTAAGGAATGTTCCCACTATCCCTATTTTTTCTAGTGTTTTGAGCATGAAGGGGTGTTGTATTTTATCAAATGCTTTTTCTGCATCTATTGAAATAATCATGTGGTTCTTGACTTTAAGTCTATTGATATGGTGAATTACATTTATTGATTTCCGGATGTTGAACCAACCTTGCATCCCTGGGATAAAACCCACTTGATCGTGGTACACTATCTTTTTAATATATTTTTGTATGCGATTTGCTAAAATTTTATTGAGAATTTTTGCGTCAATGTTCATTAATGATATCGGTCTGAAATTTTCTTTCCTCGATTTATCTCTGTCTGGCTTGGGTATCAGGGTAATATTGGTTTCATAGAATGAGTTTGGGAGGGTACCCTCCTCTTCTATTTCATGGAATACTTTGAGAAGTATTGGAATGAGCTCTTCTTTAAAGATTTTGTAGAACTCGGCTGAGAACCCATCTGGTCCTGGACTTTTCTTTGTTGGTAGGCTTTTGATGACCTCTTCTACTTCATTACTTGAAATTGATCTATTTAAATTTTGTATGTCCTCCTTGTTCAATTTAGGCAATTCATATGTCTCTAGAAACCTGTTGATGTCTTCGAAATTTTCTATTTGGTTAGAATATAGATTTTCAAAATAGCTTCTGATTATGTTTTGTATTTCAATCGTGTCTGTTGTGATATTTCCTTGTTCATTCCGAATTTTGGTGATTTGGGTTTTCTCTCGTCTTCTCTTTGTTAGAGTGGCTAAGGGTTTATCAATTTTGTTTATTTTTTCGAAGAACCAACTATTTATTTTGTCAATTTTTTGTATAGTTTCTTTTGTTTCAATTTCGTTGATTTCAGCTCTGAGTTTAACTATTTCCTGTCTTCTACTACTTTTGGTGTTGGTCTGTTCTTCTTTTTCTAGGGCTTTGAGCTGAAGTGTTAGGTTGTTTATTTGTTGATTTTTACTTCTTTTATTGAATGCGCTCCATGAAATAAATTTTCCTCTAAGTACTGCTTTCATAGTGTCCCAAAGATTTTGATATGATGTTTCTTTGTTCTCATTTACCTCTAGGAATTTTTTAATTTCCTTCCTAATATCTTCTGTTATCCATTCATCATGTAATAGCATATTGTTTAATCTCCAGGTGTTGGAGTAGCTTCTGTTTTTTACTCTTTCATTTATTTCTAACTTCAAACCATTATGATCTGATAGAATACAAGGTAGTGTCTCTATCTTCTTGTATTTGCTTACATTAGCTTTGTGGCATAATATATGGTCTATTTTAGAGAAGGATCCATGTGCTGCTGAGAAGAAAGTGTATTCGCTCTTGGTTGGATGGTATATTCTATAAATGTCCGTTAAGTCTAAATTATTGATTGTGTTATTGAGATCTATGGTTTCTTTGTTCAATTTTTGTTTGGAAGATCTGTCCAGTGGTGAGAGAGGCATGTTAAAATCACCTAGTATTATTGTGTTATGGTCTATTTGGTTTCTGAAATTGAGAAGGATTTGTTTGACATACATGGATGAGCCACTGTTTGGGGCATAGATGTTTATGATTGTTATGTCTTGCTGATTTATGGTTCCCTTAAGCAGTATGTAATGTCCTTCTTTATCCCTTTTGACTAGTTTTGACTTGAAGTCCACCTTATCTGAAATGAGGATGGATACCCCAGCTTTTTTGCTGAGTCCATGTGCATGATATGTTTTCCCCCATCCTTTCACCTTTAGTCTATGGGTATCTCTTTCTATGAGGTGAGTCTCTTGCAGGCAACATATTGTTGGATCTTTCTTTTTGATCCAATCTGCCAGTCTATGTCTTTTGATTGATGAGTTCAGGCCATTAATATTCAGGGTTATTATTGAGATATGATTAGTATTCCCGGTCATTTGGTTCATTTTATTTATTTATTTATTTATTTATTTATTTTGAGACGACTTGGTTCTTCCTTTATTTGACAATTCCTTTAGGATGGTTCCTCCCATTGCTGATTTGTTTCTTTGTTTTTCATCTCTTCCTCATGGAATATTTTGCTGAGAATGTTCTGTAATGCTGGCTTCCTTTTTGTAAATTCTTTTAGCTTTTGTTTATCATGGAAGGATTTTATTTCATCATCAAATTTGAAGGTAAGTTTTGCTGGGTATAAGATTCTTGGTTGGCATCCATTTTCTTTCAGGGCTTGAAAAATGTTGTTCCAGGCCCTTCTAGCTTTTAGGGTCTGGATTGAAAAATCTGCTGATATCCGTATTGGTTTCCCCCTGAATGTAATTTGGTTCCTCTCTCTTGCGGCCTTTAAAATTCTGTCTTTATTTTGTATGTTGGGCATTTTCATTATAATGTGCCTTGGTGTGGGTCTGTTGTAATTTTGTATATTTGGAGTCCTATAAGCCTCTTGTACTTGATCTTCCATTTCATTCTTCAGATTTGGGAAATTTTCTGATAGTATTTCATTGAATAGATTGTTCATTCCTTTGGTCTGTTTCTCTAAGCCTTCCTCAATTCCAATAATTCTCAAATTTGGCCTCTTCATGATATCCCATAGTTCTTGGAGATTCTGTTCATGATTTCTTACCATCTTCTCTGTTTGTTCAACTTTGTTTTCAAGGTTAAATATTTTATCTTCAATGTCTGATGTTCTGTCTTCCAGGTGTTCTATTCTATTGGTTATGCTTTCTATGGAGTTCTTAATTTGGTTTATTGTTTCCTTCATTTCAAGGATTTCTGTTTGGTTTTTTTTTCAATATCTCTAACTCTTTATTGAAGTGATCTTTTGCTTCCTGTATTTGCTCTTTTAATTGTCGATTGGTGCGATCATTCAGTGCCTGCATTTGCTCTTGCATCTCGTCATTTGCTTCCCTGAGCATTTTAATTATGTACATTCTGAACTCCCTTTCTGTCATTTCTTCTGCCATGCTGTCGTTGGGTTTCATTGATGTAACATCTAGATTTGTTTGCAGCATTTTCTTTCCTTGTTTTCTCATATTGTTCAGTATCAGTTGACCGCTGTGATATTGCAGATTTCCTCTATTGTCTTATAATATCCCTGAAGATTTCTATTATATCCCCTCTTAGTCTTCAGTAGCCTGAAATCTTGGAGGAAGTTGATAATGCAGTGCTCCACAAGGGAGCTGACTCCTTAGGGGTGGTGGCCTTCTGGTGGGGTATATTCCCTGCTAGTGGGCAGAGGTACCTTCACTTGCTGATGAATGGTCATCCAGAAGGGAAGTAGGTTGTGGGCTGATGCAAGACCAGTTTGGGCCTGTGTCTCTGATTTTACGGTCCTTTTGGGAGAACCTCACCCAACAGGGAGGAGTCACCCGGTGGGGAGGTCTCGCTGGTCGGTTTTCCTCCCAGAGGTTCTGTTCAATTCACAACTACCGCCTGGGCTGGGCAGCCTTCTTCTGCAATGTTCCCAGGGACCCGGACCTACCTCCTGGGCCTGGAAGCCTCACCCTTCGCAAACGAATCTCCTTTGGCTGCCTCTCCTCAGAGAAGCTGCCTGCAGTCCTGGAGCCTTCGCTCCGCCCCTCAGTTTGTCTGTGGGGCCCTTCCACCAAGAAGCCGTCTAGGACCCTGCTCTGCACTTTTCGCCTGGCTATGCGGCCCCTCCTCTGAGCAGCCACCTGGAGCCCCTTAGAATCGCTCCGAGTCCCAGTGACCCGCCACACGCCTTTTCCTCCGGCAGCCACCTGTTGTTCCGTGCGGTCGCTCTAAGACCAAGTGACCCACCATGCACCACTTTCTCCACCAGGCAGTCACCCAGAGATCTGGTGCGTCACGAGTCCCAAGAACTCACTGTGCACCTTCTTGTCCCGACTGCCTCCCGTAGCCCTGGTGCAGTCACTTCGAGCCCAAGCACCCCGCCGCGCTCCTCCTCCTTCTCCAGACAACCCCCCTATGTTCAGGAGTGGATGCTCTGGGACCAAACCACTCACCACGCTGTTCCACCGGATAGCCGCCCAGAGCCCTGGCGCAGCTGCTCCAATTCCAAGCGACGTGCCGAGCCCGTATTTCTCCTTCTCCTCTGGGCAGCCCCCTGTGTTCAGGGGTGGTCACGTTCAGTCCAAACAGCTCACCAAGCACCTTCTCCTTTGGGCAGCCTCCCAGAGCGCGTGTGGGTTGCGCCGAGTCCAAGCGCTGTGGTGAACAGCCACCTCTCCAATGCTCCCAGCTGTCTGCGATCACTGCTCCGGCGGGGGGAGGGGCGCCTCGCTGGCCGTTCTACTTTGCAAAGATCCCTGCTTTTGGGGCTACCGCCCCGTCCAGGACTCCTGCCCAGTGGGAGACTCTCGCCCGGCTGCTTTGAGTTGGTCCCAAGGCTCTCTATATCTCCTCTTCTTGAGTCCTGAGTCCTGGAGCAACACATAACGCAGCCACCCTCTAGTCCGCCATCTTGAATCTCTCAATTCTATTCTTAACTTT
The DNA here is from genome assembly GCF_902686455.1 of Sciurus vulgaris. Classification (NCBI taxonomy): domain Eukaryota; kingdom Metazoa; phylum Chordata; class Mammalia; order Rodentia; family Sciuridae; genus Sciurus; species Sciurus vulgaris. Next base: position 8,933,292 of record NC_136469.1, read on the forward strand.
TCCAGGAACCGCCATACTGTTTTTCTATAGTTGGTAGATTCCAGAATGTGCACAGAATTTTTTTTCTGAGCCTTTATTAATGGGCTCATAGACTTAATGTTAGAAGGGGCCTAAAGTTATCAAACAGGCCTTCCCCTGCCCTCAGGCCAATGGTTGATGAAACCGGTCAGTGAAGGCAGTCTGTTGATGGTATTCCTGAATGACAGCTGATTTGAGACAGCCTGGCCTTGCTCTTAGATCTGCCCCCAACAGGCAAGGGGAAGAAAGTCGAGACCAGCTCCTCGCTGAAGCCTCGCTGACCTTCGTGTGTGAGCCTTCTCTTTCAGGTTACACAGGAGGTAAAACCAACCAGGATGCGTGGTGGCCATGTGCAAGACACCGCGTGGGCTGTGTGTGGGGGAGAAGGGGTGGACCTCTCGTCCTCGGGTGGCAGAGGTCACTCACTCGGATACCCGGGAGGTGAGGTCAGTCCAGAGGCTCTGCATGGGTCAGCTTGATAAAGGACGGCAGGTACGGTGGCACTGATGACGGGGGGCAGGGGCCGGGCCTGGAGCCGGCACGCCCTGTTTAAAGGGAGTGGTCTATGCCATGGCCTGGCGGAGTGGCTCAGTGTGGTTCCTGGTCAGCAGTACTGAGTCTCCCGGCCCAATGGACAGGATAGGGACCGTCTGCATTTAAAGCTGTCATCATGGCCTGTGGCCATGCAGCTTATAAGGCACGAACTTGAAACGGCGTGTCGAACCCCATGATTTCTAGAGTTTTTCTGCTGTGCTTGGGTACTTGTGTCTGTGCTTATTTATCCCGACCCCTGCGAATTCCGGCAGCGTCTGATGTGGCCTCCTTTGCTGACTGCTGTATTTTTTTCCACATCTGGTATTGGTGCATCATCGTGGTACGTGATGATGGATTGATTGTTACATCCTTGTACTTGCACGCAGTATGACAATATAATTCGGTCCATATCACTCCCCAGCACTTTCTCCCTGCTCACTGGTTTTTAACTGGTCCTGGTGACTAAGCCCTGACTGGTCCCCGCTTGGCTTGGAGTGCTGCCTGCAGCCCCCGTCTTCTTGCCTTTGCCTCCCGTGAATCCCCCAGTGCCAATCACCCCTGCTGGAAGTCCTGCCCAATGCCAGCTCTGCCCTGGGCTCTGGTTACTCAGGGTCCCAGGTCTCTCTGTTCAGGCCAGTTTTGTCACCCACAGAATCTCAGTGGGACCCTGATTCCAGAGCTGCTCCCTGGACAGGTGACTGTGGCCCAGGTGTCAGTCCTCTGGATCTGGACTGAGTGCCCCACTCTTCTCAGAGACTGCCTAGTGCTGCTGGGACAGTGGCTCTGTGACACGAGGCAAACTGGATGACAAAGTGCATGATCTTAGGGGAACGGGAATTTGGATTCTTCAAGTATCCTGCTGAGTCCAGCTTAAAATGTAGCAGGCATGCACCCAGATAGCACTACCAGGAGAATTTTAGTGGTCTGGGATTCCAGGGCCTGTTAAATACTACTGGATTTGAATTCTGGGAAGTACAGACTGCCGGGTGGGCATGTGGTTGCTTCTGATGCAGTCTCTTACAGGGCTGTTTTCCCACCTGGGCACTGGCAGGTGTCAGGGAGGCATGGGGGGAAGAGCCAGATGTTGCCGTGTGCCAGGTATTTACAGCAGGGCCTGCAGGTAAAGGGGAGAGGAAGCTGTTTAGTCTTCTCTTTCCTTGTCTACACTCCACTCTACAGGCAGAGACAGAGACCTAGTGACCAGGAAAGCATCCGAGTGCAGAAATACCTTGGTACAGCCCTGCTGTGGAGATGGAGAGGGTGCCTATTGCAAGAACCTCATAATTTAGAAATAGAAAGGGGTTTATGGACACACTGGACTCCAGCTTCAACCAACAGAAACAGTGCAAAGGCTTTCTCAGCTTGTTTGAAAACTATAGAAAAATATTTATTTTATTTTTATGTTTGGTAGTGGGAATTGAACCCAGGGGAGCTTAACCACATCCCCAGCCCTTTTTACTTTTTATCTTGGGATGGGGTCTTGCTAAGCTACTGAGGGTCTTGTTAAATTGTTGAGGCTGGCTTTGAACTTGTAATCCTCCTGCCTCAGCCTCCTGAGTTGCTGGGTTGACAGGAGTGCACTACTATACCTAGAGGCAATATTTTAATTTTGCTCAGTGAGCACATGAAGTCTCATTTCTCTCCCATTCAATACGGAGCTGTTGGGCAGAAAGAGAAGGCTGGAATTAGCATCACTACAGCTATATCAATTGTCAATATTATGTTGTAAAAGAAAATTATAGTAATGCCAATTATATAAAATGAAAGAATAAAATATTATGTTAATTTCGACATGAGAATAATAAATGTTTAATTCTGGCATCTTTCCTAGATGACTCTCATTTCAACATCTTATAAGCTCTTGCTGTCTTGCCAGACAGCTGGTTAGGAAGATAAATAAGCCATGGTCCTGGGCTTCAAGGGTAGGTGGTCCTGGGTGGGAGGTGACTGATAAGAGCCATGAGAACACAGAGGAGGGACAGCGTCCAGAGCAGAGGAGGAGAGGCAGGACTGCCAGTCAGGGGAGCCTGCAGGAGAGGATCCCCAGCCTTCGGCTTATCACAGTGACGGGGAGTGTCCAGCAAACAGGTCGTGGAGTCAGGAGAGTTGGAATCCCGCCTCTGCCACTTAGTGCCTGCGGGATGTTGGCCCTAATCTCTTTGTCTAGGCCTTTGCTTCCTTGAGGGCTAGGTGGAGTGGTAGTGCCCAGCTCAGAGGTGGTTGTGGGAGTGGGCAAGATGGAGAACTCAGGGTATCAACAGACAGCCTGCCTGTCGGAATCACAAGAGCCCTTGTTTTGTAACATGTAATGGCGTGAAAGCAGTGTACGTCTTCAAGTCCATGAACTCTGCACAGACTCTGCCTGTTTCCTCAACTAGCAATCACTTACTCCAGCTTCTTCAGTCTCTAAGATTCTTCCAAAGATGCCTGTAGTTCCCAAATTATTGTGTAGAGTGCTAAAGCAGTGCTGAGGAAATACAGTCAGGGCAGACGGGTCCCCTTACGGTGTGGTGATCTCTAATCTAGGGCTTCTCATGGGGAATGGATGATGAATTCTGGGTGGGAGTGTGGAGAATTCTGACCGACTCCAGGGGAGGTAAGCGCTAAAATTCAAGTGCATTTCATTCTTTTCTTTTCTTCATTAGCTGTAAGGGTGAATCCACAATCATCATCATTAACATAAAGAACAACATTGAACCTCAAACCAAAATAGAAAAGGAGAGTTCTGGTTTTAACCTAAATTCTTCTTGGTAAATAGATTAACCTGGGAAAAAAAGAAAAAAAAAAAAAAAAAAAAAAAAAAAAGAAAGAAAGAAAAAGGAAAAGAAAAAAGAAAGAAAGAAAGAAAGAAATCATCCTGAACTTTAGTCCAAATTCATTCCAAACCTTGACTTTTCAGGCTCTGGGAGGGTGAAGCTGGCTCTTCCTTCAGGCCTGCCCGGAGCACCTGCCTTTCTCCTGCACAGCTACGTCTCCACTGGCGAATCCTCTGGAAGCAGAGATCCTACGTCAGGCTGGCTCAGACAAGCAGGTGCTCATGAGCCTGCAGAGCTGGCCGTGCACTCAGCCACACCTGGAGCAGCCTCAGGAGCCCCGCAGTGTGTCTGTCTGTCTGTCTGTCCGTCTGCACACCCGGGCAGAGCAGCAAGGCTGCAGGTCCTCCTGGTTTCTCTTCAGGCCTCTGTCTTCTTCTCTGCCATTTCCCTCCTTAGCCATGAGCCCCTGTGCCCCAGGGCTGGTCCCTGGCTCCTCCCTCTGGTATCAGTGGCTTTCACCCCATTTCAGGACCCTTGTGTCCTCTTTGTGACAATCATGCCAGGGCACCGTGCTCTCCCTTCTCCCTTCATCGAAACATGAAAGATGGGATGGATCCACCTTACTTGTCTGCTGGGAGCCTCCGGTGCTGGGGAGGAGGTGCTGGACTGAGCACAGTGCCTTCCCAGGCCCAGGCCCAGCCTCGGCGTGAAGATGGTGGACGGGAGCAAGCCCCCTGCACCAGGCCGGCCCGGCAGCCGCTCTTGCCCCTTCCCCGCTCCCCACCCCTCCCTCCCTCCACTTCAGAAGTTTCTGTGGCACAATTTGAGTGTTCCAGAATGCCCAGTGCTATTTTCATTCTGTATGAAATAATTTTTCCAAATTGAGACATGACTTTCAGTGTTTCTTACATTGTTTCTGTGAGTGAGAATGAAGCGTGTGACGAAGGAATGTGAGGATGACACACGGCGTTTTTGTGAATAGAGACGTTAGTCAACTGACCCACTTGGCACTAAGAAATATTTTCATTTGCTTTCCGACAAAATAGTAGTGAGTGAACAGCAAGGAACGCATTAACAGCAGCTAATTCCATATTTATCACATCATATTAAAATAGCAACAAAGGAAACAAATGTAGTGAAACCTCACAATTCTGTCGCTCAGGATAATTAGTTTTTTAACTTCCTGTGTGTGTGCGGCTGCTGTCGGGGGTGCTGGCCTGTGGCAGGAATTCGGGAGAGAAGTTGAGCTTCGTCTGAGTGCTGTTCTTCCGCCTGCTTCTTAGTAGCACCCGCGTTTCAGCTTCTGAGTTGACCAACTTGGGTTCATTGTCTGGGAACCCTGGTTGCACATTATAATCTCAAGATGCAATTTTCTGTTCTTTGAGCTGGCTGGACTTGGCCTTGTCTGCCTCACATCCAGGATACCATGTTAAGCTGTGTGTCGCTGGATCTTCATCATATATTTCCAAAAAGGCTAGTGAGCTTGTGGATATTAATAGGCCATCATGCACGAGAGCTGAATTCCCTCTTTATCTGGATTCCTGTGTCCTATTGACATCATGGAAAGTTCTCAGCTCAGGACAGGCGTTGGTAGGGCTTGCAATGAGAATCTGCTTTATCCTTCAGGGCATATTTCCAAGCTCAAGTGAGAAGCAACTCCCCTCCTGCCTCTCCTTCTTCCTGAAATCATAGCTTCTTATGTTGGTGTTTACAAAATTTGCCTGATAGCAAAAATCATCAGAAGTGCTAGAGAAAAACACAACCTTCTGGGCTCTTTCCAGGCCTCTCCAGTGAAAATCCTGAGGGACAGCTTGGTTTCAACAGGCACCCTGGGTAAAGTTTACAATCCAGCTTATTTGGGAACCTTAATTTATCTAAAGCCAACCCAGAGCTGCCCATGGAGACATTTTCTTAGCTCACTTTTGGGGAGAGGAGGTCAGTGTTGTGTGTGGCTTGTCCTTATTCTACTCCAAATGGCTGTGACCACAGCTGCATGAATGTTGGACAGCACTGGGGAAACAGTCTTCTGTACCCCAAGCCACTGTACAGGGCTTACAGGGGATTGCCCAGTCCTCACTGGCCCTCAGCGAAGAGGGAGAAAAATAGAGTTTGCGTCATTGTCTCTATGTCCAATGCAATTTGGGAATTCTGTTCTCACCTAAATTGTCCTTTGTGTGTGATGGTGTCTGGGCGCCTGTGTGCACGTGTTTAATTTTTCCTTATGCTTTTTTCCACGTGGTCACTCAGTCATTTTTAATTCAGTTTATGCAGGGAAAAATTGCCTCCTCATCAATCACAGCATTATTAATTTGAAAGATAAGCAGAATTCATGCAACTCCTGATCATTGTCCAGAATGAGAGCCATGTGCTCAGGAAGTAGTCCGGTCCCACCGCCACTGCCCTTGGGAAATAATGGGCTTCTTTGGGTGGCACTCGCTTGCTGAGCTCCCTCCCTGCCCTGGGTGCTCGGGGCTGCCTGCTGCCCTCCCCTTGCCTCTCTCTGCTGCTCTCTTCACCCTTCCATGGCCGGACCATATGCTCCCAAATCACCCTTCCACTCCAATTAAAGTCTCCTGAGTCAAAAACCAAGATGCAACAGTAAAGCAGAGCCCAACAACTCCCATCTTTGAGATCTGATGACCTCAGCCAGCTGGTAGGAAGAAAGACAGGAGGAAGTGAATTCATGCCTTGGTGGGAAAGACTGGTTGATGATTTTCTGCATTAACACATTGTCCCGAAAACATTTACGTTTTAAGCCACTTTTTATTAAAGTAAAGGAGTAAGCCTCAATTGCAGGATGTCAGGCAGTTTTAAAGGAGGGGGAGGGGAAATCTGGGGCACAGGATTTTTGAATCACGCCACCAGGTTCATAGTTCACTCTGCTACCTGAGGTCAACCATTGCTCTTGGAAATGTGTTGATACGGCTTTCAGCCAAGAAGGCCAGGGAAACCTGCTTGGGTCTGGTTAAAGGCAAGGTTAGCCCTCTCTGTCTGCCCTTTGTCTCTCATCTCCAGCAGGGCACTGCATAGGTGCAGACTCACGCCTGCCAGCCCAAATGTTTGCTTGACCCACTTTTGAGGAGAGGTGGCCAAGTCTATGGCTATGGCCACGGCTACATGAGGGTGCAGGGTGAGGTGTCCTGAGGGGTCACCTGCATATGCGGGGTCCCCCCCAGCGGAGGGAACATCTGTCCCTGAGCAGAGCATGAACTTTGCAAGCTGAAGTCAGGGTCCTTGAATTGTCATTATTTAAGGCTATTGGTTTGTGGACTAAGCGGTTGTCAGTTATGGGACTTTCGTGGAAACAGAACCAAGGACCTTTGGCACCTGCTCTTATCACTGTGTGTAAAGGTGAAAAATTGATTGGACTGTGGAAGAAAACATAGTACTTTATTCTTTCCCAGTTGAAAGTCTCATTTCCATGTCTTTCTGCATCACTAAAGTAATAAATCCTAATCTAACTAGGCAAGGTCTTTTTCCCCTTTGTTAAAAGATTCTATATTAAGAAATGAAAATCTTCTGCACAATAAATGCTAAGTGAGCAACAGAGAAGCACCCTGGACCTTTGTCCATGAGTCTAGAGACAAAGGTTAGACATTTATCAGGCCGTGTGTTAAGACGTGATCTTTGGATCCTCGGGTCCTCCATATTCTGACTCTTGGTTTTTAGTAATGGGACAGAACAACAGCGATAAGACGGACATGGCTGTCTTGAATTTTAGTCTTCACCCCTCTTCCTACCTACTAAATTCTTCCAATATTAAATAGAAATCTAAATCTTATGTGTGTGTGTGTGTGCGTGTGTGTGTGTGTGTGATGGAGTCTCATTAAGTTGCCCAGGCTGGTCAGAAAATCCTGGGCTCCTGTGGTCCTCCTGTCTCAGCTCCCGAGTGCTGGGCCTATGGGCATTTGCTGTCACCCCTGGCTAAAAACCCTAAAGTGTCAATAACAGAACCTTGAAAACAGGGCCTGACTTCCTTCACCTACAAGGTGTATTGCATGATCCTGATGAACCCTTGGGCTCAAGATCGGTGGCGAAATGTTCCTGAATGTGTTCACATGGAGTGTTGCGTGTCCAGCGATGTCGTCAGCCGGGGTGCGTCTTTAAATGCCTCCTTCTTCAAGTGCTCTGGAGGAAGCGAGTGTAGGTATTTTGTCATGAAACAGGAAGGTGGTTTCCAGTGCGATGAGGCCAGCTGGGCGCCGGGCTCCGTTCTAGGTGCACACTGCACCCAGTTCTCCCACATTTTTGTTGCCATCTTTAGTTGGGGAGACTGACGCGCCGGAGCCTGGTGACTTCCAGAGGCTCTCCGGTGCTGTCCCTGGGCTGAGGGCCGCAGGACTGCACATTGCCATGCTTGGCCCTGGAGCCGCCCTGCTTCCCCAGCAACCAAGACAGCCTGGAGGGACACCACCATCTAGGGAGACAGGCCCTGGGGCCGTGGGAAGGGAGCTGGGGAGAACTTGGGCCTTATCCATATCGCTTGCATTTCTTTTTGTAGTTATACTGTTCTCATGTATTATTTAGTGTAATTGAAAACTTTTAAAGTTAATATGGTCAGAGTTCTAAAATAAAAAAAAAAAAAGAAAAAACAGAAAACATTTTTTAAGAAAAAGCAAAATGGTCAAAGTCCTAAGTCAGGTTAATAATTTCCATAAATTCTTTGCTACTTTTTAAAAATATTATCAATTGGACACTTAAAGTATGGAGCTTAGTGACCATGAACATGCTCTCCTTATTTGTGGATGAGAAGACGGAGGCCACCTGATCTAAGGTCAGAGAGCTAGTTGGTGACGGCAGGTCAGCTGATGCTACTCGCTTTATTTTTTGTAGTCCGGGGCACGGGGCCCAGCGCCTCCTGCACCCTGGGCCAGCACTCAGCCACTGAGCTGTAGCACCACCGTGCTTTTTGAGAAATACCTCAGATGGAGTGAAATGCACAGATCTTGAGTGAACAGTAGGAGATTTTGACAAAGACTTATTTCCAGGTAACAAGCACTACAGCCGAGACATAGATCATTTACGTCACTCTCTCAGCTAGGCATCTTTTGGAGAACTTTTCCTCTCTTCCTTAATGTGCACTGACAAGAACTCAAGTGCTTACCTTTCTTGTGCATTCACATATTTTGTGGTTCCCAGCAAAGACATGCCTTGGTGCATGTGTGTATGTCCTTAAAAACTGAGGTCGTGTCTTCACAAGGTGTGGACGCTCTTCTTCCTGTCCTTTACAAACCAGTTCCTAATTGCTGAAATTGCTAATTGCTCCCCCATGTTATAAACATTAACTCGAGTTGGTCTTTAGCCCGACATAATTATCATTACGTACAAAATTATTTTTTAGTTGTTCAATGCTCACGCTTCTCAGACACAATCATAGTCAAAGTACATGTCTTTTTTTTTTTTTTAACGTAGCAGTTTCTATATTAAAATCTTGGAAGTTCTGTAAGAACAAGACATATTTACTAACACCCTTGAACTTGAGCAGGTTTGATCTGCGGGGCTTTGCTTTAACGGGAGAAAGTTTTCCAGGTGAGTTGGCAATAATTGTGTTAGTCAGCTTTTCATTGCTATGACTGAACCTGACCAGAACAGCTTAGAGGAGGAAAAGTTTATTTAGGCTCCTGCTTTCAGACGTTCAGTTCATGGCTAACTGACTGCATTGCTCTGGGCCCAAGGGGAGGTAGGATATCGTGACAGAGGGTGTGGTGGAGGAAAGCTGTTCAGGACCTGGCAGCCAGGAAGCAGAGAGTTTGCAGGGACCATATGAGCCCCCTCCTCAGCCATGCCCCTCTGCCTACATTGCCACCCATTAATGCACTCAAATTATGAATCCATCAAATGGATCAATCCCCCCTTAGGTTACAGCTCTTGAAATCTGATCATTCCACTTGTGATCCTCCCTGCGTTGTCTCACACATGAGATTTCCAGGGACACCTCGTATCCAAAGCACAGCATCATCTTCCGGCCGTGGTTGGTCAGTGCAGCTCCCTGCACACGCTCCTTTCTCCTGTTTGGTTTGCTCCCTGGGTTTGGCAAATTGTGTATATGCTTGTGCATGTGTGTGTCTGTGTGCACACGTGTGTGCGTGCATGTGTGTGAGCTGTGGACTGGCCCTGGTACCAATGAGCTGGCGACTAATTTCTACCTTCACGAGCATGGGGGGTGTCCTCTGCCATGGGGAATCTCAGTGCGCGTGACTTTGACGTCCTAAACGTCTGACATCCTTTGGATCTTGTTCTATAAAACGGTTCTAGAACTCCCAGGAAATAGTCCCCAAAGAAAGAAAGCATCTTTATAAATGTTCTCATAGTAGGGACCCAGTAGTTGAGAAACTAAAAATAGCAGAACTGCTCAGGAGCAGAATGATTAAGTGATTGGGTGCCACATAGTCACCAAACATGACGGATAGGTGCTGTAGTTTGAATCTGGAATGTCCCCCGAGGCTCAGTGTTAAAACTTGACCCATAACTGACTGTGCTATTAGGAGGTAGTGGAATGTCAAGAAGTGGGGCCTAGTGAGAGGCTTTAGGTCATGTGCTAAAAGAGGTGTGTCCTTGAGGGGGGTTGTGGGATACTGGTCTCTTTCCCTCTTTGCACTTGTCCATAAGGCAGATGGGCCTTTTCTGCTATGTGCTGTGTGTTGTCTTGCCACAGTCCCAAAAGCAAGGATCTGCCCTTTTGTGGATGGAAATCTCTGAAACAAAGCCAAAATGAACCTTTCTTCTTTTGAAGTTAATTATCTCAGGTATTCTTGTTACAGTAGCAGAAAGTTGACCAACACAATAAGTGATCAAAATGATTCATGAAAATATTTGAATAAGACAACATTAAGGGAAAAGAAGATTCTTAAAGTATCAAATACCATATAAGTAGTAATTTGCAACAATATGAAATAGTTATGCCTTAATAGAACTTGCTTATGAAACTTTTATGTATGAAAATAATTTTGATTTTATTGCTTTCTAGAGTTTTTACTCTCAAAGAAGTTTTACATTGAAATAATTATGGGAAGATGACAAGAATGATTCCAAGAACTGCTCTGATCCCATAATGTCATCATTTTCTGACATTTTGTCACATTTTTTTCTATCATTCACTTGCTCACTTTCCACATACATGTAGTTATTATTTTTTATAAATCATTTGAGAGTAGGTGGTGCACGTCATGTCACTTAACCCCTGTACTTCAGTGTGTCTCTTCAGGGGCATTCTCTTATGTAACCAGAGCAGACTTTAAATTCAAGAAAGATATAATACTTTAAAAACGTACAGTCTGCCTCCTGACTTGTCAATCATCCCAGTATTGTCCTTGCTATGTTTCTTCCCTCCAGTTCAGGACCCAGAACAAGATGGGTGCTTTGCATTTAGGCACATTGTCTCCTTTTAATTTTCTTTATCTGGAAGAACTGCTCAGCTTGGTCTTTTGTGACACGGACATATTTGAAGAATGCCAGCCAGTTCCTTCATGTCTCACTTTGGTTCTGTGTGATATTTTCTTGTGAAGGTTGAAGATCCTGAATGTCTGGCTGGTGAACTCTTAGGAAGGGGGTGTCCTCCCGGCCCAGCATCCAGAGCCCCATGAGGCCCGCCTGCTCCTCATGGTGGTGTTGGTGCCCATCCTCTGATTAAGCTGTCGTCTGGTTTCTGTTCGGAGCAGTGACTGTTGTAAGAGCGACCTGAGCGCGACGTGTCAAGAGCCCACGAATGGCCTGCCGCTCCTCCCACTCTCTCCTCTGACATAGCTTCTATCTTGGCTCATTTTTTCAAAAAATCTATTTTTAGTTGTGGATGGACACAATACCTTTCTTTTTTTTAATGTGGTGCTGAGGATGGAACCCAGTGCCCCACACGTGCCAGGCAAGCGCTCACCACTGAGCCCCAGCCCAGCCCCTGGTTCATTTTAAAGCCGCATTCCTCAAGACTGATTTACATACACCCTAGGTCGCCTGAAAAACCTGAGCTGCCCCTTTGCCTGTAACTCGCCATCCACACCTGACTGGTTGGCACCTTGCTCAAAGCCTGTGCTAACATGCCATCTCCTCCCTGTGCTCAACCAGACCTCATGCCTTCCTTCTAGACTTCCAGGGGCACTTTGTACCTTCTGCAGGGCACACGATAACTTCCACCGTGTGCTTGCAGCCCTCTGTGTGCTTCCCTGTCCGAGGCTCCAGACAGCAAGTGCCAAGGCTGGATCCTGGTCACCTGGAATGCCAGAGAGGCAATCCAGGGGGACTGTGGCAAGTCTGCTTGAAATTTCCACTTATCCCAGCTGCCTGTTTCCAGAACTCCTGACCTCCGCCTGCTCAGCACGCCTGCAGCTCCTGTCTGATGACACACGTTGCTGCTCTGCCCCTGAAGCAGGAGCGGGGACCTTCAGTGTCTGTCATTTCCATATTCTTAGCTCAGGCGTCAGGTCTGCGTGAATGAGCTGCTTCCTCGCGTGAGGATGCACCCCTCGTGATCCATCCCAGCTCTTGCTGGGGCGCTGGGCGGCTCCCCACTGCCTTGACAAGAAGGTGTGTGTGGGGGGCTGCTCTTGCTCCTGGTGCTCTCCGACCCACACTCAGTAAGTAGCTCTCTCCACGTGCTCACAGGTGAGCACAGTCCTACCCAAAGATTCCCCCGTGCGCAGGCTTCAGAGACTCAAAGTGTAACTGCCAGAATCACAGGCGTCAGGAGCCAAGGTGATTAATTTGTTCAGATAGTATGAATTTGTTCTGCCAAGACATGTGAGAAAAAGTGTTAATTTAGTTTGTAACTTTAATGAACAATTGGAAGAACCCAAATTCTAAGTAGGTCAGTCAAATCTTACGGTACCACTAATTGGTAAGTGTACTGGAAAAGACGTCCAGATGGATGACCCTGGAGTGCTCGCTACCCCTAAAGGAAGTGGGGAAACGTAAAAGCCATTTTGAAGCATGATTTCTACAAGTTTTCTGAAATCGAGGGAAGCACACCGCACTCCACCGTGGGGCTTTCCTTTAGGATATGAATGGGTTTCTTATTATTTTCTCACAGATTCTTATTTTAGGATGATTTTAGAGTCCCAGAGAACTCGTGAAGCCAGTGCAGGGACCCCCCTTTCCCTGTGGTCGTGCCCTGTGCCACCGTGTCATCTGGAGCAAGCTGGAGTCCAGTGTGGCACACTGTGAGTAACTAAAGTGGTTGACGCTTCCTCCAGGTCCACTTTCCTCGAGGGTCCACCGTGTGTGGTTTTGGTTCTTCTAGAACATCAGATGGAGAACTTCACATTGCATTCTGTCCTCCTGAGCTGAATGTTTGTCTCTGCCAACTCTCCCATTGGCATCTAGCATTGGGAGGTGGCCTGCTCCTTGAATGGACTAAAGCCATTACCTGGGAGGTGGGGGCGGGGAGGGGAGGTGGGGGCGGGGGCAGGGGAGGTGGGTCCCTCCCTCGCACTCAGACATGAGTGCTGTTTTGATGGATGATCCCAGTGGGTCTGGAGTGAGGGATGTACAGGGAGAGGGACTGTCCCCCATGAAACAAGCCTGCATTGGCCACCATGGTCAGATGTCTTGGTTGCAAGGGAGAAAAACCTAAATACAGAGTTATTTGGGTTAGAAATAATGTGTAATGGCTCATTAATACACTTGTAACAGGGGCATCTAAGGATGTGGGGGTCCCTGGCCCACCTGGATCCAGGGGTCAAGTGACTCATTAGGGCTCCCTCTGATTCCCTGTTCTGTCCCTCTTCCCGCTGTCTCTGGCTTGCTCCGTGGGCTCCGTGTGGTGGGAAAGCAGGGACTTTCCTGGAGGAGCACAGGGATCAACCCAGACGCCTGCGAGGAGCGGGGTGTCCGGAGCACGCTGGTGGAGGGATCTGGTCTGGAGAGTTCCCCCAGCAAGAGGAAACACATAGGCAGAGAGAGAGGGAGAGACACAGGCGTGGGCAACGTGGAGGCAAGTCCCCTCCCGTCGTGGAGGAACCTGGCCCGCCCCAGGAGGACGGAGGATCCATTCTGGGCTTTTGGACAGGTACAGGAGTGAGCAGGGTGTTCCGAGGAAGGGAGCTTCAGTACCCGGAAGAGTGAGGTCATGATTCAGAGCTGGGAAGAAGGGAGAAGAACTGGTTCAAGATGGAAGACGGGGTGTTTCAAATTGTTGAGACTGAGGCGCCAGTTGGTTGTCAAGGGAGATAAGTACATTTGGGTCTGGGTTTCTGATGTGAGCATAGCTTACAGATTTAGGTTTGGGAATTATTTGCACAGGAATAAGGGAAATAGGGTGAGCATTTGTTATGTGCCTGCTGTTTTCAGGTCTGGGGATACATTCCTTTAAATATTGTGACATGAAGCCACCTAATGCTCCCAGGAGCAGAACAAGAGAGGGTGAGTACACATGGTTCATTTGCCTCTTCACCTAGTGAGGACCTACTGTGTGCCAGGATCCCTCCAGTGAGTGGCAGGTAGACCTGTCTTCAAACCTGAAGTCTCAGTACGTGCGGGCGTGATCTGGATCAGGTCCAGAAGGTGCAAGGTGAGGAAGCAAGGCTGCAGAGTTCGGTGAGTCAGGAGCTAGCAGAGGCGAGCAAGGCGCAGAGGACCAGCAAGGGTCAGAGGAGGGGCGAGGGGACTGAGAGGCATCGTGCCTCAAAAGAGGGGTGCACAGTGTGGGTCTGGAATGTCCCCAAAGGCCCAGGTGTTACAGGCTTGGTCCCCAGTGTGGTGCTGCTGTGGGGAGTGGGAACTTCAAGAGGCAAGGCCTATTGGGAGGTTTCAGGTCATTGGGGGGTCATGTCGGTCCCTTCCTCCTTTTCCTTTCTGAGTCCTGGCCATGAGAAACAGGACTCCTCTGTCATATGCTCCCATCATGATGTGCCTTGACACAGGTCCAAAAGCAACTGGGTCAACTTACCATCATGCACTGGATCCTACAAAACTGTGAGCCAAAATAAACCTTTCGTGTTCTAAGCTGACTCAAGTATTTTGTTATAGTAACCAAACACTGACTAACACAAGGAAAGGAAGCTAGAACGGGAAGTGAGAAACGTATCTAGCTGACAGTGTCAAATGTCAAGGACATGAAAAATGATAGTGATTACCTCAAGTTGATGGTGAGTTAGTTGGATGGGAAAAAGAAGTTTCAGCATAGTGGTGTGTGTAGGAACCAGACTTCATGAAATTAGGCATAAGTAGGTAAAGAAATGGAGACAGTGGGCAGTGATAGTGTAAGCAAGGGGAACAGGAGACAGCAGCCAACCAGTGGGAGGGTCGAGGCGTGAGGGATGCTGGGGAGATGTGAAGTGCCAGACCATTGTGCCAGGCTGGATGGAGAGGCCAAGAGACAGTAGGATTATGGGCTATTGTGAAGTGCTAGAGTTCTGTGTGTGTGTGAAAAGAATTAGAAAGCTGGAGAGATGGCGGGATATGGTCTTAAGGTGTGAACTGAATTTCAGTTTGGGATCCGAGGAATGGGCGCTGTGGATGATAAAGAAAGTCAAAGCTTGAAAGGAGGCTGGGAAGGAGCCAAGATGGAGTTTGCCTGGATTGAAGAGGAGAAAGGTGAGTGTCCTGATGGGGCTCTTTCCAAAGATGGTGGGAAGGGAGGGGTGCAGAGGAAGACCCGCTGGTGCAGGACGGGGTTGCAGGGGGACAGAGCCTGTTCTGAAGCACTGGGGGAGGGGACTTCAGACTCTGGACAACCACAAAGAGGGAGGGCAGGAAATCGGGGGCCTTGGCCTGAAAGCGGGAGGGGTCATTAGAGCTTTGGGGAGCAGGGCAGTGCGAGGGGAGTGTGAAGGGAGAATTCCTCAGCTGAGAGGACAGGAGCCACGTTCGCTGGGCGAGGCGCGGGTGGAAGGCCGGGCCGGGAGGAGGCCCGGCAGAGCCAGGCTGGGGAGGAGGGCTCGGGTGGCCGCTCGTGGCAGCGCTGGCTGGCTGGTCCTGTGTGTGCTCAGGAGTCCCAGACCTGGCTTCCCTGAGTGAATGCAGCCCAAGCTCGTCCCACGGTGGCAACGTCCTGGCATACAGAACGCCGCTGTGGTGCAACAGCAACTCGGCCGCTTACTTTGGGTTCACTGATTAAGAAACAATGAGCCTGCAAAGGTCAGGGGAGTTTCTTTTTTTTAAAAGGGAACAAATATTGAACATGGTATTGTTTCAAAAGCGGTGGTAACTAAATAAATAAATCTGTGCCCTGGATGAGTCGTTCTCACTTTTTTGGGGTAGCTTAAGGCTCTTGAAATGCTGTTGAATTAAAATAAGTTCCCATTTTGCTTGGCTATCTGCCACGCCAGCTTTAAAACGTGTAGAATAGTCATGTGTGTGTGTGTGTGTGTGTGTGTGCTTTTTAGCAAGAAATCCACTTAGAGTTGGAGGAGGAAGTTCCCAAATAACTCCCCTTCTTCTGAACTGTGGAAGACTTCCAAGCATCCAGCTGGTGTTCATGGAGCAGAGACCGATGCTGCACCAGAGACCAGCCTCGCCCAGGCTGTGGGAGTGAGCTGACGGGGCTCTTAGCCTCGGTCGGGTCAGTGTCAGACTCGGAGGTTGGAAGGTGGCTCCAGAGTGGCCGTCCAGTGCTTCCTCTGGGCCTTTCCTACCTGAGGTCTACATCTGTCTGGGAACTGTAGTAATTTTTTTGGATATAGAAGTTGGGGAATAGAAAATTAGTTTTGACTTAGTGACTAGTTTTTAAATAAATTTAACCTTTTCAGATGATTTCAGCACTGAATTATTCCAAAGACTATCTTGACGTCCAATGAGAATAGAATGAATGGGACATTCTGACCCCACGTGCACAGATGACTACACTGTGTAACTCTGCATTGTGCACCACCAGACAGATGAGAAGTCAGACTCCATTTATGTATGTGTCAGAATGCTTTCTACTGTCATGTAGAACTAATCAGAACAACAGCAACGAAGAGAATCGCTTCACTCCACCCTGGCTCTGCCTCCAGTCCAGCCCCTAATTATGGCCCCTGTCTAAATACTGAAGCCCCACCGTGGAGGGGCTTCCCACTCTAGAGATGTTCCCCATTCTCCCTGAATGTGCCTTTGCTTTCCTAAATAAATCACTGTGTCCCTGAAACAAAGGAAAAAGAATATCTAGACACCCTATCGACTATCAGAGGGTTGCAGAACTTATCCACCTCTCCTCACCTTTCTTCCTCCCCTCTCCTTCCCTTCTCTCTTTCATCTATCTCTTCATCTATCACTATGTCTGATCTATCTATCCATCTATCCATCCATCCATCCATCCTTACATCCATGTATGTAAGTATGTATCCATCCATCCATCCATGTATCTATCCATCCATCCATCCATGTATCCATCCATCCATCCATCCATCCATCCATCCACCCATCCATCCTTACATCCATGTATGTATGTATCCATCCATCCATCCATCCATCCATCCATCCATCCTTACATCCATGTATGTAAGTATGTATCCATCCATCCATCCATGTATCTATCCATCCATCCATCCATGTATCCATCCATCCATCCATCCATCCATCCATCCACCCATCCATCCTTACATCCATGTATGTATGTATCCATCCATCCATCCATCCATCCATCCATCCATCCATCCATCCATCCTTACATCCATGTATGTAAGTATGTATCCATCCATCCATCTATGTATCTATCCATCCATCCATCCATCCATGTATCTATCTATCTATCTATCTATCTATCTATCTATCTATCTATCTATCTATCATCTATCTATGCATCCATCCATCCATCTATCCATCCATCCATCCATCCATTCATCTATCTGTCTATCTATCTATCTATCTATCTATCTATCTATCCATCCATCCATCCATGTATCTATCTATCCATGCATCCATCCATCCATGTATCTGTCTGTCTGTCTGTCTATCTATCTACCTATCTATCTATCTATCTATGTATCTATCTGTCTAGCATCTACCTGTCATCTACCCGCCCACCTACCCACCCGTCAGTTTATCCCATAAGTGCCCGTGTCTTTTTCTTCCTTGCTCTGGAGAGAGTGGGGACAGGAGGTGGTTAGGGAGCCATGGTTGTCAGAGTCTCCGTTATCACCAGAGTCTGTCTGAAGTGTTCTTGAGGGCAGTTCAGTCGTGCGGCTTGAAACCAGGGTCATGGAGGAATGAAGCACTTTCCCTGCGCTTCAGGGACACACACCTTTCAGGATATAGGGACAAATGGACCAGAGGAAGCTTGCAGGGTGGAGAGCGGCAAGAATTCCAGATAGCGATAAGGAAATAGCTTCGCTCTTTCCTCCTCCAGAAGGAGAGACTCACAGCCCAGCCCCTCATGTGGCCTCATTTTCTGGTCGCCACAGGCCTCTGCCCTGAGACAGACTCTGGCCCTCTGCCTGAACCTCCCTCCTGTGGGAGCTGTTGGTGGCCCACTGGTGATCGGGCTGTGGCAACACCACGGTGAGAGGCGAGACCAGACTCCCGGGAGGCAGCTCCCTGCAGCCAGCGCTGCTCCTTGAATAGGTGACTGCTCCCCGAGAGGCCTCCTTTCCCAGGCCCAGACACACCTGGCGACATGTAGGACTGAAATGACCCCACGCCTCCTTGTGTGGAGGACCACGGTCACTCACCTTCCTCTGGTCCTCAGAATGTCCCCCATGCAGGCCGCGTTCCTGTAACTTTGGTCAGCACTGCAGTTCTGTCCTCCGGCCACTGTCACACATGCCTGTTTCTACGCTGCTTTCTGCCTCCGCTGCCCGCGATGGCCCCCGTGCTGGCAGCATCCTCGGGCTCCTCCACTGTGCTCTGCAGCTCCTGATTCTTCTTCTCCAAGGCCCTGGGCCCAGACTTCTCGCAACATTTGCCTCCTCCCTCTTCAGCTGGAACATGGCCGTCCTCTGAGGAGAGGCCCTCCTGGGAGCGGCCCCCTCTCAGTGGAAGGCATCTCTTCCTTCAACCCTTCATTTGCCTCAGAAACCGTAGATGGAATTGGTGTCTTTTTGTTTCCTGTTGATTTTTCCAAACTGTCTGTTCTTCTTTCAACTTTGGAAACCCCAATCCACCGAGCTCCTGCCTTTGGAATTCACCTTCTCGCATCTTCCCTGACAGTGATCCTCTCCCAGGATTTCCCATCCTACTCTGATGTTATGTGTTCATGTCCTCCTTCAGTCCTACTCCAGTCTTCTGGGTTTTGTGGTCCTTGTAGGTGACGTACTCCATGCCCCGGGCGGGCAGTTTCTTGGACTTCTCTATTCCGATGATCTCCACTCCACGGCAGCCAGCCGCTGCCCTTCCCACGGCCATACCTAGACACTGTTCGTCACCCTTGCCAACACCTCCACCTCCTTCAGAGTCTCTGAGCAGACAGCACCATCCTGCTATGATTCCCACATTCCGAGCCTTGGTCTCACTCCTACCCGGTCCTTGGAACTTCTTGGTCTCCACAGGGACACTTGATTGGTTGACTCTACTGGAAGCATTTGATGCAGTTACTCATCTTCTTGATCAGGTGGTGTCCATGACCTGGCAATTTGGTCACATCCTTGCAAAAAAACTGAAATTCTTAATATTCTCTCTGTCCATTAAACTCATCTGAAAAAACCTGCCGTGAGCGAAATCCAAGGATTGTAGGCTGTGACGACAGGTGAGAAATGGATGTTACTAGAGAATCCACACAACCATGCCTGGACTTGCCAGGAGTTTCCTACCCTAAATCCCTAATGGTCCAGAACTGCCAGACGATGCTGTTACACTTCCCTGGTACGATCACTTGCTATACTCTAGAAAAATCTCTTCTCAAACCTTTATTCCCAGGCAAGAACCTTTACCAATGGAATTAACTAAGGACTACTTCATCTTCCCATGGGTAAGCTGCCAGCCCATCCCTGCATCTGCGCTGACCAGGTCAGGAGCTTTTCCTTTCCTGACGGAGTACTTCTGCTCTACCCTGCAGCCTGTCCTCTGGCATCTCCAATCAGATCCACTCTTCCTTAAGGGCCTAGTTACCCCCCTCTCTCTAATTTCTTTCTTCATTGAATTATTCATAACAACATACAAACATGTATTATTATTAATCTTTAAAAATAAAACCTGGGCCCCACATCCCTTGCATACATTCCCTTTCTCTCACAAAATCTGCAATCTATTTGTTTATGCTTCCTGTCCCATTTTCTCACTATTTTTTTTTTTTTTTTTTTGGTTTCATAAATCCATTCCAAGGGTGCTGTGTGTATCCCCCCCACTCTGCAGAAATTGACCTTACCAATGGCGTCTAACATGGCGGTCAACGTTCTGTCCTGGTCTCACCCAGCCTCTCATTAGCATCTGACTCAGTGGATCCCTCCTACCTTTCTGCCCCTTTGTTTAATGATGTCGTTTGCTTCACAAATGAAATATGCTGGTCAATGAATACAAAGTCACTGCTAATACGTAATTCAACTAATGTGTGATATTACACTGCTCACATAATTCAGGTACAATTCCACTCTTTCATCTGTAGGCTTCCTTTCAAGATGAACATGTGACATATTCTGCAGGGTCTGCAGGTTTCTGATTGTAGGTAGCATCTTCATGCTTCTTGAGATCCTTCTCTCTCTAAGCCCAGGTGTTCTGATTGTCCTTGTGTCTTCCTGTTACCCTTGTGCCGCGTTTGCAGGCTCCTGTTCTTTGCCACTTGGTGTTGGCACGTCCTGGTACTGGGACCATATATTCTGGGGTCCTGTTACTTGGGTGTAATTTCTGACCCTGTCACTTCCTAGATATAGAACCTTGGGAAATCTACTGCATCATTTTCTTTTTTGGGAAAAATAAGGGGACATCCTCCTTTCTAGTGTGGCTGCAAGGATGGAAGAGTTAATGTGAGTAGAACATACTGAACAGAGTCTGTTTGCGGCATGTGCCGTGTTCACGTATTAATGTTTCCTAGGCCTTTTTGTGCTGAAGTGGAAGGGGACTTGCCTCTTGGGCTATTCAATCAGAAAGTGCCATCAACAATTGTTCGTGGCCCTTTCCTCTGCCATGTAAAGAATCTCCGCATGAGAGAGATATGAGGTCGTTCAAGGAATTCCAGAATTGCTGGAAGACAGGCCTGATAGTTCACTGCATGGTTACTGCAGCTGAGAACAATGGCTAACCTCAGGGAAAATTGTGGTCGAAAAACACCATTCCTGCTACCTGTTGCCGCTCGACATTCCCCAGCCCTAAACCCAAAGGCAGAATCTATGCCACTGTTGCCCCAGAAGGAAAAGACACTATGACCACCGTTCTTGTCAAAAAGTCATCTCCCAGGTCAGAGCCGCCATGGCTATTGCACCCCCGCACGTCCAAGTCTTGCATAGTTTCATCTGTTTGGACATGTCTAGATCTATGTCTTAACTCTGGTAAATCTAGTTTTTCATATTCTATTACTATATAAATGTACATGAATTACACTGGTGTACTTTACAGAATTACTATAAAAATGCAATCAAAAAATATTTCAAAGGCAGGACTCACAATATGGAAAATATAAAAATGCTTTGGAGCAGCTGCCGCTGACGTTTCCAAGAGGTGGTGTGTGGAGAGGGGACCTGTTGACTTCCTGTGAATCCCAGGATCCACTGGCCCCACAGCTGCTCCCTAGACTTTCTGAAGTCACTTCCTGTGGTTAAGCTGGTTTGAGTTGATTTTTGTGGGTTCTATTCAGTGTTATTAATGCAAAGTCTTGCTCTTCTTAATGGTCTGTCTTCCGCCCTGGCTGGTGTCTCCTCTGCTCCCTCCTCTCTGGAGTCAGGTGATCTTTCACAGGTACAAATCTGCTTAGGTACTTTTCTGCCTAGACCATTTTCATTGCCTTAAGCTAACCTGAGTCCCAGGGCAGTGCCACCTCTCTGGAATTTGGGCCCGGCCCACTCTGTCAGGCTCAGGTTTTGGTGATTTTCAGGCCCCAGTCTTGGTGGCCTTGGTCTTGCTCCTTAAGTGTGTGGCCTTCTCATGGACCAGGCCTCCAGGCAGCAGGGTTCTTTCCTGGAGAGCCCTGTATGCTGTAGTTCTCTTCCCTCCCCGCTGCTCAGCCCTGAGAAAGCTCTTCTTTATCCTTGTCTTTCAGCTTTGCTGTCCGGTCATGAGTCTCCTTGAAGTGGGAGCTCCTAGGGTGGGTGCTCACTGCTGCATCTGCCGTCCAGGGTGGTGGATGTGGAGAGTGAAGGCGGAGGAGGCTTTCCACCCACATGGAGAGTTGACTCTTACTCATCTCCGTATCTCTGCCAAGTGTGCCTGGCACTCGTGTGACTCAATCCACACTCATGACTTTATGGGACTTGCTGTTAAAGGGATGGAACTGGAGACTAAGTAAAATAAACCAATCCCAAAATGTCGAGGGTCAAATGTGTTCTCTGATATGTGGAAGCTAATCCAAAATAAGGGGGGATTTGATAAAAGAATAGAAGAAAGGTCAGTGGAGTAGACAATGGGGAATGAAGGGAAGGAAGGAGGGGTGGACAGGCAAACGGTGGAATGGATCTGACCTCACCTTCCTGTGTACATAGATGAATACACCACAGAGACTCTCACCATCATGTATAGCCACAAGACACTAATTAAAAAAAAAAAAAATGGAGTGAGACAGACATCATTACCCTGTGTACAGGTGTGATTGCACGAATGGTGTGAATCTACATCATGTACGACCATAGAAATGAAATGATGTACCCCATTTGTGTACAATGAATCAAAATGCAGTCTGTAAAAAATTAAAAGATAAATTAAAAAATTTTAAAAAACCCTTTAAGTAAATAACAGAAAGATCAGTAGAGTAGAGGGAAGGGAATGGGGGTAGGAGGAAAGGAGGGGAGGGGAAGGGGAAGTACTGGGGACTGAATTAGAGCAAAGTGTCTTCCATGCTTTTACAATGATGTCAAAGCGAATCCTAATGTTATGCATAACTAAAAAAAAAAAAACAATAAAAAATAAATCTGCATTTACACCAAAAGCCATCATCAACAGAGTTAAAAAGCAACCTGTGGCATGGCAGGAAATGTTTGCTAGTCACATCTTTGATAAGAGATTATCATCCTGAATTATAAACAATTCCTAAAACCCTACAACAACAAAAAACCCAATTAAAAAATGGGCCAAGGACTTGAACAGACATTTCTCCAAAGGAGATAAACAAATGGTCAATAAACCCATGAAAAGATGCTCAACAGCACAGGAATGTGAATCACAACCAGGAGTGAGGAGTGTGAGAGCTGATCTCACACTCACTAGGTGGCTGGCTGTTATTTAACAGTCAATCGATCAAACCGAAAACAACATGTGTTGGTGAGGACGCAGATAAATCAGAACCCCGTGAATCCATGGTGCAGCAACTGTGAAATACAGCATGGTGTCTCCTCGAGAAGTTTAAAATAGATGCACTGTGTGATCCAGCCATTCCATTTCCCGTGTGTCCAAAAGAACTGAAGGCAGGATTCCACATAATGATCCACTCGTGTTCACAGCATCCCAGAGGTGCAAACAACCCAAACGTCCATGAATGATAAATGGATGCACAAATGTGGTGTGTGTGAGCGGGTGTGCATGCGCATGTGTGCGTGTGTGTAATAGAATTGTTCAGCCTTAAAGAGGAGTGCGGCTCTGATACATACTATGACATGAACCTTGAGGACATTGCACTAAGTGAGAGAAGACAGATACGAGTGGGCAAAGACTGTAGGTTCACCTTCATGAGCACCTGGAATAGTTACAGAGACAGTAAAAAGGCGCTTTTCAGGGGTTCTGGGGAGAGGACAAGGGAGTTATTGCTTAATGGATACAGTATTGCAGTTTGGCAAGACGAAAGCATTTCTGGAGGTGGATCGTGGTGATGGTTGCCCGATCATGGACTATGCTTAATGTCACTCACCTGTGCACCTGAGAGTGGCAAAAATGGTACCTGTTTTTTGTTTTGTATATTATTCCCACAATAAGAAAATGAAAAATTTGAAAGAAAATCTATTTCCCGGCTAAACACAAGCTCGTGAGGGAAGGGACTTTGTCTCTCTTTTCCTCTGGATACCCAGCGTCTAGGACAGTGTGTGGAACACAGGCGGATCACTCGTGGGGGCTGGATGAATGAGCACCAGCCGTGCCTGCAGGGGTAGGAGACCGGGGCTCCACAGCCAGGTTTCCACCTGGGAATACTGGCCAGAAGGTCGTGCAGCATTTTCATACGGGGGATTGAACCCAGCGGTGATTAACAGCTGAGCCACCTCCCCAGCCCTTTATTTTTTATTTTGAGACACGGTCTTCTAAGTTGCTGAGGCTAGCTTTGAACTTGAGATCCTCCTGCCTCAGCCTCCCAAACTGCTGCGATTTCAGGCATGAGTCACTGCCATGCAACATTTGTGGCACAGGTCCCAGCTCTGCTTCTGACAAGGCCTCATAGACACCACATCATAACTTCCCAGGGCCTTAGCCTCCATACCTCCAATATTTAGTGGCTATGCCTTTCCAAGCAATGTATTTGGCAGGGTCTCTTCCAGCATAAGGAATCACTCACTGACCGTGTGCCCTGTCACAGACCTGGACTCTTGCCTGAGGTGATGTTTTTGCTGCTCAGACTGTGTCACTCAGGCTACCAGAATCACTGTCTCTCCTCTGTGTCACATCTGTCCCACCTAACGCAGCTCAGATGCTGCCCATCTCTCCTGCACTGGAATCTCTGAAGCTGCGTTGAGCTTTAAATGGGTGGATCACAAAGACTTTGCTAAGGTGTCTGTAGACCCTCAATGTCTGTCCATTTCTCAGATCGTGAGCTCCCACAGGAGCAGAGCCATGTTGTGAACTCATGGCCTCTGTTCTCAATTCAGTGCAGTGAGCAGATCAGGTTTTCCCACATGACAAGGAAGAGAATGGGGAGAGTTTTCTTCCATCACATCGAATGGAGCTGCTGGATATTATGGGTCCTCTTAGAATCTTCTGGATGGTTTCCTCTTTTTCACTTGAATACCTTATTCCCCTGGAGTGAAATGCATAGAGATAGAAAGGTAAATGGTCTGAAAACCAATGTACTGTAATACATTCACTTTGGCTACAAAAATAAAACAACCCAAACCTAGTTTTTCTTGCAGTCTTTAAATCCAGATGGTAGTAAAATTTGACATTTCAATTCTGTTTGTGAAATTCATTTTGTTTTTAAATTGAGAAGAACCATAGAGCTAAAAATGGCCTGAAGTACTGGGAAAGCCTGGTGAGACCTCTTTAGAAGTGTTGTTAATAAGGGCTTCACATTTCAAAGTGAATCGGAGTCTCTGCAGGTGGAGACTCTGAACATCTGCAGTGGGCATGAATAAGGAGGGTCCTGGTACCCAAAGCAAGGTCTTACTCCTCACCTAGTATGAAGGAGGCAGAAAAATAGACTGGGAAATGCAAGGAACGGGGAAAAATGGATAACAACAGAATCTGTTTTGGTAGCCAAATTGAGTTATTTAATAAACAAACAACCAAACAATTCCTTGTTGGGATTGGAATTTAGAATTTGCGTTAGGGCTCCATTTGTAGTTGGTAAGTAACGACTTACATTAACTGGACTGCATGGTAGAATGTTCATAGTGCTCATTCCAAAGTTAGGCTATCATTCTCAACAAGTGAGTCTTTATAAAGTTCTAAAATTAAGAAGCACGGAAGGTCTTTTCAAAATTACATGTCTGTACTGTAAGGATTCAACTTAATTAAACTCAAGATTCAGACGTCCAGAGTGGGCAGAACCAGGAAGATGCCCCTCTTATTACAGAATCCTTTATTGGCAAGCCTGACTTCTGACTGAGTCTGTTCTTCATATTCTTGGAGGAAAACAGAAACAAATTGGCATCTACATGTAATAACCAGTGTATCCCTTAAGTTTCTTTCGGTTGAAAGTGAAGAAAGCTCAACCTCAATTATTTTAATGAAAAAAAATAATTTGTTGACTTTTGTTAACTGTCAAGTCCAGGGAGGAGGCCGGTTTACCTGTTGCTGGACACAGGTACTCCAGAAGTGTCTCCAGGACAGGTGTCACCTGACTTTCTTCCATTCTCAGGTGCTTTGTGGCCTCATCGTTGCAAGAAGGCTGCAGCTTCCCAAGACTTCACATTCCCCCGATGGGAATGTGGTTCTTTTAAGCAGAGTCATGATAAATATAGGGTCGGAGACAACAGATATTAACTCTAAGTTATGCCTAATTAAAGTACCCAAGGTTTTAATAGAATGTTTACTAACATTGACCACTTATCATGTGCTAGGACATGCAGAGATGAGGAAGGAAGGTCTTCTCCGGGTTCCTTATGGTCTGAGACTCCGCTGACTCTCCAAGTTGATGCCTCAGTGAGAGTTCTGTGCTTCCTGACTTTAATGCATTTACTCAGGGGGGTCTGAGCACCTGACTGCTTTGCTGTCTTGCAGAAAGATACAGTAATGAGCTATTTTCTCCACACCTTTCTCTTGGGAAACACGCATTCTCCGGAGATGGAGAGAACAGATTTCTTCAAATTCTCCCTTCTTTTTGCTACATTCTCTGTTTAGACCAAAAGGAGAAAGAATTATTTCTGGCGCTGGGCTGCAGGCAGCTCCTCTGTGTGGAAGTATTGCTACTGTGTACATAAACTGCGCATTTGTGTTCAGTGACAGTCCTCGCTTCCTCTCCTGGCGCTGGTGCAGGTTCTTCTCCGATGCTTTCCTCTGTTTCCTTACATGACTCTTCTCCTCCTCCATAAATGCATAAGACCAATATATGTGTGCATATGTACGTGCGTTTGTGCAAGTGTGTGTGTACACAGTCGGTGTTAAAATGTGTGACTTGCGGTAAGGCATACTCATCTGCCAGAGTGCGCCTCAGCTCTGATCAACTGGCACAGCTGCCCTGGGACGCGGGATCACGTGCGAGCCCTCTGTGCTGGCCCTGGATAAGGACGACAAACCATCTTTAGCAGTGAACTTCCAAAGGCTGCCCCCTCCCACCCTCCCAACGAAGGCAGGAAGGGGAGTGGGGCACGGGGGTAGATGCTGGAGGATCGAAGGAGTCGTTCTTGAGAAATAGGCGGCGGGAGAGCAAGACCTCCTTCACTCCTTGGGAAACCATGTGCCAGTGGGGGAGATGGAGCCATCTGTTTGGGGGCGAGGGGCGACAGGTGAGGAGGAGGTGGTGAGGAAACCCCATGGAGGGGAGAGCTCTTTTGGATTGGAATAAGAGAGTCTCCGGAGACGCTTGGATAGATTGAGAATAGGGTCGAGATGAGGTTTTAATGTGTTTCTCTGGACTGATGCTGTGATTTCGAGAAATATCTTGTTCTGATACTTCTCCCAGACTGCACCACTTGGTTCTATTGGTTTCTGAAGGATGAAGCCCCAAGAGCAGGAGCTTGAGAGCCTCTGGTGATTCTGTTTATCTGCCCATCGTCTCACAGAAGGGGACAGTGGCCGTGTTTTGTGCCACAAAAGCCGCCTGTATCTTCTTATCTCACTGAACTGGGGCAGGGCCCCCGGAGCTGGGATGGACCCTAAATGGCGACAACCGCCGAGTCGTCTGGTGAAAAGCAGGGGCTAGGCCGGGCGTCTTCCTTCCCTTGGGGACTAGTACCAGGACACCGAGGCACCCCTGTCAGCCATGGCTAGTTTCTGAGTCTCCAGTGTGTGTCCAACATCGTCCAGTATGGTGTAGGTAGCGGGAAGGGAGGAGGGTAAGCAATCCAGCAGGGTGATTTCAGACTATTAAAGTGCTTTGAAGGATGGAAACGGGGTGCTCTGGTAGGCAGTTGTTGGGGTGAAGAGCTACGTTAGCTGGCCAGGGCAGAGCGGGGCTCCGAGGAGGGCCTGGCTGCACCCGGCCTTGGCTAAGGGCTGGTGCAAGTGAGCTCCAGCAGAGGCCTCGTCGGGGCCAAGGCGCTGAGGTGGAAACCTCAGGGCGGTCTGTCAGGGGAGCTCTGAGTGACCCAGGGCTGGAGACCAGTCAAGAGCCCTGTGCCACAGAGGCAGGAGGGTCCTTGTCCAGAGTGGGGGTTTTCTCCCAAGTGAGAGTTTGAGCAGGAAGCAGCATGCTGTGAATGATGGCGATGTTTGCCGAGGGGAGAGATGGAGAGGGACAGTTCACAGAGGGAGCTGAGGCTGAAGTCCTCCACAGAGAGGCCTGGAGGGCTTTGGTGGGAAAGGAGCCTCCCAGGGTCGAGAAGCAGCAGAAACCGGGTCTTAGATGAGGAACCAGGTTTCACAGGTGTGAGAGGTGGGCTGGGGGAGCCAGCCGGTGGGAGAAGGAGGTCGCGGGGGCCAGTGAGGTGGAGAGCGTACCCAGCGCCCACGCTGCCTGCACGTCGGGTGGCTTCCCGGTTCCCAGAGGGCTACCGGCACCATGGTTCCTCGGAGGTCCTCGTTTCCTTATCACGCCATTGATTCTTTCACTAAACTCCTTCTCTCCTCTAAAAGCCACCTTGAGAGACTCTATTACTAGAAACTAAACCTAGCTAAGGAAAACAAATGGAACAAACCACACACCTTGTTCGGTAACGTGTCTTATTCCCTTGTCAAGAGACAGCCGCAGCTCTCCTGTCAATCAGTAATGACTGACGTGGTGTTGTTGGGGCTCATGGTTGGAGACCTGCTCTCACACCTCCCATGCTCCTGACCCCGCTTCACTGGCCTTCACACAAGTGACGCATTTCTTGTGCCTCCATCGGCTGCACCACGTATTCCTCAGTTTCTGCCTCGGGGTTTCTCAAACCCCATGTAGTAAGAAGCCAGTGGGGACCCATTGAGCACCTGAGTTTGTGCAGACCTGGAAGTGTGAGGTGCCAATCCTCACTGGAGAAACCTTTCCAGTGGGGGCGGGAGGCAGCCAATAAATGCTCCAACCCCGTCTCACAGGCCGACGATTCTGAAGAGGCACATTGTCCTGTGGCTCCGTAGAGGCCCCAGTTTCCTGTTTGATAATAGGCCTTCATGGTGGTGTTTCCTTCTTCCCTACTCACTTTCCTGGTCCCTTGCTAATCTTCCCGTGAACTATCTGCATGCGAGCCTTTGGTTGCTGCTTTCTGGCTGAAGTCCAGGCTAAGGCAAACTGCATTGCCCACTGGCATTCTAATACAGTAATTATTTCCTTACTGCTGGACATTTACATCATTTCCTTTTGTTGTAGTCTGAAATAGTGTTGTGATATACATTCTTATAAATACATCTTTGCCTATTTAGGAAAAGGTACCATAAGCGAGATTGCTAAGTTTATGACTCATCAACAGGCACACCGATTTTTTCTTGAATTTTTTTCCCACCTCATTTTATTGGTGTGTTCCAATTGTACATAATGATGGGATTTGTTGTTACCTAGTCACACATGCACAGAATACAGCAGTATGATCTGACCAGTATCACTCCCCAGTATTTCCCCTGACCCTCCTCTCTTCCCTCCCCCTGGCCTCCTTCCTCCACTGGCCTCCCTTCCAATTTCATGGGATTCCCCCACTTTTCTTTTCCTTCTCCTTTCTAGCTTCCACGTATGAGAGAAAACATGCATCCCTTGACCTTCTGAGTTTGGCTGATTTCACTTCACATAATGCTCTCAAATTCCATCTGTTTTCATGCAAATAACATAATTTCGTTTTTCCTTATGGTTGAATAAAACTCCATTGTGTATATATACCACATTTTCTATATCCATTCATCCACTGATGGACACCGAGCCTGGTTCCATAGTTTGACTATTATGAATTGTGCTGCTATAAGCATGGCTATGCATGTATATACTGCAGTATGACGACTTTAGTGCTTTAGAATCAATACCAAGGAGTGGTGTTGCTGGGTCCTATGGTAGTTTCATGCCTAGCCTTTTGAGGAATCTCCATACTGATTTCCATAGTAGTCGTTCTAATTTACAGTCCCACCTACAGCTTAAAAGTGTTCCTTTTCCTGAACATTCTCTCCAGCATTTATTATTATTTATATTCTTTTTTGGTGGGTACCAGGAAAGAACTCAGGGGCACTCAACCACTGAGTCCCATCCCCAACCCTATTTTGTATTTTATTTAGAAACAGGGTCTCTCTGAGTGGCTTAATGCCTTGATCCTCCTGCCTCCGCCCCACCGAGCCATGGGGATTGCAGTGTGTGTCACCACGCCTGGCCTTATTATTTGTATTCTTGATGACTGCCATGCTGACTGGTATGAGATGAAATCTCAGTGAAGTTCTGATTTGCATTTCCCTAATTGCTAATGGTATTGATATTTTTTTCCATGTATTTGTTGGCCATTTGTAAGTTTTCTTTTGAGATGTGTCAGTTTAATTCATTTGCCCACTTATTAATCGTGTTACTTGTTTTTTTGGTAAAAAGTTTTTTGAGTTCTTTATATATTCTAGATATTAATTCTCTGTCAGAAGAGCAGCCAGCAAATATTTTCTCCCATTCTGCACATTCTCTCTTCACATTCCTAATTGTTTCCTTTGCTGTGTAGAAGTGTTTTTTGTTTTTTTGTTTTTTAACTTGATGGTCTCCTATATATTAACTCTAGACATTGTTTCCTGAGCTTCAGGAGTCTTCCTGAGAAAGTTGTTGCTTGCAGGCACACACATCAAAGGCTTTTGCTATACATTAGAGCAGAAATGTTTGTCCTTAATAGTTGCACGTGTTTGGGGGAAAGCTAGCTCTTTCTTAGGGGACATAATCTGTCTATTCAGATCCACTTAGATGATTGTTGACATGAAGGCTCTCTGCCTTCCAGTTATAAGCCACCAACTCATGTTGATTAAGGTGGAGAAGCTTATTTTACTTAGTTCTGAGCAAAGACAGCAGTGTTTTGGGGGCTTGACTTTGTCCTCCACATTTTGAGTCTTTTTAAAATTATGAGTAAGAAGTGGTGAGGGATCAAATATTTGATCTAATTGAGAGACTCGTTCTGTTCTAGGAAGATTGAGCTGGTAATATTGCTGCTTGATGAAGCCATCAGGCCCATGAGAACTTCAATCTCTACTGTTCAAGTTACGATAAGAATATGCCTCTTGAAAGGAGGACAGGGAAACCAACAATTCAGATACCTCTGTATCAGTATTGGTAAAAAAGTCACAAGTAGCCTTAAGTCTTTCTCAAAAATGCTGTTGACATTGACCCAAGTTAATCCTCCTCCATTCTGTGTCCTTGGTGAAGGTGTAACTCACCTTCTGATTTCTTGGAGTGGAAATAAAGTGGATGTTATCAAGTAAGCAAAGAAAATAGTGCAAGTGTCGATACCATATCATATTAAGCACATTCTTATTCTTGTATTACCTTGATCGCCTACATGCACTTCAGAAAGCCCTGTATTTTACAGTGCACAGGTAGGTGACTTATGGCTGATAATATATGGGGGTTGTGATTTCCACAAAGGGTTTCTCAGTAGATGGTTGGCTAGAAATATAGCCATTTCTACAGAAAATAACCTCCTGCACACAAACATTTTGACTTACAGCACTTTTCCTATTATCTTGACTTGCAATAAAAATTGTTGGGTGTTAACCTCTTAATCAAGAGTGAAATGCTTTATGACATTGCTTCTATGGGACAGTGAAAGTCTATTTATGTTATGTTGATTTAAAATAACTTTTACAAGAATGTAACACACATAAACGAGAGAATTGCTTGTTTCATAAATCTTTTCTTTTCGAGTGTGAACACACAGGATATGTGGTCAGAACATTAATACCGTCTAAAACTGCCTCTAACGAGTATTCTTGTTGCTTACTGCTGCTTTCTGTTTGGACAGAAGAGGTGGAGTGGAACCTGAAGGTTGGGACATACCAGTCTGGGGAGTTGGCGTAGCCTGTGAGGAACCAGTTGGAGTTTTGAGAACTGGACTAAATGGAGTGCATTGGGCCTGGTGTGCATTTTAGACTGAAAGAAGACTGTGAGCTCATCAGAAAATTGTTCCAGGCAAGAGATGATGAAGGTGTGGGCAAATGCCCCAACTCTGGAAGCAGCTGTCAAGGGGGAGAGAGATAAGAGCCCTCTGAAAGGACTGAGGTTGCGTGGTGATAGAGGGGCTAGGAAGAAGTGGTCCACAGGACTGTGGCTTTGTGTTCGAGTGAGCGAGGGTGGGGACTTTGGCTTTTCTGACTTTGTATCTTCCGGTCTTGGCATAGAGTAGATGCTCAATAAAATGTCTGTTATAAGAATAAAGGTCATTCGTGTCACCCAAATGAGATGGAGTTACCCATATGATAGTCTTGAATTGATTTGTCACCTGATATTTGTGGTGTCACCCACCTGGGACCCAGTGCAAATATTTACCAACCGTGTGGTGCAGACTTTTCCTCTCATCCGCAGGCCTGACTCGGCAGGCTTGTGTGGTAGGAGGTCAGCCTTCCGTTTTCTTTTTGGAGTGAATTTTAGCCTCTCCAAAGTGCTATGCACCTATGAGTCTTCCTTCGTATTCAGAGCTAGCAAGTCACTTGCCACTAGGCCTGGCTGCCCACTGACTTACTCCATAAGGTCTCGAAGAGCAATATGTCCCAGTAGTTTTGCTTCCTTTGTGTGGTGAGTGGTAACTGGAAGGAAGGAAAGGGTTTCCTTGTAGGGAGGAAGCCCGAGGGGCCTGGGTTTATACCCAGCAAATCCTTCACTGAACACAGATTTATGAAATGCAAGGACCCTGTAGAACTCTAAAGTTCTTGAGAAGAGTAAGTAAAGGAGTAAAGGAAACCACAAGAGTGTGGCAGAAAGGGCGCTCACAGGAAAACAGCACTCAGCCTCCTTCCTGTGCATTGGGCAGTACAAACGGCCTGGGTCTCCCTTGGTTCACCTGTGGGGTGAGAGACTGGAGTTAGACGCTCTCCAGGGCTCTTCTCACCAGTCTGTGGTTCCCTTTCTGACCCCACCTGCCTCCATGAAAACCTCTGCCCTCCTCCAAGCCCCGGCTAGCTTCTGCTGAACACGTGGCCTGTTCCGAGTTTCTCCCCGCACCTGCCTGACGTCCTCGCCAACATTCTGATGTGCAGCTGGCCTTTATCATGGCTCCAACTCCTCGTTTTGTGGGGACTTCGTACCTTCGTCTGTGTCCGTTGTGAAACAGCTGTCCGTGTTTGCAGCAGCTAGTTTGGTAAGGCTGTAAAAGGTGTCCAGGAATTTATCAGGAGCTGCCTCAGACACAGGTCGGCCTGCCCGCCCTTGGCTGGTGTTCATACCCACACATTTTCCCCTGAGTCACCGCATTCCACCCAGGACTTGATGTCTACAGTGGCCCTTTCCACTCAGGTGCATCTGCAGAGCCCTCTTTCTTCCCTCAGGACAACGGCACTCAGTGCTGCCATATGCATTTCAGAGCAGCAGCTGCCTCACTAGGTAGCGTTTCCCTCCTCTGGTCAGCAAAGGCCTGAGCTCTTGCCCATATTCTTGGTTCAGCAGATCTCTTCTAAAAAAGCTGCTCCTTCTTTTTCTCTCTGGGAAAGTTTCCTGGTAAATATGTGTAGGATTGTTGGCCTCAGATCCTTATGTGTTATGAAGTTTGAGGGGTGCAGCTTTACAAGATGGGTGTGACTTGAAACTGGCAATGTGGTACTGATTGTAAATGACAGGTGAATATTGAACCCGGATGCTGGGCCTGAGTAGCATTGCTAACCTTTGATTATAAATGCCGTAGCACAGAGTCTCTGAAGCAAGGCCCTGTCCAGGGGGAGCAGCACATGCATGTTCAGAGACACCAGGTACCTGAAGGGAAGTATCGCTCAGGCTTTGGTTTTGTTTGGGATGCTGGGCTTGCTGTCTGGAATCAGTTGATTTCTCTTCTGGGCTGTTATTGAGGTCCAGTGGGGACTCAGTCGTTAATGAGCCCTTCATTCAAATCAGAGACTAACAACACTTTCAATTTCAGAGCTCGTTTCTTTGGGGAACCGATTTACCCTTGATATATTTTACATAGGGAAGTGGAAACTTGGAAAACGCTTACCTTCACACACATGGCATGCGTTTTTATAATACACAGACTAAAGTAAGTCTCATTAGTACTGGATGTGTCGGGGTGCCGACTGGGGTAACTGTCAGGGAGCTGGGTAGACTTAACACTGCCTCTGAAGCCTCCTTCTCCGTCACCCACTGCCCCTCTGGGTGGCATGGACTTAGGCCTTTCCTAGGTTGTCCTAGGGGCAATTCCTATGTGATTGAGCAAGTTTTGTGGGGTGCGTGGATTCACCTCTGTTAGATGCTGCAAGGGTGGTGGCCAGTCTGAGTCGTGGACATCACTGGGTGGACTGGGTGGTTAGTGAGAATCGGCCCAGCTTCCATGAAGCTCCCTGGTGTCAGCTACCCTGTGGTTTCTCCCCGCCCGTTCCTTCATTGTTCCCACAAGGTCACCCAGCCCCAGTGATCCTCACGAACCCAGGAGACAGCAAGGGGGCTTTCTCCCTCTCCGTCCTCCTTCTGACTCGTGGTTCTGGTGTGAACACCATGCCCTGCTTCCTCTTGCTCAGCACAGCTGTCCCGATTCTCTACCAAAACTTGGCCCGCGTTCCACGTTCTTCCAGTGTTTGCTTTCAGACCCTTCCAACATCCTGACTGCTCACGGCGCCTTAGATCTTGAGCACCTCTGATTGAGAAGAATGGAATCATTCAAGGAAGTGCAGGAAAAAAAAAAAAAGTGCAGGAAAAAATACCCTCAAAGGAGTATCAAGAGGCCACTTTACTGTCTTTCCATATAATGGTATCTGCAAGGGATTCCTAAACTTGGGGTTTTATGAAGATGTCCAGAGTAAAGGCTGGAAGAGTTGAACCTCTTTTGCAGAGGCCACCTGGGGGTCTGACCTCCGTAAAAGCTGAAAAGAAGCTGCAGCTCGTGTGGCCTAGGGAAGGGTCTGGGTCAGGACCCTGCTGCTTTTGCTCAAGGGGTTGGGAGAACGCTCTTGCAGACACTGGGTGCTTTATTACTCATTCCTGGCATTACTGTGGATTGGCTCAAATCTGGCCATAGCAATGAGCCCCGTCCCCTGGTTGTCCCGGGCTCCTCCCCTCTCTGTCATGTGCCACCTGAGTTGGCTGTGGACAGGTAACACCACAGCTCTCTTTCCAACGGGTTGAGCGTCAGTGTCTGTGTCCTTCGCAGTGGATGACCAGGAGTTCCTGCTGTACTGTGGTGACGAGAGGAGACTTTCAGAACTTTCTAGGTGGCTCTCTCTCCTGTCTGTGAGGAACCTCTTGGCACCTCTCCTAGGTGCCAGGGGGCTTCATGTTGGTGTCCCATCATTTCTTTCCCGCTTTCCCATGAAGTGCGTTTATGCAAAAAAGCTTGGCCTCAGTGGGGACCAAGAAGTTAGTCACTTTGGCTATTTCTTGATATTTTCAGTTTAGATGTTGTTTCGTACTATGGAAAATGAGGACTCAGCTCTCTCTCACTCTTCTCTCCTTCACGCATCACATATTGGCATCCTTCTCATTCTTCTGTTCTCCTGATATGGACGTATTGTTATTTTAGTAGCAACACTATCCAGTGATTGTGTGATTATAATTATGTAAATGTTCTTCCCTTTTATCTGAGTCATGATAACATTTTCTTCTCTGCACAGCATCTAATCTTTCTTGGAGTTCATAATTTTTATGTTTATACATTTTCTGAGTTTTGTCCTTATATCAGGGGCCAGTCAGCAACCTGTGGCTCAAGGACCAATTCAAGCCTGCTGCCTTTTGTGTGAATGCATCTTACTGAGACACAGTCATGCCCATTTGTTTGCATATTGTCTATGTTTGCTTTCACCCTATAACAGCAGAGTTAAGTAGTCTGACAAAGACTATATGACCTGAAAAAACTAAAATATTTTTTATCTGGTTCTTTACAGGAAAAGAATTCCCTTCCTCTAGCTTATATAGTTCAATCTCAAACCATGCAAATATTCAGTATCTCCTTGCAATGCATTCAGAAACATCCAGTGTTCTGTTGACTCCATGTCTTGGGGAAATCCCTTCTGGAAGGTTCTGACTTGGCTTCTGACATTTCAGTTTGGATCATCTTCTGTCTGAGCTCTCCTTTGTTAAGTGTATCTCATGTCTTCTTTTTTCCTCATGTAGCTCTTTCATTGTGCTGGAACACAAATTCTTCCTTCCTTAAAAAGGTTGTGTGTGAATAAGTTTTTGGAGACTGTGCGTGCCTGAAGATGCTTTTTATCTTATCTTCATATTTTTAAAACATGTTTTAGATTTATCTTTTAATTTTTTACAGACTGCATTTTGATTCATTGTACATAAATGGGGTACATCATTTCATTTCTATGGTTGTACACGATGTAGATTCATACCATTCGTGTAATCATGCATGTACATAGGGTAATGATGTCTGTCTCACTCCATCATCTTTCATACCTCCTCCCTCCCATTTCCTTCTACATAATCTAAAGTTCCCCCATTCTTCTCTTGCTCCCTCCCCATTATCTTCATATTTGACTAATAGTTTGGTTGGGTGTAAAGTTCCAGGCTGCAGGAAATTTTGTTCTGCTTTGGAAGCCATTACCCCCGCATCTTCTCCCTTCTGGATTGTCATTGAGGTGTCTAAAGCTGTTCTGATTGCACATTCCGTCCACATGACTTTAAGAACAGGTCTCTTCAGAGTTCATTGGATCTTCTCTTCATCCTCAACGGCCTGCCATTTCATAAAGCCAAGTCCTGCTGTGGATCTATTTTCATCAATTAGGCCAGGCATTTGGCAAGCCCTTTTAATCTGCAAATTTATGACATTCAGTTCTGGGAAATGCTCTTGAATTACGTAATCAATGTTTTCCTCCTGGGATGTGCTTTAAGGCAGAGCTTCTTAACTAGGGGAGTGTATACAATCCCTGGGAGAGTTGTACTCATTTCCAGGCCTTGACCCTGCAGCTTCTATCATACCTGGGTCTGATTTGTAAGTTTTGAAAAAGTTTCTGTGGTAATTCTCAGAAGCGTGTCTGGATAAGAACCACTGTTTGAGGCAGAAACTCTTAGGGTATGATCCAGGGAGTATGGCATCATGGACAAAATCACGGGTAAGGAACAGTCTTTGAAATAAAGCCTGAGTCCAAGTACACTTCTGCAACTGTCACACTTAGGTGCTGCTTTGTGACCTTGGGTGGGTGTTAAGTGAGAATGATGATGCAGGAGGAGGAGGAGGAGGAGGAGGAAGTGGAGGAGGAGGAGCAGGAGGAGGAGAGGGAACCAGCATGGTTTTTGTGAGGTTAAATATAAAGAAGCTCACTAAGATGCCTGGTGGCTCAAGACCTAGATTGCCTTTCCCCAACCCCTACACTAGATAGAGGAGAGTAGATTGTGTTAGGGCTGTTTCTAGACTTCCGGGGACGTGCGAGCCACTGCCTGTGCTGCACCAGAGGGCAGTGGGGGCTGTGAAGCATTCTGGCTGACAGTCCTTCCTGTCCGACATTCCCACGTGGACTCTGCAGGACTCGCCTTGTTAGATCTATGTCACTCTACCGCTGTTCTGCATTAGTTCTGATGGGCACGCTGCCCACCCAGTCACACGATAAACGCCACCAAGGGAGGGCCGTCATTCACTAACTTCGAATCATCTTCAGGGCCTGGTACAGGGTTCTGTGGCTCCAACATTTCTATTCATGATAACATCCTGAAACGAGGCATTATCGCTCCTCTGATTTATCAAGGAGACGGAAGTACAGCAAAGCTTAGGATTCGGAAGAAGGTGATTACCAGCTCAAATATTCGGAGTGGGGCTGGAGATGTGGCTCAATGGTAGAGTGCTTGCCTAGCACGCCCAAGGCCCCGGGTGCCAACCCAGCATCACAAAAGATAAAAACAAACAAACAAAAGAACCCCAACCAACAAATACGTAGTGTGTTTCTCAGCAGTTTTCGAGATGACATTATGATGATCCATATTTATTGGTGCTTTGTTTTAAACATCCGTGAGGGAGATAATAGCAATGAGCTGTGTATCTGACCCTGGATGCTCATCCATCCCCTACTGTCCCTGGGTGATGTTACTGGCATACAGAAACTTGAAACATGTAGAACATGCATGGTTTCTATTTTATGCATAAGATCTTTCAGATAAGAAACTCGCCTTAATAACTTGCAGATTTCCAGTGCCTATAATAGTGTGTGACACATTCCAAGCACGCTCAATAAATTCATTGAATGAATCTTTATATTTATATGAATGTTGAGTGATGCTCTAGGCCAGTAGTTCTTTAGGATGCTGAGAGTTTATTGGTTTTCAATGTAGAATTTTTTTTTCAGGCCTCTGAGAGTTATAGTTTTTTAGGTGTTTAACTGCAAATATTTGTAATCATTTTACATCACTAAGCAAAGTAATACATTTTGAGTTTATGTTATTTGACTCAGCAGAATTGCTCTCTTCAATGCAAAACAAATTCACCAGTTTTATTTTCAAGTTTCTCTGAAATTCTGCCATGCTAGAAAATTTAAGAAGTGAAACAATTAAGACTGATATTTGATAATTCAAGCAATTTACAAATGCTTGTATTGATAAGTACAACTTAATAAAAATATGTTTTTACTATGAAATGTCTTGGAATTGTATCACATCCTTCAAATTTACTTAATTGCCAACTTTTTAATGATAATATAAAATTGGCTATGTGAGCCACTTTTAAGTATGCTATTTAGTGGCAGTTAGGACATTCACAATGTTGTACAATTGCCACTGTATCCAGCCCCAGAATATTTTCATCCCCAAAGTGGAACAGGAGACATTCAACAGTCACTTCCTATTCTCCTTTACCCAGGGCTCCTGGCAACCATTTCTATTTTCTGTCTCTATGCCTTTGCCTGTTCTTGGCTATTTCCTATAAATGGCATCATGCAATATGTGGCTTTTTGTAAATGACTTCTTTTGCTTAACAAAATATTTTCAAGGCTCATACCTGTTGTAGCATGGATAGGTACTTCTTTCCTTTTCAAGGCTGAATAATACTCCACTGTATGGCTGTACCACATTTCTGAATCCACTTATCAGTTGATAGAAATTTGTGTCCTTTGTGCCCATTGGTTAGCATGAATAGTGCTGCTATGAACATTGGTGTGCAAGGATTGGCTACATGGTTCCAATTCTTTGGGGCATATACCTAGAAGTAAAACAGCTGGATCATGTGGTAATTCCGTGTTAGTCACATTGAGGAACCAGCAGGAAGGTTGTGGTATTTTACATTCCCGCTTGCCATGTACAAGATTTACAATTTCTCTATACCTTTGCCACACTTATTTTTTTTTAAAAGCATGTTTATTTTTTTTTTCTGTCAAAATGCCTTTATACCTGTTATCACATTTCTTTTTAGAATACCTTTAGGAGATAAAAGCATCATAATTTCTGAATAATAAAACATATCTAATGATAAATATGAACATGATTAAATTATGCCCATCCTTTTCTGAATGCATGCTGCTTTCATAAACACTAAAATCATTTCGATTATGTGATATGGAAAATGCTAAACCCAAGTAAAAATGGGAAACAAGAGCACAAACTGATAAACATAGAAGCTCTAGAATGCTTTTGATCTTTGGTATAAACTAGTCCCCCTCTGTGGGGCATATTTACAATCCCACCCTTGCGCATTATATGATCGTGGACCTTGGGCCACTTGTTACCGAGGCTCAGGGACAGTGGCACTGTGCGGGCTGTGTGGCTGGCTGGGAGCATCAGACTGGACTGCTAGTGTTGGTCACTGTGGACAGTCTCCA
Source organism: Sciurus vulgaris (assembly GCF_902686455.1). Taxonomy (NCBI): domain Eukaryota; kingdom Metazoa; phylum Chordata; class Mammalia; order Rodentia; family Sciuridae; genus Sciurus; species Sciurus vulgaris. Next base: position 8,972,180 of record NC_136469.1, read on the forward strand.
TCTTTGTGGGGAAGACTGACAGTTTTATAGCTGGAATGAAGACTGTTCTTGGAGGTTTTTTTACCCTGTCCACATAACTCCATGTCGACAAATCTGAGTGATCATTCTTTCTGTTTTGAAGTCAGAAAGCATACCTTGATAGTAACACTTCTCTTTTGTTAAAAGGAAGCAGTGTTTCTCTTTTAGAAAATGATTTTATATTGCTGTATTTCAGAAGTTTAAGAGTTTTACCATCTCTTTTATGATATTATAGCAATTTCCTCTTTGTGAGATGAATTTGCACCCTCAGGCATATGAGGAATTGTATAAGTAGCAACGTTTAAGTACATTGTTATGTTCAGGCTTCAGATCCTGGTCTGAACTTAGAATAAATACACAAAAGGGCCCCCACTCCTATGTGGTTCAGGTTCGCCTGGGGGATGATAAGGGCCACAAAATTTATGCTGCATTTCCAACTGTCACAGGCTGCTTGTAGATGCCAGAGGACGTCCTCCAGTTAAGTGCAAAGATCCAGAGATAAATATAGAAAGACAGTGGTCCTTTCTTCCTATTGCTTAACAGTTTCCCTTCAGGTGTGAGTTAGATCATGCCATTTAAGAAAGAAAAACCTTATTGATTGATTAAGGTTGAGCACCAGGTTTCTGGGCCGCTGTTAATGTCTCCTGTACATCTCCAAAGCAGTCCATGAGGGAGAAACAGACGTAAGGAAATCATTTGAACACTAGTGGATCTTACAGTATTCGGAAAATTAATTCTAGCTTTGTTGGAAAGAGATATTTATTACAAATATAAAGTGTCTTAAAAGATGTCCATCTTCGATGTGCTAAGAGTTCACCTAACTGGGACAGAAACCTTTAGTTACATAAGAAAATTAATGAGAGACCAGTAGGGAGTAAAAGATAGAGAAAGCCTCTTTCTGATAGTTTTGAACACAGGAGCCTAGGGTGTTAGGAACACCCTTGTACAATGACAGCATGTAGAATGTCAAAAGTGTTTGTAAAACTAATTTGAGTAATGTAGGAAAGAGAAAACTCCACAAACCAAAGTGAACTGAAATACTTCACTTAAAGGACCAGTTGAACCAAAGAGCAGCCTTTACTGGTTGCTTTCTCCAAAGGGGCTCACGTGTCCTGTTCCCCTGTAGCTCCTTGGGATGCTGGGTCTTTCTGCATGTGCTGGGCTAAGACGGCAGATGACAGGGGACAGGGAACGCAAGGAATTCAGCAGGCTGTGCAGAAACAGAAGCAGACGGAAGGAGCAGAGGGGGAAGCCATCGTCCCTGTAGATGGGCATAGGAAGGACCACGGCAAGGAAGCCCGGGGAGCCGGCACATTATTAGTGTTTCATTGAATTATCCTTTTCCCTTTAAATACATGATTTTAAGATATGTTGCATTTCTAAGTTTGATTATTATTTCCGTTTGGGACCAACTTGTTGTTTGATTGTCGTTGAATTTTATGGTAGAGATATAAATGGGAGAAATATGTCAATTTATTGAAATGTGTTATAGTCACCTTGTCAGGAAAAGGTCTACCTATTTCCTATTTGCCTCCATGAATAAAATGAACTGACAGCTCGATTTCTGGTACTTCTGAGAGAGTCCAGACTTGCGGAACTTGGGGTCTGATTCCTCGCCCGCCCGAAGCCACTGGCAGCCGCGCCTGGAGGCGAGAGGTGTTGAGTGTGTGCATGTGTCTCTGTGTCCCGTCCCTTCTCCTTTCCAGGCCTGTCGTGAAGAAGAGGCTCTTCCGAGATGATTTGCCTCTGTCACTACCGGCAACTCTCATGAACTGAAGAGCCACAGCCACGGTTCCTGGGGGACCGTAGTGACGGCGGTGTGCTGACCCACCGGCCTCCCTCCGCTGCCCAGCGGCTGTGTGTTTAGAGGCCGTGGGACAGAGGGGTGGGAATGGCATGCTTGTCACTTGAAGCCTGGAAGTCTCCGTGCTCTGCCTCTGATGCAGCCGTACCATCTCTGTGCTCTCCACGTCTCCTTCCAGCAGCACTCAGAGGACTCCACGCACCTGCAGGAGGCCCTACATGAGCCAGAAAGGCTTCCTTAGGTTTGGCGGCTGATATTCCAGTTCATTCTGTGGCACAACACTGCCTACTCTCTGATCGGTGCCTAGTGGTGTCTTCAGTATCACAGTGACTGCAGTGGCATTTGTCACAGATGAAGGAAACTGGTGATAGAATGACAGGCACCGGGCTGACTCTCTTGGAATGAAGAGGGACAGCCTCAGTCACGTCATGGAGACTACCCTTCTCGAACTCCAGGAATTCTAGGCTCTTGTCTTGATATTAGAACGTGTCTCTTTCTTACTTGGGCCTGCTTTCCTCATGTTTTCAGTTTTTGCTTCTTTAACTTGCAAAAAGGGGTGACTAATTCCCACGTAATGGAATACCGAGGAGATTAAAAGGGATGCCATATGCAAAATGTCTAGACGGGCGCCTAGCACGTGGCCGGTGCCAGAGCCTCCCTGGGAGAGGATCAGAAATCCCATCCCATAATTAACTCTGTACGTTTCTGATGCGACTCACAGATGGGCGTTATTTACATTAGTGTCATCTAGTAATTTTAAAACTGTCTCTTAAAACCTGAACTCTCTAAATTTCAATGTCATAGGGCTCGGACTGCTCTGCCCACGTTGAAGCCTGGATCAGTGCTCAACAAATGAGAGTTATCGCTGTTTTACGGTCATTCTTCCAAAGGAAGCGGGAGCCGCACTGCCATTGTGAAGGCCCAGTGTTCCCAGGCTCAGGCCAGAGGCGGGGTCTCCGCAGCCCGGGCTGTGAGCCGGGCAGTGGTGTGCAATTGGCTGGATCCACGCCAACCTGACGGATTTGTTCCAAAGGCCAGAAAAACTGGACTGAGCCGTGGGTATAATGACGGTGTTCTAATCAGGTTGATCCTTAAATCACTTCTTTCCGTCAACAATAGCAGGATGTATTGGATGTAGTGGGGTGGTGGATCTAAACACCCCGGATCAGACTTCCCGTTCCCGGTGTGGCTACTCTGACAGGCACACTTCTACCCGCCCCAGTTTCGTCTCCCACTTTGGAAACGAGAGCTTGGGACGAGAGGGCCCTTCCTCTAACCTGTAATGTTTATGGACACACATTTAAGGGTCCTTTCTCTAACCTCTTACAACCCGAACATGACTGAAGTCCTCTGTGGCTCAACCTCGGTGTAAGAATGAGTTCAAAGAAATGGTCTGGTGTCTAGAAAGCGTTTCTTCAGATATGTTTGCTGTGTCCCAATAAACTGCCAGTATGGGGCATACATGTTTTGAGGTGTTTTCCTTTTTTAAAAATAGTTTTATTGAAACAATTCATAGAACGTGTAACTGACCCATTCAAAGTATGCGGTGCTGTGGGCGTTCAGATGGGAGGTGCCTTCTTCGTATAGAAGAAGCCCTTACGTTCTCCCTACTTGGCTATCATCCCACTTGTGCTCCATGTGGCTGTCAGGTGCTCCTGAGGACCCCGAATCTCCAACTGGCTCCTCCCAGTCCTGAAAATTCTCCCTGGGACCCAGAGCCCTTGATTTTGCAGCCTCTCTTGCTCCCTCCTTCCCTCCGCCTCTTGCTGCTTCTCTCAGCTCTTTAACATGTCAATCAACAGGGACTCGTCCACTTGGTTTTTGTTTTCTCATTATTGAGATTCTGAACATCAAAGGACAGTCCAGGTGCAACCGGGCCGGCGAGAAACCTCCCCTTGGGACAGAAAGGGCAGCGTGGGGCCTCACACCTGAGCCTCTACTCCTGCTGTGGGGTCTGTGCAGGCCCTGCTCTCCTGCTGTCCTGTCTGCGGTTCCTTCTCTGCCACCCTGGAACTCCAGCGGGTGCTGCTTCTGAGGAAGGCCTCGGGTCTCAGGGGACACACCTGTCGGGTTGATTCTTGACTGAGTGAGACGGATTCCACTCCCTCGTCTGTGCTGTCAGACTGCAGGGCCGCACTTGCCTGGTCTGCACTCCTACCTAAGGCAGTGGGACTCCTGATAACATCTCTGGGGTGGCGTGGGTGTGCCCTGCAGTGGAAGGCCTGCCCTTGCCTGCCGCGGCAGGCCTGCCTGATAAGCCCCTGCCAGACCTCACAGCTCCTGGGGAAGTTGTCCCCATGTGGTATGAAAATTTCCCCATGACCCAGTTTGTTCAGTGTGTTGTTTTCCTGAATTTCAGACAGATGAAAATCAATTAAGGAATAAATATGTATTAAGCGCCCGCTGTGTTCAAATTATGCCTTAAGTATTCTGTGTAACGCAGGGTCCTTAGCTTCACGTAGTTTGAAAATGGGGGCATCTGTGCCATCATTACCATAATAGAACTATCCTGAAGTTTATCTCTGAGGAAAAACTTGAATTTTTTAAAAATCAAAAATGACTTTGTAATAGAAAGACTAATAAATAATACATTGCTTGTTGTAAGATTTTTAAGAAAGCATGAAGAAGGAAGTACAAAGGATGACAAATTCTGCTTCCTAGAAAGAGCTATTGTTAGAGTTTTGTTGAGCGTTCTTTGAGACATCTTGCTATGCATACACGCACCGTATATTATACATACATAATTTTACATAACTGGATTTATAATAAGCTTACTATTTGTAACCTGCTTTTTTTTTTCCACTCTGCAGCATGTCAGGAACTGGTTTCCCTATCAATAAATGTAGACCCATATAATTGTATTTAATTGTAGCAGAATATTCCATGGTACCACCAGAATCTATCTAAGCAACCCCCTATTGATAGACATTTAAGTTATTGCTGATTCTTAATCTTGAAAACAATCATAACTTAGTGTACAATGATACCCTTAGCTTAATAAATTCTCTGGGGATAGGATGGCTGGATCAAAGAATAGGAGCCATTTACATTTTGGATATGGAATGCACTTTCCTCAAGAACCAGACTCTGGGACTCAGATGCTGTTGATGTCCGCCTGTGTCCTCCTGGTCCACCTACAGCTTCAGGTGGAACCTGCCTGCAGTCCCTGGTGTGTGCCTGAAGTCTTCCGTAGCTGTGGAGCCCAGCCAGTCAGGGAAACAGGAAGCGCCGGAAGTGCCCGGAATGACTGAGACCCTTAGCTAATGAATGGCAGGAATGGGTGAGTCAGTGCCCCTGTTGCTTTGCCCCTCCTGGGACAGTCCCTGGGGACAATCTGGTGCAGCTGCCATGGTGGGTCCTGTTTATTCACATTGGCTTTCCTCCCTTACTGCCTGATTTCTCCACTCATCCGTTGGGCTTTCTGGGTCTTTTCCTCAAATCCTAGTTTCAGGGTCTGCTTTTGGTGAAAGCTCAGTGAAGACATCCTTCATTTTACAGGTGAAAAGTGTGAAAGTGTTAAAGCTGAGAAGATGTTACCTTCCACGCGTGGCAAAAGGGACTTTGCAGATGGAGTCGCCCCTACAATCACATGTGGAAATTTACAGGTCATCCTGGTGATCCGGGTGACCCTGTGTAATCACCAGGGTCCTTAAAAGTGAAGCAGGGAGGCGGAAGGAAAGTGCCAGAAGGAAATGTGGGGAATAGAGACGCAGCACTGCTGGCTTTGAAGATGGAACTGAGGGCTGCCAGCCAAGGAGTGTGGGTGGCCTCCAGGAGACAGGGAAGGAGGAGCTAGAATTCCCTCCGTGGTCTCCAGAAGGACCGCAGCCCTCCTGACTGACTTTTGCCCAGCGAGTTCTGTGCTGGCTGTCTAACCTGCAGAATCGTAGGACAATACATTTGTGCCAAGTGTGTAGGAATCTGTTATGGCAGCCGCGAAAAACTAATACAAAGATAAACAATAGGAGGCAACAGATGCCAGAAGCATCACGTGGCAGTGCATGTTATTCCAAGAAGGGCATGAGCCACGAGCTGTCATGAACACGCCCCTTCCTCTGGAGCACAGGGTGGTTTGAGTGAGTGACTCACTGGCCTCCAAATAGAGGCCTGGGACCAGAAATCCTTGCAGTGAGCCAGGCCTTCGTTTTAATGTACTTGAAAATTCTGTCAGGTTCCTGAAAACTTGACTGTGTATAAAAATTATCTGGGAGAATGAGCAGTTAAAAAAAGATCATCTGAGGAATTTGTTTAAAATGCAGAGTCTTAGATCCCTGTTTGCTGGAGGTTCTGACTCAAAGGTCTGGAACCGGGCCCAGGAATTTGCATTAAAAACCCAGTTCTTCTGACACATGTTGCTTAAGAGGATTCTCCCACCGGAAACCCCCGCTCCCTGGTGTCTGGAGGTGGGGGGTCTCAGGGCCCCTACTCCTCAAGCAAGTGATGTAGCCAAGGCCACTGGAAATCGCCTGCTATTGTGTCTTGTGCAAAATTCCTAGTTTGGCTTCTGTTTGGGAGAGCCAGTCATAACATTGTTAGCAACAACCAGAAGCCTGGTTGTAATAGAGAGGGGTGGTCAGTGTCACCAGAGACAAGGCATGGGGCCGCTGAGCCCTGAGGACCTTTTGATCTTGTGGCTGGTTTGCCTGCAGTAGCACTTCCTCATCTGGCTGATGGGCGTTTCGTTTCCAGATGACCTTGGAGAGCCAGGGCAGTGCGGCTGTTACTGACTGGAAGCTGCAAACTCAAACACTGACTATCCCAAGGATTACAGATGTGCCGAAGGGTGTCTTGGCTCTCCCCCAGCGAGGGCCCTGGAGGTCACCTCGAAAGAATGCTTGCCTTTGTCTCGTGCCTTTTTGAAGGAGGCTCTGTGCTTGTCTAGCTCCATGCAGCTCTCTGAAATGTCAGGAGATAAGAAATGCCTCTCAGCACGGAGCTTCCAGACACATATGTGACAAGAAATTTGGCACCGGCCTCCCAAGTGTCAGATGTCTAGGATAAAGCAATATGGGTATAGTATTTCTGGGGCTATTTTGGTTCCTCGTGCCTGAGCCTGCGGCATTAGAAAACTGCTTCTCAGCTTTGGGCGGTAGCCTTCCTGGCGCTCAGCAGACATGTCTGAAAGTACAGTGGGTCACATGCTGGTTATGGGCCCCAGCGAGGCACTGGAGCCATGGTCCTGAGCTTCCACACGGTGCCCTTGAAGGGCCCCAGCCTTTTCACAGCCTGTGACAACTCGGTGGCATTTGTCAACTCTCATAACACCCTGCAGCGTGGGGGAATCTCTTATCCTGTCTTTTCAGGCACGGACAGGGCCAACGCACAGGGGCACGCGCTCAGTTGGTTTACTTGTTATCGAATGATATCAGGCGACTGATACCACCACACATTTCCACTCTGTAACTCAGGGAATATGTCTCCTGGCGAGAGCGTGCTTTGGCACTTTGTGACTTGCTGAAAGACGGGAAATTCTGTCTGGCTGCTCATTGGTTAAGAGCAAGTGCCTAGGGCACTTGGCTTAATGACTGTGGTAAAGCAGTGCGAAAAAGTGTGTAAGAAAAAACAAAATATGGTGAGGTGGAGGGTGGTCATGGTGATCATACCCAGCAGAATACCGTAGATAACGTCTGCGTGATAGACACCCTCTCACCCTGTGGAGCTGATACTGGTTGGGCTCTCTTTTACTTTTGCTTTTATTATTCATTTATTTTTAAAAACTCAGGGGAGGTGCTCTGGACACCATAGCTTATGAAGATCAAGAAGAACTCAAAGTGGAGAATCTCCTGAAGGTTCAAATGTGGAAAAGAGCCATGAGAAAAAATGAAGGCGCTGCTAGTAACTTGTAGAAAGAAGGAAAGCCCTTAAATGTATCCAAAGTGTTACTTTGTGGAGGACAATTTAATTTTCCATTGATGAAAAGACTTGAGACAAGTAGGTTTACCCTAGACCCTAAGGGGTTTTAAAACAAATGGAATTGGAGAACATCATGCTAAGTGAAATAAGCCAATTCCAAAACACCAAAGGCTGAATGTTTTCCCTGGTAAGTGGATGGTGATATATAATGGGGGTGGAGGTGTGGGGGTGAGAGAAGAATGGGGAAACTTTAGATTATGTAGAAGGAAATGAGAGGGGGGAGTATGAAAAATGGTGGAGTGAGACAGACATCATTACCCTGTGTACATGCATGATTACACGAATGGTATGAATCTACATCATGCGCAACCATAGAAACAAAATGATGAACCCCATTTGTGTACAATGAATCAAAATGCAGTCTGTAAATATAAAAAAAAAAACTAAAAAAATAAAAAAGAGTCATAGAAAGGAATTTGCTGGTAGCCAGAATAGGTTGCCCTGGAAGGATCGAAGGTCACTTTGGAATAGGAGACATCAAGCAGAGCAAGATGGAGGTCAGTGCTTCAGATGGCACCCCAGCACCCTGAGGGGCGCTGCCCAGGACTGATGGTGGTAGGATTGTTTTTATTTCAGCATTTAGGTTTGAAATAAGTTTAGACTGACAGAAGTGTTGCAAAATTACTACTCAGAGTCACTGTGTGTCCTTCAGCTCGCTTCTCATGATATTGACATTTCCACAGTATCATGGTACAATTACCAACCTGGCCTTGGGGGCTTTGAGGGAGGCAGAACATGCAGGCCTGGGGTGACAAACTCTCATCTTCAACAGAACACATCACTTTTTAGGTTAAAATTCCACATGGGGTTTTATTTGAACAAATTGTTCTAATGCAAATATTCGAAAACCATAAATGTAGGAAGATGGATAGTTAGCTCTCTGCTACTAGTATTTTATAATTATTTGATTTGTCAAACAATTAGGGGATAAATATCTTTAATAAAGACACTTAATGAGAACTGGTGGTGTAGCTCAGTGGTAGAATTCGTGAGGTCCTAGGTTTGAGCCCCAGCACCACCCAAAAGACGTCAATTGAGACGACTCAATTGTACACGCATATTTTTGTTGCTTCCTGATCAGTTTGGGCTTATGTGGCCTTAGGCAGGGTCTTGACAATTGTTTTCTCCCCAGTACAACAATGATTGGCATGAGCCTATTCTGAATTAATATTTGCTCAATGGGATCAAATTGGCATGTTCACCCTTTTCACACTTCTGTTCATGGCTTCCTTATTCAAATATCTGCTCAGGCCTTCCCCATCTACTCTAATTAAAATAGCAATTTTCTCTCTCTGCCTATTATCCTGTTCTGGGTTTTCATTGTCATTTGTTTGTTTTATGTTAGGGGGTTTATTTTGTGGTGCTGGGATGGAACCCAGGGTCTTGTGCGTGGTTGGCAAGTGCTCTGCCACTGAGCTGTACCCCAGGCCCTGGTTCTTAATTTTTCCCCAGAGAAATGATCACTACTTGAAACATGATTTGTTTGTATGTTTGTTAAAAATGTACGGTTTGCCTCTTACTATAATAGTAAGCTACTTGAGGATAATGACTTTGCTCTCTTTTATTGAATCTTTATGCCTAAATGGTGTCTGGTGCCTGGGAGTTTACTCAAATTACTTATTGAAAGAATGAATGAGTGCAGGCAAAGTCACCTGTATTTTAAAGATACAAGTAGTAAACTTCAGAAAGCTTCACATGAGCATGTTTGAATTCATGATTTACATGTAGGGAAACAAACTGTGATTTTTTTTTTCAGTTAGCTCATTGTATTTATGAATTTCCTTTTGCCTTACATTGATGTTGGAAAATTATTTCTCATTTTAATCTCAAATAGTGATCCTGCTGCTGGTAATCCCATAGGAATATTTTTGAACAAAAGAGATAAATTCTATGAAACTCTTTGAGCTAGAAGGAAAAGGATAACTACCTTCAAGATAGTTGTATTGTCATTTTTGTGGGGGTTCTCTCTGCCACGTCTAACATGGAGGAGAAAAGGACTAACTACCAGAGGAGGATGTTGGCGGTTTTTCTATTTATTACCCAAAATACTTATCTACTTAATGAGCACACAAGAGCCAATACACTTTTTATGAGAGGGAGTGTGATGGGTCCGGCCACGCCAGTTCTGGCCTCTTACAATAACAGAGTCGCCCAACTCTCCTTTATTTATAACATACAGGGGGCCAGGACTGGGAGGGGCTTCTTCTGTGATGGACAGGATGGGGTGGAGTTAGGGGAGCCATCCTCTTAGGGGGAACATTCCAGAAGGAGACAGGGAACCACTCCCACGAAGCGCCACATGCTTCCCAGCAGTTCCTAGAAGCCAGGCTTCTGCATCCCGTGGCTCAACCTAGTCTGATTCTGATAAATAAGGATGGCTTCCCCGATTTTTAGTGTTACACAACAGCCAAAGAACCACACAGTCCTGTGAGAGTCACAGCACCCACAGATCAATAGGAACTCAGATCCTAGTACAAAGATTAAAGTCATCGACAAGATTATGCAGTGGGATCCCTCGGTAGAGTGGCTGGCCCATTTCTCAGACTCACACTCATCCGAAGGAGGAGGACTCGAATAGTTTGGTTATGTGTGTGTGTGTGTGTGTGTGCATATGACTAACATGTCCAGCGCAAATCTCTATTTAAAAACGTTATTTATGTATACAGGACAGCAGAGTGGCACGATAGAATGGTGGACCCCTAAAAACTGATTTCTGCACAGAAACAAGTAAAAACAAAATCCTCACCATGACTCAGGTGAGCTAAATTTCAGAGACCACTTCAGGCAGCTCGGTCCGCAGCCCTTCTTTCCTTACGGCATTGAAGACCGACCAGCTGGACAGAGGCATCCCATTACTTACTGGTGGGATAATGACTCCCCAACACAACAGGTACTAATCCTTGGAAACGGTGAACATGTTAGGTTACATGCCAAAGGGGAATTAAGGTTCAGAGGAGATGAATATCACAACCACAGGGCCTTCAGTTGGGTAGGCTAGCCTGGATTCTCAGGGTGAACCTAGTGTAAATACAGGCCCTTCAAAGTAAAAGAAGAAAGTGTCACTGTGTGGCGATGTGGGAAAGGCTCTGCGGGCCATTGCTGCTTTCCAAGTTGGAAGAGGTCATGAACTGAAGAATGGAGACTGCTTCTAGAAGCTGGAAAGACCAGACAATGGTTTCTCCCATGGATCCTCAGGAAGGCAGGCCCCTGGGGGAACCTTGAGAATCGTAACTGTGAAATAATAGATTTTTGTTGTTTTATTTCAATTTCTTATGACTGCAGCAAGAAACTTACAATATAGAGTCTCATTCCTACTCCCAAAGACCATCCAGGATCTGGTCCCACCCAGTCTTCCTGCTGCGCCTCCCGAGAGTCTCCAGCAGGGGCTTCTGCTGCAGGCAGGCCAGCTCCTGCCCTCCCACACTGCACTGGGCTCACTCCTGCACCCATTATTCCCCCTCTGCGGGTCTCTCTGATGGGGGAAGGTGGAGATGCTTCCGGACTCCCTCTCAGGTAGTTTACACTGACTAGTCGAGGAGACACAGAAGTCATTACAAGCAGCCTGCCACACACTGTGGCTGAGGTAGACTTAGGGCACTGAGGAGGAAGGCCTGCTGCTTAGTGGGCTGGGCACAGGCCCGAGGTGGGGTTCAGGTAAGCCTTAGAGGAGGGCGCTGGGGTCGGCTGGCAAATGAGTTCACCAGGAAGAAGAGGGGCGGGCGAGGCTATTTCAGGCAGACAGCAGCTAGTGGAGAGGAGAGAGGCGTTAAGATATGTTTTATGCAGGGATCACACGTTTTCTGACATCACGATGGGTGGGTAAGGGGAGCGGAAGAAGATATGAGGCAGAAAGACAGGCAACCATGTCACATGGTTTTATGGTCATGCCGAGGGGTTGGTGGTAGTGGGTGGCCACGGAACTGCTCAGGAAGAGAGCGCTTCCCTTGGGAGAGGTCCTCTGTTTTCACAGGGAGACAGATGGGAAAGAGTTGAAGCTAAAGGCAGAAAGCGAACAGTGGTGAGGCCATGTTCTAGGGAGAATTTAGGGGAGAATCAGCAGAAAGGAGGCCATAGAACCAGTGACGCGAGGCAAGTGTTGGTGCCACTCTGCGATGACAACGTTGATTTTGTGAGGAAAATCAGTGGTGTGGTTTAATGTTGAATGTGAAGTGCTCAGAGAATAGGAAGGTGAACTTGCCCAGCAGGCAGGTGGTACTAGTCTGAAGGATCTGCCTGGAGACAATTTTGGAGTCATAGTGTCTGCGTGATGTGCAAAACGAGAAAGAGGGCACCGCCACGTAAACATGTAGGATGGGAATAAGTGGCTCAGAGACCCAGGAGACAGAGGTGTCCCCGCCTCTCAGTCAGCTTGGGCTACTACAGCAAAACACCACAGACGATGGCGAGGCAACGGAACGTGCCTCTCATAGTTCTGCAGCCCGAGAGCCTGGATCCAGGTGTCGGCCTATGTGGTTGGTTTCTGGTGAGGGCCATCCTGCCAGTCTGCAGATGGCGTCTTTTTGTGTCACATGACAGAGAGCAGAGAGGAAACAAGTCTCGGTGTCTCTTCTTTTAAAGACACCAACCCCATTTCAGTGGGCTCTACCCTCATGACCTGACCACTTCCCACCTTCTTATACCATCGCATGGGGGTTAGGATTTCAACGTGTGGATCTTGGGGAGGCGTTCAGTCCACAGTGCCCAGGAAGAAGGAGGGTGGCAGGGCATTTCGACAGCTTGGAAAGCCACCCAGAAGAAGCCGGGCAGATGACAAATGTGTTGGTTACATTGAGTGGCCTTGCAGCAGGAGCTTGGTCAAGGTCGTGGGACGGGGAGTCAGAGCTGAGAGGACACAAAGAAGTGGGGAGGCCCAGGCTGGACTGCGGGAAGTCAAGGTAGAGAGCCATGGCCAGAGGACCTGTCTGTGGAGAGTGCTGAGGGGAGGAAAGGGAGGAGGAGCTGCAGGAGAGGGACAAGGAGGAAGGCAGTGGATGACCCAGGACAGGGAGAGAATTAGTTTAGGATGAGAGAGGAGGATCCCCACTGAAACGTGATGTGGGCAGTTCATGTGCTGGGAGGAAAAGTCGGGTGTGACGGGGTGAAAGAATTTGCAACCAAGGGTGGTCCTGTAGGAATCTCGGGTCATTTTCAGGGGCACAGGTTTGGGGGAGGAGGCCCAGCAGCCAAGATGACTCTAGGGTTTGGTCCCCAGGCTGAGAAGGAAAGCAAGGTGTGGGTCACTGGAGTCGGAAGTCAAGGGCTTGGAGTTCCAGGTGGCTCAAGGGATGTTTATTCTGCTCACACTGATGGCAACACTGGAGTGGAGAGGAAGTTGGTGAGTTAGTGCTGGTGGTCTCAGGGCTGCATTCAGATGGGGGTCTTGTTCACTTCTGTGGTCCCTCTCACTAAGGGTGACTGAGGACAACCCCAGCCTGTAGCCTGCTCTACTCGCTTACTTCTCTAACAGTGAGGCGGCAAAGAATGAAGAAGGCTTGTTGCCTGCGACTCCCCGACTGGTGTGGGAGATGCAAACTCTGCACTGCTTGTACTTTTCCATGGAGAAAAAACATTGCGGACTGGTAGACAGTCTCTGTTGGCCATTGCACTGAAAACTCGCTTTACCTCAAAACTAATTTCTACCTATTGGGAGGTGAGAGCAGAATTTAGGAAAGGTGGAATTGTTGAAGGTAAGCTTGAGATCTTTGTTCCAATATGACCAAAAGATATAAAACTCTTTCATTGAATGAACTCTATGTTAACTGCCTGGGGCTTGCCTAGAGGTACACACCTGGAATCCCAGCTTCTCAGTAGCCTGGGGCAGGAGGATCACAAGTTCAAGGTCAGCCTGGGCAACTTAGCAAGACCCTGTCTCAAAATAAAAAATAACTGAGGGTCTAGCTCAGTGGTAAAGCATCCCTGGGTTCAACCCCTAGCATCAAAAATGAACAAATGAACAACAAACTTCCTGTGGTTTCTGCAATAAATTTCTATAAACTTGCTGCCTTAAAAATAACACTGTACTGTCACAGTTCTGGATCAGAAATCCCAAATCAAGGTGTCAATGGGGCTGTGCTCACTTTGAAGGTTCCAGAAGGATCCTTCCTTGCCTGCTCCCTTTTGATGACTGCCATGTCTGTGTAGACTTCTCTGTTTGTGTCTTCACCTTTCCTGTTTCTTATAAGGACAACTGTCATTTGGGACTCAACCTGGGTGATCCAGGGTAGGCTTACTGCAGGATTCTTAACTTGATTATACACAGTTTCTGGATGGGCATACCTTTTGGGTGGGACAACCATTCAACCTACTACACACCCCCAAAGTCTTAATGATTTTATATTTTTGATCAATGAATAAGATTACTTTTGCAAAACACATTTAAAAATGTTTTTCTGAACACCTCTCCCTCTCCTATGAACAAGTGAGCTCTGGGCTCAGTGATTAGGTTGGGGCTTTCCTAGATCTCATGCTCAGAAAATAGGTGTGATTGTAAATGACAGTAATTTGGTAATGTCTAGGGTCTTCAGCAGCAGGCTTCATCTACTGATTTGGTTTTTCTCTACTTAGGAAGCTTGAAGGAAAAATCCTGAGGGCAAAAATATCCAAGTCTCTTAAATTTCAATGATGAGCTAGGCTTAGGCCATAAATCTGAGAAAGGCTTTGAGATCTTTGTTTTACTTTTGGAAACAATAGTTGACAAGATGTAGCAAAAGTTACAGAATAAAGATGGCAGCGTGACCCAAAAGTCAGAGAGGTAGCCCTGGCAACACTGCTCTGGGGACACCAATGTAGCTGGGCCAATGCAGCAGCCCCTGGATGGTTGTGTATGCAGACAGACCAAAGGGACCGGTGCAAACAAGCGATTCCAACAGAACACGCTGATTGCAGCTGAGCGTACTGCTTGTTCAATACTCCTGTAGACTAACAAATATTTAATTAGAGCAACGAGACACCAAACCCATTTCCCATTTGTGATATCACAAAAATCGGCTTCTCTTCCCATCAACTAATAATTCCATTTAGGATTCTCAAATGTATCTATCGCTAGGCACCAGATCTCATGTTTACTAGAGTCTTAAATTGAAGCTGCCTACAGGACACTTATCTTTATAAATTCTTCCCTCACATCCATGTTTACATGTCCAAAACCAAATTAATTTTACCCAGGAACCTCAACAACCTCCCCACAACTCAGGTTCTGGTACCCATGTTACTTGTTGGTGATGGTGTAGTCCCCGAGATTTCCCAAATTGAAAGCGAGTTACAGCAGAAAAAAGTCTGGGGTTGCTGTGGAGATTTGGGATTTTGGACTGCACCACTCAGATAATGTCAGCGAACTCACACACACTTCAGCATCTGTTTGCTCATGGGCAAAACTGAGGACCTGGCTTCGAGCTGGGTGACTCAGTTGTTATTCAGCCACGGAGAAGGCCTCTACCACCTGTGGGTCCTGAGCAGAGCCCTGCAAGTGTCGCCAGGCAGCCCCACGTCCTGATGTCCTGGGCGGCTTCTGCTCTCCACACCTGCTGCGCTCATCTCTCTCCACGCCTCATGGATCCCATGCCTGCCTGTCCCTCCCTCGGCCCCTCTTCTCTCTCTCCCACTGAGGTCGCTGGGCCAGGTGGTGCCACAGCCTCCTTGTCTCCCAGCAGCCTCCCCCCGTGGGGCCCTGCTTCACGGTCCTCTCGCCAGGGCCTCCCCAAGAATCCAGTGCTTCCTGTTGCTTCTTATAAGCCACGCCCCACCATTTTGGACCTCCGTCAAGGTCTTTGGCAACCTGTTCCCATCTTCGTGGGGCACGTTCTGTTTTCTGCAAGAAGCCCACCTTTGGTCACCCAGTCTCCTATTCTCCTCTCTCCAGGGCTGCACTTGCGGGGCTCCCTCCTGAGCCACTTTCCAGGGGATGCAAGTCCCTCCCTCACACCCTGTTTATCTTCCAGGCCCCCTTGGCCTGTATTTTCTGTGTTTTGGACACGTGGCTGCAGAGTCCCATAGCATCCTTGCTTGCTAAATACATAGGTCTTACAGCTTCTGCACACTTGGGAGCTCTTTAAGAGCAGGTGCTGTGCAGAACTAGCCTGAGTCCTGGAATGCCGCAGCAGAGGTTGAGACCATGAACTCCTGTGTCCAGCTGCCCATGTTCTTAACACGCTATGTGACCATGGGTGATTTACTTATCCTCTCTGAATTTCCATTTCATTATTTGCAAAATCGGGACATCACTCTTATGCCTGTTACTCACCAGTTAATGTGAATAGTTACTAATTTCTCTTGAGTGAGGTATGCACAGGTGTTGGTATGTCGTATGTTCAAGAAGTGTCAACTATTGTTATTTCATTGGATTATTCTGTGAATTAAATGAGATAAATCATATAAAACTCTCAGTGAGGTACCTGACCTTTAAAAAGCATCAAGTTATCGTTATTTTATTTAACAGATGAGAAGGCTTGTTGGAAAAGAAAATGGCCACAGTGATAACTACTGTCAAATATTTAAAATTCACGAACTAGCACTCTAGTGACTCTATTTTTAGGGTTGGAGACATTGAGTGTCTTGACAAGGTCACACAACTAGAAACGAGCAGAGCACCCAGACGACCTGGCAGCAGCAGGCTTGCCATTTATAACTATTGCTCTTGTGCTTCTGGTCCTGGGCCAGGCCGCTTCAGGGGATTCAGATCTGGAGGTGAAAGCCAGCGTGGGACGTGGCTTCCTCCGTCCTGGTTCCAGTCCTGGCTTTGCCACTTACCTGGGCAGGACATTTGATCCACAGAGCTTGCGTTTCCTTGTCTGCGAGATGGGGACAGCAATACCTCCCTGTAATGATGGCGTTCGGAACCGAGCAGGTAACTTAAGTAGGGCTCCCAGCCCAGGCCTGGCCTTGGGCGGGTATTCAATACATCTTACTCTCCGGCCTCTTCCCCTAGAAAATGTGAGCTACAGGCTGTATCTCTTAGTGCCTTTGGTGAGTCTGTGGTATGGATTAAAACTCACGCTGTGACCAGAGGGGCAGCCTGCAGGGGGTCACCAGTAGCCACACGTGGCTGGCAGTCAGGACTCGCCAACACCTGGCTCGGCTTGTCAGAACCCCTGTCCACGCGGCTCTTCCCTCTGATGGAGTTCTTTGTCGGGTTGTGGCCGGACCTGACAGGGAGAGGCTTTGCTGAGCAGGGGACTGTGTGGAGACGCCAGGCTGTGAGTGGCCTGCCTGAGGGCTGACGGGAGCAGGGCCACTGGGGCTGTGCAGGCCGCCTGGAGCCCCTGGAGGCGCGTGTGCCTCTGACAAGCGCCCGCTGGGCTTTTCCGAAGATGGTTTCACTCCAGGGTGGGGACTGAGGTGGTGGGACTCAACCCCTGGCTGGAAACAGTGGGGATAACTTGGTGAGAAGCAACCATACCACCAACAACATTGATGAAGCCAGCGTCCAGGAATCCTGGAGAGCAACGTCCTTTCCACACATGCAGATTCCTGAGCAGGCAGGAGTGACAGGGCCATTCTGGGGCCAGCGAGGGCTGTGCCTGCTCCTCCTCCTGTTGAAAGTTTAATCACGGCGTGTGGCCTTTCATGGTGTGGCTGCCCCCACCCCTTGAGGTCTCTGCTCTCTCTGAAGGACAGCTGCTGGCCGAGGCTTCTTGGATTTCCACGTGCTTTCCTGTCCCATTTCCCATCTGTGCTCCCGTTGCAGGGACACCTTGTGACAGAAGTCTTCCCAGTTCATGGGATTAAGAATAGGATTATTTCCTAGATCTGTCCTGCTTGATTATTTGTATCCACATACTTGAAATACTCCACAGTGGATCTTCAAGAGTGAAACCCCCTTAATAGCTATGTGAGAAGACCATGGGGAATTTTATCAAAGAGACTGAGCAAGGAGGACCCCACAGTAGGGCAGTCTGCGTTCAAATTTGACTGTGCCACCTATTAGCTCTGAGTCTCGGGAAGTCACCAATCAGTCTGGGCTCACAGAATTGTCAAGCGATGACAGGAGATGATACAAGGCCATAACACAAGCCTCTCAATCAGTGTCAGCTATTTCAATCATTGATTATATCTTTTTTTTTTTTTTTTTTTGCATGGTGCTGGGGATTGAACCCAGGGCCTAGTGCATGCAAGGCAAGCACTCCACCAACTGAGCTACATCCCCAGCCCCACGGGTCAGCTATTTTAATACTTGTTTATATCCATGTTATACGGGTGTGCAAGTTTGGACTTTCTGAAATAGACATGAGATACCATTTAAAAAGCCCCTAGGGCTGGGGTTGTGGCTCAGTGTTCGAGTGCTTGCCTAGCACGCATGAGGCACTGGGTTTGAGTCCCAGCACCGCATAAAAATAAATATATAAAGTAAAGGTGTTGTGCCATCTACAACTAAAAACAAACAAAAACACCAAGAGAGGCGCCTGCGAAGGCCCGGGGCAGCTCAGAAGGCCTGGCCTCCTGTGGCTTCTGCTGTGCAGTTTGCAAAGGCAGATACAGCATTGTAGCAGGAGCTTGTGAGGAAGAGAGGAGGCTTGTTCACCTCAAGGGGACTCCTGACTTCAGAAGTGAGACTGGGCGAAACTTACCTCGCCCGGGGAGAAACAAACCCAGGGAGGCACTCAGAGGCCGCAGAGCATACTTTCAATTGGCCTCCCATTAACAGGGTGTGAAGAACCTGGAAAAGGTCTTGCTGCAATTCAGTCCCCTGATAGAAAGTGACACTTCCTGAGGAAACGCAGGACGGGTGTATTTGAGCACAAAGCTGAGTGTGGCAGCATTGTCCAGGACCTGGGAAGGGCAGGCGCCATGCCCAACCCTGGTGAATGTCCCCAGCAAGAGGCCGAAAGGAGCATCTCAGGCCTCGTCCCTCCCTCCGACCCCAAACAGGGAAGCCTGTCACCCAGTTGGGGCATCAGCAGCTCAGACAGAAAGAATCAGTTGGTGTAGAGCCTCCCCTGAGAAGAGGCCGGAAGGGCCAGGGTGCCAAGGTCCTTGAGCCGCGCCACCCACCTGACCCCCTCTGGGAGTCAGATGACCTGAGTCACGGTCATTACTTTTGCAAAGACACATGCTTTGTTAGCTTCAAAATAAATGAAACGTGGAGCTGGACAGCTGTGTCCTTCGGGACTGTGGACAGAAGCCAAGGCGGGCAGGGCTGGGCAGCTCCTGGGGCACACACTGATCCTGCTGGCTTCAGTGGACCATGCTGAGGTGAGAAGGTGCCAGGCCTCCTGCAGCACCGGAAGGGCTCCGGGACTGCGGGACTCACTGGGACAGGTGTTAGTTACTCTGTGTGGGCAAGTTAACTTCCCGTAAGTGCTTCTGTGAGCCTGTAAAAATGGTGACGGCAATGTTTACATCAGTGTTCATGATATTCAGTTATCTGATGGGGACCAGCATAATGCTTGCCAAAAAAAAAAAAAGATTCACTTCCAGGGTTTCCCTGCTGTCAGGGCACCCACCCTCAGGGCACAGCTAGGACACGGCTCTCCAGGGATCCATTCCCAGGTAGGACAGCAATAGCATTTACTAAGTGCTTCCTACCTGCCAGCGAGACCAGCTGCTGCCACCTCCTCTGGTTCACTCTGCACGGGAAGCCCACCAGGCAATCGTATGCGCCTGGTAGGGAAAACGAAGCGGAGGCAGTTCGGTAGCTTGCCCACGTTGGCAGAGCTGAGGGGATCAGAGCCCCTCTCTGTGGTGGCCTGCTCTGGGGCAGGCTTGGCCAGTCACAGTACTGTGACAAAAGTGCACATGGCAGTCGAGGACGCCAGACACGGCCTTCTCCTGTCCTGCGGGGACCACTGTGTGGCTGGAGTCAAGCGAGCCACTGATGAGAGAAGATGCTATGATTTGGGTGTCAGGTGGGATTAGAGATTTGTGGACACCAGGCACGGACTCCTGGGCAAGGAAGGAGGCTTTTGAGGGACCGGCAAAGAGCTGTGTTCTGCAGCTTTATCATTATTATTACTACTGTTTTATTTTTATTTTTTTGCAGTACTGGGGATTGAACTCAGGAGCACTCTATCAATCAGCTACATCCCCAGCACTTTTTATTTTATTTTGAGACAGGGTCTCTCTATGTAGCACAGGCTGGCCTCAAACTTGGGGTCCTCCTGCCTTGGCTTCCCAAGTCGCTGGGATTATAGGTGTGCCCCCCTATGTCTCGGTGGCAGCATGGTCAAGGTGAAGGGTATGCTGAGCGAAGGTCACTGGAGAACTCTCTACGAGCACAGAAGTAGTAGCTACCGTGTGGCTAGAAAGGTATGGGTGTGATGTTGTGCGGTTCTTCATTTTTCAAGTCGTCACCGTGACCTGTTAATGGGGAGACACCGTTGTTGATGGAATCTCATCTGCACCCTCAGGCACAAGAGCTGGGCATGTAGATGAAATGCTTTTAATTCTTTTGCAGGTTTTTGAAAAATCGTATGAAGGGTCTCTGCTTCTCCCTCTGTGTTCTCCACAAGAGTCCAAGAACTCAGTGAGGCTGGTCCACTTGATCCCTGTGACCTGAACTTGTCACAGTAGCCACAAAGCAGTTGCTTTTATTGCAAAATCTCCCTTAAAGTTTTCCTATACTTTTAGCCTCTAGTTTGAGGAAAGAGTCTGGGCTTATTCTTTATTTCCAAATTAGAGATGATCATAGTTGTTCCTTGATACCAAGGAAGTTCCTAATCAGACGGTAGGTCACCCCCTTCCTAGGCCTGATGCCATGCCAGAGAAGGACAGGATCTGAAGGAAGTGAGCCACAGTCTGGTACTTAGGGATGTTTACATGTAGATGAAAGAAGAAGAAAAAATCCAGAACACTACTAGCTGAGATTAATTGTTGTTTTAAGGGTTAAGATCACATCTAGCAAAATGGAGTCAGTTGAAACACTTTATGTGGAAACCCATGACATTTTACTGGCAAAATTATTTCAACATTTACAGGTCTAAACTTTTGACTTTGGATATCAACCCAACTGAATATTAGGAACTGAGAATGATGATTAGTTACCATTTCACCAGAGTCTGAAATGTTTAGGAGAGATAAAACAGGCCTCTGTTAAAACTGAACACATTTACTCGTAGATTAGATGAGGGGGTAAATAATACATAATAAAAGCGGTAACTGAACCTGATCCACGATACAGAGGAGCAAACAGAGCTGGTTTGCTTCGGCACCACCCAGAGGAGTCAGCTGCTGTCTTTGGACTCAGGTAAAAACATTTAAAACAAGATCGTTGGAAGTCCACCATTCACCAGGCATTTGCTAACTTATATATGTCTTTTTAAAAAAAATATTTTTATTTGTATATGGACACAATACCTTTATTTTGTTTATTTACTTTTTTTATGTGGTGCTAGGGATTGAACCCAGTGCCTCATGCATGCTAGGCAAGCTCTCTACCACTGAGCTGCAACCCAGCCCTATATATGTCTTATCCTTTGGTTCTTACTGTAAACCCATGAGGTAAGTAGTATTATAACTGGTATTTGAACCCTGAGGAAATCATGGCTCATAGAGGTGAATACACTTGCCCAAGGTCACATAGCTATTAATCAACAAACCCAGATTTCCAAGCCTTCAGTCTCTGACCTCAAAGCTAATATTTTTGACCAATTCTCCCCTATCTTTTGTGGTGGTCGAGGCTCGTTGCTTGCAGCAAACCTCGAACACCTGATCCGAGAGGATGAATGGCGAGCGTCTGGGGCGAGTGAAGCTGCCTCTCTGGTCATTGTCAGCCCCTTTGCCTGCATCCCATGGCCACGGTTCAAGGCTGACATCTTGAACTCAGCCAGGTGCAGTGGACCGAGGGGACCTGGCTCCAGAACTGGAACCCAGGGAGACGGTGGCTGCTTGGCCGACTGTCTCTGCCTGTCGCTCTGGGCTCCAACTCAGCAGATGAAGTCTGCGGCCAGAAGTGCTTCTCGGCCTCGGCATGTCTTAATTCAGTGGAGAATCTCACAAGCATCCGAGTTAGAGGCAGAATCGACGTGTCTCGGAATCGATCCCTCCTTGACGTGCCTGCCTGGTTCATTTACTTGAGGCGACTGTGGATTAAGCACTGTTGCAGAATTTTGAGATTATTTTTTTCATTCTGTATCCCGACCCCACCCCACCCACCCTTTGATTCCTCCATTGTACCCTTGAAGGTCCTTCTCTTTGTCTCCCTCTTGTTACGGCCTTCTTTCCTGGCAACCTCTAAGGAATGGTGTGGAGTGATTTTGTTGGCACCATCTCAACACCCAGGGCCCTGAGCGGATTTCTTCATGGCTTCTTGAGTGGAGACGTGCCGGAAATGCTAAATATACCATGCGGGTATTTGGGCTTCCCATGAACACACTTCAAACCAGCAGTCCCCGAACTCGGTGGTTCACACTGATGTTCAGGCCTGAATACAAATCAGACCGCCATGTTCTTCCAAAGGTGTCAGCATTCATGAAAGTTGAATATGAGTGAGCTACTCTTATTTTTATAATTTCATTTAAATAATATAATTTATTATCATAAATTTACATGTTACTCTACTGCAAATTAAGCTATACCAGGCTTAGCTCCAAGCACAAAGTATACCCCTTATGAATATTATTCTTTTCATAGAGACTCCTAGGAAGGACATAGATTATATTTAAATATTTTAAGAAGTCATTTATTTTCAGAGAATTCGGGAACTTGACCGCCGGGAGTGTCCAGCCTTCCCCCAAGCCTGCAGAGCAGGTGAGGCTGAGCTAGTTGGGTGATGCGACTTCCTCACAGTGGCCAGGTCTCTGCTGAGCGCTTCCAGCGGCAGGCCCCGCGGTGTGTCCAGGCAGTGGGGACAGTGGAACTGGACTCAGAGCCCTGCCTTCACAGTGGCATGAGTCCCATCTACTGCAGAGACCAGGTGTCCAGACGTAAGGCCACTCAGCAGAGGACAGAGGGAAAAGGTCTTCTCACAGCGTGACTGATTTGATACGGGAGAGAGATTAATGAACATGACAGAGCCTGCTGACACCTTGGCTGCTCCAGGACTCCTGGGCCACCCTCCAGGAGCGACCTTTGACTCCGAGCTGGGTGCCAACACCCAGAGGGCCACAAGAGGGTGCTGTCCTCCTCCCAGGTTGTGGCTCTTTGAAATACAGCTCCTCACACTTGGTAGAACGGTTTTCCTGGGCCCTGAGAAAGGCGGTCCTTTCAGCGGGGGGCACAGGGACTTGGTGCCAGGTGAGAGGCGGCCTGAGGGGTGTGCTTCCTATTTCTGTCCCTGTGTGTGGAATGTCTCCTCCGCTGAACTGCAAGCTCTGGGACGTGATCTTGCCTTTCTGCTCATATCTCTTTCCTGTGACCGGCTGACTGTCAGGAGTTCCTAAGTAAATATTCCTGATTTTAAAAAAGAACCCATCTTGACTTCAAGTCCTCGCTCAGAGGCCTCCAGGGGCGCGTCCGTCAGAGCCATCGGGCCAGCCTGCCCTGACACGCTCCTTCAGAGGTCTGGGTGGGGCCGGGGTGTGATTCTGGGAAGCGCTTGTGTTGCTCTGACTTGAGGGCTGCAGGCCAGCTGTTCCCGCCCAGCACATGGCTGCCTGGTGTCCCTCCGCTGGCCGTCAGCGGCTGGTGGGCAAGAGGCGCATGCCCACGTCCTGGCCTGCCGCAGAGATCCCTTCCACGCGACCGGCCTGCTTCCCCCCTTCCTGTTCCTCTTCTCTTGGGCATCCCTCCTGTCATCCAGGCCCAGAGGACAAGGGACGTCCCCAGAGACACCTTCCCAGGCCAGCGGAGCAGGGGCACATGCAGCACAACAAGGAGAGCTGGGTTTCCACCCACGGGTTGCCCCTTCTGCAGGTGGGCAGGTGGGCACACAGGGACCACCACACTCACACGGAGATGACTACTCAGATGCACAAGGATGCTACGACGGAGTGCCCTCCAAACTTGGGGTGGGGTTTCTCTTAACAACAGAGGCCAATAACAGATTGCCTCCTGAGAAAACCTGTTGTCCAGATTTTTGAGCAAGACACTCAAGGGTACTGTGATGACTATGGAGAGAACAGCATTTGATAAAGATGGATCCTTTTAGGGCTGGGGATGTCGCTCGGGGGCAGAGCACTTGCCTAGCATGTGCAAGGCCCTGAGTTTGATTCCCAGCACCTCGAAAGGAAAGTCCTTTGGTTTGGGGGCTTGGCAGTGCTGGAGTGGTGTAGTTGCACACAGCTGGGCCCTTGGGGTCAAGGGTCTCTGAGCAGAGCCCAAGAGTGCACCTCATCCGGGGTGAGTGTGGACGGGTCTGTTAACCTCTTTGAGTCTTAATTTTCTCATTGACCGTGCTAAAGATTAACATCCACTTCATGGGCTATATGCAGACTTGGGTTCAGTAGTTGCAAAGTCGACAGCTTATTTTCAATGTCAATAGAAGAAAGAGCTTTTGAAACTTGTATTTGAAACTCTGTTTCAGGATGTGGCAGAGGAAGTTATTTTGCTCATCATGTCCTCACCGTCGGAAGGGTTCTTACTTGGTCTTTCTGATGGACGTGATGGTTTGTGTAACTCACTGCTGGTGAGGCCGGAGCCCAGCCCGGGGTCCATGGGCATCAAGCATGTGCATCGCCATGAGGGCCGGGCTGGCCTCACGTGTGGCTCTGTTTAAACACTTGCTGTTTAAAAAAATTTGCTCGCACTTTTCATTTATGTTTTATGTAGTAAATATTCTTATCAGTTGTTTCTTGATCTTCCTGAGATTAAAAGTAATTTCAGAGACAGAATAAAAGAAAAAATGCATTTGTTATTAAATAACTGGGCAAGCATGTTAAAAAGCAGGTCCCTCCATGCCTGGCTGGTTGGTAGTCGGCACATAGTGTAAATAAAGGTCAGCTTTACATAAACAAGTCTCATCATCCTCTGTGAATCGGAGCTGAGCCTCATGGGTCCTATTAGAAGGGTGTGGTAAAGTGATTCTCACCGCAGACAAGTTTCCCAACCTGAAAGGTGTTCTTGCTTAGGTAACAATCAGGTGCAATTTTAAAATAAGCTGCAGGCCCACCAGGTTCAATTTCTGCACGGAACTCCCTAACCTCAGCCAAAAATAACCTAAAACTTGTTTGAGTCTTTGCACGAGTTTCTCAAAGCACATCAGGGGGACTTGCTCTTTGCCAGCCACGCATGGTGATATCTCGCTTCTTCGCCTTTTAAATTCCTTCCGCTTACGCGGCGGCTCTGGGTGGTGCCACTGGCCAGGCTGCTTGGGTCAGAGGCTCCTGTTTTCTCACGCCTCTCTGGATTTCTTTCTCACAACCCACTCTCTGATTCTCTATCATGAAAGATTTATGAACCAGGCTGACAAAGACAATTCTTCTGCTGTGGGTGGGTTGGGAATTCTCACATGTTAATAAATCTTCTCTGTCATCTAGGAAATAAAAAGGGACGATCGTGGTGGAGGAGAATTCTGGAACGTGGCCTTGCCTCAGGAATAAGTGTGGGCTGTGGGGTTTGAAGGGGACGTGTTGGGCAGTGTTTCCAGAACTTTCTTCTTCTGCTCCTGCCTCTTCCCACATGTCCCTTGCCCCAGGGTATGGGATTTGTGACCTCCATAACCTGGAGGGAGAGTCGCCAGGCCCTCGTATCAGACAGGCTGAGGGTGTCGGTGCTAGTCAGGGAACAGCTGGGGGAGCCAGGACCCTTCCTGCTCTTGGTTTCATGAGGTGTTGGAATGACCACAGCACCACACCACCGTCCTCAGTGTGGCCTAAGGAGGAGACAAACAGATTCCTTATAGCCAATTTCCTGCTGGAAAATGGAAGTTTCCATTTACTAAGTGAGTTATGTCCTTGCTCCAAGAAATCCAGTAAGTAGTATGCTTATTTACTGCTAACCCTTATGCTTATATATGTGACCCCAACTTCAGGGTCTCTGATCAAGCCTCTGGTGTAAGGATCACAGTTGAAGAGAATCAGAAATAGGTAGAGACTAGGTCAGAAGATTGAGTCACAGAAATATCGACCCAGTACCAGGGGTTAATTAATAGGATCATTTGAATTGAACTTATGGATTTTCCTTCTCACTTTATATTCTTTTCTTCAGTGAATATTTATTGAGTGCCTGCTACTTGTGAGTTCTGCTAAGTGCTGGGAACAGAGGCATTGGCCTCTGCCACCCAGAAACCGTGTCCTAGATAGCAAGGGAGATGGATCTGTACAAAGGATGATTGGAGCACAGCATACCCAGTGCCACAGTCGGGGTAAACCAGAATACGGGAGGAGCCTGAAGAGGGACCGAAGAGTCAGGGAGGGGATCCCTGGGGCCAGGATTATTCTTAAGAAGGAGTTTTCTTGTTAGCTGGGGTTACATTTACCAGGTTTTAGTTTGATCACACTGCCTCATAAGTATTAGAAAACATCTTCTGGCCAAATATGGTCTTAGCATTTGGTTTTTTGGTTCTGCAATTAATGACAGACCACGGTAGCATCCCTGGAATGTTCTTCTGAGCTGAAGAATGTAAAAGATGTCATACAGAGTCAGAAGCACACCACACCCCTGGGGCTTAGCAGATAAGTGCTCTGATTTGTTAATAAGTTATGGGGATTCTCACTTGGGTCGCCTAGTTTTGCCTTCTTGTGCTAATAACACCCTGTAAAATACACAGTAGTTTTGGGAAAGATGATCATTTTGAAATGTTCATGTAGAATCTCCAAGTCAGGCTGAATGGACAGATATTGCCGTCACCAGGGAGCATTGGCAGTGACTTGGAGTGACTTAGCACATGGTGGAAGTCCCTCCAAGCATGAGTGAATTTTTTGGACAGAGCTTTAAGCCGGGGGCAGCCCACTCACCACCAGGAAGGGTGACCTGGTGGCACCATCTCTCTGTGGCTTGCGCCAGCTCTGAAACACGTTTCTTTCCAGTTTTTAGAAATAAACTCTGATTTAGAGCTTTGTATTTCTTTCTTAGTGTTTGTTATAAAAGTGACCGTTAAATACAAGGTTTTAGTGACTCAAACAGTTGGAAGCCACAGTCGGGCTGACAGCTTTAGTAGAGTTTTATTTGCAATTTTTTTCCCCAGCCTGGTTTCAGCTTAGATTGTAATAATCATAACAAAGCTCCTCCCTGCCCTTAGTTGAAGCATTTTGCAGACCCGAGGTCTTTCTGAGACTGTTTATGATGGAATCCCATGCCATTTTAGAGTTTCCCTGTTCTGTGGTGCATGGCATTTTATGGGTCTTCGTTTCCTGCAGCATTTCAGAAAGTGTTCTCTAGGGTACTAGAAAGATCTTTGGGAAGGACATGGTCCCTGTCGCTTCCATGGATTTGGCTCTCATGGGCTAGTTCAGGATTGGCATTGGAGTCTTGTCATCTGGGTGTATTTTCCAGCTTAGTTATTTGCTAGCTGTGTGACCTTAGTCACTGCAGTGCACATTTCTATGTTACATTTTCCTCAGCCGAAAAGGGGATAATGGCAGTGCCCACCTCAAAGGGTGGTTGGACAGATCAACCAGTTAGAAGACTTGAAGCACCTGAAAGAGCCCTTTGTCCTGGCAAGGGCTTAATGAATGTTAGCTGCTCTTATTATCTTATGAGTTCACAAAGTCACCTAGCATAATCGAGGAAACAAATGATCTAGTGGCCATAAAGTAATCCCACATGGGTTGGTCTGTGGGGTTGCGTTTTTCAGTGGTGGGTAGAGGGTCTACAAACGCTGGGCAAACAACTCCATCGTAGCAATGCAGAATGATGCTTTGCTGGAGACAGTGGGAGGTGGTGCAGCTTGGCTGTTTAGTCTTGGTTTGCAGTGAATCTCGCCAAAGCAGCTCTGCTACTTACGTGGCCTCTTTGAGCCTCAGTTCTTTCATCTGAAAATGGAGCAAATTCCTTGTGAGACCATTCAAAGTACAATGTATATTCATTTTTTTTTTTTTTTTAAACATACTGAACACTCAAAGCACTGTAGAGGGCGAATGGAGGAGAGGTTGATTAGGGTTAGGGTTAGGCCTTTTCTTTTATGGCTTGCTCTCTGGTACAAGTGACAGGGGCTGGAGTTTTTCCTGGGCAGCAGGCATCCGGCAGAAAAGGGGAACACTCAGTTCCTTTTCAATTTAAGAATGTCGGGAGAAGTTACACAACCCAGAAGGACTAATGGCAATTTGCTGTTGTCAGTATTATAAACACACGTTGCGGGTGGACAGCTGAGTTCAGATGAGTCACTCTGGAGCTGCCCCATCTCGCCCAGATAGGGTGACCTCAGCTTAGGAAAAG
Organism: Sciurus vulgaris; assembly: GCF_902686455.1. NCBI lineage: Eukaryota > Metazoa > Chordata > Mammalia > Rodentia > Sciuridae > Sciurus > Sciurus vulgaris. Next base: position 9,000,099 of record NC_136469.1, read on the forward strand.
ACCCAGTTTTTCTACTTACTGCTGGAAATAGTGGTGGTGGCCGTGCTATTGTAGGGTTTGTTCACTCTTACAAGGTTCTCAGACTGTGAACGCAGGAGGAAGACTTGTTTAAAGGGCTCCTGCCAAACCTCATCCCCAATAGACCCAGGGGCCTGCATGCAACGGGCTCTCTAGCTCCTTCCCATGCTGGTACTTAGAAGACGAAGCTTTAAGGACAAAGTGAATGAGGACAGCAGAGAGAAATGTCCCTGAAAAAGTCCGTTGTCCCCTGCACTGGCCTTGTTCCTAGTGTGACGGTTTGCTCCTGAAAAGGCAGAAGCAAAAAAGCCAGTTCTGCTTTATTCAGAGCCAAAACACTGCTTAATAACCTGTGTTAATTGTTTCTCACAACACTGCATGGGGGACTTAATGTTAATTCCATTTGACAGAAGAGAAGTCAGGACACAAGGGAGATTTCTTTAGGGGTGCAATGTGGTTTGGTGCAAGCGTGAGTTATGGGCAAACATTACACAGGTCCTTCAATTTGTCCCCAGCCATCTGGGTATTGCTAAACACATCTGTTCCTTCTCCTGGAGAGGATGCTCCAGTGTCACCACATGATTTAAATTACGTCAAGAGAGGGACTCCATTTGTCCACCTCTCTGGTTTGCAGGAACGGCTCAGGGGAGCCTTGGTTTCCGTGAGTGGCATTCATTCAGGGCTTTGGTTTTTAATTCTGAATTTTGATTTGCATTTGCCTGGGGTGGTATTCTGCCAGGGCCTTCCCAGTCTGTTCTCTGCTGCTTTGCTCCTGAAGATTTACAGCTAATGAAGGGATAAAGAAAGGTCACTGCGAGAGGCGGCAGCATGTGCTCGTGACTCACTGGCGGGCCTGGTTTGGAGCCAGTTTGGGTGGAACGCTTGCTTGACTGGCTGCTGGGCCTGTTTTCACGTGGCTCTCAGCCATGGCCCTGTAGGAAGCAGTTTCTCGCCTGTTCCTGGGCAGAGGGAGGGCCTGCTCTTCTACCTGTCCCCTGCTGTTGTAGACTCGGGTCAATGCAATGGAGCCTGTTGGCTGTTTGATGAAGAATTCAACAGTCAGGCGCTCATCAGCTTAGGAGACCCTGGCTAGGCCAGTCCTGGGAGCAGCTGGGTTTAGAGACCAACCACAGCTACTGGTTGTGTGGCTATTGGGGGTGTATTAGCATCAGGGCCGAAAGAAGGTCAGGTGAGGCTGCCCCTGGCAGGGCCGAGCTTAGCTCAGCTCTGTTGGCATTTGGGACTGGGTGGTTGACTGCTGTGCTGTTAACATCATCCCTGGCCTCTGCCATTAGTAGCCTCCCTACCCTGCTTAGTCAATGCAACCAGCAGAGTCAGCTCTGGTGGAGACTACTGCGGTGTGAGTGGGTCCCAGGCATGGGGCTGTGCAGTGTTAAGAAGACCCATACTCCATCATGGGTCCTCGTCCTCATTGCTAGCGGTTACTGAGCACTTACTATGTGGTGGATCCTTCCTTTTGCATTCATCATCTAAACATACAACAGCGCTAAGATGCAGAAACTGGGATTGCTCCCATTTTATTGGATAAGCAAACAGAGGTCACAAAAGTTACTTGCCTATGGTCACACAGCACTGAGCATGAGGCACCCCTTCCCCACCCTGTTGCCACGTGGACTGGAGCCCTCATGCAGGGATCTTGCAGGAAGGCTGAGGTGCAGTCCTGTGGGCTCTCTGCTGAGCTGGAGGCAAGGCCCTCCCTTCAGGACTGGGGTTGAGGGGTCTAACAACAAGCCCGGTGGAGATGGTTAGGGTCACAGATGAATGCGAATGCCAGGCAGATGGTTCAGACGAGATGCTCACTGCAGGGGGTCAAAGGTAAACCTTCACCCAGGCCGCCTGTCATGACAGCAGAACCCTGAGATGCGGCCCCCGCCATGAGCCCAGACGTGCCTTTTCGCTTCTGCACACGCAGCCCCTCTGGCTGGTCTCCACCCAGCTCCCATCGGTCCCCGAGGACCAGCCTCTCTGGGGCAGCATTCCCGCTTCTTCCACCGACACCCAGCAGCCTGGGGCCAGGTGTGCCTGAGCTCTGAGTGGACGGAAATGACGAGACATGGAGGGTCGCGATCACCTCTGGCACGTGATGTGATCTCCGGCGTGTGTGAAGGACTTTGTGGGCACTGACGATTCTGAGCTGAATGCCTGTGGGCAGAGCTCACCCAGGGCATGTGTGCCCAGCAATAGCTGCACTTTTTAAAGGAAGAGTCAGGGTGTCTCGTGGGTTTCCTCGGTTAATAAGGGCGCCAGGCAGAGGCCAGGAAGATATTTCCCGAAACCCAAGTGACAATCTCTAGTGGGGCTTTTTTCTCACGAGTGTGGTAGGACGGATTTCTGAATGCATGGTTATTTGGGAGTCTGGCCGTCATCTAGAACCAAATGGACTTGAATTTGAAAAGTGGCCCCAACAGCCAGCATTAGCTTCAGTGACGTGGACGTCTTTCTTCACGTTCGATTCATTAGCAATCCAAGCCATATGCAGGGTGACGCCTGGGAGTTACTTGGCAAAAGAGAAAAACTCCAGCCGAGTCGTGAGGGGCCTGCTTGGGTCCTGTGGCAGTCGGGGATCCTGCTGCTCACATGCCTGAGAGTCACTGATGTCCCATTGAGCTCCTCAGGGTGACATTTGATTCAGCACAGTCACTGGGCAGGTTTAAGCATCTCCAGGAGTCTGTGGCACTGTCTCTGTGACTCCCTCTTGCCCTCCCGGGGGGTCTGCCCTTTCTTGAGGATATTGTAGTTGATACTTGTTAGTTCAGTGACTTGTCGTTGGAACATCAGAAAACAGCAAGGCTTCTCACGGGGAATTCTTGCCTTTGCTCACTCTGCTTCTACCTTGGCCTTGTTTTACTTCCAATATTACAAAATAATATGTGCTCACTGAAGGCAAATAAGACAATGTAAATATACTACAAAGAAAAGGGGAAAAAAATCACCTCGTCCTCTCACAACGCAGATGCAGCCACTGTTAACACTTGGACTGTGTCCTTGTGTTTTTGTTTTGCTTTTAACAAAAAGAGGGGATCGAGGAAATCGTCAGAGGCACGTTGGCACTTTCTTAGTAGAATTCTCAAAATGATGCTTTAAGAAAATCTTTTGATTCCCTGGCAAACAGGAATCATCATTGATAACCCTCGATGATAGGCATGGTTTTGGAAATCTAGTCAGAAATGCCATATTTCCTTCTTGCTGATGAAGGGTCCACCCAGAAGAGAGAGCGCACGCACGCGCACGTGTGTGTGTGTGTGTGTGTGTGTGTGTGTGTGTCTGTGTGAGCGCCTGCCAGCCAGCATATGTAAATGGACTCTCTGTGTCTCCTGAAAAAGAAATTCTGTCGCTGGATTTGCTGACTCACTGCCAAGCTCTGCTGCTAGCAAGGAGCAGATTCTAAGTTATTCGAGCCAAACATTTGGCCCTCATGGTTTATCGGCTACTGTGACAGACTTCTCCTCACGCCTCACCTCCTCGCTGGCGTGTGGACATATCAAGAATTTTGTTCATTTTGCCTCTTGATCTCCTCCTGTTTCTTTCCATTCCTCTTTAACAATTAATCCCAGCACTAGCCCAGCTCCCTGATGCACCATGTCAGGAACAGCCAGAGGCTTCCCTCCTGAGGTCACTGCAGGAACCCAGGTCTCCAGTATGCCTGGCTCCTGGGGAGGGGTCCTGGGGACGGAGTGCCACCCACCCTTGCAGGTTCACGGTCACTCAGAACAGCCCCCTGTTCCTCCTCCATGCCCAAGGTCAGACCACGACGGACGACTAAACTAGAGCTTTGTGGCACCCTGGGGGGACAAGGGAGGGGTGCTGAGGAAGAGCTGTGCTGTCACTGGAGAATTCCCTGCCATCCTTGTCAAAAACGGTTTGGCACAGACTGGTATGACCAGGAAGGCCATTTCTTAGAAGATGCATCGCAGGGTGGTAATTCCAAAAAGTCAAAAAGAGACGTGTTTAACTCTAACTGGCAAAAACTAGGCACAGGAGGGGATGCTGTCTGCAGCGTGAAAGGATCACAAAGCAGGAAGGAGACTGGACCGGCCGCGGGCGTGGCAGGAAGAACTCGTTTTCCAGCTTTGCGGTATCTTCCCATGTCTGCACCCAGGGTTTGGGGTACGCCATTTGAAAAGTCTGGAAAGGATCCTAAGTTAAGAGAAGGCCATGGATTGTTAGACCTATGATCACATGGTCACCCATTTAAACCCTATGACATCCCCTTTTTTTAGTGGAATTTTCAAAATGATGCTTTAAGGCAAATAGACCTTGATAATTCCCAGTGATATACATGGTTTTGGAAATCTAGTAAGAAAAAGGGAGCAATCTCTTTTGCTTCACAGATGTGAAAACAGAAAGACTTTAAGAAGCTTACCCAAGGTCATATAGCTGGCAAGCTAAAGGGGCAGGATGCGGGCCAGGAAAGGGTTGAGACTTTGGGGACCTTGCTCCCTGCCCTGCATCCTCTTGCACTGAAAGTGGTCATAGTTCTCTGAATTATGGTCAGAACTCTGCTAATAACTGGCTGCTTTATCTCAGACAAGTTACATTACCTTTCTGGGCTTGAATTTCATCATTTAGGGGAAAATTCCTATAACTCTATAGATGTGTTCTTGCTATTCCCTGCCCACTCCTATAATTCTTGGAATCTTGGATTCTGGATAGAGAATTGCAATTTGCTTCAGAGGAAACCCAGACTGGATTTCGAATCTAGTTCTTCTTTTAGACTTGATCACTTTCTCTGCAGGGGACTATTGCAGGGTCTCTTCTACAGGCAGAGACACCCCCGTTGGGGCAGCTGATTCCACTGCAGGGTAAGTTACACTTAATGTTAACCAGAATTTCATTGTGGTCTTCCCATGAGAGATTTAAGACGAGGACAATTCAGGGATATGGAGACATTCTTCAATGTTTCCAGAAAAAAAAATATTGATCCACAGAGAAGAGACATGTTTAAAAGGACACAGAATAATGTTTTAAGGACTTAGCACCAGGTCGGCCGAGGGAAACACCCTTTCCAACCGACCAACCACGTGCTCCCAGCAAGTCATTTGGCCATGGAGTCTTCTGTTTCCTTGCCATGGTAAGACCTGAGGGATCACCTTGACCCTCTGCAGAGAGACCTTCTGGTGATCTCCTCAACCTTGGGAGGTGAGGTGTCTCGGCACGTCCTCTGTCAGTTTGCTGGAGTCCCGTGTCCCTGCTCCCTGCTGATGTAGCAGTAGCTTTCTGGTCCACCTTGGTGGCCCAGCCTGACCAGCCAGCACTCAGGAAGCCTGGGTGTGCAGAGCAGCTGCAGGCGGGAAGGCCGCCGCTGGCCTGGGCGGCACTGAGAGGCACAGTCTCTCACAGTTTGTCTCGTCCAATGACAGGCTCTCCTGAGGCTGAGCTCTGTGACATGGTGATGGCACGTGGGGGCTGGAGCGGTGCGGGGACTGTGCTGACTCGTCATCGTTAGAGCCACTGTGTGAAGCCGGTTCCCCTCTGGGTGTTGCCGTGAACTCGGGAACAACTTTCTGATTCTCTATCTCTCAGGGCAGAATGCGTCCCTTTCCTCTTGACCCCACAGATAGGTAACCCAGATAGGTAACAGTACCCACAGCCACATGTTCTAGTCTTCAGAAAGAAGCGTTAGCGCCTCAGTCTCCTCTCTTGGTCCTTTACAAGGCCTCTGTTTTCTGGTGTTTGCTCCTTTCACCCCACGACTCATTCTCGCACCTACTTTGGACCCTTATGGGGGTCTCCCAGGTTCCACTTTCATTAAATGACATCATTCATTCCATACATTTTAATCCAGTTCCTCTTCTGGCCCAGGCAATGGACCCAGGAAGGGAGCAGATCTCTGCCCTGACATTGGAGAAGCTCAGCACAGACATGGTGCTGACGCAAGGGGCAGAAGATGATGCCAGAGGGGAGACGGAGTGCCCCACGTCACACAGAGAAGCCTAAATTTTATGTTGTGAGCAGAAGGAACGTCATGCAAGAGATTTATGTATTTGTTTTTCCACAACAAACAGATTCCCATGAGAGCAGCATCCTTGATGAAGTTAAGGTAGTAAGTAGTTCAGCACAAAGGTGTGGTCAGCCCCAGTTCTGGGTTGTGCTCTGTAGGGGATGCTGGGGACAAAGAGGGACAAAGCCTGGCTCTGGCTTCCTGCGAGGAGACTGGACTACACGTGATGCAGGACGACATGGACGACCGACACCAGCAGAAGTTTATTCTTCAAGCCAACAGAAGGTTTTATGCAGCAGGACCATTTTAAAAAAAAAAATAAGTAGAAATAGCCCTGCCTTGGTGTGGAGGGTAAACTCACTGTTGACTTTAATTTCCATTCAGTGTCAGTCGCCATCATTATAAGGCTGATTGTCATCAATTTTGCTGCTTTAGTCATGTGACCTCACATTTTGGGAAATCCTACCTAACTAGTTTCTAGTTTCTGGGATTCGATAGCCAGCACCCACTTGGACAGATGGATCCAAATGATGCTACCAAGAGAAAAGTCAGTTGGTGCCTGGCCAGGTTCCTTTTACATACCTAGAGTTCTTGCCCATTTCCAAACGTCCTGGGTAGATGTAGATTATTTGGAGATGTTCCAACTCAGACTTCTCAGGAATAAAAAAACGTTGCTATAATTAAAATATTTCGGGCCCAAGTTACCTTTTGCCAATAATTCACTTGTGATTTATACTTGGAGACATATATAATATCAAATTCCCTAAGTGGAGAGGGAGAGGGCAGGGCAGGGAAACTCAGCTCTGGTGTAAGGATCAGTTGTCAGAATATTGCTGACTTCATAAGCCACTCCGGCTTTTTTCCAGGCAACAGTTGATCTATTTATAGCCTTGTAATTCGGTTACCTATCACTTAGCTTATGTGTGAGTCACCCGTGAAATATATGCACAGAGACCAAATGTACTAATTACCAAGGCAGAGTGCAGGTGGGAGGCCTCTGTTAAGACCCCTGTTTAACAACAGTGGCAAATTGTTGGGAAAGGATCATTTATCATTAAGTGACACTAAGACTCATGGCAAAGCTCTGGAGCCTGGTTGAGAGAGCTGTTCAGCTCTGTGCCTCTCCTGCAGCCAGGGCCTTCCAGTGTGACTGACAGCATGTGTTTCCTGGAGGGGGCTGCGGGCGGCAGGGCGGGGTGTCGGTGGGTGGGAAGGATTTGCCATCCGGAGGGGGAGTAGCTCTTGGGCTTGCTGAGCTGAGTCATTTGTGGTAACTTAATTTTCCTTCAGAAGTGACATTCTGACATAGCTGTCAGAAATGACTTTTTATTAATTTATTTTTTTAACTCCACATTCCCCCCACCCCAGAATGAGTTTTCATTCCAGACTGAGCCTGGTGAAATCTTGTTCGTCTCTCAAAACTCATCTCAAAAAACATCTTCCCTATGGAAACTCAGGCTCTCAGTTTTCTTTCAAGCATTTAGACATTAGCATACTAAATCCTAATGGAAGGAATTCTATTTAGGAGTAAGAGAAGCTTCAAGTTAAAACTGAGTGCCCAGTCCTGGGTTACATTTAAGGCCATCTCCCTCAACAGGCCTGAAACTTTCTCCTGTGAACTGTGAAGTGTGGTTTCACCTCGCAGGAAGCGGAAGGAATTGGTTCTTTCAGGTATAAGATGACATAATTTCCTCTCCCTATGCTGGTCCTTAAACAGGAAGGAAAGAGAATAAAAAAGCAAAAGAAAAGAAAAAAGAGGCAGGTGTTGGAGAACTTTTTAAAGCAAAGTATGTCCTCAAGAGCTACCTAGGGGCCTGGAAAGGGAGGTTGCTCTGCTCTGAATTTGTTTGAGCATTTCATCTTTCGACTTAGCTGTCCAAGTGGTCCGATTCACCTAAGGAAACCTACCTTCAATGTGTCTTGGCAGCAAAGAAGCCCAAAGGCAGGTTAATTGCTCAATTACACACAGGCAGCCATAGCCTCTGAAAGAAGCTCAACACGAAATAATGATTCCCTGCTGTTAAAAGACTCACTCCAAATCCCCTTTTGGAAGTGGAATGGCTAAGTGTACCCTGACGTGAGCAGAGAAGCCCCCTTGGCCTTGGACACTCTTGTGGAGCTGGAGTCATCCTGGGACAGAGAGAGGGTGAAGTCCCTGCAGCCTGTGCTGAGCGTGGAGGTCAGCAGGTTGGGGTACCTGCGATGCAGAGGGAGAACCCTGGGAGAGATCCGGAAACATGGCCACTGTCTGACTTCAGTGCTCTTGGACTGGAAAGACTCAGCCACATCCAACTAATTGCCCCACTGTTCTTCCCCAACACAGTCCTCCGCTGTGCAGAGATTTCCTTGGAGTCTTAATGGCTGAAATTGAGCTGTCATTCATTATTCATCCAACAAACTGTTTCAGGTGCATATAAATTCTGAGTACTGAGGAGGTGTGAAGACAGAAGTAAGATTCATCTCCACCATCGCCGTCCCGTCCAGGCTAGTATGGCGTGGCTTGCTCTTGGGGAGCTCACAGAGGATCCTAGGGCTTCCCATCAGTTCTTTCAGAACTACACACATATCGTTTAAAAAGGGGTTTTAAAAGATTTAGGTAAGTCATGAGCATGGCTTAAAACATCAAGCCGTGTGGAAGGGGTTCTGCTAAAAAGTGTCAATACGCTGTCCCACTCCTCACTTATTAGAAGTTCCCACCTGAAGCCATTTCTGCTTTTAGTTCTCCTGGAAGCAACACCTTCGTCCCTGAAAACGTGCTTCCTATGGATTCTGGATTCATCCACTGTAGACATGCTACATTGCAGCCCAGCTGTGGCAGATGAGAATTCGCTCATTCACCATCTTCTTTGTAATATAATTATATCACTATTTTTAGTTCTTCTAATGGTTATTTTTGTTACTCAAAATAATAAGCTTTCACCTCTCTTTTTCAATTGACTATTGACATAATCTCTTGACCATCCACTTAGTAAGATGAGGATATTGATATTTTCATCTTCCTGACACTTTTTTCTATACCTCCTTCACCTTCTAGCTTCTCTCAGATGTAATTTTGCTTACACGATGTCAAGGTTGATGATATTTACACTCTGTTCTGTCACAAAATTATTCTCAAAAGTCATTTAAAATGATCCATTGTAGGATTTTCTGAGGACTTCAAGCCCCGTGAATCATCATTTCCGGAAAGAGCCCCTCTGAATTTTGGAACAATAGTCTGGCCTCTTTCCTACAGACTGTGGTTCCTCAAAGGTTATTGATGATAGTTCTGAGTTGAAGCCCAGAGATCGCTTTATACCTTGCATTAGAATGTGTCTGGCTCAGGGTTTGGAGTTAAAGTTGATTGATGATGGTCTTTTACTCTCTTCTCTCCCCGTCTTCTTAGCCCTATTTTCTTCCTGAGGTTCTTATCTGGCCACTCTTGGGGCCACCCTTGATCAAGAAAAATCCTGCCACTTCCTTTTACTGTTTTTTCCCTTCTTTTGGTGCTGTGCACGCTCCCACTGGGGTGACTTTCCCTTCCTGTCTCATCTTGTCTGAATAGGACTTCAGATATTCCACATCCCACTCCTTGGTTCTTTCTTGCGAAAGCGAAGGTTCAAATTAATTGTATGAAAAATAGGAGTTTGGGTTTTCTATCTTTCTGGATTCACACCATGAAAATAATTACACTATTAAAAAAGCCTTTTTGATGCACAAAGTAGTTTGCCTACACTACCTCATTTAAAACTTGCAACACTTGAATTCAGAGAGGTCAAACAGCTTGATTAGATCACAGCCAATACGTGATAGTGTCAACCCATCCTTCAGAACTGGGACCCTCTTCCTTTCCATTAATACATGCTGTTGACACAAGTTCTCATCATCCAGAACTTTCTGTAAGTAACCAAATCACACTTGCTATAATATGAACCAATTTCTTTTTGCTCTATATTTAGTTGATTAAAGAAGGCCACTCTATCACCCTTAAAGGGTTATTTCAAAATGGTAGATTGACCTCATACAGAGTTGGAATCATAAGGATCTAAGAAGAAACTACTAAAGAAATTGGTAAGTTTCAGAAGAGGCTTAAATTACAAGATCACATTTTTCATTTCCAAGAAAAGTGTGTGTGTGTGTGTGTGTGTGTGTGTGCGGCCCACAAGCCTAAGGTGAACAAGAGAGCCCACTGGCTATTCCTTCTGCCATTTCTATCCAACATGGGAAATCTTTTCAACCTAAAGTAGAAAACTACAGTGAAGAACATAGAACTGCAAATCTGGTCGCTCTGAGGTAAAAGCTAAGTTCCTGGAGGAAATAAAAAGTACACTTCTGTTTCTGCTCTTGGATTTCCTACATGGTATCTTCTCTCCCTGGTTTTCAGTGGCCTGTTCTTCCTTGGGCTGACCAGGTGTATGATCTGAAAATGGACTGGGACTCTGACCAGGGAAGAAGTTTCTAGAATTAGTAGCAGGATCTGGTCAGGATTCAGGCTGGGTATGTGCAGAGTGGCTAACAGGTGCAAAGTTCTGGAACAAGAAGACTTGGGAATTGGGGCCCTAACCTGGAGATAGGAGAAAAGTCCCCAAACCTCTTGAAATAAATCAGTACCTTTTATTAGGAAGCAGCTCAAATTTACACCTCAAATGCCAAATAGGAACCTGTTTGTTTGAGGACCTGGGTTTTTTCATTGGTTTGACTGTCCAGTGAGGGAGACCTCTCTCCTGTCAGACTCCCTTGGTGCTTCGTCAGTGGATAATTCTGGGCTAAGTGTGTCCATGTGTCTTCGAGGAGCTCAGGTCTGTGTGTTGCCTGAACTTGGAGCAGGCAGCTGACCTGGGATCCTTGTGCTTTTCTTAGTTGTAGTTTTCTGTAGCAAAAACTACAACTGTAATTGTAGTTTTCCAGACTGGAAATGTTTCAGTCCCTGGACTGAATGAGCCTGGGCAGAATCCTGAAGCTGAGCTTTGACAGTTCTGACTCTTCTCCATAGAAAGAAAGCAAGTTCTCTGGGCCAAAATCAACAGGCTTTAGGTCATAATTGGCTTTGTGAATTCCAGGAACAAGACTTAATCAGCTGTTTTGAAATTAGGATTTTTGTCAAGTTGTACCGGATGAAGAAAACATCAAAAATATACATACTCAGATAGAATCACTGTGGACTGAATGTTGATAGATGGATTCACTTATTCTGTTCAATAGATATTTATTGAAGGCCTGATACTGGAAATGGAGGTAATAAGAAGAAATAAGGTATTTTTTTCTTTTCTGAAAAGGTCCACAGGAGCTGAGGAGGCATCTCATTTACCATGGAGCTTGTGCTAAGTACTCTGGATGATTCGCTTTACTTTAGCTCTACAGCCAGTCTCCAGTATGTTCCTATATGGTGGTCTAAACCGAAATCTCTTAAAATGACCAATCTGATATGCTGATTGTCAATTTGTTCCTTTAGGTTAACATATCACAGTGTATGGGTGTTATGGTTTAGATACGAGGTGTCCCCCAAAAGCTCATGTATGAAAAAATGTAAGAATTTTCAGAGGTGAAATAATTAGATTAAAAGAACTGTAACCTAATCAGTGGACTAACTGGGAGTTAAGGGTAGGCAGGTAGGGTGTGGCTGGAGGAAGCAGGTCACTGGGGGGTGTGATTTTCAAGTTGATATTTTGTCTTTGGTGAGTAGAGCACTCTCTCTCTGCTTCCTGGCTACCATGTCCTGAACTGCTTTCCTTCATGACTCCCTTCTGCCATGATGTTCTGCATCATCTCAGACCCAGCACTGTAGGGTCAGCCAGCGGTGGTCTCTGACACACCTCTGACACTGTGAGCCAAAAGAAACTCTTCCTCCTCTAAGTTGTTCTTGTCAGGTATTTTGATCACAGTGACACAAAAGCTGACTAACACAATGGGTGTCTTGATCCATGTCAAAAACAAACCATGTGTCCCATATCCCAAAAGGGACTAAAATTGGGTGACTTGTGTTCCCCACACCGGCTTAGAAGCTACTGATGCTGAATATTGTTAAATTTGAAGTGCGAAAAATTTCAGCTTACAATTCAATCAGCCAATCTTAATTTCTGCTGGAAGAACTCGATTCTAAAGATATTCTAAAGATATATTTTCTAAAGATAGAATATCCCTTTCTGGAAAAACTCTACTCTTTATTAACTAACATCAGTGTTTCAAAGGTGACCAATAAATTGTTTTCAGTTTGTTCCTATTTCACATAGGTTACTGCATAAATATTTATTTTGAGATGTGAGATGTGCCCATTTCTTATTGGAAACCCAAATAAGAGTTCAGTGTGTGTTTGTGGGTGTGTTGTGGTGGTAAGGGTGGGGGCACCCGCATTGCCAGTGCATTAGTAATAACTCCTTATTCATTATTATTCACTTGGTTCCTCTTACAATATGAATAGAAGAGGAAAAACATTTATAGATCACTTAAAACATTTTACTAGAAGAAAGGGAACAAATTAGCCCACTTGAATCACTAGCTTTGCAGAGGAGAATGAGCAGAAGATATATTTAATCTTTCATCAAAGACTTTATTTGAAATTACTAATATGCAGTTCCACTCAGAACAGCACTAAATGAGTTATTAGAACATTTAAACAAGATCATCATTGTTTTTATTAGCAGCGTTATTCCTTACTCCTTTTGTTAGAGAAACACCCTGCCGTGTGTGCAGATCTGTTTAATTGCAATGCTTTTATATTTTCCCTCAAATGTAGTTGACTTATTTTATAAATATTTCAAGTACATAATTGCTATTTTGCTTTAATGAAAATCACAAATGTATTTAGATAATCTAAGGGGTTAGAATACATTTGCTCCTGTGTCAGGCTTCTGGAAAAGGTAAGCATGACTTCCTCACTGTCTTGACAGTGACCCTGGGAGAGGGTCCCTCACCTCCACCATCTCCTCTTGTAATGAAAACTTGGTGTTAGGCAGACTTGGGCTTCCAGCCCAGTTCTTCTGTTTACTAGTTGGATTAACTTAGACAAATTCTTTACATTCTTTGAGCTTCTGGAATGTTTTATGGAATTTATTGAGTGTAATGATTTTAAATTTGTCAGACTGATATGAAAATAAATAGATAATATTAAGCACTTAACAGAGGACCAAATAGTAAGCACTCAGTAAATGTTAGTTTCCTTGTGGTTGGCTACTTGTAATTGATAGGCTAAGTTTGCCAAGGAGATTCTTAAAATTCTGATCTCAGTTGTCAGTAATGATTCATCTGCTTTGGTACTGAGGTTAAGAGACCCTGGTTTTAATTGAGGACCAATCCCTCTCTGCTATGCCAAAGCATAGCACATCCATCCACATCCATCCTCATCTGTGTGGCTTCAGAGTGATCACAACAGCAAATGTGAAGAAACTGCATTCATCCAGGATGAAGGAAGGAGAGCAGATGTGGAATCCAGCCAGGGTGTGGCTAAGGGTGCCAGGGACTCTGCATGAGGTGAACTGGGAAACAGGAAGAGCCAGTGTCTTAGCCTGGGTGGGGTCTGGGGTCTTGGTGGAAGTGTGAGGTGGCCCAGGGACCACAGGACACTGTCTTTCCTAGTGGCTCAGAGGCAGCTTTATGTATCTGCAAAGACTCTGTCCCATAGTCAGTGGTTGATATTTTTGAGGAGATGCTGAGATGCTGGGGATGTAGCTCAGTGGTACCTCACCTGCTTATGGTGCTCGAGGCCCTGGGTGCAATCCCCAAACTCCACCACCAAACTCTTTTCCAAAAGAAAAAATGGGAAATTATCCATTTTTTTTTTTTTTTTTAAATCACTTAACCCTGCAGCTCTTACTCAGTGCTCACTAACAGTTTGAAATGGAACTGGTCGCTTCAGTTGATGGCACCATCAGGTGACTTCCCTAACAGATACATCTTTCTTAAGTTCTGTGCTAGGAAGGATGAACTGGCATGAGCTCATATGACTTTCATGTGATGCAGTCCTGCAGACTCAGTAGTGACCTTGCATCAGATGCATGGCTTTGAAAATGTGGGATGCACACACTTTCCCTGGTACGGTGGCCCGGAGAATGAGCAGGATTTACACGGTCACTGTTGTCCCATGCTACTGTCCTGGGCCAATTTTCAGCCTAACTTGGAAGCCAAATCTTAACTGTCTAGCTATCATTTCTGAGGTCTGGAGACACCAAAGGACAGACTGGGAATTTCTGCAATTCAGGGTGAGCTTATGGGATCTCAGGCCCTCCTGGGTGGAGATGGACATCCTATACTTCTCACAGAGTCCAGACCACTGTCTTCGCCCCACGATAGTTGCTCGACGTGGATCCACTTTTTTGGAGGAAGACAGGTTTCTTTGGGATGACTTTTTTTATATTTGACACCATGCTTGTGGACAGTGGTGCCCTGCATTGTTACTGTTATCACTTAACTGAAATCATCACCAACAGGAAACAGCTCTTCAGCACTGTCCCAGGGGTTGCGCAGAGAAAGAGCAATAGCCAGTTCTTCACTGGCTCTTTGTTCCTAGAGGTTGACACAGTGCCTGTCACACAGTAGAGGCACACAAAACCGTCAAACGACGATTCCTGAAAGGTGGATGTGAACGGGGAAATCAGCGAAAAGGCTGTAAGACTGGAGGGCACATTTTACACCCCTATTTCTCTATTTTATCAAAGCAGTTTCCCAACACTCCCATCCCACACCTGAAAGAGCTGCTTTTCTCCAGTTTGAGAACGGAGTGCATTTTGTATCTTAGCGCTACTACTCGGATCTATGAAGCTGAGCGCAGGATGTAGCACGGCGGTGATGTTAAGATTTTGGCTTCCTTGGAATTTAGAGAGAAGAATTCTTCCTGATACTAGACACAGATCGATGTCCAGCACCTGCTCTTCCCCTGGGCCTGGAGCACCCACTGAAGCCAGGAGGAGTCGGGGTGAGTGTGGGGACAGAGGAATGGCGGCCTTTGTTTGTTAATTTGAGTTTCATTCTATCATGCCATTCTGAAGGTGATTCTGAAAAATGAATGCATTTGTAAGGCTTTTAATAACCATATTTCTCTCCTGATCATCATGATGAGCTCATTGATTAAGGGCCAGGCACCGCAGCTTCCGTCACAAAGCCCCAAACAGTTTTGCTGTCCCCTCTGACTGCACGGAGATGCTGACTGGTGAGCTCGGGGCACCCGCTGCTCACTTCCCCTGCCTTGTCGATTGATTTAAATTCATGCTGAAAACCCAGAGTAAAGTTGAAACTAGTATTCTAAATCATGAAAATCATTCTCCAGATAAGGAACAGTAAGCCAGCTTTCCCTTTATTGGTCTATTCCCGTGGAGGGTTTTTATGGTCAAAATGTCACAGTTGTTTTTTTTACCTGTTCTCTCCTTCCATCCTGGTGTCCTGTGATCGTCATTCACTGCAGCCTCAAGATCTGGAATACTTCATTCTCTCCATTGTATTTACTGTGAAATTGTTCCATTGGGATTAAGTCCAGCCCCTGCCTGCGGAGCTGAGGAAAGGCCACACCAGGCAGGGTCACAGGTCAGACCGGAGTGTAGACCCTGGGAAGTTTTAACGAGGCAGGGGGCAAATTGCCCACCTCACAAAGCCTTTGTTTCTTCATGTGAGAATGAGAATCATAGGAGAACTGCTTCTAGGTTGGTCATGGAGGTTAAAACAATCCTGGGACACTAAAAGTGCTTCAGCAGATGGTATTTTACTGTCACGATGAAGAGAAAATAGTCCCCAACATCCAGGAGCTGGATGACCACGCAGAGGGTGCTCTGTTGAAACAAATACTTCATAGGAGATTCAAGATGGCCGGCTAGAGGAAGCTGCCTTCCTAGGTGCTCTGTGGCTTGGGATTCATCAGCAGGAGTACTCCTACTCAGACAGGTGGCTGAAAGAGGGATCTCACTAAAACTCAGTATTGAACTGTCAGAGTAGAATGAATCAGACGTGACGTTCCTGTGTTCATAGGTGACTAAGTGACCAGGGTAACTCCACATCACGTACAACCACAAGAATGGGAAGTTATGCTTTGTGCATATATGATATGTCAAAACACGTTCTACAGTCATGTGTAACTAGGAAGAACAAATAAAAAAACCACTGTACTGTCAGAGTGTCTTAGAGACCCAGAAATTTGGACACATTAAACAAAGAAGAAAGAGCACATTGCAGCTGAGCTGGTTGCCATAGCAGGAGTGGCACAGCTTCAGCACAGAGGGGGGAAGAACCAGAGAGAAACCCAATGGATAGATCTGGCATGGCAAAGCCTGTGGATCAGAAAAGCAGCTTGAGTTCAGCTTATTCAGAAGCTGCACTGTGCACTGGTGCTTGAAAAGTGCTCTGTGTTTCTCAATGGCTTGAGGAGAGCTGAGGTGAAGCCATCTTGAAGTGGCCACAGTTGCTGCTGTGGACGCAGGAGGTCACTGCAAACATTGCTATACTGTCTTGGCAAGCTCCTACCAAGGGACCTACGGTGTACCTAAAACATGAGTGAAACAGGCACCAAGATTGTACCTGGGGAGATTCAAGTTGGAAAGTGTGGGGGAGCCCAATTTGCTTCTCCTTTGAGTCAGCTCACATGAACAGCTGCAGAGGGTCTGGAGTCTGAAGAGGCAGGCGTGAACACACTCACGGACTAAGCCTGGGAAGACTGTGTTTGTGCACAGTAGATTGTGTGTGGACGATTGACTCGCCTGCCCCATGAGTAGAATTCTTGGAAGGCTCTGAGATCCAGACTCCTGACTAAGATGGACAACTGCCAGGGCCTAGGGGTGTGCTGATCAAATCTCTCCACAGCAGAAACCACCCAACAAAGCCCTCATTCCTGATTAGACCCGGGTCTCAGCCTCCAGAGCTCCACTCACAGAACTCTGCAGCAGTCCCTCCCTGGGAGTGCAGTGATCTGGTCTATGCGGACAAAGCTCTATCTGAAAGTACATCCATTTTCATCCTCCTTCATATTGGTGGGAAGGGAAGCTGAGAGCTGTCTTTGGTCTTAGGCTGCTACAACTGGCAGTTTGGTGAGCAGCACAAATTGAGGCTATGCTCTCAATGCACAGCCCAAGAAGAAATGGAAGGAAGGACATTTGCATGCAGTGACTATCTATTCTCGTCAACTGTTTTAACCATAACCATCTCAGTGGAGACAATCCTTTCGTTTTTCATTAAGAAGTTTTTTCCATTTTTATTTTTGCTGTTCTTGCTGTTTTCATTTGTTTGTGGAACATATACATATACATATTTGCTTATTTTTTTCTCATTTTAAATGTACGTATTTTTCCTTGTCTTTTGAAGGTTAAGATTTTGGGTTTGTTAATTTTGGCTTTCTTTTGTTTTTATGGTTTGTTCTCTTGTTTCTTTCTCTCATTTCTTCTCCCACTAGTAGACAAATTCTCTTGTTCTTCCTTCTTCTCTTCCTTTACTTTGTTTTTCCTATTTTTTCTCCTCTTTATAACCATCATCTGCTATGTCTCTTTTGCATTCTTTCTGCTCACATTTTGAACATTGTAAATTCTCTTCTATCTTCCTATTACATTCTCTTTTCTCTTAATAAACTGTATTTTTATTGTTTTTAGAACTAATTGGTTTATATAACTCCTGTCCTCACCATTTATGATATTACTACTACTACTGCTGTGGATGACATAGTCAACACCTATTGTTTTTTTCAATGCCAGATCTAGTTCATGGTTATTTATTATTTTTGCTGTTGGAAATTGCTGACCTTAGCATTCCTGTTTATGTGGTAAAAATTAATGTTGTAGACATCATAGTAAGAACTGTGTATTTATTTTGAGACTGTACATTGTTTGAACTCACTGTTGCTGTTGTTTGTTTCCCCAATTTCTGTGAGGTGCTTGGAACCTACAGAGGACTACAAGTTCACAGGGTAGAGACTCTGCTGTTGAACCAGACTCAGTCAAAAGATGGTTTGCCTTGCTCCACACACAGAAGAGACAAAAACCCAAACTAACAACAAAGTTCCATGTAGGAATAGCTAGAGTGAGTCCTCAGGTCCCATTCATGGGCATCTACTGCTACAACAAAAACAGAATTTACACAAAGGCTCTGGATACCACACCTGTTGGGGAGGGGTGTCTCAAGGGACGGTTTGGCAAGAGAGGACTTGTCAAACAAGTCCGAACATAAGAGTGAAAACATAAGACCAAACATAAGAGTGAAAGAGAAATCCATCCCAATTTATGCATAAAACCCAACAGAATAATACATAAAACAAGGAAGGTAACATGACACTTTCTGAAGTTTATAATTAACCAGTGACTCACCTGAAATATCTACCAAAAGAAATTGAAGTAAATGAAATATTGGATAAAGAATTCAAAAGAATAATTGTAAAAATGATCAATGAATTCCAAGAGAACACAGAAAAACAACTGAGTGAATTAATGAGGTTACTACAGGATATGAATGAGAAATTCAATAAGAAGATAGAGATATTGACAAAGAATCAAACAAATCATGGAAATGAAAGATATATATATTTATAAAATAAAAAGATCAGTTGAAAATCTCTCTGATGAGAGTAGATGATGATGAAGACAGACTCTCAGAGCTGGAAAACAAAGTGGCCAACCTTTAACATTCAGAGAGTGAGTATCAATGAAAAGAAAATAAGTTTCCATGGCCAGAACACACAGAACTCTGGGACAACATTAGGAGACCAAATTTAAAAATACTGAAATTGAGGAGGGTTGGGAGATGCAAGATAATGGCATGGATAACCTCTTCAGGGAAATAATAACAGATAAATTTCCAAACCTTGAAAATGAGATGAGCATCCAGATACAGGAAGAATTCAAAATCCCAAATAAACAAGATCAAAAGAAACTCTCCATGACACATTATAATTAAAATGCCTAACACAGAGAACAAGGATAGAATTTTAATAGCCTCAAGAGAAAAATGGCAGGTCACATTCTGAGGAAGTCAATCAGAATTACTTCTGATTTCTCAGCAAAAACTCTAAAAGCCAGGAGGACTTGGAATGATGTATTCCAAGTCCAATGTATTCCAAGTCCTCAAAGAAAATAACTATCAAGATTGCTATATCCAACAAATCTATCCTTCAAAATAAATAAAGAAATAAAAACCTTTCAAGATAAGCAGAAACTAAAAGGATTCCTCACTACTAAGCCCATACGACAGAACTTATTTAAAGAAGTACTCCACATATAAGAAAAATACTGAAATTGAGGAGGGTTGGGAGATGCAAGATAACGGCATGGATAACCTCTTCAGGGAAATAATAACAGATAAATTTCCAAACTTTGAAAATGAGATGAAATACACCCCAGAGCTCACGAATGAACAATTATCATTTGAAGACTAGCTAAGCAAATGAGAAATAAGACCAAATTAAACATTAGAAAGGAATCAGTAATCCCAGTGACTCAAGAGGTGAGGCAGGAGGATAGCAAGTTCAAAGCCAGCCTTAGGATATTAGTGAGGCCCTAGACAACTTAGTGAAACCCTGTCTCAAAAGGGCTGGGGACTTACCTCAGTGGTAAAGGCCCCTGGGTTCAATTCTCAGTTAAAAAAAAGAGAAAGAAATCAAAGTGGCAGGGATTAATAAACATTTCTCTATAATAATATTTAATGTAAATGGTCTCAACTGTCCAATTAAATAAGCTGACAGATGGATTAAAAAAAGCAAGACCCAACTATATGTTGTTTGCAAGAGACCCACCTTATAGGCAAAGACAGTCACAGGCTGAAAGTGAAAAGATGGAAATTGGTATACCATGTGAATGGAGCCTAAAAACAAGCAGGAGTAGCCATTCTCATATCTGACAAAGCAGACTTCAAACCAAAATAAATCAGAAAAGACAAGGTCACTTCACAGCAGTAAAGGGAACAATCCAACAAGAATATATAGTAATAATAATGTATGCTTCAAATGTGGGTGGAACTAGTTACATAAAACAGACACACTTGAATTAAACCCTCAGACAGACCTCAGCACAGAAACACCGGGTGAGTTCAACACTAACAGATAGGTCATCTAGAAATAAACGCAGTAAAGACTCATCAAACCTGAAAAATATTGTAGGTAAAATGAACTCAGCATACATCTACAGAGTATTTCATCCAATGACAGCTGAGTACACTTTCTTCTCAGTGGTTCTTGGAACATTTTCCCAAATAGACCGTATTTTAAGCCAAAAAGCAACTCTTAGCAAATACTAAAAAACTGATATAATTCCTTGCATCTTTCTCAGATCATAATTGAATGAAATACAAATCAATGTCAAAAATCCTACAGAAACTATATAAACTCATGAAGATTGAGTAATGAACTTATAAATTGAACAGATGATAGAAAAAATCAAGGGAGGAATTAAAATTTTCTTAGTATCAAACAAGAACAGTAATGCAACCTACCAGAACCTCTAGGACTGTATGAAGTCAGTTCTAAGAGAAAAGTTCGTAGCTCTGAGTACCTACATAAGAAAATCAGAAAGATCCTAAATAAATAACCTAATGATGCAACTCAAGGCCCTTAACATATTCTTTTTTAAAAAATATTTTGTTTTAGTTGTAGATGGACACATCACGTTTATTTTATTTTTATGTGGTGCTGAGGTTTGAACCCAGGGCCTCGCACATGCTAGGCAAGCACCCTACCACTGAACCACAACCCCAGGTCTCAAGGCCCTTGAAAAAGAAGACCAAACCAATTGCAAAACCAGTATAAAAAGGGAGATAATTAAGGTCAAAGCTGAAATCAATGAAATTGAGAATAAAAAAAATAATACAAAGGATCAATGAAACATACACTTGATTCTTTGAAAAGATAAACAAGATTGATAAGGCTTAGCTAAACTAACTATAATGAAAATTCAAATTAATAATATTAGAGATTTAAAAAGGAGAAATCACCACAGACATCACAGAAATCCAGAGGATCATTAGGGACTATTTTGAAAAGTTATACTCTCATAAATTAGAAAATCTAGAGGAAATGGATACTTTTGTAGACACATACTGCCAAAATTGAATCAAGAAGACAGAAAAACAAAACGGATTAGTAATTAGCAATGAGATAGAAACTGTAATAAAAAGCCCTCTAACAAAGAAAAGCCCAGATCAGATGGATTCTCAGCTGAATTCTACCAAACCTTTAAAGAAGAACTAATGCCAATACTCCTCAAATAATTCTATGAAATAGAAAGGAATGGAACACTTTCAAATTCTTTCTATGAAGCCAGTATCACACTCAAAAAAACACACAAAACAGATAAGTACACATCAAGGGAAGAAAACTACAGGCCAATATCTCTGATGAACTTAGAAGCAAAACTCCTTCTTAAATTATTAGCAAATCATATTCAACAACATATTGAGAAGATCGTACATCATGACCAACCTGGTTTGAGCCTGGAGATGCAAAGATGGTTTAGCATATGCAAATCCATAAATGGAACTCAGAGCTGGGGTTGTGGCTCAGTGGTAGCGCACTTGCCTGGCATGTGTGAGGCACTGTGGGTTTGATTCTCAGCACCACATATAAATAAATAAATAAATAAAATAAAGATCCATTGACAACTAAAAAAATATTTTAAAAAATAAGTGCAATTCATCATATAAATAGAGTTAAGGACAAAAATTTCTTAGTCATCTCGTTAGATGCAGAGAGGAACTTTGGTAAAATTCATCACCCAATCATGATTAAAAACACTAATAAATTAGGGATAGAATGAACATACTTCAACATCATAAAGACTAAATATGAAAAACCCAAAGTCAGACTCATAGTAAATGGAGAAAAACTGAAAGCATTTCTTTTATTAATCTGGAATGAGTCAAGGATGTCTACTTTCACCAATCCTATTTAATATAATACTAGAAATTCTAGCAAGAGCAATTAGGCAAGAGAAGGAAATAAAAAGGATAAAAAATAGAAAAGGAAAAAGTAAAATTATCACTGTTTGTAGATGATATGATCCTATATGTAGAAGATGCAAAAAAAATTCCACCAAAAGACTGCTAGAAGTAATAAACAAATTCAGCAAAATAGCAGGTTACAAAACCAGCATACAACATCAATGACTTTCCTATATAGGGGAATATCAAATCTGCTGAGAAAGAAATCAGGAAATCAACTAGAGAAAACAATCCTAAAATTCTTTTGAAGGCATAAAAGATCCAGAATAGCCAAAGTAACTCTAAGCCAAAAAAGCAATGCTGGAGGCACCACAATATCTGACCTCAGATGATA
The DNA here is from genome assembly GCF_902686455.1 of Sciurus vulgaris. Taxonomy (NCBI): domain Eukaryota; kingdom Metazoa; phylum Chordata; class Mammalia; order Rodentia; family Sciuridae; genus Sciurus; species Sciurus vulgaris. The sequence goes on from NC_136469.1 coordinate 9,022,277, forward strand.
TTACAGAGCTATTGTCACAAAAACCTCATGGTATTGGCATAAAAACAGACACATAGACCAATGGGACAGAATAGACGATACAGAGACAAATCCACACAGATATGGTTATCTGATCCTTGATAAAAGTGCCAAAAACATATACTGCAGAAAGGGCAGCCTTTTTAACAAATGGTGCTGGGAAAACTGGTTATCCACATATGGAAGAATGAGACTAGACCCTTGTCTTTCACTTTGCACAAAAATCAACTCAAAATTGATCAAAGACATAGGAATTAGATCAGAAACCATGCAACTTCTAGAAGAAAACATAGGATCAGCATTCCAGCATGTAGGCACAGGCAATGACTTTCTCAATAGGACCCCTGAAGTTCAGAAAATAATGCTTAGAGTTAATATATGGGATGACATCAAGTTAAAAAGCTTTTGCACAGCAAAGGACACAATTCAGAATGTGAAGAGTGAACCTGCAGAATGGGAGAAAATTGTTGCTAGCTACTCTTCTGACAGATGATTGATATCCAGAATATTTAAAGAATTAAAAAAAACTTATCACCCCCCCCCAAATAACCCAATTAATAAACAGGCAAATGAATTAAACAGACAATTCTCAAAAGAAGAAATACAAATGGGAATAAATGAAAAATGTTCAGCGTCATTAGCAATTAGGAAAATTGAAATTAAAACCTCACTGAGATTTCATCTCACACCAGTCAGAATGGCTGTCATCAAGAATACAAACAATAGCAAATGCTGGAGAAGAGGTGGAGAAAAAGGAACATGTTTACACTTTTTGTGGGATTGTAACTTAGTACAACCACTCTGGAAATCATTCTGGAGATTCCTCAAAAGACTAGGCACAGAACCACCACAGGACCCCGCTGTCCCGCTTCTTGGTATTTATCCTGAAGAATCAGTCATCATACTATGGTGGTACCTGCATACCTGTGTTTATAGCAGCACCATTCACAACAGACAAGCCACAGAACCGGCCTCCGTGTCCATCAGCAGATGAATGGATAAGGAAAATGTGGTATAGATACACAATGGAGTTTTACTCAGCCAGAAAGAAAAATGAAGTTATGTTATTTTCAGTCATTTGTATGGAACTTGGGAAAACTATGTTAAGTGAAATCAGCCAAACTCAAAAAGTGAAAGATGGCATGTTTTCTCTCATATGTGGAAGCTAGACAGGCAAAAGGAAAATAAAGGTGGGGGGTGGGTGGAATCTCATGAAAATGGAAGGGAGACCAGGAGAGTAGAGGAAGGGACGGGGAGGGACGGGGAGGGAGGAGCGGGAGAGTGGATGGGGGACAAGCACTGGGAAATGCTACTGAACCAAGTGTACTGTTTAGTGTGCACAGTACGAATACGCAGCAAGAAGTCCCACCGTCACGTATGACAATAGAGCACTGAGCAGAAATTGTGGGTGTGGGTGGAACCTGCACACTGCCCCCCCAAAAAAGTATATTGCAAGTTTATAAAAACAAAAACAAAAACAAAAAAACAGAGAGAAATGCTTCAGGAGCATCACCATCAGTCAAGGCCACTCTGTGACAGGTGACAGTGAAGACTAAGAAAAAACAAGACCACTGTGGAATCACATTTGAACATAGACAGAATACAAACATTGCCCGATCCACAAAAATATCCAAATGGCCCTTTGTTCTGGCAACTCTGGATTCTTTACCAATTTTAGCTTTAGCCTCTCTCTCTACTTCCCTGTCTAGACAACACTTATTAAGATGCTCGGTCGTGGAAGTGCTCCTACGCCCTGACAGCTCACAATCCAGGGCAAGCCCACTTCCTTGATCCCTTTCCCAAATCATCCACCGCAGCCCCGAGTCTATCCCAAGTCCTTCGTGACACTTTCCCACTGCCACTCCCCACCGTTCCTGCCATCGTGTTCTCTCTGTGCGACACTCGATGCCAACTCACTCAACTCCAGGGGTGCTTCCCGTGACCCCTGGCTGGACAGCATTGACAGTCATTCCTTCAATGACCACAGATCACAGGACTTAACGTCATCCACTAGAGTCGTGGAAAAGACACCTTGCAACCTCGGATGAGTTACTAAGGGTCTTTGCTGTTTTTCTCATTTATTAGAATTAGGGGAGTGGGCCCAGGAATTCTGGGGTCCTTTTCAGCCGTGCCGGGCTGTGGGTCTCTGTGCCAGACACCCACACCAGGACTGCAGTGGAACAGAAATCACAGACGACCTCAGAAGCTCCTGTGAGAGATTTCCATAATTCCTGACCCAGCTTCTCCCCTGCTTCTACCTCTCTGTGCAAAGGAGCTCGGTCTTTAAGGGACACAGGAAATATGCTGGGCGCAGAGAAGGAGAGGATGGAAAGAAAACCACCCTACTGGGTTGAGGAGGGAGGTCTACTGGGGATGCCAGAGGGGGGTAGAGAGAGATGTGAAAACACCAGAGGAAGTGGGTGGGGAACCGGGAGAGGACTGTGCAAATCGCGCGTTCGGACTCCCTTCGTGGTCTTTTAAAGGAAGCAAGTAGGTAGAAGGCTAGATCACTGAGTCACTCACTTGTCGAATTATGCTTCCTGAAGAGAGCGCTAATAAAAAAAATTGAGCCACGTGGGTCTCTGAGTTCTTTAGGATTTATTAGGTAGTCGGAAGCCCCACCAAAGGAGGCCTCCTTCTCCTGCAGGCCTTGCTGCTTCAGTGTGAACACAGGGACGAAGTGACTTTTTTCCCAGACATTTCCAGCAGGACCCAGGATTTCACCATACCCAGATCTCCCCGATCTCCCAGCTGAAGGACCCCTAGGGTCCACCTCCTTGTGGACAGGTAATGAGAATAGACCACAGAAGAGCTGGGATGTGGCCACAGATGGGGGTGGCACACACGGCTGTCACCTGCTGAAATGTTCATGAGGCTCAGCCCCTTAAAGCCTTGAATTTGTGTAGATACCCAAACAAGCCCATCTTGGTCAGGTCTGAGCAGCGAGGCCGCCAGCATCCTGGAGCACCCCTGTCTGTGGGGCTTCCCAGGGTGTGGACCGTCCAATGCTGGAGCAAGGACATTCCTGGTCAGCTGGGATCACTTAGCACTTGTCTTCTTCCTCAGCTTTTCTCCTGTGTATTCTGTTGTTGATGGAGTGCTTCTTCTCGATTGCTTCTGTTCCACCCGACCTCTGCTCAACAACGGAAGAGATCCTTAGACTTCATCGGGTCCTCTGTTGCGTCCGGTGGTCCATTCAGACTGACCACCCCCAACCATGTGCCAGGTAAGAGGCCACAGATGACGAAGTGACCATTGCTTTTCTATTGTTGTATAATCCTTACTATTTGATATTTGAATTTCTTTCCCTTTACGCAGTTTCCTTTACAAACAATTACGTAATTAGATGTGGCTGCCCCACACCTCTCATGAGGATGTCCCAGAGTTGAGAATTGCAGAGTTCCTAAGAGTAAAAGGAGTTGTGGTTTGGGGGGACATCACTGCTGTGTGTTGGAGGATTTAAACAAAAATTTCCAACAAATATGGGTATAATCTGAGAATTCAGTGTTCTGTGGATTCCCCCAAACTGCTGTTAGAGCTAAAGATTAGGAGTCATTCTCAGGCAAGCAAGTTGCCAATGTTTCAGATCCTGCTGGTTTTGCTTAGATGTGCTTGAATTCCAATCCTCAGTTAATTCTTTATATTTGATTTTCTCTTATATCCTACTTAGATGTGTATAGCTCTTTGGTAATTCTAAAAGTTCAAGAAACGAAATCATTTTTTTTTTTTTTCGTAAATATGTTGGTGTGTGTTTTTTTTTAAATCACAGGGGTAGATGATCTGTCTGATTTCAGGTGGCCAGATGACTTTTGGGTCCCAGTCACCTTGGATCAGAGGTAACTAGACAACTGTTTCGGATCCTTTGTAGGAAACTCTACAGGCCACATTCTGGACCCCAAACCTTGGCTCTGGGAAGATTTCAGGACACAGCTAGATATGGCATGTATATTTGCTGTTATTATTAAAAATAAATGGTTTTGTCCCAAGTTATAACCAGCATATGGTCACTACAGTAAATTTGCAAAATATGGAAAAATAATGGGAAGATCAAAACGTTACTCAGAATCCACCTTTAAAAAGCAAAACAAAAACAAAAACAGCTCTGCGGATTATTTCCTTCTGACCTGTATTTCTATGTAGAGTCGTTTGTTTCTCTACAATATTGCACCCGGCTTTTTCCACATATGGTTATAACAAGCAGTTTTCTGTTTTACGAAGAACTCTCTCTTCATGACATTTTTGAGGTGGCATGTTCTTCTATGGTGTGCTGCTCCATCGCTGGAGAGGATGACAGACATGGAGAGTCAGCTTGCATGGTGCCCCGACATGGGTCAGGGGAGAGGAGAGACCCCGGCCCCTCTCCCAGCCTGCGTCGTCTGATGGTGTCATGGCTTATGCTGCTTCTCTCCACAGCAGGCCTCTGAATCTCCAAAGGCCCATAACCGGTTCACCACCCTTTTATATCCTTCCTGGAAGAATTCACGGGACAAACTATTTTGTTTTGTTGAAGAGATTTATTACAACATTGAACTTCCTTGGAACCCAACTCAGCAAAGAATTAAGTAATATTCTTGTCTTGGAGGATGTGTCAGGTATCAATTTTTTGCTTCACAGCTACAAATTCACTCTTCATTGTTGCTCTGAGAAAATGGATATGGGCCTTTTGAATATTTTCTCTTTGTTTCTTGGCATCATATTAGGCTTCGTCAGTAAAGGGCGCTTTGAAAGACACTGCAAGAGGTAAGGGTTTTGCTTACTAGGCAGGCTGCTTAGTGCCTGTGGCTTCTCTAGCACCTGGCTCCTGTCATGCATGGTAGCCAGGAGCATATTCTTTCACCTCTTCTCAAGTAATTGTTTGAGTACGACCAGGTCCCACAATGTGGGTCAGAGGACGGGTCTTATAACATGGTCAGGACAAAAGCGACTGCATCCAAGCTGCAATGTACCTGCTTTATCTCAAGGTAATATCAAGAACATTAGGCACATTCCCTGCTCTGATGGCACCAGAGTCTGGGTCATAAAACTCCACGTAACACTCTGGAGGTTTTGTCTATTCATAGTATGCTGGGAATCAGTGGAGGAAACAGACCAGGTCCCCCCGGGACAATCATGGTGGTTGCAACTTATGATGATGGCAGTCATGTCAAGCTGAATCCCTACAGTGCTTTTGAGGTGGAATCCCTCCAGAGAGATGTCTCCCTTTGAACAGATTTCTGGACCTTCAAGAGTGGAGTGCCAGAAAGTAGGTTTCCGGCAAGTTTGCTCAGCATGACACCATAGTAATTTCTCTGCAATTCACTGAGCCACAACCATGCCTTCTCCAGAGAGGTCTGGATTTCAGCCCCAGGTTGGGGAGAAGTTAGAGATCCCTTCTTGGGCATTGTATCAGAGCCCTGAGGGTGGATAGCTGTTCCTATTCCCATGTCCTTTCGAGTTCTCTTTCCTTCTTATAGCCAATTCCTGCCACTCCACTCTCCAGTTGTAATTAATGGTTCTTTATATTAGACATTCCTGCTCAAATCACCATGTGTCTTCTTTCTCTTGATTGGACCCAGACTGGAAAAGAGGAGGAAAGCAGAGTTAAGACCCCAGGTATTTCTGGCTGTAGTTTTCTAGCATGATGGAGAGGCTACTTATTTTTGCAATCTACTCTTCAAGTTCCAGATTTCTCAACTGCAAAAGAGCATTAATAATAGTACCTGTCTCATAGGATTCTTGTGAGGGTTAAGAGAAATAATACATAAATTATTTGAAATAGAGCCTGGCACATTTAAATGCTCAGTAAATGTTATCTGTCAGTGTGAATTAATCCAGGTGATCTTCAGTGAGTTTGGGTGGAGGACCACAAATACAAATTCTATGCCTGACAAAAGCATACACCGTGGTTTACTTAATCATTCCTGCACGGGTGACATTTTGGTTGCTTTCAATATTTTACTGTAATAAAGAATGGCATGATGAACATTTTCATTTACTCTGGGATTTTATTGATGAGGGGACATGGAAAGTCATTTATTCTCAGGGAAGTGCTTCAGTAACAGGAATAGGTTCTGGTCTGACCCAATAAGGGAAGTAGAATTAGAAAGTATAAAATAAACCATGTTGAGGATTCCAGTGACCTTCAAATTTTTACAGCTTCTCAGAAACCTCTTCTAACTGCTCCTCACCATGTGACAAAACAAAGGTTTTATTTTTGAGGGAATATCAGTCTACACAGCAAGTCATCTTGTCATAGTCCTTAAAATGTTCCTTGACTCTAAGCTGGGCACCTTCGAGGGTCCCACTCTCAAATAATCAATCGAGTTAATCTATAATTAAACAATTTTGGGATAGAATTTCAGAAAGCTCTCTTCTAAGTGCTTAGGATGCACCAGTGGGGAAAAAATTCCCTGACCCAAAAGACCTTATGCGTTATTGCTGGCGTCGCGAGGAGGAGGGGACAAATAGTGAGCAGTGAAGATGATTCTTAAGTGAATCGCGTAGCGTGTTGGAACACGGTGATGTGATGGAAAACACAGAGGGGATAAGGAGGGTCAGGTGTGCATCGAAGGAGTGCAGCCTTTTTAAAGGGCAATAAACAGAGTGAGAGAGGAAAAATGGTAAGAGATGAAGACAGTAAGTAACAGATCCCAGATCAAGTTGGACCTTCGAGGCCAGCGTCAGAGCTTTGGCTTTCAACCTGAGTAAAATGTAGAATCGGATGCTTTTGAGCAGAGGAAGGATATGACTGGATCGCTCTGGCTCTAGAGTGAGGATAAACTCTGTGGGTAGAAGGCAATATGGTTTCCCCTCCTCTTTCTCATTCCCTTCCTCATAGAGGAGAAAACATAGCAGCTAAAAACTGACAGTAAGGGGAACTTGGAAGCCATGCAGAAGCCTAGCTGGGTGGGGATGGGAGAATGTGGGGCCTGAAGCCGAGGACAGTGTGCAGGGGTGGTGGTGGCATGGTGGTGTATGGGTTTAAGGGACAGCTGGCATGGCAGGGAGCTGATACTGAGCAAATAGGTGGATTGAGTGCATAGATAAGTAAGTCTAATGAGGATAAGAGAAGCCAAGTTTCTCACTGCTTGCAGAAGGAATTTTTAAGCACAGAAAGTGGGGAGGCCAGTAGGAGCTCTGAAGTATTGTTGGAACTGGAGGTGTGTGGTGGTTCATCGTAGTGGTCAACTTGATCCGATTAAGAGATGCATAGATTAAGAGGCTTCCTGGTGGGTGAGTGAGGGTGTTTCTAGAAATGTTTGGCTTGTGAGATAGCAAGTTGAGGGGACACCCACCCTAAACATGGGCAACATGGTATAATAGGTTGTGGGCCTGGACGGGACAAAAAGATGGAGCAATGAGGAAGCAACGGCAGATGCCAGCTCCATTTTTCCTGAGCTGGGGTTGCTGCTGTGATCACCTGAGAACACCGAACCCCAGCTCCTTCCCTCTTCCAAAGTGGACTCTGACCGATGACTCTCCAGGGAGTTTCCAGGTAACCAAAAGACCTGACAAGAAAAAGGTGTCAGTATGAACTAATGATTTTCTGTCTACTGTTTATCTATTTATCCATGTATCTATCAATCATCTAATTATAGATGTATAAATGTGTGTTGATATACTCTGTAAGTATGCATATCTTCTAGTTCTGTCCATAGAGAGGGCTTAGAAGCAAGAACACCCTGGTAACAATAAGTATAATAAGCATCCAGACACTGGTTTCTGAAAACCATCTTTAACTAAAAGAAACCTGGGCTTCTTGGAAAAATAACTAATGGTTAATTTCAGGATGGGGGCTTGGAAAGTACAAGGTGAACCTAGAACATCTTCTTGTGCTGGAAAATAAGAAAATGCTCAGGGAATGATGGGAACATTACAGAAGATATAGGATCTCTCATGGTCGATCAAGGATAATTATAAGCATAATGCATGATAATAATGGATCACAATTCAACAAATAGAACAGGAATGTGTGAGTCTATATTGCTTTGGTTGAGCAAATAAATGAATAAATGAAACAAACGAACAAGGAGGGATTTCCTTACCATAGAGTATGGACTAGTAAAGGCAGACAGAATAATGGAAGTAGAGGATCACCAGTTGGCAACCTTCAGTATGGATCATTTTGACTGAAGTTGTCGATGGAGGCTAAGTCTGAGGGTGAGGGTTTCATGAGGAACAGGTATTTTGAAATAATCTAGGAATATTGCCCCCATAACATACTCATTAATTACAAAGGAAAATGTAATTTTAGATTACATTTGTAATTTTTAAATCACAATTTTTAATTTGCAATTTTTACATTTAAAATTTAAGTTGAGAACTCTACTAGTGCAGGTCCTGATGTGATGACCGGAGAAGAGCATGATGTCATTTCTGTGGAATCCCCACCTGAGTCTGGTCACGAGGGAACACGGATCGGAGGCTGTTACCCGCCATACCATCACACAAGCTAAGAGCATCGAGTCCATGGAAGTGGGAAAAGACTGAAGTGCTATTTCAGATGGAAGGACTCGGAAGATATATGATAACGAGGCACAGCATGTGTTCCTCAAAAAATCCTGGACCACAGAGGGAAAGAGATATTTTTGGGACAACTAGTGAAACTTGAATGGGATTGGATGGTAGTGTCAATATTGAGTTCCTGATTTGAAAGTTGTATGCTGGCTATATAGGGGAGTGTTCTTGTTTTTGAAAAATATGCATTGGATACTTTGGGGCTACAGGACTTAACTCTTGAAAGGTTCAGAATATATAGTTAGATTATTTCAAAATTCTCTTGTTTTTAAAGAAGGCTATTGGAGGTAAGAGATAATGGTGACTCAGACGAGGGGTGACATAGTAGTAGAGGGAGATGGTCACTTTCTGGATATATTTTGAGAATCAAACCAATAGCACTTCTGGGTGAATTAGATATGGACTACAGAAGAAAAACAAGGTGCAAGAATGACCCCAAGGATTTTGGCCCGAGCCCCTGGAATGGGGGACAGTACACCACCTGCGTGTGAACTGTGGCTGGAGCTGGCTTTTAGGGACGGTGGTGAGCTCTGCTTTGGAGGAGTTATTTGAGATTCACAGGACATCCTAATGAAGATGTCAAGTATTTAGCTATTGGAATCTGAAGCTCAGAAAGGGAATCGGGCTGGAGATTTAAATTTGGGAGTTGTCAGCAAGCAGATGGAATTTAAAGTCAGGAAGGTGTGAGATCACCAAGGAGGGGGAGGAGAAGGACTAGAGCAGATGCAGAGGACTAGAGAAAACACACGCTCAGGACCGCCCGCCAGAGAGCTTCAGCCCCGGTAAACTCTCCAAAAACATCACTGAAAAATGTCCACCCACGTAAAAATCCAGGGCTAAGACCCCAACATTCTTTGTCCTCAAAGTGGCAAAAGTTTGACTCATGATACGAGGATTGACATAAAACCATAATGCTCTATGCATTTACCTTTTCATTTTATTTGCTATGTGCCAGGAACAATGCCAAGTTCTTTACGTGGCTTATCACATTTGACCTTCAAATCAACCTTAGGAAGGACATAGCATCATTTCTTCTTTTCATGCGAGGAAACTGAGGCTTATGGATCAAAATACCATGTTCAACACCTGGCAACTAGTACATAAGGAGGCGGGGCTCATACGCTTGCGAGCTGGTGTGTGGACTTCTAGCTGAATGTCTCCGTTATCCTGCCCTGAATGCAGGAAAAAGACACAGAAGCTTGTCATAGGCTCGAGAACTGGCGCAGTGTTAAAAAATTCATCTTTTACATATGTGCTTTATTTTTTCAATTTAAAATTTTATTTTGTATAGCCTTTTGTACCTGATCTCAAGGGCAGCAGGACAGTGAACCTCACTAACACCTGTGGCGGGTACTTGATGTGTGTCACTGTGGAGCCGACCCTGGTTACATGTCAGCCTCTCCCATGTGGTTTGTACACGAGGTCGTTTTAACAACCAAACCAACACACACACTCGCACGCGCACACACACACACGCACGCGCACACACACACACACAACACACACACACACATTTGTAACTGAAGACTTCCAAGCATTCGAGAAAATTCCACTCCCCATATGGATTGCCCCTCACTTATGGAGGTGCACCCTCTGAGAGAGGCTCTGGAAACTTCCATGTGATGGAGAAAGGGCTTGCTGGGGGTCAACCCACACCCAAGGACCTCAGTCTAACACAGACAGTGCGCTGTATCCCAGGGTCCAAAAGTCCTGGGTTCTGAACACCACCGACCCTGTGTTGTTAAGAGCGCTGTCTTTCCAGAAATTCCTTTCTTTTGGCTTGCTGTTATTTGCCACTTTTACAAGCTACTGAACCACATCACTGGTGTGAACAGTTTCAAAGCTTACATATTTCTTTTTGTAATCAGTTTAGTCGATCTTGTAACTATAAAGAGAGAGACGGTAAATCCTAAGCTCCCATTCTGAGTCAGAATTTATGACAAGAACAACGTGCTTGTGCCCAAACAGAGCCATGCATGTATGGTAATATGGCTCTTGAAATTTATGTACTTCCTTTTATCCAAGGAACAGAAAGTGCTTCTATAAAATGGATTAAGAGCCAACTGTCTACAGCCGGCAATGAGAACCGTTCAAAATAGAGCTACTGAGGGAGCCGTTTAATTTCCGCGAGGCCAGAGTTCAGGCTAGACAACCACGTGGCCCGTGTTTTACGGAAGTGGATTTCAGGAGACCACTGCCATTTCAACCCCTGCTGCACAGTGATGAATTTCCCTGCATCTTTCCCACAAGTGTGTGATTGAAGACCTTCCTGTGGCCCTGCTGTGTGGTGCTGGATGCCTTGAAGGACTAGCCCTGGGTATTAGGAGGAGATGGCTGGCAGAGGGCATCCCAGACATTTCCGCCTACTGACTAACTGGTTGGCTCTCTTTAGTAAGGACAACTCTTTAGGATTCTCTTTGTCAGTTTAAAAAAAACCTCCAGTCTTATAGATAAGCCGGAATTTATCGGCCCCTAGAGTATAATGGCTTCTATTCTTTAAGTGCCCACACTTTGATAGGTCCCTGTATTAGTTACCTATTGCTACATAACAAATTATCTGGAACGGAGTGACTTCAAACAACATTGTCGTGTCTCAGTTTCTGTGGGCCAGGAGTTCTGGGGTGACTTGACTAGGTCCCCTGCTTCAGGGTCACCCTTAAGTTGTTACCTGGGGCTGTGTCACCTCCACGCTCAACTAGGGGACAATCTGCTCCTGATCACAAGGCTTTTTGCATGGTTCTGTCCCTTGTGGGTTGTTGGCCTGAAGTCCCAGCTACCCCCACTTGGTCAGAGGTCCCTCTCTGTGCTTTGCCACATGAGCATCTCATAGGAAGAGGGAAAAGGAGAGTACTCACAAGACAGAAGCTGCAGGCTTTGTCACTTTGTCACAGAAGCACAGCCTATTGCCTTTGCCACGTTCTATTAGTCAGAAGCACGTCCGCAGCGTACACTCCAGGGCCGGGTATTGCACAGGGCGTGAAAGCCAGGAGGGGGATCCTGGGCACCTCCACATACCTTGTCTCACTTTGTCCTGGGAATAACCCTCCACTGCAGTGCTGGTCCTTCCACGTTAGGATGGGACAACGAGTTCTCTGATTCCTGAACTTGCAAAGTTCAAGTTTAGTGATGCAGAGTGTTCAGTCATTTATGTGTTTATTCCATAAACACGTGATACATGACAAGCTGGTAGCCAAGCTGCCAGTTTGTGTTCTTGGTAAAATATGGGAGTCTACCTACATCCTAGTAGTTCTTAAATAAATGTTCCTCATGAGAAGGAACTGTTCATACAGTGTCTGATTTACTGTTATACCAATAAGAGATATTCATAAGATATAAGTATTGTGTCTTTCATATCAAAATATAAATATTCTCACAAGAATTGTTAATCCACCTACCTTTATAATTTTCATTGATAGGATCCAATCATTTCCATTTCAGAGATGGATGAATAGGGTTATGATGTAAAGAGCGCCGCAGGAACTGAAATGGAGAATTTCCTCCCAGTCCTATTTAGATCAACCTTTCTGTACAAACCACATGGGAGAGGCTGACATGTAACCAGGGTCGGCTCTGCAGTGACACACATCAAGTACCCGCCACAGGTGTTAGGTTCGCCATCCTGCTACCCTTGAGATCATGTACAAAGGCTACACAAAATAAATTTTTAAATTAAAAAAATAATGCACATATGTAAAAGATGAATTTTAAAAACTGTGCTGTTTCCTTAACTCAGAGGAACCTACCATGTGGCAAGTTCTGAAATGAGGAATTATTCATAATATACACATATGTATTATAGTGTTTGCTTTATGGTGTTAGACTAGTCCTAGATATTCATTTTCTAGAGGGGACTTGAGCAGGGGGGGTTCTGTTATCTGCTGGGGGTGCTGGAACCAATCCCCCAAGAGACAACTGTGATTCTTCACTTTTTATTTTTTGGTGTGGAAGCAGGCCTCTCTCATGCTGAGCATGCCATCTACCTTTGAGCTACAGCCCCAAGTCCCCTTTGAGATAACAGAAGATACTCTGGGATTTTGAAAGTCGGTCAGGGGAGCTGCCGGTGGGGAGTGTGTCTTCACTAACAGAAAGGCAGGTGTTCTTCTGGGGCATCATCAAACGGTCCAGATGCCACCTAGAGACAGGGATGTGGTCATTTCTGATCTATGCAATTACTCCGAGCCCAAAAGGAACGACACGCCCAGTTTAATAAAACCCAACAGCAGGGATCTGGAGAATCAATAAATGTTGGTTGATACCCACAGGGCAACTTGGAAGCCAAGTCACTCCACTCGAGAAACCTTTCACAGAGTTATTTTTGAACAACACTCTAAGATGTGTAAAAGCAGAAATTGAAAGGACCGAGGCAGGAATCTGACTTGCTACCTCAAGACCCTGAATGTCCATGGCTGATCTGAAGCTCTTTATGCTGTGGTCAAGAGGCCCCATGATTCAAGGCCTCTCCTGGGATGGAGCAACTGTGCTCAATATTCTACAGAACCTGTGCTCTCTCTAACTAGCAGGCTTTCCAGCAGCAGTACAGGCAGGAGGTAGCTGCCGTGGCTTGTCTTTTACTTTTTCCCTCTGAATACCCAGATTTCCAAGTGATGAGAAAACAAACACCAAACCCTTATTAGAATTTTGGATTAAGGACAGTTATCTGTCTTATCTTACTTTTGATTCAGCAGCTGATAATTGGGCTATCACTGGGTCTAAAAATAACATACAGTACATTAAAATAATATTCCTTGGCTACATTTCCAAAGTGGTATTCTGGGACTTCTGTGCATTAATCCTGTAACAATAACAGGATTTGCGCTTTTAACTCCCCCGGCGTAGCTTTGAAAATCTAGCCTAAAGCAGCTAATGTTGCCGTTTAAATCATCCTCTCACCATCCACGGGGAAATGCCGAGATTAAAAAATGACAGCCCGACTGCTCGGGTGACCTATACCTGGGAGAATAAGAGAAACAACCTATTTCCTCTCAGGAACTGGGCCGATCAATATAAATATTTCAAAAGGACCATCATGCAATAAAGGCCTCAGAATCGGTGTTCTTCTTCAGAACACCCTGGATATTTCCACAGTGGTCTTATCAGGTTTTCCACCGAGGAGGGAGATACTGTGACTGCTGAGTAACTGGAACTGAGCTGGTCGCCCCCTGTGAGTCTGTGTGTGTGTATGTGTGTGTGTGTGTGTGTGTGTGTGTAGGGAGGGAAGGAGAAGAAGGTGCCTGTATATGTTTCTGTAAACACTCTTTTTTTATCCTGTTGAAACTTGGGCGTATCCCAGAGATTAGGTGCTCCTAATGGTGTTAGCTTAAAAGATAAATTACCCTACAACGTGCACACAGCTCTAAATTGAAGTGGCGGGAGTTTTTCAATGAAACCATTAATTGCATTTCATTGATGAAGAGAATCTTTTGTGTGGCCATGGTTGTGACGGGCTAGATGTAACCAGTGCGGGTCCCACTAACAGGCTGGCAGTGCTTTGGGCCTGCAATGCCTTTGAAATTCTAAAATGGAAAAGGAGGCCAACACGCTGAGCAATTATTTCAGAACAGATTGCCCGTTAACATTTTATAATATCACTGAAATGCATCCTTTCGGGGACAGAGTCTTGCTTTGGCCACAAACCTCCGAGAGGTGGCAGCACCCCCTGCTCCGTGGGCTGGCCGCGGCGGCCCTCCAGCGAGCTTACCGCAGAGGCCTCCTCATTGCGTCACCTGGAAGCCAGTTTGGAGGGCGGAGGTGGGGGAGGGGAGATGTTCTTCTGCAGAGTTCAGGAAACAGCTGCACGGCTTATTTTAAATGGATTTGAAAAGGTTTCTCTTTTTCTCTTTTCCCTTGAAATCCACTGGCCTCTGTGATATCTTTCTATGAAAACCACATGGGCACGGTTAGGCGTTCCCCGGTTCACACCCTGAGGGAGGAAGGAAGGGCTTCAGTTGTCAGAGATCCCCCGGGATCTCATTTTCAGTTCCCCGAGCTTGTCTGTTGTAAAGACAGGAAGGTGGGATTAAGATGGCATTATGGATGCTTATTTTCTGAGCACATGTGTGTGCAAGGCACTTAAGGCAGCACCGAGGACGTGACACTGTCCACCTAGGACAGCTTTCTTCCTCCCCAACTATGCTCTCAGCACCCCACCCCCAATCTCATGCTAAAAATATTCTGCAGAGCAAAGAGCTGTTGAGACAGCGTCAAACCCTGCACAAATAAGTGACAGTATAAACTGCCAGGCTAAGTGTCAAACGCCCGAGATGAAAAGCATCTGGTGTCCTACTGGAGGAGTGTCAGGGCAGGCCTGGTGGCCAGCACCCAGGCGTCTGTGGAACCTGGTCCCCTTCACGCATGCCCAGCGGTCTGAAGGTGAGATAGGGCACCCGCCAAGGTGACCTTGCCGACAGGGTTTATTGGCAGGACCCTCCAGGGATGCTAGGAAGCATCCAGGAAGCTGTAGGAAGCTGGAGCTGGGTGCAGCGGGATTTCCACCCAGCGCAGTTCGGCCAGGGGACGGCCCAACCTCGGCCTCCCCGGCAAGGGATTTGCCTCTGAGTCCCGGCTGTTGGCCGGCCTCTGACTCTGAACCTCTTCATGAGCTCATTTCCTTGGCTCAGTCTTGACTTGGTCACCCCTGTCTTGTAGCTTTCCCATGTGACACGTGCTCTCTGGACACATCTTTTCAGCTTCAGGTCCCGTGAACAACTCGTGATGCGCTTGCTTATATTTCCTGGTCAATTTCCAGCGGGAGGAGAAGTGTGAAAGGGACCACGAGGCAGTCCCCTGGGATCCCCTGGTGGCGTCTCCAGTCTATCTGGAGAGAAGGTTGGAGGCCAGGCCCCCAAGGGGACTGAGTGGGGCTGTGACTGGCCGCCCTTACAAGGCCCACCTGCCCTGAGGGGGCTGCGGACGTGGCAGGCACTCACTTTCACGTGGTGTCCCTTTCTCCACCTGGAGGAGGAGCAGCTGCGTTGTCCCAGGCTCAGGGACGCAGGCTGTCATGGTGTCTAGCTATCGCTGCCCTGTGGGTTGCCTAGGCTCTCGGGGGACATGGCTTCTTAACTTCTTATTTGTAGGAATTCAGCGTGCAGCCTGGAGAACACATGTAAGGTGATGATTCACACCCAATCCTCTATGAGTCCAGAAACTTAAAGAAAGGTGTGCAGAACCTCCATTTGGACCCTGAAGTTGCATCGTTTTGTACAACATAGGTTTATCTGGGGTGGGGTTGGATTAGACGCCAGTGTCCTTGTTATAAACTCGCACTTCAAAGCAAACACAGAGTGCCCCTCCAGGCGCCACCACCAAGTGCCATGGGGAGGCTGCAGTGGCTCCTCCTCGGCCGCTCAGTGGGCTGGCCCTGCCCTGGTGGACATGGCCCAGCCATCTGGAGCAGGGAAAGGGCTCATGGGACAGGACGCCAGGCAGCTGCTGCAGGTGCACAGCCTGTCTTTGCCTTCCCGTGGTCCTTTCCCGTTGCATCGAGGGCAGGAGGCAGAGCAAGGCAGGCCCACAAGGCTGCTAGCTTGCGTCTGGCTCCTTCGGCTGAGCCACCCAGCTCCCGAGGGGTCTTGTTCGCTGCTGGCCTTGACGGCTTGCGCTTCCTCTCCGTCGGTCCACTGTGGCCAGCCTCAGCCATACAGCACTGGCAGGAATACGTAAGTAGGGTTTGAAGGATGGCCAGGTTTTCAGAGGTGCCTGTGCCTTCAGCCTAACTACCAGGATTTCCATACGTGGCGAACTTCAACACTAACTGTGCTGCCTTGTGGCATCACACGTATGGTTTTTCTCAAATTTTTTCATTATCCGATGTTTCCTGCTGGTCAATTTGAGTGGTATGATAGAACCTGGCATCTTCGCACTCCATCCTGCCTGGAATGGGAATCCTCCCTCTATCCGGGCTACGCGTGCTCCCTGCCCTCCTCTCTTAGTAGCCCTGCCAGTTACGGGACTAACTGGGATCAACCACGGTGGTTAATCAGTGCGCTGGGCACTGATTTTTCAGGAACTCAGAGTCTCGGGCTCCTTGTGGGATTCAAAATGTCCAGCTGTCAGCCTTTCTTTGTACTTTCTACTTCTCCTCCTCCTCCTCACCTTCTCCTCTCATGTCGTGAGAAGTCATGCTGTGGGAACGGTGGTTTTCATGCCTCGGTGGGATCCCACTTGGCAGAGGGCTCTGGGCGTCCATTGACCGTTTGTCCTGGCCATGTGAGCAGGTCTCTGTGTCAGGAGGAGACCGAGGATGATGGTGGGTCCTTTAACCTCAGCCAGCCCTTCCGCCAGGCCTGGCACGCAGCTCAGTGGATATTTCAATAGTACAGCAGGTCGCCTGGCCATTCTTTACCTCGAGGGGATGAAGGAGTACTGCCTTTGGGTGGCTGGAGCGAGGAGAACCTGAAACACTGGCGACCCCGGCAATGCCGACCACACCTCTCAGCGGCTTGGACGCAGCTGCCCCCCAAACCAGTGTTTAGCGAGACACAGGAATAAATATGAACTCTTTATGCACCGGGGCCAGCAGGGATTAAAAACAAAATAAGCCTATAATAAAGATGATTTAGGTCATTAAAAATGGCTTTTCTCTATTAGATAAATGTCAAGGTTTTCCCCCTTCAAATCAGTGATCAGAAGCAACCAGTTGCAATAGTTCCCAGTGCCATCTGTCTGTGCACGGTTCAGGTTAGTCATCGACGTGTCTACACTCGCTAGGCTTGCTCACGTTCTGGATGCTTCCTGTACCTCACAAAGGCCCGTCCAGCGGCTCAAAGAGTCCTTCTCCACAGAGCAGAGTCACCTGAGCTTGCTCAGCTGTGGGATCTGATCTTTATTACCACTCTGGTAGCTGGTTAGACTCTGTTGATCATAATGCAAGACCCCAGGTTCTTCCCAAAGCAGAGAGGGTGTCATCTTGCCTCTCTATGTGGTCCTATGTTCCCCAATCACTCAGTAATTCCCCTCCCCCTAAAATATACAATTATATTATATTGACAAGTTTATTTCCAAATGCAATGAGCTTGGTAGCCAACTCTTAATCAAGCCAATGCACCATTACTATGACCTACCAAGGAAGAGCCAACCTCAGGCTGATTGAGGAAGACTTTGCATTAGAATCTGGGGTTCCAGCTCTGTCATGCTCTAGCTCTGTTACCTTGGGAAAAAAAAGCTTGGCCTTTCTGGACCTTCATTGGTGAAACTGGGATAATTATACTTACCTTCCAGGATGAAGTTTCCTGTCAATAAAGTGTAGTTATAATACCTGCCTCTCGGGGTTGTGGGGATGTAAATTATTTTGACAAAGATAACTTCTGGGCAAAATATATTTGTGTGAGTATGTACATCCCAAGCTGGGAACTTCTTCCCTCCTTTTTTGCTTGCTAATTAAGAGTCATAAATAAAATGCTGATGAGCTGCAGTCTGCCGTCTGTGCTGTAGCTGGAGGGCTGTTTTGACTTTGCCTGACAAATGGCTAACCAGCCGCTCCCACCATGCCCCGCTCCAGTGTTCAGCACTGAGAACTCCAGCTACTGCCAACAGCATCTTATAAACTTGTCACTATTTACTTATTTGGTGACAGTGTTTTTGTTCAGTAATCATCCCTGCGATGTCACCAGTCAGGGTGTGTCTGTTTCCCTCAAAATGCCATTTAAATATAATTCTTTCTCGAACCACGTGAAAATAGTGGACAGCTCTAGGTGAGGCTTGGGCCTCTGGCGTCTGTCCCCCTGGCTCGCAGGTGTCTTTCCCGGGCAGTAGCTGGACCTGCAGAAGGCTTCCTTAAGCAGATATGCACTGTCAAGCTGCTTCCATAAGCCACTAGCCAAGACTTCCAGGTGACTGAGCAGTTGAGTGCCACGCTGGGGGTCTCAGACCAGTGTGGGGAAGCCGACGATAACATTTCGGGGCATGTTATAAGGAGGTTGGAGGCGCTTTGGTAGACTGACATTGACCACGGCGGGAGTGTTCACAGCAGGAAGGTGGAAGACTCTACAAATCAGGCCTTTTCTCCCGGAGGGCTGCTTGCTAGACATTTACTAGCTCACCACCATATGGATGACCACGTCTTGGCACCTGGGTCAAGCCCAGATGTGTTTGGAACGGAAGAAGGGGCATCCCAAGTCAGAAGCGTAAACACCATCAGGGTACTGGACAGGGGAGAAAGGGAACTCACTTGCGTTTGACTTTCTTGTGTGCCGGGGTCTCTGTTAGCCTGGACGAGATTGGCATATATAGGAGGTATCCAGCCAAATGAGGGGGGTGGGCCTGCCAAAGGTATGTTCTCGTGGCAGATGGAGAACTTCCTGGATTCAAAGCTGGGCACGGGGGACCCATGGTGCATGTCACTCAGGGACAATCCAGGCCCAACCAAGGCTCATAGTGGGCGTGCCGGGAGGTTTTAAGTCCAAATTGTAAAGGCTTCAGGAAAACCGACACACGACATTGCCGTGTGGATTTGGCATCTAGCTCGTTCCAGGACTTCAGCTGCGGCAGTTTGGGGACAGCAGAGGGTTGGCCCACCCCTGGAGTGCAGTGGGGTGGGCTCACTGTGAGCCTTTCCCAAGAGAACTTTGCAGAGGGCTGCCGACTGAGCAGGGTGGGGCAGCAGGGAATTTGTTCCGTGGTGCCCTGTGGGCCTTGGGCTGGGAAGGCGGGGAGCAGGCTGGTTGCACACGCATTTTCTGAATTTAGTCTCACAACCACAGGCACTTCGTGGATGAAGAAACCGAGGAGGGGAGTTGATGCTCTTGTTGGGTGTCCCAGAAAGTACACGGCAGAGCTGAGGCTCACAGCTGGCCTGTGCGATGGCAGGTCCTCTGTGCCTCCATGGACTGGAGCCTGCAGTGTCTGGAGGAAGCAGGGTCTCCTCCACCCCTGCACAAGCGCCCGCCTTCCCAGTACCGCGGGGCATCTTTGGGAGGTGCCCCCTCCTCCGGGTGAAGCTCTCTCCCCTCTGTCCCCGGGGAGGGCTGCAGGTCCTCTCCTTAGCCTCCCTGCTGCACCCAGCACAGCGTGGTTCTCCTTTATCCTAGGAAGTCTCTGCTTCCTGATGCCAGACTTGCTTTCCCGCTGCAGCACCTTCCCTGGTTACTCCTCTAGCCACTCTGGCCCTGCTCCCTGAAATAAAGGCCTCGCTCCAGGGTCTGGAGCCGGCTCTCATGGCCACGGTCACTCTCTGGCTCTGTGGTTCCCCGAGGCCTCAGCCCTCCACGCAGACAACCCCAAATCAATACGTCTACGGGTCTGACTGAGTGACTTGGCCGGGTCCCCAGGGCTGAGAGCAGTCTCTGGCCTGTGGTGAGCACTGTCAACACAAGGGACGCCTGAAGAAAGCGTGCTTGAGCGGGGCTGGGGTGCTCGCTGACTGATGGGCAGGTCGCACCCCTCAGACTCTGAACTTCTCAGGAGCAGTGCCTTTCCCCAGGTTCGATTCTCGGGTCCAGCATGACGCCTAGTAGCTATTCAGTAAGTATTGACGGGTGAGTGAGTTAGCCCAAGTTTGGTGTTCAGTGGCTGGAAGTCCACCATCCAGGTGCTGGCAGGCTGGGTTTCTGCCGAGGCCTCCGTCCGTGGCTTGGAGATGGCTGCCTTCCTGCCGAGTCCCTGTAGGGTCTTCTCCAAGTGCAAGTGCCCCAGTGTCACTTCGTCTTCTTCTAAGGAGGAAGGCGCTACCTTTATCACCTTATCTAAACACAGTCTCTTCAAACTGAGTGGCATTGCAGGTCAGGGCTTCCACGTATGAACCCAGGGGGGTGCAGCCCGGCGCACGTCGGTGTGTGGGCTGTGTTTTAACCGTCTGGGCTCCCTCTCCATTCCAGCCAAACAGGCTATGACTGACTGTGGAGCCAAGGAGGCCTCTCCAGCCCGGGGCTCTCCTGCTCGTTGGCCGCGTGGCCTTGTAGTAGGTTACTCTCCCTTGCCCCGCACTGTTTTGTCTGAAAGGCCTCCCCTCCCTGTCTGGTTTTGAGGGTTAGGTGAAACCATGCAGGGGAACTTTCAGCACAGTAGCTGGTGTTGATAGGTGCTTAGTTAAGGGACACTCTTAATTTATGGTGTTGCTCTATTGCTGCGAATGTCAAATGCAGTATTCAAAGCAGCGTAGGGGCAGAGAGCTGAAGTAGGAGGTCTTGTCTTATCTTCTAGGTCCCCAGCCTGCGAGCTCCTCTTCCAGCATCTCGGGCAAGTGAGGGTCAAGGGTATTCAGTCTGCACATTCACTCTGAGCTTGCTAAGGCCTACTTTGAGCAATAGATTTTTGAAGATCAATAATGCCAAAGAACCCAAAGGCATCACTTGTAAATGAGCGCCCCAGTGACCTGGATTGCTGTGGGTATGAAGCACAGAGAAACACACAAGAGCTGAGAGCCTGTGCACGGGGAAGAGAACCAGCCCCTTGAATGGGCTCATTTTTCCCTTGTGGAAATATATTATGTAGATACTTATCTGTGCATATTTATATCCTCTACTTCTGCAAGTTCCTCTGGGGTGAATTTATTTGACTTTTACCCACTAAAGGAAGTTTTGTTTAAACAAAATTTAAGAAAAATCTGGGGAGGAGTCAGGGGAGGGGGAGACAGGGAGACGTTGGTCTGTGAGTAGAGTGGACGGAGGAAGCGGCACCATGTCTGCTGAACACTGGGGTGTCTATAGTTAACGATGACATCGCACAGCGAGACCAGGGGCTTCTAACAGTCTCACCACAAAGGAAAGGAAAGGTAAATGTAGGCGATGACGGGTTTGCTAATGATCCTGATTTGATCATTACATAATCTCTGCATGCATTCAGTCATCACATTGTACCCTGTAAATATCTATTACATATCAATCAATCAAGCAATCAAAATCAGGCAGTCCAACTGTTGGACTTTAAAAACACAGTGGGCAATTCTATACATATAGAAATTGATTTTTTTAAAAAAAATCTGGTATATCAATTTTCAGACAAAAAAAAGTTTTTTAATTAAAAGTACAAAAATAAATTTCTGAGGGGAAATATAAATGGTATTATGCCTGGTTCGATTTTCTTTCAGATAACTAAAAATCTTAGTGACCAAAAAAAAAAAGAGGCTGAGCTTCTATTGCACCAGCCCCACTGACCTGCCAGGCCCTTCCTGCCTGGCACCACCCACCACTCCAGTCTCACTTCTCTCGGAGGCTCTTCCACTTTCTAGCCCCTCTCCAGCGCATCAAGGACTCCTCCTCCTTCAGTTCCTACCAAAAGTCCCATCTGTCTGATCTAATGTCCCCTGAGTCCTCCTTTTCCCCAGAGATGTCTCCTGCATCTGCATCTCTCCAGCACTCTTGTTCTGACTGCGAATCTCATCTAGGTTTGCAAGGCCTTTCCTGGCATCTGGAGTGTAGAGTTGCCTGGGTCAGGACTGGCCTCACTGAGCTGCAGGTACCAAGTGAGACGGACCACATCCTGGTCACAAAGCGAATTGGCCCTTCTCCCCAATTCAGTAAGTGTTTAGCAGTGTGCCTTTTGAGGAGCAGGAAGTCAGCAAGTATCATAGAGGTGACCTGCCTTTTCCTGAAGCCGTTAAGGTTATGGCACATATGAGTGTATGAATGTTTAAATCTGACACATCACAGTAAGTCCTGTGGCTATCAGTGTGGATGACTATCAGGCAGGAATTCTCAAGTTGGGTGTGCCATTGTTCTAGTGAGTTCTAGTGATTTTTAAATTTGGTTCTGGTATAAAAGAGACTTAGGTCCAAGTTCTGATTTGGTCCGTTTCCAGTTCTCTGACCTTGGGTGTTATTTGACTGTCTGTGATGGTTAATTTGAGGTGTCCACTTGACTGGGTTAATGGGCACCCAGATAGCTGATGAAGCATTATTTCTGGGAACATCCGTGTGGGTGTTTCCAGAAGAGATTGGCATTGGAGTCAGTGCACTGAGTGAGAAAGATAAGCCCTGCCCCAGGGTGAGAGGGCACACCCAATCAGCTGAGGGCCCAGAGAGAACCAAAAGACAGATGGAAGCGGAACTGTTCCTTCCGGAGCTTCCCTGTCTGGACATTCTTGCTCCAGGTTCTCTGCCTCTGCGACTGGCTCTGGTGCTGCCCTGGTCCTCATGAGGTCTTTGGACTGGGACTGAGAATTACACCATTGGCTTCTCTGGTGCCGAGGCCTTTAGGCCTGGACACAGCCATGCCGAGGCTTTCCTGGTCCTCCAGCCTTCTGACTGCAGACCCTGGGGCTTCTCAGCTCCAGCATTACACAGCCAATCCCCCTAGTAAATCTGCTCTCATCTGTTCTCTTCCGTTTTATTCATTGCTTCTCCGGACAGGCCTGATACACTCTCTAACGCTGATTCCTCATCTTTTAAGTGGGAATAATAGCAACACCTTATCTGATACAGTGGTGGCAAAGGAAAAATAGTAACACCATAAAAATTAGATTTTTGTCATTAATAGAATCGTGACACACAATGATGAATAAGAAGACTGCCTTGGCTGTCAGTGCCTACTTGTCTGAGCCAAGAGTAACTCTATGTAGAGAAAGCCTTGTACACTATCGAAGGCTATTTCTGTCCCTGATAAAGAATACTGAGAAGAACCTAGAAGGAACATCTTACCATCCACGAAGAGTTGACTTCTAAACCACCTTTGGCCCCATGTTGTCCTCACCTCCCCAGATCCCACTTCCCTTTGTAAAGTATAAGGCATTTAAAAATTTACACGAGGCATTTCCAGTGCCTGCCAGAATATATTTTGAGTTTTGTTTTTCGAAGCTGGTTGGCAGGAAGTACGAGGCATTAACTGGAGATCAGTCAGCAGACTTACCTGAAATGAATGATAAGATAACGTCAAACCTTAGCCTATGGTTTTCAGAGAAAAACATCAACTCTAGTGGAAGAAAAGCAAAAATCCCTCTTAGTCTTCTTATAAGGGCCGGAGCTCAAACTCCAAAGAGTTCCTGCGGGAGTGCAGGGAGGGGAGAGGGAGGGAGAAAGAAAGCTGTGTTTCATCAGAGCAGAGGCCCCCAAAAAGGTGCAGAGTGGCTTGTCAGCTCTTTTGCATGTTCTAGCAAATTAGACATACATCCCAAAAGGTACGCTGCAATATTAAAGTCCATTTATGTACGCTCTAAAGTCTCCCCTGTGCATCCGGCGTGCCCATGCGTGGCTGGGATGGACCTGCAGGTTGATTCCTTTGTGAATTAGGTGGAGCTGACACGGTCAAAACCCACAGCTGCCCCAGATGAGGACGGGAGGAAGCTCGTGCTGAGTGAGGGGCTGAGGCCCCTGTGCCTAGGTGATGTTAACCCCTCAGAGCAGAGTGGTGCAGGATTATTAAGGCTGCTCCCCAAGGAAACCTCTGAGACAGGACATAATGAAAACGAGGGAGGCGTTGAGTTATGGCTTTGAAAGTTGTCCTGGGGCAGTTCTTCTCACTGAGAATCTGGATGGGTCACTGCAGAACCAAACACAGTTTGGGCCATTCTGTGGTCCTTCCAGGGTCCACACTCAGTGTGGCATTCTTGGGCCTGGGGTCCCTGTGGAGGTCTGTGCTTTGCGTCTTCAGGGATACCCATTTTGGCCATTTCTTGGACTTGGCCTCTCTGGGCTTTGCCTCTTCCCTTGCATCAAATGGCCTGGGGCCAGTTCACCATTCTGAGCCTCCGTTTCTTGGAGCTGCTTTTGCAGTGTCCTTGGCCTTTCCTCCGGCTCCTCTTTGCTGCTCTCTGTGCTGCGTCCTGCCCAGCCCAGGCCCCCTACATCCCGCCTAGACCCCTACGGTCTCCTCTCGTTGACCCTCTCTGCGGGGCACGGCAGTAGTAAGAGCTGATGTCACGTAAGGGCTGCCCTCTCTGCGCCAGGCCCCGGGGTTGACACGTCTCGTAGGCTCTTTCTACTGTTTGCAGTAACACTGGGAATGGTATTGTTACTTCCATCACACAGCTTGGAAGGCCCCCAAAGGGTACATAATGTGCCCGAGGTCACGGCAGATGAGGAGGACAGGCTAGAGTTATAACCCCGGCAGACGGACCCCACGGCTCTTTTCCTTGGCGCTTCAGGCCGCTTGGCTTTCCCTGCCGCCCACCCTGCACTTGAGCCAAACACCCAGACAAACAAACGAAAACCCCTATTTTTAATTACACCCATGCCTTTTCTCCTAAGCGCTTTTTTATGCGCTATTTTCTCCTGCCAGGAGTAGAGACTGTCACTCTTTCCTCTGAATAAGTAAGTGTTGCCCAAGAAAACGTGGAATAGGATAGGGCTAGAGATCCACTTATCTTCTGGTTCACAAAGGGGATATTGGATCTTTATTAGATAGTCTAAAACGTCCTTTCAATAATGTTTTCCTTTAATATCTTTTTAAAAGACATTTAAAGTGAATCAGAAAGCAATGGAATGACAAATCGCCGCAGCTGGATTCGGCCGGCCTCGGCCCCCGGGGTGCTCCCTGGCTGATGAACCTCCGTTCCCGAGCTGTGTGGTGCAGGACGCGGTGACAGAGCCCGCCTGGCCTGTCACATGACTGATCCTTGCTGTCGTGAGCCATCATTTTCTAACCGCAAGCTTTCATTTTCAAAGCCCTGGCAGGATTTCAGGAGCTGTAAACCCTCCTGTGAGTAAGTGAGCAGTAAGAACTGGCAGTTTTTCAATCTCAAGTCTCTTTGACTTTAAACCCACATTTAACTGGAATTTTTTTTTCTTAAGTTGGACATTCTTTTTTTGCTGAATAGTTTTTTGATAAATAAAATAGGGTGGAGGTAAAGTGGACTGAGACAGATACGGGTTGGTCCACTTAGGACCCTGGGGGTGGGAAAGATCGAATCAGCCCCAACATTCATTCCATTGTCAGAGGAGGTGAGAGAGTGGATGAGTGTCTAGGGATCCTAGTCCCCCAGGATGAACTTGGGCTCGGGTCTAGGCACTGGCAAGCCCCTGAAGGCTTTGAAGCCGCTGGTGGAATTGACCAGCAAGGCCAGTTGGGACAGGTGTGGCTCTCGATGGCATGGAAAGGTGTGGGGACCTCTCCTCCTACACTAAGTCTGATGGAACAGTGTGTGGGATTTCAGGGAAGGATTGTCTTTGGGAAAATGTCTTGTCATTGTAATACTTAAGTGCTGGACTACAATTTAATGCAGTCCTAAATTAGTGACTAAGCTGGACCGGGTGATTCATATTATTTACATCAACATTTATAGGTGATCTGAAAATAAAAATGGGCATGTTACACAAAGGGCCTTCTCAAAGACTTGTTCCTGCCTATGGCTGTATTTTGGAGTTTATATATCAAATGTCTCATTACCCTCTTTTCTTTGTATTTTTTTAGGTTTCAAGACATATCCACACTACCCCAGGAAAGAAGCGAGGGATAAACCCTGCATACCACTGGAGTGCTATCATGGACAGCATCGTGAGACATGTCGTTCATACTTAGATTTTGATCATGGTCTGTGTGTGTGTGTGTGGTGAGGTTGTTTCTTCTTCATCTTCATCTATAGCAAATAATTATTGACTATCAAATATCCTTTATGGCACCATCTTAGGAAATTGGATATAAGGAATTTATATGGAAATTTATATTTCTATAAGTAAAAAAACTAGTGTATGGAGCTCATTTAGAATTCAGTTGTGGACACACAGAAACAACAGCTGATGTTTGTGTAGCACTCAGTATTTCCCTGGCCTGGATCTCAGTAAGTCAGGTAATATTAGCCCATTGGACCCTCTCACAACTGTGGGGTAGGTACAGTCATCCTTATTTTGTGGGTGAGGAAACTGAGGCATAAGAAGATGAAATGATTCATCTCTAGTCTCATAGCTAGGACATGGTGGAGCCCTGGGTTGAGCCAAGGCAATTCCGAATTCCAAATAAAAAGCAAAATCAGGAAGAAACTTACTCTTTTCAGGCACCCTAAATGTAACATCACTACCAATGAACTGTAAGTGGCAATTAGAGTGGAATTTGAAGAAATAGAAGAGGAGTTGTTTAGAGAGACGGCGAAAGAGTGAAAAATGAAGAGAAACGCTGGCGAAGCAGTCTTGGTGGGGCTGAGTAAGGATTCTGGGAGGGCAGGTGGGGCAAAATCCACTCTTCTGTGCCAGGGTGGGCAGGGGTCAAGAGATGTGGCTGGCCACTGATTCCTCCCATGCATGCGGAGACCGATAGCACTGGCAGCTCTCTCTGGGCTCCCATCCATCCGGTGTACACCACTTCTAGATTTATAGTCTGCTTTCTGCAAAAGAGCCCAGTGGTGTCCTTTCTGTTCAGACCTCGTACCATCTCTGAGCACTGAGGACAGGGCCTACCAACCTCTCTCTGAGTCCATGGGACCAGCTAGGCTGGGCAATCAGAATCTTTCAGATTGTAGAAAGGTCAAATGGTGCATGTTGCACATACAATATTTCTAGTGGAGTCCGGATCAGCACCCCATAATCAGAGACCTTCACATTTCTGCCACAAAATGTGTATGTACCTTGCCACCCTGACTGGGGTCAATGGTGACCATGCAGAATTTCACATCAGGTTTTGTCACCAAAGGAGTTTTTGTGCCAAATGTATGAAAAGCTTTTGATTGTGGGACTTCTTGGATTCTGCACTGGAGGGCTGATTGTGGCTTTCAGCACTAGTGCCTCCCCTCTACCCAGGGGGGCAAGGAGGAAGTTGCTTCCTACGCTTCCTCTCTGGCTAGCAAGAGTAGCTGGGATGGAGCCCAAAGAATCAGAGTTCCAATCTCATTCCACATTTTGGTTGGGAAAGTGGACAGGAACCAGAGTCAGCATCTGCAGTCTGTACCCCCTGTAGGTTTGGAGAGCAAAAGGTAATAAAGACAATACAAACTCAGGCAAGAAAAGACTTGGCTTTGTTGTTGTTGTTGGAAAGACCTACTTAAACTACCAGAGAGGCCTTCCCCTGCTCCCCTGGGGGAGCCGCTTAGTTTAGCTTGGAGGATCACAGATTAAAGTGCAATGTGGCAAGTATTGTTAAGAACAACCTGTAAAAATGCATTATCCCAAAGATTTAGCAGCTAATTTTCTGTTGCCTTTACTTCTTACATCATCCCCCCACCCCTGTCCAGTATACAACCTTCTTCGAATTTTATGTCCTGCTCTCAAATTCCTTCTGGGTTTAATGACTAATCTCTTTGTGTTTACCCTGATGAAGCCTGTAGAAAGAAAATCGTAAATTAATGGCATATGTTTGTATCTATAAACAGGGGACGGATTCAGAAATATACAAACATGCCTCGTAACCTATTTCCTAGAATTGCAACGCTCAACTTCCAATTAACCTTAGATTTCCAAGACTAATCAGACGCCCCGGTCTGTCCCCACTGAAGAGTTATGCACTGAGTATCATCTTTCACTTGACCTAAATCTGTAGCAAACCTCGGAAGTACACTCTGTGGAGCCAGTCACACCACTGGATGAACCGAAAGTGCCCTTTCAGGGCACTGGGCTGTCACATACAATGGAACTGTGCTTCGCTTTCGAGGAGGACTCTGCTGACCACAGGATGCATTCTGTGTTCATAGAAGGCTGGGCTGAGTCACTTCTTTGTCCCCAGGTTTCCCCTGGAAACTGTGTATGATCTTGGAAGATAATATTGGCAAATATTTACCTATCACCTCTCTGGCAGCATTCCTGTAAGCTCCTCCATCTGAGCAAAGGGGGAGGAACCGTTGCAATCACTATCGGGCACAGAGAAGTTAGGTGAATTGCCTAGTGAGCCTCCGCTGGTGAATGGGTGAGTAGGACTCTGACCTGACTGTCTTTCCCCGGGCTCTGTCCACTCCTTCCTGGGATACTGCATGGCCCACAGTAAAACCTAGCTCAGGGAGGTGGAGCCTGCTCCTTGGACTTCATTAGAATGTTCTGTTGCTCAGTGTCTCCGAGCTGCTGGGCTCTGCGGAATCCTTGATGGTCATGGGAATGAGAGGTAAAGGGGTCTTGGACCGCCACACACTCTGTGGGCACCGAGGTGTCACCTGAATAAGGAACTCAGCAGCCCACAAGAAGTTCAAGGCTGCAGCTCTGGACAAGGAGCCAGTTAGCTCACACAGGGGTCTGAGCAGCTGCAAAGAGAAATGGGATGCAAGTCACGGTGTGAGGTCAATGTGGATTCCAGCAATTCCATCCCAGGGTGAACTAGAGGCTGGGTGTGGGTGAGTCCGTGGGGTGGTGAGACCAGGTCAGGAGCTGTCAAAGCAGAAGGTGGAGAACACCACCCAATCCTAGGGGCCCGGGGCAAGGTAGAGGCAAGGGTGACAGGCAGATCAGTGTGTGATGAAAGACAGTGGTGGCAGGGCCAAGGCGGGAGCTTGCCCTGTGCAGTTCTTGCTGAATGTAGTGCAGAGGGAAGTCAAGGGCCTTTGACTGAGGGAGGGTCCAGAGAGCCAGGTGCAAGCTTCCTGCGAAAGATGGTGGACCACAGAGAACCCAGGGAAAGAAACCCTCGAGGTTCAGTGAACAAGGTCCAGAAGAATGAAAAACTAGGATTTAATTTTCTTTTTTCTCTTTTGGTACTGGGAATGGCACAGCTTTGCATGTGCCAGACAGGTACAGGGCCACTGAGCCACATCCCTGGCCTGCCTTTCTTTCTTTCTCTGAGACAGGGTCTCACTAAGTTACTCAGGCTGACTTTGGACTTGCCATCCTCCCACCTCGGCCCCCAAGGGGCTGGAATTGCAGGTGTGTGCCAAACTCCACTTGGTATTTCATTTTTAAAATAAAGATTATGAGGTTGGTAGAGCAGAGAACAGCAGAGGATCACCCCAAAGCCTTAATCAAGCGCCTCGCCATGCCCTTGATTGGGTGCATTCAAAACTGGTTGGGTGACCTTTATCCGGAGGTGCTGCCTCATGTATCACCGTCAGCCCAAAGGCAGGTGTGGCCTCGCTCAGCAACCTTTGCTTTATAAAGCAAATATCCTGACAAGTCTCTGATAGTCTGTGTTATCAGAAATGGTGTTCTCTCCTTTGCCCTGTGTGTCCATTTCTTCACCGTGTACTAATGAGGGGTTCCTGGGCGAGCCTATGGGGTCCATGACACCTCTCAAATTAAGCTGGAATTATCTACTTAGATTACTGTCCTCTCACTAGACTATGAGCAGCCTACCCCAGGATGCACAGCAGGTTGGAACTGGAAAGAGACATCAGTGGAGTACCAGTTCGTGCCTGAGCCGTCATCCACTCTTCCATCAATGCTTGCCGAGGATCTCAGACTTGCTCACAGCGCACCCTGGCACACAGGCAAGAAGGACACACACCAGCAAACAGCAAGATAATACTGACCACTATGGTACTGTGCTGCGATTGAGGAAGCACCTGGGAGGGACCCCCTGGGACAAGGGGTTCATGCTCCCGAAGGGGCACCTCAGATGCTCCGGAAGGGGACGGGAGTCGGAGTTCAGAAGGGACATGGAAGGCGTGTTAGAAACAGACAAGAAACCACATGGCAGATGCACCAAGACACAGGTTGCCTGAGATGCTGATGCCAAAGGAGACCTGTGAGGGCTGAGGTCCATAGGGCCACGTGGGATGGGCCTGGGAAACCAGACCCTGAATTCGGATTTCATCCCCAGGGCTGCCAGGGCCACTGGAAGGTTGAGAGTAGGGAGTGACCTGACTGAATTTCTATTTTGGAAGTTATGCCAGCAGCACGTGAGGATGCAACGAGGGGGCAAGGACACGGAAAGTTCTAGAAGCTTTCTACAACAGTAAGGGTTAAAAACCATGCTGTCGTGCTGTTAGTAACCGCCTGGGCTACACCGCAGCAGGCACACCTGTTACTCTATTACTCTGACTGCTGCTACCGTCACCACCACCACTACCACTGCAGGGACAGAGAGGGGGCACAGGGCGTCAAGGTCATAAGCAAGAATGAGACCACTGAGCATGAGAGAGAAGTGGCCTGAGGAGGAGGAGGAGGTGTGAGCCGCTGAAGAGGAGAGGGGCAACCCGAGAGGTCTCAGAAAGTCAGGAGGTGGGGATCTCCACAAAACCAGGGTAGAGTGGAAGAACTGTCACCACTGGGGCCTGGAGTGTCCCCAGAGGCTCATGTACTTGAAGGCTTGGTCCCCAGTGCAGCAATGTCCAGGGGGGGGCTTTTAGGGAATCATTAGATCATGAGGGCTCTAACCTCATGAGTGGATTAACCCATGTATTTGATGGATTCATAATTTGGATGGATGGGGCCTAGCGGGGGACGCAGGTCACGGGGGTGTGCCTGGAAAGGTCTGTCTCACCTCCAACAGTCCCTCACTCTCTCTTGCTCTCTGCTGCCCAGCTGCCTTGAGCTGAGCTGCTTTGCTCCACCACACCCCCCTTCTGCCTTGATGATCTGCCTGGACTTGGGCCCAGCGCAATGGAGCCAGCTGACCATGGACCGAAACTCTGAAACCATGAGCCAGAACGCACTCTTCTCCCCCAGTTGTTCTTGTCAGGTATTTGGTCAGAGAAACAAAATGCTGATGAACACAAGCACTAATAAGTGACGGGGAGACCTGGAGGAAGAACTCCGAGATGTCTGCAGCGGGGGAAGGAGAGTTCGCGTTCCGAGTGCCCCGCCGTGCACCGGGGCTTGCCTGAGTGGCACCCGGGGAGGAGAGGATGAACCGGCAGAAGCCTAGTCCTGAGATCTGCAGTCCTTGAGTGTTTGAGAAGCACTTCAGTCTCGCCAATGGTTTGTGTCAATGATGGCCCCTCCTGTTCGAGACGGTGCCCCTAGAGCTTTTACTACAGAGACAAGTGGCTTGTTCAAATCCGTCCTCAAATAATACAATGCAAGCAAAGAGATGTCTTGCAAAAATATGTCACCCTGATCAAATGTGGGTTGAGTCACAGCTCGTGGTTCCAGACGCCTGGTGCCCTCAAGCTAGCCGAAATGGGCAAGTAGAGATGAGACCGCCTGGCGGTTCTCTGCATGTGTACCTTCAACTGCTGCCTCTCAGCTCCTCTGCCAGAGCCAGCGGCCCCGGTGGTGCGCCCTGGTGGCATGTGGGGTGACCACACTCATCTCAGTGTCTCTGGGGGAGTTCCGAACGGCTGTCCCGGTCCCTGCCGTACTTGTCAGGTAGCAGCGGGGAGGCAGAGCGGGGCACTCCAACCCCTTCCCGACTTGAGGTCGAAGTGTTTGGGAAATCAGGCCTTGGTGTCGAAAACTCTCCGTGGACTCTGGTAGCTTCAACAGCAGCCAGCAGCTTAGAGCGCCAGTGGTGGCCAGCCTTCTAAAAACCCACCAGCAGAACTACTTTCAATCATGAACAAGAAGATGAGGGGGAAATGGTTTCTGCTGTTCATTTATTCTTTGTCAGAGACACAGAATCTGTACCTTTTCACCTTCTTCCCAATCTTCTGGCAGCTTCTTAAAATATTTTACTAAGGGGAAGTTCCTAGAAGGAGCTGTTTCTAAGCGGTATCCATAAAATGCAGATGTCTCTTACTGTAAAGTTCAGGGGCTCCCCTGGCATTTGCAAAGACCCGAGTACAACATCTTCTCCTCACTTCTGGTAATTGGCGCAAAGGAAGCCATCCCAGGATCGGGACAGACTCCCTAGGTTCTCTGGAGGGTCGTTTGTCAGTTGAGAATAAGGCACACTTGAGGATTCAGGTCGTTCTCATCCGCATTACTTATCTTCAGTAAATCTGGGGCCTGAAGATAAAGACAGGACTGCCTTGGCCGAGCTCCCAGCTGAGGCGAGCAACTTGCCAGCCCTGCAAGTGAGTCACCCCAGGGACAGGTCCTTAGGTCCAGAGGCGACCCGCGGAGCCCTGGCCAGATTGCACATTTCTGAATAAAATAAACAATTGTGTCTTTAAGTTATGAGTTGACAAATGACAACTATGAATACTTACTATAAACTGACGTTTTGGCACATGTGTAACTTATGGAATGATTAAATCAAGTGGATCGACATACCCATCACCCCGTATTCTTACCATTTTTTTGTGTGTCCATATTTTAGATCTTCCTATGCAATTTTTAAGTGTGCAGTGTGTTGTTATCAGCTGTTGCCATGATTCTGCACAGTGGGTCTCAGGATGTGTTCCTCCTGTCTGACTGGAACTGGACCCTTGGACCAATATCGCCCTGCCCAGCATCTGCCTACCGCCATTCTAGGCTCTAATGCTAGGACTTTGACATTTTTGGATTCCACGTGTAAGTGAGATCATGCAGGATTAGTTTTTCTGTGGCTGACTTATTTTACTAATGTGTCTTTCATGTTCATCCAGATTTTTATTTCAAATGACAGAGTTTCCTTCTTTTTGAGGCTGAGTCCTATTTACCATGTCCTCTTTCTTCATTCCTCTGCTGCTGGATGCTCAGGTTGGTTCCTCGTCTTGGCTCTCGTGAATGACATTTCAATGAACACGGAAATGCAGATATAGCTTCAACAGACAGATTTCAGTTTCTCTGAATTATGCCCAGAACTGGGATTGCTGGGTAGCATGGCAGTGCTATGGTTGGCTTTGTGAGGAACCTCCACACTGTTTATGATTGTTGTTTTTTAACATCGTGAAGTGTTGGGGGTTGTTACACAGCAATAGATCATCAGAGCACCGGACGTCCAGAGTACCACGTTCCTGGTCTTCTTCCTGCTTCGTCGTCACTTTTTGTTGGTCTCCTTTGATGGTTCTTCCTCCTTTCTCTGTTTATGAATTTTTATTATGCAAAAAGTTAGCATACACAAAAGAGAAAACCATGTATAACGAAACTCCATGTGTCCATTACCCAGCTTCACTATTGATCTGCTCAGAGCCAATTTCATTTCATCTGTTTCCACTTGCTTCCCTCCATCCATCCATGTTATGATTATTATTTTTCAGTACTGTGGTTGGATCCAAGGCTGGGCAAGCACTCACCACTGAGCTCCACCCCCAGGTCCCAAGACGGCCATTTTCTTTTTTTTTCTTTTGGTCGGTGCTGGGTATGGAACCCAAGGCCTCACACATGCTAGGCAAGTTCTCTATCACTGAGCTACATCTCCAGTCCCAGACAAACCATATTCTTTTTAAACAAATTCCTCAGCCCTTTCTTTTCATTATTATTTTCCCTTGGTGATCTCAACTGGACTCAAAACTCAATGTTGTTCACATGCTCTTCAGCTAAATTTAATTTTTCTTCTCCTAAATTTATTACATGTACTAGCATGGTGGCCCAAAGCATGGATTCTGATATCTTTATGACCAGATTCAAATCATGACTCTTCCACACAGTACCTTTGTGACCTCAGGCAAGCTACTTAACCTCTATGTGCCTCAGTTTCCCACTCTGGGAAATAAGAGATAAAAATTCCTACTAGCTCGTGGTGGTGTTCCAAGGATTGAGTTAGACGTATACAATGCTTGGAACAGGGACTGCACTGTGCAGCCCACGGGTTATTACCGTCCCTCTAACCGGAACTCCAGGCTTGTCCATCCAACTGCTTACTTGGCATTCTCACTTAGAGGTCAAATAGACACCTCAGCTCATTATTCTAAAACCGAACTCTTGGACTACCCCTAAGCCCTCCCTCAGTCTCCTAACTCAGTTACGGGCATCTTCATCTTTCCATTTCTTAGCTCAAAATGCCACGATGTCATCCCCGACTTCTTTCTTGCTCAGGTGTCTCACATTAAGTCCTGTCAGCTCTTTCAGGACACAGCTAGAGAAACCTCCATCGTCCTGGCCTGTAACACGGCGATAGCTTCCCGAAGGGTCTGCCTTCTGCACCTTCCTCCATCCCTTCCTCAGCAGTCCACTCCCAATACAGCAGAACCTAAGAACCTAAGTCCACACTGTGTGTCACTCTCCCTGGCTTCTCATGTGATTCAAAGTGAACCCCAAAGTCCCAGCAACCCTCTCAGATTCCATCCCGACCTGTTCTCACTTGTTTGTTCCTCGAACATGCTAGGAGGGCTCCCACTGTTGAGTGTGACAATTCCGCCGTCCCTCTTCTTGGGATTCTTTTTGCCCAGATCTTCATGGCTACACACTTGGAGAACACTCTGCTGGATGAAGAAGCTGGAGTCCCTGACAGCCACCCCACCACACCTCGACACTTGATCCCCTCCCTCTGTTTGCTCTTCTCCTGGGTGATAATCACCTAACACGCTCCATAATGTACTCATCCACGTTATGATCTCTCATCTTTGGTCTCCATCGATCAAGTGGAAGCGCCATGAGGGCATTTTGTCCGTTTTGATCACTGCTAAATCCCTGGGCCTGCACCGGGACGGAGTAGATGGATGGGTGGACAGATGAATCTGTGTTTTAGAAAGAGCACTAACGAAGCAACAGAGGATAATTTGGAGAGAATGAAGTGCCTAAGATCCGTGTAAGAACACTTGCACTTGAACTGGGAGGAGGCGAGAAGCGGGATGAGTAGGTGTTGCTCATAGAACCATAGCAGTGGACGGCAGCCTGCACACGGAGGCGGGAGGGGACAGGTCAGTGAGGACATTCAGGTCTCTGGCGGGAGTGAATGCAGGGGTGTCACATGGAACAAGTTTTAAGAAAAGTACAATTTAGATGTGTCCAGTGGGAAGGTATCATGCTGAAAAGTATATAAGAAAACACAGGGGCTGGGGTTGTGGCTCAGTGGTAGAGTGCTTGCCTAGCATGTGTGAAGCACTGGGTTCAATTCTCAGCATCACGTAAAAATAAATAAATAAATAAAATAAAGCTATTGTGTTCCTCTACACTAAAAAATATTAAAAAAAAAAAAAAAGAAAAAAAGAAAACACAGGCCTGGAATTAGAAATGAGTCTTTATAATTAAGCACTTAATTGCATTTTGTTTGTTTGTTTATTTATTTATTTATGGTCCTGGGGATGGAACCCAGGGGTGCTTCAGCACTTAGTTGTATCCAATACAAATGAGAAGTTGTATCTTCTCATTTTTTTATTTTGAGACAGGGTCTCACTAAGTTGCTGAGGATCTCACTAGGTTGCTGAGGCCAGCCTTGATCTTCTGTCTCAGCATTCTGTGTTGCAGGGGTTCAAGTAATGTTCTGCATTACTATGGCTGGTTGAATTGCATATTTTCAAAAATAAGATTTCAATTATTATATGTGAATAGTGTTATCTATTTAGATTGACCTCTCATCTTTTGTTTTTGTTTCCTCTACTCACAATGGTGAGCTAAGAGCAGGACCTGGACAGAGAGTTGTGACTGACAGATGGGCTAAAGCATATTTGAAAAAAAAAAAAAAAACTTAGCCAACTATTCCCTTTTCAATATTTGCTATAATGACAGCTATGACGCACTGCTAGATGAGTCCCGAATATATTTCCCTCTCTTTCAGAGTAATTGAATTTTAGTTGGACACACGTGACTCAGCTAGAAACTGTCACTCTCCAGGCACCTTGCAGTTGAGTGAGGGCGGGTCCCTGAGGTCAGGTCAAGCGAAGATAGTGGCAGTGATGTGTGCTGCTTCTAGAGCTTGGCCCTAAAACAGGACAGTGCTTATATTCCGCCTGCTCTCTCACCCTGAGTGAAACAGGGCTCTTTGGTGACCCAGTTTTGACCAGGCAGCTTAAGTAGAATGACTGAGCGGTTAGTAAGAGAAACAAGCTGGGAGGAACTTGGGGCCTTAAGTGGCCTGGTGGAGCAGAGTGACCCTGCCAGAGGAATGTCCACCTCCTTCAAACATCTGCATTGTGGAGATGCCTGGTGACAAAGCTGAGCCTTCATTCTCACTAATGGGTTTGGTGAACTCAATGGATGTCCTTGCTTCCTAGTGTTCCCAGTCAATCAAGGGAAGGTGAATTTATTGAATCAAGACGTTTTTATGATATTAATAAAATATTTTTCCAAAGTCTGCCCTTGGTGTTGGTGAATACTTGTTTTCTAAATGTGAAGGAGTCATAGAATCATTAAAGGAAAGCAGAACTGGACTTAGACATGTAGGCGTTTAAGACAGATGTGGTGCTCATGATAGGTTAGTGATTTGGCACAACAGACTGGTATTTTTCTTTTCGTGGTGCTGAGGATCAAAGGCAGGGCCTCATGCATGATAGGCAAGTGCTCTATTAATGAGCTACACTCCCAGCCCTAAATTGATAATTGATATTCTAAAATTTCCCCATAGTATCCAGTTTATATATATATATAATATATATATATACACAATATATATATAGTTTGAATTCATTCATCTGCTTAATCTTTTTAGCATGATATTTTTTAGCTTAGTCCAGATGATTTTACTATCTTAACTATTAGGAGATGCTTATCTTCCCAGTTTTTTTGTCTGTGCCTCTCTTTCTCTCAAGGTATGTCATTTCTGCATGTGCTTTGTGCGCTCATTTGTCAGAAAGGCTGAGGCCTCAATAAAACTGGAAGAACAACAATAAAATTCAAGGAAAAATGAATGGCTGAGGTCTTTTTGTTTCTCATTTTGTTCTCTGGTTTATTCCCAGCACCTCAAACAGGACACAGCCCACAGCAACCACTCGAAGGACGTGTGTGAGTGAGTGAGGGAGTGAGGGAGTGCATGCTAGGTGCCAGGGCTCAGCCTGTCTTGGGCAATCCAGCTCTGGAACCAAATGTGCATCCTCACCCACAAAACAAGAGTTTGGGGTCCTCCCAAGCTCACCTCCACGGACCATAGCCAAGGGCCATCAACCATGACTTTATCACACCCTTCAATAGTCCCTCTCTCACACCAAACAACTTACTAAGGCATTTCCCTTCCACCACATATACACCTTGAGAAGAGGCCTGGCAACTATGATTTTCTATGTTCTAGATGGTGGAATTTGAGCTCCCAGTCAGGTTACAGTGCCTGCTCAAGGCTGGAGTCCTGGGCCCCCACCCAGCAGACCTGTGGCTTGTCCATCTCTAAATGGAAGGCGCCATCTTCTTTCCATATCTCCCTCCATGCACACAATTCCAGGAAAGAGGGTTAATTTGTAGTCAGTAGGTTTAGGGCCTTCTGTAGGCAAGGGAGAGCTGAATCAAAAAACTTCCCATGGCGTGAGCAGGGTTTTCTGGAAACCACGATGTGAGAGAGACTAGCCCTTAAGACTTCCTGCGACCTGAGAGCCGCCTGCATGCTGAGGGTGTTGGAGGTCTCTCCCACCCACCCGAGGGTCTTTTGTCTCCAGCAATCCAAAGCAACAGGGACGATATTCACGCCAAACGGAGAAGAGAACACGTTTCACAATGCATTCTCTACCGTAAATAGCGGGGCGGACTTGGGTATGTGTCTGGCTCTGCCCCTTAGTAGCTTTAGTCCCCGGGGGAGCTGCTGGCTCTCTTGGCATCTCAATTTTCTCATAGTAAACTAAAGATAACAAGACTCATTTTCTGGGGATGGCTATGAAAATTAAATCCCATAATGGTTGTGGAATGCTCCGTGCAGCCCCTTGCACAAAATGGA
The DNA here is from genome assembly GCF_902686455.1 of Sciurus vulgaris. NCBI lineage: Eukaryota > Metazoa > Chordata > Mammalia > Rodentia > Sciuridae > Sciurus > Sciurus vulgaris. The sequence goes on from NC_136469.1 coordinate 9,060,106, forward strand.
CGGTTGCTTAAGTCCCCTGTGCTTCTCTCCCTGCTCCTATGCAGGAGCAGCCTTGACACAGGGACATTCGCTGAGGAGAACTTCTTTATAAACCCTGAACCTCACTTCTCAAGTTCCACAGACGCCTTCCTGAAAGTGACCTGTACGCTGCAGGTTGTAGGAATCAGATTCTATTTTAAACGTACAAAGGAGTTTTTGACGGAGTCCCTTTCCCCTGAAAGTCATTTGGGTTTGGCATGCTGTTCAGCCTGGCGGGGGCCAGGGGAGCTGAACCCTAATGACATGCAGATGTACCATTGTTCTATGGAAGTCGGGCCTGGCTCCAGATGGAGTTCAGGAAGAGAGTGATGATCCCTGTCGAGGGGGATGGGACTTCTGGGCCCGAGCTGGCCGGGAGGGGGAGAGAGAGCCCAGCGAGTGCACAGGATGATCGCTGTCAACACCGCATTTCGGGTTCGAGAAGCACCTGCCCCATGACGGTGGGTGGATGCTCTACCTGCGTTTGACTTACCGCCCGTTTTCCAATCAGCTGGGTAGTGCGGCCCCCAGGAGCGATGGGAAAGCTGAAGCCCTGGAATGCCGCAGCCCCTCGGCCAGGGAGGGCTCACAACCCAAGAACATTCTTCCCTTGAGCTGTGGAGCCGTTGGGAAGAAGTGAGTTCCCAGGATCCGAGAAGAGCTTGCTCTGGTGACACTGACGAGACCAAGGCGGGAGAAGGGAATGGCTTCCACGGAAGGCTGCGGACAGAAGGCTTAAGGCTGTGGGCCACTGACACTCACCCTTCCTCCACAGGGGCAGAGACGGGTGGCCGACTTCCTTCGGACCCCAGGACATGGCACCAGGGAAGGGAGCTGGGAGGTGCACTCAGCAGGCGTGGGAAACTTCTCTGACCCCTAAAAGTCGACAAGAGCCCATGAGCCAAGGCACCTGTCCACCCCGCAGTGAAGGTTCTCCGGGATTTCTTCCAGCGGTTTGCTGTGAAGGAATCCTGTGGCAAACCTTGAAGAAAATGGACATGACGTCTTCTCTTGATTTGTCTTTTGTGCAGATCTGACGCTTCCTGTGTTGGGTCCCCTTACTGGAATCCAGCCTCAAAGAGCAGATTTCAAAATGGGGAGGAAGCGGCCTGTTCATTTTGAATGATGTTCGACTTCATGAAACTTCAGTGTCGGGAGATATTTGCACACCTCATAACAATTTGTCTTGTAATAAATAGAAAGTGTTCATTAAACTAAAAAAAAATTTGTTTTTGGAATATCAATTTGATTTTCAAAACTTGAAATAAGTTGCCATTCTGAATTTGAAAGTTTTTTACCCTGACAGGCCTGAAAAGAATGTGACATATATTTAATCACAAGGAATGCCATCCAGTGGTGGCAGAGGTGCTGGGGTTAGGGTTCTATTTTAATTTGTTTTATGCTGAAAGGCATGACCATTCATAGGCCAGCCGCTAAAACCTGTCATGTACCCATCACCCCACATTATCAGCATTCTCCTGCAGGAACAGGCAGGGGACTTTTTGCTCACTTCCTGCTGGGCAATTCCGCCCTGTGTGAACTTTGCAGGATGTCAAGCACCCCATTAAAAAAGAATGGGATATTTGAGGGGCTCCTGAAACCCCTTGCTGGGGGGAAACTCAGCATTTTCTTGTGTCAACTAGAAAAAGAAAACAAAGTCTGGCATAAAGAGAACAGAAAACTGGCACCACACCAAGAAAGGACCTACACCTCAGCCTCCAACCTCAGGAAACACCAAGTGTGCAGCAGAATTGTGTTTTGAGTTAGGTGGAAACCCTGGTGGACCAGGGACGCTTCCTAATGTAGAGTTGGTGGCCAGTCTCACTCTCAGGTGGAGCCCTGGGGAGGACCCCTGTCCTCGCGGTTGGGCCTTTTCCTGTTTCCTCAGAGGTTAGACCTCCTGGCTGGTCTAGTGTGGGAGCACACGCTGTGGCTGCTGTTCCCCTCGGGGGTCACACCACCACTGGCTCTGCGTTTGTGATTGGCAAAGCTCTCACAGTGCTCTGAAACAAGGACTCTTCATCTTAGAAAGCCGAAGACCTTCCCAGCAGCCTTCTAGCCGCCTGTGTCTGCGGCAGTCTCAACCTGTCCTGCCCCTGAGTGAATTAGTCTTTCTGGTCTCCTCTGGCCTTGCCAAGGGAGGACCAGCCTCATAAACACATGAGAGAAAGTCAACATGATTCGTTTAACGTCTTGTTTCTTGGACGGGGTCCCCAGGGTGGACCTACTCTTGGGCTTATTGACTTCTATGGCCTAGGACTTGAGGCTTCCCTGACATTTAACATAGCCTCTGTCTCCAAGGAACTGGACATTGTGATCCTCTTTATTTATGGGAAAACTAACTCTGGAATATTGGCTGTTTGGAAAATCCTCCTCTGACATCACATACGTTTTTTGCAATTTCTATTCAAGGTCAGATTTTACATGTTAGGGATATTATTATCATTTTTGTTTTGGACAGCAAGGGATATGGGCAAGCAGCATAACTTTCATGCTGTAAAAGTGTGCGTTTATTAAAATCCTCAACTGACACTTACTTTGAATTATTTATATTTTTCCAAACACAGAACCAGGACCAGAGGCTGGTGAAGAAGGGCAACAGATTTGCCTGCTTTCCTTGGTCCCAGGGGGAGCTGCAGGTAGCCCTATGGTGACCACAGGAGGGGAAGGCAGGCGGAACTCCTCTCTCCGTGCCTCACGTTCAAAATGTGCCTAGACGCTAAAAAGGCCTACGCTGCTGGTAGCACGTGTGTCCCCAAATTCATGTGCTGAAAACTTAATGCCCCCATGGGCAGTGCCACCTTCCAGAGGGGTTAGATCACAGGACTCAGCCTTCGTGGGGTGTCCATGCCTCATCCGGGGAGTCGGGTAGTCAATGCAGGAGTGCTCCCGATGAAAGGAGGACTTCTTCCTTCTCACGCCCATGCCCTCCCACCAAGGTGCAGCAAGAAAGCGCTCACCTTGGATTCCCAGAGTCCAGGCCATGAGCCAAGTAAACTTCCATTGCCAATAAATCACTCACTTTGTGGTGTTCTGTTATAGCAGCATACGGTCCACTGAGACAGATTTCCTGTGAGAAGAAAGCAGAATATCCAGTCTATCCCAAGATGCTGAGTCATTCTTGGCTCCTTATGCCCCACAAATGGTAGGATCAAACACCAGACCTAACATTTCACAGTGAAATCCATCCGGTTAACCCCGCTTGGACTAGTGCCTTGGCTGCTCAGCAATCTCCTGTTCCTCATTCAGTCACTGATACCTTCAGCTGGTTCTGTCTCCCTCGTTGTCAAGTTTTGATTGACGTCTCAGATACTCTATTCCCGCCTGCTTTCTTCACCCAGCCCCAGGCTATTTACCTTCCCAGATCACTGACTTTCTTCTGGAAAAGGTGACACATGGCTTCTGGTCCTTTTTGCTCTCCTTTTTACTACACGCAGATTGTCATCTGCAAACCTGAGCCAGATTGATTCCTTGGACACTGCTTGAAATGAATGGCCCCTGACCAGAAGAGAGCTCTAGAAACAAACACAACTTTCTTGTGGAAACTGAGGAATAGAACTGTGCTTGGGATGAGCCTGCCTTTCTGCCCACCTCCATCCTTGAGATACTGGAGTTCACTTCTGCTGGACCTGCTTCAGCCACCTCACAATAATTCCAAGAGGGAAAAACCTATAGAACTGAGAGAGTATTTCAGTGAGGGGAATATAGCCTAAGGACAGAAAGAGGAGTGAGAACTGGCTTGACCAGAACTCATGCTTCAAGTTGGAGTGCTTCAATCAGGAGAAAGATAAGAGAGGTAAAATATTAAAGACCAGTGTTAAGGAATCTGAAATCCAATAGTTAAAAAACATTTGAGATAGTTTTATGACATTACTGATATTAGTATTTTTATTTACTAACAAAATGTGTAAGAGATTTCACTATGATTGATGACAGTTTTTATTTTCCTTGAAGTTCTCTTTAATTGCTGTTTTATTTATTTTGAGATTGTATTATTCATTGCATACAGGTTAAGAATTGCTATAACTTCCTTATGAATTGATTATATAGTGACTCTTATCTGAAGTAATGAATTTTGTCTTTAAGTCTAGTTTGTATGATATTAATATTATATCACCAATTTTCTTTTGGCTTCTGTTTGTCCCAGAGTAAAATATTCTGTTTGTTGTTGGACTATCTTGGAAATTTTCCTTTTGCCTTCTTAACCTATATTCACTATGTCATTCTGTTTCTTCATTTATCCCCCCTTCACGAGTACCCCACGCCTGGGTTTGAACTTATAGGTATGTGTATACAGGGATGCACATACTAACTTGTATGTGTTGCTTGTTACTCTCTCCCTAATAGAGTTTATTTTGTGGATCTTAAGCTCGTTTGAAACTCATTTCACAACTTCTTTCCAGTCTCACATTTATAACCACCTCTCATTCTCTTTCCCTCAAAAATGAACTTCTTGCCTCTATAGCCTACCGGCTTCTTTTCTCGAGTGTGGAGCCTAGGAGTCGTCCCCTTTCTTGTTTGTTCTCTTTGTTCAGCTGTCTTGGGTCCGTGGCCTTGGCTGAGTGGCCAACAGAACCTTGGCATAGTCGGAAGAGCAGGGGAGAGGAAAGCTAACCTGTAGAACATCTACCTGAAACGCTTCCTTTTTCTCTGAATTTCTGATCCTTTGAAGCCCTCGGCTGCAATAATTGTTATGGAGAGTTTTACAATCCAAGATCCCTAAATTCTCAAGGGAGATCTTCAGTAAAAGTCACATTCAGTGAAAATACCTGGCACCATTTTCCTCGATGGGAAAAGGAATCGGGAATCTGATTCCTCATCTGTGACGCTCTGTTGTCACGACAGGTAAGGTGTGTGCTGGGGTCTTGTGTAGGGACGTGCCGGCCCCACCTGAAAATGACCTCCTCCCAGCCAGAGTCTTGTTCCCAACTCTGCCTGAAGCACAGGATGGAAAAAGGGGAAAAAATCCTTCTTAGAAGATTTGCCATTATTTTTCTCTATTTGTGTGATCAGCGTGGATGATAGAGTTCTGTGATTGGGTTGAGGTTCACATCTAACTATTGGACCATGGCAGCAGGCACTGAGCATCACGATTGGTTGTCACATAAGGACTTTAGTGGGGTTTGAGATGTTAAAGCCATTGGCATTCCCGCAATCCCAAGTCAGGGACCCTGGTGTCTGCAAAAGGCTGCTCTTTAGAAATCCTCACCCGGCTTTCTTTCACTCAGAGAATTGGTTTTCTCTCAAGAAAATGCTCCTTCCTTTTTCTTAACAGTGAACTGGGAGCCCTTAAAGGAGTGGAGGGAGACTAAAGTGAGGCCAGTGGCATCTGCCATCCTGGACCCCAGGAGATGAGAGAATTAGCATTCGGTTCTCTGGAACCTGAAATTTCAGGGGTCTATTGAGAGGAGAAAAAATGTTCCTTGGTTTTTGTGACCTACTTAAACATTCTGTGCAAGCTGTAATCATTTGAGGTTTTCTAAGAAAAGAGGAAAAAATAGTCTAAATATAACCCTGAAAGGCAGGTAACCTGACAACAAAGAAAACCCATCTGCAGAGCTGATTTCTCTGGAAGTTGGCAAAACAGGCAATTTCCCTGACCATTCCTGGCTGTGCCTGCTTCTGCACCTCGTCCCCTGCTCTGGAATCCTGGCAGCACTGCTGGCCTTCTTCCGTGAGGACTTACTTCTCCACAGGTCATGCCCGGGACCACCTACATCCCATCCCTCCCCCTGGAACACTCAGCTCACTTCTCCCCAAACCCAATTCCCACCTACCTTAAAAATGCACCTGAGACCCTTCACAGAGGTGAACTCAAGGCCCGCTCTTCCATTGGGCCTGTGGTTCTTTCTCCAACCCCTTGGAGAAACCTTTAGTACCTCTGTCCAGTGTGCTGTAAAGTAGGGACAGCAGGGAATGCAGAACCAGGCGCTCGGTCCAGGGGTAGAATGGATTTGCGCTGGCCTACCCACGCTCTGCCATGGAGTCCACCCTGTGAGGAGCACCAGCTCTGTGCCAGCCACGGAACGGCCCGGAGCTCCGCCCCACTCAGCCGACCAGCTGCAACCTCTGCAGCCATGTGTCGCTCTGTCCACTCCTGTCCTTGCTCTTTACGTGTATTTCCATTTCATCTTCTCTCCCCTGTGGCAGGTGTTCCCAGAGACTCTGCTTGCACGTATTAAGGGATGTCGCAGAGTTGAATGATAGAGCGGTCAACAGTTGTTGAGAATGCAGCAGTCTTGCCGGTGTTCCCTCACGAGGCTTCACTTAATCCTTGGAACGATACCATAAAGCCCTAGAGGAGGGAGGCATTACCCCATTTGCAGGATGGGGAAATTAAAGCACAGAGGAATTAGGTTACTTTTTCAGGGACACACAGTCAATGCCAAATCCTGAGCTCTTGACCCTGAGTGCAAGCCCTATCTAGGTTTTGGGGTCACACAACGCACACAGGGCTTAACCAGCCCTTACCAGTCTTGCGGGGTCATCTGGTATTCTCATTCAATCTCATTTGATCTATTTGAAAGAGTGACAGAGACAAAGTCATGGAAAATAGAGCTTAGAAATTTAGTTTAACTCTAGCTGAGACTTGAGAAGTTGTGTCCTTGAGGAGCCTGAGGGTCTCATATGTGCCTCGCCTCCTCCTTCCCTGCATGTGACCGTCAAGGTGGCCACCAAGGTGGACAGGGAGCAGAGCTTAGCAGGTGCAGTGCACCCATCACACCTGGGCACCACACAGAACCTTCAGGATGTCGCGTTTCTGTCCCTGGGGGTTTTCTACACCAGGGGTCACTGTGGTCTTGATGGTCTTAGGTGTTAAAGTCATTAGAAGGTGAGTATGCACCATCGCTGAAACTTTTCTTGTTTTATATGAAAGGGAAACTTTAAAAACTTGAATTTAACCACTAACTATAATAAAAGTTCTAACTTTTATTTAGAACTGCCATATCATCCAACATAAAGTTTTTTTTTTTTTTTTTTTCACTGTCTGAATCTAAAACTTTCAGGATTATTTTGTTAAGATCTGAAAAGGTAATTTGACATACTGATCTATAAAGTGTGAATTACCCCAGGGGTTAGGAGGTAAGTTTCTGTAGTAATTAGTGTGCCAGAAATAATTTCCTCCCTCTCGCCCGCCCCTTCCCTCCCAAACCTGCTTCAGTCTCCGTCTCCCAAGTCATTCTTCCAGGACTGTCTAATGTGATGAATTCCGCCCCCTCCTCCCTAGGGAGGACCCTTATTGCCATCCTCTTACGGAGCTGCGTGTGCTTTCCCATTGACCTCGTGGTATATCACAGAACTGTTAAATTTTAGCTGTCAGTAATGCGCTGAGAAAGGCAATTTTAATGGGGTTTTTCTCCTGAAGCAAGGGTTAGGCAGGACCCTCTGTCTTCTCTTCCCACTATCCTGTTTGGGTTTTCCATGCGTGTGCTCTGGACCTTGGTGAAGTGTGAGGCTATCTGGTGAAGTCCATGTTCTCCCACTTCCCAGACCTTTGGTCCGGAGAAGCTATGGAGCATCCCTGAGCCGTGTGTAAAACTGGGATGGAAGCATTTGCCCTTCCTGCCCCACCAGGGCTGTAGAGAGTGGAAATGCTTTGTGTAACTCCTAAGTTTTATTTGGATAAATGAGGATAATTGCCAAGTTGCGTGTGCCCAGGAGCTGGGTGCTCTGTACCTGCTATTGAAATGTCTGCCACACGTCTACCAGGTGTCCGGTTCTGTAGATGGGAACCAGGAGACTTGAGAGGTGTGTTGCTGAAGACGACACAGAGCCGGGAACCCGTTTCCTTTAGAGCAAACAGCTGCAGAGATTTATCAGAGGTCTAGATGCTGATGCCTGTCCTTGGCCATAAAGACAGTACAGATGACCAGAAGTACACCCGCCTAGGACACATTGTTTAGCTTGGATTTCTATAAGACGTAAGTAACAGAGGCTCTAAGTTTAGAAGGGATTTGAGAGAAATCCAAGGGCGAAAGCTGAATTCCAGTTGGGTGTTGATGGAAGCTGGTGTGAATGAAGCTGCTCTTGCCTTTCCCTCCCCTTCCCCTTCCCCTCTCCCTCCCCTTCCCCTCCCCTCCCCTCCCCCTCCCCCTCCCCCTTCTCTCTGGCCACACAGAGGAAACACTCCTTTTGCACGCTTCCTCCACCTCCTTTTCTATTTCGCTTGGCTCCCTGGTAACTACTTACTTGTGACCCAAGGTGGTTCCTCCACACCTCTCCATTGCGGGGCACCTGTTGCTCTGTCCATGTGGCTTTTGCTCCTACTGCTGACTGGAACCCCCTCCCCCCGCCCCCCGTCCCCCGCTTGAGTCTCGTGGTTTGGATTCCTAGGGAAGAAGCTCATCGGTCCCGCTTGCGCCTTCTGTTCAGGTCCCAGGTCACTGATGAGTTCCTGGATTGGCGGCCTTTGCATCAGGAGTCCTCCTCTGGGAGTGACCGGAAGCCGCGGGAAGAGCAGCAGCTTAGAGCAGCCTGACAGCTGTGTCGAGCGTTTGGAAGGCAGTTTTGCCTTTGGTTTGGGGCAAAAATCCCCTACATTTCCTTGTTGTCTTTTAGCTCTTGTTCTCTTCTTTCCCTGTTTCTAAAATAATTCCCAGTAATCGGGTCCCAGTTGATTCAGATTTCATGACATGGGTTCCAGGAAGCACAGGACTTCATCTCTTCCTCGATTCCCCATGTCTGACATCAGGTCCACAGTTACATTTATCATTATTTCATGCGTTTGAAGGCGGTAGAAGCAAACCACGTTGCAGTATTTCAAAAAGCTTCTACTAAGGTAAGCCAGGGGGTCCCGAGATTATTGTTGGAACATGTATGATTTAATTTACAACGTGTTCAAAGCAGGAAGTGCGAGGTCTCTGAGCAGGTGAAGGCGAAGAGGGGCTGGTCTTCCAGGAGGGCCTCGGGCTTGCTTCCTTTCTCCACCTTCCTGGTCCTGTTCTCCTGGCTGCTGGGGCTTGAGGAGGCCTCTCTTGCTGTCCCTGAATATCTGCTCACTCACAACTTTTTTAGAAAAAATGACGGCTGGTGTTCCGCGGACACATGCAAGGCCAGTTCTGCACACACAGCCGCGGGCTGGGCGGCTCTGTCTAGGGCAGGAGCCCGAGTGAGCTGGGACGGAACTCTTATCTACGTTGACTGCGGTCGCTGGCGTGTGGAAAGCCACGTGTTGACACCCCGTCACATCTCAGACCCGATAGCAGAAGCCTCTCTCCCATTCGTGGCCCGAGCCCTGGATTTATCTGCCTTTTGGAGAGTACGTGCTTGTCACCACTGGAAGGCTTTCTATTGGGGTTCTCTGTGTTTCAGTCTTACGTTTCTTAATTCTCTCCACGCTCTGGAAGCCTGCACTGTTAGTGAGACCAGGCTCTTCCGATGCAGCCCTGGCTGGGACCTTGGGCTCCTGTTTCTCCAGCCCCTAACGCTGGGATCTGGTAGATCGCCTTGTGCAGAAGTACCCAGACAGGGCCAAAGAACTGCCTTCTCCGGGGTGACACAGGCCCTCTGTCTTCGCCATGCCACCCAATCCTTGTGGGGATAAAATTTAACTGCTGCAAAAACAAGACAAAGACTTCTGCACACCTTCGCCAGCTTACCCCAGAGTTAACATCTTAAATAACCACAGCAACAGTGTGGAGACCCGGAAATTAACACTGACATAGTACTGTCATCTTATCTGCAGATCCTTTTCAATTTCCACCAGATTTCCGACTAATGTCTTTTTTTTTTTTTTTTTTTCTGGTATAGACTCTAATCATATAGATCTTATTTTCATTCACTTGCCCAGGCTCCTTGTCCGATCTGTGACATAATCAGTCTTTTTTGTCCTCATAGACTTGAGACTTTTGACGAGAACTGGTGGATATATTATAGATGTCCCTTAGTTGGGAGTGGTCTCATGTTTTTTCATTATTACACTGAGGTTGTTCCTTGCAGCAAGAATACCACTGAAGTGACATGGTGTCCGCCTTTGCACCTCATACCTGGGGGCCCGTGATATGGATGTGACTTTGACTCCCAATGCAGGGGCATCTCCCAGCCTCCTCCACCTCGTCTTCCCTTTGCGGTCAGCACTATTCTGTGGGAAGGCGCCCGGACACTGCGCCAACTCCATTTCTTCTCATATTTTTATCCACTATTTTTAGCAGCTCTCAACAGTTCTTGCCTACAAGAACTATGTTTGCCTAGCAGAGACTTTCTAATTCCCCTGATTTTTAAAACAGTGTATTAATTGGAGATCTGCTGTAAGAGAGAGCAATTCCTTCTCTTCTACTTGCTTATCTGTTTACGTACATCGGGGTCCTCATGTGTCAGAACTGGATTCTCTGGTTCTCGATTTTGCGGCTCAAATGGAACCAGCATTGATCTTTGGGAGCTTGTCAAGTTGCTTCCCTGTCCTTCCAACATACTCCCACGTTTTTCGTTTTTAAACTCATGGCTTGGAAGTGCTGTTGTCCGGGATGATGTTTGGTTTTCCTAGACTCAGCCCTGGACTCCCCTTTTCTCTGGGGTCGACCCATTCCTTATACTGAAGAACAGTCTTCCGGCCCCAGGTAAGCTCTGTGCCACAGGGTGTCATGGCTCCAGTCCTGGGCAAACACGGAAGGAGGAAAGGCAGCATTCATCCCTTGGACCCATGTGGAAAACCGCACTATCTGGGTCTGATTCAGCCTGCAGCACCGCCTGCTTCAGCCTTCCTCCTCGCCTCCTTTAACTCTAACTGACCATGAGAAATGTAGCTCTTATTTTCCTCAATATGATAATTTTTTTCTAAAATTTATTAAAGTTAAAAAAATTCTTTTAATTGACACATGATTATGGGGCTCAGTGTCAACAATTCGATACGTGTATGTGATGTGTAGGAATCTAATCAGGGTACGTCCCTCTCCCTAAACACTGGTTCTTCCTTTGTGTTGGGAGTCTTTGAACTCTTCTCTTACAGTTCTTAGCAAGTTATATTAAAAATGGTTGTAAACGATAGTTACCCTACTGTGCTATAGAATACTAGAACTTATTCCTCTCATCTAACTGTATTACAAACCGTTACTCATATTGACTTAATTTTTTGATCATATAAACACATAAAATAGTTCCAGAATGATCAAACCATACTAACATTCCACTGAAGTAGAGAATTTGTGAAGATTTTTTTTTTCCTTCAGCCTCTTGTATGTAGTTAAAATACCATTTCCCCAAGATACCCGGATTAGGTTTTTCACCTCCTCTTCAGTCTGGACATGTTAATCATTTACGATACAGTAAAGTTCATTTGTCACTGTTTGCTCTCTATCCTCGTTGATTTTAATTATTTGGGTTTTGGGGCTTGGAAAACATTACTGTGGCTCTAAGAATCATAACCATGTCAGAAGACATTTGTCAGGGTCTTAAGCCCCCCTGCTCTTCTCGACCAGCGACAAGGGAAGGGGACACTCCCCAACAAGGTCAGACCGGGATAGGCAGGGCCAACTGACCGCCCGCTCCCAGCCCTCCCGGCGGAGGACAGTCAGACACATCAGGGAGACCCGTCACAGCAGGAACTCGTTTGTTGAGGAAATATGTAGGGTGGGGGCTAGGCAGGAACCAATCAGCTTAAAGGTCAGCAAGGCAGGGGGGTTCACACAGGCGAGAGTCCCATTGGACTACATGGCAAGCACGAGCTGATCACGTTCGGGGAACTGTTGTTCACCAATCCCTGACGGTGGTCCGATTCATCGTCATTAGCTATTGAAACCGCCTTTGAGGCCTTGATCTTGCTCACTCGCCAGGGAGTAAGGAGTCAGCCTGAGTTAGTTAACGTGTCATTAGTCCCAACACATCCCCCTTTTTTGTTTTATATTAAGGGTGTGCCTGTCTTAGATTGTCCTCCTCTGAGGATCTTACCCGTCATTGACTACCACCTTAGCACTTCAGGCGGGACCCTCAGGAGGAGCAGGGCTTAAGGGAGAGACACTTAGACCCCAGTGTCCTGATACGAGTGATCCATGATCCTATAGGGCTTCCAATCATTATGAAGGGCGGTATAATGCTGTCGGACCACCATGAGCTGCACAGACTTAGCCTAGCTCTTCAGGAGATGGATAAGCTTATTGATTATGCAAGGCCCAAGGTGAACACAAGGATAATGGTGATTAGCGGTCCTATAAGCAGGAGGAGGTAGGGGAGCCACCCGTGTAACCCAGTCCAGAGGAAATTAGAGTGGAGCTCGCTCCTACGATGTTCCAGATCTTCTTGTAGGTTTTTGATTTTATCTTGTACAATGCCAGAGCAGCTGGCATAGAAACAGCTCTTCTCACCAAGGAACAGGCAATGCCCTCCTTCCTTTGCCGTTAGCAGATCCAAAACACGATGATTTTGCAGGACAACATCGGCCAAGGAATCAAGTTGAGCCTGTAGATCTAAGATGGTAGAGCTGCAAAGTGCAATGTTAGGAGCTCTGTGTAGCTCTCAAGGAAGTCCACTGTCCAAAGTCATGAGGTCAGAGACCCCAATCTCAATCACTGTTGTCCCATTTTTGCTACTGTGCATTACATTCTTAAATGTCATTTTAAGAAGTTTACATATATTGACTCCTGTGTCTATATGAACATTAGTTAACACAATTTAACATTGTATCTAAACATGAATTAAAGAAATGCTGAGAGAGCTTTTAACTTTCCTTTTGTGTGGCAAAGTGACAAAATGTTTTTATGTTTAACCTTTAAACAAATCAAGCTCTCAATAACCTTCAGAAATACATTGAACAAATTTTGCATATACCCTATTGATGACAGGTCCTATAATAGAACATTAAATGATAGAAATAAATCCCCAATAAAATTCACTCTTTATAAGCTTAAATTACCATTACAGACAAGTTTAGTTTGGAGAATAGCAGCTTGATAAATTCCCTGCTTTAAAACTTGATACTTGGAAAATATGAACACATTTAATATACAAAGAGTGACTATTTCACAATTACCTTGACATTTTCATCTTACCAAATTTAGTTTTTAAAGAAAAATTTAGACTCTGTAACGTAGTACAATACTCTAACAGTTGCTTAACCATAATTGTATAAACCCCAATTTTTAAGACTAATTGTTCTAAAGAATAAAACTTAATAGACACAAAATTAAGAGTAAATTAGTGTTTCTAAGAAATCCTTGTCATTTTACCATATAGATTAAACTTTGGTTTATATCAGAACATTAGTATTTCACCTTAGGAAAAAACCTTAAATAGCTTTAACTGTGTCACATACTTACAACCAACTTAGTTACATGCAAACTTATTGAAACTTGCCCTTTACAGACTTTCTTAGCACTTATTTAGACCCTCATGTATTTTATCACATAAGCACTTTCTTACCCAGAAACATTTTGTTTTTCACTAAATATATTTCAATATCTAGAACCTTTTATTTTTTTCTTTCCTATCTGTTGACCTTTTTGTTCACATTCTGAAACAACTCTTATGAAATTTCTTAATTTATATAAATTACTCCATTTTAATAAGATTAAATATTTTGTTATTTATAGTACTCTAATTGAAACACAGTTGAAACCTTTAGAACCCTTTGTATAAAGAATTATACCTGTTAGGACATTAACTCTTAGTAACCTTGTTTTTAGTTTAGTGATGACACAAAACAATTTTTTCTACAAACACATTTGAGTAATCCCATGTTAACTCTAATTCACTTATTTTGTAAAAACCAAGATACCAGACAAGTGTCCTGAACAGTATTTGCCATCTTTTTCTTGTTGAAGGAAAATCCTAGAAAAATTGATGTTAAACATTTTATTAACATCAACATTTTATTAGTTTGACCACCTAGAGACTCGCAAGTTATTTTCAAGACATTTTACTTCTATTAGTTTACCCAATTTAAATTGAACCTTTTTAAATCACATGAATTAAAAGTATTTGGATCCATTTTTAAATTTTAATTTTAGCAGCACTCAGTTTTGATACAGACAAAACATGACATCAGACAGCACAACATACACATAACACAAAATCAAAGGCCTTGAAACTTTATAGGTGAATCTCCATTGCAATGTAACAGATGTTCAAAAACTCTAGTTGAATAAAAAAAATAGAACTTATAAGGGAGGATAATGTAGGGCAGACTCCTAATGGGGGACCCTCCCCTCCCCGGGGCGGTAGTGGGCCCTCCCTATGTGTCAAAAAAAAAAAAAAAGTCCTGGAAAAATTATATGGCCGTTAATTACTTTAGTAAAGCACCATAAAATTTACTTTTGCTGGAGTTCAGGTAAGACTCTTTTTGCTCTTTTTTTTTCCCCTTTGGGTTTGAGACCGGTCTCCTACTGAGTCTTCTAGCTTCCTCCATTTACATTTCAATGTAAGTCTTGACTGAGATCAGGATCTGAAAGGGGCTAAAATGTTCCAGCAGAAACTTGATGCCTAGGGCATTTTAACCCTTATTCCTGGTTAGTAATCAATTCAGGTTTGGACACAGAAAATTATGAAACAATTATCTCCCAATACTTGTGGGGACTGGGGCTACTATATCATACTCCTTACTAGGACATGCCACTGATGGTTGGGCTGGTTACTCCCTCCACACCAGCGTATGTGGGACCTCATGGCAGGAGGACTAGGTGGGCTGGGTGGGGCGATGTTGGAGGAGGAGAAGGAATTAAGAGGGAGAGAAGAAGGAGGCGTTCGAGTTTGCAGGAAGAGCAGAGAAGCGCAAGAAAGAAGAGACTTGAAGATAAGGAATCCCTTTCCATCTGCCCGCTTGCTTGTGGAAGCTGTGTGCCAATATGTTTGGTAGCCACAATCCACCTTCTCATGGAGCGATCTTTCATCCCTGCACAGGCCAATTTGTGATCAGTAGTCATTCCTTCCCAAACTAACATTTTAACATTTACTGGGAAGGCCATACAGGGAGGGGGGAGGTTAGAGTCTGTGAGTTCTTGCCCAGTATCATAAAATGGCCACCAGGAAGATTTCCTGCCATCCAGAAGGAGGAGGGCGAGGGCTTTCATTGGAGTCTGATATGGCCACCGGATACAAGATGGCAGCAATGGGCCCTCCCTATGTGTAGAGGCTGGCTGCCCTCATGATTCCTCAACCTTGGGAGGAGCGGATGGAGATGGATTGGGCTCCTCATTAAAGGTCTCCCAACGTTGTTTACTATGTGGCAAGTTTCTGGAAGGAGATGCAATGGGAGGAGCCGGCGGTTCTTTAGGTGGCAGCTCTTTGGGGGGAAACTTGGAGCCCCCTTTGGGAGGTCCTGAAGAGAAGCAGGCCTTAAGGGTAGATAATGTAGGGCAGACTCCCAATGGGGGACCCTCCCCTAAATTGATTTCCCTCTTCCTGACAAGTTGTTCTACACGATCCCATGTGGACCAGTCACAAAGATTAGCGGCGGGAAGCCAAGGGGCCACCCGAGTAAAGGTGTCCCAGGCTTTTTCCGCCTGTGTATCAGACCACTCAAGGCCCCTGCTCTTCAGCATGAGTCTAAGAGCTGAGAGTGCAGGGTCGCCATGTGTAGTGTGTGTTTCCCCATCTTTTCAGGGATGCCCTTGCCTCAGATCTCGCGTGGCCCGATCTGCCGGTACTTTCGGTTTCCAAACTGCCCCATCGCTTCGGCTGTGGATCAGCCTTGAGGGGCCTGACGTTGGGCGCCAGATGTCGGGGTCTTAATCCCCCCTGCTCTTCTCCACCAGCGACAAGGGAAGGGGACACTCCCCAACAAGGTCAGACCGGGATAGGCAGGGCCGACTGACAGCCCACTCCCAGCCCTCTGGGCGGAGGACAATCAGACGAGTCAGGGAGACCCGTCACAGCACGAACTCGTTTGTTGAGGAAATATGTAGGGTGGGGGCTAGGCAGGAACCAATCAGCTTAAAGGTCAGCAAGGCAGGGGGGTTCACACAGGCGAGAGTCCCATTGGACTACGTGGCAAGCACGAGCTGATCACGTTCGGGGAACTGTTGTTCACCAATCCCTGACGGTGGTCCGATTCATCGTCATTAGCTATTGAAACCGCCTTTGAGGCCTTGATCTTGCTCACTCGCCAGGGAGTAAGGAGTCAGCTGAGTTAGTTAACGTGTCTTTAGTCCCAACAGACATTCTCAAGGAATTGCTGCTTTCTGGCTGATTTCTGCTCCTCTCCCCCACATCCTCCACCCTGTCTCTATCCACTCCTTATAGGCGACAGTCTCAGTTTCTGGTTTATCCTTCTTACACATCTTTTGCATTTGCACAAATGAGCAGATACACTTTTTATATTTCTCCTTTTTTACCTGAAGGGTAGCAGTATAGATATTCTTTTTTGCTTGTCTTTATTTTTTAACACTATGTCCTGGAAATGACAGAAATAGTCCTTCTTAGGCTACATAGAGCTCCATTGTCTGAATGCACCAGTTTATTCAATTACTCTCCAGTGCTTGAAAAATTTGGTTGTTTCCATTCCATTGCAACTACAATCAATGCTGCAATGACTGACGTTGAACATGTGTGTGTGTGTGTGTGTGTGTGTGTGTGTGTGTTGCTGGAGGAGCATCTGCAGTACCCACTCCTAGAAGTGAAGCTGCTGGGTAAAAGGTATGTGAGCATGTGGTTTTATTAGACATTGCCAAATTTCCCTCCAGAAGGCTCGGGACAGTTTGTATCTCCACCTGTATCGTCGGCAAGCGTCTGTTTCCCCAGAGCCTCACCAAGAGTCCTCGTACTTTTAAATGTTTTCCCTAATCTGGGAGGTGTGGGAACTCGGTATTGCTCTCATCTCATTTCTCTCATTGTGAGAGAGCTAGAACCATTTGTCTGTCTATAGGTCTTGGTCTTCTGCCCCACAACACTTTGTAGTGTCTCTTGAAAATGTTTTCTCCCACTTTGTCAGTTGCTATTTACTCGATTTATTTTTTATCATATCATAACAATCTTTATGTTATCTGGCTTGTCAGTTTTTCTTATTGCTCTGGGTTTTGAGTCCTAGTGAGAAATGCTTTCCCACTCGAGGCTGAGTAGGAACCCCTGCACCCTGCTTTCTTCTAGTTAGTACTTCTGTGGTGGTATGTTTTTTCCTCATTGAGATTCTGAATGTATTTAGGGTTTCTTTGTATCATGTAAGTTGTAAATCTAACTTTAGCTTTTCCCAAAGGATGCCCAGCTGTTTGAGCACCATTTATTTTAAAGTCCATCTTTATGCCAGTGCTTTACCCGTATCAAACCGCCATACGAACTTGTGTCTACTCCTGAGCTGTATGCTCTACTCCCTGGCCTACTGTCTCTTCCGGTGCTAACACTTGGCGTGTTGATCACAGAGGGTTTACAGCCTGTCTCAGTGCCGGAAGACCTGCTCCTTCCACTCCAAATTGGGTTTCTTTCTAGTGTTCCCTGGACTATTGCTGCCTGTTTATTCATAAAAGCTGTAATATCAGGGAGTCTACCTCGGTGAAGAAGCTTGTTGGCATTTTCATTGAAAGGGCCCTAAATATGTAAATTAACTTGGAAGGGATATGTTTACAATGTTGAGTTGTCCTACCCAAGAACAGAGATGTCTTTTCGATTGTTCACGTCTGCTCTGCTTGTCTAAACACTGCGTGTCTTTCAGAAGTGCTGCTTGTCTGTTCTTGACAGTTCTTTCTTCCACATGTGCTGTGGTTTGAATGTGTGCCCCACAATGCATGTGCTGGAAACTTAGTTCTGATGTGATGGTGTGAGAAGCGGGAACTTGAAGAGGCCTTCTTGGCGGCTGGGGCTCATGGGTGGATTAGTGTTGCTAAGATCCAAGGGGTTAGTCCAAGCAGGAGTGGATTTCTGGTAGAAGGCGTACAAAGATTCTTCTCTCAGGTGCGTTCTCCTGACACGATGACTGCCTCCATGTTTAGGATTCATGGGATGCAAACCTTTGATTTCCCAGCCTCCAGAAACTTGGACCAAATAAACCTCTACTGTTTAGAGGTTGGTACTCTGCTTAATGAAAATCAACAGACTAAGGAGATCAGAGAAAAGAAGAAAGGAAAGGAGTGGATAGGGTCCCTGATCCCACCCAAATGAGGCCACCTAAGAATCAATTTGTCCAGTTCCATTATGTACACATACAAATATATCATTGTGAATTTCACCTTTATGTTTATCTATAAAGCACTAATTAAAAAAAACTATAGATGAGTAAAAGAAACAAAGGGAACAGGGAAAGGGAAGAGGGGAGGAAAGGCAGAAATACCGGGCACTGAATTGGAGCAGATTTGATTCCATAGCTCTTATCTCATTGTGTTGTTTATTTTCTCCTTAACAAAATTAACTGGAAGTGATGATAATATTCTTATTTTTGTTCAGAACTTAAACAGAAGTGCTTGTGATTTTCATTGTGAAGCCTAATATTTGCCATAGATTTTAAGTAGATGCCTTTCATCAGGTTAAGGAATACCCTCCTATTTTTGTTGTTGTTGTTGTTGTTTTTCTATCACTTTCATCATAAAAATAGCATCAAATACTATAAAATATTTTTCTGCCTTTATTAAATATGTATATTTTTCTCAATATAAAATTGTAATGGTTTAAAATAATAATATATTGATATATATTTGAATATGTTGCTGGAATTTGTTTGCTAATATTTTATTTAGAAAATTTGTGTCTATTCTCAGGAGCATGAATACGTTTTCAGCTTTCTGTCTGTCTTTTCAGATCAAGGTACATCTGCCCTTGAAATGTGTGTTTGTATATAGTTTCTTTCCCTTTTTTCCATTCTCTGCAAGACTTGGGAATTATTTATTCCTTGAAAATGTAGAATTTCTCTTAAAAGCTGTTTGACCTGGTGTTTTTTACTGGGTAGATTTCAGTTACTGATTCAATTTCTCCAGTTTTTCAATGGTTTATTCACACTTTCTATTTCTTTTTCAGGCAGTTTTGGTTATGTATTTGTTTCAAGAAAATCAACTGTTTCACTTATTTTCTAATTAATTTATAATATAGTAAAAGCATTCTTTTATAATTCTTAAATATCAACCATATTTTTAGTTGTCTCCCTTTGTCCATAGGATCTTTTATTTCAACTTTCTTTTTTATGGAAAGAAAGTTTGCTTATTTTCAAAGAATCAGCTTTGGGTTTGTGATTTCATTGTTTTTGGTTCATTAATTTTCAGTTTTTATCCTTTTCTTCCTTCTATTCAATTTTTTTAACTGAGCTTTTCTTTTCCCTAATTTCTTTGATTGTACCTTTAGGTCATTAATTTTCAGATTTTATGACAAGCATATGTTCTTAGGCAACAAATTTCCCTCTAACTGTAGCTTTGGCTGCACCTTAGACATTTTTATAAATAGAGTTTTAAATGTAACACAGGACTAAGTAGTCACAATGCTTCTTACTATTATTAATCTGGGATCTACTTAAAATTACTTTTAGAAACTTCTTATTAAAGATACATTCAGACTTTTCCTTCTAGATGGCAGATTGAAATTAGAAGTTGATTAAGAAAAGAAAAACGTTTTAAAATCCCCAAATACGTGGGATTTTTTTTTTTTAAATCATAGATTTAGGAGTGAGACAGACATCATCACCCTATGTACATGTATGATTACATGAATGGTGTGAATCTACATCGTGCACAACATAGAAACAAAAAGATGTACCCCATTTGTGTACAATGAGTCAAAATACAGTCTGTAAAATTAAAAAATAATAATTATTATTTATTTATAAATTTAAAAAATTTATAAATAAAAATTTATAAATAAAAAAATCATTGATTTATAATTTAATTGCCCTGTGGACAAGGAATTTGTTTTATAGGTATTCATTCTTTGTTGTATGTTGAGATGTGTTGTGTGGCCTACAATGTCATCAGTCTCTGCAGATACACAATGTGCACTTGAGCAGAATGTACATTTTTTTTGGTTGGGTACGGAAATACATATATTCTACTCTATACCAATGGTTCTAGTATGTTTCATACCACAGCATAAATAGAAAATAAACATAAGCTAGAGTTGATTTAAAAATGCTTTATAGAGTTTAGTGAAATATTTATTACACATTCTTTATTTTATGTAATTACAAGAAAAAATACTGAATAGTAGGTAAGTCATTAACTCTAGTAGTCTCCCCTTGTCTCATTCTCATTCTGTGGTTTCAAATACCAGTGATCAACCACAATCTGAAAATATTAACTAGAAAATTCCAGAAATAATCCAGGAGTGTTAAATTGCACACCATTCTGGGCAACGTGACGAGCTCTCCCGTGTCCTGCCCATCTTGACCGGGGGATGAACCATGCCTTTGCCCAGGATATCTGTACTCTATGTGCTGCCTGCCCTGCTGGGTAGCCGTCTCAGTTACCAGATCAGCTGAAGAGGTGTCATGGTGCTCGTGTTCGCGTAACCCCTGCCTGACCTACTGTGGCCCCAAGGTGCAAGAGGAAAGGTTCTGCCAATTTGGATAAACCAAAGAGGAGCCATAAAGTGCTTTTTATAAAGTGAAAGGTAGAAGCCGTAGACTTCATAAGCAAAGAAAAAATCATAAGCTGAAGTTGCTAAGGTCTATGATAAGTCACTGCCATTGATCTCTTACTGTACCCGATTTATAAATTCAACTTTAGTATAGATATGGACAGGGACAACATATTATATGTAGGGCTTAGTGCTGTTTGCAGTTTCAGTCATCCACTGGGGGCCGTGGAACATGATCCCAGGGAGTCATGGAGGGGCTACTGTATTCAACCTAAATATAATATTTTTAAACATTACATGAGAAACTTGAATTTCCTTCCGTAAACATAATAATTTTCTATCTGGTTTCAGGTTTGAAGTGACTATACCTCATTCCCGAGTTTTTAATAATGATATCTTCTAATCTCTCCAAATTCTTAGCCATGAAAGAAAAAAAAAAAAAAAAAACAAACAATGAAAAAATAGGCCCAAATAAGTGCCAAAAAATTATAAAAGTTATTAAAATATTTATCCTGTCGTTCACTGAAAAAATGTAATGTTAAGTCATCCCGGGACTGGCGTGGTGGCTCTGCAAGGTGTCCGTCTGATTGGGCTGACTGTTGCTCAGGGGCTCTTCCCTGAGTGTTTTGTGTTAAGGTGAACTACAAGAGGCATTTTTTGTGTGTGGTGCTGGGGATTGAACCCAGGGCCTTGTGCATTCAAGGTAAGCACTCCACCAACTGAGCTATATTCCCAGCCCTGTAAGAGGCATTTTTGGCAAAACTCTGGGAGGCAAACATGGAGATGAAGCCATTCTGCTTGGTGTGCAGGGTGGTTGGCGAGCTGATGGAAGCTCACCTGTGTTGCTTTATCTGTTGCTCACCTCATTTGCCCTTGGAAGTCACTGGGCCTGAACCTGATATACCTTCCTCTGGATCCTCCTTCAGCTTCTCCAATTCCTGATCCAGTTGTGCATGCAGCTCTCTGACAAAGGGCATTTCCACCTCCCGCAGGATCCACTCTCTCAAGGTCCAAGACGGCAGAAACTTGCCTTGGTTTCAGGGACCCTTCTGGTTCAAGTTTGACTTCAGTCTCCCTCTTTATTCACATCTTTTCTGTTCTTGAGCTCCAAATCCAGTATTTGATACAAAAAGAATATCCTAAGAGGGACTGACTAATTCCACAAATACTGAAGTCAAATCCCTGTAACCTGACCCTGTCTCATCTCCCAGTGGTTCTGCTTTTCTAATGGAACCTTGACTTCTATACAAAGGACAGGTAGATTCAAGTTCAAAGGAAATTTCACATACCACGTATTTTAAAATTCTGGTGAAGTTTCACTCTGCAAATGCACTGTTAGAACAGTTACACACTGGGCTGGCCAATGACTGCTTTGACAGGTCGGGCAGGACCAGTGATGCTGGGCCATCACCAGGCTCGCTCTTTGCTTTTATTTTCCTCCTATTTTGCACAGGTTGCAGGCCTGATCTTTGAAAAGCTCGGCAGCTCCTGCCTTGGCCTCCCGGTACGAGAGCTGCCATGAAAGAAGCCTGGCTGTCATGTTGGAAAGACCACGTGGAGAAGACCTGACGTGATGTGGAGAGGGAGAGGGGCCCTGGTTAGTCCAGCCCTCCAGCCTCTGTCAGGACAGCAGTCTTGAACCTGCCCTTGCCCAGTCCAGCCTCGCCACCAGCTGAATACCAATAAGTGACCCCAGGTTACCTCATAGGGAACCAAAGAAAGGCCCAGCCACTTTCTGGCCACGGTCCTGACCCAGAAGATATTGGAATAGAATGCTGTTGCTTTCAGCCATCATGTTCTGAGGTGGCTTGTTCCACAGGAATGGAGAACCAGAACATTATTCAGTATGTAGTGTCCTCCTTACCATGAGTTGTGTTCCTCCAAACCCATCGCCAATTGAAAAGATTTTAAGTTGAAAATGCATTGAGCACGCCTGACTTACCAAGCGCCGTAGCCGAGCGACACGCTACACTGGAGCACTGGTTCTTCACCCTCACGACCCTGCGGGACTGGGAGCTGCTGCTCCTCGCCTATCATCTTGAGATACACACTGAGTAGCTCTCACCTGGGAAAAGACTGAACTTCAAAATTCAAAATATGATTTCCACTGAATGCATAGTGCTTTTGCATCACTGTAGAATCAAGAAACCATCAAGTCCTAAAGTTGAGGGCCATCTGTAGACGAAGCAAGTTCTCCGGGGCCCCTGCCTGGAATAGCACTGGAGCCTCCTTCCCATCTCCCCACCCCTCCATGGGACCTTGGGCTGCATTCCTTGCTCCTCAGGCCCTGCAGCACCAAGGCCCCTGCAGCTCCACCAGCGGGCAGGACTTGCCCTGCTGTGTGTGCTAAAGCCTATCTCCTGGATGTGGCTCACCTTGGTTACCAGTGCATGTGGCAGAGCGGTGTATGGGCCATCTTGTTCTCAAGCTCGGCTCTGACACTGTGGAGTTCCTGTCAGACCTTGCCCTGCTCCAGCCTCCCTCCCAAGAACCTTGGATGAGGCTGCTAACAGCCTGGGGCTCCTGGCAGCCAAGCCCTGCCAGATTGCCCTGAGGGCTCACAGCACATCTGTAACTGATTCTTGGCCTTCTGGCAGCTCTGTGAGCAGCTTTGAATTAAGTCAAGTTTCTTAATTATGTGGCCCAAATTTTCTAAATTTTTACTAATTTTTTATTTGCTAGCTCACTCCTTTCCTGTCTTGTAACTGTTATGACAATTCTATCCTTTTTTGAAATCCTAACTCGATCATTGTTACTATGCTCACCAGCTGTCCTTAGCTCTCAGATCGGTTCCCCCCATCTTGTTCTACCCTGAACTGTAGGCGACTAACTGCATGTGCAGACCCTTCTGATGCCCAGGGGAAGCTGGTCAGTGGAAGAGCTGGTGGGAGATCAGAAGCCTCCTGTGGCATCTCTGGTGGTGGCTGTCTCCTCTGCGACTCCAGCTTGCCCGCTGGCCTGGCTTCTGAGCCGGGCTCCTCCAGTCCAGGGGTAGGAGCAGCGCCCTGCTGTTTTTAATGTCTGGGTTGCCTCTCTGTCCTCTCTTTGACTTATTTGTGCTTCCATGACCCACGTAAGCAATTAAATTCCCCCTGTTGAAAATACTTGCGATGATTTCTAGCTCAGGAATGGATGCTAACTGATAATATTATTACCCCTATAATAATGATGATTGATCTTATTTTCTACTTTCAATGCTTATTTAAATTTACTCCTATGTTTCCTATTTGCTTTGATCGCCCTTGCTTTTTGCATTCCATTTCTTTACTTTGGTTAAAGTTTTATTCTTTGTACAGTATAGGCTTTGTATTTCATTTTGTGAGAGTCTGTGTTTTGGAAAACTTACACATTCAGGAATTATAAATCCAGTTCCTGGCTTATGATGGTCGGACTTAGCATTTTCTGACTTTACAATGGTGTGAGAGTGATATGCATTCAGGAGGAACTATACTTTAAAGTTTGAATTTTGACCTCTTCCCTGGTTAGTACTGTGCTGTGTGAGTCTTCCAACGTGCTGGCCAGCACAGTGAGTGACAGCTGCTAGTCAGCCATGCCTTCTCAAGGGCAAAAGACCCTACTCTGTGGTCTGCTGCACTGCTAAGCTATGATGTTTGGTAGGTTAGGTGTATTAAGTGCATTTTTGACTCAGGATATTTTAAATTTACAATGGGTTTATCAGATGTAACTTCATTGTTAAGTCAAAGAATATCTGTACAGCTTTTCTTCATTTATTTAATATCTCTATGTAGGAGGAAATGACAAGACCAGTAGGCAGAGGCCAGGTCTACCTACCATGCTTCCATTCCATACTAACTTAATTTTAATTTTAATTAATGTTACATTCTCTTTTATATGAAAAACAAGGTTCCTCCCTCCCCTAACTCACACTCATTCCTTCCAGGAATTGCTTTGGGATCTACAAGGAAGAGCTGGTTTCACAAGTCGGCAAACTGTAAGAGTCGAAATTTCAAACTGAAAAGAAATATACATACAGAAAGAGATTCAAATATGCATTTTAAAGGAAGGGGATTTTATGTTCAGAAAAAATGAGGGACTATGACATTGAAGGCCTGTGAGAAGGTCATGGTGGATTTTTAAGGCTTTAGAACATCAGGGCATTTTTTTCAGTTCAGTTTTTAACTTTCAGAAACGGTCCTGTAAAGTTTGGTTAGTTATGGAGGGGCTGGTTTCATTTCTTGTTCTTTTTTTTTCAATGCATTTATTTTACCCTCACCTTTTTACTAGGGATTGAACCCAGGGATGCTCTCCCACTGAGCGACATCCCCAGCCCTTGTTATTTTTTGCTTTGTGGCAGGGTCTCACTAAGTTACTTGTGATTCTCCTGCCTCACCTTCCCAAGTAGCTGTAGTTATAGCCTTGGTCATCAAACCTCCCTGTCCAGTTTACTTTGACTCTTGAGTGAGAGTTTAGCTGGTACAATGGACTAAACTCTGTCCTCTAGAATTCATATAGCAAAGCTCTAACCTTCCATGTATTTGGAGAGCGGGTCTTTAAAGAGACCAATTTAAACAATGTCACAAGGGTGGGGCCTAATCCCATATGATCAGTGCCTCACAAAAGGAAGAGGCCCCAGGGATGTGAGCACACACAGGAGAGGCCAGTGTAGACACATGGAGAAGGTAGTTGTCTGCAGGTGAAGGAGGCAGGCCTCAGGGGAAACCAAGCCTGCTGACATCTTGACTTCCAGCTTCCGGAACTGTGAGAAAATAAATTTCTGCTGTTAAAATCACCAAGTTGCTGGTATGTAGCTATGGCAGTCAGAATTAACAAATACAGCTGGGTACAGAACTCAACTGAATGGTATCTGTTTTCAGTGCTCTGAGATGTTCTTCTTTGAAGTTGTGCAGTATGAATTCTCATGCTCTATCTAATCTACTATTTAAACCACCCATTTCAGTTTTACATTTCCTTTACACATCCCGGTGTGACTGGGTCATTTTTACTTAGACTCTGCTCTTTCAACATGGGGCACAGACCTTCAGCAGTGCTAGCTTTTAGGCCAGGTTCTCAGTACCAACTGCCTGCTCACCTGGGGCCAGTCTCCCACCATGTCCCTACATGGGCATGAAATTCCAAGTCCTCAGGTGCAAAGAATCAGTAATCACCTCTGCCCCACCACACCGCAGCTGCATCACCAGCCGACCTTGGGCACTTTGTTCTATTTCTAATTATCTGTTTCTGGAGGCTGGATCTTCTTTCTCGAAAGCTTAACTATGAAACATCACAGGGTACCCCATTAATTAAACAATTTTTATGGATTGGTTAAAGTTTTTAAAATAAAATTTATGTGGGATAAATAAATACATGTGGGGTAGATCATCGGTCCTTTGGTTCAGTTTCTTTGCTAATAACAAATTATCTCATATTAAAATAAATATATATCAAACATCTTAAATTTGTATTTAATCAAGCATTTCTGTTTTTAAAGCAGTATTTATTTTAGTCTGCCACTTACTAAAACAGAAAATCTTGAGTAACACTTGATAATGAGGAAAAAAAAAAAAGAAGCCTCATTATTGGTTTTTGAAAGAGAAAGACAATTTGTGTTGTTCTGGGGCCAAAAAATAAAGGACAAGAAAATTCTCTCTTGATTCTTCCACAGCACCCAAAAGCCCGACAGGATAAGAACCATCGGTAGGTGGGTTTCCTGGAAGTCCTTGTGAAGCAGCTTACCACAGCATGAGAATTCTGAGTTCCAGTCATGGCTGTGCTAGTGGCTCAAAGGGCCAAGGTGGCAGGGCCCCATCAATTCATTCATTAGCTTATAATCTTACTTCATTAGATTTTATTAGTATAACAACAAAATAATTGTTAAGTACCTAGTCAGCCAAATCCAGGAGAAGAAGCAAATAAAAGCCGATGCTCTCAAAGAACTGACCGTTCAGTAGTTGGAGGCTGGACTGGCATTTCTATCATTTAATTGAAGTTTGGATGAAATATTGTTGAAGATCAGAGGAGGCAGGGGCCAGTTGATCTTGGGAGGAGGTGTCATCAGAAAGTTCTGAGAGTCAGAATGAGAGACTGGAGGCGTAGGCCCCTGCAATCCTATTTATAGAAGGCTATTTAAGGAGCGCAGGTGCCTGCAAGAGGGACCCCACTGCCCCGGTGGGATGGATGCAAACGTACAGGCTTCTTGCATCCTTTCTAGGGTACTGCGAGGCTTAGAGCCATATCTGCAAATGTGTGGGATTGCTAAAGAGCTG
Source organism: Sciurus vulgaris (assembly GCF_902686455.1). Lineage (NCBI taxonomy): Eukaryota > Metazoa > Chordata > Mammalia > Rodentia > Sciuridae > Sciurus > Sciurus vulgaris. The sequence continues at coordinate 9,086,757 of NC_136469.1, forward strand.
CCCTACAGGATCCATGGGGTCTTGCCCTTCTCCAACCATTCAATAAATAGCACTCAGCGGAGATTCTGGCTGAGGATACTTGTTTTCAAAACAACAGTCCTGAGCCAACCTCCTTAAGCAGTTCCATATGTTTCTATGGAGAGTTTATGGATTGTGGCCTTCAGAATTCTTTTGTTTATCACTGGGAATCCAAGTCCTGAAAGCTGCTAACTAACCATGAGGTTTTCTGGTTATACAAGCTGTTGGACCTCTTAAGGACTTTGACATAAGGACCACTTTCTGTGGAATAAGAATTAGTGGTTTAAAAAGAGTGCACTTAGCAGTATCATTGAAGTATCAGATTCTGTATGTCATTACTGGCTGGGCCTTTTCTTTCTCTCTCTCTCTTTTTTTTAACTGGACCGTGCTGCCTTGTGTATGAACTTAAATGAGGCCCTTAAAGGGAAACCAGAGCAAAGTCTTCAAAGACTTCTAATCAGAGGGCATTTTTTTTTTTTTTACATGAACAAATATGTTGCACACCTGAGAAGACAGAAAGATGGATTCTTCCCTGCCTGGGGCCCCAAGGCACAGTTCTTCCAAGTACTAAGGACCCATTCCTCCCCTGGGCAATGAATTCTCTCCCTGGGTGATGATTCCTCTTCTATCCTCCCCACCCCCAACCAAATCTAGAGAGCAGAGGTGCTTCTCTGCCCTTACCAATCTCATGCTCAACACATGGCAGATCTATCCTGTTTCCAGGAAAGAGGTTTCCATGGAATGCTTCATCAGCCTTAATTATAGCTACTATTTATTGGGCACTTTGTATGAAGTACTGTAGTCTTTTTATACTTGATCTCTTTTAATCCTCTTCTCACAATAACCCAATGAGGTGGGTACCATAATTATCTCTCATTTTGCAGATAAAGAAGTCGAAGCTTAGCATTTGAGCAATTTGCCTGAAGTTCCTTAATAGCTGCATTAGTCTACTACTTTAAATTTTACTACCAGCGGCAGAGTCGGGACAGGAATTTGGGTTGCCTACTGCGAAGCTGTTGTCCACCAGGCTGTCCCCCCTCCCACTCTCTCCCAGGAAAGGAGTTCTGGCCTGGAGGCTAAGCCTCTGCCTCTCTTCCAGCTTGGAAACACTACTGTTCTTTTTAAATGTCATTTGGGTTGCTTTTCCTGCTGTTACATGTACAACAGTGCAGAAGAGAGGCTGGTCATCTGTCTATAGAACAGTCCTTCATCATCTTCATCCATGGCTGATGACAGAAGCTTCTCCAGAGAGTGAACTGACATGCCAGCACCCAAGGCTGAGACCTTGGAGGCAGACGGGAGAGCCTGCAGCCTGGGTGCCCACTGCCAGGGCTGACGAGTGACTCAGCAGAGAACCCGCAGTGTCGTGTTTGGTCTTCACAGATGAGTCAGCCCTGACAAATGGCCAGCTTTAGTGTGGCCCCCTGACGTTTTAGCAGAATATTAATTGCCCTGTCATTTCCCGTTCCACACAGCTGGGTGGGATTGCTACCAGCCACACTGTGGATCAGCTACATATTTCAGCACAGCCCAGAAAGGTTTCCTGTGGTGGGTGAAATGACAACATGCACAAAGGTCAAACTCCAGATGTGGGAATCTGAACTCTCCTCCTCTTGGGGAAAAACATCACCTTGTTATAATCTCAGAAGATTTTCAGGACAGATTCAAGGCCGAAGTCTACGGGAAGAGCCCAGCTTCCCTAACCTGGAGGGCGCCAGCATGGTCCACGGGAATGTCCCCAAGCCTCCGAGGCCACCTACTCCTCAGCCCAGGGACCAGGGGCGGGGGCACGAACAAGGAGAGCAGGGCCTAAGGGGGCTCCTTGTAGGTGGAAATTATTTCAGGAAGAGGAGCAAGTTCTTTCCTGGACGGAGGGCCTGAAGCTGGCGGGCAGGGCATGCATGGCGGCAGGTGGGAGTTTCCCATCAGTCATTCATTTATCCATTCTTCCTTACCACAGAAATTCCCATCAGGTTTGCAGAACTCACTTACAGTGTATTCAGAGGGGAGAAGAAAATGTGACTTCATTTTTCTTTATTGGCCGATATCTGGTTCCTCCCGAGTCTCCACTGGACTCCAGGGCGGGTGTTTAGTTTTAGTCTGATCTGGTAAACTCAGTCCCTTGTACTCGAGGTGCATACTTGGTTTCCTTTCGACTTCCCAGGGTCCTCCCCTTCCCTCTGCTCCTGTGCAGGCTGACTTCTGAGCGTGGTGCTCGGGATGGGATCTGAGCTCAGATGTTCTGTGACGCATCACTGGCAAGTGGCCTTGGGCCCCTCATTGGCCACGATAGCAGAACAGTTCCCACACGGGAACCACTCAAGTATGCGACGTTCCCTGATGTGCTGGCATCTGTCGCTGGAGAGCAGGGCCCCAGGACTTGGGCTTCGTGTCTCCGTGAGGCTGAGGAAGGTGCTGGCTTGGTTCTGACCTCAGGCCCCTTGCTCCTCCTGTGTGTTCTATGGGGGAAAAAGAGAAAGAAATGAGCTTTCAGATAAGACGTGTCAGTGAGCTTTTGCCACAGGGACGCCCTGTAACACACCACCACCCATACTCACTGGCTTCAATAAATATTTATTTAGTTAATATTAGCAATAAATATTTATTTAGTTCAGGGTTTGGCAATCTTTTTCTGTAAAGTGCCAAAGAGTAAATCTTTCAGGCTTTCCAGGCCATACAGTCTCTGAACTTTGCCACAAAAGCAGCCAGAGGCAACATGTAAATGAATAAACATCGCCATGTTCCAATAAAACTGTATTGATGGACACTGAAATCTGAATTTTATTTAATTTTCATGTGTTGTCAAATATTATTCTTTTGATCTTTAACCGTGAAGTCAATAGCCCGTGACGTTTTTTCCATACAAAAGCAGATGGTGGGCCAGATCTGGTCGGTGGCTGTAGCTGACTGACCCCGGAGCTCGCTCCTCAGTCTGCTCTGGCCTGGGCTGGGCTGGGCTGGGCTGTGCTTGCTGGTGAATCTGCAGGAGCCGGGTTGGCTGGGTGGCTCTGCTGGTTTTGATTGAGTTGTGTGTGTGTCTGGGGCTGGGTTGCTGCTGGCCAGCCTCAGGTGGGTGGGCTTGGCCGCAGTGACTGGCAGGTTGCTCTGCTACACAACCAGCCAGAGGTTAACCTGGGTGCGTTCTCCTCGCAAAGGCAGAGGCGTCTGAATGTGGTGGAGATGTGCCAGCGCTTTGAAAAACTGCTTGAGTTAGGCCTGCTCACATCCAGTGGGCCAAACAAGTCACCAGGCCGAAGCCAGCGCACAGGGTGGGGCAGGAAGGCTCAGGCCAGCGTGAGAGGGCACTGCCAAGGGACGCGGCAAAAGTGAAGTGCTGCGGCCATAGCACAATCCTCCTGCCAAAGGAGCTAACTTGGGAAGAGTTCAAAAACATTGTACTTGGACTCCTTGGGGGTTAGGATGCGAGGTGAAGTAAAGAAGTAAGGGCCGCAGGCAGTGGAAGCACTCGTGACAAGGGTGTCTGTGAGCAGGCGCAGGGCCGGGAGCCTCCGCCAAGAGGGTTTAGTTGTGGTGAGTGTGACGATGGGGAGGAAGAAGGAAGGAAGATCTCCACGTGGTTCCACATACCTGGCTGTATGTCAGACGCACTGGGTGGGGCCCATTCCAAGAGGGGAGCTGGGCATCCTGGTTTTAACCCTGAGCAGCCTATGGTGCTTGGTAAGGATGCAGAGCAACAGGCGGCCCCTCCCCTTTCTTTTCAGCAAAGGAAGGAATGAGAAAGAGCCGGCAGGGTTCACAGACTGAGTCCCAGTTCAAGGTGAAGCTCAGGGTTCTCCATCAGTTACCTGTCGTGGTGGTTTTAGAGGAAAATTGGGAACTTTGCCTCTCCATCACCTGTTCCCTCCCCTTCCCTTCCCTCTTTTCCCTCTTCTTCCCCCCTCCCTTCCTCCCTCCCTTCCTCCCCTCCTTCCCCTCTTCCCCCTTCCTCCCCCATCCCTCCTTTTCTTCCTTCCTTCCTCCCTCCTTCTTCCTCTTTGTTTACCTTGAGCTGGGTACAAGGCGAAATGGAAGCCAATACACTACAAACCCTGACTGGAGTCCTTGGCACCAGGAGAAATTCCTCCGCCTGCTTTCTGCAGGTTGGCTGCACCCCAAGCTTCCCCTGCTTCACAGCAGAGTCATAGATATGGCTGAGTTTTGTGCTGGGACTCTGGGGGACTCCAGTTAGGAAACATAACGTGCTGTCTGTGCGGTTTCCCAGTGGCAAAATGGAAAACGAGATGTATTTGCCTGAGACTTCAAGCCTCAGTTTTCTTCTCATAATTATGGGTGTCTTTGAAGTTCATTGCGGCAATACAATGAGACCTGACAATTTAAGATGAAAATCACATATATTTGAAATGAGCCTCATAGGTTTCAGAATAGAATATTCTGAAAAGAGTAAGAAACAAGGCCGTTTGTGTTTATGTTACCTAAATGTTAACGGCTTTCCCTTTCCTTATCTCCGAAGTCCTGCTGTCCAAGATCCCTTTATTCTTTGCCTACAAACAATGGTGTCATTAAAAAGGAATTTTTGGAAACTCTTTCCTACCTCTGCCCTCAGAATTTCAGAGAGCATTAGTTTCCCTAGGAAAACAGACTTGAAACCAAGTTAAGAAGAATAATTCTTTGCATTTTGCTTTTATATTTTGCTGTTTTCCCCTCTAAATCATGTAGTTTAAAAAAGAACTTCTAGCATCTTTGAGGTTTCATGTTGAGCAGACATTTTATGTTGTCCCTGTAATTTCCCCTAATCTGTTCTCATTACATCAATGAAAGAGACGAGCATAGGTCTGAAGGAAACCAGGCTAAGAGGGAACAGGATGCTGGTGAAGGATTCATAAGAACTGGTCAGCTCTATGCAGTAGCTGGTGGTGCCGGCCTAGTCTGCCTATGTGGGTTCATCCAGAGCTTTCTGTGCCTCGGGTGGGCTGATCACTCCTGAGTCCTCACCACCAGCCCTTCCTCTTCTCAAACCATTATTAGATCTGTATTCCCAACGACTGCTTGATATCACGAGACCTCACCTGGCTAGTGGTCAAACTCAAGTTTAACATGGCTGGAAGAGCCCCTTGATTCTGCACCCGCCCTGGCGCCTGCTGCGCCCGCCCCATACCAGGAAAGAGCAGCACCCTCCAACCCTGCTGCTTACTCGTGGTCCTAGGAGCCACGCTGCTTCCCTCGTGAAGTTCATCCCTCACCCACAGCCCGCCTGCAGGCCCCCAGCTGCACACCGCATCAGAAACTGGCCTCTTCTCAACATCTGCCCTGTTAGAGCCTCACCAGGCCACGTAACATCCTCCCTGGTCTCCCAGCTTCCGCCAAGGCCAACCTTCATACGGCAGCTGGAGAGAGATTTCTAGTAGGTAGAGCTCCACCTGCTTAAATGCCTCTTATTTTTTTTCTTCTTAAAATAAAATGTGGGCCCTGAGACCCCGTGCCCCCACCTTCTTTCTCCTGGTCTAGCCTCTGCACCCAGGTATCCCCGGGTCTTTGCTCTTGCTGCCTGGGATGTTCTCCCAGAAGCCGCCTGACTGTTTCCTTCTGAGCACTCACGCCTCAGCCAGCATCTGGCCCTGCCTCAGAGTCCTTCTTGATCTATGCTCTTCCTTCCCCATCACTATTTGTCCATTTTAATGATGATTTTTACTTTAATTATGCCTAGCACCTAGACAGGGTTTAGCACACTCTAGATGCTCCATAAATGTCTACTGAATCAATGAAAAAAATCAACAACAACGCTAATAAGGGAGGATTGACCTCGATTTTGGCCTCTAAGATGCTTGCAGCGGTGAGAATTCCACCGGCTCTGGCGGCCCTTCTCCTGTTTCCAGTTCACAGGAGCCAGGCCCCCATTGCCAAGCCCTGGTTCCGCTGATCTGCATGCTGAGCTCTTCTCTGTATCACCACCATCTCCGCCAATGCTCCCCCAGCTCCCGTTACGTCCTGGGTGCTGTTCTGGGCTGGGTGTTCTGGGTGCTGCACTGAACAAAACATGCAATAGCTCTGGCTTCCTGTTGCTTATGTTGCCTGCATCTGACTCATGGGTACCTTTGCCCTGTCCCCATACCACACAAACCCTTTGCAGTTCTGTGTCAGGACAGCCTTGATGGGCATTGACCCAGAGAGCTCACAGGTTTCCCAGCTTGTTGGGAATGGAAGGTGTTCCCGAACTGGGCTTCTTGGTTGGCCTGCAAGGAGAGAGTGAGGCAGAGTCTGGTCCAAAATAGCGTGAGAATGGAATGGAGGCCCCCCAAAAAGTTCTACTTTGGCCTGAGTCATGGCCTCACTCTACAGGCAGAGTCGGTGATGTTTAAGACTCACAGGTGGACTTAAACCGAGCTCAGAAGCAGCGAGCAGCCCAGGCAGGCCAGCCTCTAGCTGACCGGGGAGGAGGGCCTCGGCTGGCCAGAGTGGCTCGGGCCACTCTCCTCAGTTTGTCGCTGTCTGTGGCATAGCTGTCTTTTAACCTGAAATAAGGTCGAGTTCACTACTTCAACAGTTAGGCATCAGTTTTAATTAAAAAATAGAACAAAACAAAAACCTCCTGTGCCGTCCCAGTGTGAACTAAACCATGAGGACTAAAACTTCTGTCTCGAAGAGCAACCCACTGCCAGGTTACCTTCCAACTTGAAGAAAACAAGACCAAACAGCATCCACTGTATTTGGAATCATTTCATTGTCCTTGAGAGTCAGCTTTGATTTCCTACAAAAACTACCCAAACCTGACAGCACCCTGGGGGCTGTCACCTGAGCGAGAGCCACCAGGTGGCAGGTCAGAGGTCGGGCAGGCAGACGATGGCACCCTGGCTCGGTGCTCCTAGGCTCCGCCCACTCCCACGCTACCCTTGGAACTTCACTGCCTGAAAGCTAGTGAGATCTCAAGGGCCCAGCGAAGCTTAGGAATTCAGGGCAGATTAGAAGTGTGTTCCCCTGTGGCCTGCTCCTTGAAAGTGACCAGGCCTCTCAAGTATTCACTGCCCTGGAGACAGAGCAGAAGAGTGAGGAAATCAGCCTCCAGGGCTGCCCTCCACTCTTGGCCTTTGACTCTCTGGCTGCTCTGGTCAGAGTTCCTCCTCCAGGTGTGTCTCCTAGTGTCTGTACCAACTCTCAGAGCCTGACTCTGTTGGGTGCCTGAGAATTTGCCTTGGGCCTTATTTTAGATCGTTAACAATGTATAATTTGGGCCACATTTGCATTTGTGTGAGAGCCTTTGCTCTTTCTCATCCTTGGGGTCTCTTTCAGTTTATCTACTTAGTGATTCCAAATCAGTAAGGGATTTGTTCAGACACCTTTAGTCCATGGCAATCCTAAGGAACAAAAATGGCTTGTTTTTTTGTTGATCTTTAAGTCTGATTTGCTCCTTAATGTTTGTGCTAACTAACTTTCCATTGCTGTGACAAAACACCTGAGGAAAACAACTTAGAGGAGGAAAGATTTATTTTGGCTCTCAGTTTTAGAGGTTTCAGTCCATGTTCCCTTGGCTGTTGTTCCTAGTGGGGGGGTGAAGAGGAAGGTCAAAGCAGGGACTGTGTGGGTGTGGCAGAGTAAAGCTGCTCATCTTTGGCAACTGGGAAGCAGAGAGAGAAAGAGGAAAGTTTAGGGGCAAGATGTACCCTTTCAAGTCACCTCCCCATGACCTGCTCCCTCCAAGGCTCCACCACCTCATTGTCCATTCAGTTATGAACTCATGGAAGGGCTAATCCACTGAGGAATCCAGATTCCTCATGATCCAAGCCTCCCACACAGGAGCCTTTGGGGCACATTGCAGGTCCAAATGACAACATCTCCCGCCGCTCCCAGGGCAGAACTGGGTTATCTGTGTTGTTTAATGCAGTTCGTCTTAAGGGCACTCCTCCTGTAGGTGACCGTTCCAGGGTCGCCAGCACCCTCAGCACACAAAGGAACTCTCACACTTGACTCTAGAGGAGGGCTTGGCTCAGTTGCTTCTTGTCAAAGTTTCCAAGAATTGAGGGTGTTTTTTTTTCCCTCCCAGTTATTTCCTGAGCTTACAAATCCCAGTTTTATTTAATCAAAGGAACTTCATGGGAAAACAGCAGTACATGAAATATTTATTCGTACAGTGCCCCTGTGACTGAGCAACAGCAGCAGCTGCCCTGGGCCCACAACTGTGAGAACACAATTAAAATTTTAGCATGTTTTGTGAAATGCTCTTTGCCATACAGCTCAGCTTTCAAAGTCCTGGGAAATGCCTGCATTGCCTAAATGCAGGCTCCTGCTTGAAGCCCTGTTGTAAGTTTAAGGATGAAAACATCTTTCTATTTCAACTAATTCAAACACATTGACCTCATGGATTTTGATAGTTGTGGAAACTCCTAGGATTATTCTCCACGTAGATCCTCAGGATACCAAATGCAAAGATTATTGAAATTTTGTCTGCATGAGTCAATGGGTGAGCTTGTTAACAATACAGATTTGGATCAATTACTCAGGGACGTTTAGATATTACCAAGTTTGGGGCTATTATGAATAGATGACCATCTAGTTTGTATCTTTTGGGTGAATGTATGTATACTTCTATTAGGAACCTAGGAGTAGAATTTCCGCATCATCAGGTAGCCAATTGTTCAGCATTAGTAGATACAGTATGCCAAACAGTGTTCCAGCGTGATTTAACCATTCAATAATGCCTCCTTTACTATTTAAGAGTTTCAGTTGCCCCACATTCTCATCAACATTTGGAATTTTCCATTTTAACTTCAGCCATTCTGGAGACTATTAAAGGTATTTCATTATAATTTAGATCTAAATTCAATGAATAAATTAAATTTTGGTATAATCACTCAACAGAATACTACTCAGTCAGAGAGAATGAACACTCTCCAATGACATGCAACAATGTCAGAGGCATCTCACACATATAATTGATAAAAGATGCCAGACACAAAGAATACAGAAGCCAGCAGCAGGAAAAAAAAAGTTGAAAATCCTTTATGATGTTAGAAGTTAAGGTAACAGTTTGTTTTAGTCAGCTTTGCATTGCTGTGATCAAAGGACCCAACAAGACGGGGAGGAAAAATTTAATTAGACTCGTGGTTTCAGAGGTTCAGTCCATGACTGCTGACTCCACGGCTCTGGGTCTGAGGTGAGGCAGAACATCATGGCGGAAGGGGCATGGAAGAGCAAAGCAGCTTGGGACATGGTGATGAGGAAGAGAGCTCTGCTTACCAGGGACAAATGAGAAACCCCAAAGGCACACCCAGTGCCTCCTCCAGCCACCCCCACCTGCCTATACTTGCCGCCAGTTGATCCATATCTGTGGAGTAAGCCACTCATTAGGTTACAGCTGTCCTAATGTCCTCCAGACATTCTCGCCATTGTCTCACACATGAGCTTTGAGGGGACACCTCTATCTAAACCATTTGGGGAGGGGGAGCAGGTGCCACTGGGTTATTGGTGGTGTTCTTGATCCCAGTGCTGGCTGTATAGACGTGCTTCATTGTGGAAGTTCAGCAGGCTGTATACTTCCGGCATGTGCACTGGTCTATAATAAATTATGCTTGATTCTTGAGAGACAGAGAGAGAGAGAGAGAGAGAGAGAGAGAGAGAGAGAGAGAGAGAGAGAGAGAGGGGGGGAGAGTCCCAGGCCCTTACCAAAAGAAATCAGGGTTTCTGATGAGACTTGAGACTGCAAATTTGGCGAGCACACAGGTGGTGTGGGTTCCAGAGCACACTTTGAGGAGCGCTGTGAGTTGTATTCAGTGGAGAGGTTTTGAAGGCATCCGTTTGCTCTTCAAAATATCCTGGGCACATGGCAGCTCTCATGGGTCACCTCAAAGGTGCTTCCAGAGCCCCGACTTGTCACCTTCTGAGACTGAACCAATTCCAGAAAGTGAAAACACAGGTGAGCTCCATGTTGGAAAGAGCCACGGGCGCACTCCATTGGAAAGGACGATGGAGTGAGGAAGTGGCCACGTGGGAAGGAAAAGTCCAAGAGAGGCGTCCTAGAGCCTCTGGAGAGGAGGACCGGTCATGGTGGGGGCGGGTGTCCTTCAGCCTGAGTGAAGCACACCTGGACCTGAGGCTCTGTGAGGCCCTGGGACTCGGGTAAGGCCTCACCGAAGTCTTTTCCCATTATACCACCAGGAAGTGGAGGAGGCAAATCGCTGCCCATTGCTGGTGGGGACTGAAGCCCGGCGGGGAGACCCAGTACCTCATGGCATCGCAGAGGGGACAGCAGAGCTCCCAGCCCCCCGCACGGGCGAGTTTTAAGGGGAATGGGGAGAAAGCAGTGCGAGCAGGCTGGTGTGAAGCTGGTACGCAGGGCATGGCGGCACCAGCTGTTGGAAGAACTGGGACAGCTGGGGTCCTGCTGGAAAGAGCCCTGGGCTCCCTGGGAGACCCTGCCCGCTGTGCTGGACCCTGCCTGGGTCTCGGCCCCCGAGCGCGCGCAGCCTGGCAGCCGGAGCTCCCCAGGCCTCCCCGGCTGGGCCTCGGAGGAGACACGCGGGGAGTGAGGTGCAGAGGTGGCCTGTCTGGGCGGGATGGGGACAGTCCTCCTCTCCTTCCTGCACGTCGCTGGTCTCTTCCTGCAGCCCCGACTCCTCCGGCATTTCTCCTTCTTTGACAACTTCTCATTCCAACAGCATGTTTAGGCAGTGAAGGGTCAGTGAGTAAATGTGGCTGTTTGGTCACCAAATGAACCTTTGGTTCCGTCAGTCCCCTCCAGAGCTCTGAGTCACCCTCACCCGCTGTCCCTCACGCGGCAAGCATCTGTGGAATGCTTGCTACAGGCCAGGCCTGCAAGGGAGCCCGGTGGGAGGCCCCGCAGTCCCCACCCATAATCCAGTGTGGTATGGTCACCGAGCTGCCCAAGGGTACGGTGGGCAGGGAGCGGGTGGCAGAGGTGGTGGTGGGAGCCAGGGAAGACTTCCTGGAGGAGGAGGCCCTGCAGCTTATTCCTCAAGCAGGCGTGAGAGCCAGCTGGGGCTGGGGCGGGGGAGAGAGGGAAATTTTGGAAAAGGTGACCAGGTGAGAAGCAGCCCAGGACCTGCAGGCGGCAGCAGCCAGCTGGGAGGCAGGAGGTGGTGGGCTGGGCCGGGAGAGGCAGGCAGGGCTGGGCACTGGCAAGGAGCTGAGATTGGATTCTGTAAGTCAGAGGCTGTTTCAGCCCAGGAGTCCCGACTCACCAGGGTGCAGCCAAGTAATGTGTTACTAATAATAAAGTATTAGGTTCCTAATGGCTTTACTCCTTAAAAAAAAAAAACGAAATGAGAGCAGATTCAAGGTTATCCCTATAATATGGTGGCTCTCCCCCGCTGGCATTCCATATGCTTTCCTGAGAGAAAGGGAGAGAGCGAGGGCTGGAAGCCAGGGCTTGGAATCTTGCTCTGTGCACCTCATCCAAGCCACCAGCTAGTGGCTATGGAATCGGCAAATGCCACCCAGCCTTAGGGCTGCACCCGGATCCTCAGGGCTCACCAAATCTGGGCACGGCACACCTGGGCGCATGTCTCTGCCCATCTCGCTGGTCACACAGGGCTGCAGCGCCGGGAAAGGGCGCCCTGGGAGGGTTTCCAAGCAGGGGACCAAGGAGCCCTGCACGAGGGTCCTGTTGTGAGGGATCTCAGACACACCTTCCCAAGGTAGTTACAGCTCAGATAAATCATATGTTCGTTGTAGTACACATGGTGGAGCATGTTGTATTCATTTAAAAAATACTTTGAAAGAAGCAATAAAAGACTGAGGTAAACTGAGATTCATACATTTGGAACAGGGGCTGGGGGTCTCGCTCACTGTAGAACATGTGCATGTACAAAACCTGGATCCACCCAGCACCGAAAGAAAATCCTCCTCCTCCTCCTCATCATCATCACATTTTAAAAACATTTAGAATCACTTTTATTTTACCTACTTATAGTGAATAAAACCTCATTGCTGAATATGCTTAGTTATTTTTTTAAATTTGGCTTGTTTCTTGAGACACTATGATTCATAGGTCTTGCTCCGAGTTTATTTTAATGACTGAGACAGTTGCCAAAGTCCTCATAAGGTGATGTATCTCCAAATGGAAACACACTCACTACACCAAGAAACTCAGTCCTCAGCTCTGTTCAGTAATTATGCAAATGTTTCTGATGAAATTCTAGTTAGTAAGTATCTTTGTTCCTGACCTCAGGCAGTTGTTCCGATAGGCTGAATGTGTTTGTCATAGTGATAATGAATGGGTTCCATATCTGCTGAACCCCTGTCCAAAGAAATCTTAAATCGGTCAGCAAGTGCATTAGGCCCTGTTCTGAAAGTGAGTGATAGGAGCGTTTGCATGCGTGTCTCCCGTATGTCCTGTTTACCACCAAATGATGGAGAGGCTTCCTGATGTTGGTTTTCAGGTTTCTCTTGGGTAGATGTGTCCTTTGAATAGTAGTTTATTTTCTCACTCATCGCAAAATGTTAACTTCACCTTGAAGGGACTGAGTCAGTGTATTCATTTTCTCAAAAATAACTGCAAGGTAGCACACCGAAGCTATCCATCAGAGAAAAGGGCAGTACAGGTAAAATTTTTGACTTTTTATAAAAGAACAAATGTGCCCGCTATTTCAGTTTGGCAGTCTGGACATTGGCCCGAGTGGATGTTGGCAGAGTGAGGGAAAGGCGTCCTGATGAACTCCCAGCTTTCTGGCTCATAACTTCATGCCAAGGGAAGTAGAGAGGAAGAGAGGGGTCAGGTGAGGGAGAAGATGGTGGAAGAGATGAATTTTAGAGTTAAGGTCAGATGCTTTGGGGACTTCCTGCTGACGCTTCATGACCGACATATTTCAAACCAACTCTTCCTTGGCTTACGTTCCAAACTTCTTTGTTCCATCTCTTCTCCACACACCGCCAGGTCTCGGCCACACCAGGCTGAGCACATCAGAGACATGTGTCACCCAACCTCTTCTTTCCTCCTATATCCGCTGAGTGACAGAGACCTTTCAAGCTTCCTTTGTTCTTTCTGCATGTATTTACTGAGCACCTACTGTGTGCCAGGCACTGACCGGGTCCCTGAAGCCATAGGTGTGAGGAAGACGGACAAGACCTTTTTTCTCATGGAGCTTACATGCTGTCTGGGGAAGATGGATAAGAAATGAATACGTAAACACAAACATAAGGAGGTGCACTAAGCAGAGAGTTAAAACCAGCCATATAGTGCTACTGGGAGGCTGCTGTGGAGGGTGGGGTGAGAAGAACTCTTGGAGGAGCTACCGTTGAAGGCGAGGTCTGAAAGCCCACCCACCATCCGGCCTCCCCTGCCCCAGAAAGGCCTGGGCTCCTCTTACCTGGCCTGGTGCAGTATCCATTGACCTCTCCCCTCCCCCACCTCACGCTCTCCTCCCAATTGCTCTGCACACGGGACCCAAGCAGCCTTCACCCAGCCGTGGTAAAGAGCCTCCAGGAGCTCGGGCAATGGAGACCAGACTGAGTCAGGAACACAGGCAGCTCTGCAGCTGGGGAGTCTTCCCCAAGAGGTTTCCAGAAAGCCTCGGGAGGAACTGATGTCTCTTGTTACCTTCAGCATTCTAATTGTTCTCCCATCTCATGGGTTGACTTCCTATTGTTGCTGTGACACATGACGGCAAACTTAACGCCTTAAAACAGCACGAGTTTATTCTTTCGCCATACTGGAGGTCAGAAGTCTGAAACGGGGCTTACTGCATTCAACATAGGGTTAGCCGGACTTCACTGTGTAATACGCAGTTTAGATTCACATCTGCAGGGCTGCACTCCTCTCTGCGGTGCTGGGGAATTGGTGTCCTGACCTCTGTCCAGCTTCTAGAGGCTCCCACGCCTCTGAACTTGTGGTCCCTTCCTAATCTCCAAAGCTGGCAGGTAGTGTCTTCCCGTTTCTGACACTCACTCTCTTGTTACCCGCTTGAAGAACTCTTATGATTACATCGGGTCTTCATGGATAATCCAGGAGGAAAAATCACATCCCAAGGTCTGCTCGTATCCTACGGTACACAAGGTACTCACGGGTATTGAGGACTTGGGTGTGTGGACCTCCTTAGGGGTTCATTACTCTGTCTACTATACCCTACTTCTTTGATTTATTATATTTTGTTAGATTTAGTAGATTTTTGTTTTCAAATGGAAAATTCACTAAGACAAAGAGGAGCCCTGCTGTGGGAATCTCTGCGGATCACTCTGATTCTGTGACCATGCTGAAATTCTGCCCATCGATGGGGTGGGGCGGGGCGGGCTGGCAGAGGTGGTTCTTGGATGGAACTAGGGAGTGTTACTTTATCTCACTTATTTCTACCCAGATGGACACTCGATCAGTTGACCTTTAAGCTATCTCCTGATGAGACAGTTTTCCAGAGAGAAAGTATGACTGGGCTGTGTGTGGTGTGGGTGTGGATGTGAGTGAGTCACGTTAGTGAGCACAAATTCTAACCTCGTGAAAGAGAGTATTAAGCTTTATTTAGTGGACATACTCTGTCTGCTCCACACTTGGAAACTTGTAGGAAAAGAGGTACTGGATGTTCCTCGGTGAGACACTTTTGTTTCTTCAACTTTGTATTAGGCAGCCTTTTATCACTGTAACAGAATATCTGAGGCAATTAATTTACAAAAGGAAAAGATGGATTTGGCTACAGTTTTAAAGTTTCCAGTCCAAGATCAGGCAGACCTGGTACTTTGGGCCCTGGTGGGTGTGCCAGATGGCCATGGCGGAGTGTGTGGCAGAGATTAAGGCCCCATCTTCTCCTCCAAGGTCATGCTCCCGATGAGCTAAGAACCTCCCAGTAGGTCCCATCTCCTAAGGGTCTCACTGCTTCCCAGTAGTGCCACCACGGGGACAGAGCTTTGACATATGGACCTTTGGGAGACATCTGTTCACACAACCTGTAAGAAATGTCTGTGTGACAAAAAAAAGAAAGGAAAAAAAAAAAAAAAGCTATTTTTTGGCAAGAAATGAGAAAAATCCACTGATCAGTGACCATATGCTCTGAATTTCTGGAATATTTCTCATTTCATATAACAAAGAATTAATTAAATGTATATAGGTAAATAAAATTTAATTCTGTATCTTGCTAGGTTATTTTATCCAAATATCTTCACAAATCAGAAAAAGAACTGTTTTCATCCATCTTCACTTTTACTTTGGGAAAATGCAGTTGAATATCTATTTTCCTGGTGGTGGTATTCTTTACTCGAATAAATATAGTACTACAAAACATTCCTAGTCTGTAGAGCTAAAGACAAACAAAACTTATTTCTAGAGTCTCTGGGTAAGCAGCAAATGGGTGCCTGGTAATAAATTTACTCAAAAAAGGCAAAAGAAAGAAATGCTAAGAATAATGACATCCAATGTATATTAAACACCTAACACAGGCACTCTGGAAAGTGCTTTCCATACAGAGCTTAGTTTCCAGCTTCAAGATGAACACTATGAGTAGTGCAGTCTTCCCTCAGGTACCCAAATCTGCAGATGCTAAATTTCCTTTGACCAAGCAAGGTAGAGTTTGCACATAACCTAGGCATATCCTCCCCTGTCGTTTAAACGACCTCTGGGTTCCTTAGGCTGCCTAATACAATGTAAATGCTACAGAATAGTTGTTGCTCTGTACTGTTTAGGAAATAGGGATGGGAAAAAAGGCTATGCATGTCCAATTCTGATGTAATTTTTCCTCAAATATTTTCATTCTGTGTTTGGTTGGAGCCATGGATGTGAATCACCAAGGATGGAAAGACGCCTGTGTCTCCTCCTCCCCTTTATTGTAGAGTAAGAGGCAGATAAGGCACTTTGAGCAACATTGTCCCCATAATATGTAAAGATAGGAGGGGGAGAATTGATATCTGTGTTAATTTGTTGCTTCCTAATACTGCTTCAGCCCAAAACCTTTCTTCTTCTAAGCACCCTGGGGATTTGGGTTTTGAGGGCAGATGTTGGGGTAAGGATCGGAGCCCTTGGACAGCAGAGCTGGTCAGCCATTATCATTGAATGGGGGCCCAGGAGCCTTGATATTCAGGAGGCAGAGTACTTGCTCTGACGTCTTTTGTGGTGATGACCTGCCAGTCATCCAGTCTGTCCTTCCCAGAAAGTGTCACCATCCACCCTGCCCCTCAGCTGAGATCCAGGGGTCATCTGCAATTTCCCTCTTTTCCTTTCTTGTCAGTCAAGGTTGGTTTCCAATCTGCTAGTACACCTGGAATCTGGGCTCTTCTGTTTGGTCTGCTATGACGAAAACACTTGAGAGTGCCTGGCTTACAGATAGCATGTGTTTCTCACTGTTGTGGAGGCTGGAAGTTCAAGATAAAAGTGCCTGGATTCTGTACCTTGCTCCTCACCTGGTGGAAGGGTAAAGAGCTCCTTCGGCCTCTTTCTTAATGACACACATTTCCTGGACAAGGGGTCCCCCCTTGTGACCTCATCCCCTGCTTTAACTGTCCCACCTACTAATGCCGCCACACTGGGGATCGACTTTAACCTATGAACGGGGTGTGCCAACATCTGGGCCACAGTGTCTGTCCACCCCCATTACGGCCTCTCCCCCAGGGGCTTTCAGCCCCTCGCTCTCTTTTCCTTGAAAACCCCAATTTGCTCACCGGCTGCCTGTTTCTTCTCCCGTTGGCCCATAAGCCTAACCCAAAGTCATCTTTGAAACCTGAGTTGGATGGTGCCTTTTCTCCCCTCCTTGACCCCCAGCAATGTCTTCCCAGTTCCCTTAGTAAAGCCGTCCCTCAGCACCAAGAGCGAGGCCCACGCAGCCGGAGCCTGGGCCCTGCTGTAAGCTCACACTGCCTCCTAAGGCGTGCCCCGCCTTGGGGCCCGCATCTCCTCTCGGGGGTCACCTCCTTTTTCAGATACTCAACCTTTTCTCCTCAAAGGGGCCTCAGGCACGTGGCCCTCCCAATGCTGTATCCCATCCCCATGCTATTCCTTTATTATTGTATTGGCAAGTTGGTTGGCTTTTGTTT
Source organism: Sciurus vulgaris (assembly GCF_902686455.1). Lineage (NCBI taxonomy): Eukaryota > Metazoa > Chordata > Mammalia > Rodentia > Sciuridae > Sciurus > Sciurus vulgaris. Next base: position 9,103,692 of record NC_136469.1, read on the forward strand.
ATCTTGCCCTTGGTGGGGCTGGACCCCATCTGCCTCACGTGCACCCATTTGGTTTTCTCAAATATCTGTTAAATGATGAAGGACATTTGGATGATATTTTAAAGTATTATCATGTTCTTAAGCACACACTGTGCACTGCTCTGGTTTGACTGTGTCCCCAGAAAGCATGTGCTGACACCCAGTCTCCAGTGCAGCAGCAGCATTGGAAGGCAGGGTCTCGTGGGAGGCTTTATGTCATAAGGCTCCACCCCGCAAATTAATGAATGAATTGAGGAATTAATTATGAAAGGGCTTGAGGCTGCACGTGTGATCTCTTGCTCTGTCTAGTGCTCTCTTTGCTCCTCGGTCATGGGATGACTCGGCAAGAAGGCCCTCCTAGATGCTAGTCCCTTAATCTTGGACTTCCCAACTGTCTCAGAACCCTGAGACAATACATTTCTGTTCTTTATAAACGACTTAGTCTTGGACATTCTGTTAGAGCCACACAAAATGGACTGAGACAGACACACTTTAGAATGTCCTGTCCATAATAACCCTCAGAGCTGGCTCCCAAGCCAGAGGAAGTGGCCCCAGGACAGGAGGTTGCCCTGTCCCTGACCTCCAGCTCTAGCTATTCAAATGACTGGCCACACTGGGCCGACTGGAGTCCCATCTCTGGTGACGTGGGGCTGCGACAGGATGGTGGTGTGGTTGGACTCCTGAGTTCCACTCTGTGGACTGGAGGAGAGGAGGCGGAGAAGACTGAGCTGGCTGCTGAGCCAAGAGGAAGTGTGACATGAGAGAGAGGAGAGTCAGGGTGACTTTGCAGGCCCCGACTAGTGTCTTCTGGTGGCTGCTGACGTCCTGCCCTTAGATTCTGGAACATGCCAGCTTCCCGCCCTCCCAGGACCACAGGGTGAAGCCGGCTCGCGAGCACACCTCAGTCAGTCGAGCAGTGTGCAGACCAGTTCCCGGTTAGCAGGTGCTTCCACCTCAGTGCTGCTGCCTGCCACCTTCGCCCCCGTGGTGGGAGGTGACTGGCTCTTCAGTCAGAGGCCGCGTGGGTGACCAGGCTCCAGAAGAAGATGGACAGCAGGAGCCAGAGCCCACCGTCTTGGTGACAGGAGAGGGGCTCCCCTGAAGGAACAGCAGCGGGCAGAGGAGCGTGGGGAGCAGCAGGGGCGTCTCTTCGGGGGACGGAGCACTGGCTGAGATCCGCCTTCACAACGGAAGATAAAGCAAGCCAAGACGAGCACCCCCTCAGGTCACCAGGCTGCTCCACACTAGTGACGGACACAGCTGAGGACCACGGGGCCCGGCCTGACCTCATGAGCCCCAGGCGCTGTCAAGGGACTAGGCCCAGGGCCGTGGTGGGAGCTGGATTTTGCCAGTCACACCTGTTCAAAAGTCCTTTGTCAGTAAAGGCGTGGGGTTGAACCATGTGGGCTTCTCAGCTCCCGGGCCAGCTGTGAAGTCCCTCTCACCAAGTCACCCAAGGTGCGAACAGCTGAAGCCCCGCAGGAGCTATTTATACGTGAAGATTAAGAGGCACTCGCTGCTCGGGACTCGCCTCAGAAGATGCTGTCCCCAGCTGGAGAGCCCTGTGGTGAAGCCCAGGACACAGTGAGCCTCTGTGTCATCTTCGTGCTTACAGGAAGCTGCACCGCTGCGTGAAGTGTCGTCTCTCCGTCAAGCGTGTCTGGACAGGGTGGGGAGGGACAGTGGACCCAAGGACAGGGGAGTGTGCCCCACTAAGTTTTGTGATACCCACAGACTGCCTGCTACTTCCACGACAAGCCCTCTGTGAGCCCGGGGCGAGGCTGCTGTATCAGGCTCACATGGACTCATGACAACTTGTGCAGAAATGTCCCAGGGGAGCCTGGCCCTCAGCACAGCTGAGCATCTGCTCTGGCATCCTGGTCCTGCTGGAATCATGGCCACGAGCTGTGGCTGGGGCGAGTCTCTGCCAAAAGAAAGAGGTTAGAAGGCTTACAGCCGCATTTCCCAAACTCAACTCAACAGGGTGTTAGTATGTGTGGGGAGATAAAAGGATTATGTGGGCAGTGTTTGTGAGATACTGAACTAAACAAGTTAAATTAAAAATGAAAGCATATGCATGCAGGACTGAGCATACAAAGTATATAGCAATAAAAACCCTGGTTAATAAACACATTACCCATCCCAGCAGGACTGCTGGCCTGTCCTTTGTGGGTCCGTCCTCCTCCTGTCTCCAGGGTAACCGGTCTTCTGAATTTTGTTTGAGTTTTACTTTTCATAATGATTCTGCTATGTATGTATGTCTCCTGAAAGAGGACAGTTTCAATTTTATATGCTTTTGAATCAGCTTTATCTGAAGAGTGTACTGTGGATATTCTCTCTCAAGTTGTTCCGCATTCCGTTCCGCATTTCTGGCTTTAGAACTCTAAGGATGGACCGAACTCATTTGCTGTGCTCTCGTTGAAGGGGTGTTGGTTGCTCAGTGTTTGGCTATCACAGATGATGGACTGTGAACTTTCTTGTGTGTGTCTCTTGGCGCATCTCTGATGGTCTGTATCTGAGTAGAATTCCCAGGTGTCAAGATAGGCATGTCCTTAACTCTTGGAGAAACCTGCTTGTGTTCCCAGTTGGTGCTTCCAACTTTGTTACTGCAAGAGGTCTCCAGAGTCCATTGCTTCTCATCCCACCAACAGCCAGACATGGATTTTTGCCCTTCTCAGGTGAGTTTGAACTTTGTTTCTCTTATTTTTGGTGAGTTCCAGCCTGTCCCACATGCTGGCTGGCATTTGAGCTTCCTCTTCTGCAAATGCTCTCCATGTTCTCAGCCAGTTTCCAGGTGGGTTGCTGGTCTTTTCCCTACTGAGTCCTAGGAGTTCTTCACACATTCTTCATTGTGATTCTTAAGTTACTTGTTAGTGAAATTTCTTCTCCCAACAGGTGATTCATATTTCACTTTCTTAGTGGTATCCTTTTGTTTTAAAGAGAAGTTTTATGGTTTAGTATAGATGAATTTATTAGTCTTTTACATTATAGTCATGCTGCATGGATCCAATTTAAGAAATATTTCCCTACCAGCGTTTACAAAGATATTACCTTCAATGTTTTAAACTTTTGCTTTTCACTTCTGTGCCCCTAACCTGATCTTGTGAATAGATTTCTTCACCTCAGGACCTCTCTCAGTTATGAATGTGCACCGTGGACCTCCCTGAAAGGAGAAGAATATGGCATTTTCCTCTCGTATAGGCCTTGGGTTTCCTTTTCCGAGAAGGTGATTTGGAACACACTTTGGGAACCACTGTTCTGAATAGTAGAAAAAGGATGAATCTCACTTTCTGTGCACAGTCTTGACTAAGTCTGCCATCTTGAATCATCTGCTGGATCACTTCCTGGTGATTTTTCCTACTTATTTAAAAATGAAGACCTTGTTACCTAAACTAAAATGTGACAGACAATACAAAAATCAGTAGGTATGGAGAACACTAGCTCAAGTCAAATCATTGATGTGTTTAAAAAGTAATAAAAATTACCAATGGGTGAGCGTTCTCGTCTCCTTTCTTCACTCCATGCCACGGGCTGGGGCTGGGAGTCTGTGGGTGGGTCACCGCCATCTGAAGGTCGGCAGAGAGGGGGAAATGGCGGCACCATCAAGAGCTGGAGGGCAAGGGCTGTACCCCAGGGTCAGGAGAGAGGGTGGTGCAGGTGGGCTCTCAGCCCTGGGCATCGGCCAGGGGCCTGTGCAGAGTGGAGTGAGGAGTTTACAAAAGAGGCTCAAAGGCAAGAAGCGCAAGGGTGGAAGAGAATCTGAGAGGGGCAGTGAGCGGCCTGTAAGAAGCAGCTGGGAGTGACCCATCAGATCTCCCTTCATGCTCTGTAGGAGATTCAGATACGTTCTGGAATGACTTCAGTTTCCAGTTATGGGTTTCTTTTTGTGACGGTTCCCTCAATGCAACACCACAGGAACCCTGCCCAGCTGAGACTCCAGGTTTTATACTGTGGATGTACTCAGATCATTTTCTTTGATTGTGACGATAATCCAGGGAGGCAGGGAGGACTCACGTCATTTGTCCCCATTTAATATCTGGGAGTACTGACTAGAGGAGCAGAAAGGCTGATGGTCACACAACCTCTACAGACTAGTGCTTGTGGCACCCGTCACCCTCTACCACGCCACCTGGCCTGCGGGGACACTGCCACGTGGATGCTCCTGAAGGAGCATTTGACCAATGTCAAGCATCTCCAAATAAAGTGGCTGTTCTACTCCTTGCGGGTAATGACCACTATCATTTAAGAAATGCTGGTCAAAGATAGAAAGTGCCTGCGTCTCAGGTAAGTTGGTGAGTGAGATGATTTGGGGAAGTTGGCATTTCTCCTGTTTAGCTGATACCGTGCCGAGCGTACATTTTAAGTCAGAGGACGTTTACATCAGGAACAACAGGGATTTATTCACAAATGCATAATTTCTGCTCAAACTGTTCTCAATATTCCTAAGAAAACGTTGGTCAAATAGCCATGGAAGAGTCCATGTGAAATCTGTATTAGAAAAGATTAAAAAGTTAGCCAGTCCTAGGAAATAAGCTCTCAATGACTCCATGAAGTAGGACCAGAGTCTTTATTTTCTGAGGAATGTATTTCATATCACAGCTGAGTGGGTCTTATTTTTCCATTTCACAAATACATGTGTACCTTAATACACCGTCTCATGTGGCCAAAGAGGGTCCATCTTAAAACTGGAATGAGCGTAATTTTGTTACTTGGTGTCACAGGGTGGTGATGAGATATTTCAGGATCAGGAAATAATTAAGATGGGTTAAAGTCTCTTCTACGCGTGATGATTAATTTTTACCACTTACAGAGGAAATCATAGCCCCCCATACACACTTCTTTTTCTGTTTTACTTCTGGCTTTTCTTCTTCCATAAGGTGCTGGGGGTCCACTTCCTGCAGTAGCACCATCTGGCTCAGTGACTCTGTGAGCCCAGCAAGGGTCTGAAGTTCAGCCTTCATTCTTGGTAGTCGCCGTCATGAATTCTGTCATTTCTTCCAATGGGTGGTGCAAGCACCACCACAGGACGTGTAAAGTCAGGTCTGTCTCAGCATAGTAGCAGCCAAAGTGATTGTTTGTCTTAATGAGGTACTTGGCATTTAGTAAGTTATTGATTTTTCTTAGCATCTTATGAAAATGCTTTGGAATGTGAAAAAAAAAAGTTTCCAATATACAGCAGTATTGACTAAGGATGAATTCATTCATTCATTGGTATTCTGGATGCTTTGGGTCTCAGGCCCAGTGTATAGTACCTGATTAGTATTGATTGTTTTGTAGCCACCAGTGAATTCTGAAGGCATCATTTTTAGTCAAGGAAGAGGGAATTGTTTGTTGTGACCCTGAAATCGCTTTGTAGCAGAGCCAGAGAAAGTTAGGTTGCTCATGTCTCAGAGCAGAAGACCCTGGGTTTAATTCATTGAACTGGATTTAATTTGTTCCACTGGTTTCAATGTTATTATTATGCTCAGAAGGGGTTCCCTCTTGGACTTCATTTTTCTTAAACATTTTTCTCTACCTGTATATTCTTTCTCCTATTTTCTGCTTTGTAAACTCCTACTCATCCTCCAGAACCCAACTCAAAAGTCATCTCTTTTGAGGACTCATTCCAGTTTCCCCTGAGAAGATTCTGTTCTCCTGGGTCCTCTCATTATCTTTTGTTTTACATATGTCTTCGATACAGAGTGATAAATACCAGCACTTATGTTTTCATATCTTCACCCATTAAATCACAAACTTCTTTTGGACAGGGCTGTATACTCTTTCTTAATGATTTGTTTGCTCCTAACAATGTCCACTGTGGAAGAAGAAGGTACACAGCTGGCAATGTATAAATGCTTGCTGCTGTCACCCATTGGGTGGATCTATTTACAACACTCAAAATCTGAAGCTTCTAGTCCTATAGAATTTAAGTAAGATTACAATGTCTTGGAATTGGGGTTAAGGGTACTGGTATACTCAGGTCTTCTATGACTCTCTCACTCCATAATTTTTGGAGTGCTTGTTTGGGTCACAGTCTGTGCTAAGCACTTTAAATGAAAAATACCATGAATTTATCACTGCAGATCAAGATCCTTATTACATTCCGTTTTGTGGATAAAGAAAGTAAGGCTTAAAAAAACAACTTTCCTAAGGTCATATCACTGGTAGGTGGTAAATGGGAAATCTGTCTCACTCCAAAGCCTGTTGCACATAGAAAGACATGAGACATTCTGGGGAGTCACACCCAAACCAGAACCCTGCAAGTCTGCATATAAAGATTAACCTCTTGACTTTGCAGAGGCTCTTGAATTCGACAGCTTCCCACTTATTGATTGTTGGCTGTATTTGTGGTACTTATGGGTCTTGTTAAGGAAGCCCAGGCCAGCACCTATGTGATGGAATGCTGACCCCGTGTTTTCTTCTAGTCGTTGTTAGAAGAACCATTCCGGTCTAATTCCTAAGTCTTTGATCCATTTGGATTTGAGTTTTGTGAAGGGTAAGAGACAGAATTCTAAGTTCATTTTTCTACTAATAGCTATCCAGTTTTCTCAGCACCATTTGTTGAAAAGGCTCTCTTTTCTCCAAGATATATTTTTGGCACCTTTGTCAAATATCAGATAGCTACAGGTTTATGGATTTGTCTCTGTGTCTTCTATTCTGATCCATTGCTTTTCATGTCTATTTTAATGCCAATACCATGCTGTTTTTGTTACTACAGCTCTGTAGTATGATTTCAGATCAGGTTTTGTGATTACCTACTGCTTCACTGTTCTTGCTTAGTATTGCTTTGGCTATTCTGGGTCTCTTATTCTTCCAAATGAATTTAAGAACTTTTTTTCTAATTCTGTGAAGAATGTCATTAGCATTTTGATGGGGACCACACTGAATTTATATAGTGCTTTTGGTAATATGGCCAATTTGACAATATTAATTCTTCCTATTCAAGATGTCTTTCCATCTTCTGTGGTCTTCTTCAGTTTATTTCTTCAGTATTCTATAATTTTCATTGTAGAGATCTTTGACCTTCTTTGTTAGATTAATTCCCAAGTATTTGATTTTTTTTTAGGCTACTGTAAATGGGATGGTTCTCCTGATTTCTTCCTTGGCTGAATCACTATAGGAGTATAGGAAAGCTATGGATTTATGGGTGTTGATCTTGTATCCTGTTACTTTGCTAAACTCATTTATAAGCTCTAAAAGTCTTTTGGTACCTAATTAAAAGCATGAAGAGAGAGCCTACAGAATGTGAGAATATCTTGGCCAGTTACTCTTCCAATAGGGGATTAATATCCAAAATATACAAAAAAACTTAACACCAAAAAACCAAATAAACCAATCAATAAAGGGACACCTCTCAAAAAAGAAAGAAAAGAAACACAAATGGCCAACAAATATATGAAAAATGTTCAATATCTCTAGCAATCAGGAAAATGCAAATCAAAACTACACTAAGATTTTATCTCACTCTAGTCAGAATGGCAATGACCAAGAATACAAACAACACTTAAAGTGGATGAGGTTGTGGAGAGAAAGGAACATTTGTACATTCTTGGTGGGCCTACAGACCAGTACAACCACTCTGGAAAGCAGTAGGAGATTCCTCAGAACACTAGGGATGGAACCACCATATGACCCAGCTATCCCAGTCCTGGGTATTTCCCCCAAAGATCTAAAATTGGCATATTACACTGATATAGTCTTATCAATGTTTAGTTAAATTATGGAATCAATCCAGATGTCTATCAGTACATGAGTGGATTAAGAAATTGTGGTCTGTATATACAATGGAGCTCTATTCAGTCATAAAAAAGAATGAAATTATGGCATTTGCTGGTAAATGGATCGAAATGGAGAATATAATGCTACATGAAATGAGTCAAACTCAGAAACTCAAAGGTTGGGCCTGGCATTGTGGCTCAGTGGTGGAGCGCTTGCCTGGCATGCATGAGGCCCTGTGTTCAATTCTCAGCACTGCATAGAACTTCATGAATAAAATAAAGGTCCAGCCACCACTAAAGATTAAAAAAAAAAAAAAAAAAGAAACTCAAAGGTTGAAGGTTTTCTCTCATATTCGAAAACTAGAGCAAAATAAAGGAGGAGGGAAAGATAGGATATCATAAAGAAGCAATCAAATCAATGTTTATAGCATTTCAAGTCTCAATAGCTAAGCCATGGAACCAACGTAGGTGCCCTACAACAGATGAATGGATAGAGAAAATGTGGTATATATACACAATGGAATATTACTGAGACTAAAGAAGAATAAAATTATGGCATTTGCTGGTAAATGGATGAAACCTAAGAACATCTTGTGAGGTGAAATGAGCCAATCCCCCAAAACCAAGGCAGAATGTTCTCTCTGATATATGCACATTAACCCACAACAACGGAGAGTAGGGAGGGGAAGATTAGCAGCCCATTGGATTAGACAAAGGGGAATGAAGGGAAGGGCAGGGAATGGGAATAGAAAGACAGCAGAATGAATGGGACATCACTTTCCTGTCCTTGTATATGAGTACAAGACCAGTGTCACTTCACATCACGTACAACCCCAAGAATGGGATCCTAATGAGAATAAGTTATGCTCCATGTGTTACAATATATCGATATACTCTACTGTCACATGTATCTAAAAAGAATAAATAAAACAAAGAATATATATATATATAAATTAACAGATGAGTGAAAGGAAGTCTAGTAGAGGAAGGAGATGGGAGAGGGGAGGATGGAGGGAAAGGGGTATCATGAACTGAAATCGATTTCCGTGCAAGTAGAGTCGGTTGGGATGAACCCAGCTACTGTGTGTAAGTATAAAGCTCTAATGAAACAAAAGATGAACTTTGGGCTGGGGAGACAGCTCAGCTGGCAGAGTGCTCACCTCGCAAGCACAAGGCCCTGAGTTCGATCCCCAGTACCGCAAAAAAAAAAACAAACCAGGGCGGTGAGGGAGCAAGTGTGGTGGTGAGGAAACACTCCAAGGCAGCCCTGTTCGCCAAGGCATCCGCAGTAGTGGTGAACCATGAATCCTGAAGTTCTCACCAACCACTTCTTCACCTGGAGCAGCTGATGGTTAGAAAGGAAAGCTTTCCCTTTAGGAACAGAGGAGCCGCAGGAGCAAGAGCCACTCCAGGAGAGCAGAAGATGCTGAGGACCAGCGGCAGGGTGGGGAGGGAGCCACGGGCACAGGCAGTAAGGGCTGTGCGGTCTGCAGACACTTGAAACAACAAAGTGACCAAACGCTGCCGGGGTGACTCTTGGGGACATCACTGATAAATCACTCCTCCCCAAAGGGGCAGGGGGGTCCTGCCTCCCCCACCTCGGCTCACCCTGGACCGACTCAGTGTGGCTCTGCGAATCCCACTCGCGCTCTGCACCGAGGACCCCGCAGGGCGCCTGAGTCCTCCCTGCTTCTGTCAAGGCTCTGACCAGCGCTGCGGTGGTGGCACGACTCCCGGCAGGTCCTGCTGGGGGAAATGTGACCCCCACTGAGGACACTGCTTTTGATTTCCCGATGTCGCTGTGATATATTCCCACAATCTCAGGGGTTTCAAACAACACACGTGCTCTTTTATGGTCCTGGCGGACAGAAGTCTGAAAGGGTCCCAGTGGGCTCACGTCAGGTACAGCAGGGTTGCATCCTTTTTTCTTTTTGGTGGTGCTGGGGATGGAGCCCAGGGCCTTGTGCATGCCAGGCAAGCACTCCACCAACTGAGCTATATCTCCAGCCCCAGGGTTTGCGTTCTTTTTGGAAGTTGCAGGAAAGAACTCTTGCTTTTAGAGGTCACCCGCTCCCCTTGGCTTGTGGCCCCTATTCTATCGAAGCCAGCAGCACAGCGTCTTTCCTTCCCCGCGCGGACTCTGCCCTCACTCTTCTGTGGACCCTAATGATTACACTGGGCCACCCAAAACCACCGGGACGATCTCTCCATCTCAAAATCCTCAGCTTAATCCTGTCTGCCATACAAGGCACCATATTTACCAGCTCTGGGGACAAGGACGTTGAGGCCTTTGGGGTGCGAGATTCTGCCCACCATAGTGTTAGGAATGGACCTCAGGATCAGGGGACTTAGTTCTGATCTTGGTGCTATTATTGAGGAACTCTAGATGTCTGGAGGCACTTCTTAGCCTCTCTCTCTGGGCCCTTGTGTCCTCCTGGGGTCCGTGTAGACTCTGCTGGGATATTGTCTCTGAGAAAGAGCATCTACACACAGGGAAACATGGCTCCTGCTAATCAAAACCCAGTCCCATTGTGCACTCCTGCAGATGACACCATAGCATTTGTTTAAGGCCCCTTCTGATCATGTCATTCTAAAGCTACCCTGCAGGCCCTGGGCGATTTCTACTCCTCATCCTGCATTTACTTACACCTTGCCTACAGAGCATGCAAGTTTTCAATTTCTCATTTTAAATAGGGGGCTCTGGTTCAGCAGCGTGGCTGATGCATTAAATACCCACAGCCAAATTGCTTAACGCCCAGGTTTTTTATCCCCTTCAAATTAAAGCTTTTAAAACACCCAGACTCCACGCTGGCTGAATGACATACACAGGCTTTCTGCCGGCTCCGGGGGGCAGGCGATACTGGTTCCTGTCAAGTTCTAAATCTGGATGCTTTTTTATAGTGGAACAACTAAAAGGAATTGCTGCCTTACAATATATAACTACTACTTATTATAGATTGATCCGTTTTGCAGCAGGGAGGGGGAAGGCAGAGAGCTGCAGGCAGAACAAGGACCAGGCTCAGGCCGGAGAGCAAGTAACCTTCTAATTGCCTTCTCCATGACAGCATCGTAAGCCTCTTTATGGCGGCTTTATTTCACAGTGACCTGCCACACGGCTGTAATTTCCCTGGTGTCACTCATGCAGGTTTAAAAAATGATTGGTTTTATGGCTTTTATTTGGGAATTTGTCAAGGTTTCACATTTGTGGAAACCTTGAAGCAGGGGCTAATAGTCCATAATTTGGTGTTTAGGGGGTACTGGTGGGAAACCCGCTTGGGTCCCAGATGCCCGCAGTGATCTCATGCTTGTGCCCTGTGGGGGAACCACCATGATTTCTTTCACGCCACGGTAAACCTTTGCTGTCAGAAAGCCGCCTTCCAGGTTCCGAGGACCCCTGGCGGGAGAGAAGCCTGTCCAGTATCATGATCAGGCTGATATTTGAATTCCCATGAAATGGACTTCAGGTGCTAGGCAACCCAGACTCTGACCACCGGGATTTACGTGTCCCCTGATGACTCACAGTCTGGAAATGAAAAGTACTGGGTCCCGAGTCTCCTCTCTCTCCTTAGGAACTGGAAGCCCCTAACAGATGTTTTTAAAAGCCTCGATTTTGAAAACTGCCTTGGCCTCCTGCCACCGTGTGTCCTGGGAGGTTTAATGGAAATCGGTGCCTCCCACTCTCTCCTCCTGCGGGGGAGCAGCGGGTCTCCCGTGCAGTGGCGGGAAGGCTGGCCAGCGAGCTTGTGTGGCACACCACACACACCAGCCCCCCCCCCCCCCCCCCCCGGCTCCGGTCTCTGTCGCCTGGGCTGCCTCGGCTCCTGCCTACCTGCTGGTGACTGTCACCGTCGCTTCCCCTCCGTGTGCTCTGCACAGCCGCTGCTTATCTGAGCAGCGGGCGATTTTTCTGAAGTGACCTCTGCCGTGCGGGAGATTGATGGTGGCGTTTGCTTTCATCATATGTCCAGGCTGCTTCATGAGCTCACTGTGTGTCTGTCACAGGAAGAGCAGAATGCTTCCCAGAATAAGCCTCGGGTATTATCTTTGAACATATGTTCTTGATTAAATGAGAAGAGGAAAGACTCTTCGTTTTTCCCATTTGGAGGTTAAAGTGGAGGGTTTGTCTAAAAACAGATTGCAGTAAATTGTGGGTTTATTTGAACAGTATGTCAACATTATTTACTCATGGAAAAAAAAAATCTCAAATTGATAGGTTTCTTTTAATTACCTCATCCAGAAAGCTGCTCTCAACAAACAGCAAATATTTCAGAAGCCATTTGGATAAGTCTGGAAATGCTGAATTACTGGAAACCTGCCGAGAATAATACCTTTGAAAATGTTTCCGTAGTTTTGAATATGAGAAAACTTGATTAGGAAACAGCTTGTCTCTCCAAAGTGGGCACTGCCTTCTCTGATCTTCAGGCCTCCTCATGCAAGCTGGCTTGCAAGATCCTTGCCTAATACCAATCTTGCCACGCTGGAAAACAGGTCTCTCTCCCCAGTTGGATCTTACTGTCCAGCTCTCAGACCAGAGCGACCTTGTTTAACCCCATGACATTAAGCTCCTCCTCTTGAGTTCTGTCCAGAAACACAAAAGCTGAATGAACAAACATGCAGTCATGGAGAGATCCAGGGAGATCCAGGCAGCTCTTGTAGCATGTCCAGGCCAAGGCGCATTTACCAGATAATGTGTTGTGACTTCACTGCTAGGTTTTCCCTGGATGGAATCATCTCAAGGCCAAACCTGCTGGGAGGAGAGAGAGGCAGCAGAGGAGAAGAGGACACCACGCTCATGTGGAAGCAGGGGCTCTCGCGTACTCTTAGGCTCACTGCCTTTTGTGGTTTCTTCCCAAGAACACTTCTGATGTGTGCTATGTGTCTGTGTGGGTGGGGTGCTGAAGGTGGTGGAGTGCTGGGCGGGAGGGTTTGTGAGGCCTGCAAGCCAGAGGTGGGCTGGATTGGGGCCTGCACGCCACGAGTCACTGGGGGTCTGCTGGGTGTATCCGGTCACCTCCCCAACTTCAAGTAAGAGAAACCAAGTAGCTCAGTAGAGCACCCAGAGCACTAGCCTCCAGGATACAGAAAGAACTCAAAACACTTCCCACCCAAAACCAGATGATCCAATCAATAAATGGGCTAAGGAGCTGAACAGGCACTTCACAGAAGAAATACAATCGATCAACAAATACGTGACAAAATGTTCAACATCTCTAGTAATTAGGAAATGCAAATCAAAACTACACCAAGATTTCATCTCACTCCACTCAGAGTGGCAATTATCAAGAATACAAGCAACAATAAATATCGGCGAGGATGTGGGGGAAAGGGTCCACTCACACATTGCTGATGGGAATACAAAATGGTGTAACCACTCTGGAAAGCAGTGTGGAGATTCCTCAGAAAACTTGGACCGGAACCATCATTTAACTCAGATCTCCCACTCCTCAGTTCATAACCAAAGGACTTAAAATCAGCACACTACAGTGATGCAGCTACATCAATGTTTATAGCAGCTCAACTCACAATAGCCAAACTATAGAACCAACCTAGGTCCCTTCAACAGATAAATTGGTAAAAATAATGTGGTATATATACACAATGGACTATGACTCGACCTTAAAGAAGAATGAAATTTGCCAGTAAATGGATGGAGCTGGAGACTATCATGCTAAGCGAAATAAGCCAGTTCTCCAAAACCAAAGACTGAATGTTTTCTCTTATATGTGGATGCTAATTCACAACAAGGTGGGGGGGGGGGGTCGTAGCTAGGGAAGAATAGAGTTGCTTTAGATTAAGTAGAGGGGAGTAATGGAAGGGGAGAGGAATGGGGGTCGAAAGGACAGTAGAATGAATCAGACACTGTTACCCCATGTACATATATGACTACACAACCAGTGTGATTCTACACCATGTACAACCAGAAGAATGAGAAATTATGCTCCATCTACAGAAGATGTATCAAAATGCATTCTACTGTTACGTATAACTAGAACAAATAAAAACCATTTTTAAAGAGCGTTTCATCTGAACAGTCATGTGCAGGGATGATTGTGGGGCCGTGTATGAGCTGATAAAGTTGTGCTAGTTGCTAAGTAGCAACTAGTCTCTACCTCTTGGTAGGTCACCTCCTGAGACCTGCTGAATACACTCCAGTGCAGTAGGAGTATTCCGGTCCTTGCTTCTAGGACCCCTTTCAAGACCTTCCCCAAATCCAACAAGGAAAGGCTTAATGCTCAGCACTGTGGGGTCCTCCAGGACCTGAGTGGGCGCCACAGCTGGCCCTGGGTCCTCACTGGGGGTCAGAATTCCGACTCCCGGCCTGAGCATGTGTGTAGTTGGTAGTAGCCTGACCTTGGAGAGGTTCCCCTGGTGCCCGCTCTGCACCCCTCGGGCAGCCAGAGCCCCTGCTCCTGGCACACGGTCTGGTTCACGTGGAAGAGGCCAGACGTCGGCCTTGCCAGGCAGGGCTCCCAAGCACACCAGCAAAATCCCCATTTAGAAGATGTTGGGAGCCATTCTGGAGATCAAAGCTTTCTTCTTCCTATCTTGGCAACACTTTTCCTCCACACGCCGCAACCCCACGCGCCCTCCCTCACCGCGGATGCCAGTCTGGGGCAGAAGGTGTGATCCTCGTCCCAGCTCCAACACTTAATAATTCCGCGGGCAATGACTTAACCTCTCCGCACTGCAGCGTTCCTCCTGGGGAGCATGGATGTTGGACTCCATTCCTTCCAGCTGTAACAACAAATGATGTTCAGTTGTTAGATTTCTGTTTACTAGCCCATTCATTCTATCAATGGATATGCCATTTATGCTTCAAGAAGGAGAAGAAAATCATCTGCAGATGAATAATACCTGAACACAGCTTGGGACTGAAAGAGGTCAAGTGCCCCACGCAGTCAGAAAGGACCGGCGTGGGACAGGCTGACTTCCTCCATTCCCGCTTATGTCTGTCAGTGCCCACAAGCTCTCTGGCCCAGCCAGTCCATAGGACTTCATGCTGATGGGGACATGACCACAAATTCGATTCAATTCCTGCTCCACTCAGCCCGGCTATCTGTCTTGTGGTCCTGCCCTAGCAGCTGCTTTAAAATGCGTGCTCATCAAGGTTAGTTTCCCTCTAAGAATAAGTGAATACAGTAATAAGTGTGGGGAAACTAATCTCCACACACAAGCAACAATGTCATATACTTGACATTGGCAGCATTGTTGTTAATGGCGTCCTCAATGTTTCTGATTTCGTGACTCATTTTGAGTGTTGGTAGTTATGCCTCATATATTGATTTTTAATGATTATTTAAAAGTTGTGGCCTCTCAAACTGTAGTTTAATTTTAACATCTTAGGGGTAATTCTGAGGTGAAGGCAGGAAAGGAAAACCCCCACCTCTTACTTCGGAATACATATGGCTTCCACTGCAGGGGTTGATACGTAGACCTGCGTCTTATAGATTTCATTACCAACCCATCCCCTATGTAGAGATGCCGCTTAGTCCTACAGCAGTATCTTCATAGCAGGGGGTAACGAGGACTTAAACCCATGCTACCGCTATTGGGAGGATCTTTGTTCTTGTAGGAGACAGAAGAATTTGTAGATGAACGTGTGATGTGGTTTTCTGAGAGGTTGGGGTTCTGGCCTGGCCTGTGTGTTTCAGTGCCACCATCTTGATGGACAAATGGTTATGGTGGGCTTTGGGGTCACCTGGTTGGTTTTTAAGGAAGTGATTTTTTAATCTAGAGTCTCATCTCTTGGCTCTATTTCACTTTGGCTTCCCTGTTATCCCCATAAACAAAGGTCCCTCTGGGCGTAAACTCTATCCAGTTCAGTTTTAGAAATGCAGCTTTGTTCACAAGGAACACAGCAGACGCTTAAAAAAAATTTAAAGCTGAAACTTTTAATATGTTTGAGTTAGGAAATCCTAGGATTTGTCACTATTAAGCACTCTTCTTAGCTTAAGAGCTAAAATATTGATGAATGTCACTTCTAAATGCATGTGCTAAATTCAAGATCTATAAATAATTGCCAAAGTACAACATGAATAAGTTCATGTTCCTTCAGCAATTTGGTCTCATGCTGAGGATTTGTCAATCACTGTTGTGATAACATCTTAGATTTGGCCCCAATTTCCCCACAATGCCAATCTTACCAGCCCACCCCCATCCTCCTTCATATGTGTGTGCACATAGGAACCTATACACACCATGGTAAAATCAAAGCCAGAAACTTTAGATTCAGCAATGATGGAAGAATCTGTACCTTGGGAGACAACCAGGCCTCCTGGCTGACGCTTGTCTCAGGATTCCTCTTCTTGGGGACTTCTTACTTACACTGTTGTACCACATTCATTCCTGTGGGACACTCCTCCAAAAGTGTTCAGGGCCCAGAGTAGACTCAACTGTCTCCTTAATTCTCCAAAGCACTTTTCAGAGCTATGACTAAGCTGGAACTTATAAAATTTTTAGGCACCAAAACCTTTGGGAAGAACGAAGGGAAGTAAACACTGAGAGTCACGTAAAAGCAGATGATCGGGTTTGCCAGATTCAGGTCTGCACCTTGGTCCTGCCTCCACAGGCAGAACTCCCATCTCTGACAGCCGGGAAGAGCCTCAAGCTGATCCCAGAGGGTGATGGCTCTTTCCTTCCCACTTGTCTCACCCTCTCTTTTTCCAGCCAGGGACCCTTCTTCCTTGAATGGTGGATGCTGGGAATATCGGTGGTCCTTCAGCCTCCACCTGGCACGGCCTCATTCTTGGCATCTGTAACATCTGAAGGCATCCAGATTGCTCCAAGTCCACGAGACATACACAAGTCTAAGGGGTGTTCAAGTTTGGGACCCTAGGAAAGTCAGCATGGAAACTAATGTGTTCCCATAACGAGGGTTCTCATCCTTTTCTGTTTACAGCACACTTGGATGTGGTAGAATTTCTTTCCAATGCACTGAAAGAGACAGGAAATTAGCAAGTCAACAACAATGATAAAGCAGTCACTCCTGTGACAACAGCTCACACGGGTTGTGTCTGGTTGCTTTGCTACTGTAGAACAGAATAAGGTATTGACTTCTCTTCTTCAGGCCTCTAAAAGTCAAGTTCTTCCTTGTTAAAGAAGCACCCTTTGTTTCGGTTTAAACTCGTGACCACCTCATAATCCGCTCCTGGTGAGTTTTCCTTTGTTCCCCATCATGTAACTTCTGCCCATTGAGCTCTGTGGTCCATGGGATGGCCATCATAGCAACAGCCAACTCAGATGTTGCTGAAATCAATCTCACACAGCAATAAAAATACATTGAGGCTTTCTCTGCCATGAAGCCCCTCTGACCATCATTGTACTACATTATTAGAGTAAATTGAACAAGATCAGAATTCTTATGCTGTATATTGTCTGCAAATCTAGTTATATAAACTTGCTTCTACACATAGATAGGTGCATGAAGATATTTGCATTTAAATTCCCCACATCTGTGTGGATTTAGAGGTGTGCGTGTGTGTGTTTTCAATGAACAATATGTCAAGGAATGTGGCTCAAACACAGAGATCTATATATGATTTTCTCAGTGTGGGCCCTTGGGTCTTGTGGTGTTGTAGCTACCTCAAAACAACAGGAAAGGTTTTGCTATGAATTTCCTGTTCCTGGGAAACTACATGTTCGGGGAAAAAAAAAAAAAAAAAAAATCCCTTCTCTCCTCTTGAGAACTCTCTGTTTTGCCAAAATCAGAAGACGTCCTTGAAAGGATTATTCAAGCTTCCCCCACTTCTTCTCCCCAGCTCCGGAGTCTAATAATTTTTTTTTTTTTTAAAGAAGCAACGGACAAGCACTTGTCACTGGCTCTTTAAAACAGCCAGATGCATTGCACACAACCGTGTCAAGCCTGGACTCACACCAGCTGTGAACATGCTGCCTTTTTTCAGGAAGGAAACTGACTGCAAACACATCCACAAAGGGTATTCTGAGAAGTGCCTTTCTCTCTGCTGTGTCTGAGCTGCTCCCACGTCAGCCCTGACCATACTCTGAGCCCCTCACCTGTCCTCAGTTCTGCAGGCTGGCCAGCCTCTGCCCAGTCACCTGGGTGGTGGCTCTGCCTCAGCTGGTTCCTTGGAGAGCAGGACACGCCGGCATCTTGGCCTTGGACAGGCGATGGAGATAGTTTACGCAATGCCTTATTTTACAAATGAGCCAACTGCAGCTTGAAGAGACCGAGTAGTGGCTTGCTGGAGCCACAAGCCGGTCTCTGATAGAGTAGGAACCAGTCGATCCGCCCCCTTGGTTGCATGGAGGCTGTGACTGCTGCACCATTAGCAAGCTCTACCAGGTGGCATGTCATCGTGAGGCCTCAGGAAGGTGGAGCCACCAAAAGCTTGCCTGCTTCTTGTGGAGGCTGCACAGGAAGAGGGCCTGTTTTCTCCAGCTACCTGCTTCCATCTCTTATAAAACAGTTGAGAGAATACAAGAATCTCAGCCTTACTATTTAAAACCTTAAGAATAGAAGGCTTGTGATCATTCAGACGTCAACACAGAATTCTTGAAGAGTAATAACTTCTAGGTAAACATTTGTTTTCAAGATGGTAAATACTTAGAAGAGGAATTTTGACCAAAATGAGTACCGTAGTCCTTCTGCATTCACAGGAATAAGGGGGTATGTTACTAAGCCCCCAGTGGATGCCTGAACCTCAGATTGTACCAGACCCTAGACATACATACTGATGATAAAATTTTATTTATAAATCAAGCATAGGAAGAGAGTAACAATAACTACTACTAATAAAATAGAACAATGACCAAAATGTACCCTAATAAAAATTATGTGAATATGTTCTCTATCTCAAAATATTTCATTGTACTGTATATTTTTGTAACTTCAGCATGCAATATTTTTATTTCATTATTAAGCCAAGAACTTTCACTTCTTGAGTTAAAGAACGGCTTATCTTTGGCACATCCTCATGGCCAGCATCACTACTCTTGTGCTTTGGGGCCATTATGAAGTGAAATAGGGGTTACTTGAGGATACGTTCTGCCCCACTGTGAGAGTCGTTCTGATAATTGAGGTGATCACTAAGTGACCACCAGGGCTGGTGGCAGATACAGTATTGAATGGACAGAATTCAGCGGTTGACTCTTCTCCCATCTTTGCTTGGACATACTCTTGGGTCTCACTTTCTGCCACTTTTAAGTGCAGTACTAGGATCCACTCAAGTCAAACCTTCCTGAATCCTATCTCACCCATGGCTTTGGTATCCTCCATGGAGAAAGGAAGCATGGACTGGTCTTTCTTGTTCTCATTTCCTCTCTTCTCCTTCTCCATGTGGAATCGGGGCAGAGGATGGGGGAGCTGGAGGAAGTGTCTCTCATCTCTCAGTGTGTCTGCGCTCTTGTCTCGGTTCTTGGGCTTCTGTTAGAGCCCCAGGCTGTAGCTGGTTCCCCACCACTCTTAGCACTAGCTCAGAGCTGGAGTCTCCTCGCAGGGTGCTCCATCCTGGAATTAACCTGCTCTCCCATACAAAGCCGTCCCTGGACCCCTGTCGAGCACCTGCCCTGGGGACATTCTATCCTGTGCGCTCAAGCATGGCAATCTGGCTTTAAAATGGGAATGTTTGGCGTGGCCTTGTTTTTTGACGCCAAATGCTTTTCTTTCGTTCCTTTGAGCCAACTAAACTCATCTTTCATACAGGAGCTAGCTGTTTATACTAGGGTTCTCGGAATACCAAGTTTGCTCCGATGAGAAACACAAGTTAGACCTGTAAGTTTGGGAAGCTTTTAAGTATCCAGATGCGGGGAAGATGACCCACTGTCCTTACTGCAGGCTTGCCTGTCCCTCAGAGAGTGTCTCTTAGAGAGATGGTGTCGGAGACCTCTCCACTCCTACGTGGTCCTTTCAAAGAAGCTATTTTAAAATTTCTAGTTTACGTAGTCCGGATGGAGTGGTCACTGCTGGATTGCTTTTACCATGTTTTATTAAATCTTTTTAAAACTTTGTGTGAGTAATTAGCACTAAACTGCTTTCCCCAGTTTTGGGTTCTCATCAAAATTCTGAGGCAAGAGGCAGTGTTCCATCTTCTGTGCTTGGTTAAGCCCCACTGTTTTGACCTTGCTTCTTGGCCTCATTCATGAACTCTAGCTTCAGATCAGTAAATCCCAGCCCTATCAAGGGCCTGGACCATGCTGTTGTTGAGTCATCTGGTGAGAATTTAGTAGCGTACTTGGTTATGTGACTTGAGATTCCTGGTGTGCTCTTCCAGGGGCAGATGATGTGGAGGACAGCCCGAGTAGCATAATGGGGCTCTTCATGACAACTCTGCAAATAGAAGCCCACAGCAGTACTTCTTACGATGTCTTACCTGGGGTTTGGGCCTCCCCCCAGACAAGCTGCGTGTCGTGTGGACTTCGTAGTCATGACCTTGGAGAAGGTGCTGTGAATGGGCAACGCTCTCGGGAACTCTGGGTGACAGGTACCACCGCCATTAAAGGCAGGGTTGCTGGTCTCGAGAGGCTTTGCAAAAGCCCCTTGGGAGGCTTCAGCAGCTTCCAAACACACTAAGGCATAGCGAAGGCACCTGACTGTCACTCAAGCATCATTGAGCCCTAGAAATGGTCGAACTCTGGTAAGCATCCTAAACACAGACCACTTTCTTAGTCTCATCTCATCTCCCCTGCACACCACAGTCAGGTTTCCGGGTTTTTCAATTCTCTGGCCATGACTTCTTGGATTGGGGTAGACAACTTGGTTCATTCTAACCTTGATCTTTTAAGAATTTGGGGTTGACCTGGAGAAATAGTTTGAACTGGGGCTGAAACTCAAGCCATATAAACTCAGGAATTGGGCATGGACAAGCATAATAAGGAAAAGAGATACTTCTTTGCCTCCTAAGGGTTTTCCGGAGTACTCACAGCTCTTAATATCCTTCGAGTGCATTTTCCTTTCAGACAAAGGATAGATCAAACTGGTACCTGGTTTTATTTATTTAGGTGCTGGGAATTGAACCCAGGCCTGGTGCATGCTAAGCTTGTGCTCCACCGCTGAGCCACACCCCTACCCCCAGATATCTTACATTTGAAACCAAGACAGCCTTGACTAAGACCCAGGAGCTTCCAGCTTTGTGGTGTTTCTTGTGGTGATTTGTGCGAGTTCTGTAAGTGCCTGGGCTTCTGTTCATGGTGCGCAAGGAGGGACGCCAAGGTGGTGGAGAGTACCACTGCATCCGTCAGCGTCCTGAGTTGCAGACCACAGGCTCCACTGGATTCAGTCTAAGCAGAAAAGGATAACTGGAAAAGTGTTAGAGAGTTCACAGAATCCCTGATCAGATCCAGTCTTAGAGGCTCTGTGACTGAAAACAGATCCACCAAGTAAGATACATCCAGAGGAAGTGTCTAGCTGGATCATGGGATTGTTCCTGGAAGCACCTGTGATGTTAGGAACAGACACATTTCCACAGCCAGTCCTGGAAAGGCCAAATGTTTCTTTCACCACTTCCACTGGAAGAGCCACTGCCTCACTCACAGCCACCTCCAGGTCTCACTGGGGCTGTGTGGAGGTGGAAGTGACAGGTGGCATCCTACCTCCAAGAAGGTATGGGAAACACAGCTCTTTTGCCTTCCAGCCTGGGTGGGAACAGGAGAAAGGGTGGAATTCTCCAAATGCCTTCCAGACTATGAGTACCGTATGCCTAATCCTATTTCCGCAGGAAGAAGGGGAGGGGAGGGGCAGAGTGTGGACTCAGCGCGTCCCTGTAGATATGCAATGGGAATAATGTAGTTTCAAATCTGTTAAGAGAGTGTTTTTTGCACTTCCTTTTATGTGATCTTCTTCATTCAGTTAGACGTGTGGCAAGACTCAGAGCCATCAGGATGGGAGTATAAAAGAAATGAAAATGTAGATGTTTACTTTTTGACTTCCCAAATAGGATTTATATCTAAATAAGGACCATAGTGTTGAAAGAGGAAATGTCCTTTTCTGAAAGAGGAACAGAATTCTTTCTCATTCTCAGACCTCTCCTACAACATACTAAAAACCAACCTGGGTTGCAGTTTTATTCTAAGCAAAGTATGAAAAGATAGAATGTTTAAGACAGATTTATACTAGACAGGAAGAAGAGGTAAGCCTTTTCTGTGACAGGAAGTGGAGAGATCTGGAGGGAATTTCATCAGGATGAAGATGCAGCTTGGGTCCCTGGAAAGGCATCCAGCACCTCTATTCTGCTGGCCTCAGCCCAAGGTGAAGAAGAGGAAGATGATTGAAACCACAGAGAGTTGGGGACGAGAGAGTCTGAGAATGTCTGGGATGACTGACATGTCTGGATAGGTTGGCTTGAGATGGTGCCTCTTCCATCAAACTTTGATGAGGCTCCCCTGAGCCCTCTTCTCAATGAGGCCTTGACCTTGGTACCATTTTCTATCTGGCCTGTCCAGACAGTCTTAGCAAAACTCTTGCTCAGTCATATCCCAGCCTGGATATCTGACCAAGTTCTTCAACACTGCCTGCCTCTAGCAAGAACTCTATTTCATCAGTTTAGCAAGAGGCCCTTTATCCTTAATGTCTCCTCTTAGTGGTTTTCCCTCTGATTGCTTTCCTGTGCTCACTGGCTATCCATCCTGAGCTATTTTCTCTGTATTCAGTGTTGAGCCCAGTTTCTGTCCCTATTGCAATGGACAGGTACGTTTTTGCAATAGTCTTGATTAAACTCTTCCTTTCCATTTCAACAAGTATCAGAATAAATTTTATTTAACACTGGCCCCCACTACCTCCAGGGGATATGGAGGAGAACCCAGGTGCCCATGAGATGCACAGAGGTTTCCGTAAAGCTTCGGAGACCTATGGAAAAGACAAAGAGGTCATAAAGGATGGAGGCCTGATATCCAGAGGCAAATGGCAGGGACCCCAAGTCCAGCAGTGGGCCCCACCATGATCCCCTGAAGATTGAAAAGAATTAGCCACACCTTGGCGGATACCAGCAGAGGGCACTCAGAGACCAGACCAGACCAACAAAGACCTGGTAACTGGAAGACCGGAGTGCCCACTACCAACCTCCATGACTCCCTAGGAGCCATTTTGGAAAGGACGGTGAGAAAGACCCCCTTGAGGGATTTGGAATAAGCACTGGTAGGGGATTTAACTTTGAATTGACTGAATATTTGCCACCCACCCCCAATACATTCACCTGAAAGAAATTTTCCTCAAAGTAGAAGAGACTGAGGTCTAAATTTAAAAAATCGTCTCTGCTACTGAGTCGGAATGGGGTCCTATAACAAATTTTGAGAGACATAGTAGGAAATAAGAGAGACCTACATTTTCTTTTTTTACACATCTAAGCTGTAATTTAGCCTCCACCAGTGCAGACTGCGAAAACCGTATCTCTCTTGGAGCAGCATCCGGCTGTGGTTGGAAATGGTTTGGTAGCCCCGGGAGGGTCTGGAAAGTTGGGAAAGGGCCAAGGTGATTCTCCTCCAGGTGGGCTTTGCAAGGACTCCCAGGTTTCAAGAGGCCTAGAGAAGACCAAAAGCCTGCTCAGCTGGTTTAGGGGCTCAGTGTCAAAGCCGAGACAGTGGGTGATGGAGGCAGAGTGTGACATACCTACACAGATTCCTCACAGCCAGCAGGCCGCAGGAAAAGGGCCTGCTGGACACTTGTGGCCTCTGTCTCAGCACCATAGAGCCAGCTGCAAGATGCTGCCAGAGCCAGAGACCAGCCTGGTAAGAGACCGACAGAGAAAGCCCCAGGGCTTCCCAGCTGCACTGCCAGCAGGGGATGTCCAGCAGGTATCCAGGGACCAGCAGGGCCACCAGAGGTTTCTCCCTCAGAGGCATGGACTTAACTAAGCGTTCACCCAAAGGAAACCCACTTATTCTAAAAGAGATTGCTTTAAGTCTAAGACAGACGGATAATTTTATTGACACTTCAGTTTTATTTCTCAGTCTAGCATGGTGACAGAGAACAGGAGCTCTTCAGTCAGTGGCCTAGGTTGGAATGGACTCTGCTCACCGGCTGTGTGGCCTTGGGCAGATAAGGTCCCTTTCTGTCACAGGTTGCTCTCCTGTGAAATGGGGATCCTGATAGTCCTCCCTCCCAGGACGTGTGAGGGTTAGACAGTTAGTGCATCTTAGACTTAGAAGAGCGACTGGTGGGCAGAGCCAGCGGCAGCCGAGGCTTGTGTTATGACTGCCCTGCATAAGGAACTTGAGATGCAGGATGGAAACAAGAAACCCTGCTGGGCCTCGTCCATGGGGTGTGAGCTTGGGCTCCCGGGGTGGTGGGTCAGAAGCCCTGCTGCCTCCAGGAGGCCGAGCTCAGCACCCAGCTTCAGAGGCTGGGAGTGCACCCACACCCCACTCTTCACAGCGATTTCCATTAGCATTCAGGGCCACGGTCAACCCAGGGACAACGGGAGGGCGGCTCCCTGCCTTGGTCTGAGTGCCTGCGTTAGTTGCTTTTCTTTTATCTTCCACAACTAGGTAAAGTTGCTCTCTGAATTTTTATAGCACTTCAGGAAGAAGCGGCTATTGTTACAAGAAGAACCTTGAAGTGTATCGTGCCTTCCTTTGAACTGAGATTTGTGGAGGTTATTTTTAAATCCAAACCGTTGGGGCAATGAGAGTTCCAGGAGATCAAACTCCTCGGAGCAGAGCAAGACGGGATCTGTATTCTTGAACCATGGGAGACCCTGGTGCCAACGGCCAGGTCACCAAACAGAGGTCAGGCTTCCGTCTTAGCAGGAGCTGAGGCTGCGTGTACTCCCTGCTCCCAGCGGGCTCCGGGGGCGGGGCGCTGCCGTGGGCTGCACAGGCATCTGCTCCTGGGGTTGCTGCAGAGACCAGGTGAGGGTCCCGCCATGTCACTGCCATTTGCTGAGCGCCTGTCACAGGTCAGCAGCCTACCCAGACTGCACTGACCCCATGCTCATTTCCTAGGGCTGCTGAAACAAATTCCCACGAACACGGTGGCTTAAAACCATAGAAATTCTACATCATGCACAGCAGAAGAATGAGAAATTATGCTCCACCTATGTATGATACATCCGAGTGCATTCTACTGTCCTGTGTAACTAATTCGAACAAATAAAAAAGTAAATAAGATAAAAAAAAAAAAAAAAAAAAAAAACAGAAATGGATTTTCTGACAATTCTGGAGTCCAGAGGACTGAAATCTAAGCGTCAGCAGGGTTGTGCTCCCTCCTGGGCTCTCGGGGGAAGTCCTCCTTTGCTCCCCGTTTCTGGGGGCTCCAGACGCTCCTTGGCTTGTGGCTGCACCCCTCCACCTGTGCCTCTGGGGTCACGTTACTCTCTCCTTCCTCTTTTGTTCTGAAGAGTCTCAGTGTTGGGTGTGAGACCCACTCAGACAATCCAGGATGATCTCAACTCAGCCTCCTTACTTGATCACATCTGGAAGACACTTTTTCCAAATAAGGCCATGTTTATAGGTTCTGGGTTTAGGACATATATACATCATTTTGGGAGGGTGGTCCCCATTTGACCCACTTCAGATACCTCTGAAATTCTTACAACTACATTCTGAAAGCTTGTTATTATCTCAAAACTCGACTTCAAAGCTTTCTTAGGTTGCTCAGGGTTACATATCTTATACATGACAAAGTTGATTTAAACGCAGGATTGCCTGGTCTCAAAGCTGTGTCACACTTAAAATAACAACAACAATAATAGTCATAGCTGGTGTTTGTTGAACGCCTACTGTATATCGGGCATTGTGCTAGTGTTAGAAGTATTCCTTCTACATTTTCGAATGACCCTACAATAAGTCCTTTTCTTTCCTCTGGTACTGGGGATTGAACCCAAGGCCTCATGCATGCTAGGCAGGCACTCTCCCACCGAGTTGCCCCCCAGCCCTTTTTATTTTCATTTCGAAACTGCATCTTGCTAAGTTGCCAGGCTAGCCTCAAACTTGTGATCCTCCTGCCTCAGCCTCCCCAGTCACTGGGATTACAGGCATGTACCACCATGCTCAGCCCCATTAAGTCTTCTTAATCACAATTTATAGTTGCGGAAACTGAGCTTTAAATGATTTTTAAAGAGTTCAAGGTCATACATACAGTAAGTGACTAAGCAGGCACTTGAGATCAAAGGCAAGCCAAAACTCCCAATGGCAGAGAATCACCAAAGCCCTGAGTGGCCCCAACGGCTTTACCCCTGGCAGATGAAGGCGTGGCTGAGTCTTTTGGAAACTCTGCAATTTCCTCCCTGAGGTTGGCAGGGCGATCGAGCATCAGCGTCACTTTGCAGTCGAGGAGACGGAATTTTGAAGCGAGTTGTTACTACGCGCTTCTCACAGGGGCAGAAGCAACGGGAAGATTTTTAGCATAGCTCTGATTCTCTTTCCTGTGCGCGAAGCCTTTTGTGGATTAAGAAACACAGTCCAAGGGATAAATAAAAGGGTAATTTGAGCAGTACCATCTTCGGTAGGTGGACCACAGGCACGTACCTGTGGAGAAGGGTCTGCTCTCCTGCTCCAGAATTGAGGCTAAACTGCTGCAATTTAGCTCAGGTCCTCAAAAGTGACTTGCAATTGAGAATCCTTTCTTGAGGGTAGAGGGTTCCTTGGGTGACATTTTCCTTGCAGTTCCAAGGCTACGTGTCATCCCCCCTGGCGTTTAGAGTCCCGTCTTCATATGACAGAGGTCACTTAATAGTGTGGACCCGGTGCTAACCAGTTTTGAACCCTCCTTCCAAAGATGGGGGGCTGCCTCTGCCAAGGCATCAAGACATTCCTAGAACGGGAGTGGAAGGGATGTGATCCCGAAACCCGGGAACTCAGACGATGCTCAAAGAGAGGTCACACTTCCTTCATGCAGGCTCTATCAAAGTGTATGAATGCACTCTACACAATGTGCAACTAGAACAAAAAAATCTAAAAATTAAAAAAAAGAAATGCCCCAAAGTGGATGGCTCTCGGCCTTCCTGCTTGACAGGGAGGCGATCTTCCAAATGATGTTGCAGAGGAAAGAATTCCACCCGGGCGTGGCGTTGCTCACCAGAAGAATCCTTCCTTAGTTGAGGTGTGAATGCTGCTTCTGCCTCTCCAGTCATCATCTCCCACCCGGTGCCAGGCGCCTGCCCAGAGGCCAGGGCCATTGCCCACTTCCAGGACCTTCGGCTTCCCCCTGCCCACATAGTGCCCCCAGCTGGAACTGGTCATTTGTTTGTCTTGGAAGTCCCTTTAACTCTTCACCTCTGGAATAAGTCACATGCCACATCAGGACATTTCCACCAAAGACGGACAGCACCTGTGACGTGGCCCCAGAAGATTAGGATGGAGCTGAAAATTCCCATGGCCGGGTGACAGAGCCACGTCACATCTGAGCACAATGCCTTGTTCACGGGCTTGTGGTGACACCAGGCCAGCTGTATAGAAGCACAGACACTGGATCACATGCAGAATGTGACACCTGAGAATGACAACAGTTACGTTACCGGCTGATGTCGTGACAGTTCCTATTATTTTATAGTTGATGCCTTACATATAAAAAAAGAGTTCTTGTAAAACAGAATGCGGTGTTATGCCGAGAGCGATTTCATACGTCCTGTCCGCCACGACCTTGATTATATCAAGGGGTCCCCTCGAGCGACTGGCCTTTGCCACTGAGGTTTGTGTAAGCGCTCTATAGTGCTCACACTTTGACGAAAGTCACCAATCGTGCATATCACAGATGTATCCCCGGGGTTAAGTGACACATGGCTGTAAAGACACACACGCACACACGGCAAAGCCAATGGCACTCGGTTTCTGGCTCTTTCCGCCACTTCAGGCTTACACGCCATCTTCAGGCTGTGGGTCCTGGCAGGCCTGGTGGTTGGAGCAGTCACACTAGGTGACTTGGAAAGGTGGGGGAGTTGGTTCCTAGTGGGACAAAGCTTGACTAAGGAGAAACAGGCCACAGGAGTTGGTGGGAATACAAGCTCCGTCTCCTTGCTCCTTCCCAGGGAGTTCTTGGGCATGGTGGCTCCCATCCAAGGTGTCTGCCTGCCAGGGGCACAGACCTGCTGAGTGGGCTGTGCACACAGGGGGAGGTCAGTTCTCTGAGGCACTGCTGGGCATCCTTCCTTCCCCTGTGGCCTCGCTGGCCTGCACCCTGTGGCTCTGCTTTCTAGAATACCCTGACTGTACCTCACTGGGCTGTTGAAGAGACGCCCAGGGGTGGTAGGGTCAGGGCCAGGCACCCCTCTTAATGACTGGGTTCAACATACCCCTGAGCACAAGCCAATGCTCTGTTCCCCTTGGCGACCCCCATGGTCTCTCCCTACCGCCCGCCATTCCCGCCTTGTAGATTCACCCTCTCGCTCAAGTACCTGTTGTGATCCCATGATTTCTCATTCCCATGCCCTGTTCTCTGGTCCAGCTGAAACTCCCTTCCCTCCCCAGATTTTCTGACCTCCACACCCTTGATCACGCGGGTGCCTCAATCTGAAAGGTCCACACCCACACTTCCTCTCCATGTGTTCAAGGACAGGTTCAAGTTCATCTTCTTCAAAGACTGGTCACCTATTCGCCCTCCTCAGACAGCAGCCCTCAAAGCCCGGTCATCTCTCTTTCCTGACGCCGCCACGATCCTGTGTGGCCTCCTCTGTGGCTTCCTACCTTCACCCTGTGCTGTCATCTTTGCTGTTTGTCTTCTCCCCAGTTAGACCATGAGCCTCCTGAGGGCCTGTCTGACTGGTACCTCCTCGTTTCTCTGAAGCCTGGCATGCTGACGTGGACGTAATGAGTGCTTAATAAAATTTAATGAAATGAGCAAACAGTCCAGCCATATATAAAAGCTCAGGGTGAAGACTAAAATCTACTTAAATTAAATGTTTCTTACCCCAAACCCTAGATCCTTAGTTTTTCAAGGACATAGAGAAAAAGAAAAAATGGTCATAGGATAGTTCTATTTGTAAGTGGAAAGGTCAAGAGATATTAACAGTGGGAATGCCTAGGACCATCAAACAGAGCAAGCCCTCACCGCCAGCTGACCCTGGGCCGTTGTCTGAGATGAGGCACAGAGTGATCTGACTTTTTAAGAAGTCCCCCTTCTAGAAGGCTTCTCCATAACTGCTCCCTCCAGAAAATGGAGGAAATTTTTTTTACTAAAAATATTCCAGGCTGAGGGTTTTGCTGTATTTCTCTCACCACACTGTGAAGTCTAATAAACCAAACAGAAAATGTTTGACTCTTCTATTTAAACTTACACTATTTATAGTCACTCTATATTAATCATTTCTAAGATAAATGAAATCTTCATGGAAACAGCAGGAAAAAAAAAAAAAAAAAACTGGCTGAGTATTTCTCTTATATGAAAGGCTAAACTATAAAATTTAAACATATTGGGGGAATTCAGTCATATATTTATTAATAACAATGAATGGAACTCACATAGAAACTCAAAGAAGTTCAATGGTATTTCAAAGGTAAACGAACAATACGAATGGGGTTTATTATTTCCCCGTATACATTAAAACTTTAATGTTTATGTGACTAACATCTGTTGGATAGTATCTGAGATTAGGAAAACTTGTTTTGTTAAAATACAGACGGGCTGAATCCCCATCATCGCAAAAAATAAAATAAAATAAAAATACAGAGAAATTCTATTTAATAAATGAATGTGACTGGAAATGCATTTTTAAGAAGTTCTGGGTTTTCAAAGGTCTCTGTATGTGGTCGCGTGCAGTTACGTTTTGTGGGTAGAAAGAGACTTTCTTAAGTCGGTAGAACTGGGCAGCGACGAAGCAGCCAGCTGTTGGGTCAATGACAGAAGTCATTTAAGGGGCTGGGCAGGGGTCAATGAGGTCGCTGCAAGTGCGGGTGCTGGAATTCCTGGGCAGAGCGCGGGTGGTGTTGCTCACAGGCACGGTTGTGGTCAACACAAGCAAGCCAAGTGAGGCACGTCCACGTGGCCTCACCTGTAAAGGCCACTCTCTGGCACGGGGACGGGAGGGCTCCTTCTTTTCCATTTTGGGCTGTTCCTGTTGGGAACGGCCATGGTCGCCTGCTGTTCGCTTTGCTCTTATTCCTGCTAAAAAGGGACAGGGATGTGTCCTCCCAGAGGAACCAGCAGCATCGTGAACCGAGTGGGCACAGTCTGGGGCCAGGCTGACGAGGCCCAGTTCCGGCGAGTGTCCCCGTCACCCTGAGGGCACGCTCACTCTTCACTGCGAGGCTTAGAGAACGCGTGTCCCGCCTGTCTCTGAGAAGGGTTGCAAGCTGCTATTTCATTCCTTCTGTTGATCTCCTGAGCTGGTTTCTTGGCCACTGTTTTCATTCCCAGAAATGCAGGGAGACCACAGCCCTTGAAACGGTTCATGCATCCTTGAAAGGCCTTTTCTGCCCTTCTTGGCTGTGACTTCCTTTTTTGGCTCTCTGCAGTGTTCACCATGCCACCAAATCAATTCCCTAAATTGCACAGGCTCGGTGTGCGATGTGAGCAAAGGCAACCCTGCCGGGGACAGAGCGAGCGCAGCCTGGGATCCCCAGCCCTTCCTCCTCCCAAACCAACCAAACAACCAAGCTGCTCTCTCGGGTTTGACACTTTGTTTCTCTTTTAAGATTTCAAAACATTTCTTATGCATTAGATAGGGAGAGTACGATGCTCAAACCCGGATCAAAGACAAGGATTCTAAGTAAATCCAAACGAGAGACTAGGAAACCTTGCTTGGAAAGAGCAGAAGCTGTAGGGCTGAGTCGTCCTTGGGTTGCGTTTCCAGGGACCCCAAGCCTTTGGCTGAGTTTGTCTTCATGGTCTGCCCTTTACAGCGGAGGAACTTCTGTCACAGGTCCCAGAGGAGTGGCGGTGCCTTTGCTCCTGCCCACCTGGCCCCTTTCAAAGTGGCAGGCGTCCACGCTCCACCTGTGCTTCCCCCAGCAACTCCTGATTCCGTCTGGGAGTTTGCGTTACCATGTCTGCTCTTGAGTTCAGGATCCAAGGAAGCAGTGAGCCTCTAAATCTACATCCTCCACAGAGTCGCGTCCGCACAAAACAGTAAGAATCAAACGTTAAACAATGGTCCCAGCGCTAACGTCGGTGACGAACATCCCGAGTTTAAGGCTGAATTCTCACTGGGCTCCAGATACCTGTCGGATGGTGGGTAATCGGGTGACCCCCTGCTCCCCACGGCTTTGGCTAAAATACCTGCCAACCGCACTGCTCTTGGAGAAGTGCTTGCATTGAAATGACCTCACGTCCTCCTCATAGGAAACCCTGGGCTATGCATCATTGTCATCGTATTTTCACAGACAAGGTCTATGAGATGAAGCCAAGTAGTATGTTTTCATTGTTCAGACCTATTATTAAAAAGCTAAATATTTGAAGTTTAAAGTCATTTTGAAGCTGACACGGTGGTTTTGATGCGATGTTTAAGAGACCTTTTAGGACTATGCAAGGGGTCAGGAGTATTGAACTGCTGTCACCAGCAGGGGGCAGTAGGCATTTCCTGGTTGGTAAATGGCATGTCGTAGAACCAAAGGGTCAACTGGAAATCCAATTTCTACTTACCTTTACCCAAGAAGGAATACCAGGATCTCCAGGGACACTGATGGTAGTGGTCCTCTGGCTTTCTAGAGAGAATCCTTTCCCCTCCGCCCCACAAACTGTGTTGAATAAAGAAAATCACAAATGTGTATGGTTCCTGTCAGTTATTGTCAAGACCAGCAAAATGACAGGGTGCCTGGATGGTAACGATTGTGGGCAGCGGTAAATCATGGGGAAGGCAAGAAGCAGAGAAGCCCCCACTGCACCCAGGAGGGGGACCTTCAGGAGACTGTGGCTTCCTGCCCTCTTTAGCTGACGCTCCACTTTCCACACCTCCGCAGATGACACCAGGTAGGCTGCAAAGAGCACTGGTGTCTTCAGCTCATCTGAGAATTTCAAGAAGGATCCTAATACCTCAGGGCCTTGCCATGCCAAGCTATGAGCTGATCTGGAAGCAAAGCCTCTGAATCCTCCTAGGGAGCTCTATTCTAGGTTTGAAAGTCTCAGGAATAAACTGACCACGGGGACATTAACAGGAGAAAGGATATGTTGGTTAATTAATGTTTGCGTTCCATGCGTGCATGGGGCGACAAGGAAAGGTGGAGCCACAGGACAGCAGTGAGACCTGAGAGCCCCAGAAGGTCTTGATGGCAGCGGAGGGAGGCGGCGAGAGTGTCGGTATCGGAGTCGCATGCCCCGGCTGTCTGGGGCGACTGCTAGCCTCCGCCCCTGCGATAAGAATGCTCTTCCTGGCTGATGAAATTCCCAGGGAGGGGATTCGTGATTGTCGGGTTCCTTTCCCAAGCATCTGCCTTGGGGCAGATGAGGGGGCTGCCTGGAAGGCCCCTCCTGGCAGATGCTGGTTTCCAGGTCCCTTCAACTCAAAAGCAGTGCTGTGCCAAACCATCTATTTGGGGGTGTGTCCTGAACCCCTTCAACACCACTGGCAGAGAAGTCTCAGCTACCATCACAGCAGCATTTTAAACTGGGCAGTGGAAGCGTCTGAAGGTGTGTCCATGTGTTAGCTTGGGTCTGCTGGACCAAAGGCCACAGACTGTGCGGCTTATTCAGAAGGAATCTGTTCCTCACTGTTGTGGAGGCGAGGAGGCTGGAGACCGAAGTGCCAGATGGACAGATTTCATTCTCGGGCCTCTTTTGGGTGGTAGGCACCACTGTTGGCTGCGCCACTTCTTTGTACCAAGAGGTAGCAAGCTCTCTGTTGCTCCTTCTTTTTTGGGCTGGGGATGGAACTCAGGGCCTCTGCAGGCTGAGCAGGCGCCGTGGCGCTGGGCTGCCCCCCAGCCCCCTCTGTTGTTCCTTCCTATAAGGTTACTAATTGAATCACATTATGTGACCTCACTTTTAACCCAGATCACCCCCTTATCTTCCAATAGTCACATGGAGGATTTGAGTGGTGGGACCACAGTTCAGGTTCCTTTGTCTTGTTCTTTGGGGCAATACTTCCCAGTACCAGACCAGACATTTCACTGTTGCCTTTTAGAGTATTTGTCTAAAAGCATGAAAATAAGAAGCCGCACTTCCTCACTAGAAAGGTCACGGTCCTCTCCGTGAATGCTGATGTGCAGGACGTGTGTTCCTGGGCCTCCAACCTCCACAAAGGTCAGAGTGGTAAGGTAAAGGTTTCAGAGTGCATCTCAAAGGAGAGAGCAATTGAGTTCCATTTTGGGCTGGGTGCAACGTTCTGGGAGTGTTCGTATCACGTATTCGACATCATTTAAATCAAAAGCACTTTCTTCTTAAATGTCCACGTTTGACCTCCAATGCTATTCTGTCCCTGGGGCCTGGACCCTGAGTTTCAGAGGTCCCCTGCAAAGTCCAGGGCAACACTGGCTTCTCACTGTTCAGGGATGCCAGCGTCCAAACCCTGCGGGTAAAAGAGATCTCAGAACTCAGGTAACCACCGCAGGGGAAGCCGTTGAGGTGTTAACCTGCCTTCTTCCAGCACAGAAAAGGGCATTTCCTCTGTCCTCAATTGACCAAAACATGCTTTTTTTTTTTTTGTAAACACTTTTTAAGCAGGAGCAGTTTGCGGAAGCCGGTGTGCTGGTCCTATCAGTCTGCCTCCTGTTGTGCCTGGAGAGCTTCCTGCAGAGGTGTGGACGGGGAGCAGAGGAAGGGAGAAGGTGTGACCTGCTTTCAGCAGGAAGCTCACTGCTTCCCTCTGTCCCCGAGCCCCTTTGGGAGACTTTGATCCAATCTGCTGTGGTGAGACGCTCTCGCCATGAGAGGGAGGGGGAAGAACTCCAAACTTTCATTTTCCTCCTAAGAAATGAGATATTATTTCTGGATGACAGGGCTTTGGAAGGAAGGCCATGGTGTGGAATGAGTGATCTTCTCACAGCTGCTGAACACGAGCAGTGCGCACATCCAAAGCACAGAGGCTGCTCTTAAAATATCGGCCGAAGGAAGCGTGTAGAGGGAGCGGAATGTCTTCAAGGAACTATGTGGCTGCTATTGAACCTGTCGAACAATGGTGTTGCCTCTGCGACAGAGCAACAGTCTTCATGAGCCGGTTTATAAGGAGCTGAGTTCCCGGAGACAGCCCAGCGGGCGTCTCTGTTAGCCTTGGGCCTATTATTGGCGTGGGGCACCTGCTTTGTCTCCCAGCCCCTGGGTATTTAGCACAGCTGCTGACCTGCCTGGCTCACCCAGGGGTTCAGGAGGTCAACTGAACTCTCCATGAAAGGTGCTGTGCCGGAGGGCGACACTTGCCTGGGTGATGAGAAAGCACCCCAGGTGCTCCAGATATTTGGTGCACATGGACCGTGGTCTCCACCACGACCCCTCCGTCCATGGCGCCCCACTGACCTGCCTTGAGAGACTAGGCACAGCAACAGCCTGTTCTCTGAACTTTACCTTTGAAACTTCTATTTTTTGAAAGTTATAAACATCTCAAATATATAGAAAAGGACATGGAATAATTTCTAAAATACAGAAGTATGCAACATGAGTTTTTAAGCAATTGTTAAATTTTTGCCTCATTGACTTCAGTTTTTCAAAAATAAGATTACAAGTACAGTTGAAGACCTCTTTATTCCTTTTCCATTCCATTTCTTTCCTCCCTAACTCCCATCCTAAATCACTGATCCGTTGACCCCATTCACGTTCTTCTAGGCATGTAACGTTCTGTGTGATTTTAAGGTGTGCGCATCGGGGCTTTTATTCTGTTGTCCTCCTAAGATTTGTCTTTCATTCAATATTCTATTTTAAGACGCATCCACACTGACATTGGTAGAGTCGTCTTTGATCTTGCAGATGTAGGAATCTGGTGTTTACCTGTGAAGTGCACATGGTTCGTGCTGTGAACAGAGCTTCTCAAACCCTCTGGTCCGGGTCTCCGCTAGGTTCTTTCTGGTGTTCGCAGCCAACAGTGCAGTCGGCAGGTCTGTGTGCTGCTGGCCACTTCCTGTGGTGTGGCCACAGGCCCAGCTCTCTGTGCTCCTACAGCACACGGGGATTCCCCTTCTCCCAGGTTTCTACCAGCGCTAGTCACTCATTGCCAACCTCATAACGTGAAATGCTAGCTCACCATGGTCTTTGGTTTCCAGATTTCTAGTGAGTTAAGCTTATTTCTGAAAGTTATCTGCTACTGGGTTTTCCTCATCTGTAAGTTCACATCCTTCGTACACTTCTTTCATTTGGGTTAGTTGCCTTTTTCTTGATTTGGAAGAAGTCTTTGTGTAAGCTGAATCATGAAATTGCCATTTTTGTAGATCAGAAATTTTTGTATGTTGGCAATTTCATATACAAAAGAAATATTTCTGGATATTAATTTTTTGACCATTTTATGAGTGACAGCTACCTTCTTCCAGTTCGTGACTCTTTAAAAGAATGTCTTTATGACATCTTTGGCCTATAAAAGAAAATATTAATACAGTCATCCTTCCAAACCCATGGGTTCTGCATCCATCAATTCAGCTGACCATGCACAGGTTATATTTGAAAAAACCTGCTAACATGTACAGAATCTGTGTATGTTCTTTTCCTTGTAGTCATCCTTTAAACAATACCATGTAACACCTACATAAGTATTTACATTGTATC
Organism: Sciurus vulgaris; assembly: GCF_902686455.1. NCBI lineage: Eukaryota > Metazoa > Chordata > Mammalia > Rodentia > Sciuridae > Sciurus > Sciurus vulgaris. Next base: position 9,138,912 of record NC_136469.1, read on the forward strand.
AGGTGTTATGAGCAATCTGGTGATTATTTAAAGTCTGCAAACACTATGCCATTTTATATGAGGAACTTGAGCATCTGCAGATTTATAATCCTGAGGCTGCGGGGGTTGGGAAGCAATCTCCCAGGGACACAGAGAGATGACTCTATGGCCAGTTTATCAACAGTGACCTTTATGATTCATGCTTTTCTGTGTCTTGTTTAGAGAAACTTTCCCTACCCCTGATGCCAAGAGGAGATGACTCATCTTTCTATGGAATGTGTAGGACACATGGGTGTGTTCAGGTTTTACTTAAATTTCCAACATCAATGTGCAAGAGCGTCCTTCCAACAAAGCTGCCTAGCTGATGAGTGAGAAGGAATATATCATTGTTATTTTAATTTACATTTCCCTAACAACTGGCAAAATAGAGCTTCTTTTATGGTTTAATCATCATTTGGATTTGTTCATCTGTGAATTTTCTATTCACATTGTTTGCTCTTGGGCTTGGTGCATTATCTATTTCTTACTAATTTGTAGGCATTATTTGCATTTTACTGCTCTTAACCCCTTTTCTGACACATCCATGGCAATTTCCCCTAATTTAATTTTTGTATTTTAATGTTAATAGTTGTATGTCTTCCTCTACTTTTCTATGCTTTCTTTATGTTTTTATTTATCACGTTTCCATCTTTTCTTCCATCGCGTCCGAGTATCTCGTGTTGATATAAAGTATATAAAGGGCTCTCTGATCCCTGACTTCAACAAACACTCTGCTAAAATTTCTTCTGAGGTGCTGTTTACTTGCTTGTTTACTTTCGAGTATTTTGTCCTCCTGGGGTAGTTTTAGGAAAAGTGTGAGGCAGGTGTGCAATGGGAGGGCACTAGGATGGCATGGCTGGATGTCCTGGTCTGCGAACGCCGCTGTGCCCCATGCCGTCACATCCCCACGTGTGACATGTTTGACTGGCTCCACTCTTGTGGGTACGAGAGTCCTCATGCACTTCTTCAAATTCATTTCAAGGAGATGTAGTCTTATCCATCAGGGCCGCTCGGACTCTGGCCTGTCATTTTTCCGGAGAGTGCCTTTCACTCATTCGGGGTCACAGAAGCGCTCTCTGGTCAGGCCAGGGGGGTGAAGCCCCTGGTTCTCAGTGCGTCGGGTCATCTCTGAGGGCTTGGCTTTCCTGATGGTGTGATCCACCTGTGATGAGCGACGGGCAGTGTTGATGTTCCCCTGGCCCAAGTCTTGGCGGTGACACCTTTGCTGAGACTCCTGTGGGGAGCTGGCTTCCTGGCCTGCCTGGGCACCCACATGACCATCCCTACTGAGCTCCTGCTGGCTGTCCGCGACAGTAGCCTCCCCATCCCGCTACCTTCTGGAAAGCAGCACCCCTCCCTCTCCCAAAGCCTGGGTCTCTAGCTTCCTTTCCAAGCACAGAACCTTCGCCCCAGGCTGTCTATCAGCTCTACCTTAAATTTTCATCCTTGGGGCTAAAAACAAAACCTGTCACCGCCTTGGAGGGTGGAGGCGAGGGTGCAGCCGGGTGTTGGGAGAGAGGAGAGCTGATGCAGAAGACCTGGCTAACCATCCCTGCAGAAGAATCGCACTCCTCAGCTGCTCCCTAGCTCAGCTCCGCTCACCAGCAGGAGCAAAATGCTTCTAACTAGCAAATGCTCGATACATTGTAACAACTCATATCTGATAGCTTATTAATAAAACATCATATGGAAGGATGCACACCAAATCTTTGTGGATATCTCCAAAAATGGAGCATTAGGAGGACTTATATTTTTTTTTATTTCTAAATTTTAAAAAAACTTTACAGTTAGAAAAGTAAATGTTTTTAGCAAAATGTCACAAAATGATAGGAAAGATATCAGCAGCCATTGAAAACCCTCTCACCGAAATTTCGACATGCTTTCCACATATTCAACCTCCAAAACATCCTTTCAGACCCTTGGGGGCAAGGCCGCAATGGCAGAACTGTGGACAGGGAGAGATGTCTTATATGTTCTTGCAAAGCAGTCAGGCTTGGGGGAAAGAGCCCTGGATTAACTGCTGGGCCGGTCGGGTTTTCTCCTCGGCTTTGCCAAGAAAGAGCTGTGTGACCTCGACAAGCCTCTTAACCTCTGGGCTCCTGATCCTTTCCTAAATCTCGACAATCTCCAAAGTCTCTTCGGCTCTAGAATTTTGAAATAAACAGATTCAGAGATTCCCAGCTGGCTGCTGTGGCTCTAGTGTCGTGGCGTCTCTAGCCGTAAAACATCCTGACTCTTCGTCTTAAGAGTGGCCGTGCCCGCCTGCCGTTCTCCTGGCCCTTCCTGGTTGCAGCGACCGCTGGGCCACTGGCTTGCCAGCGTTCCGGCCTGGACGATGCCTGGCCGACCAGAGAGCCGCAGTGCTGCTCCCAGGCCGTCAGGTTCGGCTGGCTGGTACCAGACCCGACCTCTGAGCCCGAGGCCCAGCGGCTGGACGGTCCTGTCCCAGCCACTGGAGAAGCTGCAGCCGGGTGTTGGGGAGAGAGGAGAGCTGCATCTGCATGGAGATGGCTCAGAGACACCATCTCTGAAGCTGACTGGGCTTCTGTGGTAGATTTGTTCTCAGTCCAGCCTTGGATGGGCCTCGCCAAGCCCTGCTGTGGGAGGCGCGATGGGTTTTGTCTCCTGCTCCGCCTAAGTGAGTAGTTCTCCACCAGGTGGAAGGAGAGACGGTTTCCACCCTTCTAACCAACGTGCCCACCTTGCTGTTAGCCTTTTAGCTGAGGCCAGGGTGAGGCAGCTTGGTCACAGCTCTGTGGAGAATTGGTCTGCACTGGGAAGGTGAGCGAGCACGCTGTTTCTGCACAAGAGGACCCGAGCCTGTCATCTCTGCAGATGAAGACACAGTTATGCTGGGTGGTTTAGACTAGAAATTGTGAGTATCGGGGTTGGGTAGGGTCTTGATATCACACTAGATTTTCATAACCTCTGTTGCCCTGTACTAAGATACAAATATGTAACCTATTCCTGTTTCTGCTTAAGCCATAGTCTTTTAATTTTTTTTTTTTTTTTTGTACCAGAACTTGAACCAGGGGTGCTTTAACACGGAGCTACATCCCCAACCATTTATATTTATTTATTTTTTTGAGAGAAGATCTCGTGAAGTTGGTCAGGGCCTCGCTAAGTTGCTGAGGCTGCCCTCTAACTTTCCATCCTCCTGCCTCAGCCTCCTGGGTCACTGGGATTACAGGTATGCACCACTACATCTGCTCTTTTAATCTTTGAATCAACAAATATTTGTTCAACATCTTGCTATATTTGAAAATGGATAATGAGATAGAGCATAACATGGTTCCAGAGTAGCTTTCAGAGTAAGAAATGCCTAGAATCCAAATGGCACAAGACTTGGGGTCACTAAAGCCCGGAAGGGCAGGTCAGGCACAGCACACCTGCCTGTAGTCCCAGCTACTTGGGACGGAGAGATAGGAAAGTTCCTTGAACCCAGGAGTTTGGGACCAGCCTGGGCAACACAACGAGCTTTGTTTTCCTGTAACCAAACAAGGAAGCTCTCAGGTTCTGGTAGGTGATGTAAAAATATTGTCATGTCAAGACAAAGCCGTCACTTGTAGCTTAAGGCTCAGTCTCTTTGGGTACGCACTGAGCAACTGCGAGATTCCTCAGTGGACCTCTCTCCGCCTTTCTCCTCAGGGGCCACCCATCCCAGCACTCTCCTTGACCTTTGCTGACCTCAGGTGAGGGTGACTACTTCCTCCTAGCTTCTGGCCATTGTGACGGTATCTTACTGTGGATGGCTGGCGAGCCAGGCTCAGTCTACCTGCAGCAGACAGCCTTCAACCCAGCCCCCACCATTTCTGGTCTGCTGCCCCTTGGGATTCTGGTCCCTCCAGGGGCACCCACGAAGCCTGGGCTACCTTCTCCACCTTCTGAAGGAGTAGGTGGGCCATCTCCTGAGGCCACTTTTAGGCCCACCTTTGATGAAATGGATGCCTGACTCAGTGGATAGGAGCTGCGGAGCCATTACAGTTACTAGAATAAACCAGGCAGTTACTAGTTCAAAATGCTACACATCATCCTGTTGCTCTCTCAAGCTGACTCAGTTTATTGGGTGCTGAATGCAGTCCTGGAATTCTGAAGATGTGTTTTTATTAACAACGTTGCCCCTACATGCAGACCAGCGGTTTAGTCTAATGCCAAGCCAAAGCTCGAGCAAATGCTGGCGGGCCTCGGTGGACTGGGACGCGGTCAGTGGAGTTGGTTTTGAGTGTGGGTGCGCTCCCCAGGAAATCTCAGAGCTGGTTTTGCCTGTTTGTGGTTTTCACCTTAGGTTCTGATTTTATAATTTCAGCCTTACGAGGATGTGATGCCACCAGATGTGTGTGTGTGTTCTGAGGTTGATTTCCCTCTGCTCTGTGGTCAGTGATTTGATTGCTGAAACTGAAGTACAGTGTCTAAAAGAGAACAAATAAAAGAAAATTCTTGCAACATTGCCAGAGGCAGCATTTCTTTGCTGGGGTTAAGAAAAACCCCTTTAAGATGTTTAAAGAAGCGTGGCCCATTCCCACGTGAGACAGAGACCTCACGTGGGACTGTCTTGTCCACCTCTGCACACTTGGCATGGAGCATGGTACTTAGGGCATACTGAGTACTCAGTGTATCTATAGAAAAATCCAAGCCCTAGCTTACATCAGCGAGATGTAGAACATGCTGGTGCTCCAGCGCTTGGTAGGCTTCCGGCAGAGCTGCACATCAGGAGTAAGGACTTTTAGTCTCACCTGATGTAAAAGGAAAGAAAACAAGGAAAGAGTCATGGTATCCCTAGGGAAGATTGGCCTACCTTTTGCAAATTTGCAAGCCAAGCAAACTTGTAATGTCCAGTCTTTTGATTTTACTTTTAGGAATCACATTTATTTTGTACAAATTATTCTGTGGTGCTCTTTAGAATTTCAACCAACTCAACTCATAAAAACACAGACCCAATTCTTAGAAAAGGTCCCTGAGTATTCCCCCAAGTTCAAGGTGCACGCAGGCGGCTGGAAGCTCTCGTTCAAAGCCAGAGCCGTGCCGCACGCTGTGTCTCCTTAAAGGCCTGCGTATCTGGTTTCTTGGCCCTCGGAAATTGAAGCCGAGCGAGGTCGCGAGCTCAGTGCCCGGGAGGGGACAGGAGATGTGCTGGCTTCAGGTGCCGCTGGCAGCTGTACCCCTGCCTGTCCCCAGCCCGCCTGCCTCTCCTCGGGACAGGGATGGGCTCTGTAATCCTTCTGTGTCCCTAAAGGCACCAGGCCTGCAGAGTTCTCCAGGCAAGCACCTCGACTCGTTGGAATGATCTAAATGCCCTCAACAAGGCCTGTGGCACGGCCAGGGCCGTCGATGCAGAGAAAGCCATCGGAGGACACGGACTGGTCTCCCTCTCAGCAGCGCAGGCCTGCGACGTGCCCAGGACTGCTTTCCACCGTGGATCTACACAAAACCACCCGGTCACGTCGTTCCAGCTTCATTTCGCTCACATCTCCAAAAACACAATACTAGCAACCACCAACTACTGCTGAGCACTCGCGATCACGCCAGGAACTGATTTAGTGCTTTGCATACATTTTCTCAATTAATCCTTACTCGAGGCATGGACTCATATTATCTTCTCTTTCCACAAGTGGAAACTCCGGCACAGAGAGATTAAGCAACTTGCCCAAGGTCACACAGTGAGTAATTGGTGGGGTTGGGGTTCGAACTCAGACCGACTGCTCCAGAGCCTATGTTCTTAATCTCCTTGCTCTGCAGCTGCCGTGTGATCTGGTTAACTCATCCTGTGACAAAGGCTCTGGTAGCCAGGTTAGCTTCCTGTTTAGTGTCTACTCCATAAAGGTAATATCACACAATGTGGTTAAAAATCTCAAAAGTAAAAAAATCACAACCCGTCATTCAGTGTCACTTCAGCTGCTGTGTACGGAGTCCAAAGGCTACCAGGGCACACCTGGCTCCCCTACCCTCATGGCCGAACCCCAAAACAAGCTGAGGCCTAGCAGTGTTCGAAAGCCTCCTCGGCTCTGCATTCGTGATTTTGCGATGACTTGTGCACCTATTAGCACCCCATTAATGGGCTGGTTTATGGAAACGGTTGTCCTAGGAAGTGAGGGGATTTTTTTTTTTTTTCTTTTCCGTTGAAACCACAGGTCTACAGAATGAAAATGCTCCATCTAATGAGTGTAACCTGGAAAGTAATTTCATGGGCTGCCGTACTTTGATGGTGACAATTCTTGGATGTCAAAAGGATAAGGACACAGTTTTCTGCTTCTAATTTTATTCTTGGAAAACGATGGTATTGAGGTCTCCGCAGCGCGCTCCTGTGGATTAATTCTCCTTTTTCCTTTGTGGAGGAGATTTAGGGGAAGTCTTAATCTGCTTTATATTTAACTCTTATCTCCACACTATGAATTAAAAATAGAAGGCTGGCCTTCAGCCCCATCTCCTCAGACGGCTCGGGTTGCGCCGGGTGAGCACGGCCCCTAGCACGGGGGCTGTGTGCGCCGGGCTCCCCGGGCTGACTCTCCAGACACCTGCCTCTTCCCCAGCCTCACCCTGTGGAGAACCAGCAGCCCTCAGTCTACGGTTCTGAATGGCGTCTAGCCTTTCCTGGGTCCTCTCTGTTTGTCGTCAAACTCTGTGCGTGACTCTTCTTCTCAGAATCTGCAGTTTTGAGGCTGGCCTCCTCCGGTTGCTCTCCTGAGTCGGCGCGTGGGGCAATGGGCAAGGGTCGGGAGCTTTCCCATGAGCTGCTCAGTGGACTGGAGCACCTCTGACTCCTCCCCCTCCCTCGCTTCTCCCCTGCTTTTCTCATCTCCTGCCCAGAGTTGCAGAAGTGCTTCTGGGGTTGTGGTGTGGCCATCTTCTTCCAAAACTCAGTTACTGCCCTTGTGATGAGATTAAAGGAGGGGTCCAAGCCGGCGCAGTGGCTCACGCCTGGAATCCCAGCGGCTGGGGAGGCTGAGGCAGGAGGATCGTGAGGTCAAAGCCAGCCTCAGCAAAAGCAAGGCGCTAAGCAACTCAGTGAGAACCTGTCTCTCAATAAAATATGAAACAGGGCTGGGGAGGTGGCTCTGTGGTCGAGTGCCTCTGAGTTCAATCCCTGGTATCCCCACCAAAAAAAAAATAACAAGAGTTGAGGGTCCTGGGGGCCACTCCGTCCTGACTGGATGAAGGCCCTCTCAGGAGAGGCCTCTGGCAGCCTTGGCTGTCCTGCCCTTGGCCCTCTGCCAGAAGGACACAGCACCTGCCCCTCTGGAGGACACAGATCACCAGGCAGCCTGACCTGCTGGTGCCTTGATTGCAGAACGGTGGGAATCTCTGCTTTTGAGTAAATCATCTAGTCTCTGATACTCCTTGATAGCAACGAAGATGAGGAGTGACTCACTCACTAAGGAATCATCTGGCCACGGAGGGCAGGAAACCCCTAGGGACACTTGTACATCTTTGGGTGGCTGGGTCAGCATACATGATGAATCTCGTGTGTCTCACGCAAGGGAGGGGACAGGGTGAACTGCGTAGTGAACGCAGCAGAACAACTTCATGGATCGTGTCCGGCCTCCCCTTTAGAGGCACTCTGCCTCCAGCATGGTCTCTTCATTTAGTAGAGGGTTTGAGTCCTAGGATCTTAAAGCACCACGAGGAGGCCCTTTGGGCTTTGCTGACTGCTAGTCACCCTCTGGGAGCGAGCCTGCCTCCTCGCTTCTTGTCCCTCCTCTGGCTCCACAGAACCAAGGGCAAGGCTGACCAGCTTCTGCCTGGGTCTGACAGTGCGCTGCTGGATACACACCCCAAGAAGGCGGGGTCCCTCGATCCACGCACAAACCCACAGCCTCCAGGAGATGCTCTCCACGCCGCAAATGGTTTGGGAGAACTCAAAACCAGTTTAGCTGTGGAGACAGGCGTTTTCTGTCACTTGGAAAAACAAAGTGGAAGAGAATAGAATGGAACAGGAAACCATGGAAGGGTGTTGGTGCAGGAGGAGGTGGCGCTTTGCAACGCTTTGCTTCTGAGTACAGAATCCGCACCTCCCTCGGGTGGGGAAGTCACGGTGCTCACCAGCACCGTCCCTCCTGACTCTCCCAGCCTACTGCACCACCCGGCTGAGGTCGAAATCTGCCGACGGAGCGTGTCCTGCAGAACCTACGCACATCCAGAACCGCCACCTAAACCTTCCGCGCCATCTCCTCTACTCTTTTTATTTCTATTTTTATTTATCGTTTTGCAGCACCAGGGACGGGGACCCAGGGCCTCGCACGTGCCGGGCAAGGCCCCGCTGAGCTGCTCCCCCAGCCCGTCTCCTCTCCTTATTCTTTTCACAGGCTGGGTGACAGCAGGGCAGCCTGGAAGCCACAGATCTCAGAATGGCAGGAGGAAGCAGCCGTGGCTGAGCCATCCTTGGGAGGAGTGCCACTCCTGAGTCACCTGACCGGGGACGTCAGCTTGGACTTTGTGTGCATGAAAAAATAAACATCCCTTGTGTTGAGCCGGATCGTTTTACCTACTTGTGCCTGTGGGGGGTGTGCACCCCCGTGCACTGGGGTGTGTACATGTGGCTTACGTCATAACGTGTATTATTTACTGTATATTTTAGTCAGAAACATTTGAAAGCCACTGTTCCAGACACGGTCCCAGATCAACTTGGGTTGGATCACGTGGGGTGCTCTTTATAAGTACAGGTTTCTGGACCCCGCTGAGCTCTACCGAGTCAGGACTGAGCCTGGGAATGTTTAACATGTTTAACAAACTCTGCAGATGAACCTTATGAACATTAAAGTTGAAAAACCACTTTAGCTCTGGCATGGGTAGAAGTGTTTCTTGGCAGCCCTGGGGCTGTTTGAACTAGCAACTTCGTACCTATTTTCTTTGGTCACTGTCCAAAGCCTGAGTCCTTCCCTGTTCCCCAGTCCGCCCGGACTCCGCACAGCCTTATCACAACAGCGCTCTGTGCTGATTCACTTAATCCTCCTTAGAACACCTCCCACTCTTCCCCTTTACTGCCCTCTGAAAAGTCCCTTGCGTAATTAACAAATGCCCGATTCCCTACAGCTTTCCCTAGACCACTTTCTTAGACTTTGGCTCCCCCCTTGAATGGTGTCTGCTCATGTCCTGCCATGCTGTGCTCTCCTCTGGGTTGGCCAGGGGGTCAAGCCCCTCATTTGGTCCTCACTGTGGCTTCTCAATCATGATCCTCCTATTCTACAGACAGGCCTTTATCAATCAGGATGCTGTTGGCTATAAGTAACAGAATACCCAAATATAAGAGCCGAAATAATAGGACATCTATGCTCTTACATGGCTCATAGAAAGGTTAAATGATAATTGGCTAATTAAATACATATCTTTCTGATCTATTTTCTCCAGGATGTTGGATTTTATCCTTGGGCTTATTCCCTCATGGTTACAAGAGAGCTACAGCAGCTCCAGACATTACCTCCATCACAGCAATGCGGGTATTGGTCTTCATAACTATGAGGACTCTTGTGACAGCGTTTAGGGAGCCCCTGGTCAACTGGGAATAATCTCCCTCCCTCAGGTTCCTGAACCTGAGCTTGGGCTCAAGCCCCCTTGCGTCTGATCCTCCCCAGGATTTATGGCCCCCACCCCCAGCACCACCATGGGGGTCCTTAGCAGCCCCCGCGTCTGGACGAACCTCCTGGCTACTTGCTGAAATGTCTTCCTATCCTGGATTCCCACCTTCACCCTCTGCAGGTAACTCACTGAGTGCTTCACAGTGAGAACGGAGGGCTGGGGTAGGAGCTCCCGGCTTCTCCCACCGAGGACTTCCTGTGGGCCGTCCACGCCCGACTCTGTGGAAGTCCACCTCCGTTCCTCTGGAAGATTCCATGTCCCCTCCACCTCTCCCAAATCCTGGTGGAGAGACGCAGAGGCAGGCCCAGCGCCCACCCAGCCCCAGCCCGAGGGTGGCAGCACTTTATCACCCTCTCTCCTGCTTCTCCCTGTCTCCTCCCTGGCACGGTGGCTGCTACACACCTTGCAGGTGCTTTAGAAGCTGACATAGAGGAAGGTCCCTGAGCCTTGAGTCACCCGTCCAGCATTCAGTCCCTCTCCTGCATCTTCTTTCTGCTTTTTAAAAGAAAATGTTAAAAATAAAGAGTACTTTTCTGGTTGTTTGTTTGTTTGTGGGGACACAGAGAACACCCTCCCAGGGGAAAAGGCATGTGACAAGACACCTGCTCGCTCGCCTCAGCTCCTGGTCCAGCTGAGAACCCAGAGAGCGTGTGTGAGATTCACTTCCAGCCCCGCCGGCCTCCCACGTTGGTGCCCAAGAGGCAGCTCTGGGGAAGCCCTGGCATCCCTTCTCTACCTCACCCTGGAGTCTCCCTCCGACTGGACAGGTCACCTGGTCTGCATCCCAGCTGGCTGCCGCCCTCTGTGCTCCCTCCATGCAGCTCTACTCTGGCCTGACCGCCCACCCGTCCTTCCCCGGCCTCAGGTCAGCTCAGGAGTCTCTCGGTCTCCAGTGGAGCTTCTTGTCCCTGTCCCCTCCTTCCTCCCTCTAAAAACACATCACCACCTGTGTCGCACTTCATTACAAAATCGCCTTCCGTGTCTGTCACTTCCACGGGACCGTCAGCTCCTGGAGGCAGACACCGGACTGACCGATTCTTCCATCACCCAAGTCAGTCACACACACTTCCTCTCCTGTAAGAGAATCAACTAATACAGAAGTAAGCCCAGACCCCAAGTCTCTCTCTCCCTTCCCATACTTTTCACACATGAGCCTTCGGTGCCTGGTTCAGTGCTGGGCCACCCGAGGCCCCATGAGGGCTGTTCCAGCAGAGAGAGGCTGGCCGTCCTCCTGGAGTGGAGGTTCCCTGCAGTGCCCCCTCTGACCATCAATCTGAGCTTAAATACCATCCGCAGCTTGCGCTTCCGGGGTCTGGGTTGCTGTGTCTGTGCTCTCCTGGGGTTTGTTTTTGCTAGCTCACTGTCTGCATCTATTCGAACTCTGCTCTCTGCCGGGGCAGTTTACCTTCGGAGGACGTTCCCCACTGCCTGTGCGGTGTACTCTGGTTTCAAACATCTTGCCCACGGACTCCACTGATATTGCACTGGAGACCAAGGCAGCCTAAAATATTCAAAGTAGCAGGAGTTACTTTTTAGGATGATTGAATATGATGAAGAAGCCAAGGACAAAGGGTAATTTATTCCAGAGGAAGTCAACACCTTTGCTTTGCACTAGCTCTTGCAGTTAAAAAATAGGGCTGGTAATTGGACTTGCTTTATGAAAATCTCATTAGCATTAGCATATAACTAAAATGCACAGCTCCATAGTTAATTGCAATCCTGCACTGCGGTTAACAACGACAGTGATGACATTTGCATATTGCACATAAAATTAAAAATGCATGTCAGATAGGTGCTCTTTCAGGAAAAAAATCCTTGAATAACATTGCATTCAGTACAATAATCGGAAAGATTTTGAATTTGAATGGAAATTATATGTATAGTATGAGCTTCAGAAAGACAGAGGAGCCTGATCAAAGAGGAGGGGGAAACTAAATCTGAAATGCCGCACAGTCAAAACTCTAGCAGCTGGCTCTTCTTCAAGGACAGGGACATGGCATACAGGACCGCGTGGCTTTGTGTGAACGGAGCCCTTTCACTGGAAAGACTGTTCCCTGAGCCTCTTCTAGGCCGTCAGCAGCTTGAGACCATGAACCTGACCTTGAACCTTGGTCTCCCGCCAGGCTCAGCGTATCGCAGACATTCAATAATTTGCACCCGGGGACCAACTCAAACCCTTTCTGACTGGACCCAGAAGACACTGGAGGCTGGGTAGTGAAGTGATCGGAGGGACGTTTCCACTCACCTGGAGCCCGAGAGTCGGCCTCCCCAGATCCTCTGTGGAGCGGCTTCTGCCTCACAGTGTTTCTGAGAAGAGTCAGAAAGACAGGGCTCTAAAAGTCCCGGGCACAGCTCAGAGCCTGGCATCTTCCAGGTGCAGTGATTATTGCCTTCACTGTTGTTTTGGGGTTAAAGATTCTGGGAAAGGGCATGTGAAAGCCGAGATATAAATTACGTCCCACGTCAGTGCTAGTGCTAGCCAACCACAAGAAGGAATGAATGATACCTCTTGCTGCCAAGGCTGATCATTATGGTTCTATTTGACCAAGAAAGAAAATGAGATCCTGGAAAGAGAAGAGGAGATGTAAGAAAATAGTGCTGTTCTCTAGGTGGGCCATGCGGAGCTCATTCTCAGGCGCTGTGCGAGGCTCCTCCTGACCTTACTGCCTCCTCATGGAGGACGAGGAGGGGCCAGGAACCAGGGTCAGGGAGAAAGGCAGAAGGACAGACGGGCTTCTGCAGCAACTGGGGATTTCCTTCTCTCCTTGTTCCCTGGGCTACTGTTCATCATCTCACAGCTAGGGCTTCTGCGCCCTGCACTGTGACAGGAACAGAGGGACGCAGCTGGCCCTGGACGTGGACCTGACTGGTATGCAGCAGGAAATCTGGACGAGGAGCAAGGTGACGGCTCAGCAGGAGAGAGAAGTCTGGGTGTGGTGGGTGGAGGACAGTGGGAAGCAGACATCAGGCCCTCCCAGGGGCTGCTGGCTGGAGACACTCCCACTTAGCAGGTGAGAAGGGACTCCTGCCCATGAAGGGAACAAGGATGGAGAAGCCTGGGAAGAACAAGGGCAGAGAGGCTGGGAAGCTGGGAGAGAAGAGAGCTTGACCTGAGGGGGTCGCCAGGGTTGCTCTATGAAGGGTCAGTGAGGTCACTGGATTTGCTGACAAGGCACCACGGTTCTTCGAGAGGGTGGTTACTGGGCATGGAATGGATGAAGTTCACACCAAGGGGTAGAGAGGGAAAGGTGGGACATGCAGGAAACACGTGCTGAGCCTCGGCATCCCCATTCTCTATGGGTCCAGCTCTTGTAAGACCCCAAGACCAAGAGTCTGCACTTAAGAGTCCACTCCAGGGGCCTCTGATCAGAAGGCATCCCTGGAAAGGGTCCGACAGCGCTACCTCAGCTCAGCTCTGTCCTACAGATTTCCCTTGATAGTCAAGGCTGGTAAAGCTTTCCAAGTGGAACAACAAAAATGTTGCTAGCAGTCTCTTTAGGAGCAACCCCCTACCATCGAATCTGAACATGCTGGCTTTCCACACAGAGCAGGATTAGGTCAGGACTGGCTCCAAGGGCGGACCTGGCCAGGACCCAAGAGCACAGAGGGGCAAGCAGAGCGGGGTGTGATTTCACTCCTGTTTTTACTGCCTTCTCCGGGGGCCGCGGGCGCTTGCCCTCCTGTGAGCTGCGGTGTGCAGAGCTGGGGTCCAAGCAAAAGAAAAGCACGGCCCCCCAGTCGTAACTCTCGAGTGGGGTGTGCGGATCGGCTGCCTGCCTCCCCTGGCTTGTCTTGCTCTCCTGGCACGAGGTCATTTGCTCCCAGAATGGCTGCTTATCTCAGCTGACTGCTATTTGCTGATCCGGCCTCGTTTTGTTATTCTGAAAAGTCACATCGAGTCCGGAATCCTTCCTGATGCCGCATTAAACTTCTCTGTGCTAACTCTGTTTCAAACACGGAGACTGCCTTAAAACCGAGGCCAGCCCAGGAAGGACTAGGCCTGCAGGCGTGGGGAGAAGCACGCCTCGGTCCGCCTTGCCCAGCCACAGAAGGGAGGGCCTGTGGCACCTCTGCCCCGCCAGGCTTCCTGTTCCTTCCTCCACGAGGCTCTGTCAGCTCAGGGGGGCTCAGAGCCCCAGGTGTGGGGCAGGAGGGAGGTGCACACGCTGCCTCCATGTCTCTGTGTGCACTGTGAAATGAGAGGCTCTGGCCAGCTGCCTGGGGCGTGGCATGTCCACCTACAGCCTGTCTTCGGCTTGCACTGTGGGCCAACGCTGCTGTCACTCTGCCTCCTTCTCCCAGCCAGCACCTTTGCTGGGGGAGGGCCGACCACCTGCAAAGGTGCCGTGTTGGCCTCGGGGTCTGGTGCTCTTGGCCAGCAGCTCAGACTCCGCAGCACCTCCGAAGTGCATGCCTCAGGACTGAGCCCAGTCCACTCACCAAAAAAGGGGTTGCCTCCTCGGCCTGCTGTCAGGCCTTGCCTGCGAACGTCTGGCCTCGAGCCGTGCTGTGGCAGGCGTTGCTTCAGTGCCAGGTTCTCGCTGTTGGCAAGGCCATGTTGGATGCAGAGGCCAAGCAGGCAGTAAGGCCTGCGTGAGCTGCCCTCAGCTCTGCAGGGCGGCAGCTGCCTCTGAGTCCGTGTTAGGCGCGTGCACAGTGACCACGCAGTTACCACTGCCCAGCGCTGGGCTGGGCCATCCAGGCCCAGGGGCAGGAGGTGTTCGTTTCCCAGGGAGTGATGTCACCCAGCCCAGCTTCTTAATTGAGTTTCATTTAGAAAATAAATGCTTCACTGGACAATGACACCTATCAACTCTTTTCCAGATGATCTTAGCGTGGTGTGGGCAGCTGTGTAACTTAACAATCTCATCATCATCCTTCACCCTGGTGTGCGCCGTCTTGGCACAGCGGCTGCTGGGGATGGCCGCGTCAGGGAAGTTCGAAGATGCCTATGTTTTGAGAGTTTCAAATTCTTAGAAACCAGCTCCCGGCCTTCCCATGTCCTGGCTTGTGGCTCTATGAAGGGCCTGAAAAAGAATGTTCTCCAAAGCTGTGCCTCACTCCACAGTGAGGAAACTAGACAGGCCTCCCAGCTGCCACACCGCTGCCCTGTAGCCTAGGAGACTTGGAGACGTTACGGGCACATGGAGTCGCTGCCACGGCTCAGGCCCTGGCCCCTGTCTCCACTCTGGCAAGTTGGTGGTACAAGGGAGAGGTCACTGGGGTAGGACCTGGAATGAAGGCCAGCCATGACTCTGTCTCCAGGGCAAAAAGAACAATAAGGAGTTTCTAGTTTTCTTTACTGGAAGGAATTTCCTAGTGGAAACTATTCTCCCACTAAACAGGGTTTTATCTGTACAACTTTATTGCTCATGACGATCAGAGTCAATTCCCACTGGTATCTTAGAGCTGGAAAATGACATCTGTCATCACAAGTTTTCTGAGAAAGAAATATTCCTTTTCCTATACTGGCCAAAAGCCAAGTCATTAGTTACCAACCAATATAGGTATATCCAAGGGAAAAAAAAGAATTATTACGAGTTTTAATTGCCTTGAACTTCTAGATGGAAGGTTTTACATTCAGTTACACCTGAGTCGCAGAAAACTCCAAGGGACTAGTGGAGTTCTTTGGCCAAACCAGAATCTGGCTTATTTAACGTCCCTAGAAACAGATCATTGGTGGCAACTTGTACACATGCTTGGTATATAGAAGTTTGCTCAGTTTAATCTTAAATGGATTTTAAGATGAAATATATGTGCATTTGTATATGTTTGTATCTATATCAATCTAATATATTAATCATAAGGTACTGAATCATTTTCAAAGGCATAAACTTTATGTGAGGTTAAGAGTACTGATTAGTGTATAAAATATTTCAGGGTATGCCAACATTTTATGCCCACTGAATGCAAAAATGTAGCTTAAGAAAATATTAAATTAACAAATTAAATGAAGCGAAAAAATGTTGGCTAGCTATATCAAAATGCCAGCAGTTCAGATTGCGGAATGTGGGTTATTGCTTGTTCACTGCCCAAGATCTTGCTCACAGGACTCCTGTTATATGGTCAGGGTTTTCCCCACTTTACAAAGCATCAATAATATTTTCAATCCACTATTCCCCTCAGAGTGTAATGTCAATTCTTGTGTACGCTTCAATAGTTCTTTGGAAAGCATCCATAGATGGCTCTTCATAGAGTGAGAGAGAATTACCTGATGTGTCATGGTTTTCACTAAAGACAGCATAAATACACACACACACTCACACACACACACACACACACACACACACACACAATGTTCCCTGACTAACTCTTGTTCAACTTATGATTTTCAACTTTACGATGGTGCAAGAGTGCTATGCATTCGGTAGACTCCATGTTTCTTGTTTTGAATTCCGATCTTTTCCTGAGCTGGCGACATACAGTGGGACACTGTCTCACAGCTGGGCAGAGGCAGAAGAGCACAGCTCCTCATCAGCCACAGGACCCCGAGGGCAAGCAGCCTGCCGTCTGTATTGCACTGCTGAGCTGTGATGTTGGGTAAGTTAAGTGTATCGAATGCACTTTTACTTACGATATAGCTATAGTTTGATTCCTCCAAGGCCCTGTGTTGAAGGCTTGAACACCAGCCCGAGGTGCTAGTGGAAAATGGGGCAGGGTAGGAAGAAGTTAGGTCACTGTCCCCTTCCTCTCTCTCTCACTTCCTGGCCACCACGATGTGAGAATTTCCTCTGCCACATGCTGTCACCATGATGAGCTGCCTCACCACAGGCACTGTGAGCAGAGTCCTTAAAACCAGTCCTGGGACTCGCTGACTTGTCATTGAGATGCTGGGGAGGAAGTAGCAGAAAGTTGGGAGGCAGCGGTCACAGAGAAGAGACCTGAGCCTTAGGTGTCCCCTAAGATGTTGATTGAGTCATTCTTCCAGCAAAATTTATTGAGTACCTATTATACCATAGTATTCTTAATAGTCTCTTATGAGTTGTAATATGTTACAAACTAGCATTAGTTGTTGAATCAACAGGGGAATCTGCATTATCAATGTAAGAAGTCGGGGTAGCTCAGAACTCTCCCTGAGTTGTGCCATACAGCCTGACGGTATAGAAATTAAAGCAGACATGCAGCTGCTGTCTGGGCAGGTGGCTACTGGTCAAATTGCAGGTGTGCCTTGGAGGAGGTCAAGAAGTCCATCCACAAAGTGCTCTTCTTTAAAGCTGGGTGCTTTCCTTTTGGGATACAAGCAAAAATAGCCTCAATTGTAGAGGGCTAGGAGAAGGAAGGAACTTGGCTTAGGGAGCAGAGGGTCATGAGTTTACATGATTAATAAGGAGGTGAACATATGATTCAGAAGTTCAGAGTCAGCACAATCTAAATAAACCTGGTCCGAGAGCAGCAGCTGTTTTCGTATGACTCATTTAAGATGCCTTTCAAAATCAGAAGCTCTACAAATAAGACTTGAAGATGTAGGAGAATCAAGTACAGATGGAGCCACGTTTAACAGCAGAGATCTAATAAGGACTGTCCAAAGGAAGTTTGCATTTTTGTCATGGTCTAGGCCTGTCTTGAAATACGAGGGCAACGTGCATTTCTATTAAAAATGCTTTACAGAACCAAGGCAGCCTCTGAAACACGGAAGCTCCCAGGATTACGTTCTCATGAATCACCGCTGTGGTGCTCATGGCAACCAGGGAGGGTGAGCACCAAGTTCTACGATCGATGACAATTGTACGCGAAAACCAGACTCACGTAAACCACCAGCATGAACAAAGTGGAAGGAATGTGTCATCCCTGACTCGGATCCAGGGGAGGCCTGCTGTCTAGGAAGTGATCTGCTGGGCTGCTCAGTCGGACCCAAGACCCCAGCTACAGGTGTGTGCTTTCCAACAGGTAGTGGAGCCAGAGATGCCAAGGGTAGATGGTTGAGTGTCTCCATGGAAATGGTCAAGTCACAACTAGAAAGAGAACTCTTTTTTTAAAAAAAATATAATATTGCGGAATACACCAAAATCATCCAGTTCTTTCTGTTGTGAATGATGAACATACAACTCTATTGCATTGTAGGAAATGACCCAGAAAAACTCTTGGAATATTTCCAAGTTTTATGATTCTCCAGTTAAGTGTGTGTGTGTCCACGTTGTTATTATTATGCATTTTGGCTAAGCCTGTCCCCGTTCAGTGACTCCATTTTCTACTCTAAATATTGGATCCTTATTTCAGAGACTGAACTACCAAATATATAGCAAATGATCAGAGGAGCAAGGTGGAGATTGGGGGAACAACATGTTCCCACTACAAACATTGTTTATGTTAAATGATATGATTTATATATTTGTACTGTAACTCTTTAAGTACATGTAAGTACTATGGGGATTAATAAACTATACATTTCATGGCATTACTGGGTTTATAGAAGTCTTTCCTATTATATCTTGTAAATGAATGCTAAAAAGCACAATTGCTATAAAATGGTGAGTCCTCAAAAGTTGTTGACGTTGGAAAGAAATTCTCAAACTTGTTACTGGAAAAGTTGAGTTGTTTGATGTGGAAGGACCTCCTTGAGGTTAAATTTTTTTGTCCCCCAGAGGGAACTATCAGTAGAAGATGCAGCAAAAAATATTTTAGGATATTCTAGATCATATTGCATCTGTTTCCACAAAAATTACATGCCTACATTCAATTATGTAACTCTTAAATAGGGGAAATTATAATTCTATCAATTTAAGAATACATAATCTTTTAAAAACACATTTAAGATATAAGCCATATGTTCGATTGAGTAAATCAGGTGTTGAAATAATGTGTTTTACTTTCAAGTATATTATCCCAGTATTTTTAAAGTTCTAAAAAATCAGTAGCAGCCAAAGCCTATCAGAATAAATTGTCAGTCTGGTGGTTGCACTAGAAGACGATGCTTTGACACGTGGGTTCTGACGAGTGGTAACCTGAGAGAATCGGTGACCAGGTGGCACTTGCAGCCGAGGACAGGAGCACCCCCTGCAGCCCGTGTGGGGGTCCGCGTGCTTCCACCCCTGGCCTGGGGGGGAAGGCTGCCCAGCTGGCTCTTGAGTGGTGCCCTGACTCCAGCAGCATGCTCACCTTCCTTTGGTCCCTGAGGATTGTCCCCTGGAGATTATTGGTGGCGATTTTAATCTGTAATTTAATTTTAATCTTTCTTCCTCTCAAAATATTCATTCACCCAATCATTCATTTAAAAATGCTTCTGGTACATCAGGAGCTATACTAGATGCTGGGAATACGATGGTGAGCAAACAGGAAAAAGCCAGATAACCACACCCTGGATGTGTCATTGTGATCCAAGAAAGGAGCTGCGGAGGTGAGAGTAAGGGCCATCGTGGCACAGGATGGAGGACCCTGAACTCAGATGGGGAGCTAGGAAGCTGCCCTAAGGAGCCCCGCTTGGGTTAAAAAAAAATAATTAGGCAGTCACTAAGTGGGTGGATTATTGAGATTAATTAAAACTGAATAAAATTAAACATTCAGTTTCTCAGGCACAGCAGCCACGGTCCAGGGCTCACTAACTGCACATAGACACTGCCTGGATGCAGCAGCATCGGCCTCAATGCAGAACGCTCTGCTGCAGCGCAGATCCAAATGGTGCACAGGACGAACTAGCAAAGCAGTGACAAAACCCTTCCTAGCTGAAAAAATGTCATATGCAAAGGCCCTGTGGTGGGAGGGACAGCACACAAAACGTTCTCCATGACAAGTTCAGCTGGGCAGAAAAGAAAGGAAAGGATACAAGGAGAAGGCAGAGGGTTGGTAGAGAGGGGAGGGTGGTCCTGGGAAACCCAAATTCACACACAGGATGGTCATAGTGAGAGGACAAGGGAAGCATAGGCAGCTGGGGTCCAAGAAAAGCAGGGTGGACTCCCTGATTTTGTCTGTAGCGCGGTTGCAGATGATGACAAGGCCCAGAGGTGACCCCAAGACAGGTGTTTGGACTGGAGAGGAGACCTGAATACCACTGTCACCTGGGCCAGCTCTGGGTGGCCTAGACTGGGTTGAGAAGAGCTCCAGGACCAAGGGAGGTCTCGAGAGGTGAATAGGGAGGGAGAGGAACTCGTGCCACGCCTGTGGACACTGGCCCAGAGGATGGCGGGCAAGAGCACAGCAGAGCCGGGCCGGGGCGACAGTGGCCGCAGCACACCCCTCCACCCGAGACAAGCCACCAGCACCTCTTGAGAGGTCCCCCGGAGAAGCAGGGTCCTCTGGGGAAAGCCAGGTTTTGTTTGGAGGAAGGAGACAAAGGCCGCGTTCAGAGCAGGCTGAAGGTAAGAGCAAGTTTGCTTAGTGAGCTGTGATCGCTGCAGGACATGCAGGGAGCAGAGGGCTACTCGGGAGGGCCAGCGGCTGAGCAGCCGCCCCTCTGGGCACGGACTGATGACAAGGTAAACCCCAGGCCTGGGAGGGGCTGCCGTGGGAGCCCTTGGCTCCTTGAACCTGGGGTGGGGTATTCCTGCCACCGATCCTGTGCAGCCACCGCTTGGAAAGTTCTTGAACCAGGCATGGCAGTTCCGGTCCTTGCAGGGCTAAGCTTGGTGCCGGTCTCAGAGGCTTTGGTTTCAATGCCTGCCAGTCTCAGACTCAGGTGTCGAGACCCCCACGGAGAGGAGGATCCTAAGTCAGGTGCTCAGAACCGCAGAGGGTGGACATTAACCAGTCCATTCCAGAGAGCCCTGTTGGCCACGCTGGAGTCTCCGTCTCTCTACCCCAGCAGCCTGGCGGAGGCTGGCCCCGGGACTCTGCAAATGATAAATGCTACTTTCCAACCTTTTTGAGTTGACAGCCTGCCCTCATCAGTCCCTTGATAAAGATCAGAGGCTCTTATATCAGATGTAACCACTGAGTCCTGCAACCCAAGAACTCTGGTTGCTGCACACCCTCAGAATCTTAATGGCAAAGCCTTGTGGGAGCTGCAGGTTTGTAGCCAGGTTTGATTTAGTCCCAACAGAATGCAGCTAGAGCTTCTGTCTACGTTGCTGAACATCAACTATCTGGGAGGTTATTTGTGATTTCAGTGATGTGACATTTTCCCCACTGATAAAAGCAATCAGAATGACAAAAAAGCAAATCTGAAAATAAAATGAAGGTCACAGTTAAAAGAGTTGTTGAAAAATGTCGTGCACTAATTCAGTTTCTCCCACGTGAACCAAAGATGGTGCAGAAGGTAAGAACCGAGTAGCCCGCTCGTTTTGAAGGCAGAATCTGGCTGGCAGTAGATAGAGAACCAGAGATTCAATCATCAAATCCACTATTCCCCAGACCAGGCAACTGACACTTGGCACAGTGAATATTTCCAGGCACTTTAACCTCTACTGACAAAGTGTCAGGAGAGACTCAGTATTGAGAATGACAGTCCTATTGTCGGCATCATATTCTGACGTTACAGAATTACGGAATCTTAGATCTGACTTGCTATCGCGTTGTCTGCTCCAGCGTGGGACCTTGGCAAGGTGGTCACCTCTGCCCCTTGACCATGTCCCCTGAGGGGTGTCAGCTTCTCCCAAGGCCCCACCTGCTGGGCAATAGCTGCGAATGTTGGGGAGTCTTCACCTGTAGCTGGGCCGTCACCCTGATGAGCTCCATCCACAGGTTCTTCCATTTTCCCACAACAGTTAGGTCCACTGTAATTCTTTTCTTTTCCAGGTAAGACATCTCCAACTCTCAGACTCATGTGTGACATTTAGGGCAAAGATGAAGTGAAGCGAGGAGAGAGAAGCATACTGTGGCTAATTATGGGCACCGAGGGCGTGGGGTTTACTCCGGATCCCCAAATGCATCTTGTCAACCTTTAGAGTCAGTGGCATGTCCTCATCAGCACATGATGTAGACCCAAAGATCTCTTATCAGAAAGGATCATTAAATTCTGTAATCCAGGAACTCCACAGCACATCCCAAATTTTTAAATTGTGAAATGAACTGCCTACACTAAAAAGTCTCAAATGCTGCCCATCAAAACATGAAGCAGAGTATTAAGATCCAGGGGAATGAACTTCACTTTGTACTTGTGAAGTGTGGGCTGAGATGGGTGAGTTAATGTCAGGATCTGTAGGCTTCGTGTTGTGCTAAAACACAATAGTATTCAAAACATTACAGCTTTGTTATAAAAAGTGAAATTATTACTTGCTACTTAACTCCATCCTTAAATGAAGAAAGAAAACATCTTATCCAACCTCTTCAATATTAAGATTTTAATATGTATGACTATGTCAAAATGAATCCCACTGGTGTATATCACTGTAATGAATCAATAAATTTTTTAAAATATTAAACTTTTAGGAAACAACTGATATACCAAGGTGTTCTTACCTAAGACTTAAATTATATTTGAGAAAGTTGTGTGTGTCATTTTCAAAGGCCCATTGGCCATAAAAATACAAATTTACTATGATTTTTCATTTTAATCCTAGAAGAAGTTCTTTATTCTCTAGAAAACCTAGTACATCAATGGCACTTATTTAAGTATCCACCAATATATGTGTTCTCAACGAATTCAAAGTATAAAATTACTTATTTTCTAAAGAGGCAGATAAATACACACATTTATCTGACAAATGTAGCCTCACCTAAACTACACAGATATTGATGTTTGATCAAAGATTGATTTACCTACTGACAGAAGTATGTTTAAAACATAGTCAAAGAAACCAGAGACAAATAGATTTGAAATGGAATTTTGTTACTTACAAATTGCTTTGTGCCTGGTGGGATTTTCAAATTTTGACCCTAACTAGATTTGGCTCTATGTAAATTTGCTGTTAAGAGGTTTCGGTCTGTATAGGCCTGTAGCTGTTTGTTCACCCACGCTGCACACGTCATATTGCCTGATGAGAACTGGAGAAAAGTGGATTCTATTTATTAGATTGCCCATGGGAAGAGCAGGTCCAGAGAAAATATTTTTGCTAAGCATTTGCCATTTGTTTGCTAGCACCATAGTAATGTTGAACTGGAGAGATGTGTGTTTATGCATGATAAAATTAAATTGGTAATAAGTTTCTTTTATACCATGATCATTCCATTGATTAGGAGTCTGCTTCATGGTAGGCATCATGCTAAGAATCAGAGGGGACATAAAGATGACTGAGGTAGCTCTCTTTCCACATGGTGCCTGGTGGAACAGATACCAGAAGAAGTAGTGATGACGTAGCATGATGTCTTACAGGATATGCAAAGTGTTGTTTTAACATAACATATGGTAACATATATGTAACACGGTGGGAAGATTCAAATGCAAGTTCCAGGTTTAACTGCTAAACCATATACAAGAAAGCTGAAAAGAAGTTGCAGGATGACGTGGCCAACTCTTTCAAACTTACTTTCCTAATTTAAACCAGGCATATCGTTTCTCTCTTTCTTTAGCTTTCTGAGCATCTTCATTTTCATTAAAGACTTTCTTTAAAAGATTTGTCAGAGAATTTCATGGAAGAGATCGCTTTGAGCTGGGCCTTGAGGAAACGAGGCTTTTCGGAGCTGTAAAGACGCCAGAGAATATTCCAGGCATCAGAACCTGTGGGCACAGAGACCAGTAGTCCTGCTCTGCTTGGGGGAGCGGGAAGCCCTGGGCTGCTCCCTGGGATGTGGGAGGAGAAAAGGTAGCAGCCTCAGCCAGCAGGGAGCTGGGTCTAGAAAGGTCTGCAGACAGGGAGAAGCAGTGGAGGCCTATTTTATTTTATTTACTTCTACTTGTAAATAATTTCAAATTATCAGAAAAGTTGTGAATATAGACAGCATAAGGAACAGCCCTATACCCTTTACTTTCCTATGGTTAGTATTTTATCTCATTTGCCGTTTCATTCACCATTTTCTCTCTTTTTGTTATGCATGCATTCATACCATGTGCACATGTGTGCATATTTATATTATTTCTGTACCTTTTGAAAGTAAATTGAATACATCACCGTGATCCCCTTCTCCTACATATCTCTGTTTCTCCTAAAGTAGAGCTATTCATTTTACAACCACAGAACAGTTATCAACTTTAATAAATTTAACCCTAATAAAATACTTTTTATCCACCCTGAAATCCATATGCCAATTTTGTCAGTTGAAGCAATAACATCTTTGAGAGCATTTTCCTCTTTTAGGACGGGATCCAGTCTAAGATAGAGTGCTGCTTTAATTCTCACATCCCTTTACTATGTTAACGTAGAACACCCGTACAGCCTTTCTGTGACTTTCATGACATTAACTTTTTAAAATGACCTAGCTGACTCCCTTCTTTTAGTAGAGGATTTTTCATTTTGGTGCAGAAATAGGGGATGATGTAATCAGATATGGGTTTTTAGGAAGGCCGTTCCAGAGACAATTGAGGATGCACCTGAAGTCGAGAGGTTATTGGAAAGGCATGAGGTGGGGGCCACCGTTGGTCAAAGTTCCCCTCTGGGCAGGCAGAAGGACAAGGTATGACTCTGCCAGGTCCCGGGAGAGTTGGGGCCAGATGGGAATGGAAGGAAAGGGATACACAGTCTGCATCCCGGGTGAGGTTGCCTCAGGAAGGAAGGTATTCCCCCAAATGTCAAGTCCAAAGGGACTGGCAGAGAGGGAGGAGCCAAGTCCAAAACAGCAGGCTTGGATTTCAGATTGTAGCATAGATGAGAAAACCTGAAGATTCTTTTGAAAATGGCTTAATGTGTAGCTGAGCTTACATAAAAGGAAGTAAATCCTCAAGAACCTAAAAATTAAGAGGGAAGAAAAGCTAAAAAGATAGGCATGAACAGACACTCTCGTAAACTGCAGAGGAGTTTCCTGATCTTAATATTACCTATGAAAACTCACATGGATACAGGAAATCAGGCCTTCAGTTCTGAGAAGGAGACCTGGGTTGGTAAAGCATTCACCTCCATAAAAGGAAAAAATTCACCCACAGAAGATTATAAGGAAGCTTGCCTCTCTTGGCGGGGCCTTGGCCGGAGGGAGAAAAGCCACAGGTAGATTTGGGTTTGTATTTACACTGTAAATCCAAGTAGTTAGGGGTAGTTAGGAATATTTCACCTTGAATATAATATCCAAACAAAGCCAGCAATAATGTAGGTTTGTCCTACAGAAGCATAACTTTGACCCTGACCCTGATCTTCAACATAATTCATATGAATCCCCCTGAGAAAGACTTGCTGAAGATGAGTTCAGTCAAAAACTGGAAAACATGTGGGAAGGAGGAAATTGACCATGAGCAGAAATCTTCAGAAGAAAACTAGCACATCTAAGTCCCAAAAACTTCACATAGTGGGAGTGCTGACCTAAGACCATAACACAAGCGCTTAAAGACATAAAATACTTACTCTAAATCCCAAGAAAAGAATAGGATACTTAGGGATGGAAACAGGAAAATTTGAAACAAGATAGGAACATGACGGAACTTTAAGAAATACAAAATATCCTTGGTATAACCCAGTTGATTAAATAGTATTTACAGTTAAAGAGAGAATTAATGAATGGGAAAACTCCGGACATTCAACACCTCAGACCACGGGGATGCAGATGCAGTAGACTTAATAACAGGATTTCTAAAGGTTGTAATTCAGGAAGAGAAAAAATTATCTAAAGGGAAAGATTCAGGTGCAAGAAAGAATGATGAGCAAAGTAATTGTTAAATATGTATACTATAGATTGAATGCTTTATCCCTCCACATTTTATGTGAAAACTTAATCCTCCATACAGTATTGGGAGGTGTGACTTTGGGGGAGGTGTTTGAGTCATGAGCACTCTGCCTTAGAAGCAGATAAATGCCTCTATAAGTTGGGCTTGCAGGAGAAGTTTAGTTCTTTCTGCTCTTCTTTCTGCTCTTTAGAATAGGCAGCACTGCAGGCACCATCTTGGAAACAGACCAGGTCCTAACCTGCTGGTCCCTTGATCTTGGACTTGCCAGTCTCCAGAACTGTGAGAAATAAGTTTCCGTTCATTATAAACTACCCAGTGTCAGGTACTCTGTTATAGCAGCCACAAAACAGATCAAGACAATGTGGCTCAATAAATGTTATTGAATAAGTCATGGTTATGGTTTAGATATGAGGTATCTCCCAAAGGCTCATGTGTGAGACAAGGCAAGAAAGTTTAGAGGTGAAATGGTTGGGTTATGAGAGTCTTAACCCAATCATGGAATTAATCCCCTGATAGGGATTAACTGAGTGGTGACTGTAGGCAGGTAGGGTATGGCTGGAGGAGATGGGTCTTTGGTGGCATGCCTTTGGGGTTTATATTTTGTCATGGTGAGGAGAGCGCTATCTCTTTCTCTCTCTCTCTCCCCCTCCCTCCTTTCTGATTATCATGTCCTGAGCTGCTTCCTCCACCACAGTCTTCTGCCATGAAGTGCTGCTTCCCCTCTGGCCCACGGCAACAGAGTCAGCCAACTATGGACTGAGACCTCTGAAACCATGAGCCCCAAGTAAACTTGTCCTTGTTTTTTTTTTTTTTTTTTTTTTTTTTTGGTGATCACAGCAGCAAAAAATCTGATTAAAACAATCACTAAGCTCCTATGTCTCATTTGGGGTTGAAAGAGAGAAAGAATGAAAATTTGAATAATAATTAGATATAAAATGAAGGAGGAATGAGCAAAGTGAAAGGAATCTCGGGTTCTCAGTGTTTGGAAAATAGAGCAGTTATTAGCTCTAGTTCAAGTTTAAAATTTGAGGATAAAAGCATTAAGAGAATAGTTACAGGGTACGCACTGTCCAAAACATTGAGGGAGGTGGGTCAGAAAAAATTCTGACTGATCCAAAGGCACTAGAACAACTTAAAAAAAAAAAAAAAATACATCAAGGGGAGGGGAAAGAAAAGACCCTAAAGAAGACAAGAGAAATAACTCTACGTATATTAAAAATCTTAATGCATGTAAATGGACTAAGTGCTTCAGTTAAAAGATAGATTCTCGACTGGATTTAGAAAAAGAGAGATCACCTTTCTATTCCCTAAAGAGGCGTACCTAAAATATCAGAGCTTAGGTAATTTGAAGTGGGGAAAAAAAAGGAAAGTGAAATAGGCAAAATTTAAACAAAAGAAATCTGCAGGTTCCATATAATTTTCAAGTAAAACGTTCCTTAAGAAATGAAGTGCCATTAAGAATTAAAGGATAAAAGAAATAATTCCATGGTGATATAACAAGTTTGAATTTAACTGTGGCTAATAGTATAACTTTAAATTCTACAAAGCGAAAATTGGCAGAACTCTATTGGGAAGAAGGGTGTAGATCAATAATAAATGGGATGAACCTGAGGTGAGCTCAGCAGTCTGTCTTTATCTGTGGGGGCCACACTCAGAGACCCCCATGGATGCCTGAACCTGAGGGTAGCGCTGAACCCTACAATAGGTCAGTGTCTTTACCATTTTAACTAAGCCCTTGGCACACACTGTGGCTCAGTTAATACGTTACTGGCTAAGTAACTTTTGCAATTTGAGGTGTGACAGCTAAACTAGCACCTATTTCTTTTTCTTCACAATTTCACAGATAGATTTATTTTTACAATAGATCTTAGAAACTCAGTCTACCATATTTTTCTTTCCTTATTAAGTCCAAAACGTTCATTTAAAGGAAGCACTTTACAGGTTCTCTTTGGCTCATCCAAATTGCCAGCATCTCCACTCTTGTACTTGAGGGCCAGGGTTAAGTAGAATAAGCAGTACTTAACACAGGCACTAAGATACCATCAGTCTACCTAATAACCATACTGGGCAGGTAGGATATATAGTGTGGATACACTGGACCAAGGGATAATTCATATCCTGGGCAGAATGGAGCAAGATGGCACAAGATTGCATCTTGCTACTCAGAGTGGCATGTGATTTAAAAATGATGACTTATTCGTTTCTGGAAATTTCCATGTAATGTTTTCAGATCATGATTAACCACAGGTAACTGAAGTCATGGGAAGTTAAATCACAGATTAGGTGAGATGGGGACACTGTACCTGTGAAGCAGCCAGTGAGGAATATCAAAGGCACTAGACATATGTGATCTGTATCTCTACGGCAATGTCACAGAGCTGAATGTGAACACAGTGGAATGCATTACTCCAAGTTCAGTAGACTCTGAGTTCCGTGGGGAGGAGGACTGTGTGTTCCCTTTGCAATCCCCCTTCCATCTCAGTGCGTCATATAAGTAAGTGCTCAGTGAAGTTTACGTTGAGCACATCCCCATAGATATTGATTTTTTTTTTTAAGGATGTACACACTTTTAGTTTTAGAGACGAATTTTTATTGAATGAATTTTACAAGGACCATAAGAAAGATCTGAGATATATTTTCTACCTTTAGGAAATCATAAGTCCTTAAAACGTTGTTGAAAAAAATCCCAATAACTTGAAAAATTAAAAGGCAACAATCATTTGTCTATAACCAAGTTTGAACTGATATCACGTTTGGATGGGAAGAGAGAGAAAGAGTTCAGGTGCTGGAGAAGGCTGTCACTATATTGAGTTGGAGAATGGGTGCCATGCGTTGAGAAAAGAGATTTTGTTTTGAAAAGTTGGCATGAGTACAAGCTTAGGAGCAGGAACACGTGTGTGCATCGCAGGTACTGATGGTGCCAGGGTGGCTGTGGGCAGCAGCAGCAGAGGAGTTGGGAGATGGGTCATGTGAGGTCACTGAGGGCCTCGACCCTGTTGGGGACACTGAATCACGTGCATTCTTAAGTTGGTCTGACATAATTTTAATAAAATGTTACCATGAACGATTTGAAAAAAGGAGAGGGCAGGAAGTGGACATCTTTAAAGTGATCCCGGTCTAAACCCATTAGGTCCGGGACTCAGGGCAAACCAGGCGAACACGTGGCATGGGGGAAATGTGAAAGTCATTGGGAAGGAAATGAGGCCGATGGGTATCAGGCTGGGAATAAGCACACGGTGAAGGTAGACCCCGTGGTGGTGGTGTCCTGGATGAACGGCTGGAATCAAGAAAAGCCAGTCATTCTCAGATCTATAGGAATTTGGAAAGAGTAAGAAACTCAGAAATCATGTCACTCACCCTCTTTTCAGAGCCGAGAGGATTAACGTCCAGGGGCCTTAGTGCCTTGCTCATGGTCACCTGGCTCCAGTAGGAGCCACCTGGGAGCATTTGGGCCACTCACTGCTGGGAGACCAGTGTTGGTTCCCAAGTTCAAGGCCAGCCTGGGCAATTTAGTGAGACCCTGCCTCAAAATAAAAAGGGCTGGGGGTATAGCTCCAGGGGGACTCTGGGCTCCATCCCCGGAATGGGTTGGCGGGGCAGGGAAAAAAAAGAAAGGCAGTTAGAAGCCTAGGAGTGGACGTGCCCTTCAAGGGAGTGGTGCTACGGGGGAGGGAGAGAGAAGC
Source organism: Sciurus vulgaris (assembly GCF_902686455.1). Lineage (NCBI taxonomy): Eukaryota > Metazoa > Chordata > Mammalia > Rodentia > Sciuridae > Sciurus > Sciurus vulgaris. The sequence goes on from NC_136469.1 coordinate 9,167,802, forward strand.
AAAAAGAGTCGCAGTTCGGGATTCAAGCCAGAGGGTGGTGGATCCCCGAGAAGTGGGGATGGATGACAGAAGGGAGCCCGTCAGCAGGGGCCGAGCCGGGCCCGGGCAGGCTCCCTTCTGGGAGTTCTGTCTTTGTTACTTACTCTGCACCCAGCGAGCATCCTGCTGCGCTTCTGTGCGAGCTGCAGCCTTCGCACAGGGCTGTGTCCCCTCTTCCCACACTTGGGCAGTCCCTGCCTGTGGGCCTTCCGTTTATTTGATCACTAACATGCAAGAGCCCAGTAGGAGCCACAGATGAGCATCTGTGGAACTGCCGGCCACCTGCCTTGGTGTTGCTCCCCTGCGGCCTCCCACCTCGGGCACCTGACGTGACCCGCGTTCTTAGGAGCGTTTATGTAGTCGTATCATTTATGCATGTGTATACCAACTCACTGAAGTTTTTATTTATTTTTTCACTTTAGTGGGGCTTTTATGCTATAAGCAATCTGCAGAACTTCCTCTTTATTTTTAATTTTTCTGGTACTGGGGATTGAACCTCACTGAGCTACGCTTCCAGTTATTTTATTATTTATTTATTTATTTATTTATTTATTTATTTATTTATTTGAGACATGAGCTCACTAAGTTGCCTAGACTGGTCTTGGGCTTGCGATCCTCCTGCCCCAGACTCTGGGATTTTAGGTGTGTGCCACCATGCCTGGCTGGAACTCCATTTTCCATTCATTATTATGCTGTTAAGATTCATCTATATTGTGGACGAAGCTGTCATCCATTTTCACTGCTTTGTAATACTCCACCTGAGTGGGTCACCCTCTGTGTTCTCCTTTATGGTTCAAAGGCAGCCAAGGAATCAGGGCTGCTGACTCAGAGCCCACCCCAGTCCTTCCAGAAGGGCTGCTCTCTAGGAGGTTCTGAGCTCGAGAGTGTCTTTGCAAACCCTGAGAAGGACTCCTTCCCGTCAGGGAGTCCTGCAGGTGTGTGTGTGAGCATGTGTGTGCGCGTCTCGCATGCACACGCACAGGGAGGTCCACACTGGGCAACTTCAGAAGCAAGGCCGCCACTCTGTCCGGGTCTCCTGTCTTTCTGAAGTGCGCCAAACGACTCTTCTCTTAGGTTTAATTGTCGCTGTGCTCCGTTGCCGAAACTTCCCATCGTTTTTATTTTACAAAGACACTATGAAATTTTTTAACCAAACAAACAAAGCAGCGTGGCCTTTGTGTCCAATGACCAGCCTCTCTGACCCTTTCACACCTTCCCAAGATGTCCCCCAGGGGAAGGAAGAACGTGGGTATCTCATGATTGATGGATATGGAAATCGAGGGCCATGCAAAGGCCAAAGAATAGCAGTGCAGCCTGGGCCACACAGTCTTCCAGGGAAGCTCTTCTTGCACAGAACCCTGGCTGGCCTGTCACCTCTGACTTCCAGTCATTTTCTGGTCCTCCACTCTTCTTTTCCTCTTGGGTAATGGGTTGCTTGCAAAGTAAAATAGTATGCAAATCCATGAACTAAGGTAGGACACGGGCCGGCCAGTCACCAACGACTCACACACACTTGTGAACACACACGCAGAAAGCACGGCTTGACCTGCAGTGTGAGCCACAAGGAGATGCTTAATCAGGAGAGAAAGGCCAAGCATGTCACTCCTGCTGGACAGAACTTTAGGGCCCAGCAGGGAACCACAGCTCTTTGTCCTCACTCTCAGATGAAGGTACATTTCCCAATCTGTGTGTCCCCAAAGTGCTGGATCTAAGTCGTGTTCAATTGTAGTTTATGTTTGCAAATCCATTCCTAGACAGTCGATACTATGTGACAATCCCTGTGTGACCTCTATCTCACATTCTTCTGCACACGTGTCTAAGGTGTTTACACTCAGCCCGACACACAGTATTATTACCAATGTATGTTTATTCACCCTTGGTTTCCCATTAAAAAATACTACAACTCGGCCATAAATATATAGCAGAGAAAAGGTGAATCTCCTCGTGGGAAGAGGCTACATGGAGCATTCTGGTCCCGTGGAGATGAGTGCAGCCATTTTTCTGTAGATAAAATAAGCTCTTATCTTATGAAGAGCTACGTTAATTACAGCCTCAAGTTCTGTCTCACGTTCCTCTTTCAGAGCCAAGGAGAGAGCAGAGAAAATGTGTGCTGTTGGGAGACTGTACTCCCATTTTCTTTCTGTTCTTGGAAAATGGCTTTTCCAAAAGGTAAATAATACACAAATGCCACGGTGTAGCTGGAACACGCTGCCAAACACGACGGACCGTTCCAGCGGCAGCAGCGACAGCTAGAACTTCAGAAGCAAAAAGCAAATTCCAGTGTTGCGAGCAACTTGCCCATCGTAATAGAGGGAGATGAAACTTAATGTCATAGCAGCGTGAGTGTAGGAGGTAATTCTATTTCATTTGCCTTTCAGACAACACAGAAATGGAACATGGTGATACAAGCAAATGAAAAAACCCTGGTAGTAAGGGACATGGAGGTTTCTTCGATCTGCGTGGAGGCCTGAGCTTCGGTTTTAGAATTGGCAAAGGTAGCTCTCACTTTCTAGAGTCTGCCTGAAGAACTGTGGGTTTTACTTTTCCCCATTACCTTTGTTGGGTGCTGGTCACTGACAAGGTTAAATGGACGCAGGAAAAGAGTGAGAACCATCTATGGAGCAGACACAGAAGACGACCAGCACCCCACTTCCTCTGCACTTCTTCACGAACTTTGTCTGTTTCTTATTTAGTGCCAGCCCTTGCCTAGACCTTGTCCAGCGACTGCTGTCAATCAAGCGTGCACGCAGGGAGCCTGCTGAGGGGTGGGCTGCTGTACTCTTATTGTTTATGTGTTGTCTTAGTCAGCTTTTTTGCTGCTGTGACTAAATGATCTGACCAGCACAATTATAGAGGAGGGAAGGTTTATTTGCAGGCTGATGGTTGCAGAGGTCTTAGTCCACAGAAGGCTGGCTCCATTCCTTGGAGTTTGAGGTGAGGCTGAGCATCATGGTGGAAGAGTGTGGCGGAGGAAAGCAGCTCACGTGGTGATGATGAAGCAGAGAGAGAGACTCCAGTTGCCAGATACAAATATATATACCCAAAGCCAGGTCCAGTTCCCAGCTCCTCCAGCCACACCCCACCTGCCTCCAGTTACCACTCCAGTTACCAACCAATCCTGATGGGAATTGATTCACTGATTAGGTTAAGGTTCTCCTAACCCAACCATTTCACCTCTGAACCTTCCTACATCATCTCACAAGTGAGCTTCTGGGGGACACCTCACATGTAAACCATAACCTGCATCTACAAAGGAAGCCAGGACTGTCTAATGTACTTCACTGTGGATGGCATCTTCCACGTCACACCCAGGAAACAGAGCAGGTCAAATGGAATACTTGGAAGATATTAAGGAATTAAAAAGAGCAGCAGGCCCACAGAATATTACAAGTGAAAATTGAATCAACAATCCCATTGCTATCTTATAAATAAAACAAACACATTGAATCTATTAAAATACCGCAAAAGAACATGGAATTGAGCTTCATCAGAGGACGACTGTTGTCCTCTGTCACACAGAATGGGTTCCCACTTACAAACGGCATTGCCTGGTACAGCAGAAGGAGCCCAACCAACCTAGATTTGCACTTCTGAGCTGTCTTGATTGGCTGGTGATGCTGGCGAGGTGCCCTTCTGTCTCAGTATTTCCCCACAGTACCTTCTAGGCTCTTGGTGAGCATCCAGCGTTGTGCAAAGTGTCTAAAGAGTGTCCAGCATATCTGGGCTTAAAAGTTAGTTGCTGTTGTCATTATTATTACCCAGCTGGGCAAACGGCTTTTCTGTCAAATACCTCTAATATTGTGATAAAATAAAGACTCTTTTGAAGAGTCTAATAATCTGCCTTAAATTCAGAGATGGCTTTGATTCAAAGAGCGCAGGTCCATTTTTATTCCTCCTCTGGTTCCTTCTGCTAAGGGAAGGGAGCGACATCACCTGAGCCTGGTGCCGGGACGTGAGGAGAGATCTCCGGCTGCCCCACTTGCTGCAGCCAATCAGCGGGGAACGGGGGCAGACCCTTTGAGTTTTGGCCACCAGGGACATCCCGAGTGACCCGATCCAGTCCGCCAAACGCAAATCGATCTGCATCACCTGAAAGGATTGGAGAAGTTTGCAATGAACGGTCTACTCAGAAGCAAAGAACTGAGGCGAAGCTGTGGGTTCCTCTGACAAAAACCATCCTTAAAACTCATCTGGGGTTTTCAAGATGGCGGCCTAGAGGGTGGCTGCATTTCATGTTGCTCCAGGACTCAGGATTCAAAAGAGGAGATATTGAGACGCTTGGGACCAACTCAAAGCAGCCGGGTGACTCTCACCCCCTGGGGGGGCATCCCGGATGGGACGGGGGTCCCGGAACGCAGGAAACTTTGTGAAGTAGAACTGCCGGCGAGACGCCCCTCCCCCCGCTGGAGCAGTGAACTCGGACAGCTGGGAGCGCCGTAAAGGAGGCCGCTCGGCACAGCGCTGGGACTCGGAGCAGCCACTGGGGCTCCGGCGGCTGCCCAGGGGAGGAGAGGCGAGGAGAACTGTGTGGACTCAGGACACCGGGGCCTGCCCTGAGGAGGAGGAGAGGAGCGTGGCCACTTGGATTCGGAGAGACTGCACCAGAGCTACAGGCGGTTGCCAGAGGAGAAGCCGCAGCGAGCTGTTTGGACTCAGAACGACGCTTCTGAACCCCGGGGCCTGCCCTGAGGACGAGGAGGAAGAGGAGCGGCCGCTTGGATTCGGGTGACTACACCAGAGCTACAGGCGGTTGCCAGAGAAGGGGCTGCGTGGCGAGCTGTTTGGACTCTGACCACTTCTGAACCCCGGGGCCTGCCCGGAGGAGTAGGAGAAGGAGGAGGAGGAGCGCGGCGGGTCCTTTGGACTCGCAGTGACTGCATTAGCGCTCCAGGCGGCTGCTCAGAGGAGAAGGCGAGTGGTGAGTTGTTTGGTCTTAAAGTGACTGCTTCTGAACACAGGGGGGCTGCCTGGAGGAGAAGCGTGGTGGGACGCTTGGTCTTGAGTGGCCGCACCTGAGCTCCGGGCGGTGCCCAGAGGACCCATGCAGCGGGTCACGTGAATTCAGAGCCACTCAGAGGGACTGCTCCTGAACACCCGGGGGGTTATCTGGAGAAGGAGGAGGAACGGGGAGGGTCACTTCGACTCGGAGTGATTGATTGCCCCGGGCTACGGGTGGTTGGTGGGAGGAGGAGGCGCGAAGTGAGTTTCTTGAACTCCTAGTGACCACACCGGCATACTGGGCGGCTGTCTGGAGGAAGAGGCCTGTGGCGGGTCTCTGGGACTCAGAGCGATTCTTCGGGGCCACAGGTGGCTGCTCAGAGGAGGGGCCATGCAGCCAGGCGATTAGGTGCAGAGCAGGGTCCCAGGATCTAGGAGGCTTCTGGGTGGAAGAGCCGCACAGAGACAAGCTTAGGGCGGAGCGAAGGTTCCAGGCCTGTGGGCAAATTCTCTGAGGAGGGGCAGCCTAAGGAGATTCATCTGCGAAGGGTGAGGCTCCGAGGCCCAGGAGGTAGGGCCGGGCCCCTGGGAACTTTGCAGAGGAAGGCAGCCCAGCCCAGGCAGTAGTTGTAAATTGAGGGGAACCTCTAGGAGGAAACTGACCAGCGAGACCTCCCCACTGGGTGAGTCTTCCCTGCCTGGTGAGGTTTCCCCACAAGGACGGTAAAACCAGAGACACAGGCCCAAACAGGCCTTGCCTCAGCCCGCAGCCTAGGTCCCCTTTGGATGACCATTGGTCAACAAGTGGAGGCACCTCTGCCCACTAGCAGGGAATATACCCCACCTGAAGGCCACCACTCCTAGAGAGGCAGCTTCCTTGTGGAGCACCGCATTATCAACTTCCTCCAAGACTTCAGCCTACTGAAGGCTAAGAGGGGATATATATAGAAATCTTCAGGGACATTGTAAATCAACAGAGGAAATCTGCAATATCTCAGCGGTCCACTGATACCTGAACAATATGAGAAAACAAGGAAAGAAAATGCTGCAAACAAATCTAGATGTTACATCAATAAAACCCAATGACAGCATGGCAGAAGAAATGACAGAAAAGGAGTTCAGAATGTACATAATTAAAATGATCAGAGAAGCAAACGATGAGATGAAAGAGCAAATGCAAGCATTGAATGATCGCACCAATCGACAGTTAAAAGAGCAAATACAGGAAGCAAAAGATCATTTCAATAAAGAGTTAGAGATATTGGAAAAAAACCAAACAGAAATCCTTGACATGAAGGAAACAATAAACCAAATTAAGAACTCCATAGAAAGCATATCCAATAGGATAGAACACCTGGAAGACAGAACCTCAGACATTGAAGACAAAATATTTAACCTTGAAAACAAAGTTGAACAAACAGAGAAGATGGTAAGAAATCATGAACAGAATCTACAAGAACTATGGGATATCATGAAAAGGCCAAATTTAAGAATTATTGGGATTGAGGAAGGTCTAGAGAAACAAGCCAAAGGAATGAACAACCTATTCAATGAAATAATATCAGAAAATTTCCCAAATCTGAAGAATGAAATGGAAAATCAAGTTCAAGAGGCTTATAGGACTCCAAATACACAAAATTACAACAGACCCACACCAAGGCACATTATAATGAAAATACCTAACATACAAAATAAAGACAGAATTTTAAAGGCTGTGAGAGAAAAGAACCAAATTACATTCAGGGGGAAACCAATACGCATATCAGCAGATTTTTCAATCCAGACCCTAAAAGCTAGAAGGTCCTGGAACAACATTTTTCAAGCCCTGAAAGAAAGTGGATGCCAACCAAGAATCTTATACCCAGCAAAACTTACCTTCAAATTTGACGATGAAATAAAATCCTTCCATGATAAACAAAAGCTAAAAGAATTTACAAAAAGAAAGCCAGCATTACAGAACATTCTCAACAAAATATTCCATGAGGAAGAGATGAAAAACAAAGAAGCAAATCAGCAAAGGGAGGAATTATCCTAAAGGAATTGTCAAATAAAGGAGGAAACAAGTTGTGTCAAACAAATAAATAAACAAAATTTTAAAAATGAACCAAATGACCGGGAAACCAAATCATTTCTCTATAATAACCCTGAATGTTAATGGCCTGAATTCATCAATCAAAAGACATAGACTGGCAGACTGGATTAAAAAGAAAGATCCAACAATATGTTGCCTGCAAGAGACTCACCTCATAGAAAAAGATACCCATAGATTAAAGGTGAAAGGATGGGGAAAAACATACCATGCACATGGACTCAGCAAAAAAGCTGGAGTATCCATCCTCATTTCCGATAATGTGGACTTCAAGCCAAAGTTAGTCAGAAGGGATAAAGAAGGTCATTTCATACTGCTTAAGGGAAGCATAAATCAGCAAGATATGTTAGCAAATACAAGAAGATAGAGACACTACCATGTATTCTATCAGATCATAATGGATTGGTGTTAGAAATAAATGAAAGAGTAAAACACAGAAACTATTCCAACATCTGGAGATTAAACAATATGCTATTATATGATGAATGGATAACAGAAGATATTAGGAAGGAAATTAAAAAATTCTTAGAGGTAAATGAGAACAAAGAAACATCATATCAAAATCTCTGGGACACTATGAAAGAAGTACTTAGAGGGAAATTTATTTTATGGAGCGCATTTAATAAAAGAAGTAAAACTCAACAAATAAACGACCTAACACTACAGCTCAAAGCCCTAGAAAAAGAAGAACAGAACAGCACCAAAAGTAGTAGAAGACAGGAAATAGTTAAACTCAGAGCTGAAATCAATGAAATTGAAACAAAAGAAACAGTACAAAAAATTGACAAAATAAATAGTTGGTTCTTCGAAAAAATAAACAAAATTGATAAGCCTTTAGCCACACTAACAAAGAGAAGACGAGAGAAAACCCAAATCACTAAAATTCGGAATGAACAAGGAAATATCACAACAGACAGGATAGAAATACAAAACATAATTAGAAGCTATTTTGAAAATCTATACTCCAACAAAATAGAAAATTTCGAAGACATCAACAGGTTTCTAGAGACATATGAATTGCCTAAACTGAATGAGGAGGACATAAACAATTTAAATAGACCAATTTCAAGTACTGAAATAGAAGAAGTCATCAAAAGCCTACCAACAAAGAAAAGTCCGGGACCAGATGGGTTCTCAGCCAAGTTCTACAAAACCTTTAAGGAAGAGCTCATTCCAATACTTCTCAAAGTATTCCATAAAATAGAAGAGGAGGGAACCCTCCCAAACTCATTCTATGAAGCCAATATCACACTGATACCTAAACCAGACAGAGACTCATCAAGGAAAGAAAATTTCAGACCAATATCCTTAATGAACATCGACGCAAAAATTCTCAACAAAATTTTAGCAAATCGCATACAAAAACTTATTAAAAAGATAGTGCACCATGATCAAGTGGGTTTTATCCCAGGGATGCAAGGTTGGTTCAACATCAGGAAATCAATAAACGTAATTCACCATATTAATAGACTTAAAGTCAAGAATCACATGATTATTTCAATAGATGCAGAAAAAGCATTTGATAAAATACAGCACCCCTTCATGCTCAAAACACTAGAAAAAATAGGGATAGTGGGAACATTCCTTAACATTGTAAAGGCCATTTATGCTAAGCCCATGGCTAATATCATTCTAAATGGTGAAAAACTGAAAGCATTCCCCCTAAAAACTGGAACAAGGCAGGGATGCCCTCTTTCACCACTTCTATTCAACATCGTTCTTGAGACTCTGGCCAGAGCAATTAGACAAACCAAAGAAATTAAAGGGATACGAATTGGAAAAGAAGAACTCAAACTATCCCTGTTCGCTGATGACATGATTATATATTTAGAGGAACCTGGAAATTCCACCAGAAAACTCTTAGAACTCATAAGTGATTTCAGTAAAGTAGCAGGTTACAAGATCAATGCCCATAAATCCAACGCATTTTTATACATAAGTGATGAATCTTCAGAAAGAGAAATTAGGAAAACTACCCCATTCACAATAGCCTCGAAAAAAATAAAATGCTTGGGAATCAATCTCCCAAAAGAGGTGAAAGACCTCTACAATGAGAACTATACAACACTAAAGAAAGAAGTTAAAGAACACCTTAGAAGATGGAAAGATCTTCCATGTTCTTGGATAGGAAGAATTAATATTGTCAAAATGGCCATACTACCTAAAGTGCTATACAAATTCAATGCAATTCCAATTAAAATCCCAATTGTGTACCTTACAGAAATAGAGCAAGCAATTATGAAATTCATCTGGAAGAATAAGAAACCCAGAATAGCTAAAGCAATCCTTAGCAGGAAGAGTGAAACAGGGGGTATTGCAATACCAGATCTTCAACTCTACTACAAAGCAATAGTAACAAAAATGGCATGGTATTGGTACCAAAATAGAAAGGTAGATCAATGGTACAGAATAGAGGACACGGACACAAACCCAAATAAATACAATTTTCTCATACTAGACAAAGGGGCCAAAAATATGCAATGGAGAAAAGATAGCCTCTTCAACAAATGGTGCTGGGAGAATTGGAAATCCATATGCAACAGAATGAAACTAAACCTATATCTCTCACCATGCACGAAACTAAACTCAAAATGGATTAAGGACCTCAGAATCAGACCAGAGACCCTGCAGATTATAGAAGAAAAAGTAGGTCCAAATCTTCACCTTGTTGGTCTAGGACCAGACTTGCTTAACAGGACTCCCATAGCACAAGAAATAAAAGCTAGAATCAACCACTGGGATAGATTCAAACTAAAAGCTTTCTCTCAGCAAAGGAAACTATCAGCAATGCGAAGAAAGAGCCTACAGAGTGGGAGAATATCTTTGCCAATCATACTTCAGATAGAGCACTAATCTCCAGAATCTATAAAGAACTCAAAAAACTCTACTCCAAGAATTCAAATAGTCCAGTCAACAAATGGGCTAAGGAAATGAATAGACACTTCACAGAAGAAGATCTACAAGCAATCAACAAACATATGGAAAAATGTTCAACATCTCTAGTAATAAGAGAAATGCAAATCAAAACCACCCTAAGATTCCATCTCACCCCAATTAGAATGGCGATTATCAAGAATATGAGCAACAACAGGTGTTGGCGAGGATGTGGGGAGAAAGGTACACTCATACACTGCTGGTGGGGCTGCAAATTAGTGCAGCCACTCTGGAAAGCAGTGTGGAGATTCCTTAGAAAACTTGGAATGGAACCACCATTTGACCCAGGTATCCCACTCCTTGGCCTATACCCAAAGGACTTAAAATCTGCATACTACAGAGATACAGCCACATCAATGTTCGTAGCTGCTCAATTCACAATAGCCAGACTGTGGAACCAACCTAGATGCCCTTCAATTGATGAGTGGATAAAGAAACTGTGGTATATATATACAATGGAATATTACTCAGCCATAAAGAATGATAAAATTATGACATTTGCAGGCAAATGGATGAAATTGGAGAATATCATGCTAAGTGAGATAGGCCGATCTCAAAAAGCCAAAGGACGAATGATATCGCTGATAAGTGGAGGATGACACATAATGGGGGGGAGGGAAGGGTTAGAGTTAGGGTTAGGGAGGGGGGCAAGTATGGAGGAAGGAAGTACTGTATAGAGGGTAAAGAGGGGTGGGAGGGGTGGGGGGAAGGGAAAAAATAACAGAATGAATCAAACAACATTGCTCTATGTAAATTTATGATTACACAAATGGTATGCCTTGACTCTATGTACAAATAGAGTAACAACATGTATCCCATTTGTTTACAATAAAAAAAAAAATCTCATCTGGACATTATTTCTGAATGAGAAATAAAATTTTGTCATGATTACTTCGGAAAAAAAAAACTCATCCGGAATCAGCGCAGCCATTGCTCCCATTCTCGCATTTCTCAAGCTCTGGAAACAGCCGCACTTCAGTTCCTTCAGGTTACCTGTTGGCTGCAAATGACACGAGACCTTTCCTCTCCTTCCTGGAGTCCAGATCCTTCTCTGCACCCCTTCATCCACCACCTGCCTCAGGCAGACAGTTTGCCTGTTTTCTTCTCCATGCCCTCTCCCCGTGGGGCCCCTTGGCCCATGTGCACTGGTTGGGTGTAGTGGCCTGGCAGGAGGCAGGCAGGTGACCCGGTGGATCCCAGCAGCTTTGAGGCACCACGTCTGTGTTTTCCATGACGTACCTGCTGCTGTCACCTGGCTCCCCTGCAAACAAATGGTCGAGTCCTTTTCAAAGTGGTTTTGACAAAGACTGGCTTCCACCACCAGCAATGTTGGCACACGGGCTGTTATCTGGGAGAGTGAAGAAAGCAACCCATTTAAAGGACAAGGACAGATAAGGCCCAACTCTTTGTCCCCTTTCCTCTTTGGCATTAATATTCCTGTGGAGATGAATAGAAAGAACAGGAAAAAAAGGCAGATCTTTAGCTCCGGCTGTCCCTGGGTGGATCAGGATGCTGATCTGCGTGGCAGGTTTCTAGGTTCTCACCCGACTTCTTGGCTGCTATTCAAAGAATTTAACAGAGCTCTTTGTAAATAGTGGTGTACAAAGCCCATCTAAAAATAGTACACTTCCAGGATCTGAATCGGGTGAGTGGAGCGAGTGGCAATGGCTGTACTGTGCGAGACAGATCACGAGCCAGGCGCTGGGTGGTGCTTCACACGCAGGGTGCTTCACAGGCTGCGTCTGGTTTCATTAAATAATGCAAACACATTTACCAACGGACATGATCACTGTTTATTTGTGCTCTGGAGAGCTTGCGTGTGTTTATGGCAGACAAATGTACATGTTCCATTTCCTGACAATCAAACAAAGCTCTCCCTGATGAGGTAAACGGCTGAGTTAAAGCGTGGAGCCCGCACTCCCGAGAATCGCTGATGTGACACTATGGTGGCAGTTAATGACAGGTTTCCTGCTGCGCTGGCGGACCTAAAGGATTTTTGCTGAAGGTGGGAATCAACGAGAGGCTCGACACACAGTGGAACCGCTAGGTGCGGCCGAATCCTCTCTGGGAAAGCGTCCCCTCACTGAGAGTTCGTCACCACGGGACTTGCAGTGTGTGCTGGCTTCCCCTCTCGGGGGGCTGGATGGTGGGGGGCGGTGAAGCCCAGCTGCTGGCCAGACTGTGCCCTGCAGCTTCTGCAGGCGAGGGTCACTGCGTGGAGGTGCAGACCCCGGCAGGAGCCAAGCAGCTTGATCATTGTTTTCTGGGCCAGTGTGGGGCCCCTTTGGAAAGGCAAGGCCTCCCAGCCCTGACGTCTTCAACTGTAAGGTGGTGGTTCTTCCTGTGTTTTCGGAGAAGAGAGATTTTTCTCAGGCCAAAAATACCATGTATTATTTTCTACATCAGCAATGATCTCTCAGGCTGTTTGGAGCCCCTCTTATTCAACACTGCATGGAAATCACTGGAGAAGTTCTCGTCATTCTAGAAGGTCGATTTCCTCCTAGAAGATTGAAACTGAGAACAGCAACAGCTCGAAGGAATTGGGCCAGGAAATAGGACAGAGAGGATTCAAAAAACAAAAACAAAAAACAACAATAGAAAGCAACCCTGACTGTCACTTTGGTGAACAGATTCCATGACTTTAAATTGATGCATGTTGGGTGCACTGGGTCTGACGGTCGAGAGACTGTGCAGATCTCCCCAGCTGTGCTGCGTGGCTTTGGGGAAGGCCACACAAAGTCTTCGACCCCACAGAATCCTCATCCGCGAAGCAGGGAGGACAACACCTACCTCACTGAGTAGTTGCCATGAGGACTCAATTAGGTGATGTCAACAAGGACCTTGGCAGGTCCTTGACGAGGACGAGTCGTCATGACGACACCTTCTGACAACATCCTGGTCTTTCTCGGAGTAGGTGTCCTCTGGCACGTCGCACCCTATGCAAATGTCCGGTTCCTTTGAAGACTCTCCACCATCACTCTTACGCCATCCTGACTGTTGAAGAATGGAAACTGCAGAAAGCATCAAATCAGAATTTCCATGACTTGCAATTTCCTTCCTTATCACCATCTAGGTCACAATGGGGGTTAATTTCTCTTTGGAGCTGACTTGGAAGATGACACAAACCATTATTTAGGTCGTTCTGGAATTTCCTCAATCTGGCATTTATTTCTTATGCTAAAGGAGTTATGATTTTTTCTTCAATAAGGCAGATTTTTGTTTCCATCTTTAAATAGCCAGGAGAACAACATAAATTTCTTCTCTTGTTTGAGACTGAATTTTCAAACGAACGAGAGAATAAAACTCAATCAGACATGAGTAAAGCGAGTTCTGAAAGAGCTTCACGAAGTTATGGATGTGAATAGCCAAATGGCTTCCTAAGAGTTGTGGTGGTCCTAGCACAAACACTTACCTGCTGCGTGTGTAAAGTTAGGAAGGGCACATGAGAGAGCCCTGTGAATGGAAAAAGCAAACCATACAAAGCAAAGTGTGGGCGGTAGCTCTGCTGGGCACTATTTCAGGATTTGGTCTCAGTATGTGTGCTAGAACATTCTGACTCCATGAAGAAGAGTCGTTATTGCTTCTACGACTTCTAATGGTTATCCTCCAAAGTTGAGTGGGTTCCTACAAACAAAATCTGCTCATCCTAATAAAGGAACGTTTTGGAATTGACCTTATTTATGAAATATTCACATTGCTCTGCTTAAAAAAAAAGATATTAAAAAGGCAAAGGATTTTGAAGATTGATCAAATTTCATTTTCACTGTACAAATTGAGTGAATTTCTTTGCTTTCTCTTCAGAAGGACATAATCTTACCTGTAAAGGTTCTTCCATTCTCAAGGGGATCAAATGTACACATGCAGCCACTCATAGAATGCTTCCTCTTCCAGCTTGCTCAGGGCTGGTTTGTCTTGCTTTTCTCTTATTGTAGGCCTGACTACTGATGAACCAGCCATGTTCCAGGCACCAAGAAGGATTCAGAGCTCCCTGTTCTCCTGGATCTTGTTGGGGAAGATATTACTTTCATCTAAAAACCCAGGAGAGTACCTGTAAGTGCCCAATTACATTTATTAACCATGGACATAATGGCAGAGATCAGAATGGTGTGGGATGAAGTGTCAGGGAAGCAGTATTGGGGAAGGAGACAGCCATGGGTTGAATTGTCCTCGCTGAAATTCACATATGAAGGTCCTTCCTCCCCAGGACCTCAGAACGTGACTGTGTAGGCCAACAGAGTCTTGAAACAGGTCGTGGGTTGAGTTCAATGGGCTCATTGGAACGAGTCCTAATCCTCACAAGAACAGATTTGGACCCATCCAGGCACAGAGAGACCGCGTAAAGATGGAAGGCAGTCCTCAGCAGGCCTCGGTGGGGCCCGAGGAAACAACGTGGCTGAAGGCTTCAACTTCCGGCTTCCGGAACTGGGAAGAAATCAATTTCGGTTGTTAAAGTCACACAGGACTGTGGTACTTGGTGACAGCAGTCCTGGCAAACTAACACAGTGACAGAGGACTGAGATTTGTTCAGGCAGAGAAAAGGTAGCCGATGTGTGCCACACGTTTCTCTGTCCTCTGATTAATATGTAATTCTTATTTACATTTTGTTCTGCTCGTTTGTGTCTTTGGTCCTACTGTAAGGAGTAATGGGTTGGGAGATGTGGGGAGAAGGGAAGGAAGACAGGAATTCAGGGAAGAAGTGAACACACAAAAAAGAGGCTGTTTAATACCATCCAAGTGTTTTACTACAGATCAACAGACACGGAAGAGACAACAGAAAGGAGCAACCATGAAAGCAGTTAGCAGCTTTAGAAGTAAGGGACCACATTAAGAATAAAGAACTACAGAGTATGTAACAGGATTATCAAAAATCTCAAATTTATCTGTTCTCAAGCAGGAAGACTTTATTGCTCACTTGTGGCCTCTTGATAAGTTCAACTTTTATCTTCTGGAGATAAATTTGAATATTATCATTACAGTTATGACTTATTTGATATTTATAACACCCCAGGGTTACCTGTCTGCCACATTATATTTGCACTGTTGAAATACTATTTTTTGCACAGTTGATATAGGTGGTGTAAATGTGATATGGCAGCATTTATATCAATAGTAAAGACATAGCTGAGCTCTTTAGTCAAATAAGACTTGTCACTCAAGTGATTCTCCTTTCCCATTAATTCTCGGTGAATCCATGGATTTCGACTGGTTGAGAGACAAATGTCACTAAAGAAGATAAATCCTTCTTCACATCTAAGCTGTTCATCTAGGAAAACCCTAAAACTGGACTAGTATATTCTACCACCCAGAACAATTTGTTTATAACGACCATATAAAGAAATCTGGCTAAGCAGTCGCCTTTACCTTGTTGTTTCTTAAAGAAAGAGCGAGTGTGCGTCTAAGACCCCGGAGGTCCAGTCACTTTCCTTTTGTGCTGGAGGTGGGCAGGAAATGGATCCACTCAGGAGGGTTTTACGCCCGGTCTCCACGATCAGAGGAGAGTTAGTATGGGAAGTACTTCTGCCTGCAGAACTCTTCTTTCTGCCTTCCCTGGTAGCTTTGGGGTCTCCTCTAGGCCCAGGCCGGGGGTCCCCACAGAGCTTTCTGCCTTGGCCAGCTCGTGGCTCTGCAGCTCGCCGGGCCCGGGGCCTGCTGGGCTCACTCCGGTTGACTCTGGTTCGGCCTCCCTTCTCACCCTGGCCCTGCCTGGAAGCCTCACCATCCTCAGTTCCTGGGTGCCCACACCTGGTGCCACTTGGTGTGGCCTCCTGCAATTGGCAGAAAGTCTCCTCTAGCTCCTGGATCCCAGCCTGGGCCTCTGCGTCCCAGGAGGAAAACTGCCATGGGAAACCTCCCGGGCTCTTCCCTTGGTATCTCTGCAGTCATACAATGTCGGGCTCAGTGAACATTGACTGCATGCGGAAAGAAAGAGGAAAGAGGGAGGGAGCAAGGAAGGGTTGGTTCTGTGCACATCGCTGCACTCCGGAATGTGGTCGGAACCGAGGGAAACCTCCGCTCGTCCAAGTCTCAAGCACCTCTGTGACCCTGAGCTGAAGTTGGCTCCGGTCCCACCTACTGCTGTCCACACAAGGATTGCTCCCGGTATCACCAGGAACAGGACATTTTCCAAAGGACGTTTGGAGGCATCTGAGAGAAGTCAATTCGGGAAGGACGTTGTCTAGGAGCGCACGGCCTCCTTATTCGCAGCCGTTTCCTGTCAGCTACCTCATCCACCCTCATTTCTATTTTCCGTCATTAGGCCCCACGTGCTTCCGAATGATCTGGATAATTGCCTCCAACTCTGCTCTTCCAATCATCAAATCCAATCTGAAGGAAAGAAAAAAAAAGTAAATCATAACCACTGAACGGCCTTTAGGGGACAGAAGCCCGCCTAGGTACTTGGAGAAAACACGGTTTGGAACGTCTGTGCAGCCAACGCGACGCCTCAGATCTGTGAGCCCCAAGGCCGGTGGTGTGCTGTTCAGGCCTTGGGCTCCACCCACTGCCCCACCCTACCCCTCAGCCTCAGTGAACCCATGTCCCAAGATCAAGGCTCCGGCTCTCTTGTGAGACTTGGGAATTGGGGTTATGAGACTGTGGATCCCTCCGGGTCAGTGTTTGGGGAAGGGAAGATGTAATTTCAAGAGCTTTGGCCAAATTCTATCAGTGCTCTTGGCTTAGAGAGAGAAAGCCAGTCCTGGCAAAAGGAGAAAAACCCCAAAGATACAAAGAGAAGCTGTGACCTTTTATTTTTTTGGTTCTGGCCTCATTATAAGACTTGGAAGCAGAGACGGGCCGGAGGGGCTGGTCAACGGCATTAAGTGAGAGCTAGACAGGAGCAGGGAGCTCCGGGTGCGACGGCCCTGCGGGGTGACTAGAGATGACAAGAATGTACCGCACGTTTCAAAAAGCTGGGAGAAAGGCTTTTGCAAGTTTTCGCCATAAGAAATGATAAACGTTTGGGGATGTTGAAGTGCTTCGCCTGACTTCAACATTAGGTGACATGTACACACGTATCGCAACGTCACAAGGCGCCCCACCTAATGCGCCACCTTTTGTGTAGGTTACAAGTTTAATTAAGAAGCAAGAATGATGAGCCATCGCCATGACCGCGGAATCCCTCCCCCACCCCGCTCCTTTCTTAAGCCGGCTCAAACTGGTTTCTGCTACCTGGAATGAAAGGAATCCCAACGAATAAAGCAGCACAAGTTTTACCTTAACACGATTTCACAACGTGTGTGAGATATTTTTTATCTCTGTTTCACAGATGAGGGGACTGGGATTAAGCCGCCGAGGCCTCATGCCCCGGAGTTTCGGGGAGTGGCGTTTGAACTGGAGTGCTTGGGTCTCTAAGCCCTGGGCTTCCCCCTGAGCCCTTCTCCCTTTGGAGGGGCTGTGACAGCTGGGAGGATCTTCCCCATGGCCTCAGAGGGACACAAAGTTGGCCGTCCTTGAGGTGACAAAGACCCAGGTGTCTCAGTCACTCCTGAGACTGACGCCCCTCCTCCAGGTGCTGTCTCCTGCCTGTCCCGCCTCTTCCTTTGGGGACCGGACTGCACCTGCCTTCTGCGGCTGGAAGGCTACACCTGCCTAGGAGGGTGGGGATCTCCTCGAAAGGATCCAAAGATTGTGCATCCTTTGGTTGTGTTTCCTGGCCTGTCAGTCAGCAGGTTCCTGCAGACCCCGCTTGCTGCACGGGGCAATGTCCCCCCTTGCACGAGGCTTGGAACGCACTTCCACTGGAAAATCTGGCCAAGATGGACCAATCTCTTCTTTCCCAGGGACAGTGTTCTTTATCCTTCCTCTGAAAACAGTCCCCAGCTCTGTTCTCTCCTTTATTTAGTAATTATTTCCAATGTGTCATCCTGCCAGAGAGGTGAACACAGGCCACTGCGGGTCAGTGTCCTGGGCCTGGCCAGAGAAGTGCTTCCGGGCTTCCTGTCTTACGTAGGTCCTTTGACCTCCTGAAATTGAGAGCAAGAACTGATATGTGCTGAAGGCCTCAACGTCTTTCCCAGGTCTTCCGAGTGACTCCAGTAACCATTAAAAAACTCATTTGTGCTGAGAGTGCAAACAAGAATCTCTCTCCTTCCACGGATCCTGGGCCAGAGCACGGGGGTGGAGTTCTCAGTGTCATTACGCCTTCCTCTGAGTCACATCCAAGCCGAGCTCTGCAGAGATGGCAGTTATTTCTTTCCCCTTTCTTGTGTGATAATTCAGATGACCATTCAGTGACAGCTGGGTCCACATAGCCTGACCAAGGTTTTCTGGAAGGGGAATAATAGTTACAACTTGGAGATATCGCTCCAGTCCAGCTCCATCTTCAACTCCGTCCTCCGCCTGACAAAGCTCTGTGGCAACTTGCTGGCCAAGTCAAGATCCTGGACTTGTGGCCCACGTCGCACCAACAGTGTCTCTGGAAGCATCCGCAGGGAAGGTCAGAGAAACTGAGCTTAATGTCAAGTGAATCCCACGTCAGGAGAGCACCCAGAGAGGTCTCTGGATAAACGTTTTAAAAGGATGGGCTGCAATAGATTAAAGAATAGTCTATAGAATAGATTATAAAGCATTGACTAAAAAGAATCTATGATGTCTCATGACACTCACTCAGGGCAGCAAAAGAAAAAGTTCTTTCCAGAAAAATAGCAGTTGATAAAGTGGAAGGGGTGATAGGAGGAACCTGTTCCTGCAGTACTGTTAGCAACACCCCGTACAATCTTCGGTTCAGGCCAGGATCACCAGTAAATGCGAAAGCCATTAGGTGGAAAATGGTGTCAAACTATTCAGCAGTATCAGAATTCAGCCACAAGTGGGCTGGCAATGTGGCTCAGTGGCACTGTGTGTGTTTAGCACGTGCAAAGTCCTGGATCCCGTCCCCGGCATCACGGGGGAAGAAACTGATTATCACATCAGTTTTTAATTTTTTTTTCAGTTTTTAATTATTAAGGGGAAAAGTTTCCTATGTAATAGAGAAATACAACGAACACGTCTTAACCTGGCAATGATTCAAAACGTCACCAATGAGACCGAGCGACGTTATGTGCCTCTTTATATGGAGTATGTGAAGTACGCGTCACCTGTTAACATTCCGCCAAGTGTTCAAATATAATGTAATCATGAAGAAATAATCATACACATTTTTACAAGTTAGACATTCTATAAAATAAATGATAATAAGGAGTTTTCTAAAGAAATAAGTATCATGAAAAACAAGTTAGAATTCTCTAAAATTTTATATTAAAGAAAACACACAGCTATGACTAAATCTGATATGTGAAGCCTGAATGGATCCTAGACGAGATGATAGGTGTGTACTCGACTCCATTACAGTGACCGTGTGATCATCTCTGTCCCATAACATCATGCTGCAAATCTCAAATACGCACAATGAAATTCATTTTTAAAAGTCTAAATTTTAAAACTACTTATAAATAGTTTTTATAATAATCATACATTGAAAATGACAGTATCTTAAAGATAAGAGGTTAAATAAAATACTACTAAAATATAAAAATATATAAAAGACATTTTGGGGTCAATTAGGACAATCAGTGCAGAATATAACTAGATGATATCAATCTTATTAATCAATGCTAAGTTTCTCAGGTGTAAGTGGTTCTGAGTCACATGGGAGAAAGTTCTGGCTTTTAGGAGATGGAGCTTAAAGTAATTAGTGAGAAACTTTGCACCTTGTTTTCAGTGGTTCAACAATCAAATTGTACACATAGAATGTACAGTGTGTGTGTGTGTGTGTGTGTGTGTGTGTATGTGTTACAAGAATAGATTACAAAGCATTGCATAAAAAAGAACTTATGGTATATTGCAACACTCAGGGTCAGGGAAAGGAAAAGTTCTTTCCAGAAGAAAGAGAGGAGAGAAAGAAAGCAATTGGGAAAACGTGAGCAATGGTTGGATCTAAGCGGAGAGGATCTACTCATGCCCCCATTCTTCCAATCTCTCCAAAATTTCTGAAGTTTGAAACTTATCAAAATAAAACTGCAGGGGGGAAAAAGAAGATAGAAACAAAGAACAGACTGAATGTCACCATCTGAATGAATTAAAAAACCAGGTAGGACTTTTTCTGAACTAGTGGGAGAAATTGGAAAGACAGGTGAATAAATAAGCAGGAGAATCAGACTGCCCAGAAGTGAGTCGTTAACGTCCGACATTGTGCCTGATTCTGAGAAATGTTCCACAAGAAGGAGTTTTGTGGCAAAGAGAATTAGGGAGCCAGCGCCTCTTGTGTCTCCCTCTTGGAGCGTCACAGTGCATGTTATTAGCACATGCGATTTCTGAAGAAAGACGTGTGCTTAATCGTGCTTGATGTAGAAATTCCTCAACTTATTTCACCACCGGATCCCTTTTCAAAAAGACAATTCCATTAATTTCCTCAGAAATAACGTTCTCCAGAATAAGCCTAGAACAAACCCTGACCCAGCTCAGCACCCTCCCTGTACAGGTGAAGAAACAGCGTCTGGGTTGGGTTGACTTTCTCGAGGTCACAGGAGGATCTGAGCCAGGGACTGAGCTTGGACCCATGCGACACACACGGACGTCCTGACAGGCACTCACAGAGAAGAAAACGTTGCTTACCAAGATCACGCAGCTTGAAATGTTTCCCATCATTTCCACCAACAAAAACCCCATATTTCATCCCATTTATGGATGTTCTACATATAGGATCTGTTTTGCAAACATGACACCTTTGTTTATAACCATGGAGACATATGTTGTTTGTTCCTAATATTGTACGGTATGTGAGAAAATGAAAAGCCTCTATATGTGCTGCTAATTTAAGTTTCATCCTGTTATATGGACAAAATATTGCATGGAATTGTGGTGGAATCGCCCTGTCTTGAGTTACACTATTTACTCTCACAGTTGTGATGGGCTGAGATGGGGAGGGGGCCCACACTTTATTGCTTTACAAACCCGCCACGTGAAGAACGTACATCTGCTTTAAAATCACACAATTTCTCTTCCAGTGCCCGGGTAGATTTGCTCTGGGCTGCAGCAGTTATTAAGCCCAGCTCTGCCTCTGAGAGATGCAGTTTGCATTCTGGGCATGAGCACGGCGCGGGCGCAGGATGGGCTGGGCTCCGCCAACAGATGTCAACGCCCCCCGTAATCGCGGCTGCTCTGTCTCACAACTGCAGAAGGGAACCGAGGAGGTCCCTTCCCTACGCGGCTTTTATCCCTCTGGTTAATAGGGGCTGATGCTTGAAGGAGGCAGTTCTTGCGTAATAAATCCAGACTGCACATAAAGCAAGGGGAGAGGGGAGAAAATGGGAGTGTAGGAAGTTTCCCGTGTTGAGCATGTTGAATCAGGATGCCACCCACGAGTGAAGCCAGGGAGAGGCTCTAACCCCGGTGCCTGGGAGGGGAAGGAAGGGTGGGTTTCCGTCTCTGGGTTTATAATGTGCACGTCAGTTCGAGCCTTTCCCAGACCTGGACATTTGTAGTTCCCAGGACAGGGCCAATGTCTCGTGGGTGCTCAGTAGATGCTAATTGGAGAGGAGGTGGCTTGAGGGGTGGGCTTCATCCCCTCTCTCAGACACAGTCCTCCACCACTCATCTAAAGGTCACTGTGTCTTTTACTCCAAGCACTGACCAAGGGACTCCTCTGGGTAGTGAGGGGTTCTCTCGCTTGCCTCCCACTGCATCTGCAGTTTTCCCACCCTCCTTGCTCTCCACACTCAGAGACTAGAGTGGGGAGCACAGCTGCCACCAACCCGCTGCTTGTGCTGGGTTTTGCTCCCAAGTCTCCCAGGTGCCCTCCCTGAGCTGGGCTGAAGGAGTAGCTGGAGAGCAGGTAGGGCTGCAACAAGGAGCCGGATGAGCCCCCAGGGTTTTCCTTCAAATGGTCATCCCCCTTCTGGAGAGGATACAGCACGTGCAGTGCCTCCTAGGGGGAGTGGGCTGTCCTGCGCTGATGGGGGCATGGGCAGCATATGTGGACCAGCAGTGTGGGGGACCTTGACCGTACCTCACCTAGCCACAGCCTTACCAGTGCTTGCTTCTATTCCACCTGCCCTCTCGCTGTTTTCTCTTTGCCGTTCCCCAAAATGAGCTCTTTCAGACTGGGTCTGGATGAAGACTCCCTCAGGCCATTTCGAGGCACAGAATAAGCCTTCATGGTTGCAGCCAAGACCTGGGGGCTCACTGGTTTCGGTAGCCGAGCTGACTAGTTCACACCGTGTGAGTGGAGTAGGAAAATAAATTCTGTGACTTGAGTATCTCGCCAGGTCTGGTCCTTACCCTTCCAGACCTGTGGTTCATGACAAGGGTTCAAGCAGTCCTTGTCCTTGCTGTCTTGACATGGCCCCAACAGCATCCTTCAACCAATTCAAGAACAATCTGGTATATGATGTGACCTTCCAACTGCCAAGCAGGCGAGCAAAGGGCTTCCATGTACGGGGTGCCCCCGAAGGCTGGAGACACCTTGTCCTTCTCCAGAGACCCCCATGAAAAGCTCTGTATATTTCCCCTCTCTGAGCAGCAATCGGTTTAACCTCATGCATCCTCCAACACTGGAGTTGACAAATGACCTTCCAAAAGGAGCAAAGGGGTCGGTCCATGGTACAAAGCAGCATGATGTCATGGTGTGTCAGTTGGTTTTTTGTTGCCGTGACAACATACCTGGGAAAATCAGTCTTGAAGGAGGAAAGTAACTTTGACTGGCAGTTTCACAGGCTCCAGCCCATGCTGGTTTGGCCCCATTTCTTTTGGGCCTGAGGCAAAGCAAAACATCACCATGGGCACAGGATGGAAGAGGCCTGTTCCCTTCATGGTGGCCAGAAAGCAACAAAAGAGAGAGGAAGGGGCCGGGGTCCTAAGACCCCCTTCACGGGTGCTATGGTTTGGATGTGAGGTGTCCTCGGCAGCTTACGTGGAAGACAATGCAGGAATGTTCACGAGTGAAATAACTGAATTATGGAAGTTGCAGCCTAATCAGCATGTTAATTCCACTTGACTAGGTTAACCGGGTGGTAACCACAGGCAGGTATGGAGGACGTGGATCCCTGGGAGAGCCTTTGAGGTTCGCAGCTTGCCCCTCGGGAGCCAAGCTCTCTCTGCTTCCTGGCTGTCACAGACCGAGCGGCCTTCCTCCACCATGCCCTTCTGCCATGATGTTCTGCCTCGCCTTGGCCCAGAACTATGGGTCAGTCAGCTGTGGATGGATCCCCTGAAACTCCGAGCACAAAAGAAATTTTCCTCTTCTAAGTTGTTCTTGTCTGATATTTTGGACACAGAGATGCAAAGCTGACTAAACCAAAGGGCGTGACCAAATGACCTAACTTCCTTCCCACCCATGGGAGGTCCCACACCTCTCAGGAGCACCACAGGCTGGGGACGAAGGCTTCAACACATGGACCCAAACCATAACACACGGACAACTTTGACTCATAAGTACTTTGCCATAATGGCTATGCTCTTCATCCAAGGTATATGCTTATATAAATTACAACTAAACACTGACTTAGACTAATCCTGAATAGTGAACAGCTACCTGAAAATAAAATATTCATGAATTTAATTATAGCTTTGTATATTGTTATTAAGGATCATCATTTGTGTCTTTAGAAAGATGGTTATGTGGTAATATTCCTCCTTTAGGAACTCTTTGGACTATAAAATTGTCATATGCTTGTGAAATTTACATTATACCAATAGATCTTGAATAGCCATCATAAAATAAGGAATTCAAACAGATGATTATAACTGACAACAGAAATGTAACTGTGAACTTTAAAATATGATAATGCTTGTCCCATATAGAAATATTAGCCTAAGTTCTTTCTGTGACATATGCGTGTGTGTTTATAATCTATTTTTGTAGTAGAGTAAAAAAAAAAAAAAATCAGCTCCAAAAATATCACTCTCCCCTTTGACATTTATCAGCAATAGCAATAATGTCAGGGAGTGTTAGTGCACTGAGGAATTGCAGAGAGCTTCCTAAAGCACCTCTTCAGGTTTTATTTCAAAACAATTTGATAAATATCCTGATCCCTGGCCTAATTTTAATAATGCCTAAAATTAAATTCCTGTGTACTGGATGGCGAATACATTGATCTGACCATCTTCATCTTTATAGACTCAGGACCTTAAGGAAGGCATGAAGCCTGTCAGAGGACCTTAAAAATCATTTGGGTGGGCAGATGGATAGCAGGAAGGACAGAAGGAAGGGAAGATGGATGGATGGATGGATGGATGGATGGATGGATGGATTGTAACAGATGGAAGAGTGGATCTATGACTTGCCTCTTCTCTCCAAAAATAAGTAAAGAAAAATGCAAAGCTGTTTCTGTGTCAATATTAATTTAATCTACTTCAGAAGTAAGGCTGATTTTCTTCTAGTATAAATGAGACAAATACAAATTAAATTGTGATAGCCATTATTATCATAGCAATAAATCAGAAAGCCTGTCTTGAGGCATCTTTTACTTCCAAGTGCTCTCTCTGATTAACTCCCGGAGGCTCGCTGATGATCATTTTCTTCACACCCTCAGAAGTTTTCCTCAGGAACGTCCACAGTGACCCCACAAGTCAGACTTCATTGACTAGGGAGGGCTTATGATTTAGGGGTCCTCAGTTACTCTGAGGTAGTCACAGGCTATGACAAAAGTTTCCCTCATGTTCCTTCAATGTCTTTTATAGGCAAGGAAATTCAGATTGGAATATGGTTTTCCCAGTGAATGTATAAAGGCCTTACTGAGAGTTTGGTTCCTATAGCTTCTAGTCCCTTAGGTTTTAATGTGGTTCACCCTTAAAAATCAGAACCCACTGAAGGAAAGTAACGCTTCTGTCCTCGGAAGACCCTGTGCTGACCCTCGCTGGTGCCCTGCAGGAGCACCTGGCCCTAGTGATCCTCTTGGACTCGACTCCTGCCTTAGCTTCTCTGACCTCACGCCTTCCTGTTCTCCATCTGTTCCTCGGCCCATTCTTCCTCAGAGTCCACTGCTGGAGCTTGTCCATCATCATGACCGTTGACTTTCCTCAGGGTTTTCCGCTTCAATTCTCGCTCTACACCCTCATCCTCAAAGCCACCCTATGGTTCGGTCCTCACATCCCACTGCTGAGCCCCAACTCCGTGTATCTAGTCATAATCTCTTCCCAGCTCCAGGCCTACAAGAGTTAAGTGACTCCCAGGTATCTACACCGGGGCGCCCCACATTCACCTCAAACTCTTGCGTACACTGTATTTTGGTTGGCGAATGCTCTGCATCTTCATCCTATACCTCGGGTTGGGAAGTTGTCCTTCTAGAGTCCAATAAGCAGGAAATCAAGACATGAAATGTTTTAGTGCCTCATAGCAGCCATTGTGCTAGATCTGGGGGACACAGATGGGAAACATTTCCCACCATGAAGGAACCTGCACCCTAAGAGGAGAAGAAAACAAGCAAAGACACCAAGAGACAAGAGCAAACACCCAGAGCAAGAGTGGCACTTCAGAAGGAAAACACCGGAAGTCCAAGGAGGAGCAGGGTGCCGTGCTGAGGAAGGAAGGGGGAAGAGGCAGTGGCTTCGCAAGATGCGTAGAAGCGTCATTTACAGTCAAGATGGAATGGTGGGAAGGGGATATTCGGAGAAGCGAGGAAATGCGAGGAAAGCTCAGGGTGTGATGGCACGGCTTATTTCATTCTCCTGGTTGAAGCTGAAGGTTGTTCTAAGTGTGTCGGGAAGGGAGTCGTGTAAAGGCTAACAGCTGTGCAGTGTGTGCACATGTGCTGGGGAAGCCGGGAGTGGCTAGCAGACAAACCAGCAAGGCCTGAAAGCAGATGTTCATTGCATTCTCTTCCATGAAAGGTACTTTGTCCTTCCTGTGGAAAGGGTGGGGCGCTGAACTTCAGGGCTGATGTCCACTTAAGTCTTTCAAACTGATACAAGTTGACATCAAGTTAAAAATGGACAGCCACATGACTTCCAGCCATATTCCAAAGAAATCCATAGCAATGAAGGAAGTGTTCAGCAATCCAATGTGTTGCAGGTCCTTTTCTAAGCGTCTTCGGCCAACTCTAGACAAAAAATCAAGTCAGGTTAAGAAGAAAAGAAAGCGGAGAAGTCTCGTGAGGAGGGGAATGGGAGGGGGAGGAGGAAGATGAGGAGGAAGAAGAGAAGAAAAGGAGCAAAGATGGAACAGGAAGACCAACAGCCCAATGCCCGTGTAGGTGCTCTCCTGCTGAGACAGTCTTGGCAGGAGAGGGAACGCGGCCTGATCAAACTGGTTTTGAGACATCTTACATACAGCAGGGAGCAGTGGCTCACACCTGTAATCCCAGCGAATCTGCAGACCGAAGCAGGAGGATCACAAGTTCAAACCAGCCTCAGCAACTGAACAAGGCCCTAAGCAACTTAAGGAGACCCTGTCTCAAAATAAAAGGGCTGGGAATGCGGCTCAGTGGTTAAGCACCACTGGGTTCAATCCCTGGTGCAAAAAAAAGAAAAAAAAAAAAGGTCTTACTTATTCTTACAAGAAACATTAAATGCACCTCTGAATCAAAGGTGGCAGACTTTATTCTGCTGTCTTTGAAGGAACTTGGGCACCATTCTCTTCTGTGGATTTTAGCCAAGAGCACCTAGAAAATGCCTCATGATGGAATCCAACTCTTCTTCATTCCTTGGATATGGAAAGCAAGAGAATTTTCTTTAAAGGACAGCACCAAGAACTTATAAAGAGACACTGTGAACATTGAAAACATTTAAACCCCAGACTGTGCACACCAATGAATCAGAGGCTGTTTTGTCTGGAGAGAGATGATTTATAATGTCCAAAGGATCAGGGTGCAAAAGAAGCAGGCTAACAGAGGTGGCGGTGGGCTGCCTCAGTGGACAGGAACTCCCTGTGGCCAGGTCTGCAGATGATCCGTTCACTGGAGAGCAAGGAGAAAGATCCAGGGATGGGGCTCCAGGGGTTTGCTGCCTCAGAGGGTGGACATTACGTTCTGGTGTGAGTGAAGAGCAGTCCTTTGCCTTTTTGCGATAGTTGGTGGTGGACATGAGGAGCGTTCCCCCTCTTATCCTTAGTATTAGAGTTGGTTCATCTGAACAACCTGCTAATGTGCTTGAATTGGAAAGGAAATTGCATTTGTAGACTTTATAAATAAATGAACTGCACCTCAAAGGGTGCACGTGGATTTGTAAAGTCAGGCTGGAGAACTGCAGAAGCTAGGTGACATTGACGTGGTTGTGTTTAAAGGATCTGAAATCCGAGGGAATTGCCAGATTCGAGAGGAACCGCTCTGTCTCCTATCCAAGCTGAACATTCCATTTTTACAAGGACGCCTTTGTTGTCATGTTTATACACAGACTAATAAATGCTTGACCTTTTTTAGTGATGAGGGAACAGCCTGTGCCTCGGGAGCATATTATTTCAAGAAGCACAAAGGAAGAGAAAGTCCAAGCCCCGGGGGACAGATGGACTAAATATTTGGGGATTGGAACCACATGGGGCCAGGCAGGAACTGGGAAGCAGACCCCAAGGTCTGATAAGGACCCCGCAAACAGCACCCGTCTCACATGTTTCCAGGGCCCCAGGTATGTGTGGGACTGGACGCCACGCTCCCGTTAGGAGGGAAGCAGAGGAGCCCAGAGCCTCGTTGACATGTACTGGAGGGGACACTGGGTGACACACGTGGGGTGTGGTGCAAGTGTTGATTTCTCAACTTTTGGGCAAAAAACCCCCAACTAATATCCTCAAAATTTTACTTTCTACCTAGAAGGACCTGATTTTTGTGAATCGACTTAATTGTCCCCAATTCTATGAGGCCAGCACTGGTTATCGTCATACCTATTTTTTTAAAAAATGGATAGAGGGCTAAGTGACCTCCAATAGGCACCCAGTGTTGGCGGGACTTTGAGCCCATTTTACATAGACTAATGCCTGAGCCCCAAACTCCGAGTCATAGTCCTTCCCAGCAGCTTTGGTGACCCCTGGACTCCCAGGGGACCCTCTGCTGCTTCCCTCACTTCCCGCTCCAGACAGGAGCTGCTGTTCCACTAGGGAAAACCCAAGAGCCCTCGAAGTGCCCAGGCCTCAGTGTGCCTTGGGCATGACAGCCCCGGCAATCATCCCTGTGACTGCGTCACCACGAAGCCTCTCGCCATCACCTGTCGGTATTTCTCACATGGCATGGGATCGTTCCAGTCACAGAGGATGATACCAACGAGAGCGAAGAGAGCATGTATTCTGAACTTTGGAAATGACTGAACTCTTGATTCACAAAGGCTTGGCTCTGGAGGTTAGGGGCCCACAGCGAAGTGTGGGATGCCGGTGGCCGGGCTGAGACCACGGGAACCTAAAGCGTGCTGGGAGGAGGCGATGCGAACGGAAGGCCTGGCTAGCTGGGCGTGACGGGCTCCTGCTGATGCCCCCTGCACCCAGTGCAGCGTGTGTGTGGCCCGAGGCTGTGAGGGTAGACCCTGGATGGGACTGGCAACAGCTCTGCTCATGGACAGCGGTGCTGGGTGTCCACTGTGTCCTTGGAATCAGGACCTCTGGCCACTGCACGCCTCCTGTCTCCAGGAATCGAGGTGCTTGGCACCTGAGTACTTCTTCACCAGGCCTGCTTCAGGAGCAGTCAGATGAACACACTCGGGCAGGAAAGCTTGCTGCGTGGCTCTTCCTCAGGTGCTCATTTTAACAGTAGATCCAGCTTCAGAACGAAGGTGCGACAAGATCCCCAACTCAACTCACTACACGCAAGAGCGTTGAGATGGAAAGAGTAGCTCTCTTACATTCCACAAAGGTCGAATCTCGCTTCTCCAGCCTTAGCCATGCTGGATAATGGGAGAAAATAACTTCAAATTGCTACTGAAAGCCTTCTCTGTCTTTTTCGGTTTGAGAACCTTAATTTTGAATTATTCCATCACACATCATTCACCTGTATTTGTTTTCTGTTGCTGTTCTAAGAGAATGAACAAGGCTTCAGTGGTTTTACAACGGCATGAGCTTGTTCTCCGATGTCTCCGTAGTTTGGAAATGCAATATGGGCTAACGTCAAGGGGTCTGCGGGCCATGTTCCTTTCCGGAGGCTCCAGGAACAGTGTGTGTCTTCGCACATCCCAGGTTCAAGGCAGCCCGCCTTCCTCAGTTCTGGGTGCTCTCCTCACTTCCAAGCCAGCTTGTGTGGCTAGAGCTCCCCCCTCTCTTCCCTCTGACCTGATTCTTCCCACGCTTAGGACACTGAGCCCGCCCAGATAATCCAAGATAATCTCCCTATTTTAAAGTCAGCTGATTGGCAACCTTGATTCATCTGCAATCTTAATTTCCCCTTGCCACATAAGGCAAATCACCATGCCTTTGCCATGTGATTTTTGATTTGCAGAGACTAGATGTGGACACCTGTGTGGGGGGTACATTATTCTGCCTACCACTCCAGCCTTTCCACCTGGTTCCTTTCCCTTGTCCTTCCTGGGCACATGAGAGCCAGCAGGAGGGGGTCTCAGCTCCCAGGATTATCTGTCATCCGACCCCTTGTGGTGTCTGCCATAAAGTTCTGGGTGGGCTTGTTTCTGGCTGAGCCGGATCCCACTGATTAATCTGTGATGAGTAAGTTTATTATATAGTTACACATACAAAGCGTGTTAGCCTGTTACGGACCACATCTGACAGTGGTTCTGTGAGAGTAAAAGAGAGCTAGAACAGTCCTGTTACCTAGCCATGTCCCAGCCAGGGTAATTGGGCACACGGCGTTACTCGTGTGTTTGTGGGTGACGTGGGCGTGAGCAAGCCTCTGGCTCTGCCAGTCTCAGGAATGGATATGGTATGTGCAATCATGGCGCTTGGTGATTGATTAAGTTCCTGGCTTGTGCATTTACGGTGATACACTTTTTGTCATTATTTTGAGTATATTCTTTCTACTTGGTGAAGACAAATCATTGTAAATGGTGCAGATATTTTGCCAGCCCCAGCCTCATGCATCCTGTTCACCGTGTCTCTGAACGGCAGGGTTGCTGCTTGTGCTTGACTTGACCTCACGTGTATACTGCACAGCCTGGGTGTAGACAGTAGATTACCATCCAGATTGGGACATGTGCACTCTGAGGTTCCACAGTGACAAAACCCACCTAATGGTGCATCCCTAAGTCCTGTCATGATTGGCATTGGCCTGTGCGGTTGTAACCAGCCACCTGGAAACTGAGCAGCTTACACCAACACAGTTGTGGCTATTCTAACAACGACGTCTCATGATTCTGTGGACTGGCTGCTCGCCAGGCCACATTTTCTGTTCCATGTGGTATAACCAACGTCACTCGTGTGCTCAGCGGGGCACTCGGGTGACGCTGGAACATCCCAAACAGCCTTTCTCTCCAGGGCATTTTTCCTCCCGTCCCTCGTCATTCAGAAGTGTAACCTGAGTGTCTTTCCAGTGCAGCAACTGGCTTCCAGGAGAGCAGAGGCAAAGGCTGCCAGGCTGTGTCGTTAAAGTGGCAGGGCACTGCTGGTGCCACCCACCGAGCAGGTACCAGGGCTGCCAGACTGAGGGAAGGAAAGCAGACTTCCGGCCTTTGTCCACACAGGTGGTGAGAGGAAGTGGCTTGTGATAATGGCAGGCACGCTTCCACATCACTTGCTTTCTCAGCTTGACCCGCCTGTCTGCTCTGGGCCTGGGTGGGTGGCCCTCAGCCTCTGGCTGGAGAGTCGCTTGCTTCCGCTACAGCCTCGAGTCACCCCATTACCTACTTCTGCAGCCAGAGCTGGTGAGGACTCCCAGGCGTGTTTGGAGACCTTCTCCAACTCTCTGCGGCCCACCACATTATTCCACTAAGGCTTTCTGGTCCAGAGGAGCCGCGTGCAGGCGGGGCTTCTGGTGCTCAGGGGCAGACACAGCCGACCTGCTGCTGAGCTACACAAGCAACATATTTCCTGATCAGAGAGCAGAGCACAAACTCTCTCTGCCTTGGGGTCTCAACTCAAGCCCTCTTCTTGTCTCTTCTTTCTCTAGAGTTCTGTCTCCCAAAGTCAAATCAGAACATTATGATAACTGGCTTGATTTTCATAGTCTTCCAGGATAAAGGGACTTCCCCTTTCCCCTTACTATTTGATAAAGTAAAGGGCCTTCTCACATTGTAACTTCTTCATGAAGGTAGCATTTGGTGGTGAACACCTGTAATTCCAGCTACCAGTAGGCTGAGGCAGGAGGATCACAAGTTCGAGGCCCAGTCTGAGCAATTTGGTGAGAGCCTGTCTCAAAATAAAAATAAAAGGGTTCCTGATGTATTTCAGTGCTTGCCTGGCATAAGGGGAGCCCTGGGTTCAATCTCTAGCACCAAAAAAAAAAAAAAAAAGAAAGTTACATTTGTCTGGTTTATTGTTTGAGCTGCTAGAAAAGATAATGGGCGAAGACAGAGATTACAAATAAAATAGCTTAATTATCTTTAAAAAATACTGTCTCCATAAGAAAATGAATATCTAATAAGGACATTTAAAATTTTAGCCATTCAAGTGGACTGGAGGCTGTGTCCTGGAGTCTCACTGAACTGTGGCTACGGAGCCATTTCTCTTTGGAAGATGGCTACTGCCAGTTAAGAGTTTCCAGGAAGTCAAGGCATAAAGGGAGATCACCACCTCCTGACCCACCCTCATGTTCCTGCCAGTACCAAACACACACATGAACCACATGCACTCTCTGAAAGTCCCATCACTTGGACCTTCCTGAGCTCAGTCTACTCTGCCAGTGATTCATGGGTCTATCCTCCCCTTCAGACAGCGGAGATCCCAGCTACTATTGAAATCACCTTTCTTAGTTTGTTTTGTGGTACTCTAACAGAATAACTGAGGCTGGGTAACTTATAAAGAAGAGAGGTTAGCCCTAGAAAAGGCACTGATGCTATAAAGTTCCTGGAATATTAGAACTGACCCCACATGCCCTACACAAAACCTATACAGCATTACCTCCATCTAAGTGGTGTTGATTTTGGAGAGGGATTGTGCTGTGATTCTCCAGTTCTTCTGGAGCTCAGAGATGTGGTTTGGTTAGTTGGCTATGTGGAGCATGCAGTCTTCATACCCAGGTGGGATAAGCTGGTCCGAAGGTAGTGATAGCTGGATCCAGATCAAACAGAACGGAAACCCAGGAGAGAGTCAGAACCTAACGTGAAGTTGTAGACAATCGTTTCCACCAGCAGAGATCTGTTCTGCCAAGACAAGGCAGGATGGCACTCTGGCCAGAACACTGGATCGGGAGTGAGGACAGCAGGTCTATCCCAAGCTCTGGCTCTGCCACTGACTATCCGTGAGCTGGGGTGACACAATCTTGCCGGGCTTCTCTTCCTTGTCTATAAAACGAGGGAGGTTAGACTGGGCACATTGTGGTCTAAAGTTCTCCTCTGATAATATGCCCATAATAACTGCCCTACTGAGAGGAATTGAAGAGATGAAGTCGTGTGAAGTCCTGTCCACACTAGTAAGCTACTGTCAACCTCTCCGACGTACCCAATGAGAAATCGTCACAGTTGCCCCTTAGGACCCAAATATTAGCTTTCTCACTGAGAAAAACTGGACTAGAGGTTAGGACTGTGGCTGAAATCAGGCCTTCTACTCAAGTCTGCACCGTGGCCCATGGAAGGGGGCGCTGGATTCACAGGGTACAGACCCAGGCAACTGAGTGGACTGGGTAGTCAGCTTCTCGCTGTGTGACTCTAGACCCTGAGAAGCAGAGGGTGCCTGACCTGGCAGCAGGCCGTGGGAGAACAAGCTCGGAGTTGCTGCAGAAGTTACCACGCACCCAACATCACCAATCCCTGCCCATCCCTTAGAGTCTTAGTCTGGGCTGATAGAACAAAATAGCACAACCTGATTAGCTATAAACCACATAAATTTATTTCTCACGGTTCTGGAGGCTGGAAAGTCTGATGTCAGGCACTGACAGATTCTGCATCTGGTGAGGCCCCTTACCTGGTCCGTAGATGACACCTTCTAGCTTGTGCCCTTATATGGTGAACAGAGTGAAAGAAAGAACATCTGCAGGCCTGGCTAGCAAGACCCTAATCCCAGTCCTGAAGGGTCCTTATCATCTAACCACCTTCTCAAATGCCTCCCCATACCACCTCCCTAGGGCTGTAGGACCTCAACATAGGAATTTTAGGGGGACACAAACATTCAGATCACAGCGCTAGAGAAACAATGAAGGAGGAGGTGACCAGAGGATGTAAGTAACCCTCATGCTCCAGCCAAGAGGTCTGGAACTCCCATTTTGGAAGCTCAGACTTCCAAACACCGGGGGTGAGAGAAAGTGGCTTCCTGCAAGTGCTTATCCTTCCCCATTCCCAGATGTTTAGGGGAGGACACGTGGAGGACCGGAAGCGTGGGTCACAGAAGGGAAGTGGGGAGGGGTGTCTCAAACACCAAGCTCGTAATAATTAAGGAGCAGGGCATGCCTTGTCTAACCCCCACCCACACTCTCAGACACTTGATCAGAAGCTGAAGCTCTTACCAAGTGATTGGAAAACCTTGTCAGCATGGCCGTGGTTAAGAGCAAGCAATATCCAAAAACAATATCCTAAATTAGACCCAGATTAATTATGAAGGAAGGAGAAAAGGAAAAGGGTCAATACTTATTGAGTATCTTCTATTCATCAGGAATCATACCAGGCGCTTTGTCTACATGAATTAACCTTTGCAATGACATTAACCCTAAAGTAACCCTGGTAATGACTTCCGTACAGAGATAAATACTCTGAGGTTTAGAGAAATTAAGCAAATTGTTAAAGATCACATAGTTACATAGTTACCAAAAGACAGACCCAGGGACTGTGGTCTTACACTAAAGTTCATGCTTTTTTTTTTTTTTTTTTTTTTAAATAACCCACATTGCATCTAGAAATAATTTTTATCCAATGCAAAAACCTCAGACAGCAAAGAGCTAGTGGTATTTGGAGAATGTTATCTGTTAGATAACTAAGTTTGGGGACCTAAAAACACCAAGTATATATTTTTTCCAGCATTGAGGGTTGAGCCCAGGGCCTTACACGTGCTGGGCAAGTGCTCTAGCCCTGAGCTACGTCGCAGCACCAACACTTCACTCCCTGAGTCTATCTCTCAGTTCAATGGTCCGTGGGTTAGAAAGCAGGGTGATGGATGCTTGCAGCCTGGGATGCTCCAAAATCAGGCCTTTTGGATAAGGTAAGAGACAAGGCGGAACAAGGAACTGACGAACCCCTAATTGTGTCCTACGCAGAAACTGGGTTGGCCCTGAATAAATTAAAAGCGTAAGATGTGATAACGACAATGATGCCGTGTCCAGGAACCAGCAGCGAGGACACAGAGGCCCGGAGTTCAAGGTGGAGGCCCACCGAGGAGGAACTTTTGATGGAAGCCAATCTAAGCAGATGCTGCTGAACAAGGACAAAAAGCTAATCCAGCACCTGTTGAGAAGAGAGGCAAAGGAGTTAATGGCAGCATCTGGCCAAGAGGAAAGGGAACTAGGCTTAGTGGAGATCACACACTGCTGACAGATGATTTAGAAAAAATCAGACCAACCACTACTAAGAAGTCACACCAACATCTATTTCCTAATGTGAATAAGTCCTGGTTACTCTCCATTTGCTGGACAAGGCCTCTCTTCTGTCTCTGGAAATAATTGTCATGTTATAGTCTTTGGATCCATTATAAAGCCAAATGAATATGTCTGAATTAATCCCTCACCGATCTGAATTGCTGGAGTCACAGAACTGAGTTTTCCAGGCAACTGAAGCTTAGACGATTTAAACACCAAACTTTTAAAAAGTTTAGCCATTTTCATGGAAATTGTAATAAAATGAATTCCATTCTTCTCAGCCTCATTAAACAGAATCTATTGAACATCATTTAACATGTTCTTGATGGCTTTGAATCCTCGCTATGGACCAGCTGTATGGCCAGGCAGTGGTACAAGACGCACTCAGAGGCGGGGAACACGTGTGTGCGCACCTCAGTCTTCCGGGAACCAGTGGTGGGAAATGTCCTGTCCCCAGTAACATCATAGCGGCTCTTGACCCCAGGTCCCACATCAGTGCTGGTTTCTTGACTTCCTGCTTTTACCAATAAATCCAAATAGATCATCTGTAACCTTTTTATGAAATGATAGCTGCTGTAGAAATCAAATCACTAAACTTTAAAAAACTTCTCCACATTCATATAGAATTCTCTATCAGCAATTTATAACATAACTTCTTAGAAATGATCCTGTGCTGGTGCCATAAATAATTTATATGGCCTTTTTGATAGGGCGTTTGTTGGTGTTAAGGCCTCTTCCATTGGCATTTACCTGGTCACACCTGCAATCTGGTGCTTACGATGTTCACAGTCTGACCACAGGATGGACAGGACATTATTAGTATATGTAAGTTTGATGTCCTTTTTTCTGTTTTCCTAAGATGATGTCACCCAACACTCTCGTCTTGGTTAAGTTTTTCCAGAGAATAGTCACAAAAGGAAGGAATCTCATTGTATCAGTATCTTTTGCTGTGTAACCAACCATGCCAAAATGTCATGCTTACAACAAACGTATTATTCCTCACCTCACTCTGACTTGCTCGGCAATTTTCCTGGTCTGGTAGGGTTCAACTGGAGCTTGACTCACTCACGTCCAGGACCTCAGCTGGACAAGCTGGGACCTCTCCCCACGTTGTCTCTAATCCCTGGTGGATAAGCCCAAGCGGCTCACACAGTGGACCTGAGAAGGTGAACCCCATATGCAAGCACTCTCGAGGCCCCTTTCACATTATGTGTGCTAAGTTCTCAGCAGCCAAAGCAAATCACCGACCAAAGCCAAGGTCAAGAGAGAGACGAACTCCACGCCCCCCTGCTAGGGGCTAGAAAGTCAGTGCCATGGAGCACAGACTCAGGGGCCACCTGAAGGACTCAGCGCACATATTGCAATCTGTGGTCATAGAACACGGGTCCTAGAAACCCCTGGCTCTGCACCCAGCTGATGGGCTGAGCTCGGCCCTTCCTCCCACCCCACCGGGTCTCTGAGCAAGTTGCTTTACGCATCAGCTCCGCTTCCTCACCCCAGATTCGCCTCTTCATTCTCATAATTTGGTTCTTCTCAGCTACTATTCGCGTAACTAGATAACCTGCTACTTCCCCACAGTCAATCACATCTTCTCAGTCTTTATCTTGATCACTTTGTAGCCATTAATACAATTAAACTCCTTTTTCTGGAAACTCACTTCTTACCATTACAAGTAAGTACCCATTTTTTCCTAGTCCACTGACTGCTTCTTCTATTCTCTTTTTAGAACTCTGTTACTCCTCCCGAGATTAAATGTGAGTGTCTGTCCTCATCTCCCTTTTCTTTGTCATATTATTTCTGTAAACTTGTTCATTTGCACAACATCATAAGAAGCTTCGGGCAAATGGTTTCTCAGTTTATAACCCCAGTTCCTAAGATTCCTCTCAAAGTCTGGCTCCATTTTTCATGTGGCCCACTGCATATTTCCACCCAAATGCCATATCTATAGTTCTGGCTGGAAACAAAGACTACAGAGCTGGTAATTTGCAACTGTACGATGTCCTTGAAGCTTCTAGATTGTTTGATTCTTTCCTTCAGATGAAAGGCACTGGGGGTAGGGACACTTGTTGAAGTCTACTGTATGAGATGCACTGCGGTCTCTTAATTGACAGAGGGGAACATCTCTAGGATTGCTTTCACACAGTAGATAAAGGAGCAGATCAGATTTTGATTTGGAATCTTCGGGGATAACTTTGCAGACAGCCACTGATATCCCAGGGAAGGTTGCAGCCACGGCGAAGATGAGGCTGTGGACTCCTCTGTTCACTGTAATAAATAAGAGGCATTTGACAGCCTCAAACGACTTTCAAAGACTTTCTGCTGAAGGTATCTTAGATTTGCAAAAAGGAAACATCCTTCCTTAAGACAAGTCTGGTTTCTGGGGGAAATGGATAACAAAATAAAATCACAGTTCTCCTTTTCTCTCCCTGATAAAGGAGCTGAGAGACTTCTGGGGACCACACTGAGTTCCTGGTAACCTTTCTTCTGTTCTGTGGGTAGATTTCGTTCTGGTGATCATAATAGGGGCATACCTCCGGTAATTTCCAGAGCCAAATTCCTTGCCTGGACTTTGTCCACTGGCCAGCTGCAGAGCTGTATGGCTGTAGCCTAACCGACCACCCTGGTGTTACTCTTCTGCAGAGACTCTGAAAGCACAGTCTCAGAATCAATGTGGGTCAGGTTCTGATGATAATCCGAGAGGACCCTGAAGGTCAGAAGATAGGTTCTGAGGCTCTGCTTTCTAGGTAACTTTCAAAGTGTGCTGTGTCATTCCTTGAAAATATGCAATGAAACTGTCCTTGCTCTTTCATTTTCCTATCAGAAATGTGCCTAGGAGGTTCCCATTCCTACCACGGAGGCGGCGTGATGGAGTGCGGACGGGGACGAGTGAATGAAACGCCATTCTCCAAGAAGGGCAACCTCCTGGGTCACTGCATGGCCAGAAGTGTCATTAGTCCGCCTCTCTCGGTTTTTCATTGGTTGGGATAAGAGTTTGTGGATGTTACTGATTCCGCTGGTCCCTTTTGGCTTATTCGTCTTGCCACCACCCTTTTGATAGAGCCACTGAGACGTCTCATGGGCTGTATTCTCTGGGGCTCCTTCTAGGAGACTGTCAGACTCGAGTTCAAGTTCCCCTGTGTTGTTCAGCCTCCTCCTGCACCATCCCTCCTCCTGCCAATGGCCACAAGTAAGTACCTCCGTTCGCGAATCTGGCTCACAGTGTTGGGAGCAGATGAGATCTTAGCTCACGCCTTGATCACTGCCTTGGCTCAGTCGGAGCTGAAGCCTTATTTTCATTAAAGGGAGCAGACATGCTGAGGAAGGAGGTGCTATTTTTACATAGGGACTTTTCGACTGAAACCACATGATAACACCATGCTGTTAAAATGATCTCCAGCGTGCTGAGCTAGCTGAAGACACAATATGCATGTTGCCAAAATCAAGGCAGCGCTATTCTGAACCTCCTCTCGAAGGTCCTCTGTCTCCTTGGTGGTCAAGGGGAAGAGACCAGGAGAGGAGATAGGGAGAAAATACAAGTCACGGAAGTCACCTGCAGGAGAGCACTCGGGTTTGGCTGTTAGGTCACTGCCGTCCATCACAGAGATAAGATGCATTTTATTAGTTAGATATTTGCATATTGCTGATAATTGTCAGATATTTATTTTATTCTTGATATAATTTTTCAAGTAAAACCAGCATAAAACTACTAACTTTAGAACATTAGAAATAGAGGAAGTTTAGGCAGAAGCCCTCCAACTTCAGTTTTTCTTTTTAAAAAATCTATTATTATCATCATTCACATTATAATTGTGATTATGATTAAATATGTGTTATATGACAGGGACTATACCTAGCATTTTACAAAAATTATTTCATCAGTCCCTGCAATAATCTTGCAAAGCAGCTCTTATCTCCATTTGCAGACAACAATGCTTCCTATCTGGCCCTGATAACAATGGTCACATTACATATTACGCTCAGCTAGAAAATAACTGAGCTGGGATTTGAGCTTCAGTGTGGCTCTTCACCAGGCCACGCACATCGTGACCAAGGAGAGCGACCCTCTGACATGCAGTGCGTTTGTTCTTTTGTTCTCCTCCAGGACCCTTCCCGATCTAAGGTGTCATTGAGAACAGGTTACAACACACCACAAATGGAAAAACAAGTCTTCCCTCTTCCTGGCCCTCCAGTGCTGCACATAAATCATCGTAAAATTTACCTTCTCTTGCCCACAAGTCCTGGAAGATTCTCTCCTCAGTGACATACCAGAATTTGAATCAACTACTCGCTCATCAACAGATTAAGACCCGACAGAGGAAATCACTGCAGCAGCTCTTAAACAGAGAAAGATGTTAACATGGAGGAACTCGGGTCACTTCTCCCCTCTGTCTGTACAGCAGAATTCCTTTGGGGACCCGTATACTTCCAGGATCTTATATTGATTCAGAGTTTTGGGTAAGAAGAGCATGCTAGCTGCTTGGCTGGGAAAGCCAGAAGTTATAGCCACACGGAAGAAAACACACCTGAAATATTACAAAGGCAGGGAAGTGGAGACCACAGTTGGTATGCCTAGATCTGGGAGGAAATTGGGGGAGTTTAGAGAAAAAAGAAGGATTTAGGGAATAGCTGCCACATATATGAAAAACGAAAAGAGTTGTGTCAAGAAACTTAACTGAGTGTTATTAACACAATATTAACTCCTAAGTCATTGTCCTAAGAAATCTAAAAAAAAGATGTTAACTTACATGCAACTGTTTTTGGATAATAGGATTTCCTTGTTAAAAATGAGCCACCAAGGAGATGAACTCTACATAGATTATACACTCAAGATCCATGAGATTTTAAAACTGTCTGCAAAAATACCAGCAATAAGTAAATAAATAAATAAAAAAATTAAAAAATGCAATGGCTACAATGGGAGAGCTTAGAATCAGATTTAAGGAATTTGGGGCTTTCAGGAAAGGGAGAAACCCAGTAGCATTTTGTAGCCTCCATGAACGAAAAGGATTGGACTGAGCTACTAGATGGAGATGTACTTCCTTTAACAAATCTCTGTGTAAGTAAGTGGCTGGGAAAGGGGTGTACAACCTTCTGCTTTCTAGGACAAACTTCTCTCCAAGTCTTGTTTCATGGCAAGACAAAGGGACTTTAATCAACATCTCCCAGGCCATACCAACCTGTGGTAAAATGGAGGTCTAATAACATTAACACTAGAGTACTTCACTATTGTTACTGGACCCAACTCCACCTGCTTGCCACTCAAAAGCCAGTACTCGGGAGAGAAGAGTTAGTGGGAAAGAGATTAGGCTTATTCAAAACTGGCGTCCTGAGAAGATGGGGGACAATAATCTCCCCCGAAACACATTTTGGGAACTCAGGTACACAAAAGGGCTTTTATAGAGAGGAAAGAAGCAGGAGGACAATGGTCAGGAAGGCACATGCTGAGTGTGGGGTGACCTCATCTGGGGTGAGTTTCATTTTTTTTTTTGCTGAAACATCACAATCAACCGTGACCTCCTGGGTCCAGTTCTTAAAATTTTTAGGCAAACTCTTTCCTGCAAGTTAAACATCATCATACACATTCTGATATAACCCGAAGATCATCAGATGCTCTGCGTTTTGTAAATCTAAAGGAAGATGGCTTAGCAGTTAGCTTCTTAATCATTTAGGTGTGACTTTTCTTTGGAATGTGGAATGCCAGGTCAAAAGGGAGGGAAGTGACTTTGTAGAGGATAATTAAAAAAGAAGTGACCTCAGTTACACCAATCCTCAATGCTCTGCAGAACACCCACCCCTCTCGAATGCCTCCTTCATTTAACTGTCTTTAAAACATTGACTTTAAAAATGTTGACTCTCAAGACCTTAAAGAATGCCTCTTAGACCCCACTGCAACCACTATGGTTCTGGTCCCTCTGGGGATGTTTATTGCAAAAGCCATCAAATGTTTAATGACTCTGTGGAAATTTATCTTCCTTACACACTCATTTTAGCAGGTATTTTAAACAGATTTCTCAATCTATGATTGTTCACAGCTGATCAAAGAACACTTTTGACTGATTTCAATTTCACAAGCAGAGAGATAGGAAAATCTTAAATATAGGATGAGTTTAGCAGAGATTTCTATAAATCTCATTTCACAATAAATTCCAGAAATTGCACTAATTTCCATGTCTTAATTTCTCTGGTATTGATTCCAATGACCTTCAAATGTCCCCACAGTCACATGTCTTCTACTATAAGATCTCCAGAAAATTAATCATGTTTCATTTATATTTGGTGGCAATTTAGGAAGTTTAATTTTTCTTTTTTTGAAACTGTCTGAGAAATGGCGAATGGTCACGAGTCTTGGTGT
Organism: Sciurus vulgaris; assembly: GCF_902686455.1. Lineage (NCBI taxonomy): Eukaryota > Metazoa > Chordata > Mammalia > Rodentia > Sciuridae > Sciurus > Sciurus vulgaris. The sequence continues at coordinate 9,208,648 of NC_136469.1, forward strand.
CCTCTGATGCTGCTTTAGTGTGAGCGTCCAGATCTGGGTGATCTCAAACAGCCCCCTTTCCACATCTTCTGGCAATAGAAGTCAGAATCCCCGGTGATTTCCACAGTTAATTCTGTGATCAGAATTCTAGGCCAGAGGCCCAACTCCAGGGATCAGCAGGTCTGGTCAACCGCCCCTTCTAGAAGCAGTCCAGTTAACAAAGAGAGACCAAGGTGAAGCAGGAAAAGAATTTATCTTCAGCTTGGCCAAATTAGGAAGACAATTTGTCCAGAAAAATTCTTTCCCTACTGACGGTGGCTTTAGCATAAGGTAGGGAAAGACGAGAGCAGAGAACCAAGAGGTGAGCGTGTCATGGCAGCTTTGCTCAGGCCCTGGGGTCCCACAGGTAGAGAGGACGCCTGGGCAGGTTGCAAGTCTGGTTCTGCTGGTTCCATGGTGCCAGGCTTGGGTCTCTTGGGAGGCAGGTTCTGCTCCCAGCATGAGATGAAGCTAGGAAGGAAACAAACAACCTGAAGACAAGAGATTAGAAAAATGGAATCCGTCAGGACAAGGTCTGGGTGCTTCGTTAAATTCCCCAACTTTAAAGAAAATTCTTCTACAATATCTGCTTAATAGTCTGAACTTTCATCTGTGGTTGTAGCCTAATAGTATTTTATGTAAAATTTTTCTAGTAATTAATGAGTAAGTTTTAATTAAACTACAACTTCAGTTACAGGGACTCATTTAGAAAACTACTAAACTGTATCACTGATGTAATATTATAAATTCTTGGTTTATCTTTTATTTTGAAACAATAAACAATTTAAAAGGATAAATTTTTATCAGAGTATTCAAATTCAATAAAATATTTCATGTACAAACTAAAATTTGCACTTGAAAATACTGCACAAATAAAAGCAAGCAGTCACACGGAATGGCAGACTTGAAGTAATTTCAGTTCTCTTCATCTTTAAAATCACTGCGTTACAGGTGAAGGCCTCAGTCCCAGCGATTCCAAAAGACCAAGATCAGCCACCAGTCCCAATATGTCAATCAAAGAGGTAAACAATGGTGAAGGGCAGGAAGGGAGCTTTTAATCAGCATGTCTACACAGGGAAGGACAGACACAGAGGTACAGTGACCAAAGCTCTGATTTCAGGGACTGGCAGAAATTTGAAGTTTATAGAAAAGGGAAAAAAGGCCTGGGTTGGGAGCTGGTATGGCTGTGGAGAAGGGGCTGAGTAGCTGACAGGGTACTGGTTCTGGAAGGGGGCTCTGGAAAAGTCATCACTCAAGGCAGCAATATGGTTCTCACGAGGTGATTGCTCCCCCTTAGGGGGCAGCCTTGGTTCTTATCCCACTTAGGAGGGTAATCTCATCAGTGGGTGATCTGTCTGCAAATTTCTATAGGCTTAAGACAATGACTAGAGACTTCCAGGTACCCTCCAGGGTCTTGCAGTTGAAAGCTCTTGCAAATCTTGAAAATACTGTAGTAGTTACTAATATCGTGATATCCCCAGTCTTAAAGCAGCAAGATTATGTTAGGTAAATTTAGGGCTAATAAATCTGATACTCCTTGAGTGATTAGCTAGGCAGTGCAGAACTGAGCAGGAATCTGACCCCAGGTTTAAGGCACGAAGAGACACATACAACATGGAGACAGAGAGGCCAAGCTTTATCCTGCTGTTAGTTCTCCGTGGGGCACCTGCAAGTCTAAGGAGCAAAGGCAGCTTCGACAAGTCCCTGTTCCGACTGTGCTATCACTATTTATTACACAGCAACATTTTAAATGGAGAAATATGAAGTACCACAGGGGTTGGAGGACTTGCTACCAAACATATGGAGCTGAGTCTATGTGTGTGGAAGGCTAATGTGCTAAGTGGAAGTTCTCTGAACTCATTTGTGGTGGAAGAGCGTGCTTACTAAAGGAAATGCAATAAAAGGTGCTGATGTGAAGCTTACTCATACATTAAAACTCATCAGGAACTGCAGCAATCGGTTAGAACTTAGACCGACAGATTTTTTTCAGGGAAGACAATTTATCACTGACATTGTTTATAATTGCAGAGAACCATGATAATAATAAGCAGACCAACTCTTAGTCTGGTTTATTACAGTTTAAAAATTCTCTCAACAAGGCTCCTTACTGCTTTCCCCGGGAGGGTGAGCCACCCCCTGGTCAGCTCTTTGATGAACTGCTGGTGAGCTTCATCCTTCGACCATGTGCCCCAGGATCACTGCTCAAGGAAACCATCCCAAGGAAAATGCAGATCATTTTGAAATTAAAAATCATATGAAATGTTCAACCGTATGCAAAAAGTTTTTTAAAGACTGAGGCTGGGATAGTAATTTAGTGATAAAGAATCACGAGTACTATTTTTGGATCTTCAGATTTTAATTTTAAGGCAAATTTTTGTGAGAAGACTCATTTAAATCTTCATTATAAACATCCCGTGTCGGATTGGAGGCAAATGCCCCCTTGACTCTCTGAGCATCACTCTCCAGGGTGGATCAAATGGGTTGGTGTAGAGTCATCTTTAAGGTCTATTAGACCTAACAATATACAATGTCTATTATGTTTTTGTGGAAGAAAGGACAAACTATCTTTCCCCCTCTGTTCCCACAGTCTCCTCCTTTCTCCAATAGTCTGGAGTTTTAGTGGAGAAGAGCTTGAACCCTTACCTCTTTCTGTATTTCTATGATTTTCACACTGAAAGGATGTGAAGTCCTGCCCAGAGTAGTAAGTGAAAAATGGAAACACAGAAACCTAAAATACTCATGCTTGTTCCAAGTCTTTGTGAGCCTAAAAGTGTCCTTGGGGAGGTAGATGGCTTTAGAATGGGTCCCATTTCTTTTGCCTGAGGACAAACAAAAGGAGTTGATGTCATTCTACATAAAAATGTCAGCAGAAAGCTATTTTGTTTGTGGAAAGACACCACTCTGAAATGATGTTACACGTGGAAACAAGGATTTTGACCCTACCACTTCTGAAAATTGTTTTTTGTCTTTTGAAAGTGTGTGTGTGTGTTTCATACAACAGATACCACGAGACTCTGCCTTTGCCTCAAACTACCCATAAAAAGTCCTTATTTTTGCAGAACAAGACCATCCTCAGAGCTGAAGTGACCGTGGTGGTCCTTGGTCACCATTTCCTTGTGATCACACTGGAAGGGTTTCAAACAAGTCATTCAGCACAGCAGCCATGAGTTTATTAGAAGGAATAAGAAAAGGAGGAAAATGGGACACTCTCAGGGGAGAAAGGGAGTAAGTCCTCCCAGAGAAGAGAGGGATGATGCACCCCCTGCCCTCCTGTTTTATTGTGATCCCCAGGGAAGTTTCCAGAGTCCCACTCAGGTCTACCTCTTGACTTTTGACTGACAGCAGGATTGCTCCTGACTTTTAAATCCCATTGCACATGGTCTTGCCACATGAAGGGCAGATTTTACTATTGTGATGACATATTAAGAGCCAAGGAAACTCTGGGTCGCCTTGGCCCATACCGACTGGGTCTATTGGAATTTGTTCTTACACATTTTATGGTTGGGGCTTAGCATCTAATTATGTTCTTTCTGAGTTCTGGAATCTGGTCTGCGTAAGGTCACAAGAGTCCTCCCTTCAGGGAACTTGTGTTCTCCTCATTGGCAGGAGTCGTCCTGGGGCCTGTGTTCCTTCTGCAGATAGCAGGTTGTTTTCTAAGAAAAGGAGCATATGCTATTGACTTAAGACAGAACAGGGCCAGGGTGGCCTCAGGTAAATTGCCTTTATAAAGAAAGCACATGGGATCAGTACAGTAGGTCTAAGCTTTAGAATCACCCTCTTAAACTTGTGCTCATACTGCTGTCCGTCTGCCACCTATAGCTCACAAGTGCTCAAAATGCAAGGAAGGGCTGGGGTAGTGGCTCAGTGGTCAGCGCTTGCCTAGCATGTGTGAGGCACTGGGTTCGATTCTCAGCACCACATATAAATAAGTAAATAAAATAAAGGTCCATCAACAATGAAAAAAACAATTTAAAAAAATGCAAGGAAAATGGAGAGAAAAGTTGAAAGAAACAATGTCATGCATGGCATAGTGATAAAATCATGGACTCAGCAGTCCCTCCCTTTCATACCAAGAAAAGGAGAAGCTGTGGGGGACTCTGCTGGAGCAGTGTTATCACTGACTGGTTCTCCAGGACTGAGCAGAGTTTAAGGCATTTCCAATTGCCTCGAACTCGTGCTCGGCATGGATTTGAGAAGAATGACTGAGCAATGTGACATCATTTCCGAGGTCTCCCTCCGAACACTGCAGTGTCTGCTGATGGGGTTCAGAGCACGCCACCCCAAAACATGACTGAAGGAGATCAAATAGGCCACCCCAAAATATGTCTCTTTGGCATAAGGTTTACTTTGAGTTGGTTATTTTGAGCAACTACAACCACAAGAGAAGCTCTAAAAAGAGAATGGAAATTACCATTTTGTCAGAGAAATTTATATTCATAAAGGAAATCTCCACTTGTAAGAGTGTCTCCCTCTCTACAACTGGGAATTGAAGAATGACAAAATCACACAAAAAACTCTTATCAATGAAAAATCTGCACAACAAACCTTTACTCTTGTTTACCGTACTTATTTCCTGTGTCTGCAGAGGAGCTGAGTAGTGGAACTTTGGTTCCTGGTAACCATAACTATTAAAATATAACTTTTCAGAATTGAAATATTGACTCTCATACAAATATAAAATGAATATGGGGACTGGGGTTGTAGCTCAGTGGTAGAGACCTTTCCTAGTATGAATGAGACCCTGGTTCAATCCTCAGCACCCCATAAAGATAAATAAATAAAATAAAGCTAAAAATAAAATGAAATAAAATGAATATGTGCCAAAAATTTTCTATAACCCTTATTATACTAATGAGGAAACCAGTAAGATGTTACAGTTTAAAGAAAAATTGAAAGAACACAAACACACACACACAGAGTTAATCAGAAAGGCTAAAATGCTAAAAGTTGCAAAGCTTATTAATAGGTTACTAAAATAAAATGGTCTTTCTCACAGGGAAAATCAGAAGTATCTTTATTGGTCAACACTTACTTGCATCTCTATGAATAAGAGTCATTTGCATTACTTTCCATTTTCTACGGCTGATAGAGTTGTAAAGTAACCCAGTCTAAGACAGAACTGCACAAGTCCCATAAAATCTAATGAGTTCCACGAGTCACCCAGACAAGGCCTAGCTCTTCATCGAAAGGCCACCCAGTGATCTTCTGGCCCTTTGGAAGTCTTCCCCAGTTTTTCTGAGAGAGTCATACTTAGGCTCCAAGACCACAACTAGCCAGGGTAATTTTATGAGCAGATTCCTTATGGGAAGACAGTCATCCCCAGAGGTCCTCTGCTAGCCAGGTACCGCTTTCTGACCCTATCTCTTTTGTTCCCTGGTATGTTTTTTTATGTCAAGCTGTCAGTATGAAATATTTGGTATTGGAGTAATATAGAAAACTTTAATATTGCTCCCAACAAAGCCTGGCTGAAAGACCGTGAGGGAGAGCCACATCCTGTTTGCCAGTGGTGTACTCCTGACACTTGCAAACCCGCTGCAGGAAGGTGTCAACTACCCTGCTCCTTGTTGCCTGCAAAGTAATCTGAAAATCAGGCCATCCCAGGCAGGTTCTCAGTTTATGTCCATTAGATTGCACTGGCATTTGCTGCATCCACCTCTAAAAGAAAAAGATGGGTTAGTAGATAGTTTATTGGTCTGGAAAACTCACTCTCTTCCTCCTCATGTTCATGTCAGATCCCACAATGGGATGCAAACCTTAACCCCAGAAGTTAACCCCGACGTCTTTTCCCAGACCCAGGCTCCAGTCGCAGCTTGCTCTTCTCCCTGTCTCTCTCCTGCCAAGCCTGGGACAGTGTTTCATCCTCCAAGTGAAAGCTTCAATTGTGCCAGCCAATACCTGTTCCTTCCCACACATCTGAATCATCTTTCTCATGTCAGAAAACAGAAATTGTCAGGATCATGGTGTTGGGCCTCTAGAAATTCCCCTTGACTCAGGAGTAAGGGCTCATGGTCACCTGCAGTCAAATAGCAAAGTTCAAGCCCAGTAGGAATGACTATCCAAGCATGCATAAGCACAGGATATTGAAATAGCAGCCAAGGAAGAGCTTGCCAGAAATAATTCCCAAGGGAAAGCATAGCAAGGTACTCCCTCCCATACAACACTGGAAATACTAAAATCAAACACTTAGAGTCAATTAGGGTGTGCTTGTGGGTATTGGTAAAGCTGTGAAATTAAATGATTCTTATCAAGAGTCTTAGAATTTTATACCCCTTGATCTAACAAGTCCTTCTGGGAATACTTCAAAAACAGTGAACCAACAATAATTTTTCTGAAAAGAAAATAATCCTATTTATGATAGCATCATAAAGAATAAAATACTTAGAAAAAAATTTCATCAAGGGGAAAAAGATCTGTACACTGAAAACTATAAAACACTGATGAAAGAAATTGAAGAAAGCACAAATAAATGGAAAGATAGCCCATGTAATAGATCGGGAGCATTAATATTGCTAAAATGTCCATGCTACCAAAATGATCTACAGAGTCAATGTAATCCCCATCAATGAAATCCCTTATCAAAATGTGAAGGACATTTTTCACAGAAATAAGAAAAAATAATTATAAAATTCCAAATGGAAGCACAACAGACCCCAAATAACCAAGGAAAGAAGACTGAAATTAAAGGCATCATACTTCCTGATTTCAGATTATTTTACAAAGCACTAGTAATCAAAACAGTATGGTACTGGCATAAAAGCAGACACAGAGAACCTATGGGACAGGAGCTCCAGTGTCACAATTGGTTAGCATGTGATACTTATAAGAACCAATAGAACATAATAGAGCACCCGTAAATAAACCCAAGCATATGGTCACTGATTTTCAACAAAGATTCCAAAAACACACAATGGGGAAATGAGAGTCCCTTCAATAAGCTGTGTTGGGGAAACTTGACATCAATTTCCAAGAAAGAAATTGACCCTTAACTCATACTACACACAAAAATCAACTCAAATGGAATAAAGACTTAAATGTAAGACCCAAAACTGATTAATGCTGATAAGAAAACATAGCAAAAACCCTCCTTGACATTGGTCTTAGTGATAATTTCATTAATCCAACACCAAAAACTCAGGCAAGGGACTGGTGTTGTAGCTCACTGGTAGAGCGCTTGCCTCACATGCATGAGGCACAGGGTTTGATCCTCAGCACCACATAAATAAATAAAATCAAGGTATTGTGTCCATCTACAACTAAAAAAAAAAAAAAACCTCAGGTAACCAAAGCAAAAAATCAGTGCATCAAACCAAAAAGCACCTGCACAGCAAAGAGAACAAGCAAAAAACAAAAAATGAAAAAAACAATCTACAGATCAGGAGAGAAAAAAAAATTTCAAACCATATATCTGACAAGAGTTATCATTTTATATAAGGAACTCACACAACTTGAAAGTCAAACAAAACAAAAATCAGGCTGAGAAAACCACATCTAGAAATGCCTTGAACCCGAAGTGGTTTGAGTTTCTGATTTTTCCAATTTCGGAATATTTCCACATGCACAGTGAGTTGTCTGAGCGATGGAACCCAAGTCCAAACATGGAATTCATGTGAACCTCATGGAGATCTTCCCCACGCAGCCTGAAGGGAATTTTATACGATATTTTTAGTGCCTGCATTTTGACCGTTGCACAGTTTGGATGTGAGGTGTCCCCGTGTTAATGCAAGCGGTTCAGAGGTGAGATGATTGGATTGTGGAGCTGGGACCTGATCAGTCCATCCCAGTGCGACTGGACTGCCTGGGTGGTAACTGCAGGCAGGCGGGGCAGGGCTGGAGGAGCTGGGTCACTGGGTGTGCCCTGGAAGGGACCAGCTGTCCTGCAGCCCCTTCCCCTTCCCTCCTTCTGCTTCCTGGATGCTATGATGGCAGCAGCTTCCCCCCACCAGGCCCTGTCGCCATTGGATTAGAGATACTCAGCACATACCAGCTTGATTTTAAAATGGCCCAAATCAGCTGGCCATAGCGGCACACACTTTTAATCCCAGAGACTTGGGAAGCTGAGGCAGAAGCACCGCAAATCTGAAGGCAGCCTTGGCAACCTAGCAGGACCCTGTCCAAATTAAAAAATGTAAAAGGGCCGAGGATGTCGATCAGTGATAAAGTGCCCCTGGGTTCAATTCCTAGTACCAGGGGAAGGGGAGCCAAGGGGAGACCAAAGTCTCCAAATATGCACTTTTTAAAGAAGACCCACACAGATACGAATGGCCAGAGGGCACATGAAAAGATGCTCAGTATCACCGCTCATCAGCAACGTGCAAATCAAAGCCCTCATGAGATTTCACCTCCCTGCTGGTAGGCTGACTGTTATCAAAAAGCCAGGAGGGAAGCGTTGGCAAGGATGTGAAGAAAAGAACACTTGCTCACATTTGGTGGAAATGTAAACTGGTGCAGCCATTATGGCACATAGCCCAGCGGTTCCTCAAAAAATTAAAAACAGAACGACCCTAGGACCCAGAATCCCTCCCCTGGGTGTAAACCCGAAGGAAATAGATCAGTACCTGGAAGAGATAGCTCCCACAATCATTGCAGTGTTATTATGATAACTAACATTTGGAAACAGCCCAACAGTCCAATGACATGTGAATGGAAAAAGAACTGTGGTATACATGTATATATGTGCATGTGTGTGCACGTGTGTGCATGTGTGTGTGTGTGAATGGTGTATTACTCAGAAGGAGATCCTGTCACTTGCCACCACGTAGATGAACTTAGAAGACATTATGGTGAGTGAAATAGCCAGATACAGAAAGAAAAATACCACACAATCTCACTTCCACATGGAATCTAAACAAAATATCAAATATCAAATAAATAAAAACAGAGCCATGGTTGCCAGGGATTTGGGGCGAGTGTGGGAGATGGAAAGAGATTGGTCACAGGGCATGACGTTGCAGTCATGGAGGATGAACAGGTCTCAAGATCCGATGTGCTATAGTTAATAATGCTGCATTGTGACCTGGAAATTTCAGTGTAGACTTCAGGCTCTTTAACACACACTCACACGCGCGCACACACGCACATACACACACACACACAGAAGATACATGGGGAGATGGACATGCAATGTTCTTGACTATGGAGGCCATTTCACTAAGTATATGTGTCCCAAAACAATATAAACAAAATTCTGTGAAAAGTTAGTGCATAAAAAGGTTTATTCCAGTATTACTTATAACCATAAAAATTTGAAACAGCCTAAGTCCAAGAGAGATTGATAAGGAAATAGTGGTTTATGCATATTTTGAGATAAGATATATTAAATGATGATCATGAAGAACTCAAAAACAGAAAATTTTGTGATGATGAGATTTTTTAAAATGATTTTATTTTGAAAATTCCCAGTATCTACATATTTTACATTTTCACAATCCTTAACTTTATTAAATAAAAACATTATCTCATTTTTATCATAAACTAGAAGATGAAGTTGAGGAAGCTCAGAAAGCAAGCACAGGCCTTCTAAAAAAATAAATGTACAAATATATTATACTTGCACTCAAATCAGATAAAAACATATTGATTTTTCTTAAACCAAAATTATAGACTCTCTCAACTGCATGATGAGCTTTCATGTTCCCACCAACCTGCTTAACGATTATCCACCCGGAGCAAATTCACTTCCTCTCTCCACTCACTCTGCCCCAAGGTTATTTTGAAGCCAATCCAGATACTGCATCATTTCATCTGTTTCAGCATGTATCTCTGAAAGATGAATTTCTGAAAAAAAAAAAAATTCTCTTTGCCACCTAAGAAGTGAACAATATACCCATCAGAAAATAGTCTGTTAAAAAATACAAAGGACATTCCAAATAAATGATCACAATTATATTTTTCTCATCTGTTCTTTTGATCTGATATAATTACTTCTTGTTCAGTTGGGTCTTGGGTCAGCGATCTGATTTCACAAAGTTATCATCTTCTAGACAAAAAAAGAAAAAAAAGAGTCCTGGAAATTGTGACTTTGTCTCCTAGCACAGTCTAAAAGTTGAAGAGGGACGTCAGCTTCGAAGCTCATTGGGAGTCTGCTCTTTGAAGTGTCTGTCGTTGAGAGTACCGATGCAGTCCCTTCCACGAGGCTCTGAGGCGTTCTCCTAGAAAATCTGATCCCGGGCTTAGAACTTAGAGCAGACCTGAGGCAAGTGTGCAAGAAAGGCAGAGGCCTCCTTCCTGTGCTGCGACTAATTGATTAGAGTAGCCAGCGAGGGCGGAATGGAGGAGCACAGGGCCTTCTCCCGCGTGGGTCCTTCCCAAGGGCTTTGACCAAGGTTTCCTCTCAAGGGTAAGAACATATCATGGACAGCAAGGGCGTTGCACAATCTTCAGGGTTCTTCTGTGACGTGTGCCTTCTCTGAACCATTTGATATTTTACCTACACAGCAACTTAGCCCAGGGCCGGCTGAGCATCCCTTCTGATTCCCTTCCTATGCTACTCTTGAAATAGCATTGAGATTTTCAAAAAATATGGAACGAACCTAATTGTCTCCAAATTCTCTTTTCCATAAAGTGAAGTGCAAATTGTTGTGATTTCCAGAGGTATTGGGGGACTCTCCAAGGTCACTTGAGGTGTAAATACATCTCACAAATTTTTTTTTTATGAATTTAGGGTGTGATCTTAGGAAGGCAGAAGCAATGGGTTTAATGGGAGATTTGGTAAGATCATGGCACCTGAGAAAACCTAGAGTAGTTACCTTTTCAGTAGGACAGCTACACAGTGTTTTCAAATAAGCATGGAAGTAGGTAAAGCAAATTCAAAGGATCTTGCTCCTTTAGGCTGTGAGACTTTGTTTTTTATAATTGTGGACATGATAATATCGACACAAAGCACAGAGAATTATTCAGGCGCAATATAAAGATCTCTGCAAGCTGGATGGATCACACAAAGTAAATAATAACTGCTTTTTATCCCCTTTTAAGAGCATTAAACCAGTTAATCATTTTAACAGAGAGAAAGCCAACTTCTATTTCTGTGTTAATTCAATATTTAGTAATAAAGGATTCGAAGTTCCTTTAAAAAAAAGAAAAACCTTTTGAATAGGCCCATCAAATCTGAAAACTTTGCCAAAATGTTAACATATTTTATTGCTTCTTTTCAGATGAGCAAGTCAAATACCCTTTCTTTTCAGCAAACCCACTACTTTCTATATCCACTTAGGATTGCCTTTCCCTCTCCCATGTTGTGCTTCCCTTAGAACAAACTGTTCATAATTTCCTTGGAAAACAAGCAAAAAAAACCCCTTTGCTCTGGGACGCCTGGACTTCTCTGCACTGCTGCTCTTGGTCTGATCTTAGTCACCAGATTCTCTCCACTTTAAACAAATCCACCAACCTCTACTTCACAGAGAAAACTGGGAGGGGGTAACTGATTATTTCATGTTATATAAAAACAAAAATGAACACATTCATTAATGTAACCGCAAAGTATGCCACCCTGTAGCATAGTAAAAAATTGAAAAAAGAAAAGGAAAAAAGATATATATCTATTTTAAAGTGAGGTTTAGTTTCCAATGCTTTTGTAGTGGATCATAGAAATTGTCTAGGCTTGCAAAGAATATCTATTAATTGTTTTGATTTAATAGCAACCCGTTTTAAAGTTAGCTTGATATGAGAAATGATTTGAGCTAACGTACTATAGAACATGATTGTTAGTACCAAAACATTGTGAAAACTACAATTCTATTTTGTTAGACACATCATTTTACGTGTTTCATAATCCTCAATTTAAGTAGTAATGTAGCTTATCTCATGTGAAAACTAGTATATACAGTTGAGGAAAGTCAGAACACTCTAATTTTCTAAAAAAGAAAATATAAATGCATTATACTTAAAACATAAAATCAGGGAAAAATTGATTTTTCCCAAACAAAAATTATAAATTAGACCAACTTATCCAAATATTTACTATGTATTACATTATATATTATACACACATTATCATATAAAGTGCTTCTAAGTTACCACTTTCTGGAAGAATTTTTTATTAAAAGTCTAGAACATTTAGAGTAATAAAAATTTAGTTTATTTTCTAGGAAATTCTGGAAATATTACATTTATGTAAGTACCTATTGCTTTCTTTTTTAATTTATTTTTAAAGACCGCATTTTGATTCATTGTACAAAAATGGGGTACAAATTTTCATTCTTTGGTAAGTCCTATTACTTTCTATAAGTCAACCAGAACAAAATCACTTAACATTAAAAGACTCAGTATAATTTGTTAAACTCCAGAGAGAAGGAGACATTTCACACCCACAGTGAGAGAGAAAAGCATTTCCCGGGTGCAGAGTACTGCACGACTTCAGGCCTGCCACCCCCGTGACAGGTCAGGAGTAAACAGAAACCAAGAACTCACCAGTCCAGTTTCCAAAGCACTGTTTTCCTTTCTAGTGGGCACAAAATATTTCCTTAACCCATTAAGTCCCAATTTTTCAATTCTGCAAATAATTCAATTAATAGATCCTTTTTATGTATTGTTTTAGTCAGCTTTTTGCTGCTGTGACTTAAAGACCTGACAAGAACAATTTTAGGAGGAAAAGTTTATTTGTGGGCTCATGATTACAGAGGTCTTAGTCTAACAGACAGCTCGCTCCATTCCCTGGGGCTTAAGATGAGGCCGAATAACATGGTGGAAGAGTGTGGCGGAGGGAAGAAGCTCAGAACATGAAGAAACTCCACTCACCGGGTACCCTAAAGACGACCCACCTCCTCCAGCCACACCTACCTGCCTTTGGTTTCCACTCAGCTAATCCCCATCAGGGGATTAAATCACTGAGGGGGTTAAGGCTCCAATCCAATCATTTCTCCTCTGAACCTTCTTGCGTTGTCTCACATATGAGCTCTTGGAAGACACCTCCCATCCAAACCATAACATATATTTTCATGGATACATATAAAATACATGTATTTTTTCTCAATGTTCTAGTTATTCACCTACTACTTTTCTCAAAAAAACAGAACTCTAAAAACAATGTGTATTTAAAAGTGTGTATTTATAAATGGTATATTTGTGGCTCAGTTTAAATTTTTATATGTGTCCCATAACTGGGGTAATTTGAGCTCTCAAGTAGACAAATAGACAAACAAGACTTAAAAACTGGAGTAGTTATTGTCTCTCCCCTGATAGAAAATAGAACGCCATAATCCACCTCACGGTGATTACCAAGTGGTCACATCCTAAAACCAGACTCCCCATAAAGACTGACCATCTTGCACATGGACATGGCACAAATCCATTTCCTATCATGGAGTGGATAGCTGCAGTGGTCCTGGGTGTAGCTCCTGGAAGGGACGTAGCCATGACCAGAAGCTTCACAAGGTGCTCTTTAGATTATGCAGTTGATGTTGATTTGAGACCAAAATGTGAAATCACCAGTGCCTGGACCTGATTGTGAAAAGGAAAGACACATGAGCCCCTCAAATGACCAGTCCTAATGTGCAGCATTTGCCTATATCTGTGGCTTAAAGTCTCCCATAAGGGCTGTTCCAAAGCCACCAACATGATGTCATGAATGCAGAATTGGGAAGAGGTCTTTGGTTCGCACAGAACAAAATGATCTGACTCCAAGAAACAGCTAGGCCTGATCATAAAAAGTTAGCCAAAACACAGGCAGATGAGCAGGGTTGGCCAAGAAACAGGAACAAAAACTAAAAAATCCGAAAAAAGGGAGGAAAACATTGAGAAATACAGAGTTAGCTGTTTGAGATTCATTCTGAGAGACAAGAAAAGTGCCCGGGTTTAATCAGAACATGAGGTATACTTTTCAGGCTGTGCAGTTTAGTGGCAGCACAGGGAAGTCTACCAGAGCATCTTGCTGGATCACCTAGACTGGTCCCAGGAGTCAGAACTTCACAAGACAGCTCTCATATTTGCGAATAAATCTCATAAAGTTTTTTTTTTTTTTTTTACACTCAGCCAAAAATCTATTTTCTTATCTAATCAGAGGGTTTATGCATGTTCTTGGAAAATGTATAAAAGACATCTAATCTTCCTTTATTCAATAAACTTTCAATATTGAGTACAATTATCTTAGGGTTAGTGAGCTAGTCCAACTCATTCATTTTACAGATAAAGAAACCAAAACTCAGAGAAGGTTAATGACTTTCCACAGCACTGTGACTTGTCACATTTGATGGATTCCAGGTCAACACTTAAAAACTGCCACCCCACATGCCTCTTGAGTCTCTGTTCCTTAATTCTATTCAACTGCACCAACATATTTTTAAGACCTCTCATCTTAGTTGCCTCTTCCTGCATCTGTGTTTAGATTAATGCCATCCTAAAAGCAAGGTACTTGAGCTAATTGCATGCCACAGGTGTCAACTGAGTAGTGCAGGGGACAGTGTGTATTCTGAAACATTGGTTTGTTAATATTTATTAGTCATCTGGACAACTACTTCTCTTTCTGGCTCCTGTTTTATGAGATATGATTTTTGAAATTAAAAACATAACTTTCATAGAAATACAGAAGGACCCAGATCAAAACTCTACTAGATTCGTTGATTAAGGAGAGCAGGAGAAGATACCAAAGTGGGTTTAAAAACATTTGGGGAGTGAGTACTTACATAGTGCATCAAGAAAGACACAGTGCAATAATTTTTTTTTAAGTTAGAAAAAAATATGGTTCATAGTCAATGGAACACAAAAGCATCATTTTGAGGTTATCTTTTTCACCAAAGAGAAATCTGCATCTCTAGTAGGTAAACCTTTGGGTTAACATGCACCTCCACAGTGTCTGGGCTCTGGGCAACAGTTAATCACAAAGTCAAACAAGGCACACCTTCCTGGAAAATTTTTAAATTCCTAAGAGTCCTCTCACACTGTGTCCCAGAATGACCTTGAAAAGACATACAACTCTCTCTTTCATCTTATCTTCAAATATAACCAAACACTTCTTTACATCATTTTCATCATGAATCACTGTTTTGCCTGCCTCCCACAACCTGTGAAATATAACAAGACAAGACTTTACATTCATTAAATGAAGTTATTTCTATTTATTGTTCCACTCTATCTTTCTTCCAGGTGCAAGATTCATATATCCATGGTCAGTGACATTCAGTGCTGAGGAACTCTGTCCTCTGTGAGGTCGCTAAAAGCATTGTTAGAAGCTCCATTCCTTTTTGTTTGTTTGTTTTTGTTTTTGTAGTATTTGAACCCAGGCCCTTGCACATGCCAGACAAGTGCTCTTCCACTGAGCCACACTCTAGTCCTGTTATTTTTGAGACCAGGTCTAGCTAAGTTGCTGAGGTTGGCCTTGAACTTGCAATATCCTGCCTCAGCCCCACAAATGCTGGGATTACAGGTGCTCACCACCTTGCCTGGCTTGAACCTCTAGTTCTTCATGAGTTCTTGCTTATACTGGCAGAAATATGCTTCCCTGTCATTTTACCCACTGAAGATCTAGATTAAGGGATAGGCAAACCAGACAGCTTCCTGAGCATTAATCAAAAAGGGATGCTAAAATATCAACAAAACAAATCATGAAATGTGGCAAGAAGGCGTCTCCATGCCTGACTCCTCACATAACAGGATCTTATAAATTGATCGCACCAAATGGAAGTAGATGAGGTATTCAAAGGGAAATTTAAAAACATAGTCCCCATCTGAGCTAAGCTATCTCTGTTGAGTATTTTGGGAGGGCAAATGTGTAAGTGGCTCAAGGCAACTAAGAACAGCCTCAAGTCCAGAAAGTGTGGCCATCATCTGGAATTCCAAAACTCAATAAGGCCATACTGTTTACTAGAAGCAGGCACTTTATTTTATTATCTAAATCACAAATGCTTTATTAGGCCATAATTTTTCCATTCAGACAATTGTAAAATACCCCAAGAAGATTATAGTAAAGTCAGTATTGAATAAAGAAGGAAATGCACGTGTACAGAAAAGTCAGACAAAGCAACTTAAATGTATCTGGACAGAATCCTTAACGACACCCATGTATGTTACTCCTTTTCTTACTTAGTAAGTGTGAGTGACCCTTGCTTTCCAGAGATGAGTAACATAAAAACTGGAAGATTCTTCAAAAAGTTGAAATTTTATTGTCATGTTACCACATGTAATAAATCTTTTATTTTGAACATAAAGAACTGTATACATTTCATTACAAAAAAAATAATTCCTCCCAGTCTCGCCAGATACATGTTTAAGAAATATCGAAGGGATATAGGTTTGTATCATTGCCAAATCATGAGCCCACTTGTCTACTTCTGCTGCTGATTGGTTCCAGTTCTAACATCTGGAGCCATGCAAAATAATTTGAATCCTGTTTCCATATGACTGACCTTCAAATACTGAAAAACAGTTACCCCATCCTCCTGCAGGCTTCTCTTCTCCAGATCAAGTAAGCAAACCTCTTTTCGGGAATGGCTTCAAGATTTGTCATTTTCATGATTACCTTCCTGCGGAGGCGTCCTGGTTTGCCAATGTGTCCAAGTGTGATTTCCAGTATCAAACACAACATAACAAATGTCTGATGCCACATTTATAACAGGCAGTCATCTTGCGCAACCTGTTTTGCCAACTCTGTGGTAAAATCACAAGGGAAGTTAAGGGGAAATGACATCCCCCATGCCTTTGATGGAATGGTCTAGTGTCTGAAACTTCCTGGAGCCATTTAGCAGTCTCACTAGGCCCAGGGGCACCTGGTCAGAATCCAGGCAAGAGACAGAAACCATGCCGGTTATTTGATGAGAGAGGATTTAATATCAAGAACTGCGAGCCAGGTATTAAGTTGTGTCTGGGTAGCTGAGGGCACAGAGGACCAGGAAAGCATCACAGAGGAAAACTGCAGGAGGCTGTGCTATCTTCTGTCAGCCTGCCCCGAGCCAGACATGAAGATGGGATTAAACCCGAGAGGACTTCCTTGTGGGGAATGTGGGCAACAGGAAACAGAGGGTTCGGTGGAGGCCAGAGAACTGTCACAGACTGAGAGGCAAGCAAGACCCAGACGAAGGAGAAAGGAGCCATGAAATCCAGGGAAGTTTGAGCAAGACCACAGGAATGTCACAGAGGCAAAGTCGCTGGCCAGAGGAGTCTCAGGTCTCGAAAGAATCCACCTCAGCATTGGGCACCTCAGTAATGGAGAGCAGGCCAGGAGAGGCACAACTTCAGAGCAGACCAGCAATGGAGGGAATGCAAAGAGCAGTAGCTGAGATGCTTGGTCAGTCAAGCTTAGGGTTACCAGATAAAATATAGGACACCCAGTTAAATCTGACTTTCATGTAAACAATGAATAAACTTTCAGTGCTAGTATGTCCCAAATATTGTTTAAGAGAGACTAAAAATTATTTGCTGTTCAAACTGAACTGGCATCCATCATTTTTAAAAAAAACTTGCTAGATCAGCCAGCTCTAACGACACTCCTGGTAGTTGGAGACCTTGAGGCCCCTCTGCAAGGCCACCACACACTCAGGTGGGAGAAGAAAGGTAAGAGTTTGGAATTTTTAAGACTTCAAAACTTAGCGGAGGGTTCTGGGAAGCCGAAACTGAGACATTAAGGGAGGGCCCCCCCGCCCCCAGCTGGTGCTAGTGGGTGGGGAGGGAAGGAGCAAGCCAGTTGTAGTTGGAAAAGGACAAAGTGAATTCCACGGTTGTGAGGGGAGCGCGGGGATGTGTAGGGATGAATAAGTGTTGCTGCGGGAGCCACGAGGCAGAAAGCCAGCAAGAAGCAAAGGGAAGCAAGTCCCCAGTCCCTCCCAGCCTTCCCCAGCACCCGCCCTCCGCCGAACGGACCAGGGGGTCACGGCAAAGCAGAAACGCAGAGCAGAGTATGGAGGACTGCGTTTGGGATCCATGCTCAAAACCCAGTGTTTGCAGATTTCAAAGATTACCCAAGATCACATCGAGTTAATGAAATACTAATGAATGACTGACCATGGACCCCATGTGAGTCCAAGCTGGCCCCAGGCTTATGACATTTATGGTTTGATTGTTTACAGAAAGATGCCGATGACCCACTCGCACCCAGCATTTTTGGAAGATTGTGCTAACAGCCAGCAGAAGAAGAGACGGGCTTGGCTTTGCTTTTCAAATTATCTTCTCGTGAAAACAAGTGAGCGGAGGACCTCTGAGCCCATTGCTAAGACTGGCAGAGGGATGAGAAGCAGCAGGTGGTCTTGTGCTATGTGGAGAAGAGCAATACATTCAAAAGCCTCCAGTAAACTTTGTCACTCCCCACCCCAAGAAGCAGGTGCTAGTAAGCCTGTGCGGCAAATGGACTCTAATCCCCTGGGAAATGGGCAACCTTAGGACCATTCTAGCATGTGAGCAGGACACCTCACACCTCCATGTGCTTCCGGTACCTTCCCCCCGGCGGTGTCTCTTTTGAGCTCTGTATATGACCAGGACAGTGGGGTGGAGGTGACCTGGGAGGCTAGAAGGGAAAGATGGCTCTCACTCCAGTGCACAGTGAGCAACCTTTGAAAATTTTTGAGTGGAAAGGGATAGATACAGTCAGAGGGCAGAAGATGAGGACTTATCGGAAACCCATTCAAGAGCTAATGAGGCCTTAGACTGAACTAGCAGTTGGACTGGAATTAACGCCAATCCAAATGCTTGAAAGCATTCTCCCTAAAACCAAAAAGGATTTCCAAGGAGATTAAAGGTGTAATATATTTAGTGAGTTATGAGGAAGTGTACCAAGATTTCAGTCTTCTTAACCCTTTCTGGCATTTCTGCTGTGTTCACATTCATGTACTCACAGCAAATAATACTTATCAACCTTCAAATGTGAACAGATGGAAGAAGTAGAGATTCCGAGCATTTTTGGTGGGGCTTATGTGATCTGAATGAATAAGAATAAAATGTAAATAGCTGCGGAAAAGGAATTCTCTGATCATACACTAATTATTATTTTCATTTCAAGGGTTTCAAGAATAGAACAGTATCCTCTGCTAATTACTTCCTGTATTCGTTATCTATTATTGCATAACAAATTTCTCCAAAACTCAGTGGCTTAAAACAATAATAAACATCTATTATCTCTGACAGTCTGTGGTCAGGAATTCTGGAGCAGATTAGTGAGTGCTTCTGACTTGAAGTCCTTCATTAGTCAGCGTTGCATCGCTGTGACCAAAATGCCTAACAAGACAATTTAGGGAAAGAAAAGTTTATTTAGGATCATGGTTTCGAGGTTCAGTCCCTAGTGAACTGACTCCATTGCTTTGGGCCAGAGTGAGGCAGCACATCCTGGCAGAAAGGTGTGGTGGAAAAATACTGCTTCATTCATGGTAGCCAGATGTGGGGAGGAAGGGGCTGCAGGGAAGATTATCCTTCCAGGGCAGGCCCTCAGTGACCCCCATCCACCAGCCTGCTCACTGTTACCACCCAGTCAGCCCATTCAAACTACGAGGGACTGATTAGGTTACAACTCCCACAATCCAATCATTCAACCTCTGAAAATTCCTGCGTTAGCAGAGGAGCTGTTGGGGGACACCTCACATTCAAACTATAATACGAGGCAAGAGTCAAAATATTGGCTGACGCTGCAGCCAAGGAAGGCTCAACAGGAAGGATTCCCCTTCAAGATGGCTCCCGTGTGGCTCAGATTTTAGGGAGGGCTCGGATTTTTTCTAGGCGGATCTCTCCTAGGTCTGCTTGAGTGTTCTCATGACACGGCAGCTGGCTTTCCCTAGATCAAGTGATTTAAGAGAGTTAGAGGCAGGCAGAAGCAGTCGTTTTCATAACCTAGCCTTGGAAGTCACAAAATATCACCTCTACCACATTCTGTTCATTAGAAGCAATTCGCTAAGTCCAGCCCACATTCATTCAAGGAGAGAGGAATTGGGCTGCGACTTTTGAATGGAGATATGTGACTTAATCTGTTCCTGCTACTATAATAAAGTACATGAGATTGGGTAATTTCTAAAGAAAATAAATTTATTTCTCACAGTCTGAAGTCTTGAAGTCCAAACTCAAGATACCAGCAGATTTAGTGTTTGATGAGGGCCTGGGATTTTCTTCTGAGATGACACCCGTTGATACATCCTTCAGATGCGATGAAGGCTGAGCCTTTGTGTGGTGGAAGGGACAGGCGAGCAAAAAATGGACACACCCACTCCCTTAAGCCCTTTTGTAAAGACCCTGATTTCATCCATGAAGGTAGAACCTTCCCGGCCTAATCGCCTCCTACTGCTACATTGGAAATTCAGACTCAGCATGAATTTTGGAGGAGAAACAAACATTCCAAATATCACATTGTGTCAAAGACTTTCTGAACTTATTTTCAAAAGCACACTTCCTTAACTTAGAAAACAGGTCTTGATACTTCATGTTACAGATGGAATTCCTGACTCATTGAACTGGTTCGCTGAAGAAGGTGCCTGGGAGGATACCTCAACGCATTCTGAGATGTCTAAATCGTGAAGTCCCTCAACAGTTATAGATGAGCAAACTGTCAACCCTATAATCCAAAGTGGACACCAAACAAAACAACAGCAAAACAGAAAAAAAGTCCAAACACAATAGATTCATCATTCGAATTACTTTCCCTGAATTTCTGAAGAAAGGACAAAATTTGAAATTCAAGCTTCCATTTCAGAGGAGGGATAAGCCCTACCTCATTCCTAGAAGTAGAAATGTCAAGTGACGGCATTATAACAATTTGACAAGTATTAGGAATCAGGAAGAATGACCCTACCTGGAAAACAAACATCACTACAACCAAACAAGAACTGTTCTGGCGTTTAGCTAAGTGAAAGGAAAAAAGGAAAACTTTAAGATTTTGTGACTGCTATCTAGGAGAAGAATCCAAGATCAGCACTCTGATTGACTGGGTAATTTTTCCTTCATTAGTGTGGCAATTAAACCTGTACCCTTGATTTCTTTTGCTACTGCTACTGCTTTTTCTTTTGGAAGATCTGTTTCTTGTTTGTCTTTTAGATCTAAAAGAGAAGGAACCATTATCTTCCCTTCCTTGGTTTGATTCTTGGGTATCAGAGAATTTCTTTGAGTCTGCACTGAAATCTGGAGTCAGCTTCGGAGAACAAACCTCAGGAAGTCGAGCCAGTCTAGCTGAAAAGAAAAATAATACTTGGCAAATAGCAGCAATATTAACAAGGGCTCTCTGCAACCGGTTTCACTTCCTTCCCTCAGGAGTACAGAGCCAGACATAGAATCCAAGCCTATTGCTCTCTTGAAAGAAAGAAGAAAAGTCCTAATGTGAGTGTCGGGGGAAATTTGGTGTCTTGGGGACCTGAAAAGGAAGAAGAGGGTGCTTTTGAGAAACATGGCTGCAATTGCCAGGCACTGGCAAAGACATGGAATGCCTGCCTGTGGACCCTGGGACTTGACTGCAACAGCCCCAGGTGTTCGCTGCAAACCTGTAGCAGGGTGTGGAGCGATGGGGAAACAGACGTTTGTGAGTGTGGGGGGATCCTGGAGCTGTCCCTTCCCACTTGGCCTCTACACCTGAATTTGTTCTAGAAGAATAAATACAGTGTTGATCCAAGTCAGATTAATCCTCCACCTCCCCAAACAAGACTGGTTTATAACTTGACACCATCTGTTGGTGTTAGTGGTGTGATTCTCCCTAACGCTCATTAACAGCTCATAAAGGACTCTACCTACGGCCCAGGCAAACGATAACTTCAAGGACCCAGATGCAGAATTCTGGCAGTCTCCCCTGAGAAGATATTAAGAGTTCATCCTGATCTTAACTTGTGTCCTTTTACATGTCCCAGCCCTCAGGGATCCACCTGCTCACTTTGGGGACATTCAATTCTCTCCCCTTTTTATCACACCCCTGCCCTGACTGCTGTATTTCTATTAAAGGCTTCAAGGAAAGTTTAAAGTCTGGGTCCCTGCGTCAGACCCTTAGAAGGGGCACTTGTACAGTCAGGAAGTCTTTCCTTTGTTAGGTCCCCGTCACACTGGAAGGCAAGTCTAGTAAGATTTTAAAGAGTGAGAAGTACAGTGTGGAAAGAAGATTAAACTAAAACACACACACACACACAAATTTGTTTTCAGAGTAAATATCCCACAGTATGGTGCAAAACCAAAAATCAAGAGTCTTGATGTACTCCTGAAGTATGTATGACGCAGGAAAGTCACTTGACTCTCTGGTTCTTGGTTTCCTCATCTCTCAAATGAGAAAGTTGAACCCTAAGGCATGTCGTCATTCTAAAATGACTTGATTCTCTGTCAACATGGTACCGGCCATGTGATATTTGCCACTGTCCTTAAAGGTGACTGAATTATATTCTAGGCATGGACATGACCCCTTCTAAAACCAGTGTGAAGACATTCCAAGGTGCTTGAGAAATAAGCCGTCTGGTGGCTGTGCGTCCAGCTCCAGGGACTTCCGCTCTGGCCCTCCTCTACCACGGCTCTCTCCTCTCTACCCCCTCAACCCTCCCCTGCCCCCTCCCTCCCCGCACTCTCCAGAGCCTGCAGTGGCAGGGAGAATCTCCATGTCTTCCGAGCCGTCCAGATCGGCTCGCCTCTGCATTCCGCCTTCTAGCTGGTGGAGCTGGCAGATTATCTTACACAATACAAGTCAGGATCATCTGGTGGGAGAGGTAGGATTGTTTTTGGACATATTTAGTTAGTCCCTTTTGCTTCTCAAAATAAACATCTTTGTGCTCAGTTAAAAGCTTTCCAAGATGTTCACAAGGGAAAAGGGAATTCTTGCCAAAATCTTAAGCCCAGCCAGACAGGGATACTAAAATTTTGCTGCCTGTGGAAACACGTGACCAGGCAGGACTTTGGCACAAGAGCAGGAGTCTGCGCTTCAGTTATGGCAGCGTGGACTTCTGGTGGTTCCGAGGCTGTGTTCAGGGCACAGGCTCACTGCACGGGGTCTGACGACCGCTTTGACAGGTCCCGCTCAACTGCAGTTCACAGGCACACTTGTCTATTTACAGAACTTCCAGCTCGATGCACTGGATCCTTATGGTTGGAGGGGTAAAGAGAAGCACTCTCTCACTCCTCTCTGTGTCCGTTCTGCTTCCAGCTTTTAACAGTTGCAAAATGCTTCAGGAAATCGAGGACCAAGAGCCTGTCTGCAGCTTTGTGGTGCCATGACCTTGGGCCAGTCATGTAACCCCCTCAGCACTGACACCTCATCCATGAAACGGGAAATGTGCTGCTTCCACTTCCTCCCGTGATCAGAAGCCTTGGAGCACTATAACAAATGCCTGAGGCAGTTGAAGAGAAAAGGTCTGTCCTGGCTTACTGTCCTGGAGACTCCAGCCTGGGACGGGTGGGCTCATGGCTTTGGGCTTGTGGAGAGCCATCATCTCCTGGTGGGAGCCCCAGTGGAGTTAAATCACTCCAACCACAAGGCAGGGGGCACAGAGAGGAGGCAGGTCATGCCCCCCAGGACCCAGAGACCTCCCCACCTCTTAAAGGTTCTACACCTCCCAGTAGCACCCCACAGTGATCCCCAAGCCCTTTGGGGGACATTTAAAATCCAAACTCTGCACCTTACAAGAATGTTGTGAAGATCTGAGGTAACGATGTAAATGAAAATACTTCGTACATTAAAAGGTGCTGTGTAAATACAAGCGATTTTAAGGCCTCAAGTGTCTCCTCTTCCCTGTTCTAGCTTTATCTCGCCTGTTTCTGTGTCCTTTGAGCATCTTCAGGGTCTTTTCTTAGTCCAAGATTCTCAGTGTGGTTACTGTCCAGCTTCTTCAACCTAGGCTTCTTATCCAGCACTCAATCCTGTACTCCCCTGCCCCATCCAGAGATCAATCTCCGACTTTTCTTACAGCCTCTTCCAGTTCAGCCCTCATGTAGCCAAGACTCAGTGGCTGTGTGTCGCATCCTGAGGATATAAACTCCAGGGGGCAGGTCCAACCCTCAAAGAACACACCACCAGATGTACAGATACGTCCAGATAGGTCTGGAGAAGTGGCAGAGGCCCCTCTGCCTGCAAGAGAACTCTGCTTCTTGGATCTCTGGTGTTCCTGGACAGTTTAAGGCAGAAGCAGCACTTTGATGTCCCTTGGTCCCTGGAGAGGCAGGCTCCTTGATGGCATGTGGCATACCCCTTTGTTGACTCACCCATACCTCCCTCTCTGTTTTCCCTGATTCAGTGCCTAAGTCAACGTTGAGGATTTGCTGATGTTGGGTTCCATGTGAGGCAATGAGTGCCAAATCCATTTGCGTTCACGTAGCTTATCAGGACAGAGAACGGAGACCACCTATAACACCACTTGTTCGGAGTCTCGTCCACAAAGATAAACTTGGAGAGCAATAAATAATTTCACTGTTTGCATCAGGAAATTCCTGAAAAACAATTCATTTGAACAATAAATTTGCTTATATGGGCAAACTGCTTCTCAGGGCAATAGATTGCTCACCTGGGCAAATGATTCTCTTTTCAAACTGTTCACTTATCAAAAATTGCTTCAAGTTGGGAGGGGTGGTGTGCACCTGTAATCCCTGCAGCTAGGG
The DNA here is from genome assembly GCF_902686455.1 of Sciurus vulgaris. Taxonomy (NCBI): domain Eukaryota; kingdom Metazoa; phylum Chordata; class Mammalia; order Rodentia; family Sciuridae; genus Sciurus; species Sciurus vulgaris. The sequence goes on from NC_136469.1 coordinate 9,233,116, forward strand.
AGGCTGAGGCAGGAGGATAGCGAGTTCAAAGCCAGCCTCAGCAAAAGCGAGGCACTAAGCAGCTCAGTGAGACCCTGTCTCTAAATAAAATAAAAAATGGGGTTGGGGATGCGAATCATTGGTTGAGTATCCCTGGTACAAAAAAAAAAAAAAAATTTGCTTCAAGGCCCTCTCATAACTGTGTGCCCATCAATACCAAAATATTATAATTTTTTCCAGTCTTTATTAGGTCCCCACTTGGAAAGACTCCCATCTACCTCAATGGTAGAGCACTTGCCTAGCATGTGTGAGGCACCTGGTTCCAATCCCACACCCAAACCCTACACCTTCCTGACTGCAACTTCATCTTACGAGGCACCACAGGGCTCGGCCAAGGTGAATCCTTGTAGTACATTCAATACATGTAGCCACACTTAATCAACAGAGTGTATTCTGGTAGCTTCTTAGGGAATTTTCATTTTACAACTTAGTGCGTCAATCAGTAAAGCAAAGGAAACAGATAAAATTATTTTAAATTTAACATTTGTCATTTCTTTAAAAAGACTTCTATAGTCATCGTTATGTGGGAAATCAGAATTTTCTTGGAGTTCCTTATTATGTGGTTTGGAATAGTTTTTATTTTGAAGTGCACATGAAGCGGTATAAGTGTTTTATTACTTGGAGCTTCTGGAAGGTTCCATTCACTCCAGGTTACCTCCAAATATCTTTCCATCACAAAGCACATCCTTTTCTATCCACTATATTTCTTATGTATGTTGGAAAATGTTCAAGGAAAAGTAAATGTCGAACACTTGGGGACTTTAACTGAAAGTCTTGAGGAGGGTTTTATTGGACCTGGTTCCCTGTCTCCCAGTTCACTTGTTGTAAGTGGGCCCCCCTTGGTAAATGGAATCTTAATATTCCCCCTCGTATGCACCTTTCATTTTTAGGTTTATTTCAGAAATTCTCAAGGTGGTTACCATTTTAAGTGAGGATTGTTTTGCATGTGAGAATTCCACACAAGCTTGTTTCCTAGACAGGTAAGCTGGGAACACTGTTTCTTCAATACCCAAGTGCTTTCCAGAGACCAAGATGCTGTCAGATATGTTCATTTTGATGACAACTGTGTGAGACAACTTTGAAATCTCCCCATTTCAAAGCTGATGAAGCCAAAGCTCAGAACTCAGGGAGGTTATTAAAGACTTTAGGGGTAAGTGACAGAGTCTGGATGTATCTAGGTCCACCTGATTCCAAGGCCTGATCTTATTCATATCATACCATGAACACTGTCACAGCTAAGTCCCAACCACTATTGGTTGTCTTCATCTCACAATTCTATCATTAATAAACATTAGCAAACAAATCATTTTCAAAGAATGTAGGAGAGTGTTTTAAAAGCAGGAACTCAGACTCCAACAATATCTTTTTATCCTGATATGCTAATTGAGACCTAGGATCTTACTTAAGCAAACAAATAGTTATTCCAAGATGCTGCTACGAACAAAACTCCAATTCTTGCATTTCCTCATTCATCTTCTCCCTGTGTGTGTGTTACTGATGTCTCCATATCCATCTTCATGTTGCAGGAGAAAGAACAATTTCTACCTCACCCATTGCAGGGTTCATGGCAGAGATGTCTATAACAAAAGACAGGTACACAGGAGAAAAGCAAATGCATTCATTAAATACCCATGACGGAAGGCTTCATAAGGAAATGCAGACAAAGAGACAAGTTGACTTGTTTTTTTTATACTTTGGTTTGTTGGAAAGCAGGCAGTTGAGGAGGACTATGGTAAGACGTGGAGTGTGCTCTAATGGGGAGAACCTGGGCAAACCTGACGGGACCTGTGTGCGGAGTCTGCTGGCATCCCACGTCTTCAGAAACAAGGCCACTCCTGTCTTCCAGGAACCTCTTCCAGCGAGGGCACCTCTCACACAGGGTGCTGCCCAGGGGGGAAGTGTGGGGAGGGAGCATCCTTCCCCCACTGTTCCCTTGACAACGTCCAGTGGGCTGGGGTTGGTTCAGTGGGAGAGCACTTGCTTGGTGTGCAGAGCCCTGGGTTCAATTCCCAGGACTGCAAAGAAAAAAATCCCAGTATGCCAGGACCTCCTATTTTAGGGTCACATATCCAGAGCTGTTCCATATATTTTTAGGTATTTCACCTATGGAGGCATTAGAAGTGTTCTTTGTCTTATCAAAAAGTCATTTTTCTAACCTAGAAAATTATATTTTACATCTGAATACATCTCATCAAACAAATGGCCAAAATGTTGTTTTTCAAAACTCTGTTAACAATATAACAGGAACCTAGAGCATCTTTACTTAAAAGAAGACGCATCTTATATTCAGCACGTCTGCGTTTTTAAAAAGTAGAGGTTCGAGAGACGCAAGAGAGGCCGTCTCACTGGGCTATTTCTCTTTCTCAAATGGCGTTTCACCAGTTCTGAGGGAGGTGAAGGGCTTCTCTGCTGACACCTTTGTGCTTCTTTCCCTCTTGCTCTGTCTTCTGCCCCATCTCGTTTTGACACCTTCCTACTTTTAAGGACGCTTCTCTCGCCCTGCAGATGCTGCTTACGCGTCTGCTTCTGTTTACAGAGAGGGTGGTGTGGCTGGCATTTCAGGGTTGACAGCATGCACACGGCAGCCCCGCCTGGCCTTCGTCTCCCTCTTCCTTCCACCCATCCTCTTGGTTTCGTGTTCCTCTCAAGCCCGAGCAGAGGACCCACAAGAGATTGAAATCCAGCCGACAGCTGGCAAGGGTGGCCAGGCTCCGGGTGGGGGAGTCCAACACAGGCCTGCCGTGTGCGGCTGGGCCCCCACACGCTGGGCAGGAAGAGAGGAAGGCGGCTGGTGGCCCCACTTCCTGGGAGACCCCACCTTCCCTGGGACTAGTGTGGGGTAGACCATGGTGAATGGAGTAGTTCCAGGTAGTGAACAGATAGGCGAAGACACCAAAGTGCTGCAACAGAAGATGGCTCTAGAGGAGAGACCCATCAGACTGAGCGGCCACCGAGAACCTCTGCCAAGAGAAAATGGCCAAGATCTCTTAGGCTTTGTGCCAAACTTAAAATCCTGTCTATTCCAGGGTCCTTACCTTTTAGCTGAGAACACACAGGTCCTGGGAATGAAGGGGGGGGGGGCGGAGTTCATATGAAAACTAAAACTAAAAGGGGTCAAAGGCTTGTTGTCCCAGGTGCGTGAGAGTCCCGTGCAGCACCTGGGCAAGGCTGCCCTCCAGCCAGTCACCTGGCCGTCAGGTAGCTCCTTTGTGTTTTGGGGGGACAGTGCCCCTTTCTCAGGGCAAATGCCTTATGCAAACACAACCTACAACAACAGGGATGTGACATCCCTGTTCAAAAACCCGTATAGCTGGGACCTGGAAGGTGACCCTGTCTCTGAGCAGGTAGAAGAGCAAATCGTGTAGGAACAGAGAGACTTTCTTTAGGGAGCATGCAGGTGACTGAGGTCCCCCAGCTAGGTGACTTAGGGTGAATAAGTACCACTCTTCTGGCAATGGAATAGTGGAAATGTTGGGGACCTTTCAAAAAGGCAGGCTCCTGATAATACCCCTTGGTAGGCAGAGGTTTTGCTGAAAAGGATAAGAAGCTCATCTTTAAAGAAGCTCCCAGAGAAGGGACTGACCCCCCCCATCTTACCTTAGATTTAAAATCAGAGAACCTATAAATATGGGCTGAAGAGTTCTAAGCTTAGTATTGGACAAAAGCAATAATGAAATAAAATTGGCTTGAGTATAAAAAGGGATAACAGAGGGTACTGAGGTAGAAAGGAGAAAGAAAAGTCGTTGGCGGGGTCATAGGTGGCAGATCCCAAGCATTTGCCAGCAGGTGTAGGTTAATGTGCAGTAAGAGAGACCCAAATAGTGGTTTAAATAGACAGGGTGCGTCTTGCTCATGAGAAGTCTGGGGTGATGCTTCATGTCAGGGACCCAGGATTTCATAGTTAAGTTGTTCTGCATATTAACTATTATTCAGTGTTTGGGGAAGGGAAGATGTAATTTCAAGAGCTTTGGCCAAATTCTATCAGTGCTCTTGGCTTAGAGAGAGAAAGCCAGTCCTGGCAAAAGGAGAAAAACCCCAAAGATACAAAGAGAAGCTGTGACCTTTTATTTTTTTGGTTCTGGCCTCATTATAAGACTTGGAAGCAGAGACGGGCCGGAGGGGCTGGTCAACGGCATTAAGTGAGAGCTAGACAGGAGCAGGGAGCTCCGGGTGCGACGGCCCTGCGGGGTGACTAGAGATGACAAGAATGTACCGCACGTTTCAAAAAGCTGGGAGAAAGGCTTTTGCAAGTTTTCGCCATAAGAAATGATAAACGTTTGGGGATGTTGAAGTGCTTCGCCTGACTTCAACATTAGGTGACATGTACACACGTATCGCAACGTCACAAGGCGCCCCACCTAATGCGCCACCTTTTGTGTAGGTTACAAGTTTAATTAAGAAGCAAGAATGATGAGCCATCGCCATGACCGCGGAATCCCTCCCCACCCCGCTCCTTTCTTAAGCCGGCTCAAACTGGTTTCTGCTACCTGGAATGAAAGGAATCCCAACGAATAAAGCAGCACAAGTTTTACCTTAACACGATTTCACAACGTGTGTGAGATATTTTTTATCTCTGTTTCACAGATGAGGGGACTGGGATTAAGCCGCCGAGGCCTCATGCCCCGGAGTTTCGGGGAGTGGCGTTTGAACTGGAGTGCTTGGGTCTCTAAGCCCTGGGCTTCCCCCTGAGCCCTTCTCCCTTTGGAGGGGCTGTGACAGCTGGGAGGATCTTCCCCATGGCCTCAGAGGGACACAAAGTTGGCCGTCCTTGAGGTGACAAAGACCCAGGTGTCTCAGTCACTCCTGAGACTGACGCCCCTCCTCCAGGTGCTGTCTCCTGCCTGTCCCGCCTCTTCCTTTGGGGACCGGACTGCACCTGCCTTCTGCGGCTGGAAGGCTACACCTGCCTAGGAGGGTGGGGATCTCCTCGAAAGGATCCAAAGATTGTGCATCCTTTGGTTGTGTTTCCTGGCCTGTCAGTCAGCAGGTTCCTGCAGACCCCGCTTGCTGCACGGGGCAATGTCCCCCTTGCACGAGGCTTGGAACGCACTTCCACTGGAAAATCTGGCCAAGATGGACCAATCTCTTCTTTCCCAGGGACAGTGTTCTTTATCCTTCCTCTGAAAACAGTCCCCAGCTCTGTTCTCTCCTTTATTTAGTAATTATTTCCAATGTGTCATCCTGCCAGAGAGGTGAACACAGGCCACTGCGGGTCAGTGTCCTGGGCCTGGCCAGAGAAGTGCTTCCGGGCTTCCTGTCTTACGTAGGTCCTTTGACCTCCTGAAATTGAGAGCAAGAACTGATATGTGCTGAAGGCCTCAACGTCTTTCCCAGGTCTTCCGAGTGACTCCAGTAACCATTAAAAAACTCATTTGTGCTGAGAGTGCAAACAAGAATCTCTCTCCTTCCACGGATCCTGGGCCAGAGCACGGGGGTGGAGTTCTCAGTGTCATTACGCCTTCCTCTGAGTCACATCCAAGCCGAGCTCTGCAGAGATGGCAGTTATTTCTTTCCCCTTTCTTGTGTGATAATTCAGATGACCATTCAGTGACAGCTGGGTCCACATAGCCTGACCAAGGTTTTCTGGAAGGGGAATAATAGTTACAACTTGGAGATATCGCTCCAGTCCAGCTCCATCTTCAACTCCGTCCTCCGCCTGACAAAGCTCTGTGGCAACTTGCTGGCCAAGTCAAGATCCTGGACTTGTGGCCCACGTCGCACCAACAGTGTCTCTGGAAGCATCCGCAGGGAAGGTCAGAGAAACTGAGCTTAATGTCAAGTGAATCCCACGTCAGGAGAGCACCCAGAGAGGTCTCTGGATAAACGTTTTAAAAGGATGGGCTGCAATAGATTAAAGAATAGTCTATAGAATAGATTATAAAGCATTGACTAAAAAAGAATCTATGATGTCTCATGACACTCACTCAGGGCAGCAAAAGAAAAAGTTCTTTCCAGAAAAATAGCAGTTGATAAAGTGGAAGGGGTGATAGGAGGAACCTGTTCCTGCAGTACTGTTAGCAACACCCCGTACAATCTTCGGTTCAGGCCAGGATCACCAGTAAATGCGAAAGCCATTAGGTGGAAAATGGTGTCAAACTATTCAGCAGTATCAGAATTCAGCCACAAGTGGGCTGGCAATGTGGCTCAGTGGCACTGTGTGTTTAGCACGTGCAAAGTCCTGGATCCCGTCCCCGGCATCACGGGGGAAGAAACTGATTATCACATCAGTTTTTAATTTTTTTTCAGTTTTTAATTATTAAGGGGAAAAGTTTCCTATGTAATAGAGAAATACAACGAACACGTCTTAACCTGGCAATGATTCAAAACGTCACCAATGAGACCGAGCGACGTTATGTGCCTCTTTATATGGAGTATGTGAAGTACGCGTCACCTGTTAACATTCCGCCAAGTGTTCAAATATAATGTAATCATGAAGAAATAATCATACACATTTTTACAAGTTAGACATTCTATAAAATAAATGATAATAAGGAGTTTTCTAAAGAAATAAGTATCATGAAAAACAAGTTAGAATTCTCTAAAATTTTATATTAAAGAAAAACACACAGCTATGACTAAATCTGATATGTGAAGCCTGAATGGATCCTAGACGAGATGATAGGTGTGTACTCGACTCCATTACAGTGACCGTGTGATCATCTCTGTCCCATAACATCATGCTGCAAATCTCAAATACGCACAATGAAATTCATTTTTAAAAGTCTAAATTTTAAAACTACTTATAAATAGTTTTATAATAATCATACATTGAAAATGACAGTATCTTAAAGATAAGAGGTTAAATAAAATACTACTAAAATATAAAAATATATAAAAGACATTTTGGGGTCAATTAGGACAATCAGTGCAGAATATAACTAGATGATATCAATCTTATTAATCAATGCTAAGTTTCTCAGGTGTAAGTGGTTCTGAGTCACATGGGAGAAAGTTCTGGCTTTTAGGAGATGGAGCTTAAAGTAATTAGTGAGAAACTTTGCACCTTGTTTTCAGTGGTTCAACAATCAAATTGTACACATAGAATGTACAGTGTGTGTGTGTGTGTGTGTGTGTGTGTATGTGTTACAAGAATAGATTACAAAGCATTGCATAAAAAAGAACTTATGGTATATTGCAACACTCAGGGTCAGGGAAAGGAAAAGTTCTTTCCAGAAGAAAGAGAGGAGAGAAAGAAAGCAATTGGGAAAACGTGAGCAATGGTTGGATCTAAGCGGAGAGGATCTACTCATGCCCCCATTCTTCCAATCTCTCCAAAATTTCTGAAGTTTGAAACTTATCAAAATAAAACTGCAGGGGGGAAAAAGAAGATAGAAACAAAGAACAGACTGAATGTCACCATCTGAATGAATTAAAAAACCAGGTAGGACTTTTTCTGAACTAGTGGGAGAAATTGGAAAGACAGGTGAATAAATAAGCAGGAGAATCAGACTGCCCCAGAAGTGAGTCGTTAACGTCCGACATTGTGCCTGATTCTGAGAAATGTTCCACAAGAAGGAGTTTTTGTGGCCAAAGAGAATTAGGGAGCCAGCGCCTCTTGTGTCTCCCTCTTGGAGCGTCACAGTGCATGTTATTAGCACATGCGATTTCTGAAGAAAGACGTGTGCTTAATCGTGCTTGATGTAGAAATTCCTCAACTTATTTCACCACCGGATCCCTTTTCAAAAAGACAATTCCATTAATTTCCTCAGAAATAACGTTCTCCAGAATAAGCCTAGAACAAACCCTGACCCAGCTCAGCACCCTCCCTGTACAGGTGAAGAACAGCGTCTGGGTTGGGTTGACTTTCTCGAGGTCACAGGAGGATCTGAGCCAGGGACTGAGCTTGGACCCATGCGACACACACGGACGTCCTGACAGGCACTCACAGAGAAGAAAACGTTGCTTACCAAGATCACGCAGCTTGAAATGTTTCCCATCATTTCCACCAACAAAAACCCCATATTTCATCCCATTTATGGATGTTCTACATATAGGATCTGTTTTGCAAACATGACACCTTTGTTTATAACCATGGAGACATATGTTGTTTGTTCCTAATATTGTACGGTATGTGAGAAAATGAAAAGCCTCTATATGTGCTGCTAATTTAAGTTTCATCCTGTTATATGGACAAAATATTGCATGGAATTGTGGTGGAATCGCCCTGTCTTGAGTTACACTATTTACTCTCCACAGTTGTGATGGGCTGAGATGGGGAGGGGGCCCACACTTTATTGCTTTACAAACCCGCCACGTGAAGAACGTACATCTTGCTTTAAAATCACACAATTTCTCTTCCAGTGCCCGGGTAGATTTGCTCTGGGCTGCAGCAGTTATTAAGCCCAGCTCTGCCTCTGAGAGATGCAGTTTGCATTCTGGGCATGAGCCACGGCGCGGGCGCAGGATGGGCTGGGCTGCCGCCAACAGATGTCAACGCCCCCCGTAATCGCGGCTGCTCTGTCTCACAACTGCAGAAGGGAACCGAGGAGGTCCCTTCCCTACGCGGCTTTTATCCCTCTGGTTAATAGGGGCTGATGCTTGAAGGAGGCAGTTCTTGCGTAATAAATCCAGACTGCACATAAAGCAAGGGGAGAGGGGAGAAAATGGGAGTGTAGGAAGTTTCCCGTGTTGAGCATGTTGAATCAGGATGCCACCCACGAGTGAAGCCAGGGAGAGGCTCTAACCCCGGTGCCTGGGAGGGGAAGGAAGGGTGGGTTTCCGTCTCTGGGTTTATAATGTGCACGTCAGTTCGAGCCTTTCCCAGACCTGGACATTTGTAGTTCCCAGGACAGGGCCAAATGTCTCGGTGGCTGCTCAGTAGATGCTACTTGGGAGGAGGTGGCTTGAGGGGTGGGCTTCATCCCCTCTCTCAGACACAGTCCTCCACCACTCATCTAAAGGTCACTGTGTCTTTTACTCCAAGCACTGACCAAGGGACTCCTCTGGGTAGTGAGGGGTTCTCTCGCTTGCCTCCCACTGCATCTGCAGTTTTCCCACCCTCCTTGCTCTCCACACTCAGAGACTAGAGTGGGGAGCACAGCTGCCACCAACCCGCTGCTTGTGCTGGGTTTTGCTCCCAAGTCTCCCAGGTGCCCTCCCTGAGCTGGGCTGAAGGAGTAGCTGGAGAGCAGGTAGGGCTGCAACAAGGAGCCGGATGAGCCCCCAGGGTTTTCCTTCAAATGGTCATCCCCCTTCTGGAGAGGATACAGCACGTGCAGTGCCTCCTAGGGGGAGTGGGCTGTCCTGCGCTGATGGGGGCATGGGCAAGCATATGTGGACCAGCAGTGTGGGGGACCTTGACCGTACCTCCACCTAGCCACAGCCTTACCAGTGCTTGCTTCTATTCCACCTGCCCTCTCGCTGTTTTCTCTTTGCCGTTCCCCAAAATGAGCTCTTTCAGACTGGGTCTGGATGAAGACTCCCTCAGGCCATTTCGAGGCACAGAATAAGCCTTCATGGTTGCAGCCAAGACCTGGGGGCTCACTGGTTTCGGTAGCCGAGCTGACTAGTTCACACCGTGTGAGTGGAGTAGGAAAATAATTCTGTGACTTGAGTATCTCGCCAGGTCTGGTCCTTACCCTTCCAGACCTGTGGTTCATGACAAGGGTTCAAGCAGTCCTTGTCCTTGCTGTCTTGACATGGCCCCAACAGCATCCTTCAACCAATTCAAGAACAATCTGGTATATGATGTGACCTTCCAACTGCCAAGCAGGCGAGCAAAGGGCTTCCATGTACGGGGTGCCCCCGAAGGCTGGAGACACCTTGTCCTTCTCCAGAGACCCCCATGAAAAGCTCTGTATATTTCCCCTCTCTGAGCAGCAATCGGTTTAACCTCATGCATCCTCCAACACTGGAGTTGACAAATGACCTTCCAAAAGGAGCAAAGGGGTCGGTCCATGGTACAAAGCAGCATGATGTCATGGTGTGTCAGTTGGTTTTTTGTTGCCGTGACAACATACCTGGGAAAATCAGTCTTGAAGGAGGAAAGTAACTTTGACTGGCAGTTTCACAGGCTCCAGCCCATGCTGGTTTGGCCCCATTTCTTTTGGGCCTGAGGCAAGCAAAACATCACCATGGGCACAGGATGGAAGAGGCCTGTTCCCTTCATGGTGGCCAGAAAGCAACAAAAGAGAGAGGAAGGGGCCGGGGTCCTAAGACCCCCTTCACGGGTGCTATGGTTTGGATGTGAGGTGTCCTCGGCAGCTTACGTGGAAGACAATGCAGGAATGTTCACGAGTGAAATAACTGAATTATGGAAGTTGCAGCCTAATCAGCATGTTAATTCCACTTGACTAGGTTAACCGGGTGGTAACCACAGGCAGGTATGGAGGACGTGGATCCCTGGGAGAGCCTTTGAGGTTCGCAGCTTGCCCCTCGGGAGCCAAGCTCTCTCTGCTTCCTGGCTGTCACAGACCGAGCGGCCTTCCTCCCACCATGCCCTTCTGCCATGATGTTCTGCCTCGCCTTGGCCCAGAACTATGGGTCAGTCAGCTGTGGATGGATCCCCTGAAACTCCGAGCACAAAAGAAATTTTCCTCTTCTAAGTTGTTCTTGTCTGATATTTTGGACACAGAGATGCAAAGCTGACTAAACCAAAGGGCGTGACCAAATGACCTAACTTCCTTCCCACCCATGGGAGGTCCCACACCTCTCAGGAGCACCACAGGCTGGGGACGAAGGCTTCAACACATGGACCCAAACCATAACACACGGACAACTTTGACTCATAAGTACTTTGCCATAATGGCTATGCTCTTCATCCAAGGTATATGCTTATATAAATTACAACTAAACACTGACTTAGACTAATCCTGAATAGTGAACAGCTACCTGAAAATAAAATATTCATGAATTTAATTATAGCTTTGTATATTGTTATTAAGGATCATCATTTGTGTCTTTAGAAAGATGGTTATGTGGTAATATTCCTCCTTTAGGAACTCTTTGGACTATAAAATTGTCATATGCTTGTGAAATTTACATTATACCAATAGATCTTGAATAGCCATCATAAAATAAGGAATTCAAACAGATGATTATAACTGACAACAGAAATGTAACTGTGAACTTTAAAAATATGATAATGCTTGTCCCATATAGAAATATTAGCCTAAGTTCTTTCTGTGACATATGCGTGTGTGTTTATAATCTATTTTTGTAGTAGAGTAAAAAAAAAAAAAAAATCAGCTCCAAAAATATCACTCTCCCCTTTGACATTTATCAGCAATAGCAATAATGTCAGGGAGTGTTAGTGCACTGAGGAATTGCAGAGAGCTTCCTAAAGCACCTCTTCAGGTTTTATTTCAAAACAATTTGATAAATATCCTGATCCCTGGCCTAATTTTAATAATGCCTAAAATTAAATTCCTGTGTACTGGATGGCGAATACATTGATCTGACCATCTTCATCTTTATAGACTCAGGACCTTAAGGAAGGCATGAAGCCTGTCAGAGGACCTTAAAAATCATTTGGGTGGGCAGATGGATAGCAGGAAGGACAGAAGGAAGGGAAGATGGATGGATGGATGGATGGATGGATGGATGGATGGATGTAACAGATGGAAGAGTGGATCTATGACTTGCCTCTTCTCTCCAAAAATAAGTAAAGAAAAATGCAAAGCTGTTTCTGTGTCAATATTAATTTAATCTACTTCAGAAGTAAGGCTGATTTTCTTCTAGTATAAATGAGACAAATACAAATTAAATTGTGATAGCCATTATTATCATAGCAATAAATCAGAAAGCCTGTCTTGAGGCATCTTTACTTCCAAGTGCTCTCTCTGATTAACTCCCGGAGGCTCGCTGATGATCATTTTCTTCACACCCTCAGAAGTTTTCCTCAGGAACGTCCACAGTGACCCCACAAGTCAGACTTCATTGACTAGGGAGGGCTTATGATTTAGGGGTCCTCAGTTACTCTGAGGTAGTCACAGGCTATGACAAAAGTTTCCCTCATGTTCCTTCAATGTCTTTTATAGGCAAGGAAATTCAGATTGGAATATGGTTTTCCCAGTGAATGTATAAAGGCCTTACTGAGAGTTTGGTTCCTATAGCTTCTAGTCCCTTAGGTTTTAATGTGGTTCACCCTTAAAAATCAGAACCCACTGAAGGAAAGTAACGCTTCTGTCCTCGGAAGACCCTGTGCTGACCCTCGCTGGTGCCCTGCAGGAGCACCTGGCCCTAGTGATCCTCTTGGACTCGACTCCTGCCTTAGCTTCTCTGACCTCACGCCTTCCTGTTCTCCATCTGTTCCTCGGCCCATTCTTCCTCAGAGTCCACTGCTGGAGCTTGTCCATCATCATGACCGTTGACTTTCCTCAGGGTTTCCGCTTCAATTCTCGCTCTACACCCTCATCCTCAAAGCCACCCTATGGTTCGGTCCTCACATCCCACTGCTGAGCCCCAACTCCGTGTATCTAGTCATAATCTCTTCCCAGCTCCAGGCCTACAAGAGTTAAGTGACTCCCAGGTATCTACACCGGGGCGCCCACATTCACCTCAAACTCTTGCGTACACTGTATTTTGGTTGGCGAATGCTCTGCATCTTCATCCTATACCTCGGGTTGGGAAGTTGTCCTTCTAGAGTCCAATAAGCAGGAAATCAAGACATGAAATGTTTTAGTGCCTCATAGCAGCCATTGTGCTAGATCTGGGGGACACAGATGGGAAACATTTCCCACCATGAAGGAACCTGCACCCTAAGAGGAGAAGAAAACAAGCAAAGACACCAAGAGACAAGAGCAAACACCCAGAGCAAGAGTGGCACTTCAGAAGGAAAACACCGGAAGTCCAAGGAGGAGCAGGGTGCCGTGCTGAGGAAGGAAGGGGGAAGAGGCAGTGGCTTCGCAAGATGCGTAGAAGCGTCATTTACAGTCAAGATGGAATGGTGGGAAGGGGATATTCGGAGAAGCGAGGAAATGCGAGGAAAGCTCAGGGTGTGATGGCACGGCTTATTTCATTCTCCTGGTTGAAGCTGAAGGTTGTTCTAAGTGTGTCGGGAAGGGAGTCGTGTAAAGGCTAACAGCTGTGCAGTGTGTGCACATGTGCTGGGGAAGCCGGGAGTGGCTAGCAGACAAACCAGCAAGGCCTGAAAGCAGATGTTCATTGCATTCTCTTCCATGAAAGGTACTTTGTCCTTCCTGTGGAAAGGGTGGGGCGCTGAACTTCAGGGCTGATGTCCACTTAAGTCTTTCAAACTGATACAAGTTGACATCAAGTTAAAAATGGACAGCCACATGACTTCCAGCCATATTCCAAAGAAATCCATAGCAATGAAGGAAGTGTTCAGCAATCCAATGTGTTGCAGGTCCTTTTCTAAGCGTCTTCGGCCAACTCTAGACAAAAAATCAAGTCAGGTTAAGAAGAAAAGAAAGCGGAGAAGTCTCGTGAGGAGGGGAATGGGAGGGGGAGGAGGAAGATGAGGAGGAAGAAGAGAAGAAAAGGAGCAAAGATGGAACAGGAAGACCAACAGCCCAATGCCCGTGTAGGTGCTCTCCTGCTGAGACAGTCTTGGCAGGAGAGGGAACGCGGCCTGATCAAACTGGTTTTGAGACATCTTACATACAGCAGGGAGCAGTGGCTCACACCTGTAATCCCAGCGAATCTGCAGACCGAAGCAGGAGGATCACAAGTTCAAACCAGCCTCAGCAACTGAACAAGGCCCTAAGCAACTTAAGGAGACCCTGTCTCAAAATAAAAGGGCTGGGAATGCGGCTCAGTGGTTAAGCACCACTGGGTTCAATCCCTGGTGCAAAAAAAAGAAAAAAAAAAAAGGTCTTACTTATTCTTACAAGAAACATTAAATGCACCTCTTGAATCAAAGGTGGCAGACTTTATTCTGCTGTCTTTGAAGGAACTTGGGCACCATTCTCTTCTGTGGATTTTAGCCAAGAGCACCTAGAAAATGCCTCATGATGGAATCCAACTCTTCTTCATTCCTTGGATATGGAAAGCAAGAGAATTTTCTTTAAAGGACAGCACCAAGAACTTATAAAGAGACACTGTGAACATTTGAAAACATTTAAAACCCAGACTGTGCACACCAATGAATCAGAGGCTGTTTTGTCTGGAGAGAGATGATTTATAATGTCCAAAAGGATCAGGGTGCAAAAAGAAGCAGGCTAACAGAGGTGGCGGTGGGCTGCCTCAGTGGACAGGAAATCCCTGTGGCCAGGTCTGCAGCTGATCCGTTCACTGGAGAGCAAGGAGAAAGATCCAGGGATGGGGCTCCAGGGGTTTGCTGCCTCAGAGGGTGGACATTACGTCTGTGTGAGTGAAGAGCAGTCCTTTGCCTTTTTGCGATAGTTGGTGGTGGACATGAGGAGCGTTCCCCTCTTATCCTTAGTATTAGAGTTGGTTCATCTGAACAACCTGCTAATGTGCTTGAATTGGAAAGGAAATTGCATTTGTAGACTTTATAAATAAATGAACTTGCACCTCAAAGGGTGCACGTGGATTTGTAAAGTCAGGCTGGAGAACTGCAGAAGCAGTGACATTGACGTGGTGTGTTTAAAGGATCTGAAATCCGAGGGAATTTGCCAGATTCGAGAGGAACCGCTCTGTCTCCTATCCAAGCTGAACATTCCATTTTTACAAGGACGCCTTTGTTGTCATGTTTATACACAGACTAATAAATGCTTGACCTTTTTTAGTGATGAGGGAACAGCCTGTGCCTCGGGAGCATATTATTTCAAGAAGCACAAAGGAAGAGAAAGTCCAAGCCCCGGGGGACAGATGGACTAAATATTTGGGGATTGGAACCACATGGGGCCAGGCAGGAACTGGGAAGCAGACCCCAAGGTCTGATAAGGACCCCGCAAACAGCACCCGTCTCACCATGTTTCCAGGGCCCCAGGTATGTGTGGGACTGGACGCCACGCTCCCGTTAGGAGGGAAGCAGAGGAGCCCAGAGCCTCGTTGACATGTACTGGAGGGGACACTGGGTGACACACGTGGGGTGTGGTGCAAGTGTTGATTTCTCAACTTTTGGGCAAAAAAACCCCCAACTAATATCCTCAAAATTTACTTTCTACCTAGAAGGACCTGATTTTTGTGAATCGACTTAATTGTCCCCAATTCTATGAGGCAGCACTGGTTATCGTCATACCTATTTTTTAAAAAATGGATAGAGGGCTAAGTGACCTCCAATAGGCACCCAGTGTTGGCGGGACTTTGAGCCCATTTACATAGACTAATGCCTGAGCCCCAAACTCCGAGTCATAGTCCTTCCCAGCAGCTTTGGTGACCCCTGGACTCCCAGGGGACCCTCTGCTGCTTTCCCTCACTTCCCGCTCCAGACAGGAGCTGCTGTTCCACTAGGGAAAACCCAAGAGCCCTCGAAGTGCCCAGGCCTCAGTGTGCCTTGGGCATGACAGCCCCGGCAATCATCCCTGTGACTGCGTCACCACGAAGCCTCTCGCCATCACCTGTCGGTATTTCTCACATGGCATGGGATCGTTCCAGTCACAGAGGATGATACCAACGAGAGCGAAGAGAGCATGTATTCTGAACTTTGGAAATGACTGAACTCTTGATTCACAAAGGCTTGGCTCTGGAGGTTAGGGGCCCACAGCGAAGTGTGGGATGCCGGTGGCCGGGCTGAGACCACGGGAACCTAAAGCGTGCTGGGAGGAGGCGATGCGAACGGAAGGCCTGGCTAGCTGGGCGTGACGGGCTCCTGCTGATGCCCCCTGCACCCAGTGCAGCGTGTGTGGCCCGAGGCTGTGAGGGTAGACCCTGGATGGGACTGGCAACAGCTCTGCTCATGGACAGCGGTGCTGGGTGTCCACTGTGTCCTTGGAATCAGGACCTCTGGCCACTGCACGCCTCCTGTCTCCAGGAATCGAGGTGCTTGGCACCTGAGTACTTCTTCACCCAGGCCTGCTTCAGGAGCAGTCAGATGAACACACTCGGGCAGGAAAGCTTGCTGCGTGGCTCTTCCTCAGGTGCTCATTTTAACAGTAGATCCAGCTTCAGAACGAAGGTGCGACAAGATCCCCAACTCAACTCACTACACGCAAGAGCGTGAGATGGAAAGAGTAGCTCTCTTACATTCCACAAAGGTCGAATCTCGCTTCTCCAGCCTTAGCCATGCTGGATAATGGGAGAAAATAACTTCAAATTGCTACTGAAAGCCTTCTCTGTCTTTTTCGGTTTGAGAACCTAATTTTGAATTATTCCATCACACATCATTCACCTGTATTTGTTTTCTGTTGCTGTTCTAAGAGAATGAACAAGGCTTCAGTGGTTTACAACGGCATGAGCTTGTTCTCCGATGTCTCCGTAGTTTGGAAATGCAATATGGGCTAACGTCAAGGGGTCTGCGGGCCATGTTCCTTTCCGGAGGCTCCAGGAACAGTGTGTGTCTTCGCACATCCCAGGTTCAAGGCAGCCCGCATTCCTCAGTTCTGGGTGCTCTCCTCACTTCCAAGCCAGCTTGTGTGGCTAGAGCTCCCCCCTCTCTTCCCTCTGACCTGATTCTTCCACGCTTAGGACACTGAGCCCGCCCAGATAATCCAAGATAATCTCCCTATTTTAAAGTCAGCTGATTGGCAACCTTGATTCCATCTGCAATCTTAATTTCCCCTTGCCACATAAGGCAAATCACCATGCCTTTGCCATGTGATTTTTGATTTGCAGAGACTAGATGTGGACACCTGTGTGGGGGGTACATTATTCTGCCTACCACTCCAGCCTTTCCACCTGGTTCCTTTCCCTTGTCCTTCCTGGGCACATGAGAGCCAGCAGGAGGGGGTCTCAGCTCCCAGGATTATCTGTCATCCGACCCCTTGTGGTGTCTGCCATAAAGTTCTGGGTTGGGCTTGTTTCTGGCTGAGCCGGATCCCACTGATTAATCTGTGATGAGTAAAGTTTATTATATAGTTACACATACAAAGCGTGTTAGCCTGTTACGGACCACATCTGACAGTGGTTCTGTGAGAGTAAAAGAGAGCTAGAACAGTCCTGTTACCTAGCCATGTCCCAGCCAGGGTAAATTGGGCACACGGCGTTACTCGTGTGTTTGTGGTGACGTGGGCGTGAGCAAGCCTCTGGCTCTGCCAGTCTCAGGAATGGATATGGTATGTGCAATCATGGCGCTTGGTGATGATTAAGTTCCTGGCTTGTGCATTTACGGTGATACACTTTTTGTCATTATTTTGAGTATATTCTTTCTACTTGGTGAAGACAAATCATTGTAAATGGTGCAGATATTTTGCCAGCCCCAGCCTCATGCATCCTGTTCACCGTGTCTCTGAACGGCAGGGTTGCTGCTTGTGCTTGACTTGACCTCACGTGTATACTGCACAGCCTGGGTGTAGACAGTAGATTACCATCCAGATTGGGACATGTGCACTCTGAGGTTCCCACAGTGACAAAACCACCTAATGGTGCATCCCTAAGTCCTGTCATGATTGGCATTGGCCTGTGCGGTGTAACCAGCCACCTGGAAACTGAGCAGCTTACACCAACACAGTTGTGGCTATTCTAACAACGACGTCTCATGATTCTGTGGACTGGCTGCTCGCCAGGCCACATTTTCTGTTCCATGTGGTATAACCAACGTCACTCGTGTGCTCAGCGGGGCACTCGGGTGACGCTGGAACATCCCAAACAGCCTTTCTCTCCAGGGCATTTTTCCTCCCGTCCCTCGTCATTCAGAAGTGTAACCTGAGTGTCTTTCCAGTGCAGCAACTGGCTTCCAGGAGAGCAGAGGCAAAGGCTGCCAGGCTGTGTCGTTAAAGTGGCAGGGCACTGCTGGTGCCACCACCGAGCAGGTACCAGGGCTGCCAGACTGAGGGAAGGAAAGCAGACTTCCGGCCTTTGTCCACACAGGTGTGAGAGGAAGTGGCTTGTGATAATGGCAGGCACGCTTCCACATCACTTGCTTTCTCAGCTTGACCCGCCTGTCTGCTCTGGGCCTGGGTGGGTGCCCCTCAGCCTCTGGCTGGAGAGTCGCTTGCTTCCGCTACAGCCTCGAGTCACCCCATTACCTACTTCTGCAGCCAGAGCTGGTGAGGACTCCCAGGCGTGTTTGGAGACCTTCTCCAACTCTCTGCGGCCACCACATTATTCCACTAAGGCTTTCTGGTCCAGAGGAGCCGCGTGCAGGCGGGCTTCTGGTGCTCAGGGGCAGACACAGCCGACCTGCTGCTGAGCTACACAAGCAACATATTTCCTGATCAGAGAGCAGAGCACAAACTCTCTCTGCCTTGGGGTCTCAACTCAAGCCCTTCTTGTCTCTTCTTTCTCTAGAGTTCTGTCTCCCAAAGTCAAATCAGAACATTATGACTAACTGCTTGATTTTCATAGTCTTCCAGGATAAAGGGACTTCCCCTTTCCCCTTACTATTTGATAAAGTAAAGGGCCTTCTCACATTGTAACTTCTTCATGAAAGGTAGCATTTGGTGGTGAACACCTGTAATTCCAGCTACCCAGTAGGCTGAGGCAGGAGGATCACAAGTTCGAGGCCAGTCTGAGCAATTTGGTGAGAGCCTGTCTCAAAATAAAAAATAAAAAGGGTTCCTGATGTATTTCAGTGCTTGCCTGGCATAAGGGGAGCCCTGGGTTCAATCTCTAGCACCAAAAAAAAAAAAAAAAAAGAAAGTTACATTTGTCTGGTTTATTGTTTGAGCTGCTAGAAAAGATAATGGGCGAAGACAGAGATTACAAATAAAATAGCTTAATTATCTTTAAAAAATACTGTCTCCATAAGAAAATGAATATCTAATAAGGACATTTAAAATTTTAGCCATTCAAGTGGACTGGAGGCTGTGTCCTGGAGTCTCACTGAACTGTGGCTACGGAGCCATTTCTCTTTGGAAGATGGCTACTGCCAGTTAAGAGTTTCCAGGAAGTCAAGGCATAAAGGGAGATCACCACCTCCTGACCCACCCTCATGTTCCTGCCAGTACCAAACACACACACATGAACCACATGCACTCTCTGAAAGTCCCATCACTTGGACCTTCCTGAGCTCAGTCTACTCTGCCAGTGATTCATGGGTCTATCCTCCCCTTCAGACAGCGGAGATCCCAGCTACTATTGAAATCACCTTTCTTAGTTTGTTTTGTGGTACTCTAACAGAATAACTGAGGCTGGGTAACTTATAAAGAAGAGAGGTTAGCCCTAGAAAAGGCACTGATGCTATAAAGTTCCTGGAATATTAGAACTGACCCCACATGCCCTACACAAAACCTATACAGCATTACCTCCATCTAAGTGGTGTTGATTTTGGAGACCCGGGATTGTGCTGTGATTCTCCAGTTCTTCTGGAGCTCAGAGATGTGGTTTGGTTAGTTGGCTATGTGGAGCATGCAGTCTTCATACCCAGGTGGGATAAGCTGGTCCGAAGGTAGTGATAGCTGGATCCAGATCAAACAGAACGGAAACCCAGGAGAGAGTCAGAACCTAACGTGAAGTTGTAGACAATCGTTTCCACCAGCAGAGATCTGTTCTGCCAAGACAAGGCAGGATGGCACTCTGGCCAGAACACTGGATCGGGAGTGAGGACAGCAGGTCTATCCCAAGCTCTGGCTCTGCCACTGACTATCCGTGAGCTGGGGTGACACAATCTTGCCGGGCTTCTCTTCCTTGTCTATAAAACGAGGGAGGTTAGACTGGGCACATTGTGGTCTAAAGTTCTCCTCTGATAATATGCCCATAATAACTGCCCTACTGAGAGGAATTGAAGAGATGAAGTCGTGTGAAGTCCTGTCCACACTAGTAAGCTACTGTCAACCTCTCCGACGTACCCAATGAGAAATCGTCACAGTTGCCCCTTAGGACCCAAATATTAGCTTTCTCACTGAGAAAAACTGGACTAGAGGTTAGGACTGTGGCTGAAATCAGGCCTTCTACTCAAGTCTGCACCGTGGCCCATGGAAGGGGGCGCTGGATTCACAGGGTACAGACCCAGGCAACTGAGTGGACTGGGTAGTCAGCTTCTCGCTGTGTGACTCTAGACCCTGAGAAGCAGAGGGTGCCTGACCTGGCAGCAGGCCGTGGGAGAACAAGCTCGGAGTTGCTGCAGAAGTTACCACGCACCCAACATCACCAATCCCTGCCCATCCCTTAGAGTCTTAGTCTGGGCTGATAGAACAAAATAGCACAACCTGATTAGCTATAAACCACATAAATTTATTTCTCACGGTTCTGGAGGCTGGAAAGTCTGATGTCAGGCACTGACAGATTCTGCATCTGGTGAGGCCCCTTACCTGGTCCGTAGATGACACCTTCTAGCTTGTGCCCTTATATGGTGAACAGAGTGAAAGAAAGAACATCTGCAGGCCTGGCTAGCAAGACCCTAATCCCAGTCCTGAAGGGTCCTTATCATCTAACCACCTTCTCAAATGCCTCCCCATACCACCTCCCTAGGGCTGTAGGACCTCAACATAGGAATTTTAGGGGGACACAAACATTCAGATCACAGCGCTAGAGAAACAATGAAGGAGGAGGTGACCAGAGGATGTAAGTAACCCTCATGCTCCAGCCAAGAGGTCTGGAACTCCCATTTTGGAAGCTCAGACTTCCAAACACCGGGGGTGAGAGAAAGTGGCTTCCTGCAAGTGCTTATCCTTCCCCATTCCCAGATGTTTAGGGGAGGACACGTGGAGGACCGGAAGCGTGGGTCACAGAAGGGAAGTGGGGAGGGGTGTCTCAAACACCAAGCTCGTAATAATTAAGGAGCAGGGCATGCCTTGTCTAACCCCCACCCACACTCTCAGACACTTGATCAGAAGCTGAAGCTCTTACCAAGTGATTGGAAAACCTTGTCAGCATGGCCGTGGTTAAGAGCAAGCAATATCCAAAAACAATATCCTAAATTAGACCCAGATTAATTATGAAGGAAGGAGAAAAGGAAAAGGGTCAATACTTATTGAGTATCTTCTATTCATCAGGAATCATACCAGGCGCTTTGTCTACATGAATTAACCTTTGCAATGACATTAACCCTAAAGTAACCCTGGTAATGACTTCCGTACAGAGATAAATACTCTGAGGTTTAGAGAAATTAAGCAAATTGTTAAAGATCACATAGTTACATAGTTACCAAAAGACAGACCCAGGGACTGTGGTCTTACACTAAAGTTCATGCTTTTTTTTTTTTTTTTTTTTTTTAAATAACCCACATTGCATCTAGAAATAATTTTTATCCAATGCAAAAACCTCAGACAGCAAAGAGCTAGTGGTATTTGGAGAATGTTATCTGTTAGATAACTAAGTTTGGGGACCTAATAAACACCAAGTATATATTTTTTCCAGCATTGAGGGTTGAGCCCAGGGCCTTACACGTGCTGGGCAAGTGCTCTAGCCCTGAGCTACGTCGCAGCACCAACACTTCACTCCCTGAGTCTATCTCTCAGTTCAATGGTCCGTGGGTTAGAAAGCAGGGTGATGGATGCTTGCAGCCTGGGATGCTCCAAAATCAGGCCTTTTGGATAAGGTAAGAGACAAGGCGGAACAAGGAACTGACGAACCCCTAATTGTGTCCTACGCAGAAACTGGGTTGGCCCTGAATAAATTAAAAGCGTAAGATGTGATAACGACAATGATGCCGTGTCCAGGAACCAGCAGCGAGGACACAGAGGCCCGGAGTTCAAGGTGGAGGCCCACCGAGGAGGAACTTTTGATGGAAGCCAATCTAAAGCAGATGCTGCTGAACAAGGACAAAAAGCTAATCCAGCACCTGTTGAGAAGAGAGGCAAAGGAGTTAATGGCAGCATCTGGCCAAGAGGAAAGGGAACTAGGCTTAGTGGAGATCACACACTGCTGACAGATGATTTAGAAAAAATCAGACCAACCACTACTAAGAAGTCACACCAACATCTATTTCCTAATGTGAATAAGTCCTGGTTACTCTCCATTTGCTGGACAAGGCCTCTCTTCTGTCTCTGGAAATAATTGTCATGTTATAGTCTTTGGATCCATTATAAAGCCAAATGAATATGTCTGAATTAATCCCTCACCGATCTGAATTGCTGGAGTCACAGAACTGAGTTTTCCAGGCAACTGAAGCTTAGACGATTTAAACACCAAACTTTTAAAAAGTTTAGCCATTTTCATGGAAATTGTAATAAAATGAATTCCATTCTTCTCAGCCTCATTAAACAGAATCTATTGAACATCATTTAACATGTTCTTGATGGCTTTGAATCCTCGCTATGGACCAGCTGTATGGCCAGGCAGTGGTACAAGACGCACTCAGAGGCGGGGAACACGGTGTGTGCGCACCTCAGTCTTCCGGGAACCAGTGGTGGGAAATGTCCTGTCCCCAGTAACATCATAGCGGCTCTTGACCCCAGGTCCCACATCAGTGCTGGTTTCTTGACTTCCTGCTTTTACCAATAATAATCCAAATAGATCATCTGTAACCTTTTTATGAAATGATAGCTGCTGTAGAAATCAAATCACTAAACTTTAAAAAACTTTCTCCACATTCATATAGAATTCTCTATCAGCAATTTATAACATAACTTCTTAGAAATGATCCTGTGCTGGTGCCATAAATAATTTATATGGCCTTTTTGATAGGGCGTTTCGTTGGTGTTAAGGCCTCTTCCATTGGCATTTACCTGGTCACACCTGCAATCTGGTGCTTACGATGTTCACAGTCTGACCACAGGATGGACAGGACATTATTAGTATATGTAAGTTTGATGTCCTTTTTTCTGTTTTCCTAAGATGATGTCACCCAACACTCTCGTCTTGGTTAAGTTTTTCCAGAGAATAGTCACAAAAGGAAGGAATCTCATTGTATCAGTATCTTTTGCTGTGTAACCAACCATGCCAAAATGTCATGCTTACAATAACAAACCCGTATTATTCCTCACCTCACTCTGACTTGCTCGGCAATTTTCCTGGTCTGGTAGGGTTCAACTGGAGCTTGACTCACTCACGTCCAGGACCTCAGCTGGACAAGCTGGGACCTCTCCCCACGTTGTCTCTAATCCCTGGTGGATAAGCCCAAGCGGCTCACACAGTGGACCTGAGAAGGTGAACCCCATATGCAAGCACTCTCGAGGCCCCTTTCACATTATGTGTGCTAAGTTCTCAGCAGCCAAAGCAAATCACCGAACCAAAGCCAAGGTCAAGAGAGAGACGAACTCCACGCCCCCCTGCTAGGGGCTAGAAAGTCAGTGCCATGGAGCACAGACTCAGGGGCCACCTGAAGGACTCAGCGCACATATTGCAATCTGTGGTCATAGAACACGGGTCCTAGAAACCCCTGGCTCTGCACCCAGCTGATGGGCTGAGCTCGGCCCTTCCTCCCACCCCACCGGGTCTCTGAGCAAGTTGCTTTACGCATCAGCTCCGCTTCCTCACCCCAGATTCGCCTCTTCATTCTCATAATTTGGTTCTTCTCAGCTACTATTCGCGTAACTAGATAACCTGCTACTTCCCCACAGTCAATCACATCTTCTCAGTCTTTATCTTGATCACTTTGTAGCCATTAATACAATTAAACTCCTTTTTCTGGAAACTCACTTCTTACCATTACAAGTAAGTACCCATTTTTTCCTAGTCCACTGACTGCTTCTTCTATTCTCTTTTTAGAACTCTGTTACTCCTCCCGAGATTAAATGTGAGTGTCTGTCCTCATCTCCCTTTTCTTTGTCATATTATTTCTGTAAACTTGTTCATTTGCACAACATCATAAGAAGCTTTCGGGCAAATGGTTTCTCAGTTTATAACCCCAGTTCCTAAGATTCCTCTCAAAGTCTGGCTCCATTTTTCATGTGGCCCACTGCATATTTCCACCCAAATGCCATATCTATAGTTCTGGCTGGAAACAAAGACTACAGAGCTGGTAATTTGCAACTGTACGATGTCCTTGAAGCTTCTAGATTGTTTGATTCTTTCCTTCAGATGAAAGGCACTGGGGGTAGGGACACTTGTTGAAAGTCTACTGTATGAGATGCACTGCGGTCTCTTAATTGACAGAGGGGAACATCTCTAGGATTGCTTTCACACAGTAGATAAAGGAGCAGATCAGATTTTGATTTGGAATCTTCGGGGATAACTTTGCAGACAGCCACTGATATCCCAGGGAAGGTTGCAGCCACGGCGAAGATGAGGCTGTGGACTCCTCTGTTCACTGTAATAAATAAGAGGCATTTGACAGCCTCAAACAACTTTCAAAGACTTTCTGCTGAAGGTATCTTAGATTTGCAAAAAGGAAACATCCTTCCTTAAGACAAGTCTGGTTTCTGGGGGAAATGGATAACAAAATAAAATCACAGTTCTCCTTTTCTCTCCCTGATAAAGGAGCTGAGAGACTTCTGGGGACCACACTGAGTTCCTGGTAACCTTTCTTCTGTTCTGTGGGTAGATTTCGTTCTGGTGATCATAATAGGGGCATACCTCCGGTAATTTCCAGAGCCAAATTCCTTGCCTGGACTTTGTCCACTGGCCAGCTGCAGAGCTGTATGGCTGTAGCCTAACCGACCACCCTGGTGTTACTCTTCTGCAGAGACTCTGAAAGCACAGTCTCAGAATCAATGTGGGTCAGGTTCTGATGATAATCCGAGAGGACCCTGAAGGTCAGAAGATAGGTTCTGAGGCTCTGCTTTCTAGGATAACTTTCAAAGTGTGCTGTGTCATTCCTTGAAAATATGCAATGAAACTGTCCTTGCTCTTTCATTTTCCTATCAGAAATGTGCCTAGGAGGTTCCCATTCCTACCACGGAGGCGGCGTGATGGAGTGCGGACGGGGACGAGTGAATGAAACGCCATTCTCCAAGAAGGGCAACCTCCTGGGTCACTGCATGGCCAGAAGTGTCATTAGTCCGCCTCTCTCGGTTTTTCATTGGTTGGGATAAGAGTTTGTGGATGTTACTGATTCCTGCTGGTCCCTTTTGGCTTATTCGTCTTGCCACCACCCTTTTGATAGAGCCACTGAGACGTCTCATGGGCTGTATTCTCTGGGGCTCCTTCTAGGAGACTGTCAGACTCGAGTTCAAGTTCCCCTGTGTTGTTCAGCCTCCTCCTGCACCATCCCTCCTCCTGCCAATGGCCACAAGTAAGTACCTCCGTTCGCGAATCTGGCTCACAGTGTTGGGAGCAGATGAGATCTTAGCTCACGCCTTGATCACTGCCTTGGCTCAGTCGGAGCTGAAGCCTTATTTTCATTAAAGGGAGCAGACATGCTGAGGAAGGAGGTGCTATTTTTACATAGGGACTTTTTCGACTGAAACCACATGATAACACCATGCTGTTAAAATGATCTCCAGCGTGCTGAGCTAGCTGAAGACACAATATGCATGTTGCCAAAATCAAGGCAGCGCTATTCTGAACCTCCTCTCGAAGGTCCTCTGTCTCCTTGGTGGTCAAGGGGAAGAGACCAGGAGAGGAGATAGGGAGAAAATACAAGTCACGGAAGTCACCTGCAGGAGAGCACTCGGGTTTGGCTGTTAGGTCACTGCCGTCCATCACAGAGATAAGATGCATTTTATTAGTTAGATATTTGCATATTGCTGATAATTGTCAGATATTTATTTTATTCTTGATATAATTTTTCAAGTAAAACCAGCATAAAACTACTAACTTTAGAACATTAGAAATAGAGGAAGTTTAGGCAGAAGCCCTCCAACTTCAGTTTTTCTTTTTAAAAAATCTATTATTATCATCATTCACATTATAATTGTGATTATGATTAAATATGTGTTATATGACAGGGACTATACCTAGCATTTTACAAAAATTATTTCATCAGTCCCTGCAATAATCTTGCAAAGCAGCTCTTATCTCCATTTGCAGACAACAATGCTTCCTATCTGGCCCTGATAACAATGGTCACATTACATATTACGCTCAGCTAGAAAATAACTGAGCTGGGATTTGAGCTTCAGTGTGGCTCTTCACCAGGCCACGCACATCGTGACCAAGGAGAGCGACCCTCTGACATGCAGTGCGTTTGTTCTTTTGTTCTCCCTCCAGGACCCTTCCCGATCTAAGGTGTCATTGAGAACAGGTTACAACACACCACAAATGGAAAAACAAGTCTTCCCTCTTCCTGGCCCTCCAGTGCTGCACATAAATCATCGTAAAATTTACCTTCTCTTGCCCACAAGTCCTGGAAGATTCTCTCCTCAGTGACATACCAGAATTTGAATCAACTACTCGCTCATCAACAGATTAAGACCCGACAGAGGAAATCACTGCAGCAGCTCTTAAACAGAGAAAGATGTTAACATGGAGGAACTCGGGTCACTTCTCCCCTCTGTCTGTACAGCAGAATTCCTTTGGGGACCCGTATACTTCCAGGATCTTATATTGATTCAGAGTTTTGGGTAAGAAGAGCATGCTAGCTGCTTGGCTGGGAAAGCCAGAAGTTATAGCCACACGGAAGAAAACACACCTGAAATATTACAAAGGCAGGGAAGTGGAGACCACAGTTGGTATGCCTAGATCTGGGAGGAAATTGGGGGAGTTTAGAGAAAAAAGAAGGATTTAGGGAATAGCTGCCACATATATGAAAAACGAAAAGAGTTGTGTCAAGAAACTTAACTGAGTGTTATTAACACAATATTAACTCCTAAGTCATTGTCCTAAGAAATCTAAAAAAAAGATGTTAACTTACATGCAACTGTTTTTGGATAATAGGATTTCCTTGTTAAAAATGAGCCACCAAGGAGATGAACTCTACATAGATTATACACTCAAGATCCATGAGATTTTAAAACTGTCTGCAAAAATACCAGCAATAAGTAAATAAATAAATAAAATAAAATTAAAAAATGCAATGGCTACAATGGGAGAGCTTAGAATCAGATTTAAGGAATTTGGGGCTTTCAGGAAAGGGAGAAACCCAGTAGCATTTTGTAGCCTCCATGAACGAAAAGGATTGGACTGAGCTACTAGATGGAGATGTACTTCCTTTAACAAATCTCTGTGTAAGTAAGTGGCTGGGAAAGGGGTGTACAACCTTCTGCTTTCTAGGACAAACTTCTCTCCAAGTCTTGTTTCATGGCAAGACAAAGGGACTTTAATCAACATCTCCCAGGCCATACCAACCTGTGGTAAAATGGAGGTCTAATAACATTAACACTAGAGTACTTCACTATTGTTACTGGACCCAACTCCACCTGCTTGCCACTCAAAAGCCAGTACTCGGGAGAGAAGAGTTAGTGGGAAAGAGATTAGGCTTATTCAAGAACTGGCGTCCTGAGAAGATGGGGGGACAATAATCTCCCCCGAAACACATTTTGGGAACTCAGGTACACAAAAGGGCTTTTATAGAGAGGAAAAGAAGCAGGAGGACAATGGTCAGGAAGGCACATGCTGAGTGTGGGGTGACCTCATCTGGGGTGAGTTTCATTTTTTTTTTTGCTGAAACATCACAATCAACCGTGACCTCCTGGGTCCAGTTCTTAAAATTTTTTAGGCAAACTCTTTCCTGCAAGTTAAACATCATCATACACATTCTGATATAACCCGAAGATCATCAGATGCTCTGCGTTTTGTAAATCTAAAGGAAGATGGCTTAGCAGTTAGCTTCTTAATCATTTAGGTGTGACTTTTCTTTGGAATGTGGAATGCCAGGTCAAAAGGGAGGGAAGTGACTTTGTAGAGGATAATTAAAAAAGAAGTGACCTCAGTTACACCAATCCTCAATGCTCTGCAGAACACCCACCCCTCTCGAATGCCTCCTTCATTTAACTGTCTTTAAAACATTGACTTTAAAAATGTTGACTCTCAAGACCTTAAAGAATGCCTCTTAGACCCCACTGCAACCACTATGGTTCTGGTCCCTCTGGGGATGTTTATTGCAAAAGCCATCAAATGTTTAATGACTCTGTGGAAATTTATCTTCCTTACACACTCATTTTAGCAGGTATTTTAAACAGATTTCTCAATCTATGATTGTTCACAGCTGATCAAAGAACACTTTTGACTGATTTCAATTTCACAAGACAGAGAGATAGGAAAAGTCTTAAATATAGGATGAGTTTAGCAGAGATTTCTATAAATCTCATTTCACAATAAATTCCAGAAATTGCACTAATTTCCATGTCTTAATTTCTCTGGTATTGATTCCAATGACCTTCAAATGTCCCCACAGTCACATGTCTTCTACTATAAGATCTCCAGAAAATTAATCATGTTTCATTTATATTTGGTGGCAATTTAGGAAGTTTAATTTTTCTTTTTTTGAAACTGTCTGAGAAATGGCCGAATGGTCACGAGTCTTGGTGTCCTCTGATGTGCTGCTTTAGTGTGAGCGTCCAGATCTGGGTGATCTCAAACAGCCCCCTTTCCACATCTTCTGGCAATAGAAGTCAGAATCCCCGGTGATTTCCACAGTTAATTCTGTGATCAGAATTCTAGGCCAGAGGCCCAACTCCAGGGATCAGCAGGTCTGGTCAACCGCCCCTTCTAGAAGCAGTCCAGTTAACAAAGAGAGACCAAGGTGAAGCAGGAAAAGAATTTATCTTCAGCTTGGCCAAATTAGGAAGACAATTTGTCCAGAAAAATTCTTTCCCTACTGACGGTGGCTTTAGCATAAGGTAGGGAAAGACGAGAGCAGAGAACCAAGAGGTGAGCGTGTCATGGCAGCTTTGCTCAGGCCCTGGGGTCCCACAGGTAGAGAGGACGCCTGGGCAGGTTGCAAGTCTGGTTCTGCTGGTTCCATGGTGCCAGGCTTGGGTCTCTTGGGAGGCAGGTTCTGCTCCCAGCATGAGATGAAGCTAGGAAGGAAACAAACAACCTGAAGACAAGAGATTAGAAAAATGGAATCCGTCAGGACAAGGTCTGGGTGCTTCGTTAAATTCCCCAACTTTAAAGAAAATTCTTCTACAATATCTGCTTAATAGTCTGAACTTTCATCTGTGGTTGTAGCCTAATAGTATTTTATGTAAAATTTTTCTAGTAATTAATGAGTAAGTTTTAATTAAACTACAACTTCAGTTACAGGGACTCATTTAGAAAACTACTAAACTGTATCACTGATGTAATATTATAAATTCTTGGTTTATCTTTTATTTTGAAACAATAAACAATTTAAAAGGATAAATTTTTATCAGAGTATTCAAATTCAATAAAATATTTCATGTACAAACTAAAATTTGCACTTGAAAATACTGCACAAATAAAAGCAAGCAGTCACACGGAATGGCAGACTTGAAGTAATTTCAGTTCTCTTCATCTTTAAAATCACTGCGTTACAGGTGAAGGCCTCAGTCCCAGCGATTCCAAAAGACCAAGATCAGCCACCAGTCCCAATATGTCAATCAAAGAGGTAAACAATGGTGAAGGGCAGGAAGGGAGCTTTTAATCAGCATGTCTACACAGGGAAGGACAGACACAGAGGTACAGTGACCAAAGCTCTGATTTCAGGGACTGGCAGAAATTTGAAGTTTATAGAAAAGGGAAAAAAGGCCTGGGTTGGGAGCTGGTATGGCTGTGGAGAAGGGGCTGAGTAGCTGACAGGGTACTGGTTCTGGAAGGGGGCTCTGGAAAAGTCATCACTCAAGGCAGCAATATGGTTCTCACGAGGTGATTGCTCCCCCTTAGGGGGCAGCCTTGGTTCTTATCCCACTTAGGAGGGTAATCTCATCAGTGGGTGATCTGTCTGCAAATTTCTATAGGCTTAAGACAATGACTAGAGACTTCCAGGTACCCTCCAGGGTCTTGCAGTTGAAAGCTCTTGCAAATCTTGAAAATACTGTAGTAGTTACTAATATCGTGATATCCCCAGTCTTAAAGCAGCAAGATTATGTTAGGTAAATTTAGGGCTAATAAATCTGATACTCCTTGAGTGATTAGCTAGGCAGTGCAGAACTGAGCAGGAATCTGACCCCAGGTTTAAGGCACGAAGAGACACATACAACATGGAGACAGAGAGGCCAAGCTTTATCCTGCTGTTAGTTCTCCGTGGGGCACCTGCAAGTCTAAGGAGCAAAGGCAGCTTCGACAAGTCCCTGTTCCGACTGTGCTATCACTATTTATTACACAGCAACATTTTAAATGGAGAAATATGAAGTACCACAGGGGTTGGAGGACTTGCTACCAAACATATGGAGCTGAGTCTATGTGTGTGGAAGGCTAATGTGCTAAGTGGAAGTTCTCTGAACTCATTTGTGGTGGAAGAGCGTGCTTACTAAAGGAAATGCAATAAAAGGTGCTGATGTGAAGCTTACTCATACATTAAAACTCATCAGGAACTGCAGCAATCGGTTAGAACTTAGACCGACAGATTTTTTTCAGGGAAGACAATTTTATCACTGACATTGTTTATAATTGCAGAGAACCATGATAATAATAAGCAGACCAACTCTTAGTCTGGTTTATTACAGTTTAAAAATTCTCTCAACAAGGCTCCTTACTGCTTTCCCCGGGAGGGTGAGCCACCCCCTGGTCAGCTCTTTGATGAACTGCTGGTGAGCTTCATCCTTCGACCATGTGCCCCAGGATCACTGCTCAAGGAAACCATCCCAAGGAAAATGCAGATCATTTTGAAATTAAAAATCATATGAAATGTTCAACCGTATGCAAAAAGTTTTTAAAGACTGAGGCTGGGATAGTAATTTAGTGATAAAGAATCACGAGTACTATTTTTGGATCTTCAGATTTTAATTTTAAGGCAAATTTTTGTGAGAAGACTCATTTAAATCTTCATTATAAACATCCCGTGTCGGATTGGAGGCAAATGCCCCCTTGACTCTCTGAGCATCACTCTCCAGGGTGGATCAAATGGGTTGGTGTAGAGTCATCTTTAAGGTCTATTAGACCTAACAATATACAATGTCTATTATGTTTTTGTGGAAGAAAGGACAAACTATCTTTCCCCCTCTGTTCCCACAGTCTCCTCCTTTCTCCAATAGTCTGGAGTTTTAGTGGAGAAGAGCTTGAACCCTTACCTCTTTCTGTATTTCTATGATTTTCACACTGAAAGGATGTGAAGTCCTGCCCAGAGTAGTAAGTGAAAAATGGAAACACAGAAACCTAAAATACTCATGCTTGTTCCAAGTCTTTGTGAGCCTAAAAGTGTCCTTGGGGAGGTAGATGGCTTTAGAATGGGTCCCATTTCTTTTGCCTGAGGACAAACAAAAGGAGTTGATGTCATTCTACATAAAAATGTCAGCAGAAAGCTATTTTGTTTGTGGAAAGACACCACTCTGAAATGATGTTACACGTGGAAACAAGGATTTTGACCCTACCACTTCTGAAAATTGTTTTTTGTCTTTTGAAAGTGTGTGTGTGTGTGTTTCATACAACAGATACCACGAGACTCTGCCTTTGCCTCAAACTACCCATAAAAAGTCCTTATTTTTGCAGAACAAGACCATCCTCAGAGCTGAAGTGACCGTGGTGGTCCTTGGTCACCATTTCCTTGTGATCACACTGGAAGGGTTTCAAACAAGTCATTCAGCACAGCAGCCATGAGTTTATTAGAAGGAATAAGAAAAGGAGGAAAATGGGACACTCTCAGGGGAGAAAGGGAGTAAGTCCTCCCAGAGAAGAGAGGGATGATGCACCCCCTGCCCTCCTGTTT
This sequence comes from Sciurus vulgaris, assembly GCF_902686455.1. Lineage (NCBI taxonomy): Eukaryota > Metazoa > Chordata > Mammalia > Rodentia > Sciuridae > Sciurus > Sciurus vulgaris. The sequence goes on from NC_136469.1 coordinate 9,264,647, forward strand.
TATTGTGATCCCCAGGGAAGTTTCCAGAGTCCCACTCAGGTCTACCTCTTGACTTTTGACTGACAGCAGGATTGCTCCTGACTTTTAAATCCCATTGCACATGGTCTTGCCACATGAAGGGCAGATTTTACTATTGTGATGACATATTAAGAGCCAAGGAAACTCTGGGTCGCCTTGGCCCATACCGACTGGGTCTATTGGAATTTGTTCTTACACATTTTATGGTTGGGGCTTAGCATCTAATTATGTTCTTTCTGAGTTCTGGAATCTGGTCTGCGTAAGGTCACAAGAGTCCTCCCTTCAGGGAACTTGTGTTCTCCTCATTGGCAGGAGTCGTCCTGGGGCCTGTGTTCCTTCTGCAGATAGCAGGTTGTTTTCTAAGAAAAGGAGCATATGCTATTGACTTAAGACAGAACAGGGCCAGGGTGGCCTCAGGTAAATTGCCTTTATAAAGAAAGCACATGGGATCAGTACAGTAGGTCTAAGCTTTAGAATCACCCTCTTAAACTTGTGCTCATACTGCTGTCCGTCTGCCACCTATAGCTCACAAGTGCTCAAAATGCAAGGAAGGGCTGGGGTAGTGGCTCAGTGGTCAGCGCTTGCCTAGCATGTGTGAGGCACTGGGTTCGATTCTCAGCACCACATATAAATAAGTAAATAAAATAAAGGTCCATCAACAATGAAAAAAACAATTTAAAAAAATGCAAGGAAAATGGAGAGAAAAGTTGAAAGAAACAATGTCATGCATGGCATAGTGATAAAATCATGGACTCAGCAGTCCCTCCCTTTCATACCAAGAAAAGGAGAAGCTGTGGGGGACTCTGCTGGAGCAGTGTTATCACTGACTGGTTCTCCAGGACTGAGCAGAGTTTAAGGCATTTCCAATTGCCTCGAACTCGTGCTCGGCATGGATTTGAGAAGAATGACTGAGCAATGTGACATCATTTCCGAGGTCTCCCTCCGAACACTGCAGTGTCTGCTGATGGGGTTCAGAGCACGCCACCCCAAAACATGACTGAAGGAGATCAAAATAGGCCACCCCAAAATATGTCTCTTTGGCATAAGGTTTACTTTGAGTTGGTTATTTTGAGCAACTACAACCACAAGAGAAGCTCTAAAAAGAGAATGGAAATTACCATTTTGTCAGAGAAATTTATATTCATAAAGGAAATCTCCACTTGTAAGAGTGTCTCCCTCTCTACAACTGGGAATTGAAGAATGACAAAATCACACAAAAAACTCTTATCAATGAAAAATCTGCACAACAAACCTTTACTCTTGTTTACCGTACTTATTTCCTGTGTCTGCAGAGGAGCTGAGTAGTGGAACTTTGGTTCCTGGTAACCATAACTATTAAAATATAACTTTTCAGAATTGAAATATTGACTCTCATACAAATATAAAATGAATATGGGGACTGGGGTTGTAGCTCAGTGGTAGAGACCTTTCCTAGTATGAATGAGACCCTGGTTCAATCCTCAGCACCCCATAAAGATAAATAAATAAAATAAAGCTAAAATAAAATGAAATAAATGAATATGTGCCAAAAATTTTCTATAACCCTTATTATACTAATGAGGAAACCAGTAAGATGTTACAGTTTAAAGAAAAATTGAAAGAACACAAACACACACACACAGAGTTAATCAGAAAGGCTAAAATGCTAAAAGTTGCAAAGCTTATTAATAGGTTACTAAAATAAAATGGTCTTTCTCACAGGGAAAATCAGAAGTATCTTTATTGGTCAACACTTACTTGCATCTCTATGAATAAGAGTCATTTGCATTACTTTCCATTTTCTACGGCTGATAGAGTTGTAAAGTAACCCAGTCTAAGACAGAACTGCACAAGTCCCATAAAATCTAATGAGTTCCACGAGTCACCCAGACAAGGCCTAGCTCTTCATCGAAAGGCCACCCAGTGATCTTCTGGCCCTTTGGAAGTCTTCCCCAGTTTTTCTGAGAGAGTCATACTTAGGCTCCAAGACCACAACTAGCCAGGGTAATTTTATGAGCAGATTCCTTATGGGAAGACAGTCATCCCCAGAGGTCCTCTGCTAGCCAGGTACCGCTTTCTGACCCTATCTCTTTTGTTCCCTGGTATGTTTTTTTATGTCAAGCTGTCAGTATGAAATATTTGGTATGGAGTAATATAGAAAACTTTAATATTGCTCCCAACAAAGCCTGGCTGAAAGACCGTGAGGGAGAGCCACATCCTGTTTGCCAGTGGTGTACTCCTGACACTTGCAAACCCGCTGCAGGAAGGTGTCAACTACCCTGCTCCTTGTTGCCTGCAAAGTAATCTGAAAATCAGGCCATCCCAGGCAGGTTCTCAGTTTATGTCCATTAGATTGCACTGGCATTTGCTGCATCCACCTCTAAAAGAAAAAGATGGGTTAGTAGATAGTTTATTGGTCTGGAAAACTCACTCTCTTCCTCCTCATGTTCATGTCAGATCCCACAATGGGATGCAAACCTTAACCCCAGAAGTTAACCCCGACGTCTTTTCCCAGACCCAGGCTCCAGTCGCAGCTTGCTCTTCTCCCTGTCTCTCTCCTGCCAAGCCTGGGACAGTGTTTCATCCTCCAAGTGAAAGCTTCAATTGTGCCAGCCAATACCTGTTCCTTCCCACACATCTGAATCATCTTTCTCATGTCAGAAAACAGAAATTGTCAGGATCATGGTGTTGGGCCTCTAGAAATTCCCCTTGACTCAGGAGTAAGGGCTCATGGTCACCTGCAGTCAAATAGCAAAGTTCAAGCCCAGTAGGAATGACTATCCAAGCATGCATAAGCACAGGATATTGAAATAGCAGCCAAGGAAGAGCTTGCCAGAAATAATTCCCAAGGGAAAGCATAGCAAGGTACTCCCTCCCATACAACACTGGAAATACTAAAATCAACACTTAGAGTCAATTAGGGTGTGCTTGTGGGTATTGGTAAAGCTGTGAAATTAAATGATTCTTATCAAGAGTCTTAGAATTTTATACCCCTTGATCTAACAAGTCCTTCTGGGAATACTTCAAAAACAGTGAACCAACAATAATTTTTCTGAAAAGAAAATAATCCTATTTATGATAGCATCATAAAGAATAAAATACTTAGAAAAAAATTTCATCAAGGGGAAAAAGATCTGTACACTGAAAACTATAAAACACTGATGAAAGAAATTGAAGAAAGCACAAATAAATGGAAAGATAGCCCATGTAATAGATCGGGAGCATTAATATTGCTAAAATGTCCATGCTACCAAAATGATCTACAGAGTCAATGTAATCCCCATCAATGAAATCCCTTATCAAAATGTGAAGGACATTTTTCACAGAAATAAGAAAAATAATTATAAAATTCCAAATGGAAGCACAACAGACCCCAAATAACCAAGGAAAGAAGACTGAAATTAAAGGCATCATACTTCCTGATTTCAGATTATTTTACAAAGCACTAGTAATCAAAACAGTATGGTACTGGCATAAAAGCAGACACAGAGAACCTATGGGACAGGAGCTCCAGTGTCACAATTGGTTAGCATGTGATACTTATAAGAACCAATAGAACATAATAGAGCACCCGTAAATAAACCCAAGCATATGGTCACTGATTTTCAACAAAGATTCCAAAAACACACAATGGGGAAATGAGAGTCCCTTCAATAAGCTGTGTTGGGGAAACTTGACATCAATTTCCAAGAAAGAAATTGACCCTTAACTCATACTACACACAAAAATCAACTCAAATGGAATAAAGACTTAAATGTAAGACCCAAAACTGATTAATGCTGATAAGAAAACATAGCAAAAACCCTCCTTGACATTGGTCTTAGTGATAATTTCATTAATCCAACACCAAAAACTCAGGCAAGGGACTGGTGTTGTAGCTCACTGGTAGAGCGCTTGCCTCACATGCATGAGGCACAGGGTTTGATCCTCAGCACCACATAAATAAATAAAATCAAGGTATTGTGTCCATCTACAACTAAAAAAAAAAAAAAACCTCAGGTAACCAAAGCAAAAAATCAGTGCATCAAACCAAAAAGCACCTGCACAGCAAAGAGAACAAGCAAAAAACAAAAAATGAAAAAAACAATCTACAGATCAGGAGAGAAAAAAAAATTTCAAACCATATATCTGACAAGAGTTATCATTTTATATAAGGAACTCACACAACTTGAAAGTCAAACAAAACAAAACAAAAATCAGGCTGAGAAAACCACATCTAGAAATGCCTTGAACCCGAAGTGGTTTGAGTTCTGATTTTTCCAATTTCGGAATATTTCCACATGCACAGTGAGTTGTCTGAGCGATGGAACCCAAGTCCAAACATGGAATTCATGTGAACCTCATGGAGATCTTCCCCACGCAGCCTGAAGGGAATTTTATACGATATTTTTAGTGCCTGCATTTTGACCGTTGCACAGTTTGGATGTGAGGTGTCCCCGTGTTAATGCAAGCGGTTCAGAGGTGAGATGATTGGATTGTGGAGCTGGGACCTGATCAGTCCATCCCAGTGCGACTGGACTGCCTGGGTGGTAACTGCAGGCAGGCGGGGCAGGGCTGGAGGAGCTGGGTCACTGGGTGTGCCCTGGAAGGGACCAGCTGTCCTGCAGCCCCTTCCCCTTCCCTCCTTCTGCTTCCTGGATGCTATGATGGCAGCAGCTTCCCCCCACCAGGCCCTGTCGCCATTGGATTAGAGATACTCAGCACATACCAGCTTGATTTTAAAATGGCCCAAATCAGCTGGCCATAGCGGCACACACTTTTAATCCCAGAGACTTGGGAAGCTGAGGCAGAAGCACCGCAAATCTGAAGGCAGCCTTGGCAACCTAGCAGGACCCTGTCCAAATTAAAAAATGTAAAAGGGCCGAGGATGTCGATCAGTGATAAAGTGCCCCTGGGTTCAATTCCTAGTACCAGGGGAAGGGGAGCCAAGGGGAGACCAAAGTCTCCAAATATGCACTTTTTAAAGAAGACCCACACAGATACGAATGGCCAGAGGGCACATGAAAAGATGCTCAGTATCACCGCTCATCAGCAACGTGCAAATCAAAGCCCTCATGAGATTTCACCTCCCTGCTGGTAGGCTGACTGTTATCAAAAAGCCAGGAGGGAAGCGTTGGCAAGGATGTGAAGAAAAGAACACTTGCTCACATTTGGTGGAAATGTAAACTGGTGCAGCCATTATGGCACATAGCCCAGCGGTTCCTCAAAAAATTAAAAACAGAACGACCCTAGGACCCAGAATCCCTCCCCTGGGTGTAAACCCGAAGGAAATAGATCAGTACCTGGAAGAGATAGCTCCCACAATCATTGCAGTGTTATTATGATAACTAACATTTGGAAACAGCCCAACAGTCCAATGACATGTGAATGGAAAAAGAACTGTGGTATACATGTATATATGTGCATGTGTGTGCACGTGTGTGCATGTGTGTGTGTGTGAATGGTGTATTACTCAGAAGGAGATCCTGTCACTTGCCACCACGTAGATGAACTTAGAAGACATTATGGTGAGTGAAATAGCCAGATACAGAAAGAAAAATACCACACAATCTCACTTCCACATGGAATCTAAACAAAAATATCAAATATCAAATAAATAAAAACAGAGCCATGGTTGCCAGGGATTTGGGGCGAGTGTGGGAGATGGAAAGAGATTGGTCACAGGGCATGACGTTGCAGTCATGGAGGATGAACAGGTCTCAAGATCCGATGTGCTATAGTTAATAATGCTGCATTGTGACCTGGAAATTTCAGTGTAGACTTCAGGCTCTTTAACACACACTCACACACGCGCGCACACACGCACATACACACACACACACAGAAGATACATGGGGAGATGGACATGCAATGTTCTTGACTATGGAGGCCATTTCACTAAGTATATGTGTCCCAAAACAATATAAACAAAATTCTGTGAAAAGTTAGTGCATAAAAAGGTTTATTCCAGTATTACTTATAACCATAAAAATTTGAAACAGCCTAAGTCCAAGAGAGATTGATAAGGAAATAGTGGTTTATGCATATTTTGAGATAAGATATATTTAAATGATGATCATGAAGAACTCAAAAACAGAAAATTTTGTGATGATGAGATTTTTTAAAATGATTTTATTTTGAAAATTCCCAGTATCTACATATTTTACATTTTCACAATCCTTAACTTTATTAAATAAAAACATTATCTCATTTTTATCAATAAACTAGAAGATGAAGTTGAGGAAGCTCAGAAAGCAAGCACAGGCCTTCTAAAAAAATAAATGTACAAATATATTATACTTGCACTCAAATCAGATAAAAACATATTGATTTTTCTTAAACCAAAATTATAGACTCTCTCAACTGCATGATGAGCTTTCATGTTCCCACCAACCTGCTTAACGATTATCCACCCGGAGCAAATTCACTTCCTCTCTCCACTCACTCTGCCCCAAGGTTATTTTGAAGCCAATTCCAGATACTGCATCATTTCATCTGTTTCAGCATGTATCTCTGAAAGATGAATTTCTGAAAAAAAAAAAAATTCTCTTTGCCACCTAAGAAGTGAACAATATACCCATCAGAAAATAGTCTGTTAAAAAATACAAAGGACATTCCAAATAAATGATCACAATTATATTTTTCTCATCTGTTCTTTTGATCTGATATAATTACTTCTTGTTCAGTTGGGTCTTGGGTCAGCGATCTGATTTCACAAAGTTATCATCTTCTAGACAAAAAAAGAAAAAAAGAGTCCTGGAAATTGTGACTTTGTCTCCTAGCACAGTCTAAAAGTTGAAGAGGGACGTCAGCTTCGAAGCTCATTGGGAGTCTGCTCTTTGAAGTGTCTGTCGTTGAGAGTACCGGATGCAGTCCCTTCCACGAGGCTCTGAGGCGTTCTCCTAGAAAATCTGATCCCGGGCTTAGAACTTAGAGCAGACCTGAGGCAAGTGTGCAAGAAAGGCAGAGGCCTCCTTCCTGTGCTGCGACTAATTGATTAGAGTAGCCAGCGAGGGCGGAATGGAGGAGCACAGGGCCTTCTCCCGCGTGGGTCCTTCCCAAGGGCTTTGACCAAGGTTTCCTCTCAAGGGTAAGAACATATCATGGACAGCAAGGGCGTTGCACAATCTTCAGGGTTCTTCTGTGACGTGTGCCTTCTCTGAACCATTTGATATTTTACCTACACAGCAACCTTAGCCCAGGGCCGGCTGAGCATCCCTTCTGATTGGACAGTTCTTCCTATGCTACTCTTGAAATAGCATTGAGATTTTCAAAAAATATGGAACGAACCTAATTGTCTCCAAATTCTCTTTTCCATAAAGTGAAGTGCAAATTGTTGTGATTTCCAGAGGTATTGGGGGACTCTCCAAGGTCACTTGAGGTGTAAATACATCTCACAAATTTTATTTTTTATGAATTTAGGGTGTGATCTTAGGAAGGCAGAAGCAATGGGTTTAATGGGAGATTTGGTAAGATCATGGGCACCTGAGAAAACCTAGAGTAGTTACCTTTTCAGTAGGACAGCTACACAGTGTTTTCAAATAAGCATGGAAGTAGGTAAAGCAAATTCAAAGGATCTTGCTCCTTTAGGCTGTGAGACTTTGTTTTTTATAATTGTGGACATGATAATATCGACACAAAGCACAGAGAATTATTCAGGCGCAATATAAAGATCTCTGCAAGCTGGATGGATCACACAAAAGTAAATAATAACTGCTTTTTATCCCCTTTTAAGAGCATTAAAACCAGTTAATCATTTTAACAGAGAGAAAGCCAACTTCTATTTCTGTGTTAATTCAATATTTAGTAATAAAGGATTCGAAGTTCCTTTAAAAAAAAAGAAACAACCTTTTGAATAGGCCCATCAAATCTGAAAACTTTGCCAAAATGTTAACATATTTTATTGCTTCTTTTCAGATGAGCAAGTCAAATACCCTTTCTTTTCAGCAAACCCACTACTTTCTATATCCACTTAGGATTGCCTTTCCCTCTCCCATGTTGTGCTTCCCTTAGAACAAACTGTTCATAATTTCCTTGGAAAACAAGCAAACAAAAACCCCTTTGCTCTGGGACGCCTGGACTTCTCTGCACTGCTGCTCTTGGTCTGATCTTAGTCACCAGATTCTCTCCACTTTAAACAAATCCACCAACCTCTACTTCACAGAGAAAACTGGGAGGGGGTAACTGATTATTTCATGTTATATAAAAACGAAAAATGAACACATTCATTAATGTAACCGCAAAGTATGCCACCCTGTAGCATAGTAAAAAATTGAAAAAAGAAAAGGAAAAAAGATATATATCTATTTTAAAGTGAGGTTTAGTTTCCAATGCTTTTGTAGTGGATCATAGAAATTGTCTAGGCTTGCAAAGAATATCTATTAATTGTTTTGATTTAATAGCAACCCGTTTTAAAGTTAGCTTGATATGAGAAATGATGTTTGAGCTAACGTACTATAGAACATGATTGTTAGTACCAAAACATTGTGAAAACTACAATTCTATTTTGTTAGACACATCATTTTACGTGTTTCATAATCCTCAACGTTATTAAGTAGTAATGTAGCTTATCTCATGTGAAAACTAGTATATACAGTTGAGGAAAGTCAGAATACAAACTCTAATTTTCTAAAAAAGAAAATATATAAATGCATTATACTTAAAACATAAAATCAGGGAAAAATTGATTTTTCCCAAACAAAAATTATAAATTAGACCAACTTATCCAAATATTTACTATGTATTACATTATATATTATACACACATATTATCATATAAAGTGCTTCTAAGTTACCACTTTCTGGAAGAATTTTTTATTAAAAGTCTAGAACATTTAGAGTAATAAAAATTTAGTTTATTTTCTAGGAAATTCTGGAAATATTACATTTATGTAAGTACCTATTGCTTTCTTTTTTAATTTTTATTTTTAAAGACCGCATTTTGATTCATTGTACAAAAATGGGGTACAAATTTTCATTTCTTTGGTCGTAAGTCCTATTACTTTCTATAAGTCAACCAGAACAAAATCACTTAACATTAAAAGACTCAGTAATATAATTTGTTAAACTCCAGAGAGAAGGAGACATTTCACACCCACAGTGAGAGAGAAAAGCATTTCCCGGGTGCAGAGTACTGCACGACTTCAGGCCTGCCACCCCCGTGACAGGTCAGGAGTAAACAGAAACCAAGAACTCACCAGTCCAGTTTCCAAAGCACTGTTTTCCTTTCTAGTGGGCACAAAATATTTCCTTAACCCATTAAGTCCCAATTTTTCAATTCTGCAAATAATTCAATTAATAGATCCTTTTTATGTATTGTTTTAGTCAGCTTTTTGCTGCTGTGACTTAAAGACCTGACAAGAACAATTTTAGGAGGAAAAGTTTATTTGTGGGCTCATGATTACAGAGGTCTTAGTCTAACAGACAGCTCGCTCCATTCCCTGGGGCTTAAGATGAGGCCGAATAACATGGTGGAAGAGTGTGGCGGAGGGAAGAAGCTCAGAACATGAAGAAACTCCACTCACCGGGTACCCTAAAGACGACCCACCTCCTCCAGCCACACCTACCTGCCTTTGGTTTCCACTCAGCTAATCCCCATCAGGGGATTAAATCACTGAGGGGGTTAAGGCTCCAATCCAATCATTTCTCCTCTGAACCTTCTTGCGTTGTCTCACATATGAGCTCTTGGAAGACACCTCCCATCCAAACCATAACATATATTTTCATGGATACATATAAAATACATGTATTTTTTCTCAATGTTCTAGTTATTCACCTACTACTTTTCTCAAAAAAACAGAACTCTAAAAACAATGTGTATTTAAAAGTGTGTATTTATAAATGGTATATTTGTGGCTCAGTTTAAATTTTTATATGTGTCCCATAACTGGGGTAATTTGAGCTCTCAAGTAGACAAATAGACAAACAAGACTTAAAAACTGGAGTAGTTATTGTCTCTCCCCTGATAGAAAATAGAACGCCATAATCCACCTCACGGTGATTACCAAGTGGTCACATCCTAAAACCAGACTCCCCATAAAGACTGACCATCTTGCACATGGACATGGCACAAATCCATTTCCTATCATGGAGTGGATAGCTGCAGTGGTCCTGGGTGTAGCTCCTGGAAGGGACGTAGCCATGACCAGAAGCTTCACAAGGTGCTCTTTAGATTATGCAGTTGATGTTGATTTGAGACCAAAATGTGAAATCACCAGTGCCTGGACCTGATTGTGAAAAGGAAAGACACATGAGCCCCTCAAATGACCAGTCCTAATGTGCAGCATTTGCCTATATCTGTGGCTTAAAGTCTCCCATAAGGGCTGTTCCAAAGCCACCAACATGATGTCATGAATGCAGAATTGGGAAGAGGTCTTTGGTTCGCACAGAACAAAATGATCTGACTCCAAGAAACAGCTAGGCCTGATCATAAAAAGTTAGCCAAAACACAGGCAGATGAGCAGGGTTGGCCAAGAAACAGGAACAAAAACTAAAAAATCCGAAAAAAGGGAGGAAAACATTGAGAAATACAGAGTTAGCTGTTTGAGATTCATTCTGAGAGACAAGAAAATGTGCCCGGGTTTAATCAGAACATGAGGTATACTTTTCAGGCTGTGCAGTTTAGTGGCAGCACAGGGAAGTCTACCAGAGCATCTTGCTGGATCACCTAGACTGGTCCCAGGAGTCAGAACTTCACAAGACAGCTCTCATATTTGCGAATAAATCTCATAAAGTTTTTTTTTTTTTTTTTACACTCAGCCAAAAATCTATTTTCTTATCTAATCAGAGGGTTTATGCATGTTCTTGGAAAATGTATAAAAGACATCTAATCTTCCTTTATTCAATAAACTTTCAATATTGAGTACAATTATCTTAGGGTTAGTGAGCTAGTCCAACTCATTCATTTTACAGATAAAGAAACCAAAACTCAGAGAAGGTTAATGACTTTCCACAGCACTGTGACTTGTCACATTTGATGGATTCCAGGTCAACACTTAAAAACTGCCACCCCACATGCCTCTTGAGTCTCTGTTCCTTAATTCTATTCAACTGCACCCAACATATTTTTAAGACCTCTCATCTTAGTTGCCTCTTCCTGCATCTGTGTTTAGATTAATGCCATCCTAAAAGCAAGGTACTTGAGCTAATTGCATGCCACAGGTGTCAACTGAGTAGTGCAGGGGACAGTGTGTATTCTGAAACATTGGTTTGTTAATATTTTATTAGTCATCTGGACAACTACTTCTCTTTCTGGCTCCTGTTTTATGAGATATGATTTTTGAAATTAAAAACATAACTTTCATAGAAATACAGAAGGACCCAGATCAAAACTCTACTAGATTCGTTGATTAAGGAGAGCAGGAGAAGATACCAAAGTGGGTTTAAAAACATTTGGGGAGTGAGTACTTACATAGTGCATCAAGAAAGACACAGTGCAATAATTTTTTTTTAAGTTAGAAAAAAATATGGTTCATAGTCAATGGAACACAAAAGCATCATTTTGAGGTTATCTTTTTCACCAAAGAGAAATCTGCATCTCTAGTAGGTAAACCTTTGGGTTAACATGCACCTCCACAGTGTCTGGGCTCTGGGCAACAGTTAATCACAAAGTCAAACAAGGCACACCTTCCTGGAAAATTTTTAAATTCCTAAGAGTCCTCTCACACTGTGTCCCAGAATGACCTTGAAAAGACATACAACTCTCTCTTTCATCTTATCTTCAAATATAACCAAACACTTCTTTACATCATTTTCATCATGAATCACTGTTTTGCCTGCCTCCCACAACCTGTGAAATATAACAAGACAAGACTTTACATTCATTAAATGAAGTTATTTCTATTTATTGTTCCACTCTATCTTTCTTCCAGGTGCAAGATTCATTTCTATATATCCATGGTCAGTGACATTCAGTGCTGAGGAACTCTGTCCTCTGTGAGGTCGCTAAAAGCATTGTTAGAAGCTCCATTCCTTTTTGTTTGTTTGTTTTTGTTTTTGTAGTATTTGAACCCAGGCCCTTGCACATGCCAGACAAGTGCTCTTCCACTGAGCCACACTCTAGTCCTTGTTATTTTTGAGACCAGGTCTAGCTAAGTTGCTGAGGTTGGCCTTGAACTTGCAATCATCCTGCCTCAGTCCCACAAATTGCTGGGATTACAGGTGCTCACCACCTTGCCTGGCTTGAACCTCTAGTTCATCATGAGTTCTTGCTTATACTGGCAGAAATATGCTTCCCTGTCACTTTTACCCACTGAAGATCTAGATTAAGGGATAGGCAAACCAGACAGCTTCCTGAGCATTAATCAAAAAGGGATGCTAAAATATCAACAAAACAAATCATGAAATGTGGCAAGGAAGGCGTCTCCATGCCTGACTCCTCACATAACAGGATCTTATAAATTGATCGCACCAAATGGAAGTAGATGAGGTATTCAAAGGGAAATTTAAAAACATAGTCCCCATCTGAGCTAAGCTATCTCTGTTGAGTATTTTGGGAGGGCAAATGTGTAAGTGGCTCAAGGCAACTAAGAACAGCCTCAAGTCCAGAAAGTGTGGCCATCATCTGGAATTCCAAAACTCAATAATGCCATACTGTTTACTAGAAGCAGGCACTTTATTTTATTATCTAAATCACAAATGCTTTATTAGGCCATAATTTTTCCATTCAGACAATTGTAAAATACCCCAAGAAGATTATAGTAAAGTCAGTATTGAATAAAGAAGGAAATGCACGTGTACAGAAAAGTCAGACAAAGCAACTTAAATGTATCTGGACAGAATCCTTAACGACACCCATGTATGTTACTCCTTTTCTTACTTAGTAAGTGTGAGTGACCCTTGCTTTCCAGAGATGAGTAACATAAAAACTGGAAGATTCTTCAAAAAGTTGAAATTTTATTGTCATGTTACCACATGTAATAAATCTTTTATTTTGAACATAAAGAACTGTATACATTTCATTAGCACAAAAAAAATAATTCCTCCCAGTCTCGCCAGATACATGTTTAAGAAATATCGAAGGGATATAGGTTTGTATCATTGCCAAATCATGAGCCCACTTGTCTACTTCTGCTCTGCTGATTGGTTCCAGTTCTAACATCTGGAGCCATGCAAAATAATTTGAATCCTGTTTCCATATGACTGACCTTCAAATACTGAAAAACAGTTACCCCATCCTCCTGCAGGCTTCTCTTCTCCAGATCAAGTAAGCAAACCTCTTTTCGGGAATGGCTTCAAGATTTGTCATTTTCATGATTACCTTCCTGCGGAGGCGTCCTGGTTTGCCAATGTGTCCAAGTGTGATTTCCAGTATCAAACACAACATAACAAATGTCTGATGCCACATTTATAACAGGCAGTCATCTTGCGCAACCTGTTTTGCCAACTCTGTGGTAAAATCACAAGGGAAGTTAAGGGGAAATGACATCCCCCATGCCTTTGATGGAATGGTCTAGTGTCTGAAACTTCCTGGAGCCATTTAGCAGTCTCACTAGGCCCAGGGGCACCTGGTCAGAATCCAGGCAAGAGACAGAAACCATGCCGGTTATTTGATGAGAGAGGATTTAATATCAAGAACTGCGAGCCAGGTATTAAGTTGTGTCATGGGTAGCTGAGGGCACAGAGGACCAGGAAAGCATCACAGAGGAAAACTGCAGGAGGCTGTGCTATCTTCTGTCAGCCTGCCCCGAGCCAGACATGAAGATGGGATTAAACCCGAGAGGACTTCCTTGTGGGGAATGTGGGCAACAGGAAACAGAGGGTTCGGTGGAGGCCAGAGAACTGTCACAGACTGAGAGGCAAGCAAGACCCAGACGAAGGAGAAAGGAGCCATGAAATCCAGGGAAGTTTGAGCAAGACCACAGGAATGTCACAGAGGCAAAGTCGCTGGCCAGAGGAGTCTCAGGTCTCGAAAGAATCCACCTCAGCATTGGGCACCTCAGTAATGGAGAGCAGGCCAGGAGAGGCACAACTTCAGAGCAGACCAGCAATGGAGGGAATGCAAAGAGCAGTAGCTGAGATGCTTGGTCAGTCAAGCTTAGGGTTACCAGATAAAATATAGGACACCCAGTTAAATCTGACTTTCATGTAAACAATGAATAAACTTTCAGTGCTAGTATGTCCCAAATATTGTTTAAGAGAGACTAAAAATTATTTGCTGTTCAAACTGAACTGGCATCCATCATTTTTAAAAAAAACTTGCTAGATCAGCCAGCTCTAACGACACTCCTGGTAGTTGGAGACCTTGAGGCCCCTCTGCAAGGCCACCACACACTCAGGTGGGAGAAGAAAGGTAAGAGTTTGGAATTTTTAAGACTTCAAAACTTAGCGGAGGGTTCTGGGAAGCCGAAACTGAGACATTAAGGGAGGGCCCCCCCGCCCCCAGCTGGTGCTAGTGGGTGGGGAGGGAAGGAGCAAGCCAGTTTGTAGTTGGAAAAGGACAAAGTGAATTCCACGGTTGTGAGGGGAGCGCGGGGATGTGTAGGGATGAATAAGTGTTGCTGCGGGAGCCACGAGGCAGAAAGCCAGCAAGAAGCAAAGGGAAGCAAGTCCCCAGTCCCTCCCAGCCTTCCCCAGCACCCGCCCTCCGCCGAACGGACCAGGGGGTCACGGCAAAGCAGAAACGCAGAGCAGAGTATGGAGGACTGCGTTTGGGATCCATGCTCAAAACCCAGTGTTTGCAGATTTCAAAGATTACCCAAGATCACATCGAGTTAATGAAATACTAATGAATGACTGACCATGGACCCCATGTGAGTCCAAGCTGGCCCCAGGCTTATGACATTTATGGTTTGATTGTTTACAGAAAGATGCCGATGACCCACTCGCACCCAGCATTTTTGGAAGATTGTGCTAACAGCCAGCAGAAGAAGAGACGGGCTTGGCTTTGCTTTTCAAATTATCTTCTCGTGAAAACAAGTGAGCGGAGGACCTCTGAGCCCATTGCTAAGACTGGCAGAGGGATGAGAAGCAGCAGGTGGTCTTGTGCTATGTGGAGAAGAGCAATACATTCAAAAGCCTCCAGTAAACTTTGTCACTCCCCACCCCAAGAAGCAGGTGCTAGTAAGCCTGTGCGGCAAATGGACTCTAATCCCCTGGGAAATGGGCAACCTTAGGACCATTCTAGCATGTGAGCAGGACACCTCACACCTCCATGTGCTTCCGGTACCTTCCCCCCGGCGGTGTCTTCTTTTGAGCTCTGTATATGACCAGGACAGTGGGGTGGAGGTGACCTGGGAGGCTAGAAGGGAAAGATGGCTCTCACTCCAGTGCACAGTGAGCAACCTTTGAAAATTTTTGAGTGGAAAGGGATAGATACAGTCAGAGGGCAGAAGATGAGGACTTATCGGAAACCCATTCAAGAGCTAATGAGGCCTTAGACTGAACTAGCAGTTGGACTGGAATTAACGCCAATCCAAATGCTTGAAAGCATTCTCCCTAAAACCAAAAAGGATTTCCAAGGAGATTAAAGGTGTAATATATTTAGTGAGTTATGAGCGAAGTGTACCAAGATTTCAGTCTTCTTAACCCTTTCTGGCATTTCTGCTGTGTTCACATTCATGTACTCACAGCAAATAATACTTATCAACCTTCAAATGTGAACAGATGGAAGGAGAAGTAGAGATTCCGAGCATTTTTGGTGGGGCTTATGTGATCTGAATGAATAAGAATAAAATGTAAATAGCTGCGGAAAAGGAATTCTCTGATCATACACTAATTATTATTTTCATTTCAAGGGTTTCAAGAATAGAACAGTATCCTCTGCTAATTACTTCCTGTATTCGTTATCTATTATTGCATAACAAATTTCTCCAAAACTCAGTGGCTTAAAACAATAATAAACATCTATTATCTCTGACAGTCTGTGGTCAGGAATTCTGGAGCAGATTAGTGAGTGCTTCTGACTTGAAGTCCTTCATTAGTCAGCGTTGCATCGCTGTGACCAAAATGCCTAACAAGACAATTTAGGGAAAGAAAAGTTTATTTAGGATCATGGTTTCCAAGGTTCAGTCCCTAGTGAACTGACTCCATTGCTTTGGGCCAGAGTGAGGCAGCACATCCTGGCAGAAAGGTGTGGTGGAAAAATACTGCTTCATTCATGGTAGCCAGATGTGGGGAGGAAGGGGCTGCAGGGAAGATTATCCTTCCAGGGCAGGCCCTCAGTGACCCCCATCCACCAGCCTGCTCACTGTTACCACCCAGTCAGCCCATTCAAACTACGAGGGACTGATTAGGTTACAACTCCCACAATCCAATCATTCAACCTCTGAAAATTCCTGCGTTAGCAGAGGAGCTGTTGGGGGACACCTCACATTCAAACTATAATACGAGGCAAGAGTCAAAATATTGGCTGACGCTGCAGCCAAGGAAGGCTCAACAGGAAGGATTCCCCTTCAAGATGGCTCCCGTGTGTGGCTCAGATTTTAGGGGAGGGCTCGGATTTTTTCTAGGCGGATCTCTCCTAGGTCTGCTTGAGTGTTCTCATGACACGGCAGCTGGCTTTCCCTAGATCAAGTGATTTAAGAGAGTTAGAGGCAGGCAGAAGCAGTCGTTTTCATAACCTAGCCTTGGAAGTCACAAAATATCACCTCTACCACATTCTGTTCATTAGAAGCAATTCGCTAAGTCCAGCCCACATTCATTCAAGGAGAGAGGAATTGGGCTGCGACTTTTGAATGGAGATATGTGACTTAATCTGTTCCTGCTACTATAATAAAGTACATGAGATTGGGTAATTTCTAAAGAAAATAAATTTATTTCTCACAGTCTGAAGTCTTGAAGTCCAAACTCAAGATACCAGCAGATTTAGTGTTTGATGAGGGCCTGGGATTTTCTTCTGAGATGACACCCGTTGATACATCCTTCAGATGCGATGAAGGCTGAGCCTTTGTGTGGTGGAAGGGACAGGCGAGCAAAAAATGGACACACCCACTCCCTTAAGCCCTTTTGTAAAGACCCTGATTTCATCCATGAAGGTAGAACCTTCCCGGCCTAATCGCCTCCTACTGCTACATTGGAAATTCAGACTCAGCATGAATTTTGGAGGAGAAACAAACATTCCAAATATCACATTGTGTCAAAGACTTTCTGAACTTATTTTCAAAAGCACACTTCCTTAACTTAGAAAACAGGTCTTGATACTTCATGTTACAGATGGAATTCCTGACTCATTGAACTGGTTCGCTGAAGAAGGTGCCTGGGAGGATACCTCAACGTATTCTGAGATGTCTAAATCGTGAAGTCCCTCAACAGTTATAGATGAGCAAACTGTCAACCCTATAATCCAAAGTGGACACCAAACAAAAACAACAGCAAAACAGAAAAAAAGTCCAAACACAATAGATTCATCATTCGAATTACTTTCCCTGAATTTCTGAAGAAAGGACAAAATTTGAAATTCAAGCTTCCATTTCAGAGGAGGGGATAAGCCCTACCTCATTCCTAGAAGTAGAAATGTCAAGTGACGGCATTATAACAATTTGACAAGTATTAGGAATCAGGAAGAATGACCCTACCTGGAAAACAAACATCACTACAACCAAACAAGAACTGTTCTGGCGTTTAGCTAAGTGAAAGGAAAAAAGGAAAACTTTAAGATTTTGTGACTGCTATCTAGGAGAAGAATCCAAGATCAGCACTCTGATTGACTGGGTAATTTTTCCTTCATTAGTGTGGCAATTAAACCTGTACCCTTGATTTCTTTTGCTACTGCTACTGCTTTTTCTTTTGGAAGATCTGTTTCTTGTTTGTCTTTTAGATCTAAAAGAGAAGGAACCATTATCTTCCCTTCCTTGGTTTGATTCTTGGGTATCAGAGAATTTCTTTGAGTCTGCACTGAAATCTGGAGTCAGCTTCGGAGAACAAACCTCAGGAAGTCGAGCCAGTCTAGCTGAAAAGAAAAATAATACTTGGCAAATAGCAGCAATATTAACAAGGGCTCTCTGCAACCGGTTTCACTTCCTTCCCTCAGGAGTACAGAGCCAGACATAGAATCCAAGCCTATTGCTCTCTTGAAAGAAAGAAGAAAAGTCCTAATGTGAGTGTCGGGGGAAATTTGGTGTCTTGGGGACCTGAAAAGGAAGAAGAGGGTGCTTTTGAGAAACATGGCTGCAATTGCCAGGCACTGGCAAAGACATGGAATGCCTGCCTGTGGACCCTGGGACTTGACTGCAACAGCCCCAGGTGTTCGCTGCAAACCTGTAGCAGGGTGTGGAGCGATGGGGAAACAGACGTTTGTGAGTGTGGGGGGATCCTGGAGCTGTCCCTTCCCACTTGGCCTCTACACCTGAATTTGTTCTAGAAGAATAAATACAGTGTTGATCCAAGTCAGATTAATCCTCCACCTCCCCAAACAAGACTGGTTTATAACTTGACACCATCTGTTGGTGTTAGTGGTGTGATTCTCCCTAACGCTCATTAACAGCTCATAAAGGACTCTACCTACGGCCCAGGCAAACGATAACTTCAAGGACCCAGATGCAGAATTCTGGCAGTCTCCCCTGAGAAGATATTAAGAGTTCATCCTGATCTTAACTTGTGTCCTTTTACATGTCCCAGCCCTCAGGGATCCACCTGCTCACTTTGGGGACATTCAATTCTCTCCCCTTTTTATCACACCCCTGCCCTGACTGCTGTATTTCTATTAAAGGCTTCAAGGAAAGTTTAAAGTCTGGGTCCCTGCGTCAGACCCTTAGAAGGGGCACTTGTACAGTCAGGAAGTCTTTCCTTTGTTAGGTCCCCGTCACACTGGAAGGCAAGTCTAGTAAGATTTTTAAAGAGTGAGAAGTACAGTGTGGAAAGAAGATTAAACTAAAACACACACACACACACAAATTTGTTTTCAGAGTAAATATCCCACAGTATGGTGCAATAACCACAAAAATCAAGAGTCTTGATGTACTCCTGAAGTATGTATGACGCAGGAAAGTCACTTGACTCTCTGGTTCTTGGTTTCCTCATCTCTCAAATGAGAAAGTTGAACCCTAAGGCATGTCGTCATTCTAAAATGACTTGATTCTCTGTCAACATGGTACCGGCCATGTGATATTTGCCACTGTCCTTAAAGGTGACTGAATTATATTCTAGGCATGGACATGACCCCTTCTAAAACCAGTGTGAAGACATTCCAAGGTGCTTGAGAAATAAGCCGTCTGGTGGCTGTGCGTCCAGCTCCAGGGACTTCCGCTCTGGCCCTCCTCTACCACGGCTCTCTCCTCTCTACCCCCTCAACCCTCCCCTGCCCCCTCCCTCCCCGCACTCTCCAGAGCCTGCAGTGGCAGGGAGAATCTCCATGTCTTCCGAGCCGTCCAGATCGGCTCGCCTCTGCATTCCGCCTTCTAGCTGGTGGAGCTGGCAGATTATCTTACACAATACAAGTCAGGATCATCTGGTGGGAGAGGTAGGATTGTTTTTGGACATATTTAGTTAGTCCCTTTTGCTTCTCAAAATAAACATCTTTGTGCTCAGTTAAAAGCTTTCCAAGATGTTCACAAGGGAAAAGGGAATTCTTGCCAAAATCTTAAGCCCAGCCAGACAGGGATACTAAAATTTTGCTGCCTGTGGAAACACGTGACCAGGCAGGACTTTGGCACAAGAGCAGGAGTCTGCGCTTCAGTTATGGCAGCGTGGACTTCTGGTGGTTCCGAGGCTGTGTTCAGGGCACAGGCTCACTGCACGGGGTCTGACGACCGCTTTGACAGGTCCCGCTCAACTGCAGTTCACAGGCACACTTGTCTATTTACAGAACTTCCAGCTCGATGCACTGGATCCTTATGGTTGGAGGGGTAAAGAGAAGCACTCTCTCACTCCTCTCTGTGTCCGTTCTGCTTCCAGCTTTTAACAGTTGCAAAATGCTTCAGGAAATCGAGGACCAAGAGCCTGTCTGCAGCTTTGTGGTGCCATGACCTTGGGCCAGTCATGTAACCCCCTCAGCACTGACACCTCATCCATGAAACGGGAAATGTGCTGCTTCCACTTCCTCCCGTGATCAGAAGCCTTGGAGCACTATAACAAATGCCTGAGGCAGTTGAAGAGAAAAGGTCTGTCCTGGCTTACTGTCCTGGAGACTCCAGCCTGGGACGGGTGGGCTCATGGCTTTGGGCTTGTGGAGAGCCATCATCTCCTGGTGGGAGCCCCAGTGGAGTTAAATCACTCCAACCACAAGGCAGGGGGCACAGAGAGGAGGCAGGTCATGCCCCCCAGGACCCAGAGACCTCCCCACCTCTTAAAGGTTCTACACCTCCCAGTAGCACCCCACAGTGATCCCCAAGCCCTTTGGGGGACATTTAAAATCCAAACTCTGCACCTTACAAGAATGTTGTGAAGATCTGAGGTAACGATGTAAATGAAAATACTTCGTACATTAAAAGGTGCTGTGTAAATACAAGCGATTTTAAGGCCTCAAGTGTCTCCTCTTCCCTGTTCTAGCTTTATCTCGCCTGTTTCTGTGTCCTTTGAGCATCTTCAGGGTCTTTTCTTAGTCCAAGATTCTCAGTGTGGTTACTGTCCAGCTTCTTCAACCTAGGCTTCTTATCCAGCACTCAATCCTGTACTCCCCTGCCCCATCCAGAGATCAATCTCCGACTTTTCTTACAGCCTCTTCCAGTTCAGCCCTCATGTAGCCAAGACTCAGTGGCTGTGTGTCGCATCCTGAGGATATAAACTCCAGGGGGCAGGTCCAACCCTCAAAGAACACACCACCAGATGTACAGATACGTCCAGATAGGTCTGGAGAAGTGGCAGAGGCCCCTCTGCCTGCAAGAGAACTCTGCTTCTTGGATCTCTGGTGTTCCTGGACAGTTTAAGGCAGAAGCAGCACTTTGATGTCCCTTGGTCCCTGGAGAGGCAGGCTCCTTGATGGCATGTGGCATACCCCTTTGTTGACTCACCCATACCTCCCTCTCTGTTTTCCCTGATTCAGTGCCTAAGTCAACGTTGAGGATTTGCTGATGTTGGGTTCCATGTGAGGCAATGAGTGCCAAATCCATTTGCGTTCACGTAGCTTATCAGGACAGAGAACGGAGACCACCTATAACACCACTATTTGTTCTAGGAGAGTCTCGTCCACAAAGATAAACTTGGAGAGCAATAAATAATTTCACTGTTTGCATCAGGAAATTCCTGAAAAACAATTCATTTGAACAATAAATTTGCTTATATGGGCAAACTGCTCTTCTCAGGGCAATAGATTGCTCACCTGGGCAAATGATTCTCTTTTCAAACTGTTCACTTATCAAAAATTGCTTCAAGTTGGGAGGGGTGGTGTGCACCTGTAATCCCTGCAGCTAGGGAGGCTGAGGCAGGAGGATAGCGAGTTCAAAGCCAGCCTCAGCAAAAGCGAGGCACTAAGCAGCTCAGTGAGACCCTGTCTCTAAATAAAATAAAAAATGGGGTTGGGGATGCGAATCATTGGTTGAGTATCCCTGGTACAAAAAAAAAAAAAAAAAATTTGCTTCAAGGCCCTCTCATAACTGTGTGCCCATCAATACCAAAATATTATAATTTTTTCCAGTCTTTATTAGGTCCCCACTTGGAAAGACTCCCATCTACCTCAATGGTAGAGCACTTGCCTAGCATGTGTGAGGCACCTGGTTCCAATCCCACACCCAAACCCTACACCTTCCTGACTGCAACTTCATCTTACGAGGCACCACAGGGCTCGGCCAAGGTGAATCCTTGTAGTACATTCAATACATGTAGCCACACTTAATCAACAGAGTGTATTCTGGTAGCTTCTTAGGGAATTTTCATTTTACAACTTAGTGCGTCAATCAGTAAAGCAAAGGAAACAGATAAAATTATTTTAAATTTAACATTTGTCATTTCTTTAAAAAGACTTCTATAGTCATCGTTATGTGGGAAATCAGAATTTTCTTGGAGTTCCTTATTATGTGGTTTGGAATAGTTTTTATTTTGAAGTGCACATGAAGCGGTATAAGTGTTTTATTACTTGGAGCTTCTGGAAGGTTCCATTCACTCCAGGTTACCTCCAAATATCTTTCCATCACAAAGCACATCCTTTTCTATCCACTATATTTCTTATGTATGTTGGAAAATGTTCAAGGAAAAGTAAATGTCGAACACTTGGGGACTTTAACTGAAAGTCTTGAGGAGGGTTTTATTGGACCTGGTTCCCTGTCTCCCAGTTCACTTGTTGTAAGTGGGCCCCCCTTGGTAAATGGAATCTTAATATTCCCCCTCGTATGCACCTTTCATTTTTAGGTTTATTTCAGAAATTCTCAAGGTGGTTACCATTTTAAGTGAGGATTGTTTTGCATGTGAGAATTCCACACAAGCTTGTTTCCTAGACAGGTAAGCTGGGAACACTGTTTCTTCAATACCCAAGTGCTTTCCAGAGACCAAGATGCTGTCAGATATGTTCATTTTGATGACAACTGTGTGAGACAACTTTGAAATCTCCCCATTTCAAAGCTGATGAAGCCAAAGCTCAGAACTCAGGGAGGTTATTAAAGACTTTAGGGGTAAGTGACAGAGTCTGGATGTATCTAGGTCCACCTGATTCCAAGGCCTGATCTTATTCATATCATACCATGAACACTGTCACAGCTAAGTCCCAACCACTATTGGTTGTCTTCATCTCACAATTCTATCATTAATAAACATTAGCAAACAAATCATTTTCAAAGAATGTAGGAGAGTGTTTTAAAAGCAGGAACTCAGACTCCAACAATATCTTTTTATCCTGATATGCTAATTGAGACCTAGGATCTTACTTAAGCAAACAAATAGTTATTCCAAGATGCTGCTACGAACAAAACTCCAATTCTTGCATTTCCTCATTCATCTTCTCCCTGTGTGTGTGTTACTGATGTCTCCATATCCATCTTCATGTTGCAGGAGAAAGAACAATTTCTACCTCACCCATTGCAGGGTTCATGGCAGAGATGTCTATAACAAAAGACAGGTACACAGGAGAAAAGCAAATGCATTCATTAAATACCCATGACACGGAAGGCTTCATAAGGAAATGCAGACAAAGAGACAAGTTGACTTGTTTATTTTTATACTTTGGTTTGTTGGAAAGCAGGCAGTTGAGGAGGACTATGGTAAGACGTGGAGTGTGCTCTAATGGGGAGAACCTGGGCAAACCTGACGGGACCTGTGTGCGGAGTCTGCTGGCATCCCACGTCTTCAGAAACAAGGCCACTCCTGTCTTCCAGGAACCTCTTCCAGCGAGGGCACCTCTCACACAGGGTGCTGCCCAGGGGGGAAGTGTGGGGAGGGAGCATCCTTCCCCCACTGTTCCCTTGACAACGTCCAGTGGGCTGGGGTTGGTTCAGTGGGAGAGCACTTGCTTGGTGTGCAGAGCCCTGGGTTCAATTCCCAGGACTGCAAAGAAAAAAATCCCAGTATGCCAGGACCTCCTATTTTAGGGTCACATATCCAGAGCTGTTCCATATATTTTTAGGTATTTCACCTATGGAGGCATTAGAAGTGTTCTTTGTCTTATCAAAAAGTCATTTTTCTAACCTAGAAAATTATATTTTACATCTGAATACATCTCATCAAACAAATGGCCAAAATGTTGTTTTTCAAAACTCTGTTAACAATATAACAGGAACCTAGAGCATCTTTACTTAAAAGAAGACGCATTCTTAATATATTCAGCACGTCTGCGTTTTTTAAAAAGTAGAGGTTCGAGAGACGTAAGAGAGGCCGTCTCACTGGGCTATTTCTCTTTCTCAAATGGCGTTTCACCAGTTCTGAGGGAGGTGAAGGGCTTCTCTGCTGACACCTTTGTGCTTCTTTCCCTCTTGCTCTGTCTTCTGCCCCATCTCGTTTTGACACCTTCCTACTTTTAAGGACGCTTCTCTCGCCCTGCAGATGCTGCTTACGCGTCTGCTTCTGTTTACAGAGAGGGTGGTGTGGCTGGCATTTCAGGGTTGACAGCAGCATGCACACGGCAGCCCCGCCTGGCCTTCGTGTCCCTCTTTCCTTCCACCCCATCCTCTTGGTTTCGTGTTCCTCTCAAGCCCGAGCAGAGGACCCACAAGAGATTGAAATCCAGCCGACAGCTGGCAAGGGTGGCCAGGCTCCGGGTGGGGGAGTCCAACACAGGCCTGCCGTGTGCGGCTGGGCCCCCACACGCTGGGCAGGAAGAGAGGAAGGCGGCTGGTGGCCCCACTTCCTGGGAGACCCCACCTTCCCTGGGACTAGTGTGGGGTAGACCATGGTGAATGGAGTAGTTCCAGGTAGTGAACAGATAGGCGAAGACACCAAAGTGCTGCAACAGAAGATGGCT
Organism: Sciurus vulgaris; assembly: GCF_902686455.1. Classification (NCBI taxonomy): domain Eukaryota; kingdom Metazoa; phylum Chordata; class Mammalia; order Rodentia; family Sciuridae; genus Sciurus; species Sciurus vulgaris. The sequence goes on from NC_136469.1 coordinate 9,288,882, forward strand.
CTAGAGGAGAGACCCATCAGACTGAGCGGCCACCGAGAACCTCTGCCAAGAGAAAATGGCCAAGATCTCTTAGGCTTTGTGCCAAACTTAAAATCCTGTCTATTCCAGGGTCCTTACCTTTTAGCTGAGAACACACAGGTCCTGGGAATGAAGGGGGGGGGGGCGGAGTTCATATGAAAACTAAAACTAAAAGGGGTCAAAGGCTTGTTGTCCCAGGTGCGTGAGAGTCCCGTGCAGCACCTGGGCAAGGCTGCCCTCCAGCCAGTCACCTGGCCGTCAGGTAGCTCCTTTGTGTTTTGGGGGGACAGTGCCCCTTTCTCAGGGCAAATGCCTTATGCAAACACAACCTACAACAACAGGGATGTGACATCCCTGTTCAAAAACCCGTATAGCTGGGACCTGGAAGGTGACCCTGCTTCTCTGAGCAGGTAGAAGAGCAAATCGTGTAGGAACAGAGAGACTTTCTTTAGGGAGCATGCAGGTGACTGAGGTCCCCCAGCTAGGTGACTTAGGGTGAATAAGTACCACTCTTCTGGCAATGGAATAGTGGAAATGTTGGGGACCTTTCAAAGGCAGGCTCCTGATAATACCCCTTGGTAGGCAGAGGTTTTGCTGAAAAGGATAAGAAGCTCATCTTTAAAGAAGCTCCCCAGAGAAGGGACTGACCCCCCCCCCATCTTACCTTAGATTTAAAATCAGAGAAACCTATAAATATGGGCTGAAGAGTTCTAAGCCTTAGTATTGGACAAAAGCAATAATGAAATAAAATTGGCTTGAGTATAAAAAGGGATAACAAGAGGGTACTGAGGTAGAAAGGAGAAAGAAAAGTCGTTGGCGTGGGTTCATAGGTGGCAGATCCCAAGCATTTGCCAGCCAGGTGTAGGTTAATGTGCAGTAAGAGAGACCCAAATAGTGGTTTAAATAAGACAGGGTGCGTCTTGCTCATGAGAAGTCTGGGGTGATGCTTCATGTCAGGGACCCAGGCTATTTCCATAGTTAAGTTGTTCTGCATACTTAACTATTATTCCTGGGACAGCATCAAGGCTTAAACTTATATTCATTTTCTAGACAGCATGAAGGAGAAAGGAGATTAGAAGCACAGCTGCCTTTTAAAGAACTTCTAGCAAGTTCCACATGGCACTTCTACTCACATCCCATTGGCTAGAATGGTATCATGTGACTGACCTTTGTTCAGGGGAGGTTGGGAAATGTAGTCTGTTAGCTGAGTAGCCATGTACTCAGGTAAATCAGAGCTCTGCCTTTAAAAAAAGGAGCAGAGAAGGGACACTGGAAGGAAGCAGTAGTCTTCACCATCCAGACCCAGGCCTCCCTCTTTGGATCTGAAGACTGTTGACGAGCAAGAACTGAAACAGGTGGAGACATAGGGTGGGGGCTGACTCTGCAACTAATAGCTCCATGACCCCAAGCCATTTGCATATCTTCCTTCACTTTAGATTCTTTCCCCAATGGGAGAATGAAGACAATGCCTATAGTTTACCATTTTCTGGTGATTAAAGAGGGAACATTTGTAAAAAGTAAAGAATCTGACAGCACCTGGGTTGTAAGTTTTTAGTAAATATGATATTCCTTTCTTCAGCCTTGTCTACTGCAGCTCCTGTGTTTTGGAGTTTTTTTCTGTTTACGCATCACATCTAGGGATGAGCCTATTTATCTCCATCTTGCCCTGACCCCTTCTCCAACAATCCCTCAGTGTGTGCTCGGGAGCTGCTAATTCCTCAAAATCCCTGCCCCAGCGAGGCTTTCTGAAAGGTCCTTTCTGGATGACTCGGACACCTCCTGGTCCAACACCCCTTTGGTGGACAGCCAAATTAAAGGCTGCCAAGTGGTTGGGGTGTGACTTGTGGTCAGAGGGGTGTGTCCTGCTTAGAGCACCCACTGGGGCTGGAGCAGGGGCTGACCCCTGAGCCGAGATCCTCTCATGTGAACTGGGAGAAAAGGGAGTCTTTTCCCACCAAGACCACCCTGGGGGGCAGTGCACACACCTGCAGAGACCCTACTCTCTGAAGTCCATGGAAGAGTCTTCCTGCTGTCCCGTGTCCTGCAGGCAGGGTCCCTGTCCCATCGCAGCAGGTCTCAGCTCCAGCCTCACCTCTTTCCTGCAGGGCCCCGGCCGCCTTCCCCATGGAACATGGTGCCGAGCAGCACGGGCGCAGACCTGCCCTGGACCCGTCTTGGACCCATCTCGGCCCCTCTGTCACCCGTGAGTGGCGAGGATGCAGGGGGGTCACTTGGCTCCCAGTGGTTTTTTTTTTTTTTTTTTTTTTCTTTGAAAAAGGAAAAGGCAAAAACTTTGTGGCTTAAAAGTAGAAGTGTCAAGATGGTGTTACAATTATAGCACCAAAGTCTGGAGAGATGCCTCAGACATGGAAAGCATTAAAATATAGAAAGCTGGTTTTCTAAAATAGTCTTATGGCACCGATTTAAATGGTTGGGATTTTTCCCCTTTAAAGTTTATTTTACTTTTTTTCTTCTTTTGATTGTAATCAGTCATCTGAAAGGCAACCGGGAGAGGTCTTTGGAACAGTAGTTTTTACTTCTCATTTGTTTTTTCTTTTGTTTTCTGGCATTGGGGTTCAAACCCCAGGTCTGGCTCATGCTAGGCACACGTTCTACGCTGAGCCACACGGCCGGCCCTCAGGGACACTAGTTTTTAAATGACGAGACATCAGAACGACTTTAGGAAGTGGCAAGAATGGAAGCTCCAAGTACAGCGACCCAGAAAGTAGCTCTGAGCACGTTCAGGGGTCTAAAACTTCGAAGCTTGGGATCAAGGTCATTCCCCATTGCTCAAAGGCTTGAAAACAACCAAGAAGAAAATTGCACAACCCCAAACAACAGCAACATAAAAAGTGTCACCGAGAGTCTCTTCCCAGCGGAAAAATGTCAAGGATGTTTCTAAGTTAATTGCACAAACCATCAAACACGACCGCCGCAGAGGCTTCTCTGGAAGACTTGGGGGTTGGTCTCTTTCTACATAGGAATTTAATTGTCAGGGCAAGTGTGCAGCAAGCCCCATGTTATCTCTAGTCCTGAAAGCTTTTAGAGCACATTCTTTTGAGTTACCTGACCAGGATGATGGCTAACGCAAGCAGTCACCCAGCTGTGTCCCTGGACAGCCCAGGACTCCACCAGGTGGGCCGCTGGGCCACAGTTCATAACTTCATGCAGAGTTGTGATATTTATTTTTTGTCTAATTCCACATCTTCTCATCATTAATGAATGCCACCCACAATGAAAGAGTCACATTTTCTGCATCCAGGCGAGGTAAGATGCTAATATTGCTCGTCAGTTCTTTGAACTGCACATCGGCACCTGCAGCATATGCCTGCAGCCTTTCCCGGTTCACGTAAATAGCGCTCGAGAAGTGTTCTTTTTTGTCCTACGCCCACGTTGCAACAAGATAAAAGTCAAAAATGTTAGTTTAAAGTTCATTTCTTTAAGTTTATGTAACCAATTTGTGAGAGCTAGTCTTATAACCAGAGATAATTCGAGAAAGAGCGTCTCGTTACAGTATTCAGGACTGGGAAAAGGGTAGCCGGCAGATAAGCGGGGAATGTGCTCGCGCTGATAAATGATCCTTTGAGCAAAAGTGTCAGGCAGTTCACAAAGCGAAAAAGGCCAGCCATAAACAGCAGAGCCAGGGCAGCCTTAATATGCACGGCGCTGTTCGAAAAGCCCGCAGGGCATCCATCACTTCAGTTATACACACGGATACATAATATTGAAGACCTCTGTGATAAAGGAAATGGACAAATGTGCATAAACAAAGATTTCAGGGGCACCACGAAACATACTAATGCTAATGGGACGGCACTGAGTCTGAAGGAAAAGCTACCACCCACGGAAATCACCTGTTCACTCCTTCATTTAGCAAAGAGTCATTGGGTATCTACTAAGTTCCAGGCACTGGAGAGTCACAGGACCCGGGAGATAGAGCAATGTGACCCTGCACTATAAAACTCAGGTTTTCTTAAAACAAATGCCCTCTACATATGCTCAACAGACATGCATCCATATATGCACCAAAAGACAGTACCAGAATTTTGTCACAGCTATGTCTACAATTCCCAACCTGGAAACAACCAATGCTCATAGGTCGCTGCCTGGATAATAGGCTAGTCCCACAGTGGAATACTACTGAACAATGAAAATAACACAACCACAGCCATACAGGTGAATTTTATAAACGACATAGACAAATATCACACTGCATGATTTCATTTATTTAAAGTGTAAAAGCCGCAAAAATAAAATGTGGTGTCCAGAGTCAGAGCAGGGCTTGCCTTACAGATGAGGGGGAGAGTAGCTGGTAGGTGATCAAGGAGGCTGCTGGGGGCTGTCCATGCTCGATCTAGATGGCAGGCACATGATGTGATGTCTGTGAAAACTTATCTACCTATAAATGTTCACACATATTCAGCACTGATTTTATATTTCTGTTAGAAAGCAAGTTGAAAAATAAGTAACAGCTGTTTTAAGGCAACTATCTTATGGATGTTCATTGTGGGTAGTGTCTGCACTCCAGGGCCTGTCTCTGGTCTCCCTATGACTTGCCTCTGTGTGCTTGGCCTCTGTTCAAAGAGACTGAACGCTTGGAGATTCATCATTGAAGATGTCATTAAAGACATCTAAAGAATTATTGCTTGTCTCCCCATTTTGAAAAATTGATCACATTGTGGTCCAGTCAAAATTTAACAGCTGCTCTAGAATATCTAGAACTCCGCTAAGAATTTACCCTAACGACAAATTAACATACAAAAATCTGGCTAATTTTTAAAAATCAAATTCAGATCTCAAGTTAAATGCTCATTCGACATTTGCTTCCTTCATATTAAAAATGCATGAGGAAGTGGGGCACCCTGGCTCACACCTTTAATCCCAGTGACTGGAGGCTGAGGAAGGAGGATCACAAGTTCAAGACCAGCCTCTGCAACTTAGTGAGACCCTAAGCAAACTTAGCAAGACCCTGTCTCAAAACTTAGAAATTTAAAATGATCCGAAATATAGCTCAGTGGCAAAGTACCCCTAAGTACAAAAAAAAAAAAAAAAAAAAAAAAAAAAAAAAAAAAATGCACAGGGAAGATTTTTGTTAGGAATTTGGAATCTAAAGATATCTGGTGTGGGCGCAAGGAAGTCACAGCCCTGCTGTGCACTGTTTAGTAACTTTTGCTTGTGTGGGCAGAAACCTTTGATAAAACCAAAATTTATCATCAAATGAGGTCACATTCTCCAGGCAGCTATGGTTTGGGGCAGTACAATGATTCCCATTTGCCAGGCCAGGACCTTGAGTTGACAGGTTTTATCCACCATAACTAATAAAGAAGAAAATGTCCACAGTGCCTTTTAGCCTATCTGTGAATGTGTTCCCAGAATGAAATGTACTTTCATGGGCATTCCAGAGTTAAAAAAAAAAAAAAATAGACAAGAAAACGGTCTCATTTGTTTTCTAAATGGCCTGGCGTGGGGACTCATGCAGTGTTTAATTTATAATGGTGTCCACATGGCACAGAATTCAAGAGCTAGAAAATGCTGTTACAGAAACAGTGGATAAGGAGGAAATAAACAGTCCTTCAACAACAGGGAATTATGATTTGGAAACAGTGCGGGAGCTGGCCTAGCCTCACCAGGGGGGTGTGTGTCCTTTAAAAGTTCCTGCTCTGCTGTACAACAGGAAGAAAAATTCTCAGTTTATAAATCCCAAGATGCAAGCAGACTGACATCGATAGTATAGAGCCCCAGATGCATGGAAGCATTTAAAAATATGTTTAATTATGGAAATGTCTAACACACACAAAAGTAGAGAGAAAAACCTTAATGGAACCCCAGGTACCGATGACTTAGTTTGAGCAAAATTGAAGAGGAAGGACACCTGGTCCTCCTCTTGTAAATACCTTCATCTGAATCTCTACCAAGACCTGTTTTGTTTTTTCAACATACAATCATCACAGGTATTATCATACCTAACAGATATTCTAAGTGCCTTCCTGTCTCAGCCCCAGACCACCTTCTGATTGGCCAGGCTATCTTTTACACTTACTTGTGGAACCAGGATCCAAAAGTTTTCTGCACAATGCATTTGTTCATGACGGTTCTTAAGCCTTTTACCCACAGGAGCCCCCAGCCCGCCGTTGTCTTTTTACCCATCCATTTGCTCTAGAAACTGGTTCCTTCCTTTCTGTAAGATGCCGCCAACCTGCACTTGGCAGGCTGTTCCCTGGTGGCTAATTTGTTCCTCGATCCCTATAAATGATAATCAAATTGAGAGGTAGATTAGGTTCAGAGTCAATGTTTTGATCCATTTTAATCCTTCATCTGCCCTCGCTTAACACGCTCCCGGACTCTGCATCATTTCCTTCCGTGCCCCTTTCTGGCTTTGGCTCCTATTTTATGTGATACTTTATTCTGACAGTGGCCTCCTTTCCTGCTAATGGTCACCCAGCCACTTGTCAGCAGAGCCAGGAATAGAACCTGAATCCTCCCCAGCCTCACCCAGGACCCTTCCCATCCCGGAACACTCTGGAAGGAAGGGAGCTTCCTTCTGTCTCACACCCGCCCTCACCTATGAAGTCAGAACGCTCAGGCAGGGTCTTGGGAGAAGAGCTGCTGCTTTTCCTAGTCAGGGCCTCACAAGGCCCACGGCCAAGGTGACGTGATGCTGCTGCTGCTGCTGCTGAAAATGTCCAGTGACATGGTCGACACACAGAGGGCCCCACCGGAGAACACCTGTCCAGCCGTCGCCTGCCGTCGGGTGAGTCCTCCCCTGTGTGGGTTTTCAGATGGGCCCGTCGTAGCTTTGTTGTGACAGTCTCAACTGCGGTAGCTCTCCCTGGTGTTAAAATCCCAAGACTGGCAAAATGTTGATAATTAGCAAAGTTAATTAAGAAGTCGTGGGCTTTGGTACAATCATCTCTTTTAAAATAAAATAATAAATCTGAAAAATACTTGTTCTCCTCTCATTATGCCTAAATCAGGAGTCTAGAAGGCAGCAGAAACTTAAGTGGGGCCATTGTCACATTGATTCAGAGGGTTTGGAAGCTGTCTTTTGACTCAATTCAAACAAGCGTAGACCTCTTTTGATGTCGCGGGACCACTGTGTTTGATGCTATTTATTACAACCGAGCTTGTTTCTGTGAAGTGAGCCTTGTCTCTGTGGAAGCCCATGGAGTCTCAAAAGCTGCTGCACACTTTATTTTCAAAGCACACCACAGTGGACAGGAAGTCTGTACTGTCCTAGATCAGGGGACTATTGCATTGCCCGGAGCTGAAGGAAGACCGCACAAGGCGCCTGTCTGCGGTCTGCATGGTCCTACTGGTGTGAGGCGATAAAACTCATCAGACACATTTTTTCAAGTGAAAAGGGACGTGTCGTTTCACATGCCACCACAGATCTTCAAAGGTGGATAAATGAGCATTAGAGAAGCATCAGAGTCCTTGATGGGAACCGAGGACCCTTAAAACCAACATGGGAAGAAACACCAACACCATCCCCCAAATGGAGCTGAATTTCAGTGAAGAGTCATTAAAAAGTAAAAGACCAAGTATGAGTAATCAAATCTTTCCTATCCACAGACATTATTTTTCGTGTTCTGGGGTTTTCTTCATTTTGCTTGTTTGTGTCTAACTCTTATTTTATCTGGCATTTTATTCTATTAGTAGTCTCTTCAAAATTACGTAGCTTTATATTGGATAAGTTCGGAGCAAATCTTACCTTCTCCAGAATCTTGCTGGGTTTTTAAGACTAGGTTCAGCCTGGTGCAGTGCTGCACACCTGTAGTCCCAGAGACTCAGGAGGCTGAGGAAGGAGGACAGCATGTTTAAGGTCAGTCTCAGCAACTCAGCGAGATTTGGTCTCAAAATTAAAAGGTGGAGAGGGGTGCTGGGGGTATAGCTCAGTGGTAAAGCACCCCCGGGGTTCAATCCCCAGTACCATAAATAAGTCAATAACCAGGTTCGACTTCTGAATTTCTAATATTCAATTGCATAGGAAGAAATTAACCACAAAGGAAGAGTCTGCCAATACAGAATGGGGACATCTTATAGGGAAAGAAAAAAAAAAAAAAAGCCAGTTTCTATAACAATTGGTATGTAAATAGAAAAAAAGGTGGGGTTGAGGCTCTTATAGAATTAAAAAAACTCAAGAACAATAATGAACGAATGCATTGTGTAGAACAATTTTAGATCCTGATTCCAACAAATCAACTGTAAATTCTGTTGTAACTAGCAGGCCACCCTTTTTCAGTTGTTTTATTGTACCGGTATCATGCTACAGTGAATGTTGAGCTAGAAGTCATATTCTCATTTTAAAAAGACTGAATAAAACATTGATAGCTTAGAGTGATCTTGCTGTGTTTGTTGTGATCTTTGGGGTGGAGAAAAAAAGCAAGGTTAAAAAAAAAAACAAAAAAACGGCTACTTGTATGTTGGAAGAAAAATCACTGTATGCTAAGACAGCTCAAACCTCCCCTCTCTTCTCACGTACAGTATTCATAGCATCCAGCCTGGGCCTTGTGCTGGTAAGTCAGTTTATCCTGGATAGAGACCACAGTCAATAAGCACTGTCAAGGTCACTTATTGTGACCAGAGCAGCAAATGCTTTGATCCCCTGGAAAATGGAAATTGTTTGATCAGATAGAAGCCTTAATTAAAATACTACCTGTCTTTGTTTTGGACTTGAAGATCTATACTTTCCTGGCATTTTTACTTAGATGAACACAAGTTTGCTGAAATCGGATGTTTAGGAATATGTTCATGTTTGGGCAAGTTTATGACACTGGCTTACTTCAGAAATGCACTTTGCAGTGTTAAAACGTTCGTATTAGGATTTAGAAGCATTTCAACAAATTCCTGTAAGTACTGATTAGATGTGATCATCACTGTAATTGTTCATGTTTCTCTCTGTTTTCACTCTCTGCCAATTCTTCTATCTATCTGCCATTGGGCATGTTTTAGAACAAGTTTAATAAACCAAAGAACCTGTATTCTATTGGCTCAAGTTTTAATTTATCACGTATTTTGTTTTTATACACATTATGCTTTCTATGTTATATATATTCAATACACAGCAGCAAGAAACCATGAGTAATTTTCTTTCCCTGTGCAAAACTGAGAAATTTGATATTGCATAAACCAAAGTGTAAATAACTGGAGTCTTCAAGCAGTTGCTGTGTGTAACCAGCATGTGTGTCAACATGCATATATGTATATAAATATAAATTGGTATATTTGCTGTAATAAAATCATCATTATCTCTAAGAAGGATATCAAGAGTTTGAGAATTTTTATTATGAATGGAGATTCCTCGTGAACTCAACTTCTGGCAAATAAAAATAATAGAAGGAAAGTGTAGAGAATTATTCTCTAATATCATCGAAGAAGTGAGGCGAGGCAGGGAAAATAGCCAGCCAACTTTTGTCTAGATCTCAATAAACAATAGATATTTTAAGAATTAACTAAATTGTTCACAATATTTACAGTTTTGCCATGTGCCTTTTATTTTTTTCATTTATTGCACTTCAACTATTAAAACAAAAGAGGCTCTCTGCAGAAAAGGAAAATAGGAGAAATGGAAATATTTACTTCACATGCACCATAAAGAGGAACTTTAAGAGGTAAGACAGGTGGTAACAGCTGCAGAAGAGAGACCCTCTAGCCAAATCCCAAGAAAGAGCAGTGGGCTCGAGTGAAAAAGTACTCCAGGCTGGGCGTGGTGGCGCGCCCCTGTAATCGCAGTGACTCAGGAGGCTGAGGTAGGAGGATCAAGAGTTCAAAGCCAGCCTCAGCAACTTAGCGAGGCACTTAGCAACTCAGCGAGACCCTGTCTCTAAATAAAATACAAGAAAGGGCTGGGGATGTGGCCCAGTGGTTAAGCATCCTGGGTTAAATCCTTGGTACCAAGGAAGAAAGGAAGAAAGGAAGGAAGAGAAAAAAAGAAAGAAAGGAAGGAAGAAAAGAAAGGAAGAAATAAGTAGTCTGATGGTTTAGGGCAGTGGTCCCTGAAGCTGACTGCGTTAGCATTACCAGGGGATCGTCACAAAAGACCCTTGCTAGGGTGAAACGCTTGGAGAGACTGGTGTAACTAGGTTGAAGAGAGGCTAGGGACAGGGGGCTTTACTGCTCCCAGGTGTTTGTGTGCTGTGAGAACCACTGAGGTAAGGTTTTTCTCACTTAATATGTTTATTTTTGCAAGTTCAGCATCCAAAGATGTTTCCTTCCATTTTATTCTGTCTAATTACTGTATCCTGCTGTTACACGAATGCTGAGCCTTAGTTCTGTGGGCTACTGTCTAGGCTGATAGCATAAGAAACAGAAAAAATATTTAGCACACTCAAAATTTTAAGGGAAAAATAGAACAAATGTACTTTAGCAAAATAGTCAAATGCAATTGTAATTATTGAACCCATGTAAAACTAATATTTAAAGTAAGCTTTAGAGAAATAAATACTGAAAACTGATCTGGTACTTTCCTCACTAATCTGTAATTGTTGGCAATCAGCATTCATTCTCAGCATGGTTATTCATAATCACACTTCTTTAAAATGCTTCCTTTACTTTCTCCTTGTCCTGCAGATAATAAGCCTTATATTAAACATTGGTGTCATCTTACATGACTCTTTTTGTCCAAAAGTTGTTTCTACTTTTCAGAAAGAAAACTGAAATACTTGTCCACTTGAGGTCTTGTGTGGGTCAAAAAATTAGTAGTCATGAAAAAAAATTATCTTTACCATAACAGTCATAAAACAAATCGTTTCTGTGATATCTGCCATATAAAAGAATACATTTATTTGCCAAAGCCACATTTTAAAAAAATTTCCATAAAAGAAATAATAGAAAGTTACCGTTTTGAAATTGTCAGAGAAATAATTGATTTGGGGAAGAATCATCAATGAATGCTAAAACCCTTGAATTCAGGTTAGAGAGTATTATTTACTTAGTTTTAAAAAACTTCTCCATAAATAAGAGTAACAAAGGGAAAGGTGGTGTCTTCCAGTGGGGTGGCCTGGCTGACACCCCTCAACCAGGAAAGGACATGAGTCTCTGGATGGGAGGTACCTGTGAGGGCAGGCCACCTGCCACTTTCCTGTCCAGGAGGAGAGCTGGACCATCAGGAGGGACACCCTGCAGGTGACTGGTCAGAATCCCTCTGTCGGGGGGAGAGATCAAGGTGCAAGAGCTGTGAGCTCAGCGCACTACCATTCTGATAGAAAAGGTCATTTTTCCCAGAGAAGACCTGGCAGCAGCTGGAATATGCGAATTGGCACATTGTCCCGTGTTTGTATCTTGTGCCACGTTCTTCAATGTGCGAGTTCCTGAGTTTGATCATTGTGCTATAGACATGGAATGCAAAGTCATGGCTCAGGAGGTACATGCTGAAACTACCTAGGGGTACAGAATCGTGATGTCTGGAATTAACCTCTAATTGTTAATACTGCACAAAGTAATCAAATTATATACGTACGTATATATAGAGAGAGCATTTCTTTTTCTTTGGTTAACAAATGACAAGTATAAGGAAGTTCATTGTACTCTAAGCTTTAGAGATTTTTTTCCAAAACGAAACCTCTGTGAAGCCCACATAAACAGAATACTCAGGGTTTGCTAAGAGATGGACGTGGCTTTGCAGAGGGCCCTCGCCTATTTGTCTTTTCTCCTCCGCCTCTCCATTTACCCACTCCCGAACATCAGCAAATGTTAGTGATTAGCCAAGGGTGCTGAAGCTCGAAGTAGAGCTCAATTTAAAGGAAATCACTTAAAAATGGACAAATCCATTTATAGTTCAATAACTATCCTCTAATTTATTGATTCATTAAATTCAGGGTTTCGGTACTTGGACTTTTCTCGCCTTTTTACGGTAGCAAAAAACACCTACAGCATGGAAGTTACCATTTTAGCTGTTCGAATGGCAGTGAGTTCATTCCAGCAGCTGGGCAGGCATTGCTGTGTCCATTTCCCAGAAGGGCTCTTGTCCCACCCTGAGCCCTGACCCACTCAGTGTGGCTCCCCACCCCTTTGTATCTCTATGTACTGTGCATCTGAACCTCATCAGAGATGGGATTGGCTGACATTTTCTCCCATTCTGGGGGTTGCCTTTTTACTTCAATACAACAAAAGTTTCTGATTTTTATGAAGTCCAAATTGTCTATTTTTTTTTCCTTTGTTCCCTGTGCTTTTGGTATGTCTCCAAGAAATCATTTCTATTGTACTTTATTTCTTGTGATGCTGGGCTCTGAACCTCCCACATGCTAGGCATATGCTCTATCACTGAGCTATCTCCCCAGTCCCTCTATTTTGATTTTTAAAGTGGTGAATAGCTGTAGATTTTTTTCTTTGCATTTTAGAAAAGGAAGGATTATCCAGTTATTCCTCATTGATGGAATGTGTAACTGATACCTTTTGGCTTTTTTTGTAACTAAATTATTGCTGACCCATTTGCTGAAACTAGTTATTTTAAAAAGTCTTCCATTGGCTATTTTTGGAAATTTCTCAGGAGATTTCTTCACCAGCTCCACAACAAATCCCTTGGTCTGCTTGTTTTTTTGCTCAGGTCTCTTCATTTTACCTGAGATGCCTTTGACTCTTGGGAGAGATCCATACTGCTGGGCACAGGGTCCTCCGGTTATCTGCTCCAGAGGCCTCTGACTTGCCCTCCTGCCAGAGGGAGGAGGAGGAGAGAGCCCTGCCTCTCTCACCCAACCCAGGCCCCTCCAGGTCCCTGATACAGGCGCCTGTCTCAACTTCTCTGCCCTGGGGCAGGTGCTGGGTGGGGCAGGTGGCAGGAGGGGACCTGTTGGGCCACGTCCTGAGCTGCAGGTAGGATCGTGGAGAACTGTTAAAGAAAACATTGACGCTTGTTAAAACGATAAGAAACACTGTTCAGAACCACTGTGAGAAGTGTCACTACGATCACCGGAGGCAAGAGAGATGGGGCTGCACTCCAAGCACAAGGAATGGGGAATTATCAACACGGAGCAGAGAGTGTGCAAAGGGAGGTCAGGGAATGGAAAATTACCAAGAGGAGGCCCCCAGGGTAGAGGAATTCATGTTGAGTCCACTGGATGGGATTCCTCCTGAGGCAAGCCAGGGTGAGTAAAGGTGGGGGAGGAGGAGTTTGATCCCATGCCAAGAGTGACCCGCTATCAAGAGGAGGGGTTGCCTCTGAACTGACTTAGCAAGCTTCGTGCTACAGATGGGCTTTGCAGACCCAGCAAAGACCAGGCCAGGGTCAAGGTCTAGTCCCGACGAGAGCTCAGAGGAGTCTGATTAAGGTTTGGTCTAGGAGAGACTCTTCTCTAGTTCAAAGGAAAAAGACAAATACAAGTTCATGTCTCCCCCATGTTGGTCGTTACTGTTTATTGAGGACCTTGCTGAACCATCTGTGGAGACTCAGCAGTAGTGCAGCCGACCTGAATGTCTACACCGTGGCATCTTTCAGTGTTGGAGTGAGAGCTGGCAACAAACCAACTTCTGGTTTGTAGCACAAATGTCTTGGGTGACATCATGGACATCAGTGTCTGTTGGGACACTTCCATGCTGAGCAGAGAAGATGCAGGTGGCCAGTGAACATGCTGAGTAGGGCACACGGCAGAGGCTCCCGTCACGAAGGCTGCCCCTCCCCATCTCCAGCAGGCCTGGCTCCCTTAAAGACAGGACAACCTACACCCCAGGAAGGGTCTGGGCAGGCAGGTTTTAGTTCTCAGTGACCGAAGGGACAGTATGGGGGAAAACGGGAATTGTTAATTCAGAGAGCTATGGCCAGATATGTGAGGAGACAAGAAGAACAGCAATTTTGGTAAGGACTAACAAAATATGCCAAAAAAGACAAAATACAGCACAAGGTACAGATAGATCACAAAATTTCACAACAAACACCAGAATCTGATAACCTTCAAGGGTGTGCTGGAGTCTTTCACTGAAACCCAGCATCTCTCTCTCTGGTCACTCCACTTTTGGATTCTCCTTTACACAATGAATGGGGCCTCGCTGACTTGGGCCTGATGATTTCCATACATGGAGCACCAATGGTCATTGTTGCTTTGAATGGTAATGTGTTGACTTTTTAAAGTTTGCTTGGCTGGAAGTTCTCACAAGGAATCTCAGAATAAAAGTTGTAAAAGCTTCTGGAAGACTGAAGTCAAGCCAAGAAGTCAAGTCAAGTCTCCTGGCTGCCCCATGATTGTACCTGCAATGACCATGCATTTGGGGGAATTCCTCTCATCTGAGGTCCCTAAACACCCTAGGGCTCTCCAGCCTGTCAGAAGTGACCTTCCTTACTCACCTGGATGGTTGAGATCCCTGTGAACTACGGCTCAGGCCAGTTTTCCCAAGAAGGCTTCGTAAGCATTGACTCCATGAAGCCAATCTTAGTTCCTCAAGACTATGTGCTCATATTTGATCCTACCTACATTATTCTCAAATTCTACATTCCTATCAAATCTTGGTCATGTAATAACTTTTTCCTATCATGTCCTGTTACAGGAGGACAGATCCATACTGAACTCATGGAAATAAGTATATTGCCATGGAAATAAGAATAGTCAATAAGAATGTCTGTATTTTGGAAGGACAATGCAAGCAAAAAAAAAAAAAATAAGTGTTTAATTTGTTTAGAAAAATCAATTGTTGAAAGTTATAGATAACTTAAAAGAGAAAGGGGGTCCTTGTATCCAAAAAACAGAACATGTACAGGCAAATTTCCAGACAAAAAACCATGATCATCCTTTATTGGCCCATTCAGTCCCATGCCATTAATTCTTATCCTGCTGATCTTGAGCAAGCAGGTCAATGAACTCAGCTTCTCCACCAGAGTTCTCCACTGGCTCCGTCCAGTGGTATGGTCTCACAGTCTTGTAAGCAAAGCCACCAGAAGCCTGTTCACCAGGTACCTGTCATGTCCCTCTCCTTGTGTCTCTGAAACAGTCCTTTTGTTAAAGATAAAGGACTCTGGCCTGGGGAGATAGCTCAGCTGGTAGAGTGCTTGCCTCACAAGCACAAGGCCCTGAGTTCGATCCCCAGTACAGCAAAAAAAAAAAAAAAAAAAAAAAAAAAAAAAAAAAAAAAAAAAAAAAAAAGATGAAGGACTCTGGCCCATAGCTGATTGCAAACACTCAGGAGGGCACCAGAGTAGAGCCACAGCTAACCGTGGTGATGAGGCGCTTAACAGAGCCCTGTCTAAAGGTCAGATCAGAGTCTTTCCAACAAGGAAATTTGGTTATTTCTGGCATGCAACTTTTAAAAATAATAACTGGAATTGATATGAAACCAAACATATCATGGACAATGAACACATTAATAGTTTTTGATGAACTTCTTATAATTCCTGGAATACTTATATCAATGGTGTTTTGCACATAAATAAAACTTAGAGATTAGAAATCTCTTCTTATTTGATGCTTTTCATGAAAGTCAACATTTCAGATAATCCTGATTTTTAAAAATGTCTCTTGCTGGGTGTAGCTCAGTGTACAGTGTGTGCTTAGCATGTATGAGGCTCTGGTTTCAATCCTCAGTGTCAAAAAATTTAAGACTTAAATAAGCAAAAATGAAAATTTTTCTCTTTTTACAAAGGATAACAACAAATTATTTGAGGTTGCTAAAGACTGATTTCATTTGGAATTCAGTTTTGGGTAGTCAAAATTGTCAAAAATACACATTAGATTAAATAAGACCCATAGCCACAGAAAAACAATACTGCCACCTATTTAACAACCACATGTGAATAAATTAAAGTTAAAAAGGTCCATTGATAACTAAAAAAAAAAATATTAAAAAAAAAAAAAAAAAAGATCAGACTGGTCACCCAAGGAAACACTTTCATTTTTCACAGAGAGAAAATCAAATTCAGTTTCACGTCAGTGTGCTTTGGTGGTAGACTCTCCCTTTTTTTAGGGCACTTTATCTTTAAAAACCTTATAAATAAATCCATCTGATCTTAGTCATCTTTGACCACACAAGATAAGATTTCTCTTCCAAAATTCCTTTTTCACGAACCTTCTACAACTTTTGACGTTCCTTCCACTCTGTCCTATACTTCTCCACTTTCTCGTTCTGGAAAGACCAGTCATTTCAATTTAGGACAATATTGCTAAATTCTCTTAGCAAAAACACATCCTGCGTTCCTTGCATACTTTCCATGCACAGTTGTTTTTCTTCACCCTTATTATTTCTAGTTTTATTTAAATATGTTGATTGTCATTTTTAGCCATGAGTAATCTTTATTTTTTTCAAAGAAGAAGAACTAAAAGGTGGACAATCGTGAATGGTTCGTCACATATTGGCATTTGCTGGCAGACCAGCAAATTTTATGAATATATACCACCTAACGATTTGTATGGGCATATGTGTCTTCATAGTACAATTTTCCAATGTGGCAAAAGAATCTGTTTATTAACAGATCCAAATACATTTAACCTCTCTGTACCCTATTAAATGAAAAGCTAAAAATGCATAAACTCAAACTTACTCTTAGTAATGAATGTCTTAGCAGATACTTTACCTGGGAATAATCTAGATATTTAGTGAATATCTATTATTTACATTTTTATTGAACCAACAGTGCCAAACTAGTCTTGTTTATTAAAGATTTACTCAATATATGTGAACTAAAAAAAAAAAAGTTTGGGTTAATTTCTTTCTCAAAGCTTTAGAAATATTTAATTGATGTGAACACTTGTTTATCTTTAAGTTAGTTTGACTAGAACTGGAGGAAAAACTTATTCTGACATTTAAAATGACAGGGAAGACTTTACTCAGGATGACTGCACTGGACTTCAAGACTATGTCAATAGAGGGGAAAGACAGGACTCGGCTCCAAATATAGCAAGGCCAAGTGCAGGCTCATGGTCAGCTGTCAGAGCCCGGGAGTCGGTAGCTGGGAAGACACCCAAGGCAGACACCAGGGGTAGAGGCAGGCCAGGAGGACAGAGAAGGAGGGTTGGGATTCCCTCTGCACCGACTTAGCAGGATTCTTGCTATAACCGGGTAATGTAGGCCCAGAGAGAACAGGGGTCAGGTTGACGCCTAGCTCAGAAGAAGGTTCGAGGACCCTGACCAAAATCTGGTCAAGGAGAGAGTCTTTGTCAGTCCCTATGAGGATCAACATTTACCCCGTGACTGTCCTTGTGTCACAGGGAGTGAGACAGACAAAAGAAAAAGCATTATTTTAGTATTTTATGTTTAATTTTTTCCACCTGCTTTTCAACAACCTCTATATTTTCATTTCTCACTGGGCCCCACAAACTGTGTCTCCTGTCCTCTGTACACTGTCCAGGTGCAGCTGTCTCCTTAGGGCTCTGTTTCCTCAAGCTAGAGAACAGTTTGGCCCAAGCATCTTTCCTGCCACAGTCTGGTCTCAGGATCACCATATGAACCAATGGTTGAACATATCTCCCAAGTATGAAATCATTTTTAGGCATTGAGTTGTCGAAATTCAGATTATACAGGAAAATATTTTCTGCCTCTGGAGAAGCACGTTCAGCTGAAAACACACGGACAGGAATAGCACGCAGAAGGTCAGCCACCCAGAAGTGTCTGAAGTTGTGCTTCACGGCTTCCCTGGAGAGCTGGGCACTACATTTACATTAGTAAAAAGACTTATCAATGTGAACAGAAATGAGGGGTTGACCTAAGGACACATTCTTGTTCTTTGTCACCACCCAGAATGCAGAAACCAACCCCCAGTCTGAAGTTTTCCACCTCTACTTTATTAAAGATTCAACCTCTGCCCGTCCCTGATAGCCAAATCTTTGCTGCTACAATTGTACTAAAATTCTCTGATTTTATTTTCACTGGGCTTTATAGTGTGCGCTTTATCTTTGGGTCTTACTTTTCTGGCTTCTAAACTTGTCCTTCAACTGCCTTCTCCACTTTCTCATTTGTAGAACAGAATGAATTTCACAGAAGTAAGAATGGGTAAGCTATTAAAATTATTTCCTGTCTCTCCTTTCTGGCTACATTTTAAATATTTATAAAAATACATCATATTCCAGTTTCTGATTAAGTAAAACAGGGTAACAAATGGATTCAAAGTCTAGTGTTTTTGTTCTAAAAAAATTCCTGCTTTATGAAAACTTCATCTGCACCAGACAGATAGTATACAGAGTGATTATTCATTTTGCAAGCTCATCTTTGCTTTTCCAGAATATTTTGTTCCTTGTCTTAAATTCTTGCCCCAGTCTCTCCTTTCTTTCTACTAACATTTTCCCATTTTATCAGGCCTGACGGTCAGTTGACAGGAGCATTGAGCTTTACAGTTTTTATGCTGGAGAATGGCACTGTGTTTGACATTTCATTTAGTTTCGAAGACTTCAGGGCCTTAACATCAGAGTAGCAAATAGGTTTCTTCTAGGAGGCTAACACCAACAGTTGATAGTGGCTCTCTGGAGAGTGTTGGAAGTATTCTAAGGCCACATCTGAGTTTAGCAAAACAGAAAATCAGTACTTTAGTCCTGCCTGCCCTGAGAATGGGACAGAAGGTGACGGTATGAATGTCAGGTATTTCCCAACCCTGCTTTAGCCCAAAGAGAGGGTACTGTGACATTGGCGAACACTGCATGGTCCCTGCATCAGGGACCAATAAAGAAGATGGTTTGGCTGGGCGCTTGGGTACGGTGGCTTATGCCTGTATTCCCACATAGGTCCAGACCTCGGCTTGGCCTCCAGTTACGCACCCTGTGGTTTTGCCTCTCTCTGGTTGGGCACCTTTGGTTGAATCTCCTGTGATCGTGTATAACCCTGGATGGAATGGATGATAGAACTGCTTGGAGAAGGTGTAATAGAAATCTGTCAAATGTAACTTTTTAAATGAGCCAAGCTGAACCATTTAATAGACCCTAATGCCTCTTCGAAAATGCATATTTCTCTTGAGTTCTGTGTTAGAGGAGATAGAACGAGCAGAGATCCAGACCAGAGGGTAGATTAACACGCGTGTTTGAATATTCTAGAATATGAGCCTGTTCAAGCTGCTGGTGGGTGATCTGACAAAAGTGGAAGGGGAAGGGGAAGTCACAAGTCTGTGATAACTGGGAGATGGAAGAGAACCAGACTGAGGACGAGTTTAAATCTGGGGTCAAAATGAGTTTTGTACTTTGTTTTGCTATATTGACCTCTGATTAGTGACCATGAACTTCATGATATTTAAAAAGAAGTTGCACATCAATTTTCTTCTTGGCTTATCAAGATGGTGACATTTCTCTGACTTGAGTTTGGCTTAAATCTGACCATCTTGTAACTCCTTTTGATTTGGTGCTCACTTGGGTACACACCAGTCTTGTGTGGCAAGGCTGTGACAAGGCAAGGTTGAGTTTTGTTTAAAGAGACTGCAAGAATTAAAACCTGGGTCAGGTTCTCTGCAGACTGCATGTGAGTTAGGTTCCAGTCCGAGGATGGATTCATTCAGATTAACTCGAGAGACCTCGAGGTGGCTGGGTTCCTGAAAGATGCCACCTTCAGGAGACCCAAATCGGAGTAAGTCCAGAGTAAACCAAACAACTAAGGTCTCCACTCTCAAGACTGCCTCAGTTTCCCCCACATGAAAGCAAGCTGCACAGTGATCAGCTCTCTACTCGATCTATTGAGTGAAATATGGGAATGTAGGGTTGGAACAAGGGTACAAGAAATCCTTTTGATCACGTGGTGATGACTCTTCCATTTAGACTCCTCCAGTAGGAGGACCCAAGGAAACCTCTCCACAGGGTGACACAGAGAAATGCCATGCTGCTTAATTCTCAGGCTTCTGAACCACATATCAAAGTATTTGAGTAAAATACTTCCAGGAATCCCTCACGCAAAGATGTCTATAAACATTTTCATTTTCTTATAAATGATTACCATAAGAAAAAAACAATAGAAGAAAAGACTTCAGCATCCCAAGTTCTCGTGCCCATCCAAATCTGCTTCATAAAGTCTCCGTGGAAGAACCAGGAGTATGATTTAATGGACTGGGTGTGTTCTTGCATTTTAAGTGTACAAAGCAGTGCGTTGAGAAGGCTTAGTGCTCTGAATCACCCAATGTACTTTATACATTTATTTAGAGAAGAATAGTTTAGTTTTAATTATTTATGATAATAGCTCTCAATGCACTAGTAAATGTCCTTTGGTGCATATTTTGTAAAAGTAATGAAGTCTTTGTAATGTGAGCTTTCTCTTCGGCTACGAGCTGCCCTCTCTTTGCTAAAGAACCAGGCAGCAGAGTGTGTTTGTGTTGGATATAAGCGTATACATAAATTACTGGGCTTAAGGGTTAGCAAGGTGCCATTGAATTGGATTGAAGATTTCCCAGAATTATTTCTGAATGTACTTACTTGCCCCCATCCCCCACTCACTCTCCCCAGCCATAAAAGTAGCAAAGAAAACATCACCATGAAGGAGATGGGCAGCCTGTCCAAGTACCTGGTTTTGTTGTTTTTCTTTCAGTGTTTTCCTGTGGCTCTGTTGCTATAATCTTATGGTATTGCACTCAAACACAAAGCAAGAAAGAACTTTCTATATTTCCCTCTAGCCTACATTATACATACTGTACTTTATGAATTCGTCTCATTATGTCAAGGAAACTTCTCTCTTCTTTTGCATCTGTCTCTTGTTCCTTTCTCCTCTGCTGCCTAGGAGTAGACTTTTTTTCCTCCTCTAGGAAACTTCAAAGCAACACTAAAATCAGGGAGCGTCCAGAGGGCAGAGTCAGTGTTATGGTTTGGATATGAGGTGTCCCTGGAAAGTTTCTGTGTTAATAATGCAGGAATGTTCAGAGGTGAATTGACTGGATTGTGAGAGGTGAGATCTGATCAGTCCATCCTTGTTTGAATGGACTGGCTGGGTGGTAATTGTAGGCGGGTGGGGTGTGGCTGGAGGAGGCAGAACACCGGGGGTGTGCCCTGAAAGGGAGCATCTGCCCTGTGGGCCCTTCCACCCTCTCCCTTTGCTTCCTGGCCCTGCCTCAGCTGAGCAGCTTTCCTCCTCTGGGCCTTCTGCCATGATGTTCATCTTGGGCCCAGATGAATGGAGTCATCCATTCACCATGGACTGAACCTCTGATACCATGAGCCCAAATAAACTTTCCCTCCTCTAAGTTGCTCTTGTTGGGTATTTTGGTCACAGTAACAAAACACTGACTAAAATAGCTTGCATGTGTCATTCAGTTAACTCATAATTTTAATTTGAAGGGGTAAGACACCAAAATTACAGGTTCTGTTTTATACTTTCTTTTTTTTCTCTCTCTCTCTTTTTTGCAGTACTGGGGACTGAACCCAAGGGTTTTGTCCCACTGAACAACATCCCAGGTGTTCTTATTTTTTAATTTTGAGATGGGGTCTTGCTAAGTTGCCCAGCAGGCCTCAAATTTGCGATCCTCCTGACTCCAAGTATAACTGGGACGACAGGTGTACCCCACCGTGCCCAGGTGTTTGACCCTTTTTGTTAGTAGCCTGCCGAGTGCTGAGTTAGGGGTCCCACAAACCTGGACACTATAGTAACCAGCGATCACAGTAAGTGAATACAGTATGTCCCTGGCACACTTGATGCAACATTACAGCTTTACCAGGTACCACCACCCACACCTGTAATTCCAGCGACTCAGAAGATTGAGGGAGGAGTGTTGCAAGCTTGAGGCTGTGCTCTGCATCATAGTGAGAACCTGTCTCAAAATCAAAAGTTAAAAAATAACCAGGGATGTAGCTCAGTGGTAAAGCACCCCAGGTTCAATCCCAGTACCCAAAACAAAACATTTGCAGCTTTGCCATTTGGGGGGGACCTAAAGGGTCCCAGTGTGCTGCAATATGCAATAGTGATTTCTCTTTCATAGAGGTTTTGTAAGAATTATGTGAGACGATGCTTGTAAAGTACTTTATAGGAAAGAATCGGCCATGCTTGAGGCCTGGTGGGTGAAAGTCACTTAGGGCACAAACATAGACAAATCTTAATGATTGGTGTTGGAAATTTGGGTACTCATGAAGCTTCGAGATATAGCCCTTGCAATTTTGCTATAAAAACAGTATTCCATGTAGTCTTACTATTGTTCTGTAAGCTCCAAGATAGAGACTCATGATTTGAAAGCTGTATGAAAGTGTCTCATTTTCAAATCAGATTTCAAACGAATCATAGCCATTCAGTCAGGAAGCCAATTCTGGTCACTTAAAATTATCCACCTCTGGAGTGGCATGGCTTCTGGGTAAGTGAAACGTGCTCATGGATTCTGCTGAAATTCTCGTGTCTCCAGAAAAAGAGCCTCTCAGGCGTTGGACCTGAAGGATGAGGGTTAGTTGAAAGCAATGGGGGAAAGAAACAGAATCTGGTGACAATCTGGGGGTGAGCTCTCTGGGAGCCAAGGCAGGGCAGGGCCTGTGAGGCACTGCCAGGAGGGATGGAGGGGAACACGGCAGGCTGGTCAGCCACCCTGCTCTATGTGGACGGGCACAAAATGGGCTGCAGTTTCTGAAACAAATGGCACTGCCCACCTGTTCCTCAGGAGATAACGAGAATGGTGGTAAAAAATACTTCAGCACTTCCCTTCCCGACCGGCACTGCCACAGTTACCTACAGCCCTGCAACCCTCCAAAGCGTGGTGGCTTAACCACACCGCTTCAGTTATCTGCTCACAATTCTCATTGATGTCCGTCAGTTCACAGTGAGATCTGCCTGCCACGAAGGCAGACACACAGCCTTCTTAACCATCTTTGAAAGATGCTAGGGAAACTGGCTATTTAAAATCGGGTTAGGAGATAGAATGAAGAATTTATCCTATTCTTTCAAATGATCTACACCTCAGTATAACTGAATATTTGATGAGGAGACATTTTCTCTACAAAAGTATCCCAGCTAATAAAGAAGCAATAAAAAATTACCATTTATTACCCCCTAATTAACTACTGACTCTAGGCAATGACTGTCAATGTCTGATAATGTCATAAGAAGAGACTGGTTGGATAAAGCTTAGACCCAGCTACTACTTCACAGGAAATTATGATGGACAGTAGAATGTGCGTCTTCTCTCTCTCTCTTTTTCTCTCTCTCTAGTTTATTTTATTTCTATTTATTATTATTATTATTATTATTATTATTATTATTTTGTGGTGCTGGGGATGGAACCCAGGGCCTCCTGCATGCTAGGTGAGCACTCTTCCACTGAGCCACCTCCCCAGCCCTGGAACACGTTTTCTTGAAAGAACACTAGAAAGATGAAATCAGCAAAATCTAGACTGAAACTCCGTGGGTCAAAAAATCCAAGTTTCTCCAATTAAAAAAAGAATACAAGATAAAATTACAAGATAAAGCAGATGGAAAGGAGAGAGAGAGAGAGAGAGAAAGAGGGAATCAGGAGGAAAGGGAGAGAAAGACTTAGGACACTTGTCAATCAGTTACCACATATGGGCCTTATTTGGATCCAGACGAATAAATTAAAAAAAGAAAAAAATAGTGAGATAACTGGGGAAGTATAAACACTGACTAGATATTTGATGATATTAAGGAATTATTGTCAATTTAATAATAATTTAACATAATTATGCTCTTAAAAAAAGAGCACTTATCTTTTAGATAAAATACCGGTGTTGGGCTGGGGTCGTGGCTCAGTGGTAGAGCGTTTACCTAGCATGTGTGAGGCACTGGGTTCGATTCTCAGCACCACATATAAATAAATGAATAAAATAAAGGTCCATTGACATCTAAAAAAAATATTTAAAAAATACCAGTGCTGGGGAATAGACAGATGAGGATGGTGGGAACACAAGGTTCAGAGAATAAGTCTATAAACTGGCCCACCTTGCTGACCCCCACATGCCTTCTTTGCCAAGAAGCAATTTCCCTGCAGCCCTGCCTGGCCTCAGTGGAAGGATATGTCACATTCCTCAGCAAGCTACCTGATCTGCAGGAGAAACGCAGACCCAAAATAAAGTTGATAAGAGGAACCTAAATTACCCTGAAAGAGGAGACTTTTGTGACCAGATCCTGAAATTCTGGGAGGTAAGGGTAGTTCCTCTTAACCATAAAATCTGTAAGAATGTATGGTTAAGAATCCAATTAGAACCGGTCAGCACGGCCCAAAGTGACCCACAGTTGCCATGACAATGAGGACTTGAGAGTCTGATGTCACCTTGCTGTCAGTTGAAAGTCAAGAGGTAGACCTGGGCAGGACTCTCTGGAAACTTCTCTGGAATCCCCAATAAAACCAGAGGGCAGGAGAGGCATGTGTTCCCTCTCCCTTGAGAGTGCCCCCTTCCTCTTTCCTATCCCTTCCATAAACTTATTCCTGTTACTCTGAGTGACACGTCTGAAATCTTTCTCACTTGATCACAAGAATCAGGGTTTGAAGAAGGGGCTCTTCGCCGTGCCTCTGTTTCTTGGATGGCCCCAGCTCTAAAACACTAGGACACGTACTTGCGATGCAATATGCTGTGTAAGATTTCTTCAGAACAATCAAGGGTGGAGCCAGTGTGGTGGCGCATGCCTGTAATCCCAGCGGCAGGAAAGGCTGAGGTAGGCAGGAGGATTGCAAGTTCAAAGCCAGCCTCAGCAGCCATGAGGCACTAAGCAACTCAGTGAGACTCGGTCTCTAAATAAAATACAAACTAGGGCTGGGCATGTGACTCAGTGGTTGACTGCCCCTGAGTTCAATCCCTGGTACCCAAAAAAAAACAAAACAAAAAAGAACAATCAAGGGTGGAGTCATAGACGGGAGTACAGATGAAACAGAATTGGCTCTTTATTGATCCCTTGTAAAACTTGGCAATTGGTTCATTGAGAGATTTATACTTATCTCTATTTGTATACATTTGAGAAATTCCACAGAATTTTGGTTTCATCAATGAAAACCACTGCAGGAAAAGTATCCTAGCTTCCAAACTAAATGGAGGGAGGACAGAGAAGGCAAGGGAAAAAAACAGAAAACTATGAACCTAATTGCTGGCAAGAAAGAAGGAAGAAAGAAGTTGTCCTCATAGTCTGCTGGTAAACAGAAGCTCCTTCCAGCGCCTGGTCTGGTCTGCTTAGAACCCCCACATCCAGGTGGTAGTGAGGTGCCTCTGAGTCAGGGCCTGGCCTCTTACCCAGCCCCCCCCCTCCCCCGAGGGAAGTCACAGAGGCTCTCCTGGCTGAGGGGAGCCCTGTAGGATCCTCAGGCTATATTAGGAGCCTGGACATCCTTGCCTGCTGGCAGCTCTGTGACAGCTGGCCTGGCCGGAGACTCAGCTTGCTGCCACAGAAGAAGGCAAAGCCAACTGGGTCACATGAGGAAGTAACCTGAACCCTGAGGGCAACCTGCGAGTCCAGTTTCAACTTGCCTGCTGCTGCGGTAGCTTTGCAGGGACAGTCCAATGTTGGGTGACCCAAGAAACAGCCAACCAACCCCTCCAACCACTGGGTGACCCAGGAAACAGCCAACCAACACCTTCAAACCATTCCAAGAGCAGCAAGTCTTTTACAAACTTTTGAGATATGATTTGGAGCCTGTCTAGTAGGCGTGACTTGTAGCCTACTTGAATAAAAATGAATGTCTGAAGAGGGGGAAATGGGTTGGAGGAGCGAACATCACAAAGATGGCGGCCCCTTCGTGACCATGTTGCCAGAGGGGAGAGGAATCTTGAAAAGTCAGAAAAGTTTTCTTCCTTCTCTCAAACACTGTGAACTTAAAGGTCTTTTCTTTCTTTCTTTCCAGATTCACTCCTGTTAGCTCTTTCCAGCTACTTTCCCACGCATCCTCAGATTTTTTTTTCTTTGCCCTTTGATTTCTTGTTTTCAGAGCTGACCTCTGCTTATGCCATCTGTTAAGTGTAGCATTTATTCCCATTTCCTCCCTGGATATGCAGGTTTCTCATTTCATTCCCATCTCCATTCCTGTTCCCCAACTTCTTGGTCACATCCTGCTCTTTAAAAAATAAAGCAAAATAAAATAACACAAAATAAAATCTCTCCTCTGCCTTTCCTCTGAATTTCTGTACCTTATCCTCTCTGAAACTCTGACTTACCTTCTTCCAGCTCTTGTCCCCTCTAGTGCACATAACATCCATGAAGGGATTAAGCTGTGAGAACTCAGATGAAGGTCAGAGTGTGTCTGATGTGAACAGCTTCTACAGGAACTGTGTTTATCTGTTGAGGTGGTTGTCTCTTTTTAGCCTCCTGGAGCATTTACTGGGCATAATGTCTGGATCTTTCTTTGTTTTGATAGTAAAATCTCTCAGGGCTTGACAAGTCCAGTTGTCCTTTTTCCTTCCTAACTTGCTTCTGAGTTCCATTATCACCTTAAGGGACAGCTCGTTGAAAACGAGAAGGAAAGATTCAGAGCAAGAAATAGAATGGGGTTGGGGGGGAGCTGGGGGCATGCCATGAAACTGTGTCACCTACCAAACTTGCTTTGATGACCTTAGAGCTAATTTTTTTTTGTGGGAAATTGCCATTCACCAGCACAGGTGCCGAATATTACATTTTGATGATGATGGAGATCTAGAATTCTGCTAAACAGGGGAATGATGTGAAAGTACAAAAAGGAAATTAGGACCTCAGATAGTGGACCTCAAATTACCAGGGTAGAAATAACCCAGTTTTCTATATCAGCACTATTCTAAGTGCTTCGTGTATATTTATTCACTAGTAATTTTGTCCACAAGCTTAGGAAGCAGGTTTCTATTACAAACCCAATTCAAGGTGGGAAAACTGAGGCATGTGGAGGAGGGGGGGCTCAGTCTTTTTCCCAGGGTTACATGACTGGTGAGTGGTAGCCTTGGGATTTGATTGCAAGCACTCTGGCTACAAAAAAGTTCAGATAATGAACTACTGTTGCATTTTGGGATTTTTTAAAAATAGAGTTTGCACTTGTTTTCATTAGTAAAGTTTAGTATTAAATAAAGCTTAGTTCTCCAACATTTCACACACATATACACAAATGAGTTTCAGGACCTAGTTTCCCTAAAATTTTGTATGACCCTTTTCACATTCCAAGACTTTTACCTAATATCCTCAGGTTGTAGTTGATGCCAAAGGGGAACCAGGAAGAGAATGTGTCCAATAATAATAAGAAAGCCTCAGTCCTTAAAGTACTTTAGTTAATCATTTGCATTTTTTCTCTATTATACAGAATCCTAATATGTCCTTATAATCAAACCTTTATTCCCGTTCATGGTTCCAATAAAGTTACAATGACTATTGCTTCAGAATAAGTCACCTAATTTCCAACAGTAGCAGTAAGGAACATAATTGTTAAATGATAGTTTTCAGAGAAAATAATTGCATGTGAAAAATTATAAGTAAAACCATAAAATAGAATATAATTCAAATTTTTTAAAAGGACAAGAAGAGAATCTTTTACAGTTAAATTCTAAAATGATAAGAAATCAGAGCACATACACCCTAAGTAAACAAGTGATTTTTAAAATCAGTATATAAAATGTAGAGGAATTCTGATACAGAAACAGAGCTATTTCATGATACATGTTTTGCAGGTTTAATCAAGAGACTGTGGTAAATGTACCATCACTGGTGGCAGCAAGGAGAAAATCCAGGTTTATAACCAAGTTAGCAATTGTCACTCACAGAAGGAATTATCTGCAAAATGTGAAGAATTTGAGGAGGAGCCAGGAGAAAAGCCTTTGAACCTCTTTGTTACTCTTGCGCCGAGAGACTGCAGAAACCCTGGCTCTGTTCTGTTGCTTATGGTGAATGGTCTGTAATCTTTTAATGGCTGGCAATGAATTTGCTGGGATCACCAAGTGAGTCTCAGCCCTTACCATCCGCAGATCAATAATCCATCATTAAACTCTGGACATAGACTTCAGTTGGCTGAGCGAGCAGGTGGCGTGGGCGTTAGCACGGCTAAATATCCTATACATTCCAGAGTTCCCCAGGACCCTGAGGGAGCCTGAGACCCACCTCTTCACTAATTGATTCCCATCTGCTCTACTTATAATAGACGGGTGATTTGTAGGGTGTGCAGGTCTACTTATGAACTGGGAAATTCTACCATAATATTTCTCTGTATCTCTTTTTAATAATATAAGGTCAACTTAGTGGCATGGTGGTGCGAAACTCTCCAGATATATATGAACAAGTGTGTTTCATACAAACCTGTTATTCCAATTCCGTATCACAGCATTCCAGAAATTTCTTTTTCTTCATGTACCCATCAACTATGAAAGTTCAATTTCCTTAATTTTTAAATTGATCATTTATGTAATGCAGACTTTTAAAAATACACGTGCACATGGTCAGAAGTCTTTCTGCATTGCTCTTCCCATCCTAAGCCATCAGTGCCTGATCTCGCAACAACCAATATTATTAGATTTTCTGTATCCTTCCAGACATCATTTACACAAGAAAACATCTGCTCAGGTACATCTGCTCGGGTTTTGTTTGTTTGTTTGTTTGTCTTTTTTCACACAAATGGCAGTCTGTTTCGTATATTTTTTGAATTTCCTTTTCTTCAGGTAAAATTAACTTTTGAAATCTTTGGGCACTTCCTCTGCCCTGGCCATTTTTCCTCTCTTCTCTCACTCTCACTTTTCTCATTCCTAATCTGCGATTACTCTGCACATTTATAAGCCAGAAGCACTGATAAGTGCTAAGTCCTGTGCTTCTGTATCTGCTCAACATTGTCAATTTAAATGTAAACCCTTAAATGATGCAATACACACACTTATGTCCTTTTTTTTTTGTATAGGATCTATCATAACACCAAGAATAATTATGAGTTTAATAAATGCTTTTTTATGACTATGACTTCTGATTTTTTTGCCACCCACTTAGTATTTTGAAACCAGTTCTGTCTACTTTTATGACTATATAATTAAATTTTATCTTGTTAATAGACAGATAAATAACATGGATTGGCCAGACTCTGATAGAAGAGATATAGAACCTTCCCTTTATTAAGTCAGTATGTTAGGAAAAGGGATCCAAAATAATTATAAATCTCTCAATTCATTTTAATTGTACCTATAAACTCAGTGCAATTCTAATCAAAATACAAGTAATTTTTTTTAAATTTGAAAAACATATCTAAAATTTATATGAAAAAAGATACATGAATTAACTTTTTTTTTTTTTTTTTTTTCAGTACTGGGAATTGAGTCTACATCCCTAATCCTTTTGTTTTCTTATTTTGAGACAGGGTCTTGCTAAATTGCTGAGGCTGGCCTTGAACTTGTGATCCTCCTGCCTCAGCCTCCTGAGTAGCTGGGATTATAGGTGTGCTCCTCCACACCCAGCTAACTAACTTAATTTAAAAGAAAACAAGAGTAAAGGGAGGGGGCTGGGCATATAGCTCAGTTGATAGAGTGCTTGGGTTCAAATACCCAGCACCTCAAAAAAAAAAAAAAAAAAAAAAGAGTAAAGGGATATTAAAATATGCTGTAAGGGCTTAGTAATAAAAACAGTATGGTATCAGTACAAGAACAAATCAATGAATAAACAGAACAAAGTGGTCAAAGAGACATCAGTTGTAATGGACTGAATGTTAATGTCCTCTCAAAATTCACAAGATGAAATCCTGAGCCCCAGGTGATGGGATAAGGAGGTGAGGTTTGAGGGAGGTGGCTAGGTCATGAGGAAAGAATTCTCATGAATGTGACTAGTCCCCTTGCAAAAGAGACGCCAGAGATGTCTTGCCCCTTCCATGTGAGCTTGTAGTGAGACGTGAATGTATGAGGAAGCAGGGTGTCATCAGCACTGAATTCCCAGCCTCCAGAATTGGGAGAAGTAAACCTGAGTTACAAGTTACCCAGTCTGTGCTACTTGTTATAGCAGCCCAAACATACTGACACCAGTGTACATGTGGGCACTGCTATTGATTTTGTGTTACTGCACAAAATTGTTTATTGTTTGTTGTTTAATAAAGAGAAGACAGGTTAGCCAATGGTTTAGGGAAAACTGACTTGATATGTGCAAAAATATATGACTGAATCTCTGCCTAAAGCCACATACTGGAATCAAGACCTAAATGTGAAAAGTACAACTATAAAATTAATAAAAGAAAACGTAGGAAACTATTTGTGACCCAGGGAAAGGAAAGAACTAGTTTCCCATTTTTTTCATGCTGAGAATTTTCAAACATGTTCCAAAATAGCAAGAATAGAGTAAATAGCCTTCACCCAGTTTTCAAAGTTAATAAGATTTTGCTACGTTTTTTCAGCCCCACTTTTTTTTTTTTTTATGCCTTCTTATTTTGCCAAAGCATTTTAAAGTAAATTCAAGATTTCCTCTCGAATCCTGGGAAGCTGGGGATTCGAACTCTGACCTTTAGGTATGCTAGGTACTCACACACCGAGATGAGCTATATCTTCATACAGGAACGCCTCCTAAATCCAAGATTTCATAACATTCATCCTACATCACAGTGAACACTTAACTCTTTTCAATAGAGTAGCCACACCATCATTGCAACTGTAAAAGATGACAATAATCAGGTGAGGACTTTTGAAACAAGATTTCAAAATGCAAATACGGATGCACTTGATTACATGAAAATTAAGAATTTCTCTGCAGGAAAGTGCATAATGAAGAGATGACAGTGCAGAATGAGGAATACGTTTGCATTATCTAAAGTCTTTAAGAGATGAGCATCTAGAACATGCAAGGAACTCCTGCAAATTGACAAGGAAATGACAGCAAGTTCAATGGGAAAATGGGCAAAGGCTCCAAATAGGGATTGGATAAGAAAGCAGACTCAAAGCCCGTGGAACATGTGAAAAGATGCTAGGATAACCAGTCACTAGAGAAACTCAAACTAAAGCAACAACAAAATACCACTGTACACTGAGGAACCTGGGAAAAATTAGCTAGTTACTGCCAAGTGTTGGTGGGGATATGTGTGGTTGGAATGTAGATCTGTGTAATCTGGAGAGGCAATCTCATCCTACTTAGTGAATAAAGGATAAAGATATTCCAGGATCCAGCAGCTCTGTGCCTGGATGTGTATTTCAAAAAAGTTCTTGCACAGATCCAGGCAGGGATACGCACGGGGTGTTTGTTAGAGGTTGTTCATGGTTGTAAGCAGATGAGAGCAATCTGGGAGAGGGCATAGATGGAACAAGGAATACCATTCCCTCTAGCGTTCCAGCTAGAAGCAAGCGACAGGGGCGCACACAGCCACATGGACGGACACTGAAAACAGAGTGAGCCATTTTAAGTCAAGAATCCCGGAACACAAAACAACATAGATTTTGCAGGAACACAACACATACAACCAAAATAATACACATGTACACATTAGGATTGATCTCTGGAGGGGGCTGGGGAACAGGAGGATTGGGATGAAAGAACAAGTAAGTAGAATAAGAGCAGAAATCTGCACATAGCAATGAGAACAATGCACTAGGAACTGAGGAATATGGTCAACTCATCTTCCTGCACCCAGGCAAGGGCCAGGGGTAAGAGACAGACAGCAGAGACAGTTGATATCTTTAGAGGAGCCTAAATTAATGTGCACCTTTATCATGAGATTCGACGAACTAGACCCAGGTACCTAAAAAGAAAATTTCTCCTGTCTGAATCTCCATATTGGAGTTGACCACCTGAAGAGTCTTTCTTAGAATAAAAGGGGGTGGAGTGAAGAGCTTGAAAAGCCACTTTGATGGGCAGGTGTCAAAGGGAAACTGGAGCCAACCAAAGAGGTCCCGGTAACCAAAGCTGAGATAAATTACAACAAAAAAATACGATTGAATTATAACTCGACGTGTAACCGTCCATGAGTCCAGACCAATATAAACGCATGCTGGAATAAATTAGCGAATTGGGGGAACAGGACAATTTCTCACACTCCCCTGCAGCATCGCAAACGTCTGTAGCTACTCCACCCGTCACGAGGGGAAGGGCGACCCCATTCCTGCGCTGGGCTGCCGGCAGTGGCCCTCCCAGTTGTATGGTTGGAAGGGGTTGGAGACTCCACCCCGCGGGAACGGCACAGGACCTCCTCAGCCGGGCCTCGGGGACCTCAGCAGGCACGGATCACACCATGTGGTGGAACCGCACGGACTCAGAACCCCTTCCCAGCACCCATGACCTCCGTCTAATCCTGAGAAAGACATCACATACCTCCAACCGGGAGACCCTCGGACACACCTCAAAACTGTCGGCATCAGCGAAAACAGAGGCCTCTGAGCGACGGCATGGCCAGGAGGATGGCAGGTAGGACACCACGTGGCGTCCCGAAACTGTAAAAGAACATGCGGCGAAGGCTAAGGATGCCCAAGCAGCCGGTGGACTTCAGACAGAAGTCTGGGCTCACCACCCAGGTGCAGGACCCAAGCCAGGCAGTGATCATAGGCGAAACTGGGGTCAGGGAGAGTCATGTGGAACTCTGTGTGCCCTTCTTAATTTTTCTGTAAATCTAACTCCATTCTTTTAAAAGAGGATTGTGAAGCCAGGCGTGGGGATACACGGCCTGTGGTCCCATTACTCAGGAGGCTGAGGCAGGAGGATCCCTTGAGCCCAGGAGTTCAACACCAGCCTGGATGACATAGTGAGACCTTATTTCTAAAACCCCTTTTAAAAATAAACAAAAATTAAAAAGGGTCATGAAGTTGGTAGTCAATGAAGCACCTTGTAGAAACGTCCTGATCTGCACCCTCATCCCCCTCCATGTACAAACAGCAACAACAGAAAGCTTCCTTTCTTGTTTTCTAGCTAGGGAAGTATTTTTTGTTTGTTTTTATGTTTTGCTAAATATAGGAGAAGTCTTTGCTCAAATATACAGAAAATGCCCCCTCATCCCACCCCAAAATTTGGTATTGCCATTGATCTTGCCAGTGGAAGGCAGATGTCCCAGTGCCCTGAGCAGGTTACATAATTACATGATAACTTTCTGGAGCTGAATGGCCAGTCTTTTGGAAATGTTAGCCCAGGCGACTGATTCCTTCACAGGCTCACAGTTCAACCGTGTGCAATTAGGACGTTGTAACACATCTGAAGTAACTTTGGTGTCTCTAGTTATAAGATCCATGGGCACAAGTGTTCAGATGGGATTGCCTGCTGGACTTCCATCTCCTGGTCCTAGCCTGGTGGCTGGCACCCAGCAGTGCTTAAAAATGTTCATTAAGTGAACGTCAAAGTGCTCCAAGTTCAGCGAGGAATTACAACACTTCATGCAAGATTATAGTAAAGCCAAGAGCTGTGGAGCCTGGCTGGAAAAATAATTATCACCTAAAAAAATGTATTACGCACCTTCTAATTCATAAAATTTGTCCCCTATTAGTTCACCCATAAGTTTCAAACTTCTATAGTTCATAGTTCTATAGCAGAACTATGACTTTTATTATGGGAACGTTGGATGCTATGTCACTTGGAAGGTATCTTTCCCTAAGTACGTATTAATGTACTAGCTCGGACTCAGAACTAGCCTATCAGGAATGTTTAATGTTCCTCTCATGAGGAACCTTGAAGCAGCTGAGTGTTACAATTTTGTGTGTGTGTTTTTTATTAGCTACAGAACCTTGCCAATTCACTCATGCTAATCTGCAAGTCCTGTAATTATCACAAAAAAGTACTCTGGCAAATTAAACCCACTTTTCAATGCAGGCTTAATAGGAAAGAGAGCTATTTTGAAAGCTCAATGGATTATAAGCACTACTTTGCAAAACACACCGTGACACACTTATTCTTTGAGATACGACCTTAAACAGTTAAACAAGGCCGCTGACATCAGCTGAGTATATTTCCATTGTTGATTTTTCCCCACTGACTTCATTACCTAAGATGTACCTGACCCATGCTGGCAAGAGCCTCCTGGAATCGCAGAGCTGTGGGGGAGAGAAGCAGAGGAACCCTCCGCGTGTGAAGGAGAGTGGACATCATGAGAGATGAATGTGATTGAAACAACAAGCTCCTTTGTAATGCTACTGAGAGGAACACTTGCTTACAATCAGAGGTCATGCAGTGAATCTGTGGATTCAAAGTAACTAATAATTACTTAGTATCATCTGAGACTCAGAAAGACCCAAGATAAAATAACTACAAAGAAGTAGAATCAAAACGCAGCCTTGGATGTTTTCATCACTGAAGCTGGAACAATAGGGAGAGCCATGAAAGCTTATCTCTCAAATAAGTACTCCCAGGGCTCAGCGAGTCGAGACCAAAAGCAGACTTTTAGAAGAACTACCTTCAAAAAAGTCTCTCTGGATAATAAGGGTCATTTTAAATGAAACCATCAAGCCTCCTAGGGATTCGAGGTGGTGCCTAAGCTGTCTCAGTCAAGTTGGACATTTATGGAGCCGTAGTATGCGAACTGTTCCACCCTTACCCCTGCTTACGTCCAGGCCGGGCACTGAAGTTCCCATCACGGGTCGGACTGGGTTCAGTACAGGCCCCTGACACACGTGCTCCCCCACCCCGCAGCACATTGTCGGGGCTCCGTTGGAGTGGGGAGTGCATGCAGCCTGTGTGTCTGGCGAGATCAAACCTGAAGAGAGAGACGAGGAGAGACATGAGCCATTAGTCACCTCTTTTTACTAACTTTCTGAAGTTGATGGGCTTCACACTGGACCAGGTGATTAATGGTGAAGAGAGAGCTCTTGCTTTTCAACTTCTGTAAGTTGAAGGAAATTTAAAGCTTCCCCCGGGTATTCACTTCCTCTTTGAATGCTGCAAAACTGGTCAGAGCGTCAGTAGGCGAGGCCAGTTCTTGTGTTGCACATGGTCCCTCTGCGGAAGACCGGTGTACCCCGTAGGACAAGGTCCCATGGTCTTCTGCTCTTCTCTGCCATCTCCTGAAAGAAGCCATTAGAGTCACAAAATCTAGGGACAAAATCGCAGCCCCGAGAGGCTGCTCTGCCATTTGCAAGGATGCACAAACTCTGCAGATAGAGGGTAGAAAACAACTTTCTATGTTTTCTGAGACAGTCTGGAGTTGGCCAAAGAAGTGCTTTTTCTCTAACTCTTGCAGAAAAGTATGAAGGCAAAAGTTAAGAAGCTTTAATACTGAGAGTAATTTGGGAGGGGGGCTTTGAAAATGTTCCTGATGCAAAATTCTTAGTTCTGGCGTGGCAGTTACTCAGCCGTCAGAGATGATGTGGAGACAGCCCCCGTCCACTCAGCTGTTCAGATGGAAAGCTAGGATCCAGGCTGGATCCTCTCTTCTCCCACCCCTCCACCGACCTTAAGTTTCATTAGTTCTGTCTTCAAAATCTTCTAATTCATCTCCTCTCTTGAGTCCCATGTCACTATCTAGTCTAAATCACATCTTGGCTCACGTGAATGACCGCAATGACCTCTTAACAAAACGCACTCTTTCTTCCATGTAGTCTATTCCGTGGAAGCCAAAGAGAGATGCTGAAGACCAATGGCAGGTCAACACAACCTCCCTGGCTTCCTTTCAAGGCCGCGACTCTGGCCTCTGCTGACCTCCTCTTCACTTCCCTCATACCCTTTCCTCCTGCCAGTGGCCTGTGGCAGGTTTCTTGCCTGAGCCAAGTTCTTGCTTGCCTCGATCCGGGACTTTGCCCCTGCTTCCTCTGGCTGGAATGCCAGCCTACTCACTGCTGGTTCTGTGTGTGTGTGTGTGTGTGTGTGTGTGTGATTATAATTTTTTACTTCTTTTTCAGTCGAGCTTTAGAGTTACACAAGGTAGTTGGGTTCATCCCTACAAACTCATGCACACAGTGAATTCAATTTCAGTTCGTGATCACTTCCCCCATTCTCTGTTCTCTGCCGGATTTCTTTTTGCTCATCTATTTGTTTATATTTGATTGGTTCTTTCTAGCTATGCAGAAAGGTGAAATTCCCTGTTAGGTGCACATAACGTGATTTTTTTGGAATTCATTCTGCCTTGCCTCCCCTTTCCCATCCCTCCATCTCTTTCTCCTATGCTACTGATCTTC
Source organism: Sciurus vulgaris (assembly GCF_902686455.1). Lineage (NCBI taxonomy): Eukaryota > Metazoa > Chordata > Mammalia > Rodentia > Sciuridae > Sciurus > Sciurus vulgaris. The sequence goes on from NC_136469.1 coordinate 9,324,680, forward strand.
CCTGTGACTTAATGACACCCTACCCTTTCCTCCTCCCTCCCTTTATTTTACTCTAGCTTCTGCACATGAGAGAAAACATTCATCCTTTGTGTTTTGGAGTCTGGCTTATTTCACTTAGCACACTGTTCTCCATTTCCATCCATTTACCAGCAAATGCCACAATTTCATTCTTTATGGCTGAGTAGAATTCCATGATCTCCATATACCACAATGTCTTAATCCATCCATCTATTAACAGGCACCTGGGTTGAGTCCATTACTTAGCTATTGTGAATCGTGCTGCTGTAAACATTGGGTGGCTGTATCACTACAGTACGCTGATTTCAGTCCTTTTGGAAAACGCTGAGCAGTGGGGTGGCTGGGTCACATGGTGGTCCCATCACGAGTGTTTGGAGGACTCTCCGTGCTGCTCTCACTGCTGGCTCTTCAGGTCTTGGCATAACTCTCTTCTCCACAGGCAGGATCTTCCTGGCAGGGTGTCTAAGCAGCCTCTCCTTCCCTACCTGTTCTCCCTACTTACTGTGTTTATAGCACTGAAGTTGTGTTATTTATTAGTGACTATGTTTATTGTTGGTCCATCCCATCAACAGGAGAATCTGAGCTCCCCGGCAGGAATCACCTTTGTCTTACAACATCACTATATCTCCAATACTTAAAACCATGCCAGGACCAGTGAATATTTGTTAAATGAGTGAAGAAAAGTAGGAAGTAGGTGACCAGGTGATAGTGTTTACAAACTCTTTATGGAAAGGGCTACTTAGTAAATTTTTTAGGTTTTGCAGATCACTTAAGCTGTCACCTATTCTTCATGTAAAAACTATTTTTAGCTCTTACATAAAACAGAATAATATCTTATGAAAAATATTTTTAAAAAATAGCAAAAAGGAAGAAAAAACAAACACAGGTCAGATTTGATCCAAAGGCAAATCCCTGATTTATATTAAGAAGGAAGTTTGTCTATGACCCGAGTTACCCCTAGTGACTCAGTTTCACATACCTGTCCCAGTTCTAGGTTGTAGATAAACTGGAGCAGATGTGCCAGCTGTAACTTCCTTGCCTACTCTCCCTTGCTCGTAAGCCTGGCCCCCACCACACCTGAATAGGCATCTCTCTATCACCAATACTTCCTACTTCCCTCTCATGACTTATTGTTCTAGGTCACCCTATCAGATGATCTCTCTATGGAATTTGGAAATGGGCCACTGAAATTGAGCCAATTAGATGCTGATAAACAACTGAAGTAAAATACTTGGATAGGTCCATGGCAAACTGAAGCTAAATACCTTACCAGCCAGGCATAGTGATGCATGCCTACAATCCCAGTGTCTTGGGAGGCTGAGGCAGGAAGATCACAAGTTTGAGACCAGCCTCAGCAACTTAGTGAGATCTTGTCTCAAAATTGAAAAATTAAATAAAAAGGACTTGGAGATGTGGCTCAGTGGTTAAGGACTGCTGGGTTCAATCCCCAGTACAAAAAAAAAAAAAAAAAAAAATCCAAAGGCCAAATAAGATGCCACAGTAAATAGAGGTCAGTATCCTAAAAGAAACTTGAGAAAGAAGGAAACAGAATCACAGACCTGATGCCACAGGGTCTTAAGAGGATTGGAAGGACTGGCCATGGGATGGGTCCCAAATGCCCATTTTCATATCCATTATGGCCCAGTGTGCTTTGCTTATGCCCTTGGATACCTACAATGGTGGTCTGCTCTATCTCTTTCTTTTTTTTTTTTTTTTTTTTTTTTTGGTGGAGGGGAGGATATAAGGAATTGAACTCAGGGAAACTCGACCACGGAGCCATATGCCCAGCCCTATTTTGTATCTTATTTAGGCACAGGGTCTAACTGAGTTGTTTGGCACCTCGCTTTTGCTGAGGCTGGCTTTGAACCTCCTGTCTCAGCCTCCTGAGCTATTGGGATTACAGGCGTGCACCACTGTGCCTGGCTCCTATATCTCTTCTTAACTGAGCTACTTTGCGAGAGTTGCAGTTCCTGGCCAGACAGATGGTGCTTCAAGCTGCTCTTAGACCTATCAATCAATACACATATGTTCAGTGGACACCGGAACAGTGACGGGGCAGACACACAAGAGAAGCTGAGTGAGAACACACCACAGGGTTCCACATGACTAAGGTTTGCTAAAACTCAATTTTGATGGGATTTAAAACATAATGAAGATAGGTGCTAATAATTTCTAAAGAGCCATGAGAGTGAATTTTGACAAATAAAATTGATTTGATCAGAATTATATTTTTATCTAAGAATTTGAGGCATATTTTGGCAGAATTTCAAAACTGTTCACTTTGAGTCACATTTATTCAGATGAACCAAAAATAAGCCATTCTTGTGTTCTTTCAGAAAGAGAGAATGATTCTCCTCAAGGTATGGAAGAATCGTCTGGTACTAACAGAGAAGGACTGGATGAAGTCCCTGGGGTGGCCAAAGCTGAAATCTGGATATTTCTTCAGTATGGACTTCACGCTACCAGTTTCTTTAAGAACGCACCTCTTGACGTTGTCTCCGTGCTTCCCACATGTCTACTTGGAAGAGCCATCTCTAGAGACCTATGTCTGACGTGAGTGCATGCAGGACTAATTTTTTTTCTGAACCAAGATTTGTAGAAATGCCATCTTCCAGGGATGGTTCCTGAAAGATCTCCACCTGACGTGAAAATAAACTTCACTGAAAAGGTAATTGGGGGCTGGGGCTGGGGCTCAGTGGTGGAGCACTTGCCTTGCACGTCTGAGGCACTGGGTTTGATCCTCAGCACCACATAAAAATGAATAAATAAAGGTATCGTGTTCACTTACAAGTAAAAAATATTTTTCAAAAAAGGTAATTGGTTCATCAGGACTTTTTTTTTGTAATGGGGATTGAACCCATGGGCACTTAACCACGGAGCCACCTCACCAGCTTCCTGCCCCTGCCTTTTAAATTTCTTTTATTTTGAGACAGGGTCTCCCTAAGTTGCTTAGAGTCTCTCTATGTTGCTGAGGCTGGCTTTGAACTTGTGATCCTCCTGCCTCAGCCTCTCGAGCCACTGGGATAACAGGCATGCGCCACTACCCAGGATTTTTTATTTTTTAAGTAAATTTATATAGGCAATGAGATTGTCAGGATTTATAATTTCTTAAAGTACACTTTTCTCAAAACCATTTTATTTTAAAAGGAAATAAAGATGGGAGCAGTACTCAAACTGATTGCCTCTCATATCACTGCACAGAAATTTGGTATATGTATCATAATCTGCTCTTTGATCCCTAAACAGTATTTTTCTTCATCTTCTGGGTATGAACAACAGGCTGCGAGTCAGGAATGATTTTTGTCTGTGTGCCAACACTGATGGTACTATGCCAGTTAAGGAATCAGGCTCCACAGTGGCGGCCTTCTCCAGGCGTCCCAGGTGGACACAGCAATGTGACAGAATAGAAGTTTCCATCAATGAGTTTTTCTGCTTAAGAGCCAGTATATCCTCCTCAATATCCCCCAGCTGACTCTCCTCGTCTTAGGCTACTCACTAAAGACAGGGAGCAGCCTGTTTGGCTTACAGGAGTCAGGATTCACTCCTGGGGCTAGCATGGACCTGAGCCTGGCCTGGGCCTGGCCTCCTCAGAAGCTGGAGGAGTCCTTTTCAGCAAGGCAGAAAGTGCAGAGGGTAAGCGACTTTGGGCAAGCAACCACCAGCTGCAGCCACTGGCTTCGTCAAGGTAGAAGCTATCAAGTCCCACGTCTACCGAGAATAATCTGAGAGGCAACAAGCTGAGCTGGCGGCCAGGACAGGACTCTGAGGAATACTGACCCTGAAGGAGAGAGCACAGCAGAGGGCAGCTCTGAAGGACACAGAAGACCGCACTGGCTGAGGTCATATGCTTTGGACAGACGGGTGCTGAGTCGGGTGCTACCTGGTCATTAGCTCTCTCATCAAGAGAAGGTCACTTGGGCCTTCTAAACCCTAGTTTCCTGTCTATAACATGGAGCATACAACGATACCCATTTCATTAATGTCATTAAGGGGGAGGGTTAAAATATAGTATGTGTAGTTGTCTTAGAATCTTTAATAAATGAGGGTGATTAAAATATTAGTTTTAGTACTAATAAGGATCTGCTTCGGAGATGGAACAATGAGATGTAATAGAAACATTGAGAGAATTTTTTAAAGTACCTGTAGAGATAAAGACTGGAAAGAAGTCAAAGAAGATAAGAAACATCACAAAATGCTAGTGACCCTAGTCACATTTTTAGTATCTAATAATAAACAAACCCACAAGATATTATTTATACAAACTCCAGCCAAGAGAGCTCTTTCTTTCGGTACCTTTGTAGCTGACTATAGGGTTTGGATTTTCTCCATTACATTGTATCTAAGGAGATCATTTGAATCTGCAATCAATCATTCTTACATTAGAAAGCTTTTCCGTTGCTAATGTCATCTGTGTATTTAATGTATATGTCTTGTCTATTTTTATCTAATCTTATTATAACAGAAAGTGGAGAGTCATTTTCTCTAAGCTCCATGCAGTTTTTCTACCTGTAAAATGAATACGATTTTATTTATTTCACAAAATGCTGTGATAAGTAGATGACTAAACATGCCTAGCACGTAGAAGATGCTTATAAATTTTTTCTAATTTCCTCCTTCTTCCTCCCTGCCTCACTCTTTCCTTCTTTTTGAATTTCTTTTTTAAAAAATGCTTTAATGTGTCGCCTCACTTGTCAAGAGGAACTATAGCTAGAACAGTGCGTTGAGCGTCAAGTGGACAGAATAGATGAAACTGAATCTCTTGCTTTGACTTGGAGGATGCTCTGTAAGGAGGAGACAGAGGCTCAGGTTGACTTTGGCCTCCTTTTCTTGTGATCCCTTAGTCACCCCCATTCACACACTGCCCTCTGCGGGTCCCCAACCCTGAACATCCAATCTCCTCCAGGTCCCATACCCTTGCCCTCTAAAAGTAGACCACAGTCACTTTGTGCTAATAGAAAAATATTTGAGTATCTTCAATGAGCACAGCACCAGGTTAGAGCCAAAGATAAGGTATTAAAGGCCCCAAAACACTTTTCCTTTTAGGACCTAGTACTTGGGTTCAATCCCTTCGGGCTAGTCTTCATTTTCCTGGAAATCAACTACCTCATGCTACCTCATGCTAACGCCGGGGAAAGGAGGTTAGAAGAACCCTCTGGATTGCGGCCCTTTATCCCAGGGACAGTGCATGTTCCATTCATGGATGAAATAGTTGGCAACCATTTATTACACCCTCACTGTTGTGGGAAGAGTGATAAATCCTGGGCCTGCCGTGGTGAGCGAGGCAGACAGGGCCCTGTGCTCATGGATGGGCATTCTAGAAGTGGGAAAACAGAAAGTACAAGGCAGTATTCAGAGTGAGTGTGATGTGCAGCATCTGAACAGGTGACATGCTACAGGGAGACTGGGCGGCTCCTTTAGACTGGGTGGACAGGAAAGTCCCTTCTGGGCAGGTGACAGCCGAGACCTGAGTCACTAGAAAGAACTGGTCACATCAAGATCTAAAGGACATTCTAAACAAGAAACGTTAGTGCAGTGCCCCAGGGCTGGAGCAAAATCACTGTGGTCAGGGACTGGGAGGAGGTAGACAGTGGCATGTGACAGGGGCCCGGTCACACTGTTTCAGTCACCTGAGGAGCTTTAAAAATATGCGAGCCCTCCTCCAGAGCTTCCCGCTCACTGGATCTGAGGCAGGCCGGGTATCAACAGCTCCCAGAAGGTTCCCCAGAGGGTGTGCAGCCCCAGCTGGGACCCACCGAGGTCTGGGTTTCATACAGGACGCAGTCTGCATTTTCTCCTAAGTGGGATGGGAAGCCACTGACAGGTATTAAGCCAAGGAGTGATGGGAGTTGAGTCGTTCATTTACAACTTTGGTAGCTGCTGTTTGGAGACTGGATTGCAGTGGATCAGGAGAAAAGGCAGGCGATTATTTTTCAGTTCTTTTGGGACATATGATTCCATTTTTCTCGGGTAAATACCAAGGAATGGAATTGCTGGAAACTACCCAAACATCCATCAAAAGGTGACTAGATAAACAAATTTTGATCTGTTCATAAAATGCCACTCTGCAACAGAAATAAAGAACTACTGATGCACAATAACATGGATGAATCTCAAAACCATTATGTTGAGCAAAACCAGCCAGACACAAACCAATACATGCTCTGCTATTTCTTTTATGAGGTTGAAGGGGTAAAACTAATCTACAGCAAGAGCAATCAGAAGTGTTTGCCTCCAGGGCAGGGGAATGACTGAAAGGGGGTTACTGAGGAATTTATTAGGGTAATGGAAATGTTCTGCATCTTAATTACATGGGTGTGCACATTTATGGAAACTCCAAATTGTACATTTAGGACCAGTACATTTTAGTATGTCAGTTTTGCCTCAATTTAAAAAGAAAAAAAACAAAACTACTGCACTATATAACTACTAAAATAGTTGAAAAAAAAAAAAAAAAAAAGCCAAACAAAAACCAATACCAAGTGCTGGAGAGGAGGTAGGAAAACTGAAACATCTAGATTCCTGGTGGGCATAAGATGGCACACCCAAGTTGAAAAAGTTTCATGATTTCTTATAATCAAATAGGTACTTACCATCTGACCCAGCAATTTCACTTTTATTTACTCAAGAGAAATTTAATATGTCACGCAAAGACTTGGGCATGACTTTATTCATAATAGTTGATTGTTTTAAGAAAAAAAGAGAGAGAAAAACAGCAGGGATTATAGGTAGGAGACCATTGCAGTGGTCCTGGATGAGGGCTTGGTCCAGGCTAGTAGGAAGGGAGAGGAAAAGAAGCTCACAAATCAGAATATGTTCAGGAGGTAGATTGTTGGCCATCAGGTGAAAAGAGAGGAAGCAAGAAGACTCTTAGCCAGGTGTGGTGATGCACCCCTGTAATCCCAGCTACTAAGGAGGCTGAGGCATCACAAGTTCAAGGCGAGTCTGGACAATTTAGTGAGATTCTGTCTCAAAATAAAATAAAGGGCTGGGGTGTTCTTCAGTGATAGAGTGCTGAGGTAAGGAACTCATGTGTGAGGCCCTGGGGTCAACACCCAGGAGAAAGAGGAGGAAGAGGAGGAGGAAGGGAAGAGGAAAGAAAGGGAAGAGGAGGAAGGAAGAGGAGTAGGAGGAGAAGAGGAGGAAGGAAAAGGTGAAGAAGAGGAAGAAGGAGGAGAAGAAGAAGGAGGAGGGGGAGAAGGAGAATGAGGAAGGGGAGGAGGAGGAGGAGGAGAGGAAGAGGGGAAGAAGGAGGAAGAAGAAGAAACATGAATGAATCAAGTATTTGGATGAATGACAATGCCCTCTGTGGAGTTGTGGAAGACTGGGGAGAGTCAACCAGATAGAGGAAAACCCAGAGTTCTCTTTCAGCTATGTTAAGGTGGAAGTGCTAATTAGACTTTATGGGCTGATCCAAGAGAGCAGACTAGAGGGGGGCTGTGTTCCTTGTCACTCAGTAACTTGGGTTTCAAGAAGAGGATATCTGTTTCTCGGTAAGGCTGCTTTGTTGTTTATTGATCCCCTGCTATTTACCCCATTTGTTCACAGCAATCACCCGCAGTCTGCCAGCATATTGACTACTTTTTGAGTGCAATTGCTCACTAACTGGCACCTATCATCCACCATTTGCTTGTTTGCCTGCCTTTTGCCTACCCATTGCCTGCCTTTCACCTAACCATCACCCACCACCCAAGGTCCACCTGCAGATTGGCAGCAGACCAACTGCAGTCCATCAGCAGATCATTGGCTGCCTGCTATTGCCTGGAAGTCCACTGTCACACTACCCTCAGGTTTGGTTACATGTGGCTACCACCATTTTGAGATAACAGCCAGGATCTGCAGGACCCCCAGCTGGACTGACCAAGCCCCATCTCCAGGACCCCTCATTGAGACTGACCACACCCTGCCTCCAGGACCTCCAGCCAACCAAGCCCAGGCTCTGAGCTGCAGCTCCCCATTTGCCAGCACACTTGGAAGCCAGAGTGGCCATCTTGAATTATCCTGGAAGCAGAAGTTGCCATCTTTAGGTGGGGCAAATTCCATCCTGAGATACCTGCTGGAGACTGGAAGCTCATTGTCAGGTACCTCTCATAACTCAGGCTACTGAAGACTGGGAGGTTTGAATACTGTATGACTGTTATAGTGTAAATTTTTTTTTCTCCTTTTTGAAAAATTTTGTTTTTATTTCTTTACTTTTCTTGCTCTATTTTCCTTTTGTTTACCTATTTCCTCAGAATCTCTTTCTCCCTTTCCTCATGCTAACAATCAACTTCTTTTGATTACACTTTCACTCTTTCTACAATTTAGAACTTCTATATACTCTTTTCTTATCCGATTAACAGTTACATTCTCTACTCCTCTTCATCCTCTTTGTTCTCCATTAGAAACTGCAGACCTAATTGCAAATCTATTTATCATACTGTAGATAATAATTGAACTCATCCTCTCTGTTTATTATGACAATATTGTTAACATCTTCATAGGGGTTATTTGGTTTAGGGCTGCATATTGTCTGTACTGGGCACTGCTAATTTTGATCTCCCCCTTAAAGAAGAGGTTTTGGAAACCTATAAGGTCACTATAAGCTGATAGGAGGAAAACTGCAATACCCCAGATCTGCACTGCTATGCAGAGATATGAGAAGAACATGAAAAAACAAGGGAAGAAAATGTTCCAAACAAACCTAAATTCTATATTAATAGAATCCAGAGACAGCATCGTAGAAGAAATGTCAGAAAAGGAGTTCAGAATATACATAACTAAAATGACTGGTGAAGCAAAGGATGATATAAGAGAGCAAATGCAGGCAATAAATGATCATTCCAATAAGCAATTGAAAAAGCAACTACAGGAAGCAAAAGATCATTTCAACAAAGAGATAGAGATTCTCAAAAAAAAGAAAAAAAAAAAAAAAGAAAAACAAACAGAAATCCTTGAAATGAAGGAAATAATAAACCAAATAAAAAACTTAATGGAAAGCATCACCAACCAACTAGATCACTTGGAAGACAGAACCTCAGACAATGAAGACAAAATATTTAATCTTGAAAATAAAGTTGACCAAACAGAAAAGATGGTAAGAAATCATAAAGGAAACCTTCAAGAACTATGGGACATCATGAAAAGACCAAATTTAAGAATTATCAGGATTGAGGAAGGCACAGAGATATAAACCTAAGGAATGAACAACCTATTCAATGAAATAATATCAGAAATACAAGAGGCTTACAGAACACCAAATGCACAAAATTACAACAGATCCACACCAAGGCACATTATAATGAAAATGCCTAACATAGGAAATAAAGATAGAATTTTGAAGGCTGCGAGAGAAAAGCATCAGATTACATTCAGAGGGAAACCAATACGGATATCAGTAGATTTCTCAGCCCAGACCCTAAAAGCTAGAAGGGCCTGGAACAACATATTTCAAGCTCTGAAAGAACATGGTTGCCAACCAAGAATCCTGTACCCAGCAAAACTAACCTTCAGATTTGATGATGAAATAAAATTTTTCCAAGATAAACAAAAGTAAGAAGAATTTACAAACAGAAAGCCTGCACTACAGAACATTCTCAGCAAAATATTCCAAGAGGAGGAAATGAAAAACAACAATGTAGGTCATCAAAGGGAGGAACTTCCTAAAAGGAAAAGCCGATCAAAGGAGAAACCAAGTCAAGTTGAAAACCAAAAATAAGCCCAAATGACTGGGAATACAAATCATATCTCAATAATAACCCTGAATGTTAATGGCCTAAACTCATCAATCAAAAGACATAGACTGGCAGATTGGATTAAAAAGAAAGACCCAACAATGTGCTGCCTGCAAGAGACTCATTTCATAGAAAAGGACATCCATAGACTAACAGTGAAAGGATGGGAAAAAACCTACCATGCACACAGACTCAGTAAAAAAGCAGGGGTTTCCTTCCTTATATCAGATATAGTGGACTTCAAGCCAAAGTTAGTCAGAAGGGATAAAGAAGGACATTTCATACTGCTTAAGGGAACCATAAATCAGGAAGACATAACGATAGTAAATATTTATGCCCCAAACAATGGTGCTTCCACGTACATCAAACAAATCCTTCTCAATTCCAGGAATCAAATAGACCACAACACAATAATTCTGGGTGACTTTAACAAACTGCTGTCACCACTGGATAGATCTTCCAAACAAAAACTAAACAAAGAAACCACAGAACTCAATAACACAATTGTAACTTAGACTTAACAGACATATATAGAATATTCCATTCATCAATGAGCAAATACACTTTCTTCTCAGCAGCACATGGAACCTTTTAGAAAATAGACCATATGTTATGCCACAAAGCAGCACTCAGTGAATTTAAAAAAATAGAGATACTACTTTGTGTTCTATCAGATCATAATGGAATGAAAATAGAAATCAATGACAAAATAAAAAACAAATTACTCTAATACCTGGAGACTAAATAATATGCTATTGAATGAAGCATGGATAACAGAAAACATCAGAGAGGAAATAAAAGAAATTCTTAAAGGTAAACGAGAATGATGATACAACATATCAAAATCTCTGGAACACTATATATAAGCAGTACTAAGAGGAAAATTCATTGCATGGAGCACATTCAAGAAAAGAATAAAAAATCAACAACTAAATGACTTAACACTACAGCTCAAAGCCCTAGAAAAAGAAGAACAGAGCAACACCAAAAGTAGTAGAAGACAGGAAATAATTAAAATCAGAGCTGAAATCAATGAAATTGAAACAAAAGAAACAATTCAAAAAATTGACAAAACAAAAAGTTGGTTCTTTGAAAAAGTAAACAAAATAGACAAACCCTTAGCCACACTAACAAAGAGAAGGAGAAAGAAAACTCAAATTACTAAAATTGATGATGAAAAAGGAAATATCACAACAGACACCACTGAAACACATAACATAATGAGAAGCTACTTTGAAAATCTATACTCCAACAAAATAGACTTTATGGACATTTTTAGCAGTGGATTTCTTGGAAAGATGCTTCCATCTTTGCTTATTAAAATATAAACTCAAACTGGTCAACTCAAAGATTCTGTGATTGCAGGTGGCAAGAGAATGTCATTGTCTGAAGTAGTGAATGGAGTCAGGAATAAGTCTTTGAGACACAGAACTTGATGTAATTTAATAACACTGTAGAATTATGGATGTAATAGGAAGCATGGGAAAATAATTCAGGATGGGATGAAGTGACAGTTTCATCCAAGCAAATGGAATAGTCACCTGAGTGGAGGTTTACAGGAGCTATTTAGCCTTGAAAATGACACAAATGATATGATTTATATTCAGGGATGTGAGTTACCGTGATCATTCCGTATTAGTTATTAATTGCTATGGAATAAATGACCCCCAAATTCAGAGGCTGAAAACAATAACATGTTTATTACCTCACAGGTTTTCTGTGGATCAGGAATTTGGGAGCAGCTCACTGTTTTGAAATTGGTTGGGGGAGCGGGCGGGCAGATGCAGCAGCTTAGTTTCTAGTTAGGGTCTCTCACGGGGTTGCAAGTGGCCAGCAGTGCAGTTACCTGAGGGCTGGCCTGGGGCTAGAGGATCTGCTCCAGAGGGAGTCACACTCATGGCAAACTCATGCTGGCTGTGGGTAACTGACCACGTGCTTCATGACCCAGCTTCAGCAACCACTCTGGGTGATTTCCACATGGCCCGTTAGTTCTATAGATTGGTCCTGTTCCCAACAGAGGTGTCAGCCCAGGGGAGGGACTACCAGGAGGTGAGAATATTGGAGGTCCTTTTGGCTGTAACTTCTTTTTTAGGCTTTGACATTCATAAGAGTACAAAGGGAGGTGGGGTGGGGACGGTGGCTTAGTAGTAGAGCACTTGGCCCTGGGTTCAATCCTCAGTATGGCCAAAAAAGAAACAAACAGACAAACAAACAAACAGAAAAACACATAGAAGGAACCATAGTACCCATAGTAGGGTCATGGTGTCATGAGCAAAATTCCTTTGGGCACATGTGACTCCACACCTCAATAAGACCTCAGCAGCATCCAAACAGCTTTAGAAGATGTGCTCAAAAGAACTTGAGAAAATAAACTTTTTTTTAAAGCAGTAAATATTTGTATAAAAACACTGGGAAGGATTATAGTTAAATATAGAAATATTTGAGGAACACACACATTGTATGAGTATTTTTGTATAGAGGAATCTGTGTATTTAGTGTTGGGTTTACGTTTTAAGGAAATATAGCCTATTAGAATGATATATTAGATACATGGCACTTATTTAAGATGTATTATTCAAGTAATTTATTTACATTTGTGATTTTAAGTGGAACTATTTCAAAATGTAGATGCAATATTAGACATTTAAAAGAACTTAAAATTAACATATTTATATGATTAATTTATTGGATGTATAGGAATTACTTAAGTACTTGGAAAGGATTTTTTTGTCAGCTGTATGCTTAACAAAATAAATTGAATATGTTACATGTATAAATGCAGTTAAAATATTTAAAGTAGGTTAATTAAGGGAATTTGCAAATGCGACCAAAAAAATTAATCAAAAGTCCCCTTAAAAGTGATTGTTTAATTTCAGCTATATCTATAAAATTTGCTTAATTTCAGATTTACAGAAAAAACTCCCTGGGTTTTGATTCCATAAATTCAGATATTAATTTTCAAAACAAAGTAGCAATGGAATAATTGTTTCTACACCCAAAAGACACCTGTGAGTAAAGATGCCCTCGGAGGGCAGGTAGGAAGCAGGAGGAGGCTGTCTGGACCAGCTTTCCATTTCGTGAGAAAACACCTGAGGCAGTCACCTGAAAGGAGGAAAGATGCATTTTGGCTCATGGTTTTGGAGACAACTGTACATGTTCCCTCGGCCCCTGGCTTTGGTTTTTAGGAAGAAGAGCCTCATGGGAGGAGTCAAGTGGTGGAGCGAGGCAGTCCAACTCAGGACCCAGTGTCCCTCCGTCCTTCCACCAGGCCGGGCCTCCCAGGTTTTCCACCACCTCCCAGTAGCACCAGAGGCTGCCAGGCAAGCCTCTACACCTGAGGCTGGGGATTTAAGATCCAAACCACGGGGGAAGAGAGTTCCTAACCTATGCGCCAGGCCTGCTGAGCAAGCGTGGTGGCTCTCGCCTCTGGCTGCTCTGGCTGTGATCTCCTCGGTGCCAAGCCCATAGGTGGGGCAGGAGCAGGGAGCCCGCGGCGCCTGGCTTGGTCTCTGCCCCCACGGTTCGTCCTCACTGTGCTCCATGCATGTAATAAGCGATGCACTGGCCTTAATGCCCATTCACAGCATGATCCTTGTCTCCAAAGAAGCTGAGCACATGGCATAATGGTCTTTCTTTATTAACTTGCTCTTTGATTGTCCAAGGGACTCCTAACTGACCTGCAGGATTAATTGTGGCTGGATTAAGCAGAGCACAGTAAAAACCTGAAGAGGGCCCTGGGCACAAAAGCTGCAAATTCACCACATTGTGGTAATATGACCGGTTAGTATAAAACAAAAATATAGCCAATTATTGATTAATAGTGGGAGCAGAGTCTCACGCTACATTTTTTGCTACTGTACTTTTAAAATTTGCTCTAACCCATCTTATTCCTGAACCCCCCCCTCGGTGGGGCTGTGGATGGGAGTGCTCAATTTCCCGTCAACTGTATTTTTCTGTCTTTCATCAACATTCACCTTTTTGTTTGGGCTGTTTGCCTAGGACGGCATCAGAAGTCTCTGACTGCCAGAGTGAGGGGCCCACTCTTTGATGCTCTGATGCAGGATGGTGAAGCTTGGGACTTGCAGAACGCCCCCCACCCGGGTTTCGCACCCACTGGTGAGCCTTCAGGACCTCCAAGTTTCTACTCCTCCCCAGGGGCCTGCTCCCTGCCTGGCCTGGGCTGCTGTCCAGGGCACAGCTTCAGCACGTTCCAGGTGGGAGTGGGGAGTTTCCTTGAATCCCTCAGGGTGGTCTGCGGGCAGGGTTCACACCTGACAAACACCTTTAAGATTTTGCTGTCCTGATGGGGGCCAGACGGTTTGCAGGGTCTCTGTCTGACAAGACCCACCCTGTTTCCTTTCTTCTCATTTCATCTTCCCAGGTTAGTGGACTGGATGGGGTCTCCCACCTGCCAGCTCGGCCCCAGCTTTGGTCTGTTAGCATTTTTCTCAGCAACCTGGGCAGAAGCCCCTCTGCGCTTGTCCTTACATCCCAGCTACAGTCTCCCCTCCTGGGTCCTTGGCAGTGTGCCCAGGCCTTCCTTTCTCTTCCCTCTGCCTTCCCCTCTTTCCCATGGCACCAGGGGCCTGAGCCGACGGGCTTCTGGCAGGACGTCTTTCTTCTTGGCTCTTGTGCCAAGGCCCAGCCGCCACGGCAGTAAAAGGCTCCTCCTTTATGCAGTGAGGTAGGTTCGAGTCTGTGGTGTGAGGGGGGAGTGGCAGAAAATGGCCATATGTGAGGGACCAGGATACACTGGTATTTTATCTGTTGCTGTAGTTTTGTTGAAACTCACTTTACATATTGTTATATGGATTTTTTAGGGGGATGAAGATGCAAAGTTCTACTTAACAGAGTCACTACCTGATAACAGGGTACAAAGTATCAGACACTGTCTACAAGGAACTCATCCCTGAGAGGGGGAATGTGCTTCGGCGCGTACCTTCACTAGGAGACAGAAGGTGACGACCGCTCTGAAGGACCAGACGAGGGACTACAGAAGCCTGGAGAAGGGCCAGGTGAGCTCCGCCTCGCTAGATCCAAGAAGGCCTCACGGCCCCAGTCCTCAGGCGGGCCACAGACCCAGGCCTGTTTAGGCCAAGAGAGTCTAAGGAAGGCGTGGTTTCTGCTTTGGAGATTCACCACCTAATGGCAGAAACCAGCATGTTTTGTGGAAAAGGCGGTATTAGGGCAGACCTGAAAGGCGGGAAGATACGCGCACAATTTCAACAGGCTGAGATAAAGAACGAGGGGAAGAGGGCTATCCAGAGAAAGGGACGCATGGACACCGTGGACCTGTGGCTTTCTTTCCCCGTCCCCCTCTCAGCCACTTTGCCCACACGGTCACCGTGGGAATTATCTTCTTGGTGTCACAGGATCCCGCTTCTGACTGGTGCCCGTTGGCGGGATTCTGACCCATCAGGCCAGCCGCGTCTTCCTTGGTACCTCTGGAACTGTACCTGGAAAAAATTTCCCTTTGGGTATCAGAGGTAAACAGGGAATCTACTGATGACTTAAGAAATAGAGGAAGAGAGTGAGACTGACAATATGGAGAGAGATAGAAAGAGAGAGAGAGAGAGAGAGGGAGAAAGGAAGAGAGGAAAAGAAAGAGAGAAACGAAGCAGGCACAAAGGGGGACTGTTGGTGGTCTTTGCGGCTCTGATTCTAGACATTCCCAAAGCTCCACTCCATTTCTGCCTCTGGGTCTCTGAAATATGAGAGTATATTTCTCATAATTTCTTTTTCCCCCCAAGATAAATCGGATCTTTGTTTTTTGTTATTGCCACTGAGCGTCTCCTAACCAATCGTATTAGTTTTCTGCTGCTACCCTACCAAACCGCCTCCGTGAATGTGGTGGCCTAAGACAATGTAAGTTTATCGTCTCGCCCTTCTTAAAGGTAGGAGCTGAGGGTCAAGGAGTCAGCAGGGGGCCTGCTTTCTCCAAAGTTTCTTTTTTTCCCTTTCTTTTCTGTTTTGGGGATTGAACCCAGCAGTGCTCAACCACCATTGAGACGTATCCCCAGTCCTTTCTGTTTTTGATTTTTTTTTTTTTTTTTGCGGTGCTGGGGATCGAACCCAGGGCCTTGTGCTTGCAAGGCAAGCACCCTACCGACTGAGCTATCTCCCCAGCCCTCTGTTTTTAATTTTGAGACAGGATCTCACCAAGTTGCTAAGGGCCTCCCCAAGTTGCTGAGGTTGGTCTCAAACTTGCATGTCCTTCTGCCTCAGCCTCCCGCGTCTCTAGGATTACATGCGTGCAGCATCATGCCCGGTACTCCCTCCAAAGTTCCCGAGGAAGAACTCTTCCTGTCTTTTGATAGTTTCTGGTAGCTGCTGCAGTCCTTGGCTTCCAGCTCTGTCACTCCACTTCTCCCTCCTTCTTCACAGGGCCATCTTCCAGCTTTGTGTCTCTCTGTATCTTCACATGGCCTTCTTTCTTATAAAGACACCAGTCATTGGAATTGGGGTCCATCCTAACCCAGCAAGAACTTATCTTAACCAATTACATCTGCAAAAATCTTATTTTCCCATGAAGTCCCATTCTGAGGTTTCAAGTAGACATCAATTTTGTGGGATTCCATTGAACCCGGTGCACAAGGTCAGTGTACCAAGGCCTGGAGCTCAGGCCATGCATACAGTTGGGTGGTTGGAAGCTTGAGTGTTGGGCTGGGGAGTTGAGGTTTGCTGTCTGTTCAGAGCAGGAGAGTTTCGTGGTCAGAGTTCCTTCAAGGATTTCTTTGGTCACAGTGTGTAGAATAAATTGGAGCAGGAAGCGCCAAGGAAGTGAGGAGAACAGTTTTACCATTTGATAAGGCAGTACAGTTTGGAGTCACAAGAGAGGGTGTAGGCACGAGGAGAAGGGACAGGTGCGGAACATTGTCAAGTCAGAGGTGACCAGATGGGCAGCTTTCACTGTCGACATGGAGTAGGAGGAAGACAGTAGAGGAGGGGACGTGTCCAGCCGGACTGCACAATATGGGTGCCCCAGGAACGTGGCTGAGTGAATTGCATGTGAGAACTGGAAGCACCCCAAGGCTTGGTGCTTGAAGAGCCAGGCGAGACCTCAGGATGCCAGGGGCGAACCCTGCAGACCTTGCAGGCCTGGCAGGGCGTTGCAAGAGAGTTCTCTCGGTTTGGATTACTTCCATGAAAATTATTCCACATTTGTATAGCAGGATTCCTGGGCATATTCCTGACCTGATTTTGTCTTGCTTCATTTTTAAATACTCCACACTGGGGGTCTGGTCTGCACAGTGTATTTTCGTTTTAATAGATGTGTCCAGGTTGCTCTTCTGTAAGGCCGTGACCGTGCACTCTTCTGCGGCACCGTGTGTGTGTTCTTCCCTCCTTTCCCCCATTGCTGGGTATTTGGACTCTTTACTCTTTGCTATTTGAAAATGTGACTTCTTTTAATGGACATAAAATATTCTGTCCCATCAACATACCATAAATGAATTAAACAATTTTTGCTTTTGGACAGTTAAACCACTTCCTCCTTTTTTTTTTTTTTAATTAATTTATTTTTTTTGCTATGATCAGATGAATAGAGCAGAAATGAACATCTTTTTTCTTTTTCCCAACCCCCCCACCCCCGTCTAAGGGTCCGGGGATTCAAACCGAGGCCCTTGTACATGCTAGGTGAATGCTCTCCAAATTGAGCTATTTCTTCAGCTCCAGAAATGAGCATCTTTATATGTAAATCTTTACCCATCCAGTCATACTTATTATTTGAAAGGAGAGACATAGGTATAGTTTCCCCAGGTCCTTTGTTTTCCTGTTTTTCTTCCTGGTTGCCCTCCTCTTGCTCAATGATGATTTTTTTAGGTACAAGAAAGAGAAAGGGTAAAAAAAAATAGATTAATTATCTTGGAATGCTCTTTATATATACTGTTCCTGTCTTTTTTTTTCAAAGTAATCTAGAACTTCTACTAAACATTATTAGTTCTCTGGTTTTGTCTTATGCATACATGAAGTTTCTCCTTTTACTGAGGGAGGGACAAAGGCAAGCCGTGTCCTGGCATTGTCTGTGGCCTCCAAAGGTAGCATGACTGTTTTCTTAGACAAAGAAATTTTGAATAGCATCAACCTTTTCTGGCCATGGTGAAAAAAAGATGAGATTTATTCATATGATACCATGATTGGTTTATATTATAATATAGGACTGGATAAAGAACCATCCTTTTCTATATTCTTTTCCTTTAAACTTTAGCTATTAGAGTCAGAATGCTTCGATTGCAGAATTCTCACTTGAGCAAGGTTTTTATATAACATTATTCATATTCTTGGCCTTGGATGCCAATTAAGTCTTAAGTCTAAAATTGCTTTGTTTGCTTTTAAAAGAAATCTGCCCACCTTACAGACCTACAAGTTAACTAACCAGCTTGTTTTCCCCCCAAGAGGACTTGGCTTTGTTGGTTTCCTGCCAGCTCTTACTTTCAAATTGAAATAGTTCAGTTTCTGTTTCTAGAACATAGAATTCATTACCCCTGGATCTTTGCCAACAATGTCCCTCTCATGTTTTTAAAACTAAGATGACTGTTGCCGAGTGACCTAGTGGGCTTGACCCACAATGAGAAGTCAGGCGATAATAGATTAGATGTCCGCATGGATGCTGTGTTCTGGCTGTGGGGTGCCAGGCGAAGGGGATCCTGGGAGGGTGGGGAGGGCATCCCAGGTCAAGCCTTGGAGACCGCAGTGGAGAAACATGGTCACATAAGATTTGGCTGCTGCGAGGTAAGACTAAGATTCTTCCCTTGCCCGCAGATCCCTGGTGGGTCTCTGCCACAGAAAGGGCACGGTCCTTCATTCCTTTGGGTCATTTGAGTAGAATCCAGAAAAGCCAGGAGACAGAGGATATTGATAAAAGGCTCTAAGAAGGACCACTCTCTGTTTTTCCATTTTAAGTGCCTCTTTTCTGTCTTGATCTCTGCAACTGTACTGACGCTTCTGTTTCTACTAGTACCAAAAGGGTGTGTCTTCCTGCATAAGAATAGATATCTTAGGAATGTGCAGATCAGCAGGACCTATGGCCAGGTGAGTCCTTCTTTCATCTGGCTCTGTTGCATGACATAGGGTAATTGCCTTATCTTTTAAGTTACTGTCTAGGAATTTTTCTTTTTTTTTTTTTTTTTTTTTTGGTGGTGCTGGGGATTGAACCCGGGGCTTGCTCGGCAAACACTCTACCAACTGAGCTATATATCCCCAGCCCACTAGGAATGTTTAGTGGGTTTTTTTTTTTGTTTTTCCTCTTTTAACTGGCTGTATATTTTTCATCGCACTTTTAAGATAATTTTGGGCTCACATGCAGGTCTAAGAGGGACAGCCTGTGTACTCGTTACCTAGTTTTGCTCAACAGTAACATCTTTCAAAACTGTAGTACAATATCACAACCAGGCTATTGACATTGATAGAGTCAAGATTCATGAAAATCCCATCATCACAAGGAGTTCTCCTGTTGCTCTTATGCTTTTCTCACATCTGCTTTTCTCCTTCTGACTCTCGTGTTGTCCCCTGACAACCACTAATCTACTCCCTATTTCTATAATTTTGCCATTCCAGGAATGTCATATAAATGCAGCCATGCAATATAAAACTTTGGATATTTTTTAGAAATTCAGCATAAATTCCTAGAGGTTCATGTATATAACTACACTTTGTTCTTTCTTGTTGCTGAGTAACAATATTTTGTGGTATGGATGTGCTATAGTTTATTCTACCATTCGCTCATTGAAAGACATCTGAATTGTTTCTAGTTTTGGGCTATTACAAGCAAAGCTATAGGCTGGGGATGTAGCTTGGTGGTAGAGTGCTTGCCTAGCTCTGGGTTCAATTCCCATATCCCCAAAACAAACAGAACAAAGTAAAGCTGCTCTGAACATTGATATTGGGCTTTTATGATGAATATAAGATTTTATTTCTCTGGGGTAAATGTTGACGAGTATAGTCTGTGGACCATTGGGAGTTGTATGTTTCTGTTTTTTAATTCAACAGTGCTGGAGATCAAACCCAGGGCCTTCTACATGATAGGCAAGCATCCAACCTCTGAGCTATACCCTGCATGTTAAGTTTTTTATGAAACTGCCACACTCTTTTCAAGAATGTTGAACCTTTCATATTCCCACCAGCAATTATGATGATCCCATTTCTCCACATATTTGCCAGCAGTTGAGGTTGTCACTATTTTTTACCATAGCCTGTGTTAGTAAGCTTTGCATTGCTTACTGACAAGAGCAACTTAGAGGAGGAAAAATTTATTTTAGCTGATAGTTTCAATTCATGGTTGATTGGTGCCATTGGTTCAGGTCTGAGGTGAGGTCATGGTGGAATGATGCAGCAGAGCAAAGCTACTACTTCAAGGCAGCTGGGAAGCAGAGAGAGAGATCAAGGAAGGGGCCAGGGATAAGAGATACCCTTGGAGGACATGCCCCCAGTGACCTATTTCCTCCAGCTGGGCCCACCTCCCATAGTGGCCACATCTCCCTGTAATGCCTTTGGCTACAAATCTCTCAAAGGATTTAGTCCATGGAGGAGGCCAGAGCCCTCATAATCCAATCACTTCCTCAAATCCCCACTCTGAACACTGCTGTACTGGGGACCAAGCCTTCAGCACATGAGTCTTTGGGGGAATATTTCAGACTTAAGCCAAAACACAGCCATTCTGTAGTGATATTGTGGTTTTAACGTATGTCATTTTCCTGATGGCTGATGATGTTGAACATCTGTCCTTGTGCTTAATTGCCAGCTCTGCATCCTCTGTGGGAAGTGTCTGTTCCTGTTTTTTGCCCATTTTCCAATTGAATTGTTCAATTTTTAAAAGAATCGTTGAACTTCTAGCATTCTTTATATATTCTAGGTACTTAGTCCTTTTTGGATTCGTGATTTACAAATATTTTCTTCTGGGCTGTGGATTGTTTTCTTATTTTCTTAACGGAGTCTTTCAGAAAAGTTTTAATTTTGAGTGGTCCAACATGTTAATTTTCCTTTCATGGATTGCACTTCTGGCATCTAGAGTATTTTGCCTACGCTGGGCCTGGTGGCAACGTGCCTGTAATCCCAGATACTCTGAGGGCTGAGATGAGAGGGTGGCAAGTGTGAGGCCCACCAGGGCAATGTAGTGAGACTCAGTCTCAAAGTGAAGTACAAAGGGATGGAAGTGTAGCTCAGTGGTGCAGAGCTTGCCTAGCATATGGGAGCACCTGGGTTCAATTCCTAGTAAGCTTTTTGCCTAGCCTGATAGCCTGATGATTGTCTCTGACATTTTTTTCCCCCAAAGTCGTACAGCTTTGCATTGTACACTGAGGTCTATTGCCACATATTTTTAAGTAGCCGTTTAGATCTTGCTCGACATACTGACTCTGAAATAAGTCTTAGCATGTGGAATCCTTTCTGTTCTCATTCTCTTTCTCAAGCTTCTACTGAGTGCCAACTATGACTCAAGTCACTGATATCAAATTGTGCTTACAGCTCCTGATTAGTACATGATTTTGACTTTGTAATGAGGCAGTTGAGTGATATACTTAAGAGCGTGGGCTTTGGAGCCAGACTGTCTTGGTTCCAACCTGGTACCACCTTGAAATAGGTTTGGGATCTTTAGCAAGTTACTTAATTCCTCTGAACCTCAGTTTTTGACTTCATTCACATCCGGATGAAAATCATAATATGTACTTCATAGGATTGTTATGAAAAGCAAATGAAACATTATGTGTAAAAAATTGACCACACTGTCTGGCAGGCACGTACATGGGAAAGACTCAGTAACTGTTACCCTGCTGCTTCTCACCCCCGTGCAAAGACGCTTTCAGCACCTTCCCCAACTCATAGTCTCCTTCCCTGCAGTCCTGATGTCTTTCTCTCTACCTCGCTTAGTCCTAATTATTCTACTTCTTTTATGAAACCTTCTCAACCAACTTAAGCATTGACAGCATTTCCTGTTTCCATTTTTCCTTTTTGGTGTTCGGATAAACGTAAAGTTACCTTGGCTGTTCACAAATGCACCATAAATCTCCCCACAACTATGTGTCCCCCAGTAGGCACGACATCCCCCAAGCTCTCCCCACAGCATGGCACAGTACTGGGCACGGGGCAAATACTAAACAAGCCCCTGACACACTGGTCTTGGGCTCTAACTTACAAAGTGTTTTGTAGAAAGTGATTTGGCAAAACGAATCCAACAAAACCTTTGGTTCAGTATTTTACCTTTGTCAGAATCCAGCTAAAGGATGGTCAGATACTTGGATGAAAAAAAAATGTATGACAGGAATATTTCTTATCTTTAAAAGAAAGGATTTAGAATACTAAATATTTACTAGTGAAAAATAAAATCAAGGAATCAGCAAATCCCATTTATATGGTGGAATATTATAATGTCAATATAATTTTATTCTCAATAAAATTCTGTTTCCTGGATTATAATAAAGCATGTTAGCTTTTAGCAAAAGAAAACTTGAACATTATAATCTCTTTTTAAAATAGTTCTAGAGATTATTTAATTACATGAATACAGTGGCCATTCATCCCTTTCTTTTAAGACATTTATCAAGTGCCTACCTACTGTTAGGCCCAGTCTTAGGTACACAATGTAGAACATAATTTACAAAGTCTTTGAATCAAAGATGGTCTAGTGAGAGGTCATAAGAGTTACAAGACAGTTACAAGTGCTGAGCCTCTTGGAATATACAGAAGGGTGAAGGTTAGTGGGGTAGGACAAGGGTTTTTTGTTTGTTTGCTTTATTTTTTTGTTAGAGTGAATGAGAGCCGCAGGAAAAGTTGTGATAGAGAAGAATGACCCAAGTTTAGAGATAAGTGTTTTCAAAGGTTCTGAAAGGCTGGGCTGGAGGAGGGTTTGAAGGAAGACTGGCAAAGCAAGAAGGAATTGAAAAGGTCCTTGTAGACTCTACGGATGACTTTGGAATTTTTATCCTTAAAAGTAAATTGGGAGAAAGGGCAATTCAGCATATTAAAAAGACACGGAGAGATCACTTCCGACCACGATCAAATAGCATGGTTTTTGCTCCAGAAAGATCATGCTGGCTCCTGAGTAGGGAATGAATCAGAGGAAGATGAGATTGGAGGTGGGGAAGCAAGACAGGCGCTGAGTTGATGACAGTAGTGTAGGGGTGGAGAGGACCTGCTGCGGAAGTGACCGGATGCTCGGCTGGACTGGTGATGTGGTGGAGGAAATGGTAAGGATGTTTTGGTGGCTGTGTTGGCAGTTGTGGTTGGTGGTATTACTGATTGAGATGGGGAGGCATAAAGAGGGCACCCTGGGTTTGAGATGCCTGCGGAAAGTCCCAGGGGGTGTTCAGGACGCTACTGAAGACAGCAGTTGAGGCTCAGGTGAGAACCTGGCTGTACAGACACGTACAGGGAGTTCCTAGGCGATGACTGAAAGACATGTGCACAAAGGACATGTGTACAACGAAAAGAGGGCTCAGTACGGAACCTAAAGACAGAGGCTGAGAGTGAGAAAGAAACTTGACTCAGACTTGGTCTGGGACGGAAATTTTGTGTGTGATGTAATTTACAACTCCTGGGAAGCAATTAGCATCCCTGATAAAGTGTGTGAACAGTTTTCTGACAGACTTTAATAAGACTGAGAACTCCTTCTGGGAAGCTCGGGTTACCCACCCAGCTGATTGACTAGCCTAATAATCTTTAACCAGATGTTCTTCTTCTTTTTTAAAATATCCATTCTTAACATGGTTAGTGAGCCATTCTTTCTCTCCTTATAAAAAGACTCAACCCAAATTACTCCTTCAGTTGAATCTTTCCAAAAGTCTCTTCTCCTGTGCTTAAAAAACCACTTGTGAAAGACATTGCTTTAACAGAATAAAAAGAGAAATCTGCCAGAGAATGGGCAGAGGCCCCAGAGGTGGGAGAGAAACCGGAAGAATGTTGGCATTTCGGAAGCCAGGTGAAACTATTTCAAGAAATAGGGCATGAATGGACAACACTGTCAAATGCTGGTGAGAGGTCAAATAAAACAAGGAGGAGAAATCACCTTGGGATTTAGCAATAAGAAAGTCAATGCTGATCTTGGGAAACACACTTTCACTGGGTTGATCAAGGGCACAAGTCAAATTTCAGTGGCTCAAAAATGAACGTAAGCCAGGCATGGTGGCACACGCCTGTAATTCCAGCAGCTCAGGAGGCTGAAGCTGAGGATTGCAAGTTAAAAGCCAGTCTCAGCAATTTAGTGAGACCCTGTCTCAAAATACATAAATAAATAAATAGGGCTGGGCATGTGACTCAGTTGTTAAGTGCCCCTGGGCTCAAACCCCAGTACAGAGGAAAAAAAACAAACAAAACAAAACAAAACAAAAACAAGAATGTAGACCATTCTTTCAAACCGTGTGGCTGTACTTGGGCATGGTGATACATGCCTGTAATCCCAGCTATTCAGGAGGCTGAGGCAGGAGAATGGAAAGTTCAAGACCAACTTGGACAACTTAGCAAAAACCTGTCTTAAAATTAAAAGGTAGGTTTTCTCTTATAATCATATATTAGTCCGGTTATTAAGCGTACGTGATCTAAAGTGCACAATGCTAAGGTGATAGTAGTCAAAGTAAATTGGATTTTTACCTCCTGCTATAATTGGGATTATTCTGAATGGCCCCAAACACACAGTAATTAGAAGGATCTTCTGGAGATCAGAAATCTAACTCTTTGTTCCATTCTTTGGAAGTTATACTCCATGTATAATATGTCAAAGTACAATCTACTGTCACGTATATCTAAAAAGAACAAATGAAAAATAAAAGTAAAGATCTGGAGATGTAGCTCGGGGTGGAGAGCCCCTGGGTTCAGCCCCAGTACTGGGGGAAACAGGGAAGAGACCTGCAGAGCATGCTGAGATCCAGAGCAGGCAGCAGGTTGGCAGCTTTGAGATGGAGCCCGGGGAGAATGGGAGGCTGATGAGGAAAATGCCTGGCTTCAGGTTGCTGTGGAGGTGGGGATGACTGTGTGTGTGAACTAGAAGCAATCAGAACGGGTCTACGATTTTCTCCAAAAGTGCTTATGAGTCCTGATTCAGGCACTGAGATGGCTAACATATTTGCATTATTCTAGGACTGTCTTCGAAGAAACCATTGAAGCTTTACAGCTTCCTCATCCACCCTTTAAATATGTCTTCGGCTTTCTAGCCGAACTCAAACCCCAGTACAGAGGGGAAAAAAAAAACAAAAACAAAGTGCTCCTCACTTTATAGACCCTTCCAGTCTATCTTGCTGACTCGGGTGACCTCAGTTCATCTCCCTATACTGGTAAGTCCTGATCCGGGCCTTTCTCACCAGCGCCACCCTCGTGGTCCCATCTGCCTCTTGGCTATCTTCAGGTGGTGTCTCTGGGCACCTCAAACAGCTGTTCATGTCCCTGCCTTGCCTTTCTCAGACATGAGCTGCAGGCAGGTAGAGGTCTACTTGTCTTGCTCACCACTGGAGGCCTTGGGCACAGTGCTCAGGGGAAAAGCTGCTAAGTAAAGGAAGGAGTTCCCTCAGCTCTCTAAGTCAGAGACCTGGGAGTCATCTCCAACCTCCTCAGCCCTGAGAGTTCATCAAGTCTTGCCCACACCTAAAGATGCCACAGGGCAACACACACACACACACACACACACACACACACACACACACGCGCGCGCGCGCCAAAAAGTGAAATTTCAAGCGGTTTTAAGGCGGAAATCTAACAGCTTTACCTCCTTTTCTGTGCTTCATTAACATTTAAACTAAACCGGTGGGAGGGACGCTCCCTCCCGCTTCCTCCTCCTCTCCCCCCAGCCCGCTGTGCCCCGGAGAAAAGCGAACCCGTTTTTCACTTGCTAATGATTTGGGCTCAGGTTATAATGGGCCATTAAGGTGTATTGTGGAAGAACAGGGAAAGTGGAGCTTTCCGGTGGCGGGATAAAGAGACTGCGGGGTGGCGACCGGAGGGACGAAGCAGGCCTGGGACGCGGTGCCCAGGTGGAGAAGGGGGTCGGCCGGGACTCCTGGGGGCTCGGGTCCCCCGGGCCTCCGCCGGCTCTGCGCCCAGGGAAGGAGGGTCGCGGAACCCCGGAGCCGGCCTTCCAGCTGCTGTCCTCGCGGCGGGACCTTTTCCTGGCTCCACGCAGGCTGCTCTCCTCCCAAACCAATGGCCCAGGGATGCGCAACTGGGCGATCCCGAGGCCTCGGAAGAGCGAGGCCAGTGCGAAGCCCCCCTCTCAGGCCCGGGCGCCTGCTGACCTCCAGTCTGCCCGCGGCCGCCCTCCCAACCCAGCCAATTGCACGGAAGCCTCGAGCTTTGTGAAGTCACGACCCCGGACCCCCACGCTCCTCCTTGCCTGGCTAGTGCCTCCGATCCTTCAGAAGTCAGTCACTCTCACCACAGATGGAGAACGAGGAGTCCATGCCCCGCGCTTCCCCCAAATCCTGCAGTTGGCTGTAACCATGTTTTTAATATTTTCTACTCGTGGGTGGACGAAAAATTAGCTTAACTGCTTGCTTTTTCTTGAGAGGGGGGTGGTTCTTTGCTGGGGATCAAACCATGGCCTCTAGCTTGCTAAGCACCAGCTCCACTGTAACGGTGTCCACTTTATGCACAGCCCTTGCTGCTCTGCCACTGCAACTGATTTTTAAATGAACATGTTTCGTTCTCTTCTTTCCCTGCTCCTCCCTCTTCTCTCCCCTTCCCTAATCCAGGGGAAACAGGATGACCTTTCTTCCCAGTCCTAGGCAGTCATCTGTCCCTGAGCACACACCCACCATAGGAATGAAGTAATCCAGACTTGGAGATGGCACCAGAAGATCTCAGAAATGACCGTGTCCCAAATTAACAAGTGAATTACAACTCCAACAGGGAACACCTGGAATGTAGCCTTTCAGTCACCTCTGTAAAAGCCCCCTGTTCCCCATGATGGGCAGAATCACAGCCTGTGGGACAGGGGTCCCCTGAATTTCTCCTATGCTAGCAAAGCAATAAATCTTCTTTTTCCTTTTTCTCAAAACCATGTCTTCATTATTGGAGTGGCATACCACTGAGACACCTGCTGCCCCAATCCCTCGCCTGTTTATTTGTGTCCTTGTCTCCAGTGCCTAGTCCTGTGCCTGCAAAATAATAACTGCTTGATAAATATCTGGCTGATGATGAAGGACGATAAGGAAAGAAAGTTCAGGAAACAGCACTAAAGTGAGGCTGCTGGGAATGAGCACTCACAAATTCTTACTTGAGCGTGGAGGAGAATTTCCTGGAAGACTCGTTAAGACTTCTGATTTTCAATAGGTCTGGGATGTGGCCCAAAATAATGCATCTAACTAGTGCCAGGGCTGCTCACAGCTGGTGGTGGGAGTTAGGGAAGGTGGTGGAGGTTAGGGATTGCCCTTTTGCTCCCAGTAAGAAGAGAAGGCTGGAGGGATAGAGTGAGTTTTCAGATAGAAAGTAAGGAGGGTTGGGACACAAAGGCTTTGGAAGTCGCAAGGTAGTGGTCAAAATTTCTTGATACATCTTTCTTTGTGTGTGTGTGCACACGTGTGGTGCTGGGGATTGAACCCAGGGCCCTATGCATGTGAGGCAAGCACCCTACCAACTGAGCTATACATACCCCCAGCCCTTTTTATATCTATCTTAACTTGTGCTAAAAGTATGAACATTCACAAAAGAATCTCAAGAAAAAATTAATGTGGTTGATACTGGCAGCAATAAAAACTGTATCGGTGTTATGATCATTCCATATATTTGAATGTGGTAAAGACCTAGCTGGAGGGGCCAGAGGGCTGTTCAGGACTGGTTACCTCATCACCTGGTCAGACAGGAAACTCCAGTCCTAATCTGTAAGTCACCTCTTCTTTCGTCTCCTAGGTTCAGATGGGTATTAACTATGGTTCTCAACTTTTCCTGTTGAACCGAGTCCTCCCCATATAATATCACCTGAAAAAGTTAACGCAGCTACTCTTGCTTATCATGTAGTTGTTAAAATTATTTTAAAATATCTACTTGACAACCTATGTCCTCTTTATAACAAGGCTTATTTTGGGTACAAATGTAAAGTTCCAAAAAAAAGTACATACAAATAAACTTTTAGAATACAATCCATTTTATTTAGGACTGCACTTGTGCATTACAGTTTTTTATCTGTATGTTGTAATGTATACCAATTGGCAATGGTATTTACCAGTAAGAATTTATTTCTCATTTCCCTAAAGAAATGAGATAATAAAAGATCTTAGTGAATGCACCTCTTCATTTCAAATATGAACAATTTTTTTTTTTCTTTTTTTTGTGGTGCTGGGGATTGAACCCAGGGCCTTATGGGTTCTATCTACCTCTACCGACTGAGCTATCTCCCCAGCCCCCTTTTGTGTGTGTGTGTGTGTGTGTGTGTGTGTGTGTGGTGTTGGGAATTGAATCCAGGGCCTGTGCTTGCAAGGCATATGCTACTACTGAGCTAGATCCTCAAGGCTCCTCAAATATGAACAATTATGAACCTCTTGTTAAGAACTTGTGATTCTTTATCTATGGAGAAGTAGACGAAATGAATAGGTAAACATTTAGAGGTTTAATCATGTATGGTTTCAAAGTCAGGAATATGAATGTAAACATCCAAATTTTTCCATAAAAATCCATTAACATGGAAGAAAATAAACTATATATGATTATAGCAGAAGGTAAGGGATAGATAGAATTGTGATTATCACCATGAAAACTGAGCAGATCAGGAAAGACCAGAATCTGTATTTTGACCACATTGACTGCCTTGTGTCTATTTTTTAGAATGTCCTGCTATCTTTCATAATACAGTGTGAAGTACCAGAATAATCCAAAGACTAGGAAATAGTGATCCTGAATGATTTGGCAAGGTAAAAGAAAGTGACAGAGTCGAATAGGAAACTCGTTTTCCTAATTGTCAGCTTAATACTTATTCTAGGCTGCATTATCTATGTTGCCGCAAGGCAAACCATGTCATTGCCTTTCCCATTTTAGAAATAGATTCTATGAAAGTTTCCTTTGTGGTCTGATGGCAAAAGACACCTATTATCTTAAGAAATGCCAACTGCTGATCATTAATGAAAAAATGTTTTTACATGTTCCTTATGGATTCAAGTTGGCCTCCATTTATTCAAATAATTCCCTTTCTAGGTTTGGTAAGAGCCATCAGAGATTACTGAATGTTAAAGAGAATAGGGACCTTAAATATTATCTTTCTTGTTGTCTCAGTGGAGAAAGCAGGCCCCCGGAGATCATTCCAGAGTCACATGAGTTGGTGGGTGTCTCCTGACTTCCAGGGCAGGGCTGTGAGTAGCACAGGGCACTGCCTGCATGCCCAGTATTCTCAAGCTGTGGCACAATGAGAGGATGTTCAGTGGACCCTCAGTCCTAATCAGACTATAGTGCAGAGTGTTAGTGTGTGTTTTACCTCTTTGTTTTTGTCATCTGTTTACTAAGTATGCTTTCAGTTTGCTGCCTGATGTTTTAGAGGGTAGGAATAGTCAGAAGTGACAATAAGTGACAAATGTGATTTTAAAATTTATTTTTAAAAAATTTAAGGAAAATGAGTGAAGTAAGGCTGACTGGAGTTAAGTAAAGTTGCAATTGTCTGGCATTCTGAGAGAGTATAGGCAACCTCTTACTATCGAGACCTCTGCTCTTGCACTCATGGGGTTATCTCATTTCTCTTGACAATTCTTCTGGTTAGGGGCCAGCTGTTAACCTCATTCTATTACCCAGAAAGAAAATGAAGCATAGAGAAGTTCTGTAACTTACCAGTTGGCCACACAAGCTCATAACTAGTAGTGGAGGCAGAGCCAACCCAGGGACTTTCTGGCTATGAAGTCTTTGTACCTTTTCTTCTACACAGTGTGTGTAAGGTGAACCAAGGAAAATAATAACTGTAGGCAATACTGAACTCATAATAGTTATAATGATGGTTAAATTAGTGCTTTACATATGTGCTCTCTGAAAAGGATTAGTGAGCACATGAATAGGACTGGTAGGGGGTCTACACTCTTCATTAGGGAAACAGGAGAGGCAAAAAGAGGATATATTTTAAGATTTCTATTGGTTTACCTTGCTTCCTGAAAAATAATTGGAAGGTTCAATTAGTTTTGTTTTGCCATTTATCAGATTATAATGTTCTGGTTGTTAGTGGGTAGTTTGAGGTGTGATTGTGTGAGATCCAATCTGATTTTTTCAGAATTATTCCAGTGTATACCTTTTGGGTTCAATATTCAATTATACAATTAGTAATCACAGTTCCTATTTGCTGAATGGGAGTTTTAATCTGTACTTTCTTCATTTTGAAGGTGAATGTCACCTACACTGTTATTTGCTTTGCGGATGCATGGAGGAAATATGTTACCCTCCAAATAAAACCAAGTTTGCATTCTGTGGGAAATCACTCATTTTTACACACACACACAAAAATCCCAAAAACAAATCTCTGAGGACTGATTTTATATCACTCTGAAATTCCAATGTTAGCATCAGGCTCAATCTTCATATTTGGAAGATGTTCAGTTGTTACACTGTGTAACATAACATAGAGGTGGTGTCAATTTACAAACAATCACTTTCTTTTAAGGGTTCACTTGCAATTAATCAGTTCAATTCAAATTTAGGTAGAGATGAGGTTCGGGTTCCAGAATTGAATTATCTCTATTTAAAAATGTCACTTGATTCCACAACTCCTTAAAACTGTTACTACGAAACAAAAGAACTACTTATTTTGCCTTTCAGCCTAAACATAAAATCTTTCACCCAAATCACACCCCTTAATAGCCACATTCTTAATCTACTTAATTTTAAGCTAATTTGAAAGAATCCTTCTCCAGACGTCAGGCTAGAGTTGGAACTGGGACAGCAGTTGGAAGGGTAAGCTACCCCCGCTCGCTGCCCGGGGACCGCACGGCAGCTCCCGGCTCGCGGGCGGCTGAAGGCTGCGCTGCGCGGCCCCGGCGCTCCCGCCGCCCAGGCCCCGGCGCGGGCCGCCAAGAGTTAACGCGGGCCGAGCCCCCCCGCGCCGCCGGCGCCCCGCGCGCTCCCTCCGCCCGCGCGTCCCCACCCTCCGCTTTTGGCAAGGGATTAAAGTGCTCCCCCCTGTGGCAGCAGTGACCCAGAAATGAGTTTGATTCACACAGTCCTTCCTCCATAACGAGCCAAACGCCCGGCCGGGAGCGCCTCCGCGCGCGAGTGCCGGCTGTGTGCGCGCCGGCGAGGGCAGGGGCCCGCCCGGCGCCCCGCGCGTCCGCCCACCGCGGCCCGGACTCATGCGGCGCGGCGCGAGCGGGCGGCGCGGAGCCCAGCGCCTCGGCCGAACCCCTCCGCAGCAGGTACGCGCGCGGGCCGCGGGGGGCCGGGGGGCGCGCCGCGCGTGTGGCCGCGCGTCTCCGCGCGTGGGTCGGGGTGCGCGTCCCGGCCCCGCGGCGGCGGCGGCGGCGGCGGCGGCTGCAGGACGAGCCGAGAGGCTCAGCCATATTTGATGGTTTTGTTGCTTTGCTCGGGAGTTCTCGGGAGTAATTTAATGCCGAAGGTCGCTGCCTAGTGGAAATAATATAGTACGTCATTAATATGGCGCCAAAAGATTGGGTTCTGGATCTGTAGCGAGGAGGGAGGGAGGCGGCCGCCGAGCGCGGCGTTACTATCCCACCAGTAACTTGGGCTTTGCCGGGGCGGGGGCCGGAGGAGGAGGAGAGGATGATTTTTGGATCCTGAGAATTGATCTCTGGTGGATCAGTAAGTTCTATTACGATTATCTTTCAATTTTGGGGGGGCCGAAGAGTCGGAGCTTTTCCTTTTGAATTCGCGAAGAACATGCGGTTTTCAGGTGAATCATCAATTAAACGCGATCGGCAGCAGAAACCCAGTTTAGTTCATAGAGAATTTTTAAAAGCCAAAGTGCATTAGGTTGCATGAAAGTGGAAAGCATAGTAACAACTTGGTAGACAGATGGCAATGGCAGAACGCAGGTTCGCGTACATACATGGATCCAGAGCGTGTGTGTGGCCGTGTGTGTACGGGGGGAAGGACTGTATTTGTCCGAACATAGGTGTGAGTAGGTACATCTGTGTGGAGTGGCCGCAGCCCTGGCTCTTGTCACCGCGTCACCACATGTCCAAAATATTCATTGCATCAATTCAAGGACAGTCAGCAGGGTTGGAGGGACACCTTGGCAATTAGATTTTTCCAAAATGGGTATCCAACGATCAGACCTTTACTACAGTGAGACCGCTTGTAAAGTGTAAAAACCCTTCATCGGTGGGAATCGGGAAGGAGTAGTACCATCGATAGAGCAAAGTACCGATTAATCATGAACTTACAACGGATTGCAATTGCAACCTTTGGCACCATCTGCAAATTGTGGGGGTGGGGTCTCTTGGTCTCCCTGCTGCTCTAAATGACCGAACGTGCAGTGTGTACCCCGGGACTGCCAAGTTGCAGAGCCCTTCACAGTGCACGTGTTCTTGTTGCCTGTGAGTGTGTGTTCGCGAGTGGGGGCTGTTGTTCGGTAGCAGCAGGCTTCTCCGGGTTGCTCGGCGCTGGCTTGCAAATGCGGGAGAGTGGATTGGAATGTGGAATGTTGACGGGGAACCGAATCCTGTCGGAATCGGTCCATTTGCTGGAGAAATTCGATCCCTTCCACCTCCTTCCCGCTCCCACCCGCCCGCCTTCGGGCAGGAGGCGGGGCCGAGGACGCGGCTGCTGCTCAAAGTGGCGGAGCGCGGCGGCGGGAGGCAGGTGCACTGCACCCGCCAGTGGGGGGTGCCTCAACTTCCGCGGGCGTTTAAATCGCAGCCTCTCTCCCTCCCACCGGTAATAGGTGACCTGGCGGCTGAGGGCGGCGGGGGGGAAGGGACGGGGGAGAACCCGGGAGCGAGCCTCCGCGGCACGTGGGCAGGTGCTGGGTGGCCTCGGGGGCCAACTTTTGTAGCCCGCCTCTGGTTTGTGGGAGAGGCGGCCCGGTGTGGAATGGGGTCGGGCGGCGGCCGAGGCGTCACCTCACGGCCCCGCGGCGCGGCCGGGGGCCGGGGCCGGGCCGGGGCGGGGCTGCGGAGGCGGGGGACGCCGGCCCGCCGCGCCCGCGCCGCGGGAGCCCCGCAACAAAGCCCGCGGCGCGGGGGCGGCCGCCGCGCCCCGCCGGGAACGGCCCGCAGCCGCCGCGGTCCCCGCGCCGGTTCCGGCGGGCGTCCGCGGGCGTCTGTTTGTTGGTTCGCGCCGCCCGGCCTTCCTCGCCGGATGGCTTCCTGTGACAGAGGTGATACACAGTTCCAGAACTGTCTGGGGGCGGGAGCCGAGCCGAGCCCGCCCGGGGCCGCCGCGCCGCCGCTCGCAGCCGTTTCTCGCCGCCGCCCCGCCCCGAGACCCAGGTGCCGCCCCGAGCGGCGCGGGCGGGGGCCGGCGCGGGCCGTTTCCAGCGGCGCTAGTGGCTTTCTGCACGCGAGGGAGCGTTTGATTTGCAACTGGGGCCGAGCGGATTTGGTGCAGCGGCGGCGGGCGGGAGCGCGGCGGGGGCGGCCGCCCCGAAGCCGGGAGGGCGGCGGCGGGGGCGAGCCGCGGAGGGAGCGGCCGGGCTCGCGCCGGCGAGGTGTCACCCGGCGCCGGGCCGGGCCGCGGCAGGGCCCCGGCGGCCGCCCCCCGCCTCCCGCGCCGTTGTCTCGGCCGCCGGGAGCGGCGGAGGGCGGGGCGGCGCGGGCCCTGCGCACGCCGGCGGCGGCGGCGTCTGGGCCCGGCCCCCGGGGCCTCGCCCGCCGCCCGGTGGATGCTGCGAGCAGACAAAAAAGCGGGCGATTTGAACGCGCCCTCGGAGCCCGTTAGGAATGCGGCGGCGGCGCGGGCCGTTTGGAAGCCGCCGCCGGCTCGGGAGCCGAGAGGACGCGGCCGCCCCGCGCCGCCGCCCACCGCCAGGCGCTCGGCGTCCTCTTTGTAAAATGTGAGTTGCCGGCCGCGACTCGAGGCGGCCGCGCTCCCGCGGGGCGGGAGCGGGCCCCCGCGCGGCGGCCTGCGCGGGCGGCTCGCCGCTACTCGAGCCAGGGCCCGAGCCTCCCAGGCCGGGAACTTCTCCGAAATGCGGTGGAGTTCCCCCGAAAGCGACTTTCGGTAGTGACTCCCCGGAGGCCGGAGGTTGTGTAGGAAGTTGCATTTCGACCGGATCGCGGCGAATCGGCGCGATCGCTTGCCGCCCGAGGAGGGAGGAGTTGGGTGTCCCATGCCCTGCCTTCTCGCTTCGGGAGCGGTTTCCGTGTGCAGAGGGCGCAGGTTCGGTGGCCGGCACCTAGCAGGACGCCTGCAACTCGGAACTTTTGCCTTTTATCCTGGAGGTCTTAGTCCCATTTACTGTCAGTTCAGGATAATAAGAAAGATAAAGCTTTCTCTTTTCTTCCTTGAAACTTGTGTGTTTTTGTAAGGGTATCTGACTTGGTATTTGCATTTCAACAGCTAGAGCGAATATAAATTTAAAGCTATTTAAGTGTTGGGGTCTCCCTATCTCCTTTTATCCCTCTACCCGCAGATAATGGGAGTTGTCCTGAACATGCAGTTGAAACTTGAACTTGATTCTGGCAAGCATACAGGCCACTTTTCTAGTAAGAAAGGTTGAGTGGACTCTACAGAGATTTAAATTTTGACAAAGTCAATGGATGTCCATTTAAAAGGAAAAAGCCATCTTATTCTTCCATCCTTCACCCGGTTTTCAGTGTATAAACAAGTGTTTTATTCTTCGTTACCAAACTTGTAAGAATAGTTACACAGCGAAAATAACAGAATAGCGAGTGCAGGGAGTTAGGCACTTGGACTTTAAGGAAATGCCTTTTTTAGAAGGAGCTGTTGTGTAGCTCAGAGGCTGGAGGCAAGAAGGAAGGACTGAAGCAGGCTTGGAGACGTGGTCCGAAGTTAAAGCAGAACTGCAGTCTTAACCTGTTGACTTCAGGGACCCTGGTGATCTAAAGGAAGTCACTACAGAGGTGCTCTACAGGTATGTTTCTGGAAACTAGAAAAGAAGCAAAAAAAAAAAAAAAAATGCATTCCTGTTACCCCAGAGATCACTATTGTACCACCTTCCAGATAATTTTTCTATGCATCCACCTTCCAGATAATTGTCTATGCATGTGTTTTGGAATCAGTGAGATCATACTGTAGACACAGTTCTGTAAGGAGCTTTTTTCCTGATGGCCACTTAGTAAACTTAATCTCATCTATACTGGCACACATTCAAATCTCCCCATTTGGCTCTAAAATGTGACCAAGTTTAAACTTTGTTTAAACCACTGTCCTTTCAAGGACCATTTACTGCACCTGGTTGTTTCCCTGAAGTAATCTTTGTCACTTTTTGACAGGATATATAACATTGAGGCAAGCATGTAATGTTGACTATTAAAAGAAGTTGGAAATAAAATAATGTTCATTGTAATTTGGAAACCTTAGATTAGGAGGACCATTTGCCTGAAAAAATACTTCATGGAACCTAGGGCCTCTCGCGGGGTTTGCAGGCACTCCACTGCCCAGCTACAACCCCAGTCCCTTTTATTTATTTTGAAACAGGGTCTTGGTGAGTTGTCCTAGCTGACCTTGAATTTGGATTCTCTTGCCCCAGATTTCCCTAGTTGGGATTCCAGGTGTGCACCACTGCACAAGCTCAACTGGTGTTTTTATGCACAGGTGGTTGGAGAAAGACTTGACACATGTTTGTGTTTCAGTTCTGAGGCGGCTGGAACAGCAAACAAGCCATCGACTGATTATATCCCGGATCTTGGGCTAGAGCAGTGGACTTGCCTTGGTTCTGCTTGCTTGTGTTTTCCTGTTTCTGAAGCTCTGCCTGACCCTTTAGTATGAGGCACCATTGCAGTTAGTGGTCTTTCAGAATTTGCATTATAGACACAGTTTATAGAATAGATACCCTCTGGAGGAATTAGGACATCTTAGTCAACACATCTTGCATTTTTATTTGAGTTGGTGTGGAAAAGTTTGGCTTGATTGTTAAAAACAGTGAGAGTTACATCAGTTTTAAACTCTCTTCTAGTTCAAGCCTTTAACTTAGAAAATTGGCACCGCATTTTGTAATTACTACCCCTCCCCCATTTTTATTTAGGTTTTAATGTAAAAGCTGTTTTGCATGGAGTTGTTACTTTTCTTAGAGGGCATTAGGAGTCTGGTAGCACCACTAATTGGAAAAGTATTTTAATTCCTTAGACTGGTAAGTTGTTTCCTTGAAAGTTTTAGCCTTCAGTCTATTTTTTCCGTCTTTGAGATTTGCAGCATCACTCTGTGTATTTAACTTTTAGTGCTGGGGATGTGTAGCTCAGTGGTATGGAGCACTTGCCTAGCATGTGACAGGTCCTGGGTCTGATTGCCAGAATTGTAAAGAACAAACAAAAACCAAAAAAAAAAAAAAAAAAAAAAAGGGTAATTATTATGTTTTTATCTTGATAGAATATAGTCTCAAAGTTGAGATTTAATTGGAAGAGTCTGTTGTCATCTGTGTTCTTTTTTGGGGGATTCTGGGAATTGAAGCCAGGGGTGCTCTACCACTTAGCTGCATCCCCAGCCCTTTTTATTTTTTATTTTGAGGTAGGGCTTTGCTCTAAGTCGCTGAGATTGTCTTTGAACTTGTAATCCTCCTGCTGCAGCCTCTTGAGTTGGTAAGGTTATAGGTGATTCATGTGGTGACTAGTTACGTCTTCTGGTGTTTTTTTTTTTTTTTTTTTTTTTGGTGGGGGTTACCAGGGATTGAACTCAGGGGCACTGGACCACTGAGCAACATCCCCAGTCCTATTTTGTATTTTATTTAGAGACAGGATCTCACTGATCTTGTTAGCAAGCACCTCGCCTTTACTGAGGCTGGCTTTGCATTCACAATCCTCCGGCCTCAGCCTCCTGAGCTGCTGGATTATGAGTGTGTGCCATGGTGCCTAGCTCTGGTGTACTTTGCATGTAAAAACTTTGATCTGTGACCAAGAGAATGTACATATGTATATTTACTTTTTCAAAGTTGGTGTCTCTGATGAAGTGAGTTTCTTTGCCTTTCTAATAAATGCAGAAGTAGCCCTGGAGTGCCCTTCTCCCTGCAAGTGGAAGTGATACTTAAGTTTAGTTGGGGTTCAGTGCCAAGGAACAGAGTGGAGGAGATTGACACTAGACTCCTAGTGCAGGACTCAAATGATTACCAAGGATGTCTTTCATCACCTCAAAATAACAAATAAAGATCACCAGACTTGGGATAGCAAGCTTAGTCACTGTAACAGGGACTGCATGTTTTCATTTTTCTGAGATCAGGTGAGATGGGATGTGGGAAAGTTCAGGGTTGTGGTTGTAGACTGCATATTTTAATTTTTTATCTTTAATGACTTTAGACCAATGGGATCCACTAATATTCAAAGACCAAACTGTTAACACTAGTTCAATATTTTTTGCTTTTGGTTCTTCAGATAGAGTCAAGACATACTTAGGTGATTGAAGACAATTGAAAGTTAGTTCGTAAAAAAAAAAAAAATTTTTAATACTGTTTTGGTAGTGAGAATTGTGAGCTACTCCCCAGCCCAGTAAGTTTATTTTTAGGAGGTGTGGCTAGTGGTAAAGTGCTCTTCTAGTATGCACGATGCCCTGAGTTCCATCCCCAGCACCACAAAATGACAGCCCTCTCCTCCTGTTGCTCTTTTGTGCTTGCTCGATTGTTGGAATTAAATCATAGTTTACTCTTGTTGGAAGCACTCAAAATTAGAAATAAATTGTTCAATATCTCCACAGGAAATCCTACTAATCTGAATCTGTGACTGCTTTTAAGACAGTTTCTAAGCAGTTATTTTAAGTGAAGATTTCAGTGGTGAGGGTTCAAACTGAAGAATAAATGGGGCATTTTTCCTTTACTTCTTACTGCAGGTTAAGGAGCAAGAAATAGCAAGGTTAGCAAGTTGCTGGAGGTTGAACTGCATGGTTTGCTTTTGTTTAGCACAAAGAACACTAAGAGCAATTTAAATTCTTGATTGTGCACGGTCATCTTCACAAGCATCAGTGATCTCAGTGTGGAAGCGTAATGGTGCACTTAAGACCTGGAGGCTCAGAGTCTTTAAACTCGTACACTCTTGAGCTCTATAAGGTTGGAGCCTCTTCCCTGGAAAAGGGTAGTGCTAAATGTGTGCGTTTGT
The DNA here is from genome assembly GCF_902686455.1 of Sciurus vulgaris. Lineage (NCBI taxonomy): Eukaryota > Metazoa > Chordata > Mammalia > Rodentia > Sciuridae > Sciurus > Sciurus vulgaris. The sequence continues at coordinate 9,362,502 of NC_136469.1, forward strand.
TTTCAGGGATTCAGTGGGCCCCCCCACATAAGCATATCCTTGGAGGACTACTTAATTAAGTTCTGATCATTTTTTATGATTTCTCTCTGATCTTACTATCACTGTTAACCATGAATAGTTAAATTCCTGACTGGAGCAGCCACTTTTTTCTGTTTTATTAGATTATTTTCTGTTATTAACTTAAAAATCACATAAGCCAAGTGCTAGAAGTTATTATTAGTGTACACTAGTCCCAAGCAGGAGGCCCAGGGATTTTCCTTTGAGGAAAACTTGCTGGTTTCTGGATGTGGCCTTTGTTGAAGGTGCTTGCAGCATCCCACCCCTACTTAGTTTCTTTTGTTTTTTGCTGTTCTAGTGAAGAGCTTCTCAGGGAGTGTGTCTGTCTGGTCCTTGACTTTGAGCTTTAGGTACTCACCCAGGACCTGGTAATTGATTCACCTATAACTAAGCATACATAAAGTTGGTTTATAAATGTACTGTCAATCTGTTGAGTCACAGGAAGGAAAGTAGAATTCTTTCTGTAAAGGGCCAGATATTATTTTAGATTTTTGGGCCATGTGGTCTGCACAACTGCTTAATTCTGTAAGCAGTCATGTGACAAAAGGTAAATTAATGAGCCTGACTGTATTCCAAAAAAACTTTATTCAATAAATACTGAGATTGCATTTTGAATGCTTTTCTGTTATGGAATGTTCCTTGAATCCCCACCTTCCCGCCCCCGAACCATTTAGTATTGTGAAAACCTTAAGGGCTACATGAAAAAAAGGAGCTATTGACCCCTGATTTCATAGTCAACACAGGGTAAACTGGTTAGCTGGGCCACTGGCTCAGTTTTCTTTCTTGTAGGGAACCTGAATAAATAAGTTGCGATTAGAAGTTTCTTTGATAAACATGGAGGGAGTTGGCTAGTCTGAGGGCTGTGTGTTAGTATCTTAATTGACTTTATTATGTGATTCTAGAATAGGGCAGGACTCATTCCATAAAATGGAGTGTGTTCCCAGGGCTGTTTGTTGACTTCTGGTTCCTAGAAACCTTTTGGGGCCAGGATGTGTAACATGCAACCCTGTGTACCTAGGGAAGAACACCTAGGGAGTCACTCATGCCTATTCAGGGGGCCGGCCCAGTGACCCTGAGTAAGGGGATGTGCATTATAGCACTAGATTCCCCTGCAGAAGGAAATAAGTCAAGTAGGGTGCAAGTAGTAGAATGAAGCTTGCCCATCAGAAGTCACTGCCTGCTGCTCCGACACTCACTCCTGTGGCAGTGCCTGGGAAGCGCCCGCACGTTCTCTCTCTGCCTCTCTTGTGTGCTTCACCCAGCGGAGTGGCAGTCACAACCCTCTTCCCATCAGTTTGCCAGAAAACCATGTTTCAGTTTTAGTTAATGGACTGAAAACTAAGTTTCAGTTTTGGTTGTCTGCTCTCCAGTGATTTATCATGGCTAAATCCCGGCAGTCACCAGGTGGACGGATGCCCTGTGGTTCAGGTGCGGTGAGGTGCACCCAGCTGCTTGGGAACTGTGTCCAGCTCTGCTGTTGGTTCTGTCTGAGACCTTGTGTTCATTTTGCACAAGCTGCTGACATTGCTCCAAAATTTGATGTGCTCCTCTTTAAAATGAGGAAAGGTGGATTATTTTATCTCTGAAATCCTCTAGCACTGTAGTTGTGATCCTCTAGCAGTGTAGTTGTAGTTGTAGTTGGAAGACCCTGTGGAGATAGCCCGTGTTGTGAACATCCTTTCAACTTTAGCCTCAATGTTTTCCAGACCTTACTGCCAGGGTTTGAGGCCATCTTAATGTTTCTATGACCATAACAACAAGACTCCTACAATTGGGACGGAATGTTTGTTTTCGTGTGTAACTCAAAGGCTATGTGAATGCAGGTTTTGTTAAGTGTGCTGTCTAGATCTTCCAGTATACAACATTGGGAGTCTCTCTTGCTCTATTTTTAAAATAGTATTTTAAAAATTTTTGGTGACTTAACATTGTTAGTGGTAACTGATAGTTTCTGACAACCAGCCATAATCAAAGTTCCTGAAAAGCAGCTGTATTTCAATCTGTGCACAGTGTAATTGTCATTAGCTGCTTGAGTCTGGTTCCTGCAGAAGCTGCTTTGTGTATCCTGTATAAGAACATCTGGTTGGAGCATTTAAAAACCTTCTAAAATTACCCTGTAGACACTTTGCATTTATTGGTTTATTCGATGGAATAATAGGTTTAGAAACCTTTCTCTCCTTCACCCTTACCCTGGTTCATTCAGAAACTATCTCCCGTTAATACTTGTTTTTTCTAGAATGTCATTCTTTAATAAACCTTGACTTTGACCCGAAAGTAGGTATGTGTGTGTGCACATGTGTATTATAGGTATGTGTATGGCCAGGTGCTATATAAATTAGAGCCTAGTTCAGAGACCCCAAGGCAGAACAGAATACACTTCTGATATCATTGAAATACTTTAGAAAATAAACTTTATTTTTCTGACGAGATTAGGCTTACTTTAGTTTTTCCAAGTAAACTGTCAAAGTTTGAGAAGAGGGATAACTTAAGGAGCGAATCGGCTCTGTCTGATTGGGTGGCAGTGCAGTTAAGAAGGCTAGAGGTCATTTCTGGGCTGGCGGAAAGAATGAGATGACCTAGTCTGCTGACCACGGTGGAGGCCGTGCCATGTTTGTTAGCCACCCTGGAATGTGGCCTTTTACTTGTATTTATTTTCTAAAACACTACTTGGAGTACTACTACAGTACTACTTTCAAAAGTTGAAAATCTTCTTTTAATTTATTATTTAATTTATTTTTGTAGTTGTAGATGGACAGCATGCTTTACTTTGTTTACTTATTGTTGTGCTGAGAATCAAACCCAGTGCCTCACACATCTTAGGCAAGCACTCCATCTCTGAGCTGCAGCCCCAGCCTCTCTTATTCTTTAAAGGTAACTTAAACCCTGTTTTTTTTCCTTCTTGGTTAGTTTTTTTCTCTTGTTGCATGTATTTTAAGTGACCTCCTACTGACATTGACTATTATATTTTTAAAAAACATTTGCTTTTGAAGTGTGTCTGACATAATCAAGTAGAATGGGTGATTTTTGTGGTGGTATCTGTACCTTTCTTCTGCCTTTCCTTCAGGTGGTATTTTTTTTTTGTTAACTATTTTCTTTGGTTGTAGATAGACACAACTTATTTTATTTATTTATTTTTATGTGGTGCTGATCAAATGCAGTGCCTCACACATGCTAGGCAAGTGCTCTACCACTGAGCCATAACCCCAACCCTTCAAGTGGTATTCTTAAAGTGAGCCTCCCATGTCCATCTGAGGAAGGAGCTGGAGTGTATAGTTTTGATGCTGCTTATTTTGGACTGGGCTTTGCTCTGGGCCAAGTTGTGCCCTCTGGGACTTCCTATAGAGTGAGGAGCAGGAAAGGAGGGTTCTAAGGTTTAATTCTGAACTATTACAAGTGTAGTATGGGGTCATGGTCAAAAATTTAAATCAGTTTAAAGGTTAAGAGAACCACGTTCAGAACCACTGTGATCTTTCATGTTTTTTTTCCAGATTTTCCCATGAATACAAGAAGATTTAGTAGGTGTGTTCTTTTCCCTCTCTTATATATAAATGGACCCAATGGTTTGTCCCTCTCCTCCTCATTTTGCCCACTTTTCTTTCTTAATATGTTTTGGGCATCTTTCTATATCTGAGCATATAGATGTAGAAGAGGGATCCTGACTAAAGGAAATAGAATTAGAAACTAAAGATTGGAGGTCAGGGTGACCTCCAATTGGTGCCTTTATTGTTGGTGTGAATTCATTGATTCCCATGCCAAGGGCAGTCAGCACAATGCATTCCAGGTACTAGTGAGTGGAATGTTCTGTTCTGTCATAGCTGCTCTTGGTTGGGTTGCTAACTTAACGGATTTTGCAATTAAGAGGCCTGGAAGGGGCGTGATAGATGGTCTCAGGGCTCCTGAGCAAGTGCTTGCATCATTTATAAACTGCCAAGTCAGAACCTCCCAAATTCATACATTCCTTAAAATTCTGAAAAATGCTTTTGTTGGCTTTTAGAATCTGAGTTTAGAGTGATTTGTAAGGAATTTACAGCGGACTAATGAGGCAGGCACCCAGGTTTGCCGGTAGGGCTCCCGGGAGGGACTGTTGCAGTCAGGACTGGCTGGCACATCGTCTTCCTTTTGGTGGGGAGGGTTTATTGCTGAATAAACTCTTCAGCTGAATATTTGCAAGCTTGGTCTCTTTCTGAAGGTCTTGTGGTAGTTTGGGCAGCATTTTCTTTAAATTTTGATGTACGACATTATAAAGAATTTTTTTTCCCCCAAATACTCCATTTGTTTTGGCTGAAGTATTTAAAACAGGTAAAAAGTTTTAACACTTAAGATCTATACTGTCAGTTAAATCAAGTCTGTGGTTTTTTTTTTTTTTTTTTTTTTTTTTAAACTGGATATATAACCCTTTGTTTTAAAGTGAGAACTTTGGGTTTGAGTTATAGTCATACAGAATTTTTAGACTCTGGGCATATAAATTGGATAATGTTGCCAATTTGAAAACTTCCTATCTTAGGCGATTAATGTTTGCTTTAAAAACTGAGGTAAGGCACCAGCTGGGTGGAGAGTTGTATACTCCTTGGAAGACAAGAAGGTGACCTAGGAAGATGAAAAGTATTTTTGGGGGGGTTGATTCTATGATTACTAATTACTCAATCAGATCAAATGATTGGGTTAATCAAATGATCATTCACCTAGTTTTGTTTACAACTGTAGTATTCAAAGTGTGAATTTAGCAAACAAAAAGGAATAGCTAAAATACTTTCTAGCTTTATGTAGGGACCACTTGGTGTCTGAAAATACAGTTGACTCAGTTTCTGAGAATTGCAGTTTTTCATAGAGTGCATTTAGGTCTTAAATTTTAACTGTTTGATAAAGAGCGGAGGACACCAGTAAATTTAAAATGAACGTAGAAGTTGCTCCAATTAAAGCTTGCGTAGATGTGAACAGGAAGGCCCCTCAGCTCAGTAAAGCTGAGTGAGTCCGGGACGCAGCGTGTGCAGGAGCTCAGGTGTTCGGCCAGGAGGTTGCTTTCACACTCAGCCTTGCATTCAGTGATATGTAGAGGAAGTGTGCAAAGGGTTTTGCTTGAGTACTTTCTGTGACTTCTTGGAATGAGGTGTAAATGACAGTGCAAACCTGGTGCATAAGGTTGATACTTGGAGGAGGAACTCAGCCTTCTTACCTCTGAGGCATATGATGGTTCAAATCACGCACTGTGGTCCTCACTGTGGTTGCAGAGTTTGTGGCCTGGTAAACTCCTGTTCCACAGCTGAGAGTGCTGCAGTCCCTTTTCCTCATCCGTCCCTTCCCAGGGGTAGCGCCGAGTGAACAGCCTCCAGGTCTTCACGGTTGTACTCGCTCTGTGGCACTGGGGGGAACCAGGGCCTTGCCCAGGCCAGGCGTGCTCTCACTGAGCCACCCGCCCAGCCCTTACTTTATTTTGAGGCCCAGTCTCCCAGAGTTGAGCGGGCTGGCCTCAAACTTGTGATTTATACTGCTGCCTCAGCCTCCTGGTTTCCCAAGTAAGTCACCTTAGTCTTTTGTGAAGGTCCTTTCCTCTCATCCCTGGGGTCATTTCTTTGACCTGCCTGGGGCCCCAAACTTGAGCACTGAATTTCTGCGCCTGGGGCTGGTGTCCAGTCCAGCCTCCTTGCTTGTTGCCTGCTGGTCTCCTCGGCTCAGGCCAGGCAGGTAGGCTCAGGGCGTTGAGTGCTTGCCGCTCACTCGTGGACAGCAACCTGGAGGCTTCACGGCCGGGCCCACTGAGGCAGCTGTCACTCCTGCTTGCCCTCTCCACGGCCTAGGGCTCCTGGGACTCTTCACCCCTCTCTGACATTGAACTTGATGAAACATCCATGGAATGAAGGTGAGCTCTGCTGTGCTGTCTGACAGGGGATGGAAGGAGAGCCATCTGCTGGTCACCTAGTGGGTTTCTTTCTTGAGCCGGTTCTCGGGGCCCAGCACACCGTGCCAGGGTCTGGACACCATTGTTGCCTGGGGCCAGCCCCTCCAGGCACGTTCTCCCTGGAATCCGACTCCCCAGTCACTCATGCCTCCTCTCTCGAGCCCTCTCAGTGCCCACTGGCCCTCCGTCTGAGTAGGTGTTGTTTTCACGGTGAGTGGGCACTCCAGACTCGTGTACCTTGAGTCACTGAACTGTGCTGAGCACTGGACCCAGAGTTCTGGGGGCGTCTGTCCTAGCTGCCCTGTGAGGCCCTTTTGATCAATAGCTGGCCCTTCCACATGATATCTTTACTTCATATTTAGCTTGAGAAAATCTCTGAGTTCCAGAAATCAGGGTAAATACCCTGATTGAAATACCCTGTATGAAATACCCCTAGGTCCTGATCCAGGCTAGGCAGGCTGGATACACTCCAGCTCCTCCAAGTCTTCTGTTTGAGGAGGGGAACCTGGGCTTCCTCAGGAATCCTGAGAGGGAGCAGAGAGGCTCTCCCCTGCCCTTGGCAGCTGACCTCCTTCCTGTCTTACTTGGCTTGCCTACGATGCCCTGGAGGGTGGCCAGTCAGAAACTGCTTATCTTCAAAGCTTCCTGTACTGTTGCTCCCACTGAACCTGCCCTGCTCCTGGGCCGTAAAGCCCCACTTTTCCCTCGGAGACTGAGTTGGGTTCATTTTGCTCCCCCACTGCAAGGCCCCATTGCAGTTGTGCCTAACCCAATCCTTGCTCTCCTCTCCCTTGAATAAAATCTGCTTTACCATCTTCAACAAGTACCATGATTCCCACCCCCTCCTTAACTCTATTAGATAAATAATACAGTGAAAAGCAAGATGAGCAAGTTCTAAAAGAGGAATAAGCACTATGGACTCGTAAGTACTCAGAGTTGTGATGGTGAAGAAGGTATTTGGTGACTTTGGATTGAACCTGGGGAAGAGGTGGGATTGGGTAAGGAGAGAAAGTGGTAATAGGAGCAGCATCAGCAGAGGTTGAGAACTACAAGGAAGGGCTTTTCGAGAGCAGGGGCTGATGCAGCGGAGGTGTGCTGGGCTGGGGGCTTCCTAGGATGGGTGTGTGGGCAGGGCTAGGAGGAGGGTCAGGAAACCTGGAGTTTCTCCTGGACAGTTTGTATTTGGACCTGTTCGCAGGCCCTGAGGGGGATTTTATGAGGAGATTTGCAAAGGAAATGGCTTTATGGGTTCACCTCGACTTGATGGGTTCACGGCTTGATGGGTTCACCTCGGGGTGATCACTGTGTAACTGGTGGTGGGAAGAAGTCATAGGCTTGGGAAGGTATCTAAAGGAATCTAGATAAAAGTGTTTTCTGAACGTTTCCTGTTGCTATAATAAAGTACCAGGGTCTGGTAATTAGATTGAGGGGCCACATCTGGTGACAACTTCCTTGCTTGGTCATTTTAAGGTAGAAGGCATTAAATGGGGGGGACCAAGAGGGGGCCACACCCAGGCCCACCTCACCACACTTGCACTGGGATCTGGTTTCCAACACGTGAACTTTTGGAGGGTACATTCAGACCATAGCGGTGGTTGAAGACCAAACTGTGGGGCAGTAGGGGCACAAAAGGTCTGCAGGGTTCAGTTGATGAGCCTTGGCGATTGCATATAAGGAGGGATGCGTATTAGTAAAGAGACGGGTACATAGGAAGAGTCTGCACAACGATGCTGCCCAGAGTGATGTCCTTGGTCATTACACGTGTTGGTTACGTGGTCACTGTGCTGTGCCCCAAATGTGCTCTCTCTTCTGGCTGCCTCCCCGGTGCTTATCCTCTCCTGAGTCCACTTGTGGCTGCATTCTCAGAGCTGTGTGTTTTCCACTTGGGCACCATCGATGGCTGGTTCCTGTTGCTTGCCTGTGCCCTCAGTGAGACCAGAAGCCCGGTGAGGCCAGGGATAGTGAGTGGTTTTCCTCCAACACCTCTTAATACATTAGGTAGTCCCATCTGCTAGTACTTCTTTCTGCTTTCTCTTGAGTGCTGTGAGCAGCCCTTTTAATTGATCACCACCTAATCCCACTCCCATCTAGGTGGATCAGCCATTCACCCAGGTCAGAGAAGGTAACAATGCACAGGCACTCTGCTTCTGCTAGCTTTTGGTTGACGGATGTTCACAGCGAACAAACACGAACAAACACCGTGTTGTGTATGTTCAAGAAGGTAGCGTGGTCTTTGATTTTCTCATTGGGTGAGGAACCCTGGGTGTGATCAATCAGCCTGATGTCAAGGTTTAAGTACATTAGAACCACAGAGGAAGAAGCTGTGCAGGCCACCAACACCACCACTGCCAGCTCCCTTGGAGAAGCAAAGTACAGATCACCAGGGAGCGAGGAAGTGGGGTTCCCTGGAAGGAAAATGCTGCTTTATTCCTTACGCGCATAGTTTTGCTAGAGGGGTGTTCCCAGTGCTTGCCTTTGGCATTTAGTGACTGCCGATGTGCCTTCGCTGGGAATTTTGCTCGACAGCTGGGAGGACAGCATTTGGTTGAAAGGATCCTGGGTTCTCCAGGCTGCTCTGTGTAGGCAGACGGAAGTTGTCTGAGCAGTGAAGGTGTGGCCGCTCTGCTCCTTGTGTACCTGGGAAGGCTGCAGGCACTCGGCTCCGTTCCTGTGCCTTACACCTTCTAAGGAGGTGGCAACTGCATCCTGTTGGGGCGCCTCACACCTTACTTTTAAGGAATTTCTCTGTAGGTTCTACTTTCTATTTTTTTAAAGCAGTTCATAACAGGCTTTGGGGAGCTGGCGCTGTTGTCAAGAATGAGTGGGTTTCCCTTTTTCTTGGTGCCCCCTGTTGGGTCCCCACAGGACCAGGGTGTCTCCTAGAGGGTGGAGGAGATATCCGGGCAGCAGTTTGGTGTTGGAGCACACAGAGCAGGAGGGAGTCATTGCAAGTGGCGGGGCATGTGTCACGGGGTTGGATGGTGGAGGCTTTTGGCCGGGGTGGTCAACTTGGAGAGTTCTGAGTCAAAGAGGCTCTCGTGTGGGTTTTAGAATTGTGACCCTGCCCACAGGCAAAACCCTAGCCCACAGATTGTGTCCCTAAGGGAGCTTGTGATCCTATCAGGACTCAAGTCCAGGCTTCCTTCTGGTAAATTCTTTTAGTGTTGTTTTTTTTTTTTTTTTTTGTACTGGGGATTGAACCCAGGAGTACTTACCCACTGAGCCACATCCCTAGTCCTTTTATATTTTGAGACAGGCTCTCACTAAGTTGCTTAGAACCTCTCTAAGTTGCTGAGGCTGTCTTTGAACTTATGATCCTCCTACCTCAGCCCGGAGCCACTGGGATTACTGCATCTGGCTTTTAATGGGTTTTGAGCAATTGACTGGTAAGCAAAAACACAAACTTTTAAAGATACCTTTATTTTGTTTATTTTTATGTGGTGCTGAGGATCGAACCTAGTGCCTCACGCATGCTAGGCAAGCGCTCTACTACTGAGACACAATCACAGCTCCCCAAACCCACAAACTTTTAACCGAGTTAGTTTTCCAGGAAGAAATATAAAATACTGTAATGATAGATCAGGGACCTGAATGATTGAATGGGTCCGGTTTGTCCATTTCCTAAGGGGAAACACTGCATTGGGCCTGGCAAAGGTTCAGTTAATGGAGCCTGTGAATTAATAAGCTGGAGATTACAGGAGGAAGGGCACACGGGCTCTGTTGGTATGTTTACGGGAGTGATGTTGTGTCACAGAGAAGTAGAAATCCCCACAGGTGGTCGTACCAGGGGCTCCTTTTTTTTTGCACTGTAATTGAACTCGGGGGGCACTTACCCACTGAGCCACATCCCCAGACCTTTTTATATTTTGAGAAAGGGTCTCACTAAGTAGCTTAGGGCCTCACTAAGTTGCTGAGGCTGGCTTTGAACTGGTGATCCTCCTGCCTCAGCCTCCTAGGCTGCTGGAATTACATGTGTGCGCCAGGTGCTGGGCTCGTACCTACTCTTGTAACTCAGGGTGATGAATGGGGAAGGGACTAGACACAGCCAGAGGGCACTGGGCTTCTAGGGAGGCTGGCTCTGGGAAGATGACAGGTGTGTGTGGGGTTGTTTATGAACACGAGCTGTTTATTGGGGGAGCACCTGCACAAATGGAAGTTTTCTTTACAGAAGGGACATTTCTGCCCTTCTAGTCAACTCTGCAAAGGCAGAGAGCCCCTCACGCCTGCTGCTACTCAGTTGCCTTCACTCATGTGACCCTCTGACCCAGGTGTTTGATCCCCCAGTAGGACATGTCTGCTATTGTAGGCTGCACTTTTACAGGTTGGGTTTTCGGTCACTGTCTCGCTGAGCACAGTGGCCCACATTTTCCTCCACTGTTCTGTGCCCTGGTGTTGCTGGAAACATGTGGTGCGTGTTGTGGTTCCCAGGTAGGGGGTGTTGGGCATGCACACTCTCAGGGGCAGGGGGCAGGTGCTGGGCCACCACACCTGGTCTGGCTTTTGAGAGGCTGTCTTTCGTCTTGCAGGATCCTTGATCCTGCAGTAAGATCGTGCCCTGCAGGGGTCAGGGTGATCAGTAATTTTAGTTTGGATCTCTTGAGCGCCGCCCTGTGTGGATGTTCTGCGATTTCATCTGTGTGAGCTCAGTGACTGTCCAGTCTGGGCCCACCTCCTCTTTCTAAGTGCAGTCTTGCTGTTACTTCAGTGGTGCTAGAGGCCTGGTACCATCAGCTTCCTGGAAGAGTGGACCAGGTGTTTGTACGAACCCACATCTTCGTTCAGTGGATTTGGTTGGACTTGAAAGGAGTTGTTGGAGCGGAGACACCACTGGACTGGTGTCCGAAGCTCTGTGCCCACACATGGTGTGACCTTGGAGAAGTCGCTTCTTACCCTTTTGGCTCTGCCTAATGGGTAGAAGAGAGGGGTCTGGACCAGCGTGGGTGATGTCCAGCAGTGAGTTGCTGAGGAAGAGATGGCTAGGAAGACATTTGCCTTCCCATTAACCCATTTGTTTTCTTTCTGGAACTCCATGTTGACTTGGCTTTTAGGATTATTTTAGCAAAATCTGCCAGAGAAGCTTAATCATGCTCAGTGTAGTGTAAAATTCGAACATTCAGGCACCCATCCCCCACATAGGCACATAAAGTGAAAATGGGGAAGTCCCTAGCAAGGAATGGAGTTGGTGTCTCTGGGGCTGTCTGCTCCTGCAGTGCTTGCTGCTGTCAGCCAGAGACTGCTGGGGTGGTGGTAGCTGTGAAGTCTCAGGGGACTATGGAGAGAAACCTGGCACCTTCAGGAGATCTGCTGACAGGAGGCTTCCCCACTCCCCCTCCTTTTTTAACCTGGTCTGTTAATGATTGCAACTAATTATGTGTCTTTGGTCTTTTTTCAGTTTGCAATTCAAATGCTACTTAAGCCGTTTGTTTGCTTTTGTTTGCTGTGGATCCTGGGCGCCATCTGAGCACAACTTGATGATTGTGTGTTATCATCTTGGGTTAAGTGCTGTCTCATTGCCTTGCAGGCTGCCTGCTGCTTCCCGGGGAGATCATGAAACGAGGTCGCCTTCCCAGCAGCAGTGAGGATTCTGACGACAATGGCAGTAAGTCCTGCTTTGTTGTTCCTGAGCCTTCCAGGGTTTGGGGCAGTGTTAAAACATGATTTTAAATGTAATACTTTAAATATCTGAGGTCCTTTGCATATCAGCAGGTCAGGGACAGCCCCAGGCTGAGCACACTGGAGTGTGATACTGCAGGTCTGTAGCCAGATCTTCCCGGTTAGGCTTCCTGTTTGTTATCCAGGGATGAATAACCCGGTTCCAAGAGGCACTGGCGTGTCTGTTTTTCTTAGACATCATTTGTGGTGCTTTGCAGTTGCCCTTTATGAAAAGGGAACTTCATCAAACCAGGTGCTTATTAACTAGTTCATTCCTACAGGGGGAGGTTGAGGGCCGCCTGGCGTGATGTGAGCACGCAGACCAGTTCTTCAGAGGCCGCGAGCCCGCTCTTCCCGGGCTTTCTCTGACGCTCCTCGGTGCTGATGGTCCTCTGCTGCCCTGCATCTCAGCGCTTGGCACCCTCACATTTCCGCCAGAAGTGGGTTGGCTTCCAGTCAGTCAAAGTAAATGTCACTCAGTCTGCATTGAGCGGCCAGCAGGCGCCTTGGGGAGGAGCTCCCTTCACACAGTGGGAGGAGACTTCGTGCCCAGCACAGTGCCTGAGCTCTGCCCTGCTGGCTTCTGTTGGCCACCCTGAGGAGAGTATGCCATACTGTGGGAGGGGAAGGAACGGGCCTGCTTCAGGGTAAATCTGCTCTGATAGGAAGATGTCGGGCAGATCCAGGTGTGTTGGGACAGTTTCTGATGTGCTGTGGAAGTAGGTATACACACGCTGGAGGGGCGGGCCGGGGAAGCCTCCCCAGGACATGGAAGTTCGGCTGCTCATGGAGGCTGAAACAGGTTTTTGGTTAACATGGCTGTCATCAGTTTCTTGGTCTCTTAATGTCAGCAAATTAAAAGCTGCAGAGAGAAAGCAAGGCTTCGCTGCAGTAGGGGCTGTACCAGTGGCTGCAGGGAACTGCAGAAGGGGACTGGAGCCTGCGGCGCAGCCAGAGGCATGATGCTGCTCGGGTGCAGGCTTGGAGTCAGGAGGGGGCCAGATGTCTGGGGATGTGTGCCCAACTGACCATCCGTGGAGGGCTGGGGAAGGGCCAGGGGCATGGGGCTTTGGGGAAGGCCGCAGAGCCAGTGAGTGAGCCTACTGGTGTCGGCTCCAAAGAGAAGGCTTTCCCTGGCATCTGAGGGGCAAGGCACCAAGGGCTGACCCACCTGCAGGCAGGTGAAGCCACTGTCTGAGTCTGGCTGCTGCCTTCGGAACCCGAGGTGCTTGTAGTTTCCCAGCTTTTACTATTTGTTTTCTCCTCAGGAGAAAACAGGCTTTGGTGTTTCTTCTCAGTCCCCCATGGGGCCGGGCCTGCCAGTGCCCTCCCGAGTTATTAAGTACTCAGTAAGCCTTGCTGCTTGCTTGAGTTTGCAGTTTTGTCCTGAAGCAATTAAAACAGAAGCCTGCGTTATAGGTTCAGAATTAATCAGAAGGTCTTGTGAATTATCTCCACATAGTAATAGTGCCCAGTAAAAGGCTAAAATCCTATTTGTGTGTGTGAGTGTGTGTGTGTGTGTGTGTGTGTGTGTGTGTGTGTGTGTGTACACAGCACAACTTTGGCATTCAGCCTCAGGTTTATGCTCACTCTATTCTCACCACTGCCTCATTTCCTCCTGTGAGAGCTGGGTTAGAGCAGGTTCGTCTGGAATGTTCTCTCAAGCTTAGAGCCTGTCCCTTTTTGGACCACCATTGTCCAGTAGTGTGGAAATGTTCTAGTCTAGGGCAACTGAGGAACTGAATTTTAAACTTCTACTCCATTTTAGTAAACACAGATTTATAAATCCCTGTGTAGCTAGTGATTGCCACTTGTGGCCACCACTCTGTGCAGTGCAGTTCTGGACACAGACACTGTAGACTTGTCCCTTTTTGCTGCCAGAGTCTCTCGCTAGCTCAGACCCCTCGCTCAGTGAGCTGGGGCTACCATAACAAAGCACCATAGGCCTGGTTAATTAACAAACAGAAATGGGTTGTTTCAAATGGGTTTGTTTCCTGGAGCTGCAAGTTTTAAGATCAGTGTTGGCAGGCTTGGTTTCTTCTGAGGCCTCACCCAGTGGCTTGCAAATGACCTTTTCCTTGCTGTGACCACATGTGGTCTTTCCTCTCTGCACAGACATCCCTGGTATCTCTCTGTGTGACTAAATTTCCTCTAATGACACTGGTCAGATTGGAGTAAGGCCTGCCCTGACCGTCTCATTTCCAGACCCTGCCTCCAGTATGGTCACAGTCTGAGGTACCGGGGGTTAGGGCTTCACACGATAATGGGCACAGTGCAGCCCACAGTAGCCCTGGAAGGGAGATGCCTCATCTGAAAGATCTGAAAGTACATTAACCAGTTAGAGACAAAGGAGGAGGAGTTGCCCAGAGTCCACCAGAAGGGTGTTTCCGAGATGGCCTTTCCTGTGGCCTCCCTGCAGAAGCTGCAGATGCTGGAGCTTGGTTCCTTCCTAGCCGTAGGCTGGGCCTGAGACAGGACGGCTGGCTGCTGGCAGCAGGTAGGCCATGCTTTTGCCGTAGGGTTGGTCCATCGTGAGAGGTGTGCGGATTCTCTGCGGCCGCCCTGCCTGTGCACATGAAGTGATTTGGTACTTGTGGCAGATGATGACGGTGGTGGTGAACAAACAGGTCTCACTGCAAATGCCAGGCCCCATCAAAACGTACACGTTTTTAACATGGAGCACCCTTGCCTCTCCCACTGAGGTGCACTAGAGTGCCTTCTCTCTTGTGCTGCTGGGGGCCCAGTAGGCATGCCCGCTGCCGCTGGTGTAGAGTCTACGAGGGAACACCACCTGATAAGTGCTCGCCTCCATCGCCGCTCAGCTGGGCTGGGCCTGTGCGCTGGTCACTCCTGGCTCTCCAGCCTGCTGGCTGATAGGATTTTGGCAGCAGTTCCCAGCCCAGCACAGAGCATGTGTCCAAGTGGAGGAGAGGCAGCAGCAGACGTCAGCATGGGGCACAGTACTGGCCACGGCCACATGGCGCCTTGGCCGCGGCCACACCGTGCCCTGCCCTCTGTGGTGTCTGGAGCTCATGCTTTGTTTTCTGGCCCGGCCTAGGGGATACCAGTGTGGTATTTACAGCTGGGGATGGGTGGACGCTCGCTGTGCCAGGCACAGGTCCTCTTCCAGCCGCAGGCCTAGTCCTGCTGTCTTTCTCCAGGCGCCCGGGAGGCCCCAGTCCTGCAGTGGGATGGAGCGGAGCTGGGGTTTGCAGGCAGCTCTAATTGCTGGGCTCCTGGGACCGGGTGGCTCAGCCCATCTCTGACGTTATGCCTCATGCCAGGGTGTGGCCCAGGGAACAGGCCCTTTAATTTCCTGCTTCCCGTCCAGGATCCTCTGACCTTAGGGCTTTGGCAAGTGTGGGAATTAGTCCTACCAGCTGTGTTCATTATTTCGTTTTATCTGCAGAGGATAATTCAAACATCAAGTGTCCCTTCTTTTGGCAGGAATAATGTTACTTGTTGTCTGAGGCTAATTAATAACCCTGTATCTTTAGATTTTTTCTTCTATTAAAAATAAGACAATTAAATAGTGTTATCTGGCAAACCCCGCCCCCACCCAAGTCACAAAGTCTTTGGCTGGGTGAGGCAGCCAATTACAAGTGGTGTTTTTGTTGCTTCTGGTTGTTTTGTTCCGTACTTCAGAGAGGGAAATTGGTTCCCTTTTGCAAAGAGCCGGAGGAGGGCTCTGATCACCTGTGGTTGTTCCTGAAGTTGTGCAGCATGGCTTCCTACTCTTGGATAACTTGCTAAATTTCAGGGTTTTGTCGGCCTCCCTATGGGAGGCAGGTCTGTAGCAGGTGTGGTGTGGGGCCCTCCCTGGCCAGCCAGCTTCCATGGAAGCCGGAGCTCCTGGAAAGTCTTCTGTCTCTCAGTTATCAGCTGGGCTGTGGTCCATCACCTGAGAGCCAATGGGCAGAGAAGAGAGTGGCCTGAAATTCGAACTCCCTGATTTCCTGTTGGCAGTGCAGGCTGAGGGACGAATATGAAGTGTGGACTTGTCCTTCTGGACTCTCTGGCTTTTTAATGAAGAGAGATGAGCACTTTTAGGGGAGGGTCCATACTTCCTGCTTTGGGCCCCATTGCATTTGTTCCGTCAGTGGGTCCCACACATTGTTGGCAGCGTCCCTTCCCTCGGATCTGACTGACTGCCTGGGTACTCGCGTGCCGGGTGTCTGCAGGGCTCTCGTCTGAAGGGCTCTCCACCTGCAATGCTGTTGCTGTTGGACTGTGCGTTTGACTTCCTCTTTTCCCCTTATCATTGAGGTCTCATCCAGAGAGGAGCCTGCTGTGGTCCTTGGACTTGGACCTGGCAGGAGTGCTGGGTGACTATGATAACGCCCGTGTGTCAGCTGACTGAAGGCCCGTGTGCATTTCAGTCCGCTGGATGTTCTTGGGCCAGCTCTTTGAGTGTGTGTTTGAGGTCCTTGTTTTTCGGAAGGTGGAAGTGAGTGGGAGTGACCACAGAGGTCCTCTGGGCTGGAGTGGAAGAGCCACAGCAGGCGTAGGGTCAGTTGAGATGCCAGCAGCAGTGAAGGCAGCCCTGCGGTCTTGCAGTTAGGGTTGACAACTAGCAGAGCTTTGGGTGTGCTCAGGACAGGTAGAAGTGGCAGCTTCACCTGCACAGGGGTGGCCAGCCCTCAGGTGGTGCATGGGCTGGGACGGCCCAGCGTCTCACGGAGCCTACTGGTTAGGCTCCATGAGTTAAGGCTGGAGGCAGCAGCGTGTTGTATTCCAAAGCTGCGTCTGCAACATGGAGGGTCTTGAGCCAGTTGCAGTTGTTTCACAGCCTGAGAGTGGACCTTCCGGCGCAGCTGAGAGGCTTGACGCGCGGGTGCCTGGGTCGGTGTGCACTGCGTATTATTAGCGCCACTCCTAGGTTCCCTTACTTAGAGCTAGGGCAAGACAGGAGGCTGTTTTTAATATTTCAAGGGGGAGTGTTGATGCCGTATCACAGGACCAGGAAGAAGGGCTCCAAGTGTCGTGCGTGGGCACGGTCCGCGCTGGCTGTGCCGTGATCTCTGTTACTTCAGAATCCCCAGAGGTTCTGTCTTGATGGAAGCCGGGGTTGAGGAACCAAGACAAACCCTTAGTTTAGTATCAAATTGTTCTTGAACAACGTACATGTCTTTTAAGTCTCTTGAGTTCGTCACCGGAGCAGACTTGAGGTTAGGTGATATCTTACCTTGTGTGTGGAAATAGAATAATGTTAGACATTATTACCACATTTTTAGGGTTGTCAGATTCTCTCCCAAAAGCCAAAAATGAAGCATTTTCCTAGTCATATTCCTCATGCACGGTGTCATTAAACGCCAGCTTTCTGGAAACAGAAGCCCAGCCCAGCCCCATGTGCTCTGGGCTGACGGTTTTCAGCCAGGGCCTGTGATTTACTAGAGCACGGATGACTGTCCCCAGTCCTGCCACTGTTGGAAATAGTGTCCTTCGGGGTTGAACCTGCACCCCAGGCTTGTCAAAAAGCATCTTAGAGCATGGCTTTTGTTTGGACAGGCCCAGGCCCAGGCCCTCTGCGGGCCGGGACAGGGCTGTACCGTGAGCAACACCCCAGCCCTCTCCTTTATAAATTAAAAAAGGAATGCAGGGTATTTTTGCTTTGATAATATTCGGGGAGCTTCCCGACCTGGTGTGGATGCTGGTGGAATGACAGTAGCTGCCCCTGGACGGAGGTGTGTTCTAGACAGGAGGAAGTGGTCCCCCGTGGATCTTTGAATGTTGCTCTCCCTTCCTTGACCTGGTTTTCTTCTGTTGGGTGAAACAGGAGGGTAGTCCTGGTGCCTGCCACCTTCAGTTCGTGGCTTCCAGTGATGGGCAGTGGTACTGGTCAGAGCAAGACTGACTGCTCTGACCAATACCGCTTAAAATTCTTTTGGTCTACTTTTCAAAACAATATTGAGAATTTGCTGAGTGCTCAGCACTGAGTCAGCTATACTGTGTGTTATAAATTCTGCGCCTCGTTCTGGTGGCTCTTGATAGAGTAGCTGCTTTCGATATGAGAATGAAAATCAAGAACAAGATTTCCAGCAGCTTCGTCCTGCCACTGGACACAGGCCGAGCAGCGCCCTCAGATCCCTGTCCCCTGATCCAGGAGCCGAGTCTCAGCTTTATGCAAACCACCCGTGTAAGATAAAATAGGAAATTTCCTTTTCCACTGGGTAACATCTCAGTGACAGTAGCATTTGTTTATTTATGTGTTGATTTATTTTGGTACCCAGGATTGAGCCCAGGGGTGCTCACACACTGAGCCATACCCCAGTCCCCCCACCTTTTTTTTTTTTTTTTTTTTTTTTTGTTTGAGGGATTGAACTCAAGGCCTTGTGCATGCAGGGCAAGCACTTTACCAGCTGAGCCATATCCCCAGCCCTTCCTCCCGCCTTTTTAAAAAAATTATTTTAAAATATTTAGGGACAGGATCTTCCTAAGTTGCTGAGGCTAGTCTTGACCTTGTGATCCTCTTGCCTCATCCTTCCAGGCTGCTGGGATTATAGGCATGACTGACAGTAGCTTTTAAATAGCTTTGTTGAGGGATAATTGACATATGGCAAGCTGCACATATTTAAAGTGTACACATGGATACATTTGGACGTGTTTATACCCATGATGTCATCAAAATCAAAGTGATCCTGCCCACTTTTCCCACTTTTCAACTACCGATCTGCTTTCTGTCATTATAGATTAGTTTGCATTTTCCAGAGCTTTATATAAATGAAATAATACAGTCCGTATCCTTTTTTTGGTCTGACTTCTTTTACTCAACATAACTATTTCACCGTTCATCCGTACTGCAGGTATTAACAGCTCATTTGACAGCTGGCTCATGTTCCCGTGTATGGACATACCAGTTTATTTACTTGTGGTGTGGTAGTAGATGTTTTGTTTCCAGTTTTTTGCTTTCATAAATGAGCTGCTGAGAACATTTCCTTATGTTAATGATAAATTAAATTTAGCTTTTCTGGTGTTTCCCTTGCAAGGTTTTTTTTGTGGCACTAGGCATGGAACCCTGGACCTTGCACATGCAACACATGCTCTGCCATTGAGCCACATCCTGGCCCACAAAGTGGTTCTGATAGGGTCAGTTTTGATTTCTTACCCTCTGCATTATATCAACACTAGGTAAATTAAGAGGAGCAGACTGTTTTGGGGTGGACTAGGGCTGCGCTTGGTTAATACTGTTGGATAACTTTGAAGATAAGTTTTTTGAAAGCAAATGTGGTGCAGACACCAGTTTCCAAGACTTACAAAAGCAGTCCTAGGAAAAGCCTCCAAGTGAGTGTTGTCATTGGGGAGTATGCTGTGCCCACAAAGCTGTGAGCTTCTCGTGAACCCTGGGAGATGTGGATCCCAGAAAAGGCAAGAGGGTTGTAGACCCCAAAGTAGTTTTAACCGTGAAGGTATTTTTGTCTCTAAGGATCCTCCTCGCTCTCCCTCATGTTAACTTTTAAACTACAGCAGTGCAGTGGTTTCTTTTTAAGTGTTTAGCTTTGTTCCATTTATGATCCTTTCCACGGAGATTGACAGTGAAGAAGCCCCGTTCCTGCTGCAGTCTTCTTTCCCACCCTGGGCCTCCTGGGCCTCCTTCCAGACAGTGAGTGTTCTCCTTCTGTCCTCCCTGGGCCTGCAGACTGCTGGAGGATGGCCTCCAGGACCAGCGGGCCGAGCAGCCCAGCCATTTTCTCTCCAGGCTCCTAAGGTGGCTTCTACCTTTCCAGGAGTGACGAGTTTTAGGGCAAGCCGAGCTCACCCTAGTGTGCCCAGAATATTCTTTCAGCACGAGAATGAAGCCGTCTTATTCAGGGTCGAAAGAAACACTCGTTACAATTCTCACTGGTCCCATGTTTGTGGTCCTGGGGGAGGAGTTCAGGCTTGCCGTGCTGGGGAAGCGCGCTGCTGTGGAGCCGCACCCAGCCCCACTTTCCACTTTGCAGGGGGAGTGTTTTTGGTTGTCGTTTTGGTGCTGGGGGTTGAACCCCCTGAGCCACCTCCCCAGCCCTTTCTAGTTTTTGTTTTGAGACAGGGTCTAAGTTGCTGAGGGCCGGTCCGCGTTGCTGAGGCTGGCCCTGAACTCGTGTTCTCTTTCCTTGGTCTTCTGAGTCACTAGATTACAGTGTGCCATCTTGCCCAGCTAGAAGGGACTACTGAAATGCCATGGGGTCACTTGAAGGCAGTCTCATTCCGCCCACCTAGTAACAGCCTCTTAACTGGGGCCCATGGGTGGCACTGATGCCTTCCCTGTCAGAGGGAAGCTGGAAATTCCGCGGTCATTGCAAATCTGATGACAGGCTTACGTGCAGGGTCGACTTCTTAATGTCCCTGAGGTCTTAGGAGTGCTTTGATCCTGTGTCCCCCTGTCTGGATTCTGTAGAGATGAGGGCTTCTGAGTGACAGGTGGCTTTACAGGTAGAATGGCGGTTTCCTCAGGCTTTTGGCTTTTAATTTTGGGGGTTTTGTTGATTTCCGGGAAATGGTACCATAGGTGTGTCAGATCAGGTGCTGATGATAGGGTAGGCACAGGAGGTGAGTTCTTAGGAAGCTGGACACAATCTGCAGGTGGCTGTGAGTGTTGTTTTGGGTCTCTGGCAACAGTCTGGACCCCAGAGAGGGGCCATTGCAGGTGTCCGTGTCATGCGTGAACAGTGGGCCGTGGCAGGAGTGGAGGACAGACTGAAGCTCAGCTGTGGGAGAGCTGAGTTGATGACTCGGCCACGGACGGAGGGGCCGTGTCCTGACGGGAGGTCCGAGGGTGACTAGTAGATCGGTGACCTGGAGTGGAAGCGCTGGCAGTGTTCATCACAGCAGGCCGGGCAGGGCCAGAGTGGGTGTGGTGCTCTGGGGAGCTCAGTTTGTGATGCTGAGTCGGCAGACCCAGCTCAAGGCTTGCGGTCTGACATGAAGGGGGACTGGATCTGGCACGTGGGAGGAAGCTCAGTGAAGAGTGCAGGTCTGCTGGTGTCCTTTGGGTGTGCTGTGCTAGAAACAGCAAGGTTCATGGCTTCCCAGAAGCAGAACCCACAGTGGGAGCCCCGCTGAGCACTTTTGCTGAGGCAGAGGGAGTACATCCAGCAGGATGGAGTCATTGCTGCTGCAGAGAAGTGCCCAGCTTCGGCAGGTAGGGGACCTCGGTGCCATTTGCCAGGATTAGACACCGTGGCAGCGCGGGAGAGAGAGCCAGTGCGTTTTCATGGAAAAGAAGAGTGGCCGTTGAGTTACTTGCAGGCTTTTTGTTCCAGGGAAGACTACATTTTTATGCTTTGTTGAGTCCTCTCCCCTGCCGCCGTGAAGTTTAGAGCCCGGTCTTATGTGAGCACGGTGATCTTTGCATTTAGAAAGTTATCGAAAACTCTGCAAGACATTCTTGGGTTGAATGTAGGAATGTGAGGCCGAGAGCCTCTTGGGAAGCGCAGGCTCCCTCTGCACTTGCTCTGCGGTGCGCTGTCCTCGTGTGCTGCCCCGCCCAGCCACCATGCGTGCTCGGGCCAGTGTCGGCCTCGGGGTGCCTGGGGAAATGAGTGGCAGCAGTCGGAGCTCTGAGAGTCAGGGGTGCCTTGGGCGTCAGCCCCTTGGTGAGCTTTGATGAGTTTGGGCCAGGAAACCCCTGAGAACTCAGTGACCTGTCCAGTTTTTAATGACCCCTATTTGGATATTTATTTTTCTCCAGGCCTATCAACTACATGGTCCCAGAACTCCCGGTCCCAGCACAGGAGAAGTTCCTGCTCCAGACATGAAGACCGGAAGCCTTCTGAGGTACTTCCCGCATACCTGCCCGCCTCTGCCTGGCGGACGTGCACCGTGCACGAGTACATGCTGCCCCCGCATGCCCTCTTGGCTGATGTTTGTGCAGTCCTGGGCAAGTCAAGCTCTCTGTGCCCTCGTACCACCTGTAAGATGGGGGTTTCTCAGGTGTGTGCTTTGTGGGGTTCTCTGAGTGAAGTCTGGGTCAATACGCATAGGCGCATATATGCAGAGCACGTGGACGCTTCCCGGCACACAGAGCGTGCCCAGTAACTGTTAGCTGTTATGATTAATGGTCTTCTTTCTTTCCTTTCCTGTTTCATCTCTGCTGGCTCCCAGCAGCTCTCCCTCTGGCCAGGAAAAGAGTGATTCAGCTGCAGCCAAGTCACTGCCAGTCTCAAGTTAGTTTTAGCCATGAATTTGTGGCTTATTTGGCAACAACCCAACCCCAACATAACTCTGGGGTTTTGTTTTGGGGATTATGCTAAGGATTCCCCCTCATTCCTAATTGTTTCTCTTCTTATGTTTCCCCTGGTGCTCCACATTTTTTTCTGGTCTTTCTACCTGCATTTGTTTTTAGGGTACATCTTTCTCTGCTCTGTTAGAGACCCCCCTGTCTTGGGGTCTGTCTCATGTGAACACCTCTGATGGGCTCTTAGGATTCCACAGTTTGCAGGTGAGCAGGTTATGGAAGGAACTTGTGGTTGGACTCTGGTTTTGTGCTGCCTCTTGATGGTGGACTTCACAGTTGACCTCAGGGTCAGTAATGCACTGAAATGCCGCAGCAGAGAAGTGTCCTCAGAGTTGCCACAGGACGTTGTGTGCAAAGTGGTGGAGTTGACTGGTGACACCCTCCAGGAACTCTTGCACATCCTACCTCCCAGGAGGGGCCTCCGCGTTAGGTCAGGTGCTGCTGAGGAGGTGGCCATTCCATCCCTTGGGTTGTTCCAGGCCTTTTGCTTTCACTTCCTTTCCAGGTACTGGTGTCAGCTGTTATTTGTATTTCTTCTTTTCGATTCCTTGTGCTGCCTTTCTAATGTTTCTGATGACCCTCTAAGTCCTTTTTGAAGTTCACACTGTGCTGTTTCAGTGCAGGTGTGCAAGAGCCCCACAGGAAGCTGAGTTGGTGCCCACCATGTAAATGGGAGACCCTTCCACACCCCTGCAGTGCCTGTACCAGGTATCGAGGGAGTCTCTGAGCAGCGGGACCACATGCCAGTCTTCTCCTGACCTGCACAACTTTCTCTGAATTCAGACCGCCTTTTAAGTAAAGTGCTCATGTTGAGCTGTCAGGAACTTGGGAGCGAAGATCATTTGTGGGTGTCTTTTAGTTCTTGACCAGCACCTCCCCGGGTCTCATGAAGGAGTGGTGGGCTGCCTTTTCTCATCTTGTTGCTGCTGTCGGGTCCCCTCCTGTGGCAGACTTGCTTCCTTTGTAAGGGACTGCTTCGTGGGCAGGAGAAGACAATGGACTGGGCGCCTGGGTCAGGGGCTCTGTGCTTGACAGGAACTGATGATACTTATAGATCTTTGTGGAAGGTGTTTGACCGGGTTCTTTCTTACTGATGGGACTGTAGAAACAAGGAGCGGCATTGGGGGAAAGCCATCATGAAAGATGGCAGTGTGGAGAAATGGCCTTTTAGTTGAGATACTGCCTCAGACTTGATTGTGATAAGTTTATTAAAGTGACCACCAGCCTGAAAAGCCACCAGGAAAAACAGATATGGACCTGTTAGCAGGCATACGATGTGAACTGCCCTTAGCAGCACAAGAAAGAACTCCCTGTCCCGAGAGGAGAGAGTGTAAACAGAGGGCAGCTCACAGATGCATGCTCCTCTGCCAAATGCAGCTTGGGCCATGCGGACGCCAAGGTCGGGCCTCCTTATGTGTCCTGGTCTGGAGCAAGCTGAGGACGAGGCCTGAGAGGTGGCGGTGCTCTGCTCTGCCTGTGGTCAGGCCTGCTTGACAGGACACCACAGGCCCAGGAGTGCCAGGGAGGTGCCAGGACCCCTTCCTGCAGATCCCTCTTTTTGGTCTGTGATGAGAATTGGGGTAATTTGGAGTCTTGGGGTCTGTTTCACCTCTTTCTCCCCTCACAAGTGTTGCTTCCTGGGTAGAGGTCATGCCCGGTGAAGTGGGGTGTGAACGCACATGCTGTTCCAAGCCACTCCCCTGACTTGGCACCTTCCAGATATTTCCAGGCGTGTGGTTCTTCCTGGTGCTAGTCAACCTGGACCTTGCCCTCAGCAGACTCAGGGCCATGAACCCCATGCCCAGCAGGTAGGGGCTGGTGGGGGTGGTCAGTGCAGAGGATGCGGCCTTGGTGGTTCTAGGTTTTGGCTTGAGGTTGTTAAAATTAATGAGTTTTATTTTTAAACATTAACAGAGAGCACCCTTGAGTGAGGTGTCTCCCCTGGGGTTTCCGTGTGTGTGTGTGTGTGTGTGTGTGTGTGACTGGCTCCCTTGGTGAACAGAGAGTTCTTAGAAGTTTTCAGAGGACAGCAAGGTTTCTTCGTTTGTGGATGGAGTTGTCCTGCTGCATCTGCCTGTGTTGACAGGAGGGGTGAGAGGGCAATACTGCCAGCTGCCGCCACTCCAGGCCTGCATGAGGCAGAGTGTGTCCAGCGAAGGGTTTCTGCAGGATGCCAGCCTTGTTTTGTGTTGATCCGGTGACCTTGTTACCCTGCAGCGCCGTGGTTACCCCGCAGCTGCTGTTGCTCTGGAAAGAATGCACATGTCAAACGTCAGTGTCCCTTTCTGTCCCTTGCAGGTGTTTAGGACAGACCTGATCACCGCTATGAAGTTGCATGACTCCTACCAGCTGAACCCGGACGAGTACTATGTGTTGGCAGATCCCTGGAGACAGGAATGGGAAAAGGGGGTCCAGGTGCCTGTGAGCCCGGGGACCATCCCACAGCCCGTGGCCAGGTAGAATTGCCCCGAGGAGAGGACTGTGCCTCTGCCCACCCCTGCCTTCCCTCCTTTCCAGCCAGGAGCCTGAGAAGAGACAATTTCTGAATTAGCAGCAAAATAACGTGAAGTCTCCATGGAAATAGAAATGTAGCAGAGCCCAGCATGGTGGTGCACACCTGTAATTCCAGAGACTCAGGAGACTGAGGCAGGGGGATCACAGGTTTGAGGCCAGCCTGGGCCTCAAAGGGCCTTATTTGACTCTGTGTCAAAATAAAAAGTACTGGAACATAGCTCAGTGGTATGTCAGTTGCCTAGCATGCTTGAGCCTCTGGGTTCAGTCCCAGTACTGCAGATGGATGGATGGATGGATGGATGAAGAGGACACACAGTTCAGATACAAAGAGAAAATAGTTAGCCATTGTGGGGCGGTGTCGCCCTCGAGGGAAGAGGGAAGTGCCAGGACACTCGGGAAGTGACTGGCTGTTGCGGGGAAGCTTGGACGCCCCCTCGCTGTTGCCTCTTGTCATGCTCTGCGTGGACTCTAGAGATTTCTGCAGGAGAGAAGTGTTTCCAGCAAGGGCACTTCTGGCCAGCGTTGGTTGGTTATTCCCCTGGAGGACAGGTAAAGAAAGCAGGCTTTTATTTTATGTCATTCGTTTTTTTGTGTGTGTACTGGGGATTGAACTCAGGCCACTTAACCACTGAGCCACATCCTCAGCTCTATTTATTTTTTATTGAGACAGGGGTTCATTAAGTTGCTTAGAGTCTCACTAAGTTGCTGAGGCTGGCTGTGAACTTGCTATCCTCCTGCCTCAGCCTCCTGAGTCTCTGGGATTATGGTGTGGTGCCACTGCACTGCGCTGGGCAGGGTTTTAAAGCAGGGGAGTGTATTCGAGTCCTATATTAGCTCTTCTGCCAGATGTTCTCATGGAGTGACCTCCAGACCCACTGAAAATCCCTCACCTCTCTTAGGGCAAATCCTCGTGAACTCCAAGGTGGAGCTGCCCCCTGGTTGCTTGTGTCCTCCCATGTCTGCTCTCAGGAAGAGGACCGAGTACCCCCCGCTCGGCTGCCACTCTGTTACTGAGCATGGCCTGGCCTCACCTCTTGGCTTTCCTCTCTTTGTGTCTCTTTAGGCACTTGATTGGATTTGAGTGTTGTCCTTGGGATCTCTGAGGAGCCTATCCAGTATGACAAATGTCCATATTATGTTGCAGTCCGTTGTGGATGGGCAGACTTAGGTAGCCTCCAGGAGACACCAGGGCTTGGTGGAGCAGTGCCTGCTGGGCCTGCAGGGCACACACAGGGTCTGCCTTAGAGGCTTCCCTGGGATGCAGCCCAGCCCAGGCACACTTGCCTTTGCAGCTGGGGGTCTAGGGCAGAAGCAGTGAGCATGCACCGGTTTTTAGTCGGAACCTGCTGTCTTGAGTAGGAAAGCTAAGTCCCTTCTCTTTGCCTGTCTTGTGGCCCTCTAGACAGAATCACTATGTTAATTGAAGGAGGATGAAAGTACTTGTGTCACTTGTGGGGCAGCCTGTTGACACGGATGCAGACTGTGGAAACACAGCTGTGGAAGATGCTGGGGGCCTTGGTTCCTGGCTGGGGTGGGTTTGCTCTTATGTGAGAAGGGTGAGGCAGGCAGCTGGTCTCCAGGTGCTGACAGGTCAGGGGAGTGTCAGTGGGAGAAGAGGACACCTGGGCTCCTGTTTGGGGATCATAGGCTCACATTGGGAGAGTCCCCTGCTCGGCTGGGATGCTCTGTGTCTTAGGTGTGCTTGATGACTGAGGCCTAACTTTTTCTCTCTGATCCCTTCTGATAGATGAGAGTGGACAGGCACCTTCCCCTTTTCCAGCATGTGCTGTATGTGTCCAGCCCAAGGGGCTGTTTTTGCTCCTGCAGATGTTCTTAAGAAACCAGTGCTGGCAAGTCATGTTCTGATGACCTCTGGCAGGGATGGGCAGGCCTGGTTATGGAAGTGATTGACCCTGACACTTGAGAGTCAGTGCTTTTGGATGCTGGCAGCAGGCCTGAGGCGCCAGCGACATAGCTGGTGGCAGACTGTCTTGTGAAGAGGTCTTGCAGACTCCTGCACAGCGTTTTCTGGGTTGGGTTTCTCATGTGGTATTTGGGTTATGGGCCTGTGTTCTCTGTGAACTGGGGATGACCCTGGGCATCTGGGCGTCAGGAGCAGGCTGACCCCAGGGAGAACGGGTAATGTGGCCATCTTCTCTTCCTGTCGACCAGGGTTGTGTCAGAAGAGAAATCCCTCATGTTCATCAGGCCCAAGAAGTACATCGTGTCGTCGGGCCCTGAGCCTCCTGACTTGGGCTACGTGGACATCCGCACGCTGGCCGACAGTGTGTGTCGATACGACCTCAACGACATGGATGCTGCGTGGCTGGAGCTGACCAACGAGGAGTTCAGGGAGATGGGTGAGACTCAGGGCGAGGGTGCGGATCCACTGCCAGCTCTTCCTCGGGTGGGGGTGATGAGGGGCTGGGAGGCGAGTGTCCCTTGTGGAACAGCAGCACAGCCTCAGCCCGAGCTCCTCGGCTGTTGTGAATGGTGTAATTAATAAGAACTGGGCTAATTCATCAGCTTGAAAGATACTGCAGGATCTTTTGGCAGGAAAAATTACGTAGTTGTATAACATAAATTGAATATGTGCTGAAAGATGTTTGTCTTAGGTGCTATTGGTCTTTTCATGGTAAAAGTTATAAGGCATAGTATTGAATTTTCAAAGTCATTGTCGTTTCCAAAACTAGGAGTTCTGAGGAACTGGGGTGAGAAGTTGACTGTGGAGAAGCCCACAATCGTAATTAAATAGGTGGCCCTTTGCGTGTGTGCAGGCTGGACTCTCGGTGCCTAATGTGTTCTTCCAGTTTACAAACTGATGGCTTTAAGATCTATGCTAATGCACTAAAGTTGTTGTAGGCTCTAGTAACATTTCCAGCGATTTTTTTTTTTTTTTTTCAGCTTCAATGTCCTAATTTATTTTTATTACCCATTGTTTTCCTCTGTGCACAAGTGATTTCATTGTAGCAAATGTGGAAAACTGCAAACAGAAGAAAATAAATCCTCTCCCCCTCCCAGCTCAGACCAAGATAGTCACTTCCAATTTACCTTTGGTCTTTCTTACGGAAGAGTATGTTTTCTCTGATCCATAGTACACTGCCTTCCTCTTTTTCCCGTGCTGGTCCTTCATGTGTCTGATTAGCTGTATTTCTGCTCGTCGGATCGGCGTGCAGAGGGATAAGCTGGTTAGAGGGAGTCGAGTGCTTGGAGTGAAATAGTTTTCTGAGCACTTTTTTTTTTTAAAGCACAAGAAAGTAAAGTTTAAAAAAAAAACAGTGCCCAGACTGCCAGCACGTGACTGTGACTTCTGAAAGTCACTTATGCGCTGGTGTGTAGTTCAGGTACAGCAGCACGTCCCCTTGTGGTAAGCACCGCGGTTAGTGAGCGCGGGTCTCTTCCAGGGATGCCCCAGCTGGACGAGTTCACCATGGAGCGGGTCCTGGAGGAGTTTGAGCAGCGCTGCTACGACAACATGAGCCACGCCATAGAGACCGAGGAGGGCCTGGGGATCGAGTATGACGAGGATGTGGTCTGTGACGTCTGCCAGTCCCCCGACGGCGAGGACGGCAATGAGATGGTGTTCTGTGACAAGTGCAACATCTGTGTGCACCAGGTAGGTGGCACCCGGGGTGCGCCCAGTGGGACCCCTGCCCCGCTACACAGAACCTGCTGAAGGGCTGGGCGCTGGGGTTGGAAGCATGTGTTGCCCGCTTCACGGCAGCAGGCCAGGATCCAGCTCGGAGCGCTGGAGAAACCAGTGCCGAGGGGCAGCCAGCTTGCTTCCAGCGCACTGCAGCCGGGGTGCCTTAAACCACGAAGCCTGTTGTGCTGTTCTAGAGGCTGCAAGTCCAAACGCGCTGTCAGTAGGCCTGTTCCCTGAGTACATGGGCAGCTCTTCCTGGCCTCTCCAAGCGGGGGTGGGCCTTCGGTCTTGGGCATCTGGCTTTCTTTCCCCTGTTGTCTGTTGTCGTGGAGCCGTTTTTGTGAGGAGCTGGGTCATGTTGGTCAGGGGCCCAGGTCCTCCAGTGCACTCCTAATTATGTCCACAGGGCCTGTTTCCACATCAGGTCGCATTTTGAGGTGGTGGGGCTAAGGACTTCAGCATGTCTTATCAGCATGTCTTATGGGGGACCTTTAACTTGGGTAGATGTGTTAATTAATGTATAGTGCACACGGAGCTGTTGAAGCTCAGGAGGGTCATCGAAGGTTATCTCAAGGAAAGTAGGATTTGGTGGCTGCTTGCTGTTGTCCACAGAGTCTTTAGAACTTCAGTGGGTTGGGCACCGGATAATTCTAAAAGATTTTGACAGTCTCCATGCCTGTTCTGTCATTTTCAGTTAGTTTGTTGATGAATTTCTTCATGCATTTCTTTTGTGCATGTAGTACTGGGGATCATCCCAAGGGTTACCACAACCCAGCCCTTTTTACTTTTTATTTTGACAGGGTCAGACCTGTGTGATCCTCCTGCCTCAACTTCCAGAGTAGCTGCAACTGCACCTGCTCTTTGAAGTTCTTTATTTTTGGCACTGGGGTTTGAATCTAGGGGTGTTCAACCACTGAGCCACATCCCCAGCCCTTTTTTTATATTTTATTTAGGGACAGGGTCTCACTGAGTTGCTTAGGGTCTCAGCCTCCTGAGCCGCTGGGGTTACAGGCATGCGTCACTGCCCTGACTCCTTGAAGTTCTGATTGCCATTTTCTTAGTAGGCTGCCGCCTCTTGGCTTTATTTCTTACCTGCAGACGTCACCAGCTGTGGCCTTGTCCCAGCTCATCTTGACGAGGCATCTCAATCATAATCTCCTGTGGTGAAGCCCATCTCTCAGCTCTGGATTTTCAGGTTATCTGGGGAGTGTCCTGGGCAGGGCTTCTCATGCGGTGCTGGCATCACAGGCAGCGTGACCGCTGTTGCCGCTCTTGGTTGCTGGTGCCCCTTCACTGGGGTGACCCTTCAGTCTTTCCCTGCTGCTTGGCTTGTGACAGCAAGTTCTGCTGGAGACCTGTTTGAACTCTGTTTCGTGAACGAGCTGGCCTCTGTCAGGGAGGGGCCGCCTGGGGCCTCCCCGGCAGGGGTGGTGACAGAACTGGCCCTGGCACTCAGGGCTGGAGACCCCACTTCCCCTCTTCTGTTCTTTCTGCCATACTGTGTTGTCCCTTTTCCTCGTTTTTCTTGGTGAGAGCCTCTGGCTTGTCGAAGGCATACTTCATTCTTTTAAATGAGTGAGATCAGGCTCTAGAAGGCCTGATGGAGACGCTTAGTGTTCGAACTGTCCGGGTGTCATTCAGCAACATCAGGAAGGGGTTTGTGTGCCACCCATGTCACGGTGGTGGCTTCTTCATGGCCCCGCGCGGGCCGAGCCTCAGCGCTCAGGGCACGCCTGTGGTTTCCTTTGCGTCCTGGGGACTCAGAGTGCGTGGCTGTTTTGTGTCTGGAGAATTGGAGCTACGTGACGCGACTTCCTGGCCTTCCTGGCTTCCGGTTCATCGAGGATAAGCTTCCGGGCCGCCTGGTCTTCAGAGGGCTCTGAGGGCCCCGGTCCGCGGTGCCTCCCTCTCGCTCTGCTCTCGGCGCCGCTGCTTGGAGCCGTCTTCATCGCTGCCGTTGTGCAAGCCCTGCGTGCTGCGGTGGAGGCCGTCTCCTCAGAAGAGGCTTCGTTCTACACATGAGCCGAAGAGCCCCAGTTCTCCCTTTGTCTGGGGTGTCTGTTTTTTGAGTCTCTTTGCTCACGTGGGAGGGTGTTGGGGTCTGGCTGGTGGAGGTCGCCCAGCCTGGGAGTGAGGTGTCCTTGGTTTACTTCAGTTTCCGGCCACTGCCCTGGGTCGCCCCTCCCTGGGCCCCTGCGGTGGTGAAGAGGAGGGTAGAGGAGGATGGCTTCCCCACCTGACGCCTCGCAGTGCTGAGGACTTGATGCTCTCTGTCTAGAATCCTGGTGTGGACGTGTTTGTGCAGCAACACTGCGAGCAGATCATGGTCGACTCTCCTGTCCGTGGCTTGCAGGAGTACCCTGTGCCAGGCGAGGATGCGTTTGTGTGTCCTCAGAGCACAGACCTATGCAGTGCCTCCTGTGCTGGCCTCTGCTGTTCCCTGAGGGAGAGGGTCCTGCTCAGTAGATGTGGGACTGTTTTTGTGTTGCTGGTGGTTCTGTGAAAACCTTCCTAGACATCTTCAAATTAATAGGTATAAATGGGAACCATTAATCTTTTTTTCTCTTCTCCTTGGGGATGTCCTGGGGCATTACAGGCCTGCTATGGGATCCTCAAGGTGCCAGAAGGCAGCTGGCTGTGCCGGACGTGTGCCCTGGGGGTCCAGCCAAAATGTTTGCTGTGTCCCAAGAAGGGCGGTGCCATGAAACCCACCCGCAGCGGAACCAAGTGGGTGCACGTCAGCTGTGCCCTGTGGATCCCTGAGGTAAGCGTGGCTCTTCCTGGCTGTCACCTGGGACTGGGTGTGCAGGGGCCAGCTGGTAGCTGAGGGGCAAAAAGACACTGCTCCTTGCTGTGACCTTTTGTACCCCTTCCACTGACCCTGCAGCACACCTCCACGTTGTTGTGTGCGCTGGTGGCAGTGTCGATGGGGCCGAGAGGTGAGCTCCGGGCGGGTGGTGTCCTTGGGTGGTTCCCCTGTGCCTGGTCATGGCTGACACCCACTGGCAGGTCAGACCTGCAGCTGCACAGCTGTGGCCTGGGTGATCGGCTGTGCCGTCCGGTGACTCCTGCGCGTGGCAGGCTCACACTGCGTACCGTGGTTAAGACACCATGCTCTCGCTTGCACTCTGATTTTTATTTAAATTCTTACTCAGCCTCAACCTTTATAATTTCAGGTCTGGTCTAATTTATTTCAAGTCCCAGACCTTGACTAATTTAATTTGCATGGCTCACTTTGAGAATATCATTTGTGATTCAAATTCCACCATTTTTTGGTGTGTGATCTGGTTCATTTTCCCTCTTGAGGAAAATGATGTAGGGATGGTGTCGAGGTTTCCGATTTGGGTCTTGGTAGTGCTGGATCTCACGATTTCTGCATTAACAGGATACAGTTCAGCGACCCCACTGAGTGTGGAGTAGATTAGATGCTTTGTTGACTTTGGTAGATTTCCACTTTGAATTTAGTCATGTGTTGCAGCTCAAGAAAATGCTTTTCTTTAGTGAGAGAGATTAAAAATAGCTTTTGTACGAACTCACGCCATTGTCGATCATCTACTTAAATATATTTAGGATGGCTTTTTAGTCTTGGCAAATTCCTCGGGAGTCGGAGGCATAGTAGATTCATCAGCCTGATTCACAAGTCTTTGCCATTGACACTTAGGGGTAAATGAGAACTCGGTTACTGGAGTGGTTTTGTAAATGAACCTGTCCGTGTCACATGGGGGCTGGGCTGTGGGCTCTACTGTTGCCCCTGGTGCCTGAGGGCTCACCTGTTGCAGGAAAGTCAAGGACCTTTGTGTCCCGAATGGCCGTGTTTGGCTTCTGATGGCCTGGCTGCCCTTTCCTGCCCTCTCTGGTCTCCAGGTGAGCATTGGCAGCCCTGAGAAGATGGAGCCCATCACAAAGGTGTCTCACATCCCCAGCAGTCGGTGGGCGCTCGTGTGCAGTCTCTGCAATGAGAAGTTTGGGGCCTCCATACAGGTAGGTCCTCCTGCCCTGTGTGGCGGGTAGTGGGGAGGGGGGTTGTGCACCTTCCCGGGATTGGGGATGCGGGGAGGGGAGCTCCAGGACTCCAGGGGTGGCGACAACGCTTGTCCAGTGCGAACACCTTTGTGGGCTGGTGGTAGTCCTGCAGTTGATCTGCAGGGTTGCCTGAGCTGGGAGGCGGTTCCAGGTGGTCTCAGGTTCCTCCCTTTCTGCCCTCCAGCTGGCGTCACAGCCCCTGTCCACAGGGAGACACCTCCCACAGAGAACCCAGCCTCACAGGCATGCCCTGACTTGGGGGAGTCGGCCCTGTCCGCAGGCTCAGCATTGCAGCAGGGGCGCCTCTGGGGCCACCCCAGGCTGTGGCGTCAGGGTGCTGGCCATGCCGCTGCCGGATGGAAAAGCGTCCCTGAGGTGCCACACTGGGTGCCCTTGGCATGGGTCGCTACCTTATCTGAACGGTCTGGTTACTTGATTCTTCATGGCACTGCATGTGTGTGTGCGTGTGAGAGATTGAGAGCACTCCTATGCGTGGATGTGCCGTCTACTCTGTTTCCAGAACAGGTAACCAAAGTCACGAAGCTGGTGGGCTAGAGAGGGAATGGAGGCGCTGCCCAGGCCGCCTGGTTTTCCCAGTTGCCTGAAGAACTCCGGAAGTGGGCCCCTGGGACAGTCCTCACTGGAGAGGCCTGCGCGCGGTGTTGAGTTCTGGAGCAGACACACAGGCAGCTTCTCTCCATGCAGAAAACTAAAACTGCAGCTTGGCGTAGATATGCCGTGCACATGTGGCTCTGGGGCTCGAAGAAACACGACTTTGTCTGGTGAAGCCAATTATGTTTTGGCTGATAGATATTTCTTTCAGTAAGGTACCAGAATGGCTGAGTGGTTTAAAACTTTTTAATTTTTCACATGCCAAGTGGTTTTATTTTCTTCGTTATCACTTCTCCTGATACTAGAGAAGCTAAGGCGTAGCAGGAGTGTTCAGAGGGTGGGACGTGAGATGGGGGATTTGGCTAGGACCTTACGGTAGTGACCTTTTCTGTATGTCAGTAGAATCTTTTAAAAACGGAACCATAGAAATGCCTCTGGCCTGAGCATCGAACTGGTCAAGGAGAACGGAGGAGAATGGAGAGGCTCCAGTGGGTGTGTGTGCGTGAGCACCTCCACGTGAGCTGCACCTCTACCTAAGCACCTCCACATGAGGAGCACCTCCGTGTGAGCGCCTCTGCGTGAGCACCTCCACATGAACGCATCTCCACGTGTGAGCACCTCTATGAGCACGTGGCCTGTCGAGGAGGTGGAAACTGTTCTTCTGAGCCTACAACTGATGTGCTTTCCCACGCTCCTAGTCCTCCATCGAGTTTGAGAGCCAGGCGCTGGGCACTGGCCTTCGAGGAGACAGGATGTGGTGTCTTCGGTCACCATTGACCTGTTTCCAGAACATTGATCTGAAGAAGAGGCCAAGGAAGGCCGACGATTTTTCATATCTTCACAGAATGGATTGATTTTATTAAAAGAATTCCGTTCTGAGATGTCTGCAGCTGCGAGGGCTCTGGTTTATGTTGCGGTGACAGCTGTTTGCTGAGTCAACCTGAGTCGGAAAACCCAGAGGAAGGCCATGTGGCGTCCTTACAAAGTCCTGGATGAGCGCTCTGCAGCAGCAGCTCCTCTTGAAGGGTGGACGGCTCGGGTTGAGTGTAACGTGAGCCAGACACAGTCGGCCTCTCTGGCATGTCGGCCTCCTGCTGGTGGCGTGCTGGGGAGGAGCACTTTGTCCTTGGGACGGCGGCCAGGTGTATACTGTGTGTTCTGCTGGTGCACACACTCCTTGGCATTGCCGTTGTTCATAGATAGAACTGTGGATGTTTCACGTGCTTTGGGTGATGGGAGTGGGGATGGTGAAGGCCACTGGATTTTTATAGTAGTGGGCAGAAACATGGCCGGCACGACTGACCTCGGTGGTCAGGAGCCTCTGCCGCCCGTGGCTGTGTGCCTCAGGGCCGTTGAGCGAGTTTAATCAAGCTTCTCGTTGGCCTGGAGCCACGGTTCTGCTCCTGCAGCACTGGCGGGCCCTGGGGTCTCTTGGCCTCACACAGTGCAGTGTTGCTTTAAGGGACTGACTTGGGCCTCCCAAGGAACCTCCTTCCAGGGATTTGCTCAGTGAGATCAGGCAGTGAGATCAGGCAGGGAAGTCGATCGCGGGCTCCTGCTAGGCCAGAGGCTTGTGGTCTGGATCAAGGCACTGAACCGTGGCCTGCTCAGCAGTGAGGGCGGTCAGCACAGCCCGCTGCGGCCTGGCCTTCAGGTTGACTTTCCTGACCACAGGGCGTGTCCCTGATGGTGCCGCCTCCACCCCTGAGTTGCCAGCGTGGCTCCCACGGCCTCCTGCCCCCTGGGCTCAAGGGAGCCTCTGCGCTGGCGGGGCCTGTCTCCATGCTGTGCTGGGCCTTCTTGTCTCCTTTGCACCCTCTGCCGTGACCCCTGGGCACCACTTCAAGGGAGTGTACTATTTACTTTCCCACCTGTGGAGTCATGGGGCTGCACTGTCCCTTAACACCCTGACTGGCAGTCAGCGTCCTGGGGAGAGTCTGGTCCAGGCTCTTTGTAGGAACACAGAGGAGCTCGTGCTGGGAGGAAACGGGCAGTGCTGCAGGCGCGCTCTGCACATCCGGCAGGTAACGCTGCAAGCATGGTCTGAGGACCATGCACCTGTGCCACGAGCGCCCTGTGCAGTCGCGGGTGTGGCTCCCGTTCTAAGGAGGTGGCAGTTTGGTTGGCGGGCTTTCATTTGGAGAGCCCTCTGAAGCCCCCCGCTACTCCACCTGGCACCAGCATGTTCTGCCAGGGCCCAGCCTTACTGGCTGTCCTGTTGCAGTGCATGCTGGAGTGCGGACCTGGGCTGCCCACGGGTGGGGCCAGCAGCTTGGGCTCTGGTTGCCGCTCCCTAACGGTCTTCTCCCCACTGTGTGTTCTTTCCAGTGCTCTGTGAAGAACTGCCGCACGGCCTTCCACGTGACCTGTGCTTTTGACCGGGGCCTGGAAATGAAGACTATCTTGGCCGAGAACGACGAAGTCAAGTTCAAGTCCTACTGCCCAAAGCACAGCTCCCACCGGAAGCCTGAGGAGAGCCTTGGTGAGGGGGCCTCGCAGGAGAACGGGGCCCCCGAGTGCTCCCCCCGGAGTCCGTTGGAGCCCTTTGCCAGTCTGGAGCAGAACCGGGAGGAGGCCCACCGCGTGAGCGTGCGCAAGCAGAAGCTGCAACAGCTGGAGGACGGCTTCTACACCTTCGTCAACCTGCTGGACGTGGCCCGCGCCCTGCGGCTGCCTGAGGAAGTGGTGGACTTCCTGTACCAGTACTGGAAGCTCAAGAGGAAGGTCAACTTCAACAAGCCTCTGATCACCCCAAAGAAAGATGAAGAGGACAATCTAGCCAAGCGGGAGCAGGATGTCTTGTTTAGGAGGCTGCAGCTGTTCACGCACCTGCGGCAGGACCTGGAGAGGGTAATGATTGACACTGACACCTTATAGTGACTTAGAGAAGAAGATGCAAAGAGGCGAACGCTCGCCCAGAGCAAGAAATGCTAGCCAGTCCTTGCTCCCAGACCCTGTGCACACCGCAGCATGAGGTGGTGTTGGTTAAATGTGTTATGGGCTGGTCAGCTCACGTGCATATGTGTAAGACTGCCACAGAGCTGAGCTGCTTTGTGATTCTTTTCTTTAAACACGTTCCCATTAATCCTTATTGTTCTGCAAGATCAGATGGGGTGTGTCTTTTTCCCCCTTCGTTCTAGAGCTGGAGGGAACTGAGCCCCAGGAAAATGACCAAGGGGATGACTCAATTAAGACTGATATTGAGAACTGGAATGGATTTAATGCAGGGGAGGGGGCAGAGGTAGGGAACTGTCTTGTCAGCCTGGGGAGATGCAGGTGCTGGTGAGGGCTGGCTTGGGAGAGCCATGTGCTGCCCTCCCCGGCCCCGCTTGGCTTCTTGGCTGATCTCCAGGGGCCTTCCAGCACGGTCACGGAGCAGAGCAGGCTGTGCTGACGTGTGCATGAACTTACTTAGCAACACGCATCTGTTACAGAAGACACCCTGGCAGTGAGGTGCTAAGTCATCCCGAGGCTGTGCATGTGGCGTGTGTGCATCTGTGTGTCTGGAGAGGTGGGATTCCGGGTGCACCGGGCTTCAGATCTGAGGAGGCCTCGTAATGCTCAGCACTCGCCACTGGATCAGCTGCCGCCGCCTCATGCCTCCCCATCTCCATCACCCCTGGAGTCCCCGCCTGGACCTCCCTTCCAGCATAGGAGTAATTAGGAGCTGGCTGCCTCCCCTGGGGCTCCTGCTTCTGGGGGTGGGGTCTGACTGAGGCTTGCTAATTGGGAATGTGTCTTAGAGCACCTTCCGCCCAACTCCCCTGGCTGCTAACTACCGATGAAGTTCATTAGTGCGAAGGAGATGGCACTGAGGTTTCCTGGCCCAGCAGCCTGCACCGTAGGGCACCCAAGTGGCTGGGAACAGTTAATGCACCCCCCAAGCACCTCACTTATTAGTGAGGAACGAGTCACACGTGATAGGAAATCAGAGTGTAGGCAGGAGGGAGAAGCTGCCCAGTACGGGCTGGCAGGCCCAGATCTGAGACCCGCATGGCCCTGTTTGGAGGTGTGAGAGTGCAAGTTCGAGTGCTCCTCAGAGACCCTCTGAGGGCACCTCCTGCCACTTCCTAGACCAGGTCAGGTTCTGGGCAGGTCAGGTTTCAGGTGAGGGCGCCCCGAGACAAGTGGGCTGGTGAGGCTGTTGTGCTCCCGCATGCCCCCTAGTGGCGAGTGTAAAGAAGACCTGGCTCTTACCCACGTCCTTCCCTGGCATTTTAGGTGATCAGAAAGGGATTTGGGAGGATGAGCTGGCATCCTGGTGAGAAGCTGTCATCCTAGCCTGAACACTACTGTCACTGGGGTGCACAGAGGCAGACAGTCGTGGGAGGGGAGGAGAAGTCTCATGTGTGGCCTGTGTTTGTCTCAATCACCACAGAATAAAAGTGTAGAAAATGCTTGTGGTGTACTAACTCTTTTCTGTACGTGAGTTACTCAGATTAACATGCACTTACAATTAAATACTGAACGATTTTTTGGAGTTGTCACTGTTGCTTTTTAAGTAGAACACCGCCTATGATGTACGAGAAACAGGGAATAAATCAGGATTTGTGTGTGTGCGTGTGTGGCATTACTTACATTGGTTTTATTAAAAAGCCTAAGAGATTTTAGGGGACATTAGCAGAAGCTTAAAATGGGCTTATTATAAGGAAAAATGATGCCCCAAATTTGCGGCCAGGCCTCTGATGGTTGAGGTTTTTAAAAAGTCAACCTTTACCACGCCGAGAGCCCAGTCTTTGTGATAACAAACCTAGTGTACCAGGCCAGCCGATTGGGGTAGGGACATCATTAAGAACAAATTGGAAGTTATCTCTGTTTTCCTCAAGTAAGTTAGTGTTCTGCCTTAATCTCAATTTGTGCCAGTCAGGAATCAGGTAATACCTGAGCATAAGAGAGGCCGTGCCGTGTGGCCATTCCTGAACTGGCAGATGAGCGGTGGTTTCAGCCGTGCAGACAGCCGAGTGGTTATGGTGATTGCTCTTTCCTGCAAGCACAGGCCTCAGGGCCTTGCACGCCTGCCTTCCAGTTCTGGATCACAAAGTCAGATGGCAGGAGTGGACTTCAGGAGGCTCTGGGGATCCACAGCTTTCAGAAGA
Organism: Sciurus vulgaris; assembly: GCF_902686455.1. Taxonomy (NCBI): domain Eukaryota; kingdom Metazoa; phylum Chordata; class Mammalia; order Rodentia; family Sciuridae; genus Sciurus; species Sciurus vulgaris. The sequence continues at coordinate 9,400,211 of NC_136469.1, forward strand.
CACGGTTGCTGATGGGACAGGTGGCCTCTCACGTCCCCAAGGCTGCCACGTCACTGGTGGGACTCCTTTCCCCTGAGTATATTTTTTAGAAGATGGGGTAAATGTGAGTTCAGAAAATGAGTGCTTGTTGCAATAAAACAATTTTCCTCTGCACTCTGGTCCTGTGACTAGGGGACAGTCCTACTCACAGGTCACTCAAGGGCAGAATGGTCATCTTTGAAAATGAAAATCTGATAGAGGATATAGTCCCCTGAGCAAAAGGCATGTTAAGCTTCAGTGTTGCAAGCAGAGTTTGGGATTCAAGGAGACCCACTGGAACCTCTGGAGTCTGAGGGCAGTGTTCTTGGACTGTGGCCCCTGGACAGCAGCAGCGTTACTGAAAACAACTGCAAACTCAGGTCACAGGTGGGACCCGCAGTCTATTTGGGGCCCTCGTGTACTTGTTTGGGAATCACTGCTTTAGGGAAGGCGTGATGGGGGTTTAAGTCAGGGCGGACCGTGAGCTGGTTGTTTTACTCTTTTGGTGTCCTTGAAGGCAGCTGGGGCAGAGGGGGAAGTCTGAGGAAGGAACAGCAGGATGAGCTTGGGGAATGGATGAACTCCAGCTCAACTCCAGCTGTCCTGCAAGACTGCTTTGTTCATAGGAGGGTTCTTAGGCTTGGGTGCTTGCTTCTCTGGAGTGGTGAGCCAGTGGACCAGTCAGGGCCAGTTGATGTGAATTAGAAATCGTGGCCTTTGCTTTTTGGGTTTATTTAGGTATTTCTTTTCAGAGAGTGGGGAATAAAAGTGGGATATTTTGACTTTGCAGCCACAGTGAAGCCTTTCTTGGGTGAAGTACTGAAGCCAGCCACCTAACTGAATAATATGCAAATCATATATAAAGTGGAAGTGTGTGCTTCCCTAGTTCTCCATTTTCATGGATAACTTCCTGCAATTTGTGCACATCTGGGTTGAATATGACAGCAACCTTTCTACTCTTTAGGATGCCAGAGAATTCATTTCCATTTCCTGTTTCTGGAAGTTGGATTTCTCTTCGTGTAGAAACTTGTGTTTTCCACAAGTTTTGAGTCTGTGGTAAGGACGGAGGTCTGAACCTTTGTTTCTGAACTTCCACTCTTACTCTCATCTGGGTGGAACAATGAATAGTAAATAAAATGGTCCGCCACCCCCATTTCATGTTGATCAGGATTTCTGTAAATGTACCTACTGTCTGGCTTTGGGAGGGTGTGGCTGTCAAAGAAGTACCTTTAAGCAGGCGGAGGACACCAACATGAGTTTTACTCATGGAGAATGATTTTCTTCTCAATTCTTTAATTAAAAAAATAGATGAATTTAACAGTTAAGTATTGGTTACATAAGAGATTGATATGGGAACAAAGATGGGAAGACCCTGGTAGCAAACTGGTTAGGGCAGGGCCAGTCTGACCTGGTCATTTCCTGTTTTGGGCCAAATGTCAAAGCCAGCCAACCTGTGCTGTTCTTGGCGTGTCACGTTCTTTGGCAAATGAGACTGCCCTGAACGCAGCTCCAATGGCCCTACCAATGGCTAGGGCCGAGAGAGGCTGGAGACTTGAGGGGAGCTGTCTATACCCAGAATGCAAATTGTGTACGCGAGGTGTGTTGCCGTCCTTACGCTGCAAGAAGAGGTTGGAGGCCTCCGAGCTTTCTCCCTTCCAGGTGGCAGGGCTTGCTCCGAGCGGGTCTCAAAGGCTCAGTTTCTGGAGCGTGTGGGCATGCCACTGTCACTCCGTGCTGGGCTCATTCTCATGCACCTGTTCCCCTGGCCAGGTGCGCTGTCCAGGCCGTGTGCTGCGGTGGTCGCTGGTTGGTGCTTCCAGGCCTGTGCCACCTAATGAGGTTTGCTGTAGATTTTAGCACAGAGGAATCAGTGGGGTGAAGTGACTGATTTTCCAGGTCTTGGTGCTATTTGAGTGATGGGCAGATGGCAGAGAACTGACCACTGTACTGTGGGTCACTGAGCGTTGCTTGGGAGTGTGGGCGTGACCTGAAGCAGCCACAGCGCTGTGAAGCAGAGCTCCCAGCACTTGGTGCTGCAGTTACAGATGGTTCAGGGAGAGGGCAATGTCAGTTTCCAGGAGGCGAGAGATGTAGCCGGACCAGAGATGCTGACCAGTGGCTGGCTGGCAGAGCCAGAGGGACGTTGCCTAGGTGCTGCGACACCTGGGAGCCAGGCCCTCCTGCTGGTTCAGTGTCCAGTGGACAAGAAGCTTCCTGAAGTTCCTGGTGACCCTTTGGTCTTCCAGGTGACCCTGTGCTTACCTAGTTCAACCTTCAGAAGGTGCTTGTCATAGTGCAGCTCAGGTGACTTCTGAACGGCTCTAAAGCTGTTGACAGTAGGGTAACTGGGAAGAAGATGGCCGGCAGCTGGAAAGGCAGCAAGTCTGCAGTGGATGCCAGTGGCCTCTCCAGAGACCTCCCCGGGTGGTCCTGGGTGTGAGGAGCAGCAGAGACCTCCCCGGGTGGTCTTGGGCGTGAGGAGCAGATAGGCCGTGTGCTGCGGCGCCGCAGCTCCCAGCTCCTGCTCTCTGGGACACTGCTGCCCACCTTGGGGGAAGAAGCAGAACCTTCTCCTCCTCAGAGGGGATTAGAGATTGGCTTAAAGTACATTTTGATCTCAGATGTCTGTTGAGGCCTGAGTACAACCGATTTCTCTCATTTAATAAGATTTTAAAAAGCACCATGTATCCATGACCACAACTGTATCACTCACTCAGAATCTTTATCCTCTGCGTTCTAGGTTCGGAACCTCACTTACATGGTGACCCGCAGGGAAAAGATCAAGCGATCTGTGTGCAGAGTCCAGGAACAGATGTTCAGTCTGTGCACTAAGCTCTTGGAGCAAGAAAGAGTTTCAGGTAGGCATCGTGCCCGCCGGCTGGGTGGGGCTGCGTGCCCTCCCTGCCCGTTAAGGGACACATGGTTTGCCCTTTTTTCTCTTATCTGTTCAACCATAAGCAGCACAGATTTCCACATTTACAGAGGATCTCTAGGCACTGGAGGCCTCACGGTGCAGGGGGTGAGGTGTGGACCGGTCCTCCCGGCTCAGTCCAGAGTCCTCTCCCTGACACACACAGCACGCCTAGTTCTCGGCCCCGCCCCCTGGGGAAGGTGAGGATGACGTCCCGACCGTCAGGACACTCCAGGGCAGTACACATTCGGCAGAGCTCTTGATAAATGTGTCTTGGGGACATAAACCCTAATTTGAATTCCTCTGTAGTAGTGGTAACCACATCTCTGCTGTCTGTATGTCTGTGTGACGGATTTGTTTACAGATCATCCAGCCGTGGCACCTACCTGCAGCACATTATAAGCACCCTTCTAAGATAAGGGTGCTCATGACACTTGTCAGATCACACCCACAGCAGACTTCTTCTTGGCGGATGGAGTTCTGTCTATTTCTGATTGAGCACCGGGTATTCAGTCAGTGCTTTCTAGTCTACATTGCCAAGGGTGAGGGAAGACAGAAAAGCAAACGGGGATCTGCTTCTGCCCTGGAGAGCACATCAGTTGCTTGGAGGGTCGCAGGTTGTTTGACCTCTCTGTAAGAGGCTTGGTGTAGAACTGACCTCTAAGTGCCTCTTCGCCCTAACATTCTGTGGTCCTATGCCCCTGAAATTGGTAGCATAAGGGTATCAGGTCTGTCCAGGGTGGGTCAGGCAGGTCACGGAGAGGTGGGTCTGAGGTTGGCCGTGGGTGGAAGACAGGGGTTCCACCTTGGACTGCTTGCAGGGTACAACACGGCATTCTCGACTTTCATGCATAGAGAGCCATGGATGATACACTCACTTTTCTGTACTTGTGGCTTTTTGTCACATATAGACAGCAGAGATGTTACCACCTTTTATATGGAAATCCACATTCTGGTTTATGTAGATATATGTGAGCAGAGGTAAGAGGGTCAGCTGAGCAAACTGAAAAAGGCTGAGGGAATTTTTAATGATATTCTGGAAGTGGTACCAGTTTCGGTGGCATTAACTTACTGAAACTATCTTAGATATTTTCTTCCTGAGGTTAAATATTTCTCAGACATATCCAGCGTGCATCTTCAGCTGGAGCTCGGAGTTTGTCACTCTAAGCAGGGTGTCGTAGGTAGAGCAGACTCTTCAGAGGACACTTCGGTCTCTCGGCTCCTCCTGGATCAGTGTCCCAGGGATGGTGGCACAGTGTGTGGGGCCGCTGCTGCAGGCTGTGTGCAGCTCTTGTCTAGTGAGCCTCTGAGAGTAAGCTGCGGAGGAGGGCCTTCTCACTTGGTGTCCCAGAGGCGTTTTTGTGGTGCTGCGGTGGCAGTTTTGTGGTCGCGGCTTCTACTGGGTGAGTGAGTGAGAGTCCTCACGAGGCTGAGCAGCAAGAGCTGCAAGGTAGATCTGCGCTTGAAATCCACCTGCTGTTCAGAAAGGGACACGAGTTCTCCATTCCGGGGATGATCAGCTGGAAGTGATGTGACCAGATGGAGCCCAGTTAATGTCCTGGTGGCTTTTCTTCCCAGTTCTAGACTTTGGTTGTGTTCTTCATGCCTGAGGTCAAGCATCTGCCTTGTGAAATAGATGATTCCAAATGATGGTATGTGGCATTCAGGGCCCATGGTTTAAGCTTCGTTGTGTGATTCTCGGAGCGAGTAGGTTGTGCAGAATGAATGTGTCCTCAGCAGGAACGGCACTTGAGTGGTCTGGAGTCAGAAGCTCTCTGGAGACATGGGTGCTGTGTCAACTAAGTTCAGGTCAGAGTTCAGGAAACGTCAGTGCCTGTCTGCTTTCTGTGGTGGCACTTTACCAAGTGCGGCAGGCGCTAACAGTGGACTCGTGGACACGGGCATTTCCATGCCTGCAGTCATGAACTGTGAGCTCTGCTTGCTTGCGGTGTTCACATCTGAGGGGCTCCTGCTCCGACTCTGAGGCCTGAGCCTTCTTCTCCTGGTTCACACCTTCTGGGAGATGGGAAGCATGGGAAGCACGGGCACTGCTCCTCGTAGGTGCTCCTGTGGAAGCACAGATCCACCCAGTGGGTTTCAAACTCGGGCTGTAGTAATGCGTTAGTGAGATGGCTTCAGTGGGTCATGACTAATAAAAAAGGTGTGAAATAAATAGGAAAGAGCAGCGCATATGAGGCAATGATGATGAATGTTATTTCATGAAATGTGAGCTTTTACTCTTATGATTTGCATCAAAAAGACCAATTTAACTTAAACTCAAGTTGGAAGACGATTCAGTCGAATCTCACGTGGATTTTGCATATAATGATCATGAACATTGTATTGAACAACTATGTGTCAAGAACTGTTTTAAACACTTTATTCATCACATATATTTACATGTATTTATCCCCACAACAACCCTCATGGTATGGGCACGTGGGAGAAGGAAGTGTGTCTCTAGGCCCCAGCCTGCCCTTTTGTGCTCCCAGTCGCAGAGGGAGGCTGCTGGCTAGTGACTGGCCCCCGTGCAGGGTTGCTGTAACCAGGAGGGAGAGCGGCAGCCATGGATCGGTTGACGGATCCTGCAGGGATTCTCCTTGGAAAATCAGATCGGTTATTTTGTTTGAAGGAAAATGTAGTCCTTGAAAAGACTTTTTTCTGTGAAGAATTATATGGTATTCCAGCTATTTTAGGAAAAGGAAAGTATGCATATCAAATGCAGATTCTTAAGACAGGTGATATCTTTATATTAAGAGCAGTTTTTTTACGGAGTAGGTGACTGTGTTACACACTTGGAGGGGGGTTTGTGTGCGGTGGGCGATGCTGAGGAGGTAGCCTTCGCTTCCTCTGGATTTGCCCTGCGTAATCCCCCTTTGTTGTGTTCACAGGTGTGCCTTCCTCCTGCTCCTCCTTCTCACTGGAACACATGCTTCTGTTTAATAGTCCTTCCCTGGGCCCTGATGCTCCCAAGATAGAGGACTTGAAATGGCATTCTGCGTTCTTCAGGAAACAAATGGGCACTTCCTTAGTTCATTCACTGAAAAAGCCCCATAAGCGAGACCTGTTGCAGAACAGCAGTGGGGGAGAGGGCAAGATGCTGCCCAGGCAGCCAGAGCTGTGCGGTGTGAGGGAGGGGCTGGGGGTCCCCGAGAGCCTTCTGAGTTTTGAAAAGACCTTTGCGGAAGCACGTCTCATATCAGCACAACAGAAAAATGGCGTGGTGACGCCAGACCACGGGAAAAGAAGAGACAATCGTTTTCATTGTGATCTCATTAAAGGAGACTTGAAGGACAAACCTTTGAAACAGAGTCACAAGCCTCTCAGGTCCACAGACGTGTCCCAGAGGCATCTGGACAGCGCGAGAGCCACCCCCTCGCTTGTAGCGGGGCAGGCCACTCCTGGAGCCAGGAGGGACGTGGTGCCCAGGTGCAATGGCTCCCTGGTCAGAGCGAACTGTAGTCAGACTGCAGTCCAAGTGCCTACAACACCTGCCAGCCCAGGGAAAGACTGGGGGGGATTCCGGATTCCAAAGAAGGGGGAGCGGCCGCAGCAGGGAGAGGCCGCCGAGGGCGCCTGCCACCAGCACTCAGACTACCCGTACCTGGGCCTGGGCCGAGCTCCAGCCAAGGAACGGGCCAAGAGCAAATTAAAACCTGACAGCGAGAATGACGGGTATGTCCCCGATGCAGAAATGAGCGACTCAGAGAGCGAGGCCTCGGAGAAGAAGTGCGTCCACGCCAGCAGCACCATCAGCAGGAGGACAGACATCATCAGGAGGAGCATCCTGGCCTCTTGACCCCTGGCCTGCCGCCGGGCGCTGGGGAGGCCTGGTGCGGGGGACAAGCAGGAGCCATTATTCCTTAGCTACACAAACACATTTACTTGCAATTCAGATTGAATTTTTTTTCCCAGTCATTTACAGATCGTCATTGTGAGAAGTTTGTGTTATTTGCAGCTTGTTGAGGAGACAGAAGTGTAGACTAACTGTAAGACATGCTAGGTTAGACCCGAGTAAGCCAGTCCTGAAGAGGGCGAGGGCCAAGCCTCATGAAGTTTTGTCGCCCTCTGCATTCTTCCCAAAGCACAAACTCCTGGTTACCTGAACATACAGAATCGGATAGGATTCTGCATAATGAGTTACTACCAGTTATAGAAACACACCCTCCCGCACCATTTCTAGCCCATAGAGCTCGTTTTCTAGGACTGTGGTGAACCTTGGAATGGTTCTGGCCCACAAGGCTGTGTTGACAGTATAGGCGGCAGCTCTGCACTTCAGCAACACTAGGAAATTCATGTGTGACACAGCAGCCAGGGAAGAGAGCATTTTAAGAAGGTCATTACCGAGTTGCTCTGAGGACGGGAGAGCTGCTATGGCTTGGAGATTTGGGGAAATGTGGCCAGGCTTGTTCCTGAAGCCTGTGAGTGGACGCTGGATGCAGGACTGGCCTAAGCGAAGCCACTGGGAAAGTTCTGAGAGGCAGCTGGGCCCCACTCTCACCAGTCCTGCCTCCTCTTCCCCAACCACTTAGGTTTGCCCTGGCCGATGCCAGTACCTGGCCATCTGGCGATTCAAGTTCAAGTGATGAACTTCAGACTCTGGTGATTGACTGGTACTTCCCAGAGCCCACACTAGTGCATAAGTTGGGGATCTGGGCTTCCAACATGAACGGATTCCTTGATAAAAAGGGAAAAAAAAAAAAAAAAAAAAAAAAAAAAAAACGGAGAAAAAAAAGAAAATGAATAAGTGAAATAGGTTATATTTTAAAAACAATAGAAAGGCAATAACTTGCGATAAGCTCTTACCATTGACCGAGGTTGTACAGGCAGGAGACTGAAGTGTGCCCTTGCGCAGGTTTCCTGGAGTCGGAGCTCTGCACTCTCATTCGTAACCTGGACTTTCTAATTGCAAATGGCAATAACTAGTAAGTTATCAGCAATAATTTAGCATTCAAGTACAATGTTCTGTTTTTGCACTCGCTGGAGTGTGTGTATTAAGACAGTGGATAGTGTTAAGGTACTGTTAATTTTCTTTGGAATTCAATGTAGTTGTGAATCAAACTTATGAGAAGGAAAGTTTAAATAGCAAATGAGATTTAGAATTATGGGCATTTGGAACAAGCCCAGCTTCCCCTAAATTACCCCTTAGTTTGTTAATATCAGTATTGAGATTCCTGATTCATTTATACATCTGTTTCCATGTGGCAGGGACATTCTGATGCTTAATGAATAATGCTTTGAGTTCTATAGTTAACTTTCAAGTCTTCCAGATGATTGTCAACAACACAAAAGGCTTATTGAATTCCATCTTGCTATGCAAGTTTTATCAGATGATCGAGTAGTAGATCCAGTGCACCCCATTGTGTGTATGCCGTTTCCAAACCAAGTCTTGACTTCTCAAGTACATTGTCGTAGCTAATTCAGGGGAGGGAAAGAATGACCCAGGTTTTTAGATTGACTATTTTTGAGCTATGGGGCTCAGTTTGAAAGACTGCTGTCCAGATCAGCTTGTTGCTACAGATATTAGAAGGTTCTTATGAATCCAAGTTGTACATTTGCTCGTAGCATAGCTTAAAACTTTTTTTTTTTTGCATATGAGCAAAAACCTTTTGCTGAATACAGAAGAAGGTTGGACTCTATGTTAATCTTTGGATTGCAGCAACAGCTCTGGGTGAGAGTAGAATTTACGGAGGGATAATTTGTTAAGCCATAGAAAGAAAATCTAAATTAATCTAGTAAGTATATGACCTCTCACCATTTTAAGAGGTATCAGATTCATTTGCACTATTAGGAATGCTAGTTTTGTGCAAAAAAAAAAAAAAAAAAAAATATGCCTTACCTGTTTTTCCCCACATTTAGGTTGAAAAGCTTTCAAATGTTCCAAGTTATGCTGAACCAAAAAAACAAAACAAAACAAAACAAACAAACAAAAAAATAAATAAAAATAAAAAACCCACACAAAAACAAAACACAAAAAATAAAAAGCCCACACTTTTTATTCCTGCTTCAAAATGCAAATGGTATAGAGCACTGTTTCTCTGACAGTGTAACAGTAGCTCTGTAGGTTAGTCTCGTGTCATGCTGGGAGCTCTGTATGAGTGGCCATAGGCAGCAACCAGCCGGCTACCCACTCACATTCTATTAGTATGGAACCATTTGCTTTCTTTTTTCTTTTTCTTTATTTTTCCTCTTCTTTATATCTTTCCTTGTGCATCCTGACCAAGAAATATCTTTGATTATGATCAATGTATTATGTCAAAATGTAGGCTAGTTAAACTTTTGTAAAGTTGCCTGGAATGTCATTTGTTAGGTTATAAACACAAAATCTAAATGAAGGATTTTATGTGTTGTGTACAAATCTTAATTATTTTGAAATGGACAAACTTGTCATTACATTTGTAACCTTGTACAGAGGATTTTTCACTATGTGCCTAGCTTGGTGTCCATTCAGCTAAAATCGAGAAAAAAGGTGCATGAAGAGTTAAAAATCAGAAATTAAACAAAGTATATGTAGAGATGACTATTTTATATTACATGGCCCTATCCTGTATTTATTTCTACCCCCTTTTTGAAAGTATTTATAAAACTAGTTGAGGACAGCTGTATTTTTTTGTTGAACTATTTAGTAGAATTTGTGCCTTTTTGTCTGTATGTGAATAAATGCTGTACATTTTGCAATACATTTTTAAGTGTCTTGAAATCTGCTTTTGCTTTGTATTTAAAGGCATAGTATGTGACTAAGCAGCCCTGAATGGGTGTTTACTGTCTTGCAAGTCAGCTCAAGGATGAGCTGAAGGACACATTCCAGGATGGCAGGGGACACAGGTTCACTGGGCTGCTTTCTGGCTCAGCTCTGATAACTATGGTAACACTTGGTTTTAGTCTTTTCCACCTGGAGTTCTTTTCCCTAGAATACAGTTTGGGATCTGAAAACATTTACTTGTAGAGGCAACATAGGCTTTAGGATCAGAGACCTGTTTTAAGGTTGAACTACTTCACCAACCATGTGGCTGTTCATTGGCCTTAGTTTTCCCATCTGTAAAAAGAGGATAACATTTTGCTTCTAACTGGGGTTGCGATAGTTAAAGCAAATTCACAGAGTATCTCACCCACAGCATGCAGTAGACATTTAGTTAGTGGTGGGCTGTAATTTTTATTACTAGGAACAGTTCACTCACGGAACATTTATTTTAACCAATGAGCCTGCTGAGGCAAAAAATGTTATTCCTGAATGATGAGAAGGTTGTACTCAAAGTGCTTTAGAAAATAATTTTTCAAAGAGTGGTTCCATTAAGTACTTTCTTTTGATCACAGAACGCTGGAACACTAGGATAAAGAAAGACTTGTCCACAAAGCCTTGTTCAGGATCACAGAATTAGGCCTTGGCAGAACTGGGCCTACTTCTAATTTCTAGTTTTGAGTTTCCCCGCTGGAAATAAGTCTTGCACAACCACTACGTGCAGAAATTACATATAACAAAGTGCACCTTTTACTTTATGCTGGGACAGCAGAATTGGTGTCACTTTCACATTTTCATGTCATTTGATGATAAGGGGACACCACTGGGTACCATTTCTGTCCCAGTCAATTAAAAATGTGAGCAGTGTTTTTTCTTTAATTGTTCAGTTTGCTAAAGCCTTGCTTATTTCTCCTTAGCGACTATTTGCTTCTGTGTTGCTCGCTCTAAGACCCCAGAGACAAATAACTGTGATTCTTCCTACAAGGTCCTGAAGTTGAATAACCACAATAGTTCCCTAGAGAAATTAAGTCCCTAAGAGCCCAAGGAAAGGCCTATCAGCAGCAGCCAAGCAATCTGTGATGGGAAACGTGGCACCAGGGACTCATGTTCACGTTTTCATCTAAGTCAATTAGGAAGTGGTTTCCACCTTTGAAATATTAGCCATCTGCAACAAACTTTGCCATTGATGTCAAGGTGAAATCTTCAACATGATTTCCCCTTAATGCTCAGAACTGCGTCAGGTGATGTGTTCTAGTCAGGTGGGAGAACTTGGATGGTCACTGGAAATGAGGATACAAGCAAATCTGTTATTCCACCCATGGGACTTGCGCTGCTTCCTGTGCTGCTGAGTGAGCTCTGTAATCCAGCCTTTGCTGAAGGCAGTTTATTGGGACCCCTTCTCAGATACGTAAGGCACCAGAGATTTTGGGACTTGTTTTTCTCTGTCCTGTTTCAGAGATTGTCATCCCAGCCTGGAAGCTGGGAGCCCATGAATCCTTTCTTCAGCAGCTGACGTGGTGATCAAGGCCTGTGTGTTGTGCTGCATACCACCAGTTATTTCTTGCTTCTTTCGATCTCAGTTCAGGCCTCTTTGTCTTTTGCCTGCATTGCTGCGTCAGCCTCTGGTCTCACTGAACCTTGACTCAAGTTGTGCTGAAGTCAACCCCTCCTAATTAACTGCGACCTTGCCTATGCTATCTGCACAGTGACAGCTACTGGAACAAAGACTGATGTTGTCATTGCATGTGGCTTCAGGGGACCTCCTGACTCCTGCAGATAATTACAGAGGCTTATCAAGTGGTAGGCACTGTTCTGTATTTTAAGTATACTAATTTGTTTAATCCCTGTAACATGAAGTAGGCATGATTATCTCCAATTTGCAGATGGGGAAACCAAGGCACAGAGAAATCAGTGAAACAAAGTGGTAGAGCTGAGAATTGTCCCAGCCAGCAGGACCAAGCCCTCCAGGCTCTGCTGCCTCCGGTTCAGGACGCAGTCTGTATGTTTTTGAGTACACTGACATACTCTGAACCACGAGGGGAGCCGCCTTCAGTCCCTGTCTTGTGATATAACATACAATCCAGTTAGTTTACCAAATAAGCAATGCCAGATTAAGTAGCCAAGATTAAAAAAACACTGTGTACTGTTGTTCCTAACGTAAAACCAACGTGGCCTGCCTGATATTCTCGTAACATCTTATATATGGCTGAGTTTTAAGTAGTGCATTTATAATTATGAGTTAATTGGCTGTTGCTTCCACTTATCTGGCTAATGGTTCTAATTTCAGGATTATTACTGATAGAAACCAACTTAACACCATAGATCTTTTCCTTGTGTTTCCACCCCTGGGGGATGCAGCCTTGGAGGAGACCCTGTTTCTCACCACTTTTGGCTCTGCTCCAGCTTCTTTGAATTGTTGGAACTCTTTTTTTTTTTTTTTTTTAATATCAAATATTTAATGATATCTTTGCCTCAACTGTACCTTTCAAACACCATGCTACAAAATACCATGCTTGTTTTGGTAAAACAAGAAATCATGTAATACAAGAAATCATATAAAACAAGAAATCATGTAATACAAGAAATCATGTTAATACAGTGTCAACCACTTCACAACTACCAAAGGACGTGATTTTGTATAGGTAGAATAAAATTGTGAAACTCGTCACTCAAATCTGGAGACCTTGAAAGGAGGTATCTGACCGATTATAACTTCCTTTGCTTAGATGTGCACTCCCCAGGAGTTGCTTGACTTATATTTAGGTTGTAGCCAATTTCTAGATTTGGAAAAACAAGCCAATCTCACTAGACAGGAGGATGCTTTTCTAGGACGTCTTCTATGATACATAGGCTTTGACAACCGAAAGGGTCTTCTGGATTAGGATCAGAGTCAGAAAGGGCAAAGCAAAACAAAAAAACAAGAGACCCACACTCAGAATTGTGACAAGGTCTATGAATGATAAAGTGGAAGAAGTCTTCCAATCCTATTTTGCATCTGTATTTTTCATTGAGAGCTGGAAAGGACCAAGTGGATACCTTCAGTCACCTAAGGTCTGTGAGAGCAGCCAGTCTGTGTGAGTGGAAGTCTCCTGACCCAGGCGAGTTCACATCCTGGGCACTCAGATCTATCAGGCTGCGGCTGAATCTCTGCCAGCACGTGGGAGAGGCGTCCAAGGTGTGGGTGCCACGTGGCACCGATGCAGTGCTGCAGAAGAATTTGGGTGTTTAGACGTGGCTTGAACCCAGCTGTCCACCTTCCAGCTCTGACTGTGGGCAAATAACTTGGACTGTATATCTTTGGAACAGAAATGACAGTACCTACCTGGCAGGGGTGTTGGATCATGGGAGATGAAAAATGCAAATGCCGAGCACTTGACAGAGTCTCAACAGACATTAATACAGAGCAGCATGTTTATCAGAGATCCAGGGAGAGTCTGCAGTGGGTTCTTTGGAGTATTTGTAGAAATCTGATTACAGCTTCTCTAACTCTCTTTCTCCTCTGGAGTAGTTTATTTGAAAGAAGATGCTAGTCTCATATTTTTAATCTTCACGAATCTAAGTGCTAACGGTTTTCTTTATACATCATATCATGCTCTGATGGCTTTTTTATTCTGTGAAAAATGACTGACATTGAATGAAGTTTCCATGGTGACTTTTCAAAGGAACTCAAGGATTTTAATAATCACGAGAGGCACATAGTGACCTCGAGGATGCTGCAGGGATTCACTAAGATGACCAGCCACTGCCCTCTCGGACACAACTGTGGATTGGATGTGGGAAAGAGGACACATGGGAAAGACGGCATGTTTGCCTGTCTGTGAGGCAGACAATTGGGTCTTTCCTAACGTTCTCAGGACAGTTAAGCAGCAACACACCCTACAGGTCGAAGACCGTCATCCATGGGTGCTGCTCTTTACTGGAAGGGAACTGGTTGGTCCAGTTTGTTAACTGTACTAGGTTGGTCTGGTCCTTCTCATCTTTTCAATGATTTGCATGAAAATAAGGTAGCATGTTTATTAAATCTGTGGATGTCATTCATTGTAAATAAAAAATCGTGCAAGAAATATAGCAGTAAAACAAAAATAAAACAGTTGTGGTCTCTGTGCTCAAAGCTAACAAACTAGCTGACAGAGCTAGGAGCTAAAATGACCTTGGATGCATGGCCAGTCCTGCTTCTGGGCCAGAGATCTGGCACAGCAACAAATCTTAGAAAAGGACTTCAGTTCACAATATGCTCAATATCTGTCAAACAGCAACTTTCAAAAAAGAAAAGAAAAAGCCAAGTGATATAAAGCTACATCAATGGAAGTATCGGCTCCAGAACAGTAACACTGGCTCATCTAAACACCCAGAGAAACGTGCACATTCCCATGAATCACTACTGTGGCTCTGGAAACATGCTTTCTTGAGAGTATCATCATTTTCTGGGGGTGGGGAAAGGGCACAGAGTTCAAAGCCAAATCTTGGCAACACACCGCCCACCCAGCACTCAGGCCAGTATCGCTCACTCTTCTGCAGACCTGCCCAAATCTAGGACTAGGCATTAACAGTTCACCTGCTGCTCTGTGGGGCATAGGCTAATGTATTCTAAGCACACCTGGTGTAAAGCTGGTGTTCAGGAAGGACCTGACTGAATGAGTAAGACAGAGATTCGCAATTTGTACATCCAGTAACTGGTCAGTAAGTGGTCAGCACAGGGACTCGAAACCGAGTCCTATGAGAAAACAAATATTTACTGAGAGCAAGAAGAATTTGTTTTTAAAAGCCTGAAAACTGCCACGTGGAACATGGTTTAGACTTTTTTTTGTTACACAAGGTAGAACGAAGGCGGGGAGACACACTGCAGTCCACTGTGAGGAAGAACTTCCTAAAGGTCAACGTGTTGGAGAAAGGACTGGGCCATCGCAAGGGGATGCAAGGCCCCTGGGTGAATTTCAGCGGCTGTGCACACCATCAAAAGGTACCGCACGTAATACGTGTCTCAAAAGAGAGAAACCAGCAGCTTCCGAGTTACCTTTTCTCGTTTGCTTATGCTGTGATATGTTTTCTGAATGGAGACACAGAGGTGGCCACAGCGCACATCAGGGGTGTCAGTGGGAATGTGCAGCACATGGGGACTTCTTTGGGGGAAATTCCTGGCTAGAAGGCACTAGAGTTTTGTAAAAAAAAAAAAAAAAAAAAAAAAAAAATTACTTTTAAGATGCTTTTCCAGCCCATAACTGCTATCTGAACATACACATTTTTCTTCTCTGTATAAATACTAAGAACACTAATATCTCAAAAGCTATATGATTTTATGTTTTAAGGGCTGGTAAAAGATAGATTTTATACATAACCCCAGGGTACTGCAGTCAGTGTCTCTCTTTCCACCTCCCTATACATACATTTTTTGGTAAACTAAACCAAATTAATTATTTTTGGTAAAATTTTTGCAAAACTCATCACAGACTTATTTTAGAACAAATGATAAAAGATTATGGTTAAAGAACAGATTTATAGTAAAATGTTTAAAATGTTTTTTCACTCTGATTTGTTTGAGAATTGCTTTGGCAAGATGGTTCAGCTACGAAATATTCAATATCTGCTGAATAAATGCATGGCTGGATTGTGGCTAATGTTCTCCCTACAAGGGGAAGCTACGGTGCTCACACCAGAGGAGAAGCCAGAAGATTACTGGCTGCCCCAATCTGCATAGTTGTGTACAAAGGAAAGAAGAAGTAATCATATCTCCTTTCTTCCTCAGGGAGACACAATAAAGAAACATGAATAAATAAGATGAACGGGCTGTGCCGTCCTCAATTTCAGATTTATGTAATTTTCCCACTCATAGTCTGTCTCCTAAAACAGTTCACAGAATAAGTGACACTGACTCTGTAAATGAAGTTAAGACTGACATGGAAATTTGATAATCTCCACATTTCTACATCAGAGATTTTTAACCGACAATTTCTTTTTTCTATCTACCCCACCACTGAGCTATATTCTCAGTTCTTTAAAAAAATTTTTTTTTTTTTTTTAATTTTGAGTCAGGGTCTCCTAGTTGCCCAGGTTGGCCTTGAACTTGTTATCCTCCTGCCTTAGCCTCCTGAGTAGCTGAGATTATAGGTGTACACCACTGTACGTACCCAGCACTAATAAGCTTTCCTCAAAACAATGACAAAACCCCATCATGCTCAGTTCAGTTGCTAAAGAGCTTAAATCTGTTCAAATTCACAGAAGTCAGGGTGGCATATTGTTATAGGCCCCCGTCTTGGAGAATATCCAAGTACTGAAGAGGGGCACCGAATGGAGAGCCAGTTGTCAATATCAGACGCAGAGGGGAGTCCTCCTGAGCTCCCCGAACAAATGCAGTCATTCTGTTCGGTCCTGTCCTTAAACACTCAGCGTATGAACAGTTACTGAATGCTATGTGGGGGCAAGGGTACCATGATGGCCCAGGGCAGACATTATCCTGCTTCCAGGGAGCCTGCACTGCAGTCTGCTGAGAGAAAGACATTTCAATGAGGTCATTACAGATTTGATAAATGCTATGAAGGAAAAACACAGCACATATTACAAGTGTCCTCACAAGGATATTTACGCTCATGTGGAGGACGGAATGTTTGAGATCCACAGATTATGTAAATGGTAAAGGATATGCTGGGAGGGAGGACAGTGTTGATGGAAGTAAAAGAAGGCCATCAAGTCTAGAGCACAAGAAATGGAGGGGAGATTGGGCATGGTGGCACTCGCCTGTAATCCCAGTAGCTCGGGAGGCTGAGGCAGGAGGATCACTAGTTCAAAGACAGTCTCAGGAACTTAGTGAGGGCCTAATTCAATTGCTGGTATTAAAAAAAAAAAAAAAAAAAAAAAAAGAGAGCAATGAAGAGGAAGGAAGACCTGGGAAGAGAAGAGGTGGCTAGTGACATCACGTAAAGTCGGAGGCAAGCGCTTACGTTTCTGTGGCTATAATTTTTGGCTCTAAGTCAGACTCCTGTTATTACCCAATTTTTTTTTTTTCTTTTTAGCACTAAATATCTGCACGTGGACATTTTCATGTTATCCCAACTGTAACTCATTGTCTTTTATCTGGGCAAGGCAATAGTCTCCTAACTGCTTCTCCAGATACAAACCTATTCACACTAGTCACAGAAACCAGGGTGCATCAAGCTCAAGCAGGAAGCAGGGAATGGATCAAAGATCCACAGGACGGTAATAATCAAAGCTATGCAACTCTCAGAATCAAGGACCTCCATTTGATTAGTACTGCTTTCAGTAATATTAAAAACCCCTCCCCAAATCTTAAATATCAAGTTATATAAATACTGGAAACCATGTAAGTTAAAAATGAAGTACTATGATTATACATTAAAATACATGACAGCGTGATTTTGGAAAGTGCATAATTTATTCCATGGAAGAGTTCATAATAAAATGAATTCTTAGGAACTTTAAAAATGAGTCAGGAGTAACAATTAGATGTAAAATTCCCAAATCTTGGAACCTGAAATATTAAGCTCTGAAATTTTCGTAAAACCTCTTTCTCGTGATTAGCATAGTTTAAAAAGTACCATACTCTTCCAAGGGAAAGGGGGGATTAAAAAATAGACACACTGACGAAGCCCACAGTTCTTCTTGGCTGGCTTTATTCTCCACTGAAGCTCAAATATGGGATCATGTTTCCTTTACTTTAAGGACGCTGTCACTGCTCTGCTCCCAAGACCCTTAAGACAGAACGGAAAATGCTCATGCGAGACCACACAAGCCTCAGCCATTCTCTGCAGGCTTCACCATTCAAATACCTCTAGGCCAACAGCTTTCCCAACTCTACAGTTCTGGGGGTGAATTACGAATATTTTTAAATATTTTCCAGATTCATCATGGAGGCTGCTTTTCTTCTCTGTACTGTAATCGCACTGAGCTGCAATTAAAATAAACAATCAGTAAGTAGTTACTTTTTCTACAGAAAATCTTAGATTAATACAAAGTATAACGCATCACAACCTACAGTTTTTGAAAATCTCATGGGAAGAGGTCTTGAAAGAGGTTACTTTTTTGTTTTTATTTGTTTTACTCCTGTGTGTTTAAAGTATCTGTATTACATGAGAGAAATGCATCCAAGCATGACCTTCCACGGCTCAGAGTGACATTCTCGGAATTCCCAACATGTTCCAGAGGGATGAAAATCACCTAAACAAAAGTTAATCAGAAAAATGTCTATCGCACACATTAAACGTGAGCAAACAGAATGCAGGCTGGTAATAAAAGGATGATAGGATGTGGTGAGAAAAGTCTAATGGGAAAATAATCTTTACTAATTTGAATTGATAAAATACATACATAGCAGAAAAGATCTAACAGTACAGAAGAACGAGCAGCACAGGGACAGTACCTTCCCATCTGGGCCTTCATTCCACAGACACAACCACTACTTCCCGCTCCTAAGTGTGTTTTTAGAAATACTCTAAAAGAGAATATGTATATATATGCACACAGACACACGTGTATGCATTTTTTTATTCCTTTGTATTTAAAAATGATAAAGTCTACATTCACTTTTCATAATGACTCTTTTCTTCTAAATGATCTGAGTTAGAAATAATTTCATATTAGATCTACTTCATTTCTTTTAACATTTGCAAACTATTCCCCTGTGTCGACACTCCACAACTTAAGTGGTCTCCTATTGTTGGGTATCTACATGGCTTTTAACCTTTTAAAATTGGAGACATGTTGCAATTAGTGTTTTTACAAGTTTTCTTCCTTACAAAGACTTTTCCAGGTATAAAAATGGGTCAAAGATTATGCACATTAAAATTTCTAGAGAGATACTGCCAAGATGTCTCCAAAGAGACTGTATCAGTATACACTTACATCAGTAATGTGCACAAGTGCCGGCACAATGCATTATCAAGTTTCATGATCTGATAGGTGAAATGATATGTGATTAAGATTTAAATTTATATTTGTCCTGTTGATGCGGATGAGCATCATTTTAAATTATTAAAGGCCATCTGTGTTTCCTTTTCTGTAAAATCCCTTTTATCCACTGCCTGTTGCACTCTAACACTTCTTTTTTTTAAACGTAGGCACTTTAACATGGATACGAGTCCGTATGTGTTGCCGTATGTGTTGCAAATGTTTTTCTCAGTTTGTCACTGGGTCTATGACCTTTCTTCCTGGCGCGGGGATCACAGCAGGTCCTTGTGCATGCCAGGCAAGTTCTCTACCATCGCGCTACCTTCCTAGCTGTATGACTTTACTTAGATGCAGATACCTGAAATTTTATGTGGTCACATTTATCCAATCTGTTTTTATGTTCTTGCACAGAATGCCTTTACCAAGCTGATTTTAAAAATGGTTCTGTTAAAGAACATAGTGTCCGAGTTGTACAATAGGAGTGGCTGAAGAACACAGACGAAGGTGCTCGGGTAGCCCTTGGCCGGCCAGCACACTGCCCTGCCGATCCCGAAGGACGGCGCTGGGCTGTGCGGTGACCTGCAGACTTGTGACAGGCACAGCAGCTCTTCATTCCTGTTTCATTAAGCTTCATGCCAGTGTGGGATAGTATTTCTAAGAGCAATGTCCAGTTTATAGAAGAAGGAAAAATTGGGACAATTGGAAAGCATTCAGAGAAGGCAAAGATAAAGATGAAAACATGAACATATGTTTTATAAAGAAAAATTTTCATTTGGTCTCATTTAAAATAGAAATAAAATCAACTCTAGAGAAGAAATTCCTTTTTGTGTATGCTAAATGGTTACCTTCCATCTTCAAATAAAAACAGAATGGAAGGAGGAAAATTTCTAGAAAAAATTTATTACCAAAAACATGTGAAGTGGTTAACTGTCAAAACATAAAAGAGCTCTCAAAAAGAATGGAAATGTTGCCACTGGAGAGCTTAAAGATCAGAAGGAACAAATGTTGGACAGTTTAGGTTTCTTTTTGTCAGGAGGGAAACTTCACTAGATATCTTATAGATTAAGATTCTATAATTATACCCTTTCCACTGTTCAGTGCATGGTGGTTGGCTTTAAGGAGGCATTTTCTTTACTATATTTCTTAAAAAGGTAAATGTGTTAGCCAGGTATGGTGTTGTGCAGCTGGAGTCCCAGCTACTTGGAAGGCTGAGACAGGAGGAGCCCTTGAGCCCAGGAATTGGAGGCTAGACCGTGTAACATAGTGAGGCCCCATTTTAAAAAAGGAACTGTGAAGCTGTAAGGAGTATGATACGTAAGTTAATTTATCACATAGCTATCTAACTATTTAGCACTATTTCATCCTTCAAATAACTATATGAAGGAGGTGTAACTATCCCATATCAAACAGGAAACTGATTAGGAAGCTGAAATTGCCCACTCACCTGGCTACTTAATGGTATTAGGCCATGCCATTTATATCTATGAATAATATTTATTTCGACAGAAACAGTACATTCATAATTAAGCATAAATTAATAATATAGCAGCACGATTCTTTCTTGTTGTCTGCTGCTTCATCTATCTGTCCATCAATTTCAACTGTTTCTAGCTTCTTTGTTACTACTGAACTGGTCTCATTTCATTCCAAATAGGAAGGACTATTGCTCCCAAGTTAGTTCAAATGGCTCATTTGATTGATTGATTGATTTAATGCTGGGGTGGAACTCAGGGTCAGGTGCATGTGAAGCAAGGGCTCTACCCCTGAACTACACCCCAGCCTCTGGCCCATTTCATTTATATGACGTTATAAGATGTATTATAGGAAATTATTTGATTCATGTTCCTATTCTATTTCCCATTGGACAATTTTCATATTGTATTTTAGATTTATTTGGTTATACATAAATGTGCATTAAATAAAGTTAACCTGTAAGTGAAATAGTTTTTCCACTTAAAGTCAGTGTGATCTGAAATAATATATTCAGAGCAATATTATCTATCTGTGGATGAATATCTGCCTAGTTTTAGACAGACTGTAAATCTAGTGCAGTGCTGTCTCAGAACCCTTTCGGATGGCAGGAAGGTTCTGTAGCTATACCATTCACTCTGTCACAGAGACACAGGGCTACTGAGCATTTGAAATCTGGTTATTATGACCAAGGATCTCAATTTTTAATTTTATTTAATTTTAATTAATTTAAATTTAAACAGCTACCTATGCTCAGCTGCTAGATAGTGTAGTTCTAGATGCAGATGTCAACTGCAGGACATTAATATTTATTTTTGTTTCTAAAGTTCACTTTTTTAACCACAAGTATTAAAGGGACCAATTTTAAATAGGTTAATCAGGTAAAAATAAAACTACTAGTCTCTGGGAACTTCTGAGGAGCTCTGTGCCTCTTTGATCTACTCTGATTGTTTACTATCTGGGGATAATAAGGATGCTCCCTACCTGCTGGGAAGCTGAAGCTGCTCTCTCTTCTGCCTGAGTCAGACGCCTTTGAAGTCTGTTGGCTTTTTCTTGATGCTCTAGAATTAACTTTTCATTCTATTAAGAGAAAACACAAAACAAATTAGAAAACCATATGTGACATGAAAATGTTTCATGGAGAAAAAAATCAATGAAAAATCTGGACATCATATTCCCACTTAAAAATAAAAGAATATTATCTCCAAATTTCCATTTTCCCAGATATGAACTTCAAAGTACAAAGCTGGTTTTACATTCTTTCTAAATGTTTTCTCCCCTTCTCTACCTCCAGAGAAAGCAAATTTAGAGATTCAAAAAAAAAAAAGTGAATTAGACGTTAAGAGCAAGGCTTTCTGTTTCTGACCGGTAATCTTGAGATGCTAGCTCACTGCTTCAGAAGCACGTGGAGAGCTTGTGCAGGTAAGGACTGTTGGGCCTCAGCAGCACAACCATGGCAACAGGGTTGGGAAGAACGCTTTATGCATCCCTGGAACACCTGCATGCTGCAGAGGCTACCAGAATCAAGATGCTGAAATGTGAACCTCCAGTCCCGTGAATGTGGCCTTATTTGGAAAGGGTCTTTGCAGATGACTAAGATCAGATCATTATGGCAGGCCATAATCCATGTAACTGATATCACATTAAAATGGAAACGACACAAAGACAGACGTGTACAAAGGGAAAACAATGGGAAGACACAGAGAACACCATGCACAAGCCAAGTGCCGCCTGAGGCTACCAGAAGCGAGGGGCGGGCCTGTCAGGCTCTCCTTTCAGAGCCCTGGGAAGGGTCACCATGCTGACCCTTCCATCTTGAACTTCTGGCCCCCACCTGTGAGAAAGTAACTTTCTGTTGTTACACTTCCAGTTCGTTATACTTTGTTACAGCAGGAACCACACACCCATCCTCAATACCAAGCTGTCACTAATTTTAATGTCGCACAGACAAGTTCAACTACCTAGCCATTAAAAATGTTTGCTTTCTTCATACTTTGCCTGCCTGGTCACAGAACATCGAAAAAAAAATTTTTTTTGTGCAACTAGAAATGCTGGATGGTTTTCTAAATTGAGAGAAAAATATAAGTCCAATCAGGATGGTTAGAAAATGCCTGACAAGTCCTAGCACACAACGATTAGAGTAAATGCCATGCTAGTAACATAAAATACTGAAATAATGGAATATCCTATTAAAATGAACTTATTTTATTTCTTATTATGCCTGAAAGCAAAATTAAATTTTACGGAGAATTATATTGGTTGTACCAATTTACCAAGATGTTTAAAAGGGTACTCTTAAATTTTAAGAGGTACATCATACATTAGAGAACACCTGAGGAATAAAATCACATCATTTATAATAATCATTTTTATATTTATAATCAGACTATATATCATGTACATTTATCTGTGCTGCTACCATAATAGCTAAGAAACAGTTCAGATTGTGTAAATCACAATGAAAACAACTTTTTTCCCAATGGATTCTTTTTATTTTTCTTTTGATCTTTGAATATTATCAACATCACTATGTTGAAAATCTTCATTTTTTTCTTAGAACAGATTTCTGGAAATGGTAATTATATTAAGAACGATTCCTTGTTTTCTAAGTTGCTCACAGCACTTTATACTGCCATGATGCTTCACCGTGGCTCGTACAGTAGACTACAGAGGTGAACCATCTAAACCATTAAGGAAATTCTTTTTTTTTGCGGTGCTGGGGATTGAACCCAGGGCCTTGTGCTTGCAAGGCAAGCACTGTACCAACTGAGCTATATCCCCAGCCCACCATTATGGAAATTCTAACAAACACAAAGTTTGAACATCCAGTGAAAAACCAGAGTTCTGGAAAGCTCCAATTATAATACAGAAATTGTTTAATTTTTTAAAGCCTCAAGGAAAAAATAATGTGCTCTTGCTATATTTAGTTTTAAGATATCAATCTAACTATATTTTAACATATTTCAGTAAGCAAAAATATTTTCTGTGGGTCTTTTGTGATAGATTAAAATAAGAAAAATGGGTTAAATAAAATAATCTTAGAGATGCAGAGGAATAATGAGACTCCCAATAATTCTCTGAAGCACTGCACTAGTGATACTAGTAAAACTGAAAAAAGACCTCTACCTTTTATCATTTACAGATGACGAATCACAGGCCCTCAAAGCTTTTATTCACATTATATTACGTGTGGATTTTAGGGTTATGGACGATTTCTATGTGGCTATTTCCACGTAAAGAATTAATCTGGACTTGGTGTAGATAAAATTCTCTAACACGTGTATCAAGCTGCAGTAGAAAGTACTTCCCAAGGGAATCATTATCTTACCTCAGCTACCTTTTCATTTGCCATTTCTAGCTGAGAAAGCAGCTCTTGGGTATGAAGTTTCTGTCGACTCAGCTCACTCCTATCAATCAGAAAGAAAGAGAGAGACCCATTAAATAATTTTTCCAAATCTAAAATTTAATCTTTATTAGTGAGACATATATTCATGTTCTGAACAAAAAAAATCTCGATGTGCAAAATAAAGTCACAAAAGACCACATCTGAACTCATTCTTTATTAAAAAGCATATATATTCCAGAGGTTAGTTGCACAATACACATATACTTAGCACTACTAAACTGTACACTTAAAATAGTTAAGATGGCAAATGTTTAGTAATACATATTTTGTCATAATTAAAAATTTTATAATTAAAAATCACAATTATCATATGGACAATTTTGTGTTTTTTTTATATATAACATATATACAATATATATATTTTGGTACTGGGCATTAAACTCAGGGGTACTTGACCACTGAGTCACATTCCCAGTCCTATTTTGTATTTTATTAACAAACAGGGTCTCACTAAGTTGCTTAGCACCTTGCTGTTGCTGAGGCTGGCTTTGAACTCATGATCCTCCTGCCTCAGGCTCCTGAGTTGCTGGGATTATAGGTGTGCACCACCATACCCAGCTTGTTATATATATTTTACCATAATAAAAAAAGAGCAAAACAAAAACATATTTTAAAAGCACAGAAGTATCTTCAATTTTATTTTTAAAATTATTTTCATACATCTATGTAGGGTAATAATGTGTCTCAATTTACGCTTCTTCCCATTCCCACCTGCCCTACCCCTCTGCTCACTGCCTCTGTAAAATCCAAAGTTCCTTCATTCTCCCCTACGCACCATGCTATGAATCAGCATCTGCTCATCAGAGAAAACATTCGATCTTTGTTTTTTTGGGATTGCCTTATTTCATTTAGCACGATAGTCTCCCACTCCATTCATTTACTTGCAAATGCCATAATTTCATTCTTCTTTAAGGCTGAGTAATATTCCATTGTGCATATGCACCACGTTTTCTTTATCCATTCATCTGTTGAAGGGCATCTAGGTTGGTTCCATAGTTTTACTATGGTGAATTGAGCTGCTATAAACATTGATGAGACTGCGTCATTGTAGTAGGCTGATTTTAAGTCCTTTGGGTATAAATCAAGGAGTAGGATAGCTGGGTCAAATGGTGGTTACATTCTTAGGAATCTCCATACTCTTTTCCAAAGTGGGTGCACCAATCTGCAGTCCCATCAACAATGTATGAGTGTATCTTTTCCCCCACATCCTCAACAGCACTCATTATTGCTTGTATTCTTGATAACTGCCATTCTGACTGGAGTGAGATGAAATCTTAAGAGCAGTTTTGATTTGCATTTCTCTAATAGCAAGAGATGATGAACATTTTTTCATATGTTTGTTGATCAACTGCATTTCTTCTGTGAAGTGTCTGTTCAGTTCCTTAGCCAGTTTATTGATTGGGTTATTTGATTTCTTGGTGTTAAGTTTTTTGAGTTCTTTATATATCTTGGAGATTAATGCTCTGTCTGGGGTGAGTGTGGTAAAGATTTTGTTCCCATTCTGTAGACTCCCTCTTCAAATTAATGATTGTTTCCTTTGCTGAGAAGAAGTTTTTAGTTTGATGACATCCCATGTATTGATTCTTAATTTTACTTCTTGTGTTTTAGGAGTCTTGTTAAGCAAGTCAGGCCTAAGCTGATATGATGAGATTTGGGCCTACTTTTTCTTCTGTTAGGCACAGGGTCTCTGATCTAGAGTCTTTGATCCACTTTGAGTTGATTTTTGTGCAGGGTGAGAGACAGAGGTTTAATTTCCTTTTGTCACATATGGATTTCCAGTTTTCCCAGCCCCTTTTGTTGAGTAGGCTATCTTTTCTCCAATGTATATTTTCGGCACCTTTGTCTAGTATAAGAAAACCATATTTTGTGGGTTTGTCTCTGTGTTCAATTTTATTAAGATACTGTTAAGATTTTAAGATACTTCTAGGCATTAAAGTAAAAGCATACTCATTAAACAGATACGATGTTTGTTATTAGAGGATTTCATGAGTGACTGTGTTCTTAGCTGCAGTGTGTGATTTTCTGGTGGGGCAGTCCCGGGGATCGAGCCCAGCCCTCACAAATGCCAGGCAAGCACTCTGACCCTGGCCACACTCTCAGTCCCAGGATGCATTTTTAAGATGCATATTCAGTGCTTCGCAGGGAAGTTCAGCTCTTAGAAATTTAAAGTAACGTGAATCACTCCAAAGTCACTCTGGTATAGTATATCCAAGGCTGATCGTGGCAGTGTGTGGACTCCTTTTATTCACTCACCTCCTTTGTGCTTCATTAGCTGAAACGACATGTGCACAGAACTCTGTGGTCATCTTTTTTTGTTTAACATATAAGCATTACATTATTTTTGGTTAAAGATCATTTCAAGAGTCCCAGGTGAATAGTAGATACAATGTATCTTAAAAAGTAATCGGAACAGAGATCAAATCAACTTCTTAGTATTAATTGGCTTCTGTTCTTTGACCTCACTGGTACTTGTTGAATCATCAACAAACTTAACACTTCCAAAATAACTTGAGCTTTAATTTTTTCAGATAAGCCATGCAAGAAGCTTAAAAGTTTAGTCCCTTGAGTGTCCTATATTTGACTGAACAATCAAAATTAGAAAGCAATTTGTGATAAATACATAGGCTAGAAAGGAAAGTCGTGCTGCTCACTAACCAATTACACTAAGTTGCTGCACACTCCTTGTGGCCGATGCAAGCAAGTGGCAGTAAACAACAGGTGTCACCACTACAGAATCAACATACTAGGAAGGGGACCATGTATTCCAGCTCAGTGGCACCGACCAAGGAGTGAGCGTCTGCCACTGACTCCACACGAGCAAACACAAATGTTTTATCTTAGTTTTATTTTGTGGTGATGACAAGAAAGAATAAATTGTTGTGTTTACTTTAAAGTCTTCTGTGCAGCTTAAAATTACTGCCTTCCAATGGAAAAAAAAGAAACAAAACCGAGCAAAACCAAAATGACTAAGGTGGCCAGTCATCTAGGCCAAGTGTAACTAAAGGCAAAAATCATACATATTAGTGCTGATGAAAAATAACCTTTGAGCACAAATGAGATTAGAGTGAAAGAATGGTCCCATCTATAAAGTTAGCCAACATCCAGTTTACACAAAACAGGAAATCATCTATTGCAAAATTGGATGCTTCAACTATTTATTACTCAAGACAGCTGCCTCAACAATGGATAGCAATAAGTTTCCAAAAATCTTATGATCAAAAAGATCAGAACCATTAAATAAAAATACACTTTACTTTTTGTCTTTATAAATATTCATCTCTGTATGACAAGCTGTCACTCCACTAGATGGTGAGAAACCTTTTTCTTCATCTCCGTATGTTTATAGGTCGCACTGGGCAGCAGAGCCTGGGACGGTGATGTAACAGCGGACACATTCAGAGCTTCCCATCTCCAGGTGCTGCTCTAGGCACGCTCACAAATTCAGTTTTAGTGAGATCCCATTTTTACATATGAGAAAAGGAATCGACAGAGAAATTTAAAAAGAAAGTTAAGAAACTACCTGAGGTCACAAAGCTTGTCAGTTCTGAGGATTCAAAAAGTTGGCCCTTCGAATCTAAAGTCTGTGCTTTGAATGCGTTTTTGTTTTTTGTTTTGGGTGCTGGGAATTGAAACGGCCTAGCACATGTTTCTTAGAGACAGGGTCTCACTACATTGCCCAGGCTGGACTTGAACATGTAATCCCTCTGCCTCAGCCTCCCATGTAGCTGGGATTATAGGGTTACACCACAACACCTGGTCACACATTTCTCTTTCTAAAATACCAGTTTAGTAATTTGTTTTCTTGAGCAATAATCTCCAGTGACTCCCTGCCATTGGACTAAACAGGACAAGCTCCCGAGGCATTCCAAGTCCTGCAGGATTTTGTGTGATTCATGTCGTCAAGCAGACCTCGAGTAGGAGACTTCCACTTCACATGGACGCGGTGCCTCGTGAACTAGCCATACTTTTGTTTATGTCATTTTCTGTACCCTCTTTTAGATTTCTCATTAAAACCCTGCCCGTTCTTTAAGACTCTATCCTTGCCTGACTTCTCTTCGTGCTTCTCCTCAGTTCATTTTAATCCAGATTATTCTCTTCCCCCATCAAGCCTTTAGGATGCTTATCCATCCTGACACCTGCTGATCAGTGGTCTGTACACGTGTGCATGTACATGTGCACTCACATGATCCCACACACACACGCGTTTCACTCAGTACTTCACACATAAGGAATCAACATATACTTGCTGATTTATGTCTATATTTCTATAGATAGCCTTGTGTTTAGAAAACTTTATTTGCTCAACAAATATTTACTGAGGAAGCTACCAGAAAAAACATTTTAGATAAAGATTATTTTTATTTATTTAGATTTATTTATATTCTACTTCTTTCTACAAAGAACTTGAAGTACTTAACCATTTCCATCAGTCTTAGAGCCGTATTAAAAGGGGAAGAGAAAAGCAGCTTCCCTGATTCTGTCCCAGGACTTTCCTGGAGCCTGTCTCTAAGTACTTGAGACTCCTCATTTCTGTTAGGAGATTTCACTGCAGGGTAAAGGAGAACCCCAGAGGGTGATCCACCTCTGCATGGGAGATTTCCTCTTCATCAGAGAACATAACTGAGAGTTCCCTGTGTCATGCCATTGAGGATAAACATTAAATACAAATTCCCAGAAATTTTCCTAGTGGTATTACAGTTGAAATACTTGGCAAATAAAGCTACATAAAATCTTTTCCCTGGAAATCTTTAAAAACAGAAACAGTCTTACTATCAGGAATGATTTAAACGTAGCTTGCCAGAAGGAATAGGGACAGACGACACTGCCAATTCCTACGTGACATTATGATACTTAAAGAATTTAATATGAATTTAAATGAAACTGTGCCCAATTCCTCTTCATTTTCTGGCATAGTACAATCTTCTGCTAATTTAAAAGTATACTGAGATGAATGAGGAGTCTTATGGTATCGCTAGGAATTGCCTAGCTCATTAGTGTCCCAAACATTTTTAATTCATTTATATAATTCATGTTTACGTGATACAAAATCCTAATCAGGTCTACAGAATATAATCTAGAAAAATAGTTGCAAAACATAATTTCTGTGTAAGTAAAATTTGAGTAAATATGAAAACATTAAATGTTTTCTTAAAACACTACATCAACATTGATGAGCCATCAGATCAGGCCACTTGTGGGTGGTCAGGGTGACAGAACACACTCCAGGAGAACCCGCTGTCCTGTCTGCAGCGTACCCTGCTTCTCCAGCGTCACTCAGCAGTCCACCCACAGTGCAGTAGGCAGGCGGGTGGGCGCCTGAGGCCGGAGTCCCATCTGTGACCTGTGGACGGGCTCCAGGCACCTTCACGAACACCCTGAAATCCTGCAAGATCGCATGTGCTTGCTTACCCTCTCTGGGAAGAGGGTCCACAGATGTAGTCAGATTTTCTAAGAATTCTGTGGCCTAAGGAAGGATAATGTCCAACTTTTGCCTGGATTTAGTATTGATTTAAGGTACAGATACACTGTTTCTATGTTCCATGTCTTTTACAAACCAAATCCATAACTTACATTCTACCATTATTTCCACTTCTGGTTGCAGGAATTTAAAGGGCACTTGGCAAATCACCTCAGTGCAAAAAATTTTCTAGATTTTTATAGCATTCCTTTTATTCTTTTGGAGTTGGCTTGCCTATACCTACTTCAATAGCAAAATCTTCAAAGTTTTTAGCTTGTTTTATAATTTTTTACTTTTGTATTCATATATCACTGGGGTTCATTTAAAGTTTAAATTGTGTGTTTCCAAAACAAGTATAACTAGCATAGCCTGGTTTAGGAACAGACACACTGACACTCGCTGAGTGAGTGAGAGACCAGGACACTACAGTGCGGGGGGGGGGGGGGGGGGGAGGGGGCCTGAACTAGGTGTAGGACGAGGCAGGGGCGCAGGGTGCCGGGAGGTTGGAGCCGGCAGAGAGCCGTGGGCACCGGGGGGTGGGGGGGTGGGGGGGTGTAGCGTGTTCCATGGAAACTAAGTTCACTGTTGAATGTCACAGATGATCAAGTGGTACCAGCTCACAGTGAACCTTTTCTTCTGAATGTTTTCACTTCAAGGCTGCAGGGTCATTATTAATCTCATGTCATAAGTAAAGGAACTGAGATCAAGTTATTTAATGTCCCTAAGGCCATGCAGTGATCAAATGAAAAAATGGGGTTCCTACACTTTAAATCATGTTTTCTCGACTAAACCACTCTGCTTTTCACCTGAAGTCCAAGAGCTGTTAGTGAAGCATCACTGGCATGCAATCTCCAGATCTAACAGGAAAAATGATGATTTTTCTGAACAACAACAAAAAGCGTAATCCTAAAAAGTGACAGAATGGCAACTGTAAAAACTGATCTCAACTTTTTGGATGGTTTCAGTGAGAAAAGGGAACTCACTGCAAGGTTTCCAATCTTTTCTTGCTCAGCTAAGGAAATCTCCCACAGGCCCCAGCAGGCAGGTCGGCTGTGGACGCGCCCGAGCGCTCCTTCCCTGTCTGTGCTGCTTCTCACACAGCCTACCCTGCACGTGCCCACAGTGCACCTTTAACCTGACCTCTGAGCATCTCACCTGCACAGCCAACGACCTAGCCGACATGTCTGCTAGGAGCACCACAGGCAATGTCCCAAGTGGACACTGCTTGCCTGTCCTTTACCGGTCCTCTCCACCCTAGTAAACAGCACTCACCAGCAGCTCCAGCCAGAAGCCCAGCACCAGCTTTAACTCGTCTTTTTCCATCAGCTGTTTCTGTTTTATCACCAAGTCCTGACCTACCTCCCTGATGTATTTAAAAACTCCACTTCTCTCCATCTCCATTGAAAATAGTATTCCCAGCCGCTATCACCTGTTGCCTGGCCTTCTTAATATTCTGATGTGCAGTCTTTCTGACTTCTTTTTTGCCTCTTCTCTGTTAAAAACGGTCTTAAAAAATCTAAGGATGTTAAAATGTTCCAATGATTTCCCAATACAGCACTCTGGCTTAAAATAGTCTTACTTAAATATTTTATTCAAAGTAAATAGAAATATCTTACTTAAAATAGCCTCTCATGATCTCACCTCTGCTTCTCAGCCCCTCGACTTTACAGAAGGTCATTCCTCCTTCACAGACTGCTGCTCCTTATCACAGGACCTTTGTGCCTGCCATTCTTCCCCCCCACTCAGAATACTTTCCTTTTTTTTGTTCTATTTGACTTCTCATCTTTCAGGTCTCACTTTAAATGGTACTTTTCAACTCCTTTTTCTAAAATAATCTAGTTCTCTAGAGCTCCTAATCTCTCCCAGTTCCTCTAGCTTACCCATTTACTTTCCTCACTTCACCTACAATGTCTAAAATCATTTGTTTATTCATTGATTCATCTTCTTACTCTTTGCTCCTCCCCACTAGAATGAAAGTTCCAAGCCAGGCCTAGGGGTGCATACCTGTAATCCCAGCAGGAGGCTGAGGCAGGAGGATCAGGAGTTCAAAGCCAGCCTCAGCAACTCAGCGAGACCCTAAGCAACTCAGCGAGACCCTGTCTCTAAATAAAATACCAAAAAAGGGCTGGGGATGTGGCTCAGTGGTTAAGTGTCCCTGGGCTCAATTCCTGGTACAAAAAAAAAAAAAAAAAAAAAAAAAAGCTTGGAATGGTAAGCTGTATTCTTAGAATACTGTCTGACAAATATAAGGTGGTTTTTTAACCTGGGAAAATTTTAGTTAATTCTACAGAATCAACTGACTTGTTCAACAATATTTCTGAAAATTTTCCATGTCATGCTTTTCCAAAGTTTTTGTTAACTACATGTTCCTGTCACAACAAATAAGGTAATTCAGGGATCCTATCTTCAGAGTAGCCAACAAATGGTGTAATACATTTGGGAGATCACTGCATTCTAAAGCTTTTGGGGAAGCTTATTTCAAAAAAGCTATTTGAAAAATAAACTCAAGGTTACAAAGTAATAGGTGAAATTTTCTCACAACACCAACTTAAGTGCTTCTCTTAGATGGGGAAAATCACAAAGTTCCTCACAGAACATGCCTGTCGCATGCCACATACTGTGCTAGGCGCTAGGGAGAAGAAGAAGATCAAGTCACTGCTCATGAACTACTAGAAACACTGGACTAAACCAGGCCTAAAACAGGCGGCCAACACTGGGAGAGTGTGTGGTGCTATGGGACACACACAGGATGAGGGATGAGAGCTATCTTAGAGGAAGCAGGCAGACAGATGTATGAGAGAAAGAGAAGTCAGGCGGACGAAGGCACGGGAAGGAGAAGACCGTGCTGTAGACAACGGAATCCATGTGTGAAGCCCAGGAAATACGCAAGGATGGTAACTGTAAGCAACTGAAACAAGTTCAGTGTTACAAGGGGGCGGGGGTGGGGAGAGAGAGGAAGGAGCTGGAAATGCAGGATCACACAGGATTTTGTATGTCAGGATAGGAAATGAGATTTATTCTAAATACAGCAGAGAGGCACTGACTTGCTTTAAGAAGAGAAGTGACATGATTAGATTTGAACATCTGAAAATCTTGCTGATTGCAGCAGGAAAAATAGGATGTAAGACAGTAGTCAAATCATGAAATTTTAGCAGTAATTCAGGTAATGTTGATAGCTTGAACTACAGTAATTGGAGAGAAATGGACAGATTCAGAGATATTTAGGAGGTGGAATTAGGAGCATGGGATTTAGAGATGTAAAGAGAAGGAAGCTCAGGATGACACTGAGAATTCTGCTCAGGCAGGGGGTGGATGGCACTACCCACGGAAGTGGGTGATACAAGATGAGGTAAAACCTTGGGCTGGCCGAACACACTGAGTTCAGGGTACACGGAGATGCCCAGCAGAGAGCTGTAAATATGGATTCCTTCGGAAAGGTCAGCAGTTGAGTGTTTTATAATCATCATCAGCTCCTTTCTGCTCGTCTCTACACAGAAGTGGGTGCCCCCAGCCATAGTGGAGGACAGAACTTCTGCCCCACGTGGACTTCAGTCCCAACAGCACAGCATGCACGCTAACTGAAATGGCACAGTTGTGGGGAAGAGCGAGGCTTCCCCGCGGCGTGTCAGCTCTGGAAACGCCAGGTTCCGGATAAGTGAAACAAATAAGAGATGTTCCTTAACGATGGGAGGAGAAGTTTCCATTTGGGCCAAGGTCTGAGGCATTACAATTAATTACTACAATGGCCCAGATCATCCTGTGGTAATTAAAGCACAGTTTACGGGAGGGCTGAGCCGTGTAGATTTTGGTTGCCATAACATGAAGGAAAACTCCCTCAATACATGAAATCCTGCAGTGATGACTGAAGATTAGCTCACATAGCATTCAATTCTATAGTATATGAGAGGATTTAAAACAAAAGGTGTACTATTCATTTCAGGGAAATGATGGATCTGCCAGCTGCAGCAAGCGTTTCCTTCGAAACTCTCTTATGACAAATTAACATAGCATGTGCCAGATGTTTTTTTCCTGCTGAATTATAGTATAATATGCTTCAGTTACTTTTAGTAATTATGCATTTTGTAATCTGCCAGTACCTGCAGCTGCCTCTCATCCTATTAAAAAAAAAAAAAAAAAACCTTAAAAAAAGCAGTTATGGCAGCCAAATATTACAGATGTACAGCCAAGAAATTATGTTTTAGAGAGTGAAGGGAACTTCCTAGGCTCAAATGCTGTATAAATAATTCAACACACACACACACACACACACACACACACACACACAGAGACATGCTGAGCATCACTAATCCGAAGAGTGGAAATTCAAAACGCTCCAAAATCCAAAACTTTGCAAGCAATGACACTGACACACACACACACACACACACACACACACACACACACACACACACACACACACAGTTTGTTTTGAATGAGAAGCAAATATTCCATACTGTATAACCATTTGTTCACTTTTTTGTTCAATATAATCTTATGAAATAGCTTGTTTAATTTTATGGAATATGGCAGGTAAGCTGTAAGCTGTTAGCTCAGGGTTCTGTAGAAGACAGACATAAATGATAGTTCTACCATCATCCAGTTAGTGCCCTAAAAAGGAGTCAACAGGATGGTGAGTGTGTAAGAAAAGGAAGGACTGAAATTTTTCAGGGTAAAGATGATCTTACAGAAAAAGCGGCATCTGAGTTGGGGTCTGGAGAGAGACCATTTTTCCGAGTGGGAGCCGGGAAAGGGCACCCTTGGAAGACCATGCGTGCAAAGGAGCCCAGGTCACCTTCGCTCCAGCGCTCCTTCACGCTCCACCTCTTACCTCTACTCAGCACCGTTTATTAATTCTAAAACTAAGAAAGGAAAACCCATAGGCCACCTTTCTCTTTCTTTGTTCAAGCCACAATCATTTTTCTTTTTTAAAAGTCATTTTAAACATGAAAAAAGTCTGAAAAATTCTAACCTTAAAAGAGTTTATTATTTAAAAGTTTTCTTTGATCAAAATGGATTTATTTTTCTCTCATCCATCAGAAATATTGATATTCAGCTCAGGACAGGAGAAGAATAGTTTATGTCATCTTTGGAAAGAACCTGTTATTTCTTTTTTTTTTTCTTTTTTAGTTTTTACAGATTGCATTTTGATCCACTATACAAATCTGCTGATTCCTCTGTGGTTATTTTTACATATATGTATGATTCCTTTCTATTAAAGAATTCTTTATTTTAAAAAAAAGTTTATTATTCCAATTCCTTCTCTTTTAAATTGACACAAATCAGGGTAATTAGATTTTCCCTACCATAAACATTTTTTTTTTTTTTTTTGGTACGGGAAACTTTGAACTTCTGTGTTCTAGTTCTTAATAAAG
Organism: Sciurus vulgaris; assembly: GCF_902686455.1. Taxonomy (NCBI): domain Eukaryota; kingdom Metazoa; phylum Chordata; class Mammalia; order Rodentia; family Sciuridae; genus Sciurus; species Sciurus vulgaris. The sequence goes on from NC_136469.1 coordinate 9,434,483, forward strand.
GATAAAATACATAGTAAACTACAGTGACCTTACTGTGCTTTAGAGCACTACAGCTTATTGCTTACTCCCCATGCACAACTGTACTTTGGTAACCATAATCCAACCTCCCTCCACCCGCTTCCTCTACTCTTCCTAGTTTCTAGTGACCACTATTCTATTATCTACTTAGATTGATCTTTTTTCTTCAGTTCTGAGGATCAAACTCGGGCCCTTGTGCATGCTAGGTAAGATGTACAGCCAAGAAACGATAGTGTTTTAGAGAGTGAAGGGAGCTTCCTAGGCTCAGATGCTGTGTAAATAATCCACTGCACACACGCTGAGTATCACTAATCCAAAAAGTGAAAATCCAAAATGCTCCAAAATTGGAAGTTGTTAAGTAGGCAGGGCTAGGATCATGTTTGCTTTTTCAGGAAAATAATTCTGAAAGCAGCATAAAACCTGGAATAGAATGGGGCAAAGCTGAAGACAGCAAAATCCGTGTCAAGAGCCACCGTACCTCCAGGAGCCACAGGTAAGGGTGTGAGAGACCTACCTGACGCAGGGAGGGCATGCTGCCACGGGTTAACGGGGAAGGAGCCCTGGAGGTCCTGTACCGGGAGCCACAAAGGACCCACGCAGAGTAGCTGCCTGCCAGTTTGCCTTCCCACCGGTACCGTCGATGACTCCACTTCCCAGGTACTTACAGGCAATGGATGTTAACCTCTTTGACATTTCTGCCAACTTGCTGAATAAAATTATTGCTTAAAATTGCATCTCTCCAATAAGAGTGAGGCCAAACTTGCTCTGACATGTTTAAAGGAGTTCTGTCTTCCTGCTTTTGTGAGCTGCCAGTTCATGCATGTTGTCCATGTTTCTACTGGGTTGTTAATGTTTTTCTTAATTTGTGGAACTCGGTGAAGTTTGCATATTCATCCTTTGTTTTATTTTTCCAGTATACTATTTAAAATACAAATAGTATTTATGTTTAGTATCTTTCTTCATACAGAATATTCATTTTTACTTTTATGGTTAAATCAATTAGTTACTCTTCCTCTTTTGGATTTTGTGTTTTGATTAGAAACGCTTCTCCATTCTGGGAGAACAAAAAAAATCTTATTTATTCTAAGGTCTTCTTTTTATATTTAGCTCTTTAATCTATCTTGGATTTAGTTTATATACAGAATAAGGAATACTCTTAATGATATTCTACTTTGCTAAAATCATCTTTCACCATTTACCTTTTGTTTTTGTTTTGTGGTACTGGAGGGTCTGTGGAAGCTAGGTAAGCACTCTACTACTGAACCTTGCCCCAAGACCTTCGTAAAATTTTATTTTGAGATAGGGTATTACTAAGTTGCCCAGGATGGCACTGAACTTGTGATCCTCCTACCTCAGACTCCTGAGTAGATTACAGGTGTGTGCCACCATGCTCAACTTCAACAATGATTTTATTTAACTACTTTTTAGCTTTTTTTTTATTTGTTCTTTTTAGTTATACATGACAGTAGAATGTATTCTGACACATTACACATACATGCAGTGTAAATGCTCATTCTTGTCAATGCTGATTTGAAATGCTAAGATCAAAATTAACAATTTGACATGGTTTCTGCTTTTCTATATTCTGTTAAAATGATCTATCCCTGTTCTAATAACATCATACAGATTTATATATTTTGATATTTGGTAGGGAAAATAACATCGGATTTTTTTCCTACAAAGTTTTAAAATTTAATATATAATAATAGCAAAGATTTCTTATTTCTGTAAGATTAGTAGAGATATTAGTTAAGAAGTTACATATTAATAAGTTAATGATTAAAATTATTTTCTTTGGGAAGTTCAATATTCTGTTACACACATTTCAAGATAAAACAGTTTCAGAGGGAAAAATTAAAAATAAAATAAAATTTTATAAATTAAAATTCATCGAGCATCTACGTACATAAAAGGAAACTTTCTCAATTTCAAAAATCAAAAAGACCACAACACAGTAATACAGCGTGACTTTAACACAACTGTCTCATCACTGGATAGGTCTTCCAAACAAAAACTAAACAAAGAAACTATAGAACTAAATAATACAATCAATGATTTAGACTTAACAGACACATATAGAGTACTTCATCCATCATTGAGCCAATATACTCTTTTTCTCAGCAGCACATGAATCCTTCTCTAAAATAGACCATATGTTATGCCATAAAGCAACTCTCAGCAAATATAAAAAAATAGAAATAGTACTCTGCATTCTATCAGATCATAACAGAATGAAACTAGAAATCAATGATAAAATAAAAAAATAGAAGCTACTCCAACACCTGGAGACTAAATACCATGCTACTGAATGACAAATGGACAGCAGAAAAAATCAGGGAGGAAATAAAAAAATACTTAGAGGTAAATGAGAATAGTGATACAACATATCAAAATCTCTGGGACACTATGAAGGCAGTGCTAAGAGGAAAATTCATTGCATTGAGCTCATACATTTAAAAAATAAAAAGTCAACAAATAAATGACCTAACATTACATCTCAAAGTCCTAGCAAAAGAAGAACAAATCAACACCAAAAGCAGAAGACAGGAAATAATTAAAATAAGACCTGAAAATAATTAAATTAAAAAAAAAGAAACAAAAAAATTGACAAAACGAAAAGTTGGTCCTTAGAAAAAAATAAATAAAATTGATAAACCCTTAGGTACACTAACATAGAGAGAGAAAAAAAAAAAACTCAAATCACTAATATTTGTGATGAAAAAGGAAATTCACAATGGATACTGCTGAAATACAGAAGATAATTAGAAACTATTTTGAAAATTTATACTCAAATAAAATAGAAAATCTTGAGGACATCTACAAATTTCTAGAGATATATAATCTACCCATACTGAAGTAGGAGGACATACACAATTTAAACAGATCATTTTCAAGCAATGAAATAGAAGAAGCCATCAAAAACCTACCAACCAAGAAAAGCCCAGGACCAGATAAATTCATAGTTGAATTCTATAAGACCTTCAAAGAAGAACTAATACCAATACTCCTCAAAGTAGTCCATGACATGAAATAGAAAAAGAAGGAACCCTTTCACACTCATTTTATGAAGCTAGTATCACCCTGATAACAAAATCAGGCAAAGACACATCAAAGAAAGAAAATTTCAGACTAATGTCCCCAATGAACATAGATGCAAAAATTCTTAGCAAAATTCTGGCAAACTGCATACGAAAACATATTAAAAAGATAGTGCACCATGATCAACTGAGGTTCCTCCCAGGGATGCAAGATTGGTTCAACATATAGAAATCCATAAATGTAATGTAATAGACTTAAAGACAAGAATCATATGATTATCTCAATAGATGCAAAAAAAGCATTTGACAAAATACAGCACCTCTTTATGTTCAAAACACTAGAAAAACTAGGGATAGTAGGAACATACCTTAATATTGTAAAACCTATCTAGGCTAAGCCCAAGGTTAACATCATCCTAAATGGAGAAAAATTGAAAGCATTCCCTCTAAAAACTGGAACAAGACAGGGATGCCCTCTTTTACCACTTCTATTCAACATAATTCTTTTTTTTTTTTTTTTTTTTTGCAGTGCTGGGAATTTGAACCCAGGGCCTTGGCAAGCACTCTATCAACTGAGCTATATCCCCAGCCCTCAACATAATTCTTGAAACTCTAGCCAGAGGAATCAGACAGATGAAAGAAATTAAAAAGATGTGAATAGGAAAAGAAGAACACAAACTATCACTATTTACCGATGACATGATTCTATATTTAGAAGATCCAAAAAAAATCACCAGAAAACTTCTAGAACTTATAAATTAATTCAGTAAAGTAGCAGGATATAAAAATCAATACCCATAAATCAAATGCATTCCTATACATAAGGAATGAATTCATTGCAGAAGAAACTAGGAAAACTACCCCATTCACAATAGCCTCAAAAAAACCCAAAAAACAAAAAACAAAAAATCCTTGGAAATCAATCTAACAAAAGAGGTTAAAGACCTCTGCAGTGAAAACTACAACACTAAAGAAAGAAAGTGAGGAAGACCTTAGAAGATGGAAAGATATCTCATGTTCTTGGATAGGCAGAATATATAGTGTCAAAATCGCCTTACTACCAAAAGTGTTATCCAGATTTAATGTAATTCCTATTAAAACTCAATGACATTCTTCACAACTAGAAAGAGCGATCATAAATTCATTTGGAAAAATAAGAGACCCAGAACAGCCAAGGCAATCCTTAGCAAGAAGAATGAGGCATCACAATACCGGACCTTAAACTATACTACAGAGCTATAGTAACAAAAACAGCATGATATTGGTGGCATGTCTGTGTAGACCAATGGTACAGAATAGAAGACACAGAGACAAACCCACAAAAATATGGTTATCTCATATTAGACAAAGGCGCCAAAAACATACATTGGAGAAAAGATAGCCTATTCAACAAAAGGGGCTGGGAAAACTGGAAATCCATATGTAACAAAAGGAAAATAAACCTCTATCTCTCATCCTGCACAAAAAACAACTTGAAGTGGATCAAAGACTTAGGTACTAGAACAGAGATCCTGTGCCTAATAGAAGAAAAAGGAGACCTAAATCTTCATCATATCAGCTTAGGATCTGACTTCCTTAACAAGACTCCTAAAGCACAAGAAGTAAAATTAAGAATCAATAAATGGGATGTCATCAAACTAAAAATCTTCTTCACAGCAAAGGAAACAATCATTAACTTGAAGAGAGAGCCTAAAGAATAGGAGAAAATCTTTGCCAACTGCACCTCAGATAGAGCTTTAATGTCCAGGATATACAAAGAACTCAAAAAACCTGACACCAAACAAACAAATAACCCAATCAATAAATGGGTTAAGGAACTTAACAGGCACTTCACAGAATATGAATGGTCAGCAAATATATGAAAAAATGTTCATCTCTAGCCTTAGAGAAATGCACATAGAGGTAACAGTAAATGTTGGTGAGGATGTGGGAAGACAGTTCACTCATAGATTGCTAGTGGGACTGCAAACTGGTGCAACCACTGTGGAAAGTAGAATGGAGATTACTCAGAAAACTTGGAATGGAACCACCATTTGACCCAGTTATCCCACTCCTTGGATTATACCCAAAGGACTTAAAATCAGCATACTATAGTGTTGCAGCCACATTAATGTTAATAGCAGCTCAGTTCACAATAGGTAAACCATGGATCCAACCTAGATGCCCTTAAACAGATGAATGGATACAGAAAATATGATACATATACACAATGGAACATTACTTAAAGAAGAATGAAATTATGGCATTTGCCAATAAATGGATAGAACTGGAGACTATCGTGCTAAGTGAAATAAGCCAATCCCCCAAAAACCAAAGACTGAATGTTCTCTCTGATAGGTGGATAGTAACACACAATAAGAAGGATGGGTGGGAAGAATAGAAGTTCACTAGATTAGACAAAGAGGAATGAAGGGAAGGGAGAGGATGTGAATAGGAAAGATAGTGTAATAAATCAGACATAACTTTCCTATGTTCATATATGAATGCATGGCCAGTGAAATTCCACATCATGTATAACCTCAAGAATGAGATCCTTGTTAGAATTAGTTATATTCCATGTACGTATAATATGTCAAAATACACTCTACTGTCATGCATACCGATAAAGAATAAAAAAAAAATCAAGCTGCTCTATGGTATCTTATTTCACTTTGAAGTTTTGTTGTTGTTTTTCTAATTGGTTATACATGACAATAGAATGCATTTTGACACATTATACACAAATGGAACATAACTTCTCATTCCTCTGGCTATACATGGTGCTGAGTCACACCAGTAGTATAATCATACATGTATATAGGGTAATAATGTCTGTCTCATTCTACCATCCTTTCCATCCCCACCGCCCCACCCCTCCCCTCACTTCCCTCTGCACAATCCAAAGTTCCTTTGTTCTTCCCAATGCCCCCTCTCCCACTATGGATCAGCATCTGTTTATCAGAGAGAACATTCAGCCTTTGGTTTTTTGGGGGATTGGCTTATTTCACTTAGCACGATAGTCTCCAGTTCCATCCATTTACTGGCAAATGCCATAATTTCATTCTTCTTTAAGTAATGTTCCATTGTGTATATATACCACATTTTCTTTATCTATTCATCTGTTGAAGGGCACATAGGTTGGTTCCATAGTTTAGCTATTGTGAGTTGAACTGCTATAAAAATTGATGTGGCTGCATTACTGTAGTATGCTGATTTTAAGTCCTTTGGGTATAATCCGAGGAGTGGGATAACTGGGTCAAATGGTGGTTCCATTCCAAGTTTTCTGAGGAATCGCCATTCTACTTTCCACAGTGGTTGCACCAGTTTGCAGTCCTACCAGCAATCTATGAGTGAACTGTCTTCCCACATCCTCACCAACATTTACTGTTACCTCTAATCTTGGTAATTGCCATTCTGACTGTAGTGAGATGGAATCTCAGTAGTTTTAGTTTGCATTTCTCGAAGGCGAGAGATGAACATTTTTTCATATATTTGCTGATCATTCATATTCTGTGAAGTGCCTGTTAAGTTCCTTAACCCATTTATTGATTTGGTTATTCGTTTTGTTTTGTTTGTTTGTTTGGTTTTAGGTTTTTTGAGTTCTTTGTATATCCTGGACATTAAGCTCTATCTGAGGTGCAGTTGGCAAAGATTTTCTCCTATCTGTAGGCTCTCTCTTCAAGTTAATGATTGTTTCCTTTGCTGTGAAGAAGCTTTTTAGTTTGATGATATCCCATGTTTTGATTCTTGATTTTACTTCTTGCACTTGAGGAGTCTTGTTGAGGAAGTCGGTTCCTAAGCCGACATGATGAAGACTTGGGCCTATGTTTTCTTCTAGTAGGTGAGGGTCTCTGCTCTAATGCCTAGGTCCTTGGTTCACTTTGAGAGATAGGGGTTGAATTTCATTCTTCTACATATGGATTTTCAGTTTTCCCAGAACCATTTGTTGAAGAGGCTATCTTTTCATATCAGATAAAGTGGACTCCAAATCAAAGTTAATCAAAAAGGACAAAGAAGGCCATTTCATACTTCTTAAGGGAATTATACATCAAGATATAACAATCATAAATATTTATGCCCCAAACAAAGGAGCATCTATATACATCAAACCATGAAATACATCCTTTTTCAATTTCAAGAATAAAACAGAGCACGACATAGTAATAGTGGGTGACTTTACCACGCCCCTCTCATCACTGGATAGATCCTACAAACATACACTAAATAAACTATAGAACTAAAAAATACAATTAATAATTTAGATAACAGACATATATAGAATATTTTATCCTTTAATGACTCAAGACACTTTTTTCTCAGCAGCACATGGATCTTTCTCTAAAATAGATCATATCTTAGATCACAAAGCAACTCTTAGCAAATAAAAAAAGTATAGAGGTAATACCTTGCATTCTATCAGATTGTAATGGAATGAAGTTAGAAATAAATGATAAAATTAAAAATAGAAGCCACCTGACACCTGGAGACTAAATAATATGCTATTGAATGACCAATGGAATGCTGAAGAAATCAGGGATGAAATAAAAAAATACTTAAAGGTAAATGAGAATAGCGATACAACATATCAAAATCCCTCAGACACTATGAGGGTGGTTCTAAGAGGAAAGTTTATTGCACTGAGCTCATTCATTAAAAGAATAGAAAGTCACCAATAAATAACCTAACATTACATCTCAAAGCCTTAGAAAAAGAACTTCTTTTTCAACACCGAAAGCAGTAGGAGACAGGAAATAATTAAAATCAGAGCCAAAATCAATAAATTAAAATTTTAAAAAAGCTTCTGATCCTAAGATTTTTTTTGATGTTGTCATGAAAAATATTTCCCACATGAAAGTTATCTTATTTTTTATTCTATTTAATTATGGCTATAGTTACTTATAAGAAGTTATGGGTACTTTGTGATCACATTTAATTGTCCATTGCTAGAAGGAACAGAGGTTTTCAAAGGCAGCAAAGAGGACTCTAGCATCTTAAATATTTTTTTGGCTGTACTTATATTTGATTTTGTCTCAAATATTCTCCTAGCTGTAACAAATAAGAACACAAGCAGCAAGCAAGAAAATAGCCAACTTATAAGGACAAGTAGCAAGCCTGAAAATAGCAACCTTACCAGAATTTAATTGTCATGGAGTAGAAAGGGCAAAGGCAAATTGTCAAGTATTTCCAGGATCTGGTGAGTACAGCCTAACTGGGAAGCCAAGAAGCACTAGCATTTTTTAAAGGCATATGTTCAGGGGAAACCTTTGATGTTGAAGATGGCATGATCAAGGCATACCAGGAAGAAGGATGCTGGGATTCAATCTAAAGAGGCTCATTTTGGAAAGCTGCTAATAAATACATTTAATATGAATGACATGATATGTAGTGAAACTACTGTGAGGAGCCAAATGCATCAAATGAACTATTTGTTTTTTTAATGTATTGTTTTGTTGCCTACTTTTCCATTTATTATTAATGAAAGACCTAACTGGTTGAAGACTTGGGGCTGTGCCACTTAATCACTCTAAAAACAAAACTACCTCTAAGAAGAGCAAAAGACTCCTTCTGTAAAGAGATGCAGTACCGTGCAGCACCTGGTACCATCACTGGCACGAGGTAAGCACACCAACTGCTCGTGCCCAACAGGACAGCCACCATAAGTATGTCCAGATAGAACATCACCTTCAATACATAGTTTTTCAATGGAATAAGTATAAATGTTTCTACATCAAAAATGATAAATTTATTATGAGTGTCATGTGAATCTGCATCATGACTAGCAGGTGCTACAGGCCAGTGAAAACACTTTAGTAAATACATCTTATTGATTTGATGCATATTTGTTGGTATTATTTATGTTTCCCATGAGCAGGAATATGATTCATGCATATAAATCTTACCTAAAATCCGGTGCTTTCTAGAACAAGTAATTTTTCATGTAATTAAAGGTGAAATATGCACAAAAGCTTCTCATACGCATCTAATACATTGTATCATGGTTTAGTTTGAATGCAACAATCTCTTAGCACTTAATAAAGGCTACTCCCTAAACCCAGTGTTCCCTATTTGCTTTCTAAATATTTAACATGCTAGGCATGGAGTCAAAAGCTCATATTTGTTATCATAAAAATAAAGCCTTATAATAGCATTTGGGGGTTTACAGATAAGTATAAAGGGTTGAAGCTATATGGGATTCAAATTCAGGTCTGACTGACTCCTGAGTTAGTATTCTTATCTATAATACTGTACTGCCTCCTTCTATGATAAAATATTGTACTGTTTTGCATCATTATTAAAATATAATCCATTTACAAAGGGGAATAGTCAATGCAAGAATCTTGTGAAATGCTTTCTACTTTGAAAGTAAATGCTTTAGATTTGCTATGTCAGGGCACACCAACACAGCAGAGAACTACAGAAAGGCTTTCTTAGTATATTAGAATGTGTTTCCATTTCTAATCCGGTGGTTTCAATAGCCAGCATAGGCACATTAGGCCAAGGCTGAGTGTCCACGAAAACCAGGTCTTCCTACATATCCACAAGGAAACCTGGATCACAATGCTGTGTCACATTTTCATAATCTTATAAATTATATAATGAAGAAATAGTTAAACACAATTATCCTTTTTAAAAAAGATGTCTAAAGATAATGATGATGTCCAGAAATTTCAAAGCATATTAAAAATGTAACCTACTTTATTTTTGCTAAGTACTTTATCATTTTTGGTGAAACTTGGGATTGAACCAGGGCCTGTGCATGGCAGACAAGTGTTCTATCCCTGAGCTACATCCCCCACCCTTTTAAAATTATTTCATGACAGGGTCTTGCTAAGTTGTCCTGCCTTGGTCTTCTGAGTAGCTGGGATTAGAGGCATGTGCCACCTCTCCTGGCCTTTATTTACATTTCAGTATGACTGAGCATCCCCAATCCAAACTTGAAATCTGAAGTGCTCCAACTCTGAAACTTTTAGGGACCAGCATGGAGCCACAAGTGAAAACCCCACACCTAACCTCATGTGCTGGGTCACGGTCAAAATGCAGGTGCAATAAAATGCTGTAAAAATTACTTTTAGGCTATGTGTATAAAGTGTTTAAAAAACACAAATGTATTTCATGGGGCTGGGGATGCAGCTTAGTGGTAGAGTACTTGGCTAGCATGTGAGAGGCCCTGGGTTTAATCCTAGCACACAAAAAAGAAAAAAAAAGTAAAGAATTTCATGTTTCAAGTAGGATCTCCTTCCCAAGACATATGGAAAATTTCCAAAATTTGAAAGAGCTCCAAATCCAAAATGCTTCTGTTCCCCAGCATTTCTGATAAGGGATACTCAACTGATAATCCTCCTTAACCCACTCTACCTACCCAAAATGTCACAGAACATGGAATTTTTCAACTATAATAAAAACAGGGGGCTGGAAGTGCAGCTTAGTGGTATAGTGTGAACCTAGTGTGCACAAGACCCTGGTTTCAATCCCCAGCCCACCCCCGAAACAACACCACCACCCACAGCTGGGCTCTGATCCACAGAGCAAAGACCAAATTGTCAAAAAACAGGAGAGGTGATGGCTGGAAATTCTGGCTCACTGTCCTCTTTCTTTAAAAAGAGTTCGAAGGAGGATTCTTCCCCTGTGTAGTTACTATGGATTTATTAAAAACTGTGTTACACTGAGCTGAGATGACATAAGGAAAAGGACAACAATTAACATCCCTTTGCTCTTGAAAGGATAAGAAGAGAAAATCAAAAAGTTGAAAATATTTCAAGGACATTCAAGGACTAGCAATTCAGGGACAGTAATTTAATTCAAAAACTAAAAAAAAAAAAATCTGGATATAGACTATTCCTAACTCATTACTGTGTTATATTTGCATGATGCTTTACAGACTAGATGCTTTGATATTTTGATATTTACACTACTTCATAAATAAGCCTGCAGTCTACTGTAGCTTTTTTTTAAAAAATATCTTTTTGTAGTTGTAGATGGACAGCATGCCTTTATTTTGTTTGTTTATTTTTACGTGGTGCTGAGGATCGAACCCAGTGCCTCAAACAAGCCAGGCAAGCGCTCTGCCACTGAGCCCCAGCCCCAGCCCCTGCTGTAGCTTTTAATCTTATAGATGATAAAACAGGTTTGGAAAAATTAAGTGATTTATATATAATCAACATTTGCGGGACAGAGCTTGCATTTGAATCTAGTGTTCTGACTTTTTATACATCAGAATTGACTTAAGAGTTTAAACCGGTCACTCACATTTAAGAGAAAATTTCTAGGTCAATAAAACTAACATTTCAATCTTTAAGGCTGTTGATAAACATGATTCTAAGGCTTATGGTTTTCAATATCTAAATTGAAAGTAAGTTAAGCAAAAAAGATGAGACTATTTTGGAAAGAAACGCTGTGCTATAGGACTGCATAAACTGGAAATGAAATGAACATAATGCTTTCAGTTGCTGTGCTGAATGGTGTGAAAAGTTCATTTTCATTTTGAACCATTACTCAATCAGCTTTGAGAGCAATGGATGTCCTTAGCAATGATACATAAATTGAGTTTGACATAAACTTAAATTCATAGAAATAAGGAATTAATTTACTAAAAGTGAAGATCAACTTGCTAAAAACTTGGTCTCAGAGTTCACCTCCATTATTCTATTATAGTTTGACTCCCCAACTCAGAATGCAGTGTTTTTGGCAACAGGGACATGTCTGCCCACTTTCATACTGATGTTAACAGCTTTATTGTTTGTCTGTCTAAATTGCATAATATAAGAAAAACAATAATCTTACCCACATTTGATGTCATGTGATGGTATTATTCTCTTGATTTTGAAGGAAATATTCCATTTCCTTTTTTCCTTTTATCTAAAGGGTAAAAAAAATCACTAAATTACTAAAAATTTGATAGTTTTAACTTATTTAGGGCTTGGGAAGTCATTTAACCAAGACTTGGTTTTTAAGGCTGGGCAGTAAAGAAGGTAAGCTTTGAAATAGAAAAAAAAAAAAAAAAAGAAAAGAAAAAAAAAAAAAGAAAAAAGTTTAGCTATACTGAATTTACGCACACAGCTGGAGTCAAGACACAAACTGCTATCTGGACTCTAGGCCAGGCATGGCTCTGTAACCTAATGTGACCTGCTGGGCAGAACTGATTGGCTGGGGTGAACATCCAAATAAATTTATAAGCCAAGATTTCACTTGAGCAGGAATGCTCCTTAGAAAGTCAGTCGGTTGGTTTTAAATTGCTTATTCCATGGATTATTTCTGTTTATTTCTTTCTTATTTCTTTCTTTCTTTCATGTCATGATGCCATGTTAGGCACTGTATTTTTATGGGAAATTGGTGTCAAAAAACATTCTTTGTATTTAAATGAGACTCCAACAAGGAGGCAGTGTAGCCAAGTAGAAATGGAACCTAGGGACAAATGAAGAGTGTGGCCTTATACCCAAGAAAGGACAGATAATTGTATAGCAGAGCAGATCAGAACAGATGCACAGAACATAAACAGTATTGCAAACTATGGAATTCCCTACTGATGCTTTCTCTTTTCTCAGTGAAACAGGAACTGAGGTTCTGAGGTCATCAATTCGAAGTGACGATGGAGGAGTAGATGCCAAAGATTTGAGGAGAGTGAAGAGGGTATTAAATATCACCAAAGAGAACAGAATATACAGAATGATTGCCTGGAAGGCAGCATTTTGGGGAACGTGAATTTTTTTTGGCGACAGAATCCAGGATGCTGCACACGCTAGGCAAGAGCTCTACCATCCCCCGTACCAGCGGTCATGAATTTAGAGACTACCCAGCAGGGCCGGGCGTGTTTCTCCCCCAGCTACCTTGACTTGTATACTGAGGACAATGAGCTGGATCTAATCCGTTTTGTCCTGATTTGGACAAGGAAACAGAGGAGGAGGGGCAGAAGGGCAGAGAAAGGGAAGAGAAGGAAGGGTAACGATTCCTGTTGACTCCTTCTAAGACCGTTTATGTCAAAAATAAACCCATTGCCTATTCCCTTTTTCTGCTTTATTTTTCTTTTTGGCATTGATCACTATCATATAATACGTCTAATTACTTTTGTTTACTGTCTGTCCTATTAGAACGAAAGTGCTATAAAGACAGGAATTTTTGCCTGTTTTTTGTCCCCCTTCCCCAGATATTGACTTTTAAAAAGAATGCTTCTTTGCTGGGTAATTGTCATTCAACAAAGAGAAGTAATTGGCTGCCTCAATACCTAACAACTATTTTTAAGGCACTGGGCACTTTGGGTATTATTTTGATCTTTAAAATCAGTAATATTAGGGGCTGGGGATGTGGCTCAGTGGTAGAGTGCTTGCCTTGCATGTGTGAGCCACTGGGTTTGATCCTCAGCGCCACATATAAGAAAATAAATAGAGGTTCATCAACAACTAAAAAATACATGTATATATTTAAAAAAATAAAATTGGTAATATTAATCTCTTATTATCATAAAGAGACCTCAGGTGATAAAGGTTTCTCTGAAACTTTAAGTAGAGAAGAGTAATAAATGGGAAGTTATGATAAATGAGGTTGGAAACATATGAAGGCCAGATCAGAAAATCCCTACAGCCAGACTCTTCCTGATGAAGGACAGAAGACGGGGGAGATTCCCATTATGTAAGTGATTTCCTGCAGAGTAAGAGTGGCTTAGAGGGAAGACAAGTGTGAAATTTCACAAACCAACCAGAAAGCTCTACCGTCATCCATCACCGAGGTGAGAGATGACCTGAATTAAGGCAGGGGTAGTAGGAATGAAGGCAAATGAACTTGAAAAATATTAAGGCAGCAGAATCAGCCAGGCTTGGTAACTGACCATGGCGGTGCAGAGGAGGAGGCAGAGAGAGCAGCCCAGGGCAGTGGCTCTTCTTGTCATTCTAAGGACCACGTCCAGGTGATTTTCAAGAGCACAGCTACTGGAACTACAGGGCTTCTTCCAGAGTATCTAAATTTTAGCTAAAAACACCACCAAACCCCCTGAAAAACAATTTCCAATGCTCAAGTGTTAGGAAGCTATGCTGGTGCTAACAAGAAGCAGGGCTGCTGAGGGGTTCTGACACGGGTGGCACTCCAGCGCACACTCCCAAGTCAGCTGTCTGCCAGCTCCGGGGGCTCGTGATACTGGTATTACAGCAAGAATTTAGGCCCTGCACTGCTAGCTAGCAAACTTCCTTGGCCCTGCACTGCTAGCTAGCAAGCTCCTCTTATCGCACTCCGATAATTCCCCAATAAGTCACCTTTAAACTTTTAAAGGATACTTACTTAGTACCCAGCACTATGCTATGGATAGCTATGTGTACACAAATATTTATGTTCATACGTACAGATCCATTCAACAAATATGATGTGTCAGTAACTGCCAGGGACAAGTGCCTGGCATACACACATAGTTCACAGCGGTCTGTGTTCTGTGATCAATGCATAATTATATGTTAGCACAGGAGTTCAAACATGATTGGAGAAATAGTCCTAGCCACGTTTTTGTTTTATGTAATGTTTCCTCTGGAAGTAGAATCTTGATTATGAGCAGTATTGATTTCTTAAAAAAATATTTCATTCAATTAATTACAGTGCCTGTATTCCAAACTATACATCCCTTTAACAGTTTCCATAATAATTCTTAGATCAGTGGCACTTTCAAAAGTTTATAAGATGAGAAACAAGTTGCAGTATAAAGTAATGGCATAATTATAGGAGTTCAAGTTTCTTAGTGATGTCTCTTAAATACTAGGGTAACATTATACTTGATCATTTTTCACAAAGCTCAAATAGATTTTGGAAGCTAAAATTCTGCAGAAAAGAAGCAATAATTGACATAATCCCTGAGCTTTCATTCATTCACTCAGCAATGGTAGACTTTTAGAGGTTAGAATACAGTGGCGAACAAGAGACAAGTGACTTTATGGAGCTGGTAGTCCCATGCAGAAGACAAAAAATGCAGAGAAATAAACATGAACTAGAATCACTGATAATGTTGGATACTACAAGGAGAAATGGAGGTGGGAAAGGGGATAGAGGAACTTCTTAAGGGGAGGCCTTTATATTTTCACCTTGTTTCTGGCATCTAGCAGAATGCTTAGATTACGAACAACTTCAGTCGCCTGTTTGTTATACAAATTGAAGAGATTCAGGGATCTGCTTTTGTTTATGGACGTATTTGTGTAAACGAGCAAACTGAGTATTAGACATTTTAATCTGCAAGGTGTAATTCTGAACTTAACAGAGTGAAGAGTAGCCCTGTGCGGTGTGTGCTAAGACTCTTTCCACTTTCTCTCTCTGGATTCTCATCTGGCTACCATATGTCACGCAAGGTAACAGTTAAAATAGAGTTGAGAAATAATACTAAGATCAACTGCTAATGTTCCTTAATTAAAAGTAATAAGTGCAACATTAGTTTTAATGACCCTGATGCTAATTCCCTGCGACAGTTCGGATGACTTGTTTTGTCGCCACAATCTATTTCAACTCCCCGGATACTGTAAATCACACAGTACATGGAGACTCTGTATGAGTTTTCAGAGCCTGCCTTTTGCCAAGATATACTGCTCTATGCCAAATGAGGTAGAATACACACACATATACACACATGCACATATATACAACTGTTGTTGTTATTTATTTTTTTGTGATACTAGGGATGGAACCCAGGGTCTTGTAAGTGCTCTACCACTGAGTTCCAGCCCAAGGTAGAATATTTTTAAAGATCATACATTTGGATCCATTAAAGTCACACTGAATTACCCAGATTAACCAACCCACTGAAAACTCTATCACAATACTTTAAAAGCATTAAAGAGAAGAAAATAGAGTGAAAAATTCCAAGACCAGTTTTGAATGAAAGTAATCACTCTACAAGCAAGTAGAACAGTGGAGCAAAGCACTTCCTCTACCTCGAATGGCATTTTCAATACCCCACTCTTGAGATCTGGCTCTGTTACCATACAGAGACAGCAGTATGGTGGACAGACCTCTATCACTGATCTGGGATCTCAAAGGTATTCCCACAGGGTAAAGGTGAGGCACATCTGAATTTAGGCCTCTTCCTCAAAGTCATAGGACTACAGAGAATTTACTTTGGTCATAAGCAAAGCAGGAGGAGAAAAGAAAAAAATATACCTAAGAAGTTGTGGCCACAAACCACAGGTTTACCTCAAAGCACAAACATCTAGGGTATGGAAGAAACCCTTCCCATGGCTGAAGTACTCAGGGCTAGTACTGTTCTCAGGCACCCAGAAGATGCAAAGGCAAAGTCTCTCCATGGAAGCACCATGACAAAAAACTTCAAGGGCAATCACTAACAAACAGAGAAACCGGACAACATGTATAGAAATCAATAAAAACAGACATGTCCAATGACAGACACTGGAATTATCATACACAGACTATGAAATGATGTTTACGATTTTTAAAGAAACCTACATAAAAAGTTTGAAAATATCAGCCAAGGATTCGGAGGCAATAAGAATATAAGGACGCCTTTTTTGAGAGCAGATTGCTCACTATCAGGCGTCTATCATCCGCCATTTGCCTGCCTCTCGCCTGTCCATCGACTGCCTTACCCCTATCCATCACCCAACGCTCAAGGTTTACCTCCCGATCATCCAACAGCTGCCAGCAGACTGACTGTAGACCGCCAGTGGAGAACCAGCTGCCTGCTGCTGCCTGGAAGTTCACTGTCACAGTACCTGCAGGTTTGATTACACGTGGCTGCCGCCATTTTGAGACAACAGCCAGGCCCTGTAGGACCCCTGGCCGGACTGACTGAGTCCCGTCTCCAGGATCCCTCAGCCCGACTGATCACTCCCTGCCTCTGGGGCCCTCACATCAACTGAGTGCTCCCTGCCGCCAGGACCCCCAGACCAACTGACTGTGCCCTATCACCGGGAACCCAGACCGACTGATTGCACCCGGCCTCCTGGATCCCACAACCACACCAAACACACCCGACCTCCAGGACCACTGCCGGACCAACTGCCTCCTGTCTCCAGGACCTCCAGCTGACCACGTCCACCCCTGAGCTGCAGCTCCCCATTTGCCAACACGTTTGGAAGCCAGAGCGGCCATCTTGGATAATCCTGGAAGCCATAGCTCTGATCTTCAGGTGGGGCAAATCCCATCCTGAGACGCCTGCTGGAGGCTTGAAGCTCATTGTCAGGTACCTCTCATACATCAGGCTACTGAACACTGGGAGGTTTCATTAGTATATGACTGTTATACAGTAGATTTTCTTTTTTCTCCTTTTTAAAAAAAAAATATTTAAGTTTTTATTTCTTTACGTTTCTTGCTTTCTTTTCCTTTTGTTTACCTGTTCCCTCAGAGTCGCTTTCTCCCTTATGTACATGCTTACATCCGATTTCTTTTGATTACATTCTCACCTTTTCTATTTTCTAGAACTTCTGCATATTCTTTTATTATCCCATTAACAGCCATATTCTTCATCCCTCTGCATCCTCTTTGTCCTCCATTAGAAACTGCAGACATTATTGTAAACCTGTTTGTTTTACTGAAGATAACATTTGAACTCATTTTGTTTATTATGACAATTTTGTTATTGTCCCCATAGGGGCTATTTGGTCTAGGATTGCATAGTGTCTGATTTGGGCACTGCTAATATTGATCTCCCCTTAAAGAAAGGGTTTTGGAAACCTAGAGGGCCACTATAAGCCTATAGAGGGAAATCTGCAATACCCCAGATCTGCAGCGCTAGAGGGGAAGATACATGAAAAACATGAAAAAACAAGGGAAGAAAATGATCCAAACAAACCTAGATTCTATAGTAATAGAATCCAATGACAGTATGTTAGAAGAAATGTCAGAAAAGGACTTCAGATTATACATGATTACGATGATTCGCGAAGCAAAGGATGAGATAAGAGAGCAAATGCAGGCAATGAATGATAATACCAATAAGCTGAAAGAGCACCTGCAGGAAGCAAAAGATCATTTCAACAAAGAGATAGAGAGTCTCAAAAAACACCAAACGGAAATCCTTGAAATGAAGGAAACAATAAACCAAATAAAAAACTCAATGGAAAGCATCACCAACAGACTAGACCACTTGGAAGACAGAACCTCAGACAATGAAGACAAAATATTTAATCTTGAAAATAAAGTCGCCCAAACAGAGAAGATGGTAAGAAATCATGAACAGAATCTCCGAGAACTATGGGACATCATGAAAAGACCAAATTTAAGAATTATTGGGATTGAAGAAGGCACAGAGATACAAACCAAAGGAATGAACAACCTAGTCAATGAAATAATATCAGAAAATTTCCCAAACTTGAAGAATGAAATGGAAAATCAAATACAAGAGGCTTACAGAACACCAAATGCATAGAATCACAACAGATCCACACCAAGGCACATTATAATGAAAATGCCTAACATTCAAAATAAAGGCAGGATTTTGAAGGCCGTGAGAGAAAAGCATCAGATTACATAGAGGGGGAGACCAATATGGATAGCAGCCGACTTCTCAACCCAGACTCTAAAAGCTAGAAGGGCCTGGAACAACATATTTCAAGCTCTGAAAGAACATGGTTGCCAACCAAGAATCCTATACCCAGCAAAACTAACCTTCAGATTTGAAGATGAAATAAAATCCTTCCATGATAAACACAAGTTAAAAGAATTTACAAATAGAAAGCCTGCACTACAGAATGTTCTCAACAAAATATCCATGAGGAGGAAATGAAAAATAACAATGGAGGTCAGCAAAGGGAGGAACTACCTTAGAGAAAAACCACTCAAAGGAGAAACCAAGCCAACTTAAAAACCAAAAATAAGCCAAATGACTGGGAATACAAATCATTTCTCAATAATAACCCTGAACGTTAATGGCCTAAACTCATCAATCAAAAGACACAGACTGGCAGAATGGATTAAAAAGAAAGACCCAACAATATGCTGCCTGCAAGAGACTCATCTCATAGAAAAAGACATCCACAGACTAAAGGTGAAAGGATGGGAAAAAACCTACCACGCACATGGACTCAGTAAAAAAGCAGGGGTTGCCATCCTTATATCAGATAAAGTGGACTTCAAGCCAAAGTTAGTCAGAAGGGATAAAGAAGGACATTTCATACTGCTTAAGGGAACCATAAATCAGGAAGACATAACGATAGTAAATATTTATGCCCCAAACAATGGTGCATCCCTGTACATCAAACAAATCCTCAATTTCAGGAATCACATAGACCACAACACAATAATTCTGGGTGACTTTAACGCACCACTGTCACCACTAGATAGATCTTCCAAACAAAATCCAACCAAAGAAACCACAGAACTCAATAACACAATCAATAACCTAGACTTAATAGACATATATAGAATATTCCATCCATCAATGAGCAGATACACTTTCTTCTTAGCAGCACATGGAAACTTCTCGAAAATAGACCATATGTTATGCCACAAAGCTGCCCGTAGGAAATGCAAAAAAATAGAGATATTGCCTTGTGTTCTATCAGATGATAATGGACTGAGAGTAGAAATCAATGACAAAGTAAAAAAAGGAAATTACTCCAACACTTGGAGACTAAATAATATGCTATTGAATGAAACATGGATAACAAAAAACATCAGGGAGGAGATTAAAAAATTCTTAGAGGTCAATGAGAATGATGATACAACATATCAAAATCTCTGGGACACTATGAAAGCAGTACTAAGAGGAAAATTCATTGCATGTAGTGCATTCCAGAAAAGAATGAAAAGTCAACAATTAAATGACCTAACATTACAGCTCAAAGCCCTAGAAAAAGAAGAACAGAATAACAGTAAAAGTAGTAGAAGACAGGAAATAATTAAAATCAGAGCTGAAATTAATGAAATTGAAACAAAAGAAACTATTCAAAAAATTGACATAACAAAAAGTTGGTTCTTTGAGAAAGTAAACAAAATAGATAAATCCTTAGCCACACTAACAAAGAGAAGGAGAGAGAAGACTCAAATTACTAAAATACATGATGCAAAAGGAAATATCACAACAGACACCCCTGAGATACAGAACATAATGAGAACCTACTTTGAAAATCTGTATTCCAACAAAATAGAAAGTACCAAAGACATTGACAAATTTCTAGAGACATATGCTCCTCCCAAACTGAACCAGGAGGACATACATGATTTAAACAGATCAATATCAAGCAATGAAATAGAAGAAGCCATTAAAAATCTACCATCCGAGAAAAGCCCAGGACCAGACGGGTTCTCAGCCAAGTTCTACAAGACCTTCAAAGAAGAACTCATTCCAATACTTCTCAAAGTATTCCAGGAAATAGAAAAGGAGGGTACCCTACCAAACTCATTCTATGAAGCTAATATCACCCTCATACCCAAACCAGGAAAAGACACATCAAGGAAAGAAAGTTTTAGACCAATATCCTTGATGAATATAGATGCAAAGATCCTTAACAAAATATTGGCAAACCGTATCCAAAAACATATTAAGAAAATTGTGCACCACGATCAAGTGGGGTTCATTCCTGGAATGCAAGGATGGTTCAACATTCGTAAATCAATAAACGTAATCCATCATATCAATAGACTTAAGGATAAGAATCATATGGTTATTTCAATTGATGCAGAAAAAGCATCTGACAAAATACAACACCCCTTCATGCTCAAAACACTAGAAAAAATAGGGATAGTAGGAACATACCTGAACATTGTAAAGGCTATTTATGCTAAGCCCATGGCCAACATCATTCTTAATGGAGAGAAACTGAAACCATTCCCCTTAAACATGGGAACAAGACAGGGAAGTCCTCTTTCACCACTTCTATTCAACATTGTCCTCGAAACTCTAGCCAGAGCAATTAGGCAGACCAAAGAAATTAAAGGGATACGAATAAGAAAAGAGGAACTTAAGCTGTCACTATTTGCGGATGACATGATTCTATATTTAGAGGATCCAAAAACCTCCTCCAGAAAACTTCTAGACCTCATCAATGAATTCAGCAAAATAGCAGGCTATAAAATCAACACGCATAAATCTACAGCATTTTTATACACAAGCGATGAAACAGCTGAAAGGGAAATGAAGAAAACAACTCCATTTACAATAGCCTCAAAAAAAAAAAAAAAAAAAACAAAAAAAAAACTTGGGTATCAATCTAACCAAAGAGGTAAAAGATCTCTACAATGAAAACTACAAAACACTGAAGAAAGAAATTAAGGAAGACCTTAGAAGATGGAAAGATCTCCCATATTCTTGGATAGGCAGAATATTGTCAAAATGGCCATACTACCAAAAGTGCTATACAGATTCAATGCAATTCCAATTAAAATCCCAATGACGTACCTCACAGAAATAGAGCAAGCAATCATGAAATTCATCTGGAAGAATAAGAAACCCACAATAGCTAAAGCAATCCTTAGCAGGCGAAATGAAACAGGGGGTATCACAATACCAGAACTTCAACTCTACTACAAAGCAATAGTAACAAAAACAGCATGGTATTGGCACCAAAATAGACAGGTAGATCAATGGTACAGAGTAGAGGACATGGACACAAACCCAAATAAATACAATTTTCTAATACTAGACAAAGGTGCCAAAAATATGCAATGGAGAAAAGATAGCCTCTTCAACAAATGGTGCTGGGAGAATTGGAAATCCATATGCAACAGAATGAAACTAAACCCATATCTTTCACTCTGCACAAAACTCAACTCAAAATGGATTAAGGACCTTGGAATCAGACCAGAGACTCTGCAGATTATAGAAGAAAAAGTAGGTCCCGATCTTCAACATTTCGGCCTAGGACCAGACTTCCTCAACAGGACTCCCATAGCACAAGAAATAAAAGCAAGAATCAATAACTGGGATAGATTCAAACTAAAAAGCTTTCTCTCAGCAAAGGAAACTATCAGTGATGTGAAGAAAGAGCCTACAGAGTGGGAGAATATCTTTGCCAATCATACTTCAGATAGAGCACTAATCTCCAGAATCTATAAAGAACTCAAAAAACTCTACACCAAGAATACAAATAATCCAATCGACAAATGGGCTAAGGAAATGAACAGACACTTCACAGAAGAAGATCTACAAGCAATCAACAAACATATGGAAAAATGCTCAACATCTTTAGTAATAAGAGAAATGCAAATCAAAACTACACTAAGATTCCATCTCACCCCAATTAGAATGGCAATTATCAAGAATATAAGCAACAATAGGTGTTGGAGAGGATGTGGGGAAAAAGGTACACTCATACATTGCTGGTGGGACTGCAAATTAGTGCAGCCACTCTGGAAAGCAGTGTGGAGATTCCTTAGAAAACTTGGAATGGACCTACCATTTGACCCAGCTATCCCACTCCTCGGCCTATACCCAAAGGACTTAAAATCAGCACACTACAGAGATACAGCCACATCAATGTTCATAGCGGCTCAATTCACAATAGCCAGACTATGGAACCAACCTAGATGCCCTTCAATTGATGAATGGATAAAGAAACTGTGGTATGTATATACAATGGAATATCACTCAGCTATAAAGAATAATAAAATTATGGCATTTGCAGGCAAATGGATGAAATTGGAGAATATCATGATAAGTGAGATAAGTCAATCTCAAAAATCCAAAAGAGGAATGATCTCACTGATAAGCGGATGATGACACTTAATGGGGGGTGGGAGGGGGACAAGAATGGAGGAAGGAGGGACTGTATAGAGGGAAAAGAGAGGTGGGAGGGGTGGGGGGGAGGAAAAAAATAACGGAATGAATCAAACATCATTACTCTATGTAAATATATGAATATGCAAATGGTATATGCTGTTACTCCATGTACAAACTGAAACAACATGTATCCCATTTGTTTACAAAAAAAATGTATTAAAAAAAAAGATTATAAAATAGTAGTATTAAAAAATAGCCAAAACAAACTTCTAGACATTTAAAAAGATAAAAACTCAACAGAATGATGGAGTAGCAGATTGAACATAAAAAAAGAATTTATATTAGATCACAAGAAACTGCATATAGCACAATGAAAGAAAAATGTCAGAAAATAAAGAGGGTGAGAGACAAAGAATGAAATGTCAAAGTCCAATATACCTTTGACCAGGCGGTGGGAAAGAGAAGACTATGTAAAACCACATAAAAGCAGTATTGGTTATCCATCCATCCATTCTGCAGTGTAGGGAATGGAGCCCTGGGTCTCAGGCAGGCTAGGCAACCTGCTACTGAGCTACATCCCCAGCCCATTATATTGTTTTAAAACCAGTCTGGTGGGATATAATCATGGAAAATGAAGTGTACTCACTTTGGGCAGTTTGGTGAGGTTTGACAAATGCATGTATTCACAATTAAGTCACAATTAAGATATGGGATATGTCCATCATGCTAAAAAGTTCCCTTAAGTCCCTTTGTGGTCATCTTTGCTACCTGCTAATCCCAGCCCTAAGTATCCACCAAACTGCTTTGTAATTACAGACTTGAACTGCCTTTTCCAGCATTTCCTATGAATAGATCATACAATCTGTACTCTTCCATGTCTGGTTTTCTTTTTCATCTCTTTTTTGAGATTCACCTGTGATGTTTCATATATCCAGTCATTTGGTCCATCATTCACGCATCTGTAACTGGACATTTCTGTTTCTCATTTTTGACATTATAAATACAAATACTCGTGCACAATTTTTGTGTGTGGATATTTTCATTTTTCTTGGGTACATACATATCTATAAGTAAATTACATGGTTTATGTTAAGTATATGGCTAACTTTGTAGTAAACTGCCAAATATTATTATTGAACTATAAAATTTTAAAATGATCTGAATACAGTCCTTTATTAGATGTACTAATTGCAACTCTTTTCTGTTTTGTTTTAATTGTCTTTTGGTGGCTTTTGAAGAGTAGAAGTTTTTAAGTTAACGTAATCCAATTTATCAATTTTTCTTTTAATTTGTTACTCATATCCTATGTAAGAAATTTTTGCTTATCACAAATCTTCAATTTTCTTCTAGAGGTTTGATTATTTCCTTTTACGGTTTGGGCCAATGACTCATTCCACGTTACTGTGTATATGGTGTGACGTGATGGTGTGGTAGCTACTCCCACCAGCGACCCCAGTGATCCTCACCTTCTAACTGAGGGAATACAGGTAGTGATGGGATGTGGCTTCAAGATCGGGTTAAAAAGACACCTGACTCTTCCTGTTTCACTTCTTCCCCATCTCTCCTGGCTCTGAAGGAAGCAAGCTACCATGCTGTAGACTATGAAGAGCCACCAGGAAGCAGCTCATGTCTCCTGCAGACACCTGTGAAGCCAGGGTGCCCCACAGCTCCCCACTGGCTGGCTTTGAGGCCCTGCAGCTGCAGTTGACACAGCCTCACCAGAGACCCCGCATCAGAGGAATTCTGACCCAGACAGCCTGCATTCTTGATCCTCAGAAACATAAGTGTTCTAAATCAGTGGGATTTGGGAAACAGATCTTAAGATAGTAACAAGACAGAGTAAATGACTTGTAGACAGTTATGAAATTAGACAAATATCAAGTGAGATACAGAGCTGGAGGAAGTGCAGTGAAGAATTCACAGAGATGATAACGTAAGATCATTTTCAAGAAAATAATTCAAGATGATCATGAGGCCCAGGTTCTTTGAAGCTTCTGTGTAAACAGACTTAGAGAAAAAATAAAATAAAAATTATTGAGGCAGTTGGATAAAATAAGCTTGCTAATAAAAATAGGGAAGACAGGGAAAGAAAAACGAATTTTTATTGGTCCATTTTAGTTACACCTAACAGGATTCATTTTGACGTACATACTGAAGCAGGGAACATAATCTGCTCCACTTGAGTCCCCAGTCTGTCCCCTCCCCTCTTCCCCTCCCTCCTGCTGCTCTGTCCCCTCTACTCGACTCATCCTTCTGCTATCTACTTACAGTTTCTTTTCCAGCAGGGCGTGGGGGTGCACACAGAGGTGGCTCCCTGTGGTATGACCATGCTCTGCACGGGGAAGCTGGGTCAGCTCCATCCACTGTCCTTCCCTTACCCCGGCCCTCCTCCCGCCCCTCAAGCTCCTGGGACTCCACTGATCTTTCTTCTGGCTTGATGGGATTCTTCCCGCCTTAGAAAAACAATTTTTATTTCCAATATTACCAGAGACACCTAAAACCCCATAAGGGAAGGAAGAAGGGTGACAAAAAGGGTTAGGGGAGATGAAGGGGGAAACTAGTCAGTTTTTTGTGGGGACAGAAATCATGATTTCTTTTGTTCCCCAAATGGGGCACAGTGAGAGCTTCAGGAGAAAGAGAATTGTAATTCAGCAATAAAGTTGATAATGAAAGTCCTGTACAGTGACATCAAATCAAAAGAGTCTCTGTGGGAATACTAATTCCATAATATGACTAAAAAGGAATTCCCTTTTGTGATAATCTCTTTAGATTTCAGAATTAACTATGTTTTATTTCAAGATTTGCTGCATCTTAAAAATAGATGAATACAGATATACTTCAATATGTAAACATTTGTTACTGAAGAATTTTAAACCAGAAACCATTAAGGATGTCATTTACTGTTAAATTCTGGTCACCAATGTCTTTATGTTCTAGTGAGTAAGTCCCTCCAAAACTGTTGTTCACTAAAAAGCGTTTTCCTACCTTAAATTTTCAAGGTGGTGATTTATGTTTATTCCTGAAAAACTATTATTCCTAAAAACTATTATATTTATTAATATTTGAAAACTGAGTTTGAATAATCAAGAAGGCCTGGTTTTTTTTTTTTTTTTTTTTGGCTTGACTTCTTCTTTTGAAAGAATTTTACCAAAAGATAGATGCCTTTCCAGTCTAGTATCAACCTGTTCATATTATCAGTAGGTGCTACAGTTGTTGAGGGAGTGTACCAAGTAACTCCAGCTTCCAGAGTTCCATGTTTTGCAAGTTACTCTGCATATTTCACTAATAAAATATTGTATCCAGCTTTCTAAAATGAGTGTAGCTAATGGGGGTCAGTGCCCCTGGTGGGTTCTCTGCTTTCTGAAGTTGGCTCAGGCCCCTCTGTTCTCTTATACCCACTGCTGGCTTTGGCTTTCGGCGTGTGCCACACGTGGCAACACGTATCTGTGGGTCACACGTGCTACATCTCTGCCTATACTTAGGTTTTGATAAGAACATAGATTTATCTACAACTAAAAACAAATTGAAAACATTTTCCTTTCTAGAGTACCTACTTTAGAGATTATTTTTAAAGTATAAACTATTTTAGAGCATTTAAAACAAGATTTCAGTTGTAAGAATTTAATTTACTGAATGAATTAAAGTGTTTATTAGTCAAATATGACTTTATAAAATACATGTATAAAATCTAAGATTGCTCAATTTAAATAAGATCTCTGTAATTTTTGAAGTTATTTTTTGATTTTTCTAGATAAATTATTTCCATTGAAAATACAGATGTACCTCAACACAATAAAACGTCTCAAACCCACAGCAAATATTACTCTCAATAGTGAAAACCTGAAAGCTGTCCCCCTAAGATGAAGAACAAAGCAAAGATGGCTCTCTTGCCACGTATATTCAACATAATACTAGAAACTCTAGTCTGAGCAAATAGGTATGAGAAAGAAAAAAAGTTATCCAAATTAGAAAGGAAGAAGCTAAACTGTCCCTGTTTCTGGATGAAATGATCTTAATTTAGAAAGCACCAAAGACACCACAAAAACAGAATTAATAAAAATAGAAACAACCCTAAAATTCATATGGAACCACAAGAGACTTTCAAATAGTTAAAGCAACTATTATGGTTTAGATATGAGGTGTCTCCCAAAAACTCATGAGTGAGACAATGCAAGAACATTAAGAGGTGAAATGATTGGGTTATGAGAGCCTTAACCCAATCAGTGAATTAATCCTGACAGAGATTGACAGAGTAGTACTTGAAGGCAGGTGGGGTGTGGCTGGAGAGGTAGGTGGCACTGGGGGTGTGTCTTTGGAGTAAATATTTTGTGAGCTGAGCTTAGTCTCTCTCTGCTTCTTGATGATCATGTGAGCCACTTTCCTCTGCCACCCTCTTCTGCCGTGACTTCCTGCCTTACCTTGAGCCCCAAGGAATGGAGCTGGCTGTCTATGAACTGAGATTTCTGGAACAGTGAGCCCCCAAATAAACTTCCTCCTTAACATTGTTCTTGTCAGGTCTTTTAGTCAGAGCAACGAAAAGCTAACTAAAACAGCAATCGTGAGCAAAAAAGAACAAAGCTGGAGTCAACACAATATCTGACATCAAAATATATTACAAATCTACAGTAATCAAAATTGGATGATATGAATACAAAAACAGACCACATGGTCCAATGAAACAGAGAGTCCGTAAGTACATTCATGCATTTATAGTTAAGTGAACAAAGGTACCAAGAATATGCAATGGGGAAAGGAAAGAATTTCTTCAATAAATGGTGCTAGGAAAACTGCATATTCATATGCAGAAGAATGAAATTGACCTTCATCTCCACATACAGAAATAAACTAAAAATAGGTTAAAGAGATATTTCAAAACTACTAAAAAAAATAGGAGAAAAGCTATATAACATTTATTGGCCTAGACAAAGAGTTTTTGGATATGACCATGTTGTGGACTGGATCTAGAATGTCCCCCAAAGTCTCATGTGTTGAAAGGTTTGGTCTTCAGCTTGTGGCATTATTGGGAGGCAGTGGAAACCTTCAGGTGGAGCATAGTTGTTGGAAGTTACCTTATTGAAGGTGTCCCCCTAAGGGGGACATTGGGACCCAAGTCCCTGCTCCTACTATGTTTCCCAGCTGCCATGGGGTGAACAGTCTCCTTTGTCACATGCTTCTGCCATGATATACTGTGCTGCCACAAGCACACAGAAAGGTGGCCAAGTGACCACAGACTGAAACCTCTGAAACCAGAAGCCCAAATATACCTTTTCCTCACTTTAAGTTGATTTTCTCAAGTATTTTGTTACAGAGATGGAAAGCTAAACAGAGAGCTCAAAGCAGAGGCAACAAAAAGTGGAAAGACAAATGTGGTACCAACCTGCCCAGTAAAGGAATCAATCAACAGGGTAAAGAGACAACCCACAGAATGGGTGAAAATACTACAAACCATGTATCTTAATATGGAGTTAACATTCAAAATAAACAAGGAACTCAATTCAATGGCAAGAAAACAAATAACTTGGTTTAAAAATGGACAAATGACCTGAATAAACAATTCTCAAAAGAACACATACAAATGGTTAATAGGTACATGAAAAAATACTCAACATCACTAATCATGAGGAAAATCCAAATCAATGAGATATTTTCTTAAAATAAGACATCACCTCACAACCTGACAGCATGGCTATTTTCAAAGGGATGAAAGATAACAAGTGCTGGTCAGAATGTGGAAGAAAAGCACCCTGTGTACTGTTGTTGGTAGGAAGGTAAATTAGCACAGTCATTATGGAAAACAGTATGGAGGTCCTCAAAATATTAAAAATAGAACTACCAGAGGAACCAGCAATCCCACAACTGGGTATAAAAACAAAGGACATGAAATCAGTACATCAAAAAGACATCTGCATTCCTGTGTTCACTGCAAGATTATTCACAATAGTCAAGATACAGAATTAACCCAAGTGTTCATCACTGGATGAGTGGATATAGAAATAGGAGAACTATACACACTGGAACACTTTTTAGCCTTAAAATAGAAGGAAATCTTATCACTCGTGACAACAAATGGACCTGGAAGACATTGTGCTAAGTGAAAAAAGCCAGGCACAGAAAGACAAATAACACGAGCTCGCTTATATGTGGAACGTAAAAAAGTTGAACTCATAGAAGTAGGGAATAGAATACGGCTTACCAGGAAATGGGTAGGGATGAGGGTTGGAGAGATACTACTCATAGGACACAAAATTTCAGTTAAATAGGAGAACTAAGTTCAAGAGATCTGTTTCAACAGTGTGATGATAGTTTGTATCAATGTACTGAATTTTGAAAATCCCTGAGAGTAAATTTTAAGTGTTCTCACCATAAAAAATGGTAAGAATGTGAAATAATGCACATATAAATTAGCTAGCCAGAACGATTTCATAATGTATACACAGTTTAAGACACGTTGCATACAATAAGTATGTACAGATTTGTCAATTAAAAATTAATTAAAAAAGACAAATAGGGCAAAAAGAAAACAGCAGTTTCCTCTTTAATCCATAGGTAATATGTTCCAAACCCCCAGTAATTGCCTGAAATTTCAGATTAATACTGATCCCTGTACATGTAGGCAGAACATGAAACTGATATGATGCTCAATTTCAGAGTCTGGAGCATTTGGGAGTCTTTGAATTAGGGATGCTTAACTGCTAAAGTCTAGGTAAACATTCCAAAATCTAAAAAAAATTCAAAATTAGAAACAAGTTTTTGGACCCAAGCATTTTGAGAAAGGATACTAAGTTTGTAATAAGTCAGTTTAATTTATAAACTTATAAATTAGGAATAGTAAGAGAATAATAATAATAACTAATAATAAAAATATATCTTATAAGATTTTTGGATTTTGGAATTATAGATAATAAACAAACTTATTAAACTATCAATTATAATCACAGCCTACATGGATAAGGTTTTGGATAAACTATCATTGCTCACACAGAACACTGACATGAATAAGGGATATGATGATGCTAAGTGCACCAGAGAACTTTGAGAATGAAAAGAAAGAGCTCAGTTTTAAGTTCTAAGCTCAAAGAACAGGTGAGGACCTGAATCTACTATGACAACCCTAAAAGCAGTCTTCATCTCTGCCTACAAGGATGAGGTTTTCAATAATCAGACCCAAAGTCTAAAGGTGTGGGTGGCTGAATTATGTACATTACAAAACCGAATTCCCAAGCTTGCAGGGCACCCCTTCCTTTGGAATGGGACAGGGACTTGTACAGGACTCCTGTGCAGCTTGGGCCTTGAATCCCTAAATTCTGCCACACTTCCCCTGCCAGTGGCAGCAGTCCTTCACCCTGTTTGGGAGGTCAGAATCCCTGTGTGAAGTCTGTAAAGCCAGGAAGTTGCCTTGTGAAAGGTGAGTCTCATTGTTTCTCGACTTGTAACCAGACTCAAGTCCACTTTGACATAGAGAATGAGGGATAAGACATGACTTGTTAGGAGGCAGAATTTAACAAAATAACTGCATGATTCTTTCAATTTTGTGTAGACAGAAATCTGGGGAATGTGTATGAGAATGAATTCTCTGGGCTGGATTATGGTGCTAGAAATAAAATTTTGATTAGTTCAAATTTAATAACGGGCTCACACTGAATATCAATTTTTTGGATTCAATGTGTTAGCTCGAGTGTCTTGGTTAGTCTGGTTGGTTGAATAAAATCTGAACTCAAAGGTGAATGGTATCAAAACATCAGAATTCCCTCTATTATACTGTAGAGCAGAACCCCTCCACTTGGCACTTCTGACATTTTGGGTGGCAGAGTGGGGGGCTGTCCTATGCACTGTAGGATGTTTAGCACCAGCCCTGCCTTGGATATGCAGCAGTCCTCGAATGTGTTCAGATGTTGTTGAGACAAATGTTCAGGCAAAGGGTAAGGGAAGGGCAAGATTATCTCCATTTGGTACAGAGGAAGTTACCAAGACTTGGGGAGACTGAAGATTAAGTGGGGTTTTAAACGTAAAACCAGCTCATCCATCCTTCAGCTCAGTCCCTCAGGAGCACCCAGAGGACATTCCTTCACCAAGTCTGTGATGCAGTATCCCTGCAGAGCTCTGGGGCAGATATTCTTTGTGGCACAGAAATGACAGTGGGAACTGCTGCCATGGAATTGGGCTTTCTGAATTCAATGGAAATGATAAAGATTCTTCATGGCAAGAGCTACACAGTGTCACTGAAGACGATGGGGACACGATAACTGGAATGAGTCAGAGCAGTAATCAGAAGAGTCTGATCTGCAGAGATCTTTGGGGTTCTCTAGTGTGATCACTGTGTTCCTAGAAATGAAATAGACGGATAACTTACTAACATCTTCCTTAATTTATTGAAACTAGAAAATCTCTACATCTTGTGACTAGCAGACTGACCTGAATCACTGTGACAGTCACGGCCTTTCAACCAAATAGAGCCCCTGAAGGAAGGAGAAGCAGGAAGCCCTGAGGAGGATCTGGTTATACAGTCATATATTCTTTCCTCTGGCCTTCCTCCAAGGGACATGTGAGCATCGCAGGGTGACCGTACAACAGGGAAGGAGAAATCCAGACACGCTGGTGATTACTAGATGCTACTGCTGAAATGACAGATTCCTGGAGATCTCAAATTCCACTGTGGTCCTCAACCACAGGAGACACTTAGGTTGGCTGAGTTGTCAAAGGAGTTCTGTATCACAGTATCACAGTGGGCCCAGTGTATAAGCCGGCCCTGTGCTTACTTCCTTGGCTCTTGAATGCGTAATTGGTATAGACATACTGAGTAGCTGGCAAAATCTCTACATTGGTTCTGATCAGTGAGTGAGAACTGTTACGATACAAAAGGCCAAGAGGCATTTGATAAAGCATAGCAAGTAAAGGAAGGACAGACTATATCGCCGATCATTCCTTTTGCTGATCTTGTTTCAGAGTTGATTCTATAGTTATTTTCCGAAGGACCAAATACTTTTTCTCTTTATTATCATTTTGAGGTTATAGATTTTAAACATATACTTCATATATACCACGTTGTTAAAGATAATCTTTTTTGATGTTCAAATTGTCGCCACATGGGCCAGTGGGAGCCTCCTTGAGTTGGTTTGTGGGTCCTTTTGATATGACCCCCAGTAATCTTGAAACCTTGCTTTGACAAAGTGTTTTATAGGCTCAACTTTTCTGTCCCAAATCTGTAAATCAATCGTTTCTCCAAGGAGTCCTCACTGCAACTGAATACTGGTCATTATTTTTACTGCCCAATGAAAGGACAGAACTAAGAAATACATGTTTTTAAAGAGTAAAACATATCATGAGTTCATATACAAGTATTTCCCAATTCTAATTTGGAATTATAGTTTATTAATTTCTTCTCTTTTATGATGAAAATCTTGATTCTTAAAGACATTTGTATAATTACTCAACTGCTTTATCTTATGATTCTAAATTTCAGAACATCTCCAATATTATACCTACTATTATGATTCATAAAAAGTTTTGTGATTTATGTTTCTTTTTATCCTTGGGATGTATCCTACTAGGAATATACATTCTATAGTGTACATAGTTTCACTTGAAATAAGTCATTAACTTCCTAAAAATTGGGTTCATTTAATTTTACTTTTGATTTTTAAGTATTGTTTTTAAAATTCTGATTTAATTTGAAAAATAATTAAACAGTTACATAGTTTCAAACTCAAGCCAATCTACAACACTAGAAAATCTAAGCTTTTGTTTCATATCACCTTTTTTTTCCCAGATTAGCACTTAAATTATTTTTGGGTTCACTTTTCCATTTAAAAAAACAGAAATGTGCATGAGTATATAAGTGAATGTATAGATAGATTAGCATGTTTGTAGATACATTTATATATGTAACACAAACCACAGGCACACATGTACTCTTCCCTTTGATAAACTGATAAACTAGTTGTTTTTTTTTTCACTTAATATATTTTGGATAATGTTATACATGTTAGGATTCAGACTGGGATTATACTGAATCTAAAGATATTTGGGAATGAAATAGACATAATTATAATGTTGAGTATTTCAATCAACTCACAAAGTTTATGTCTTTATTTACTTGGGTCTTCTTTTAATATTATTCATAATTTTCACATAGAAGTCTTACACATCATTTATTAGATTTATTCTTGGGTATTTAAATGTTTTTTTTTTAATTTTTTAGATGTTGGTAGACCTTTATTTTATTCATTTATTTATATAAGGTGCTGAGAATCAAACCCAGTGCCTCACACGTGTTAAGGCAGGTGCTCTATCACTGAGCCACTGCCTTGGACCCCATTAAATGTTTTTTAATGCAATTGTAAATCTTACTCTTTTTAGTTTTATTTTTGAAGTGCTTATTGCTGGTAATGTATACATATGAGCCTTTTGTATATCTACCTAATAATTTGTCTACGAATTATTTTGTACTTTCTATATACACAACTGTATTTTATGCTAAGGATGCCTGACTTCTTTTTGCCCTTGTCAACCTTTCATTTCTTTTTCTTACTATAATGAAGTGATAGGAATTTCTGGGACAAAAATGAACAGAAGTGCTAATAGTGAACTTTGTCCTTTTCTTAATCTTAAAAAAGAATGTTATTAATGTTTTCTGTCATTAAGAATCATGTCTGCTGTAGAACACATACATTTATAAAATTAGGAAAATTCTATTCCTAGTTTTCTGGGATTTTGAAAAAAAGTCTATGAATGGATATTCAATTTTACTAAATGGTTTTTTGGTACTGATTGAGAAGACCTTATAATCTTACTCTTTTAATAATGTGGTAAATTAAATTAACTGATTTCTAATATCATACCAACTTTACATTCCTGAAATAGAGGCAAACTGAAAATAATTTTTTGCTAGTTACTGAAATGCTCACAGTGGATATTCTAAAAGATAATTTATCTAACTCATACAGCTGTGTGAAGGATTGCTCCAAGCAATTGCTTAGCACTAATGACACAGAAATTCTCTTTCATTTGAACAGATTCCATTACAGCATTCTACCCAAACTCCTCTTATCATGGTACCAGGTTGAAAGGTCCATTTTCAGCACTTGTTGTAATCAATTAGTAGCTTTTTATAAAACATACTGATTAAGAGCATATTGTTTTACCCAAACTGAATTCGAAACTGATCTGTCACTTTGCTCGCTGTGTGAACTTGAATAAGTCACTTAACTTCCCTTGGCCTCAGTTTCTCTATCTGAAAGCATGATCAACGTCATACACTTTGTAGGATGTTGTAAGACTGATAAAGGCCACGTAAGCCACCTACAACGATGCACACATTGAATATTTGATGCACACATCCGTTATTGCTGAAAAGACTTTTCACAGTTGGTTCCCTCTTGTTGCTATTTTGTTCTGGCTCCTATTTCTCTGGACAGTTTTTCTCAGTCTCTTTCAGTGGAACTGTCACCTCCCCAAAACTTAAATTTTGGAAACTCTTTCTCCACAACTTCATTTTTCTACCTATTACTTTTTTCCAACAAGTTCTCATTCCATGATTTTAAGAATTATGTGTATACCAGTGATTCCCACATTTTTAGCTCCTGTTGCAACCTCCTCCTTGAGCACTGAACTTATATAAAACTGACTTCGATGTCTTCTGAGCAGCTCTTACTTATCAAGGCCCAGAGCAAACTTTTTTTGACTTACAGCATGGCTCTCATTCTCCCTTCTTTTATCCTGGTCCCTTTTTGTTTTCTTTTTTAATGTCCTTTATTTTTCAGAGTGATTTTAGGTTAAGTTGATTCTTCATAGAGCAAATCCATCTGTTCAATATAATTATGTCAGAACACATCACTTCGATCAAAGCCTTCCAATCACATTCCCAACTCAAAGTTCTTGAGCTTCCCATTTCATTCAGCACAAAAATCTCAAGTTCTTTCTGAAAAAGGGTTGGGAAATTTTTCTTAAAAGGCTAGAGATTAAGCATTTTAGGCTATGTAGGTCAAATGGATTCTGTTGCAACTACTGAATACCATGCACGCTACACATATATGCAAATAGTAGTAAGATCCTAAACTGCCATGACCAACAAAAATCATTGCATTTTGTGAAATAGCATGAAATTTACAAAAACATAACTACTTATTTTAATTTATAATGCTGAATATTTTTAGTAGTTCAATAAGTAATTGCTGAACAAAACATGAATACAAGGTCCAGAATTATACATTTTTTACAAAAAGATTATGTCAAGAACATTACACTACAGGTTTAAATAATTTCTTCTGTAAAACGTCAAAAAACTGTTAATAGTGTACTTACTTTAGATTGTTGATTCTAATTTCTGCACTTTCAGTAAGTTGTTTTGCTTCTTCTTTCCACCGATTGGCTGCCTTCTGTTGAGTATCTAAGAGATGCCTCAGTTCAATAGTGGAATTTCGATTACTGTCTTCCATTTCTCTCAATTGAACTTCAAAACCATGTTCCTTTATTAACAACTCATGTTCCATTGCACTGATCTAAGGAATAATGTGAACACAGTAACTTTTCCTCAAATTCTAAAAATGCCTGTAGGAAAAAAGTATATTATATAATCTAAAACCATTTTCTTTACCTTCTCTTACTTTTGATGCCAGAATCCACAGAAAATGTTCACACTCTTAGTAATTGAGAGCTAAGTTTTTTTACTCAAACCATTTTTGATTTATATATTGATTTTAAGATTGTCTTTCAAAAAAGCTTTGTAAAGTAGAAGAAAACTGTACACTGGAATTCCTTTACCATTTCAGTTGTAATATAAATAATACATTTTTTAAGAAAACATAAATAATGGTCTCCAGAATCTCATGTGAAAATGTCTGAATTATATTGCTATGAATTTATGTTATAATAGTAAAAACATCTTTAACACAATGAAAATATAAGTAAGCGGTCTTTGGATGCCGTGGAAGATTCCTCGGCAGGTTCAGAGAGAGGAAAGTTCTAATGTCTTCAAGGCATCACATGTCCACAATGAATTGCCTTTTCTCGAATGCACCTACACTGCAACTACTTGTCCTATCTTTAAGGTGGCTGAGAAAGTGGTTACTGGGATAGTTTCTTATGTTCTGTGGTTCAGAAGAAAGACCCTGGTGGGAAAAGCTGGGAGTGGCATCTCAGGCCATCTTTATCTTGCTACCTAAAGAAAAAGGGTGAAGAAACCTGTCTTGTAATATTTTGAGGTAATGTGCTTTAAAAGTGGCCACAGCTGGCTTGGCTTCTAGGAATTCATTTAATGTAACTACTTTCAAACTGAAGATACAATGAACAAATTAACTTTACCAATTCGAAAAACAACAAACATAACTGAACAAAAATATCCAAAACTCATGGGGAAAACTTCAAACATCCTATCTTTAGTACCTCTGATAAATTCAAGATACCTTCTAAAACCCTTAAAAATGCTTTCTCAAATAGTATACAGAGAGAATTTAAGCTCTGATCTATAAGGACACTGGAAAAACCACCTTGGACTTCTTATTTTGTGCTCTATTGCTGCTGTGCACTCTTCCTGAGGCTCCTTGACTCCTGCTGCTATCTTAATGACTTTTAAATGACTGGATTCTGCAAATTCAGATTTGAACATGCTTTTCTTTCCTTCTCTGCCTCAATCTCCACTTCTTTTGGTTCCCTGTGGTTCTAACACCTTAACTGGAAAACAAGAAGCCCAGCTTCTGTCGGAGTCTGTCTACCACGTGTATCAAACCTGATTCAAGCGTCCACACACAGCTTCAGAACTGTGCCTGCCGAGCCACCCTCCTATTGTCACTTGGAAGTTCTGCGGCTCCACAAGCCTTGCTCCGAGGTCCTTTGCAATGATCTGATCTCTGCCTATTTTTCCGAGCTTGTGTTATTCCCTCCCCTCTTCCCACCACAATGTCTTCTCACTCCTAGGTCCTTCTCACATCTTGTTCCTTTTGTCTGGAATAATCATTCCCCTCCAATTACCTTAGTTATTTTTATTCAGCTTTTAGAATACAGCTCAATTATTTCTTCTGAGAAATTCTCCTACCATCTAACTAGATTGTCAGGTCTTTCTGTTATAAGTTTGCACAGTGCCCTATACTTGGAAAAGAGAATCTGTTAATTTGTAATTTTATGCTTAAAGTTTGCCCACCTCTATGCAAATTACATGCTTTTAAGGATGGGTACCATATTTGCTTTGTTTACCATTGTATCTTCAGCACTTGGAACACAGGTTGTCAAAAACATTTGCAGATTAAATGAATGATGACTTTTTGATGTCAAAATTAGTCTTAAACCCTAGAGCCTTTAGTTAGTGCAATTCCAATAGATAGGGGTGAGGTCTGTGCAATGTTGAAAGGCCAATGGCCACAACTACATCTCTTAACTGTAAAAATTTCATTTTTGATGAAATTCAGAATGTTGAGTTGGAAAGAAGGATTTAATGGTCTTCTACCCTTACTACATTATGACTTACTTCTGCAGAGAAATACTGTGTAGGCAGATAGCAGGTTTGCTGAAAACTACTCCATTTCTTAATTTTAGATACTTACGAGGGGTATTCAGACCACAAAGAAACTGAGAATCTTGACAGAAAAAAAGGAAGAATTGGAAAATGAGAGAGTTGGGGCTGAAATGAATGCAGAAGCTCTAAAATCCAAATGAAAATGTCATAATAAATTGTTAAGGTTTTCGTCTGACTGGCCTCCCACAATCTTCCTATCTCTTGGCTCCTTCCAGTGTATCTACTGAAGACTATGCTCTTTTCCAAGGGAAACAAAGAAGCAAAGTGTAGCACTAGTTTCTATGTTGTCAAAGAAATAATTAGCTGTAAAGCAGCAGTTTCTTGGAGAGCCTGCCTCCTCCATGGAGTAGAATCATAGCTACCTATTTTGGTTCCATCAAAGTTAATTATGGGAAAGGTTTAGTAAGGGAACTTTCAAGCATACGTCAAATAGATACAGTGAATTCCTGTGTCCATCATCCAGGTTCTATAACCACCGAGCTATCAAACTCAGCCACCTTTGTTTGATCTATATTCCTACTCACTCTCCTCTGCTATTATTTATCTTTTTTCCCTTACAATGAGTTGTGTAAGGTCTTTTGTTGTTTTGGATGCCTTTAAAGCACATGAACTGTTTTCCACTTTCACTCTCTTAATGGTATCTTTGATGATTAAAAAAAATCTTAATAAATTATGAAATCCAATTCATTTGTCTTTTCATTACAATTAGAGCTTTTTGTGTTCTAAGAAATCTTTTCCTACACAAAGACATGAAGATTTTCTACTAGAAATTCCATAGTTTTTTATGTCATATTTAGGTCAACAAGGCAGCTCAGATCAATTTGCATATGGGTGAGATATGGGATGGTTTACTTTTTGAAATATGGGTCTAATTTATATAGTATCATTTACTGGAAGATAATTCTTCCTCCACTGCACTGCAGTGGTGCTTGTGTTATAAACCTGGTGATTATTAAAAATGAGTTTGGTTTTAGATCCTATTTTATGCCATTGACCAGTTTGATTGTTCTGATGTCAATAACACTATCTTAATTACTATAGCTTTATCTCAAGTATGATTCCTCTCCTTGTTTTTCAAAGACTTCCTGCAGCCTAAAGCATAAAGTACAAACTTCTTTGTATGATATATAAGACTCCCTTTTCATAGTTCATGTTGTTATAAATACCTACAGTGCTTGTTATTTACAATAGGAGGCATTAAATACATGTTGATATTAATGAGGCTGGAATGTGACTTCTCATGGGTCCTTGCAGCAACGACAAAGTAAAACACTAATAGTATCACTTTATATCCTTCCTATGAAACTGTAAGAGGTAGATCTTTATCACGGAGAATTAGTGCCACTTTTTGCAAGAGTTCTGTGGAATGGAGAAAGGTTAGTGAGATTCTGATGGGGATTCTGGCTTTGTTTCTTGGAACTCCCTTTAACCAGGTTATCAAAGGGGAGAGAAGACAAAAGAAAGGTTTTTTGCTGTTGTTTTTTATTTTTTTAAGATGAGACTTTTGCTCCTTGCCTTCTTCCTGGCGTGGAGTTTTTAGACCCACTGAGTGGTTCTCAGAGCACACTGACATAACATCCTCTTACAGTTAGTTTTAGAAAAGTTCAATTCTTGAGAGGCTACAAGAGAGGGAGACAGGAGGAGGCACTCTGTAAAGTTATCTAATCTATAGTTTTGCTAGTGCTGCTTAAATTGCTTTGGCAAGAATATCAGTGTATTTCATGGTTGGAAAAGAATTTTGTGTGTGTGTAGATAGTGAAGGCAATCATTTTCAAGTGTGCTTGCCAACTTCTACAATACTGAAATGACTGGTTGACACTCTGAATTGTGATCTAGTGCTATCTGATCAAAAGGGGGAAAAAAGGCCTTGAAAATGTTTTACATGGTCTCTCTCAATATTCTCTATACTTTGATTTTCCTAAGAACACATTAATTCTAACTAGTCTTGAAAAATACCTTTAATCTGGCTTTTTTTTCAGCCTCCAGAGCAATCTTTCTTAAATTTTCAGTCTCCTTCAGTAACTGTTCATTTTCTTGCTGAAGTTTCAGCCTTTGTTCACTGACGAAGCTACAATTCTCCCTCTCAGACTCCAATATATTTTGAAGTTTCTGAATCATTTCATGGGAACGTGATATCTCTTCTGAGGAGCTGATTTTTAAAAAAGGCAAAAAGAACTCTTAACATTAATGACCAGCAGTAGAAATCAAAATGTCTATCTACCTTTTATAGTATAGACTTCTGTTTTCTTTATTCTGAGCCATTTCTTTTTACTTTATACTTACGTGGTTTCAAACGCTATGTAATACATTCAACAATCAATGCAAATACATTTAACAATCTTAACTAAAAACAGACAGATTGAACTGTTACCACTCATCTGGAAAATAAATGTGAAACTTCTTTGAACTTTTTACTAACACTGAGACTCACTGTATAAGGACTTTTCAAGGAACAAACTGAAGTCAACAGTAACATAATCATAAATAAAACTTTGCTTCATTGGTAAACACCACAGGAAAACATAACAGTTGACTACAAGATGATGATAAAATCAAAATTTACTGTTTCATGTCTTAGAAATGGTCTTACAAATTCTAGTTGTGTAAACTTGTTTTACTACAGGTTATCAGGTTGTGTTTCTTAAACTTCCTCAGTCATGGATTATTAGGTGAGATAAACTCTTAATATGTATGGTTCAACATATACTTCAATAAAATAACTTCTAATTTTTATTCCTAATTTCTAAAATTTCCATCCTTTCCATCCCAGATAATCAACCATGCTGAACATTCTCCAGTCAACAGGCGTCATGGTAAACACCTATCAATACCAAACAGTATCAATTCTATTTATACTGTAATGGTTTAAGAAAAATACTGGTTAAAAGTATCTGACAAGCAGAGAAACTTTAAAAATACACAACTGATTTTCACATGGTGGCAGTTTTACCACCACGGATCATGTCTTTCTGGTCTTACTTGGAGGGCAAGACTTGCCTGTATTGGCCAGTGGTTCAGGTAGACACGGTGAGTGATTTTCTGACCTTTCCCTCCTCCCTTCTATACCTTTGCCTCTCCAGTTCCTCCAATACTCTTGTATGCTCTGATTCCTGTATTAATCCTCAATTCCCACTAAACATGTTGCTTGGTTCATCTGTCTAAACCGTGGTTGACAGAGTTTCTAATGAAAGGAGGTATTTAAGTAATGATAATAAAAGAATGCTAACATCGGAAAGATGGTAAGGCCAGAAAAAAACACATATCATTATGACTCTTGTCCAAAGTCCACAATGGAACAGAAAACCAAGTAAGTCACAGCACATAAAGGCCTTGAGTAGAGGAAACTTTATAGTACAGAGAACTAATCTGTTTATTCAACAAATAATTTGGTGAAAAAAAACAGAAGAAAGAGGGACATCTAGAGACAAATGAAGACTTACGAAAAAGCAGTACTAGCATTCCTGAAACCAGAAGTGGACAGGAAAACTCACAATTAAGAGAAACCCTCTGAATGAAGTGACGGTAAGGAAACTTTTATCTAGTATACCTGTAAGCACATATGAAAAGCTGCACTGGAGAAAAGCCCTATATATGTAGAGAATGTGGGGTAGTCTTTGCTACTTTCTCATGTCTTAATACGTATGGAAGAATTCATCCCAGAGAGAAGTACACTATTTGTACAGCGTTTGGAAGTCTCAAGCAACTCCCATTTCCTTAATAAAGCAAAAGAATTCAAGAAGCCTGTAAAAGGAGAGAAGTTTTGTGCATGTAAGGAACATGGGGAAGCTTTTCATCTAACCTTCATACTTTATTCTATATGTTAAAATGCATTCTGGGAAAGATTTCTACAAGTGGGGGTTGTGGGAAAGACTTTAAAACACCTTCATGTCTTATGTAACATATAAGAATTTACAGTGGTGAAAACTCATATGGAAGTAAGGAAAGTGGGAAAGTCTCTAGACAATACTAATCTTTTACTGAATATGTAAGAACTCACACAGAAAAAAAAATTTATGGTGTAATGAATATGGGGAAGTCTTTAAAAATTTTCCATTGTCTCATGTTTACACTAGAGAAAAATCCCTATGCAAGTCAAGAACATAGGAAAGACTATATATTTTATACACCTTAATGAACATGAATAAACTCATGGTAGAGGGAAGCAATATATATTTGTATATACATACACACAAGGATATATCTATATGCATGCATGTATCATACATACAAGGATATATCTGTATGTGTATACATATACATGTATACATACATACCTGTGTGTGTGTATATATATGTATGTATGTATACATATATATGTATGTATGTGTACATACATATAAATCCTTGTAAGTAGGGAATATGGAAGTCATAGTTGATCCTCAAACCTTACTATTTATATACAAGCTCACATGAAGTGAAGGCATAAGGACATGTCTTAGTTGCTACTCAGCCTTTAGAAAAAAAAGAGGGAACCCGTGCTGGGGTAAGACTCCGTGAAGTGGAGCAGCCTTAAGTTGTTAATCTTCCTTAGGGAGTAAATGAAAACCCCAAGAGAAACAACATTAATATGAAGAATGTGAAAAAGTCTCTGGCTTTTCCTTATATCTCAAGTTCATGATGAATTTACAGTAGAATTAAATCTTACAAATATATGAAATGTGGAAAAATATCCACTTTCTTCTCATTCCTGAGGAAAAATGTGAACATACAACTAAGAAACCTCACAAATGTAAGGAATGTGGGAAAGCCTTCAGTTTTTCCTGGATAGTTGAGGAACATATGCAAATTCACACCTGAGAGACACATTATGAATGAAAGAAATGAGGAATAAGTTTTCTGTAACTGTATCCTGTAGGAAATATGTGCAAATTCACCCTGCAGAAAGACTGAATGTAAGGAACACGAAGAAGACTTCACTGACTTCTTTTTACTTTACGCAGAAAAACACATAATAGAGAGACAATGTGAATGAAAACAAAGGTAGGATATGCAGAAGGTGTCTCCCTTAAGAGACACACAGGGATGTGTGGTGGAGAAACACCTATGAACACATGGTATTGAGAGAAACCTTCACATGTGACCTGTCCTTGAGACATACAAGGATTTCTACTGCAGTACACTGGCTCCTCCTGCATGCTTGCTTTATAAATAATCACATGAGCACATTATCAGAATAGATTACTGAAAATCACATATATATTTATAAGATAAACATACAGAATCTTCTTTTGAAAAAAAAAAAACTTAGGTATTAGTGTATATATATTAAGGAAATAAAATTGTCTTCACTTTAAAAATATCTTTTAAATATACAGAGATTGAAATTTCAGGTAGTTTAAATAAATTTCTACTGTACTTAAGTAACATCCCGGGGAAAAAAGGTAAATTTAGAATGCATATGGCATTTTATAGATTTATCATTTTTATAGATAATCTAATAAATAAACATGATGGTTCATTAAAGAATATGTAATACCACAAGAAATATACTAAATATAAACAATATGAAAGCAGTAATTAGAAACAAACTATTACAATAGCTATATAGTATGAAAAAAATAAAATGGTAAAACACTGTTAAATCTTTTCCTTCTGAGGAAATTCGTTTTGGAAATAATCTTGAAAAAAACCATATTTGGTCCTTTCAACACAAGATATATGAGCTCCCCACCCCACCACACACACAGGTCAGGAATCTCAAAAATCATGGGAATTCTGAAGATGTCATTAAAGAAAACTTACTTAATTTCAAGTTGTTTTAGTCTACTTTCTGCTTTCTTAAGTCTTAGCTGAAGATCGTCTTTTGAACTCTCTGCAATCAGATATCTTTGGTGCATTTCTTCCAGTTTTCTGTAGTCACTTTCATTCCCTCGGCCTTCACGGTAAATCTGCAGAAGAGGCTTGCTTACACACGTATTACCTTACAAAGGAAGCCCTCTTAATAAATGATATAGTTTAGGTACTGAAATCAATGATGACAAAAAGTCACAATCTGTGTTCATCTGTTCCCACTGTAAAGTATTAAAACGCATCAAAGATTAATTCTAATTGCCTCACATTTACAGAATAA
Organism: Sciurus vulgaris; assembly: GCF_902686455.1. Taxonomy (NCBI): domain Eukaryota; kingdom Metazoa; phylum Chordata; class Mammalia; order Rodentia; family Sciuridae; genus Sciurus; species Sciurus vulgaris. The sequence continues at coordinate 9,477,727 of NC_136469.1, forward strand.
AATGCTGAAAACTGAAATATAATCATGTATTTTTAAAAAATTACCCATGCTCATAATACAAAAATGTAAAGCAGCCAGAGCTAAACAAAAACCAAAAAACTATAAATGTCAACTTAGAGATAACCATCGGCAGTTCTTTGATAAACAACCTTCGAGACAATTCTCCAATATTAAAAAATAAAGATATAGGCCACACTGCAGTGAACGGAACTATCTGGCTCTGGGATCTTCCTCTGGCTTACCTAGACGGTGATGTAGCTGGAATGGGAGAACCCCAGCTCAGCTCTCCCAGCACAGGGGCTGAAACACCACAGGGAAAGCAAGGTCTTCAGATGCTAGACTGCTCTCAGGTTCCATAAATGCTACACAGCTACCCTCCAGATCCAGGCTACCTGGACGAGCAACCTGTGTCTTCTCCACTGACAAGACTGCTGTCACCCCCACACTGTAAAAATGTAGAGTACCCACATGTCTGCACTGTGCTACTAGCATAACCACACTTCCATCTCAGCAGGACTGTGACTAGGCAGCTGGTCTGTGGGAAGTGAGAGAGCTGAGCGTGTGCCTTCCTCTGCCTGTTGCCTTTAGCCTTAAGGTTTTCCATTTCCCCGGTGGAGCTATTCCGTAATCCAGGCCAAGTAATGTTTAAAAACTCATCCAAACCCCAATCTGTGGCAGTGGTGGCCAGCTAAAGAGGACCTAACATGACAGATGGAGGCGCAAAAGGATTTACCTCCCAGGAGCATGGTAACCACGAAGGTCTTATTTGGAACACATGTGCACATTTCTTTTCTCACCAAGTTCTGCTTTGTTTTACTACCTGGTGTCATGATTTTGATAACATGGATGTAACACATGATTTTTGTTCATCTAGCTCATCTTTGAAAGTCAAATGCTTACTATCATTTACTATTTTTTAATACTGGGCAAGTTGTCTACCTGCTCTGAAAGTTCCTAATACAGCACCTAACACACAGTATGCAAGTGCTCAAATGTGATCTTTTTCTTTTCCAAAGGCACTTTAAAAGAATGAAATATTCACTGATAAAAAAAAAAAAAAAAGTTATGTAAGAAAGAAAGAAATTTTAAAGTTTATCTTAAGTATCAATTGAGGTATTTTTCCTAATTATTATACTTTTAAAAGGCAAAAGTCATAGCAATGTTACAATTTTCTAGTTAAATATTTTGTTATTTTTGTAGAGAGCTGACATAAAATTTAAAAATGAAACCTATTATTGGGATACAGTTTAAGCAAGGAATATAACTACTTTATTTTAAGGTCAAATAATATGATTGCTCTTGGAAAGAAATGTATGCAGGCAGTATCAGAATTTAAATGTAGACTCTGAGTATATTCCAAGAAAACAAAAACACTCACCAGGAGCATACTTAGAAATACAAGGGTTGCTACAGAACGTGATGAAAGCAGACAGTACAGGTGTCATTTGCTAGGTATATTTCCCTTTTCTTTTTACCTTTTCTAGTTCTTCTTCCACAGCCTTTTTTTCCCTAATGGCCCGTTCAATTTGGCTTTGTTTTTCATCACACTCCTAAAAATTCAAGTTATAGTGTAAATAAATGTGTTTAGCAAAATCTTAAGGAAAATAGGGGAGAATGAAGAAGTAGAATAACTTGCTCATAACAAAAACATCATAGTCACTTTAACGACATAACAAGGCCATAGCGATCAGAAACAAACAAAACTCAATCTGCAAGAGCTACCTATCCCAGGATTTCAGAAGCGGCCTCCCGTGGCAGGCTGCTGAGGACTTCTAATTCAACTGACTAGGTGGGACACAGGTTGGCTGATGGGGAGAGAAAAGTTATCAGGGTCCCTTTCTCAAGATCTTCTTTTATGTACTCTTACTAAACATTCTGGAAAGGGGATATAGAGCTGGATAGTAGCATAATATCCTGGGGGATATCCTGAGGCTCACAAGGTGGCAGGTGAACAAATTCTAAAACAGTTAATTTTTCTTTGCAAAACTTACAAACAGTCATGGAAACACTCAATACATTTTATTAACAGAAACATAAAACATTTTTGGTCAAAAATTTTATGCTCAAAAAATTTTAATCAGTAAACTCAGAAAGCATATCAATCAATAAAATTTGATATTTTGCGATTAAGACTAAAACAAAAAAATATTTCTAATTACTGGTTCTTCACAATTAATTATTTTATGTGTTTATTTATTCTTGAGAATGAGTATAAATTATTTTTTACTATTGTGAATCATGCTTCAGAGGAGCCTGCTTTGTTCACAGTATTCTGCTAAAGATATTTAATTATCATCCTCATAACCTTACATCAAAATTTAATTTTGATGCTTCAAAATTTTAAAATAAGTTTCTAAACTGTGACCCCCCTCCCAAATTTATCACCTTTGGTTATAATGAAGACCTTTACCCTATGTTACAAATCAAATGAAAAATTTAAGTTTAGTATCTTTTATTAAGATAATATGTTTATGCAAAAAAAAGATAATATATTTAGTATATACCAACTGCACCTTTAATGTCCTATATATACTCGTATATACGGAAGTTGTTTATCTATGAAAAGGTAGCTTCATGGTGATACATTTGGGATTTCTTCTATGTTTATTAACTCCTCCCATGTGACTTTTAATATGTGTGTTAGTAACAGAGTCAGATTACACTTCTGGGCCTGGGTAAGAAGACCAGCATGTTATATATAGGTAAGTTACATACACATGGCCATGCAATTCACCATATCACATTGACAGATGATGCTGACTAAAAGAATATTTGATTAGCTTGGCGTAACAATGGCAAAATGAGACAGAAAAGTTGAAGACTTTGTAGAAAATTATCATATTAATTCTATTAAAAACACTATTAACACTAAAGCAAACATTAAAATTTATTGTTAAAAGGTTTTTAGAGTTATTAGTTAATCCCACTGATAAACCTATCTTTGGGGAAAATATGACAAAATGAAGACAGATATTTTTCAAGTACTCATGGAGTACTTCTGAAATCATACCCCAGCATAAAGGAAGTCTCAGCAAATTTTAAGACCGATATCATATAGACCATGGATCTGTGTCCCTCTGTAACCAAATTAAAAATCAAAAATAAAAAGTTTAAATTTCTGTGCATTTATAACTGATCCTCTTCCTCTTTTGCTAGAGATTCAAAGCAGTCTGCTTCATGGCAGAATTAAAACCTTGAGTGTTCTTAAAAAAAACTCTGTCTTGCAGTAGAAGCTGAAGGCTGGTAGGTGTGTTGGTCTCTAGGGAACAGCGTGGCTTGGAATGCACTGCTGCTGGCTTTTTCTTAACCTATTTTAAAAAGGTGCACAATAACCTAAAATATAAGCTTTTTTCTTCCTGCAAGCATGACTTAATTTGGGGTTAGTCAAAGTATGTTGAACTTACTTTTAGACTTAACTATTTTGGTAAAGATGATATAACTGCTTTTTAATAACAGAAAACAATAGCAGGCACCAAGTTGTTATGTCTGAGACTAGAGCCTAGATTTTTCGGAGAAAATATGCTTTTTAAAAGTAAATGAAAATGTCTTCATTTGAACACATTTTATAACATATTTAATATTCAACAGTTTTCGATTAAACAGAACTTTTTTTTTTTTTTTTTTTTTTTTTTTTGCAGTACTGGGGATTGAACCCAGGGCCCTGTGCTTGTAAGGCAAGCATTTTATCAACTGAGCTATCTCCCCAGGCCTAAACAGAACATTTTTTTAACACAGAATCAACATGACATCAGATAATGTCTCATGTTTAGAAAAATCACTTAGCTATGAGAAATAATTGTACCATGAGCATTAGAAACATGTTTAGAAATAAAACTATAATTGTCAATTTTTTTAAACTATAGAGTGAGTTTAATATAACTTTGGTTGTTATCCCAATAGGACTTACTAGTCCTCACTCCTTTGGGAAAACAGAACTAATTTTCTTGCTCTTGCAGTTTACAATCCACTAAATGGTCCTAGATGGGGTAAAGACTGCTATTTCTCGTCTAGAGAAGGGAGTCTTCTGGCAGCTAATCAGCCCATGAAATAGAATGAGCAAAACAACAGGGTGAGGCAAAACTGTGCAACAATGAATGGCACATGACTAATTAGCCATACTGCATCCCATTAATTTTACCCAATGTGCCTATATCACTAAAACAAGTGACATTTAACAAATAAATAAAAAGGAACACTGTTTTTGGTTCTGTACATTCAGGGCCTGTACATAATGTACACTACAGAGTTTGTAGAATGATCCTTCTTTCAGAGGTATTTAAATATCATTCAGTTGATAAATGTTTATTTTAAAATATACTGTGTAAAAACACCATATGAGGCATGGGAGAAATAAAGGAAGGCAGAAGACTTTCTACACTGAGTGCTTCCAATCTAACTGAAGGGATAAGATTCCACGGAGAGAGGAGCAACCAGTGTGTGTGTGTGGGTGTGCACCTGACATCCACTAATGCATCTTCATTAAAAGACAGCTCACTGCTAAGTCTTGTAACAGACGACAAGTGATAACAGGGATTCAGAAAAGATAGGAGTTTGTGAGTTGTAAATATCTTTCCAATTCCTGGTATTGTCTTTATTTTTATTCCCTTACAAGTAAAATTTTAAAATTTCATTTCCACAAATTTTTAAGTTCAATTAATATTTCTAATGCATCTCCAGTCACACAAGCTCTGTCTTCCTCTTCCCTTTTGCCTACTTACTCTTCAGTACCCCTTTCTTTTGGGAACTTCCCTGTCTTGCTTCCCACTGGCATACACATACTCTCTCTCCCCGTTTTCCCTGGTTTCCCAGATGAACCTGGCACAGGAGAGCAGTTGCAGCTGGGTGCTCAATGGCACTGACTGTTCTGTCAAAGGCAAGAGATTATCAAGTAAGTGTGTCGAATGCCACCTATCATTCCTGCTAGACCAAGGCACAGGACTGCAGAAAACACGTCTACCTGGATTTTCACTTGGTGCCTGGAACCCAGCGTAGGTCATGGTTCAGAAAATGTATTTTGAATGAATAAATGTCCAATAACATCTATACTCGCTTTTAAGCAATATTTGAAAGAAAATTTCAGTATAGTCTTCTCACGTACCATTTGAAGGGCTGAAAGTTCTTCCGTTAATCGAGAAATCTGTATGTGATATTGCTTTTTTGTGTTTTCAACCTGTAAATTAAGACATTACAAATTATTTAGGTAAAAAGTAAAAATGACCAGTATCTGATATACATTTAGGACAATTAATTTTTTCTGGTACGATGGATGGAACCCAGGGCTTTACTCATGTGAGGCATATGTTCTACCATTGAGCTACATTCCCAAGCCCTTAGGGTAACACTTTTTATAAAAAAAAAATTCTAACTTTTAGGGCATAAAAGACACATAAACACTTTAAGAGCCCAGAATTTGTCATGAGAATGGAAGAAACAGGATGATAGCTCTAGAAGGACACTGAGTTTTGTTTATGTAGCTTCTTTCTAGCAATATTTTACAGTTATTAGAAATAAAAACTGGAAACACTTTATGAAACAATTATTCAATCATTTAAAACAATAATTAAAATCATACCAATTAGTATAAATAATGTATTTTTGTGAAAAATAAGTATATTCTCCAAAACTAAATATCTTTGAGAAAAGTGGCGTTATTTTACATCTCTGTGAGTCTCCCTCATTCTGGTGGAATAGAAGCCAGCTGATTCTCGGGTCTGTTTCTGTATGCAACCTGCTGTGTTGCTGCCGATCAGGCGGCCTCTGGAAAACGATGCTGCACGCCTGTGAGAGCACAGGTGTGAAGAGAGCAACGGTGTGCTGCCGTCACTCTGAAAGTAGGTCTGACCACGGGAGTCTTGACAGTGCTCTCAAGAGCCAGTGCCCGGGCAGGGTGAGAGGAAACAGCACTGAAAATGCCACCAACAACCTCGAAGGCACTCGTATTTCACAGACAGAACACTACGCTGAACACTACGCTGCACACACAATCAACATCCTAGAGCAAGTAAATGGTTTTTTAAAGGAAATCTGCATTTGAATTAACACTGAAATATCTTTGGAAACAGTACAACTTATGTGCACGAAGTATTTTGAAGAATTAGTCACATCTTGTCAGGATGCTTCCTATGACAATAATTTTTTCTAACAGCTGTTCGTGCTTTTCAAAAGGAGTGTGAAGAATACTGACGGCAATGGTATATTGTCAAGAAAACCTCCATGATCCAAAAGTCTTTGGGAATTTTCTAGAGAGTTATTAAATGAACTATTTAAAAAATATAATGAAAATTTTCTTTGGACCATTTAGAAAAATGCCATGTACTTTATTTGGTTTATTAATATGAGCTATATTTTTGAAGATCTGTCAACATTATATGTGGCTCTATTTTAGGTTATAATTGATGTTGACTTCCCTTATAAATTAAGGATTAGGTCATCGAGGATCAATGTATTCTGTTCATGGGTCAGTAATAATAAGAGTTTAGCATTTTGAGGATTATGTTTTAGGTACTATTCAGATGCTTTATGTATATTATCTCAATAATTCTAACAACAGGCACATGAATAGTTATTATCTCCATTTCAGATCGGGAAGACTGAGTGTTATGGTTGGGATCTGAACGCCTCCCAAAGGCCTGCATGGTAGGGGTGTGGTCCCCCCTAAGGCACTGCTGGGAGGTGGTAGAACCTTTCAGAGGTGGGGGTGTAGTGGGAGGCCTTGAGGTCACTGGGATGTGCCCTAGAAGGGGATACCAGGTCCCCAGTCCCTTCTTATTCCTCTTATTCACTTCCCAACCACAGGGTGAGTGCAGTTTTTTTTAACCATTATTTTTATTGGTGCACTGTGATTGTACATGTGGTGGGATTTACTGTTACATATTCATACATGCACACAATGAAGCAATCTAATTTGGTCAGTATCATTCCCCAGCAGTCCCTGTTCCCCGTCTTCTTCCCTCCCCCTGCTCCCTTTCCTTTACTCTGCTGGCCTCCCTTAGATTTGCACGAAGGGAAGTGCTTCTGATCTCCCAATCCACTCCTGCCATGATCTGCTGACTCATTATAATCCTAACTAAAAGTGATGAGGCCAAATGATCACAGACTGGAATTTCTGAAACCATCAGCCAAAATGAACCTTTTCTCCTTACAAAGTAGAAATGGAAAAGCTGACTAACAGACTGAGGCGAAAAGAAATTAAGTCATGAATGTTCCCATAATACAAACATTTTGATCCTGATAAGCAGGGTCATGTCTATCACTCACATAACTTCTAAAAAGTGTTAATATTAAGTGTCTAAAATGGACATAGCTAACTTAGGGTTTATGACAATAGCAGGGTATATTCTGAAATACTTTTACACCAATGCTGGCAAATCCAGATAAATTCAGCTGTTCATACTTTTAGAAAAGACTGTGTAGAACTAGTAACCCTGATGACATATCACCACTACTCTATGCTCCAAAGTTCACAGGGAATTTTCTAGTACTAGTATCTGATGAAACAAAATGTAAACCCTTGGTATAGGAACAAATATACACGTCTGTGAGGGATTTGCTGTACTTGGGGCTCTGAATTCCACACAGGGACAAACATCTCCTCTCATTCCAACCTTATTTAAGTAAATGTTTCCTTCTATAATTTTGTGAATAGTAAGTATGCTTATCAACCAAACAGTAAGACAAATTAACAGGAAATAGGAATAGAAATTGCCAATGAATGTGCTACCCATGATTTAAAATCAAAAGCAAACAATGTTTAGCTGGGCACAGTGGCAAACACTTGTAATCCCAGCAACTCAGGAGGCTGGAGCAGGAGGAACACAAGTTCAAAGCCAGCCTCAGCAAGGCCCTAAAAAATGAACTTTGCTATTTTTTTTGTTCAAATTTATGGCCAGAATAGAAGTATGCAAAAATGTATACTTTATATTTATTTTAATCAATAAAAATAAACACCTATAAGTTAATTCTCAAACAGGTTAACTCTACATATTTGGAGAGCATGTAAAATTTTAATAAGTAGGTAAATTATTGCAAACAAATGCAAAACTTCAAAGAAAAACTTTTCAATATATTTTAAAGTACAAATAGTGTAAGCAATGTATATGTTATATGTACTATATTCTATGAGATATAGCATATAAAATATGTATTTTGTTTATAAAATATCTACTCTTTGAAATTTCAAACACTAGAGAAATAAAAAATGTTAAAATGAAAGGTGTCTTATTCTACCTCTCAGGTTTATTATTCACAGGTGGAGATATATAAGTAAATTTTAAATATATGTATTAAAATATACATTAAAACATTTTAATATTAAAACACTTTAGCATATGTATCTTAACAAATATTTTAAAGTATTATAGCTATAAACAACAGAGGGGTTCACACACATATTACAGATTTCTCCATTTCAATCCCCAGTACTGCATGCATCCCTCCCTCCTGCTTCTCTCTGATCCCCTTCCTCTATTCTATTGGTCTTCCTGCTATTTGTCTATTTCTTTGATTTAAACATTATAGTTATATACACATTAGGGTGCACTGCAGTTTATTCATACATGTACCTAGTAGGATTTCGCTGACTTCATTCCCCAGTTCTTTGCCTGTTCCCTTCTCTCCTCCCTTTCCCTTGGTTCCCTACTTCTACTCTACTGATCTCTCTTTTATATTATTGTACATATTCTTATTCCACATATACCATGATTTTGGATTAAATGAAAATTCAAAGGAAAAATTCTAAATATATTGATTATTATTATTTTGAATACTGGGATTTTAATCTTAATTTTCTTTTATATACTCTTACATATCTTCCATTTCTTTTAACCACATGCCTGTATTATTTCTAATAATAATTTTTAAGTTTATATATATATATGTATATAAAAACCCTCATACTGGCAGCGGTGTGGAATGCAGAGGAGGCAGGGACCCAGAAAAATGCTTGGTACATAGAAGTACTCATTAGATACTTCCTGAGTGAATGACCAGAGCAGTATTTAGGGGCTGGGTGTAAGGAAATCCACAGGAGCACAGGAGAAAGGAAAGCCCCAAGAGGAAGAGAGTGAGTCCAGTTTTCACCCTGAGCTTCCCATGCCTGCAGGGCTACGAGATGGGGAGATGACAGGAGGCATGGGAGGCAGTTAATGCTCACATTTGTGAGGTGTTTGGAGTTAACACAGAGATCAAATCGTCTTGAAAAACTCCCCAGAGACTAGCTAAAGGTTAATGCAAAACACAACCTCCACCAACCTTAAAATCAAAGTGAATATATTTTAGGTTTAGAAAATACAATTGGAATGCTAATACCATGATAGAATACTTTGATAAAATACTTTTACCATAAAATACATACAATGTGTTAATTACCTATTTTAAAAATAAATCTTCAAGAAAATATTAGGCTGTGGCCCAGAGTTACAGTATCTGAACTTCATAAAGAGAGAATGGTTCTAGTAAGAGATTAGATTAAAAAGCCCAGGCATTAGTTGGGACTCTGCCTCAAAATGTAATTTTTATATTTGGAACTGGCAAGTTTTAGTCACAGAGTGACAAAGGAGTCGTGTATTGCTTAAGAACAGGGTTTGTTCTGAGCAGTATATTGTCATTTAACACAAACCTAGAAGGTACAGCTCACACACACACTTGGCCGGATGGCATGGCCTACTGCTCACAGGCAACAGACCTTAACGGTATGTCACTGTACGGGGAACTGGAGGGACAACAGTGGGTATTTGTGTATCTGAACATACTTCAACCAGAACAGGAACAGTAAAATCATGAGGTGACAGGAATTTTTCAGTGCATTATAACCTTAAGGAACCACTGTCATATACACAGTCTGCTGCTGACCAAAATGTTGTCACGTGACAGGACTGTAATAGATTCCCAAGAAATACTTTTGTAGGAAGAAGCATTATAGGGTGGCTTTGTAAGAATGCAAACTTTACCACTTAGTTGCCTGGGAGAAAGTAAATATCTTAATTTTTTTAAACTGACAAGGCTATTAAAAACCAAATGGTAGAGAAGTAATGTTAAAGAAAAGGAACATTTGTTCTTAACCATTTGTATTAATAATTTCATACACAGTCTTTATGAACATGTACACAGAATTTTTAAATCCTGAAGTCTCTAGGTAATACTTAGTTTATAGCTGGGACTTAGATTTGAAATTTTAAATATAATTAAAAACGCCTTACTTCTTTCTTGGTTCTTAAGGAGGTATTTTGAATAAGCTGAGAAACTGCTTCACTCATTTTCTTTTTATCTTCTTCATTTTGTTTCTTTTCAAGCAGAGCCTTCAAAACAAACCAATCATTTTATGTTACAGATCACATAATTATTAGTAAAGAGAAGAGATTAGAAACCTACCCAGTGATCACTCTCTTCACAGTAAGGTCGCATTCTGAATTTCAGGGACATCTCCACCCATCGTTGCCTGGGCCATGAATGAGCACTTTTCCAAACCTCATCCACTCTTGTCCTAATTAAAAACTCACTCTCTGACATTTATTTCGGCCAGTGTTTCCATCATTCTTCCAATCTCTATGGAGGGAAATCTTAGAGATTTCTGAATTTTTTTTCTCTTCCAAGTGCCCATACAAATTAAGTCATCCTATCTAGATATCATAGTCTTGAAAAAGTCTTTTGGATTTCTTCCTCTTCACATTATTTGATATTATTACATTAAGTCCTTCAATGCCTCACACCTGGATCACATTTCGTCCCTTTGATGCGTTTTTATCATTACCAATCATCTCCATCTCCCACTAAAAAACACTGTCAAAATTCTAGCTGTTTTTCAGTCACACTCCATTTCTCTGCTTTCCTGTGGGCAAAACTCTACAACTTGCTCACCTCCAACATTTCCTCCCACTGTCCTTTACACTCTCTCCAATCCAGTTTCGTCACCGTGACCTGACCTTTCCATGGCACCCGGGCGGCTGACCACGTTCTTCTTGCTTTACTCTCTGGACCTGGCTTTCAGAGCACCCAGTGCTGGTGCTTCCTCTACCTCTCTGATTGTGCCTTTTCGGTCTCTTCTTCTGGATTTTTTAACACTGACCCACCCAAAGCTCAGTTCTTATTCCTTTTCTCTACGTCCTTTCCTTAGGGATCTAATAAAATCTTCTGATTATTAAATACTTACATGCTGACAATGTCTAAATTTACATTTCTAACTCAAACATCTTTCTGAGCTGGGAATTCCTCCAATTAGATCAGATTGGATCAATCTCTCTCTCTCCTTTTAAAAATTCTTCTTCTTCTCCTCCTTCTCCTCCTCCCCCTCCCCTCTCCCCCCTCTTTATGGTACAGGATGGAATCTAGGACCTCGCTCCAGGCAACTGCCATGCCACTGAGCTATATGCCCCAGTCCCACATTGAATCTCTTTTCTCATCAACACATAGTAAGTGACCCTGTATTCTAACCTCACCATCTTCAAAATGTACCCTAAACATTCTCACAGATTTCCTCCAGCTTAAAGAGTAAGCCAGGGGGACGTCCTAGCTGTCATGACGTAACAGTCCCCGGGAGGAGATGGGATGAAGAAGGGGAATGATGCCAGGCTCTGCTGCCTGCCTGTTTGTGCAGTTAGTCAACCCACCTTGTCACAGTGTCCCTGCAAAAACTTAAACTGAGCAGCAAATATACCACTTATAGTAATTATTCTTGAGAGAAAAGTAATAGATGAGTGACTAGGGTACTTATATTTTCAATTCATTGTGAGAATGGCATAAATTTTACTACAAGAATTATTCTACCACATATGGATTTCCAGTTTTCCGTAGGTGGCAGAGTAACTTTTGTAGTAACCCCTATTTCTCAGCCTGCATAAAACTCAGATCAAAATAGATCAAGGACCTAGGTATTAGACCAGAAACTCTGCACATACTAGAAGAAAAGATAGGCCCAACACTCTAACAAGTCAGCACAGGAACCGACATCCTTAATAAAACCCCTAAAGTGCAAGAAGTAAAATTAAGAATCAATAAATGGGATGTCATCAAACTAAAAAGCTTCTTCTCAGTAAAGGAAATGATAATGTGAAAAGAGAACCTACAGAATGGGAGAAAAGCTTTACCACATGCACCTCAGGAGAGCACTAATCTCCAGGACACATAAAGAACTCAAAAAACTTAACAGTAAAAACAAAATAATCCAATCGATAAGTGGGCAAAGGAACTGAATAGACATTTCACAGAAGAAGAAACATGAATGGTCAACAAAATATGAAAAAATGTTCAACATCTCAAGCAATTAGAGAAATGCAAATTAAAACTACTGAGATTCCATTTCACTCCAGTTGGAAAAGCAATTATCAAGAGTATAGGCAACAATAAATATTGGCAAGGATGTAAGGAAAAAGGTACACTTATATTTTGTTGGTGGGACTGCAAATTGGTACAACTACTCTGGAAAACAGAATGGAGATTCCTCAGCAAACTTGGAATGGAACCACCATTTGACCCAGCTATCCCACTCCTCAGTATATACCCAAAGGACTTAAAATCAGCACACTACAGTGATGTAGCCAAACCAATACTTAAAGCAGCTCCATTCACAATAGCTAAGCTATGGAACCAACCTAGGTGCTCTTCAATAAATGAATAAATAAAGAAAATGTGAGATTATATATATACACATATATATATATATACATACATACATACAATGGAGTATTACTTAGTCATAAAGAATAACTTTATGATGTTTTCTAGCAAATGGATAGATCTGAGGACTATCGTGCTAAGTGAAATAAACCAGTCTGCAATAAAACAAAGGATCAAATGTCTTCTCTGATAGGTGGAAGTTAACCCACAATAAGCAGGGGAAGAGAGGGGAAGAATAAAATTGCAGAAGATTAGACAATGGGGAATGGAGGGAAGGAGGGGGGTAAACAAAGGAAAGACAGTGCAATGAATCTCACATAGTTTTCCCATGTACATATATGAAAACAACACAGTGAATCTCACCACCATGCACACCTAAAAGAGCAGGATTCTAACTAGAACAAGATATATTCCATGGTTGTATAATTATGTCAAAATAAATTCTGCTGTAAACTAAAAAGAATCAATTAAAACAATAAAAATTTTAAAAAATGTAAAAAACGTTACTCAGCTAAATGTTCAACTGAACAAAGTATCTACAAAATTGATAAGCAGTATAAAAATATATTCATAAAAGTATTCTCTAGAACAGGGCTGTCCTTCTACCTGGAAGAATGTGCTGCATTTCAAATCATCAATGTTCAAAAGGAGCTGTCCTAGGAGGAGGACACGGGGACACATGTGCTGTACAGTGACGGGCGGGTACTGCACTGCTGTCTGACTTGCTAATGTGCTGCTACTTATGGATATTTGTGACAAGTTGTGACCCACGCTTCCACATTCCAGAGAAAATATGAAAGAAGACATTTACTCTGAACGCTGGAGGAAAGTGAACATGTTATATTTGAAGAATGTTTAGCAGTGGATAAAATGATTATCAGATATTAAGGACAATTCACTAAAACAATCCATTAAGAGGCAAGACCATAAGATTTGGTTGTCAATTCTATGGGGAATATTGGGATATTGTTATAACTGTGACTTATATTGTGGAAAAAGTGCTTCAGAAGCACCCGATGATGACCTTTTGCTTTGGAATCAGGTAGTTCTATAAATGCCTGAGGTGGTAGAGAATCCACAAATATACTCTGCTTTTTTTCAGTGATCTATTCACTGGTTATGATCGCTTGGTACACCTTAAATTACAGACACATAAGGGAAAACATAAAAAAGTGTCCTATGAAACCAAGAACGCTAATGAAAAAATAAGCAAGAGGGTTGTATGATACAAATGATGAAATTCTCATTGTATAAAATGGTTACATAACAAATGTGCCATTTCTGGAACAAACTACAATATAATAGAACCACCTGCAAAGTTTAATGAAGGAAAAAATTCAGAGCAGAACCAGTGTGCCTCAAGGAAAGGCAAGGGGACCTGCTTCAATTTCAGTGGTGTGGATACACACGATTGGTTGGCTGCCAAGCATCTCACTTTTGTTAGAGGTAAAAAATGATTTTGGCCTTTGTTCATTTAGATAATTGATAAAAGCATGGTTTACTCACAAATCTGGGAACAAAAACAAGAAAGAGCTCATAAATTTGCTGTACTTCAAAAGAGACATTTGCTTAGCGTACCTAAAATGATGTAATGAGAAACCTTCACAAGGAAGTATAATATTCTCAGACCTACTACTGTCCAAAATGATGTAGGATTTGATGTGAGAAGCCAAGTCATTCTCAAATGGCAAGAACATTGATGACATCAAAACAAGTCATCTTATGTGAAACTGACAACATACTGTCAAGTACATAATGTAACCCTTTGAAGAGTTTTGCTCCTTTCCAACACAATGAATTGATGACTAGATCACGAGAGCCACTTCTTTGTATATTGTATAATTAGGGCCCATTGCCCTAATTATACGACAGTTTATAGATATGTAAAAGATATTACATTGTCCCAGTGTCCTATTTACAGGACAATTTTTATTTTCATTCTTAATGAAATAAAGAATATATAAGCTCTAGATTATGATTTCCAATCTGTTTTAATGGACCTGTGTCAATTTTGTCAAAATAGTCACAGAATTGAAAACTTTGGACTTAGTGGGTTAAGAGGATGTCAAACAAGTAACTGAAGATGGGACCCTCCAGCAGTTAAGCGAGGAGTCAGATGGGAGCTTGAATCTCTACCAACAGGCAGCCTCCCTGAGAATCTACTGACTTAGGACTTACATGATAAGACCTTGTGGGAAAGGCAATCAGTGTCCTCACAACCTTTTCTGTCCACTGTACCCTACGTACGATCTTCATTTTTTTGACCTGATGGTAATTCAAAGTACTCACACAATTAGGTTTCAGAGGATAGAGGTAAACAATTTTGTCCTGTCCTTAATTTTTCTAGTTAACTTGGATGATTAAAACAATATCCAAACATATCGTATCTATTGTGTGCTCTTTGTGCACAGTGCTGGGAACGGAAACTGGGGCCTTGCCCAGGCTAGGAAAGCACTCTACCACACTGAGATCCCCCGCCCTGCTGTGTTCGTTTTAACTGGACTAAGAGACAGGACTCAGATCACATAGGGGAATACCAGCTGAAAGGCAAGTTAAGCTCTTCAGTATTTAGCTTGTTCTGTTTTTAGTAGCTCTTGGAAAATTCTCCATTTTGTAAAAAAGGAAATAATCCATTTCCTTTACACCCCTCACATTTCCTAGAACATTCTGCATATATTAGGTATTCAATAAATGCTGGTAAATAAACTAGTGATAATTTGGGCTCTACATAAAAGGACAGTGACATTCAAATATCTGTACCATTCATATAGAAGCAGTACAAGACAAAAAACATGGTATATGATGGCACAGAAATCACAATGTTTAGAAGGTTATAAAAAGGAAGAGTGACATAAAGGATCTAGTTAATAATCTTCAAAGTAAAAATTAATTCTGCCAATTAGACTTCTGTTCTATTAGAGTCACTATGTAGGAGATGAAGAGGAAAGAGGATGAATAAGATTGAGCTGATCCAACTGAAGAAAATATAGGGTATACAGTGGCAAAATACTGGAAGAGATTTTTAAGAAGTGTGACTACAGGACAGGAAGATCAGTTACACAGGGAAGTCTGATACTTAAATATTAGCTTTTGGAAAGGATTAACATTTTAGCATATTTCATGGTTGTGGTTTGGATATGAGGTGTCCCTCAAAGTTCATGTGTGAAACAATGCAAGAAGGTTTGGAGGAGAAATGATTGGGTTGTACCTTAACCTAATCAGTGGATTAATCCCTGATGGGATTAACTGAGTGGCAACTGGAGGCAGGTAGGGTGTGGCTGAAGGAGGTGGTTCTTTGGGGGCGAGGCTAGGGGGTATATATTTTGTATCTGGAGAGTGGAGTCTCTGCTCTGCTTCCTGATCATCGTGGGGGTCACTTCCCTCAACTATACTCTTCACCATGATGTTCTGCCTCACCTCAAGCGCCCAGGAATGGAGCCGGCCTTCTGTGGACTAAGACCTCTGAAACCACGAGCCCTCAAATAAACTCTTTCACCTTTACTGTTGCTCTGGTTGAGTCTTTTGGTCACAGTGGTGAAAAAGCTGACTAAAACATTCATGATATTAAGTCTTACCATTAAAAAACAGAGCATGTCTGTTTACAGAGTGCAGAACAGTGTCATGTTCCTGCCTTTGTGCTGCGGCTAATGATTCACTTACCATTAGGCCACAGGGGACTGTCTGGCATTTTATTATTTATAAATATGTTTATGAGTTTTATTTTGTTTTTGAGTTTTCTTACCTGACTTTTTTGAAGGTTAGCCTCTTCTAGGAGTTGCATGCTATCTCTGGCTCTTAGAATAGCCTCATATTTCTCATTTTCTAATTTATTGCATATTGCTTGTAGGTCTCTGGTTTGTTTTTCCTGATGTGTTTTTTCTGTTCTTAACTGGTTGGCTTCTTGGATTGCAACACATAATCTAGAAATTAATAATCACATTATGAAAATTAAATATTTTTAAAGAAGGAGGGAAATGAGATTTAATGAGGATATATTACAAGAAAGGTATTATGCTATAACTTTCATATGTATTTTCTCATTTGATCCTTCCCACAATTCTGTAGTGGGTTTTATTTTCTCCATTTTAAAGAACAACAAATGCACCCAGAGAGGTTTAGCTCTTTGAGGTCATATGGCTAAAGAGCACAGGGGTGAGACAGCCTAGATATTCTCTAATTATGTTATGGTATCACACTGTATGATGTGACAATAGTATGACACAAATCTTTAAAGACTGCTTTGTCCTTTATATTTATATGGTCTTCCTCATTTCTTTTTTTTGCATGGCTCTCTTTTCCTGACTTCTACTCAGGTAAGCCTGTTAACTTATTAATGAATACCTTTGAATATTTTTCTCCATGTTCCTATAATTATATATATACATATATACACATAGCATATACACATCTATAGGCTTCTGCACATATTTCCTGTTACAAAAATTAAAATCATAATATTAAGCTGTTTTCTGTACTTTTCTCATTCAATATATGAGAAAATTCCATTAAACAATACATCCAAAGCTCTTTCTCTTCCTAGTCTGATGGATATAAGCTGTTCATTTCTATTTTCCTGACTACTGGGGAGTTTAAACATTTTTTCTTATTGTTTTATAAGCCATATATATTTTTTTCTTTGAATTCCTTTTTCACCTTATCCATCTATTTTTTTCTGATAGCTGTTTACTCATCCTTTATAAGAACCCTGAATAATACAGTTGTTAATCCTCAGTATGTGCTTTATGCTGCAAATGTTTTCCAAATCTACTTTATTGTTGTCTATTGACTGTGTTTAAGGAATCTTTAACTGAAAAAGTTTTTTATTTGTTCTTTTTAGTTATGTATGACAGTAGAATCTATTTTGATATCTTTATACAAACATGGAATATCTTAATCTAATTAGGCAGGGATCCTAATGCTGAGATTCACTGAACACAAGACAATTTGATGATTTTTTTTTCCTTTTGAGATTTCAACTTTTACACAGATAGTCTTCCTCTGCCATACCTATTCATTACCAAGAAACTTATTTTTCATCATAATATCTGAGGTGCTATAAGGCTTTTAAAAACTATCTCAATATATTTTCCTTGATAAAAATAAAATTAAAAAATGAATATAACTAGTTCACAACTAGAACATTTTAAGACATACATTAACATACATACAAAAATGCCCTATAGAGAAATGATATGAAAGCTAACATAATTTCATCTAGTCAATAGAAATATTTTTAAATATTTTTAGATTAATTTATAAACATTTAATAATAAGCCACTTAACGGAGTATATAGAAACCAGACAAGTCTTTCCTAGAGAGACCTGCCATTCCCTGAATCCCTTTGTCATCTAAAGCAGGGTGGGGTTTTCGGGGTAGATCTTTAGAAGAAGAAAGGAAATAACATGCTTTTAAAACATTTATGGCATCTGAAAGGATCGTAAACAATTTTAAAACTCCAAATAATAAATACTTAATGATACTAAAATGTCTTTGACTTTATAAAATAGCAATAATTTAATAACACTAAAAGAAGATCAGTATAAAAATACTCAAGGAAGAGTACCTGAAATATGAAAACTGAACTTTACATGAAGTATTCTTAGATTTGATTTTTTCTTTCTTTTAATATGCAGTGATCTCTTCTTAGAGAGTTTTTTAGTTATAATATTAAAGTTTTACACCAAAAACAACAATAAAAAAATGCCCAAAGATAACTTAAAGCATTGTTGAATAAATAAACCTGGTTATGATTCAATACTAACAGAACCAACAGGAAGTGAAGTTCCTCATTCAGAGGCAACAGTCTGTCAGGTCACGATTTCACTGTTTCTAGTCATTAGCATAGAATAGCACAGAATGCTGCTAAAATAAAAGAAATAAAAATATTCGAACACAGTGGTTTTCTGAGGTTAACTCGAAGAAATTCAGGAAAGCAATAAAATAATCAAGTGCTGTAAAGTTGAAAAAAACGAAAAACCATAAACCAAAATCCCTAATACTTAACAATTACAAATCCTTTCATTAGTCTCAAGTAAGCAGTTAAAATCAATTAGTTCTCAACCTGCTGTAAGCAAAGTAATTCTTTTATTAACATCTGGAGAAGAGAAATTCAAATACACATATTCTGGACATACAATAAATTAATTATGGATCTATGACTAGAACTAAGTTATCAGTTCTTGATATGCTCAGGTCAGGAGATTACATCTGTGTATTACAGATTCCAATCATACAGGATAAATTTTTCAGATATAAATCATAATGTGAATGTGAATCTTTAATGGATTACTAATGACAATTTTCAAGTTTCTTAAGGGAACAGTCAATAAGCATTAGGAAACAACAACAAAACCAAAAGATGCTAGAGTGATCTTTTGTAATAAGATAGCAATTTATGACCAAGCTCCAGAATATACTTAATAAACAATTCAGACCTTCAATGACAAATAAATATTATGCTCCAGAAAACTCCAGGGAAAGCACTCTGGATGCGGGAACTCACGCAAGAGATTTTATTAAGCGGACAGGCAGAGTGTCTCCCTGTAAAGGATGGGGAGAGAAAATGGTGGGGGAGCCCTTCTTAAGTAGTGGAATTTCGGGGGCTAATAACAACGGACCAATGGCTGGCCAGGAAGTTCGCGGGCTAACAATCTGGGTTGAAAAGTGATATGGGGGAGGGAGAATAATGGCGGCAGCAAAATAGCAGATCTAATGCCAATAGAAAGCATAATGATTTCTCAAGTATTTTTCCTCTTGTATATCTATTTAGTAAGAAACAATTTTTTTCTTTATAATTTTTACTCCTCATTATTATTTTTTCCCTATTTTGAAATGGAAAGAACATTTTGATTTTGAGATTGATTCAACTGACTGACTGCTTTGGGGAAAAGGTAAAGGTAATAAATAATGAATTCCTTGCACATGAAAAAATCCTCATTGTTTCTTTAATTACTCAATATATTTTACATTTTATGATTTTATTACATGAAGCTCTTTTGGGGGTGAGGTGGGAGTTGGTTCTAAATCCTACACTTATTTTCCTCCTGCCAGTCAACTGGCTTATTTTCTCTTGCATTTGGTAATTCTTGAAAAAATCATTTCTGCCTGAATTTAATCTATGGGAATCCTTAGGGGCCTAAGTTAAACGCGGCCCCCCCCCCCCCCCCCCCCGCCGCCAAAGAGATTTACTTTTCCATTTCCCATGCACCATGACTTGCTACCAACGTAAATGCCACTTCAGTTTTTTGGCCCGAGTTTCCAAATGAACAGGTGTGTAAGTTTGAAGCCCAGGCAAAACTGCAGCCAGGGCTGTGTTTACACATTCCCAGAGAAGCCTACAATGGTTGGTTATCTTGTTTTGTCTTTTCCACCTGACAGTATGGAAGCAGTTTTCCAGGTCATCTGTCTTAGCTAAGAGGCATATATTTTTCCTGTCTCACCTTCCAGTGAGGCTGTAGTTCTTGAAGGGTTCCACTTCAAGCAGGCTCCACTAGGTTTAGGGTCCTGCCACTTTATAGAGTCCCAGGCCTGGCCTCCTTCTTTATTTACTACTCTGAGTTAGCTCCCTGCCTTTGCTTGTTTATACTCTGGGGGATTTACTTCTCTTACATTTAAATGCTCACTTTATAAAAAGATATGCTTAGTTTATCATCAGGGTGCTCACATTAAGAGGGCTTTCCTAGAACTTTCAGTCTGCCATTATTTCAGTCTGCACATTCATTGAGTCATTTTGTTCTCTTTGCTTTCTAACTGCAGCAGTGGTCCACCCAAATATCTGCTTCTGACCTTGAGAGCAGATCCTGCGGCATATTACACCCAAGGTCCCTGGCTTTCGTTTTTCCTCTGTGCTGATAACATTGATTACACTTGAACCCTGTACTCCCAGGAAAACAGGGATGGCTAAGAAATACCCCTACCCTTGTTGTCCAGAATCCTCTATCCTCTGGGGTTGGAGCAAAGGTATGAGAGCAAGCACTCAATATTCCAAGAACAGACCCCCTCACCCTTCTCATGACTGCCCAAAGACTCAAGCCCACTACCCTTGTTTTCCTGCCTAAAGGAAACCCTCAGCTCCCCTCCCCTCCCCCTTTTTTTTTCTTTTTTTGAAACAATCCTCATTAATGAATGTTCTCCCTTCTGCAACAATCTGAATAAAATCATCTCCTATATTTGTCCGGTGCATTTGGTCTTTCACAGTACTAAAGAGCCCCTAAACTACCCAAACAAACCTCGACAGGAAAGAAAATTTTACTAAATTCTATTTTTTAATCATTTTCACATAACTCACTCTCAAGCTCTTAAATGCATACACACAACACACACACACACACACACACACAGCCCTATGCTTTTTTTAGAAGCTCTAGCTTCTAAAATGTCTTCAGTCTAGGAAATGAGGATTTGCTGAAGAAAGACCATAAAAAAGTGATTTGCATTCTGATTAAGTAAAGATATGTAAATCTGGATGCATTCTTTAGTAAATAAAAGTAAAATCTCAAACATCCATTTAGGTTGACAGTGGTAGCAAGACTGTCTCAAAACAAAACAAAAGGGCTGGGATGTAGCTCAGTTGTAGAGTGACCCTCAGTTCAAACCCCAGTACCTCAAAAAATAAAATAGAGTAAGCACATTTTTTTTTTTTTAAATAATCTACAACATTCAACTTCTGGAATTAATCATTCTTGCAGTGTTTATGGCCCATGATTCTGAAAATAAAGTTTAAAAACTAATATTTTCCTTTTCCTTCCTTCCTTTTTTTTTTTTTTTTGTAGTACTGGGAACTAAACGCATGCCGTCTTCTATTTCAATGGCTTACTTCTACTATAAAAGTACTAAACTATGGGGATGCTCAGGTAATATCAAATTTCCTTTGATATTAAGATTTAGAAAATTTAAGCAGTCATGAGAAGAAAGAAGGATTTTAGGTGTCTAAAGATCAACCAGGTTCACTTCAGACTTGCAGGGTGACCTCGAGATGGATGAAAATGAAGGTGTACTTTGTCATGCAGTACTAAAACAAAGACCACAGAACTCAAGAGTTGTTCTTTTTTTAAAAAAAAGCACTGGAATAAAATTGGTACAACTGTTCTCTTTCAAAGTTATGAATACTATAGAACACTATGAAGGGTACAGGCTCATCAAAGAAATTATTTTTGAATATATGTTCAAAGTGTAATAACTTTCTGAATGTGATTTTAAAAAAATAATGTCCAAAGTATAGGACTTTAAACCTATAATTACAGTTTTGATTTAACACTATTAATATATATATATATTCTAATACCATAAAAAGAAATTCTGCTTTGGCACATCTGTTGAGGCACATAGACAGCTACATGTCCTTAACAACTCACCTTACTTCTAATTGTTTTATACTGGTTTGTAACTGCTGTAAGCGCTTATCTGATGCATCTTCTCTTCCCTGGGCAGAAAGCATATCTTCCTCCTACAAAATAAAGAGACTGGAAGCTTACTTCAAGTACATGAAAGTTTAATACACCTCTTAGAGCATGAAGGAAACAGTTCACAGTACAAAGTTATATTGCTATAATTCTAATATGTAAGTTTAAAGAAGCTATATGATTTTGGAAAGGGATCATGTATCTAATAAAGAAAGGGGAGAACTTCACCTTCAATACTGTATTAGACAATCAATCAAAACAGTCATTACATATAGACTTCTACCAATGTTTCAAACTGATTTTTAAAAAAATTTTTTTAGATATTGATAGACCTTTATTTTATTCATTTATTTTTATGCGGTGCTGATAATGGAACCCAGTGCCTTACACGTGCTAAGCAAGCGCTCCGCCACTGAGTCACGACCCCAGTACTCACAACTGATTTGATAGTGCGAATCCAACAACAAGGCAGGTATTTCCATGCAGATGGTTTGCCTTTAGAATATGGTCTTTTAACTGTTACACTATTTCTCATTATCTACCAAAGTAACCTCAGGGTATTTCTCCTGACATAGTGATGCTCTGACACATATTCATAGATTTTGTTTTATCATCTTCCTAGAAAAATTTGTCTATCCTTTCCTGCCTTCTTTTATGTTAAATATTTTTATGATGCTATTTTAGTTTCTCTACTGTTTTTAAATGTATCTCTGTTGTAGGTATTATAATATATTTCTTTGATTCATCCCTATTTAAAGTTAATATTAAATTAATCCAGAGAAGACACTGGAACCTTGCAACAATGTATTTCCATATACCAGATTAGTCCTTAATGCAACTGTTGTCATTTACTATAGCTGCATACTTAAATATGTTGAGAAAAGAAAAAAATACACATATATCTTATCTCGTGTTTTCCATTTGCTGTTTTTACTTCTTCCTGTATCTGAGTTGCCCTCCATGCAAATTTTCTTTCAGCCTAAAAAACTTCCTTTAGAATTTTTTGAAATGCAGTTCAATGGGGAAAAATTCTGTTTTTGTTTATTTGAAAATGTTTTTATGCTGTCTTCATTTAAAAATATAGTTTCCCTGGCTATAGAACTCTTAGTAAGCATGTTCTCTCTTCAGCACTTTGTGTCTATTATTCCAATGTTTTCTGTGTCCACAGCTTTTTCCCGAGAACTCAGCCATTAATCTTATTGTTGTTTCCCTGTGCAGGCCACTGTTTTGTTGCTATTTTCAATTTTTTTCCTTTAAAATTGATTGTCAGTGTCATGATGGTGTGTCTAGAAGTGATTTGCTTTGTGTTTGGCTCCCTGAAATTCTTGGATCTGTTCATGTTTTCCACCAAATTTAGGAAGTTTTTGGTCATTATTTATTTATCTGCTCCCCTTCTCCTCCCTTCTGTAATTTCAATTATACTTGTTGCTCATATTGTCCCATAGATTGCTTTGTTTTGTTTGGATTGGGAAATTTCTATTGTTCTGTTTTTAACTTCATAGATTATTCTCCTTTCCAATCTATTTTTGGGTCCATGACATGAATTATTTTTCATTTGCTATACTTTTAAGCTCTATAATTGCTGTGCTAAAAATTATTTTGTGGTTCTTAAATTTCTCTATATCTCCTTTCACTGAGACCTTATTTTACTCTAATTTAAAAACAAATGCTTCAAAAAAATTCTTGAACATATTCATAATTGCTAAATTGAAGTCTGCCTACAAAACTCAACAGCAGTGTCCAGTGAGAGCTTCTATTGACAGCCTCACTTTCATCTCCCAACTCCCCACAAGTACAGATCCTACTTTTCTGTCTGGTAATTTTGGGTTGAAAATTGGATATTGTAGATAATAAACTTCAGTTACTCTGTATTCTGCTTTGTTCTTTTGAGGATTACAGCTTTGTTGTTGCTCAAGTAGACAATTACCTTGCCTGGACTTGAATGCTCAAATCTGTTTTCCCGTAGTATGTAGCATCTTACATCTGTGACTACTTCTTGCTGCTTCCCACAGTTATTTTATAGCTAAATCTAAAGGGAATACCCGTGTACATAAACTGAGGATCTGTCCAGACTTGGGCAGAGACAGGGTTCACTCTCTTTGTGATTTCCTTGCTGCCAGAGATTCCCCTGTAGTTTCTAGCTTTGGTGTCTTCCCTCTGATACTTCATAAAGTATAAAGAAAAAAGCTTCAGTTTTTTGTTTGCTCAGATGTACACATGTTTAGAATGTACTCAATTATAAAAAGTAGCAAACTCAAATATCTATTTCCATGTATTTCTATCTTTCCGGAGCAGGTTTCTCTAGGACCTCTGCCTGTTTCACTGGGCTTCCTGGGGTCCCTCCCCTCCACCCATATGCATAAACTGAATGTTAGGTATGAATCTGGAAAGAATTTAAACTTAGAAGCAGGGTCCTATTTTTTTGTGTGACTCCTGTTACCAGTATTTCCTCTCTAAATTTCCAATAGCTTTTCTAGTTCTAAACTTTAATTTTGAATACATAAAAGTCATTTAAAGGCCTTCAGAAGGCCTTAAAACTAAGAATTCTTACTTCTTTCACTCCTTTTTGTACTGGGGTAGCTTCTAGTGTTTTTTAAAAAAATTATCCACATACCCCCGGCACACACCCAGTACTGGGCAAGTGCTTCTACCACTTAGCTACATCCCCAGCCTTTTTTATCTTATCTGAAACATGATCCAACTAAGTTTTCAAAGGCTGGCCTCAGATTTACAATCCTCCTGCCTCAGTTTCCTGAAAGGGATTTCAGATGTATGCCACTTTGCCTGACTCTAATTTTTATAATTGCTATTCATGGGAAAGTTCTTATAACCCCTTCATAAATCTAACATTATTGGAGATCTGAAGTCAGTTATTTAGAGACCAGGAACTAAGGCTTAGAAAGTTATATAGTTAAAGAGTGTTAGAGGTAGAATTTTTAATAATCAAATCTATCTAAATCTAAACCCTATTGTTTTGGGCAGCTTTTTCACTGCTGTGAACAAAAGACTTGGCAACAGCAATTTTAGAGGAGGAAAAGTTTTCTGGGGGGCTCATGGTTTCAGAGGTCTCAGTGCACACAGAGCAGCTCCAATGCTCTCAGCCCAAGGTATGGCAGAACGTCACAGCGGGAGAGTGTAGAGGAGGAAAGCAGTCCAGAACATGGCCACCAGGAAGCAGAGTGCCTTCTCACCAGGAGACACAGCCTCAGTGACCCACCTCCTCCAGCCACGCCCTACCAGTTTATAGGTATCACCCATTTACTTCATTCAAGTGGATCCATGCACTGATTAGGTGAAGGTTCTCATAACCCAATCATTTCACCTCTAAACCTTCTTGCATTGTCTCACATGAATTTTGGGGAGTGACACTTCACATCTAAGCCATAACACCTATCTTTCCTTGATACCCTTCTGAAATTTCTCTATAACATATAAAAATGATCACTCTATTATGCCAATAAATATTTTAAGAAATAGAAAATACCTTCTTTTGCATCTGTTCCTGAAGATCTTCAGTCATTTTAGTTAACTCTTCCACTTTTGCGACTGCAACTCTCAAATCTAACTTGGCTTGCCTAAAAAACCAAGTAAACAAATGAACATTGTTTGCATAGACAATAAAGAATAAAAAATTAGAGAAGAAATCTAAGTTTGGGGAAATCATTACAAACTCATGTGCTTAAAAAATGGATCTGAGGGGTAAACACTGAAAGATTCCTTTATCACTAATAAAATACATGTGAAAGTGTAAAGAAGAAAAAGTACAGTTGATTACAGAGAGGTACAACGTTTGAGTCATTAATATTTTATTTGGATAAAACATTTAATGTACAAGTAATTCAATGTATTTCAAGAAAAAGAACTTGAACATCTGTATAAATTAATGAGTTTAGGTACACTAAGTAGAATATGGTTATATCTATAATTTCTTGAATTTATAATTAGAAAAACACACTTCTTGAACACGTCCTGTGTGGGTGAAGGAAAGGGATCCTGGTCCGAGGAATGGACTGGCTGCAAAATAAAAGCTAAGAAATATATACACATACATATACATATATACATGTATATGTATGTGTATATATATGTATTCTTTATATATAAAGACAAAAAGTCAAGAATATTTTTGAAGCGGGGGCATGACCAGTTGAGCTGTTCAGACTGGTCTGGTTCTAACAAAGGAGGGAGCCGCCCTTGCTTTATTTATAGCGGTGCAGATCAAAGGGGACCAGTAGGAGCTTCTTTTTTTTTTTTTTTTTTCTCTTTCTTTTGTGGTGCTGGGGATCAAACCCAGGGCCTTGTGCTTGCAAGGCAAGCACTCTACCAACTGAGCTACCTCCCCAGCCCTTTTGTTCTAATTTTTTAATTAAAATTTTTATTTATTTTTACAGACTGCATTTTGATTCACTGTACACAAATGGAGTACAACTTTTCATTTCTATGGTTGAACACAATGTAGATTTGATGACTCATTCTTTAGGATAACGAGGGAGTGAACAGCTGGGTCACATGGTGGCTCCATTCCTAGTCTTTTGAAGAACCTTCATACTGATTTCCATAGCAGTTATAGTAGTTTATAATCACACCAACAGTGTATAAGTGCTCTTTTTCCACATCCTTGCCAGCATTTATTAATAATTGTGTTCTAAATGACTGCCATTCAAATAAATATTTTAAAAAGTACATTATTTCATTTTTGGGTATGCTTCCTTATTAATCCATTTTAAATTACTGGGATATTCATTAATATGCTTTTTTCTACTACTTAAAATATTAAAGAAATTTGAATTAAATCTTTAAAAATCAAAATTTTGCTATGTTAAGCAAGTATAGCATAAAGGAAAGGATTAATTCTAGATTTAATTATAGCATCAATTTGGACAGAAATCAAAATGCTTTAATTATCAATATATTTTTGAGACAGCATCAAACACGATAAGCCTATTTTAAGATAAATTTATCTGTTTCTTTCTGCATTCCTAAATTGTATCAAGGGAATCCTATAAATGTTTATAATATTTTTTCACTCAAATAAAAAATGGTAAAATTCTGAGAAATAAAAACCAGTTTTTTTTTTTTTTTTTTTTTTGGGGGGGGTGCTAGGGATTAGAACCCAGAACCTTATGCTTGTGATGCGAGCACTCTACCAAATGAGCTATATCCCCAGCCCAAAACCCAGTTTTTATTGATTTGATATATATTCTTAATTTTTTCCTCCTAAAATTATACAGTATAATAAAGTCAATCATTTATATTTAAAGACTTTAGAAAATTCTTAAGCATATTTTTAGACAAGTTCCTAAACTTTTAAAATCAGTAGTGTCTTTAGGTAACTGACTTATCAGTTAACTGGAAATTTTTATTTCCATTTTTTTCCCTTACCAATCTTCACTGGCGGTCTAATGGTTAAACCTATTCTACAGACAGAGACTTGTGAAAAAACTAAACGATAGACATGAATAATCAATCTGAGCTATCAAAAACTTGACAAAACAGGAGTTCTTGAGTCTTTAAGCAGTTCATCTGCACACAAGTTATACACAATTTAAGTTAATTAAAATCATACACTTAAAGATAATTCACAAGTCTGAGTTCTACATTGGACTTTACTAGCATGACTAGTGGTAGTTTCTCTCCACTTTCTGCGTGTGAAAGTGCACCTTTGCCCTGTATGTGCACAGGTATTTGTAACTATCTCTGCACAGGCTCCACTTGAGACTTGCTCATTCAGAATGTCTGGTTGTCTCTGCTTTTCAGAATCTCTGCAGGTAGTTCTTTTGTATAGCTACTATCTTGGAATTTACAAAATAATTACACAACTGACAGGTTATTCTTTTTGTAAACAATGATTACAAATATTTTAGGGTCATGCGAGTTTCAGGACCACTGACAAAGTGGACAAAATATTAGTTTGTATTCATTAACAAGCTGGCAATTCAAATCTCTTATGCGATGAACATGCTCAAAACATGTTACCTGTGTGTCTGCGACCGACATCTGACACACTGTGGAAAGGATGTTCGGAACATACAAAGATGGATGAGATTCAGTAATCTTTAGGAGGCCCACAAAACATGCTTTAAGCAATGCAAAAGATTAAAATAAAGTGTGGGCAGTACATCTGCATTTAGCTGAGAGAATACCGAAGTAGGAGGTATTTAAAATAAAAAACTGGCAGAAGAATTATGTACCTCCCAAGGAGAGACAGAAAGATAGCTCCAGGAAGCAGGGAGAGGATGTGAACTACGCTAAGCACTGTCCATGGAGACCCCACCTCAACTATACCAGAAACACTGTCATCAGCCTCGTGATGGCAGTGGTAAGAAGGAAGACAGTCTCTGCCCTCATAAGTTTACACTGTGGTGGAGGAAGACAGATGATCAATCTATAAACAAACAAGTAACAGAATTTCAGAAATTGAAAATGCTACAAAGAAAATGATACAAAGCAAGGTCAGAGGTGTGGGAATCAAGGACAGCCTGTGTAAGCTAAGGATATCTGAGATAATGACTAAATAAATGATAATAGGTCAACTTAAAATCGAAGTGGAAATATTATAGGCAGAGAATTAACAATAAATGCAAAGAACAGGAGTAAGCTACTTAAAGAAATGACAGTTAAGATGGGAATTTTACAGAGAAAAACGGAAGATGTAGTCAGAGAGGAAGGCAGAGGTCCAATTACATGTGTCTTTTGAATGCAGGAATAATTCTGGAATCTGTTCCAAGTGCAATGAGGATCCACGGGAAGGCTTTAGGCAGGTGGGTGACAGGATGTGTTTCAAGCTCTGAGGGGACGAGTTCTGCAGCAAATGGAGAATGCACACAGCAGGCGGAGAGTGAGAGCAGGGAGACCAGAAGAGGCTGCTGCCAACCAGAGGCAAGAGGACAGCTCAAGAGAGTGACGAGGACTGCATCTGTGATGATCTGGATGTGGAGCCACTGTGATGAGGGTGCACAGTGAGCAAAGGAGGACGATCCAGCAGAACTCCTAGACCTGATCGATCACCAAGAAGGAGACCTTGGTGATTGCTACTGTTCTTCCATCGCAGCGGCTCACTTTTATCAGTGTTGTGTATTCTGATTCCATCAATAAGACAGCTTGCTTGCTTTCTTTTTTTTAAAGGGATTTGGTGTTAAAAAACAAGGTTTAAAAACCATGGATCCAGTAATTCAAGTACAGAGCCCAACAAAGCAATCAAGGCTGGAGGTATACATTTGGGAAACATTATTATTAATATTTTAGATGTTATTAGACCTTTATTTTATTCATTTATTTATGTGTGGTGCTGAGAATCGAACCCAGTGCCTCACCCATGTTAGGGGAGCGTTCTACCACTGAGCCACGACCCCAGCCCGGGAAACATTATTATTGAGATCAAAGTTTAAGTTGGGTAGGGTAGATGTTGTTATCTAAAGGGGGGGCGGGCTGAGTAACATGGTTAGAAATTTAAGAAATGTTTACTTTTAGTAGGTAAGATAAGGAAGTGGGGCAGCAAAGAAATGGCCACAAAGATCAGAGAAATCAAGGCACAAATACAAAATACCTAGAAGAGAAGTGTTCAGGAAAGGAAGAAAAATTATCGAAGAGAATTGAAGGGTGTGGAGAAGTCTGTGTAGGATTTAAAATGTACTGGTGATCGTGAGAAGAAGAATGGAGTGGTGGGGCTCACCTAAAATCCTTCACGGTGACTACAGTACAGGTTCTTCAAAGCGGAGGGAGAGCAGGAAGGAGAAGAGAGTAATCCGAGGGGCCATCAGGGAGGTCTACACAGGGTTAAGAGAACACCGCAAAGAGAAACTAAACTTGAAACATTTTTCACAGAGAAAGATACAAGAAGAGATGGAATTTGGATTTCCCAGCTACATGGGTTGGCTGCTAGAGGAGAGAGAGGAGGGCAGAGAGAAGAGTCACAGGGCACTACTCTGCTTCAAGGAAGGCCCTGCTGTTTCCATTACAGAAATGAGGACCCTGAGGGTCATGCAGGTAAGCAACCTGCCTAAGTCAATGTACAGGAGTGGCGGTTAGGTCCTGAACCTAACCTGATATTGACATTCCTGAACACAGATATTGACATTCCATAAGAACACAATATAATCCCCAATGTGATGGCAGGAGGAGGTGGGGCCTTGGGGGAGGTGATCAGGTCATGACTGCAGAGTCCTCAAATGTGGGACTAATGACCTTATAGAGGAGGCCCCGGGGGTTTGTTTGCCTCCCTCCCATTATATAAAGACACAGCAAGAAGACACTCCCTCTGTAGCAAGAAAACAGACCCTCGCTGGACACTGAATCTGTCAGGGTCTTGATCTTGGACTCCTTAGACTCCAGAACTGCAAAGAAACAAGTTTTTGTCCTTTATGCCCTACCAGTCTATGATATTTTGTCACAGCAGCCCAAATAAATTAAGACAATGCAGCACAAAAATAAAACAACAGAGCTGATATCAAAGCCTACGCCCTTTATACTTCATACACACAACAGCAGTTTCAGGATAGGTTTACAGATGGACAGTATTTGCAAAAGAAGTTAAAAATATTAGTAAAAAAGAACTTTAAAAAAAAAAATGGTAATCTACTATTAGAGACAAGTATTCTGAACACTGATGTCATGAATTTGTTTTATTTTTGCCAAACCCCAAACAAGAAATCTTTTTAAATTTTTTTTAGTTGTAGATGGACATAATACCTTTATTTTATTTAATTATCTTCGTGTGGTACTGAGGCTTCAACCCAGTGTCTCACACGTGCCAGGCAAGTGCTCTACCACAGAGCTACAACCACAGCCCCCAAACAAGAAATCTTAATATTAATTAGCTGTAGTTGAATGGAGCTAAGCTAAAACTCCATTCATGACCAATTGTTCAAGAAGTAAAAAACAATATTCTTTTCTGCCCTTTAAAGATTAAGATACAAACTTTTTTTTTAATAAGAGGTGATTTAAGTATCTCTCACATAACATGAAAGTGAAACAGGGTGAAGAAATAGGAAAATGACAGCAAAGCCCTAATTTTTTTCATCTTAAAACCTGTTTTCTAAGCTCAGAAAACTAGCTGCCAACACATAAGGAACTGTCTGGCAATTCTATGACTAAGCACATCTGCTCAGGGCCATTGCTCAGATGGGACAGTTTCCAAGACACTATGAATCAAAACTAGTGATCCATGAATTCCAGATTTCCATAGCATTTTTATAATAGACGACACAATATTATTCAAGTTGAAACATGAAACATCTGAGAAAAATCTGTTGTCTCAGTTAAAATAAAACTATTACCTGGCATAAATACCTTAAAATGCATATAAAAATTACTGGCATATGAAACATTTTGGAGAAAAAAGTGTGAATTTGTAAAAAAGATCAAAAACGAATACAATGAATACATATAAACTTTGATTATACAATTTACCTCTTGCATTCAGCATGATAAGAGTGATATCAAGAACTGTATTCCTACTGTATCAGCAATTCTTTTCTTCAATAAAATAGCTTACTTGTAAATCATTTCACTCTCAATTTAAAATACTTCTTGGGTTTTATGTTAAATTTACATACAGAAAACACTAAATATAAAGAAAATTAAATGCCTCTATCACCCATTGAAACTTTGAGATTATTGATAATGGAAATGGATCTAAAAGTACATAGCTTAAAGGGTGGATCCATAATGAGAATCTTTTAATTCATTGTGTGAAGTTCCAATTAATTAAGTGATTTTTGTCAGGTGCATAGTTTTGAAAATCAAATTAAGTGGTCACACAGTCCCTTATAGCTGAATGGAATCGATTTGGAAGGTAGCTCAGGTGAGATGGACTGAGCAAAGGCAGTAACAATACCATGAGGGAGAAGGGAAGGTCTGAGAGGCACTGATACCATAGAGTTGGAAGAGAGAATTTATGATCCTTCCTAGTTTTCTGAATCAGGAATTGGATGGTGCCATTCACAAATACACAGAAAAGACTCAGAAAATATGATAATAAGCTCCGTTTGGAGTCTGTTGTATTTCAAGTGCCTCAGAGCCACCTGGGTGAGGAGATCTCATTAACCTAAAGAACTCTGAGCTAGAAAAATTTAATGAGATCTCACCCTCACAGAGACTTTCGAAGTCACAAAAGTGTGCATGAGATGAAATGGGGCAAATTAATTTGGGGCTATCATGTCACACCATACATAAACTTATTAAAGACTCTTTTCTATCCTCAGAGGGCACATGTACTTTTTTAAGTTCTTAAAAATTATAAATTGAATGGCAAGTTACATATTCTTTAAATGAAGATGGTTATCTGTCCATTACTGAGACCACTCCTTAGTGACTAAAGTTATTTTTAACCAACATTCAAATGAGAAATTAATACAAACCCCTATGCAAATACTTTAGTCCATCTTTAAGGTACATCCTTTTATAAGTTAGTTTTAAAAGACATACACAAATGACAGTCCTTTCCTTCAAAGACTTTATGAGGCAGATATAAAATCTGAGTACATGTGACTTGGAAAATAATCATTCCACAACTCTGCTGGATATATATTGTAAACGAGTATATAGAATGAAAAGGATTTAAAGAGAAACAGCAGTTCAATCTCAATTTAAATGATTAAGCACTGAGTAGAGCCAAAAGAATAGAAGAGTAAATATGTGCTAAAAATGAATGAGATAAGTCTTCCTGGAGAAGGCAAGCTTTAGCCAGGTTTAGAAAGACTAGCGATAAAAGGCAAAAAGGAAGGAAGCAAAAGATTTTCTCTGAGAAACAGCAGAATAACTAGTCTGAGCAGTTTATATATAAATGGAAGCTGGGGAGGACCAGGTTAATGAAGGTTCTTAAGAAGAGGTTGAAGAGTTTTATCTGCTCTGACAGGTTATCACTAAAAACTCTCAAAAGGAAAATGATAAAAGGTTCAATTATAAATTCACATAATTTTAATCTTTTACACATTATCAGACAACAAGTGAAACTAATATGGTTCAGTGTAAGTACAAACTTGTGTTTAAAGAGTTTCTAATTTAGTTATTCTTGGCATGGTGATATAGAGCATATCAAAACCTAAATTCTGGTAATGTCAATATGCCCATCATTCAGAATCTGTCAAACTTGAAAGCAACACCCTTTTCCCTAAAAGAAGCATCTGTTTATCCTTCTGTTCCTTCAAATCTGTGGCAGGAAAAGCAAGCATAGTTTTATGTATACAACTCTGAACTGCTTAATGTTAAGCTATGGAATGCTGCCAGTAAATATTATGGCAAAGTTGCTCATGGACAACTCAACACTTGAGACCTTCTAGGCTTTAGAAAACCCCGACTAGTTTAATCAATCTCAATTTACTTAATTTCAATTTGTAATCTTTAGTCCAAGGGTCCACAAGCCAAAGGAATCTTCCACACAGATGTCAAAAATCAACATACCCATTTTTTCTTTCCCAATCCACTCTCATTCTTGATTTCCTTATCGCTGTGAATACTGTCAGAGAGTCAGGCTTAGAAGCTTTCTAGATTAGCAGTCAGAAGATGTAGGTTTTAATATGACTCTTCCATGAACCCTGGACAAGATAGCTTCTCAGTTTTTGCTTCAGTTTAGCTTATTTTATAAAACTGGGAATTTAAATTAGATGATCGTTAAGATTCTGTCCAACAATAAAATTCCAGGATATTTTCCCTTGACCTTAAGCCTAATAGCACCAAAGTTCCACCCATTTTCCTGTACAGAATCTTTCATATGCATTTTTGTTTCCTAGTTCCATTATGGTTTTATGATTACAGGTTTTTATGAACTACTTTTCTTACTCATCTTACTTCCAGGATCTCTGCATTCTAATTTATCCTAAATATGCCACAAGTCTTATTTTCCTTCCATTCTTTTCTGATCCTCAAATGTGGAATTGAGTTAATCACACAATTCCATGACCTATTATCATTATTAGCTATAAAAAATTCTTATTATTTATTTTTGTTTCATAATTCCTTTCTTATTTCTCTCCATTTGGTAAGTTCACATTAAAATATGGTAATATCCTTGACTATATTACATACCCTGGTAAAACACACATTGTATATGTTTTTATGATACCTATATCTCTATATAAAACATTACTTTTTAAATCTATATATGTGGTCATAACTATTTCTTTACACATGAACACTTGTTTCTAAATGTTTTCCAAAGAGACACGATCATGCTTCCTTAATCATTTCCTTAGTGATCGATACCTAGGCTGCCTTCAATTCCCTGCTTCTACAGATAGCTTCACTCTGCAGAGACAATGACTAACTTGAAGTTGGGGTACATGATTTCTGGGAATGTTTTTAATATTCTTTTATAGATACAAGTATACACAATATATACATTGCATTCTTTTACTACATGTATATTGAGGATATATATACATATATATATGGCTAAAATATATATCCATAATCAATACACACAATTGTTTAAGTCATTTTAAATCTATATAAATTATATCATGCTATATAATCTTTTGTACTATGTTGTTACACTCTGTATTTTTGACA
Source organism: Sciurus vulgaris (assembly GCF_902686455.1). Classification (NCBI taxonomy): domain Eukaryota; kingdom Metazoa; phylum Chordata; class Mammalia; order Rodentia; family Sciuridae; genus Sciurus; species Sciurus vulgaris. The sequence continues at coordinate 9,512,245 of NC_136469.1, forward strand.
CTGATAGTTGGGTATGAAGAGGCACATGTTAAATATCACTAATCCAAATATCTGACATTTGAAATGCTCCAAAATCTGCACCTGTGCACTAACATGATGTCACAAATGGGAAATTTCACACTGGGCTCATGTGACAGGCCACAGTAAAAACACGGGTGAACTAAAAATAATATATAAATTCCCTTAGGCTATGGGTATTAAAGTATACATGAAACGTAAATGAATTTTGTATTTAGACCTGGGATCCACCCTCCAAATATCTTATAACATATATGCAAATTTTACAAAATTAAAAAAAAGATCCCAAACCTGTAACACCTCTGGTCCCACACATTTTGGATGAGGGATACTCATCCTGTATCACATGGTTTCAACTTGCATTTTCCTGACTGCTGTGACTTGTAAAATGTTTGCTCACAGTCTGCTCAATTTTCTGTGTTTTTATTTATTCTTACTGATGTGTAATATGTCCACAATACTTCTCTGTTGTCAGTTATGTGCATTACAAATGTCTTCTATCAGACTGTGGCTTGTCTTTTCATTTGACTTATATTGTTCTTTGTAACAAGTTTTACATTTTAACATACTCAAATATATCAATCTTTTCCTTTTTGACTTGTATTTATAAATCCTGATTAAGAAGTACTTTCCCATATATAACGTATACATATATTTAAATAAGAAACATCATGTTACTTCATTAATATGTACAATTTTTTATGTTTATACGGACTGGTTCAAAAATAAGTACCATTAAAAAGTTTTTGTTTTGTTTTTCAAAGAAATACTTCTGTAGCAGTGTTAAAGAGAGATTCTTGGATATTTAAAAACAAAATCTGTAAAAAGTTTTGCTTTTCACATTTGCTATTTATTCCACAAAGCTAAATAAATACAAAATGTGAAATGCAAGATTTTATCAGTTTTTCTCATAGATAACAACTACTCTTAATATGATTCTCTCCCTACTGATTTATAATGCCAATGCTCTCATATACCAAACCTCTACATATACTCTATATTTCATTGTATTCACCAAACTCACTCTTACAAATAACTTGCATTTTATTCCTGTACACAATGATACTGGTAGTTAGGATTATATTATCAAAGCTGTCTCTTTTACACACACACACACAACTGCATGTGTGAAAACACTAGGCATTTACGCTGATTTGGATCATAAAGATCTGAAAAGACATTCTCATTAGAGAATTAAATTTTCTCACCCAAGTACAGGAGTTCTAAATTTTCTATTTAGTTCTTTGGAAAATCTTCTAATTTGGGGGGAATTTCTATTTTTTCCATTTGTTTTAACTTGTTTATAATTGCTCACTGATGCATTTTTAGTATGACAGTTGAAAAATCTTTGTCAAATAGTTTTAACATCTGTCATCTAGGAGTTGGTTCTAATAGATTGTCTTTTCATTCAAGTTGAGATTTTCTTGGTTCTTGAAGTGATGAATAATTTTGAATAGAAACAAGCATTCTGGGTACTAGGAGATTCTGTACTATTACTTAAGCCTGCTTTGACTGATTTCCTGTGACTCTGTTCTTTCGGGGGAAAAGAGGTGGCCTTGTTACTGCCAGTTAGGTAGAAGCCTGTCCCCACTAGGCCTCTGGTGGTACAGGTGACCCGGGTACAGGTGGAGTGGAGAGTTATTCTCTAAAAAATTGTCATGCTAGGTTGCCCCTTTCTAAGTCTTTGGCTTGAGAGCAACTCACTGTGGGGTCTTTTATCTGGTCTGTACTAGGTAATACCAGAGTTCTAGTTTCTTCAGCTCCAAGTCTCAAGCATAGGAGGCAAAAAAGAAAAAGAAAATAGGCATCATGCCTTGGTTCCCAAGGAACCGAACTGATCAGTTCTTTGTTTTGTTTTCTTTCCTGTTCTTTCTCCATCTTTTAGACCTGATCCAGGGTTTTTAGTTGTACCTCCCAAAAGGAATAGGCAAAAATACAGCTCCACTTTCCTTCCCATTGTGGTTTTGTTTGTTTTGTTACTGGGCATTGATCCAGGTGCACTCTGCAGGAAGCTACATTGTTGCTCCTTCTGCTCAGATCATGTAGAGCATAATGTTATACATATACTACTTGGGCTTGTATCTTGCCTCTAACGTTCTGCCAGAAAATTAAGTACCTCTCCTAACCATGACACCTCTTGATGCCACAAGTCATCTTGCAGAGGCTATGGGTAAAGGTAGCCAGGAAGGGCTGAGGCCACATCTGGGAACTGCCACAGTTCCTGTTAGTGTGGCCCTGCCTCTGGCCTCTAGATCTCTTCAGTTTGTCCATCCTTGTGCCAACGCCTCCTTTTGCTTTGTATTAAGTCTTGACAGCTGGCTTTGGAAGTCCCCCTAATTTATTCTTCCTCTTGATAAATGTCTTATCTATTTTTAACCTTTTATATATCTATATAAATTTTAAAATCAGTTTTTCAAATTCTTCAAAAATCCTACCATGTTTTTGATGGAAATTCATTGACTACAGGAATACATTAAGCTGTGCACAAATGTTGATTTCCAAACATAAGGTAATTATCTACATTTTTTCTGTTACTGATTTATAACTTACTAGTATTGTCATGAGAAACTGTGGTTTATGTTAATTCAGTCCTTCAAAAATTGTTAAGAATTATGTTTACAGTCCAGAATGAGGTCATTTAAAAAAAAAAAAAAAGTTTTGTAGGGATATAAAAAGAAAGTGGGTCCCTAAAGTGCTTTTGTCAAAATCACAGAGCCCTCCACCCCTAGCCCAAACACAGGTCAACCTAAAAGCTTACTTGGAGATATAATTAAGTTAAGGATCATTTTGGGTTTGAGTGGATTCTAAAACCAATGACTAGAGAAGACACACAAAGAGACACAGAAAATAAGCTCATGTAAAGAAAAACAGGTCGAGGTTGGAGCTACACTGCCACAGGCCAAGGAAGACCAGACCAGAGACCAGGGACCACCGAAAGCTGGAAGAGGCGTGGAAAGATTTTTCCCAAGGAAATACGCAGTTGGAGCTTCAAGGAAAAGCTTCAAGCTCTGGCCAGGTGCTGGAAAATCTTTCCATGACTCTGCTGCTGATACCTCAATTTCACATTTGCAGTCTTCAGAATTAGCATGTAGTCTGGGGGAATACTTTTCCATTTATTTTTGGTCACCACGTTTGCAGGAGTTTGCCTGGGAAGCTGCTATAACTTCCAGGTTACTAACCTCAGCGGTCAGTGCACAGACCTCCTCCCACTCTATCATTGGCCACTCCTTCCTCCTTCCCTTGGCTGTTAGGACACTATCCTTCCTACTTTTCCTCCTAACTCATTGGTTTTTCCTCAGCTTCTTTTGCTGATTCCTACTCTTTTCTTTTCCCTTTTCAATATTAAATATTTTAAAGTCAGAGTTCTTATCATATTTATACCCTAGAGGATCTATTCTACATTTATGGCTTTAAACACTATTCTTACGTTGATCATCAAAAATTTATATCTCTAGTTTGAAATTTTTACTTGAACAACTTACTTGCTCACTGAATATATACACTGGAATTCCCAATAGTCACTGAAAACTCACTATTGCTCATCCCCCACCACCTCACCAATTTGGCTACTAAAGACTTCTCAGTCCATGGCATTATCATTTTTCCAGTTGCTCAAGAGAAAACTTTGGAGTCCTCTATATCTGTCCCTGTTGCCTCCAGACAACTTAACAGAGAAGCTTCTTGAATCTTTAATACAAAACACTAAAAAACATAAAGACCAATCACATCTCCCACTATCTCCATCAGGGTCCTGGTCAGTGTGACCTTCTGGCTGGGTTACTGCAACAGCTTCCTTGCGGCTCTTCTTGCTACCACCTGCTATCTATCTTTCTACAGTCTACTTTTAAAGTGGCAGCCAGAGGAAGATTTGTCTTATTAAAACACAAGATATGTCAATCCTCTATTAAAAACCACTCTCTTTTTTTCCACAGTAAAAACCAGAGTTCTCATATGGTCTACAAGGCTCCACATCATCTTATGCCCACTCTCCACAACCTGTTGGACTTTATCTTTTATTATTCTCCTCCTTGCTCACTCTGTTCCAGGTATACTAGGGAAGACTGTACAGTGGCCACAGATTCTTCCTTCTCCACATTCAAACTTTTCAATATGACCCTGAAAATCCTCCTATCAAGAGGAGGACTTCCCCATCCTTTGAATTTGGTCAGTCAGGTGACTTGCTTTTCTATGGGGTATTAGCAAACATAATTCAAGGAAGGCTTAAGAAGTATTTACATATTGTGATTTTCTCTTTTGCTTTTCTTGGGAACCTTGGCATGCCAAGAAAAGGAGGAGGACTTTTCTTGTGACCCTGGTGAAACCTGCCAATTGCCAGGCAGCCTGACCATCACTGTAGAGTACCATCCATCCGGCCAGAAGATGGCTGGAAATACACAGGCAAATTCAGTAGCTATCTGCCAAGTAGGCCCCAACAAGAAAATCTCCTCTGCTGATTCCCAACAATAATCCAAGTAAATCAGTGTTTTGAGTCACAACATTTTAGAATGGTTTGTTACTCAGCAACAGAGAGCAGAGACAGCTCACTTCCCTTCTTGTTCCTCCTTGCTGTTATTCCCGCCTTTCCAACAGCTTTGTCTTTACTTGGAGTCCTGGGCCTACATTATAAGTCTGGTTTACCCACATCCTCCCACCTTTGTTCAGATCTCAACCCCTCAATGAGGACCACTCTGAATCTCTGAAATGCCACCCCACCACGACCACCAGCACTTCAGAAATCTCTTATCCTGATCTTTTTTTTGTTTTCCAGTAGTTCTTTTTGCCTCCAAGCTTATTTTACTTGAATACTCTAAAAGGTTCAAAAAGAGAAAGGTCTTTATTATAAATTGATATACCCAGGTACCAAGATCAAAGCCTGCACATAGTTAAGGCTTGCCAAATAATTACTGAATAAATGAATGAATTCAATGTTCTAGAGATGCCTATTCGATCAATTTGTTGATCACAATCTACTGTTACTTGCTTTTTCTTTATTTATCAATGACATACTTTATAATTATTATGTCCAATGCCTTGTATTGGTCAGTTTTTGCTTTAACATCTAGAATTTTTACTATAGAACCATTTTGAAAGAAAGTTTTCAAAAAATTGTAACAAACCATTAACCAAGATGACCTTTATTTTAAATGTCCTAAATCACTTTTCACTTTATAAATATCAGTAATCAAAATATTATTTAAGAGTAGCATTAAGGGGTTTCAAGATGGCGGCCTAGAGGGTGGCTGCATTTCATGTTGCTCCAGGACTCAGGATTCAAAAGAGGAGATATTGAGACACTTGGGACCAACTCAAAGCAGCCGGGTGACTCTCACCCATTGGGAAGGCGTCCCAGATGGGACAGTGGTCCTGGAACGCAGGGAACTTGTGAAGTAGAGCTGCCGGCGAGACGCCCCTCCCCCCGCTGGAGCAGTGAACTCGGACAACTGGGAGCGCCGTAAAGAAGGCCACTGGGCACAGCGCTGGGACTTGGAGCCCGTGGCTCCGGCGGCTGCCCAGGGGAGGAATGGCGAGGAGAGCTGTGTGGACTCAGGACACCGGGGCCTGCCCTGAGGAGGAGGAGGAGGAGCGTGGCCACTTGGATTCGGAGTGACTGCACCAGAGCTGCAGGCGGTTGCCAGAGGAGAAGCTGCGCGGCGAGCTGTTTGGACTCAGAACGACGCTTCTGAACCCCGGGGCCTGCCCTGAGGACGAGGAGGAGGAAGAGGAGTGCGGCCACTTGGATTCGGGTGACTATACCAGAGCTACAGGCGGTTGCCAGAGAAGGGGCGGCGTGGCGAGCTGTTTGGACTCAGACCACTTCTGAACCCCGGGGCCTGCCCGGAGGAGGAGGAGGAGGAGGAGGAGGAGCGCAGCGGGTCCTTTGGACTCGCAGTGACTGCATTAGCGCTCCAGGCGGCTGCTCAGAGGAGAAGGCGAGTGGTGAGTTGTTTGGACTTAAAGTGACAGCGCCTGAACACAGGGGGGCTGCCTGGAGGAGAAGCGTGGTGGGTCGCTTGGTCTTGAGTGGCCGCACCAGAGCTCCGGGCGGTTGCCCAGAGGACCTGTGCTGCGGGTCACGTGGATTCAGAGCCACTCAGAGCGACTGCTCCTGAACACCCGGGGGGTTATCTGGAGAAGGAGGAGGAACGGGGAGGGTCACTTCGACTCGGAGTGATTGATTGCCCCGGGCTACGGGTGGTTGGTGGGAGGAGGAGGCACGAAGTGAGTTTCTTGGACTCCTAGTGACCGCACCGGAATACTGGGCGGCTGTCTGGAGGAAGAGGCGTGTGGCGGGTCTCTGGGACTCAGAGCGATTGTTCGGGGCCCCAGGTGGCTGCTCAGAGGAGGGGCCACACAGCCAGGCGATTAGGTGCAGAGCAGGGTCCCAGGATCTAGGAGGCTTCTGGGTGGAAGAGCCGCACAGAGACAGGCTTAGGGCGGAGTGAAGGTTCCAGGCCTGCGGGCAAATTCTCTGAGGAGGGGCAGCCTAAGGAGATTCATCTGCGAAGGGTGAGGCTACCAGGCCCAGGAGGTAGGGCCGGGCCCCTGGGAACTTTGCAGAGGAAGGCAGCCCAGCCCAGGTGGTAGCTGTAAATTGAGGGGAACCTCTAGGAGGGAACTGACCAGCGAGACCTCCCCACCGGGTGAGTCTTCCCTGCTGGGTGAGGTTTCCCCACAAGGACGGTAAAACCAGAGACTCAGGCCCAAACAGGCCTTGCCTCAGCCCGCAGCCTAGGTCCCCTTTGGATGACCATTGGTTAACAAGTGGAGGCACCTCTGCCCACTAGCAGGGATTATACCCCACCTGAAGGCCACCACTCCTAGAGAGGCAGCGTCCTTGTGGAGCACCGCATTATCAACTTCCTCCAAGACATCAGCCTACTGAAGGCTAAGGGGGGATATATATAGAAATCTTCAGGGACATTGTAAGTCAATAGAGGAAATCTGCAATATCTCAGCGGTCCACTGATACCTGAACAATATGAGAAAACAAGGAAAGAAAATGCTGCAAACAAATCTAGATGTTACATCAATAAAACCCAATGACAGCATGGCAGAAGAAATGACAGAAAAGGAGTTCAGAATGTACATAATTAAAATGATCAGAGAAGCAAACGATGAGATGAAAGAGCAAATGCAAGCATTGAATGATCGCACCAATCGACAGTTAAAAGAGCAAATACAGGAAGCAAAAGATCATTTCAATAAAGAGTTAGAGATATTGAAAAAAAACCAAACAGAAATCCTTGACATGAAGGAAACAATAAACCAAATTAAGAACTCCATAGAAAGCATATCCAATAGGATAGAACACCTGGAAGACAGAACCTCAGACATTGAAGACAAAATATTTAACCTTGAAAACAAAGTTGAACAAACAGAGAAGATGGTAAGAAATCATGAACAGAATCTACAAGAACTATGGGATATCATGAAAAGGCCAAATTTAAGAATTATTGGGATTGAGGAAGGCCTAGAGAAATGAATGAACAAAGGAATGAACAATTTATTCAATGAAATAATATCAGAAAATTTCCCAAATCTGAAGAATGAAATGGAAAATCAAGTTCAAGAGGCTTATAGGACTCCAAATACACAAAATTACAACAGACCCACACCAAGGCACATTATAATGAAAATACCTAACATACAAAATAAAGACAGAATTTTAAAGGCTGTGAGAGAAAAGAACCAAATTACATTCAGGGGGAAACCAATACGCATATCAGCAGATTTTTCAATCCAGACCCTAAAAGCTAGAAGGGCCTGGAACAACATTTTTCAAGCCCTGAAAGAAAATGGATGCCAACCAAGAATCTTATACCCAGCAAAACTTCCCTTCAAATTTGACGATGAAATAAAATCCTTCCATGATAAACAAAAGCTAAAAGAATTTACAGAAAGAAAGCCAGCATTACAGAACATTCTCAACAAAATATTCCATGAGGAAGAGATGAAAAACAAAGAAGCAAATTAGCAAAGGGAGGAATTATCCTAAAGGAATTGTCAAATAAAGGAGGAAACAAGTCGTGTCAAACAAATAAATAAACAAAATTTTAAAAATGAACCAAATGACCGGGAAACCAAATCATTTCTCTATAATAACCCTGAATGTTAATGGCCTGAATTCATCAATCAAAAGACATAGACTGGCAGACTGGATTAAAAAGAAAGATCCAACAATATGTTGCCTGCAAGAGACTCACCTCATAGAAAAAGATACCCATAGACTAAAGGTGAAAGGATGGGGAAAAACATACCATGCACATGGACTCAGCAAAAAAGCTGGAGTATCCATCCTCATTTCCGATAATGTGGACTTCAAGCCAAAGTTAGTCAGAAGGGATAAAGACGGTCATTTCATACTGCTTAAGGGAAGCATAAATCAGCAAGATATAACAATCATAAACATCTATGCCCCAAACAGTGGCTCATCTATGTATGTCAAACAAATCCTTCTCAATTTCAGAAACCAAATAGACCACAACACAATAATACTAGGTGATTTCAACACACCTCTCTCACCACTGGACAGATCTTCCAGACAAAAATTGAACAAAGAAACCATAGATCTCAATAACACAATCAATAATTTAGACTTAATGGACATTTATAGAATATACCATCCAACCAAGAGCGAATACACTTTCTTCTCAGCAGCACATGGATCCTTCTCTAAAATAGACCATATATTATGCCACAAAGCTAATGTTAGCAAATACAAGAAGATAGAGACACTAGCATGTATTCTATCAGACCATAATGGATTGAAGTTAGAAATAAATGAAAGAGTAAAACACAGAAACTATTCCAACATCTGGAGATTAAACAATATGCTATTATATGATGAATGGATAACAGAAGATATTAGGAAGGAAATTAAAAAATTCTTAGAGGCAAATGAGAACAAAGAAACATCATATCAAAATCTCTGGGACACTATGAAAGCAGTACTTAGAGGGAAATTTATTTCATGGAGCGCATTTAATAAAAGAAGTAAAACTCAACAAATAAACAACCTAACACTACAGCTCAAAGCCCTAGAAAAAGAAGAACAGACCAGCACCAAAAGTAGTAGAAGACAGGACATAGTTAAACTCAGAGCTGAAATCAATGAAATTGAAACAAAAGAAACAATACAAAAAATTGACAAAATAAATAGTTGGTTCTTCGAAAAAATAAACAAAATTGATAAACCTTTAGCCACACTAACAAAGAGAAGGAGAGAGAAAACCCAAATCACTAAAATTCGGAATGAACAAGGAAATATCACAACAGACAGGATAGAAATACAAAACATAATTAGAAGCTATTTTGAAAATCTATACTCCAACAAAATAGAAAATTTCGAAGACATCAACAGGTTTCTAGAGACATATGAATTGCCTAAACTGAACGAGGAGGACATACACAATTTAAATAGACCAATTTCAAGTACTGAAATAGAAGAAGTCATCAAAAGCCTACCAACAAAGAAAAGTCCGGGACCAGATGGGTTCTCAGCCGAGTTCTACAAAACCTTTAAAGAAGAGCTCATTCCAATACTTCTCAAAGTATTCCATAAAATAGAAGAGGAGGGAACCCTCCCAAACTCATTCTATGAAGCCAATATCACCCTGATACCTAAACCAGACAGAGACTTATCAAGGAAAGAAAATTTCAGACCAATATCCTTAATGAACATCGACGCAAAAATTCTCAACAAAATTTTAGCAAATCGCATACAAAAACATAGTAAAAAGATAGTGCACCATGATCAAGTGGGTTTCATCCCAGGGATGCAAGGTTGGTTCAACATCAGGAAATCAATAAACGTAATTCACCATATCAATAGACTTAAAGTCAAGAATCACATGATTATTTCAATAGATGCAGAAAAAGCATTTGATAAAATACAGCACCCCTTCATGCTCAAAACACTAGAAAAAATAGGGATAGTGGGAACATTCCTTAACATTGTAAAGGCCATTTATGCTAAGCCCATGGCTAATATCATTCTAAATGGTGAAAAGCTGAAAGCATTCCCCCTAAAAACTGGAACAAGGCAGGGATGCCCTCTTTCACCACTTCTATTCAACATCGTTCTTGAGACTCTGGCCAGAGCAATTAGACAAACCAAAGAAATTAAAGGGATACGAATTGGAAAAGAAGAACTCAAACTATCCCTGTTCGCTGATGACATGATTATATATTTAGAGGAACCTGGAAATTCCACCAGAAAACTCTTAGAACTCATAAGTGAATTCAGTAAAGTAGCAGGTTACAAGATCAATGCCCATAAATCCAACGCATTTTTATACATAAGTGATGAATCTTCAGAAAGAGAAATTAGGAAAACTACCCCATTCACAATAGCCTCGAAAAAAATAAAATACTTGGGAATCAATCTCACAAAAGAGGTGAAAGACCTCTACAATGAGAACTATACAACACTAAAGAAAGAAATTAAAGAACACCTTAGAAGATGGAAAGATCTTCCATGTTCTTGGATAGGAAGAATTAATATTGTCAAAATGGCCATACTACCAAAAGTGCTATACAAATTCAATGCAATTCCAATTAAAATCCCAATGACGTACCTTACAGAAATAGAGCAAGCAATTATGAAATTCATCTGGAAGAATAAGAAACCCAGAATAGCTAAAGCAATCCTTAGCAGGAAGAGTGAAACAGGGGGTATTGCAATACCAGATCTTCAACTCTATTACAAAGCAATAGTAACAAAAACAGCATGGTATTGGTACCAAAATAGAAAGGTAGATCAATGGTACAGAATAGAGGACACGGACACAAACCCAAATAAATACAATTTTCTCATACTAGACAAAGGTGCCAAAAATATGCAATGGAGAAAAGATAGCCTCTTCAACAAATGGTGCTGGGAGAATTGGAAATCCATATGCAACAGAATGAAACTAAACCCATATCTCTCACCATGCACGAAACTAAACTCAAAATGGATTAAGGACCTTGGAATCAGACCAGAGACCCTGCAGATTACAGAAGAAAAAGTAGGTCCAAATCTTCACCTTGTTGGTCTAGGACCAGACTTTCTTAACAGGACTCCCATAGCACAAGAAATAAAAGCAAGAATCAATAACTGGGATAGATTCAAACTAAAAAGCTTTCTCTCAGCAAAGGAAACTATCAGCAATGCGAAGAAAGAGCCTACAGAGTGGGAGAATATCTTTGCCAATCATACTTCAGATAGAGCACTAATCTGCAGAATCTATAAAGAACTCAAAAAACTCTACTCCAAGAATTCAAATAATCCAGTCAACAAATGGGCTAAGGAAATGAATAGACACTTCACAGAAGAAGATCTACAAGCAATCAACAAACATATGGAAAAATGCTCAACATCTCTAGTCATAAGAGAAATGCAAATCAAAACCACCCTAAGATTCCATCTCACCCCAATTAGAATGGCAATTATCAAGAATATAAGCAACAACAGGTGTTGGCGAGGATGTGGGGAGAAAGGTACACTCATACACTGCTGGTGGGGCTGCAAATTAGTGCAGCCACTCTGGAAAGCAGTGTGGAGATTCCTTAGAAAACTTGGAATGGACCCTCCATTTGACCCAGCTATCCCACTCCTTGGCCTATACCCAAAGGACTTAAAATCAGCATACTACAGAGATACAGCCACATCAATGTTCATAGCTGCTCAATTCACAATAGCCAGACTGTGGAACCAACCTAGATGCCCTTCAATTGATGAGTGGATAAAGAAATTGTGGTATATATATACAATGGAATATTACTCAGCCATAAAGAATGATAAAATTATGGCATTTGCAGGCAAATGGATGAAATTGGAGAATATCATGCTAAGTGAGATAAGCCAATCTCAAAAAGCCAAAGGACTAATGATATCACTAATAAGTGGAGGATGACACATAATGGGGGGGAGGGAAGGGTTAGTGTTAGGGTTAGAGTTAGGGTTAGGGAGGGGGGCAAGTATGGAGGAAGGAACTACTGTATAGAGGGTAAAGAGGGGTGGGAGGGGTGGGGGGAAGGGAAAAAATAACAGAATGAATCAAACAACATTACTCTATGTAAATTTATGATTACACAAATGGTATGCCTTTACGCCATGTACAAACAGAGAAACAACATGTATCCCTTTGTTTACAATATAAAAAAAAAAAAAAAAAAAAAAGGAACAAAGGCTTCCTAAAAAAAAAAAAAAAAAAAAAAAGAGTAGCATTAAAATAATAACCAAGACTAATTTAGGGTTGTTTGTTATTTACTTACTATTCTAATGCTGCACTAATTCTAAATATTAATGAATGGGCAGCCCTTAAAGGTTATTCTACTAACGATGATACAGAAATAGCAGTGGACAGAAGGTAAGAATTCAAGAAATAAATATAGCACATCCATTTAATAGTATACTACACAACATTAAAAATGATAATATTTTATCTGGCACTGAGTAAAAGAATGATAATATTGATACGATCCTCATATATCAGTAAGTGAAAAAGGTTCTTTAACAGTATTTATATTATCCTATTTTTACAAATATCCAAGTACACATACAAACCTAAATTAAAAAATAAACGTTATTTTAAATAATAGAATCATGAGATTTTTATTTTCTTTTGTGTTGTATCATAGTTGTATAATAGTGTATCTTGTCTTTGTCCCAGATTCTATATCCCTAGTATTTCCTGAGCATCAGAATTATTTTTGTTATTTGTGCTAAGGCCCTGGGACCACACCTATGTTCATGCTAACAGAATGACTTGTGGCAGGCACCCAGAGAGCTGCAGAACCAGACTGGCTGTGATGGAAAAACCAACCATGTGAGCAGAGGGTTAGGGCTTTGAGTCACATGATGTAGGCCCAACCTCCAGATCTCTGGGGAGGGGAGTAGGCCTGGAGATCTGCTTCAATAATGTGATTAATGATCTAATCAGTGATATGCATGTCATAAGCTTTAGTGAAAATTCTGAACACCACCGCGTGGGTGAGCTTCTTGGCTGGTAAACACACTGTGGTGCTAGGAGGGTGGCACATCTTGTTTCCACAAGCAGAGGACGTGGAAGCTCCACATCTGGTACCTTCTTAGATCTTACCCTATAGGTGTCTTCTTTTGGCTGTCCCAGTTTATATCCTTTATAATTAAACTATAATCATAAACATAATGCTTTGCTAAGTTCTGTGAGTCATTCTAGAGTATTACTGAACCAGAGGGGAGAGGTGAAACGTCCACATTTGCAGCCTGTTGGTCCAAAGTGAGATGACCTGGGAGGTCCCCAAACTCATGGCTGGTATTTGAATAAGGGCAGCCTTCTTGGGGGCTGCGCCCTTAATCTGCGGAATCTACACTAACTCTGGGTAGTTAATGTGAGAATGGCATTGTAATTTGTTTTAATCTACTATCTAGAGTATTTTATAATGAGCTTACACTATTTTCATAATTTAAAAAACTTGCATTTTGAAGACAGCAAGATCTTTTAATTAAATAAACCATTGTTATTTTAAGCTACACAATCAGTAACATCTAGAGAAATAAAGAGGATCACGTAAGAGCCACAGTAAAATGGCTACAGAAAAAGAAAATAAACATCTTAAATTAAATTTGAAAGTTGACAAAGGTAATAAGATATAAAAAGCTGTAAAGAAAATTTTAAAAAATAAAAGCTTCTGCTTTTAGAAAACAATATCTTATTTTGGGGGTAAAACACATGCTGGTATTTTGAAAGGCATAATGAAACAAGTTTATTAAACAAACCATAATTTACGTTACATTATTAAAATATTAAAGATAGTTTCAAATGAATGCTCAAGAACAGAGCCTTACATGACTATACTTCTGAATTTTAGATATTAGGACTAAGAAGAATGAAAGTGAAATTTATTTTAGTTATTTGGAGATTTGCCTATGAAACTTATTAAATGCAATGATTACTAAACCAATGAATACTATATATAATACAGTATTAAATTGTATAATTTTTAAAAACCCTGTACAGATGGTCCCTGATTTATGATGGTTTGACATTAAAGATTTGAAATGGAGTTATATTCATTAGAAACTGTACTTTGAATTTTGATCTTTTCCTGGCCATTGACAGGTATGTGGTATTCTCTCACTAGGCTGGGTGGCAGCAGAGAGCTACAGCCCAAGTCAGTCATGCAATCACTTGGGTAAACATGGATCCTCTATGATGCAGTGTGTTGCTAGCTAGGATGCTCATTTGCTGGTATGATAAATGCATTAATGACTCAGGGCATTTTCAACTTGAGATGGTTAGATGGTTTTACTGGGACGTGACCCACCACATGTCTAGGGCAGCAGAATTGGCTGCCTGTACTTTCCTTCCCTGTTTCACTCTCCATTCCTCTACTGGTTCTCCTTGTACTACCTACCAAAGAAAAAGCAGATGTGAGACAACCCCCCCCCCCCCCCAGCATCTGCTTATGCGGAGTCCAAAAAAAGGAAGGAAGTAGTGTTCTGTGTGTGGAAATATTTTCCTAAGGGAACTAGTTTTCTTTTGTATCATACTCTTCCACATATATGTTATAGTTAGTCTCTTCCTGTCCCACATGATCAGATATACAAGAAGTTACTGACAGACGGAAAAAACAAAACAAAACCCATAAGCAAATTATGTATCACCAGCTCCTGTAAAGAAAAGCAATTACTAATAAAATAACAGAATTCAGTTTGGAAAATACCTAAATTGTGCTCGGAGTTGCTCTGTTTCCGCATTTTGTTCAGTTATTGTTTTCAGAAAGTGTTGGTTAGTCTGTCACAAGAAAAGAACAAAACAAATCAGTACTAGAACATTAAGAACTAACTTTAAAGATTAACCATAAGACCATAAGAAAAAACGAAGTGAGATTCATGATAACGATTATATGTTTTGAGGGTAAAACATGCCCCTGGCCTTCTTTCCTCACCTTTTTACTTCAGTGAACACCTGTTTTCAGTTCCAACTACCTGACCTGCATTTCTATCTTACGGCTTTCTCTGGAAATCTGGTCCTCTTTGCTCATCTACCTGTGAAGGCTTGCACATGCAGAACCAGAGTTCCGCCCTGCTATAAATAGTCTGACATGACTACAGGTATTGGTGTCCCTTGGTCCATGGGTGGGAAAACTGAGGCCTGTGTTCTACATTGGCTTTCAGATTTCATTAGTGGTTTTAAATTTGAGTACAGAGCTAACTTGCTCAATTTTAAAAGCCCCTATTAACTTCCTTCTCTCCCCCACTCCCTGGCTGGTGCTACTCGGTATTATCTCCTAAATAAACAACATGATTTGGAATCCTTTCCTCAGGACCACTTGCAGAGGAACTCAAAGCAAGATACCTGGCAGCCCTCTAACTGGAGAAAAGTTTTTTCTAAGGGAAGCGATTTTTCTGTGTCAGTTTTACCATGGTGGTACAAATTTCTTTCCCTTCACACACACACACACACACACACACACACACACACCACGCACACACAACATGCACATTTATGTTGGGCAGGAAGAAAATTAAATCAAGACTATCCATAATTATATTATACATAATATAATATATACATTATAGTTACCACTTGACGATAGTTTGATTTCAGTCTCTTCTTGCCCCAGCAGATCATGCCTGCATCTCTCCTACTAAAGTCCCTGAGGCAGCTTTCACATGCTTCTCTCATCTTCTATCCAACTTCATTGACTTTGTATTTTTAACCCATGATTACATTTCCCTTGCCTGGATACCCTCATTCTGCCCAAATTCAACCCTCAACACCCTGACTGGTCCATGCACTGTCAGGTTAAAATGACTATTTCCTTTCTGCATTTTGATAAAATTTAATACATACTTCATAATGCACACTACATTATATTTACAAATTATATTTAAAGTCCACATATTCTTCGTTACTATCTGAGCTTTTTTGAGGACTGTTTCTCTCAGAACTCCCAGAGCCTGGTATACGATTCAGTACATCCGGGCACCTAGACCTTGGAGGAATGAAGGAATGAATGAATACCTTATTGAGACATGAAAGAAAGCCTCAGGATTTAGTTATTATCTGAAAAAGCTGATTACTACAGATGAGAATTTGGTATTAAGTTCATAAAGCATAACTGATAAGATCAAAAACATCAGGGAAAAATAATATTGAGAGGTAGGTCGATTACACCACACAAGTAAAGTGAAAAAACAAAAAACACCCAAACAACTAGGTGTAATATTGGGCTTGTGACATTGTGATTTACACTAAGAAACAGAGTTGATAATCCCGATTTCTTGGCAAGCTGCCCCCAAAGCCCTTGGAACATCCAAATTAGTGGTCTTTTTATATGCTAACGAGACGACTTTGGCTGCAGATATCCAGGAAAACCTCAGGATGGGGGCTGGTCACCAGGGGAACAAACCCTGTGGTTAGAGGGCTGGAGTTTTCACCCCCCTCCACCTTCCCCTTCAGATTCCAGAGAGGAAAGGGAGTTGAAGGCTGACTTCATCAGTCAAAGACTTAAACAATCCTGTCTACCTAATGGAAGTCTCCACAGCAAATACACAGATGGGGTGTAGGGGCTGGAGGGCGGCTGTCCACTGGGAGTGTCTGGAGGATGGTGTATCTATGGGGTTTTATGCCCCTTCCTCCTATGCACTGTGAAGCTGAAGTCTTCCAAAGAAGCCTTATCTCTATTAGAGATCTTGCGGGCCGCCTAGCCACGCCTGAGTACAACACTATGACTGTGGAGTGAAGGAATGCTTCATGTCTACAGCCAAGATGATCTTGTGCTGCTGGACACCCTGGCGTTCACCAGTCGTCCCAGCTACTAAGGAGGCAGAAGCAGGAGGAAAACAGGCCCAAAAGTTTGAGGCCAGCCTGGGCAATATTGCAAGAGCCCACCAAAATAACAAAAGGAAATGTGAAGCATTAAGAATCATGGTAGAGAAATGTAATTTGTCACATATCCATGTATCTATTTACTATTATACTAAAGGACTCATATGTGTTAATTCTTTTTAAGCATAATTAAGGATGTGAAAAACCTATATACTCAAAACTACAAAACAGAGTTTCTTTGATGAAGGAAATTTTAAAACTTCAAAGTTAGCAGAAGGAAGAAAATAACAAAGATTAGAGCAAAGAAAACAAAATACAACAAATAAAAACACATTCACTCTCTGTTCAAGGATTGCAGAACTTAATATTGTGAAAATGTCCATATTACCCAAAGTGAGTTACAGATCCAATGCAAACCTTATCAAAATTCCAATGGAATTTTTTGCAGAAATAGAAAAACAAAATCCCGAAATTCACATGAAATCACGAAAGTTCATACATAAATAGCCAAATCAGTCTTCAGAAACAATGACAGAAGTGGAGGCATCACATTTTCTAATTTCAAAATTTCAGAATATGTAATAGATCAAAACAGTAGGACATTGGCCTGAAGTCAGACACACTAGTGGAACAGAACTGTGATCCCAGAAATAACAACTGATCTTCTGACACAAGAATGCCAAGAATATACAAAGTGGCATGGACAGTTCTCAATAAAGGGCACGTGGAAAACCTGGAGATCCACACAGAAAAGAATAAAACTGGACTCCTATCCCATACCACAAACAAACTAAGAAAAGACTGAAGACTTAAACCCAGGGCATGTACCTGCAGAACTCCTGGAAGAAAACCAGAGGAAAAGCTTTGGGACAGTGGTCTTGGCCATGTCCATTAAAATGACACCAAAAGCACAGGCAATTAGAACAAAAATGATCAAGTGAAAACTAAGGAAAAGAGAAAGCTTCTGTGCAGCAGAGGAAACACTGAACACTGAAAAGGCGATCCAAGGGCTGGGGAAACAACCTGCAAACCACACAGCAAATACGGAGGTGATCTCCAAGATATCCAAGGGATTCCTACAATTCAATAGTAAAAAACGAACAGCTTGATTTTAAAACGGGTTACGTATTATTTTTTCAGCCTATGTGCCTCCTTAAATCTAAAGTGAATTTCTTGGAGATAGCATATAATTTTTTTTTTTTAATCCATTCGTCACTCTGTGACTTTTCACTGAGGAGTTTAACCCATTTACATTTAAGATAGTTGTTGGTAGGAAAGGATTTAATACTGCCATTTTATTAGGTATTTTCAGTGAATCTTATATTGTTTTGTCTTTTTCTTCCTTATTGTCTTTGTGTTTTGTTGATACTCTGATAATATCCTGATTATTTTCTCTTTCCTATGTAAACTATGCAGGCTGTGGCTGGGGGGCGATATCCCCTACCAGTGCATTTTAAGTTGATAACTATTTTTAATTGCATATAAAAACGTCTACATTTTAGCTTCTCTTTCCTACATGTGTTACTGCTGTTACAATTCACATCTATTCATATTATGTATCTTCTAATATATTTGTACTACTTTTTTTAAAAATATATTTTGTAGTTGTAGATAGATGCAATACCTTTATTTTATTTTTATGTGCTGCTGAGGATCAAATCTAGGGCCTAATGCATGCTAGGTGAGCACTCCGCCACTGAGCCACAACCCCAGCCCCTATTTGTACTACTTTTGCCTTTTAAATTCTATGTTGGAATTAAAGGTGGTTTACTCGCCACCATTAGAGTAAGACAGTACTCTGTCTGTATGTCCCTTTGCTAACACGTTTCATACTTTCTTAGGTTCTCGTGCAGCTGTTTAACATTCTTTCTCTTCAACTTAAAGAATTTCCTTTGGCATTTCTTAATAAGATGGATGTAGTGGTGATAAACTCTCTGATTTTTTTTGTTTCTCTTTCATTTGAAGATGAGTTTTGCTGGGTATAGAATTGTTTGGCAGTGTTTTACTTTCAGTACTCTGAAAATATAATCCCACTCCCTGCTCGTCTGTAAGTTTTCTGCTAAAAAATCTTTGTTATTTTGTGGGTTCCCTTATTATGGGTAAGTTCCTTTCTCTTGCTGCTCTCAAAATATGCTGGCTTTCAAAATTTGACTATCATATGTCTGGATATGAACTTCTTTGGTTCATTTAAGTGTTTTCTGGATTTCTTGGATTTAAATATCTATTTCCTTATCATGACTTGGGAAGTTTTCAGCCACTGTGTCTTTAAATATCTTTGTAGTCCTTTTTTCTTCTTGTTTTTGAATTTCTAAAATGTATATATTGGTCCACTTAATGATATCCCTTAAATCAATCTTTCTTTCTCTCTCTCTCTCTTTCTTTCTTTCTTTCTTTCTTTCCTTTCTTTCTTTCATTCTTTCTTTCTTGTTGTTCTAGTTGTTCTTGATTTCTACTAATCTCTTTTTCAATTCTGTCATTCTTCCTTTTGACTTAGCCTTCTATGGAATCTTTAGTGAATTTTTCAAATTCAGTGTATTACATTCTTTAGCTTTATGATTTCTGTTTGGTATTTTTATATATTTTCTCTTTGTTGACATTTCCATATTGCTCATGCATTGTCCTCTTAACCTTGGTGAGCACATTAATGACAGTTACTTTTAATCCTCTATTTGGTAAACCATAACTTTTTTTCAGTAGGACTGATTTCTGGAGCTTTATCTGGTTCTTTTGTTTGAAACACCTTTGGCTGGTTATTTTTCTGTGACTCTATTTTGCTGTCTGTGCCTTAGAGAAAGCAGATAATCCTCCTACTTTTCACAGATTTGCTTCTTACCAGAGAAGACCCCATCAGTCAGTCAACCAGAGATGTGAGAGGCCTTTACCAATTCTCTTCCTCACCAGGGAGATGGTGGCAGTTGTGGTTTTTGTGATTCTTCTCTATGCTAAACTGGAGATTGGCAGAGAGCTATGACCTATAACATCCCAAGCCACCCTCTCCACTGTTCCCTGCTTGTGCTGGATTGGACAGGGCCCAAGACTGGCAAGACAGATGAGTTCTCTGGGAAATCTTTGAGAAGCTGGGGTGTAGGACACACAGATCTCTTTCCTCCTTCAGGGGAAGCTGAAAGCTGATTTTTTCCATTCCCTTGCTCTGTAGTGAGCAAGAGAGAGGATCAATGGTATCTATCAGTCCCAGCCAGTGCCTGCATTCTCCTGTGGGAAGCTAGACTGTGCTGGACCTGTTACAGCGTCAAAGGTAGCAGGATGAAAGCCGGTCTGGAGCCCCTTTAGAAACAATGGGGCTCTAGATGTGCATATCAAACCCTTACTTCCTCCGAATGATGGCAGGTGTTAGGGGCTCCTTTTAGATAAAGTAGTGCTACACTGGAAGCAGAGTCCAAATCCCCCTCCTGAGATCCATGGGACTGGTTCCACATTTTCCTGGGATATAAGAGCCTTTCAATTAATTTCTGATTTCTCACGAAAGAAATTTGTCTATGAGTAATCGGTAAATCAAGGTCTATGGGGAGAAAGAAGGATCCAATTCTTTCTCCTCTGCCATGTTGCTCCAGTTACACCAAAATACAGCTTATTTATTCGCTGCAAATTCATTAAGTCATTATACATCTCTAGGAACCTACTCATTTAGTGAGTTTATTCATGTAATCAGAAAACAATTTTTAATGGAAACTGCTTGATTTTTAAAAGGAACTTTTTCTTCAAATTTGATCTTGATTCAAATTTGCTCTTATAACTAAGCTCTGAGTGCTCTTTGGGACACACAAGATCTTTAAGGTCATTTAGGCTGTTCCTTTTATACTTAGTCTTGTTTGACATTCTTTACATAAATTTAAAAAAAAACTCAAGTTTGAAAATTTCTCAACCATTTTCCTTTATTTTAAATAACTACGGGATTTTTTTCTCTGCTTTTTTTCTTATTTTTCTGTTTTTGGTCCTGAGGATTGGACCCAGGGCCTTGCACATGCTAAGCAGATTCTCTACCACTGAATTATACAACCAGCTCCTTCTATTGTTTTTACAACATTCTCCTTTATCCATCTTGCCACTCCTTTATCACTTTATTTAGTCTCAGCTTTGACCTGACACCACAAATTCTTCTGCCTTAGATTTTAAGGTATTCTTCAGTAATCAAAGACTGATTCTCCGTGACTTTTGCTTTCATCAAAATCATTTTGGGCTATTTATAATAAAATAGGGTCTATGTGGTATATTAGATACAAAAGGATTATATAATTCCCACAAATCTAGGAGATATACTGAAAGAAATTACAAACATTTGTGATTAGGTTAAAGTATTAATTCCCTACAGAAATACATTATTAAAAATACTCAATTTTAAGAATCAGTAATCATTTTATTTTAGAGTGCATCATGAGCATTTTAAAACTTTAGAAATATTGTCAAAAATTCTAAGTGACTACAAATTCTAATTTTAACATAAGTAGAACAGGGAGACATTTGTTGATTGACGTTTTATATGTTTAAAGGAGAAAAAAATTTTAAAGTAGAATAAAATTGGATAACTTACTTTTGATGATGCAACTCTACTCTTAAACAAAGACATTTTTATTGAATACTAATAAGGATCAGCAGAGTAAGCAAGCAAGAATGAAGAAAGGAAGGAGAGGGATTACCAGGCATGTCATAATCCTATTACTTAACAATAGAGTAAAAGTAAAATTCCAAGTAAAGAAAACAAAAGGCAAGTAGGACAACAAAAAGGTAAAGAGTGAAACTGGAAAAACTAATGATATTTGTTATAGGAAACTATAGGGAAATTTAGGTGTATCCAAGTTGCTACTGATAATTGACACATGGTTCTTAGTTTCCTATTTTTTTAAAGAAAATGAGCAATTCATTCATTCAACAAACAAGTGAACTCTTCTTATTATACACCTGGCAGTACGTGAGATGCATTACAATATATAAAGTGTGTGGTCCACTCGTGAGAGCTCAGTCTAGAGAATCTTCAGATTTGGAAATATTTCAGATACATATTAGTCAGATCTCCATAAGGTACTATGAACTATGTCATGTGACTGAATGTATAAAAGATAAAAAAAGAACTGTCTACCTATTTTAATGTCATAAATGTTTTATGGTTTTTGATTTAAATTAGCATAAATAGACATGAATATTTACAGTGACAATTTCTAGTTTATATAAACAAGTACAGTAAAATGGTTCTTTTGCTTACCAATTCTACATTCTCTTTAGTAACATTCAATTCTTTGGTCAGCCGTTCATATCTGGTCAGTTGATCCTAGTGGGAGAGTAGGGGGAGAATATGAACAACATTTTCTTGCAATTCATATTTGAAATGAAACTAAAATTAAGTTTAAAGTCATTATGACTAAATTTAGTGTTTCTTCTATTATTGTGTGAATATTCAAAGAAATAAAAAAAATTTAAATGACTAAAAAATTAAATAAGGAAGCAATGTTGATACTACTGTAGCTATTTATGCTTCATATAAAATCATTATTTCTAGAAATCAATCCATTAGTAAATACTATTTTAAGACTCAAAGACATATTACCAAAAATTTGAATTAATTAGTAGTTCCTAATGCTAGAGGAACCCTACCCAGTATTGGAAAACCACATTCAAAACTATTCAAAAGCCTACAAAACAAACCACAGCAGAGCAATTACTGCCTGGTGCTTTTTAAAAAATTCTCATGCCTACAAGGGTAAAATTGTTTGATTAGCTGTTATGATCCTATTAAACATTATTTGTGCAGGTAACACAAAGCTGGGAGAGGCTGTTAGTAAGATGACAGAATTAAAGATTAAAAGGCGACCAGGGAAATAAAGATGAAGTGTTATTTTAAAAGTCCACATATTAAAAAAAAAAAAAAACCTTTCTGCATAGCTACAGTACAAGAATGATCTTATTCAGGTGGAAAATCAAAAAAACGAAAACCTCATGGGCTTTGCTGACCTAAATGAGGCAACAATTCTCAAGAACTTACTTTTATTAAAAATGGTTTCTAGTCAAGCACGGTGGTGCACTCCTGTAATCCCAGTGACCTGGGAGGCTGAGGCAGGAGAGTTTGAGTTCAAAGTCAGCCTCAGGAATGGCGAGGCGCTTAGCAACTCGGTGAGACCTTGTCTCTAAATAAAACACAAAATAGGGCGAGGGATGTGGCTCAGTGGTTGAGTGGTTGAGTGGCTGAGTTCAAACCCCGGCAGTACCCCCCCCAAAAAAAATGGTTTCTAGATCTGAAAGTTTAAAGTTTCGGCTCAAATTGCATGTGTATTATTTCAAACCAGGGCATGTATAGAAAAAATTATTTTTTAAACTGTAAAGCATCATGTAAGCATTGTTTTTTGACTTCTGTGAGTAGGAATTAACTATAATGATTATTATTAGAATAGTCATAAATTAGAATTAAGAAAGTCTATAAATGGGAGTTAAAAAATTATGAGAACCAACTTAAATAGTTGCTTCTCAAGATACACAGAAAAGGGGTTAGAATTAGAATTTGTTCAGAGGGCTCAATGAACGTGGCAGTCAAAGAATCAACAAAGGAACAAAGACAGATTTTCCTGTGGAGTGGCTGGTGGGTCTCCTAAGGCAGCAATTTCTTGTGTTAGAGGCAAAGCAAAAGCTAGCAGTCCACTTGGAAAGGATGTAAAATGACTCTTGCTTTTGGTAGGAAAAAGTTAAAAGTTAAAATGGTTATCTTAATAACCATTAAGAGCTCTTTATATTATATGACTTTGATAAATTTATGGTAGATAAACTTGACATCTACTTTTAATAGACCACATGTAAGGACATAAACATTTTTATTTTACATAGTGCTGTCACCATAATCTAAGGCACAGTTCTGTTTTGTTTCAAAATAGGTAGGAAATCAGGCAAATGAAAGCTTTGGAGGTCTATTTATACAAAATAATCTAATAGTTGCTTCTTAGAACTAAATACAGCTTTTATTGCTAATCACATTATAAAAGCAAATGTGCACTGGGGCAGTGCTTCAATTATCTTATCTGTTTAAGAGAATCTGAGCAGCAGAGATCCATTTATTGTTAACATAAAAACACAGTGGAGACTTTCCTACTCCTCCCTAATGCAGTTTCTTTGGAATGCAATTTCTTACAGACCCATAAGGAAATCATGAAATCCAAGACTACCTTTTGCTTTTTGCTTTCAAGTACTTGAATTCGGGCCTCGGTCATATGCTCCTGGTAAATTTTCTGAAGACTGTCCAACTCCTGAGCAACAGTCTGCCAGAGTTCTACGGCTTGAATTTTTTCCTATGGGGGAAGGAGAAACTCATTAATTATTAGCAGGCTATTTACTATATAGTGCAAAGGGATCATGTTCTTTTACAAATGAGTTCTTGTAAAGTTAGAGAGTGAAAATAGAACTTGCATAAAGAGGTGTAGTTACGCATGGTTTAATGACAGGAATAGGTTCTGAGAAATGCAATTTCGCCATGTGTGAACATTACATGTTTACACAAATGGCTACATGTGAGGAGGTGATAAAATGCTATGGGACCACCACTGGACACACAGTCCATCACAGACTGATATGGATATGGCACATAACCATATCACAGTTGTAATATGTACATATTTTCCTTTGCAGTCCTTGAGATCAACCCAGTCCCTCTCACACAGAAGGCAGGTGTTTTACCTCACAGCAACATCCCCAGCTTGAGTTAGAACTTTTGATGAAGTTTTATTAATAATAATATAGAGAATAAACCCGAAGATGAAAATTTTCTTTCTCTGAAATTATCTTTTTACTCAGATTTCACAGCTAACATTAAAAGCCTTATCAGAGATAAAGACTAAAACCATTCTACAGGAGGATCACTTGAGCTCATGAGTTTGAGACCAGCCTGGGCAACACAGCAAGATCCCTCTCAAAACAACAAAACACAATAGTAATGAGAAGAAAAGAAAAAGAGAAGGAACTAAATAAAGAGTTAACAAAGAAAAAATTAACTTATAAAACAGAAACTGGTACTTGTTCCACAAGAAAGTATAAACCTTAGAAATTATGAAGAAAAGCTGGTTTTAATTTATAATACAATTAATATTGACAGATATATAAAACACAGAACAAAAACAATAGGCTCTTTAGGGTTCTAAATAATTTTTAAGTGTTCTGAAGAAGGGTCCTGAAACCTAAAAAGTTGAGGAACACTAACCTAGTAGGTAGAGGCCATTACTGTCTGTTTAGGGAAGTAGAAACCAAGGTTCAGGTAACTCGCCTAGGGTCCCTCAGCAAGTTGTTGACTGAGTCTGGAAGAAATTTTCATCTATTTGTCTATAAGTCCAACTTTTCAAATCCCAGGTCTGCACAAAACCACCCTCTTAGCTTTAGTAAGAAGGTGCAGGGGAAAAGTATGCATTTTTAAAAAGAACACAGTGAGTAAATACAGGTTTCTGAGTTCTACAAAACTATTACTAAAGTATAATCTGTATTCAGAAAATGTAGCAATCATGAATTTTTATAGTGAACACAGTCACAGAATCAGCATGCAGTCTGAGACAGTGAGCATCATTACCATCACGAACACAGGAGCCCCACCGGAGCCCCCCCATGTCTACGATTCCCATCAAATGACTGTGGTCCTGTATTCTAATGTGTAAATACCACCATGGTTTTATAACGTGTAGACCAATACAGAATCTGAAACCAGAAAACCTGGGTTAAATTCCTAATTTGGGCTGAATAATCCTGGAAAATCCTCTTTGTTTCCTTAAGACTTAGTTTCACTTCATTTTATTAATGACTGAAGTCACAGAAATGTCTCATACTTCAAAAGGTTCTATTATTTCCCAAACTGGCCTGATGACAAGTATCACCTACACTAGTAGTTAAAAAACCCAGATTCTCCTAGAGTAGTGGGTTCTCAAAAGACTAACATTACCGGCCTCATCTGAGATTGTTAGAAATGCAAAGTATTGAGCTCTTCTCAGGTATCTTGGGTCACAAACTTGAGTGTGGGCAAGAGAGTAGTAATCTGTTTCAAAAAGCCCTCTGGTGATTATGGTAGACACTAAACTAAATCCTGAGTATCACTAAGTAATGTATATTTTTTAAGTGGGACAGTAGCACATGCCTCAGTAGGCTGAGGCAGGAGGATTTCAAGTTCAAAGTCAGCCTCAGCAACTCAGAGAGGCCCTAACCAACTCAGTGAGACCCTATCTCAAAATAAAAAAGGCTGGGGATATGGCTCAGTGGTTAAGCACCCCTGGGTTCAATCCCCAGTACCAAGACAAAACAAAAAACGCCTAGAACTAATATATTATTTTTAAGTAGTATGAATTTATCATTTGGACCAAGTGCAATTTAACTGATTCCATATTTTAGAATTTAAACTATTTCCAAATTTTCATTGTCACAAATATTATATGAACACATTTATTCATACATTTTCACATATAATTCTTTAGGAGAGATGCCTAGAATCTATTTGATATCATTATCTAAATATGTGGTCAAAGTATACAAACATTTCTGAAGTTCTTAGTGACAAATTTGCCTTCCACAAAGATTTTTTTAAATTGCACTACTGTAACAGAACAATATATTTGAAACTAAAAATAATGTTACTTAATACTGTGCTCTTACTATCAGCTCCTAAAGCAATATATTTGCTCTACACTATATCTTTTGCATATAATTTTAATTCTTATTTGTCCATCTTGCTGTTCAGTAATGATAAAAATATAGCAAGTTAATTAACTACATATGTGCTCAGCATTATAAAGTGCTTTATGGGAATTTAAAAAATCTAATTGCCATAAGAACCCCAGAAGACAAAAATCATTATAATCTCCATATATAAATAAGGAAGGTAAGACATAAGAAGTTTCCCAAGATCACAGAGTCTAAAAGTAAAATGGAGACCAAACTCAAGAAATCTGACCAGAATCAACACCTCATCACCGGCCATAACTTCTTCCTAAAGCCTGTGTGTACCAGGCCAGCAGGAACCAGCACTTTCTACTGCTTCGCCAGTACCTGGCTCAGCAGCTCTCATGGAATAGGTAGCTATACACATGTGCGGAATGAATGAAGGTGTTTATGCTGTCAGTCTACCATCCCCTGCTTGTTAACAGTGCTCCCTTGGTATCCAGCAGGGTCCTGGTTCTAGGGCCTTGCCTCACTGCTGTCTACCCAGACACCAAAACCTGTGTGCAGTAGTCCTTTTTATGGCAAAGGATCTGTAGATAACCTACGTGCATCACCTTGTATACTATCTGCAGTTCATCCATGATACCTAATACAATGTAAATGCTACATACATACTTTGTATGCCATATTGCTTAGACAGTAAATAACACAAAAGTCTGTATATGTTCAGTACAGAAAAAATTTTTTTCCAGCTATTTTTGATCCACAGTTGCTTCACTGATGTATAACACACAGATACAAAGGACTGACTGTACTTTGATGAAGTATAATGTTACAAAGAATTATTTTTTCTCTCAATATTTGACTTTAAGTTGTATTTAATTTTTGTCTGCTTAGTTTGGATTCATGTAGTCCTCACACATGACACAAAGTTCTTTCAATTTGTAATGGATAAAAATACAATTGTGTTTTATTAGACCTATATAAATAAATACAAAAATAGACATGTATAAGTAATAAGCAAAAATAACATTTGACCCATTGTCTTAAAACTTACTAAGAAATAAGAAATGCACACTGTTTCATACCTTTTGAAAGATAAATTTAATATCTGGTAAGAAATCATTTAAGTATAAATTAATTTCAATTTACTTCTGTATGAAAGACTGTAAATCATTCCTAGTCTGGAACAAAGAATATGCTAATTAATTTTCCTAATTAATTTTAAACTCCCTCCATTTACATAATTTTAAAATTCAATGTTTAATACGTGCTTCTTATCAAGAAAATACAACCTTTCTGACTTAAAATATCACTTTCATAAGTAAAGAATTTCAAAACCAAACTTTCAAGGAATCAAATTATGACTTTTCACTGATAATTATAAAGTCAAAATTATAATCTATAATTTCTAACCCCATTTACAAATGAGGAAACCGAGGTCCAAAGAAATTTTTCTGTAATTACACAGTTAGAAAATAGAATAGCAACTCAAAGATATACAAGATACTCAGGATACAAAGACACTTAGAATATGAGGTTGTAAAATAAATTTTCCTATATATAAATTGACAAAAATTTACAGTGCTGAAAAACAGGGTAGATAGAACACAGCTATAGCTTCCCAAAGATTTTAATCACTATGAGGGAAGAAAACAGGAGAAAAAGTATAATTCTAGAAGTATGACTTTAGAAAAATGTAATATACAATATTTGAAAATTGAATAAAATACCAGAAGAAAACACAGAAAAATGTAAACTTAGGGAAG
Organism: Sciurus vulgaris; assembly: GCF_902686455.1. Lineage (NCBI taxonomy): Eukaryota > Metazoa > Chordata > Mammalia > Rodentia > Sciuridae > Sciurus > Sciurus vulgaris. The sequence goes on from NC_136469.1 coordinate 9,540,461, forward strand.
CGGGATAACATGATTTTCTTTCTTTCTCTTTTTTATTTATTTTATTCTATTTTATTATTTTATGTGTGTGGTGCTGGAAACTAAATCCAGGAATACCCTGATACTGATCTACACCCTCAATCCTCTTGTTTATTTTTTATTGTGAGACACAGTTTTGCTAAATTGTAGAGGCTGGTGTTGAACTTGTAATCCTCCTGCTTCAGTCTCTCAATTCATTGAGATCACAGGTACGAAATACCACACCCAGCTGATGGTTTTATTTTTTTCAATTGTTAATGGACCTTTATTTTTACTTATATTTATGTGGTGCTAAGAATTGAAGCCAGCACCTCACACACGCTAGCCTAGTGCTCTATCCCTCAGACACAACCCACGTTCTGTGTTTTGTTTTGTTTTTTCTTTAAAAAATTTCTTTTGACATTAAAATATTCTTAGAGGGCAAAAAAAAATTAATTATGTCAAAAGCGTTATGATTCAATTACACAGTATACTGGGCAAATACCAAACGGTAAGGGTATTTATACAATTTTTTTAAAAAACAATTCTTATAAACTATAGAAAATCATCAAGTGCTAACAGCTTTGTTATTCTCTATCATTCATAAATAATGACTAATGCAAACTCTTAAAATCTCTGTAAAATCAGTCTATAGCTTTAAAAAATACTGTCACTTACTTGATTGGCTAGTTGCAACTGTTCTTGAAGGTTCTTGACTGTTTCTTCATCTGTATATATATCACTTTCTATCTCTGAGCCAAAGGGAAGGGCCTCCAATTGCTTTTCAACAACATCTTTTAATTCACTGTGCAAACTTTGAGACAAACAATGTAATAACAATTTCAATTTATTTTAATGTAGTAATTACTGTTTTGGGATCAATTAAATAAACATTCAGTTCAAAAATAATTCTTTGTAAAAGATAATTAGGTAGACATCAAATAAAAAATTAGAAGTGCTTAATCACCATTAAACACTATTTTGTGGATAAAAAGACGAACAATTTCAAATGCATTAAATTGATAATAATTAACTCAAGCAGAGTTTGGTTTGTCCTTGAGATATTACTTTTTCAAGAAAAAAAGCAAAATTTAGATGTTATACCTTAGTAAATGATAAAAACAAGCCACTTAAGAAAATAATTTGAAGTGTTAGTATCATGTAGTCAAATAAATGGAATCTTTTATCTTATAGAATTATTTGTTACTTTCTTTGATGTGTTTCATAAAACTCCTTTGAATTAACTAGTTCAGTTTAAAAACAGAGCAGAATAAAATGGTTGCTGGTTATGAAACCAAGACTACCAGAAACTCTTGGGAACATATTTATATAAGCTTGATGATAATTCTGAGAACCTTCAATCTTAATATTAAATTACAGATATTTCAAGCTTTAAAACAACTATAAAAAAGCAAAGTATACCTTGACTGTTTTATTTTAAATGATATAAACCTAAAAGGAATAAAATTTTATAATATTGAAAAATTTTGAAAATACATATTTAATATAATTGCTAGCATCAAATATTACTGATAGCAAACACATCTCAAGGTGAAAATTCATAGGAAATCACATTCCAACTACTTAAAACTTTCAGAGGAGAATTATCTTTTCATACTACAAATCTCTGAAACTAGAAAAATTCAGAACATACTTATCAAAATTGAAGTTCTCAAATATAATAAAATGAAATAATTATTTTAAAAACAACAAAACACTCTCTAAGGAAAGGACAAGACTTGTAAGTTATTTTATAATTAGAAAAGTACTTAGAAGTACCAATAACAGGAATGTTTTTATTGGTAAATGTCTAACAGTATTTTTAAAAGATTTATCTTTTGGATATAAAATTATACTTAATAGAGAAAAATGAACAATATAGAAATATAAGCAAGATTTTAGGAAAGACATGCTCAATTCCAGAGAAAAAACAGTAATGCTGTGATGTATTTCCTAGCAGAACTTTTACTGTTGAAAATAAACAAATAGAATTTTTGTCATACTGCTGATATAATCTGCTTTTAAACTATTATTAAAATATTTACATTCTATTATAAAAACTTTTCTATGAACATTTTAATGATGACATGTATTTCTTTGTCAATGATTTACTGCATAATAATCTATCAATTCTCCTAATGATTTTAAATAAATAACAAAGGAAATGGACAAAATAGTAAAACAAACTTTAATCATATATCATTACATGTGTTTTTATTTCAACTATAAAGGGTGCATGTATGGTCTCTGTGTAAGTTTTAATAAATGTTTACCTTTCATTTGTGTGTATTTTATGATAGTAAATTGTAAAATATACTCTTATCTCCATATATTTTATGTAACCATGACCTATCTTTTAAAAACTTTTTTTAATATTTCTAGTCTACATAGTTTGTTAATCAGCCAGATTTTTCAAATTGTTGGAAATTTGCCCCCATTAAAAAAAAAACAAACAAACAAACAACAATAACAACAACAAACTGTCTCTAAGTGGATCCATGGAGTCTGAATCCATGTTGTTCAAGGGCCAATCAGACATAAATTTAAGCTCTTTTCTCTATTTTCCCTGTGTCTCCTACCTTACTCTCATATTTTCTCCCCTTGTCTCTCTGATCTTGTAGCATTCCAATTATTCTCTCTTCAATTACACCTCATCTCTAGTAATCTACTTTTCAGTTTAGAATTTGTATTTGGTCCTTTTTTTAAAAGTATTTAGTACTCATATCAAAGTTCTCAATTTGTATCTGATTTCATTGGAACTATTAAGCATAGTTATATTAGAGCCCAACCTGTGGATCTATTTCTATTTATTTATGATTTAGAATTTTGTTTTACCATGCTATCTTTAATCTTCCAGTCACTTGTTCTTTTTATGCCACACATGAGGTAGATATTACATATTAGAAAGTACAGTGATATTTTGTGGCCTAACAATGTGATCTTTAAAATCATCATCTTGTTTTTTCTAGATGGCGAGGGGCATTCTCAAATCCTAATCATTTTATGCCAATATCAAAGAGTCAAGATACATCAGAGCCATGTTTTAGATCAGTCCATGTCTGAGGCACCCTTATTCCTAGGCTATCCCAATCCAATGTCTAGACGTGTGTGAGACACTTAATTATAATTTCATGGACCCTGAAAGTAAATATCCACCTTTCTAGCCATGTGAATTTGTCTCAAGCTCACCTCAGTTTTTAAGCCTCTTTCCACGACTCTTTTGGGACAGCGTACACCCAGGGAAAGCAGTCCCAGATTCAGACTTACATTTCTGCATTTCTTTTCCTGGTCCTTGATCTATAATACCTCACTGATTTTCATTCCTTTACACAGATTTGGTTTTCTTTTTTTTTTTTTTTTTCATTTTATTTTATTGTAAACAAATGGGATACATATTGTTTCTCTGTTTGTACATGGCGTAAAGGCATACCATTTGTGCAATCATAAATTTACATAGAGTAATGTTGTTTGATTCATTGTTATTTTTTCCCTTCCCCCCACCCCTCCCACCCCTCTTTACCCTCTATACAGTAGTTCCTTCCTCCATACTTGCCCCCCTCCCTAACCCTAACTCTAACCCTAACATTTACCCTTCCCTCCCCCCCATTATGTGTCATCCTCCACTTATTAGCGATATCATTCGTCCTTTGGCTTTTTGAGATTGGCTTATCTCACTTAGCATGATATTCTCCAATTTCATCCATTTGCCTGCAAATGCCATAATTTTATCATTCTTTATGGCTGAGTAATATTCCATTGTATATATATACCACAGTTTCTTTATCCACTCATCAATTGAAGGGCATCTAGGTTGGTTCCACAGTCTGGCTATTGTGAATTGAGCAGCTATGAACATTGATGTGGCTGTATCTCTGTAGTATGCTGATTTTAAGTCCTTTGGGTATAGGCCAAGGAGTGGGATAGCTGGGTCAAATGGAGGGTCCATTCCAAGTTTTCTAAGGAATCTCCACACTGCTTTCCAGAGTGGCTGCACTAATTTGCAGCCCCACCAGCAATGTATGAGTGTACCTTTCTCCCCACATCCTCGCCAACACCTGTTGTTGCTCGTATTCTTGATAATCGCCATTCTAATTGAGGTGAGATGGAATCTTAGGGTGGTTTTGATTTGCATTTCTCTTATGACTAGAGATGTTGAGCATTTTTCCATATGTTTGTTGATTGCTTGTAGATCTTCTTCTGTGAAGTGTCTATTCATTTCCTTAGCCCATTTGTCGACTGGATTATTTGAATTCTTGGAGTAGAGTTTTTTGAGTTCTTTATAGATTCTGGAGATTAGTGCTCTATCTGAAGTATGATTGGCAAAGATATTCTCCCACTCTGTAGGCTCTTTCTTCGCATTGCTGATAGTTTCCTTTGCTGAGAGAAAGCTTTTTAGTTTGAATCTATCCCAGTGGTTGATTCTAGCTTTTATTTCTTGTGCTATGGGAGTCCTGTTAAGGAAGTCTGATCCTAGACCAACAAGGTGAAGATTTGGACCTACTTTTTCTTCTATAATCTGCAGGGTCTCTGGTCTGATTCCGAGGTCCTTAATCCATTTTGAGTTTAGTTTCGTGCATGGTGAGAGATATGGGTTTAGTTTCATTCTGTTGCATATGGATTTCCAATTCTCCCAGCACCATTTGTTGAAGAGGCTATCTTTTCTCCATTGCATATTTTTGGCCCCTTTGTCTAGTATGAGAAAATTGTATTTATTTGGGTTTGTGTCCGTGTCCTCTATTCTGTACCATTGATCTACCTTTCTATTTTGGTACCAATACCATGCCGTTTTTGTTACTATTGCTTTGTAATAGAGTTGAAGATCTGGTATTGCAATACCCCCTGTTTCACTCTTCCTGCTAAGGATTGCTTTAGCTATTCTGGGTTTCTTATTCTTCCAGATGAATTTCATAATTGCTTGCTCTATTTCTGTAAGGTACGTCATTGGGATTTTAATTGGAATTGCATTGAATTTGTATAGCACTTTAGGTAGTATGGCCATTTTGACAATATTAATTCTTCCTATCCAAGAACATGGAAGATCTTTCCATCTTCTAAGGTGTTCTTTAATTTCTTTCTTTAGTGTTGTATAGTTCTCATTGTAGAGGTCTTTCACCTCTTTTGTGAGATTGATTCCCAAGTATTTTATTTTTTTCGAGGCTATTGTGAATGGGGTAGTTTTCCTAATTTCTCTGAAGATTCATCACTTACGTATAAAAATTCATTGGATTTATGAGCATTGATCTTGTAACCTGCTATTTTACTGAATTCACTTATGAGTTCTAAGAGTTTTCTGGTGGAATTTCCAGGTTCCTCTAAATATATAATCATGTCATCAGCGAACAGGGATAGTTTGAGTTCTTCTTTTCCAATTCGTATCCCTTTAATTTCTTTGGTTTGTCTAATTGCTCTGGCCAGAGTCTCAAGAACGATGTTGAATAGAAGTGGTGAAAGAGGGCATCCCTGCCTTGTTCCAGTTTTTAGGGGGAATGCTTTCAGCTTTTCACCATTTAGAATGATATTAGCCATGGGCTTAGCATAAATGGCCTTTACAATGTTAAGGAATGTTCCCACTATTCCTATTTTTTCTAGTGTTTTGAGCATGAAGGGGTGCTGTATTTTATCAAATGCTTTTTCTGCATCTATTGAAATAATCATGTGATTCTTGACTTTAAGTCTATTGATATGGTGAATTACGTTTATTGATTTCCTGATGTTGAACCAACCTTGCATTTCTGGGATGAAACCCACTTGATCATGGTGCACTATCTTTTTAATATGTTTTTGTATGCGATTTGCTAAAATTTTGTTGAGAATTTTTGCGTCGATGTTCATTAAGGATATTGTTCTGAAATTTTCTTTCCTTGATGAGTCTCTGTCTGGTTTAGGTATCAATGTGATATTGGCTTCATAGAATGAGTTTGGGAGGGTTCCCTCCTCTTCTATTTTATGGAATACTTTGAGAAGTATTGGAATGAGCTCTTCTTTAAAGGTTTTGTAAAACTCGGCTGAGAACCCATCTGGTCCCGGACTTTTCTTTGTTGGTAGGTTTTTGATGACTTCTTCTATTTCAGTACTTGAAATTGGTCTATTTAAATTGTTTATGTCCTCCTCGTTCAGTTTAGGCAATTCATATGTCTCTAGAAACCTGTTGATGTCTTCGAAATTTTCTATTTTGTTGGAGTATAGATTTTCAAAATAGCTTCTAATTATGTTTTGTATTTCAATCCTGTCTGTTGTGATATTTCCTTGTTCATTCCAAATTTTAGTGATTTGGGTTTTCTCTCGTCTTCTCTTTGTTAGTGTGGCTAAAGGTTTATCAATTTTGTTTATTTTTTCGAAGAACCAACTATTTATTTTGTCAATTTTTTGTATTGTTTCTTTTGTTTCAATTTCATTGATTTCAGCTCTGAGTTTAACTATTTCCTGTCTTCTACTACTCTTGGTGCTGGTCTGTTCTTCTTTTTCTAGGGCTTTGAGCTGTAGTGTTAGGTCGTTTATTTGTTGAGTTTTACTTCTTTTATTAAATGCGCTCCATGAAATAAATTTCCCTCTAAGTACTGCTTTCATAGTGTCCCAGAGATTTTGATATGATGTTTCTTTGTTCTCATTTGCCTCTAAGAATTTTTTAATTTCCTTCCTAATATCTTCTGCTATCCATTCATCATATAATAGCATATTGTTTAATCTCCAGGTGTTGGAATAGTTTCTGTGTTTTACTCTTTCATTTATTTCTAACTTCAATCCATTATGATCTGATAGAATACATGGTAGTGTCTCTATCTTCTTGTATTTGCTAACATTAGCTTTGTGGCATAATATATGGTCTATTTTAGAGAAGGATCCATGTGCTGCTGAGAAGAAAGTGTATTCGCTCTTGGTTGGATGGTATATTCTATAAATGTCCGTTAAGTCTAAATTATTGATTGTGTTATTGAGATCCATGGTTTCTTTGTTCAATTTTTGTCTGGAAGATCTGTCCAGTGGTGAGAGAGGTGTGTTAAAATCACCTAGTATTATTGTGTTATGGTCTATTTGGTTTCTGAAATTGAGAAGGATTTGTTTGACATACATGGATGAGCCACTGTTTGGGGCATAGATGTTTATGATTGTTATATCTTGCTGATTTATGCTTCCCTTAAGAAGTATGAAATGTCCTTCTTTATCCCTTCTGACTAACTTTGGCTTGAAGTCCACATTATCGGAAATGAGAATGGATACTCCAGCTTTTTTGCTGATTCCATGTGCATGGTATGTTTTTCCCCATCATTTCACCTTTAGTCTATGGATATCTTTTTCTATGAGGTGAGTCTCTTGCAGGCAACATATTGTTAGATCTTTCTTTTTAATCCAGTCTGCCAGTCTATGTCTTTTGATTGATGAATTCAGTCCATTAACATTCAGGGTTATTATAGAGAAATGATTTGGTTTCCCGGTCATTTGGTTCATTTTTAAAATTTTGTTTATTTATTTGTTTGACACAACTTGTTTCCTCCTTTATTTGACAATTCCTTTAGGATAATTCCTCCCTTTGATGATTTGCTTCTTTGTTTTTCATCTCTTCTTCATGGAATATTTTGCTGAGAATGTTCTGTAATGCTGGCTTTCTTTTTGTAAATTCTTTTAGCTTTTGTTTATCATTTGGTTTTCATTATTTTTGTCCGAATTTGTAGTTTTAACCCTAACTCTCATAAGAAGATTAAATACCTATTCTGCCATTGATGGAAACAACACTATTTTCAATTTTATTTTTTAACTTATTAAAAATGATAAAAGGTTATGAATACTATTTTTGGCTATATGTCACTAGTTTGATATTCTGTTCTTTTTTTGAGACAAGATCTAGCTATGCTGCCCAGCTGGCCAGAACCCCTGGGCTCAAGGGATCTACCTATCTCTGCCTACCAAGTAGATGGCATTATAGATGTGCACTGATATGCCTGGTCTGTCCATTTTCAGTAGTTTTTAATTTTAGTGTTTGATTCTTTTTATCTATAGTAAAGAGAAATTGTTTGTGTCCATCTTTTGCTATGTCTTATTTTATTACAGGTGTGGTTTATGTTTTTTTTTAAATTTGTATGTGTGCATGTGGTGGGGAGGGCTTGCCATTTATAACTATGTGTGTAAATGTTTCAAGTCTCTGAAAGACATGTTGTTGTTGGTTCATACATGAGTGTATGCAAAAGATATCCACGCACATATACTTGATACTTTTTCCTTATATTCTCCATGACCTTTCTTATTTTTGACCTTGTTTTCTTTGATATACACAAATACATATTTGTAAATATTGAAGATAAATTTTATCTGATTCTACAAGGATATTAGCAATATAATTGAGAAAACCATTAAAGTACCGTAAGGTTTAGGGAATTAATCTATTTTAAGGCATTATTTTTATGTATGTGTTATAGTTTGAATATGAGGTGCACCCCTAAAGCTCCTATGTTGGTACAGGAATATTCAGAGGTGAAATGATTAGGTTAGGCAAGCTGTGACCTAGTTTGAATGGACTAAATGGATGGTAACTGCAGACCAGTGGGGCCTGGCTGGAGGAGGCGGGTCACAGTGGGTGTGCCCTGGAAGGGTTCTTCTTCCCTGTGCGCCTTATGCTTTTTACATTTTGGCTACCATGAATGGAGCAGTGCTCCTCTACCATGCCTTTCCACCATGCTGTTCTGCCTTAGCTTGGGCCCAGAACAAAGAACTCAGCTGATCATGGCTAAACCTCTGAAACTGTGAGCCAAAATAAACATTAACTCCTTAAGTTGTTCTTATCAGGTATTTTGGTCACAGCGATGAAAAAATGACAATGCAGTGTGATTAAAAAAATCTTGACGATCAGAAGTCCATAATTTTAGTTCAACAAAGTTCTGAACAGATTATATACAGGTTGACAAGAACAGTTATGGTTATATTCATATTCATTCAAATACAGGAGCAAGTCAAAATGCAAGAGTCATAGGAAAACAGAAAGGAGAAAATTCTATCATACTTACTTGGCCTGACAGTAAGAAAGGAAATATGTGGAGATTCCAGAGGCAAACAGTGTATCCTTATTATTAATAACACTAACAGTACCACACATCCAATAGTACCATGCATAGTTGCTTTTTTGGCTGTTACCATTAGTCAATTTCCATAGTGCACTCCAAATTCTGGGGAAAAATGTCAGTCTTGCTGGTTAGGCTAATTGCAGAACTGGCTTGCTGAGGGAACAGCTACATTGGCCACTGTGAGAAAGCTGGACAATCAGGAAGCAGTTATACAGGATCGCACCTGTTGGCTGAGATCCTGCAGTCAGGAAGTTGCTGGCAGCTGCCATCCACAGAAACACCCTGTCTTGGCTGTGAGAGGTGACTGCTGGAGCTGGGGGCTCCAGAGTCACACTACACTTGTTAGATTGTCACCCTCCAATACACGCCTCAGGCTCTGTCTCTCTTCCCACTTGAGTCCCAATGTAGGTCTCTTCAAGTGCTATCATTAGCAGCACCCAATTCATATTCTGAACTAGTTAACAGTTTTCTAGTCTCTGAAGCAAGGGAAAACACATTAAAAGGAGGTTGCAGCAGATGTGACTGAAGCTAACATATTTGCCAAAATTTGTTTATAACTTCACAATTTAATTAACTATGACACAAACTAATAAAAGTATGAGTTATTTTTTCTGTGAAACCTAAGCCAAATGTGAAAATCTCAATAAATATGAATTGAATAACTGCTGTTAAGCTGGAAGTAGTGAAGATAATTAATTACAAAAAGTCAGAAAAATCACAGAGGATTAAAAGGAGATAAAAAGGAATTGAGTGAGACTCACTCTTCTTCAAAGAAACTGAAAAGGAAATTATAAATGAAATACACTTTATATGGTTTACATTTGACGGACAACAAAAACTACAATTAATAGACTAAAGTAAAGACCTTGGCATACCAAAAAATTAAGGAATGCATGTTCCTTGACAAATTTTTTAAAGTATCCATTTTTTATGATTCCCCATTTTGTTTGACTTTCAAACAAAATACCAACCGGTCTGCCAGAAGACAAGAGGGCTTCCACTATATTTGATGCCAGCTATAATGTGAAGAATACAAAAAAGAAATAGACTTCCTGACCTAGTGTTAACTATTTTTCGGGAGAAAAGATATTTCTGATGAAATCTTTTTAAAGAAAATAAATATTGTCCTATAATAAAATATAGTACCTTTACATTCAATTGTTTTGTATTTATATTTAGTGTTTAAAGTTATTTCCTATGGTTTTCATCATTATTCTCTTTCCAATACCAGTGTCATTTCAAAAAATATTTAAAGAGCACTTATTATAATCACAAAAACAATAAAGCTGAAAACTTACATTGCAAAGCTCTCGTTTTACATATTAAGGAACCAAGGTTCAAACAAATTGAAGTACCGAGACCAGGAAAGTCACCAGTGAGTAGCTGCAGTAATGAAGTTACAAATGATCATCACAGACAAGAGAGTTGGCAGATGTGATCTTCGTAAAGACAAAGAAGAATCAAACATAATTCCAGCCTGCATTTCTTTGAACTGAATTTGTTTTTGATAGTAAGATGTACTGTTCTTTTCTGTACCATGAAAAAGAAAAATTACTGCCTGTCAACCTTTGACATGCCATGGACTCTGGCCACATCTCAATTTGAAGGTGTTAAAATGGATGAGGGAGAGAAAGCCCATCTTAGAATCAATTAGATGAAACAGAAGAGTTAGACAAATATATGTAAATACGAAACATTCTAGACAGCTGCTTCATATGACCTCTCCACATGCTCCCCTCACAGGACGGACTTTCTTTATCCTCTAAATCCAAATCTCCTGGGTGACAGTGTCCACACTGAAGGGTTATGGAAAATAATATTCCTACAAGACAACTCCCTGAGAAAAATGGAGGGGCAGTTTGGCTCGGGAGTAGGGAGGGGAAATGGCCAAACATTAAACCTCTCCCAATGCACCCTTTCCTAATAACAATGGGCCCTAAAGGAAAGGGGTAATTACTGAATGCTGGACCCTAAACTTTGACCTTTCCCCATCGCAAATTAGTTCTAAATGGAGGCATAGCAAATATTCAAATTCTGGGAAACAATAAATCTCAGAGAAAAAATAGCAATGGGCAGAATTTGAGTATTCAACCCTCGGGATCTGGACTCCTCTCTCCCCAGATAACAGTGAGTTTCAATCTTTTTACAACTACCTGCCCTAAGTTAAAGTTCTAACCTGTAGAACTAGTCCCTGACTGTCAGAACTGCTCATCCACAGTCTCCAATAAAACTATAAAACCCAGACTCCTTCTGTAACTCGGGGGGGCCAGCTCCATACCCAGAAAAAGGCCCCTCCCATGCCTGATAGACGGACTTTGCTGCAGAATAAAGGAAAGTTTGCTGATCTGAGGTTTGGTTCCTGTCTCCTGCCTCTGTCATTTGTGGGCCATGAGTTCACACACACCATGACCATGGGGCAGCATTTCTTCTTGGGGTTAATGCAGAATAGCCTAATTAGCCAAATTATTGCTTCTCTTCTTAGGCCACTCCAAGGAATCAACACATTCTTTCCAAAACTATCCAGTATTCTCCAGCTTTGAGGTGTAACTGGAAACAATCCTAAAGTGCACGCTCTCCTCTGTTTAAAATCCTTAAAGGGCTCACTGTGGTGCTATCTAGGAAGTTCAAACTCCTCAGGAAAGTATACGGAATCTCATGCAGTCTGATCCCTATCCCCCATCCCAGTCTCATCATGAATAATTTCCCTAATTATGCTGAGATATAGTCATATTAATTGACCTGTAATTTATGGAACATATATTTTACTTTCAGCTAATGAACTCCCCACTCATTCTGAAGAGTCATCTTGAATTTCACCAAGTTATTTGAGCCTTGTCTGATATCTCCAGTCAGAGAAAGGTTTTCACAATTCCATCCTGATCTATAGAGATAGGTTGTAGTTACTGTGCCTGCCGTGCCCAGACTTAGGTCGCCTCTGTCGCTCATATTAGTATTTAGAAAATATGACTCTTAGGAAACTGCATGGGCTATTCTGTGTACAGGGAAGCCGATGATTAAATTAAAAGTCTGCATGTTTTTCAAAGGCAGCCCTATCAAGCAAGGTCTATCATAAGATGGCTGGTATAAAGAGCTCTGATGAGCACGAGTAATGGCAGGTGGTTAAACCAACAGGACTGGGCGTCTTGACTTTGAACTACAGAGCAGACAGAATTCTCCTTTTGGTTAGTAGAAGAGTAGAAGGAGCAGCTACACAGAAGGCAGGTGTCACTACAGAGGAGACCGTGAACTGGAAAGAGGAGCACGTCCTTAGAGATGGTCCTGAGGTTTCCCCAGAGCTAGTTACAGTCCACATACTTCCCTTTCATATATTCCAACCGCCTTAAAATAACATAAGCCCAGTCTCTTGACGCATACAGAGATAAATATGAATATATATTAATATATGTAAATAAAAATATATAAATGTTTTATGTTATACATGTCATCATTCAACAAATATTAATTGGACGTTTGACTGAATTGAACATTGGCACACACTAAAAATATAATTAGGAAAAGTGAAGTCAAATTTAAAACCTTTATATATCAGAAAATGAAAACTGACAAACTTATTACAACAATATGCGAAATAGCACTCTAATTTAATTTACTAAGTACTAGTACTTTATAGTCTTTAGGTTTCCTGCTTCTGTATTCTAAAGCTCCATATATGCTCAAATAAAAATCTTGAGAGTTTATTCCACTATCTTAAGATTAGAAGAAAAAAATAGAAAGCTCTGTTCCTTGAATATTACAACCTGGGAATAGATATTTAAAACATCCATGAGCTACCATGTTGTATGGATAATGCCACTCATCATTCATTTCTGCCTCTATCAGAGTGGCTAAAGCCTGCAACTGTATTTCTCAGATGTCCCTGAAGCTGGAGTTGGAGATAATATTAAAAAGTTACCAGTAGGAGGTATGTAAGGGAAATACAGATATCTTAGTAAGAAAAAGATAAATAGAATATTAGGGGAAAAATGAAAAAGTATTTCATGAGAAAAGATAACCAAATGGATAAACAAACATGAAAAATGATTAACCATATTAGTATTTAGAAAATATAAATTTAAACCACAATGAATTTAATAGTCCAAGTGACAACATTGAAGAAGGTTGATGAGAGCTAGTGCTGGTAAAATGTATTGGTCAACATAAACTTAGAAATATCACTGGTGAAATTTAAACTTGCACAACTACCTTGAAAATTAAGTTGCCACTATATCGTAAAGTTGAACAGGTGCATAATCTATGACATGGCAATTTCACCCCTGGAAACACTTGTACTTGTGTATGATATTCAGTGAAAAAAAAATAAGTACCAGAACACTAGACGACATAATGTTTATACAGTTTTTAAAAATGAAAAACTAAACAATATGTTTTTTGTGGATATACATACCTATAAAAATTTTTAGAATAACAAATACAAAATTCATGGTAGTGTTTACTTCTGGCAAAGGGAAGAAGGATGGAAACAGGGATGAAAATGTGAATAGATATATAAGTACTGGCAACATTTTAGTCCCTACTAAGCAGGATGGGGGTTGACAAAGTTTCCATTTTTATCAGTACATTTCCTAACATATATATGACGCTTGATTGATAATATTTATAGAAACTTAATATGTGCCCTATTCCAAGTCCTTGAAAAAAGGGCTTTATCCTTACAGACAACCCTATGAAAAAGGTTTTGTTAATATTTCCAGTTTGTCGACGAGAGAACTAAGCAGAAAGAAGTTCAGTAATTTGTTTAAGGTCACACATTGGAGCCAGAGCATGATGCTCTTGTAGCCAGTAGATTTTAAGTATCAAATAACAAAACTGAACGTCATCAAAAACAGCAATAAAAGAAAAAAACAAGAGCTAATTGATCTACCTTTCATTTTCCTTGATGACATTTTCAAGTTGCAGTTTCATCTCACCCATCTGTTGCTGAAAGAATAAGTTACAGTGTCATGATACATGTCCCAGACAGTTAAATCTCCATTAACTAGTTCATTCACATGGAAGCAATTAGACTTTATATTACTCTACAGATAAAAAAAACTTATCAATTTTAAATATGAATAGTTTGATAATTCACAGAACATAGTAAAACATTCATTTTGAATAGACTATAAATAATTTTAAGTAGCACATTGAGAAATATTTATAATTTCCATGATTTCTAGCCATGAAAAACAGATGAAAGGTTTTTCTCAGTATCACACTATAACAAATACAAGATGATGCCTGTATCTTGACTGTATATCTTAATTCAGCTTAGATGAAGCCCACTCAGAAGTGTGTGCATTTTTCTAATATTTCAATGGGTACAATGGTAATGGGGAAAGAGAACGGAGATCTTCTTCAGCAGCTGTTCATTTAGTCTCTGAATCAGCAGCTTTATTAACTATTTAAACCCTCTGCACTAGGCAGGACTGCTGTGGAAATCAGGCATGGTCACTGACATATAGTTAGCAGGAAAGAGAGTTTAAAAGTAAAACACATTCTGAAGAATAAAAGACTGTACAGGAAAGAGTTGAGGTTCTGATGAACTTTCTCTGAAGGAATAAAGGGATTCCTAGGATTTCAAAATGAAAGCAGGAACTTTTCAAGGAAAGGGAAATATGAGTAAAGGAATAAAGGCAAACAATGAGTAGTGAGCTCTCAAAAGAAGTAAACGGGTAAGCGGAAAAAGGGCGCACAGCGAGGCGGCCAGGTGAAATCACACTTGAGCACGCCCATTAGTTTTGATTGTGCACCCTGGTAAAGGACAGGAGCCAGGCCTGGAGTGAACCCTGCAAAAGACGCATGGGACAGTCCATGGGAGTCCAAGTCCTCCTCTCTCCCTTCCAACCAGACAAGCTTAAGGCAGCTCAGTCCCGAAAGCAGCAATAGTCAATTCTAACTACAAAGCTGGTGTGAAAGGTGAATTTTTCCCAGAACGCTGCTATGCCTGAATCATACTTAAACCAAAATGAATTAACTTACTACCAGATTGAGTACTGACCGTACATGGAGAAAGAGATAAAACTGTAAAAGGAATGTGTGGGATATCTTGAATGTGATGCTTAAAGATTTGGATTTTATTGTAGCAATTATCCCCATTTAAACAATTTTTTAAAAAATTGATCTTTAAAAACTTTTAAAATAGCAATGTATCTTGAAAAGTATTTCTTACTTTCAAAAACTTACAAAGGATATATCTGCATCCGTTACATTTATAGATGGATGATAATGATCACATTAAAATTCCTTACTGTAAAATATTTCAAAATATTTAATATTTGAGAGGGAAGGAATTCTACACAGTATTTCTCACATCATTTAATCTTCCCCTACTATTTACATTTTCCTAATAGAAAAATCTTTCTATAGAGAATTACAGCAATATTTTTCCTGCTTTGAAGAGAGACTATTTTTGGATTGAGTCAGTAAGTCCTAAGAATTAGTTCTACTAATTAATAATATCAATCTGAGCAATTATTCTAGAAGTAGCTGTCAACATCTTTTTTCCCTCTCTAAAAGAACAACTCCTCTTATCATCATAGATTCTGGGTTTTCTACTGTAATTTCTCCTAGCAATTAATTCAGTAATCACCCTTAAATGGTAAGAATGCCAAATGAAAATGAAACTAAACATTATAGTAAAATAGCTGATTAAAGAGATACATAAATCATATAATAAAAGTTTAAAAGACTTTAATTTCAAGATAATCAGTTACTCTATGCTATAACAATTAGAGCACATAATATGCTATTTCAGCAATTTACAGAAAGTAGATTCAGAGAAACTTTAGATTCACTAGTCCTAAAGATAAAAGCAAAATATCATTTGTGCAAAAAGGAGCTTTCTATTGTTCTTTAATTGTCAATTAGAAAGATGAAAAGACATTACTGTGGTTGGCTTAAATTTAAATGACCACAGGCTAAAAAGTACTAGTAAAGACTAGAAAATGAACCAAGAATTGGCTTATGATAAGGTAGAAAATGCAATATAAGGAAAAGACTGTTTTTGAAATTTTTAACTTTATATATTGAGGAATAATCTTTTTAGATTTTTAAAAATTTGTTCTAACTGGTTATACATGACAGTAGAAGGCATTTTCACACACTGTTCACATTCCTATGGCTGTGGGGATGGGAAGGACAGTAGGATGAGACAGACATTATTTTCCTATAAACATGTATAATTACACTACTGGTGTGACTCAGAAGAATAATCTTCTAAAAGAAAGTCTACATATTTCCAGATGCAATGGAATAATTAACTTTATGCTTAGGAATTGGAAGCATGTGTTTGTTCAGTAAAGTTACATATCAACCCATCAACTGAAAACTAAGAGACTATTAAGCTCTAACCATCATGTTTTCATAAGCCCTGTCATTTAATCATTCATCAGATATTTAAAGACTTACTATGTGCTATACTTTAAACGTAACACAGGATCTCATCCTACTAATGTATACAGAGAAGAGTAACGAAGTGAGCAAGTGCTTAGTGGCTGCCATGCCTAAAGTGGCATTCTGAGAAAATCAGTCTCAAGGGTTTGTTTTTATGTCAATTCATTATACTGTCTTCCATCTGCACTAAATTAAGTCAACCCTGCTCGCCTTTCCACAACAAAACTGATCCAGGGATTGGCATCTTAGCCAAATACAATCATGAGTATATTCAAGCTCTAACAAAGGGAAGTCATTGCCAGCTGGTGGGCCTAGCTTTAGACGTGTAAATTCTAATTAAGAAATGCTTCTATTGTATTGTTATCCCAGTATTATAAAATTTGGGAAGAAAATGTAAAAGACATTTTCAGTTCAAAGAAATACATTATAAATATTAGTTATACTCTAAAAAAAGGAATGCATTGAAACTCAGATTGTATCCTGAACAATTCTGTGCTATTATTCTAATTTTCCATGATTCTAGTCTCAGAAGCCCTGGAAACCAGAATAATAATCTGTCTGAAGAGACAGATTTCTCTGTTTCTTTTTTCCCTCATTCCTAAAATAAGCTCTCATTGCTAAGAGAATTTCAGAAAGAAAGAAAGAAAAAAACTGCTACGGTTCAAGCCTATATTAGAAGTGGATTAATAATATTTAAAAAACATAAAACAAAACATCTGACAGAGACAATATTTGAAATTGGGGGGAAAGTCCATTATGCAAACAGTAAGAAAGACAGGTAGAATGAAAATAAGAAGGGCCTGAAAGGATGAGTCAATTTGAGAGAGAGAAGTAAATAAGCAAGCAACAATGCGACCAAAAGATTCTACTAAGCATCAGGGATGTTCCTGTCAGAGAAGAAGAACAAGTAAATACTGAATTAAAAACGAAACTGAAGAGAAACTTTAAACACACACACGTGGTTACAGAGTCAAAAATTGATTGATTACAGCAAAATATTTTATTTCTAATCAATTTTTTTAAAGAATGTATTTTTTCTTTTCAAAATAAAATATTACAAAAAATTCATAATTAAGACTTCATACCTGATAATATTTTAGCTGGCGATTTAGCTCTTCTAGTTGTTTATCATACTCAGTAATAAGAGGTGCTAAAAAGCTAAAGAAAAAAATGAATATGCTATATTTTAAATGTTATTTAGTTTAATAAGTATCTAACAAGTGAAATAATTTACATGTCAACATTTAATAGGAATCAATACCTGGCCTTTTTTCCTAGATCAAGGGTTTTCAATCTTAGCACAATCGATATTTTGGACTGAAAGTTCTTGGTTGTATGTGGGGTTGGCAGTGGCATAGGAAGCTGGTCTTGAACATTTAGGCTATTTAATAGCATCCCTGATCTTTACTCAGTAGATGCCAGTCACTGCCTCCCACTCCTTGGGAAAATGTTTCTGGACATTGCCAAGTATCTCCTAGGGGACAGGGGCCAAATCATCCTCCACTGTGAATCACTCTACAGACTCTGTAATACCCGCTGTTCCTTATCAATTCAATAACAAGTCATTTAAAACTAACTGTAGCAGACCATGACATAACTTTCCTAATACTGAAAGAATTCTTTCAATGATAATTAATATAATTAATAAAATAACATTTTTCTGGT
This sequence comes from Sciurus vulgaris, assembly GCF_902686455.1. Classification (NCBI taxonomy): domain Eukaryota; kingdom Metazoa; phylum Chordata; class Mammalia; order Rodentia; family Sciuridae; genus Sciurus; species Sciurus vulgaris. The sequence continues at coordinate 9,558,568 of NC_136469.1, forward strand.
AATACTTTACCTTTGGTCAACAACAGAGTTTACTGATATGTTATCTCCATCTCCTTTGAAGACAGCTTTCTAAAATAGAAAATATGGAACTTTAAATGTTTAAATTAAATAATTAAAAATTTTTAAAATCTTATAAAATCTATTGATATAATTCAAGAAGAGAGAAAAAGGGAAAAAAAATCAACTTAATTGATATTGAAACACATTTTGTAAATTTACCAGTCATATATGCTAAAACAAAATAAAAGCAACCTCTTAACAAATTAGAAATGTAAGTAGTTTTTCTTGATTTTATAAAAATATCTACCAGAAACCTACATTAATTACCATTCTTCATAATGGCAGAGCAGAGGCACTGCATTAAATTCAGAAGTAATACAAGGCTGTTCACTGTCACTTTTAAAATTCAACATCATTGTTATGCTTTGGATGTGAGGTGTTCCCCAAAAGCTCACGTCTGAGACAATGCAATAAGGTTCAGAGGAAAAAATGACTGAGTTGTGAGAGTCTTAACCCATATAGTGAATTAAATCCCTGATAGGGATTAACTGAGTGGCTGGAGGAGATGGGCATTGGGGATGTGGCTTTGGGTTACACTTTTATATCAGGCAAATGAAGTATTTCTCTCTGCTTCATGATCACCCATGTGGGCTGCTTCCCTCTGCCACACTCTTCCACCATGATGTTCAGCCTCACTTTGGGACCAAGGAATAGAGCCTGCTGCCTATGGACTGAGACCTCTGAAACTGTGAGCCCCTAAACTTTTCCTCCTCTACAATTGTTCTGGTCGGTCCTTTCAGTCACCGCAGTGAAAAAGCTGACTAAAACAATCATACCAAAAGTTCTTGTCAATACAACATGATATGGAGGAGAATTTGAAGGTAGAAAAGCAAAATAACAATATTATTATTTACAGACAATTTACCATTTACCTAGACAATGTCACATAGACCGCTAAATATTAGGACTAATAAGAAATACACTAAGTCCCCAGATAGAAGAAAAACAATTAAAAACAAATCAGTAGATTCTTCAAACACTAGTACTTTCCTTCTTGATCTACCGTGAAAGAGATTTATGAATTTTATGGATCTTTAAAACAATCAACTTTTTTAGCTTTGTAGCTTCTTATGTTTTCCCCCCATTGATTTCTACCTCTTTCTTCTTTTTTTTTTTTTTTTTTTTTTTGGGGGGAGGGCACTAATTTGCTGTGCTTTTTCTATTTTTTCTTCTTAAATCCTTGTAATGAAGACTGCGAACTTCCCTCTAAGCACAGCTTTAGTTACATTCTACAAATTTAAAAATGTTCAATTTTTGATTTTGAGATAATTGTAGATTTACAGGCAATTATAAGAAATAATAGATATCATATAACTTTTGATCAGTTTTCCCCAATGGCAACACCTTGCAAAAACTAGTTTAATATATAGATACTCCTCAACTTCTGATGGGCTCATGTCCTAATAAACCCATTATAAGTTGAAAACATGGTAAGTTGGAAAATACACCTAACCTACCAAACACCACAGCTCAGCAACCCAGTACACTGAAACACAGATAGTTCACCTTCTGATCAAGTGGCTGGCTAGGAGCTGTGACTCACTGTGGCCTCCCAGCATGACAAAAGAGTGTCGTACCAGGTATAGCTTACCCCCCCAAAAAAGATGAAATTTGAAAGTACAGTTTTTCTACTGAATGTGTTTGCTTTGCACCATCCCAGAGTGAAAAATAATCTAATACCAAACCATGGTAGATTGGGTACTACCTATAGTACAATGTTACCACCAAGATGCTGACGCTCTGAAGATATACAATAGTTCCATAACCCAAGGGTCCCTCATGCTGCCAATTTTGCCATACCTACTTACCTCTCACCATCTTGTCCCTGAACCTTGGGCATTCACTAATCTGGACTCCATTATATTTGTCAGTTTTACAATGTACATAAATGGAATCAAACAGTATTTAATCTCCTGGGATTAGCTCCCTCTCCCACTCAGTACAAGATTCTAGACATTTGCTGCCCGTATCAATAACTAATTTCTTTTTATTGCTGAATAATATTATATTGTAAGCATGTTACTACTGCGTGTTTAACCACTCCCCTACAGAAAGGTATCTTGGTTGTTCCCTGTTTAGGATATTATGAACAAAGCTTCCCTAAATATCTGTATACAGATTTTTTCTGTGAACATAAGATGCTTAAGAGTGCAAATGCTGGGTCTAATAATAATTTCATGTTTCCCTGTTTAAAAAAAATTACCAAACTGTTTCCCGAGTAGCCATAACATTTATATTCCCCCCAATAATGCATGATTATTATTAGTCCCATTTTATGTTGCTATAACAAAATATCTGAGGCTGTGTAAAATACCAAAGAAAAGAGGTTTACTTAGCTACACTCTTCTGGAGACCCAAGAGCACATTTTGTTCTGGTAAGAACCTTCCCTTGAGGTGAAGGCACATGGCATCATGGTGGAATTGTATGTAAAGCGAGGCATCACCCGGCAAGACAGAAGGCCAGAAAGGGATTCTTAACAACTTGCTCCCATGAGAACAACTAACTCGCTGTGAGATTAGCAGCACCCCTAACCACCTAGACACCTCTCACTAGTATACCTCTGAACAACACCACCCTAAGCACCATGCCTCCAATAATGAACCTCTGGGAACCAACCACACCCCAAATCACAACAGTGATGACCTGGTTTTTCACCATACTCATCAACATTTCTCACTATATTTATTTAAACCATGCTGGAAGGTACATAGTGCCTATTTCATCATGTTTTTACTTTAAATCTAGTGATTTAATTTAAATTGTGGTAGGCTGAACAATGACCACCAAAAATGTTTACATCCTAACCTCTGAACCCGTGAATTTGGCTATGGCATATGGCAAAAGGAATTGGGGAGATGTGATTAAGAATTTGAACTGGAAGATAATTCTAGATTACTCAGGTGGAAAATCCATGTCATCATAAAGTTTTTATCAAGAAGGAGGCAGATGAAAATCAGAAAGAAGGCTACATGAAGAAGAAATTCAGAAAAGGGAAGACATGAGCCTCAGAACCAGAGCACAGCCTTGTGGACACTTTAATTTCAGTCAGTGAGACCCATTCAGAATTCTGGCTTCCAGAACTGTAGCATAATAATTTGTGTTGTTTAAGTGTCTGTGTTTTATGGTGATTTGTTCAGCAATATGAAAATGATGATGATGAACACTCTCACATGTGCTTACTAGATACTGCATATCCTTTTCAGCGAAAAAGGAGTACCCCATCTTCATGTCTTTGGCTGTTTACTAGGCTACGCTTGAGGTATGATGACAAAAAAAAAAAATGGTACGTCTCTCAGGTATACAAAGTAATGATCTGATACACCTGTATATAGTGAGATGACGGCCAAATCAAGGTTATCCATCTCTTCCTATAGTTAAACTTCTTGTGTTTTGTTTTGTGGTGAGAAACACTGAGATTTACTTTGTTAGCAAACTTCAAGTATAGCACATTATTATTTTTTTCTTTTTCTTTTGTTACCAGGATTTAACTAGGAGGGCTTTATGTGAGCACATCCCAAACCACTTTATTTATTTTTTTTTTTTGAGTCAGAGTTTCACTAAATTGCTGAGGGGGCCTCGTTAAATTGCTGAGACTAGCCTAAAACTTGTGAGCCTCCTGGCCTGAGTCTCCCGAGTCACTGGGAATGCAGGTGTGCACCACCAGGACTGGCTATACTATATTATTCTTAACGATATTCACCATGCTGTATATTAGATCTCTGGAACTCCTATTTCCTCATAACTGATAGTTTATGCCCCCTTACAAAATCATTGTTTCTGCAACACCCCAGCCCATGGTGCCCACAATTCTCACTCTTTGCTTTTATGAGTTCAGTGCTTAAAATTCTACAGCTAAGTGATGTCATGAAGTATTTGGATTTATTTCACAAACCAATAAGTTACGCCATGTTGTCACAGATGGTCAAATTTCCTTCGTTCTTAGACTGGGTAATGAAGAACTCTTCTCTCTCCATATATGACAAAAAATCATTGTCAAGACCACTGTCAAAGAGCTCTCCTCTTGTTTGTGGGAATATTATGGTTTCAGGCCCTACATTAAGTATTTAATCCATTTTGAGTTGATTTTTTTTTTTTTTTTTTGTATGATACAGCAGTCTACTTTCATTCTTTTGCATCTGGATATCCAGATTTCTTGACCACCATTTATTAAAGATAATTCTTTCCTCATTGTACATTCTTGACACTATGTTGAAGTATAGTTGACAGTATGTTGTGAGTTAACGTCTGTGTTCTCTATTTCTGTTCAGTTTGGCTATGTGTCTGTTTTCATACTGTTTGATTAATATGGTTTTGAATGTAACTTGAAATTAGGAAGGGTGATGCCTACATTTTGTCCTTCCTCAAGAATTTCTTAGCTATTCAGGGTCTTTAGTGGTCCTATACAATTATTTTTTCTCTTTCTGCAAAACTGCCAATGGATTTGATGCAGACTGCACTGAATCTGTAGACTGCTTTGGTAGTGTGGACATTGTGGCAGGCGAAACCCAGGGCCCAGGGTTACGCCATGTGCATCTAAAGATGGCGACTGGCAGAGAGCAAAGGGTATCCTGATTACGCCTGGAGAAGGCGTAATCAACGGTATCCTGATTGGCTGTATGATAATCAGTTCAGCGGCCTAGCGCGTGGACAGATATACTTTACATGTATGCTCGAGCGAGTGATCGCTTGACCTTTAACAGGATTGGATGGACATATCTGGTTACAATTGCTTATGCATGAGACTGCTTATATATTGAAGGTGTTATTTGAATAAAGGGGAAGCTGCTTCATGAACGTCTGAAGTGTACGTGTCTTTCTTCCCGCTGGTTGGGCCGTAAGAGCGAGAAGCAACTGTGGAGCCACTTGGAGCAGCCTGGCAAAGAAGCCGTGGTTTTCCGTAGGACACTTTTACAATACTAAGTCTTCCAATCCATGAATACAGGGCCTTTTACCATTTATTTTTATCTTTTATTTCTTTCATCACTGTCTTATAGTTTTCAATTTCTTAGTGTTTTTCACTTCCCTGACTGATTTTTTTCCGAAGTAGTTTATTCTTTTTGATGCTACTGTAAATAAGATTGTTTTAATTTCTTTTTCAGATAGTTTACTGTTAGTGCATAGAGAAGCAACTGACTTTAATGTTACTTTTCCACCTAGCGAATTTACCAGTTTTTTAAAATTAATTTTAATACTTTTTGATGGAATTTTTAGATTTTTTTCTGTATATAAGACAATGTCACAAAAACAAAGGAGTTTTATTTCTTTTTTTCTGATCTGGATCCAATTTCTTTCTTTTTCTTGCCTAACTGCTAGAACTTTCTTGCCAACTTTTGCTAGGACTTCCACTACTTTTTGACTAGAAGTGGCAATAATGATCCTGGAGAATATTCCAAGCATGCTTGAGAAAAATATGTTGCCGCGTTGGAATCTTCCACATGTCCGTGAGGCCCTTTGGTCGAAAGTACAGTTCATGAGCAATGTTCCTTGTAGACCTCCTGTCTGAATGATCTATCCATTGTTGAAAGTGAGATACTGAAGTTCCCTATTACTATTAATTACTGTTTACTTCTCCCTTCAGATATATTAGTACTGTTTTACATATTCAGGTGTTCCAATTTTGAGTATATGTGTATTCACAATTGTCATATTCTCCTAATGATTTGACTTTCATCTTGTCTCTTGGACAATTATTACCCTATGTGTCTAACCATAGCTACCCCTGTGCGTGCTCACGCTCTCTCCCTCTCCTCTCTCTCTGCCTGTCCTGTTTGCACCATCACGGAGTATCTCTTCCTAACCCTCCATTTCCATCCTGTGTGTGTTATTTAATTCTTTGATTTTTTTTAAATCTACTCAGTCACTTTGTGTCTTAGAGAATTTAGTTCCTCTAAATTTTAAGGAATTGCTGCCAATACTTCCTAGTGCCATTTTATTGCTTGATCAGTGTTTTGTAATTCCCGTGTTCTTATCTTCTCTTGCTTTCTTCTATTGGGTTTAGTAATCTTTCTATAATAGCTTATTTTCATGTTCTTCTCTTTATCTTCTGCATATCTATGACAGGATTTTGCTTTGTAGTTACCATGTTCTTACATAAAACATTCCATAATTACAATAGTCTACTTTAAGCTTATAGTAACTTAACTTCAATCACATACAAAAACTTTAAGCTTTTATTCTTCAATTTCTCATAATTTTTAAAAAATCTCACCATTAACTTTTTATGAGTATCCTTTAGCAAACAGTTATAATTATTTTAAAAATGTATCTTTTAATCTTTATACAACTGTTAAAAAGTGATTCACACACTACCAGTATTAGAATATTCTTAATTTGACCCAAACTTAACTTTTAGTTATTTTCATATTTCAACACACATCTGATGTCTTCTCATTTAAGAATTCTCTATGGTGAACCCCTTCAGCTTTTGTTTATCTAGAAAAGTATTATCTCTCTTCTGTTTCTTTCTGATTGAGTTTTGCCAGGCAAAGTATTCTTGGTTGACAATTCCACCCCTGCCCCTGCCGCCATACTTTGAATATATCATGCTACTCATTCATGGCCTGTAAAGTTTCTGCTAAGAAGTCCACTAATAGTCTTCTGGAAATGACCTTGTATATGATGAGTCTTTCTATTGCTGCTTTCAAAATTATGTCTTTGATTTTTGACAATTTGATTACAACATGTCTTGGTAAAGTCAACTTTGGGTTGATTTTGTATTGAAAACTTTGATTCTCATATACCTCAATATCTAGATCTCTTGCCCAAGATTTGTTAAGTTTTCAGACATTATTTTTTAAAGTAAGTCTTGTGCCTTATTCCATTTTCTCCCTGAGAGTGGTGCCCTGAAATGCTCAAGTTTCGTGTGTTTTGTCTTCTGCAGAATTGAGCCAGATGATCTTAAGTGCTTAGAAGCCCTCTACAAATGTGCATGCTCATATGAGGGTGGGGGGGAGTGCAAATATGGGGAGTCAGTCATAGGGCAGGGGCAGAATGAGGTACATGAAGCACTGGAGTGACCCGTGGTCCAGTAGTGGTGGTGGAATCTATAGAAGAATTATCCCAAGAGCTCTGTGAGCTGTCCTGCTGATAGAGTCTACAAAGTACTTAATAGGTTACAAAGCCTTTTGTTGAGTTGCTATGAGTCCTGGCCTATATTCTGTGCTTACCTCTCCTAGTCATTCAGTCATGCTGAAGCCCTCAGTATTCTGACTGGGTCAAAAAAGAAGTGGGGGCTGGGATATAGCTCAGGTGGTGGAGTGCTTGCCTCCCAAGTATAAGGCCCTGGGTTCAATCCCCAGCACCACAAAAAAAAAAAAAAAAAAAAAAAAAAAAAAAAAGAAGTGGGCCTCTTGGGAATATCCTACACAGCTGGGAAGCCAGAGCTCACTTGCTACGTCCACAGGAAGAACTACAAGCCAAGGGACTCTCTCTCTTGTAACTGAGCAGTGCTACCATGGGGGAGGGGTAACATGGGTAAAGTGAAACTGCTCTTACTCTTTTCAATCCATCTATTCTCTAAATTGTTTTCTCCCCTCAATGGAGTGGTAGAACTTAGCTGCTGGACCCTTGGATTCCTAAAAGGTACTCTTGTCTGTGAATGGTTGTCAAAATGTATAGACTGAAGGGAAATGATGGTAGAAAACTCCTACCTTCTTGCTCTGCTGCTCATTTTCTATTGGATAGTTTTGTTTTGTTTTTTAAATATTAAAGTTTGAGTGTTTATCTTCCCTGTAAAACCTCTTAGATGTGCATTTAGGGACATGTCCAAGAATATATTTAAATAATATGGCAAAATTAAAGAACCAGAAAAAATCTGAATTTTCTCAAAAGGACAACAATGATAAATTTTGGCAAAGGAGTATAATAGAGTGTAGTAGGTAGCAGCAATAGTATATAAATGGTAATAAATGTACCAAATATTAAAAATAATATTAAGCACAAAAAGCAGTTCTGCAGGATATATGTAATACGGTATTGTCACTTATATTAGGGTTTAAAAATGTGGCAAATGGTAACATAAAATGATCACATATATTAAAAGTATTAAAGTATGTATAGTATTGAAAAGGACTAAATTCAGGTTAGTGACTATCATGGGGAAGGAACAGGGTACACAGGGAGATTCAATTATTTCTATAACACTTTATTTCTTAACAAAAACAAAACAATACAATATAATAATTATGGCAAAAAGTTAATGACACAGTCTTTGTTTTATTTCTATACTTGGAAGTATGCTTAAAATGTATAAATTTAATGAAAAAATAATAGTAATATAGAAAGTGTTTAACCTAATTCCTGACATATGGCAAGCTCTTAACAAATCTTAGCTCTTTAACTTTTTCTGAATATGAAAAAAACACAAATGTAATGGCTAACCCAAAGTACATAATAAGCATTCAATCCACATAGGAAGAATTAGCTCTCAAAATGAAAATCCTCAAATGACATTTTCACATGGTCCAGGAGAAATGTAACAGGAACTGGATAAAATCAAAAGGTAAGCTTACAGAGTTAAAGAACGCCATCACCTGCCACATAACAACATTCCAGTCAGTAACACTCTGAACATATGACAGTGGTTCCACGAGTTAATACCACCTAGTGACAGCAGTGTTAGGTTTGCATGATACTCTGTATGATGTTTGCACAGTAAGAAACTTACGTGACACATTTCTCAGAACATGCCCCCTTTGTTAAGAAACAGCACATGAGTGTAAATACATCCAGTGGCTTATGTAATCTCAGAAGGCAATTTATCCTAGGTTATTAAAAATTACCTCCGAAACCAGGAAACTTGGGGTCCACAGGTTACGTAGTGGACTAAGAATTGGCTTCTCCACCACACAAGTGGAACCCCGGAGATATCCTAGGGTGCAGTCTTCCAGTGTGGACCAGCAATTGCTGGGCCCTGGAGGTGCGCTGATTTAGAATCTCCAGCCAAGAGCCTGGAGCATGCCTAAGCCTAACCTCCCCCTCCAGGAGTTCTGCCTACAGGATTACCTCTCTCTCCCTAGCAACCCGACCCTGAGGGTGGAGCAAGCATTATACTCCAAACACCACCACCAACTGCTAAGAAGGGAGGCTGAGAATCTTTTGAACTCTAAGGGAAACAACTCTAACTTTTCATTGAGATCTGTTTTTTTTTTTTCTTTCTTTCCTCTTTTCTCTAATTGTGACCTTAATGATTCATGGACGCTTATACATATTCATATATTTTTTTCATTTCTCATTTCTTTCATTTTTGAAACCAATTAGTTTTCATGGGCCAGTTTTTTCATGACTAGAAGTTTGATTAGTATATTTCAGTTTATTGTGATTCTTTTATTTTTTTATTTTTAATTTTTAAAAATTTACTTCACCTATGCATTTTTTTCTCTTACTTATCTGTTTCCTTTGAATCTTTTTCTCTCTTTTCTTCTGCTAATAGCCAGTCTCTATTGTTCTCTTTCACTCTTCCTTTAATTTTTTACTTCTATGCTCTCTCCTCCTCATAATCATCACATCCTATATCACTTCTGTCCTCTCCCTTTCCACAATTCAAAAAAGTAAACCGTTTTGCAAACTCACTGGTTTTATTGTAGGCAATAACTAATCAAATCATTTCTGTTTATTGTGACAACACTGTAGATGTCGTAGCAGGAATTATTTAGTTTAATGCTGCACATAATTTGCACTCGTTGTTGCTATTATTTGTCTCCTCCTAAACAGTGAGGTACTATAAGTCTACAGGATAGAAACTCTACTGCCTCACGTCCATACAGTCAGATGTGTAGACATACAAAAAACATGAAAAAACAAGGGAACAAACTGCCCCAAACAAACCATGATTCTTCAATAACAGAATCTATCACTACCCCAGTGGAAGAGATGTCAGAGAAGGAGTTTAGAATATACATACTTAAACTAATCTGCAAGGTAAAGGACATATCAGAGAGAAAATACAGGAAGTGAAAGAACATTTCAATAAAGAGATAGAGATCCTGAAAAAGCTCAGGCAGAAATCCTCAAAATGTAGGAATCAATAAACCCAATTAAAAGTTCTATGGAAAGTACCACTAACATACTAGACCATTTGGAAGACAAAGTTTCAGGCAATGAAGACAAAATATATGATCTTGAAAATCAAGTTGACCATGGAGAAAAGTTGTTAAGAGTCCATGAACAGTACTTCCAAGAAATATGTAATAACCTGAAAAGATAAACTTTAATATTTATTGGGATAGATGAAGGCTCAGAGATATAAACCAAAAGAATGCACAACCTTTTCAATGAAATACAAAAAATTTTCCAAACCTAAAGAATAAAATGAAAAATCAGATACAAGAGACTTACAGGACCTTAAATACACAAAATTACAACAGACCCACACTAAGACACATTATTATGAAAATGCTTAATGTACAGAATAAGGATAGAATTTTAAAGTTGCAGAGAAAAATAACAAGTCACATTTAGAGGGAAGCCAATCCAGACCTCAGCTGATTTTTCAATCCAGACCCTCAAACCTAGGATGTCTTGGAATAATATATAACAACCTCTGAAAGAAAATGGATGCCAGCCAAGAATAGTATACCCAGGAAAAATTAAACTTTATAACTGATAATGAAAAAAAACCTTTCATTATCAACAAAAGTTAAAAGAATTCACAACTAAAAAGCCCGTTCTAACAAACATACTCAGTAAAATATTCCATGAGGAATAAATGAAAAAGAGAAAATCAGCAAAGAGAGGAACTACCCTAGAAGAATAGGCAATCAAAGGAGAAACTTATTCAAATTAAAAACCAGAAATAAATCAAATTGACAGGAATAAAAATCATATCTCAATAATAACACTGAATGTAAATGGCCTAAATTCATCAATCAAAAGACACAGACTGGCAGATTGGATTAAAAACAAGACTCAACAATCTGCTATCTCCAAAAGACTCACCTCATAGGCAAAGACATCCACAGACTAAAGATAAAAGGATGGGAAAAAGCTTATCATTCACATGGATGGCAGAAACAAGCAGAGGTTTCTATCCTTATAACAGATAAAATGGACTTCAAGCCAAAGTTAGTCAGCAGTAACAAAAAATGACATTTCATACTGCTTAAGGGAATTATATCTCAACAAGATATAACAATCGTTAATATTTACTGTTAAGGTGCTAGTCCAATAACCAAATGAAAACTCTGGTTCTTTTTGAAGCAAAGACAAAGGATTTATTATGGCCAGAGCCAAGGGAGCAACAAGCAAACAGCTCTGAAGCCTCCAAAGATGAATGCAGGTGGAGAGCATCTTAAGGAAAAAAAAAAAAAAAAAAAACCAAAGAAAGGGGGTGGGAGAGGCAGTTATAATCACAAGATACATTTTGTACATTTTCTCAGATATTACACCTTTTCAGAAAAACAATTTGGTATTAGTCCTATGGAGCAAGGATGTTGTGGTCAGGGTCCAAGTAGGAGGGAGTGGAGGTGTTAGCTTTCACGTGAGTGGGCTCATGTGGAGGGGGTCCAATTTTACATGGGGTCAGGTGTCTGAACAAAACGGAGTAAGTCTGGCTAATTATCAAATCAGTCCATAACATAATGCCCTAAACAATGAACATCTACATACATCAAGCAAACCCTTCTCAACTTCAAGAATCAAATAGACCACAACAAAATAATACTGGGTGATTTTTACACAACTCACTTACCACTGGATAGATCCTCCAAACAAAAACTAAACAAAGAAGCCATAGAACTAAAAAATGCAAGTAATATTTTAGACTAAACAGACATATATAGAATATTTCATCCATCAATGACTGAATAACTGTCTTCTCAGCAACACAAGTCATTTTCTAAAATAGATCATGTCTTAGGCCACAAAGAAACTCTTAGCAAATACAAAAAAATTGAGATAATACCTTACATTCTATTATATCATAATGGAATGAAATTAGAAATCAATGATAAAATAAAAAATAGAAGGTACTCTAATACCTGTACACTTAATAATAAGTGACTGAATGACCATCTGATAGCTGAAGAGATCAGGGATGAAATAAAAAAAATACTTAAAGGTAAATGAGAATAGTGATACAATACATCAAAATCTCTGGGAAACTATGAAGGCAGTGCTAAGAGGCAAGTTCACTGCATTGAGCTAAATGATTAAAAGAACAGAAAGTCAACAAACAAATAAACATTACATCGCAAAGTCCTAGAAAAAGAAGAAATCAACACCAAAAGCAGAAGGAAATAATTAAAATCAGAGCGGAAAACAATGAAATTGAAACAAACAAAAAATGAACAAAACATAAAGTTGGTTCTTTGAAAAAATAAACAAAATTGCTACGCCAACGAGAGAGACAAAACTCAAATTCCTAAAATTTGTGATCAAAAAGTACATATCACAACGTACACTAATGAAATATGATAATCAGAAGTTATTTTGAAATTTTGTACTCTAATAAAATAGAAAATCTTGAAGACATCAACAAATTTCTAGAGACATATGACCCACCCAAATTGAATCAGGACATAGAAAATTTAAACAGATCAATTTCAAGCAGTGAAATTGAAGACGTCATCAAAAGCCTATCAACAAAGAGAAGCCTGGGACCAGATGGATTCTCAGTCGCATTCTACCAAACCTTAAAGAAGAACTAACACCAGTTCTCCTCAAATTAGTCCATGAAATAGAAAGGAGGGAAGCTTTCTAAACTCATTCTAAGAAACTAATATCACCCTGATACCAAAACCAGGCAGACACATCAAGGAAAGAAAATTTCAGACCAATATCCCTGAATAATATAGAGGCAAAGATTCTTAATAAAACTCTGGCAAATCAAATAAAAAAAGATATTTTAAAAGACAGTGCACCATGATCAAGTGGGGTTCTTCCCAGGAATGCAAGGTTGATTCAACATATGGAAATCAATAAATGTAATTCATCACAACAATAGACTTAAAGACAAGAGTCACATGATTATCTCGATAGATGCAGAAAAAGCATTTGACAAAATACAGCATCCATTCATGTTCAAAACACTAGTAAAACATACCTCAACATTATAAAAGCTGTATATGCTAAACCCAAGGTCAACATCATTCTACATGGAGAAAAACTGAAAGCATTCCCTCTAAAAACTGGAACAAGACAGGGATGCCCTCTTTCACCACTTCTATTCAACACAGTCCTGGCAGCTCTAGCTAGAACAACTAGACAGACCAAAGAAATTAAAGGGATGCAAATAGGAAAAGAAAAACTCAAACTAACCCTATTTGCCGATGACATAATTATATATGTAGAAGACCCAAAAAACTCCACCTGAAAACTTACAGAATTCATAAATTCAGCCAAGTACCTTAATATAAAATTAACACCCATTAATCGATTGCATTCTTATGCATCAACTATAAGAAATAGAAAAACTATCGTATTTACAATAGACTCAAAAAAACTGGGAATCTAACAAAAGAGGTAAAACAATGAAAACTACAGTACTCAAAGAAAAAAAAAACTGAAGAGGACCTTAGAAGATAGAAAGATCACAGTTTTAGATAGGCAGAATTAATATTGTCAAAATGGCCATACTACTAAAAGCACACTACACATATTTAATGCAATTCCTATTAAGGTTCTGATGACATTCTTCATTGAAACAGAAAAAGTAATCATGAAATTCATTTGAAAAAATAAAATGCTCAGCATAGGCAAAGCAATCCTTGGCGAGAAAAGTGAAGCAGGAGGAATATCACAATACCAGACCTTAAATTACACTACAGAGCTACAGTAACATAAATAGCATGGTATCGGCACCAAAACTGAAGACCAATGGTACAGAATAGAAGACACAGAGACAAACCCACATACAAACAATTATCTCATACTAGACAAAGCTGCCAAAAACATACGATGGAGAAAAGACAGCTTATTCAACAAATGGTGCTGCGAAAACTGGAAATCCATATGCAACAAAATGAAATTAGACCCCTATCTCTCACCCTGCACAAAACTCAACTCAAAGTAGATCAAGGTCCTAGAAATTAGACCAGAGACCCTGTGCCTACTAGAAGAAAAAGTAGGCCAATTCTCCATCATGGCAGCTTAGGAACAGAAATCTCAACAAGACTCCTAAAGTGCAAAAAGTAAAATCAAGAATCAATAAATGGGATGGTATCAAATTAAAATGCTTGTTCACAGCAAAAGAAAGCAATCAAGATGTGAAGAGAAAGTCTACAGAATGAGAGAAAAGCTTTGCCACCTGTACTGCAGATAGAGTACTAATCTCCAAGATACATAAAGAACTCAAAAAACTTAACACCGAAAGAAAACCAAAGAACCCAATCAATAAGTGGGCAAAGGAATTGAACGGGTACTTCACAGAATTTGAAATATGAAAGGTCAACAAAGATAAGAAAAAATGTTCCACATCTCTAGCAATTAGAGAAAAGGCAAATTAAAACTACACTGAGATTTCATCTCACTCCAGTCAGAATGGCAGTTATCAAGAATACAAGTAACAGTAAGCGTTGGTGAGGATGTGGGAAAAAGGTACACTTATACTTTGCTGGTGGGACTTCAACTGGTGCAACCATTATGGAAAGCAGTGTGGAGATTCCTCAGAAAACTGGGAATGGAACCACTCCTCAGTTTATACCCAAAGGACTTAATTTTAGCATACTATAGTGATGCAGCCATATCAATATTTATAGCCTCTCAATTCACAATAGCTAAGTAAGCTATGGAACCAACCTAGGTGCCCTTCAACAGACGAACCGATAAAGAAAATGTGGTACACATATACAATAGACTATTTACTCAGCCATAAAAAAGAATGAAATCATGGCATTTGCTGGTAATTGGATGGAACTGGAGAGAGAGTGCTAAGTCAGTCCCAAAAAACCAAAGACTGAATGTTCTCTCTGATATGTGGATGCTGACTCACAACAGGTGGCAGGGAGGGTAGGTACACCAGATTGGATAAGGCAGACTGCAGGAAGGGAGGGACGATGGGAATGGGAAAGGCAGCAGACTGACTCAAACGGAACTTTCCTGTGTTCCTGTGTGAATGCACGACCAGTGTAACTCCACATGTATGGCCCTAAAAATGGGAAGTCACACTCCAGGGGTGTGTATATATATATGTCAAAATATATTTCACTGTTACGTATAATTAAAAAGAACAAATAAGAAAATTACTTAGTTTTTTTAAAGCACTACTTAAGAGAGATTTTAACTTTCGATTATTGGAAAATAGTTTAAAAGCATTCTACTGGGCACCAGTGGTACATGCCTGTAATCCCAGTCTCTGAAGGCTGAGGCAGGAGTATCACAAGTTCAAAACAGCCTCAGCAACTTAGTGAGACCTGTCTTAAAAAATGAAAAGGGCTGGGGATGTGGCTCAGTGTTTAACTGCCCCTGCGTTCAATCCCTAGTACAAAAAAAAAAAAAAAAAAAAAAAAGCCTCCTGGCAGTTCAAAATTTTTAAATATTTTCAAATTTCTTAGAGATTTTATAAAGTCAAAATCTTACAACAATTAACATTATGACTCATAGTTAGGAATGTATTACATTTTACAAAAGAGTAGCTTAAATACTCATCAACTCCCTATCAATCGATTTGTAAGAGTTTCCTACGTTGCTCTAATTACATTTCTCTGCATGTTTACGTCTGTCCTATTCACTATCAAATTTCAAGAGTCTAACACAATGTCTCGCCACACTGACAGAGGCACAATTAGTGGCAGTTAAATGAATAATAAGTAAATTTCTCTCAGATTATTCAGAAAGTAGTTTTTATTCTAAAAGTTTAGTAGTCTGCTAATGCTTAACAAATGAAATCCAGACTCCTCAAGGTAACCAAGGTGACCCTCTGCAACCTACTGTTTTTAATGTTGTTTTCTTCTACTTCTCTCATGTAAGCTGAACGCTACATAAATGGAAGAACATTCTATTTCCTAAACAGCTCTCACTTCTCACCTCCTGTGGCGTCTCATCATGTCAGCAGGTGCATCTGAGATGCTCCCATCACCCCCTCTTCTGGCTTCCAATCAAGTTCCTCTGAAACCTTACTTGCGCTTTATTGCCCATCAGATAATGCTACATCCTTCAAACTGTTTCTCAATCTTTCCAACTACATTTTTTTGTGACATACTTGGTTTTAATGCTTTTAAGATACAAATAATATACCTTTTTACCTAGTTAGTTAATATTTGCATCGCCCCATCTTGTCAGATTTTAAGTTCCTTTGATATGGTCATTTTATTTTATTCACCCTCACATCACTACCTGGCACGGTTCCTTGCACAAAGGTAGTACTTGATAAGTATTAATAAACTGAATTCTGTGAAAACAATGTTCAAAAAGATTTTGCAATAACAGTTGCTAAGGAATAAAAATGAATGACCCAATAATCCAAAGCAATTATAAAAGTTGTAAGATTCTAAGAATAAACACAATAAATTTACTTAGATTTAAAAAGTCTTTGGAAGAATAAAATGTAGATTTAACAATCCCTTCCCATTTGCTAGTGAAATTTTTAATAAAAAAGACTCTATTACTTAATAATTCAAGATGTAGTTGAAAAAATCATGCTGGAAGAGTAAGACTGAAATTTGCTAAAGCATTTATAAATATACTTCCCTTCTACATTCTCTAAAAAAAGTGAACAAATTATGCTAAATAAACAAAACATTTATAGAACTTTATATATCTTGAATCTTAAAAAAACCTGATCCAGTGATATTAATTTCTATTCATCTCTGACCTCAAGATGACTTCCTGAGATGATGGTGATTGTATAATACAGAAAAATAATGCCAATAATAATAGATTGCAGTTAGGAAAGCACGTTCTCTGAACATTTTTTTTCCTCTAACAAAATTAAAAACTCACTAAACATCCTAATTACAATTGTGAATTTTTAATTTGCCTGATTCTAATAAGTATTGTCTATCAAATAAGTAAATGGCATATTCTCCATTCTTTGGAAGGAAATAAAGTACAGCCTAAGTAGCATTTTGTGATGATGTTCTTGTATATTTTAGAGGATTTCAGGAAATCCTTTAAGCCTTTCATTCAGATCACAGGCAGAGTGATTTTCATCTGTTATCAGTACAGCATAAGATAAACAGCATAAACTCAGCTGGATTCTTTGTTTAAAAATGTATTAAAAATCAATATCTTAATATCATAGGACGATGAAAAATCAGTGCTCAAGGATGGGAGTCTAGAACTACACTGATCAATGCAAGAGATAAGCATACAAGACTAGCTAAGCCTAATTTCATCCATTTAAACCCAAATTAAATTTAAAAATTCACTTCTGTTTTTCAAATGTTCAAAAGCTTCACGAGACTAGTGGCTACCAAAATGGATGGTACACAATTACACATTTCTATCATCAGAGAAAGTTCTATCGCACAACATGGTCCAGAACACTAGGAATTAGACTCAAGTCAGAGTCCACGTAGATGTTGTATTTTATTATTGAGTCTTATATTGGTTAACTCACAGTAGTCTGTCTGCTTCCCTGCAGTTTCATATATCCATTATTTGATCTGAGTTGGGACCAACTCCTGTACCCCTGCATAAGACATGCAAGTTCTTTCCTGCCTCAGGGCCTCTTCTTGGTACATTCTTTGGTTAGTTCATTTTCTGTCCTAGCTTGAATTTTACTGGGGTAGAAAGGCCTTCTCTGACCTTCCTAAAACAGGCCTCTGTTACCTGACTACCTACAATGACTACATCACTGTATATGGCTTATTTTCTTTGTAGAAATTGATGCATATCTCTTCCACAGAAGGAAGACCCTTCGTCTATCTTGCCTAGCACAGGCATGCACTGAGTGAATAAGTTAGTACTGTCGGATAAGGAACGTCCTTTCCCACCTGCATAACTCATACATCTTTGACATTGTGCTTTTATGTTCATTCCTCCATCCTTTAATTTCAGCTTAACATATCTTTTTTCCTAGCAAAGTATTCTTTTTAAATTTAATGTTGAGTACAGGGATAATGAGCAAAAAGAGAATTCCCAAGATAGAGGAGGAAAATATTTTTAGGAGAACTTTCAGAGAAAATAACTTATTTTTAATACTTCACCCTGTCTCCTCGGCATAAACCCAGAGAACCAAAATATCAGCCTCACCTCTTAGTACACACATACTGCCAGGGCAGAGCTACAAGAGGATTCAATGAGCCTGGGTGCAAGAAAAGGCAAGAGTACAGGGGAAAAGGAAGGAAGAATTAGCAAAAGACAGAAATTAATTTTCCACTCACTTCCTTGAATGAACTATTTTCTAACTCTTTGCATATTTGCCATCCAATGTCTACTACAGCACTATAAGAGATCAATGCCACTTGGAAATATTTTCTACTTACATAGAGAACACAAAATAATTGAAAAAAAAAACCACTAAATTTCACAAGAATCCTGAAGGGATCATTTAAGAAATCAGTTATCTTTATCAGTTAAAATATCTTTAGAAAGTCACATATAATTGCAAAAACAGGGATAAGAGTTTTCAAACACATTGGAAAACTCCAATTTTCAGAGATGTCCATAGAATTTAAGTCTCATTAGTTCTAAAGGTAACCTGTATTCTTCTAAGAGCAATACTCTTTGAAATGGTCATTGTAAAAAGCAACTCACAAAACTCACTTCCCCAATATAAGCTTTGTACTAACGCCACTTAGGACTTTTCACCATCACACATCTAATTTTCACAGAAATTATTTTTGAAGTTCAAACTAAAACTACAAGAAATACATACAAGTTCCTGTAACTTTATTTTTTCAATAGAAAATATGGAAAATCATAAAATATGTCCATCTAACACAAGTCCTGGTAATTTAGGGTACTTAGTGTAAGGAGAGGGAGGGGGCATTTCTTTAGGAATTTATCTTGAAAAACAAAATGATAAAGTAGGTTCTTATATTTCCCAAGCTGATCATAACATTTCACATCTCTGACTTTCACTGCATATGACAATTCAAACCACGTTCAAAGATCAGCAGTAGGGATGGAGGGGAAAGATCAACAATATCGATCAGGCACCTTCTGATAAGAACTCTGACATCTGGGACACAGAGTTGTATAAAGAGGCAAAAAATGTATGAAGGATTTCTATTGCTTGCAGTAGCAACCAGGTTAAGTTACAAGAGACCCCGGGCCAGTGCTCCTGGGTCCCACATACTCCTTGATACTGATTTCTTTGTACTTCTTCCTTACTATAAAATGAACAGAAAACAAAAATTTTCTTGAGGATTTTTTCTAGAAATTCACATAATGTTTCTGAAGTAAAGAACCCCAAAAGGAACACTCAATGCACAAGGCCATGGCTGTGGGTATTACTGCAGAAAGCTGATTAATCTCCCTCTCTGCTATTGTCTCGCCTCCCGACTCATGATCACAAACTATGCAGGAAAAAGCAAGACCCCTGGAAACGGGAGTTTTGAGACAGCAACATGTGCTGAAGATCTGGGGAACTGTGGAGGAATTTTAGGCAGGAACAAAATGCCACCACTAAAAATAAGAGATAGGAATCAGGATTTGACTGACTAATTACAAAAACAGTCCATGTAAGAGAACCTGTAATTGCTCTGAAGAGTATACTACTGGGCAAGGGAAGATTTGTCCCTCTTGGTCTGCTACCTCAGGCTTCAACTAATTATAATCACAATGCATAATGCAGCTACACCTGAAGGGCTATCTGGAGTCACTGCTATGCTATCTGGTAAAACCATCTTCATAATCAAGTCAGTCACAGCTTCAAGCAGATACAGTGCAATAACATGCCCAGAGATCTTTTCAGGCCTATGCTACAAAATATTCAGCAGAGGCAAAACAAAAGAGAACAAAAACCCTAAGAAACTAAGTAAAAATGAAAGGTTGCTGGATTATGAAAGATTTCTGTCATTTAAATGATTACAGTTCTTAGTTAAGTATCCATAAAAAAAGGTATATATAAAAAAAGAATACGATAATCATAGTGAAGAGAGATGGATAGCTTTAGGACTCTGTACTCTGAGTTCAATTTCTAGAAATAAAAACACAGAGCAGCAACCTAATGTTGAATATACATTAAAAAAAAATGTATACGTACACCCAAGCCAATAATAAACTAGCCCTTTCTAACACTCAAAAACAATACTTTCATTTTTTTTATAATTAAAAACATTTTCTGTTCCAATTATAAGATAAACTTATACAAAACAATCTAATTAGGAACTACGACTGTTATTTTAATATTCTATAATGTGGGGTTCAATAAGTATATCTTATTGGCTTAAAAAAGTTCTTACACCCAACATTTTTATGAAAACAGGATATTCAAGGAAATATTAAAAATAATACCATACATTACTATTTGAGTTAATTTATACTTTTGTCATAATTTACAAGAATTGAAAGTTACAGCACACAACTACATACATTTGAGAAACAAACTAAGGATGTTTCAAAACAAGAATGAATTTTCTTTTGGAATTCTGACCATTTTAACATCATATATTCCTTCAACATTGGGGGAAAATAAGCAATTTCTGTGGACAAAAAAATTTACTTTCATTAAGCAAAAACAACTTTCCTCTTACAAGAATCAAAGTTGTAAGCAAAATTTCAGTGCTGTAGACAACATCACACAAGACTAATTCTAAGTGGAATTTATATGCTTGCATACTGATGTAGATATATTTACAACTAAATATGAATCTGGTTCATTAGAAATTCACAGAACATAGTAAAACATTCATTTTGAATAGACTATAAATAATTTTAAGTAGCACATTGAGAAATATTTATAATTTCCATGATTTCTAGCCATGAAAAACAGATGAAAGGTTTTTCTCAGTATCACACTATAACAAATACAAGATGATGCCTGTATCTTGACTGTATATCTTAATTCAGCTTAGATGAAGCCCACTCAGAATGTGTGCATTTTTCTAATATTTCAATGGGTACAATGGTAATGGGGAAAGAGAACGGAGATCTTCTTCAGCAGCTGTTCATTTAGTCTCTGAATCAGCAGCTTTATTAACTATTTAAACCCTCTGCACTAGGCAGGACTGCTGTGGAAATCAGGCATGGTCACTGACATATAGTTAGCAGGAAAGAGAGTTTAAAAGTAAAACACATTCTGAAGAATAAAAGACTGTACAGGAAAGAGTTGAGGTTCTGATGAACTTTCTCTGAAGGAAAAAGGGATTCCTAGGATTTCAAAATGAAAGCAGGAACTTTTCAAGGAAAGGGAAATATGAGTAAAGGAATAAAGGCAAACAATGAGTAGTGAGCTCTCAAAAGAAGTAAACGGGTAAGCGGAAAAAGGGCGCACAGCGAGGCGGCCAGGTGAAATCACACTTGAGCACGCCCATTAGTTTTGATTGTGCACCCTGGTAAAGGACAGGAGCCAGGCCTGGAGTGAACCCTGCAAAAGACGCATGGGACAGTCCATGGGAGTCCAAGTCCTCCTCTCTCCCTTCCAACCAGACAAGCTTAAGGCAGCTCAGTCCCGAAAGCAGCAATAGTCAATTCTAACTACAAAGCTGGTGTGAAAGGTGAATTTTTCCCAGAACGCTGCTATGCCTGAATCATACTTAAACCAAAATGAATTAACTTACTACCAGATTGAGTACTGACCGTACATGGAGAAGAGATAAAACTGTAAAAGGAATGTGTGGGATATCTTGAATGTGATGCTTAAAGATTTGGATTTTATTGTAGCAATTATCCCCATTTAAACAATTTTTAAAAAATTGATCTTTAAAAACTTTTAAAATAGCAATGTATCTTGAAAAGTATTTCTACTTTCAAAAACTTACAAAGGATATATCTGCATCCGTTACATTTATAGATGGATGATAATGATCACATTAAAATTCCTTACTGTAAAATATTTCAAAATATTTAATATTTGAGAGGGAAGGAATTCTACACAGTATTTCTCACATCATTTAATCTTCCCCTACTATTTACATTTCCTAATAGAAAAATCTTTTCTATAGAGAATTACAGCAATATTTTTCCTGCTTGAAGAGAGACTATTTTTGGATTGAGTCAGTAAGTCCCTAAGAATTAGTTCTACTAATTAATAATATCAATCTGAGCAATTATTCTAGAAGTAGCTGTCAACATCTTTTTTCCCTCTCTAAAAGAACAACTCCTCTTAGTCATCATAGATTCTGGGTTTTCTACTGTAATTTCTCCTAGCAATTAATTCAGTAATCACCCTTAAATGGTAAGAATGCCAAATGAAAATGAAACTAAACATTATAGTAAAATAGCTGATTAAAGAGATACATAAATCATATACTAAAAGTTTAAAAGACTTGTAATTTCAAGATAATCAGTTTACTCTATGCTATAACAATTAGAGCACATAATATGCTATTTCAGCAATTTACAGAAAGTAGATTCAGATAAACTTTAGATTCACTAGTCCTAAAGATAAAAGCAAAATATCATTTGTGCAAAAAGGAGCTTTCTATTGTTCTTTAATTGTCAATTAGAAAGATGAAAAGACATTACTGTGGTTGGCTTAAATTTAAATGACCACAGGCTAAAAAGTACTAGTAAAGACTAGAAAATGAACCAAGAATTGGCTTATGATAAGGTAGAAAATGCAATATAAGGAAAAGACTGTTTTTGAAATTTTTAACTTTATATATTGAGGAATAATCTTTTTTAGATTTTTAAAAATTTGTTCTAACTGGTTATACATGACAGTAGAAGGCATTTTCACACACTGTTCACATTCCTATGGCTGTGGGGATGGGAAGGACAGTAGGATGAGACAGACATTATTTTCCTATAAACATGTATAATTACACTACTGGTGTGACTCAGAAGAATAATCTTCTAAAAGAAAGTCTACATATTTCCAGATGCAATGGAATAATTAACTTTATGCTTAGGAATTGGAAGCATGTGTTTGTTCAGTAAAGTTACATATCAACCCATCAACTGAAAACTAAGAGACTATTAAGCTCTAACCATCATGTTTTCATAAGCCCTGTCATTTAATCATTCATCAGATATTTAAAGACTTACTATGTGCTATACTTTAAACGTAACACAGGATCTCATCCTACTAATGTATACAGAGAAGAGTAACGAAGTGAGCAAGTGCTTAGTGGCTGCCATGCCTAAAGTGGCATTCTGAGAAAATCAGTCTCAAGGGTTTGTTTTTATGTCAATTCATTATACTGTCTTCCATCTGCACTAAATTAAGTCAACCCTGCTCGCCTTTCCACAACAAAACTGATCCAGGGATTGGCATCTTAGCCAAATACAATCATGAGTATATTCAAGCTCTAACAAAGGGAAGTCATTGCCAGCTGGTGGGCCTAGCTTTAGACGTGTAAATTCTAATTAAGAAATGCTTCTATTGTATTGTTATCCCAGTATTATAAAATTTGGGAAGAAAATGTAAAAGACATTTTCAGTTCAAAGAAATACATTATAAATATTAGTTATACTCTAAAAAAAGGAATGCATTGAAACTCAGATTGTATCCTGAACAATTCTGTGCTATTATTCTAATTTTCCATGATTCTAGTCTCAGAAGCCCTGGAAACCAGAATAATAATCTGTCTGAAGAGACAGATTTCTCTGTTTCTTTTTTCCCTCATTCCTAAAATAAGCTCTCATTGCTAAGAGAATTTCAGAAAGAAAGAAAGAAAAAACTGCTACGGTTCAAGCCTATTAGAAGTGGATTAATAATATTTAAAAAACATAAAACAAAACATCTGACAGAGACAATATTTGAAATTGGGGGGAAAGTCCATTATGCAAAACAGTAAGAAAGACAGGTAGAATGAAAATAAGAAGGGCCTGAAAGGATGAGTCAATTTGAGAGAGAGAAGTAAATAGCAAGCAACAATGCGACCAAAAGATTCTACTAAGCATCAGGGATGTTCCTGTCAGAGAAGAAGAAACAAGTAAATACTGAATTAAAAACGAAACTGAAGAGAAACTTTAAACACACACACGTGGTTACAGAGTCAAAAATTGATTGATTACAGCAAAATATTTTATTTCTAATCAATTTTTTTAAAGAATGTATTTTTTCTTTTCAAAATAAATATTACAAAAAATTCATAATTAAGACTTCATACCTGATAATATTTTAGCTGGCGATTTAGCTCTTCTAGTTGTTTATCATACTCAGTAATAAGAGGTGCTAAAAAGCTAAAGAAAAAAATGAATATGCTATATTTTAAATGTTATTTAGTTTAATAAGTATCTAACAAGTGAAATAATTTACATGTCAACATTTAATAGGAATCAATACCTGGCCTTTTTTCCTAGATCAAGGGTTTTCAATCTTAGCACAATCGATATTTTGGACTGAAAGTTCTTGGTTGTATGTGGGGTTGGCAGTGGCATAGGAAGCTGGTCTTGAACATTTAGGCTATTTAATAGCATCCCTGATCTTTACTCAGTAGATGCCAGTCACTGCCTCCCACTCCTTGGGAAAATGTTTCTGGACATTGCCAAGTATCTCCTAGGGGACAGGGGCCAAATCATCCTCCACTGTGAATCACTCTACAGACTCTGTAATACCCGCTGTTCCTTATCAATTCAATAAACAAGTCATTTAAAACTAACTGTAGCAGACCATGACATAACTTTCCTAATACTGAAAGAATTCTTTCAATGATAATTAATATAATTAATAAAATAACATTTTTCTGGTAATACTTTACCTTTGGTCAACAACAGAGTTTACTGATATGTTATCTCCATCTCCTTTGAAGACAGCTTTCTAAAATAGAAAATATGGAACTTTAAATGTTTAAATTAAATAATTAAAAATTTTTAAAATCTTATAAAATCTATTGATATAATTCAAGAAGAGAGAAAAAGGGAAAAAAAAATCAACTTAATTGATATTGAAACACATTTTGTAAATTTACCAGTCATATATGCTAAAACAAAATAAAAGCAACCTCTTAACAAATTAGAAATGTAAGTAGTTTTTCTTGATTTTATAAAAATATCTACCAGAAACCTACATTAATTACCATTCTTCATAATGGCAGAGCAGAGGCACTGCATTAAATTCAGAAGTAATACAAGGCTGTTCACTGTCACTTTTAAAATTCAACATCATTGTTATGCTTTGGATGTGAGGTGTTCCCCAAAAGCTCACGTCTGAGACAATGCAATAAGGTTCAGAGGAAAAATGACTGAGTTGTGAGAGTCTTAACCCATATAGTGAATTAAATCCCTGATAGGGATTAACTGAGTGGCTGGAGGAGATGGGCATTGGGGATGTGGCTTTGGGTTACACTTTTATATCAGGCAAATGAAGTATTTCTCTCTGCTTCATGATCACCATGTGGGCTGCTTCCCTCTGCCACACTCTTCCACCATGATGTTCAGCCTCACTTTGGGACCAAGGAATAGAGCCTGCTGCCTATGGACTGAGACCTCTGAAACTGTGAGCCCCTAAACTTTTCCTCCTCTACAATTGTTCTGGTCGGTCTTTCAGTCACCGCAGTGAAAAAGCTGACTAAAACAATCATACCAAAAGTTCTTGTCAATACAACATGATATGGAGGAGAATTGAAGGTAGAAAAGCAAAATAACAATATTATTATTTACAGACAATTTACCATTTACCTAGACAATGTCACATAGACCGCTAAATATTAGGACTAATAAGAAAATACACTAAGTCCCAGATAGAAGAAAAACATTAAAAAACAAATCAGTAGATTCTTCAAACACTAGTACTTTCCTTCTTGATCTACCGTGAAAGAGATTTATGAATTTTATGGATCTTTAAAAACAATCAACTTTTTTAGCTTTGTAGCTTCTTATGTTTTCCCCCCATTGATTTCTACCTCTTTCTTCTTTTTTTTTTTTTTTTTTTTTGGGGGGGGGGCACTAATTTGCTGTGCTTTTTCTATTTTTTCTTCTTAAATCCTTGTAATGAAGACTGCGAACTTCCCTCTAAGCACAGCTTTAGTTACATTCTACAAATTTAAAAATGTTCAATTTTTGATTTTGAGATAATTGTAGATTTACAGGCAATTATAAGAAATAATAGATATCATATAACTTTTGATCAGTTTTCCCCAATGGCAACACCTTGCAAAAACTAGTTTAATATATAGATACTCCTCAACTTCTGATGGGCTCATGTCCTAATAAACCCATTATAAGTTGAAAACATGGTAAGTTGGAAAATACACCTAACCTACCAAACACCACAGCTCAGCAACCCAGTACACTGAAACACAGATAGTTCACCCTTCTGATCAAGTGGCTGGCTAGGAGCTGTGACTCACTGTGGCCTCCCAGCATGACAAAAGAGTGTCGTACCAGGTATAGCTACCCCCCCAAAAAAGATGAAATTTGAAAGTACAGTTTTTCTACTGAATGTGTTTTGCTTTGCACCATCCCAGAGTGAAAAATAATCTAATACCAAACCATGGTAGATTGGGTACTACCTATAGTACAATGTTACCACCAAGATGCTGACGCTCTGAAGATATACAATAGTTCCATAACCCAAGGGTCCCTCATGCTGCCAATTTTGCCATACCTACTTACCTCTCACCATCTTGTCCCTGAACCTTGGCATTCACTAATCTGGACTCCATTTATATTTGTCAGTTTTACAATGTACATAAATGGAATCAAACAGTATTTAATCTCCTGGGATTAGCTCCCTCTCCCACTCAGTACAAGATTCTAGACATTTGCTGCCCGTATCAATAACTAATTTCTTTTTATTGCTGAATAATATTATATTGTAAGCATGTTACTACTGCGTGTTTAACCACTCCCCTACAGAAAGGTATCTTGGTTGTTCCCTGTTTAAGGATATTATGAACAAAGCTTCCCTAAATATCTGTATACAAGATTTTTCTGTGAACATAAGATGCTTAAGAGTGCAAATGCTGGGTCTAATAATAATTTCATGTTTCCTGTTTAAAAAAAAATTACCAAACTGTTTCCCAGAGTAGCCATAACATTTTATATTCCCCCCAATAATGCATGATTATTATTAGTCCATTTTATGTTGCTATAACAAAATATCTGAGGCTGTGTAAAATACAAAGAAAAGAGGTTTACTTAGCTCACTCTTCTGGAGACCCAAGAGCACATTTTGTTCTGGTAAGAACCTTCCCTTGAGGTGAAGGCACATGGCATCATGGTGGAATGTATGTAAAAGCGAGGCATCACCCGGCAAGACAGAAGGCCAGAAAGGGATTCTTAACAACTTGCTCCCATGAGAACAACTAACTCGCTGTGAGATTAGCAGCACCCCTAACCACCTAGACACCTCTCACTAGTATACCTCTGAACAACACCACCCTAAGCACCATGCCTCCAATAATGAACCTCTGGGGAACAAACCACACCCAAATCACAACAGTGATTGACCTGGTTTTTCACATACTCATCAACATTTCTCACTATATTTTATTTTAACCATTCTGGAAGGTACATAGTGCCATTTCATCATGTTTTACTTTAAATCTAGTGATTTAATTTAATTGTGGTAGGCTGAACAATGACCACCAAAAATGTTTACATCCTAACCTCTGAACCCGTGAATTTGCTATGGCATATGGCAAAAGGAATTGGGAGATGTGATTAAGAATTTGAACATGGAAGATAATTCTAGATTACTCAGGTGGAAAATCCATGTCATCATAAAGTTTTTATCAAGAAGGAGGCAGATGAAATCAGAAAGAAGGCTACATGAAGAAGAAATTCAGAAAAGGGAAGACATGAGCCTTCAGACAGAGCACAGCCTTGTGGACACTTTAATTTCAGTTCAGTGAGACCCATTCAGAATTCTGGCTTCCAGAACTGTAGCATAATAATTTGTGTTGTTTAAGTGTCTGTGTTTATGGTGATTTGTTCAGCAATATGAAAATGATGATGATGAACATCTTCACATGTGCTTACTAGATACTGCATATCCTTTTCAGCGAAAAGAGTACCCATCTTCATGTCTTTGGCTGTTTACTTAGGCTACGCTGAGGTATGATTGACAAAAAAAAAAAAATGGTACGTCTCTAAGGTATACAAAGTAATGATCTGATACACATGTATATAGTGAGATGACGGCCAAATCAAGGTATCCATCTCTTCCTATAGTTAAACTTCTTGTGTTTTGTTTTGTGGTGAGAAACACTGAGATTTAC
The DNA here is from genome assembly GCF_902686455.1 of Sciurus vulgaris. Taxonomy (NCBI): domain Eukaryota; kingdom Metazoa; phylum Chordata; class Mammalia; order Rodentia; family Sciuridae; genus Sciurus; species Sciurus vulgaris. Next base: position 9,586,780 of record NC_136469.1, read on the forward strand.
TTTGTTAGCAAACTTCAAGTATAGCACATTATTATTTTTTCTTTTCTTTTGTACCAGGATTTAACCTAGGAGGGCTTTATGCTGAGCACATCCCAAACACTTTTTATTTATTTTTTTTTTTTGAGTCAGAGTTTCACTAAATTGCTGAGGGCCTCGTTAAATTGCTGAGACTAGCCTAAAACTTGTGAGCCTCCTGCCTGAGTCTCCCGAGTCACTGGGAATGCAGGTGTGCACCACCAGGACTGGCTATACTATATTATTCTTAACGATATTCACCATGCTGTATATTAGATCTCTGGAACTCCTTTTCCTCATAACTGATATTTATGCCCCCTTAACAAAATCTTGTTTTCTGCACACCCCAGCCACTGGTGCCACAATTCTACTCTTTGCTTTTATGAGTTCAGTGCTTAAAATTCTACAGCTAGTGATGTCATGAAGTATTTGATTTATTTCACAAACCATAAGTTACGCCATGTTGTCACAGAGGTCAAATTTCCTTCGTTCTTAAGACTGGGTAATGAAGAACTCTTTCTCTCTCCATATATGACAAAAAAAATCATTGTCAAGACCAATGTCAAAGAGCTCTCCTCTTGTTTGTGGGAATATTATGGTTTCAGGCCCTACATTTAAGTATTTAATCCATTTTGAGTTGATTTTTTTTTTTTTTTTTGTATGATACAGCAGTCTACTTTCATTCTTTTGCATCTGGATATCCAGATTTCTTGACACCATTTATTAAAGATAATTCTTTCCTCATTGTACATTCTTGACATCTATGTTGAAGTATAGTTGACAGTATGTGTGAGTTAACGTCTGTGTTCTCTATTCTGTTCAGTTGGTCTATGTGTCTGTTTTCATACGTGTTTGATTAATATGGTTTGAATGTAACTTGAAATTAGGAAGTGTGATGCTACATTTTTGTCCTTCCTCAAGAATTTCTTAGCTATTCAGGGTCTTTAGTGGTCCTATACAATTTATTTTTTTCTCTTTCTGCAAAACTGCCAATGGGATTTTGATGCAGACTGCACTGAATCTGTAGACTGCTTTGGTAGTGTGGACATTGTGGCAGGCGAAACCCAGGGCCCAGGGTTACGCCATGTGCATCTAAAGATGGCGACTGGCAGAGAGCAAAGGGTATCCTGATTACGCCTGGAGAAGGCGTAATCAACGGTATCCTGATTGGCTGTATGATAATCAGTTCAGCGGCCTAGCGCGTGGACAGATATACTTTACATGTATGCTCGAGCGAGTGATCGCTTGACCTTTAACAGGATTGGATGGACATATCTGGTTACAATTGCTTATGCATGAGACTGCTTATATATTGAAGGTGTTATTTGAATAAGGGGAAGCTGCTTCATGAACGTCTGAAGTGTACGTGTCTTTCTTCCCGCTGGTTGGCCGTAAGAGCGAGAAGCAACTGTGGAGCCACTTGGAGCAGCCTGGCAAAGAAGCCGTGGTTTTCCGTAGGACACTTTTACAATACTAAGTCTTCCAATCCATGAATACAGGGCCTTTTACCATTATTTTTAATCTTTTATTTCTTTCATCACTGTCCTTATAGTTTTCAATTTCTTAGTGTTTTTCACTTCCCTGACTGATTTTTTTCCGAAGTAGTTTATTCTTTTTGATGCTACTGTAAATAGATTGTTTTAATTTCTTTTTCAGATAGTTTACTGTTAGTGCATAGAGAAGCAACTGACTTTAATGTTACTTTTCCACCTAGCGAATTTACCAGTTTTTTAAAAATTAATTTTAATACTTTTTGATGGAATTTTTAGATTTTTTTCTGTATATAAGACAATGTCACAAAAACAAAGGAGTTTTATTTCTTTTTTTCTGATCTGGATCCAATTTCTTTCTTTTTCCTTGCCTAACTGCTAGAACTTTCTTGCCAACTTTGCTAGGACTTCCACTACTTTTTGACTAGAAGTGGCAATATGATCCTGGAGAATATTCCAAGCATGCTTGAGAAAAATATGTTGCCGCGTTGGAATCTTCCACATGTCCGTGAGGCCCTTTGGTCGAAAGTACAGTTCATGAGCAATGTTCCTTGTAGACCTCCTGTCTGAATGATCTATCCATTGTTGAAAGTGAGATACTGAAGTTCCCTATTACTATTAATTACTGTTTACTTCTCCCTTCAGATATATTAGTACTGTTTACATATTCAGGTGTTCCAATTTTGAGTATATGTGTATTCACAATTGTCATATTCTCCTAATGATTTGACTTTCATCTTGTCTCTTGGACAATTATTACCCTATGTGTCTAACCATAGCTACCCCTGTGCGTGCTCACGCTCTCTCCCTCTCCTCTCTCTCTGCCTGTCCTGTTTGCACCATCACGGAGTATCTCTTCCTAACCCTCCATTTCCATCCTGTGTGTGTTATTTAATTCTTTGATTTTTTTAAATCTACTCAGTCACTTTGTGTCTTAGAGAATTTAGTTCCTCTAAATTTTAAGGAATTGCTGCCAATACTTCCTAGTGCCATTTTATTGCTTGATCAGTGTTTTGTAATTCCCGTGTTCTTATCTTCTCTTGCTTTCTTCTATTGGGTTTAGTAATCTTTCTATAATAGCTTATTTTCATGTTCTTCTCTTTATCTTCTGCATATCTATGACAGGATTTTGCTTTGTAGTTACCATGTTCTTACATAAAACATTCCATAATTACAATAGTCTACTTTAAGCTTATAGTAACTTAACTTCAATCACATACAAAAACTTTAAGCTTTTATTCTTCAATTTCTCATAATTTTTAAAAAAATCTCACCATTAACTTTTATGAGTATCCTTTAGCAAACAGTTATAATTATTTTAAAAATGTATCTTTTAATCTTTATACAACTGTTAAAAAGTGATTCACACACTACCAGTATTAGATATTCTTATTTGACCCAAACTTAACTTTTAGTTATTTTCATATTTCAACACACATCTGATGTCTTCTCATTTAAGAATTCTCTATGGTGAACCCCTTCAGCTTTTGTTTATCTAGAAAAGTATTATCTCTCTTCTGTTCTTTCTGATTGAGTTTTGCCAGGCAAAGTATTCTTGGTTGACAATTCCACCCCTGCCCCTGCCGCCATACTTTGAATATATCATGCTACTCATTCATGGCCTGTAAAGTTTCTGCTAAGAAGTCCACTAATAGTCTTCTGGAAATGACCTTGTATATGATGAGTCTTTCTATTGCTGCTTTCAAAATTATGTCTTTGATTTTTGACAATTTGATTACAACATGTCTTGGTAAAGTCAACTTTGGGTTGATTTGTATTGAAACTTTGATTCTCATATACCTCAATATCTAGATCTCTTGCCCAAGATTTGTTAAGTTTTCAGACATTATTTTTTAAGTACGTCTTGTGCCTTATTCCATTTTCTCCCTGAGAGTGGTGCCCTGAAATGCTCAAGTTTCGTGTGTTTTGTCTTCTGCAGAATTGAGCCAGATGATCTTAAGTGCTTAGAAGCCCTCTACAAATGTGCATGCTCATATGAGGGTGGGGGGGAGTGCAAATATGGGGAGTCAGTCATAGGGCAGGGGCAGAATGAGGTACATGAAGCACTGGAGTGACCCGTGGTCCAGTAGTGGTGGTGGAATCTATAGAAGAATTATCCCAAGAGCTCTGTGAGCTGTCCTGCTGATAGAGTCTACAAAGTACTTAATAGGTTACAAAGCCTTTTGTTGAGTTTGCTATGAGTCCTGGCCTATATTCTGTGCTTACCTCTCCTAGTCATTCAGTCATGCTGAAGCCCTCAGTATTCTGACTGGGTCAAAAAAGAAGTGGGGGCTGGGATATAGCTCAGGTGGTGGAGTGCTTGCCTCCCAAGTATAAGGCCCTGGGTTCAATCCCCAGCACCACAAAAAAAAAAAAAAAAAAAAAAAAAAAAAAAAAAGAAGTGGGCCTCTTGGGAATATCCTACACAGCTGGGAAGCCAGAGCTCACTTGCTACGATCCACAGGAAGAACTACAAGCCAAGGGACTCTCTCTCTTGTACTGAGCAGTGCTACCATGGGGGAGGGGTAACATGGGTAAAGTGAAACTGCTCTTACTCTTTTCAATCCATCTATTCTCTAAATTGTTTTCTCCCCTCAATGGAGTGGTAGAACTTAGCTGCTGGACCCTTGGATTCCTAAAAAGGTACTCTTGTCTGTGAATGGTTGTCAAAATGTATAGACTGAAGGGAAATGATGGTAGAAAACTCCTACCTTCTTGCTCTGCTGCTCATTTTCTATTGGATAGTTTTGTTTTTGTTTTTTAAATATTAAAGTTTGAGTGTTTATCTTCCCTGTAAAACCTCTTAGATGTGCATTTAGGGACATGTCCAAGAATATATTTAAATAATATGGCAAAATTAAAGAACCAGAAAAAATCTGAATTTTCTCAAAAGGACAACAATGATAAATTTTGGCAAAGGAGTATAATAGAGTGTAGTAGGTAGCAGCAATAGTATATAAATGGTAATAAATGTACCAAATATTAAAAATAATATTAAGCACAAAAAGCAGTTCTGCAGGATATATGTAATACGGTATTGTCACTTATATTAGGGTTTAAAAATGTGGCAAATGGTAACATAAAATGATCACATATATTAAAAGTATTAAAGTATGTATAGTATTGAAAAGGACTAAATTCAGGTTAGTGACTATCATGGGGAAGGAACAGGGTACACAGGGAGATTCAATTATTTCTATAACACTTTATTCTTAACAAAAACAAAACAATACAATATAATAATTATGGCAAAAAGTTAATGACACAGTCTTTGTTTTATTTCTATACTTGGAAGTATGCTTAAAATGTATAAATTTAATGAAAAAATAATAGTAATATAGAAAGTGTTTAACCTAATTCCTGACATATGGCAAGCTCTTAACAAATCTTAGCTCTTTAACTTTTTCTGAATATGAAAAAACACAAATGTAATGGCTAACCCAAAGTACATAATAAGCATTCAATCCACATAGGAAGAATTAGCTCTCAAAATGAAAATCCTCAAATGACATTTTCACATGGTCCAGGAGAAATGTAACAGGAACTGGATAAAATCAAAAGGTAAGCTTACAGAGTTAAGAAACGCCATCACCTGCCACATAACAACATTCCAGTCAGTAACACTCTGAACATATGACAGTGGTTCCACGAGTTAATACCACCTAGTGACAGCAGTGTTAGGTTTGCATGATACTCTGTATGATGTTTGCACAGTAAGAAACTTACGTGACACATTTCTCAGAACATGCCCCCTTTGTTAAGAAACAGCACATGAGTGTAAATACATCCAGTGGCTTATGTAATCTCAGAAGGCAATTTATCCTAGGTTATTAAAAATTACCTCCGAAACCAGGAAACTTGGGGTCCACAGGTTACGTAGTGGACTAAGAATTGGCTTCTCCACCACACAAGTGGAACCCCGGAGATATCCTAGGGTGCAGTCTTCCAGTGTGGACCAGCAATTGCTGGGCCCTGGAGGTGCGCTGATTTAGAATCTCCAGCCAAGAGCCTGGAGCATGCCTAAGCCTAACCTCCCCCTCCAGGAGTTCTGCCTACAGGATTACCTCTCTCTCCCTAGCAACCCGACCCTGAGGGTGGAGCAAGCATTATACTCCAAACACCACCACCAACTGCTAAGAAGGGAGGCTGAGAATCTTTGAACTCTAAGGGAAACAACTCTAACTTTTCATTGAGATCTGTTTTTTTTTTTTCTTTCTTTCCTCTTTTCTCTAATTGTGACCTTAATGATTCATGGACGCTTATACATATTCATATATTTTTTTCATTTCTCATTTCTTTCATTTTTGAAACCAATTAGTTTTCATGGGCCAGTTTTTTCATGACTAGAAGTTTGATTAGTATATTTCAGTTTATTGTGATTCTTTTATTTTTTATTTTTAATTTTAAAAATTTACTTCACCTATGCATTTTTTTCTCTTACTTATCTGTTTCCTTTGAATCTTTTCTCTCTTTTCTTCTGCTAATAGCCAGTCTCTATTGTTCTCTTTCACTCTTCCTTTAATTTTTTACTTCTATGCTCTCTCCTCCTCATAATCATCACATCCTATATCACTTCTGTCCTCTCCCTTTCCACAATTCAAAAAAGTAAACCGTTTTGCAAACTCACTGGTTTTATTGTAGGCAATAACTAATCAATCATTTCTGTTTATTGTGACAACACTGTAGATGTCGTAGCAGGAATTATTTAGTTTAATGCTGCACATAATTTGCACTCGTTGTTGCTATTATTTGTCTCCTCCTAAACAGTGAGGTACTATAAGTCTACAGGATAGAAACTCTACTGCCTCACGTCCATACAGTCAGATGTGTAGACATACAAAAAACATGAAAAAACAAGGGAACAAACTGCCCCAAACAAACCATGATTCTTCAATAACAGAATCTATCACTACCCCAGTGGAAGAGATGTCAGAGAAGGAGTTTAGAATATACATACTTAAACTAATCTGCAAGGTAAGGACATATCAGAGAGAAAATACAGGAAGTGAAAGAACATTTCAATAAAGAGATAGAGATCCTGAAAAAGCTCAGGCAGAAATCCTCAAAATGTAGGAATCAATAAACCCAATTAAAAGTTCTATGGAAAGTACCACTAACATACTAGACCATTTGGAAGACAAAGTTTCAGGCAATGAAGACAAAATATATGATCTTGAAAATCAAGTTGACCATGGAGAAAAGTTGTTAAGAGTCCATGAACAGTACTTCCAAGAAATATGTAATAACCTGAAAAGATAAACTTTAATATTTATTGGGATAGATGAAGGCTCAGAGATATAAACCAAAAGAATGCACAACCTTTTCAATGAAATACAAAAAATTTTCCAAACCTAAAGAATAAAATGAAAAATCAGATACAAGAGACTTACAGGACCTTAAATACACAAAATTACAACAGACCCACACTAAGACACATTATTATGAAAATGCTTAATGTACAGAATAAGGATAGAATTTTAAAGTTGCAGAGAAAAATAACAAGTCACATTTAGAGGGAAGCCAATCCAGACCTCAGCTGATTTTTCAATCCAGACCCTCAAACCTAGGATGTCTTGGAATAATATATAACAACCTCTGAAAGAAAATGGATGCCAGCCAAGAATAGTATACCCAGGAAAAATTAAACTTTATAACTGATAATGAAAAAAACCTTTCATTATCAACAAAAGTTAAAAGAATTCACAACTAAAAAGCCCGTTCTAACAAACATACTCAGTAAAATATTCCATGAGGAATAAATGAAAAAGAGAAAATCAGCAAAGAGAGGAACTACCCTAGAAGAATAGGCAATCAAAGGAGAAACTTATTCAAATTAAAAACCAGAAATAAATCAAATTGACAGGAATAAAAATCATATCTCAATAATAACACTGAATGTAAATGGCCTAAATTCATCAATCAAAAGACACAGACTGGCAGATTGGATTAAAAACAAGACTCAACAATCTGCTATCTCCAAAGACTCACCTCATAGGCAAAGACATCCACAGACTAAAGATAAAAGGATGGGAAAAAGCTTATCATTCACATGGATGGCAGAAACAAGCAGAGGTTTCTATCCTTATAACAGATAAAATGGACTTCAAGCCAAAGTTAGTCAGCAGTAACAAAAAATGACATTTCATACTGCTTAAGTGGAATTATATCTCAACAAGATATAACAATCGTTAATATTTACTGTTAAGGTGCTAGTCCAATAACCAAATGAAAACTCTGGTTCTTTTTGAAGCAAAGACAAAGGATTTATTATGGCCAGAGCCAAGGGAGCAACAAGCAAACAGCTCTGAAGCCTCCAAAGATGAATGCAGGTGGAGAGCATCTTAAGGAAAAAAAAAAAAAAAAAAAACCAAAGAAAGGGGGTGGGAGAGGCAGTTATAATCACAAGATACATTTTGTACATTTTCTCAGATATTACACCTTTTCAGAAAAACAATTTGGTATTAGTCCTATGGAGCAAGGATGTTGTGGTCAGGGTCCAAGTAGGAGGGAGTGGAGGTGTTAGCTTTCACGTGAGTGGGCTCATGTGGAGGGGGTCCAATTTTACATGGGGTCAGGTGTCTGAACAAAACGGAGTAAGTCTGGCTAATTATCAAATCAGTCCATAACATAATGCCCTAAACAATGAACATCTACATACATCAAGCAAACCCTTCTCAACTTCAAGAATCAAATAGACCACAACAAAATAATACTGGGTGATTTTTACACAACTCACTTACCACTGGATAGATCCTCCAAACAAAAACTAAACAAAGAAGCCATAGAACTAAAAAATGCAAGTAATATTTTAGACTAAACAGACATATATAGAATATTTCATCCATCAATGACTGAATAACTGTCTTCTCAGCAACACAAGTCATTTTCTAAAATAGATCATGTCTTAGGCCACAAAGAAACTCTTAGCAAATACAAAAAAATTGAGATAATACCTTACATTCTATTATATCATAATGGAATGAAATTAGAAATCAATGATAAAATAAAAAATAGAAGGTACTCTAATACCTGTACACTTAATAATAAGTGACTGAATGACCATCTGATAGCTGAAGAGATCAGGGATGAAATAAAAAAAATACTTAAAGGTAAATGAGAATAGTGATACAATACATCAAAATCTCTGGGAAACTATGAAGGCAGTGCTAAGAGGCAAGTTCACTGCATTGAGCTAAATGATTAAAAGAACAGAAAGTCAACAAACAAATAAACATTACATCGCAAAGTCCTAGAAAAAGAAGAAATCAACACCAAAAGCAGAAGGAAATAATTAAAATCAGAGCGGAAAACAATGAAATTGAAACAAACAAAAAATGAACAAAACATAAAGTTGGTTCTTTGAAAAAATAAACAAAATTGCTACGCCAACGAGAGAGACAAAACTCAAATTCCTAAAATTTGTGATCAAAAAGTACATATCACAACGTACACTAATGAAATATGATAATCAGAAGTTATTTTGAAATTTTGTACTCTAATAAAATAGAAAATCTTGAAGACATCAACAAATTTCTAGAGACATATGACCCACCCAAATTGAATCAGGACATAGAAAATTTAAACAGATCAATTTCAAGCAGTGAAATTGAAGACGTCATCAAAAGCCTATCAACAAAGAGAAGCCTGGGACCAGATGGATTCTCAGTCGCATTCTACCAAACCTTAAAGAAGAACTAACACCAGTTCTCCTCAAATTAGTCCATGAAATAGAAAGGAGGGAAGCTTTCTAAACTCATTCTAAGAAACTAATATCACCCTGATACCAAAACCAGGCAGACACATCAAGGAAAGAAAATTTCAGACCAATATCCCTGAATAATATAGAGGCAAAGATTCTTAATAAAACTCTGGCAAATCAAATAAAAAAAGATATTTTAAAAGACAGTGCACCATGATCAAGTGGGGTTCTTCCCAGGAATGCAAGGTTGATTCAACATATGGAAATCAATAAATGTAATTCATCACAACAATAGACTTAAAGACAAGAGTCACATGATTATCTCGATAGATGCAGAAAAAGCATTTGACAAAATACAGCATCCATTCATGTTCAAAACACTAGTAAAACATACCTCAACATTATAAAAGCTGTATATGCTAAACCCAAGGTCAACATCATTCTACATGGAGAAAAACTGAAAGCATTCCCTCTAAAAACTGGAACAAGACAGGGATGCCCTCTTTCACCACTTCTATTCAACACAGTCCTGGCAGCTCTAGCTAGAACAACTAGACAGACCAAAGAAATTAAAGGGATGCAAATAGGAAAAGAAAAACTCAAACTAACCCTATTTGCCGATGACATAATTATATATGTAGAAGACCCAAAAAACTCCACCTGAAAACTTACAGAATTCATAAATTCAGCCAAGTACCTTAATATAAAATTAACACCCATTAATCGATTGCATTCTTATGCATCAACTATAAGAAATTAGAAAAACTATCGTATTTACAATAGACTCAAAAAAACTGGGAATCTAACAAAAGAGGTAAAACAATGAAAACTACAGTACTCAAAGAAAAAAAAAACTGAAGAGGACCTTAGAAGATAGAAAGATCACAGTTTTAGATAGGCAGAATTAATATTGTCAAAATGGCCATACTACTAAAAGCACACTACACATATTTAATGCAATTCCTATTAAGGTTCTGATGACATTCTTCATTGAAACAGAAAAAGTAATCATGAAATTCATTTGAAAAAATAAAATGCTCAGCATAGGCAAAGCAATCCTTGGCGAGAAAAGTGAAGCAGGAGGAATATCACAATACCAGACCTTAAATTACACTACAGAGCTACAGTAACATAAATAGCATGGTATCGGCACCAAAACTGAAGACCAATGGTACAGAATAGAAGACACAGAGACAAACCCACATACAAACAATTATCTCATACTAGACAAAGCTGCCAAAAACATACGATGGAGAAAAGACAGCTTATTCAACAAATGGTGCTGCGAAAACTGGAAATCCATATGCAACAAAATGAAATTAGACCCCTATCTCTCACCCTGCACAAAACTCAACTCAAAGTAGATCAAGGTCCTAGAAATTAGACCAGAGACCCTGTGCCTACTAGAAGAAAAAGTAGGCCAATTCTCCATCATGGCAGCTTAGGAACAGAAATCTCAACAAGACTCCTAAAGTGCAAAAAGTAAAATCAAGAATCAATAAATGGGATGGTATCAAATTAAAATGCTTGTTCACAGCAAAAGAAAGCAATCAAGATGTGAAGAGAAAGTCTACAGAATGAGAGAAAAGCTTTGCCACCTGTACTGCAGATAGAGTACTAATCTCCAAGATACATAAAGAACTCAAAAAACTTAACACCGAAAGAAAACCAAAGAACCCAATCAATAAGTGGGCAAAGGAATTGAACGGGTACTTCACAGAATTTGAAATATGAAAGGTCAACAAAGATAAGAAAAAAATGTTCCACATCTCTAGCAATTAGAGAAAAGGCAAATTAAAACTACACTGAGATTTCATCTCACTCCAGTCAGAATGGCAGTTATCAAGAATACAAGTAACAGTAAGCGTTGGTGAGGATGTGGGAAAAAGGTACACTTATACTTTGCTGGTGGGACTTCAACTGGTGCAACCATTATGGAAAGCAGTGTGGAGATTCCTCAGAAAACTGGGAATGGAACCACTCCTCAGTTTATACCCAAAGGACTTAATTTTAGCATACTATAGTGATGCAGCCATATCAATATTTATAGCCTCTCAATTCACAATAGCTAAGTAAGCTATGGAACCAACCTAGGTGCCCTTCAACAGACGAACCGATAAAGAAAATGTGGTACACATATACAATAGACTATTTACTCAGCCATAAAAAAGAATGAAATCATGGCATTTGCTGGTAATTGGATGGAACTGGAGAGAGAGTGCTAAGTCAGTCCCAAAAAACCAAAGACTGAATGTTCTCTCTGATATGTGGATGCTGACTCACAACAGGTGGCAGGGAGGGTAGGTACACCAGATTGGATAAGGCAGACTGCAGGAAGGGAGGGACGATGGGAATGGGAAAGGCAGCAGACTGACTCAAACGGAACTTTCCTGTGTTCCTGTGTGAATGCACGACCAGTGTAACTCCACATGTATGGCCCTAAAAATGGGAAGTCACACTCCAGGGGTGTGTATATATATATGTCAAAATATATTTCACTGTTACGTATAATTAAAAAGAACAAATAAGAAAATTACTTAGTTTTTTTAAAGCACTACTTAAGAGAGATTTTAACTTTCGATTATTGGAAAATAGTTTAAAAGCATTCTACTGGGCACCAGTGGTACATGCCTGTAATCCCAGTCTCTGAAGGCTGAGGCAGGAGTATCACAAGTTCAAAACAGCCTCAGCAACTTAGTGAGACCTGTCTTAAAAAATGAAAAGGGCTGGGGATGTGGCTCAGTGTTTAACTGCCCCTGCGTTCAATCCCTAGTACAAAAAAAAAAAAAAAAAAAAAAAAAAAGCCTCCTGGCAGTTCAAAATTTTTAAATATTTTCAAATTTCTTAGAGATTTTTATAAAGTCAAAATCTTACAACAATTAACATTATGACTCATAGTTAGGAATGTATTACATTTTACAAAAGAGTAGCTTAAATACTCATCAACTCCCTATCAATCGATTTGTAAGAGTTTCCTACGTTGCTCTAATTACATTTCTCTGCATGTTTACGTCTGTCCTATTCACTATCAAATTTCAAGAGTCTAACACAATGTCTCGCCACACTGACAGAGGCACAATTAGTGGCAGTTAAATGAATAATAAGTAAATTTCTCTCAGATTATTCAGAAAGTAGTTTTTATTCTAAAAGTTTAGTAGTCTGCTAATGCTTAACAAATGAAATCCAGACTCCTCAAGGTAACCAAGGTGACCCTCTGCAACCTACTGTTTTTAATGTTGTTTTCTTCTACTTCTCTCATGTAAGCTGAACGCTACATAAATGGAAGAACATTCTATTTCCTAAACAGCTCTCACTTTCTCACCTCCTGTGGCGTCTCATCATGTCAGCAGGTGCATCTGAGATGCTCCCATCACCCCCTCTTCTGGCTTCCAATCAAGTTCCTCTGAAACCTTACTTGCGCTTTATTGCCCATCAGATAATGCTACATCCTTCAAACTGTTTCTCAATCTTTCCAACTACATTTTTTTGTGACATACTTGGTTTTAATGCTTTTAAGATACAAATAATATACCTTTTTACCTAGTTAGTTAATATTTGCATCGCCCCATCTTGTCAGATTTTAAGTTCCTTTGATATGGTCATTTTATTTTATTCACCCTCACATCACTACCTGGCACGGTTCCTTGCACAAAGGTAGTACTTGATAAGTATTAATAAACTGAATTCTGTGAAAACAATGTTCAAAAAGATTTTGCAATAACAGTTGCTAAGGAATAAAAATGAATGACCCAATAATCCAAAGCAATTATAAAAGTTGTAAGATTCTAAGAATAAACACAATAAATTTACTTAGATTTAAAAAGTCTTTGGAAGAATAAAATGTAGATTTAACAATCCCTTCCCATTTGCTAGTGAAATTTTTAATAAAAAAGACTCTATTACTTAATAATTCAAGATGTAGTTGAAAAAATCATGCTGGAAGAGTAAGACTGAAATTTGCTAAAGCATTTATAAATATACTTCCCTTCTACATTCTCTAAAAAAAGTGAACAAATTATGCTAAATAAACAAAACATTTATAGAACTTTATATATCTTGAATCTTAAAAAAACCTGATCCAGTGATATTAATTTCTATTCATCTCTGACCTCAAGATGACTTCCTGAGATGATGGTGATTGTATAATACAGAAAAATAATGCCAATAATAATAGATTGCAGTTAGGAAAGCACGTTCTCTGAACATTTTTTTTCCTCTAACAAAATTAAAAACTCACTAAACATCCTAATTACAATTGTGAATTTTTAATTTTGCCTGATTCTAATAAGTATTGTCTATCAAATAAGTAAATGGCATATTCTCCATTCTTTGGAAGGAAATAAAGTACAGCCTAAGTAGCATTTTGTGATGATGTTCTTGTATATTTTAGAGGATTTCAGGAAATCCTTTAAGCCTTTCATTCAGATCACAGGCAGAGTGATTTTCATCTGTTATCAGTACAGCATAAGATAAACAGCATAAACTCAGCTGGATTCTTTGTTTAAAAATGTATTAAAAATCAATATCTTAATATCATAGGACGATGAAAAATCAGTGCTTCAAGGATGGGAGTCTAGAACTACACTGATCAATGCAAGAGATAAGCATACAAGACTAGCTAAGCCTAATTTCATCCATTTAAACCCAAATTAAATTTAAAAATTCACTTCTGTTTTTCAAATGTTCAAAAGCTTCACGAGACTAGTGGCTACCAAAATGGATGGTACACAATTACACATTTCTATCATCAGAGAAAGTTCTATCGCACAACATGGTCCAGAACACTAGGAATTAGACTCAAGTCAGAGTCCACGTAGATGTTGTATTTTATTATTGAGTCTTATATTGGTTAACTCACAGTAGTCTGTCTGCTTCCCTGCAAGTTTCATATATCCATTATTTGATCTGAGTTGGGACCAACTCCTGTACCCTGCATAAGACATGCAAGTTCTTTCCTGCCTCAGGGCCTCTTCTTGGTACATTCTTTGGTTAGTTCATTTTCTGTCCTAGCTTGAATTTTACTGGGGTAGAAAGGCCTTCTCTGACCTTCCTAAAACAGGCCTCTGTTACCTGACTACCTACAATGACTACATCACTGTATATGGCTTATTTTCTTTGTAGAAATTGATGCATATCTCTTCCACAGAAGGAAGACCCTTCGTCTATCTTGCCTAGCACAGGCATGCACTGAGTGAATAAGTTAGTACTGTCGGATAAGTGAACGTCCTTTCCCACCTGCATAAACTCATACATCTTTGACATTGTGCTTTTATGTTCATTCCTTCCATCCTTTTAATTTCAGCTTAACATATCTTTTTTCCTAGCAAAGTATTCTTTTTAAATTTTAATGTTGAGTACAGGGATAATGAGCAAAAAGAGAATTCCCAAGATAGAGGAGGAAAATATTTTTAGGAGAACTTTCAGAGAAAATAACTTATTTTTAATACTTCACCCTGTCTCCTCGGCATAAACCCAGAGAACCAAAATATCAGCCTCACCTCTTAGTACACACATACTGCCAGGGCAGAGCTACAAAGAGGATTCAATGAGCCTGGGTGCAAGAAAAGGCAAGAGTACAGGGGAAAAGGAAGGAAGAATTAGCAAAAGACAGAAATTAATTTTCCACTCACTTCCTTGAATGAACTATTTTCTAATCTTTGCATATTTGCCATCCAATGTCTACTACAGCACTATAAGAGATCAATGCCACTGGAAATATTTTCTACTTACATAGAGAACACAAAATAATTGAAAAAAAAAACCACTAAATTTCACAAGAATCCTGAAGGGATCATTTAAGAAATCAGTTATCTTTATCAGTTAAAATATCTTTAGAAAGTCACATATAATTGCAAAAACAGGGATAAGAGTTTTCAACACATTGGAAAACTCCAATTTTCAGAGATGTCCATAGAATTTAAGTCTCATTAGTTCTAAAGGTAACCTGTATTCTTCTAAGAGCAATACTCTTTGAAATGGTCATTGTAAAAAGCAACTCACAAAACTCACTTCCTCCAATATAAGCTTTGTACTAACGCCACTTAGGACTTTTCACCATCACACATCTAATTTTCACAGAAATTATTTTTGAAGTTCAAACTAAAACTACAAGAAATACATACCAAGTTCCTGTAACTTTATTTTTTCAATAGAAAATATGGAAAATCATAAAATATGTCCATCTAACACAAGTCCTGGTAATTTTAGGGTACTTAGTGTAAGGAGAGGGAGGGGCATTTCTTTAGGAATTTATCTTGAAAAACAAAATGATAAAGTAGGTTCTTATATTTCCCAAGCTGATCATAACATTTCACATCTCTGACTTTCACTGCATATGACAATTCAAACCACGTTCAAAGATCAGCAGTAGGGATGGAGGGGAAAGATCAACAATATCGATCAGGCACCTTCTGATAAGAACTCTGACATCTGGGACACAGAGTTGTATAAAGAGGCAAAAAAATGTATGAAGGATTTCTATTGCTTGCAGTAGCAACCAGGTTAAGTTACAAGAGACCCGGGCCAGTGCTCCTGGGTCCCACATACTCCTTGATACTGATTTCTTTGTACTTCTTCCCTTACTATAAAATGAACAGAAAACAAAAATTTTCTTGAGGATTTTTTTCTAGAAATTCACATAATGTTTCTGAAGTAAAGAACCCCAAAAGGAACACTCAATGCACAAGGCCATGGCTGTGGGTATTACTGCAGAAAGCTGATTAATCTCCCTCTCTGCTATTGTCTCGCCTCCCGACTCATGATCACAAACTATGCAGGAAAAAGCAAGACCCCTGGAAACGGGAGTTTTGAGACAGCAACATGTGCTGAAGATCTGGGGAACTGTGGAGGAATTTTAGGCAGGAACAAAATGCCACCACTAAAAATAAGAGATAGGAATCAGGATTTGACTGACTAATTACAAAAACAGTCCATGTAAGAGAACCTGTAATTGCTCTGAAGAGTATACTACTGGGCAAGGGAAGATTTGTCCCTCTTGGTCTGCTACCCTCAGGCTTCAACTAATTATAATCACAATGCATAATGCAGCTACACCTGAAGGGCTATCTGGAGTCACTGCTATGCTATCTGGTAAAACCATCTTTCATAATCAAGTCAGTCACAGCTTCAAGCAGATACAGTGCAATAACATGCCCAGAGATCTTTTCAGGCCTATGCTACAAAATATTCAGCAGAGGCAAAACAAAAGAGAACAAAAACCCTAAGAAACTAAGTAAAAATGAAAGGTTGCTGGATTATGAAAGATTTTCTGTCATTTAAATGATTACAGTTCTTAGTTAAGTATCCATAAAAAAAGGTAATATATAAAAAAAGAATACGATAATCATAGTGAAGAGAGATGGATAGCTTTAGGACTCTGTACTCTGAGTTCAATTTCTAGAAATAAAAACACAGAGCAGCAACCTAATGTTGAATATACATTAAAAAAAAATGTATACGTACACCCAAGCCAATAATAAACTAGCCCTTTCTAACACCTCAAAAACAATACTTTCATTTTTTTTTATAATTAAAAACATTTTCTGTTCCAATTATAAGATAAACTTATACAAAACAATCTAATTAGG
The DNA here is from genome assembly GCF_902686455.1 of Sciurus vulgaris. Lineage (NCBI taxonomy): Eukaryota > Metazoa > Chordata > Mammalia > Rodentia > Sciuridae > Sciurus > Sciurus vulgaris. The sequence continues at coordinate 9,603,570 of NC_136469.1, forward strand.
AACTACGACTGTTATTTTAATATTCTATAATGTGGGGTTCAATAAGTATATCTTATTGGCTTAAAAAAGTTCTTACACCCAACATTTTTATGAAAACAGGATATTCAAGGAAATATTAAAAATAATACCATACATTACTATTTGAGTTAATTTATACTTTTGTCATAATTTACAAGAATTGAAAGTTACAGCACACAACTACATACATTTTGAGAAACAAACTAAGGATGTTTCAAAACAAGAATGAATTTTCTTTTTGGAATTCTGACCATTTTAACATCATATATTCCTTCAACATTGGGGGAAAATAAGCAATTTCTGTGGACAAAAAAAATTTACTTTCATTAAGCAAAAACAAACTTTCCTCTTACAAGAATCAAAGTTGTAAGCAAAATTTCAGTGCTGTAGACAACATCACACAAGACTAATTCTAAGTGGAATTTATATTGCTTGCATACTGATGTAGATATATTTACAACTAAATATGAATCTGGTTCATTAGACCTTTACCTGTATAGAAGAATGCTTGAAAAAATTTTCCACTTGATGTCTTCTAAAATCTTCATTTAGTTGTTGATCTGAAACAAAGGTCAAAACCAATTTAAGTTTATTGGATAATGTTCAGTTTTCTAAAATTAGAAAACTAGTAATAATTATTTGATGTAACCTATGAAAAATGGCTAGTTTCTACCACCACTGCTTCTCAACATAAGATAATCAATCAATTTCAACACACCATTTGAGAACTTAAAATGAGGCCCTTTTATATTCCTATATACCAACTAACTGTTGTCAATGGGAAAAAAGTTTTGAAGTTTGGATTTTCAGATTAGGAATGCTCTATCTGTAGTAGGAAAAGAAAAAAAAAAAAAAGCTTGAAGCTACAAATCTATTCCAAAAAAAGCTAGAAAAAGAGCAGCAAATTAAACCTGAAGAAAGTCAAATGAGGGAAATAATAAAGATAAATCCAGAAAAACAAATCAAAAATAAACTCACAAAAAGAGGATAGTGCACACTTACAATCTCAGAGGTTCAGGAAGCTGAAGCAGAAGGATCACAAGTTCAAAGTCAGCCTCAGTAACTTACGATGCCCTAAGCAACTTAGCAAGACCCTGTCTTAAAATAAAAAGGGCTGGGATGTGGCTCAATGGTTAAGCACACCTGGGTTCATTTCCAGTACAAAAAAAAAGGCAAGAATGTCAAAGAAGCATTGATGAGATTCAAGACACTTTCATAACAAAGTCAGGAAGGTAGGACCAGAAGAAAACAAACAATATGATAATGAAAACTTACAAAAACATAATAAATATCACAGGAGGGTGAAAAATGTTGAAAAACTTTCTCTTGTAAATCAGGCTGACACAAGGATAAATTCTCATGGCATTTACTCAACACTTTACTGGAAGTAAAGTAGCACAATAACTAAAAGAAACAAAAAGTATAAAGGCCACAAATAAAGTAAACTCTTATTACTTATAATTAAAAGTGTGTGTGCAGTTAAAGCATACAAAGAAAACAAATCTTAAAATCAATAATCAAGTTTAGCAAGGTTGTTGGACATGAGATCAATATACAAAAATTAATTATATATAAAAATGACTGGCACTATACCCAAAGGACTTAAAATCAGCATACTACAGAGATACAGTCACATCAATATTCAAAGCTACTCAATTCACAATAGCCAGACTGTGGAACCAACCTAGGTGCCCTTCAATTGATGAATGGATAAAGAAACTGTGCTATATATATACAATGGAATATTACTCAGCCATAAAGAATGATAAAATTACGGCATTTGCAGGCAAATGGGTGAAATTGGAGAATATCATGCTAAGTGAGATAAGCCAATCTCAAAAAGCCAAAGGACGAATGATCTCGCTGATAAGTGGATGATGACACATAATGGGGGGTGGGAGGAGTTAGTGTTAGGGTTAGGGAGGGGGGCAAGAATGGAGGAGGGGTGGAGGGAAGGGAAAAAATAACTGAATGAATCAAACAACATTACCCTATGTAAATTTATGATTACACAAATGGTATGCCTTTACTCCATGTACAAACAGAGAAACAACATGTATCCCATTTGTTTACAATAAAAAAAAAGAATGACTGGCAATATAAAGTTAGAAAACAATAAAAGATGTCATTTGCAGTATCGTCGAATAACACCAATGCCTAGGAATAAATAAAACCAAGAAGTATAAGACCCTTACACACACACACACAAAAAACAACAACAACAACAAAAAAAAACTATGAAACATTCAGTAGAGAAATTAAAGACCTAAATAAATATAGAGAGATATTCATGACTTAAAGAGATATTCATGCTTTACTATTAGGCTGTCAATTCTCCCAACACTGATCTGTAGATTTAATGCAATTCCAATCCATACTCAAAAGAAAAAATTATGGAAATTGAAAACCTGATTCTAAAACATAGATGGAAATGCAAAGAAAATAGCCAAGACATTTTTACTAATGAAAATGAACAAATTATATCTATGTACAATGATATGAATAAATCTCCAATCTCAGGTTGGAGAAAATAAGTCACACACAAAAGAATACACAGTTTACGATCTTATATTTTAAACTTCAATACAGTTAAAACTAAATCACCGTGTAAAATTAAAGACTGGTTACCTCTGCCAATATTTGAAGAGGAGGGATCGTAATTACAAGGGGTTGGTTATTCTGGGGTTCTAGCAATGTTCTATTTCTTGATGTTAGTGGTGGTTACATGAGTTTTGCACTTTATAACACTTTGCTAGGCTTTATATTCACATTTTCTGTTATGTATGTTACAAATAAGCAAATATATACATACATATATACACATGTTAACTAGTTGCTCCTGTAACTGGTGTAGTCATTTATCGATGATATCTTTTGTGATAACGAAGTTTTTTTTTTTAACTTGTCAATGGACATTCATTTATATGCAGTGCTGAGAATCGAACCCAGTAGGCCCACTGTTTATTTATAATGTAGTCTATTCATATATTTTGTCTTTCTAGTAAAAAAACTGTTAGTCTAACTGAAGAAATCTTCCCCTATCCTGAAGACATAAAGACACCCTCGTAGGCTTTTTTCTGAAAGTTTAAACAGAATTTATTCCTTCAATCAACCTAGAGATGATTCTTTACATATTGTGGGAAAGATATTTTTATTCTTTCTTTCTTGTTTGGATGGCCAATTGTCCTGCTATCATTTACTGAGCAGTTGGTCCTTTTTCCATTGCTTTGTTCCTTGCTTAGTATTTGTGAATAAAAATTTCTAAATTTTTATTTCACTGACATATGAGCTATCAATTTGAAAAGATTATATGGAGTGAATAACTGGATGTTTATGGTAAGTTTTAATACCTAGTAAAATGAAATTTCCCACCTGGCTTCTCTTTAAACTCGATTACGCGTTCACAAAGCTTTTAGAACTAGATTGTCAAAATGGATTGTATTGAATCTATCCATTAGTTTATGCAAGAACTGACGTTATTTACCATACTGAGTTTTCTAATTCATAAATTTGATGTTTCTTCATTAATCCAAGAATTCTTTTATATACTATATTTTATAATTTTATAATAGCAAGCTATCTTTTCAGTGCTCAAATCAGCCCAATAATTAAATGATTATATGCGTATGTACACACACACACACACACAAATTCACTGCTGGATTTGTTAAAAGTTTATTTTGGATTTTAGTTCTAATACACATAAATAACATGGGTCTATAATTTTCTTTTCTTGCAAGTCTGTTTTTTACATAATAGCTAAGAGCATGGACAACAAAACTAGACTGCCTTGTTCAAATCCCAGGTCAGTCACCTATTAGTTATTAGTTAATCTTGACTTTGTGGTGGTACTTATCCACTTGAGATCTGTGGCATATGGAGATTAATAGCAAAGGCAAAAGTAAGCAGCTGATCCCTGATAAGGTGTTATCGGGCATATGCCATACAGAAGGAGGGGCATAATCATATTGATTACTTACAAAAGGGCAGATGGACTAACGGGCAGCAGTTACAGCCTGGGCCAAGAAAGTAATAAAAATGACCTGGCAAAGCATTAGGAGAATGCAAGACAATAAATAAAGGGTTCAAAGAACAGAACTCCTGACGAGGTCCAAGAACAGCTGTAGCTGGAGTACATTGAAAGTGGGGCAACTTGAGTACTTTTGCTTATGCCTATAAAGATACAAACAAAAACCAAATAAACAAATTGATGGTGTGCAGGTCATTGGACACCAGATAATAATGATCAGAGATATAACACAAACGAGATAAGCTCTGTGACTGCCCCAGCTGAATGACTGCAGAGACTGTTCAGGTTATTTCACAGGGAGAACATGAGGCAAAGTCCATCAGTCTGCAATGAGAAGAAGCTGGAGCAGAGATTTGGTGAAGACCAACCAAACTAGAATAGGCAGGAAAAAATGAAGGTTGAGTATCTCTTATTCAAAATGCTCGGTACCAGAGTGTTTCATATTTGGAAATTCATTGTATTTCAGAATATTTGTGTAGACTTTAATAGTTAAGCATCCTAATCTAAAAATTGGAAAAGTTCAAAATTCTACAACGTTTTCATGTTGACACTTGAAAAGTTGGATTTCCAAGCATTTCAAATTTCACATCTTTGAAATAGCAATCTGTATTAGAAGGCTGTACAGAGAAAGAAGTATGGGCGTTCAAGAAGAGACTACTCTACAAGTACATGACAAAGTAGTGAATAGCTTTCTAAAGTTGAATTTGTAGTTTAAGATCTTTCCACAAAGAAAACTCCAGGTCCACTTGGCTTCACTGGTGAATTCTACCAAACATTTAGGGGATAAAATAATACCAACTCTACACACACTCTCACAGAAAACTGAAGAGGACAAAATGTTTCCCAAGTAATTCTAAGAGGTTAGCATTACCTCATACCAAAAATCACAGAGACATTAGAAGAAAGCAAGTAAAGAAAGAAAGATAGGGGGTGGTTAGATTCATGAGCACAGATATTAAAAATTTAAGCAAACTTCAATAAAATCAAATTCAACGATGTAGAAAAAGGATTGTAGTACAAAGTAAGGTTTATCCCAGGAAGGCTGGTGGATTTAATAACTGAAAATTAATCAGTATAATTTCCCTATCAAAATAAAAATTGAAAAAAAATCTGATCATCTCATTGGATGCAGAAAAAGCATTTGAAAAAATACCCAGTATCCATTCTAATAAAAAATTTCAGCAAACTAGAAATAGAAATGAAAATTCTCAACATCCTAATGAAAATATCTATAAAAAATATAGTGGGGCTGGGGTTGTAGCTCAGTCATAGAGTGCTTGCCTAGCATGTGTGAGGTACTGGGTTTGATCCTCAGCACCATATAAAAAATAAATAAATAAAACAAAGATATTGTGTCCATTTGCAACTAAAAAAATTTTTTATAAAAAGAAGTCTTAAAATAAAAACATATAGAAAGATATTTTCTCCCTAAGAACAGGAATAAGATAGGGTGTAGATTCCCACCTATCACTTCCATTTAATTCTCTACTAGAAAGTCTAGTGAGGGAACTAAAGCAAGAAAAGGAAATGAAAGGCATTCAGATTAGAAAGAGGCAAAACTATTTCAGATAAGATTGTCTATGTCAAAAATTTAACAAAACCTACATAAAATTTACTGTAATTAATGAATTTACCAAAAGTTATTTCTATATATTAATAATCAAAAAATCAAACTGAAAGTAAAAGAATACCATTGACAATAGCATCAAAAACTTCAATACATAGGGAAAAAATTGACAAAACCTACATATTAAAAACTATAAAGTATCACTGGTCAGAGGACTCAATATCATTAAGCCATGAATTCTACACAAATTGATCAACAGATTCAATATAACGTCTCTCAAAATCCCAGCATCTTTAACGAAAAAGAACAAATTTAAACTTTATTTGATTTCAAGAGTTATCACAAAACTGCAATAATCAAGATAGTGGGGTACTGGTGTTCAGATATACAAATAGATCAGTGGAACAAACAGGTTCAGAAATAAATCAACACACATAAGGACAACTGATTTTTAACAAACATGCAAAAATAATTTGGTGGAGAAAAGACTGTCTTTTCAATTGAGCAATCACATATGTAAAAAAGTAAACCTGGACTCTTACCTTATGCCTTGGACAAAATTATACTATTTAACAGTGGGTCTAAACATAAAGCCTAAAACTACAAAACTTCTAAGAGAAAAATCTTGCAGCCCTAGACTAGGCAATTATTTGTTAGATATGACACAAAAAGCACAACTCATAAAAGAACCAAATTAAAAACTTCTGCTCTAATAAAGACACAGTTAAGAGAATGAAGAGAAAAAAATGAGTCTATCACTGCCCATACGGGCAGGAATGAATACATGGTTCCTCAAACAGATTTAAAAGTTCCTCTTTGAACAAGTCCCTTAAGGACTATGAGATTTCCCTTTCCAGATGGAGGTGGAAAATGGTATACTGCCAATATGCTAGAAGTTTACTCTACTAGAAGCATGACTGGATATAGACTGGTCTGTGCTTAACACATGTAAAGATGAAAAAGTAATTCTCAAAGGTAATGCAGTAGAGAGCTGGCAGTTGAAAAATACCAAAACAAATAAACTGCCTTGAATGAGGCTACCAAATTCAACTGAAAACAATAAAAGGAGGAATCAAGATCCGCAGAAGTCAAAGTAGAGAAGGTGAGAGGCAGGTGGGAAGATGGAACTCATTACTATGTGTGAGCTGGTGGATAGGTGGTTTTCTTAGGTAACCCACCATCTTTAACTGGCATGTAAGGTACAGTTAAAGAAAAAAGAAGAGGGGTCACAGACACCTCATTCTCATCTCATCATGCAAACCCTACCATTCTACGCTCCACCTTCCTGAATAAACAGTTATTTCAAGACTGAACCTTTGCTTCTCCTTCTATTTGAGATTTCCTTCTTCCACTCCACCTGTCTTCTGGTGGACTACCAATCATTTTTGAAAAAGTAAATTACCATGTTTTGACTGTCTTATTTGGTTATTTGGTCTAGTATTTGGATCTCAGTTTTATCTAAGAATTCCAATTGGCTGATTCTTCTAAAACTCAGGTATTCTCCCCTAGCCAAACTCCTCAAGTTACTTAATGGCATTCTTCTATCACACATGTTCCTCATAACAGCCAGAATGGGCTTTCCAAATCACAACTTGATCAAGTCAATTTCAACTGAATTCCTTACAGTGTTTACTATAGCCTATGAAATGGTCCAAATTCCTCAGCACATGGAAGACAAGGCCTTTGATCACCCAATTCCATTCTAGACCTTCAATGTCACTTGCTATTTCTCTATATAAACCTTCATATTCCATTCGTGCCAACCCTGTTGCAAGTCTTTTAACAACCGATATCCTAATCCCTTCCAATACTGTACTATTTGGGATATCTACGCAGTTGTTCACATAATAAATTTATGCTGATACTTCAAGTTTCGGCCAAAGAGCACCTTCCTTGACAACAGTTTAATAATATAAATTGTGATGGTCGATTTTTGTTTAGCACAATGCATCTGGCACTACTCTAAACCCTTTATGTATTTTAACCGTTGTTTAATAATTACCCTATGAGGAAACAAGTTAGAGAGCTAGCAGTTGCTGCCACTTCAGTATATTTGTGGGATTTATACATTTCCCTCCAATAATTTAACACTGTTTTGTCCATCTCTGCAACTGCTAGGCTTGTATAGTGCCTGGCACATAATAGAAACAAGTTCAATGAACATCTTCTAAACAAATGGCGAGAGTTGTGCCTCTAGGGTCTCAGTTGGAAACTCTTCCTGGCCATTGGCCCTCTCATTTCTCCAGAGCACGAAAGGCGCATAGTAAACACGTTCAGGGTCTAGCAGCGTCCCAAGCAGGCTTAAGCAAACCTCAAGCACTGACCGAACGCTCTGCGTAGCATCGAGACATCCTCGCGTATACATCGCCATGCTTTTTATGCAGCTAACTTTAAGTTTTTACAAATTTCCATGCTGGGACCCAACAGCATTCAAAAAACACTGCTCCACGATGACGACATTACATGTGAATGCCCAAAAAAAGGAATATGGAGCTTACTTTGGTCTCCCAGAGAGTCGACTTCTGTGGCCATTTCCATAGTTTCAGTCGGGAGCTTCGAGCACCTTCACCTTCCTCGGAACCCGGAGCTCGCGGTGCGGGAAAACGCAACTCCGGCCGCGCTCGCCAGGCTGTCAAGCGCCGAAGCGGGGCATCGGCATCCAACTCACGCAGCGTCCGCCACCCGCCGCGCCTCCGGCCCGGCGTCGCAGCGAGTCCCCCGCCCCGGCAGGGACTTCGGATTTCAGAGCTGCTGCGGGCTCACCAAGTGGATCGCGGCACGTTCGGCCGAATCCCACCGGGAGCGAAGAGGACGCGGGTGCAAGAGGTGTCCCGCGAGTCTCTCGGGGTCCCGCGAGCCGCCTGCGCGAGCGCCGAGGCGGAGGCGGGCAGTACGGCGGCGGCGACCTTCGCGAGGTGGGGGACAACGCCGGGACCGCCACGAAGCCCCGGGCCAGCAGCGGAAGTCCACTCGGCCCGCCCTGCGACTTTGAAACCGGTGCCCCGGACCGCTCCTTGGAGACGGTGACGCTGCCTCCGTCATCACGCGGGCGTCAGCGCTTACGTCACCGCGCTTCCTACGGCCCCGGCACGCTATTGGCTGGCTGTCAAGCGGTGGGCGGGTCCGTGGGAACCTGGCTGACAGCGGGCAGAGCCACCCGCTTAGCGCGCCGGGCCAGTGCGCGGGAGGTGGCGCCAGGTGGGTAGGGCATTGTGCCCATATTTTAAATCCCCTCGGCATCTACGGTTGCTGATATGCTGAGCATTTCTGGAGTGGGAAAATCCGCTGGCCAAAGGGGGTGGGCGAAAAGCATGTGGGTGCCCACCGCTGCCGGGGAACCGGGGCGGCAGACTCCCTCACCAGGGCTACTTCGGGGTATGGACTTGGTAATCTCCGGAGTACAGTCCTGCCCCTCGTGGGTCTGTAGAGAAAAAAGACAGCTGTGGATTGAATATTTAACTCCTTCGTGATAAGGTCTGCACTCGCAAGTACCCCAAAGATCCTGCACAGTTAGCAGTTATTTCTTCAAAGATGTTTGTTTCCTCAAGAGAGAAAATTTACATTTTGTGCAAGAAAAAAAGGTAAAATTTACATTTGTGGATAGATTAGTTTCCAATTTTAAAAAATTAATTTTCTCTGAGCTTGAAACTATTTTTTACAAAAATACATAACATTGGAAGAAATTATAACACTAGCAATAAAAACTTAACTTGAAACAGCCCCTGGTTGCTTCCCCCCTCCACCGTCCGCGGTACTGGGGATTAGAACCCAGGGCCTTGCTGCTTGCGAGGTAAGCACTCTACCGACTGAGCTATATCCCCAGCCCCAGTGCTTTTTAATAGATTGTATTTTAGTGGATTGAAATAAAGTTCCACTAAACTAACATGTCATAAATGCACCTTTATTGAGTTTTTCATTTAACGGTTTGAAAAGTCTTTCCCCCTGTATTCACACTGTAATATAAACAAAATAATGTTAGCAAAATGCATCAAGACATTTTAATAATATATTCGAGTATGTCCAGTTAGGTATGTGAGGACTGTTATGGGTTTTACTCCATCTGATTATTAAGAAAATGAGATTGTTCTTTCCTCTAATGACTGTTAAATATTTATGTGTAGGCACCATAGAAAGATTTAATTAGTTTTAGTCAGTTAAGATTGAACTTGTTCTGATTTTTAGTGGTCATGAAGTTAACACAAACACTTATTTGAAGGGAGAAGTGAATGTGCAAGCTCCAACTCTTTTTTAAAGTTCAGTGACTTTTCATGAACTTCTCACTGACTGCCTAAAGACATGCTTGTAACTTCTCCTACATTTGAACCTTGTATGTTGTCATATTGTGATTTAAGCGGATATCAAGTCAGTAGTTATAAAACTACATTGACACTCAAATTTGATAGAAATATTAGTGTGACTGCAAGCAAAGAGTTTCTTCTGGATGTAAATGAGGTGTGGTTTTTAAATAAACTGAATAATGAGACCAGAAATATTTTTGTCTACATTTGAATTGTTGGCTTATATGACTGTGGTCAAAGTGATTGCAAACCATAATTTTTTGTTTTTGTTTATATTTTGTGTGGGTACAAGACTTTTCTGCTTGAATTTTAATAGTGTTTTCAAAATAACTTTCACCATTAGTAAACAAAATTGTAATGATTCTTACTTATCTTTAAAATAACCTATGTAGTGTTTTCTCCTTAAATCTTCTCCCAAGCTCTCTATCCCGTTTTCCCCAAGGTAGGAGCTTTTTCCCAAAGCTCTCAAATTCTTCCTGCAGTCTTCATCAAACTAATCCGTGATTCGTTTCCAGGCTTTATCATAAAACCTGGGACATAATAAAGTTTTTTTTTTAATCTCGTGTTAAAGAATTCAGTGAATGTGCATGGAAAGTATCTGTGAATGTAAAAGTATCTATGACTGAAAAGAGGCAAAGAAAAGTACTTACATGTTTATTCTTAAGGCATTATATCATGGTTAATATTAGATACTTTTCTTCATTAAAGAAAACCCTTGAAAATTACATAGATTGAAAATTAATGAAAGATTTTACTCATATGAATTCAATCAACTGACATCTAGCACTATATGCAGACTATTATGAAAAATATGAATACAAAGTGGAAAATACAAACTTGACATTTAAGCAAGGTTCAAAGCTGATCACACAGTTAAAAAGTGTCTGAGCTGAGATTTGAACCCAAGAGGTACAGCTCCAATTTCACAATTGTTAACCACTATGTATGTTTCCCACTAGTATAATATAATATATGGTAGCGTTTTATAATTAATAGTTTTGTTTATAAGGTCGGTTAGCCTTTAACTGCAATAAATGAACGACTGCTGTACAGGTTCTCTTGTGGCCTTAACTGCTTACGGGTGATTTTCAGATGGTCGCATAGTATTCATACTGCCGAATTACCCTTCCTGCTTTTAGGAAACCGCTCAAACTTCAGCGGAATGATGAAAAGTCCGCAGACGCCGGTCCCCGGCTCTGGAACGCATTTCTTCCCTGGAAAAGCCCGGCGTCTGCGCGGGTCCTGCGAGCCCCGCCCCCAAGGCGTGCGCGCGGCGGGCGGGCCAGGCCACGCCCCCGGACCGGCCAGGTCACGCCCCGCGGGGCCGCCGCGCCGGCTGCCTGGACGCTGCGTGGCTTCCGGGTCTGGGCGCTCGCGACCCCGCCGCTCCCCGCTGGCCGGCGGGGCCTGGGTCTTCTCGCCGAGAAGTGCTGCCAGGTGCTTAGCTGCGCCGCCGCCTCGTGCTGGCACGGTGCGCCCCGCTTCCCAGGCTACCTTCCTCATTTCTCCGTTCTCGTTAGTGGGCGCGGCGGGAGGGTGAAAAGAAAGCGGTATTGTTGAATGACTAAAGGAACTCTAGCCAAGAGAGGAATTGGGAAATCTTCCTTGCAAATTGTTTATTAAGTAAGCACCTTTCCCTTAACGTCCTTCTTTTAAACTTTCTGGAATATTTTTTTTCTCCTATGCTCTTCATGCTCCGGGGTCTTGGCGCCTTTCCTTTTCCTGACTTTCCTTACAAAGGTCTTTCCGCAGTGAGGATAAAGCAGTGATTATTGGGAGAAGTATCATTTTTACTTCTTTTGTTGGAAGAGTAATTCGAAGAACAAGGGCTAAATGTGCGAAAATTCAAATTAACAATAAACATTTTAAGAAAGTCTAAACATCCAGTATTTCAAATTACAGAGTAGGACCGTGATCACCATAATACTAATCTCGTTTATGGAAATGTTCAGTCATCATGCTATTTAAGACTTTCGGCCTTAAATTAGAATTTAAGAATATTTTTGAATTATTTATTTTAAAATACCAATGCATATTTATCATAGCATGAAATTCAAACAGGTTAAAAAGAAAAAAATGATAAAATTCAAAGTAAGCCTTCCTCCATGTCTCAAGCAGATAATTTCCTCCAGCAAATTAATCAGTGCTACCACTGGTTTCTTAATATGCTTCCTGAGAAGCACCACTAGCAGATATGCAAATAAGCTTGCTTTTTATTAAACAACTGCACAATTTTACACCTGCTTTTTTCACCTTGCAATATACTTTAGATGAACATATAAAACTGCCTCATTGATTCTGAAAGCTATGTAGTATTTCATTGTATGATTTTTTTGCCAGTCCTCCACAGAAAGTTGCTTCTAATATTTTGTTATTCTACACAGTGTTACCTACCACAAAATACTTATAGTGTTGTCATTTTGATAATGCCCAGGCATTACAACTCTTAGAACTATTGAGTTAAAGGATATTTGCATTTTTATTTTGATACATAACTGATATATTGCTCTTCACAAGAAGCTGTACCAATTTTACTCCAATAGCAATGTGGTTTTTTTGTCTTCATTAACACAGCACGTTATCACACTTTTTGATCCTTGCCAATCTAAGTGAAAATTTGCTGTCTTAGTTTGCATTTCTTTCATTGTCAATGACACTGAATATTTTGTGTTTTCTTTCTGTGAAAAGACTGTTCATATCTTTAATCCACTTTTCTGTTGGGATTTTGTTGTTTTTTATTGATTTGTTGAAGCTCTTTATGCATTAAAAAATAGCTATTCATTTGAAATATGAGCCACATATACGTTTTCCAAGACTGTCTTTTGATTTTGTTAATGGGAGGCTCCGTTTCAGTGGTGGAGGAGGGAGGCTCCTCCTTTTGTTTGATGGTGGAGAGGGAGGCTGCTGTTTTTAATTTATGTAGTCAAGTGTTTAGGTTTGGAGACATATTTTAAAAGTCTCTACCCAAAGATCTTATTTAAAAAAAAAACTTTTTTTGTAGTACTAGGGATTGAATTATTGTTTTTATATAGGTTAATATTTTATGTTTAAATCTTCAATTTATCCAAAACGTGGTTTGATGACCCTTCATCAAACTATATTTCTGGATTGCAGAGTGAAACAGGTGAGTGGAAGTGGGGACCTGGCCTGGCCAATGGCGACATGAGAATCATCCCAAACTCCCCATAGATTTCTCCCACTTTATTTCCCCAGCACCTGGCATATATCCAAACAAAATGGGTGCTTAATAAGTGCTTAGTGAACTAATTGGAAAGGAAATTTCTGGGTATGACAGATCATCATTATCAGCCATTGTCTTGATGTGTAGTGTTAAAGGGATGAGGACGCCACTAACAACAGGTTTCTCCTGAACACAGCTTGACAGTCATGGAATTGTAGATGCAGAACCTAAAACAATATCCATCTAACAGACTGCCAGTGAGCTCCTATTACTTACAGGCGTTCTTGAGGCTGCTGGGGAGACAGTCACAAATCAGTAAGTCATGCACAGTGAACTCTGTGATTCAAAGTGGAGCACTGTACCCCAATAGAGAATGACTGAAGGCAGTGCCAGGCCCCGGGGTGTGGGGCAGTGGCAATCAAATTGTCTCCACTTAATGAGCATGTGGGCAGAGAAACTGAAAGGCAGTAGGGGTTAAGACTCAGGAATTTAGAGAATTGTCAGTTGTCTGTTTGAGTCCATATCACCTTTAGATTAGATTGTTAACTAGTAGTCAGGACTATACTTTTCAGGTTAGTTTTAAAGTAAGTGTTATGCATACTTAGGTTGACATGAGTATTCTTTAAGTAGTAATAAAGTCTAAAAAATTAATTAGTCATTCTAATAATAAACTAAACTTATTTTATCCCATTAAAGTCAAACCTATATTCTGCCCTTTGATATATCAGCCATGGTGTTACTGGTACTTGTGAAAGTTTGGTCACTATTTCTTGCAATAATTTTCAAAAAAAAAAATGCTCAAAGAAACCTTAGGGGAAAAGGGAAGCAAACAAACAAATAAGACCCCAGTAGAAAGGTTTGGGGTATCATTACCTCATTCTCAGCAAGAACATCTCTGCTTTTTTTAGTTCTTCCAAATTAAGGAACATGTTTTAAAGTAATTTGAAACCTACGAAGTATACCTCACTCTGTCTATGAGACTCACCTTGTGTACATGGAAGTGACAGGTCACTTTTAGGAGCATATAAGTGGATTTGGTTTTATTCCATTTTGACATACAGACAGTTGCCTGACTATTGGGATTTGCCTAGGGATCCCTTTAGTACATGCAGCACTTTGGAGAATATGGTGGTGTATGAAGAATGAGTGAGTCTGCAAGAACTTGTTAGTTACTGAGCTGTATTATATTTTTCAAGAATTGTCAAGGATGGTCACACTCCAAATTAGGAAAAGAGCATACTCTGTCAGCATTGTTGGTGCCAGAATCAAAGTGAATTAGCTTTTCTAACACCTTGGTTTAGTTATATTTCTTCCTATAGGCCTCAAGAGGATACTTACTACAACCAAAATTTGGGATGGGGAGTTCCACGTTTATTTTTGTAGAATATTCCCTGATGTTTCAATTGAAGAAAATTAAATTATCTTTGAACTATTTTATTCCTTATTAACCAAGACTACATTCTGTATAAATCAGAGTCTGTTTATAGTCTTAGTGCTCCTTGAGCTTATTTCAGTAGTGAAGAATAGGAATTACTGAACATTTTCTTCTGAAGTACTATCAGTTTTTATGAATTGTAATAGAAAAACTAAATTTTTGAGATTATTAAAATTGCTGGCAGAGATGAAAATTATCAAAACTATATACTTTTGAAAAAGGATTACAGAGATCTTAGAGCAACACAGCTTAGATATGTGGCCTCCCACTGCTTGGCACACAGTAGAATATATATTGATGGAATTAAATTTATCCTCAATTTCATAACTTCATTACTTGATGTAAAAATAATGTGAAGCAAGGGAATGCATTAAAAGATTTCAGATAATGGAAGTTACAGTTTGGAAATATCATTAAATACTAAATCAGGATTATCTTCTGGATAAGACATAGAAACCAGTATTAATTTGGAGAATCTATCACTTCTAAAATAAAGTTTTCGTCCTACAATGTCTTTGTCTGGGAACACATGGCTGACATTGGTTTGGATGCTGGTCATGCTAGTCATGTGATCTTGGAACAGTCTGTTTCTTCATTTGTAATGAGTATAATAACAGCTCCTCTGCAAGTTTGTAGTGAAATAATTAAATGGTACTCGTGAAACTCTGGTCAATGGCGTAGTGTTTACAAAATGACAGACTCATGATGTTCAGCAAATTAATTTTTCTGATCTAATATTATGTCCTTCCACTGGATACTTGGGAAAATAATTTAAAATGCAAAAATCTGTTTGTTTCATATGTACTTAGTCTGTTTCAAAGTTTAAACAACAGTATATATCCTGTTCCTTTTTTTTTTTTTTTTCAGTTGTAGAAAAAGTGATTAACCAAACAAGAGGTCATTTAGTAGTTGAAGTGTCAAAAATTGAAAAGCCATAAAACATATTTATACCAAGACAAAGGAAGACAAAATTCCACTCTACTAATCTTCAAATTGTTGGAGACTTCCCTCCCGCCACAAAAAAAGTTTTTAACCAAAAGAATAGGTGTTAATTGTATAGCTTCTATTTTTATCAAGTTGAGTTTTGTTATAATGATCTTGATTTCCAGAGGATACAGTAACTCAGACTTCTTTGTACTTCACAATGAAAAAAGACAAAGGTTAAAATATAAATTCATGGTTTTATTGTTAAGTATATTAACAATTTCTGCAGTGAACTGAATTAGAGCTTTTGAAAATGATTTCATCAAACTCTTTATGAGGAAACTAGAGCTGAATCTAGATCAAAAATTTCTTAAAGCTTTTAGGACCCTACTACCTGTTTTAGAATAGAACTCGAATCTTATGACTTGCCAGAACAGATGGCCTTTGGACTCCCAGGACCCTGTTCTTGTCACTGCTGCCTTCCGATTATTTGGTAATGAAATTTCCATTTCATTCCTAACTAAAGGAAACTTGTATATTGTTAAAGCATTTATTTGAATGTGCTTCTTCCTTCATAGTCTCGGGATGGATTTTAAACTCGAACACACTTGGGACGGTTTTCCAGTGGAGCATGAGCCCGTGTTGGTCAGGCTGAATCCAGGTGAGGGAGGGGTGATGGTGGAAGTCAATGCCCCGTTTTTCAACGATCCTCCAGCCCCACTTGGAGAACCAGGAAAGCCTTTCAATGGCCTGTGGGATTACGAAGGTAAGTGGAAGTACCGTGTTTTATTACGAACATAAATCTCTTTATAGTAAGCTCTCACAGAACTGTTATTCTATCTTGCTGCTAGAAAGGGAGGGCAGTGCCCTGGCACGGCATGGCCGCTGTTCCCCACCACGCTCATTCTGACTCTCTGCTACCTCCGTGACCTCGACTGTGTAACTACCACAGTGAAAGGCGGTAATTACAAATTTACATTTTTAGATTGCTGCCATATTTCCTTCCTTTACTTCTGTAACCTAACCTGAGAGGAGTTCAGAATTGCTGTTTTGTCTTTATCTTCAAATTACCACTGAAGCCTTATAAATCTTTATGGAAGTTTTGGAGTGTTTTACTTTTTGTAGAAACGCTGTCAACTCCAACGTGAAATTTAGTTTTTACTTTATACTGGCAAGTAATCTCACATATCAAATTAAGGCTAAAAAACATGCCATGAAAATACATGATTTTAGGTTTGTTCTGAGAAATTCTTGTACTTTTTATCTGTTTTAGTCAGCTTTTTCAACATTTTGACTAAAGGCAATGTAAAGAAGGAAAAGTTTATTTGATACACAGTTTCAAGATATCAGTTCATAGACGGGCAACTCCATTGCTCTCGGCCCAATGTGAGGCAGAATGTAATGGTGGAAGGGTGTGAAGGAGGAAAACGGCTCAGGACGTGATAGTTAGGAAGTAGAAAGCTTTGCCTACCATGGAAAAATATAAACCCAAAAGGCATGTCCCCAGTGACCACCTCCTCCAGCCACACCTACCCACAGTTACCACCCAGTTAATCCATATAAGTGGATTAACCCACAGATTAAGGCTCTGATAACCCAGTCGTCTCACCTCTGAAAAATCTTGCGTTGTCTAACACATGAGCTTTAGGGGTTCACCTTAACACCACCCTAATCAAGGTACTGGATTAATCTTTCTGAAATGCTTAATGATGCCATTACTATTTCTAGGATACAGTTCAAGCCATTCCTGTATGCCTTCTGCACACTCATGAATTGAGCCCCCATGTTCAACCAAAAGCTCTTAACTTCCGAAAGGTTAATGGCCTTACTGATGAAACATATTCTCGCCCCATATGGCCTCATGCTGCTCTCTCTGCCTCTAATGCACATAGTTCCAGGCGTAATTTAGATTACCTTTCTTCAGAGATGTTTTAATGAGTCTTCTAGTCAATACTAACATCTTTCTCTCACCTTTCATATAGCATGCCTTTGTCAGTGTTAATTTGTCATATTTTAAACATTTAGTCTTTTATTGATACAGAACTTGTATAGTAGGTTCCTCGTAGTAAACATACCAGTATGACTTCCCTTGAGACGCTCATAGGCACCACACTTAACCATCCTAATCAGCTCATCTGCTTTCTCATAAACCTGCTTCTTTTCCTAATTGTCCAATCTAAATAACACTAATAATGCCCCATATCATCAAACATGAAAATTGTGAGATCTTTCCAAGATATTCTTCTCTCTCAGTCTCCATATTAGGATTTACTTACAAAGGCCGATTGGTTTTTCTAATTCATTGCCTTGCCTGCATCCTCATCATCCTTGCCTCATCTTCTACCTTTGGTTAGGGCACAGCCTTCTAAATAGTCATTTTGCTCTTAAATCCATCCTTCCCTCAGAACCCAGAGTGATCTATCTAAAATGAAAATTTAACCTCATCCATCAGCTAAAGTCTTCTCATGCTCCCTGTCCTCTCAAGGTGAATTTCACCTTTCTTAATAGGACCTCTGTGCAAGGCTTTCCCTGACCCAGCCCCTTATTCTTTCTGTAGTGTTACCAGTTCTTACTACATTTTGCCAAGTTTTCCTAATTGTGTACCTTTGAGTCTATGGCTGTATCCCCCAGAATGCTGTTTCCACCATTCTTCACCCAATTTCAACTCATTTTTCAAGGTGGAGCTTATTAGCTAGCACCCCCTCTAGGAATCCTTCCCCCAGTCAATCAACCAATCTCCCTCTCTCTCAGCCGTATAGCAACACATATATCCCTCCATTTTTGAAAATTTTTCCAATTTAGTGTCTGAATTATGTGCTAATCAAGGTACTTGTAGAATCTGATATAGTCTTTAGTACAGAGAAGCCACAAAAGTGTTTTTGTAGGGTGATGATGGACAATAGAAATAAGAAAGGGTCTGTTGGTAAGGGGAAGACAGTGACTTGTTTTAAGGAATTGGCTCACACAGTTATAGAGGTCTGCAAGCCCAACATCTGCAGGGCAGGCAGGCCTAGAGACCCAGGGAGGAGGTGATGGTGCAGTTCAAATTTGAAGGCTCCCTGGTGGCAGAATTCCTCTTTTAGCGGTTCATCTTTTTTATTCTATTAAGACTTTCAGCTGGTTAAATGAGGCCCACCCACACTATAAGGGTAATCTGCTTCATTAAAAGTCTAATGATCTAAATGCTAATCTCATCTTTAAAAAATACCATCACGGAAATATCTGGAATAATGTATGACCTAATACCTGGGCACTGTTGAAATATAAAAGTAACCATCGGAGTAGACATTTTTTTTTTCCTTTTCTTTTCTTTTCTTTTTTTTTTTTTTTTTTTTTTTTTTTTTCAGTGCTGGGGATTGAACCCAGGGCAGGGTCTTGTGCATGGTAGGCAGGCACCATACCACTGAACTATATATAGCCTCAGTCCTCACAGTTGACATTCTAATTTAAGTAAAAGATTTAGAAAGGGACAATTCAATTCTCAGAATTATTAATGGAATTGTATCTTAGCTATTGTATTATAAAAATAACATGAAATATCCGAAACTAAAATTTAAGTACTTACTGATAGAGCATTAGAGGAATAAATTATAACATTCTAATTTATAATACGTGATCATTAAAAGAATATATTCATATACCGGAAAGTTTTTTATGAAAACAAGTTCTAGGCAAATATTATTCCATTTTTATTTTTTAAAAATCTAAACAAGTAAAATAGTTTGTAGAAGGACAAAAAAGGCCTGGTAGGTTTTAGACCAAAGGGGGGAAAAATACTTTGGCTTTTTACTTTATATGTGTTGCATTATTTTAATTATTTACAAGAAACATAGTATTTTCATAACTAAATAATTTTTTTTTTTAGTGGTGGTGCCGGGGATTGAACCCAGGGCCTTGTGCATGCTAGGCATGCACTCTACCAGCTGAGCTATATCCCCACCCTTAATTAAATAATTTTAAAAATAACACATGTCCCCCAAATTTCAGAAAATTGTAATAGTATTTTTAAAAGATCTCTGACCTGTATTCCACAATCAGAGATAAACAGTCTTTACATTTGTGTGCACATTTTACAGACCTCTGGCCACAGGCACACATGCACATTTTAACTGCATGTACATTTAACAGCTGCTCTGCAGTCTTCCTATCAAATATCACTGATAGCTTCCCATGCTGTTGAGTCAGCTTTTTCACTGCTGGGACTAAAAGACCTTCCCAGAACAATTGTAGAGGAGGAAAAATTTGTTTGAAGGCTCGTGATTTTAGAGGTCTCAGTCCATACACAGCTGGCTCCATTCCTTGGGGCTCAAGGTGAAAGAGGACATCATGGCGGAAGAGTGTGGTAGAAGGAATCAGCTCACATGATGATCAGAAAGCAGAGAGAAAGACTCTACTCATGAGATACAAAATATATACCCCAAATGCATGCTCTCAGGGACCTACCTCCTCCAGCCACACCCTCCTGTCTATAGTTCCTACTCAGTTACTCCCATCAGGAGATTAATTCACCAATTGGTTTAAGACTTTCATGACCTAATCATTTCTCCTCTGAACCTTCTTGTATTGTCTCACACTTGAACTTCTGGGGAGTACCTAATATCTAACTCATAACACATGCCAACAAATATTTAACTGTATCTTTGATTTCAGTGGTTCCATTGTATTCCATTGCATGGGATACATGAATTTTATGATTATTTATCAGCTCTCCTATATGATAAGAGATTTATTTAGAAAAATAGGAACTAATCCTATTTAAGAGGAGATAAATATTTTCATCATTTTTATTTTTCAAGTACTACTTTGATGAATAAAGCTGTACTTATGTCTTTTCCTGATTATTTCCTTAGGATAAATTCCTAGAAAGAGATAACTGGCTTAGAGTCTGTCAATGTGACAACATTGACTTCTCTATCGTTGACAGTAGGCTTTATAAATCTTTTCAATTTATGACAATCCGCTATGGAAAAGAATTGATGATGATTTATTTCTTATGTATTTCTTATTCCAGGCAGTGTCTCATCTGTTCTACCCCTCTTCTTACTGGGGATAGTATGATAATTTTTAAAAATGTAATTAGTTTTATATTCTAAAGGAATATGAAATTATTCATTGTTGAAGGAAAATTAATTTCCTCAATATATCTTATCTCTGTTTTCAAAAGTCGTGGAAGCATTTTTCTTGAATGATGTAACTGAACAGTATTTAGAAGTTGAACTTTGTCCGTAAGTATAAAACATTTTTTCTTAATCATTTCTACATAATTTGAACACATTATTTTTAATTTATAAATCATGTGCTTACAGTAGACTCACTAATTGCAGCTAATTAGAGGCAGTGCTAACTTCATTTTCTTTTATTGTCAAATACAATTCATATATTTAGAACACATATTTAAAATATATATTCCAATGTGTTCAAATACATTATTATGTCAGTGTTATTTTTAATTCACTAGTATTGTTGACTTTTGTGATCAATTTGAAGAATTTTTTTTTTGCAAAAAATAAATTATAAAACAAAAACTCCCTCATTATTTACTCTATAAATTTGCTTTCTTACATTTTAACTGTTCTAATATAGGGAAGCATGTAGATATAATGAATATAACTCACGAAAATGTTTCTTTTAGGGGGTTTTTAAAATAACTATATTAAACTTTATTTTTTTGTATTGTATAGTTGTGTGTTTACATATTCCTTTCTTTATTCATCAATCATTTTTGTGGTATGCACTATGTCATTTTTGCATTCAGTGTCATAAATTTTCCTAGACTCACAGAAAATATTAACCTTGGAGTATCTTTGTTGAAGTTTATTTCTTTGAGAAACTTCTTTACCTTGTTGATAAACTGTATTTCTTTCCTTCTTGTAGATGTGAAAAAATAAGTATGCTCACTTGCCATCTAAGTTATAGCAGATTTTAAATTAGTATTTAATGAACAAAATATTCCTGTGTATTGCTATTATACATTTCATATGCCATTTAGATGCCTCTCAGTAACAATATCCAGTAGCCTTTGTTCCTCAGTGGACTGTTGAGAGAGCTGCAGACAATTTATCTAAATGAGATTTTAGATATCTTTTTTTGTTTTCCCTCCTCTTGATTTTTTTTACTAACTCTACTGTGGAAAATCTAGCTGTTTACAGTAATTTTTTAAAGAAGTACAGTTATATGTCTTTGTGTGTTATCCCTCAATTAACACAACAAAATCTTTTATTGAAAAATATGATGAATTCTCATGAACTGTCATGGAAGGTAAGGCAATTTCAAATATTGTGTGATTGCTTTCACCCTGTAGGTGGAAGAGTTAAGGCAAACACCATTTGTTTAGAAGTCAGTAAAGAAATTGGAACTGCCAGAACTCTCAAGTTTGATCCTTAGTTTTAATTTTATTAGATGATGATATAGTTTATTTTGATAAAGTGATGACATAACACCGAATGAGTAGTATACTTGATTATCCTTTGTTAAGAAGCCACACAGTGGCCATTGCCTAAAAACTTAATAAATTTTAAAAATTAAAATCCTCAGAATAGTTTGGCTTCATGAACATCAGGATAGCTAATAATCAAGAATCATGGTTTTGCCTCAGGCAAATAATTCCTATAATGGCTAATTAAATTCTAGAAAAATAACATGAAGAGTATGATTGTTTTAATTTGTAAGAAATTCTATTCCTCCTAGGATATTCCTTAGGCTGTATTAAAAACAATAAAAATAATCATAGAATTTTAAATAGAAAATAACATTTTTATTCTGTTAGAATACGTAACTGAAGCCAGGCATGGTGGTGTACACCTGTGATCCCATTGACTCCAGAGGATGAGGCAGGAAGATGATGAGTTCAAAGCCAACCGCAGCAAATTGACAAGGCCCTAAGCAACTTAGTGAGAACCTGTCTCAAGAAATAAAAAGGGCTGGGGATGTGGCTCACTGGTAAAGTGCCCCTGAGTTTAAGCCTCAGTATCAAAAAGAAAAAAAAAAGGAATACTTAACTAAAGAAAATCTTTCCTCACAGTCTCACAAAAGTCAATTTGTGTGGAAATGTTTGATAGTCTTCCAGAGACAATACATTTGCTTCGTGTAAAATGTGAAATCTTTTTGATTCTTACTGACCTGCTAATCCCTATTATACATTCTCATTAGAGTTTCCTTTTGAGAATGTATTGTTTCTTTTTGAAAATGGCATTGTTGTTAGATTCAGACTTGGAAACTGGTCCCATTTCCCCTTAGGGCACTTCATTCTTTAAAACTTGTCTTGTTATAAACCCCACAAAATGTGATATCCCTTTACTCCTTTTCCATACTTTGTGCCATAAAACCAAATGAAATATTTTATATTATTTCTTACTTAAAAGATGTAAAAAGCCATATTAGCATGTGAAAGTTTATGCATTTGTTAGCAGTTGTCTGGAAACGGAAACCAAAGATGTCATTTCTAAATAGCTGAACACACTGGCTCTCCCTGTAATGGTCCAATATTTGTATTGCTTCTTTTCTTTATTTACAAATTTAGTTATAAGCACACATATTCCAGAAATTAAAGATGGTGAGGAAAAGAGCATTTGTTTCACATGGTGTAAGCTTTCCTTTTTCTGCTTATTCTGTCTCCTGTCCTCTTGTCTTAGGTGTCATTCCCAATAAAACTTTTGCATTTAAAAAGTTAAAAAATAACATTTGTTTCTTTCGAACACTCATGGTGAACCTTAATTTTACAGCCATGGACAGCACTTAGTTCTGTTACTCTCTGGAAGAAGAAATGTGTGGAAAGTAAGTGAGTAAAATTATGAAACAGAATCTTTTAAGTGTGCAAGTAATATGTGTGTGTTTAAAGTATTAAGTCTGAATTTACCTTTTGTGTATCACGTTGTTTCTGTAGCAAGAACTTGCTTTATCATTCCAAGTGTCCAGAGGAGAGATGAAATGGGAAGGCAGAGCTTTTCTTCCTTGGAGCTATTTTCCACCAAATGTGACAAAATTTAACTCGTTTGCAATTCATGGATCAAAAGATAAAAGAAGTTTTGAAGCCCTTTACCCCATACCTCAGCATGAACTGCAGCAAGGACAAACACCAGACTTGTAAGTAGATAGACCTGTTCCATCCGTAGAGATTTTAGAGAATTCTTGGTAGAGCACTAGTAGCACTTCCTTTTTTTTTTTTTTTTTTTTTTTTTTGCATTGCTGGGGATCAAACCCAGGGCCTTGTGCTTGCCAGGAAAGCACTCTACCGACTGAGCTATCTCCCCAGCCCACTAGTAGCACTTCTTAGTCAACAAAGATGATGTGTCCCAGCTCCTCGTGGGGTCAAGAATTCCCTGATGGTCCTCAGTAGGGACATCACAGGTTACTTTTGAACTGATAGTCTCACTGCTGTCTGGACAGTACTTAAGTTTTCTCTAGCATTATGAGAAAAATTTCGTTTAGCAAGTGTTGCATCAAGTGCTATAGAAATATGGTTTCAAATTCATTTATGAGTCCTTTCAGAGCTAAATGGCCAGAGGAATCAGGGTTCCTGGTGTGAACAAAGGGCTGATGAATCCTTTTCCTGCTGCAGGAGAATCTGTACTTCAGTTATCTCTGTGGTTCTTCTCTCTCGGTAACCTCACTAGGATGAGGATGTCAACTATCTCCCTAGGCAACATTGCTGATGATAAAAACGATGGCCTCTAATTGGCAATTTACATCTGCACTGAGAGTGATTTTGAGTGAATTGTAAATACATGATGGAGGCAGCATGACCATGATCTCCCTTCAGCAGTCATGTTCCCTGCAGGGCCCTGGAAGCTGTGCCTGCGGAGTTACTGCAGGAGATGTTGGCTCTTGTGGGGCAGCAGGCATTTAAACCAAGGCATCTTCAACACTTCTCCAGGTGAATCTTGTCTCCTTCACCTGAAGCAGTGACCTAGGGAGAACATAGCTCCTGGTCAGGCTTGTGAATGCTTCCGGCACTCCTGCAAGGACTAGTCCCTCTAGGGAGCAAAGCCAGATACTGTCCTTGGGGCAAACTGATTCCTGCTTTCTGTTACCTCTCAGTGTGCTCAGTGTGGTTCAGAGTCTGGTGAAGAAGAGCCAGTCAGAGACATCCCAGTGAGCATGAGAGCAGGGTAGGCTGACCTCCCCTTGGGATGTACGCACTGTCCTTCTCTCCGTCTGCCGCTGCCTTCCTGGCATGCTCCTAGTTCGCTCTACCTTGCCTTCACTCTACCTGGCACACTTTTGCCATTTACCTTTGCTTTTCTCCCAGTCCTGATCCTTCTTACCTAGTCTCATCTCTTTTTCTCTCATTCTTCACTGTTGTTTCCTTCTTACTCTGAGATCAATAATTTTCATTCTAAAATTGCTGGGCAGAAAGGGATGGGAATCTAGGTGCAGCTGACTCAGAGCCCACATACCAAGACAGCACATCACTCTGGCTCATCACCAGCAAATGTCTTCCTGTGTTCAGTCTCCCAATTCCTACATCATGGGAGGCTTACCTTAAGTGGAAGTATGAGTGTACGTTGGCCAGGGTATGGAATTTCCTACGGAGCAGAGTCCCACTGCAATGAGACTTTTCTGCCCTCATTAAGACATAAGACAAAGTTTCACAACACTTAAGTGGTTTTTCTGGAAGGAAAAGAGGAAGATGAGCACTCTCACACATTACCCTCATTAGCTTTGACAAAGAAGGGAATTAAATCCATTCTCCAACATGGAATCGAAACTTTGTAAAACAATTGCTCGTATGACTGCTATAAATTATATCAAAGTTTGCATATCAGAACACATGCAAGGACATTTTATGATTTGTTTAAAGCTAGATGGAATGAGTTAGGTTTTAAGGGTAGATTTTTATTTCTCCCTTTGTGAGGGAGCTATTTGTAGAATTGAAAGGATAGTGCTTTGAGAAATAGGTGAATGTATTCAGAGTTAAGTGTTTGATAGCTAGAATGAGAAAATTGTACATGTAGAACATATCTTACCTTTGGTATTTCTTAAAATAGATTGTTGTCCTGTCACAGATTTGACAAAATAAATAGCTTTTCAGGACTACTTTTTCACAAATGCATAATTCGTTTCAATTCCCACCTTTTCTTTGCTTTTAGCCATCGTCTAGAATATTTCAAACCTTTCACTTTTAACACATTGCTTGGAGAAGAATGGAGACAACCAGAATCAGACCTATGGCTAATAGAGAAACCTGATGCACAGGAGTATAAGCAATAACTATTCCAGTCATTTTCCCTCTGTACCTTATAAGGTAAATCAATAAGTACAATCTAAGACACATTTCAACAAAAAAATATTTTCATAGTGATCACTCTAAATGTAGTATCTCTGTGGGAAATTATATGCGGTTAACAAAATAGAGAGTTTGTAGATGATTTCATCTTTAAATGAAATGTTTCTTGGAGTCATTTAGTCCAGTCATTGGGTTCTGTCTTCTGCCTGTATCACTGTCACCCCAAAATTCCTTATTCTGTCAACCAAAATCATTATTTCTCTCCCCATTTCTTTACGTTTTAGCCAGCCTGAGACTAAGAGATCTTAATTGCACATCTTTAAACT
This sequence comes from Sciurus vulgaris, assembly GCF_902686455.1. Taxonomy (NCBI): domain Eukaryota; kingdom Metazoa; phylum Chordata; class Mammalia; order Rodentia; family Sciuridae; genus Sciurus; species Sciurus vulgaris. The sequence continues at coordinate 9,629,574 of NC_136469.1, forward strand.
CCAAGTAATATACAGTATTTTTCTTTACTATGAATATACTATCCATTTTTGAAATTAGTAGAAAACATTGTCCCTTTTCAGTTGAACAGGAGATCCACATCTGTTAAGATATCACTAAGATACATGAGTTATTTAAACAACTGTTTTTTCCTGACTTGAGACTGTTTATAACTCTTCAGAAAGAAATTAAGTAGTCTTAAATTCAGCAAGGGCCTCTGCTTTCATTTACAAATAAATGACTTTTTTTTTTGCACATAAAGTATTTATTTTAAATGTTTTAACGTAGGATAGAGTTACATTGTATTTATAAGAATTACTTATAGATTTAACAGATTTATATTGACATTTTTAAATACTATTAAATAAGATGTCAAAATGCCTTCATTTTATTTTTGAAGCAGCAAACATTCCTATTACAGAATCTTAAATTTTGTGTTGTAATGTTTCAGAGTTCGAATCCTTCCAGTAGATTATATATGAGCTTCTCCATCACACTTAGTCTTAGCATTCTGAACCGAAAGACTAACAGTTTTCCAAAGATGAAGCTTTGTTACTTGTGGAGACCCCTGGTTACCTACCCAACAGTGTACTTTCTGCTCTTCTTTACCAACAGAAATATAATATACTCTGCTTAGGGACTACATTTTTACTAAACTGAGACAAAAAGTATATTTGCCCACCTTTTTTTGCAGACTGAAATGACTAGAGGTCACTGAGATGAGTACAGTCATGTGCTACATAGCATTTGGTCAGCAAAGACTATCAGTCCTGGTCCCATAGGATTCTCACTAAGCCAAAGACTCTCGTCTAGTGACATTATAGCCATTGTAACATTGCAGTACAACACATTACATTTGTGATGGTGCTAGTGTCTAAAAGTGTAGCATGCGCAATTCTGTACAGAACACAACACTTGGTAATGATTAATAAACAACTGTGTCCCTGGTTTATGTATTTATTATACTGTGCTTTTGCCATTACTTTGAGCATATTCCTTCTACTTGTAAAAATCCAGCTTATTGTAAGATAGTATGCTGTGTTATGCCAGCAGATGCCTCAAATGGCATCTTTCAGCTGCATCCAAAGTAATCTATACCATCTAGGTTTGTGTAAGCGCACACTGTGATGCTTGTACAATAACAGAATCACCAAGGACATATTGCTGAGAACCTTTCCCTGCTATTAAGTGACATAGGATGTATGTAGGATTAGGTGGGGCTTCAAGAAAGATGTTTTGATGATGAAAGATCCAGCTTCTATGAAAGCCAGCTTGGTACTCTTTGTACTTTGCCCTTTCTTTTCTTTTTCATGACTTGTAGAATTGATATTTAGCATAATGACTGTGTGATGGCGAGACCACCAACGGATGACTAAGTAGGAAGACAAAGGAGGCTGGGTTTCAACAGCACAGTGCAGACTTGTTAATACACGAGTACAGCTGCCTGATTTATTGTTATTGTTTGTATCTGGAGTGTTCTCCAAAAATTCCTGAGCTAAAGCAGGAGCACCCAGAGGTGAGATGACTGGACTGCGAGAGCTGTAACCTAGACAGTCCATCCTGCTTTGACTGAAGAGACTGAGTGGCAGCTTTGGCCAGGTGGGGTGTGGCTGGAGGAGGTGGGTCACTGGAAGGATGGCCCCTTCCCCCTCCTTCCCTCTCTACTTGTGACCCCACCATGAGCTGAGCAGTGTTCCCCTGGGCACTTCCCCATGATGTTCTACCTCACCTCAACCCAGAACTGGAGCGGGCCATCTGTGGACTGAGACCTCTCAAACTGTGAGCCCCAAATAAACTTTTCCTCCTCTAAGTTGTTCTGGTCAGGTATTTTGTTCACAGTGACAAAATACTAAGAAGTTTGTTTACACAGCTTTTTAAAAGAATAAGTGTTTCTATTATGTTCAAATAAATGTAATTTCTAACAAAAACATCATTCTTTTTAGTAGATGGAAAATGTAAACTGTGTTCCCCCTAAAAAAAACAAAGTGGTCTGGGGATATAACTCTGGTAGAGTGTTTGCCTCGCAAGCACAAGGCCCTGGGGTGAATCCCCAACACCACAAAAAAAAAAAAAAAAAAAAAAAAGAAAGCAAGGAACAAAGATCAACATTGTATTAGAAGTTACAGCAGTGTAATGAAGGAATAAATAGGAGTAAAAGACAAATATGTGAACAAAAAATTTAAAATATTTTGAAATGTATTATTTACATTTGAAATTACTATAATTTTTAGAAAATCCAAAGGGATACACAAAAAAATCTCTGGAAATAAAGTGAATCTAACAAAATTGTGGGATACAAGGCCAATATATACAATAAATCAATTATATTTTAATATGAACCAGTTTAAAACTGAAAACTGTTTATAATGTCATCAAAAATATGAAATGACAAGGGTTAACCAAAAAGTACAAAACCTGTATACTGAGTAAATTAGGCTCAAAATTATTAAAATTTCCCCAAATTGATCTATAGATTCAGTGCAATCCCAGTCAAAAACTTCAAAAGGCTTTTTTGGGGGTAGAAAATAATAAGCTGATTGAAAATTTGTATGGAAACATAGAGGGTCTCAAACTGCCAAAACAGTTTTGAAAGGAACTCATTTGGAGGGCTTCTACCTCACCTCAAGACTTTTTGTTAAACTTTGGGAATGAAGACAGTGACACATAAACTTGGACCAATACCTGAATGACAAGAGAACCAGAGAGAGACCTGCGTACATACAGCCAACTGATTTTTAACAAAGGTGCTAATGCATTTAAAAAGGAAAAGGATAGTTTTTCAACAAATGGTGTGGGAATAACTGGGGAAAGAAGTGAGAAATTGAAACTTTACCTTAATGTGACTGTGAAATTAAAATGCCAGGAGAAAATCTTTATACTATGGGATAGGCAAATACATATTTTTTCAAATACATAAAAAGCACTACCCCCCAAAAGCAATAAATTGGACTTTACCAAATTAAAAACTTCTTCTCATCGAAAGTCTCCATTATGAAAGTTAAAAAGCAAGCCATAGATTGGGAGAGAAAACATTCAAAATTCATATATCTGACAAAGGATTCTTATCCAGTATATATAAGGGACTCCTACAGTGCAGTAGTCAAAAGACAAGCCAATTAGAAGGGCAGGACTTGAACAGACAATTCACAGAGGAAAACAGAAAAGACCAGTAAGTACATAGAAAGGCTCTCATCTGTTCTCATCATCAACGAAATGCAAATCAAAACCACAAGATACCACTAAATGACTAAAAAGATACAAACAAAGGTTGAACAGCTCAACTTTAAAAAGCATTAATAAGGATGTGGAGTAACTGGAGCTCTCTACAGTTGCAGAGAGGAATATAAAATGGTAAGCTTATTTGGGAAGAGGGTTTGGTAGCTTCTAATTAAGTTAAAACATGCCTGCCTACATGTGAAGTAGCTTCACTGTACACTGGTTGTCAACTCATTTGAGTCTCATGAGACAAAACAACAAACAGGTTATATGAAGCAGATGTATTACTTAGGCATCAAGGGAGAGCAGCACCTAGGATTTGTTACAGGCAGATACGCCAGGCTCAAGAACGCTGCCTGGAGTTGATAGAGTCTCATCTGCATGTGTCCACTTGCCCTGCAGCTACTGGGCCCTGGAAATTGTCCCACTCCAACTGTGATGTGCCAGGGTCACAGAAAGTGCTGGGCTACAGTGTTGGTGACATCCTGTTTCTAGAAGGCACTGGGAAAGTGTGGTCAGTTCTTCTTTGTCTCAGGAGGTTTAATTCCCAGCAAATTCTGCAGTTATTCTTGAGAACTACGATTGAGAAAAGGGAGAGAATTGGGTTTGGTAAGCCTTCCAAAGAAATCTCCTGCACCTTCTCAGCCATTTCTTTCTTTAGATATATATCCAAGAGAAATGAAAGTTTGCAGCAGCTTTATTCAAAATAGCAAATAAATAAATAAATAAATAAAATTTTCATCCTCAGGAGAGTGAATAAATCAACTGTGATGTAGTTGTACAATGGATATGCTAGTCAGCTTTCTGTTACTGTGACGAATGTAAGAGGTAATTACCTCAAAAGGAGAAAAGGCTTATTTTGGCTCATGGTTTCAGAGGCTTCAGTCCATGGTCACTTGATCCCTTTGCTTTTGGGCCTGTCATGGTGGGAACATGTGGTATAGGAGGCCTGTCCTGTCCACCTCGTGGCTGCCAAGAAGCAAAGAGAAAAGAAGGGGCCAGGGTGCTGATAACCTCGTTAAGGGCATGTCCCCAAGGACCTAACTTCTTCCACTAGGCTTTACCTCCTAAGGGTTCCACACCCCCCTGCCAAGTGGTGCCACAGCTGGTGACCAAGCCTTCAGCTAGTCATTAAAAATGAATAATTACCGATACACGTAACAACCTAGATGAAGCTCAAAAGTCCTGTAGAGCAGAATAGACCAGAATAACATCCTATATGATTTTTTATGTTAAGATCCATCATAGGGTGCTGGGGTTGTGGCTCAGGGGTGGAGCACGTGCCTAGCACATGTGACGCACTGGGTTTGATTCTCAGTACCACATCAATTTAAAAAAATTTTAAAAAGATCGATCATAGGCAAAACTAGCATATGGTGACTCCTGTGGGTGAGGGCAGGGGATTCAGTTTGCCTGGAAAAGGAGTACAAGGAATTTTCTGGTGTGATCATGATGCTTTATATTTTAAATAATGGTTATGTAGCTGCATAAATTTGTCAACATTTCTTAGATGTATATTTAAATTTGCAATGTCTATTTGAATTATACCTTAATAAAATAAGGTAAACTGGAAATTAAATAGATTTGACTTTAAGTTTATATTGAGTTTATATTTATCCATTGAACAATTACTAGTGTTAGTTAAATGTGGCTAATCAACTTCTTTTCATTTATTAAATATGTTCCTTGTCTGCAAAGAGAATTGGTGTGACATAAATGCTGACTTTTCCCAAAGGAACCTTTGAGTATCTTCCTGACCACATATCCTGGTGGCAGTGTTAGGCATCTCAGGTAAATTCAGAAGATGATTTAAAACTGATAATAGCAACTAATTTATTTGACACAGTAACAATCTGCCTGTTTGGTATAGGAAATACATATTTAAAATACTATCAGATGATTCATAAATTACCAGAAATATTTTATAATGTATATAAAGCTATCAAAAAAAAGCATCCTGATTTTAGAAGTGAATCAATCACTTTGAATCACAGCTTCAGATGTAAATCATAACTGCTTATAATATTGGAAAAAGTAAAGCACAAATATAGTCATACCCATATAGAATATTGATTTTGAATATTGTGGTTTGTGAGCTTTCTAAAGCTAACCATGTATTTCTTTTATCTAAGATGTTTTTAAAACATCTGGATAAGCAATATTTTCCTTTCTCCAATACCAAGCAAGCAAAAAAAAAAAAAAAAAAAAATTAGATAGAATTTTTTTTTGAAAGGAGCACTTACATTCAACCACGCAATTTTGGAAAGTTTGTCCACTAGTCAGAAACAAATAATGTACTATAGAAACTCAATATTTAAAAATGGGTGTTAGTAATAACTGTTTCTGATTTGTTTTTCCATTTCAGGACTATGAAAGGATAATCATTCCTTTGTTTAAAATATGCACAAATGCATTTCCTAGTAGCATTCCGAATTGTTCTCTGCAGCAGAAGCAGTCTCTTGTCACCCCCTGAATAGGTTATACAGTGTGTATTTATTCAGGTGCTTTCTTGTGCTGTTCCCCAACTCCAATAAAGTGTAAGTCACGGTCCAGAGAGAAATATGCCTTCTTATTTTTAGTTTCAAATTACTTTTTTTTTTTTTTTTTAGCATTGTAATGTTTTTGCCACAGAAAAACTCATCATTATTCCTCCTCTTCTTCTGCCCCTTCTCTTTTTTTCCTCCCCTCCTCCTCCTTTGAATGTTAGGCTTTGGGGGCAACAGAGGATGATGAATCAAATTAATCTGATACTTAAGGAAAAGTAGCCGTGACCAGATAGTGCGGTTGCAATGAGCCCTTGCACTCTGATGCCTCCAAGCCCAAGGATTGTCCCTTCTTTCCCATTTAAGTTCCCACAGTATTTTGCACACTCACTACTGCGCTTTCCTGCTGCGTATTGATCGGCAAGCTTTTCGGTTACTCTTCCCATCTTCTCAGTCTTTTCCTCCAGCAACCAATTGCACACTGTGACCTGACCAGCGGTTGCCAGGCTGCCCAGTACACTCTTGCTTCCTGCCCCAAGGCCTCTCTGCATGGACCACCTGCAGGAGTCCACTTAGCCGCTCTCACCCATAAGCTTGCAGTTTGGTTGGATGACCTAGGATGAGAACGGGCTCCATGGACACATTCTTCTCTTTTCCGTCCCTCCAGTTAACAACACTGAGGTCCTTTCACACATCTAATAACACACCTTTGCATTGTCTTTCCCTTATTTCCTGTCTTCTCTTCCCAGTCTCACTCCTGTTTGGATGACTTAGCCAAAATCAGCATCTGTGCAAGCCATTGTCCCTGGTCTGTTTTATGGAGAGTCCAGGCTAAGTCGATGGTTACCTGAACTGACTTTTGAAAGCAGCCCATCAAGGTGGGAATCTGGAACTGTATTACTCACAGTGGACTTGGAGGGAGGGACTCCGTTTCTGGTGGTCATGATCCTGGTAGGGTGATGCGACAGTTACTAAGATTTCCATCAGGTAGAAGACTGACTTGAGATGCCGGCGAGGTGACCATTCGGGTGAAACATCAGTGTCTATGACAGGTAGGTAGCACTTGGCATAGAGGCAGTAGTAAGAGTAAGGACTGTGGAGTTGCCTGATTTCTGAAAAAGGTTTAGAAGCCTTGAAAAAAAAGAAAAGGATGGCCAATTTCAGAGTCAGGGTCCACCGTAAGAGACGCATGGCAGCATTCAGAGAAAACCTTGTTTCCAGCAGTTGTAGGGCAGGCTGTGGGACATTGCTCCCAGGGTTTAATGGTAAAATTAGCTATTCTATCGAAGAGGATGATGGCTTAGCTTTAGCAGGTTTCCTGTGTTGAAGTGGGAGCTTTATTAGCACCCCTGAGACCTGGGGTAGGAATGTGTGTGTGAATGAGCCTGTCAGCATATCTTGAACCCCAGATTTTTGTGTGCTCTCTGCAGTAGCAGAAAAGCTCCATTACTGGGTTTTGTGGGCTTTTTGGAGGTAATTATCCTCAAATTTGAAGATAAGGGCCCTATTGATAGATAATATCCTGGTATAAGTTATTAAGTTTACAAAGATTTGCCTAGAAAGTCCACAAAAGTCACCTGAGACAGGTTTTGCACAAATAATGCTCTTCTCCTGAAATATGCGTCCAACTCTCTTCATGTCTTCAATCTGAATTCCCCGAATCAACTGAAAGCCTTCTGATAGCAGATCTGGGGGCAGCCTACTTAATCCCTCACTTACACTCTAGAGAATTATCTTTTTTTTTTTTTTTTTTTTTTTTTTTTTTTTTAAGAAGGAAATACTCTTCATTAAATATTTTTAATAATGAAAAATGTTGGAAAATGTAACCTCTTTGCTTCTTATATCCCTTTAAAGCCTGCTCTGTATGAACTGAAACTATTTTAGTAGAGTTTGGGGGAAACAGTGAATGTATAGCAATGACACACAATCTGAAATGAGGTCTGAAAAGGTCTGAAAGTAACTTAGATAACAAACAAGTTGCAAAGCCTGTGATTTTTAATCACTGATTAGATCACTGGATTAAAATCCAGAACTAAAGCCCAAGTGTGACTCACATTCTATCTCTGTAAAACAAAGTGAATTACAGACTTATGAACCATCAAGTTTATTTCATTATGAGAGAAAAGGTACACATCCCCAAACCCTATCAGATCTAAAACAACTTAATCAATCAAATCTGCAATATTATGAAAATTTTCCTTCCTCAGTGTTAAATACCTATTTATGAACTTCCAGTACATGAAATGGCCAGTTTATTCCCTCTTTCTGACTCAAATACTCTCTCTCCACAGTGACCTTTAGGAATGATTTCAGCTGCAAATAATAGAACAGTGACTTAGACAAAAGGACAATCTAATTATCTGACAAAACACAAGTCCAAAGTTGCAGTTTGGTTGGTACGGTGTCTCAATGATGTCATGGCACAGAGTCTTTCTGACTTTCCACTCGGCTATTCTTAGTATGTTCATGTTTTCTTTTGTTAGTCCCAAAACAGCTGTCACAGCTCTGAGCATATCTTCACACTAAGATTCCTAACACAAAAGACATGACCAGGCAGCAAAAAAGACTCACCTTACTATTTTTATCAAGGAGGAAAATCTTTTTCAGAAGCTGTCCTGTAGACATTTCATTAGCTTTTTTCCCCCCTTAAACTGGTCAATGCTGCTTTGCTAGAGAATTATCTTTAAGGACAAATACTTAAAAATTTCTGGCAAATGGTTGACTGGTTAGTTGTGGGCAAGTTGTGAAGCTGGGAGGCAAGGTAGTCTGGAAAAGAGACCTATGGGTGAACTTGAGGGAATGAGCAGAAATCATGGAAATCTTTGTTTCACATAAACTCCCACTAAAGAAAAGATACAGAGGAATTCCTCCTATAGAGGAAGCCCTCAACAACCAGGTGGACAAAGTGACTTAACCTCTGTCCTTGGCCACCCTAAGTTTGCACAAGTACCCATGAACAAAATAACTATGGTAACTGGGATAGAGTCTATGCGTGGGCCCAATAATATATATTCCTGGTTACTGTGCTAGTTAGTGCTGTATGCTCAAATTCGTGGAAGCGCAGACTAATATTGAGACATTGATATGATTACTGACCCTTGAGGACACTTGTGAAGCACTTGGTGGCAAGTTGATTATATCAGGCTCATATTTGAGGATGCCATCAATTCATCTGCACTGTGTCAACACCTCCGCCACATTTGGATTTGCTTTCCATGCCTACAATGCCTCTGTCAACACCACCAACTCAAAGCTTGGAGACTGCCTAATCTACTGATGTGGGATCCTTTATAGCATCACCTACAAACCAACTGACCTGTTTGATGAAAGATAAGAAAATACCCAGAAGATCTATACATCTTATTATATTTTGTGTCACCTGGAAGTAACTAACCTGATAGAATGAGAAATGGCTTATTAAAGGCTGAAATACACACTTAGGGAAGTTCCCTGTAAAATGGACCACTGTTCTTCAGGATTCAGTAAACTGAGTCAATAATCCAGGAACCAGGAAATTGGCACCCCTCTACCTCATTCACAGTGATGTAGCCATTGGTTCATCTGAATTGTAGGTAGGGTGGGAAGGAGTTCACCACAGGACCCATGAAACATACCACTGAATCAGAAGCTATGAAAACCACCTAGTCACAGTGACTCTGTGTCAAGAAGTTAGTAGGCAAATGGAGACATATTGGAAGAGATTGCTGATGCTGTCTAACATGAAGAGCTAGAGTTATATCTATTCATGTTGGCAGGATGGACTGTGTCCTTCCTAGGGGCTTTATTAGGGCATCTCCATGCCTCAGGGTCAAGTCGTAACATTAAATGGGCAACTGTAGCAACCAAAGCCAGACAAGGTCAAGCAACCAAGAATCTGACGCTGACCACGATGTTCAGTTTTACCTTTCCAACAACCTGAACCCATGAAGAGCTTGCAGTAGAACTTGTGTTAGGAGAAAGAGATGGTAAGTATTGGTGATGGCCCTAAAAGCTGCTTCCACTAAATTCTTTGCACTAAGTCTGTGAATGCAGGCTAGCCACCACCTTGAAGACTGATCGCTTGGACTTGATATGACCTGGGCAGCTCCAGATGCCACACAGAGTGGATTGTACTGGATGCCTCTTGTATTCCACCTCATGTCCTTTAGGCCATTTTTAAGTCTGACTGTTTCACAATCCTTCTGTTTTACCAAGTATCTCTTGCTTTCTGTCTTGGTGTTTTTCTGATACCCCCTGCTATATGGAACACCTGCAGAAATCTAATAATCTACCTTGACAGGTGAAACTTGGAAGTTTGAGGAATTAATATTCTTGGACAACAGGAACAGGAATCAGTGGATAAATACCCCCTTTCTATCCTTTGGGCAGATCATTCTGAGGTACATGCCATACAGTTCCCCAGTAGTGCCTGGTGAACTGAGCTCAGTGTCTGCAGCAGCGACAACCTTAGATTGCCTTATTTAATTTTTTTGAAGTCCCGGTTCATATTTCTTAGAATCATATTCCCAAATTAATGAATTGCACACAGACTATTATTTTTTTGGCTTTGCTTGAAAAACCCTGAAAGAATCCAACCTAAGTCTCTTTCAAGTCCAAGAGGTAGCATTTGAATTTGATAGGAATATATTTGCCTTATGAATTCTTCTGATTAAAATTAATCTTATATGTAATGAATTATACATATATGTACACACATATACATATACACACACACACATGATTTTGTTCACTCATTTTTGTGTTCTACCCATTTTCTGATCATTTCTTTTCCTAATTCTCCTTGGAAAGAGCAGAATTTATAAAATGGACTATGTTAACCATTTATTTTTACCAACTATCATTTGTCATGTAAGAAATGGTAAAAGGAGTTTTACCAAGGCATATGAGAACCAGAAGTCATGAATCTATGAGAAGTGAAGAGAATCTGTACAAATTTTATCTTGTGATCTCATAATAAATTTCTAGTAATTAAAATTCTCTGTAATGAGATCCAATCTAATACATAAAAAGAGAAAGGAAATATCATGAAATGACATTTCACTTAACCATTTGTTTGGATAATAATAAAGTAATGTACAGTTACATCCTTGGCTTTTAAGGGAGTTTTATTTCTGTTCATTTACTTTGTCCTCTTGGGAAGAGCCACAGGGGATGGAAGATTTAGCGCAGGCTAATTTCCTCTGGCGCATGGTCCCCAAGGTCTATTAAGGAGTACTTCTCACCCAGTGGTGCACTGGAAGCCTTGTGTGTGACAATGCCCAGAAGCACTGAATGACCAGAGGTCTCTGAAGAGGAAGCTTTGCTGAAGTAGAAAACCAAGCTATAAATCAGTCAGCATTCCAAGAAGCCAAGGTCAGCTAGATACAAATGTACGTTTTTGAATGAGATTTGAAAAAAGAAAGAATCTTAGAGATTGTGTGCGTTGGTATATCCTGCAGAAACACCAAGCATCCTGCATCCCAGAACAGTTCTGGATTTTCTTCTAACTGCCTGACCTTGTGCAAGTCACCTCATAAAAATATGAAATACTTAAATATTATAATATTATTTATACATATTATACTTGTTATTTAGTAACGTTACATTTAATTTTGACTGCTACCTCAAAGAAAGTCAGATAGTCTTGGAATGCTTATTTTTAGTTTCATAACCTAAGACCTACAGGGATTGCATGTTGCCTAAAATCACACAATTTGAACCCAGGGACTTTGATTCTCAAGAGGAAGCCCTGGACTACTGCCTCTCTGAGTCATAATGACTCTTCTCCATGATGACCCGAGTGGACCAAGAAGCCTTCCTTGCTGATTCTGTAAACAGAAGACAACATGGAAGAAAAGAGAGGTTCACAATCCCCTCACTTCATGGGACGCTCAGCGGGAGTGAGTGTTCAGGGCACTCCTCGTTAATATGCACTGTGAGGGAGACACATTTGCCCCCAAGCCTTCCTGGAGGGTATTACAGTCACATGCACATGGCAATGGTGCTCACAGCAGGTGTACTTTGGTGTCTAATCTGAATGTGGCTGTCTTAGGATTCATTATGCTTAGGGCATGAATCCTAGTGTGGTAGTGTGTTAGAGAAGAAGGAAATCCAGGCTTCTTCCATACTAAATGCTTTTATCTACTTTTTTCTGTTTTGTTTTGTTTAGTTTTTTCAAAGATCAGAAGACAAGCATTAGATGACATGGCAACTGGAGCAACCAAAACGTCCCTCCTTTAACGGGTGGGGCCTAGCATGGATGTCTTTCGGTCTTCGGGAGGCCTGCCCTAAGAAGGGAATGCTGGTCTTCTGGGAGAGATCATGAAAGAACCAGTTGCTATAAAAGCCCCAACCTGCCCCCTGAACTGTTCTCTGCTTCCTGTCTTGTGGTAGGATTTCTCTCTCCCATGTGCTGCCACTGTGCTGGCATCCACCCTTCAGCCCTCACCAGAGGCTGAACCAAGGGGGCCATCTGATCTTGAATCTTCAGCCTCCAAAACTGAGCTGTATTTTTCTTTATAAATTTACACAGCTTTGGGCACTTTGTTATAGTAAAGAAAAATATTCTACTTTTTGCATGAGGACAATGAAACATTTTTTTCTCTTGAAAGGAATGTCTTCTTTCAAAATTAATGAAGTGGAGGAATTTATATTAGTGATTTTTTAAACTACACATTACAAACATTAGTGAATAGATTACAGAGTCTATATAGTGGGTTGTAATAAACAAGTAAATATAACAAAATATCAGTGCATTGCATGTTTTACATATATGTTATTTTAAGGGTTTTGTTCTTTATTTTGGATTTAATCACAAAAATCCCAGTGGCTCCAGAGGCTGAGACAGCCTTAGCAATGGTGAGGTGCTAAGCAACTCAGTGAGACCCTGTCTCTAAGTAAAATACAAAATAGAACTGGGGATGTGGCTCAGTGGTTGAGTGCCCTTGAGTTCAATCCCTGGTACCCCACCCCAAAATCTATTCATTTAGAATTTTTTAAAAAAACGTTTTAAATGCTCTGTTTGCTACAATCTCTCTTGGGTAACTAGTTAATATCCAAAAGAGTATCCACAGATTAGTCATAGGAAAAGATTCAAAGGGGTAGTTATATCCAAATTTGTCTTTGATGAATCTTAAAAACTAAGTAAAAGCAATTTTCAACTTAAACTTTATTTGTAAATTGAGAATTTGTAAATATATAGATGGTTAATTACTTGTCTGGAGACCTAAAATTTAAATCTACTCATTGAAAGTGTTTCCTTTTTATAATATGCAGCTCCTTCCCTGTATGTTAGGATGATTTAATTTACAAATAAAAATAAAGCTGACTTAAGCCGGTGTAAGCAATAACCAGAGGTGGGTGAACTTCCAGCAGTGTTGGATCCAGAGATTAACAATCCTATTGTGTCTTTGGCTCCATGACTTTCTTGCTCTGCTTCCTTGAGGTCATCATTCAAATGCAGCTTTTCTTCATGTAGATAAAATATCTGTGGCTGTTCCAGGTCTCATAATTGCAGACCATAAAATCCAGTGTAAGGGAAATATTCAGTGATGTATGATACCCGTCCAGATACTTTCCATACATTTTAGAAAACTGTAGAGTTTTCTACTCTCTGGATTTTGGTAAATGTTATTTCCTGCTTTCAGATGTCTTTCTGTCTCCTATATTTTTTGTGAATTAAATCTCGAAGCTTGATCATGTTCAAGTTTGGTTTTTAGTAAGATCATTTCATGGGTGGTGGTGTATTTTTCTATCATGAGACACGTGTCTGGTTCTCATTTCATGGTGGTAGAGCACACTGGTGAGCATCACCTGTATGCACAGACTTGGGAGAGCTTGTAAAAGCTTGATGTTCCACTTTTTTGTGACCTCCATATTTCTCAGTTGGAATAATTCTGAAAGTAAATGTGTTCCTTTTTTTTTTTTTTTTTTGCAGTGCTGGGGATTGAACCCAGGGCCTTGGTCTTGCAAGGCAAGCACTCTACCAACTGAGCTACATCCCCAGCCCTGTAAATGTGTTCTTGATTCATCCATTTGGATAACAAAGCACTGTTCTCACAGGATAAACGTGGGATTCTTTCCCTTCATTCAGCAGCTTTCAGAATACCTATTTTTCTAGCATCCTGCAAAGACAACCTATGAAATTTTTAAAACAGGATTTTCAACTCATGGATTAAAAATGTTCAACGTGTACCAATTGATCACAGTTTTCTTATTGATGCTGAAGTGGTCCATCTTTGGCCAGTGGGAGTCTAAACTGGTCCCTGAGTCTTTTGACATGACTCTTATTAGTTTTTAGTAGCCTATTTGTTTCCATTTCTGCATTGGAAATTCTCTTTGACCTAGAGTAATAGAAGGAGTCTTTAAATGAGGTTTGTGGGTGACCTCACATGGCAAGGGGGGTTAAGTTAGGAAATGCTTTCACTTTGCACTCAGAGTGATAAAGGACTTACATATTTTCCTGGGAGACACGCCCTGTGAATCCCACGTCTAGGGATAATCCAACTAAGAGCATTTTACAGATAAGGACAATCCTGCTAGCAAATATCTGTAGCCCAAGGAAGTCCATCAGCACAATGAAAGGTCAGAGTGGGACACTTAACTGTCTTCCTTCCCTACACAGCGTCCCCTGGGAACTGGAGAGGAGCAAAGGACAGGGGAGCAGTTGACTTGCCCTCTCCCCTCCACCTTCTGACCTCGGTCAGTGTGTCTTTGCCATGTATTTCTCAGGTATTTTTTCATTATTTGTCTTTCAACATTTCTGTGATACATTACACAAAGGATGAACCAATTAACTATGTCAGCTGCCAAGATTTGAATTGATTTATTGAGGAATGAGAATTCCCTCTAAAAAAGCAACTACTTCATAGATCTTTTGATATTCTACTAACTCAGTTACCCTCTTTTGTTCTTTACCTACATTGATTTGAAACATTTTATAATATGTTGATGGAGCCATTTTCATTTAGTATACAAATTTTCTAAAACTAAATTCACTTCCTTCTCTAAATTCACTTCCTTTTCTGACCAACAAATTTCTGTCAGGAGATTTAATTCATTTTCCCAAAATATTTTCTCATCCTGGGGGGTCAACATTTACATGAAACTTGCTTTTATTTTATGGTATAAAGAAACATACACATCACTTTTTATACCATATAGATGGAACAGAGGTTAAAGTAATGTTCAATACATCATGTATCAGTTAATATTTCAGGATTCTTTGCAATAGAAACAGCTTTTTCCCATTTGTCATATTCCCTATTAAAGGGGCAGTATCAGGAGTCTATTGTCAATAAATCCTAGAGACTATAAGATTGGTTTCAGATAGAATAGAACAGGCTTTTACAGGTATCATTAGATAACATCTGCCCCCAGGAGGGAAGATGCGATGTTGCTTCTGTATCTGAAGCTGCTTACTGCTGATTTCAGGAATCCAGGAAGCTATCTCAGGAATCTGATTAAGGCAACTGCTTTAGCATTTTGGCCTTCTTTCTAAGCATCTGTACAATCCACTTTAATTCCTAATTCCCACCCAGATCTCCTTAATTGGGTATTCTCTATTGTCCAGTCATCTAGAACCCATTTGCCACTGGCAGTAGCCCAAAGTCTGTAAATATCCAAATGTTCCTCTGAGATTGTAATTCTTCTCCCATTGCTAAATCAGCAGCTCTCAATTCTGCCCGATTTGCACAGTTGCCCACTCCTTCTCTCCTCCATGCTTTTTCTATCATTAAGGCACACAGATACCGATTTCTAAACACTGGCCAGGAACTCCCATCAGTGAACCAAGCAGGGGCTCTGTCTCAAATGGGAAAGGATCAGAGAGCTTGGACTATGGTTTGGCTCCTTGTAGGAGTCCATCTCTGACTATGTGGGCAACTTGTTCACGTGTACAGTGCACCCCTCTGAATCTCCTGCCTTACTACACTTGTCCATGTAGCATTTCCTCTTTGTCAGTGAGTTTGCTGTGCTGCCCCTTCCCTATTCAATGTCTCTGAAATCATTCAAGGCAAGATAAACATCTGTCTCAGAATTATTTGATGCCCTTCTGTGGTGAGGATAGTTTTGACCAAGTCCCAAGATGGCAGTTATCTTTCAAATGGGCTATCATGAGCAACTGCTTCAGTTAGTTTTCAAGTTCAAAATCCATGAGGTCTTTGGTGGGTGTCCCTATTTGATGTCTCCTGTGGGCTTCAAGTCTGTCTAAGTTCTAGAGGCAGATGGTCTAGTATAATCTGAATGCCTGGGTCATAAAGTCTTACTAAGACTCCCTGGGCCACCATCCTCTGTAGATCTCTTAATGCCTGTTTCACATTGATGTTTTATGACTTTGTGACAGGGTATAACAGTATTCTTTTAGGAGTAATAAGATTTTACCAAAACTCAAATAGCCCTGTTACCTCTGAGCTTCCTGCTCATTAGAAGTGTCTGGGGGAGACAGTGACTTATTTCTCACAGTTTGAGGAATATCTCTACTTGCTTCAGGCATCTCAGATTCTGCTGGACTTGACTTTTAGTTAGTGATTATGGTCCTTAACTCTTCTTGATTTTCTTCCTCTGAGGAAGTAATTAGTATGATAGCTTCAATGCAGTGCACCAACGTGTTCTCAATGGTTATTAAGTCCACTAGACTGACTCACTAGTTTATGGTAATATGCCAGGAAATTCACATATTGTGGTAATGCAGTAAATTTGCATGATTTCCCTTCCATGGAACTGCAAACACCTGGCAAGACTCCGAACTTGGAATTGAAAAGAGGCATACCATACATGCTTACTACACTTCCTGTGTATTCTTCACATAGCTGAAGCAGCCAGAGGAACCCATCTTGTTTGGTCCTTGACAGTCCACTGTTTACTTCCAGGAACCAGCTGTCTTCGATAGTAGGGAAGGACCAGTAAGAGTGGGAATCAGAACTTCTACTTCAGTCATTTCATTAATTAGAGTAGTGATCTGTTGCCCTTTTGGAATTCTGTGTTGCTTGGTGTTTACTATAGAGAAGGATTCAGGCAATGCCAAGATTTCTCATTTAGCATGACAAATTAAAACTGAAGAATGAATGTAGGCAATATCCCTTGCAGAAAAGGTGAAGACAATATGATCCCTGTTTTCAGCTACTGGATTTAACATACAAAGGGCTATGTTTTAGTCATAAACATGTCCTTTCTATATCTACTTTGTTATGTTGCCAATGTGATATTTTCTAAGAACTCATTCCCCTTAAGAAAACATTCAGTCTTTTTCATCATAAACAATCTTAAACCAACCAAATACATCCTGCTAAAAGCATACCATAGATAAGGACTTTCCTGCTAGCATGCATCATTTGTTTGCCAGGAGGTTTGTCATTATCTGTTTTCCAAGTAGATTTAAGTGGTCTCTTTCTTTCCCAGTACATCCCCACGTAAAAGAAGAAAACAGATTGCTTTTCTGCTATGTGCTAGTTAGCCTTCCATTACTATGTCAAGGTATCTGAGATGATCAACTTAAAAGGAGGAAAGGTTTATTTTTGGTTCATAGGTTTGAAAATTCTGTCCATACTCATTTGGCCCTGTTGCTTTTGGCATGTGGCAGACTCCCAGTATTTCATGGCAGGAGTATGTGACAGAAGAGGCCTGTCTACCTCACAGGGGCCAGAAAGGAAAGAGTGAGACAGGAAGGGACTGGAGGTCCCAAAATCCACTTCAAGGACATGCCCCCACTGACCTTCCTCCTTCCTCCTTCAGGTCTCACCTCCTGAGGGCTCCATCAGCTCCCAGGAGTGCCCACACAGGGGCCAGGCCTTCAACACCTGGGCTGTTAGGGGGTGTTCAGGATCCAAACTACAGCATTCTGCTGAATTATTTGTTCCACAAAGACTTTTGTACTTTTGCTAATATATTGTTGGACTCTCTTCCTAAAGTGATATGTTCAGGGTAAAGGGCAAATGTATACATAATTTTGCAGGAAAGTACAAAATTACTCTCCAAGAGAAAATCTGTATTTTACCCATTGAAGTAGCTCCTCTTATATCAAAGCTTCTCCAATGAGATTTTTGCTATTCTGATGGAAAAGAAATGTTATCTCAGAAAATTTGCATTCACTTTATTCTAAGCTACTCAGACACCATCTTGCTTAAATATTGGAGGAATTTGACAATGCTGATGTTATGGTTTGGGTGTGAGGTGTCCCCCAAATGGGATGATGCAGGAGGTTCAGAGGAGAAATGATTGGGTTGTAAGAGTCTTAACCCAATCAGTGATGTAATGCCTGATGCAATTAACTGAAGTGGTAGGGTATGGCCGGGTGTGACTATGGGGAATATATTTTGTATCTGGAGAGTGGAGTCTCTCTCTCTCTCTCTGCTTCCTGATGATATGAGCTGCATTGATATTTCCCTATACAAATCCTTTTCTAGACCCTAACCACTGACCCCAGGCCACTACCATCTTGCCTGGATGACTGCAACCCTGAGTAATCTTTGAACTGGTCTCTTTGCATCTCCCCTTTCCTTGCTCAATCTTCTTCCAAGTCCAGTCTACACAGAATCCAGACTCTAGCTTTAAAAATCAACATCATTGAGGTAAAATTTACATAAAATAAAATGTTCCCATGTAAATGTATGATTTGATCACTCTATAATATTATTGTGTTTGTCTACAGCTAATTTGTGTCCTTACCTCTCAGCCCCAAGCAGTGTTAATCTACATTTTGTCCTTACAGTTTTGTCTTTGGTAGAAATGTTACATAATTATAGTCATAGTCTATGATTCCAGTCTTCTGTGTCTAGAAACTGTCGCTGGCATGATACATTTGAAGTTTATCTGTCTTGTTGCTTCTACCAGTAGATCGACCTTCTTCTTTCTCAGTAGTAATCTGTTGTATGAATATATTACTTTTGATTGAGTGATTGAGTCACCTGTTGATGAACCTTTGGGATTGCTTTCAGTTTCTGACTATTTTGCATATAACTATCAAAACATTTGTATATCTTAATATTTTTGTGAATGTAAGTTTTCATTTGCTTTGATAAATATCTAAAATCAAAATTACTTGTCATAAGGTAACTGTATGTTTAGCTTTAAAGAAAATGACAAACTATCTACAAAGTGTTTCTAAACATTTTATAATATCAACAATGCATGAGAGTTAGAAATGTTCCATGTTCTCACCAACCATGGTAATGTTAATCCTTTAAATAACACGTTCTTGGATGAGGTGTACTGGTTTATCAATGAGATTTTAGTTTGTATTTCTTGGTTAACCATGATTTTGAGTATGTATCTGTGTCCTTATTGGGCATTCACATATTTTCCTTTTGAAGTGTCTTTTCAAGTATTTTTCCCATTTTATTTTGTCCATTTATAATTGAGCTGTAGGTTTTTCCCTTACATTTAGAATACAAATCTTTGGACAAATATATATATATATATATATATATATATATATATATATATATATATATATATATTTACACATATATAAATATTGCAAATATTTTCTCCTGGTTTTCGACTTGGCCTTTTCATTTTCTTAAATATGCCTTTCAAAGGGAAGATGTTTGGGGACTTCTACTCATTGAATCCACAATACATCCTACTATTAGAATACATGTTTTATTTTTAGTCCTAAAACATTATTTTAACTTTTCCTTGAAATAATCAATTGTCTTTTATAAAGACTGAATCATGAGAAAATAATTTTAATATATACCACAAATTTACTCTTCCTTCTATTCTCTGTTCCTTCGAGGTCCAAGTTTCTTTTTACCTAATATTTTCTTATGCCTCAAGAACTTCCTTTAATATTTAATATAGTATAGGCCTTCTGGTAGGAATTCTTTCAAAATTCATTCTCTTGTGTGAAAACTTAATTTTTGAAAGATAGTTTCCCTGGGCATAGATCCTAGGTTGACTTTTTTTCTTTCAGCATTATGAAGATGAAGTTCTATAGGCTCTATGTTCATGTTCGTGATTGTTTCCTTTGCTGTGAAGAAGCTTTTTAGTTTGATGCCATCCCTTTTATTCATTCTTGATTTTATTTCTTGTGCTTTAGGAGTCTTATGGAGGAAGTCCATTCCCAAACTAACATGATGGAGAGTTGGCCTGCTTTTTCTTCTATTGGGCACAGGGTCTCTGGTCTAATGCCAAGATCCTTGATCCACTTTGAATTGAGTTTGTGCAGAGAGATATGAGGGTTCAATTTCAATCTACGACACATGTATTTCCAGGATATACAAAGAACTAAAAAAACTTAGCACAAAAAAAAAAAAAAAAACAACAAAAAATTAATAAATAGGCAATGAAACTGAACAGGCACTTCACAGAAAAAGAAATAGGAATGGTCAACAAATATATGAAAAAGTATTCAGCATCTCTAGCAATTAGAGAAGTGAAAATTAAAACTACACTGAGTTTCATCTCACTCCAGTCAGAATGGCAGTTATCAAGGATACAAGCAACAGCAGGTGTTGGTGAAGATGTGGGGAAAGGTTCACTCATACATCGCTGGTGGGACTGCAAATTGGTGCAACCACTCTGGAAGGCAGTATGGAGATTCCTTAGAAAACTTGCAATGGAACCACCATTTGACCCAGCTATCCCACTCCTCGGCCTATACCCAAAGGACTTAAAATCAGCATACTACAGTCACAGCCACATCAATGTTTATAGCAGCTCAATTCACAATAGCCAAGCTATGGAAACAACCTAGGTGCCTTTCAACAGATGAATGGGTGAAGAAAATGTGGTATGTATACACAATATTACTCAGCCATAAAGAAGAATAAAATTATGGCATTTACTGATAAGTGGCTGGAACTAGAGATTATCATGCTAAGTAAAATAAGCCAGTCCCCCAAAACCGAAGGCTGAATGTTCTCTCTGATTTGTGGATGCTAGCCTATAATAAGGGAGGGTAGGGAGGAGAAATGTAGAAGTCCATTGGTTTAGACAAAGGGGAATGAAGGGTAGGGATGGGGGATGGGAATAGGAAGAACAGTAGGATGAATCAGACATAACTTTCCTGTGTTCATATATGAATACAGGACCAGTGTAAATCCACATCGTGTACAACCACAAGAACAGGATCAGAACTGGAATGGGTTGTACTCTTTGTATGTATAATAAGTCAAAATACACCCTACTGTCATGTGTATCTAAAAAACAACAAATAAAAAAAAGATGATGTTCTATTACTTTCTGGCTTACCTAAATTCTGATTAAGCATACTGTATTCTTGTTTTATTACGTTTTTTAAATTTGTTTTTAGATATACATAGAGTACATTTTGACATTATACATATATTCTTGTTTTTAAAAGTTTGTAATGTGTCTTTTTTTTAACTTGGCCTCTCACCATAGAGGTTTTCCTTTTGTCATTGAATTTTTCCAACTTGTTCATAAGTACCCTGGTGTGTATGTGTTGGTATTTATTCTAATTAGAGTTTGAGGTTCTTAAATATCTGAATTTGTAGTCTTAAAATTTGAGAAGCTTTGGTCATTACTTTTTAAAATATTCTCTTTCTGTGCCCCCAGTCTTGGTTAGGACTGCTTGATTTTGTCACATGCATCACTGAGTCTCTGTCCATGTTTTCTAGTCTCTATGATTATTTTGGAGAGTTTGTATTGCTATATCTTTACATTCACCTTGCTGTTTCTTTGCAAAGCTAAGCTGCTGTCAATACTCTAAGGTTAATTTCAATTCCATATATTGTACTAGTTACCTTTTGATGCATATAACATGCTATGGTTGAACTTGGACTTTGCCGCCTCCAGAATCATAAGAAACAGATTGCTATGGTTTAAAGTTACCAAAGAAAGCCAAGGCCTGAGAGATTAGTTAAGTGGACATGAGCAGAACATTGATAGAAGTATGAATATGAAAGCCCACTCTGACGTGGTCTTAACTGAAAGTGAGCAGTGTCTTATTGGAAATTGGAAAAGGGACCATCCTTGTTACAAGGTGACAAAGAAATCCAGTGAATTATGTCTGTGTCCTATTGCTGTGTGTCAAGGAGGCAGAACTTATAAGCACTGAACTAGGATGTTTAGCAGAAGATATTGCTAAACCATTTTCAGGGTGCTGCCTGGCTTTTCTTAACTCTTTATAGTACAAGTGAGAAGAGAGGAATGAGTTCAAGATAGAACATTTAAAAAAAGAATAGAAGAAAGATCAATGGAATAGTAAAGGGGAATGAAGGGAAGGGAGGAAGGATGGGCTAGGGAAAGAGTAGAATTGATCTGACCTCACCTTCCTGTGTACTTATATGAATACACCACAGTGAACTCGCCATCATGTACATCCAAGACACTAATTAAAGAAAACTGTAAGGAAATAGCAGAAAGATCAGTAGAGTAGAGGAAAGGGAACAGGGGGAGGAAGGAGGGAGGAGAAGGGGAAGTACTGGGGACAGAATTAGGGCAAATTATATTCCATGCTTTCATAATTATGTTAAAATGAATTCTATTGTCATGTATAACTAAGAATGCATATTCTTTGAAGGAAATGGTTGGTGAATATAAAGATTTGGAATATTCTCAGCCTGGGCCTGCAAAGAATAGAAAAGCATGGTTCAGAGAGAAAGCAAAGGCATCACCAGGCTACCTTTTGATAAGGAAATCGGTGTGGATAGAAGGAAGCCAGTGGCTTTTCATCAAAACCACAGGACAATGACCCTGACGGCACCTGGAGGTCTTTGAGGCCACGGTCACAGGCTCAGAGTGCCAGGAAATTGAGGAGAGAATGGTTTCAGGGGAGGGGCCCAGAACCCCTGGGGACCTTAGTGCTTGTCATCCAGTCAAGTTCAAGTCTCTACTCCCTTGTGCTCAGTGCTGTGCTTCTTGGCTGCCCATCTGTTGGTAGGTGGGCCCAGGAATGGCTTGGGTTGCTACTCTAGAGGCAGAAGCTGTAAGCCTAGCAGGGTCCCCTGGTGTGCTCTCTGTAAGTGCACACATTGTACCAGTACTTCCACCCAGAGTTCAAAGGATGCCTCAGAGAGCCCTGAGCCCGGAGAGAAATGTCACAGGGGAAGGAGTGCCACAGAGGGCTTGCTAGGACAAATGCCCCTCAGAGCCAGAGGGTTGGGGCCTTGGCAGAAGTCCTCACCAGCACAGTGCCTAGAGCTTTGGAGCCAGGGCCACCACAGAGAGTCCTTGCTAGCACAGTGTCTAACTGAGTTGGGAGAGAATGGTTGTCCTCCGGACTCCAGAACAGCAGAGCCACCTAGGAGCCTTGCAGGCATGAAACTCCAACTCTTGAGCAAAGCTTCAGGACCACTGCCCCCAGGGCCTTGGGGTCCAGATCCCAGTGTGTCTAGAAGTGGGGGATGGGCTCAGGAAGATTATTCTCAAGCCTTGAGACTTCACATTGCTCCTGTTGGGTTTTGGATTTGGGTGGGACCTGTTAGCACCCTTTTCTTTTCTATATCTCCCTTTCGGAATAAGAATATTTGTCTTACATCTGTCACCATTGTGGGGTTTGTTTTCTTTTTTTGGGACCAGGGATTGAAACCAGGAGAGCTCAGCCACTGAGCCACATCCCCAGCCCCCTTTTATTTTTTATTTAGAGACAAGGTCTCACTAATTTGCTGAGGCTGGCTTTGAATTTGTGATCCTCCTGCCTCAGTCTCCTGAGCTGCTGGGATTACAGGCATGCAAACAGCCACCATTGTAGTTTTAAAGCACAAAGTTGTTTGATTTCACAGGCTCAGAGCTAGTAGAGGAATTTGCCACACCACAAGTCCCCCATATCAGATTTACATGACAATTAGGTAAGATTTTGGACTTAGACTTCAAAATTGATACTGGAGTAAATTAAGGCTTTTGGAGGCTATTGGAATGCAGTTGATATATTTTGTGTGCGTAGCGAGACCCTGTCTCTACCAAAAAAAAAAAAAAAAAAAAGAAATTAAAGGGGTTGGGGATGTGGCTCAGTAGCTAAGCATCCCTGGCTTCAGTCCCCGGTACTCACCCCCTCCAAAAAATAAAGTGGTGACAGATGTAAAAAGAAAGAAGAAATTGCCAAGATTTTCACACAACTGCATCTGGGTTATGATGCCCACTCACCAATATGAATTTGGGGGGTGGGGGTGGACAGGGAAGGATGCTATTGTTCAAATAATGTTTTGCAACCAGTGCACCCTGGAAATAATTTTGAATAAATAAAAATAATTTAATTAATGAAGCTCTCTTCCCAGTTTTAGTGCACAATGAATAACAAATGTCATATTGAGAGAGGATGTTTGCAGAAGTTGATGAAAATGTTTCTTTAAACTTACACAAATTTTGAAAAAATAAGTAGTTTTTCTTCCTCAACAATGTTCTCACAGTTTTAAAGAACAAAGAACCATAAAAGAAGAATGGCCCTCTTGGGGTTGGGCTTGCAATATTGGTCTTGGTACCTTAATCTGATGGTGTATTTACCACACAGATCTGTCACCATTATCAATAAATGAACAACCAAGGACGGTAAATATGAGTAATCATAAGGTTTCTGGTAAATGGTGAAACTTAATGCCTTCATCTTGATATAGATATTAAAGTATAAATAAGGTAGAAAATGTATTTTCATTTTAGGCCTTTAAAACTGAAGGCCCTCGGGATCCAGCTCTTATTGCAGCATGCTGTGGAGGAACCCCAGGCCACTCTTTGCAAAGAGGTGTTTGACTCATTTTTATCATTTTTCAATCTTATGGGGGAGTGAATATTTGTTAAGAAGGGTCATCATTCTTCTTGTCCTTTGAAAATTCTATTTTTTCTTTTTTCACCAGGTGTTCATAATAAAATTGGCTCAGCAAATGTCCTATTAGACATTATAGAGAAATGGATCCTATTGGTTATAAAGGTAAAATTACTGGAGTTTTAGATGAACTGTGTGTGTGTGTGTGTGTGTGTGTGTGTGTGTGTGTGTGTTTGAGAGAGAGAGGGAGAGAGGATTACATTTAAATGGTTGCTGAGTTGGGATAATCTTTCTCCGGAGCACCTGCAGAAACTTCTGTAAGAATTTCATTTCAAAAGATGAGATAGAGTTGAATGACAGAAGCCCTTTTGAAGAATTAGCAGAAACATTTAAAACTGTTGAAGAATACTCTGTACAAAATTTTGTCTTTCATGGCGGATAGAAAGATTTGATTTCTGTACAAAATTCTATGTAAGGTTTAGTAGTTTTAGTCAAAACCAGAACACATTTATTACTTCTATTTTAATTTATAATTATTTGTAGAAGACAAAGCAAGAATAATGAAGACTGCGAAAAACTTTTCATTTAGGGGATATAAAGTGTTTTAAAGTTCTCTTGTATTTCTTGTGGTTTTGAAAGTACTCCAGAAATAATTTCATGTTAAAGGTGAGCAATTAATAATCACAAACTGGTTTGGAGAGAGTGGATGAGGTGAGTGGGCATCATAGCCCAGAGGCAGTTGTGTGAAAATTTTAGCAGTTTCTCCTTAATTACAAAGAATAAACTTTCAAATCTTGAATGGGCACTTAGTATTGCTTTCATTCTGTCCAATATGAAAATATGTCTCTGTTCTTTTTCTTTTACAAAAATTTAAAAATCATAGTACACCTTTATTCTAACCCAGGCTTACATGGGGACAGAAAAATTGGCTGAATGCTTTGGAATATCTGATTTTGTTTTTTTTTTTTTAATTCTATAAGCTCACAATGTCATAAAAATACGGACTATAATACTTCTAGAAATTCACAATAGCTTCTATTTTTCAGGGTTTCAAAGTTTTTAATGATCATTTCATCTTTTTTATTCTTTAACAGATATGTCTTAAAATTTACATATGTGCTTCTTTTGTTTTAAACTATGTCTTTTTAAGATCCCTCAATAATCTTAAACTCTTCAGCTAAGATTTTTCTAAGGAATTCCCCAAATTCTATCAGACAGAAATATTAGAATTGATTGTAATTGATATTGGCTACCCAAAGACATGAAGGCAACCTAGAAAATTATTTCTAAAAATCCCATACAAAGGTAAGCAATGACAAGGAAATATCTGCACCAAAGAGAGCATTTTAAAATTTATTGTACAAACATATGTCAAATAAATATTAGATATTGTGTTAGTCAGGGTTCTCTAGAGGAAGAGAATCAACAGGACGTATGATTTTAAAAAAGGGATTGATTAGATTGGCTTACAATACCAGAAGTTGGATAGTCCATAATGAACATCTGTCGACTGAAGAGCTGGAGGAACCAGTAGCTGCACAGTTCAAGAGGCTGAGGTCTCAGAATAAGAGGGATCCCTGGTACTACCCTAGTCCAAGACTGAAGGCTTCTGGAAACTCCCTGGAGAATCACTGGCAGAGTCTCCTTTGGAAGAGTGAAGAACCTGTTCAAGAAGAATCAAGTTTGCATCTGCTGCTACTTCCTTTTTTTTCCAACTTTTATTCCATCCAAGCCACCATCCTATTGGATAGTGCTGCTCACACTTAGGGGTGTGCTTCAGTTCGCTATCCCACATGCCAATCATTTCTGGACACACTCTCCCAGACATACCCAGAAACCTCTTAATCATCAACATCTCTAAATTCAATCAAGTTGACAATTCAAATTAACCATTACAGATATCATATTATATGAAAGATAATGTACTACAAAATTCTTGGTACTACAAAATTCTATAAATAATAACATTTCTTATATATTGAGTGCCTTCTATTATTTGTCAAGTACTTTATATGCATTTTTCATTTAATTCATCCTAACAACCTTATAAGAGTACATTATCATTTTCTCTGTTTTGCAGATGGAAAAAACATTCTCCAAGACAGCATGCTTCCTCCCCTGCCCTGTTTAAATGAACAAGTTTTGGGGAAACTGAGACTCAAAGAAGTCGTGCAGCTTGCCCAAGCTCACAGAGCTGCTAAATGACAGCTGGGACGCCAGCCCAGGAAGCCATCCCACTGTGTTCATTCCTGTGCCTCTCACTGCAGAGCGTCTTCCCTTCTCCCTTGATTGTCCCCCCAAAAGAATGAGTCAGATAGCGATATCAGTGGTGATGTATGTAGGTTGCCTGAAATTCATTTCCAAGGAGCTTATGCAAAGCCTCTGGTTTTAGTAAAACCACCTTATAACACACGTGGGGGACCCACGCGTTTCAATAGCCTGTGATGTGGGGAAGGCCAATGGAACCATCTCCTGCCTCTGTCTTTTCCAGTGGAATTGCACAGTGATCCTACCTTCTCTGGCTCACCCTGTTCACATAGTCACTCCTCCACCTTACTTTCTCCTTAGAGTCTTAACATATTTTACAAGATTGACAGCTCTTAATTTATGCTGCCATTGCACATTGTTAACTGGTTCATTCAAATAGGGGAGGGGAAGATGCTTGCTGTCTTGGAGGATGTTCTTTCTATTTCTTCATAACCCACATTTAACTTCTAAAACATTAATTACATTTGCAGTGAGGCAAACAGAAAGTATTAGAAGGACAGTCAAACCCCGTGTATTGGGGATAAGCCGGTGGCCTTCAAGAGTGCAGAGAATGCTCAATTATGCTCTGCAGTGCATACTGTTTTTCATTAATGACTTGGGCAGCTCTAACAATGCAGAGCAGCTGATTCTGCCTCCTTTAATCTTTGCCTCTCCCAACCCCCACTCCAGCTGACCTCATGCCTCAGGTCATGAAGTGAAGTACTTCTGCAAAAGTATTTTAACTAGAAATTTCATGGGGACCATTCAATTCCAGAGGATCTCAACCGCACCTCTTAAACTTTCACTATCACAATAATTCTATGCCCATAGCTGAGGGAAATTACTAGATACTCAACAACTTGTTCCAGATATGTAACTCTCTATTCCCAATGTAAACCCACCCTCCCTTCATGTGGCATGACACATGGCTTTACATGCGTAGATGAGGTCTTTGTGAAAACATGCAAATACAAATATGAATTTAAGTAATTTTGATATTTATCCCAGCTAGATGCTTCCAATTTGCTAAAATAATTTTTGTAATTATATATTTGTAATTTAAACATTGGATGTTGAACTCCTGCCATTAATATTTCCTGAAATGGCATCTAGAGCTATTTGATCATGGTGTTCTTTTAGGACATTGTTTCTTACTGCCTTTTGCCACTAGATGGAAGAAGCAGGTTAACAAAATGATATTTTTGGTGCTTCATTCAACTCTACCCAGAAGCAAACACAGACCTGTGCTTAAAATAAGGACGTCCAGTCTCAGCATTCTCTTACCCATCTTAACAGCAGTATTTATTTTCACATGAATACTGAATTTAAGAACCCTAATTTTTAAAGATGATTAATTATTCTTATTATATTGAAGAATTCAAAATTTCAAAAGTAAGCAAGAAACGAAACAACTGGCAGGTGGAAGGAGAGAGGTATCACACCGAGATATTGGTAAATACGTTGTTGTCTGAGGAAGTGCATAGCCATAAAAAACCAAACCACATTTAGGTATTTCTTTGTGCCACAATGCTTCCGGAGCCACTGGCACACTGAAGACACAGGCGAGGTGGAAACACAGGGGACAACGGGACGCGGATCCGTTAGCAAGGCTTTTCATGATCTAAGAGGCCAAGCAGGTTAGCCCAGCGCATTCACGCACACTTTCAGAGCAAGAGAAACGAGTCAGTGCCAGAAACACCCACGCGATGCTCGGAGTTACAGGGTGGGTGGGGAGGGCGGTTCCAAGTACTGTTTTCACCTGAGCACAGTTAGAATGACTTCATGAAGAAACTGGAATTAAAATGTGTGCATGAAGCCAGAGGAACAAGGAACGACATTTCATCAATAGAGGCAAAGTGGACAAAGGCCCAGATGCAGGAACTGCCAATTAAAAAAAAAAAAAAAGTGTTCTGAGATGAAAGAACAGATTAAAACTAAGGTCGAGGGAGACAAGAGGGAGGAGCCTAGGAGGGACCGGCCCGCAGCGGCTCAGCGCGGGACCCGCGGAGCCGGGCGCGCTCAGCGAGGTGAGGAGCGGGCTCCCCGACGCGGTCCTGAACTGCAGAGGGACAACCCCGCCGAGCTCCAGGGAGTGGGTAGCGGGGCTGAGAAAGGCCCTTCCCACCCCAGCTCCCGGGGGCGCGGGCCGCAGGGCGGGCGGAGGAAGGAAGCCGCCCTGGGGGCCTGTGGTCCTCGGAGGAGGCTGAGCAGCGGACAGAGCCGCAGGTGGGCAGAGCCCGCTGGCGAGCCCGCCCAGCCCTGCGCAGCCCGGTCCGGGAGCCGCTCCGGGGCTGGAAATGTCATGAACAGAGACGCGGGACCGGGAACTCGGTTACCTGCAGCCAAGGAGAAACTCCCAGAGTACGCCCGAACCAGAGAGCCAGGCACCGAGCATCTTCCCTGGACCATCACCCTCGGATCCCAGGGGAGAACCCCGCAACTGGCGCCCCAAGGCCTGTAAGATGCCCACTGCGCCAGGCTCCGGCAGCGCACCTGCACCCCAGGGCGGGCACCTGCACTCCAGGGCGCGCATCTGTGGCCACACCCATCGCGGTGAGGTTCACACCTGTGGTGGCTCAGTACCCACGCCCTGAAAGTGGGTTTTTCTGATGGGGCTTCAGAACTCCAGAAGCCCAGCAGGTGGGAAGCGCCACACCAACAGGGTAAGTGGAATCTCAAATACCCACCAAAAGGGTTCCAAAGCCCACCCAAGTCCAAACCTACCACTGGAAGCCCCAGTCTAGAATTCCGCACCCGGCTGGCCCTCAGAATTACAAAACACAGCAGCACTCCCCAGTCTACCCCACCCACTACTGGGAGGTTGGAAGCAGAGCTACTACCCCAGCAGCTAGGCAGGAACACAATACAGCCAAAATTTCCTGTTGCCTCCTCCTCTCTTTCGTTTTTACATTACTTTCAGTTAACTTATTATTCCTTCTTCTTTATAGCTGACACCAGCTCCCTATCTCCTGCCTCTCCTTTGATCACTTTTTCAAATACTTCAAACTTTCTCTTGCCTTCCTACCCTATTTTCTCTTTCTAAGGAAACAGTAACTCACTGAATAATAGATACTATATATACTATGTAATTCCTACACCATTCAAATTGTTGTGATTATTAATGATACAGTGGACAAAATAGTAGAAACTTGTTGAATGCCTGATCTAGAACATGTGTTTTTTTAAAATTGTTGGTACTGTTGTTAAGTGTTGACCCCATCATGCCTATGCAGGTGTCAGTTAGTGTCATACATGTTTAAGTAACACTGGACATTTATCTTAAAGCTGTATATATGTTGCTGACATTATTGCCATTCCTGAATCCCCCCTCCCTGTAAAAGGAACTGGAAAGAGATTGAGACACTTGTAGATCACAGAGTAGAGATCCTCCTGCTAAGATATATTCACATCTCAATCAAGTAACAGTGACTGTCACTCCAAACACAATCTAACCTGACATGAGCCTTAACATTACTCCATCTCAAAGGATTAAGAGACCAAAGCCCCAAACCAACAATAAAGACACAAGAAGGAACAATCAAAGAGGGACCTTAGGTCCCACCCTCTGGCATCTACTCACATCAAAACAGAGAAAAGTCCCAAAACAAATTAGATAATTATACACAAAAGGATACATGTAAAAATAAGGAAGGGGAACCAATTTCAACTGATGCCCAAGTCCAAGATGTCTGAAAAATGAGGAAACAGGCAAACAAATATTCTCCCTCAAATTCATAATACCCCAACAAATGATCCAATGGATAGTGAACTGGATGAAATCTCAGAGAAAGATTATAAAATACTGATTATTAAAATGTCCAATGAACTAAAAGTAGATCTAAGGAATGAATTAAGAGAGCAAATGCAGGAGAGGATGCTTCAATAAAGGAATACAAACAGTGAAAAGAAACCAATCAGAACTCCTAGAAATGAAAGTCACAGTCAAATTAAAAATTCACTTGAGGACTGGGGATGTGGCTTCATGGTGGAACGTCTGCCTGGCAAGCACAAGGCCTGGGTTTGGTTCCCAGCATAAATAAATAAATAAATTTCCCTTGGAAGCATCACTAACAGAATAGATTGCATAGAAACAGAACTTCAACCTTTGAAAATAGAACTTTAGGTCTGGAAGACAGGGTATATAAACTTGAGTATACAGAATACAATAAAGGGAAAAACTATAAAACATGATCAGAATACACCAGAATTCTAGAACACCATCAAGAAAGCAAAGTTCAGAATCACTGAGATAGAAGAGAACATGGAGATACAAGCTAAAGGTATTAAGAAAATTTTCAATGAGATAGTTACAGAAAACTTTTCCTGTATCAGAAATGAGATAGATATTCACATACAGGATAAATACAAGATCCCAAATAAACTTAATCAAATGTGAAGTTCTACAAAACATCTTAATCAAAACGTCTAGCATGGAAAATAAGGAAAGAATATTAAAAGCTCCAAGAGAGAAACAACAGGTCATACTTGAAGGCAAACTAATAAAACTCATGTCTGACTTCTCAGTTCAGACCATAAAATTAAGAAGGGCCTGGAATGAAGATATTCCAAACTCTGAAAGAAAATAACCCAGCTAAGGTTACTGTACTCAGCAAAGCCCAGTTTCAAAATTGAGGGGTAAATAAAAACTTTCCATGAGAAGATAAACTAAAAGAATTCATGACTACCAAGTCAGCACTACAAAGAGTACTCAAAGATAAACTGCACACAGAGAAACTCAAAAACAAATTTCAAAACTCCCAAACAGAGGAAGATCAATAGAAGAGTAATCCACTAAGTGAGGATCAAGACAATATTAAATATAGCAAAAAATCAAAATGACAGGAAACAACAAACACATATCCATAGTAACACTGAATATTTATGGTCTCAACTCCCCAATTAAAAGACATATATTAGCAGAATGGATAAAAAAAAATCCAACAATATGCCATTCACAAGATACTCATCTTATAGTCAAAGACACCCACAGGCTGTAAGTAAAAGGATAGAAAAAAATATTCCACGCAAATGAACTCTGAGAACAAGCAGGAGTAGCTATCCTCATTTCTGACAAAGTGGATTTCAAGCAAAAAATAACCAGAAGAGACAAAGAAGGCCACTATATCCTGGTAAAGGGAGTAATCCAACAAGAAGTTACAATGATAGTAAATATTTGTGCCCCAAATGTCAGTGCACCCAATTATGTAAAAAAAAAAAGGGGGGGGGGGCTCAAAGACATTAAATCTCAGATAGGCCTCAACACAATAATACTGGGTTATTTCAAAACATCCCTATCACCAAGACAGTTCATCAAAACATAAAATCAATAAAGATATTTCCAACCTAAATAATACTATAAATCAAAGGGACCTAACAGACATCTACAGAATATTTCACCCCAAGACAATTGAACTTACCTTCTCAGCAGCACATGGAATTTTTTCTAAAATAGAACATACACTAGGTCACAAAGTAAACCTTACAAATACAAAAAAAATTGATATGATCCCATGCATTGTATCAGAACATTATGGAATAAAGCAAGAAAAATAATAAAAACCACATAAATACAAGGAGATTGAACAAAACCCTCTTAAATGAAGAATGGGTCAAAGAAGAAATGAGAGTAGGAGAGTAGAAGTCAAGGAGTTCTTAGAAGTGGATGAGAATGGAGCTATAATATTTCAAAATTTCTGGGACAGAATGAAAGCAGTACTAAGAGGAAAATTTATAGCTCTGAGTATCTACATTTAAAAATAAGAGATTCCAAGTAAATAAACTTATGTTTTACCTCAAGACCTTAGAAAAAGAAGAAAAAAGAACAAGATAATTCCAAAACCAGTAAAAGACAAGATACAATTAAGATCAGAGCCAAAATTAATGA
This sequence comes from Sciurus vulgaris, assembly GCF_902686455.1. Taxonomy (NCBI): domain Eukaryota; kingdom Metazoa; phylum Chordata; class Mammalia; order Rodentia; family Sciuridae; genus Sciurus; species Sciurus vulgaris. The sequence continues at coordinate 9,662,042 of NC_136469.1, forward strand.
AATTGAGAATTAAAAAAAAAAAGCATCAATGCAATGAAGAGTTGGTTCTTCAAAAAGATAAATAAGATTGAAAACCTTTACCCAAATCAACCAAAAGAAAGAGAATATCCAAGTCAATAAATTTGAGATGAAAAAGGAGACATCACTACAGACCCTTCCAACATCCAGAGGATCATCAGGACTATTTTGAAAATTTATAGTCCAATAAACTGGACAATCTAGAAAACACAAATTTTTAGACACATATGACCTGTCCAAATTGAACCAGGAAGATATAGAAAACCTAAACAGACCAATATCAAGTAATGAAATTAAAAGAGCAATTAAAAACCTTTCAGAAAAGAAAAACTGAGGACCAGATAGATTTTCAGCTGAGTTCTAGCAGACTCTTAAAAAATAACTAACACCAGTCTTTCTCAAATTATTCCATGAATTTGAAAGGGAGGTAACACTCCCAAATACATTCTATGAAGCCAGTATAATCCTGATACCAAAACCAGACAAAGATGCATCAAAGAAAGAAAACTATGTGCTGGGATTGTAGCTCAGTGATAGAGCACTTGCCTAGCATGTGTGAGGTGCTGGGTCCAATCTTCAGCACCAGATATAAATAAATAAAATAAAGGTATTGTGTCCATCTACAACTAAAAATATTTGAACACAAAAAGAAAGAAAACTCTAAACCAAAATCCCTGATGAACACAGAAGCAAACACCTTTAATAAAATATTGGCAAACCTTGTTCAAAACCACATCAAGTTGATACACCATGAATAAGTGGGTTTCATTCCAGAGATGCAAGATTGGTTCAACTAGCAAATCAATACATGTAATTCACCACTTATAAAGAATTAAGGACAAGAATCACATGATTCTCTTCAATCCTGATGGATGCAGAAGGACCTTTGATAAAATCCAGCATCCATTCATGTTAAAAATGCTGGGGACACTAGGGATGGAAGGATCTTACCTCAACATTATAAAGGCTATACATTACAAACCCAAAGTCAATATCATACTGAACAGAGAAAAACTGAAAGCATTTCCTTTAAAATCTGGTACAAGACAAGGTTGTCCACTCTCACCACTTCTATTCAATGTAGTCCTTGAAACATTTGGCAAAAGAAGGAACTCAAAGAGATACGACAGAAAAAGAAGTCAAACTATCTGTTTCCAGATAACATGGTCCTATATGTAGAAGATCCAAAAAACTCTTCCAGAAAACTTCTAGAGCTTATAAATGAGTACAGCAAAGAAGCATAATATATGTTCAACATCCATAAATCAATAGTTTTCCTATATTCCAACAGTGATTCAGCCAAGGAAGAAATCAGGAAAACCACCCAATTCACAGTGATGTTAAAAAAAAAAACAAAAACAAAAAAATTAATTTTTAAGTTAATTTATGGAATTAATCCAACCAAGGAAGTAAAATAGTTTTACAGTAAAAATTATAGAACACTGAAGAAAGAAAATTGAAGAAGACCTTAGAAGATAGAAAGACCTTCCATGTTCCTGAATAGGCATAATTAATATTGTCAAAATGGCCATACTACCAAAAGCAATATACAGATTCAATGCAATGCCCATCAAAATACCAATGACATTTTTCACAGAATTAGAAAAAACAATCCTTAAATTCATTTGGAGGAATAAGAGACCCAGAATAGCTAAAGCAATACTGAGCAAGAAGAGCAACACTGGAGGCATCAAGACACATGATCTGAAATACTGCAGAGCCAGAGTAACAAAAACAGCATAGTTTTGGCATCAAAATAGACCTGAAGACCAATGAAACACAATAGAAGACACAGAGAAAAACCCACATACTCAAGATTATCTGAAACTTGACGAAGGTGCCAAAAACATACTCGGGAGAAAAGACAACCTTTTAAATAAATGGTGCTGGGAAAACTGAATGTGTAGAAAAATGAAACTAGATCTCTCTCACCCTGCACAAAAGGCAAATCAAAATGAATCAAAGACTTAGAAATTAGAAGAGAAACTTTGCAACTGCTAGAAGAGAACAGGGCTGTGGGCACAGTGGTGCACACCTGTAATTCCAGCATCTCTGGAGGCTGAGGCAGGGGGATCACGAGTTCAAAGCCAGCCTCAGCAACTTAGTGAGAACTTGTCTCTAAATAAAATATAAAAAAGGGTTTGGGAGGGGCTGGGGTTGTGGCTCAGTGGTAGAGCACTTGCCTAGCACATGTGAGGCACGGGGTTCCATTCTCAGCACCACATAAGAATAAATGAATAAAATAAAGGTCTATCAACATCTTAAAGAGTATTTTTTTAAAAAAAGGGTTTGGAATATGGCTCAGTGGTTGAGTGCCACTGGGTTCAATCCCCGATACCAAATAAAAAAAGAAAAAAGAAAACACAAGGTCAACGCTTCATCATACTGGTGCAGGCACCGATGTGCTTAACACAATCCCCAAAAGGCAAGAAATAATGTTATGTGCATGTATAATATATCTTTATGTATAAGTAAAAAAATCAATCAAATACAAATAAACAGACCAGCAAAGGAAGCCTAGCAGAGTGGAGGAAGGAGAACTGGGTAGGGGAGGGCACGTATGAGTTGGTTGGATGAACCAACTGCTATATATAACTATAAGGCACTAATAACATAAACAGATGCAAGGACAGTGTATTTTAAAAGCAATTTAAAAGTTTGGCTGATATAGTGGTTCATGCCTATAATCCCAGAGACTTGTGACTCATGGGGCTGAGTCAGGAGGATGTCAAGTTAGAGGCCAGCCTCAACAACTTAGCTAGGCCCTAAGTAACTTAGTGAGACCATGTCTCAAAATGAAAAAGAAAAAAAGGGCTGAGAATGTAGCTCGGCGGTAAAGTACCCCTAGGTTCAATCCCCAGTAGGGGAAAAATAAGTTTGCAGACAGGATCTACTTGTTTTTTTTTTTTTTTTAAACAGAAGCTAGATATAGGAAATATCCTCATGAACTAAAGCACCGTGAAGAGGAGAAGAAAAGACATCTGGAAAAGCAAGGCTTCGGCTCGGAAGGGAAGGCTCCCCCAGGGTGAACTGACTGGGAAATGCGAATCTTAGGGTCCACCGACCAGGTCATAGCAGTTGTGGCTTATTGTGCACATGAATCTGGAAACTGATGGGCAGATTCAGGTAGAGAATCCTAAGTTCCGACTTGCAAAGCCGCTTCCTGCAGCCTCCGTTCTCCTTTGCTGCTCTTTACGTGTTGGAAAGGAGACTGAGGTGGTAAACCGTCATTTAACTCGAAGGAGCCAATATTTAACCTTTAAGACGGCACCTGGCCCCGCCCTCCTTCTTCCGTCTATTCACATAAATGAGCAAAGAATTCTACTCCCGCTGCTGAAGGCAATGAGCTTGAACCGTGATATTATGAGTGGCTATAAAATTATCCAGCTTTTAAATCCAACCACAGAATTTGATTTTATGACTTGCTGTGGAACTATAGCTACAGGTTAACTAAAGGTTATGAAGTAATATTTCCTTTTTATAGTTCTGAGCTCACTGCCTTATGATTTCAGTGATCACCTTGTTCTGTAGTGGGGCAAGTTTTATAGTGTTATAATTTGTATAACTCAGTGAAGATCTTGTAACTTTTTCTTTTCAAATTCAGATTGATATGATCACTATGCTATTGCATGTATCTAGTTTATCTCTGCCTTTATTGCTAAACACACCCACATATGAAACTTTATGTAATTTTTTAATTAAAAAGTTTCTTGAAACTTTATATAATTTAAAGCCTCGTTTTCTTATTGTGTTTTATACCTTGCTTGCAAGTATGATGCAGTTAAAATGTGAAGTTAAATCTTATTTTACATTTTAATGGGTAAAAATGCTTTGCATTAAATCCTATTTAAATTTGATGTATGTTTGATATTATATAGCAATTACTAGATTACCTGAGACATTTATGTTTATGCACATGTATATAATTTCAAATTTAAAACTTCATATTACAAACAACTTCACCTTTTTATTTTGTAAAGCAACTTTGTTTTAATAGCTATGTATGCTTGTTTTCCTGAATTCAAAATAATAATCCTAGTGATTTTACTATACCTATAAAATGATATTAGCCATGTTTGGTTCTCATTAAAGTTAATAGTTTTATTTTGCTGCCTTTCATATACTTTTTAAAAATATAAGTTGATTCCCTACAAGAATGACTTTAAGATTTTTTCAGTTCATCTACAATTAAAATCTTCCAAAAGATTTTTTAAGAGTATTAGATAGGAAAAATAACTTCAAATGTACTTATCAGAATGATAAAAATTGGTTTCAAAAACTTACATGCATTTTTTACTCTTTTTATGGCTGTGTGAATGTAGCCAAGGTAAAGAATAGAGGCAACTATTTGAAAAAATCTGAGAAAAAAAAATTAAAATATGTGATTGAAGAAATGATACAGAAAGGAATTTTAGTTACCTACACTGCATATTTGCATTATTCTATTGACTCAATGTAAGTGTAAAACTTTGTAACTTACAAATACGTGTAGAAACTCTAAAACACAGATCTCTAACTCTGGTACAACTCAGCCTAACTTTTAATGCAACTTGGTTTCCCTCTATTATCATTTGATAATCATTGGTGTTTCCCACATAGAGTTTTAAAAAAGAAATGTCAAAAAACGTTACATGACTAAACAAGATATGTACATCCGCTAAAAGATCTCTGTCATCTTTTATCTACCTTTAGAAGTTTATGTCTTCCAATTTAGAAAAATTTAATTTTGCCTTTTAGAAGTCATAAGCATTTTTGGCCCAATAACACCTGTTGCTATGGGTGATAAAATACTCCTGTGTGGAAATTCAGCTCAAGAAACAAACAACACCCCAAATCAACTCAAGGGGTCAAATACTGTAATGTGTGTTACTGACATCAAATGAGAATTCCACAAATTTAATAGAAAACAGACATTAAGCAGCTGAGAACTTTTTTATACTTATTTATTTATTTTTTTAATTTTATTGTAAACAAATGGGATACATGTTGCTTCTCTGTACATGGCGTAAAGGCATACCATTTGTGTAATCATAAATTTACATAGAGTAATGTTGTTTGATTCATTCTTTTTTTCCCTTCCCCCCACCCCTCCCACCCCTCTTCTCCCTCTATACAGTGCTTCCTTCCTCCATACTTGCCCCCCTCCCTAACCCTAACTCTAACCCTAACACTAACCCTTCCCTCCCCCCATTATGTGTCATCATCCATTTATTAGTGATATCATTCATCCTTTGGCTTTTTGAGATTGGCTTATCTCACTTAGCATGATATTCTCCAATTTCATCCATTTGCCTGCAAATGCCATAATTTTATCATTCTTTATGGCTGAGTAATATTCCATTATGTATATATATACCACAGTTTCTTTATCCACTCATCAATTGAAGGGCATCTAGGTTGGTTCCACAGTCTGGCTATTGTGAATTGAGCAGCTATGAACATTGATGTGGCTGTATCTCTGTAGTATGCTGATTTTAAGTCCTTTGGGTATAGGCCAAGGAGTGGGATAGCTGGGTCAAATGGAGGGTCCATTCCAAGTTTTCTAAGGAATCTCCACACTGCTTTCCAGAGTGGCTGCACTAATTTGCAGTCCCACCAGCAATGTATGAGTGTACCTTTCTCCCCACATCCTCGCGAACACCTGTTGTTGCTCGTATTCTTGATAATCGCCATTCTAATTGGGGTGAGATGGAATCTTAGGGTGGTTTTGATTTGCATTTCTCTTATTACTAGAGATGTTGAACATTTTTCCATATGTTTGTTGATTGCTTGTAGATCTTCTGTGAAGTGTCTATTCATTTCCTTAGCCCATTTGTCGACTGGATTATTTGTATTCTTGGAGTAGAGTTTTTTGAGTTCTTTATAGATTCTGGAGATTAGTGCTCTATCTGAAGTATGAGTGGCAAAGATATTCTCCCACTCTGTAGGCTCTTTCTTCGCATTGCTGATAGTTTCCTTTGCTGAGAGAAAGCTTTTTAGTTTGAATCTATCCCAGTTATTAATTCTTGCTTTTATTTCTTGTGCTATGGGAGTCCTGTTAAGGAAGTCTGGTCCTAAGCCGACATGTTGAAGATCTGGATCTACTTTTTCTTCTATAATCTGCAGGGTCTCTGGTCTGATTCCGAGGTCCTTAATCCATTTTGAGTTGAGTTTTGTGCAGAGTGAGAGATATGGGTTTAGTTTCATTCTGTTGCATATGGATTTCCAATTCTCCCAGCACCATTTGCTGAAGAGGCTATCTTTTCTCCATTGCATATTTTTGGCCCCTTTGTCTAGTATGAGAAAATTGTATTTATTTGGGTTTGTGTCCGTGTCCTCTATTCTGTACCATTGATCTACCTTTCTATTTTGGTACCAATACCATGCCGTTTTTGTTACTATTGCTTTGTAGTAGAGTTGAAGATCTGGTATTGCAATACCCCCTGTTTCACTCTTCCTGCTAAGGATTACTTTAGCTATTCTGGGTTTCTTATTCTTCCAGATGAATTTCATAATTGCTTGCTCTATTTCTGTAAGGTACATCATTGGGATTTTAATTGGAATTGCGTTGAATTTGTATAGCACTTTAGGGAGTATGGCCATTTTGACAATATTAATTCTTCCTATCCAAGAACATGGAAGATCTTTCCATCTTCTAAGATGTTCTTTAATTTCTTTCTTTAGTGTTGTGTAGTTCTCATTGTAGAGGTCTTTCACCTCTTTTGTGAGATTGATTCCCAAGTATTTTATTTTTTTCGAGGCTATTGTGAATGGGATAGTTTTCCTAATTTCTCTTTCTGAAGATTCATCACTTATGTATAAAAATGCATTGGATTTATGAGCATTGATCTTGTAACCTGCTACTTTACTGAATTCACTTATGAGTTCTAAGAGTTTTCTGGTGGAGTTTCCAGGTTCCTCTAAATATATAATCATGTCATCAGCAAACAGGGATAGTTTGAGTTGTTCTTTTCCAATTCGTATCCCTTTAATTTCTTTGGTTTGTCTAATTACTATGGCCAGAGTCTCAAGAATGATGTTGAATAGAAGTGGTAAAAGAGGGCATCCCTGCCTTGTTCCCGTTTTTAGGGAGAACGCTTTCAGTTTTTCACCATTTAGAATGATATTAGCCATGGGCTTAGCATAAATGGCCTTTACAATGTTAAGGAATGTTCCCACTATCCCTATTTTTTCTAGTGTTTTGAGCATGAAGGGATGCTGCATTTTATCAAATGCTTTTTCTGCATCTATTGAAATAATCATGTGGTTCTTGACTTTAAGTCTATTGATATGGTGAATTACATTTATTGATTTCTGGATGTTGAACCAACCTTGCATCCCTGGGATGAAACCCACTTGATCATGGTGCACTATCTTTTTAATATGTTTTTGTGTGCGATTTGCTAAATTTTTGTTGAGAATTTTTGCGTAGATGTTCATTAAGGATATTAGTCTGAAATTTTCTTTCCTTGATGAGTCTCTGTCTGGTTTAGGTATCAGTGTGATATTGGCTTCATAGAATGAGTTTGGGAGGGTTCCCTCCTCTTCTATTTTATGGAATACTTTGAGAAGTATTGGAATGAGCTCTTCTTTAAAGGTTTTGTAGAACTCGGCTGAGAACCCATCTGGTCCCGGACTTTTCTTTGTTGGTAGGCTTTTGATGACTTCTTCTATTTCAGTACTTGAAATTGGTCTATTTAAATTGTGTATGTCCTCCTCATTCAGTTTAGGCAATTCATATGTCTCTAGAAACCTGTTGATGTCTTTGAAATTTTGTATTTTGTTGGAGTATAGATTTTCAAAATAGCTTCTAATTATGTTTTGTATTTCAATCCTGTCTGTTGTGATATTTCCTTGTTCATTCCGAATTTTAGTGATTTGGGTTTTCTCTCATCTTCTCTTTGTTAGTGTGGCTAAAGGTTTATCAATTTTGTTTATTTTTTTGAAGAACCAACTATTTATTTTGTCAATTTTTTGTACTGTTTCTTTTGTTTCAATTTCATTGATTTCAGCTCTGAGTTTAACTATGTCCTGTCTTCTACTACTTTTGGTGCTGGTCTGTTCTTCTTTTCTAGGGCTTTGAGCTGTAGTGTTAGGTCGTTTATTTGTTGAGTTTTACTTCTTTTATTAAATGCGCTCCATGAAATAAATTTCCCTCTAAGTACTGCTTTCATAGTGTCCCAGAGATTTTTTTTTCTTTTTTTCTTTTTTTTCCAGAGATTTTGATATGATGTTTCTTTGTTCTCATTTACCTCTAAGAATTTTTTAATTTCCTTCCTATTATCTTCTGTTATCCATTCATCATATAATAGCATATTGTTTAATCTCCAGATGTTGGAATAGTTTCTGTGTTTTACTCTTTCATTTATTTCTAACACCAATCCATTATGATCTGATAGAATACATGGTAGTGTCTCTATCTTCTTGTATTTGCTAACATTAGCTTTGTGGCATAATATATGGTCTATTTTAGAGAAGGATCCATGTGCTGCAGAGAAGAAAGTGTATTCACTCTTGGTTGGATGGTATATTCTATAAATGTCCATTAAGTCTAAATTATTGATTGTGTTATTGAGATCTATGGTTTCTTTGTTCAATTTTTGTCTGGAAGATCTGTCCAGTGGTGAGAGAGGCATGTTAAAATCACCTAGTATTATTGTGTTATGGTCTATTTGGTTTCTGAAAATGAGAAGGATTTGTTTGACATACATGGATGAGCCACTGTTTGGGGCATAGATGTTTATGATTGTTATATCTTGCTGATTTATGCTTCCCTTAAGCAGTATGAAATGACCTTCTTTATCCCTTCTGACTAACTTTGGCTTGAAGTCCACATTATCGGAAATGAGGATGGATACTCCAGCTTTTTTGCTGAGTCCATGTGCATGGTATGTTTTTCCCCATCCTTTCACCTTTAGTCTAAGGGTATCTTTTTCTATGAGGTGAGTCTCTTTCAGGCAACATATTGTTGGATCTTTCTTTTTAATCCAATCTGCCAGTCTATGTCTTTTGATTGATGAATTCAGGCCATTAATATTCAGGGTTATTATAGAGATATGATTTGGTTTCCCGGTCATTTGTTTCATTTTTTAAATTTTATTTATTTATTTGTTTGACACAACTTGTTTCCTCCTTTATTTGACAATTCCTTTAGGATAATTCCTCCCTTTCCTGATTTGCTTCTTTCTTTTTCATCTCTTTCTCATGGAATATTTTGCTGAGAATGTTCTGTAATGCTGGCTTTCTTTTTGTAAATTCTTTTAGCTTTTGTTTATCATGGAAGGATTTTATTTCATCATCAAATTTGAAGGTAAGTTTTGCTGGGTATAAGATTCCTGGTTGGCATCCGTTTTCTTTCAGGGCTTGAAAAATGTTGTTCCAGGCCCTTCTAGCTTTTAGGGTCTGGATTGAAAAATCTGCTGATATCCATATTTTTTTCCCCCTGAATGTTATTTGGTTCTTTTCTCTCACAGCCTTTAAAATTCTGTCTTTATTTTGTATGTTAGGTATTTTCATTATAATGTGCCTTGGTGTGGGTCTGTTGTAATTTTGTGTATTTGGAGTCCTATAAGCCTCTTGAACTTGATTTTCCATTTCATTCTTCAGATTTGGGAAATTTTCTGATATTATTTCATTGAATAGATTGTTCATTCCTTTGGTTTGTTTCTCTAAGCCTTCCTCAATCCCAATAATTCTTAAATTTGGCCTTTTCATGATATCCCATAGTTCTTGTAGATTCTGTTCATGATTTCTTACCATCTTCTCTGTTTGTTCAACTTTGTTTTCAAGGTTAAATATTTTGTCTTCAATGTCTGAGGTTCTGTCTTCCAGGTGTTCTATCCTACTGGATATGCTTTCTATGGAGTTCTTAATTTGGTTTATTGTTTCCTTCATGTCAAGGATTTCTGTTTGTTTTTTTTTCAATATCTCTAACTCTTTATTGAAATGATCTTTTGCTTCCTGTATTTGCTCTTTTAACTGTCAATTGGTGCAATCATTTAATGCCTGCATTTGCTCTTTCATCTCATCATTCAGTGCGTGCATTTGCTCTTTCATCTCATCGTTTGCTTCTCTGATCATTTTAATTATGTACATTCTGAACTCCTTTTCTGTCATTTTTTCTGCCATGCTGTCATTGGGTTTTATTGATGTAACATCTAGATTCGTTTGCAGCATTTTCTTTCCTTGTTTTCTCATATTGTTCAGGTATAATGGACCGCTGAGATATTGCAGATTTCCTCTATTGACTTACAATGCCCCTAAAGATTTCTATATATATCCCCTCAGCCTTCAGTAGGCTGAAGTCTTGGAGGAAGTTGATAGTGCGGTGCTCCACAAGGAAGCTGCCTCTCTAGGAGTGGTGGCCTTCAGGTGGGGTATATTCCCTGCTAGTGGACACAGGTGCCTCCACTTGTTGACCAATGGTCATCCAAAGGGGAACTAGGCTGTGGGCTGAGGCAAGGCCTGTTTGGGCCTGTGTCTCTGGTTTTACCGTCCTTGTGGGGAAACCTCACCTGGCAGGGAAGACTCACCCGGTGGGGAGGTCTTGCTGGTCAGTTCCCTCCTAGAGGTTCCCCTCAATTTACAGCTACCACCTGGGCTGGGCTGCCTTCCTCTGCAAAGTTCCCAGGGGCCCGGCCCTACCTCCTGGGCCTGGGAGCCTCACCCTTCGCAGATGAATCTCCTTAGGCTGCCCCTCCTCAGAGAATCTGCCCGCAGTCCTGGAACCTTCGGTCCCCCCCTAAGCGTGTCTCTGTGGGGCTCTTCCACCAAGAAGCCTCCTAGATCCTGGGACCCTGCTCTGCACCTAATCGCCTGGCTATGCGGCCCCTCCTCTGAGCAGCCACCTGGGGCCCCGTACAATCGCTCTGAGTCCCAGAGACGAGCCGCACGCCTCTTCCTCCAGACAGCAGCCCAGTATTCCGGTGCGGTCACTAGGAGTCCAAGCAACTCACTGCATGCCTCCTCCTCCCACCAACTGCCCGTAGCCTGGGGCAATCAATCACTCCGAGTCGAAGTGACCCTCCCCGTTCCTCCTCCTTCTCCAGATAACCCCCTGGGTGTTCAGGAGCGGTCGCTCTGAGTGGCTCTGAATCCACGTTACCCGCTGCACGCGTCCTCTGGACAACCGCCTGGAGCTCTGGTGCGGCCACTCGAGACCAAGCGACCCTCCGCGCTCCTCCTCCAGGCAGCCCCCCTGTGTTCAGGAGCGGTCGCTTTAAGTCCAAACAATTCACCAATCGCCTCCTCCTCTGAGCAGCCGCCTGGAGCTCTATGCAGTCACTGCGAGTCCAAACGACCCGCCGCGCTCCTCCTCCTCCTCTTCCTACACCTCCGGGCAGGCCCCGGTGTTCAGAAGTGGTCTGAGTCCAAACAGCTCGCCACGCAGCCCCTCCTCTGGCAACCGCCTGTAGCTCTGGTGCAGTCACTCCGAATCCAAGCGGCCCCGCTCCTCTTCCTCCTCCTCCTCCTCAGGGCAGGCCCCGGGGTTCTGAGTCCACACAGCTCTCCTCGCCGCTCCTCCCCTGGGCAGCCACCGGAGCCCCAGTGGTTGCTCCGAGTCCCAGCGCTGTGCTCTGAGAATTTTGATAAATGTCAAACTAGTCTAGAAAGGGGTTGACATCATAATCACATCAGGGTTTAAGTGTTCCTGTGCCCAAAATAGTATATGTTGGTACATGGCTTTTTGGATTTTGTTTTTGCACATAAACTTTATATGTAAGAAAAGTTTTATGATATACAAATCTCACTTAAAATTTTCTGCAACAGGGAACATTTGATTTAAAAATACGTGCTACATGTCAACACATGTTCATTTTATCCTATCCCATAGAATTCTTGTTGGCATTTGATATATCTAAACTGTGTAACAAAACAACTGAGATTTTTTACTAAAATTCACCTTATTTTGACAGGCTGAATTTTTAGCAAAGGTGACAGTTTTTTTGAAATTTGCCAGTTGCCAAAGGACTGCCTTTGACCACATTGGGATGTTAGACAGAACATAATCTGTTTATAAAGAAAGGGAAAAATAATTCAATATAAAACTTGAGAAGTTATCCTAACTTTTTTTTTTTGAAGCAAAAGTAGCTGGGAGATTGACGTAATTCGAAAATGTTTAGGAGCAGACGAACAATGGCACCTCAGGATATATAGAGATTTAAAGTTTTGTGTATGTAAATTTCTTTTCTCTTGTGATGGGATCATTTTCTAAATGGCTGTTCAAACCGATAGCATTCAATGCTTCCGATAATTTATTCTTGACTCTAAATTTTGCTTTTTTCTCTCGGTCACAATCATTTTGGTTAATTTTCTATACATAATGAGAAAGGAAAAATCAAAGAGGCACGAGTGACTCTAACACTGGGAATTCAGGAAGTCTTGTCGCAGAGAGGGAATAAAGAGTGCCATTGAAGCGACTTCAGTTCTGTTCTTTAAGGTCCTTTCTCTTAATAGACGTTGCCTAAGAACCATTTGAAATAAAGAGTTTTACTTTGGGAAAATAAGAGCCTCCCAATGTGGTTAGGGGAAATTAGGATGAAAAATACCTTTTAAGTAAGACTTCAATTTTCTTAGGGTAGTTTTGTTCTTCTACACATGCACCAGAGTGATTTTTCTAAAATAAAAACCTCACCATTGAGTGCCCTGCTTCAAACCCTCCAGAGTTGCACGTGGCTCCAGCATGAGCTCCATGTTGGCCTCAGGAGCCACCCCCTGTGCCAGTCGGCTCTCAGCAGGCCTGGCCGCCAGGCACCTGCGCTCCGTCGACTCCCCCTCTCCTTCCAGCCAGCCTGCGGCTCTGGGCTTTGGCTTGTGCTGCTTCCTCCATCTGTGGCGGAAATGTTTGCTCTGCTCTCCAGCTCGGGCACTGGGAAGTCTCTGCCGCTCAGAACTAGGGGCTCCCTGGGGCATGCCGACACTTTGAAGGCATCTCCACGCTTTTATCACATGGTGTCTGCTGCCCTGTTTTCCACCAGATTAGGAGTCACCACATTGCAAGGGACAAGTCTTATTTTGTAATTCCAATATCTAGCACAGAAAGGGTATTGTTAGCACACACTTATTTGATTAATTGATTAGCACTTACTAAGCATTTAACTTGGACCTAGGTCAGAACGAGACTCTATTATTTAAACTTGGGAAATAGAAGTCAGCAGCTAGAATGGAGAGTGCACAAGTAATGACTAACTGATATCATCATTTCTTGTTCTTCAAGGTCTGAAATTAAAGTTAGCAAAAAAAAAAATCACCCACATTTAGCATGTATTTTTTATTTTTTATTTTTTTTTGTTATGGGTGAACCTTTATTTTTACTTATTTATTTTTATGTGGTGCTGAGACTCAAACCCGGTGCCTCACACATGCTAGGCAAGCACTCTACCACCAAGCCACAACTCCAACCCTGACACATATATTTTTAAAACTACTTTCAGTTGTAGATGCATGCAATACCTTTATTTATTTATATGTGGTGCTGAGGTTGGAACCCAGTGCCTCACACGTGTTAGGCAAGTGTTCTATCACTGAGCTAAAACCTTAGCCCCTGTGTTTTCTTTTTATGCTGCTCAAATTTCAGGAGGTGTTTTCTGCCTGCTCCAACTTATATTTACCTCTATGTGCCTATTATTTTTCTGCATTATCCAATCAGGTTGGATACATTAATGCTTTGTTAAACTGTTCCTTGATTTGTCAATATGTATTTTTTTCTAATTATAAAGAGTATATGTTCTTTTAGGGCAGGAATTAGATCTCCATTTCTTTGAATTTCCTTTGCAGGATGTGTGTGCACCTGCAAAAAGCTATACATAGTATGTCTTCAACAATTCTTCATGGAATGAATATATAACAAGTTCATGTCATTGTGTATTATAATACTGTCACAAAAAAAACAGTTTCTCAAAGCAATCTTGTATATTATACTTTGCAATGGGTGAAATATTTTACACTAATAGAATTCCTTAAAATGTAGTGAAGTACTTCTTTTCTTGGGGATATCAGTCAAAAATGTTATTCAAGCTTAATTTGATCAAGACCAGGGGAGCAAGAAATACCCTGCTTTATTTATACCATGGCATTTGCTTTTCTGTTCCATTTTGCAAGCTTTGACAGCCTGAGACAGTGTACCAGTGTTGCACAGGGCTGGGACTCTCAACTTCAAACCTGAGCTCATGCTTACTAATGGCAGTGAAGGCTTACTAATGACTTTTGAAGGTCCTCAGCACCACCAGAGGCACCTTTCAATGGACTCTGGGAGTGTGAAGATGAGAGATTTTGAGAGCCAAAACTCTGAGCAATGAAGAACACACGTTTTGATCCATGGAACCACTTTTACAATGTCAGTTGCTCCTCTCAGGGTTTCCAAATATGCCATACTGTTCCATGTGAACATCTGAAAATCCAAGGATACAGAAAGCAGGGGTCAAAAAATCTCGTGACCTGGAATTGAGAATTTGAAGTGAACAGTCTCCATCTGATTAGGCATTTAAGAAAATGATTCAAAAGCAGCACTAATTAGCAATTCATGTGAAAATGATAGTCCAAGTAATCAATATAGATAATTGTTTTATTTCAGGTGCTGTGTGGTGTTTGCAGCATGCATCACTGAGTCTAAATTGATAGTGTTCTCTAAGGTTCTAGGAACTATAAATTAAAACTGGACTCATTACATTTTAATGCAGTGTTGTGATACTTCTAAAAAATTTAACTATTTTGAAGAAAGATTTTACATCTAGGTAATTTATGTTTTTAACTCAAGGTTTCATTAATTTAGGGAAGACAAGGTGATCTTTTCATGGATTCACACTGCACTGGAACTCGGAGTCTGTGAGGGATTCAGCAGTCTAGCTCTCTTAAACACACTTGTGTCTTCAACGGAGGCCTCTTGACTTCAAATCCAGAACCTTCCCTGAAATGCTGATTTTCTATTGAAAGAAGTTTCATTTAAGCTACTAGAATTTAATTGGTAGAAGTTCATTGCTTGGAATCTCTCTTGAAACTGTATCTACAACTTCTTTGTGGACATGAATACCTGAATAAATTCTTTCTTTACCCTAAACCTTAACACATCGAAAGCTTGTCTTACGTATTTTGGTCGGAAAAGTTTTGGTTAATTTATTCTCCAAGTAGTAGTTTTGAGATCCTGCCATCATCATTGACCTTGTCTTTATTTTCTCCTTATTTTTATTTCTTTGTCCACAAGCAGTTATCAAATCCTCTTGATTCTTCTTTGCAGATGTCGGTGAACCTGTCCTTCCTTTCTACCCTCAGCATCGTTGCTCGATGACCATCTAGACTATTATAATTTGCTTTCAGGTGATGTGCCTGTTGCCAGAGTCTCCTGGATCCTGTCTGTCCCACCCTCAATAACCCGCCTCTTCATCCTAAAACACAGCTTTGATAATGACATTCCCCCACCTTTTTTCCCTCCCAGGAAGATTAGTAGCTTAGTCTTATTTGCAAGGTCAAGCTCAAAGTTAAGACTGACATTGAAGTCCTTTAATTGACTGTTCCCCAACTACGTTCAATCAATGTCCTTCCAGAAACCCCTGCCCCAAACAAACAGCTCTGCTCCTTTTAATCTAAGTGATTTAAACTTCTGGACATCCAAGTTTCCCTTTCCTTCTGCTCACCCAAATCTCAATTTTGACCTAAAATGTTTCCTCCTCAGTGAAGCCATAAGATAACTCCAGTTCATTGGGATTATTTTTGAGCTCCTGCAATATGTATTAGCTGTGCCATTCATTTACAACTTTATTATTTTGTGCTTTCTGGCATTTATATATAACACTATAAATTATTCTGTATATTTCTGATTGCTGTCTAAACTCTTAGGCACTATATTATTTCTATTATTCTATTTAAAACTCCTTCAAGGCAGGATGTGTAGTTTCTGTCCCCTGATGGATTTGCTTTTTAAAAATTCTTATTCTCTTTGCAGTGCTGGGGATCAAACCCAGGGCCTCACACATGCTAGGCAAGTGCTGTACCCTTGAGTTCACCCCCAGCTGCCCCTTGCATGGCTTTAGAGTAAAGCTTGCTTGGGCTCCTTCTAAGTTACTTTGCCTGATTTTCTCATTATTTTGTACTTCTTTTTTTTTTTTAAATCTAGACAGATCACCCCCAAATTGTACAGGTTTTTAGTTCCACACACCCTGGCTCCCGCCCTGAGTGGAAATGCTCACTAGCAGTTAATGTGTGCTTATCATTGAGCTGCTATTTTGCTGTATTATTTTTGTTTAGCTACAGATAGAATACCCCTCCCTTGCTCTACTGAAACCCCAAGATAATCAATTATATTTCCAGATTTGTAATAAAAAAGAATATAGAAATGTAGAAAAAGCAAAGACATCTAAGGCAGGAAAAGGTATAGGATTTCTCAAACCAGCTTCCTCTGGTCCCAAAACCCTGATATTGACACTGTCCCAGTTGTGTCCAGTCACAAAGGCTCTGAGAAGCTGAATGTTTTGCTATTATCACAGCTTTTTTGTGTGTGGTTGGGATTTATGTTATACTTGTCATAATATGTCCTTAGCTAGAAATATTTGGAGACATCTATATCCCACCTGGTTCTCAAGTGAAGCTCAGCGGCAGAGGGTCCTAGGGTCAGGGTGGAGGGATGGAGTCACAGCAGTGGCCAAGATGCTGGGGCAGAACCTCTGTCTCAGCCTGGTAGCTTTCTGGCAAGCGTTTGACATATATCGTTCCATCATTCCTCACAGCAGTCCTATGAGATGGTCATGGTGAACTTTGCCATTTTTCAAACGAGGAAGCAGAGGCTCAGAGACGTCCGTTATCTCGTCCATGATCATAAAGTGGTAAGTGATGGAGCTGGTACCCCAAACTGCATGGTCTGATTTTGGAACTAGACCTGGGCCCCCATGAACAGCTCTGGAACAGAAAAATTCCTTACTAGGTAGTAGTAGAAAGTGACAGTAATAGAGAGGTTAGTTTGTACTACCTTTTTGAAAGACTTTTTGAAATTTTCTTCTTATTATATTCCTAAGGCTGTTGATTGGCATTAGTTTTGAAAAAATGTGTAGAGGGAAAATAAATTTTTCATGGTGAAAAAAATTTGGAAAACACTGAACTCCTTTTGTCCTGTGAGGAATAACTATGAATATAGTATACTAATGACTCCAGAATCCTTCAGCAGAGACATGTTTCTTTATTAACTCAACATATCCCAAGCTAATAACCACAATGGTGGCTACCATGTATTAAGTGCCAGTCATTATTCTAAGACTTCAACATTAATCCTGTGATGTTGATGCGGTCTTATCCCTGTTTCACAGATTAGAAAACTGAGGCATAAGGCAGTTAAGAAATTTGCCTGAGGTCACACAGTAGTTAGACATAACTAGAACACAGCTTCTCTGTACCTGGAGCCCTTGCTTTAAATTACTATTCTAAACTGACTCTGACACTTAATGCCTGCTATCTGTAGAAATCCTGTGGAATTAGTTTGGGAAACAGTTGGAGCAGAATATTTTGTATGGACGATAGTAAATTGCTTTCACTTTTAATATTTATAAGGTCCCAAGATGCTACATTGCATTTTTTTTTTCTAAAACAGTTTGCAATAATGTGGAATATACAATTTTCTCTTTACAAGGTACTGAACTTTCCCTTTTTGGAGTATGATCCTTTACAAATCTTTACTTTCTCGAACTTTCTGAGTTAAATTTCTTAATATGATGGTTGTTTTTTATGTTCAGTTGTTGAACTGATTTTTTTTTTAAAACCAGGAAGACTAAATAGTGACTTGAGGTGAATTTCTGTCCAGAAGTTTCCTTTCAGTGCACACAAAAACTGCTTGCTGCTTTTGCCTAGCTTTATACATTGTTTTGAAAAATTGTTAAACGCTCAGACATTCTAATTGGTTATAAAGTATGCATAAGTCCTGTTCATTTTTCTTATCAAAAGGCAAAGCATTAAAGCAGAGAGACTATTTCCTCTGAAATGTAAAATCACACTGAAGATTGTGTTCTGATGTTTTCTAGGGCTGACCCACTTCCTGATTTAGGTTCAGCATGACTGCTGCCTTTCTGTGAAATGAGTCTCACGGATCTCGAAAGGGTGGAGCTTTTAGTGCAGTTATGATTTAGTGTTATTTATGATCTTTATGACCCTAATTTCCACTCTGATAAATTGCACAGTACACACACACACACACACACACACACACACACTCCTTATGCTTCATGGGTCCTGTCTTTGAGTCAGCAAGCAATCATAGACTAAAATTTCCTAATGAGGTGAATTCTGAGTTCCAAAACCCTTGTTTTAACTTAAGCATTTTAAAGGGTAAAGTGATGTGAACGCTTTCTCAGGACATCCCCTGTTTCTACACAAAGTCCGTTTGAGGACATTGACTCCTCTGGCCATCACCTGGCCTTCACATTATCTCTGGCATTTGATGGACAAACACTAATGATAAATGAGAATATTCTCAGTCAAGAAATTGATTTAGAGATGTACTGCATAGTCGTAACTTTAAAGAAAGAAATAATTCTTTAGATAGTTGTTTGGGATACTTAAATACAATTTCACCATGTTTAAAAAGCACTTTCAAGGCTCAGTGTATTTTAATCACTGTAAATTCTGCCCATAGACTTTTTTCTGTGTCAGACAATCATCTAAGGATGTTCTTTACCTCCTCAAATTCACATCACCGTCTGATCTCTCTCTTCCATTCTCTCTCCCTTTCCTCTGTCTTGTTCCTAAAGGTGCTCATTCATCTTGCCTTCTCCTTACAAGGTTTGCTTTGTGATTTTCTGAGATATCACAAGTTAACAAATTCAGTTTTAGAAGCAGTGGAACTGTTCACATAACTGTAATTTTTCTAAAAATCATATATCTTGTATATTTATGTTCTTTGGTGTTAAAAGGAAATAATAAAACACACCCAGAAATACAAATCATCTGTACATCTGTAATATTATAACCTAGGTAATTAAATTACAGATGTAGTAATATTACCTAATACTATCTGGTGTCTTCATTGGACATCTCATGTGTCCTGCAGATTTTTTTTTTTTTTAGCTTATAGTTTTGTTTTGTTTTGTTTCAATTTTGAATTTAAGTGCTCACATTGGGTGCTCTGGCAGTTATAGTGCATGCCTGGTCCTGCGCATATCTGAACATGAGATTTCCAGGATCGTAACACAACATTTTCCCAAGCACGTTATCCCACCATTGCAGAAAATAATGGGTTCTCACAGTCGAAGGCCCAAGTCCTAGTCAGATAATTTGCTCTCCATTGCATGACTCTCCCACGGGGGGAAGGGCAGGTAGCAGAGGGACTGCCACACTACTCTTGGCTTATCCCTACCAACATTGCCGTCATGCTTCATTAACTCTGATGTGTACCCACGAACATTTGTGCATCTACCAGGCAGATCCGCTTCTCGTTTTTTAATTGAAGTAAAGTGTGATGTTAAAATGAGCCAAGCAACGAGGCGTTTTAAACTAAGTCATGTGGATGGAATGTACGATCTGCTTATTGCAAAATCAACTATTTTGGAAAATAGCAGCAATAGTAACAACAATAATTAACACTAATGTAATGCATGCTCTGTGTCAAATACTGTTGTTCTAAGTACTTTCTGCATTTCACATATTTTAACTGCTTAACAATTCATCTTATAGATGAGGAAACATGTATCTGTGTTGAAATACTTGGCCAAGGTCCTCCAGTGAATAGTGTCTGAACCTAGATTTGAATACAGAGTCTGACTTTGAAGCCTGTGCTCTTTGTTTTATTTTATCTTATTTATTTTCATAGTCTCAGGTACTTTATTATTGTTGACATATTGGTCAGTGTCACATATATTTATTTATATATAAAATATAAAAGGGAATTTGTTTCATGATTTTCTGCCAGTTATTTATATGCAGGTGGATGTTTAGAATACATTAGGACCAAGTTTGAGTTTTTATATTATTGACATGGGAATTTACAATGATTCCTTAGAGAATTTCTTTTTTTAACTGGTTTCATTTAAAATACATTCTTCCCCTAAAATGTTGGTAAATTAGAATCATAAGTGGTATATGGTTATTCTGTGAATACTGGTTGACCCAACATCCAAATATTTGGTTCTATAGCTATTAAAAACATTAATAAAATATGTATCATGGTGTGGATAACCATCTGGTAACTCTTTTTAGAATGGAAATTTTTTTTTCTTCTTATTTCTAAGATCTAGTTTAATTTCTTTTTTGTCTTTTTGAAGTATAATTTGTCCAACAGTATTTGTGTTAGTTGACCAACACAGTCACTGTGATCAAAATGCCCAATGAGAGTAACTTAGAGAAAGAAAAGTTTATTTTGGGGTCATAGTTCCAGGGGTTCAGTTCATGGTTGGCTGACTTCATTGTGCTGGGCCCAAGGCGAGGCAAAATATCATGGTGGAAGGGTGTGGCAGAGGAGCATTGTCTGTTCATGCAGCCAGGAAGGAGAGAGAGAGGGAGAGAGGGAGAGAGAGAGAGAGAGAGGGAGAGGGAGAGGGAGAGAGAGAGGGAGAGGGAGAGGGAGAGAGAGAGGGAGAGGGAGAGGGAGAGAGAGAGAGGGAGAGGGAGAGGGAGAGAGGGAGAGAGGGAGAGAGGGAGAGGGAGAGAGAACATACAAGGTGCCAGGACAAAATATAAACATGTCTACAGTTACCACAGTTAGTCCATTCAAATTATTCATCCATCCAATGGATCAATTTGCTAATTAGGTTACAGCTCTCATAATCTAATCATTTCACCTCTAAATATTCCAACATTAACAGGAGCTTTTGGGGAATACTTAATATCTAAACCATGACAGTATTATTATTCTAATTTTAATTTTTCAAGTGACATGTATTATTAGTACTTATTTTTGTGGTATACTATTATAATTCTTACATATATACAATGTGTAATGATTAAACCAGGGTAAAGAGAAGAATTTCTACCTCCTCAAATGTCATCATTTGTATATATTGGGAACCTTCAAACTCTTCTCCAGTTATTTTGAAATAAATAATTAATTGTTGTAGACTACATTTACCCTATTTTGCTATTGAATATCAGTTACTCCCCCAATGTTATTCTAGTACACATGATCCTACCCTTTCTTTATCCTTCTTCCCCCTACCTAGCTTCTCACAACCTCTATTCTACTCTATACTTCTATGTGATCAACAATTTAGTTTCCACAAATGAATGAGAAGCAATATTTGTATTTCTGTGCCTTATTTCATTTAACATAATGTCTTCCAGTTCCACCCATGTTGCTTCGAATGACTGAATGCCATCCCTTTTTATGAATAATATTTATTGTGTGTACATAGCATAATTTTTAATCCATTCATCCATAAATGGGTAATATACATCTTTATTGATTCAATATCTAGGCTATTGTAAACAGTGCTGCAATAAACATGGTTGGGCAGACATCTCTTTCATGTAGTTATTTTCTTTCTATGTTAACTCTATGTTATCTCTAGAGCTGGGATTATAGGGTCATATGATAGTTCCATTTTCAGTTTTTTGAGGAACCTCCATACTATTTTCAATATGGTTGTACTAATGTACATACCCACCAATAGTGTATAAGGGTTCCCCCTTTTCAGAATCCTTGCTAGGATTGTTATTGCCTTTTTGATAAGAATCATTCTAACTAAAGGGAGATAACATCTTATCATGGTTTTGATTCACATTTCTCTGAAGATCTGTAATACTGAGCATTTTCTATATTTTTGGGGGATTTGTGTATCTTCTCTTAATTAATGTCTATTTAAATCATACCCACTTTAAAGTAAGAATACTTGTTTTGTTTTTGCTGTTGAATGGTTGGCATTCCTTTTATATTCTGGATGTTAACCCTTTGTCAGATGAATAGTTTTCAAATACTTTTTCCCCATTCTGTAGCTTATCTCTTAGCTCTGTTGATTGTTTTCTTTGCTGTGCAGAAACTTCTTAGTTTGATGTAATCTCATTTGTCTACTTTTGTTTATATTGCCTGTGCTTTTGGGATCCTATCTAAAACAAACAAACAAACAAAAACTCCCCTGAAGCTTCAAACTTTGCTAAGATCGGTGTCTTGAAGTATTTTTTTCTACGTTTTCTCAAGAAGTTATAGGGTTTTAGGTCTTAAACTTAGATTTCTGATGCATTTTGAGATGATTTTTGTGTGTGGCAAGAGGTAGGGATCTAATTCCTTTCTTCCACATATGGCCAGTTTTCCCAAGTTACCATTTATTGAAAACACTACCTTTCCTTCAATGTACATTCTTGGTTCTTTTGTAAAAAAATGGGTTGGCTTTAGGTGCATGGACTGATTTTTTATTTTCTATTTTTTTTATTGGCCTCTGTCTATTTTTTATGCCAGTATCATGCTGTTTTGATTATATAGCTTCGTGACTGTATTAAAGTCAGATATTGTGATATCTCTACCTTTGTCCTTTTTGCTCATGATTGCTTTGGGTATTTTTTGGTCTTTTGTGGTTCCCTATGAATTTCATGACTTTTTATTCTAGTTCTTTGAAGAATGTCATTGGTATTTTGATGCAGATCACCCTGAATCTGTACATTGCTTTAGGTAGTCTGGGCACTTTACCAATATTAATTCTTCCAATCAATGAGCATGGAATGACTTTCAATTTTTTGGTATCCTCATCCATTTGTTTCATAAGGGCTTTGTAGTTTTCATGGTAGAGATCTTTTATTTCCTTGGTTAAATTTATGCCTATGAATTTTATTATTTATGTGGATATTGTGAATGGGATTGCTCTCTTGATTTCTTTTTCAACTAGTTCATTTCTAGTGTGTTAAAAAGATACTAATTTTTATATATTAATTTTGTATCCCAAAATTTTATTGAATTCATTAATTAGTTTCAGTGGTCTTTGGTGGAGACTTTAAGGTTTTCTACACATAAATCATGTCATCTGTTAGGAATAATTTGACTTATCTTATCCAGTTTGGATGCCCTATATTCTTAGACTTCCAGTACCATGTTGAAAAGGAGTGGTAAAGTGGACAAACTTGTTTTGTTCATGACCTTAGAACACTTTCTGCTTTTTACCCATTTAGTATGACATTGGCTGTGGGTTTGTCATGATAACCTTTAGGAACTACTAAAATATATTTGTTGAAGATAAGATTGAAATTATTGAATTTTTGATTTCTTCTGTTATAAACACTTGCCATGTAGTCCTAGAGATTAACAAGATAGTCAAGTTTATCATTTGGGGTTTATTAATTTCTTGTGTGTTAAGATTTCTCTGAGTGTCCAACAAGATATACTTAACTTACTATACTAACTCCCTATTTGAAGATTTTATTATTTAGATTGTATATAAAGGTAAACATTTTAATGAGAATAGTCACTGCACTGCCTATATTATGTGGCTGACCTTGTCTTTCTAAGGCAAGATCCTGGAAGAAAATAGATTATTTTGACGTGTTAGAAGTCCAAATTAGTTTAATAGCAACAGAGAAAAACTTGCATATAGCTTCTAATTATTACAATAAATGCCTTTAATGAAGAATATGAAATTATTTTTATGTAAAAATATATCTTGATTACAGTATCATTTATTTAAAAACACTATCTGTGAGAGCCTACTGTACTTACTACAGGTCTATCTTAGGCAGTGGAGCTATAACAATGAGAAAAAAGGGGCAAAAAATGTTCTTCATGAAACTTTCTTTTAGGATTCTTGTATCAAATATTCATTTTTTCAATTTTTATTCGTGTATTATAGTTGTACATATTGATGGGATTTGTTGTTATATATTTGTACATGCAAACAATAGATTTATAGACTACAATATGAATGGTTGTATTGTTAGGTTCACATCATAGATAGTATTTGATTGACTTCCACTGCACTTCCCATGCCCAGAGCAGAGGCTCAGTGAATGACTGATGGAGAGAAGCATTTCCGAGCCCACTTACCACAACGGCATTGTGCCGGGCACTAGAGATGGTGTGAAGAGTGTGACATAGTCCTTTACCTTATTTTATTCCATTAAATTTTACTCATCATCTGGAGAGAATCACTAATCAACATGCTTGTGAAGTGACAGAACATAGGGCAGGCATAAATAGAAGCATGGCAAAGGTCAGCACCAGCATGTTGTAAGTTGGGACAGAAAAATGACTCATGGTAATGGCATGAATCAACCAAGGAGTCTAAAAATAAAACTGCTACAGTACATGATGAATAGAAAGGTTTTCAATTGCAATTAAATTAATCTCAAGGCCATGAGACACAAGTTTACTTCTGCACTCAAAATCTAGAGCTTACCCTCTAGAATCTCAAATAAGTTTTGCATGAACAATGTTATTATTTCATTTTAAAAGAAGGGTAGGGATATGTCATTGTATAAAATTAAAATTAAAGCATTTTTTTCTAATCATTAAGACTTACACACAGTAATATACTTCTGGACCACAAATGACTTAGTTCTAAAATTCCTTCTTGCCTTCTTCTTTCCTGTCCTTTAGCCCTGACTCCCATTTTCTCTCCTTTCTCCCATCTTTCCTTTTTCCACTGACAAAGAATCATAAAATATTGGGCCTGGAAGAGACTTTAAGGGCCATCTAGTTCAAACTTTTCTTCAGTTCAGAAATCTCTCCTTCTATCTCATTGGTGGATCATATTATTCAGCTTTTTCTCAAAAAGAAAATCTAATGTTGGAAGTATATCTTTCAAGAATGTCATGGTTAGAAAGTAATTTCCTATATTTAATTTAAATTCATTCTTTTATACCTGCTAGTCGTGAGTCCCACTTTTGCCTTTTATTTTTTGAGGACATTAAAAAAATTTTTTTAAAGACTGCATTTTTGATCTATTGTTTACAAATGGGGTACAACTTCCACTTTTACTTTTTAGATTAACAAAATCAAGTTTTATTTATCATCTGTGTGGTAATGATGTGTACCAGTCTAGCTGCAAGGGAGGCTGGGAAATATTACCTCTAGGCAGTTGTGGTCCACTGAGGCCAGCTAAATCAGTGGTATCTTTAATTAATGAATAGCATGGGAGAACAGATTCTGTTGGCAATCAGTAGACAGGTTGTGTGCAGAAAACAGGTAAAACATAAGTATCATGTTCTGTCCTTTTATGTGATGGATATTCAGATGCAGCCATAGGAGGAGACATAGAAGAGGCTCAGGAAAACCTAGGTATTATCATCACCGTTGATAGAAACAGGAGACTCACATGCCATTGCAGGGCCACATGCAGAAGCACCACAGTTAGAAGGCAAGGGGGAGGGATCCAGGGAGATCCTAGGCCTTGGGCTTTGTTGGAGTTTCTGCAGGAAAGAGGGCAGATTGAACAGTTTAGGAATTGCTACTTTGAGGAAGTTTAACAGGCTCTAAGCTTTAGGGGTGGTCCTTAGTTGCCTCGTACCTGGCCCTGAAGTGTGTAAGACAGAAGTTGCTTCCTGGGATATACAGAGCGGATAGAGAAGGCACAACTCTGGACTGGGTAGCTCACATATCAAAGGTATGCTCCCAGCAGAACCCTTTGCTGTTTCTAGGAACTGCCTATTCCCTGGAAAAAGTCCAGAAATATTTTTAAAAATGTTAAAACATCATAATACATAGGAAATAAAACAAGGTCATACATATCACTGAATAAGATTTAGGAATTAAGCCAAATAGTGCTAAATTGAGGCCATTTTTGTTTGCTCCTTATTGTAAATAAACTAAGAAATAATAATAAAGCAAATAAAGTCTCAAAATTCTGCAATTTAATCTGCATGCTATTGAATTTCAATATTATTAACAGTGTTAATTTTTTTGATTTAATTTTTTTTAAATGTAGTTACTAGGAATCTTAACTCGTAAGAGACACTTTTGAGATGTTCTTCCTTAACTTTATTGATAAAGCACCTTAGTTTCTGACCTTGTAAGTATGGCATTGGGCAAGAATTCCGTTAATGTAGACTTTGGTTGAAATGCACTTCTCTTGTGTGAAAGGACACAGTTGGAGTGGTTTGGATGGATGCTGGTACATTGCCCTGTGTATTTTGTGAGTGAACATGGTAGCTGATACACAGTGTGGTGCACATTATTAAAATGAATCCACAGAGTGGGTCCTGAAAGTGATGTCTTTTACCTGATAATTAACTTCCTCTGTTAACAGAAGAGTTGAAAAATTAGATAAAGTTTAGATTTACAGACAATGTTTAGTACACCATTAATAGTAGGGTTTTTAAATGTTGGAAAAGCATCTATAACACAGATGGAAAGAAAGGCAGACCTCTTCCTTCTGAGTTTGTGAAGGTATGTCCTCTGTCCCAATCTCATGTGCTCAGCTTCAATCAGTTGAGTAGCTTAGAGTTTTCTCAGAACAAGCTACTGGAATATCATGTGTAAGATTAGATTAAAATAATAACTCTTGGATGGCATTTTAATTTGAAAATGCCTGAGCTTTTGGCATAACATCCACCCTGTCACTATGATTCTCTTTATTTCGGCTCGGCATGGACAGCACCTACTCCGAGTGCTCTGTGATGGGAAACCATTTTCAGAAAAATGCAAATCTTTGCAAATTGATTTGACCATTACTTTATAATCACTATATTTTGAAAAGCAAGTCTAAATGTTCTTAGAAATTTACATACTTATATATATTTGATTTTTTAGCTTTGACTGTCTTCTCCAAAGTGTCTGGGACAGAACATAATAGATTTCAAGTATTTGAAAGAGCTTGAGTGTGGATTTTTTAAAAATGAACTATTAGTTTGGATGATTTATATGGGTGAGTCCTTAAGAAGAAAATTGCATTACATGTCCTCTTGTATATTGGGCTTGTTCTTAGAATAGTGTTTCTCACTCAGTTTTCTGAAAGGAAGGGCAGAGGATGGTATGTGCTTGGCTGGGAAACCTCACATACACTGAGAACGCTTTGACAAAGCAGAGGCAGAAACTTTTTTAAGTGAAGTATTTCAAAATGATTGGAAAGCATAGGAAACAACACCTACCTCCTAAATATTTTCCTAGGCTTGACAGATTTGAAAAAAGAAATTGTCACAGATGTCCCTGAAGCTTGCCTCTTAATTCTCTCTCCTCCTCTGCTCATTTTCCCCGTCACAATCCTAAAGCTGGTCCACATGATTTCTATAGTATTTTTGTTGTTTTTGGCATGCATATTTATGAAAAACTCTTTTTTTTATATTTTGAAAGTTTATGAAATTATATGTTCTTCTCAACAAATTGAAAAGTGGCACTAACCAAGATGCTTTGGTAAATGACAGAATCTAAAGCAAATCTAGTAATAGAAATGATGTGGATGTCTTTCCTGTCCCCCGATCCTGAGAATAGCTTACTGTACTGTACTCCCCCTTCTTGGAACGATGCGAGATTGTCCCTGAAAGGTATTTGACTGGATTTTGCTCCCCTTCTTGGAATGTCGTGAGATGAGATGTCAGTCTGAAGAGACGAAGGGAGGAGAATGATGCAGACATCCTGAATAGCCTACTAGGCTTTGGCGTGAAGGTTACTTGAACACCAGCACTGTGGTATTGGAAAGAGTCCATCTAGTAACCAAATGGCTACTGAGTGACTAAAACAGCTTAGATACACCAGATGAAACAACGACTCACATCTCAGAAGGGAAAGAGAAGATGAAGACTTCATCTTACTCTAAAGAGACTGCCAGTTAAAACTTATGAATGGTTTATTTCTGGAATTTTCCATTTAATATTTTCACTTTGCTCTTAACTGTGGGTGATCATGGGTAACTGAAACCTCAGAAAGCAAAACCACAGTTGCTCCTCAGCGGGAGCTTGAAGCAGCAGGAGTATTGCTTCTTAGCAAGATGGGTGGCAGAGGAAGTTCCCTGAAATTCAATATGGGACAGTAAAATAATCACAGAGATACGTAAATTCAGAAGCTTTGAGAACAGAATCAGAAACAACACATTAGAGATGAGCCAGCAAAGCTGGCAGGGGTGATGGCAGTGCTGCCAAGCCTCTATAGAGGGGAGGGTCACACAGGCAGAAAGAGAGAAGCAGAGTGGATCAGTTTGGCTGGGAAGGACCTGTGGAACAGAGGGGAAAGCTGATCTTTACTGACTCAGAGATGGCTGGGGAAGTTGATGATTGAAAAATGATCAGAATCTCCAAACCAGCAAGCCAAGAGTCGTGGTGGGAACCAGAGGCCAGTGGCCACGTGGCCGCCTGCACAGGCAGGAGATAGGCACTCATAACGGGGACTGCCAACCTGTCCTAGGACTTGCCTGCCATGGAGCGCAGAGGCTATCTGCACCTGCCTGACTGAAATCGATAGAGAGGATCATGCCCAGGGCAATCCACATTGGGGATGCTAGGGGAGAAAGGGTCCAGTTCCCTCTGTTGACAGTAGCCCATGCGAGGAGATGGGAAGAGACCAGAAAATGGTCACACAGGCACATCTGCACTCCAGGTCTGATACTGGGAAATTCACACCCATGGCAGTGGAATAGGTGAGGCCCTTGGAGGGTTAGATCCCCCACTCTAAGAGGGGAATTTTGGGGAGGTCCTTGATATCCATATGTCAAGCTGAGAGGAGCATCTGCCCCGCAACAGGACGTGTGGCTCTAACCTTGAATACCTTCCAGCAAAGTTACAAAGGACAGCCAGAACTCAACCCAGCTGCCGGAGTTTCCCATCTGGAACTCTGCATCAGCCCCAGTCTGGGAGAGTGTCAACACCGTCTGCCCAGACAAAACTCCAATCGTCAGAACTCCCAGTCTGTGAATATGTCCCAGTACTGAGAAGGGAAGCTGGGGGCTGCTCTAACCTGCTCTGGTTCCAGCCTAGCAGCTTGGAACTAAATGGTTGCAACTTGGTGAAAATACAAAAAAAAAAAAAAAAAGATTTTTAACAACACCCAGCCCTTTATTCCAAGGGTACACAGCTCAAAAAGAAATGCAAAGAATGGTACAACAGCATAAGCATCAGTTTGACCACCTCAACAGAAACAAGTCCTTTGTTTTTCATTGAGAATATTTTTCCTATTTTCCCTTTTTAATATTTTATTTTTTACTTTAACATTCTCTGTGTGTGTGTTCTCACTGCACTGATAGGATTGAGAATGTGTGTGTATATCTATATACATCTATATATATGATAGAGAATGTATATATATATCTATATGTAGATATATATTTATCTCCACAGAATGAATGAATGGACATATGTGAAATATATGTGATTATATATAATTATATAATTATGAACATATTCATATATTATGTGGATAATATTATTATATTATTATTGTGTGGTTTGTTTTTTTATTTGTTTTTTCATACCTTTGTTTTATTTCTTTTATTACTCCTTAAATTTATTCTCCATTTAATAACTAAATTTCTTGTTCCCTCTTCCTCTTCTTATTTTAAAATTAGTTACTTTATTATTTATTTTTGAATTAGTTTTTACTCCCCCTTCATTATAGCTGTCACCTGTTACCTCACCCCTTTCCTTTTGTTCACTTTTTAAATATTTCAAACTCTCTTGTTTTCCTACTTCATTTTCTCTTCACTTAAGAAACTGTAATTTCACTATCTGTAAGAACTATTTAGTTTATATAATTCCTATCCCCCATCTTTCATATTGTTGTCATTACTAATTCAGTGGACAGTGTAATCAACATCTGCTGTTTAGGGTTACATTTAGTTCATGGCTGTTTACTCTTGGTTCTAATATTAAATACTGACCCCAGTATTCTCTTTTATGTGGCAATTAGTATTATAGATTTCATATTAGGCATAAGACATTTATTTTAAGACTATAAATTGGTTGCTACCATTATTGTTAGTCCTTTCTCCCCCTTTTTCCAGGAGGGACTGGAAAGTGATTGGGAAAGTTCAAAAGATAGAGCTCCTGATGCTGAGTGACCCTCAAAATGCAGCCAAGTGACAGCAAACCCCACTCCAGGCATGAATCAGCCACACTCAAATTCTAATACCTCAACACATAGAATAGACAAAATCCCCAAACCAATGACCAGTCTACAAGTAGGAACAGCTAGAGGAGAACCTCAGGTCCCACTCCTGGACTCTACTCATATATCAAAAACAGAGAGAAGTCCTAAGAACACAAAAGATAACTACACACTGAAGGACATGTGTATAAAAGAGGAAGAGGAATCCATCTCAACAAATACACAAGTCCAATACCTCTTGAAAACATGAGGGAAAAGGCAAACAAGTTTTCCCCCAAATTTGAAATCCCACTAGAAAGAAATCCACAGATACAGAAGTAAATCATAAAATTCCAGAGAAAGACTATAAGAACCTGATTATTAAAATGTTCAATGAACTTAAAGAAGATGTAAGGAATGAATTAAAATAGCAAATACAGTAGATGAAAACCTTTTCAATAAAGAAATAAATATACTGTTAAAAGTCTATCAGAACTGCTGGATATGAAAGAAACAATGAACCAAATTAAAAATTCACTTGAAAGTTTCACTAACAGGTTAGATTACATAGGAAATAAAGCTTCAGGCCTTGAATACAGAACTTCAGGTCTTGAAGACAGGGTATATGAACTTAAACACTCAGTATGCAATAAAGGTGGGGAAAAAAGTCAATGATCAGAATATATGAGAACTCTGGGACAGTGTTCAGAGACGAACTTAGAGAGTCATCAGAATAGATAAGAACATGGAGATACAGGCTAATGGTGTTAAGTAACTTTTCAGTGAAATATTAGTAAAAAGTTGTTCTAGATATGAGATGGACATTCACATAAGTAAGCTTATAGAACCCCAAAGACACAATATCAAAAAAGATCCTCTCCAAGATACATCCATAATCAAAATGCCTAACATAGAAGATAGGGAAAGAACAAAAAAAAAAAAAAAAAACTGCAAAAGAAAAATTTCAGGTCACAGTTAGAGGTAAACCAATAAGGCTTACTTCTGACTTCTCAACTTAGACACTAAAACTAAAGAAAACAATTGATAGTCAACATTGCTATATCCAGCAAAACTATCTTTTAGCATTAAAGGAGTATAAAACCTTTCCATAATGAGGACAACTGAAAGAATTTGTGACCACTAAGCCAGCACTACAAAAAATAATTAAAGATGTACTACACATAGAACTCAAAAACAAAACCCAAAGCTCCCAAGTGAATGAAGATTTCTAGAAAAGCAACTAACTAAATGAAAAGATAAAATTAAATGTAGGAAATAAACCTAAATGTCAGGAAAAACAAAAATCTATCCACATAACACTAAATGTAAATGTCTCGGCTTCCCAATTAAATGACATAGATTGGCAGAATGGTTTTAAAATGATATATGCTATTCAACTATATGCTGTTTTCAATAAAAAAGATTTGTTATCAAACCATATGCTGTTTGTAAAAGATTCATTCCATTAGCAAAGACATCCGCATGAAGAAAGTAAACATGGAAGAAAATATTCCATGCATAGGGAGTTCAATAACAAGCAGGAGTAGCAATTCTTGCATCTGACAAAGCAAATTTCATGCAAAAATTAATTGTAAGAGGTAAAAAAGGCCACTATACACAGGTAAAGGGAATGATTCAACAAGAGTGTATAGAAAATATGCCCCAAATATTGGTGGACCTATTTACATTTAAAACATACACCACTCACACACACACACACACACACACACACACACACACACACACAATTTTTTTGACATTAAATCCCAGAGAGACCTCAATTAAATAATTCTGGGTGATTTTAACACATATATCTTTCACTAATGGACAGATCATCCAAACATGGAATCAACTTAATACCATAAATAAGTGGATCTAACAGACATCTACATAATATTTTATGAAGAAACAAACAGTTGAATTTGCTTTCTTCTCAGCAGCTCATGCAAATTTTTTCAAAATAGACCATATTCTAGGTTATAATATAATTCTTAGCAAATGTAAAAAACTTGATATAATCCTATTTATCTTATTAGATCATAATGAAATGAAATTAGAAATCAACAGCAAGAAAAATTACAGAAAGCACATAAGCACATGGAGATTGAAGAATACACTTTTATATGAGAAATGGATGAAAGAAGAAATCAAGACATGCTTAGAAACAAATGAGAACAGAGATAGAACATAAAATTCTCTGAGAAGAGTGCTAGGAAAAGTTTATAGCAGTGAGTACCTACATAAAAACAAAAACAAAAACAAAACCAGAAAGATCCCAAATTAATAATCTAATTCTATCTCTCAAGGCTCTAGAAAAGGAATAACAAACTAATTACAAAATCAGTAGAAGACAGCATATAATTAAGATCAGAGCCAAAATTAATGAAATCAAGAATAAAAAACAACACAAAGGAATGTTGCAACAAGAAATTGGTTCTTTGAAAAGATTAACAATATCAATAAACCTTGAGTCACACTAATCAAAGGAAAGAGGGAGAAGACCTAAATCAACAAAAATAGTGACAAAAAAGAGATATCACCATAGATACTTCAAAATCCAGAGAATTATGAAAAACTATTTTGAAAATTTATACTACAACAAATTAAAAAATCTAGAAGACACTGACAAATTTATAGACACATGTGACCTATTCAAATTGAACCAGGAAGATAAAGAAAACCTAAACAGACTGATATCAAGCAGTGAGATAGAAGCAGCAACTGAAAGCATTCCAACAAAGAAAAACCCAGGACCAAGTGGATTCTCAGTCAAGTTCTACAAGATCTTTAAGGAAGAACCAATGTTAGTTTTCCTTAAATTCTTCCATGAATTAGAAATGGAGACAATATTTCTAAATATATTGTTTGAAGATAGTACAACTCTGATACCAAAGTCAGATGAAGACACATTATGGAAAGAAAACTACAGCCCCATATCCCTGATGCATAGATGTAAAAAAAATCCTTAATAAAATATTAGCAAACTGCATTTAAAAATATATCAAGAAGATAATACACAATGATCAAGTGGGCTTCATTCCAGGGAGGCAAGGTTGGTTGAAAATATGTAAATCAATGAATGTAATTCACCATTTATAAAGAATTAAGAACAAGAATTTCATATGAACTTCTCAGTAGGTATAGAAAAGGCCTTTGATAAAATCCAGCACCCATTCATGCTAAAAACATTGGAGAAGTTAGGAGTGGTAGGACCTTACCACAACATTATAAAGGCTGTATATGACAAACTCAAAGCCAACATCATACTGAACATAGAGAAAATGAAAGTATTCCCTGTAAAATCAGGAATAAGACAAGGATGTCCACTCTCACCACTCTTATTCAATAGAGTTCTTGAAACTCTAGCCAAAGCAATCAGGTGAGATAAGGAAATTAAAGGGATAAAAATAGGAAAGGACTGAGTCAAATTATCTCTCTTTGCTGATGATATGTCCCTATATATAAGAAGACCCAAAAAATGTCATCTGAAGATTTCTGGAGCTGACAAAACAAATTCAGCTAAGTAACAGGATACAAGATCAGCAGTCATAAATCAATAGCTTTTCTATGCTTCAATAATGAATCTAAGAAAAATGAAATTAGGAGAACAATTCTGTTAACAAACTCAAAGAAAATATTGAGAATAAATCTACCCAAGGAGGTAAAAGACCTCTACGATAAAAACTACAGAACACTGAAGAAAGAAATTATAGAAAACTTCATAATATTAAAAGACCTCCCATGCTCTTGGATAGGCGCAATTAATATTGTCAAAATGGCCATACTAATAAAAGTGTTATATAGATTCAACAAAATCCCCATCAAAATTCCAATAACATTCTTCACAAAACTAGAAAAGAACAGTCCTAAAATTCACTTAGAACAATAAGAGACACAGAATAGCCAATGTAGTAGTGAGTAAGAAAAACAACACTGGAGACATTACAACATCTGATCTTAAATTATACTACAGAGCTACAGCAACTAAAACAGCATGGTATTGGCATCAAAATAGATATGAAGACCAATGGAATAGAATAGAAGACAGAGACAAACTCACAAAGATACAGTCATCTGACACTCAACACAGGGGCCAAAAGCATACTTTGGAGAAAAGATAACTTTTCTAAAAAATGGTGCTAGAAAAACTGGATATCCATATGTAGTAGAATGAAACTAGATCCTTATGTTTCATTCAGCACAAAATTCAGTTCAGATTTGACCGAAGATCTTGAAATTAGACCAGAAACATAGGACAAACACTCCAACACATTGGCACAGGTACCACCTTCTTTAAAAAGACCCCAGAAGTTCAAGAAATAAAACCAAGAATCAATAAGTGGGATGGCATCAAATTAAAAGTCTTCACAGCAAAGGAAATGATTAAGAGTATGCAGAGAGATCTACAGAATGGGAGAAGATCTTTGCCAGATCTGATGGGGGATTAATATCCAGATTATATAAAAAATTAAAATTTAAATACTGAAAAAACCCAAATAAGTCAATCAATGGACAAAAGAAGTAAAGAGACCCTTCTCAAAAGAAGAATAAAATTATGGCATTTGTTGGTAAATGAATGAAACTGGAGAATATTATGCTCAGTGAAAATAGCAAGACTCAGAAATCAGGGGTCAAATGTTTTCTCTCACATACAGAAGCCGGATCTACATAAGGAAAAAACATGGGGAGGGATCCCACGATAAAGGGGGAGAAACGTGGAGCAGAGAAAGGGGATTGAGGGGGATGGGGAAGGTAGAGGAAAAGCAGAAAGAAATCAACAAAATTATGATATGTACGTATGTGAATATACCCACACTGAATTTCACTTTAGTGTGTATCTGTTAAGCACTGTATTAGTCAGGGTCTCCAGAGGAACAGACTCAACAGGAAGTGTGATAATAAAAGGGGATTTGTTAGATTGGCTGACATGACCAGAAGCTGGATGGTCCACAATGGCCGTCTGCAGCTGGAGGGCTGGAAGAAGCAGCAGCTGCACAGTCCAAGATGCAGAAGCCCCAGAACAAGAGGGATCAACAGTACTACCCTAGCCCAAGACCAAGGCTTCGGAAACTTCCTGGAGAATTACTGGCAGAGTTCGCTTTGGAAGAGTGAAGAAGTGAGAGTCTGATATCCTCAAACAATCGAAGCAGTGATCAAGAACCTGCTCAAGAAGAGCCGAGCTTGCATTAACATTATTCCTATTTTGTTAGTTAAATCTTACCCTTTAAATTCCTGTTAGACTTGTTGAGCATTCAGTTCTCTTTTTTCTTCACATTTCCACTCTCCACCCGCTGCATCCCATCAGAAGTATTACCGCAAAGTTTGATAAATTATACACATTTATGCCATGACATTTTTTTTTCTTTTTACAGACTGCATTTTGATTCACTGTACACAAACGGGGTACAAATTTTTGTTTCTATGGTTGTGCACAATGTGGATTCATACCATTTGTGTAATCATATATGTACATAGGGTAATGATGTCTGTCTCATTCCACCATCTTTCATACCCCTGCCCCTTCCTCCCACTCATTTCCCTCTATGTAATTTAAAGTTACTAAATTCTTCTCCTACTTCCCACCCCACCTTCCCCATTATGTATCATCATCCACTTATCAGAAAACATTCAGCCTTTGGTTTTTTGGGTTTGGCTTATTTCAATTAGCATGATATTCTCCAATTCCATCCATTTATCTGCAAATTCCATAATATTGTTCTTCTTTCTGGCTGAATAATACTCCATTGTACATATAAACCACAGTTTCTTTATCCATTTGTCTGTTGAAGGGCATCTAGGTTGGTTCCGCAATCTAGTTATTGTGAATTGAGCTGCTGTAAACATTGACTTGACTGCGTTACTGTAGTATGCTGACTTTAAGTCCTTTGGGTATAAACTGAGGAGTGGGATGGCTGAGTCAAAAGGTGGGTCCATTCCAAGTTTTCTGAGGAATCTCCACACTGCTTTCCAGATTGGCTGCACCAATTTGCAACTCCATCAGCAATGTAAAAGTGTGCCTTTTTCCCCACATCCATGCCAACATCTATTATTGTTTGTGTTCTTGATAGTAGCCATTCTAATTGGAGTTAGATGAAATCTTAGAGTTGTTTTAATTTGCATTTCTCTAATTAATAGAGATGTTGAACACTTTTTCATATATTCATTAATCACCTGTATATCTTCTTCTGTAAAGTGTCTGTCCAGTTCCTTGGTCCATTTATTGATTGGGTTTTTTGTAATTTTGGTTTAAAGTTTTGTAAGTTCTTCATAAATTTTGGAGATTAGTGCTGTATCTGAAATGCATGTGGAAAAGATTTTCTCCCACTCTGTAGGCTCTCTTTTCACATTCTTGATTGTATCCTTTGCTGAGAAAAAGCATTTAAGTTTGAATCCATCCCATTTATTGATTTTTGCTTTGATTTCTTGTGCTTTGGGAGTCTTGTTAAGGAAGTCTTATCCTAAGGTGACATGATGAAGATTTGGCCTATTTTTCCTTCTGTTTGGTGCAGAGTCTCTGGTCTAATTCCTAGGTCAGTTGATCCATTTTGAGTTGAGGTTTGTGCAGGGTGAGAGATAGAGGTTTAATTTCGTTTTATTACATATGGATTTCCAGTTTTGCCAGCACCATTTATTGAGCAGGCTATCTTTTCTCCATTGTATGTTTTTGGTTCCTTTGTCTAGTATGAGGTAATTGTATGTATGTGGGTTTGTCTCTGTGTCTTCTATTTTGTACCATTGGTCCACCTGTCTATTTTGGTGCCAGTACCATGCCATTTTTGTTACTATTGCTCCGTAGTATAGTTGAAGTTCTGGTATTGTGATGCCTCCTGCTTCACTTTTCCTGTTCAAGATTGCTTTGGCTATTCTGGGTCTCTTATTCTTCCAAATGAATTTCATGATTGCTTGCTCTATTTCTTATGGGGAATGTCATTTATGCCATGACATTTAAATATTATTCACTACAACAGCAAATTTAACTTCCAAGATCTGTCATCTAGTCCACAAATATACAGTTTAAAAATGAACATCTAGTAATTTTTTCATGTAAGCAGCACCTCTTCTAATCTTTCAGAGAATATGAACACTCTTAATAAATTTTAAGTTTTCATCTTCTATTTTGCATTTCCTGTGGGTTCAATTTTTATGTTTTTTCAGCTTCCTGTCACTTGTGTTATAGGCTTTCTAAAATTCTAGATGATTCCCACCTGTCTATGTTGATATTGGAAGCTCAGAGTGCATAGACTTTGCTTTTATTAGGAGACCGTCAGTATTCCGCTGCTGTAAGCATTTTCTCTGGGCTGTTCTAGCTTTCTCCAAGAAGAATCCCTCAGCATCCTTCCTGGGAGGTTTCCTTTCTGGACCATGAGCAGGATGATGAGTGGGCTGGAGGTCTTGTCACTCAGAGTGCAGACTTCTGTAATCCACCATATTGTACCTACTTCAGAAAACCTCCAACATCCTTCTTGCCTAGTGTAACTGACAAGAGGCTTTCAGGTCTAACTCTTTAAAAGGCAAACCTCTCTCCTGGTGGGAGGACAGACACCCATGAGTTCTGGGGCTTCTAGGTGAACTGTGGGTCTGTCCATTGTTCTTTCAGCTAAGTTCCTGGGGTCAGCACCCCATTGTACTCTCATGTCCTTCAAAGTGTCTCTTGTTTTTACAAGGCCTAAGCCACGTAGATTCTGTAGGGTAAATTAACTTGCTTTTCATAATTTTCTCCCAGTACATGTGCTTACATTTAATGATTTCTGCTGCTCTAGATAAGTGAATTACCTCTCCTTCATCTACTTTCCATCTTTTGAAAATTAAGTGACATTTCTTCCAGCAAAATTTTCCGTTGTCCTAAAACTGAGATGACTAAATACTCTGAATACAATATTTGGACCATGTGTGTATAATTGCAATTTTAGTCAGGGACGAATCCACTGGTGTGGATAAGTGGGTGGTAACATGGCAGGTAGGAGGTAGCTAGAGGAAGTAGGTCACTGGAGCCTGCCTTTGGGGTTCATATTTTGTCCCTGGTGCCTTGTTCGAGTCTCTTGCTCTCTGCTTTCTGGCTGTCACATCCCGAACTTCATTCCTCTGCCGTGCCTTTCCACCGTGATGTTCTACCTTCCATTGGGCCCTGAGTTATAGAGTTGGCCAACCATAAACTGAATCTCAGAAACCATGAGCCCGAAATAAAGGTTTCAACCTCTAAGTTGTTTTTGTCAGATCTTTTGGTCTCAGTGACAATGAAAAGCTGACTAAACTAGGTACTTGTGTAAATTTTTAATAAGTTGATCTGCAATAAGACTAAAAGACAAAAACTTTGTAATTGGGAATGTTACCCAGCACTGTGAATTTAGAGCTCAGGCCTCTGAGTCTCAGAGATGTGGTTTCAAATACCAAAACCACCATTCACGGGTCCTGGCTTCTCTCAGCCTTGGGTTCCTCATGGTAAAATGGGGATCACCTACCCAAAAGGCTTCTGGGAAGAGTGGATGAGGGAAGGCATGCAAAGGAGCACATTCCTAAATGATAGCAAATGTTTTATACTGTCCTGGGGGGCCAAGGTAATGGCATATACATATGTAAGAGGAAACTTAAATCCATGCTCAGTACATGTCATAAAACTCTAGGGCCAGGGCTTCTCAAGCAAGTCACCAAGGGATCTTGTTAAAATGCAGATTCTGATTCAGTAAATCTTTTATTACTAACAAGCTCCCATGTGATGCCGATATTGTTGGTCTGCAGATAATACTTTGAGCAAAAGGTCTTAGATTTATTTCAATATCATTTCAACTGAGTTTCTGTCAGGAACGGAACGGCAGGCAACTGGGAATCTGAAGTTTCCAGTGACACTTGTATTACACTGGGCTCTGTTGTCAATTAAAATAAGATTCACATTGTTTTGACAGCAAGTATAGGGATGGCAAAGATAAAATTTTGAACTGTCCTAAGTGTTAAAGAGTTGCTGCCAACTCCCTGCCCCTGCCATTTAAGAAAGACACATAGGAGTCCCTGCCGGGCAGTTAAGGCCAAAGTTGCCACTGCGAAAACCAAGATGGTGAGGCCTTTGGCTCCCTGTGTATTTCTCAGTCCTCTATAAATACATCCATAAAGGCCTCACAAAACAGTAGGGACATCTTTGTTACACATGAAAATCTACGTTAAAAAAACTTTAAAATACCTAATAGTTTAAGACACAATGAAGTATTCATAGTCAGCAACAACCTGCTAATGATTGAACAAACTTGCATTTTCTTTTGTTTGTTTTGAGGTGCTGGGAATTTCCTAGTATGCTAGGCAAATTCTGTATCACTGAGCTTCCCCTATGGACCTCGATTTATTTTTAAAAGGTTATTTTTGAGGTAATTTGGTTTCTGAGGTAATCTGGTTTTAGAGTTTGTGTTTTAGTGATTTATTTTTAAATCACTAAGAAAAGAAGACACAATAGAATATGTATCTCTTTTTTTTCTAACAAATGCATATAACCTAAACTTTATTTTAGTCTAAAGATATCTCAGTCCAGGATTGTGCCCATAAGGCCAAGATTAGGGCCTTGATTTGTATGTTGGTCAGTTATCCATGTGTGTTCTGTGACTACAGATTGACTTCGAAGTCTTCAGAAAGTAAGGAAGCAAGGAAAGTGCCAG
This sequence comes from Sciurus vulgaris, assembly GCF_902686455.1. Lineage (NCBI taxonomy): Eukaryota > Metazoa > Chordata > Mammalia > Rodentia > Sciuridae > Sciurus > Sciurus vulgaris. The sequence continues at coordinate 9,701,573 of NC_136469.1, forward strand.
AACTTGCTGACAAAGGTAGAAATATAGGATTTAAGAGCTAAAGTAATGCTATCCATAGAAGCTATAACAAACTATTATTATTGAGGAATTTTTTTTCCAGCTCCAGAAACAAAGTTCTCAGCAAGGATCAGCCACAGGAACAGATGGTCTTATTGTTGAAATTTACAAAAAATTGTGCACTTTCTGACTGAGCCTTGTTTTATTTTGTTTTTAATTTTAGAGGAAAGGAAAATGATAGAGAAGTGTCCCAATGCCCATTGGTTATTTTAAGAAAAAGCCATGAAAGACTGTTTAAATTTAATTTTAATTAATTCAGATTTCAATTTAAATAGCCAGGTATAGTTAGCAGCTACCATATTGGAGAGTACATTTCTGGAGAAAGTATCACATACATGGAGACATGACAGTTGCTTCTTTTTTCTTTTAAATACAGTTGTGCATTTTAATCATGAAGTGTTTGAGAAGACAAATACTAGACTTGTATTATCTATTTGACATTTTGTTTATGAAAAGTGGAAAAAAACAAGTTATGAAAGAAATGTGATTAAGAATCTATATGGGTTGCTTAAGAACTGCTTATTAGAAAGACATACTGCTGGTTTAATATTACTAAAATACACGTATGTGTGTATGTATTTCTATGTGTATGTACATATGTAATATAAAATTAACATATTCATAATTAGCTATATAACATGCAGATGTATTGTTTGTATTAATGTTATAAAACAGTGTGTATATATTATTACAGACTCATAATACATTATATTTAATAAGAAAGAAAATTTATGTACCAAACTTAATTCTAGAATATGTGACTATCATGATATTAATGAAAATTATTGAGTATTTTCAAATTGTGGTGACCTTAGGCCCATCTGTCATTACCTAACAATAAAGATGAATTTAGAGTAATTAGGATGGAGAGAACAAAGGGAATGAGAGAGCCAAAGACCCTTTAAGAGAACATAGGGGTCTCGGAGACGGGATACTGATCGGTAAAGCATGAAGCGAAGATGGATTAAAATAACAAAATGACTCCTGAATCTCATCCTTCTGAGTATTTTGAGTTAGGATGAAGCAGAATTGATAAAGTGATGTCTACTTTCAATAATGATCATTTGTTTTGTGTAGTGTTTCAAAGGTGAAAACATATTAACAATTGATATTCCTTTAAAATAAGTTTAAAAGAATCCAGATAGCTTTCTCTACAAGGGAGAGGACGGACATTGGAGTCAAATGGATGCAGGATCAGATCCCAATTCTGTTGTTTGCTTACCTTTTCTCCCTCTCGTTTACTCTTTGTGTGATTTTGGATAAGTGGCTTAACCTTTCCAATGCCCAGTTTCCTTATCTGAAAATTAGAGAAAATAAAAATATTTACTTCAAAGACTTTTAAGATGATGGGATCATGTGTTGGATGTCAGACACTTAGCCTCATGTTTAATTCATCAAGTAAGCTCTCGAAAGGTAGCTAGCATTAAATATTGATTATACTCAGTCATGACAAGAAACAGGCATTTCAAACTCCATGTGTCCTGTTTCAAGAGTGGTGATGAAAATATAACCTAGAACATGCTTAGAGGAGGAAGAAACTACCTAGATACAGGTATACAGGAGGGTGGGAAAGTCCTGCGGGCAAGTACCGGACCACAGTGAGGAGGCCACTCGCAAGGTGAGAAATGCTCTTACCATGAAATCTCAGAAAATAGCTACTTTAAGTGATCTAATTTAAAAATCAACAAAAGATCCAAACAGGCATCTCTTAAGAGAAGGTATACAAATGGCTAGCAAGTATGTGGAAACAAATGTTCAATATCACTAATGATAAGGCATAAGCAAAGCAAAACCACAGTGAGGTATCATCTCACTCCAATCAGAATCAAAAAGACAAGAAATAACAAATGTGGGTAACAATTCAGAGAAAAAGGAACATTTATACACTGTCAGTGGGGATATAAAGTAGTATGATCACTATGCAAACTGTATGGAGTTTCCTCAAAAAAACTAAAATTGAAAAATAGTTCCAGTTATCTCACTGTTGGGTCTGTAACCAAAGGAAGTGAATCTAGTATGTCAAAGAGGTACCTGAACTCTCATGCTCATTGCAACACTGTTTGCAAATAGCTAAGATATAGAATCAACTGAAGTGCCCAATGGCAGATGAACGGAGAGTGAAAAGGTAGTAAATATAGACAATGGAATATTAATAAGCCATCACGAAGAACAGAATTCTTCTATATGCAGTACCATGGGCAGAACTGAAAGATACTATGTTAATGAATAAGTCAGGCACAGAAAGATAAATATCACCTGTTCTTAATGCGAAAGCTAACAAAGGTGTTTTGTAGAAGTAGAGGGTAGAACGGTAGTTACTAGGAGTTAAGAAGGGTAGCGTGGGATGAGTTACTAGAAGATTGTGTAATTCTTATGAAAATACAGTTGTAGAGGAGAAATACCTCCCACTGCTCTGCTTCACAATAGGGTGACTACGGTTCAAAACAATCTGGGTATTTTATAAAGAAATAGAAAAGAGGAGTTCAAAGGTTCTCAAAACAAAGAAATGGTATGTTCATTGATAACAATCAAATTTGAATATTAAACATTATATACAAGTACTGAGTTATCAAACACTATACCCCATAAATATGTATTGTGTAAAAAAAAAAAAAATGTACCTTCTGTGGAGTCGTAATGAAGCCTGAGCTTGGGGGCAGTAGAAATCAGTTGGCTGTAGATGAACAGACAAGGTGCTACATATATTGAATCTGAGGAGATTCTATACATTTGACATTCATTATTTAAAAAGCCTTCTCCTAATCCACCTCTGAGTTGTTCTCTTAAATATCTTCCTGTTTGATTTCTACTAGGAAAGCTGTAGACACGCAGTACTTTTTTCCCCCTGAAATGTATTTAAACTCTTATATTTTGTTCTTTCCAAGAATTTTAAAACTACTTTATTGAGGTATGAGTAATTTGCAAAAAGCTGTACATGTTTAATATATACAACTGGGGTCCAGAGATGAATACACCCATGCTTGCATCTTGGTTCTTATCTATTGAAGTTACTTTGGTCAACAAATTTAAAACAAATCTTCTCCTTTGTTTCTAGGCAGCATGGGTCATTGATAATCATTCCTTTCTTTTAGCAATTACTTTCGTGATTCTTCAAATTCTACACCCATGTTTCCTCCTTGATTTTACTCTTCTCTTCTGATTTGCTAAACACAACTTTTTAAAAATATTTGCTTTCCGACCTCTTTTCTCCACATTCTCCACTGTAACTCATCCTCTTCCCTGCCCTCAGCCTTTATTCCATTTGTAATTCCCCCAAATTCACATCCCTAAGATCTCTCCAGAACATTCCCAATACTGTTCACTGGTTATCTACACCTGAGCGTCCTGCCAGCAACTCCAATTAAACATTCCTGAAGCTAATTAATCAATTCTCAGTTTTGGGTGGTACCTTCTCTCTTTCCAAACTTGCACAATGATTTTCTGAGTCAGGCAGACAAGACACTTCTCCCTAATGGACTCTTGCATCTTTCTTGCCCAGCATATCAGATCAGTTGCCATGTCTGAAAAGTTTTTGAAGTTTACTTTTTTATGAATCAGTCTGTGAGGCAGGATGAATAACCAGTGTGTGAAATTATTTTAGATTGAACCACATTTAGAAAACTGATTACAAAGTCCATTATAACCCTAGGCATGTCCTAAGGGTGGGCTGGTCATGCGAGGGAATAGGTGTTGCAATTAAAGTACGGATAGACCGAAGTAGCACTGTGGGTGGGGTGGGTCCCCCAAAGTTCATGTGGTGAAGGCCGGGTCCCCAGCCGGTGGCGCTGTTAGAGGTACTGGAATCTTTAGGAGGTGGGGCCTGGTTGAGGAAAGCTGGGTATTGGAGGCATGGCCCTGTAGGAGATAGACCCTGGCCCCTCTTCTCATTCTCTCACTTTAATTCCAGGCTACAATGAGATGAGCATCTTTTCTCTACCACTTGCTTTTCCCCATATGTTTTGCCTCTCTAGGCGCCCAAACAATGGAGTCAGCTCTGAACTGAAACCTCTGAAACCATAGGCCAAAATAGGCCTTTCCTTGTCTTTAAGTTGATTATCTCAGTTTTTTTTTTTTTTTGTTACAGTAATGGAAAACTGATTATCACAGGTAGGAAGAGATGGAAGATGGAGAGAGGAATGGTTCCTGGACCCAGCCCATAGGAACACTTGCCTTGTCACATTTCTTGAAAACTGCGGTGTTTGAGCCATGTCTCTCAGATGACGGTCTCCTCGATATGGCTTGTTAGAAGTGGCTGAGAGGACCCCCAGACCTGAGTGTTTTCTGTTCAGGAAGTTCCTAAGAGAAGTGCGCCATATCCAGGACAGGTTCAAGCTGACTTTTAATTAGTGGATGAGATCCAGCCTCATGTGAGCTTGCAGCTGGAGCACAAGCTGGCACAAAAACAAGCACACAAGAAAAGGTGTTCTTCTTTCTCCCACATTCAGAATGTCGCATTGTCATATGTTCATTTGGAAAATCTTTTGTTAGCAAAAAAGGCATTATTTCTCACCAATTCTCAAATGGTATATAATTTTATGTCCAATAAAACATTATGATTACTGTGTATGGAGCACAGTAGGACCATTTTGGCTGGCATATCATTTGGGACACAAATCTCAGTCTGTGTTTAAAAAAAAAAAAAAAAAAAAAAAAAAGCAAAAAGCATTATATATAAAATTTCCAGCTAGATGTTAGCCAGGGTTCAAAATGCAAACACAGACATGAGCCATTTAGAATTTACAAATATACAGAAATGGAAAGGTCAGCAATGGTCTTTCTTCCTCACTGTTACTAAGCCTTTGAAATGAGCTCAGGAAATGTATGCAGGTGGTTTTTTGATTAATTTGATAGAGGTACATCCATGGAACCAATTTACAAGTGATTTGCAGGCAGGCTGGCATTATTGAAATAAACGGTGCTATTACTATGATTTATGCTACTATTCCTAACACAAATGATAAAGTGAAATTTACAGTCCTTAATTACGACCATGAAAAATTGGGAAGGAGAGAAAAGAGCAGAGATTGGCGATTTGCAAACTTGTCAGGATGGCAAGATGCAAAAATTCATTTGCTTTATTTTTTTAAAAAAATGATCTGGTATAAATGGGCCTTACTGTATTGTTGTCAGTCCACTGGGGGAAGAAAGGGAGTTCATTGAGGGAGGGAAGGGAGTTCAGAAAACAAATTGCCAGGACTTAACCTTGAGATACCAGAAAGTGTAGCTTAAGAAAGCTGCTAAGAAAATGCAGCCTGTGGTTATAAAAAGCAGGGCGGGGACAAACAACACTGCTCATTATTCCAGGCTGCCTTCGAGACCCAGCTTGCTCTAGAAGTCCCTTCTAGATCTCTTTTAGATGTTTTGCATTGGGGGAGGGGCAAATTAAAGAAATCACGTAAAACTTCTAGCTAAACGTTTTTCTCTTGTCTTAGTCATGTCTAATTAGCGCTTGAGATCTGCTAGGATACTCAACGATGTTTGCAGAGACATTACCACCCATGGAATTCTAATAAGCCATAGGGAGGAGACCTTCATGTGAGAGACGTGGCTTAAACACTGCAGGAGGAGGAAAGGGTTAATGCCAGAGCAGGATGTTGGCGGTTTTTCTCTCTATAACCCAAAAAACTTCTCTACTCAATGAACACACAAGAGCCAATACTCATAAGAGGGAGCATGACGGGCACGGCCACACCAGCTTTGGCCTCTTGAAACAACAACTCGCCCAACTCTTCTTTATTTATATCACACAGGTAAAGGCGGGTAGGACTGGGTGGAGCTTCTTCTGTGAGAACAGGATAGGGTGGAGATAGGGAAGCCATTCTCTTGGGGGAACATTCCAGAAGGAGACAGGAAACCACTCCCACACAGCGCCACATGCTTCCCGGGAGTTCCTAGAATCCAGGCCTCTGTGTCCCATGGCTCAACCTCATCTGATTCTGCTTCCCACACATGTACCCGAAGAGGAGGAAGGAATATTTAAATTTTGTTTACTTTTACTATTATAGATTTTTTCTTTTTCTTTTTTCTATTTCAATTTTTCAACTTGTTCTAATTCGTTGTACATGACAGTAGAATTCATTTATACATTTTGATAAATCATACATAAAAGGAGTGTAATTTCTCATTTTTCTGATTGTACATATTGTAGGATCACATTGGTCATGCAGTCATATGTGTTCATGAGGTAATAATAGTATTATAACTTTAGAGAAAAAAATAAATGTTATTTATTTTAATTTTGTATTTGGAATTGCAAATCTAAAGCAGAATTAAGTGCTAAGGTTCAGAGAGTAAAAATATAATAATATGTAACTTTATATTTTTATGTAGATTTCCCTCCTATTTCTGTTTCTGGCATATCAAGTTGCCTTTGAGAAATCACTACCTGAATGTGCATTCCATATTGCAGAGGGTTTTGTTCATGCAGAGCCTCTGAGTTTAGCATAAGCAATCAGCAATACATATGGGGCTTAATCTTTGTAAATGGCCTGCTGTTGGCACCTTGTTAAGATGATATCACGTATCCTTTAAATTCTGAGTAGTTCTATCTAGTTTCAGTTTCTGCATATTTTCTGCTGTAATCTTTCTACTATTTAACAGATGGTATTAAAACTTCACACTTGGGATATTGGAATAGTCTTAAGCAAATTCACTCACTATTCTTTCTCTTTCTCTTCATAGATATGTTTATCAGTAATTGGCAATAACTTACCTACTAGGATTTCTTTTATTAGGAAAAGGAAAGACAAGAGCAATAGATTGCCTTGAATCTTGCTATTCTCTAAAGAAATTAGTTGAGAAATTTTATTCTATGTAGCAAAATCAGAGAGCCCCTGAGTGATTTTGATGCATTTTGAAATACTATTGAACAATTATTTTGGTAGCCATTATATAATTTAGTCCTAAGCATGTATGCAATAATTCTCGTAGAGAAAAATCTTTGGAAAGCAATGGATTAACATGTCAGGATACTAAGTAGAGATTTTAAAGAGTGACAATTTTTATTATTATGAACACAAATGTGGATGAATCCAGTGTTGAAAACAAGGGAAAGAAATTCACAGAGTAAATAAATAGTGGCTTATACGTAAGTCCGTCTATGAATAAAAACATATGCATTTGTAAATATCTATAGGTTAAAGCATGTTTCACTATCTGGTGTTATAGCAATCAGTTTTACCACACTGGCCTGGGGGAAAGTAAATTAAAATGGCTTTTAGCTGCGAGGAATTTTTTTAGCCTATTTGGATTACTCTATCCTTGAGACCTTAAACTATTTCAGTGTTACTTCTCAAATAAAAGTAAAAGATTATTTCTGAAATTAGAGCTTAATTTTGAAAGACACCACATTTCATTTAACAAAGAACCTGTGATTAACTGATAATCCAGTTCTCAAAGATGGCGGAATAAATAATCTTTCCTTCTACTCCTTTCGCCTCTGTTCTCTTCTAAAATAAATCATTTCCAAACTGTCAACAAGCATGAAAAATTCCTAGCTAAAGACCTTTCTTTCTCTCAGGCCCCGAAAAGAGGGGCTTAGAGCGAAAAGTGCCATAACTACAATAGTAAGTGCATTCCACCAAGAATAAATGAAAATTGCAAAGCTTGACAGTGAAGAATATGAAGAGGAATTCAAGTGACTAAACCTCAAATAAAGGATTATCCTTGTTGGTGAGAAATCTATTCCAGTAAGAAATCGATCCAGGAGACTCTGCATACAAAAGCAGCTGGGCTGTTTGTGAGCTCCAGGGAGCTTACAGCTGACACCAGTAATCCTAACTGGGCAGCAGTCCGCCACAGGCCTCAGGCCCCAGCACTGGACATGTGCCCTGGCCCTTCTCTGTACAGTTATTGGGCCCCGAGTGTATTTATTCAGAGAGCAGCTGTCCTAAATCAATGACACTCACATTCTTGTTAAAATAAATCTGGTACTATAATTTTTACAGCTCTATTAACTTTTACCATTTGACTTCCTACTTGGTGAAAGGGAGAGTATGGAGCATGGGGCCGTGTTGTTTGCTAAGTGAATGCCAACTGCATTAAATCTCATGCTCAGTAGTGGAGGGGACAGAAACAAAGTGAGATTTAATACTGCTGTCTATTCAAATGTCAAACAGAGTTAACTGATTGGCTGGATTCTTAAAATGGTTTGGAGCCTTAGTGCTTAGTGCGAAAGCAATATTGGAAATTGGATCACGGTTAGATTTTAAAATGTGGAAAAGATATGTATACTTGAGTACCAAGCAAATTGCTGCTGAAAGTGGTATGTTCCTAGATTAACGGTGGGTTTGATTAATAAAAAAATTAGTTATTGATACACGTTCATTCATTCATCAAATGTTTTTTGAGTGTGTCTGATAGGCGGGGCTCTGGGTAGGAGCAGAGGATACAAAATCAAATACTGAGTGTCTTGGCTGTTTTGGAGTGTTTTCACCCTGATGAAACCTATTCATCTTTTCAAAATCTTGTTAATTTAGTTAATATTTATTGGATTTCTTAAGACAAGACTTCTCCAAATTCTTTGAATATGTTTTCTTTGTATGCACTGCTTCTATTTTGTAGAACAGAAAGAAAACAAATGAGCAAATAGCATGAAGCCAAGGGCCTGCCCTGGGACTCTTAGAAAAAAGGAATACACACATCCTTCTATGTTGAGGACTGCATCCTTCTATCAGGGTGACTTTGACTTAGAAGTTTATGGAGTTTATTGCGTTACCTGTTAAATAAGTGGCAGTGTTAATCAACTAACACATCTCACTTTTTTAACTGTAGGCATACAATTCTAGAGGACAATATGAGTCCCTTTTAAAAAAGAAAAGAACTTGTTCTCTAATGACAGATATTACAATCCTTCCAAAAGAATTTTAGATATGATTGTTTGAAGAAAGAAGACAGGAAGGCCATTAGAATTGGTTGACATCATCACCGTCAGCATCCAACTTCTCTGGCCTAGGTCCCCTCATATTTTATATCCCAAATTTTATTCTGCTTGAACACTCTTGCATTGTATTTGGGGTTTGGCACACACATAGGGGTTCACAGATGGATTTGTCCAACGAATATTTTATGAGCACCGTTAGCATGTAAGGTATTGTTCTTGTGGCTGGGATTGTAAGTCTGAAGGAGACAGTCTTCGAGGGGCTAAATTCCAGGGAGAATCTAGATCAGCAGAAAGTGCAGGAACTAGAAATCACGGTGATTCTGTTCCACAGGATGAACCCTCTGCTTCAGGAAGTGGAGCATTTCAGCATGGGAACACCAGAGCCGTGTATGCTCTCTTAACAGTCACCCACCCTGAGCAAGGTGCTGTTCTAGGCATCGGACCTGCCCTGAATATGCAGATTCAGGAGCTCTTGAATGGATGCAGGAGTTTATTAATAAGAACCTTGGGTGAGATTACAATGAGACAATTTTTTTTCCTTAGGTTACCTAACATTTGTTTTATTTTTTTTGGACAATTTTTTTCAAATGACCACTTTAATCAGTCTCTGAATGATGTGGCAGAAAATTCACGATGGAAATAGCAGAAAACCCGGTTCGGTGAGGGCTTCTGCTATGAGCTGTTGATGGATAGGGAACCAGGTGACCTCAGTCAGGCAAATTGACGGGCAAGATGGCGTTTCACAGGGGGCAGTGGAGAGCCTCTATTTTATTCTTGCTGGAATGTAGATTCAACTTACTTGACAAAGTTCTTAAAAAGCAGCTCCAGTTCTGCCCAAATGCTTCAATAAGCACTTCTGTGAAGTGACAGAGGTTTTTCCCTGTCAGCATTCAAGACAATGGGCTAGAAGGATTTTGAGGGCTGGATCTTAATGTGGTCCCTGAACCAGGTTTGATTTTTAGTTAGGAAAAAAACCGAACAATTATAACAATTGTTGCAATTTAGTTGGGAAGACTGGAGCAGGGTTTGAGAGGGTAGGCAGTGGACAGACCCTGCTGTAGTTTGGGGAAGTAAGGGAGCTGTCCCTTGTGGGAATGATGTAAATGGCACCTTGACTCCCTCACAGCTATTACGGGGAGTCTTTTGCACCACTACTCAGGGCAAGATTTAAAGAATTTAGTAGCAAAAGGTCCCCATGTTGGGAATGGAAGCAGGGGTGGGGGCAGTGAGTCTAAACTAGTTTCCATAATCTCAAGGGCATTTATAATGTTTTCTTAGGAACTGGTCTGTTGCATAATATAATAGGAAGGGCACTTGTCAGAATCATTTCAAGAAACAGGAAAGATGATCCTGTGAAAATTAAGGGTGTTAAATGAACCACATTTATTGGTTCCATAGCTGTGAATTGTTATTTGTTCAACAACTATGAATAGATACTCCGGTGATATTCATTTATTCATTTGTTACTTGGCCAACTGCTCCTTCAGTCAACAGATAGTACGTGTGCTAGACAATCAGGACACGCTGGCATATGAGGTGGGTGTGACCCCAGGACCCTCAGAATTACATTCTTCTCCTGCAGAAAGGGATAGCAGATGACAAATAAAAAGATTATTCAGCTGGATGATTTATTGCTAGAGTCTGCGTTCTGAACACTAATCAGTTTTTCTGCAGTACCTTCAGCAACTCAAAAAGAGCATTCTGCTCTTCTCTTGGTGAAAGGGTAAAGGGAGTTAGGATGTTTACCTTAAGGTGCTGCTAAAGCTCTAGAGTATGGCTCAAATAGAAGCTCCCTCCACGAAGGCAAAGACTTTGCTTTTGTTAATTACACATGCTCAGTTTCTTGAAAAATAAAAAAATACATGCTGAATGACAAGCCAGAGCTTGATAAAGTTGGGAATTAATCAAAGTTTGCCAATCCAAAGCAACTGGAGGCAGAAAGGAACAATTACCTTTTGTTTAGACCCTAACACTTCTTGGAGCCTGGTGGGCTCAGATCTTAAAAAACTCACCTTGTTGTGAAGACTGTTTTTGGAAAAATGACATGCTAGACAATTAATGCTGTATCTTGTGATACTCTTACCATCTTTGAGTGAGCCAAGAAATTCTAGCTAAACAGGAGAATGCCTCTTTAGAAAGAAGGGCAAACAAATTACTTAGGTTTGTGCTGGTTGCTTGGTCGTATAGAGGATTCTAATTATTTGAAGATGGACATTCCTATTAAGAAGTTCTCTTTCTTTAAAAAGTTCCTAAAGGGAGGTAACTGTTGGCAGCTCTGTGAAGTTATACCAGAGTGAGATTTAGAATTTCTCTGGAGAAAATGCTTCATGTGCTTCCTTCCTTAGATGCAGAACAGAATTTCCACTGAGAAAGCACCATGGTCAGTGGACTGTGTTTATCAGAGACCACAGATTTAAGTTTATGTGTCTCTTTGCAGAAGTTGTAAATTGTCCTGTAGACGACATTGTCACAGAAGTTCCCTGAACAGTTTTTAGAATTAAGTTGTCTTGGTCTCTGTGGGAGTGGAGTTGGAAGAGCAGAAAAGGTAATTTGGCTCTTGATCACCACCATTTTCCAAGTGGGTAATTTTTAGAATGGGATTGTCAATGATTCTGGCTGACTTCAGTTAAGATTACATTCTTCATTAGGGTTGAAGAGATCTGCCTTGGGGATTGGGGGTGGGGAGTCTATTGAGCGAGAATTGGAATGAAGAAGGAATCCATTATTCTCTGTTTGGAGGAGAGATAGTATCTCAACCTTACACTATGCCTTATTCCTGTTAGAAAGATTCCAATAATAAAATTACTAAGGAAAGGAATAAGTTCAAAAAGATAAAAATTGATATCAGCAAAAAGTATAGTGAAAAATTGACTAATAAAATAATTGTTGATGAATGGGTAGATAAAACCAATGTAAAAAATATGATCAGCATCTGAAGGCATGAGAAAAAATGAGGTTATTAATTTAAGCAGGTAGGGGAATCTTGGGGTTAGAGGTCAAGTTCCTTGAGCTAAGATGGCTGCTAATGGGTCTCCAGAATCCAGGTTTGCCTGCTGGGGATCAGCATGGATGTGAATGACTACAGTACGGTTAGGACTAATGAGCAGGCAAAGAAGTTTCAATTACTTTCCTTAGAGCATCGAGCAATAAGCACCGTGCCCAGGTCAGGAGTCTCATTAGGACCCTTTTAAAAATTAGTCATTTGCATAAATTGAACCTGATACCAGACTATAATACTTTAATTTTTATAAATTATAAAACTATGAATGGGACAATTTCTCAATGGCATTATTAATAGAGGGTCAATCTAGGACACAAAACTGACAAGCTTGCCTTACAAAGCAATTCTGTATTTTTTTGAATTTAAACGTTGGTTCTACTTGCTTAATATGTTACATCTATCAATTTTAAATCATGCTTTTTGATTATTTCCCCCAACTTTGTAAGAAAGAGCTGATCTTACAATTTAAAGTAAATATCACTGGGAACCAATGGAATGAAATTGCATTTTTTCTTTGGTTTCCACTTGGTATCGACAAGACGAATTCACAAGCAGTTTATAGATCTGTGATGGGAGGAATTTATGGAGCTCTTTATTCAATACCACATGAAAAGACTGAGGATGGAAACGCCTGATTTGTGAGTGTAATAATTTGATGACACATTCACTTTTGGCTCTAGGGCTGGTGGGTTGTGAGGGAAAAACAGAACTTTAACGACACTCCTTAAACTTTTTAATATCCAAGAAATACCTTTGCTGTGTTTCTGGTAATAGGAATCTAGATCTATTCACGAATAAGTGAGATCTTTACCAAATTTATTTAAAAATATTTTCTGCTAGCCAGGCACAGTGGTGCATGCCTGTAATCCAGTAACTTGGGAGGCTGAGGGAGGAGAATTGTAAATCCAGCCTCAGCAAAAGTGAGGCACTCAACAACTCAGTGAGATCCTGTCTCCAAATAAAATTCAAAATAGGGCTGGGATGTGGCTCAGTGGTTGAGAGTCCTTGAGTTTAATCCCAGTACCACAGGAAAAAATTCCTTTTTTCTGCTTATGCTATATGACCATTATGAACTAATAGGAACTAAATATACCAAGGAGTAATTGTAGTATCTTTAAGCTTTTCAAAATGTAGAATTAAATATAATGAGTAACTTTCCTTATGTGTTAGCATTATTTTCTCATCCACCAGAGACCCAACCCAAGATTTAAATATAAAAGATTCATGGTGTTCCTTTTGCAAGATTTCTTTGCATATTACATTTTATGAATGCTATATTTGGATATTTTGGTTTGACACCAGTTCATTTCAGATACTACCAATTTTGAGGGAAGATACACATTCACTGTTTTAACAGTGCTTTGGAATTTAAAAGTATATATGAAATTATGATTATACAAGTACATATTCTATACACAGATATTTATAGTTTTTTGGTGAATATTTTTACTTTGTAAAAGATACACAAAGTAAAAATATACACAATGTAAGAACTACGTCTTACACTTTTACACCTTAGCAGCTCAACCATTTGATTCAACTCCCAGCTAACTGAGTAAGTCTACATAGCGGCCAGCTGGAATCGACGTCCTTCAGGCTGTCCCACGCAGGGTCCCAGAGGCAGGCTTCCCATCTGCTTTCCTGCACAGTAGCAGTAACATCACTGCTGGTAGGGAAAGCTGACATACTTTGATAATCGGTAGGTAAAGCTCGTCTTACAAGAGTGCTGGATGGAAGGAAAGTCCCTTCCTTCATGTACATAGCTGCAGTGTGAATGGTCCAGTTTCCTAGAACACAGGGACTCACGGAAACTATCAACAGGATGGGAAAGAATATCTTCATTATTATGTGACAGACCTGGACATGCCATAAACTGTGAATTCAACAAATGGTTTATATAAGCTTTTAGGTGGATTTTAATTAACTCTGTATATAGCATATAGGTGTATATATAATTATTAGCATTAAAAGAATGATTTCTTACTGCTCCATGAATTAATTGTGGCAAGGCCTGTATACTTTTACATATGAAAAGTTATATATAAATTAATTACATATAATGTTTATAAAATGTTTTAAAATACTACAACAGATCTATTAATTAAAGTGATTAAAGTAATTAAAGCATGTATATAGTGTTTTTATTGAAATATTTTTTGTATTTAATAATAAATAGAAATGTGCCTACATATTGAATACTTCAAGCTCAAGTTTTTTCCAAAATAAGCGATTGCCCTGAGTGTTTTAAACCCTTTGGGATGACTGGAAGCAGCCTGACTCAGCTGTGAAGAGAGCTTTTCCGTGACCCTTTCCCTTCTGCTAACTTGGGCTCCAACCCCAGAAGAAAGCACTTGAATAAACAGAACTCCTTGTACCACCTCTAGGCTCCAGATGGACAGTGGAGGCAAGATGTTTGTCTGCTTCCACTGCTGGAAGTCATCCTGAACACGGCAGGGACAACCCACTCAACTCAACGTGACTTCTACTCCTTATGTTTAACTATGTATGATTCTTTTAATAAATGATGGGAGAAAATGATTGTTAGGTTGCTTTTTTCCCCCATCAACTTGTCCTTCCCAGCGGGCTTTCTGTTCTCTGAAGTAGTTCTTTGAAGAATCAGAGATGAGCTTGCAGTGCTTCTGTTAAGATGCCAGCGATCCAGCGCAGAGGCCTGGGACCGGATCGTGAAAAGTGAGCAGCTACTAAGTTCACCTTAGGCACATCTTGGTGCTGTAGAGATACATAGAGGAGAATATTGTATTTCCTACCCCATATTGCACTTTAATACAGTATCTGATTTGTAAATGTGATGAATTTGGGTAGGCAGGAATGCAGGTCACCTGTTAGAATAAACAATTTGCCTTAGGGCACTAGAATAAATGCACTGGGCATCATCGGGTTGGCCACTCAGTATGCGGGGATGTCTCCTGAGTTAGACAAGAGGTCTCTTTGTCCATTCTGAAGAGCCACTTCCTTCCTGCTGGCAGCAGTGGTCAATTTTGAGACCACCAGGTTGAAGACAGAATTTCTTTTCACACCAGCCTTTAAATTGGGCTGACCAGAGGGGAACAGCACCAGAGTACCCAGAGTTACCACAGTAACTCTTACATGGCTTCCTTCGTTTCTCTCGGGGAGAAGTGGCATCTGGTCCGGAGAACTTGCTGTCTTCTTGTCTATCTCTCTGAGAGAGTTTTGATGATTTATGTAAATCGAATCCTCGTTTCGGTAAGGTATGTGTAACACAGTATAATTTTGATCTTGTGGTAGCATCCTGATCAGTTCTGGGGAGTGCCCAAAGTAAATATTGTTAACAAAACAAATAAACAATGACAATCTCACACACACACACACACACACACACACACACACACAAATGTGTTGAATAACAACTGCACACAGAAACTTCTATAAAGTGCTCAATCCTGAAAGAATGAATAAAAGAGTGAATTCCATTATTTCTGAGCACTTAGAGCAAGCTAGTTCTATTATAAACTTTTTTTTTTTTTTTTTTTTTTACATTATCTGTACCCTTCGGATTCAAGTTTGAAAACATACTATAGTTTTAAAATGTAGTACAGAGAATTTACCTGTGAAATCTCGCCCTCTAGACCCCTGAATTTCCAGCGGCAGTGAGAGCAGCGTTCTCCTGTGATCTGCGGGTCCCTGTCCGGTTCCCAGGTGTTTTAATGACTGGATCTGTCTGGCGAGAGGCCGTTGGTTTCCTGCAAAGGTTCCTCCAGGGTTGCCTTGTCAGGCACTTCTGTAAATGGGAGTTTGGGAACTTTAAATGAAAGAGTGTGTAAAGTTTTCTTTGCGGAGTGTTATTAACTAAGGGACTCTGGATTAATTTAGCATCCAGGTCTGTTCTTCCAGCCATAAGCCATGCTGTCAGGGAAACTTAATTACACTTTAAGTGGGATGCAAATGAGTTGTGACACTACATCATTTCACATGAAAGGTTCATTACTTACATTAACTGGCGCGGTGCTCACTCCCAAGCTTAGACCTCATTACAATATTCCTGGGATTATTTTTTTTAAACATAGCTAAATGCAAGTAGGGCTTTAACTTCTAATAGCCTGTTTCTTTCTTAATATTTAAGACTACAAATGTTCACTTTATTAAATGATTATGAATTGAACTACCGGTGCACGAATGTATTAAGGCTGGCAAGGAAAAAAATGTCCCACCACGTGTCTACTCCATTGCACAGTCTCAGAACCAGTCTATTCTTTAAAGTCGCTCTGTGTGAACAGCTTCTCTAGCATTCCTACACATGGACTGAAACAGGGTTTAACAGGCTTTAAGCCCAAAGGCTAAGGAATTTTATCTCAGGGTTTAACAGACTTTTCTCAGCATCATTTGGGTTCAGGAAATAATATCAACATAGAAACATGCTTTGTATTGACAGATTGAGACCTTGGGTGATACAGATAAATCAGTTGTGACTCTGACAACGTATTAGGATAGGTCCAAAAAATGCATTTCGTTCTATTAAAAATAAAGAGAAACAGTTAAATGTTCTTGAAATTCTAAGGGGAGAGAAAGTTCACTTTAGATTTCTCTCTCTATTCTCTGATGTCATGATTAGAGAGTTTTAGGGGAAATTAGTTGTTTCTGCTCAACATAATCAGTCACCATAATCAATCAACCGTTTGACAGTTATTCTCAAGCATATAGAGGTAGGAAAAAAATGGCTATAGTGAATTTTTATTGAGCACTTATTATGCTCTTGACAAAGTTCTAGTACTTACTTGTATAAGCTCATTTAATACACATGAAACCCCTCTGCAGCAGGAACTCTGTCCCTGTTTGGTAGATCACAGAGATAAGAAAAAGAAGGTTTAAGCAAGTTGCCTGAAATCACACCATGAGCGAGAACCAGGATTTAAACCTACTCAGTCCAGCCCTAACCTCCATGATTTCAACCTCTCTGGTAGGCCACCCAAATTGTACAAAGAATTTTTATGTTTATTTATGAAATACAACTGAAAAAAAGTTTATTAATAAGCCATAGGGGAACTCTAGGAAATCAGAGTGGGTGACGGACCTTTGATCTCTTCCTGGAGAGTCAAGGATTTTGGTGCTGGTACACCGTCTGCTTATTTAAGAGGTTCCCAGAGGTCAGAGTAAATGCATCAGCTATGAGATGCCACACAATTGTAAGTGAGAGGTGTGTCTTTTTTTCCCCAGCAAAAAGCTCATGGCATTTATTAAAAATGGGAACTGGAACTGATGTGGAAAGATGAACTATATTCTCCAACTACAAAATCATGGAGTAAGTTGGAATTACATAATATCCTAAGGAGATACACTAAAATTTAACATACTGAAGTTGTAGTTCATTAATTGGTATTTTGGTGTTTGAAATAATTATATGATGTTTTAAATCCAGCTGTGTACCTTTTAGGAAGTATGCTCCCAAATCGAGGTCAACATAAATGCTGTGGGTTATGTTTTCTGTTGTGGCAGTCAACAGTTTGTTTCCTCTGAGCTTCAGCTATGCCCTTCATTGCCTGCTCTCTGATAATGGGGCTGGCTCCTGGGAACATTTCTTCTTTTAGCACAGTATTAGGTTAGATTAATAAATGTCAACAGAGAGACATTGTGGGGGGAACTTCTTTTCCTATTTCTGGTAGTTTCTGTGTCTCTTGCCTGCCTCTGCTTCCAGCAACACCTGGGGTGGAGGCATCCAGTTGCACTCCACCCTAGCATGACCTCAGAACATTCAGTACCTTGGTGAGCTCACATCCCTGGGCCTGATTTTGTCATATGACTTAATTATAATAGAACAATTAATATCAGTGAAGAGCATAGAACTTCTGATGAGACAATCCAACACCACAATGCGTGACCATGTATACAGTTACTCAGAGACAAGATCTTGAGAAATTTTATCTTTCACACATGCAGATGTACAAAAAGGACATCTCTTCACCTACTGAGGAGGTGCAACATTTTCACATACATGCATAAGACTTGCACACAAAATTAATGTCATGATCTTGCACTTTTTTGGGTAAAAATTTTCAAACAAAATGCATAAATTAGACATTTTTAAGATGTCTTTACACAATTTATAACTTCAGTATTGGAAATGATGTGAAGACAAAATACATAGCATAGCGAATTATAAAAAATAAGGCTGGCAACTTAAAATAGTAAGAAAAAACCCTAAACAGAAAAAAATAAGTAAATCCAACATATGAAAAAGCAGGTTCAGGGATAGAGTGTGGACAACTGCAAGGACAAGGCCCACAAAAGCTGGCGACTTTCAGGATGACTAAGCATGTTTGGGAGTCTTGAATTGTGATGTGCAAGTGCTTTTTTCCACTAGAGCATGGCTTTCCTGCAGAATACGTCGTATACATTCTGTCTGGCGCTGCTCATTTTGAAATTCTTCTGTGATTCTGTGCACACCCGCACCAGCATTCCCTACCAAAATGTCACCTCTTCCGTGATGTATTATTCCATGTCGTTTTGGGCATGTGGAGACCCAGCTCCCATGTACTCATGTAGAGACTGCAGATTTGTTGATAATGAAGCAGCAGGGCCTTTGCCTTCTATAGCACATGTCATCACCTTCAAACCAGTGAGTAACCTTGGTGGCTTCTTCAGGTACATGCAATGTTTAAAAAAAATTAAAATTTTAATTGACATAATAATGGTTTTATAGATTCAGTTCACTGGCTAATCCACTGATTAGGTTACACCTCTCAGAATTGAACCTTTTCACTTCTGATAATTCTTGCATTATCTCACACATGAGCTTTTGGGGGACACCTCGCATCTAAACCATAGCAATGTTATAGCCTAGCTCTGTGTCTGGGGAAATTCTGACTCCAGTTATAGAGTTATATTTGTAAAATACTTCTGTATATTCCAGTTACAAAGGTTTTGCACACGCGTGCACACACACACACACACACACATTAGTTGATGGAAACTTATATCAATATAAAAAGAAAAGGAAAGAACATTCTATTCAGGGATAACCTACTACCTATGGACATATTTATATTTTGGACACAGGCATATTATGCATGCATGATGCTTTGCAAGATAACTTACTTTTTGTGCTTAACACTCAATGTGAACACTTTTTCTTTTCTCCTACTCGTTCAAGTCTGAGCCCCCCTTACCTTGTGCTTTGTAACTCACCCACTGCCTCCACCTCTTGCTACTCATTGCTCTCAAAAGAGCAGTCAGATCACTCCCCTCCTCTGTGCAAAACCCTCCAGTGTCATTTCCCCTCACTCAGATAAAAGCAAGGCTGTGATAGTTTTTTAGACTATAGTCTCCAAATAGGAGTCACTGGTTCCAGTGGAATATAAAACTTTCAGAATTTTTTTTTATAGAATCAAAATACATTCCAGAAGTCTTTTCCACTGAATGTATCCATGAACAATAGAGAGTACTCAATTTCTGAATCTCCTCTCACACCATCATACAAAGCACTGGAAAGTTAACAAAGGAAATGCAAAAATGTTTTTTCATTTTTATTTTTTCATATTTATTTGTACTGCATTGATAGGTGCTATTGGATATTTCTCCCTTAGTTTACTTGTTAATGATAGAATGTGTATCTTCTTATATTCATTTTTGAAGATATTATCTTTTCATAAACATCTGGCACAGATATTTTGCCTTCTAAGTTTTAAAAAATATTTCTAGTCAATACCATTAATTTTGTTTTTGGAATTTCTGCCTTGACATAAGCTTAGAATGATATTCTCAAAATCAAGATTAGATTCATATTTATCTTTATTTGAATACCTTTATATATAGTTTTGTTCATTTATTTTTATACTGAGCACTTTAGTTCATCTGAAATACATTTGATTATCCAAAAATTCCCAATATTCCTTATGAATGTGATTGTGTATATAAATCAAATGATTAATATTAAAAACAAAATTATACAAATGAGCATAGATAAAAATCTTACAATATGTTAATTGATAAAATCACAGATTAATATCCCATAATAATTGTAAAATTTATAGTTCTTGAATCTCTAGCCAGAGCAATCAGTAAGAGAAGAAAATTAAAAGGATACTAACTGCAAAAGAAGAAGTAAAATTATCTCTGTTTGCTGATGACATGATCCTGCATCTAGAAGGCCCCCCCCCAAAAAAAAACTTCTAGAGCTGATAAATAAATTCAGCAAACTAACAGGATCCAGGATCAACATTCATAAATCAATAGCTTTCCTATACTTCAATAATGAATCTGCTGAGAAAGAAATTAGAAAAATGATCCTATTCACAATAACCTCAAAAAAAAAAAAAAAAGAAACAAAAAACTTGGGTATGAATGTAAGCAAGGAGGTGAAAGAGCTCTATAATGAAAACTACACAACATTAAAGAAAGAATTTGGAGAAGATTTAGGAAATGAAAAGACCACCCATGTTATTAGATAGGCAAAACTAATATCGTCAAAATGGCTATACTACCGAAAGCATTGTACGGATTCAATGCAATCCCCATTAAAATACCAATGACATTCTTCACAGAATTCACAACTAAAAAATATTGTCCTAAAATTCATTCAGAAGAATAAAAGACCCAGAGTAATCAAAGCAATACTGAGCAAGAAGAGTGAGGCTGGAAGCAATAAAAAATAATTAACTAAATGAACAAACTGGTGAAAGGAAGATTATTAGAGTGGAGGAAGGAGAAAGGGGGAGGGAATGGGGGAGCAGGGACTGAAGGGGAGCAAATCAAATTCCATGCATGTATGATTTTGTCAAAATGAGTTCCACTGTTATCTAGAGCTAGAATGCACTAATTAAAAAAAAAAAGACTGATACCGGAGGCATCAGAATATCTGACCTCAAATTATACTACAGAACTACAGGGACAAAACAGCATGGTATTGGCATCAAAATAGACATGAAGACTGATGGAATAGAATAGACAGAGACAAACCCACAAAGATAGTCATAAACCACAAATAACTGAATAAATAAATGGACAAAAGAACTTAACAGACAGGTCTCAAAAGAAGAAATACAAATGGACAACAAATATGTGGAAAAGTGATCAATACCCCTGGCAATCATGGAAATGCAAATCAAAACTACATAGAGATTACATCTCATTCCAGTTAGGATGGCAATCATTAAAATACAAAAATAGTAAATGCTGGTGAGGACATGGGAAAAGATGTACACTCGTGCATTCTTGGTAGGACTGCAAATTAGTGCAACCACTTTAAAAAACAGTCTGGAGACTCCTTAAAAGACTGGGGATGAAATCACCCTATGACCCAGCTATCCCACTCCTCAGTATTTATCCAAAAGAATGAAAATCAGTGACTATAATGATATAGTCTCATCAAATGTTTATAGAAGCACAGTCACAGTAGCCAAGTTATGGAACCAGTCCAGGTGCCCATCAATAGATGAGTGAATTAAGAAAATGTGGTACACACACACACACACACACACACACACACACACACACCCAATGGAGTTTTACTCAGCCAAAAAGAAGAATGAAATTATGGCATTTGCTGATAAATGGATAGAACTGGAGAATATCATGCTAAGTCAAATAAACTAGATTCAGAGAAGCACATGGGTTGGAGGTTTTCTCTATACACAGAAGAAGAGCAAAGTAAGGGGAAAAAAAGGGGGAGATTTCAGATCTCATAGGATAGAGGGAAGATCAGAGGAGTAGGAGATTGAAGGGGAGGGAGGAGGGATGGTGAAGGGGAGGAAATGACAAAAGAACTTAACAAAATTTTGCTACATCCATGCATAAATAGACTACAGTTAATTCCACCTTTATGTATATCTATAAAGCACCAATTTAAAAAATAAGTAAACAAATAGAAGGAAGACCAGTAGAGTAAAGGAGGAGGGACGGGGCAGAGAGGAGGGGAGGGGAAGAGGAGGCCCTGGGGCAGAGACAAGTGAATTAAGTCCCCTGCATGTGTGATTGTGTCAACATGATCCCCACCATTAGGTATAGCTCTAAGGCACTAATAAAAGCATTAAAACTTTTTTCCAGTCAATGCTATTGATCTTTTTCTTTACAATCTCTGCCTTGATATAAGCTTAGAAATGATATTCTTGAAATCAAGTTTAGACTCATATTTAATCTTCAAATACTTTTATATATGTTCATTTATTTTTACATTGAACACTTTAGTTCACCTGGAATACATCTGATGATCCACAAAAATTTTCCCAGTATTCCTTATGAATGTGGTTTTAAAGTGTATGCAAATGAAGTGATTAATATTAAAAACAAAATTATAAATTGGGCATGATGAAAACCTTGGAATATTTTAAATAGGTAAAATCACAGATTAATATCTAGATTATTAATATCACAGATTAATACCTAGTAATTGTGATATTTAGGAATAAAAGCACATAATTCTGGAGTTAGGAATCTTAGAGTCAATCTCTTCTACTCTTCACTTTGTTTTTTGACAGAGAATAAAGTTCTGGATGCAAAAAGATGGAGTAATTCATTCCAACTCACTCAGGTTAGAATTCCGTATTTTCGTTCCCTAATCTAAGATTTAGATGTCAATATTTTAGGTTTCTTCTCGGAAGATTATAAATTTAAAAATAAAAACTAACCTGATACTGTACTGTAATCTATAATTATACATTCTTAATTCAAAATTTTTCCCATTTCATGCATATCCAAATGTTGTTATGTAACCAAATCCCAAGGGGCGGTTGAGGCCGGAATATGCATTAGAGAGGCACCTTCCCTCGTCCCGAGCTTTGATTTTGTGTTTTCACATAGCACAGACCATAATGGCTCAGTAAGCATGAGGTCTGGGCATTTCTTGAAAAGACACCAAGTCGGCACAGCGGGGCTGGATGCAGCGCTCCGGGGGCCGCGCCCAGCCTCCACCTGAGAACTCCATCATCAGGCGACACTCCAGCGTGACAGAGCAGGGTCTGTTTCCTGCACTGGAGGAGAACATTAGGGGAAAGGTTCTGAAATGTTGTGCTCTCATTGCAGAACCTCAGCCCCCCGGCCTGTCGGATGGTTTTCTGGGCCTTTACCCCGAGATGGACAATCTCAGGCCGCCGAGGGCGAGGAAGTGTGCGCTGGTGGCAGGTCTGACAAGTGGCTCCACACACGCCGGCACACTTCTCCCGCTGCCTTCAGTCTGCTCCCTTCCATGTCTGTGATCCTATTCAAAAATAATCATCTCTTTTGGTAAAATTATGGGCCTCCCCATATATACCGGTTTTCCGTAAAGAAGGACATTTTAGAAAGCAGACTTTTGGGGAAATGTTAGCAGGAAAGAATTTCCCAACCCTTTGGTTACTTTGAGAGTAGGCTCCGAAGAACATCTGCCTAAATAAAAGCTGTTCTGGCATGCAACATGCCAAACCTCAATTTGTAGTGTAGGATGAACAAAGTGAATCTCTTTAGAGGCCAGATTTTCTTTTCCTATAATGACCACTCAAATGCTTATAGTCCCATACATGTACTAAGATGAAAAATCAGTGCAATTGGAGAAAAAAACAATGGTTTAGAACAGTTTGGAAGAAAGAAAGTATCCCAATAAATCATTTGTCATTGTGGATAATAGAATACTGCATCATCTTCTCTCAGCCAGAATAAAGGTTAAACCACTGCTTGCTCTCTCTGATGTTTCTGGCATATTCAATAGTGGATTCCAGCATTGTTGCTTTTTTGGTAATGGAATCACTTCTCTTTCCTGTAATTGTTTATAATTCCTGAAAACTCTCAGGGAATGTCATCTGCTTTAATAAGTAATAAATTCTCTGCTGAACATGTTGAGAGCTGGCAATAACAGCAAGTAAGAAGCAAAGTTCTTTTTCCAGCAAGCATAAAATGCTGACAGAATGCTTCACAAATTATTTAAAGCATTTTGCATTAAATAAAAGGAGTTTCAAAAAGAAAGGTTGTCTTGCTCTGCAAAATGATAGGTTTAAAATGCAAGGGTATAGCATCGAAAACTTAATTTGAAAACCTTGAGATATTCTGTCTAGACCATTATCAGCAGCAATCTATCACTCAATCCAACCATTAGTTCTTCTGAAGTTTATCTCCTGACTGATCACCTCTTCTTAGTACTTCTTGCCTCACTCCCATCCTGTATTTGAAAAATTTTGAAGACTTAATTTAACACAAAATCGTCCATGCTCATCATTTAAGGAACTGAAGTATTCTGCCAGGTTTATTGGAAGCACATCAGTCCCCAGACGTGCTTCCTACATCCCTTTACCCCTGATGTGACCCCTTCTACCTCCTAGCTGGCTATTTTGCTGTTTATCTGTTGCTCCTAATAAAATGCTTAAAATACTGCATTAGTGGTTCCATCTTGAAATTTCCTACCACATGGAGACAACCCTACCAGCTTCTCATCTGGCTATGTTATAAAATTGGTTAGACAAATATTTTTCAATTACATGATAATACCTATGTAAATAATGTTCAAACAGCCAAGTTAAGTAGTCAGCTATGTTTATATTTCTTTTTCTACACAACTCTTGGTTTTCCTGGGAATGAACGTCTTCTTAACTTTTCTGCTCTTCTATATACCTTCCATTAATTAAGCCTTCATCTCTGTAGATGTTCAGATGTATCAGATACTCTATCAAATTAATATTTGTGAAGGTATCTGTCCCAGGGCTCGCTCCAGGCTGGGCTGTTTCCCTGCCTCTCTAGGTACAATGACCTCCGCGATCTGTTCATGATCTTGCTGGGAACTCCTTAATCTCTCTCTTGTTAGATCTCCTGTTCTCTTCTTTTCCAGATCCTCTTGATTGGTGGTTTTGTAGACTACATTCTCAAGTAGCTTTCACAGAAAGCAAATAGTTTGTGACTTTTCATGTCCAAAAGTGGTTTTTGTTCCATTCTGACGCTTAAAATGTTGATTTAAGTCTTTGTAATCTTAGTGAGGTATAACATATAGAGTAAGTTGCACAAGTCTTAAATGCACACTTTGATATATATTTTTACAGATGCATATGTTCATATACACCGCCCAAATTAACATTTCCATCAGTCCCAATGATTTCTGAATGCCTCATGCTATTCAATGCATACATTAGGGGTCACCATTATTCTGACTACTGTGGTGTAGATTAATTTGGTCTTTTTGGACATTCCACAAACTGAATTGTATAGTGCATCTTTTGTGTGTTTGTATTGTTTCACTCAATCTGTGTTTTGGAATTCATCCATCTTATTGTGTTTACTAATAGTTTTAGTTTATTACTGTTCCTTAGTATTGTATTGTATGACTAAATCACAAAATATTATCTAATGTTTTCTTTTAGAAGCTTTTTTCAAGGATATTTGAGACTTAATATTTACATCTATGAGCTCCTTAAGATTGATTTTTTTGCACACGGTGTAAAGTACGAATTCAGATTTATTGAGTTTCCGTATGGAAGCCTGATCTTCAGCACCATTTATTAAGAAAAACTCATGTGTCAGGTTCCTCTGCATTTCATCTAAATTTAAAAATCAGCCTGCCAATATCCACCAAAAACAAAACAAAACAAAACAAACCCAGTCAAAGCAAACCCAGGGATTGCAATTGAGATTGAATCAAACCTATATGTCATTTTGGGTAAGAATTTACATTTGGTGATATCGATTCCTCCAGCTCACAACATGACATTCCATTTGCTTAGATGTCCTTTGCTTTTGCCAGCATTGTTTCTAGTTGTATAGAAGTCCTGTACAACCTCCATTGGGTTTGCTCCCATATGTTTGTTTGTTTTTTTTTGGCATTTTATTCACTCCTGTTGTCTTCATCCCGTATTTTTTTGTGGCTTTGGAAATGGGTCTTCTTAAAAAGTCTCACTTGTCAATTGTTGGCTAGTACCAAACAATACAACTAGTTTTTGCATGTGAACTTGTAATTCAAATGACCCTGGTCAACGTGTTTATTAAATAAAATAATTTGCAGGTTCTTTTGGATTTCATACATGCATAACAGTATCTTCAGCAAACAATGACACTTAGGTTTTCCATTCTAATAGTGACATCTTTTGTGTGTTATTTTAGTGCTATTATAATGGTATTATAAGGCCATTTTAAGGACCTCCAAGTAGTGCTTAATATAAAGGGAACCATTCTTTTTTTTTTTTTTTTTTTTTTTCGGTGCTGGGGATTGAACCCAGGGCCTTGTGCTTGCAAGGCAAGCACTCTACCAACTGACCTATCTCCCCAGCCCCGGGAACCATTCTTATTCTTGCTCTACTTGTCTCAGGGAGAAAGGTCAATATATCATCACTGAGATAATTTTAGCTATAAATTTTCTGATGTTGACCTTTGTCTGATTGAGCAATTTCTTTTTATTGCTTGTATGCTCAGAGTTATTAGTATGAATAGATACTGAATTTTATCAATTGTTTTCTTAGTCTATTGATACATTTACTTTTTTTATTCTTTTGATGTGGTAATTATCTTAATTGACTGTATTTCAAATATTAAGCCAACTCTCCATCCTTTTACTGGAACATGCCATAATTGCAGTCCTGTTTATGGCTGAGTAATATTCCACTGTGTATATGTACCATATTTTCTTTATCCATTCATCTACTGAAGGGCACCTAGGTTGGTTCCATAGCTTCACAATAGCTCAGTTATGGTTTCTTCTCTTAATCACAGTGCCAGATCTCTCTGTACGCTTCCACGCCACCTGTCTTTAAACATACTGAAGCATGTTTGTGCTCACCACAGGGTGCTTTCGTGAGGCTTAGCCTCAGCATTTTCCATGACATAATGTCTCACGCAAGCATCAGTGCAGGTGGAGACTCAGCTGAAGGCTGCGGGGCTGTGGGAAGGTCCCATCGCATGGTGGCCTGGCTCCCTTTCCCCCTCTGAGATCTGACTTTCCAATAAGCCACCTCAGCAGCAGTTAGATGTTCTAGATGTGCAAATTCACTACAGGTCTTGAATACTTAGTTTGGAAACAGAAAACCTCATTAATAGTTCTAAAATATTGGTTGGTTATATGCTGAAATGACAATGTTTTGGATACATTGAGTTAAATAAAATATATTACTAAAACTAATTTTACCTTTTATTTCACTTTTTAAGAATGTAACTTCGAGATTTTGAAGTTGGGCGAGAACCACTTGTATTTCTCCTGAACCTGGGTGCACTAGACCTTTCTCCTGAGTCATCAAATTCTTTCCCTCCTCTGTAAAGCAACTTAACTCTCTCTCTCTGTCTTTCTGTCTATTGGAGATTGAACCCAGGAACACTTAACCACTGAGCTATGTCCTTAGTCCTCTATATGTTTTATTTTGAGACAGGGTCTTGCCAAGTTGCTTAGGGCATTACTAAGTTCCTGAGGCTGTCCTGGAACTTGTGATCCTCCTGCCTCAGCCTCTGGAGTTGCTGGGATCACAGATGTGCCACCATGCCCGGAAGCAACTTCACTGCACTCCATCAGAGACTCTTCATTTTTCAGGCTCCCCTTTGGAGTACATTGTGACGATATAGTGAAAACCAAATATTCTAAACCCATGATATCCACATTTCTATTCTAGTTCTCATTGCGTCGTAGTATGATTATCTTTTTAATTTCCCTGATCAGGCTGTGAACAGTGTCTGATTCTTCTCTCTGTCCCCTATACTTGACACAGTGGCAAGGACATAGTAGATCCTCAAAAATGTTTGTTACATGATAGAAGTGGGTTCTTTATTATCTGAAAAGACTATTAGCTAAATTTGAAAACTGCATTCATAGCAAGTGGTCTGGTGTAAATTAAAAAATAGTGTACACACAGCTCCATATTCTGAGGTCCCTTGGTTTTTCCTCTGACCTCACGGATTGGTCCCACAGGGATGGCTTTAAGTGCTTGCCATTAGTTTGTGTTAATATCATTCTTTTCCTGACATATGGATAGAAGTGGAGAAGGAACTTAAATCAATAAAGCTAACAGATAAATAATAAGCTGGAGAAGTGGACCCTGTCACTTAAGATCATGGGCGTGAAGGATGTAGTGACAGCTCTGTAGCTAAGTACATTGGGTATTGACAGGAGAAGTCACTAGGAAAGGAGCTTCTCCTCAAGATGGTGTTTTTACCAAGTTGTGACAGCAGGTTGCTATTGCAAATACCACTGCAGCCTGTCCTTGGACCTGTCCGGTCAGGGGTTTAGAGGATGCTGCAGATGGGATCTCTTTACTGCAGATTTTAAGGTTTAAATGCGCTTGCTGATTTCATAGAACAGTAGCCCCCTAATAATAGGAGCTTTGTACCTCAGAAGAAAATTTTAAGAGAGACAAAACATAAAGTAATATGGCTAAAACGTGATGATACAAATTGAGCCAGAGTTCCTCAGTGATTTAGGGATACTTTGATTTTAATTTTAGAATTTTTGGAAGCTAACATTAACTTTTTAAGACCATACATTCAGTAATCTCAAAAGGTGCTGCCTATCTTCTGTCCAGGGAAGACTCAAAGGTTTCTAAAAGAATATATAAAAATAAGAGCAGACAAATATTAGTTTAGATTTTGGACAATTAACCTATTAACATCATCCTGAAACTCTGATGTTTCAGATCAGGCGTGTGTATCTTTCTCCCAGAATAGGAGGTGCATAATTAGTGCACGGCAGCCATGGTGGTGGTAAATAGATAATGTCACGTGCCTGGGAACGTGTGGCCCACGGCACTGAGCGCTGCAGGATAGACAGACTCTTTTTCCAATGTGCCTGCGAGGTCCTCATCCTCCTTACCTGAAACTCGGTCTCCAGGAGGGAAACAGCAACCTGGTGCCTGGTCCTGCTCCACCCCGTCAGCATGTGGGTAATGTCTGCACCTTCTGAGTTTGTGAGATAGATGAGCAAA
Source organism: Sciurus vulgaris (assembly GCF_902686455.1). NCBI lineage: Eukaryota > Metazoa > Chordata > Mammalia > Rodentia > Sciuridae > Sciurus > Sciurus vulgaris. The sequence goes on from NC_136469.1 coordinate 9,730,335, forward strand.
TAATAAAAACAACCCAGTTGTTTACAACGCCTCTGGGTCCATGAATGCCCTGACAGCAAGCACTGAATTGCATTCAAATCCGTAAATTTACCAGAAAAAGAAATTAAAACCTATGATACGAACTCTCTTTTCCACGGCTCCCAAAGCATCAAAAAGCCAGCCAAGGAATGATCTTCCTGGCAGTTTAGAGACGTTTCAACGTGGGTCGAGGTGAGCAGAGAATTTTTTGTCCTTATGGTTTAGATATGTGATCTTCCCCTAAAACTCATGTGTGAGACAAAGCAAGAAAGCTTAGAGGTGAGATGATTGGGTCAGGAGAGCCTGAACCTAATCAAGTGCATGAATCCCCTGAAATGGATTAACTGGGTGGTACCTGTAGACAGGTAGGGTCTGGCTGGAGGAGGCGTGTCGATGGGGGTGTGCCCTTGGGGTTTGCATTTTGTCCACGAGGGGATCTCTCTCTCTCTCTCTGTCTCTGTCTCTGTCTCTCTCTGTCTCTGTCTCTCTGTCTCTCTCTCTCTCTCCCCTTCCTGGTGCACATTCCCAGCTGCTATTCTTAGCCACACACTTCTACCACAATGATCTGTCTTGAGCCCCAAGGAATGCAGCTCTCTCTGAACTGAGATCTCTGACTATGAGCCCCCAAATAAACTGTTCCTCCTTCAAAATGTTTCTCTTTGGGTTTTTTTGGTCACAGTGGCGAAATAGCCGATGATATTGCATTTCAATGTAACATGAAATTCAATACCAGAAAACAAAGTTTGCCCTAAACTCTTCTCCAATGAAGATCAGCAACTGTTTATCTCACTTTTTAAAATACGGACTCTGATGGATGCAGTGAATCGTACCACAGCAGCATGGCTTCTTTGTTCACTAAAGGGTTAGTGAACGTCGCTGTTGCTTGTCATTTATTCCTGGAGGTTACAAACCCAGCAAGTCCAAACTAAAAGCCACGTAAATGGGAAACTCTCCGAATGACACAGGAAATGTTCCAGTCAAATGTACACCTGTCCTTTGAATTCACTGATTCTTCTTTGTTTGTTTTCTTCTTTTTAGCTGAAAAAACAAAAGTAAGTAATTAATTTATTGCTTAGCAACTGCTAGACTTCTTATTTCTCTACTAGGTTAGCTCACCTTTTTATGCTGCCTTTTGACTAGATAGTCTACATATTAATAGTAAGGTGTTAAGAAATGTCCAAGTTTTAAATTGCAGTATAATTTTTTTAAATACCATATTGCATGTTTTTGACTGACAAGAAGAATAACAGGAAATGAGAAAGAGAGAGAGAGAGAGAGAGAGAGAGAGAGAAATACTTAATGGGCAGTTTAAATGATAAACTGACTTTGTATAACAATGGCCATGAGAAAAATATCTCAAAAATATGGAAATTGGCCAGTGCAGCAAAGTAGGAGGCAATAGTAATTTTCATTCTAACCCAAAGCCGTTTTCCATTAAGAAAAGTTTTTAGTTAGTCACAATATTAATTCTCCCTGAAATTAGCAAACTCTTTAATCCTCTAACTTTTTAATTTTCTCTGTTCTAGCTGATCACTTTTGTCGTTGTAATCCAGAAAAAAGCCCAGAGTAAACATTTCTTGCAAAGTATTTATCTACGGGCTGCCACAGTGCAAGACAGACACCGGCAGCCCTGCCCTGGCAGCCTGAAGCCTGGCTGCTTCTCTGGAGCACCATCTTCTGCTCCTTGAGACACCCCTTACCTATGGTGCCGAACTCTGGATTAAACTGAATGTAGAACATTCTTCACAGATCCTCACTGAATCTTTTGTATTTAGATAATGCAATGAAGTTGTACTATATGAGCTTTATGTTTTCAGATTTGTTGCAGCAAATGTTGCAGAATGATTAATACTCAGTTTCTGGATTTAGGATCAAATAGGGAAAACCAAGTTAAGAAACTGACTTTTCAAGGTGGGAGATATGGATAAGTATAATAACATTTCAGTTCCCGTGGGAAGAAGTGGAGATCAGAAAACCAAATCTGCATGAGGTTCTAGGGAACTCCCAAGGAACTAACCAATGCTGAAATAATGAAGATGCTGGTCTGAAAAAAGACCATGTTATAGAAGTGCAGAGAGGATTTAGGTGGCTAACCATGTGCTAGATGGACGTTAGGGAGAGGACGGAAATGAATGTGAAGTCGAATTTTGGCTAACCATTAATGTAATGATCACAGAAGATAACTTGCATTCGATGGAGCCATCTCCAAGCCGAGTGCAACTCAGATTGTTCTCAGATAGGGTACCTGCAGGGTTTTCCTGTTTATTTTTTGCCCTCTAGCATTTTTTTCAGCTTCTTTTGAGGGGGAGAGAGGAGGGTTGAATAGAAAAGACAAAAGACTTGTCATATCTTCAAAGAGAAAAGAAAAGAAGGTGATGACCTCAGCAAAGGACTTCAATCTTTGATCCAAATGAGGAGACCCCACTAAACTCAAGGAACCACTTTCCAGAATATAAAAAATTAAAAGAGAAGTTTCTGAAGGGGAAAGCAATCCTTGTGTCCATTGCTTTATGATAATTAAATGCAGTAGAATTAAAGTCGGTACGAGGAAGTTGGAAATCCAGATGATTGTCCACTCTTGGTGTGCCCAGTTCCCTGGCATGTGAGAGGAGCGGCCGCTGATCCGCCATATAATCCTGGAGATTGGAAGACAGAGCTCAGCCAGCGTTAGACATACATTCCAGAGATTAGTTACCCTGGCAGAAATAAATCTGCTGGACGTTATAGCCTGACCTATATCGAGTGGCACTACTACTTCATAAAATAGTGGCTTCTACGTCCCTCCAGCAGCCTGGCTTGCCCTCATTTTCTTTTCTGATTTTCTCACTACACTGGTCTTTCTTCACCCTCTGCACTTGCTTTATGGACTTGCTCGACACACTGGAATGGAAGTTCAACGAGGGCAAGGGCTTTGTCTTATCTGTGTGCCCTTCACGTGGTAGGTAAACGCTAAAGAAATGAATCAACTCTGCTTAGTGAGAATGTTCAGGGTATGACTCAAGTCTGTATTTTGAATAAATAAATATGGTTATCTTAACAGCTATTAAGATAATGGTTGTCTCCCAGAAACTCATGTGTGACACAATGCAAGAAGGTTTAGAGGTGGCATGATTGGGTTCTGAGAGCCTGAACCTCATCAGTGCATTCATCCACGGATGGGGTGAAAACGGTAGGCAGGTGGGGTGTGGCTGGAGGAGGCGGGTCATTGAGTGCATCCTTTGAGGTATGTGTTTTGTGAGTTGAGCTTACTCTGTCTGTCTGTCTCTCAGCTTCTCGGTGGCCATATCCTGAACTGCTTTCCTCCTCCATACCCTTCCACCATGATGTCCTGCCTCACTCTTGGGTCCAGAGCAGTGAATTTGACTGTCTATGGACTGAGACCTCTGAAATCATGAGTCCCCAAATACATTTTTCTTCCTCTAATTGTTCTTGTAAGATTTTTTTGGTCACAGCAGCAAAGCATTTGACTAAAACATTCTGTATAAACAACAAGAATTTGTAGCTGGAGGTAACTGATGCCTGAAAATAGTATTCAAGCATGAAATATCAAGTCTACTTTAGTATGAATATCAAAGTGAAATTGTAAAAAGACAGGGACATGGGATGTCTCACAGCTTTAAACTGTTTTAGGTACAGAAAATAACAAATGCAATTTCTAAACAAATAGCTCCAATTATAAATTATATTGCATGGTGCTTGACTTTTAGGCAGAGCCCATGGATTATGGAGACTAAGGACACACACTTGATAAATGAATTTCATTTATCTACCTTGACTCTATTTTTAGCAAAAAGAATCACAGTGATGGTTTGGCTACCTCATTCAGGTTGCTATGAGTATGTGAAATGAACATTTAAGAAATCTGTCTGAAAAGAAAGAAATATAGTCACTTTTAGTTTTCTTTATCATAATGAATCAGGGCCAAGGCTATAAAGAGTGCAAAATGAAACAGGAATAGCAATTTTTTGAACAGAACTTATTCTTTATGAAGCAGAAGTGAGCTGTGTCAAATTTAATAAAACAAGAAGTATAAAAATACTTCTTTTTGATCAAACTATTTTGAGATGTGATTCAGAAGACAATTATATTATATAATTAATCCTGCCAATTAAAATGTATAATAACTGTAAGACAGCATAGTTTTTAGGCAGTATGAAAAACAAAATATGTAGCAATAGCTCTGGAAACTCTCCCAGTGACACATTGTAAGTAGACGAGAGGCAAGCCGTAGTCCTAGCAAAGTTGTTTACTCTAGTTTACAGACAGTGATTAAAGTGATTAAATGTACCTGAAGAGATGATAACAACAGAAAATCTGCCCATTCTTCCCAAAGAATCCTAAAACATAAATTATTGCCATTTTAAACCGCATAGCAATATTTGACTGAAGCAGATGGGATGGGTTGAACTTATTTATTTCTTTTGTTTATTTGTTCATCCATCCATTCCACTAATCATTCATTAAGCTAACCAGGCATCCATATTAAAGCGCTAAAGTGTCAGACTCTAAATCATTACTGAAGTCATAAATACGATTCAACTACTTTTCTTAGAAATATTTAAAATTACTATAACCTCTCCACTCTTTCTGACCCACCCTGAAAGTGACATGAGGGTAGTCCTAGGGTATGTTAGAGAAATTGTACAGCTGATAGGAAGGAAAAAAATGGAAGGAAAAGCAAGAAGTCAAACCCTGGAGAAGTTCAGTATCAACATGGGAAGAAATAGTACCCAGGAACAAAGCGATGGTGTGGAGGAGGTTGGTCGTGAGTAGGGTGAGAATACTTACAGCTTGTGCTCACCAGGCACTAATCTAGTGTGCATGGTGTGTGTGGGTGTGTGTATTAACCTTGGCTCAAAGTCTACACACTGGCATCTGAGTCAGATGCCATGATTAGATGAGACTTTCTGAGATCTTAGGAGAACATGAGTAAATTTTACATGAGCAAGAATATAAATGAAAGAGGCCAGAAGGCAGACTAGAACAAATTCTTTGTAGCCCCTCTCTTCCCAAAGCGGAGTACATTTCCCCACCCTTTGAATCTGAATTGGTCTTGTGTCTTTCTTTGACTGATAAATGTGACAGAATAAATGTATGAATTCTGAACTCTAGTATTCAAGAGGTCTTGCAGTTTCTATCTTCACACCCTTGGAAAGCTGCCCAGAGTTCACCCCATAAGGAAATCTGTCTAACATATGAGAAGATGAGAGGACATGGGAGAGAGAACCAAGGCATCCCAGCTGATAGCCAGTGCAGCTATCAACATCCGAGTGGGATCATGTTGAATCTTTCATCCCACCTGATCTTGCAGTAAAATGTACCTGAATAGATGAAAACAACAGAAAATCTGCCCATTCTTCCCAAAGAATCCTAAAACATAAATTATTGCCATTTTAAACCGCATAGCAATATTTGACTGAAGCAGATGGGATGGGTTGAACTTATTTATTCTTTTGTTTATTTGCTCATCCATCCATTCCACTAATCATTCATTAAGCTAACCAGGCATCCATATTCAACCATCCATCCAATATCCATTCCGCAGACAAATATGAAGAAAGAAATAGAGAAGAAAGAAAAAAAAAAAAAGAAGAAAAAGAAAGAAAGCCAGCCTAAGAGACCTAGGAGATACCATTAGTTGAGCAAATTTTTGCATTATGGAATACTAGCAGGAGAAAAAGAGAAAAAGGCATAAAATACCCATTCAACGAAATAGTTTATGAAAAATTTTTAAATATTGAGAAAAAATTGGACAGCCAAGTCCAGAAAGATAAAACAATCACTAGCACATTTGACCTAAAAAGGTCTCTCTAAGGTGTATTATAGGCAAACTGTCAAAGGTACAAGACAAAGAAAGAATTCTAAGAACGGTGAGATGAAAGCATCAAATCATAAGTAAGGAATCCTCCTTGAACTAAATGGAAACTTCTCAGAAGAAATTCCACAGGGCAGGAGAGAGTGGGGTGAGATATTCAAAGTCCTTGGAGGGAAAAAAGCCCATAAAACTACCAGCCAAGAGAACTATACCCAACAAAGCTATTCGTTTTTTGGGAAGAATATTTATGTTTCCAAAATAAGCAAAAACTGAGGGAGTTCATCAACACTAGAAAGATCCCTCAAGAAATGATCAAGGGAGTCCAACACTTCTAGAAGTGAAAATATGATAACTACCATAATGAAGATGTGCCAGAGTACAAAACTCACTAGTAGAGCAGATGCACAAAGGAGAAAGAAGATAATCAAATTTTATCAATACAGAGAACCATCAAAACTCAAAGATGAACAAGGGAGGAAGAAAGTAACAGAGGATATAGAAAACAATGAAAAAAAAAATAACAAAATGACCAGAGTATGTCTTTTTTTTTTTTTAAATATTTTTAGTTGTAGATGGACACAATGCCTTTATTTATTTTTATGTAGTGCTAAAGATTGAACCCAAGGCCTCACATGTGCTTGACAAGTGCTCTACCACTGAGCCACAACCCCAGCCCCCCAGAGTATGTCTTTACTTATCAATAACAACCTTAAAAGTAAACAGATTAAATTCCTCAATTAAAAGAATTAGACTAGCTGAATGGATTTGAAAAAGACCAAATGATAAGCTGCCTATAAGAAATTCATTTCACTAGTAAAGACACACACAAACTGAAAGTGAAGATGGAAAAAGATAGTACTTGCAAACAGAAACCAAAAGCAGGCAGGAATAGCTACAATTATTTCAGACCAAATAGACTTTAAGACTACAGCACTGCTGATGCGACTGCAAATTAGTGCAACCACTCTGGAAAACAGTGTGGAGATTCCTTAGAAAACTTTGGATGGAATCACCATTTGATCCAGCTATCCCATTTCTTGGTTGTATACCCAAAAGACTTAAAATCTTCATACCACAGTGATGCAGTCACATCAATGTTTATAGCAGCTCAATTCACAATAGCTAAGCAATGGAACAACCTAGGTGCCCTTCAATAGATGAACAGATCAAGAAACTGTGGTATATACACACAATGGAATATCATTTGGGCTTAAAGGAGAATAAAATTGTGGCATTTGCAGGTAAATGGTTAGAGTTGGAGAATATCATGCTAAGCAAAATAAACCAATTCCAAACAACTAATGGTCAAATGTTTTCTTTGATATGTGGATGCTGATCCATAATGGGGAGGGAGAAGGGATGAATGCAGGAACTTTGGATTGAGTAGAGGGGAGTGGGGAGAGGGAAAGGGGCCAGGGAGTGGAAAGATGGTGGAATGAGATTGAGATCATTACCCTAGGTACTTTTATGATTGCACTAGTGGTAGGACTCTATATCATGTACAACCAGAGAAATGAATAGTGCTGTATTCATGTATAATGAATCAAAATGCATTCTGCTGTCATGTATAACTAATCAGAACGAATAAAAAGAGACTAAAGCTATGAAGAAAGACAAAGAAGTTCACCATATAAGGATAAAGGAATCAATTCATCAAAAGTAAGTAACATTTGTAAACATATATGAACTCAATATTGGACAACCCATTTGTATATTGGTCTGGATATGAGGTATTCCCCAAAAGCTCACATGTAAGACAATGAGAGGAAACGATTGGGTTGTGAGAGCTTTGACCCAGTCAGTGAATCAATCACCAGATGGAATTAACTGAGTGGTAAATAGAGGCAGGTGGGGTGTGGCTGGAGGAGGTGGAGGGGAGTCATTGAGGGTGTGGCTTTGGGGTATATATTTGTTTTTGGCAAGTCCAGTCTCTCTTTGGGGCCTGATCACCATGGGAGCCATACTCTTCCACCATGATGTTCTGCCTCCCCTTGAGTCCCAAGGAATGGAGCCGGCCTTCTATGGACTAAGACCACTGAAACTGTGAGTCTTCAAATGAACTTTAATTCCTACAATTGTGCTGCTCAGGTCTTTTAGTCACAGTGGTGAAAAAAATGACTAACACACTAATTATACAAGCAAACATTATTAGATCAAAAAGGAGAGATAGACTAATAAAATATCATTGGAGAGTTCAACACTCCACTTTTATCAATGGGCAGATTATTCAGACCAAAAAATCAACAAAGAAACAGAGTTAAATAATACTATCTACCAAAAGAACCCAAAAGATATTTACAGAACATTTCATCTAACAGCTACAGAGTAGACATTATCCCCATCGCACATGGAAGATGTTCCAGGAAAGGCCATATATTAGGCCACAAAACGAGTCTAAACAAATTCAAAACAATTAAAACCATAGCATGTATCTTTTCTGACCACAATTGAATAAAACTAGAAATCAATAAATGAAACTTGAGAAATCATACAAATACATGAAAAGTAGCATTTAAAGGTGAGTACCAGTAAGGAAAGACATGGACACTATACTTTTTATTAATTATCCTGTTGATGAATAGATAAAAAAGAAAACTAAAAAATGTCTTGAAACAATAACAAAAAAGGAAAGCACAACATATGAAAACGTATGGGATACGTCAAAAGAAGTACTAGGGGAAAGTTTATAATAAGAAAGTGCTTACAAAATAAACTAGAGAATAATTTCAAAAAAAAAAAAACCTAAAAATGCAATTAAAGGAACTAGAACAGCAAGAACAAATCAAACCCCAAATTAGTAGGAGAAGAGAAACAATAAAGATCACAGCAGAAGTAAATAAAATAGAGATAAAACAAGCGGGAAAAAAAAAAAATCCACTGTGAGACATTAATAGAGCTGACTTTTGTGAAGGTAAAAATGACAAGTCTATAGTGAGACTAAGAAAGAAAGATTAACCCTAATAAATGAGAGATGAAAAGGACACAGTATAAATGGTATCACAGAAATATAAAGGATTATTAGGGATTGTTGTGAACACTATATGTCCACAAATTAGAAGACCTAGAAAAACATGGATGAATTTCTGGACATACATTTCCTACTCAAATTGAACTATGAAGACTTAGAAAACCCAAACAGACCAACAACAAGTCACAGGATTGTTAATAAAAAGTTTCCCAACAAAGGAAAGCCCGAGACAGAATGATTTTACTGCTGAATTTTATAATAAAGAAGCATTAATATCAATTCTTCTTAAATTATTCCAAGGAATTAAAAGAATCTTATTTTATGAGGTCAGCATACCAAAACCAGAAAAGGACCTAAGAAGAAAGAAAACAATATACTTGATGAACACAAATATAAAAATTCTCAACCAAATGCCAGCAGTGGGAAGCCAACAGCACATTGAAAAGCTTGTGTGTTGCGATCAAGGAGGATTTATTCCAGGGATACAAGAATGGTTCAACAAACCAACTCAATAAGTATACATCACACCAACGGAGTGAAGGACAAAAGCTGTATGATCATCTCAATAGATGCAGAATAAGCATTTAATAAAATTCATCACCCCTTCAAGGTAAAAACCCTCAAAAATAAGATATAAAAGGACTGAATCTCAACATAGTAATGGCTGTTTAGGACAAAACCACAATTGATATCACATTGAATAAGGAAAAGATCCAGTTGCTTCTTCTAAGGTCAGGAACAAGACAATGATGTTCACTTCCACCATTTTTAGTCAACATAACATTGGAAGCCTTAGCTGGAAGAATAAGGCAAGAGAAAGAAATAAAAGACATGCAAATAGGAATGGAGGAGGCCAAATTATCCTGATTTGCAGATTACATGATTTTATGTGTAGAAAAACATAAAGATTCCACCAAAAAATTGGTAAACTAATAAACAAATTGAATTTGCAAAATCCAGCATACAAAATGCAGCATCTTTTTTTATAGTCCAATAATGAAATTGCTCAAAAGAAATCAAGAATGAAACCCCATTCAAATAGCTACACAAAGAAAGATGTGCAAATAAATTTCAACCAGGAAGGGAATGATCTCTACAACGAAAATCACAAAACACCGATGAAATTGGTGAGGATACATGCATGCACAAAGGTGGAAAGACATCTATGTCCATGAATTGAAATAATTAATATGATCAAAATGTCTATACTACCCAAAGACATCTACAGATTCAATGCAATTCCTAACAAAATATCAATGACATTCTTCAAAAAAGTAGAAAAAATTCCTAAAATTGGCGTGGAACTGCAAAAGATCCCAAACAACCCAAGTTATCCTGAGAAAAAAGAACAGCCAGACGCACCACAATAGCTGACTTCAAAACATACCCCAAAACAAAGGTAACCAAAAAAACGTGGTACTGGTATGGAAACAGAAATAGACCAGTGGTAGTTTGAATCTATCCCAGTGGTTGATTCTAGCTTAGCGTTAGGGTTAGGGTTAGGTTTAGGGTTAGGGATAAGGAGGGTGGTAAGAATGGAGGAAGGAAGGACTGTATAGAGGGAAAAGAGGGGTGGAAGGGGTGGGGGGGGGAAGGGAAAAATAACAGAATGAATCAAACAATATTGCCCTATGTAAATTTATGATTTTTAATTAAAAAAAAAAGAAAAAGAAATAGACCAGTGGAACAGAACAAGGAACCCAGACATAAGTCCACCTGATCATGGCGAACTGACTTTGACAAAGGCAGCGAGGGCATTGGAGAAAGGAAGTCTCTTCTGCAAATGGTTCTGGGACAGTAGGATTCCATATGCAGAAGAAAGAAATCAAACCCCTTATCTCTCACCCTATGTAAAAATCACCTCAAAATGGATCAATCACTTAAATGTACTACCCAGTGCTGTGAAACTACTAGAAAACATGGAGGAAATGCCTCAGGACACTGGGCTGGACAATGACTTTTTTGGATATGATCCCCAAAGCACAGGCAACAAAAGTAAACATCGTCAGATAGTACTACATCAAACAAACCAGGTTCTGTTCTCAGCACAATAAGTTCTAATAAATGATGTTCTAGACATGCCAATTACTGTCATTTCATCACTGCACATTGTATATATGGACTGGGATGTCACACTATAACCCATAATTATGTTTAATTACTATGTGCCAAAATACTTTTAATGTTTTTGTTTTAATGTTTAATGTTTTAATGTTTTTTAATGTTTTAAAAACATTAAAAATAAGCGAATGTCAGGATGAGTTGATTCTTTTAAATTGAGTTTAAGTGATTCAATTTCTGGAAAGTGGACAGAAACTTTTGCTTCCACAGTTCCTCTTGCACCAGCCATACGGTAGGCACAATGTTCCAGACCCACATTTAACATGTTTATTGTAAGTATTCAAAGAATTCAGAGGTATATATAGAAAATTGTTAGTTTCCCCTTCTTTCTCTAATTGCATCTCCTTAAAATAACCAATATTAATGGTTGGTATTCTTCTTTTTTAATGTGTGTGCACATTAATATTTAAATGAATGTACATAAACGTCTGAATGTGTCTACATGCATAAAGATTTTTTTCTTTCTATATCGTAGTGATATCATGAAGTACATATTGTCCCCAAATTTACACCTTTCTCAATTAGTCTATCATATTAGATTTTCAGGTAAGCACACAAACTCTAACTGCAGAGTCATCCGTCGTGAGGACGCACCTTTATGTAGTAACCGTTACTTCATTGAGAGTCATTCAGGTTGTCTCCAGTTGCTTTGGAATTCAAACAATGCTTCATACATCATTTCAGATTTGTGATTGTGATTTTGGAAGCAGAATTGCTGACTCAAAGGTTAAGCCCATTTAATATTTTAGTAGAAACTGTCAGATACTTTCCAGAAGGAGCGTTCCAACTCCCCTTACGAGTGTGTGTGACTCTGGGGCCCCACCTCCTCATCGTGCTGGAAGCTGCCTGTCTTAAATGTTGGGGACAAGGAAGGGTAAGCATGTTACCTGGCTGTTTTACTTGGTATTTTTGTTGTTGTGAGGTTAGTATTCATGCTTTGGTGAATTCTATTTCTTCCTCTCTAAATTGCCTTTTTCTTTGATCACTTTTCCTTGGAGGGACTTGTCATTTTGCCTACTAATCCATAGTAGCATTTTGTCTATGAACATGATGACTTGTCTGTCCATTCTTTTTTTTTTTTTTTTTTTTGGTCATTGAAAATACTTTTAATTGACTATACCATTTTTTGGCACATTCCCATATTGTGGATATGATTTTTGCTTTCTTTTTTAAAAATTGTTTATTTTATTTTTACAAACTGCATTTTGACTCAATGTACGCAAATGGGATACATCTTTCGTTTCTATGGTTGTGCACGATGTAGATTCATACCATTCGTGTAATCATACATGTACACAGGGTAATGATGTCTGTCCACTCCACCATTTTTCATACCCCCTCCCTCTCCTTCATGATACAGTTTGTTATTTGATTATGGTATTTTGTGCCAAACAAAATTCTTTGTTTTATTATTTTCAAAGAAGAGTTTTATATATTCTCCTTTATGATTTCTGGGTTTCCTTTATTGTTTAAGAGGTTTTCTACCATGAATATTTTAAAAGTACATCTTTTAGTTTTATTTGTAGCTTAAGTTATACTTGGATCTCTATTTGGATTTTCTAATCTGTTTCATTTATCCATTGGCTATTCCTTTACCAATATCACACTAATTTGATTAGTACAGTTTAATTTAAATATTGTGTAGGTCCCTCCCACCCCGATAACTTGACTATGATCATGTATTGATTCTTTCATGTGAACTTTAAAATATTTTTCCAGTTTTTTTAAAACCAGGATTAAACCCTGGGATACTTTATCACTGAGTTTCATATCAAGTTCTTTTAGATTTTTATTTTACGACGGTCTCACTAAGTTGCCCAGGCTGGTCTTGAACTTGTGGTCCGGCTGCCTCAGTGTCTTCAGTTGCTGTATTTTTCATTTTTTAAGAAACTCATGGATAATTGCATTAAATTTACATACTTATCAGGAATAATTGTCATTTTTATGGTATAACTTTATCCTTCCTTACGTTTCTAAATCTTAGCAGTATAATTTGTCCCCTCCAAATCCCTCAGGGATGAGTTCTTTAAAATGTAAGCTAAAATGTTTTCTGCTGGAATTTTTGGTGCTTCAAAATTTAGCTGACAGAGTGTGCTCAATTTTAAATAACTGAACTAGTAAAGCCAAGCACAGCAACAACAGCACAGGAATGAAATAATGCAAAAGGTACACGAGATCATCAGTACTGTAGTGCGAGCAGGGCCTGAGCACCTGCACAGGAGGATGAAGGATCACAGGCGCTTGCCCACTACTGAGGGCAGAGCCCAGTGAGCTTGCTTGAGTCCAAGAGAGAATACACCAGCTGGAACAGGTGCCAGAGGAGACGATGTGTCAAGTCACAAATTCATTCTGGAACAGGCTTCCTAAGAACATGGTAGCCTCTATAAATCTGTTCAGTTTTTGATCTGTACCCTCATCCAGTGCCTGGTGTGATGCTTCTACACTGTAGTTAGTCCATAAATGTTTGATAACATTGTAAATTGAGTCATTGAGCAATCAAGTTAAGTGAATCGCTCTCTGGAAAATTGACAGAAACTTTTTTGCTTCCGTAATTCCTCTTGCACCGGCCATGCTGTGGGCACAATGCTCTGGAAGCCACATTTACCTTCGACTCTGCCAGCTGTCTTCCAAACTTCCCATTATGATCTATCATAATTTTTTTTTTTTCGTTTGAAAGAGTGACCTTTACCCAACCAGTTGAGGTTAGTGCATATTCAGGACTGCATCTGAGCTGTATTTGGCGTGCTATCTTACCCAGATTTTTTAAGCAGACTTTTCACATTGAAACAACTTTCAGGATTTAGATAATCCAGATTGAAGTACTCGCCTGAGGTATGAGTACATTTAGGGGGTTACAGGGTTCAAAACAGGTATTCATTATGATTTCAATGGCCTTCAGAGGTATGATTTAGTATGCAGGGTTCTGGTTGCCCACAAGAATGAAATACATAGAAAGGTCCTCTTGTCCAAAAAGGGGATATAGAGACAGTTGTAATTCACTGTGATAGATAAAGACTTGAGTGTCATGGAGATTTCCCTCATGAGACTGCAGCTGGCTCCTCCTAACCTGCCTAGCAGAAATGACGAGACCTCCAGAGGAGGTGTGGGAGGGGGAGGAGGAGGAAGGTGTGGCAGTCCTTCTTAAGGTCTATCAGCCGCACTGTTCCATGCATGAGGCCGGGGGGCGGGGGGGTGAGGTGCCACATTACCTGAAGCACAGGTAGTTCTGTGAATACCTGGTGGCCCATTCCCACAAAGCGCTTTGCCTGGGCCTCCCCACACCTGTGCTGCTTCTCCTTGGTTTGTCCTGTGGAAGAACAGTTTAGTGTCAGGTTCCTGCTGCTCCAGCTAGTACATTATGCTAGTCAGTTTTCTGTCACTGTGACCAAAATACCTGACTAGAACGACTTAGAGGAGGACAGGTTTTTATTTCATTTCACAGTTTCAGAAACATAGTTCATGGTTGGCCGACTGAGTTGTTCTGGGCCCCAGCTGAGCCTGCATGTGATATTGCAAGTGCTTGGCTAGGCAGACTGCCAGGAAGCAGAGAGAGAGAGCGCAAGGAACCACAGGGAAGATGCCCCCTTGCAGGCATGACCCCGGCGACCCTCCTCCGCCAACCGTTCCCCATCTGCCCACAGTCCATTCCAACTAGGACGGGCTGATGAAGTCATCGTTCTCATTATCCAATCATTTCACCTCTAACTTCCCGCATGAACGCAGGAATTTTTGTGGGACACCTTGTTTCTAAACCATAACATATATAGTAAGAAATGATACCTTCACTTCATTTTGAGCTTTTAAATCCCCACAGTGCTATCAGTTTAAACATGCATGGCACTTTAGAATGTGACCGTATCTGTGGTGACGGTCTTGAGAGACTGAGAAATTTTGGGGAGATGTCACATTCAACCCAGTAAAAATAAAGACTAACTTTGTAGAATATTTCTATATTTATAAGCATTTGATATATACATTGTCTGATTTGCTATTCCTAATCAACTTATGAAATCATTAACTTTAAAACAAGCTGAGTAATGCCATAGCATAGAGAAGGAGGAAATATCCAGAAAGGAGTTTAACGAACGAAAACTATTTTCTAGGTTAATGCTCGCTTTCATGCAATTAACTTGAGGAGCTCATAGGATGGAGAGGGGAATTTTGATATCTTGGAGAAGTATTTATGTTGTGAATCCTGAGAATCTGGATATTCATTGGGCATCTAGCTTTGGGCTATGCCAAGGTACATTTTATGGAAACTAATTTCACAGTTTAGCTGTGCACACGTGTTAGTAAGTAGGCCCTCTCCTGCAACTGATGTGCTAAAGGTGTGCTTTTCCCATTCCTTGGCATGAAGATATCAAATCTTTTTCTGTCATGAATGGAACAGGGGTGTTCTAGAATTGCGTGAGGCTCTGCCCTTCCCTAGGCCTGTGCTGAATGGATGAAGGCTAATGACCAGACTGTGACCAATGCTCATCCAGCATGGCTTCACTTAAGGAGGTTGTGCAGCTGAAGAGCGTGGGAGGAAGTGTCTGCTGGACAGATGACAGCCAGGAGTCTGGCCACGCGTCAGGCTAATCTGTGGTGGGAGAAATGCCTTGTGAATACCTTGGGTCTACTCTTAAGATCTCAGCCAAAAGTAGTAATAATTTCAAGAACTGCTCATTTTCCTAGTTGGGGTGAAATAGACCATTTTATAAAGTGAATTTGACCTCAACATTTATGGCCAATGAAGCTCATGTAATATTCACATTTATGAGCATTCATTTTTTTTTTTTATTCTTCAAAAAAGTTCTAAAGTTTTCTGGAAAAGTCTGGTTGTGTGTTTCTGTAAGTTGCTATGATATATATTTTTGTGCTGTACCAGACTCTCCGTTTATTCTACCGGGTTTGTTTTCTGAGTCAAGGTCTCTATTCAATAGAGGGATCTCTGACTCATTTTTCTCTGTTGATTTTTGTCTTGTATATTATTTCTTTTTTTCTCCCTATTTTCACTTAAATCGTGTCATTGATTAGGTGTTTTTCAATATTTTTTAAAGGCAGGATTAGGACAATCATCAACACTAATCTGTGCCACTCTGCTTTGAGGGCTTGGGGACTAAGGACACTTGTTTCCACGTGACGGTGGCTTATTTCCGTGGAGAAACCTGCTTGTGAAGTCTCGCCCTTCTCCCCAGGGGTAGCACTTTGCTTCAGATCTGATGACAACTGTGAAGGGATTAGAAAACGCCACCCTAGAAGGTTTACAAACCATCATCCACGGGAACCCTTAGTGGCCTTCCCACGGGGTTTTCAGTTCCGTTCTGTAAACCTTTGAAGTTGGTTTATTGTGACATGCATTTTTCTAGGAGCTGAGGTTATAGATAAGTAGGATATTGTCCCTGGTGTCAAGTCATTACAGCCCTATGAGGAAGTTGATGTCAATCCTGACTTGGAGCCCAGACTACCTAGACTTCATATGTTAACAATTTCTATGAAAATATATTAAAAAGTCTATTCTTTTATATTGTGAATTTAGGATAGACCTTTTTCAGGTGAGCTAAGTGTTCTTTTGTGGCCTTTTATTGAAAGTTTAAGTGCCTAGTCATATGTTGAATAATTTCTTTTAGGTATGTATCGTGTCTATATTGAATGTTATCTATAGAACAGTCGTCGTGATATTATGATGTTTTGTATTTTTTTGATCAAGTACAAGCAGTCTGGACCAACACTCACTTGTACTTTGACACTGTGACGTTTGCATCTTATGAAGGTTGCCGTTGAACTTCAGGACTCCTGCTGCTTGTTCATGGCTGAGAAGTACCTGAGCTTTTCCTGGTGGTTCCAAGAATTGTTTTCCTTTTTAAACGGGATAGTCAGGGGCTTGCTCTGGTAGAAACCATCGTCTAGACAGAAGCTTAGGAAATTTAAGCCTCAGAACTCCCCTGCCTGATTTAGGACTTTTCTAGGGAAAACACAAGTTCCTGCCTTTTGACTTTTTCATTTTCTTACTCTTGTATGGTCACTGGTAAGTGGAATTTGGGTGTGCGCTGTCTCGTGTGAAAAAACTTGTTCCCTAAACCAGGGTTTGAATCTGTGGTAATCCAAGACATTCAATTCAGATCAATTCACTGGGTATTCTTTGGACTGTTATAGCAATAAAACATTCATGATAAAGTGTTTTCCTGTTGCCTTTAAGGTGTGGAAAGTAGAAGTGTTATTTTCAGGGGATTTCTTCTGAAGTTGGCAGGTTGCTAATGAGACTCTCAATTTAGTGGGACCTTTATTTTTGAACTGATAACCAGGAGATTTCATGTCTGCGATGTCACAGGCATGAATAGTTGCAAATATTTTGAGTTTCTAAAATATCTTTTCTAAAACAGGCTGTTCTTATACAACCACCTTTGAAAATCGGAAGGCATTTTTTAGGGCTGCAGTAACTCTCCAAGTTGTTCTTGTGATCACAGTTTCCTGGAGATGGCAGCAAAGTACACAGAAGCCAGGGCACCGACTGGAACACACAAACAAGCAGCCAGACTGATGGCGCAGTGCAGTCCTGGGGCTGTCGGACGAGATACATCAGCTTCTGCTGCCCTCGCATGACAGGGCAGGTCAACGGAGAGCCCAGGCATGTGTTAATTTGAGTTTTAATTAGGTTGGGTAGCTTCCAAAAAAATTCCTCTACAAACTGTTGCTTTTATTTTATTCCTCACCTGTGGTCAAGTCCCAACGTTTCTGTCTTCCTGGTATTCTTGTTTCTTTTCTGGTCAAAGTATTGAGGGATGTCTGGAACAAAAAAATCTTTTGAAGCTTTTATTTTACGGGCCGATCTGCAGCATTTGTTATCCCTACTTGATTTCCATATAGCTATTTCTAATCCTGTAGCACACTGCTTTCAATCCTCTGGGTTGTCAGATTTTTCGAATCTATAATGGGATGATTAACTGGCAAGGCGACACACAGGCTAATAACAGATTGCAAAGGACATCATATTAGACACTGTAAAAACCCTCTTTATTCCAAAGTATACATCCAATAATGCCCAGCAGACATGAGTAATGAGCATTGTACTCAAAATAACAGGGACCCTATCACTTTGGAATTCGTGCAAAAATGTTATTAAAATGAAAAAGAGAGAACTTCTTTCTACTGAATTGCAACTGTTGGTTTCAATGCTGAGCTTGTTTGTCAAACTGCTGTTGCCTGGAATCAGTGAGAGCGCATAGAAGACCAAAATATTTCACAAGTTGGTTGAGTACTCTAAGAAATTTTGCTTTGGAAGAAGCTAAATGAAGGATTTTTATTTAAAGATTCAATGTTTTCCAGTTAAAATGTCTGTCTTTTGTATTTTTGAAGTAGAATTCACTTTTAAGATGAGAGGAAAAAAAGAACATTCTTGATGATGAGTAAAGATTTCTAACACCGGATCAGGCTAGAAGGTTTAAAAAAGAGGATACTCTTCAGGTAATAGACCAATAAGATGAATTGATCAAATTGCTGTTTTGAGGTTGGATTGCTTAGTTAGCATAATATACTTTGTTGCAAATGAGAACTTGCTTTTTAACTTGAACAATTCTGGATGTGTTATCATGTATTTAACATGCCACGGGAAATTCTGAAGCCCTGATTTATATTTAAACAGTCGATCGATGGGCTGTATACCAACCATGTCATCTACTGGCTTGAGGTGGAAAAGTGGGGACAAGGTAAAGAAGCACTCAAGAGAGGTCTGGAGGCTCTGCTTCAAATGTTCCTGTAGTGTTTCTGTGCGGTCCTACAGCTCGAAGACTTTTGTGGTTGGGGGAGGACTTGTCTGCATGGAATCTAAATGGGCTGGAGCTTATATTTCTTCATTGCATTGTGCCTACAATGGACCTGTAAGCCTGAATATGGAATGGCAAATAGGAGGCCACGGTTAAGGGTGTTTATAGTCACAGCAGAAAGGGTTTGTTGTTTGAAAACAAACACTAAGTAGTATTAGTATCTTCTTTCTTCTCCATTCTTATTCCAAAGGAAAAAAGGCTCAAGAAAGAAATTTGGAGGGTACGCACTCCCCTTCTCCCAGTCTGGAGAGTTTTGCTTCAACGTCTTTGAGAGAGAGGAAGTAGAGGAGAATTCACAGTGGGGAGGCCAAAGTGGCCATGTTTGGTGATGTCAGGGAGAGAGATGTCTCCCTGAGACTGAGGAGAGTTGGAGTCTATACCGTGCGTGCATGCCACATCCTGGGCAGGGGCACTGCAGATGCTTGTCACAACAGTCCTGGAAATGTCAGCTGTTCTTTACTGCACAGTTGCCAAGTACCAGGGACTCTTTGGGGTGCTTTGTGAGCATTAACGAATTCGACGCTCGCACACATCCTCTGCGGTGGATTCTGCTACTTGCAATCCTCATAGTTTTATAGCTAGGAGGCACAGACAAGTTAGATGACTTACTCAAGTCAAAGAGTAAGTGACCTTGAACATGGTGGTCAGAGCCTGTGTCCCAACTGCCTGGGAGCTTGCCTTGTGGTCAGAAAATCACATGTGTGGACAAATCTGTGGACAAATCTGGGGGTCCTGAGGGATGGAGAACCAGTTCTTGGTAGCAGCATTAAGGATAAGCAGCAGCAATGTTTGGAATCATCATGGACTAAGTCCTGGTTTGGGGACTCATGTAAGACCCCAGAGTTCCTTGGAGAGGAAAGTAACCCTGGTGGTGACTGGGACTGGATTCCCTGCCCACCAGGCAGGAGGCAGTCTGCCGCTGAGGGCACCAAGCCATACTCCCACGTGTCTGCTGGACATCTTCATGGGCTGTCCATCAGGCATTTCACGCTAAACATGTCTGGAGTTGGGCTCGTGACCTTGCGTTCAAATCCGTTTCTCCTGTGGTCTTCTCCACAATTCCATTTTTCCATTCGCTCAGCCGCCAGCCTCATCTGAGTCCCTGACTCCTCTCTTTCCCACCTACTCTGTTATCTCCATTTTCAGCAAATCTTCTCCACCTTCCTCTGTCAGAATCTGACGTTTCTCACTGCCACCATGAGGCTACCCAGTCTGAGTCGCCATCATTTCTGAGTCACTGCAGTGTCCTTTGCCCTGGTCCCCGTCCCTGCCCTTACCTCCCCGTATTGCATCCTCCATGAGGCAGTCAGACGGACCCTGCGAAGCAGGAATCAGGCTGTGTCCACCCTCCGTCCAGAACAGTTCCGCCTCTCCGATTTCACTCACAGGAGGAGCCCGCCTGCCAGCCATGGTTGACCAGGGCCTAACCACCTTCCGCCCGAGGCGTCCTGCTGTCTGTTTTACTGCCTCTCTCATCCTTGCCATTTGGCTCTTCCACTTGCTGTCCCCTTACGTGGAATGTTCTTTTCCACTTATTTGCATGGCTGGTTAATCTCATTTCCTTCTCATCTTCGTTAGAAGTTATTTTTTCTGTTGAGAAATTTCCCGGCCACTCTGTCCATTTAATATCCTCACATCTTTAAACATTCACACCCCTTCCTTACTCTGTCTTTTATTCCCCATGGGAAAACAATACTACCTAATATATATTTTATTTACTTACTATATGTATTATCTAAATTTTTCACTCAAATATTAACCCACTGTGAAGGCAAGGATTATTATCTTTTTAATCGCTGTTTTCTATCTAGCACTGTTTCCTGGCACATAGTAGGTACTCAATAAGTATATTCAGAATGAAAGAATTTAGAGAACTAAAAGAATGTGCTTATAAGTGTTCTTTAGGAATCATGCACAAAATTCATAAGCATGGTAGCAGGATTTAGATTATAGTGGAAATTGGTTAAATTTTTATCTAACTTTACAAGCATGCTGATAAATGTATAAATCGTCTGTATAGCATGCCAATTAAATTTCCAGATTTATAATATGTGATGTAAAAATAAAGACAGGGCATCACTTGGTCTTGTCAGATTGACTGAGAATGCACAGGACACTCAGCATATTATGAGCTCCTCCTTCTATTTATTTATTTATTTATTTATTTAAAAATCATCTAGGCTGGTGTCCATTTGGTTGATGAACACTTAAGACTACTTGGATTACACATTACTTGTTAATTTTCCGTCACCTGGGTGCATACATGTATGTATATATGTATACATATAATACATAATATATAACATTATATATATATATATAATATCTTCATGGTCTTTGGACAGATTGGACTAGGAGTTGAGGGGCTAGTGTGTTGGCATGGATCTATTCAGGAATATGATTTCTCTTCCTGCTCAGGAGTACTTTTCCTATTATAAAACTCTGTCCTTTGTATTTTATTACTGACACGTGAATGACTGTTAGGGTATAAAAGAATCCACTGAAATGTGATAACAATGGTTGACCTAAAGGAACCTATATTTCTATCTTAAGTTTTCTTACCTTATTAATTCTGCATTCAATGATAAAAGGGAAAGTTTGGGATTGCCACGGACTCAAATCTTTCCTAAATAGGAAGTGGGCTATAAACAATGAAAAGCACACTGAACAAAGAAATCTAGTTAAAAATTTCAATGGCAGAAGCCTCAGGGTAGAGGAGTCAAAATCTTGAATGGTGGGAAAAGGCGTCTAATGGTCATGCCAGTGCCTGATTTATACTGGAGAGTGAATTTTAGTGTCTAACCTGGAGGCACTACCTGGGTACCTACGCTTTTGATGCTGATATTCATGATGGGAATATCTATCCATTGACCTGGCAGAAATGAAAACCCAGAGTGACAACTAATTGATAACAAATCTGAAAGGTGCAATTTCTGACATTTTTAGCGCTTTAAAAATGGTTATTGACACAAAAAAGTAGAAGTTGAAATAATTGGAGGCAAAAGAGCCTTCCTTTTTAAAATAAAGGAGGAGGCCACCTGGTAGGCAGCAGGATGGTCCACCCAAGGCACCCACATCCTAATCTGCAGAACCCAGGATTATATTCCTTCTGCAGATGCCATTTGATTAAGGCCCTTGAGGAAAAGAGATGGTCCTGGCTTACCTGGGTGGACCCAGTGTGATCGCAGGTGCTTATACGAGCAGGCCACGGGCTGGAGGAGAGGTGATGATGGTGTGATGGCCACACCCAGAGAAGGCAGGCCGCCTCTGCAAGACAGAAAGAACAAGGAAACCAACTGTGGTCAGAACCTCCAGGAGGAATGAGCTGTGCTGGCCACCGTAGACGGTCTCAGTCAGAGAACGCACTTGTTTTAAGTCAGTGAGTTGATGGTGATTTATTAATAGCAATAGGAAACGAACATACTCCCCAAGAGTAGATCTTACAAATTGTCATTGAATCAAAATAATTCGTACAACATTGCCTTTTCATTCCATATGATTTTTATATACTCATAGCATAAATACTACTCTCTCTCTTCTGGTTAGTGATACCCAAAGACTGTGATACCGATAACTGAATTTACAAAGCACCTTTTACTCCCCCCAAAAAATCAGGTATATGTTTTGAATGACTTTATGGTCTTTGTTCAATGTTTATCTGCTTAGCTTCTGTCCAGCCAGATGATAAATGAATAAGTAAATCGTATAGCTGGTCAATTAAGTTTTCAAAGCATTTAAAATGCATGGGGGAGACAGAGAGAGAGAGAGAGCATTTTCAGAAGTCTTGCAATTTCATTAAGTTTAAAACAGCAGTCTTTTAAGCTTCATTCCTGTGATAAAGAGCTCAACAAAACCAGGACAAATGGTGCTGCTGTTTGAGTCCTTTTTTGAGACAAGCAAGTACAGTAAGAATGGACAAACAGTTTGAAACCTCTGGACTATTTTTACAAGTCGTTCTCATTAAAGTCTGAAGACAGAAAAGCTATTGGCCCTTCTAGGATAATGTCCCCCCTACTGTTATATTTCTTCCAATGAAACCATCTGTGAGCTTCTGCAGGATGTTCATGACATGAATTTAAATGGCCTGTTCTGTTCCAGAAACCTCTTCTCCTTGCAAACAAGTGGTGACCTCTCTGCTCCCTGTTCATTCAAGGGACGGACACTGTACATCATCCCAGGCAGGCAGCCAAATGATGGCCACATCCTGTTCAATGCAAAAACACACATTTCCATTAAACCAAGATAATTAGAAAAAGGAGCGTAGAGGAATATGAGTAATTCCATCAGTAGTTACAGCAATTACACCCTTAATTGCCATGCCACCTCTAGTGTCACATTATACATAGGTACTGGCATTTTACGGAGAAAACACTCATATGTTTTATATTAAAGACACACCTGGTTATATCAGGTACTTCTAGTGGAGAGAAGATAATTAGGTAGTACTGCTTCATCCTTTCAGTGACCAAAGCAAAATGCACTGTATGGTCTTAATCACTCTCATTATGGAGTGAATTTCTATGTATTCAAGAAGAACAGAGAAATGACAACCAATAGACTAGAAACCATCATTCCCCCCCCCCCCCAAATTTGGTGAAAATGGTTTCTCTAATATACCAATAAAGATTTTTAAAAAAATCTGCCCCTGGTTGTATCTGCAGTTGTGTTCCTAGAGTCTATGTTTATGATTACTATATTAAACTTTTAGAAATTTACCTCTGGACTGGACTTTCCAGCCTCCTCCTTCCCCACCCAGTGTCCTTGGAGTGGAAGAGCTGAGAGGCTGCTTTGCTTTCAGTGCCTTCTGAGCCGAGAGCTGTTTCCCAGCCTGCAGCCTAGTGCAAGTGGCAAGGAAAAGACTGGGGTCACCTGCATTCTGACTCAGCCATTGGTGTCCCTTTGGATGTAGCTCTTTGCTGCTATTTCCTGGTAGGAATCACCCTTGGAAGGCTGTGCAGCACAGTTCATCAGATGAACTTGTCACCCTGTTACCTACTTTACCTCATTGAGTGGTCTGGGTTCCCTTGCTGGCTGCCAGGCCAGGGGGAGAGTCACAGCCAACTGCTGGCCACCAAATGGGGGAAGACATGCTCTTTACTGTTCTTCCATCTTGGGCTTCCCTGTGACCTGCAATAGCCACTGACAGAACAGGTACCTGGGTGATTTACCCTAAAGCCTAAGGCCATGTCATCTGACTTATAGTGGATTCGTGGTACCCAAGAAGTTCTCCAGCCAGAGATTCACTGTGACGTGTGGCTGCATCCTCCTGTGGCAGCCTCTTCCATCTGATGTATAAATTCCTGTTCCTGCTCGGTTCCTGCCTCCTGCACTGACTCTGCTTGTGGCTTTTCTCCTTATGACAGTATTAACATGGCTAACTCTAGACTATGTTCTTGCATGATAACATCCCATTTTTGCATTTTCAGAAATGTAAACACCCTGCAGATTCCCTCTCTTTGTTCTGTACATTCTTCTCCAATGTCTTGCTGATCTCTGCCAATTTCTTGCTGTGTATCTTGATCAAATGGCTAAATCTCTCCTGCCTCAGTTTCCTCACCTGTCAACATGGAGATAATACTTACTCACAGGGTCATTGTGAGGATTTAATGAGCTAAAATTCTTAAATGCCCAGAAGATGTCTCATATGTAGTTGGTGCTCAAGTAATTTAGCTATCATTATCATCATGATTAATGTTACCTCAAATTTACTAACCCAATATGTTTTGCTTCCCCTCTTACATACAATATATCTTTTTCATGTCAACATTTCTTATCAGTTCAGACACAGGCATCGAACCCATTACAAAGCCCTAAAAGGGTGCTTTGCAGATGATCCACAGTACTTAAGAACTCAGCCGCTGTAGTCAGAAGGCCTGGCACGGGTATGTCTTTGCCCATTAGCTCTGTTGTCCTGAGTAAATTACTTAATCTCTTCAAGCCTCCGTTTCCTCATTTGTAAAGTGGGGGTGATGATAATGAAATGTGCCCTTCTAGGTTACAAGGATAAAACGAGAAAGATCCACTAAATGTGTTCACTTAAAAAGAAATCCCACTACACAGCAAGTGGTCCATACGTCTCTAAGTATATTATGAGTTTGCACTTAGATTATATATGACACTATGTTTTGAGGCATAGGAAATATAGAATTGATCCTCTGTATTTTCCATGTGATTATTTTTCTGTTTTTCTTTACTTTTCCTTTCTGTTGGAATTAGATTTACATATAGAAAAATGCATAAATCTTAAAGAGTTTATATAAACATGACCAGCATCTGTCCATCTGACTGACAATCCAAATAAGATACAGGACATTTCCATCATCCATGAGTGACTTTGTCAGTTTATCTGAGTTTAGTCTGTGGTTCTCTCATGGGCGATGATTATGAACACCCTTTTCTGTGCTTATTGGCCATCCTGTCTTCTTTGTGAAATGTGTACTCTGAACTTTTTTCTGTTTTTTTTTTTTAATCGGATTGTCTTTCCATTACTGAATTCTTTATATATTCAAGATAAAAGTTATTTGTCAGATAAGACCATTGCAAATTTCTTCCCTGATCTATGGCTTGCCTTTTCATTGTCTTAGTCTGTCTTTAAATTTTGATGAAGTTAGTACTTTATGGTTAATCCTTATTTTTCCCTTGGAGATCTTTTCTTACCTCAACTAATGTGAATATTCCATTTTTTCTTCTTAAAACTTCAGAATTTCAGCTTTAAAATTTGGCCTATAATTTATCTTGAATTAATATTGTGCATGGTATTAAAAAAAAGTCAAAATTCTTTTTTATTTTTTTCCTACATTTATGGAGTTACTCCAGCACTGTTTGTTGAAAAGACTTTCCTTTCTCCATTGATTTGCCTTGGATTTTTGTCTGTACTATATTGACTGCACACGTGTGGGTCTATTTCTGGACACTTCCTTCTGTTCCATTTATGTGTCCATCATACATACTGCACTGTCTTCATTTCTGACTCTATTGTAAATGGTATTGACTTTTGGATTCCTTTTTCAATTATTGTTTGCTAATACATAGAAATACTTGCTTTCTCATATATGAACCTCACCTCACATCCTTACTTTGCTAAATTTATTTTTCAATTCTAGTAGTTTTTTGGTAGATTCCTTATGATTAGTTGACATTCATAATAATTTACTCTGCAAATAAAGTTTTATTTCTTCCTTTCTATTAATGCTTTTCACCATTTCATTCCAGTTCTTGATTTTTTATAAAAAGCTGAACTCAGATTACCTTAGAAAAGGAAATGTTGAGTGTCTGATTATTTCTCTTCCTTATCAGTCCAAAAAGAATTGGAGGGTATATGCTTGATCTGGATGTACTATAGAACTCACCTACAGGAGTGTTTTACTGACAGGAAAATGTTGAAGGATGTGAAAATCTGGACAAGTGAACTCTGTTGTTGCTGCTGTGGACTCGATAGCCAGGTGAACGTGAGTAGCCACCTGTTCTGTGGACAGTCAGGAGGGGAGGTAGCCTGCCAGTCTGATTTCCAATGCTAGGATTTCATGTTACTCTAAAATTTGGTTGAACTCTGAAGCTTTCATATCACTAGGCCTCCCTGTCTCTCTACAGGTCTTAACCTCACTCAACACTGAAGAAAGTTTGGTAAAACATACTAAAGTAAATTAGCAGCATCACAAAGAAAAGATTGAGTTTCTATCCTGGGCAATTCCCTCTCTTATCAGATACTGTGAGTTATCTAAATTAATCCAAATGACAACTCTTCCCCTCCCCAGGAAAAGGAAATTAAACTTTCAATCAACCCCTTGTGCTTTCTGCCTGTGTACTCGGGATGTGGTGGAGAAGGTTCTTTGGATGCTCTTTCATTATCTTAGGCAAACAAGCAGCAGGCTTCTGTGTGAATATGCAAATGCACAGGGTGAATCAAGGCATATTGTTTGCTCAGTTAATATGTTCTTTGGAGGTGGCATTATTTGCTTATAACGCTCTGAAATCCCTTTGTAGCTACATCATCTTGGGCTGACAGCTTTGAGAGGTGGAAGTGATGGAGTGCTTACTCCAGCAACCACGCTTCAAGGGCCACTGGCACGGCCTGGGGGGAGGGGCTGCGGATGGGTGATGCTTCTTTCTGTCACCTTAGCCATGGACGAACCAGAAATAGCAGACAGCATGATAGAGTGAGTATGAAGGACGCAGAGGCTGAGAACTGCCTGGGACATGGCAGGACTTCTCCCTGGGTAATTGAGAACTGGCTGAACAGCCACAGACAGGCACACAGTGGGGATGGTTGTATAAGATATTGGCACAATTGCTCCCCATACAAGTGGGAAAGGATGGTGTGAAAGGGACGTCTGTGTTTATCTTCCCTCCCTGTCCAGCTCAGTTTCCAAAGGAACGACAGGGAAGAGGAGCTGTCGGTTCTTGTTGAATGATGGCCATCTGGCAATTACAAGCATAGACGATTAGAGATCACACCAGCTTCCTTTCTCCTCTCTTCCACAGTTGGCATGCTGAAATCTGGGCGTGTGGCATTGCCTTTTGAGGCCTGGAAGGTGTATTCAGAATCCTTCCATGTGAAGAAGTGTGTCCTCAGAACAGCCCTGCATGCATTCAATCCAGATAAATGCTCTCTAGGTAATCAGAAACATGGCTCTCCACAGCTAAATGTCATCTTGACCTAAGTTAGGAGCACTAGATTTTCTTTTAATGACAGACAGGAGACTGTAAATCAAGAAAAGCTTGGAGAAAGGCAGCATTAGAGGCTGTCTCCTGTGGATGTGCATCTTGTGGCAGATGGCTCCATTAAGTGAGTTGTACAAACATTTCCTTTAGTCTCAGACTTCCTTTTTCTTCTGCCTCTAGAGAATGCTCGAGAATACTGGGGTGATCATCAGAAGACAGAAGTAGTTTGAATAAAAATGTAGGGATTCAAAAAAAAAGACTCAACCTATTAGCTTAGATAAATTTGCTAAGAAAAATATATCCGACTTTAGCTTATTTTTTTTTCTGTCCAGTTCAACAGGAAGTTATAGAATCAAAAGTTTTAAAAAGCCAGACGCATCAAGAGAATTCACAAGCGAACTTTCTCTACAAAACAAAGCTTAGAGGCACAGAGGCACACAGGCAGGTTCCTGTGCCTTCCACACATCCACTCCCTTGAAGGTGTCCTGTTGCTTTTATAAGCTCAATTGCAGCGTGACCAACGGGTAGACAGAGGCAGGTGGGTCCAACTGCGGACATGTTCCATCTGCAGGCCATTAGGAGTCTGGTCCTGCAGCCCTGTGTCATTCTCGTTAAATACTAATCAAAAGGCGGGGGCTTGTCCTTTCGCGGTGCTGCTATTTCTTTTAATGCACCTGCAAATAAAATGAAATGGGCTTAATGGACTGGGGCTTTGACTGATTCTCAAGGCTCGGCTGCATGGTCACTAGTTGCTTCTCCTGGTAATTTACAAGGTCTCCCGCTGTATGATAAAACACAGGTGCTCCGGCTGTCATCCAGAGCGATGATTTATTAGCCGTAGTGGTACCACGGACCTCAGCAGCAGGCACTAAATCAAGAGAATATATACTGAAATAATATGTTTTCCAATGATGACCCGTGGAGACTCTTTAGCTGTTCATGCCCTTCACCCACTGCAGTTGGTTTTACCATTTCTCCTCATTATTTTAAAGCCCACAGGATTTACTTCCTGTCTTAATTTCTCACCTGCCAGGATGGCCTCAGCACCGGCTTTATTGCTATAGATTTCTAGTTGATCCTTCACACCACCAAAGAGTACCAGCTAATGAGCACCAGAAAGGGAACCTCAGGGGCTTTTTCTCTTTAGGCCTCAGGGACACTCAGAATCTGTATTCTGGGCTTCACTTTGATACAGTTACCAGACAATAAAAGTTCACACTGACTTTTTAAATAATCCTACTTTGAGGTTAAATACATCCAGGCGTTCATTTGAAATGCTTCATCTACTGAGTTTTTCTTCATGGCAATTTGTGAAGAGGTCCTGCCTTCCTATTTTCGTGACAGTGACTATCAATCAAAGTGACTTCTTGTTGATTATCAGAGAGCCCTAGGAACATATTAGGGAAATCTTTAATTACTATCAAATGCCTGCCAAACAACGGGCACAGGAAAAAATAATCACTCAGTCAATCAAAATGGGAGCCTGGTGTGGACGGTGAATTTTAATGAGAGGACGGGTCACACACGCAGAGGGTGTTTTCTTAGGTAAGAAAGTAAATACAGGGAGGAAAATGTCCCAGATCATAGTGAAAACGGAGAAGGGCAGTACTAGAACAGAAGCGCCAATGATGAAAAAGATCAAGTCCGATAACAGTTTGGAGCATTCATTACATGCAACGGATAAAGCAATCGAGGACTCTTCTTCTCTTAGGCCACAGGCAGGCCCTCGACCTTCCCTGGTTTGAGAGTTTTGCAGCTACTCCTTCCGGTTCCCCAGATATTCATCCAAGCCTCGCCTCTTTGGGTTAACCTAGGCCACATCTCGGAGCAAGGCCGCGGGCAAGGCGGCGGTCACCCACCTGCAGTGCAGCCCTGGGGTCCCAGGAGCCGCGCAGTGTGGAGGCGAGAAGGTCCCCGGCTGAGCATCTCCGGGTTTGGAAGCCAGGCAGCTGGCGGCGAAGGTGGTGACCAGCCGGGAGACTTCTGAGCATGCTCAGAATTAAAGGCCACCCAGGTAAGAGGAGGGGCAGGAATAGAAAGGGTCCTCCAAGGTGATGTCACAAGGTGGGCCCACGGGCCAGGCCCGGAGCAGACCCTTCCGGAGGGCCTGGAGGTCAGGTCCTGCACGCTCCGCTGGGACAGGCGTCAGGCCCTGGGTGGCGGCAGGGCGAGGTCTGGGAACCCTGAAGGGCTGGGCAGCCAGGGTTGCGAGGAGAACTTGGAGTTTCAGGGCAGTGGCTTCCCATCGACCTTAGAAACGATGTCACCTAGCTGTCGTCTCTTCAGCAGAACCAGCGCGCACTGGGCCGCCTTCAGTCCTGCCGAATTTCTCTTTGCTGCGTGTTGATTCCTAAGGTCGCAGGACACTTCTTTGCCTTTTTCCTCTTCAGTTCTGTCGTGAGAGAAAGAACCGAGGTTCTTAAGCGCAATCACCCTTGTGAGGCCTTCACTTTCCTCTCGCATCCGCTACATCACTGAGTAAAGAGCAGTGTGAGCGCTGGGCCCAGTCCTGGCACTGCCGGCCAACCCGCTGCCGTTCTCAGTGCCCTGCTGACCTCCTCCCCCTGGGTTCCTCCTTCCTGCTGGTGTTTGGACTGAAGATGAATCCTGCCACTGGCTGAGAAATGGCAGCATCTTGAGTGCTTCTAAATAGTAAGACCCACTGCCCTCATTGTATTTGGGAGAGGGA
Source organism: Sciurus vulgaris (assembly GCF_902686455.1). Classification (NCBI taxonomy): domain Eukaryota; kingdom Metazoa; phylum Chordata; class Mammalia; order Rodentia; family Sciuridae; genus Sciurus; species Sciurus vulgaris. The sequence continues at coordinate 9,760,412 of NC_136469.1, forward strand.
ATTGACTGAAACAGCAAGAAGTGAACTTGAGTAGCATTTTACGCAATTTTCTTCTAATGGAATGTTGTACAAAAAAGATGCTAAAAGACATTCATTGAATAAATACACAAGTAAATGAATTTAGTGAAATTGTACCTAGATTATATAACTAGAGCATATCTATCATCGAATCATTTACTTATCATCTTTTGTTATCAGCCACTTGTTATCTCAAGTAATGTAGAAGCAATACAAACAAGTATAAGCAGAGCAGAAATGTCCTTCCTTCTTTTTCTTAACTGCATAGTTTTCCATTGAACAGAAGAAATGTGGTTTATTTATTTATTTTTTTTAATTTTTTTTCTTTTTTTATTTATTGTAAACAAACAGGATACATGTTGTTTGTCTGTACATGGGTTAAAGGCATACCATTTGTATAATCATAAATTTACATATGGTAATGTTGTTTGACTCATTCTATTATTTTTTCCCTTCCCCCCACCCCTCCCACCCTTCTTTTCCCTCTAAACAGTCCTTTCTTCCTCCATTCTTGTCCCCCTCCCTAACTCTAACCCTAACCCTAACCCTAACACTAACTCCCCCCACCCTCCCCCTTATGTGTCATCATCCACTTATCAGTGAGATCATTTGTCCTTTAATTTTTTGAGATTGGCTTATCTCACTTAGCATGATGGTCTCCAATTTCATCCATTTGCCTGTAAATGCCATAATTTTATTGTTCTTTATGGCAGAGTAATATTCCATTGTATATATATACCACAGTTTCTTTATCCACTCATCAATTGAAGGACATCTAGGTTGGTTCCACAATCTGGCTATTGTGAATTGAGCAGCTATGAACATTGATGTGGCTGTATCTCTGTAGTATGCTGATTTTAAGTCCTTTGGGTATAGGCCAAGGAGTGGGATAGCTGGGTCAAATGGTGGTTCCATTCCAAGTTTTCTAAGGAATCTCCACACTGCTTTCCAGAGTGGCTGCACTAATTTGCAGCCCCACCAGCAATGTATGAGTGTACCTTTCTCCCCACATCCTCGCCAACACCTGTTGCTTGTATTTTTTTTTTTTTTCTTTTTTTTTTTTTTATTGTAAACAAATGGGATACATGTTGTTTCTCTGTTTGTACATGGAGTAAAGGCATACCATTTGTGCAATCATAAATTTACATAGAGCAATGTTGTTTGATTCATTCTGTTATTTTTTCCCTTCCCCCCACCCCTCCCACCCCTCTTTACCCTCTATACAGTAGTTCCTTCCTCCATACTTGCCCCCCTCCCTAACCCTAACTCTAACCCTTCCCTCCCCCCCATTATGTGTCAACCTCCACTTATTAGCGATATCATTCGTCCTTTGGCTTTTTGAGATTGGCTTATCTCACTTAGCATGATATTCTCCAATTTCATCCATTTGCCTGCAAATGTCATAATTTTATCATTCTTTATGGCTGAGTAATATTCCATAGTATATATATACCACAGTTTCTTTATCCACTCATCAATTGAAGGGCATCTAGGTTGGTTCCACAGTCTGGCTATTGTGAATTGAGCAGCTATGAACATTGATGTGGCTGTATTTCTGTAGTATGCAGATTTTAAGTCCTTTGGGTATAGGCCAAGGAGTGGGATAGCTGGGTCAAATGGTGGTTCCATTCCAAGTTTTCTAAGGAATCTCCACACTGCTTTCCATAGCGGCTGCACTAATTTGCAGCCCCACCAGCAGTGTATGAGTGTACCTTTCTCCCCACATCCTCGCCAACACCTGTTGTTGCTCGTATTCTTGATAATCGCCATTCTAATTGGGGTGAGATGGAACCTTAGGGTGGTTTTGATTTGCATTTCTCTTATTACTAGAGATGTTGAACATTTTTCCATATGTTTGTTGATTGCTTGTAGATCTTCTTCTGTGAAGTGTCTATTCATTTCCTTAGCCCATTTGTTGACTGGACTGTTTGAATTCTTGGAGTAGAGTTTTTTGAGTTCTTTATAGATTCTGGAGATTAGTGCTCTATCTGAAGTATGATTGGCAAAGATATTCTCCCACTCTGTAGGCTCTTTCTTCGCATTGCTGATAGTTTCCTTTGCTGAGAGAAAGCTTTTTAGTTTGAATCTATCCCAGTTATTGATTCTTGCTTTTATTTCTTGTGCTATGGGAGTCCTGTTGAGGAAGTCTGGTCCTAGGCCGAAATGTTGAAGATCGGGACCTACTTTTTCTTCTATAATCTGCAGAGTCTCTGGTCTGATTCCAAGGTCCCTAATCCATTTTGAGTTGTGTTTTGTGCAGAGTGAGAGATATGGGTTTAGTTTCATTCTGTTGCATATGGATTTCCAATTCTCCCAGCACCATTTGTTGAAGAGGCTATCTTTTCTCCATTACATATTTTTGGCGCCTTTGTCTAGTATTAGAAAGTTGTATTTATTTGGGTTTGTGTCTGTGTCCTCTATTCTGTACCATTGATCTACCTGTCTATTTTGGTACCAATACCATGCCGTCTTTGTTACTATTGCTTTGTAATAAAGTTGAAGTTCGGGTATTGCGATACCCCCTGCTTCATTTTTCCTGCGAAGGATTGCTTTAGCTATTCTGGGTTTCTTATTCTTCCAGATGAATTTCATGATTGCTTGATCTATTTCTGTAAGGTACATCATTGGGATTTTAATTGGAATTGCATTGAATCTGTATAGCAATTTTGGTAGTATGGCCATTTTGACAATATTAATTCGGCCTATCCAAGAACATGGGAGATCTTTCCATCTTCTAAGGTTTTCTTTAATTTCTTTCTTTAGTGTTGTATAGTTCTCATTGTAGAGGTCTTTCACCTCTTTTGTGAGATTAATTCCCAAGTATTTTATTTTTTTCAATGCTATCGTGAATGGGGTAGTTTTCATAATTTCTCTTTCTGAAGATTCATCACTTATGTATAAAAATGCATTGGATTTATGAGCATTGATCTTGTAACCTGCCACTTTACTGAATTCACTTATGAGTTCTAAAAGTTTTCTGGTGGAATTTCCTGGTTCCTCTAAATATATAATCATATCATCCGCAAATAGGGATAGTTTGAGTTCTTCTTTTCCTATTCGTATTCCTTTAATTTCCTTGGTCTGTCTAATTGCTCTGGCTAGAGTCTCAAGAACGATATTGAATAGGAGTGGTGAAAGAGGGCATCCCTGTCTTGTTCCAGGTTTTAGGGGGAATGCTTTCAGTTTTTCACCATTTAGAATGATATTAGCCATGGGCTTAGCATAGATGGCCTTTACAATGTTAAGGAATGTTCCCACTATCCCTATTTTTTCTAGTGTTTTGAGCATGAAGGGGTGCTGTATTTTATCAAATGTTTTTTCTGCATCTATTGAAATAATCATGTGATTCTTGACTTTAAGTCTATTGATATGGTGAATGACATTTATTGATTTCCTGATGTTGAACCAACCTTGCATCCCTGGGATAAAACCCACTTGATCGTGGTGCACTATCTTTTTAATATATTTTTGTATGCGATTTGCTAAAATTTTATTGAGAATTTTTGCATCAATGTTCATTAATGATATCGGTCTGAAATTTTCTTTCCTCGATTTGTCTCTGTCTGGTTTGGGTATCAGGGTAATATTGGCTTCATAGAATGAGTTTGGGAGGGTTCCCTCCTCTTCTATTTCATGGAATACTTTGAGAAGTATTGGAATGAGCTCTTCTTTAAAGGTTTTGTAGAACTCGGCTGAGAAACCATCTGGTCCTGGACTTTTCTTTGTTGGTAGGCTTTTGATGACCTCTTCTACTTCATTACTTGAAATTGTTCTATTTAAATTGTGTATGTCCTCCTCGTTCAATTTAGGCAATTCATATGTCTCTAGAAACCTGTTGATGTCTTCGAAATTTTCTATTTTGTTGGAATATAGATTTTCAAAATAGCTTCTAATTATGTTTTGTATTTCAATCGTGTCTATTGTGATATTTCCTTGTTCATTCCGAATTTTAGTGATTTGGGTTTTCTCTCGTCTTCTCTTTGTTAGAGTGGCTAAGGGTTTATCAATTTTGTTTATTTTTTCAAAGAACCAACTATTTATTTTGTCAATTTTTTGTATAGTTTTCTTTTGTTTCAATTTCGTTGATTTCAGCTCTGAGTTTAACTATTTCCTGTCTTCTACTACTTTTGGTGTTGGTCTGTTCTTCTTTTTCTAGGGCTTTGAGCTGTAGTGTTAGGTTGTTTATTTGTTGATTTTTACTTCTTTTATTGAATGCGCTCCATGAAATAAATTTTCCTCTAAGTACTGCTTTCATAGTGTCCCAAAGATTTTGATATGATGTTTCTTTGTTCTCATTTACCTCTAATAATTTTTTAATTTCCTTCCTAATATCTTCTCTTATCCATTCATCATGTAATAGCATATTGTTTAATCTCCAGGTGTTGGAGTAGCTTCTGTTTTTTACTCTTTCATTTATTTCTAATTTCAATCCATTATGATCTGATAGAATACAAGATAGTGTCTCTGTCTTCTTGTATTTGCTTACATTACTTTTGTGGCATAATATATGGTCTATTTTAGAGAAGGATCCATGTGCTGCTGAGAAGAAAGTGTATTCGTTCTTTGTTGGATGGTATATTCTATAAATGTCCGTTAAGTCTAAATTATTGATTGTGTTATTGAGATCTATGGTTTCTTTGTTCAATTTTTGTTTGGAAGATCTGTCTAGTGGTGAGAGAGGTGTGTTAAAATCACCTAGTATTATTGTGGTATGGTCTATTTGGTTTCTGAAATTGAGAAGGATTTGTTTGACATACATGGATGAGCCACTGTTTGGGGCATAGATGTTTATGATTGTTATGTCTTGCTGATTTATGCTTCCCTTAAGCAGTATGTAATGTCCTTCTTTATCCCTTCTGACTAGTTTTGACTTGAAGTCCACATTATCTGAAATGAGGATGGATACCCCAGCTTTTATGCTGAGCCCATGTGCATGGTATGTTTTTCCCCATCCTTTCACCTTTAGTCTATGGGTATCTCTTTCTATGAGGTGAGTCTCTTGCAGGCAACATATTGTTGGATCTTTCTTTTTGATCCAATCTGCCAGTCTATGTCTTTTGATTGATGAGTTCAGGCCATTAATATTCAGGGTTATTATTGAGATGTGATTAGTATTCCCGGTCATTTGGTTCATTTTATTTATTTATTTATTTATTTATTTATTTATTTATTTATTTTGACACGACTTGGTTCTTCCTTTATTTGACAATTCCTTTAGGATAGTTCCTCTCATTGCTGATTTGCTTCTTTGTTTTTCATCTCTTCCTCATGGAATATTTTGCTGAGAATGTTCTGTAATGCTGGCTTTCTTTTTGTAAATTCTTTTAGCTTTTGTTTATCATGGAAAGATTTTATTTCATCATCAAATTTGAAGGTAAGTTTTGCTGGGTATAAGATTCTTGGTTGGCATCCATTTTCTTTCAGGGTTTGAAAAATGTTGTTCCAGGCCCTTCTAGCTTTTAGGGTCTGGATTGAAAAATCTGCTGATATCTGTATTGGTTTCCCCCTGAATGTAATTTGATTCCTCTCTCTTGCGGCCTTTAAAATTCTGTCTTTATTTTGTATGTTAGGTATTTTCATTATAATGTGCCTTGGTGTGGGTCTGTTGTAATTTTGTATATTTGGAGTCCTATAAGCCTCTTGTACTTGATCTTCCATTTCATTCTTCAGATTTGGGAAATTTTCTGATAGTATTTCATTGAATAGATTGTTCATTCCTTTGGTCTTTCTCTCAGCCTTCCTCAATCCCAATAATTCTTAAATTTGGCCTTTTCATGATATCCCATAGTTCCTGGAGATTCTGTTCATGATTTCTTACCATCTTCTCTGTTTGTTCAACTTTGTTTTCAAGGTTAAATATTTTGTCTTCAATGTCTGAGGTTCTGTCTTCCAGGTGTTCTACCCTATTGGTTATGCTTTCTATGGAGTTCTTAATTTGGTTTATTGTTTCCTTCATTTCAAGGATTTTTGTTTGTTTTTTTTTTCAATATCTCTAACTCTTTATTGAAATGATCTTTTGCTTCCTGTATTTGCTCTTTTAACTGTCGATTGGTGCGATCATTCAGTGCCTGCATTTGCTCTTGCATCTCGTCATTTGCTTCCCTGATCATTTTAATTATGTACATTCTGAACTCCCTTTCTGTCATTTCTTCTGCCATGCTGTCATTGGGTTTTATTGATGTAACATCTAGATTTGTTTGCAGCATTTTCTTTTCTTGTTTTCTCATATTGTTCAGGTATCAGTTGACCGCTGTGATATTGCAGATTTCCTCTATTGTCTTATAATATCCCTGAAGATTTCTATTATATCCCCTCTTAGTCTTCAGTAGCCTGAAATCTTGGAGGAAGTTGATAATGCGGTGCTCCACAAGGAAGCTGACTCCCTGGGGTGGTGGCCTTCCGGTGGGGTATATTCCCTGCTAGTGGGCAGAGGTACCTTCACTTGCTGATGAATGGTCATCCAAAGGGGAAGTAGGATGTGGGCTGATGCAAGGCCAGTTTGGGCCTGTGTCTCTGGTTTTACATTCCTTTTGGGAGAACCTCACCCGACAAGGAGGACTCACCTGGTGGGGAGGTCTCACTGGTCGGTTTCCTTCCCAGAGGTTCCGTTCAATTCACAACTACCGCCTGGGCTGGGCAGCCTTGTTCTGCAATGTTCCCAGGGACCCGGACCTACCTCCTGGGCCTGGAAGCCTCGCCCTTCGCAGACGAATCTCCTTAGGCTGCCTCTCCTCAGAGAAGCTGCCTGCAGTCCTGGAGACTTCATTCCGCCCCTCACTTTTTCTGTGGGGCTCTTCCACCAAGAAGCCGCCTAGGCCCTGGGACCCTGCTCTGCACTTTTTGCCTGGCTATGCTGCCCCTCCTCTGAGCAGCCACCTGGAGCCCCTTACAATCGCTCCGAGTCCCAGTGACCCGCCACACGCCTTTTCCTCCGGCAGCCACCTGGTGTTCCGTGCGGTCGCTTTAAGTCCAAGTGACCCACCCCGCACCTCCTTCTCCACCAGGCAGTCACCCAGAGATCTGGTGCGTTCGTCACGAGTCCCAGGAACTCACTGTGCACCTCCTTGTCCCGACTGCCACCCGTAGCCCTGGTGCAGTCACTTCGAGCCCAAGCACCCCGCCGCGCTCCTCCTCTTTCTCCAGACAACCCCCCCTGTGTTTAGGAGCGGATGCTCTGGGTCCAAACCACTCACCACGCTGCTCCACCGGATAGCCTCCTGGAGCCCTGGCGCAGCTGCTCCAAGTCCAAGCGACGTGCCGAGCCCGTATTTCTCCTTCTCCTCTGGGCAGCCCCCTGTGTTCAGGGGTGGTCGCTTTCAGTCCAAACAGCTCACCGCGCACCCTCTCCTTTGGGCAGCCTTCCAGAGCCCGGGTGGGTTGCACCGAGTCCAAGCGCTGTGGTGAGCAGCCACCCCTCCAATGCTCCCAGTTGTCCGCGTTCACTGCTCCAGCGGGGGGAGGGGTGTCTTGCTGGCAGCTCTAGTTCACAAAGTTCCCTGCGTTCGGGGCTACCGCCCCATCCGGGACGCCTCCCCAATGGGAGACACTCACCCGGCTGCTTTGAGTTGGTCCCAAGTCTCTCTATATCTCCTCTTCTTGAGTCCTGAGTCCTGGAGCAACACAAAACGCAGCCACCCTCTAGTCCGCCATCTTGAATCCTCAGAAATGTGGTTTATACAACCTGCTTCCTACTGAAAGATATTTGAATGACTTCTTACTTTTAATCTTCTTACAGAGCTGTTCATCTTTTAAAATTTGTTTGATAACTGTTTCCATAGGTAAATTCTAGGAGAGGAATTGAAGTGAGAAAGGGTGTACACGGTTAAAATTATAATTCATATTGCCAGACCACTTTTGAAAACACTGAACTAATTTAGACTTCAACCATAAGTTTCTGAAGCATTTGTGTCTTCACATCCTCAGCTGTTATAGTTGGATATGAGGTGTCCTCCAAAAGCTCATATGTGAGACTCTGCAAGAAGGTTCAAAGGAGAAATGATTGGGTTGTGAGAGCCTTAACCCAGTTACTCCCCTAATAGGGATTAACTGAGTGGTAAATGAAGGGAGGGGTGTGGCTGGAGGAGGTGGGTGTGGCTGGAGGAGGTGTCGTTGAGGGCGTGGCTTTGGGGTATGTATTTGCTTTTGGCAAGTGGAGTCTCTGCTTCCTGATCATCATGTGAGCTGCTTCCCTCTGCCACACTCTTCTGCCATGATGGTCAGCTTCACCTGGAGGAATGGAGCTGGCTTTCTATGGACTAAGACCTCTGAAACCGTGAGCCCTCAAATAACTTTTCTTCTCTAAAATTGCTCTGGTCAGATCTTTTAGTCACAGCAGCAAAAAGCTGACTAAAACATCAGCAAATAGTGATGATTCATTTTTCCAGAATTGTTGGTCTGAGATGGGAAGACTTAAACTTCATCAGTGTTTGTTTTAAACATTTCCAGCTCTTGGTGAAATCAAGCACCTTTCCTGTTTACTGACACCTGTGTTTCTTCCAAGCGTTTCTAGCTTAGGTCTTCTGCTATTTTCTCAAGGGGGGGTACTTGTACCATTTAAAAAATTGATTTAAAACTCCTCTTTGTATAGGAGGGAAGTAGATCTTTTGTTGGTGATCTGGATTGGATTTCTGCTAGTTTGTTTTTAGCATTGATTGTGTCATATTATATCTTTTTTTTTGTTCTAAAGAACTTTATAATTTTCACATTGCTATATTTGTCATTTTTTCTTATGGTTTTGGTGTCGTGTTTAGAAAAACTTCCTCATTCCAAAATTAGAGTAAAATATGATTATGGATCTCTTCCGGTTCTCTGTATTGTCCAGATTTTACATTTAAATCTTTGTTCCATCTGGAGTTTTTTAACTTATATTTAAAGACTTCCAGAGTAAGATAATCTATGTTCTTTTTGGTTAATACATTCTAATCTTCATTCCCTAGAATGTCTGGAATAATCTTTCTTAGAAATAGGGAATTTTAAAGTGAAAGAAATAACTTTGTTATTTTTAAAATAGGGGCACAGCTCTCCGGAGGGGTGACTGAGTGGCACAGCAGACAGTCCACCCCAGCTTCTGGTTTCTGGTTCAGCAACCTTTTCCCTGTGTTAGGTTGATGCTTAGACTATTTCAACAGACCCTTCAGGCCAGGTTCAAGTGCTTCCTTCTTGATTTGGGTTGTCAGTAGGAGTGGGCTCTATTCTCTTCATGTCCATGAGAACCATGGCTGTATTAATGTCTATTCAGCCATTTTTTTTCAGGTTCTCAACTGCGACACATTTGAGGACCACGTGTAAGTGCTTGCATTCACTGAATGCATGCTCAGTTACACAGTAAGAGAAAACGTCAGAGTTCAGTGTTACGTGGGTTATGCTGCTAGAAGCAGAGCACGGTTTCTGCCAGCTGTGTGCGCAGAGAGGCACAAGTTTGCTGTTTACTTCTGGTGCCTGTCAGTCTGTTCTCACCCCCTTCACCCTCTTCCTCCACTTCTGTGATGCTCGGGTGCTGTGCTGCCTGCCCAGGCTTTGGCCATCTGCTTTCCTTTGCTCTGTGATAGTTGCACCTTCCTGTCGTTGGCCTGCCCGATTTCTGACCCCGGTTTGCCTGGATCTCTGGGCACTCAGGCTCTGCCTTCTGTGTGTCTGCCCTGTTCCTACTGCCTGCTTTGCCTGCCTTATGGGCAGTGCTCTGGACTCTTGGCCTGCGGCCTTATGGTTAATTCACTGTGGAGCTTATAGTGTCTCAATTGGGTGGATTCCTGGCTCTGTTTCAGATTCCCACCGCAGAAACTCTGCTTCTGTGCTGCAGTACACGATCAAGCCCTGATGCTTAGAATCAAGAACACTTCTTTTTGTATTTTTCTTTCAAGAGCTGAATATATGATGTATGCTCAACTTCACCAACCTCACCAAGGCATGAGGGCTATGGCACACAGGGTAGGTGCTTCACAGAAGTACTTTCAAGTTGTCTCTGGTTAGACATGAACTTGACAAACATCAGTATTTTTTAAAGATTTTCCTTAATTCTTGCAAGCATTGTTTTTTTTTTTTTTAAACAAAACTTATCCTATGTTCCCTGAACTCCCAGGATGATTGATTTCTTCAGAGAGTATTCCAAATTCCTGAAGCAGTCATTTTGGTACCCAGTCGAAACTATTCTTTTTGACTCCATCCAATCTCTGCCTTTGACCCGGAGCCTTCTGCCCACAGAAGAATCTGCCAGCTCAGTGTTGCTTCTATTTTCTGCAGCCTGAGGTGCAACCCCAGATCCTGTTATGCATCCTGACCCTCTGGGTCCTGGCCTCCATTCCCACTCCTCCACCGTTTGACCTCACATGTCCTCCGGGCTGCAGGCTTCTTTATAGTTTTGGTCCTAGAATAATATGCTTCCTAGTAGGAGTGAATTTGTAGACCTCTGGGCATGCTGGCTGATCAAAACCTTCTTTTGCTTCCCGCATGACATATACTCTTTGTTAAGATGGTCCTTAACCTTTCTGAACCTTATATTTTTCATCTGTAAAGTGACAACAACAACAATAATGCCAAATGTTTCCTGAGCACTCAAAGCTTTTAAACTCGCCATCTCCGTGGTGGCTTTTTTTTTTTTTTTTTAAGAGATGTGTTAAATCTTGAATGGGTTGGCTTGTTTTTGCATAGCATGTGTCTTTTCCTATAGTTAAATAGTTCATTCAAAAGGCACTATACACATGATATAAAAAACTGCAGAGGCAAGAAAACATAAAAATCAGATATTTAAAAATGGACAATAACTAATGACTCTTATTACTAATTTTAGATGTGTACAATATGATTGCCTTCCTACTTGTGAGTTGGTTTTTTGTCATCATTATTTTTAGGACCCATGACCTTGATCCCCTCACTTCAATTTATTTGAGGTTTAAGCCTCAGTCTTTGCAGAGGTAGACTACGTTTGACAGCTCAGAGATCAGACTGAAGTAGAGTGACGGCAGCCCAGTGGTGGCCCACTCCAGGACCTGGCAGCAGCCAGTGTTCAGACGCTCGCTGGTGGAGCTGAGGATCACAGGCTGGGGCCTAGGTTATTGCTGAGTGCCCAGCTAAGTCTGTAGGGGGAACAGCAAGACCAGAGTTCTTCAGGGCTGAATTTCAGGCTTGTTCTCTTTAGTGTCTTGGATACATATTTTCTCTGTGCTTCAATTTTCTCCGATAGTAATGAGAATAACCATATCTATCCCATATGTAGCTAAATTTAGTGGCATTTAATTTGGTAATGTATTCAAAATAGGACTGGCATATAGTAATCACTCAGTAAATGGTGGATACTATTACTGTGGTTGTTATTTTTATTGTCATTTAAGGCTGATGCTGGGAGGCCAGGTAGAGGCAAGTAAGTAACTGTATATAATGAGAAGTGAGGTCCTGCTAGTTAGACTCTGAAGAAAAATTCTTTCTAGTGGTATTTTGACCTGCACAGGTGGAACTTCCCCAAGATGGGGTAAGCAGTACCTTATTATCTTCTCAGAGAAGTTTGCTAAATTTTTCCATTAGATCTACTTTCTAAAAGCTCAGGGTGTTGACAAAGAATATATAAAGTTCTTCAATCTTTTAAGTCAAGAAAAACCTGTTGCATTTTGACCCATTTCATCCTGGACCCATGAGTGGAGTCTACAGGGTGGCCCTGAGGCTGGGTGTGGCAGAGCAAGCAGGGTAAGTATAGTCTCAGGAATCCCCCACAGATGGAATTTTCTTCTCTTTTGTGATCATTAACTGACAAAATGGGATATGATGTACAAGGTCTGTGAGAAACTGAATATGCCCCTAGTGATCTTGAATATATTAGAAAACACATCTTTCCTCTACCCTCCGTCCCCAGTGTGTCTGGAGATAAAGTTAGGGACTTGAATAGAAGGCTTTTGTGTGGATTAGAGAACTAAAAATGCCCAGAAAAAGTTAGGCTACAGGCAGAGGACACTGGGGCAGGTATTATAATCATCCAAACAGCTGTACCTACTGTTACATAAGACTGATGTCTGAGGACCAGGTATGAACAGGCAGAAGCTGATGTGCTATGGCTTTTAAGTGAGGAAATAGCCCAGGCCATCTTGCCCAGGGATAACTTGGGGGACAAACAACAAAGTGTGGCCATGGGGCAACCACATCCAAGCACATTCCCTTGCTTTAAAGACGGAACAGGAAATTAGTCACGTAACATCAGTAGCAGGGGTGGAAGGCAGTGCTAACCAGCTGTCTGGCAGAGAGCCCGGGAGGCCAGAGATCTGCCTGCCCTGTGGCACGGAACCCATTAGATGAATCCCTTTCCTTTTCTTTCTGTGAATTTAGAAATAAAACAGACACTACTCACTATTAGTGCCTTTGCCAGTTGGCATTTGAGGTGGAGCTATACGGGTAGATAGGTGGAGAAGTAGAGTCCTCAGTCGACCACAAGATGCAGGGAGAGGCTGCCCCAAGGATGGCCCGGCACATCTGGATTACAACTTGACATTCAGAGTGAAGACAGAATAGATATGCATCCTAAAAGAATAACAGAGAAGGCCTGTTTGGGGTCTGAGTGGTGAAAGCTTACTTTTGGGGTGGAGAGGAGAAGAAAGGAGGAGGAAAGCTTTGCAAAAGGAGGTGTCTGGTTTGGGAGATGGCGTGGTGGACGCTGTGGCTAATTCCCTAGTATGCATGCTGTGTCAGATGATTTGTGTGAGCCAACTGTGGTGATTCGGTGCCCTTGTCAGGGATTGGTGCAGAGAGGGACAGCCTGAGACCATGGGACCAATAAGGAGGCAAAGTGATGTGGGGCCTCTGGGACGAGGGACCAGCTCTCTTTCTCTCATTGGTTGGAAACAAAGAAGAACTTAAACCTCAGTTGCGCTGACCATGGTCTTGGGACCACAGGAAACCCATCTTCCTGTGAAGCCAGAACCCAGAAGAACCAACTGGAAGGACAGAAAAAGCCAACCTGGTGCTGGCGAGACAGCACATCACGTAAAGTGCCTGACTCGCATGCTCGAGGCCTGGGTTCAAGTCCCCAGCACTGTGTGATTGTGGGAGTAAGAAAAAGCCTACCTGCTTGCTGAGAATGACAGACCCCGAGTCCTAGAGATTCTGGGACTCTGAGCCAAGGTATGAAGGTGAGAGGGCTTCTGTGTGCATGGACAGCAGCTGGGATTATCCATCCCCTGGCCTGTCTACCCAGCACCCGAAAATAGTACACAGGAAACCACCTTTGTTGTTTTGAATCCATCCTCCCGTGGCAAGTGACGGAAACAGAGATATCGGAAACGATGAATGTCCCCAGATATCTCCATTTACACTCTGTTTGCCTTGCTATAAATAAACGCGGCCATAAGCAGGAGCAGGTGTAAGTAGCTGTGACCGCGCTGGATGTATGGGGAAGGCATGGGCCTGATGGGAAGCAGGGGACAAGGAACATAATGAGATTCAATGGCAGGGATTTGGGCCTTAACTCCTGCACGCTGGAGTGAAAGCAGGCACGCGGCAGGAGGGGCACTCCATGAACATGATTCACTGAAATCAGAGGGTGATAAAAGGCCTTTCCTCCTGCCTTTTGCAGGGATGAATTACGCCTGAAGCTACGGAAATGTTCTTCCCAGCTTCAGATTAAGTGTACTTGTATAATAAACATTTCTGTAACACTCGGCTTCTTTAACCTAGACAGCTCAATTAGGGCCGTGTGATAAAATGCAACTTCTATGTACTTTGCAAGCACTTAGTGCGACTCAGGGCCTGTTAGCGAGAAATCTCACAGAAAATAGATCTTGTCAAGTGTTTAAGGAAATTGAATTGGCATAGTGATTAATGAATATACGTATTCACATATATGCACACATACATACCCATAAATTCACATATGCACACATACGTCTGTATGTCTTTTTCTATTCTGCATAATGTAATCATGTTGATGTACATTAGTCTTCTTTTTGTGTGAACATTTTTATTCATTATCTTTGATATTTACTGGAAAACTATGGGGAAACTGGAAAATTGTACCACGTAGGTACAGGTGTTTAAAGGAGGCAGTAACCCTGAAGAATCATAAAAAGTATGGAGGAGACCTTAATCCTAACCTTTAAATTGCCGTGAATTGAAAGTAGAACCAGGGAGTCCCTGAGCCAGGGTTGTATTGCTTGATGAATTTGCATATTTATTTTCTGAAGGAAAGTACATCTGAGGGGCTCTTGTAGGACTGGCTGGGCCAAGGACCCATCAGATGAATGTGTGGTCTGTCCACAGCACTGTGTGTGAGACATTAAAGAACCTGATTTAAATCACTCACTGCCCATTGACATTGGAAGCTCCTTCCAGCAGGTAATGCAAGCCTTCGTATGACACCGTTATAGTGCCATAGATACTGCTACGATTATCTGCCGAATAAGCTGCAATTTCTGAGGGCCTCTGAGACTAGCCCGACTTTATTCCACTTTATATTTCTGTTTCCCTTTCACTGAAGATGTGGCGTTCCCAGGTCCAGGCCAGGGGCTTCCATGGGTTCATCTGTGTAATCGGAACTCAGCTCTTACAATTCCATTTCAAGGCTCCAACTGCCCCCGGCCTCCTTTCTCCACCTTCCTCCTGCCCCGCCCTCCATCCAAGCTTCTCTGCTTGTTTAGCCCTTCTGGTGGCACCTCAGGGCTGCCCCTCCTGTGGCCGCCCCTGACCCCCTCCACACCCCCAGGAGCCTCTTCTCTTCTCCTTATTCACTTCATTTTTTCTTCTCTTATGACACATCCATTTCTGCTTGTATTATTGTTATTTGTGTACCTGCCTCCCTCCTTGGAGGGCAGAGTTGATAACTGATTCTCTGTCTTGCCGGGGACTGGAACTGGTCATTCAACTCTTATTTTCCTACTTACATGGAACATATTTATCAATAGGTCCTGCTTTCCAAGAACTCTGACAACAGTTTTTTGAATGTACGCAGATGCTTTATATACACATAATTCTATTACCCGTAATAAAACCGTAAGGAGGACCTGAGCCGTGATGAATGGGGTAGGAAAGGGTGCTAGTGTCTTTCTGGGGAGGGTGGGTAGTGCTATTCTAGTTTAAAGGGGAATCCTCATTGACTAAACACAGAAAATTCCAATATCATGGAAAGGTGAAAAGGTTAAGGTTTTATGTCACACCATCTTTCTGGAAGGGGTCTTTCAGATAGTTGGCCCCACTTTCTCTTCACCAGATTGGGCCTGTCTCACGGTGCAGACAGACCCTGAGCTTGTTTACCACTGCTCGGATCCAAAGAGATAAGTGGGACTGTAGGGAATTCTTTATTTGCACTTCTAATTGTTTCCTTAAATGTGACCATAAAAATTCATTCAGAAAACTGCAGCAGATTCAAGGAGATAAAATAAGACCTCAGATGGCTGTTAGTAATACAAATAACTTCAAGCGTTTTTGCAAACGGCATGTCAGCCACAATTAACAATATGATGTTTATTTTGGTGCGGAAGGGTACCCTGGGTAACCAGTCTCTCTGTATCAACGGCTCCTTTCCTAACGTCCTCGTAATTGCCACATTTTGCTTGCACAGGACAGATGGGTGCGCAGTGAGCGTTCCCAGCGCGACCATTTATGCGGCCGAGCACGCACACACCCGCCCGGCCGGGGAGCGCGGGCTGCCGGCTCAGCGCAGGGCAGCACGTGGGCGCCGGATCGCAGGCGCCGCCCAGTCACTCTTGCCAGATGGCGGCAGTTTGGGCCTCGCCTGGTTCCCAGGCCGGGTGATTGCAGTGAGGTTTTCCGCACTTACCGATTTGGGAGAAGCAGATGCGAATCCCGGTTCCCGTTCTCTCTTCTCACTCGGTGTGAAAACTGTCTAGCCTCTCGAGGAGTAAATAAGGCATGGAGATGCTGCCGAGCTCCGTGCGAAGCTAGACAAATATTTTCTTTTCTCCCAGTGTTTTCTGGTGCTTTTCAAAACCTCCTGCGTGCGTGATCCTGGCTTCTGCGCGCACAGTCACGCCCGCCTCTGCCACCGGCTGGCTCAGGGTGTCAACAGGGGCACTGCTTGGAGACTCATTGAAATGGACTTAAAAGCTGGCCAATTAGTCGAGCAATCAATCTGCCACCTTCTCCTCTAGCCCTGCACCACGATACTAACCATAAACCATGACCGAACCAGCAGCATCCCTGTCTGATGGGGCAGAGCTTGATCGTAATGATTTATCTCTTCTAGGGTGTCTCTGTGCCCACACTCAATCACCTCGATGGCTTTGTTTTTGCCATAAACATGGAATGGTACTCAATTGGGAACATTATGTAACAATTAACCACATTTTAATTTGTCTGACAATTATGGAGACATAGTGCTGCGGTGGAGATGGACGGCCCCCCTGCCATGTTAGACTCCGAGGCCTTGATGTTTCTCTAAGACTTACAGATAGGGAGGCTGCTTCTAGCAGTTAGGAGGCGTTTGGGCTGTGGATAACAGAGACCTCTTCTACTGCTGGTACAGGCTTTGTCCTTCTTAGTTTATGGAATGGCAGAAATTTTGGTTGCTCTACCTCCAGGATCCTGTCTCTGTCCGAGGCAGGAAGAAGGGAAGGGAAGCACAGAGGACAGTGCCCTGAAGAGAAAAGGATCTTTCTAGAATTTTCAGTTTTCACCGTATTAACCCCGTACAGACTCCTCCTTGCAATGGAATCTGGGGAATACTGTACCAAATCTGATCTTGATTCTGTACCAAGAGCAGAGGGAATAATGAGAATCAGACCTGATCAATAATATTAACCCTATTGCTTTGGTATGGTTTTAGAATAAAAGGTTCACATGCTCGTTGGTAGGTGCTTTTCTGTTTTAGAATCTTACCCTTGTTGAGTCGCATGTTCCCAGAGAGTAGGCTGAACTGGGGAGAGTTGGAAAGAACTGGAAAACTGGAAAGGACTTGTAGTTTTAGTCTCTGGGTCAGGTAGCTTAGAAGCCAGGGACACAGAGGGAAAAGTCCTCTGGTGACTGAAGCCTGACTCCCTTCTTATTTCCATCCTTCTTTGTCCTGGACGTGGGCCTTTGTGCACATTGCCACTCCACTGCCTAAGCCTCTCACCTGAGCAGTCTGTCTCCTCTAAGTATTTGCCTCCGTAGGGCCGGTCAGCAGTGGAGTGGCAGTTTGTACAATGCCCACATCCAGGGAGCACACAAAAGGAAAAGAAGGAGAGGAGGGGAAGGCGCTTAAGTGGAGAAACACATCAAGTGCCCGCAAATAGGATCTGCCCAGAAGGCAATGCTCATAAAACTTTGCTTGGTTTTATTTTTGATATTCATGATTTTGCCAAGATTACAATCCTCGATGTTAAGTTACTGTACCCCCCCAGTAGTTTCTGAGGAAAAGGCAAGTTAGTGATTGATTGCTTTAGGTGAAAAATCATCCATTGGTTTTGGACCAGATTTTTACAGTTAATTTTATATTCCAACAATTACATAAATTAATCCAGTAAATCTAACCAAGCTTACCATGATTTATCTGGATTTGTCATGAACATTAAAATGTCATCAGCATACATGGTAATTTGCATTGCCTATGATTAGAGGTAATCCTTCCCATCTCCTGTGAGGATCTAATAACCGGAGTTAATGGTTTCAGTGCTAAAACAAACAGCAGAGAATCTGAGCGACACCTCTGCTCTGTAGCTTTTGGAAGCAGGCTGGTGTGGAGAATATTTTCATAATTTTTTTAAAAAAAGAATATCAACTGTTAATTCTCATTCCAAATCAAGATATTTCAAAGTAGCACAGAATACATTGTTTCATTAGGTGAGACATGTGCTCAATAAAATTATAATTAGTTAGTATGACAAATATTTAGAATTTGGCAGTGGTAGGCCTTTGACACAAAATATTTTAAGCCGTTATCATCTAAATTACTAGTTTTGAACCTATAATAGGGAGATAACAATAGTGACAGGGCCGCCATCAGCTCTAGAGGACTATGCGTGAAATAAAAAAGCTGTTCCAGGGGAGATGAAGTTCATGGCACAAAAGTTGGCAAGAAAAACTTGTGCTGCTTTTTGGTCTCTAATGTCCCCCAGTTAAATACCTGATCCAGAGAACCTGCGTGCACTCCGACTCTACCCTAGCCCTGAACTCCTTAGCACTGACCTTTCCCATAGCCCTCAGATTGGCCTTGGCTGGGTCCCAAAGATGACCCCTCAGGCCTGGGAGCAGCCTCTGAGATAAGTGCCTCTGTGTGCCTGGGGCCTTAGTCCACACCAGATGGTTTAGATCAGCAGTAGGATTTTTAGTGAATACCTTCTTTTGCATGCCTAAATATTTGGGCTACCTTACATCAGTTTAACCTCTGGAGAACTGTAGTTTGAGTAATTGAAGTTGATCAAGCAGGTGTTCCACCCTGTGTGACTAGTAAATTCCTTGGACAATGGAACTTGGGGGTGTTTCCCTGGTCGGCAATGCTTCCTGTGTATTGTTGCATATTACTGCTGAATTAAGCATTGTCTGGGTGTCTCCCTTGGCAGTCACAAAGTCGGGAATGCAAGTTTGTATCTGGTTTCCCTTAGACTCCTCCCTGTGTGCTTTTCCCTGTTGAGTTTTAATCTGCAGCCTTTCACTACAGGAAACCATGCAGTGAGTATAACAGCTTTTCTGAGTTTGTGAGTCCGAGTGAGTAGTCGAGGCTGGCGATGGTCTTGGGGATCCCTGACGTGGAGGTTATGTGACGTGTTTTGATTATGTGGATAACTGTGGCGGGTCAAGCATTTGCACAGACTTGCTTCTGAATAAGCCTGTTCTCTTGGTTCTGATTATCTGCTGAAAGCTCAGCATCGTCCCCTTTCCCTGCTCTCCCTTCTGTTTTTCAGTGAGGAGCATTTCTGGAATACATGGAAGGTAGATGAGAAAAAGATACTGTATTTGTGTAAAAATCGATGATCTAAATTCCTAACATAGGAAGTTGGAAGTGCAAATTAAACCCAAAGTAAATAGAAGGGAGGAAATAGTAAAATAAGCAAAAATAAAAGGGGACAAATAGAGGAAGGCAATGGAACAATAACTGGTTTTTTAAAAAGATCAGTAACTTTGATAAACCACTCAGACTGATCAAGAAAATAAAAATACAAATTACAGATACTAGAAATAAAATAGAAAGATTAGGTATCACTACAGATCTTACAGGATATAAAAATGCAGTAAGGAGTGTTATAAACATCTTTATGCCAGCAAATAAAACAATCAATAAATTCTGTGACAAAACACAAGTACCAACCTATCCTAGGGAGAAATAGAAAGATCTTAATAACCTCAGAGCTGTTGGGAGTTGAATTCATAGTTAAAAGACGTTTCACAGAGAACATTCACAACTTAAATGACTTTAAGGAAAAGTCTATCAAACACCTGGTTGAGAAATAAAATATGTCTTATACTAACTGTTTCAGAAAATAGGGGAGGAAGCATCTCCAAGATCACTTCGTGATGATCTGAGTCTTCCTTTGCTACGTGAACTAGAAAAATACATAAGGAAATAAAATTAAGGACGAATATCCTGAATGAACATAGATGCAAAAATTTCCAGCAAAGTAATAACAAATCAAACCCAGCAAGAGAGAATGGTAATAAATCATGTCAATTAGAATTTATATCTCAGGAATGCAAGCCGAGTTTGATCATTGAAAAGAACGTCAGTCAATGCAATGCACCCCATTAACAGTAAAGGAGAAAACACAACCATCTCAACGGAGGCAGAAAAGTATTTTGACATATTTTAATCACCACATATAATAAAACTCTAAGCAACTTGGGAACTAATGAGGACATTTTCAAGTACATTAAATAAATTTATGAGTCTGTAGCTAACACCAGCTTACTGGTAAAAAACTGAATGTTTTTCCCTTGAGAAACAGGAACATGGCCACGGTTTCCCTTCTTACTACCATTGTCCAGTGTATTAGAGTTAGAAAAGTAGAAGACATAGCCAGTATAATAAAAATCTTATAGGTTGAAAAGTAACAAGTGGAATTCTTTGTATTCACAGGTGACATAATAATGAATTAAGAATACTAAGCCATTGAAAGCCTGCTAGAATGAATAGGTCTCAGGATGCAAAACCAATATACAAATGTCAGTTGTTACTATATATTGGTAACAAAAATTGGAGTGGGGTATTAAAATTATATGCCAGAGCAGTTGAGCAAGAGAAAAAAGTACTAGACAACCAAATTTGAAGGACAGTAAACAAGCATACTTCTGTTAACAAAAGATCTGATCTCATATTCAGAAGACCCTAAAGGACCCACAAAAGAACTATTAGAACTACTAAACAATTTTAGCAAGCTTCAAGGCACAATATCAACACAAAAATATCAGTTGTATCTCTGCACTTGCAATGAACAATTGAAAGAAGAACTCAAGAAAACAATTCAATTCACAAAACATCACAAAGGATAAAATTGGAATAAGTTTATTCAAGGTGATGCAAGATTTGCACACCCTCAAAATTACTGAAATAATGAAGTCCTTATTAAATTGAAAGGCATCCCTTGTTCGTGGATCAGTAGACTTATTATTGTTAAAGAAATTCACATAATTAATTCAATCTCAATGTTTTCTTCTTCCAGAAATGGAAAGGATGGTCTTAAAATCTGTATGGAATTGCGGGGAATTTCTAATAGATTTCTTTAATAATTGTATTCAAGGATGCCTTGGTCCTCTCATCCCGTAGAACATTGGGCTGGTCATCTGCTACATCAATGCCGTCAAGCGGAACAGGAATTGGAGATAAATGCTTCAAAAAATCTCCACACAACTTAAAGAGGCCTATGCGTGATGGAAGGTTGTGCCGTTTTAGAGCCTAGGAATGTTGAATGTCCCATTCAGAGTGAAAGCCAAGTTGCACATGCACATCACGGTGTGGAAGGGAGGGCGTCTGCGCTGCTGTTACCTGGGACTCCCACCCACAGGGGTCTTTCATCTTCACGTGGTTGGGATTCTGTTGGGTGAGAGGTCATAGGTGCCAAGGGAGACATGGTTACGAAAGAAACACAGCATTCATTCCGTGGATGGAATTTGGGACTGCCCTAGACACTTTAGGGTCCTTATGCCAACCAACGAACAGGAAAAGAGAGTTGTCATTACATGGGTGGATAAATGACCGAGTTGAGAGTAGTATGTTGGAACCTATTGACTAAGCACTTCAGCTGTGTGGGTGCTTAAGTTCATAGAGTGACCTTAACTTTCACTACTGGAGTATTTGAGCCATTAATCATCCTATCTGCATTGAGCTGTTTTAATTTTCCAGTATGGTTTACTACTGGCTAGTTTATTGGGAAAGATAAAAATTATACAAGCATGAACTAATAAACATAATTATAAAAAATTTAGGTATTATAATAAGATCATCATAAGGAGACCAAATTTAGATCAAGGGATCAGGGAAGGAGACTGAAAAAAAATCTATGGGATTTTTAAAAATTCGTTCTTCAGATACACATGACAGGAGAGTGTATTTTGACATTATATGTACACGGAGTATATCTCATCCTAATTAGGATCCTATTCTAGGGTTGTACATGATGTGGAGTTACACCAGTTGCATATTCACACATGAACATGGGAGTGTTGTCTGATTCATTCTGTTGTCTTTCCTAGTCCCATAACCCCTTTCCCTTCACTCCCCTTTGTCTAATCCAATGAACTTCTGTTCTCCTTCCCCTCCCCCTTTGTGTGTTAGCATTCACATATCAGAGAGAACATTCAGCCTTTGGTTTTTAGGGATTGGCTTATTTTACTTAGCATGATAGTCTCCAGTTCCATTCATTTACCAGGAAATGCCGTGATTTCATGCTGCTTTAAGGCTGAGTAATATTCCATTGTGTGTGTGTATATATATATATATATCACATTTTCTTTATCCATTCATCTGTTGAAGGGCACCTAGGTTGGTTATGATGAGATTTTTATGATATTTGGACTAGTGTGAGGAAGGTACAGGAAAGCTTTCCAGGAGGGATGGTAGGTGGTGGAAAGTGTCTGGTGGTATATGTGCCAGGGGAACAGTGACAGCAGATAGAGCAAAAAAAAGGGCCCAGCCCTGGGCATGCAGGCCTTATGCATGACGCCAGGAGTTTGGACCTTTCTATTAGCTATGGGAAGACACTGAGTGACTTAAAGCAAAAGGACGACAAGAAGACATTTAAGCTTTATAAAGGTGTTTGCTATCGAGCAGGGAGGGATTTGGGGTAAGAAGTAATAGAAGATAAAAGAAGATCAATGATGAGATTATTGCAATGATACAGCTGAGTGGAGGATCCAACCAAGGTGGAAGCAGTGGAGAGTGGCGTGCTCAGCTAGGGGACAGGAGGGGAATGTGGTCAAAGGACTGATGAAGGGATTCAAAATATGTTCACAGCTGGAGTGAATGGGATTTGGTGATGGGGAGGGAAGAACGGAAGTGCTTTGGATTAGACAAGGGGGGACAAAGGGAAGGGAGGGACTGGGAATAGGAAAGACGGGAGAACGAACCAGACGTGACTTTCTATGCTCATATATGAGCACATGACCAGAGAAACCCCATGTCATGTGTGGCCACAAGAACGGGAAGTCATACTCCACGTGTGTGCGAGGTGTTAAAATGCACTCCACTGTCATGTACGACTAACAAGAACAAATAAAAAAAGACTTGGGGACAAGCTGTGTATTGGAAATGAGGAGGAGGGTAGCTAAACTCCCCATCATGGCCTCAACATTGGATTAAGGGAGGGATCGTTTACTGAGATGAGGTGACAGGAATTCAGACAGGTGTGTGTGTGTAAAGATGGGGCCGGCTTTTGTATTTTTGATGTACTTAGTGAATATGGTCAAGAAGCCCAGTGGACATTTGGATCTGTGGATTCCATCCTGCTTTACTGATCAGAGGTCATTGGCAAAAATGACCTTTGAATCCCTGAGGAGGAAAGAGGTCATCTCGGCAGCTGGGAAGGAAAGGAAGCTAAGGGGTCTAGGAAGAACCTGCACAATTCCATGTGTGCAAGGACAGTAAGCAAGGTCGCCTGGAGTGGCGTTTCTGCTAACGGAATGGTGGGTCTATGTTTATATCATATAACAGGCCAGAAAATTATAATCACATTGCATATTCATATGATTAATTGAAATAGTTTTATAGTATGTTACCTACCATCATCTTAGGGCATATAACTAACTGTTGATTCAGACTCATATGCTGCCAATGTGGTCATTCCCTCAAGAGTTAAGAGCCTTTAAAGCGTTAAGGGTTCTAATTTAGTTGGAAGCTTGAGTTCAGATTCTGCTTTTGCCACTTAGTAGCGATGTGGGTTTCCAAAAGGAATAATGTCTTTAAACTCCAGTTTCACTGTATGTAAAATACACATACTAACATGTCACATAAGGATTAGAAGAGCTAATGTGGAATTTCTAAACATCACATGGATGAGTAAACAACAAGTGCTTAAAAATGGTGCAGCTACTAATGTTCAGGTGTCACTGCTGTTACCTTTGGGGGCATGAGGCTGCTCTGGGGTCTCCTCCTTCCCCAGGAAACACTGCATTATCCACTTCTCTCTGCCAACATCATTTGTTCGGACCTCAGTAATAGTTTCCTAAATCAACACTTCCTCCTTTTTATTGTCTGCAGAGCAACCTTCTTAAAACACACATCGAACCACTTTAGTCCCCAGTTTAGAATGTTCAGTGGCTTCTGTGTTAACTTAGGAGAAGATCCAAACTCCTTACCATGGTCAGGAAGCTGTGTAGCCCCCACCCACTCCCACACCACACGTGGTGCCAGGTCTACCTTGCGTCTTGTTAGCCATGCTGCCCTTTGGGATTGCACCAGGGCCTTGATCTTGCCTGGCAGGCTGGACTCAGTTTGATCCCACTGTTTTATCTTTGGAAGTCAGCCCTCAGAGGGAACTTCTCCACATCCTGAGTTACTCTGTCTTATCGTCTTAGTTACTCATTCCCTTGTTTTCCTGTTTCTGCTTTGGTATGTGAGCTCCATCATGTCAGGGATTATCTTAACCCTTTGGGCTGCTAGAACAAAATGCCAGTGACTGGGCAGCTTAGAAAGAACAGAAATTTACTGGTATGTTCAAGGTCAAGGTGCTGGCAAGTTCAGGGTCTGGTGAGGTCCCAATTTTTGATTGACACCTTCTTGCTGTGTCCTTCTATAGTGAAAGGAGGCGAAAAAGCTTCTTCAGGTGTATTTTATGTGAACATTAACCTCCTCCATGAGGGCTCTACCTTTGTGATCTAATCCTCTCCTCAAGGCCTGTTACGGTTTGGATAAAAAACCAAAAGCTCACGTGTGAGACAATGCAGAAAGGTTCAGAGGAGAAATGATTGGGTTCTGAGAGTATTAACCCAATCAGTGATTTAATCCCTGATGGGATTAATTGAAGTGACTGGAGGAGGCTGGAATTGGGGCGTGGTTTTGGGGTGTATATTTTGTATCTGGAGAGTGGAGACTCTCTCCCTGCTTCCTGATGATGTGAGCTGCTTCCCTCTGCTACACTCTTCCACCATGATGTTCAGCCTCACCTTGAGCTCCAAGGCATGGAGTCAGCCTTCTATGGACTAGGACCTCTGAAACTGTGAGCCCTCAAATAAACTTGCCTCCTCTATAATTGTGCTGGTCAGATCATGTAGTCACAGCGGTGAAAAAGCTAAGATAAGACCTCATCTCTTAATACTGTCAAGTTGGGAATTATGATCACAATACACACATTTTTGGGATATGCAAGCATTCAGGTCACATCATAAATCTTTGTATGTTCATTGCTTTATCCCTGGATTTAGCATAGTACTGGCATGTATTAGGTACTTAAATAAATACTTGCTTGAGTATATGAACAATTATTGCCACCCTTCGAAATTCCTGAGAACAGGATTTTATTTTGTCAGCTGTACTACTAGCATCTAGCACCTTGACCAGCACTATGCAACAATCTACCTAGTGAAAGAGTGTAGGAATAAATGAGTAAATCAGTTAATCAAAATGATTCTCTAAGCCAGGCACAGTGGTGCACACCTGTAATCCTAGCATTTTGGGAGGCTGAGGCAGGAAGATCACAAGTTCAAAACCAGCCTCAGCAACTTGGCAAGATCCTGTATTATTAAAAAAACAAATAAAAAGGGCTGGGGATGTAGCTCAGTGGTTAAGCACTCCTGGGTTCAATCCCCAGTACCCTTTTCCCCCAAAAAGAAGATTCTCCAGTTTTAGCATCTCCAATAGCCAAGACTATATCCTTCATCACAAATTAAGAATATGTTAGCATATTGGAACATCAAAACCAAATCTGGAAATACTTGGATCCATTGTGGGAAAGGTGTAAAATTGGAAAGCAGCACACTCTAACCGTGAACTCCTGGAGAAGAGAGAAAGCTTTGGCCCTTTCTGTCACTGTCGTCTGGCTCTTGACACACACTCTATATAGCATTTTTCTCTTCGGCTGTGAGTAAAGAGGAAATACAACCATTATTAACAGCTCAACCTTAGAAGCATTTCTTCCCCAACTGCCTTCATGCCAGTTGCTCCTGAGCAGTCAGGAAACACATTGACCCACATTTCTGGTCAGGGTATTTTCTTCTGTCTCATGGTGACTGTCATTCAAACATGGCGGACCTTCCACAGACTCGACAAACTGAAAAGGAGAGTTAATCGAAGCACTCCCTGCTGGAACACTTGATTTGTTACACATATTCCCATACCTAAAGGGGATGAGGTCATTTCAAATATAAATCGCTAGTGTGAAAGAAAATTTTCCGAATTAAAAAAAAATCACAACAGAGTATACATTTAGATAAAGTTCCACACTGATTTGTACTTTCTGACATCTATTGGGGTTATTACAACCTGTGTTTCTTGGTTTTATTTAATAGAGGGCAAAATCTCATGTGTGAGAATTTATATTATACCTCTCTTGGATGCACGGTTTCTTTTCTCTCAAATCTAAATTCAAGTGTATTGTGGGATTTCTTTGACTTAAAAGACTTGAGTGTGTTAAAACTTTATAGCTACTGCTACAATTTTAGGATTTTCTGAGACTTAAGTCTGATTCTGGACCCTATGTCTAAAATGTTTTTCCTTGTTAGGAGAACACCTAGTCCCAGACCTGCCTGAATTGACAGGTGTGTTCCAAGGATTAATGATAATGTTTAAGAAATACAGAGTTCTGTGGATGAAATATGTTTCTTTGGCTCAAAACATTAGTGAGCCAGCTGAGTCTTTGCAGTGATAAAAATTGAATCAAATGTGTTTACCAGACCGGTGATTTCAGTGTGAATGCTACCTGTACATTTTCATCTGTCTAGCATACACATGACTTATTCACACTTCTCGCAGATGCAGTGGGATGAGAACAATGAACTTGAAATTTAATAACAGTTAATTTGTCAACTACTTCATCAGAACCATGGCATAAAAGACCTCAAAGCTTTTTTGGTAGATTTAGCACCGGAACCATTGTGATAGAGCTGAACCTTCTACATAACATAGTCCTCTCCTATCACTCTGCCCTCTCGGTGGAAATTGCCTCCTTCCTTGGCGATTCTTCTGCTTGACTTTAAGACCAATCTATATGATAATGTTTGCCTGAAGTCCTCAGCCTGGCGCACCTGCCCACACCTCTCCTGGGCTCTTTTATCACTGTCGGTGTTTTCTGCGTTGATTCACTGCTCTATTGTACATGAGCCACAGAGGACTGTCTCTCTTTGGATTCTGAAAATGAATTTTTTTTTTTTAATGTTTAACAAAGCATCATGCATGCAAACAGGGATGTAATTAGCGTCTCTCAGATTATCAATTAGTTGCAGCCGGAGGCTGTATCAATTTCTGCAGATCAATTAATACAGAGAATCAGTACTTTATTGGTAGTTCTGGGCTTTGCCCACTGCTGCATAGACTTACAGTGAGATATTCTAGAACCATTCTGTTGATGTTCTGCAGATTGCCTTCAGGATGGTGTAGGAGGTTTTACTGGTCTGAAGGAACTCAAGTAACTTTTAAAGTGTGAAATATTTTGGGGGCTATTGTGGTCTAGGAGAATTGGCCTCCCCACATACGATTTTGATGGACATTTTGGTCATAAGAAAAAATTAACCAGGCACAGTGGCTCACGCCTGTAATCCCAGTGACTCAGACAGCTGAGGCAGGAGGATCAAGAGTTCAAAGACACCCTCAGCATCTTTGTGAGGTCCTGTTTCTAAATAAAATATAAAAAGGGCTGGATATGTGGCTCAGTGGTTAAGCACCCTGGGTTCAATCCCCAGTACCAAAAAAAAAAAAAAAAAAAAAAAAAAAAAAAATTACATGTGGATAAAATAAGTATCTAGCAAAAAGGTATCATCATTTATGGAAATAAGCCAAAAGAGAAATTTAAAAATCTCATTTCAGTTCTTTAGAACATAGTTGATTTGTTTTAGGTTGTTGATTTAACAAAGTTTTCTTTGGTTAGCTTTTAATAAAATGTTTGTATTGTACCTGTAAAATAGTTTACATCATTGAATATTATTATCATACTTAATAATATTATCAAATATTTATTGAGTTACTTGCATAATTCTTGGCATACAGTAAGCTTTAAACAAGCAATTCTTGGATTCATTAAATTATATAGAAAAAAATTAATTTTTAATGTAGAAAGACAGCACTGAGGTGTGTTTGGAGCGAAATGCAAACAATGCTTCTAAAATTAAAATCTACCTACTGTGTTTATTCTAGATCACATTCTATTCAAACAGTTGTATTTTGGATTCAAATACTGCCCATGTTTTTCTCTTACTTCAGCCTTTCGGATCAACTGAACACACATCTATGGAGAACAAAGTCAGGAGCTAGAGGTGGAGACTCCTGGAGGCTTGGCCACAGTGCCAGCCTCCCAGGGCTGGTAGACCTCAGGCTGGGAGACCCCTCTGGGTCTAACATACTTTGCTTCCCTGGGATTTCTGAGGGTCTCCCATAGAACTCGAAGTCCTTCTGAGTTGTTCCATGGAAGAAATCCCCAATCAGTGGGAAACGTTATCTACTGTAGCTCCCTTCTGCTGAGTCCTAACACTCATTAACCTTTTAAAGCTTCGTGTGCCTAAAATAGTGTTGCTACAATGCTTACTGAAATATATTTGATCACGGAATTCTTTTGTCCAAAGTTTCATCAATATACCAAGGATCTAATGTTCTTATCAGCATATTCTAAGCAATGTTGTCTTAAGTTGCTCTCAGTAATTTATGTAGATTATAAAAGCAAGATGAAGTTAAAAAATGCAGATTTTGGATATTACAAAATGTTGGAGGTGTGCTCATGATGGAGGAAGAGGAAGCAAAACAGGAGGTTACAAGGTGATGGAGATCAATTTCAAGCAGAAGTATGCTATTTAAAACTATTAACAATCTGGGCACAGTGGCACACACCTGTAATCCCAGCAGTTTGGGAAGCTTGGGCAAGAGGATCATGAGTTCAAAGCCAGCCTCAGCAAAAGCGAGACAGTAAGCAACTCAGTGAGACCCTGTCTCTAAATAAAGTACAAAATAGGGCTTGGGATGTGGCTCAGTGGTCAAGTGTCCCTGAGTTCAATCCCTGGTACTCCCCCCTAAAACCCCCCCAAAACAAACAAACAAACCAAAAAAACTATTGACAAGAGCCATAGGTAAATATTTAGGGATCTCTTGATGCAGAGGTTATTGTCCATAGTGATTCAGAAATAAAATTCATGTGAACCAAGGAGGCAAAGATGGTTAGGGTAATTTAATTTGTAACCCAAATGGAATCTATGTGAGATAAAAACAGTGAAGAAAAGCACAAAAATCACAACACTGGAAGAGGTCTTGAAAAAGTCAATTCCATCTTTATTCCATCTCAGAAGTTCTCCACTGAAAATAAAACAATTACTTTGTTCATGAGTTTTTCCAATTTTCATAACTATTATGTCATGGAATTCTAATACCTAATTCAAATAACATCACTGAAAATTTGAGGCTGTTTCCTCATGCCTTGCATACCCATCTACTGTCACCACCTGGAATTGTGCCATTGTTCACCTGAATTCATTAAGTCCCTCTCTTCCTACAGAGAGGGATTGAAACTCTGAAAATTTTCAAAATCTGAAGTGCCACTTCTGTCACAGAGAAAATGGCAGCAATATCTTCTTCATTTCCGACTGCAGTGTTTTCAGATGCTCCCATACAAACAAGGAAAGACTACGTAAGTCCCCGTTCACTGGGAAGATGACAGAAGAGGTTTTTCAGCAACGTATTTGATAAAGAACTGGGATTTCTCTCAATATGGCCCTTGGAAACACAAAGGTAGTTTATGTGAGTTTAAGTTACTGACTTAATAACTGCCTGGTCGACAAAGTTAGGTGGCATGTGGATTTTTCAATTCTCTTTCAAGTCAAGTCTCTGGTTAGAAAAGAGGGACTTCGCTGGTGTCAGGTGGTTCTTCAAGGACAGGGAAAGCTGCTTGGAAAGCAGGCACAGGTGCTCTGAAGGGATTCTGGATTGTGACTCTGTTCCCAGAGTGCTTTTGAACACGCATGAAGAATGTATTCATCTGCCTTCAGTTCAATAATTAATGCCGCTATTCCTGCAGCTACTGTTAGAATAACAAATACAGGCAACTTGAGACTTTAAAGGGACTTCATTTAAGATGCTTTATTTCATGGCACACGTTGGCTTTGATGGATATATTGTTCTAAACCTTATAGTGACATAAAATGGAGAGATCCTTTTAAAAATTTTGTGGGCATTTTTGTGACCTCCATAAAAGAAGAGATCATACATTATTTGGCAGAATATTTTATTAAATTTTTATTCATCATAAAAGGGAGAACAAAGCATTCCACTGATTCTCCCAGCATGATGGAATGCAGCTCTGATTGGAAGCTAGACGATTCTTTGCCCTTGATATGGAAGATAACTTTGCCTTCAGAGCTATCAAGTTATTTCATGCCAACCTTGGTGCTCTTCAGGAGATTTAACTCCAGAATTTCACCTGAATTCTGTGAAAATCCTGAAATTGAAGTAGCTTCATGGAGAAAATACCTCTGGTATTTTCCTCCGGAGTTCTGTTTCTATGAATTTCTGGCTTCATGGTGGCTGTTTCTCAGCAGCTTCTCAAAAGTGCCCTTTGTATATAAAGGGCGTTTACTTTATATATAAAGAATGGATCCAGAGGTCATTTTCTGGACGTCATTTTCTACCTCTCACCAAATTTCCTACCAGATTGTTCCGCTTACTTTCAATATTTTATAAAGGAAATCTAACTTTAGCATTATATTTGTAACTCGATTTTTAATTTATTCATCCTCTTCTTTGTTGCTGTACAGGGTATCAGTTCTGAAAGAGACCTTTGAGGCCATGTGCTCTTGGTCGCCATTTTTGATGAAGTTATTTATGTGTCTCAGGTCACACAATGTACTGTAGAAAGAGTATAAACTAGATTTCGGACAACCAAAATCATATGTGATCACAGACTATTGGAATGCCTATTTTGAACCTAAGAATAATTTCAAAATCCACTGATCTGATACTCCAGCAAGTGTTGAGCACATGGTAAGTTTTTGCCCCATATTCGTAGACCTGAAAGAGTAAATAACATCTGTCAAGTAACAGCTGACTTAAAAACTGATTTTTGTGCATTTGTTTCATTTAATATTATAAGTTATTCTCTATTCATTTATTTTTAAAAATATTTTTTGCATAAACTAACAAACTCATTTTTCAGCATAAATTCATAAACTTAACCTCTTCTAAATGGAGTTGAGGAGTCAACCATAGTCATCTCTGAGGTCAAGTACAGTATTTCTCAAATGCCCATTACCCCTGTGCTGGCCTGGTTGGTAGGACATATTCATTCACAAATACTGAAACCAGCCCTCCCTGAGTTGGGTGATAATATTCTTTTCACATTTGGGAGTGTCTGAGAGTGAAAAGATAAAAAATTACCCAAATGCCAACTAGTTCTTTTTAATACCCAAAATTTTATCTAGGCCGAAATCATTCATTTCACATGTATCTCAGAAAATTTGAAAACCAAATTTTAATCACAAGTTTATATTTTTGGGTCAAAGAAATTTATAAATGCACTTTTTTTTTTTTCTGTTAGAAAATCATAGTCTAGCAATGACTTGCCAAGGTCATCTCCAGAACAATGACATGTAGGGTTTTTTTTTTTTTTTTTTTTTTTCCTTGTTAAGAGTTCTTTATTTTTTTTTAAAGTTTTATTAATAATAAGTACAGTTTTATTAGCAATTTTAAAATGGTAGGTTTTAGCCAGCATTTTTTTTTTTTCTATTGTAAACAAATGGGATACATGTTGTTTCTCTGTTTGTACATGGCGTAAAGGCATACCATTTGTGTAATCATAAATTTACATAGAGCAATGTTGTTTGATTCATTCTGTTATTTTTTTCCCTTCCCCCCACCCCTCCCACCCCTCTTTACCCTCTATACAGTAGTTCCTTCCTCCATACTTGCCCCCCTCCCTAACCCTAACTCTAACCCTTCCCTCCCCCCCATTATGTGTCAACCTCCACTTATTAGCGATATCATTCGTCCTTTGGCTTTTTGAGATTGGCTTATCTCACTTAGCATGATATTCTCCAATTTCATCCATTTGCCTGCAAATGTCATAATTTTATCATTCTTTATGGCTGAGTAATATTCCATAGTATATATATACCACAGTTTCTTTATCCACTCATCAATTGAAGGGCATCTAGGTTGGTTCCACAGTCTGGCTATTGTGAATTGAGCAGCTATGAACATTGATGTGGCTGTATTTCTGTAGTATGCAGATTTTAAGTCCTTTGGGTATAGGCCAAGGAGTGGGATAGCTGGGTCAAATGGTGGTTCCATTCCAAGTTTTCTAAGGAATCTCCACACTGCTTTCCATAGCGGCTGCACTAATTTGCAGCCCCACCAGCAGTGTATGAGTGTACCTTTCTCCCCACATCCTCGCCAACACCTGTTGTTGCTCGTATTCTTGATTATCGCCATTCTAATTGGGGTGAGATGGAACCTTAGGGTGGTTTTGATTTGCATTTCTCTTATTACTAGAGATGTTGAACATTTTTCCATATGTTTGTTGATTGCTTGTAGATCTTCTTCTGTGAAGTGTCTATTCATTTCCTTAGCCCATTTGTTGACTGGACTGTTTGAATTCTTGGAGTAGAGTTTTTTGAGTTCTTTATAGATTCTGGAGATTAGTGCTCTATCTGAAGTATGATTGGCAAAGATATTCTCCCACTCTGTAGGCTCTTTCTTCGCGTTGCTGATAGTTTCCTTTGCTGAGAGAAAGCTTTTTAGTTTGAATCTATCCCAGTGGTTGATTCTAGCTTTTATTTCTTGTGCTATGGGAGTCCTGTTAAGGAAGTCTGGTCCTAGACCAACAAGATGAAGATTTGGACCTACTTTTTCTTCTATAATCTGCAGGGTCTCTGGTCTGATTCCGAGGTCCTTAATCCATTTTGAGTTTAGTTTCGTGCATGGTGAGAGATATGGGTTTAGTTTCATTCTGTTGCATATGGATTTCCAATTCTCCCAGCACCATTTGTTGAAGAGGCTATCTTTTCTCCATTGCATATTTTTGGCCCCTTTGTCTAGTATGAGAAAATTGTATTTATTTGGGTTTGTGTCCGTGTCCTCTATTCTGTACCATTGATCTACCTTTCTATTTTGGTACCAATACCATGCCGTTTTTGTTACTATTGCTTTGTAGTAGAGTTGAAGATCTGGTATTGCAATACCCCCTGTTTCACTCTTCCTGCTAAGGATTGCTTTAGCTATTCTGGGTTTCTTATTCTTCCAGATGAATTTCATAATTGCCTGCTCTATTTCTGTAAGGTACGTCATTGGGATTTTAATTGGAATTGCATTGAATTTGTATAGCACTTTAGGTAGTATGGCCATTTTGACAATATTAATTCTTCCTATCCAAGAACATGGAAGATCTTTCCATCTTCTAAGGTGTTCTTTAATTTCTTTCTTTAGTGTTGTATAGTTCTCATTGTAGAGGTCTTTCACCTCTTTTGTGAGATTGATTCCCAAGTATTTTATTTTTTTCGAGGCTATTGTGAATGGGGTAGTTTTCCTAATTTCTCTTTCTGAAGATTCATCACTTATGTATAAAAATGCGTTGGATTTATGGGCATTGATCTTGTAACCTGCTACTTTACTGAAATCACTTATGAGTTCTAAGAGTTTTCTGGTGGAATTTCCAGGTTCCTCTAAATATATAATCATGTCATCAGCGAACAGGGATAGTTTGAGTTCTTCTTTTCCAATTCGTATCCCTTTAATTTCTTTGGTTTGTCTAATTGCTCTGGCCAGAGTCTCACGAACGATGTTGAATAGAAGTGGTGAAAGAGGGCATCCCTGCCTTGTTCCAGTTTTTAGGGGGAATGCTTTCAGTTTTTCACCATTTAGAATGATATTAGCCATGGGCTTAGCATAAATGGCCTTTACAATATTAAGGAATGTTCCCACTATCCCTATTTTTCCTAGTGTTTTGAGCATGAAGGGGTGCTGTATTTTATCAAATGCTTTTTCTGCATCTATTGAAATAATCATGTGATTCTTGACTTTAAGTCTATTAATATGGTGAATTACGTTTATTGATTTCCTGATGTTGAACCAACCTTGCATCCCTGGGATGAAACCCACTTGATCATGGTGCACTATCTTTTTAATATGTTTTTGTATGCGATTTGCTAAAATTTTGTTGAGAATTTTTACGTCGATGTTCATTAAGGATATTGGTCTGAAATTTTCTTTCCTTGATGAGTCTTTGTCTGGTTTAGGTATCGGTGTGATATTGGCTTCATAGAATGAGTTTGGGAGGGTTCCCTCCTCTTCTATTTTATGGAATACTTTGAGAAGTATTGGAATGAGCTCTTCCTTAAAGGTTTTGTAGAACTCAGCTGAGAACCCATCTGGTCCCGGACTTTTCTTTGTTGGTAGGCTTTTGATGACTTCTTCTATTTCAGTACTTGAAATTGGTCTATTTAAATTGTTTATGTCCTCCTCATTCAGTTTAGGCAATTCATATGTCTCTAGAAACCTGTTGATGTCTTCGAAATTTTCTATTTTGTTGGAGTATAGATTTTCAAAATAGCTTCTAATTATGTTTTGTATTTCCATCCTGTCTGTAGTGATATTTCCTTGTTCATTCCGAATTTTAGTGATTTGGGTTTTCTCTCGTCTTCTCTTTGTTAGTGTGGCTAAAGGTTTATCAATTTTGTTTATTTTTTCGAAGAGCCAACTATTTATTTTGTCAATTTTTTGTATTGTTTCTTTTGTTTCAATTTCATTGATTTCAGCTCTGAGTTTAACAATTTCCTGTCTTCTACTACTTTTGGTGCTGTTCTGTTCTTCTTTTTCTAAGGCTTTGAGCTGTAGTGTTAGGTTGTTTATTTGTTGAGTTTTACTTCTTTTATTAAATGCGCTCCATGAAATAAATTTCCCTCTAAGTACTGCTTTCATAGTGTCCCAGAGGTTTTGATATGATGTTTCTTTGTTCTCATTTACCTCTAAGAATTTTTTAATTTCCTTCCTAATATCTTCTGTTATCCATTCATCATATAATAGCATATTGTTTAATCTCCAGATGTTGGAATAGTTTCTGTGTTTTACTCTTTCATTTATTTCTAACTTCAATCCATTATGATCTGATAGAATACATGCTAGTGTCTCTATCTTCTTGTATTTGCTAACATTAGCTTTGTGGCATAATATATGGTCTATTTTAGAGAAGGATCCATGTGCTGCTGAGAAGAAAGTGTATTCACTCTTGGTTGGATGGAATATTCTATAAATGTCCGTTAAGTCTAAATTATTGATTGTGTTGTTGAGATCTATGGTTTCTTTGCTCAATTTTTGTCTGGAAGATCTGTCCAGTGGTGAGAGCGGCGTGTTAAAATCACGTAGTATTATTGTGTTGTGGTCTATTTGGTTTCTGAAATTGAGAAGGATTTGTTTGACATACATAGATGAGCCACTGTTTGGGGCATAGATGTTTATGATTGTTATATCTTGCTGATTTATGCTTCCCTTAAGCAGTATGAAATGACCTTCTTTATCCCTTCTGACTAACTTTGGCTTGAAGTCCACATTATCGGAAATGAGGATGGATACTCCAGCTTTTTTGCTGAGTCCATGTGCATGGTATGTTTTTCCCCATCCTTTCACCTTTAATCTATGGGTATCTTTTTCTATGAGGTGAGTCTCTTGCAGGCAACATATTGTTGGATCTTTCTTTTTAATCCAGTCTGCCAGTCTATGTCTTTTGATTGATGAATTCAGGCCATTAACGTTCAGGGTTATTATAGAGAAATGATTTGGTTTCCCGGTCATTTGGTTCATTTTTAAAATTTTGTTTATTTATTTGTTTGACACAACTTGTTTCCTCCTTTATTTGACAATTCCTTTAGGATAATTCCTCCCTTTGCTGATTTGCTTCTTTGTTTTTCATCTCTTCCTCATGGAATATTTTGTTGAGAATGTTCTGTAATGCTGGCTTTCTTTTTGTAAATTCTTTTAGCTTTTGTTTATCATGGAAGGATTTTATTTCATCGTCAAATTTGAAGGTAAGTTTTGCTGGGTATAAGATTCTTGGTTGGCATCCATTTTCTTTCAGGGCTTGAAAAATGTTGTTCCAGGACCTTCTAGCTTTTAGGGTCTGGATTGAAAAATCTGCTGATATGCGTATTGGTTTCCCCCTGAATGTAATTTGGTTCTTTTCTCTCACAGCCTTTAAAATTCTGTCTTTATTTTGTATGTTAGGTATTTTCATTATAATGTGCCTTGGTGTGGGTCTGTTGTAATTTTGTGTATTTGGAGTCCTGTAAGCCTCTTGAACTTGATTTTCCATTTCATTCTTCAGATTTGGGAAATTTTCTGATATTATTTCATTGAATAGGTTGTTCATTCCTTTGGCTTGTTTCTCTAGGCCTTCCTCAATCCCAATAATTCTTAAATTTGGCCTTTTCATGATATCCCATAGTTCTTGTAGATTCTGTTCATGATTTCTTACCATCTTCTCTGTTTGTTCAGCTTTGTTTTCAAGATTAAATATTTTGTCTTCAATGTCTGAGGTTCTGTCTTCCAGGTGTTCTATTCTATTGGATATGCTTTCTATGGAGTTCTTAATTTGGTTTATTGTTTCCTTCATGTCAAGGATTTCTGTTTGGTTTTTTTTCAATATCTCTAACTCTTTATTGAAATGATCTTTTGCTTCCTGTATTTGCTCTTTTAACTGTCGATTGGTGCGATCAATCAATGCTTGCACTTGCTCTTTCATCTCATCATTCAATGCTTGCATTTGCTCTTTCATCTCCTCGTTTGCTTCTCTGATCATTTTAATTATGTACATTCTGAACTCCTTTTCTGTCATTTCTTCTGCCATGCTGTCATTGGGTTTTATTGATGTAACATCTAGATTTGTTTGCAGCATTTTCTTTCCTTGTTTTCTCATGTTGTTCAGATATCAGTGGACCGCTGAGATATTGCAGATTTCCTCTGTTGATTTACAATGACCCTGAAGATTTCTATATATATCCCCTCTTAGCCTTCAGTAGGCTGAAGTCTTGGAGGAGGCTGATAATGCGGTGCTCCACAAGGAAGCTGCCTCTCTAGGAGTGGTGGCCTTCAGGTGGGGTATATTCCCTGCTAGTGGGCAGAGGTGCCTCCACTTGTTGACCTATGGTCATCCAAAGGGGACCTAGGC
This sequence comes from Sciurus vulgaris, assembly GCF_902686455.1. Lineage (NCBI taxonomy): Eukaryota > Metazoa > Chordata > Mammalia > Rodentia > Sciuridae > Sciurus > Sciurus vulgaris. The sequence goes on from NC_136469.1 coordinate 9,797,110, forward strand.
TGTGGGCTGAGGCAAGGCCTGTTTGGGCCTGAGCCTCTGGTTTTACCGTCCTTGTGGGAAACCTCACCCAGCAGGGAAGACTCACCCGGTGGGGAGGTCTCGCTGGTCAGTTTCCTCCTAGAGGTTCCCCTCAATTTACAGCTACTGCCTGGGCTGGGCTGCCTTCCTCTGCAAAGTTTCCAGGGGCCCGGCCCTACCTCCTGGGCCTGGGAGCCTCACCCTTCGCAGATGAATCTCCTTAGGCTGCCCCTCCTCAGAGAATTTGCCCATAGGCCTGGAACCTTCGCTCCGCCCTAAGCCTGTCTCTGTGCGGCTCTTCCACCCAGAAGCCTCCTAGATCCTGGGACCCTGTTCTGCACCTAATCGCCTGGCTGCGTGGCCCCTCCTCTGAGCAGCCACCTGTGGCCCCGAACAATCGCTCTGAGTCCCAGAGACCCGCCACAGGCCTCTTCCTCCAGACAGCCGCCCAGTATGCCGGTGCGGTCACTAGGAGTCCAAGAAACTCACTTCGTGCCTCCTCCTCCCACCAACCACCCGTAGCCCGGGGCAATCAATCACTCCGAGTCGAAGTGACCCTGCCCGTTCCTCCTCCTTCTCCAGATAACCCCCCGGGTGTTCAGGAGCAGTCCCTCTGAGTGGCTCTGAATCCACGTGACCCGCTGCACGGGTCCTCTGGGCAACCGCCCGGAGCTCTGGTGTGGTCCCTCAAGACCAAGCGTCCCACCACGCTTCTCCTCCAGGCAGCCCCCCTGTGTTCAGGAGCTGTCACTTTAAGACCAAACAACTCACCACTCGCCTTCTCCTCTGAGCAGCCGCCTGGAGCGCTAATGCAGTCACTGCGAGTCCAAAGGACCCGCCGCGCTCCTTCTCCTCCTTCTCCTACTCCTCCGGGCAGGCCCCGGGGTTCAGAAGTGGTCAGGGTCCAAACAGCTCGCCACGCAGCCCCTTCTCTGGCAACCGCCTGTAGTTCCCGTATAGTCACCCGAATCCAAGCGGCTGCTCCTCTTCCTCCTCGTCCTCAGGGCAGGCCCCGGGGTTCAGAAGCGTCGTTCTGATTCCAAACAGCTCGCCGCGCGGCTTCTCCTCTGGCAACCGCCTGCAGCTCTGGCGCAGTCTCTCCGAATCCAAGTGGCCACGCTCCTCTCCTCCTCCTCAGGGCAGGCCTCGGTGTCCTGAGTCCACACAGTTCTCCCCGCCACTCCTCCCCCGGGCAGCCGCCGGAGCCCCAGTGGCTGCTCCGAGTCCCAGCGCTGTGCCGAGCGGCCTCCTCTATGGCGCTCCAGCGGGGGGAGGGGCGTCTCGCCGGCAGTTCTACTTCACAAAGTTTCCTGCGTTCCGGGACCCCCGTCCCATCCGGGATGCCCCCCCAGGGGGTGAGAGTCACCCGGCTACTTTGAGTTGGTCCCAAGCGTCTCAATATCTCCTCTCTTGAATCCTGAGTTCTGGAGCAACACGTAATGCAGCCACCCTCTAGGCCGCCATCTTGAAAACCCTCCATGTAGGGTTTTGATAGACTTCTTTGATTGTTGACTAACATTTATTACAAAGAATGGAGAGCTTTATTTTACTTGTCTGTTTGTGTTGGAGTTTTAAATATCCATCATGCAAAGGCATTTATTATTTAAATAAAATCTGATTCCAGTAACATGGTGGAATCATCCATCTTTGTGTTAGTGTCTTAATGAGGACATTTATAATGTAGTAATAGAGATGGATAGTTAAAGAGGTATTGATCCCCATAATATTTTATTGGAATGTAATCTATCTTTCAAATTTTGTATCATGTCTGATTTTTAATATCTTGGTGCTAAGTATCATGATTGTTCATTAACCCACTTCTATTTCTCTCTGCTTTTAAGTTTCAAAAATACCATAATTAATTTCTCTCTCAAAACTGTATTTCTTATCTCTAAGATCCCTTCTTTATGACATCTTCAGCATCATCAGTTTCAAATCCTAGATGGACCATGTTGTGTTCAATTTGCTACCACTCAGTTGGAATGAATACTATTACAGCTTTTAAGTCCTTTATACCTTACTCTGCTGTTCTCTTTCATTTTCACATAACCTAGTGCTCAAGCTTTGAAATAGATCCTGTTATGTGGAAAGAGTCAATTAATTCACACTTTGATCTAATGAGATAGGCTCTATCCTTGGACAGGATTTATGGGCATGACAGTAAAGTCCCTCACTCTATCCCAAATAGAGTCTTCCCAGTTCAACAAGCTGTTAGGCATTTGGAACTCTTTTCTGGCTTTCTATATGTGGCTTTTCAGCCTTGCTTTCCACACTTCCATGGTATAAATTATCCACTTTAGAATCTAAAATGTGCTTGAGATATTTCTGAAAATGATTCTCAGTGTAGACAGGATTTAATTGAAGATGGAGCTGTAGATCAAATGCATTCTCCTGAATGGTCATCAGATGTCTGAAACACCAGGCAGTGGCTGGCTGCTTCTCAGCTGAGCGCCTGTTAAAGCTCCTGGCTGTGTATGCTGTAATACCAGCCAGCTGGAAGGAAGGCATTCCCTGACCGACTTATCAGTCACATATTCTAGTGTGGACCTGCTCCTTCCATGCAGTAATTTCATTGCAGTTTCTTTAAAAAAATTAGTCGACACATCTATTTTTAACCCACAACTTCCTTTAACCTCTCAGATGTACTTGATGGACGATAGTATAGAACAACACAGTTCTGAATTTAGACAGAGATTATATTCTGAAAGATGAATTGCAAGTCGTTGATTGAAAATCTGTTTCCCCACCCCAAATGATATTGCCCTTATTGCTTAGGTTTATTACTACCCTAACATAGTACCTGGGACAGTATAGGTACCAAATAAAATTTGTGGAACAAATGGCTAAATGCAAAGTTCACACTGTAAAATTGGTCCCAGCGTAAGATAACGATTCCTATGAGGAAATACTTTCAGAGTCCCACTCTGATGAGATGCCAGTCCAGAGGCAGGTGCGCTACACAGGAGCAGAAGAGGTCTGTCCAATTGTCACTGTGAACAGAAACTTCTCTGGTCCAGCAGGGTGGGACCTGTGCTCACAGCTGGCCTCTCTCCTCTACTATCCTGCAGGTCCCATGAGTTTGCTTCCTGCTTCCCCGACCCTCTATGTAGTTTCGCATATTTTAATTAAACGGCCACTCCTGAAATAAAGAGGAAAATGATTTCTCAAGACTTCTTTCCCTCCCCCTTCCCATTTGTGCTCATGATGAGAAAGGATAGCAAATATTTAAAAAGAAAGAAAACAACAGAAGCCCCATAAACTTCCTTCTGTATTTCCTCTTTATATTTTCCTTTCTAGTTGTTCATAACAAAAAAAAAATGTTTTGTACAAATTTTAAAAGACAATGTTTTTTACTCTCAAAGGGCAATGAAAAGATTTTTCTTTTAAAATGTTTGTGGTTAGGCTTTTTTGGGCCCTTGATCAGGCTTGGGCCAGAGTCTGGGACTTTTTAAGTCCTCCCAGACTGTGTCAGGTAACCTGGGCTGATTAAAACCCGCTCTGAAGCTCACTGGCACGCAACAATCGACGAGTCTCTCGCTTCTGCAGCTGAGATCTGCTGGGGGATCAGGGATGCAGGTGGGGCTTGGTGAAAGGCTGGAGGAGGTTCTGGTCTCTCCAGGTCCTCTCTTCTGGGATCAGTGGGCTATCCACTTTGCCTGCTCACAATAGAGTGCAAGAGAACAAACCTGGTGGCATAGCACTTCCCAAGCCTTGGCTTGCTTATATCCCAGAGGCTGAAGAAGTCACGGGTGGGACAGAAATGCCTCACTTTGCAATAGGAGCTGCAAAGTCACATGGCAAAGAGGTGACCCAGGAAGAATGTGGCAATGAAACAACAATGCAACCCACCACCCAGGTCCAGAGGGAGAGCGTGTGCTATAGCAGGAATGCTAATAACTTGGCATCTTTCAAAACCAATGTTCTCTAAATAAATGTTTGTATTTATTTCATGGAGGCGGAGAGAAATCAAATGTCTATTAGAACAAATAGTGCAGAGAAAGTGACTCAGTAATTTATGTTTCCTTGCCAAACCAGTGTCAATATTTTGAAAGAAAATAAAAAAAAGGTAAAAATAGTGTGACTGTTAAGAACGTACTGAGCCAAGTTGCTTGGATTTAAATGCCAGCTCTGTCACTTACTGTGTGACCTAGGCAAAGTCATTTAGCCTCTGTCAGATATAATGATCACTAAGAGGAATGCCGTTCTCTCTTTAGCTTTCTTTTCCATATGCGAAGTCAGACAACTTCTTTGGAGGCAAAGAATTTAAAATTTAGGCATAAAACATAGTGTGCTTCACTCAGCTCTATCACTTAGCTCTTGGAATTTCACATGATTGCAACTGACTTTTATCTGCCTACAACTGCAAATGTTCATTAAAACGTCCTCAGTAGAGCTAGCCCTGCAGTAGTGGGGGCTGTTTACTTGAGGGCATGTTAAGTCTGCTAAGGATGATTTTCCAAGTCTCAACATTTATTCCAGTTCCATTTTAGCACTTTTACAAATCAGTCCCTCATTTGGCTATTGGCATGACTCCCTGTAATTCTGATCTGGTTCTTCTGGTCCCAGAGAAGAGGCTAGAGCTGAATTGGTTTAAGAATCTGACCAGTCTAGAAGGAAGGGCAAATCCCTAAGAGGTTCTGCAATATCACATAAGGACACATAAGTACGGAGCTACTGGCTGGGACCAAAGCTTCCATAAGTTGTTTGAAGTGGGAGGTGAGATTGCAAAAGACGTATTTGAATAATGAGGCTAAATCACTGTGCAAGAAAGGAGGGTTTAGTAAAACACAGATGTAAGCATTTCTGTGTGGGATAGGAACATTTGGAACCAGGGTTGGATTACTAGGGACAACAGAAGAGGCTGGTCACATTTTCAGTAAAAAGCAGGGGAAGATCCTAGTTTTTGTGACTCTGCTTTTAATGATTGTTTTTATTTACAAATCAAATGTGGATTAACTTAAAGAAAAGGGTTTCTATTTTAGAAACCCTTTTTTATATATCCATCTTCACTGAGAGAAGAGTTTTTTTTTCTTATCAAATCATTGATCAATCTCTTTGAAGTTAGCTACACAATATAGTTCATTGTAGTATGTGCCATGATTGAACGTTTTCCTATTTCTGGATATTTTGGCTTTTGCTACATTTTACTATAAAATGTATGTTTTTAACATATTTGTGCATAAATTATCATCAGTGTGCATAATCAGTGGGTCAAAAGTATACATTTTAAAGGCTCTAATACATATCCCTAGGTGGTGTTCATTTATAAGTCTTGTGACTTGGTCCAGGGTTGTGGGGTCAATATGAGAACAGAAAATTGGAGGCTGCTTAATTTCTTCTTCTGACCTAAGTATTTTTTATTCTTTTTACTGTTTCCTCGGACTCTTCCTGATCTTGTGCCAGTGTTCTTTGCAAAGAAGTTGACAACGTGGAGCATGCTGCTATTTCAAAGGATCTCTAGTGTGCTAGGAGAACAAGAGGTTCTTCTACAGCAGCTTACTGCTTTGGTGATGCGAGGCTACTGTTGAAGCAGGGAAGAGAAGGAAGTGCGGGGCCACGCACTGAGTCAGGAGCACCGCCAGATTAGTTTAGGATTAGCCCTCCGGATTCAGCTAGCCACACATCTAGGCAGAGGAGGAGGAAGCGCTTGGTGTCTGTTGCCTGCCAGGAAGAGTGGATCCAACTGGTCAGCTCTCCAGCCTCCCTTCAACAAATGTGAGCATCATCGGCGAGCTGAATGCCAATGAGGTCAAGTTGGTGGGCACCAGGAAGGGGCTTTCGGGCAGGGTGAGGAAAGAGGAGAGCACTGGAGTAGAAAGGGCGTGGAAGAAGACCATGGGCAGTGGCCCTGTTGGGGAAAGTTGAGTGACAGGTGGAGAAAGTTCAGTTCATTTTTTTCTATAGTTGCTGAATATTTCTTTGATACTGCAAAGGAGATCTAAATTGCTTTGTTTTCAGTTGCCTGGAAAAAATTGGCCTGGATTCAGGTGGGTTACCAAGATGACCGGGAATATTTATCCTGGCGCTTTAGGAATTTAAATGGGACAGAAATTCAAGCAGCGGCTGCTCTGTTGTCATTGAAATCTCATTATATTCCAGGTTGATATGATCAAGAGAAATGCTATAATTTCAGAAGTTTACAAACTGTTCAAAGAGGTGTGACATAGATAAAATTTTATATTTTGAGTGATTGTCACAAGCTGCACTATTTTTTAAAGTTGAACATTTTGTACATTTTGATAATTATATGTACTTATGAATATCAAAAGAATAACAGTGATTTTTATAAGAGTTTCTAATTAAAGTCAGCTAATGACACAGGATTTAGAGCCATTACCTATCTGGCAAGCTAACATTCTAAAAACTTGAAGAAAAAAACCAATTTGTATAAGGAAAGAAAATTACAGTCGATAAGCAGACTGTTAGTCAAAGGCTTTATTATTTCAGTGATGATTGCAATTAGTTGTAATTATTTTTTAAGAAATTAAGTGTCCTGATAAATGCCCATTTAATTTTCTTTCATGGGCATAAGACTTTCCTTTTAAGTAAGAATGCAGCTTTATTAAGTAAATGACACAAATGCACCATGGTTTCATAGCAAATTAACAGTGAAAAATGAGAAGTTTTGGATTTCCTGAATATATGATGTTTACTGTGCCTCTGTGACACAATGAATATTTGAAACAGTGTGATACAAGTGACCCCAAGGCATGACCAGAGTTTTAACCACCGGGCTGGAGACCAGGGTAGCTTGATTTCTCCAAGATGCAGATGCAGGGAGCCTGGCCTCCTAGACTTGGTGACCCCGTGCGTCCAGCCGACCTGCTGAGTTGTGATGAGTGCTTTTAATACCTGGGAACAATTAGTTCCTGAAATGTCACAACTAGAGATTTTTATGGTGTCACTGAAGGTGAAATGAGACATGAAGCGATTTCAGGGGACTCTTGCCTGTGCGTGGGCTGTGACAGGAACTTAGGGGCTGGTGTGGCGTGCCTGCCACCTTGGTCTGCTGGGCCTGGCCCTTCGTTTTCTCTGTATCCCTCACACTTTTGTCCTCCTGAATTCATACTGGAAGTACTCCAGCTATTTATTACGACTTTGAAGTCCTGTTCTGAAAGAGACAGCATACTGAACATACCAATTTATTTTAAAGTAGACGAGTCACCATTTTTACCATCTGTATGTTATCTCTTCCTATCAGGTTGTGTACCTTAAATCAACACAATGAAACTTATTTTAAAAAAATTAGATAATGATCTAATGGTCAAGGAAAAAATGAAGAAAAAGCAGACCTGAGACACATGAAGTAAGATACGTGGGCCAGCATGCATTAATCAGAGGCAAGACGGGGAATAACTGGTGAGGTTCGGTACTGTTGGGTGGGATAAAGAACATCAAATACGATGTCATTGTAGGAGTCCAGAGGCGGGAGAGAGTGTCGTGCTGAGAAGTGGTTAGGGAATGTCGAGTTTTGAGCTGGGTGCTCAGGCTCCAGCAGAATTTCTATCAACAGGAGGAAGGGGAGCGCCAAGAAGGACAGAGCAAAGTTCATCAGGCCCAGGTCCTGCGCCCTTGGACGAACTGGCTGTTCGTGTTGGTGCAGTTCTGAGCCGAGTTCAGAACAGATGTGGAGTCGTGGAGTTCGTGTCCTTACCCAGAGGTGATCTTAGAGGTGGAAACGCCAGGCCGAAGGAGAAAGCTCAAAGCATTTGAAGAGCGGTTTCCTGGCCATTAGGAAGTCTGAATGCAGTCTGCATGCGGTGGCTGCACCGTGGCTAAGCGACTGAAGGCCAGCCATGTCTTGTCTCCTCATTTGCACAGCGAAGTTGTCAGCGGATGCTCTTTGAGGTCCCTTCCAACTCTGGGCTCCATGAAGTGGCGCTGAAGTAGACTGGGGCCAGGGTTTCCGGACAGGCAGACCTCCGGGCACCTTTCATTCATGTCCACGCCACTCTTCTGTGTGCTGGAGACGAGCTGCCCGCGCACTCCGGGAAGGCAGGGGTGCGCCGCGGTCATTGTAGCTGCTACTTCAGGCTAACTAGATGGTTCCGCTTGGAAAGCTGATCTAAGAGCTTTCCCTTTTGGTTACTCTGCAAGAAGAATGAGGTTACTTTTACTCTTTTAAAGGAGAACCCTTTGAGAGTAAAATGCCTTTAATGTTTCATAGAGTCGAACCATTTTGAAAATTCCAGAGTGCATTATTCTTATCATGGCTTAGCAGGTGTCCCTGGGTCAGAAGACTCTAAATATTTAATGTGAAACTCACAAGGATTTGTCTGTCTTTTCCTCTTAAACTGGTTGCATCCTTAATATTTCTTAAGGCATATATGTGTATTCAGATTTATAAAACTTTATAATCTAAATTTGGTTCTACTGTCAGTATCAACTCACTTTTATTAAACACCCACTGTTTCTTGGCATTGTATTATGCCTTGGAGACTCTGCATATTAAGATTTTTCTCAAGGACTCTGTGACCATCTTTTTAATGTTAGAAATAGGAACTAATGCTGTGAGATCATAGTGACATCCAGTGACACGGAGGTCACTGCAAGGTTTCTATTCTTCTATTATCATCTGATACACTGCATTATCTACATACGTGCAATGATCTTATTATATATTCATTTTCTCCTTTATTTAAATGTGGCAGCTGTAACTAATTTGGATATCAACCACCTGCTACGTTGTATGCCTCTCTATAAAACTTTATTCTACAATATGTCATATATCTAAAAATATTCAAAAGTAAATCCACCATCATTAACTTGTCATATACAAATGGTAGCCTCACAGAAATCAAAACTGAAAGCAAGATGAACTGTGATAGTGTTGCCTGAAATGAGCCCTAAATCTGCAAGTGACCTGGAAAGAGGGGGCAGGGCCACAGCCTGGGAGCCGGGGGGTTCCGGGCCTTCGTCTCCGTGTTGCTGTATAGATCGCAATGCTGACGGGGTCCCCGTCTCCAACGGCCGAGGCAGACTCGGAGGTTCTGCTCTGTCTCAGTGGAGGGTACGGTGGGGAGCAGTCAGGCCTCTGCTGTGAGGGATGTGAGGTCCAGCTGCGGAGCTCAGGGCTTGAAGTGAACGATACTATAACCTGACACCTGAGGGCGCATCCCTGTCACCTTAGTGAGCTGCTCCTTCTACAGGTTGGCAGTGAGGATTCCAGAAGTCAAATCCAGTTGCTTTTTAAATTTTCTATCCTTTATAAATAGCTCTCATGCAGGCTCTGAATAGTCTTGGACATTCTTTTTAAGATAAAAATGTCTTTTTCAAAACACCCTAATACTTTTTATTTTTTATTTTTACAGACTGCGTTTTGATTCATTGTACATAAATGGCGTACATAATTTTGTTTCTGTGGTTGTGCATGATGTAGATTCATACCGTTTGTGTAGTCATACATGTACATAGGGCAATGATGTCTGTCTCATTCCACCATTTTCATACCCACCCCTCCCTGTCATTTCCCTCTACATAATCTAAAGTTCCTAAATTCTTCTCTCACTCCCACTCCCCCACCCCCATTACATATCATCCACTTATCAGGGATAATATTCGGTCTTTGGTTTTTTTGGGATTGGCTATTTCACGTAGCATGATATTCTCCAATTCCATTCATTTATCTGCAAATGCCATAATATTATTCTTTATGACTGAATAATATTCCACTGTGTATATAAACCACAGTTTCTTTATCCATTCCTCTGTTGAAGGGCATCGAGGTTGGTTCCACAATCTAGCTGTTGTGAATTGAGCTGCTATAAACACTGATGTGGCTGTGTTACTGTAGTATGCTAATTTTAAGGCCTTGGGCATAAACTGAGGAGTGGGATAGCTGGGTCAAAAGGTGGGCCCATTCCAAGGTTTCTGAGGATTCTCCACCCTGCTTTCCAGAGTGGCTGCACCAGTTTGCAACTCCAGTGGAACATACAGCTAAGAAGAGAGACAAAGAAAGCTACAATCCTACCATTTGGAGGAAGCCACTTTTGACAGCACGGGCGGATGCACCAGTGAAAACACTGTAGCGCTGGGGCTGCTCTGGTTCCCCCGCCTCCTTTCTTTTCCTTTTGCATTGGTTCAGCAGTAAATCACCTCGTAAGGAGTCAGCAAGCGATGCCTGTCCCTTCCCATTTACAGTTCAGGCTGTTTTTGGCAGACGGAAGCATGTGGCACCTGTATGGTCTGAGAAGCGCTTGGCTAGGTGGTTTGGTCATCTGCAGGCCTCTTGGTGTGTGCTTAGACCAAGGCGCTGAGTGCCCTGCTGAGAGGTCTGGGCTGTCTTGTGGGCCAGGCGCCGTTGTGCTGGTGGCCCCAGCTGGCTGAAAGGCCTTCGCGCTGCGCCTTCCTGTGCAGCAATCTCGGTGCCGCTCAAAGCTCCTGCTCCAAATGCCTTTCCCTCTTCAAACACTTTCCTCCCTCTTCTTCCACTGGCTGGCTTTGCCTGTCCCGGAGGGGAGGCCATCTGACGGTAAGTATGGAATGGCTGCTGGGAGGGTTTGTTTTTGCTGCTGTCTGCACACTAGCAGCAGGCCAGAGGCCAGTAGGTGGGGAGGGCTCTGCTGGCCTCCAAATGGAGTGGTTTTTGTCCCCCAGTTGTCTCTGCCCAGCTTCTGGAGACTCCTCTGACCTGGAAGGCCGCTGGGATCCTGGAGCCGTGACAGTGCCCAGGGTGCCTGTCTCGCACCAGAAGCACTATGGCCCTGCTCTCCTGTTCCCACACCGAGGAACCGGTCCTTCCAAGTCACTGGCTGTCTGAGGTCCCCTTGCTCTCGGCCAGTGTTTTTTTGGGCCGAAGTCTGGCAAGTTGACCAAGGCTGCCAACCAACTGCAGCGGCCGGCTCTGGGTCTGCAAACTCCACCCGGTTGCGCCCTCTCTTGGGGTCAGCTTCTTGGTTCTCCACCTTCATGGGGGAGTGCCAAGGGGTGGGGCTGGGAGGAGACAAAAGGACAAGGCCATGGGCTCTAGGTACTGACCTCCATGTTTGCCCTGGATCATTCTTCCCTTCTTCCGGTTTTATCCATTGTCTTTATAAAGACTCCTAAGCTGATCAGACTTCCTTAACAGGACTCCCATAGCACAAGAAATAAAAGCAAGAATCAACCACTGGGTTAGATTCAAACTAAAAAGCTTTCTCTCAGCAAAGGAAACTATCAGCAATGCACAGAGAGAGCCTACAGAGTGGGAGAAAATCTTTGCCAATCATACTTCAGATAGAGAGCTAATTTCCAGAATCTATAAAGAACTCAAAACACTCTACATCAAGAATACAAATAATCCAATCAACAAATGGGCTAAGGAAATGAACAGACACTTCACCGAAGAAGATCTACAAGCAATCAACAAACATATGGAAAAATGTTCACCATCTTTAGTAATAAGAGAAATGCAAATCAAAACTACCCTATGATTCCATCTCATCCCAATTAGAATGGCGATTATCAAGAACACAAGCAACAATAGGTGTTGGAGAGGATGTGGGGAAAAAGGTGCACTCATACATTGCTGGTGGGGTTGCAAATTAGTGCAGCCACTCTGGAAAGCAGTATGGAGATTCCTCAGAAAGCTTGGAATGGAACCACCATTTGACCCAGCTATCCCACTTCTCGGCCTATACCCAAAGGACTTAAAATCAGCATACTACAGAGATACAGCCACATCAATGTTCATTGCTGCTCAATTCACCATAGCCAGATTGTGGAACCAACCTAGATGCCCTTCAGTTGATGAATGGATAAAGAAACTGTGGCATATATATATAATGGGATATTACTCTGCCATGAAGAATGATAAAATTATGGCATTTGCAGGCACATGGATGAAATTGGAGAATATCATGCTAAGTGAGATAAGCCAATCTCAAAAAACTAAAGGATAAATGGTCTCACTGATAAGCAGATGAGGACATATAATGGGGGGTAGGAGGGGTTAGCGTTAGGGTTAGGGTTAGGTTTAGGGTTAGGGATAAGGAGGGTGGTAAGAATGGAGGAAGGAAGGACTGTATAGAGGGAAAGGAGGGATGGGAGGGGTGGGGGGGAAGGGAAAAAATAACAGTATGACTCAAACAACATTGCCCTATGTAAATTTATTATTACACAAATGGTATGTCTTTACTCCATGTACAAACAGAGAAACAACATGTATCCCATTTGTTTAAAAAAAAAAAAAAAAAAAAAAAAAAAAAAAAGACTCCTAAGCCAATTGTGTCTCTTTTTGGTGCCAGAGCAATAGACAGGGGGACCTAGGTTAGGACCTCCTTTGAAGTTAGCCTTCTCAGTTCTCAGCTGTCCACAGCAAGGACAGATTAGCAGGAATGAAAGAGAACTTTCCTGTTTCAGTTTTATAGCATAAAAAAACAAACAAACAAAAACCACTTGTGTGTTACCTTGGCATAATTTTAATTGCTAAGTATTGCTACATAGTGTCCTATTATCTGTGCCATTCTGTATTTTACACATTTTCCTTTTTTACTTATTATATCTATCCCCCCATGATTTTAAAATTATAAACAAAGATAAATATTCAACTGTTGGGTTTTTAAGTTCTAGAAGTCATGTATCCCTCATTTAAAAATTACCTCTTCTCTAGTCATTAAAAAAAAAATCTATGTTTTAAAAGACCTTCCTTCTTTCTTTTTAGACCACGAAACTGGTTCTCAATCTTCCTCGTTTCCTTTCAGTCTGGTCTCTCCTTTGCAAACCTCATTTAGACACATGGCCTCTGCTCTCACTTCATCCATGAATTTCTGAACCTTTATCTCCAGAGACAGGTCCTCTTCCATATCTCCGTCCCCCGTATAAAACTGCCTGTTGAGCCTCTATCTGAGGGTCGTTTGCCACTGTATTTTGCAAGATATTAGGATTTATTTAATTGTATTTTTATTATTGCTTGATGAAGCACGACATGGGGACCTACTCAGTGCCTGGACATAGAACCAGACATGCCCAGGAGGGCACAGCAGAGTCACTCGGAACGCTGTTGTTTAACAGCATTTAACTTTGCTGTTTAACTTTGCTGTATTGACCCAGTAGACTTTAAAGCTCATCGGTGCCAAATATTTAATACACAGTGAAATAAATGAGTAAAAGGAGAAAAACAGACTAGCAACTCCGAAGGCCAGTGTTGGAAAATGAACAAATCTTGGGATTTTCTAGGAGAACTAAAAAAATCAAGAAAGTGCACCCCACTCAATCTCCAGCCTCTAAATACTGCCTGGGACAACACTTTTGAACGTCTAAGAACTTGAACGTACAAAACTTAAATGTACAAAACTTAGAAATTGACCATAGCCAAAACTGTACATATTAACATTAGTTTTTGACAAATAAATTATGAATAAATTGAATATGCTTGATATAATGTAGACTTACAAATTCTGGGAAAATGGGACTTAGAAGAAATCAAGGCTACAAAACAAACTACCAAACATACAATAACAAGAAAAATAAAACTGAAAAAGAAAACCCAGAAAACACAATGACATATGTCATAATTGGTCATATTTGAAATATAAAACAAGACGATTGACAAAGAACGTTTGAATATAGGATTCAAATAAAAAGATTGATCTTATTACAATTTCAATTAAATAGAAATAAATAGAAAAACGTGAAATAGATGGCATACTCTATAGAGAATTGATTAAAGAGCTAGGTTTGGTATGGTGAGATTTTTCCAGATAATGCTTTCCTTTTGAAATCCACTGGGACGCACCATTTTGATGAAAATGTTGCTATTCATAGACATCTGATGCTCTTAATCATGCCTTGATATAATACATCATCGCTGGGTAAGAATCAGCAGGGCAGAAGCATTCTGCATTGGCACTGGACGCAGCGCCAAGTCTAGATAACCCCTGAGGCACAGCTGGTGGGGAGGCTTATGTCCCAAGAGTGAGGGAGTCCTCAGAGAAGCTGAGTGGGACACCCGAGTCCTCCGTGTGGACCTCGCCACCAAGAAGGCAGGGCAGAGTCTTGAGCGAGGTAGTCAGGACCAGGGAGACGGGCATACAGCGTATCTGGAAGTCAGGGTCCTCCAAGGGGATGGGGCATACTCTAGACCCTGAGGCTGTGGGTCAGGTGTTGAGAGATGGGGAAGTGATTTTATTTTGTCTCAAGACAAATATGATCGGAGAATTGGTTGGGACTGAATGAACCATGTTCAGCTGTAGGGATTGAGAGGTCACAGATCAGGAAAATAACTTCCCGCTCAAGACTCCTTTTTGGCTTATAATCCTATTTCTATTGGGCACCGCACCCTCCGCTCACTCAGCCTCCAAGCCGTAGCCTCGCCCTGGCTGCCACTGGGCCTCCAATTAGTCAAAGCAATTCTAGCTCTGAAACACCTCCCAGGAATTTCCCCTCTTGGTGTCCACTGCCACCAACTTAAAGACTCCTTATCCCTTGCTCAGTCTAATGCAATAGTCTCAACCAGTCCACCTAAAATGCTGAATTTTCCCCGGGCCACCATGTCAGTTTCCATCCAACACAGATTTAAGCTCTTTTTTCCATCAAATACAGATTTAAGCTAACCGGTTCCTTGTTCATAATCTCAACTTCTGTGCTTTAATAACATTTTCCCATCTTTAAGACCCAGAATCCTCCATCTAGCCTTACATCTCTCCCCATCTTCAAGATGAGCTTAAAGTCATTTGCTCCAAGTCCACTACCCTTTGACCAGGTTGGGATACCTTCTCCTTCCTTTTGACTTATGCTCTATCTTGGTCTCAGAGGAAATTTATCATACCACCGGTAGACATTCAGAGAGCATGGGATTAATATCACTGTCTGATTTATTAATTGATTGTATGAAATTCATCTTTCAAATCTCTGATCTCTGACCTATATAACTGGTCCTATAATAATATTTTATTCTTGGGATTGTCTTAAGGAGGACTAAAGGAGATGATGTAGGTTCATAGAAACAGGGCCACTGCTGAGGAATGGGCTTTGACTTTTCTGAATATCAAATTCTTCCTCATAAAAAATAAGTCAGAAACAATGAAATTATTTTAAAAATGTGATATACACTTGGAAAAAAAGGAGAATTCCAGTGTTTTTCTTTTTCTGAAATTGGATCAGAACTGATATAAAAATATTACTTTCTGGGTCAACTATTTTGAAGAAAAGCCTTAATTTTCATCAAGTCTTCACATGTTTATTAAAAATAAACCCCAGATATATAGAAAGAAACCAAAGATGGTAAGCAGATAAAGAGTAACTTTTCCTTCTGTTTTTCCTGTATTTATTCAAAATTTTGTAGTGAATATGTATGCTTTACTCTCAAATTAAAAAGTTATTAAAAATCAAAGGCAATTATCTAATTTGCTTATCCCAAATAACTTTTACCTAAATCACTGGAAGGAAAGATCAGCTAATGGAGACATGTTTAGGATTTGAAAAATCATTTTATGACTATTTTAAAAATAAACATGCTAAATTTTCTTTATAGTACAGTGAGATGATGATTCCAAATACTGTTTTAAAAAGCATATCATTTGGACAGTATGTAATTTTCTTAAAACATGTATGCACATGTGTGCATGCACACACACACACACACACACACACACTCACCACATGCACACATACCACACCTGTTTCTGAAGTACCCTGGGCCACTGTTATGGGACTTGCTAAGGTGGACAAGAAAGGAGGCTGGAGGTGACCTGTCACACATACATCTCGGGACTGTATTTCTTCTCTTATGAGGTTTTCCAATCTCTCTCATGTTCCGTGCAGCAGAATACATTTCTCATCTGTGACTTGATGTAACCATTCTGCATTCTGCATTGCCATCTATGTGTACGTATGATTATATACAATTGAGGACTTGACTTTTGAACTAATGTCACAAAAATACAATTTCACTATACTACCTTTAAGTTCTTGTGAAGTGTTAGACAATATTGGGAAGTCCTCATTCATTTTTCTCAATAAAACTTTATCAAGTCCTTCTATATGTTATATATTGTTAAGGTTCTGAGAATTTAGCAGTAAAAAAATAGATAAGAATCCCTGCCCTTATGCAGCTTATACTGTAGAGGAAGAGATAAACAATAAACAAGATAGGTAGATAAATAAATTTAGATAAATGGTGAAAATAGAAGAAGGAAAAATAATGCAGGAAAGAATATCCCGAGGGTCATGGAGTGAGTGGTGGACCTCGGTATCACAACGAGTGGCCATTTCTCATTGAGAAGGTGCTCATTATGGTTTGGATCTGGGGTGTTTTCCAAAGCCCCCTCTGTCAAAAGCTGGTCCCCTACAGCAGTGTCAGAGGTGGGCTTCTGGGAATTGTCTGGACCATGCCGCTCCAACACGATCAGTGGGTTAGTTCATGTGATGGATTAATAATTTGAAGGGATTCCTGGGGGGCGGTGGAAACTTCAGTCGAATGGAGTGTGGTTGGAGGAAGTAGGTCACTGGGGGTATGCCCTTGGGGACTCTGTCTTGTCCCCAGACCTTTCCCCTCTCTCTGTCATGCCCGTCCACTATGCCCTTCGGCCATGAAAGAACATGGACCTTAGAAACCACGAGCTGAATAAGGCTTCCTCCTTTAAGTTGTTCATCACAGGTATTTGGTATTTTGCAGAGATGAGGAGTCGACTAACTCAGTGCCATTCGAGCTGAAGTTTGAAGGAGGTGGAGAGCAGGCATGTGGTTAACAGAAAGGGCATCCAGGCAGTGAAGAAGCAGTTTGGAAGACCTGGGGCTGGGGTGCCCCTGTGTGTTCATGAAGCAATAAAGGCAGCCCTGTTCTGGAGGTGGGTCCCTGTGGAGTGACAATTTGAGGAAGGTCTTTGCTGAGATGGTTTAATTTTTAATTGCATTTTTGTGTCTACGTGTGTGTGCATATGTGCGTGTGTGTGTGTGTACACATGCATGTGTGTGTGAAATGGGAAGCGAGTCATCGGTGAAGATGTGGAGAAAGTGTGAAGAGTTGGTTGAGAGGAAGCATAAGTAGCACAGAAAAAGGCGGTGTGACTGGGAAGCAGTAGGTCACATGTGGTGGAGGGTGGAAGCAGCCAGCAGGGCTCCTGTGCTCTCCAGCTGCAGCAGTGCTGAGTGGCGGAGGAAGGGATGGGGTTAGATGGCATCGGGGGTTGACCAGAGCAAGTACCTGAAGCTCAAGGGGCAGCAAGAGCAATGCAAAGGAATTGTAAGAATTAACCCTGGAAATTTAAACTGGGAAAAGCGGCAGGAAGAGCATGGGGAGGGAAGGGGCTCTGAAAGGGGTGGGATGGGTCGGTTGGAGTGTTGGAGGGTTTGTGGTCATCGCTGGTGGCCAGAGTTAGGGTGTCACCTTGGGAGTGAGTGGCAATGACTGGACAGAGGCAAAGTCAGGAGCTGAGAGGCTCAGCCTCGGGAAACCTCATTTATGTACTGAAATCACACAAGTTTCAGGTGTAACACATCCAGCATGCAGAGCTCTGTCTGCTTAGGTGCACTGCCTGTGGCCAAGTGGGATCCATCCCGGAATGCAAGGATGGTTCAGCAAAAGCAAATCAGTTAACAGGACACATCGTATTAACAGAATGAAAGACAAAAAATGTAAAGACCCAGAATAGCTAAAGCAATCCTGGGCAAAAAACCAAACCAAACCAAACAAAATAAAAAGCAAACACACACAAAACTAACACCAAAAAAAAAAAAAAAAAAAAAAAAAAAGCTAGAACAAGGCCAGAGGCATCACCACACCTGATGTGAGCACATTACAAAGCTGCAGTTACCAGAACAGTGTGGCACTGGCACCAACAGCACACAGACCAGTGGGACAGACCGGAGAACCAGAAACTGATCCACGCTCATACAGGCAACTGAATTTTGACAAAGGTATCAAAAATATACCCTGCAGAAAAGCCAGTGTTGTCAGTCAATGGTGCTGGCCAAATCATGTGCATATCTTTGATACGGAGTGAAACTAGAGCCCTCCCTCCAGCCACACATGAAAATCAACTCAAAATGGACCTAAGGCCTGAATCCTAAACCTGAAACTGTGAAATTGCTACCAGAAATCAGGGAAACACTTCAAGGTGTACTTGTGGGCAATGTTTTTTTTTTTTTAGAAGGACCCCCAAAGCACAGGCAATGAAGTGAAAAGAGACAAACAGGAGAGAAGATATTTCCAAACTCTATGCCTCTATGCCTGATAAGGGCTTGATGCCCGGAATACACAAGGAACTCAAAAAGCTGAACACCAAGCAAAAACACTCCCCAACGATCCAGTTTTAAAATGGGCTCAAGAACTAAATAGATACATCTCAAAGGAAGACATTCAAGTGGCCAGAACATGCAAATAAATAAATAAATAAATAAATAAATAAAATGCCCAACCTCACTGTTTGTCAGAGAAACCTAAATCAAAGCCACAGTGAGATCTCAATACCCTGGTTAGAATGGCCATCATCATGGGACAAGAAATAGCAAATGCTGGCGAGGAGGTGGAGAGAAGGGAATTCTTCCACACTGTCAGTGGGAATGTAAATGATGGAGCTATTATGCAGAATGGTATGGAGAGTCCTCAAAAAACTAAACACGGAATGACCATATGACCCAGTGGTTTTACGTACGCAAAGGGAAATGAGATCTTTATACCAAAAAGACACCTGCGCTCTGTGTGTGTTGAAGCACTACTCACAACAGCCCACAGATGAAGTCAATCCAGGAGCCCTTCAGTGGAGGAATGAACCAAAAAATGTGGTCTATTTATACAATGGAATACCATTCAGCCAGGAAAAAACAAAATCCTGTCCTTTGTAGCAAAGGAATGGAACTGGAGGTGATTATGTTAAGAGAAACAAGTCAGACACAGAAAAACAAGTGCCTCATGTTCTTACTCACTTGTGGAAACCAATAAATCAGTTTTGTAGAAGAAAGGAAAGAAAGAGTGGTTGCTAAAAATGGGGAAGGGAAGGGAGGGGGAGAGAAAGAAATTCAATAACAGGCACCAAGAGCACATCAGTAGTGTAACCATCTGATGAAACAACTATGTTATGTTTTCAAATGACTAAGAGACTATGAGGCTCCTAACATGCAAAAGTGATTAATGGATGAAGAGATGAAAATGCTTATTGCTCTGATTTAATTAATATACATAGTATACATGCGTTGCATTACCATGACATACTCCACGAAGATATACAGCTTGAAAAAGAAAAAAGGTATGATCATCCCATAGAGAAAATGTACTTGATTGAACTTGACATCCATTCATGATAGAAACATTTAGCAAAGTAGGAATGGGAAGAATGGACCTCGACATAGTGAAGTCCACTCTGACAAGCCAACACTGGACATGATACTGAAGAGGGAAAAGGGAGAGCTTTGCCTGTAAGACCTGCAGCAAAACAAGGGTGCCCACTTTCTCCTCTTATTCTACACGGTGTAAAGTTCCATCCAGAGCAATCAGGCAACAGGGAGAAACGAAGAGCATCCAAATTGTCATCATTTGCAGATGACATGATCTTACATAGAGAAGACTCCCAGAAACCCCCAACATTCCACCCCAAACTATTAGAACTAATCACGAATTCAGCAAAGTTGCAGGATGCAACCTTAACACACAAAAATAAGGCACTAACGGATGATCTGAAATAGACATCAAGAAAGAAATCCCATTTAAAACAGGTATGAAAATGCTGCAGTGCTAGAATTTAATTAAAAAATGAAAGATCTCTACAATGCAAATGATAAAACATTGATGACATGAATTGAAGAGGACACACACACACACACACACACACCCCAGAAAAATATCCTGTGTTCATAATTGGAAGATGAAGTAGTGTTAAAATATCCATACTATATCCAAAAGATCTAGAGGTTTAACACAATTCCTATAAAAATAGCAATAACATTTTTCAAAGAAATATAAAATATATCCTATAATTTATATGGAAACCTCCCCACCCCCCCGCAAATAAAATAGACAAAGCCATCTTGAACAAGAAAGAACGAGGCAGGAGGCATTACCCTACTTGACTTCAAATAGACTCCAAGGTTGTAGCATCAGGAGAGACTGATGGCCTGAGTGCAGGCGCACAGACCAGAGAACAGAAGAGAGAGCGAGGAGTCGGCCCCGCTTCACAGCCAGGGGTTTTAGACAGAGTTGCTAAGAACGAACCCGGGAGAGACACACGAGGGAAATGCTTCAGGACACGCCTTGGTCGTGGGCAAGGATCATTGGAATGAGACCCCAAAGCACAGGAAATGAGAGCAGAAGTGGACCAGAGGGATCACATCAAACCAAAGAGCTTCTTCCAAAACACAAACAATGGGCAGAGTGAAGAGACAACCCACAGAATGGGAGAAAATACGTGCAAGCTGAACACCTAGCAAGGGCTTGATAACCAGAACGCAAGAACTCTGAAAACTGGCAAATGGCAACCAAACAAAACCAACAAACAACTCAACGATAAATGGGCAGTCGAACGAAATAGAGATTTCTCAAAAGGCGGCATGCGAATGGCCAAGGTATGTGAAAAAATGCTCAGCATGGCTCATCATCAGGGAAATGCAAATTGAAGCCACAGTGAGATGTCACCTCACTCCAGGAAGAAAGGCTACTTCCCAAAAAACTAAATGTAGTAGGTGTTAGTGAGGCTGTGGAGGACAGGAAGCTGTTTTACACCATTGGTGGATTGAAAATTTGTACAGTCATTGTGGAAAACAGTACGGACGTTCCTCAAAAACTTAAAACTAATGAATGGATAAAGAAACTGTGGCATATATATACAATGGAATATTACTCTGCCATGAAGAATGATAAAATTATAGCATTTGCAGGCAAATGGATGAAATTGGAGGATATCATGCTAAGTGAGATAAGCCAATCTCAAAAAACTAAAGGACAAATGATCTTGCTGATAAGCAGATGAGGACATATAATGGGGGGTAGGAGGGGTTAGCGATAGGGTTAGGGTTAGGTTTAGGGTTAGGGATAAGGAGGGTGGTAAGAATGGAGGAAGGAAGGATGGTATAGAGGGAAAAGAGGGGTGGGAGGTGGGAGGGGTGGGGGAAGGGAAAAAATAACAGAATGAATCAAACAACATTGCCCTATGTAAATTTATGATTTTTAATAAAAAAAAAAAAACAAAAAAAACCTTAAAATAGAACTACCAGCAACCCCACTACTGGGTGTATATGTCTAAAGGGAAAGAGATCAGTATATTAAATAGATATCTGCATTCCCATAGCCAAGAAATGGAAATAATCCAACTGTCCCTCGGCTGATGAATGGGTTCAGATTGTGGTAAATATGCACAATGGTATAGTGTAGTCATAGAGAGAATGAAATTCTGCCATTTGCCACAACATGGATGGGACTGGAGATTATTAAGTGTAGCTAGCCAGGCACAGAAAGGCACGTACTGCACAATCTCACCTGTTAAAACAAAATGATCTCATGGAAGTTGAGAGTAGATTGGGGGAGAGTAGGGGAGGGAGAGGTTTACCAATGGCAACTAAGTCAGTCAGACATGAGCAGGAAGTCCTGGCATGCTGTTGCACACAATAGACAGCAGGAGTAGACTGTGCATTTCAAAAATCCAGAAGAAAGTATTTTGAAAGTTTTCATCATAAGGAAATGTTAAATGTTTGAAGAGACAGATGTGTTTACCCTGATTTAAACACTATGCAATATATACACACATTGAAACATCACATGATGTCCCATGAATATGTATAATTTTTATGTATCAGTTAAATTTCATTAAAACTTGTCTGTAGTTTTTTGTTTTGTATGTAAACAGTGATATCAAATATTTTTTATTTCATTTTTCAATTGACATAATATTAGTACATACTCACCATGTGATTCTGCTGATTCTGCATCGTGATGCCTGTTTCCCTGTGTGATTCTTGGTGTTGGGGAGCTCCCATTTGGTTTGCTTTGTGTTTACCTCTGCCAGATGCAGGGCTGTGAAATCAGCCTCAGGCCATGACTGGGATTAGGTGAGGCAAGAGGGTCTGTCTTTGTTGACTCTGAGGAAGTGCTCACTCCCAGGGTGCCCTGTTAAATCTGCAGCCTAGGAACCCCTCTTCCCCACCTTAGACTTGGCCCTGCCAGAAACTGCTTTAATCCATTTTGAAGTTCTTAGTTTATCCTGGGGTTTAGGTCCACTTGCCTCTGACACCAATGGCCCCAACGCTCAATCTTTGGAGGCTTCTAGGTTCCTGATTCAGGAACAGAAGTCTCAAGCTCCGTTCCCTTCTCATGCAAGGAACTCCGAAGCCCAGGTTCCTGATGTCAGTGGTGTTCGGGTTGCTTATAGCTCATCACTTCTATTCAGCTCAATGGTTTTCTTTTTCCTGTTTTAGATTCCTCTCATTTGACCATAATTACCAATGCATTAAAAATGTTGTTTGCTCAGGATCTAATTTTATTATAGGAAGAGAAGCTCTTAAAATCTGCAGCCTGTAATGTTTGAAATGGTGTTACCTAGTTGCTTTAAAGATCATTATTCTTAGGTTGCATTTGACTAGAATAACTTAAAAATTTTATCAGCAGAATTCATTTCTTCTCCCAGAACGATTAGTTGTTGGAAAAACATAAACAAGAGGCTGGTGAGATCCAAGATGGTGGACTAGAGGGTGACTGCATCTCCTGTCACTCAAGAACTCAGGATTCAAGAAGGGGAGGTATTGAGAGACTTGGACCAACATAGAGCCGCGGGGTGAGTCTCTCCCACTGGGTGAATCTCGGCTCGGGGCTGCAGGCCCAGACAGGGGCAGCTTCTCGGAGCAGGGCAGGGCAGTGAGAGTCTTCCCCAAGCAGCCCAGCTCCCTCTGGCAGCAGGCGGGGTCCACAGCCAGCTTCTTGGAGCAGGCCGCCCAGCGAGAGCTTTTCCGCACAGAGCCAACTCCAAGCCCCAGACCCAGTGGCGGGCCCCGGCCTGCAGGCGGCTTCTGGGACCAAGGCAGGACAGAGAGAGGCTTTCCCCGAGCAGCCTGGCTCCCTCAGGTGGGGGAGGCCCTGTCTATAGCCAGCTTCTAGGAGTAGGACTGCCCAGTGAGAGGATTTCCACACAGAACCAGCCCCCAGCCCTGGACCCAATAGTGGGCTAGGGGCAGCTTTCTTCGGAAGCACTGCATTATCAAGTTCCTCCAAGACTTCAGACTACTGAAGGCAGGAAGTTGATATGCTGGAAATCTAGAGGAACAATATAAGCCAATAGAGGAAATCTGCAATATCTCAGAGTCCAACTGATATCTGACCAATATGAGAAAACAAGGGAAGAAAACAAGGGAAGAAAATGTCCCAAACAAACCTACATACTATATCAGTAAAACCCAATGACAGCACAGCAGAAGAAATGTCAGAAGGGAGTTCAGAATGTACATAGTTAAAACAATTGGGGAAGCAAATGAGGAGAAAGAGCAAATGCAGGCATTAAATGATCGCACCAATCAACAGTTAAAGGAGCAAATACGGGAAGCAAGAGATCATTTCAATAAAGAGTTAGAGATACTAAAAAAAACAAACAGAAATCCTTGAAATGAAGGAAACAGTAAACCAAGTTAAAAACTCCATAGAAAGCATAACCAATAGGATAGAACACCTGGAAGACAGAACCTCAGATATTGAAAACAAAATATTTAATCTTGAAAACAAAGTTGACCAAACAGAAAAGATGGTAAGAAATCGTGAACAGAATCTACAAGAATTATGGGATATCATGAAAAGGCCAAATTTAAGAATTATTGGGATTGAGGAAGGCCTAGAGAAACAAACCAAAGGAATGAACAATCTATTCAATGAAATAATATCAGAAAATTTCTCAAATCCGAAGAATGAAATGGAAAACCAGGTACAAGAGGCTTATAGGACTCCAAATACACAAAATTACAACAGACCCACACCAAGGCACATAATTATGAAAATACCTAACATACAAAATAAAGACAGAATTTTAAAGGCTGTGAGAGAAAAGAATCAAATTACATTCAGGGGTAAACCAATAAGAATATCAGCAGATTTTTCAATGCAGACCCTAAAAGCTAGAAGGGCCTGGAACAACATTTATCAAGCCCTGAAAGAAAACGGATGCCAACCACGAATCTTATACCCAGCAAAACTTACTTTCAGATTTGATGACAAAATAAAATCCTTCCATGATAAACAAAAGCTAAAAGAATTTACAAAAAGAAAGCTGGCATTACAGAACATTCTCAGCAAAATATTCTATGAGGAAGAGATGAAAAACAATGATGCAAATCAGCAATGGGAGGAACTAGCCTAAAGGAATAGCCAAATAAAGGAGAAACCAAATCATGTCAAAAAAACAAAAATGAGTCAAATATCTGGGAATACAAGTCATATCACAATAATAACCCTGGATGTTAATGGCCTGAACTCATCAATCAAAAGACATAGACTGGCAGATTGGGTTAAAAAGAAAAATCCAACAATATGCTGCCTGCAAGAGACTCATCTCATAGAAAGAGATACCCATAGACTAAAGGTGAAAGGATGGGAAAAAACATACCATGCACATGGACACAGCAAAAAAGCTGGAGTATCCATCCTCATTTCAGAGAATGTGGACTTCAAGGCAAAACTAGTGAGAAGGGATAAAGAAGGACATTTCATACTGCTTAAGGGAACCATAAATCAGCAAGACATAACAATCATAAATGTCTATGCCCCGAACAGTGGCTCATCCATGTACGTCAAACAAATCCTTCTCAATTCCAGAAATCAAAATAGACCACAACACAATAATACTAGGCGATTTTAACACACCTCTCTCACTACTGGATAGATCTTCCAAACAAAAATTGAAAAAAAGAAACCATAGATCTCAATAACACAATCAACAATTTAGACTTAACGGACATATATAGAATATACCATCCAACAAAGAACGAATACACTTTCTTCTCAGCAGCACATGGATCCTTCTCTAAAATAGACCGTATTTTATGCCACAAAGCTACTGTTAGCAAATACAAGAAGATAGAGATACTACCTTGTATTCTATCAGATCATAATGGATTGAAATTAGAAATAATGCAGAATAAAAAACAGAAACTTCTCCAATACCTAGAGATTAAATAATACACTATTATATGATGAATGGATCACGGAAGACATCAGGAGGGAAATAAAAAAATTCTTAGAAGGCAACGAGAACAAAGACATCATATCAAAATCTCTGGGACACTATGAAAGCAGTACTTAGAGGAAGATTCATTTCATGGGGCGCATTCAACAAAAGAAGTAAAAAACAACAAATAAACGACTTAACACTACAGCTCAAAGCCCTAGAAAAAGAAGAGCAGATCAACACCAAAAGTAGTAGAAGACAGGAAATAGTAAAAATCAGAGCTGAAATCAATGAAATTGACACAAAAGAAACAATCGGAAAAATTAAAATAAGTAGTTTGGTTCTTTGAAAAAATAAACAAAATTGATAAACCCTTAGCCACACTAACAAGAGAAAGAGAGAAAACCCCAAATCACTAAATTCGGAATGACAAGGAAATATCACTACAGACACGAGTGAAATACAAAACATAATTAGAAGCTATTTTGAAAATCTGTACTCCAACAAAATAGAAAACCTCGAAGACATCAACAAGTTTCTAGGGACATAAGAATTACCTAAACTGAACGAGGAGGGACACACACACAACTTAAATAAATCAATTTCAAGCAATGAAATAGAAGAGGTCATCAAAAGCCTACCAACAAAGAAAAGTCTGGGACCAGATGGGTTCTCAGTTGAGTTCTACAAAACCTTTAAAGAAGAGCTCATTCCAATACTCCTCAAAGTATTCCATGAAATAGAAGAGGAGGGAACCCTCCCAAACTCATTCTATGAAGCCAATATCACCCTGATACCTAAACCAGACAGAGATACATCGAGGAAAGAAAATTTCAGACCAATATCCTTAATGAACATCGACGCAAAAATTCTCAACAAAAATTTTAGCAAATCGCATACAGAAAACATATTAAAAAGATAGTGCACCATGATCAAGTGGGTTTTATCCACTTGGAGGAAGGAAGGACTGTATAGAGGGAAAAGAGGGGTGGGAGGGTTGGGGGTAAGTGAAAAAATAACAGAATGAATCAAACAACATTACCCTATGTAAATTTATGATTACACAAATGGTATGCCTTTACTCCATGTACAAATAGAGAAACAACAGGTATCCCATTTGTTTACAATAAAAACCAACCAACCAACCAAACAAACAAAAAACAAGAGGCTGAGTAATAGGTATTTGCCAAAATGAGTAGCTTGACCTTCATAATGGAATAATTTTTCATGTTGGCTCACTCCATGGGCCTGATCCTCACAACAGTACTGGCCATTGCCTTGGTGATTTTTCTCTTGGGACCACGACTGGTGGTCCTTCTATGCAGGTGAGGCTGACCATGCTGATCTGCTTTCTTACAGGACTTTGCTCACAGATCAGGTCTTTGGATGTGGTATATGCTCTGAAGCCCGGAACAGTAAAATGCAGAAGTCTTCCAAGGTGGGAGAAAGCAGTGATCATACACTCGCCCTAACAGCAGACCAACACTGTCACTGATTGAGTGCTCCACTTCAGCGTTGGTAGGAATGAGAGACTGTTGATTTACTTAAGAAACCTCAGCATTTTTGTTGGAACATCCAAGTTTTTCTTAGTGAATAACAGGAGGAAGAAAACTTAAAGTGATTTTCTTTCACCAGTAGAAAAAAGTTAACCTTAAAGTTTTAATAGCAGAATTCATTTTTTCCTGGAATAATTAATAAAACGTAGACAGAAATGGAGTAATAAGCATTTGTCCAAAATGATCTGTTTGAACTTCAATTAAAGGATATTTTTTATTTGACTCATTCACGGCGAACGAAGAACCAATGGCCTGAGTTTTAGTTTCTGTTTACTAACAGCATGACTTGCCCTGGGCCCAGGTGTGCTTCCTACGGGAGGAGGCAC
The DNA here is from genome assembly GCF_902686455.1 of Sciurus vulgaris. Taxonomy (NCBI): domain Eukaryota; kingdom Metazoa; phylum Chordata; class Mammalia; order Rodentia; family Sciuridae; genus Sciurus; species Sciurus vulgaris. The sequence continues at coordinate 9,824,059 of NC_136469.1, forward strand.
TAGACCAGAGAGTCTCTGTGTGACAGCTGGGAGTACCCTGCTGTGGCCTAGGTGCCTAAGCACTGTTCACTGCCACAGGCAGGCTGGCCTGGGCTTGGATTCCAAGTTCTGCCACTGCTCCTCGGATTAGATTCCGCGCACAGCTAGCCTTAGCTTCCACACGGGGAGGGAGGATACAATCACACTTAGTTCATTAGGCTGTCTGAGCACTGACTGAAATATCGCTTGGTGTGTACTCAGCAGAGTGCTTGGTACATAGTAGCTGCTGAATAAAGTGTTTTTGTTGTTCTCTGGCTTGTTCAGGGAGTTCACACCAAGCACGCTATACGCATGGATCTGCACTCCCCTTTGATGCAGTGCTATTTTAATTTAAAATTGAATGGGAAAGACAAGGCACTCCATCAGCTTTTATGGAGTAGCTGAAATGTGAATGTCATTACTGATCTTACGCTGCAGCCACCACCTTGGAAGGTCATTTCTGAGGTTTAACCCTCCTGGGCACTGTTGTCATCAGACTTTAGCCAATGAATGGTCGTAACCTGAAAGGAAACCCTGGATGTCCAGCCTGCGTTTCGTCCTGTGCTGGTTTTAAGCAGTGGCGGTATCCAGCTCTGTCTAATGGTCTCGCTCATCCATGAAACCTGATCGAAACATTTCAGAATAATGTTCTGAAGAGGAAAGCAGTTTTGGTGTCTCTGGAATGTGAATAGAGCAACTTTTTCCTAAAAGGGGTGAATGTGTATATATATATATATATATATATATATATATATGTCTTGGAATAATTGGCATGAAGCTATCGGGAGACTTTTGTGGCTGCCGGGTGACCAGCTTCACTTGTGGGTTAGACCAAATCTCATTAATTGAGTTGATCACAAATACTAGTCTTAAGTGCCACTCCATCATGTGAGTAATTGCCTCAGGTATGCAACACTATAATTAAGACTCTAGTTCAAAATCATACTCACCCAATTTTCCCAATGTGCTAAGTGACACATTGCCAGTGGCCTATATTTAGCAGCTGGCCCTGCAGTGCTGGCTCTGCAGGGTGGAGAAGGTGACCGGCTGGCCTTGGAGCGGCTCTGCAGCCTTGGGTGTTGTAGTCTTAAAGGACGCGTGATAGATCGCCAGGAGGGAGCTTGATCTGTGGCAGGGCTGTCTCCAGCCACTCCTCGCATGTACCACTTCTTTCCTTCTTTTGAAACACCCAGGGGATCTTGAGCATTTTCACCTGCAAACTCTGATGTTTTTTTTTTTCCCCAACCGTAGCGATTCTGCCCAGAGATGCATGCTCCTGAGCTTGAGGCGGAGTGCTCTGTGATATTTCCACTTCTCTCCCTGCCTCTGCACTCCCCTGACATGTGGTGGACTGGACAGTGCCCTTGATTCTTAGTCTGGCGACCTGGGCTTGATTGTGTGCTCCTCACTGGCGACCTGCTGTTGGTGACAACTCAGCCCTTTTGAGTCTTGGTTCTCTGTGTGTAAAAGGAGATTATTAGGATTATGCACTCCACCCCCCCCCAAAAAAAAACCAAATGAGATACAATCGTGAGCACAGTATAAATAATGAATGTGAAATGACCTATTCAAACAATATTTCAAGATAGTGTTATCACTGCATCTCTAATTATCTTCTTGCCCACCCGAAGCCACTCGTCTGTCCCCTGACTATGGCCTGCCCCAGACCTGCCCCTCTTCTGCACCCCAGGACTCACTCCCACCCCTGGATGTTCTCTTTACCAGCACTGATCTTGTGCTGGCGTGCTACTGTTGCTTTGGTTTCTTACTCTGGAAGTGTCATTTTATATCCACGTATGGCTTTTCATGCTCCTGTTTAGCACTGGCCTGGTCAGAGTTTGTTAATTTGACTTTTCCAGGCCCCAGATGTTCCAAAGCCTCCTGGGCAGGGCCTGAGGTCTGATCTGGGCGACATCCTGTGGGGGCCTCTCAATGATGACTTCTTCCTAATCAATGGCATTTTTAAAATGGACCACCTGCACCAGAATCACCTGGGGACCAACAAAATTGCAGACCTCCGTGTGCTACCAGACCTCCTGTGTCAGATGGCTGGGGGCAGATGTCCCTGCCTCTGTCTTTAGAATCGGCACTTTCGGTGACACAGGTACACCACAAACTCTCCTGCCCTGTTCTCCAACAAAAGCCATCAGACCTTGGGTTTGCCTCGTGTGAGAGGAACAGGACAATGATAATCATTAGTGACACCCATTGATCGGTTACCGTACACCAAGAGCTTCTCCAAATGCTTTTACATTCGTTTTCCTCCTTAAAAACCAATAAAAGAGATATGTATGTATTATTATTCCAATTTTCATATTAATAAACCAAAACAAGACTGTTAGTAAATATAAAAGCCAGGATTGCATTCTAGACTGGTTTAATGTCAGATGCTTCATTCTGAATTATTACCCTACACCAGTCTGGGATTTTGAATTTTCTTCCTACCCACGGTTTTGATATTCAGTCCTGCCTTTTCCATATGCCTGTCCTCTGACCGCCATGATAGCACCTTTCCCTGCCCGGAATCCTGCTCTCCATCGGTCCTCTTAGCTGGGATTCTTTCTTGAACTTATGTCCTTCTTTCAGATTTAGGTATAACTCAGGTTTTTACTGAGCTCACTCCATCCTTTAGGCCTTAAAATTAGCCTCGATACTCTAACCTTATAAAAGTAAAAGGGACAATCAAGGCTCTACCAGGATTTCTGTAAGTTCTCTGGGCTTGTGTTCTTAAGGTCATGTTCCCGAAACGTCCCATGGACTCATTGTGTCCTTGTAATGGCTCTACTGGCTCTTAGAGCTCACCTGTCCATGGAGTCTAACCCCTTCCCCTTGGTTTTCCCAAAGATCATTCTTGGAAGGTGTATGTGTGTGTGTGTGTGTGTGTGTGTGTGTGTGTGTGTGTATACTTTATGAGACACGTTAAGTGGATTATATGCAATTAGCTTAAAATTAGACACCAGAGTATTGTTCCTAAAAGGATTTCTTTCCTAGTGGAAGGAATTTTTCAGTTGCCAGATTTCTTCACAGGCCTGTTGCTTGCATTGACCATGCTCCTGAGTGTTGTTCTTTGCTTTATTTTCCTCTTCCTTATCCTTCCCCATTCCAGAAATCTAAGACATGGCATAGGGGAGTGGAGGCTTAGTCATGGGATGGGTACTGTGGGCAGTGAGTGTTACGCAGACGCAGGTTCCACTGTTGGGTCCGTGGCCAGGAAGGCTTTGCTGCGGTGGATGTGTTAAGCTCCGTCCTGGGAGGAGTGCCTGCTGTCAGCACCGGGATGGGGATTCTGTGGTTCTTCATGTAACCCTGATGAGGACACACTTCTGTCTACCAACAGGCATTCCGCGACCCTTGTCCTGTCATCACCATGTGGTGATAGTCAAGGGGAGGACTTAATGGGAAGGTGTGGGCGTCACTGCCATGGAGATAATGAGGCCACTGGGCAGCTGTCCAGGATAGCCACTCATGGAGTTTGAACGGTCTGCCTGCACAGGCCCTGGGAACAGAGACACCATTTCTTCTCATCCGTTCAGTCAACAAGGAGGGATCTAACACACCTGATAGGTTCTATTCTTTATTTCCTACACACTGAAGTCACTTCACCTTGGTATCTGCTTCCAACAAAAACACTAAAATTATCCATGTTACTTTGCAACTTTACTTCCAATGGTTAATTATCTGAACTTTTTGTTTTTGACCTCTTCATAATATTTATGGTACAATGAATCATTCTCCCCTTTAAAGAAATTAAACTGTCTCGGCATTTTGGACAAGCTGCTTTATGAAAAGTCAGATTCTTAGGCCTTCTTGCATCACACATTTCCCATTTATTCCCGTAGCTTAAGTTGCCACTGGATAATCCTAATTTATTTTTTAATCGCCAACCTAGACTTTTTCCTTCGAACTCTAGATTCTTATACTTATCAATTTATTCTTTATCTCCACTTATCTGTTTTTATTGGCACCTCAAATACTAGTTCAAGCCAAGTGCAATCCACTGTCCCTCCAGGATTTCCTATCTTAGAAACATCTACCATTATTCTCGTATGTCCTCAGCGTGTCCCTTCTTCTCCCTGCATAGATAAGCCACCTCAAGTTCTGCCAGTCCCATCTTCTTGGTATCTCTGGATGCGACCACCTCTCCTCATTTCTGTTGCCATTACGTGACTCTAAACTATCAACTCTCCCTTGAGCCACTTTATTTTTCTCTCCATACTCCTTGGGGCATTTTTTAAAGATACAAATCTTGTTATAATTCTTCCCTGAAAACATTTCTATTTCTTGTGCGCTTAGGATACAAAGCTACATGTTTTATGTGGCATATGTGACCCCGCATGATCTGGTCTTTCCTGTCCTCTCAGCCTCATGCTGGGCTACCTATTGCTCCACACCAGGCCACTCAGTCTGTGGGGATCTTCTTCCAGTTCCTCAACACTGACCTTCCCCGACTCCCTGAGATAAGGTGTACTCCCTAGTACACCTTATCTCTTCATGGTTCCTATTTTGTAGCTACTTACTTAATGGCTTCCCAATTTATCGATAGGATCTGATTCTAAAGACCTGTGTCACCACTGTATCGACGGTATCTAATGGAGTACTACCAAATGTGGTTCTCAGGAAAACATACTTAGTGAATGCAAATATTCTTACCTGTCTTCTTGCAATTGTGTATGGTTTTCATTTGCTGTATAGGCACTAAGGCTAGAGAATCATAGAATTACACATCAAGCTAGTTCAAAGATTCCGGAAGTGAATAGGATGAACTGTTCCAGAGTCTTCTAAATTTCCTTATCCTTTACCTCCTCTCCTAAGGGTTTAGGTCTTTCAGTAGGGGTTGGGCAGGAAACTATTAAAATCGTGGAAATAAGTCCCAGTATTTGGAAGCTTTTGCCAGGAATTTCCTGACAATTGTGTCTTTGTTCTATTTAGACGCAGTGTAATTTAAATTCTCCTCAATAGGGAAGTTTTTGCCCCCAGGGCTTAGTTTATGCTGTTTTCTACCAAATAGTTAAAACATGCAGGCTTGGATGGATACCAGAAAATTCCACTTACTAGCTATTTCTGAAAGCCTCTGTAGTTTTGTCACTTATAAGATATAGTAACTGAGAGCAGCTAAAGTGCTTACAAGAATGTTTGGCACTTATTAAATATTTAATAAATGTTAGCTTAGATCTAGTCTCCAGATGTCCAGTTTCTCAAAAAAACAACAAACAAAACCCCCCAAAATTAGACCTACTTGCTACTTAATTGTATCAAATTAAAAATCTTAGGGGGCCAAAATCCATGTTTTGGTCCCTCAATTAGATGATACATTCCCTAAAACTGGGACCATGCCCATCACAGGGCCTGGCACATAAAGAGTACATAGAAAATATTTGTAAATGGGGTTTCTTTAAAACTATTGTCTAATTCTGAGCTTCCATTCAAACTCTCTCCCTCGATTAGTTAATTTAGTGTATTTGTTCTGTCCTGCGAGAAACTCCCAGTCATTTGTACTAGAATAGACTAATGTCAGAGACCATACCTTTTTAATTAGTACTAATTCAGGCAATTAGTTACCATTAGTAAACAAGGAAAACAGAATAAGCCAGCTCTGATTCTATGGGCTCTTTAAAGCCATCTGGCTTCTGGGACTTGCTGAAAAGTCCACTTACTAAAATGTTTTAAATACCAAGGACCATGAGACAGCTTTGCTATCAAAACAAGGCCAAACAAAATAAAAAGAAACCTAGAAAAAAGCGCCCTCCGCTTCAAACGGGGTGACCAGCTGCTGTGTGTTCCTTTCAGTCAGTAGGAGTTATGAACCAACCACACAGCATACAGCGAGTCGGGGTGAAGGAGAATTAGGTCAGCCAAATGAACTATTTTAACAGGCTAGTCAAGGTGCAAAAAAGACGAAAAAACGAATTTAACTTTGTGCACTGGCATCAGTGTGATAGGAAGTTGAAGTTAAGCCTTTGGGGGGTTGGCCATTAAACCCATCCAGCTTTGAAGGCCGCATTCTGTTTCTCCCTAATTGGCCGGTGTCAGACAGACAGGACTTACCTTGGTTTTGCCTCTGTGGCCCACTCCTGTCCCTGGCTGGAAGCAGGAAGGGACAGAGGCTTTGCTTGTCTCCATGAGGTCTTCCCATCTCCATTCTCCTCGGGAGCGGTGCTGATTTAAAGAACAGGGGTCCTGTGACACCAGAGAGAGGGACGCTGGCATTTGTCAGAATCAGGGCTCCTTGAGAGAGCCAAAAACCTACACGAGATGACACTTCCCGCCCCCTCTTGCTTCCTGTGGTGTTTCAGCTTTCTGAAATCAGGAAAAACAATCAACCCCTTTTTCCTGTGTAATTAAATTCCGCAAGATGACTTTTATTTTTCAATTTCTCTTGAGTTCTGTTTCCATGACTTTCCATGAGTTTTTCCCTCCCTACATCCTCCTCCTTGTGGCCATTCATTTTTCCTCTTCCAATCTATTTAACTATATTCGCAGAGAATACGATAAGGCTGGTCAAAAAGTAGATAACTTGTAATCGCTAACTTCAAGTACATCATGGAAGATTAACTTTATCTTTCTATAAAAGATGGACTAGTGTGTGAAATGGGGACTGGACTATTTTCAGGGGAGAGGAGTCTTGCCTTCCTTGATTGCTTTAAACCAAGTGCAGAGATAAAGAACATTGAATGCGCGCTCTCTCTGCTGTCCTCCCAGGCACTCTCTCCTTTACCGAGCTCACGTTGACAACATAATGAACGCACAGCACAGCTGTCAAAGGAAGCGTTCGCGCTCCTGTGAAATTACAGGCTGCTGCCGAAATGACTTAAGCATGCCATTACCTCTTGCTGCATTTAGAACAAACACGCCACCTGCCCTTTAGGTATTATCTGATCTGTTTGAATAGACTGCTACATAGACCCACGTAGCAGACTCCAAACACCTTCTTCCACAGTTCTCTTCCAGGAACTGCAGCTTTAGCATCTCACTCCCTTTTCTCAGTGGCTCCTCTCTGACTCAGTCTTGCATATGTTTTATAAATAATCAAGTGTCTTCTCTGTGTGAGAGGAAGCCTCAGTTTGAGGTCACAGTTACCTAGCCTTGGGCTGCTGTATCTGCAAGCCAGTCTGACCTCAAGACCTGTGACCCCTCCTGCCTCTAAAGCAAACCAATCACGCTTCTATCTCACAACTAGCAGCCCTTTTCTACCAGGAAGAGTTGAGCGTTTAGACCATCAGTCTGAAAATGATGAACTAAGCTCTGACGGCTGTATCATCATGACTGTTATCTCCTGAGCCAGGGGGAGCCCTGTGGCCTGGGCTGTGTGGAAACCACCCTTGTGTTTCCAGCTCCTGGCTGTCACTCCAGTTCAAGGGCACTTCCTGTCTCCAGCTGGAAAGTGGCAGCCAGCTGCAACACTGTCAATCAATCTCCAGGGCAGAACACCAACACTCGACAGTACACTGTGCCACATGTCCAATGTGTTTCTTGGACATTGTGTTTGCATTGTTACATCCCATCATGTCTATGGCATGCGCACACAAGCACCCTATGGTTCACTTAGAGCACAGTTTTCAATAACTTTCATGAGAGATCTAACACTGCTGTAATTAGGCTTTGCATGAGATGATTTTGCTGGGCTGTAGGCTGAGGTGAGTGTTTGGAGCTAAGCTTGTTGTTGAGTAGGGTGGGGTAGTAAATGCATTTTTGCCTCATGATATTTTCAATTTAAAATGAGTTTTTCAGGATGTAGTCCTGAGGAACATCCTCTGTACCTGAAGTTCACTCTCCCCCTCCTCCCAGATACCTGTGAGTCTTTGCCATTGACTGAACACAAAGGAAACGGGAGGCACAGGAGTGGGCCCTGAAGTCTCAGGAGAGGGAGCAGTTGGAGGCGGGGACACCTGGGGGACACTCAGCTCACCTTCTGAGGAGCACGAGTAGCTCATTCTAATGGTTCATTTCTCAGTCCCCACCCCAATTCCCACTGATCTTTCAGACTGCAGCCAAGCCTGAGTCTTTTTTTTTTTTTTTTTTTTTGGTGGTACTGGAGATCGAATCCAGGGCCTTGTGCATGCGAGGCAAGCACTCTACAAACTGAGCTATAGCCTTAGCCCCCAAGTCTGATTCTTAAAGTGAAACTGTATCATATCCTTACCGATGGACCTTTAATGACTCATGCCATAGGACATGCAGTTCACATTCTTTATCATGAAATTCAGGACATAAATCTCCTTTCCAATTAAATTCTGAGCCTTTGCCAACAACCTCCCATGGACCCCAATCTACTTCCTTAACCTGATCGTGCCCCAGCTTGCTCTACTCTGTCCTTGGTTGGCCCTCTTCCCTTATCTAGCTTGCTCTTAACTACTCTTGATAAGCTCTTCTTTGCTATTTAAGGTGGATCTCAAGCATCGCATTTCCTTGAAGCTCTCCCAGCCTCCTACTCAGGAATAATGCTTCCCTCCAATATGCTTCCAATGCGTTTCTGGCTTTGCCTTTCCCCCTACACACTACAACACATTCTGTTTTATAAATACTTATTGACACATCTGAACATGGTCTCTTGGTGGACTGTGGACTGCAGGACACTCACATTGCTGTTCCGAGGCTGATTAGAAAGAATTTATAATCACACAGATCTAATTGTTCTGGGTTGGGACCTGCCAGGAGTGGCCAGGGATAGGAGGAATTCCTGGTGAATCCTGGTCATGGCTGAATCTAGGTGTCTGAGTAGGGGTGCAGAGAGAAGGGCAAGAGGCGCCTTGTCTGCCAGAGGGATGAATAAAGATCAGAAGACAGGAGAACAAAACAAAACAGGGAGGGAATGTTTTATTGAACAGTCCAGAAGCAGTGAGTGTGGGAGTGGGGATATCCTGGATGGACACGGTTCTGTGACCATGAAGAGTTGGCATGTCCAGAGCTGGTTTAGGGGCTCTGGTCCTATGGGGCTCTGTCTCTGTGTTAGTTGGGGTTTCATTGCTGACAAGAACAACTTAGAAGAGGACAAATCCCATAACCCAGAGGGCGGCTGAAAGGATGAAACTGTGTCAATGTAAGTAATACATACGAAGGATTGATCAGAGCCAGGTACACAGTCAGGGCCCAGTCAATGCGTACCTGTGTTATTATCGTCGACAATTAGAGGAAAAAATTACATTTTTCCAAATATGACAGCCAGAGGATCTGGCACGAAGGAAGGGTGCACAGGACTAGAGGCCGCAGGCATTTTGTGAGAATCAGTAGTCAGAAATAGGAACAAGGGAGGAGTTTTTGGGATTTCAATTAGGCTTGTTATTCAGAAGAACATTTTGACAAATAGGGCCCTCTGAGTTAAAAAACAAATGGCTGTGCAAGGTAGTAAATTCTCAACCCCTGAAACTATTCCAGAGCAAGCTGGCCATATTTTTGGAACTTCGTAGAGAAAAGTTATGTATAATGATTTGACCGTAAGTACAATTGATAAGCTCACCAAATGCTTTTTGAACTAAAAAGCCCAAAGTCCAATTGCTTGATTACTATTATCATCATCTCTGAGATCTAGTGCCTAATGACCACAATCCTGTGGTTTTACCTAAGTATTTGGGTACTGTTTTGTTTTTTGCAATAGTAGTGTTTGAACCCAGAGCCTTGTGCATGCAGAGTGCTCTGCAACTGAGCGACACCCCGTCCCTCTCAGAAACTGTTTTGATCACCAGTCTCCATATCTCGTTGGAGGAAGCAATGGAGAGCAATCGCTAATGGTATAAGAGAACATGCCACATAAGACCCAAGATGAAGGCTGCTTAGACCTTTCTTTCCAGTAGGAGTAAATTTTAAGGTAATATTTTCTGTTTTTTCTTTTTGGTAAGGATGTATTTTTAATATGAAATTCAAAAACAAAACTCACTCATATTGCAATAAATTACTTTAACAGACTCTTGGTGAGTTTTAAAGAAATGATGAGCTCTGTGGAGCCCCCAAGGGGTCACCTCTTAGACGTAGCTGTGGATTTCACCAGATTTCTTCATCTCAAATACTAAGTACAAGAAAAAATGTCCTCAGATCTCTGGTATTTGTTTGAAAAGCATGGACTGAGCAGGAGGAAAATTAAAGGGGAATGGAGATGTGTGTGTGTGTGTGAGTGTGTGGTGTGCACCAAAATGACCACATCATCATCTGGTTTACATATCACACAATGGTCTGCATTCATTTAAAAATCATAAGTTGAGCACCTAGTGCTCAAAACCCTGAAAGATTGAAAGACTGACAAATTGTACCCTCTGCCCCCAGAAGTGGGCAATCTGGTGTATGAATGATACACAGCAGAGGGAGGGAAAGGTGGGCTTCTGGAAGGTATGCACAATTTAATCCTAACCGAGGGATGGTTTTCCTGGAGAATGCAGTGTTGACTCAAGACATCAAGGATGAGATTTTCAAGATGTAGAGAAGATGAGAAGAAAGGCTATCCAGAGCAGGAGCAAAGGCACTGTGATCAACCATGCGAAGCATTTTTGGGAACCCATCAACTGAGAACTCCTGGCAGCAGAAACCTTCATCCACTACCTAACCAAGAAGCCTCGTGTGTTCTGCAGACTAGCATCCCTTGTCTAGCGGGATATGAGTGATAAGAAACAAAATAATACTTTCTTGAGGGAACTGGATCCTCTGGGAAACTGGTAAAATATTTTAATGTAGAATTAACTCTTTTTTCTATTTAAAGATCTATCAGGTCATAAGAAAAATGACAAGGTGTCTCAGGCATGCTTCAAGCCCTTTTTGTTTTTTTTTTTGGTACCAGGGATCGAACCTAGTGGTGCCTAACCACTGAGCCATCCCATTTCGTATTTTTATTTTAGAGACAGGGTCTCGCTGAGTTGCTTTAGGACTTCACTAAGTTGCTGAGGCTGGCTCTGAACTCTTGATCCTCCTGCCTCAGCCTCCCAGACTGCTGGGATTACAGACATGCGCCTCCGAGCTCCGCACTGCTTCAAGCTTTTTAATCAATGTCTTTGTAAGTGAAACTTTAATAGGAAGAATAAGCAGGAAATCCCAGCAAGAAGGTTGTTATAATGCATTCAGTGGCTCTCCTGGGTGCAATATGGGCAGGGAGCTTCTGTCAGGAGATTATAGATAAAGCAAGCTGCTATCTGAGTGGAAGTAGGGACAGAGGAGAGAGGGGACCTGAAAGAAACAGGTGGGCTCAGTCAAATGTCTTCTGGAACTGCCTCTGCAGACTCAGGGGCTCCTTCCCTGTCCTCCCAAGTAGCCTGTGATTTTCCCCACAAGGCATTTTCTGCCTGGTGCTCTGTTTTCTTGTCTGTATCACCAGCTCGACTGTGAGGACCTTGAGGCCAGGACAGCAGCAGTTATTTCGTACTTCCAGGGCCTAACGTGGTGCCTGGCATCGTATTTGCTTACTTAACTATTTACGGCATTGTGGATGAATTCATGGGATGATGCAGCTGACATTTTGCAAAGCAAAAGCAAGAGATAAGTAATCCAGGATAATTGAACTGAGTATGGAGTTAGAGTTGGTTAGCTTGAGGGCTTGAGAAATTGTAGAACTGTGGGAAAGTGTTAAAAGGATTTAGTATTTTTCAGGGTATGGAATACTCTCTGAGGGAGAGAGGAAGAATCATTAACAAATCAGATAACGGTTCTCATGATCCAAATGTTGGTGCAGGTGAATGAAGAAGACAGGCACCAACTAAACTCCCCAAACTGGTATTGGATTACCAATAATGGATAATCACATTTAAGGTGTAATTTTATAACACTGAGCCTGACTTGCGTATGTTACATTGGGAAAATATCATCATTAACTCATAGATAACTTGATCTTCTAATGAACTTCCCATCTTCCTGATGATTTAGACCTGAATATTGGGAGGAAGAAATTTTGAAAGAAGAGCCAGCAATGAAAAAGCCAGGAGGGGTTCCCTAACTAGTTTCATGGGGGGCCCTGGGGATGCTCCTGTCTGTTTGTGAATCACAGTCCCTCGAGGGTACTGATGGACTGAAGTTTTATTCCCACGGAAACAGCTTGCTCTGCTCTGAGACTGGCTTTGTCCCATCAGCTCTGCAGGATCACATCCTGTGCTGAAGGCAATCTGCCTTTGTCTGTTGCCATTTTCCAGTTAAATCCTAGCTCGTTTTTTTCTCTTCTGTATCTGTTGAGACAAAATCAAAGTTTAAAAAACATGCAGAATTTATAGCTCCTGGAATTTGCAGGCTATAAAATACCGAGAACTGGAAGCTTTCATCTGGACTGTCAGGAAAATCCCTCCAATTCTAATTTGAATCAGGCCAGAGATGCACAGAATAATTTGAGTAGCTGCTGGTTAATGAGCTGTGGTTTACAGGTTGGGCCGCGGCGTGTTTCCCCGGGAGTATATTGCATGCTAAGTAATCCACTCTCATTATAACCTCAGCCCAAGAAGCTGACCATTTGGAGGCAATGTAATGATGTGATGTTATGATGTATATATCACAAAAATTAGAGAGAGGGAATGAGAACTGGTCGGTCATCTCGACTCTCCCCTGCCAGGGCAGGCCTGTTCCCCACGATGTTTTCTTGAATGCTTTTGTCCAGTCTGGTTCTAAATGACCCAAGCAATGGAGTTCAAACCTCTTCCCTTGAGAGGCCATTTGGCAGTCTAATAGGCTTCGCTGTTAGCAAACTCTTCCTTGATGTGCAGCCTAAGTTTTCCTTTGCTCGATTTCATCTCATTACAGCTGTGTGTTCTGTTTTGTGCACCTCGAACAATCCCTCTCTCTCCTTCCCGTGGCCATTTCCCAATACTTGTAAATGCCTTCCCCGTCCCTCTTATGTCATTGTCTGGCCATGGATATTTGCCACAGTCTTTAAAACATGTGTGCTCTTTCTTTGTTTGCATTTGTGACTCCCCTCTGAGTTTTTCCCTTTTTTGATCCAGACTCTCCTGATTTGTAAGGGCTGGAAGAGCCTGCAGCGTTTCATGCTGGAGAGTGTCTCCTCAGGGCAACGAGGTGGTACTCTCCCCCTGCTTGGTGACAGATGTGTTCATGGACACAGTCTAAAATTGCATTGCTTCTCCTTGCTGCCAAACCACACTAAGAAAGTTGAGGCCCAATGTGCTGTCAGTTCCTGATCTTTTGAACGGGAGCAACTCACCTGGCTCCAGTGATTGTATGTGTGCGTTGGCTCGTTTTTCTTTGGAAAACTCTGATTTTGGCTCGTGGCTTGATTAAAGTTTGATTAAGGACTGAAGAGAAAAACAAATTGCCCAAATAACAACATTAAATATAATAATACCTCTTTCTCTGAAAGCAGAGAATTCATCTTTTTACCCTGTAATTGCAGCATGATGATGGTTTTGCACACGGTGTTGCAAAAGCTTATCCTTTTTTAAAAAGGTGCAACCTTCCAGTTCAAAGGGATTGGTAAATGAGAGAAAAACAGGAATGAGAAAACGTTAAACCTCACTTCCTTTTGCTTCCCAAAGATGGGTGTGTTAGTCTTCTTTTCATTGCTGTGACCAAAATACGTGAAAAGAAAAATTTATCTGGCGCTCATGGTTCCAGAGAATTCAGTCCACGGTGGCCTGACTGCATTGCTCTGGGCCAAAGGTGAGGCAGAGCACCATGGTGGAAGGGCATGATGGAGGAAAGTTGTCCACTCATGGTATCTGACCAGGAAACAGAGAACAAGGAAATGGGACCAAAATATCAACCTCAAAGTCACACCACCAGTGATTCACTTTCTCTAGCCATGCCCCACCTGTCACCCAATTAGTGCATTCAAATTATCAATCCATCAAATAAATTAATCCACTGATTAGGTTAAAGCTGTTATAATCTAATAATTTCACCTCTGAGCATTACTGCATTAACATGGGAGCTTTTGGGGACACCTCATATCCAAATCATAACAGAGAACTTGCATATGTTTATAGGTAGACACCAACTTAAAATATTTTGCTGCACTTAAATTGTATTTTGTGGAGTGCTCATATCTGTGCAACTAAGTAATGTGTGTTACAACAGAATGTGGCTTATATTGTGTGGGTACCTGTACTGCTTCCACCAGCAATTATAATACAATGAGTCAAAAGCTACTTGTTATTTGCTGTTTTCTGTGATTCAACTTTCATGTGAAGTACAAGTGACTCATTTGTTCAATATGAGTCAACTTCTTCTGGGATTTGTATCCTGGATTTGTTCTGTTTCTTCAAAATCTGCAGTGATGAATTCTCTCTTCAAATAATGGTCAGGAGAAATACTATACTTTTTTTCTTCCTGCTTTATCTTAGCTTATCAGGTAGGTGAACATTGGGTTGGCACATACCTCTTCTGCCATTATGCTGCAGTGAGGATTTCTATAACCCAGAAAGTTTGACTAATGATGACAGCTGCTGTCCATGTGACAGCTTATGTTCTTGACCTCTAGTCAAAAAATGTATTGACAATTTGATTAAACTGCAGCCTGAGTTATGCTACTATGTGGCACTTTAGCCAATCACATGATAGTAATAAGTTCATTGGTGACATGGTGGTCACTCTTGGGGTCACAAGGGGAGGACAAGCTTTAAGTTCAACCCATAAGGAGTTTCAAATTTCTTTTAGAAACAAGATTAACCCATGGCAAATTAGAAAGTTATAAATAGTAGTAAACTGAAATTCTTTTCAAATTCATGCTTTTATGTGTTATGTGGTATAAGAAACCCTGGAAGTATAATTACAGGTGAGGACAGGGACAGATCATGGGACACGGGTCTCAGACTGCTGGCAAGCATTTATGGACTGCTTACTGTCTATCAGGAAGAGTGCTGAGGTCTAGAGATGGATTCCTTCTAATCCTCACCACAAATCTCCCATTCTCCCAGGTGAGACTCAGAGAAGTGAAGTAACTTGACTAATTTCATGCCGGTATTAAGTAGTGGAGTTGAGATTCATACACGGGGCATTTTCAATATAGAGGTTATGCTATTAATTACTATGAAAGAAGGATTCAAACCAGGCCTTGAAGTACGGATATCATTAGCAATTCAAGGGAGGATTTTGTGATATTACTTGGCAGCTGATCAAGGAATCTAGTAATGCTTGACTTCTCTGCTCACAGCTACTTTTCTCTCATGAGATCCTAAGAGAGAGATACAAGCAAAAAAATGAGGGCCTAATGAAGCAGCACTCTGCCAATCATGCAGGAGGACCAGCACAAATAGGGCTTCTCCCCCATTGTAACCCCACCTAGACACAAAGAGTCAGATTACCTAACAAAACATGTGACAAAAACAGAGGAAAAGATGATGAGCTTATCTAGAGATACAGGTTCTGCTCAGTCTAATGTTTCTGGGGCCCAGGGGATGAGAGAGTTCCAGGGAGAAAAGCAACATCTGCATCTGCGAGCCATGAGTGCCCCCATATCTCAAAAATCATTGAGGCCTAATTATAAATCTGGAACCTGATTATGCTTAGATTAATAGCCAAAAGAAAGAAGGAATCTGGAGACCTTTCCTTCCTCATCACACATAGTAATAAAGAGGAAGAGAAGGACCCAGCAGCTCACGATGGGGGAGGGTGAACAAGGACCACATAAAAGATAGCAGAGCCCTTGGTTCTTGCATATTTGATGCTCCTTGCTTACCATAGGGTTATGCCCTGATAAGCTCATCATAAGCTGGAAATGCATGTAATACAACTAAACTTCTGACAGCATCACATAGCAGCATAGTACACTTAGTGCCCTGTGAAGAGCTCTTGGTTATCCTCCTGATGGTGTGGATGGCTGGAAGCTGCAGCTGGCTGCCGCTGCCCAGCATCTCAAGAAAGCAAGCACCACAGCAGATGTTGCTAGCTTGGGGAAAGATTGAAATGCAAAAAGTATGGTTTCTGCTGAATGTGGATTGATTTTACACCACATTAAAATTGAGAAACTGCAAGCTGAACCATGGTAAATAGGGGACCATCTGTCCAGCTTCTGAAGGACTGCTGGGTCACTTGAATGGAGATGTCAGACAGATGATTGGATCTACACGGACACAGATGAGGAGCCAGGACTGGAGGTGCAGCTGTGAAAGTCATTTGAATAGAAATGTCAAGAAAGAGCATAGGGCAAATAGACGGATTCTTCTTGAGAAGTCACCAAAAATGGGTCACTAGTCAGAGGACAGTCCAACAGAGGTTACGGGTAGAGGGATGAAAGGGTTGGGATGGTAACTCCAAAAGATGAATGTCAAGAAGCAGACCCTGACTATCCCAAACAGTTTAGAGAGACCTGGAAGGATGTAGATTCTGAAAGAGCTTTTAATCAGAAGGGAATTAATAATGACTTTTGAGAGACCAGTTTCAGTAAAATGGAAAGGATGAAATTCAAAATTTGGGGAGTCTGTGAGGGAATGTTGACAAAAAACAGAAGAAGCAGTGGTAGAATACATCTATCTGAATTGTGGAAGAAGAGTAAGACAGCTACACTAGGGGAAAGGGGCCCTGATGATATTTTATTTGTACAGAAGAGAGGTAGGGGGAGCAAAATGGTGGACTGATAATAAGTTGCAATAGCACTTATCATGAGTCGATATTTTCTCATTTCTTTGTTTATTGCTTGAGTGATTTATTGTCTGCCTGGTCTAACTAGAAAGGAGGTTCAGAAGAGTGCCCAGCTGGCACAAGAAGAAGAAAGCTTCTGCTAGAAGGCAGGTTTCACGGGACCTTGTCTCTTGTCCTGGGCGGATCCCGCTGTTCCAGACAGTGCCTGTCATACTGAAAGGGCTCAATTAACATTTGTGGAATAAATGAATCAACAAAGAAGAATGAATTTCCATGATCTGCAATAGTGCATAGAACGTAGTGGGTGCCTGGACACCCACATTCAATAAATTAATGGTGAAGATCAGAATCCAATCAGAATAGTGGAGTCAAAAGGGGTGAATGGGAGACAGGTAAAGACAGAGGCAGAGTGGGATCCATCTGAGGATGAACTGCATATCTTCACGGTGCATCAAGGTAGCAGGTTCTGTCTTTGTCTTTTGAACATTATCTAGGAATACTCAGTGGCCATCAGTAATCAAAAATATTAATAAGGAGAAAACCATCTTTTGTGACTTCGTTGTGTACCAGGTGCTGTTCTAAGCACTTCCTGTGTTTAAACTCATTTAACGCTCACAACAGATAGATGGTGAGAGCTGTTACTCATTCTCATTTTGTAAGGAAGAAACTGAGGCACATAGAAGGGCAATAGAAAGGATGGCTGGTGAACCAGGGTCAGGAATTGCGATGCTTGAGACAGAGCAGCTTCCTCTAAATTCAACCTGGGGCGCAGCCCAATGCGATCAGAAGGGAAAGTTCAGAGGGGATCGGAGGGAGTCGTGAAACAACGTGGTTAGAGTGATGGAGTCAGGACGTTGGAGAAGGAGTCTGGGGCTGTTGGTCCTCCTCAAGTGCCTGTGTTGGAACCTAAAACTCAAGATGGTGGTTTTAGGAGGTGGGGCCTTTGGGAGGTGAGTAAGCCAGGAGGTGGCCCCTCTTGAGTGGCACTCGTGTCCTTATAAAAGAGGTTCCAAGGGAGACCTCTTGCCCCTTCTGCCATATGAGGTTACAGTGAGAAGGTGGTCTATGGAATTGGGTTGTCACTGCCATTGACCTTGGGCTTTCTAAATTCTAGAACTGTGCGGAGTAAATTTCTGTTGCTTATTGGTCTCCTGGTCTATGGCATATTGTTCTAGCACCACCAATGAACTAAGGAAAGAGTGTTTAGCAGAATTCCCTTATTTTAGAAAAACAATTTATTTTCACTAGCTTCTAACTGAAATTCTTCATTGATTTAAGAGCATTTGACAAAATATATAAAATATATGTATACAATACATATAACCACAGTTATATAGTGGTACCTGTAATTTTGTCACCTGTATGCATCACAGATAGTTTCGGATATTCATTATTGTAGCAGATATCTCAAAGTACCATTTATAATCATCTCCAATTCAAATTTACATGAACTATTAGACCTTTTAGTGCATCATCATATTGATTACAGTTATTAAGAAGCATAGATATTACCATATCACAATTTTGTTTTTTAAATATTTGATAACTGAATTTCATTGTAAATGGTTTTCTTTATGGTCTTATTATTTTGTTTTATACCTTTAAGCTTATTCCTTTGAGAAGGGTTTCACGGTCTTCCAAAGAACACTAACAGCGTCTAGGGCCCCAAATGGTGGCTCCTGGCAACGGAGGCCCGCAGGACCCATGATCGTATGGCTGATTTCTGTTGTCACTGAAGCCAGAACCTGGATGTCAGTTTGGATTGGGCAAGGCTGCCTCCGCTGCTGGGCTGGTCCACTCTGACGTGAAAGAGCGAGAAGTTCTGTTTGCGGAGACCAAGGAAAATGAGACTCAAAACTACGGTTGGGAAGGGCAGTTGGGCTGGGGTTCGTTTCATTCCTGTGTCCCCCACTCATACACTGAGAGGTCGATTCTTTGCTCGAGTGTGGCCAAGAGCATATTGTGAGCAGCTTCTGTCTTGGAAATTCATAGTGAGTTTTTCCTAAATTACCTTGCTTTATATTCCCTTATCAATTCCCAACTAATCTGCTCATCCTCACCAGGGCTTGGGTAAGAACTGCCTCTCGTAGATTCTGACATTATCTTTAGTAATTTGTTTTCCTAAATCTACCAAGGTTCTCCTGCAATGCCGTAAGATCGCAACTGTCCCACTTGGACGCTGCCTCCCTGGGATGCTTTCCAGTCTTTGTCTTGCTGAAGGGAAAGGCTTCTGGCAAGGAAATAAACAACAGGAAGCAAGGCAGTGCTGAAAAGGAAATGAATGGGGCGGGGATTGGAGATGTTGGGCTGCCCTGTAAGAAGACTTCGAGAGGGTGCAACCCCAGGCCCTGTGAGGCTGAGGTGAGGCTCAGCGCGTCGTGTCCTGGCTGAGAGGTTTGCTCAGGAGTTGTTATGAAGAATGGGGTGGGGCGGGGCTGCTCTGAGGAGCACTTCAGTGGCGAGCACTGTGGCTTCACAGGGCGCCACCCGAGGAGGCAGACACCAGCAGAAGCACATTGTCTCGTTAGTCTTGGGCTGCGTGGAGTACTCGTGATTGCTCTCTTTCACATGGGAAATTAGATTCCTAAGATCAAGGAGCTGACTTGCCTAGTGTTAGGAATCTAGAAAGTAGGGTTTCCTCTGAAACTTAATTGATCCAAGCCCCTGTGTTTATCTCTGCTCCTTGATGCTTTCCAAAGAGTCAGGGGCAGTCGGAAGACGAGAGAACCGAACAAAACCCAGAAGATGCACAGGGGTCTGCGTGGAGGTCTGCTGGCAGCCTTGACTGGGAGGTCTGTCCGGGAAAGGGGCAGAGGGAGGACTGGGGTTTTGTGGCTTCTCCTAGACGCCTCCCGTAAGCGAGCTGCAGGTTCCTTCTGGAATGAAAAAGACTGCATTCCTGTATTATAGAAATACAATATCACAGTCCTTTAAATAGGATGCTAATAAAATAACAACACATTGCACAATATCTTTGCTTCTGGAGATTTTTATTATAGTATCCTGTTAGGAGTGAACTTTGTTTGAACCAGAGTGAGCAAACTATTTGGGAAACATTTTCATTCTTTTTTTTTGGATATAGCACATAAAACTATACTTGTCCCACTCCCCGCTAGAAGTACTACATAAGCCCAAGGAGAGACTGTCTCATTGCTGGGGACACACAGCCTTTGGATAGATAGCAGTCGAAAGTGCAAGGTGCTGTTTGTTTGGCTTACCTGGGGAATGCTCATACCTTTAGATGGAGAATACCTGTTGGCCATTTCTGAAAAAGTAAACATTTTGAAATTTAGCTGACTATTTTCCAGGTCAGATGCTAATATTTCCATGCATCCTTCCACCAGGAAAGTAAATGTACTTAATAAACAGAAGAAGCCAGAAATGGCATCTTATAGGATTTGCTTTTCCTTCGTAACCATCAGTTACACAGTTAAGTGGAAATAAACATTTTGAGAATGAAAAATTTTACCATGAGTCAAATTAATAGGTCTAGCTGGTCAAAAACACTTCCTGTAGTCTTATTTTTCATTTAAGCAGAGTAAATAAAATCAATGTGGTAAAACTTCAGTTGTGCAAAGAGCCCACAAGTTCATGCTTAAATGATCTGAAGTTTGCGTGGTGTGTGTGTCTTTTCTTCAGATACCTCAAAGTATATTATTCTCCCCCTCTTAGATACTTTGGGCACATTTAAATATCACCAGAGCTACAGTAAAACAGATTTTCTATGTTTATTGCTACTTGGACAAATATTTGACTCTCCTGTTCATAAATCTTTCTTGTATGTTTGTTTATGTGTGTCAAGTAACTGAAGGTATAGAAAAACAATATTTTCTTCTCTGTGCCATTTTTCTAGGACGTCAGGTTCTGTGAGAGCCCTGGCTTATTAATGTACCCAGCTTTCCCAGCATTTATCACAGATGTAAATGAACAGTCTGTGGTAGAGCCTGTTCTCAGGGTTGCTCTGATGATCACGTTGCCATGGCGACGAGGGAGCCCACAGGTTCGAGAGACAGTATTAGTGATGCTGCAGCTTGAAACTTCATCAGCACATGGCGCCCTCTCCCCCATATTTCAATATCACTTCAGCAAATTGAATTCCAGGCAGTTGTCAGTCCAATGTATTCCCTGTGGTTCCGCTCCTGCGAAACTGCCTCTTTATTCTATACGCTGATGATCATGGGGTAATTGAAATCCGCAGCTGTTTGTCATGCTATTTATACAACTCTGTCTTGTAGCCAGCCACCTTTGTGTGGTGTGCACTGCAGGTAACAATTAAATCCAGAACCTTTTTTTGGTTGAACAAGTGAATGATTGTTTTCCCAAAATACGCCTGATTTTGTGGGTATTTTGCGTGATACCTTGTTTCTCTGGGGGAAGTTCAGCCAAGGTTTAATGACACTATTACAGCGGTGTGACAGAGCTTTGCATTCTTTGCTTCCAACAATTGTGAGACAACTGGAGTGTGGAGAAAAAGGGCCCACTCCCCAGGGAGGGTGCCCCTGACTCCCCAACAATCCGCTTTCCTGCAGTGTCAGGAGCCGGACTCGCCAGCTTCCAGGGGCCCTGAACAATAGACACGAAAACACAATTCAGCGTGGAAAGAAAGCAACACTGGGGCGCGTGGCCTGGCACGGGCACAGACCGTGCGTTCTCCTGAGGAGGCTTTGTATGGGGATGGGAAGTCCTTTTTCTCTCTTCCAGTGAACAGATCCATTATCAAGTCTCCCCATAGCCCTTTCTGGGTTGTTTTGAGGGTCACTACATGACTTTTCTTTCTGAACGTGAACTCCGCAGGAACGTAAGCTGAGCATTATCTGAAGCCCAGCAGGTAGAAAGGCCCCCTCTCTCCCCGCTGTAATACGTGCTGAAATGAATAGGAAGCTGTTGCCCTCCCACTGAAGCTAGATCATTCCACCTGATGCGTTTCCCCCACTAAAAAAAATGAAATGATCACAAGAGTTAGGAATGGAGGGTTTCCTGTTTTTATAAAGTAGAATAATGGCACGGCTGGACAAGAGCTGGGCCTTTCTGCGTTAGTCCTTCATTCCATCCCTCCCTTTTCTTGGTGCTAAGCCTCCCTGTTGGGTGTATCTTCTCTTCTCTTTCCTCTGCCCCCTACTCTCTCCTGGGTCTTGCTGTTGTGGAATTCAGGCATTGACATTGTCTAGGGGTACTTGGTACCACTTAAAAACTACTGGAGGTCCATCTGGGAAGAATCCTGTTGATGCTGTTGAAAACAAAAGTCAGTTGCTGGAGAGACATAATGGAGCAGGAGGCTGTAGTGGATGACATCTAGACCGAGTCACAGAGCCACTGCAGACAGGAGAGTGAGTTTTCTGCAGTGTGTTTTTAAATACTAATTGGGAAAGTTGTCCGGCAGGCTGACAGTGTTCTTGCTTGGCTAGCTGGTGCTTTCTGGCCAGTGAGTGTGCAGAGGGACATTGACCTGTCTGCATCAGAAGGCTTTATAGGTTCATAGGAGAGCTGAGGACACAGCCAAAGCTGAACGGGCATTGGTGGCTTGGTGACATCTGATGACCTCAGGATTCTCTACTGTGTTACTTAGGTTCTTCCTTTCTTCATTTCCGACAGGACCGCATAAGCATTTCATCTCCTGACCCTTCTAATGACGTTTCAATGTCTGTGAAACCAATTCCCAGGGCAGAGTGCGCCAAAATTTAAAATAAGCTTAAAAAGGATGCCACATTCACATGTTTGCAGCGCAGACACTCTGTCAGCTTGCAGGAACCACTGATCTTGATACCTCCGCAGCAAGAGTGATTGGTGAAGACAGGAGGCCACCAGGTGGTTCAGCCTTGGTGATAAAGCCTGAGAGTGGCATCCCGAGTTACAGAATTGAGGGCACTGTGAGGCTCCAGGTGGAAGAATTGAGTCAAAAGATCGTTTAAAGCATTTTTATTTAAAGCGATGAATATGAAAATTGCAAGGTGGAAATGTTCTTTTTCTGTGATGTGCCGAGTCTTACTAAATCACACAGAATTTGCTGCGACTCGGCTTGCTGTGAGCAGACCTAAATTGTTTAGAAAGGTGTCTCAGGAGCTTGCAGTGCAGATTCTGCTTTTGTTTCTGGGGTGATCTTTTGAGGCCCAGACTGCAAGGTGATGATGCGCGCAGTCTGCAGTGTTGATTCCCACGTCTGCGGGTTTTCGTTTTTGGTGGTGCTGGGCAGCCCTTCTCATAGGCAGAACGGCTGGTTTCTAATTGCACTTCGAGTTGGTTCTCTGAGTTTGAGACTTGCCCAGACTCCAGTCTGAGGAGATAGCAGGCTTTCTACGCTCCCCAGGGCCCTCAGGAGACCTGTGCAAGCTGCAGGAACTGAGTCTCTTTAGACCACTCCTTGGAATTCTTTGAGAAAATTCTACCGTGCTTTCCATTTTGACCTTGACTAGACCAGGAGCAAATAAATTGATTCCTCGGCCCATGTGTTGGATCCTCAATTTATTGAATTGGTTTAAGCTTATCACCATGTTCCTTAAAATTATTCTCAGGTTGCCTCATGGGTAATGTTCCAAAACTCTGCCAGGTCAAATCAGCCCGTGGGTTTTAATTTATCTGTGGGCCCAAATCACCTTCTCTGATCCCTGCCCACTCCACCTAAGCACACTTGTCCCCCTACAGTTACCCAGGCTATTTCGGCAGTCCCACATGGGTATCTCACAAGTAAGCGAGAACGTCCAACATGCTCTGCTATTTTTGTCTGGGATGCTGCAGGGAGTGCTCAGTTATTGTGTCAGGGCCCTAAGAGGGCCCCTGAGGTCATCTTCAGGAATTCAAAAGTGAGATTTCTATTCATTCCAGGTCTATACTATAGAGGGTCCTCTAAGCCCTGATACAGTTGTTCTGGTGCTCAAACTGAGATATTAATTACAACTTTTGAGAGCTAATTGTTCTTTTTCATCTTAAAAAAAGGTTTGGTGAATGTTTCTTTAGCAGAATTCCCTGTTCCTCACTGTTAAGGTTTAGACATGAGGTGTCCCCAAAACTCAGGGGTGAGACAATACAAGAATGTTCAGAGTGAAATGATTAGATGACGACGTGGGACCTCTGCAGTGGATTCCACTGATGTGGGTGGTAGCTGTAGGGAGGTGGGGCATAGCTGGAGGAAGCAGGTCCCTGGGGGTGTGCCTTTGGGATCTACGTTTTGCCTGTGGTGAGCAGAGCTCTCTCTCTTTCTCTCTGCTTTCTGGTTGCCGTGACCTGAGCTGCTTTTCTCCACCACACCCTTCCACCATGAAGATCTGCCTCACACAGGGGAGACATGGAGTTGGCTGACGGTGGACCAAGACCTCTGAAACTGTGAACCAAAATAACCTTTTTCCTCCTATACGTTGCTTTTATTGGATCTTTTGGTTGCAATGATTAAAAAGGTGACCAAAACGCTCACCAAGCTTCTTGTGGAATTCGTCGCTTAGTCACGGACCTCACCTCACAGGTTTTGGGGGAATTTTCAGCACTCCATCTGTGTCTGCCCAAGCAAGCTAATCTTCCTTGCTGTGATGATCAGTCCTGAAAACAAGCCTATTTTATTTTTAAAAATCTCTTCCTTGCTAACCATAGTTAGTCTTTTTTCCGTAGAACCACAGAATCTGACATACCTCACGTCTAGAATTGGTGCTTTGCTTTATGTTTTGCCCAATTAAAAGGCTTTGTAGGGTGAGTGGTAACCTGGGCTGATTAAAACCCGCTCTGAAGCTCACTGGCACGCAACAATCGACGAGTCTCTCGCTTCTGCAGCTGAGATCTGCTGGGGATCAGGGATGCAGGTGGGGCTTGGTGAAAGGCTGGAGGAGGTTCTGGTCTCTCCAGGTCCTCTCTTCTGGGATCAGTGGGCTATCCACTTTGCCTGCTCACAATAGAGTGCAAGAGAACAAACCTGGTGGCATAGCACTTCCCAAGCCTTGCTTGCTTATATCCCAGATGCTGAAGAAGTCACGGGTGGACAGAAATGCCTCACTTTGCAATAGGAGCTGCAAAGTCACATGGCAAGAGGTGACCCAGGAAGAATGTGGCAATGAAACAACAATGCAACCCCACCACCCGGTCCAGAGGAGAGCGTGTGCTATAGCAGGAATGCTAATAACTTGGCATCTTTCAAAACCAATGTTCTCTAAATAAATGTTTGTATTTATTTCATGGAGGCGGAGAGAAATCACATGTCTATTAGAACAAATAGTGCAGAGAAAGTGCTCAGTAATTTATGTTTCCTTGCCAACCAGTGTCAATATTTTGAAAGAAAATAAAAAAAAGGTAAAAATAGTGTGACTGTTAAGAACGTACTGAGCCAAGTTGCTTGGATTTAAATGCCAGCTCTGTCACTTACTGTGACCTAGGCAAAGTCATTTAGCCTCTGTCAGATATAATGATCACTAAGAGCCGTTCTCTCTTTAGCTTTCTTTTCCATATGCGAAGTCAGACAACTTCTTTGGAGGCAAAGAATTTAAAATTTAGGCATAAAACATAGTGTGCTTCACTCAGCTCTATCACTTAGCTCTGGAATTTCACATGATTGCAACTGACTTTATCTGCCTACAACTGCAAATGTTCATTAAAACGTCCTCAGTAGAGCTAGCCCTGCAGTAGTGGGGCTGTTTACTTGAGGGCATGTTAAGTCTGCTAAGGATGATTTTCCAAGTCTCAACATTTATTCCAGTTCCATTTTAGCACTTTTACAAATCAGTCCCTCATTTGGCTATTGGCATGACTCCCTGTAATTCTGATCGGTTCTTCTGGTCCCAGAGAAGAGGCTAGAGCTGAATTGGTTTAAGATCTGACCAGTCTAGAAGGAAGGGCAAATCCCTAAGAGGTTCTGCATATCACATAAGGACACATAAGTACGGAGCTACTGGCTGGGACCAAAGCTTCCATAAGTTGTTTGAATGGGAGGTGAGATTGCAAAGACGTATTTGAATAATGAGGCTAAATCACTGTGCAAGAAAGGAGGTTTAGTAAAACCAGATGTAAGCATTTCTGTGTGGGATAGGAACATTTGGAACCAGGTTGGATTACTAGGACAACAGAAGAGCTGGTCACATTTTCAGTAAAAAGGGAGATCCTAGTTTTGTGACTCTGCTTTTAATGATTGTTTTGATTTACAATCAAATGTGGATTAACTTAAAGAAAAGGGTTTCTATTTTAGAAACCCTTTTTATATATCCATCTTCACTGAGAGAAGAGTTTTTTTTTCTTATCAAATCATTGATCAATCTCTTGAAGTTAGCTACACAATATAGTTCATTGTAGTATGTGCCATGATGAACGTTTTCCTATTCTGGATATTTGGCTTTTGCTACATTTACTATAAATGTATGTTTTTAACATATTTGTGCATAAATTATCATCAGTGTGCATAATCAGTGGGTCAAAAGTATACATTTTAAAGGCTCTAATCATATCCCTAGGTTGGTGTTCATTTATAAGTCTTGTGACTTGGTCAGGGTTGTGGGGTCAATATGAGAACAGAAAATTGGAGGCTGCTTAATTTCTTCTTCTGACCTAAGTATTTTTTATTCTTTTTACTGTTTCCTCGGACTCTTCCTGATCTTGTGCCAGTGTTCTTTGCAAAGAAGTTGACAACGTGGAGCATGCTGCTATTTCAAAGGATCTCTAGTGTGCTAGGAGAACAAGAGGTTCTTCTACAGCAGCTTACTGCTTTGGGATGCGAGGCTACTGTTGAAGCAGGGAAGAGAAGGAAGTGCGGGGCCACGCACTGAGTCAGGAGCACCGCCAGATTAGTTAGGATTAGCCCTCCGGATTCAGCTAGCCACACATCTAGGCAGAGGAGGAAGCGCTTGTGTCTGTTGCCTGCCAGGAAGAGTGGATCCAACTGGTCAGCTCTCCAGCCTCCCTTCAACAAATGTGAGCATCATCGGCGGCTGAATGCCAATGAGGTCAGTTGGTGGGCACCAGGAAGGGGCTTTCGGGCAGGGTGAGGAAAGAGGAGAGCACTGGGTAGAAAGGGCGTGGAAGAAGACCATGGGCAGTGGCCTGTTGGGGAAAGTTGAGTGACAGGTGGAGAAAGTTCAGTTCATTTTTTTCTATAGTTGCTGAATATTTCTTTGATACTGCAAAGGAGATCTAAATTGCTTTGTTTTCAGTTGCCTGGAAAAATTGGCCTGGATTCAGGTGGGTTACCAAGATGACCGGGAATATTTATCCTGGCTCTTTAGGAATTTAAATGGACAGAAATTCAAGCAGCGGCTGCTCTGTTGTCATTGAAATCTCATTATATTCCAGGTTGATATGATCAAGAGAAATGCTATAATTTCAGAGTTACAAACTGTTCAAAGGTGTGACATAGATAAAATTTTTATATTTTGAGTGATTTCACAAGCTGCACTATTTTTTAAAGTTGAACATTTTGTACATTTGATAATTATTGTACTTATGAATATCAAAAGAATAACAGTGATTTTATAAGAGTTTCTAATTAAAGTCAGCTAAATGACACAGGATTTAGAGCCATTACCTATCTGGCAAGCTAACATTCTAAAAACTAAGAAAAAACCAATTTGTATAAGGAAAAAATTACAGTCGATAAGCAGACTGTTAGTCAAAGGCTTTATTATTTCAGTGATGATTGCAATTATTGTAATTATTTTTAAGAAATTAAGTGTCCTGATAAATGCCATTTAATTTTCTTTCATGGGCATAAGACTTTCCTTTAAGTAAGAATGCAGCTTTATTAAGTAAATGACACAAATGCACCATGGTTTCATAGCAAATTAACAGTGAAAAATGAGAAAGTTTTTGGATTTCCTGAATAGATGTTTACTGTGCCTCTGTGACACAATGAATATTGAAACAGTGTGATACAAGTGACCCCAGGCATGACCAGAGTTTTAACCACCGGGCTGGAGACCAGGGTAGCTTGATTTCTCCAAGATGCAGATGCAGGGACCTGGCCTCCTAGACTTGGTGACCCCGTGCGTCCACCGACCGCTGAGTTGTGATGAGTGCTTTAATACCTGGGAACAATTAGTTCCTGAAATGTCACAACTAGAGATTTTATGGTGTCACTGAAGGTGAATGAGACATGAAGCGATTTCAGGGGACTCTTGCCTGTGCGTGGGCTGTGACAGGAACTTAGGCTGGTGTGGCGTGCCTGCCACCTTGGTCTGCTGGGCCTGGCCCTTCGTTTTTCTGTATCCCTCACACTTTTGTCCTCCTGAATTCATACTGGAAGTACTCCAGCTATTTATTACGACTTTGAAGTCCTGTTCTGAAAGACAGCATACTGAACATACCAATTTATTTTAAAGTAGACGTCACCATTTTTACCATCTGTATGTTATCTCTTCCTATCAGGTTGTGTACCTTAAATCAACACAATGAAACTTATTTTAAAAAAATTAGATAATGATCTAATGGTCAAGGAAAAAATGAAGAAAAGCAAGTCCTGAGACACATGAAGTAAGATACGTGGGCCAGCATGCATAATCAGAGCAAGACGGGATAACTGGTGAGGTTCGGTACTGTTTGGGTGGGATAAAGAACATCAAATACGATGTCATTGTAGGAGTCCAGAGGCGGAGAGAGTGTCGTGCTGAAAGTGGTTAGGGAATGTCGAGTTTTGAGCTGGGTGTCAGGCTCAGCAAATTTCTATCAACAGGAGGAAGGGGAGCGCCAAGAAGGACAGAGCAAAGTTCATCAGGCCCAGGTCCTGCGCCCTTGGACGAACTGGCTGTTCGTGTTGGTGCAGTTCTGAGCCGAGTTAGAACAGATGTGGAGTCGTGGAGTTCGTGTCCTTACCCAGAGGTGATCTTAGAGGTGGAAACGCCAGGCCGAAGGAGAAAGCTCAAGCATTTGAAGAGCGGTTTCCTGGCCATTAGGAAGTCTGAATGCAGTCTGCAGCGGTGGCTGCACCGTGCTAAGCGACTGAAGGCCAGCCATGTCTTGTCTCCTCATTTGCACGCGAAGTTGTCAGCGATGCTCTTTGAGGTCCCTTCCAACTCTGGGCTCCATGAAGTGGCGCTGGAAGTAGACTGGGGCCAGGGTTTCCGGACAGGCAGACCTCCGGGCACCTTTCATTCATGTCCACGCCACTCTTCTGTGTGCTGGAGACGAGCTGCCCGCGCACTCCGGGAAGGCAGGGGTGCGCCGCGGTCATTGTAGCTGCTACTCAGGCTAACTAGATGGTTCCGCTTGGAAAGCTGATCTAAGAGCTTTCCCTTTGTGGTTACTCTGCAAGAAGAATGAGGTTACTTTTACTCTTTTAAAGGAGAACCCTTGAGAGTAAAATGCCTTTAATGTTTCATAGATCGAACCATTTTGAAAATTCCAGAGTGCATTATTCTTATCATGGCTTAGCAGTGTCCCTGGGTCAGAAGACTCTAAATATTTAATGTGAAACTCACAAGGATTTGTCTGTCTTTCCTCTTAAACTGGTTGCATCCTTAATATTTCTTAAGGCAATATTGTATCAGATTTATAAAACTTTATATCTAAATTTGGTCTACTGTCAGTATCAACTCACTTTTATTAACACCCACTGTTCTTGCATTGTATTATGCCTTGGAGACTCTGCATATTAAGATTTTTCTCAAGGACTCTGTGACCATCTTTTTAATGTTAGAAATAGGAACTATGCTGAGATCATAGTGACATCCAGTGACACGGAGGTCACTGCAAGGTTTCTATTCTTCTATATCATCTGATACACTGCATTATCTACATACGTGCAATGATCTTATTATATTCATTTTCTCCTTTATTTAAATGTGGCAGCTGTAACTATTTGGATATCACCACCTGCTACGTTGTATGCCTCTCTATAAAACTTTATTCTACAATAGGTCAATATCTAAAATATTCAAAAGTAAATCCACCATCATTAACTTGTCATATACAAATGGTAGCCTCACAGAAATCAAAACTGAAAGCAAGATGAACTGTGATAGTGTTGCCTGAAATGAGCCCTAAATCTGCAAGTGACCTGGAAAGAGGGGGCAGGGCCACGCCTGGGAGCCGGGGGTTCGGGCTTCGTCTCTGTGTTGCTGTATAGATCGCAATGCTGACGGGGGTCCCCGTCTCCAACGGCCGAGGCAGACTCGGAGGTTCTGCTCTGTCTCAGTGAGGGTACGGTGGGAGCAGTCAGGCCTCTGCTGTGAGGGATGTGAGGTCCAGCTGCGGAGCTCAGGGCTTGAAGTGAACGATACTATAACCTGACACCTGAGGGCGCATCCCTGTCACCTTAGTGAGCTGCTCCTTCTACAGGTTGGCAGTGAGATTCCAGAAGTCAAATCCAGTTGCTTTTAAATTTTCTATCCTTTATAAATAGCTCTCATGCAGGCTCTGAATAGTCTTGGACATTCTTTTTAATAAAAATGTCTTTTCAAAACACCTAATACTTTTTATTTTTTATTTTTACAGACTGCGTTTTGATTCATTGTACATAAATGGCGTACATAATTTTGTTTCTGTGGTTGTGCATGATGTAGATTCATACCGTTTGTGTAGTCATACATGTACATAGGGCAATGATGTCTGTCTCATTCCACCATTTCATACCCACCCCCTCTGTCATTTCCCTCTACATAATCTAAAGTTCCTAAATTCTTCTCTCACTCCCACTCCCCCACCCCCATTACATATCATCCACTTATCAGGGATAATATTCGGTCTTTGGTTTTTTTGGGATTGGCTATTTCACGTAGCATGATATCTCCAATTCCATTCATTTATCTGCAAATGCCATAATATTATCTTTATGACTGAATAATACCACGTGTATATAAACCACAGTTTCTTTATCCATTCCTCTGTTGAAGGCATCGAGGTTGGTTCCACAATCTAGCTGTTGTGAATTGAGCTGCTATAAACACTGATGTGGCTGTGTTACTGTAGTATGCTAATTTTAAGGCCTTGGGCATAAACTGAGGAGTGGGATAGCTGGGTCAAAAGTGGGCCCATTCCAAGGTTTCTGAGGATTCTCCACCCTGCTTTCCAGAGTGGCGCACCAGTTTGCAACTCCAGTGGAACATACAGCTAAGAAGAGAGACAAGAAAGCTACAATCCTACCATTTGGAGGAAGCCACTTTTGACAGCACGGGCGGCTGCACCAGTGAAAACACTGTAGCGCTGGGGCTGCTCTGGTTCCCCCGCCTCCTTTCTTTTCCTTTTGCATGGTTCAGCAGTAAATCACCTCGTAAGGAGTCAGCAAGCGATGCCTGTCCCTTCCCATTACAGTTCAGGCTGTTTTTGGCAGACGGCATGTGGCACCTGTATGGTCTGAAACGCTTGCTAGGTGGTTTGGTCATCTGCAGGCCTCTTGTGTGTGCTTAGACCAAGGCGCTGAGTGCCCTGCTGAGAGGTCTGGGCTGTCTTGTGGGCCAGGCGCCGTTGTGCTGGTGGCCCCAGCTGGCTGAAAGGCCTTCGCGCTGCGCCTTCCTGTGCAGCAATCTCGGTGCCGGCTCAAAGCTCCTGCTCCAAATGCCTTTCCTCTTCAAACACTTTCCTCCCTCTTCTTCCACTGGCTGGCTTTGCCTGTCCCGGAGGGGAGGCCATCTGACGGTAAGTATGGAATGGCTGCTGGGAGGGTTTGTTTTGCTGCTGTCTGCACACTAGCAGCAGGCCAGAGGCCAGTAGGTGGGGAGGGCTCTGCTGGCCTCCAAATGGAGTGGTTTTGTCCCCCAGTTGTCTCTGCCCAGCTTCTGGAGACTCCTCTGACCTGGAAGGCCGCTGGGATCCTGGGCCGTGACAGTGCCCAGGGTGCCGTCTCGCACCAGAAGCACTATGGCCCTGCTCTCCTGTTCCCACACCGAGACCGGTCCTTCCAATCACTGGCTGTCTGAGGTCCCCTTGCTCTCGGCCAGTGTTTTTTTGGGCCGAAGTCTGGCAAGTTGACCAAGGCTGCCAACCAACTGCAGCGGCCGGCTCTGGGTCTGCAAACTCCACCCGTTGCGCCCTCTCTTGGGTCAGCTTCTTGTTCTCCACCTTCATGGGGGAGTGCCAAGGGTGGGGCTTGGAGGAGACAAAAGGACAAGGCCATGGGCTCTAGTACTGACCTCCATGTTTGCCCTGGATCATTCTTCCCTTCTTCCGGTTTTATCCATTGTCTTTATAAAGACTCCTAAGCTGATCAGACTTCCTTAACAGGACTCCCATAGCACAAGAAATAAAAGCAAGAATCAACCACTGGGTTAGATTCAAACTAAAAGCTTTCAGCAAAGGAAACTATCAGCAATGCACAGAGAGAGCCTACAGAGTGGGAGAAAATCTTTGCAATCATACTTCCGATAGAGAGCTAATTTCCAGAATCTATAAGAACTCAAACACTCTACATCAGAATACAAATAATCCAATCAACAAATGGGCTAAGGAAATGACAGACCTTCACCGAAGAAGATCTACAAGCAATCAACAAACATATGGAAAAATGTTCACCATCTTTAGTAATAAGAGAAATGCAAATCAAAACTACCCTATGATTCCATCTCATCCCAATTAGAATGGCGATTATCAAGAACACAAGCAAAATAGGTGTTGGAGAGGATGTGGGGAAAAAGGTCACTCATACATTGCTGGTGGGGTTGCAAATTAGTGCAGCCCTCTGGAAAGCAGTATGGAGATTCCTCAGAAAGCTTGGAATGGAACCACCATTTGACCCAGCTATCCCACTTCTCGGCCTATACCCAAAGGACTTAAAATCCATACTACAGAGATACGCCACATCAATGTTCATTGCTGCTCATTCACCATAGCCAGATTTGAACCACCTAGATGCCCTTCAGTTGATGAATGGATAAAGAAACTGTGCATATATATATAATGGATTTACTCTGCCATGAAGAATGATAAAATTATGGCATTTGCAGGCACATGGATGAAATTGGAGAATATCATGCTAAGTGAGATAAGCCAATCTCAAAAAACTAAGGATAAATGGTCTCACTGATAAGCAGATGAGGACATATATGGGGTAGGAGGGGTTAGCGTTAGGGTTAAGGTTAGGTTTAGGGTTAGGGATAGGAGGTGGTAAGAATGGAGAAGGAAGGACTGTATAGAGGGAAAGGAGGGATGGAGGGGTGGGGGGAAGGGAAAAAATAACAGTATGACTCAAACAACATTGCCCTATGTAAATTTTATTACACAAATGGTATGTCTTTACTCCATGTACAAACAGAGAAACAACATGTATCCCATTTGTTTACAAAAAAAAAAAAAAAAAAAAAAAAAGACTCCTAAGCCAATTGTGTCTCTTTTGGTGCCAGAGCAATAGACAGGGGGACCTAGGTTAGGACCTCCTTTGAAGTTAGCCTTCTCAGTTCTCAGCTGTCCACAGCAAGGACAGATTAGCAGGAATGAAAGAGAACTTTCCTGTTTCAGTTTTATAGCATAAAAAAACAAACAAACAAAAACCACTGTGTGTTACCTTGGCATAATTTTAATTGCTAAGTATTGCTACATAGTGTCCTATTATCTGTGCCATTCTGTATTTTACACATTTTCCTTTTTACTTATTATATCTATCCCCCCATGATTTTAAATTATAAACAAAGATAAATATTCAACTGTTGGTTTTAAGTTCTAGAAGTCATGTATCCCTCATTTAAAAATTACCTCTTCTCTAGTCATTAAAAAAAAAATCTATGTTTTAAAAGACCTTCCTTCTTTCTTTTTAGACCACGAAACTGGTTCTCAATCTTCCTCGTTTCCTTTCAGTCTGGCTCTCCTTTGCAAACCTCATTTAGACACATGGCCTCTGCTCTCACTTCATCCATGAATTTCTGAACCTTTATCTCCAGAGACAGGTCCTCTTCCATATCTCCGTCCCCCGTATAAAACTGCCTGTTGAGACCTCTATCTGAGGGTCGTTTGCCACTGTATTTTGCAAGATATTAGGATTTATTAATTGTATTTTTATTATTGCTGATGAAGCACGACATGGGGACCTACTCAGTGCCTGGACATAGAACCAGACATGCCCAGGAGGCACAGCAGAGTCACTCGGAACGCTGTTGTTTAAGCATTTAACTTTGCTGTTAACTTTGCTGTATTGACCCAGTAGACTTTAAGCTCATCGGTGCCAAATATTTAATACACAGTGAAATAAATGAGTAAAAGGAAAAAACAGACTAGCAACTCCGAAGGCCAGTGTTGGAAAGAACAAATCTTGGGATTTTCTAGGAGACTAAAAAATCAAAAAGTGCACCCCACTCAATCTCCAGCCTCTAAATACTGCCTGGGACACACTTTTGAACGTCTAAGAACTTGAACGTACAAAACTTAAATGTACAAAACTTAGAAATTGACCAAGCCAAACTGTACATATTAACATTAGTTTTTGACAAATAAATTATGAATAAATTGAATATGCTGATATAATGTAGACTTACAAATTCTGGAAATGGGACTTAGAAGAAGTCAAGGCTACAAAACAAACTACCAAACATACAATAACAAGAAAAATAAACTGAAAAAGAAAACCCAGAAACACAATGACATGTCATAATTGGTCATATTTGAAATATAAACAAGACGATTGACAAAGACGTTTGAATATAGGATTCAAATAAAAGATGATCTTATACAATTTCAATTAAATAGAAATAAATAGAAACGTGAAATAGATGGCATACTCTATAGAGAATTGATTAAAGCTAGGTTTGGTATGGTGAGATTTTTCCAGATAATGCTTTCCTTTTGAAATCCACTGGGACGCACCATTTTGATGAAAATGTTGCTATTCATAGACATCTGATGCTCTTAATCATGCCTTGATATAATACATCATCGCTGGGTAAGAATCAGCAGGGCCGAAGCATTCCTGCATTGGCACTGGACGCAGCGCCAAGTCTAGATAACCCCGAGGCACAGGCTTGTGGGAGGCTTATGTCCCAGAGTGAGGATCCTCAAGAAGCTGAGTGGGACACCCGAGTCCTCCGTGTGGACCTCGCCACCAAGACGGCAGGGCAT
The DNA here is from genome assembly GCF_902686455.1 of Sciurus vulgaris. Classification (NCBI taxonomy): domain Eukaryota; kingdom Metazoa; phylum Chordata; class Mammalia; order Rodentia; family Sciuridae; genus Sciurus; species Sciurus vulgaris. The sequence continues at coordinate 9,858,502 of NC_136469.1, forward strand.
AGTCTTGAGCGAGGTAGTCAGGACCAGGGAGACTGGCATACAGCGTATCTGGAAGTCGGGTCCTCCAAGGGGATGGGGCATACTCTAGACCCTGAGGCGTGGGTCAGTGTTGATAGATGGGGAAGTGATTTTATTTTGTCTCAAGACAATATGTCGGAGAATTGGTTGGGACTGAATGAACCCATGTTCCTGTAGGGATTGAGAGGTCACAGATCAGGAAATAACTTCCCGCTCAAGACTCCTTTTTGGCTTATAATCCTATTCTATTGGGCACCGCACCCTCCGCTCACTCAGCCTCCAAGCCGTAGCCTCGCCCTGGCTGCCACTGGGCCTCCAATTAGTCAAAGCAATTCAGCTCTGAAACACCTCCCAGGAATTTCCCCTCTTGGTGTCCACTGCCACCAACTTAAAGACTCCTTATCCCTTGCTCAGTCTAATGCAATAGTCTCAACCAGTCCACCTAAAATGCTGATTTTCCCCGGGCCACCATGTCAGTTTCCATCCAACACAGATTTAAGCTCTTTTTTCCATCAAATACAGATTTAAGCTAACCGGTTCCTTGTTCATAATCTCAACTTCTGTGCTTTAATAACATTTTCCCATCTTTAAGACCCAGAATCCTCCATCTAGCTTACATCCTCCCCATCTTCAGATGAGCTTAAAGTCATTTGCTCCAAGTCCACTACCCTTTGACCAGGTTGGGATACCTTCTCCTTCCTTTTGACTTATGCTCTATCTGTCTCAGAGGAAATTTATCATACCACCGGTAGACATTCAGAGAGCATGGGATTAATAATCACTGTCTGATTTATTAATTGATTTAAATTCATCTTTCAAATCTCTGATCTCTGACCTATAAACTGGTCCTATAATAATATTTTATTCTTGGATTGTCTTAAGGAGGACTAAGGAGATGATGTAGGTTCATAGAAACAGGGCCACTGCTGAGGATGGGCTTTGACTTTTCTGAATATCAAATTCTTCCTCATAAAAATAAGTCAGAAACAATGAAATTATTTTAAAAATGTGATATACACTTGGAAAAAAGAAAAATTCCAGTGTTTTTCTTTTCTGAAATTGGATCAGAACTGATATAAAAATATTACTTCTGGGTCACTATTTTGAAGAAAAGCCTTAATTTTCATCAAGTCTTCACATGTTATTAAAAATAAACCCAGATATAGAAAGAAACCAAGATGGTAAGCAGATAAAGAGTAACTTTCCTTCTGTTTTTCCTGTATTTATTCAAAATTTTGTAGTGAATATGTATGCTTTACTCTCAAATTAAAAGTTATTAAAATCAAAGGCAATTATCTAATTTGCTTATCCCAAATAACTTTTACCTAAATCACTGGAAGGAAAGATCAGCTAATGGAGACATGTTTAGGATTTGAAAAATCATTTTATGACTATTTTAAAAATAAACATGCTAAATTTCTTTTATAGTACAGATGATGATTCCAAATACTGTTTTAAAAAGCATATCATTTGGACAGTATGTAATTTCTTAAAAATGTATGCACATGTGTGCATGCACACACACACACACACACACACACTCACACCACCACATGCACACATACCACACCTGTTTCGCTGAAGTACCCTGGCCACTGTTATGGGACTTGCTAAGGTGGACAAGAAAGGAGGCTGGAGGTGACCTGTCACACATACATCTCGGGACTGTATTTCTTCTTTATGAGGTTTTCCAATCTCTCTCATGTTCCGTGCAGCAGAATACATTTCTCATCTGTGACTTGATGTAACCTTCTGCATTCTGCATTGCCATCTATGTGTACGTATGATTATATACATTGAGGACTTGACTTTTGAACTAATGTCACAAAAATACAATTTCACTATACTACCTTTAAGTTCTTGTGAAGTGTTTAGACAATATGGGAAGTCCTCATTCATTTTTCTCAATAAAACTTTATCAAGTCCTTCTATATGTTATATATTGTTAAGGTTCTGAGAATTTACAGTAAAAAATAGATAAGATCCCTGCCCTTATGCAGCTTATACTGTAGGGAAGAGATAAACAATAAACAAGATAGTAGATAAATAAATTTAGATAAATGGTGAAATAGAAGAAGGAAAAATAATGCAGGAAAATATCCTGAGGGTCATGGAGTGAGTGGTGGACCTCGGTACACAACGAGTGCCATTTCTCATGAGAAGGTGCTCATTATGGTTTGGATCTGGGGTGTTTTCCAAAGCCCCTCTGTCAAGCTGGTCCCCTACAGCAGTGTCAGAGGTGGGCTTCTGGGAATTGTCTGGACCATGCCGCTCCAACACGATCAGTGGGTTAGTCATGTGATGGATTAATAATTTGAAGGGATTCCTGGGGGGCGTGAAACTTCAGTCGAATGGAGTGTGGTTGGAGGAAGTAGGTCACTGGGGGTATGCCTTTGGGGACTCTGTCTTGTCCCCAGACCTTTCCCCTCTCTCTGTCATGCCCGTCCACTATGCCCTCGGCCATGAAAAACATGAACCTCAGAAACCACGAGCTGAATAAGGCTTCCTCTTTAAGTTGTTCATCACAGGTATTTGGTATTTTGCAGAGATGAGGATTCGACTAACTCAGTGCCATTCGAGCTGAAGTTTGAAGGAGGTGGAGAGCAGGCATGTGGTTAACAGAAAGGGATCCAGGCAGTGAAGAAGCAGTTGGAAGACCTGGGGCTGGGGTGCCCCTGTGTGTTCATGAAGCAATAAAGGCCAAGCCCTTTCTGGGTGGGTCCCTGTGGAGTGACCAATTTGAGGAAGTCTTTGCTGAGATGGTTTAATTTTTAATTGCATTTTTGTGTCGTGTGTGTGCATATGTGCGTGCGTGTGTGTGTTGTGTACACATGCATGTGTGTGAAATGGGAAGCAGTCATCAGTGAAGATGTGGAGAAAGTGTGAAGAGTTGGTTGAGAGGAAGCATAAGTAGCACAGAAAAAGGCGGTGTGACTGGGAAGCAGTAGGTCACATGTGGTGGAGGGTGGAAGCAGCCAGCAGCTCCTGTGCTCTCCAGCTGCAGCAGTGCTGAGTGCGAGGAAGGGATGGGGTTAAATGGCATCGGGTGACCAGAGCAAGTACCTGAAGCTCAAGGGGCAGCAAGAGCAATGCAAGGAATTGTAAGAATTAACCCTGGAAATTTAAACTGGGAAAAGCGGCAGGAGAGCATGGGGAGGGAAGGGGCTCTGAAAGGGGTGGGATGGGTCGGTTGGAGTGTTGGAGGGTTTGTGGTCATCGCTGGTGGCCAGTTAGGGTGTCACCTTGGGAGTGAGTGGCAATGACTGGACAGAGGCAAAGTCAGGAGCTGAGAGCCAGCCTCGGGAAACCTCATTATGTACTGAAATCACACAGTTTCAGGTGTAACACATCCGCATGCAGAGCTCTGTCTGCTTAGGTGCACTGCCTGTGGCCAAGTGGGATCCATCCCGGAATGCAAGGATGGTTCAGCAAAAGCAAATCAGTTAACAGGACACATCGTAGAACAGAATGAAAGACAAAAATGTAAGACCCAGAATAGCTAAAGCATCCTGGGCAAAAAACCAAACCAAACCAAACAAAATAAAAAGCAAACACACCAAAACTAACACCAAAAAAAAAAAAAAAAAAAAAAAAAGCTAGAACAAGGCCAGAGGCATCACCACACCTGATGTGAGCACATTACAAAGCTGCAGTTACCAGAACAGTGTGGCACTGGCACCAACAGCACACAGACCATGGACAGACCGAGAACCAGAAACTGATCCACGCTCATACAGGCAACCTGAATTTGACAAAGGTATAAAATTACCCTGCAGAAAGCCAGTGTTGTCAGTCAATGGTTCTGGCCAAATCATGTGCATATCTTTGATACGGAGTGAACTAGAGCCCTCCCTCGCCACACATGAAATCAACTCAAAATGGACCTAAGGCCTGAATCCTAAACCTGAAACTGTGAATTGCTACCCAGAAATCAGGGAAACACTTCAAGGTGTACTTGTGGGCAATGTTTTTTTTTTTTAGAAGGACCCCCAAAGCACAGGCAATGAAGTGAAAAGAGACAAACAGGAGAAGATATTTCCAAACTCTATGCCTCTATGCCTGATAAGGGCTTGATGCCCAGGAATACACAAGGAACTCAAAAAGCTGAACCACCAAGCAAAAACCTCCCCAACGATCCAGTTTTAAATGGGCTCAAGAACTAATAGATACATCTCAAAGGAAGACATTCAAGTGGCCAGAACATGCAAATAAATAAATAAATAAATAATAAATAAAGCCCAACCTCACTGTTTGTCAGAGAAACCTAAATCAAGCCACAGTGAGATCTCAATACCCTGGTTAGAATGGCCATCATCATGGGACAAGAAATAGCAAATGCTGGCGAGGAGGTGAGAGAAGGGAATTCTTCCACACTGTCAGTGGGAAGTAAATGATGGAGCTATTATGCAAATGGTATGGAGATCCTCAAAAAACTAAACACGGACTGACCATATGACCCAGTGGTTTTACGTACGCAAAGGGAAATGAGATCTTTATACCAAAAAGACACCTGCGCTCTGTGGTGTTGAAGCACTACTCACAACAGCCCACAGATGAAGTCATCCAGGAGCCCTTCAGTGGAGGAATGAACCAAAAATGTGGTCTATTTATACAATGGAATACCATTCAGCCAGGAAAAAACAAAATCCTGTCCTTTGTAGCAAAGGAATGGAACTGGAGGTGATTATGTTAAGAGAAACAAGTCAGACACAGAAAAACAAGTGCCTCATGTTCTTACTCACTTGTGAAACCAATAAATCAGTTTGTGTAGAAGAAGGAAGAAAGAGTGGTTGCTAAAAATGGGGAAGGAAGGGAGGGGGAGAAAAGAAATTCAATAACAGGCACCAAGAGCACATCAGTGTAACCATCTGATGAAACAACTATGTTATGTTTTCAAATGACTAAGAGACTATGAGGCTCCTAACATGCAAAAGTGATTAATGGAGAAGAGATGAAAATGCTTATTGCTATTTAATTAATACATAGTATACATGCGTTGCATTACCATGACATACTCCACGAAGATATACAGCTTGAAAAAAAAAAGGTATGATCATCCCATATATAAATGTACTTGATTGAACTTGACATCCATTCATGATAGAACATTTAGCAAAGTAGGAATGGGAAGAATGGACCTCGACATAGTGAAGTCCACTCTGACAAGCCAACACTGGACATGATACTGAAGAGGGAAAAGGGAGAGCTTTGCCTGTAAACCTGCAGCAAAACAAGGGTGTGCACTTTCTCCTCTTATTCTACACGGTGTAAAGTTCCATCCAGAGCAATCAGGCAACAGGGAGAAACGAAGAGCATCCAAATTGTCATCATTTGCAGATGACATGATCTTACATAGAGAAGACTCCCAGAAACCCCCAACATTCCACCCCAAACTATTAGAACTAATCACGAATTCAGCAAAGTTGCAGGATGCAACCTTAACACACAAAAATAAGGCACTAACGGATGATCTGAAATAGACATCAAGAAAGAAATCCCATTTAAAACAGGTATGAAAATGCTGCAGTGCTAAAAAAAAAAGAAAGCTCTACAATGCAAATGATAAAGCATTGATGACATGAATTGAAGAGGACACACACACACACACACACACCCCAGAAAATATCCTGTGTTCATAATTGGAAGATGAAGTAGTGTTAAAATATCCATACTATATCCAAAAGATCTAGAGGTTTAACACAATTCCTATAAAAATAGCAATAACATTTTTCAAAGAAATATAAAATATATCCTATAATTTATATGGAAACCTCCCCCCCCCCGCAAATAAATAGACAAAGCCATCTTGAACAAGAAAGAACGAGGCAGGAGCATACCCTACTTGACTTCAAATAGACTCCAAGGTTGTAGCATCAGGAGAGACTGATGGCCTGAGTGCAGGCGCACAGACCAGAGAACAGAAGAGAGAGCGAGGAGTCGGCCCCGCTTCACAGCCAGGGGTTTTAGACAGAGTTGCTAAGAACGAACCCGGGAGAGACACACGAGGGAAATGCTTCAGGACACGCCTTGGTCGTGGGCAAGGATCATTGGAATGAGACCCCAAAGCACAGGAAATGAGAGCAGAAGTGGACCAGAGGGATCACATCAAACCAAAGAGCTTCTTCCAAAACACAAACAATGGGCAGAGTGAAGAGACAACCCACAGAATGGGAGAAAATACGTGCAAGCTGAACACCTAGCAAGGGCTTGATAACCAGAACGCAAGAACTCTGAAAACTGGCAAATGGCAACCAAACAAAACCAACAAACAACTCAACGATAAATGGGCAGTCGAACGAAATAGAGATTTCTCAAAAGGCGGCATGCGAATGGCCAAGGTATGTGAAAAAATGCTCAGCATGGCTCATCATCAGGGAAATGCAAATTGAAGCCACAGTGAGATGTCACCTCACTCCAGGAAGAAGGCTACTTCCCAAAAAACTAAATGTAGTAGGTGTTAGTGAGGCTGTGGAGGACAGGAAGCTGTTTTACACCATTGGTGGATTGAAAATTTGTACAGTCATTGTGGAAAACAGTACGGACGTTCCTCAAAAACTTAAACTAATGAATGGATAAAGAAAACTGTGGCATATATATACAATGGAATATTACTCTGCCATGAAGAATGATAAAATTATAGCATTTGCAGGCAAATGGATGAAATTGGAGGATATCATGCTAAGTGAGATAAGCCAATCTCAAAAACTAAAGGACAATGATCTTGCTGATAAGCAGATGAGGACATATAATGGGGGGTAGGAGGGGTTAGCGATAGGGTAGGGTTAGGTTTAGGGTTAGGGATAAGGAGGGTGGTAAGAATGGAGGAAGGAAGGATGGTATAGAGGGAAAAGAGGGGTGGGAGGTGGGAGGGGTGGGGGAAGGGAAAAAATAACAGAATGATCAAACACATTGCCCTATGTAAATTTATGATTTTTAATAAAAAAAAAAAAACAAAAAAAACCTTAAAATAGAACTACCAGCAACCCCACTACTGGGTGTATGTCTAAAGGGAAAGATCAGTATATTAAATAGATATCTGCATTCCCATAGCCAAGAAATGGAAATAATCCAACTGTCCCTCGGCTGATGAATGGGTTCAGATTGTGGTAATATGCACAATGGTATAGTGTAGTCATAGAGAGAATGAAATTCTGCCATTTGCCACAACATGGATGGACTGGAGATTATTAAGTGTAGCTAGCCAGGCACAGAAAGGCACGTACTGCACAATCTCACCTGTTAAAACAAAATGATCTCATGGAAGTTGAGAGTAGATTGGGGGAGAGTAGGGGAGGGAGAGGTTGACCAATGGCAACTAAGTCAGTCAGACATGAGCAGGAAGTCCTGGCATGCTGTTGCACACAATAGACAGCAGGAGTAGACTGTGCATTTCAAAAATCCAGAAGAAAGTATTTTGAAAGTTTTCATCATAAGGAAATGTTAAATGTTTGAAGAGACAGATGTGTTTACCCTGATTTAAACACTATGCAATATATACACACATTGAAACATCACATGATGTCCCATGAATATGTATAATTTTTATGTATCAGTTAAATTTCATTAAAACTTGTCTGTAGTTTTTTGTTTTGTATGTAAACAGTGATATCAAATATTTTTTATTTCATTTTTCAATTGACATAATATTAGTACATACTCACCATGTGATTCTGCTGATTCTGCATCGTGATGCCTGTTTCCCTGTGTGATTCTTGGTGTTGGGGAGCTCCCATTTGGTTTGCTTTGTGTTTACCTCTGCCAGATGCAGGGCTGTGAAATCAGCCTCAGGCCATGACTGGGATTAGGTGAGGCAAGAGGGTCTGTCTTTGTTGACTCTGAGGAAGTGCTCACTCCCAGGGTGCCCTGTTAAATCTGCAGCCTAGGAACCCCTCTTCCCACCTTAGACTTGGCCCTGCCAGAAACTGCTTTAATCCATTTTGAAGTTCTTAGTTTATCCTGGGGTTTAGGTCCACTTGCCTCTGACACCAATGGCCCCAACGCTCAATCTTTGGAGGCTTCTAGGTTCCTGATTCAGGAACAGAAGTCTCAAGCTCCGTTCCCTTCTCATGCAAGGAACTCCGAAGCCCAGGTTCCTGATGTCAGTGGTGTTCGGGTTGCTTATAGCTCATCACTTCTATTCAGCTCAATGGTTTTCTTTTTCCTGTTTTAGATTCCTCTCATTTGACCATAATTACCAAAGCATTAAAAATGTTGTTTGCTCAGGATCTAATTTTATTATAGGAAGAGAAGCTCTTAAAATCTGCAGCCTGTAATGTTTGAAATGGTGTTACCTAGTTGCTTTAAAGATCATTATTCTTAGGTTGCATTTGACTAGAATAACTAAAAATTTTATCAGCAGAATTCATTTCTTCTCCCAGAACGATTAGTTGTTGGAAAAACATAAACAAGAGGCTGGTGAGATCCAAGATGGTGGACTAGAGGGTGACTGCATCTCCTGTCACTCAAGAACTCAGGATTCAAGAAGGGGAGGTATTGAGAGACTTGGACCAACATAGAGCCGCGGGGTGAGTCTCTCCCACTGGGTGAATCTCGGCTCGGGGCTGCAGGCCCGACAGGGGCAGCTTCTCGGAGCAGGGCAGGGCAGTGAGAGTCTTCCCAAGCAGCCCAGCTCCCTCTGGCAGCAGGCGGGGTCCACAGCCAGCTTCTTGGAGCAGGCCGCCCAGCGAGAGCTTTTCCGCACAGAGCCAACTCCAAGCCCCAGACCCAGTGGCGGGCCCCGGCCTGCAGGCGGCTTCTGGGACCAAGGCAGGACAGAGAGAGGCTTTCCCCCGAGCAGCCTGGCTCCCTCAGGTGGGGGAGGCCCTGTCTATAGCCAGCTTCTAGGAGTAGGACTGCCCAGTGAGAGGATTTCCACACAGAACCAGCCCCCCAGCCCTGGACCCAATAGTGGGCTAGGGGCAGCTTTCTTCGGAAGCACTGCATTATCAAGTTCCTCCAAGACTTCAGACTACTGAAGGCAGGAAGTTGATATGCTGGAAATCTAGAGGAACAATATAGCCAATAGAGGAAATCTGCAATATCTCAGAGGTCCAACTGATATCTGACCAATATGAGAAAAACAAGGGAAGAAAACAAGGGAAGAAAATGTCCCAAACAAACCTACATACTATATCAGTAAAACCCAATGACAGCACAGCAGAAGAAATGTCAGAAGGGAGTTCAGAATGTACATAGTTAAAACAATTGGGGAAGCAATGAGGAGAAAGAGCAAATGCAGGCATTAAATGATCGCACCAATCAACAGTTAAAGGAGCAAATACGGGAAGCAAGAGATCATTTCAATAAGAGTTAGAGATACTAAAAAAAACAAACAGAAATCCTTGAAATGAAGGAAACAGTAAACCAAGTTAAAAAACTCCATAGAAAGCATAACCAATAGGATAGAACACCTGGAAGACAGAACCTCAGATATTGAAAACAAAATATTTAATCTTGAAAACAAAGTTGACCAAACAGAAAGATGGTAAGAAATCGTGAACAGAATCTACAAGAATTATGGGATATCATGAAAAGGGCCAAATTTAAGAATTATTGGGATTGAGGAAGGCCTAGAGAACAAACCAAAGGAATGAACAATCTATTCAATGAAATAATATCAGAAAATTTCTCAAATCCGAAGAATGAATGGAAAACCAGGTACAAGGAGGCTTATAGGACTCCAAATACACAAAATTACAACAGACCCACACCAAGGCACTAATTATGAAAATACCTAACATACAAAATAAAGACAGAAGTTTAAAGGCTGTGAGAGAAAAGAATCAAATTACATTCAGGGGTAAACCAATAAGAATATCAGCAGATTTTTCAATGCAGACCCTAAAAGCTAGAAGGGCCTGGAACAACATTATCAAGCCCTGAAAGAAAACGGATGCCAACCACGAATCTTATACCCAGCAAAACTTACTTTCAGATTTGATGACAAAATAAAATCCTTCCATGATAAACAAAAGCTAAAAGAATTTACAAAAAGAAAGCTGGCATTACAGAACATTCTCAGCAAAATATTCTATGAGGAAGAGATGAAAAACAATGATGCAAATCAGCAATGGGAGGAACTAGCCTAAAGGAATAGCCAAATAAAGGAGAAACCAAATCATGTCAAAAAAACAAAAATGAGTCAATATCTGGGAATACAAGTCATATCACAATAATAACCCTGGATGTTAATGGCCTGAACTCATCAATCAAAAGACATAGACTGGCAGATTGGGTTAAAAAGAAAAATCCAACAATATGCTGCCTGCAAGAGACTCATCTCATAGAAAGAGATACCCATAGACTAAAGGTGAAAGGATGGGAAAAAACATACCATGCACATGGACACAGCAAAAAAGCTGGAGTATCCATCCTCATTTCAGAGAATGTGGACTTCAAGGCAAAACTAGTGAGAAGGGATAAAGAAGGACATTTCATACTGCTTAAGGGAACCATAAATCAGCAAGACATAACAATCATAAATGTCTATGCCCCGAACAGTGGCTCATCCATGTACGTCAAACAAATCCTTCTCAATTCCAGAAATCAAATAGACCACAACACAATAATACTAGGCGATTTTAACACACCTCTCTCACTACTGGATAGATCTTCCAAACAAAAATTGAATAAAGAAACCATAGATCTCAATAACACAATCAACAATTTAGACTTAACGGACATATATAGAATATACCATCCAACAAAGAACGAATACACTTTCTTCTCAGCAGCACATGGATCCTTCTCTAAAATAGACCGTATTTTATGCCACAAAGCTACTGTTAGCAAATACAAGAAGATAGAGATACTACCTTGTATTCTATCAGATCATAATGGATTGAAATTAGAAATAAATGACAGAATAAAAAACAGAAACTTCTCCAATACCTAGAGATTAAATAATACACTATTATATGATGAATGGATCACGGAAGACATCAGGAGGGAAATAAAAAAATTCTTAGAAGGCAACGAGAACAAAGACATCATATCAAAATCTCTGGGACACTATGAAAGCAGTACTTAGAGGAAGATTCATTTCATGGGGCGCATTCAACAAAAGAAGTAAAAAACAACAAATAAACGACTTAACACTACAGCTCAAAGCCCTAGAAAAAGAAGAGCAGATCAACACCAAAAGTAGTAGAAGACAGGAAATAGTAAAAATCAGAGCTGAAATCAATGAAATTGACACAAAAGAAACAATCGGAAAAATTAAAATAAGTAGTTGGTTCTTTGAAAAAATAAACAAAATTGATAAACCCTTAGCCACACTAACAAAGAGAAAGAGAGAAAACCCAAATCACTAAAATTCGGAATGAACAAGGAAATATCACTACAGACACGAGTGAAATACAAAACATAATTAGAAGCTATTTTGAAAATCTGTACTCCAACAAAATAGAAAACCTCGAAGACATCAACAAGTTTCTAGGGACATAAGAATTACCTAAACTGAACGAGGAGGACACACACACAACTTAAATAAATCAATTTCAAGCAATGAAATAGAAGAGGTCATCAAAAGCCTACCAACAAAGAAAAGTCTGGGACCAGATGGGTTCTCAGTTGAGTTCTACAAAACCTTTAAAGAAGAGCTCATTCCAATACTCCTCAAAGTATTCCATGAAATAGAAGAGGAGGGAACCCTCCCAAACTCATTCTATGAAGCCAATATCACCCTGATACCTAAACCAGACAGAGATACATCGAGGAAAGAAAATTTCAGACCAATATCCTTAATGAACATCGACGCAAAAATTCTCAACAAAATTTTAGCAAATCGCATACAGAAACATATTAAAAAGATAGTGCACCATGATCAAGTGGGTTTTATCCACTTGGAGGAAGGAAGGACTGTATAGAGGGAAAAGAGGGGTGGGAGGGGTGGGGGGAAGTGAAAAAATAACAGAATGAATCAAACAACATTACCCTATGTAAATTTATGATTACACAAATGGTATGCCTTTACTCCATGTACAAATAGAGAAACAACATGTATCCCATTTGTTTACAATAAAAACCAACCAACCAACCAAACAAACAAAAAACAAGAGGCTGAGTAATAGGTATTTGCCAAAATGATTAGCTTGACCTTCAATAATGGAATAATTTTCATGTTGGCTCACTCCATGGGCCTGATCCTCACAACAGTACTGGCCAGTGCTTGGTGATTTTTCTCTTGGGACCACGACTGTGGTCCTTCTATGCAGGTGAGGCTGACCATGCTGATCTGCTTTCTTACAGGACTTTGCTCACAGATCAGGTCTTTGGATGTGGTATATGCTCTGAAGCCCGGAACAGTAAAATGCAGAAGTCTTCCAAGGTGGGAGAAAGCAGTGATCATACACTCGCCCTACAGCAGACCAACACTGTCACTGATTGAGTGCTCCACTTCAGCGTTGGTAGGAATGAGAGACTGTTGATTTACTTAAGAAACCTCAGCATTTTTGTTGGAACATCCAAGTTTTTCTTAGTGAATAACAGGAGGAAGAAACTTAAAGTGATTTTTCTTTCACCAGTAGAAAAAAGTTAACCTTAAAGTTTTAATAGCAGAATTCATTTTTTCCTGGAATAATTAATAAAACGTAGACAAGAAATGGAGTAATAAGCATTTGTCCAAAATGATCTGTTTGAACTTCAATTAAAGGATATTTTTTATTTTGACTCATTCAACGGCGAACGAAGAACCAATGGCCTGAGTTTTAGTTCTGTTTACTAACAGCATGACTTGCCCTGGGCCCAGGTGTGCTTCCTACGGGAGGAGGCACTAGACCAGAGAGTCTCTGTGTGACAGCTGGGAGTACCCTGTGTGGCCTAGGTGCCTAAGCACTGTTCACTGCCACAGGCAGGCTGGCCTGGGCTGGATTCCAAGTTCTGCCACTGCTCCTCGGATTAGATTCCGCGCACAGCTAGCCTTAGCTTCCACACGGGGAGGGGAGATAACAATCACACTTAGTTCATTAGGCTGTCTGAGCACTGACTGAAATATCGCTTGGTGTGTACTCAGCAGAGTGCTTGGTACATAGTAGCTGCTGAATAAAGTGTTTTTGTTGTTCTCTGGCTTGTTCAGGGAGTTCACACCAAGCACGCTATACGCATGGATCTGCACTCCCCTTTGATGCAGTGCTATTTTAATTTAAAATTGAATGGGAAAGACAAGGCACTCCATCAGCTTTTATGGAGTAGCTGAAATGTGAATGTCATTACTGATCTTACGCTGCAGCCACCACCTTGGAAGGTCATTTCTGAGGTTTAACCCTCCTGGGCACTGTTTGTCATCAGACTTTAGCCAATGAAATGGTCGTAACCTGAAAGGAAACCCTGGATGTCCAGCCTGCGTTTCGTCCTGTGCTGGTTTTAAGCAGTGGCGGTATCCAGCTCTGTCTAATGGTCTCGCTCATCCATGAAACCTGATCGAAACATTTCAGAATAATGTTCTGAAGAGGAAAGCAGTTTTGGTGTCTCTGGAATGTGAATAGAGCAACTTTTTCCTAAAAGGGGTGAATGTGTATATATATATATATATATATATATATATATATATATGTCTTTGGAATAATTGGCATGAAGCTATCGGGAGACTTTTGTGGCTGCCGGGTGACCAGCTTCACTTGTGGGTTAGACCAAATCTCATTAATTGAGTTGATCACAAATACTAGTCTTAAGTGCCACTCCATCATGTGAGTAATTGCCTCAGGTATGCAACACTATAATTAAGACTCTAGTTCAAAATCATACTCACCCAATTTTCCCAATGTGCTAAGTGACACATTGCCAGTGGCCTATATTTAGCAGCTGGCCCTGCAGTGCTGGCTCTGCAGGGTGGAGAAGGTGACCGGCTGGCCTTGGAGCGGCTCTGCAGCCTTGGGTGTTGTAGTCTTAAAGGACGCGTGATAGATCGCCAGGAGGGAGCTTGATCTGTGGCAGGGCTGTCTCCAGCCACTCCTCGCATGTACCACTTCTTTCCTTCTTTTGAAACACCCAGGGGATCTTGAGCATTTTCACCTGCAAACTCTGAACTCTGATGTTTTTTTTTTTCCCCAACCGTAGCGATTCTGCCCAGAGATGCATGCTCCTGAGCTTGAGGACGGAGTGCTCTGTGATATTTCCACTTCTCTCCCTGCCTCTGCACTCCCCTGACATGTGGTGGACTGGACAGTGCCCTTGATTCTTAGTCTGGCGACCTGGGCTTGATTGTGTGCTCCTCACTGGCGACCTGCTGTTGGTGACAACTCAGCCCTTTTGAGTCTTGGTTCTCTGTGTGTAAAAGGAGATTATTAGGATTATGCACCCTCCACCCCTCCCCCCCCAAAAAAAAACCCAAATGAGATACGATCGTGAGCACAGTATAAATAATGAATGTGAAATGACCTATTCAAACAATATTTCAAGATAGTGTTATCACTGCATCTCTAATTATCATCTCTGCCCACCCGAGGCCACTCGTCTGTCCCCTGACTATGGTCCTGCCACCAGACCTGCCCCTCTGCTGCACCCCAGGACTCACTCCCACCCCTGGATGTTCTCTTTACCAGCACTGATCTTGTGCTGGCTATGCTTACTCGTTGCTTTGGTTTCTTACTCTGGAAGTGTCATTTTACTATCCACGTATGGCTTTTCATGCTCCTGTTTAGCACTGGCCTGGCCAGAGTTTGTTAATTTGACTTTTCCAGGCCCCAGCTGTTCCAAAGCCTCCTGGGCAGGCCTGAGGTCTGATCTGGGCGACATCCTGTGGGGGCCTCTCAATGATGACTTCTTCCTAATCAATGGCATTTTTAAAATGGACCACCTGCACCAGAATCACCTGGGGACCAACAAAATTGCAGACCTCCGTGTGCTACCAGACCTCCTGTGTCAGATGGCTGGGGGCAGATGTCCCTGCCTCTGTCTTTAGAATCGGCACTTTCGGTGACACAGGTACACCACAAACTCTCCTGCCCTGTTCTCCAACAAAAGCCATCAGACCTTGGGTTTGCCTCGTGTGAGAGGAACAGGACAATGATAATCATTAGTGACACCCATTGATCGGTTACCGTACACCAAGAGCTTCTCCAAATGCTTTTACATTCGTTTTCCTCCTTAAAAACCAATAAAAGAGATATGTATGTATTATTATTCCAATTTTCATATTAATAAACCAAAACAAGACTGTTAGTAAATATAAAAGCCAGGATTGCATTCTAGACTGGTTTAATGTCAGATGCTTCATTCTGAATTATTACCCTACACCAGTCTGGGATTTTGAATTTTCTTCCTACCCACGGTTTTGATATTCAGTCCTGCCTTTTCCACATGCCTGTCCTCTGACCGCCATGATAGCACCTTTCCCTGCCCGGAATCCTGCTCTCCATCGGTCCTCTTAGCTGGGATTCTTTCTTGAACTTATTTCCTTCTTTCAGATTTAGGTATAACTCAGGTTTTTACTGAGCTCACTCCATCCTTTAGGCCTTAAAATTAGCCTCGATACTCTAACCTTATAAAAGTAAAAGGGACAATCAAGGCTCTACCAGGATTTCTGTAAGTTCTCTGGGCTTGTGTTCTTAAGGTCATGTTCCCGAAACGTCCCATGGACTCATTGTGTCCTTGTAATGGCTCTACTGGCTCTGAGCTCACCTGTCCATGGAGTCTAACCCCTTCCCCTTGGTTTTCCCAAAGATCATTCTTGGAAGGTGTATGTGTGTGTGTGTGTGTGTGTGTGTGTGTGTGTGTGTGTGTGTGTGTATACTTTATGAGACACGTTAAGTGGATTATATGCAATTAGCTTAAAATTAGACACCAGAGTATTGTTCCTAAAAGGATTTCTTTCCTAGTGGAAGGAATTTTTCAGTTGCCAGATTTCTTCACAGGCCTGTCGCTTGCATTGACATGCTCCTGAGTGTTGTTCTTTGCTTTATTTTCCTCTTCCTTATCCTTCCCCATTCCAGAAATCTAAGACATGGCATAGGGGAGTGGAGGCTTAGTCATGGGATGGGTACTGTGGGCAGTGAGTGTTACGCAGACGCAGGTTCCACTGTTGGGTCCGTGGCCAGGAAGGCTTTGCTGCGGTGGATGTGTTAAGCTCCGTCCTGGGAGGAGTGCCTGCTGTCAGCACCGGGATGGGGATTCTGTGGTTCTTCATGTAACCCTGATGAGGACACACTTCTGTCTACCAACAGGCATTCCGCGACCCTTGTCCTGTCATCACCATGTGGTGATAGTCAAGGGGAGGACTTAATGGGAAGGTGTGGGCGTCACTGCCATGGAGATAATGAGGGCCACTGGGCAGCTGTCCAGGATAGCCACTCATGGAGTTTGAACGGTCTGCCTGCACAGGCCCTGGGAACAGAGACACCATTTCTTCTCATCCGTTCAGTCAACAAGGAGGGATCTAACACACCTGATAGGTTCTATTCTTTATTTCCTACACACTGAAGTCACTTCACCTTGGTATCTGCTTCCAACAAAAACACTAAAATTATCCATGTTACTTTGCAACTTTACTTCCAATGGTTAATTATCTGAACTTTTTGTTTTTGACCTCTTCATAATATTTTTGGTACAATGAATCATTCTCCCCTTTAAAGAAATTAAACTGTCTCGGCATTTTGGACAAGCTGCTTTATGAAAAGTCAGATTCTTAGGCCTTCTTGCATCACACATTTCCCATTTATTCCCGTAGCTTAAGTTGCCACTGGATAATCCTAATTTATTTTTTTAATCGCCAACCTAGACTTTTTCCTTCGAACTCTAGATTCTTATACTTATCAATTTATTCTTTATCTCCACTTATCTGTTTTATTGGCACCTCAAATACTAGTTCAAGCCAAGTGCAATCCACTGTCCCTCCAGGATTTCCTATCTTAGAAACATCTACCATTATTCTCGTATGTCCTCAGCGTGTCCCTTCTTCTCCCTGCATAGATAAGCCACCTCAAGTTCTGCCAGTCCCATCTTCTTGGTATCTCTGGATGCGACCACCTCTCCTCATTTCTGTTGCCATTACGTGACTCTAAACTATCAACTCTCCCTTGAGCCACTTTATTTTTCTCTCCATACTCCTTGGGGCATTTTTAAAGATACAAATCTTGTTATATTCTTCCCTGAAAACATTTCTATTTCTTGTGCGCTTAGGATACAAAGCTACATGTTTTATGTGGCATATGTGACCCCGCATGATCTGGTCTTTCCTGTCCTCTCAGCCTCATGCTGGGCTACCTATTGCTCCACACCAGGCCACTCAGTCTGTGGGGATCTTCTTCCAGTTCCTCAACACTGACCTTCCCCGACTCCCTGAGATAAGGTGTACTCCCTAGTACACCTTATCTCTTCATGGTTCCTATTTTGTAGCTACTTACTTAATGGCTTCCCAATTTATCGATAGGATCTGATTCTAAAGACCTGTGTCACCACTGTATCGACGGTATCTAATGGAGTACTACCAAATGTGGTTCTCAGGAAAACATACTTAGTGAATGCAAATATTCTTACCTGTCTTCTTGCAATTGTGTATGGTTTTCATTTGCTGTATAGGCACTAAGGCTAGAGAATCATAGAATTACACATCAAGCTAGTTCAAAGATTCCGGAAGTGAATAGGATGAACTGTTCCAGAGTCTTCTAAATTTCCTTATCCTTTACCTCCTCTCCTAAGGGTTTAGGTCTTTCAGTAGGGGTTGGGCAGGAAACTATTAAAATCGTGGAAATAAGTCCCAGTATTTGGAAGCTTTGCCAGGAATTTCCTGACAATTGTGTCTTTGTTCTATTTAGACGCAGTGTAATTTAAATTCTCCTCAATAGGGAAGTTTTTGCCCCCAGGGCTTAGTTTATGCTGTTTTCCTACCAAATAGTTAAAACATGCAGGCTTGGATGGATACCAGAAAATTCCACTTACTAGCTATTTCTGAAAGCCTCTGTAGTTTTGTCACTTATAAGATATAGTAACTGAGAGCAGCTAAAGTGCTTACAAGAATGTTTGGCACTTATTAAATATTTAATAAATGTTAGCTTAGATCTAGTCTCCAGATGTCCAGTTTCTCAAAAAACAAACAAACAAAACCCCCCAAAATTAGACCTACTTGCTACTTAATTGTATCAAATTAAAAATCTTAGGGGGCCAAAATCCATGTTTTGGTCCCTCAATTAGATGATACATTCCCTAAAACTGGGACCATGCCCATCACAGGGCCTGGCACATAAAGAGTACATAGAAAATATTTGTAAATGGGGTTTCTTTAAAACTATTGTCTAATTCTGAGCTTCCATTCAAACTCTCTCCCTCGATTAGTTAATTTAGTGTATTTGTTCTGTCCTGCGAGAAACTCCCAGTCATTTGTACTAGAATAGACTAATGTCAGAGACCATACCTTTTAATTAGTACTAATTCAGGCAATTAGTTACCATTAGTAAACAAGGAAAACAGAATAAGCCAGCTCTGATTCTATGGGCTCTTTAAAGCCATCTGGCTTCTGGGACTTGCTGAAAAGTCCACTTACTAAAATGTTTTAAATACCAAGGACCATGAGACAGCTTTGCTATCAAAACAAGGCCAAACAAAATAAAAGAAACCTAGAAAAAAGCGCCCTCCGCTTCAAACGGGGTGACCAGCTGCTGTGTGTTCCTTTCAGTCAGTAGGAGTTATGAACCAACCACACAGCATACAGCGAGTCGGGGTGAAGGAGAATTAGGTCAGCCAAATGAACTATTTTAACAGGCTAGTCAGGTGCAAAAAAAGACGAAAAAACGAATTTAACTTTGTGCACTGGCATCAGTGTGATAGGAAGTTGAAGTTAAGCCTTTGGGGGGTTGGCCATTAAACCCATCCAGCTTTGAAGGCCGCATTCTGTTTCTCCCTAATTGGCCGGTGTCAGACAGACAGGACTTACCTTGGTTTTGCCTCTGTGGCCCACTCCTGTCCCTGGCTGGAAGCAGGAAGGGACAGAGGCTTTGCTTGTCTCCATGAGGTCTTCCCATCTCCATTCTCCTCGGGAGCGGTGGCTGATTTAAAGAACAGGGGTCCTGTGACACCAGAGAGAGGGACGCTGGCATTTGTCAGAATCAGGGCTCCTTGAGAGAGCCAAAAACCTACACGAGATGACACTTCCCGCCCCCTCTTGCTTCCTGTGGTGTTTCAGCTTTCTGAAATCAGGAAAAACAATCAACCCCTTTTTCCTGTGTAATTAAATTCCGCAAGATGACTTTTATTTTTCAATTTCTCTTGAGTTCTGTTTCCATGACTTTCCATGAGTTTTTCCCTCCCTACATCCTCCTCCTTGTGGCCATTCATTTTTCCTCTTCCAATCTATTTAACTATATTCGCAGAGAATACGATAAGGCTGGTCAAAAGTAGATAACTTGTAATCGCTAACTTCAAGTACATCATGGAAGATTAACTTTATCTTTCTATAAAAGATGGACTAGTGTGTGAAATGGGGACTGGACTATTTCAGGGGAGAGGAGTCTTGCCTTCCTTGATTGCTTTAAACCAAGTGCAGAGATAAAGAACATTGAATGCGCGCTCTCTCTGCTGTCCTCCCAGGCACTCTCTCCTTTACCGAGCTCACGTTGACAACATAATGAACGCACAGCACAGCTGTCAAGGAAGCGTTCGCGCTCCTGTGAAATTACAGGCTGCTGCCGAAATGACTTAAGCATGCCATTACCTCTTGCTGCATTTAGAACAAACACGCCACCTGCCCTTTAGGTATTATCTGATCTGTTTGAATAGACTGCTACATAGACCCACGTAGCAGACTCCAAACACCTTCTTCCACAGTTCTCTTCCAGGAACTGCAGCTTTAGCATCTCACTCCCTTTTCTCAGTGGCTCCTCTCTGACTCAGTCTTGCATATGTTTTATAAATAATCAAGTGTCTTCTCTGTGTGAGAGGAAGCCTCAGTTTGAGGTCACAGTTACCTAGCCTTGGGCTGCTGTATCTGCAAGCCAGTCTGACCTCAAGACCTGTGACCCCTCCTGCCTCTAAAGCAAACCAATCACGCTTCTATCTCACAACTAGCAGCCCTTTTCTACCAGGAAGAGTTGAGCGTTTAGACCATCAGTCTGAAAATGATGAACTAAGCTCTGACGGCTGTATCATCATGACTGTTATCTCCTGAGCCAGGGGGAGCCCTGTGGCCTGGGCTGTGTGGAAACCACCCTTGTGTTTCCAGCTCCTGGCTGTCACTCCAGTTCAAGGGCACTTCCTGTCTCCAGCTGGAAAGTGGCAGCCAGCTGCAACACTGTCAATCAATCTCCAGGGCAGAACACCAACACTCGACAGTACACTGTGCCACATGTCCAATGTGTTTCTTGGACATTGTGTTTGCATTGTTACATCCCATCATGTCTATGGCATGCGCACACAAGCACCCTATGGTTCACTTAGAGCACAGTTTTCAATAACTTTCATGAGAGATCTAACACTGCTGTAATTAGGCTTTGCATGAGATGATTTTGCTGGGCTGTAGGCTGAGGTGAGTGTTTGGAGCTAAGCTTGTTGTTGAGTAGGGTGGGGTAGTAAATGCATTTTTGCCTCATGATATTTTCAATTTAAAATGAGTTTTTCAGGATGTAGTCCTGAGGAACATCCTCTGTACCTGAAGTTCACTCTCCCCCTCCTCCCAGATACCTGTGAGTCTTTGCCATTGACTGAACACAAAGGAAACAGGAGGCACAGGAGTGGGCCCTGAAGTCTCAGGAGAGGGAGCAGTTGGAGGCGGGGGACACCTGGGGGACATTCAGCTCACCTTCTGAGGAGCACGAGTAGCTCATTCTAATGGTTCATTTCTCAGTCCCCACCCCAATTCCCACTGATCTTTCAGACTGCAGCCAAGCCTGAGTCTTTTTTTTTTTTTTTTTGGTGGTACTGGAGATCGAACCCAGGGCCTTGTGCATGCGAGGCAAGCCCTCTACCAACTGAGCTATAGCCTTAGCCCCCAAGTCTGATTCTTAAAGTGAAACTGTATCATATCCTTACCGATGGACCTTTAATGACTCATGCCATAGGACATGCAGTTCACATTCTTTATCATGAAATTCAGGACATAAATCTCCTTTCCAATTAAATTCTGAGCCTTTGCCAACAACCTCCCATGGACCCCAATCTACTTCCTTAACCTGATCGTGCCCCAGCTTGCTCTACTCTGTCCTTGGTTGGCCCTCTTCCCTTATCTAGCTTGCTCTTAACTACTCTTGATAAGCTCTTCTTTGCTATTTAAGGTGGATCTCAAGCATCGCATTTCCTTGAAGCTCTCCCAGCCTCCTACTCAGGAATAATGCTTCCCTCTAATATGCTTCCAATGCGTTTCTGGCTTTGCCTTTCCCCCTACACACTACAACACATTCTGTTTTATAAATACTTATTGACACATCTGAACATGGTCTCTTGGTGGACTGTGGACTGCAGGACACTCACATTGCTGTTCCGAGGCTGATTAGAAAGAATTTATAATCACACAGATCTAATTGTTCTGGGTTGGGACCTGCCAGGAGTGGCCAGGGATAGGAGGAATTCCTGGTGAATCCTGGTCATGGCTGAATCTAGGTGTCTGAGTAGGGGTGCAGAGAGAAGGGCAAGAGGCGCCTTGTCTGCCAGAGGGATGAATAAAGATCAGAAGACAGGAGAACAAAACAAAACAGGGAGGGAATGTTTTATTGAACAGTCCAGAAGCAGTGAGTGTGGGAGTGGGGATATCCTGGATGGACACGGTTCTGTGACCATGAAGAGTTGGCATGTCCAGAGCTGGTTTAGGGGCTCTGGTCCTATGGGGCTCTGTCTCTGTGTTAGTTGGGGTTTCATTGCTGACAAGAACAACTTAGAAGAGGACAAATCCCATAACCCAGAGGGCGGCTGAAAGGATGAAACTGTGTCAATGTAAGTAATACATACGAAGGATTGATCAGAGCCAGGTACACAGTCAGGGCCCAGTCAATGCGTACCTGTGTTATTATCGTCGACAATTAGAGGAAAAAATTACATTTTTCCAAATATGACAGCCAGAGGATCTGGCACGAAGGAAGGGTGCACAGGACTAGAGGCCGCAGGCATTTTGTGAGAATCAGTAGTCAGAAATAGGAACAAGGGAGGAGTTTTTGGGATTTCAATTAGGCTTGTTATTCAGAAGAACATTTTGACAAATAGGGCCCTCTGAGTTAAAAAACAAATGGCTGTGCAAGGTAGTAAATTCTCAACCCCTGAAACTATTCCAGAGCAAGCTGGCCATATTTTTGGAACTTCGTAGAGAAAAGTTATGTATAATGATTTGACCGTAAGTACAATTGATAAGCTCACCAAATGCTTTTTGAACTAAAAAGCCCAAAGTTCAATTGCTTGTTATTACTATTATCATCATCTCTGAGATCTAGTGCCTAATGACCACAATCCTGTGGTTTTACCTAAGTATTTGGATACTGTTTTGTTTTTTTGCAATAGCAGTGTTTGAACCCAGAGCCTTGTGCATGCAGAGTGCTCTGCAACTGAGCGACACCCCGTCCCTCTCAGAAACTGTTTTGATCACCAGTCTCCATATCTCGTTGGAGGAAGCAATGGAGAGCAATCGCTAATGGTGTAAGAGAACATGCCACATAAGACCCAAGATGAAGGCTGCTTAGACCTTTCTTTCCAGTAGGAGTAAATATTTTAAGGTAATATTTTCTGTTTTTTCTTTTTGGTAAGGATGTATTTTTAATATGAAATTCAAAAACAAAACTCACTCATATTGCAATAAATTACTTTAACAGACTCTTGGTGAGTTTTAAAGAAATGATGAGCTCTGTGGAGCCCCCAAGGGGTCACCTCTTAGACGTAGCTGTGGGTTTCACCAGATTTCTTCATCTCAAATACTAAGTTCAAGAAAAAATGTCCTCAGATCTCTGGTATTTGTTTGAAAAGCATGGACTAAGCAGGAGGAAAATTAAAGGGGAATGGAGATGTGTGTGTGTGTGTGAGTGTGTGTGTGTGCACCAAAATGACCACATCATCATCTGGTTTACATATCACACAATGGTCTGCATTCATTTAAAAATCATAAGTTGAGCACCTAGTGCTCAAAACCCTGAAAGATTGAAAGACTGACAAATTGTACCCTCTGCCCCCAGAAGTGGGCAATCTGGTGTATGAATGTTACACAGCAGAGGGAGGGAAAGGTGGGCTTCTGGAAGGTATGCACAATTTAATCCTAACTGAGGGATGGTTTTCCTGGAGAATGCAGTGTTGACTCAAGACATCAAGGATGAGATTTTCAAGATGTAGAGAAGATGAGAAGAAAGGCTATCCAGAGCAGGAGCAAAGGCACTGTGATCAACCATGCGAAGCATTTTTGGGAACCCATCAACTGAGAACTCCTGGCAGCAGAAACCTTCACCCACTACCTAGCCAAGAAGCCTCGTGTGTTCTGCAGACTAGCATCCCTTGTCTAGCGGGATATTGAGTGATAAGAAACAAAATAATACTTTTCTTGAGGGAACTGGATCCTCTGGGAAACTGGTAAAATATTTTAATGTAGAGTTAACTCTTTTTTCTATTTAAAGATCTATCAGGTCATAAGAAAAATGACAAGGTGTCTCAGGCATGCTTCAAGCCCCCCCCCTTTTTTTTTTGGTACCAGGGATCGAACCTAGTGGTGCCTAACCACTGAGCCATCCCATTTCGTATTTTTATTTTAGAGACAGGGTCTCACTGAGTTGCTTTAGGACTTCACTAAGTTGCTGAGGCTGGCTCTGAACTCTTGATCCTCCTGCCTCAGCCTCCCAGACTGCTGGGATTACAGACATGCGCCTCCGAGCTCCGCACTGCTTCAAGCTTTTTAATCAATGTCTTTGTAAGTGAAACTTTAATAGGAAGAATAAGCAGGAAATCCCAGCAAGGTTGTTATAATGCATTCAGTGGCTCTCCTGGGTGGAATATGGGCAGGGAGCTTCTGTCAGGAGATTATAGATAAAGCAAGCTGCTATCTGAGTAGAAGTAGGGACAGAGGAGAGAGGGGACCTGAAAGAACACAGGTGGGCTCAGTCGAATGTCTTCTGGAACTGCCTCTGCAGACTCAGGGGCTCCTTCCCTGTCCTCCCAAGTAGCCTGTGATTTTCCCCACAAGGCATTTTCTGCCTGGTGCTCTGTTTTCTTGTCTGTATCACCAGCTCGACTGTGAGGACCTTGAGGCCAGGTCAGCAGCAGTTATTTCGTACTTCCAGGGCCTAACGTGGTGCCTGGCATCGTATTTGCTTACTTAACTATTTACGGCATGGTGGATGAATTCATGGGATGATGCAGCTGACATTTTGCAAAGCAAAAGCAAGAGATAAGTAATCCAGGATAATTGAACTGAGTATGGAGTTAGAGTTGGTTAGCTTGAGGGCTTGAGAAATTGTAGAACTGTGGGAAAGTGTTAAAAGGATTTAGTATTTTTCAGGGTATGGAATACTCTCTGAGGGAGAGAGGAAGAATCATTAACAAATCAGATAACGGTTCTCATGATCCAAATGTTGGTGCAGGTGAATGAAGAAGACAGGCACCAACTAAACTCCCCAAACTGGTATTGGATTACCAATAATGGATAATCACATTTAAGGTGTAATTTTATAACACTGAGCCTGACTTGCGTAAGTTACATTGGGAAAATATCATCATTAACTCATAGATAACTTGATCTTCTAATGAACTTCCCATCTTCCTGATGATTTAGACCTGAATATTGGGAGGAAGAAATTTTGAAAGAAGAGCCAGCAATGAAAAAGCCAGGAGGGGTTCCCTAACTAGTTTCATGGGGGGCCCTGGGGATGCTCCTGTCTGTATGTGAATCACAGTCCCTCGAGGGTACTGATGGACTGAAGTTTTATTCCCACGGAAACAGCTTGCTCTGCTCTGAGACTGGCTTTGTCCCATCAGCTCTGCAGGATCACATCCTGTGCTGAAGGCAATCTGCCTTTGTCTGTTGCCATTTTCCAGTTAAATCCTAGCTCGTTTTTTTCTCTTCTGTATCTGTTGAGACAAAATCAAAGTTTAAAAAACATGCAGAATTTATAGCTCCTGGAATTTGCAGGCTATAAAATACCGAGAACTGGAAGCTTTCATCTGGACTGTCAGGAAAATCCCTCCAATTCTAATTTGAATCAGGCCAGAGATGCACAGAATAATTTGAGTAGCTGCTGGTTAATGAGCTGTGGTTTACAGGTTGGGCCGCGGCGTGTTTCCCCGGGAGTATATTGCATGCTAAGTAATCCACTCTCATTATAACCTCAGCCCAAGAAGCTGACCATTTGGAGGCAATGTAATGATGTGATGTTATGATGTTATATATCACAAAAATTAGAGAGAGGGAATGAGAACTGGTCGGTCATCTCGACTCTCCCCTGCCAGGGCAGGCCTGTTCCCCACGATGTTTTCTTGAATGCTTTTGTCCAGTCTGGTTCTAAATGACCCAAGCAATGGAGTTCAAACCTCTTCCCTTGAGAGGCCATTTGGCAGTCTAATAGGCTTCGCTGTTAGCAAACTCTTCCTTGATGTGCAGCCTAAGTTTTCCTTTGCTCGATTTCATCTCATTACAGCTGTTGTTCTGTTTTTGTGCACCTCGAACAATCCCTCTCTCTCCTTCCCGTGGCCATTTCCCAATACTTGTAAATGCCTTCCCCGTCCCTCTTAAGTCATTGTCTGGCCATGGATATTTGCCACAGTCTTTAAAACATGTGTGCTCTTTCTTTGTTTGCATTTGTGACTCCCCTCTGAGTTTTTCCCTTTTTTGATCCAGACTCTCCTGATTTGTAAGGGCTGGAAGAGCCTGCAGCGTTTCATGCTGGAGAGTGTCTCCTCAGGGCAACGAGGTGGTACTCTCCCCCTGCTTGGTGACAGATGTGTTCATGGACACAGTCTAAAATTGCATTGCTTCTCCTTGCTGCCAAACCACACTAAGAAAGTTGAGGCCCAATGTGCTGTCAGTTCCTGATCTTTTGAACGGGAGCAACTCACCTGGCTCCAGTGATTGTATGTGTGCGTTGGCTCGTTTTTCTTTGGAAAACTCTGATTTTGGCTCGTGGCTTGATTAAAGTTTGATTAAGGACTGAAGAGAAAAACAAATTGCCCAAATAACAACATTAAATATAATAATACCTCTTTCTCTGAAAGCAGAGAATTCATCTTTTTACCCTGTAATTGCAGCATGATGATGGTTTTGCACACGGTGTTGCAAAAGCTTATCCTTTTTTAAAAAGGTGCAACCTTCCAGTTCAAAGGGATTGGTAAATGAGAGAAAAACAGGAATGAGAAAACGTTAAACCTCACTTCCTTTTGCTTCCCAAAGATGGGTGTGTTAGTCTTCTTTTCATTGCTGTGACCAAAATACGTGAAAAGAAAAATTTATCTGGCGCTCATGGTTCCAGAGAATTCAGTCCACGGTGGCCTGACTGCATTGCTCTGGGCCAAAGGTGAGGCAGAGCACCATGGTGGAAGGGCATGATGGAGGAAAGTTGTCCACTCATGGTATCTGACCAGGAAACAGAGAACAAGGAAATGGGACCAAAATATCAACCTCAAAGTCACACCACCAGTGATTCACTTTCTCTAGCCATGCCCCACCTGTCACCCAATTAGTGCATTCAAATTATCAATCCATCAAATAAATTAATCCACTGATTCGGTTAAAGCTGTTATAATCTAATAATTTCACCTCTGAGCATTACTGCATTAACATGGGAGCTTTTGGGGACACCTCATATCCAAATCATAACAGAGAACTTGCATATGTTTATAGGTAGACACCAACTTAAAATATTTTGCTGCACTTAAATTGTATTTTGTGGAGTGCTCATATCTGTGCAATTAAGTAATGTGTGTTACAACAGAATGTGGCTTATATTGTGTGGGTACCTGTACTGCTTCCACCAGCAATTATAATACAATGAGTCAAAAGCTACTTGTTATTTGCTGTTTTCTGTGATTCAACTTTCATGTGAAGTACAAGTGACTCATTTGTTCAATATGAGTCAACTTCTTCTGGGATTTGTATCCTGGATTTGTTCTGTTTCTTCAAAATCTGCAGTGATGAATTCTCTCTTCAAATAATGGTCAGGAGAAATACTATACTTTTTTTCTTCCTGCTTTATCTTAGCTTATCAGGTAGGTGAACATTGGGTTGGCACATACCTCTTCTGCCATTATGCTGCAGTGAGGATTTCTATAACCCAGAAAGTTTGACTAATGATGACAGCTGCTGTCCATGTGACAGCTTATGTTCTTGACCTCTAGTCAAAAAATGTATTGACAATTTGATTAAACTGCAGCCTGAGTTATGCTACTATGTGGCACTTTAGCCAATCACATGATAGTAATAAGTTCATTGGTGACATGGTGGTCACTCTTGGGGTCACAAGGGGAGGACAAGCTTTAAGTTCAACCCATAAGGAGTTTCAAATTTCTTTTTAGAAACAAGATTAACCCATGGCAAATTAGAAAGTTATAAATAGTAGTAAACTGAAATTCTTTTCAAATTCATGCTTTTATGTGTTATGTGGTATAAGAAACCCTGGAAGTATAATTACAGGTGAGGACAGGGACAGATCATGGGACACGGGTCTCAGACTGCTGGCAAGCATTTATGGACTGCTTACTGTCTATCAGGAAGAGTGCTGAGGTCTAGAGATGGATTCCTTCTAATCCTCACCACAAATCTCCCATTCTCCCAGGTGAGACTCAGAGAAGTGAAGTAACTTGACTAATTTCATGCCGGTATTAAGTAGTGGAGTTGAGATTCATACACGGGCATTTTCAATATAGAGGTTATGCTATTAATTACTATGAAAGAAGGATTCAAACCAGGCCTTGAAGTACGGATATCATTAGCAATTCAAGGGAGGATTTTGTGATATTACTTGGCAGCTGATCAAGGAATCTAGTAATGCTTGACTTCTCTGCTCACAGCTACTTTTCTCTCATGAGATCCTAAGAGAGAGATACAAGCAAAAAAATGAGGGCCTAATGAAGCAGCACTCTGCCAATCATGCAGGAGGACCAGCACAAATAGGGCTTCTCCCCCATTGTAACCCCACCTAGACACAAAGAGTCAGATTACCTAACAAAACATGTGACAAAAACAGAGGAAAAGATGATGAGCTTATCTAGAGATACAGGTTCTGCTCAGTCTAATGTTTCTGGGGCCCAGGGGATGAGAGAGTTCCAGGGAGAAAAGCAACATCTGCATCTGCGAGCCATGAGTGCCCCCATATCTCAAAAATCATTGAGGCCTAATTATAAATCTGGAACCTGATTATGCTTAGATTAATGGCCAAAAGAAAGAAGGAATCTGGAGACCTTTCCTTCCTCATCACACACATAGTAATAAGGAGGAAGAGAAGGACCTCAGCAGCTCACGATGGGGGAGGGTGAACAAGGACCACATAAAAGATAGCAGAGCCCTTGGTTCTTGCATATTTGATGCTCCTTGCTTACCATAGGGTTATGCCCTGATAAGCTCATCATAAGCTGGAAATGCATGTAATACAACTAACCTTCTGACAGCATCACATAGCAGCATAGTACACTTAGTGCCCTGTGAAGAGCTCTTGGTTATCCTCCTGATGGTGTGGATGGCTGGAAGCTGCAGCTGGCTGCCGCTGCCCAGCATCTCAAGAAAGCAAGCACCACAGCAGATGTTGCTAGCTTGGGGAAAGATTGAAATGCAAAAAGTATGGTTTCTGCTGAATGTGGATTGATTTTACACCACATTAAAATTGAGAAACTGCAAGCTGAACCTGGTAAATAGGGGACCATCTGTCCAGCTTCTGAAGGACTGCTGGGTCACTTGAATGGAGATGTCAGACAGATGATTGGATCTACACGGACACAGATGAGGAGCCAGGACTGGAGGTGCAGCTGTGAAAGTCATTTGAATAGAAATGTCAAGAAAGAGCATAGGGCAAATAGACGGATTCTTCTTGAGAAGTCACCAAAAATGGGTCACTAGTCAGAGGACAGTCCAACAGAGGTTACGGGTAGAGGGATGAAAGGGTTGGGATGGTAACTCCAAAAGATGAATGTCAAGAAGCAGACCCTGACTATCCCAAACAGTTTTAGAGAGACCTGGAAGGATGTAGATTCTGAAAGAGCTTTTAATCAGAAGGGAATTAATAATGACTTTTGAGAGACCAGTTTCAGTAAAATGGAAAGGATGAAATTCAAAATTTGGGGAGTCTGTGAGGGAATGTTGACAAAAAACAGAAGAAGCAGTGGTAGAATACATCTATCTGAATTGTGGAAGAAGAGTAAGACAGCTACACTAGGGGAAAGGGGCCCTGATGATATTTTATTTGTACAGAAGAGAGGTAGGGGGAGCAAAATGGTGGACTGATAATAAGTTGCAATAGCACTTATCATGAGTCGATATTTTCTCATTTCTTTGTTTATTGCTTGAGTGATTTATTGTCTGCCTGGTCTAACTAGAAAGGAGGTTCAGAAGAGTGCCCAGCTGGCACGAAGAGGAAAGCTTCTGCTAGAAGGCAGGTTTCACGGGACCTTGTCTCTTGTCCTGGGCGGATCCCGCTGTTCCAGACAGTGCCTGTCATACTGAAAGGGCTCAATTAACATTTGTGGAATAAATGAATCAACAAAGAAGAATGAATTTCCATGATCTGCAATAGTGCATAGAACGTAGTGGGTGCCTGGACACCCACATTCAATAAATTAATGGTGAAGATCAGAATCCAATCAGAATAGTGGAGTCAAAAGGGGTGAATGGGAGACAGGTAAAGACAGAGGCAGAGTGGGATCCATCTGAGGATGAACTGCATATCTTCACGGTGCATCAAGGTAGCAGGTTCTGTCTTTGTCTTTTGAACATTATCTAGGAATACTCAGTGGCCATCAGTAATCAAAAATATTAATAAGGAGAAAACCATCTTTTGTGACTTCGTTGTGTACCAGGTGCTGTTCTAAGCACTTCCTGTGTTTAAACTCATTTAACGCTCACAACAGATAGATGGTGAGAGCTGTTACTCATTCTCATTTTGTAAGGAAGAAACTGAGGCACATAGAAGGGCAATAGAAAGGATGGCTGGTGAACCAGGGTCAGGAATTGCGATGCTTGAGACAGAGCAGCTTCCTCTAAATTCAACCTGGGGCGCAGCCCAATGCGATCAGAAGGGAAAGTTCAGAGGGGATCGGAGGGAGTCGTGAAACAACGTGGTTAGAGTGATGGAGTCAGGACGTTGGAGAAGGAGTCTGGGGCTGTTGGTCCTCCTCAAGTGCCTGTGTTGGAACCTAAAACTCAAGATGGTGGTTTTAGGAGGTGGGGCCTTTGGGAGGTGAGTAAGCCAGGAGGTGGCCCCTCTTGAGTGGCACTCGTGTCCTTATAAAAGAGGTTCCAAGGGAGACCTCTTGCCCCTTCTGCCATATGAGGTTACAGTGAGAAGGTGGTCTATGGAATTGGGTTGTCACTGCCATTGACCTTGGGCTTTCTAAATTCTAGAACTGTGCGGAGTAAATTTCTGTTGCTTATTGGTCTCCTGGTCTATGGCATATTGTTCTAGCACCACCAATGAACTAAGGAAAGAGTGTTTAGCAGAATTCCCTTATTTTAGAAAAACAATTTATTTTCACTAGCTTCTAACTGAAATTCTTCATTGATTTAAGAGCATTTGACAAAATATATAAAATATATGTATACAATACATATAACCACAGTTATATAGTGGTACCTGTAATTTTGTCACCTGTATGCATCACAGATAGTTTCGGATATTCATTATTGTAGCAGATATCTCAAAGTACCATTTATAATCATCTCCAATTCAAATTTACATGAACTATTAGACCTTTTAGTGCATCATCATATTGATTACAGTTATTAAGAAGCATAGATATTACCATATCACAATTTTGTTTTTTAAATATTTGATAACTGAATTTCATTGTAAATGGTTTTCTTTATGGTCTTATTATTTTGTTTTATACCTTTAAGCTTATTCCTTTGAGAAGGGTTTCACGGTCTTCCAAAGAACACTAACAGCGTCTAGGGCCCCAAATGGTGGCTCCTGGCAACGGAGGCCCGCAGGACCCATGATCGTATGGCTGATTTCTGTTGTCACTGAAGCCAGAACCTGGATGTCAGTTTGGATTGGGCAAGGCTGCCTCCGCTGCTGGGCTGGTCCACTCTGACGTGAAAGAGCGAGAAGTTCTGTTTGCGGAGACCAAGGAAAATGAGACTCAAAACTACGGTTGGGAAGGGCAGTTGGGCTGGGGTTCGTTTCATTCCTGTGTCCCCCACTCATACACTGAGAGGTCGATTCTTTGCTCGAGTGTGGCCAAGAGCATATTGTGAGCAGCTTCTGTCTTGGAAATTCATAGTGAGTTTTTCCTAAATTACCTTGCTTTATATTCCCTTATCAATTCCCAACTAATCTGCTCATCCTCACCAGGGCTTGGGTAAGAACTGCCTCTCGTAGATTCTGACATTATCTTTAGTAATTTGTTTTCCTAAATCTACCAAGGTTCTCCTGCAATGCCGTAAGATCGCAACTGTCCCACTTGGACGCTGCCTCCCTGGGATGCTTTCCAGTCTTTGTCTTGCTGAAGGGAAAGGCTTCTGGCAAGGAAATATAACAACAGGAAGCAAGGCAGTGCTGAAAAGGAAATGAATGGGGCGGGGATTGGAGATGTTGGGCTGCCCTGTAAGAAGACTTCGAGAGGGTGCAACCCCAGGCCCTGTGAGGCTGAGGTGAGGCTCAGCGCGTCGTGTCCTGGCTGAGAGGTTTGCTCAGGAGTTGTTATGAAGAATGGGGTGGGGGCGGGGCTGCTCTGAGGAGCACTTCAGTGGCGAGCACTGTGGCTTCACAGGGCGCCACCCGAGGAGGCAGACACCAGCAGAAGCACATTGTCTCGTTAGTCTTGGGCTGCGTGGAGTACTCGTGATTGCTCTCTTTCACATGGGAAATTAGATTCCTAAGATCAAGGAGCTGACTTGCCTAGTGTTAGGAATCTAGAAAGTAGGGTTTCCTCTGAAACTTAATTGATCCAAGCCCCTGTGTTTATCTCTGCTCCTTGATGCTTTCCAAAGAGTCAGGGGCAGTCGGAAGACGAGAGAACCGAACAAAACCCAGAAGATGCACAGGGGTCTGCGTGGAGGTCTGCTGGCAGCCTTGACTGGGAGGTCTGTCCGGGAAAGGGGCAGAGGGAGGACTGGGGTTTTGTGGCTTCTCCTAGACGCCTCCCGTAAGCGAGCTGCAGGTTCCTTCTGGAATGAAAAAGACTGCATTCCTGTATTATAGAAATACAATATCACAGTCCTTTAAATAGGATGCTAATAAAATAACAACACATTGCACAATATCTTTGCTTCTGGAGATTTTTATTATAGTATCCTGTTAGGAGTGAACTTTGTTTGAACCAGAGTGAGCAAACTATTTGGGAAACATTTTCATTCTTTTTTTTTTGGATATAGCACATAAAACTATACTTGTCCCACTCCCCGCTAGAAGTACTACATAAGCCCAAGGAGAGACTGTCTCATTGCTGGGGACACACAGCCTTTGGATAGATAGCAGTCGAAAGTGCAAGGTGCTGTTTGTTTGGCTTACCTGGGGAATGCTCATACCTTTAGATGGAGAATACCTGTTGGCCATTTCTGAAAAAGTAAACATTTTGAAATTTAGCTGACTATTTTCCAGGTCAGATGCTAATATTTCCATGCATCCTCTCCACCAGGAAAGTAAATGTACTTAATAAACAGAAGAAGCCAGAAATGGCATCTTATAGGATTTGCTTTTCCTTCGTAACCATCAGTTACACAGTTAAGTGGAAATAAACATTTTGAGAATGAAAAATTTTACCATGAGTCAAATTAATAGGTCTAGCTGGTCAAAAACACTTCCTGTAGTCTTATTTTTCATTTAAGCAGAGTAAATAAAATCAATGTGGTAAAACTTCAGTTGTGCAAAGAGCCCACAAGTTTATGC
Organism: Sciurus vulgaris; assembly: GCF_902686455.1. Classification (NCBI taxonomy): domain Eukaryota; kingdom Metazoa; phylum Chordata; class Mammalia; order Rodentia; family Sciuridae; genus Sciurus; species Sciurus vulgaris. The sequence continues at coordinate 9,891,432 of NC_136469.1, forward strand.
TTAAATGATCTGAAGTTTGCGTGGTGTGTGTGTGTCTTTTCTTCAGATACCTCAAAGTATATTATTCTCCCCCTCTTAGATACTTTGGGCACATTTAAATATCACCAGAGCTACAGTAAAACAGATTTTCTATGTTTATTGCTACTTGGACAAATATTTGACTCTCCTGTTCATAAATCTTTCTTGTATGTTTGTTTATGTGTGTCAAGTAACTGAAGGTATAGAAAAACAATATTTTCTTCTCTGTGCCATTTTTCTAGGACGTCAGGTTCTGTGAGAGCCCTGGCTTATTAATGTACCCAGCTTTCCCAGCATTTATCACAGATGTAAATGAACAGTCTGTGGTAGAGCCTGTTCTCAGGGTTGCTCTGATGATCACGTTGCCATGGCGACGAGGGAGCCCACAGGTTCGAGAGACAGTATTAGTGATGCTGCAGCTTGAAACTTCATCAGCACATGGCGCCCTCTCCCCCATATTTCAATATCACTTCAGCAAATTGAATTCCAGGCAGTTGTCAGTCCAATGTATTCCCTGTGGTTCCGCTCCTGCGAAACTGCCTCTTTATTCTATATGCTGATGATCATGGGGTAATTGAAATCCGCAGCTGTTTGTCATGCTATTTATACAACTCTGTCTTGTAGCCAGCCACCTTTGTGTGGTGTGCACTGCAGGTAACAATTAAATCCAGAACCTTTTTTTGGTTGAACAAGTGAATGATTGTTTTCCCAAAATACGCCTGATTTTGTGGGTATTTTGCGTGATACCTTGTTTCTCTGGGGGAAGTTCAGCCAAGGTTTAATGACACTATTACAGCGGTGTGACAGAGCTTTGCATTCTTTGCTTCCAACAATTGTGAGACAACTGGAGTGTGGAGAAAAAGGGCCCACTCCCCAGGGAGGGTGCCCCTGACTCCCCAACAATCCGCTTTCCTGCAGTGTCAGGAGCCGGACTCGCCAGCTTCCAGGGGCCCTGAACAATAGACACGAAAACACAATTCAGCGTGGAAAGAAAGCAACACTGGGGCGCGTGGCCTGGCACGGGCACAGACCGTGCGTTCTCCTGAGGAGGCTTTGTATGGGGATGGGAAGTCCTTTTTCTCTCTTCCAGTGAACAGATCCATTATCAAGTCTCCCCATAGCCCTTTGTGGGTTGTTTTGAGGGTCACTACATGACTTTTCTTTCTGAACGTGAACTCCGCAGGAACGTAAGCTGAGCATTATCTGAAGCCCAGCAGGTAGAAAGGCCCCCTCTCTCCCCGCTGTAATACGTGCTGAAATGAATAGGAAGCTGTTGCCCTCCCACTGAAGCTAGATCATTCCACCTGATGCGTTTCCCCCACTAAAAAAAATGAAATGATCACAAGAGTTAGGAATGGAGGGTTTCCTGTTTTTATAAAGTAGAATAATGGCACGGCTGGACAAGAGCTGGGCCTTTCTGCGTTAGTCCTTCATTCCATCCCTCCCTTTTCTTGGTGCTAAGCCTCCCTGTTGGGTGTATCTTCTCTTCTCTTTCCTCTGCCCCCTACTCTCTCCTGGGTCTTGCTGTTGTGGAATTCAGGCATTGACATTGTCTAGGGGTACTTGGTACCACTTAAAAACTACTGGAGGTCCATCTGGGAAGAATCCTGTTGATGCTGTTGTAAGAAAACAAAAGTCAGTTGCTGGAGAGACATAATGGAGCAGGAGGCTGTAGTGGATGACATCTAGACCGAGTCACAGAGCCACTGCAGACAGGAGAGTGAGTTTTCTGCAGTGTGTTTTTAAATACTAATTGGGAAAGTTGTCCGGCAGGCTGACAGTGTTCTTGCTTGGCTAGCTGGTGCTTTCTGGCCAGTGAGTGTGCAGAGGGACATTGACCTGTCTGCATCAGAAGGCTTTATAGGTTCATAGGAGAGCTGAGGACACAGCCAAAGCTGAACGGGCATTGGTGGCTTGGTGACATCTGATGACCTCAGGATTCTCTACTGTGTTACTTAGGTTCTTCCTTTCTTCATTTCCGACAGGACCGCATAAGTATTTCATCTCCTGACCCTTCTAATGACGTTTCAATGTCTGTGAAACCAATTCCCAGGGCAGAGAGTGCCAAAATTTAAAATAAGTCTTAAAAAGGATGCCACATTCACATGTTTGCAGCGCAGACACTCTGTCAGCTTGCAGGAACCACTGATCTTGATACCTCCGCAGCAAGAGTGATTGGTGAAGACAGGAGGCCACCAGGTGGTTCAGCCTTGGTGATAAAGCCTGAGAGTGGCATCCCGAGTTACAGAATTGAGGGCACTGTGAGGCTCCAGGTGGAAGAATTGAGTCAAAAGATCGTTTAAAGCATTTTTTATTTAAAGCGATGAATATGAAAATTGCAAGGTGGAAATGTTCTTTTTCTGTGATGTGCCGAGTCTTACTAAATCACACAGAATTTGCTGCGACTCGGCTTGCTGTGAGCAGACCTAAATTGTTTAGAAAGGTGTCTCAGGAGCTTGCAGTGCAGATTCTGCTTTTGTTTCTGGGGTGATCTTTTGAGGCCCAGACTGCAAGGTGATGACTGCGCAGTCTGCAGTGTTGATTTCCCACGTCTGCGGGTTTTCGTTTTTGGTGGTGCTGGGCAGCCCTTCTCATATGGCAGAACGACTGGTTTCTAATTGCACTTCGAGTTGGTTCTCTGAGTTTGAGACTTGCCCAGACTCCAGTCTGAGGAGATAGCAGGGCTTTCTACGCTCCCCAGGGCCCTCAGGAGACCTGTGCAAGCTGCAGGAACTGAGTCTCTTTAGACCACTCCTTGGAATTCTTTGAGAAAATTCTACCGTGCTTTCCATTTTGACCTTGACTAGACCAGGAGCAAATAAATTGATTCCTCGGCCCATGTGTTGGATCCTCAATTTATTGAATTGGTTTAAGCTTATCACCATGTTCCTTAAAATTATTCTCAGGTTGCCTCATGGGTAATGTTCCAAAACTCTGCCAGGTCAAATCAGCCCGTGGGTTTTAATTTATCTGTGGGCCCAAATCACCTTCTCTGATCCCCTGCCCACTCCACCTAAGCAGCACTTGTCCCCCTACAGTTACCCAGGCTATTTCGGCAGTCCCACATGGGTATCTCACAAGTAAGCGAGAACGTCCAACATGCTCTGCTATTTTTGTCTGGGATGCTGCAGGGAGTGCTCAGTTATTGTGTCAGGGCCCTAAGAGGGCCCCTGAGGTCATCTTCAGGAATTCAAAAGTGAGATTTCTATTCATTCCAGGTCTATACTATAGAGGGTCCTCTAAGCCCTGATACAGTTGTTCTGGTGCTCAAACTGAGATATTAATTACAACTTTTGAGAGCTAATTGTTCTTTTTCATCTTAAAAAAAGGTTTGGTGAATGTTTCTTTAGCAGAATTCCCTGTTCCTCACTGTTAAGGTTTAGACATGAGGTGTCCCCAAAAACTCAGGGGTGAGACAATACAAGAATGTTCAGAGTGAAATGATTAGATGACGACGTGGGACCTCTGCAGTGGATTCCACTGATGTGGGTGGTAGCTGTAGGGAGGTGGGGCATAGCTGGAGGAAGCAGGTCCCTGGGGGTGTGCCTTTGGGATCTACGTTTTGCCTGTGGTGAGCAGAGCTCTCTCTCTTTCTCTCTGCTTTCTGGTTGCCGTGACCTGAGCTGCTTTTCTCCACCACACCCTTCCACCATGAAGATCTGCCTCACACAGGCCTGGAGACATGGAGTTGGCTGACGGTGGACCAAGACCTCTGAAACTGTGAACCAAAATAACCTTTTTCCTCCTATACGTTGCTTTTATTGGATCTTTTGGTTGCAATGATTAAAAAGGTGACCAAAACGCTCACCAAGCTTCTTGTGGAATTCGTCGCTTAGTCACGGACCTCACCTCACAGGTTTTGGGGGAATTTTCAGCACTCCATCTGTGTCTGCCCAAGCAAGCTAATCTTCCTTGCTGTGATGATCTAGTCCTGAAAACAAGCCTATTTTATTTTTAAAAAATCTCTTCCTTGCTAACCATAGTTAGTCTTTTTTCCGTAGAACCACAGAATCTGACATACCTCACGTCTAGAATTGGTGCTTTGCTTTATGTTTTGCCCAATTAAAAGGCTTTGTAGGGTGAGTAGGTTTTCCTAAGAATTGCCTGCTTCAAAGGGAAATGAAACCTTCTTGCAAAATAGAGAACTACCCCTTTGAATGTTCGGTTTTACGGATTCTGCCTTCTCTAGGGAGACGCGGAGACCTTATAGCCACATTTAAGTCACAGCTTGAGGTCTCGGAAACTGGTGCCTTCCCATCCTTGAGCAGTTTCTGTAAGAAATGTTCGTCTCCCAAGCATACATTCTAGGGTGGGGTCTCAGCTTTGTGTTGTAGAAGATCCAGATAGTTTTGGCTTTCTGTGTGTGTGTGTGTGTGTGAGTGAGTGTGTGAGTGTGTGTGTGTGTGAGTGAGTGAGTGTGTGAGTGTGTATGTGTGAGTGTGTGTGTGAGTGAGTGAGTGAGTGTGTGAGTGTGTGTGTGTGTGTGAGTGTGTGTGTGTGTGTGTGTGTGTGTGTGTTTCCCAGGTCAGTCAGTACTCAGGAGGGCAAATGTAGCTGCTCTGTTTACAGTAGAACAGGCTGTGCCAGCTGTGTTGGTCACTTAGGTTTTATAAAACAGACCAACCATCCCCATCGATACTCCTACAGCATTTGGTCTCATCTTTTTTTTTTTTTCTTAAGGAGATATTTATTTTCCAAGTCATGCATTGATTTTAAGAATAAAAAAAAAGATAAAACCAAGAAAGTCCATTGAATTTTTACTTGCAGGTATAAAAACATGAAATTAATCATATACTCCCCAAAAAGCCCCCTCAAAACCACATTACAGTTATATATTCTTTACAAGTTATGTTTAAAAATGGAATTAAAACATCATAATAATTTGATTAGTTTCAAGGTTCTGTAGAATTTATCTTTCGTGTGTGTGTTACTGTGAGGTTTGAACCCAGGGCCTCACGTTTGCTAAGATAGCGCTATACCACTGAGCTATATCACCAGCTCTACATTTTTAACATTTTTAGTGAAATATCAGTAAATTCATGCTATGGTTTAGGGTAGATTTCCACTTTTTTAAGGAAATATAACATACGTAAGGTAAATTATTTTGAAATTAGTAATAATTCCGCATTTGAACTTAATCCACATTTTTATTTCACTTTGCCTTTAACAAGATGGGATGTGATTTTGGATATTAGTACCTACTTAGTGAGGGTCATTCTTATTGCACACTGGGTAGGATTCTTTTCCAAGATGGTCCTCCAATGTTGTTCACCAGTGCTTTTTTGTTTCAAAACAAAGGGAAAATAGTTTCAAGAAATCTCAATTTGAGCACATGAAGTATGAAGTCATTTCATCTGACTACAGAATTTCAATCCAGTTGCATAAGCGTGGTCAAACCGAGGCTCACTCCACCAAATGGCCATAGCCCATTCCTCAGAGGTACAATTTAACCAGAAGTTGGAAATGTTTCGGTGAGCATGCATTGCTATCCAAGTTGCTGACTTTATTAAGGGAGACTAGATACAGCTCTGCCCATCAAGGCTTAAAATTACAACTCCAGATCCCTCAAGAACATTAATGTGCCCTACCCTCAGCTCTGTTCCAGACCAAGAAACCCCGAGTCATGTTAATGCCACAACTAGGATATGGTTTGACAGCTGGGGTTTGCTCTGGGGAGGGTCTTAGGGCACATGTTCGGTCCCATGCTTGGCCCAGCGGCATACCTATCAAAAAGGCTAGACCCCACTGTAAGAAGCTGGGCACCATGTCTTAGGGTATTGGCCACAGCATTTATCTTAACCCAGGAATCAAAAAATCTTTCCTTTGGGGCTCCCACTGAAATGGTCTCACCTCATCATCTGTCTGAACTTCTTCCTTATAAGGGTCTCTACTGCCCTGTCGGGTGTTAGCCTTGCAAACTGCTCTTATTGAGGACTCTTCCATTTCCTTTAAGACATGCCCTCCTTTAAATCCAGCCACCCTCTTACCCCACCTTCTGACATACATGCTTCAGCAACCCGTGGCTGCCTTGAGATTCTAGAAGAGTTACTCCCCTGCCCCTCCAATGTTCAGGAGGGGGCCTTACGCAATGCTACTTTCATATGGTTCCCTGATGGTAGCTCTTTTTTCCATGAAGGGATCCGACGGGCTGGATATGCCATTGTCTCCCTGGAAAAGGTCGTAGAGTCAGGACCGCCTCAGTTACACACACCACCAAGGTCATTACACAGTGTGTTTCCAAGGATGGAGGACACATACAGTTGATGCCAGCCACCAGCACAACTTTTGGCAACTCAAATAACATTCTTACAGCTACATGTGTAACTGATCCAACCACAGCCTTGGGAACAACTGTCAGTCAATCTAATGTAATGGTATTGCCTGGAAATTAATGCACCTACGACTGCCCAACCTCCACAAGTCTGCAGCTGCCAATGCAGCTCTGTCTGCACCTCTGTCTGTGTGAACCCACCGGGTGTCTGCTCTGCATGGCAGGCAGCAGGCGGGCACTAGGTTTGCCCTCCAGTCTAGCTCTCGCTTCTGGCCTCGGGCTGCCTACAACCAGCCCACCCTACCACCGACCTCCTGGGGCTCCTTCCTGGACGGTGGGGCGCAAGACACACCTGCGGGGAAAGGCAAGGGGGCATGACAGCACCCCAGCTGGCAGTTTGCGATCCTAGCCAGCCATTGGTCCACTTGTCAGCCTGTGCTCCGCAGTCATTGGCCTAATCCCTAACCTGGGAATTCTAACTGCTCAGCGATTGGCCCCATCATCCTTAGCCCGGGAAATTCAACTACTTAAGCGGAGCTCCCTGCCATGCGCTCTCTCTCTTCTGGGCAGACACTGTTCCTCTGCCTAATAAAATCTCTTGCAAGTGAGTTCCCCCGTCTGGAGTGGTTTGTCTGGGTGCCTTTTCACTTTTCATCTTTACCGGTAACTCAAGGTTTCTCTTTTCCTTTTGCATTTTCAGTTGTCGCTCCTTATTGATAATAAGTTCTTAAAATTTATCACTATGTGTTTGAAGATTAGCAGAGTGGTTTCAGCTTTGAAACCGAGGTGCAATGTGTGACTGGAGACTTCGTTGTTCAGTATAGTTTAGATAAGTAAATAAATTACATAGCACTTCACACAACAGGTGTTAAGGGGAGAGATCAAGCAGAGATGCCGGGCTGTAGTGGGCGTGGCCTGCGATTTTCAATGGCCTGCAGAGAGGGCTGCGCTGAGATCCTTTCATAAGGAAAGATCTGAAGAAGGTGGACCCTGAGATCTGAGAGAAGGATGCAAACTGGGAACAGCAAGGGTGAAGCCTGGGTGGAAGGGTGCCTGGCATGCAGGGAAGCCCTGAGTGTCTTGTGGAGGCAAGCATGTGGGATCAGAGGGTCAGGGGACGAGGGTCAACTGTGTGGAGAAGGTGGGACGCACTTCCCCTAGACTCTAGCTCATCCTGTTGAGTGAGGCAGGAAGTAGCTAGAAGGATAGAGTGGCATTTCCTGAGATGGGGAGGCTGAAGGAGAAACCGGGGCATAGGGGTGGTGGCCGGGAGCTCGCACTTGGTCATGCTGAGTTTGAGGTGTCTGAGAGACCTTCGAGTAGAGGTGCCAATCAGGCCATTATTTCAAGAAAGAGACCTGAGCTGGAGATTACCTCCGAGTTTTCAGCGCAAATGGTGCTTAGGGTCATGAGCTGGATGAGATTCACCAGGTCGGTATTAATGGATTTCACCAATGTTGACAGCAGGCATGGGTATTTTTGTGAGCTCTGTTTACCTGCTGGCATCCCAACAGGATTGGGGTTTTCTCCAGGATGCTATAGCAAAGCAAGAGGGGGAAGGTGTGTAAGGAGTGTATAAGGAATAGTCAGGGAATCTGTCTAGTGTGGAGGGTGGAGAGTGTGCCAAGGGAGGGGCTTAAGGAGGAGTGTCAGGATCCAGCCATTAGGTATGTGGTGGGGCAGAAGAATTTAGGAGCTGAGTTCTTGAAGAAATGAGCTGGAAAGACAGGAGGGGCGAGTGGGGATCTGGTGCTTCACTGGAAACCAGGAGAGCGGAGTCACCATGATGACAGCTCGTGACTGGTGGGCATGAGATGCTTCAGCTACTGTGAATGGTCAAGGTCCGCACCGTAAAATGAAATAGGATGGGATGGAGCACGTTAGCCTTATGCCAAGTAATCAGCACAAGTATTGCATTTGGAAAAATGTTTCTCTTATGTATCTTCATGGAAATTATGTTTCCATGTTCTTATGGAAGCTTTGTTTGTCGTGGGTCATAATGTGAAGTGCATTTCTTAATTGAAGACAAGGTCACAAAGTTTGAAAAACACCATAGGATTTGTTCATGGGAGAGTAGCTGAGTTTGTTTATTGGAGGTGTTTGCATGGTTTGAACAGCCTAGGTGTCGCTGGCTCTTTGCGGTACAAAATCCGTGGATATTTGTCACCGCTTGCAGCAACAATTTGCACGGGTCTTATGGGTGGTGGACTGGAAACTGAGCTACTTCTATCTTTCTCTTTAGTGCGCTGCTTACTTGTTTGTTTATAGAGGATAGAGGAAATGAGGCTTACTTGCTTTGAGAGGAGGGCGAGAGAGAGAGAGAGACAGAGACTTTGCTTAAGAGAGAGACTTTGAGAGAAGGACAGGCTTTACTTAGAGCTTAGAGGAAGAGAGACTTGCTACGCCTTTCTTAAGGTCTGCTGCTTCCTACTGGTGTGTCCTGCATCCTGTGAACTAAGGGTGCGTCTACCTAAGGTGCTTTAGTGATGCGTCTCAGTTCTCCGCTCTGCGATCTGCCTTCCGCCACTTTCTGCTAGCTGCTGTGTCTTCTGCTAGCTGCTGCTGTGTGTGCTTCCTTTCTTCTGGCTGCTGCTGTGTGTTGCCCTGTCTCGCTCCGCCTACGCTTATATCACCTCCAGGAGGTGGAGAGCAGGGCCATGCCTCTTACGCAAAGATTAGGCCAGACGCTAGGTGTCCGAGCAGGCACAATTAGGAGTGCTTGAGAACACATGCGCATACACTGTGTGTGTGGACGATAAATCACCTGAGTGTGCTTATGTCAATTAACCTCCTCGCTGCCAATGTGATCAGGCGCCATCCCGGCGCCGCCAACATGGCACAGCCCCCAACACCTAGGGGAAAAAAACACACAAAAAACTCAACCTATTGCTGAGCATCCCCTGCCACACATACACATGCACACACACATATATTTTAATTAATTACCTGATTTTTTTTGGTCTTACCTGATTTCCTTCAGGCCAAATAAAAATTTTCTTGTGTTTTCATTTCCATGAGCAAGGTAACATTACTTCTAAAACATGAGATTTCTTAAACTAAAAGTAAGTATTCCTGGACACTTCAACTCCATGGCAACACTAAGGGATGTGTTAAAAACTATATATGCCCGCCCCTAAATAGTTAGGTCTTCTTAAGCAGATTGGAAGTCTCAAGCCATGTCCCCAGTAAGGTGTTATGATTGGATGCTCGGCTTTTCCAGCAAGTCTAGAATTGCACACCCCTGAAGAGTGAGCGAGACCTGCATTGCCTGGACTTCCAGCCCTCAGCACTACTTCTGGGCCCTGTCACCTCTGGAAGTGGGAGGTGGTGGCTGCATCTGTGCCAGGTGGGTAGGCGCAGCTGTCCCTGAGGTGCCACACACTGTGATGGCTTCCAGCAGCAGAAATATCTTCTCTCTCAGTGCGGGAAGCCAGCAGTCCAGAATCAAAGTGTCAGCAGGGTCCTGCTCCCGAGACTCTGGGCACCATCCTGCTCGTCTGTGTGTGGCATCTGGCAGCGGCTTCAGTCCTGGGTGGGCTTGGCTTGCAGCAGCGTCACTGTAGACTCCACTTTGTCCGGCCAGAGCTGTCTCCCCCACTAGACCGCATCTCACAAGACACTAGTCCTGTTGAATTAAGGGCCTATTTACTACAGATTAGTATTAACTAGTTGTGTCTGCAGTAGCCATTTTCAAATAAGATCACATTCTGGGGTGCCACGGGTTAGGACTTCCACGCAATTCGACCCCTAAGAGTGTGCACCTGGGAAGCTGCAGGCAAGCTCACTCCAGCTGCAGAACCTCGTGGAAGGCTGGGGCTTCAATGCCACGTGCGCTTGGCGGGGCGTGGGAGGCAGTGCTTTCCCAGGTGGGAGTAGGGCGGGCTTATAAATCAACTAGATCACAGGTGCTTCTGGTTTGCAGGTCACAGCATGCTGGGGTGGAAATGAAAAAGAAGAGAAATTTAAAGGAATCATCGTCACAGTCTATACAATGTGTATTCGAACTGGGTCTCACAATGGCCCGTTTTGAAGGCTGTCATTCCTCTTTTGAGGGCCTAATATTGTCAGTGCAGATGATAATGTTAGGAAAAGAAGAGGGCAGCTTTAGTGAAGAATTAGGCAGAACGTAGGGAGTGTTATGTAACACCTGGGGGATTCCATGAGGGTGACAAACTCCAGCTCTTAGCAGGCTGCTCCTAGGCAATGGACAGGAAAGTCTGGGTACAGGAGACAGGGTGAGTTTGGAGCAAATTGCTTTTCCTACCATGGGTCTCTTCTCTCCCCAGTCACCCTTAGAGATGTAGTCTTTTCTTAGAGACAGTCTTTCATGCAAAGGATTCCTGGTGCCCTTATTTTTATCTCTCTCTTTAACAGCTGAAATGTTAAACAGAATTGAAGTCAGAGTAATATTATGTTTATATCACTATTTTTTAGAAAGCTTTTTGATGAGTTGAACATGCACAGAAAAAAATTAAAACAGTAAAAAATACACATACTGAAAAGTTAATCTTCTCACCCCAATTGTGCATAACCTGTTTTATCTGTGTAAGAAACACAGAAAGCTTTTTCCTTTTAGCATGGCCTTCATTTATGAAGTTGCCATTCCTGAATCCTAGTCAGTAGGACAGGTGAAGGGACTTGCTCTTCCAGGAGAAGAAATCTAATGATTCCTTTGGTAGTCTAGATCAAGAATTTAAAGACGTGTACATATGCAAATATGTAACAACGAATCCCACCATTATGTATAACTGTGATACACCAATAGAAATATAAAAAAAGAATTTAAAGATGTGGTCAGGCTAAGGAGCAGAATTCATGCAACTGGGAGAAACCAAATGGCTGTGACCTGCTCACCTGGGTCTTCTGCTTGGCGGAGAAGCTTCCTGAAACTCAGGGAAGACCACATTCAGCAAAATACACATACATTGAAATTGGGATGGAAGAATTATCTAGGATGTGAGATTTAAAATCTCATTAGAAAAAAAAAAAGAAGAAAGTTGTCCTTGTTTAGAAGGGAGCTTAAGTAGCCCTTGACGTGAATAGTCCTCATTAAAATGCCACCTGTGTGCTTCACTCCAAAGGAGAAAACTCCCAACACCAGGGAGGGTCAGATCTGTTCCAGAAATCCTAAATCATACCAATTATTCCTATGCAACCCCATAATCCAGTTTCTGGTTTGAAACCGTGAAACTTGCTAAGGGTTTTTGCTCTTACAGTGTGGACCCCCATGAAAAAAGGTATTATAAAAGGTTATTGCAGCCAGGTCTAAGAGAGTCCTGTATATTGAGAGGGAAGAAAATGCAAGTCGACATTATAAAAGATTACTTTCTGTGCTGCTAATGATCACTTTTGGTTTCAGTTTTCCTGAATGTTCAGGAAAGAAAGAGAGCTCACAGGAAAGGAATTTATTGCAAAAAAATAATTGCCCAGTACATTACACAGCACAGTAGGGATATAATGAGCATGGGAAAGTGCAATATCTAACCAACCCTTAGAGTTACGGTAATAGTTTGATTCAACTTCCTTATACAGAGTGCTGAGCAACCAGATAGCTTTGCCCAAAGGATCGGACTGCAATTGTTTTGAAAGTTTCTGGGGGAAAATGCAATTAGTGACAAGATTTAATAAAGCCAAAACAACTGAATGTGATGAGATGAGTCCCTATTCTTTTGTTCTTTCTATGTAATGTAAGAAAATAGCAAGACAACGATTACATTATAACTAAATGAATTAAACAAAGCTCCAAAACATAAATTAGAATTTAACTACACCATTAAAAACTAATTTAATTTGTAAGCCATCATTACTAGATAATAAAGACCCATTGCAAAATGTACAACAATATCTTGTGAACATGTGAAAAAAAAAACAAGTAATAAATCTCATTGAGCAGATGAGTTTCTGTTACATTAGCAGATAAAAATGCTGAATGGATGTTTCGGTATATAATGGAAAATCGCAAGTAATGGAACAATTGGTTTGCTTATTTTTTTTTTTTGCCATAAATGACTTTATAGTTAAAGGAAGGCCTCAGGGAAAGTTAGAGAAGCACAGAGAGCGTAAGGATTTAGTGTAATACAACCTGCTCTCAAACCAAGACAAAGAGAAGGCATTTAAATGGTTTGTTTGTCAATGTATGAAATATATTGTTGTCTACTCAAGTGCAAACAATATCTTGTTTTAGATCATTGCAAATCTGATGGCAAATGCAGCCTTTTCCCTATAGTGTGTCTTATTAAATTGTGCAGGAAATAACAAGGTGTGCATAAAAAATTCAAGAGATGTGAATAAAAAATTTTAGTTCTGGGGTTGCTATTTTAAAACTTACTAAGAAAATAGCATTAACATTTCCTTATCTGATTAGAGCAAGACACAAACGAGTTTCAGAAAACTCATTTTATTGGAAATGAGTTTTAAATGTATGCTTTCTAATAAAGCAGTAATAATAAGCGTTTCTCCTACTCGTGTGGTTGCCGCTGGCAGAGAAGTCTGTGCTGCCAGCAGATGGCAGTGTGACCCCACTTTTCCAGCCCGGCCTGGGCCTGCATCTAAAATTACTCCAAACTTTTTATGGCATCTCAGGATTAATATAAGATGGAGATGAAAACTTAGGCACACCCGATGATATCATTCCCTTGAGTCCACACCATGACTCTGTAGTGATAGGACTTGGCTGCATAGCGATGCTCTCCTACAGATTTTCACTAAAGGAGGGATGGTTTTATTAAATGGCTTGGTGATTTGATGCAGTTGGACATGCTCATTTGTTTTACATTCCGTCATGAAATTTTAATGTCAAAAAGAGTTAACACTTAGGTTAAATGTCACCTCATCTACACAGTGTTCCCTAGTTGCCCCACTGGGTTAACACCTGCCCTGGCTGCATTCGCTGGTTTACAGGCCCGGAGACCAGCATCCACTACGTGACCCTGGGATATTTGGTCTTTAAGCTGCTGTCTCACTGGACTGTTAGCTTCTCAAGAACAAGTGCTACATTCTAGTTCTGAGTCCCTGGCTCTCCACCAGGTGTCGCTTTGGGTTTGTTGAACTAGATGGAGTCTGGTCTGAATGCTCAGCGGAAGCGATTTTCACGAATTGTTCCATTTTTAGAGCAGCTGAGCGGTGCATTTAAGGAGAATCCTGGAATTCTTGCCCACAAGACAAAGCCAAAGACACCTAACTTTAATTTTGCTGAGCATACAGGCAAGAAACTTTACTGACTATAGTAATTAATAGAAAATGATATATTGAGCTGAGTTGCCCAACTCCAAAATGGGCCCACATTCTGACATGGCAACTTTCTCCCAGTTCATTATTAAGAATGAAAAATTTTAAAACTAATGAAATGGCAGGGGAGACAGAATGCCAATACTAAGGTGAAATGAACCTTTCAATGCAGAATTATCAATAAATGTATTATTGATTTGGGGAGACTAGTCATAGATACAATCATTTATTTGTGAAACCACTTACTTCTTGTAAATGATTTATTGCAGAAGAAGAGGAAAGACTATATTTCATTTCAAAAACTTGGATGGAAAGAGATGCAGTCATTATCTAAATGACCTTAGGTGGACTGCTTTTCCTTTATTTATATTACTTTTAATGTCATAGCATTCTTTATAACGTTATGTACTAAATGACACCTTAACATTTCTAAGTTAAAAGACTCCCTCTGTAAATTCTCATTAATATGAAAACATTTCCTGAGCCCCCGGGACTTACAGATGGAGAGCATTTCTCCCACAACACACGTTGGCTTGGCTTTCCGATTCGCATGCAGAGAAGAGAGTCGGCATGGAGCTGCTGGCTTCTGCACTGCGGTGGCACTTTGCTCCTCAGTTCCAGGCCCTCCTGTCTTTGGATGGGGTTATCCTGTCAGCACTTGGATGACGGTGTGGATTGCTGGGCCCTGTGCCCCGGGCCTGCTGGTGACTGTGATGGCGTCCACGTGGGCCGAACACTCATCTACACGCCTAGGTTACATTCATTTCAAGGAAATTCATGAGCAGAAAGGGTGTAAGCTGACGTGTGTGAACCACAGACCCTGTGCTGCTGCATTTGAAGAGAGTGGTTTTCAATTTATTCTTAGTGATTTGGATGAACACAGGCCCAGTGAAGAGTTAACGCTTTGCAGAACCCTGTTTTCCAGAGAGGAAAGTGGAAGGGCCAGAGGAGTTCTATATCATCAGCCATGCATTTGTGGTAGAAATGAGGAAGATGATTACCTACTCCGCTCAGTGTTCTAAGGATCAAATGAAAAATGGAAATTAAAACTGTGTTGAATATGAACACGAGTGGTATAGTATGATCTTTATTATTGTTATTATCAGTTAGGAGTACAGGCTTTGGGGACAGATAAGTTCCATGTCACAGGTCTCCTGATTCGAGATTCAGTGATTTTGGTCAGTTGCAACTTACATTATTAAGACACCAGTGGGATACTATTCCTTGATTCCTCTGCCTTTTATCAAAAAACAAACTGGATCCTGCCACAATAAAAAGAGGAGTGGGGCTGTTTTCACAGACCCTCTTCCATAGTGCTGAGTGTCTGTCCAGAAGGTGGCTGGGGAAAGACTGGGTGTTGTACATGGGAGATAATTTTCTCTTGTGTTCGTGTTCTTAGTGGCAAAGGTCATTATTAGCAGAGGGACGGGTGGTTAATCCAGAGACTCCCACTTATCTTTTCTCGCCACACTAATTTACACTAAAGAACCCAAGCTGGCATTCATTGATTCCTAATAGGGCGAAGAGGGCGTACTGCATTCAGGTGGTGGTATTTACCAGCAGGTTCTGAGATTCCTTCTTTCTGGTGGTACGTTGGTATTGCTCCTCACAGAGTTAAATTGTAGTAGAGAAACATGAAAAGCAAGCCCTGAGATGCTGTCTTGTATGGAACATAATACACAGTTATAACAACCAGAGCTTGATAAAATACCAGCAGCAGGGAGCACAGTTATTTATTGCTTCAAGGGAAAATCAAGCAAAATAGCTACAAATTGTTTAAAGTACCTTCCCCCCATCTTTCTCGAGTCTCAGTCATTTTGGCTACGAAACAGAAAAAGATCTTTGTTATTTCCTAAGCCAAGATTAGCCTTCCTTGGTGTGCAGAGGCTGCCCTGGCTTCGTGTGAAGGAAGGAGGTTAATGTAAACATGGAGAGCAATTACCTCAGAACTGTTGCTGAAAGCTGAGCAGGTGCCCCTGGGGGGTATCCTGTGGGCAGCTGGGCTGGAGGACAGTCTCAGTGCTAGCTGGCACTGGGGCTCTCCCCCTGCCTCTTGGGCACAGCCTGGTGCTGGGCATGCCCACACTGATTTCATGGGTTGTGTTAAACAGTTAGAAGCGTTGAGCACAAAGGGAATAAACCTCTAGCTAACTTGGAGAAACCGTGTGTCCTTGAACTGGCAGTGGACGTGCACCCTGTCTGAGCCACACTGCGTCACGACGTGGGTATTCAAGACAGGCAAAGCCTTACACTCAGAAGCACCACCTGGTAGGTGGCTACGCACCAGGGGTCTTCTAAAACCACCCAGCACCTCACTGACCTGGCAGCACCTCAAAGAGTTCCTAAGAGGAAGGTTGCCTCTGTTGGGCTGAAGGTTTGGTCATGGTGTGGGGTTGCAGGGAAATTCCTGTGTCCCTGGACTGCAGCAAAGGACCATGGCTTGCCCTTGAAATGCCCACGTATTTGACAGGTACTGAGTGCCACAATCTTTATTTTATTCTTCTCAAAAAAGATCAATTAAAGTATAATTATTGAAAGAGAATAAAGGGAAACCTAGCAAATGATAGGGACTGGCAATATTTGGAGACTAGTAAAATAATTGAACATAAAATCTATATGTCTACAAGCTGCAGGCGATAATATCAGTAAACATAGCGTGCTGCGAGTCTTACACATTTGCAATTAATCCTCAAGTAAGTGTAAGATGTGGATCTGCAGAGAGCCTGAGGTATTCCTCCAAGTCCAATTTAGAGATGTGCTACAATAAAATGTCCTGGGTTAGAACCACTGGCAAGGGACAGTGTGCATGAATTGTCAAGGGCAGATGCTGCCTTTTCACCAAACCAGCTGTAATGGTTTAGATGTGGTGGCCCCCAGAAGCTCACATGTGAGACAATGTAAGAAGGTTTGGAAGAGAGATAATTGGGTAATAGCCTTAACCTAATCAGTGAATTAAAACCTTATGGGATTAACTGAGTGGTAACTGGAGGCAGGTGGGTGTGGCTGGAGGAAGTGGCTCCATTGGGGACGTGGCTATGGGTATATATCTGTATCTGGTGAGTGGAATCTCTTCCCTGGGCTTCCTGGTCATGACGGGAGCTGCTTCCCTCTGCCCCACACTCTGCCATGATGTTCAGCCTCACCTGGAGCCCCGAGGAGTGGAGCCTGCTGTCTATGGATAGAGATCTCTGAAACCGTGAGCCCTCCAATAAACTTTTTCTCGTTTACAGTTGATTTGGTCAGCTCCTCAAGTCACAGTGGTGATAGAGCTGACTGCAACACCAGCAATGCAAAATGCTGGCTCTTTAAGCTTTCTCAAGTGGAAACGGGATGAACTGTTCTGCAGAGATGGATAAGGAAAAATGTGGCTCGAACCCTCATCGAAACACAGCTGAGAAATGGCAGCGCTGAGGCTAACGCAGACCTCGGGCATTCTCCACCCAGGCCAGCGCCGATGCTCCTGAACAGCACTCACTGTGGCTCCATGCGAATTGACCAGGTGAATGGCTTGTGTTCGGGGCAGCTGCTGTGATATCGGTTGGGAGTGCAGAGTCTGTCTTGATGTTTGTATCTTTCCATTCTAGGTTGTTAATGTGCTCTTGGTTAGTAGTGTCTATTCTGTTATTACAGAAATCACCCACAGATTATTATTTCATTAATTTCACAAAAAACGATTGAATATATCTTGGGATTGCTGGGGTTACAAAAATGTTTAGAACTTGGTCCCTAATCTTGAAGAGTTTATAGCCTAGTAAAGACACACAAAAGAAGCTTATAAATAACAATTAATTCACAGTGGTGCGTACTTAATGCAGAAAAATTAGATGCAGTGGTCTTTAAAATGGGCAGCCCCATTTTAAACAGGAAAACGTAGGTAGGGGATGTATCTCAGGGGTAGAGCACTTGCTGAGCATTCACATAGCCCTGGGCTTGATCCCCTGCAACACACCCAAGTGTATGCACATAAACAAACACAGGGAAAAAAATAAACAACCTGGAAATCATAGACTGGATGCTCAGCCCTGACCAGTGTTTTGACATGCAGATTACATAACTTTTCTCAAGTAGATTTCATAGTTTGAAATGAATTTTGTAATGCCTTTGGTGTATCAAGTGATAATGTGTATTAAAAAATGCTCTGAGAGGCACCTGGTTAATTCTGGACTGCAATTAGGATGCAGATGATGGAGATGTTTTACAGAGGAGAGGAAATGTTTAGTCAGAGGTCTTGAATAAGACACTGAATTTCCAAAACTGGAGATAAGGCAGGGACATTTCAGTCAAAAGGAGTGAAGATATACAAGGCAGGAACAAATGAGAGTTCTTTTTAAAAATTCGGTAAAACATACATTCCATAAAATTCACCATTTTAAGTGTACATTTCACAGTATTAAAACTATTCACATTTTTGCATAAATAAAATCAAGAAATGCTTTTGCTTTTGTGATAATTTATTTCACTTAGCGTGATGTCTTCCAGACTCATCCATGTTGTTATGTGTGCCAGGGTCTCCTTCCTCCTCAAGGCTGAACAGTATTCTTTCATATGTAAACACCAGTTTGTTTAAAGTTTATTTCTTCATTCATCATCCATGGACACTTGAGTTGCTTCCAACTTCTGGGTCTTGAAAATAATGCTGCTAGCAACATGAATGGAAAAATATCTGTTTGAATTCCTGTTTTCAGTTCTTTGAGAAATATACCCAGAAGTGAATGTGCTGGGCCATCCTGTTCTAGGAACCAGCAGACTGCTTTCCATAGTAGCTGCACCATCCTGCAATCCCACCAACAAGGCACAGGGCTCCCAGTTACTCTAATCCTTGCCAACACTTGCTATTTTCTTTCTTTCTTGGTTTTTAAAATTAATTAATTTTATAACTCATCCTAATGATACCTCATTGTGACTTTGTGACTTTGTTCTGCATTTCCCAAATGATTAGTGGTACCGAACAGACTCTCATGTGCTTATTGGGCATATTTTTGGAGAAATATCTATTCAAGTTCTTTAGAAGTTTGCAGTTGATTTCTAGAAGTTCTTCATATATTCTGGTTATTAATACCTTGTAAGATATGATTTACAAATATTTTCTCTCATTCCGTGCAATTTCTTTTCATTTGTTAAGTTTCGTTTAATTTTGATGTAGTCCAATTTCTTGTTTCTGTTATTGTCTGTGCTTTCAGTGCTGAAACTAAAAATATCATTGCCAAATTCAATGTCATGATTTTCTTCTGTGTTTTCTTCTAAGAGTTTCATAGTTTTGCTTCTACATACAGATCTTTGGTCCATTTTGAGTTATCTTTTGTATATGGTGTAAGATAAAGGACAATTTGACATTTTTTTGCATGTGAATATCCAGTTTTCCCAACACCATTTCTTGAAATGATTGTGTTTTTCTTCCAATAAATGAGATAATTTTTGAACAATGAAAAAAAGTATAGTGTAGTTAAGGATGTAGTCAAAGGGCAAACTGGTAACTTAATTGGTCACACCCTGAGCTATAAACAGCGCAGGAGTGGGGACTTAGTTGAGCCAGGTGTTACTGATTCACAGGGAGCAAGCACACAGTGAGTCCAGGGGCAGAAGGGGACATAGCTGAGATGTACTCTTGGTCTTGGTTAACAACTCTCATATCTAGTACAGAAAAAGGATTTCTGACTAATAGATACTTTCACATGTTTGTGTTCTATAAAGTGCTGTTAATAAATTTTACACTTTGAATTCTTTTTCTCATAAAAATGTGATTACTCATGATTTAGAACTTGGAAAATACAGTGGCATAAAGCAAAAAACCCAAATCACCATTTATCCCACCATCCAGATGTTACTGCTGCTAATATTGGCTGCCTCTAAGTCCAATTTTAAAAGCATATGCTTATTTTTGCATAACTAGGAATAATATTCCATGTGAAGTTTCCCATTCTTGTGTTTCTTTTTTTGACCTGACATTATTCAGGGGCACACTCTCTTACCATTTTAAGTTTCAGAGTGTGCCTAAGCAAGAGGTATTGCAAAGGGAGGCAGAGCAGGTTCTAATCTCAGTTCCATGGCCTTTACCAGGGGGCTGGCCCAAGCACAGCCTCACTCTCACTGCCTGCAAAACTGGATAATGCTTGCTACCCATTCCTTGAAGAGCAGTGAGTAGTACCTGGAAATCACATCGTCTTCCCTGTAACAAGGGTGCTAGGTGAACAGCTGGTGATGTATGGTGAATGGAGGGCGAGGGCGAGGGCTGAGGGCCTCCTTCCTTTGCCCACCAGCAGCTCCTGCATCCTGCCTGTGGGCTTATTGGCCTGCTTCCCCTACAGAGGGCGTTTTGCAGAAGCAGACAGCTGCATTGTTTGCACAGCCACAGAAAGCTGTTTATGGCGAGGATGGCAGCCACCCCTGCAGCCGTGGTGAGTGTGTTAGGAACACGGGGTTGGGATCATCTGGCCGCCTCTCTGTATTTCAACCTCATCTACTCCTAGGGTCGATTTGATGGTTGTTCCCTCAGTCTGGGGTGGCGGCTGCTGCTGCAGACAGTGACTCGGTGTGACTGTGGAGCCACTGGCCCCGCTACTCTTCCTAACTGGGTCACGGTCTGCTCACTTGCGGAGCCAGCATGTGTGTGCCTGTCATGCTTTGGCCGTGTAATGGAGTGGACAGGGTGATCATTTCAGTCTTTTCTGACTACAGAGCTCTGGGATTGTCTATTTTATTTGCCTAACAAACTATGCTTGAGATGATAGGACTCTTGGCATTCCGAGTAGATTTCTTTGGTGGAGTTGTCTACGTTATTCATTTTGAGAGACCAGGGTTTTGTGTCTACTGCAAGCTTCCTTCCACTCTGAATCTTATGTTGCTCAGTTTCCCCCAAATGGTCCCTGATTTCTCCGTAAGTCTTTGTGAAGTTAGAAGGAAAGGAGTACCACAATCTTCTAATGGCCACTTCCTTTGAGTGCTTACTGTTCCCAGTGTCTTTACAACCCATTCATCACCCTTTCAACAGCCCGTGGTGTGGAATCACCCAGTCCTGTGTTGATGAGGGTGTGCAGCTTTGAAGCCCCTAAGATCTGGGCCTGGCCTTGGGCACGCCCAAGGAAGGCCAGGCCTCCTGACTCACCCTGCTCTCCACACTGCAGAGAGGAAGAACGGGCAAAGTGATTTTCCACGGAGAGCAAAGAGAAACCGAAAAACAAAATCAGAATTCAGGAGTGCTGTATTTATTCTGGGGCGCTTGTCTCCCCTGGTTCCTGTGATGTCCCCTGCAGAGTCTTTTGCCTTTTCAGTTTATATATCACAAGACGTCTGAAACAGCACCCGGGACAGTCAGCAAAGGTTTGAGGTCTCCTTCTCTTCTCCAGATCAAACAGTGAGTTGTTTGTTTTTGCCATAGGGGCCTTTAAAAATCCTCCAGGTGTGGACAAAGCTTTGAGCATCTGCAGGCATCTCCCCAAGAACCTTTGAAAGAGCATTTCTGAGTAGCCGCCTTTGCTTTATTTCTCCTGTACTTGGAAATGCCCTGGATGCTGGGCCCTCCCTCCCTCCCTCCTTCCCCACCTCTCCTGTGAGGACAGGAGCCATTTCACAGACGTGCAGACTGAGCACCGGCTGTGTCGCCGGCGCCTTCAGGCTTTCTGACTCGCTCATCTGTTCAGGAGGCGCAGCTCCTCTCCTGCCCTCTGCTCGGAGTTATTTTCAATTTGCTTTCTCATCTGGAGAGGGCATTTCCATCTTTTATGATAGCTTCAAGTTTCATTTGCACCATCAGACCTGTAAATTCTTTTGTTCTGTTAAGGCCTGGTCGGGGTGACATCTGTCTCATTTTGAGGGTGGAATAATCTAATAGATAGGAAGGTCTGCACCAAAATGAGTCATTTAAATTCTTTGTTTTTAATGCTCCTTAGTTTAGCCTAGACTGAAGGCTTGGATTTAGATTTAAAGGGACTGGCAATAATATCTATGATAGTGCCACATAAAATTGAAACACATCGCCCCCCTCATTTGTATCTCCTCGTGCTGCTTCTAAACTTGTATGTAGATAAACCCACGACTTTATTCTGTGTGTGCAGAGACACAGGTGGTTGGTATTGCAGACTGGTTCTTCCTGGCCATAGTGTTACAGAGTGTGCTTTTGTGTTTATGTCAACCTATTTTATGAAGACAACATAATTGCTGCCTTAATAGGGGCGATGAGAGGCGCTAGATGACCTGCCAGCGGAGAAGTCCTTCTGCTGGTCCTGGGTTGAGCTGAATGCATGCATGGAGTCAGGGAGCCGGTGCAGGCAATGAGGGTGGGAGTGAGCACACAAAGCAGGCTGAACAAAGGAAGCGAACAGAAACCGGGCACTGGAGGGCAGTCAGGGCTCGCTTGCTAGAGGTCCAAATGGGAAGGCACCAGGGCTACCTCAACTGACCTACGGAAAGTCAGGGGAGAAAAGCTGTAAACCGGAAGGAGACAAGTAAGAAAATTCCAGAGAGGAAGTGCGGCGTAGAGAAGTAGTAAAGGCACGGAGCCTCCCTGGCCACCCACACCTCTCCTGGGTTCATTCATTTAATGAACAACTAACCCTGTGCTCACCGTCTGGTCTGTGCCAGGCACAGTGCAGTCATGACATCTGTCCTTAAGCTCAATTCAAACAGGGGACACGGACTTGAAGCCAAACAACATCAGTATGATTATTAATTTAGCACAAATATCTATAAGATACGTCCACCAGTATAAGGGGTGATTGACTTTACTAGGCATGGTTGGAGAAGGCTTGACAGAGAGGAACAGCAGCGAGCTTTGTTTCGTTTGCTTTTTTCGTTTCCTACTCTTCCACTGTAGGCCGCCCCGACGCAGCCCCGATGGCCTGCCTGCCTGCCTACAGTCCTCTTACCCTCTCCATCTGCTTCTTTCACTTTCTTTCACCTTTCACCAGACGAGGTGTCCAACATGGTCCAGCTAATGGGTGCCTCCAAACCAGTTCTGTGTGGCTCCAGAGTTCCAGCTCCTGCCGCTATGGCACACTCGGTGTCTGGGGGTCAGAGGGGACTCATCTGGTGGAGAGGAGAAGGAATTTAAACCTCGGGAACAGCAGCTCCACGTGAGGGGACATTCAAGAGCGTGCACTACTGGTCAGAGTGAGCAGCACTTCCTGTTAGAAGGAGGGACTCTGCTGTGTGCCCAGCCCTCTGAGGAGCTCTGCTGTCAATACAGGGATCCTAATGTCCCTTCCAACTTCCAAGTTTCATAACAGCTAGGAAATTACGACTGGCCTCAAGGGCCTTATTAAATGTGTCACTAATTTGTCAGACATCACCTCACACCTCCTCTGTGCCTGGAGCATTCTGAGTACTGGTCATAACAGCAGTAAGCAGGACGGAGGAAGCCCCTGCTCTTAGGAAACTCACATCGAGAGAAGAATAAAATGCTGGATGAACTCTGCTGAGCCGTGATGATTGCCGAGCAGTGTGGGCTACACGGGAGCGTCGCGCGAGGCCTTCGTAGCCAGCTGGTGTCTGAGCAATCTGACACAGAAGGCGGATTCACATGTGTACACAGCAATCGCACAGTGAGACAGCGACTGGCAAACACCGGACACCATCGACTTGGAGAAAAGGCTACTGCGTTTACTGCTCATATGCTGGACAACATGCACAACATTCCTAGCATATTATCTGTCTCAATTTTACAAATAAATGAGAATCAGAAGTTGAGTTGATTTTCTAATGGCATGTGACCTGGATTCGAGCTTGCATTTGTCTGAATCTTCGCCCCATGTTCTGCCCACTCAGGAGTCTGTGAGTTATTTCCTCCTGGAACGAAGATGGGGAGCATGCAGGTAGATTTCTTGATAAAGGTGGTGGAATTTGACTTCAGAGAATGGTGAGAGATTGAAAGGGGACAAGAAGGAACCTGAATGGGAACTGAAAGAGCAGGATTTGCTTAGAAGCCAGTTGGTCCAGGCTGAGGGTGGACCCCAGGAAGAGAGGAGGCTAGAGTGATCCAGGGAGCTCTGCACAGGAGTCTGCCCTTCCGTTCACATGTATGGGGAGCCACTGGAGGTGCCCCCAAGAAGGAGCTGCTCATCCGAAGGATGGAGAAACCCTTTTGGCGGGTTCTTAGCGTCTTTGGCTTCCCTGGTGAAGTCGTGCTTGTGGGCGTCGCTCACACTAGCTCACTTCAGTAGGTCCAGCATCAACCCCTCCCACTTCCACATCGGGCCAGGCACTAGGACATAGCTTTGCACCACAAAGCTTCAGATGTGCCAATTCTCAATTGATTCCTTCAGAAACAGCCTTGTCCAAGAAGTCGCTTTGCTGGCTGGGTGTAGCGTTCTGGAGGGGCTCTATCTGGCCCAGACCACTCCTAACAAGGTGCTGGTGGGACCAGGAGGCGGAGGCTAGAAGTGCCCATTACAGCAAGCAGCCGGGAGATGCTATTCATGAGAGAAGAAAGAGCACAACGGAATTCACCTTTGCTCTCAGTTGGAGAGCAGATTACATTCTTTACAGCAAAGCGATGCCCGGAGCCACCTGCAGCGGAGGGAAAGAGGCTGAGTCCAGCTCTTACGGCAGAGCTCGGTGGTGTCACGAGGAGCCAACACCTGCCAACGTGGTGCCGTTCAGGGTCGGATTCCCAGAGCATCCTTCAGGCATCGGGGGCCTATTGTGTGATCTGCCCTTTTGTACTTTCGGTATTTCTCCACCTGTGCACTGTACACCCCAGTCCCTGCAAGTTATGTGCAGAAGGCTGCCATCAAAACAAAACTCATCTTTTGGTTATTTTTTGTTCACAGATGTGGTTTTGCAATGAATTTCAATGCAAAGGTTCAACCTATGAATGGGCTTTGGGAGGAAGTCCGTCAACTTTTAAAATCTTAATTTTTTTTTTTTTTTTTTTACTTTTGGGGGAGCAGTCACGACATTTGAAGCTTCTGCTGCTTGCTCTTCTCTTAGAATTGGTCTTTCCCCTTCCGTCCCAGTTCACTTCCCTTCAGCCACCCAGCAAAGGCAGGAGGAGGAGAAATATCTAAGTAATGGCTTGGGACTCTTGCAAAGGTGAAGGCCAATGTCTGCTTTTGCTCTAATTAGAATAAAATGTTTCTCCTGACTCTGGAAAGGAGGGATGAAAGTGCACCTCCCCTTCTCTGATGAAGGCTATTCTTTTAGGAACTATATTGTTCACTCATTGAACAATTCATACTTGGGTCGTCTTAGCGGAACCCCCAAAACACACTATAAAAGAAACGTTAGATAATAACTTCCACTGAAACTACTTCAGTCATACTTTGCTAACCATAATTTGTTAAACAGAACAAAATGGATTGAACAAAAAGATAATCCAATTTTTCTTGAATGGAGATTTTGATTTCCTTATTAATGGCTAAAAATGTGTCGATTCAGATAGAACAATTCTGTTGATGGGATGATTCTGGAAAAACAGCTCTTCCAACAAGAGTGACTTCAAGAAATACAGGAACTCCCTACCTATCGATCCATCTCGGGGTATCAGTCTCAAAGTCACCCACCCTTTGCCTCCTGCCTCTGCTATTTTCACATTTGTTTCAACACGTTTAATTGTTCTGTCATTATCTGAATCTTGCTCTGTGGAAATAAGAGCATTCAATGTGCACAACTACTTCTCATTGGAGATCTTTTGTACCTGATTTCAGCCTTTGTTTATAAGTGTAAATTTGATAAAAGCACAAATGATCTTCATCCCACTTTTTGTTGAACTATTTTGCGTATTACTGCCCCTTAGTAGGAGCCATGGTAGAAATTTTCTCATCCAGAAGGGTTAATCTTCTAGCTTGGTCTGACTGAATACTGAAACTTCTTTATAGTTTCTTTTATTCCTCTCAAGAATGTGGGATGGTGTTGTGGCTCAGTGGTAGAGCACTTGCCTAGCATGCGTAAGGCACTGGGTCTGATTCTTAGCACCACATTAACAAAAACGAATAAAGTTATTAAAAAATAGATGCATAATCTGGGGGTGGTGGTGGTGCATGCCTGTAATCCTAGTGGCTCAGGAGGCTGAGGCAAGAGGATCACAAGTTCAAAGCCAGCCTCAGCTCACTAAATTAGTGAGTCCCTAAGCAACTTAGTGAGACCCTGTCTCAAAAAATAAAAAGGTCTCGAGATGTGGCTCAGGAATTAGTGCCCCTGGGTTCAATTCCCAGTACCAAAATTAAAAAAGGATGCATAAGATACCCCAGTGTTACTAATATCCTCTCTCCTTGACCTTTTGCATGAAAATTATATCCAATGCTGCAAGTGTTCTATTTCAAAATGCTTAGAAATTCCAGGGAGAATGATTTGGTACCTATGTTCTGGAGAAGGTTCAGTTTCATTTCCTTATTGTTTAACTTCTTAATTTGTTTAGAATTTTCCAAAATCGAATGGCAGAGGATACTCATCAGTCTATAGCTCTGATCTTCCCAAGCCATCGTGGGTTTATCGCCTTCTTACCTTGTGTTGATTGCATTTCTTTATACCATCGGTTTCATCCCCTTACTGTGTTCTTGTTCTTTCAGGTCAGCTAAGTAGCCAAAATCAATACCTGTGGATCCTTACGACACGTCATAGTCCCTTCCTTCCACTGCAGCGACTCCACAGCCCTTGGCTGCAGTGCCCCTCCCGGTCATTATCCACTTCAGCAGCCTGTTTCTTAGGTTCTGAGTGTGTACTTTTCTCAGAGGAGAGCAGGTTTCCCATTTAAAGAGACTTGTGTCCGGAATCAGAGGTTCTTTTCAGAACTGACATAAGAACCTTGAGAAAGCAGCGGTAATAGAATAGCATGTTACTTCTCAAGGGGGAAGGATCCCTCCACAGTGCATTAAGAGGGGGTGAAGACCTACTGGAGAAGCCTCAGGGATGGGGAGAGATCAGATAGATGCTAGATGAGTTCCTGGTTTGCCTTTGTTACTGGAAGACCCCAGGGAAAATACTTAAAACATTTTTTTTTTAATCTTTATTCCAAAATCTTCACTAGTACTAGTGAATGTTGCTGTAAGGTATCAGTGCAGTCATAGTGCATTGAGAATACCATTCGTAAAGAGATGAATTTGGGGCTTACCATCAATAAGTCAGAATGAGGAGCTGTGATCCTCCTTTAGGAGGGATTCCACAGACATTTATCATAAAGATGAGAACTAAGATCCTGGAAAAGCCTGGTATCTAACTCTGACCCAGAAATCTCTAAGAACTCAATCAATTCTCCCAGAAATCTCTAAGAACTCAATTCTCCCAGAAATCTCTAAGAACTCAATCAATTCTCTTGTACTCATAATTAATGAACAGAATATTCAAAGAAGATACTCCTTTCTACTTTTGTAAATGTTTCTAGAGCACCGAAGAGGGAAAGATCCCAGGGTTTCCAGGAAGTCATGTCACTGATATCTTGGATTGTCAGTGTTAGGCATTGTTAGCTTTTTGTCACTATGACAAAGTACAGGAGATCATCGACTTTATAGGAAGGACAGATTTAGTTGGCTGACATTTTCAGAGGCTCCAATCCATGATCGGTTGGCTCTGTATCATGGCAGAGAATGTGTGACAGAGAAGCTGCTTATCTCATGGTTGCCAGGAAGGACAGACAGAGAAAAGAAGGAACTGAGACCAATATCTCCTTCAAAGGTACATGACCTAATATGCTTCCACTAAACCCACTTTTTGTTTTTGCTGTACTAGGGATTGATCCCAGGGCCTTGCACGTGTTGGGTAAGCCTTCTACCTCTGGCACATGACCCTGTCCTTTTTATTTTATTTTTTTTTTTATTTTGAGACAGAGTCTCACTGATTTGCTGAGGCTGACCTTGAACTTGCCATCCTCCTACCTCTAGAGGCCTGCTGAGCAGATGGAATTATAGGTGTACGCCACCATGCCCAGCAAGTTCAACCTCTGAAAGTTTCCACCACTTCCCCATAGTGTACAGACTGGCCGTCAAGCCTTCAATTCCTGGGCCTTTGGGGATATTCAAGATCCAGACTATAGTAGGCACTTACTGTGCTTCAGATTTCATGATTTTAAAGTTCAGTCTGGTTTCTTGTGACTTCTCCAGTGTGGTTTATAATATATGCAATTTGACACACTTGATTTACCATAAAGGACAGTGTCCACTGTGCTGCATCTTATCATGCCTATAAATGGTCACTTCGCTCTGACTTCTTCAAAAATCAAATGGTTGGGTGACTAATTACTTCTGTATTTAGAAAAATCACAGTGGTGGCTGTAATTTTAGCCTGAAATAAGTTGACTGGTAGATAATTTTGAAGCATGTGTATATTATTGGCTAAGTCAAACCCTTGGGTTAATTCTGATGAAATTAAAGGGCCTCCTGTGAATCCTGAATGCGATTAATTGGAAACACAAAGGCAAAACAGGCCACTGAGGGACCAGAGGACAGCCAGGAAGGAAGAAAGGCATTGTTTGTGCCACTCACAGGCACATCACTGTCTCCTCCTTTCGGTGGACACCAACCACTTTAATTTCAGCTCCTCTCTAATCATTTTTGCTGCTGTTTTAATGAATGTGAATTACCACATCTCCTAAGATTTCAGTGAGGAAGACATTCCAAGGAGTCTTTCCTGGTTTCCTTTCAGTACACAGGAATTATAATGGAGAAATTAAAGCATTCTTCATGGACAAAAGCACCAGAGTCCTGAAAGCTTTTTGACTTGTCCTCTTGGCAACAGCATTAACTGAGTTTTGGATTTGCATTTAATATTTTGGATTTGCTGTTTCGTGATACAATAAGTTCCTGAAATAATGATGTCCTTAAACTGAATACAAACCCTTATCTTTGTATCA
Organism: Sciurus vulgaris; assembly: GCF_902686455.1. NCBI lineage: Eukaryota > Metazoa > Chordata > Mammalia > Rodentia > Sciuridae > Sciurus > Sciurus vulgaris. The sequence goes on from NC_136469.1 coordinate 9,919,724, forward strand.
GTAACTTAAGACAGTCTTCTAGCAATACTCAGGTCCTACGATGCTTTTATTCACATTTAAGAAAAAACTGAAAGAGACTTTATATAAAAGCATTGAGGGAGTACCTACTATGTGCCTGGGATTGTGACTGCCAAGTATGTAGCCGAACAGGACAGACATACCGGTTTTTATAAAGCCTGTCTTGTAATGGGGGATGCAGAAATAGAAACAGCAAATACGTAACTCTGACACAGCCTGCGGGGAATGAGGGTAGGGTCCGCGGGGGTAACCAAGGAGGGTGCCACCCCTCTGGATGTGGGGCTTGTGGAGGCTTCCTGTAGGAGGTGAAGGTGAGCTGGGTCTTCAAGGTTGACCAGGAGGAGAGTGCTCTGCAGAGAGCACCTTCGAAGGTTCAGGAGTTCAGCAGAAACACCAAGCGTGACTGGGTGGGACTGAGAGGCAGTGGTGGGATGCTCAAGGTGGAGAGGGGGACACGAGAGGTAGACAGGAAGCACACATGAAAACCTACGTATGGGACAGGTCAGGGAGCCTGGAATGATCCTGGTGCAAGGAGATGACATTGAAAGGGCCAGAATGGCATCATCAGATTTGTTCTGGAAAGATCAGTCAGTTCATTCATCAACATGGAGCAAGAACCTGGATTTCCAGAATCTTAAGTTATTGCTAACAAAACACATGCCTAGCTTTCTATTTAGATTGGATATGACAGGACCTCTTGTTTTAGCAGACTAGATTCCTTGGTGACCTGCTTGCCAAAAACTCAAGCTCTCCCACAGTCTTCTACCTCTGATGTCCTGGCAAGGCCTGAGGCCCTCCAGGGTGGGAGCCGGCAGGCCTGCTTTCACACTGCAGCTGCAGGGATCTGTCAGACCCCAGCTGCGGGATTTTTTTTTTTTTTTTTTTTTTTTTTTTGCTGACCTGTCCCTGCGAGGCATGGAAAGTGTGAGAAAGCCAAGGGCCTGCTAGATATGGGGGTCCTGAAAGAGGCTTCATGCAAAAATGGAACCCCAAAGCCCTGTACCCTTAGGATGAGATAGAACGAAAACTAGACCTCATGCTCCCTGCCTCTGCACCCTCACCAGGGAGAGGGAACTCGCCTCAAAGTGAGGAGCAACTTGAAGGAGAAATCTCTCCTCAGCCCTGGCATGGTCCCCAGGTGGGTTTCCGGGAAGTGGAAGAAGCAAATGCAAACCCTGTCTGGAGGGACCATCTTTAACTCGGTTCCTAAATAATGACTATCTGGAGGATTGTGAGCACGCAGCTCAAGTCCAACACGGAAAACAAAGCAGGAAAGTCTCATCAGAATAGCAGGTGGTGGTATCAAGCTCAAAAGCCTTTAGATATTGGATAGTGTTAGAGAACAGAAAATAAGCATATTTAGGGTGTTTACAGACATACTGGATTTAGAGATGATGGAGAAGGCGAATGAAGAATGACCAAGAAGAGAGAAAAAAAAAAAAATTCCCACTTTCTAGAAATGGAAAATGATTTTTTTTTTTTAAAAAAGCCTCAATGAATATGTTCAACAATATTCTTAATGGTCTAAAGAAAGTTAGTACATTGGAAGACTTAGCTGAAGAAGCTATGTAGAATCAAGTGCTAAGAGACAAATGAAAAACGGGAAAGAGCTTACAAGAGTAGGATGCAAAGTCAGAACGCAGCCCTGTGCCTGGTCAGAGTTCCCAGGATCTCGGAGAACGAGCCAGTTAGAAATATTTAAGGAAACGGTGCAGAAACGTCCCAGGCTTGATAAAAGATGCCATACTTAAAACATGGGAGGCCAGTGAACTCACATATGAGGGAATAAAAGAAAATCTGACTCCTTAACTCATTCTCAAAAAATTTGCACAATCAAAAATAAAGATTTTATATTCAGTAAGAAGAGCTTACTGCTATAAATTTCATCTGCTTCACCACCATGAATTTGTATTTCTAGAGATTTCTCAGTATTACTATAGTAATTGTAATTAATTTTCTAATCAGAAGATCCTCTTGGGTAAAACTTTGAGTCTATTCATTTATTCACCCATATGTAGTCTTTTTATTTTATATTGTGCCTAAGTTTTAGCTATAAGACCATACGGTGATAAATGCAGAATCTGGGACCCTTAGAACAAAAGTTCTTTATTCTTTAAAATTTTAACAACTTATTTGGTACCAGGGATTGAAACCAGGGGTGTTTTACCAAAGAACCACATCCCCAACCCTTTAAAATTTTTTTTATTTTGAGACAGGGTCTCACTTAATTGCTAAGGGCTTCACTAAGTTGCTGAGGCTGGCTTTGAACTCCTTATCCTCCTGCTTCAGACTCCAGAGCTGCTGGGGTTATAGGCGAGTGCCAACATGCTGGGCTTTTTACTCTTTCTAAATGAGGAAATAAAGACCTATGGAAAAGGAGTATTGCTTTCTGGTCTTATGGAGCCATTTAATAACTTCAGACTCCCTTCCCCCTGAGTTCCCAGTAAGAAACCATTCAGAGAGCTAGTTGCTGGGTGGTGCCATTTCCTCTGAGTCTGATGAAGGGAAGTTTAAACCACACTGATAAAACTCAGAAGACAGGTAACTATTCTTTTCTGAAACAGTGTTGGTAAAACTTAAGTAAAATTGGAGTTTTTTTTTTTTTTTTTTTTAAATAGGGATTTCAAGGGCACGGTAGGTAAAAATGTTGCTTTATGGTTCAGAGTCACAAATTGCATTTTAATGATCTAATGATCAGTGACATCAAATGTAGAGATTGCCATTGCAATTTGCAGCGACTCCTTTCCTAAGACCACTGAGAAGAGAAAAAGGCCCTTTCTCTTTCAAGGGCAAAAATGCTATAAGAGATACATTCTGATCTTGTGGACTATAGTCTACCTCCAAATTATATCTATATTCTAAATTGAATAGTGGCATATTCAATGCAATCGATAACATGCCAGAATAATTTCTACTTTCTTGCAGTACCTGACCTCCTCATTATTTTTTCAGGATTAAAAAAAAAATTATTTGCATATTTAAAAATCATGCATTCCAATAACTAAAATCATTTGAATAACAACAAAAAATATTGTGCTCTGGTTAAACCGCATTTTGCAGGTTGCAGAACACCTTGGACCAGCGTGGATTTTTCTCTAGATGTCACCAGCCTGGCTCCTGGCTCCTTCCCAACCAACACACAGGTTCTCTCCCTTCCCTGCCAGCCAGGCAGGCAGATGGTTCAGGCAGGCACGGCCTTGGTTGTCAGTGGTTCCGAATTCATCGGTGGGAAAAGGGTAGCACAGTCATTGAAACTGGAGCCAACCTCTTTGCATCTTACAAAGTTAAGCAGCTACAGGAAGTAAAATAAGGCCAAGCTGTGGGGCGTGTATTGGCGCATGTCTCATTTCCGTTTTCCTGCTGCTTCTCCTGTTGGATTGTTTCTTCCAAAGGAGAGGATTTTTCTCTTGTGCTTCTGTTGTCTTCCTTTCGACTCTTGAAACTTCTCGATCTGGGTCACATAGGGCTTGTGAGACATGGTTTTGGGTCTGCCCAGAGGCAGTGGCCCGCCCTGGCCTTGTGATCAATGGAAACCTCAATACCCCTATTTCCTCGGCCTCCTGCCTTGTATTGCCTCGATCATCATTCCAATAACAATGCCTCCTGACTTTCTAATAATAGAACTAGCATTCTTGTTTTCAGAAACTTCTAGGCTGTTCTAATTTGCTATATGTGAAATATCTTCATGGTTTCACTTAGGTGAATGGCCAAAATGTAAAAGAAAAGGGAATGTCCTTATACTGTAAGACAAATTATCCTGCAAAGGGGAAATTTATAAAAGTCCAAAAGGGAGTATGTACCGTGATTCTGGGTCCAGATATGGAAGGAAAACTCACATATGATCTTGTGAGTGTCAAGTCATTTTTACACAGTTATGCAGCTACTCACACCAACACCTGGGACCTGGCAGTAACTCAGGGAGCATGGTGGACGCTCCTATACCCATTTGTCCCCATCGCATCCATGTTTCTGCTAGAACCAAGGCAGCAAAGTGACCTTGCACACTCACCAAGGGAATGAGAGGGCTGGCAGCTCAGGAGGGTCACTGAGCTCAATTCCCCGCCCTGGAGTCCAGCTGGTGGCATTCAGTTCTCCAACATGCCTCTAGATGGCAGTGGTACTCTTTCTAAGATGCTTCTCCTGTTCTCTTTTTTTTCTTTTAAATCTCTCTCCTGGATAGTTCTCAGCGCTGCTGTGCGAAGATTTAAACAACGCTTTGATGCTGTGGGGTGCTGGTGCTCACAAATCAGGTCTATCTTTTTTTTTTTTTTTCTAAAAAGATAATATACTGCTTTTTCAAAGTCAATTAACACTTAGGGCAAATGAAATAGGGGAAAGCAAAAGGTCACTTTCTAAAGGGTTGCCTCAGAACCTTTTGGTATTATTCAGGTGTCATCCAGGAATTGCAAATCACTCGGAAAAGAAAGGAAATAATAATTAGTTCATTTTGTTTCTTGATAACTCCCAATAAGATGGCTTAATATGGCTTTTCTGCTTTATTTCCTAGCAATACCCGTGTGCACAGAGTGCTTGTTGGCAATTTCTATTTCTTGCAGTCTTGAAGGCAATTGAGATGCTTTGGAACAATTTATGCATCAGGAGAGGGCTGATGGAGAGACTCACTAAAATATCTGGATTGCAATGTGATTGGTTATGCTTTATAAAAGAGAAATGTCCAGAGTGTGGCATAAGATAGGGAAGAGTGATAGACAGTATGACAAAAAGTACAGGACTCTCTTTTACAACATAATCAGCTTCAGTTGCAACCCCAGCCAGAACAATGCTAAGTGAGCCAAAGCTCAAGGGTGGTCCTGAAAGGAAGCCCAAGCACAGACTCCTCTGTCGTATTCTGATTTCTGATGAACTTTGACCTCACTGCTTGAGTGTTGAGGGAGTTTACCAGAGAAATGTCTCCGAATATCACAGCACAACATTTTCATAATTTCCTTGAATTCCATTTAGAAAACACCCTCGGACAGCAGAAAACAATAAGCAGATATTAAAGAAGTAACCAAACCCATTGCAAATGAGATTATTAACAAACCGCCTTTTCCTGTAGGCTGTGTGCTGGTTTGCACAGGTCGGTGGGGAACTGGGCCTTGCTGGCTACTGTCCCATTGTGCCTTGCCGTTCAGGCTGCAGTCATAGCGGTTTTCTGTCTTTGTATTTTAATGGAGAAAGACCTTCGCTTGGTTCAGAAGCCTTTTCCTTCTCCAATAAGGAGTTTCTGTTTGCAAGCACATGAATACAAAAAGACCTGCTTCAGAAACTCTGGGAGATTATTGTATGCCTCGCTACGAAAATAAGGTTTTCAAAGAGCAGAAGGGATGGTGTAAGTACATAATGAGGGAATTCTTGCGAGCTAAATTATTATTCGGGATTTTTGAACTGGGTCTTTTAAAAAAGGAAATAATAATAATTACAGTTGTGCAAACACTGCTCCTGGTGGGAGACAATAGCCGCTTTGGGGGAAATATCACTGGGTGCCCGGGCTCCCTTCTCCTCTCGCGTTACAGCCTGAAACGTTAGAAGCCCAGGAAAAGACCTGCACACACCCGGTGAGCAAGGCCTCCAGGTGGGATTAGGGGCACGCTTCCGACCACGGAGGAGGAGTGGACGGACATGGTCATGTGCTCCTTGTCACCTCTCTGGGTCAGAGTGAAGTTCGGGGCTGCGGGTGAATGAATGTGGAGCTAGCAAAAGGGTTGATTCAGACTGTGCTGCCTCATATTAGAAACGCGTCTGGAGTGCGGGTGACATCCAGACTGACCCGGGTCGCCGATGGCAATGGAATAATTGAAATGAGTGGGGGCGCGGAGGCAAGGGTCAGCTGGAGGGTGACTGTACGCACAGGTCGAGGTCTCGCTCTGCAGGCCTAGTATTCCCTGGGGTTCTTCTGCTTCCCCAAGCCACCGCCTTTAGCCTTCTCCACCAATTCTTTTCGTATCTAATGGGACCAACTTGATTCCCAATTTTCTACACTGTTAATAGTGACAAATATCTCCGTTTGCATTCAGTTGAAGATTTTAGTTGCATTTTGGGAGAGAAGATTAAAATTCGAAGCTGGTAGGAGGCCTGAGGAAGGTACAGTAGAATCCCCGTCCACTGTGGGGACCAGTGATTTCCCCACTATCCTCAGACCCTGACCAGGGAAGCAGCAGCTGATCTGAGGCCAGCACTCAGTATGCTCTTGACCTGTTCCTGGTCTGGCTGCTTGCTCCCTCTCCCTCTCTGCTGTCACAAGGAACTGCGTCTGTCTTCTTCTCTGCTCCCACTTGGGCACATTCACTCCATGTGACACAAGATTGTCACCAGAATCAGCCTGGGCCTCCCCTTGTCAAAAGGCCCATCAGCATCTGACCGCCGTCTTCCCGAGCGATGCAGCCTCTGGCAGGTGTTACAAGCTAAAATTGAGTTTTGTGGCAGCTGCTTCTGGAACCTTGGAGACAGCCCTGTACGGGGGGATGGAGGGACACACGCAGAGGCTGCTGGTCACCATCGTGTGCCCCTGCCCGCTCCCCACCCCCGGAGGGTGTGGCAGCTTACAAGGAAAAGTTGTTTTCTCTTACATGAAAAAAGTTTTTTTTCCCCTTGCTTGTTTACCCATGCTCACCATTTGAAAATAATGCGGATCTTCATTAGGGGTAAACTTACACAACGTCACTCCTACTTGCAAGTTTCTGTAGGTGCCAACACACCTTGGCAAGCCCTCAGACAACAGTCACCTAGCAACCATTTCTTCATACATTAAACGCTTCCAGACTCACATTTCCCTTCACGAGAGCTGTATATTTTACCTTTTATTTCCCTCCTGCCGCCTAAGGAAAGAGCAATCAGGAGAGAGAATCTATATTCGATTTAATCATAAAATATCAGTTTAAAATAATGGATTTGGAAATGCACAAATGTCTTCCAGAAGTTTGCTGATCCATTTGTGACTTTTCGGTTTTGTGGCCAGGTGTTCATTGGGATTGGGTTCCAGTGCAAGGAGCAGAAATACCAAAATACAGTGAATTCAACCAGAAATGAATGTGTGCCCACGGTTCTGAGTTTCTGCGGCGGCTCTGGGGCCACTGGGAAGCCATGGTTGTCCGTCTCGATGGGCTTACCACCTTCAGCACCAGCGTCTGTTTTGGTGTGAGATGGCTGTTGAAGGTGCAGGTTTTGGAGCCTCATTTCAGGCACCAGGAAGAAGGAAAGAGACATAAAAGCCATGCTTCCTTACTCTGTGGTGATTTCCCACGGATTTTGCCCTTTGCTGTATTTCACGGGCCAGAATTGAGTCCCATGGCCCCCACTTGCTTCAGAGCAGTCTTGTCTTTGTGCCTTTGTGTGATCAATTAATCTTCAGGGTTTTCTTCACGAAGAAAAGGGTGGACATTGGCTGTTACCTAATAGCGCCTCCTGCGGGTCAAATATTAAAGTTCAGGCAAGCTGCAGAATTTGTGTTTCATCATGAACTTGTTTCTCTTCCTGAACAGCTGCTTTCTTCTTTTGAGAGTAACAGATGACTTAACAAGGATGAGAATGCAAACAGGGTCCGAGTTGTGCTGTTGAGGAGGTTTAAACGTGTTCTAGAGGGCTACACAGAGTCTTAAGGCCCATAAACAATATCGGAACAAGATTGTGCCATTTGTCACCCTGAGGGATTTGGAGGAAGGCCCATCTTGGTGCCCATCCAAGGGCATTTTCATTAAATGTTCTATTAAAAGAACGTCCCATGAGCCGTGTGTCCCAGCATGGAGGCCAGGCTGCAGAGTGCTGATCATTAAATTAAACTCATTTCAACAGGAATGTGTGCTGAGGAGCGTCTGGGGTTGATGTGAATGCTTGGCGACCTCATGGTTAATAGTTAGTTATACTCAGGTTTAAAGACAGGCGCCTGTCGATCTTGCTCCAGGATGTGCTTCTGGGCCTTTCTAGCTGCCTATTTCTGGTGTCAGCATGATCAGGCCTTTGTTGGTTGAATACTTGCTGCTGGTTCAGTCAGGGCAATTTAGAGGTAAGTGGTAAGAGGATGCATCTTCTTCACCCTGGAGATGCTGGTTTATTGATCTGGGGTGGCTCCAGATGGTGGCATTTGTTCGCAGTTTCCCCAGAGGATTCTTGCACTCAGTTAGGTTTGAGGACCTGTGGGTTTAAATGCCCCCAAGTTAGACTCCTAAGAATCCATGAACCATCTCTTAGAGAGCATCATCAAATTAATATTAATGCCATGAATAACTTTCCAATATTTGAAAGGTGGCTCAGTCCACACATTTAGTAATTTATAATATCATGTTTATATTTTTGAAAATTCAGTAGTAGCTATAAGATTTGGAGTCACATGTATGTGTGTTCCAAACCCTATTCAATCGATGGATATTTGTGTAATTGGAACCAGTTGCTTAATCTTTTTATGTTTTGGTTTCCTTATTTGAAAAACGGGATAAAATAATATCTTTCAGGTTTACGTGATGATTAAGTGAATGATTCGGATAAAACGCTTAGTGACAGTGATTATGCCTGAATAATCCAAGCACTAATAAAATATTTTTATTCGCAGTTATATTTTTATAGCATGTCTTTAAGATTGATAGGCCAGATGTCGTTAGTACTGATGAGAGCAGTTGTAAGCTCAAGTCCTCACTCCAGGTGATCCTGGGGACTCCCCGGGGTGGGAAGCCCGGCTGCTCTACGCCCCATGAGAAAGCAGGATGTGTAGGTAAAGGCAGGGCATGGGATGGCAGGTCCTGTGCAGAGAAGGGATGGGGTGGAGAGAGAAGGCAGGGGTTTGAACCAGGGGTGGCATATCAACCCCCAAGTCCATTTCTCCACGTTCCATCTTGGAGCATCCTGGGATAGTTCTAAACCTCTGGCAGTTAATGTGATCAGATGACTCAGTTCTTTCAATTGGAATGTGAGTAGAAATGACCTGTGTCACTTCTGGGTCTGGACCTTAATTTACAGGGGTACACTCCAATTCCTACCAGATGGAACCTGCATGACCATGCAGAAAAGAACGTCCTAGGGAATGGTGGAGCCACAAAAAGGAAGAATTCTGTGTCCCGAGGGACAGTCCTGACGAGAGCCATCCTAGATCTTTGTGCAAGGGCTGCGTGAACTTTGCTGCCGCAGCACAGGCTTCATCTGATGCATTCTATTATAAATCCTCAATGAGCAGGCTTTTCTACAGACACTGATTCTGCTGCTCAGAAATTCTCAAAGTGAGGTTCCCTGGGGCAGCAGCAGTAGCGCCTGCGAATCTGGTAGAGTCCAAATCGCAGGCCCCACCCAAGCCCTTCAGAAACTTGGAGGTGGAGCTTGGTAGGCAATGTGGTAGGCAATGTGGGTCCTGATGAAGCAGATTTAAGTTTGAGAAACACAATTGTGAGGGGAAGGGAGGTTAGGATGGGCTAGGAGAGTTAGTGAAAGAGGCCGGTACTGCTTGAAGAGAGCGCCATTGGGCTTGAATCCTGGCTCTGCACTTGGGCTTTGGGTGGCTTTGGGAAAACAGCTTCTTTGTACCTTGATTTCTTTTCCTGAGGAATGGGAATAATAATCATACAACAATCCTAGGATTGTCATGGCCATCAGATGAGTCGACATGCAGAACGCATTTAGAGAGGTGCCTGGCACTTAATTTGCTGCCTGTAGTTACTGCATGAAGTTGCAGTGAAGAGAGGGGAACTGACCTGCCAAAAAAAAGGTGTAGAAGTGGGCCCCGTCACTGGGCGCTGATGACAGGTGGATAAAACTTCACGATTCACGCTACTTATTGACCTTAGCTGTATGCAAGACACAATGTTGGTGTTGAGATGAGTAAAGAGGAAGACTTCACAGATCAGCTTAAAGGCTTTATGGATGGGTTTTTTGACTGCCAACTCCGGTCTAGACTCCACAATCTTGAAATGATCTAATATCCATAATTCCAGGCAATTTTTAGTCAATTTCAAAATGTGGTTCTCAATTATTCCCATATACATCAGAAGACACACCAGGGGGCCAGAGTTACAAAGTACAAAGGCATTTAACTGCTTGTCTATCTGATTTTAATGTTCCATAAAAGCTATTTTTTATCGAAAAATCTGAGCTTTTACATCAAGTGATGATTTGACATTAATGCATATTCCTCTCAGAAGTAATCAAAGAACTGAGGTTTTCTATCAAAGCACCTGATTGCACTTTAAACTTTATTTTTCTATGGCATTGCAGGAATGGAGAATTCTTATGATTTAGGAATGATTATGCACACACTCTCTATATAGTAAATGGTAAGCTCAGGCTCGTGTTGGGGTAAACTAATCACACGAGAGACCCCGAGTTTCCCTCTGAGGCATGGTTCAGCCCTGGGGTCGGGAGAACGTCTGTTTCGACAGTAAGAGGCCTTGCGAGTTTATTAGACTAATGTACACGGAAGAGACCCTAGGATTTCATTTCCTAAGCAAAATTTAGTCAAATATTAGAGACTTTGTCCTCATATTGCTTTCGGATCTAAGAGATGCTGCTTTCCTGTGGGATTTATACTTTTTCTTATTAGAGAAGCTCAACATCTGTTCTTTGGCGGCTGAAGCAAAATGTGGCTAATGGATTAAAAAAAAGAAGAAAGAAAAAGACAACTCGAATCAACAGCCGCTTCAAATCTCAGCGGTTAGGAAAGAGGACTCTGTGACTTGGCATCCTGAAAGCATATATTCTGAAATAGGATGAGAGAAAAGAAAGGTTTAGGTTGAATATCAGAAAAAATTCAGAAGAACAGCAAATATTGAAAGAAACCAAACTACCCTCAGGGATAGGTGAGTACAGACTTGGGCTCAGAAATAGGCATAGCTGAACACCGAGGAGAGGACTGTGGGCCTGCAGAAAGGAGCACTCTGTGACCCAAAAGAGGGTCTTCCCGTTATTTATGTGTGAATTTCTAAACACGTTTTAGCCAAATTTGAGTACTATGGTAAATGTTTACTGTTGTTCTTTATGTGATTAAAAATGACACACAAAATATCGGACGTGTTTTTAATCCCATTCTCTGTGATCTTCTCCAAGCGCACTGGAGCCATGATGATGATAAAGAGGTACTATTTATAAAGCAACCTGTGAAGACCGAAGCTTTGTCTTTGTGGAGGAGAGAGTTCTTTCGACTTGCTTATCATGGCCTCTTCTAGAAATGAGCCATTGTCATAACCCAGGAGAAAACACCACTGAGTTGTTCAGCCACACGCAGGGATGCACGAGATACTGAGCAGGCGTTTCACACAGGCTCAGCTAATCTGTCCTTTTGGCAAACGTGGGCAACTGAAAGCTTATCCCATTTTTTTTTTTTTTTTTTTTTCTATTTTACTAAATGAGAGAGAAAAATTCAGGTGAAATTCACTAATGTTTGGTAGCAAGCCCAGTGGCCTCTGTGCTGATTTGTTCTGATTTATGGCTTTGAGGAATAACTGTGCAAGCTCCCGAGTTTGGTTAATACAGGCTTTGCTTTTCAATTAATTTAGGATTTCAGACAGAGTGTAATTCCAGTGTTAACAACCCAGTGTTACCAATCAAAACAGAAATCTCCTCCTGATCCCTGCTAGTTTGCAAAGTGGAGAGCACAGAGGATTATGATTTACCTCTCCGAACGTTCTCGGCGAGCTCCACGTTCCTTCAGACCTGCCCACGTCAGCCAGCCTGATGTCACACCCCCATCCTGTCTCCTGTCACTATTGCTCTTGCTCAGTGCCCACCCAATCTGGGGGCTCACCCTGGGATCCCGTGCTCAGTGTGATCTCTGCTTCCTGAACTGATGGGTTCTCATCAGTTCTAATCCCCTCTCAAGGTCTGTTCCAAAAGCCATCTTCTCTGAGGAGCTTTTCTGGTTCCTTGCTGCTGTGAGTCTCGTCCCTTGTCCCTTCCCAGCATTTGTGTAGCAACCTGCCTCTTGTGTTTGCTTCGGTCTTCCCTTTTTCTCCAGTGGAAGATACCGAGGGGAGACCACATCTTAGTCATGCATTACTATGCACCATGTCTGCGTGACACGAAGCCATCCTCAACACAGAGTAGAGTCTTTATTTTTGGCACTGGGTAGACACATGAAAGAATGCAAATGACTCTCCTGGAAAATCATCAGTTGGTTGGGTAGTTAAGACTTGTGCAAAGATAACTGTTCCATAAGGAGGAATGAAGAGAATTGAAATGAGAGATGATAAACGCCACTAAGTGTTCACAGAATGGAGACCTTATTATGTGTGAGGGGTAAGATGTGCGGTAGGTAGAGCGTGTGTGAAAATTCCCAGGAGGAGCGTGAGCTAGAGCGTGAAGGACGCTGGGAACTAAGGTAGGAACAGATAGGAAGCCAGAGTTCCAGTCTCAAAGATCTAAGGAGCCCAAAATGGAGCTGGGTGAGCAGGTGTTCTCAGCTGTAGCAGACTTGGGCGTAGCGTGGGAAGAGCTCAGAATGCCAATCAGAGGTCACTTGCCAGGCGGGTCCTTTGGTGTTTGTGTGCAGGGTGGGAGCTGAGGCTCTGAAGCTGGTCATGTCAACGAGCTACCAATATGGCGCAGACCTTCCCACACATATAGGAAGCCGTCCTCCCAGCCAAGGGTAACAATTATTTACACGTATGCAGCAGGGATGTTTATGAAGGAGTTGCTGCTTTATAAAAGACTCAAACAAAATTCCGTTAAGGACAGTGAGCTCTTCTGGTGAGTACAAAATTATCTTCATCTTTTATAAAACTCATGCAGGAACAACTGGAAAGTGATTCCAGGTGTGTCGTATCTGTTTAGCAAGTATCCTGAGCAGAGTTCTCCACTGCTTCCCGTAGAATTTCAGGTTTCCTCAGAGTACTAACCTTCAATGATCTCAAAAGTGAGTATTTTAAGACTCATAGAGGTAGTGAGGACAGTGTATACATTTAGATACAAATCTTACAGAAATTTTTTCTTAAAAAGCTTTGCAATGACTTCTTAACTTCCATGAGATACATGAGATTCACAAGGCCCACTCAGCCATCTGTCTTGCTTGATTTCAGATCATTTCCATTTTTTCCAGGACACAGGGGCAAATGATGCATGTGCGTGCGTGTGTGTGTGTGTGTGTCCCAGTGAGAACAGGAACATGTGTGGGACACACTCAATGATTTAGGTTGTATTCTCCATTTCTACTTTTGAAAACTGTCCCTTTCTTGGGGTTCTGTATAGTTAGTTATTTAGCAGAAATATTTGCTTTAAAGTTATTTTTAAAACAAAAAATTTTTTTGCAGGCCTTTTTTTCTTTTAATAGCACAAAGCAGCTTGGATGGCTATAGCAAACTTTCAAAGTCATTGCCTCCAAGTGCCCTTTTCGTGGTAGCAGAATTTTCACAGTAGCAGCCCAGACATCTGACTATTAAAAAAGTTCTTGCTAAGAATTGTGACAATTGTGACCTGACATATTCTGAGAGTGTTATGGCCTGAATTATGTCCTCCCAAAAGACATATTGAGGCCTGATCCTTCCCTCCCTGGGTACTCAAAGTATGGCCTTCGTTGGAAACAGAATCTCTATAGATGCACTCAAGGGAAGACTAGCACATGGTTATGCTGTTAGGAGAAGAGAAGGGACTCAGAGACACCCAGGGAGAAGACAGGCTTTCCCATGGGTAATCAGAGGCCAAGATCAGGGTGCTACCTGTAGAAGCCACCATGCTAAGTATGAGCAGAACCCCTGGAAGGACAGGCTCTTCCCTGGTCTTCAGAGACACCATGGTCCTGCTGCCATTCAGATTTTGGATGTCTTGTTTCCAGAACTGTGAGAGAACATGCTTCTGATGTTTCAAGTCTTCCACATCTGTGGTACTTAGTTTATGGTCACCCTAGGAACTCAACCTGGAACACAGGACTTCAGCTTTGAAGGTAGATGAACCTAAGAATGTCACAGCTGATGCTGGTTTCACCTACAATGGCTGAGGAGAGCACAGGTAGCCTTTCCCTCTGGGGACCGTGTCCACCACTGATTGTCTCTGCACTGGAAGGCCATCTTAAGGGGAAGTGTCAAGCCATCAACAATGCCAGGCAATATTTACTGAACACTAAGTATGTCCAGTCTTCTTGTATGAACTTGTTGTCTGTCCCCTGAGTTATCCTCAGCTACCTGTGTGAGGTGAAACACCTTTTACAGATGAGGAAACTGAAGCACAGAGAAGTTGAATAATGTGTCCAAAGTTACACATCATTCAACTGTGGGGAAATGTGGTTTGAATTCAGTTTGGCTCTTCTATCAATTGTTCACTTCCTGTTTACGCCTTCGCACTCTACCATGTGCTTTTTTTATTTTTGGTGGGGTAAAGATAGAAGGAAGGGAATGCCTATCGGTAGAGGCCTATGGCAAGGGCATGGCCTGGGCGTATGCGCTATCTTGTCTTCTTACTTGGTCCTCATTGCAGTTCCTCAAGTAGTTCCTCACATAACCGTAGACAAAGAGACCGCAGCCTCCCTGAGAAACCTGCCCTTTGTAAGTGGCTCATGAGTGATTTGAACCTGAAACGAATACATTGCATTTCCCCAGTGCTTACTGTGTGGGAGGTGTACTTTCTCTTTACGATGACCTCGTGAGGTAGGTGCCTTGGCAGACGCAAGAATGAAGTAGCAGGAATGAAAAGGGAGCCGAGTGGGCTTTGAGATAGTCAGCATCGGCATCACATCTGCTATTTGGCTGCCACCGTTTTTCTCCCTCCCCCACACCATTTTACAGCCCAGATTGCTAGCCCGGGAACGTCCTAGTCAAGTCATTGGTCCAGATTGTTAGCCCTCGAACCTCCTGGCCAGCCACTGGTCTGTTGCTATTAGCCTGTGAAATTCCACTACTTAAGAATAGCTCCCCCGCCATTCTCTCTCTCTCTCTTTCCTCCTCCTCCTCACTTTTTCTCTCTCTCTCCTCCTCCTCTCTCTCTTCTTCTTCTTCCTCCCTCCTCCTCCTCCTTCCTTCTCTCTCCCCCCCTCCCTCTCACACTCTCTCTCTCTCTCACCCTGTGGGCAGACACTGCCTGTCTGCTTAATAAAATCGCTTGCATGAGTCCCCACATCCCAAGTGGTCTCTGGGTGCTTTCAGTCAGCACCATCATGGAGACAAAGGGCAGATGCGGTCCTGAGGACCCTAATTCATGACCAATATATTCCCCACTAAACGTATCACAGAAACTGAAGGAGCTCAAACCCCAGTTATAACAGGGACTTGGAGGCTATTGCTCAAGTGCTGACTCTTGACTTGGGCCTGCGGGTGCCCTATGGGTGGCTGCAAGCAGGATAAACCTTGGCATCTCGGCCTTTTCCATCTGTCCCCTTCGCCTTCAGTGTTGAATCACATTCCTGCTCAGCTCTGCACATAGGCATGCGCATCACTGCAGGAGTGTTGATCCAAAGCTGGCGATGCATCCCTTCCAGGCCGAAGACACCAAGACAAGACTGAGGAATTCTCAGCAGATTGCCAACTGCCAGCTTTTACAACATCCTGTTCCAGATCCCTGGAGTGGTGCCTAGAAGTCTCTAGAACTGGCCGGAAAAACCAGAACTGAGGTAATGATCAACCAGAACCTGGTCTACCCAGCCACCCTGTACAATGCCTGTCCCTTCCCTGCTGGGGTCTCAGCAGGATGGCGCTCTCCCTCAGTGCTGTCTCCTGTCGGTCAGACCTGGCAATGAAAGCTCTGCCCATGTTCCTGTTCCTGGGCCCGCTTCCTTCCCTGGTCACTGGGTAAGAAGTTCCCACCTCCCGCATCAGTTCCAGCTGTGGAAGGCAGGCTAGCAGCAGCGCCTGCCCAAGGGACCAGCAGGATGTAGACAGATCCAGCGTCAGGCGGGACTTGCTGTGGTTAAGAGAGAGGGTGGCAACACAGCGGGGGGCAAGGGCCGGGCCTGAGCTCGCGCTGTCTGCAGATGGGCGAGGAGGCAGGATGAACCTCGCTGCTGGGAAGGTAGCATCGCGTGAGCGGGAGGAGATGATCTGTTTGAAAGTGTGGTTCCCACTGACTTCCGAATGATTGGTCTCGAGGAAGTCACACTGCTGTCATGAGTTCTTTAGGCTTCGAGGTCAGGTTGTTCAGGAGCCAGCTGGAGGCTGCCGGGTGCAGCTGGTGGGCTGTGTAGCCAGTGCGCAGGACGGAAATGTTCAAGCGTCAGTGAACCTGGGATCGACACGTCCCGGGGAGAATCTGAATCTTACAGAGCATCAGTACCTGGTGAGAGTTAAATCGTAATTAAACATCAGCTCCAGGGTGTGAAGTCAGGTGTACCTGGTGTGTTACAACACATACCAGAACACAGCAATACTCTCTTGCATGCACGGGTTTCCACAAATTGTACTTCAGTAGTTTCGTCTGTTAAACTTTGTAAGAGGAGATTCCAGGGAACTTTGTTAGTGAAGAGCATCAGATGTTGGCCACTGTAGATTTAGAAACTACTTTTGATAATTTTAGCTCTTCATCTGACCTTAAAAATCAGAGATTTTCTCTTTCTACCCTGATGCCCTGGGTCCTTTTTTAAAAAAAAAAAAAAAAAAAAATTTGTTTTTTTTTTTTGGTTGCTGATGAACCTTTATTTTACTCATTTATTTTTTGTGGTGCTGAGGATCCAACCCAGTGCCTCACCCATGCTAGGCAAGCGCTCTACCACCCAGCCACAACCCCAGCCCCTGCCCCGGGTCCTTAAATGATGATAGAGTTTCTCTGGACATTCTTTAAGGTTCAACTTTCTTCTTTCACCAAAAAAAAAAACTTGTTGGGGCAAAAAATTATTAAAACACATTATTTCACAAAACTTCTGTAGTAGCTCACCACAGCCAACCCCAATTGTTTCTGGCCTCCATGCCTGTAAGACTTTGGTTTGGAGAGTTTTAAATATGCAGATGCTCATGTTTCACTCTGGACAAATATTCTTAAGCTGGGTACTGAGCAGACAAGTTATGTGTATATAAATAATTTAAAACTTATATACGATTATATGTACACAATAATCTCTCATCCCCACCCTCCAAAAAAATTCCACACCATAGGGCATTCACGAAAATCAAAAAGTCCCCATGCCTAGGTCTGAGGACAAATTTCTGCTGCAGCTTGTGTTCCTTTTTCAAGATGTTGGACAATGGCTTTCACAGGGAAAACTTCACAAGTGAACCTGACTCACCATGGGGGCTGCTAAATGCTGATCCGAGAATGAGGGCCAGATGCATTGAGCTGGCTTCAGCTGCGCATTGCTGCAGGTCTGACCCTCCAGAAGTAGGTGTTTCCAAGATCCTGGTGTTTTTCTCACCTTGTTATCTGAAACTAGTATGTCCTAACCCCCATGCACTGCCCATTCTGATTATTATTTTATTCTTCCTGTACTCACTTCAAATGCAGCCCCTGTATGTCTCTTCTAATCTATTTTCCTTTTGACTTTTGTCATTTTTTTCTTGATACTTTTCAGAGCATCAATTTTATTCTACTTGAAAGGATTCGATGACACTGTATGCTCTGCTCATTTAAACTCACCAGAATCCAACTGCAGGTCTTCCAAAGAGACAAAGGAGAGAGAGTGTGCTGTAGTGGGAATCTGTTGTTTCCATGGTCGCACTCAGTCCTCAGGTGCTCCTGGTGGTGTTGGTCCTGGTGAGGCTTTTGGAGAGCATTCTGACTGGCTGTTCTCAGGACCTGCCGACTGTGGAACCGGATCTCCAGCAGGAGCTAGTCCTCAGTCCTTTCTCTGTTTGTCTACGTGTGCGTGGCCCACCCTGGTGATCCCCGCATTTCTTCATGGTTATTTGAGAAAGGAAGTAACTTGTAAAAACAGCCTACAGTGTGGGGTTCCAGGTGCCCAAGCCCGTCTGTTTGGGTTTGAATCTTCCTGTACTGAGTCCTTGGGTGGGATGGTGAACCCAGAGCCCCTTTTGATGCCTGCTACCCTTTTGTGTTCTGACCAGTTAGTGACTTCTTTCACTCTGAAAAATACCCTTGGTTAGATGACCAACTAGATCATCGACATCTTCTAGGCGACTTCCTTTTTTTAGGCCTTAGCTTTTATCTACAGATGTGGAAAATATCTGCTTGAAAGGCTGTTTCTAAGGCACGTAGAGTAGCATTTTGCATGTAGTGAACCCCCAGTAAGCAGGAGCCATGTGTCTTCATGTGTGGGTGTCATCTGAGTGGTACCGTCCTGGGCTTCACCAGGGAGCTGAGCTGAGCTGTGCTGACTCAGGCAATAAATGCCTCTTGCTCAGTGTTTACCTTTGACCCTGGAAAAGTGCTGTGATAACTAAATAGTTTTGCTAGAATGAGGCAGTACTGCCACCTGTCAATAATTGTCATCTTACATACATGCATATATATCCATATACAAATATATATATACATATACATGTATATATATACACGTATACATGTGTGTATATATATATATATATATATGGGGGGAGAGAGAGAGAGAGAGATACTGCTTTTCCTCTCACCTATCTATAGATATATCTATGTACATAAAAGCACGAGCTTATAAGGTCTTAATGTGAATGCCCCTGCTCCCTTACATAAGGGCTCTTGTGCTCTCTAAGATATGGGCAAGCATGAGCAATGTTCACTTAATCTGGTGGATAGGGATAACAAGGGAGTGTCCATCTTTTATGGCTTTATGAGCCCAACTCTTAGAAGTTTTTAGAGTTAAAAGAATTGAAGAAATCAGAAATTAAAATTACTTATATTTAAAGAAATACTAATTAGTTCTTGGATTTAATATGATTGGGGTTGAAAAGCACATTTTAGGAAAACCCTGTAAATAATACAAGGCAGGAGAAAAGACAATGAATAATTATGCAACAAGTATGGTAACATAAAACTTCATGTGCATTTATAGACTTTTAAACTTCTTGTTAGGCCGTGGTATTTGGTGGAGAGTCTGAGCTCTAAGAAATGAAGCTCACTTAAATAACTATGGAGGCAAGAACACATACCCTTTGCTGTGTAAACCTTGCTCTGCGGGCCTCCAGAGTTGAGGTAGGAGCCATCTAGAATGCAGACTCATGCTGCACCTCTGAGAAGCATGTCATTCCTCTTCCCACCTTGAGAGAGGAGTCTGTCAATCAACAAGCTTATTTTGCAGGTCCTGGAGGGGAGGCCTAGCACATTAAGTCTTACTCCCTCTTATTCTTGGTAACACTTATCTCAAGTGCCCATTAACCAGCATGCTCAATAACTCAGTCTGAATTATGATGGAGTTCCCTGGGAGTCTGAGGCTGGCCCCAACCGGCCACTGCCGTTAGTTCACAGAGTGAGCCTCTTATCGTAGCCCCACAGAGTGAAACCCTCCCAGGCCCCTGTCTGGGAACCAGGAAACACCCACCTTCAGGGAGGTTGGGTGGAAACCCCTTTGCTCTCTGGTTCTCACGCCCTGTCACCTGGGCCATCTCCAGAAGCCAGTGGGTGACACCTCATTTCTCCTTTCCGTGATGGCATATGTGGCACTTCATCCTGGGATTCATATCTTAATTTTTCAGTTTTTTTTTTTTTTTTTTATTCATGTCACAATAAAAAATTCTGGGGAATATATAGTGTCAGCTTCCTTTCAGATTCGTCATTTCAATATTTTCATCTGCTACGACTGTTTAATTAGGAGAAACTCCTTTTGGTAGGCTCCTTTTGTATAACTTTAATGAAACTGAAGAGCATGAAATGTGGTTTCCCTGCTTTTAAATGAAGCTACTTTTATAGAAATAAGATGAGAAATGGAGAAATTGTTGAAGTCACAGTGCATGAAATTAAGAGAGCTCAAACTGTATTGGCAATAGCACTTTTTTCCCCTTCTTCTTAAGTTGATGTTTTTGAGGACCAAGGTTGTAGTTGCTAACGAACTGGGCTGATGCTGTTTTCTTTTTTATTTATTTCTCTAAGTTCATAGGATTCTGACAGACATGTCCTTAAGGATTCAATTTGTTGTTGTTTAGGAAAATTGTATGAAGCAAACTATGTGTGATAGAGGGCTATTTTCAAACAACAGGAAAGCGAATTAACAATGGCATCTAGTTATGAGGTAAAGCCTGAAATTGGGCTGAATCTCATGTAAAGCAGAATTCAGTGTGTAGAAATGAAACAAAATAATTACAGAAAATTTCAAGCAACTTACGCTATAATCAAAAGCCATAGAGTAAGAGGCTCCACCAAACCAATAAGGTGTTAGGTATGTGGGTATTCTAGTCTTCATCAAATTTTCTATCACACGCTGCTGTTTCTACAAATATAAAGAGAGGAGATGAAGCAGCAATTTTCTCTTACATTTAATCAATGCAATAACCACTTTGGAAATTTAAGTAACGAATTTGGGAGGTCCACATTGCCTTTCTGTACAATTTGGAGTAACTCAATAATCAGCAAAATTATTTTTGTAGGTTTTGGAACTGCTTTTAAGTGCCAGTTAAAAATTATGACGATATTGAGTGAGATGTTCCTGTTGATTTAGAATGGTGATTAGTGTTCTAAGCTGGAAACAAAGAGGCATTAAGTACCTCCACATTTAAAGAAAGAACTTATAAGAGCCAATAGCAACTGGGCCCAGAAATCCCCATCAGGAGCCTGGTTTGCCCTCCAGCCCCCTCACTCCCCACCCCCGACTGCCTGAGGAGAACGGGGGAGTCCAGGAGCGGAGATAAGATTCATGGGCTTGCTTTTCAGGCTTCCAGGGTCTCCTGTGCCCCCGAGGAAGCTGGATACTTGTTAGCTTTGACCCCCTGTCCCCCGTTTTGCTCATGGGGAGTCAGGAACTGATCCAGGCAGGTATGGAGCCAGGCATACCTCACTTTTGGAGAACCAGGTAGTGAGAAGACTCTCCAGGGCATCCTAGTAACCTGAAAAACAGCAGAAATAGTCAGCATCAGGATCTCGGGCATTCAGAGGGGATAGATGGCCATTCAGGGTTAGCCAGGAAAGCACTGGCCACCGGCTTGGAGCAGGCCACAGCCCAGTGGTCAGTCAAGAAGACTCTGCCCTCCATCTTATCTTGCCTCCCCTCTACTCCAACCCCAAGGGAGACATGCATCGAAAAGGCAGATGAAGTGGGGACCCATCCCCCCTCCACCCAGAGATGCAGAGAAAGAGCAGGAGAGTTGACTTTGGTCTGCTCTGCCCCACTAGCCCCAGCTTCTGCAGCCACCAGGCATTGGTTGGGGGCCTGAGGGAGAGATGAGACTTGAGAACTGCGATATGAGAACAGTTTTAAACTGGAGACTGTGTTAATAACTTCATGTGAACTAAAAT
The DNA here is from genome assembly GCF_902686455.1 of Sciurus vulgaris. Classification (NCBI taxonomy): domain Eukaryota; kingdom Metazoa; phylum Chordata; class Mammalia; order Rodentia; family Sciuridae; genus Sciurus; species Sciurus vulgaris. The sequence goes on from NC_136469.1 coordinate 9,940,946, forward strand.
GCAAAAGACTTACCAAAATGTTGGACCAAACAAAGTTGAAAGTAGTGATTAGGGGAAAAAACATAGTCTATATTCCAAAAGTCAGCTTCTGTTTGGTTCCTTTGATTTGATCTCTTTTTGTAATTTTCTTTTGAGTTTAGGGTAAACCCACAGAGGCAATCCTTAAAATTACCAAAATTTAAGCAAGTACACATACTGACTTCTTGTTTTTCTTTATTTTAATATTATTTTTTTTAATAACCAAAGCTCTGGTTTTCCTTACATTAAAGCACATTATAAATATTTCTGAGATTTCTGGAAAAATCTAACAGCCAACAGCAGCAGCACAAAACAACAACATAAACTGACAAAACAATACCCTCTCTTCTCTATTTTTTAAAAAATTGACTTTAAATGGTGCAAAATTAAGACTATAGTGTTTGAGTTATCTTTCTAGAAGGATTAATTTCCCGTTTTAACTCTGGTTGATGAATTTTCTGCCCTTCTGTGTCTGTCTGAGGTGGGGTTCTAGAGAAGCAGACTCAGAGGCAGAGACTTGTGTAGGGGAAGTTTTGGCAAGAGCTCTCTGGATCTGTACCCCAGATGAATTGGAGGAGGCAGGATCAGGAACTGGACTGCAAGATGTGGTCATAAGAAGCCTGGAATCACCTTTACTGCTGTCCTAAAATGCAACCAGACCAGTCTTGCATGCAGAATGCTCTTGGGAAGGGCTGGGACCTGAGTGGACCGCAAGTTTAATGGTCCACACTCCCAGCAGTGAACTAGTAAACGGCTCTCCAGAAAAAAGAAAAACAGTGTTTGCAGTGTTTGCCAATTCTTATGGTGTAAATACTCACCTCACGGCTGATTTCAAAACACTGTCATGATGTCACTGATCAGTACTTATGCAGAGACCCCTGAAGGTGACTCTCAGGAGGTTCTAGATACGGTGGGGCCAGTGCTTGGGGAGGTAATCTTGGTATTGCAGGTGGTATTTACCATACTGACTTCTTCTCATATATATAAAGAAATGCTTTGCAAACTTCAAAAATGTTCAGCTGCATTGAACATCCAGTAATAAATAGTTGTAAGTTTCAACTCGGTGACATTAAATCACCCGGAGTGAGAAAGTCATTTATATCCCCTGGTATCCCACCAGCCTGTTTTGATTTGGCAGTCTCTGGCTCTGAACCAACAACATCTGCTGGCAATTTATTCTTTATTATCTTCTACCTACTACTTAACCTACTGGATCAAACAATTCTATGTTCACTGTTCCCTATTCACCTGTAAGTTGGAGTGCTCACTTATAAAAAATTAAATGTAGCTGTAGAAAATTTTTTATTGCAATGTCTTTATAAAGGCTACCAATATATAATAATCTTATTTATTTCAAACCACCCCTGACTTCAGTCAATTTATAATTTATCTGCCCATGATTTTGGCTGGATTGACTTTCTAAAGACTTAGGAAGGGAAAAATACAGAAGGACTGCTGAAATCCACCTGGAGAAGTGCCGAAGAATGGTTTTGCTTCCCTGAAACCCAGAGACATGGCAGATTTTGAAGCTTTATTTCCTTTTCTTCTCTCTTTCCCATGATTGGCTCATTTCCCATCTGGGATGCTTTCTTTCCTAGTTCATGTGAAATTGAAAATGGTAGTACAATCTCTCTCATTCTCATCTAAGCTAAAAAAAGATCATGTGGTTGGAATGTAGGAGATATGCAATAAATACACATCATTTTGTTAAAGGAGACTCTATTGCTCTAGCAACTCCAGAGCCCGTGAAATATGATGAAAAAGGATTTTTTTTTTTCTTGGTACTGGGGATTGAACTCGGGGGCACTCGACCACTGAGTCACATCCCCATCCATAGTTTGTATTTTATTTAGAGAGAGGGTCTCACTGAGTTGCTTAGCACTTCACTTTTGCTGAGGCTGACTTTGAACTTAAGATCCTCCTGCCTCAGCCTCCTGAGTGCCTGGGATTACAGGGATGTGCCACTGTGCCCAGTCAAAAGAGGGGTTTTTGAAACTGTAAGGTATTTGCATTGTTTATAGGGATAATCATCTCTAGCCTTCATCGAGTTGTAGAATAGATCTCAGTTTCTTTTTGCACCCACTGAGCTTCTTGGTTTGTCTTCTGCAAGTTTAATTTATTTCTGGAAATTGGCTCTCTGAAAGTGTTCTACCTGAGACAAGAAAGTCCCACAGCCCCTGAGAAGGGGTGGGAATGTGAATGGCATATTAGTTATGGCAAAGGCCAAGATGATTGAGCAAAGCAGACCAGAAATAAAATGGTTTCATTTATAAAAAAGGTAGAGTTTACTCTTCAGCCAGTCTAGCTAGGGGACAAGGCCAGCAGTGCTTTGGATGGGCCTGTGTGCTGTCTTGTTCTGTTGACTGTGTTCACCGTTCTCTACTGAGCTGTCCTGGTCTGCACAGCCCACTCTTGTGGACCTTGGCACCTGGGATGCTAATGTGGCTGTGTTTCAGTTCATGGAAAAGGGAGATGTCTTTTCAGCAAAGTGATCATGAAGTTCCAAAGTGTAAAACTTACTTTAACTCACCTTCCACTGGAAGCTGGAAAATGTCATTTTTAGGTGGATGGCCATGAAATATGTGAGGACAAATTTTGGGCACAGCTCTGTCTTCCACCCTGACCCTCTAACTGTCCATGCACGTACTTCTGACCCTGTTCTTCCAGAAGCACAGGAAGAACACCCAAGCCCCTGCTTACTGTGTCGGGTGCAAGCTTAGGATCAGATGAGGGTTTTCTCCAGCAGGTCCAGGCAAGTTCTTCATGCTCTGGTGAGTATAAGAAACAGATATATTTTTAGCCTACCAAACAACAACAACAACAAAACACCCACTACAACTAAAACCCCCCACTGAGAAAAGGGATAAATTGGAAACACAGTAGCCCTGGTCGTTAGAGACTTCTGACCCCAGTGGTGGAGTGAGGTCTGCGGTTGGTCGCCTGACCACCCGACTTTTGCATTCTGAGATAGCTCCCTGGTCCCTGTTCCTCTGTGAACCCCAGCTCCCCATTTTGTAAGAGGAGAGCCCCTTCATGGTTGGTCTTCAGGGGAAGTGGGTGTTGGAGAGAGAGTACTGTGTTGAAGTCGGCTTCTGGGTGAAACAGGCCAAGGCCTAGAGTTTTCCAGACTTGTGATTTTTCAGGCAGCATAATTTCCCAAAAAACCTGGTGCTTCTTCCATAGACTCACTCTGCCTATGATGGAATTATGTCCCCATGTGTCCATTGTCAATCAGAAATACTGTGAGAAACACAATTTGAGCACCTAACCCATAGCATGAATTAATGACAGGACCCAGTGGTGCACGGGTAGTGGACCCTTGGGATCTCCTGGCTGGCTGGGAGCTGCAGCCCTGTCCAACATCCAGAGAGGGTGTCACGCATTGCCAGGCTGGCAGCAGATCAAGCTGAGCACCACTGCTACAGAACGCAGATGCTAAGAAGCCACCAGTGTAAAGTTGAGGAATGATAAGTCAGGCTGCGGGGACCGCCTGCGTTTGTTCCAGTTCCTTCTGTTTCTTTTGCCACTGCATAGAGCTGCCACCAGGCTTGGACTGTTGCCTGTGGGTTCTCAGTGTCTGCTGGCAGCACTTCCCAGTTGGAGCCCCTGCTCCTTTGTTGGGCTAGGGTCAGAGGTAACTCCCTGGAGTTATCTGTCTGGATGCCTCTCTCACCTTTAACGGCAGCGTGTGCAAGAGGCTTCAGGTAAAGGACTTCCTTCCATTCTGCTCTTCTGAGATGTAGGACCAACGGTTTCTCTGATGCTGTGAGACTCCAGATTCCTGGATTCTCAAGTGATCTAGATTTCTGACTGCAGGCAAGGAGGGTCTCCTTTAGCAGGTGTGCAGTGCCACATTGTCTTGCAACTGGCAAATTCTTGCCTCAGTTTCTCTTTCAGATCTTACCGACAGTGGCAAGGAAAAATCATCCCTCGACTCCTGGCTGTTCTCACCGTTCCTCCGGAGCTCCAGGCCTCTCAGGCATGCAGGCTGCCTTGTAAGTTCACAGGTGATGGTTTTACCAAATGTTTTATTAAATCTGGCAGAATAGGGAGTACCAAAGTGTAATCTGCATTATCTGTTTCTTCACTAACACCTAATTTTTGAACCAGTTTAGAAACATTTTAGGTGTTGTTTTGAATTATCCTGCTTCCAGGTACTGATTTCTGTCTTATTATTTTAACTCTGCATTATAACTGTTTTATATTATTGCTAATTTCTTGGCTAAGCCAGGATGGAGGTTATGTTTCTTTAACACAGAGATCCTGAAGTGCAATGGCTTAGGAGAAGTATTAGTCTGGCTGATACAGGCTCTGAGGGCGGTTATGCTGCACGCGGTCATGATGGGTCTAGATGTCTCCCATTTCATTCTCCCACAAACCTCCCCAAATGCCCATTTTTATGGAAGACAGGGAGAATGGATTTGAGAGAACCAGGTAATAGTCACAAATCATTGAGTGAGTAGAACCCAGATGTTGTAAATATGGTTGTTAGTATCTTACAGATCATTGTCTTATGCTGTAATCTTAAGCCACTTTCCACAAATACCTTTTTAGCTGGAATGGTGAATTTATTCATCCTTTTTCAACTGAAGGTAGTCCATCCCTTTCAAGGGTGGGTGGTCATATGTGGGTGCGTTTGGGGTATTTGCTGTGTCTGGTGCTGTGATCTCGACCTTTGTGTTCCCTCCAAATACATATGTAGAACACTAACCACCAATGCGTTGGTGTTAGGAGGTGGGGCCTGTGGGAGGTGGCTAGTCCTCGAAGAGCTGTCTGTTCCTTCCACCACCTGAGGACTCAGTGAGACGGTGACATCTCTGAGTCAGAAAGTGGGCCCTCACCAGGCTTCCCACTTTCAGAACTGTGAGAAATGATTTGGTTGTTTATAAACCACCCAGCTTGTGGTATTTTGCAATAGCAGCCTGGCCAACCTGGGACATCTGGGGGCTGCCCCTCGCATTCAACACCACAGCGCTTTCGATTTGAGGAGAGGGCTGTTCCTTCCCACTCAGCGTTATCCCCCCAGGATGAATGAACAACGAAAATCTGTAATCCAAGGCCTTCGCTTTCAGGTTGATAGATTGGGGTGAGACACAAGTACACGTTTTCTGACCTCCTGTTGGGTTTACTTCCTATAATCCAGTCCCCCAAAACTGTCTTAAGGGAAATTACACTTTTTTCTTCTGTAAATTGTGTTCTTGGTTGCTACCTGTTCTATAGCAGCGGTGGCTTACATGTGTAATCCTGTCTTTTCCTACCATATTTTAAGAGTGAAAACTTGGTTAAAATTAGAATGACAGTTTTAGAGGAAGGGGCTGAAGATCTAAATTCAGTTTCTCTATGTGCATGTGTAAATTAGGAAGATAAACAGAAATATGGACTGTGGCAATGAAGCGGAGACGATTGGGTCTGGGGTTTGTGGAGTCGATCCCATTGCTTCACCATCGTGTTCTGGAGAGTGTGGGTGCTGTGCTTTCCCACGAAAGGGAAGTGTTCGGCACTGACGTGTGGGGGACCGGGTGGAGCAACTGAGCACATGGCAGTGGAAGAAACCCGTGAGTTGAGAGGTAGAAGGGAGGCTTGGGGTCTCGGGACCGGCCCCAAGAAACCAGGGAAGGAGGAGGAGGAGAGCGGCTGAGTCAGCAAGCCACAGGCGTCCCTGCAGAGCCAAGCCCAGCAGGTGTGTCTCGAGGTGGGTGGTCAGGAAGCCAGCTGGAGCTTGGGCAGAGAAGGCCAGGCACTTAAGGACACCGTGCAGCCTGACGCCCCTTATGCTTCCTGCTGCAAATCAAATAGGAGCCTCATGGGCACAACACAGTAGAAACAAACCCAGCAACGTCAGCCAGAGCGAATCCCAGGAACAGGGATCCAGAGAATGTGATCTGGGCATGCAGAAGGGAGAAGGAAGTGAGGACATGGTGACTAGGTCACCCTGCCCAGAGTCCCAGAAGTGGACGTCAGCACAAAGTGGGATGTCACGTTGTCATCAGCCCGAGCGTACCGAGGAGCCGGTGCAACCCCACCCCAGAGGGACAACGTGGCTCTCGGCTTCTTTTTGTGTCCTTCCTTTCCATGTATTGCTTAAATGGTGAAAATAAATCTTTTAAAAATAGAGATGACAGCTTTTGGAGAAAAAAATATAAAACTAAATACATTATGCATCTCTGCATAAATAGAGTCCCAACAGAAATGTGGAAGGAGACGCACCTGGATCACCGACCGTCACTGGTGACCGTCTGCCCTGCAGGGCACAGACGCCCCCTTTCCCGCCGGGCCTCGGCTGGTTATTCTCGCTGGGCGTTGTGTAGAGGGGTGGGGATGTGGGAACCCGGGCAGCAGGACGGTGAGCTTGCGGGGTGGTCTGCAGTCCGCAGCTGTCAGGCGCTGGAGCACTGAGTTCCTGCAAGCGTTCTGACTTCAAGTAGCTCCAAGTGTGGTTGAAACATGAGGGTCGGTAGCTCACAAGCCCCCTTAAAAGCCTGTTCCCTTTTCCCTGCTGCACAGTTGCTTCCCACTGGCATTTCACCATTGGTACCCATTGGGCTTGGCCTGTGCCTTTCCTCAGCACCGTAGCACGGCGGGGCTCCTAACGCCCATCCTTTCTCTGGGAATGGTTCCCCCTACCTCAGGCACGTGGAGTTGACTTTCTCTTCTTTTCAGGACAAGCAACTTGCTTGGTGTGTTTGGGAGATGAGGTGACTAGCTGCTCCCAGGCCCTCGCCAAACATCCCCTTAGACTATACTGCCCAGTCTGGAATTCCAGAGTTTAGGAAGGGAAGAAGAGGGATCTAGGTAATGGATATTGCAAGATCATTGCCCTCCCTCCCATTTCTGAAATCTCTCACTGCTGTGAATAGCAGAGCCACTGTTGGGGCGGCAGAGGTGGGTCAGTGCAGTCACCACCAAGACGGTTCTGGAGTTTTCTGGGACACAACCCTGAAGTTTGCTTCCCTCTGACTGGATCCCAGCCTTCACTATGACAGGTAGAGCCTGTGGTGTGGCCGAGATTCATGAGGGAGATCCCGAAGGATAGAGCTTTAAGGGACTCGCGGACCATCTGCCTCAGTCCTCTTCCTACAGACTGGGAAGTGGAGTCCCGTGGAACACTAGCTGGGAAGCCAATGAAGACGGCGTCAGTCCCGTGGGCCAGGTCTCCTTCTGGTCCCTTGTCAAGAGACTGTGCGTATCTCCTTGACATCAGGTGGGGACTGCACACAGGTACCCCAGGGTTCGCTCCATAAACGGACGCTTCTCGGGGTGCCTTATTCTTTATGTTCTGTACGACAACGCCATTGCTTGCAGCAATTTCTAGCACTACCTACTCAGCACAGAAGAATCAAAAGTCCCTTTCCCTTATTTTTCTTCTGCTTTTTGTTTTGTGACTTTTCTCCAAGGAAGACCTGAGCAGAATTGAGAAAGACGAGGGATGTTTGAATCTCCTGCTTCCTTTGCCCCGTGTCATTTTTGTCTTGGGGAAAAAAAAAAAATTTGTATTCTTGTTCCAATTTCCCGAGAAGATGGTGGATTCCTCTGTCCCTGTTGGAAATCTCCTTCTCTTTTCCTCACTTCAGTATCCTTTCACGTTTAATCTTGAAGTACAACATGTCGTTTGACCACTTGGCTAATATCTCACGCAGCCACATGCCACGGTCTCTGGAGTCGTGGGAGTCATTCCTTGCAGATGGCCGGGTCTCCTTCTCTCTACACGGTGTCTCAGCTGAAGTGTTTTCAGGTGTGCGTTTCCTGGTGGGTGCTTGGGCTTGTGACTGCCCTACGTTGTCAAGAGCAACATCTATCTCGACATCTTCAGCATCTGTTAGGGATCAGTGGGAAGCCCAGAAGTCTGGCTCTGTGGCCATGGCGTGACATGGTCTCTGTTGATTCACTTATTTGCATTTTTTTCATTGAATGGATATTTAGTGAGTTCCTACTGCGTGCTTGTTGCCGGGGCAGCTGCTCTTAAGGAGGCAGGTGCCTGCTCTTCAGTGGATCATGGTCTAGTTGGGAGGTGTGCAGAAATGGGAATGGCTGTGTGACCTGTGGGGACACCCACTCTGAAAGGCCTACGGAAAGGGCTCTCATGGGAGAGCAGAGCGTGCTTCACTTCACCTTGGAGGCCGAGAAGTCCTGGGGATGCTCCAGAGCTTGAGCAGGTGCTGAAGTATGCGAAGGCTTTGGGCAGGCGGTTGAGGAAGGAGAGAAGCTTCGGGCAGAGAAGCAAGTCCATAAGATGGCACTGAGGATGGAAAAATGTGTCCTTTGGGAAATTGCGATGTTTTGGGGTGGCCAGGGGTTGAGGCAAAAGGTAGGACTGGCAAAGCAGAGGAGACCCGGATCACAGAGCCTTCTCAGCCACACCCTTTGCCATGAACTGAACGGAAAGCTATGGGATTGCTCTGTAATCTGCTCCACCAACTGGAAAACTGACCTGGGCAGTTGGGTGGGCTGTGGGAAGCTGGTGTCTCACCAAGGCAGGGCAGAGAGATAAATTAAGAATCAATGGTCCTAGCTCAAACGGAAACGCTGGTGGTCTGAGACCAGGCTGTAGTAGTTGGGGTTCACTGAGGGTGTCCAGCTGTCGTAGTATTAGACTTTGGAGGATTTGGTACCTGGCTGACTGGAGAACGAGGCAGACTTGAATGACATCCGACATCTGCCCTGGTACCATTTGCCATGATAGGGAGCGGGTGCAGGTCATCCATTGTGGGCAGAGTTGGTATTGGGGAGCAGAGCAAGAAGCCTGTGGGCTCCTGAGTGACTCTGCGGAGGAAAAAGGCAGCTCACTCGTCTGCAGCTCCGCAGAGATATTGGACTGGAAATATGGATTTGCTGGTCACTGGCACTTTTGGTAGCTGAAAATATTCATTTGGTTTTGGTAACCAGGCACCAAGGCCAAATGAAATAGTAGGTGTGAGTCAGCTTCCAGTGTAAATTGCAGCTCCAGCTCTTATGGGCTCTGTCACTCCAGGAAAGTTCCCTCACCTCTCCAAGACTTTGCTTTCTTATCTGTAAAATGGGAATACTCTTAGTAAGTGCCTCATGAAGCACATAAAGTCCTTGATCGACAGCTCAGCACATTGTAAGTACCAATTAATATTGGTTGCTATTCTTGATAGCATTAAATTGAGATTCGAAAGTGGGAGCTGAAAAGAGGATTTCAGATGTGGGACATTTGGCATTCCTGAGAGAAGCAGATGGGGAGGCTACAGAAGGGATGGGGCAGAGCATGAACAAGAGGCAGTTCAGAAGCGGGGAGAGGACGCATTTCCATAGCAAGGGGTCCAGTCTAGTTTAAGCCCAAGAACAATAGATTTGGTGAACAATGGGATACATTTCAAAAACAAACAAGTTGGATTTGAAAACAGAAGGCAGACCCTAGTGGATTTAAAAGTAAATGAAAGATTAGGTGATAGAGAAATGGAGTGCAGAATATTGTTCTAATATGCTGGGCTACAGAAATAGAGAATCAGTATCTAGGAGAGGCTTTGAAGCAGAGTTTTGTAAAGATAGGAAAGATGTGGCATGTTCGTAAGACGAAGGAAAACACAAAAATATGCAGAAAGCTGAGATGTAGATTAGATCTCAGTGTTGATCTGCCCTGTGCCAAGTCAAGTGTGTTCACTCCTGAGGTCCCAGTCACAGGAGCAAAGAGGAAGAGAGCTAGTGTTAGCTAATTGCCAGGCATTGTGCAAGATTTTGCTATTCAACCATTTATTGTACCTGCATGGAGGCCTAGCAAGAGAGTTGCCCATTAATAATATTTCAACTCCAAGAAACTAAGGCTTAAAAAGAGAAGATGATTCAATCATGGTCACAAATCAAAATTCGGCTTTGACCAAGTTCTGATGCTTTCAAAACTTGTATCATGTCTCCTGAGCTATTCAGTGACTTTGTTTACAGATGATTCTTGGAGAAAGCATCTGTATAATGATGGATGGCAGACCATATCGGCACGCTAACTGCATCCTTGGATCCCTTCTTTGTTTTCCTGCACACTGGAGCTCACTGTTCTTTCCCTGAAGCCAGCACCTGTACCTCACTGTTGAATTTTGTGGGCTGCAAAAGGCTTTTCAGGGCATGGGGGAGGGGAAAGGCCTGGGAATTTTAGGTTGTCTACTTCGACTCTGTATTGCTAGTACTTAAGCAATGAACCTGGATGCTGTGTGGTGCTCCACTTTCTGGCCCCCTAGGTGGGACTTCTAGTGTCACTGTTTCCTCCAGGGTATAGAGCTGATAGCTACCCTCTACAGCACTATGCTTGATGTCCTATCTCCAGTTGGTGTCTGTATTAGTTTCCTGTTGGTGCTGTAATGAATTAACACAACTTTAGGGACTTAAAACAACAAAAATTTATTACTTATGATTTTGTATTTCTGCAGATCAGAAGTCCTGATTGGGTTTTTCTGGCTAAAAGATATTGACTGAGATATATTCATTTTGTAGGATCTGAAGGAGAATCTTTTCCTTGTTCACTCAGGTGCTGGGTCAAATTCAGTTTCCTGTGGTTGAGGTCCTGTTTCGTGCCTGGCTGTCAGCTGGGCCCCACCCTCTGCTCCTGGAGGCCTCTCTCTAGTACTGTGCTTGGCCTTCGATCCCCAGAGCACAGAGCATCAGCTCCTCGTGTTGCCATCTCCTGACCTTCTCTCCTGATGCCCTTATCACTCATGCGAGAAGACTGTGCTCATCCATACAATCCAGGATCGTCTCCATAGCATATGATCTGCTGATTAGCAACTGTAATTCCACCTGGAGTCTTGGCCATGGAAGGCAGCATGTTCATAGGTTCTGGGTATTAGGAGGCAGACATCTGGGCAGGGGACATTACTCTGCCAACCACAGGCTCCTCTCCTTGTGGTCCCCATTCTCTGCCTACTGTCCTTTCCTAACAAATCACTTTCACAAAAATCTTTATCTCAGGATCTGTTTTCAGGGAATTCAGCCTAGATGGTGACGAAGCCTCAGAAATAGAGGTTAGCGTTGGTTGGTGAGTTGGGAATGCCTGGTGGGAGCACGTGCCTCTCTAAGTAGTCAGATGATAGCACCTCTGCGCTGTGTCCATCCTCCCTGGGCTCATGGCCTTCTGACAGCCAAACAGGAAAGACGGGGAGATGGCTAATGAGGTTCTCCCTGCTCACTTGCAACCCTCTAGGCCTCAGCAGCAAGGTACCCTGCAGCCTGGCTACCAGCGCTTACCAACACAAGCAGGCGATTTGCACAACGTCAAAGGCGACTGCTCATTACTTAGCACAGATTCGAGCCCAGGCTGTCCCAGCCCTGTTGCTGTGTTGGAGAGGCATAGAAAATGAACACGCCATCCAGTTCAGGGTCAGTATGCAAAACAGGAAAGGGAAAAATGGAAGCTTGACAGCCTGTCACAATGATGATTAGCTGTCTCCCTGAGTCCTGTGGGCTCCCATGGCCGCACACACAGCTAGCCCGTAACACTCTTCCCTCTCTCCTCTTGCTGGTGTGCCATTAGGGTCTATTCATCCTGCACTGAGTCCTTGTTCTCCAGGTACACAGGTGCTCCCCTACCTGTCTGCAGCAGGGTCCCCCGGGAGGCAGGTCCAAACCCAGGACACTTTCTGATGTGTGAGCCAGGGGGATCAGAGGCTCTGCCAGGTGATAAAATAGGGGGTTCAAATGGAGCAAACCCTGCTGAGCAGAGTTTACATCCGGTCCTTGAAAATACCACTTCAGAAGCCATTAGCAGGAAGGCAGCGGCGACGGAGGCCTTGGTGTTAATGGCTCTGATATGTGGCCCACACTTTCTTTCCTTTGCCTTTACTCCCTTTCTTTCCCCAAACCCAAAGCTCCAATTTAGACTTACACTTCCCTTACAACATAATCCTCACTCCCTGAAATGTACACCTACATTCCCGACTCCACAGGACAGCTCCGTTCATAATGCTTCTCGGGAAAAGCTTTTTATCGTTTCAGATTTTATACTTCTCCACGTTTTTTTACTACTCCTTTCAAAATATACATTCTTAATATCCCAACAAAGGGGAGCAGATTAAAAAGAGAAATACCATAAAATAATTCAGTGAAGAACTAATAAAAGATGCAGTCAATCAAGTGAGTGACAGTAGTAGTTTCTTTTAACATCAAATCTAATGGTTTCTTTTTCTAGTACAAAAGTGCTCCATTAACAGTGTGAGCCTTTTATTTAGGTAATTCACACGAGTGGTTGCCAGATGTAGTTTATTTTCAGGAGGGCACACTTATAGAAGCAGCACACTGAGCCGGAGACAGAGTTATCTCTTTCTGGCGTACTCTCTAATGACCTTTCAGAGTGAAAATAGCATTGAAATCCTAAAACCGAAACCCTCAAAATCAGATTGCAGGAGCGCTTCACATTGGAAATGACCGCTGGTCTGCATAGAATCACCCAGTGACTCCTCACCTGACCGTCTCTTACTGCTCTGGCCCTCTGCTCTGTGGCCGCCCGCTCTGGCAGACAGGCCTGCATCAGACTGTGCATCTCTCTCCATTCCCTCTCGTCAGTCAGAGCTCACCTGCTTTAACCCTCTTGTCCCCAAAAGCATTTGAATCAGGTGCTCCAGTCACTATGATTCACTCTCTCTGAGAGACCTTTAAGCAATGGGCACTTTCTCCAGTGACGCCTATTACCCAGAGAAGTGGCCAGAACGAAGTCAAACAGAGACGAATGCAAATGGGTTTGTTCTCCAAGAGGCTTGGGTTGAAATCCAGACGTGCTGTGAATTAACTAGCGCACTAACCAGTTACTCATCTCCTAGGACACTTACATCCTATTTTGATGAAAGTGTGGACAGCAGTGTCTAAATTTTATTCTGTCATCCAAAAATATATGTTGAAAACCTAATTTGAAATGAGAAGAGGTGGATTGAGATACCTGATATGATGTCTAAGTGTCATTTTCCTAAAAAGTTATTTCAAAAAGGTTCTTAGGTAGTGAAAATGGCTAGGAAGATAGTTTTAGTCTTTCAATTCACATTGTCATCTAGCAGCTTACTCTGTTGACCAGTGTGGGGCCGGCTCTGGGGGACAGACACCTAAGTGCTTCAGAAGGGTTTTGGAGACAATGAGATCTGATCTTGGTGAAATGTGATAGATGATCTTACTTCAGGAAGTCTATCTAATGTTGAGAAGACAGGCAAGTGTCTCACATTAAAGGAGACTTCTTAAGAATGGATGGAGGAATGCTTTTGTGCTAATAACCTAGGAGGCACAGAGGTCTAGGGAGAGGAGCTTTGTTGTAAGAGTAGGAAACTAGAGTTTTAGTCTTGGGTGTTCTATTTAAGATATATGTCCTCAGAACATTCTTGAAATGTTCATGCTTTGATTTCCGCCTCTGTAAAGCATTTGGATGTCGTGGGCTATCTCTAAGACTGTTTCTAGGTTTCTAGGTTAAGAATCATTGCGAACTGTGTTCTCATAACATCTCATGCAGGAGTCTGCATGGCTTGGGCTATATTGGGTCAAGGCTGGATAAAACCCTTGTGAGCATTTCAACTCCCTTCCCTGGTTCTCTCGGCTGACTTTGTTCCCTCTTTTCTTCTCTCACCTTCTTCTGTTCTATCCATTAAACCTCTTGCATTGAACACGTCCGGCTGAGTAAGAATTTCCTTGATACCGGGCTTGCTGGGGAATTGCCTCCCTAGAGGAGTCAATAAGCTACTTTGTTAGTATGACAAGGGGAAGAATAATTCAGAGGGATGAATGCAGTGCGTTATAATGTGTAAGGAAGGGCTTCTGAGATGACCCAGTTCTGGGATAAGGACAAAATCGAGTGCCAAAGGGAAGCAGAAGGAAGGAGAGCCCAGCCAGCTGAGTGGCTGGTCCCCTGCTGAGGCGGAGAGGCTGCTGTTTGCAGGGTCACCAGGAGAGGGTATGTAACTGCTTTCCCGAAACCTTCAGAAGACACTTTCAGTAACTTGACATAGATGAGGAAACTGAAGACCAGAAAATTTAATTTCTTTACTCAAGGATGTACTGCTGGGAAGCAGCATAGCCAGCGTACAAATTCAAGCCATTCGGCTCCAAAGTGGGGACCTTTTCCAATGGGGTTCTCTGGATATCAAGGCCCTGGAGAAAAGGATTTGGACAGAAATTAGTTGTGAACCCTGCATAGGGCTGAATGTGACAGACAGGCACGCAGCCAATCAGGAGGAAGCTTGAGCTGGGTGGGACATTCCTTTCTCTCTCTCTGGCTGGGCCTAGGGAGAGCTGGCTTTATCTGCTGCATAGATTAAAGGGAAGGTGGAATATTAAACTGTAGCACTCATGGGTGGTTTTCTGAGGTTAGGTAGCCACGGACAGCATGGGAAGACGTAAGGTGAAAAGCATTTGGAAGCGTGAAAGTGTGCGCGTGCTTCGAAGCGTTATCGGGGTGACTCCCTGAGAAGATAGGTTAATGCAGTCACTGAATTTTTCAGTTGTTTAAAGAATAATCTACTCTCTCGTCTTGTGCCAGACTAACAGGGCTTCCTTACAGCCACATAAAAAGTAAAATGAGATATATCAAACCATGTTGTCCTTGAAGCTCTCTTCATAAGCTTATTTAAAATTAATGCACTTGAATAGAAGAGCCCACCTTTCTGTGGCACCCGGTGGCTTCAAGTTGCATCCGATACATATTAATAAGTGAGGAGAACACGGTTCCTGCCACGCTGGCTCTGTTTTCGTCCTCCCGATGCTGTTCTTGCTGTCAGGGCCGCCTTCTCAGATAATGAAAGGCAACGCGAGGCACAGACACTCATTCCTTCCTCCTCTCAATCCTCTGTCCTGTCATCTCTCAGCAACGGAAACTTCCATTAGCGTTCATTTTAATAAGCCTGTTTCTTCGGGTTATAAGTGACAACTTTTAAATTAGTGGGGATCTGTGCCAGTTTTCAAAGGGGGGCATCAACATGTTACTCTCTCACAATTAGGTTTTAATTAGCAAGGTCATTGCTAATTTTAAGCAAATACAGCAGGGCTCTCTCTCTCTCTCCTTCCCCATTTTGGCAATGTCTGGTGGATAATGGAACAATATATTTTATCAGGATGCTCCTCGATAATGTCAATAATGTCAACAAGGCAGGAAGCCAGAGCTGCTCCCTCCAGTACTTATGCATGGGTTTCCTCTCACTATCATTCTTCCTCCTCTGTGTCCTGCTTCTGGACCTCAGTGGCTACCCATCAAGAAGACTTTATAAGGCTATTTTTCATTCATTTTTTCTTTTCTCACTACAGTTAAGAAAGACGAAATAAGACTTAATACTAAGTCTGGGCTGAAGTTTCATGGGGGAAAAACTCAGAAGGTTTGTTTAATGAAGAGAAACCGGTCATTACTGGGGGACTCCATAAGAGGGTTTGCTGGGGCTTGGGGCCTGCTGCCCATGTAGGTTCTTTCTGCAGATTGAGGGTGAATGGTGGGAAAACTGAGGTTTGCTTTTGTCCTCTGCAGTCTCTGCTGCACGTTGGCCTCCCAGCTGCTTCTGACATACCTGGCCACCAATACGGCCGCACTGTTCATGCTAGCTCTCATTGGTGGACTCTCCAAATCTCGGTCCTCAGCCCCCACATCACATGTAGAGAACTTTCGAATTAGATGCTCAGATTGAACTGGGGGAATGGCACGTTTAGTTACAGCCCCCTTCCTAAAACTCAGGTGCAACTGGTTAGGGCAGGCCATCTGCTCTCCCCAACACAGCAAAACCCTGAAAGTTCAAAGCAAGCTTATTGCTTTTGCAGGTAGTGGTCTGGGAAGGGGCTCTCAGTGATGTGCTCCTTTAAGAAGCATCCCATAACACCAACCTCAATGTCTAACAGACCTATGAAAGATAAACTACACATATTCTTGTTTTAGAAACAGTTTTGTCCAGTCGAATACCCTATCTATTCTCTTTTTTGCAAGGCCACAAAACACCTTGCTGTGAGATTTTTATAAAAGATTAGTTCATTCATTTGTTGTCTTTAAAATAATCGAAGCTGAGTTCGATTTGCGGTCCGTCACCACGGGCAGTGGTGTAAGCAGTAGAGGATGGTGTTGTCTGGTGTCCAGTTCTTGGAAATAGGACTTCAGGGTTGAAAAGCGCTAGGTTTCCGGTGCTGTCTTCCAGTCCTGCAGGAAGCACAAAGAAGCGAGTGGAAATGGAAAATAGCCCTGCAACCCGGAGATACAGAGTCTTCTTACAAGGGGTGAATTTTTACTTGGAGTTAAATTCTCACTTTCTCGGTTGGAGTACAGTCACTGCTGCCTCATCAGTTTTTGAATATGAGTGGAAGCGCATGCGTGTGCTGGGACTTAACTGGACGAGGATGACCTCATGCCTCAGTGTCCTGGAGATGGGCACCCGTTGAAGGGTTTGTCAATGGAGCAGTTTCTTGTTGAGGTCCCCATCTCCTGGGTTCTGTTGTGGCTCCTCCTGGTTCTGTAACGTGGGGGACAAAGGTGACTATTACAGTCAGGAAGGAAAGCCAGTGCAGAATTTCAGCCCAACACAAACAACTTCTACTTTGGCAGGACCACTCCATCTTCTCTTCAGACTCTCAGGAATCCAAGCTCCAGTGCAATGGCTTTGTGCTCTTTGGAGCTTGCTTATGGTTAGTTTCTGTGCTTTTCAGATCTAAATTGTTAGAATATCAAATACATATTTGTAAGTAACGCTGGCAACCTTTCTTCTCTCATAATTGCCAATATTCTTTGGCGTGATAAGAAGCCACATTGTGTTCCTCTCAAGGAAGGCTCTCATTTTCTCCAACAAGCCACCGAATGTTATTAGAGAACCTCACTGAAAGCTTTGGCAGGAAAAATGTGTGGGAGCAGAAAGCAAAACACAGCAGCTCCTACCACGGCGCTCACGCAGCTCCCACAGAGCTATTGAGCTCCTCCTGAAACTCATCCATTTTATCTGTAACACAGGTAAAAATGTATCCCAGCAAGATCAACCTGGAACTGTTCCCCAGTTAAAAAAGCAACAAGAAGATGTGAGTATGGCTTTTTTTTTTTTTTTTTTGAAGGAACAGAAAAACATGAGATAGTCTCCAGTGACAATGTGGAAATGTCCTTTCCTCACAATAAGGGTTGAATGCCAGTCTTAGATATGTTGAGAAAGCACTTAATATTGTCATCTATATAAAGAGAGCTGTGTTTACAAGGCAGGCTGGAGAGTTGGCTCCTTTTCTTCTATAGCCCTTTCTATACTCAAGATCTCTGTTGTTGTAGATAATTCAAAGAATGTTAATTGAACAACTATTATGAGCAAATCAGTGTGTGAAAGTAAAAAAAAAAAAAAAAAAGCAAGGGTTTTAAAAATAAGCAAGCAAGACATAGACCATGGAATAAAGGAGTTATAACTTGGTAAGAGTAAGACAAGTAAGTGAGCAACAATATAACAGGGAGGAAGTTGCTGCCATGGCTCCAGACAAGCATAGACTGAGGGACACTGATGGACATTGAAAGGTCTCAGTGAAACTGTGTTATGGAGTTGTTTGATTGAATTGCACACTAACTTTAAAGAGCAAAGGCTATGTTTTATGTTCCTTGTACACACAGATAATACATTTTGTAAATTTTTCAAGTCATGGGATGTTCATTAACAACTGTCACACCCAGAAGTCACTGGAAAACGAAAGTGTATCATGTGACCAGCTGGACTGGCCCAGTGAAGCATGCCGTTGGTCATTTACTTCCCATGCTGAATGGATTCCTGATAGATCCTGATGAAGATGAGAGTGGACTGAATTCCAGGCATAGCTATAGAGCCAACTTCAAGCTCTTGGGTCCTCTGAGACCATCAGCTCCCTGGGACTGTCTGGTCCTGAAGAAGCACCAAGGGTAGCCTGAAGCACTTGTGCTTGAACATTAGCCTGACTACACTTAGAGAATCTAGCGTGCGAGGACCCTAACACATTCTTGCCTGGGCCTTCAGGACCATGGATACTTGAACTACCTCTAGTTTTCCAATTGTTCCAGAAGCTTCTCCCCATGCAATTTTCATTGTCAGTTCTGAATAAACCCCTAGATTTCTACTGGGGATGCACATCTGAGTGGTGGGCTTATGAGAGAACCTGAAAGACAGGGGTGGAGGCTCTTAGGCTTCAGCTTTAAGGCTGCCCATTACCTGAGTGCTGGACCAGCCTTTAGATGGTACTGACATGCCCAATGCCACAACTCACGCTGTGTCTGAAAGGAGCAGACTTGGATGTCTGACGAATAAATGGCAAGCACCTAGTGGACGGTGAGCCAAAAAGACAAGTGTCACGAGAGCGCAGCACCAGGGAGATAAGACACCATCTGGAGCAGAATCGGAAACAAGCCAAGAAGGTTTACAAACTCCCCCCTCAGGCAGCTCCTGGCTCAGCCCAGATCTCCTGATGAGTCCACGTCAGCCAGGTTCACGAGCCCCACCGATCATCCGTGGAGGCCGCCAGACTCCGCTGCTCTGATGGCTTCATGACCCGTGGAACCCGCCGTCCTCCATCCTCGGATCATCGACCGAAGGGAGTTCGAGACCAGCCGTGTCTGCTCCCCAACTAAGACACGTCGTATTTGGGGTCATCGGAACCGACAGGGCAGAGAGGACTTTGGACTATTTGATTGAGGTGTGTGTATTTGCCATTCGATTTGATTGATGTGATATTAGGAATATTAAGGATTGTGTTGTCCCGAGTGTATCAAATAAAGCCAGCTTCTTTGGAACCAGATTCTAGTCACTCGCCTCTCTGCCACTCGCGACAGTGTCCATGTTGCTTTAGAAGTCACAGGTGGGGACACTTCTGCTCCAGGTGTCCAGTATGGGGAATGACCACATTTGGGTCCGGCTTTTATTTTTAAGCTTTTACTTGTTTCTGTTTTTAAATTGAATGATTATTTTTGCACTGCTCAGACACCCGCAGATGTTTTGCCTTGTCGGGAGTCGCTGGCTGTGGCGAAGAAGCGTTGGAACACATGGGAGACTGTTTTCCTCACACACCGTGTCCGGCAAGCTAGTGAGGGATGCAGAAAGCACCAGGCTATAATGTGGATTTGAGTTCAAATTTTAAAATTTAGACCTTAATACATTAAAATATATGTGAGACCGAATTAGGTTGGGCTTACATTTTGCTAATGTATCACATTTTTTCACTCATTGCTCTGACTTTAAGACCTGGCAATTAGAAACTAGAGGCATAAAAAAATAGGCTCAGAGTAAATTTTAAGGAATCATCTAGTTCATTCTTCTGCCTTGGGCAGATTCAAGACTAAACTCCTCTTTGGTGGGGAGACTCTCCTATTTGAAAATACCTGCTGGGATGGAAATTCTAGCATTCCCTCTAATGCCATTACGATCCACAGAAACAACTTGTTTCCTTCCAAAATAAATGGTTTTCTTAGCTATTTTGTTTCTGGCAATGTCCATTTCAGGAATAATAAATTTCAGTGTAAATGCCACATGTCTTAAAAAGTTTTAGTAGAATATATTGGATGAAGAGAAATACATATTTGACGGTGAAGAAAAAAGTTCTTTTCTTCCAGATCAAGGTTAATTCTAATAAGGAAATAGAAAGCCCATCACTAATGCCTTTGCGTTAAAGCTCACTTCCTCTTGAATGAACCTGAAGGATGCTCTTGCATATCAATGTTGTACCAAAGGCTGTCATTATCTCTCTGGTTTTGTTTATTCAAATATTTTCCCCACATGTGATTTCTTCATGTAAAAACTAAATAGATGAAAAATACACGTCTTTTAAGTCTTTCAAGAAGTCTATCAATCTCTCTTTAATGAAGGCACCCTTCAGAGCAATGGACCTATTTAGAGATTGTTCAAAAGATGGGTTTACTTTTATTAATGTTTTTTTTATCTGACTTTTGATCAGAGTTGGTAAAGTAGAGATCAAACAGAAACCAGGTTTCTCCTTTTTGTTATTATTCAAGGCTTTTCACCTTCCTGGTGTCCCTGATTGCTGACTCTTCTCAACACAGCAGGACCCAGTCCTATGTGGAGAAAGGGTTAGAATAGTTACACATTGGTGACCACCCCCCCAACCTCCTGCCACACAACTGAGTTAAGCAGGGGAAAGAATTGTTATTTAGTTAGTTGGTTGTATAATTTAAGCCATTAACCACATAAGTGTGGCAGTGTGCTGTAACTGAAAAGCTAATAACTCGCCCTTGTCAAAAAAAAAATGTAGCTTTTTTTTCCCTAGCTATGAAATTAACTGTCAATTCATATGCAATCCCAGACCAAGATGGTGGGGCACCAGATGCACTAGTGCATGAGAATGGAAGTAATTGTTTGTGGTTTTCATGAGAAGATTGCCAGTTTGCAGCATTTAAATTACACACAAACTGGTTTTTACATCTCTAATTGTAGCTCTGTTGTTTTCAGGGAGGGTTGAATTGACATTGACAAACATAGACTTAGAAAGAATACAAAGACAGGAAAACAGCACTACATTTGCCCCAAAATGATTCAGTGAATAATGCTGCAATGTTCTATTTATTCCTCGATATGCCAAAAATTTCCTTTTTTCCCCTAAGGAGCGATGCTGACTTTGGTAAATTAATGAGAAATAGTTACTGTAGGGAGGTTGAGCAAATCAACACACGACTTTTGTGAATTATTGTATGCCTGCTCTTTTATTTATTTTTTTTAAAGAAAGGCTTGAATTTAATGTAATCTCTTGCCTGTTTCTTTTCTTTACCTCAAAATTTTCCATTTACTTTCAGTGCTTAATTGACCAGTCCCCACTTTTACCCATTTAAATTTGTCTATGACAACATATTAGGTTCGTGTAAACAGTCCCACGTATGATATTTTACTCATCACTCTTTGCTTTAATCCTCAACACCTCTGTAAAGCAAGACCCCTGACCTCTCAGGCCTGGAGAACGGCAATCTGGTTTATCAGAGAAACAAAACAACAGAACAAAGAGGTAATTCCGATTTTGAGTTGTAAAGCCAATTGAGTGTGTGGTGTTAATTCTAGTGTTCAAACAACTGCAACAAGGAACCCATTGCCAAATCCACAATTCAGTATTGGGTACTTTCAAAAAACACTTTTGATTCTTCAAGGATCATACTGAGTTAAATACTTTATGAAGATAAACAATGGCTTGGCGAGAGGGAATTCAAGTCACATACGTTGGGGGAAAGGGCCATGTTAAAAGCAGAAAACAAATGAAAAAAAGAGAAGAAAACCCTTCTACGTGTGGGCAACGATACAAAGAAAGCTGCCTACGTTTTGCCTGGTGCAGAATCTTGCAAGTTCATGCAGTGAGAATAATGGGTGGAACCATTTGTGCAGATACTTCAGCAGAGCTGGGCCCCGTGCACGCGCACAGAAGGCCTGGCTGGGGAAGAGTCATTGTTTACCTTAATAGCAAGAAGCCCAGTGCCTCATAACGCTCATGATCTGAAGGAGGTGTTGAGTGGGGATGCTGGCACAGCCGGCCACCTGAGACTTCTCTAGGAAAGCATGCCACCACCAACTCACTGGATTCCTCTTATGATTTCCGCCATCCAGAGTGTGGCCTGTGGGATCCAGTCCCCTGGACAGATTGACTTCTCCGCCTGACCTTCCTCGCTTCCACTTCTTTATGGTTAGACGGTGTCAAACTGCAACGGGCTGCTTGGGACGTGTTCTGCACCAGGACCTGTGCGTGGACAGGCAGAGGAGCAGCGGTCAGGGTGGTTTTACAGAAAAGTGAAGGGGACCTATAAGCTCTTTCCTGTCCAATGCATCCTTAATTTTCATTTATTTAGAAATTTGGCCTCTGATTTTGCTGCCTTGACTTTGGGTCACCTCCTCTTCCTGGTGTTTGGAGCCGTGGCGTGCGGCTGTGTGGTGTGCTGGTGGAGGTGGTATCAGTGACACAGCCTTCCTGTGCATTCTGTCCCCTTTAATCCTGATGCTGGCAGAGTGGCCCCTAAGGCTTTGGCAATGCTCTTGAGGATGTCATACCAGTGTCCCTGGGAACCAAGATTTTCTTTTACTTTTTAGAAACACATCTACTTGCCTGCCGGTCTCGTATAGTTTAGATTAAATTAGGAGGAATTGCAAATCACTGCACTATGATTCAATTTGGAAACGATTTCACAAAGCCATCATCATGACCTCTTTGGTTTACCTAGAAACTTGTCCCCCTTGTCTCCCAGAAGCAGGGTGTCTTGGCAAACTGTATCTCAAATGCAATGATCGTTCTACTAATCCTGACCAAAAGGCAGATAACCTCAGTTTATCTTCTAGTAGATTTCCTGTAGCCAGGTTTCTCTTGTTATTGTTTGACTTCTATTTATGTGTGAGACAGTTGGGCTGAGTCACCTGCACCTTGTTGAGTTGGTCTTTCTGTGGCCAGGGGCGTGTGTGACAGGAGAATATTCTGAAATATTAGTGTTTGAGTTTTCCTTCTCCCTTCTCAAGATTTTTCCTCTAGTCAATCACAGATACCTTCTTTGCCTCTGGGGAGATGTATGATTGTTTCATGGGAATGAAAATAGCAAGAAGCAATCAGAGTGTGTCCTTAAAAAAAAAAAAAATACAAAACTCCCCAAACAGATTTTTGAGAATCAAAAGGGAAAGCCTCAGGGTATCAGGGCAAAGAGTTTATTCTCTCATAGAAATAGATTTGGAAAAAATAGAGCTATTCTGTCCTCTTCTCTGTGAGTGAGGATACTATAGGGGAGAAAGGGGAAGAAATGGTGGGGGTGGCCAGGGAGGAAGTCACGATGGCGGTGGAGGGGAGACTCTTTGGAGAAAAATAGGCCAAGATAGTGGCACTGGAGGGCATCCTGCAGGGTACCTGGAAGCAGAGTATGAATATTTTGTCTGGAATGGTTTTATACAATAAAGAATTTCACCCATGTTGGTTGTACCAATGATCTATTACACTGTAACAAATTACCAAAAATCCAATGACTTAAGACAAGCGTTGACTCACTTCTTATCTCTCACAGTTTCTGTGGGTCGGAATCCAAACAGCTCTTAGCAAGGATGGCTTTTTTCTGTTCTGTGTTATCTTATCAGGTGGACTATTCAGAAGTTGGAGTCTGAATTGTGTTCTACCAGAATATTTGCTGAGAGGTCTCAGTTACACATACACCCCCTGCACACATGAGTAACCACGTGTGATGATGGCTGCGCTATTTCTTGTCTACAGTACCATGTTACTGTGTGTGAGTATATCAAAAGTATGTCATACTCCTTAAATATTTATAATAAAAATTGGGTGCTGAAATCCTCCTAAGACTCATCTGCCCTCATGTTTGGTGGTAGATGCTAACTGTCAGCTGTGGGCCTACCTGCAGCTGCTGGCTGGAGCAGGTACCTGGGACTTCTCCATGATACCTGGACTTCATTGCAACATGAAGGTTGGGTTCCCTGGGCACACGCCGATATAGAGAAAGTGTGGCAGAAAAATAAAGGCAGGACTCACAGCGACTTTTATGGACTCGCCTTCGAAGTCTAACAGCATCGTTCTGCTGTTCTACCTGATAAGGCAGTTAAAATGTTTCCCTCAAGTTCAAGGGGAAGGAAGACAGACCCTGGGTCTTGAAGGAGGAATACCAGTGCCACAGGGGTAAGGTGTCCAGAGTGGGATCTGTAAGCTTCTGCCATGGTGAACTGGTGCATCCAGACTACAATAGAGACATGGTGGATTCTAACAGCACAATTTCCAAAGAAAGGCAATCAAGAACTGAACACTGTTCAATGTTTTATAATAAACTTTGGGAAAAGTGACATTCTCCTGAAATAAAGAGAGAGGCTTTCATCAAAATTGACTTTCAATTTCTTAGATGCGTAATTAATTTGTCTTGGAATGTAATAGAGATATTGCACATTGTCATGATTTATATCTACCAATTTTATCTCAAGATGCTTTGTCACATTTTTCTACTTTTCCTATTTTTCTCATTTGAAATGATACTTTTTGGTATCTGAAATGGGAGGATACATTCAAACTTTTACATAAAATTCTCTGACTATAAAGCAAGTTTTATTGTTTATGTATTTAATAGTAATGTCTGTGATGAATGCATGAATTATTAAACAGAAGTATATGGAAGTTATCTTGGTGGAAGAAAAGTAATTATTTCTCTCTAAAATTTTTCTGTTAAGTAGCATTAGTTTATGACTTGTAAGGGCTTAACCAGTATGGCTGTGTGTTATATCACTAGAAGAATTCAAGAAGTAGGACTTCTCAGGAGATTAAGGGTCAGGATCTGAATTCCCTTCTCTGAGGGTCCCTGAGCTTTGCTTTCTCAGTGGCTGGCTTTAAGTTCATCCAGGAGCAGGAGTTCTGCTGTGGTACTGGGCATCTCCTCTACCGGCTACCAGGAGAAGTGCCAAGAGGCCTGCTGCCTCTTCCCATGTTTCCTTCTTAGGAATGAAAAAACTTTCCCCAGGAGATCTCCTCTTCCCCACTGCTCTTTGGGTGAAGCTGGGTGGCATGCCCATCGAATGTCTATTGGTAAAAGAATAGGAGCATCTTGGTAAGTTTCCAGCCAAGTTTTAAATCTGGAGGCTGGGAGAGAGTCATGCTTTCTAAACAAGGAGTCTGTAAACTGCAGCCTGTGAGTCAAACCCAGTCCTCTATTTTTTTGTGAAAGTATTTTATTGGGTCACCACAATCACGTTCACTTACTTGCATATTGTCTACATCCTCTTTGCGCTAAACTTTGAAGTGTTGAGTAGCTGCCGTAGAGATCATGATGCCTGCAAAGCTGAAAATATTTACTTTCTGTCCCTTTATATAAAAGTTTGCTGACTCTTAAAGAATGAAATTGAGGCTGTCAGCAAGTAAAAAAAAAAAAAAAAAAAAAAAAAAAGGAAAAATGTTGGATAGGCAACAGTGACTACTAAAGTTCCCATTTAATTTTCCAAAAAAAGTAGTGTATGCCAGTTCTCACAAACCTAACAAAAATCAGTACTTTCATGTTGTATATTTTATGTTGCTATGTATATTGGTTGTCCTGTTAGTTATTAAGGGCATGATGTAGCTATACATCACTCTGTGATAATCCATTGTCGTAGGTTGATTGTACCTTTCCTTTGCTTTACAGAACAGCCATTAAGCCCTATTGACCTCTGATTTTTTTAGTAACCATGCCACATTTTACTATTCAATATTCAGCCAAAATTTATGGAAAGAATTTACTAGAGGGAAACTTTATGAAGACCCATTCTATTTAAATATTAATGTGGTTTCTCTGTCTACTAAAGTCAATTTGAACCTAAGAGACCAATGCAGATGAATCCTAACTACTTCCTGGGAAGGAAAGCCAGGGTGCCTGGGGGTGATTACTGCCTAAAGTAGGTGTGTGTGTGTAGGTGGAGGGGTAGCAATTCAGCCACCTGGTTTGACTGGGACTTTTTAGAATAGAGAATATGAAACCTACATTGTACTTAGGATGAACTGGTTATGAGGAACCTAGACTATCTGCTCTCCAGGTACTATTGCCTAGAACATGTTGGTCTAAAAGTTTAATTAAGAGAAATAATGTACGTTGAGGGCTCTGGAGACTCGCAGTCCAGTGATATCGTCCCCTTGGATCCAGATGTTTAAAAGTGCGTACTTCACTGCAGCCTGACTCTCTGAGGACTGTATGCTCAGGGCATATTATTTGACTCTTCTCAGAGTTACCATCAAAGGGTCTCTGGCATTCTACCCTGATTTGGTGCTGAGAAGTGCTGTGAGATGTGTCCACGGGCAAACACCTGATGTCTGACCCACAGAGCTGTTGCAGATGACATCAGCTCTACTACTCTGGGAGCTGTGTGACTTCAGTACCATGAAGCTGCCCCTCTTCTGAAGACCTGGGCTGTTTCTTAACTTATAGTCAATGACAATTTTTTCACTATCATGCTTTTAAATATAATTACATATAACCCTCAAGTAAAGCATGTCAGGGTGACACAGCCTCTACTAAGAGAGGGACAAGGGCTGACATGAAACCCAAAAAGGGCTTGCTGCCCAACATGGACCAACAGGCACAGAAGCCAATACTTTGGCACCATTGTTTTGCAAAAAGAAAGTTTTTTTTTTTTTTTTTTTTTTTTTTTTTTTTTTTTTTTTTAAACAGGGCTTACCATCAAAGACATAAGACATGGAAGTAAATTTGTCACCACATAGGTTGGTGATGGAATTTATAGGAAGAGAGAGTGGAGAAACTGCTTGTTGGTTAGAAAACAACAAGGAAAGTTTTAGGTTCTTCTGTTCACGCTTCAATAGTCTCTTCACAGATCTCTTGTTTATTTTAGTGGGACTGATGTTCTGGGTTTTTTTTTTTTTCCCCCCTCTTTTATTTGTGGTGCTGGGGCTTGAACCCAGGGCCTTGTGCATTTGAGGCAAGCACTCTACCAACTTAGCTATATTGAGCCCTGACATTGAAAGGTCCTTCAGTGGAACAGGCTTCTTTGACACACTTCCACTTTTTCTTTTTAAATTTGGTGCGTTATGTGCATTACGATTATACATAACAGTGGGTGTCCTTGCTCCGCATTCATTCATGCACATGACACAATTTGGTCAACTGCTTTCCCAGTACCTCCCCCTTTACTGTGCATGTCCATTCTGGAAAAGCCAGTTTCCGTCCTCCAGTGGATTCTGGAGGCACTTCCTGAAAAACAAGCTCAGCACTTTGTCACTGAAGGGATTTGTGTTTGGGTGTGTTCAGGCCGTGGTGGAGTTCCGACGAACCCACTGCACCTGGCCTCTGAGCACAGACGGTTTTGGGGAAATGTCAGTTTCCGCTGAACGAGATGGAATCCATCCGCAAACCTACTGTGCACCCAACTGGCTTTACCCATCAAAGAGCCCAGGGGCAGATTTATAGCCCAGCTTCAAATTGTTGCTTGACCTACAGATTCAAGCCTCACTTTTCCTTTCCCTGAATTTGGGACCATTAGCAGCAACAGCAATATAATTGTATTTAAAAATCATTTTTATAAAATACTTCAAATTCTTTTTTAAAAATGATAAAGTATAATTTACTAATTACAAATATTTCTAGGGTGGTGAATAGGGATTTTACCAAGCTCATTATGTAATTGTTTTATATAGCATAATGAGCCCTCTGACAGATTCTTCCTACAGTGTTCTAAACCACAAGCAAACACACTTTAGCACCTACATTTGAAAAGTGTTTTTTTGACCTCCCTGTCACCTGAAGGCACAGCTGATAACAAGTGAGAACCGCAGGTGGGGGCCTCACCTTATAAAAGTTGCTCTCATTTCTTACACGGATTTTCCTCTGGAGGTTCGAAAATCACATTCAGTCTGGGTTCCTGCATTTCCACGAAGGTAGCTGAAGTCCTAGCTGGTTGCACGCTCATTTCTTCCTCTGCTAGCTTTCATCGCAGCAGAGTGGGAGACCTTTCAAGGGGCTTGCTTGCAAACTCTCTGGGATTTTGTTCCTGCACGTATAAAGACTCTCAGCTTTTGTAAAAGCATTCAGAACCTTCTACCATGCAAACCCACCAGAGTCTTTGACATCTTTCTATGTAGCGTTTCTATAATGTAGATACATCTATAAAAACCCAGGTCTCTTTGGAATCAGTTGGAAATATGTAATATTTTAAAACTTTTTCTTTTTGGAAAAATAATGTGGAACTATCTTAGCAAATTCTGCTGTCTCTGGTATAGGCAGTGACGGAGGTTTGAGTGTCCCTGAGTGACAGCTGGAGTGAAATAAAGTATGTGGGGGTACGAGTGTATCTCCCTGGCCTCCTGACTACCCATCAGGCCCCTTCCTTGCCGTACACCAGGCTTTCCAGCATGGGTCCATGAATGGCTCCTTGTACGACTAGGATTGCCCGCCCCCCTTCCACTATTAGTTCCAGTGGCTTAAACATTTCTGGGTGTGTAAATGAAATAATGAAAATAGGCTCTTCATTCTAGATTTGCCAGTCTCTCTAATTGAACAGCTGCATTCAAAGAGTGACGTTTAATAGATAGATTGAACCTGGGCAGATAGATAATATAAAAGATAATAGAATTTTGATCACTTTCATTTCAACCCACTCCCAGAATAGCTACACTCTTTGAATAAAAAATAGTGGGGGGAATTAGCTGATTTAGTAGGGGAGGAGATAAACCAGAAAATGTGTAAAGTACAAAGTCCAGGAATATTAAAGAAGAGCATATGAGAAACAGTTCTAGGAACTAAGCATTTTACCTAGAGCTGAGAAAAAGCACATGTGTCTAAGTGGAGTGTGTGTGTGTGTTGTTGTGCAGGGTGATGGAGAGGACTAGTCCATGGAAGAACCGGAAAAGATCTTAGACTCAAACTGTATTTGTGGTTTACGAGGTTGTTATGTCTACAAGAATTTTTCTTTAGCAATTATTTGAGAACAAATGGAAAGCTCTCACTGGGAAAGGCATTATTTTCAGTCACTGAATTTACAGTGGCGGAGGGGTTTCCAATAATTGTTGGAGCCTCCTTGAGTTGTGTGGAAGGTATCTGCCATACAGATTGGCGTAGAGACTCTGAACTAAAATTCTCTCCAACTCTGAGCATTTGTAATTCTCTAATTTTGGTTCAGAGTGATAGTTTTGTTTCTGATATCCCCAACTACAGTTATGTAGATTCCAAAATAGAAGAAACTGTGATGTTCTTCCCAGTGTTTCTTAGATATTCTATGGGATTATGACTGTTCTCTGACTTCTTGCTGATGATAGGGGTTTCAGATAGAGAAAGTTGCTCCTTCTCCTCCTCCTCCCCCTGCTTCTCCTTCTCCCCCACAAAGAAGACCTGAACAGTGCTACCGGGTGCCTCTTTCAAGATGGTGGGTCTGAGTATTCTTCCTGTGCTCCATTCTGGCATTGGCCAAGCTCTCACCACAGGGTGAGAGCAGCTTCCGTGGTTCTGTAGAGAAGGAAAGGCTTTCCTCCTAACGGCGTACCCCTGCTGGAAGGATGCAGGGGTAGAGAGAACGGGATCCAACACAATCTGAATGTACATGTTATTCTCCATTGCTCATAAGGTGGAACATTTCCTTCTGTCCTTCTGTCCTTCTGATTTATTGAGACACACTTTGCTGCGTCTCTGCTTGTTTCTTAAGGGATTAGTGCTTCAAAACTTGCTCCAGGAAACTTTACAGTTTTATCAATTAGGACATCTGACTGCACGTATCAGACTGGTTCCAAATGGACCACTCAAACCTTGGACAACTCAAGGGAGAGTTTATGAACACAGTTTGCAAAGGTGTGGGCAGGGAGTAAAGGAAGTATCAGGGAAGTGCAAGGGACAAGTCCCCGGACCTCTTGCCATCTGGGAATCGGAAGGAAGCAGGGGTGGGAGGTAATCTGTAGCGCCTGGCAGGAAGGGTTCGCGTAGGGTTAGCTGTTTGGGGAGGTGTTGACTCAGAGCCAATCTGAGGCAATCCAGCAGGAAACCAGGAGAATACTCGGATCTGGTCTCTCCCCTGAAGCTACCAGCTGGTTTGCCTTCGGTGGCGCTCCTACTGCTCCCGCGTGGCTGCCCTCAGGTCTCCTCCAACAGAGCCCATAGGCACAGGCTCCTGGGGCAGAGGCCCTGAAGAAGGGGCTGTGAGTGCAAAAGGCAAATGGTGGCTACAGGCACCAGCTCTCCCATCTGGCGGTAGGGGCAGAATCGTGGAGAGGACTTGGTTGTATCTCCTGTCCTCCTGGGATGCCAGGAGCAGACTATTTTGGGCTTTTGTCCTTGGGTGGTTCATTCAGTGTCATCTGTGCTGAGTAACAGGAAGGGAGCAACCTGGGGAGAAGGAAATCTTTCCATCCCTTGCCCCTCTCTCACCAAGAGGTCTCCTTCCCATCACACTCTGAGCAGCCCTTATCTCCTTTCTGACGTGCAGTGTGGCAGCATCATGGGGGTCAAGTAGAAGGCCTTCCATGAGCTTCCCCTGGAGTTGGGAATGGAGAATGTCAGGGGCAGAATCCACAGCCATCCTGAATTCTCAGGGAGACTGACTACCCTGAAGTCGCACTTGGAAGACAGAACTGGGGACAGAGCTGGAGAACACATGGTCACCTCTGCAACGTCAGTGCCTCTTGCAGAAGGTCGGCCCATCAGGACTTCCCTTCCTTTCTATTCTGGCTGGGGAATAAACATTTTAAAGAGGTGTTGGCTACCACGCCTACCCCTGTTTGACATCGCAACCTGCATTTGACATCTGCCTCTTTCTCACATATTGCTAAGTGAGAAATCAGAATGTTGAACTCAGAAAACCCAGGGCAAGAATTTGGGCTGTAATATCACAAAAATGTCATGCTGAAAGTCACAGCAGGGATTTCAAGTAGATGTCTATAGCATAGTTTTAGTAGATCTAATGGAAATCATAACTTATTTAAAAAAACTAGATAGGAGTTGTTTAATAAACCAAAGGAAAGGTAGCAGGCTGGGAAAGATATCAGAGAAAAACAAAAAGCAGGTGTTGTGGTGATGGGGTACCACTCTTCTAGTTTCCTGGCAACCTTACTCAGTGCACTGAGAAGACCAGTGTTCTGAGGATGGCCTGCTATTCTCTTGGTCTTGGTATAATTAGAGGAGGTAATAGTAAGCGGTGTGCATTCAGGTATATACCATTGGTACAAAATTGGAAGTTGAAAGATATTGTATGTTGTAATAATACAGATGACATCATCATTCATGATCTTGTATTTAAAAATTTTTAAATAGGTTTGGCAAACTATTTTTCTATTTGTTAACCTACTTCTGAGGTTGGCAAGTGTTTTGAATAAAGGTCCAGATAGTAAACTTCTTCAGGTTTTGCAACCCAGGAGGTCTGTCCCAGTTACTCAGCGTCATCGTGCCTGAGAGTCACCACACAGTGCATAGTGAAAGGCAGAGCTGGTTCCCTTTCAACTTATTTATACAACCAGAAATGGGCTGGAATTGGTCTGCAGGTGATAATTTGCAAACCCTCAACCTAGATTCAAAATTCTTTGTGTCTACCATTTCTGATTTTATATTATAGTGACCTCAGCAGAACTGGGCAAAATACAGAAGCTGAAACCTTCTTTGCTCAGTTTTAGATATACCCAATAAGTTGGTTATATAAATATCTGAATTTTTAAGGTTCCATTTAAAAATCTTGGGAACGACAAATTTTTAGATTTTTTTTTTTTTTTTTTTTTGCTAAAATGAAATTTCAGGGCATTTAGTAAGAATTCAGAATATTAGGAATTCTTCACATCCCCAGCAGTGACCACCAAGAGAAGATGACCCCAGGAAGGTACTCTCACCTTGACAAATGTCCTAGAACTTCTGATGGTTTGGTGGTTTCAAAATGAAACATGCTCTTCCCAAATAATGTCTGGATGTGACCCATCCATCCAGCACAGAAGCATGTATTTCTTTTGGGGTAGGGGGTGAACCATCAATGGACCAAGATGCTATACTAAACAAACAGGGGAAAATGTCCTCTACTTTGAAAAGAGTGGATTTTGTCAACCATGAATGGGAAATAAGCTATGATTTTTCTTCAGTGGCTGAATCTCTTTTTCTCTCTCTTGCCTTTGTCAATGCACTTTAGCCAAAACACCACCAGGAATACTCTTGTCTTTGAGCAGGTTGAGCTTACAGCTAGTTGCAGTACGAGAGAATACACATCATGGTGCCTGGGATGCAAGATGGCCTCCAGTTCTCCTCAGTCGGACTAAACTCCAGCTAGAATTCTTCCTGGCTCTAGGCATTGACCTCCTAGAGTGTCAACATGAGAAAACTGGCAATTTTAAATTCTTTCTCTACCCCATTGAATGGGAAATCTTCTCTCAGCCCTTTGATAGACCTGTAACCAAGAAACACCTTTCTCAAGAGCATGTGAGACATGTCTTAGAAAAGGAATCATGAAGGAGGACAGAGCCCTTGCCCCCAGTCTCCGTGGGGGTAGAAGGCTAACTTCAATAAGCACCAACTAGAAACACAATGGCCCAATCACGTGGTCAACATCCCCTAGAGTCTTGGGTGGTTTCCCACAGGCTCACTTAGCATTCACATCTCTCCTGCCTCTGTTTCTGCAGATTGAGTTCAGTCTTTCTCCCCATCGGATGGTCTTGAATAACATCTACCTTGCCCGTTTAACTCCATCAGGTATAGTTTTCTTTGATAGCAACTATGGGTTATATCAGTCAGGACTGTTAGAACACAGGATTTGAGTATGGTTGGTACTTGTTTTTGGCAGGGGTTGTGGTGAGGGGTGGTCTAAGAAAGCATGAGCTTACCCTGTGAAGAAGCAGGGAACTCTATGAGCCACCTGTAAATCTTACTTATTTTAAGGGCAGACTAGTGTGGGGACAGAACCGTAATTGGCAGAGAAATAGCAGTCACTCAGTTAATGGGATAGGGAACATTTTGTGTTTGGCGAGTTGCACAGTGAACTTGTTTTTATCTTCCATTGTCATGGTCTTTGTGACCTTGTGTGACACTGATGTTCTGGGAAACCACTTCAGTGCAAAGGAACAAAATGACCCAACTGAGCAAATTGGCTGACAGTGGCAGTGAGGTCTACCTGGGAGGTCAGATTGGCTCCCACAGTCAGGGGTTGCTTCTTTCCTATCACCTTGTTACACAGAAAGGGACATGTCGCTGCTGGAAAATGTAAAGCTTTTAAAAATCTAGGACAAAATAATGATTTTGGAATTTATATTTTCAGCAGATCTGAAGGGTCCATTCAGACATACAAACACATATTCTCTGTGTCTCTGAGTCTCATAATAACGATGTCTGATTATCCATGATCTGGATAAATTAGGAAAAAGCTTTACCTTAGGTCATGGTGTGAATGTCAGCCCAGGACCATTCTATCTCTGCTCAGTTCATATACTCGGGATAAGTGTTCTTGGAGGTTGATAGCTGGTAAGTTTAGCATTTATTGTATTTTGGAATGAAGTTCTCATGATAAATAAATATCCCACAAACTCATTGTTTTTGCTGAGTTGAACAATCTCTTATCAGTAGGGTCTTTCCTGGAGAGGTGATAAAACTCTTCCTGGTTGAAAGATGTTCCAGAAACCAAGCCATGGTTCATCAGTTGGACCTGCAAGACCTATTCTTGCTTGGTTGAGGTGAGAATTCACGTGACTGACTTCTGCAGGTCCACCTTGGTCTGAATGAAATATTCTCAGCCTGCTGGATCTTCAGTCCATTGTGTAACAAACAGGGTGCACTCATTTATTCACCCACTGATTCTTCCAAACTCTCACTGAACACTTTCTACATAGCAGAAGCCATCCTCGATGGTGGATACACAAGAGTTAATAAAACAGGCTCTCATGGGTCAGAACATTCATGGAGAGACAGGCGACAGAAAAACACACCAATAAATAATGTGACGAGTTGAAAATAAAAACAAAGTTATTTTGGAAATAATCATAGGAAAGTGGTGCATAGACTCAGTCTTCTCTGAGAAGCTGAATTTAAGCTGAGACCTTAAAGGAGAAAAAGCATCGGTCATGCAAAGATTGGGATGAAGAGTGAGTTCCTTCCTTGCCCTTTCCACAGTTGATCCAGCACAAGTTTAATTAGTAGCCTGCTACCATTGTCTGATTTATCCAACATTTGCTTGCTTTGCTGAGTCTGAAACCCTCGTTAAATTTTGTTCATTTATATCACATTTACACTGAGATTTTTATCACACAGTTAATGTGACTGCTTGACCCCTAATGTCTCACAAATGCATGCTGCCTTTAAGTGATGGAGGCCGGACACTTACCCTATCTTGCTTTGTGATATTCACTTGGTTTTCCATGGTGTGAAGGGCAGTTTTCTTTTCATCTGAGTTTCTGATGGTGAGAAGTACCAGCTTGTGTTTGTAGGTTTGATATATAGGCTAAGATCCAACAGCTTATCACAGTTTTATATAGATCAATACACCTAGGAAAAGCATGAAATCCTGGTACCTGGTCAGTTTAAATCTTTTTGTCATTTCCCATGTCCTGTTGACAAGTTTAGGAGCTGTCTATTGATGGAGGATTGGGACACACACACACACACACCTTCCTCATTATCCCCTTGAACGATTTTCTCTTCTGTACTACAGGCTGTGTGAGTGACATGTCCATCTTTCATTTCCTTCTGATTCTAAATCTCCATATCAGGATTCTGCCTCCCTTTCTTTCATCCTGAGCATCTGTGCGGTCACAGAGTTTGTTGGAGTACCTATTGTTCCAGGTCTGTGCTGTCTAATACAATAGCCACTGGCTATGTGTGTCTATTAAGATTCAATAACATTAGTTGCAATTAAAATTTTAGTTCCTTGGTAGCATTAGTCAGATTGCAAGTACTTAAAAGTATTCTGTCATCACGGAGTATGTACAGAACTTTGATGTCATCCCAGAAAGTTCTATTGGGCAATGATGCCCCAGGCTATTACCACAGTTTCCCAGTCTCCAAAATTGTGTGAGTTCTCAAGCAAAGTCTATCATCATCTCCTGTTTCTTGCTGTCAGAATTAATCTTTCAAAGAACCGTTCTAGATATTTTGCTCCCTTGATCAAAAATCTCCGATGGGTTTCTTGTTAACTTCAGAATTGAGTTCATGCTTTTGGTCTTGATACTCATGGTGTAAGAGCTAATCTCTTTTTCTACTCATACAATTAGCAAACCTTTTTCTCTTTTATTGAAGATGTTGAGTTTGGGCAAAGTGAACAGGAGGACTGGTTCTATCCCATGCTGCTGATAAATTGGCATCTTTCCAGAAGCAAATACAGCAGGAATAGCAAAATACTTAAAATAAGTATATCATTTACTTGACTAATTTCACTTCTAGTAATATCATCTTTAAATCCAGTTAGGATGATGTTCATCACAGCTTAATCTTTGGGAAAAATCAGAAATACTGTAAATGCAACAGGAAAACATTTGAGTCAGTTATGCTGTATCTAGACCTGTGAGTCTCCACTTTGTAATCTTGATAACACAGAATGTTTTATAGCGTTATTTCCTTCCACTTCACCATTCTTCCATCACTGCTTTATGCACATCAAGTACTTTACGCTGACCCTCCATTTTTTGTATAAGCTATTCTGCTGCTGGAGATGTTTTCCCTCTCTGGGCCCCAAACGCCCACTGAGCTTTGGAACTGGGGGGATCCCCTCCCTTCCTGCCCACTCCTGGACTCCTCCACCAGAGTTGGCAGTTCTTTTCTTTATACTCCGTGGCTCCCAGGCAGGGTTTATCATACCTGGTTGCAATTCAGAGCTTATGTATTTATATTTCCTACTCACAAAATACATGATCTCAAAGGCTAAAACAGTGTTTTTTAAAATTTATCATTGTATTTTTTTATGTGACATGGCATCTGGCCCATTTTTAGTATTAAATATTTCTGAATAAATGAACACAGGAATGAAAATATATGTTGCTGTGGTCATTAGTGCTTGGGGGGGGGGTTCAGTGAATGCTGTCAGATCTCCTTTCCTTTTTCCTTTTTTTTTTTTAAATGATAGAGTTGGGGAAATCGATGTGGGAAAGGAGGAGATAACCATAGAAATGAACTAGAGGAATGCCAAAGGTTTAATTTTGTGTTATTGTTAGTGCTAATCCTCTTCAGGCTGTGTAAACTTTGTTCAGTTAAGCAAATACTCCAGAAGACAAAGATTTTATATTTACTGGGAAATGCACAGTTGCAAGTGCCTGTGTGTTTTCAGTGTCCTCAGGAACCTTAGCAAATAACTAACAGATTTGCATTTTCTTTCCACCTAAAGCGAAAGGTCTCTAGGTCCCTTATTGAACAATGACATTAAATAAATACTTAGAAAACAGGACCAGAGTTGGTAGAAGGGATTTGAGTTGATCTTTGATTTTGAAATAGATTACTCACAAATACTGTAGCCCGGTAAGGAGAATAGAATTAATATTACATTTATAATTATATTTGTACTCACTCCACATGCACTGTTAACTTAAGGTTTTAAAAATCATGAGTTTTATATATCAGGCAGGTCAGGTAATTTTGAAACAAATATTCAATTCGTAGTCAAGCAAATTCATGTAGTTGAGAAAAAGTGGATCCTGATATGTCTCCACTGGTACCTTAAAAAAATCATATTAAAAAAATTCATGCACAGCATTTCACCACCAAATCACCCAATTTTATAGCATATGGTTGGGGATCAGGAACTAAATTCATCAAGCTTATCTAATTTTGGATGCTCCATAAATAAATAATAAAAGAAAAGTCAATAAATCTAAATCACCTCTCCACATATTTATTTATATAAACTTGTATTTTCAAGAATTTACATAATAATTTATATGGAGAAATGCTCTGCAGGGATTTTTGTCATCAATACTTGTCAGAGCACTTTGACTCTACCCAAATTTATGAATTTTGCTTTACATATAGTGAAAAAGAAGACAGGAAGATGGTGATTTCCTGAAAGTGACAAATCAAGATGCTGGAAACTTGAGTGGAAAAAAATTCTCGGATTCCACTTGAAAATAGGAGACTTGACTATCTGTGTTTCTTGAAGCCAGGAGCATTATCGTGAGAAGTGTGCAGAGAGGCCAGTTGCTATGGTCCTGGGCCCACAAGGCCACGGAGGGGTGGTCTGATTGCGTGGCCACCTTGGCCAGCGCTCGCCAACTTCTGAGTTTCAGGTAGTTGCTAGTTATTTAATTATTTTACGTGTATCTTTTTTTCTGATGAAATGTAAGTGCCACTTTTGACTCATTTTATTTCTTAATATAGGCTACCCGGTCATGGAGTGTCCTGGCCACTTGGTCTTTGTTCCCAAGTCACTGGTGACTGGTCACCCAGGGTGGTGGCAAATCTGAGGGAGGAAGCAAAACGTTTGGCTGGATTCTTAAAAGCCAGGTAAAGAGGTTGCTCCAGAGACAGAAGGAGCAAGAAGGTCACAGCAGGGCCCGGCAGATTCCCATCCCCATTACCCAGGAAGTGAAGAGCAGGGAGCCTTTGAGGCTTCCTTCAAAGGGGAGCCAGCGGGCCAGGTGGCTGTTCCACTGGCAAAGGGTCCACGTGGTGGGGAGGACTGCTTCTGCGCTCGCCGTGAGCACATTCAATAACTGCTGGCCCGGAGCAGGTTTTCTCCCAGAGGCGTAGCGAGTCTCTGAGGGAGACCACTGAGCTCTTTGGAGAGTTCTTAGAGCATTTCAGAATTTTGTAGTGAATTTGTGTTATACAGTCTTGGCCCACTTTAGAAAATAATACAGTATATTTTTGCCTCTAAATACATTTGATTTTTCATTACCTTTTCTCGGCCTGGATCCTGGAACTAGGTGACAATTTACCTCAGCAAGAGTCCTCTGTTTCCTTTTATGCATTGCTTCTTTGGAAAGAGGCAAAATCATTTTGCTGACAAAGTAATTTATAAACCTCGTCTCAACCACATTCATTGAGGTAACCAGGTTATTCTCTTCTCTAAAAATCCCCATGACTTGCTCTTAGTACTGAATTATTTCCTTTATACCCTCATCGGCCTGCCTGGTTTATGTCATTAGCATTATCTCCTGATGATCTCTTCCTTTTCTTCTACCCAGAAACAAACCTCTTTCCTTTGGTCCCTTCATCTGGTCCTTTCAACTTATACTAAATGTCCTAATCTTCATATATCTAAAGAGAGTGATTGTCCTTTCTTAATAGATACAAACCATCTTCTGAGAAGTCTAGCTTCATTAGTTAAAGCAGGTGACCAGCCCTCATTCAATCAACCCATCGTTTCTCAGTATGATTGTGTGTAGCTCCAGGAAATATTTTCACTATGGTTTCTTAGATTTTTTTTTTTTTTTCCTGATTTGGGAAGGAAAAAATATTAGAGATTTTCAGATTTTCAGATTTTCAGTTTTGAGTATAAGCTCAGTATTGTACCTGTAAGAGTGAAAGAGGGGCTCATGGTTACACATTCGTGTGCTGTCTGGTTGAGCACACAGAAATTCAAATGATCCTTGGACTTGATGTTAACTGGGGTTGGGGAGCAGGGTCATTGTGGGAGTTCCAGAATGATCCCCATCTCCTTGGAGTCTAGGAGTCCTTCACTGCATGGGTTGGAAATGCCCCACCTCTATGACTATTCTCCTTCCTCTATGGCCGTTATGTAGTGGTCAGTAGTGACACACATGTATCTGACTCCTCCACGGCTGAGCCTCAGGCCTGGGATGTGGCTTGGGCCACCCGAGTATAAAGTCGAGAAGACAGGCGAAGCTTTCACACTGCAATGCATTTGCTCCCCAGCCGATCCCGATGTACGATTCAAGGGCTTTTCTCTTTTGGTTACTAATTGAACATTTTTGCCAACATAAGATTTTGATATGTGCCTGGCTTCAAAAAGAGAAATCAGAGGGGAAAACCCCCACTCTTTGTAGCACTTTCCTTCTACAAGATGCTTTTGGAGTCCTTGAAAGTGAGATAGAGTGGTGCACAGGTGTTTTCCTGTTCATCAACATAGGCGTCTGCTGGATTTACCAGGTCGTCATGGTACATCGAAGGTGCATGATGTTGGTTCCCTCTCACCACCTTCATTGGGTTCCTGTCACACATTAAATAAAACTGGTTTTCACCACAGTGTTTAAGACCCAACACATTACATCTCTGACTTGGTCCTCTCCCATCTCATTTCTGACCATACGTCCTTGAACATTCCTCTGGCTCTGCTGGGCCAGCTGCTGGTCCTGTCTCAGGACCTTTCTACCTGCTGTCCTCTCTGCTTGGAGCACTTTTCTTTCCAGATGTTCACCTCAGATCTCTAGTCGACTGTCACCTCCTAAGAGAGGCGCTCCTGACTGTTTAGCATGCTTGTAGAGATTTTATCTTTCATAGTCTTGAGTATCAGCTGAAATTATATTCTATAAGCAACCAGAGCAGGGACGTTGTCCCATCCACACTTCATATTCCCCAAAGTCAAGAGCAGTGTGTGGGTCCTAGGAATCACTTAATAAATAGTGACTAATATTCTTTTGTTAATGTGTCGCTGTATTGGCTACTACCATGTCCCACGAATGGGCTGGGTTGCAGTTGGTATTGCCTCATAAATGCTGCCTCTTGGTCTTGAGAGTGATGATAAATTGGATACCTCTAGAGGATGTGGACGATGGTGCTCTCCTATAATCCCAGTGACTCGGAACTGGGATAGAAGGATAGCCTTGGCAATTTAGTGAGACCCTATCTCAAAATAATAAAAAAATTTAAAAGCGCTGTGATGTAGATTAGTGGTGAAGCACCTCTGGATTCAATATCCAGTACCACACACACACAAAAGAACAGATTTTACTAGATCATGGTTCTCACGGACCAAGGCAGTGAAGATAATTAAAGAAAATGGACTTAATTCATTCAGAAAATATTACCAAGATGACTCCTTCAGTCAGTTATGACCTATGAACCACTGAAATTAGTTCACATGTCTTTAATAACAAAGTTATCTGAGATACGGACACCATGTTGTGATAATACATTTCTTTACCTTCTTTAGTCAGGAGGGAGTAATTCCTGGATGTATGGTTTAGTCAGGAAGGAGTAATTCCTGGGATGTGCCATTGGAAAAAAGAAAATGATTTGGTTTGGGTTTGGGTACTCCCTACTTTGATCCATTCTGATCAAGAGCAGATTTAAGTCAGTTACATTGGGGTGTTCCAAAAAGTTTAGACTTGTATGTCATACTCAAATGGATCAACCAGAGAAATTTAGTAAAATTTATGTAAAAGTTGACAGATAAGTCTGTATTAAAATTTCCTAGTGTTATGGTTTGAATATCAAGTGTCTCCCCAAAGTTCCTGTGTTAATGCAGCGATATTCAGAGGTGCGATAATTGGATTGCGAGAGCCATAACCTAATCAGTCCATCCTCCTTTGAATGGACCGCTGCTCTGGGTGGTAACTGTGGGCAGGTGGGGTATGGCTGGAAGAGATGGGTCACTGGGGGTGTGCCCGGGAAGGGTTCTCCTTCCCTGTGGCTCCTTCCCCCGCTCTGCTTCCAGGCTGTCAAGCACTGAGTGATTTTCCCTTCCATCCTCTTCCACCATGATGTTCTGCCCCACCTCAGGCCCAGAGGGTCTGACCATGGACTGAACCTCTGAAACCATGATCCCAATATAAACTTTTCCTCCTCTAAGCTGTTCTGGTCAGGTCTTTTTCATGAAAAGCTGACTAACACACCTAGTAATGCTGGTATGTGGGTTTCCTAGTACACACATACAGTGACTTTCCTTTACTTCATGTTGGGGAGGAAGGTCTGGGTGTGGGTTAGCATCTACTCTGTGGTAAGGAAAACAGCAGGGATGGTGGCTGGAAATGTCACAATGCCAAACGGAAGGAGGTCTCCATGTCCAGTGTCAGTGCTCGGAACTGCAGACTACACATGGCTTTTGTGAGCCTGCCCGCTCCTATTCACGGGCCTCTTCTGCATTATTCTGCTTACAGAGTCACTGACCTTTGACCTGAGTTGCACTATCATGTGCATTTTCTAGTTCCATAGCAGTGACCTCACAAGGATAGGGGTAGAAAGAAAAAAAAAAAAAAAAAAAAAAAAAAAAAAAACTGCCACACTCCACAAAATTTCCCATGATTTAACCGTATCGAAATTTCTTTAGGAATTCTCATACAAGGTTAATTTAGTTAAGTACAAATTACACATACTAAAACCGGTTGGAAAAGAAATATTGTAACTCATATTCTTCTCCATTGTAAAACATTTCCTCTTTGACCATGAACTTCATCTCAGTAACAGCATTAAACTGCCATGTGTAGATTTTAATTAGATCCTGATTTTGACTAATAGGTATGACTTTTTATGTATTCAGTGAAAAAAAGTTCCTTTCTCTCCATGAATTACTATCCCTACTGCATCCCAGCAGGTCCAGGCAGGGTTTGGTCTTTTTTTTTTTGCTTCAGTTGCAGCTATAATCTGTATTCTTAAGGTTCAGAATGCAAAGCCTGCAATCAGCTCATTAGTAGATTTGGCCATTATGCTCAAATTATACATTAATTTCACCTGAATTACTTGGAGCTAAGTAACAACAAAAAAAATCTGCTTCAATATCTGCTGCCTTAAAGGTTATTGAATTCAATCGTATTGAGATAATAGTTTTAAATTAACATTTATATTGAACTTTACAGATATGCAGTTCTTAAATTATTGAAACTGGTTGTTCACATCACAGAAATGGCATGCCAACTAGATTTTGCTTCTAGCCTTTCCCTCTCTCACTCATTCATTATCTTGTCACCACGTTGTTTCTCTGAGTCACAGATAGGGTTATGTGCCTTCCTGCTTGGAGACTGGCTTTGACTTCTTCCACCCTATAGAATTCAGTGCAGACCCCTTTGCTCAGTGTTCTGCGCTATTTATAATTTCAAATCAAGCTGCCTTGCTGACCTCATCTCCTGCAGACACTATGCTTCTCCCACACCTGCCCTCTTCACACTGACCTTAACAAACGAGCCATAATTTTCTAGTCATGCACACACTTTCCTGTCTCTATGCCTGTCCCCGCGTCTTTTGCTCTGTCTGAAGTGAGCCTCCTTCCCTCTTCATTGGGTTAAATTCAACTCAACCAAGATGTCACCTCCTCTGGGCAGCTGACCCTCTAGTTCTTGGCTTACTTCAAAAAGAAGTTATTATAGTCTCTTCCAAGATCCAGCATAAATAAAGAAAAAGGTCTTACTAAAAAGTAGAAGTAAATTCCCTCTTCCCTACTGTTGACCCAGGTAAGCCATTGGATGTGTAATATTTTAGAGTATTCTATTTAAGCTTACAAACCATCAAATGACTCGTGTAAAATTTGTTCCCTGTTATTTATGTTTCTAGAACATGTAAAAGCAGCATTGTTTCTGTTAGCTGGGCTGTTTGTCTTGTGAATCAGCTAGTCGGTGCAGAGACTCCCATGCCCCCCAGGCCATAAAAAGGAGACTCGCCTGGGAAGCTCAGCCTCCACTGCGAGACTGGGTCTGGCTTCCTGAGTTCCCTGGAAGAGGACTCTAGCTTTAGCTCTCTCTTGCTCGTCTTACAGACCTGTTCTCAACAGCTGATCTGCCAGTGCAGAGGAAACCCAAGCACTGAGAAGTGTGTTGTGGCAGAGGAAGCGACAAGACACACGGAACGGTTCTACGGGCTCAGGGAACGCTTCCAGGAGGAAGGATTCTTAACTGGAGACTTGAAGTAGAAGTTGGTGTTAGGAATTAGCCAGCTAAGCAATAGCAACTCTCAGAAGACGAAGGAGCCTATGTGGGACCTGGACGTAAAGGATGCCAGAGTGGAACAGTCCATTCAGGGTGTGTGTGGGTGCAGGGCAGCTGCCCCCGGAGAGCAGCACCAGACAGGCAGAGGCCAGATGTTCCAACGAAGTTCAGTTCAGTTCAGCAGTCAAACACCTTTTTACAAGAGTAGCTTCTAAACGTTTTTCTCCTTACCTGTTTATTTTTAGAGTTCTATCAGACAGTTAACGTTTAATGAGTGCCTACTATGTGCAAGGCACTGTGTTGACTGCTGTGAGGAACAAAGGAATTTGAAGATCTCAGTACAGGAGAGATAAAGCCTGCATATAAATAAGTATGATGCAAGGTAGAAAGTGATAAGTGCCATATGAGAGATAAAAATAAAATGCTACGGGTTCAGAGGAGGGAGGATTCACACATTTATGTGTGGCTGACCTATTTTTACTAACACTGTGATAATCTTAGCTCTGCGACTCATCTCAACCACGGTGATGTTAATTTTGCAACTACTTTGACCTTCTTTGGGGGACAATTCTTCAAAAAAAATTCCTATTTATTGTACAAACTAGGTCCAACTCCTGAGTGTCTGCAGGCTGACTGCTAGAGTGGAACTCAAGACTCAGAGTTTTGGTGGGGGGAAGCTGTAAATGAGAGGTGGTGGTAGAAATGGAGGTTGCCATCAATCAAACCTGGGATCTGTGCCTGTTAAGAGGGGGCTGGTGTAGAATTTTAATTGCTGTGAATGGACAGAGGGGAGAATTAAGAAAAATCAGGAAGTATTATTAATGTTGGAATAGTAGGTTTCTATTCTGTGTGCAGTTGCTGTTGCTTTGCTCATGGAAGAACACATTTAATCTGTGAAAAGACATCCTTCCTTTCACTGTAAGACACCTTCTGTGCACCCTCCTGAGTGGACACCACCAAACCAGAAGGACTCTACCCCATCCATAGCTGGCGGTGGCCAGCTGTGCTTCCTCAGGCACCCACAGGCTCAGCTCAATGGGTTAGTGGGCCCAATTCACCCCACCTGCTAATTGGATGTCCCAATGCACCAGATGAAGAGCTCAGGATTAGTTCTTCCAAGTCTAGCTTTGTGCTCACCGAGTGTGATCATTTTATCCTAAACCCTGCTGAGTTTACCCAGCCGCTAATACTGGAGTTGACATCCTTCTTTGAACAGGTGGTGCTAGCCTGTTAGCAGAAATAACTGTAACTTTCCATTCCCTTGAAATAATACTGGTCAGAACCAATACCTTGTACTTAATCTGATCCCTCAAGCAAACATTGCCAAAGAGGCAAATAGAGCAAATGCCGCCTGGTGGAAAAGCTCCCAACTCAGAGCTGGATTCCCAACTCTTTGGCTCAGTAATTATGTCACTAGGGCAGATCGGTTGCGTCTTTGAGTCTCGGTTTCACCAGCAAAATGGATT
This sequence comes from Sciurus vulgaris, assembly GCF_902686455.1. Taxonomy (NCBI): domain Eukaryota; kingdom Metazoa; phylum Chordata; class Mammalia; order Rodentia; family Sciuridae; genus Sciurus; species Sciurus vulgaris. Next base: position 9,984,493 of record NC_136469.1, read on the forward strand.
ATTGTGGGATTAAACATGAAGTATAAACATAAGGCTTAAGATGCTACATAAGGTAAAGATTTATTTATTGACAATCAAAAGCCTCTTGACATCGAAAAAGCTTTCTCGTTTTCCTGGCTCGCACACGTATGGTCGCTTATTGCAGCTATTTAAGAGATCAAAGTGAGGACTTTGTTCCCTGGACATGCAGTTGGAGACACTTTCAGAGAGTGAAGATGAGTGTGATTTTTTCTGCCCTTTCAGGAGTATATGCATGTAGGCTCATTAAAGAAATGGTCATTTTGGTAAATTCAGTCAGTTGAAAATGAACCTTACATTCCTTGTAAAAATGGCATATTATTCCATCAAACTTCATTTTCATACATTTCACGTAGAATATGAACATTTAAGTGAAATAACATTTCAGGAGAAAGAAAAAAGGACAGGACAGTAATTACAACCAAACTTTCCTTGAGCTGACAGCAGCCAACTCATTTATTAAGTCAATGTAGTCAAGCAACACAGCACCATCACACTTGATTGAAATCTTGGCCAAGTCTGACAGATGTTCTCTTCTCATTGTCAATCTCAAGTACATTTTAATGAGTTTCAAGTGGCTGGAGCCCCCCTCTGCAGATGCCACTGTTGCTGAGATTGTGAACAGATTCTTCAGGGCAATGGGTTCTGTGTTTAATAAGCGGTGCATGGTAGGTAAGGGTAGAAATCATCGCGGCAAATGCACTCAACTCAGGAAACAGCCGCTCTCGGTCTGCAGCTGATGAGCTGCCTTCAAATCAGTTGAATTCAGAATAGTGCCCCAAAGCCAGTCTGTGTGTACAACCGCTCCAGTCTTAAAAGTTGATAAGAGATTTCAAAACTGCAATCTCTTTGGAGAATTAAGAAGATTCCTACTTTAGGAGACTCGCTGGAAATATGTTTAAAATGGCTTTGCTATTTTTTTTCCCTTTGTCCATGAAATCACCGTGTTCAGGGAGTGCGGGGAAGGGAACAGCTTACAAAGTAATTCCTATTTATTTGTATGTAATTCAAGTAGGTTCAGCATATAGTTTCAGATGGTTATTTTTTAGTTTTCAGAGAGAGAGTTTGGTATTTATACTGGTTTATAGACCTGCTTTTTCACTTTAAAAATTATTACTTGTGTAGAGAAAAGCTGTGAGGATAATATTTCCTTTGGTCAATCTCTATCTCAAACAAAATGGTTTATATATTTTGTATACTATGCCATAAAAATGAATATTGCTTAGCTGCTGTGGTGTATTAGTTTTTTCCACACCAGGATAAATCTACTTTCAATTACTAGCCTATCTCTCCAGTTCAAATGTAATAGAACATCTCCTTTTTTCTTTCTTCATAAGTTAAATATAACTCTTTTCATGATCTAAAGTGGTTTTTCAGGGTGGGTCTGAGTTGAACAATAATTCTGTAAAAAAAAAGAAAAAAAAATCTGTTTGGTCCTAGGAGGCATGTGTTGTTTAAGAGCAGAGAAATTTTTGAGAAAGGGAGCACACCTCCATGTAAGTCAGAGGAGGCGTGTTTCTGGCCTAATTTCATTTATCTGACTCATTGTCTAAAGAAAATGGAACCTGCAGACATGAAGGGATATGCTTTGTCAGGCTATTGATATTTATAACTTGTTCTGTTTCATGCTTGATTTAAAACCCAGAGTCTGTCAAATCCAGATGGCAGGTAAGGACATCTTGGATACATTAATACTTAGCTACCGGGAGGTGGCAAAGGATGTGCTTGCTCCTGAGGAAGGGCAGGGTGGAGAACTGCTGGCCCTGGCATGTCATTGGACAACTGTGTGTCATGTTTTCTTTAAAAATTCCTTATTTACTCTTACCTGTTAGGCTTCTATGGCTTCGTGCCCTCTGAGTATCCTGAGCCCGGCTGCTGCACGGTGGCAATTAGCGTGTGCCCAAGAGGAAATGAGTCGTGAGAGAAATCGTGGGGCTGACGTGTGTGTGACAAGCAGTGGAACGTGGGAGCACCTCTTGTTAGTCAGAAGAGTGTCTCAGGCCGGTCGCAGGTGGGGGTATGACTGTAGGCAGTTCTCCTCTTGCTTGGGGCGGTCTTGGCTCTCTTAGGCCTCGCATGCTCTCTAGGGAGCTGTTAATGGCATTGCCAAAAGTACACAGCATTTAGTGGAAAGCCAACTGAGAAAAAGGCATTATTTTGTGACCTGGAAAGGCAATCAATAAGGTGAGTATGGAGGCTGGGAGGGGGTCTTTCCTCTCCCTCAAAGAGAAGGGCAGTAAGGGCAGAGGTGGCCCCTGGTTGACTGATGGGAGAGCAAAGATGGCGGGTTGGTGGAGTGTGCCCAGAGAGACCACAGAATCTATTTATCTAGAAACGCCTATTCGTGTGTGCTCATTCGAATGTGAAGCTGAAAGGTGGCTGAGATCAACTGCAATATTTAAAGTTATTGTTTACCAAAGCAGCATTCCTGTGTCCTTGGCATTCTTATGAATTGTGGGCAGGATACAGGGGCTGAAAAATCCAACCTCCAGAAAGTGCAGCTTTGAAGCTGTAAAAAGCCATTAAACTGCCTCTGCTGATTACATAGCAGGCTTTTTAGACCGCCAGTCTCCCGGCAGGCAACCCAGCCTCACGTTTCCCTGTTTATTTTTACTGAAACTCCACCACAGATTTTAACCTGAAAGAAAGAAAGAAACATGCAGGCATTTGTTTAAGAAGAATCTGGAACCTCTGTGATCCTCTGCAAGCCGAGGAACACCGGTGTGGCTGCCTATTGTGTGCCACCAGCTGTAACCGATTCAGCTGGAGAGCACTTTATATTCTTCTCTTTAAGCAGTAATTGGTAAGTATATTTTCTGCCTGTTATCAATAGCTTTTATATTCCACGTAATATTTCTCTTGTTTAGAAATATTACGTGGAATATAAAAGCTATTGATTGCGGACAGCCAACGTCTTTTCCATATGCCACTCCACAGGACTGAATAATACAGAAATTCTATCATGCTACCAATGTGACAAATGTCTCTGTCATTAGCTGGCTCTCCAATCTTTGAAAACCAAGGAAAAGGAAATTTCTTTACCCAAATCTCCAGAGAAACCATGGCCATTGTATAAAAATAAATGCCATTTGACTTAAATCTCTCAAAATAGAGGCTTTCTTTTGCTCATAGTTCTTGCATAGATGTGTGTGTACATGTGTACATAAAATATGAATGTGTGATGTGTCCATGTAATCTGCCCTGATCTTCCACATGGCTGACATATATACTGTACATAAATGTGTGTGAATAGGTATGTAGATCGCACAGAGCCCGCTCTTGCCTGGTCTTCTCCATGACTGATAGGTAATCAATTTCCTCATCATATCTGTGTCTGCATCTGCATGCCTCTCAGCTTGTTTTGTGTGTGCACACACACACACATTTGTACTGATTTATAATCCCTCCACTGGTTTTTCACATAACTAATGGTAAACATTTCCAAAGTACCTGATTCTGGTTTGCAATAGGGGTTCTGAGCAGAGTTCAAGTTTTTCTCGGTAAGAACAAAGGAGCTCATGTCATGGCATTTGCCATTTGGTTTAGCAGCACTGGCCCACCTATGCAGCTGTGCCCTTTGGGCCTGCACTCTGCACCTCGCTGAGTGGGCAGTGATATGTGACCAACCTTGGTCCCTGAGCTCCAGAGAACTCTTTCTAATCTGTGTGAAGACATCCTCTGCCACCCATCCAAGCTGTGGAGGAGACAGGTTCCTGTGACAAGGGGGCCGTTTTCTGACTTGACTCTATGGGCTAGCAGGGACCTTGCTGGCACAGTGACCCATGCATTACCTAATGAACGAGGCACTAGCATTGGTGTACTTAATAAGAAAGTCGATCCCTAGGTGATCCTAGGAATATGAGTTATTTTCTTTTTTTTTTTTTTTTTTTTTTTAATATTTCATAAATAATTTATTCATCTTTTTTAAACTTCTCTTTAAGTTTATTATCTCAGATATTTCTTAGAGTAATGCAAAGCAGATTGACACAGTATATTTAACTTTATGCCAAAAAGGATGAAATGCTTTTTTGAGAAAACACAAATTAACTAAATTTATGTAAGAGGAAATATTGAACCCAAATAAATCAATAGTTTAAAGAAGTCAAATTGGTAATCAATAACTCACATCCATTACCCCTTTTATTTCTGGCTTCTTTGCCTAATATTTTGAGAGATTTTTTTTTCATGATGACTGTATTAGTAAATTGTTATTTTCATTGATGCAAAATACACATTTTAGGAATATACTTGAAATTCTTTATCCACGATACTCTTGAGGTTATTGAGTTGTTTACAGCTTGTGACTATTATAACATTCTTTTTTTTTTTTTATTGTAAACAAATGGGATACATGTTGTTTCTCTGTTTGTACATGGCGTAAAGGCATACCATTTGTGTGATCATAAATTTACATAGAGCAATGTTGTTTGATTCATTCTGTTATTTTTTTCCCTTCCCCCCACCCCTCCCACCCCTCTTTACCCTCTATACAGTAGTTCCTTCCTCCATACTTGCCCCCCTCCCTAACCCTAACTCTAACCCTTCCCTCCCCCCCATTATGTGTCAACCTCCACTTATTAGCGATATCATTCGTCCTTTGGCTTTTTGAGATTGGCTTATCTCACTTAGCATGATATTCTCCAATTTCATCCATTTGCCTGCAAATGTCATAATTTTATCATTCTTTATGGCTGAGTAATATTCCATAGTATATATATACCACATTTTCTTTATCCACTCATCAATTGAAGGGCATCTAGGTTGGTTCCACAGTCTGGCTATTGTGAATTGAGCAGCTATGAACATTGATGTGGCTGTATTTCTGTAGTATGCAGATTTTAAGTCCTTTGGGTATAGGCCAAGGAGTGGGATAGCTGGGTCAAATGGTGGTTCCATTCCAAGTTTTCTAAGGAATCTCCACACTGCTTTCCATAGTGGCTGCACTAATTTGCAGTCCCACCAGCAGTGTATGAGTGTACCTTTCTCCCCACATCCTCGCCAACACCTGTTGTTGCTCGTATTCTTGATAATCGCCATTCTAATTGGGGTGAGATGGAATCTTAGGGTGGTTTTGATTTGCATTTCTCTTATTACTAGAGATGTTGAACATTTTTCCATATGTTTGTTGATTGCTTGTAGATCTTCTTCTGTGAAGTGTCTATTCATTTCCTTAGCCCATTTGTTGACTGGACTGTTTGAATTCTTGGAGTAGAGTTTTTTGAGTTCTTTATAGATTCTGGAGATTAGTGCTCTATCTGAAGTATGATTGGCAAAGATATTCTCCCACTCTGTAGGCTCTTTCTTCGCATTGCTGATAGTTTCCTTTGCTGAGAGAAAGCTTTTTAGTTTGAATCTATCCCAGTGGTTGATTCTAGCTTTTATTTCTTGTGCTATGGGAGTCCTGTTAAGGAAGTCTGGTCCTAGACCAACAAGGTGAAGATTTGGACCTACTTTTTCTTCTATACTCTGCAGGGTCTCTGGTCTGATTCCGAGGTCCTTAATCCATTTTGAGTTTAGTTTCGTGCATGGTGAGAGATATGGGTTTAGTTTCATTCTGTTGCATATGGATTTCCAATTCTCCCAGCACCATTTGTTGAAGAGGCTATCTTTTCTCCATTGCATATTTTTGGCCCCTTTGTCTAGTATGAGAAAATTGTATTGATTTGGGTTTGTGTCCGTGTCCTCTATTCTGTACCATTGATCTACCTTTCTATTTTGGTACCAATACCATGCCGTTTTTGTTACTATTGCTTTGTAGTAGAGTTGAAGATCTGGTATTGCAATACCCCCTGTTTCACTCTTCCTGCTAAGGATTGCTTTAGCTATTCTGGGTTTCTTATTCTTCCAGATGAATTTCATAATTGCCTGCTCCATTTCTGTAAGGTACGTCATTGGGATTTTAATTGGAATTGCATTGAATTTGTATAGCACTTTAGGTAGTATGGCCATTTTGACAATATTAATTCTTCCTATCCAAGAACATGGAAGATCTTTCCATCTTCTAAGGTGTTCTTTAATTTCTTTCTTTAGTGTTGTATAGTTCTCATTGTAGAGGTCTTTCACCTCTTTTGTGAGATTGATTCCCAAGTATTTTATTTTTTTCGAGGCTATTGTGAATGGGGTAGTTTTCCTAATTTCTCTTTCTGAAGATTCATCACTTATGTATAAAAATGCGTTGGATTTATGGGCATTGATCTTGTAACCTGCTACTTTACTGAAATCACTTATGAGTTCTAAGAGTTTTCTGGTGGAATTTCCAGGTTCCTCTAAATATATAATCATGTCATCAGCGAACAGGGATAGTTTGAGGAGTGGCGGGGAGAACTGTGTGGACTCAGGACACCGGGGCCTGCCCTGAGGAGGAGGAGAGGAGCGTGGCCACAAGGAATATGAGTTATTTTCAAACTGAGAAAAATACCCGAAGATTTGAGATTTCGTGAATTGTAGCTAATCTAATAAGGTGTAGAATTCAGATCTAACTGACAGAAATTGAAGTAATCAAAAGTCCTTAAATCAGAAATTTAAGATATGATGCAGCTCTTATATTGTAGACTGCATTCTGATAAAGCCCACTACCTAAACACTAAAACATTACAGAAATTTACTTCTTCAGATCTGCTATCTGGAAGGGCATTCTGAAATATAAATGTGGGGGTCAGCAAGATTAGAATGGAGATTTTTTCCTCCCTACGAAGGACAGGGAAAGTATAGGTTAACAGCACGCTCTTTTACGTGGCTCTATACTAACAGTATTTAAATCTCTAACCATTACTCTTAACATAAAAAATAATGTGCAAGTCATAAGCAGATAAACCCAGTTTTGAACTGTGATTTACACGTGAGTCCTGCACCGAACCAGGTCCTCACCTAATGCTGACAGGTTGTTGGGATGAGCTTGCCCGCTGAGACTTCCTCCTGAATGGGCGCCTTAGCTCAGGCCCCACAGCCCAGGACCAGTCCAGTGACGTCTTTAAGGACAAACGAGAGAAGCCATCAGACAATCTCCCACCACGGAGAGCGGCTCTCTCTGAAAGGGGGCTGCAGAGGAGAAAAGACAGCTCTCTGAATTTAGTTGGCACATGAACAGAATAATTCAGGCTTCAAAAGAGACCACCTGCTACCCTTTATAGGTGCTAAGAAATACCAAAATTAAAAGTACAAGAAATACGATCCTCTAAATAGGGAAGGGAAAAGAATGGTAATAAACTTTGAGAATAGACAAGTAGATTGCACTGGTTGCTTTTAAAATGCACTTCCACAGGCAGAGGAACAGTCCCCCAAATTGGACAGGGATGGTCTGGCCCTCTGGGGTTATGCTTTTAACTTACAATGAGGCAGAACAAAAATATTCACTTTTTTGTACTTGTGTCTATGGATCTGTGGGTTCAGTCTTCAGAAAAGGCACTGCTTTTGGGGGTGTGTGTATTGGGGGAAATTTATTTCTTTCATAGTGTTTCATTCCCTGAGGGAAGCCCTGTAAGGTGAGTTGTTTGATGTATGGAAGAGTGTTTTATGTAGCATTAAATCCAGGGTTTTATTATTTTGGGGCCAGACTCACATTTCAGGGCAAGACCAGTATTCACCTTAGTGTATTCTATCCTTTTCTTGGCAAAAATATCCTGTAGAGATCTCCAAATAGCAATTCCCTCAAGCCATAGAACCAGCAAATATCTTACTCACAGCAGAGAGTCATTCTTTCCCCCAAACATGCTCCGAGCTATGAGATTACACCATGATGGTAAATCTTAGGTCTCCCAGCTCTCAGGGGTAGTGTTGAGGGGTTCATTGACAATGAGTCAAAGCACTAATTAGGATGTTTGCAAGAAGGTTTTAAGTTTCAAATGCTACATCTTAACAAGGTTGAATGTGCATAGTTGAAGACACACAGGCATTCATGGATCCAGTCACTTATATATGTATAAATCATAAATTCCCTTATTCCAGTATAATAGTACTAAAAACATTTGGAACAACAGAATAGAAAGAGAATCAATAAGCCAATTAATAAGCAAAGCAGTTGAGTTCATGACTATTTGCAACTCCTTGTGCAATCAGAATCTGGCGTGGCAACATCAATCAGAATATTTCACGACTACCAACCGCATCACAAGCTAGGCGACACATGTCAGCACATGTACACATATACATCTATACATGGTTTCCTTCACATTTCTGGAATTCTCAGCTTTTTTACTTGATCTAATCTCGAAGACATTGTTATTGATTAGAATATGCAAAACACAAGACTTTTGCAAGCACTTTAGAGACTTTTTAGTCCAAGTGGTCAGTGTTAGGTAAAAGTAGAATGGGATGCTTTAAAAACAAACAGTACTTTTCATTTAGATAAATATATTCCTTCTGATAGAAACCCGAAAGCTTTTTAGCTGTGGTATTATTCATTATAACCTGGACTGACTCACTTTAGGATGTGACATTCTTAACATATTAGATGGGCCTCAAATGAAAATTACACTACTTCTCTGCCCTGTAAAAAGTGGATCTGTAGGTAATAAGGCTGAATGATTTTACATGCTATGTGCTGACACATAATGATTCTCATAGTGTGACCCTTGTCTAAAGCTAGCGACCTGCTTTGCATCTGAATATACATAGTCAACTTAAATATGCTGATGCTGGAAATAAGAATTAATGGTTTTTATAAGCACAGTTGAGAGAACATTCCATTTAAAATGCTGAAAACTCTGGTTTAATAAATGAAATAGAGCAGCCAAAGAATTTTTTTTATATGATCTAGACTTCATCCTGCAGGTTTTCATGAAAAGGTGACATGACAGACAGCAGATGGATTTATCTTTTTACTTTGCTGCAAAACTACAAATCAGTTTCATATAAACAGATCTCTCAACCAAATATAGCTTGACAGTAATTCTATAAGATTCATCAAGTCAGGGAGGTGATCATGTCTGATGACATGTAATAATGTAGAAGTGGGATATATTACATGATTCCAATATATTAGGATGGGAATCCATTCAATATAACATTTAAAAAAAATGAAAATGTTTTTCTGTGTACCAATTGATTTCTGTATTCATTTTCTTTTTAGAATGATAAATAATATTTAGACCTTTCACACTTTTACCACCCAGAAAGATCTGAAAGAATTACTAATAATGGGTTTTGGTTTGTAAGTAACACTAAATGTTTTTACATTGAGAGGTCAATGTAAGGCTTTAAAAATATTTTTTGTTTCACTTAATTAAACTAATGTATACATTGAAACAGCATATGGGATTTAGGTAATTGAGTTTCTTATAAGAGAAAAACTAAAAGGTGATGTGCACAAAGTACTAATCAATTGTAGGTTAAACCTCTTATATTTCTCTTATTCAGGGCAGACCTCAACCAACTTCGGAGCAGTGATGGAGAGAGATTCTGGACGTTACCAGAGGCTCTCAGGCTGCACTTCATTCTGATACAGTGACATCTGGCCAACATTCTTTGATGAAATTTTCAATAAATGCTGGCAACTAACACAATTCATTATGCTTTCTCCTGATAAAGGATGTGGGCAAAAATTGCTTTGGCTCTAAAAAAGCTTTCACTTCATTATGGGCCTGGATCAATCACCAGCCACAGAAGATACACGCCGGCGACTTCCTCGCACTCTTTATGCACTTAGGAAACTGTTTTTATTAGGCAGGCATTATTGCTAGCCTCCTCTGAGCTAAATGCGCCTTTAAGTGTATTTCTTTGGTAAAGAGATGAAACCACTATCTGTACTGAGACTGGGGTGAGGTCACCTGCTTATCCCCATTAAGTGACACCATTTAGGTGATGTTTTATTTGTTCTTCTGCACAGAAAGAAATGATAATATATGTTTTTTCATTAAACTGAGAAAGGAAAGCCACGTTACTCAATGATCATTATGCATTTGTGATAAGTGGAGAGGTTAAACCTCATGTCCGGTGACTCCTTCCTTCTCTCCTAAACTTCTCTCTATGTAAGGAAAATTTAAATGCTGCGCTAGGTTAGAGCTGTGGTCTAGAACTAAAGCCAGAAGCCACATCTAACTGCGTCATTGTTTTTCACGTCTTCATTGATTTTATGTCCACGTTTCAGGGATGAGACAGGGAAAGAATTAGATAAAATAAAAACCTTCCTGAAAACAGCTTTTCTGACATTCAAATGAGTTTTAATAACTATCTCACCAAAGACAATCTGATGTATAAGCATTATTTTTCATTGTACACTTGTGGTTTCTGAATATTCCACAATATATTGTAATGGATTCTTTTGGACTAGCTGTATTTAAATTTTTACTGCTTGCCTCTTTCTTGCACCCTCTAGAAAAAAAAGCACAGAATCTTATGTTACCCATAGTGTCAATTAATTCCTTCAGTCAAATTTTCTTTACCCTCAAAGAAAAATTGAAAAGGTTGCCTACCATTCTGTAGGTAGTTTATTTTGAATGTGCTCAAAGAAAAGCATATAAATTAAAATATGTGAGTATGCACAATGGTTCTCACTTGTTAAAGAACTATGAATTATTGCAAATGAAATATGAATTTGAGAACAAATGAGCATGCTGCTCTGATGGAGAATGAGAAGTAAAAAATTCCAAAATAGAGCTTGCAAACCACCCGAGATAGCCAACACATGACTGTTTTCTGCTGTATCTCCACCAACAAACTAAGAGAGGCAACATGTGATCCAATGTCAGGTTGCTTAGTGTTTCACCAATGCTAAGCCATAGTAGTATTATTGGATAGGCTGATCATTCTTCAGCCGTTGTTAAACTGATTGGGTACAGTAGTAAATAATTGGCTAGAAAATACAGCTAGAAAACTTTTTCAAAAAAGAGAATTCTCAACTCGCCCACACTATAATATTGGTGCTATCTAGAAGTCTTCTTGGAAAATATATTTTGATAAATTTATGAGCCTCTCTATGGTCCTTAATGGAATAGGATTTTGTCTCCATGTCTGATACAAATAAATGCCAAATTCATTATCATCTCTATCTGTTCCTGTGAAATATCAATTGACAGTGCTAATGAAATTCATCTGAAGTTTTTGTAAATGGCCAAAGAAAAGAAAAAAGTCAGTCAGGGAGCTGGTACATTTGTACTAATTAGGTAGCATCAGTTGCTATAACAAGTGAACCCAAATGTACTTTAATGGCTCAAAAGTACAGGGGCAGTTCCAGGTTGCTCAGGTGCTTTGATCTGCATAACCAGTAAGGACCAGGCTGGTCAGGTCTGCCATTGTCAGCTTGAGGATTCTAAGGTCGTCGTGGGAACTGACACCAAGCAGGTGGAGGGGAAGAGGCTATGCATGGCCCAGACCTGGAAGTGGTGGACTTCACTCCCTGTTACATTTTGTTCACTAGAACTTGCTCACGTGATCACAGTTAGTTACAAATGAGAATGAGAGTGATACGTTTGAGAAGAAGAGGTAAAGTGTCACCTATTGTCAGCAACAATGCTGTATTCATGAGCCCACAGGAAAACGAAATGGAACTTGATTCATCTGGATGCTACAGAAATTTCCACGAAACCACTTCATGAGATGGAATCACGAAGGATGCATCTTCTGAGCTGGGATGAGAAGGTGGAATTTTGCTTAATTAAACACCCATTTAACAGAATTTGAATTTAGTGACTGGCACTGACTTCTCCCATTCTTTCATCTCTCCCCTTCCATTCTGCTTCTCTTTGGAAAAAAGCATGAATTATATCACAAGCTATAAATACTTCAGCCAATGTTTAGGCATTTTTAGCAGTGATATTTACACTTTTAAAACATTTACTTATCCTTACATAATAATATGAGGGCCCTTGCTAAAAACCACAATATTATGCAAAATTTCATTTGCAAACCATGCAAAATTAGAGTTGTTTTGACTGAAGTAACTACAGGACCCCAGAGTCCCTGCCATCCAACCTGCCTGTATCCCTTCTCCTGCCTCATGTCAGACCTGAAAGAATCTCTAAGGCACAGGGTGTTCTACATCCCCCAAGAGTCATATGCCAACAGCCGCTTCTTGTGTACCTCCGCCATATTGCAGTTGCCCCTATGTCTCCAGGTTCATAGGCCTGTTTGGGTTATTTCTTGTGTGATATTTAAATAATAGTTCAGGCCTTTATCCACTTCAACTTCCTCTCTGGGTTGCTAAACAATATTTCCAAGGAGTTTCAGGCAGAATCCATTTCTTCTCGTTTCCCACGTGCTGAGTCGAATACCTTCTTCAGTGGTCCTTTTCACTTAGAATCTTTTCTATTTCCACGTCTTGGTTCCAAGTTGATCGAAATGGGCGATCAGCTCCACACTGCTGTTCTGCTCTTCACCTGCACAGGAGACAGCATATGACCAGGCTGTCCCAAGGCGAGGCTCATTCTGGAAGGCGGTTGCATGTTTTCTTAAAGCACAATAGAGACAAGGTTTATTTTTTTGCGTTAGCTGTCCTGAAGTGGGACCAGACCACCTCCAGGAACATTTTGCAGCCCATTTTTCTTGCCATTGCCCTGAGATCTCTCCCCTTCTCTCTTTCCCTGATCTTAAGGACCCTGGTCTTCTCTTCAGAGTGCAGCCTGTGGAAAGTTAAGTTTTTTCTGTCTTTTTTTCCACAGGGTTTACTTTGTCTCATTCTGCTGATGCCAGGAAACTATATACACAAATATATATAAATAATAACTTGTCAAGGCTTTTTTTTTATTTGCTAGAAAGCACATCTTCTTACCTAAAGAATTTTTCCAACAGGTCTGAAAGCAACACTCTCCTCTGTACTGGATCTTTCTTGCCATTCTACTCCTGACCGGAAGCTTGTACAGAAGGAAGCTTTTACACATGGGCTCATGGGTTCTTTCCTTTTGGAATGCAAGATTGAAAAAAAAAAATAGCTTGGAATGAATGCACAGTGGAACCTGCATACAGAGACAAAGACACTGTGCAGAGATCAACGATAATGTTCCTCCCTGGAACTCAATAGAGACAGCCCATGCACCTCGTCTGTTCTCTCCTTCCCACTGAGGACACTATCCCAGGTTTTTAACTTTCTTCACATCACTATGCTTTTTGAATAAATAATGTACTATGGTCAATAGAGGGGTGGGGTGGCTCCTTAACTAGGTTGAGCAGGAAACTTGACCAGACTGTTTAAAAAAGAAAAACACTTCTGAAGTACGACACTTGCTGCTTTCTGGACTCTATCTGATTTCCATAATGCATGTTCATCGCGCACATGCTTATTACAACAGATTGCTAAGTTAACTTAGCACGGCTTTTCTGCATTTATATTTTCTCCCAATTTAAAGTTTTAAGAGACACCAAGGCAATTTTGACAGCTACCTAATAAAGCTGAAATTCTGCCTGTGATTGTTGAGTCCTGGGACCCTGGTTGCCTTGGGCTCTGTGAACGCAGGTGTATGCGAGTGTTGCATTGATCAGGATGAGTCTGCCTGCAGTGAGCCCTGGGCGTGCTCTGGGCTGTGAACGCGAGGGGAGCGAGGGACGGTGTAATCACTGAGAGGGCTGCTCAGATCGATGCTCGTGACACCAACCGTGAACCTCTCTCTGGAGGCGTGCGCTGCAGCTGTGAAGGCAAGCAAGCCACAGTGTGACGGGCTGGAACTTCAATTTCTCTCCATGTAAAAAAACTAGAGCAGAGGTCACAGCTGAGGGAGGAACAGCTCTGCTCTTTGGGGTGTCGAATATTCAGGAAACCTGTTGATAATTCCATAAAAGGCCTCCTTTAATTCCAAACATATTCCTTTGCATTGGGTTGGTAGGGAAAGGCAACTGAAGGAAATCTGCCATGCTGCACACAGTGGGAAGGGTCACGCTGTTTTCTGAGGGTTGCCTGGAATAGGGGAAGGGAACCTCTAGAACTTCAGGGAGTAATCTGTCCCTCAGCACCTGCCCAGGGGCCAGGGGGCACTTCAAGCCAATTCAGCCAGGTTGCACCTTCTAAGAACGCCACGGTTTCATTTACTCTGAGATTGCCTTGGGCTGAAATTTGTCTCCCTGTTCTTTGTGGTTTTAGTCCAACTTCTAACACCTGGAGACATCTTGCATTTGTTCTAATCTCTCTTCTGGAATCTTCCAAAGGTTCGAATGCAGCTCTTGCTACGCTGTCACTTTCCTAGTCTTTGTTAATTCTAGTATTCTCCAAATGCTGTGATTTGCAGACCCTTGGTTATTTTCATTGCTATCCTGTGGTTAACTCTTGCAAGGCGACAACAGTGGAGCTCAGAGCAAAGGGCAGTGTTCTAGATTTTGAGGGGCAAAGTCACAGCCTCATGGGATTATTTCTTTTCTTTTGGTTGGCATTGAAATTTACCTACAACCCAATGTCGTGTTAGCTATTTTGGTGGTTATGCTTTGTTATTATGACAGGAGGGGCATTTATTAAAAATAAATAAAGACTACTCTTAAATTGAACAGTTGATTGCCAATGATTATGCATTGTTAATATTTATTCTCATCAAGTTATACATCATTAGCTACAATCTGCTTTAGAACCCAACATGAAAGGTTTTAAATTTATTGTTAAATGGATCTATCTTTTAAGTTAGTCATCAATACATTTAATAAAAATGTCTGCACATTTGCTAAAAATACCCAATATGATAATTAAATGACTGATAGCAGTTGGACTGGGCAGGGCGAAGTGTATCTTTCAACTAGTTCCCTACATTGAACTGATATTGACTTATTAATTTATTGTTTGGCTTTTTTTCAAACAGCTATTAAGCCCTTGAATTCCACTGCCATCCAGCCTCCAGGTCTGCTAAGGAATCATGGGGAAATTAGTCATTTTTTCTGAAATTCTTATTTACTTGTGTGGGTTATTCATCTTGGGTAATGTCGGGATCCTGTTGCAAAGGAGATGAAGTTGGCATGGTTTGTTCTCAGTGGAGCCATGGAGCTGCTAGTAATTGCTATTTTATCTAAAACATGTCCGCGATATAGAAATTAAAATTTTTACTCTCAAATTTTGCCAGAGATGGATATAAATTTATTAGAACATTTGGAGAATGTAGGGACACAGGCACTGAGAAAGGGTCATGAGAATTTCCACGTACCTAAGGGACTGCATTCTAATTCTTGCTGGTAGGAGAAGGTTGCCCTTTGTCTTGTCCTGGTTGTTGGCTCTGGTAGGAGACTGGATCCCGCTAGGGCAGAGCAGAGATGCTCAAAGGCTGACAGAATGCAGCATGTGTACTTTCCAGAATCCACTTTCTCTCACTTATGGAAATTGGATTAATTTTTGGCTCCTAATTTTTCTGAATCCTCTCCCATTGTCTAGATGGTTGCCACTGGCCATTCTGCCATCACCGCTGGGTACCCTTCCCCACCGGCAGGTGCATTTCACCTGCACTTGGAGACTTAAGGGTAATTTAAAGCAAGCCAGCTTTTCCTTATCATGTCCTTGTTTAATCTGTAGTCCAGTCCCCTGGGGGCCAAGCCTGTTCTATCATTTCTAAGGCAGGGGTCACTTTTCTTATTCAAGAAATGGAAGCAAAATAGAAGTTGAGTAACTTTGCTGCTTCTCTTTCTGGGACATCTCCGTATCTCATGTCTCAGTGTCTTCTGTGCCCAGTCACCTAAAGCAAATGCCACTGTGTGCTAACTCTATGTCAGGTCTGGAGATAACTATTTTATTTATAATATTATTTACAATATTTAAAAATATTATTTATAATATTTTATCCAATTCTCAAAAAACCCAATGAGAAAATATTCCTACTGTTTAATTTTTAAAAGATGTAAATAACTGATATTAGATAAATTTTCCAAGGCCCACAGTTAAAGAAACAAATTCAGGCTTAGAATCAGGTCTGCCTCTCTTAAAATCCCTTTATCTCCCTAGCAATATATTCTGTGGTGCTACTTTAGAAATTCCAGCACTTCGTTTCAAAGGCTCAAGTGCAGGGTTTTTGCCATCCTACTTACACCCCTCCCACTAGGTCGGTGATAGTGTATTTGCCTGTTTTTGGTTATGAGACTCGGTCCATTTTTTATGCATGCCTTTTCAAAATGCAAATTCATTGTGTTTATCTGTAGCTACTGTGGTTTCTTTTGATGAATCTGCGTGCTCCTTCATTTAGATTGTATTTTCGGGATGCGTTTTGGAATCAGCTCAGACTTGAGCCGTACATCTCAAGTTGGTGTTGGTGGGCTTCATGAACGGTGTAGTCAAAGCAGACCTGTAGTCAACTGTAGCCAGTCCTTACTGGGCTCCTTACTGCTTTCATCAACAGGTAGCCTTGCAGGTGTGGAGGTCACTCGACAGGCATGAAGAAGCATGCAGGGCCTGTGACCAGCATGCCAGGGAATAGAGCCTGCATCATTATGGCCACGTGCAGGGTAAGATGTGTCCGTACACCCTTTCTTTCAACGTATGGGTGAAGCTGGCATGTGCAGGGATGAGGCAGTTTGGCCAGAGAGAAACTACAGGACCAGTCCTGATCCTATGCGTGAGGACATATCGTCTGTAGAGGGCGAGAGATGATTATTTTTTAGATTATAGTTTTGCTTTGTTCATCACCAGATTATTGCTCAGGCCTCATTTTTGGACTTTCATAGTCACTTTGCCTATGTGACAGAATTTAGGTTTCCTGGGAATCTAAACATTCATAAATATTAAGTTTTAGAATTAGAAAAATATATTTTCCACTTTTTAAAAGATACAATAAGTCTCAAAATCATGTTTTCACTTATGTCCAAGTTTTCTAATGTCAGAGCCAATTTTGCAGCTATCATCAGTGGAAACACCAGCTTGCTGCTTGAATGTCTTTGTTTACATTTTAAGGTAGAGTTCTTGAGGCTTCATTTTAAAAAATGAATTCAATCAGGCTTTAGATATAGATGTATAATTTTCCAGTCTTCCCACAATTATTCTGGCAGTAACTCTTTGGGAAGTCTGTATATTAGAGGTAATTTTTTCAAACACTGAAACATGTGTAGCACTTAAGTTTCTTTCTGTCCAAGAGTCTGACCTATGTCTGGGTCTCCATCTCCGTCTCCATCTGTTTATCTTACAAAATAATTTAAGACTCAGAAGCAGGACTGAAGTATAGCTCTCAGGACAGGCACCTGCCATCTGAGCTGTGACGAAGGATGATAATGCTACTTACCTTGTGACTGAAAATGAAAAGCCCTTTATGGATGATATAACTATAAAGACATTAGTTATCTAAAGTTTGGCTTTAGACCCTGGGCACAACTGATTGCCACTCTTGTCTCATGAATATTGTACTCTGTCTTCCTCACAGCCCACATCCTGTCTCTGCAGGTCCCTTGCCCTGGTGTCGTTCCGCAGAGAGCACCGTCTTCACAGCCAGGTATAGCAAGTCAGCCACCAAGGAGCTCCTCATTGCAAGAATGTGTCTCCTATGTAAATCAGCACATCTTGCTCATTAACACCGCTCAGGATAATCAGGCCACGGAGCCACGAGCATGTTGGAAGAGATCCAGACTGCTCCCAACCCAGCTAGGTGGAAGCAGACTGGGATGTGTCTGGAAACCAGACTCTGCTACTAGCTACTACCTGCTTCCCCTGCAATCTCTGATTAGTAGGGAGGGCGGTTAAATGCCCCCACCTGACAGAACTCTCAGATGAAGCCAGACAGAATCATCTCCCTTGACTTTATATACATCACAGGAGCATCCTCAAATAACCAATGCTGCATGCAATTTATTTCCTCTTACCCTCTGTTCTTCTGAATGACACTGCTGGCAGGAGGTTTTGCCACTTTCAGAAGGTTCAGGGCCTGAGTGGGTAGCTGGCTGCCTCAGTGGAGATTTATCATGTAGAATAATTCATTGAGCCATATGTTCCAATGAATATATACAGAACATTGTAAATACATCCACCGAATTTCTCATTTGCTACCAGAGGGAATCCATCTTTTCCATTTTCTAGCAGAGCACTTGGCTACAGATGTTAGAAAATATTTTGCTTTAAGTTTTGTTCTGACTGTTCCCTCTGGTATGATTTACCTGGTTTTTATTCTTTGCTAAAGTCTAAGCTCCGGGTGGATATTTCACTTGGAAATACTATAAGCACCCTTGGGTATTTGTGGGCTGATTATTTCCACCAGAATAATCTCTCCTGGCGTTTGCCTATCGTAGCAGAACGACAGTGTCTCACATGCCACCTGTTTAGGCACTTGTTCCCGTGTGAGGCAGGAAAGGATTTGATTATTACCCTGAATTCAAGCATCACAACAATGATCTGTCCTAACCGTTTGGGATCTTTGATACAGACACTCTTGCCCAGCTGGTCCAGCCCACGTGGCCCCTTCTGCCTCTACTTTCCCAGATGGGCCTGCAGTCCTTGGTCTTGAACGACACCAGTATCATCCCCGTAGCTGGATCTCAATTCAGTGTCCGTTGATATCAACATCAGGTCTACACTGATCAGGAGGAGAAGCAGTTGGCAGTTAACTGGAAGATAGGTGCTTGTGAATTTGTTTGTCCTTGATAGAGCTGAAAATTTTGGAGGCAAGCGTAATAGGGAAGATGCTGGGAACTGGGAAGAAATAGAGGGACCCAGATGGTAGGAAGGACAGAGAAGTAATTGCATCTGCTTGTATAAATTGTATTTTTGTAGGGGATCCTGACATTTGTGAGCCACTGAAAATCATTTCCTCCTGCCTAACCCATGTGTGTTACCGTGACCAAAGCATGAATTGGGATGTGTGGGTTATTCTAAGACCTTAAAAATGGAAACCATTCATACTTGTTGGTAGTCTCTCTGGGACAAGACGGTCTAATCTCCACTACTTCTTCAAATTGTTTTATTGACAAGACAACTCCATTTTCCATTCAGGACAGAAGAAGATCTAGAAAGGAAAAAGAAAATAAAAACCAGGAAGTTAAATTATCAATGAATATCATGAAAAAAATAAGTTAGTTTCCTCTTTTTCAGTTTTTATTATGGAACCTCAGAGATCTCTTACAACCTACTGACCTTCTTCAAATGTCAAGGGTTGCCATTGCTTTGGAGACAATTGGCTTTAAGTTGTAGATGAAGAGAAGGGAAACAATATAGTGGGCTGGAAACTGGTTGTGGCTGGAAGGTTGACCACTTGCATGGAAACATAATAAGGGATTTGAATATTCATACTTTATTTCTACCAGCAAGCATGGAATGAAAACTGAAAATTAGGGTTAAGAGCTGAATTTCTCTCATGTAGGTATCAGTGATAATTTTCTAGTACGGTTAATACACATCCCCTTAATTTTTCACTCCATCTATTTCCTTCAGTTGTCTAATAAAGGAGCATTCCTCCATTCCTATGTCCCCCGCAGTGGTCTGTTAATAATCCAGGGAAGAACATGCTTGCCATTGGCTTACGGAGATTGTGTGAAAGAAGCTGGTGACAGTAGACACAGCTGCTACCAAGAAACACAGTTTGTTGGCAGCCTGACAGCTGTTGACTGTTTGAGTGTGTAAGTAGCACGGCCCCGAATGCCCTCCAGCAATCCTATAGAAACGCTGAAACTCTCCCAATTGAAGACACCACGGATGGGACTGTCATGACCGATTGTGCCCTCCTTTATCAAGGGTAGTTTCATCTTATCAAGTTAATGTCATTTCTGAGCAGAAAACAGGAACAAGAAAGAATGTGCCTTCCAGAAAAGCAAATTCAAAATGGCACCTGACCATTTATTGTCCATAAAGTTAGCTTTCAATTAATGACACAAGACCAGGCTCTCGGATCGAATTTTATAATCCTGCTTCTATTATAATTTAAATCCGCTGTAATGTGCTCTCATCTCCATCTTGAAATGGCTCAATGCTTGGTTTAAAAAACAAGAAACATCTACTGTCAAGCTTGTTTTTGCCTCAGAGTTCCACAGATCTTCAGTGTAGAAGTGTTAGATTATTAAACAAGAAATTTTATAATTTTTTTTTTTTTTTTTGGCTGTGCTGGTGATCGAACCCAGGGCTTTGGGCTTGCAAGGCAAGCACTCTACCAACTGAGCTATCTCCCCAGCCCAGACTGTATAATTTTTGAAATTAGAGGAAAATAAGAAAGCGTGAGATTCTACATGTGTTAGCTCTTCATCACTATCGTGAAATACCTGACACAGGAAGAGGAGGAGGCTCATTTAGTTCACAGCTTTAGAGGTCTGAAACCCAAATGCCGTGGTGCAGGCTCAGTGCCACTTTTTGCGTCCCCTCATGGTGCGTGGTGGATGGCCATAGAGGGAGTGTATGTGAGGAGAAAACAAGTGACTATGTCTCACACCAGGATCAGAGAGAGAGGAAGAGACTGGGGTCCCACAATCCCCTTTGAGTTTATGTTCCCAGTGACTGAAGGACTCCTCCCAGGTCCTACCTCTTAAAGGTCCACAGCACTTCCCAAAACTGCCACCTGGGTGACCAAGCCCTTACCTATAGAGCTTTGGAGGACACTCAGATTATACCCAGACCATACCACTGCTTTAGTGTTTAAGATGGAATTGAAGAATTGATAGATGATGTCTATAGCTTTGCCTGCAGTTTCATAGATTAGAAATAATGCATCTGCATTTCTCATTATAATGAGTCTGGTTTACCAATCCTGTAGGTTAGATTATGAGTAAATGCTGTAGCCAGGAGTTGCTTCAGTAATAGCTTTGTCCCAATTCGGCATCGTTCTTTACTTTCTTGCTACATTGAAAGCTGAGTCAGTCTTTTTCATGTTATGCTGGTCTCTTTCTTGTACAATGGAGTGCTATGCTAATTGAAAACAATTTTTAGTTTCTTTGCATGTGACTGGTTGATGTCCAGTCTCTAGGACACATCAGTTTCCACTCAGGCTATTTCTGTGTCTGTTTGTTGCCACATGTAATTGCACCGTGCTGCAGAGGCACTTCTTCATGTGCTCTTCAGAATGCATGTGAATGCCTCCAGAAGAGAACATTTTCTGCAGGATTTTTTTTTTTTTTTTTTTTTTTTTTTTTCAGTTTCCTTGATGTTGGGAGAAAATAAGAATGACTTCTGATTAGATTTCTACCTGGGAGACTTTACTTCATTACTCAAAAGGCTGGTGCCTCTGACTGTTTCCCATAATCAAATATCACATCAACTTTCAGGGTAAGACTTGGAGTTAAGAGAGATTTGCCTCTTCAGGGTTTCGTTGCACAATTTAATTTCTATTGCATATAGATTATGTGGAGTACCATTTCGAGCATTGTTGGGTAGCCCAAGAGCCAGTTCTTGAAGAACTAATAAGTTTTAAAGAGCTTGGAGTGTTAAAAAAGAGGGATTATAAGTCCATGAAATGTTTCCCATAAAAGCTTATAGTAGGTGAGTGTGGAAGATAATTGTTAAGTGATGATCAGCCCATTTGGACTGGAGCACTTGTATTTGACTGAAATGTTAAAAAAAAAAAAAAAAAAAATAGGATCCTGGTTTGATTTGTGTCACAGAGGCCCTGATCTGGGACTTCATTTAGTGAGGTGGGGAACCCTAAGAACTGTGTGTAAGGAGGGTCATTTGTAGGCATATAAACAATTGATTTGAATAGGAGAGGGACTTGCTCCCAGGGAGTTGCCCTCAGTTAGGTGGCTCTCTAAATTACCAGAGAGATGGCAGGGACTTAGGATGGTGACACTAGGAACAGAAGAAAATAGGGGGTTAGCCTGGGGAGGTTGCTGGGGGTAGAGCCCTTACCTAGCATGCACTAAGTCCTGGGTTTTACCCCAGAACTGAAAAAAAAAAAATGTCCGCGGAAATAGAGAGCCCCACTTAAGGACTGATCATTTCCCCATGTGCAGTTGCCAGCATCAATGATGGAGAGTTTAAATATAAACTGAAGTTTTCACCTGTGTGCTTGTGATGGTGTTATTTCCAAAAATAAGCAGGAGAACAGTGTGAAGATCTAAGGACAGAGGGAAATACATTTGCTTTAAAAATCCACTGTGCTTGAAGTTCCAAGGACAGCCTCTTGGTGGCAGTGCCACGCGAGGAGTGGAAGGGTCTGTGGAGGGGTTGGGAGGGCAAATGTGGTTGGAAATCCAGCTTCAGGAGGGGAAGGTGTGGAAGGAGTGGTGTTCTCAAAGAGGCAAAGACTATCACTGCCCAGCTGAGCTACCGCTGGCTTTGATGCTTATTCTGTATAGGATTAGGTCCCCTTGCTGGGCCTGCGTCTCATTGGTAATGGATAAATCAGCAAAGCCAGAGATTGGGACAGAGGAAGGGGACACATGGCCAACTATCACCGCTGGAACCAGAGGCTCCGGTGTAAAGGCCTCCCTAGATTAATAAGGAAAAGTGCCCACAGTTTTCTTGGCAATCTATTTTTTGTTTATTTTCTTGCTGAATTTTATAATAGTATTTGGTTTTCAAATGAGAAGGATTCTGTTTGAATTGTTAGACCAAAAAAAAAAAAAAAAATTTTTTTTTTTTTTTGTCCCTACATGAATCACATGGATTTACACAAACTTTTAAAAATAGTTATTTTCCACTCTCCTGTAGATCTGGATCATTTTAACTATTATACTTGATAAATTAAAACACTTTTACTTTTTAATTTTGTCATTTGAGGTAAAGCTTGAAAATTCAAAATGAATGGTGAAATATTTGATAACTGCCAAATACTCTGTTTGCTCTGACAATTTAAGTATCCATAATTGTTGAAAATATGATATGTTATAAAAAGTCTTTCAGGTATTTGGAAATCAGTGTTTGCTTAAGAAATTATTGGAATTCTCTTGCCATACTAGGGATTGAGCCAGGGCCCAGTTGCTGCTGAGCAGGTGCCTTATTACTGAGCTGCACCCCACCCCCCTATGTTTTTTCTTTTTTAATGTTGAGACAGGGTCTTCATAAGTTGTCAAGCTTGGTCTCCAACTTTTGATCCTCCTGCCTCAGTCTCCCGAGAGCTAGGATTATAGGCAAACACCACCATGCCTGGCTGATTTGAATTATCCTTAAGGGTAAGAACTTGTTGAGGATTGATTTAAGGGATGAATCTAATAATCCATGTTTTTCCATTTTAAGAGCATCAGACATGTGCAAGACACAACATATATATATATATATTTTTTTTTTTTAAATAATAATAGAGCAAATTGTTGTAAAAGCAAAATTCCTTCTATACTTTTCCAGTTAAATGGCCGGCGTTAGATACAACCAGACTTGCATTCTGTATTTAGCCACGGAACTAAATTGAGATGTGACGCTTCATGAAATGGTAAAAACAAAACAAAACAAACAAAAAAACTTCCTCATCTTGAAACTTTATTTGTATCATTTTTGACACTTCAAAAAAAATCTCCAAGCTTTTGGAAATTAATGCCTTGGCTCACTTTCCTCCTTCAGCGAGTGTCTTTGGGAGGAACGTTCGTGTTCTGTGCTGAATCAGAACCAGCACAAAGCTGCCATGTAGCTCTCTTCCCTAAGAGTTACGTTCTGCAACCCAGTGCTGGGTGTCTGTTCTTGTCTGTTGGCATATGTGCGGCAATCTGCTTGTATTTAGGTGCTGGTTTTAAGTGACATCCTCTAGGAGTTTTGATTGATGCTAAGAGGAAGATATGGTAATTGTGTAAGTGACAATCTCTTCAAAGGCTCAGACTTGAAGTTTTACTCTTAGGTCTGGGGTTTGGGCTGTTGATGCTAACCACTGATGTTTGGTATGCCATGCCCCCTGGCTGGCTTGAGTTCCCCTATACCCTGTGTGTTTCTCCTACGCTTTCCACTCTGAGCTGTGATGTAACTGGAGAACTGCTTTTAAAAAGATTGGCACTGTCTTTTTCCACACATGAATCAACCTGTGATTGTACATAAAGGTCATCAAGGGGCTTCACAAATAGGCTTTTGCAAGAAAAGCCTTATTTTAAGCGGGATTACTGGCAGGAGAGCTTACCAAATACTGGGAATAGATGGATTTTATTTTTCTACTATAGTGTCTGTAACTAGAAGTTTTCAAACACTATAAAATAATAATCATTCAGAGATGCTACGAAAAGTATCATTAATCCAAATCTTGTTTAAAGTGACAATTTCAGTTTTCTGTTACATAGTAAACCTGGATTATTTTGTCACATATCCTCATACAGAGGTGAACACAGGCATGGCAAACATCAACAATTTCACTTCCTGCTTTCCTTCATCATTCTATGCTAGGGAGGCATCTTCAGAAATCAATCAGGAGTCAGTGTAATGAATACAGAGTTTTACATTATTAAAAATGGAAACTTTCCCATTTTTTGCACCCTTACATAAGAGGGACTAAGTAGAAAATACAATATTACACATTTAGGAACTTTGCTAATAATATATTTACTCATGTCACATTATTGACCTGTCAGTGTTTAAAATAAGACCACACTCACTTTCAAATTACTCATGTCTGGAGAGGACATGACTCTGCTACCTTATAATGCGGTATTATTAATTTTTCAAATTTGCTCTCATATTAATGGTAGCAAAGTTAATCTTGAAATAAATTAAATCTTAACCTTCATAATTTAAATTAATTAGCATAATATGTTGGAGCCATGGCAAAATGTTTTTTTTTTTTTTTTTTTTTTTTTTTTCTCACTTACTGTTAAGGTTTAAGTCCCTTTGACCACTCCTTTGCTTGGCTTCCCTGAAAGAGGAATGTACACTGGGTCCAGCATGCAGGTCATTTCTTAAGGAAATGAATTCAAGGAGTAAGAGGGACTGGAGGGGTGAAACAGGGGTGGTTGTAACAGAAGAATGTGTCATGGACAAGGTCACAGTGGAGAACAACATGCCTCAACCATGGGACTCTCTGGGGGCCTGTGTTGTGTGTATCTCAATCTCCGCCCAGGAGATCAAGGAGAAGTCTGTGACAGGTGCATTTTATCTGTTGGTTCCTATTCCCCACTAGTCAAGGGTGAGTTCTTGGACAAGGTCAGCTGCATATTCGGACTGGACATATGTTGCATGCCAGTGAGTTCCCGTGGGCCAAAGTACCCCAGGGGAATAAGTAAGAGGTACGTGGTATGGCGGTAGGTGGTATCAGCGGCACTCACAGGGAGCCGGTTGAAGCTGCTCAGAACTGGCCTCTAAGACAAGATCTGGAACAGGGTTAAGCTGGTAGGCTTTAAATGATGCATAAGAGGGAGTCCCTTATCTATGACTTTTTAGATTCCTGTAACTGTTATCCACTTCATCACCTGATCGAGTTGCCTAAAAATCTGTAGGAAGCGTACAAGTCAACTATTTATCAGCCTCTGGCGCTTGCTCTGGGGCCCCTCCCCAGTGGAGGATAGTTGGTGTTCCTCACCTTGTTTGTTCTTGTCCATGCCAACATCTAGCTAGAAATCTGAGTGTCTTCATGCTTTCTATCTGCTTCAGCTTCCATTTTCGATTATTCATCAAATATTAAAGGCTTAAAGCATAGAATGTTACCCAAATCTATCTTTTCCAAGCTATTTCTATTAATATGGCTCTTACTAGTATCTTAGAATTTGGGAGATCTGTTAGCTCTTTGTCAGTGTGACCAAACTACTTGTCAAGAACAACTTAGAAGAGAAAAAGTTTATTTTGGCTTATGAGAGGTGAGCTGACTCCATTGCTGTGGTCCCAAGATGAGTCAGAACATCATGGCGGAAGGGTGTAGGGAAGGAGCACTGTTCTCCTTGAGTCAACAGAAAGGAGAGTGAGGGCAAGGGGCACAGGAAGATGCACCCGTTCAGGGAACACTCCTAGTGACCCACCTCCTCCAGCCATGCCCCACCTGCCCAGGGTTACCATCTAGCTCAGTAGTGCATTCCAACTAGGAGGGACCGATTAGGTTACAGCCCTCGTAATCTAATTACTTCACCTTCCAACCTTCCTGCAGTAGCTTAGGAGCTTTTGGGAGATACTTCACATCCAAACAGGGCACCTTTCTTCTTTGTCTACAATGGCCTTTGGCAGCTAGCCACATCAAATCGCTGATGCCCACTTAGCGAGCCTTGACAACTCACAAGGATCAGGCTGGGAAGTAAGTCCTGTTAAGGAAATTTAATTGAACAATACGATTATTAGAATATGAAGCAATCTATTAGGTTATGGGGAATTGACCGAGTTGGAGGAGGAGAGTGGAACACAGGAAGACAACTCAGCATTTCCAACACTCAGAAAGGCACACATTCCATAATGGCCCCACCCCGAGTAAAACCTGGGGCTATATGTTTCCTCTGTGCCAAGTTTTTACCTTAATTTATCCATCACCTAACAGTCAAAGAGATGATAAATGACTTTTGAGGGCTAAGATAGTTAAAGGGTAGGAAGAAGCCAACATGAAAATTATCATGTCTTCTACATTTGGTAAATCAGATGGGACTATGTGTAATATTTTCAAGTATTATTGAGGATAAACACAGTACTCATTTCATAGAGTTACTGAGGATTGAAGGATTAAATGAATCAATACTTGCAAACAACCTAGAGCAGTCCTTGGCACATAGTACAGATTCAATAAATGCTTATTACTGTTGTCATGTCATTGTTGCTGTTATATTGATTTTTCCCACTTTGGCTAAATGTGTAAGAATTTCCCAAGTTTTATTTCATTGGTCCAGATCATAGATATTTGAAATATAACCATGGGAATCTTGAAAGGATCTTCCTCTTTTTCCTTTAAATATATAGCTGTTATTTCTAGTAATCCTTTATTTTTTGTAGGCAGATGCTTAGAAATTATAGAAGAGAACTAATACTATCCAATTAATAAACTACAAAGTAGTTTCTGTGTTTTGGATCCCCAAATTATCTACAGCAAGAGTTCAATTCACTCTGGTCATCCTAATCACCAAATTATGAAGCAAAATTTTTAATTGGGGAACAGAGGAAGTTTTTTTTTTTTCTTCCAATGACTTTATTTTAATTGGAGTATTATGTGCCAAAATGACAAGGAATTTTTTTTATTTTTAAATTTATTGATGTAATTATTTTCTGATTAGACATAATGCTAGTTAAAACAAATAGGTCCACTCGCAACCACCAATCTTAACATCTTATAGAAAGAATTCATTGCGAGTTGGAACAGGAAGCTATAGATCATAACCATGTGACATGTCAGTGGGCAGCTGTTCTCTTGGAGGAGACTGAGAACCCCCTGTGCATATCAGGAGGTGACTTGAGTCATCTGCTCCATCTAGGGTGGGTTGCTTTCGGCCTCCTCTGGTGACGAGATGCAGAGGGAGAGGGGTCACTCAGTAACACTTCTGCAGTCTTTCTTTGGCCTGAGAACCTAATACAATGGAGATGTCAATCAATGCACGCCTCTGACGGCACAGCCTCCCTTGGAAATAAGATAACAGCCAATGCTTCAGCCCAGCAAGCTTTTTTACTTACCAGCGGACTGCATAGGGTGACCACCAAGGGTTTTGTAAATGAAAATCTTGCAGATCCAGGCAGGGGATAATTCTGAAGTGGAACTTGGCAGAAACCATATAAAACATCATAAAAGATTGTGAGATGCCACGTACGTGGCTCCGTGGAACATAATGTGTCACTGTTATCACCTCCTGCCTGTCCATTGAACACACCAGCCCAAACAAATAAATTCGTACTTCACTAAGAGAAAGAGATTCCTGCATTTTCTTTCCCATTTATACAACATCTGCAAGAAATGAGAACTTGCTAGGAGTAAAATAGGAAAGGAAATGATTTGTTATTAGAACGTTTCTGATAATGACATTGACGTAAAGAATTTCCCTGATGATTTGGAGCTCGCCAAGGCAGTGGGCTCCAATAGCGACTGCAGAGTCCCCGTGTCGGAGGACACGTGGGTGCCCTCCATAGGAAGTGTTTCCACCACCTCCCCTGACGGAGGCCAGCACGCTGTGGAACCGGAGGTAAAACAGAATCTGGAATTGAAAGTTAACGTGAAGAAATCGATATTTGATAGGGAAGCAACTTGGGGGACAAAATAGCATTCTGGGCTTTAGAAATGTGATCATCGTTTCATAAAAGATGAAAGGATATTGTCGGGTGTTCCTTCGGCAAAGCAGGACCGCGTGAGTTCTCGTCCACGATATTACACGACGGAGTCCTTCCCATTAATGACAAAGTGGGAAGAACGCTGCATTTATTTCCTTTGTCCTTAAAAAATCATTACTCACTCACTGATCTTGAACTTGAGGCATTCACGTGGGACACTGTCCTCTGAGGTCTCAGAGGCTCCACTCGTGCGGTCAGTGTCCCCATAGCTCTAGTCCAGGGTGATGCTGTTTGTCACTTGGCATTCGTCTTCTGACCCATCTAATAATTGAGTCATTTTCCCCTTTCAATTTTCTTTTCTTTGTAACTATGGGGGGAAAACAAAATTTCTGCATTCTCAACTGTGTTTAATGAAAGCTCAAAGCAGTCTAAAATGATAGCGTCTACAGTCTCTTTTTATCGTTTTTTACAAGTTAATGATGCAATGCTTTGATCAACTCAGCATGAAAACACGCAATAGTGATTTATTTCACTGTTGCAACATCCTTTCAGATGATTCCATCATTTTCGTTTTCTTGTTATTTCATCTTTCTTAGCATTGTTGGGAGCAATCAGTGATAACCGATGAAACAATTCTTAGAACGATGAAAAGAGCAAATTGCTTCAAGAGGAAAAGTCGCTTAGATTTGTGTTGTAATTATATGATAGAATGGGTTTTATTCCACTTAAAAATATAAATCATTTTATCTTCACTTTTTGTAAAACCTTTAATAAAGAATAAAGTGGAATATCATGTCATACCAATCTTTACAAAGAGAGAGCTTCTCAGCAAAGAAACTTGATCATGGGTTTATGTTGGTTTTCTCAACCATTCTGCAAGGAACCTGGCTCATAGGAATTCCCCAGAAATTGCTACTGGTAAGTAAAGGAAACATTCTGAGCCCACCTGAGTAAGAGCTTAGAGGGTCACGTCATCCTTGGCACCTTCAGCAAAGGAGGCTCATTTTCATGTTGTTTTTTTTTTAATTTTATTTTTAAAATTTATGTTTATTTATTAATTTATTGCTGATGCCAGGATTGAGCCCAGGGTTGCTTACCTGCTGAGCCATATCTCTAACCCTTTTTTATTTTGAGACAGGGTCTCACTAAAATTTTTTTTTTAACTCAGGTAAACCCCTTTATGTTTCAGAGTGTGGTGAAGTCGGGCAGCACATCTGGACCCTAACGACTGGGTTTAAATCCCGAGCTTGCTCTGCACTGGTGTGATTTGGGGCAAGCTGTCCAGTCTAGCTTCTCCATGCCTCAGGCTCAGCTATTTTAAATCGGAGGCAACGTCGTACCTTCCGAGGATCTCTGTAAGAATTAAATGGCATTATTTGGTACTCAGTACAGTGCCTGGCTCAGGGGCTCATGTAAGCTTCATCTCCTGCCGTTATTACCATCAGTGAGATGCATATTACTATACTGGCCTGAAATCTGACCACTCAGTATTTCATTGATCCTCATCGATTTCTGAAGGTCTCCCCAAACCAATGTCTCCTACCTACCAGCCATGAAAGGACGAGAAGCTGACTAGTTCTTCCCTTCTTGGAAGTTTAGTATCACTTCAGTGTTCTTCATGATGTTTCTTTCTCTTAATCACTTTGGCCATCTGAGTCTGAGCCATCAAAATTAAACCATCACCCCAGTGTCTGACATTGAATGCAGTACCCAGGGCTTTCCAACCAGCTCCAGGGAAGGCCGTTTCTCCTGTGACATGAGCAGGATTTTTTTTTTTTTTTTTTTTTGTCCATTACCAAAGCTGAGAATTACATGATCTTTTTTGGCAGACACAGCACAATGTTGAATTTACTAAAGTTTTATAAAATCCTAACTTTTTAATGCATAGCTTCTAAGATATATTTCACATTCTGGGCTGTGACTATTTTATTTTAAATAGGTTAGAGTAATGAAAAAATGCTTAACATCCCTAACCATTAGAACACACGAATCAAAACCACAGTGAGATATCACCTTGCCCCAGTTAAGATGTCTGTGTCACAAAGACCAGTGCTAGCAAATGCCGGTGAGGATACAGAGAAAAGAGAACTCTTGGGCATTATTAGTGGGAGTGAAAGTTAGTGCAGCCCTTAGGGAAGATAGCATGGAGGCTGCTGAAATGATGAAAAGGAGGACTTCCACATGATCCAGCAATCTCGCTACTGAGTGCGTCTTCAAAGGAAAGGAAATCAGTGCGTCAAAGAGACAACTGAGATCCTGTGTTTATTGCTGCACTGTTCCCAACAGCCAAGATAGGAATTGACCTAGGCGCCTATCAATGGATGAATGAACCCATAGAATGAGGGTCATTTTATACACATTTATATATTTTTATGTATGTATGCATATATATGATGTAGCCCATATATATGTACACACACACACACACACACACATATATTAATCCTATTTAGGCATAAGAAAAATGAAACCCCGTTATTTGTGGCATGGTGTACGGATCTAGAAGACATTATGTTAAGTGAAATAAACCAAGTATAGAAAGACAAATACCATGTGACTTCATTCATATGCGGCATCTGAAACACTGGTCTTGCAGAAGTTGAGGGTAGAGTGGGGGTTACCAGAAGATGAGGAGATGGGGTGGTGGAAGAATAGTAGTTGGTAGTTGGTTACAGGGCTGCAGTTGACTATGGGGAATGAGTTCTGGTGTTCAGAGGCACAGCAGGTAAATCAATTAACAATAACACATTGTCCATCTTGAAATGGCCAGGAGACAGAAACTGAATGTCTTTGTCACTAAAAATGATAAAGGTTTAAGATGATGGATATGCTACCCTCATGTGATTATCTCATGATGTATACCCACATCAAAACTTCACATTGCACCCCATGAGTGTGTGTGATTGTGTCCATCATAAAGATTTTTCAATGACTGAATAAATGAAATGAGATAACATAAGCTTTTTTGAAGTATAATATGTATGCTTTTAAAAAGTTGGTATAGCATAAAAGCATATATCATGAGGGTTATGATATTTAGTGCTTAAAATTTTGTTTTTTCATAGATAATCTTTTTTAGTATAAAAACAAACTTGTATGGTAGAAATTGCCATAATTTCTATTTTACAGATGAAGGAACTGGGATAAAGAAAGGGCAGGGACATTTTACAAGACGGCATACCAAGCGGTGGCAGGGCTGACACTACTAATTGAGTGAACTTATTTTTTTTCCTTTGGCAAATACCGTGGTTTAATTGTTCAAAGTTTTGTCTTTGTGTTTCTCCTGGATTGTTCTACTTGCCACCATAACGTTTTTTTTTAAAAGATTCCTTAATTATTTTTTAAAAATATTTTTTAGCTTTTTAAATTTTTGTTTGTTCTGGTCATACGTAATCGTAGTGTATAATTTGACTTATGTGAACATGGGGCACATCTGTTCTAAATAGGATCCCAGTCTTTGGGTTGTACAGAATGTAGAGACTCACTGTAGTATATCATATGGACACGGGAAAGTCATGTCAGGATCATCCCACTGTCTTTCCTATTTCTTTCCTCACTCCCTTCCCTCCATTCCTCTTTGTCTATCTACTGATCTTCTGTTCTTCCCTTCCACCACCCTGTGTTGTAAGCATCCACAAAACAGATAGAACATTTGCCCTTTGGATTTGGGGGGTTGGCTTATTTTGCTTAGCATATTGGTCTCCAGTTCCATCCTTTTTCTGGCAAATGTCATAAAGTCATTCTCTTTTTTCTGGCTGAGTAATATTCCATTGTGTATACATCTCACATTTTCTTTATCCATTCATCTGTTGAAGGACACCTTGGTTGGGTCTATAGTTTACCTACTATGAATCGAGCTGCATTGGTTTTGCTGCATCACTATAGTATGCTGATTTTAAGTCCTTTAGATATATACCAAGCAGTGGGTAACTGGGTCAAATGGTTGGTCCATTCCAAGTTTTCTAAGGAATCTCCATCTGCTTTCCACAGTGGTTGCACCAATTCAAAGTCCAACCAGCAATGTATGAGTGTCCCTTTTTCCCACATCCTCACCAACATTTACTGTTACATGTATTCTTGATAACTGCCATTCTGACTGCAGTGAGATGAAATCTCAGTGTAGTTTTAATTTTCATTTTTCTAATTGCTAGAGATGCTGAACTTTTTAATATATATTTATTGAACATTAGTATTTCTTCTGCAAAGTGTTCAGTTCCTTAGCCCATTTATTAACTGCATTATTTGTTTTTTTGGTGTTAAGTTTTTTGGTTCTTTATGTATCCTGGAGATTAATGCTCTGTCTGAGGTGCAGTGGCAAAGATTTCCTCCCATTCTGTAGGCTCTTTCTTCATGTTCTTGCTTGCTTTGCTGTGAAGAAGCTTTTTAGTTGGATACCATCCCATTTATTGATTCTTGATTTTACTTCTCATGCATTAGAAGTCTTGTTGAGGATGTCCGTTCCTAAGCCAACATAATGGAGTGTTGGGCCTGCATTTTCTTCTAGTGGGTGTAGGGTCTCTGGTCTAATGTCTAGGTCTCGGATCTACTTTGAGTTGAGCTTTGTGCAGGGTGAGAGATAGGGATTAAATTTTATTCTGTTACATAGGGATTTCCAGTTTCCCCAGCACCATTTGTTGAAGAGATTATCTTTTCTCTAGTGTATGTTCATAGCACCTGTGTCCAGTACAAGACAACTGGATTTGTGTGGGTTTGTCTCCATGTCTTCTATTCTGTATCATTGGTCTCCATGTTGGTTCTGGTGCCAATATTGTGCAGTGTTTTTCACTCTAGCTCTGTCGTATAATTTAAGGTCTGGTGTTGTGATGCCTCCTGCTTCACTTTTCTCACTAAGGAAGGATTGCTTTGGCTATTCTGGGCCTCTTATTTTTCCAAATGAATTTCATGATTGCTTTTTATATTTCTACAGAGAATATCATTAGAATTTAAATAGGAATTGCATTAAACCATATAGCACTTTTGGTAGAATGGCCATTTTGGTAAGATTAATTCTGCCTATCCAAGAACATGGGAGATCTTTCCACGTCTAAGGTCTTCTTCAAATTCTTTCTTTTAGTGTTCTGTATTTTCACTATAGAGGCTTTTTTTTTTTTTTTTGAGGCCATTGTGAATGGGATAGTTTTCTTAATTTCTCTTTTGGTTGATTCATCATTGGTGTATAGGAACAATTGATTTGTGGGTGTTGATTTTATATCCTGCTACTTTGATAAATTTGTTTATGAGTTCTAGTAGTTTTCTGGAGGTATTTTTTGGGTCTTCTAAATGTAGAATCATGTTGTCAGCAAACAGGGATAATTTTAGCTCTTTTTTCCCCGTACACCTCCCTTTAATGTCTTTCTTTTGCCTGATTGTTCTGGCTAGAGTTTCAAAGACTACATTGAATGAAATGGGTGAAAGAGGGGCATCCCTGTCTTGTACCAATTTTTAGAGGAAATGTTTTCAGTTTTTCTCCATTTAGTGTGATGTTGGCCTTGAGTTTATCATAGATAGCTTTTATAATGTTGAGATATGTTCCTACTATCCCTAGTTTTTCTAGTGTTTAGAACATGAATGGATGCTGAATTTGTCGAATGCTTTTTCTGCATCTATTGAGATAACCATATAATTCTTATCTTTAAGTCTATCGGTGTGATAAATTACATTTATTGTTTTCTGTGTGTTCAACCAAGCTTGCATTTTTTGGAATGAAATCCACTTGATCATGGTGCACTATCATTTTAATGTGTTTTTTTGTAAGTGATTTGTCAGTATTTTATTGAGAATTTTTGCATCAAAGTTCATTGGGGATGTGGGCTGGAGGTTTTCTTTCTTTGATGGGTCTTTGTCTGGTTTTGTATCAGGGTGATACTAGCTTCATAGAATGAGTTTGGAAGGGTTCCTTCCTTTTCTATTTCATGGAATATTTTAAGGAGGATTGGCATTAGTTCTTCTTTGAAGGTCTGGTAGAATTTTGATGAGAATCATCTCGCCTTGGGCTTTCTTTGTTGGTAGGCTTTTGATGAAATCTTCAATTTCATTGCTTAGACTAGATGCGTTTAAATTTTCTGTTCTCCTTGTTACTTGAGTAGGTCATATGTCTCTATAAATTTGTCCATGTCTTCAAGAATTTCTATTTTATTGGAATATAAATTTTCAAAACAATTTCTGCTTATCCACTGTATTTCAGTGGTATCTGTGGTGATATTTCCTTTTTTATCATAAATTTTAGAAATTTGAGTTTTTTTACCTTTTTTTCTTGGTTAGAATGGCAAAGGGGTTATTGATTTTATCTATTTTTTTCAAAGAAACAACTTTTGTTTCATTGATATTATGAACGTTTTCAGTTTCATTGATTTCAGCTCTGATTTTAAATATTTCCTGACTTCTACTTCTTTTAGTGTTGATTTGTTCTTCTTTTTCCAGGATATGTAATGATATGTAATGTCAGGTTATCTATTTGACGTCTTTCTATTCTTTAATGAATGAGCTCAGTGCTCTAAACTTTCCTCTCAGAACCACCTTCATAGTGTCCCAGAGATTGATATGTTGTGTTGCTATTCTCATTTATCTCTAAGAATTTTTTAGTTTCATACCTGATTTATTATGCCATCAATTGATCATTCAGTAATGTATTAGTCTCCACATATTAGAGTAGCAATTATTTTTTATTATATCATTGATTTCTAATTTCATTTCATTATGATCTGATAGAATGCAAGGTATTATATCTATTTTTTTGTATTTGCTAGCATTGCTTTGTGGCCTAAGGTGTGGTCTATTTTAGAAAATGATCCATGTGCTGATGAGGAGAGTCAGTTACTGATGGATGAAATATTCCAAATGTCTGTTAAGTCTAAATTATTAATTGTATTTCTTAGTCCTATAGCTTGTTTAATTTTTCTTTGGATGATCTACCCAGTGATCAGAGAGGTGTGTTAAAGTTCTCAAGTATTATTGTGTTGTGGTCTATTTGATTCTTGAAATTGAGAAGGGTTTGGGTGGGTGGGTGCTCCATTGATTGGGCATAAATATTTACAATTGTTTTATCTCATTGATGTATAATTCCCTTAAGCAGTATGAAGCAATATATTTTGTTTTATTGCCTGAAACTTCTTTGTCCCTTCTGATTAACTTTGGTTTGAAGATCATTTATCTATCAGATAGAAACCTCTGCTTCTTGATGAGATCCATGTGAATGATACGATTTTTCCCATCCTTTTACCTTCAGTCTGTGAATATCTTTGCCTATAAGGTGTGTATCTTGGAGGAAAGCATATTTTGTGGTCTTATTTTTTAATTAATTCTGCCAGTCTGTGTCATTCGATTGATGAATTTATGCCATTTATATTCAATGTTATTATTATTATTTTTTTCTTACTTACATTTTTATTTATTTTTTAAATTCCTTTTTATTGTGAACAAATGGGATAAATCTTGTTTCTCTGTTTGTACATGAAGTAGAGGCATACCATTTGTGTAATCATACATTTACCTAGGGTAACAGTTTTTGCTTCATTCTGTTTTTATTTTTTTCTTCCCCCCACCCCTCCCACCCCTCTTATCCCTCTATACAGTCCCTCCTTCCTCCATTCTTGCCCCCTCTCACCCCCCATTATGTGTCATCATCTGCTTATCAGTGAGATCATTCATCCTTTGGGTTTTTGAGATTGGCTTATCTCACTTAGCATGATATTCTCCAATTTCATCCATTTGCCTGCAAATGCCATAATTTTATTATTTTTTTATGGCTGAATAATATTTCATTGTATATATATACCACAGTTTCTTTATCCATTCATCAATTGAATGGCATCTAGGTTAGTTCCACAATCTGGCTATTGTGAATTGAGTGGCTATGAACATTGTTGTGGTTGTATCTCTGTAGTATGCTGATTTTAAGTCCTTTGGGTATAGGCCAAGGAGTAGGATAGCTGGGTCAAATGGTGGTTCCATTCCAAGGTTTCTAAGCAATCTCCACACTGCTTTCCAGAGTGGCTGCACTAATTTGCAACCCCACCAGCAATGTATGAGTGTACCTTTTCTCCACATCCTCGACAACATCTATTGTTGCTAGTATTCTTGATAATTGCCATTCTAATTGGGGTGAGATGAAATCTTAGTGTAGCTCTGATTTGCATTTCTCTTATTACTAAAGATGGTGAAAACTTTTTCATATGTTTGTTGATTGCTTGTAGATCTTATTCTATGAAGTGTCTGTTCATTTCCTTCGCCCATTTGTTGATTGGGTTATTTGTATTCTTGGTGGAGAGTTTTTCAAGTTCTTTATATATTCTGGAAATTAGTGCTCTATCTGAAGTATGAGTGGCAAAGATTTTCTCCCACTCTGTAGGCTCTCTTTTCACATTGCTGATAGTTTCCTTTGCTGAGAGAAAGCTATTTAGTTTGAATCTATCCCAATTATTGATTCTTTATTTCTTGTGCAATGGAAGTCCTGCTAAGAAAGTCTGATCCTAAGCCAACAAGTTGAAGATTTGGACCTACTTTTTCTTCTATAAGATGCGGGATCTCTGATCTGATTTCAAGTCCTTGACCCATTGTGAGTTGATTTTTGTACAGGGTGAGGGATAGGGGTTTAGTTTCATTCTGTTGCACATGAATTTCCAGTTTTCCCAGCACCATTTGTTGAAGGGGCTATCTTTTCTCCATTGCATATTTTTGGCACTTTTGTCTGGTATGAGAAAATTGTATTTATTTGAGTTTTTGCCTGTGTCCTCTATTCTGTACCATTGATCTACCTGTCTGTTTTGGTGCCAATACCATGCTGTTTTTGTTAATATCGCTTTGTAGTATAGTTAAAGGTCTGTATTGCGTTACCCCCTGCTTCACTCTTCCTGCTAAGGATTGCTTTAGCTATTCTGGGTTTCTTATTCTTCCAGATGAATTTCATGATTGTTTGCTCTATTTCTGTAAGGTACATCATTGGGATATTAATTGGAATTGCATTGAATCTGTATAGCACTTTTGGTAGTATGGCCATTTTGACAATATTAGTTCTGCCTATCCAAGAACATGGGAGATCTTTCCATCTTCTAAGATTTTCCTTAATTTTTTTCTTTAGTGTTCTGTAGTTCTTGTTGTAGAGGTCTTTTACCTCTTTGGTTACATTGATTCCCAAGTATTTTATTTTTTTTGAAGCTATTGTGAATGGGGTAGTTTTCCTAACTTCTCTTTCTGAAGATTCATCACTTATGTATAAAAATGCATTGGATTTATGAGCATTGATCTTATATCCTGCTACTTTAGTGAATTCACTTATGAGTTCTAAAAGTTTTCTGGTGGAATTTTCTGGTTCCTCTAAATATATAATCATGTCATCAGCAAACAGGGATAGTTTGAGTTCTTCTTTTCCTATTCATATCCCTTTAATTACCTTGGTCTGTCTAATTGCTCTGGCTAGAATTTCGAGGACAGTATTGAATAGAAGTGGTGAAAGGGGGCATCCCTGCCTTGTTCCAGTTTTGAGGGGGAGTGCTTTCAGTTTTTCACCATTTAGAATGATATTGGCCATGGGCTTAGCATAGATGGCCTTTACAATGTTAAGGAATGTTCCCACTATCCCTATTTTTTCTAGTGTTTTGAGCATGAAGGGATGCTGTATTTTATCAAATGCTTTTTCTGCATCTATCAAAATAATCATGTGATTCTTGACTTTAAGTCTATTGATATGGTGAATGGCATTTATTGATTTCTGGATGATGAACCAACCTTGCATCCCTGGGAGAAAACCCACTTGATCATGGTGCACTATCTTTTTAATATATTTTGGTATTGGATTTGTTAAGATTTTGTTGAGAATTTTTGCATCAATGTTCATTAAGGATATTGGTCTGAAATTTTCTTTCCTTGATGTGTCTCTGTCTGGTTTAGGTATCAGGGTAATATTGACTTCATTGAATGAGTTTGGGAGGGTTCCCTCCTCTTCTGTTTCATGAAATACTTTGAGAAGTATTGGAATGAGCTCTTCTTTAAAGGTTTTGTAGAACTTGGCTGAGAACCCATCTGGTCTCGGAGTTTTCTTTGTTGGTAGGCTTTTGATGACTTCTTGTATTTCATTACCTGAAATTGATCTATTTAAGTTGTGTATGTCCTCCTGGTTCAGTTTAGGTAATTCATATGTTTCTAGAAACCTGTTGATGTCTCGAGATTTTCTATTTTGTTGGAGTATAGATTTTCAAAATAGCCTCTAATTATGTTTTGTATTTCAATCGTGTCTGTTGTGATATTTCCTTGTTCATTCCGAATTTTAGTAATTTGGGTTTTATCTCTTCTTCTCTTTGTTAGTGTGGCTACGGGTTTATCAATTTTGTTTATTTTTTCAAAGAACCAACTATTTATTTTGTCAATTTTTTTTGATTGTTTCTTTTGTTTTAATTTCGTTGATTTTAGCTCTGATTTTAACTATTTCCTGTCTTCTAATACTTTTGGTGTTGCTCTGTTCTTCTTTTTCTAGGACTTTGAGCTGTAGTGTTAGGTCATTAATTTGTTGATTTTTTCTTCTTTTTGAATGCAGTCCATGAAAAAAATTTTCCTCTAAGTACTGCTTTCATAGTGTCCCAGATATTTTGATATGATGTTTCTTTGTTCTCACTTACCTCTAAGAATTTTTGAATTTCATTTCTGATGTCTTCTGTTATCCATTCATCATACAATAGTGTATTATTTAATCTCCAGGTGTTGGAGTATTTTCTGTTTTTTACTTTGTCATTTATTTCTAATTTCAATCCATTATGATCTGATAGAATACATGTTATTATCTCTCTCTTATTAGCTAACCGTAGCTTTGTGGCATAATATATGGTCTATTTTAGAGAAGGATCCTTGTGCTGCTGAGAAGAAAGTGTATTCGCTCTTGGTTGGATGGTATATTCTATAAATGTCCATTAAGTCTAAATTATTGATTGTGTTATTGAGATCTATGGTTTCTTTGTTCAATTTTTGTTTGGAGGATCTGTCCAGTGATGAGAGAGGTATGTTAAAATCACCTAGTATTATTGCGTTGTGGTCTATTTGATTTCTGGCATTGAGAAGGATTTGTTTGACGTATATGGATGAGTCACTGTTTGGGGCATAGATACTTATGATTGTTATTTCTTGCCAATTTATTCTTCCCTTAAGCTGTATGAAATGTCCTTCTTTATCTCTTCTTATTTTCACTTGAAGTTATCTGATATGAGGATGGATACTCCACCTTTTTTGCTGTGTCCATGTGCATGGTATGTTTTTCCCCATCCTTTCACCTTTAGTCTATGGGTATCTCTTACTATGAGATGAGTCTCTTGCAGGCAGCAAATTATTGGATCTTTCTTTTTAATCCAACCTGCCAGAGTATGTCTTTTGATTGATGAGTTCAGGCCATTAACATTCAGGGTTATTGAGATATAATTTGTATTCCCGATTATTTGGCTCATTTTTTTTTTTGATATGACTTGGTTTCTCCTTTATTTGACTGTTCCTTTAGAGCAGTTCCTCTCTTTGCTGATTTACATTGTTGTTTTTCATCTCTTCCTCATGGAATATTTTGCTGAGAATGTTCTGTAATGCCGGCTTCCTTTTTGTAAATTATTTTAGCTTTAGTTTATCATGGAAATATTTTATTTTGTCGTCAAATCTGAAGGTAAGTTTTGCTGGGTATAAGATTCTTGGTTGGCATCTGTTTTCTTTCAGGGCTTGAAAAATGTTGTTCCAGGCCCTTCTAGCTTTTAGGATCTGCATTGAAAGATCTGCTGATATCCATATTGTTTTCCCCTGAATGTGATTTGATTTTTTTCTCTTGCAGCCTTTAAAATTATGTCTTTATTTTGTATGTTAGGTATTTTCATTATAATGTGCCTTGCTGTGGGTCTGTTGTAATTTTGTGTATTTGGAGTCCTATAAGCCTCTTGTACTTGATTTTCCATTTCATTCTTCAGATTTCGGAAATTTTCTTATGTTATGTCATTGAATAGATTGTTCATTCTTTGGTTTGTTTCTCTAAGCCTTCCTCAATCCCAATAATTCTTAAATTTGGCCTTTTCATGACATTCCATAATTCTTGTAGATTCTGTTCATGATTTCTTACCATCTTCTCTGTTTGGTCAACTTTGTTTTCAAGATTAAATATTTTGTCTTCAATATCTGAAGTTCTGTCTTCCAGGTGTTCTATCCTATTGGTTATGCTTTCTATGGAGTTTTAACTTGGTTTATTGTTTCCTTCATTTCAAGGATTCTGTTTGGTATTTTGTCAATATTTCTAACTCCTTATTGAAATGATCTTTTGCTTCCTGTATTTGCTCTTTTAACTGTTGATTGGTGCCATCATTCAATGCCTGCATTTGCTCTTTCATCTCCTTGTTTGCTTCCCTGATCGTTTTCATTATGTACATTCTGAACTCCCTTTCTCACATTTCTTCTGCCATGCTCTCATTGGATTTCATTGCCATACTGTCTAGGTTTGTTTGGGACATTTTCTTCCCTTGTTTTCTCATATTTCTCAGGTATCTACCCCTGTAGTAGTGAAACTCTGGGATATTGCAGATTTCCTCTATTGACTAATACTGTCTCTGTAGATTTCCAATAACTCACCTCTTAGCCTTCAGTAGCCTGAAGTATTGGAGGAACTTGATAATGTGGTGCTCCACTAGGAAGTTGCCCCTTTCGGGGTAGTGACCTTCAGCTGGGGTATATTCCCTGTCAGTGGGCAAAGGTGCCTCCACTTGTTTATTGATGGTCAGCCAAAGGGGACTAGACTGCAGACTGGGGCACATCTGATCTGGGCCTGTGTCTCTGGTTCTACTTCCCTGTGGGAAAGCCTCGCACAGCAGGGAAGATTCACTTGGTGGGGAAGTTTCACTGGGAAGCTCTCCTCTGAGCAGTTCCCTTTGGTCCAGAACTACCACCTGGACTGGGAAGCCCTCCTCTGTGATGTTCCCAGGGGTCTTGATCTACCGCCTTGGCTGGGGAGCCTGTCCCTGTGAGGTACTCACTCTCTAAGCAGCCCTCTTCTGCTACGTTCCCTGGGAACCAGAGCTACCTCCTGGGCCTCAGACCCTCACTCTGCATCTAAGCCTCTCAGTGTGTGGCCCTCCTCTGCAAAGCTCCCGGTTGACTGGGTTCTCAGCTCCAGCAGGGGAGTCTCACTGGGCCAGTCTACTCCATGAAGTTCCCTGCATTTCGGGACTACTGCCCCATCCGGGGAGCCTGACCAGTGGGAGAGACTCACCAGGTGGCACTGAGTTGGTCCCGAGTCTCTCAATACATCCTCTTCTTTTCTCCTTGGTCTTGTCAAAGGTCCTCTAGCCTCCCGTAGTGTGTCAGGATGGGAGCTGCCCTTCCAATGATGATGGCCACACCCCCAGGAATAATTCAAAATGCCTGCACCAACCTACGAAGAAGCCTCTGGGTAGCTCCATGATGCAGGCGGGCTGGCTGGTCTGCTGACCTGCTCCATGATAACGACAGACCTTGGTGTGGT
This sequence comes from Sciurus vulgaris, assembly GCF_902686455.1. Lineage (NCBI taxonomy): Eukaryota > Metazoa > Chordata > Mammalia > Rodentia > Sciuridae > Sciurus > Sciurus vulgaris. Next base: position 10,025,841 of record NC_136469.1, read on the forward strand.
GGTCAGGCGGGGAGCTCAGTGATGGCGTCTGTGCATGGCCTGTTGGTTGGGCGGGTAGCCTGCCCACTGCCTAGCTCCACAAGGCAGGCAGGTTGGGTGCCCGTCTGCTACCTCAGCAGTGCAGGCGACCTGACTCACCCGCCAGCTCACTCTGCAACTCCCTCAATGTTATTATTGAGAGATAATTTTTATTCCCTCTCATTTTGATTTATTTCTGGTTTTAAATTTTAATCGGTTTCTATTTTTGATTAAGTATTCTTCAAATGTCATCCTCCCTTTGCTGGTTTTCAATTTTATTTTTCATTTCTTCTTCATGAAATATTTTATTTGTTATATTTTATAGTGCAGTCTTTCTAGTTGTGAATTCTTTTGTTTACTGGGGAAGGTTTTTATTTCATTATCTAATTTGAAGCTTAATTTTGCCAGATATAGTGTTCTTGATTGGCATCCATTTTTTTCAGGGATTGCTATATATTATTCCAACACCTCTTTCAGGTCTGGGTTGAGAAATCAGCTAAGATCCAGATTTGTTTCCTTCTAAATGTGACCTTTTGTTTTTCTCTAGCAGTCTACAAATTTTTATTCTTATTCTGTATGTTTGGAATTTTCATAATGATGTGCCTTTGTGTAGGTATGTTGTAATTTTGTATATTTGGACTCTTGTAAGCCTCCTGTATTTGATTTTGCATTTCATTCTTAAGGTTTGGCAAATGTTCTGCCTTTGTTTCATAGAAAAGATTGTTCATTCCTTTGGTTTGTTTTTCCAAACCTTCATTTATCCTGATACATCTTCAATTTGGTCTTTTCATGTTATCCTGTGATTCTTGAAAGTTGTATTCATGTTCTCTTAACCTCTTCTCCATGACCAACTTTCTTTTCCAAATTATATATTTCATTGCCTGAAACTATCTTTCGAATCATCTAGTCTGCTGGTGATGCTTTCCATTGAGTTTTTAATTTATCTTATTTTTTCTTTCATTTTGATAATTTCCGATTGATTCTTATTCTATCTCCTTATTGAAGTGATCTTTCACTTTTTGGATTTTCTTTCTGATTTCACTCCTTACATCATTTTTTACTTTGCAGATCAGTTTAACTATGGAACCTTCTAAATTCCTTCTCTGACATTTTCTTTACTGTGATATCATTGAATTCTATTAATGATGTATTTTGATTAGTTTGGGTTGGTTTGTTACATTGCTTTTTCATGCTGTTTGCATGTCATCCATTTATCAGTGAGAATCTGAGGCAGCAGAGAGTCTACCTATGAATTTATAGTGTTCCTGAAGATTTTTAGTACCTCACATTTTAGGGGGAGATGTATAATAACAACAACCAAAGCAATCAATATTCAGCATGAATGTAAACACTTAGTTCCTATTTTGACATCTACAATATTGATTGACACTATAAACTGAAATGGTATGGTAGACAATTGACAGCAATAGAGATATATTTATAAAAGCTTTTGCTATTTCAAAAAGGTGAAGGGGGAGAATGCAGAGGAGATGTAGGATGTCATAAATGAGTGGGAGGATGAGAGAGAGTAGTAGTAAAGAGTTAAAGGAAGAGTGAGGTAGAGAACAAGGGAATTTGTTAGTGAAAGATAAGAGAAGAAGAGGATCAAGGGAGATAGGAGAAAAACAATATAGAACACAAACTGACATAAAACAACAAAACCAAGGTATGGTAACAAAAACCCTAGTCCTCAAGAGACTAGTCAAGAAATAATGACCTTCAAAAAATGCTTGAAGTGAGATGAGTGAGACAAATGTGTATGTGTTCAAATGTTCACAGACCATTCAGCACACAAAAATTAAAAAGAAAAAAAGGTTCTTGATAGAAGATTAAGAGATTGTTTCCACTGTGATTATCCAAAAATTGCTCTAATATTATATGTTGGTATTCAGTCCCAATTGTCTTTCTTACTGCTTTTTCTTGAGATATGTGTTGCAGGCAAGAGCGTTAGTGGGGCTCCTCATTGTTCTAAGTTCTCAGCTTCTCAGCAGCGTGGGGTGAGGTGGGTGGAGGGCGTCCTCTGCTCCCTCTCAGTGCAGGGTCTCTGTAGAGTTCTGTGAAAGGAGTTCCCACAGGCGGAGCTCCGAGGTAGGCCCATCCTGCTTTGTGGAATGGCGTTTGGTGAAGCCGTTAAATCCGCACACTCCAGAGCCCAGCGGCTTCCAGCCTCTCCTGGGTTCTGCTCCAGCGTGGAGGCCGTCCTTCATCCGCCTGCGCCTCCCTGGCTCCTTTTATCTTGGCCTCCTGGACTCAGTCCCAAAGGACATTCACTCCCGAACCCCGCCGTGTCGGGACTCTGTCCTCCCCAGCTGGTTCTGCCAGCCACCAACCACCAGATGCAAAGGTAGGAGACACCCAGGATCCCGGGTCTGGGGTCCTGAATTCCTCTGGGTGCCACACTTTCCACACCTGAGTTTCACCTGGTTCTCTGGTCACACTCAGGGCAGTGTGGCAGCCCCGCCGGCTCAGGTTTTCATACCCAGATGGACTGGCACAGGTCTGGGCGCCTGGTTGGGCCACACCCTCCGCCCAACGCAGCACAGAGGGATCGGATAGCGGCCACCCGCTCTGCACAGAGCACTGGGGGTGCCCACGTCCCTCCCTCAGGAACTCAGAGTGCGGCCCACCCACTGGGTCAGCCCACCAGTGTCCCGGATCGGATCCCCCTCCTCTGGGCTTCCAGACACTCCTGGGTGCAGACCCTCTCAGTCTCCCTCTCCTGCGGCCCCCCCCCCCCCCATCCACTGCAGCAGCCGCCATTGCCCCTGGGGGGTTTTGTGGGTTTTTTCTCTTTCTTCCTTTTTTATTTTACTCTACTTTATTCTGTGTCCCGAGGCAGTTCTGAGAGTCCAGTATTAAATCCCAGTAGGATTTCCTTTTCTTCTTCTTCTTCCTCCTCCTCCTCCTCCTCCTCCTCCTCCTCCTCCTCCTCCTCCTCCTCCTCCTCCTCCTCCTCCTCCTCCTCCTCCTCCTCCTCCTCCTCCTCCTCCTCCTCCTCCTCCTCCTCCTCCTCCTCCTCCTCCTCCTCCTCCTCCTCCTCCTCCTCCTCCTCCTCCTCCTCCTCCTCCTCCTCCTCTTCTTCTTCTTCTTCTTCTTCTTCTTCTTCTTCTTCATTGGCCTCCAAGAGAAGATGTTTTTCCTTTTCTCTCCTCCTGCACCATGGAGTAGCTTGGGAAGGAAACTTCTCTTCTTTGCCAACTTGACCACTACTAGTAATCTTATTTCTTTACCCCACAATGTGGCATCTTTCTATAAAGCTATTAATATACATCATAGGTTAGATTTGGCCTTTGGCTGGATTTAGCCTTTGACTAGATTTGATGTCCCTTCCAACTTTATCTCATCCAACTATTTGATTGACTTGTCATTCATGTTCTTGGGACGTTGACTGATAAGGACAAGGCTAACCAGAGGCATCTACTGGGTTTTCTTTTACATATATCCTTTTGAAGGTGCATGTGCCCTTAACCCCTGGTTTTAGTTATGGTCACTGAACAAATTTACTAATTAGTTCCATTTCTCCATCTTGCCTACAGGAATATTTTGTAAACCATAGTTAAATATCTATTGAAAAACTAGAATCACAGCATCTTAAGAGTTTCTTCAACTTTTGTGATTCATAACTTTGTCAATAAAATAAAATAAAAATATATCCAATAAGTCTTTCCAATGTCTCCTAATTAAATATTACATTTGTTAGCTCTCAAAAATATTTTTATTGGTCATCAGAAGTCTCATTCCTAGCATTAACCTTGTACGTTTACAATGTGCAAATTGATTTCCTTCCTTTTTACTTTTTGAATCTATGCTAATTTGGGGTACAGTTCTGATGGCTAGCTCCTTTGTCATTTTCTGACTCTCCAGTTCTTCTGGGTTTTGTGTAACTAACCCTTAAATACTAAGAAATCAGGGCTCCTCGAAGCTGTCAGCACCTTAAGATCTGTGACTGAAAGTCCTTTCAACAATGCTTTTAGAAAATCATTCCCGCCCAACAATTTTTCTGCCTCATAGAGGAATCAAGGGTGTAATACAAAAACTAACATTTCTATAAAGAAAACTAGAAAGTTTGTTTTGTGCCAAGGATCATCCTGATTTAGATGAACAGGAGTTGGTTTCTGCTTTCCAAGCGTTGCCAGTCTCTGGAAGAATAGCCTCCTCATCTTTTTTTGCTCTTGTAGCACATACCTTCTCAACTAATTGAACTTCTGTCATTTGGGGGACCTTTTCTCACGTTGATATTCCTTTTTCCTTTCATTTTTCTTCTCACAATCAGATGGTAGCTTAGATTCTTTGTTTTTGGTTTTGTTTTTAGAATTCCCCTTAAGCCTCAGGTCATGCAGGTATAATCCACATTCAGTTTTCACTGAGCCGAAGTGAGTCACTGCACACTAGGTGGCTCAGAGCACCAGGATCCTCCAGCTTGAGGTTCAGAGGTGAAACCTGGCCTCCCCGGCACAGTCCCAGTGCAGGCAGGCCAGCTGCCCCTTGGAGGACCCCAGGAGGGTCCCTGCCTTTTACAGCTTCTCCCGGCTGCCTGCGTCCTTGACTCCTGCGCTCCACCTTTGATCCCAGGGCCAGCAGGTTGGGCACTGTACACATCACGTCTCTTTGACTTCTTTTCTGTGGTCCCTTGTCCTTGGGACCACAGCCCCACAGGTTCTCTGCTGTCAGGGACTCTGGTGACCAGACTGGGTGCACCTCGACAACGTAGTTAACACCTCCCTTCCTCATTCTACAAGGTGCCTTTTGTTAACGTTGTCACAGGCTGGAGGGGTCAGGATGTGCCCACTTGGAAGCTGCCACTGCCTACTGCACAGCTGAAGGCAGGCCTGCGTGTCTGACTTGGTCATGCCCCATTTCATTTAAGTATCTAATTGCACTGGAGAGCGACTTTCCAAGACTTGGTGGCTTATTAAGTCTCCATCAACTTTTCATGTAAAGTGAGTTAAAAATGCTCTGAGTAATTGAAATCTTGTTTTTAAGGTCTCTTCAACATATTTGAAATACCTTTCATTCAGACTCTCAGACCACAGTCCAGATATAAATTTTTAAATACGTTGGACCTGTCTGGCTGCACATAAAATCTCTTTTATGAACAGATATGTGGTGCAGTAATGTATGCAGTGGTAAGAAATGTGTACATACAGAGATAGTGTTTGGCCTTTTCTCTTTGCGTGTGGTGAAAGTCTGTGAGTAGACATTAGGCCTTGTGGCCTTCTTGCCAGCAGCTCTCCATTGGTCTCAGCTGGTTGCCTACTTATTAGAAGAAGTTATAGTGCAATCTTCTTTGTTAACTCAAAACTGTTTTCTCCTTCCCTACATAGGCCATTAAATTCAATATCTACACACACACACACACACACACACACACACACACACACACTCACAATCCCATATGTCAAAGAAATTTTCCTCTGGAGCCCATTGGTCTCACACATCCCTGTAGTCTCATTTCCTCTCCTACCTTGTCATATACCTTAAATTAGCTAGTATCTTTTTATATATTCACGTCACATTTTTGCAAGGTAGATAAAAGAAATTGCTCTCAAGTGATGGGATTTTTACTTGCTGTGTTTCAGCTTAAAACATACTTTTCCCCCACAAAAACTAGTTTTATAAACATTTGCGAACAGGCTGCATCCAGGAAATTGCTGACACAACTTAACTGCATCTATAATCGTGCAAGCGATAAGACTGCGTGGGGAGAGGAGAGAAGACAGGAGCGAAAGGCGGGCTGTTTCCAACTTAGGTGTCAGTGTGATGAAGAGACCAGTGCTATTTAGATAACTAAATAACGGGCAGCCTTTGGAAGAGTTCTGTTTTGTTGATGCTTGGTCAGAGTGCTGCAATAGAGATGCATACCTTGCAGTCCAAATGGAACTGTGCATTACATGCCTGTGGATTGAGGGTCTCTAACGATACGGGAAAAGGCAGAACACCCTGGGTGTTGGGAAAGTGTATCTAACCTCCAGGACTGTACTTACCTATTCCTCCAGGAATATTCCAGTGCCAGTGTCTTTCTCTTAGTTCCAGGGCTCATTATGCTATCCATAAATTATATGAATATGCATCTCCAGTTTTACTCTAGTCTTGTATGTTTCCATCCGTGTGACTCTGAGTAAAATCATTTAGCAATCATGAGGCTTAGTTTTCAGATTCCCACAGGGATGAGATGTAACTACATATTTCTAACCTGACCTCCATTATCGATATGCTGAGTTTTAAGATTAAGATTCTGGTAACACTAAGTGTGGCTAATACTTACTGAGTGCTGAACTGGGTACCAAGCAAACGTCTTCTCTGTACTTTCCATGTACAACCATCTTTAACCCTCATAGAAGGTATGAGATGGATATTTTAATGTTTCATTTCAAAGATAAGGAAATGGGGCACAGAAAAGCTAAGACACTTGCTAAGACAAGTATCAGCTTGTAAGTGGCAGAACTGGTATTTGAACTCAAGAATCTGACTTCTGAGATTGCATGTCAGAATTTTTTTTTTGTTCCCTGTACACAGGTGCTCTTGCTTTTGCAGGTAGCCTTAGGTAAATCTTGAAATAGACCATGTTACTTCTACTCCAAGGGCATTTTTTTTTCCTGTGTTAAGTTTCTCAAGTACTTCATGCTTGACCTCTATCAAGGGCTCTCTACTTTGCAACCTCTCCATGTACCTAGGATCTATCTACCTCCTGTGTTCCCAGCTGTGGGTGTCCTGTTTCTTTGGGATTTTGCTCTGTTAAAAAAACTGATGAGCAGATTCAAAGTAAGGGCAGCAAAACATGTTTAATAACATGTTGAATAGGGAGAGATTTTGGGGATGGGAAAGATTTTTTTCCTTGAGACTAAAATTTGAATATGTAATTATTGGAGATATCACACCATGGCTACCTATGTGATTAAGCACATGACTGACCCACATCTGGGTACTCCTGACACACACTAGTAAATTAAAATTTTTTTCATGTCCCAATCTGTCTCCTACTAAAGCCTGAGAGGTACACCAGATGTCTGCCTCTTTTAAGGCAGTCTGAGTCTTCCAGAATGTCGTCTGGATCTTTGACCTATGTACATAATGACCTATGTACTCTATCCCTTGAGAACAGAACAGTATGGTTTCAAAAGTCATTTCTTAGAGTCATAATTAGAAATGAATCTAAAAAAAAATTTAAAAAGTTTCAATGTAAAGTGACAAAATAAAAAGCCAAGGACACATTTATTAAAGTTATCTTGCTGAACTAAGAGGGACCATCACTTCTTTCAAAGAATTTGACATGCTTTTGGTCCATGAGCTTGTTAATTGCAAGTTCATTGAAACCTAGTATCCATTTAAAAAAATCTCACAAAAGTGTTTGATTTACACCATTCTTGTTTTGCAAAGTTTGTGGTTAGAAAATCCCCGAGAGACGGTTTTGCACTATTTGAACAAGCCTACTTGAAGCTCAGGTAGAAACAATTATTTAGGTGCAATTACACGTCCTGTCCCCTTTCTTATTCCTGGACTCTTTATTTTTCCAGAGGATTATAGCAGACGCTTGAGACTTTGTGAGAAAGGTCAGGTTGTTCTCTTCCGCTATGGCCATTAGGAAGAATACTCATGAAAACTATTCGTTAATACTATATTTAGACAGATGCACTTATATACTCAAACATCACATTTACTTTGGGACCGTTATGGATGAAGTAATGGAGGCATTACATTAACGGTGAAGAGTAAAAGCTCTTGACCCAGACTGAAAATAAAAGTTAAGTACTGCTCTAGTACTATTTGCTCAGCTTCCCTCCAGGCACTGCTCGCTGCCCTCCCACTCCTGGCCCCCAACTTCACTGGTGTCTCCCACGCAGGTGTTGTGGGGCTGCCTATCAGTACAAGCACAGAACCGGGGCTGCCGCAAGGGACTCATTCATTGTTTTTCAAAAGAATGCGTGAGTCGGATGCAGTGGCGCAGGCCTGTAATCCCAGTGGCTATGGAGGCTGAGGCAGGAGGATCACCAGGGCAAAGCCAGCCTCAGCAACTAAGGCAACTTAAGTAAACGAAAAGGGCTGAGTATGTGGTTCAGTGGTTAGGTGTCCCTGGGTTGGATCACCAGTAATCCCCACACACCAAAAGAATTGATTTCAGTCATTCTATCATTCTAGTAAGCAAATCACATTAGCGCCTTGGGGAACTACAGATCCCACACCATAACTGAGCAGAAGTAGTGCAAGATATGTCTATTATCTTGTGTGTTTGCATGTATGTAGAAATAAAGCATAAACATTGAGAAGGACGGGTGTGCTGTAAAAGATAACACACAATATGAATAATTAAGGTAGTTTAATAATGAAAGTACATTCTAGATTTGAGTGAAGAGATTACCTACTTAGGCTGTAATTTTCTAAGAAATTAAGAGATGAAGACATGATTTAATATATGCCAGCAAGGGCTTGGTTTTCTTAAGATGACTTGAGGATTTGGAGCAATTAGAGGAAAATCAATTCTGAGGGCCTGTTGAATCCCTGGGAGGTACAGTAAGGAATCATTGCCAGTTCAGTCCAGAGTTGGTGCCAGTGCTTGTGTGTGGGAAAGGTGCTCAGGAGAAGAGGCATCCTCAGTCGGTCCATCGCTCCTTAGCACGTCTCCCCCATGGAATTTCCGGTTTGGGTGTAGTCTGACGCAGACTCGCTAAATCTGATTTGGTTAACTTGGACACTCTTCATACTCCTAACAGTGAGTCAGTGTTACACAAGGAAGGTGCAGGTTAGGTCACCCCTACACAATACATATATATAAACATATATATATATATACATACATTTTTAAATTAGAGAGTCCTTGCTAATACTAAAAATTCAGAAGGACTGACTGCTGCTTGTAACTGTTGAGTGCTGATATTCATCTCCACTACTCAAGAAGGAAATTTTGAAGGCAGGATCCTGTCTCTGCATCACCAGTGCAGGGTGAGAATCCCCGATCCAAATATCTAAAATCTTTAATGCTCTGAAATTTGAAACTCTTTGAACTCCAGCATGATGCTCAAAAGGCTTTGAGTTTTGAATTCATGGATTGGGAATCCTTCTGGTAAAGTCTATGCAAATGTTTCAAAATCTGGCAAACTCGGAAATCATCAGCACTCCTGGTCCCAGGCTTTTGGAATAAGAGGTGCTCACCTTGTACTTAGCACAATCCCAACCCCTGTGGATTGATGAGAAAACTGCCCATAAACTAGGTCAAGGATAGAGCTCCTGTTGACCAATTTCTTAAGACTAAACTCAATTTTGCCTGACAAGATCACCTCAGATCATCTCCTTATAGATGCTAATTGGTACGCAGAGCTGACAGTGATCAGCAGTGCATATAATTTAGATCCCTTCAGGTCATTTTGAGGTGAAGTCCACCAAAATTAAGGAGTTCTTAACCCGGAATCGTTCAGACAAACCATTGATCATGGCCAATGATTCTTGGTTACCTCCTTGGGAAAGTAATTCACTTTGAGGGATGATTTTTGCCAAGTAACCTGGCAAGTGCTACTGTTCTTTCATCTTAATCAGTATCATAGTAAATTCCAGTCCCCAGAATATACTTGCTTTCATGCAAGTAAATTCCCTAAGTCCTGTGGTTGACCACTGTTTATAACATGGTGACTGACGGCCAGTGACATGGCAGTGCAGATGCTCAGCCATTTATGACTTGAGTTTTCAGTGCATACCTTCACCTTGCTTCGTTTGTGGTAAGGACCACCTTGATTCAATGTGCTGCTTTCCAAGACCAAATTCTCTCGAGGAAGTGGGTCTAGGAGGGCTCCCAGCATTAAAACATTTAGGAGAAATGACCCCAAATCAGAACACTGGGATGTAACGCGGCATGATGGTTATTTACCTGTGGCCTCTCAGCTCCATTGTGCCACCCTTCATGTCCTTTCTAGCATGACTCAAATGTCAAATCCACCTTTTTCAGGCACCTTTGCTGGCTGGCTTGGTGCTGTGCTCCACCAATGGGGTGTCTTGGTAGAAAATTGGGAAGCTAGAGGGTGGGAAGACTTCCCGCTTTGGGATTCAGGGATGTGACAGTTGGTAGCAGTTGCTGGAATGTTCTGGGAGTCTTTGTGCTAGTAGAGGAGGTGGGAGGATTCTGGACACCAATGGCCTAGACAGAGAGAACACCTCACCGTACTTCCTACCCAGGTCCCACAGCGCATGTTCGATGGATCTGGAACTGGCTGTGCTGCATCTCCTCAGTGGAGTCACAGGTGCAGACTTGTGGGTTCTGGCTCACAAGTGTTAATGGGCTCCAGTTTGGTCCCTCCTTCTCTGATTTTTCCTTCCAAAGCAATGGATTCCCTAGATTAACTTCCTCATTTTTGATAAACCTAATGTGAATCACTGAGCAGGTCCTGATCTTTCAGTTTTCTACTAAAGACAAAAAGATTGCCAAATATCAACACACACAGATAAAAACAGATGTGTGAACACCGCTGAATCTTTATGTCCATTTCTGAGAATGGACACCTAAACATGCTGTTGAATTACACAGGTTGCAAAAGTAAAACCCAGGTACAATTGTAGTATTTATCAGTTCTTTCAATGATCACATCTAACTTTCCTCATAGGCTCTGAGCTTTGGGGAATGGAAGCATACCTTATTTATTTTTATATTCCCCAAAACTTAGTGATTCTCTTTCCTCTTTCACCATAGTGAGTTCTGTTTGTAAAGAGTAAATCTGCTTATGTCACTACTACTTCATTCACTTGGCGTCTTCTTGTTGCTCTTGGGATGAATCCCCTGGTGTGGCTTGCTGGGAACTGCAAGTTCACAGCGCACTGCCAGCTTTATCTCTTGCCTCTGACTCACACTCCTCTGCTTTTGTGTCCCTTGGGCTGGATAACTTGCAGTTCTGCCCAACCCCTGCGCTGTGTCTCTCTTTTCTTTAGTATCACATAGGTGACCCTTTTTGTTTTGCAAGGTCATTTTAAAAATTATTTTTTGTTTTATTCTTAACAAGTACATAAAAATATAAAATCGTGTGGGCACACATCCTCCTGGGGTGACTTGAGAGCTACACGTGTACCACTGAAAATGCCTGGTCACACTGGGTAGGTTACAGTGGTGTCTCATATAAAACTTTTTTTTTTTTTTTCCCCTCTTACTATTCTCACAACTGAGACAGCCAGGATCCAGTTAAGTAGAGAAGGGGAGGAAAATTCCCTCCACCACCAGGGTAGGACCCTCAGCCAGGTGGGGCCCATCACAGTTATAGATGGGAGGATACTTGTTTTTACACTGAATACTGGGAGGTTTGCAAACTGTGATGTTAGGGGGCACATCCCACAGATGACTGCTGTCACTTGGGACAGTTCATTAGGCTCTGATGCAGCCTTTGTGTCTTTCTTTTATTTAAAATAACTTGTGACCAGAGTCAAGCAGTTAATGACATGAGGCTAATGTTCTAGAAGCTTCATAAGATGGTTGGTGAGGCTCTGGAAGGATTCTCTCAGGAGAACCGTGATCCACCCTATGTGTTGGTGTGATGTGACAAATACATTCCAAAAGTTTATGAAGAGCTCAGCAGCAGGTTTCATGGTGACATATATGGTGACAGATGTTTGTGAAATTTGAGCAGAGAAGATGTGATTACAGTTCATGAATAATGCCTTTTCTTTTAAGTAAACTTTTGATTTTAGGATGTGGTAGTTTTAGATTTACAAAAAAGTTATAAAGATTATACAGAGTTCTTACATCTGCCACACCCAATTTTCCTTATCATTAATATCTTGGATTAGTATGGTAAATTTGTCACAATCAATGAATCCATATTGACACCTTAGTATTAATTAAAGTCCATGCATTATTCATTTTTCTTAGTTTTTACCTAATATTCCTTTTCAGTTCCAGGATCCCATCCAAGATATCACATTATAGTTAATCATCTTGCCTCTGGAGGCTCTGCTTAGCAGCGATAGTTTCTTTTACTTTAAAAAAAATTTAATGGCCTTGGCAGTTCTGAAGATTATGATCCGCGTATTTGGAGGCGTGGCCTTTGGGATTCATCTGATGTTTTCTCATGATTAAACTTGGGATGGGTATGCATCTTTTGAGTGAGGCTCACAGAGGTTAAGGGCCGTTTTTATCACTTTACATCAAGGCTCTGTGCTACCAGGGATGATGTGACTACCCATGTTGACCTGGACGCCTGCTCAGCAGGTGCTTGTCAATTTTCTCTAATATAAAGCTCTTCTTCTCCAGCCCCTTCCCACCTGTGGTCTTGGAGGAAAGGCAGTGTGGCAGAGCACATCAAGACGTTGAGTTCTGCACAGTTTACTTCAGATTCTTCTGGATAAGAGATTTATTTCCCGTTTACTTGTATTAAGCTATTATTTAATGATTCATGAATATCAGAGAAGACTCACACAGATTTCTGCTCCCGTTTACATTATGATCCTGTGTGACTTCATTCCCATGGATCCAGCATCGGCCATTGAGAGCTTGCTCAATGCTCTCAAAAGCCCTCTCTTTCTCTTGCCCCTAGAACACTGTGATATATTAGCTGCTACAATAGGTGACCTGGATTGAGAGATTCTGATTGTCACTCTTGCCTTAATGCAGTTAAGTAATTATGTCCAAATTGCCTCAAATGGCCCTACTACCATTTAGGAATCTTGTCATTCCCACTAATGTTAGGGTGCTGTTCCATGTTGGGTTTGCCCATCACACCAGCCTGCAGAGGACAGCTGCCCACTGAGATGCCAGGGCTTCCCACACCGTGAATTCCCTGCTGCCTCCGTAGCTGGGGTGTCTCTAGGTGTCCCTGGAGAATAGCATGCCCTGACTGGTTCTCAGATCTTACATAATATGCCCATTCTCACAATCCCCTCTGCTTGTGCCTTCTGACCATTTCTTCACAAGCATATTCAGGAATTCTAGAACCCCCAGCTTGATATAGTAGAATATTCTATTTTCATTAAAAAAAATTAAGTGCATAGTATATTTTCATGTTCCATTATGAGGGAATCATTTCAACAATCTATTAGGATTACCTCCAAGGACCCAGGGAAGGAAAGCACCTCTCCTCTACTAAGGGAAAGGCAGTTTTTGTAGGCTGGGAGCTTGGATATTAGGAGTTCAAGGGTCTAAGAATCCTCCAAGTGATAAATTTCCATGATTTTCCTTTCAGAACCTGTAATTTGACACAGGAACTTTGAGAATACACTGCCATCTCTTCTGCTGTTCTGCCACTGTTATAATTTGCCCTCCAGCCTGATCCCCATGCACAGTACATTTTGAAGCTATAGAAGAGAATTATTCTGGTTTCATAGAGGCCCATCCACTTTCACGGTGTCCCTTTAATCAGCGGTTAGCTGTCTTAAACCTGTCAATTTGTTTTAGCTAGCTCCCCAGTGCCACAGAGACGGACTCCCCATGCCACAGTTCTGTGAATTACTGTTGCTCCCGTTTCTATCCTGGGCAGCTTTACTGATTATGATATTACTCAGTCGGGTGGAATTAATCCCGTACTACCTGCAACAGGGTCTCTAAGACTGTCTTAAGACAGGGTGGTCCTGTGATCTCCAAATCACACCTTGAAGGTAAGTTTTCTAGGGCCACTCATGACACTAATTTTCTTAGCCTGCTTTCTTCAGTAAAATTACCTGAGGCACAACATTCATAAATTTAATCAGTTCTGGCTGCTGTAATTTTAAATTGCCATAGACTCAGTGGCTCATAAACCTCAGACACTTATTTCTCAAGGTTCTAGAGGCTGGAAGTACAAGGTGAGGTTTCAGTGTACTCAGGATCTGGTGATGGCCCCCATCCTGGCTGCAGACCAATGACCACTCCTATCCTTATAATGTCAAAAGAGGCTTACCTAGTCTCTGGGCTCCTTTTTGTAGGGACACTAACCCCACTCATTAGGGCCCCACCCTCATGACTTAATTACTTCCAATCACACTGGCAAATCAGGATTTCAACACATGACTTGGGAGAGGGGTCATGAGCATTCAGTGTATAATATACCTTTAAAAAAAATCTTTTTAAAAAAAGATCTCAGGGCAATATATGAATAAGGGAAAAGGCAGACAAACTAACATAAAAAAACAAAACAAAACAAAATAATGGGAGAAAGGAAAGAAGGAAGAAAGAAAAGGAAAAAAGAGAAAAAAGAAAATGAAAGGAAAAAAAATCAAATACAAACCAGCATGTTACTGAGTTGACCACATTGTTGTACAAGAAAAGTCCCTAGGCAGTTGCTTGGTCACGCACTGTACCTCTAGACAGGTGGTATGGTTCTAATGTAATTGCAGAATTAATGATTATAATTACTGCATAGGGAGGCTGCAACTTCAGCTGTTGTTTTTGCCTTTCAATGGTCAAAGTTTTCTGTAGGTGTTATCAATTCCCATGCACTTCCAAATTGACTTTGCCATCCCCTTTGGGAAGGCAGAGAGATTTAATGCATTTCTACTGAGTGCAGAAGTGGTGGGAGTTTGTAAATCCTCCTTGGAGCCATTCAGACTGGATGTTGGCTCCGTACCTGGTCTGCTTCCTGCCAACTGGGATGTGGCATGTGGGGGATTGGCACACAGGTCAAACCAGTGCTCAGCTCTTGGTGCCCAAATCTATATTCTCTAACGTGGCAGTAGTTAATGCTTCTCATTAAGTAGGTTTCTGGGGAGACAGATTATAGGCTGGGCTGCAGAAGTCTTTGGAAGTGCGTAAATTAGATCTCATATGATACTGAAACAGAAAAAAATTGAAAAAAATGAATCATTAGATAAACTATAGTAACAAGAATGTTTGTTGCCTTTCCATCTCTTTTAATATTGAGATTTTTGTGAATTAGAACACTGACCACTTATTGCCTTCTTGCTGTGTGCCGGCTATTAGGCTAAACCCTTTACATGTTATCTCATTTCACTTTTACTGCATGTAAAAGAGCAGTTACTGTTATCCCCTTTGTACATAAAAAAAAAAAACCCAAAAACAAAATTAAGATTTTGACCAATGCACCCACAACATAAAACATGAATGGATAAATCAATGTGGGGGGATCAATGTTAACAGTTATTCCACATTTCACAGGGAAAAAGTTGCAACCCTCTGTCTCAAATATTGCTTGGGATGTACTTACAACCAGGCAACTATTTGTTGTTCATATAAAATTTGGATTTAATTGGAGTCCTGTGTCTTACCTGGCAACCTCAGAATGGCACCTCCTGTGACATTTATCACTGGAGACAACCACTTAGATCTCTGTTACCTGGTGACATTTGAGAAATGGCCCTTCCTTCTATAACTTATTCCGACCCTGATCTTGACTCTCGGTCTCCTTGGGGTGAAGTGATCCTCAGGTGACTTTACATCTTGTTTTGTGCGGGGCAGTCTCATTTTATGTCTGTTGTCTTGACATGATTGTCAGAGCTCCTCTTTCAGAAGTGTCTTGGTTGAGATGATACATTATGTGGTCACCAGTGCCTCATTCCATCCTTGATTTCCCCCGACCTTGTAAGTAAGTAAATTCTCAGCCTTTTTCTCTCAAAGCCACACTCTTATATCCAGAAGATGCCACCATTTCTACGGATCCTTATTTTGCTTCCGGTAACCAGGAGCCACCTGACACTCTTGCACACAAATGGCTCCCCGGTGGCCTCTGTTCTGCTCTTGTGTCTGGATGCCAAGGGGAAGGGAAAAGTACACAAATGTTTAATGAATTCAGTAAATATAAGTTATGGACACATGTATGTGAAAATGCCATTTGTTTGAAAATATTGTGGTAACTTTCACTTTAGAGAAACATGATGAGGGTGGTGTGCACGGGCAGCACTTGGGAATCATTGATGACTCTGTCCTCACATGTGCGGAATACAAGGTCTCTGTGTATCGCCTCAGCTCAGCTTCTGTTCAGTGTCTACCACGCACAATGCTTGTATCAAACAATGAAATGCTCAAAGAATAAGGTCGCAACTTTTTCCCTGTGAAATGTGGAATGACTTTTGACATTGATCCCCCCACATTGATTTATCCATTCATGTTTTATGTTGTGGGTGCCTGTGTGTTTGAGAGGGGTATTCTGGGCTTCTGTATATCCATAACATTAGAGGGACAGTTGTCTGAGTCAAAACCACCTTTGACCTTTCCTTCCTGAGCATCATGTAGATACAGTCAGAGTCCTTCCAAAACCAAAAGAGATAGACAAATCCTACTGATACATCAAGCAAAAGCCACACAAAACAAAACATAGCCTCTATAAAATAAAGAGGGACAAATGCTATTATTAGTAACCTTGATTCGTTTTTGTGTATATTGATTTCATATAAGCCAAAATACAAAGAGGGTTCAAAACACTCAGTAAGAATTAATATTGTAAGAATATTTCTAAATGTCTTTAACTTAAATATTAAAAAGTTATTTAGAACTTACTAGAGGAAAACAAATATGCCATTTTATGTTAACTCATCCAAGATAAATAAATGTAATACATTATTATATCTTTGTAATCATGATTGGATTTTATTTTTAGATAGTAAAATAATAGTTGTCTTAGTAAATCTAAATCAAAGACTGTTTTGGAAAGCTTCGTTTGAAATATTGGTACGATTTTCATCAGCATTTTAATTGCATCCAAGAAAAATTGTGAATGTTTTATGAGTATTTAGAAATAATGGGTATTCTGAGGAGAAAAATGGAAATAAAAAAGTGTAGTTTTATAATTACCTCATTAGTACAGAGAAGGCATTAGCAAGAAAATTCCAGGAGAACATAAAATGGTCTTATGAAGAACAGGCATTTTAATGACCAGCACAGGAGAGTCATTCTGTCCCAAACCAAAGCCTGTGTTAAATTCTATAAATGGAATTTGAAAGCAAATAGATGCAAAATGAGCCTTTCAATTTGACATAAAATAAGGATGTGTGAAAATGTTTCTTTGCAAGTTTTCTTTTGATAAGTGGAATATTGCAAGCCTATTTTTCCAAAAAATAAACATATACATGTATTTGTGCATACATATGTATATATGTCCAAGTAACATAAGAAGAAATACAATTCTATTAGTTGCTTTTCTTATAGGAAGTAAGATATTTATTTCAAATGAGTTACCTGGATCAGGGGTTGGGAAACAAGGCCTGCAGCCTGAGGCTGACAGTCACTTATTTTTGCAAATAGAGTTAAATTGAAACAACCTTGCTCATTTGTTTAGGCATTGCCTATAGTTGTGTGTGGAATGGAGGCAGCTGAGTACTAGTGAGAGAGACTATGTGGCCCAGAAAGCCTAAAATTTTTTCTATATGATTCTTTCAGGAAAACTTGCCAGTCTCGTTGATACTACTGGGCTTAATTCTTCAGTTCTCTAGATATAGTCCCTTTTACCAACTGTCAATGTAGCTGAGTCATTAAAATAAGAATTATCATCTGCTTTTATTAAGTATAAAATTTTATGCATCTAGATGTATCCACCTTTTAATTGGTAAAATGTAAAATGCTTATAAAGACTGGCAGAGGTCACTTTATAAGATCCAGTGAATTCAAAGATTTAAAGTCTGGTCCTTGACTTTAATATTTCTTCAGATACCAGGGAGACTCATGCAAATGGATCATTGCAATATTTATGTTTATTCCTTCATCAAATGTTTCAGAGCAAGTGCAAATTGTCAGGTACTGATGCATATACTTGTGTATAAGGGTAGAATATAGATATACTACTTGTCCTCATGAAATTTATGAAACAGGTAATAGATGGAAAATGGAGGAATACATTGTTACGAATTGTAACCAATGCCAGGAAAGACGTGAACAGATTTTAATTGATGGTGATTCATGTGAAAGAGCATCCTCTTGTTATCATTGAGAACCTGTAGTCATCTACTGCAGCACAGAAGCCATCTCATGATGGGGCACCTGAAAGGCACCACAACTATTTAGTTTGTTCTCAACTCTGTAATTTTGGCAGGACTTGGCAAGGACGACCACTGTCTGCTCCACTGGCATCCCCCAGAAAGGATGTGAGGGCTGGAGACTCCTGTTACATGCTGGCTCACTCACACGACCGGGCAGGTTGGTCTGGGTGTCAGCTGGGAGCTTCACAGCTGGTGCCTGGGCATGGGTTCCTCTCCAGGTGGTTTCAACATGGCCACTTGGGCTTCCTCAAGCATGGCGGCTGGGTTCCAAGAGAGCTAGGCAGAAGCAGTACTGGTTTTAATGATGCAGCCTCAGAAGTGCAGAGGTTGTACTGCTTCCTCATTCACCCTGGAGCCCACCTATACTCAAGGGGAAAGAATATGGACCCCACATTTTGATGGGAGGAATGTCGAAGTCCTATTGTAAGAAGATGGTGTGATTAGGGTACTGTGTATGTTTTGCTACAGAATCAAACAACTTGTCCAATTACTCAGACCTAAAGGAGGAGAAGAAGTCACTTTGTCAGTCCAGAAAGATTATTCCAGAGAAGCAGCAAATATGAAAGTGCTGCAGTGAGAGGCTGACTTGCTTGAGGAACCTGGAGGAGACGGCTGTATTCCGCCAGGGAAGGTGAACCTAGGTTAGGTCTGCAGAGTCGAGAGATTCGATCACGTTAGGTCCTCGCGGGTGAGGTGGGGTATCACGTTTTTATATTCTCAGTGGCAGAAGAGGCTTTTCGAAGCATTTAAAGCATGATAAGGACCGGATCTAATTTTTAATTCTAAAGATCACCCTGACCATAATGTGGAGGATGGGTGGAAGGGGTTCAAATGCAGAAAAGAGAAATCAAGTGGCACATTGTTCAGGGATTCCAGAACGATTGTGGGAATGAAAATAGAGAAGACTGCTGGATTAGAGAATTATCGTGGAGAGAGGACCTATGTACTGTTCAGTGTCTGGGCTCCAGGAAAGGCAGATGACTGCTGGAGATCTGCCGAATCGTGTGTTCAGAAGAGGGGAAGAGCGCATTTCTGGGGGTGTAATCAAATTTGTTTCACTGGAGGTGAATGTGAATCATCTGACACAGGCCACAGAGTTGGTGGTCTGGGCTGAGGATGTGTGGTGGACGTGGTCAGCTGTGCACAGGCCTTGGCACCTTGTGGGCTGATGGTTGGATGGAGGGAGAGAGCACAAAGGACAGCTCCAGAGCCGGGTTCTCAGGAGGGCGGTGTGTGGACGGTGTTCAGAAACAAGGAGTGGATGAAGGAGACAGAGCCGAGGTTTGTGGACACCCAAGAAGTGGAGCCAGGAGGAGGTCCTCAAAGTCCACAGGCCTTACAGGAAGTTGGAAGTAAGGGTGGTGTGTCAACCCTTGGGCTGAGTCATTTGGAGGCACTGGTGTCCTGAATCAGTACCCAAGTCTCTCTCTTTCTCTCTCTTAGTCCTGGGATTGAACACAGGACTTCACACCTATTGAGTCTTATTCTAAGTGGTTTTAGGTCCTGTTTTAGGTTTCACTGAGGGCACCCAGACATGTCCCTGTGTGTGACTCACATACACAGATGCAAGCTATGTGTCTGTCTCCAAAAGCAATGCCATGTCCACTATGCTAGTCCATCCACCTGGTAATTAGTCATTCACTCAATGAACATTTGATTACCTTCTAGGATGACAAAATGACAAGAAACCCAGACTATCAAAATGCTTCCTCACGGGGGTGGGTAATGTTTTAAGCACGTTACATATAGTATCTCACTTAGTGCCCACAGCAGTCTTCCGAGATCTCATTTTATAGCAGGGGCAACTGGGGCCTGGAATGTTTTATGAATGTTTAAAAGATCCACATTGTGGGGTTGTGGACCAGGCTTCCAATCTGGCACTCTGGTTGCAGGAATCCTAACTTTACTTGGGATAATTCCAAAAAAAAAAAAGGAAAGAAAAATAAATAGAAAACTTGTAGGTCCCAAGCATGCAGAGGGAAAGGAAAATCAAGATCTTCATTCCTGCATTTCCTGAGCTGGGAGTCAGCTGGAGAGGTGAGCAAAGAAGCTGGCGAGGGAGGCCCATGGTGGTTCCAGCACTGAGCTTATTCTAATATACACTCTGCTTTGTAATGACTGTCATAGCCACAGAGGCCTCTCACCCTCTTCTTGGTTCCCAGCCTCTCTCTTTGCTGTGTCTTGGCTAAAATGATAGTTATGCTTCCATTAATACCAAGTAATGCTACTAGCTCAAAAGCCGTTAATGATAATCAGAGACTTTGAGGCAGAAAAGAAAATAAATCCCTGCACAGAGTCAGCTGAAGTCATATTTTAGAGTTCCTCCAACCCCTTAAATTCCTATTAGGTACTAAATAAGGATTTTATGAGTGTACCCAGATGCAACTTCCTTGGTCAGACCTTTTAAAATCCTTGTTCAGAGTTAGTTGCTACCCCCTCTGTTTTCCCATAGCAACCTATTTGACCTCTGTTTAAGCAATTACTATTCTGAATTGTCATTTATCTGTTTACATGTATGTCACAGTTTGTTTCAATTTGCTTCAGCAAAAATTTATGTAGCATTTTCAGTGAGGAAGTAGCATCCTCACATCATACGCTAAGTGACTTCAATGCCTATAATAAACACTGAATTATTGGAAAGGAGATTCTCAAATCTTTTTAATTTGTTATCGAGCAAGAACCATCTAGGATATATATGCTGAAACTGAACTCTATTTCCTCATTCAGTGTAAACTTTTTTGTATTTAATATGGTATTCTAACTTTCTCTTACTTAATGGTCCAATCCTGAATAATTTCAGGGCCAAGATTTATAAAGAAAATATAATTAGAAATAAATGCATATTTTAAAAGGGCAATCAGCAAGTCCCTGAACTTTGAAAGAGAACTTTTAATATATTTCATCAGATAGATTTAGCCATCACTAAACTGATTGTCAAATAAGGTCTTCCTTCGACCATTACAGAATTGGCAAAGCCAAAGTGTGCTGTAGTGTTGTCTTCCAGCACAGGGTGTGACTGTCTCTGGCTGGAGGCAAGGTGGAAGTTGTGACTGGCCACTACATCCACTCAGTGAAGAAGGGGCTCCTCTGGTCACCAAGGGAAATGGGGGTTTTTGAGTCTCCCGTTACAAGTTTTGACGTTTGTTTTCAAATCAGGCTTAGACCGTGTTTATGGCATAAGTAATCTGAATGTGAAACTACGATTCTCAAGTATAATAATTACAGAATTAGCAGAGAGAAGGACGGATCACTGACCAATCCATAAAAGGATCTCAAGCAATTCATCTGATGCCAAAAACAAACAAAATTCCTGAAGAATCAGAATCAACTCAAGATGGTGCAGAGCAATGTTACCATTGTCATATATATTCAGAGAAAATTCTACAGAGACAGAAGAAACTGAGTGGCCAGAATTCTGATTTTTGATTTCAAGTGTATTCAGTTGTCTGAGGAAGGAGTCCTGTGTATAAAGCCCGTGGGAACCACCTCTGCCAAGTGGAACTTACTTTCAGATCTGGGTGTGGAGTGTTGTTTGGGGCAGAATTCTTGAGACTGGAATCATGAACTCTAGCTCAGTCCACATGATTTTACATCATGGATGTTAATGATATGACATTATGTTTTAATACAACTACTATATTGTGGAAGTGACTTTCTAAATGACAATACTTCCTCAGTGTCATCTTTTCACAACAGTAAACAAACTTTCTTGGCAACTGGAACTTAATCATTAAGTTCCCCAAGCTTATGAATTTAAACAATTTGGATAGAAAGAGTTTGCTTTTTTAAACTTTTAATTGGGACCACTGAATATGACAAGTTTTAGAAATGATTCTGGAAGAATGTTATTTTCCTCTTGTATTAAGATGGTTATAGTGTGCTATACTTCTGCAGTAGGTTATAGAATTTTGACATTTATCCTACTATAATATTCAGGTTTTTTTTCTCCCTATTTGTATCATGAATTAGCTTTTATCATTGTGTCTTTCTGTAGGTGAACCTTAATAATTTTCTAATCCCCTAAATCCACTAAAGTATATATATCAGAGGACCAGCAGATACCCCATGCCTACTGGATGCGTTTGCGATGCTGCAATTCGTGAAAATTTCTTACTCTTTCTCGATTATTTTCTTCCCTGTATTTCTGAGCTTGACATTTCTGGAAGCCAGTTTTCTGAACAATCAGGTTATTACAAAATAGTCAATGTTGTAGTCAAAACTACTGTGAATGGTATCCTACGCATCAAATGTAAATGCCGGGTGACACTTGTGGATTTGAGCAGCTTCAAAGTTTCTACTCCAACATTTCTAGGATATTGATTAGATGCTTGAAAAAGGCTAGAAAAAAAATAATCCAGGTTTGGTAAATTGCTATGTTCAGTTTCATAAGCAATGAACAAAAAACAGAGGCATTTTCTCCCATCTTTGGGCAGATGGTGAATGGCAACAGCAGAGATTTCAAATATAGATGTAGCACATATATATATTGCAAACAGCTGTAATAGCTAAAATACATGCCAGAAGACTTAATCATTTTGGATTTTTTTCCAATACATGCTAGCATTCAAAAATAGACTTCTCCTTTCTACAATGCTATAGAATTATTTGAAATAGGCAAGTGCATCTTGGAGATAAGAAATTTGTTGTGTGCTGATTGGGCTCTATTTTCAAGCCTCCTTGACAACTGGTTGATTAGCAAATTCTCCTTCTTTATGATTTGGTGTGCATAACTCCTGACCCATGGTGGCTTCTTGTTTTTGCAACTGAGTTGGATGAATCGACTATGTAAACCTTCCCAGTATCAAAGATCCGCATGGAAAGTGAAAAGATGAACAACCTGTACATCTGACTTGAGGAGGAAGAATGGGAAGCTTTTCAGATCCTGGCTTTTCACCTCACCACTGATGGAGTTCTTCCATTATGATCTGACATTGAAAAAAATTTCTGAGTATGTGTCTTCTAGTTGAGAAGATCCCTAATTTGTTTGCTCAAAAGGAACAGCAAGGAGCTTTTCAGCAGAGATAGGGAAAGTAGTCTGTGTTACTTTAGAAATTCTGGAGAGGAAAAAAACAAAAGAACCTGCTGACAAAGTTAGCGAGGAAATTCATAGGCTCTGGACACTGGCTTTTGTAGACGCAAATCTGTAACTTGGTTACAACAGAGGGCATTCCCAGTAGGTCTATGACACCTATTTGGCAGTGGATGTGGCTCTAGAGTCCCAGGTCTGGCCTTGTCTTGACCAACTTGTGTGAACCTGTGTGGATTTCCCCATGTACACCTCAGTGAATTGGGGATGATGCTTATATTGTCTCAGAAAGAATGAAAGGAGATGATAGGCATTCAATAAACTATAAACTCGAATGTGACACTAGAGTGCTAGCTTATCTGGGACATGAAGGATGGGAGCCACCTTCATTTCCCATTGATGTTTCAAGCAGATTAAGACCCTAACTAGAAATTGGTGATGCCCCTTTCCTCCTGTTGTAAATACCTTCTTATCCACTTTATGGTTATTGCTTTTCTCTCCATGTTTTTCTGTCCCATTTTACACCCCTTCCCTGAGCGTGGGAACTGCATAATCTGCATAATCTGTCGTCTTCATCTTCTCCCAACCCTCGAAAAATCTAATGCAACTCTTTATCAAGAGTTTAGTGGAACCAACCTAGATGCCCTTCAATTGACGAATGGATAAAGAAACTGTGGTATATATAGTCAATGGAATATTACTCAGCCATAAAGAAGAGTAAAATTATGGTATTTGCTGGTAAATGGATGAAGGTGGACAATATCATGCTAAGTGAAAGAGACCAAGTCCAAAAAAACCAAAGGCTGAATGTTTTCTCTGATAAGTGCATGACAATATATAATGATGGGAGTTGAAGGGGGGAAGAGAAGAATGAAGGAACTTTGGATGGTGTAGAGAAAAAGGGGTGGAAGGGGGTGGGGATGGAAAAACAGTAGAATGAAACAGACAGTATTACCCTATGTGCATGTATGATTACATGAATTCTGTGAATCTACATTGCGTACAACCATAGAAATGAAAAGTTGTACCCCATTTGTGTACAATGAATCAAAATGTGTCTGTAAAAATAGAAAATATTTTAATAATAAAAAAAGAGTTTAGCAAAGGATGAATTTCTAAGTAGGCATAAAAATAAAGGGTCAAATGTTAATTGGGCTAGGTGCTGGGTGTTCTAACCAGGTATCTTGAGTCCCGTAGTACACATATCCTGATAGAAATCAGTCTTCATGGGTTGTTAT
The DNA here is from genome assembly GCF_902686455.1 of Sciurus vulgaris. Lineage (NCBI taxonomy): Eukaryota > Metazoa > Chordata > Mammalia > Rodentia > Sciuridae > Sciurus > Sciurus vulgaris. The sequence goes on from NC_136469.1 coordinate 10,049,991, forward strand.
GTACACAACACAGCTTTGTTGTGCAGTAGTATCATCTTAGAATTAAAGATGACTTGAGAACCCATCAGGACCCATCTAAAGCGTAATAGTGCTCTAAGAAATGGAAAGCATCAAATATACCAGGATTTTAAATGTAGAGTCATTTCTCACATAACATAATGTGCATGTTCTTAAAAATTACTATACTAGGAAATTTTATGCAGAAAGTGCATGGGACTAGAACACAAATTCAATATAGTCTTGTAAGTGGTAGAGTTAATCAAAACATAAAATCCTGTCACAGTTTTAAGTAGTTCAGATTCCAAATAAATGCAATATTACAGTAAATAGGCAAGTATTACAGTTTATTTTGAAAATGAATGCTTAGTCTGCTTGGTGTAAGTGGATGTGGAGCCACGCGCATTTGAGATATCTTGAGGAAGTGGAGAGAAGGACGCCATTTCTGTTACGGCAAACACTGTGTCACAAGGGTTGATGCAGATGGCTGCTTTTTGCACCTGCAAACAGGACCAATGCCAGGTAGGCCTTTCAGAGGCAGCATTATGGCCATTATCCCAATCCTCCTCAAGCACGCTGAGCTCTTCCTAAAACAGATGACAGTGACGCTGTGTCCACCTCTGGCTTCAGTTGCCTTGGGTTTGGCCTTTGACGTTGTAGGCTGCGGTCCCTCAGCTCTGCTCCTTTGAGCTGACATGCTTCCTCCCCTTTCTCTGAAGAGGTTTTATCATATAACTTCTCCCCAATGTCTAAGATGACTTTTCGTTGCGTATCATATTTACATGACTTTATTAAACATTAAAATTTTTTTAAATTAAATTCATTTTTAACTAATATATAAAAATAAAATTTCCATGTGACTAGAGTAGTATGATATTTTGATACACATATACATTGTGTAATGTTTAAATCAGATTAAACGCATCTCTCTCCTCAAATATTTGTCATCTCTTATGGAGAAAACATTCAAAATCCTTGCTTCCAGCATTTTGCAGTACACGGCACACCTTTGGTATCTATGGTGGCCCTATTGTGCAATAGCAGATGGGATACTTTTAATAGGAAGAGTGCACAGCTTTCCTGTATGTGTGCAGGTAAATAGGTTAAGAGCAAAGATCAGGCCTGTGACTGTTGTGTGCATTCTCCTGCTGTTCCTGCTTCACCTGGGCGGTGTGTTCTCTTCACCTAGTGTTACCTGGAGCAGAAAGTCCCACCAACTTGTGAAAGAGTGAGCATGAGTTAGGTTAACTTTCTGTTTTACTGTTTCCCTCTGTTTATCTTCAGTGTGTTAACAAAGTCAGTCATTACCAATAGGCATTGAATAGAAGGAAAAACAATATCATTTTCTAATGCATGAGGTTCCCTTAGGCCAAATAAAATAATTTGTGCAGGAAGTCCACGCGTCATTTAAGACACTGGACAAAAACACTTCATTTGATCATGCATTTATCAACAATATTTTTCCTCAAAAAATGACATACAAATCCTCTCCAGGGAAATGGGGAAAATAAGAAAAGGAGACACAGTTGAGAGTTCTGGAAGAAATCTCTTCCCCATAGTCCCTTCTCCTTGCTAAACCCTTAAGAAGATTGAAAGAGGTGAGTCCAGCAGTATCTCCAGGTCCACAAGTAGCCATGAACCCATGGCCCAACAACATTCAGAAAGCCAGAGGCACCATGGAAGAGAGGGCCTCCAGGCAGCCCCACCAAGTCCTGTGACACCGAGGTCACCGTGAAACAGCCCCTGGATACACACATGACCCCCGATGTCACCGTGAAAGAGCAGGTCACTCTCAGGCTCCCGGGAAGGTGTGGCAGTATGAGGGCACCCGGGTGGTGGACTGCAGCACCTGTGGGCCAGGAGCAGGCTGAGATGCAGATGTCTCAGTGGGTGACAAGAGCTGTGGTTCGGGGCGGGGGGGTGTCTGGGCTTCACGGGATGTCACCAACACCGGAGGATGAGCGGCCTTACCTGTATTGAGCACCTCCTGCATTTCAGGCACTGTTCCAGGCACTTCTGAAAGTTAGAGTGAAGGAAAGTCCTAGAGAAAAAGAGTAAGATTTCTGTCCTGTAGCATATAATATATTACATATATTTCTGTCAAGTTATCTGTGTCCTTTACTCTAGAATATGTGCTCCAAGACAGTAGGGATTTTCAGTTCTTATTTCTTATAATAAAATTTAGCACAGGGCAGATGCCCAATAAACACTTGCTAGAACTAATGACTTAGGGATAATGAGACCATAGAAGTAGATAGGAATTTTAGAGAAATAAAAATATATTTTTTGTACATCTGCATTGATTTTTGGAAGAGTACCATGTACGTGGAGTCAAATAACACTCATAAATTTATAAAACCATCTCTCAATATCTAAAGTAAGGCAGCACCAGGAAATGAAGGCAAATTTTTTCTTTTTTTTTGTCACCTGTTATTAAGAAACAATGTGCCCCAGGCACTTCATGAAGAAATATTAATAACCGTCTTCACTCTCTTTCCAAATCCACAAAGTATTTATCTTAAATAGATAGAAACTTGATGATACTGAGTTTGGTGGTAGAGGTTAGCATGTGTGTATCTGTGTGTGTGTGTGTTCAGTGGAGGAAGGACACAATTGCGTGCGGCCTGAACTTTGTTATCTAGACCTCGGCTCCCATTTTGACCCATGTGGTTACTGAATAGATTACCAGTGCCTAGTTCAAATGGAAATGTGCTTCAAATGAAGATACACGCTGGATTTCAAGGTCATAATACAAAAATGCCCAATATCCCTAATCTTCTCAAAATACTGGATGTATGTTGAAATGATATTCTGGATCTATCAGTTTAAATAAGATGTACTGCTTCTGTGTTTGCACACTAGAAAATTGAAAGTTTTCCATGTGTTTGCATTCTGTTCTTCTTGGACACTGGGCAGGGCTGTTCTGTTTGCTGAGTACACTCCCTAGTCCCATCCCTTACTCCATGGACGAGAATATTTTCCAGTCACAGTGTTGATACTGTTGCTTCATGGAGGTCCTGCTTTAGTCTGATTCCTCTTGCGTGGGAGAATAACAAGCCTATATGGGCATCTTCCTTAGTTATTCCAGATGAGCTTTAATTACTTCAGCAGACCACCATTTCTATATCACAGGTCCAAGAAAAGATTAACTGAACGACCAACTCTACTTTAGGGTCAGGAATTACTTACCGTTCCTTATTCTCTATATCATTTATTTTAATTCTGGCAGACATGCATTTTTTTGCCAGTAGTTAAACATAAACTAAGCACCAGAACAAAGTGCTTGTTTGTTTCTTGGGCGTTATTTACAAATGGAACTTCTGTTTCTGAGGGAATCATGCATGGTTTGGGTATATTATGATTAATGTAGAAAGAAATTCACTTCCACCTGGTTTTCAAAGTAAAAGTAAGAAAATTGTGTGTGTGTGTGTGTGTGTGTGTGTGTGTGAGAGAGAGAGAGAGAGAGAGAGAGAGAGAGAGAGAAAGAGAGAGAGAGAGATGAGATAAGATGAGAGAGAGAGAGAGAGAGAGACAGAGACAGAGAGAGAGAGAGAGAGAGAGAGAGATGGGTACTTTCAGATCTTTAAAAAGGAAAAATATTCCTGGCTATTGCAGGTGCAGGTGGAACAGGGCTTACCCTCCTGAAGAACTGTACTGTTCTCTACCAGTTGCCATCCATAGAGAATTGGTTGAAAAGCTAGCTTTAAGAAATTACATGTCTAAAATGGACATTTAAACATTCTATTTAGGAGAAAAGATTTGTATTCACTTAGGTGACCTAGACATGCAGACTGGACTCATCAAATCAGTTGGATGATTGCTGTAATTTCCACATCTTTGAATTTATGTAGGGAAAGTCATATAAAATAAAAAGTGTGTTTGGCACAGATCACCTGGCCTGGCACCTTCATTTTAGCAAAGATGGAAGCCAGAGAGTGAGGTTCAATGTGCACAAGATTTAATGGCATCCCAGGTTAACACCAGGTTTTTTGGACCTTTGGTTCTCCTTGCCTAGAATCTGTGAGCAGGAAGCAGTTCCAAATGTCTTCTGAGAGTCACCATGTTAGAAAGATGCATTTCATGTTCATCCCTATGCCCACCATTGGCATGGGTATAGCTGATGTCCACAGTTAGAAATAGTCCTGAACATTTTAAAACCTCTCTTGTGTGGGAGATGCAGCAGCGTCTCTATTCATTGTGCGTCCTACGCAGCTCATGCCTCTTGTAAAAAGTTTGGGCACCAAGTTGGTGTCACATAAATGTGATTATATTTGCTTTGTAATGTCCCTGATACAACTGCAGAACTAATATGGGTATTGAATTTGGGATTTCCTTAGCAATAGTCACTTGTGGAAGGTTTTGTGTTTTCTTTTTAAGAAATACACACTTCTTTTATAATAAAAATTGTCTTTGAAGTTTTGAAATTGCTGGATTCATTTTTAGTTTTCCTTCAGCACATACATTAAACTTAGATTTTTTCCAAGGCATTGAAATGACTGTTGTTGATTTTTCTAGTTACCCATGTTATGATTTAGATATGAGATGTCCCCCAAAAGCTCACATGTGAAACAATGCAGAACCATAAGAGGTGAAAAGATTCAGTAATAAGAGTTTTAACCCAATCAGTGTGTTAATCCCCTGGTAGGGATTCACTGGGTGGTAACTATAGGCAGGTAGGGTGGGGCTGGAGGACGTAGTTCAGTGGGGGAGTGCCTTTGGAGTACGTTTTATCCCTGGTGAGTCCAGCTTAGTCTCTCTCTGCTACCTGATTGTCACGTCCTAGCTGTTTCCTTTGCCAACCCTTCTGCCTTGATGTTCTGCCTCACTTATGCACAGAGCAATGAATCTACCATCTATGGACTGATCCTCTGAAACCATGAGCCAGATAAACTTTTCCTCCTCCACACTGTTCTTGCCAGGTCTCTTGGTCTCTGTGGTGAAAAGCTGACCAACACCACGTTTGGCCTCTGTCTTTAATTGGACTCTTCCTGCCTGCTCTGACCACTCAGGTATCCTCATGGGACTGCCCTTGGGCTCACAGTGGGGGTTTGTATTTGTCAGTCCCTCTTCTTTCCTGGCTGTTGGTCGTCAGGGAATTTGTCTTCACTGTCCCTAGAATCAGAAGAGGAAAATTGTAGTTTCTTTTGAATTTGCCCTGATTATCACTCCTACGGTAAAATAATCTACATTTAATTCTATTTACCAAATGCACTATCTACACCATGGTTATGTAAAGGTGTGAATGTGAATGATGCTATCAAGGTTTCTGTTGGAAATTACATAAAACACATTTTCCTTGTTGACAATTGTTATTATTATTGTGTTTTTGTGCTCCTTTTCCAGGTATTCAAGCAAGTCTTTTAAAATTAAAAGTATTTTTTGACTTTAAGAAGTCTTATTTTATAAACACACATCCCACTTAAACTTGAAGTTGGTATACAATGCTGATTATTTTAATAACTTGCATTAAGATAATCCTTTGCTGCTGTGTATCATATACTTTATAAAACAAGCAAAAATGAATGAAAGAAAGCATGGAAATTTAAACTCACACCTTAAAATGTGTGATTCATATTAAGAAGTCACTATGGAGATTGAACATGCTATTTAGGAATTATCCAATGCTTTCATCCCAGAAGTAATTTACTCTATATAAATATGAGAGGATATTTTAATTTGCAACCAGGCCTGAACATTTTTTTTTTTCACCACCTTTCTCTATAGTTAAAAGATGGAATTTGGGAAGAACAATTTTTAAGATTCCTTTTGTGCAGGGAAGGTTGCATGCAGGCAGCTGAATAACTCTGTTTAATATGGAGATTTCCATCTCCATGCTGAAATTCTATTCTACTCCTGTTTAGTGAAACCATAATGGTATAGAGCTGAGGATCAATAATGCAAATAAGTTTCCTAGTTTTGCTTCCTAAATATTTTATTGTCTTATGTATATGCATATAGGTGATATTTATCTAATATATATTTTTCAAAATGTTAATTTTGATGAAATATTTGATGATATAACTAAATTAAATTCTTGGCTGTGGTTGTGTCTCTACATATAGGATGGAATGGACAACCAAAAACATTAAACAGGTATTTTAATAAAAATTTCAAAAATACTAAATAATCAAAAATAGCTACATGGTAATATCCATAGCACCTGTTTATAGAGTAGAGCTTATGCTGAGCATTCAGGAAATCTAATGGAGCCTGCCATCCACCTGTGGGGAATGTTTTCAGCCAGACTTTGGGTGGTTTTTACTCTGGACCCAGAACATGACGTTTTCCTTCTTCATGGCAGGGAGTGACATGCCTTCCTGCAGGAAAGAGAGCTGAAAGTGCAGAATGTTCAGATTAGACTCGGAGGAAAAGATCAGAGGAGGACAAACTGCTCGTAGTTGCAGGTGGCAGGTGTTTTTGAGGAACACAAGAAGAAAACTAAAGTCTTCTTACAGGTACAATAGATAAATGCAGAGAATCTAAAGTGAAATGCAAGCCATTATCTTGTGACAAAGGACTTTTTAGAGTAATAAGTTATCTGACACAAGAAAATGACATTAGTATAGATAAAGTTGGAACCAAGAAAATTTGAAGCACAGAGTTCAAGTCTAAATAGAAGAATCAAGACTAAAACGAAAGAAAAAGCATTCTTTAGCTGAACTAAAGTTTGCATTGGGTCTTTGTGAATAGAGATAGGGAATTTATAGCTCCATCTTCCTTAATTTTTCGCTTTGTATAATTATGCAAAAATCAAGCATGTAGTCAATTATACAAAGTTTTTATTTTATAGAGGGATATCATTTCTTCTCATAGCTCCATAAAATCCTGCCTTCCATAGTCCTACTAGAAATGGGATGGGCCCATGACTAGAGCAATTTCCTGCTGATGGTCAGTTAAGTCTTAGTTACTGGAATAACTATGGTTTTTAACACTGAATCCCGTTTATTATTTCCTATAACATTTATGGAGCCTGTCAAATTAAATATTTGACACAGAAGTTGTTAAAGCAGACCCATTTATTGGATGACAGTAATCAGAATGGGAAAGGACAGATAATCCCTCTGGGACTCAGAGATGCAGCTCTGCTTAGAGCAGAGGCGTGCCTCTAGGTTTGACCCAAGAAAACATGGAGTGAACATGGTTCTGACCAGTTGTCACTGAGATCATGTGATCAGCCAGGGTTTGCATCATGATTTCCCAGGAGAAAATATGCAGGAGTAGGAAAGTATCTCCTGGGAGCATCACCTACTTGATTTTTCTGTGGTTAGCTTCAATCTGCTCAGCTCCTCACCTAGGCCTAGAGCGTGGTATGGAGCAAAGTGTCCCTGGCCAGTTCGTCGATTGACCCTTATGTAATCTCTTTAACTGTGTCCCTTTGGAGTTCATCTTTGCTTCACATTTGATGAGTTTACTTGACCCTTCTCAAGTTAGCCTAATGTGGACCCCTGCATTTCCCCTATCCTCTTTCTTTCCAGCATATCATTTTACCCAAACAGAACTCCCGGCTCTTCCTAAATCCAGGAAGGTTATTTTGCTTCCTTCTAGACCATTTATCTAACATGAGGCAGGACAAAATGTGAAATGATTGCCTTGTGTTTGACTGACAAAATTATGTATTTCTTTTTTTCTGATTAGGTATCTCATGTACAATGTAAACTCAAAATGCACAGAGAATATATTGAAAAACATACATTTCTCTCATTTCCATACCTAGTTCCTCATGTTTTCTCTACAAGGGCAATTTCAGTTATAGAGTGACACCAATCATTGACATTAGCGCCATATGTAATTTTCTAAAAGCTCTATCTATCGACCTATCTATCTATTATCTATCCTCTCTCTCTGTCTCCCCCTATCATCTGTCATCTATCTCCTATCTTTCTATCTATGGTAGCAATCCCTACATGCTGGTCTCCAACTTGATTTCGTTTAATTTTACATTGCCTTGGAAGTTGTTCCTGCTTAGTTTTTAAAGTGTCCTCCTTCTTTTCATGATACAGTGTTCTCTGTATAGGTAATGTTTCAAATTATTTATTCAATTTCCTACTGATGCTCACTTATAGTTTACATTACAAGTAATGCAGCCCTGCATATTCCTGTTCATGGGTCATGGAGGTTTTATATTTCAGGCTGTACGATGAGGAGGCCAGTGCATTGATACTATTATCTACTGAAGCCTTTTCTCTTGACTTTTGTGATTCATGACATTTCCCACTACTGAATTTACAGCATTTAGGTCCTTTTCTGTAATGATGACCCTTACGTTTTTCTAGCCTGAGATTTACCCTGGCATGGATTCAGTGCTCTCCGCAATGTCCCTGCCTTCGTTTTCCCACTCACCTCTCATGGGCTGAAATAGTCCTTTAATGGTTTCAAGAGGGTGGAGCTACGGCGCAGGTCCTGTGGTCTGTTCCTTCGCACTCGAATAGCAGTGAGTGGTTGTCAGTTCTTGGATCACACCATGTCATCTCTGTGAAGATTTAATTGCTCTCTCAGATTTTATCATTAAGTACTCCGATACAGAAGAAAGTCTTATAAAAGGCTTACATTTTCTTGACTTAAGTGAATTGATCTTTTATGCTGGATGCCCAAAGAATTCTTTTATTGCCTTTGATGTGCAGCAAATCTCTGAGCCTCTGTATCCTTCCTGATCACTTATTTGTTGGTTTGTGTTGGAAGGACAGGGTGTGTTCTTAGAGCCGGTAGTTTTAAATCTTTTCTTTCAGGAAAACTTCTTAATGGGTGCTGCTGTATATTTGTGGTTTATCTCTTGAATTTTTTCTTTGGTCACTACATCTATGTACACCGTTTGTCTTTTTCTCTGTTTTCTATCTGTGAGGTTTTGTTATCTTTTTAATTATTTTATTGACCCTTCACTTTGATCTTTCACCCAGTGGTTTTCACAGTTGTCCTATATCCTTTCTGCTGCCCCTAAAGTGGCTTCCACATCTATAGAAGGCTTAGTTTCCCTTCTGTTTTCTAAACTGAGCAGATTCTTATTTTTTTCTTTAGTTCATTTGTCATTCATTTTTTCTATTAAAATATATGTGAAACACTGAGTCCATTCCAGGGACATTCAAGGACCTGATAATAGAGGAGTAAAGAAGGGGACAAGCATTTCTTTTCTGGTAGAATGTACATTTGAATGTTGTTTCTCTGCTATGATCTCGGGTTAAAGTGAGTGCTTTTTGTATTTCTACAAAATTCTTCCGATATTTTTATCTGAATAAAATAATTTTTTGGTAACATTTTAACTTTGTCAGAATTAAGGTAATAATAATGAAAAATGATTTTTTATTTTAAAAATTCTTTTGGTAGTACAATTCTATACAAATGTCTATCATAGGTCCTTTATTGCTCATGTTTCAATGCAACTATTTCTTTCTCAATCAACTATTTAAATGCATTTTTTTGTTGGTTTTTGGTGAAGAAAATATCAAATCAATGTTCTAGTCCTGCATTAACAAATTGTAACCAGTAGTTCTATTCTTTTATTATGATTTGGGGATTTTGTAAAAGGTTGTGAAGGAAGAGGAGAAAGAGGAGGAGGAGGAGGAGGAGGAGGAGGAGGAGGAGGAGGAGGAGGAGGAGGAGGAGGAGGAGGAGAAATGAGGGTGGGGAGACAATGATGATGGTGATAACTATGGGAGACTCTATGGTCCACAAACCCTAACATATTTACTATCCATTTCTTTACAGAAAAAAAAGTCCAATTCTTGTCATGCCAACAGCAATCCTCCTTGGGTAACAAAATAATGTGCTAATGAATCCTCTAGTCTTTATTTATCAAAGAGGATAGAGACCCTTCCTGCAAAGTACCTCCCACTCAGTTCTGTCCTTTAACTGTCTGCCCTCTTGAGGTATGGTGGTGAGGCGTGTGTGTGTGTGTGTGTGTGTGTGTGTGTGTGTGTGAGAGAGAGAGAGAGAGAGAGAGAGAGAGAGAGAAAGAGAGAGGGAGGAGAGAGAAGGAAGGGACATACCATTTAGTTCTCTATCTGCTACTTATAGAAACAATATCCAAGTCTGTCAAGAAAATACGTTGCCACCAGGACCTGTATCATTTCTGCAAATGAAAGATTATTGATTTTAGTCACAAGTTTCTGCCACTTGCTTCAGAGAACAGTGTTGTGATGCCTTTCTCTGAGACCTGAAGCCATGGAAACAGTTCCATATAGTCTTTCTTTTTAAAATATTTTTAGTTGTAGATGAATATGATATCTTTATTTTTTATGTGGTGCTGAAAAATGAACCCAGTGTCTCACACGTGCTAGGCAAGCGCTCTACCACTGAGCCCGCATAGATTCTTATTTACAACACTCATATTAAATTTTTACTACTACATTTTGCAGATTTTATTTAGATATTTGATTTGACATACAGATGTCATTTAGTTCCTTCAAAGATAGAGACTGGGCTTCTGTTTCTTGTTCTCTTTATTGTATTTGTATGATTGCTCAAAAGAGAAAAAGAAAATGCCCATATTAGTCCTATATTTGAAAACAAAATGTCTATTTTTTTTATAAACATGATTATATATTTATCTTGGAATATGTTGCCAGGAAACATTCAGGAAAAAACAGGGTGAAGTAAAACAGTAAAGATGATAGAAATATAATTGGCCATTACTGCGAATGAACAGTAAGTTCTTTTCAGACGGCCTTGTAAATATCTGACACACGCATAGCGCTCTTGTGATCACACACATGGGAAATCCATCAGGGCTCTCTGTGGTTGACTAATTAAATTCCACATCATGATTTAAGCAATTAGCAGGATAATTTAAGGAATATGCAAAGGACTTGAAGGTCCTAATGATGAAGGATAAAGAGATTTACTGGGTGAGTTCTACTTGCTGGGTAAGACTTGCTGGGTGAGTCTATTCCTGGGCTTAGCATAGTGCAGGCCATTTCATGACCAAGGGCAAAAGGAAATGGCTTCCACCATGGACATGATTGACAGAGAACAAATCAAAGTGAAAAGTAAGAAGAAACTTCCATAGAGAGAAAACTGGCTTTTTGAAGTAATGAGGACCATGGGAATAAAGAAGATAGCAAAACTCTTCTGACCATTAACTCTCTTCTAAGGCTCCCGACATGTAGAGAGAGAAAATTAAGAGAGCCAGATGAGTCCATTTCAAAGTGTAAATGAAAAAAGAAATGAGATTAAGTTCATGTTGGAAGTTTGTTTTAGTTGTTCTTTACACATATTAACCTACACAGTGATTTCAGATTGTGGATCTTATTTGAAATCATCTGGGCTTAGCTTGATTTTCAACATTTTGCAGTAGCAACGTGTTTCCAATATAATTAAAAAGTGAGTTTGTTCTGTGTTCTCCCTCCCCCTCTCATTTTTACAGAGGACATGAATTCTTCAAGAAAAAAAAATTTGCATAGTCACATTTACTTTCTTTTCTGCTCCATGAAGGAATATAATTAAAAAGGTGAACAGCATCGAGCTGTGGTTCATAATGCACTAATTCGTAATAGTGTATTAGCATTCTGATTAAAATAAAAAATCCAATGAAACGGGAGGAAGAGTTCTTTCTCACCCTCCCCATTATACGTGTGGCGGGTTCCGAGTCTCAGGCGACGCTGCGGCAGGAGGCTATCATAAGTGGTGGCGGCTTAGGAAGCTGTTCAACGGCAGTTTTTAAACAGCTGTTCCCCAGCTTCATTAAGACTCATTATGAGTTGTCATGTAATGGAGAACTTATATTTTTTGATGATCTCTGCATACCAGTAAAGATAAAAGTATGTCTTAAGGCAGAACTAAAAAGAACAGAAGTTGGTACATATTAAAAATAGATTACTAAAATGCCCTAGTTAGCTGGCACAGACCTTAAAAGCTCAGTACAATCATTCAGATTTAAAGGGAAAGATAAAAAGTGACTAAACTCACTGAGCTTTTAATACATCAACGGTTATATTTTAGGGGAAAAAAAAAAATCTCCATTCTTTCATATGAAAGTCACCTGGGGGCCCCAGAGATTGATCTACTCCTCTTCTGACGGGCATTGAGAGCGCCGCCTGGCCGGCCTGCGAGGGGTGTCCTGATGGCTTTTCTAATTGTTCCTTTCCTTGGAGCGCAGGTAGAGTTCCGACCTCCCTCCACGCAGCACGCCCCGGACACCTTTCCCATGCCACACAAAGCGAAAGGCTATCTCAACGCTTGGTCAAAGCTTGGGGGTCACTGACACGTCTAGTTCCCTATCTACAGGGGTCTCCAGCATTCGTACAGAGGATGGACTTGGGAGGACATGTTCACAGGAGCAGGGCTTAGAACAGGCTTGAAGTTTCAGAGCTGTTTTTATAGAGTGAGCACACTATTTTTTTTTTTTTTAATTTTTTAACAGATTCAATAGAAGTGGAAAAGATTGGTGAGGGATGACTTCATTTGTACTGCGCGAAGGGCCAGAAAACACCAAGCATCCATATACAAGATCACTGCTGCTCTTAATTTGAGTGATCTTGTGGCAGATGGGAATGAATGGTGGTGACTTACCATCACACCCCACTCCTCAGAGCTGCCCTCCTCGTCAGACCTAGCACTTCCTGACAACAAGCGTCGCCAGGAGCAATCTTGGCGGCTGCCTTTGTATCTAGGTCTCCGGGTCTCAGGTCACGCAGTGCCCTCATCCTCATGCCCAGTCACACTCTACCCCTTTGGAAATGTGGGCAAATGCCAGCACATGGTTTTCTCCTGGGAAGATGAGACACAGTGCAGCTCGTACATTGCACGTTTGCCAGTAGCAGCAGCAGAGCTGATGGCTGGGAAGTTCAAGACTGTCCAGAGGAAACCTGCTTTCCTGTCAAAGATCCAGATGTGAGGGTGGTAAGGAGGAAGGTTAGGGAGCTAATGTGGTTCCATGAACCTACCTTCCTACAGAGTGCCTGGCTTGAGGAGCACCATCCAACAAAGCCCCAGGGGCAGCGTGAGGAGGAAAGGCTTCTATGTGCACTAGACTGCAGGAAAGGTGTAATGTCCCCCTCCCTCCAATTAGCATAAAAGGGAAAGAGCTGGTATGAGGTGGAGAGGAGGGGGTTTGTAGGAAAGAGCAAGGTGAATGAAAGGGCAGTGGATCATGAGAAGAATATTTTGATCCCATACGAGGCAGGTTTCTTCAGACATTACAAGTATGATCTATATACACAGATCTAGAAGCAGACACAGATATATAGACATCCAGGGAGAGACTTACTATGATGAATTGGATGACATGATTATGGAGGCTGAGTCCTTTGCAAGCTGGAGACCCAGGAAAGTCATGAGTGTCATTACCATCCACGCCTGAAGGCCAGGGTGCTTCAGAGGCATGGATAGTAACCAATGGCACAAGACCAATCTGAGTCTGAAGACCCAGGAACCAATGGCACAGGCCCAATCCGAGTCTGAAGATCCAGGAACTGGGGGCACTGACGTTGGTGTCCAAAGGCAGCAGAAGATACTGTTCCAGCTCAAGATGAATGAGTGAAGTCATTCTTCCTTTACCATTTTTTCTTTCCTATTTGGATCCTCTGTGGTCTGGATGATGCCCACTTACATATGAGGGTGATTTTCTTTCCTCCACCTGCAGATTGAATGTTGATGTCTTCTGGAGATACCTTCACAGACACATCCAGAAGTAATGTTTTACCAGCAACCTGGGCATTCCTTAACTCTATCAAGTTGACACATAGAATCAACCATCATTCTTTAGTTTTTAAAATAGGCACAGGTTGCAACACTTTTGGTTCTTGAAACTTTTATTCCAAAATAACTATTTAGTTTTATTAGTCAATTGCTGCAAACCAGATTACTGAATGGTGTCACGCTTGATTAAGTCTTTAAGCAAACATCTTGGTATCATGAATAACAGTTGTTAACAACTTGGAGACATAAGGAGAATTAGTTAGCATTCGCTGCCTATTTAATGTACTGAGGAGTTATTCCAGGTAGAATATGAACTTCCTGTTCTAATTTTTCTTAAAATTTCTCACAGACTGATTGAAATGGCAAACAGCAATATCCTTATTTAGAATGACCTAATCCCATGCAGCAAATTCAATGTTCTTTTTCACAACAGGCTTTCTCTTCTCTCTATCCTCTCATTACCAAAATACTTTGGAGATTCTCTGTGGTTTCAAAGGATGCTTTCAAATCTGTTATTTCATGCCTGTGAGGAAGATAGGACAAGAATTATGATCCACATTTTAGGTCAAAGATGCTACATGAATTGGGCTGTTCAAGTACTAGTTAGTGGCTTACCTGGCACTTCCACCCAGGTGTCCTGAGATCTGATATGAAGAGACCATCTCCTCTCACTGAGAACACACTGTCCCATACCTAGTTAGAGGAAATGACAGCCTGAGGGCAAAGTTAAACTGTTTTGGTCAACCTGTTTTCTAGGATTCCTGGGAAGGTTTTGAAGTCAAGTCTAGACTGATGATGATTAATTCCTGCCTATAAAGCAGATATATTCCAGAAGTTTCTGTGGTTGTTTCTTCTTCTTCTTCTTCTTTTTTTTTTGTAGTTATGCTTTTTAAAAAAATGTCTATTTTAAAGAAACTGTTAAATATACAGTGCTTTTAATAGTAATGCAGTGTCTATGACTAGCTCAATAAGTGAAAAGATGACAGGCAATTTAACTTTGCCGTGCAGACTCTGGTTCTGTCTTGTAATGGATAGTACCACCTTAGTTTTATGCTGAATTTCTCAACGTTCCTAAAGACTTAACAAAGTGCGCATGGCTATGTGAACGACCTGTGCTCCCCATGAAAGATGGCAAGCGTGCTGGGATGACAATACCATGCAACTCGTTTCCAGAAAGGATTCTGTCTATTCCCCATGCAGCTACTAAAATAAGAGAGGAATGAAACAGACAGGGCTTTGCTAAAGTAAAATGAGACTGGGATGTTAAGAGGTCATGGTCTTCCATTATACATTTTTGCAAGCTTCACCCCTAAAGATTGTCACACAGGATTTTTGCTGCTTTAAATAAGTAGCAGTTGAAATGATTTGTCTTTCTTATGCATCATGCCCATGTTTTCTCAGATGAAAGAGAGCAATTATTCTGCCATGCTGTTCCATTCAACTTGATTTCTCCACATGATAAGCCCTTTCTTTTATTTTCTATGTAATTCATACTTCCATTTTGATAATCCTTAAGGTCAGAAGAAGCAGGGTTCAGGTATACATGGCATTTAAATGTGGTCTGTCAAAGTCCGTTCAGTGAAATAGGTTTTGTTTCCTCTTTGTGTATTGATTCAGTATAAAGGTGCAATTTATTCTCTGTGTTTTCTCTTCAATTTAGTGTACTGTAAGTATTGCATAGCGTGTTAATTTTAAATATGACCAAATAGTATGGCAGGAACCACAGAATTCAATTTGAATGGATTTAGAGTGTAAGGTCCATGAATCAGATCAGCTTTTGTCAAGATGTGTTCAGCAGAACATTAATCTTGTGGTATGAAAAGGGGGGGCAGGAAGGATATTTGGGAAATGTTCTATGCCTTCCTTGGGAATTCCAGAGGCATATTAGCATATTAATGGTCCTGAGAATCCTTGGAGTAGTTTTTTTTTTTTTTTTAATTTTGTTTAACCCATGTTTCCAATTTCATTTTTTCAATTGCAAATATTTCCTTGCGCTTCCAATATCAGTCAAGCATTCCGGGAACATTGGAAGAGAAGAAAGGCGTAAAATTTCTTGCCTTTATGGAACTTACGTTCCTTTGTGGAACACAGACAATGAAGAAGTAAATAAATAAAATAAATAGTATGTCAGGTTGTGCCAAGTGTTGCGGAGCTAAATAAAGGGGTAAAGAAGCACAGGTGGGAATGGAAAAGCTGAATATTTATTTGGCCACGGAATCTGCATCACACACACTTATCAAGGCCGCAGGGCACTAAAGGCAGACAAGAGCCTTGAACAGTTCACATTCTGGATTCACACTTCATATTTCTTTACAGAATTCATTTCAAAAGTTCCCTCCACTTGACGGTATTTTTCTGAATTGTGCTAACGATTCCTGAGATATGAGCTGGTATTTGTACAGCACTTCAAAAATTTTAAAGTAGCTTTGTCCTTCGTGGGCATGAGAGAGCTAACCAAAATTCAGAATAATAACCACTAGATGTCGGTGTTATCATTGGGTAAGAGGGATGATCTTAAATCTCCTTAGCAGACTTGGTTGACCTAGATAATTCACAGCATAAGTAGATATTAAAAAATGTCATCCTAATCTATTAAAACCTAACTGTATAACTTTCACAAGCAGTTCTTACATAGTAAAGACAAATAAAAATATAAACTGGAATAAGATTTAAAGAAACATGAGGACGTAGGCTTGTTTACCTATTCATTGCGCAGTTTATCCAGACACATTCTCTGTGAGTTTTCTTCTATGTTTGTCAGGAAACTGCAACTGAGTAACTAATAAGTCTGAGGTGCTTGACTAGGCACCAAAGCAGGTGACACAAATAAGGTAATGTCCCTTAAAATGAGGGTGGCTAGTGATATAGTATGGTGACGGCAGTATGTTTTTGCAGATGCAGATGCCAAACACAGTGCAGAGGGAGGGGCCGGGAGGAGAAGGAGGGCGTAACACCAGCTTTGCAGACCACATACAGGCGGCAGGGACAACTGGCTTGCAGGGGACAGGTCTGGAGCAGGAGGGACCTAGGGGACTTTTGTGACAGTCCCGAAATAGGTAGAAACGTTGGGAAATATACCAACTTACTTCACAGAGAAATTAGAAGACATCTCATAGAAAGTCTTTCAGTTCCACCAATAAATCTGCAAGACTTACTTGCATATAGATTTCTTTTGTCTTTTCTCTCTTGGTTCTATGGCATAGGAACCTCTTTCCTGTGCAAGGCCAATGTGTCCACATGTCTTTTTGCCCCACGTCCTTGTCCTATGAAGAGCCAGTGGAGTGGAGAATTCTGCACCCTTACTGTCTTCCTCTTTTGTAGTCTCAGAATTCACATATGCTTGATTATCTCCAGTCCATGAGCCAGTGAACTTCCACAGTCCCCACAAGACTCTGCCAGTTGCCTCGTAGAAGGAATTGGTGGCCCTTGTCAATCACTCACTCCTCGACTGGTGGCAATCTGCCTCCATCCACACCAGCTGCTCCCACCAATGACGACTAAAGGCCTTCACATCCCCAAATCAATGGGTGCTTTCACCCTTGCTTTGTCTGATGGTCTCACAGCAT
This sequence comes from Sciurus vulgaris, assembly GCF_902686455.1. Classification (NCBI taxonomy): domain Eukaryota; kingdom Metazoa; phylum Chordata; class Mammalia; order Rodentia; family Sciuridae; genus Sciurus; species Sciurus vulgaris. The sequence goes on from NC_136469.1 coordinate 10,067,183, forward strand.
CTGGTTGACGTCTCTGAGCACTGGAAATGCCACCATCCCACAGCGCTGAATTTTCCCACTTGTCTTTGTAACCTCCCTCTACTAACCAGGCATCCAGTTACCTCCCCAGATGCTGTTTGGCGTAGGTCCTCCTCCATTCTCACTCAGCGTTTTCCAGAACTAATGCTTATCCATTCTTAGGATTTGCTGTTTATTTATGTCAAGATTGAAGTCTTTGCCTCCAGCTCATTCTCCACTTTTCTCCTAGCATCTTTAAATCTAGAATGTTGAACATTAATACATCAATTTCCTTTTAAAACGCACCTCATTCCATCTTTCCTAGTGTTCACATCAGAAAGTTTGGCAACATCTTTCCTTCTTTTGTGACTGCATTCAATAAATTCACTTACATGTATTTTGGAGGCTCATATTTGCCTAGTGCTGGAGATATGGTAGTTAACAAAGTAGGCAGATCCCTGACTCCGTGGATTTTAAAGCTGAGCTGGAAAAGGGACCAGGCGAGACAAGGAGTCAGGCCCTGCATTCAGGATAGATGTTTTGAAAGATATGCTGTGAGAAGGGTACTAAGGACCTAACATTAGACAAGGTGTCCAGGGAAGGGATGCCAAGACTGACTTCGAGGACAGGAATAAATCAGTTATGTGAAAAGTGAGGAAAGGGTGCTTCATGCAGAAGGAGAGATACATGCAAAGGCTTTGAGGAGGGGAAGAGTTTGCCAGGAGGCCAACATAAAAACAGATCTGTCTGCCTCTCTCTGCTGAAAACTCAGAACACTTAATGTTGCTAGTAAGGCTTGTCAGGACTCGATCCCTGACTCCTCCAGGCCCCTGTTTTTCTGGCCCTTGGCCATTTTCTTTCGTGGCACTGGGTTTCTTGAAGCTCCTCCAGTGCTGGAAGTGCTCTTTTCTGCAGCTACTGGGGAAGACCTCACTGGGCTCGCTGCCCCGGGCCAGTGCAGACTCATTCCTCACACCTTGAGGTGGAGGCCTCCGATGACAGGTGAGTCCATCCTGAGTTCCAGTAAGGGGCAGTGACATGCGACTCTGTGTGCTCCCCTTTCATAACTAATTGACTTTCATCTTATTTTAGTGTCATTCTTCCAGGACAGACCATAGACCTAATGAGGACAGGGACCAACCTTGTCTTCGTTGTTTTGGATTCTTTAACCTCAGCCTGCGTTGAATGGTTCCTGTCAGTTTGTAAACACCCAGTGAGAACTTGGGTGACGGATGCACACATGAATGAATTCCTGGATGTTGAAAGAGAGGCAAACGTGGAGGAGTTTGACCAGCTTCTCTCCATGGGATCAAGTGACCGTACTGATGAACAGGTTCACGTGGAAAAGGTAGGAAATCGATTGGGATAATTTTGGATTTAAATTTAGGAGTCGCAATCTTCATCTGTAATGTCACTGATTAAACACACACAAAAGGCTTCTTTGACTCCATCTCTTTTAATCCCAATCTCATTTCTGCTGCTCCTTTGGACAGAGAATCTCCTTGAGATAGCTTGCTGGTTTCTTCACTTCTGCTTGCTTTGTGAATCTCTTCAAAGAGCTTTTGCCCCCACTTCTCAACAGCAGCTGCTCAGCAAACCTCATAACCCACCTGTTGCCAACTCACTGATCTACACAGCCTACTCAGGAGGTTGACGTAGCCCATCACTTCTTCTTTCTGGAGACACTTTCTTTGCCTTTAATAATAACTCTCCTCACACCTCACTGCACTTCACTTTTCTGCAGGATTAACCCCAACTTCCCAAACATCAAATATTGGGGAGCCCTAGAGCTCAGTCCTTGATTCTTCCTTATCTCTGTGTCACCCAAGTTGAGGGTTTTGCACATCATCTATTCCCTGGAGTGTTCTGATTTTCTACATCTAGCCCTGATCGCAGGCCTGAAACCCAGGCTTTCCTATTCAACTTTCAGCTTGACATCTGCACCTAGATGCTAATTAGACATCTCAAATCTGACACGTCAGAAACTGAACTTTCAAATTTCCTCACAAAATCTGCTTCTCCAGAAGTCTTTCTCATTTCAGTAAATGCAATTTATTCTGCCAGTTGCTTAATCCAAACAAGTCATTCTTTTGCTTTCACATCCCACATCTCATCTATCCAATCTTAAATTCTCTGAAAGACACCTAGAACACAGGCACTGCTTACCACCCTTGCCCTGGCAAATTAACTTACTGGTCTCCGTGATTCCCCCTTGTCCCACAAAGCACCCTAGTAGTCAAAGTAATCTTTTATGAAGTGTCTCAGGTCATGCTATGTCTGTTTTCAAAATTCTCCAATGGCTTCCCCACTTCCTCCTTACCATGTCCCTCCAAGATGGTTCCTCAGTCTTCCTCTCCGACTACCTCATTCTGCTTTCTCTCTTGGCACCTTGTGCTCCAGCCACCCTGACTGCTTTGCCATTTGTTTTAGCTTTACATCACTGTGATCAAAATACCTGATAAGAACGACTTAGAGGAAGAAAAGTTCATTTTGGCTCATGGCTTCCCAGGTTGAGTCCATGGTTGGCTGACTCCATTGCTCTAGGTCTGAGATGGGTCAGAACATCAAGATGGAAGGATGTGGAGGAGGAAAGCTGCTCAGGTCATTGCAGTCAGGAAGCAGAGGAAGAACTAGCCATCGGGGACAAGGTGTATTTCCCCAGGTGCACATCCCAGTAACTTTCTTCCTCAATCATGCCCCACCTGCCTATAGTTAGTACCCACTTAGTGCATATGAATTATCAATCCATCAAATGAATTAATGGACTGAGTAGGTTGCAGCTCTGAGAGCTAATCATTTCACCATCCCTGCATCAACCTGGAAGCTTTTGGGGGATCCCCCCCATTTCCAGAGCATAGTACTATTTTTCCAATACCACAAGACAACTCCCACTCCAAACACTTTGCACTGGTCAGTCTACTTTTGCCTGGGACACCTATCTAGATGTCAACACGGCTCACTCCTTCATTAAGTCTCCACTGGACTATCACTTCCCAGAGTCCTTCCACTCACACCTCATCAAAAAGAGAACCTTCCATCACTCTGTGACATACCCACCTCAGCCCCGTAGCACTTAGCATCACGTGACACATTTGCATTTCTTTCCTACTTTAGACAGTACATGCATAAATGAATTCAATCACAATCAGAAGTAGAAATAGAATTCAAATGTCACAGTCCAAATTTAAAAGACCTCTCTTCTACGTCGTACTGCTCGATTCAACTAAGGCAAACCACTGGAAGTTCCTTCCTAATGTGTGTACCGTTTTTTCAGATGACATGCTACCTGCTAAGGAATTGATTGTAATAGAATCAAGTGGTTCCTCTCTTTGTTGAAAACTTAGACTCTTTCCATGTCCACTTCGTGCCTTCCCCTAGGTGACTGTGATTATTCATCCTTATTTAACCTGACGGCTCGTTCCCCTCGTTCTTTCAGCTCAGGGCTTTCTGAGAGCTCACTTTGCATAAAGAAGAAACAGCAGCATGTCAGTAACTTAGTTTTCGCAGCCAGTCTGATTCTTATAGAAAATGCTAAAAGAATTTACCTTGCTCCTTTAACATCATAACACTTTCAAAACAACATAACGTAGCAAAAATTATTTGCAAAGTGTTCCACAGTCATTTCCCAACACCCCGCCAACTCCATGTGCCAGCTGGTGCTCTTGGGGTGAATGGCTGGGTAATGGCTCAGTTCCCAGGGAGAAGGAAATGAATATCTAAGCCAGCGCTTTGTTTTGTTTTGTTTTAAGGGCAATGAAATTCCCTTTGGGCTCACACTTGGTTTTGTTTGGGACTGTTTTTCCTGGGCCTAGGACTGGGTCTTACATGCTGTGTGTATGTTAAAAATAAATACGTGCTGATTTAAATGAGTGAAGAAAGGTTAAGTGTCGCATAGTTTTCTGGGATGGCCTTAGACACAGTGTGAGGAGACCTGGGTTTCAATCATTGGTCAGGATGCACGTGTCAGCCTCACAGGACAACTGTGAGGACTAAGTGACATGAACTGTGTAGCATGAACAGACCCTGAATCAGAGTTAAGTTTTCATCAGCTCTCACTCCACCCCTTCCTCCTTGTTTTGGACCTTATGCTAACTTGCTCTTTCTAGATAAGCCATCTTGAGCACGTCTTACCTTTTCGTGGCTAAGCTTCTTTGCTTCAGGGATCATAATACCTGCACATCTTTTTGAGGATCTAATGAGAATCTGCCTGGTTTAAAAAAAAAAAAAAATCTGAAGCCTAATAAATATTGTGAAGGTATCATATTATTATTATTTGATAAAATTGCTAAATTCCCATTATCTAAAAATAACAGGATGAAAACCGACTTTGGCATGTTTCCAACATTTTCCTACTTTTGGAAAACTCTCTTTCCTTCCTGCTCCCTCAAAATCCATGTCTAAGAAGGAGTGACTCTGATCTGGTCAAGAGTCAAAAAGAACCTTGAAGAACACTTAATTGTGTAACACTATAAAAAAAAAAAGACTATTTAATGGGAGGAATAGTTGGATTAAAAAGTGGAGATTGTTTTCTTGGATCTCTTCTTTGGTGACTGAGTGGTTTCTTGTCCTCGCACTACCGACTATTCTTCCAATATCATCCGTTGTCCTCTAGGTAGGCTGGGGACGAGAGTAGGTGGCTCCTGATTGAGAACACAGAACTACTGTAAGTGAAGGGGGACTAGAGGGAGCTTCTCTGTTAAAAGGTTTCATCCATCCCTCAGAGAAACAGGAGGATGTAGGCCAGACCCCTGGGTGACCTAAGTCAGGAGAGAGCCCCTCTGAAATTGTCGTCTTCTCTCACTTTCTCGTGGCAAGAAATTAAATGTGGGTTTAGGGCACGGTGACTTTGGTTTCCATTTCCTAAAACCAGCACTGTTTATAGCTGATATTCTGGTTTATTTACTAACAATACTCCCTTTATTGTCAAAAGTGTCCATGTTGGAACAATGCGTTATGCATATGGTCACTTTCGACGATGTGGTGATTGCTGTTCTGGATGTTGGTATTGAGAGGAAGAGACACGAGGCCACCCTCCCCTTTGGAGTACACATCACAGTAGGAGAAGAAAACAAACGAATGTCTCATGTGGCGCTGGTCAGATACGGGTGGCACCAAGGATGCAGACCAAGGAGCAGGGCGACAGGAGTGGATCAGGAGTGTTGGGAAGACCTGGCCGGACGGCACTCCTGGAAGAGAGATCAAAGGATGTGTGGATGTGGAGCATATGCTGCTGGCTCTCTATTCTGGCTTGAAGTCAAAGGAGCACACCTTCAGAGGTTTGGTTTTGCTTTCATATTGTACACAGGAATCTTCTGGAGGAACTCAGGGCGCCGTGGCCTAAAGAGAGTATCATACAGGGGAGAGCCCTTGAGAACAAGCATGCGATATTGTGAATGACAGTTTTGTACAGGTACTTGGACGGGGACTCTGCAACCAAGAGGCCTCAGAGTCAAGCTTGGTGAGCCTCAGGGTGCCTCCCTTCTGGGGTTGGAGATCAACAAGGGTTTGGAGGCAGAAGCCCTGGCGGCAGACAGTGAGAGCTTCTGAGGGGGGCAGGTGTCTCCTCCAGCAACCAGCAAGAGAGTGGGGTGTCCTGAGACATCACTCACAACGCTGGCCACACATTCCTGCACAAAATGGACTATTTACAATGCGTTGTGGTTTGGTTGTAATGCACCCACCCCTCCAGGATCAACACTGTGGTTCATTGTAGGTCCCCAATTGGATGTCATTTTGCCAGAGTCCCCTAAGGCAGCTTTGAGGAACAGGTGGTTTTAAAAGTGCCATTAATATTTCTAATGATAGCCAACAGGTAATTAGCCTGAAAAGTATTCCAACCAAGTGACTTGAGCAGTTAGGACCGTCCTTAGAAGTGAAGGGTGCCTCACTGGATACGAAAAGTTCAGGTTCCACACAGTTTATTCCGTCAAACCAGCTGTTCCCTTGTAAGCAGATCCAGAGGTGCTTTGTTCTTTCTCTTAAACCCCATAGCTTCAAACCATGGTCCTATTTGAAATCTGTCAGCAGAGGTTTTAACCATAACACCAGTCTTATCTTTTCAAAAGGATTGGATCAAAGGAGCTTAGTTTTCATCTGACTTTAACAGGGAAAATGGCCTGTGGCTGTCATTCTGTAATGAGAACTTCCCCACGTGGCCAGCACGAAAGAAATACAGCGATGTTTTGACAGTGTTTGTTATCACCAGACCTCCCGATCTCTGAAGACATGTATATGTATATTTCCATAAAATCCCAGGCCTTTGGAGAAGGGGTGTAGGAGTTACTAATGCAACCCCCTTTTCACCTGCAGAATAAGCTTAAGAAGAGCTAAATGGTTCTTCAAACTGGGTCAAAATCAAGGAGAGTGACTCATGTTATATACCCTTGAACATTAAACCCTGCTGCAAAGAACCCGCGTGCCATGGGAATGGGTCACTGCGTTCACGACAGGCTGAACCATTATACATTATAATGGGAAAGAACGGAGCCCATTCAGGGATTTATAGAGTTTGAAGAATGAGTGTTTCCTGTTGGCTGTACATTAGTATTTCAGCTACTAAACAAAAACTAGTCTTTGTTCTTATATTCTTAAAATATTATCAGCCAGGATTAAAAATAGTAGTACCTATTAAGATTTTTTCCTAACAGAAGTGTCTTTTAATATGCAAAGGATGGAAGGATGATGTCCCTTCTTTGTTTTTCTTTCTAAAAACTGAAGAAGCTGGGATTTTATTTTTACTATGTAGGTCGTTCTGCTCTGATATCTCAGTTTGAATTAGTTTTTCTCCATCTTCAAGCATGTTAACATGTAGACTTTTGAAAGTGTCTTGTGCTGGTGCGGGGATTGGCTTCATCATTATTCTGTGCGTATACATCTGAGTGAGAAATGAATCTGGAAGTTGAATGCAGTTACAATACTTTACTAAAAATATGCTGCATTTTCAGAAGTTCCTTGAAGCTGGGTACTAATGAGTTCTAGCCCATGACATGCAAACACAGTGTTATACGGTGCTTCCCAAGGTTCTCTTTAAAGGAGAGGCCATACTTCTGCCCTTTGACCAACTCATTCTCTGGCATACAGATGTGATGGCTGGAGCTCTAGGAACCTTTATGGTTTATGAGGCAGAAGGCCAAGTCTCAGAAATGCAAAGAAGTAAGAATAAAGGGGGCGGGGTTCTTTTGTGAGAGGGAGAAAAATAAACTTCCATTTGTTTGAACCACTGTTTCATATTATTCTTTTACCTATACAGCCTGACCCTAGCTTAACTGATACACAAAACAATTGTTTTAAATTATATATTAAAATAATGTTTAATGACAGGAGGAAATTCAGTTGATATTTCAAGTATAATAATTATTAACAAACAAAGAAATAAATAAACCAAACTGATGATAGTTCTTACCATTTTTACTTTCTTCTTCTTATTGTTCTGTATTTTTAAAAATTTCCAGAAGAATTAGGCTCATCTTTGTAACTATGATTTATGTACATTCTTAATTATTATTAAAATGAGTCAACTTGGAAATACAGAAATTGACATACTGGCAATGACTATTTTAATCTAATTTGCCCTGAAGTCAGCAACAGAGAGTCCTCATTTCTTTACTTCAAACTTGGCTATAGATAGGCACATGGTATCTCACTTTTGTTTTGATTGAAATGTATTTTTCTCCTATAAATTTATTGGTGAGAAATTAAAAATAAAACTGGATGTGTGAAAGAAGTAGAGAAACCAGGATGATTCTAAGACTCTTGTCCTGAGTATCTAGAAGTACAGATTTTGCTCTGTTTGAAAGACTAAAGGTGGAGAAAATCCTATATTAAAAGTTGGAGACATATCCAAAATGTTATGTGGGCCTATTGATATGGGATGATGGCTAGAAATCTTAGTGGGAAATCACATGGGAATTGGAAAGAGCATTCTGGGATTCAGAAGGGTCTTGAGCCAAAGATATAAATATGAGAATCATTTGGTTGTGCATAACATTCAGAATCATGAGTTGTATGAGGTCATCGATCTCAGTGAACCAATCAAGAGAACTCATGAGAAAGAGTGAGGCACGGGAAAGATCAGGAACCTGGGCTGTGCTGGAGTTTGTGCTGGATTTGCATTAGGAAAGGAAGCTCGATAAGCATGTCAGTTATGGGCAACAGAGTGGAGAAAGTGAGGACAGAGACCTGGCAGAGCACACGGACGTAGGTTGCTGGGGGCTCAGAGGTGGCTTGGTAAAGGGTAGGGACTCAAGCCTGAAAAAAGTGAGTTTAAAAGAAAGTTATCGTTTGTGTTCTTGATCATAGCCATTCTACTTGGAGTAAGATGAAATCTTAGAGTTGTTTTAATTTGCATTTCTCTAATTACTAGAGATGCTGAGCACTTTTTCATATATTTATTAATTGCCTGTATATCTTCTTCTGTAAAGTGTCTGTCTAGTTCCTTGGTCCACTTATTGATTGGGTTCTTTGTATTTTGGGTGTAAAGTTTTGTAAGTTCTTTATAAATTTTGGAGACTAGTTCTCTATCTGAAGGGCATGTGGAAAAGATTTTCTCCTACTCTGTAGGCTCTCTTTTCACATTATTGATTGTATCCTTTGCTGAGAAAAAGCTTTTTAGTTTGAGTCCATCCCCATTATTGATTCTTGCTTTGATTTCTTGTGCTTTGGGAGTCTTGTTAAGGAAGCCTGGTCCTAAGCCAACATGATGGAGATTCAGACATACTTTGTCTTCTAATAGGTGCAGGGTCTCTGATCTAATTCCTGGGTCCTTGATCCATTTTGAGTTGAGTTTTGTGCAGGGTGAGATATAGAGGTTTAATTTCATTTTACTGCATATGGATTTCCAGTTTTGTCAGCACCATTTATTGAACAGGGTATCTTTTCTCCATTGTATGTTTTTGGCTTCTTTGTCAAGCATGAGGTGACTGCATTTATGTGGGTTTGTCTCTGTGTCTTCTATTCTGTACCATTGGTCTGTTTGTCTATTTTGGTGCCAATACCATGCCGTTTTTGTTACTATTGCTTTATAGTATAGTTTAAGGTCTGGTATTGCGATACCTCCTGATACACAAATGGTATGAATCTATATTGTGTGCAACCATAGAAACAAAAAGAAGTATCCCACTTGTGTACAATGAATCAAAATGCAGTCTGTAAAAATTAAAAAAAAATTAAACAACAACAACAACAACAACAAAATAACTGTCTGAATTCAATGTTTTAAAAAAATAGCTTTTACTCAAGGATAGAGTAAGTGAATAAGGACAGATATTTCTTCAGATAAAAAGGTGTAATTTGTTCACTTTCAATTTTGTCCATATATATTGGCTCTTCAAATGACATGATTGAAAAAGACAAAAATTCAATAGACAAAACAGTCAGCCAGAGGGAGGGGCCTAGCATCCTACAGGTTAGAAGCAGCTTTACCTTAAAGCACTTAAGACCTATTATGCTTTTCCTAGGATTCACATAAGGAACTCAGCTGTCTACCCTGAAATTAATGCCACTTATTCATTAATAGTTTAAATTACTTTTTTTAATTGACAATATGACAGGATATTTAATATCTCAAAGCCAGTTTCCCCATCAGTAAAATAACAAAAATAAAGCCTATATTAAAAACTCAAAAAAAAAAAAAAAAAAAAAAACAAAAAGAAAGAGGAAAGGAACTTTGGGAGAATGAGTATAGACTACTTTTTCATGTAATTTTGCTGTAAAAGAAAGGAAAGAAGTGAGGCAGTGGTTGGCAGGAAAGTCAGAGCAAGAGAAGTTTTTGCTTTGCTTTGTTCTAATATGGGAAATACAATGATATATTTTTCTGCTGGTAGCAATGATCCAGGAAATGCAGAAAAATTAATGATGCAAGAGGTGGAGGGAAAGGCCGGGAGCATGCCTTGGGAAGAGACGCGACCAAGCAGGTAGCTGGAGAAGTTGGCTGTGGAGCGGAGAGCTCACTGACAGTAGCAAGCAGAAGGGCAGGTTAGATGCTGGGTGCAGACACTGGCAGGTGGGGGTCTAGGTAACGGGAGCACCTCGCTGGTTGTTCCAGTTTTGGTCGGTGAATTGGGAAGCAAGGTCATTAGCTGAGGTTTGTGGTCATGAATTTAAAGTGGAGCCCTTCGGCATGCTGTATGTTTCTGTCCAGTCACTTGCAGCTGCTTGTGCGGGTGGGGCATTAGGTAGGATGAAAATTGGATTCAACCTGGGTTGTGCTTCAGCCAGTGGAGTATGAGCAAGAAACGACCAAGAAAATTTTGCAAATTTGCAAGAAAAGAAAGTAGAGAGAATGTCCATGGAATTTAAACAGAGTAAGGAGAAAAGAGGGCCCACTCAGTGTGTGAGAGTAAAATAATCAATGAATTAGAAATATCAGTGGGATCGAATAATTATAGGAATCAGGATAATAAAGGCAAGGGACTGGACACAGGAGGTGCCCTTAGATATGATCATAGGAGGGCCTAAGGTAGGGTGGAATGAGAAAAAATAAAACCAGATGCTCTATTTTAGCATATAATTTTATAAACTTTTTAATTTGAAAAGATAAAATCAGAAGCTTTCTTAATATCATGAATTACAAAGATAAAGTTGGAAAATTTAGTTAGCATCTGTTTAGAGAAAGAAATTAATTACCTGAATTTTTCTTTTCTAGAAATGGAGAGATGGAAAGTAATATTACTGCAATTAATTCTGGTATGACTGTGATATTTTAGAGAGTTGGAGCCTAAAATATTTAATTATCAGCTATCTTAACCCACAAAAATGGCTATTTCATATGGTTGAACCTTAACCAGTTATGTACAGTATAGCAAAATTGTTCCAACGAGAATAAAATAAATAGGTCTGAGATTGTAAATAAGCTTTCTGAAAAAGACTTTGTTTCCCTTTAAAGAAGAAAAAATAAGCAGCGCACGTAGACAAGTAATGGCTTGCATTTGATACCTTTATAGTCTCCTCTCTGGGCTCATTCTCAACAGACTCATTATCAGAAGCTAGATGTCATTGATATTTTTAATATTTAGGTTATAAAAATAATACATGAACATACTTATTTATAAAAATGCAGACAATATAAAATGTGCACAGTAGAACATGAAGTTACCTTTCCTTTTTCTTTCTCAAACTTTAACTGCGTTTCCCAGAGGTAACCCGTACGAAACGCTGTTTCTTTCTGTGCATTGACCTACATCCACCTGTACAACCAAGCACATCTCTCCCTCCTCAAATCCTTTTCCTTCTCTTTTCAAAGCAGTGGGGAAATAATAAGTCATATTTTTCAATAATTTTCATTTATTGACATATCTTAAAGATCTTTCTACACCAATGCTTGTAGATCAGCTTAATTTTAAATGGCTGCATTGTATTCAATAGTATTAATACACCATAATTTATTCAACCACCTTTCTACTTTTGAATTTTAGATTATTAGAAGGAAATGATAATAATGATCCTATTTTCAATGGATGTTTTGAAAGTGTAATAAATTTATCATGTGTAAAATCTGTATGAGCGTACCTGGCACATAGTAACCTCTTGATCTAACATTTGACAATGCCAGTCTTTTTCTCCATCAAATCTGACAGATGAGGATGATGGAAATTACTGTTTTACATACTTTTCTTGGTTTATAATGATTTTTAATATCTTTCTGTATGTGTGTTTTCCATTTTATTTTCTCTAGTTTCCAGTTTACCTCATTTATAATTAGTCCCTTATTGGTTTGGAGAGTCCTATTCTGGATGATTCTTTAAGCATTAAATACATTGTAATATTTTATCCCAACTTAGCATTCAGCTTTGTCATTTTTAACAGTGTTCATTGTAAACACTTCTGGTGTCCCACATGATGTTCCCTTGGCCCTGTTTGACTTGAGTTCAGTCATGGTGGACAGTGCCCCCGCCTTGGCCCACCAAGCACATGCCACATGTCTCTCAGGGCCTTGTTTAAGTGTGTGGAGCTTCTTCAGTCAGGAAGTTAACTAAGTGATCGTGTTTCCAAGGGCTACTGTCAATCAATGAATGACAAGTGCAAGTTTCTGGTTGACGATAAAGTGACCTAGAAACCACAGTGAGGATGGGACACCAGCACTGATCATGCCTTGCTCAGGCAGCAACCGTCACCACACTGTGTGGGTGAGTGAGGTCGGAAGACCACAGGATGGCCGTGCTGGGGTGACGTGCTGAGGTGATGCTATTTCAAAAGCTCTGATTTGTGATATGTGAGGGTCATTTACAACTGGTAGTTGAAGGATCAGGTTATGCGTCACCACTAGCAGTTGATTGAAATAGCGACAATAGGAGTTGTGAAGACTGAATTTACATGGCTTTGTTAAGGGCTTGAATTCATGGAGGAAATTAAGAGAATGGTAGACTCCTTTCTTTAAGTAGATTGTGATCTTTTATAACCCAGGAAAGACTATTTAGAGCTTAATTGTCTAAGCATTGCAAAGGACATGGTGTGCCAGTCCCCATGGCCCAATTATGTTAAAGTCAGAAAACAAACAGGCAGGTATTTGGACTCTGATATTAGGATGGATACAGATGGATGGATTTGCCTGAGGACTCTGAGCTCCCAGACATGCCCAAATTCCACATTGGTCCTTTATCCTGCTCCTCCTTCTTGGAAGAGCTGTGTATGCCCTTTCCTTTTCCATGCAGAAGCCCAGAGCTGAGGCTTGAGGTTCTCCAGAGTACGCTCCTGCTCCCTCGTCAGGTTCAGCCAATAACCAGAGTCATGGCAGAACTTAGCCCAAGTGGGAAGCTATTCTGGCCATTTCCAACTCTAGGATGAAATAGATTTTTTAAAACTGATAGACTTGTAGGAGAAGATTAGCATTCACAGGCAGCAGAACGTGAACAGGAGGGAATGGTGAAAGTGTTGAGCAAAGTGAGGCCGGCTGCAGAAAAAGGCTGGAAAGGAGAGTTTGTCACAAAGGGACACTCCTCCAGGACGATGGAAGCCCGTCTTATGTGCTTCTAGCACAACTCCATGAAGCCCGGGCTTGACGATGGGCTTCAGTACATGAGTCAGAGCTGCGGTGACTGTCTTGCTGGCGTGTGGGGTGGGGTCGGCGGAAAAGGAGGAGACACTGTTAGAATGGATTCATTGTGTGAGATCAGAAAATCCACTTCTTTTCTAAGGAAGCCCAGAATGAAGCAATGACGGATAAACTCAAGTGGGACACACTATTGTGATGCTCAGCGTTGGGCGCCCCTGAGGGCCAGTGTTGACAATTGAGTAGACTGCACAGAACCGGGTTGGCAGTGACAGGTGGGTGGAAAATCATCGGCCATGAGGAGAGTCTTATGCGTGAGAGGTGAGTCAGACGTAGACAATCACCAGATGAGCTGCAGGGTTAGAATGGCCATTGGGTGGCCTTAACCTACCGGGATCTCTAGCTATGACAGACCATGGCGTTCCTAGGATGAGAAGGGAGAGAAGTTAACTAGGATATTTCTTGACTTGTAGATTCAAGAATATTATAGTGAAATAAAATAAAATCAATAACCAGCAGGAGGAAATCTCTTTGTTAGTGGCATAAAGAGAAATTTTAGTCTCTCATCTTGTTTCAAAATCTCAAACCAACTTGCAATCAAGGTCACCTTGAGGAGGGCATTTAAAATCATTGTAGGAATATATATTAAATATACCCCATTTTCTCCAAGGAGACTTGAACTAGTTAATCAGGTTAACTGCATACTGGGGGAAGGGGATATGCCTGGACTTTGGGTGGGTGGGGGATACAGAGTTCCAAATGACACTGATACTGAGAGATCCAGAATGCTGTCATGACCCTGGAGCGTAGGAAAGAATGGAGCTCACTGATAGCACATGCAAATGAGTCCACGAGCCATTCCGTCCACAGTCCCCTAAAGGAATTTCAGGGATTAGCACTTTCTTCAAACTTAAGAGACACAGTGGCTTTAACCTATACCCATTCAGCTCACTTACAGGGTTTATAGAAAACAGGTAAATCATAGCGTCTGTGGGTAAACTACTGTAATCCTAACCAAATTGTATCAGCAATCGCTGCTGCTACACCAGATGTGGTATTTTTATTGGACCAGGCAACATCAGCTGTGGTACCTGATATATGACCCTTGATCTGGTAAACATGTTTCTTTTAATCTGTATTAGTAAGCAGAATCCAAAGCAGGTGTTTTATGAGAGGAAAAGAGTACACATTCACCTTCTTTTCTCATGGCTACATCTGTGACTCCTGGTCACAATTCAGTCTGCAGTGCCTTTGATAATTTTGACGTTCAACAAAATTATCATGGCCACTGTATCATGCTAATCAGATATGATGGAAAGAGGGCTGGGGATGTGGTGCAGTGGAAGAGCACTTGCCCAGCATCCTCAAAGCACAAAACCAAACAAAACCAGATACGATGAAAAGGATGTGGCCAGCATCCGGGAAGCCCTTCTGAAATATATGTGTAAGAGGATGGGAGATAAGTCCTATAAAAATTGAGGAACGTGCCAAGTTAATGAAATTAGGGGGACGATTTGGGACTTCCTGGAATATTCCCTCAAGGTAAAGGACAAATCATGACTTGTACCACTTAAATTTTAGAAAAACAAGCAATGTTTGACTTGGTGCAATTGAGCATATTTGGATTTAAGGCAGTGTGTACCATATGGGACATATTCCCTTTAATGATTATTTGATTACTTGGAAGTTTTCCAGCTTTGACTGAGGTTCGATGTAAGACAGGATTCTTACCAGATCTAAGCTATCATATAAACTGTCCTGCTACTCAAAGTACATGACCCAGCAGATCTAGCAGTGCCACGTGGAGAAAGGGCCGGAGGGAGAATTGCTGCTTGTTTCCCTAGCCATCTAGAGGAAGCTGCTACCTTTAGCAGAACAAAAGCATTCACCATGTGACTTACCAACTCCTGGGGTACAACTGAGCCTTTGTAGTGACTGTCTGCTGATGATGCATCAAGCAACAGCGAGGTCAGAGCTGCCCGTGGGGAGAAAGGTTTGTCAAATGCACCAAGTCACAGATCTGCCCGGTATAGGAACAATTCATGGCAGGCTGAAAATTACTTATTAGGATTTGGGTCCAAACAGGATGAAAGGATAGGTGTGTCATTATTATATTCAGGCTCTTCATCAGCTTCCATCTCATGGAGATTTCCCTTCAGCTAGCTGCTGAAGTTGGGGAGAAATTGGGCCAATATGTTAGCGCCAACCGAATATGGGATCCTGGTACAGTTCTGCACGGGAGTAGCTGTAAAAGACACTGATGAGGGCAAATCATTCCATTAGCAGAACAGTGAACATCACACCTGGTTTTCTCTTTTATATGGAGGGAAAAGTTGAAGTAAGACTATCTACAGTTTCCTGTGCAAAAGTTTCATGCTTGAACTCATTCATCAAGAACAAATAAGCAAGCTATGTCCTGCAAGCCAAATGTGGCCCGCTGCCAATTTTTGTATGGCCTATGAGTTTAAGATGGTTTTTATATTTTAAAATGTAGGGAAATTTTTTTAAAAGAATATTTTAAGTGGTGTGAAAATCATATGAATTTAAAATTTTAGTGTTTGTAAAGATGTATTAAAGCCTTACTATGCTTATTTGTGTAGGTAATCTGCACAGCTCTTATTGTGCTACAAAGACAGAGTTGAACAGTTGCAAAAGAGACCAGAAAACCTAAAACATTTACTAGATGGCTTTCACAGGAAAAGTTTATGGATTCCATAGACAAGGGCTTAGGAGAAGAATTAATGGACTATCATAGGCAGGGACAGCTTTGAAAGGACCAGCTGCCTTGACTTTTGGGAATAGACAAAGACTTTTTGTGTCTTGTGTGAATGCCTGATAAAAAGCATCCGCTTCGGAGGAAGTCCTGAGCAGCCAGGGTGGGGTGATTCATCTGTTCTGTGTCATCCGGACTCTGCACCCAGCTTGCCTTAAGGGTCCAGGCGTTGAACACTCGTGTGCTACTCAACTTGCAATTGCCATAACAAAGAACCTGAGATAACCAACTTAAAGGGGAAAAGATTTATTTTGGTTCACAGTTTTGGAGGTTTCAGTCCATGGTTGGTTGGCCTGTTGCTTTTGGACATGTGTCGAGGCAGCAGATAATGACAAGGGAGTGTAAGGTGAAGCAAAGCTGTTCCCTCATGGTGGTCAGGAAGCAAAGAGAGAAGAAGGTGTGGAGCTCTCCTTTCCCCTTCAAGGGCATGCCTCCAGTGACCTTGCTTCCTTCTACCAGGAGGTCCCACCTCCTAAAGTTTCCCACCACTGGGGGACATTTAGGATCCAAGTCATGGTGCCATGGTGGCACATGGGTACAGAGCATGAACTTTCTTCCACCAAGGATGTGGTCCCTGCTGCCTGGCTTATCAGCCCCACAGCCCACGTCTGTACTTTTGGTATTATACATTGTTAAGCAGACCAGCACGCTGGGGCAGTGATTCACTCTTACTGAAGTTAATGCCCATTCCAGATTTGTATTTGCCTGCTCTACCTGCGGCATGGAACACTATTTTCAGTTTACACTACCCGAGCTTTTAGGGAGTGTCAGATTTACTGATGTGGGATCCACTGAAGCAAATCCTTGGACACGACAGTAGATCCATCATCAGTAGCCATCTGTTAGAACTTTGGAATAGTCTGTTGAAATCATAGCTTGTCTGCCTGGGGATGATGTCATACAAGGCTTAACTGCTGTCCTTCAGGATGCATTTCACTTGGTCTGACTTCTACCATATGTTTTGATATTTTTCAATAGTTAGAATACAAGGGTTTGAGGACTAAGGGGGATTGACCTTTCACAGTAAAATGTCAATGACCCCACTCTAGAATTTGTGCTTTTTGTCCCCACAACGTTAGGCTCTATGGATTAGAGCTTCTGGTTCCCAAGCTTGTTATCAGAGATATGGTAAGGTTTCTACCTCTACCGAAGTTATGACTATCAATGGAAAATGATAGTTCCCTTTCAGACACTGACCAGGACCCTATGTTATGAGTCTAGGTACTCTAGAACTGCAGAGAAGGAGGAGAAAGTATGGCTTTGCACTCAGTGCTGGCTCTGGGTGCTGTAGATTGTTTCATGAAACCTTATGTGTCAGGACCTTTTTGAGGCTGGTCACCAATTTGAGAAGTTCTTGACAGTTGTTTTGGAGTGCGACAGTAATGGAAAGGAGTGGTCTGAAGGGTGCAAGTGGTTGATGTGTGGAGTCAGATCCAGGAGCCCACGTCTGATTTTGGCCACCTGCTGGAAGCTCAGACTCACGTTGGCACTTTCACACCAACTGAATCGTGAGCTGTGCTTCTCTCTACATTTTTTTCTTTGGTCATGAGATCTCAGTCACTACGCAAGTGAAGCCTAGAGGTGGGGGAAGTCCGTCCTTTGACGTTGACCTTCCACCAAAGTGGGGCAGGGACAGTGCACACATGCCCACTCTCCCATCCTTCCATGAGAAATCTAGAGAGGCAGTATGGGAAACCGTCCATTGCCATCACGTTGGGCTCAGGTGATCCAGTGCCCTATGTCATTGTCTTCCTTTCCTGCCTCCCTCTTCCTCTTTCATGTTCTCTGAAGTCACTTCCAAAACAAACACCTACACTGCAATTCAGTGCAAGGCACGTGCCTTGTCCCGACTTTCCTTCCAAGTAATTCAAACCAGGATAGTATCACTTAAAATACAGAGGGTTTGAGAATTTTGGTGTGCTCAGAGCTATCATTCTTTTCCTTTGTGATTTGTGTTTTGAATGTGAAGCCCTAACTCACTTTAAGATTATGAGGATATTTGCCTTTATTTCCTTTTAATACTTTTATAGTTTATTCTCTGGCCATTACTCACTTACTTTTTGTGAATTTTGTTATATGTATTTAGCATTATTTTTTAATAAATTCACAGCCAACTATCTGCTTGCATAGTTTCTTTTCTTTACAAATTGGATTTGAATGTTGCTTGTGAAGGTTATGGAAAATAGGCCCAGGGAACCTCCCTTATCCACAACTGTTACCCTACCCGCCCTCTTGTCATGCGTGTGGGAATTTTCTGTGGTAAATTGGAGCTTTCGTCATTGTAGTGGGATAAAATAGAAACCCAGGCCTCAGCTGGAGGGAAGGCAGGAAGGGAAAATGGGAGAGCACAGAAGGGACTCACACCTGGTGGCACCAAGCGCTGAACTGGCTGTCCCCAGTACTGGGTCCCCGTGATCTCTAGCCACACCCTTTGAAGGACATGGAAAATAACAAACCCCACAGAGAAAGGGAGAGTAGTGGGCTCTGAACTTCTTGCACTTTTTCTTATCTACAACCGTCCCCTGACTACCAAGTTCTCCTTCAGCTGTAACTAACATACTTCTGCCAGGACTCAACCCCTCTAAACCTATGAAACTCAGACCCTTATTGTAACCAGTTGCCATTTTTCCCTCTTGAAGCCTCTCTGCTTCTCACTAGAGCGTTGCTGGTCATTGAGGTCTTCCTCCATTTCCTTTTTCTTTTTGTATTCTCTTTCATGTGTTTTCAGCTTGTATACCCAGTTCTTATGCAAGTTTTATTATGATATTTTGATGTTCACATCACAGTATTTTAATTATTTATAGTGAATTTTGATATCTAACAAGGGAAACTTCTGCTTTCAGTGTTTCAGAGAGTGACCAGAGTCACATCTAAAGACACACAATTAGAATCAGCAAGGGTCAAAGTCAAGGAATTAAAAATGCTAGTCAAGATTCAGGAATTTTGAGAAGATTCTTTTTCTGTGACAGAGGGTTCAGTTTGGAAGGCAGAGTTGAGAAGATCAAAGGCTGGAATGGCCTGCTGGGGACTGAGGTGTGCTGGCATCATGGTCGTGGAACCTTATGAGAGGGAGAAGGGCAGATGTCCAACTGATACTTCTAGAATGCTCCCTACCTTCCCAGGCACCTTGTGGCCAGTCACTCCAGGGTCTATAAGCAAACTGTGCATGAAAGCATTTTGCTTTGCCTGTCAACAGCTCTGAAGAGTTTGCACAGAAAGGCAATACTGAATATTATTGTTAAATGACTTAAGTGTTGAATATAATTGGCTGTTAATAATAAGTAAAGTGGAAGCTCTCTAAATTAACATCTCATCACTGTTAATTACCACTTTGGATAATAAGGTGAGATGATTCTGACTCTCCCACAAATATATGGATTTTTTGAGAAGTGGAATAATATAATTACAAATCAACTACCCTATTTCTCCAATATTAGGTGAGGTCTATCAACTCTTAGTGCTAAATGTAACTCAAGAGCCCGTGGTTACATATACTAGCTAAATAAATTATTTGTACTAGTCTTTTTATTGTATACTAATCATATAATTTGAAGATATTTTTGTATCAACCATCACCATGTTTATGCTTATTTATTGTAAGCATAAAGATAGGCAGGGCTATGTCATTGGCCAGAAGAAACTCCTGCATGCAGATAAAAAAGCAGGGAGTAAAGTAGTATCAGTCATACTAACTGAAATAACTAAATAGGTATAAAGAAAAGTGTGAAATAATGAGTTTATTTTCCAACACAGCAGTATAGTCAAAGAGTCTCTAGCAAAAGTGCCATAAGCCCACGAAGCATGAAACCAGAGAAGAGTTTAGTCACCCCTGACAGAATAAGAAATGTATTGGGTAGAGTCAGCTGCAGAGAAAATTCAAACACAGAAATTGATGCACAGAGAGGATAATCAATGAAAAACTATTGTGTTGAGCAGGTGGATCACTAGTCTATAATAACTAAAGTGAGAATAATTAAAGATGTTTGTATTCAGTACTAACAAGAATATCACCATAATGGAAAGAAAATAGTAAAGAGAATAATGAGCAGGCAGAGATAAAGCTTCCCATTTTATTTTATTAGAGAGATGAGCTGTAAATAAAATATTAATAAAATAAAGGGAAAATGAATAAAAGGTATTGATATTATAGAATAGTACAATTACAAGTACAATTTAATGAGAATGAAATTCTAGGGAAAAAATTATGACATTCACACATGAATACTGGTTCATCAACATTAATTCTGGTATTCTAAACACCACCATGAACATGAACAATTATGGCTCCTTGGTTACTTGAAAGCATTTAGAAATAGGTCTATTTTAGTCAACTTTTTTTCCCTCGCTGCTGCAACCAAAAGACTTGAAAAGAAAAATTTTAAGGAGGAATAGTTCATTTGGGGGCTCACAGTTTCAGAGGTGTCAATCCATAGATGGCCGACTCCATTCATTAGGGCCCAAGGTGAAGCAGAAGGTCATGGCAGAAGTGTGTGGGTGAGGAATGCAGCAGGGGACATGGTACTAGGAGAGAGAGAGAGAGAGAGAGAGAGACTGACTTCTTTCACCAAGGTCAAACATATAACCCAAAGGCATACCCCCAATGACCCACCTTCTCCAACCATACCCTGCCTGCCTGCAGTGACCACCCAGTTAATCCTTGATTAGGGTAAGAGTCTCATAATCCAGTCATTTTATCTCTAAACTTTCTTGCTTTGCCTCACACATGAGGCATAACGTAACGAGGTCTTATTTATATATCAAGTATGTTATCAATAAAACATTACTGATAACAGTGATTGTTATCAGTAAAAGAAAACTTAGGGTCAATTTTAATGATGAATTGGATTCTAACTTTGACCATTAAGGTATTGCTTTCTTTGGTCTACTCAAGAAAATCTTTAGGCCATACATCTGAGGATGGAGACTTTATTCTTTTATCAGGAAGTATTAAAATATTTTGTGAACTGAGGCTAGAGCCTGAACTATAATTAATGAACAATTATCAAGTTAAATTAATTGTTGCAGAGATTCACATTTCTTTTGGAAAGACAAAATCGAAGTGATCAGCACCTATGAATACTTAGCTTTTATATATCACAGTAAGGCGAGAACTCTCATGTTTGGGAAAGAACTGTTTCTAATTCTGACAAAGTGACATATACATCATTGGTTGTGCATTAGCAATTCAGTTCTACATGACTTTGTCTACAGGGAAGATGGCAAAGCTTCTTTCTTTTCTGACAAATGCATAGAAGGTTATGGTAGCTTGGTTGCAATTGGTGCAGAAATGACAAGTCCTTTTTGCTGTTTTGTTTCTGGTTTTTATGTTTGTTGAAGTTCCATCAGCACTGGGAAGGATATTTTTTACAGAAGATTTGCAGATTGAAATCAAAGCCATGAGGCCAAGATCTTCAAGCTCTATGGAGCAAAAGCATCGCATGTTTTCTGTTAAATACTTAGCAGCTACCACTGAAGAAATGAGAAAGGGTTCTCTGTCCTTGAGAAGTGGGTCCCACCTGTAGTGTGGAACTTCAGCAGGTCATCTGAGGTCAGTTCAACTGTCCCACCTTCTCTCAGCTAATTTTCTTACCATTAGTATACATGCTATTAGACAAACACTTAGCTTCTACCACAAGTTACACCTCCAGTACTCAGAAATCTGTGAGGGATCTCATGACTACGACATCAGTAGTGGTGGATAGGTAATTGAAGAAGGCAAAACATTACAACACAATAGGACCAAACCTGTCTGAAACATTTAACAACATTTTGCCAAATCATCTGTGACAGCAGAAATGCAAAGTTTTCTTCCCCCAAAATATGAGAATGGCTAACATGGAAGTCATGGAAAATTAATGGCAGTGCCAGCATTAGAAACAAGGTATTCATTAATATGCTCAGGACATCAGCGGATAATGAATCATAATCTGTGCATCCATAGCTCTATGGTTACATTCCTAAAAGACATGTTACCAAAGTCCTCTCTCATTTGGGAAAGCTGAAAGATGTTACCTTCATAGACAAAGAGAGTAAAATGGAGGTCCCTGGAGACTAGGAAGGGTAGGAGGAGATGGAGATAGAAGAGGTTGAAAGATAGATACCAAAATATGGAGGAATTGCTTCTGATGTTCTGTAGCACATGGATGTAACAGTTAGTAGCAGACAGATGGCATTCATAATGAAATAGATCAAAAATAAAGATGTATAAACACATACAATGATGTCTAGTAATTGTCTGCAACCAGCTTTATAACTGTGGTCATCTGAAACACCGTGGCAGGCAACCTAAGATCAATCAAAACTGATGGGTCAGCAGTCTGTATGCAGTCACCCATGATGCTGAGATTTGTCAAATTTTACCTTTCATAAATGCAGATGTCCAAAAGGGACATTTCATCACTTATTGAGGGAGTTTCAACATCCTCATGTGTGGGAAGCCTTTCCTGTCTAGCAGGATCAGGCTTGGCTGAGCCATGGGATACAGAGGTCTGACTCCCAGGAACTGGCAGCCGTGAGAGACTGTTTCAGACAGCCAGGGGTAGGCGGCCCTGTACAGAGCTGGCTCACCATCCGAGGGAATGCTATTTCTCTAAGAAAGTGGCTTTCATAACTCCACCCCATCCTGTTCCTCACAGGAGAAGCTCCTCCCAGTCTGGGCCCCTTTACCTGTGAGACTATAAAGGTGAGAGTGGGCCAGACCATGGCATGGCCTGATCCATCACACCCCCTTCTATTTGAAAAGATTATTGGCTTTTGTGTTTATTTGATTACATAAGTAATTAATCAATAGCCGGCCCTGTTCTCCCATAGAAATCCTTTCCCTCATCCACGCTGAATATGCAGGACCCCCCACACTCATGTGTATGAATACACAAAGTTAACACTGGGATAATGACCTTTCCAATTTTCAAAAAAAAAAATAAAATAAAAATACACAAAACAAATTAGGACCCTCCAAAAACCTTCGCACTATACCTTCAATGTTGGAAACTGTTTCAGTCTGCTTTTTTGCTGCTGTGACCAAAAGACCTGACAAAGACAATTAGAAGAGGAAGAGTTTATTTGCAGGCTCAAGGTTTCAGAGCTACGAGATAGCAGGATCCATTCCTTGGGGCTTCAGGTAAGGCAGGACATCATGAAGGAAGAGTGTGGTGGAGAAAAACATCTTTGGTCATGAGGATCAGGAAGAAGACAGAGAGCTCTGCTCAATAAGGACAAAATATAAACACCAAAGGCACACTCCCAGGTAACCACCTCCTCCAGCCACACCCTACCAACCTACAGTCTCCATCAACTTAGTCGCTACGAGGGGATTAATGCGCTGATTAGGTAAACCATTTATGATCCAGTCATTTCATCTCTAAACTTTCTTGCAATGCCTCACATATGAGTTTTTGGGGACACTTAATACCTAGACCATAAGATAAATGATTCAATGAAGAATGATAAACAGCTCCTTTTCTCCCTCCAAATGTGGCTGTCCTGGAAGAACAGGTGAAGATTTCCTACCTGTCCACTGGACTCACTAATCTCTGGAAACCTCACAGACACACTCAAAATAATGCTTGATCAGGTTCCTGAGGATACGTTCTGCCACCACAATGCAACTGTCACAAGAACAACAGAAAACAGGCTCAACACTTGCAGAGAATTTGTTTTCTACCCCATGTATCTAGCCTCCTTTTACTCCCGGCAATGGGAATGGCAGTTTTAGAGATTTTGACTTTCAGAATTTCAACTTTCTAGATTTTAATATTTCAGGATTGTGATTTTCAGAACATGATTTTAGACTTTTGGAATTTCAGCAGTTGGGATTATGGCATTGGGATTGTGTCTTTTGAGAAAGTGATTGGCACTACTCTGATGCAGCATTAAAACACCATAATTATGTGTATTGTTATTGCCCTCAAAATACAAAGATATGATAATATCATTTTAATAAAATACAGCATCAAAATAAAGTGCAATAGAATTCACACTTTCCAAAGGTAGGCAAAAACTACATGTATACAATTTGATCACTCGGGTTCTGGAAGGAGCTGTGTGTGACTAAGCAGAACATTTCTCCTGTTTGTTTCATGGACATTGTCAATTAACAGGGAATAACAGGAGTCTTTGTAAAGCAAATTTTGTTTTAGAATGAATCTATGTGATTAGGGTCAATTGGTATTATGTTTGGTTTAGAAATGAGGTGTCCCCCAAAGTTCATGTGTGAGACAATAAAGAATGTTCAGAGGTGAAAAGATTGGGTTATGAGAGAGTCTTAACCTAATTGATGGATTAATCCACTGATATGAGTTAACTGGGTTGCAACTGTAGGCAGGTAGGGTGTAGTTAGGAGTTAGGTCACCAGAGTGTGCCTTTGGATTTTATATTTTGTCCCTGATGAGCAGAGCTCTTGCTGCTTCCTGGCTGCTATGTCCTGAGCTAATTTTCTTTTCCTCACTTTTCTGCCATGAGGTTCTGCTTCATCTGAGGCTTAGAGTAATGGAGTTGGCCAACCACAGACTGAACCTCTGAAACATGAGCCAAAATAAATTTTTTCTTTTGTAAGTTGTTCTTGTTAGGTCTTCTGGTCGCAGCAATGAAAAGCTTATTAAAACATATTAAAAAAAACTTACAATATAGGAGAAACATTTTAGTGTGGCCAGTTTGGTATTTGGGTTTTGGTTTCAATGATAATTAAATTTTCCTGTTGGATTATTTTGGTGTGTGGATCTACACTTTATAACTAGGTACTCTGTTCTCCTTCCTATTCTAGAATTTTCTTTCTGTGATTATGTCTATGATTACACTAGGGCTCAGAAACAACCCGAGGAGACAGCAACTTTACTTTCAGATGTTTGAGGGTACTTTTGACTTAGATGACATATTCTAAAATCAAAATGCTAATATTCAACATCTATACTCTTCTGTAAATGTATTTATTGATTACTTCAAAACTTTATTTTCTGCAGTAATTTACAATTGGCAGACATTTTTATAAACTATGACTTGATTTTTAAGTCAGTCAATTCAGATTTTGATTTGTTACTACAAAAATGGCTTGATATAACTGAGCAATTTGAAACAGGCTAATGAGAAAAGAAGAGAGGCAAATTTGATCTAAGAACGAGGCACTTAAGCCAGATGAAGTCCAAAGAGCTCTACAAGGAATTTTTTAAAACAGGTTTCACATTAATTTGAATAGAGAAGAGCTGTAAAAGAATCACTAGAAAAGTATTTGTTATACTAAATTTAAAAGACCTGTGCTTTATCATTGAGTACCACATTCACGTGCCAACTTGTGATGGTTCATTAGCAGTAAGTATAATGGCAATTTTCAAAAAGATATTTTAAAATTTATTTTGGTGTACAGTCTCACATTGGTCCGTCAATATATTGGAGTAATACATTTTAAAAGCTCATTATTTAGATCTAGCAATATTTGTCTAAAATATTAAACTAGTACCATTAATTTTAATTTTATTAGATAAATAATTTTGTTTTTGACTTTCATATATTTTATTCATGAGCTATAAATAAGTTTATTATTGGTTCATGCTTATATTTATTTTAGGATACATTACAATAAAAGTAGCAAGTCAATACTAAAAAGCTGCTAGAATTTTTCCTTTTAAATGTGCATGGATTTGTTCCTGTACTAGGATGCAATAGAATATTATAATGCTTAAAGCTTAATGTTAGGAAATTCCATGTTTGTGTATTTTGTGTTTCTGCAGTGTAAATTAATTTTGTCTTGGGAACCACTGTGAGTTGTTGGCTCCTCTCTAGTTATATTGTGTGATTTTTAGAAGAAAGACTGAGGAAGTTATAGAGATAGGAAAATAGACAGTGGCATATCTAGAAAAGACTGTTGTACTTGAATCAATCAATAGCTGACTGAAAAGGTCATCTATAGCAAAGTGCAGAAGGCATTTTATAAAGGAGTTCTCTGTTTTAAGAAATAACCTGCTAAGATTGTCAATAGTATACTCATTTCTAAACTTTTTTGCATCTAAATTACTTGGAAAAAGGTATTTCCTAACTTATTACCCATTTGAAAAGACTTGGAATAGGATTAAATATTTTGAACAGATATAAGTTGTGAAAAAAGGTCTTCAGTTTTTTCATCCAAAAATAAAAGATTGAGGTCAAAGGATAAAGGACAGTATGGTTTAGACTTTAAATGGAGAAAGAACAGAGACAAAGGGAAAATGAGCTGGCATTATATGCCCACATCAATGGCAGTAATTAAGCTTTGCAGTATCATTAGATATGATAACAATAATTTGTAGTCTTTCATGGAGTTTCATATGCTAGGCATACAGAACTGAAGGAGAGCCGGACCCTTAATATTTTTCATTGTTATTTTTTTCTAAGAAAATAATGGCATTCAGTTGTCATGAAATGGGGAGATGCACAACACAAATTTGGATTCTTATCTCTAAAGGAGAAAAGATTGTGTATTTTATGACTTTTAACCATCTGCAAAATGTATGGCAGCAATAAAATGCTAACAAGATATTGAGGTGAATGTTTCTAAGAGTACAGTATTTAAATTTATAAAAGTTAATTTAGCATTATATTAAACATTGAATTAATGTTCCTACCAGCTTAACAATGGAACTGTGACATATTACACCATAGTGTTAAATCTAACTAAGAATATTCCAATTTTGGATTGTGGTAAATCAGTCATTAATCAAGTCAAATTTTCTACAGCTGTGGTTAGTGGAGGACACTCCTGAATGCATGCTTTGGAAATGCATCGCCTATGGTAGGAAATGAGAAATATCTTAAATTGTTAAATATTGTATTTAAATTAATATAATGGTCTACCCTAGACCATTATTTTCTCTCCTGGTCATTCAATTAAAATGAAGATCTAATTTTTATTTAAGTACTTTATGAGAGTATTCTAACAATTAAATTAGAATTTTTTCTTAAATTAGAGCTCTGAGTCTTCAAATACCCCAGTTGATCATAGTGAATAAATAAGTCCAGTTTCAAATTGAATTTCCAAATGCAAATGTTCAGAGAGTCAGATTCTTTAGCAGAGTGCTATGAGATTTCACAAACATCAGCTGCCAGTTTTCAAGGGCCTGCTATAGAGAAAGTTGACTCCAATCTCCAAGGACCTGAAGCAAGGGTGGAAAGTGTCATACATTTCACAGGATTTAAATAGATTGCAAGAGTTACAAAGATCAGGTAGTTAATTTTGCCATCCTTTAGGATAGCCAGAGTGTGACCTGTCTTGGTTTATGCTCAGGTGAGATTTCTGTTCATACCATACCATGATCTCCATTTTCTGATTACTTCCAGTCAGATCATCTTCTGTGGATGTTGTAGTCAGTAAAATAGAAACAAGAGTTGCTTTAATGTTATCTGGTTCTTATACTAATGTACTACAAACACTGCTTTCAGCCATATTTCAAAATTTCTCCTTATATTGATAACCACTCTAAAAACTTGTAATTAAGGGCCACAAAAAGGCTGGGGATATAGCTCAGCTGGTAGAGTGCTTGCCTTGCATGCCCAAGGCCCTGGGTTTAATCCCCACCACCACAAAAAAAAAAAAAAAAAAAAAAAGCCACAAAATCTCCTTTTCCCAGGTTATGAGAAGACAATCTCTTCTTTAAAAGCAAAGCTTCAACTTTCAACTTCACAGAAGTCAGTCATAAATAGTTCTAGTATATCCATTAGGGGCTGTTAAACTCAGAATGTAATCAAAAGAGTACCATGTGTACCTGCTAAATAGGCTGAGTGTGGAACAAAGGATCAGAAATACTCATTTCTATCTGACCGGGACTTTCAGAGTTTGAGAAATACAATCCCTTCTCCTCATGCTGCTTGTACTTTGCTACACAGGCATATGTATTTCCCGCTTCTGATGTTTTCACGGTCTGGTGCATTCTTGATAATTTAGAGAATAAGCTTAGAAGGTTAATACCCATGCATTCTCCTGTCTTGGTTCTTTTTAAACTTTTCAAATTATACTTGGTTAGGGGATAACCAATGTAGTAGTACTGGGAGTGTTGGTATTAAATTGGATTCCAATGATGGCTTCCATGATGGAGAGAGGAAATGGAAGCACATGGGGTGAGGGTCGGGAGGATTTGGAGGCTGATTGGATGTAGTGGGTGAGGTACACACAGAGTGTTCAGCATTGTGGAAGGGCGATGTCATTTAGTGAGATGGAGGACACTTGAGGAGCAGCACAGGGGTGTAGGGATAATGAGCGAGCAAACTGAATTCAGATTCAGACTATCAGGTTTGAGGACTCTACTGCATTCTAGTGGAGATTCCATAGGCCCTGTGATATGTAGGCTTCTGAAAGTGGTTTGGCCAGAGGAATAAACTTGAGATTCATGAGTGTAACAAAGAAATGCGGTCTCAAACTAATGGAGCAATTGACCAAGTTCAATGTGTAGTGGAGCAACATCACCACTAAAAGACTGGGCAGGGAAGAGCACCGTCAAGGAACCTGCAGGAAGAAGACAGATTTCAGGTGACCTCCAACAGCCCAGCTTCCCCGGCAAAGTGTGCCAAGAATGAAGCACATCAAGATAAGGGGGAAGTACCCAGGACAACCTGGCCTACGCCCTCCTTCTGTAGCATTTGATCCCGGTGGGTCTGGGTATTTGGGGCTCCCGAGCTGCGCTGAGATGTGGGGCATAGTCAGATGTTACTTTCTGTCCTAGGCAGCTTTCCTGAGTGGGGACACCAGCTTGTCATGGATCCCAAGCTCCTGTTTATTCTTGGTGTCTCTCTGTGAGTAGCAGATCTACTTTGCCTGACTTGCGTGCATGTTTTGTCTCTTCAGACTATGTACTTGGTAGAATTTCCACAGAACTATGGAGAAAGGTCCTGAGAGATGGACTGCAGGAGAACCTTGTCCAAAGTCAAATTCCCTGCCAGCCCACATTACCCTCAGGTTCTAGATCTGTTGGGAAGACGTTAATGTCTACCGTTCACCCCAGTGGAATAAACTCTGTTTTCCTACCCAGGCCATTATTTTCAATCCTCTGGAGACTTGCTTAGGATCCCTGTAGGGACTCATTACAATGCTTTCTTTCACTGTGGAGCTCACTACGTCTAAGGAGGGAATATTTAATATTAAATTTTAAATAACTGAAAACAAATTTTCCAGAGTATCTGAGAATGACCAGCTGATCAAGTTCCCTCCATTGTCATTTTGTGACTACCTGCGAGCATTCTGAGGGCCAAGGTCTTTGTGGTATCCCTAACTGTAAGTGGGGATGATCATATCTACCTTGTGGGGTGGTTATGACTATCAAAAAGAACAGACCACAGGAAGATTTAGCCCAGTCTTGGTATATAGCAGACTCTAAACATGGTAGATCAAAATGATGGTACTTATTTGCTCTTGGTAATCTCAGGACTTTGAGGATACTCAAAAAATTATATATTTCAGTGGAGGAAAGTTCAAATATACATGAACTGTGGGAGCAATTAAAGCAATCCATTAGCTATCAAGAATATAATAGATTAGGCTGGGGAGATAGTTCAGTTGGTAGAGTGCTTGCCTTGCAAGCACAAGGCCCTGGGTCAATCCCCAGCACCACACACACACACACACACACACACTATATATATATATATATATATATATATATATATATATATATATATATATATATAAAATAGATTATGTAGAGGGAAATGAGAGCAGGTAGGGAATATGAAAGATGGTGGAGTGAGGCAGACATCATTACCCTATGTACATGTATGATTACACCAATGGTGTGACTCTACGTTGTGCACAACCATGGAAAGGAGAAGATGTACACCATACCCCATTTGTCTATAATGAATCAAAATGCAGTCTGTAAAAAGAGAGAGAGAGAAAAAAAGAATATAATAAAATATCCATACAATGTAGATCCCTGAGGTATCAGCCTTCTTTAAGGTTCCTGGTTGCCCCAAGACTTGTAAGAGTTTTTCTCCACTGACTTTTCCAAGTTGGAGGAGTTTTTCATTTTTCAGACAATTACCTCTTCAATGAACTCCAGGCCCAGGATTAAAGTGAGTGATACTGAAAAAATACATAAGAGATGAAGACGAAGCTGCACACCCAAAAGGCAGTATTTCTATCTGAAATTGTCTTCCAAGTGAGTGAAAAGGAAACCATTTAGGTATTTCTACAATATTATTTGCCTTCCAACCTGGCAGCTTGTATTATTTGTGGATCTTTTTACATAATGATCAATTTATACTTGGTGAAAATGAAAAAAAATTAAAGAAAAAAATAGTTTGGGAAGTTCTGAAGTATTTCAAATATGTTTGTTTCAGTTCCACGTAATCTAGACTGTGTTTGTGAAATGTTTCTTAATTATGTGTTTTTCTCTGTTGTTATTAGTGAAATTTGTCACCATTATTCAGGCTAAGAAAATTTGCACATGTAGTCATGGTGGATTGATTCTTCCTTAGGTTATTTATTATAAAATGGTGTGCTTGCAGTGCTGAGTATTTAAATTGAAAAATTGTATTTCCGTAACAGGCAAGACAATTTGGCAAAAAAAGAAAAACCATTTTTAAAAATTTACCAACAATTTAGGTTCCTAGTGTATCTTGAAAAATGTTTGTAAAACCAAGATTTTTTTAGCTATGAGAACTGGCAAACTTGCCTCTGAAGGTAGAATGTTAAAATTAGGAAAAAATGAAGTCAGTTTGCTTTGATGGTTTTGTTATGGTTTGGATGTGAGGCGTCCCCCAAGAGCTCATTTGTGAAACAGTGCAACAAGGTTCAGATGCGAAATGATTGCGTTACAAAACTGCGAAATGAGAGTCTTAACCCAATCAGTGAATTAATCCCTGATGGCAGTAACTGAGTGGTAACTGGAGACAGGTGGGGTGTGGCTGGAGGAAGTGGTTCATTGGCGGCAAGGCTTTGGGTTATATATTTTGTATCTGGAGAGAGTATATATTTTGTATCTCTCTCTTTGCTTACTGATCATCATGTGAGCTGCTTCCCTCTGCCACCCTCTCCGCCATGATGTTCTGCTTCACCTTGAGCCCTGAGGAATGGACCTGGCCTTCTGTGGACTAAGACCTCTGAAACCGTGAGCCCCTAAATAAACCTCTCCTCCTTTACAGTTGTTCTGGTAGGGTCCTTTAGTCACAGCAGTGAAAAAGCCAACTGAAACAGTTTTGAAGGCATAAACCTGATAAAAGTCTTTTTGCAATGAAGGATATTCTTTGTTAAAGAGCATTTAGCTCATGTAGCTTTATAATTACTGGCAGAAATGAGGGAAGGGAGGAGTATGCTGCTCGGGCAGTTCTGGTGCTGTGGTCCCCAGGCTGTCCTGGAAGAGGCTGCTTAACTCCTCTCTGCCACAGTCGCCCCTGAGCACAAAGCTCAGGTGCTTTGTTGATGGCTAGGACAGAATGTGCTTCTGGGATTGCAGCAGTAATCACTGGACTGTGGACTAAGATGAACAGCAGCTGATTCAGGATGCGCTGTAGGAAGCTATAATCTATGCTAAAGAAGAGGTGTGCCGTGCTCACGATGGAGAAGCCCAGGCCTAGTCCCATCTTAAGGAAAACAGAGGTTCTGGAATCTGGGTCTTTCAATCATGTCCTCTGTCACATAAACTAACCCGTTAGCCTCAGAAACCAGTTTGCTTGGGAATATCATGCTTTACTATTTTCTTTTTGTTGTTGTAAGCCGTAAAGAATAAGCATGATTTCAAAACCAGAGAGGGGGAGAGGGATTCTTGCCAGTTGTGCTGGTAAGGTTTTTATACCTGTGAATGAGTTTGCTTAGCAAACACACCATATATTACCAAATGCACGGTATTTGAAAAGATCCTGAGGGCAATCCCAACAATATACCCCCCAACACTCATTATTATTTTTATTATTGATAACTACTATTGTGACTGGAGTCTGGAGTGAGATTAAATCTCAAAAGTTTTGAATTGCATTTCCCTGATTGTTAGAGATGTTAAACATTTTTTAACATTTATTTATTGGCCATTTGTATTTTCTTTTTTTTTTTTTTTTTGAGAAATGTCTGCTTAGTTCTTTTGCTCATTCGTTAAGTGGTTTTTTTTTTTTTGGTGTTATGTTTTTGAGTTCTTTATATAGTGTGGATATTAATACCCTATCTGAGGAGCAAGACCATTTCTAAAAAAAAGTACATAAATAAATGAATAAATACTGGGGATGTTGCTCAGTGGTAAAGCACCCCTGGGTTCAATCCTTAGTACCTATGTAAATACATACATAAATAAATAAATATCTGTTAAAAATAATCCAGATTTCAGAATGATTTTTAAAAAAATTTCCTAGAGAGTTTATAACCATTTACAATTTGTAAGAAATTTATCAAATTCTACTTACCACTAGAAACAGTTTAATATGAATAAAAGCATGCTAGACTGGGCGGATGTAGGTGCCTTGATTTCATTATATTTACCCAGTGTGTACTGTGTACCACGCTCTGAATTGGATAGAGGATTGCACAGTTAATGAGACAGACAAGTTCAATGGTCCTTTCTCAAACAGAGAGAAACAACAATAAAGAAAGAAAATAAAGTTTCAAAACTGTGATAAAATTAAACAAGGGGATGTGATTGCTGTAGTCCGGCTTTGGAATATCTGCCGGGGGCCCAAGTGTTAGAGCGTTGGTCCTCAGCCTGGTGCTCTGGAGGGTGGAGGAACCTTTGGAGTGGGGCCTTGTTGGGGGAAGCCAGGTCATTGAGGGCGTGTCCTTGTCGGGGGCGGGGCCTCTGCCCCTGCCTGTCTCTCTTCCATCCTCAGGCTGCCGGGAGGTCAGCATCTACTCTCTCATGTGCTCCCTACCATGATGTTCCGCCTCACCTTGGGCCCAAAGCCATCAACCATGGACTCAAACCTCTGAAACTAAGAGTTGACGTAAACCTCTCCTCCGCAAAATGCATCTTAGAAATTGTCACAGTGATGGCAAGATGACTAATATAGTGACAGAGATTGAAAACATTAAATGGGGAATTAGGGAAATACTTTCTAGGGGGATGACTTTGGCCAGAAACCTCAGTTTTGAGAGGGAGTCAGCTCTCTGAAACTGGGGTGTCATTGAGTGGGGAATGTTTTGGTGTGGAATAAGCAACGAGACCGAGGCAGAAAAGTCTGTGGGTGTATGAATTCGGCAAGCCTCGCTAATCAAACGGATTACTTTCTGACATAAAAAGTTCAAAGAGATGGTTTTCACAGTGAGGTGATGGTGTGGTGTCATCGAGAGCAGGTCTCTGTATTCTGTTGAGTGCTGCTTTGCAGACCTAGCTCATGAGAGCCAGCCATTACATTTTCAGGAATTTTCAAGTTGCTCATTAAACAGAGAGATTATTAAAATTCAACTTTTATGAATCAACAAACTATGTTAAAAACAAAGATAAAGGCCCTGAAAACTCATCACTTCCTGATCTTTTTCTGCATTTGGCTGATATCTATGGCCCTGAGGTTGTTTCTGTCCATTGGAACTGTGTGCTGGAAGTGCCCCTGATGGCCGCCCACTGCACATCTCCTGCGAACTTGATGCTGCGCGGGGGTCACCACCGTTGGCCTTCCATTCTCTGTGGTGGGAACATGGAAACGAAGGAAACCAGCAAACACCACATGGGAGGGCATCCCTCTTGTCCCAGGAGAGCTGATGGATAAACATGTCATGGCAAACTCTTGCCCTTGAGCTTTTTCTTTATGGCAGGTCTGTAAGAATCTCTGTTCTAACTTCCAGGAAGGGAAGGAAGGGAGAGTGTTGGGGGTGGGGTTGGAGTGAGAAAGGGAGGTGGTTAAAGGTGACTCCTGCATCAGAAAAGCCCAGACTTCAAGCCACTTCAAGCTGGGTGACGACTGGCAGAGGGGGTGGGGGTATGAGTTGACAGGCAGCTGGGAGGCTGCCTGAGTTTGAGGAATGCAGGGGCCTGGGACCAGAGCCCAGGGAAGAGGAGGCTGCGGATGGAGAGGGGGGAGGAGCAAGGTGATGGGAGCAGACAGAATTTGTCGCTTGCCCTTCTGTTTAGTACGCGAGAGACCACAATATACTTTGTTAAATCTTCTTCTACCACACAATTTCCAAGACACCAGCGCATTCTGTTCCTTATTCAATTCTTCGTCTAAAGGGAATTCACTTAATGACTTAGAATGTCTTAATATTATTTGGTTTTCAGTATTTACTATTCATGACCAACAACCAGGCCACATTTACTGGTGCTTCATGGGAAAAAGAAAGGGACAAGAGATAATCTGGATAAGAGGGGAAATTGGAATTATCATCGGGGGAAAAATGGCTATTTCCAGGTTTTGATTAGGTATTTCATCTGGGAAGTATAAAGGAAAAAATTAGAAAATAGAAGACAAAT
The DNA here is from genome assembly GCF_902686455.1 of Sciurus vulgaris. Classification (NCBI taxonomy): domain Eukaryota; kingdom Metazoa; phylum Chordata; class Mammalia; order Rodentia; family Sciuridae; genus Sciurus; species Sciurus vulgaris. The sequence continues at coordinate 10,101,282 of NC_136469.1, forward strand.
TTGACATCTTAGCCGTAAGCTTCTGCATTAAAATAAGAGGAAAATAATGTTCATCTATCGAGGGAAATAGGTTACAAGCTGAAGCACGCAAGCCTCTTCGCACAATAAAATGTACTGCCCAAAAGGAATTAACGGAATTCTACTTATTTTCATTGAAATAAGGTTAGAGACTCCAACTCTGGCAAAAACTTAGCAACTGAATGCCCAATTGAATTAATTGAACCTCCCTGGGAAGGAGAATTCTAGTTATTGCTTTTCTATTTTTCTAAACTTATTGCTATTAAATTACAATAGGCACTTAAAGCCCAGGCTAACATTGGCAGTGGCACTGGGGTCCCCCGGGCCGCTCAGTTCCAGGGTGAACTACCTAGGAGGAAAGGTCTCTGACTTAGCTACCTTCAGAAGTTGAAGAACCCATCAATTTTAGAGTTTTGAGTTTGGAAGAATGACAATAAAAGAAAGACTTTTATGTGGAAAGCATGAGATCTTTTTGTTTCAGGGTACATTTTTTCCCCCTTTTCCTATAAGATTCCTGTAACAATTGAGAACTATCAAACGTGTCGGTGGAGCAAAGATAATTTCTAGCCTAGAAGAAGACTGGTCTTAAATGCACACCAGGGGAACGATGGGTCATCGAAAATCAGAGTGAAGGGAAAACGTTGCTCATCCCTTCCCAACCAGGAAGAGTGCCAGGTAGATTAAAGGGTCAGGTGCTCCCCTACTTTTCAATGAGGTGTCAAAGTAGGGCAGACTCTCCACATGGGACAGGAAATGTGCTGGAGTTGAGATTTTTTTCCCCTTGTCACCAACAAGTAGCCTGAAATAAATACTCTATTTTAAAAAGAAATTTGACTGCTATCTCCTGTTTGCTTTTTAAATTATCATTTCATTTTTATTTCATAGAGTTCAGCATTTTCTCTGCAAAGGCTACATTTCTGGTCAGAAAGAGAATCTTCGAGTGGGATTCAATAGTAAAGGACTGTTAGAGGAAGTCCTGTACATATCATTTCAGGTGCCAGAATTACAGATGATGTGTTAACCTGTGACATGCTATTCTGTTCTTGCATTTTTTGATAAGCCAGGAATTCTAAGAATAATATAAGTGTGAAAATCATAGACAAATTGTTTCCTGTGAGAGACTTTCCATCTACCTAGTTGCATTCTGAAGAGAATGAAGACCCCCCCCACAACTGCTGCCTCTTTGAAAAAACCTCTGGACATTTCTCTTAAAAAAATGATTGAATACATTCTGAATTTTTTTATATTACTTCCCCAAATAATTTATTGTATGTTTAAAATGTGTTAGCTTTTCTTCCCAGCTCTTTATGGCATCATTTTATTTAGTCTTCATCACAACTTTGCAAGATAGTAATATTAGATTTCTTACAGATGAAGATATTGGAGTTTGGAGAGATTTAGTCGTGCCACACAGCCAAGGAGCAGTAGAATTCCAAGACAGGTCATTCTTTGAGTCATTATGACTTATAGTTTTACTACTATAGAATGGTAGTAAAAAGAGAGCTGTCTGACAATAAATCCACCATTCCTTACCCCTTCCCATCTGAGCCCTTGGTTCACAAATTGACATGACCAAAGGTGAAAGAGGTAGGACCAGACCCTGTATGGGTTTGTGTGCTGACCAGGGAGTGGACCCATGTAAGGAAGAAAGGGACTAGGAAACCCCAGAAAAATATTGGCCTGCATGGATTTAATAGCCAAGCACTTTGAAAACTACCCAGAAACAATTTTAAGATGTCTGAGGAGGCAATGGCTACGGGCAGGCAGGTGTGATCTATGTGTGCTGCTGTCTAACCATCTCAACACAGCTTATCACTCATTTCTAGAAGTCCTAGAAATCTCTGTTAAGAAAAGAGATGACTCCACCCAGTTTGGCTTTCCTACCATTCTAGAGGTTGTGCATAGTGAACTGGTTTGATCAGGGTAAAAAAATAAATGACATTCTTAAGAAACTTTTGTATGCTGTAATATATTCATTCTAAGAAGACTACAGACTAGGCACTTTCCAATTAGGACTAGTGACCACAAGAGCAAACTGGGGTGGAGTGACTTAAGGAAATGGGCAGAGAACACAGTGGATGAAGGAAAACTCGGGCCTTGACCCTCAGGATCTTTGTGAATGTAGATGCCATTTCTTGAGAATCATACCTCGGCACTGTAAGGTCTGGCTTTCCTCGGCAGGTCCCGCGCTAAGACATTGCTACATTTTATTTTTGTGAATGGTCTAAGTTTTTACATTCAGTCTACTTCTTGCATTTGACTATAGCTTTCCTCCAAGCAATGAAAAGTTCTTTACTCATACATGCAATAAAGTAAGAGGTCATTTATATTTACTATGGGAACTTGTTGGAACTAGCTTAAGTGAATTAGGCCTGATACAAATCAATAAAAGTAGGCAAAAACAAAACCAAAAAAACCCCAAACTGACAGCTGAAAAATATTTTTTTATTAATATTAGTTTTATGAGTTATACTGTAACATCACTGTACATATTTATGGAGTAATATATATTTATTATGATCAACTATAGATAATTCATAGCAGATAACAAACTTTCCAAAGAATAGTGGAGTTTTCCAAGGGAAAGCATTTGAAGAAAGAGCTGTGAGAATTCACAGAAGGAAATGGCTGTGGATCATTTAAGTCTCTGCAGCACGTTGCCCTCACTGGGAGAGATGCAATTAGTAAGACAGAAGTTCAGTGAGATGTTCTGCCCCCAGCAGATGGATTGGGGTGTTTGTGTCGCACAGAACCAGGAAACGGAGGAGTAACTATTTCATGAAATTGCAACATTTGGGAAAAATGTGGTCTTAAATATCAACCAAAATATTAAGATGTCATATTTTTTTCCTGTTAATTTTTGTGGAAAGTTTATCTTCTTTTAAACATAAATACCAAACTTCTAGTAACCCTGCAATAACATATTTTTTTCCTTTTATAGAGTTTCCCCTAAATTATAAAAAGTTAATAGAGAAAAATGGAGAGAAATATCAAATAGTAATAAAGTTTTATTTTAAACAAGCACTTGGAATTTTACAAATCTAGTGAAAAAATTAAAATCCATAATTTTGAAGCCAGCATTTTGAGTAAATTGTGATTGTGTCTGTTTTGCCATGTAGCAGAAATATTTTCTTGTTTGAATATCAAATTGTATGGAAGTATCTTTGCAAACTATTGTGCCATTTTAAAAAACTAAACTGTTATAATTTAAAAGCAAAAAACAAAGTCATTAAATGATGGTATTTAGTTCATGTGCTGACATTTTTTCTAGAAAAATCAATAACTTTGGAATAAAAAAAGCCATAACAAAATTCTATAATTGTGAATATATTATTGGTTACTAATAAACTATGCTTTAAAAGCGTAGTTAAAAGACTAGAATATGCTGTAATAGCTGTAGATTTGTGATACGTTAAACAATCTTCTAGCTTATTCTTTGGTGAACTATTTTTGGGATTAATTAATAAAAGATTATTCAGATAAAATGCAATTGACTCTAACTTTTTTTAAACCAGGGGCTTACACTATACAGTGCAGAAAACTGGGCATTCACATTAGGGTGCACATATTTCTGATCCAAAGTAAAACCCTGGAATTTCATAAACCTTTGCTTGACTGTGATGAGATCAAAAGCATGATCAATCCCTGGGAAGAAAAATAAATGGGTCCGCCATATTTTATTGACCACAATTCATTTCAGGCTTGGGCTGATGGGCTTTTCTTCCTAGAACACACAATCAAGTGGAAGAAAATAAATTTCTTTCTCTTGGGTAGGAAAAAGGAAAATTAAAAAAAAAAAAAGGCTTTTAGGTGAATAATAAGAAGAGTGTAATTCAAAGAGAAAAGGAATAAAAGTTTATGTGCTATTGACATTGTAGAGAAATTGCCTTAATACCACTAAAGTTTCTATATTCTTCTCTTGCATATATGCACACACAAATATAAAACTTATGCATATCATAAATATTCACAAGAGGTGTCTTTCAGTATTCTTTAAGTGGATTTGTATATCTAGTGTCCTTTTCAGACATATTTGTGTGGCCTGTTTGGGATGTGGTCAGTGTTACACTCACCTCGTAAAGTCAGGGTGGAGGAACACTTATTTCGGATGGTATCCTGACTTTCTTCCAACTCCAAATATCTGCATGATTATCTCCTGTACTCCAGTGATTACTATAGGGTGCTGGCAAGTGAAGTTATAAGGGTCTTGGCACTAAAGACATTAAACCTTGGGATTTTTTAAAAACTTTATCCCTACTTTTGCTCAGGCTGAGTATAAAAATAGATTGCACTTAGGCAAAGAGCAGACCTTCCTCCGGTGTTCATCAGATCTGACAGCCCTCACGGGATGCATTGCCTGCAGTATGTGGCTGAAATCTTGTCAGTCTCTTTTCCATGCTTCACACACCTGACTTTGTAGCTGGGGTTTTTCTCCAGAATGGTTGAACTACCCTTTGGAGTCATAGAGGGTAAAATTCCTGACCCATGCAGTCCTCCGTGCTTGTGCCTCCATTAGAGACAGTCACACTGAGCCATAATTTCCGCTAACTTTGTGTCTTGATGACGTGCAGGTTGACTTTTTCCTCTTAACAGACCTGGGGGAGGGGAGAAGAGAAGCAATTTGGGGTTTGATGAGGTGCCTTGCTGACACTCAGGCCTGGATTTCTAAAATGTCCTGAAGCTAAATTCAGAAGAAATGGAGTTGATTTTTGGTAGGTTCCTGCTGCCTTTTGAATGGCACTTTATCCGCTGCTATTGGTTTTGATAGGACTATTATATAACCTGTTATTATTAAGTTCTATAACCTTGGGCTGTCGGTGACTGTGAACTTTCTTCTGATAACTGGTTCAGATGCTTTTTTACTATTTTAGTCTTGGGGCAGACTCAGGATCATACTCTCCGTAATGTTCTGCTTTATCAATTTGTAATAATTGTCTGAATTGCAATTAAAATTTATTTGGACACGGAAGAGGCTTGCACATTCCTAAATGTCCAGTTAAGGCCATTTATTAATGATTAAAATGTCATAGGATGCCAAGAGCAAACAAGAAGAAGATGAATACCTCCTCTCTTGGTAACATTTTCTTCACCTTCCTGTCCTATCATATAGATTAATGTGTTGTTTTGGGAAAGGGCTGAAATTGGATAATACTCAGAAAGGCTGAGCTGAGGAGAAAAGGCTTTCTTGGAACCCATATGTCTTCATAAAGACATGTTGACTTTTGAGACACGCCGGAGTGTGGCATGGACTGTTTTGTTGTGGCTCACAGGCTGCAGAAAGACACCAGTGTCTCTAAGGTTGCTCCAGTCCAGAGCGACCTTTGCTTTTGTTACAGTTACCCTAGACTAATGGCTACGCTGTATGCAGTGGTGACAGAGGAGTCACAATATGGTATGGAAAATATAGTTGAAATAATAATGAACTGAGCTGCAAATTAAAGCAAGTAATATAAGTACCAAGCGGAAAACACCCAGAGTCCTCTTGCCTAATCCGTGTGGTGTTTGGAGTAGGTGAGAGATGAGCAAGATCACAGGGTGAGAGAAGAATGGAGGAACTTTCCCTTACATAGAAGGAAATGAGAGGGAGTATGAAAGATGGCGGAATGAGACAGACATCATTACCCTATGTACATGTATGATTACACAAATGGTGTGAGTCTACATGCACAACCATAGAAATGAAATGATGTACCCCATTTGAGTACAATGAATCAGTCTGTAAAAAAAAAAAAAAAAATCACAAGGTATGAGATGAAGCCAGACGGTGTCTGCTACAACTGAGGTGATGACGTTTTGTACTATCAACTGGGAAATCTGATCACGATAGAGGAAAGAAAATCTGAATTAAATGAAGAGTCTAGTGGAAATAACAAGAAATGAAGGAACCAAAATGACTAAAGCTGGCCTGGGTGAATTTTAAAGGGGAAACTATGGCTTGTATCTTATGCTTCAAGTTTTCAGTGAATAAATAAATATTTAGGACTAAAGCATGCCCATCTGAAAGGGGTTGGTGGCAAAAAGTGATAGATGCTTGTCATTTTAAAAAGCAAGAGGAGTAAATGCTGCTTCAACTCGAGTTAGGCATTTTAGATTTTTGGCACCCAGGGCACTTTGCCACTGAGCCACTTCTCCAATTCTTTTTATTTTAAATTTTGAGACAGTATCTAGCTAAGTTGCAGAGGGTCTTGCTAAGTTGCTTGCTGAGGCTGGACTTGAACTTGGAATCCTCCTATCTTGACCTCCTGAGTCACTGGGATTATGGGTGTGTGCCATCATGCCTGGCTTTAAACCAACTTTTAAAATAAGGACATTTTTGCTTTGTGAAATTGGTGACCCAGTGTTAAGGCTCCCTAATTGCCCAGTGACAATTTAGTTTTCCCTCGTAGATGTTCTTTACTCTTGAAGAGAGTCGTGAGATGGATTGAGTTACACTGGCTTCATACATAGGAAAGCCTACGGGGGGGGGGGGACTTCCCTCTTGAGAGCAAGATGGGGTGTCTAAAACGCTTCTAGGAATCTCCCTTTCAGGTCATTTGAGACACAAGTGCATCGCATCACAAAACCACCCCATGAGGATAAGAGTGGGATTGACGTGAAATCCACTAGGTGCCCTGAATTCCCCGGGCTCATGCATGAGAGACAACAAATAAACAAATCTGGAGTTATTTGGAGAGGTTAGATTCTGCTGTGGTGTCAAGCAGCTTTGATTCTCGGAGCCTAGAGCCTGCGGTGCTACTTCCCACTAGCTGCTGCTGCGCATCGCTGAGTCCTTGCTCCGGGAGCCAGGCTGGAGGAGCGCCTCCTGCTGGCAGCAGGGCTGGCCTAGGGGGACTACAATGGCTTTTTAAAAACAAACCTGATTTAGGCATAAACTACATGCAGTAAAATGCACCAAGGCAAAGTCTTAAGTGAAATGAGCTTTGATCAATGTCTGCTTCTGGGCAACGATTCCACAATCAAGGTACAGAAACTCTGCATCCACCCCTCTTGTCAGTCTCAGGCTATCCCTCCCTCCACTCCCGGTTCCCCATTACTGACAGATTTGATTTTCGTTAGGGATGCGTTTGTCTGTTCTAGAAGTTCATATCAATGAAGTAACAGAATGTTCTTCGTGTCTGGCTTCTTTCATTCAGCACAGATTTAGAAGCTCACCTGCTGTGGCAGGTATCCATCCTTGCTTCCACTTTGAACTATGTGTGCTAACTTGTGTCACAGTGCGCTGATGCATCCCACTCTGTTTAGCCCTTCATTCAACTTCGGGTAATTTCCTGTCTTTCCTGTTTTGAATAAAGCTGTTATGAATGTTCATATACAAGTCTTTGCATGAATGCATGCTTTCCTTTTTCTTGAGAAAGTCCAGTGGAATGACTGGGTCATAGGATAGATATTGGTTTAATTTGGAAGAAACTGCCAGTTTTTCAAAGTGGTTTTATAACTACTTTCTCAGGGGGCACTGTGGTGCATGTTTGTAATCCCAGAGGCTCTGGAGGCTGAGGCAGGAGGATCTGAACTTCCAAGCCAGCCTCAGCAACTTAGTGAGACTGTCTCAAAATAAAAAAAGAAAAGGGCTACATTCTCACTAGTGGTAAATGTGAGTTCATTTTTTTTTTCATATATTTTGCAAGTACTTCATATTCTCAGTGTTTTAAAAATCAACCACTCTAATGTATGTCTATTTTCATGGTTTTAATTTGAATTTCTCTAATGACTAATGATTTTGAGCATCTCTTGTGCTTACTGCCATTCACGTATCTCTTTTATGTGAGGTGTCTGTTCAATCTTATCACTCATTTTCCCATTTTGTCTCCAGCCCTTTTTGCTATGGTCAGAAATTGCATGGCTTCCTGATTTAATCCTTTTAAATATTTTGAGACCGGTTTTATGGGCTATGTTTCTGTTGAACATAGGAAGTATACTTGAAGAAAATTTTATTGTGCAGTTTAGGGCTGTGACAGTAGAGCATGCCATATATAAGGCTAAAACACACACGCACACACATCTACAGTTGGGTCACGTATGTCGGTAGTATTGTTTGAATCCTCTGTCTTCACTGATTTTTGTGTAGATGATTATTCAATTCTGAGAAAGTGGTATTAAAATCCTTTACTCAATTCTGAGAAAGTAGTATTGAAATCCTTTACTCTGATTATAACATTGCATATTTCTCCCTTCAATTCTGTCAAGTTATGCTTTATTTTGAAACTTTGTTATTAGGAACACACACACTTATGGGTATGCTGTCTTCTATCGTGTCCTTTGGTCATTGTAAAGTGCCCCTCTGTATCCCTTACAGACACCTTGTCTTGAACTCCATCTCATCTACCCTGAGGACGGCCATTCCTGCCTACTGAGGCTTCCTACTTGCATTATCTATTTTTTCCATAGTTTAATTTCAATATATCTGTGTCTCTATTTTTGAAGTGTGTCTATTGTAGAAAGCCTGGAAGCAGTTCTTTCCCCCCTCCATTCTGAAAATCACTGCCTTTAATTGGAGTACTTCTCAAACTTTTCTTCCCCCAGCACTAGGATTAAACCACTGAGTTACATGCCTAGCCCTTTAAAAAAAAAAAAAATCACAAAGCCAGTCCTTGCACTAGTGATTCTCTTGCCTTGGCTTCCCGAGTGGCTGGGTTATAGATGCAAACCACTGCACACAATGGTTCCTTAACATTTAAGTAGTTATTGATGTGGTTGACTTAAGTCCATCTTATTTCTTATGTATTTGTTCTGAGTCTTTTGTTTGTTCTTTTATTATTCATTACCTATATACTGTTTGAATATATATTAGAATCTTGTTAAATTTCATATGAGATTTTTAGATATTGCTTTGCAATTTTTAGGGATATCTTTAAGAATTATATATATATATTCTTAACCTTTCATAGTATATTTGTAGTTAATATTTTATACCAAGTGTATAAAACTCCTGATCACAGAGATGCTGTTCATACCCCTGTGACCATTGTCCTGTATATTGCCAAAAGGTATTAGACTTCCATGTTATTAATCCCTAATACAATTGTGTGCTTTAAAATTTCAGATGCATTTAAAAGAGATTAAAAGCAAAATATAATTTATAGCTTCATATTCACCTAGATATTTATTATTTCCAGTGCTTTTCATTTCTTCTTGATGACCCAAGATTCCCTCTGGTACTGTTTCTTTTTAACCTAAAGAGCATCCTATAGCTTTTTTAGAGGAGAGTGTGATTTGATTCCTAGTAAGTCCTCAGTTTTATTTTACTAGAAAATGCCTTTATTTTTCCTTTATTCACTACAGAGATTTTTGAGGGGTACATATATCTTTTATCACTTAAAAATGCTATTTCATTGTTTTCTGCCTTCTATTATTTTTGATTAAAAGTCCATAAAAATTGTTTCCTTATATATAATATGTTGATTTTCTCTGACTGCCTTCAAATTTTCTTATTTTTGTTTTTTCCTGTTTTCTCTGAATGAAGCTTGGTATGGTTTACTTTGCATGCATGTAGTTCAATGGTCAGATGGCTTCTTGAACAGGTAAATTCAGGTTTTTCACCAAACTTAGAAATTGTCCGTCATTATGAGAATAGGCTTTCATTTCCATTTCTCACTCCTCTCTTGACTCCACTTGCATGCATGTCAGACTTTGTAAATATTTATATTGAATGTTTTCTCAAATATTATAATTGCTGTGATGTGGAAACTCTGGATTCTGTTACATTGCTCCAAAGATACTGGTATTTTATTTAAGGAGAAGATAGGTTTCTTGTATTCAATCAGAAAATTCTAACATTCTTAGTAAGTTGCAGTCAAATCTCAGTCTTTTATTTTAGGTTTAATTATAAGCTGGGTTGAGTTTGTGTTGATCAGTCTTGCTTTAAATATTAGACAAAGACTTGGAAAGGGCTTATTCAGAGAACCTAGAGTTTCTCTTGCCTTCTCTCTGTCCCTGGGTTTCCCTCCTGCTTTCCATTGATAAGGTGGTTCCAGGCTCTGTCCTCTGGATTTTCAGGTCACTAAGAGTAGTAATCAGAGTTATCTGTCATGCGATGGTTGTGATAGGTACTCAGGGCTGGGTTATAATGATACAGAATCCACAGGGCCATTGTCTTTTCTTTGAAGATTTGACTCACTAAAATTCATCAGCCTTTTTGGTTTGTTTTGCTGTTAATCTGGAGTTTTTGGATTTTTTTTTTTAAGTGTTGTTGAGAGCTTACAGTTGTTATCTCTGGGAGAACAGGTCTTGTGGAAGCCTACTCCACCATATCAGAATAAGAAATATGCCCTGGCTTAAATCTTCTGCCTGAAAATGACAAAGTGACTTAAACTCCCATTTCTTTTCCTAAATCAAATCCCTGGCCGCCCCTGTCTTAAAGATGGCCAGGATGGTGATTCTGCTGATGTGTCCAGCAGAGGAGAGGGCCTGCATGCTTTAATATAGTCTTGAAGTCTGTCCCATCTCAGAGGTATGGAAAGGAGGTATGAACCCTTTGAGATGCTGTGGTCAAGGAGATCCAATCCTTGTGTCAGGCTTTAACTTTCTATAAACAGAACATATTCATGCACCGTTTGCATAATAAGATTGTACATTTTTGAGGAGATAAGTCTGAATACTTGGAAGAAGAATCAAAAGGCAGTTGACTGGCAACAAAAAGGTCGTTTTTATACTAATCTACAGATCCTACAGTAAGCACTATCTTCTTATTCTTTAGTCTGCTGATAAAAGAAATATTTGATAAATATGAGAAATAATGATCCTGGAATGATTATAATAATTATAAAATAAATTTTAATTATAGTAGATATATTCATAAGAACTTTATTTAGAATGGTCTCTCAAGAGACTTTAATTATGATATACATCAGATGTAATTTAGAAATTATTAGTTTAATTAAGTATAAAGGCCAAGTTTAATTATCTAATAGTTATTAAATAACTTATTTGGGCTTCCAAAGAATAATATAAATATTCTTCAGTAATTTATAAACTACGTAACATAATAATTATCCCCTAACAGGATATAATATGCAAAATCTAAATTAAAAACAAATGCCTTTATCAGATAAGTTTTCCAAACCTTAACATGTATGTCCATTTCAATCTTTCTAAATAAAGTCTGTCTCACAATTTAAAACTCAGTCTGAATTTCTTAACTGAGGTTTTCATATTTTGCCAATGATACTGGCATGACATCAGACCTCATATTTTTATTGACACTTTATTTATGTGCAGTAAAATTCTATCTTTTTTATCTTAATTAGTGAGGTTCTGTGAATTATTTTGTCTCATCTTTTGTTCTTTTTTTCTGTTGAGTATATTTTTTGCTTAATGATTTCTAGGGATTCTTTGTATATTCTAAGCATTAACCATTTGCCAACTATCCCTATTGCAATTATTTCTCATCACCGTGGCTTTTTATTTCACATTACTTATGCTCTTTGATGAACACATTTTATCATGTTACAGGGTCAATTTAAGTCAGTATATTTTTTCCTTGGTAGAATGTTTTTATGTACAACAGTAATAAGATTTATTTTTTTAAGTATTTTTCTGAAACTTTTCCTAAGCATCTAACAATTTTTCTGCCTATTTTCTGTGGCTAATATGCCCAGCTTTTATTCTTTGTTTTATTCTTTGTGGGTTTTGTATAAGGGACCTATAGTTTTGCATTTGGGTAACCCATTATCTGAATAACCTTTCTCCAATATTACATCCTTGCCTGCTGTGGACTTGGGGAACCAGCTTAGATGAACACCACGGTCTCATGAACCTTCTGTATGTGTTTTGGCTATACTGTTTTCTTTCTTAAAATTATTGGAAATTTTCTTGAGGGGAAATGTATCCCCTTGTATTTACATTCTTGTCAGTACTTTCCCATTGACTGTGAGATGCGTTTGATGACTTCCCAGGAAAGCAGCAAAGATTTTAGAGGTGCAATGACTTCTGTCTGAGGCACTTCCCCTCCACCCATCGCTCAAGCAAAACTCTGCCTTGAGAGAAGCCTCATCCCGTGTCTTTGTCAAGGAAGAACAGTCTCCAGTCAGTAGCCAGTGAGGACCTGAGGCCTGAGAAGCCCCAGGCAAGCGAGCTTGGAAGCAGGTTCTCTTCCAGTTGAGCCTTGAGAGTACTCAGCTCTCAAACCATATCTTGATTCCAACCATCTAGGTACCTTGAGCCTGGCATACCAGATCTATCTTACTCAGGTTTCTGAGTAAAGAAATTATAAATGTTTGCTGTATTATGTTGCTAAAGTTGGGGGAAATTTGTGATTCACCATATATTACTAATACAACTCCTCTTTTTTTATTTTCAATTATAAGCTTCATATTAAAAGTGACTTTCTTGGGAGAAGAAGAATAATTTGATGGAAATGCAGGCTCTAAGGCTTTTATCAGACCTACTGAGTCAGTTTGCAGCTGAATTTCCCCAGGCAATTTGTGCACTAATTAAAGACAGTAGATGAATCGGACATAACTTTCTCATGTTTATATATATGAATATACTATCAGTGAAACTCCACATCATATATAACCACAAAAATAGGGTCCTAATTAGAATGTTATGCTCCATGTATGTATAATGTCAAAATATACTCTATTGTCATATATATATAGGAGGAACAAATAAAAAAATTGGGGTAAGTAATAAAAAAAAATTGAGATGTTCTGGGCTAGGAAGAATTATTCTATTCATCAGAGATAGTAGATAGTTATCCAAAACTTGATTGCTCATAAATAAGTCCGGACTACTGATGATGTATGAAGTTCCTCAGAAAAGAAGAATTGAGATTGGGCAAAAGTATGCCCAACTATCATTAACTAGTAACCATTAACTATAGCCATTAACTAGTAACCACAAGGAACTGGAACTTTGAAATTCAAAGAAGCAATGGTGAATTCCTTACTTACTGAGCTTTGACAAGATAAGTGACAGAGGAGCAAAACACAAGCAGATGATGCAGAGAACTGTTTGGGAAACTCCCTTTGCTTTCCTTGGAGATCTGAGAAATAGGAAAGGAAATAAGCATGATACCACAGGCACATATGAAGGGGGATCCCCTCCCTGGTGTCTATTTTATGCTCATAAATGCCAGGCATTTGCACCGTCATAGATTTTGATTCTTGACTTGATTGAGTCTGCTTCCTGTTACCCCGATTGCCCAAGATTTCAATAAGTCATGTTCCATTCTGTCAGGACCTCCAAGACCTACTCTCTGAGGATGCTTTGTCAATCTTATTCTTGATAGTAAACTAACGACTTTGGGGTCATCTTAAGGCCTGCCTTTTCTTAGTTCAGAAAAACTGCCTACTGTGGTAATGTTTTCTTATGGGTGAACCACTTGCTTAAATACAGTCTTTAGAAAGTTGAAGTTTGATAACTAACACTTCAATGTCTATAAGTTTGAGAAAGAATATAATTATGTTTGAAATTTCTCTTTTTAGATTAAGGTTCTTATAAAAATATGTTTTTAAGTGATTTATTGAAGAAATGTATGTCTCTTTATAATTAGTTAAATTACTCCATACAGTGGAATACTTAGCACTGTTGAAGACATTAAATTAAAAAAATTATAAACTAGAATGCATGGCACTATTGATAGCATTGTATAACTATCAAGGACAACATATCATGATCTTAGTTTATGTCTCTTGTGGCATTATGGATGCTTTTATACTTGCCTCCATTATTGTTACGGTAGATTTCATACATAAAAAAAAGTATCATGTGACAAAACTATGAAGTTACTATACAGTCACACATACATTCTCTTTTGTGAGAAGTGCGGAGGTCTTAAGTAGCAGCCCAGTTGTGGCTTGTGTAACTTAGACCTTACCAACGTGGACGGGCAGGGGCTGACCTCACTGGGTAGTCAACATCCCGGACGTGGCTCTGCTCTCCTGGGTTGCTGTGCTTGTGCCCATCATCACTTAGATGTCATGTCACCACACACAGCACTGAGACAAGATGGAAACGAAGACCCTGGGCTTACTGGTTTACCACGCACCCTGTTATGGTTAATGTGAGATGTCCCCCAAAAGCTCACATGTGAGACAATGCAAGAAAGTTCAGAGGTGAAATGATTGGACTGTGAGTCTTGACCTAATCTGTGTGTTGATCTCTGACAAGATCACCTGTGTGAAGATAGTGGGCAGGTGGAGTGGGCTCAGGAGAGGGTCATTCGGGCGTGTCTTTGGGTCTATATTTTGTGAGGCGAGTTTAGTCTCTCTCTGCTTCTTGGTGGCCATGTCCTGACCTGCTTTCCTCCACCACACACTCCCACCATGATGGTCTGCCTCACCTTGAGCTCCAAGGAACAGAGCCAGCTGTTTATGAACTGCAACTTCTGACACCGTGAGCCCCTAAATAAACTTTTCCTCCTTTAAAATTGTTCCTGTCACATCTTTTGGTCACAGCAGCAAAAAGCTGACTAAAACACACCGTTCCAGAGGGGCACCCTCCCTTGAGCCCTGACATCTTATTTTTCACAGTAAGGTGAATTCCTCAGGTAGGATCCACGCCCGTGGTGAAAAGTAAGGGAACAGCAGGAACTCGATCCAGACGGCAGTACTGAGGCCTGGGAATGTCCACAGTGACAGGTAGATGGATTCGTCCTGGAGAAGTCTGCCTCGTAGAAGGGCAGGCTGAAGACAAAGGGGGTAAAGGACAGGCTGATGGAGACAGATGGCTATAAATACAACTCTGCACTCGATATCACCTGGAGAGCAAATGGCTGTACCATCTAGCTGGATTGATCACTTGCTGTGGTATGGACATGTTTATATTTTAAACTGAACCCCCCCCCCCCCCAATTCCTCTTCCTTGCTTTTTTACTAAGCTAGGGTATGTTAGTAGACATAAATTTTTAAATTTCATGTTTTTGGTGGGGGAGGTGTAAGAATATCAAGACATTTGTAACAAATGAAATTAGATGAAGACCATTTGGAGATTTTGGACTTGATACTGGAGGCAAAAAATGATGTGATCTTTTGTGAGAATGTTTTTTGTTTTACTAGGGTTAATGCCATCACACTAAGTGGGATCATTTTCAAAAAATACTTTTATGCAAGAAGAAGGATCCCAATGTTAGTTTCCAAAAGGAACTGAATTTGTTGGGTAATTTAAATTATTCTTTGGCTTATCAAAGTTCCAACCAATATTCAGACAATTTTCTACTTCATGGATTTAGTTTCAGGCAGTGAAATCCTCTTAGAATAAAAATTAAAAAAAAAAAAAAAAACAAAAAAAAAACCACAATAGAAACGCTAACAGTCACAACCAAAGTACCCACTGTCCTGGACACCTGCATGTGGTCGGACTCAGCAAATCAAAAGCAGCTGTTCTGTATTTTGAAGCAAATGCTACTGTGCATCTGCACAAAAAAAAAAAAATGCAAAGAGCAAGAAAACAAAAACTCAAGCAGACAAATGAAGATGAGTTTGTGAATACTGCAGCCAGCAGTTGTGTGTCTGCAGAAGTGTCCACAGAGGCGTCCAGGGCTGGCATCGTGGCAGAGATGATTTGCTCACGTCTGCAGCCTCCTCCAGTACACCACTCCTCCTAGGTTTTAAGGCTGTTTCTTCTTCTACTACTCTTTTAAAAATTCTTCCTTTCCTTTTTTAAAAAGCCTTCTCTAACCTATAAAATGATGCAAAATGTATTTCCTCTGCACAATTTGAAGATATAGATGCTTTTCTGAATAACCACAGTAGAATCATAAACGGATGAGGCTCACCTTGATATGCCACTGCTCTCTGATGCTTAGGTCCACTTACCTTCCATCAGCTTCCCAGGGCTTTGAGGACAGAGAATACTATCTGGAGGGACACATGGCCTTCGTTTCCCATTTCTCTTTAATTACCTTCAGTCTGGGACAATTCCTCTTCCTCAATTTTTTTTTTTCTTACATGATTTTGAATCTTTTCAATAAAAGTTATTTGATAGAAATATTCCTCAATGTTGAGTTGTCTGGTCTTTCTGTCCTTGTGATTATGATTAGTTTCAGACCCTGCATATCCTAGTTGGCAGCACACCATTTCAATATATTCTATTACTGGTGAGGATAATTTTGATCAGTGGAATAAGGTGATTTCTGCCAGGCCTTAGAAAGTTATTTTTACTTTTTGAAATAAATACTTAATAAAGGATTACTTTGAGACCTTGTGAAAATTCCAGAAAACTTTTATTTTATTCATTTACTTATTAAATGGAACATGGTTATATGCATTCCTATTTTATTCGATGAATTTGGATTTGAAGTCTTCACTCTCATTTGTTTTGATGCTCATATTCTCTTTAATTTGGCCAGGAGGAGCCCTTCGCTAATGATGATGATTTCCTTATTATTTTAGTACTTCCTTCTTTCTTGGCGTTGGAAGGAATTCCAAGCTCATCTTTGCTCCAACCTCAGAATCCACCTTTTTCTCTAGTGATTTTTGTTCCCTTTCGTGAGAATGACACTTAGACACCAATGTCACTGAGTTTATATCTTGCCTCCGAGTCTGGTCCCCTGAAGCAGCTAGGAGCAAATAAAAGAGGATGTATCCAGCACTGCTCTGCGAGTTAGGAACAGGATCAAAACTAGTTTATCTTGTCTGTCTAGGAGGGAAGAAGTGAAGAGAACTCATTCTTAGCATTTCGAAGGCCCTTCATGGATCTAGTTTTTCTCAGGGGAACTTTATTTCTTAGGAGAGTAAACAACAAAGAGATGGGCAGGTGACCCTTCAGCTTGGCTGTTTTGTGAGAGGGGAAGAGGAATGGGACCAAGGCCTTCCTCCAGGAGGGAGGCAGGGATGTGACCCTTCACACCCAGCTTTACAGCGTGCTCCCCGGGGCTCCGGTCTCTCGTTTCCTGTCAAGTACTGCAAACTGGTGAAAGTCTATCCTGTCAAATCCTGGGAGAGGTAGCTGGTTGGTCACTTTGCAGGCAGTAAAGTGCACAGAAATGATGTAGAGTGAAAAGAAGACAATTAGAGGAAGAAACAAGTCTTTAGTATCTAATCCATAAGAAATGAAGATTTATGAATGGCCTGACCAAAATTCAAAATAATCATCTCAAAGAAGCTCAGTGAGAAGATATGAGATCAAAGACTGAACAATGGAAGTTAATAAAACAATATGAGAATGAAATGAGAATACTGATACAAAGATAGAGGTGATTTTCAAGAAAAAGAGTCAAAGATACTGGAGATAAGAATACAATAACCAAAACAAATAACTGACTAGTGGGCTTAAAGGCAGACTTGATCAAACAGGAAAAAGAAATCGGTGAACATGAAGGCAAGTTATTTGAAATTATTCAGATAGAAACACAAAAAGAATGAAAACTTTCTAAATCTGGAGGGGAAAGTAGATGTCCAGATTCATGAAGTCAAAATGACTAACTAGGTTGTATTTAAAGAGATAAATATCAACGAACATTATAATCAAAATTATAAAAGGCAAAGAGAATGTGGATACAGCAACTTGTCACATACAAGGAAACCTCCATAAAACTGAGAGAATCGCTCAGCAGAAATCATGTAGACCAGAAGACAATGGGATGATAAAGCAATAAAGGAAATCTGCCAACAAAGAATACTATACCCAGCAAGAGCATCTTTCAGAACTAGAGAAGTGATGAAGACTATACCAGACAAACAAAAACAGAGTTCATTGCTGCTAGACCTTCCTTACAAGAATTGCTAACGGATGCCCTTCACCCTGAAATTTAAGGATGCTAATCACCAGCATGAAACTATATGAAAGAATAAAATTTACCACTGAAGTAGGTATTCTGTCATTCATAGAATATTCTAAAAGTGTTATAGTATATAAATTATCTACTCTAGTGTAAAAGTTAGATGCCAGAAGTATTTAAAATGTGTGACTATAATAATTTATTAATGGGTATATAAAAAAGGTGAAACTTGCATCTTCAATGACAAATAATGTGTGGAGATGGGGCATGTAAAAGTAGAGTATTTGCATGTAATTGATTATCAGATTAAGGTGCTTTATGAAAACCTGTTGGTAAACACAAAATATGCACAAAACACAGAGACAGAGAAGGCAAAGCATTCCACCACCAGAAAAGAAAAATATCAAATCACAGGGGAAGAGAGCAAGAGAGGCATAAAGAAACAAAGTTACAGAACAGTTAGAAAGCTATGAATAAAGTGGCAATAATAAGGTCTCACCTAGTCATAATTACATTAAATATAAGTTGATTAAATTCCTCAATCAAAATCCATACAGTAGCTGAATGAATAAACAAACAAACAAACAAATCCCCCAAATGAAAGAAAACAAGATCCAGTTTTATCCTGCCTATAGGAGATTTACTTTAGCTTTAAAGACACATAAGTGGAAAGTGAAGGGTAAAAATTTCAAATGTGCATGATAACCAAAACAGTCTGAGTGGCTACTCTTAAAACAGACTTTCAGACAGAAAGCCTCACAGAAGACAAAGGTCATTATATGATGATAAAAGTCAATTCAGACCAGGAAGATAGAATAATTACACATATATGTGCACCCAATACTGAATTCTCTAAATGAATAAAGTAAATACAGATCTGAAGGGAGAAATAGATACCAATAAGATAATAGTAGAGGACTTCCATACTCCACTTCAACAAGGGATAAATCATGCAGACAGAAAATCAATAAGGAAATGTTGTCTTTGAACAATGCTTGACTTAAAGGAACTAACAGATACACACAGAACATTTCACCCAACGGGAGCTAGATGTTCATTCTTCTCGGTGCACAGGGAACATTCTTTAGGATAGCTCCTTGTTGGTTGGTAAAACACACCACAACAAATTTAAGAAGATTGAAGTCATATCAAGCATCTTTCATGACCACTGTGGTTGGAAACTAGTTATTAGTAGCAGGAAGAAATTAGAAAATTTGCAAAAATGTGGAACCTGAATCATGCATTTATGAACATCCGATGAATAAAATAACTCAAAAAAGGAAATAAAAATATCTAGAACAAATGAAAATGGAAACACAAAATACCACAATTATTAGATATAGCAAAAGTAGTACTAAGGAAGACGTTTTAGCAATACATGCCTATGTTAAGAATACATAATGGACTATTACTTGCCATAAGAATAACAAATCTTTTTACTCTGGCAACACAGAAGAACCTGGAAGACTCTTTGCTAAGTGAGAGGAGCCAGATACAGATGGACAAATATGACATGATCCCACTTACATGTGAAATCCAGAGAAGTGAAAACAGTTGAACTCAGAAGTAGAGAGTAGAATAATGACTTCCCGGGGTTGCGGAGTGAGGGAACTGGGGAGATGTTAGTCAAAGCACACCGAGTTTTGATTGTGTAGAATGAGTAAATTCAGGAGCTCTGCTGTATTCACGGTGACTACAGTTAATAACTCTATACTTAAAAACTTCAAGAATACATCTTAAGTATTCTCAACATACACACACTGCAAGCAATTATGTGAGATGAAGGATATGTTAATTAGCTTGATTATGGTAATCATTTCACAATGCATATGTATATCAAAACATCATGCTGTGCAACTTAAATGTATACGACATTTATTTGTCAATCATACCTCAATAAAACCGGAAAAAGAGAGAAACTCGCCAGCTATCTGCTCTCAATGCTCTAAAATTCACCTTGTGACTATTGTCTAAAAAGAAAGTCAATAAAAAAAATAAATATTTGAAGAAACACAATTACATTAACGAAAGTACAAACAGAAAACTGTCCCCAGAAAAAATGAAGTACAAGAAAAAAGAAGGGAATGTTAAAAAATTGATCAAATTTGTGACTGTGGGACATGAGATCATATTCCATATGTAAAACCAGAACAAGTTACTACCAAGAAGCAGAGGAAGAAGGAAGGAAGGAAAGAAGAAAGGCCCCCCGCCTAGGGCTTTAACTGGAAGAGGGAGCACCAGCCTCCTGTTTTCTGATTGGCTAAACTTTTCTGGAATTCCTGGGTTGTTATAATCTCCATTCCATAGATGAGCAATGATCAATTTCTGCCCTCAAAGCATGCATCTAGTTTCTTTATACATTAATACCTTTTTTAAAAAACAGTTATAACTTGTACATAGAGACAATTGGCATATGGTGGTAAAAAAAAAATGCAGGTTTTGGAGTCTGGAATCTGACTTCTTGAGTTCAAATCCACGCTCTATCAGCAGTACCTGTGTGAACTCGGCACATTACTTATCCTCAACTGTCTTTTTTTGATCACTTCTGCATCTATAAAATGGGGATGATCATAGAATTGTTATGAAGATTAAGTGGCAACGTCAATATGCTAATGAATGCTTAATATGTAATAAGTTCTCCTCTAGTATTATAACAATGTGAATTTACTTATGCATTTAGAGTATACCTCTGCTATAAATTTGTCCTCAATTTTAAAATTATGCAGTAGAAATTTCCAAAGATATATTATTATGGATATGAATACATATCAAAGTTCTAATATTTTATTCCTGCATGCTAGAAGACACTTTTTAAAGATGGAGAGCAACAACACAGGAATCTGGCAAGAGAATCACTTCCCAGGGATTATAGGACTCAAATAGGAACAGGTTAAAAAAGCAGGCAAGAAATCAACACAGGTACAAACCACCATGATCAAGAAGGAATTCAGCTTTTTGCCCAAGTATTTGACATTAAGAGAGGGACAAATTCTCAGGCTTGGTTCACTTTGGTCATGTAGGTGAACATCAGAGGAGGGACAGTAATGAGGGAAAGTGTGGAAGAGAGGAAACTTCTTGGTGGAAAAACCTGCCCTCTTGTCCCACACGTCTCCTTCTGGATACCCACAGTAGCACTGAGATGGGTTTTACCTTCCAACTTGTATAACTGAGGAAGTTTAAAGGATTTTCCCAATGACATAGCTTGTAGAGATCTGTGCTAAAGGTTTTGTTTGAACTCACCTTCCCAACTCCCAGCCCGGCAATATTTTCATCATACCCAATACTTATGTCCCTCTTTTCCTTGATTACGACCCTCTTTTCCTTGATTACGTGAATCATCTCTCCCTCTTTCACAAACATATCCATGGGTAAGCTATACTTTTTAATTTAATCTTCACGGAGCATTTAATCATTCTTTAAAATTTTTACTTTCCATGCAAAACAATGTAGGATAATAGTTGTATAGTTAATCATTATTGACGGAGTCAAAGAATTTGTAGTATTCTTTGCTATCCCTTGCTTGTTGGTTCATTTGAAACCAACTTTCTACTGCATTCAACTTTGAGTTAGAAAGTACTAGCTTTCAGCCCTGTTTTGGGACTTCATCCTGGTGGAAAGTCGTGCAATCTCTGTCTGTCTTTCTCTCTCACACACCCATCCCCATCCTTTCTGTTGACAAAAAATTTGAGACAAAAAAACAAGCATTTCTTTATATGCCGGTTTCAGTTCTTAAACCTGGGCTGTTGGCAAAAAATAACTTAGAAGTAAATTGAAATTTCACTTGTTTTTATGTATCACCTCTCTCAAAAAACTTTGGTTTCTTATGGTTTCAAATAATCGTCATTTCCTTAAGGGAAGAATTGATCAGGTAGGAGGAAGAGAAGATATATTCCTCAATAACTTATATTATTATTCTTTTACATTCTGAGTTTTCTATGGTAATTGTTAATTTGTCAGTCAAGTAAAAATTGTTGTTCATGTTTCTCTTTTGCATGTCAAAGTGCATTGCTAATTTATAAGCATCAAGCTATAGTAATCTGTTTTCCCACCTACACAGTGTCAATAAGATCTCATTTCTGGCCTTGCAAATGGAAAGTACAGCTTCACTAATTGGTTGGATGAAACTGCAGTTCTAATACCTCAAGGTATTCCATCAATTGCTTTTCATTTCAGTAAAGGTCAAGAATATGTACACACATGCAAATGTGTTTTTCACGTTGGGAAAATAGACGGGTTAAAGAGATGCAGTAGTTAGAAATGTTGAATACTTCTAGTAAGAAGTTGCTAGTAAATATTTCCTAATAACCTTCAAACAATGGCCATTATTAACAGGATTTTAGTGATTAGTATCTTCATAATCCATTTTATTATCTTTAATGCAACTGCTCATAGAAGAAATGGAAATTTTAGATAAAAAAGCTTTATGCATTTCAAGCATCGGTGTAGACATGTGGCAAATTCCATTTTTGTTTTCATTTCTTTTAATTTGATTTACTTAGTTGACTTTTATGTTGACATACGATCTTAATGTTTACCTGAAACTAATCAATGATAATCTTGCTGCATATTTGTAGCTAAGAAGCAACCACTGTAGGACGGGGTTATTGACTCTCAATAGTCACACTGCTTTAAAACTTCATTTATTAACGTGGAATTTCTGAAGTGCAATGCTGCATGTTTGTCTCCTTTGGGGATTTGGTGCCGCATATTTCAACACATTAATTCGCATACTGGAAATCACAACTCCTTGGTAACAGATGGTTCTGCATCTTGAGTCCTGCAATGACCAGTCCTCACATTTCCAAGGCTGTGAATGTCATTTCCTCTTCATTCAACTCCTCAGATGTGTCTCCCTACCTAAGGGTGCAGAGCCATTCACAGTGCAAGGGACAGAGGAGGCAAGACTCCTCCTTCGGCCCTGCAGGCAATCAGTTCATACCCAAAGCTCCCTATTATTATCTGAACTTCTGTATCTCATGCAGATGATAGTTCTACCAAATCAGCAAGGCCTTTGCAAATGTGGAGCCCTAGAAACGAGCTTGATAAGAGCTAGGGGCAGAGAGTTCCATACACTGTCATTAGCCTTTGCCATGAACTGAGATCTTGTGTTTAGAGGTGGCCAGGATTCTGCCTCAAAAATTAAGCACAGAACAATAATAAAATAATCTCTAAGTACAATTATAGCTGAAGTTGTAACACATCTCTGAAACTCAATGCCAGGTGTCTCAGTCAACGGGGGCTGCCCTAACAAAATATCATAAATGGATGACTTACAACAAACTCATTTGTTTTTCTCAGTTCCGGAAGGCAGGAAATCCAAGCTCCAGGTGCCCGTGGGTTTGCTGTCTGGAAAGAGCCCATTTTCTGGCTCACGGATGTTTGTCATTGCTCTGTGTCCTCACATAGCAGAAAGGGCAACACACCTCTCTGGGGCTCATTTTAAAATGCACTGATCCTATTCATAAAGGTTTTTCTCTCATGGCTTAACCACCTGTCAGAGTCCCACCTCCAAAAACACCACATTCAGGACCAGGTTTCCAGATAAGAATTTGGGGACAACACATTCAGTCTATGGCACCAGGAAAAGATAGTTTTGCCCAATTTAATAGATTTGTTTCTCTTTGTTCTTGCCTGCTTACCACCTACTCACAAAAGCTGGCTGACCTGACTTTCACATTTCCAGATTATCAAACTACATTCACATATGGGTGTCCCCCACTTCACCAAGCCGAATAAAGGATTTCTGCTGCCTTGGCGGCCTGTCGGAGCCAGCGGCGGAGCTCAGCCCAGCACCATGAATTCTGGATCCCCTGCGTCCTTTTGGTTTCCTCTGCAAGGCACCCTCCGGATTTTCCTTCCACTTCTTGATCACTCATTCCCCATTTCCTTTGCTCATCCTGCATCTAACTTCGGAGTTTTTCAGTTCTTCACGGTATTTCCAGGTCCACGTATACTGTGCCAGTGAAATTCCCATCTCTATGTAGATAACCCTGGAATTGATAACTGCCTTCCTTCCACCTGGTTCCCAAAAGGATTCTGACTGTCTGCTTGACATCCTCACATCCATGTCTCCAAGGTGTTTTAACTTTAATACATCTGCTATGGTCTGAATATTTTGTCTCTCCAGAATTCATGTGGGCAGACCTAATCCCCAACATGGTGGTATTTCTAGGTGGGGTCTATGGAGATGATTGTCGTGAGGATGGGGCCCTCAAAGACAGGGTTAGAGCTGCTGTTAGAGTCCCAAGGAAACGTGTTTGTATCTTCCATCACATGAGGACACAGCCAGAAGGTGTTATGTTTGATGCGAAGAAAACCTTACCGGATCCACCAGCACTTGGATCTTGTACTTCCAACAACTGTAAGCAGTAAAGATCTGTTTTCTATAACCAGTCTGAGGCATTTTTTTTCTAGGAGTCTGAAAATGATACCAGTCTTGGAGATGAGGAATGGGTCATTGTTCCCCTGGTGTTGACAAAATGCTGAGGCAAGCGCAGAAAGCAAGTTTCATTTAAGAAAGTGATGGAGACAGACTTCTCCCAAGAGAAGGGGTCTGGAGCTAGAAGTCAGTGCCTTTTTTATAGATCCCCAACCCCTGACTTCTCTTTGGATTCCTTGTAGATACCTAAGGGCAGGATGGAGCAGGAGGGGGTGGGGTGGGGGTGGGGAGTAAGTTGGGGGGCTGGGGGGGTGGTAATTGCTAGCAACTGAGCTGGGAAGTGTGTGGAGGTTAACTGTTGGCATCAAATTGTCTTCTTGATAACCAACCCTCACCCTCTCAACTCCCATCCTTCATTACCTGCACTCACTGCCTGACTTTCTTCTCCTGTCTCAGTTTTCTGAGGAAAGTGACATACCCTGTCCACTCAGGCCCAGCAGGGATGCAGGCAGATTGTTTTTGGCAAAGAAAGCATGTGGAGGGTCAGCACAGTGAGCTCACTTTATGGAATTATTCTCCTGACCTTGTGTTCCCAGCATTCTTATCTGTCCCCTTACAAAAGGTATAAGGGTATTCAGAACTTTCCATGTCTTCCCCACACCTCCATCAAACACCTATCCTGTCCCTCGCTCCGCCTCCACTGTCCAGTACATTGGGGTTCCCGCATGTCAGATGCAGTACTCAGAGTCTCACCAAAGTCATGGGAAATAACAATGAATAAGATGGACGTGGTCCTAGCTCTCAAGAAATTCATTTTTTAAGGAAGAGAAAAAACAAAACAAAGGCAAATAAAACAGTTATAGTTTACAATAATTTCAGGGAGAATTGGGAAATGGAGGTAATAGCTGATATTGAATATTTAAAAATAGAAAAGCTTTTTTATTCCTATTTCTTTTTTTTAACCCCTGACCTCTTTCCACCTTCCCTGGTTCTGTCTTAGGAGCACTTTGAGTTCAGCCCAGCATACACAGCCAGCTCCCTCCCTCTGACCTTCCTCTGGGATGTGCACTTGACCCCACTGAAGGAATCCTCATGATGTGCAAGTCTGGAAGCAGGTTCTGTCCTGGGGAAAACCTGCTCTTGCCTACCCACTTCCTCTCCTGCTTTGAGATGCCTCCTGTCTGGAGGGAGCAGGGCTCTCCACAGCTCACCCCCCACTTTAATGGCACCCACCTGCTTTCCCTGGATGACAGCTGCTCCTACTGAGTTTGGAAAGGCTTTCAGACTTGTGGCTGTGATCTCAAAGACTTCAGCATCTAGAGCAGACATTGGCAGATACAACTCGTGCTTTAGATTTGGTCCATGGCCTGCTTTTGTATTTTAAAGTTTGCAGGAAAAACAAAGATGAATATGACACTGAGCTGCTCCATGCCTTGCAAAGCCAGAAATATTTACTGTCTGGCCCTTTACCAAAAAAAAAGTTTTTTGATTCTAAAAATGGATCCAGGAATCTTGAAAAATATAAACGGGTGATAAAATTTTAGAAGAATAAAATACATATGTGTAAATTTGGCTTCTGCAAACCAAGGTGGAGATTTTGAATTGGTGATGTTTATTGAATATAGACTTTGGTCATTTTTGACTTTGCAGCTTTTAAAACATTATCTGCTAATGCAGCCAATTTTTATAGATATGCAGTTAGCTTTTAACACCTGAAGGGAGTTCAAATGAACCTTAGATTACATGGAATTTGTTATGTTTTAAAGGTCACAATACTTTACAGTAGATTATTTTCATTGGGAGATGGTTGTTTAAATAGAGGGAGAGACCTGGTCATTCTTCCAGGGTCTGGAGGTCAGCAACATGCTTGGTCCTCAGCAAAGGAATGGGGCTCAAACACAGGCCTGGGTGTGAAAGTTCACAGGGTACAGCTATGTCTGGCAAGATGTGCACCCAGGGAAGCTGCAGGCCATGGGCAGGGGCAACCACCTGGTGGCCTAGCTGAGGTGTGGCGCCCCCTGGCTGTAGCAACTGGTGAAGTACACAACACCTCAGCAAAGGACCGCCCTTATCAGGATAGGGCTCTGTACAGCAGGGCTGCTGCAGCCTGGCCTACATGAACACTTGGGTTGCCCTGAACCTCAGAGGGGCTGGAGAGGCCATGGTAAACAGCACCTCTGAGGCACAGATTCATTTCAGGAGAAGAATCTTTACAGGACGGCTGCTATATCATTAGTGTCCTGAACAATGTTTGCCAAGTTTACTGTGTTTCTCCACGAGGTCTGTAGTGGAGGATTTAAACTCAAAGGCAACTATGTTCTACTGGGTGTGAGGCTGTGCACTTAAACTGCTGGTTTCTGTTTAGGTAGAAGCTGTGGATCAGTTGCTTCAAATATTGTGCTTCTTTGTGTCTGATCGGTCTTCGGAAAGCGGACAGAACTGTGAAGAGCCTGACCTTGAACTCGTGGTTTTTCCCAATTTTAAGAGACATGCATTCTCATGTTAGCACTAGAATTGACAACTACATTGAAAGAGAAGCCTCTCATTGGTGCCAGATGCCATGGGTCTAAGCAATTCCATTGTGAATGGCAGTAGGAATTGTCCCAGGGCCTTGGACCAAAGTGGCTTGCTCCTGGGAAATTGCAGATTACTTCACAAGATAGAACTTCCAGTTAGGTCAGGAGGTCCTATAAAAAGTCTTTGAAACGAAGATGCCTAAGATGCATTGGTTGAGGAAGAGAGGCAATTAGCTAAGACGTGGTGAGTCTGGGGCTCACTGCAAATTTCCAGACCTCAGAGGAATGCAGAAATGATCACTTAATCCTACCACCCCCACTCCATGCCACAACACACATGTTTTGAACAGATGTTTGTTTCCAAAACTTGGTGGAGATATGGTGCTGTTATGTTTTGAAGTGAGGTGTCCCCCAAAAGCTCATATGTGAGACAATGCAGGAAGGTTCAGAGGAGACATGATTGGGTTGCAATCAGTGAATTAATCCCTAATGGGATTAATTAAATGGTAGGGTGTGGTTGGGGGAGATTGGAATTGGGGTGTGGTTTGGGGGTATATATTTTGTATCTGGAGAGTGGACAGACTGTCTCTCTCTCTGCTTCCTGATGATGCGAGCTGCTTCCCTCTGCCATGCTCTTCCGCCATGATGTTCTGCCTCACCTGGAGCCCCAAGGAATGGAGCTGGCTTTCTATGGATTAAGAGCTCTGAAACTGTGAGCCCTCAAATAAACCTTTCCTCCTCTGTAATTGTGTGCTGGTCAGATCATTTAGTCACAGCAGTGATAAAGCTGACTAAAACAGTGCCCAAATTAACCTTTTGTAGTGACTTTTCCAGGTCATGGAATTTGAACCATAGTATCTTGGTGAGGTTGACTCCACGATATTCTTTTCTTTCTTTATGTTTCTGAATCTCTCACTCTCTCTCCCCTGCCTTTCCCAGATAACAGTGAGTTTCTGATCATTTTTGGCAATATTAAACCTGAGATCAGAGATTAATATTCTGGCTGGGATAATTATCTGAAGACTTCAGGATTTGGTTTTATTTCATTTTGTGGCTATAGAATTCCATTAACTGTCTAACTGTAAATTACAGATTCAAGAGAATCTTGGCTGGGAACTACTTTGACTTCTGTGTTCTTTCTACGACAAAGTTCTTGTTGGACCAAATTTTAGTCAATCTCCTGAAATTTCTCCTAGGCCTAATTGTGCACTTGCTTGTAAAATCCAGTTTTAGCAAAGAACCCTGCTAAGACAGTTAAGCAAGAACCTCCCACCCCTGACAATTGATCACCCTTATCCAGTCATCCTTGACATCTGACCCAGTTCCTCCTTCTCCATCATCTCTCAGGGGATGTCTGGTCATGCTGGCCTGGCTTTGTCAAGAATTCTCTTAGGTTGTTTTAGGTGGAAACTCCTTGACCCTTGACATTTCCTCATGGAAATTTTCTTTCCACTGACCTCTGCCCACCGGCTCCTTGGCTGCAGATTTCCATTTTTCATTGCTGTATTTGGAGTTGAACCCATTTCTTTCCCTGAAGCAAAATCCTGGTGAGTGCTTCCTATACCTATTGAGATGATCCAGAATAAAGTTTTCCTTATTATGTTTTCACAAATATCATTGAATATATTTTTCTTTAACACTCCTATCCACACAGGTATCTCCTGTTGGAGACCAGGCAGAACAGGAAAGTGGAAAGCATGAATTCTGGATTTTAATTTTTCTCAACTTTATGAACAAAGACAACAGACGTTGATTTGAAATGTTTACCATAGAGATGTTCTCTGTTTGTTTTTCTTTGCTGAGTGATAGGATATGCCACCATGCTGGGATCCCTTGACTCAGTTTGATGCCCGTCTTGAGAGAAGCAGATTGACATGTGAAATTCAGTGATATACCAAACACTCCCATTTTAGAGGGAACTCCTGGTTTATTCAATGACTAACTCTGTATCTAAGTTAGTTTTCCATTTCTTCCTCCTCTTTCCAGCATGAACTCTTTTTCTATTTTTTTTTTATCCTGTGAGCTCAGATTGCATTGAACATATGTTTTGTCCATATTTTAAACTGTATGGGTGTATCATGATATTTTACAAACAATATTACCCAAAATGAAAGTCTTTCCAACATAGTCTTTACAATGCCATGAGAAAACTATTTTTTGAAACATAATTCTGAATATTGAGTCTTTATATTTTTTTAAATCCTGTAATGATAGCTCTGTAGTCTTTAAATAAAAGCCATATTCCTTAAGAAACATGCAAAATCTGCTCTCTGTTTCTCCAAACTTGACCTTTACACATTTCCCTTCAGCCTCCAGTTTCTGGCCACGCCAGCCTCCTTTTGGTTGCTGGTTCCCCGTGTGTCTGGCTTGGACTTGGGCTTGCCTGGAGCTCTTCCTGGGTGCTGGGTGTGGACTGGTCCTCTCATGGAGGGCTTGCTTTACAGCTTCCACCACAGTTTGCAAGTACATGCGTCTCTGCTGGCACTGGCTTCCCTAGTATTAGTCTCTTCCAGTAGGCTGCAAGTTACTTGAGGACAGGAACCTGTTTACTCATATCTTAAAAGTTAGAGCCCTATACTGAACACATAGGACTCAAGACATTCTGGTGAATGAATGAATGCATTGTGGGAACATGGAGACTGATAACCAGTACATTTCTTCAAGATTCAAACGAAGAGAATCTGAGGGAACCTTGTACGTCTAGGTTCAAAGTTTTCCTAGAGAACTGAGTGGTCTCTGAGATGTCTAATAGCAATAATTACCAAAAGCATGCATTGGATTTCCGATTTGCTTTATTGTACTTCTGAGTCATATGCAAACAAACTGGCATAGTATCAGATGCTTAAGGATCAGTAAATTGGTAAATGTTGATTGGAGATAATGAGAAATGTTTAAAAAAGTCTTTGATAAAGTAGTAGTTCTGTTATGCTCTTACTTAAGCGTAGGCTCTAGTGTTACTATGATTCTTCCTTCTCCAGTTTTTTTTTTTTTTTTTTTTTTTTTTTTGGTTAAATAACATATCCTAGCTCTCTTGTCTGAGTACAAAATTTCCCAAGGGCATGAAATTGCATTTAAATTCAACCTAGTTTTTATATTTCAGAATGATTCCTAGGAAGGAGGAAAAAGAAACACGTAAAGAAGAGGAATTACACAGAGTATATCGACTGTACTTAGCCATCATCAGAGGTGGAGAAAAATGCTTTTTACTATGAATTCTAACATTTGCAAGAAGCCACTTAAGTCAGAGCACGGGTTCCTGCATATTTTCAAAGGGAATCTCTTTCCAGTCAGAAGCAGACTCTTTTTCTGGCACTGTGCAATTACCTTCCACTTACCCAACTGCCACTCTCAAGTGCTGTCCTGCTGCCCAGTTCCCAACACTCGGATCAAGTTCAGACCTCTCGCCACGTCCATGATCTAATTAAACGGAACAGCCTCGTTGTGTCACAAAGGTACTTTTCTCCAATATTGCAACATATTAGTAATAGTCATGAATGTTTACATTTCCTTGAACATATTTTAGGGAACTTCCCTGGTGGTAAATCAATTACCAGACTTTTCTGTCATTTAGTTTCTCAGAATTGCACTGTTAAATTGGCAAAGAACCTTGGCTACTCAAATATTGTCTTGAAACACACACACACTCATTAATTTTATTATTTATTTAAATTATAATCCTCTCTTGCCTGTTCCTTTTAGTTGTTTAAAATCAATTCCTATGCCATTTACCCATTTTTACATGTAAACACTGAGAAATATTGGTGACCTATAAATAAAGGGGAATGGAAAGAGATTTTCAGGAAGAGTCTCACTGAATTCTTTGAATCCTTTCTTACATCAAAATCACCATGATCTATCATCAATAATATTTCATGGTCAGTTAGGAAACGCTTTGTTATGGGTTTCTCCTTTTGCTTCCTTCTTTTACTTCTTTGTTAACAGAAATAACTGAATTCGCAAAAAAATTTTTTATAATTATTAGAGTTACATCATAAGACACATAAAATTTATTTACATTTAATTATATATGTTACTTTTTAGAGGCAACATTTTAATCTGACATATTCAGAAAACAGAAATGTTCTTCATTTAACTATGCCTTAACCAATATAATATTTTGGATAAATGGCTTTTCTATTAGCAAACACATCAAACATACTTTTGTAAAAACCTTGGGATTTTAGATGTAACTCATTCAATTTTGGAAAATGTCTGTCAAGAAACTTATTTGGCAAACCCAGTTCTTTTTGATTTGACCAGTCAGCCAAATCAGACTTAGACACTGTCAGAAAAAGTTTGGTTTATTTTTCAATTCAATAAAGGTGTTAATATATTTCACTATGACAACCATCTAACTTCAGAATTTAAAGAATGGATCCTTGAAGAGTTTGGTTGCTAAGTGAAATAAGGCATGTCACCTTCAATATTTGTTACTGATAATTTCTTTGCTAGCATGAAGCTTGGCATCAATAAGATTGCATTTTTGACAACAGTAAAGAGGAAGGGGAGGTGAAGCAGTAAATGAAAATATTTAATTAATTCTACTCCTATGCAGTATGGCTACAAAGAGAACACTCCAACCCATGGTTTTCTAAAGACAAAGGCCCTGTGGAGGTTATCTTGTTATGGTTTGGATATGAGGTGTCCCCCAAAACTCCATTAATGTAGGATTATTCAGAGGTGAGATGCCTGGATTGTGAGAGCTGTCACCTAATCAGCCCAACCTAGTTTGAGTGAACTGACTGGGTGGTAACTGTAGGCTGGTGAGGCATGGCTGGTGGAGGTGGCTCACTGGGGACATGCCCAGGGAGGGTTCATCTTCCTGGTGATCTCTTCCCTCTCCTTCTTTCCTGCTTCCTGGCTGCCATGAATGAAGCTGTGCTTTTCCACCAGGCCCTTCCACCATGATGTGTTCCTCACCTGCAGCCCAGAGTAATGGCGTCGCCCACCATGGGCTGAACCTTTGAAACCATGAGCCAAAATAGACATTTCCTCCTCTAAGTTGTCCTTGTCAAGTATTTTGGTCACAGCCACACAAAGTTGACTCACACAAGTATCTTTATTAAAAAAACTTAAAGGTGGATACTAATACTTCCTTTTTTTTTTGTTTTTTGGTATATCAAGAGACTTAGGCTTGAGCAAAGCATTTGAAAATAGATGTAAAGTGAAAGAGGGGAAGGATGGAATGGTGTCAGTGGTGTGATGGCAGATGTTTCACTGTCTGATAAAGGCATGTGTGCATATACTTAAGTAAGTTCATTGTGAAGTTTACTGATATAAGGGATATGTAGCACAACATTTAAAAATAGAAAATACCCAATACAAAGGATGCATAGTGCACAATATGCAAATAATAAAACATGTAATTCTCTTTATTATAAGTTCCACAGAGGGAACTGATTCTCATAGGATGGTTTTGTTCATTTTTGCCAAACTCTTGCATTCATGGCCAATCCTTATGGCAACTGATGAATGAGTGTACTTCTGACATGCATGTTGATTGATAATTTGTTTACAGTAACAAGAAAGATGAATGTGAAACAACAAAGACATATGTTGAAAATGACTCTTTGGTCAATGATATGAGTGATTTCTTTGCTGAAACAGAATACAGTTTTCAAATCCTGGAGGAATATTTCCTTGATATTTATTTTTTTGGAAAATGCACTGTGTAATGAATACTTAAATTTAATCTGATTATTAATATTTTCTATTTCACTTTTTAAATGTAGCCGTTAATAGACAATAAGCCAAGCCCTCCTTTGTGGTATCTGTTGACTTCATTGTTGATGCCAAGCTGCCAAGGGGCTGTCACTGTGTGGATGAAGAACTGGGAAAGAGACGTGCCATGGAGCACCAGAGTAGAATATTTCCAGTTAACAGATGCAAATAATCTCCAATCCATAGATAATAGCAAAGTGGTGAAATTATTGGCAAGTAGTGAGTCTTGGGTATTTTTTTTCTAACTTTCATTTTTAATGCCGTGTATTCAATTATAATTTTATATAATTTCTAGTAGTAGTTGTGTTTAATGGTTGGTTTGCAAAATTTCTGGAAATTTAACAACTGTTTTTCGCTAGCCAGCGTGAACTATTCCTGCCTACCACAGGGTAGAAGGTAAGAGAAACATACGTACGGGCCTGAAAGAATCACGTTTATTGAAGAACTAAAAAGGATGCAGTTAATGGAAATACATTCTGTGCTCTTGGGTGAAATGAAACTGAGTTGGTGGCAAGAACACTGAGTTATTGAATAGGAAGATCAAAGTTTCCAAAAATCAGACTATACATTCAATGGGTGTCCTATTGAAAATCCCAATGCTAGCTCTTCTGAAACCTGATTTTAAAATTCATCCAGAAGAATAATTTTAGCCAGAGAGCCTAAAATTGAAAAAGAACATTATGGGAAAAATTGCTTTACAAATTTTCCATTATTTTGTCAATGTTGTCCTACACACGATAGTCAAGAGGGGAAATTTTCTATGTTTTGATGACTGCTTTGGTATACAGAGATATATGGAAATCATAAGCAGCTCAGTTCATAGGAATTTTGTAACTCTGATACACGTAGTGGATGTGGGGAAAGAAGGGACTAAATGATAGCAATGCTGAGCCCAAAGGAGGCACATTGATTAATGAAGCAGATTTGAGTTGATAAACAGGTCCATAGTATGTGGGAACTTTGTCCATAATTGCAGTGATTTAAACTAGAGAACCAGTCTGTGAAATACAACTGTCTAAAGTTGTATCCCCGGCTTAGTACCATATGTAAAAAATTGAATGCCGACTGCATATTAAAGTGTGTAAAAATTTAAAAGCAAAAAAGTACAGGAAAATAATTTTTATAAACAAGGATAGAGGAGAGGAAGTATTTCCTAATTAAATTGTCAAGGAAATTACTGATATGGCTGTCGGTATAAAAGTTTAAAATTGCTTTAAATAAATGACACCAAAATATAAAAGATGAGTATTTCTGGAAGAATTACCATTTGCTAAATATATTCCAGGCAAAGGTTTTTATTTGCTGTTGTTTTGGAGTTTGTTTTTTCTTTTGCTTTTGTGTCTTGGTCAAAAATTCTCTGATATGTTATTTGGTAAGTGAAAAAAGCAGCTTTTGACAGTGTCAACTGCATAGATATCAAATATTTCATAAATAAAGAATGTTAAGCTATAAAATGGTTATACATACACCTTTCTACTGGATGTGGTGATGAAGGGAAATTTCACTTTTTACTCTACCTAGTTCTATATGTATATATTTTATTGTAAGAAGTATTCATGTATTACTTTAGTAATTAAAAAAATAAATCCCACATCATAAAATTACTGCTGTCTGGATTGCTTTGCTGCCAGCCTCTCATTCTTGCTAAAGTGCTGAGTTCTTCCACCTGCAGGTTGCATTTGGAATAGGATCTGAAACTATCTTGGTTAAGGCAGGTCGTGTTTAGGCATTTCCATTCACCAGCAACTCGTCCAATACCCACTGAGCCACTCCAAGCCCATGTGCTTCCTGATTTCATATAATTTTACCTTGATCAACTTTCTTTAGCAGGCCAGTTTCCTGTCACTCTAGATCTCTACCCCTAAGTCCACTGTGCTGGAGCATCTTGCCTGAGTACCCTAGGAGTGGAACAGGGATTGGATTGGCTTTACCCCAGTTGTATTCATTCCATGACTACAACTACCAGGATGACTGAGTTCAACTACCAGGATGACTGAGTTCAACTACCAGACTGACTGAGTTCAACTACCAGGATGACTAAGTTCAACTACTAGTCTTGTGTGCATCCGTGAAGTGGCACCATCTTGCTTTGCGTCTTGAGAGGCTTTATAGACTTCCTTCCTGTTGGGATGGTCAGAAAGTTCAGAGTATTTATTCCTCTGCTTGTTTCTCTCCACAGAGTCAGAGCTTTTCCTAGAAGCCCTCTCCTGGAGCTACAAGTTTCCCTGGTTCCTGGCAACTATCCTTTATTCCTTCAAGCTCAGAGAAAGAAGCTGTTGCCTGTGTGGGGAGTCAACCATCCTGGTGAGTTTTCCCCAAAGCCTGTGCTACCTGATTCCTCACTAAAGTCACTTTGGCCATGTGTGTGTGTCACCCATGTCCTGCCAGCACTTGATTACAGGGTATTGCTACAGTGCGTCCAGCTCTAGCACAAGCACCTTAGGGTATGGCAACAAAGGTAGCGGGAGCTCCAACCCTTGACTTTGAAGTTTAAAACCTCCGCCTGTTAAACTATAGGCAATGACTAAATAATTCAATGCAGGTCATACAATGAATCTTCTCTAATCACTAATCATTGCAGACACATGGGGCATTTGATCTTTCTTTAGCTTTTGGTTTAAGAAGAAATGGGATTTTAGAATTTATATCAATGCTGGTAAAACGAGCATTAAAACTAATTACATATGCTTCAAAATAGTATTAATCTGAACTTGAATACTCTTAGGATCATGCTCACTCTATTCAGCCTCATGTTTTCAATTTCATTTATTTTTAATCATTATATTCCCCACAAAGTGATAGGCCACACTGCCTTTGTGTCTTCTCTCAATAGTCATTTCATTTCTTACCAGGGACGTTTGTGGTGGTATGTTGTCCACTGCCTATGTTCAACTGATGCTCTGTTTAACAATCTGAATAAAAGGCAAACTAATGTCACCAGAGCTGTGATGTGGTCCTCCCTTTGGTAGCATATTTCTATTCAGAAATATGTTCTGAGTATCCGTTGTACACAGGACATTGTAGTAGGTACAAGGTTTTCATGTAGCAGAAATTCATGGCCAAGGTAGTTTTCATTGCAAGGTGAAACCACTGAGTTTTCATTGGCAAAAAACCGAAACCAAAAGAGCTGACATCGGAGGGAAGAGTTTCTGAGCCTTGTCTTTTTAGTGCATATCAAAGCACTTTTTTTTTTTTGGCGGTACTGGGGATCGAACTCAGGGCCTTGTGCTTGCGAGGCAAGCACTCTACCAACTGAGATATCTCCCCAGCCCTCAAAGCACATTCTTATTATGCAGTTTCTATGGAAAAATGCATTCCAAGAATTAACCAGCTTCTAAGTGTACGCTTGGCTTTCAATCTGTTTAAATTGAAAACTGTTTCTCTGTGACCCCTTTTAACATCTAGAAGAAGATGCTCTGAAAGCTTATAAATCAAGGTTAACAATCAGAACTATTAAAAAAAGGTAATTTAATCCTTGCTTTAAATCATTTTCGACATTTCTCTTTCCTTTCAAATGATAAAGGAAAAACAAATGGAGGCCTAGAAATTAATTAACTACAGACTCTCACACCAAACAAGTCCCGATCATTTCCCTAAATTTCAAATCAGAAAGAAATAATAATGATAAATGGTATCTATGGAGTAATAAGGTGAAAACTGCCATGGGGATGGATGCTTCCAGAATTTTCCTGAGGGGCCTGCTGGCAGCTCTGCCGTCCGTGATGAGGCCACTCATTGTTCCATAGGAGGAGAGCGTCAGTTCTCAGAAGTGCTAACCATCTGTCTTGAAATACACCAACTGGTCACTCATGATGTAGAATCCCTTCCCGACTCCCTAGTTGGGTGGCGGTGTCCCTGTTAACTTAGCTAAGTAGAGGATCTCTGTTCTTGCAAAATGAGTCATTTATCATTTATCAGCCCCTAATACAGTTTTGGCAGAAAATCCTAAATGTCATTCTTAAAACACAACAATGCATTTTTTATTTAGTTCTTAGAACTTGTTCTTTGCTTTCTTTCACCTCTATTATCTTATCTTAAACGAAGAAGTTGTAGATCCTGGGGTAATTTAAGGTCTTCTTTGCACCCAGTCGATTTCCCTCTTCAAAGGCCTCAGAAGACAGATGATGAAGTTCGAATCACTTTATTCTGGGGAAGAACAGCAGAACCATCTAATAAGTCTTTTTTCCATTTCTGAAAACTTCATCTTCCCAAAGGGGATGTTGTATATGGCCACTCGGTCCACCACATTTCCAGCATTTATCACTGTCATTTAGGAGCTCGCCTTCCATCCCTGCTGGGACATGTGTCCCTGTTCTTGAAAATGTCTCTTATTTTAGATCAAAAGTGTGTTTGTTTCCGTTTGCTTCTCAGCTGACCTGCATATAGACTGGCTGTTGTTTTTCAGCAGGATTTTATTCATGGGGTTCACCTTCCTACAATTGTGTTAGAAAACATCTATTCATAAAAGCAGCTGCATTGAGGGAAGACTATAACTTTGAACTATGCTTTCAAACTCAGCTTTGAAAACATCAACCCTTTTTGGAACATTATTT
This sequence comes from Sciurus vulgaris, assembly GCF_902686455.1. NCBI lineage: Eukaryota > Metazoa > Chordata > Mammalia > Rodentia > Sciuridae > Sciurus > Sciurus vulgaris. The sequence continues at coordinate 10,138,128 of NC_136469.1, forward strand.
ACAAAGAGTCAATACTTTTAGGACTATGTTCATGATGTCTTTGGTGGTAAATTATTGTGTTGGTTGATTCTTAGATTTGTTTATAAACATTTGTGTATTTTTATAGGCACTGATAATCTCAAAGTATATGTTACAGATATCTAGTAATTTGATTTAAAGGTATTTTGGTCACAAAGTATAACTTCAATGTAGGAAAGAAATAAATCACTAGATTTTTGTTAGATGGTAAACCTACCTAGAAATTCCTCTGTAGTAGAAAACTGATTATCTTCCAAATATCTGTTTTATCCCCTTTGCACTTTTGAGTTACCGCAATGAAAGTTGTTACTGTCTACTGCCAGTGTGTAACTGATATATAATTTGGGCAAAATTAGCTTAGTCCTGGATTGGTAATCCCATGCCTTTGGACATAGCAATTAGTTCAATCATGGACATGCTTGGTACTAAGCCAAAGAGTAAAAGGTGATCTCCTAGCTGAATTCTACATCCAAGGATGGATCCATTAATATGTACTTGTGTTCTTTAGGTATGAGAGGCAAATATGGTTTCCCCATCTTCGGATGTGATGAAGGAATGCATAGGTCCAGTGTCATGTAACCATCACAGATTGGCTACCTCATGAATGATGCCACACACCACTTTTTGAAGTGTCCACTGAGCCTGCCACACCCAGTAATCCAGATTATAACAAAACTGCTGCCATCTTGTCAATGCAAGTACTGCTGGTCTCAGGACAAAGTTGGTATCAGAATGCAGCACAGGCAATTCTAAAACAAGGGAGTTGTTCCTGCAAACAATTATTTTTAAAATAATGACATTATTATATTTATGCTATTAAAGATGATATATTTGATATTATATTCTCTTTCAATTTATCTCTGAAAAGTTAAAGAACTTGAAAGGGACCTAAATTTCAGGAAAAAATTTACCATCTGCAACTATTAGTTATTAAAAAATATCCCTAAATCTGGAAGAATCATGAAAAATAGTGAAGAGTTTAGGCTCTGTGTTTTATTCTAATTAAAGGTTTCAATTTTAGAGATTAATGCCATAATTTGGAGCCAATTAGCATTGTTCACTTTCTTCTTGTCTCCTTATATTTTTTTAATTTTGAAAAGCTCCACAATATTTATATCCTTTTCCATACCACAGTCCCTGTGGTTTTGTTTTCGTTTCTACACTGGATACCTCATTGCTCACCAACTTCGCCTTCCCAATATCCTCCAGTTCTGACTTATTTATCAGTACATTTTTGATTAGTTCCATGTCCTTATTGAGTACTATTTTTATCCAAGTGGGCACATAGTGTTATATTTTTATGTGAGTCATTGTAGAGATTACATGTCCCCAGTTGTATAATTAAATGACAACCAGATATTATAAAAAAAACAAATTTTCAACAAATTGAGCCCAAGATCTAACTGACTTTTCTTAGTGATTCATAAATCAGGCAACATCCCATCTATGACATCAGAAGGCACTATTCCAGGAGGGACAGAACTGTCAGTTTTGTAAGGTAACTTAAGCAGAACCAAGGAATTCACAAAGTGCAAAAGCAATTGCTTAGCATCAAGTTACTTTGGGTTACTTTTCTATACGGTTAAGACAGACACTTCCATATATTGCTGGTCTGGGTTGATGGGGCCTTTTGGATTGGTTGCTGTGAATTTTCTGGTGTTTGGAAAACTAACCTGTTTTTAAGTTCAGTTTGGTCACATGGCATGAGTCATTCCAATCTGGTCTGGTCTGGTCTATGCAGCCTAGTGTAGGAACTTAGTTTGAAATGATGACCTCTTGTAAATTTTATTTAACAAAACACTTTGATTTGGCACACTTTTTCACTACTTTTAAAAATTTGTTCCTTTTAGTTATACATGACAGTTGAATCTATTTCGATATATTTATACAAGCATAGAATATATCATATTCTAGTTAGGATCTCAGTCTCATAGATGTATGGTGTTGAGATTCACTGTGGTGTATTCATGTGTGTACATGGGAATTTAGTCAGATTCATTTCACTGTCTTTTCCATTCCTATCCCTACTCCCTTCCCACTTCTCTTTTTCTTGAAACTTCATAAATAGTGCTTTAATTCCTACCTGAATTGAATACTATTAAGGAGATTTGAGGCTGATTTAATTTCCCCCTCTTATAGATAACTTCTGTCTTTAGTTGAATGGTGGAAGATTTCTTTCTTTATGCTTGAATTTCTCTATTAGATTGTGATTTGTTTTCCTCTCCATCACTCCACATCAAATTTCCCAGATAAACGTTTCTTTCAGTTTGCCCATCAGAGTCATTTCCCTGTTATACATATTCTTTTTGTCTGTCTGTCTGTCTGTCTGTCAGGTGTCTTTGCTTAAGCAACACAAATTACCTTTATGCTGTTTATTCCTTAGTTACCCTTCATATCCATCATCATAGCTCAGTTGTTTTAATCTCATTCTCTCTCTGTGATCATGTTGGTTGCCTTGAGCTTTTTAGACAACATTAATTTTATTTCATTTTAGCCATGTCTGTCCTGATTCCTGCTATTTATTTAGTTTGCTGTTGTATCAGAAATTGTGTTTGGTTCCCAATTTATTTTCTTAGCTCTGACATAACCCCTGTCTTTTATTTTGTTGTTCTATTATTTGAAATTTGAGCGATTACATTCCCCTTTTCCTTCAAAAACTTAATTGAATTTCTTTATTGAGATCTTTAACAGAGCAAAACATTGGCATAAACTCAGTCAGTGCATCTTGGGTAATGTGTTTTATTGAAAATTTTTTTCCTTATATACTTGTGCAGGTTTTATGCCACTTCTTTTAATCTGCTCATGATGAATGTAAGTAGCTCCATTCAGATTCTCTCGTAAGGAAGTGTGAGCCAATCTTTCATACCTGAGATCCTTCTGACATTTCATCAAATGTTCCCTTTCTGCCCAACTTCCTACCTTAGTGATTTTGGAGTTCATGTTGTGACATTGATTTTGGGCTTCACATTCAGTGGCCGTTGGAACATGGAGTTGGATTTCACCTTTCTGCCATCACAGGGATGTGCTCTGAGCGGCGAATGTCCCAGAATGGAGAATATATGGAGTGGAGCTGGCCTCAGTCCTCATCCTTGAACCAACCTGAGACTCCTGGCTGGGCCCAGGAGAGTCACAGCCATTTTGTTGATCCTTAGTGGCAAGGATCAAGGTCATTTTCAATCAACTGCTGCTATTTAGCATTACCACTGAAAAGCCGGCTAAGTCATCTCTATTTTATTTGGAACCAGTTGGTTTTTTCTCTCCCCCTGCATGCTTCCAGTCTTCTCTTCTGGGGCCTCTGACTGTAAAAGTGGGGAAGAGAACAGACTGAAGCTGGGATGGATCTCCATGGATGAGGTACTCAGCTGTGTTTGGATCCCAGTAGATGTCCTAGATCAGGAACACACTCCACTCCTCCAGCTCTGATGGCTTTCCTATTGTGACACCGAGCCTTAAGATGGCTGTTCTTGGTGGCCCCCTTCTGGTCTGTGTTCATGAAGTGGTCTTGCCTTGGCAGTTAGGGGCTTTTGAGAATTTTCCTGACCTTTCCCAAGGATGCTTGATCATAGATTTTGCTTATTTTGTCAAATTGGAAGATATAAGTACAAATCCTTAAACCATTCAAGACACTCCTCTGCTAGTGGCGGACTCCGGGGAAGGGCTGAAGCCATGCGTGCTACCTGACCTGCTTCTAGTCACACGTGCTGTGCTGTTCAGCTTCGCTTTTCTTCCTACGTGTGAGACAAGTTTGTTTGCTGGCTACAGAAGAATTTTTGTCAGTTTTATAAAGTTATTCATTTGTCTATTCAATATGTTATCTTTGTATTAGGCAATGGGAAACTCAGCATCAATCCTATTTTATTCTAGAGTCCAACTTTGCAAGTTTTAGGAAGAAGTATACAAGGTAGAGCTAAAACATCTCCTAGATCCAAGTCCAGAGTGTGCATTTTTGTGTGGGGAGTATGTTGCCATTTTAGAAAACGATCTAGCTGAGAAGATACTTTTAAAATAAAAATATATTGAAATATATTATATATCATGATGTATTTCATTTGACTTTGAAACCATCCTCCTTTTATATTTTATTTCTCTGTACTCTGTTTAGAACCATGAGAAAAATAGCCAAGGAACTCAGCTCTATATTAATATAGCAGGATCAAAGATATGCACTTGGACAAAGAAGACACAAAATCCTCCACGGTTTTGGTGCTTTCTTTGTTTTTTATTTCATACTATGTGATTGACTAATAGGAGTTCAGATAAAAGTCAGTTAAAATGTGGTCTTTAACATTTGTGACCAGTGTATTATACTCAGGCCTAAAAATAAGTATTTAAATTTTCTCATAACACTTTATTTACATGAGTCCACTATTTAATACTTTCCTTATGCCAGCTACCTTTTGATATTATAACAGAATATGTTATATTTTTCTGATTTCAACCTGACCCAATATGTTCAGGAGGTATGCCGGGGTTTGACCTCAGAGTTTTCAAATACCCCCTTTGAGATGAACTTAAGTGGTTTTACTTCGAGTGCATCAGCAAATAGAGGAAATGCCTTAGTAGAAGCATCTTTCATCTAAAACTGGTAAAGGGATTTTTATCAATATTTGTTGGAATTAGTGTGTAGTGGATTACGTTATTCATTATACAAAGATAATATTTACTTTAGAAATTGGTCTTCTTTGCAAAGTCAAGCTTCAATGGGAAGTGAGGCAGGAAGGGGGAGTGATCACTATGCATATCATATCAATTTTGCCAGTTTTCTCACATTACCCCAAAGAATCTGTAACTCAAAAAGACTAAAATTTCTTCAAATTGGAATAACTGCTTATAATGTGATATAGCAATAAATGACCACAGATAGAGGGAAACTACCTCTCATTGGCTGGCATAGGGTCATTTAATATTTAAATCAACCTTAATTACTGGTAAACTAAATTGTTCACCAATGGTTTGCTGAGCAACAAAACAGCACATTTAACAGTGTGGAAATACTGTATCCCAACATCATATTGAGCTATGGGTATTGCCTGGAAGTACAATTTAGGGTGATTTACCCCAGAGAATTTATTAGGTTAATACAACAAAGGTTTCAAATTCTTAGCTTCTGAGATCTTTGTTATTATTGTTGCTTCTGCCCCTGAACATTGCTCTCTCTTTCTCTCTCTCAAGTTATTAATTTACTATAATAATTCTGTGATGTCTTAATTAGCTATGAAAAGGTGGCAGTGTGTTTATGTTATGAGTACAAGTCACTTGCTGAAGATTGGCAGACACCAAACATGCAAGCAAATGCTCCATTTTAGCAGACTTCTGGTGTGTATCTGACTCACGTTTTGAGTTGGTTTCATGTATATTCCTTTTAGGTCAGAAGGAGAGTGCTGTATGAATTATTCTACAGCATTTGAAAACTTTCCAAATTATTTAGGTATCCGAGAGAAGGAATTAGATGCATGTGTTATCTTTCCAACACGTTTGATTCCAAGGCTCTCTACACAAAATATTTGATCCAAATTCCAGGGATAACTCACGAGTGAAAATAAACTTCTTTTTTTTAACTTTTTTTTTTAGTTGTAGATGGACATAATGCCTTTGTTTTGTTTATTTATTTTTAACGTGGTGCTGAGGATGGAACCCAGTGCCTCACACATGCTAGGCGAGCACTCTACCACTGAGCCACAACCCCAGCCCAAAAATAAACTTCTGCTTAAAATCCAACCTGACTCTCCTTAACAGACATCTCGGGTGTGCTCACAGAGCCAGCTGTCACAGCACCGGGTCAACAGTGACATTTTGAAATGATGTGGTGTGGAAGTTTCTGTAGGCAGTTGCTGCTTGCTTTGTTAAATTGCACACATTTTTCAGTCAAACATTTTCCTGGCTGCATCAAAGGTGTTGAGTAACCGTGTTAACCTTGGTGTGTTTTGGCAATAGGAGATCAAGTAAAAGTCAATAAATGTCTACCACAGCCCTGATAAACTCCAAGGGCAAAAACGGAGGTGTTTATGGGCTGTGAGGGACAATTTGGTCAAGTGTAAGTTTCCCTTCAAATTGCTTATTGCCATTTTAGTGTGAGCAGAACATATTTTAAGTCACTTCTTTGACAGAACATATTGGTTGGCATTGCGTAGGCTTCTGTGTTTTCATGAGACAGATGGCAATTACCCATTTTTGTGCACTGTTATCTTTTGCTGCAAGTATCACACTTACTGATGAACTGGACTTTGCTCTATTTTTTTTTTTTTCTACTTTGAACAACTAGTTACACCTTATAAGATCTTGCAAAGAATATTAAGATGAGTTCTGGTGAAATAATAACATTAAATATTATAAGAAGTAAGAGATTTAAAAAATGAGTTCACATGTCTGATGGATTTTCTTTCTTTGCACTGATTCTCTTTTGCTATGGGATGGTTTTAGAAGGATGGCCATAGTTTATACAAATGCAGGTATCTCCTAACAAGATTAAACCATCTGTTAATTCTTTGAGCTTTTCAGAAGGCAAAAATACATTAAAATGTTACTTAGATTTTAATTTACAGTCACATTATTCTTCTGAAAAGTAAACTCATACAGAAATTATAAAGAATATAAAACTAATGTAATTTCTGATATTTAAAAACTTAAATATTGGTCACAATGTTTCTTTCTAGAAATGAAATTTAAAATCTATGATCCTTTGAAATATTCAAAAAAGGCATATTTTAATATTAGTCAAAATGTAAAGGATTAAATAATCCATGATTCACCTCTGTTATGGTTTGGATATGCTCTGTGCCCCCCAGAGCTACTGGTAATGCAGAAATATTCACAAGTGAGCTGCAACCTAATTAGTCCATGGTAGTTTGATGTGGTAATTGCAGGCAGGTGATGTGTGGCTGGAGGAGGTGAGTCACTTGGTGCATGTCCTGGAGGCCTCTTCCTTGAGACCACCCTCCCCTCTGTTCCTTCCTGACTGCCAGGAGTTGATGAACTTTCCTCCACCATGCCCTTCCCCATGATGTGCTGCCTCACCTTGAGTCCAGAGCAATGGAATCAGCCCGCCACGTACTGAGAACTCTGAAACCATGAGCCAAAACAAACTTTCCTTCCTCTAATTTGCTCTTGTCATGTATATTGGTCACAGTGATGAAAAGATGACCAACACAAAGTCTTTCTCTCAAATTGTTCTAACCCAAGGGAAAGCTGTTTTGAATTCTTTAAATTCCCGGCATCATATTTTTTAACTTTGGTTATAGAGCCTGATATGCACCAAGTATCTAAAATTATCTGAGCAGAATAAAAGGGAAGTTTTAATTTTTGAAATATAGAGTAAAACACTTTTCCCATCTATTTAGTGAATCTGGAAGATATTTAAATTGTTCTCAAGATTTCAATATTTGCAGATCCTGATACAATCTGATATTCTCCTTCTTTTTTAAGGCAGCTTCTGTGATAACAAAGTTTACCTGAGCATGAGATGGAATTTCCTCTACTTTAGAAAGAGGAGCAAAAGCTATGTGTTCTCACTTCTAGGCCTGTTTATATCTGGCTAGCCTGGATTGAGGAAGATCTTACTCTAGAGTCCATAGCTTCTGTTGGGGCCCTGCTCCATCTCCTGGGAGCTTCAGGAGTAGCCCCTGCTACCTGCTTGGGACAGTTACAGCTGCCTGAACTTCTCTGTCACCAACACCTTCACTTCTTATCCTGTTCACATCCTAATCTCTTCCATTATCTTTGAAACTGTTTCTTTAGGCCACAGATCACTTCCTATTTGCTAAAACCAATGGCTTATTCCTGATCATTCCCTCCATTGTCTCTGTGCCCTCCGAGACTCTGGACTGCCCTCTTCCTCTTGTTCCCCCTCCTGGGGCCTCCGGGACACTGGCTTCCCAGCCAGCAGGGAAGCTTCTTTAGGCTTCTTCAGGCTCCCCAAGTGAGGTCTCCTTCATCACATCCTGTCCACTCTCCTGACACGTGGCTGACTGCAGGACGCTAGTCTCTGTGGCTTACCTCTCTCCTGTCTTAGGTCTTTGGTTCCAGTGCTCAGTTCTTGGTGTCCCTCAGGCCTCTCAGACTCAGCTGCTGTCCTGTGGCCAGGCCACCAGTCTTCACCTTTGCTTCCTGCATTATCAGCCTTGCCAACCCCATTCAACCTGATATTGGAGAGCTCTCTTGATGTCCTCTGTCTCCCGGGGGAGTACGACTCACAGTCAGTCATCGTGTCTTGAAAAGTCCCTGCCAGAAACGTTTCTCAGACCTGCCTTCTCCTTCCCACTCATTTTATCCATTACCCGTCGTATATAACTGCTGAGTAATTGATCTTCCTGCCTCCAATATTCTGGGTAATTGATCTTCCTGCCTCCAACATTCCCCTACTTCCATTTAAACTGTATAATAACTCCAAAATTTCAGTCTTCCCAAAGGAACCAGTCCTGTCACTTTCTTGATCAAAACTTTGGCCCACTTTTTGGGTAAAAGTTCCTCCTTTCTGGTGGCCGAGTTGATACGTGGAGGCTTCACATGTCCAGTTAGGACTTTCTCCCAATCCATTTTCCAAACCCTGGGTCTCATCTCCAACTTTTATACACATGTTATATTTTACACGTTTTATCCATGATACTTTATGGATAAAATACTTGATTAGTTGATTGAGAATCACAAACCATTGGGATATGCACATAAAATGGCTTTATTTACCCCCTAGTGCTGTTCTCAATATTTCTCTACTAGACCATCCTTGTTCTAGGGTGTCACTTCTTTCAATGACACCAGGCAACAACTGAATCTTGAGGTAATTTTAGTTTTTTAAAAGTCCAATTTAATTGGAAGATTTAATCCTGATTCATGTTATTTCATCCTTCTAGCATAGGACAGAACCTCAGCTCTGCTGACTTGAAGCAGGGATGAGGATTGGTTTTGGGGTCTGCTTTTCCTAAACACCCTGTCTCCCCACTCCGCCGCCCCCATTCCTGTCTCCTCCAATGTGGGATGGAAGAATAAGAGAGAAAAGAAAGATATTCTTTTACAGACTTGGGGAAGTTTTTGGTTTCTCCTTGTGTGGCTCTATCTGTGGGATTCCCGAGGGCAGGTGGTTTCTCTCAGACGAGTTCCTGTCTGTGCAGTTCCTTGGAATGGTTGGCCAAACTTTCTAGCTGACCTCCTCCAGCTGCTGGAATCATCACAACACATTCCTTTGACATGTGAGCCTCTTTCTTCAACCAGTCTAGTGACCGCATACAACCTGCCCTGCTGGGCCAATCTCAGCCTTGCTGGTACCTGTGGGGACTAGGCTTTCCAGGAGGAGTGGCCAGGCCTCTTCACTGCCTGGAAGTCTTTCCTGCACTACTTCCCTCTATTCACTTCTTCCTCTGCTTGGTGCTACTGTAAAATTGGCATGTAGCTCAGATATACCTCAGGTAGTCATTTAGGAAGCAGAAAACCTATACTCTTCTTTTATATGGCCAGGGGGAGATTGGCAAGGATATCGCACCCCCACCTGACAGTCATAAGAGTTAGAGCCGCTTCTGCAGCCTTCTGATGGCCTTTCTGGGGACGCCACTCCCAGACAGGGCTGCTTCTTCCCTAATCCCACACTATTCTGGTACCCGTTAGCCATACGTGGGTACTGAGTACCTGAAAGCTGACTGTTCATACCTCACATTTATGGTATGTATAAAACACACATCCAATGTCAAGAGCTTAGGATAAAAAAGAATTTAAATTACTATCTTTATATTTAATAGATGTTAAAAATATTTTGAATATATAGTTTAAATACTATGTCCTTGAAATTAATTCTACTTGTTTCTTTTTATCACTGTGGCTATGAGTAAGTTTTAAATTTTATTTATGACTTATGCTGGGGTTCGGTACATGCTATCTCCAAATATGGTGCTTGGGTGTCTGGGAAAACAGCAGAGGCGGGAAACCATTCTCACCTTCTCCTTGGAAGCAGGTCTTTAAAGCATAGGAAGGGTTTTCTACCTTCCCCTGAAGAAAGTCTGAAGATCCTCATGTGAGAGGTGCCCTCCCTGTGCCTGGTGCACAGTCCCAGCGGAGATCTGCTAAATGTCCCTCATTTGTCACCACTAGATTACAGTCTTTATCCAGAAGACTTTTTTCCATGACTGTCTGCATTCCATCAAACCAAGCATAGAAATATGCAACTTTATCCATTTCTTCAGGTCTTTGTTTCCTGATGAAGGCTCCCACGTCAAGTAAAATTATGACCATAAATTTATATGTTTTTCTCTTGATAATCTTTCTTTTGTAGTAGAAACATCTGTTATGGACAACATGCCTAGAGAGAAAGATATTTTTCTCTCCAAAACTTTCATTATATTCCTACTGGATGATTTAGAAGATAGGCAATGTCAATTAAATCAGACAGGAAGACACTCCTCCAAGCAGTTCTGATAGCTTAAAACCTGAGACCTTGGTATCTTTTGTGTGCAGCTTTTGGACTTCCCTAATAAAGCAGTGGTGACTAACAGTAACATATAGAGCTTATTGAAACACTTCCTTGAGTTATATATTCAGTCCTCAAAGCATGGGTCAAGAATTGAGCTGGTCTTTTCCTACCACCCAAGTTTATAGCATACACTGTGTGAAAACTGTCAGAATCAAAATGGAGTCATGTTTGTCAAGTCCTGACCACTGACAAAACAAACAAATAAAGCTGGGGGGATCTCATGGGAGTATACCTGGTAGGAAGACGCATCAATGAAGACGTTGCCAGAACCACAACTTTGCACACAGTCCACTGCAGTCTGACACACCAAAGTACTTCTGCAGGGTCACCACCCCAACAGTTGACTCTGTTCATCTCAGATTGGTGCCATTCTTTTGAAAATCCTTATAGCCAAAGATCTTTGCTTCGAAATACCTGACTTTGTCTAAGTATCTCATCTTGCCTCAACCTCCTCAAATACATTCACAGTTTTCTATGACATGTCTGTCCCCATTGCAGTTCTCTGCTGCTCCCAAATCAATGTCGTATTCGTAGGAGAATCTCTGTCTGACTGAAGGTGAAGGAGATATTTTTGAATGTGCAATCCTAATAAAAAGCACAATGGATAGGAAAATATGTACTGTAATTGAAGTCAACCCGTGTTAGTGCTAGAAATCAAAACGGTGTTAAGAAAGTTTTGTGGTTAAGTTTGTTGAAATGGTATGAGTTGTTCTCATCATGATTATTAGCATTATCAACCTATTGCAATTATTTCTCTAAACTAATCTCAAAATACATCCTATCCTACAATTAAGTTTGACTTTGGGTCAATCATTACCTATTGCACAAGGAAACATTGTTAAAATGTATGTATGTGAAAGGGGTGAAAGGTTATAATACTAATCAGAATTCACATTTTTAAAAGTTGAAATGAATAACATTCTAAACATTTGTAAACATAAATAATCATTAACTATATAATTACAGTGAATTTATCTCTTTAGAAAGTCATGCAGAATTGCTACAGAAGCAGCAGCTCTATCAAGGTTACCTCTATTCCTTCCAGATAGTCATTATGAAATATTTAAACACATCCTTAAGATGAAGTTGTCCTTTTCCTTCTGCCTAGATGTCACATCTTCTTGGTGAAAGAAATGTCTAAAAATACTCTCCCTCCCCATCTAATTGAGCATATCTGCGAGAGGCTGTGATTGGTATTCTGATTGCACTTGGATCCTCATCAGACCCATTTTTGTTTCAATACTGTCATGATCACAGTTTTACATTATCATACTTAAGTCCTTGTGATATATGCAGAGAGAGTTGTAAAAGATGAGTGTTAGAATTGTGGTTCTTAGAAAAAAAATACATGAGGGTTCCTGAGAAGAATGTGTAACCACGAAATAATAAAAGAAGAAATAACTAGCAGTAATAAATGAGAAGCTAAAAATGGAACAGAAAGGTGACATTCCACATCCAAAATGTAAAATTTTGACATTTTCTTATTATTGATCTAGCATATGCAATCTATTTGACGCTAATGGAAAGCCATAATGTTTTAAAATTTGGGTTATATTTCCCACGGGATGCATGAAGAATAACAAAAGGTCCGTTTTTTTGTTCGTTTCTTTTCTTTTTCTTTTTTGGCCTGAAGGAATTTATACTGCAATGGAAGACTCTTTGAAAGAATAAAACAGGTGATTGAGACAGCTCTTTCTTTTCAATTGCTGTTTTGAGCAGCTAACTTCTGACCATAATACATTACTCAACGCTGTTGCTTCTATTTAAAGTGAATATTTTTAAGAAATCTGAAATTACTTTAAAATATATATAATCGAGAAAATAAGTACATAGATTTTATTTAGCAGATAAACTCACAAAAATATATGTAGCACACATTTATCCACACACATCTACATATATATAAACATTCTTTAAAACAAAAATTAGATTATTTAGATTAATCCTGAAAGTTATCATAATCCAAAGTGCCATAGGTTAAAGAAAAATCAGACATTTGTCTACATTTGGATAAGCAGGGTAAAAAGTTTTGTGGTAGAGAATCAGAGACTGAGATACAAAGGAAATAAGGGAAGTTGTATGGCCTCTTAATATCTGTTGAGGATCACCTAACAGGGAGAAGAAAAGACTTTTGAAAACTTCTGAGCTTTTCAGACACCTGAAATTAAGGTCTCTGTGAGGATCCTCCACTGTTACTAATATACTATCCCTTACTAAATAAATATTATTATTGTATATATGCCTCTGTAAACTTGATCTCTTAAAATGGTACCTCCTTTCATGGTTCTTTAAGTAGTGAAATAGATTTTAATTTATTCTGTAACCTATCCTTTTCTTGGAAATATCTTTAAAATGGGGAGAAACAGTTGTTGATACTTGTTCAACAAAGGTGATTTAGTAGATTTTATATTTAGTTTCATTCTTTGCTTTTAAAAGTCTCATATCTAATGTTGGCGATTCCCCATTAGTGATTGACAAAGATGCAACGTCTTGATCCTATGTGCTTAAATCTAAGGGTGGGCAATTATGGATGGAATATTTGAATTATCTTTGTTAAAATATAAATTTGGTATTAACTTCTCATGGCTAAAAAATAAACAAACCTGTTGGAAGACAAAATAAAAGTTCAGATTCCATGATAGCAGCAGGTCAGGAATGAGCCTTAGAATCTGGATGTTCAAATGCTCCCAGGTAAATTTAAAACAGTCTGAAACCAGTCCTCGATCCATATGGAAGAATCAGTCCTAGAGCTACTTTGCATCCTCTTTATTTTAAAGAGTGGATCATTAGAAATTTACATACTTTGGGTTTTGTCTTCTGTCTTGACATTTTTCTTAGTTGATGATTTCAAAGGCTAATATTAATATTTTCAGTTTTAGTTTTCATATATTCAGGGATAGCCTCTTCATGTTTGGTTGGCTATACCCTCTTACTTCTGAAATGCCCTGAAGTTAAGCAGGTTAATTTAGGTACTTGAAAGTAGCTATAAATAGAGAGTAGCTTCTTTATTTAAAGGGATATCATCAATTCCAACTTATAAACATTTATCAACCCTTTGCCTCTACTCTACCCCCATAGATAATTCCTGGGAAATTCCAACAAGCTCCTCATAAAGGTATTCCTTTCTTCATTTCTTATTATTGATTCACAAAACATCTTTCTATGGGATGATGGGAGAGGGGGATGGGGCTTGTCTCTTATATTCCGTAAAACATTTAACCTTTAGAATATGATACCCATGAACCTCAACAGTTCAAAATTCAATTTACCTTATTAGCCCCATTTCCCAACATCCAGTTCTCCCAAGTCAAATGCTCAATTAGGCTGCCATGTTTCATTGCAGGGGGGATCTGGGGGTTGAACCCAGGGACTCACACATTCTAGTCCAGCACTCCACTGCTGAGCAACCCTCCAAGACCCCCGAACCTCCAAACTTTCATTTGTACTGTTCCTATTGGCTGGTATGCTTGTTCTTCTAGCTTCTTCCTGCTTAAGATGAACTCATTCTTCAAGAACCAACTAAAATGACCCTACCAGAAAGAACTTCCTCTCAGTTCATACAGTATTTGAGCTTCATATTGTATTTGTGTTATTAATTTATGTGTGCTATGACCCAGAACTAAGCATCTTCTGTAGCAGTAATGACTTCTTGGGGTTTAGGAAAATACAAATAACATACAAAAATTTTATAACTCTTTTCCACAACTAATAGTGCCCAAAGACTCCATGAGCCTTTCCACTTTCTCTGTAGGATCTTCATCCTTAGAATCTACTCTGGCACATTATGAGCATTTAATAAATAGTTATTTACTGAATGAATTTCTATATATTAGAAACGAAGGGTCTTTGGCAAAATTACCGCAATTTGACATTATAGTAGAGATTCTAACCAATGCATTAGCACAAGAAACAGTGACAGTGGATGTAAATATTGGGAAATACGTCACAAAAATCATTAATTGCATATGTTGTTATTGCCACCAAGTAAAAAAAACAGAATTACTTCATAGCTGTGTAACCCAATAAGAGAATTCATCAAGATGGAAAGACATGAAATATGTGCATGTGCACGCGCGCGCGCCCGCGCGGTATTTTTCATGTATAACAATAATAAATTAGGAAATGTAATGGAAAACATTATATTCTCAAGAGCAACAAGTATTCCAAAGTACCTAGGAGTAAACCTAACAAGAAACACATAGGAATGTTATGGTAAAAACAGTAAACTTTTACTAATAGCTATAAGACATTCTAAATAAATGAAGAGACAGTCTAGTAAGACTATTTTAAATACTCCTCACATTATCTGAAAAGTCAGTTCAATTCCAATGTAAGTCAGAACTGGATTCCTCATGGCACTTGAAAACTGATTCTAAAATTCAAAGTAACTAAAAGAAAAAGGTAGTTCTTAAGTTTTCCTATAAATCCAAATATTTTATAATATGGAATAAAGTACTATTATTGATAAAATAATATACAAATAGACATCTGGAAATAATCTACCAAATATATGGACACTGACCACATGATGAAAAATGACTTTTAAATAAATGAAGAATAAAAATTGCAAACTGGTCTATAAATAGTAGGAAATATTGATGTAGGAAATTATTAATAAAGAGATTATAAAAAATCAAATAAAATTGGACAAAAATAAAACAAACTACAACAATAATCACAAAGGACAATATATGAAATTAAGTAAAATTTATGCAAAAATCAAGGAAATACAAGTGGGACCAAAAGAGGCATCATTCTGCTTGAAATTCATTCTTTTGGCAGATTTTTCTTCCATTTTCTTTTTGGAAGTTTTATATTGTTCCTTGTTTCACTAAAGTTAAATGAATATTTCTGATTTCTAATTCTTCTTGGAGGTTTTGAGATGATTGCTAAAAGAACAAGAGAAAGTGTTAAACTTACTCTATTTTAAATTGGGAAGTAAGTGCATGACTCTCAGGCTTTTAAAATTGCTAATTAAACATTAATTAAGAATTCAGTGATTAAAAGAAATCCCCTCAAAATCTAATTTGTGGCTCAGAAATATGCTTATATGAAGAATTGGCTAAAGATTTGGAAGTTAAAATTTGGAAATAGGATAGACAAGAAATACAAAATTTGTAGCTTTATATGTACAATCTGTGAAATAGTTACTTTTCTAGAATTTTAAACAATTTTAGACCCTATAACTTTATAATCTAGATAAAAGTATACATAGTATCAAATTATTCTAGTGCCAAGTGTGAAGTTAATCTTTAGGTTTGATTAATCACTCTTAGTTAGATTTTAACTGAGTTTTTTTTTTTTTTTCATTTAATATTATGGATCAATCACTTATAGTCTCAAAGAATACACTGAAAACCCTTTGTAGGTTCATTAGAGTATCCATAGAAAGCTAACCTTCCTTTAACTGTGGCAAGGGAGCAAAACAAACTAACATTGATTAAGGTGTCAGGTTGTGATCTCATTTTCCTCCAAATAAGCCATGAGGTCCCAATAAATAATTAGACAGTCCTTCTCAAGATGAAGGAGTGAGTGGTTAGGTAACTGTGATTTAAATATTCTGTGAGTCATTTATTCAACTTCAGAATATTTTTATTTTTGATTGATGCATAAAACTGTACTTATTTATGGAGTACAGTGTGATATTTACTATACATATACACTATGCAATGATCAGATTAGGATTATTGGCATAGCCATTACCTCAGTCATTGATCATTTCTTTGTGTTGGTAACATTCGAAATCTGCACCATGAGTTAATCGGAAATGTTCATTAGCTGTTGTGGACCCCAAGGTCACCCTACCACGAGTTGTAAGTAGAAATCACCCCTGGAACACAGTGGCACCCTGACCACTCAGCAGTCCTCGTCTGTCTGCCTGTCTCCACATTTTTCGACCTCTGTAATCACTTTTCTGCTCTCTTCTTCTATGAGACCAACTGTCCCAGCTTCTTCATAGAGATGAGAAAAGAACATGGAAGACTTATCTTTCTGTGCCTGATTTATTTCACTGACTGTAATGTCTTCCATGCTCAGCTGTAATTTTTTTTATTTTGGTAAAAAACACATCATGAAAACTACATTTTAATAAGATTTTCGTCGTGCGGTACAATATTCATAAAAACACACATGTTGTTGCACTGCCAGTCTCTAGAACTTTCTCATCTTACTTGACCAAAACTCTATGCCCATTAGGAGAAACTCGTTTCTCCCTTCCCCAGCCCCAGGCGACGACTGTTCTCCTTTCTGCTTCTGTGAGTCTGAGTGCTTTAGATACCTTATATAAGTAGAATCCTGTGGCACTTGACCTCCCGTGATGGTTCCTTTAGCACAATGTCCTCAAGGTCGTTCACATCAGAGAGCATGACCGCATTCTTCTTTCCTAACAGCCTTCCTTTGACGAGATGGATAATATTCCGCTGAATGTAGGGGCTGCGTTCTCTGTATCCACGCCTCCATTAATGGACAAGTGGTTGTGCTGCCTCTTGTAGACAGCACTGCAATGAACTTGGAAGTGTCTTTATCCCTCTGGGATCCTGATTTCAGTTCTTTTAGAGAAACACCCAGCAGTTGGATGACTGGTCATATGGTAGTTCCATTTTTAATTTTTTTTTTCTGTTTTTAAATTTTTGAGACACCTTTATGTTGTTTTCCTAATATGCATAGTGATCCCTCACCAGCCTTTTTAAATAAATTGAAGCATCAGTTATGATGTTTCCCCTTTAATTTCTGATTTTTTCTTTCATATAGGTCTTCTCTAAGTTTTAGCCAAGGGTTCATCAGTTTCATTGATATTTTAAAAAATGAATACTTTTTTAAAAATCTTTTCTATAATTTTTCTACTCCATATTTCATTTATCTCTGCTTTAGTTTTTACCATTTCCTCCTTTCTGCTAATCTTTGGACTTAGTTTGCTGTTCTTTTTCTACCTCTTTAAGGCTTAAAGTTAGGTTGCTCCTGTAAAACAATAATTCCTTTTTAACATCAGCGTGTTCTAGTATGAACTTCCATATTGGGACTGCTTTTATTACATTCCATATATTTTAGCATGTTGTATTGTTTTCATTTATCAGAAGATAGTTTTAAATTTCCTTTTGGATTTCTTTTCGACCTGTTAGTTGTTCAAGAGTGTGGTGTTTAATTTGAACATATTTATGAGTTTACTTTCTTCTGGTGATTTCTTATTTCATTCCACTGTGGTCACAGTACATACTGGTAGTTTCCAATCTTCCTACATTTCTTAAGGATTCTTTTGTGACCTCACATGTGACTTACCTTGGATAATAATGACCTGTATGTACCTGAAATTATGTGGATTCTGCTGGTGCTTGTTGCTGTTGGGAGGAAAGTTTTGTAAATGCCTATCATACAAAATTTCCCATCTGTCTGTTATATAGTCCATTTGGTCTACAGTATTTTTCAAGTCCTCTATTTTCTTACTAATCTTCTCTCCGGACAGTCTGTCTATTACGTAAGGCAGGGTATTGAAATCTCATTTTTTCTTTGCTGTCTGTCTCTCCCTTCAATCTGTCAGAATATGCTTCATGTATTTTGTGCTCTGATATTTAATTTATTTGTGTTAATAAATATTACATCCTTTCATCATTATATGATGCCCTTTGTCTCCTTTATCTGGTAATGTATTTCTCCCTCATTTTTGAAGGACGATTTTGTTTCATATATTATTCTCAGATGAAAGTGTGTGTGTGTGTGTGTGTGTGTGTGTGTGTGTTTGTGTGTGTGTGCGCGCGCGCAAGCGTGCATGTGTTTTAAACAGAACACTTTGAATATATCACTCCATTCCCTCCTGGTCTGCAACATTTCTGCTGAGAAGAATTCTTAAGGGACTTCCCTGTACATAATGAATTGCTTTTTTTGGGCACATTTCGAGCTTATCACTGTCTAACTATTTATATGACTATAAAGTATCTTGGCATGGACTATTTTGGGTTCATCCTATTGTGTCCTGGTGGTCTTGAATCTTGATGGTCATTTCCTCCCTCAGATTTGGGGAGTTTTCTACCATTATATCTTGAATTATGTTTATTTACTCATTCTTATTTTTCTCTTGGGACTCGCATAATGAACATATTGATCCATTTTATAGTGTTCCATAAGTACCTTAGGATTTTTTTTAGTCTTTTCATTCATTTTTCTTCCTTCTCTGATTTGATGATTTCAAATGACTTGATTTGGGGTCATTGATTTTCTTTTCTACTTTTTCAAGTTATCTGTTGAAACTCTATAGTGAAATTTTCAATTCATTTGTGCTTTTCAACTCCAAAATGCTGCCTTTCAAGTTTTTTTCTTTGTTGATATTTTTATTTTGTTCATCATTTTCTGAACTTATTGAGCATGCTTTTGATGATTATTTTAAATTCTTTGTCAGATGATTCAAATATCTCTGTTTCTTTGGGGTCAGTTTCTAGGGATTTATTTAGTTTCTTTGATTGAGTCTTATTTTTCTTTTATTTCTTTTGATTAGTTCAAGTTTCCCTGTAATTTTGTGTGCCTTGTAAATTTGCATTGGGATCCACACTTTTGAAAAATAGCAAACTGCTCTTCTGGTGTTCAATGACTAGCTCTGTAAATGGAAAGACCTCTACCAATCAATTTAGCTAAAGATCCCTGGGGTCCTCCTAAATCTGCTTGTGCTGTGGTGTCTTCTCTGGGTTTGTGTGTGTGTACATAGAAGGCTATGCTAATGTCCTTTCATAATTGTTCCTCACCCCTTGCTTTCCTTCATGTCTACCTGCAATATTGTACCATCTTCACAGTTGCCACAAGCCACCATGACCAATTTTTATTCACAGTGACATGTAGTTTATGCTAAATCCTGCCAATAGTTTAAGTTGCATTAGATAGAAATTGGTTATTGGAGCAACATCCCCAAAAGCTGAAACACTGGATGCAGGGTGGATTTTTTTTTCCCTTTAAGGGAAGAGATCCCTTAGAAGCTGAAATGCCTTCTCTGTCATACCATGGAAGCTCAGGAGTAGCAACTAGTCACCCACCTTTTCTATTCCCATTAGCCTCTAGGATTCTGTAGTATGATGGGTTTCCCATTGGTGCTCTGAGACAGGTGAGATGGAAAGTAGTTCCTTAGACAGCCTCTGCAAAGCCGGAATGTTGGATGCCTACTCCAGCTGTTCTTCAGGGAGGAGCTGAGAGGGTTTTCCTCCACTCAGTCCCTGGTAAACTGGGGGAAGGCTCTGGCAAGTCAGTAGTATTTCAAGCTGTCACCTTCACACTCAGGAGCCCGGGACCTGGTACCCTTCCTGTCAGTACTTAGATTTAGCAAGACAGAAACCACTTCTTCAGAGAGTCCACCTAAAAGTCTGAATATTGGACATATATTTCAATCCTCCTACTTTCCTCCCCAGGGATAAGGCGAGCGCTGCAGATCAGTAAGGAAAGGATATAATGAGTAAGTGGCATGAATTTTCCTACCCACTTCAAGGAGGCTGGTTTTGCATTTGCCTGGGGGCACAGGAGCTCCTTAATTGGTTTCTGAATTTCTCACAAAGGGAATTAGTCCACTATTGTCTTTTAGCTGTCTCCATGGGGGAAGGAGAGTCGGGGCTTCCCATTCCATTATCTTGATGATGTCATATCCCATTATTATACTTTTTGGTAATGAATTTTCTCTTATTGTCAATTTGTCAAACATTGTTACTTGCCAGTTTCTTTTAGTTACATTTTTGCTTAATGTTTTTTAATGAAAGCACACTGTTTTTTATAAAATATATTAATTATGGAATAAATTATAGAACCAAACAAAATAATTGTCTTCATTTATGCAGGTGTTTAAACTCTCTCCTTTCGGACTCCAGAAGAACTACCTAATGTTTGAACAAAAAAGTAACTTTCTTTATCTTTCAAACTCTCTGTTATTTATTGGCAAACTGTATCTTATTAAATTTTTAAATAGATTTTTCAATGTTAATCAACTAGGAATATATTGTGAAAAATGTTTTACAAGCATTAGATACATTATTGATTTTATTTCAACTTTTCTTAAAATTTTTGTTATTGCAAAACAAAGTTACCTGGGCACATAAAATACTTTTTAAGACTCAAAATCTTTAGTAATCTGATAGTTATTTCAATATTCCTTAAATTGTAGAAAATAAATCTGCAATTTGCTCTTATCACACAAGATAGTTTTGTCTCAATGTCCTGGGGAAGCAGACTGTCAGAAGTAAGGAGGGGTCACCACGAGCATCAGCAGAAGCAATGACTGAGGTTGAAACTCATTGTATCTTTGCTTGAAAATTTAAATTTTATTTATGACAAATGTACTATTTCGGATTTGTTCTTTCCTTAGATTAATGGATGACATAATGGAAGTGGCATAATCTCAGGAAAAATAAAATTAGTGAAGAAGTTTTTTATTGACAAAGATGACTTGTGTTCAATGTAAATCATTAAGTGTTATTAAAAGCATACAAGTTATGTCCAAAAATAAAAATTCAGCAAGGAAAGGTGACTTGCTGAGAACATAATAGGTGTATCTTCTGCATGTCTGTTGCCCATTTTTCAAGAAGTTTTTGTTTTCTGTGTGCTCAGTGAAGGGTGTTTTTCAGAAGCAATAAGATGTAGCAATTTTAAAAAATCTATTGTCTGAGTCCTGATTCTCAATAAAGAATAAGCATCATTTTGTGGTTCTAAATTGATTGAACTCCCTATGACTTCAAATCCTCTGAAATCCTTTGAGATCAAATAACTCGAAATTCTGGTCCTGCGCTGCTGGAGAGGAGTCAGTCTGGATCAGCACTAAGGCATGTGTGTTGCAGATTAACCTAACAAGTATGGCCAACCTTGCTACTCTTGTTGCTTTCAATCCACTGATTTTGAATTAATAAGTAGAAATAAGCATATACTATTCAACATAAATTATTATGCACTATAAATGATCAAATCCATATATATTGAATCTCCTTACTAATATACGCAAGACTCACACACATATTTCTTTGAGATGGTCATAATCGCCTCCCTGGACCTTAATTTTAGGAATGTACTTGCAACATTATTTGTCGATATGGATGCTTTTTCTCTGGCTTATTATGTTATCATTGTACATTGGATCCAGAATGAAATATTCTCATGCTCTGAACCAACGGACCATAAATAATACCACAAAGAAACAAAACAGGGTTACTGTTTTGGTTTGGGTTATTCATTCTCAATATCAAAGGAATGTTGGATTCTTGCAAATACTGTGTCGGGAAAGATGCCCTGGAATGCAGGTGATCCTCTAGGGTATCTTGTGGCACTTTTATGTCCCATATGAGGAGGGGCATTATCCTGCCCCCGAAATAATCAAACCTTGAAGATCCACATCCTTCATGAATAGAGGTTCTGTTCTCTTATAAGGTCAAGAGTCACAATGTAGAGCTGGAGAGGACAAAGGAGGGGAAAGGTGGGGGCGATTGTATGAAAAACAAAGGGAGATCAGTAGAATAGAGGAATAGGACCCAGGAGTGTGAGTCGGGGGTGGGGGGAGTGCCCGAGGGATGCTGGTCAAGTTATGTTATGTTCATGTACAAAAATGTATCAACAAATCTCACCATTATGCACATCTATATGCACCAATAAAAATGTGGAGAAAAAGTAAAAAATCTAAAAATTCAAGTTAACAAAAAGATTCCAAATAAGTCAAGGTGTTGCCCAAGGCCAAGGGAACATAAAATGTGTAGGAAAAGAAAAATGATAAATATCAGCAGTATGACTCATTACCAAGTGGTTACCTAAGGCAGTTTGGCCTCTGCCACTTCTCGATGTGTGTGCTTCCTGCTAGCCTATTTCTTCATTCCCTTTTAATTTTATTCAAGGATATAATAGTTCATTATTCTCTTTAATATAGTGTATAGTTTGCAGAATATTTAGATGTGTGTGTCTCTGAATTTAAGGAGTAATTAACACTACCTAAAGGTGAGGGTGTTGACTTTCACCCAGAAAGAGGTACAATGATTCCTGGGGGTTGCGTCCTTGTTTTTTTTCTGGAGAAGATGAATGGACCTTGATTGGACGAAGGATAGTCTCCCCGTGTAGAGCAAAAGGGTTACTTGGCCGTGGTTGTAGTGAAGTTCAGATACACCAGGCAGTGTGGATGGAGGCTGAGGATCTAAAGCAGTTGACGCGGTTACCAAGTCTTCCTCTCAGATTCAAGTCCTTCCTTCTGAAGTGAGCTGAATGATGCTGCTCTGAAACTCAGCCGGTTACATCTCACCTGTCAGCTGTTTTTTTTTTTTTTTTTAAATAGATTCTTCCAATAGAATAAAATAAAGGATGGTTGGAAAGTAGGACGAGGGAGGAGGAAGTCATTCCTTCCTTGCTATGATTTGAATGTGTTCCCCAAAGTTCATGCATTGGACACTTGATCCCCACCTAGCAGTGCTGGGCACGGGGTCTAATGTGAGATTCTCGGGTCCTGAGCTCTCTCTTTAGGTCTTCATTAATGCCTCTCTTGTGAGAGTGACTAGGTACTACAGAGTGGGATTGTTACAAAGGGGAGTTCAGCCCCCTCTTGCAAGCTTGCTCTCTCTCATGGGTCCTCCCTTGTCTTCTGTTGTCTGCAGTGGGAATGACATAGAAAGAAGTCCCTAGCCAATGGGGGTACTCCACCTTAGACTTCTCAAGTTCTAGAACTGTAAGAAAGGAATCTCCATTCTTTATAAGTTACCCGGCCTCGGGTATTCAGTTACAGCAGCACAAAATGAACCAAGGCATTCCTTCCTATTTCATGGTTCCTGTCAGCTACTCCTCGGAGCAGTTTCTATCCGAGACTGCGGAGAGTGACTCCAGGAGAGACCGGTTGACTCCCAGAGCGTTCACATCCCTCTGCCTCTCAAGACCCTGCCACCAGGAGGCCGCCTTCTCAGAGTCCCAACTTCCCAAGTCCTTTCTCCTAGCTCCAGAAACAACTGCTTCACTGGACAGTACTCTTTCCTCAGGGCTGAGGTCCGTCTTCCTAGCTTCTGAAGGACCTCCAGACACTCGCAAGTGCCGCCCCACTGAAGCTAGTCCACCAGCCCCTCTGCCAAGCTTCTCCAAGCTTCTCAGTCCTGACGACCCAACCTTTTCCTCTGCTCTGTTGGCCCTAGGAGGGGTGCTTCCTGCGCACATGACCGAGCTCTTACCTAGAGTTTCTTTTCCCCCTTTAGTCCACAAGTGTGCGTACAATTATTTATAATGAACTATTTCTGTTAAAATGTTGTTTTTTTTCCTTCAGTGGATATTGATTGTTACAATATGTTACCAAAAGTGATGTATATTCAGACTCTTTTTTCATTTCAATTCAATTTAATTCAGTATTTGGCCCCATTTAATTCAGTATTTGCCCCATATATAAGTTTAGAATTATCATTTGTATTTTATGTTCCTATGCTCAACCTTTCCATATATTTATATATGAGGGTTTTTTATTTTGTAAGCAACATATAGTTAGAATTTTTAAGTATAGTTTGGCAATTTTTATCCTTTAATTCAAGGATTTAAACCTATCCATTTTCCCTTCAAAAATTTTTTGTTTCTTTTCTTTTGTTTGAGACTGAATATACTTAAAATCATTACTTTTATTATTAATTCATTTTTTCTATTTCGTTTGGTAGCTTACTTATTTTTAACCATTTAGTATGTCCTTGATAGTAAAACTCATAACCCTTCACTTTATTTTGTTTTTTCTTTTTTTCCCCACCCATTCCCACCCCTTTTTCCTCTATACCATCCAAAGTTCCTTCATTCTTCTCTTCCCCCCATCACCTTCCTTGTTATATATTGTCATGCACTTATCAGAGAAAACATTCAGCCTTTGGTTTTTTGGGTTTGGCCTATTTCACTTAGCATGATATTTTCCACTTCATCCATTTATCAGCAAATGCCATAATTTTATTCTTCTTTATGGCTGAGTAATATTCCATTGTGTATATATACCACAGTTTCTTTGTCCTAATATATTAGTACTTATAATCATTTAATTATAATTATGCACCTTCTGATCTGGGTTCTTTTGGCAGTGCCAACAAATATTTTTATTCTGTAGATAATTTAAACAATATTTTAATTCTGTAGATAATTTAAACTACCACTCAGGACTTTGTTGTTGTTCAATCAATATTCATTTCAATTTGCCACGTAATGATCTTTTTTGCTACTTTTCATCCACTCCTGCGTTTCCCAACTCCCAGGGAGGTCATTTACCACCCATCAATAAAGCCCCCATTAGTATTTTCTAAGTATGAATTTAAGGCAACAAATTCTCCCAAATTTTTCTGCTATTTTCTTTCAGTACTTTGAGGATATCATTCCTTATCATCAAGTTCCTTTCTTACCGCGTCTTTTTTTTTTCTTCCTGTTAAGTCAGCTGTCACTCTTGTGATTGCTTCTTTGCAGATAAAGTGTCCTTCTTTTTCTCTGGCTATTTTTTCCATTTTTCCTGCTGACTTTTAGTTTTCAGCAGCTTTGCTTGGGTGTTATTAGCTGTGGTTTCCTAGTTCATATCCCTTATGCTTCAGGTTCACAACGTCCTTGAGTCTGCAGCTTTACTGTCTTTTTAATCCTTTCTTTGTGGGACTACAATTATAAAAATGTTGAATGTTTTCAGAGTGTCCCAAATGTTTGAAAGTTTTTTTTTTTTTTTAATTTTAAAAATGTATTTGCCTTTCTCTGTCTTAGTTTGGGTATTTTATTCTGATTTTAAATTTAGTATTTCCTCCTCTGCTTTTTCTAATCAAATTTAACCCATTCTTTGCACTATAATTTCAGTTATTAAAATTTCAGTCCTAAAATTTTCATTTGGTCTATATTTACAGCAGTTGTTTCTTGTCCACATTTTTCATTTTGTCTTTTAATTCTTTGAATATTTTAATTGCAGTTATTATTTAAAACATCTAATAACTCCATTTTCTGGGTTTGTCATGGGTCTGTGTCTATCATAATTTATTCTCTTGGTTTGTAATTAAGGGTTGCATTCTTATGTTGGGTTACTTCTTACTGAACACCAGATATGCAATATTAAAAATTAAAGAGGCGAGTTGATGTTTTGGATGATGTTATCACTCTCCCGAGTGACTTGGTTTTGTTTCAGACAGACAGGGAGGCTAGGATATTAGCCATTCCCAATAACTTTAATGTAATCATGAATTCAAAAGACTTGAATTCGGTCTTCAAGTCTCATATGGGTTGATCTGTTTCAAATTTATTCTTTGGGGGTAGCCATTTTGCATCATGACTAATTGCTTTTGGTCTTTTACAGAGTCTATCTATTGCTGAATTCTAAATTCCAAATTTTCCCCAGTCCTATAAGTCTCTTGAAAGTTCTGCTCCCCTTTACCTTTTTTTTTTTCTTTCATTTGCAGTAATGGGGATTGAACCCAGTGTCTCATGCATGCTAGGCAAGTGCTTCACCACTGAGCTACATCCCAGGTCCTCTGTACACATTTTTTGGGGGGATACGGCAGGCAGCCTTGAGATAAACCACAGTACCAAATTCTAAACTCATTATTCTAGACAATTTTCTCCCTTAGTCTTCAGCCCTGAAAATCTCTATTGACATAATAATTCTTTAATATCTTTACAAAAATTAAAAGAAAACACTCTCTGTGGATTTAATAACTCTTCTCAGGAAGGTATATGGAAAACGATATTCTAGCATGGTCATTCACAAGAATTCTCATGATCTCAAAATAATGATGCCACAGATAGTATTTATTGTTCTACACCAATCAAGGAAGCAACTATTGATTATAGCAAGCTGGTAAAAACCATAGTTCTTATAGGTAAGGGGAGACAATGAGTTGAGCATACTCCAATTTGAAAATCAACTTATTCATAGAATTAATCTGTGAAATTAAAGACTTGGGCATGAGACCAGAGTTGAGCATGTCTATTCCTAATAGATTGACTAATTTATTTCAGGAAAAAGTCTTCAGTTCAGCCTGGCATAAAGGCCTCTCTTGCATCTGAAAGTCTGGCTGTGAGTGAGGGGGACAGACTGAAGGGAAGTCCCTGGGATCAGACACCATTCTCCTCGTCTTGCCAGGGTCTTACAGACCTCTGTATTAATACAGAGTTATTATTACAGAGTTATACTGCCTTTCTGGTCAATGAAGTAATTTCTATTTGTAGCTGAACACTTCCTGATATTTGCTGTTAAAACTTTAAGTCTTCAGAATTCCATTCTCTGCCAGTAAATGATTGACCGTAGTTTCTGCCCCTCTTCTACCTGTTCCTCCTCATTCTGCCAACAGTAGAATGGCTTCTGTTTTCTCTTCAGTTTTCTCCAAGTTCTCTGAGTTGATCTTGCTCATTTTCCATACATTTACTCAGGCTTTTCTTGGCTCACTACCTCCCCTATTTGTTTTGAACCTTTTTCTGGAATTTGTCTTATTATCATTTTCAGTCATTTCAATAAAGTCTGGGAAGGAAAGAGGTAGTCATAATTACTAGTTGTTCATCTTGAATTCAAATCCAAACTTAATTTGTCTTAATACAGACTATTTCCGTGAAATTAATTTAACATTTATGAATCTGCTCTTCTCAGAAGAGAATTTAATTGAATTGAAGATGAATTTTACTTTGTAATTTATTATTTTTTAACTCTAACTTATTGTTAGGTGAACATTCTAGGTAGAGACAAATAACTTTTTAATGATTCTTCTAACCAAAATTTCAGATTTTTTTAGACCCAAACATGCTTATGCTTTTGTTTCAGGAATAAAGGAAGAACAATCTAGATTCCAGGAGTTAGATTAGTGTAATGAAATTTTCCTTTATGAGGTTCATCAATAAAAATTCCCTCTGTGAATTTATGAATTTGGGCAGAAGGTGAAAGTTTAAAAGCACATTTTAGCAAGCTAGATACCAGCATCACACTCAGCTACGTCTCATACACCAGTGATGTGCACATCCTTTGTAAAACTTAAATTGCATACTAAGTAATGGCAGCGACATTGTTTTTAAAATAATAAACTCTTACTTTTAAAGATCTAATGTACGTGTTTCTATCAGTCAAATAATTGGATTTTAGTTTCTATCTCTGGGCATGGGTAAGGGTTGGGTATTTCATTTTTTCTCTTTTTTCAATTTTTTTTTCTTGTGGAGAAAATACAGCTCCAGGAAAAGTGATAGCAAAAGAATAATGCAGCGCTGGTTGGGAGGAGGCATATTCTTTTTTGGAAATGGGTAGGGAGAGTGCGATCTTGTTTCAGCCTGAGGCAAATCGCCACTCCGCAGCAGAGGAGAGCTCCACTAGCAGGGGCGTCCATGACAGGGACTTCCCATTGGTGGCTCCCCAAGCCAGGCGCCATACCAGTGCTGGCAGAGGGGAATTAAATGAACTGTTGGAACGTGACAAGATGACGGTGCAATCCCGTGCTCCAGCGGCTTCCGTGACCCGTGGCCAGCGTGCTCAGTCTCTCCTCCTCAGCATCTCAGCTTGCTCAGTACCTGCCACGTGGTACCTGGTTCCTTTTGGTCTTCTGGCTGAAGCTGTAAATATTTGACTCTTTCTTTGATTGATGAGTGCCGCAGGACAGAAATGTAATTGCTTTGACTATGCTGCAGTAAGTGGATATTCCCTTTGGAAACTCAACTTGCTTCGTTTAGACCCAAACATGCCCAGCAGATGCAGATGATCAACTCCCAGCATATGATACAAGCGGATATCTTTCCCTTTTATGTTCTGTTTTTAATGTAATAGCAAACTAACATCTGTTGCTCTGAGCATCACAAATCTGTTCTTTTCAATGTAAAGGTTTGCTGAGCATTGATATTTTACTAAGAATAGAATACGTGTGGCAATTAGGCTGTGCCACATTTTCATGTCAGATTCAGATGTTCTTTGGAAAGGTCATTGTTGTGCATGTGCAACCTACTGAGCTGGGCTGCGGTGATGGATGTAGTTACTAGGTGAGATGATGTAAATGGGGATGCTCTGGGAGTGTGTAAAGGGAAGAGAGGAAAGGGCATTGGTGGTGGAGGGGTGATCCAGTACTGCCTATGCCTTCTCACACAGTCTTAGAGTTTGGGCTTCACAGAACATAAGAAATGTTACTACATCCTCTAAGAATTTGAGTATCTGCTGTGACATCCTTTGATACATCTGTGAGCCTTTTCTAGCTCCCAATTTAGACCCTTGGGTACAGTAAGTAATGGAATCATGGGGCTGCAACATTCTCCTTAATGCAATGAAGAAATATTAGAATAGACCTAACAGGACACATCAAGAGCTTAAAAACCACCTTAATATGAAGAGCATTATTTTTAGTGGTATGTTAACTCATATTTATAGAGAGCGGTAAAAATTAAATGTAGATCACTGTATAAGATGTACCTGTTCATTTGTTTCTCTGATGAAAAACTCTTGGTTGCATTGCGTGTCTGTGTGTTGCTGACACTAACATTGTTGGCTGCTGAGAGAACACAGTGAAAGAGCACAGCTCGAGGCTACCGAGCGTGACATTTAGATGATCCTTCAGAACCTGAACACATTATGCACATGCTACCTTTTTAAATAAGTCCAAAAAAAGCAACAGCAAACAAATATACCTGAAACAGGATGAGACAATTGCTCAATATATTTTTGAAATAGAATCTTTCATTAATTATGATACCTGAAACAGTGGCTTTGGATAGTATGTCCAACTGCTACCCACCTTTCAGCCCTACACTACGAGAGCTTTTATGTCTAAGCATTCTCTTCTTTCCAATGGCTTATATAGGTACATAAGCATGTATATACTCGGGTACTCAGGAGAAGAGTGAATTATAAACTTTATAAAGAAGTTGGAGAATTAACTGAAGCAAGAAAAATTTGAAAGACTGAAAAGCTGGTTCTTTGATTTAATCAACCAGATGAAGCATCTGTTATGCCATAGGATAAAATAATAACATGGTGGGGGGGCTCAGTGATGAGGCACTGCAGCAGTAAGGTTTCCAAAGCTATCAGGCATTCTTCTTGAGAATGATTGGAACTGTCAAGACACAAAAGGGTGGCTGGGGACATTGAAGTGGTGATCTATATTTCATGCTGCCCTGGGCAGAACAGGAGCAGCAACATGAAATAGTAAAAGGAGTTTTAGATCGGGTCAAGATGTTGTGAAGGAGACATGTTTGTACCAAGTGGGCATTAATCCCATCATTGGATGGTATTCACCATTTAAGATAATAGTCATTAAATAATTACAGATGATATAATATTAGGTTACTTCTATTGACCTTAATTGTGAAATATATTGTTAGTGACTGTTGGATTTGATTTGTTGATTTAAAGATGACTCATGGTTGAAAACAAACTATAGCATTATATAAATTAATATTTTTTACTTGGTGAATGCTCTGAGCAGAAAATCATCTCCATCTAAGACAAATAACTCCCAGTGGGGAGGAGACTAGAAGGGAGCAAAGGGGTCTTTTGTTCGGTTGTGTGGTGTTGGGCCCAGGGATCATGGGGGAAATTAGGTCCATAATTTTTTAGAATACATCAAAGTTCTTAGAAAATATCCATCCTTTACAAAATGCAAAACCTAGCTTAACAAAATATCAGAAAAAAATATATTCCATTAAGGAACCCAACCCCTATTGTACTCACTCTGATATTTAAATTACTCATATGTTGGAAACCCAAGTTTTTTGTTTAGAATTTACATGACCATTTAGTAAGTAGTCTCATATATTGCCGCCCACAGCAACAATTGTGCGGGTATTTATCGGGGGCGGAATGGGAATAAACTACTTTTCCTATAGTAATTTATAAGATACTTTTCACTAATTTATAGAGGAAGAGAGACTTTGAGAGGAAGATAGGCTTTGCTTAGAGGAAGAGAAACTTTGCTTATGAGGAAGAGAGACTTTGCTTAGAGGAAGAGTAACTTTGCTTAGAAAGTTTTAGAGAAAGCGAGGCTTCTACGTTTATCAGAGATCTATTTCTTCTTAGGATTCCACTGCTTCTTCTTGAAGGTGCGTCCTGCATCCTGTGAACAAGGTGCTATCTATCTGAGGGCTAGCTGCTTCTTCTAACTGCTGCTTCTCTCTGCTAGCTGCTGCTCCTTGCCTTCTGCCTACTGCCCGCTTATATTCCCTCCAGGAGGCGGAGGGCGGGGCCACGCTAGATGAGATCAGGTGAGAAGCCAGCTGCCCTATCACCGCAAAGGTCAAAACTAGCAGGCATGAGCAGGAGCACTCGGGAACACCTGTGCACGCCGTTGTGTGCGTGGACTTAATTGAATACGGCCAATGATAAATCACCTGGGTGTGCTTATGTTAATTAACCTCCTCACTGCTGATGTGATCAAAGCAACCTCCAGCTGGCCGCCAGGCACCATCCCAGCGCAGCCCACATGGCACAGCCCCCAACACTCACAGACACCAGGAAACATTGTACAGTTCTTTTCTCTTAAATCATGATCTGAATATTGTCTTAACTCTGCTTTTATAACTGATGCCCTGAAAGAAATTGGAAGACTGGATGAAAACTCTGTCCCAATGTTGAATTGCCACACACAGTTAATCTCTGACTTGCCAAAGCTTCAGTCGTGGGGCACCCAACGGCAGGGTCTGAGCACCTGATTTTAAAGTGGAGTTCATTCTCTATTACCTTGAGTAGGTCATACCTGGGGCTGTTTTCTCCATTACCCTGTTTATTTACTTTACTGTGGAGTAATTGTATCAGGGTATAATTATTTTATGAACTATGAAGTAGAGGAAGGAAGATTAATAGAAATAGTTTTTGAATTTTTCAACATTCTGGTTACCTCTGCTCATTGTTGTCTGCACTGGAATCTGAGAGCATCACAGTTTGCGTGAATCATCCTGAGGGTTTTCACCTGCTCTTCAATATGACAGAAGACATCTGAAAGAGGAAATTGTCAACGGGTTGAGGGCCCTTCACCAGGGCAGTACCTGTGTAGTCAGCCCGTTACTCACTACATAAAGCAAATGGAACACAATCGAGGGAGGGGTCTATGTGAGAATAACCATGAACCATGTTAAATCAATGTTGCAGAGTAAATTACTGCATGGGTTTTAACACTCTTAGTGTTTTTAGTGACAAATTATTTATGGCATACAATTGCATTATAATACTGAATGAGAATTACCAATAAATTTGTCAATTGTTTTTCCTAAGGTTTGTCAGTGGTATAGCTTCAAATGTAAAATAATGGTCAGACACACATTTGGAATAGCCTCGTTGCCAGAATACTTCAGCTGAAGGATTCCTTATATAGCCCACCAAGGCACCATTTAATCCACTGCAGCTTTTTTCCTGAAAGTTGCCCAAGATTCCTCCAAAATTGAACACGCATCTCAAAGATCTGTTATTTTCAGAAAGAATTCAAATGCTGACACATTTAGAGAGCAACTGAAATGGGGTTGAATAAACATAAAGTTTTTGAGTTGTACAGAGTTTTCAGCCTTAGGGGGGACATGATCTAGAGTAAGTTAAAATAATATGAGGTAAGACATAAAGTTCGCTTTAGGAGTTCAGGCAATTCTTTCATTTAATCATGTTTTTCTTCTATGTGCACTTTTCTACAAAAATTAGAATAAAACCCTGAAATTTGAGGAGCAAATACTATTTTTCTTCATGAACATAGCAAAGAACTCTGTACATTGGCCATAAAATAGAACAGCTGCTTTTTCTTTCTTTCCTGGACACAAGGGGACCTTGAGTGTGGCTTTCTTCTTGTTACTGAGCTAGCATTGGCACTGGAGGGAGAAGCACATAAAGGTGACGAGAGTGTAAAGGGCCAGTGGCTCCCATGCAATTTACATCACCGTCAATGAAGAGAGTGATAATCTTGAAGAATGACCCTGTGTGTAGGGTTGCCTCCTGTGTATGTATTATTTCACTTTTTCCTGATAACAACCTAGTGAGTTGTGCACTATTGTCATGTTCCATTTTACAGATGAGAAGACAGAGATTTAAAAGTTATGTCATTTTGTCAGATTTATAGAAGAAGATCTAAATTGCCAAAAGATTTGAACTCTAATATGCTGGCATATCCATCAAGTACATTCAGCCCCCAAATAGAATCTGTTTTAAAAGGGGAATCAAATACATATATTATGGTTATAGGTCAAACTTTTCCAAAATGTGTTACAGAAGATCTTAACAAATATTTTGAAAAATATTTCGATGAAAAAGAACATCGATGGGTCTGTAAGATTGGAAACATAAGCCTAAATAAAATTAAATGAATTTCTTCATTGGTTGATTTTCCAGAACATGTACTAGGAGGATCCCCAAAAGGAACGTATATTATGTCATGTTTCCTGGACTGCTGTGCACTTAACTTTTTCCCCTCAGAAACTTGCTTTGAGAAATATTCTCGATAAGCCTGATTTACAAGGTAAATAATCTGCTCAGAATGACTTAAGCATTCTTCTAGGCCTGGGATCTACTAGGAACTGGATTCCTTCTTTGAGGTCTAGATCTTTCTCTCTCTCTGTAATGGCTCACAGGTTAATGGCCTTCATCAATGTTTCTCACTGGTGTTCATACCTGTGTTGGAGACTCCCACCCTCAGTTTTGATGGTTCCTTATAAGGACTCACAGAACTTTCTGAAGCTATTATATGCATGGTTATAGTTCATTACTGTGAGAGGATATGGATTAAAATTAGCAAAGAAAAAAGTGACATGAGAAAAAATTTTGAAAATATGATGAACAAGATCCTAGATGCTTTTTTCCAGTGAAGTGGCATGGACAGGTTTATTTCTCTCACAAACCATGTATGTGTGAGAAAGTATGTAGTTCATACATAGTTATACCTATGTGGGAAAACACAGGCTGAAGGGTGCAGGCCAGGGAAACTCACCTGAGCTTTGGTGTCCAGGAGTACCACGGGGGATCACCACATGTCTACAGGACTGATCTCAGCCACTCACATTGCAGCCTCCCACAGAGAAACACAGGCATGAATTGCATTTGTTAGCATAGACTATATGGTTGGGTAGAATGGTACACCCTGTAGAGAAAAGATAAGAATAAACTAAAACTCATGGAAATATGCTGAATAGTGGGCAGCAGTGTATTGATTGTGAGAAAAGTATAAACATTGGGAAGTATTTAAGTTAAAACTTGGAAAGTGACTTCTAAATGAACAAAAGAAAAAAATTGGAATAAAGTAAAATATATGCCTTAAGAGACAAAAAGAAGAGAAAAATGTCAAAATCTGAACAAAAATCATGAAATATTTTCTGAACAAAAATCATGGTCCAAATAAATCCAGTTATATTAATAATTAGGACATAAGTGATTAAAGTAAATACTACAATTAAAAGATAAAAGTTAAAATCTACTACATACTATTTAGTATGAAGAGATTGGAAAATCCAGGTCAAAAATTTAAAAATAGAAAGATTAAAAATATAACCAAATGAATAAGAATTTTAAAAAACTGATAGCTATATGGGTAGAGTACAAAACAAACTGTAAGGTAAAGGTATTGCCACAGGTAGAAGATGTGCTGATGTAACGAAGAGAGGTTCTATTTCCTGGAGAGATATAGCACTTCAACACACAGTGCATCTGTATGTTACATGCAAAGGTATAAAGAAATCTTGACTGTAATAAGGAAAAATAGGCACATTCATAATCTTAGTGGGAGAGCCAAACAAATTTACTCAGAATCTAAAAGAGTAAAAAAAAATCATTTTATGTTTCCAATATCAACTCCACTTATAATCGAAGTTGCCCTTCTGGAATTAAGTAGTAATTTCTTACAGTGACATGGATAGATAAATAACCCCAACTAGAAATTAGGACAAAAGAGAACTGAGATGAAGTATTTGCCTCCCCAGATCCTGGAACAGACTCTAAGACCATTTTATTGAATTCATCCTAGCAATTTTGTCTGATTGGTGTGATGATGTAATGGAGGTTCCGGAATCAGATTTATATTATGAAGCATAAAAAAAAAGTATGTGCATTTAATTTAGGGTGAAAATGAATGAATGGTGTTGATGCAACTGATCATAAGAAAGAAAATTAAAATGGAAACTTGTTCACTTTGGGTTGATAAAAAGAACTTTTGAACCAAGAGTAAAAACAGAAGCTACAAGAGAAAGAAATCATACTTAAACTGCATACCATTTAAAGATTACTTTGGAATCCAAAAGATAAAATGAAAGCATTCAAATTATAGATATGAGAAAATATTTGCACATGATGACAAAGGGTTAATGTTTTTTAAAAAGCTGAGAGCTCATATAATTTGACAAAAAAAGTACAATTAAGTTCCTCGTCTCAAAAAGAAAGAAAACAGCAAAGGATATAATTAGAAAATTCACAAATGGTAAGAAAACATATTAAAGGATGCTCAAATTCAATAGTATTAGATAATATGAGAACATCAGTAAGATGTCATAAATAACCATCAGATGGCCCAAAACTCAAGAAGGACAATTCACTTGTTGCTAATAAGAGTGTGGGGTAAAGAGAATTTCCACATTTTGTTGGTGGATGTTTCATGTGTTACAGGCCTTTTAGATGCTGTTGATAGATTGTAAAGGCAATTTTTTAAGACATGCAAATAATCCTTATATGTGTGAAAGCTTTAAGTGTAAAAAGTAATCCTACAAGATAGAGTCTGCACATGGAGATCAACTTCGGTTGGGATGGCCTGTTTAAAGGAAGAAAATGCAGGGTAGAAGACCTCTTTGGTCTTGTCCTCACTGCCACCACCCCCAGGAACAGAATTCCTTTGTCATGAGGCCCTCTGACATCTCCATACCTCCCGCCTCTGCTTTGGCCAGGACTACTTTTCATTCTTGTCCCGTCCAGCTTCACAATTCCGTTTAATTAGCAGTGCCTCTTTGGTATCTTCCCAGATGCTTTGAGTTTTGATTCCCCTCTGCTACTGTAACTATTTGTTTCCATGGCAACCAGAACATTCTTGAAATTATCCTGTAATCAATTATTAATTTCAGGTCTCTTGTACTATATCCTAAACTCCTTAATAAGGACAGTGATCATGTGTTTATTTACTGTGTATGTGCAACATAGTCAGAAACTGAATTGCTTTAAAGAACCTTGTGATCATAACATTGGAGTTTTTTTTTTTTTTTTTTTTTTTTGACTTTTTGGTATTGGGGCTTGAACTCAGGGGCACTCCACCACTGAACCCGAGTCCTATTTTGCATTTTTTTAAATTTAGAGACAGAGTCTCACTGAGTTGCTTGCTTAGCAACTCGCTGTTGCTGAGGCTGGCTTTGAACTCTCAATCCTCCTGCCTCAGCCTCCTGGGCTGCTGGGATTACAGGTGTGCACCACCGCAACCGGCATAACATTGGGGTTCATCACTCTATTCTCAATCCTAGACATGATCACTGAGGCATATAGAAGCTTAATAAACATTTACTGAATAAATTTTTAAATGAGTGTGCCAGAAACAGCTAATTTCCAATAGAAGCAGTATCTATAGTAAAAAATGCTTTCTAATATCCACCACTAAGTTAATCCTTCTAAAGGAGGAAGGTATCCATGCTGTACTCTTAAAACCTAGATGCATGTCTTCCATCATTTTCTAGGTCCAGCCCTGCCTGAGCCCTGAGCTCAACTCAACCACTCCAGAAGTTCTGACTTGAAGGCAGCTGGGTCGCCTGCTATAGATGTCGTTCCCAACGCACACAGAACAGGCATGCCTCTTAGCTGCAAGCAATAAGAACCAACTCTGGTAATGCTAACTTAAAACTAAAAATGAGTTTATTTTGAGGTTATTGAAGCTCATAGAACCTGACTGGGATGTAGAGAGAGATCATGGGAGGCAGGTCTGAAAGTCACAGCAGGTATGACACAAGAGCAGGCATCGCTGTGTGCTGTTGCTACTCTAGCCACGCATCTGACCTCGAAGTCCCCTTGGCCTTCCCTGGCACCGTGAGATGGAGCATCAGGCTCCTGCATTAGTGAGAGGTGGCCATTTTCTCTCATTCCTACTCCAAGAGAAAGAGGCTAATGGCAAGGACCTGTAGGCCACTAGACAGCCAATTAAGAGAAAGAAGCCCATGTCAGAGGGTTTTGATACAAAGTGTTACCCATCAATGGGAACACCTCATCCCCAAACCTAAAACTGAGGCAAATCAGGAAATAATGGAGCCTCAAGAGAGGGATTCAAATGTGTTCATTAAAAAATGTTTTGGCACATGTTAACATTATGATGTGTTATCCCCTTGGACTTCAGAGGACATCAGAGACTAGACTTTAAGAATGCAAGGATGAATTTTTAAAACATTAACTAATATTAGAATCCTTAGAATCAATATTTGACTTGCCACCTGCTACTAAATAGAACTGTGTGCCTTTTAGGTATAGGAGCCTAGCCACATGATGGATTTCAAAGAGATGTAAAGAGAAGGAAGCATAGCAGGAGGTGCTGGAGAGGCTTGGGTTCCTGGGCCTGGGTGTGGCAGGAGTATGGAGCTGACTGAGTTTACCGTTAGTTGGTGCAGAAGCTCACAGCAGGCTGGGATGGGTGTGTAACTTAGCTTTCCACGCGCGCCTTGTATCTAAAACTGTGTAAGAAGCTGCGGCAAAGGGGAAAGGAAACATTTCCTATTCCTTAGTTAGCATTTCCCAGAATATTTCATAAACTAAACCCAGAAACGTTTAATTTGGAGAATTCTTTGGTGTCACTGAAGTCAATGGAATAGATGAGGAAAAATCTTAGTATAGAGCCAAAATATTTTTGCATATGAATAAAACATGGGAAAGAAACCATTGCAAATGAGCACATAGCTGTCAAGGGAAAAATGGCAAAATTGTTCACAAATGCTGCAGGAGTACTACCTCATCAGGGGTTAATATTTTGAGGATCGATATTGATGGATATGGAATCCTCATGTAATTCAGAAATACACTTACATCCCAATTTCTGATCATTTTTGCATGAGATTAAAACTAATAAATACATGCAGCATAAAGCCTCTTATGGTTGTGGTATCAGGTAGGGGTAGAGGTACCTCTGCATGTCTATGCTCATGAGGGTAAGGAGAAAATGACAGTCATCGGTGTGCAGATGTTTTCTCACTTTGAAAATGTGGCTCCCTCTAAGTTCTTGATGACTTTCATGCTAAATGGGGAACATGACTTGTGATATCATATGCAGAGAGTAATGAGCAAATTTGGTTGATGAGATTATTTTTGGCAGAATTAAATGAACACAGGGGAATTGGCTCCTCAGGGTCCCAGAGTGACTGGTGTTGGTGTAAATGGTCTCCTTGTGAAGTCAGTCCAATGTGAGATAGACCTATGATTCAGTACTTTTGTCTTTCAAAATATTTTAGGCCTAAATCAATTGCTTTGTTAATTTTCCAATTTATCCTATCCCTGGATACATTGCTGTAAAATGCACACCAAAATAATGTCTTGTGGTCTGGTATAAATCTGAACAATCTACATGGGAAGTTTAATTGATTCATCCTAAACTTGATTTAATGATAGCAATTATTGTTGAGTGAAGTTTCCTTGAGTGAAATAACCTTTTTCAAGATTTAAGAATTAATCTTTCTACCTATACCTTTAGTAATTCAAAGAAAAAAAAAACAATTGAGAATTCTCCTATTTAAAAAGTAACTATTATATAGATTGAATCCAAAAACTTTGAGACATGTTTCAGTATCTGTTCACAAAGACTTAATATTCTCAAGAAAGAAAGAGCGCTAGAGGTGCAAAATTAAATCTTGAGATTCTCATTCTCAGTGAGCAGCTCTGAGAAGGAAAGAAAAGGACTGTTACTTCAGTCTCCACTGGTCCTTAGTAAGTATCTGTTATATAAGAAAAATTCAAGAGAGAAGGAAGGAAAGGGAGAGAAAGAAGGAGAGAGAAAGAAAGAAAGAAAAAATGAGAAAGAGAGAGAGAGAGAGAGAAGGGAAGGAAGGGGAAGGGAGGAGAGAGAAAGTGATGTGATGGAGAAAAGCAGGACGGAAGGAGAGAGGAGTTCTTAATGGTAGAGAAAGATAACAGCAAACAGAAGAGTAACAGATGACCCAAGGTCTAGAACTATCTGACAGCGAAGGTTTATATCAACTATGATAAAAATGCTAAAGAAGCTAGTGGAGAAGGTGGAACAGTCTCAAAAGAGAAAGTTTAAGGGGGTCGTCTAGTGGAAATGAAAAATTCCAATAGTCAAATGGAAAGGTAGGAGCAACGGAAATGTGATATTAGAAATGGAATAATTATTAAAATGTAGTCAACCGAAGGCTGTACACAGCAAGTGAAAAGATCAGTAAAATAGAAAACAAGCCAACAGGAAGCATATAAATTAAAGTATGAGCAGTGAAGAGAGACGTGAAAACATTATTCAAGAAATACAAAGCCATAGGAAAGGAGTGTTACTGGAGTCTTTGGGGCAAAAGAAATCTCTGAGCAATCATGATTGAAAACTTTCAAAATTTGATAAAAGGTTTGAACCCCCAGGTCCAAAAAGCTCAGCAAATCTCAAGCCAGGGAAAAGCAAGCAACCACAACACCAAGCTTATTTTGGCCAAGCTGCTGAACCTCTAGAAAAAGAAGAAACTGTGAAAACAGCCTGGGGGTGGGGAATAGAGACACATTTCAAAGTTGGAAAAATGGGAGGAAATATAATTGACTTTTTTTAAAAAATTCATTTTTATCATAAACAACTGAGATACATCTTGTTTCTCTGTACATGAAGTACAGGCATACAATTTGTGTAATCATACATTTACCTAGGGTTATAGTTTTTGATTTGTTCCGTTATTTTTCTTTCTTGCCCCCACCCTCCCACCCCTCTTATCCTTCTATACAGTCCTTCCTCCATTCTTGCCCCTCTCCCACCCCCCATTATGTGTCATCATCTGCTTATCAGCGAGATCATTCATCCTTTAGTTTTTTGAGATTGGCTTATCTCACATAGCATGCTATTCTCCAATTTCATCCATTTGCCTGCAAATGCCATAATTTTATTATATTTTTATGGCTGAGTAATATTCCATTGTATATCTATACCACGGTTTCTTTATCCATTCATCAATTGAAGGGCATCTAGGTTGGTTCCACAATCTGGCTATGGTGAATTGAGCAGCTATGGACATTGATGTGGCTGTATCTCTGTAGTATGCTGATTTTAAGTCCTTTGGGTATAGGCCCAGGAGTGGGATAGCTGGGTCAAATGGTGGTTCCATTCCAAGCTTTCTGAGGAATCTCCACACTGCTTTCCAGAGTGGCTGCACGAATTTGCAGCCCCACCAGCAATGTATGAGTGTAACTTTTCCCCCACATCCTCACCACAACATATTCTTGATAATATTCTTGATAATCGCCATTGTAATTGGGGTGAGATGGAATTGTAGGGTAGTTTTGATTTGCATTTATCTTATTCCTAGACATGTTGAACATTTTTTCATATATCTGTTTGCTTGCACATCTTCTTCTGTGAAGTGTCTGTTCATTTCCTTAGCCCATTTGTTGATTGGGTTATTTGTATTCTTGGTGTAGAGTTTTTTGAGTTCTTTATAGATTCTGGAAATTAGCGCTCTACCTGAAGTATGAGTGGCAAAGATATTCTCCCACTCTGTAGGCTCTTTCTTCACATTGCTGATAGTTTCCTTTGCTGAGAGAAAGCTTTTTAGTTTGAATCTATCCCAGTTGTTGATTCTTGCTTTTATTTCTTGTGCTGTGGGAGTTCTGTTAAGGAAGTCTGATCCTAAGCTGACATGTTGAAGATTTGGACCTACTTTTTCTTCTATAATATGAAGAGTCCCTGGTCTGATTCTGAGGTCCTTGATCCATTTTGAGTTGAGTTTTGTGCAGGGTGAGAGATAGGGGTTTAGTTTCATTCTGTTGCATATGGATTTCCAGTTTTCCCAGTACAGTACCATTTGTTGAAGAGGCTATCTTTTCTCCATTGCATATTTTTGGCACCCTTGTCTAGTATGAGAAAATTGTATTTATTTGTGTTTGTGTCCTCTATTCTTTACCATTGATCTACCTGTCTATTTTGTTGCCAATACCATGCTGTTTTTGTTACTATTGCTTTGTAATAGAGTTGAAGGTCTGGTATTGTGATACCCCGTGCTTCACTCTTCCTGCTAAGGATTGCTTTAGCTATTCTGGGTTTTTTATTCTTCCAGATGAATTTCATGATTGCTTGCTCTATTTCTGTGAGGTACGTCATTGGGATTTTAATTGCAATTGCATTGAATCTGTATAGCACTTTTGGTAGTATGGCCATTTTGACAATATTAGTTCTGCCTGTCCAAGAACATGGGAGATCTTTCCATCTTCTGAGGTTTTCTTTAATTTCTTTCTTTAGTGTTCTGTAGTTCTCATTGTAGAGGTCGTTCACCTCTTTTGTTAGATTGATTCCCAAGAATTTTATTTATTTATTTTTTTGAAGC
Source organism: Sciurus vulgaris (assembly GCF_902686455.1). NCBI lineage: Eukaryota > Metazoa > Chordata > Mammalia > Rodentia > Sciuridae > Sciurus > Sciurus vulgaris. The sequence continues at coordinate 10,178,962 of NC_136469.1, forward strand.
TATTGTGAATGGGGTAGTTTTCCTAACTTCTCTTTCTGAAGATTCATCACTTATGTATATAAATGAATTGAATTTATGAGCATTGATCTTATATCCTGTTAATTTACTAAATTCACTTATGAGTTCTAAAAGTTTTCTGGTGGAATTTCCTGGTTCCTCTAAATATATAATCATGTCATGAACAAATAAGGATAGTTTGAGTTCTTTTCCTATATGTATCCCTTTAATTACCTTGGTCTGTGTAATTGCTCTGGTTAGAGTTTCGAGGACAATATTGAACAGAAGTGGTGAAAGAGGGCATCCTTGCCTTGTTCCAGTTTTTAGGGGGAATTCTTTCAGTTTTTCACCATTTAGAATGATATTGACCATGGGATTAGCATAGATGGCCTTTACAATGTTAAGGAATGTTCCCACTATCCCTATTTTTTCTAGTGTTTTGAGCATTAAGAGATGCTGTATTTTATCAAATGCTTTTTCTGCATCTATTGAAATAATCATGTGATTCTTGACTTTAAGTCTGTTGATATGGTCAATTACATTTATTGATTTCCGAATGTTGAACCAACCTTGCATCCCTGGGGTAAAACCCAATTGATCATGATGCACTATCTTTTAAATATGTTTTTGTATGTGATTTGCTAAGATTTTGTTGAGAATATTGCGTCAATGTTCATTAAGGATATTGCTCTGAAATTTCCTTTCCTTGATGTGTGTCTGTCTGGTTTAGTTATCAGGGTGATATTGACTTCATATAATGAGTTTGGGAGGGTTCCCTCCTCTTTTATTTCATTAAATACTTTGAGAAGTATTGGAATGAGCTCTTCTTTAAATGTTTTGTCAAACTTGGCTGAGAACCCATTTGGTCCTGGAGTTTTCTTTGTTGGTAGGCTTTTGATGACTTCTGCTATTTCATTACTTTAAATTGATCTACTTAAATTGTGTATTTCCTCCTCCTTCAGTTTAGGCAATTCATATGTCTCTAGAAACAAGTTGATGTCTTTGAGATTTTCTATTTTGTTGGGGTATAGATTTTCAAAATAGCTTCTAATTATGTTTTGTATTTCACTCATGTCTGTTGTGATATTTCCTTGTTCATTTCGAATTTTAGTAATTTGAGTTTTCTCTCTCCTTCTCTTTGTTAGTGTGGCTAAGGGTTTACCAATTTTGTTTATTTTTTCAAAGAACCAACTATTTGTCAATATTTTCGATTGTTTCTTTTGTTTTGATTTCATTGATTTCAACTCTGATTTTAACAATTTCCTGTCTTCTACTACTTTTGGTGTTGCTCTGTTCTTCTTTTTCTAGGGCTTTGAACTCTAGTGTTAGGTGGTTTATTTGTTGATTTTTTCTTCTTTTATTGAATGCAGTCCATGAAATAAATTTTCCTGTAAGTACTGCTTTCATAGTGTCCCAGAGATTTTGATATGAGGTTTCTTTGTTCTCATTTACCTCTAAGAATTTTTAAATTTCCTTCCTGATGTCTTCTGCTATCCATTCATCATACAATAGCGTATTATTATTCTTTTTTTACTATATGTTGTATAAGTTTATTTAAATAAAGTTTCTCTTAGAGACTGAACTATAGAGATAACAAGGAGATAAGTGGTTGCCTGGAACTTGACATGGATCATGTATTGACTTCTGATAGTGATAGGGAACATCTTTGGATAATGAAATGCTATAAAACTGAATTACAATGATGATTTAAAAACTGAATTTACCAAGAAGTCATTGCACTTAACAATGGATTTTTTTTTCTGGTTTTCCTTTTTTTTAATTGTAAACAAATGGGATACATGTTCTTTCTCTGTTTGTACATGGAGGTAAGGCATACCATTTGTGTAATCATAAATTTATATAGAGTAATGTTGTTTGATTCATTCTGTTATTTTTTCTCCCCCCCACCCCTCCCACCCCTCTTTTCCCTCTATACAGTCCTTCCTTCCTCCATTCTTGCCACCCTCCTTAACCCTAACCCTAAACCTAACCCTAACCCTAACACTAACCCCTCCCAACCCCCATTATATGTCATCATCCACTTATCAGCAAGATCATTCCTCCTTTGGTTTTTTGAGATTGGCTTATCTCACTTAGCATGATATCCTCCAATTTCATCCATTTGCCTGCAAATGCCATAATTTTATCATTCTTTATGGCAGAGTAATATTCCATTGTATATATATGCCACAGTTTCTTTATCCATTCATCAATTGAAGGACATCTAGGTTGGTTCCACAATCTGGCTATGGTGAATTGAGCAGCAATGAACATTGATGTGGCTGTATCTCTGTAGTATGCTGATTTTAAGTCCTTTGGGTATAGGCCAAAGAGTGGGATAGCTGGGTCAAATGGTGGTTCCATTCCAAGCTTTCTGAGGAATCTCCACACTGCTTTCCAGAGTGGCTGCACGAATTTGCAACCCCACCAGCAGTGTATGACTGTACCTTTTTCCCCACATCCTCACCAATCCCTATTGTTGCTTGTGTTCTTGATAATCGCCATTCTAATTGGGGTGAGATGGAATTGTAGGGTAGTTTTGATTTGCATTTCTCTTATTCCTAGACATGTTGAACATTTTTTCATATATCTGTTGATTGCTTGTACATCTTCTTCTGTGAAGTATCTGTTCATTTCCTTAGCCCTTTTGTTGATTGGGTTATTTGTATTCTTGGTGTAGAGTTTTTTGAGTTCTTTATAGATTTTGGAAATTAGTGCTCTAGCAAAAGTATTAGTGGCAAAGATATTCTCCCATTCTGTAGGCTCTCTCTTCACATTACTGATAGTTTCCTTTGCTGAGAGAAAGCTTTTTAGTTTGAATCTATCCCAGTTGTTGATTCTTGCTTTTATTTCTTGTGCTGTGGGAGTTCCGTTAAGGAAGTCTGATCCTAAGCTGACATGTTGAAGATTTGGACCTACTTTTTCTTCTATAAAATGAAGAGTCCCTGGTCTGATTCCAAGGTCCTTGAACCATTTTGAGTTGAGTTTTGTGCAGGGTGAGAGATAGGGGTTTAATTTCATTCTGCTGCATATGGATTTCCAGTTTTCCCAGTACAGTACCATTTGTTGAAGAGGCTATCTTTTCTCCATTGCATATTTTTGGCCCCTCTGTCTAGTATGAGAAAATTGTATTTATTTGGGTCTGTGTCCATGTCCTCTATTCTGTACCATTGATCTACCTGTCTATTTTGGTACCAATACCATGCTGTTTTTGTTAATATTGCTTTGTAGTAGAGTTGAAGATCTGGTATTGCGATACCCCTGTTTTGCTCTTTCTGCTAAGGATTGCTTTAGCTATTATGGCTTTCTTATTCTTCCAGATAAATTTCGTAACTGCTTGCAATAGCATATTATTTAATCTCCAGGTGTTGGAGTAGTTTCTGTTTTTCACTCTGTCATTTATTTGTAATTTCATTCCATTATGATCTGATAGATACAAGTAGTATCTCTATCTTCTTGTACTTTCTAACATCAGCTTTGTGGCATAGAATATGGTCTGTTTTAGAGAAGGATTCATGTGCTGCTGAGAAGAAATTGTATTCGCTCTTTGTTGGATGGTATATCATGTAAATGTCCATTAAGTCTAAATTATTTATTGTGTTATTGAGATCTATGGTTTCTTTGTTCAATTTTTGTTTGGAATATCTGTCCAGTGGTGAGAGAGGTGTGTTAAAATCACCTAGTATTATTGTGTTGTGGTCTATTTGATTTCTGGAATTGAGAAGGATTTGTTTGACATACATGGATGAGCCACTGTTTGGGGCAAAGATATTTATGATTGTTATGTCTTGCTGATTTATGCTTCCCATAAGCAGTGTGAAATGTCCTTTTTTATCCCTTCTGACTAACTTTGGCTTGAAGTCCACATTATCTGATATGAGGATGGATAATACAGCTTTTTTGCTGTGTCCGTGTGCATGATATGTTTTTTGCCATCCTTTCACCTTTAGTCTGTGGGAATCTCTTTCTATGAGATGAGTTTCTTGCAGGCAGCAAATTATTGAATCTTTCTTTTTAATCCAATGTGCCAGTCTATATCTTTTGATTGATGAGTTCAGACCATTAACATTAAGGGATATTATTGAGATATGATTTGTATTCCCGATTATTTGGCTCATTTTTTTTTTTTTGACATGACTTGGTTTCTCCTTTATTTGGCTGTTCCTTTAGGATAGTTCCTCCCTTTGCTGATTTACATCATTGTTTTTCATCTCTTCCTCATAGAATATTTTGCTGAGAATGTTCTGTAATGCTAGCTTTCTTTTTGTAAATTCTTTTAGCTCTAGTTTATCATGGAAGGATTTTATTTCATCATCAAATCTTAAGGTAAGTTTTGCTGGGTATAAGATTCTTGGTTGGCATCCATTTTCTTTCAGGGCTTGAAAAATGTTGTTCCGGGCCCTTCTAGCTTTTAGGGTCTGCATTGAAAAATCTGCTGATATCTGTATTGATTTCCCCCTGAATGTAATTTGATTCTTTTCTCTTGAAGCCTTTAAAATTCTGTCTTTATTTTGTATGTTAGGTATTTTCATTATAATGTGCCTTGGTGTGGGTCTGTTATAATTTTGTGTATTTAGAGTCCTATAAGCCTCTTGTACTTGATTTTCCATTTCATTCTTCAGATTTGGGAAATTTTCTGATATTATCTCTTTGAATAGATTGTTTATTCCTTTGGTTTTGTTTCTCCGTGCCTTCCTCAATCCCAATAATTCTTAAATTTGGCCTTCTCATGATATCCTATAATTCCTGGAGATTCTGTTCATGATTTCTTACCATCTATTCTGTTTGGTCAACTTTGTTTTCAAGATTAAATATTTTGTCTTCAATATCTGAGGTTCTGTCTTCCAGGCGTTCTATCCTATTGGTTATGCTTTCTATGGAGTTTTTAATTTGGTTTATTATTTCCTTCATTTCAAGGATTCCTGTTTTTTTTTTCAATATCTCTAACTCTGTATTGAAAAGATCTTTTGCTTCCTGTATTTGCTCTTTTAATTGTTGATTAGTGCAATCATTCAATGCCTACATTTGCTTTTTCATCTCCCTGATTATTTTAATTATGTACATTCTGAATTCACTTTTTGACATTTCTTCTGCCATGCTGTCATTGGATTTTATTGCTATACTGTCTAGGTTTGTTTGGGACATTTTCTTCCCTTGTTTCCTCATATTGCTCAGGTATCTACCCCTGTAGTAGCGAAACTCTGGGATATTGCAGATTTCCCCTGTTGACTAATATTTTCTCTGTAGATTTCCAATAACTTACCTCTTAGCCTTCAGGAGCTTGAAGTGTTGGAGGAACTTGATAATGTGGTGCTCCACTAGGAAGTTGCCCCTCTAGGGGTGGTGGCCTTCAGGTGGGGTATATTCCCTGTCAGTGGGCATAGTCACCTGAACTTATTGACTGATCATCAGCCAAAGGGGGACTAGACAGCAGAGTGGGGCACGTCTGATCTGTGCCTGTGCCTCTGGTTCTACTGCCCTGGTAGGAAAGCCTTGCCCAGTGGGGAAGACTCACCCGGTGGGGAAGTTTCGCTGGGTAGCTCTCCTCTGAGAAGTTCCCTTCAGTCCAGAACTACCACCTGGACTGGGAAGCCCTCCTCTGTGATGTTCCCATGGGTCTTGATCTACTGCCTGGACTGGGGAGCCTGTTCCTGTGAGGTACTCACTCTCTAAGCAGCCCCCCTCTGCTACGTTCCCTGGAGACTGGAGCTACTGCCTGGGCCTCGGACCCTCACTCTGCATCGAAGCCTCTCGCTGTGTGGCCCTCCTCTGCAAAGCTCCCGGTTGACTTGGTTCTCGGCTCCAGCAGGGGAGTCTCACTGGGCCACTCTACTCCATGAAGTTCCCTGCATTTGAGGACTACTGCCCCATTCAGGGAGCCTGACCAGTGGGAGAGACTCACCCGGTGGCTCTGAGTTGGTCCTGAGTCTCTCAAGACTTCATTTTCTTGACTCCTCGGTCTTGTCAAAGGTCCTCTAGCCTCCTGTAGGTGTCTCAGGAAGGGAGCTGCCCTTCCAATGATGATGGCCACACCCTCAGGAATAATTCAAAATGCCAGCACCAGCCTACAAAGAAGCCTCTGGCTAGCCCCGCCATGCAGGCCAGCTGGCTGGTCTCCTGGCTTGATCCACCATGGCAAGACACCTTGGTGTGGTGGTCAGGTGGGGTGGCTCAGTGATGGTGTCTGTGATTGGCCTGGTGGTTGGGTGAGTTGGTTGCCCACTGCCTAGATCTGCAAGGCAGGCGGGTTGGGTGCCCACACGCTACCTCCGCTGTGCAGGCACGCCAGCTCACTCTACAACTGCAACCGACTGGTGATGGCACTGTCCGGGTGCCATAATTGACTTTCTTTATGAACAGTGAAGCTTTGATGCCAGGGAAGTCACACCTTTAGAGTAACGAAAGAGCAAACTATCAACAAATTCTGTGTTCACTAAAAATATTCTTCAAAAATGAAGGAAAACTTAAGACATTCTCCCAGAGACAATAGCTGAGAGTTTCCAGCGGCTGTTTAGGAAACACTGTAAATTCTTTAGGCAAAAGGGTGATGATACTAGGTTAGGGCTCCCAGGTCTCTAAGAGGGAATGAAGAGCATCAGCCCAAGTAACTCTCTGTGCAGGTCAGGGTAAAGCACATTATTAGTGCTTTGGTCAATCTTTTTCTTTTCTATATGTGTGCAAGCATATTTCTTTAGAAGACTATTTGTCAGGGTCTTAAGCCCCCCTGCTCTTCTTGACCATCGGCAAGGAAAAGGGACACTCCCCAACAAGGTCAGACCAGGATAGGTAAGGCCGACTGACCGCCTGCTCCCAGCCCTCCAGGCGGAGGACAATCAGGCGCATCAGGGAGACCCGTCACAGCAGGAACTTGTTTATTGAGGAAATCACACAGCTTTTATTTAGGGTGGGGGCTAGGTGGGAACCAATCAGCTTAAAAGTCAGCAAAGCACGGGGGTTCACGCAGGCAAGAGTCCCATAGGACTACATGGCAAGCACGAGCTGATCACGTTCGTGGAACTGTTGTTAACCAATCCCTGATGGCGGTCCGATTCATCGTCATTAACTATTGAAACCACCTTTGAGGCCTTGATCTTGCTCACTCACCAGGGAGTAAGGAGTCAGCCTAAGTTAGTTAACGTGTTATTAGTCCCAACAACTATTAACTATGTAAAGCAAAACTATAATCAGGTAGTGTGGGTTGAAGTTATTTATAGTAGCGAACTGTAAGGCAAAGAGGAGGCAAGGATGGACAGTTAAAATTAGGCACCTGTGCTCCTTATGAAGTAGCATAATATTCAAGAGAACCCAGTGAGCCCTCTGAGAAGGGGCTTATCACGAGTGTCCTTGGTATCTCCTTTTGGAAGGGAGGGACTTAAATGGGAGAAGGAGATTTCCATGTAGAAACAGTGACAGCCTCATCCACCCGTGAGAGCTTTGGAGCCGCCATGCTGTTTCAGATCTGTTCTGGACTGGAAGGAGCCACCCTGGCCTCTTCACCCTTCATCAGCATTCTTCGGTATTGACAGCCCCGGAAGACACAGGAGCACTGAGGAGGCTGTTTTCTCCAGTGGAGGCCTTCCCTGTGATAACTGAGAGCCGAGAACCATTTACAGTTGCAATGGCCATGATGTCTTCATTTCTGAAGGAGAAGCTGGGTGGTTCGAGAGAGAGGAGTGCAGTGTGTGTATGGGCAGAAATTACTGGAAGTGTGCACCCCAGACCCTTAAAATGGTCACCTCAGAGACTGGAACTGGGGGTATGTGCAAATATTAATTTTACCTTTATATAGCTTTTTATTATTTCTTCTTTAGCAGATGTAATATTTAACAATATTCTTTAAATTTTGTAAAGACTCTCAAAATGGTATTTTAATTCCATGCTTCTCTTGCATTTGACGTTCATTGTCTTTCTCAGTACACGATGGTCATCATCAGACTAATCACTGCTTAAAGAAAAAAAAAATAAATTCTTTAGCAAGTTTATCAGATTTGAAAAGATTTTCTGTATTCTGCACATCAGATTTTCTTCTCATTTTTAAAGCTGTGAGTGGGAGAAAATCCTATTCTTGCTACCTTGGTTGCCAACCAAGGATAAGTCTCTTTGAGGAGAAAACCAATTAGTAGTTATTCTTATGCTATGGTTGGATGTAAGAATGCTTTCACATTTAAAAAAAAAAAAAAAGGAAAGAAAAAGAGGAAAGTCACAAAGCTTGGTGTGCCATTAGCAAATAATAGATTTTCCTTTGGTTCAAGGTAGAATTTGAATTAAATTTATAGCTTTGTGTATTTCAGTTTTTGAAAAATCAGTAATTCTGAATTACGGATTGTACAGGTTCATGGAGAAAACTAAGATGGATAACTGAAACAGATGACAAGAGGGCAGTGTGACTTTCTGCATCAGAGGTATGTCTGTACATTTCTGTTTCTTTCCATTGAAAAGGACTTGTGAACACAAATGTGGAAGTAACTATTAACTACTAGCATTAATAGTTTATTATTTTAAAGGGGAGTTTGATAAGAGACTAAATGTTATGGCTATGAATGGATTTGTGAATAAGAATCATGTAGAGATATTTTTCCAACACAGGCAGTATACAACAATTGTTTGTTAATAAGGCAATTTATATTCCTTTTAAGTATTATTAAATTCAAGTATTTATTAGCCACAATTTCCTCTTAACAGTGGTGTATGACCTCACTCCAAGAGTTTACATATATGCTATTTAAAATCACATATGTGTTGCAAAGTTGTTGTTTGAAGTGCAACAGATATCTCATTAATAGGTTTTGAAACATTTTATTTTGATTTTTTGAAGGTAATGGATTCCTGTAGTTTCTGTGGCAAACTAACACCCCCATATACCACCTTGAATGCAATATTGATTATATCACTTTGTAAAATCTTCTGCCTGAGGTTTATGTTACTGACTCCAGCATCTTATTGGTCTGATAATTGCATTTCAATTTGCTTTGGGAAACCATGCCTGGATTAATTGAGTCATTACCGTTAAAGTTGGTAATAAACAATAATAGGAAATATTTGTCTGTTTGAGTGCTGTTATTGCCTTTAACCATTTTGAATTATTAAACCATCCAAATCAATACTGCTCACTTATTTTTAATAATGAGTTCAATGACATAAAAGTAAACAGTTTGAGGGAATGGCTTTCTCTTTGAAGCCCACCACATGTTGCTCTGTATGCAGAGTGCAGGGCAAACTTGAAACAGCTTTTGGCAGTTTTAGAATTATTGTTAATTAACTTTTCTGCTCAAATTCCTGCAAGCTCAACTCTAGTTGATGAGTTATCATGCTTCAGTCAATAAATCTTGAAGTAATTTCATAAACATAGTTATTTAACCTAAATTGGATTCTCCATCAATTGAGACAAATCAATTTTTAAATGCCATAAGATTGTGAATTTTAATAATATTGGTTTATACATATATTGGCTTATACTTAAAGAACTTCACATTTATGCATTATAATGTTTCTGCAGGGAAGTACTTAAATAGAATTATTATTATTAGCAATATATAATATATGCTTAAAATATATTTATCAAAATTGCTATGTAACAAAGATATACTGATGTATGGAATAAAGAAAAATGAACTATGAATCAGGAGCTTGAGCTTAGTTCCAACTCTACCACTTAAAATTTGCAAGAATGCAAACAAGTCATTTAATTTTCTGAGGCTCAGTTTATGTCTAGGCAAAATAGAAATAATGCACTAAACATTTGTAAAGATCAAGAGTTAATGTATCAGAAGTACCTTATGACGCAGAAAGAATTTTATACATACAGGATTATTTTTATTGTCTATTATTTTTGTCTTTCTCATGAATTTAAATTTGTTAAATTCTTGTTCTATATAGCTGTATTTTATATGACCACAATGACTCCAAATTTGTGTCCAAGTTCATCATGTGCTGAATTTAAATATATTTTACAATTTATTAAAGATTTAATCTGTCTTGCTCCAGGGGTTTCTATCTTTATAAATAAGATGTGGGAAATGATCTCTTAGAAAAATATGAAAAGAGGGTTCCAGATTAAACACTTTCTGAGTTAAAACTGTAATATTTGACTCTGAAAGAATTTCAGCAGTGATGATTTCTTAGTTTGATCAATGTGTAAATAAATTATTCTCAAAGGAATATATGCATAAAATACATATTAAATCAGGATGAAGAAAGTCAATACAATTCTATAGAAAACAGTTCACTATTTTCTGAGAACTGGTGGGGTGGGAGAGAGACTGGTGTGTTTTGTTTCTTGCAGTCTTTACAGTGTCAGGCATGACTAATCAATTCATTAATGTACGATGCAGCCCTACAGTGACTACATGTTTCATGTTCCTGGCTAGGTGCTAACTCTTCAAGGATGTGGAAAAACAGTTGGTTCTGTTGTGGGATGCTCCTGGTATAGTTAGGGGGCCAACTGTAAGGAATGAACATACCAAAGTGCTGTGTGTCTCTGGGTGTGTGTCTGAGATGCCGAAGACACGTCAAGGAGGATGTAATTGAGAATGTAGGGGCACCTTCAAGAGGAAGGGATATTTAGAGCCAGGTTTTACACAAAACCTTCCATTTGTACCTCAGTTTCTTAATTTCCTCTTCTAGTGAAAGCGATTTCAGTCCTATATTTTGTCAGATACACCTTATGATTTTTATTATTCTGCTTTCATCACATAGATGTAAGGTTCTATCTTCTAGTTTCTTATTATTAACTTATAGAGAATGTCAACAGTGCCACAACCCAGATTTGTTCCTGGAAGATTTGGGGCCAGGAAGCAGGAATGCTGGCTTTGGTGTGGGCTTGCCTTGGACATCTGTGTTCCCATTGTGTTCTTAATTGTATCCAAATGCAGAAAACACATCAAATGAAATCCAAACATATATATATATATTCATATATACATATAATACTTTATATGTATATGTAATTGTATATTGTAAAATATATATAATATATAATATTGATATTATATAAAAAGTATAATATGAAATTTTTATATTTATATTATAAAATATATGTATAATATATAAAATTAATATTTTATATTGATTTATCCATTAACTATATTGACTAAAATTAATTAATAATATTAATTTTATATACCCACTAATTCCTAAGCAACTTTGTATCTATGTTTGAAACCAAAAGCAGATTAAAAAGAAGAGAGAGAGAGAGATAAAAAGAGAGAGAGAAAAAAGAGAGATACTATTTACATTATTCATATTTACTCCAGTTACCAGTACAATTCACTGGATCTAGAATACTGAAGGAAAAATAGAGAAATTCTGTGCTTCCACGGGGAGATGGGATTTTTGTTGTTGGATTTGTGAAGCTGCTCATGAAATGAATGATTTCAATTCATCACGAAGCCTCAAATGTCTTTTCTTACCATAATATGATTACATGGATAAGGTCTTTAAAAACAGGTAGGAATCCACGAAATTCAAAAGATGAAATTCATTCCGGTGTGGAAGCTGATACTGCTGAAAACTTTTGCTCATAGTTCAAGGTGCTTGTAAGTTCTTTCTGGATTCAAGGCTTGCTTCCTCTCAGAGGTCTTCCTCTTCTCTGCCCTGTGACCTTCTCCACTGATTTCTGAGGCCAGTGTAAGAGACATTCCTTGTATTTAATGGTTCCTCATTTTGCAGCCATTGTTTTTGGTCATTTAATATTGCTACAGCACAGCCTTTCTTGACCAAACTCCCTCTGAACCCAACTAGTCCCCATCCTTGGTCTCAAGAGCCCAATTTTACCAAGAATCCTGTGAAAGTGTAGCTAACGACCCCTACCCCTTATCTGACCATATTCCTCTTCCCACACCATCCTCCAAGTTGATATTACCACCCTGGTTTGCCTTCAGTAAGAGTCCTGTTAGGGAAGGTTAGCAGGAATTACCTTTTTCTCCTAGTAATTTTTCATACATTGACCCCCACCCCATTCCCACCCTGCTCTCTGGATATAAATCTCAACTTTTCATTGTTATATTTGGAGATGAGCCTGATGTCTTTACTTCAAAAACGCCATCAGTAGTCAGTCCCACATCACGATAGAGTGATGGTTCTGAAATAGCTTCTGTCTTACTATTTTAACAGGTTTCAGAATAACTTTTTCCTCAACAGTTAAAGATGAAGGAAAACTGTTACTAGATCCTCATTAGTTCTGTGCCTCTTGCGATGTAGAGTCCCAAGCATCACTTGATGCCTGCTGGGCACTGACCAAGGTGATGCCACCATCAGGCCCATGCTCAGCGGGAGTTTCCACTTGGATTTATTTCTTTTGCTTGTCTATCAGCAGTTAATATTCTATCTGGGACTGAAAATTTAGGGTCACAAAAGTATGAATATTACTATTAATATTAATCAATATTAATTATTAATATTACTATCTTGTCATTATAGGATTTTGTTTTAGTTTCTTTTCATCTCTAGGAGGTTGTGGAGCATAGTGATCCAAGCAATTGACTTGAATTCAATACGAGTTTTTTTTTCCAAACATTAATTGGTTCTGGATCCTAGGATTATGAGCTTTCTTTTGAAATTATCATTACCATCTAGCCCAAGTTCTTTGGGGATACTTATAGATTTATATTTTCTAAAGAAAGTTTTATTCATTTTTAAAAATTAATAATTTACAAGTATATTATTGTTATAAATAATAGTGGGATTCATTTTGACATAATCATACAAGTGTGGAATATAAATTGCTCCAATTTAGTCCCTAGTACTTCCTCTTTCCTTCCCCTCCTTCCTCCCACATTCTCCTTCTACTTTGCTGTCCTTCCATTTATTTATATTGGTTTCTAAATAATTGGTGTGTCATAGATGTACATAAAAGTGGAACTCAGCATAATTTGGTCAGTTGCATTCCTCATTTGCTCTCTTTTCCTGTCCCTCCCCCTTCCCCTCAATCTTCTCCCTCTACTTCTCTGATCTCCCTTCTACTTTCATGGGATGCCCCCCTTTCTTTTCCATATTTGACTCTAACTTTGAATATGATAGAAAACATTCAACCCTTGACTTGCTGAGTCTGGCATCTTTCACTTAGCATGATGTTCTCCAGTTCCATCTTTTTACCAGCAATTGCCATAATTTCATTCTTTGTGGCTGATTAAAACTCCATTGTGTATATATGCCATATTGTCTTTATCCATTCATCTATTGACAGGCATGTAGGTTGATTCCATAGTTTGGTTCTTGTGAATTGCACTGCTATAAACACTGATGTGCCTTATCACTATAGTATGGTGATTTTGGTTCTTTTGGATGGATAACAAGCAGGGGGATAGCTGGGTCATATGATGGTCCAGTCAGTCTTTTGAGGAATCTCCATTACTACTTTCAAAAGTGGTAATACTGATTTGCAGTCCCACCAACATTGTATAAGTATACTTTCCCCTCAAAAACTTGCCAGCATATATTTTTATTTGTATTCTTAATGATTGCCATTCTAACTGGAATGAGATGAAATCTCAAAAATAGTTTGATATGCATTCCCCTGATTGCTAGGGATATTAAATATTTTAAAAATATATTTGTTGACCATTTGAATTTCTTCTTTTCAGAAATGTCTGTTTAGTTCTTTTCCCCATTTATTTATTGGGTTATTTGTTGTGGGGGGTGTTAAATTTTTGGGTTTTTATATATTCTGTATATTAATCCCCTGCTGGAGGAATGACTGGTGAAGATTGTTTCCCATTCTGTAGAATCTTCATGCTCTTACCTTTTATTTTGTTGTGCATGGAATTTCTAATTTGATGTTGTCCCACTCATTGATTCTTGGTTTTATTTCTTGAGGGTTAGGTGTCTTGTTAAGGGTGTTAGTACCTATGCCAATATGTTGGACTGTCGAGTCTGTTTTCTTCTGCCAATTGTAAAGTTTCTGGTCCAATTCCTGGGTTTTTGATCCACTTTGAGCTGACTTTTTTGCAGGATGAGAGATGAGGATCTAGTTCCATTCTTCTATATATGGATATCCAGTTTTCCCAGCACCATTTGTTTAAAAGACTTTTTTCCAGCATATGTTTTTGACACTTGGTTGAATACCAGATGACTATATATATATATATGTAGGTTTTATTTGTGCTGTTATTCTATTCCATTGGTCTTTATGTGTGTTTTAATGTTAATACCATGCTGTTTTTGTTACTATATCTCTGTAGTATAATTTAACATTAGATATTATGATTCCTTAAGCATCAATCTTCTTTGACTCTCCTGGGTCTTTTATTCTTCCAAATATATTTGGGGACTGGTTTGTTTTTCTACTTCTATGAAGAATGTCATTGGTATTTTGATGGGGATTGTGCAGAATTTGTATAATGCTTTTGGTAGTATGGCCATTTTGAAAGTAAGTCTGTCTGTCCAAGAATATGGAGCATCTTTCCATCTTATAAGGTCTTCTTCAATTTCTTTCTTGAGTTTTCTATGGTTTTCATTATAGAGGTCTTTCATACCCTTGGTTAGATTTACTACTAAGTATTATATAATATCTTATATTTTATTTTATTTATTTTGAGATTATTGTGAATAGAATAGTTTTCCTGATTTCTTTCTCATCAGATTCATTATTGAAATATAGAAAAACTATTGATTTTTATATGTTGATCTTGTATCCTGCTACTTTATGGCTTTATCAGCTCTAGAAGTCTTCTGTTGAAGTTCTTTTGGTCTTCTAGATATGGGTCACATTGTCAACACAGATAATTTGACTTCTTTTTTATTATATCCCTTTTATTTCCTTCTCTTGCTTGTTTGCTCTGGCAAGAGTTTCAAGAATGATAATGAATAGGAGTTGTGAAAGTGGGTATCCTTGTAACTAACTTCAGAGGAAATGCTTTTAGTTATTCTTCAATCAGTATGAGGATGGCTTTGTGTTTGTTATATATAGCCGTTATAATATTAAGAAAAGTTCCTTCTATCCCTAGTTTCTCCTGGATTTTTAACATGAATGGGTGCTAGATTTTGTCCAAGTCTTTTTCTATATCAACTGAGAGGATCATGTGATTCTGTCATTAATCCTGTCTATGCAGTGAATTACACTTATTGATTTGTGTATGTTGAACCCACTTTGCATCATTGCGTGAAACCCATTTGATCAAGATGCACTAACTTTATGTGTTTTGGAATGGGGTTTACCAATATTTAATTAAGGAGTTTTTTCCTGTATATTTATCAGCGGTATTGGTCTCTAGTTTTACTTCCTTCATGTGAAGGAAGACTGGTATTGGTATCAGGGAGATACTGGCTTCATAGAATGATTTGGGGACTTCTCTCTCTCTTTTTCATGGAATAATTTGAGCAAGATTGACTTTAGTTCTTCTTTAAAAGTTTGGTAGAACCTGGCTTAGAATCCATCTGGCCCTAGGCTTTTCTTGTTGGAAGATTTTAAATTGTTGCTTCGGTCTCATTGCTTGACATTGGTCTGTTTAGGTTTTCTATACCCTCAATTTGAATAAATCATATTTGTCTAAAATTTGTTAATATCTTCTATGTTTTCCATTTTATTGGAGTATAAATTTTCAAAATAGTTTCTAATGAATTTTAGAAATGAATTTTCTAATGAATTTCTTCTGGATTTCAGAAGTACCTTCAGTGATATCTCATTTTTTGTTTCTAATTTTGTTGATTTTGATCTTTCTTTTGGTAAGTTTGGCTAAGGGTTTATCAAACTCGTTTAGTTTTTCAAAGAACCAACTCTTTGTGGTAGCGATTCTCTTTTTTTTTTTCTTTTATTCTCAATTTCATTAATTTTGACTCTGGTCTTAATTATTTTCTGTCTTCTTATTTTAGGATTTATTTTTTTCTTCCTTTTCAAAGATCTTGAAGTGTAATCTTATAGATTATTTACTTGGGATCTTTTTTATTTTTTTAATGAAGGCACTCCTTGCTATCAACTTTTTTCTTAAAACTGATTTCATACTGTCCCACAGATTTTGATATCTTGTACCAAATACTCAATTGTTTATAAGAATTTTTTTATTTCTCTCCTGATTTCTTCTATGGCCTATTTATCATACATACTGTTATTATTTAATATCCATGTATTAAAATAGTTTCTGCTTTTCATCTTATTATTGATTTCTAATTTCATCCCATTATGATCTAATAGAATACAAATAATCAGCTCTACTTTTTAAGAAATTTTCTAAGACTTGCTTTGTGTCCTAAAACATGGTTTGTCTTAGAGATGGTTCCATGTGTAACTGAGAGGAAAGTGTTGTTGATGGATTAATTATTTTGTAGATGTCTGTTAGGTTTATTTGATTAATAGCATTTTAAAATTCTGAGATGCCTTTACTTAGTTCATTTCTACATGACCTACTATTGGTGGGAGAGGTGAGTTGCAATTACCCAGTATCATCATATTGAGGTACATTTGATTCTTTATATTGAGTAGGTAGACAAATTTGGGGAATGAATATTTACAATCATTATGTCTTGTTGAACAATTCCCTTAATCAGTATAAAGTGGCTTTCTTTATTTTCTTCTGATTAATTTTGTCTTGAAGTCTGCTTTTTCAGATATGAAAGTAGGTACTGCTGCTTGCTTTAGGTCTCCATTTGCATGATATATCTTTTCTCATCCTTTCACCTTCAACCTGCAAATGTCTGTCTGTGAGTCTCTTGTAAACAGATATGGTTGGGTCTTAGTTTTTAATCTATTCTGCCAATCTGTCTTTTTATTGGGGAGTTTAGACCATTTACATTCAGTGTTATTATGAAGAGATGATTTTTATTTTCTGCCATTTTGATTCATTTCTAATGTTTAATTCAAACTTTATTCTCCTTTGTTTGACTATCTTTCTAGTGAGATTTATCCATACACTGGTTCTCATATTTCTTTGCCATTTCTTTGGCATAAAATATTTCATTGAATAGGTTTTGTAGTGCTGGCTTAGTGATTATGAATTATTTTAGATTCTGCTTATCATGGGAAGTTTTTATTGTATCTCCAACTCTGAAGGATAGTTTTGCTGATGTAACAATCTTGTTTGGTAATGATTATATTTCAAGGCATATATTATTCCAAGCCTTTCTGGTTTTAGGGTCTGGGCTGTGAAATCGGTAGAAAGTCTATTTTGCTTACCTCTAAATGTGACCTGCTGGTTTTTGTTCTTGTTGCGTGTGTGTGTATGTTTTAGAATTTTATTTTTGTTTTGTTTATAAATCATTTTAATTTATAAACTTGGAGTGAATCTTATCTTGTCTCTTGGGGTTCTAAATGCCTCTTATATTTGGATTTTCATTTTATTTTTAATGTTTGAAAATTTGTCTTATATTGTTTCATCCAAAATGTTGTACATTCCTTTAGTATTTTGGTGCTTCCTTCTATGACAATGATTCTTAGATTTGATCTCTTAATGTTATTCCAGATTTCTTGAATATTCCATTCATGGTCTCTTAACACTTTTGTTGTCAAGTTTATTTTCAAGATCATATGCTTTGTCTTTGAGGCCTGACAATCTGTCTTCTATGTGGCCTAAAATATTGGTGATGCTTTCAACTGAATTTTTGAATTGTTTTATTGAATCCTTTTTGTCCAGAATATCTGGTTCTTTTTCAGAATCGCTCTCTTTATTGAAAAGTTCTTTCACTTCCTGTATATTCTTTTTTAGTTCATTTCCTATATTTTCCTTTAGTTCATTGAAGATTTTAATTATTAATTTTCTAAATTATTTTCCTGGCATTTCCTCCACTATAGTATTCATAGGTTCAGTTGAGTTGTGAGCTCTTTGGGGTGACTTGTGTGACTTGTTCACTTGCCTTTCCACCTTGTTCATTTTTCTACCCTTCTTCTGAGGTGATCATCTTTTCTAAGGGACATTTTAATGAGCCGTCTTATCTATGTTCTGTGTTGGACAAATGCTTTGGTGTCAATATTTTCAGCCAATTTGAACTTACTGCTATGTCTAGTTTCTTGTACCACATTGAGAGGAGGCACTAATCCCCAGTAATTGCAACTCCTTCAGAAGAGTGCCTTATACTAATAATTCTTTCAAAAAAGAACCTATTAACAATGTTCTCCAACAGTCTACTAATCTGAATGGTAAATTGGGTTGATTTCCTTGAATTGGTTGAGAAATTAGGTAATTGGGAAAGTAAAATCGCTCTTAAGCTATATTTGACTCTATTGTCAGTTGTTTTCTCTGCTTTGATGCTGGGCTGTAGAGGAGTCAAGATCTACTATTTCCTCTCCACCATTTTCTGGGACCAGTTTGTTTGTTTGTTAAATTATCTTGCTGAGGTTTTTGAAACAGAGTGCTTTCTTTCCAGGGGCTCAGATATTGTGTAGCTTGTTTATTCTCCGCTCTGACACAAAGTCGTCAAACCTGTCAGGCCAACCTGTCTGCAGTTTCACTGCAGGGTTCCCCTGCTTTCTTGGCTGGCCAGCTCTGGAACACACCTCTTCTGGAGGTCTCAGGCCGTTTTCTGGAAGAGGAGAGTGGAATGTGTCTGTCTATCCTCCAACACTTTCTATGCTTGGAAAAGATCACTCAGACCACCGGATTTGATCTTAATTTACTTGGTGTTCTCTCTTAACATGCACACCAGTATCAGCCAGATTTCTTACCCTAAAGCTCCGATTGTCTGTTTCAAGTATCTATTTGGGAAGTTCTGGCTGCTGGGATTGAGCTCTAAATGGAACTATGGTCCTTTGTTTGGGGTATCTACTCTGGAGCAATTAAATCCTTGCATCCCTGGGGCTGAGTGGATGTCAACCTTGGCAGAATGTCTGGGTTTCTATCATTTTCCCAGAGTTCTATTTGAAGGGCAGGATGACAGACCACTCTGGATAGTTAGTGCATGACAGGTTTCCTTCAGCCTCCCTGCCAGCAAGTATAAACTTCCCAGTCTCTGTCCCTGAAAGTAATCTTGTTCAGTTTCCCCTGATCCTTTCAGCTGGTTGTTTGCACTACAGGGCTCCAAGGGATAGTGGGTTGAACTCTCCTTTCCAGAGTGTGAGCACACCTAGCTGGTCAATTCCCTGATCCTTTTCAGCTGGTTGTTTGCACCGCAGAGTTCAAAGGGAGGGCAGGTTACACTTTCCTCTGTACCTCTGCCTTACATCCCACTGGCTCCAGTGTTCTCTAACTGCTTTGGGATCACAATTTGTCCTGTGAGTTTTGGTGACACAGTAAGCCCTGGCTGAGACAGTGTCAATATTTTCCAAGGACTCAAGTTCCCACTGGGATAAGATTCCCCTTAAACTCCTCCAGTCAGATCTCCACCTCAGTTCTTCACTTACAAGTTGAAAAACAGGAAGCACATTTCAAATGTCGGTTTCCTGTGCCATCTTTGTTTCTGGCAAGTGCCATCTGCCTGCTACAGATATTTGTATGCCAAATCTGTCCACTGTCTCTCTTTCCCTTTGTGGAGACATGCACCACTGCTGCTGTCCCTTACATCCTCTGAGTGCTGTGCCAGAATTTCTAGGATTTTATCTATCTCTGGCAGAAAAATAGTGATTAATGATGATTTTCTTCAGATACCTACCTCATTCTGAAGCAGTATTCCTGTCCTTTCAATTCCAAACAGCAGAGCAAGTGGAAAGTGAATTCTTTCTCTACTCTGCCATCTTGGCCCAAAATTTTGATTCTTAGCATGTTTTGAAATGAGTACCAAGTTTCACTTGTAGAAAGTGTCAGTTTTTTAGTGCACTGCTTATTTCCTACCAAGACCAATTACTCTCCACATTATCTTTTCTTATTTTCCATATCATTTGTTGACACTCATTTCTCTCCCTATAGTACTGTATACCAGGTAAGATATAAATTATTTGTATTTCTATTGGAAAGGGTAGGCCAAAAATATTCATTATGGAGTGGCTAAACAAAGTTTAGTTTGAGTTGTTAACTGCTTTGTGTGTGCGTGTTGACTTGGGGGTGGGGGATGCTGGGAATGGAGCCCACATTAGGCAAATGTTCCACAACTGAGTTAACTCCCAGCCCAGTTAGGTTAGTAACTAATTTGTTAGCAAATTGTGAGAAATGCCTCTTAGATATTCTAGGTCAATATATTATCCATGTTGCTAATCCAGTTCTTTCATCCTTCTTTGGTCACTTGGTAAATCACTAGTTAAAAACTGAGCTTTGCTTTCTATGTACTAGACCTGTAGTGAGTGTTTTCCAGTATTATCTCACAATTCTCAGAAGAGCCCTGTAAAGAATTATATACTTATATTACATACATATTTAGTGTGTATATAAAACACAATGGTAACCTGCATGCTTTTTTAGAGGATTTTTTTCTCTACTCAGAAATATTTCTAAACATTATTTCTATATTAGGCTAAATATTCCTCTTTGATAAGATATAATAATGATATCATAAGATAATAAACATCATTTGCTTAACCATTTGAACATTTTTATTGCATATCCTTTTAACATCATAAAGATGTGAATTCTTGTTGATGCCTTTATTGTTATATTTTTCAGATGTATTTTTGAAAAGAGAATTTTGGAAATAAAAGAGTTTGGGTATGTTCTCTGATAATTCATTTAACTCTTAAATGAAGAACGCATTCCTTGGTAACCTTCAGTATATGCTGCCATGTACGGCCCCTCTGATAAACACAGCCCAACCTGTGACTTGTTCTAGTTAATAGGATAGGGCAAAGTTGATAGTTAATCACTCTTAATTAGGCTCTATTACCTGGAAAAGATTTTTGTTTCAAACGTAATTTAGGTACCAAATTAGTTGGTTTTGAGTTAATAAAAAGAAAAATTCTTCTGAGCAGGTTCTGACTTAATCCATTAAAAATTCTTAAATGAAACCTCAAGGCTCCCAGTGATTCTGTTTTCCTGACAAGAAGCTGACAGATCATACACACACACACACACACACACACACACACACACACACCACACACTCTAAGGTTCATATAAATTGATTTTTATGATTCTGACAACTTGTGTCAGAACTGGGATTTGAACTAGATCACTCTGAGTCTAAAGTCAGAATCCTCAACTTCAATGGTCTAAGAGGACAGGCATGTGAGGCAAGAATGTCATAAGTTTAGGGAAAGAAATATTTCTCGAAAACAGTTGAACCATTTAGTACATAGCTCTGCAAAACATGTACATTTGCTGCATTAATAAGCAAGGATTTATATTAGCAACCAAAAAATGCTTGCCTTCAGATTGGGTCAGCTCAGGCTTTCCCCAGTAAAAAGTAGGTGAATATGATACATTTGAACAATTAAAGGGAATTTGGAGGCAGTTTTTGCACCAAAAGGAACTCTCTACTCAAAAATTGTAAAGCCAAACCCTCATCCTTTATTGATTGATCACCCCAGTGCATAAAGATCTAAACCTGTGTTTGGTTCTAGAGAATTCCTGCCATGTAATAATTCTGGCCTGAAGTGGTTTGATTTCCTGATATTTGAAGGAGTCTGACAGTTTGAATTTTCAAATTAAGTTTTACAAATTATAGGGTTTTGTTGTTGTCATAGAAGAAAAAAAGTACAGAGAGCAATTTCTGAGCACTTTAAGTCATTTATGATAAGAAATGTGCTACAGTAGAGCACTATGCTTCTATCATGCTTCACACTATTATACTTTCAGTATATGCTTATGGGTGAGCATTTTTAAGTCAGATGAAATAGAGTAACTTGTTTACATATTAACTAGATCCATAAATAATTTTGGAGAAAATGTTCTTGTATATGACACATACTCACTGAATCTTCTGTATTGGGTTTTCTGTGTGTGAATTAGGTAACTTAGGTGATGAAAAATGGGACAAAAGTTCTCCATGTCATCTTAACTCAATTATCCATTCCTATTATCATATTAATGTGCTTTAATTTCTCTCTGACATTAGTCCCAAGTGTTCATTATTCATGGATTCATTAACGTATCTTTATTATTCTTATTATCATGCATTGAAAAAATATTAATCAGTATTATAATTCTTATTCAAATATTTATCAATGTGTTATGAAAATCTGTATGTTGGAGCTAGCATATTTTAATTTCACTTTCAATAAGATAATTAACATAGTTTAAATTGTAAACATTACTGGAGATATAAAATATTTTTAGAAAAATTTAAATGCTCTTTTATTTAAATGTGTTAGTATGAAAAAAGACTAAAAGCAATCCCTTGATGCTCATTTTTCTTAAGTTTCTCATTATGTTTACTTTGCTTAACATTAAAAATTCCTCCTTTCCTGTATTTTGAAAATGGTCAATATGAAGTTTATTCATAGCATTTGTGACCATCTATAACTCTCCAGAGGTAATTTGAGTTGAAATTTCAAACACCATTGAAAGTGGTTTGTAAAAACATTTCAGGACATATGATATTTTTGCATATAATTTCATATCACTTGATTTTACAAGACTGTAAAATCAAAGGTAGTGTTGTTTGTTTAGTTTTGAAGTCAATCTTTAAAATTTATTTTTTGACTTTTTGTCAGTAAAATTTTGCATCTCGATGTTAAATTTTAGCTCTGACCTGTAAAAGATTGAAAATTGTTGTCACTGATCTTATAATTTTAAAAAGCCGAACAAATGAAAATCAATAATTCTTTTTTTTTTGTACTCACAAGCAAGCTGTCATCCCCAAGTCTGGAGACATAGTCAAAAAATAGCCAAAAAAAAAAAAAAAAAAAAAAAGGAATTCTAGCTACAGGTACTTCCTTGCAGAAGACATTGGAACCACAAAGTCAAAGGATCAACTCAATGACAGTTTTGACAAATTGCTGGAAACTACCTGTGAACCAGTGTAATGGTGATGGACTCCCGAGAGCCACTTTTATAGGGAACACCCGTGCTTTGGGACTTGACCTTCAGGGACCTCTCCAGGTCACCATGGTGATAATCTCAGAAACAACCCCCCCTGAGTCTGGTAGGGAAGAGAAAAAATAACCATGAAATATTCCAAATTCAGTCAATAACAAAATTCTGCTTCCTAAGACTTTACTAGAACTTTGTTGAGGGAAAAAAATAAACCTCCAGCCCAGAATTTTTCAATCCAATGAAATTATCCTTCAAAAGTGATGGAAAACAAACTCAGATAGTCAAAACTGAGGTAATTTATCACTAGCATAGCCACCCTGCAAGAAATATTAAAAGATATTCTTCAAACAAAAGGAATATTATTTAAATCAGAATATGGACATACCTAGAGAAAAGAACACCAGAGAAGAAAAGAAATAAGGTAAAATTAATAAAGTTTTTCTTATTTTTAATTGACCTAACAGATAAATGTTTGAAGCAATAATAGTAATAATGTAATGTTTGAATATAACATGAGGATAACTGAATTAAATGGAAGCAATATCCTAGGGAACAGTAGTGAGAAACTGAGAATACTCTGTTTAAAAATCTGTAATGCATGTGGAGTTTAACAGTGTTGACAATACAGATAAGTTAGTTACAAATTGCATATTGTAAGCTCTGGAACCACCATTGCAATTTTCTTAAATGAATATGAATGACATATTAAGAGTGGAGGAAAAATCAAACCATGTAAAATACTCAATTTAAGGAAGAAAAGGCTGAAAAAGACGACTCTGGAGATGACTAGAATGCAATTACAAACACGGTTTATGTTAATCCAAATACATCAATAATCACTTTAAATGTGGTTGGTAAGTACACCAATTAAAGACAGGGATTAGGTAAATAAAAAAATAGCCAAGTATATGTTGTCCATAAAAAACCCACTTTAAAAATAAAATCGGATCAGTTAAAAGTAAAGAGAGAAAGATATACCATGTTAATAGTAACCAGAGAGGGAGTGATGACATTAGCTTCAGATAAAGCAGATTTTGGAAAAAAATAAAATGTAACAAGGATAAAAACAGGTAATACATCATGATAAAAGAACCAGTTCTCCCACAACACTTAGTCACAAATACACATATTAGTAAAACAGTGTTTTTCTTTTTTTTTTTTTTTGGCAGTGCTGGGGATCGAACTCAAGGCCTTGTGATTGAGAGGCAAGCACTCTACCGACTGAACTATCTCTCCAGCCCTAAAACAGTGTTTAAGTCAGTTTTTTCATCACAATGACCCAAAGACCTGACAGGAACAATTTTAGAGGAGGAAAAGTTTATTTGAAGTTATTGTTCTGGGTCTAAGGAGAGAAATACTATCTTAGATATCATGGTGGAAGGATGTGGAGGAGAAAAAGGACAGAGAAAGAGAGAGAGAGAGAGAGAGAGAGAGAGAGAGAGAGAGAGAGAGAGAGAGAGAGAGAGAGAGAGAGGGAGAGAGAGAGGAAGAATGGAGAATGTCAGGGCAAAATATATACTGAAAAGACATGCCTGTAGTGACTTACCTCCTCCAGTCACAACTTAACCTGAATACAGTTACCACCAGTTAATTCTTTCAGGTGGATCAATGCACAGATTAGTTTAAGGCTTATGTAATCCAATCATTTCCTCTCTAAACTTTCTTGCATTTTCTCACACAGCAGTTTTGGGGGATACCTCATGTCTCAATCATAACATTACCACTCACTCACAAAAGTTCATGCCCATCTCACAATGCAAAATACATTTAGTTCAACAGTTTCAGCACTTCCAAAAAGTCCAAGTCCAAAATCTTCTCTGAGACTCAAGGTAAACTCTATAAATCCCTGTAAAACCAAAAGCAAGTTACATGTATCCAATATAAAATGGCACAGAATAACCATTTCCATTTCGTAAGTGAGAAGTAAGGGTCTGGAAAGAGGGGATGGGACCAAAGCAAGACCAAAATCCACCCGGACAAATAAGTTCTGTAGATACATGTCCAGGCTCTGGGGCACATGGTATAGTTATATTCTCTTCAAAGGGCTTACATATAATTAATATTTTACAGAATATGTCATCAAGAAGAGTGGAATATACCTTCTCAAGTTCACATAATATATTTACCCAAATGGACCATATTATAGGCCATAAAACTTACATTAATAAATGTCAAAAAAAGAAAGAAATCATATAAAGTGTGTTCTCAGACTACCAAGAATTAAACTAGTAATGAAAACCAGGAAGATAACACTCAACATCAAGATTTTCATTTCTAACATAATTTATTTATAATGAAATAAATTGCAGATCCTTAGACAAGTGACTGATAACTAGGACTAAGGCAGAAATAGTCAAGACAAACCTGGGACATGCTGCAGGGATAAGAAGTAGGGCAGCACTAATCCCACAGCCCCAACATGAGTCAGATCAGAGGGACCCAGTTTCTAATGGCCAAAGCTGGAACCATTTTGCCAATAGATAGAGATATAGTACTGAATTATAAAGGGAGGTAAAAAAAATATTCATTTGTCCATAGTGACATAAATAAATAATTTGAAAATAAGTAGTTGAATAAAATAGACAAATCATCCATGCAAATAATTCCAAATATTCTATGCAGATACTTCACCTCAGTTACAACCAGGAGTTCCATGGATCTAGATGCAGAATGGCACTTAATCTCTAAGTTTTCAATACAAATCTCTAGCCTTCTTTCCTCTGTCTGGAATCCTTTAGTCTAGAGACTTTCTAGATTCAGAACATGTCTCTGGTTTCTTTGGGGGTTGACAGGCAGGGTAGTCGCCTGACAAAGTAAGGTGGGAGAGAGAATTTGAAGGGGTTTAACTGTTCCTTTTATAGTCCTTGGAAAGAACAAAAGAAAACTTTCTGTGTTTTTAGGCTCCATCATCAACTCTGAGAAGGGCCCGCGAGGTCCAGTTCCAGGTCTTGTAGAGTTTTGTAGTGTCAGACGGGCTTTCTTCTCACTGGGTACCTTTCCTCTGACAGTTAGGAATTATTTTTTTCCCTTTCTCATAGAGCTTTCTTCCAGTTTTCAGTTTTCTTATATTGTGATTCATGGCAAAGATATTTTCTGCTTTTACAAAGGCAGTTTCTGTGTTTTGTTCTTTTTGTTTTAGAAGAGATGTTTAAAAGAAGGTTACAGAAACACTTCTCATCATCGTCTTGAAACCAGAAGTACACAGTTAGCTTCTCAAGAGTCATGGTTATTTAAAGACTAAGCCCCTTTGACAATGCTATAAAAGCAGGTACCTGATAATGTCTATGACATCATTCGTCAATGATAAAAATGGACTTTCTAGAAAGAGGACCATTTCATGACATTCCAAAATATCTATATATCCTTAAGGAAAATACAAAATATTTTATATCTTTCTAATTTCTCTTTTTATACCATGCCATCTTTTAATACCCTTTAATATGCAGGTAGAGCAGAGTTTCATTCTAAAATAAATAAAAGGGAAAATAAAGAGTTGCATATAAAAAATTTAAGTTAACAGTTGGTCAAAATTTACCCCAGTGTATGAGGTATAGACATATCCATTGAAAAGTTAAAGAGTGAATGCTACTTGAAAGACAACTGAATCAGAAAAGGTGTTCAAATGCATCTGAATGGTCACATGTCATCAACATTAGTAACCTTCCATCAGCATTGCTACGTATAAACTCACCTCCTACTAAAATAAAGATTCCTCCCTTCTCTTCCTTCCCTGTCTCCTACTGCCTTTATTCCTTCATCATAAACTCATTGTTTACTCTTACTCTGGCAGTTTTCTATGTGCTGAGAATCTAGGAGTGAGCAAACAGAACCATTTCCCCTCCTGTTGCCCACATTTAAGTATAGGGAATAACAACAGGCAAGTCTTGATACTGTTTGCTGTGGGCCAGGATATTTCTTTGTTCTTAATGCTGCTTAACTCACCTGGTCCATCAAAACCCGATAGGAGATATTGACATATTTTACTGTTGTAACCCATGGTAGAACTTAAGTAACTTGCCTCAGTTACACATATTGTAACTGACAACAGTGCGCCTTGAACCCAGGTAGTCCAGGGGCAGAGGCATCAACTTCAACTACCAGACGCACTGCCTATCTTGCCATAAATGTAGGTCTGATTTGAGGCATAGACTTGGTTTTCAACTGCCACTCTTTTTCTCTTCCTTTTTGCATCAATGATACATAATCTTGGCAAATGCTAGAAAACAGAAAAGTCATAAATATAATGAAGTCATCTGAAATCCCACCATGTGGAGAGAGTTACTGTTAACATATATATAGATGTACATGGGACATGAATGTGTGGCATGCATGTGCATGAATTTTATGTACATATTGCTCAACGTGTAATATTTTCTAATCTTCATTTTT
This sequence comes from Sciurus vulgaris, assembly GCF_902686455.1. NCBI lineage: Eukaryota > Metazoa > Chordata > Mammalia > Rodentia > Sciuridae > Sciurus > Sciurus vulgaris. The sequence goes on from NC_136469.1 coordinate 10,206,111, forward strand.
ATATGTTATTTTAAGCTGGCAGTTTTCTTTCATATAGATACATGCTCAGCTCTAAACAAAAAGAATTTATTTATTAAAAATTGTCAATGTACTATATATTATTTAGCTAAATATCTGCTGGGTAATTTGTATAGATTTCTTTACTATTATAAGCAAAACATGGAGGGAAATCTCTGTTTTGTTTTTTTTTTTTTTGTTAGGATAAATTCTGAGGACTAGAATTATTGGTAGGAGGGTAGCAAAGTTTTTAAAGGCCTTGACCCACATTGGCAAATTATTCTCCAATGAGGTTTAGCTTACTGAGGATACATGTGTATTCTTATCTACTCATGGTTGTCTAATCCTAGGTATTAATGTTCTTTTAACCCTTGCTCATGTGAGAACAAAATGTGGTATTTCTGTTTCTACCAGTTTTAATTGGATTTTCTTAGTTACCAACTATCCATGATTTATTTTGGTATTTCTTTGGTCAGCTTGCCTCTTCTTGTTACAGAGCTGGGACCTTCTGGGAAACTGAGGCAGCACAAAGACCCTGTTCTTCAAACCTGGTTTTTGTGATAGTCAGAAAGATTTCAGACATGTTGCTAAGAGTAACAGGCATGAGTTTATTGAAGGTATAGAAAAGGGAAAGAGGACACTCTCAAGGGAGTCAGTCCTCTCAGAGAGGAGAGGGATGGTGTGCCTCTCCTGCGCTCCAAAGAAGTTTCTAGAAAGTCCCACCCAGGTCTACCTCTTAACTTTTGACTGACAGCAGGATGACATCAGACTTTCAAGTCCTATTGCCAGGACAACTCTAGGTCACTGTGGCTCATGCTGACTGGTTCTAATTGGATTCTTAACCATACATTCTTACAAATGTTATGGTTAGGAGGAATTATCCTTATCACCCTGAGTTTCAGGATCTGGTCTGTGAAAATGGTCACAAAAATCTCCCCTTCAGGGTCACCTCCGTTCATCTTATCCACATGGTTTCAGACCTTCATTTCTCCTGCAAATCACAGGTAGTTTGCTGAGGAATGTGACATATCCTGTCCACTGAGGCCAGGCAGGGCTGCAGGTAAATTGCTTCTTGGAAAAGAAAGCATGTGGGGGTCAGCAAGGTGGGCCAGTATATGGAATTATTCTCTTAACCTTGTGTTCCCATCGCTCATGTCTTGCTCTCCACTATCCTTGTTTTTTATCCTAATTGAACTTAATTTTTGTTGGAACGTTTATTTTATGCCTACTTTCTATTATTTCTGGAATTGCTTTTCACCTCTGCAAGCTGATTATGTTTCCTAAGCTCATGAGGAAGAATTTCTGTTGTTTAGAATTATTAGAATCTAACTTTTACCTCCTCACTTCTTTGAATCTGGATTTGTGAAGCCTTTATGTGGCCAAGAGGACAAGACAGTAGCAGTGTAGTTACCTTCTTAGAGCATTTTCTTATTAAATTCCTTTAATTAACCTACTACTGATTTCCAAGTGAAATTTAAAACACCTAATCCAATATGCTACAAAGCTATCTTGTTTAAACTTGTTCCTTTTTTTTTTTTTTTTGCCTATTTGCAGGAAATTTGAAATGAAAAAAATTATTTAAAATGGATCTTAGCCAATGTTCATAAAATGATTTTTTTTTGCACTTGTATTAATTTATAATGACTCATTTATGGTTTATCTATTTTTGTAAAATTAGAACCCAAATGTTTACAGTTTTCTTAATGAAAATTAATCACTGTACAAAATTTTACTTTGTTCCCAAACACATGGGTAAATTTCTCGTGGATTGTGTAGAAACACACATACATTGGAAGGTAGAATCTCAAAATAACAATAATAATAATAGCCATAAGTGGATTTAAAATGTGCTTTTTCTAAATCATAAACCAAAAATCAACAAAGACCTGGGCCATGGTGATGCATCTCAATGTATTACATGGTAGGTTTCCTTTTTTTATTCCACAAGCCTGAACTCTCTTCCTCTGCCTTAGTATCTGAAAAAGAAAAGTGAAGCACAGTCAAGTGCTAAAGCCAGGGCTCCCTCCTGCCCTCCATCACACGCTCACTGTCCCTCCTTGCCTGGCAGGGTTTGCCTGTGTTTCCCCTTTGGAGGCGCCATTTGCAATTAGGAGTCCTGCTCCCCCTGGGCTTTCAATACCTGCCCACCTTTTCTGACCATGCTCTGGAGGATTGTTATTATTGCCACGCAGCAGCAAGATGAATAGTAGCCCCTGATGCACTGTCACCCTCCTCGTGTGGTTCCCTGTCCAGAGCAGTATCAGCCCTCCCTGCCCCATCTTCTCAGCCTTCCCACCAGGACTCAGCAAGGTTTCCCAGACGCTCATCAAACTCAGGACCTAGCAAGAAAACAAAGCGAATCATTTCTTTATCACTTTTACAAACAACTTCATTCTTCTTTTAGACATTTCTTTCTGTAGAGTAAAATTTTGCATAGAGGAGAATGAGTGGCACCTGGAAAAGTCAGTTAGTGCCATGTATGTACACAATAATAGAAGAGCAGCAAAACCTTTATATCCTGGTGAGGACTACTGTATTTCATATGGTTGGAAACAATCCTATAACTAGACCATAATCTGTCAGTCAAACTTCCACACGCCCCCTCCATTGTAGCATTGTGCATTATTGTTCACCAAAAGACAAGATTACATCGCTGGCCGAATGAAAACTAAGGATAGGGAGAGCTATTTAAAACCAGGGTTCACTTGTTTACTGGAGATCATTACTTTTAATACATGAAGGAAGCTTTAATCTAGGGAAAAAAATAATGTCATTAATAGGATTGCTGCATATTTCAATGATATTCTAATTTTGTTATGGATTCTTGGAAGATAATCCCTGTCCTGTTGCATTCAATTGGACAGAATTACTGTGCCTCATAAACCTGTCAAGTTAATCTGGGTCATAGATGTTTGACAGTCAAATAAAAATGAAATTATTGTTCCCAAAATTGGGGATTATAGATCTCCTACAGAACTATACATGTGCAATTTAATAGCCTTAATCCCTCAATTTAGATGAGCAGTGTTAGCTGCCTCGATACTATTTTTTAATATCAAGGTCAGGATCTCATCTTCCGCATCAGAAATACTTTGAAAAATTATGGTTTGGGGAGCCTTATACATACTGTGAAAGTCAGAGAAATGATCTAGCAGGTCTGTGCTTTTTTCTTCTTAGAAGTATGAAAGTGGAATTAGAAACTATGCATTTATAGGCTAAAAATAATCTCCTGAAGCTTATTTTCAATCACATTTTCTAACAAATTCAAACCACTCAGTCTCTCTTAAGGGAATTCATCACTATGGTTATTTCTCCACTCAACCCATCCTTCTAAATCTCTGAAAAATGGAAGAACAATTTGTGACATTAAGAGTGTTTACTGAGGGTGTTGCAGGAAGCCCTGACCTTTAGCTGCAGCTATCCTCTGCAGGCCAGGTGACTATTTCACTTCATAACACAACAAGAAAAAATATAAAGAAAAGTCACGAGCAAGTATGATCAAGTATGCTACGCCATTATTTTAATCAGATGTTGCTAATTGCTTTCACTTTTGTATTTTGAGGATTAAATTAAATAGCTTTTTATAAAATATAATTTGAATGATCTGGTATGGCTTCTTATTTCAGGGGGAATTAGAAATTGCTGAACATCTTTTTATTTAACATTTTAAATAATCTCTTTCAAGATACCAAACTCTGAAATTGAAGAATGAGTAAGACCAGCTTCTAAAATCATTGTTTTAATTAATGATCTTTTGATTTCCAAGTATAAATTTCACTGGTAATTAATTGTTTTTTATCCTAATCCAGCTTGGGATAAAATTTGTGATTTGTAGAAATATGTAAATAGTAAAGGTTTGATGACAAAGGATTGACTCATGATACACATGCAAACAAAAGAATAGATGGCCTTCAAATATCAGTTGCTGTTATTTCTATATTTTGCTATAAAATATATAATAAAATGTAAAACATATTATATATTTTAGAAAATATATAAAGATTTCCATACATGATTTAAAAAAAATATTTCTGCAGAATAATATAGAACTTTTATTTCTAAGTCCTTTTGAGTTTGAAGACTGCTATTAGGGGTTTTGTCTCATCTTAATCATAGGTCCATGTTTGATGGAATGAGCAGGTGTCATTATACCTATTTTGTACATGAGATCTGACTCAGAAAGTTAAAAGAAATACATTTTTAGTGTCACACAGCTAGTAATTGACGGGACTAGGATTTCAAACAGGTTTCTTAACTATTAGAAAAAAAAACCCTTCAATGTGTTTCGCAGACACCTCAAATTGGTAAACTTAGTTATATAAGAATGGCATTTGAAATGTTATAGATCTTGACCTACAAGAAACTGTCTTAAGAAATGTAACTCAATGTGTATAGATGTTCTGCTATGTGCCCAGCATTTTTCTGTTTTTGGGTAGACACATACAGATGGAACCTCAGCTCTGATTTCAAGAGGCATGCAGTTGAAGGGACAGATGCATTTAGTGTGACAGAGTGGATAGCTGATAATTAAGGAATACACAAGAATTCCGGAGAAGGGAAGAGTTGACTTTCTTATGTAAGGAAGACCTCATGGAGGACATAATGTCTGAGATGTAATTTCAGGGACCCCATTTTCCCATTATGATTATGTGAAATTATCAAGCTGCCCAGGTTCATGAAATCAGAAGCAAGTAAAGTTCAGGTACAACATAGTTTTGTTCCTATTTTCTACTCCATGAAACTCCTACAATCACTCTATGGGCTGGTCATAAAGCACCCCTTGTCTGAGACACAAAGGAGCCATGGTGATTGCTCTCTCTGACACATTCTTATATCAATACACTCCTCCCATTTCTCTGGCCACATTATCTCTCAGCTATACCATTGAAAATATCTACTGGCTGTTTACCTATGCACCATCACCAGAATAATTTTCTAAAATGGAAGTCTGGTCCCACCATGTGGCCTAAAACTTTCTGGTGGATTTCCAGGATGTTTGAAATAAAAGTCAAGATTTGGTATATATACACAATGGAATATTATTCAGCCATAAAGAATAAAATTATGGCATTTGAAGGTAAATGGATGAAGTTGGAGAATATCATGCTAAGTGAAATAAGCCAATCCCAAAAAACCAAATGATTTCTCTGATAAGTGGTTGATGATACATAACGGGGTGGGGGTGGGGTGGTTGGAGGTAAGGGAAGAATGGAAGAAGGATGGATTGTGTAGATAGAAATGAGGGGTGTGGAGGGAGCAGGGGAAGGAAAGATAATAGGATGAGATAAACACCATTACCCTATGTACATGTATGATTACCCAAATGGTATGACTCAACCAGAGAAACGATAGTTGTGTTCCATTTGAGTACAATGAATCAAAATTTTAAAAAAAGCCAAGGTTTGTGTCTATGATAAATCAAAGAACTTTTTGGTAATACTTTAGACTGATGCTCCTTTATTCACAGCAGAAGGTGAAGTATAGATTTGGAGAATGTCCCCCAATACTTCATCTGCGGAAGGCTTGGTTGCCAGCTGTGGCACTGTTGGGAGGTGGTGGAGTCTTTGTGGGGGCGGCATTTGGTGGAAGTTGAGTCATCTAGGGCATGTCCTGAAGGAATACCAGGATACGCTCCTGCCTCTCTCTTTGCTTCATATTGGTGAGCAGACCTTCTTTGCCATGCACTTCCCCCCATGATTTTCTGCCTTGCCACAGGCCCAAGAGCAAGAGGGCCAAGACACCATTGGCTAGAACCCCCAGAACTATGGGATTTAAGTTGCTGCCTTATCAACCTGGTCCACCCCTCCGTCCTATCCACTGCACGGCACCAGACCCTTGAAATTACTCATTGGCTGTGTTAGTACACTTGTACACAAGTTAGAATTAATACACAAGCATTTATAAATAGCATACAGTAATACAAATCTATTGAGCATAGGTCACTATGCTAACTGTTTTCATTATCTTTAAATACATTATCCTGAGTGTGTATATTTACATTATACTTTATTTCCAGGATGTTGACAAAGGATTATTATGTTATTTTATGGGTGCAACTAAGAATTAGGTTTGAAAACTTGACTAAGAACACCTTTCTAATAAGTGGCAAAACTGAGATTCAAAATCAGATCTGTTTGGCTCTAAAATCTGTGTTCTTTCATTTACTACAATCTGCTCCTATTTCCTGTCTCTTGGAGGTACCATCTGACTGTACTCATTTATTAAAGCACCGAAAGGTCTTATTTATAAAATGTATTACCCAATATCAAAGAAAGCCTCATGTCGTCTATATGATCCTGCTCTTCCCTTCTTCTCACATCGAGATATTGTGTTTGTTTCTAATGGCCGAAATGTATTTCAAGAGCATTTTTTGAGGGGAACAGGGGTTGAAGACCATAGCTACCTATGTATTATCATTTTACCTTCATGGATTTTCTAATAGAAATGAACATGCAGACTCTACCAGATTTCCCCTCAATTTCCTTTTCTGCAATAACTGTATCTTCCTAATATTTTAACAGATTAGGAAACTATTTTTGTTGGGCTCGATGGATTAACCTAACATTTTATGACTTCACATTGGCTCTTATTAGAAACGTACCTATACTAGTAATGAATCCTACTAGGACTAGATTAAATTCCAGCAAAATGATATAAGCAAAACCAAAGCTCTAATAATTTCTCAAGGGATGAATTAGAATGAGAACTGACTATTCGGGACAAGCAACTGAACAATCAGATACTAGTAATTGTGGTTATTATTGTTTTTTGCTATTATGTTTTTTGTTGTTTTGTTTTTACTTCATTTCTTTTTTATTTTTACTGACTGCATTTTTATTCATTGCACACAAATGCGGTACATCATTTCATTTCTGTGGTTGTGCACGATGTAGATTCACACCATTCGTGTAATCATATATGTACATAGGGTCATCATGTCTGTCTCAGTCCACCCTTTTATTTCTTTGAGTTATTTATCTTTTAAAAACAGTCTATTTTCTTTAAACTTTTAAATTTTATTTATTTAAACAATTTGAGTATCCATTCACTTAAAATATTCCATTTTTAAAATAAATTTATTTATTAATCACATTTTTTTCCAAGTACGGAATTTATTGGATCTCATAGATACATGACTTTGGTTATAAATTTATTGTAAGTGGTATAAGTCAAAATTCTGGTTAATTTTTAACCCAGTAATTACTTAGATGCATATTTTATTGTTAATTCCTTTTACATTTTATTTATTCACACTTATTTTGCATTATAGGAAAATAATGTGGTATGAATAGTTACCACATTTTGGAAATTTTTCCAAATTATGGAGGTTTTTCCCCTCTGAGCTCAGACATACTAACCTTACAAATGTTTCCTGGGCGTTTAAATAATTATAGCATTTTCTTTCTATATCTTCATATCTCTCTATTATTATTTTAAGTTTAGCTATTAATTTTATTTATTTTCTTCAATAAATGTTCAGTTACTAAGAAAGTCTTGCTAATGATGCTGGTTCAACAGAGCTTGAATTCATCATTTATACTGCATATCTGTCAATGCTATGATATGCATTGGGTAGAAGTTCATTACAGTATATTTAATCTGAATACTTATAACTTTTAACAAAATAAAATATACATCTTCATCACATTTGACCTTCAGTTATATCTGTTGAAAAATCCTCTAATTTTGCTTTATCTGCTATTTCATTGCCGACCCTCCTCTGTGCCTTCACAGAGCGCTGCCTGCCTGTCTGCAAACTCTTCCACGTAGTACCTGCAGGTTGTGTTGAGAGAGCACAACACCTGTGGTGTGAATGAGTGGATGAACTTGTTTTGAGAAATCTGTACAAGGAAATAGGGACAGGGAGAACTTAGCGGAAGGATAAATAGCACTTATTTTACATGTACTATTGTGCTAATTGTTTTAAAATATATTACTTTTTTCCAATGAATAAAAATTAAAAAACAAATATGATAAAATTGATATTCAGAAAGGTTAAGTAACTTGCCTTAAGATCATGCAGATAGTAACTGATAGAACTAGGTGTCAAACTTCAAAGGTCACTTTTTCTTCCATTCTATAAATATTTATTCACATACACAAGTATCTCAGGACATAATGAGGGGGGATAAATAGGAGGCATCATGAAGTCATTTGTAAAAAAATCCATGTGAGAATCTTGGAATGTCTCAGAATAAGTTTCTGATGGATTTTTGGTAGTCTTTGTTTTTTCTTAATTTTATTTAAAAATGATACTTAAAATTTTCTTATGTTCGAATGAGGTAATGTGATGTTTTGATGTGTGTGTGCGTTATGCAAATATATAAAAAAATGTTCACCATTTCTAGCTATTAGAGAAATGCAAATTCAAACTACTTTAAGATTTCATCTCACTCCAGTCAGAATAGAAATTATGAAAAATACAAGCAACAATAAATGTTGGTGAGAATGTGGGGGAAAGGTGCATTCATACATTACTGGTGGGACTGCAACTTGGTGCAACCATTATGGAAAGCAGTATGGAGACTCTTCAGAAAACTTGGAATGGAATCAACATTTGACCCAGCTATCCAACTCCTTGGTTTATACCCAAAGGATCTAAAATCAGCATACTACAGTGACGCAGCCACATCAATGTTTACAGCAGCTCAACTCATAATAGCTAAACTATGGAACCAACCCAGGTGTCCTTCAAAAGATGAATGGATAAAGAAAATGTGGTATATATACACAATGGAGTATTATTCAGCCTTAAAGAAGAATAAAATTATGGCATTTGCAGGTAAATGGATGGAGCTTGAGAATATTATGCTAAGCGAAATAAGCCAATCCCCAAAAACCAAAGGCCAAATGTTTTCTCTGATATGCAGATCCTAATTCACAATAAGGCAGGGTGGCTAGGGAGAATAAAGTTACTTTGGATTACGCAGAGGGGAGTGAAGGGAGGGGAAGGAGTGTGGGGGTAGGAAGGATAGTAGAATGAATCAGACATTATGACCCTATGTACATATATGACTACATGACTGGTGTGATTCTAATCCATGTACCACCAGAAAAATGAGAAGTTATACTCCATTTATTGTGATGTGTCAAAGTGCATTCCACTGTCATGTATAACTAATTAGAATAATTAAAAATGTATGAATTGATTCTTTATGGTGAAAGCTTTCAGAATCTTTTCCTCTGGCTTTTTGAAACGGGTAGCATATTATGGTTATCTCTAGTCTCCTTGCTGTGCAGGAGCACACCATAGCCCCTTGCTGCTAAGTGTACATCAGTACCCGTCCATCAGCCTTTCCCTGTCCTCCCTCTGCCCACTCTCCTCAACCCTGGTAACCACCAGTTCCCTCTCAACCTCCATGAGATCTACTTTTTTATCTTCTACGTATAATTGAGAACACGTGGCACTTGTCTTCTTGTGCCTGGCTTATGTCAACACAGTGATCTCCAGTTGCGTCCATGTTGTTATAAATGACAGAATTTCATTCTTTTCATGGCAGAATGGTATTCCACTGTGGCCAGGTATTGCATTTTCCTCATACATGTATCAGTTAGTAGGCCCTGAGGTGCTTCCATTTCTTGGCTATTCTGAATCCAGCTGCAATGAACGCAGAGGTGCAGATGTCTCTTTGACATGTTGGCTTCCCTTCCTTTTGTACATTCCCAGAAGTGGGATTGCTGGATTCTATGGCAGCTCTAGTTTTCATTTTATTTTTTGGGACCTCCATACTGTTTTCCATAGCAGCTCTACTGATTGACACTCCCAGCAATGGTTTGCAAGAATTCCTTTTCTCCACATTCGTGCCAACACTCGATCTTGTGTCCTTCTGATAATGGCTATTCTCATTGTATGAGGTGACATTTCATTGGGTGTTGCTTTGTATTTCTTTGATGATTTGTGATGTTGAGCATTCTCTCATATGTTTTTTGGAAATTTGTATGTCTTCTTTTGAGAAGTGTTTATTTAGGTCTGTTGCCAGTTTTCCATTTGGGTTACTTTGTCTATTTATTGCTATTGAGTTTTTTTTTTTTTGTACCAGGAATTGAACCCAAGGGTGCTTAAACACTGAGACAAATCCCCAGCCATTTTTTATATTTTATTTAGAGACAGGGTCTCTCAGAGTTGCTTAGGGCCTTGCTAAGTTGCTGAGGCTGGCTTTGAACTCACAATCTCCCTTCCTCAGCCCCTCGAGCCATTGGGATTATAGGAGAGGCCACCATGCCCACTCTGCTACTGAGTTTTTAGATTTCCTTATATTCTAAATATTAACCCCCATCAGATGAATAATTTGCAGATATTTTTCTCCCATTCTGTAGGCTGTCTCTTCACATTGTTGTTTCTATTAATGTGCAGAAACTTCTAGTTGATGTAATACCATTTGTTTATATTTGTTTTAGTTTCCTGTACCTTTGGGTTCTGGTAAAAAAAAAATCCTTGTCCATTCCAAAATCCTAAGTCATTTCTCCAGGTGTTCTTGTGGTAGTTTTCTAGTTTCAAGTCTTACATATGAATCTATGAATTCACTTTGAGTTGATTTTTCTTATGGGTCAGAGATAAGGGTCTCGTGTCACTCTTCGATGTGTGAATATCCAATTTTTCCAGCACCATTTATTGAAAGACTTTTTCCCTAAAAACATGTTCTTTGTCAAGAACCAGTTGGCTGTAGATGTGGGATCTACTCCTGGGTTCTTTAATCTGCACCCTTGATTTGTATATCTGCACTTATGTCAATACCATGCTGTTTTGATTACTTCAGCTTTGTAGTCAATTTCCAAGTCAGGTATTGCAGCGCCTGATGCTTTGTTTTTGTGTAAGACAGATTTGGCTATTCATTGGTTGATGGATGGTTGGTTGAACTTCTGTGGTTCCATATGAATTTTAGGATTTTTTTTTTCTAGCTCTGTGAAGAATGTCATTGACATTTTGGTAAGGATTGCATTCAACCTGTGGATTACTTTGGGTAGTATGCACATTTTAACAACGTGGATTCTTCTTTTTCTCCCCCTTGAACTTTTCCCAGTGTGACATTTGCTTTGACACCTTGTCTGTTGAAAACACTACCAAAATCAAGATAAATATATCATCTGTTCTTGCCTTTCATTCTTTACACATTTCAATAAAAATCAGTCTTCTTTCAGTAAGAAGACTTTGGTGGAGAAGAACAGAGTTATTATCTTCCTCTCTTTTAAATGAAGAAATCAAGTCTCAAAATGCTTGTGGTGAGGTCTTGTATGAGATAAATTTTTAAAAATGTTCTGGTGAAGAAAGTACATCTGCCCCACTTTAAGTCATGGGCTCAAGGTGGACTATCTCTTTAGAAAGGTTAAGGTGACATGAAAATCTGTAGGTAGGCACATTTATTTGCAGGTAGATGCTGGGGGAATTTTAACTATTGGGAGAGAAAAAAAACAATAGGAGTCAAGAAACAAGCATTCAAAAGAGAAAAACTGGATACAAAAGATAAAAAATACTTATTGCTACTCATTCACTTCCTTAGGGTAACCCTGGCTTACGTGCCTGTTTGGAGGGAGGAATTAACACTGGATGAGACACATCTGGGGGAATTACTCTTGTTCATGGCTGCTCATGGTTGTTTAAATATTGTCAGTGTAACCAAAAGAAAAGGATGTTAGCTATTTTGATTGCTACTTCTGTCTCATCAGAAAGATTTCCAGTGGTTTCCATCAGAGATTGATGGAAAATAACTTTTTTCTTTTTGTTTTCCCTTTAGTGATACTGTTATTTATCTAGCATTTTCATAGGAATCAGTTTTCTTTTTTCTTTCAAAAATAAAAAGGGCAGCGTGTGCAAGTAGGACACATTTTTTTTTCCTCCAATGTTAAAAAAAACACAATATTTGCATATTTTTCAAATTGCTTTGTGTGCTCTCTGAAGCAGTGTTAAGCAAATCAGCACATTTATCTAAGGAAGAAGTCATATCCTAAAATACTTTGAGAAACCTAACTTGTTAAAATAGCTTCTCATGTTCATATGCTTCTACATGGAAAGAAAAAAACCTACAAAATACAAGACCATAATTCAATCAAGAGAATGGCTTCCTTTAGGACACTTGAGCAGATTTAAAAAGTGTATTCAAATATAAAAATTAAAAATTCAATGCTCTGGGAAGAATACATATCATTTGATCTGAATGTGATCTAAATTGGGAAGAAATAAATAACAGAGGAAATTCAACACAACAGGTTTGATAAAATATTTTTTGTGCATCTGATCTCTGGGAATAAATATTAAATTAAACTCTAGTTGTTTTCCCAAAATATGCCATCAACTCAAAACAGACAATATTTGACTTTTTTTTTAACACAGGAATATTACTTTTCTCAATTATTTTTTTGGTCAGATTTATGTGGAACCTAGTCTATAGTGCAATATATAAACACCATGAGGCAGCCCACTTTTATTCAATGATTTTGGTTCTTGTTTTTGGAACTGCTCCTTGAAATACAGAACATAAGGGTGTGTTATCTCTTCCATTAATTCTAGTCCTACAACAAAGGATTTTTAAGCATTAATTCAAAGTAGTCAGTTCATATGGAAAAAAAAAATAAACATCTTTTTGAAATCGGTCCTTCCATCCTCTGAGTATTTGGATGTGGGCGCTTTCTGGTACCTGAAAGTGGTACTCCCCACTGGCTCCCCACCAGGGCCACCCTGCCTGGAGGTTAGATCAAAAGCATCAACAGCAACAGATTTCTCTTCACGCTCACTCTGTCTGACAGTTTAGATTAGAAATATCTACCAGCTGTTCTATTTCCTACCTTTCTTGGTTTTGGTAAGGTGACAAATATAACAGATTTATCAACATTTTTTTCTATAGCTAAAATGTCAGAGTCAGCTTTTCAAATATGACAAAAAAATCTTAGCTTTTAAAAGATGTCAGGACTTCAAGCACATTGCATTTGATTTTTTAAAAAATAATGAGACTGCCCACAAAGTTGGACAGAAATATAAAGTCCTTTTTTTTTTTTTTTTAAAGTATGAGAGGAGGGGGGAAAAATCCCACATTACAGTGTTTTTATTATTAAAATGCAGAACAATATAAGTATTTCTAGAAAAAGGAAAATCAAGCTCAGGACTACTTTGTAGATAAAATATAGCTTGCAAGAGAAAAGGGTTGAGGGGAATAATAAGAAAAGGCATTTGTTGAATTATGTGAAATTTACTTTCTTCATAAGCCTTAACCTTTTTGTGTTTTTTGTTTCCTGTTTTTAAAACAAAAATCATAGTTGCCCTTCCTGTCTGTAAGGATCCTAGTTAGAATGAAGATGCCCCATATATTGTAAAACAGTACCTAAATGTAAAAAAGTGTTCCTCTTTGAAGTCATTGACTGAGCAATTTCTTAAAACCATGCTTAAGAGATTCAAAATATTTTTCATTTTTGCCAAAATTTGCCATTTTTCCTGTATTTCCCAAATTCCCCATTTCCCATGCCAGATACTAAGGGAAACTCCATCTTTCCAGCCAGGAATGTAGAGGAGAGACCTGAATCGGGTCCAGCTGGGCATCAGTACCGCAGGATGCAGACTGGGACAAACAGCAGGGAGTGGCAGGCATACTGCCTTTAGGAAGAAGCACTAGCAAGCACCCACATCCAAAATACCCCATTCAATGGATTTTGCCTCTTTCAGTGAAAGCTGACTTTTGCAGGTGAACTGAGTGTACAGGCTGCTCTTGAAAACAAGAATTTGTTTGGATAATGGCATCTGATTTCTAGCCATTATCTATTCCTAGACTGTGACAGCATGAGATCTGGAGTAAGCAGGTGTTCCTTCAGAAGCCATGCCTGGCTGAAGCCCCACTCCTCTCAACCTGTAGTGGGAAGCTCTCTGTATGTGTTTGATTGTAGGTGTGGACAGTCGCTTTTAGCTTCTCTGGCATGTTTAGAAAACCTCACTTCAAGGGGTCTAGACAACTTTATCGGAAATGTGAACATGTCTAATGTGTCAGGCAGTTACTGTTCTTGCTACCAGCGAGTATGGCAGAGGTGACTTGCCTCTTGACCTTTGCCCCTATAGAGAACAGACTGCAGAACATATTAGAAAATGGCTGGGGCCAAGGGGCAGACCTAGGAAGGACTGGTACGGCATGTTGGTTCCTTCAGTCTCCTACTTATATCATTTCTAGCCTGAATCACTTTGACAGGGTGTGTCCTGGTGACAGTGACTGGGTGGAAGTGGCCCCCCTTCCTCTAGGGGACTTAATTATTCACTTACCAGAGGCACAACAGAATTCTTTTTCTGGGAAAGAAAAGCCACTGCAAATCTGGAAGACAATACCGCTTCAGTCTTAGGAACTTCTCTGTGGAAGGCACCTGCATTTACATGACATTCTAAAGGCCTGGGACAATAATTCAGGAAGACAATTTATATCATCTTAATGATCCCTGAATTATTTCAATTATATAACCAGCCTCTCAAATAAGACAGTGCTTCAAGAAGGTACAGACACGTTAACCAGACATCCCCGAACGATAGCATTAGAAGAGACATTAGTCAAAAATCATCTCAAACAAATAATCCCTTTAAATAGCAGCTCAGCAAACCTCCATCTGACTTGAACCCCCACAGTAGCTAGGATTGTACAGGCACACAAGGCATTCTGATGAAGAGAAAATTCTCAGCTTTGGGGGTAAAAGAAACTCTGGGTCCAGCTCTGTCTTTTACTGTGTGGAGGGAGGCGAGTTATTTTACTTTCCTGACCTATTTATAATGGAAGAGAAAATGATATGTTTTCCACTGTGTTCATCTGAGCATGAGGTGAGCCAATGTGCATAAAGCATCAAAGAACACGCTTAATAATTGGTAGCTTTCTTCCCAGTCTTTTCATGGCTGGAATCTGCCTTTAAGAACTGCCACAAACTACATGACCTCAAGGAAAGTACTTAACCTCTCTGGGTCTCAACTTCTTTGAATGTAAAATGAGAACCTTGGACTGATTGATGCTAAGGTCCCCCCAAGGATGCTTTTCACTAAACTCGAAAACATCATGGCGGAGTTCTGGAGACAGAACCTTTGCTTTTGACCCTCGTAACCAGCTGTTATCATCGGCTGGACTGGACTAGACATAATTACTTTTTCCCTATGGAGTCAAGAAGCAAACTAAATGGCAGTGTTCTTGAATAATTTATTTGACTCCTAGAATTAGTACATTATCATTGTTGCTATGGAAGAAGTAATTTACATTTTGAGAGGGTATTTCACTTCTGTTATCTCTGAATGTATTTTAATCCCTTTACTACTTAGGAAACGTGACTCCATTATTTTAAGTCGATACTTCCCTTTCTGGGTATTTGGGTGGGTCAGCTCTTACTGTCCATGTCTGATGAGGTTAACACATGGGGACTTAAGTGCTCATATGCAGCTAATGAATGTGAACCAATCTCAGAGCGTGCATACCACCCAGTACCTTATCAGCCCCTATGTTTTTGTTTGCTTTCTCTCAGTGCCATCTGTAGAATAGTAGTTTACATAAACACAAAGCTTAGTAATGAAAAGTGGATGTTGGATTGGAGAATATGTAGCACTGTGGAAAGAACATTATTTGGTGATCAGACACTCGAATCTAGTCTCTGTCACTTATTAGTACATGACCCTGGCTGGTTATCTAATTCTACAATAATTAGAATTTCAATTCCTTTCCATATAAAATAGGAACACTACTGAGCTCCAAATTGATTGTGATACTAAATGAGAACATATTTATCAAAGGACCTTCTAAATATTTCTCTACACTAATGTACTGCATATTTTCATTAGTAAGGTGAGTTGATTGCTACCAGTCCATTCTAGGAGACTTTAGCTTAGAGAGCGTTATAATGCAAGAGAAGGTGACCATTCCTTTATGTTAGAGAAGCACTCTTGGAAACCAACAGGAGTTGCTGATGTTTGTCAGAATAAGTGCCCCAGAATTAATGAGATGGTAGAGAGTACAATACAGGAGAGAAGAAAGCTGAAGCCCTGGAAACAGGTGTGAGGGGTGCCCTTTTTGTCCTCCAACTCCCTAATGATAGAACGGGTTCATTTTCCGATGTTTCATTTTCCTTTGTTCCAGAACCCTGGTAGGACTGTACTTGTCCGCTGCTCCTTTGAAATGAGAAGTGGCCTTGTGACTTGCTTTAGCCAATGAGCTGTGCATGGTTGTGGCATGCCCTTAGGTCCAGATGGTGGGCACTCCCTCAACCAGCTCCCACCCCCATGAGAATAAAGTGGAGCAGAGATCCAGGCTGACAGTGAAAACTACGGAAAGCAAGCAAGGAAGCAGTTCTGCCGTCCCGACACACTTTATGTGACTTTCGTGGGCCTCATGTAAACTAGGTTCCCCTGACATACAGGATAAGTAAAATAAATAACTTATCCAGAGGTTGCTAAGAAGTCCTACCCTTTCCCTCAAGAGAAGCAGGATGGGGGGATCTTAACCTGAGGAGGATCTTAACCTGAGGGACCATGTGGGGCCTGTGAATGTAGAGAAGTGGCCCCTTCAGAGGAAGAGCTAGATGGGTGCCCAGTGATGCTGCGGCTGCCGAGGGGACCAGCGGCCTGGGTCCTGCCCCCTGCCAGAGGCCGCTCCGCTCTCACGTTCTGTCCCGGCACGTTGGCTAGCGCAGTCACTGCACACGCTGTGAGCTTACTAGGGACCTGGCCACCTTCTGAGGCCCTCGTTTATTACACAGATCCGAACGCATTCAGGAACACAGAGAAGGCGTTGGCAGGCGCGTTCTTATCAGCGAGACCTCGATCATCGCACAATGCCTGCAAAGGGAAGGTGGCCTCTCCTGGTGACCTCTGCGCTCGTGTGCCTCAAGACCTGCCGTCCTTGGTGACCGCAGTCCTCTGCCTCTCCAGCCTCTCTCCTGCAGTGCTCTCCCCTGTTCCTGCCTCCCTTCCTTCCTCCCGGTGAAAGCCAGCTTGTCTTTCTAAGGTCATCTCAAGAGTCTCCCAGAGGCCCCCTCCCCCGGGGTCCTTGAGGCAGTCCTAGAAGCTGCCCGTCACAGCGGGCACCTTCCCTTGGCCGCACCCTCCGTGATTGTTATTTTTACAATTAGTTGGGTAATTGTCTGAGTCGCGATGATCTCTTTCATAAATTAATAGGCGGCAGCAGTGGAGGGCGGTGTTGCCAATCAGCGTGCGCAGACAGAGCCCAACTCCAACAGCTATTTGTTAAGTGCATAATGAATGCGAGTCACTCCGGTGGCCACCCGACATGCCATTTTATCAGCCATCGCAAGCTCTCTGAGATATGTAGCTCTCTCTTCATTTTCAAAATGAGCACTGGTTAAAAGATTTCCTCCAAACGAAGCGGGTGGAAGGCGAAGCTGTATTTTGTATCTATGTTTATCTGACTTCAAAGCCTGTGATGCTGCTTTTGCTTGCCTCTGTCTCGCCAGAGACTAAAGAAATGCTTTAATTTTGAGGGAGTTAATAATGCATGGGACCTGAATCGAATATAATTTTATGCTATTCTGCTCTAGAAGAATTTTTTTATTATCCAGCTGTAGCTTTGTGCCTTCATCTCTTATCAAAAAGAGGTAATTATCTTCATTAGTAGGCAACCCCTTTACTCCCATAGAACTTTGATGCAGTTGGTAAAACTCTATTTTCTTTACTCCTTGCTCCCTGTGAACTCCCATCTTCAGTAGCTGTCAGTTTGCAACCAGATGGCCAACTATTATTCACTCCTTAAGTTCCTCTGCAGCCATGCATCACCAGGTCCATCAGCAAATAGTAACATATGAAAACATATTGTCTCATCTTTAGTATCTCCAAATGTCGCTTTCACATTTGTTATTCCACTCCGGTTCCTAATTAAAGAAAGCTCATTTCCAATTCCCCTGACTGATATCTACCATTTCAATAATGCCCTTTATGTTTGTCCTAGAATATTCATCATTGTCTTGTTAGTGCTGTTGTTTTCAAATAAAATGGAAACTAACAAAGCCCTTCCTTGACTTTTCTGTACTCTGCAATTACTTTTTTCCTGCCTCGTACCCTCTCTACCTTATGCTGTGGTTCCGCCCTGGACGTGTTTGCAGTGACATCTGTCACCTGAAACCTGATGGACGCGTTACCTTTTAAAGCTCTTTATCGCACTGGATCCGCTGCCAGCCTGAGTGGGGTCTTTGCAAGCTCCGGTTACCTTCTCTTCATCTGCCTCCCCAGGGCACTTTATCTCACCCGCTCAGCATGCCCACTCTTTGCTCAGGTTCCTGAGGTCTAATACCTCGTGTGTCATTCATTTTTCTCTCATATTCATTGAGCCTCTTAAGAAGATCAGCTTGCCTCTGTGATTTAATATCGAGTTCTTAATTTTATACCTCGGAGATAATACTCAAAGAAAATCATTCTTACCTTCTCAGTTCTGTTTGAAAGGCACTTGATCCTATCACTGTGACGTTGATTTGCTTTTTGAATTTGTTGCCATTTAAAATAAATTAAAATTTTGTCCTAGCTTGTAATCAGATGACAGGAGCAGCACAAATCCTCCTAACTTTAAAGAGCTAGAGAGGGCCATTTGCTTGGATAATAGGTCAACCTAAATAATGTCACGGAATAAATAGGGTAGGGTTAGAACCAGTGTTTCTGTGGTCATGACACTGCTGCTAAAAATTAAAGGATGTGACTATGAGAACAATTCCTTTTATAGGGACAGCCAGTTCTTGGGAGTATGTGGCTTTTTAAGAAAGACTTGATGGCAAGAAGTAGGATATATTTGCCTTGGGCGAGAGGCCCAAAACATGAGATGAATGGCAGGGTGACTTCATTAGAACAGGAGTGAGTGCCAGCCTCCTGCTCCCCTGCCTTGAACTGCTGATGACCATGAGGCCATCCGTTCAAATATATGGTACAATTCTCTTCAAGTCCCAGGAGTAAACCTGACTGAATTGCCACATAGAAATTAATCTTCTTGAGTAGGAATGAAACCAGATCAGAAATGGACTCGGGTTAGGGATATGGAGAATGTGGCCTTGAATGTAGATATATTTTGTCTATCATTTCTGATTTTTATTTGAAACCTTATTTTCAAGGAAAATGCTAATAAGTATATATGAATTAGAAATAGAAGGCACTCATCAAGTCAGAGGCAGGACAATCTTATTCAACGTGAATTTGGTCAACACAGGTTTCAGAGAGTAAGGTTTTTAGACTTTTAAAGTGAAAGATAGTAATACCCTGAAATAGTCCACAAATTACATTAACCTAAGAATATTGTCCAGCTAAACTTTGCATTGGTCACCGCAAGGTGAAATTCCATCAGAAATACAAATCAAATGTGAGTCTCACGTTCCAAAATTGGACAGTAGAGAAATAAAGACCACAAAGAACAGCCAAAAATGATATGGAATTGGAAAAGCAGATTATGACTATTCATTCATGGGATAAATCCATCTGACTCCCTGCCAATTCCTATAGATGCAGCGAGAAATATGACAGACAAAATGAGAAGTCAATTGAACATCACAATGAGGTGATTTATGTTATTGGAGGAAAGTAGAGAAAACAGGTGGATATACTTAGGAAGGAGCTGTATCAAGTTTAGGAATCAGAAGAGTTAGTGTGTGCAAGTCCCAGGGATGAAATGATCATACATGCCGGAGAGGCACGAATGATTCTGGGTGGAAGAATTAGCAGGTCAGAGAAAACATGGCTCCACAAGGAGCTGGAGGCAGGTCAGGACGTTTGGTGAGTAAATTCAGGAGAGAAGAGGAGAATAGGCATCGCTGCTTGCGTTTAATTCTGGGGAAAATGAGACGGGGTCTTGGCACTGCACCGCTCCAGTGGGAGACAGCCAAGGTTTATCTAAATAACTGCAGTCAGTGTGTAACCCATTCAAGTATCTGCAGTGATCCCCAGAAAGTGTTTATTGAGATCATTTGTCCATTTCTTCATGGGGTTTGAGTTTATGGTCATATTTGCAAAGAATACTTTGGGTGCCATATTGCTGTGTGTGTGTGTGTGTGTGTGTGTGTGTACTGATACATACACAAATTCATCATCCATAAATTAATATTTATTATATGTATTACATGATATAGATATATGTAGACTCATTCATCTAGTCATTCATAAATGAATATTTATTATATACATATTACATGCCAGTAACGGCTCTACTAATTATCATAGGACTCAGTAGTTATAAAGATAGTCAAAGTCCCCATAATTAAGGAGCTTCCATTCTAGTATGAGGTAGATATAAAAAGTAATTCATCACTAAGTAAATATTATTTCAAATGCTGATAATTATCATGAAGAAAAGGAGCGAACATTTCTAGGTTGATTTGAAAGATACAAAGGGGCTGGACCTTTAAACCTCTGGAGTCTCACGGCCTTGGGGACAGTGAACACCAGTCCCAGGAAGAAATATAGTTGGGTATAAGGAACAAAAAGATGAATATTGCTGGAGCACGTGAGATGCATGTGGAAGAGAAAGTGGCCCCCTGGGACCCGAGCGAAGTCAGTAGGGACCCAGCAGCACAAGGCGTCGTGGGGGCTGCTGAGAACTGGATGTGTGAGCACCAGCAAGGTGGAGCAGTAGAAAACAGAATAAATATGGCCAATTACTTGGCAGTAATTCAGTTTAAAAGTAATTCTATGTTGCTGCCATCCACCAAATGAGGAGCAATGGTCACTTATTGAGAGAGAACATTCTGGTTCTGCAGAGTGTCCAGTGGGAACAAAGCTGCCCATCACACAGCTCTGTATTTGCAGTCAGGGGAAGGATCCACTGCTCTGTGTGAAAGGCAGGGGGAGTCGGCCTCCAAAGTGTCTTTCCCCTGGGATGTTTTTAGTGCACTGGGGGAAAATTAAGTACACAAGTGCTTCCTAAATCCAGCACGAGGCGCTTCTGCCAAGTGTGGCTCTTGACACAGGCAGGTATGGTGTGCATACTGGAAGATGAGGGGGAGACCAGTTGTTCCTGCCATTCTGAGCCCCTAATTTCTGGGCTGCAGGCTCTGCTTTGTGATTGCTTTCAGCCAACATAATTCTGTCTTGTTTTCATTGGTCAGCGACAGAAAAATGTAGGATTTTTCTACCAAAATAAAATTTTAAATAAGATTATCAGGCTTTACAACTGAAAAACAAATCATATTTCTAAATAAAACACACAGATTTTTTCTTTTTCTTTTTCTTTCCTGTCCTCCCTTCCTTCCTTCTTTTCAACTTGATATGTTTTCAGTCTGCTTTTTCAGATTACATATGTGAAATCTATTCACAGGTTCACATCTGTTAGAATGTTCAAAAGGGAACATCAGAATAGTTCTTTTTTTATTTAAAAAATTTAAAATTATTATTAATGAATATTTATTAAAAAACTATGACATTTCCATACATGAATATATGGTGCTTCGATTATATCCTCCCCTCTTCTCCTTCTGTCCCCTGTTCTCCCCTTTTCCATCCTTCCTGGCTTGCCCCTTTCCTGCCGTCCTTCTATTTTGGGGTCATCTTTTTCTGTTTGTTTCTGCATATCAGAGAAAACATTAAATATTTGTTGTTCTGTGTCTGGCACACTTTATTTAACACAATATTTTTTATTTCCACACCATTTGTTGCAAATGGCAGGATTCCATTCTTCTTAATGGCTGAAGGATGCCCAGTTGTGAATACATACTGTCTTTTCTTTCTCCATTCACCTGTCAATGGGCACCTAGGCTGATTCCATACCTTAGCTAATGTGCGTGGGCCATGATAATCACGGACATGCAGGTCTTTTTTTTTTTGTATATGGACTTCATTTCCTTTAGACACATATCCAGGAAGGTATAGCTGGCCTATGTGGCAGTTCTCTTTTTAGTTTCGTTAAAGAACTTCCATGCTGTTTTCTCTAGTGAATGCACAAATTCACATTACCACCACGAGCACATAAGTCTTCCTTTTTTCTCTACAATCTGGCTAACATTTTTCCTTTTTATTTTTTTTTGTTTTTAATAATAGTCATTTTAACTGGTATGAAATAGACTCTTAGAGTTTTTTCATGTTTTTTTGGACATTTGTACTTTGTCTTTTGGGAAGTGTTTATTGAGATCATTTGCCCATTTCTTCATTGGATTATGTCGTTTTGTTGTTAATTTTTTTGAGTTCTGTGTATTAGGTACATAAATAATCTTTGAGATAAAGATCTGGCTAAGATTTTCTTCCATTCTGTGGGTTCACTTTGTTTATTGTTTCCTTTGCTATGCAGAAGCTTTTCAATTTGATGTGAATCCCATTTGTCAATTCTTGCTCTTGTTCCCTGGACTTTTGAATCTTTCCCAGGAAATCATCGCTTGTGCCAGTATCTTGAAGAATTTTTTTTCTTATGTTTTCTTCTATAATTTTTTAAAAATTTTAATTTATTTTTATTGTAAAAAATGGGATACATGTTGTTTCTGTTTGTACATGGAGTAACAGCATACCATTTGTGTAGTCATACATTTATATAGTCATACATTTATATGAATGATGTGTGATTCATTCTGTTATTTTTTCCTTCCCTCCACCCCTCCCACCCCTCTTTTCCCTCTATACAGTCCCTCCTTCCTCCATTCTTGCCCCTCTCCCACTCCCATTATGTGTCATCATCCGCTTATCAGTGAGATCATTTGCCTTTTGGATTTTTGAGATTGGCTTATCTCACTTAGCATGATATTCTCCAATTTCATCCATTTGCCTGCAAATGCCAAAATTTTAACATTCTTTATGGCTGAGTAATATTCCATTGTATATATATATATATACCACAGTTTCTTTATCTATTCATCAATTGAAGGATATCTAGTTTGGTTCCACAGTCTGGCTATTGTGAATTGAGCAGCTATGAACATTGATGTGGCTGTATCTCTGTAGTATGCTGATTTTAAGTCCTTTGGGTATAGGCCATGGAGTGGGTAGCTGGGTCAAATGGTGGGTCCATTCCAAGTTTTCTAAGGAATCTCCACACTGCTTTCCAGAGTGGCTGCACTAATTTGCAGTCCTACCAGCAATGTATGAGTATACCTTTTTCCCCACATCCTCTCAAACACCTATTGTTACTTGTATTCTTGATAATCACCATTCTAATTGGGGTGAGATGGAATCTTAGGGTAGTTTTGATTTACATTTCTCTTATTACTAAAGATGTTGAACATTTTTTCATATGTTTGTTGATTGCTTGTAGATCTTCTGTGAAGTATCTGTTCATTTCCTTAGCCCATTTGTTGATTGGATTATTTGTATTCTTCGTGTAGAGTTTTTTGAGTTCTTTATATATTCTGGAAATTAGTGCTCTATCCGAAGTATGAGTAGCAAAGATATTCTCCCACTCTATAGGCTCTCTCTTTGCATTGCTGATAGTTTCCTTTGCTGAGAGAAAGCTATTTAGTTTGAACCTATCCCAGTTGTTGATTCTTGCTTTTATTTCTTGTGCTGTGGGAGTCCTGTTAAGGAAGTCTGATCCTAAGCCAACAAGGGGAAGATTTGGACTGTCGCCATCCGGCGGGACATGAAGACACATACAGCTCAGATTGTCATGAAGGAGCTTCTTCTTTATTTGGATCCCAACAACAACAACCCCCCAAAAGCAGTCTCACCTCAATATATAAGCAGTCTCATGCATAAGCAATTTTGATCAGATATGTCCACACAATCCTGTTAAAGGTCAAGCAATCTCGAGATGAAGCGTACATGTAGCCAATTGTAACAGCTTCCTGTTTTTCTCCAGGCATACCAAGCACGCCCTTTGGCTCCCTGCCAGCCCACATCTCCCCCTCTTTGTTTATAAAAAGACCGTGCCTGTCTTAGGTTGTCCATGACAGAGCAACATCCTTACCCATCATCGGAAAATGAAGCTTATATCTTCATTCCCTGTCTTAGGTTGGTATGAGCTCTTCACAAATCTTACCCATCTCTGACTACCCATCTAGCATAGCCAAACTTGGGGTGAGGTTCCCACATAACCTGCCAAGTTGTAGGAGCCATTTGGGAAGGGCGCTAAGTCAGGAGAAAAGGGTACGGTAGGTAACCCTAATGTGGAATTAGTGGTAAGAATAGGAGGATATAGATTGGAAGAGTTGGTAAGGGGCAAAGGGCAAGGCCACGCCTTTACTATCCCCCATAGGTAATGCAGGGCTCCTCCATTAACATGGTGAGGCATCATCAACAATAGCAGTTGGAGGAACTTCCACATCTTCCTGTTGTTCTTGGTTTTCTATTGAGGAAGCCTTGACCAATCTTTCAGGCACCCAAATTGGCGATTGTGTGTCCTGCGGGAAAACACAAACTGATCCTCGGGTCCAGATTAATACCGGATCCGGCCTTTCCATTGTCCCGATAGAATGTCCTCCCAGAGCACTTGAGGTAGATGCTTTTTATTAGGCTCTGAATGACGGTCAACAGCTGATCGGCCCTCAGAATCGAGATTTAAAAAATTTAAAATGAACAAGGCAACAGATAATTTGTCTTTCGGGATCTGTATGATGCCCCTATTCCCCCTTTTTGTTTATAAAGCATGTTCTTAAGTGTTAAATGGGCACACTCAACAATGCTTTGTCCAGTAGGATTATAGGGAATTCCTGTGACATGTTGAATACCAAAGGTGGAACAAAATTGTTTAAAGGCCTGGGACGTATATCCAGGACCATTATCTGTTTTAATTTGTTTGGGTACCCCTAGGATGGAGAAAGAATGTAAACAGTGTGTTATTATATCTTTGGTTTTTTCTCCAGCATGAGCAGAGGCCATAATAAATCCTGAAAAGGTATCTATTGACACATGGATGAATTGTAGTTTTCCAAATTCTGAATAATGAGTTACATCCATTTGCCAAATATGTTTGGGCTGAAGCCCTTT
The DNA here is from genome assembly GCF_902686455.1 of Sciurus vulgaris. Taxonomy (NCBI): domain Eukaryota; kingdom Metazoa; phylum Chordata; class Mammalia; order Rodentia; family Sciuridae; genus Sciurus; species Sciurus vulgaris. The sequence continues at coordinate 10,230,934 of NC_136469.1, forward strand.
TGGATTTACTCCTAACGAGGGGTTAGGAATAAGTGTAACACTTATTTAGCACAAGACTTGACTATGTCCCGAGCTGTTGCCTTAGTAATCTGATAGCATAAACGTAGAGTAGAACCATTTACGTAAAATTTGGAATGAAAATTTTTTGCATTTTCAAGTGCATCAAAGATATGTGGGTCTCTGGTGGCCTTGTCTGTTAAATCATTGTGTAAACTTAGAGGACCTGGAAGGCCAGTATGAGCCCAAACATGTCCAATAAAAAAAGGGCTTTTTCTATCCCAAATAAGTTTTTGTAAAAATTGTAAATACTTAGTGATGGTGGAAGTGAGGGAGAACAGACCAGTTAATTCTAAATTTTGAATAGCATTAACAACGTATTTGCTATCAGAGAATAGGTTAAAGGGCTCATGATGGGTTTTGAATACTTCTATAGCTACTAATAGTTCTGTTTGTTGTGCAGATAGAGTATTAAACAGCAATGTTTCTGTAACATTATTTACAGTAATAGCACCTGTACCATTGTTTGATCCATCAGTAAATATAAGGGTAGCTCCTATAATAGGTTCTTTTCGGGTGACTTTGGGGAAAATTATAGGATGTTGACTCCAAAATTGGAGAAGAGGATCAGATGGCAAATGATTGCCAAACACAGCAGAAGTACTAGTAAAGACTATAGCCTATGAATTTGAATTATTAATAAGATATTGTCTCTGATCTGTAGTATAAGAAGTAGTTATTGTCGAGGGATGTGACCCAAAGGTGGAAAGGGATACTTTTAATGCCCTAAGGATTAATTCTGCCACAGATTCAGTAAACAAGGATAAGACCTCGTTAGGGGCATAATTCATGTGAACCCATAGAATAGGACCCTTTTGCCAAAACACTCCTGTGGGTAACTTATTTGTGGCCAAGACAATGAATGATAAAGGCTTAGCTAGGTCAATACAATCAAGATGAACCTTTTCCATAGCTGTTTCAACAAGCTTGAGAGCTGTTCGAGCCTTAGGGGTAAGCACCTGCTTAGAAAGGGGGTCAGAATCACCTTTAAGAGTGTCAAACCAGGGGGCCCAAACTTGAGGTGGGTAAGTGAAGGTAAGGTCTAATCCAGTTAATGTCACCTAATATCATTTGAAAGTCATTCAAAGTCTTAAGTTGGTCTACTCGAATACTAATTTTTGTGGGTTTAACCATAGTTGCATTTATGATAGATCCCAGGAAGTTTTTGGTATCTGTCATTTGTGCCTTATCAATGGCAATATATGTAAGCCCCACCTTTTTAGTGACTTTATTAAGGAACTATAACAACTTTCCAAGACAGTTTTTTCTTTATGAGCTAACAAAATATATTCATATAATGATAGATTAAAAGTTGAGGATTTGCTAGGCGTATGGGTTCAATGGCCTTGTTTACATATATTTGACACATAGTGGGGCTATTGGCCATGCCTTGTGGGAGAACTATCCATTCATATCTTTTATTAGGAGAACTGTTATTAAGTGAGGGCACAGTAAATGTGAACCTTTTGGTGTCTGAGGAATGTAACACTGGAGGGCCTGGCTTGGTAGGGGCTAAATGCCACTGAGAGAACTTCTTTTCTAGCTCTGTCTCAGATAGTTCCTGTTCTTCAGAGTCACATCCCTGTTCTGAGTCTGAACATCTACTTTCTCTTTCAGAAGCTCAACTTGATTGTTCTTCTTTTACAGTTTCTAATATCTTTTCCCCTTCTCTTAGCTGTTCTTGAAATTTTGGGTTTTTGGAAGTCAAACAGAAATGAACTAATGTCCATAGAGGCAAAGTACCAAGAGGGAGAGGTGTTAAGAGAGCCTTCCATGAGAATCCGTGAAATTTAAACAGAAACCAAACGAGAAAAAGTAACAAAAATATTAGCACAACTAACACCTTACACACATTCATTTACTACAGGACGTCCTTTGCTGTCTCTTGGGACAGCCTTCTGTTAAGTTCCCTCACTAGAGGAGCCTTCCGTTAGTACCTTAAGGCCACTGTTTCCTCAAATAGGGAAACTTGCTAGTTGACTGTGTTAGTGAAAAATTTTCTCCTTTATTACTTACCTGAGCGCTCACTGTTCCCCGTACGGCCACCAAATGTCTCCGTCCAGTGGGACATAAAGACACATACACCTCAGATTGTCATGAAGCAGCTTCTTCTTTATTCGGATCCCAACAACAACAACAACATCCCCAAAACAGTCTCACCCTCAATATGTAAGCAGTCTCATGCATAAGCAATTTCGATCAGATATGTCCACCCAATCCTGTTAAAGGTAAGCAATCACAAGCTCAAGCATACATGTAGCCAATTGTAACAGCTTCCTGTTTTTCTCCAGGCATACTAAGCATGCCCTTTGGCTCCCTGCCAGCCCACATTGGACCTACTTTTTCTTCTATAAGATGCAAAGTCTCTGGTCTGATTTCGAGGTCCTTGATCCATTGTGAGTTGATTTTTGTGCAGGGTGAGAGATGGGGGTTTAGTTTCATTCTGTTGCATATGGTATTCCAGTTTTCCCAGCACCATTTGTTGAAGAGGCTATCTTTTCTCCATTGCATATTTTTGGCCCCTTTGTCTAATATGAGAAAATTGTATTTATTTGGGTTTGTGTCCATGTCCTCTATTCTGTACCATTGATCTATCTGTCTATTTTGATGCCAATACCATGCCTTTTTTATTACTATTGCTTTGTAGCATAGTTGAAGTTCTGGCATTGCAATACCCCCTGCTTCATTCTTCCTGCTAAGGATTGCTTTAGCTATTCTGGGTTTCTTATTCTTCCAGATGAATTTCATGCTTGCTTGCTCTATTTCTGTAAGGTACATCATTGGGATTTTAATTGGAATTGCATTGAATCTGTATAGCACTTTTGGTAGTATGACCATTTTGACAATATTAATTCTGCCTATCCAAGAACATGGGAGATCTTTCCATCTTCTAAGGTCTTTCTCGATTTCTTTCTTCAGTGTTTTCTAGTTTTCATTGTGGAGCTCTTTCACCTCTTTGCTTAGATTGATTCCCAAGTATTTTATTTTTTTTTGAGGCTATTGCCAATGGAGTTGTCTTCCTCATTTCCCTTTCAGATGTTTCATCGCTTGCGCATAAAAATGTTGTAGATTTATGCATGTTGACTTTCTAGCCTGCTATTTTGCTGAATTCATTGATGAGGTCTAGAAGTTTTCTGGAGGAGTTTTTTGGATCCTCTAAATATAGAATCATGTCATCAGCAAATAGTGGCAGCTTAAGTTCCTCTTTTCCTATTCGTATCACTTTAATTTCTTTGGTCTACCTAATCGCTCTGGCTAGAGTTTCGAGGACAATGTTGAACAGAAGTGGTGAAAGAGGACATCCCTGTCTTGTTCCCATTTTTTAAAGGGAACGGTTTCAGTTTTTCTCCATTAAGAATGATGTTGGCCATGGGCTTAGCATAAATGGCCTTTACAATGTTCAGGTATGTTCCTACTATCCCTATTTTTTCTAGTGTTTTGAGCATGAAGGGATGTTGTATTTTGTCAAACACTTTTTCTGTGTCAATTGAAATAACCATATGATTCTTATCCTTAAGTCTATTGACATGATGGATTATGTTTATTGATTTGTGGATGTTAAACCATCCTTGCATTCCAGGGATGAGCCCCACTTGATCATGGTGCACAATTTTCTTAATATGCTTTTGGATCCGGTTTGCCACTATTTTGTTAAGGATCTTTGCATCTATATTCATCAAGGATATTGGTCTAAAATTTTCTTTCCTTGATGTGTCTTTGCCTGGTTTGGGTATGAGGGTGATATTAGCTTCATAGAATGAGTTTGGTAGGGTACTCTCCTTTTCTATTTCCTGGAATACTTTGAGAAGTATTGGAATGAGATCTTCTTTGAAGGTCTTGTAGAACTCGGCTGAGATTCCGTCTGGTTCTGGGCTTCTCTCGGATGGTAGGTTTTAATGGCTTCTTCTATTTCATTGCTTGATATTGTTCTGTTTAAATTTTGTATGTCCTCCTGGTTCAGTGTGGGAGGAGCATATGTCTCTAGAAATTTGTCAATGTCTTAGGTAGATTCTATTTTGTTGGAATACAGATTTTCAAAGTAGCTTCTAATTATGTTATGTATCTCAGTGGTGTCTGTCGTGATATTTCCTTTTTCATCATGAATTTTAGTAATTTGAGTTTTCTCTCTCCTTCTTTTTGTTAGTGTGGCTAAGGGTTTGTCTATTTTGTTTACTTTCTCAAGGAACCAACTTTTCGTTTTGTCAATTTTTGGAATAGTTTCTTTTATTTCAATTTCATTGATTTCTGCTCTGATTTTAATTATTTCCTGTCTTCTACTACTTTTGCTGTTATTCTGTTCTTCTTTTTCTAGGGCTTTGAGCTGTAATGTGAGGTCATTTAGTTGTTGACTTTTCATTCTTTTCTGGAATGCACCCAGTGCAATGAATTTTCCTTTTAGTACTGCTTTCATAGTGTCCCAGAGATTTTGATATGTTGTATCGTCATTCTCATTGACCTCTAAGAATTTTTTTATCTCCTCCCTGATGTTTTCTGTTATCCATGTTTCATTCATTAGCATATTATTTAGTCTCCAGGTGTTGGAGTAATTTCTGTTTTTTATTTTGTCATTGATTTCTACTCTCAGTCCATTATGATATGATAGAACACAAGGCAGTATCTCTATTTTTTTGCATTTCCTAAGGGCTGCTTTGTGGCATAACATATGGTCTATTTTCAAGAAGGTTCCATGTGCTGCTGAGAAGAAAGTGAATCCGCTTGTTGATGGATGGAATATTCTATATATGTCTATTAAGTCTAGGTTATGGATTGTGTTATTGAGTTCTATGGTTTCTTTGTTTGATTTTTGTTTGTAAGATCTATCTAGTGGTGACAGTGGTGTGTTAAAGTCATCCAGAATTATTGTGTTGTGGTCTATGCGATTCCCGAAATTGAGAAGGATTTGTTTGATGTACAGGGATGCACCATTGTTTGGGGCATAAATATTTCTATCGTTATGTCTTCCTGATTTATGCTTCCCTTAAGCAGTATGAAATGTTCTTCTTTATTCCTTCTGACTAACTTTGGCTTGAAGTCTACTTTATCTGATATAAGGATGGAAACCCCCAGTTTTTTACTGAGTCCATGTGTGTGGGACGTTTTTTCCCATCCTTTCACCTTTAGTCTGTGGATGTCTTTTTCTATGAGATGAGTCTCTTGCAGCCAGCATATTGTTGGGTCTTTCTTTTTAATCCATTCTGCCAGTCTATGTCTTTTGATTGATGAGTTTAGGCCATTAATGTTCAGGGTTATTATTGAGATATGATTTATATTCCCAGTCATTTGGCTTATTTTTGGTTTTTAAGTTGGCTTGATTTCTCCTTTGAGTGGTTTTTCTCTAAGGTGGTTCCTCCCTTTGCTGACCTCCATTGTTGTTTTTCATTTCCTCCTCATGGAATATTTTGTTGAGAACATTCTGTAGTGCAGGCTTTCTATTTGTAAATTCTTTTAACTTTGTTTCTCATGGAAGGATTTTATTTCATCTTCAAATCTGAAGGTTAGTTTTGCTGGGTATAGGATTCTTGGTTGGCAACCATGTTCTTTCAGAGCTTGAAATACGTTGTTCTAAGCCCTTCTAGCTTTTAGAGTCTGGGTTGAGAAATCAGCTGCTATCAGTATTGGTCTCCCCCTGTATGTAATATGATGCTTTTCTCTCGTGGTCTTCAAAATCCTATCTTTATTTTGAATGTTAGGCATTTTCATTATAATGTGCCTTGGTGTTGACCTGTTGTGATTTTGTGCATTTGGTGTTCTGGAAGCCTCTTGTATTTTATTTTCCATTCCATTCTTCAGGTTTGGGAAATTTTCTGATATTATTTCATTGAATAGGTTGTTCATTCCTTTGGTTTGTATCTCTGTGCCTTCCTCAATCCCAATAATTCTTAAATTTGGTCTTTTCATGATGTCCCATAGTTCTTGGAGATTCTGTTCATGATTTCTTACCATCTTCTTTGTGCAACTTTATTTTCAAGATAAAATATTTTGTCTTTGAGGTTCTGTCTTCCAAGTGGTCTAGTCTTTTGGTGATGCTTTCCATTGAGTTTTTTTATTTGGTTTATTGTTTCCTTCATTTCAAGGATTTCTTTTTTTTTTTTTTTTTTTTTTTGAGAATCTCTATCTTTTTGTTGAAATGATCTTTTACTTCCTGCAGGTGCTCTTTCAGCTTATTGGTATTATCTTTCATTGCCTGCATTTGCTCTCTTATCTCATCCTTTGCTTCACGAAGCATCTTAATCATGTATAATCTGAAGTCGTTTTCTGACATTTCTTCTAACATACTGTCATTGGATTCTATTAATATAGAATCTAGATTTGTTTGGATCATTTTCTTCCCTTGTTTTTTCATGTTGTTCATGTATCTTCCCCTCTAGCAGTGCAGATCTGGAGTATTGCAGATTTCCCCCTATAAGCTTATAATGGCCCTATAGGTTTCGAAAACCTTTTCTTTAAGGGGAGATCAATGGTAGCAATGCCCAATTCAGACACTATGCAATCCTAGACCAAATAGCACCTATGAGGACAATAACAAAATTGTCATAATAAACAGAATGAGTACAAATATTATCTTCAGTAAAACAAACAGATTTGCAATAAGGTCTGCAGTTTATAATGGAAGACAAAGAGGATGCAGAGGGATGTAGAATGTGGCTATGGGATAAGAAAAGATTATACAGAAATTCTAGATAATAGAAAGGGTGAGAGTGTAATCCAAAGAAATTAGATGTTAACATGCAAAAAAGGGAGAAAGAGATTCTGACGGAACAGGTAAACAAATGGAAAAGAGAGCAAGAAAAGTAAAGAAATAAAAACTTAAAATTTTTCAATAAGGAGAAAAAAGAAAATCTACAGTATAACAGTCATATAGTAATGAAACCTCCCAGTGTTCATAGCCTGATGCATCAGAGGTACCTGACAATGAGCTTCAAGTCTCCAGCAGGCGTCTCAGGATGGAATTTGCCCCACCTGAAGATCAGAGCTCCGGCTTCCAGGATCATCCAAGATGGCTGCTCTGGTTTTGAAATGTGTTGGCAAATGAGGAGCTGCAGCTCAGGGTGTGGATGTGGTCAGCTGGAGGTCCTGGAGGTGGGATGCGGTTGCTCAGGCAGGAGTCCTGGAGGTCGGGTGTGTTTGGTGTGGTTTTGGGATCCTGGAGGCCGGGTGCAATCAGTTGATCTGGGGTCCTGGCGGCAAGGAACAGTCAGTTGATGTGAGGGCCCCAGAGGCAGGGAGTGATTGGTCAGGCTGAGGGATCCTGGAGACAGGGCTCAGTCAGTCCGGCCAGGGGTCCTACAGGGCCTGGCTGTTGTCTCAAAATGGCGGCAACCACGTGTAATCAAAGCTGCAGGTATGGTGACAGAGAACTTCCAGGTAACAGCAGGCAGCTGGTGCTCCACTGGCGGTTGGCGATCAGTTTGCTGAGTGTTGTCAGATGATTCGGAGGTGAACTTCATGTGTTGGGTGATGGATAGGTGTAAGGCAGGCGATGGACTGGCCAGAGGCAGGCAAATGGCGGATGATAGGCACCTAACAGTGAGCAATCTGCACTCAAAAAAGGCATTGATATGCTGGCAGAATGCAGGTCATCACAGCAGACAAATGGGGTAAACACCAGGGGATCGATAAGCAGCAAAAACTGCCTCACCAAGAAACAGATATCCTCTGCTTAAAACTGGAGTTATGGAGCGAGAGGGAATGCAGCCTCCCTCTAGTCCGCCATCTTGTATCCTCTTCTATACTTTTAAAGTTTAAGGTCTTCGATCTATTTTGAGTTTATTTTTGTGCAGGGTGAGAGATATGGGTCAAGTTTCAATCTTCTGCATTTGGATATCCAATTTTCCCCATCATCATTTTATTGAAGAGACTTTTTTTCTCCAAAGTATGCTTTTGGTGTCTTTGTCAAGAATCAGTTGACTGAAAATGTGTGAATTTATTTCTAGGTCTCATCTGTCCCATTGACAAAATAAAAAAACAGACATAGGTCTGTTTTTGTGGCAGTACACACAGTTCTTGTCATTATGCTTTGAAATCCAGGATTCTGATGCCTCTAGCTTTGCTCCTTTTGCATGGGATAGCTTTCACAATTCAGGATCTTTCATATTTCCATACAAATTTTAGAATTGTTCTAGTCCTGTGAAGAATGTCATTGGTCTTTTGGTGGTGATTGCATTGAATCTATAGATCTATTTGGGTAGGATGAACATTTTAACAATATTAATTCTCCCAATCCATGTATATAGGAGTAAATCTTTCTACCCTCTAAAGTCTTCCTCAATTTATTTCTTCAGTAGTTTCTAATTTTTATTATAGCAGCCTTTTACATGCTAGGATAGGTTTACTCCTAGGTATTTTATTTTGTTTGTGTGAGTGTGTGGCTATTGTGAATGGGATTGTTTTCCTGTAAGCAATAAGTTCATTATTGGTGTATATAAACCCTGCTGATATCCTGCTACATTACTGAATTTGTTGTAAAAGTCTTGGTTGTGTGTTTTAGGATTTCCTATGTATAGAATCACATTATCTGCAAACAGGGATCATTGGACATCCTCATTTCCTATCCTTATGCCTTGTATGTCTTTCTCTTGCCTTATTCTTAGGGGTCTACTACTATATTGAGTGAGAGTGGTAAAAGCAGACATTCTTGTCTTGTTTCTAAAGTTAAAGGAAAGAAAGGCTTTCAGTTTCCCCTCTCCCCACATTCAGTGTGATGTTGGCAATGGACTTGTCATATAAATCCTCTATTACCTTGGTGTATGATTTTTTTATGCCTATTTTATTAAGGGATTTTATCAGAAGGAATGTTGGATTTTTTTCCTTTTCTTTTTTTGTGGTGATAGGGCCTCACACATGCTAGGCAACTGCTCTGCCATTGAGCTACATCCCCATACCTTTTTTTTTTTTTTTTTTTTTTTTTTTTTTTTAGATAGGGTCTGGCTAAGTTGCCATGCTGCCCTTGAACTTGCCATCCTCCTTCTCTTGTGTCACTGTACCTGGTAGGATGTTCAATTTTGTCAAAGACTTTTCTGCATCTGTTGAGATGATTGAGTGGTTTTTATTATTGATCTTACATATGCATTTTTATTATGCTTATTGATTTGCATATGTTGAACCATCCTTGCATGCATGGAATGAAACCATCTTGATTATGATGTGTGATTGTTTTAATGTGCTGTTGAATTTTATTTGCAGGTATTTTTTGATGATTTTTGCATCTCTGTTCATCAGGGGTATTCGTCTATAATTTCCTTTTATTTTATTGTGTTCTTGTCAGTATTTGGTAGCAGGGTAAAAGTGGCTTCTTAGAGTGTGGAAGGGTTTCTTTCCTTTCTGTTTCATGGACTAGTTTGAGAAGCTTTGGTGTCAGTTCTTCTTTAAAAGTTAGTAAAATTCAGCAATTAGCCTGTCTTGTCCTGGAATTTTTTTTGTTAATCTTATTTGTTATAATTGATCTGTTTATGTTCTTTATCCTCTTTTTAAAATCCCTTTTAAATTTCAATAGGTCATGGTTTTCAAGAAATTTGTCCATTTAGTCAGAATTTTCCAATTTTTAGTGGACAGTTTTTACAAAATATTTTCTAATGATTCTTTGGATTTTAGTGGTATCTGCTGTAATATCACCATTGTCATCTCTAATTATATTTATTTGTGTCTTTTCTCTCTTTCTTTTGGTTAGTGTAGTTTAAGGTTTGTGAATTTTGTTTTGTTTATTTTTTCAAAGAACCAACTATTAGTTTCATCAATCCTTCATGCTGCTTTTAGTGTTCATTTTGTTTACTTCTGCTCTGATCTTCATTCTTTCTTTCTTTCCTTCTATTGATTTTGTGTGTGGTTTTTCAAAGACTTGAGGTATAATGTTATTTGAGATGTCTCTATATATTTGAAGTAGGTGCTCATTGCTAAGAGTTTTCCTCTTAATATTTTGCTCTGTCCCAGAGGTTTTGGTGTGTTGTATTTACATTGTTCCTTGATAAAAATAATTGTTAAATTTCTCCCCAGATTTTCTCTATTACCCCCCCATTTCTTCAATAGCATGTTGTTCATTCTCCATGTGTTTGTGTAATTTCTGCAGTTTCTCTTACTGTTGATTTTTTGTTTCATTCTGTTTTGATCAAATAAGATGTCAGATATTATTTAAAATTTTTTTTGAAATGGTAGAGGCTTGCTTTGTGGCCTAATATATGATCCATTTTGGGGAAAGTTCCATGTGCTCATGAAAAAAATGTGTTCTACAGCTGTTGGATAGAATGTCCTGTAAAAGTCTGTGAAGTCCATTTGATCTATTGGTGAGATGGACTATTCATTATTATTATTGCATTAGGGTCTATCTCACTGGATGTCTAGGAGTGCTTTTGCTGTTTTTAAATTGAGTGCTCTGACACTCAGTGCATATGTATTTATAAGCATTAAGTTTTCTTACTGTATTGTTTCCTTATAGATCAAGGGAACAATAGTGTCTTTGTCTCTTGTAACTGGTTTTGTCTTAAAGTCTATTTTGTTGAATATATAACATAACTGCTCTTGCTTGCTGTTGGGCTCATGTGGTTGGAATATTTTTTTTCTATCCTTTCACTTTCAGTCTGTGTATATCTTTGCAGCTCAGGTGAGTTTCTTGTATACAGCTTATTGTTGAGTCTTGTTTTTTAATTTATTCTGTCAGTCTGTATTTTTTGATTGTAGAATGAAGATTATATTCAGAGTTATTATTGAAAGATATGAGCTTATTCCTGTCAGTTTATTGATTTTCTTCTGGTTGTTTTGAATATTTCCTGCCTGTTTCTTCTTCTCTTATTCATCTTAGAAGTTTGGTGATTTACTGCGTTGATGTTTGATTCTCCTATTTCTCATTTGCATGTCTACTTTCTAATGGGATTTGTTATTTTGCATGTTTTCGTAATTGTATTTGTCTTTCTGCCTCTTCTGAGTGTAGAATTGATTTAAACCTCTGTGTTGCTGGTGTAGTGGTTATGAATTCCTTAAGTTTATGCTTCTCTTTAATTCTAAAAGATAACCTTGCTAGGTATAATAATAATAATTTTGGGTGATGGTTATATTCTTTCAGGATTTAAAATAAATTATTCTTTGCTTTCCTGGACTTTAGAATTTCTTGTGAGCAATCTGCTGTTAGTCTAATGAGTTTGACTTTAAATGTAACTGGGCACTTATCTCTTGAAGCTTTTCATATTCTTTCTTGTTCTTTACTTTTGGCAATTTAATTATATATCATGAAGAGGTTCTTCTCTGGTCCTGTCTATTTGGGGTTCTAAATGTATCCTGTACTTGAATATCTATGTCTTTCTCAAGATTTGGGAAATCTCCCTCTATCATCTCACTGAAGATGTTTTCTGTTCTCTTAGCATACAGTTTCTCTCCCTCTGGTATGCTGGTGATTTTGACATTTGATCTTTTATGACTAACAATAATTCTGCCTTGTTCACATTGGTCAGAGAAAGAAAAAGGTGACATTTTACACACACACACACACACATACACACACACACACATACACACAAACATTTTAAAGTAGGATAATCAGGCTCTATAGCAGAAAAAAATAAAAATTTTCACATTTCCAAATAAAATAGCAGATTTTTCTCTCTTTCCCTCCCTCCCTTCCTTTTCTTTTGAAGCTTATACATTTTCAATCTGCTTTTTCAGATCTACTTATGATCTTCATATCTGTTAGTAAGTTTGAGAAGGAACATCGTAATCTAAGATTACATTTGTTGCATATCTAATAATATAGCATTAAGCCAATTACATAGAAGTTGTATTTTGGGGTCATTGCATGGGTTGGCCATAGCTGATTATTTCAAGCAGTGGGTATAATGGGGTAAGGATTAGCTCACTGAGCATCTCCTTAGGAACAGACTTCAATACCTTCCCATTGACTGTAGGATACAGACAGTTTTCCTCTGGGTTTCCGTCATACTTCCTGCTCTTGAACCCCTGGGTTCTCAAGCACATCTTCTCCCCCAAAGTACAGAAACACCAATTCTTGATTTGATGAATTTCTACTTTAAAGAAAATACATGAGTGCTTGTGTGTATTTGTTTTCACCTCTTTCTCAGTTTAGTAGGCAATAGAAGTGGACATAAGTTAAGACCCCTTTACCTGAGCATTTTTAAAAGACACTTGCCAATTCTTTGATATGGTGCTGTGAAAAGTTAATTTTCCCACTTAAAATATTACCTTACATAGAGTACCATTTACTTAGGAAGCCCTGCATTCTGACATGACATAAGATAGCTTCTATATAAGAAATGGTATCCTTCAGATTTTCATGGACAGCAGAATTTCTTTAGGGCCCATGGATTGCTTTTAATCATTTTAGTTTTCTGCTTTTGAGACTACCGCTGCTCGTTTTTCAGAATTCATTTAGTTTTACATTAGCTTGTGTCCGTTTGGTACAGGATAAAAATAGAATTCTTTTGCCAGATCATCATCTTTTAAAGCATTTGTCTTCACTAATAAAGCAAGGCAGAGATTTTTGTAAATTAGTCATATAATTGAACAAATGACTGACTTTTTTTTTCCTCTCTGCTTCATCTTCCCCCACCCAGCATTAGTGAGATATAATTAACAAAATTTGTATGTATTTAAGGTGTGTAACTTGCTGTTTTGATATACATATGCTTCTTGAAATGATCACCACAGTCAAGGTAATTAATACATTTGTGCTTTGGGCTGGCCTGTAATATTACATTAGAAGTATAAGCAAATGGCTTTTGGCTTTGTCAGAGCAAATTTTGTATTTTCTTTTACTGGCTGACAATGTTTCAGGGGACCTGTTAGAATAAGTCAAAGTGGAATATTACTCTAAAGTTACAAAGTTCCTCTTGTGCACTAAAGTAGTCTAAAAAAGGATCTCCCTGGTTTAATGTTGATAAAACAAAAGCAAATAAAACCTGAAATATTAAAATAAAAGACAGCACTTGAGTTTAATACTTTTATAGGTCTAATCAATGACAAATTGGCATAATTTAAATATCTTCCTGGATTTTTCAACCTTGACCTTGACGTTTTGATTTTAGTTTTTTATGCTTTCTTAAAGAAACACTGATTGCTTTGTTGCCTTAGCACTATGTACTATCATCTGCACATTTTACTTCCTTTTTGGTGTTTGGAATTTCTTTAATTATAGTATGAAAAAGGGTAGGGGAAGTATCTCTTATATAATATACACCATGACAATATAAATCAATTACGGCAAACAGTTAATACATAATTCAAAAATTTTTATTTGAACAGTTGGATCTTGGATATAATTTTCAACATCCTTGAGAAAGAGTTTCCAAATGGATTTTCATCACGAAAAAGTGAATAAGAGTCCACATTTGCCCATAAAAAATTTTGTGGAAAATTTCAGCTTCAAAAATTAAATATGAAGAAGTTATGTAGATTCATGTTCCCCGTGCTAAAATAATGTTAGAAATGAAAGTGCCTGAAAACAGAGATAACACAATGCAAATTGGTTTTGCATGTCATTAACCTGACATCTATGATGTGCTTTGCTCAATTGCAATATTTAATAAGTGTCCAATTTCTTAAGTATGAATAAAAATTAGAAACAATAACAAGTAAGTTACTTTTCAATAAATAGACATATCCTCACTGATTTAAGAATAGTAATTGGGTGTAGCACATTAACTGAATGGCCTAGAGCAATTTTATAATAATCTTCTAAGAGCTTAGAAAAAAATCAACACTTTATTACTTTTAACACACTGCAGTTACTGCTTCTCTTAATTCATTTTAGTGAGCTGTCAATAAATTTCACTCTATTAGATGCAACATTTAATTAGCTCCAGGTTATGAGATTTCTAAGTTTTGTGCTATTCCCTGTGTCTAGTAAATGTTACCAGTAGCAACATAAATATATTTAATCTATAGCCAGTAGTAGACTATTATTTTTCATTTCTGGAGGTCACCCTTTCAAAACGGCTGTTTCTGATTATTTTCTGAACTCTTTTACTATGCTATGTGTGAATAGGACTGGGTACAAAATGTGTGGTTTCTCATGCAGAGTGAAATCCTAGGGCTCTTGTTAGAATTACTGAGAATTTTTAAAATGGCAATAGTAGCATTGGGGTAGCTCTTTGGAGGGAAGCTCCTGCAGAGGTCACGTGTTTGTGAGGTCAGTCCTGTGTGACAGTAGAAGGTGCTTTATACCCAAATAATCTGTAACGTGTTAAAATTATATTCTTAATAAGAATTGCTACTATGTAAATAAAATTGATCAGAGATCAGCCTAATATTTGTAAGGCAGGAATATTGTGGGGTGTCTTGGTTTTTCTTTTTAGCAAAAGTGGCAAAAGTTTTTGATGTAACCAGAATAGTCTTTAGAAAAAGATATAACCTAACCTTCAGTCAAGTGCATGCTTTGAAGATCTGTAGCTCAAAGGAGTGGATAACAATGTTAGGTATGATTTTTTGAATTTCCACATCCTATTGTGAATCAAGAGCCAGTTCAAGATAATTAAGCTTTTCTTTGGAGTTGATGTGGTGTGAAAGACTGGTTGTCTTCTCCATTTGTCTATCCATGTTCCATATAAAATACTGGCAGAGTGATTTGCTCAAAAGCTACACTTACATCCTCCTTGGAGAGAAGTGAGAAGTTTTAAGAAAATGATGCCATTGCTTTTCTCCATGGGTGAAGCATTCTGTGAGACTCATATGGCCACCATGTGCATGGTAGACACACACAGCTTATGAAGGAGCAGGTAGACAAAACAATCCTGCCTCCTCCATTGCTCTAGAGAGCATCCAAACCAGCACCAGATGCCCGTGTGAATAAGCAACCCCTCAGTTAGATCTCTGCAACCCTGTCTATTAATTGCAGCATAATTTCAGCTGATACAAGAGCTAACATCGCTTTCCTCTTCATTTTTTAAAAAAAAACATTGTCTTTTACTGTATCCTACTGTAGTGAAAATGAGTTTAAGGCATCTGTATGTTAGCAAGGAGCAGAAAAAAGTTATCCAAGACAAAGTCAACAAAATTATTTCATTTTGTTAGAATAGTATTTAACTCTGGCTAATTGTGTGTGTGTGTGTGTGTGTGTATGTGTTTGTGTGTATGTGTGTGTGTTTGCATGCATACACGTATGTGTTTGTGTCACTTTTTCTGTGGAGGAGATTGGAGATTTTATTTTTTTTTTTTTAGTATTTTATTTTTTTAATTTATTTTTGTGCTAGGCTGTCTTATTTTCTTATAACCAGTTACAAATTTACCTTAGTTTTGATTCATTCATCTAAGCAGTGAGCCAAAACGAGGATGTAAAAATGAATCAGGTACCATATTTTCCCTTAAGTAATTCAAAGTGCAATCCTAAAAATACAAGAACTAGAATAGAAGAGAACAATTATATGGGCCTCCACTAAGGCAAATGACTAACGGTATCCACTCGGAGAAATACCCCAAATATTCCTGAAATCTGATAGTCTTTATCCTACCATTAAATGAATAAAATCCCACCTTTAGAAGGAGAGAATGCCACATTAAATCTGTAAACTCTTCCCCCTGTTTTAGTCAGCTTTCTCATCCCTGTGACCAAAAGACCAGTCAAGCAAACACAGAGGAGGAGAACTTTATTTTGGTTCTTGGTTTCAGAGGGCTTGGTCCATAGATGCTTGACTCCATAGCTCTGGGCTCACATGAGGTAGCACATCATGGTGGAAGGGCCCAGGAGAGGAAAGCTGCACAGGACATACAGTCAAGAAAGGGAGAGAGAGAGAGAGAGCTCTGCTTACCAGGGACAATACCTAAACTCCACAGGCACACTGCCAATGACCTACTTCCTCCAGCCATACCCTTCTGCCATGGTGTTCTGCCTCACCATAGACCCAGAGCTATGGATTCAGTCAGCCACACACACACACAGTACCGTGATCCAGTTGCATATAGGTTGACACTAACAAAAGTCGCGTAACTCATTTTCTTTTTGGAAAGAAAGAAACAAACAAACAAACAAAACAAAACTCTGAGATGGTTCTAGGTACTAACAGGGAACATGCCATCTCCCCACCCACACTACTGCCAACTCCAATCTACCTGCTTATCCTTAGCCCCATGGTAGTTCATGCCTTGGGGGGACGAGTGAAGGTGCTCTGGGTTTCATTGAAAATACTAACCCTGGTGAATGGAAGCTTTGAGACCCGTGTCCAGCGTGAGCACCCCGAGAAGTTTCTGGTTCTCAGAGTCAAAGAATCTGTGGGGACATGGCCCCGCCAGACCCAAGGGACAGGTCATTTAGGTAGAACAGAGACTTGTTAGGGAGTTGCTACAAATCC
Source organism: Sciurus vulgaris (assembly GCF_902686455.1). Taxonomy (NCBI): domain Eukaryota; kingdom Metazoa; phylum Chordata; class Mammalia; order Rodentia; family Sciuridae; genus Sciurus; species Sciurus vulgaris. Next base: position 10,247,274 of record NC_136469.1, read on the forward strand.
TAACAACCTGCTTTTTACTCATCAGCAGCCTACAAGAGAAGAGATCACTTTATTTTCCCAGCCCCTGTAGCACTGCTGTTGCTTGGGAATGATAACTTCAGCCTCTCAAGCTTGGCCACATGAGTTTCAGCCAATCCAAACTGGGCAACAATCAGAGAGAGTGAGTGGTCTGTAGAGAATGACCTTAACCATCAAACATGACCAGTGCTATATGAGATATCCAAATACACTGACAAAGGTACCTTTGGAAAATAAAGTGCTACACCAAAATTAAAGTAGGATAGAATAAACTTAGTCAAGTAAACTGAACAATACATCATTTGTATGTAGGATACTCACTTGAGGTCTGATCATTGGTATAGAAAATTAAGTGCAAGAAATATCTCAAAGACCAGGATTTGTAGGTAAAAACTCATGAAAAAAGGGGAAAGATATAGAAGATAGATTCTGGTGAACTAACAAGTGATTCACAGTTCCCAAAAACAATGCAAATGAATGTAAGGTAATAATTAAAGAAACAATAGAAAAAAATTGTACTGAGGAAAAGAAAGATTTGACACTCATTGATTGACTATGCTTACCAACTTCTCCACAGACTGAACAGAAATGGGACCTGTTTAGATATAATATACTGAATTCCTTGCATTCTAGTGAGAAAAATATTGAGCTTCAAAGGAAATAATAAAGAATAACAGACTGGCATCAGACTTCTCTTTTTCTACCTTCTAGAATATTAGAAGCAGAATACTAAGAAGAGTGTTTATGAACTGCTAAAAGTAAAGATCTACAATCAGAATTCAGATATGCTAATTTGCCAGCAAAACAATTAAAATATATTAAAACTCAAAAAAGATGTGTGTAAATCATCTGAAGAAAATATTAAAGGAAGAGGCTCTGTACCAACGAAAACTACATGTATTAGAACAAAGTTGCAAGATGGAAAAGATAAAACAGGGTAAGTAATTAATCTTTCTCTCTCATCCTCTTTTAATAATTAAGTCTAAATAAATAGGACACACTAAAACTATGCAATATTTGTCTCAATAGCTCTTATAAGGAGCCTTGTAACAAAACTGACATATAGTAAGAGACCTGGCATGTGCCTAAAAGTACTAAATGATATCACCAAAACTATACTTTGGAAATGACCTGCAGGTTAGGAAGGAGGGTAAAAACTACTCTGTCTCATATTTAGGGCTGAGACTTGGAAAAAGGCAAAAGAGAAGGTAAAAATAGTCTAAAATTTCATCATATTGTGGCAAGAAAGACAAAAAAGTTTGAACTGCTCTATTGAGGAAAGGGGTAATACATTTTTTTAATTTAATGGATCATTTTAAAATATCATATTTTTATTATTTGGTGGATAAAATTTAAAAATTAGGTGGAAATTCCTACTTTAGGAAAATAGAACAAATTCCAGTAACATAAAAGAGGGAAAATAAAAAGTGTAAACATCAATGTAAAGTCAATAAGAAACACAAAATGAAGATATAAGGATCAAATTCAAATGAATATAAATATATCTCAATGTATAAAATAATTTTTGTTACTGTTTAAATATTTCAAATCCTAAAAAAGTTTTATCAAGTTTTTGTATAATCTGTAAGCTAATACAAATGTTTATGGAATTATTATAGAATCCAAAAGTACATCTTATTTGATATTATAGAAAATATTCTAATGGTTTGTCATTAATATGTTCATAATTAGTCAAAGTTATTGCTGTCTTATTATCCCTGAAAAGTATAAATGACCTGATGGTGGACTTCAGAGAAAGTCCCTTATTAAACTGATAGTATTAGGTGGTTTGATTAAAAAGTAGACAATGGTTCAATCTTACTAAAGCATGTGATAACAATAAAACAAATTTAAAAATAAATAAAACAAATATTTTCTTAAGTTATATTAGTTTTAGAAAATGCACAATAGAAATTTATTGTTCATCGTAAATGGAAATAATGTTTTTCAATTTTAGAAAAAAGTATGTGTAGAGGTCCAGTCATAGTTATGTTTGTGTCTATTATTTATGATAGGTGTAAATCAATTTCCGCAAATTTAGAAACACTTGGCTATAAACATAGGACAAGGTTTGAATCAGTCTTCTACCTTTAGCTCAAATTGTAAAACTTTGAAAATCTGTTGGAAAATACTTTGATATTAATATTAACATATATCTTGCAAGTGCTTACTGAGAGAATAAAAACCAACCAACCAAATTGTGTCACAAAAGAAATAGAAAAATGTGAAAGAAACATTCTCAGAATGGGATCAGGAGCCACGGGTTTGGAATTCCTGTTGAGGATGTTGACAGTAACAATTCTACTTCATCTTGAATATGAAAAAGAAGGTAGGGTCTTTTTCTATCTGCTCATATTAATTTATTTTTTTATTAAGATTGTGTGCAAATGAATTTTTTAAAAAAATTTTAAATTTCATTTAAATTTTTTAAAATCTCATTTAAAAATTTTTTTTGCTTATTAATTCAAATGGTTCTACATTTTTCAAAATTATTTTTGCAGTTTTTATAGAGTTCAAGACTGATAATACAGCAGGGAATTTATTTGATTGAATATATAGGCCTTTTTCTTGTAAGTAAAAAATCACATTATGCATTACAAATTATCAGAAGGCAAGAGAGATAAGTTTTAAATATCAATAACTCAGCATAACAAACAAATGGAAGAACCAACAACACTAAAGAAAGCACACACAACATCACAATGTCTTTAATGTTTAATGATTTTCCTGTTTTTCCTTTCCTGTAACAGAGTTACTCATGTGGCAATATTTTCTCAGCAACTATGATTAACCAAAATTTCTGACATGGCAAGTATTTTGTCCAAATTTGGCACACAAAAATTCCTGCCTATGTATAGGACTCATAGTTAAATTATTATTGCAATGTCAATGACTATATTCAAAGTAGGTTTGACCAATCACTATAATTTCAAAACTTTTAAACAATTTTTTAAAAGATTTATTATTTTTAAGTCTTAGGTTTGCATTTCAGCACCTAAATGCCACACATGGAAATGTGAAGAGATTCACAGTATTAAGCAAACAAACAAAAAAATATGTTTAGTAAAGGAAATTAAATATAAGATATTTCCTTCTGAAAACAAACATTTTACTATCCTCAACAAAGAGGGTAGCCATTTTCTTAATAGTCATCCTACCTGGATAATGTAAATGGGAACACACCAAAACTCCTTCCCCTCCCTAAAATATGAACTGAGTGGCAAAGGGATATTAACAGCTTCAAACTGTAAATCAAAAGATAGGAAAAAGCTTAGAATATATGTGCTTCCAGATATGACTTCTCTGATAAACTGTAAAGGTCTCAGGAATTAAAAGAAAAAAGCATTTCACCACTACCCTCCATGGTATGGTACTTTTATAGACAATTCTTGCCCAATATTAAATTAAAAATTGAAATTCATAGTGAGTTAGAGATTCACAGGACATATCAATACATATGGCTTCTGTGAAACAGAGGAGCACAGTGGCATTTTAAAGTCAAACTTTATGTATGTGGGTTAGAAATGAAGGAATGTAAATACTGTGTTGTAATTTGCATCCGTTTGGAAATCAGAAATGGAGCCTCATAAATTTCATATTAAATGATACATAAATATCATAGGTTAGAGGACACATTTTCAATGCAATGTTATGCTCCAAAAGTGAAATTCACTGAAGCTCGTGAAATGAATAGAGTTAATGCCCCAGGTATTAAACTGGAAATACAATCTGCAGATATTTAAAGGAGACGCTAAAAAGCCCATGACATTTTCTGCAGGATATGTAAACAAGTTTCTAAATTTGGCAGTGATATTGTGTTCACCTAATTTCCTTCCACGATTCAAATGGATCTCCAGAGTTGAGAGGGCTAAGCATTTCTCGGAAGCAAGGTGCCAATCATCTTGTGAAAGTGGATACATGTTAGAGAACATCAGCCACTTCCTCCCTGCCTGCCCCCACAGCCGCCAGAGTTGTGATCAAGAAAGAAGCTTTGACGAAGGGCCAGGTAAGGTGGCTCTGGGTGGTCCTCGGTGAGGCAGGAGACGGTTGCATCCAAGATACCTGGTAAAACCACTTCTCAGTTGCGCCTTGGCCTCGTGGAGCACAAAAAGAAAGGCTAGCTGAAGTGGGACCTTGCCCATGTCACCCTGAGTCTGCTCATGCCGAGTTCTCATTTCCACAGTGCATTTACAACGTCTGGATTAAACACTATCAGACCATGCTAATGGCCCTGGTCCATATACTATGCATTATCACTTTCACATTATTTTATTTTCTTCTCCCGTTCCCCTTCCTCTTTTTTAATCTCTGCTCCTCCCTTCCCCTAACATACTCTTCACTGTCTATACCTCTAACATTCTGCCTGTTGGAGAGGAAGGACACTGCCCTGCTGGGGGACAGGTGCTGCTGCTTTCTTCTGAAAGGCTGCCCTTCAAGTCACTCACCATGGCCGGCTCCTCCTCTATGTTAGCATTATGTAGCAGAGTGTCTCTGAGTTTCACCACAATGCTCTCCTCCGGGCCTTCATCCTCTGTCTTAAGGTGATGCTCTTTCCTAAAGAAATCCATTCAATTCTTCAGATACAAACTGTCTTTTAAATGTGGTTCAGACCTTTTTTTTTTTTTATTTGAATTCAATTCTATAATAAAGTTACTTTCATTTTTACAAAGTAGAGAGAGTAAGTCTCAATGGAAAAAAGTCCTCTCGTTTGGTTTAAGACAGATGAATAATAAAGAGAAAAAGATAACTGGATTGTTAAAATTTGACTGCAAAGAGAAGATAATTTCAACTCGAGAGCTGTCAGCACAGAACAGAGAAAGGATGGTAAAATAGGAATCAGAGACACTCCAGGAAAGCAAGGGTTTTGAATGAACATTTAATAACACTGAACAACCTGTGGACGTTTTGAAAACATTAAGAACTTGGTATCTAAAAACATCTTTCTCTATGCTTTTGGTTTTGTACAATCAGAGTATGTGACGAAGACACAGTAATTCGTGTGAATGTTCAAATATTCTTCACTTGTTATTAAAGCACTGTAGGAACTTGAAATAGACCTAATGAAAGGAAAGAAACTCACATATGCTGAAAGAATGAGGCGACACCAACTGTCAGTCCACTGGAGAAGTCCCGCTGTATTCAGAGAATGTGCACACTTTTAGAGTGGAGAGAAGTCTCATAGGCCAGGATATGGGATGGGGCGGTAGGTAATTGGGCAAGCTTTGTCACTAGGGGATTGAGACAGGGTGGTGGAGAGTGACTGGGTGCCGGGCCGCGCTGGCGGGAAACTGACGCTCAGAAGAGAAGCAGGATATGAGCCATGTTGCTGAGGTGCGGTTCCAAGGGTGGGGAGGTGGCTTTTGCAGCTGCTTGTGGGGGGTTAGGCCTTATATATGCAAAGATTTCTTTTATGTTATGTGAAAATTATAAGTCATTGTATATAACTATTCATAAAGGATATGATTGTGGTTTTCAAAATTTTTATTTTTCTTTTCCTTCTGCAACCAGTTACTGCTCTAGTTTGGACCTTAAATGTCCCCCAGAGATCCACGTAGTACAGGTATGGTCTCCAGCAGGGTGCGCTATTGGGAAGTGGTGGAACCTTTAAAGGGTGGGACCCACCAGGTGGCCTACCTATTCATGGAAAGCCTTTGATATTGTGACCCCAGGCTCCTCCTCACTCTCTCGCTCTCTCTCTCCTCTCTCTCATTCACTTCCCAGCCATGACATGTGTAGACTTTTCTCAACCATGCACTCCCTACCAGGCCATGCTGCCTTACCATAGGCCCAAAAGCCATGAGGCCAATGAAACATGGACTGAAGCCTCTAAAACTGTGATCAAAACGGGTCTTTTCTCTGTATAAGTTGATTATTCCAGGTAATATCTGTAGTGACAGAAAGGTAAAGAACACAGAATGCTGAGACCAAGAAGTGTGCAGCTTCTGCTATAACTGAGATGACAAGAAGCCGCCTTTGGGATTGGTTTTCAGGAGGAGTTTGGAATGGTTTGGAGGAGTGGGTTAGGAATGCAGACAGTAAAGGCTGTGCTGATGAGGGCTCATGTGAAAACGAGGTTTCCATTAGAAACTGGACTAGCGGGCATCCTGTTACTTTGTGGGAGACTGAGCTTCAAGGTGATGGTGGTGGATATTTGGAGGTGGCCAAGCACTCAGAATACAGCATGGGTATTACTGGCTGCTTGTAGTGAGAATTTGAAACAAAAAGGAGCAGAGCAGAGAGATTCAAAAATTGTTTCGCCTAACTGGAAAAGCAATACTCATTAAAGTATGAACTAAGGAGGCTGCAGCTGCTAAAGAAATTAGCACCATGCAAAAGTGGTGCACACCAGGGCAGTAGGAAGGACGCTCATAGGGAGCCTCAGAAATCAGCAAGGCTGCAGCCTCAGAGGCTCAGAGATGTGGAAATGCAGTTTGTTTCAAAGACTTTCCAGGTCAGAGTCTTTTGAGAAGAAAACCCCAGGGTTCCCTACTCACCCAGGACCACCAGGCTGTCAAGGCCCTCAGAGACCACTGCAGCCGTGGGTCAAGTGAATCCAAGGGAGCTCTCGGTGGTGGCAGACCTTGGTATCATCTGCACGATGCTTGTTTTGCAGGCATGCAGAATGCAAGAGCTTCAGAGTCATGGAGGCCTCCATAGAGCTTACAAAAGAAAGTCAGAGGCCAGGCAGTGTGCTGTGGGGTCAGAGTTACCGCAAAAATCCCCTGACAATGACATAATGAAGTTGTGAATGTGAAGTTAAGGCTGACATGCGGATCCCTGAAATTCAGAGATACCAGGAACATAGAATGCCTGCTGACCGAAGCTGCCCAGGAGTGTGGCCGTGTGTGCTGTTACCAGAAAAGCCAGAGGAATGTGCTTCCTGAGCCCTTAGGAGCCCACATCCTGCTCTGCTGGACAAACCAGTGTGGGATTTAATATCTGCCCTATTAGGTTTTTTAGTTTGGGTCAATTGCTTTTTATTCCCCTGACCCTCTGTTTTGGAATGAAAACGGCTACTCTGCCCGTTCCATTGTGTCTTGGAAGTATGTAACTGGAGGAACCATAGATTACGTAGAGGAAACTGAGAGGGAGGGGTAGAAGGGGGTGGGGTGAGGCACACATGATACCCTATGTACACGTATGATTACACGAGTGGTGTGAATCTACACCGTGCACAACCATAGAAACGTGAATCTACACCGTGCACAACCATAGAAATGAAAAGGTGTACCCCATTTGTGTACAATGAATCAAAATGCAGTTTGTAAAAAAAAAAAAAAAAAAAAAAATTTTTATAGGGCTCACAGGTGAGACGTTTTGGACCTGGGAATTTGAGCAGTGCTACCAAGTTAGGATTTGGGGCCTCGTGGAGATGGACTGAATATATTTTGCCTTGTGAGATGGACGGGAATTTTGGGAGCCTGAAGCAAAATGCTTTACACTGTAGATCTTAATTGTCATCTAAAGGTGTATGTGGTGAAGTCTTGACTCTGGGTGGCACTACTGGGAAGTCGTGGAACCTTTAGGAAGTGGGACCCAGGGAAGGTCACTGGGTCATTGGAGTTTTGCTTTGAAGGGCATAGTGTGGTACCCCAGCCTCTTCTTTTCCTTTCTTTTGCTTTTTGGCCACTGAGTGATGCTTTTGCCTCCTGATGCTCCCTACCTCACCAAAGGCCCCAAGGCAATGAGGTCAATGATGGTGGATTGAAACCCCTCTCACTGTGAAACAAAATCTCTCTCTCTCTCTCTCTCTCAGTATGTAGATTTATTTTTCTAATATCAAAATATCTTTATATTCCTGGAACAAACTGACTTATAATATAAAATTCTTCCCATGTATAACTGAATTATAAGAGATGATATTTAAATTTACATCAATATTCAATACTGGAATATGTATATGGTTGTCTTTTCATATCTAATAGGTTTTGGAGTTACAGGTATGCTGGTTTCATGAAAATTTGTGAGCCTTTCTATTTTTTGACATGTTTTGAAATGTTTTAAGTTATTTTGGAAGTGTCTGCTCCTTAGACATTACTAGTTCTGTTGCTTTGTCAACAGAATATTTTAATTACTTTTCAAAAATTGTGATTGTCTACTTTGTGAAGTATCAGTTTGTCAACTTATATTTTGTTGGATAATGTCATTTTCTCCAAATTTGAAATTTATTTCCATAGAATTATAAGCATATGAATTTTATAAATCTTTTACATACTATATTTAGAACTTCTTATTCTTAAAATTTCTTCTGGCTTCTGTCTGGTCATGCCACAAAACTGCTGTTCAGTCATATTTTAAACTTGTGATCAAATTCAAATGTATAAAAAGTCTATGAAGATATGTGTTGTACTTTATTAGAAAATTATATGCATTTTGCAAAATTTTCAGAAAACATAAAATGTCATGCATGTATATATGTGGCCCTGGTTATAACAAACAGGAGATTATAATTGTTTTTACTTTATTGTAATTCCAAATTTTGACAAATGAAAATAGGGAAACCTATATGTTTAATTGTAAAGGTATTTTTGAATGTTTGCCCTGTTCCCCAATCTCTAGTATTGAAGCCGAATCACCAATATGATGGTGTTAGGAGGTATAAGATCTGTGGTAGGTGATCAGATCATGAATGTGGAGCTTCCTGAATGGAATTAGCACTCTTATAACATAGACCCTAGAGGGCTGCTTTGCTCTTTCTGCCAGGTAAGCACAGAGTGGAAGGGACCATTTGTGAACCAGAAAGAGGGTCTTCACTAGACACAGAATCTGCTAATGTCTTGATCATGGACTTTCTACCTTCAAAACTGTAAGAAGCAAACTTTTATTGTTTATAATCCACCCAGTTTATAGTATTTTGTTATAGAAGTCCAAATGGATAAGACAGGTAACCTTGTTTCCATTAAACTGTAGAGTGATTTTTTTTTTAACTCCTCAAGGTTTTTACTTCATTATTTCTGAAGCAGAAGTTGAGAATAATGGGTTATGCACAGAAAACACTCTGCAATCTTACATATTCCTTTCCAAATGATGTCAACAATATTTGATTTTATCTGACAGCTACCTTTTTGTGTGTATGTGAGGAAGTGGATGACATTTGTTTGTCCAACTATGAGAAGTACATTTATTACTTTATTACCTAATTTGAAAGACTTAGACTAGGGTAATACTCTTTCTACGATTACAAGAGCAAAACTCAGTCTCTTAAAGGTATTAATATTTGTACATACAAACATAAAAAATGTTGAAGAGGATTTAAAAAAAATCCAAGTTCATGAGAATTCATAGTTTTCTCAGTATTTTGGCTATCACTGTAACACTGTGCTCTTTTGGCCTCATCTGCCTCATACATCAATCTGAAGCATTTTTGCAGCAAGCCCTTGTGTGTGGACCCTAACATTCATGCAGGTTCAAACCTACTCTCAAACTTTTACCACTTAGTATCCACATGTGTGAAAATGCAGGGGCATTTGCTCTATTGAGGGTGGGTCATTGGCCTGTGGGGAAAGCAGCTGAAAGGTAAATACCTCTCCTTCCCCCTCAGGTGTGAGGTGCAGTCATCTGTGGCCATCTTCCTCCTTGATGATGATCTTCCAGGCCATTCCGCGACGCTCTTTAATACTCTGATCTGCCTTCTGCACCTGTCAAATCCTTTTGGAGAGAATATTTTTATTTTACTAGCACCTTGTTGCCTAAACAGGGTTTTGTAAGCATCCTGACTTAATCAAAATCTCTGACAAATGTTTTTATTCAAGCATTTTGAGACCTCCAACTCTTAAAGAACATTTTTCTAGAGCCTGTTTCTAAGGAAAGAGTTTCCTTAAAGTCTTCACACCCCCATGGGGGTTCACCAAAAGGTTTATAAGACAGAAAAATGTACAGAATGGTAACTTTAATGGTAACATTAAATTTTAATGAAAATGTTTTAAAAAGTTCAAGGGAAAGGGGTTTTACATTTCTGAACCTTTCTAAATTAATTCCAAGAAGTTTATTGATTATAAATTAAAATATTTATTCTAACAAAAGTATGTAAAATGTTACCTAGTATCTGTTCTTCCTAATTGTAGTATTGATTTTTGTTTTTGGGTTTTTTTTTTTTTATTTTTTTTTCCCTTGTTTAAAACTCCTCATGTCATATTTGCCTCCCAGTGGACTTAATTTTCTCAGGTTTCTCAAGCATTTCTAGCCATTAAGTGAAATCTTCAGTGGGCCTTCCCTTAAGACATAATCAAGCTGTTGAATAGATTCACATTACTGCTTAAACAGTTTACTCTGAACCAATAGCACGGCTGTGCTGTGCAGAGCACTTACCTGCAAGTGCCTGGCACTCATTATTCCTGGAACACAGAAAATGTGTATTTAATATGGATTCCAGATTTTAAAGCTGAAAACACTAAAAAAATCAAGATTATTTTGTTAATTTTAGTACTTATAAATAGTTTAGACCCCAAAGTGAATTTGTGTAACTATTTATCTGCAATGATTGCTGTGTATTCAGAAGGAGATATTTTATAGACACTGTTAGAGTTTCAGGGACTGTTTCCAATGTGCCCTCAAGGAGCTCACAATCTCAGAAGGAGTTTACAGACTATAAAATTGCCTTTGTTGATTGCCTGGAAACAACAGGTACTTTGATTTCTAATTTCTCCATTTACTTTGGGCTTGAAAGGGATTAAGAAGAAAATAAGTCAGATATTTTTGGAATATTTGAAAATTTAGAAATTGCGGTCTATAAAATGCAGACCATTTCCAGTTGCCTGTTGAGTGTCATTCCAAGCAGATTTTTGGGAATTCTCATTTTTTTCTAAAGTTCTACATCACTTATATTTGGAGAATGAGGTTTACCAAACATTACCTCATAAATACAAATGAATTCCTTGCACTGACATGATGTACACACATTGCATCCATGTGTCTATTCATCTATCGAATGTTTAATGAAACTCTGCCATAGACCACAAATTGTGCCAAATAGGAAGAATTCAACAAAGACTAAGAAGTGAGTAATCCCTGGTTTCCTGGGACTTACATTTCATTGGTAGAAAATGGCAGTAAATAAACAAAGGATATGGAAAGTAAGTAAAGATTGCATAAAGGAAGTAAAAGGGAGGTGTGTTAGGAGCACCCTGTACTTGAGAGAGAGTGGTCAGGAAAAGTTCACTAATGAAGTGCATTTAAGCTAGAAAAGACAGGTGAGTAAGAGACGGGCAAAACCTCTGATTCCAGGAGAGTCGGGAGCAAACAAGATGACTTCCAGCACCTCTCCACTCCAGAGTGCTCCATGTAAAGAAAGGAAAGAGGCAGAAGACATAGAGAAGACCAGCAGGATATCAGAAATGCTCATTGTCACCAGTCATCAGGGAAATGCAATCTGAACCACATATCACCTCACTCCAGTAGGAATGGCCATTATCAAAAAGGAGACAGTAAGACAGGCTGGCGAGGAGGAGGAGGAAAGGAAAGCCCTGGGATGTACATCGGCACAACCATCGCAGAAAACAGCACGAAGCTTCCTGGAAGAATGAAAATGAACTTACAATAGGACCCCACAATCCCACTCCTGGGTACAAATCCAAAGAAAATGAAATGAATGTGTCCAAAGGAAACCCACACTCCATGACAACACTACTCTCAATACCAAGAGATGGAAGCAGCCTACGTGTCCATCAACCTGGGAATGCATACGGCTCAGCCATACAAAATAATGAAGCAATAACATGGGTGGATCTGGAGGGTGCCATGTTAACTGAGATGAGCCACGCACAGAAAAACAGGTACCGTAGGATCCCACTTATATGTAGAAGATCAAAAAAAAATAACTGTAAATCTTACAGAAGTTGAGAGCAGAACGGTGGTTACTAGGGCAAGAGAGAGTCAGGGGAAGGAGGGACCAGGAGAGCTTGATCCATGAGTCCTCAGTTACAGTTAGAAATGAGCAAGAACGTCTGGTGCACAGTTGCTCCACAGGGTAACTGTAGATAACCAAAATGTACTGTGCATTTTACAAGAGAAATTTGAATTATGAGATAGATATGCACAACCTGATATAAACATTATATTGTAAATGTGCATTGAAATGTCATGTGGCACCCTCTAAAATGTACACTTGTAGTGTTTCAACATATCAGTTAAAAAATGAAATTAAAAAAGAAGAAAGGGTGGAGATAAAAGCAGAGGCCAGATCATACAAGACCAGTAATCATGATGAGGAATGTTTCCTTTCTTCAAAATTCAGCGAGAAATCAACATAGAAGTTTGAACCTAGATTACTGTGAAAACTTGACCACTTAAATTGTTTGCTAAACAGGCATTAAAATAGGCTTCAGCCCACTGTCTATATTTCTTTGGGAAGTGTGAGTGGAATGAATATGGGTTGCGAGAAGGTTCATCTTAAAGGTTAATTCTTGTCAAAAGGAAGGAGGATCAGCGGGATCTACCCAATGGGATCCCACAACCCTAGGTCCGAGGATGTGAAGTTAGAAAGGACGTGAGGGAAGTCCCAAGAAAGTACTAGAGAGGGTATAGTGTTACTCAGATTCCATAATAAGGAAAGGAGTAACTGATGGAATTTAATGTGGAGATAAATATGAAAATTCTGTGTCTGAGACAAAGAAAATGAGTCACCAGGGAAAATAAATAGAAACAGTGAGGACACTTTTTAAAAGGTATAGTTGCAGAAAGAATAAGTGACCTGTTGTCTGAGGGAAGTAGGGTGACTCTAAGAAGCTATAAGCACATAAGAGGGAGAAAGGATTATATGGGACCTATCCCTAGCTGATTTGCAGTTTGTGTATACAATGCCTTCTAATAGTTATTTCAATTAAATTATGACTAATATTTGGAAATATGGTGTTGGAAATATGTTGAATGAAAGGAATTGTTCAGACTCCCTTCTCAAGGTTGTGGTCCAGAATCTGCAGGGGCTGGGATTGAGTGGACTGAGAACATTTCCATTGAAGATACTTCTGGAGTGTTCCTCATGGGTGCAATGAGCTAAAAAGGAGGGATGAAGAATGATTTCCCCCTATGCATCATGGAATCCATCAAAATCATTAGCAGTCTTGTAAGTAATGATCAGACCAGGGGAGGCAAGAGCACCAACTACAGTGAAGAAACCTCCAGGGCAAGTGAGCAGGTCGAGAGAGGCCACAGGGAAAGAAAATGTAGAAAGAAAATGAAGACAGAGAGAATTCCAAGAGAGTAAAATGGAAGTATAACGCAGAAAAACACAGACACATCTGGAATGTAGGAAGATCCAGCCAAGTGATTATGCAAATGAAGTGAAAGGGGTCAAAGGTTGAGGTTTCTTACAAGCAAAAATGCCAAAGGCATTATCTCATGTCAGACTGGGGTTCATGGCTAAAAAATGATTAGAATCACTGCTGCAAAGTCAAGAGGTGTCCAAGTGGGGAATTGGACTTATGAAAAACAATAACAGAATTAATGAAGGGGCTTTAACCTTTAAGTTCAACACATATTTAATTCTGTTTGTCTGAGCAAAACTTAAATATAAGGGAAGTAATTTATTGTTAAAGCCATGTAAAGTGCAATGATTATTATGCTAATAAGCCCGGAGAAGTAAAATCTCTTGCTTTATAAATGTCATAGATTAAAAATGGATTGTGCTAATAATTAGAGCAACGACGATTTTTATGATTTTAACACACATCATTTTACTCCAGCTTTAATTGTCTTTTTTAATTTCACAATTTTATTTTAATTATGGGGAGTCATATATAATTATTTTGAACTTCACAAAATTATTCCCATGTACAACAGTTTAAAGCCGTACGCCCGATATTTAAAAGACATGAATCTCTTCACAATGCCGGTTGAAGGTTTCTCTAAAGGAATGGATGGTTTAAGAATTATATAAGAGAACTTTTATATGAGGACAATTTGCTTTAACAGTTGCTTCTTGGATTCTCTATCTTGAAATGAAGGCTGTTCATGCTTAAGTGGCTCTTGTATTTGGAATCAATTATCTCTGGTATTTGCAATTAGCATACTGGTCACTTTTTAGTTGCTCTCAAGTTTGAAATGTTCAGATTAGGTAGAAGAAATTAACTCATTTGTGACCTTTAACATGAATAATGTGCATTTCCAAGATTTCAGATTATCTTTGAAAGCAATTCAATTTTCTAAGTGAACCAGTTGCAGGAAGTTAGGCTGTTCAGTATCTGGGGGAAGAGGAATATTTTATACTATGTTAAAAAATTCTCCTAACTTTACCACCTAAGTATTTCTGAAATGACTTCCTTCCCTTCTCCCCTTCATGTGGACTACAGTTATCCCAATTCAGGCCTGAATCTTCTTCCACATCCCTAACTCTCTGCTTGCAGTTTCTCCTGCCCACTTTTGCCTGAGTATCCAAACAGCTCTAACTTCTTCAATTATTTCTTTCTAAACTGCTGTCTCATTTCTGTGTGTTCCCAATGATGAAATCCTATTTTGATCACATTATCTCATCAGGGAAGGTGACCCTGTCTCTGGGTAAGGAATCGGTTAGGACTTGTCAATGATCATTTTAAGAGAAACGTGACAGTTCTAGCGAATGAAACATAAAAAAGCAAAAGGAAAAAAAAAAAAAAAAAAGTCAGCTGGGACTTTCTCCGGAAGGTTTCTCTGGAGAGAGGTGGGATTGCGGGTGGGGGCGACTAGAAAGGAAACCCTTCTCTGAATACCAGGCAAGTCAGGTCTAGATGTGATTCCTACCAGAGCTGCGGGATAAACCAACCGAGAAAGAGAAACTGTTAAAGAATCACAGAGAAGCTGAAACAAAGCTTTAGTCTGCAGAGCCCAGAGCCCTTCCTACTGCCAACCCTCTTGTCATTTGACATAGTTGTTCTTCTTCCTGTTTAAAACATTTGAGTTATTTAAATCCCTCTCAACTGCTATAGAGCAGTAAAGCTGAAGTGAGATGATTAGTAGGACTTTTGAGATATGGAGCAGTGTATTCCATTTTTCTTTATTTAAATCATTGCCCATACCGTCTAAAGGATAGCTGCAAACAGAGAGAGGAGATCATAAGCCACCAGATTTGATGGAAACAGCCACACATGAGAGGAAAGCGAGGGCGGAGGTTTTGAGTACCTGCACAGAGGGTAGGACTGCCTTTGGTCCCCGATTTTTAAAATGTGACTTGGAAAAATGAATATATTTATTTCCTTTTGCTGTTAGAACATTGCCCCTAACTTAGTAGTTTAATGCTACATGTTTATTTTCACACAGTGTCCATGGCCAAGGTTCCTGGGTCCCCTGTTCAGGGTCTCTCAGCTTATAACAATGTGCTGGTCAGGGTTGCATTCTGCTGTGGAGTTTTGATCAAGGGAGAATCCACCCCCAGCTCGTTCAGGCTGTTGGCAGAGCTGACGGCAGTGAGGAGCAATTCTGCAGTTCAGGGACCAGGCTTCCTGCTGGCCATTGCCGAAGCTGCCCTTAGGACCCAAAGGTGGCCTGCAGTTCCTTGCCACCTGGTGCTTTCCAGGGAAAGGTCACTCAGAGGCGCTTCCTCAAGGCCAGCAGGAGAGTCTCCTGTGTGCTAGCAAGATATTCTGATAATGCCACCCTAGCCTCATCCCAACACCTTGGATTCATTCTGTTGGTTAGAAGAAAGTCACAGGTCTTGTTCCCATTCAGGGAGGAAGTCATCAGGGACAATACCTGGAGGCCGGGCACGCGGGTCATCCTGGAATTGTATCTGCCATAATGAAACCAATAAATCAGTAAAGACAAGTTGTACAACTGGGCAGGAGCAACTTTGATATTATTCAAAAGCTCTGGGATCTAGAGCAATCATTTCATTCTTTACATACCTTCCACAAGTGTAGTGATAAAAGTTATAAAATATAAATGTATCATAAAACATATAATAATAATATATAATAAAATCTTTAAGCCACAATTGGTAGATATAATGCTGTTGGATATTTTCAGTGGTGTTTATATTTTATATTCACACATTTATATCTATCAAAGTGATGTGAAACAAACCACAAGACTATCACTAAAATGTCGGTTAACATTGCTCTTGTGTTGATCTGGCTCGGTCTCATTTACCTTCTTTTTCCTATTAATGCAAATATTTTTATATTGATATTAACTTGATATTTAGTGAAGAAACTTGAAGCCCTGGGTTCAATCCTTGCACCACCCAAACAAACAAAATTAGATTGTGTCTCTAATTATAGCAAAGAGAATATTTTGAAATAGTTGAAGTTAATGAGATAAAATGCAAGGATAACTCTGACGATCCGTTGCTATACATTGAATTGTTCCTCCCTCTCCAAATTCAAATGTTGAAATTCTACCACCCAAAGTGCATCAGCAGGTGGAGCTCTTGGAGGAGACTGGGGTTAGGTAAAGTCAGGAGGGTAGAGTCTCCTGAGTGGGATTAGTATCCTGATGAGCCAGGAGAGAGCTAGCTTCTCCCTGCGCTTGGCCAGGTAGAATGCAGTGAAGGGTGTCCTGTAGCACTGAGGAAGTGGCCCTCACCAGACACTGAACCCACCAGCACTGTTCTGAGTCTCACATTAAAGAAAACCAGAGTGAATTCACATATGCAGAGCACTTTCGAATATCATCTTTTCTTAAGCTTTTAATAGCTCTGCATTTACACAAAACTGGGTAAGATTTATGAAGCCTGAGCTCTCGTTTTCTGCTGGAAACTATGCACTCTAATAAGAAAGATGTGTACATTATCTCAGTTAATCCTCAGACTAACTTTATAATGTGTGCTCTGGGACCACCTTCAATATTTGGGTGAAGTCACATTAGAGAACAGGAGTTGTGTAACCTACCCAAGAATACAGAGATTTTTTAACTTTCAGATTCCAGACTGGCTCAGGCAGTCTGACTTTAGATCTACACACTATGCTCATTTTTCGAAGAACAGAGATCATCTTGCCTAGGATGAGTTATAGCCACTGCAAATAAGGGTCTTACTAATGCAAATAGAAAGGCATTTGTTCATGCAGATGGCAGACACAACTCTTTAACTACTTGGAATTTTTGATTCATGGGCCGTAGGGAGTATAGTGGTCATAACTTTGAGATCTATTTCTGCAAAAGTATTGTTTTCCTGTGGAGGTGTCAATTGTCCACGCAACTGGGGTAGTATTCACCTCTTTCAACTTTACAGGGCAGATATAGTAGAAAGATTTTTTCACTTGGGACGTAGCATGTTCTTGGGTAGGTGCTTTGGCTTTGGTTATAGGGGAGTTCAAAAGTGCAGTCTGTGCGACTTCTTCATCTCTGATTGACATCAGTGTTATCTCTGAATACTTAAGAGTCTATCTAGACTGTGGCAGTTCATGAAGATAGCCATATGGCTTTGCAAATGCACCTTAGTTTTCCAAGTGCATGTCCTCAGGTTCCACAGAGCTGAGCATCGATGTCACTCAGACTTGGGGTGGCACAGTCTCAGTGGTACAGGGTGTGAAGAGGACTGCCTCCAGGTCCCTCAGGGAAAGCACCTACGATGCCAGCTGTTGTGGCAGCAGCAGCCAAGTTTCTTACAGGGTGAGAAGGAGACCCTCTCTGGGATCCTTAGGATGAATGTGGGCAGTGCCTGACCCAATGACAACAGCAGTAGTAGTTCGGAGCCACAACATGGAATGGAATCTCCTCAAAGCCTTCATGATGATGACAGGTGACACTGGGGTCTGTGGCACCAGTAATTGTGGACTTAGGTTGTGGAACACAAAAAGGGGTAATTGCAGTTGGTACTGGGGTTTATAGCAGTGTCAGTTACTTTTGTGGAATTGTGGGAACAGGATGATACCTTATCCCAGTCCTTATCCTGCTCCCAAGTCGTATCAGGGCATTTGGCAGAAGTGACTGTGGTCCTAAGTCCAGTGACTGTGGAGGAGATCTTCCCTGGCACATGTGCAGGTAATATTTTGGCTTGTGGCCCTGGTGTCCATGATGCTGGAGGTGCAGGACATGAGGGAGCTGCTCTAACTCCTGTGGGTGAAGCATTGGTGTTGCCAGGACTTGTTGCTGTGGTATGAGAGGACTTGGAGCTGCGGCTTATGGATGGGATGAAGCTTGTGACATTGGTAACCATGACATTGGAGAAACAATGGGACCTTCCCTGGTCTCCAGGGACAAGGTTAAATGATACTGGTGCTTTTTTGTAGGCTGGGCTGGGAAGGAGAATCTTTTTCTGACTGTTCCTGCATTAATGCACAGTTTGGAATATTTATGCTCATGTTGATATAAAGAGACACAAACACAAACAATAAAGATGGTATTTAATGTTAAAGGGACTAATTTAGTGTTTCCCTTTGGAATAAAAAATGTAATTAGACATTGTCTAGTATTGTGGAATGACGAATCACAGGATGAATACAACAGAGGATTTTGTGAGCCATGTTTTCTCTGCCTTTTCTATGTATTCTCCAGATTAATCACCTATTGATGAAGTGAGACTGATATTGCTAGAAACAAATTAAAATATTTCCAAAACTAACTTTGAATAGGAAAAGCCTCTAAAGAAAAAGTTACTAAAGTGTAGAGAAAGCATCATTTTGGGTGAATATTTCACTTGAAAATTCATTTAGTGACCTCAGAAGGTTGTTGGGAGAGAGCACTACTGTTTTGTAATAGCTTTCAATATGAAATGTGATAGGTATTTTGGGATTGTCCAAAAAGCAATCTTGAAACTTCAAGCAAGGTTTTAAAAAAATGTCTATGGTATTTGTGGATGTCTCCAAAACTTTAGAAAACTGAAAGATTCTGGACAGTTTAGCTGTCTAAAAGAAGAGGTCTGTGCAGGCAAGGAAGATTTCCACTGGTGGAAGAAGAGACATTTAGGACAGAAGGGTCAGGAAAATACTCCATGATATTTACTGAATCTAACCCTCAATTTTAAAATACTTTGTTTATTTTCACATCCTTAACTGCCTTTAGTCACTATTTAAAAAATCTAAATCTTAAGAATTAAGCTCTTCTATTACTGAGACACAACTAAATAGCCATTAAATTTTTAAATATGAAAGGAATTTATTTTACTAGACTAAGCAGAGCAAGTCAGTTTTTAATGTATGATAATCTAATAGGAAGCACTGGCAAAGTTATTCCTATCTAATGATCTAATGGAATATTTCCATCAACAGTCATTTATTATTAACAAATAGTGATGCTGCCATTGTGTTCAAAGGAGGCAAAATGAACATTGTTGGATACCCTTTTCTAAATCTTCCAAGTACCAAAATGTTGCTTCCTCAGAAGGCTGCTGTATAATTGGTGGCATGAGTGTATCATTGTTTCTCTCCCAACTCAAATGAAGTTATTTAACTTATGTGTAAATATAAGCCTTTCTGATTTAATATGAGAAAAAAAACCCTTTTAAGGGCAGGCTCAGTAATTTTTCTTTTGGTATAAAAATGTAGCAAATATTGGCAAACAAAGAGATGAACAATATCAGTTGATTAAATGAGTTTCCTTTTTAAGTTATGAAATCTGCTTCTATCGAGGGACATCTGAAAGAGATAAACAGTTTTTGAATAAAAGCAAAGCACAGCCTCTCTCATCGCACAATGAGGTCAGCAGGGATTCACTTTTTATTTGAGGGATCATTTGGATTCTGCCGTCTATTGGCCACTATGGAAAATTGATTTTGAGCTAACAAAAATATAAATCTATTTTTATATTGATAAGTAGTTCAAATTACGTTTTAACATTCTGATTAGTAATTATGCAAAATTATTCTGAGCAGATTAATAGCTATTTAGTAGCATCAGGAAAAGTTGCATTTGTTAAACATCCAATCTTACATTTCTCAATTTTTCTCTTCAATAATTGGCTTTAGAATCAAAATAATTTCAATATGACTGTGTGTGTGTGTGTGTGTGTGTGTATGTGTGTGTGAATTTGTGTACATGTTTTAAAAAGAAATGTGGCCTAAAATTGTGCCCAAAGATTATTTAATAAAAGAACCATCTATCTTTTTTGACATCTGAGAGATGTTAAAACATTTATATTTCCGTAGTCAAATATTTGATATTAAAAGAAAACACCTGATATTAAAAGAAACAATAATTTCGCCAGACCTCTTTGTTTTTCCTTATTTATTTTTGAGCATATTTTGATACATGTTACATTACAATTTTCTATTTTGCTTATTTGCTTAATGTTTGAGTATGAACATTTTTGTTGTGTGGTTATAGTTTTTGTCATTTTAATCTTAATGACCTCACAACATTTTCGATTGACTAGCATATTAATATCATTTTTAACTTTATGAGGTTGTAACAGACACAGTTTGCTTTGTATTCATTACACAGGATTTAGTTAAGGTATGGAACTTTTCTAAGAAAAGTAAGATTTCAACATTTTATATATTTTTTTTTTATATAAGAGAATTTTCTTATGTCTTTTCTATCTCTCTCTCTTTCTCTCTTTTTTCTTTGAAATTCTTTAGGACAACCACTGAAAGAGATGTGGATTTTCGAGATTTGACCTGGGGGCAGAAGGAGAAAGTCTTGATGTTGCTCTTTGCAAAAATGAATAGTTTTATTCCTTGGTAACTCTTTATTTCTGCGATAAAATATCAAGTTGCTATCAAACCTAGAAACCACAGAGGAACAATGAACTCTTTCTTACTTAGAATTAAAGGAACTCCATGGAAAGACCAGAAAATATAAAAGAGTCCTACTGCTCCGCTACCGAAACTAGCCAGAGGTAAAGAATGGCAAAGAAATGAACGAACACAAAACAAAAGATGAATTGGAATGAAAGGGAAGAAAAGATGGCTCTTACATGTTTAGGGTGGTGCTTACTATATACATACTTTTCCAGTGAGCTTACTGGCTTGTCATTTCCTTTTTAACTCCCAACACGTTCCCCAGCCCCACCAAGGTGCTCCAGGTGCTCACAAGCACATCTCCCCAGGGCTTTTGGTATTTATCATGATTTTATGTACTTGGCCTCAGACTTTGAAATTCCTCTCTCTGACCACAGCCTTTGATCTGCCCACTCAATCAGCCCTTTTTTCTACTGAACAAATGCTCTGCCCCTGGGTTCAGCGCTTGTCTTTCCTGCTCCTGGGAGTGTAAAGACCCCCCCTGGCTTCGTTTATCCATGGAATCACATCCCAGTCATTTACTTCTGTGCTCACCAATACCTTCAAACTCTGCAGATTGTCTGCTTTTGATAGTAAGTTCCTCCCATAGGCTGCTCCTGGCCTCCTCAAGATAATTAATTTCTCAGTCTCTTAGTTTATGCACCAAGTGGAAATTAGAAAGACCTTTCTTCTAGGCTCATGTGAGAAATGAGGACCAAGTGAGGTAACACAGGGTTACGGAGTGCAGCAGTGCCTGGAGGACTTTGCCCAGCACACGCAGACACAGACAGTATTTTACTCCATGGCACCTACCAGTGCCCTGGTAAACTGCCCCCTGGGTAAATTCTGCTGTTCATTTTCTTCTTAGTTCCGAATCACCGAGTGTCGCTGAATTCTGATCTCGTATTTTAGCTGTAGTACAAGTTATTGCTAAAATGTCGTATCTTGCTGTGTGGTTATGAGTTTCGTATAGGATGACTGTGAGTTGTAATGCTTATCATCCAAAATGGGCACAGATTTGAGGGGAAGGAGGTACTTCTTAGGTGCTTTTAGAAGCCGTCTTGGGCCTGTACAAGCTGCCTTCGGATTTCGCTCCTAGTCCAGTTCAGATTTGTGTTTTTGTCCCACTCAACACTTACGGAGCCCGCATGGCTTCTTCTCTTGTGCCTGTGGGAGACTCTCCACCTCCCCCATGGTGAGCTTGTGAATGTGAATTCCCCCTTGGACTCCTGCTTGGGTTGTCCCCCTTTCCTTACCTCCTCCTGTCTTCCCTCCAGGGCTTTCCATTCTCTTCTGTACCATTTCTCTTCCTGAGCTCAGCCACCTCCGTCATATCTGTGGTCTGCATTGGAGTGAGTCCTCTTGAGTATTTCTTGCTCCATCTTTTCCTTGTGCTCCTGCCACTGAGACTCCTCCTTGGGCACCCTGGCACCCCCTGCTCAGCCACTTCAAGACGTCTCTTTAACCCTCATCCTCTGTCTGGGTGTCTTATTCACTTCAGTGACCTCGCCACTTAGTTAGCCATTTAGTCTCCCACCTTGGTCATGATTAATTCTCATTGTCACCGCATTATAAATTACTCATTTCTTAAGTTACCATCTAGACAACGAATACTCAATATTTTCTTTTTGGTGGGTGCTTTCCTGCGTACCAGTGAAATAGTGAAAAATAAAAGTTCCTGAACATTGAAACTTTCAGTCTAGTGGGCAATACACAAACAGTAAACTACAAACGATCGTATAAAACCCAGTTTGGGTTTTATACAAGTCATTTTGAAGATATCAACACAGGCAAACGTGTTACAGTAAGTGGAGTGTTAATATAAATGATGAGGACGATTTCATTTAGTAGATTCCTTTGTAGAGATTCAAGGAATTCAAAGTACACTGTCGTGTGAAAATCAGAGGGAAGAGTAATTCAAGGGAAAGAGTGCCAAGTGCACGGTCTTTAGAGTGGGGCCACATTGCACTGCAGGACAGATGGACCATGCGTGAGGCCTGAGCCCAGCGAGCTGGGGCAGCGGGGTGTAAGACTGGGGATGGGGCTGGGCTGAAATCGTGTGGCGTCATTTGGTTCTTAATGAGAGAAGTCACAGGTGAACAGATGCCTTATCCTTTGTGTTTTTAGAAGTTGACTCTGGTGTCTAATGTAGGGAACAAACTTACAAATCAACAAGAAGCTAAGAGGCTTTTGAAGTAGCCTGCCAGCCAGCCAGTGGTAGTTTGGCCTAGAATGGTAACAATGGAGATAGATCATGGATATATTTTAGAGTCGGTGAGTGACAGGTCAGTACTGATGACTTTTTCTAAGATGAGAAAGAATAGACAAGCAAAGATATGATTACTTATCAAGGGTTCAACTTCTAGACAGTTATTAGGAATGGAAATATTAATGCTAAGTAGGCAGTTGACCGAGTTTGGGGCTCAATGGAATGTGCAGACACAGGAAGGCTGCAAATAGGGTGGTGTGGAAGCCAAAGGAATAGCGTTTCGTGTGAGCCCAATGCTGTCAGTATCTACTCAGTCAGTGGGAACACACCTCTGATCACCGGCCACGGTGTGCGGAGGTGACATGCTGCTTTCCTGCTTCAGCAGGCTAACAGCCCTAGATGCCTCATTAGAACAGTAGAGAAAGACTATAAATATGAAATAGAAACTGTTGATTTTTATACCCAAACAGCTCTGCATCAAGTTTTGGCTTACTATTTCCTCTGCACTTCTTCTTTCTGCATTCCATGTCCTCTGCCCTAACTCAGGCCCCATTGTTCACCTTCCGAACCTTTGATATGGTCTCTGGATGGGTGACTTCCTGCCTATGAATGTTATGTCTCTGCTCTGCAGAATGGTTCCCCATTATCTAGACTCATCTTCTTAAAATATCTTTCCTGGTAGACTATCAATTATCCTGTAAGGACTTGAAATTTTTCTGTGAATATGAAAAGATGAGACCTTTTGTTCACATATATTTCAAACATTTGAAATATGAGATGAACTTATTTTCACAGAAATTCTATTACACCCATAATAATTATCAAGATTTTCATAATGGACTACAAGTACTCTGTTGGACTGTTGGTCTAGGCTAACATTCATTTAACAGGGACTAATTTGTCTTGACAAAGGTATTTTCATATAAATTGCATTTTATTAATTAAATTTGTTAAATTTACATTTTTATTGTAGCTAGGATATTGCTTTATTGTATCCTCAGTTCACTGAAAGGAATCAATGGCTTAGCAGTCTCTCACTGGTGCATGCAGGTAGTCATAAAATAGGATCATAAATACCCCAGGACCGATAAAGTCATAAATACAAACAGCACTCAATTGTGTTAAAAGGAAGAATATGAATTTGTTATGAGAACAAAGGTTTTGAGCATGTAATGATTTCATAAAGGTAGCACCAAAATAACCAACAGGAATTTCAAAGGAGGCGATCTTAAATTAGAGTTGTTGAACTGGTAGCCATTTAGGCAGATTTGCAATGACCGAACTGTTGTGAACATTTGGCAAATAATTCGTAGAGTTTTCACAATTTACTTGCCAATTTAAAGCAATGATTTTAAATATTATTTAAATAATGACCTCTCTGGTCATGCATTTGAGTTTTACCTGAACAGGATGAAAAAAAAAAAATCATTTTGTTGTGTAAAATTAATTGATTTAGTCCAAATAACAAAGAGGAAAGAAAACTCAGGCTATCAAGGTTTTAGCACATTTTAGTTTTAGTACTAAAGTGCATGCCAGGTTTTAAAAACTTTGCAAGGCAGCTAATGATGCTATCTGAGGAAAGTAACCGGGGGAGCTATCACCATGCAGTACCCATGCCAGGAGCTATGTCCCAGGCTGTGGAAGAAACACTGATGTGCAAAGGTGAGCCAACCCTGCCTGCGTGTGGTATGCACGGGAGAGAAGCATTCACGCAATTTGTTTTGGTTATTGCTGAAAATGCAGGAGTAGGGATTTTTTGTTTTATTAGAGATCATATTATGCATTGAGTGGAGTGCTTATAATGCTGTGCCCACATATGCAGTTTATTCTCAAGATAGTTATGATTCTGAAAAATATGCTTGTCAGTACTAATCTCCTATTGATTGAAACAGAGAACACAAGATCAAATTACCGCCGTGTTGTCTACAACTTTTTACCATGCTCTCTGAAAAAAAATGAGGATTATATCACGAATTTGTTTGGTGTACCCTGCGGTACTGAGACTTAAAATGTTATGATGATTTTGAAATGTAATTAGGAAACAAATATATGGAAAATACCACAAATGCCCATGAAAGCCATTCTTGGGGATTTCAAGTATCATAACTGATCACAAGGATACTTTTAGCAGAATCTATCACTTGTTAGGACAACACATGTCTGTTTAAAAAACTAAAGATCAATGTAAAGATATATTTTTGTATTTATTTTAATTGATTCATAATGATTGTACATATTTGTGGGGTACAGCATGATATTTTAATAAATGTATACATTGTATAATGATCAAGTGAAGGTATTCAGCATATCTACCATCACAAACATTTATCATTTTAGTATGGTGAGATTATTCAAAACACTGTCTTGTAACTAATTTGAGATTTATGATACATTCTTGTTGACTATAGTTAACTTACTGTGCAAGAGAACACCAGAACTTATTTATACTAACTTTAACTTTGTACCCATTGGCCTGTTTCTCTTCTCCCTTCTTTTACCTTCCTTTGACAATCAGTATCCAACTCTTTAATTTTGTGATATCAGCTTTGTAAATTCCATACATGAGCAATATCCATGCAGTGTATGTCTCCATTTGTCTGGTTTACATCACTTAAAAATGATTTTTTACACATTAGTTCATGTTGCTGCAAGTGACAAACTTTTTTTTTTTAATGTCTGAAAACTAATACATTTGTGTGTGTGTGTGTGTGTGTGTGTGTGTGTTTGTGCACATTCTTTATTCATTCTTCGATGGGCATTTCCATTGTTTGGCTATTGTGAATAGTGCTGCAATAGCCACAGGAGTGCAGAACACCTCTTTGACATACCGAGTTCATTTGCTTCGGAAACAGTCCAGCAGGGCGATTGCTGTATCATACGGTAAGTTCCCTATTTACTTCTTTGAGGAATCTTCATACTTGGTCCCATAATGACTGTACAAAGCTACATTTTCACCCAAAGTATGAGTTCCCTTTGCCTAATATCCTCACTAGCATTTGTTATTCCTTGTCCTTTTGAAAACAGGCCTTCTAATTGGAATGAGGTAGTATCTCATTGTGGTTTTTAAAATTTTTTTAATTTGTTCTAATTAGTTGTACATGACAGTAGAATGCATTTATACATTTTGATAAATCATACATGGAGTCTAGATACATAGATGTATACATGGAGTAATAGATACATATAATAGATACATGTAATGGAGTATAATTTCTCATATTTTGCTTGTACATATTGCAGGATCACATCAGTCATGCAGTCCTATATGTACATGAGGTAATAATGTCTGTTTCACTCTACTATCCTTTCTAGCCTCATATCTCTTCCCCTCCCTCCACTACCCTCTACCTAATATAAAGTAAATCTGTTCTTCCCTAGTCCCCTGACATTGTGAATTAACATCTGAATATCAGAGAAACATTTGTCCTTTGGTTTTTTGGGGTTTGGCTTATTTGGCTTAGTATGATATTCTCCAACTCCATCCATTTACCAGCAAAAGCCAGAAATTCATTCTTCTTTAAAGCTGAGTAATATTCCCTTGAATATGTATATGTATATGTACATATATATATACCATATATATATTTATATATATATATATATATATGACTTCTTCAAAGTCATTTATATGACTTCTTTAAAAAAATCTCATGGCCCCATTTTTAAGTCAGATCATTTCTTTTCTGCTATTGAATTGTTTGAGTTCCTTACTTATTCTCGTTATCAATTCCTTGTCAGATACAAAGTTTATAAATATTTTCTCCCATTTTGTAGGTGTTCTCTTCACCATTGGTTATATCTTTTGCTGTGGAGAAGCTTTTTTATTTGATGTAACCCTATTATTCTACTTTTGCTTTTTGCCTTGCTTTTGAATTCTTGTTCATGAAATCCTTGTTAAAACTAATTTCTTTAAGTGTTTTTCCTAGGTTTCCTTTCAGAAATTTTATAGTTTTGGTCTTACATATAAGTTTTAAATCCACTTTGAGTTAATTTTTGTATATAAGAAGAGGTAGGGATCCAAGATGGCGGACTAGAGGGTGACTGCATCTCCAGTCGCTCCAGAACCCAGGATTCAAGAAGGGGAGGCATTGAGAGACTTGGACTAAAATAGACCCTCAGGGTGAGTCTCCCCTACCCGGTGAAGTGCTGTCCGGGCAGCAGGCCCAGATTCGGGTGGCTTATTAGAGTAAGGCAGAGGAGCTAGAGTCCTCCCCAGGCGGCCCTGTGCACTCCAGTGGTGGGCTCCTCCCACAGGCCAGATTCTCCAGCATCTCGGAGCAGGCCCCCCCCCAGTGAGAGCCTTTCTGCACAGAACCAAGCTTCAAGTCCCTGAACCAGGGCGGCGAGTTCTAGCCTGCAGGTTGCTTCAGGGACCAGGACAGGGCAGCCAGGGACTTCCCCAAGCAGCCCGCAGCCCAGTCCCCTCCGGAGGGAAGCACCTTTCCAGGCTAGCTTCTTGGAGCAGACCGCCCAGTGAGAGCCTTTCCACACAGAGCCAGCTCCAAGTCTTGGAACCAGTGGAGGACTAGGGGCAGCTTTCCTTGGAAGCACTGCATTATCAAGTTACTCCAAGACTTCAGGCTACTGAAGGCAGGAAGGTGATACACTGGAAATCTACAGGGACAATATAAGCCAATAGAAGAATTCTGAAATATCACAAAGTCCCACTGACATCTGACCAATATGAGAAAACAAGGGAAGAAAATGTCCCAAACAAACCTAGATACTATATCAATAAAACCCAATGACAGCACAGCATAAGAAATGTCAGAAAGGGAGTTCAGAATGTACATAATTAAAACAATCAGGGAAGAAAGGAGGAGATGAAAGAGCAAATGCAGGCATGAAGGAAGAGATGAAAGAGCAAATACAGGCATTAAATGATTGCACCAATCAACAGTTAAAAGAGCAAATACAGGAAGCAAGAGATCATTTCAATAAAGAGTTAGAGATATTGAAAAAAAACTAAACAGAAATCCTTGAAATGAAGGAAACAATAAGCCAAGTTAAAAACTCCATAGAAAGCATAACCAATAGGATAGAACACCTGGAAGATAGAACCTCAGATATTGAAGACAAAATATTTAATCTTGAAAACAAAATTGAACAAACAGAATAGATGGTAAGAAATCATGAACAGAATGTATAAGAATTATGGGATATCATGAAAAGGCCAAATTTAAGAATTATTGGGATCGAGGAAGGCTTAGAGAAACAAACCAAAGGAATGAACACTCTATTCAATGAAATAATATCAGAAAATTTCCCAAATATGAAGAATGAAATGGAAAACCAAGTACAAGAGGCTTATAGGGATCCAAATATACAAAATTACAACAGACCCACACCAAGGCACATTATTATGAAAATACCTTATATACAAAATAAAGACAATTTTAAAGGCCGTGAGAGAAAAGAATCAAATTTCATTCAGGGGGAAACCAATAAGAATATCAGCAGATTTTTCAATGCAGACCCTAAAAGCTAGAAGGGCCTGGAACAACATTTACCAAGCCCTGAAAGAAAATGGATGCCAACCAAGAATCTTATACCCAGCAAAACTTACTTTCAGATTTGACAATAAAATAAGATCCTTCCATGATAAACAAAAGCTAAAGGAATTTACAAAAAGAAAGCCAGCACTGCAGAACATTCTCAGCAAAATATTCCATGAGGAAGAGATGAAAAACAATGATGCAAATCAGCAATGGGAGGAACTAGCCTAAAGGAATAGCCAAAGAAAGGGGAAACCAAATCATGTCAAAAAACAAAAATGAGTCCAATGACTGGGAATACAAATCATATCACAATAATAACCCTGAATGTTAATGGCCTGAACTCATCAATCAAAAGACATAGACTGGCAGAATAGATTAAAAAGAAAAATCCAACAATTTGCTGCCTGCAAGAGACTCATTTCATAGAAAGAGATATCCATAGACTAAAGGTGAAAGAATGGGAAAAAACATACCATGCACATGGACACAGCAAAAAAGCTGCAGTATCCATCCTCATTTCAGATAATGTGGACTTCAAGCCAAAACTAGTCAGAAGGGATAAAGAAGGACATTACATACTGCTTAAGGGAAGCATAAATCAGCAAGACATAACAATCATAAATATGCCCCAAACATTGGCTCATCCATGTACGTCAAACAAATCCTTCTCAATTCCAGAAATCAAATAGACCACAACACAATAATACTAGGCGATTTTAACACACCTCTCTCACTGCTGGATAGATCGTCCAAACAAAAATTGAATAAAGAAACGATAGATCTCAATAACATAATCAACAATTTAGACTTAACCGACTTATATAGAATACACCATCCAACAAAGAATGAATACACTTTCTTCTCAGCAGCACATGGATCCTTTTCTAAAATAGACCATGTCTTATGCCACAAAGCTACTGTTAGCAAATACAAGAAGATAGAGATACTACCTTGTACTTTATCAGATCATAATGGATTGAAATTAGAAATAAATGACAGAATAAAAAACAGAAACTTCTCCAATACCTGGAGATTAAATAATACAGTATTATATGATGAATGGATAACAGAAGACATCAGGAGGGAAATAAAAAAAAAATTTTAGAAGTAAATGAGAACAAAGACACATCATATCAAAATCTCTGAGACACTATGAAAGCAGTACTTAGAGGAAGATTTATTTCATGGGGCGCATTCAACAAAAGAAGTAGAAATCAACAAATAAACGACTTAACACTACAGCTCAAAGCCCTAGAAAAAGAAGAGCAGACCAACACCAAAAGTAGTAGAAGACAGGAAATAGTTAAAATCAGAGCCGAAATCAACGAAATTGAAACAAAAGAAAAAATCGGAAAAATTAACAAAATAAATAGTTGGTTCTTTGAAAAAATAAACAAAATTGATAAACCCTTAGCCACACTAACAAAGAGAAAGAGGGAGAAAATTCAAATTACTAAAATTCGGAATGAACAAGGAAATATCACAACAGACATGAGTGAAATACAAAACGTAATGAAAAGCTATTTTGAAAATCTATACTCCAACAAAACAGAAAACCTCGAAGACATCAACAAGTTTCTAGAGACATATGAATGACCTAAACTGAACGAGGAGGACATACACAACTTAAACAAATCAATTTCAAGCAATGAAATAGAAGAGGTCATCAAAAGCCTACCAACAAAGAAAAGTCCGGGACCAGATGGGTTCTCAGCTGAGTTCTACAAAACCTTTAAAGAAGAGTTCATTGCAATACTTTTCAAAGTATTCCATAAAATAGAAGAGGAGGAAACCCTCCCAAACTCATTCTATGAAGCCAATATCACCCTGATTCCTAAACCAGACAGAGACACATCAAGGAAAGAAAATTTCAGACCAATATCCTTAATGAACATTGATGCAAAAATTCTCAACAAAATTTTAGCAAACCGCATACAAAAATATATTAAAAAGATAGTGCACCTCAATCAAGTGGGTTTTATCCCAGGGATGCAAGGTTGGTTCAACATCTGGAAATCAATAAATGTCGTTCGCCATATCAATGACTAAAAGTTAAGAATCACATGATTATTTCAATAGATGCAGAAAAAGCATTTGGTAAAATACAATATCCCTTCATAACACGGAGTGGGATAGCTGGATTCCTAGTCTTTTGAGAATCTCCATAATGTCTTCCATATTGGTCATAGCAATATGCAGTCCTGCTAACCATGTATGTGGGTACTTTTCCTCTACAATCTTGCCAGCATTTATTATTATTTGTATGCTTGATTATTGCCATTTTAACTAGATCGAGATGAAATTTTGATATAATTTCAATCATGCATTTCTCTGATTGCTAGAGATATTGAACATTTTTTCATATATTTATTCAAAAATTTTATTTTTTCTTTTGAGAAGTATCTACTTAGTTTTTTTCCCATTTACTGATTTTGTTTTTTGTGCTATGATTTTGAGTTCTTTATGTATTATTGATATTGATTTTATAATATTTCCCTGTTGGAGGAGTAGCTGTCAAAGCTCCCATTCTGTATGCTCTCTCTTCACACTCTTAACTATGTTCCTTGCTGTGCAGAAGCTTTCTAATTTGATGGCTTCCCACTCATTGACTCTTGGTTTTATTTATTGAGATTTAGGCATCTTGTTTAGGAAGTTGGTGCCTGTGCCAATACGTTAGACTGTTGAGCCTTGGTTTTATTCTAGCAGTTGCAGTTTCTGGTCTAATTCCTGGGTCTCTGATTCATTTTGATTTGACTTTTGTGTAGGGTGGAATAGAGGACTTAGGTTCATTCTTCTACATAGGTATTTTGAGTGTTCCCAATCCATGTATTAAAAAGACTGTCTCCTCCAACATGTTTTGTTACCTTTGTCAGGTATCAGATGCCTGACCATATCCCTAGGAGTTTGTTTCTGTGTCTTCTATTCTATTCCATTGGCTTTCATGTCTGTTTTGATGCCAATGCCATGCTGTTTTTCTTACTGTAGCTCTGTGGTATAATTTGAGGTCTGGTATTGTGGTGCCTGAAGAGTTGTTCTTCTTGCTCAGGATTACTTTGGCTATTCTGGGTCTTTTATTCTTCCAGATAAATTTTAGGACAGTTTATTCTAGTTCTGTGAAGAATGTCATTGGTCTATTGATGGGGATTGCATTCAATTTCTATAACATATTTGGTAATATGGTCAGTTTATTAAATTTGTCAGGAAGAAAACTCTGGTGCTCATGGTTAGTTTACCAATACTTAGTTCCTTTAGAACACTTATTGTCTTCACTTAGTGATGAAATAAATCTATGCTACACTTTTTGATAAATATATGTGAAATCATACATACTATTTGAGGTCTATAACATAGGTAGAAGTAACTAAATCTATCTAAGGAATGATTTAGGTATTTTTTTCTTTTTTGCCACAATGTAAATTGAATCATTTAACTGGGAAGGTTTGATTTTGATATTTTTCAACTTAGAGTCTGGTAGGACAGTGTCAAAGGTCATTGTTTGGAAATAGTCAATAAATTCTATCCAGGTGTATGGAAACTTATTGACAGAATCACTAAAAACAAACTACTATTCCCCATAAGTGTCATTTATTAAACAGAATAAAAGACATTCTGTAACTCTAGGTGACCACTAAGTTGACAAATATGAAATCACAGATGTTCTGATGTTTTGGACTGACAAAAAAATGAAGAAAACAACACAGCTGAGCTTAGCAAACAATATGACTACTTTAAACATTCAGAAATATTGGATATCATATAAACAATGCTTACAAATACATATCTTAATTAATAAGGGAGTAAGGAAAAGCCCAGGACCATAACATAAGAGAGAGTTGCATGGTATGCAAAGGAGCTCAAGCATGCTTGGGCCTTTGGCAGGTGCTTGTTGATGTAGGTCACCAGGATGGGGGGCTTCCGCATTCAAACAGGGACGGGGCACTAGGCTTAGCTGGCTGGAGTTGGATGAGATTGCATAAAAACTGGAAGGCTTGAGCGTCCTTACCTATTCGTGCACTCAGGAAAACAACAAAAATGTCTAGGGGTTCACAATGGAATCCTTGCCTTTGTAAGCTGCTGAGGTTCCCATTTTCTCTGTCGGAGACACTGTGGACATCTAAGTCTGGCAGATTCATTTCTCCTTTACCACCTCAGCAGTGGAAGATGCAGACACCAGTGTGTTCCACAACCAAGCACTCAGAGCCCCAAGTGGAGAAAAGAAAAAGCTGTGCTCAATAAGAATAAGCAGAGACGAAACAACACAATCAAACAGAATTATGATATGATGAAATTATAAGCTATAAAATGTAATTCTGTATCAGTGTCTTAACAGATAGAATATGGGATTGGAAGCCCAAGAAGAAATGTGATGCCATCAAAATAATCAGAGCAGAGCAAATTTTGAAATAAACCCATAAGAACTGAGAAGAATTTAAATAATAGAAAAGTTAAGTGGAGGGTTGGATCCATCTGTTGAAAAGGAGCAAACTGGAAATAAGAGCTGAATGTATCACACAGGATAGGCACAAGAAGAGATGAAAAGGAAGCAGTCTTAAAGGCCTGGGAGAGAGAAAAGGACGGAACAGCACGTGGCCAGTTGATGAGAAGGAGTAAATACAAAGCCTAGAAAAGAGACCATGGGAAGAACATAATCCTGAAAATTTTCTGCAGTTGAAGAAAGTCTTGATTTCTTTTGCTCATGAATCTTGGGGAATCCCAAACCCTGAATAAACAGAAATCCACATCTAGGCAGACTTAAACGAAATGCAGAACATTAAAGCCACAGTGTGCTGTTTAAAAGCAATTACACATAAAATACTATTAACAAAAAATACAATTAGGAAATTTACTAACACCAATAACGAAAACAATGAATTAAAATAATGAAAATTAAAAGCAACTTAAAAATGTACATTGAATCATTAGCTAAATTGTACATCCTGATCAACTTTATTATGGAAATGGTAATGAAATAAAGTACCTTTCAGAAGGACAAACGACATGTGTTATGAGTGCAAACAAATTCTGACCAAAATATATATTTAACATTCTTATACCATGAGGGACAGAAATTGAGTGTCCAGAGAGAAGGAGTAAAATGTAAATAAAATCTGTGAACAAAGAAACAGGAAATCAAGGCTTTTATAAACAATATTGCTGGATACATAATAATGACAGTGATGAATCATTTGACTCACATTCTGAAGGATCCTTGATCCCACCTGTGCATGTCAGTGATGTCAGATGTCTGTGTCCATCTTCCATCTACCCTAAACGGCATGGGGTCTGCAGTAATAATTAACATTAGTAGGTACCTTGTTTGGGGATCCCGAAGACGCAGGCTCTGGCCCCAGAATTTGGGATTGGTTCTTTGAAGGGAAGGCAATTCTGGGAAGCTCCGAAAGTGGCAATCGTAGGTAGCACAAGGGAGTGACGTCACTTGCCCTGACGATCGGGGCGCCACCGTGGGAAGCTGTAAGTGAAACTCTCTGAGAAACTGGGAGACGCAGTATAAAGAATACACGGCTTTACTTTTTTCCCACCTGAACCGTAAGGAAGTTAGGGTATTTATGCACCAACCTGTGTCAGCCACTGCTCGAGGGTGCTGGGTTTGGGGACGTTAATTCTGCACAGCTTCTGGCTGCCTGCCCTGAACATAGGCAGAGCAGGCTCACTGGCCAGAGGAAGCCCCCAGCAAAACACTGCTGATATGGCGCCCTTGAGTTTTAAGCAGGCATTAAATGTTAAGGGCTGGTGGATACAAGTGGAGTTCTGAGAATACTGGAACAGGATAGAATAGTTTCTTGCTTTTTTTTTTAAACCAGTTCTCTTTGTTTTTTCTAGATTCAGCCCTGTACCAAATGGATGGTTCCTTTTTCTTACACTCTGAGCTCTTCTTTCCCCTTCACTCCGTGATAATGAATTCTTATTCCTTTGGATTTTCAGAAAGAAAAAGAAAAAACTAAACATAACCTACTTAAAAGAAACTTGTACATTTTTCCGGAGGATATCTTACCACTATCATGTTTACCTAAAGGTAAGGTCAAGAGGTACCTACTCTCCTTCTGAACTTTTCTACAGTCAGTCTGCACCCAGAAACTGAGCCCCAGTGTGTGTCAAAATGGGGATTGCCTGTGGTGGTTCTGATGGCAAAGGGACTTTGAAGAACATCAGTCACAACTCTGGGAACTCCATACAACTAATCTGGGGTAGTTTTGTATCAGTCACAGAACTGGAAGAAAGCAAATTTGCTGAAGAGGTAGAAAGCCTTGATTACTATGTCCAGGAATCTTGGTGAATCTTAAAATGAATAAAAAGTAATTTGCATATACACACAGCTAGTGAAATGCAAAGCATTCAAGAAACACTCTTTTTTTTTTTTTTTTATTAAGCTGAGTGTAAGTTAAGGATAAAGAGGTATGAAGTTGGCTCTAGCGGGGACTTGCATCAGTCACAAAAATCTGGGATTGAAATCTGCTTTGGAACACTGTTTAGCATCCCCATCAGGAGCTGAGATATAACAGAGAAACCATAGCACATGTTCTTCCAAGAAACATTATGCTTGCTTAACAGTTCACCATGTTTTGCCTTCTCCTAAGACATCCCTTCGTTGTCTCAGAATCAAGGTCAAGAACATTCCCTCTTTTGAAAAGTTCACTTTCAACACTTCCAAGCTAAGATGCGTCATCCTGCATGCTCAATATGTCCAGTGCTAAATGTGTGCATGTGTGTGCATCTGGGTTAGTCACACGTTTTTTCAGTTGCAAGGGATGAAAATCCAAACTGGAGAGACTGAAAGGGAATTTATCATTTCATATCATTGTTTGAGGGAAGAGGCTCATCCATGAGGTAAACCTTACTTAGGCACCACAGGATCTGCGGGTTCAGATGTCTTGAGGACACATCATTTGTGTTGCCTTCCATGGAGCTGGCTTTCTTCTCCGATGGTCTTCTCCATGTTTGCCAAAGAACTCAGGGCAGGGCTCAATGCTAGTTTCAGGCTTCCGTTGTTCATACACTTACTCTCCCAGGAAAAGAGAAGAAGCATTCCCCAACCTTTGGAGCCCCAGTATGTCTCCAGTCACCCTCTAAGTGGCCTGGGAGGGAGGGTCTCTGAGAGTGAGACTGGCTCACTTGCCTGCCTGCCTTGGGGAAGGAAGGGTTTCCCACAGGTAGAAGATTTCAGTCAGTAGAAGGACGATGAAATGGAAGCTTAATGGGAAGCCAGACATTTTATCTTACTTAGAAGATAAAAGGTATGCATGTATATGATATATTATTGGAATGTTATGTTTAGTAGTAATTCTTTTTTATATTATAATAATAAATTTCCATGCCCTCAGAACCAAAATCCAGAACCGCAAAGTAGCTGCCTGTCATTTACATTTAAAAGAAAAAAAAAACATGTGAAGGTAAATATTTCAAATTGAAATTTGGGGCTAATATGGAGGGGCATGTGTTCATTAGAGTTTAGTAAGAGAAAACAAAATGAATACTCAATTGTTTCAGCAGAATTGCATTTTGTATGTTTAGTAAGGGGGTTCTCATCCCGTTAAATTTTACATGTAACCAAACCTTATTTACTTCCCCTGAAGTTAATGGAAACAGAAATGTACATCATCATTTTGATAACTATAGGTAGTTTTTACAATGCACATTATTGACAAAATTTTCTAAAGCTGCTTTTACACTTAAAGCTGAACACAAAGATGACTGACAGCAGGGGAAATAAAATCCTTTGAAAGCAACCTCATGTGGTTGCTCATATTGTTTGACTGTGATGAGATTCCATTAATATCAATATATTTCTGTAAATCTCCTTCTCAGTTCACTTGATCAAAAGGAAATAGAAAGGAAATATAGTCCCCCAGTAGTTAATTAGCACATAAAAATTATATTTGAGAACAGAAGGAGGAAAAGAGATGTACCATTTTCTTACCATTTCAATTCCTTTGAGCTCTGAAAACTTGTTGGGTGTTACACGACTAGATGAATTTCAGTTCATAACTCTCTGATTTCCTATGTTTCTATTCAATATATTAATAAAACATCTATATATGTATATCTTATGGTGCATTGCTTGCATGTGTGTGTGTGTGTGTGTGTGTGTGTGTGTGTGTGTGTGTGTGTGTGTTTGGGTGGGTGCAGACATACACATTTCCCAAGCATGTGTTGAATGTTATCACACATCCTCAGCTCCTGAGAACTGCTGCCGGCCACCCATACACCCATATCCTTTTGGCCAGTGAGCATTAGCGTGTCATGCTGCAAATGCCTCCAGCCAAATAGCCTCTCCTGGACATGGCACAGAAAATGCTCAGATGCATCATTTTTTCACCATAGCTCTCTGGCTTTTATTTTGTTCTTTGCAAAGCATTCCTGACCGGACATGAGAATACATAAATCACATGTAAAATTCATAGTGCTGATTCATCAAAAGATGCAAAAGTAAGTTTTGACTGAAACGTCAGGTAAGTTGAGAGAAATGGTGTAGTCCAGCTGAGGACAAAATGCAGTGGTTAATTTATGATTGATGGAAATCAGTTGGTATCACAAAGAAGATCATCGGTATTACAGATTGGTGAATGGAACGGCAATTGTTTGGGTAGTAGATGGAAGAAATGTCAGAGGCATGTTGTGATTTTGGAGTATCTGGAGAGAATGAAAAAGAGATTTCTAGTACCTGCAAGAGACCATCTGGAGAAAACCAAAGATGCTATGGAAATGAGTCAGGTAGTTGGAGGGAAGCAGGCTCCGCTTGTGTCAGCCCAAGTTGTAACCAACACACTAGGTCAGCCTTGGTGAGTGCAGAGCCAGTGAGCACAGCCAGGAGATAAACCAGTGAATGACAAGGGGAACTGACACATATTTACACAGGGAGGCCTTCTTGTCACCGGTAGAGGCGGGCACTCTCTGGAGCATGCGCAGCTGAAGCTCCTGCTTCTGCACATATCCAGTGATCAAGACCACCTCGGGTGGAAAATTTAGTATTACAACAGCAAAGTCATCGACTCTGGGCCAGGAGAGTGAATCAGAGTGATTCCACGATTTTGACTTGTTCCTTGCAGGTTCCTCCAGAGGGCTTTATGAATCAAAAGAACTTGAAAGAGCATGAATAGTCATTTAAAGGGGCAGCAACTCTGGCCTCCCTTGCAAGGATAGAAGAATGCCCCCAAAAAGTACCTGTCTGGCAGCCAAAAACCCCAATTTGTTCCTATTTATTTAAATGGAATTGTTCTGAGTATTCAGTTTCACAAAAAAAAGTAAAGTCAAGAACAGTTATTGTGAATGCCAGAATATTAAAAAATGCAATTCAGAATATTTTCTTACTTAAAAATAAACAATTGTGAAGAGTTATTTCTTAATAATAATGACTTACATTATTAGCATATAGCACATATTTTATATATCACATAATATATTTAATGCATTCTATCACTACTAGGTGTGTAAATATTTTTTTTGTGAACCACTTGATCTTCTCAAGACATTAAAGCAGAATTTTTTATAGAAATGTTATTTGTGTATGCATTATTAAAAATGACCATTTGCCTCATTTTTCTTTTCTTTTAAAAATACATTCTTTACAGAACCTCTGCTGAAAGCAAAATAAGCCTACAAATGATGTTTTTTAAAAATAATAGATTAATTATAGCCATACTCTGTCATGATTTAATGCAATGCCAGAAATTCCTTTTTGGTAGAAACAAAAGAGGAAAAATAATGAAACCAGGAACTGCTAGTAGTTGACGTTCCTTTTCCTCTTTCTAATTTCTATAAAAAGGAAGCATCAATTTAATCATAACTTTTTTTATTTATACTTAATCAAGTACAACTGAAAGTTTTAATTACTATTCACCTTAATTCATGCAATTATATTGAAAGAGTTTCTATATGTACAGTCTGTTCTCAAACTGTCGAGTATATTTAGTTATGAAGACGGAACTGCCACAAAGGACACTTGCCAAATTGGGGGAGGCAGTGAATGTTCACATGGGGAAGCTGTGTCCTGTGCATTAACGAATGATGGCCTGAGATCAAAGACAGAGCCCTATGGAACTCCATCTTTCAAGGTAGAATAATGAGTCTGAAATGTCAAATGAAATCTTCCAAAAATAAGATTTAACCTACAATAATGGCCCATCAAAACTGTCAAACTAGCTCTTCAAGTGATCTATATATTATATATATAATGATTTTATTATATATAATATTTATAATTTTATTATAGATAATATATACAATTTTGTTATATATAAAATATGTAATTTTATTATATATAAATATATAATTTTATCATATATAATATATATAATTTTATTATATATATAAAATTGATGATTTCAAAAGCTTTGGGAAAGCAAAATAATTCCAGAAAAAAATGACCCAAAGCAAATTCTTAAGCCCAATTACAAAAATATAAACTTTGCCCAAGCTGGGTGGACAGCAGCAGCATCCCACCTCGGGTTCTGCAAACAAGACACACAGTAACAGACCTTCCCAGAAGACAGCACAAAAAACAGGTCAAATGAAAGACTGGCAGGCAAAACCTTGCTCCACTCCTAAGTAGCAATTTGAATCAAGCAACTCTAATTCCCTTGAGATCCCATAGATGCCTTCTAAAACTCAGAATTCTTGGCATCCAGAGTAGGGCTCACTACTGTTGAATGTGCAGAAGCCGAAAGATACAGATTTGGGATCCTGCAGAACATGTCAAGTCCTAAGAGCATTCAAGGCTGCAGTGTTGTCAAATCACTGATTATGTAAAATTAATTAGCATACTTCTGACCAGAACAATTCTTTCTCTGTAACAGTTTGTTGGAATTAATAATAATGAGACTTTAAAAAAAATTCTTAAAGTGTTCCTCCAAATCTACTGTAAGCATTAAAAATAGTGTGAAACCTTTGTGAAGTCTGAGTCGAGCTCACTCTGCTTCACTTTTGAGAGAGAGAGAGAGAGAGAGAGATGAGGAGGCAAAGACAGGCCTATGGAGGATAATTAATTAAAGTCAGAAAGCACATTAAAATAGAAATATTAGCTCAGTGAAAAATCTCTTTTCATTTCCACTAAATCAGAAACAATTTAAAGACTGAAATGGAAACTAGAAGAAAAGAAAGAAGAAAAACTTCCTTTAATTGCTCTGGGTTTTTCCATTGTGTTTCTGTAATTCTGACCCTGGTATACTACTGACCTTACTTATTTCAAATATGCCTGTATTTGTTCTTTCATTCATGTAATCATTCATTTATGGATTGATACATTCTTTCCTCCATTCATTTATTTAACATTTTTCTGCTATTTGTTGGATCCATGGGCTATATACATTGGACAGGCAAGTGCGCATGGCCTGGTCTCTTCTTCAGATTACTTACAGTAACAGACGAGTGTGTAAATCAGCATGTGTAATAAAATATGATGCAATTCAATGTGCTCAAGAGGAGCCCAAAAGTATTTAAATCTACCTGTACTTATATTCTATATGTAGTAAAGGAAGCTTTCAGAGAGGGGGTGTTATCTGAATTATTTCTTATGGTTTGAAATTTACCAGAGTTTCTATAAAATCTCTACTTGAAGAGGAAGCATATTTCAAGGAACATTGACACTTGCAGATAATTAGAAATGAAAAATTTGAGGCTAATTTTCTATTATGCTTCACATAACTGCATATTTTAAGCAATAGGTAGTCAGATTTATATGTAATGAATAACAGCAAATGGAATAACAATTTCTAAAGAAACTGTGATTATATTTAAAATTATGTCAGTCTTGACCACAAGGCCAAAATTTTATGTGCCGTAAGTTACTAAAAGAGCGTCAAACTTCCCTCTGTGGTTATTTAATACATACTAAGCAGGAAGTGTTAAATAAAAGGATCATGGTTTCTGGCTTATTAATAGTAGTCAGGATAGGTTTATTTCTCTGTCTGCTTGGAACCCACGTGGGGCCAAAACCCTAAGCGGAAATTCTGAGAAAAGAGCTTCCTACCAGAGGAGGTTCTGGAAGTTGACCCTTTTCTCTGAGATGCCACTGCATGGTTCTAGTGGAAGTGGAAAGAAATTGCATGCACAGAAGAAACACTTTGGATAATAGAAGAAAACTATGCACAATCCTTAGGCAGTAAGAAAATGGTGTATTAACCATAATTCTTGACACTGAATATGAAGAAAGCCCTCCCTGACCTCTGGTAACCACCATTCCCTTCTCTTCTTCTTTGATTTCAACATTTTCAGATTGACCATGAGTGAGATCACAAGGTACTAGTCTTTCCATGTCTGGTGTATTTGGAGAAATACCTTACAAGTTCGAGATATTTGTTTTTCTGGTTCGTGGAGTAGTTTTACTTGTTAGCAATAGTATCCAGGAAAGGCTTAAGTTAGTCAATAGACTTGATTGATAGTTGGACTACTCTATTATTAACACATTATTTGGCCCTCATTTAAAACAAGAACGTATAGGAGCACAATTCTTGTGTCCAAGACACATTTCACATTTGATTCTCTTACTCTACAAATACGTCTTTTCATGACACTTAGTTTTCACCAACAGGAAACAGATCAACGAACATGGCAGGAAAACATCTGGGGTTTTAGGCAAAAAGTTTGGTGGAATATGGTCTTGGCTTGAATTTCCACCAGAGATAGAGGTACAGCATTATTTGTGGGCAAATAATTGTTTTGCAAATGGCATCTCAGGAAGCAGAAGCAAGGGGGAGAGATGAGAAGGGTAAAACCAGGAAAGAGGATCTGTCAATGAAGGATGGTCATGAGCTGCACACTGTCACCCATGCCTGGTGGAAAACCTGCCCCAGGATGTTCTGGAGGTGGACGACAGCCTGTGAGTGCCATGCATCTGTGCACATATTGCTGCTTTGTGTGCATTTAGGGTGTATTTCCCATGGTACCATGCCTGCAGCTGAGGGCAGCCTGGCGGAGTCTTGGAGGAGGTGCAGACCTGGCTGAGGCTGGGCCCTGAGCAGAACAGAAAGCCTGTGCAGGGCTGACCAAACACCTGCAGGAAGGAAGGAAGATGGCCAAGCGGTTGCAAAGTGGGAAAAAAGAAGTGCCTGAACGTCATGTGCTCCTTAAGGTAGAAGGAAAAAAATGTTTGTAAAAGCAGAATGATCAAATTAATAAGTGCTGG
Organism: Sciurus vulgaris; assembly: GCF_902686455.1. NCBI lineage: Eukaryota > Metazoa > Chordata > Mammalia > Rodentia > Sciuridae > Sciurus > Sciurus vulgaris. The sequence goes on from NC_136469.1 coordinate 10,288,700, forward strand.
AAGCAGATTTTTTGTTTTCTGAGGGAAATGTAGCAGATAAATATGGCCCAGCTGTGAATTTTGACCACGTTCCTTCATTTACAGTAAATTCCACTAGCCACTTTCCCTCCTGCAAACATTTCCTAAGGGAGGAATTCTGAATTATTTAGTCCATATCAGCATTTCTCAAGCATTTGGTATCAGGACATTTTTATACTCTTTTAAAACCATTGAAGAGGTCATATTTACCTTGTTAAAAATTTTAAAAAATTAGTTTTAATACACTTAAAATAATAAACATACTTCATGTTAATAACAATGTTTTATAAAAATAACAATGTTGCTCAGTCTTGAAAAACAAATGTATCTGGATTTCACATCTGGTTTGTTTTTAAGCCCTTCTGATTATTGATATATGCTGCTACTTAGATCAGAAAGACAGTTTTGTTTGCTAGTGGGTGAATGAGAACAGGAGAGGCGGCTCACCGACTGCAAAGGAAGGCACTATTTATAGTCTGCAATTAGTAACTGACTGTCTCTCGCCAGTCACCAAAGACTTTATGTTGGAGTTTTGCAATTGAATGTGCCAATGAAAATAATATGTCAAAACACACTCTTCTGTCATGTATATCTACAAAGAACAAATAAAAAGTAGAAAAAAATTTAAAAAGAAAGAAAGGATATAATTCACACACCATGTTCTTTCTTATGCAAGAAGTAGTTGGTACTTGGCTGGCATAGACCAGTGACTCCAGGTAACATAGATTTCAAAGCTTTCTTTATTCTTTTTTAATAACTCAAGGTAGCTAAATTTGAAAGAAAGACCCATCCATTGTTCTTTCTTGTGTGTGTGCATGTGCGTGTGTGAATCCAGATTCATAATTTATTTTGCTATTTTCTACCATTTTTCCTCTGAAATCTGTAAGTATTCTTGGTCTCTATTTTTTCTTTATTTTCATTCTTTATTTGTTCTTTTCAGTTATACCTGACTGTAGAGTATTTTTGACATATTTATACAAACACGGAATACATCTTCTTATAATTTGGGTCCCAGTTTTGTGGTTGTACATGATGTGGAGATTTTCTGTGGTGTATTTCATGGATGTACATAGGAAAGTTACGTCAGAATCATTCTACTGTCTTCCTATTCCTGTCCTCCTCCCTTCCCTCCACTCCCCTTTGACTTATCTACTGAACTTTTGTTTATTCGTGCATTATAATGGTATATAATAGTGGGATTCATAAGGGCATATTCACACACACGCATAATCTGATCAATTTGATTCTTTGGTACTTTCTATTTCCTTTCTCTCCTCCCTCCCCCTCATCTATTTGCTGTATGCTATTGCTCTCCTTCTATTATCATTTGATTAGTGCATTATAATTATATATATGTATATATGTGTGTGTGTGTGTGTGTGTATATATATATATATATATATATATATAAAACCATATGTGTGGGGGCTGGGGATATAGCTCAGTTGGTAGAGTGCTTGCCTAGCATGCACAAGGCCCTGGGTTCAATTTCCGGCACCAAAAAAACACAAAAAAACAAAAAAATACCATACGTGTTTGTGTGTGTGTGTATACATATATGGTTCATTGTGGGATATTTGTATGTGAATGTAGTAGATATTTTTGTATGTGAATTTGGTAGATATTTTTCTTCCACATGTCCTCTGATCCCCTTCCTCTACTCTGTTGCTCTCCCTTCTATTTTTGTGAAATCCTTTTTTTCAATATCTCTCCCACCAGCCTCCACATTTAAGATAACACATTTGATTCCTTACTCTCTAGTCTGACTTATTTCACTTAACATGGTATTCTTCAGTTCCATCCTTTTACCAGTAAATGACATAATTTCATAATTTTATTCCTTATGGCTGAGTAAAACTCCATTGTGTCTACATACCACTTTTAAAAAAGTCATTGACCTGTTGGCTGGCACCTAGGCTGGTTCCATAACTTGGCTATTGCGGATTGTAATATGCACTGTACCACTGGTATCACCATAGTATGCTGATTTTAGGACTTTGGGGTAGATACCAAGGAGTGGGAGCACTAGTTCATTTGGTGGTTCCATTCCTGGTCTTTTGAGAAATCTCTGAACTGCTGTTCAAAGTGACTGTAAGGATTTGAAATCCTACCAACAATGTATGAATGTACATTTTTTCCACATTCTCTCTAGCAATTATTGCTATTTGTCTTCACCATGACTGCCAATCTAATGGGGGAGAGATGAAACTGAAGTGTAAGTTTAATTTGTATTTTCCTCATTGTTAAGGGTGGGGAATATTTTTTTCATATATTTGTTGGTCACTTTTATTTCTTCTTTTGAGAAACATCTGTTTAGATAATTTGCCCATTTATTGATTGGGTTATTTAGGGTTGTTGGTGTTTTTGAGTTCTTTATATATTCTGTGTATTAATCCCCTGTTGGAGAAGTAACTGGTAAAGATTTTCTCCCATTCTGTATGCTCTCCCACTTCAATGATCTTTAATTCACAGGTTGTCAAATCATGACCATTAAAGTACTAATAAGATTATTTTCTTCTTTTTCATGCACACATCTTACAACCTTAAGTCTAACTGTAATAACTTGGATACTCAATGCATTTAAATATATATATATATTTTTTTTCTTTTTCTTATCTGACTGAGATAGGTCAGCATTAAAATTGAAATGCTCTTTGAGTAAAAACTTGTCAAATTAGAAGGTTTGCCATCCTCAAGTGTAATGAGCTTGGAAGTTCCTCTATTTCCACAAGTGGTCTTCAGTTCCTGTACACTAATCCTCCTTACCCGGGGTTTACGGAGAAGATGCCCTTGAGGGAATCTATGTACTAATTAATTTCAGACTCATAATGCACAATCAAGAAATATATCTTTAAAATAATTGGATTAGCCAGATTAAATCTCAATTTAATGGGAAAAGAAATTTTAAATTCCACTTAGATGTCAGATTAACAAAATGCAAATTCATCTGGAGAGAAAAGCCTTACTTTGACTACACAGTGACAGAGAAGAAAAAATACTTCAGTGTTTTGGTTATCACGCTTGTTTATATAGTTCTGAGCATATGATGCTATAACTCAGGCATTTAAATCCTTTCAGGTTATTTTATGAAACTTCTGTCAAAATATTCAGAGCTCTAACCAGAGAGATTACTCACTAATTTGAAAATATCTCTGATGGGAGCGTCATGGAAAGCAGAGCTATTTTTGTGGCCAGGTCCATCCACCGAGCACTGCTTCACTGTTGTCTCTGATCGCCACTAAATTCGCGAGTCTGTCTCACCCTGGGACCAGCGCCCTTGGCTCTTTCAGCTTACTCTTTAGTATGCCGTCCCACAACCCAAGGGCCTTTTGGTCCATCCGTCCACTGAACTTCGCTGTCCCTTACCCTTGGGTCTCTTCCTCCCAGCCCAGCTTTGGCTCCGAGGTCATCATGCCAGCCATCCTCTCCTTGTGGTTCCTCCGTGGTCTACTCGCCTGGTGAGGTACGCGCTCCCTCATCTGTGCTGGCCCCAGCAGAGCGAGTGGGCACTGAGGTCTCCACTAGAAGTTCATGATCATTTACCTGCAGGGCCCCTAAGGCTCCTCAGCACCCACACCTTCCTTCCCAAGCCACTCCCCGTTCCCATCCTTCCAAGTTACTCTTTCACATCCTCCTTGCCCTCAGTTCTTCTGATGCTTTCTCCATCATCCTCACAGGTCTTGCCTGGTAATTCACTAAGAAAATAGAAGCTGACAGAAGAAAATTTCCAACCAGGACAGCATCCTACATTAGCTCTGAGCCCATGCTCTCTACGTTTTGTCCCCCATCTCGTTTTACACTACAGACGAGCTTGGAGCTTGTTGTGCTTGTGCTGAGAGGAAGAGCTGCTTCTGTGCACCAGGTACAGACCTCTGGTCTCCCAAGTGGCTCTGCCTCCCTCTCTCAGCCTCAGGTCCTCTCTCAGTTGGATCCTGGCCATTCCCATACTGACATGCTCTTACGTCTCCCATTGAAAAGAACCATGGTTGGTAGCACTTTATCTCCAGGTATGATCCGAATCATCTCCTGCAGTTAACAGCCTATTTATTCTTCAATAGCACTTTCCAATCTTCTCTATTCTCTTATCTCTTGAACCCGAAAATCGTTTTTTTTCCCCTACAGGATTCTACTGAAAATGCCTAGCCTAGCTAACCAGTATTGTCTGCTTTATTAAATCCAATGGCCAGTCCTTGCTCTTCGCCCTGCTGTACCCAACGCCATTTGAATTCCTCACTCTCTACTCCCCTTCTCTCTCTCTTCTCCTATCTTACTGGCCATCATTGTCAGTCTTTGTTGGGTTTCCCAAGTTCCAGCCATGACCTTCTCTCCCCTCTCCAGTCTTGTTCTTGGGCTGTTTCATCCTGCTGCCACGTTTGAAATTCCGCCTGTACCTCTCTGTTAGTACTGCTTGTGGAAGGTGACTCCCAGTGTTGCTGGCTGATGGCTGGGAGTTCACGGTACCTAGACAGAACACACCTGAGTTTTACTCTCTTCCTTTACAGTGTGGCCATCATTGCTAAGGCAGTGTTGGCCCCCGTCCCCTCAATTCTGCCATACTGATGATCCTTCTTTGATCTTTCCCAGGAAATCTGATTCAGGGTAGGGAAGAGACACCGATGAGAAAAACCAGGGAGTAAAAGAAAGAAAGGAAAGAACCTCTGGGTTAAGCTTAGGAACTGAATCATTACGCTGGTAAAGAGGACGAAGGTGTGATAGTATTTTTAACCAACAAATTCAAATAGCTACAGTTACTGGGGAGAAAAAAAATCCACTGAAGATTCTAAGGGATACAAAGCGATACAAAGTCGTGAAATTCCAAATAGTATTAAACATATTCTTGTAAACAGATTTGCTGAACTCCAAAAGGGTAGAGATCATCTGATTATGACAAAATTTTCATAGCTTTAATTTATTTATCTTACAAACTAATAAAAATCTACAATATTTTCTGTTCTTAAGGAAAAATATATTAGTTTATGTTCTGACGTTTTGCCTAGCTGGTGTGGCCTTTGGACAGCTCTCTACGGTTCTGATGGCCTTAGCGCCTTTTTGAGGAGAGGATTACACTGAGGCTTAGTGAGTGAACCCTGCTCTAGGCGGCTCCCTTTCTCATTTTTCTCTGCTGCTGGTGACAAGTCGCATATGCTCTGGCCTCCTGTCCTGGGTGTCTCCTGTCATCCCTGTGCCTGCGTCTTCTGCGGGGATGCCTCTGCTGTCCTCACCGGTCTGGATCCTTCCCCAGGACCACTGCAGCAACACAGAGCTAGTTGCATCTTGGTGGCCTCGGTCAGCTCCTCCGCCGCCTTTGTCAAAAAGCCACTTGTGGGGTGAGCTTTCCAAGTGTCTGCCAAATTCCTGCGAGCCCAGGAGATGCGTGCTCCCACAACGCACCTCTGTCTCTTCACCATTGCTCCCAGGGAAGGGAGAAAGGGCTGGAATTGGTGAATAATTAATGTACTCAAAACGAATTTGCAAGATTTTCAACCTGGAAGAAGGAGGATACAGCAGTGACCCAAGGAGAATCAAAGCTATCCTTCAGTCACTCTTTAAATACCACCGAGATCCTTCCTCTCATTCTAGGTCCTTCTGTGAGTGTCCCATGTGCCCATGACACCTGCTTATTGTCTCCATTCACTCCTTCCTTCATGTGTTCCAATGTTTAAAGCACCTGTCTACAAAAAGTTCCTCTCACACAGCAGTGGCACATCTTGATAAGCTGGTAAGGTAACAGCATAACAAATATGGGCTCAAAAACTGTGGTCATCTTCCAGCTGAGCTTCTTATTAACTGCATATATTTCAGCATATTTCTTTTTAGCCTTTTTGATATCCCCAGAAAGGAGTGTATTATTAAAGGCTAATCTTGGCATAATCAAAGAATTACATAAGAATCAGAGAGTTGTATGATATAGCATTGTTTCATTTTTTAATTTTATTTATTTTTTTTACTAAGTCATTGTTGTGCCCTTTGAAAGTAGTCATTGTGCCCTTCATTCAAACTTGGTCCCTCAGTGGTCCTGAGTCTGTCTGACTTTGTGTTGTGTGGCATTTGATGGGGTTTATTCTTCCTGTTTTCAAGGCTCAAATTACTCTGTTGGTGCTACTTATAAAACTCTGGAACAGGAGCATATCTGTGAACTTTACACTAAAACTTGTTAGCCTTTCATTTTCTCATGCAAGAAACAATGTTGATGTTTGTAGATAGGATGTTAACATTTTTGTAACACATTTATGTCTCTAAATTATTGAGGAAATTTTAGGAAGTACATCAATACACAAAGAGCATAAAATCACCCATAGACCAAATAAATAGAAAGCCAGTTAAGAATCTGACAAATAGACATCTCTAAGAAAAACAACATATTTAATCAGAATGTTAACTTATAATATATAATATTTTGCAACCCTTTTCTCCCTCTTTAAAACTTGTTAGTAAAAGATGATACATCATTTTGGAGAAAACTTCCACACCATCCTTTAATGAATGCATGAAATTCATAAAATAGATGTACTATAATTTATTTACCCGCCCTTTCATATTGCAGGATTGGCTATTTTCCATTTTTATTGTAATAAACAATGCTGCATTGAACAGTATATACATAAATCTTTATGCACATCCTTAATCATTTCTTTACGATAAATTACTAGAAACAAAATTGCTGTCCATGCATATGCATATTTTATTTATTTATTGTAACCTAGTTTTTAATCATAAAGTAATAAATGTACTGTGGAAACAATGAGTACTTAGGAGTAAAAAATAAAGTACAAGTGTGCACTTCAGAGATGAACACTTGAACATACTTTAAAAATATTTCTTACAATTCTTTACTGAGAGTAAGGTATAGTTAAATATGCACATTTATCCTTGTCAATATGTTCGACTCACATATTTTTATAATTCATGTAATGTATTTCAGAAATATTTACTCATGATTTTGACTTTCATTTTACCTGTTCCATGATATTTTATTAAACAGTTCTATAGTATTATTTAACCAGTTCTTTCTTGATAATCATTTGGGTTATTCTTTTTGCCTTTATAATTTCTGTTGTAATAGGTATGTATCCATGTACAATATTTTCCATTTTGAAGTTATAAAACTGATCTTTTTAGAATATTGAAGAGCTTTAATTTTTCCATGTAGTACATTCCTATTTTGGGGGGTTTCACAGAAATAGTTCTAAAATTTAATGTTAAATGAATACCTCTATGTTCCATTAAAATATTGAAACATCCTTCTTTTCTCAGGGGGTTACTGGATGGGTAAATTATGCTTCATTATTCAATGACTTAATCATTGAAAGTGTGGAAAGGCCGTTACAGCTCTAGCACCTTCTGTTTACACTGACACAGCATCGAATCGTCAGGAGATCAGGCAGCTGACTGTTGATTTTGTCATCACTTTGATCAGTGTTTACTGTCACCTCTGCCCCAGTCCAGGTGTCCAGGATGTGACAATGTGCCCCGTGATTAAGAACCCCTGCGCTCACGCTGCCCGCGCTCCTGTGAGGAAGTAGAGGTTGTGAGAGAAAATGAGTCATGCTGAGGAAACAGCACAGGGAAGAGCATGGAGTTTTGGGTGGGAGATGCTGCAATTCTAAGCCAAGGTGTTGGAGGCCACCTGATGGAGCAGGGTTCGTCAGGAGATCTGAAGAGGTGGCAGTTCAGTTGATCAATGAAGGTGTGATGGTTATTCTGTGTGTTCATGAGGGTAGGCTACAATCCCCATTCAGTCACACACTAATCTGAGTGTTATTGTGGGGGTATCTTGTAGTCACGAGCCAAGTGCAGAACCCAACCCTCAGAAAGGAGATAATTGTAGGTAATGTGAGTTGGCCGGATTCAGCCAATTGAAAGGCCTTAAGAGCAGAATGGAGGTATCCCTGCAGAACAAAAACTCTCATCTTTGGACTGTTGCTTCACCCTGTGCTGGAGAACACTGGTCGTCCCTTTCTGATGGCGTGTCCTGAGCATCCCAGCCACCTCTCAATATCCAATACTTCATGGTAAATCTTAGTGTAAATCTACTTGTTCTCTTTCTGTGGTTAAAGACTGACAGATACACTAAACATAGTGGATAATTCAGATGAATCTTAAATTTCATGTGTTTTATACATAAATAGACAAAATATATATGTGATTTAAAATGATTATGTCTAACACTACAATAATTTTTGGATGAGTCTTCTGTTTCATCTTGGTAGCATTATGGGCACTATTGACAATTAATGGAAAAACTAGAGAGCAAGTCAGCATGTGTACAGAAAAATTAGAAAATACCAGTAACCAGCAGGATCTAGCTGACACTGATAGACCACTCCACACAACCACAACAAAGAACACATCCTTTTTAAGTTCCCATGAGCATATATCAAAATGGAACACATCATGGGTCATAAAACAAACCTCAACAAATGGAATAGAATTGAAATCACAGAGTTCTGAAATCAGAATTGAAATCACTACACCTGAACACAATGGAGTCAAATTAGAAATCAGTAACAGGCAGGTAACAGAAACATTGACATACACTGCCATAAGGGACACATTTATAAGTAATTCATGGTCAAAAGAGAATGCCTCAAAGGAAATCTACACACATTGAACTAAATGAAAACCCAACTTCTACATTCTGAAAGTTTGTGTCCTCCCTCCAAGATCACATGTTGATCTTGGAGTAGTATCAAAAATTGAGACCTTGGTGATCCAAGATGGTGGACTAGGGGGAGGCTACATTCTTTATCGCTCTGTGGTTCAGGATTCAAGCAGTGGAAATAATGTTTCTCTGTGAGGCAGTCTGCTCACAGATCCCCTATGGTTTACTCCCCATTTCTCCACTGCAATCACCCACCCTCTGCCAACATATCACCTGCCTTTGAGAGCAGATCTCTTGCTGACCAACACCTATCACTTGCCGTTTGCCAGTTTGCCTGCCTCTTGCCTACCAATTGTCCAACTTTCACCTACCTATTGCCAACCGCCTGACATCCACCTGCCAATCATTTCTGTTAACCTGCAGACTGTCCAAAGCCTGCCATCAGATCACCTGCTGTATGCTGTTGCCTGTAAGTTCATTGTCACTGTACCCGCAGATTTGGTTACATGCAGCCACCGCTATCTTGGGATACCTGCCAAGTCCTTCAGGTTTGCAGCCACCACTCCCTCCATCTCAGGGTGTAGTCACCTTGGTCTGGGGACACAGGGCGGGGCCTGGAGACGTATTGTGGGGTACTGAAGGTCTGGTTGCACCTGAGGTCTTTCTGCTCAGTGTGGAAGTTGAAAAGGCATTGAGATCTTGGGACTTTCAGCAAGACAGGCCTGGGGAAACTGAAGCCAGGTCCATCAGTTTGCAGATGGGTTTGTGGAGGCCAGTCTGGATCTGGCAAGCCTGTGGAAAGTCAGAGACTACGACGGTTAGTGCCCCAGGGGAGCACAGGTTGAAGAGACTGGAGAAAACTGGGTTCTCTTCAGCTCAGTGAATCCTGATGTGTGCAGGGATGGAAGGGGCCAGCTCAGTGGGTGGGAAAACTGGAAGAGGGTGTGAGGACGGTGTGCTTTTGGCTCACCCACCCTGGTCCGGCGCCCACTGGACTGGAGCTAACACCAAACTTCAGACAACCCCATCTATCAGTAGAGAAGGGAGGTTGAGAACATTTTTGAAAGTCAACAAAAGCAATCATTCAATTTTCCATTGAGACTTTCTTTCTTTCACCCTTTCTCTCACACCTCTACCATTTTGAATCCAAATTTTTTCATGCATCAATTTATTGAGGAATGAAAGGTCTGAATAGTAATATTACAGTTTTGTTGTGTATTCTTATATTTTCACTTTCTTTCTTTTTAAATTGGTATATATTTTTTCTGTTACTTAACTGTCTCCCTGGATTCTCTTTATCACTAACAGTGTCCTGTATTAATTCCTCCCCCACTCTTACTGTAAATTTTTACCTCTATCTTCTTTCCTTCTCCCTTGTAAACAACATATCTTACTCTACTTCTGTTCCCTCATTGTCCATCATTTGAAATGGTAAACCCTTTCAGCAAACTTACTGTTTATATTGCAGACAATAATTGAACACTTCATTTCTGTTTATTGCAACAAAACTGGAACTGCCTTAATAGGAGCCATTTGGTTTAAGGTGGTATATTGTTCACATTGGGTCCTGTTAATATTGGTCTCCCCTTTAAAGGTGAGGTACTGGAAGCCTTCAGGGACACCATGAGACCAAAGGGTACAAACCGTACTGCCTCAGATCCACACCATTAGAGAGAAAGACACACAAACAACACAAAAAGCAAGGGAACAAAGAGCCTCAAACAAAACAAGATGTTTCAACAATGGAATTCATAGGCAAACACAGTAGCAGAAATGTCAGAGAAGGAGTTTAGAAAATACATAGATTGATCTTTGAAATAAAGGATGGTGTTAGAGAGAAAATACAGGAAGTGAAAGATCACTTCAATAAAGAAGCAGAGATTATAAAAAGGAATCAAGCAGAAATCCTTGAAGTGAAGGAAACAATAAACCAAATTAAAAATTCAATGGAAAGTATCACCAACAGACTAGACCACTTGGAAGAAAGAACCTCAGACAATAAAGACAAAATATATACTGTTGAAAATAAAGTTGAGCACACATAGAAGATGGTAAGAAACCTTGAACAGAACTTCCAAGAAATATGGGATAATATGAAAAGACCAAATTTAAGATTTATCGGGATGAAGGCATGGAGTTACAAACCAAAGGAATGCACAATCTTTTCAATAAACTAATACCAGAAAACTTCCCAAATCTAAAGAATGAAATGGAAAATCAACTATGAGAGACTTACAGGACCCCAAATGTGCAAACTGATGGCAGATCCACACCAAGGCACATTATAATGAGAATGACAAATGTACAGAATAAGGATAGAATTTTAAAGGTTACAAGAGAAAAAAAATCACATTACATAGAAAGCAAAACCAATTTAGATCTCAGCTGATTTCTCAACCCAGACCCTCAATGCCAGTAGGTCCTGGAATAAATATATCAAGCTCCAAAAGAAAAGGGATGCCAGCCAAAAATTTTATCTCCAACAAAATTAAGCTTCAAATTTGAAGATGAAATAAAAACCTTCCATGATAAACAAAAGTTAAAAGACTTCACAACTAGAAAGACTGCGCTACAGAACATTCTTATCAAAATATTCCATGAAGAGAATATGAAAAAAAAAAAAATAATCAAGGAAAAAAAAAAAAAGACCAAAAAACGGTGAAAACCAGCAAAGGGAGGAACTGCACTACAGGAAAGGTCAATCAAATGAGAAACTAAGTCAACTTAAAAACTAAAAATAAATGCCAAAGAACTGGGAATACAAGTCATATCTCAATAACACCCCTAAATGTTAATGGCCTAAACTCATAAATCAAAAGACATAAACTGGCACATAGAACTTAAAAAAAAAAAAAAAAAAAAAAAGACCCAACAATATGCTGTCTTCATGTCTCACCTCCTAGGAAAAGACATTCACAAGACATTCACAGACTGAAGGTGAAAAGTTGGGAAAAAACACGTCACTCACATGGACTGTGTAAACACAATCATTCACATGAACTGTGTAAACAAGCAGGAGTTTCCATCTTCATATCAGACAGAGTGGACTTCAAATCAAAGTCAGAAGGGACAAAAAAGGACATTTTATATTGCTGAAGGGATTCATACACCAATAAGACATAACAATGTAAATATTTATGCTCCAAGCAATGGATCATCTATGTGCATCAAACCCTTCTCAATTTCAAAACCAAATAGACCACAACACAATAATACTAGGTGACTTTAACACACCTCCCTCACTACTGGATAGGTCTTCCAAACAAAACCTAAATCAAGAAACTATAGCGTTAAATAATATAATCAATGATTTAGACTTAAGGAACATATATGGAGTATTCCATCCATCATTGAGCAAATACACTTTCTTCTCAGTTGCACATAGATCTTTCTCTAAAATAGACTATTTTATGCCACAAAGCAACTCTCAGAAAATACAGAAAAATAGAAATAGTATCCTGCATTCTATCTGGTCATAATGGAATGAAACTAGAAATCAATGATGAAATAAAAAATAGAAGCTACCAACACCTGGAGACTAAATAGCATGCTATTGAATGACAAATGGATAACAGAGGAAATCAGGGAGGAAATAAAAAAATACTTATAGGTAAATGAGAACACCAATACAACATATCAAAATCTCTGGGACACTACAAAGGCAGTGCTAAGAGAAAAGTTCATTGCATTGAGCTCATATATTAAAAGAATAAAAAGTCAACAAATAAATGACCTAATCACATCTCAAAGCCCTAGAAAAATAAGAACAAAGCAACACTAAGAGTAATAGAAGACAGGAAATAATTAAAATCAGATCTGAAATTAATGAAATTGAAGCAAAAGAAATAATTGAAAAAATTGACAAAATAGTTATTTCTTTCAAAAATAAATAAAATTGATAAACCCTTAGTCACACTAGCAAAGAGAAAGAGAGAGGAAACTCAAATTACTAAAATTTTTGATGAAAAAGGAAATATCACAGATATACTGAAATACAGCAGATAATTAGAAACTGTTTTGAAAATATATACTTCAATAAAATAGAAAATCTCAAAGACATTGACTAATTTCTAGAGATATATAATTTACCAAAACTGAATCAGGGGGACATACACAATTTAAACAGATCAGTTTTAAGCAATGAAATAGAAGATGCCATCAAAAAAGAGAAAAGAATGGTGGAACTTTAGATTATGTAGAAGGAAATGAGGGGGAGTACAAAAAATGGTAGAATGAGACAGACATCATTACCATATGTACATGTATGATTACTTTAATGGTATGAATCTACATCATGCACAACCATAGAAATGAAATGATGTTCCCCATTTGTGTACAATGAATCAAAATGCAGTCTGTAAAAGTTAAAAACAAATAATAATTTTTAAAAAGCCCACCAACTGAGAAAAGCCCAGGACTAGATGGATTCTCAGTTTAGTTCTATAAGACATTCAAAGAAGAATTATCACCAATACTCCTCAAATTATTCCATGAAATAGAAAAGGAGGGGACTTTTCCAAATATTCTATGAGGCTAGTATCATCCTGACACCAAAACTATATAAAGACACATCAAGGAAAGAAAACTTTAGACCAATATCCCTGAAAAACATAGATGGAAAAATTCTCAGTAAAATACTGGTGAATCACATACAAAAACATATTAAAAAAATAGTGCACCATAATCAAGTGGGGTTCATCCCTGGAATACAAGGTTGGTTCAACATAGGGAAATCAATAAACATAATACATCACATCAAGACTTAAAGTCAAGAATCATATTAATATCACAATAGACACAGAAAAAGTATCTGACAAAATGCAGAATCCCTTCATGTTCAAAACAATAGAAAAACAAGGAATAGTAGGAACATACCTCAACATTGTAAAAGCTATCTATGCTAAGACCAAGGCCAAAATCATTCTAAATGGAGAAAAATTGAAAGCATTCCCTCTAAAAAATGGAACAAGACGGGGATGCCCTCTTGTACCACTTCTATCCAACATAATCCTTAAAATTCTAGCCAGAGCAATCAGACAGATGAAAGAAATTAAAGGAATACGAATAGAAAAAGAAGAACTCAAATTATCACTATTTGCTGATGACATGATTCCATATTTAGAGGATCCAAAAAATTCTGCCAGAAAACTTCAAGAAGTCATAAATGAATTTAGCTAAGTAGCAGGATATAAAATTAATACCTGTAAATCAAATACATTTCTATACATAAGCAATGAATCCACTGCAAGAGAAATTAGGAAAACTACCCCATTCACAATAGCCTCAAAAAATAAAAAATACTTGGGAATCAATCTAACAAAAGAGGTGAAAGACCTGTACCATGAAAACTACAGAACACTAAAGAAAGAAATTAAAGAAGACCTTAGAAGATGGAAAGATCTCCCTTGTTCTTGGATAAGTGGAATTAATGTTGTCAAAATGGCCATACTACCAAAAGTGTTAAGCATATTCAATGCAATTCCTATTAAAATCCCAATGGCATTCTTCCTGGAACTAGATAAAGCAATCATTAAATTCATCCAGAAAAATAAGAGATCCAGAATAGCCAAGACAATCCTCAGCAAAAAGAGTGAAGCAGGAAGCATCACAATACTAGACCTTAAACTATACTACAGAGCAACAGTAACAAAAATGCCATGGCATTGACACCAAAATAGACATGTAGTCCAGTGGTACAGAATAGAAGACACAGAGACAAATCCACATAAATACAGTTATCTCATGCCAGACAAAGGTGCCAAAACCATACATTGGAGAAAAGATATACTATTCAACAAATGGTGCTAGGAAAACTGGAAATCCACATGCAACAAAATGAAATTAAATCTCTACCTATCACCCTGCACAAAAATCAACTCAAAGTGGATCAAAGACTTAGGCACTAGAACGGAGACCCTGTGCCTAATAGTCATGCCAGCTTAGGACCAGACTTCCTTAACAAGACTCCTATAGCACAAGAAGTAAAATTAAGATTCAATAAATGGGATGGATTCAAACTAAAAAGTTTCTTCTCATCAAAGGAAACAATCAATAATGTGAACAGAGAGCCTACAGACTGGAAGAGAATCTTTACCACATGCACCTCAGATAGAGCACTAATTTCCAAGATATATAAAGAACTCAAAATCTTAACACCAAAAAGCCAAATAACCCAATATATAAATGGGCTAAGGAACTGAACAGACACTTCACAGAGGAAGAAATACAATCAATCAACAAATGTATGAAAAAATGTTGATCATCTCGAGCAATTAGAGAAATGCAAATCAAAACTAAGGTTTCATCTCACTGTAGTCAGAATGGAATTGAGCAATAATACAAGCAACAATAAGTGTTGACGTGAATGTGGGAGAAAAGGTACATTCATACATTGCTGGTTGGACTTCAGATTGGTGCAACCATTATGGAAAGCAGTATGGAAATTCCCTAGAAAACTTAGAATGAAACCACTATTTGACCCAGCTCTCCTATTCCTCAGTTTATACTTAAAGGACTTAAAATCAGCATACGACAGTGACACAGCCACATCAATGTTTAGAGCGGTTTAATTCACAGTAGATAAACTATGGAACCAACCTAGATGACCTTCAACAGATGAATGGATAAAGAAAGTGTGGTACATATACACAGTGAAATATCACTCAACCTTAAAGAAGAATGAAATTATGGCATTTGATGGTAAATGAATGGAACTAGAGAATATCATGCTAAGTGAAATAAGCCAATCCCAAAAAACCAAAGACCAAATGTTTTTTCTGATAAATGGATGCTGATCTACAGTGTAGGGTGGGTAGGGAAGAATGAAGGAACTCTGCATTATTAAGAGGGGCGTGAGGGAAGGGATGGGACAGTGGGGATGGAAAGGATGGTAGAATGAGACAGACATTATTACCCTATGTACACGTATGATTACACTACTGGTGTGATTCAGTTCCATGTACAGTCAGAGGAATGAGAAGTTACACTCCATGTGTGTACAATGTGTCTAAATGCGTTCTACTATAGTGTATAAGCAATTAGAACAAATTTTAAAAATAATTCAAAAAATTGAGGCCTTTGGATGTGATTAGATCATGAGAGTGGCATCCTAATGAATAAGATTAGTGCCTTCATAGAAAAGACTGCAGTGAGCTGGATTGCTGTCTTCCGATTTGAGGACATGGTGAGAAGGTGATGTCTATGCCCTGGGCAATGAGCTCTCTGCAGACAGCACAACTACCAATGGCTTGGCCATGGGCTTTCCTCCCTCCAGAACTGAGTAGCGAGTCCATGTGTCTTATAAGTCCCCTTGTTACAGAAACCTAAGATACATGTGTATATATACACATACATATGTATGCATATACATGTAAATATAATTCATATATAATTTATATAATTTATAAATGTAAATATATTTAAAATATATGGAGATGGGTGTGGTAGCACACACCAGTCTCAGCAACTTAGCTAGGTCCCAAGCAACTTAAAGAGACCCTGTCTCAAATAAAAAAAAAATAAAAAGGTCTAGAAATATGACTCAGTGGTGAAATGATTCTAGGTTTAGTCCCTTGTACCAAAAAAAGATAACAAAAATAAAAACTGAATATATGTGTGTGTGTGTGTGTGTGTGTGTGTGTGTATGCCAGGAAACAGGAAATTTGTTTTCACCATAAAGAAATGACAATTGTTTGAGGAATAGGTATGTTTACCCTGGATTTGAACATTAGACACTGTGTATATGTATTGATCCATTCACATGGTACTCCATATATGTAATTTTTAAGTATCAGTTAATTTTTTAAAAAAAATTTAAAAGCGATTTCTCAAAACTTGACAATTGAAAGTCAAACAGCCCAGTTAGAATATGGGCAGAGGTGCAAACATTTCACTGAAGAGGACGCAAGGATTGCAAATTAACACCAGAAAAGATCTTCACCATCATTAGCCAGTTTAAAATGATGACAAGAGATCACTATTTATTCAAATAGCTAAAAGAAAAAATAGCACCAGTGCCAAGTGCCGGTGAGGATGCGGGGAAGCTGGGTCACTGCACAGTGCTGGAGGGAGTGTGAAATGGAAGAGCAACTCTGGAAAAGAGCTGGGCAGTTTGTTTAAAAAGTAACCCAGCAGGTGGGATAGCACATGCCAGTGATCCCAGCAACTCAGGAACGTAAAGGAGGATCACAAATTTGAGGCCAGTCTTAGCAGCATAGTGAGACCTTGTCTTATTAAAGAGGGCGGCTGGGGGTATAGCTCAGTGTTATAGCACCCCTGGGTTCAATCCCCAGTTCTGCAAAAAAGTTCAATACAAACCTGGAAACTTCAATATGCCCCAGTAATTGCACTCTTGGGCATTTATCTAAGAAAAATGAAAATTTATTGCCCCATAAAAACCTCTGCACAACTGCTGATAGTAGTTTATTCCTAATGGCTATGACTGGAAATCAACAAGATGCCCTGCAATGTGTAAATAATCAGATTGTGATAAGCCATCCCTGGAATATTCCTTAGCAATGAATCATTGAACAATTGGTACACAGGGCTTCAGTAAGTCTTCAGGGAATTTGGATAAGTAACCCACAAAATCATTATAGTTATGTGATATTTTGAATTGATAAAATTGTGGGAGCGAAGAATAGGTTGCTGGAAGGCAGAGAGTAGGCAATGAGCTGTGCTTGGCCAGAGGAAGTGTGCGTGACCACAGAACAGCCACGGGAGAGACTCGTGGTGGACAGGTTCAGGGGCTTGACTGGGTCCATGTCAATATCTTGATTATGATACTGTAATCCCCAAGATGAGGAAATGGGTAAAGGGCATGTGGGATCTCTGAATTATTTCTTTCAATAGCATAGGATTTATGATTTTCTCAAAATCAAGAAGTTGATTTATAAACTCTATATTTATAATATTGGTATCCTGTATGATATCATTTCTACATGCACTCAGTTTTGATAAGTGCTAAAAACACTAGAATTTTTGTGTCTATTTTAGCACACTTTTAGTAATTAACATTATAAAGTAGCGCCTCTATTTTTGACCTATTTGACCTTACCCATTTGTTCACTGATAATTATTTTATTATTCAAATATCTTCTGACAATATAAATTGATTTTATTACATAAGAATTTTATTTCTTTTTTAATCATTATTTTTTATTTTTACAGACTGCATTTTGATTCACTGTAAATAAACAGGGTACTTCTTTTCGTTTCTATGGTTGTGCATGATGTAGATGCATACCATTTGGGTAATCATACATGTACATAGGGTAATGATGTCTGTCTCATTCCACCATTTTCTCCCTCTCATTTCCCTCTACATAATCTAAAGTTCCTCCATTCTTCTCTCATCTCCCACTCCCCCAACCCCCTTATATTTCATCATCCACCTATCAGGGAAAACATTAGACTTTTGGTTTTTTGGGATTGGCTTATTTCACTTAGCATGGTATTCTCCAATTCCATCCATTTATCTGCAAATGCCATAATATTATTCTTCATTATGACTGAATAATATTCCATTGTGTATATATAGCACAATTTCTTTATCCATTCATCTGTTGAAGGGCATCTAGATTGGTTTCACAATCTAGCTATTGTGAATTGGGCTGCTGTAAACATTGATGTGACTGTGTCACTGTACTATGCTGATTTTAAGTCCTTTGGGTATAAAACAAGGAGTGGGACAACTGGGTCTGAAGGTGGATCTATTCCAAGTTTTCTGAGGATTCTCCACACTGTTTTCTAGGGTGGCTGCACTAATCTGCACCTCTACCAGCAACGTAAAAGTGTGCCTTTTTCCCCACTTCCATGCCAACATCTATTATTGCTTGCGTTCTTGATAATAGACATTCTAATTGGAGTAAGATGAAATCGTAGAGTTGTTAACATTACTTTTAAGCCTAAAATTTTGTTAGATATATGCTTTTCCAGAATATCTTCCAAAATTTCTTAATTCTAATATGAACTACACAATTAAAATGGTGGAGATAATCTTGTGAGTCATTAAAAATTATTTTGTCCATGCATAGTAGAATAAGGAAATATAATGCATTATATATGCCTTGAGTGTTTCTCAATATGAAAACAAAATTAAAATCCTTTGAACATGTTTGGTGGGATACTCCATGAACACATGCATTGACTTTTGGTAGTTTGTCAAACAATTTTAATTAAAGTAATTTCCTTATGGGGCAATCATATCACTCATGAAAATCTGAAATATGTATTTAAAATATCCTAGGGCTGTATTAATTCAAGTCTATTGTGCAAGATGGACACAAAGAATAGTTGCACTCTTACTAGTTTCAGTGTCTTTGTTAAGGAGGTACCTAACTTTTTGTTAAAGAAAGTTTGCCTGTGGTTTCATAGAAACAGTCACATGAACTTTGGTAAATATTTTTTTGCAAATGCCACTCTTAAGAGAAGTACCACCAGTAGTAACCTGACATTTATAACTACACTAAATAATGCAACAAAAGCATTTTCAAGGTTCACGTGCCTCTTGTCATGTGCAAACTTTGCAGTTCTCTTCAATAATTTAGCTTGTTTAGATACATTTCACTGAATCCCAGTTTTTGAACTGAAGCATAAATTATCTGGTGAGTCAGTCAAGCATTTGCAGAAAACCATGCTCTGGGTTCTCTGCTGTACCTCTGTTTGGCCTCTCTGGTTCTTGATCATGTGCCAGAGCTTTGGTAGGTAAGTCTTTGTGGGCCACACACTTCAATTAAGCAGTGTGCTGTTTGTCCAGTTAATTGAGAATCTGAAGGCCTAAAGTTTGAATGCTCATGTTGCCATTTCTTTAGCTAACTCTTTCTTGGAACCTTGATTTGGACTCCTTTATGCCCAATTTACATGACTCTGCATCACATTTTCACACTGCCTTTCTAGTGTGATGATCTCTGCTCATCAATTTTCAGCCTAACCCTGCTCTCTCTTTAATAACCATAGAATCTTAAGCAATATTTTTTAATATCTTAGGTGGAGTAAGGCATTTACCCAGTGCTAGGCATGGAGTAATTGCTCAACAAAAGATAGCTTTTACCTGCTACTATTATTATAAGTACTTGTATATCTAATATCAGTTTTATTGCCAATACCTATCCACTACTACTTTGATTTCAGGAAGGAGAAAAAAATGACTGTAGAAATGTTAAAGATAATCGATGAACGTTTGGCAGGTTTTATTGTGAAAGGAGGTATTTAGAGATTCCTTATGTCATGTTGAAATTTTATGATTCAAAGATAGAAATACCCTTTTATCAGACATTACTCATCACTCAGATCATTCTGGGAACACATTAGTTATCCTGTAAGTGGATATTTTCATTTATTTTGGTTTGATTTTTATGGATAGAAAGGTTCAAATAGTATCTAAGGTAGGTCATTATAAAAAATTTCCTTTGATTTGGAATAGCATTAGTTTAACAGATATATCTTTCTTGTGATATGACATAAAATGAAAAAATTCTGGCTAAATCCAGTCAGATGGGAGAATTGCAAATGCCATGTATTGCTTAAAACTGATTAGAAAGAGAAGTAGAATTCAAATTTTCAAAGTAAAAAAAACAGTGGATATTTGAAATAAATGGAATATGTGTAAATGTATATTTGAATATGTAATCCCTGATGAACATTAATTCCGAATACATCTATTATCTAATGTAAACTTTCCCTTGTTTCTTATTGAAATTGGTTCTAATTAAAAGTAAAATTTCATGCTTTTCAAGTACCAAAATGTTATTGTTGCAAGTTGATTCTCTCTATTGTAGCATGTCCATGCTTACATAGAATTTTTCCCTGCTACAGAGCTCATTCAACAATCATTTGTTGAATAACTTTTAAATTTGAATTGCTATACAAATTGTGGCCTTTGTACAATGCCATTAGGTTAAGATAATTGTTCTACAATCTGTTCTCCATCCAGCTGTCATTTATAACAGAATTTACTTTCTCTACTTTCATTAATATATATTTTGATCCCTATGTTCTCAAAATTAGAATTTAAACATAGTATTCCAAAAACTAAATTCTGGACACCTTTTTTTCATGTGCGGGAAGGACCTGACTGAAGTACTGTTGCAATGGCTTAAGTGATCCACCAAATGAAAGGTTTAACTACCCAGATTCTGATGACAGTGTCACCTCTGTGGTGTATCTTCCTCTAAGCTGCTTCTGTTGCAGAGAAAGAAGCTGCAACTAACTAGCAACCTCTCTAGTTGAATATAGTTCAACTAAATGTTGAATTTAGTTTCTTCAATGACTTAGCAATTTCTGAATTTCTTGGGAGACTTTAAGAGCTAAGCAGTAGACACTTTTTGCATGTCTAGAGGAACTCTTTCATGTTTGCCAAAGAAGAATGCTTCCTTGAACAATTTAAACTTTGAAAAAAAATTAATGTTTTAATAGCATGTTCTTCAACAGATGAATGGATAAAGAAACTATGATATAAACACGATGGAATATTATTCAGCCATAAAGAAGAATAAAATTATGGCATTTGCAGATAAATGGATGGAATTGGAGAATATCATGCTAAGTGAAATAAGCCAATCCTGGCAGGTCTGTTTCCACCATGCTGCTTGACAAGGTCTGAGCATAGGGAGGGGCTTGGAAAGGCCATCATTCCAAGAAATTGCTGCTGTCATCTCTCCTAGGAATTGGGTGTTTTCTTGTCATTATCATACTTATACTGTGCAACTGCAAATCATATTCCCTGGATTGTTGTGATAAGAATTTAGCCTCAATGAGTCTGCAGAACTTGGGGGAGGATGAGGAATGCTTCAAAATATGTACCAATATCACACGTAATAAGTCTGAAGGTATAGAGTTTGAGAAGTTCTTCAGAAAACTACAGTTACAGGAATTGCTTGCTCCTATGCTGAGCACACCTGCCCCAGTTAATGCTTTACCAGCAAAACAGCCTGACAAACAGAACCAGAGACTTGTTGTCTCCACAGTGCAAGGACCGCCCTACTTAGCCTATAGGATTGGGGGACATTTATGGTATTCACCTAGAGGGACAAAAGCTAATAAGTATAAGGACCCACCTCCCACAGATCCACCTCTTCCCTATACAGGAGTGTACAATAAAAATGGTAAACAAATAATTAATACTAATGGTAAATGGACCAATGTCCAATGTTTTTCCTTCTTTCAATGGCTTGGAAGTCAAGGGCCACCCTGGAAATGTAGAACTAAAGAACAAAGAAACAGCATACGCAAACAACTAGAAAAATATTATCTTAAGATCAATGCCCTCATTGCATGTTAACTGGTTATGAGTAGTTTACGCTGGCTTAGGTCTCGCGTATGTATTACAGTAGGTAGAGGATAATCGATGACATAAAGAATATTAGGATAAAAATTAAGCACTCATACTGATTGTTTGGCAGTAAATAACCTTAGTTTTAACTGAGCTTGTTTAGTAATAGAGTATACCTTCAAAGTTAAATAAAAAACATAATAATATGAGCTAAAGATTAAGTGCATGTTTTGCTTAGCAGTTCAGTAGAATTAGTTTAAAACAAAATAGAGTCATTATGTTAACAATCGGTCTGACACCAAAGGGCAAACAAAGGCCAGTAGGATAAAAAGAGGAAAATACCTTTCACTGTAATTTGCTTATGTGAGTAACTTTAAGTAAATATAGATAGTTGGCCTTAATGTACCCGCTCTGTGTTAGACACCTGATGGAGAGTGTGGTTAATGACAAATCTTGTGGTAATTTCTCTATGACTTGTATCTTGTTCGATCCTGCTTTACTTAAGCTATAAAATGCTATAAAAGAAGAGCAAAATAAATCTGAGCATCACTTGCTTCAAGTTGCTCCAGGGGTTTGTGTTGTTCCTTTGCCCAGACTCCACTCATCTTTCCGGGAACCTGCAAGTTGCTGGGGCTGGCTCCCAAAAAACCAAAGGTCAAAAGTTTTCCCTGATAAGTGGATGATGATATATAAAGGGGGTGGGGGTGGGAGATGAGAGAAAAATGGAGGAACTTTAGATTATATAGAGGGAAATGAGGGGGGACGGGTATGAAAGATGGTGGACTGAGGCAGACATCGTGACCCTATGTACATGAATGCTGTGAGTCTACATCGTGTACGACCATAGAAATGAAACGATGTACCCCATTTGTGTACAATGACTCAAAATACAGTCTGTAAAAGTAAAAAAAAGCCTGTCTGTGCATACTTACACCTATTTTTAGAATATTATAAATCTGAATTTAAGAATTATTTTCATGTTCCTTCAAGGAGGTATAATTAAAGTATGACACCATCATTATAGTATCTAAGTCTTTTCACATTGAAGCCAATAATGGAATTTTATAGAATATACATAATTGAGATGGCTTAGAATAAATGACATATAAACATTGAAATAAGAACAGAACAAAAGATAGGTAGCGAGGAAGAGGAGATTAATCATTGCAGTCTCCAAAATAAGTTTGCCATTGACCACTATAATAGAGATTACAGTTTATACAGCTTTTAAATCAGTTTGAGTACTCTTTGGTCTTCTACTGGGTCAATCAAGTCAGTACTCTACCGATAGGGAAAGCAGAATGTCAATTAGAACTTAATGAAATGTGTCAATGCAGAGCAGAAGTGGCTCAGGTCTGGTCACCCAACCTCAGTACCAGGATTGTGTTAACTAGATCAATGCTTCTCAGACAACATTAAATAAAAGTATCACCTGGAAAGCTTGTTTAGCTACACATGCACAGGTCCTGCTCTGAGATATTTTGATTTAGTGAGGACCAGAAATCTACTTACACTGTTTCTGCAGGAAATTCTGAGAAAGTTGTCCAAAAAGGAAGGTTTTCAGACTATTCATCTACTTAATGTATTGTATTTCATGGTATAAGTTGCCACCAATTGTGAGATGAATCTCTAAGTACTTCTAGAAAAAATAATGTAATTAAGCTATCTTGTGATTACAAGTGAATCTTTTTTAAAAATATTTTTATTTGTTCTAATTAGTTGTATATTACAGTAGAATGCCTTTATACATTTTGATAGATCATACATAGATGGAGTAAAGTGAATCTTAATTTTAAAAAGTTTACAAATGCTCTTAGAATTACAGAAATATTTTATCCCTTATCTCTACTGAGTTTTGACATCAACTGAAAAGCAGTTAAAAAACTGAACTCTTATAGATAATTCAGCTAACCAAATTCATTTTTTTTTACACCCTCTACCCTGTGCCAAGAGTTTTGATAGGTTGGTTCCATAGCTTGGAGGACAAGAGTAGATATTCAGTAGATTTTTCAAGGAGAATGAAGGGAAGCAAGGGGGAGTAGGAAAGGAAAGATATGGAATGATTCCAAAATAATTTTCCTGTGTACTTATATGAATACACCATAGTGAATCCTGCCATCATGCACATCCATAAGAATGGGGTACTAATTAGAACAAGGTATATTCCATGCTTGGATAACTATTTTGAAATGAATTTATCTGTCATATATAACTAAAAAGAACCAATAAAAAAAAAGAAAGAAAGAAAACCAGGAAATAAAAAGTTTTGTTAGGTATCTGCTCTTATTATCTTTTGCTTAATTAAAAAAAAGAAAGAAAATGCTACACTCAAACCCAGGACCTTTCAACAAGTAATTTGCTATTTTACTTTGTTCTGTGAATTGACTGGACGTAGTTGAATGTTCTGACCTGGGAACGCTGGTGCAGTGACAGCATGTGCTGGCTGGAACTACAGTCACATTAGGCTCATCGAGCTGGACCTCCAAGATGGCTCATTCATGAGTTGGCAGTTAACCTTTGTTATTGGCTTAAAATTCAGTTGAGGCTCTCAAGGCAAGTGTCCACCTTGGCCTCTCTCTGTGGCTCGGGCTTCCTAGCACAGAATTTGTGTTCTGAGATGGAGCATTCCAAGAACGAGTGGGCCAGGAAGCTCAGGCTTCAGCTGCACAGCTGTGCCAGACCCGGGTGCCACTTGTTGTGACTGTAGTATTACCTCCCTGCATTCCCTTGGTCGAGAGCGAGTCACAATCAGCCTACTCCAGGGAAAGGGATCGCATAAAACCGAGATGGCCAGGAAGCACAGCTCACTGAAGCACCATCTTTGGAACAAGCTTCTCTCTTACCTAAGCAAAAATACTGTATTTGCTGGGAGCAGTGGCACACACCTGTAACCCCAGCGGTGTAGGAGGCCGAGGCAGGAGGATTACGAGTACAAAGCCAGCCTCAGCAACCTAGCAAGGCACTAAGCAACTCAGTGAGACCCTGTCTCTAAATTTAAAAATACAGAAAGGGCTGGGGATGTGGCTTAGTGGTTGAGTGTCCCCAAGTTCAAACCCTGCTACCCACCCCTAAATCTCTTTATTTTAAATGGAGAAGCTATTGAGTCAGCTAAATACAGTTGATCATTTTGATAACTCACAGAATCTGACACATTTCAAGGAACTGTGAACTCTTCCAATCATCAGTTGGCTGGAACCCTGAAAAATTAGTCCTTTAAAAGGTGTCCTTTGTATTGCCAGTTGCTTAAAGACTGGCATTTGTTTTTTAAAGTCCATTTGGTCAATGAATAATCTTGAAAGAAAAGGTCACTCTGGGCTCCCATCATTCTTCCACCCTCAGGCCATACATCCTCCCTCGTTCCTGCACTTTTCCCCTCCCCCCTTGCCAGATAGCTAGAATCCACAGGTCATTTCAAAGTGACATTGGCTTACTTGATTTGGAAACCAGAAGACAGCTAAGCAGCATATCAACCCACTCTGGGCAAGCTACCATGTGCAAATAATGTGCTAAGTGCTTCTACATTTCCTGTCCAACTGAATAAACCTATGAGGCTATTATGCTTACTCTCTCGAGGAAACTAAGGCTGAGGGAAAACTTAAAAAACTAACACAAATTGAAACAGAACAACAACAACAACAACAAAAAACACAAAAAACATACACATAAAAAATGTGGAATATCATGTCAGATAGTGTCTATATGGAAACTTATGCACAGTTATTTGAGTTTTGTTCCAGTTGCTTCTTAAGGCAGTTCTGGATTGATGGTAATGCAATTTAAAGCTATTATTTGTTACTGCAATTTTCCCCCTGGCATCTGCCCAGCTTATTTTGAGTGTTATCTAGATGTTCTTCGTGTCTGGAGACTTATCCACAACTTGTTTTTATATCCACACGACAAGCCTCACAATGACTTCACCATTGAACTCCTCTGCCTCCCCATGTTGACCCAGTCACATTCCAATTACCCAAGGAGATGCTTCCTGCATTGCAAACTGTCCTACCTGTGGCCATCCATGAAGCACTGACGTGGCCCAGTCTTTGCAGTCTCCCTGTCTGTCATGACTGAACTTCAGGTTGTGGTCATGCTCTGCCTCCCTCCTAGGACCTGTGAGCACTGTAAATCCTTTAATTTCATATGCCTCCCTTTGTGCAATTTCTGTAGTTGTGTTGAAGCAATCCTGGAGGAACACAAGATAGGGACATCTTCCTCCTTTTACGAATGACTATGATAATAAATTGTGTGTCAGACTCAAGGAGCATACTTGTGTTCCCATGCTGTATTCAGATCTTCTCAATGCTGTGCCAGGTGGTCCAAAATAATTTTAAAGGAGAGGTGGAATTTAGCCTGGTTTTGAGGTGTTTGAGAACAGGTTTTGATACCTTAAGACTCTGGTATTACCCATTTTGATGTTTATAGTGACATAATACTACAATGTTTGAATCAATGTTATGTGTCAGTACAGTGGGATTTATGGTGAGATCTAAGAGCTTATCCCAAAGATAATAGTATTTAGGAAATTTAAGATTGGTCAATAAATTAATGCCACTGTCTTAGGCTATGTTCTTCTGGATTGTCTCTACTTTGATTGCTTGCTATAGCAATTTTTTTTTTTTTTTTTGGCAGCTTTTGAAGGTGAAAGAAAAGTTATACAGAGCTCAGACAGAATGTTTTGCAGAAAGTTGAATGTGAGGTTTGGGGATTATAAGAGAATGGTCTTGTTAAGTATTTATTGGAGATGAGCACAATTCCTCTCTGGACAGTCCATATCAGTTTGTCTGGTAACTTAGCAAAAGTTCTTAAAACATTGTTTCCCATAGGTCAGCAAGAGCTGCCATGCCCTCTCTCGACGGTAACCTCCAAGTCTTTATCATGTCCCCAGTAAGCAGAAATATCCAGACCTAACCTAAAGACTAACTGCTAAGAATTACAGCTGACTTACAATTGTGAGCTGTCTCCATTTCCTCCTTCGACAAACACTGGGTGCACATAATCATGTGTGAACGATGACCTGTCACCAAGGATCTTACTGTCTAGGGAAAACACAGGTCAATAAGCAATAAAATATGGGAGGCTAAGAACTATATGACATGGAGAGTGAAAAGATCCAGGGGAGCACAAACAAGGTGTATCTGGCCTAGTATCTGAAACCAGGAAGTCTTCTCAGAGGAATCCACTGCTGTGCTTAAACCTGAAGGAAAATTTGGAGTTGATCCAACTGAAAGAATTAACAAGGATGAGCATCCTGTCCAGCAGAACCACTTTACATGTACAGAGAGGAGACTGAGGCACCCAAGGGGTGGGGAAATGCTCATCCTGGATGTGACACTGACAGTAGGCATGAAGGTGGGGTTAGTGTTGGGGGTGCTAGCAAGGGTCACCTCAGGCACCCAAGCACCCATGCGAAGCATCTTCAACTTCATCCTGAAGGCAAGGGGTGCCAAGACGCTTTCTAAATGAGGGAAGAACTAACCAGCTTTGCAATAGATAGATGTTTTCCACAGATGGCAAATTGGAGAGCAGACTGGTAGACAGAAAGGGACATAATGACTGAAGGTGAAGCAGCCTTGGAAAGTACTTTCTGGTGGGTTAAGCCGGTGAGTATTGGAGGAGCAGAGTTATTCATTTGCTCATTAATTCAACAGAAAGACATCACCTACCTGCTCTGGGTCAAGGTTTTGCTCATTAGCAGTGGTCAAACCAGGCATCTTTCCCTGGTGGTTTAGGACTGCAAATGAACACGCATCAGGTACTTTGGATGAGATGGAAAGGAGCAGGGAAGCGTGACTTTTCGTAGGGTGGTCACAGAAAGGTGCACACTCCCTCCTTCATTTCTTTCGGGATACTTCTATTGGAGAAAAAGTTCAGAGTGTTTGTTTATCTATTCAGTCAACATTCATCCGTGTCTTAGGACTCAGAGACTCTGTGGCAGTGCCCTGCAGGCACAGCCAGGAAGGACCAGTCAGGCAGCTCTTTGCCGGTCATGGTGAAGGTGAACTTTGGATGTTTTTGCTGGAGACAATGTGACCACTGTAGTGTTTTGATTAAAAATTTGATGTGATCATACTTGAGTTTTTAAGAGATCATTCTGACTGTAGTAAAAGAATAAACTGACTAACAGAACCAGGAGTTCTCTTTGACCAACATGAAAAGAACAGATTTTTCTTTGTTAGCCAATAGTAGTGATGGCTAAATGTCTTTCCATTCAAGGGAAAGTAATAATTTCTTCTTAAAGCTTTGAGTGAAGGACTTTCTTTTACCAATTAAAAAAAATGGAGGAACTTTAGATTATGTAGGAGGAAATGAGAGTGAGGGGATATGAAAAATGGTGGAATGAGACAGACATCATTACCGTATGTACATGTATGATTACACGAATGGTATGAATCTACATCATGCACAACCATAGAAACAAAATGATGTACCCCATTTGTGTACAATGAACCAAAATGCAGTCTGTAAAAAAGAAAAAAATAATTAAAGAAAAAAAAAAACATGTGCTTGGGCTAAAAGAGAATCTCATATTTTAAAAATGTATTATGAGCCACAACAATTTATTATTTAGTTCTAGGCTTATTTTCAGATCCATAAACAAATTTCCTATGAAAATACCTTTTCCTCTTGATTGCTAGACTTCTTGTGAAGGCCAAGATGAAAATGTGTTAACCCCATGAATTTACCACAGAGATCCTAAGGTAATGAGGCCATTTTTGGCTCAAAGAAAGTATAATGTCATCTTTATCTGTGATGTTTGATTGGTAGGAAATATGTATTTTCTTTTCAAAGCAACTAGATATAACTTTGTTTTTGCTGCTAACCACGTTCCTTATGCACATTTTATACAAGTGGAATGTTAAAATATTTGTTTGTATAACATCATGCAAGAAAATATCTTAATACAACTTTGGCTATATTAAAAAATGCCTTATGTGCCATATTGTTCAGATGGCATGTTTATGAATAAGTTTTCAAAGCTCCGTATGCACAGATATGAAATACAAAGTCTGCCTCCAAATACTAAGAATACAGCTCATTCCACATTTGCTGGTTTATAGCACTAACACTTATGTGCATCTCCAGATCCCAAGATTTGCAAATGAGATGATTCTGTGTCAGTATGCTGCCAAGTATAAACAGCTGGCTCTCTTTGGCGAGTAGAATATTATCCGAACATTTAATATAGCCTTTCCTCTCCAATGCCTTTTATCATCAGAATTTAGGGAGGGACAGTTGCTTGGCGTGTTGCAAGTGTAATATTCTCTACAGTCTTACAGCTCATGGATTCTCTGGATAACTATAATGATAAGAGATGTGACAAGGACAAGGTATTAATATTAAGCATTGTGTATATAATCTTTTGAACCCATAAAGAGGGTCATTTAAGGGAAAACTGAAATTTTAAATAAGTAGTTTAATATAGTGATACCATTTTAAATCACTTTTCACATGGAATAAATTTCAGTGAAGTTTTAAGGAGTCATCATGTATAAACACACATAGGACAGGTAAGAAAGATTTTCACCGTAACGTGATGAAGCATATAAATACAATAACCAAATATTACCCTCCAATTACCAGAAATCCACATATAAAACACACTTGCCATTTTTCCACAAGTGAAGTATGTAAATCAGCACTAACGCCCTCTCATGGCATCCTGGAGGTGTGGGTAACTCTTTTCCTAAGGCTCGGATGGTCTGTGTTCTCCCAAGGGCAGACCTGCAGAGCCTTCTGCAACAGTGAAGATGTTCTGTCTCTGCTGTCCAATATGGTGGCCAAGAGCTGCTGCAATACACGTGGCAAATGCATTCGAGGAAATGCGCTGGAAGTGAGATTTAATTTACATTAATGAAAACAACTTCAGCATGGTGTAGCTAGTGGCTAGCACTTTGGACACTCA
This sequence comes from Sciurus vulgaris, assembly GCF_902686455.1. Classification (NCBI taxonomy): domain Eukaryota; kingdom Metazoa; phylum Chordata; class Mammalia; order Rodentia; family Sciuridae; genus Sciurus; species Sciurus vulgaris. The sequence goes on from NC_136469.1 coordinate 10,318,490, forward strand.
TGTCTAGAGCCCAAGAAGGGTCTTGCTCTCTGCAACTAGGGGATCCAGGACAGCAATGCACAGCTGTCCTACAGCTCCTTTAGTCCTTCCTGCTTCACAAGAAGACACTGGGACAGCACTTCCAGACCCCACAATCAGTTTTCTCAGGAGGTGACGAGCTGTCCTGGAAGACTCCAGAGAGCCACTAGTCATTCTAAAGACTCACTCAGAAGTGGCACTAGCTTATACGGGGAGAATATTTTAGCTACCCAAATGAGCAATAATAATTATCTTGACTGAAAATCAAATGTTTCACAGGAAAAATACCATTAGAGGAAATAAATTTACTGTTGATGTTATAGGTGTCTCTTGATGATGCTTCAAAATGCTTGTTTTTCTTCCAACAATTATGAATTCTTTTTCTTACTACAAAGATACTAATAGCTTTGATTCTTCTACATTTTTAACCTTAAAGAGTAAGCTTATAGGATAAAGTCATTTTAATTTATTATTTTATTAATTCTTTTCTTTTCAAAGCAATCTAAATGGAAATTGAAGTATCTACGTTAAGAAAACAGAACAAATCAACAGACAGCAGAATGAAAAATAAAAACTGTTCAAGGGAGATATGATTCTCTTACAAATCATAATTGCTGTAATGTACTTGAGATATTGCAATATCAATAATAAAAATGACTTCCATAAAAGCAAATATTTACCAGGTACATACTATATGTTTGACACTAAACTGGTTTATATGAATTTTATCCTTTAATTAATCTACTGAATGGTTGTTAGCACCATTTCCATTTTATAGATGAGGATGTTGGGATTCAGAAATCTGAAGTAATCCTCTTAAATTTACATAGCAAATAAATGGAGTGGCCAGAATCTGGATCTAGGTTTGTACAAATCCCTTTTTAACTAATTGAATGAAAACTTCAGAAAATCAAAATTGATTTCATTTGACATCATAGTCAGAATGAAAATTTTCTGAAGTAGAAGGATGAGCTTTTGCAAGAACACAAATTAGCAACGGAAAATGTGAATTCATGTCCTAGGTTTACATGTATGAACAGGCACTTTCACGATAGGATATGTGATATTATTTTTTGTGAATAATTGGAACATAACACGCCCAATCTGTGACGATGAATTTGGTTCTGTTGTTGGAGCTGTGACCCTAGGAAATCTGAAAGTCCAGGGGTATCCTGGCCTGCTGCCATTTAAACCTCCCTTTTGCCTCAGAGCTGGAGGGCTCCATGTGTCCACTTGCCAGCTTGGCTGGGTACAGGACTTCATCTCTGAAATCAATGTAGAGCTACTTCCAGAGGAATTGAAAAAGCATTTCCTTTATTCCCTGACAAGAAGTCATTACCAGTAGCTCTGAGGGAGAGGTGCAGAGCTTCTGAAAAGCACAAGGCCATTATTTACTTTCGATACTCCAAGCCCGGGTCTGAAAGGACAGATAATACGTCTTGCTCATGAAGAGTGAGTCTCATTGTGATCCTGGGCCAGTTTTAAAAACACAGACCTGAGCCCAGAACATGTATTGCATTGTGGACATGGTTCTTGGTTTTCACCTACTTGAGATTTTTATTGTTCTAGTGACAGTGACCTTAGTGTAATATATGTGTCATGTTGGACTGTGGTGGTTTTCACTTCAATGCTATTCTAATGAGGGTTCGCTGCTGGTTATTTCATGATTAGAAGATTATACCAGAAGGAGTTTTGACAATATAAATTTAAAACAGAGTGAAGGAGAAGAACGTAAAATTACCTTTTCTCCGCTAACTGAATATTTAGACAACATCTTGTTTGAACTTCTCTTTCTGACAAAGAGGCAAATAACATGGTCATTGCCACATTGAAAACCATGGTAGATGGGTTCTAGTGTTACCCCTCGTTTGGGCCTGTTGCCTATTGACTGAATCATTTGGGATAAATTTCTTAATCTCTGTGATGATGAATTTCCCAGTCTACACATAGGGATTCTAAACTATCTTTATAGTGAAGATCAAATGAAATAATTTGAAAGTACACGGTGAAAACATAGGAGTGAGAGAGTGTTAGTTTTAATTTAGTGATATCAGAGTAGTGTCAAAATATCATAAAGAAATGTACATTTAGCATTTTTACTATAAAATTTTATACTTTCATCTTTCTCACCATTAAGCATGTGAAAATGCCTGTCTAACTTCTTTGATTCTTAAAACATTTATTGCAGAGATTGAGAGAGGGAGAAGCTAACAGAATGCAAATTTTATTTCAATAGTCAAGGGACTACAAAATGAATTTTGTGGAAAAAATAAACCCCAAACCTGCTTTATCCAGATTATTACAGAAAGTATAATTTTGCTGGTCTAACATGTCATTAGTGATTTTATCCATGATCTTTATCTAAAGGATTAGCAAGGGGGAAGGTCACTAACATCTGTGGGTTTACATCAATATTTCTTTTTCTCCTTGTGGGTTTAATACATATTCAGAATAGAGGGAATAATCAGATCGATGTCACATAAAGATGTTCCAAGAATATCTTTGGCATTAGCAGTGGAAACATGAAGTTCTGAAAAGACTGTAGAAGAGATTGAAAAAAGTCCCCCTGCTTCTGGGCACCATGGCTTTGAGTCTGAAAGGAACTTGACTGGAAAGTATGGACCTTCATAAAAGATGTGTGTGGTATGTGCATGATAGTAAGTTCCACCCTGTCACTTTCCTCCCCCAAATCAGAAACAGGTTGGATGAGAAGAGAAGCACAGTGATTCTCATGTTGGAGATAAGTTTTGACTGAATGAACTGATTAAGGAAGGAGAGGTACAAAGGTAAAGTCTGAAGGAATAACTGAGGAACTAATACGTCCTTCTGTCATTTGCATATCTTGTAATAGTCAGAGGTACTAGTTCTCAGAAGATGGTGCAGGTAAACCTCTGCTTTATAATCTGAATCATAGGTCTAGCTCTCTATTTTGCTATCTTTCTTTCCAACATGCACATTCATGAGACGTTACCTGAGGTCACATATGTTGCTCTGGCAGTTGAGTGCAGCTGGTGTCCTGTATCTCTGTCATGGATGAGTGTACCTGCTGGAAGAGATCTCAGCTTTGGAGGCACTGGGAAGCTCTAGTTTAAGCAAACTTATAACATTATTTGGACATGATGAAGTTGCCAAGTTACTCTCATTCTGTGGGGGTTCTTGGTCACCTGACCCCCTTAGGGCTATATTAACTTGTTTTTTTTTAAAGCATGTGTACAATTTACATATCATTTTCACACAAATCTATGCACGTGATACATGTTCATGTGCATGTGTGTGTAATTGTTACAAGAGATACCTCAGATTGTGACCAAACTTCTCTCATCTGTGTGTCACACTCTTGAGGGTGAGTTCAGGGTTCATTTTCCCCTCTGTACTCTCAATGACCTCTTTCTGGCTCTCCGCCTTCCCATGACACAGGAGTCTTCTTCTTTCAGTAACCTCTATTGGACCAGAAATTTTGTACAGTCAGAGAATTACTTCAGTGCTCCTCTCTCAATTATGTTCCAGGACTTCCATATCAATGTTCTGATTTAACCTGATTATGCATTATTGCACAGACTCAGGGTGGGGAAGAGAAGCACAGTCCCAAAATATTCAAAGCTTTTGTGCATTTTTTCTTTATAGGAGGAGACAGCAAACATTGTAGACCATTACTTGAGTTTTGGGGATAGTAAAAACTTTTTATCACTTTTGATCAGTTTCTCAGATCATACCATTTTTAGTTATTTACATGTTGAACAGTTCTTGGCTTAATTATGGGTTACTGTTAACTGGGTGGCAGAATCCAATGAAAGAATGAATTCTTGAAATCCCAACAGAAACTTCCAGGTTAGTTTGGCATAGGCCTAGAATACCTGTCTTTGATGTGACATGAATTTTATTTTATGTCACATGGACACGATTTTATATCATGCACTTTATGTTAGAATTTTAGTTTTTCAGTATATCATTCTTTGTAGATTTGGTACTTATTGAGGACAGGAACTTTGACTTGTCATTGTATTCCTCCTACTAGTCATAGGATCTAGAACACAAAGGAACACATATCTACTGAGCTGAGTATTCAACCAGTTATTTCTATAAACTCCTTTCTATACACAAAATCGGTCTGATTAATCTATATCCATCCTTTGATCAATCGATATTCTTCCCCAAGTTACCCTTGTTCAAAGGATGAGGGATATCTTTGTGTTTAAGAAAGTCCCTCTTGGGTGGAGAAGACAGGCACATTGCTAAGTTCAGGATGGGTGCTGGCAAAGTCTCTGCAATGGAGTTCGAGCAGAGCACCGTGCATAAACCAAGGGAGGGCTGCTGGTCTCTCTGGAGGGCAGTGCAAGCAACACCCAAGCGAGCCTTCAACCCAGAGGTGCTGCTGGAGCTCGGGTTCGGAAGTCGACCATGTTTGCCAGTAGAGCCAGGGTGGTAGTCACTGGGAAAGGTAAGCCCGTTTGGAACCTAGGGAGTCAGTGATCCTCTAGGAAAAAATAAAAGGCTTTCTTCTCAAGTTTTACTCAATGTTTCCATCACACTTCAGTTCTGGCATCATTTAAGTGAGTTTTCCCACACCAACCAACTTTCCAAACCCTGTTGGGTGGCCCTAGATTCAGTTCAGTCTGGCACTATTTACCTGGAGTCAGCAGAGGCCTGCCAGGTTAAGGGTGCAGTCCCACAAGATTCCACATCAGAACCAATCCTAGGTCCACATTGTCCCCTGTTTTCCTGAACCACGACTCTTTCAGGGAGTCCCGCAAGCTCCTGCTCAGGTTGGATCATCTGCTGGAGTGGTTTGCAAAGCCCAGGGAGATGCTTTACCATGTGTGTGCCGGATTATCATGAAGGGTGTGGCAAAGAACAACCATGAATAGTCAGATGAAGAGGTACATAGAATAAGATCCGGGTGGCCCCAAATGCAGGAGCTTCTGTCCCTGGGGATCCCTTGCTCCTGGATGTGTTCTCCAGCCTGAACGCTCTCCAATTTAGTCTTTAGAGATTTTAAAGGAGGCTTCGCCATGTAGACATGGCTAATTATTGGTTCAGTCTGGAGCTTTCCTCCCTGTCTCTCCCTAGAGGATGGGAGTGAGGTTTAGGATTCCATGCTTCTAACCATAACTTAGTCTGTTCTTTCCCGACCAACATCCATGCTGAATCTATCTAGGATTCCATGAATCATCTTATTAGAACAAAAGATGCTCCTATGACCCAGGAAATTGCAAATGGTTTAGGAACTCCCTGTCAGGAATCAGGGTCATAGAACAAGTGTTAGACCAAAAGATACACCTAGCACCCCTATAGCTCAGAAGATTACAAGGATTTTAGGACTCTGTTCCAGAAACTGGGGGAAGAGACTAAATATTTTTTAATTGTCGCAATAATTATATGATAGATGGTGAATGATAATCCTTCATGTGTAGGGATCAGCATGAGGAATAGCACCTTGGTACTCTAAGAACTATTACTGTTGGGTCCTGGTAGGAGCATGAGGGCAGATTCACAGGAGAGGTACTGAGAGGTGGCAGCCATGGACCAGACCACAGGGTTGCCTGTGTTCTCTGGGAAACAAAACCACTTCTGTCAGATTACCGAAAATTTCCCACACCACCATTAATGCTTCCTTCTATGTCTTCTATCTTCTACTAATTAAATTAACTCTATTTTAATGTGTTTTGCTACACTTTTTAACCTTATTTTTCCTTTCACTGGTACTACCATCTTGGTCATTCCATCAAGTTCTCATTCAACCAACATTTTCAGTTCTTTTTAGGTCCTGAGCACTGTTCTAGCCCCAGGGAAACAGTGGTGTACATGACTGACAAAATACCTGCCTCCTTCAAGCTTACGCCATAGGGACAAGGCGACTAATCCACAAATCACTAATCAAATCTGCACTGAAGTGTCGGGAAGGCATAAGAACTGTGAATGACAGTGACGTGGTACAGAGGTGGCAAGTTGAGAAGGGGACCCCACTGGACAAGGTGGCCAGGCAAGCTTGCTGAAGAGACAACCTTGTGTCTCCATGGGTGAATCCACAAGAGGGCTGAGGAGTACAGTGTCCAGGCAGAGCCACCAGGGCAAAGTCGCTCTGGAGGGATGGACCTGGCTTGTGTGAGGATGGCCCTGAGCATCTCCCACGATTGTCTCGAGTCATACAGACTCCATGTTTGCTGATGGTCATAGATACTCTGCTTCTCTCCTTCAGACCCTGAGAGACACAGGTATAAACGAGTCGGACACCAAGAGTGCCAGGTGTTTTTGTTTGTCACGCTCCACCCCTGGATGAGAAGCTGGGGTTTCCAGTAGGTATTCTAGGAGAACTTCTTTAGAACACATACTAAGCATTTTAAGAAACGTGAGAAAATATTCAGATAAAATGCAAACATCAGGTGCAGTGTCGCCATTAATGTCATTCAATTAAATCAACATGCCTCGGGGACTCTCTAGTGATGTGGTTGTGACTAAAAGAAACATTTCTTCTTGCACCTGTTTTGAAACACAGTTAGCATTGTTTAACACTGTATTGTGCAACACAGGACCCAGCAGATTAAACTACCCAAGACATCTCTAGAAACAGAGTGTTTTTATCTACATTGTAATAATGTTCACTTATTAGAATTAAATAAAGCTTGATAAAAATATCTTAGCCCTTAAAGGGATACCTTGCTTCTGTCTTTATAACTATTCTTAGATTAATTTAAGGGACATATTATATTTCACTCTTGGGTTATTGATTTACTTTGGAATATTGTCACATTTCATGAACATAGCTGTAATTTTTGACTAGCAGCTGTAAATATTTTTAAAAGCATTTTGAAGAGGGCATTTGTCATGGTTAGAGCGACTTCCTTCTCACCATTCAGCAACCTCTCTTGCAAATGATACAGTATTTCTTAAGAGCATTACCTAGCCAAACATTGTTAAAATGTAAATAAAATAAATAAAATAGAATTTAAATCCACAGGGCTCCTCTAATAACTTTTCCTCCTTGACATGGAGCTAATATGGACTTCGTCTAACCATTTGATTTTTATAAGATTGCAAAACCAAATTATTTGCCTGTGCTGCTCACCACTGTTCTATCTTTCTTTAATTCCAGAGCCAGTGGGCAATACCAATACCTACGAATTACATGTTAAAAAGGAATTTATGAATTATGGATGAACTGGGACAGTTATTGGTATTTAAAGGCATCATACTTCATGCTGAATATTAATAGGAATGAAAGACCAGAGGAATACAGTTACCTAAATTAATATTTCAAAGCAGGAAAACTTCTTGAAACCATGGGATCTAATATATAAAAGTATTATAGCTAATTCATTTAGGGGAAGTGTCTATAACAATAAAAAAATAAAGATGAGAACTCACCATCAAAAGTCTTTTATTTTTATTCAATTTAGACAAATCCAATTTGGACATTAAGTAAAAAGATGGCCAAATAAAAATCGTCCTATGTTGTGACCGTGTCTATTGTTTCTTTGAGTGGTTTTATGATTGCTCAAAGCAAGATTGTGAGACCAGATAAAATGTAACAAAAATGTAATATGAAATTTAAATTCTAAGTGCTGAGGTCACTCATGAGAAAATAAGGACGTGTTTTCATTCAACACTTGTAAGATGACATCATGAATCACTACTTTCACTATTTATGTTAGTGAGGGTGGTGTAGTTTGCTCCTGGGATTTGAGGTTTGACTCCTAAACCTCAAGGTTTGGCATCATCCAAGAGAGAAATTTGTTCTCCAAAAAGGCTGGAAGAAATTGGATCTTGCTTACCAACCTACAGAAGCTAATAAATCAGAATATGAATATCAAGTTGTGAATTGCCATGCAACCAGAAATTAAAGAGCAACACCAGGAGATGAGGACGTGCAGGCTGACTGGAAAGCACACCGTGTTCCCTGCAGCAGTGCCATTTATTATTTAGTCATCAAATGGGTATTAATATCTGATATCCCGGCATTTCTCCAGACACTGAGATGAAAAACCACACAAGGCATAGTCCCCGCCACTGAGGAGTCAACAAGCCTGTTGGAAAGACAGCCAAGGAAAAACAAGCTGTGGGGTGGGAAGAGGGTCCTGGCTCTGAATAGGGATCAGGGAACGAGGTGCCGTGGATGTCATCAGCAGTTAGCTGGCTGCAGAAAAGGCCTCGCCATCCTGGGCACCCGGGTCCCTGGACCTGTGGGCTGTCCTGGCCCTGCAGCAAGGTGGGGGCTCCAAGTCTCAGGGCCTATTTCTTGAACCAGAGACCTCCTCTCTGCTGGTCCCATCCATCGTTAGCAACTAGTTCTGTGCATTTAGCTATTCTTCATCCAGCAAATACCTTCGGCACCTACTGTGTGCCAGACACTTACAAGGCACTGGACATTCAGTCACAAACATAAAGTCGCTGACCAGCATGGAGCTTAGCATTGATTTCCAGGTACCCCCAACCCAGGCACCCCTTCAGTTACTTTTCCATTTCTCTACCACACTTACCATATTTCTACAAGACTTTCTGCTGTCTCCTCTCTCAGTTCCTCTCTATTTTGAATCTCTCCACCCCACTCCTCTTGATGATGTCAGAACAGTCTTCTTGTGTCAAAGTCGGTGGCTGTGTCTCTACCTCCTCTTGTCCCGACTCTCACAGAGTGAGCACACTGCCTCACTCCTGCTTCTTCTGGCTCAGAAGACAGAACCTCCCTCTTCTTCTACCTGCCCAGCTCCTCCTCCTTCATCTCCTGCCCCCACCTGCTGACCTTGCTTTGCCCAACTCCAAACATGGTGGAGCCTTTGGTTCACACTGAGTTCTCACCTTGTATTCTGCCTTCCTGTGTCACATCCATTGCCCTGTCATGAATATCTCTGAGGAATGCATGGTCCTCATTTCTGAAAGCACTGATTTAGGGATACAATAAACAATTGAGTGGGCAAATGCCAGGATTAGACTGACATTTTTAAAAGATGATGTAGCGATCTCCTGATTGCTTTTCTTGGTGTCTATTTATAATCAGACAGAGTGAAGATGGTTAAAGGATCTTAATCATAAACAGAGACATTATGCTCTGTGTCTGGGGAGGCCCTTTACTGCCCTGGGAGTCTTTCTTACTGGAGCATGTATAAAACTGACCACCATTACTTTTCTTGGGTTTCTTTCCTTCTCAAGTCTGTACCTTGTACATCTTTCTATAACGAGGGGGATTATAATTCATCACTTTATAACCTACCTTTGTCTACCCGCAGTCTATTTATCCTGGTGATGTTTCTGAGACATCTTACTTTGTGAGGCAGACGTAGAAATACCAGTCTTCTTATAACACTAAAACCCTTTTCTATGGAGTGATGCTTTACAAACATGGTACCCAGATTTTGCAGTGTTATTTTTCTAGTCTCTGTCACGGGTCTTGGAGATGGTCTAGGAATTCCCACCACCCTGTGCATAACTATCTCAACTTTCTGTTCCTACACCATTATATTTATTTTGAATTATCTTCCCCAGAGGAATGCACCAATCTAGTGATGTGGGAGTTTTTCTGAGTTTCTAGATAAGAATGGCCTATAAGAGTGCCATCTTTATTATAAGATGGTATAAAAAGAATGGCATTTTTCTACACATTGATGACACTGTTCTGAGTGTTCTGCTATTAATTTACCCATCCTCCAACAGGACTCCCTATGGAAGTTAAAGAGCCTGATTTTTGTCCTGAAGTAGCAAGGCCCATGTCTGTCCCCAGAGTTGGCCTTCTTGGTCATCAAGCTACTTTATGAAAGAAGATTCACACCAGTCAGGCAGCTCCAGATTGATGCCATTAGAACTGAACATATTGCAGTGGGCTTCTGTTATCAGTGTGACCGACAGACAGGACTCAATGTGGGCCTGAAGTGGCCGATCTAAGTGGCAGGAGGACAGCTCTATGCAAGGGTGGCCCCCTTACCTCCCTGCCACCTCAAGTTCTGGATGGTCCCCAGCCTGCTACAATTTAGACACTGGTAGAGGAGAGCCAGTCTTGTATTTACCTGAGCACGTACAGAAGATAAAATATTAGAGGCTTTGTGTGAATCTGACCAATGTCTATAGTTAAAATTGGATAATTCATCCCCTCCTGATTTAGGGCACATCAGTAAAGATCTTATCCATGAATTATTTGGATAATTATTTCAACTCTACTATTTAATATGCCTTTATGTAAAGACACATAAAAAGAGGCATTCAAAGTAGAAACTATTAACTTGAGTCAATTACTTGGCTATCTCCAAGGAAAGGAATATGTTGTTAGAATAACAAGTTAGCTAATTACGGCTTTGTCTGTGAGATGTTATTACATATGCCATTTGGGAGCCAATTGATTTTGTTTCCTATCTTTGCAGACGACAAAAGTTCTTCCGGGAAAGGATCAAGGGTGCTCTTTCCTTGGATCGGCATCCTCTCTGGTTCCATTGCAGCATGTCTAATGGAACATTCCAGTCCCACTGAGCCACGAGGGCCATCTTGCCTATAACTCCCTACCCTTCCAAGAATCTTCTTGTCCTCATTCTCCCTGCATCCCTCCTTTTCTGAGGACAGTTTCGTGTATATTCTTTAGTTATCTGATCCTTTGCTTACAGGACATCTTGCTATCCTGCCTGCAACCAGATAATTCTTAATAAACACTGGAAGTAGCCTCCTTACCCCCTGGTAATTTTCGCCTCCAAAGCTTGTTTGAAATACTTTTTTGAAATCTGTAAGACCCGGGAGCCTGGTTCAATCTGTGTATGTCAAGTTGCAACTCGGATCCCTTTTTTTTGTATCTTATTCAGTCTGTGCCTCAGTTTCCGGAAACTTAAGGGTCAACACTTGTTATACGTCTTGCTGTAGAGCTCACATGAAGGTTTTCTAGCAGGAACACTGAGGTGACAACTCAGCAGTGTGCAGGGAAGAGTTTTATTTTGTAACTCAGATGTACATCTTTGGGCTATAGCTTAAAGTTGAGCCTTAATATTTGTTTCTGCTACTGTTTGCATGCACATTGGGGAGGAGTTTGTGTGAATGGGGAGGTAAGTGGGAGGTCAAAGAACAGGAATCAGGTGAAGTGAATAAGAAGAACAGAATGCTACGGCAAGAGGTTTTGGTTGGATATTTTGAATAAACTTTAGTTTTCAAGGTGAGGCTTGGGCGGGTGTGATTGAGACAAACTTTCCTCCCTGTGGGAGAGTCCGGAGCTTAAACCAACCTGAAGTCTGTTTCAAGGGGAGACCAGCTGCAAGGTTTCTGGAGGTGGGACTGCAGCAGGGGAGAGGCAAGGCCCTTTCCTGCGTGCATTCCCAGGTGGACCTGAACGAGGCCCAGAAAAGGAGCTGCATGGAACCAGGAGAGTTAACAGAGGTGACTGTCAGGAGAAGGTGCCATTGTCCTACTTCAGCCAGCATCAGTGCTTTCAAATACCATCCCTTGTCCTTGTCATTAAGTCCCTGAACAAAGAATGAGTTACGCCTGAAACAGCTAACAAAATAAACCTGCAGATATTTAGTTTTAGTAGTGAGAGAAATTCCAGAGAAACAACAGAAAGTACCCTGAAATACAGAAGAACACAAGTGCCCGAAGGAAATTGTCAAGGTAACCAGGAAAGGGGGTGAGAAGGAGTGACATTTTTGGACCACTTGTGGGCATTAAGCTTCATAATAGGTTATAATATTCATTTGGTTCTATTTTCTCCTGACAATATCTCTGTGAGGTTTATGGTTATTATCTCAAAATTTTAAAGGTGTTATAATTTGTTTGGCATCATCTTATTTTTAAGAAGATGGTAATGAAGGTCTTACTGTAGACTGGCGATTTTCAAAGATCACACTGTTCTACCACTCTTGTGACATCCTTGTTAAAATGAGAATACCATGCTTATCCTATGACTAAGTCTACTCTTTGCAGTTAACGTTCCCCAAATTTTTATAAAATATACCACCATAGGTTAAAAAAGCTTTGAGCATGCACTTTAATTTTATGTGTATTTATAATCTTTTCTTTTATAAAACATGCATAACTATAAAAAATACAGATATGGTGAAACATATAAAAACTTTGTATGAATTAAAGATAATTAGAAGTGCTACTGTTATCCTGCTATCCCAAATGTTTGTCTAGATGGGTCCTAAGAGAAGAATACTGTTTAGTGTGACCAAGGCTACCTCCTATAAAGCCCAAAGGTGGTTTATATAAATATGACAACATCTCAGGGTTAATTTAAGTCTCTTCATCAGGTAACAATAACCGTGAATCCACTAAGGTGATCAGAACAACTTCCGGTGTGGAATAACTCACAATTCACTAAAGGGCATGCTGAAGTTGATCTATTGAGAGAAGATTCCATCTGCAGTCTATTATTTCTAGAAAGTTGGAGTGGAGCTTTATGCATTACTGAAGTGAAATGTAATAAAAGAGGTATTTGTTGCTCCTGGATCTTTATAAGAACTGAAGTGCTCATTTTTGAAACATATTCCCTCCATCTTCATCTGACAGAGATTATTTGTTTTAGGTAATTTATTCTTACCTGGAGTAGTTAATTAGTTCCTTTCTTTTCTTGTCCTTTTTTTTTTTTTTTAATTGCTGGGAGGTGGTAGAAGGCGAAATCAACAGGGCGAGGGACCAACGTCGTGATTCACAGAGACTGAAGCTATAATTACAGAGTCGCCGTGCAGAGCCTTGTGAGAGGGTGTCCTCGGTGAAGTTAGCTCTGTTTTGTCAATACTCCTACATCAATACTTGGCAGTCGGTTCTGCTGCTTTGGGCTTTCAGCATATAAAACAGACAAAGTCACTAATATCAGATTGGAGCTGTTTTGCGTCTGCAGTGACAAATCCTATTTTAGAAATATGTATGAGCACAGGATCAGATCAAGCTTTTAACATTTACATTTTTTTCCAGCAGGGAAGTCTCTGATCCTCTCCTAATTTACCTGTTGTTGATTTCCTGAATCTTTTAAATCCCTTGCAACTGACGATGGTCTCTCCATCAGAGAAGCAATTAACCAAATTCCTGACTACAGTGTATGCGGCATCTGTTATAAAAGTATAAAAGGTTAACTTAAATCCCAGCACACAAAGGAGATGTCAGACCAGAACAAATCAGCATGGAGAATTATCTGAAGGGAATACAAGGTTAAGGTGGAGCATATGTACAGTTAAGAGGATGTTTATGACTAGTGGAATTTGTTTTTCAGACTGCAAAGACTGGAAGGTTAGAAATGACATGTCTATTATGAATCAACATAATTCACAGTCTGCAGCTTTTTACCTGACAAAAGGAAATGTGCCTTCTTTTTCCCTATGCAACCCAAAATTCAAACAAAGAGTATAGAGGTGTCAACTTTCATCTAACATGAATGTTTAGGTTCTTTCTGGTTTTTTTTTCAAAGAAACAGAGAACAATTTTAAAAAGACCATGCATACATCACCTGAGTTAGGTGGATTAATTAAGCAGATTACAAAAAAGCAACCACTACCCAGTTTGTTTTTATAGATATACTTCTTTTTCTAAGTTATTATAAAATAGAAAAATAACATTTATTAATATACTATAAATACAAAGTAATAATTATAAATTAAATGAGTTGGAGTATTGCCAAACTTTAGGGTGAGTTATGTAGTGGATTAGACGGCCATGAGTTTTTAATATTCATCCTGTTGACAAGCACTGTCCCAGTCCCTTCCACGTGACTGTTCAGTGGGCTCTGAGTATATCAATGACATATAATAGAAGTGATTCTGTGCTAGTTCCTGGGCCATCGCCTTAAAGACTAATAGCTTCCACTTACTCTCTCTTAGGTCCCTTGACCTAAACTGCAGTGAAAGTTCATCTGTCCTCCTAGAAAGACTGTGTGGTGGAGAGGCCCTGAGATCACACAGCGAGACAGAGAGTCCTGTTGAACCCAGGCCTGCTGAGCTACCAGGACTCTCTAAGCTGCCTTGGCCCTACAGACCAGCTCGGTTCTCATCTGAGTCCAACAAAGCAACCCAAGTTCCATCACTTGGAGCCAATGGCTGCTCAGGATGGCTCTGAACCAATTTCTACTCACAAAATTATAAGATATATTAAAAGCTAGTTGTGCTAAGCCACTAAATTGGGGAGGTGTTTTGTTAAAGTGATGGATAAGTGGGCTAGCATGTATGACTAATGTCATTATTTTTAGATTTTTTTTTAAGAATGAGGACATTCAACTTCAGATGAATACATTTAAAAAGTGAATATGATCTGTGAAAAATGGAAAATCCAAAGTTGTATGTCAGAGTGGCACATTCTAAGGAAGTCTATCATCTGCTGCAATTACACAGGAGAAGTCATGAAGTAAGCTTATTATCATACCTGTGCTTCTTCATCATCGTGACCAGTGAGTCAGATGTGTTTCCTTTAGTTTCACGGTCCAAACCTTTGTATTAAACCTCTGGATTTGAAAATGTTCCATATAACATCTGTGAATTGACTGTTGTAAATATGTCAGAGCTATCACCCCAAATGCTCTATTTTTGTGAATTGAAAATCCATCATCCAGATTGTTCAATTCCCGAATCCTTGCCAATCTCTGTAGAATTCCTAGGGAAGTAAAATGAACTCCCCTGCTTGTTTTTATCATTCATCTCCTTCTTTCTGTTTCTACGCCTTTTGATCTCTAAGCTCCTAATTCCACTGAAGTAGTTCCCATGATGGATCATTTTGTCATTTTCCTGGGCACTATTTCACATAGTTATAAAATCTAATTCTTACTATTCTTATTGTTATTTGCAATTGAAATTATTTTCAAAGTCCTTTATTTACTTGATACTCTAATGAAGGTGTGTTAGTCAGCTTTCTGTTACTGTAACAAAATACCAGAGATAATCAATTTACAAAGAGAAATGATTAAAATTTGAGCTCAAAGTTTTGGAAGTGTCAGTTCATGTTTGATTGGCCCCATTGTTTTTTGGCAAGTGGTGAGTAAGCATATCACGTTGGGAGGGAATGGTGGAGAAAAACTGGTCAACTCATGGCCAGGAAGCCAAAGAGAGGGAGTAGAAGAGGCCACACTTTCAGTGTCCCTTTTAAGGGCACACCCCCTAATGACCTGAAAATCTCCCATAAGCTCCCTTACACCATTTTAAAGGTGCCCTCAACAGTGACACCCTGGGAACCAAACCCTTGCAACATAGATTTTGAATAACATTCAAAATCCAAACTACAATAAAAGGTTTGGTTTGATAAACATTTTACAGTAATAAGGCCATATACTCCCAGTGCTTTCCTCTTCTCTAGGAACCTCATTATAGCAAACTCAATTCTCACTTTGTAAAGAGATTTTTCTCCTACCTTTTACTTATTTTAGGTTCACTTTTTTGTAACCAAAGATTTATTTATTTTTTATTTTAAATGAGGTATATTTGTTGTAAGTAGAATTTTCATTGATTTTTAAAATTTATATTAGCAAACTTGCTACACTTGCTTCATCATTCAATAATTTATCCAAAATTTATTTGGGTTTTCTATATAGTCATATAACTTATAAATGAAATGATAGTTTTATTGGGCTTTGGTAATTCTGAAGCAATATTTCAAAATTCATATCCAGTAGACCTAGGGGAACTGGCAAAAGGTAAGTTTCCATTTTTATCATTTTCTTCTCCCTTATGTTTCTGCAAGTAAAGGAAAAAAGAAAAAGACACTTTTCAGCTCCTACTTAGTTCTAGGATAGGATTAAGAAGTCAGACTCTTATCCAGTTTAGAATTTTACTAATGATTTCAAGGATATGGATAATAAAGAGGCTCCAATGAAGCCAAGAGGGCCCAGGGACTTCTTAGATCAGATGGGCATCTGTGAGCTAGAATAAGAGCCATCTCAGGAGCAAGGCTTTGTGGGTTATTGCCTCCCTCAGCAGGAGGGGCATTTAAATCAGGAACACTTCCTTTAAACACCCTGGAGAGCTGTGTCCTTGCATGCCATTCGCCAGGAAGCCTCCCAGATCAGAGAGCTGGGTTTTATTTACTAAAAATAATCCTCAACCAGCAACATTCTGCTAATGAGTGGCATTCTATATTCATGGACTGTTCCCTTAAGAAAATGCCATTTGTGTATAAACCATGTCACCTGTTTCTTTTACCTGTTTCTTTTTCCCTCTGAGAGACAGTAGCTCTAGTCATGTGAGTGACTTGATCAGGTCCAGATACCTGATCAGGTCCAGATCTGTGGCTTCCTCAGCACCAGACTTCATTTTCTGTGGCTCTCTTTAGGGTCCACTAGCTCAATTTTTACCTATAACAACTGGCTCGGAATCACTTCTACTATTTGCAGCATTATTGCAACAACACTTGAAAAATACCTTCAATAAGAGATATATAAAAATATCAGCGATTACTGTAAGAGCTATAAATAAGTGAGGGATGTGAATGTAGCTCAGTGGTAGAATGTTTGCTGACCATGTGTTGTTTGACTTGGCAAAACCGAACAAATAAAGAAAAGGAAAGAAAGAAAAAAGAAAAAGGGGCTATATAAATATTTTAACCTAGCATAATTTTATTTTTACACACACACATGAAAAGAATCTTTGAAATTTTGAATAGTATTGTTTGTATTAATAAAAACAGAGGTTATGAATCACCTAGTGTCTATTTAATGAAGAACTATTGAAAACATTTACATTGTTTTTATGTCAAATAATAACTCTGACAAACAAATATGTTACCAATGATTTCTAATCATCAAAAAAATTAGAAATTGTTAGAATAAATTAAGAAAAAAAGACACCACCATTACTTATCATTTTCACAGTATTTGAGAATTTAGAGAATGAAACAGTATATGGTTTTAAATCTTTTGATTTGTATCTTCATTTATATTACCATATTGTTTGTTAAATATTTAGAATATTGTTGTTGGCTACAGAGAGAAATTGTAATGGTCTTCTTCTCCTTGAGGAAGTTTACCAGGTTATTAGAAATATAGCTCTTTAAGGATGAAGTTAAAGGCAAGGATAGGGCCAGACTGTATATGGAGATAATTCAAAACATCCCCACATTGTAAACTGAGTTGTCTTATCATATAAGTGTCTTATCACAGCAATTTTGTTCTCTTGAGGTCATCAGGCCATTTTTATATGAGGGGAAATGTTGGGATTCATGACAGAAAATTTCCCTTTGCCTTCTTTTCTTTTTTTTTTTTTTAAGAGAAATTTTTACATTTATTCTCACTCCAAGAGGCAACTCCTGAAAAACATAGGCCAGTATATTTTTAAGTTGAGCAAATAAGTCACATCCCAAAAAGAAATACCTCAGTTTTCCGTCATCATAGTTTGGATTTATCATTGCTGGAGTTTTGTATGAATGGAATCCAGGGCATGAGCTTGTGCTCATATATTGGATATTTGTAAATTGTTCTTAATTTTACAAAAGCTCACAATATGAGATTGCCTTGAATCTCAGAGAAGACTTTGGACTTGAACTTTGAGCGACCTCAGAACTGCTGAGACTGTGGGGATTCTTGGGAATGGACTAAATGTATTATATATTGTCAGATGAGTGTCAGCTTTTGGGGATGAGGGGAAAATGTGTGGTTTCCATATGGTGTCCCCCCAAAGCTCGCATGTGAGACAATGCAAAGTTTGGAGGAGAGACGATTGGATTATAACCTTGATCTCATCAGTGAATTAATATTGGTGGGATTAACTGAGGGGTAACTGGAAGCAGGTAGGGTGTGCCTGGAGGAAGCAGTTCATTGAGAGGGTGGCTATGGGGTATATATTTTTATCAGGCCAGTGGAATCTATCTCTCTCTGCTTTCTGATCACCAGGTGATCAGCTTCCCTCTACCACACTCCTTCGCTATGATGTTCTGCCTCACCTTGAGCCCTGAGGAATGGAGCTGGTCTTCTGTGGACTAAGACCTTTGAAACCATGAGCCCTCAAGTAAACTTTCCTCCTCTACAGTTGTGCTGGTTGGGTCCTTTAGTCACAGTGGTGTAAAAGCTGACTACAACAAAGTGCAACAGCAAACCTAGCACAAATTTTTCTTTTCTGCTTCACAATTTTATCAATAGAAAATTTATTTTTACCATATAGTGACTATAGTATGTGACTATTTCCTTATAGGTCAAGAATGTTTCCCTTTTCCCTTAAAAGAAGTACTGTATATCTTTTCTTTGGCTTATCTGAATTGCCAGCATTGATGCATTAGTGCTTTGAAACCCTTATTAAGTAAAATAAATATTACTTGAACACAAGGACTGTAGTACTGTTACAGTCAATGTGATAACTAGGAAATCTAAATGACTAATGAGTAGGTAGCATTTATAGGGTGAATAAGTTGGACAAACAGATGACAGATGTTCTAGGAGAGAGCATGATTTTTAAAACTTATGAATTTCTTATTTCTATAGTTTTTCCATTTAGCATTTATGGTCCACAGAAACTATAATACACATTTAGTTATGTTACATAATACAAACCATAGGAAAGTAAACCACAGAACATAGGTAGCTACTGTACAGATATTTGATTATGGTCTTAACAAAATACAGTATAAATAATAAAGTGAAAATAAATTAATCATGTGTCATTTTGATATAGCTATTGGATAATGTCATGGTATTCATAGATTTGTCCCTGCTGTATAAATTTGACTAATTCTGTGATGAATGATTTTTGCTAAGTTTTTAGTCTTAAAAATTAATGTTTATGCCTATCAATAGTGTATCTACTGTTTAAAAAATTTGTTCTTTTTACTTATGTATAACAGTAGCTTCTTTCTCTCTCTTTTTTCATCTGACTAGTTGTAATGGATGGACTTTCTGCAGAGACTGAAACATATAATTTGAGAATTCTTCTTAAGAAAAAGAACATATATTTATGAGTGTAAATTAATTTAGAAAGTGGATATCTATTTGACACTAGAAAATGTGACAACCAATTACTGTTACCTTGAAGTGTGTAAATCTCATAAATGGCAACATCAAGGAGCTTATAATTTCACTCTGTGAGTCTTGTCCTCCTGGAACACCTGGAAACTCCCACAGATTCTCACCACTCCCAGGGTCTATTCAAAGAGGGGACAAGAGATTCATGGTAAATTTCCCTCTGTTCTTTGCAATATCTTTCATGTGCGTGTGTATATATATATGTGAGTGTGTGTGTGTATGTGTGTGTGTGTGCATGTATATATTTGCTTTTTGTCTTTTTATTTTGTTCATCATTTTATGTATATTTTAATTTTTTTTTTACTTGTTCAAATTTGTCATACATGAGAGTAGAATGTATTTATACATTTCGTTAGCTCTATGTGGAGCATTACATTTTTACACAGTGGTGGGATTTGTCATTACATATTTGTATATGTGTACCCTGTAACACTATAATTTGGCCAATATCATTCCTCAGTATTTCCCCTTTCTCATACCTCCTCTGTCCACCTGGTCCCTTTTTTCTACTGATGTCCTTTACATTTTTATGACATCGCCCAAAATTTTCTTTTCCTTTTTCCTCTAGCTTCTACATATGAGACAAAAACATGACCCTTGACTTTTGGAGTTTGGCTTATTTCTCTTAACATAATGATCTCAAGCTCCATTCATTTTCCTGCAATTGATGTTGCTTCGTTCTTTTTTCTAACAGAATAAAACTCCATTGTGTATTATATCTAATTTTTTTTTTAATCTGCTCATCCGTTAATGGACACCTAGACTGGTTCCATAGTTTGACTGTTGTGAATTGTGTTGCAATAAACATGGGAATGCTGTATCACTATAGTAGACTCACATAGCACAATTTTTTTTAGGGTAAACACTGAAGAGTGGTATAGCTGGATCATATGGGGGTCCTACACTTTAGAGGAACTTTATACTGATTTCCTTGGTGTTGTACTAATATACAATCCCACCAACAAGGTAACAGTATTCCTTTTTCTCTAGCATTTATTGTTTGTATTCTTGATTATTGCTATTCTAGCTGAGTAAGATGAAACTTCAGTATAGTTTTGCTTTTCATTTCCCTAATAGCTAATCACTTAGAAACTTTTTTCATATAGTCATATTTCTTCTGTTGAAAAGTATCCATTTAGTTCATTTACCCACTTATTAATTAGGTTTTTTTTGTGTGTGTGTGTTTAGTTTTTGATATATTCTGGATATGAATTCTCTGCCAGAAGACTAACTAGCAAAGATTTTTTTCCCCATTTTGCAGGTTCTCTTTTCACATTCTGAATTATTTCCTTTGCCGTGCTGCCAGAGCTTTCTTCTAATGCCACTCCATGTATTAACTCTTGGCATTATTTCCTCAGCTTTAAGGGCCCTACTGAGAAAGTTGTTGCCTGTGCCTATATGTTGCAGTGTTGACCTCTTATTTTCTTCTAGGAGTTGCATAGTTCCTGATCTAATTCATAGGCCTATGATCCATTTTGAGTTGATTTTTTGTGCAGGATGAGAGATAAGTCTCTATTCTCATTCTTCTATATATAAATAACCATATGTTTTCTAAGCACCATTTGCTAAAAAGGTTGTATTTCTCCAGTGCTTGTTTTTGGCACCTTTGTCAAGGATCAGATGAATGTATCTGTGAGTTTATCTGTGTCCTCTGTTCTATATGATTGGTCTGTGTGTCTGTTTTTATGAAGTATTTGTTACTATAGCTCAATAGTACAATTTGAAGTCAGGTGTTATGATAGCTACAGCATTGCTTTTAGAGCTTAGAATTGCTTTAATCATTTGGGGACTGGGATGTTTATCTGATGTCTTTCTGAATCATTATTGGAGCATAGGAAAGCTATTGATTTATGGGCATTGATCTTGTATCCTGCTACTTTGCTGAACTCATTTATAAGTTCTAGAAATCTT
This sequence comes from Sciurus vulgaris, assembly GCF_902686455.1. Taxonomy (NCBI): domain Eukaryota; kingdom Metazoa; phylum Chordata; class Mammalia; order Rodentia; family Sciuridae; genus Sciurus; species Sciurus vulgaris. Next base: position 10,339,302 of record NC_136469.1, read on the forward strand.
CTGGTGGAGTTTTTATGAGCTTTCTAGGTATAGGATCATGTAATGGGCAAACAGAGATAGTTTGACTTTTTCTTCTCCTGTCTGTATTCCTTTGATTTCCTTCTCTTGTCTTATTGTCTGGTTAATGTTTTCAGAAATATATTGAATAGGAGTGTTGAGAGTGGACAACCTTGTCTTGTTCCTGATTTTAGAGGAAGTGCTTTTAGTTTTTCTCCATTCTGTAGGTTTGTCATAAATAGTCTTTACGAGTAAGTTCCATTCATCTCTAGCTTCTCCAGCATTTTTAACATGAATGGGTGCTGGATTTCATCAAAGGTCTTTTCTGCATCTATTGAGATGACCAGGTGATTCTTGTCCATAATTCTGTTTAAGTGGTGAATTACTTTTATTCATTTGCATATGTTGAATCAATCTTGCATTTCTGCAATGAAACCCACTTGATCATGGTGTATTATGTTCCTGATATATTTTTGAACAAGGTTTGCTAATATTTTATTAAGGATTTTTGCATCTATGTTCATCAGGGATATTAGTCTGTAGGTTTTTTTTCCTTGATGTGTCTTTGACTGGTGTTCATATCAGGGTTACATAGACTTCACAGGATATATTTGGGAGTTATTATGGTTTAGATGTGAGGTGCCCACCAAAAGTTCATATGTGAGACAATGCAAGAAAGTTTAGAGATGAAATGATTGAGTTATAAGAGTTTTAACCTAATCAGCACATTAATCCCCTGATAAGGATTAACTGAATGGTCACTATATGCAGGTAGGGTGTGACTGAGGAGGTGGGTCATTGGGGATGTGCCTTTGGGTTTATACTTTGTGAGCTGAGCTTGGTTTCCCTCTGCTTCCTGGGTGCCATGTTGCCAATTATTTTCCTACACACACTCTTCCATCTTGATGTTCTACCTTACCTCCAGCACAGAGGAATGGAATCAGCTATCTATGGACTGAGACCTCTGAAATAAGTGAGACCCCAAATAAACTTTTCCTCCTCTATGCTTTTCTTGTCAGTTGACTAAAACAGGAGTATTCACTCCCTTTCAATTTCATGGAATAATTTGATAAATACTGGTGTTAGTTCTATTTTAAAGGTCTGGTAGAACCCAGCTGAGAATTCATCCAGTCCTGGAATTTTCTTTTGTGGAAGACTTTTAATTGCTATTTCAATTTCATTGTTTGACATTGGTCTAAGTTTTGTATATCTCCCTGGTTCACTTTGGATGGGACATATGTGTCCATAAATTTATCAATATGGTCTAGATTTTCCAGTTTATTGGAGGATACATTTTCAAAATAGGTTCTGATGATTCTTTGAATTTCAGAAAGGTCTGTGGTGCTGTCTCCTTTTTCATCTCTAGTTTTATTTATTTGAGTCTTCTCTTTCTTTTGGTTAGTTTGATTAAAAGGTACCAATCTTATTTATTCTTTTGAGAAACCAACTCTTCATTGCAATGATCCTGTCAATTATTTTTTAAATTCTCAATTTTATTAATTTTGTCTCTGACCTTAATTATTTCCTGTCTTCTCCTGATTTTAGAATTCATTTTTCCTTCTTCTTCTCAGACCTTGAGGTGCAGCATAAGCTGATTTATTTGGGATCTATGTTTTTTTCAAAGGTAGGCATTCAGTGCTATAAATTTTCCTTATAGAACTGCTTTTAAACTGTCCCTGAAATTTTTATACACTCTATTTCTGTTCTCATTTTTTTTTCTGGAAATTTCTCATTTCTTCCTTAATCCATTCTTCACTTAAGAGAGTATTGTTTGATCTGCATAGGTATATGCAGTTTCTATTCTTTGTCTTGCTACTGATTTCTAGTTTCATTCCATTATGAACTAATAGACTGCATGGTATTATATTGATGGTTGTGTGTGTGTGTGTGTGTGTGTGTGTGTGTTAAGTTTTACTTCGTGCCCTAGAATATGGTCTGTTTTGGAGAAAGTTCCATGAGCTGCTGAGAAGAAAGTAAATTCAGTTCTTCTGGGGTAAAAAATTCTGTAGGTTCCTGTTAGGTTCTTTAAATTTACAGTGTTATTTAGGTTGGGAATACCTTTATTGATGTTGTGTTTTGATGATCTGTCTATTGGTGACAAGGGTTTGTTGAAATCACTCAGTATTGTGGTAAGGTCATGGAGTATTTTTTTATATTTATATAATTGGGTGCACTGACATTTGGAGCATAAATATTTAGTATTGTTATATATTCTTGTTAGGTTATTCCCTTTACTGGGATGTAGTGACCTTTTGTCTAGGCTGATTAATTTTTACTTGAAATCTGCTTTTTCAGATATGAGAATGTTTTCTTCTACTTGTTTTTGGAGTCTGTGTGCATAGAATATATTTCTTCCATACTTTTTCCTTTAGACTGTGCGTAGGTGTATATGCCTATGAGTTTCTTGTAATCAGCCCATAGTTGGATTTTGTTCTTTGATCCATTCTGATGTATGTCTTTTAATTGGGATTTTGAGACCATAAATGTTCAGTGTTAGTCATGAGTATCTCTTGATTTAGAAACTTAAAAGAGAAGAATTCTTCTAATTAGGCTTCAAATAAAAATTCTCAAAGCCAGCTTTACTTGAAAAATTTTACCTGTATTTGATTCTCAATTTTGTGTTAGAATTGTTTTAGAACATATAGAATTTAATCGTTAAAATAAAATTTAAATTCCATCAATCCCTGCTTAAAAGTCTGCATGGTTTTCCACTGAAACTTGAATAAATTGCAAATACCTCAGCATGGCCTACAAAATCAAACAGTACCTACCACTTAACTACCTTGTATCTTTGCCACATTGTATTCACTTTCTTGCCACTATAGCTTTATTTCAAATATACAAAGGTCCTTTCTTCTTTATTGTTTTCACAACTTCTCTTTTCCCTTCCTTGGAATGGTCTCACCCTCAACCATTATTGCTACTCACTTGTTTATAACCACAGAAATAGTGAAATGGTGAAGACCTTTTTTTGCAATTTTAGTCAAAATAACCTCTCTCATCTTTCCCCTACACACCACTGCTTTCTAGCTGTTTACAATGTTCATTTTCCTGAGTGCTTTTCATTACTTAAAATGATCATATGCATGTGTTTATATGTTTATTATTTGTTTTTCAAGTTTCAATAGGTCACGGGTTATGTGTGTTTTGCTATTGACTCTCCCATCAGTTCCTACAACAGTGTCTGAAAGATTAAAAAAAATCGAAGACTACATATTAAATGAATAAATAGATAAAATTGGAAATAACAACAAATTAACATGTTTAGGAATATCTTAATTCTTGGACTTGTTGTTATGATTTGGATTTGTGGTATCTCCCTAAAGCTCATGTGTGAGACAATGCAAGAATAGTCCTATGTAAAATGATTAGATCATAAGAATTGTAAACTAATCACAGGATAAATCTACTGATATTGATTAACTAGGCAGTAAGTTTAGGCAGAGTGTGGCTGGAAGGATAGAACAGTGCGAGTGTGCTTTTGGGGTTATATTTTGTCCTTGGTGAGCAGAGTTCTCTCTACTTCCTGGTGACCATATCCTGAGCTGCTTTCCTTCTCCATATACTTCCACCAAGATGTTCTGCCTCTTCTTGAGCCCAGAGCAATGGAGTTGATCATCTATTGACTGAGACCTCTGAAACCATGACCCCCAAATAAACTTTTTCTCTTCTAAAGCTTTTCTTATTAGGTCTTTGGGTCACAGCACACAAAAAGCTGACTAACACACTCTCTTAGGCTCAGTATTGCAAAGGACCTAAAAATAATCTCTTATGTAAAAGAGCTTTTGAGGTTAGATATTCCCACCCCATGTTCATTCAGTTCCTGCCTGAGCACCTCCAGGAGCAGGGAACGCCTGAAACTACAAAGCAACCATGCAATGTGGAGTTCCATCTTGGGATGATCTGACTGCTAGAGAACTCCTCCTCAGATTCAGGTGAGACGGGTACATGTGTTTAGTCTCTGTCCAAGGATGAGATTACCCACAGACATCTTTCAGCATTAATTACATGATAAACATTACAATGCTTGTGGTGACATTGTGAGGGTATCAAACTGCCTTTACTGAAGTGTCCCTTTAATAGTTTATACATTATTTTCTGTACACCTTCTATTTTGATGATTTGTCTTCCATATTGTGAGTTCGGAATTTGTGGTAACTATGGTTGAATGTCCCCAGGGCCAACTGGTAAATATTTAACAATCAGAACTCTAAGTATGAAGCCAGCATAGAATGCTTGTTGATATTAGTTTAATGAGAACAATGAAAGAGAGATAGCAGAGACGGATATGGGAATTCTATTCATTTGTCAATGACGAAAGTGACTATGTTGCTGAACTGGGTGATAGTTTTTGAATACTAGAAGGTTTTCTGGTGTTATTTAGAATGGAATGGCTAAAGGAATAGACTCCTTTTGAAGTTTAATTGCAATACAAAAGCTAGAAACCAGGAACACATTTGATCTTAATCTGCTTAGGGAACACTGTTTCCTCCACTTTCTTAACTGTGGACAACCAGGGCACAAGCACAAAGAGCCAGTTAGTTTGTAGCTTTTTCTGATTTCTGTGGTATGTCTATTTCCAACAAGATGAATAACAAGATACCAATGTGACATCATTGAATGGAGAGTCATGAAGACATACACAGATTCACACCATTTATATGTTATTTCTACCATGCAGATAAAATTGAAATAGCCCGTATAGATAATAGGAGACTTTAAATAATTAAGAGTAATTTTCAGCATTTGTAGCCTCTGTTTTTCTTATGTAAGTATGTATAATTCGCTTTTGATAATGGCTGTCTTTGTCCTTTGGTTCACAAACATCCAGAAAGTTTACCAGTCAGCTCTTGTGAACCTATAGGAGCAGGGTGACTACCTGACTTCCATTGCAAAGATTTCTGGTCACCTTTTACCCACTTGTGGCCCTGTCACAAGGTTCTGGCTCAGGAGACATAAGTGATTTTCCAATGAGACTTTTTGCCCTTTACTCTTTTCCATCTTGCTGAAAAATGATACAGGTGCTGAAGTTTCAATCATTTTGTTACTTTGAAGACAAAACAAATACTGCAAATCCAGTGACCAGACCATGTTATACTGCTGAATAGTGAGAGAAACCATGATTCTAGACCTCTGCCTTGGGGAAGAAATTTAATTATTCTGATTAGATCTTCCATTACTAGTAGAAGGAAGTATTCTTAAATAATGTAGAACCTAAAGCAGTATTCCAGAATTGGGGCGAGTCTTGAGTTCTTGTTCATTCTGAGTCTTCATACAGCATAATAATTTATAAAGACAAAGATTGATTTCATTGTTTTGAATATTGTTATTCATTTATAATAGTCTGGTTAAGTTGTTTTGGTCTGTTTTACCACTTATTCAGCATATGAATAGCATTTTGATAAATATTGACTCTGTATGCAAAGAGTTGCCCTTCTCATTCTTACTTATTCTTCCTTATGCTATAAGATACACCAGTTAAAATCAAAGTTTGTTCTGTGAATGCTTTCCCCAAAGTCTATCATGTCATTAGTGAAATTTACTTCTATAAGTATAGTCAACTCATAAATTTCTTCCAAAAATTCTGATACTTTATGGTATCATAAAACTTAAAAATTTAATGTTGGAGAAAGATAAAAAGTCCGTATTATATGAAATGGGAAGAGATCCTAAAATATGACCATTGATGAACCAAGAACAAAGAGCAAGGAGAATTCAGAGGTCCTTGTTTCTGAGCTTAAAAGTTTCCAAAACAGTTAAACCGTTTCTTATTTTATGTAGATATTTAGATCATGGCATAGGTTTGTATAGGTTATTTTTTGTAGTATTCATTATAAGTATTTGAGATTAAAGAAATTTAAGAGGCTTTCAAGATGGCGGCCTAGAGGGTGGCTGCATTTCATGTTGCTCCAGGACTCAGGACTCAAAAGAGGAGATATTGAGACGTGTGGGACCAACTCAAAGCAGCCGGGTGACTCTCACCCCCTGGGAGGCATCCCGGATGGGACGGTGGTCCCTGAACGCAGGAAACTTTGTGAAGTAGAACTGCCGGCGAGACGCCCCTCCCCCCGCTGGAGCAGTGAACTCGGACAGCTGGGAGCATCGTAAAGGAGGCCGCTCGGCACAGCGCTGGGACTCGGAGCAACCACTGGGGCTCCGGCAGCTGCCCAGGGGAGGAGTGGCGAGGAGAGCTGTGTGGACTCAGGACACTGGGGCCTGCTCTGAGGAGGAGGAGGAGGAGCGTGGTCACTTGGATTCGGAGTGACTGCACCAGAGCTACAGGCGGTTGCCAGAGGAGAAGCCGCGCGGCAAGCTGTTTGGACTCAGAACGACGCTTCTGAACCCCGGGGCCTGCCCTGAGGACGAGGAGGAGGAAGAGGAGCGCAGCCACTTGGATTCGGGTGACTACACCAGAGCTACAGGTGGTTGCCAGAGAAGGGGCTGCGTGGCGAGCTGTTTGGACTCTGACCACTTCTGAACCCAGGGCCTGCCCGGAGGAGTAGGAGGAGGAGGAGGAGGAGCGCGGCGGGTCCTTTGGACTCGCAGTGACTGCATTAGCGCTCCAGGCGGCTGCTCAGAGGAGAAGGCGAGTGGTGAGTTGTTTGGACTTAAAGTGACAGCTCCTGACCACAGGGGGGCTGCCTGGAGGAGAAGCGTGGTGGGACGCTTGGTCTTGAGTGGCCGCACCAGAGCTCCGGGCGGTTGCCCAGAGGACCCGTGCAGCGGGTCACGTGGATTCAGAGCCACTCAGAGGGACTGCTCCTGAACACCCAGGGGGTTAACTGGAGAAGGAGGAGGAACGGGGAGGGTCACTTCGACTCGGAGTGATTGATTGCCCCGGGCTACGGGTGGATGGTGGGAGGAGGAGGCACGAAGTGAGTTTCTTGGACTCCTAGTGACCGCACCGGAATACTGGGCGGCTGTCTGGAGGAAGAGGCCTGTGGCAGGTCTCTGGGACTCAGAGCGATTGTTCGGGGCCACAGGTGGCTGCTCAGAGGAGGGGCCACGCAGCCAGGCGATTAGGTGCAGAGCAGGGTCCCAGGATCTAGGAGGCTTCTGAGTGGAAGAGCCGCACAGAGACAGGCTTAGGGCGGAGCGAAGGTTCCAGGCCTGTGGGCAAATTCTCTGAGGAGGGGCAGCCTAAAGAGATTCATCTGCGAAGGGTGAGGCTCCCAGGCCCAGGAGGTAGGGCCGGGCCCCTGGGAACTTTGCAGAGGAAGGCAGCCCAGCCCAGGTGGTAGCTGTAAATTGAGGGGAACCTCTAGGAGGGAACTGACCAGCGAGACCTCCCCACCAGGTGAGTCTTCCCTGCTGGGTGAGGTTTCCCCACAAGGACGGTAAAACCAGAGACTCAGGCCCAAACAGGCCTTGCCTCAGCCCGCAGCCTAGGTCCCCTTTGGATGACCATTGGTTAACAAGTGGAGGCACCTCTGCCCACTAGCAGGGATTATACCCCACCTGAAGGCCACCACTCCTAGAGAGGAAGCTTCCTTGTGGAGCACCGCATTATCAACTTCCTCCATGACTACAGCCTACTGAAGGCTAAGGGGGGATATATATAGAAATCTTCAGGGACATTGTAAGTCAATAGAGGAAATCTGCAATATCTCAGCGGTCGACTGATACCTGAACAATATGAGAAAACAAGGAAAGAAAATGCTGCAAACAAATCTAGATGTTACATCAATAAAACCCAATGACAGCATGGCAGAAGAAATGACAGAAAAGGAGTTCAGAATGTACATAATTAAAATGATCAGAGAAGCAAACGATGAGATGAAAGAGCAAATGCAAGCATTGAATGATCGCACCAATCGACAGTTAAAAGAGCAAATACAGGAAGCAAAAGATCATTTCAATAAAGAGTTAGAGATATTGAAAAAAAACCAAACAGAAATCCTTGACATGAAGGAAACAATAAACCAAATTAAGAACTCCATAGAAAGCATATCCAGTAGGATAGAACACCTGGAAGACAGAACCTCAGACATTGAAGACAAAATATTTAACCTTGAAAACAAAGTTGAACAAACAGAGAAGATGGTAAGAAATCATGAACAGAATCTACAAGAACTATGGGATATCAGGAAAAGGCCAAATTTAAGAATTATTGGGATTGAGGAAGGTCTAGAGAAACAAGCCAAAGGAATGAACAATTTATTCAATGAAATAATATCAGAAAATTTCCCAAATATGAAGAATGAAATGGAAAATCAAGTTCAAGAGGCTTATAGGACTCCAAATACACAAAACTACAACAGACCCACACCAAGGCACATTATAATGAAAATACATAACATACAAAATAAAGACAGAATTTTAAAGGCTGTGAGAGAAAAGAACCAAATTACATTCAGAGGGAAACCAATACGCATATCAGCAGATTTTTCAATCCAGACCCTAAAAGCTAGAAGGGCCTGGAACAACATTTTTCAAGCCCTGAAAGAAAATGGATGCCAAGCAAGAATCTTATACCCAGCAAAACTTACCTTCAAATTTGACGATGAAATAAAATCCTTCCATGATAAACAAAAGCTAAAAGAATTTACAAAAAGAAAGCCAGCATTACAGAACATTCTCAACAAAATATTCCATGAGGAAGAGATGAAAAACAAAGAAGCAAATCAGCAAAGGGAGGAATTATCCTAAAGGAATTGTCAAATAAAGGAGGAAACAAGTTGTGTCAAACAAATAAATAAACAAAATTTTAAAAATGAACCAAATGACCGGGAAACCAAATCATTTCTCTATAATAACCCTGAATGTTAATGGCCTGAATTCATCAATCAAAAGACATAGACTGGCAGACTGGATTAAAAAGAAAGATCCAACAATATGTTGCCTGCAAGAGACTCACCTCATAGAAAAAGATACCCATAGACTAAAGGTGAAAGGATGGGGAAAAACATACCATGCACATGGACTCAGCAAAAAAGCTGGAGTATCCATCCTCATTTCCGATAATGTGGACTTCAAGCCAAAGTTAGTCAGAAGGGATAAAGAAGGTCATTTCATACTGCTTAAGGGAAGCATAAATCAGCAAGATATAACAATCATCTATGCCCCAAACAGTGGCTCATCTATGTATGTCAAACAAATCCTTCTCAATTTCAGAAACCAAATAGACCATAACACAATAATACTAGGTGATTTTAACACGCTTCTCTCACCACTGGACAGATCTTCCAGACAAAAATTGAACAAAGAAACCATAGATCTCAATAACACAATCAATAATTTAGACTTAACGGACATTTATAGAATATACCATCCAACCAAGAGTGAATACACTTTCTTCTCAGCAGCACATGGATCCTTCTCTAAAATAGACCATATATTATGCCACAAAGCTAATGTTAGCAAATACAAGAAGATAGAGACACTACCATGTATTCTATCACATCATAATGGATTGAAGTTAGAAATAAATGAAAGAGTAAAACACAGAAACTATTCCAGCATCTGGAGATTAAACAATATGCTATTATATGATGAATGGATAACAGAAGATATTAGGAAGGAAATTAAAAAATTCTTAGAGGTAAATGAGAACAAAGAAACATCATATCAAAATCTCTGGGACACTATGAAAGCAGTACTTAGAGGGAAATTTATTTCATGGAGCGCATTTAATAAAAGAAGTAAAACTCAACAAATAAACAACCTGACACTACAGCTCAAAGCCCTAGAAAAAGAAGAACAGACCAACACCAAAAGTAGTAGAAGACAGGAAATAGTTAAACTCAGAGCTGAAATCAATGAAATTGAAACAAAAGAAACAATACAAAAAATTGACAAAATAAATAGTTGGTTCTTCGAAAAAATAAACAAAATTGATAAACCTTTAGCCACACTAACAAAGAGAAGACGAGAGAAAACCCAAATCACTAAAATTCGGAATGAACAAGGAAATATCACAACAGACAGGATTGAAATACAAAACATAATTAGAAGCTATTTTGAAAATCTATACTCCAACAAAATAGAAAATTTCGAAGACATCAACAGGTTTCTAGAGACATATGAATTGCCTAAACTGAACGAGGAAGACATAAACAATTTAAATAGACCAATTTCAAGTACTGAAATAGACGAAGTCATCAAAAGCCTACCAACAAAGAAAAGTCCGGGACCAGATGGGTTCTCAGCCGAGTTCTACAAAACCTTTAAAGAAGAGCTCATTCAAATACTTCTCAAAGTATTCCATAAAATAGAAGAGGAGGGAACCCTCCCAAACTCATTCTATGAAGCCAATATCACACTGATACCTAAACCAGACAGAGACTCATCAAGGAAAGAAAATTTCAGACCAATATCCTTAATGAACATCGACGCAAAAATTCTCAACAAAATTTTAGCAAATCACATACAAAAACATATTAAAAAGATAGTGCACCATGATCAAGTGGGTTTCATCCCAGGGATGCAAGGTTGGTTCAACATCAGGAAATCAATAAACGTAATTCACCATATTAATAGACTTAAAGTCAAGAATCACATGATTATTTCAATAGATGCAGAAAAAGCATTTGATAAAATACAGCACCCCTTCATGCTCAAAACACTAGAAAAAATAGGGATTGTGGGAACATTCCTTAACATTGTAAAGGCCATTTATGCTAAGCCCATGGCTAATATCATTCTAAATGGTGAAAAACTGAAAGCATTCCCCCTAAAAACTGGAACAAGGCAGGGATGCCCTCTTTCACCACTTCTATTCAACATCGTTCTTGAGACTCTGGCCAGAGTAATTAGACAAACCAAAGAAATTAAAGGGATACGAATTGGAAAAGAAGAACTCAAACTATCCCTGTTCGCTGATGACATGATTATATATTTAGAGGAACCTGGAAATTCCACCAGAAAACTCTTAGAACTCATAAGTGAATTCAGTAAAGTAGCAGGTTACAAGATCAATGCCCATAAATTCAACGCATTTTTATACATAAGTGATGAATCTTCAGAAAGAGAAATTAGGAAAACTACCCCATTCAAAATAGCCTCGAAAAAAATAAAATACTTGGGAATCAATCTCACAAAAGAGGTGAAAGACCTCTACAATGAGAACTATACAACACTAAAGAAAGAAATTAAAGAACACCTTAGAAGATGGAAAGATCTTCCATGTTCTTGGATAGGAAGAATTAATATTGTCAAAATGGCCATACTACCTAAAGTGCTATACAAATTCAATGCAATTCCAATTAAAATCCCAATGACGTACCTTACAGAAATAGAGCAAGCAAGTATGAAATTCATCTGGAAGAATAAGAAACCCAGAATAGCTAAAGCAATCCTTAGCAGGAAGAGTGAAACAGGGGGTATTGCAATACCAGATCTTCAACTCTACTACAAAGCAATAGTAACAAAAGCGGCATGGTATTGGTACCAAAATAGAAAGGTAGATCAATGGTACAGAATAGAGGACACGGACACAAACCCAAATAAATACAATTTTCTCATACTAGACAAAGGGGCCAAAAATATGCAATGGAGAAAAGATAGCCTCTTCAACAAATGGTGCTGGGAGAATTGGAAATCCATATGCAACAGAATGAAACTAAACCCATATCTCTCACCATGCACGAAACTAAACTCAAAATGGATTAAGGACCTCGGAATCAGACCAGAGACCCTGCAGAGTATAGAAGAAAAAGTAGGTCCAAATCTTCACCTTGTTGGTCGAGGACCAGACTTCCTTAACAGGACTCCCATAGCACAAGAAATAAAAGCTAGAATCAACCACTGGGATAGATTCAAACTAAAAAGCTTTCTCTCAGCAAAGGAAACTATCAGCAATGCGAAGAAAAAGCCTACAGAGTGGGAGAATATCTTTGCCAATCATACTTCAGATAGAGCACTAATCTCCAGAATCTATAAAGAACTCAAAAAACTCTACTCCAAGAATTCAAATAATCCAGTCAACAAATGGGCTAAGGAAATGAATAGACACTTCACAGAAGAAGATCTACAAGCAATCAACAAACATATGGAAAAATGTTCAACATCTCTAGTAATAAGAGAAATGCAAATCAAAACCACCCTAAGATTCCATCTCACCCCAATTAGAATGGCGATTATCAAGAATACGAGCAACAACAGGTGTTGGCGAGGATGTGGGGAGAAAGGTACACTCATACACTGCTGGTGGGGCTGCAAATTAGTGCAGCCACTCTGGAAAGCAGTGTGGAGATTCCTTAGAAAACTTGGAATGGACCCTCCATTTGACCCAGCTATCCCACTCCTGGGCCTATACCCAAAGGACTTAAAATCTGCATACTACAGAGATACAGCCACATCAATGTTCATAGCTGCTCAATTCACAATAGCCAGACTGTGGAACCAACCTAGATGCCCTTCAATTGATGAGTGGATAAAGAAACTGTGGTATATATATACAATGGAATATTACTCAGCCATAAAGAATGATAAAATTATGGCATTTGCAGGCAAATGGATGAAATTGGAGAATATCATGCTAAGTGAGATAAGCCAATCTCAAAAAGCCAAAGGACGAATGATATCACTAATAAGTGGAGGATGACACATAATGGGGGGGAGGGAAGGGTTAGTGTTAGGGTTAGAGTTAGGGTTAGGGAGGGGGGCAAGTATGGAGGAAGGAAGTACTGTATAGAGGGTAAAGAGGGGTGGGAGGGGTGGGGGGAAGGGAAAAAATAACAGAATGAATCAAACAACATTACTCTATGTAAATTTATGATTACACAAATGGTATGCCTTTATGCCATGTACAAACAGAGAAACAACATGTATCCCATTTGTTTACAATAAAAAAAAATAAATAAATAAGTAAAAAAAAAAAGAAATTTAAGCTCTATGCTTGAAAAAATAAAAATCAACTTATGATCTTGTTAAATACTGAGGGACACTTCATGCCAAAATGATTTAAAGTATTTGGAAATTTTAACATCTGGAAAAACCTAAACTCTCATATCTGAATTTGGAGTTAATGTGATCAGCACACAAACTGGGAGAATTAACCAGACAGATGTTTGACATACTTGAATATTAGGTCCCTTTACCTGAGTTGCCTGGAAGCCATTCACTCTGGCTGTCTCTGACTGAAGAAGGCTTCTCTCACTGTGAAAATGTAATTGTTTCAATGCAAGGCGCAGGAAGAAGATAATGATTACCTTCCCAGTGAGAGCTCTTAGAGTCTTCTTCAGTATAGAGTCCATTACAGTGATACCAAAATAAAGAAGTAACTCCTGAAACTCAGGTATTCCTAGACTTAGATGGATCTCCATGAATATGGAGTGTGTAACTTGAGGATTTCGTGACTTTTCATATTGATAGTAGACCATGGAAGTAGATGACTTGGCTTAAGCATGCTCAAAGGTGAGCTTCTTTGAGATGTTCTTTTCATAAAATGAAGATTTCAAAATGACAAAAGCCAGCCAACCAAAAGATAAAACAAAATATAAAAGACTTAGAGAAACTGTTTTAAATTTGAGAACTTTTTGAGCATTGGAATATTTTTTAAAAAGAATATGAATGTGAACAATATCTAGGTTTAGTTACATAAAGTTTTCAAATCTAGATTGAAAAAAATTATAAAAATAATGTGAGCATAATGTGATGATTTGGTAAATTGTGAAATGATCACCACAGTCAAATTAATTAACACATCCATCACTTCATATGGTTACTATTTGTGTCTGTGTATGGCAGAATAGGTAAGGACCCTTAAGATCGACTCTCTTATCAAATTTCAAGTAACAATACAGCATTAACTACAAGTATTAACTGGAATCACCCTGATGTACATTAGACACCAAGAATGTACTTGTTTTTGTTATGGTTTGATTATGTGGTATAATCCAAGAGCTCACATGTGAGACAATGCAAGAAATTTCAGAGGTGAAATGATCAGATTACAAATTTGTAACCTAATCAGTGGGTTAATCCCCATGATGGATTAACTGGGGTAACTGTAGGCAGGTAGGATGTGGCTGGAAGAAACAGGTCACTGGGGACATGTCTTTGGGGTTTATGTTTTGTTCCTGGTGAGCAGAGCTCTCTCTGCTTCCTGAGTCATGTTCTGAGCTGATTTCCTCTGCCATGCCCTTCCGCCATGATATTCTTTCTCACCTGAGGTCCAGAGCTGTGGATTCAGTCAATCATGAACCAAAACTCTGAAACTCTGAGCCAAAATATACTTTTCCTCCTCTATGGTCTTCTTATTAGGTCTTTTGGTGACAGCCACAAAAAAACTGACTAAAACAATCTTATAACTGAAACTTTGTGTTAAATATTTTAAATAATATTTCCTTATAACTTTTGAAGAATCTTTTAAAAGTATCTATGTTAAAGAATTTTTGTGTCTGTATTCTTAGGTACTTATCATAAGTGTGTTTAGTACATACATATGTATGGTCCATGTGCTCGAGCATAATAGAGTTTGGATTTTACCCTGGGGAAAAATCACCAATGGATTACTTGAGTTGGGAGTAAGTATTCTTGTGGTGCTAATGCAAAAAGTTTATAGTATGGTGAGAAGGGAGCAGGGAGACATATTGGTGCTGATGAGGCAGATTTCGATAGGAGAGTTGTGAGATTAGGATTTATTTTGAAGGGAGAACTCATGGCTATAAAGTAGGAAGGAAGAGAAGTACCAGGAATGTTCTCTCCATTATTTTGTAATTAGAATTCCTTTTGCTCATAGTATGCTGCATTCCAAGGGCTTTAGTATATTGGAATTGAGAAGTCTAATTCTGAATTAAAATTTGAATCCTATATATGCACATGGCATAGATTATTTTAACACATAATTTCACATAATTTCAGGACACATCTGATGATACTGATTTAATTTGTGGTTTTGTTGAATGTATATGGAGAAGACAGGGTCACTAAAACTTGATCTTTAATCAGTACTCAACCCCTAAGGATCCTGAGTGGGAAGTAATGGCCAGATGTTTGGGAACCATGGACTTGATCCCAGACGCCACAAAACTCCTAGCATTCCTGAGGAGTCCTGATCTCTGGACAAGCATTGAATTTATCTTACCCCAATTTGGACATGAACCAGCGTCTCCCACGTACTGTGTTACACGTCATGTGGATGTCTCCATGGCCATATTCAGACCTTAAAGTTCTCTCATCGTGGACTGGGATAGTGTTGTTCAAAATTTTAAGTCCTGTTCCTTTTTAGACAAATGCTCAAGCTGTGTGTTTTTTTTTTTTTTTTTGACAGCCCAGAGTCCGTTATTTTAATACCCATCTTGCCATGAACTCACCATGGCAGCTTGGGCTTCTTCCCTTTGCGTCTCACAATTTGTGCTTCTCTGGGCGAGGCAGGCCTGCGCTCCGGTTGAACCCAGGCTTCTTTCTCTTTGGGTCCTTGCTTCCTTTTCCTTCCTTTGTTTCTGATCATGTATTGTAGGAGGCTTCCTGGGATGCTGAGTGCTCCGTCTGCTCAATACACACTTCGTTTCTCTTGGCAAGACTCTTGCTCTCACCTTTGACTTACAACAATGCCAACCTCAGTGGGAGGACAGGACAGACTCTGGATTTGCTGTGGTAACATCTGTAGGGCAGTCCTTGGAGGCCTGTGATGCCACCTTTCCTCTAGATGCCATGTACGTAGCCAAAGGATCAGCTCCACGGTCTCTAAGATGCCTGGAGGACAAGCATTGGGTGCCTCTGCTCTTTCCCTTTAGTTTTGTCATTTTTGGCAAATTACTGGAAGATGGCAGTTGTGGCACAAAGGCATCCTCAGGCCTTCTGAGCAACCAGGACCCCTCTGTCTCCAACCTCGAGATTATGGAAAGAGCCACCTCTAAATCTTCCCCTGGAAGTCACAGGTCTGCTCCATTCACAGGACTTCTGCACCTGGGCTCAAAACATACTCCCATCTCTTGAGGTCCCACAAGGTCAATGAGAGCATTCAGGGAGCTAAGAGGCAAGTAAAATGATTTTTTTTCCCCTCCAAATCTTAAAGATAAGATGACTTAACCCATTGATTCTGTATATAAGCTGCCCTAGAATGAGGATCTCTCCCAAATGACTGGGAACCTTACTCTTCTTGCATGCTGCAGAAAGCTAGGCAGCTCAAAAGAAAACTAAACAATTTTGAATCAGCATCTAAAAATAAAGGATGAAAATAGAAAGTAGGCTCCACAGGAGAAGGTGAGAGAAAGTGCGTTTGACGCTGAGAGATGACTCTGAAACCTGCACACTCTGACTCCTTCATACCAGTGGCCTCCTGGACCCAAATGATAAACTGCTCTTCTCTGGGTTGGAGAGAGAAAAATAAAGCACTGCAAAATAATGTTCCCTTTGCTTTTTAATTTAAAAAGGCTGAGCATTTAAATGGTTAAAACAAAAACAAAAAGAGCCTGGTTCTAATCACGTGTGACTTTATGGCTCACATCTTTCCTTGGGGCACATTCTGTTCTTCATTTCCCTTCCTTGTTCTTTGGTCTGCAGTTCTGAACAGCAATTCACTGCTGAGATCCCCGGGTTAAGTAGTGAGGAAAATCATTTCGGCTTAAGCATGTT
Organism: Sciurus vulgaris; assembly: GCF_902686455.1. Classification (NCBI taxonomy): domain Eukaryota; kingdom Metazoa; phylum Chordata; class Mammalia; order Rodentia; family Sciuridae; genus Sciurus; species Sciurus vulgaris. The sequence continues at coordinate 10,355,820 of NC_136469.1, forward strand.
AAGTTTGGATGAGGGCACAGAATTCTAGAAGAAATTGAAACTTACAATTGTGCCTAATTGGCTTTAACCCTTCCACATATTGTGCAGAAGCACATTGGGTAATAATACATACTGTTACACTGTGCAGATGTTAAAATGTGAAATCCTTTAAGGACAAGCAGCACTTGTCACTCCATCAACTATTCAAATTGTCAGAGATGTATCAGCCAACCCTAACTACCCTCTGCAGGCAATCTGGAGCCAGCCTGCTGTTTAATAACCAGCATTTAACAAGAAATAACATGTAGATGTGGTGTGTGGTTTAAAACATTGTGTTAAGCGTCATTAAAACTCAGTCTCCTAAGAGCCTTATTAAAAGAGTCCTTTCCTCACCATAATAAAACATTTCTCTGTGACTGTTTCGATCTAGCTGCTAACAATACAAACAAAATGCCTCTTAATTTAGCATCCCACTAGAGGGCCATTGTGACTGCAGAATCGCAAAGGCAGGAAGAAAAAACAACCCAAACCACCCTTCCCAAATCCCACCTAATCAGTGAAACTACAGCCGTAGGAGCTTTTGATTTTCAGATTTATTCTTACAGGTTTTTTTTTTTTCCTTCTTCTTCTTTTATACTCTATGCATGGTTATTATTTGGGGCCGTGTCTTTGTTCAGGATGAGGGAAGGTTGCTGATGACTTAGAAATGGGCCTTGCATCATGGGGTTAGCATTCCACGGTTGTTGGATGGGCTGATTCAGTTCTCAAGCTAATGTGCATGGGAAACTTCTTCTGTGTGAGTTTGTGTGATCCCCATGCTAACATGTATTTGAAGAGAAAATGAAATTTGCTTACCCTGCAATTAGCCTAAGTCTTCCCATCCTGTTATTATGAGAGAAAATACATGCATAATTATGTCAATTAATAGAGATAATAATTTACATCTTCCATGACAGAAATGTAGGATATTCAATTCTGTTTCAGATCTTCCTCCTTCAAAATGCGTATGCTAATTTCCTCTCTGCACTGCTTCATAGACAGTTTTAGAGTTGACAATATTGATAGAACACAGTAATATTTTGATAGAGGATGCTAGTGAATTAGATTTAGAAAGATCTCATTCTAATATTTTGATCTCCTGAATAGCTCTTCTGACCTGGACAACTTTGAGCATCTCAAGTGGATAGGCAGTACTGTACTTGGCCATTTGATTGAATTTGTCCTTTTCTTTCTTTTGAAATGTACTAAACAGGAGATATTCTTTTTTATCTCACTTTTTTTTTTTTTTTTTGCTAATCTTGACTATAAGATTGAGAAAAAATGTCATGCATGTTAATTATATTTTTATTTATGCTCTATCAAAATATTGGAGGAAGAACTTGTACTCTGAATTTCTCCAAAAGAGAAAAAAGGTTTTTAAAAACTGAATGGTCTATGTCACTAAAATATATAAGGTTTCAGGAATGCAATATTTGAGATTCAACAAAGCATATTAATCACTTTTTCATTAATGGAAGATGATTTACCTTTTAAATGTGGTTGAATATAGGGATCATAAACATCAAAGTTGTCTCTTATAGGATATGCACATTTAAAATATTTTTATTTGTTCTGATTAGTTGTACATGACAGTATATATTTATACATTTTGATAAATCATAGATAAATGGATTCTAAACATAAATGGATAGTCACATTTTAATGCTGTTTTAATAATATGAATCATAATGATTATTCTAATATTAGTTGGTAAATAAACATCTAAATAAACAAGGTTGCTCTCTTGTAAACACTAAGTGTGAATAGTTTCTCTCATTATAAATATCAAGATGGTTCAAACAGCATTCCGTTGTGAAAAAATGACTCCAAAACATACGTATTTCTGTCATGCATTCTTCCTAAAATCTCAGAGGACAGGACCCATGAAAACTGGTGAATCCAGCATTTCTTTAAACCAGCTCAATTTGAAGGCACGTTAGTGGGAGGGACAGCAGGATGAGAGATTGAATCACTTACCTGTGAAAGTGACACCCTGACAGTGTACATAGCTCTCACAAAAAGAAAATGATGTATTTTCACTCCTTATCTTATCTATGAATAGGTAGGGCTGTGAATTCACTACCTTTTCACCACATCTAAATTCACTCAGGCCCAATAAAATCTGCCAGCTGATTCTCAGGAGGCCCTCTGGGGACAGAGCCATTGGTGAAGTACACGATGTAATTAGAGTGTAGACTGAAATCCATTCATGCTAGCAGGATATGAGCTATTACCTGCACCCAACTGTGGTTTTCTTTTGAAATCTCTTCATGTCGTGTTCCCATGTGACATTTTCCTTGTATGTCACTTCTTCTTCTCAGGCACCATGTGTTTCTACAATTTAGAGAAGTTACACAATAGTCTGTCTAGATAGAAAGTATATCATCTCAAGTCAGCCCATAAGAAAAGTCTATGAAATACCCAGAGTGAGGTCATTGTGCTTGGATTCTTATAAGTATAATTATTCATAGAGCTAGTGATAAATTTCCAGAAAAGGGGAAGCTCACAACATAATTTGATCTCCTATCAGGTTTTGATATGCAATTAATAAAAGATATCCATGTTGTAATGTGAGTTTACACTCATTTAAAATCATTTTTAAATTCTTAGGATGAGTAAGAGTTCAATAGAGAGTGGTATAGATCACATCTGAGCACATTAAAGAAGGAATAATTAGTGAAGAACATTGTGATACAAAGACCTGAAAGAACAGTTACTAACAGAATGAAGATATGCTATTGACTTTGTGGGATTTACAGATTATGGGAAAATAAAACTGGAAGCTAGTGGATGGACTAATGCAGGAATGAAGGAAACAAATAATATTATAAGACAGAGTTGCTTGGTGAATGCAGAGGATGTCAGTAGAAGAAAGAGCATTTCCCATTTCAACATTCCTAAGTAAAATTTACAGTTACTCTGGTGAAAAACAGATGCACCTCTCCATGAAGTTGGGGTGGTGGCCCTCGATTCCTGCTATTGAATCTCAATTGCATTGAAAGGGTGAGTGTTAAATAGAGCTCTGTCTAAATGCAGGGTCGTGTCAGTTATCAGAACGGAAGTCCATGAACTATTCCCATAGACTAAATTATGCCATATGGTTGTTTTTGTAAAAGAACCACAAGCTGAAGAACACTAACATGATTGGAAAATCATCTAAAGAAGAACATTTATATTAACTGCTTTACAATATGCCATACCCTCTTCAAAAAAATCTTTGCATCTGTTAGCTCATTTAAACTTTCCAACCATCTTGTTCAAGTAGGAACTCTAACCCATTTTTAGATGAGGAAATTGAGATTTCTGGATTAGTCAAAGATCAGATGGCCAGTGAGCAGGTCAGCTGGAATTTAAACTCTGAAGGCTCTGCACGGACGCCATGTTTGTTTACCTACTTTCCTACACGAAAGTTTCCTGAACATGGTGAGGGTGGTCTGTAAGTGTGAACAAGAGGTGCAGGAAGTACCTTCTGGATTAGTCCTGGATGAAGACCACTGGTGTCTTGTTTCCAGGGAGACTGGAGACCATGGTTCCAGTACAGTGGGAGGGAACAAATGAATATTTGTCTCCCACTATGCTTTTCATTTCTTCTCTCTAGAAAACCTATACTATAAAGTTATACTTATTATATTTTAAATTCTATCACTGGATCATTTGTAGACATTTGTTTTTCTTTTGTTGTATAAGTGCCTTTATAGTATAGATGATTTTGTCTTTGTTCACAAAGATATTTACTATCTGGCATTTTAAAGAAAGTTTAATGATGACAGATTTAGGATAATCTGTAAATTACTCAATCCCAATTGAAGTGCAGGATAATAGTGGAATATACATGACCTTGCTGGCCACCAATTCTGATAAGATTCACTGAACCATTCTGTGTTTTTACTAAGTCTTTGATTCATTTCTCTATCACTCCTTTTCTTACTAATTAGAGGAACCAAACCAGACTGTGTCCCAGAGCAGAGAGTTTCCTTTCTCCATCAGGGATCTGGCCAGTGGGAAATGCATCTGTTCTTGCTGTTTGAGGTTGCTCTGTGAGGTTGTTCCTCCCACATAACCAGTATCAATTGTCCTCTGTGCATATACTCACTTCTTTTCTGCCAGATTTTACCAGATGTTAGTTGTGTTACTGAGAAAAGAAGATGGACAAGATCCAAAATCTCAGATCAGGTCTCTCCTGCCAACGTTCACCTCAATTCCTAGGGGATACATAAATACAGCAAAATCCCTGTGTAAAGAATCTCACATTGACAACTTCAGTGTCAATCAAATATTATCCCAGGGTGCAAATGCTGTTATCTTTGCATAAAATAAGGTCTAGTAAGACATCTTTATGGCTGATCACGGAAACCAGGACTATCATAAATTCTTCTTCATTCACTTTTCAAATTTTCTGACATCTATATGTCAAAGTGAACATGAGTTTGATGATGTAGCTGATGTAAATGGCAAGTGCCATTAAACCTAGACCATTAACTCCTAGTCCCAAAAGACTCTAAGCCAAGGAGAGAAAGTTGTCAGGGACACAACCAGGAGGGAACCAAGAGAATAAATTCATCAAACTCACTCCTCTTTCTCATCACGCCTATGTCCAGAGATCTCCAATGACTAACCCTGAAGCCAGAGGGCTCAGGTCAATAAGCAGGGTATGTAGAAGCAGGGAGTGAAATTGGAATGTCTGAGAGAAGATACCCATCCTTATCTTCCGATCAAGATTCTGTCAACAATACCCCCTGTGTCTATGTGCTCGTCCTTGCTCTTGAACTCAGGTGAAGCACACTCAGTCTGGCCCAGGGTCATTCGTAGGCAGTAGAGAGCTGTGGAGGGAGAGTCAGGATGAGGGGTAAAAGTACTTAGTGCACAAAGCACCAGGATTGACATAGTCAGAAGCCATGGGAAAAGCATTGTTCTCTTTTTTTCTGTTTTCATTTTCACAACAGATGGTTGAATGAAAAAACTTCTATAAACACGGAATACTGATTTAATAATGGAATATTATCAGCACAGTTCATTTAGAATATGTAATTAGATTTCATCCTTGATTATATCTGCAAATACTTCCTCAGAAAATAACAACTTAATAGCTTAATTTTGGTTCAGTAGCCATTTCAAGACTTTGACACTTAATTTTTGTGCAGAATTTTAGTCTATGAAAACAACACCCATTAATAAGTTAAAACTTACCCAGTCCTACATTATTTCTAGGAAAGTAAGTAGTATTGACATTGAAGAGACTTTCCTTTAACAAAATCTATTAAATTGTGGAATAGCTAGAGAAAATAGCCATCATCAATTTTTGGCATATCTTAAAGTTAAGGTAATAAAACTGGTACTTCAAAACTTCTATATGAATGATATAGAAGTGATACTACTAAAACATCTATATCAATGATAATAATAACAATAAAAATATAAAGGTCCTGCTTAGAGGAAAAAAATGTTGTCTTTTGTTACAGTTAGGAGATGTTGCAGATTCTTGTAAGCTTTAAGTTGCAAATCAGTTGAAAGATCAATGATGATTGTGTAGACTAGAAATCAGTAATTAATATAATAGATATGCATCTACTTGTTTCAAGAACTTTATCATGTACATCAGAATTAACAGCCCCTCTAAAATGAGATCACACAAACACTCGAGTGGATTGTGATCATCTGAACTTGCCGTAAGATTTTCCCATTATTTATTTGAAGCTAACTCTTTCTCTCTCTTTTTTTCTTTTTTGGTCATCAACAATATTCATTGAATGTTTATCCTGTTCAAGTAAATTTTTAAGACAAATGTACGAAATTTTCCAGACATAACTAATAATAACTCATTGCCCACTATGAGTATTTGGTTTAGTATTAACACAATTCTGAGGCGTCATCAATTTTGTTAATGATACCTGACTCCAGCTTACTATCTTTTTACTATCATTATTTTTTATCTTTACAGACTGTAAGACTGTATTTTGATTCATTGTACACAAATGGGGCACATCTTTTTGTTTCTATGGTTGTGCATGATGTAGATTCATAACATTCGTGTAATCATACATGTACATAGGGTAATCATGTCTGTCTCATTCAACTATTTTTCATACACCACCCTCTCATTTTCCTCTACCTAATCTCCATTCTCTCTCACTCCCCAGCCCTTCACCCCCATTATATATCATCAACTACTTATCAGGGAAATCATTTGGCCTTTGGTCTTTTGGGATTGGCTTATTTCACTTAGCATGATATTCTCCAATTCCATCCATTTATCTGCAAATGGCATAATATTATTCTTCTTTGTGGCTGAGTAATATTCCACTGTGTACATATACCACAGTTTATCCATTCATCTGTTGAAGGGCATTTGGTTGGTCCCACAATCTAGCTATTGTGAGTTGAGTTGCTATAAACATTGATGTGACTATTTTACTGTAGTATGCTAATTTTAAGTCCTTTGGGTATAAACTGAAGAGTGGGATTACTGGGTCAGAAGGTGGGCCCATTCCAAGTTTTCTGAGTTTTCTCCACACTGCTTTCCCCGAGTGGCTGCACCAATTTGCAACTCCATCAGCAATGTAAAGTGTGCCTTTTTCCCCACATCCATGCTAACATCTATTATTGTGTTCTTAATAATAGTCATTCTAAATGGAGTAACATGAAATCTTAGAGTTGTTTTAATTTTCATTTCTCTAATTACTAGAGATGTTGAACATTTTCCATATATTTATTAATCTCCTGTGTGCTTTCTTGTCTGTCCAGTTCCTTGGCCCATTTATTGATTGAGTTCTTTGTATTTTTGCTGTAAAGTTTTGTAAGTTCTTTATAAATTATGGAGATTAGTACACTATCTGAAGTGCATGTGGAAAAGATTTTCTCCCACTCTGTAGGCTCTCTTTTTACATTATTGATTGTATCCTTTGCTGAGAAAAAGCTTTTTAGTTTGAATCCATCTAATTTATTGATTCTTGCTTTGATTTCTTGTGCTTTGGGAGTCTTGTTAAAGAAGTCTTGTTCTAAGTTGACATGATGAAGATTGGGGCTTAGTTTGTCTTCTATTTTGTGCAGGATCTCTAGTCTAATTCCCACGTCCTTCACCCATTTTGAGTTGAGTTTTGTGCAGAATAGGTGATAGAGGTTTAATTTCATTTTACTGCATATGGATTTTCAGTTTACCCAGCACCATTTTTTGAACAGACTATCTTATCTCTATTGTATATTTTTGGCTCCTTTGTCCAGTATGAGGTAACTGTATTTATGTGGGTTTGTCTCTGTGTCTTCTATTCTGTACCATTGGTCTGCCTGTCTATTTTGGTGCCAGTACCATGTCATTTTTGTTACTATTGCTCTGTAGTATAGTTTAAGGTCTGATATTGTGATACCTCTTGCTTCACTTTTCTTGCTCAGGATTGTTTTGGCTATTCGAGGTCTCTTATTCTTCCAGATGAAGTTCATGATTTTTTTCTCTATTTCTATGAGAAGTGTCATTGGAATTGCATTGACTCTGTATAGTGCCTTTGTTAGAATGGTCATTTTGACAATATTAATTCTGCCTATCCAAGAAGATGGTAGAACTTTCCATCTTCTAAGGTTTTTGTCAATTTCTTGCTTTAGTGTTTTGTAGTTTTTATTGTAGAGGTCTTTCACCTCTTTGGTTAGATGAGTTCCCAAGTTTTTTTTTTTTAGGCTATTGTGAATGGAGTGGTTTTCCTAATTTCTCTCAGAGGATTCATCACTTGTGAATAGAAATGCATTAGATTTACGTGTATTGATTTTATATCCTGCTACTTTGCCAAGTTCATTTATTAGTTCTAGAAGGTTTCTAGTGGAGTTTTTTGGATCTTCAAAATAAAGAATTATATCATCAGCAAATAGTGAAACTTGAGTTCTTCTTTTCCTATTTGTATCCCTTTAATTTCTTTGGTCTGTCTAATTGCTTTGGCTAGTGTTTCAAGGATGATGTTGAATAGAAGTGATGAAAGAGGGCATCTCTGTCTTGTTCCAGTTTTTAGAGGAAATGCTTTCAGTTTTTCTCCCTTTAGAATTATGCTGGCTGTGGGCTTAGCATAGATAGCCTTTGCAACGTTGAGGTATGTTCCTACTATCCCTATTTTTTCTAGTGTTTTAAGCATGAAGGGATGCTGTAGTTTATCAAACACTTTCTCAGTATCTTTTGAAATAATTATGATTCTTAACCTTAAGTCTATTGATGTGATGAATTACATTTATTGATTTCTGGATGTTGAAACAACCTTGAATCCCTGGGATAAACCCCACTTGATCATGGTATACTATGTTTTTAATATGTTTTTGTATGTGATTTGCCAGAATTTTGTTAAGGATTTTTGCATCTATGTTCATCAGAGGTATTGGTCTAAAGTTTTCTTTCCTTGATGCATCTTTATCTGGTTTTGGTATCAGAGTGATCTCTTTTTTAAATGTACTTTTAAATGTTTTCTAGTGCAGATATTTGTATCTACCATATTATACTGTTTTGTTTTGTTTGGAGTCAGTTATTCTAATTTACAATACTTTTCACATTAATTCAGCCCTCTGGGACAATGAATATAGTTCTTCTTTCTCTAATTTTGATGAGGACAGAATGAAGGCAGAACCATGTGTTTTATCAGTAAGGACATTCTCACAAGCTGTCGGCAATTACTTAACAGCAATAGTTCTCAGATTAAATAACTGCATTATTTTAATGTTTTTCATTTTAAAATTCTGATCAATGCATATCCTTAAATGTTTATGAATCCCTTTCTCTGAAAGACAGTCAATCAGGTGATGGAAATGAAAATGAAAAAGCCATGATATATAATGACAAAGATCTCAGTGTAGTTACCAGAATGGTCACCTTTAAAACTTCAGTGTAGTTGGTATAGTGAGAACAATAGAGAGCTGCATGGAAAAGTTTGTAGCCAGAAGATTCATTAGGAAGAACGCGTAGAGGTCTGGAGGCCAAAGGAATGAGCATGTGAGTATATGGTTAGCTTTCCATGTTGAAAAGTGTGGGTCAGGAATTGTTCTAAATTATAAATATATGTACGCGCACATGCACACATACACACATACACACACACAAACACACACATACTCAATCTCTGTGATATTACAAGATCCTTTGAGATGGGTCTTCAAGGTCAAATATTTAGCACTTTTGATATTACAAGACCCTTTGGGATTGCTCTTTAGGTCAAATACTCAGTACTTTGTGAACTTGGGTTAGGATACTAGTATGCTCTCTCTGCAGCCTCTGTTCTTTTGGATCAAATTTGAATAACTTTAAATGCCAAATTAAATGTGACTTATTCTGACCCACTATAGGAAAAGAGCAAAAGGTGATTCAAGAAGGAAAATAGAGAATGCAATACCTATTTAAGAAAGATGATTTCAGAATCAGTTGGAAAAGTGAAATAGAAAGGCATATTGAAAGAGACTGAAAAGTTTGAGATTGTTTTTCTTTGTTTTTGTTTTTCACTTCATTGCTCAAAATGGTATTGAGGTGAAAAGGTCAGAACTAGGACAAGGATTATTCACCTTGGTCATTTCTACCTCTGTATTCTATAACCCACTTAAGAACTGGATCAGAGGAACTTCTAAAAACACGTTCAGTCAAGTCTTCCGCATTTGAGGCTTTATTGTACATTCCATACAAAACCCATAACAAATAGAGACTCAAAATTTTATTTATTTGTTTTAGGATGTGTGATTCCCCTAAAAGTGGCTTACCATATGTAGAAAAAACAGTCAACCGGTGTATGGAAAATAGAGTATTAAAAACTCCATATAGAAAGTAATATTTGAAGGAGGTTAGGGAAACATCCATTTCATGCCTGTGATTAGGAGTGTTCACTTGGTTTAAAAGATAAAGAGAGTGGTCCTTGTAGCAATCAGATAAATGGATTGATTATTGCATATAAATTAGCAGTGGAAGAAGCAGACTATAGGGCAGCATGCTTAGCTCTATTCCACTCAGAATGTGGAGAGAAACCAAGCCTATGATGGCAAGAATCATTTCCCTCTCCACCTCTCATCTCAAGGAATCCCTTCTAGTTGCTGCCCATGAAAGGCACTGTCTCTCCACTATTTTCGTTGACCTACCACTTTTGATTCCATGGCTGCTCATGACAAGAACTAGCAGAGTTTCTTGATGTCTAGAACTCTATTCTCCTAAAATACAGATTTCATTTCTTCAAGTCCTAGTTCACCCTTTCCCACCTTAGCATCAGCTTCCCATTGTGGGAATTCCCGTAGGAACCTGAGCCCTCAACCCTGGACTTGGCTGGAACACTTCAGATGGAGTGGAAGTTCTCACCAAACCTCAAACCAGAGTTTGATGCACCCCCCTCTCCTTGTCCCACATCTATCTTATAAGTCCCAACATCCCAGTGATTTTTCCCATACCACAACAGTTAAAGGCTATAGGACAATTTGCCACACTCCCTGGGCTCACCTAGGACTAGTGTGGTCCCGGGTCTTGCCTATCAATCACGTTTCCTGTGCACGTTCCATGAGTTTCTTCCATGGCACCTTTGCCTTCTCTCATGGAATGGGAATACTCACAGTGTATTACTTCACTCCCTCATTCACATGCATACATATGACGCCGGATGTGCAGACATATATGTTGTGACTAAAGGCTTTGTCTTGGCTCGCAGCCTTCGGGAGGAGCACAACAGATTAATTCATTGTGATTTTTAAAAATCATATGCATTCTTAATATGAATTATCTGTTTAATTAACACCTTCTGCCTTAACAAGGGGTGTTAGCATATGGAAGCATCTGCTGAGCTTGGCCTCCTGATGTGAAATGCAAGATTTCTGAAATTTAAACATTTGCACAGATATAGGAACACATTCAGTGGCTATGATCAGCACAGTTCTCATATGGCCAAATGGTTTTGTGGATAAAACTGTAAAAAGCATCACAATTCATGATGAGATAAACCCTTGTTCTGTGTGTAATTTCTAAGTGTTGTCTTGAGCTCCAGTCTGTAACAACTAATTATTCTCATCACCACAGCAATAGAATTTGTTAGACAGTTGGATTAACCAGGAAAAATTAGCATTGATTTGAGAAAGGTTTAGAAAAGATGTGATTTTTGTATAGCAAGGAAGAAAATTCATTGATGAAATGGAACGATAGCCCTCTAGACATTAAATAAAAATTATATTTGAGGAAGGATAGGGAAACATTAACTTAATGCCTAGGATTGGGAGTTTTCATTTAGTTTGAAAGGTCATGGGGGGTCACGCAAGGGGCTTGTAACAGAAAGAATGGAATGATTGTGATTTCTGATAAAATTAGTAGTGGAAGAAGTTGACCACAGGTCAATAGATTAAGTTATATTTCAATTGCAGCATGGTAAAGAGTGAAATCAAACCTATGATGGCAAGAATCAAAAAGAAATGTATAGATACCAGAAATATCTGAGGGGAGGGGGGGAGCTAAAATACGTGATTTACTCTTTGCATCCTCTGAAACTGTGAATACATTAATAGCATTAATAATAAAAGAGGTTTTAGAGAAGGAAAGAGGTCTCGTAATTGAGAGTAAGGATAAAATATTTTGAAATGTAGGAATATTTGGTTTTAAATATCGATATATGGGTAGAATATTTTTAAAGGGCCAAAATGAAAAAAAAAAAAAAAAAAAAGTAAAGTCAAACATCAATCAATGGAAATATTTAGAAAATCTGGATATCACTGGCAGGTAGACCAGATGCTGCAATTTTATATTTCTGCTGCGTAGCTTTTCCAATTTTATTGCTGAACTTGGCTCTTTCCAAGACCCTAGTATGTGCATGTGTGCCTGTGTGTGCCTGTGTGTGCATACGTGTGCATGTGTGTGCATACACTCAGGCTATTTCTGTCTTCTTGCAGCTCTTTTTCTGTTTTATGGTGCTGAGCTTCAGCACTGAAAAACAGACAAAGCAGGTTGAGTGCTAAATGGAGAATGTAAAAATAGAAGTAGCAGACTCAATGATGTGGTGAGATCTATAAAGCTTCAGGATTTGGGGAAGGGAGCAACTATTCTTTTCCAATATTTGCTTTAAAAATGTAATGAAGTAAGGCACAACCATTTGCCATAGAACTTAAATTAAAAAGTAGCAATTGGTTTTGAAAAATTCTTAGGCTCCAGTAACCCCCCCAAGTTATACTGTGTCCTCACTCAAACGTCCCTGTGGGATAGAGAGGGGGAGCTCAGCCCCAAGCAGGAGCAGGCTTAGACTTTGGGCTTGGGAACCTTGCCATCTGATAGTTGTGGTCACTGTAAGGATAAAGTAGGAGCAGACCAGAGCAAGACGGCAAATGGCTTCTCCAATGATCTTGGAGGCTTAGGAAAATACACATGTGCATGTCTGGGGGTGAAAATATCATTTAAAGGAAATTACAGTTCTTGATACTTAGGTGTAGTATAACTATAATTTATCTTATATGTCAGACTAAAGGAATAAGTAAGGGAACATAGAATTTGGGGGAAGAATTAAGAGAAGCTCAATACCAGACAATCTTGAGATTCCCTTGTTTATATAAGGGCCAACTGTTTAACCCTAATTATAACAGAATGGAAACTTTACCCACAGAGACAGGACTCGTGTCCCTTTCCTGAAATCCTCAAATAGGAGCTAATTATTTGAGTCTTTACTCTTGTTTTTGGTTTTGTGTTGTTTTCTTCATCCCAACTTCACATCCAAATAAAGTGACTCAAGGCGACTGGGCAGGCTCATTTTCCTTTGTTTTCCACTGTGAAGGTTTCGTGATCATTATTTCTCCTTTAGAGAGCCCTCTGTTTGTTATGCACACCCTAATTGCTGCCTCCTGTTTGATTTTTTTAAGACATTGATTTGTGTTTCCTATGATGCCAATTTTTACTTTCACTTTGATATTTTTTATTTGATTAGTAATAATCCTGTGAAATGATTTCTAGGTGGAAGCTGGGAGGTCTCAGTGAGTCAGTGGCAAGACAGCTCGGCCCTGGAAGTCCTTTCCTGGTCTACTCACAGCACTTCTCAGGCTCAGGCCCTCTCCTGTCCTGGAAACTGTCCGCAGGTCCCTCCTGAGGCCATTTCCAGGCGCTCAGCCCCTCCCCCCACCCGCAGCTCCTCCACTACCCTCCTTTCACCTTCCAGAAATGCCCCAGAGCACCTCACTTTCTTTCCTGTTTACTCCATCATGCCCCGGTCGGTTCTAGATGGTCTTGAAGGCTCCTAAAGCCCTGGACTGAATCATTAGCAACTGAGAAGGACTTTGGCTTTCTTTGAGAGCATCAGGTTTCAACTGGAGAGAGAAAGGAAAATCATTCAGAAATCACTTAAAACAAAGAAAATAAAACAAACAGCTAGCTTTCAATATTATTGTACCCCAAACATTTTAATCCTGCCACAAGTTCAATAAAATATTTACTAAGTGATATATATGCAGGTAAAGGTTTCTCTCTTATCACTTTCTACTATAGAGGGTGGAAAACCTTCCTTGCAGCTTCCTTGCAACTGTGAGGCAGTTCTGTGCTCAAGGGGAGGAAAGTTGACTAGCAATGATGGTAGAGGGTTAGGGATTTTGGGAATATTCTTTTTTTTCCTTATAAGATGATCAAATGGTGCTAAGTGTGGATATGATGCTTGGAGATGCAGCACCCTCTTTGTGACCACAAGGCAATGGGCGTGCAGATGGAAATTCATGCCATGAAGATGGAGAAGCAAAAAGATGGAAAAATCCTGGATCCTCAACAAACTTTGCCAGTCAAACACCTCCAGCAGTTGTCTTTCTTCTTCACTCCTTCCTGGGTCAGAGGAATTTGCTTGCTTTATTATTGTCTGTTGGTGTTTTGTTGCTTGTTATCAGACTCCTCCTAACACACTGTGTTCAAAGTGCTTCACCTGTCAAATCATCAGACCCAGGAGAACATGCACTGACCATCCCTGTAGCAAATACATGTGTGCTCCTTACACCCCTTCCCAGGCTGTGTCCCTCAATGTCAGCATCCCTTTGGTGAAAAACCTTTGTAACTTCAGCTGCATCCTTGGTTCAAACACAAATCTATAGGAGCATAAGGAGGAGAAGGGATGTGACCTTGATCTCTTCCCCAACTCCACAGAGGCCACTTGAAAAGGGTCATTTGCTGTCTATGGTTAAAATCAGTTGTGCAAATTGACATGGTCTCAATTTCTGTTCAAAGGACAAATTCGGACACATATGAATCCCTGCTTTGTCCAGGTTGAGATGTCTGGTTTCTTTATTGTATCCATGAAGTTTATTTGACTGAGAGTATCCAGGATGCTTTTGGAGAAGTCTCAAGTAGTGAGGGACAGCCAGGTACAGGCCTCCATCTGTGCTTGAGTAGCTAAGTTCCTTTCCCAGGGTTGGTTCCACCTCTAGATCCTCATCCGGGCTCTCAGCTTCCCATCACTTTGGTTGTCATTTCCTTTCCTTCCACCACGGACTCCCTGGTGTCTTAAGTATTGGGACTGAGGGGAACGTCTGTAGCTCATCACTTCTCATTCCAGCTGATGTCCTTTCCCACTTTGATCTACTTCATTTATTCCCCTAAAGTTTTCCTCTTCACTTAAAGCCTATTGCCAACTTCGAAGTTATCTTCTTCTTTCAAATATTCCTTCCTAGTGTGAAAGATTACCTTTTAAGACAAACGTGCCAGACATCATATACATTGCAAATACTATAGTTTGAATTCAGGTTCTTCATTTTAGACATAGCATGCTTGAAATTATTAAAAATGTGTAAGGTTATAACTATTTTTAGACTATTTAAATATTCAGTTCATACAACTGATTTTTTGTACCTCTAAAATTATATATCAGATTGGTCTAGAGAGGGAAAACTTATATTTCACCTGGGAATGATTGGATTCTTGCCTTTATAGTTAATTTATAAAAAAGTGAAAACTTAAAATTTCATGTATAAAAATTTAAACTATTCAGTAATTTTAAAATAAAAAAAGTCACACTACTTTTATTTGTATGACCTGGTGTTTCCCATGATCAGAGCAGTGCGTGCACTGTAATCAACCCAGTCATTCTAAGGTTGGATCTGTGCCTGCATAGTGGAGAGAATATGGGATGGCAAAGGTTTCAAAGCTGGGTTTACATGTCACCTCTGCCACCTTCTGTCTCTGTCATCCTCCGTGCATCCCTTCACCTTGCTGAACCTCAATGGCCTTAATTATAAATAGTGATAACAGCTATTTAGTATTTGAAAATACTAAATATTTGAAAATACTAAATGGTATTCTTTAAAAAAAAACTGTAATTTTTTTTTTATTCTTCAAGTCAACTTACTTGCATCTCAGAATAACTTAAAAGTTTGGAATCAATGCTTCCATTCTGTGCTTGTTTTTATTACAAGTCCTCCTCCTCCTCCCCAACCTATAGCTTCAGTTATTTGAGACTTAGAAAATAGATTGACATTTATGCCGTAGAACTTGTTAGCTTGTTGACTTAACTGCCTAAGACAGAGGGTTTGACGTATTTAAGCATTCAGATATAGGTTGAACTTGCTTGATCGGTGTTTTCTTCAGATTTAAATATTAAAAAAAAAAAATGGTCACCATGGTTTCTCTCTTTTCTAGGGTTAGAGGCATTTGTTGGAATCTTTTGTACTTAGCATCACAGTTACCTAAGCTCTGCCCGTCAAGTAGTCCAGTATGCCTTAGATTTCCCTGGTGTGATAACATCTTGGGCTCATATTTGAAACATTGCTGGACCTCTAGTTATAGACCCAGTGGGCAGAGAAAGGAAGCTGGGGTCAGGCAGAGGCTGCATGAACTCAGGTGCCTGCCACACATTGTGCTGTTTGGATCTGATTTTACCTGTGGCTCTGGTAGACATTGTCTTTGAACTTTGGTTTGTCTTGTGCTGACCTTTCAAGGTGGCCATGTATACTCCTGTGTTTTGCTCGGAGAGTTCTCTGGCACCACAAGAATCTGCTTAATCCACCCTGCCATTGATAATTCTTGGCGGCCTTGTTTTCTCTTGTTTCTCAGAAGGTTTCAGAAGGGCCGACAACTGGTCTTAGTGGTGATCTCAATCTACATCCTCTGTTGGGCTTCTGTCCTTCTGTGTCTCATTCTAAACCCCCTTTCTTCTGCTTCATGAGATCATCTATCAAATAAAGGGCCTGCACCCAAGTCCTTATCTGAGACTGCTTCCTGGGAAATCTAGCCAAGAACAGAACAACCTCATTCCAGCTGTGTTCTGTAAGGGGCTGCCTCCTGGTTATTCAGTGGTTCCATGGACAGTGCTGGAAGGGCACAGCAAGCTCACTATGCTGAAACCAGTGTGAGCATGCAGAGAACGGTTAATTTCATAGAGAGGTCTAGGTGGATAACAAGGGCAGTAATACTACTTTTGTTCTTCATGGGCAGCCTATTTGTAGTAGGATCCCTGCTGACAACTGAGAAAAGGTGATTTTTTTCTTAAAAGGAAGATGCTGTGGATATAGTAGATGGTCCAAGGCCAACAGTGGGGCCCTGGACCACCCACCAGTGGACTGGATTTGCTGAATGGAGGACCTCAGTCAGAACACTTCATGTGACACTGGTTCAACACATCAAGATAAAGTAAGGAATGCTGTGCTTCAGAAGCTGCATAAGAGTCTAAAACTCATGCAGGGAATGTGGATACTAAGCCTATTCACTAGGAAAATTCCTAGCAGTTGTGTATAGTGTTCAGTGATTTGTGACTCCTATGCTCCTGTTTTCCAAGTGAAAGGTATGGGTCACTTCATCTGCCCGTCCAGGGGACAAAGAGCTGTTGAAAACAGATTGGAATTCCTCTACTTTAAAAATATTGCCTTGTTTTGTTAATGTGGTAGAGGCACATTATATTCACAGGTTAAAAAAGAAGGCGGATTATTCCCACTCATCTTGGGACATCTGTTCCATTTCCATAGGACCACTAATGTTCTTCTGGCTCAGTGAGTATTTGTAAAGTCAGAATTCTTGTCATATTAGACTTCTATTCTCCATTGTCCATGTGTCCATCTGGAAAAAAAAATTGAGACGTTAACTTGGATCATCTATTAATAAGATAAAATAGAAGATGCTTTTGTTTCTCAGCTTTCTGAAACAGTCAAAATAGAACAAAGAGGAAACTAGTGTTACTTTTAATTTTCTGGTGCACACATAACTAGATAAATAATGACCATGGAGATGTTTTAGCTTTTTTCTTTTCTTTTCTTAATTAACCCTGGAAAATGAGACTATCCTGTGATACCTGTTGGGATATTAGGATTCATGTGAAAGTTTTGACACAGCAGCTGATTGGTCCTGGGAGTCCTAAGTCCATCTTCACACCCCAGCTGCATCACCTCAGGACAAGTGGATCTGGGGCAAGTCATCCAGTCTCCCCATTTCCCATTCTATTAATTGAGTGGTGAGCTTAAAACAAGCTCCAAGACCCTTTCAGGCTTCAACAATCTTATTCTAGCTCAGAAACAGCCCAAATGTTCATAAAATATTCTGGAATTGACAGTACATAAGTAATCAGATTCTTAAGTGAACAAAATGAGTCATTTTGGGGTATTTACACTAAACATTTAATGATCGTTTTATTCCTCTCGAAATGCATATTTATTTTTAGTCCATGCACTGAGGTGTAGATTTAAGTGTTGCTGGCATGAAGGCTCTGGCCATTTTTATAAAAGAATGATACTCTTGGGGGATTAAAAATTCTACCATGCAAAAAGGCCTGGGAAATGTAAATTATATTTCAGTGAACCGACTGATTTTGCAATTGTCAAATGCATTCACATTCACATTCACAATAGATTTCATTAGAGATTCTTAGCATATTTTTACCATATGATTAAAACTTTTATAATGTTTGAAGACATCTCTCCTAAAGGAAGAAATGCAACAGAAACAGATGTAGAAATCAAATAATATAATCTATATAATTTTCTAAAAATCATAAAGTGTTCTATGAATATAAAGAAGTAAGAAAATGAGGCACAAAGTAGTTATAAAAGTGTGAGAAATGTTTCTAAATAACCTTAAAAAGTCAGAGTGACCTGTTTGACACTGTGCTGTTATTTTCACTCTGGGTTTTCAGCAATCACAAGTTAGAATTTCATGCCTTACAGTTGCTGGTTTTACTAACATGCTGATATGGCCCAAGGAAGGCCAAAGTTGACCAATTTCTGTGGTGCAGAGTGCTGTGGGTCTTCCTAGGTCACCTCTTGGTGGAACTGCAGCCCTCTGTGTAGGATAACAAAGTCACCGAGCTAGGTGAGTGAGTGCGCCTTAGAGAAGGAGCATGCACTTGTAATGTATGGATAACTGGATGGAAATTGGGAATAACTGTACTAGAATATAAAAGCAATAGCACTACCAAAGATGGAGACCAAGTCCACAGAGACAGGACCATCTTCACAGAGATGGCATTGATCGTGGTGGAGACCATGAGAAGGTAATGCAGAGATTTATCAGCATGTCCCATACAGCCTGCTGCAGGCTGCCCCTAGCCACATCCTGCTCTCTCCAGGGGAATCTGTCAAGAGGCTCATAAGGGCTCCTCAGCCAGCCCTGGGTATCTCCATCATGAGGATCTGAGTCTGGAGAGTGCCAGGGAGAAAATCAGCACCCCGGCATCCTGCAGATTTTGGACCATTCAGTCATGATGAGGGAAAACGTCATGGGGGGTTCGACTAATTGCACCTCATCATGAGCACATGTGCTGATTTCAATGCTCAGTAAACCAGTAAATCTGCTGGCATAATAAATATTGAGTCCTAAAAATCATGCATGACTCATAAAGGAAAAATAAAAACCAACAAAATAAAATAATGAACTTAGAATAAAGAATGCATTTTAGAGATGAGCTATTTTATTTCAAAATTGTTACTTGGAATTGCTCTCCTAGTTACCTGTGGAGAAAAATATTTTACTTTATCTCTCAATAATCAAGCTACTTGTTCTCATCCTTTCTGGCCAATCATTCCAGGCTTAGTTGAAGCAGGCATTTTAGGTATAATAGGAGCAGACTCTGCACCGTGTGCATGACGGAGGAGTTAAGATCCAGGAATGATGAGAGGTAAGCTGTACTTGGGAAACGGCATTATTTTTTTCTTCAGTTCTGGTGTTATAATTCTGTGCCCCATGTCAGCCTGCTCCCTATGTGCAGAAGGTAGAATTAGATTCAATGAGGCAATAGAAACATCAGCATTAGAATATAGATTCCCAGAGTTGCACTCAATCGCTGCATTCACTGAGCCCTGTTATTTCTGAGGCGGTTCTGAGTGAGTCTGAGCATCTTGCAGGCATGTGAGACATCTGTCAACCAGGCCCAGAGAGGGAGTGTGTGTGGACGTAACCTTACGCTCTATGAATATTCATGTTTCTAAACAGATGATTTTTAAATAATGTAATAAGCATCTACTAAATATATATTAAGCAATCTTTTATACAAGTAAATCCCAAAATAAAAAAAGGAAAGAATGGGTATGGTATCTGTGCAAAGACCTTGAAAATATATAGCCTGATACTTCATTAGGATCATTGTCTGACAGTCTCCCACCCATGTAGATTTTCTGTATGTCTGCACTGAGAATCAGTGATCATTTTTGAGTAGATATAAGCAGCATTTATTATCATAATTATCAATAGAATGCTTATACTTCTAAGTCTGAACTTAATATGCAAAAATCCCTCCCAAATACCAATCTCTCCAAATGAGGATGACTGTTACTCCTGATTTTAGTAACATACAACCTTGACAATTTGTAGAGGACTAAATGCTCTTTAGAGGCAATCTGTTTTCTGTTGGTCAATGCCATCGACTTCAGAAAATATCTGAAAAAAGGGATGGCTGCTTTTTTTCACAATTTTACCACAAAGTTCTTCTTTATTTCATTAAAACCAATTAGGCATATTGCAAGGACAGAGATTAATACTGCTAAATGTCAATGATGTGTCTGCTTTGAAAAAACGATTGAGCCCAAGAGTAAATAGCAATACAATAAAAATGCCCCGACATCTTGCTTGCAGAAATGCGGAGAGCTGCGAGATAGCAGGAAGAGTAAAGAAGGAGATAATAATGGTTGATCACTAAATTGATTTCAGTAGTTTATGTTCCCGGAAAATCAACTAAATATACTGACAGAAAATAAAGAGAATCCAAAAGAAATGGTGGGAGGTTGTGGCTGGTGGGTACAATCTCTGCCAGAAGTGGACACTCTGGACATTACTCTCAAGCATGTGTTGACATGAAATAGTGACCTTTCCTCTTCTTTATGGCTTAAAATTTCATTAATTAGCAACATCTGTAAAAAGCCTTGCTGTCCTTTAGGCACAAGGACTGTGTTGGTTTTTTTTTTTTTTTTCCCTAAACCCTAGAGTCTATAAGAAATTCCTCACTATGCAGCAAAACATCACATAACAAAAAAAGGGTTTCCTAGTCAAAAACTAAGGGGACTGGCCAGGGGAGGGATCAGCAGCTATGACTGGGGGTGGCACTTTCCCCACCATCTCCTTTCCAGGCCCCACATACTAAGAAGTAAACTTAAGAAATGCTTTTAAATGACACACAGAAAAGCAGAATAATATTCTGTGAGGTGTGGCAATTACATGAAACTCACACACGATTGCCCACAAGTAAAACTGAGCAGGAACACAGCCACGTCCATCAATTTCTGCCTTTCCCACGGTGTCTTGTGAGCCGCAGAGGCAGAGTTGAGCCAGAGAGAGAGTGGATGGTCCTCGCAATCTAAGAGTTACTCTCTGGCTCTTTAGAGAAAGTCCCTGTAGACACTTGGGTTAGACAGCTGTCTAAGAAGGAGTTTGGGGCTTTAATTTTAGTGATGGACTATTTTTTTTTTTTCTTTGTTCACAAATAATGACGAAGAAAGGAAGGCAGGCCGGTGAAAAGACAAATGAAGAAAATGGGAAAAAAGTTGAGTTTTATTTAGAAATTGAGAAGTTGATGATCATCAGTCAGGATTGTAGAGAGAGATAGAATATGGTGATGGTAGGATGGGGGCATTTTGTTGGGAAATGACAAGTACAAATTTGCAGACCAGGTCAGCAGCTTAGCAACTACTGCCAGTGTTGAAGCTGCAGCCTTCCGTCCAAAAACAGACTGCAGGAGTCCTTCCTGTGAATGTCCTTCATGGTGACATCAGACCGATTTGTGACCAGACAAGTGGGTGCTGTGATCTAGCAGCAATGACATATGAAGGAGCCATCGCATTCTGGAATAACGAAAACAGGGTCAGTGAGGCTAGTTTTCAGGGACATTGGTCAATAGCTTTTCTATTGAAACAGAGGCCAGTTGGATCTCTCTGTCTCATTTTCCAATTGGAAATAGCCACACAATACATCGAAGAAGGAGGAAGATGTTGAAAAGAATCTTTATTCATAATTTAGAACAATGAGTCAACCCCAAATTTCATAAACATAGGCCATGAATTAGAGCTTGGGAAACTTTTCTCCCTCATTTTTCAGGATCACATACATATTTTTCAGGACTATGCTTCAGCATGTTTGTGACTCCATTCACATATAGTGATAATAGACATAAAAGTTATTGTGGTGTCTTAACATAGCATGGCTTCCATGAAAATTGCTTAGATGGGTGACTTTTAAATGACAGGAATTTTTTTTTCCTCATAGTCTGGAGTTCAGAGTCTCAGGAGAAGTTGGTGACCAAGTTGCTTTCTCTTGTGACCTCTCTCTCTCCTTGCAGATGGCTCTCTTACTGTATCCTCACTTGGTCACCCCCTGCTTTGGGTGGCGTCTGTGTCCTCATCTCATTCTTTTACTACGCATATCGGATTAGGGTTCAACCATATGTCCTCGGAAAATCTTGCAGCAGGTACAGTCGTATTTTGAGGCACTGGAGGCTAGGATTTCACATGAACTGGGGGATGGAGACTCAATTCAGCTCATATCATCTGGCAAGTATTTTCCATCTGCTAGTGGAGAATTAGTAGATCTGATCTTTTTTTTTGACCTAAAATGCTTTGCTGAACCCAGCCCTGGTGAATACTAGGTGAGTGCTCTAGTCCTTTGCTACTGAGCTTCTGTCATACTGACTGCTCCCCATCAGGATCAATGCACATTATCATTTTACTGAACAATAAACTCTGGGATGAATCCCAGAAATCTGTAATTTAGCTAGCCTTCCAGGAGGTTGTAATGTATACTAAAGTTTGAGAGGACAGGTCAGAGAAGGTGAGAATGCAGAACATTGAAATATAATGTGTAATTTCCTTTATAGAAGTCAAGGAAGTCAATATGGCTACTTACATTAGCATGGGGCAAACAGGAGAAACTTTCAGGAAGAAGCCATTTGTCATCAATTTTTAATAAAGACAGAAACCTACTTTCAGATGACCTTAGCATTTTTTTTTTTTTTTTTAAATCATAAGTAAGTACAACATTCACCTGCTGGCTTTTAATTTCTTTCAAATGGGTCTCAAAATCTGTCACCACCTGTTAGGCAAAGGTCACCCAAATCATAGCATACATTATACAACTCGGCAGTAAGGAGACAGCTTCGGGTTCAACACTATTACAGTGATATTTAAGCTGACATCGTGGCTTCTCAAATTTCAAGCCCTCTGCTAGATCTATGATGAATGCTGTATTCCGACCCTTTGCCTTTAGACAAGAGACAAATAGTCAAGCTCCTGCTTAGCAAAACATAGCTGGGTGGATGAAAGTGCAGGCTTTGCAGAGGAAATGCAGGTTCACATTCCAACCTTTCGCTTTTGTATGTGGCTTTGCACGGAGTGCTTCATCCCACTGTGTCTCGCTCCGTGTTCTCCTCTGCAAAACAAGGATGATAACAATTAGGTGACTGAAGTGTTTGAATAAGGATCGAAAGAAATCACCTAGCCATATGCTTGCACATTAAAAGGAGTCAGTAAATGCTAGATTTTTTTTTCTTAGTGGGATTCACAGCTCTGTTTCTATTTTGTTAATATCGTTTCAGTACAATAGCATATCCCAGGACAACGATTCATTTAAAATCAACAGGTGAGATGCTCTTTTGATCACCAGTGACTTCGACAGGTGAACTGTTATAATTTACTATTTTATTAGAAAATGCACTATTCCACAATATTAAGGGCACTGCATTCATAGGGGCTATTGCACACATAGGGTTCCAGACCTGAGGTGCAAACAGCTCTTTCCATCATCAGAATCTTCTTTAGTGATGTTCATTTTCCTACAACTAGTTATGGATTCTACTGAAAGATGTTTAGCATCAATGCACAAACATATAGACCAATACAATCAAAGGTACTTTCCCAGACTTTCTAAAGTTCTTGCACACACTGAGAAGAGGGTAGAAATTACTTTCTTCTGGATCATCTGGGATTGAGAAATCATGATATTTTCCTGCATACTTTTAAGCAACCGGGGCCTTTCTGAGACCTTAGTCTGCTCCAGGAGCCTTATTTCCACCATGTCTCCTGAGATTTAATTATTATAACTACTTCTGAACTTTTAAAAGCTGCTACTCTCCATCTGCCATTATCTACTCTACCCATTGTGGATCCATTCCCTTCATGATTGGTTATAGTGCAGACGCATATTTTTCAACAGCAAAACCTCTTTACTTCCTACCTTGTAAAAACAATGCATAGACATTTTTCTTTAAATAAGTTGTTACTTTTTTTTAAGTCTGGAATTTCAAAAAGCAGAAACATAAGGCAGACAAAGAGAGAAACAGTTGTTGACCTTATGTCTGCAGTTATTACAACCTTACAACGAGCTGTATTCTTTGACTAAATATATTAAGCCTGAAGCATTCAGGAGTTATTCAGAGACTCATCACATATAGTAATTTTTACATTTCAAGACATGAATACAGAGTTGAAGCTTGGAAGTCTTACTAACAGAAAACCCAACTAAGACAGGCTGTTAGTTCCTAAATTCTAAGCCTCCTCATCTAAACCTTTGATATATGCCAGCTTTTGCCCTCCTGCCTGTGTAGACATAAGAAAGACAGTCAAATTTCTTAGGAAGACACCACAGGGTGGATAATAGTGGAGGCTTTGCAGACACATCTATCAGCTCACATGCATTTTTATTCCTTTTCAAATTGTATATGTTGGTTTATTTGAATTGTTTCAGTCATCTCTCTTGATAACTTCCTGTCGATGGCTCCATGCTTGGGATCCACAGGTCAGCTAGAGGATGTCTGGTATGGTTTTTACTGATCCACACTTTAAACATTCCATAAAATGCAAACTGAGGATGGTCTCTACATTCCCACCTAATTCTGAGAGTGCTAACACCGTTCTCTCTGAATCCGGTCCTATCCTCAGTCCAAGGGAAAAGGGGGGAATGTGGTAAAAAAAGACATAATAGGCTGATTGCTGATTTATGCACCCAAGTCAGACACCTTACCAGGAGATGGAGGTGGGGCAAACCCCAAAACCCACACAGTGGGGAGTCTAAGAAAACCTGAGGTCCTGTGATAAGAAAGAGGGAGGTGGCGATGGGATAGCAAACCCAAGTTCATGTCCAGGGCAGAGTCTCTCAGATTGTGACAGGTCCAGGGACAATGGCTTCCATCTAGTCCCCGTGTGGCCATGCGGCCTACACTCGGCTCCAGGCCTGTGGTGCATGTTCATAGTGTAGAAAGTTTTTTCCTGATAGAATCTGGCTTTGAAAAGAAAAACCAACTTTCTGTAATTGGCAGAATGTGAAGAGAAACTGAAAGGGAGAAGGAGAGGAGCTGACACATTTGGAGGTAAAGATCTCAGACTTTTCTGTTATGAATATCTAGGGTCAACTCTATGATCTTCTTTTCTTTCTGTTGGAAACATCTTTCCAGACCTTACTTGAAAATCAAAGGGATTATGCACAACTTCCCAGCAAAAGTGGTGAGGACCAATAGCTGAAGCCCACTCTGCTCTAGAGGTCATCTGCCTTCCCGAAAAGATGTGAATGGGGTCAGAACCTCAGTGGAACTTAGTCAAATAGATTGTTTATACAAACTCTTTGATCCTGTGCTTGCCGACTTTATTTTATTTTCAGGTGGTGTAATAAAGCATCTCTTCAATCTGTTTTGCTCTATCTAACCCCTAGGTTAGGTGTTACCCAAGCTTTCTGCAAGAGCTTCCCCATTTACTACTTGAAAATCCATTTTCCTCATCAGTTTATAACCTTAAATTTTTTGATTTATCTACAAAAAAAAAAAAAAAAAAAAAAAGAAAGAAAGAAAGAAAAGAAAAACTCTAAATGGTTCACTTGCCTTCAGCTCTGTCACCATCACATAATCCCATCATCTCGAGCATCGCAATTGTCTTCTATGTCCTGCCTGCCAACACAGTCTCTTCTCCTACTGATTCCTCTTGAAAACATGCACCAGGTCGTGGTACCCTGCTGCTCTCAGCACACCCTGAACCCCTCTGCATTTCCCACACTGCCTGTGGACTCCATCCTTCCTACCCTTCCAAACCCAGCACCCGCATTGCTCAGGATACCCAGGTCTCCCTGAACCCTGACTTTGCTCCTGTATTGCAATGCCTAAAATGGTCCTTCTTACAGGGAGCTCCTTGTTTCCCACTGTTAAGGTCTGGATTCAGGGCTCAGCTCTTCAAGGAATTCTTCTGTGACCATTTAATCCTTCCCCAGTTGTTCCGTTGTTTTTAATATTTATCTCATATTTGTAAGTCTTGATATCTATTTCTCTATCTATATATATATGTCTCTCTCTATATATACATATATATGTTTTCTTGCTTACGATCTATGTCAGTGAGAGTATAGACATATTCACAAATGTACTATATCTATATTCATTACTGTGTTCCCAATGTGGCTCATAGGAAAAGCCCAATAAATATTTTTGGATACTTAATGTTTCATTAGGTATTATGGCTCCTTAAATAACTTAAATAGCAGATGACAGGAAAAATTGCTGCACCTTCTCCTCAGACCACAGGAATTGGTTTATTTGGGTTGTACAGCCAAAGGCAGCCCCCGCACACCTGCCTGCCCCTTTAGGGCCAGAACAGGAGGCCAGTCCTAATAAGAAAACCTTACATTTTCTGAAATTTTGTGAAAGGACCAAATAGTTACATCAACATTTCTTGTGACTTGAACAAATTGAAAGCAAATGTAAATGAACCAAGTGTTAACCTTCAAGCCATTATTGTAGTATATAAACTTTAAAAGAGGCATTGTTTGAAAAATACAACACTAGATCAACTGACAGAAAAGCAATATTTTCTGAACAATTAAGAAAAGAAACTCAGGATAAGAATTACTTGCCTAAGCAGGTCTATAATGCAGATAAATTTGGCTTGTTTTGGAGGTAGATGCTCAGAAGACTTATTTATTGCAGTTCAAAATATTTATTTAATTCTATTTTTATCACTTTGCCCACAAATCTATTTCATGCCATTGATTTTATAAACAAGAGTCTTGTCATAACTTTTTCTAATTTACACAAGTCTTAGATTGGGAAGAATTGCTGGTATATCTATCTATATTATAAGAGTGCTTATAGTGTTATTTTACTTCATAATTTAGGGTACAAATATTTATCCCTGATCAATTCCTAGAAGAGAATTCTCTAATCGCCATCTGTAGGTAGATCTGGTTTAAGAGATCTACTTTGAGAGATCTAGTGTGAGCGTCTGCCTTGTTCTTCACATTAGATCTAACTGCTTCCATTCACAAACTTAAGGATCTCCTGGCTTGGAGCAAGAGGAGACTTCCAAGTAAATGCCCATTTTAGAGGAAGTCTGGTTCAAGGGATGCTTTATCTTAGATTTGTTTGCTGAAACATGAAACCCTTTCAATTAAGTGTAATATAGTAACTTGAATAAATCCTCTGTCTAGTTGGGGCCTAGAAACACCAACCTGGTAGACCCAAGACCCAGAGACCCCCATGCTTAGTGTCAGCTCTTTTACCCGTTATCTTACAATGTCATCACTCCCAGAACACAAGTACACCCTAAGCAGCAGGTGCCTTGTAATCATGCATTCCCCTTCCTTCAACTCAGTTCCAGCATAAGCCAAATTGTTCTCTCCGGTCTGCTTTTTCCTGATGTGATGGCCACTCCCCCCTGTGTCAAATGATCTCTTCATTGCTCCATTCCAGAAACAAGGGTTGTGGTTTCTTCTCCTCTGGAGAATTGACAAAGTGACTGCCATGACTAGCTCTGTACAAGAAAAGGTGAAAGGACTCTGGCAAGTCCACTGCAGACAAAATGATCGATGAAAGACTGTACCACTTCTTCATTCCTGGAAAACAAGGCATGTCCACCTATGTTTGACAAATTGGCCGGCCTTCTAAAGCACACCTTGTTAGGGAAAGATCAGTTTCTACTTATTAAAACACAATGCCAATGCATGATACAACATTGCAACCATAAATGTTTATGGGCTTAATAAAGGATCTTCAAAATATACAAATTAGAGTAAATACAGATAATTCCACTGAAGTAGTAAAAGATTTTAACTATCAACTTTCAGTATTCAGAGAGCAACTCCAGACAGGATGGTATTGGTATGAAAATAAGAAAGTCTAGAAAGAGATCCACACATATATGGTAAATTGACTTTTGAGAAATGTGTCATGGAGAATTAATGAGTAGGTGGAATTTTTACCAGCAAATAGTGCTAGAACTGGAGAAGTCACAGGAAATGGGAGAAGCAAAGAGAGACAGGGATAACTTATGTCATGCCATACAAAAAAAATTAACTCGAAAGCAATATGGTAGTGATGGATTTTGATGGACTGAGGGATGCTGAAGCATACTTCTGAGTGTGTCTGTGACAGTGTTTCCAGCCAAGATTGGTATGTGGGTGAGCAAACTGTGAAGGGAAGACTCGGCCTGAATGTGGGTGGTACCACTCAAACAGGCTTGGAGTACCCTTGGAACAAAAAGCAGAAGTGATAGACTTTTCTATTGATTGCGCTGATGATCTCACAGGTGTGTCCACCAAAGCCCATTAAATTGTATACTTTCAATGAGTGCAGATTATGGCACAAAAGATAAAACTCAATAAAGTCAGTTTAAAGGTAGCCATGCTAGGACTTGAGTTCATGATTGGATGATTGGATTCAAAGCCACCTTGCCAGTTAGTGCTCAGCTCTCTCTGTAGGCATATTATACAAGTTCGCGATGCACGCTGGGAGTTCTGCTGATGTGGGAGAACCACACTGGACCCACTGGTCCTGTCTCCCTCACAGAGCTACCTCTGCATCTCCGGCTCATCATCTGTGCGCTCTGAAATGCTAGAACTGCTGCTTTTGGAGAATACGTGATTGGCATTATCTCAGGCTGCTTAATCTATTTTTGTTTTCGTCCCTGTATACATACCAATAAGCTATGCAAGATTCCACGATGGAAGGAGAAAGAAGCTAAATGAATTTATTTCAGTGGATATTGCCATTTCCCCGTCTGTCTCTATTCCTGTCATCCTTGGGCTGTTAAATCTTGTGCTCAGAGGACCCTGTTCTTTGTCCCCTACTGTATAAAGCACTCTTTCACACAGTGTAGGCTTGCATCATACTCTGATTAGTTGATATCTTGCCAGAGAAAACGAGTCTTGAACTTGTAGAAAATCAATTATGTAGTTATTACATGTCTGTCTACTTTTAGAATTGCCCCTTTAAAGTGCCCATTTGTTTTATTACTTAAAAATGCAAGGATAGTAATTTCAGTTTAGTAATTCGAGCTAAGATTTAATTATGAAACCATTCTTCCTTCCCTTTCACAGAAAAATAAATCAAGAGAATTTTTCATGTGGCTAAAGAAGAAAGGGATCGTGAACAAAGTGGTGAGCATTACCTTGGCAACATAATATTTGTATTTATTCACTTATTGAATTTTCCACCAGATATTTTTCAATGTAGCACTTTGAAAATGCTGCTATTTTTCTTCCTTGGATTTATTTATATCACATTTACATGTGTTTAAATTTAACTCCACAGAGGATTCGATTGCTCTTTTTGTCGACTACAAAAATTTGTTTTGAGGGTTTCAAACTCACTTCTTTTTAATTGTTATCCTTGCGATTGATTTAAACAGTATATCACCCACCTTTCCTCCTTTTTAGCTGACTCTTGTAGGTGTATCAAATGCTCTTAGTTCTTACATTGCAATCACTTGCTCTCTTGAATGTCCCTGTCTTTTTCATTATCCACATTGCAAGATTGGCCTTTGCAAAAGTTACCATCTTGCTACCATCCTTTTGCTGTCTTCCTTTTCTCAGATGTTCCATAATTCCAACATTTAATTGCTATGCCAGCATCTTTATTCATTTCCTACTGTATTTGTTCAAATGATGAAAATGAAAGTAGAAATTGAGAGAAGAATATTGATAATATTGGTTGAGCAATTCTTCAAAGAACATCATCCATATTTGATGCACTATTTTCTTCCTGAATTATTAAGGTTTTAAATTTCATAATCATCATTATTGTAATAGAAAATACAATATTTGGCAAAACATGGAATGAAAGAATCTGAAGATAAGTATTTTGTTCAGTTTTATGGGACAGAATTTTCTCTGTTATCTCTGATTAAATATCATGTTTTTTTAGTGTTAAATATACTCTCTTAATCCATACCTGGTTCCTAGTTTCATTGTGTTTAACGAGCAATTGAGGCTAGTGAAGACTTATTTAAATTTACATTCCCTTCCATGACCCAGCATTCCTTAATTTATTTCTGTAGCAGTTAAAATTTAGGACTGCAGAAGCTGCTAAATTTGTGAGAACTGATTTTTATGAAAAATATCTAAGATAATTCCAAATAATATATATATATATTTTTTTTTTTTTTTCAAATCAGGGTTATAAGGAAGCATAGACAATTTCACCAATCCCAGTGCACCTCAGGGATGGACTGACTTGCTGTTTTATTTGGGCAGAAAGAAAACATAAAAAGGAAAGAGGCCAGATGAACCCTTTTGCTGCAATTAGTGGTGATGCATGTAGTGAGCGGCTAAGTATCCGTGACTAATCGAGATAGACAGGGCTGTCCCCTGCTAATCACCAAAGATATTGGCCTGTCCATAGGAGAAAGGAGTGATGATATCAGAAAGAACAGTCAGCTATTACCAGGGCAAACTCTGTCAAGAGTGTCTGGAGCGATAAGACCAAAGGACAGAGATAAAATTTATAGCAGTGTTAATTATCTTTAAATAAGAGGCATTTTATGCACTTGTAGATTGCATGTTAAGATTCTCTGCTTTCTCTTGCCAGATGCATTTTTATAAAGATCTCCTAATTTATTAAGTCACAAAATTCATATCATAAGTTAATTGTAGTTAACTAATAAATATTAAATATTGTGTAGTTTCTCACAATATTTTGAAACACTTTAAACTTTTTAACTATTCCTTATTTTCTAAATAATAATTCTAAATTCTAATTGTAGTCCAGTATCAGATCAAGCACAGAACAAAGGATGCAGCCAAAATAAGCAGGTGGATTGAATTTCTGACATACAGGAATACAGTTCTGTTTGCTTTCAGACTCCCATTATTTATGTAAACATGCAATTAAGTTTTAGTTCATAATTCATAAGTGATTTCTTTCTGCCAAACACAGGTTTAACTTTTAAGTTTTGCTGTGTTTGCTGAGCCTTCTAGTTAGATTCCATCTTGGGCTTTAGCAAATACCTTTGTCAGGGAATTGGTTGTTGAAAACTAACTTTTATGTTGGTAGTCATCAAATCATTTTTGGAAATGCCTCTTTTTCAGGATGGTTGTTTAATCTGTCTACTCAAAGAGAAATACAAAAATTTATAAAGGTAATCATTCATAAATCACTAAGTTTTCAAATGGCATAATTCCAATAGTCTCAATACCCTCTAGGAGTCTGAGATGGCAGAGAATTCAGCAGGACTGAGGTGGTATGGTAGGAGTGGTCCAGGGAGAGGCAAAGGTTTGGCCAGAGACTCCTCACTGGTCTGATTTTGCCTATCAGCTCCTAGGAAAATGCAAAGCACATTAGAGAAGAAGAAGGGATTAAGAATGTTAAGGATGCAAAGGGAGAACTTCCTGCCAACAAAGATACAGGATGCTTAACCAGGGGAGCGTCATAGGTCAGAAGATGCAAAGTGGCAGACGTGCAGGATGGGCAAGTCCAGAGACTGAAGGTACGACCTGAAGACCAGGTAATACAATTTTGCTGGGAATGTGATTCCTGCAAAATGAGCAGATTTCAGTTGCTCTTGCCTTAAAATAAAAAAATTGCAGGTAGCTACATGAGAGGACAGATGTGGTCATTTACTCCACTGTAGTAACAGTTTTACTATCTGTATGTTTCTTATGGCATTGTGTTGTATACTTCAAATACACATGATAACATTTACTTATTTTTATGAAGAGATGGTTTTAGATGACGATTGTAAATTAAGAACTCTTCCCATGGTCACAGGTAGGATTTCGCTCACCTTTATTTAGAATGAATGTGTGAATCTTGGGGAATCCGAGCCTATAAAGACCTAAATCCACTTTAATATATATATTTTTTTAAACAGGGAGGTTTACAGGCAATGTTGTAACTAGTTTGGATTTTGAAGGAGGGATGGTTTGTGAGAGGAAGAGCAATCTATGCTTTGGACATCATGTTGGGAAGCCAGGATTTTACCTTCAGGTCTGCAAAATATGTGCTTGGAACAGTCAGTCAGTAGGTCCTTTGAATGAGCTGGTAAGCAGGAGATCTGCGATTATCCCACTGTGATGAAACGCTTTACATCCAGAAGATGTTTGAGGTCCTGCACTTGAAGTGACTTGTCAGAAATATGCCCTGGATTTAGTTACAGGCTGCAATGCATATCTTACGGAACTATGATTATATTTGACACGAAATAGGTGGGGATACTGGACAGTGATTTCTACAAAAAGATTTTAAACACAGGGCAAATGGTCAAGACCAACTCAATAGAAGGCTTCTCATTCCACCGCTTGTGAATCCTCTGCCAAAATCCCTTCCTCTGTATTCCTACATTTCATTTCAGTAACATTTTCCTTTACATTATCTTGATAGCTTAAAACCTGCCTGAATATGTGAGAGAACGTGGCTGGACATAAAGTATGTAAAAATAACTAAGAAGTTCAGGAAGTTCCCGGATCTAGCTTGCCGGCTTCTCTAACAAAGACTCGGATACTGTGTGGAGCAGAGCCCTGTCCACTACTCCTGCCTCTCCAGTGTATCTGCCATCCTTCTGTGTCTCCCCAGGCTGCCTTCTTGCCTGCCCTGGAATATTGCCATACCTTCCTAATGTCTCCCACTGCATTCCTAGATCCTTCTCCATTTTCTGCACACTATAGCTGAAGTCATTTCTCTAATGTACAATTGTAGCATCTCTATTTAAAATCTTACCATTCTTCCCTCTCTTGCTTAGTAAAGAACTCCAGGCCTTTCTCAGCCTCTCTTTACCTCTCCAGTCTTCCCTTGCTTCATTAGCACAAGTATTTTTGCTTCTAGAACTATGGAAATCTCTTCTGCTCCTCGTCTCTACCCTGTTCTTTGCCACCTGGCTGATTCCAAATTCTTCCTGCAAGTTTCAGTCTGGATATCACCTTTTATGGAAAGGCTTGTTGTTCCCTTTAAACTAATTTTCATATTCTTCCCTTTGTCCCAACCACCCTGTACTTGGTTTTGCCTATTTAAAATGTTCAAAGGATCCAACGATCACCTGCATCTTTCCTCAGAGCACAATGTCCATGCTTGGGGACATTGTCCATTTCTTGGACATGACTTGGGCATGATTGTGGCTTCAGAGTGTAGCCACTGCCTGGCCCAGTGCAGATGATGGATAAGTGTCCAGTAACTGAAGCAATGTGACACTACTACATAGCAATTTCTTAGTTTCCTTGTCAAGAGGGAAATAACAACATCAATTTTAGATGGTTTTCTAGGCATCGAACTTTGGTTTATCCTGAAATAACCAAGAGAGTGTCTGATATATTAAACTGATCACTGTGTCACACTCATTTAGAAATTTTTCTGATCCAGCTCTCCAGAAATGTCCGCCCTATCTTTAAATAGTCCTTTCTCTGGCTCTTAGCTCCTCTCAGATGTGGACTTCACCTTTGGTCTCATTGTGAAACCCTCTTGTTCCCACAACCACATCCACAGGGACTGAGACCTTTTTTTCTAAAGAATATTTTGTCTCCTGGTCAATCTGGGTTATCAAAAATGACACATATGACTGTCTGTCAATAACATATATGCAAATGAATATAAAGCAAAATGGTTTATGATAACCTCTCTCTCTATATATACAATATGTATGTAGCATATGTATGTGTGTGTATATATATATTATATATATATGTTTGGGGAGAGACATATGTGGTCTCAGCTGTTATATAAAGGATAGTGTATGATTAGACAATAGGCATTGCAGGCTACCTTAAAATTTAATAGGTATCAAAGCATCAGTGTATTTTTATGAATGACAAGTCAAATTCAAAGCAAATAATTGCAAAAGCTCAAATGTCTTTGAATTTTATTTTTATTTTTAATAATTAAACACTTACTTTACAAGTCTTTTAAAATGGAATGATGTAGGCTCTGTACACAGTGATTCACAGACTGTTTTATAATGATGCGGTTGGAAAGGAGACGAGTGAGATACAAGGCTGTCATTTTATGCAGGTAGATTTTTTTTTCCTTCTATAACATTGGTATCTTCTTTATTTTCCCCCAGACAGCCTTTGGGTAAGTGACATTTCTAGAAGCCACCAGAAGACAGATAACAACATCTGATTACTTTAGGGTTAATCGTTAGCAACATGGTTGTACTAGTGACATTGTTTATAGTGTCCAATTAAATGCCAATTTAATGACACTCCGCATTTAAACTGCGGTGCAGAGCCTTTGTGTAGTTCCAGCCCAGAGGATTGACCAGCTGTCCACCTTGCTGACCCTCCGCATGCCTTCCTTCCATGTTTCAAGGATACAGGTAATTGCTCGTCCTGAAGGAGACCTAAACCAGTTATTGTCTGGCTGCATCCACAAAGCCTCTCTTAATAGTAAACAAACTGGCACTTTTCACCGCATCATGCACCCAACAGCAAACTGGGTCTGGGCGTTAATATGTCAGAATTTCTGTTTCAGGAAGCCTTGGCTGAATATCCTGCTCAACTTTTGCAGTTTTTTATTACACCTTGCATTCTGAGTGTGATGACGGCCGCGTTACCACTGACTAAGCAGCTGCAGGGTTACCTCTTCCACCCAACCAATCCACTTGGGCTTTTGCAAATAGGGTTTTCAAGCCCGAAGAGTCTTCCCATTCCAACAGCGAGAGCATGTAAACTGACCAAGCAATAAGACACAGCTACAGTGAGACTGCAGCTCCTGATATCTGCATCTGAAGAAAACAATTTGAACCAAAGTGCTGCTACTGAAATGTGTCTTTTACTAATAGACTTCTATAAATATATCCTGTTATGCTCCTCCAAATACTCTTAGGTGAAAGAAAATAAAATTAAGGCCTTTTTGATCTTCCTCACTGATGCACTTTCTACTTCTTTGAATATATTTTTAGAGAAGAACTTGAATGGAAATAGATTTTGAAGATACCAATAATACCCTCCTCCCTACCCCTTTCAAAAAATACAGTAGATAAGAGGGGACTGTGTGACAAGCGTGTTGTTTCTGCTGCTGCTGATAGATGGGAGAGAAGGTGTCCATGTTGGAGAACTGCTGAATCCAGTGGGAAAGTCGGCTAGGAAAAGAGACAATGCAGAGTAGAAGCGATAGTGGCCTTGCCCCGGGTAATACAGGGATAGAAAGGAGAGAGATTTCCCACCAATACAAGGAGTAAAGAAAACAAATACAAGAAAAAAACGGATTGAATTGCCAATCTGAGTGACTTCAGTTCCTGGTTCATATAACGGTACTGTCAGCTTCCAGAATATAAGTTTTTAAATACACCATATATCACCTTCCAGGGATGTCTGTGCTGGTAGGTGGTGCGACAACAGTATCAAACCGAGTCAAGTGAGAATTAACCATCTGATTTAAACTCCCCAGCACAGCACTTGGCAGCCTTGGCTTACAGCCATATATAAACATTTGCATAATTAGTCAGTAATTATTATTGATGGAAGAGGGTCAAATGATTTTCACTAAGAATATATATATATATATATATGAAAAAATATAAATATGCATATATAAAAAGAGTTTGAGAGAGAGAGAGAGAAAGTGAAGAGCGTCTTACATCAGATATTAATACTGTGGAAGAGCTTCCAAATAACTCAACTTTATGGGAAGTCACATTTTGAGAAATTCTCTTTCTTAAAATTTTGTTCTAATTAGTTACACATGATAGTAGAATGCATGTTGACACATTGTAAATAAATGGAGCACAACTTCTCTTTCCTTTGACTGAACATGGTGCAGTCACACAAGTAGTGTAATCATACATGTATACAGGGTAATAATGTCGTCTCATTCCACCATCCTTCCACCCCACAGCCCCTCCCCACCCCTCACTCCCCTCTGCACAGTCCAAAGCTCCTTCTATTTTAACTGCATGATTAAAAAAGATGTGCATAATCAGTATGTACACCTTTGTTTTCTATCAGTTCTGGCTATTCAAGTGAAAATTTAATTAAATGTTTTTACTTGAATAAATAATCTGATAAAATGAGATCAGGGATGTCTGGTGACTGGAGGGGACTGTCTGGTGATTGATGGCTCTGGGAATGTGATGCTGAATCTTATTTTCCACTGTATCCTGACCCGTGAGTGGCATTTGATCTCTGGTTTCCACAGTCTGAATCACAACACTGAATCAGGATTCCCTGGATTTCAGGCGATTATTTGAATTAATAATATGTCTTAATTTGTAAAACATTCTCATATTTGCTTTGTAAAATTTCATCCTTATTTACTTTAGTTTTATCCTAGTCTCTATTACCTATTCCTTCTTTGGTAACCATCTAAGGAGGTCAATTTTGTTCTTTAAATTGGTGAACATCCTTGAAGAACGGCCCGTGGTGTTACTACTCCCATTCTTTTCATTCTTACCCCTTTTTTTGCTGTTCAACACGTTATTGTAAATGTGACATTGGATTGTAATGGTTTCCTTTCTTCCTTGCTTCCAACACTAGTGTTTTTATGGATTCACATGGTTGTATGTGTCCCTGGTTAATTTATTTTTGCAAATCCATCTTGTCATATGTATAGCCAAGAATGTGTTTTCTTTGTATCATAGGCTACTTGCATAATTAATTTCACTAAATATTGTCATGCTATTCTCCAGAAGGTCTGTGAAAGTTACACTAACATCAGAATAGGGTGAATTCCATTATCCTATTATTTTCAATAGAATAATGAAAAATAGGGCTGGGGATGTGGCTCAGTGGTTAAGTGCCCCCGAATTGAAACCTCTGTACCAAAATATATATATGATAGCTTAGTGCTTGAGAAGATTTAAACATTTTAAACAATCAGGAATCATAAACACCAGTTACTGTTTTTATTTTTATCACTGTCATTATTCAGTGACCCCATAGTTTTAATTGCAAGGCTAGAACTTTGTTAGTTTTGAGAAGTAAGGTGAACACACGATCTCTCTCAATTACAGTTTCCACCAGGATGTCTCTTGGTTCTTAAAATTCTTAAACTACATAGAACGTATTCACTCTCAACACACTTACAGATGATGTTGACATAGGGGATTTTATATTTACTAACATTCAGAAACAAAATATAATCACTTTTGGAAAAACAAGGTAAAGCAAATACTCAAGGAACATTTTAAATGCAATTAGTAAAATGTTACAATTATATGCAGATATTTTGAAAAGAACAGTGTGTGTCAACAAAGGACACAGGTACCAGGAATATTTCTGACTCTAGAAGCCATCGTAGGTCATACTCATTGTGAGCCATGTGTTACCAGAGTGCTTCCAAAATCAACTCTTAGTTTAACCTTGCATTATACAGAGAAGGCCCCAAATTGAGAAAATATGAATAAAAAAACACACAGATGAAAAACCACGGTAGTGCAAAAGCTATTAGTGTATGTAAAAGCATCTGTTTGTGTTAATCATATCAGTTGCTTGATAATTAGGAGGCAATATTTCTATCATGTTGCATACAAGCATACTTCTATGTAAGAATGTTTGTTTTTTATTTACATTCGGAAAATAAGTTGGGTGCTTCTTTGAGAAGATATAGACTTTTAGGGGACTGAGTCATATAATACTGGAGAAAGGGGGCATTCTCTATAACCCCCTTCCCCCAAATTATCTTACATTTATGAATGCTGCACTGAGCTCCTCCCAGGATCTTGCAGGCCTTTATGAGAGCAGAAGGCTCAGAAGGTTAGGCTTCATCAATTTCATGATAAATCAAACATTAGGCTTTGGGATTGATGTATAATGCATCATTATCTTGCCCTTTTTACAGAGTGGGAAATAGGTACCCAGTTAGCATCTCTGCCAGAGTGCGTCTGATTCACAGGAATGTATCGCTGACTGACATTGAGGGAGGATACCTGTTCTAAAATAGTGATGGATTATGAGAAAGAAAGAAAGAAAGAAAGAAAGAAAGAAAGAAAGAAAGAAAGAAAGAAAGAAAGAAGGAAGGAAGGAAGGAAGGAAGGAAGGAAGGAAGGAAGGAAGGAAGGAAGGAAGGAAGGAAGGAAAGAAAGAAAGAAAGAAAGAAAGAAAGAAAGAAAGAAAGAAAGAAAGAAAGAAAGAAAGAAAAAATACAGGAGAGAAAGGGCTTCAGGTGATTGTTGCAGCCAGAACTACCAGTTCTGTTTTCCATTTCTACTTTATTTTTGCTGTTAATAAGTGTGTCAGCCCTTGGATTCACAATTTAATTCAACTGATTGTACTTGGAGATGCAATCCTAGGTCAATTTCATTTTCGGACCTCTTGCAAATTTGGAGCGTAGGTGAAGGAGTGAGTAAGAGAGCTGGTGAGTTCTGAATGGCCTGCTAATGTGGAGATCCAGTAATGGCTGTCTCTCTTCTTCCTAAGGTCAGCTCCTGGGTGAGTCTCCCTGGATCGGTCCCTGCTCCTTTCTTAACTTCAATCATTCCCAGCTTCTCTTTTGCCTAGGTGTTGCCCTTCATGAAGGTCATCACCAACAGGACCCAAGGCCACCCCTTGCTGCTGGACCGTCTCCTCCATCGGAAGCCCTCAGATATTCTTGCCCTGTGGACTCTGCCTCCCCATAACAGCCAGAGCGGGAAACCAGTCCACCTTTCACCTGTCAGTTTTCCAGGCAAAAGTCAGAAACCAGACTCCTAGACCACCAAGCCACAAGGGGCACATTTTTATTTTCCAAATGGCAAATAACAAAACCCCTCTGCTTTCCAACCCCTTAAGGGATGTGTGGGGTTAGAAATCATGAGCACACCACCCGCTCACTGCAAAAGCTCCCTTGTCTGTATTTATAACCTGTAAGTTGGGAAACGGTTTTAGAGATTATATGTCTTCTTTCTTATAATCTTCTTTGAAATAGTTTTATCCTGAAGTGGTAACTCACTATAAATGCTTATTGATTATCTCAGTACTTTATCCAAAGCATTCATAAGAAACGACATGCTTTTTGAAACCTAGATATTTTTAGCATAGGTTCTTCAGTCTGTGTTTGATAAATAAAAAACACACAGTATTTGTAGGGGTCTTCCTGTATATATATCATGGTACACTTAGTCCTCCGTTTAACAGGATTTTAAATGCTTACTTTAATGATAGTCTTTGTCATTTCATCATAAAACAATGCCGATAATAGCTTTATAGATATTATCACGAGTGTCTTTCCTATAGTATGACATGTGTCATTGGAATTTAGTCCTAACCTGAAACAATGGAGTCAAAATGCCTCAGGGAGAGGTATTTGTCTTTTAACTGGTAAGGAATATGTATGATTTTCCAGTTTTGTTTGACTTTTTCTGTAGAAAAAAGCTATTTTGGCTTGCTGTAATACACGCGCCTCTCTCTCCATCACTTGCTCTCTTTTTTTTTTTTTGGTATCAGGGATTGAACCCAGAGGCACTTGACCACTAAGCCACATCCCCAGCACTATTGGTATTTTATTTAGAGACAGGATCTCACTAAGTCACTTAAGGCTATGTTGCTTAGGGCTTCACTAAGTTGCTGAGGCTGGCTTTGAACTAGTGATCCTCCTGCCTCAACCTCCCAAGCCACTGTGAGTACAGGTGTGCACTACGGTGCCCGGCAAATTGTGTCTCTTAAGGACAGTTGTGTATTATGAGTGATAAGAGAACTGGGACACACACACACACACACACACACACACACACACACACACAGATTAAGACTTCTTTCTATCTATCCCACAGAATGAGCAAGCAATTGAAAGAAAATTAACAACCAGGTTAAAAAAAAAATAAAAAGAAATGAAACACACAAAAAAATGAGTATAAAAAGAATGAATTACAGGAAATACGAAGAGATATTTTCACTTCTGAAAATTTATTAGGATCCTCTACGTATATGACAGAAACCATAAAACTGTTTTGTGAATTTTGTGTTTATTTTTTTCTCCGTGCATAAAATTTATGTCTCAGAGACTTACAATATAATTAAAATTATTATACAGTTAACATCTTTTGTAAATAAAAATTGAAATTTAAAAAATGTTGTATACATGTACATTAGAAATGGCTTGCATTTGAAATGGACTGTAAGTTTTGCAGAGGGAGAAACTATACCCTTTCATACAAAAGTAATTATTGCATTCCACTGTATTCTGTGCAGTATGTTAAGCACAGAGTAGATGAAGTTAAATTTAAACGATATTGGATTGCGGGTAGGGAGCGTCAGCCGAAGGAGCCCACAGGTCGGTGTCCTTGCACTTGGTGGGAAAGGGGCATTTGCCTGAGGCTGATGCAGAGCTCGAGAACAGTTGACCCGCTGGTGTCCTTAGGTCCCTGCTGCTGTATCCTGCTCATCAGTCTGACTTTGCCTAAGTCACGTTCTGAGTGTGCCAATGAGTGTTTTCCTTTTTCTTTTTTCAAGATTTTCCTACTCTAGTATTTGCTGTGCTGTTTGAGAAACAAAAATCTTTAACAAAATCAAGAAAATCAAGCTTGTTACTTGCTGAAAGGGCCGTTCCTTGTATTGAAAAGTCAGACTCAACTCTTCATTCAGCACCCATCTTAGCCTTCACAATACAGGGGTTCTGAGTGCACACGACATCACATATGTAACAAGTGCTTCACTTCCTGATTTATTTGAGGCATTTCTCTCAATCCCAGGTAGAATTACAATCATTCAGCTTGATGAATTTTTACTCATCCATTGGTATTTAGATTAATGAAACTGATAAATCTTTGTGCACTTATTTTCCAAGTTCCACACTTTGACATTCTGAGTTGCTTTATTTACAAATTCTGGTGTTAAATGAAATGTAAGGACATAAAGAATTGAGACGTTATAGTTTAACTATGAAGTTTTAAATCTAGAGAGGATAATGATGCAGAGAGAGCTTAGGATGATGTTTTCATTGTACAGTTGAGAAACGTGAGGTGGTGCACAAGAAACCAATGGTGACTGTGACTGGCCATGGCCAGAGCACGAGCATCTCACCTGCCACCCATCCAGGGCTCTGTCCCCCACACTGCCACCACATCCGAGAAATAAGAGAGAAGTATGTTTCCAGTCTCAAGTCATCTGAAATGTACTGAGAACAAGCATAAACTAATAAATTATACTGCTTGAGACCTGCTGCCTTCATTCTTATTCATAAATAACACTTCACACATAGTAAATGCTTGATAAATATTTGTTGAAATGAATTAAATTTATTCCAGGATAAATATAGTGTAACACATCTTTCCAAAGCTTCACGCAATAATATCAATTCATGAATTTTGCAACTCTAGGTTCTACCTACTTAGTATCAGTACCTTACCTTTACCTACAAGCTGTTACATCTGAGAGAGCACAAAGCACCTGTGCTCAAGAACACATCACCTGGTGGTGTTTGGTGATGAGCCAGGGGCATCTATGTATGTCTCTGCCATTGAATCTGTGCTCCTGTAGGGCAGTGACATCACCCAGTAGTGACCACCTTATCCTTCCACAATGCCCAAGATAGGGATAGATGAGAGGAAAGCACTTCTTTCCTCATATTTCTGTGATTCTCTTCTTCCTGGGGCCTGAAGCAGCACTTCTAGCCCATGTGGGACAGTAAGTAGAGGAGTCAAGACATAATACCGGTGAGTCTGGCTACAGGTTCTGGAGTTACTGTTCTATGGGGTGTGGCAGTGACTTAGTGACTTTCCATCCCACACACTCTCCTCCGCTCTCCAATACAGTGCACAGAAATGGAAAATATCTTTCATCTTCAGACAAACAAAATTTGCATATAAATTACTTTAATTGATTGCTTTTGGGGAGATGCAATAGAAAGGCCTTTATCTTTTCTTTCTAGAAGTATCAGAGTCATAGCTCCAGATTTCCAAACCAACTCATTACAATGAAAGAGCAAATCTTTTCATTCAAGGATATATATTGTTTTTACTTGTCCTTTGTATTTTTATATTTACTTATTGATCTGACACATGCGGCCTTGTTTTGAAGAGTTATAAAACACTATCCAGTTGTTTAGAATTTTATATGGTATGTTTTGTCCGTGATGCTGCTGCATTACAAACACCCCTAAAATTTCAGTGACTTTCAACACCCTCTTGCTCATGGACTTTTGGTCCTCTGTGGCAAGCAAGGGTGGGGTAGCCACCGTAAGGGGACCTAGGCTGTGAGTTGCATCAGGTACACTCAGGGCTTCTTCCTTTCCAGGACTTCGCATGGTGATGTAAAAGTGCAGCATCCTAAACAAACTATCCAGGATGTTCGATGCCTCTGCCTGCATCACATTTGGTAGTGTCTCATTAGCTGAAGCAAGTCACATGACCCAGCCCAAAGTCGGGGTGCAGATGAACACTCACCTGCTCCCAGAGGTCCTGCTGAGCTGGGAGACTACAAGGGGCCAGAGCTGAGAACATGAATCCAGTTCACTACGCTAATCCCTAACGACAGACAATGGTCTTGATAGTGGTGGTGACAATGACGATGATATATAAATATATATGTTTTCTTTTCCTACCTTTAGACATTTGCTTTTTTCACTCCGAAATGTTTACGCTGAATTCCAAAAGTCTAATAAGCTGGCCTGGCAGGAGTTTATTTTCTCCCATGAACAATTAAAGAACATTTCAATTTGGGGGAGAAAAAAGAAGACTTCCTCCGAGTGAAGAAGAGTACACGAGACACCATGTGTCCCCACCAGACACAACGGAGGACAGAGCGGTTGGCTGCAGGACGTAACAGCCAGTGAACCTTTTCCCCTGCTCCTCGGCTTGGGTTTCGGGAGGCAGGAGCATGGTCTCAAATTTGTAAATTTAGAAAAGCCTGTAAGAGCATCACATTGAGAGGAAGAATCCCGTCACCGCAAGCCAGGGGTCCTATGTCCTCTTCTGTGTGGAAGCTAGAGAGAAAGAAAAAAAAAAAAAAAAAAAAAAAAAAAAAAAAAAAAAAAAAGGGGACCTCATGAAAATAAAAGGGAGGCTGGAAGAATTGAGGGAGAGAGGAGGGGAGGACAGAGCAGGCAATGCGGGATGAAACTGATGAAGTCATGTCAGGGGCCATCATGTCCAATCATCATGAACGACAACAGTGGAAACCCAGGCCACGGCGTTTTGGGGTTAGGTGACAAGAGCTTGACACCACAGGGACGAGCATTCCTTCTTCCCACTTTTTGGGCCCTGGAAAGAAGCAGCCCGAGAGGTAAAGGAGTGAAGCATGCGCAGAAGGGCACGGGACCTTCGGGATCAGCCAGCACAGGCGGCCCTGGCAGTCCACCCTTCAGGGGTGCGAAGACTCAGTCAGACAGGAGCAGGAGCAGAGGAGCCGCAGGACGCAGCCAGCCACAGACAGACAGCCGGTTGACAAGGCCGTTCGTGGAAAGAACTTACAGATACCGCAGGTTATTTTCATCCAACCTGGTATGTTCAGGTGCATTCTGGCTTACGTCGTCTTTAGTATTACCAGTGTTTACCACCGTCATTATTCACATGTTAGTGTGTAACATTTCATTGATAAGTCAGAATGATGAACTCCGACCGTTAATTCTTTGGTTCATGAAAGGAATATGGCTCCTGACCTCCATTGGCTTTGCTTAGAATACAATAAAGGAAACAAATTGGAACTATCTTAGGAAATAAGGAGGAATAAATAGCTTACTAGATCAATAAAAAATTATTGCCATTTGGAAAAGAATTTGCCCAATGTGCGAAAATTTGCTTGGCACTTCTAAGTTTTTATATCTCCATAATATGCTACATAAATGCTAGAATTTATTTATTGCCTTCAAGTTGGAAGAAAATAAAAGTCACCCCATCAGTACCTCAGAATTGTATTCCAATACTTTCATCACCTCAGGGGCATTCCACAGGCTGTAAAATCCTCAATAAAATTGTAAACCTCATTGAATTGTCTCACACTGGGTTGAATATCAATAAAAGAACAATTTCATTGGCAAGAGCTGGCCGGCAAAAATGGATAACACATTGATTTACATTATCATAATTTAATATCGTTACCAGGCATTGTCCCTTGGGTTCAATCTTTTGTATTTCTTCTCTCTTTTAACCTACCCTTCCTCGGGGATGTTCTTAAGAATCTCACCTCCTCCCGTGTTGTAAGCAGCAGTGAATCCTGAAATCATATCTAGACCTTCATTTCAAATTCCCTGATACCCTTATCTATCCTACAAGAGGATGAACCTTGGTAGGTACAAAGAACAAATCCCCTCATTTCTCATCCCCAAATATGTTTTTCCTCTTGACTATTTCATTTCTTTTAAGTAGACTTTTTTTAACTTGAACCTATTATCTTCCTTCCACTTTCTTTATAATCAGTACAAATTCTTCATCTATGATATATTAATATATTCAATTTTAGATGACATCCTTT
Organism: Sciurus vulgaris; assembly: GCF_902686455.1. NCBI lineage: Eukaryota > Metazoa > Chordata > Mammalia > Rodentia > Sciuridae > Sciurus > Sciurus vulgaris. The sequence continues at coordinate 10,399,735 of NC_136469.1, forward strand.
AATGCAGAGCCTCCTGATTCTTGAGTTCTTTGAAAGTCCTTCCAAATGTAATTCTGGGGTTGATTCCTGCCCCCCCACCACTGATCACTCTTCCTGAGATGCACCCCCTCTGCTATTCCACACCTCATCTATTTTGGGGACCACTTTAAATTCCATTAACACCATTACAATTTACCTAGTGCCTTAACTATATATGGTCTTAGTCACAGAAATTTTCTTGTAAATTTTACCCCTCTAATATTAAGTTACTCATGACTAATCCTTTTAAAAATGTGATCAATTTTGTGTTTCTTTCCCAATTCCCCCAAATCCCCCAGAGGCAAAAAAATGAGTGCGTCTGATGCCAAGGACAGTGAGTTACCGATCGTCTTATTCCAAGCCATAACTGCACATAAAAGATGAACAGTAAATGCTTCCTAAATTTAATCAGCAACTCTACTCAGGCCCTGTGGATTCATAATTTATTTTCCAATAAAATTTTTTCCTATTTTTCTTCCAATGGTTATGCAAGTGAAGAATTACCTAGGGTCACATCACTACCTGAGAACATAAATACTGACAAATAACTATTGATACTCTTTTACTTTGATTTATTGGAAAGCATTTGTTTTCCCCTAAACTGACAAAGACATTAATTGCTTCTGTTAGGACAAAGTGACTGCTAAAAATACTGGAGGTTGCTTTCACCAAAGAGCTAGAATATCTTATCAGAAGCTCCTGCCTGTGACAGACTGAGGCACAGGTGTCTTTCACAGGCAAGTGTTAGGCTTTGAGTGGATTCATGTGGATGATCATTGATATTAAAGATGGTGTGTTTTTGGTAAAATTGAATGAAGCATTCTAGTTTGTCTTTCAATTCAGTACATCCTCAATTGGCAATATACTACCCATGCATGCTGTAATTGTTTAGCCAGCTAACCTCCACATTTGCCTATGCCTGTATTACCCTGGCTCCACCGACTCGTACTCTGGTGCCATCCCAGCTACAGCTGAGCATATGCTCTTACTCTACTGTGAAAATAAAAAGAAGGGTGGCTCATTTGGGATGATCTTATATTTTCCAAGCTATGTTTTGGATTGCATGGTTCCATAGCACACATCCTCTCCTGCTCCTGCTTCAGGAATTGACATTAAATAACTCATGAAACTGGTGTCAGAATGGACAATGGACGACCAAAGAACAGAATGAGAAGAGAGTGTATTTGTTTTAGCACACCCTCCATTATTCTAAGCCTTCTAACTGTAAAAATGAAACGTTTAGAAAGAGTTTTCAGATACAAATGGAATTTGATTCTTTTCTCAGAAAGAGGAATTTGTTCATAACTTGCCAAAAAAGACTGGGCCAAGAAGTTATTTCATTCTTACAGTGACAAAATCAGGCTCAGAGGAATTTAGTTTCCCTTTCAATTTGGAAGATACAAATAGAGCTAAGTCGTTGAAATGAAAATACATCTGATTGAGTTACAAATTGTTGCTTTGGGAATATGATGGGGGTTGAAGATCCTCTATAGAAAATGCATCTCCACCCTCATCTTGTGAAGGGCTTTCCAATGGTTTTATGCGAGAGGAAGGTGTGAACAGGTGTGCTGAAGAACCCAGGCCTTTTATTCGTGCCTGTGACATCAGCAATGAGACTGCACAGCCAATGCAGACATGAGAAGTGCATTCAGAGAACCCTCATACATTTGTTTTTTAAAAGCCACCCTTTCTATAAACCAGTTAGTGCCCTCTAGTGCAATGGATTTCATGAAGTTATGGGTCACATGATCCACAGAAAACCAGTTTTACCCATTGCTGTTTAATTTCGGTCATGGATATGCAGAGGTATTTGGGAGATTTGATTCCACGCAGCCATTTCCGTTGACAGCTTGTTGAGGAGTGTGAGTAGTGTTCTGCACATGAGAGCTTCATTATGTCTTCATAAAAATATTCTTTTTATTATAGTAAAATATGGGTTTAGAAAAAACCTGAAAAACCTTTACAAATGCATATATATGCCCAATCAAACACGCATGCATTGAAAACATGCATGAATCGTGCCTTTAATATGCATATGTGTGCAAACAAGTAGATATGCACAGGTGCATGTAAGCATGCATTTTGAATCATGCATGTATCATGTGGTACTGTTATCGATACTTTTTCCATGCCACTAATTATGATAAAAGCACAACATTAATGAGTGCACAAGAGTCCAAAGATAGTCCAAAGATACTCTAATACTTCTACTCCCCTATTATGAAACATGGATTTTTTCTGCTTTCATTATCATAAATTGTTTTGTACTGAATTAACTTTCAAAGAAGGCTAATATTATATACTCTATACTGAACTGTCTTTCAAAGTTCACCACATTCGTCAAACTTATTGTTTTCATAGCAATAATTATTTTGACTAATTGGCTAACAATAGTCTAAAATATTCCTAAAATTCAGCTTTGAAAAATTTCTAACATTTTCTCTTTTATAAAATATCCCATATAATTTTCTTACTGATGAAATTCCAGCTACATTTGAAGCCCTTGGTCCTTGTTTTATTTCTCAGTCCTCCTCATCTAGCTGTTTGCTTGTTTGTCTTTGGGATTTTTATTGGCCCTTGTCTAATCTTCCTAATGTTTCTTTCTGTTTTGGTTTTCTTTCCTGGAACTTTGAGCAGTACCCAGGATATACCACTGGGTTCTCCCCCGACGTTTCTCCCATGAAATTCCTTTATTTCAATATCTTCAGCAACCAATGCCACGCACGTTCAGCCATTTTTGTTGACACATATCTCTTCCCATTGGCGAAAGACCCTTGAATCAGTCAATGCATTTTATGATTTTCCCTTTATGCTCAACACATTGCTACTTGACTATATGTGTGCAAATATTATGCAAAGTACTTTTTTATAACATATTTATAAACATGATATGATATGAATACATCATTTAAATTAGGCTTCAAAATATTCTATAAGATCGGTATTGTTAACTTCATTTCACAAATGAATAATGTGAGTTCCCGGGGTGCTAAAGTAATTTACCAAGGTCTATATGGCTATAAAGAGCAGATAAAATGTATTTTACTATTTGTTCTCATCATAATGCATACATTGCACACAGAACATTACCAAAATTTATAAACAGCTTCTCTGTAAGTCAGTTGTTTCTTATTGCCTAATCCGAAATTCAACATAGAACTTAATCATGGATTTTAGTGATGGTTCTGCAAGAAAACAATTCAGAATCTCAACCTGAAATGTGGGGTGAGGCAGTGCCCTCGTTGGCTCTGTGTGGCTCTCTACCCAGATGCCTCTCTTTCCAAATGCAAAGCATGCTCTTGGAACAGGGACTTACAGGTTGATTTTGCTAAAGCACCGAGTCGAGTCTTCACCTGGGCCTGATGCTGTCTCCTTACCTACCTTGAACTTTGGGTCAGATTCTTGCTCAACTCTGCATGTAGACATGTTGCTCACTTAAGGTGTGTCTATCTAGAAGCAGGTAATGCAGGGTAATCAACCCTAAATCCACCTAAAGTCTCTCATGCCCCTTTCAGGGCTGAAGGTACCAAGATAAGCATAAGTAAGGTACTTTCAAGATTCCTGAAAAAGCAAATCTTGTTGACAGATCAGCCCATGATGGGAACTAAGACTGCCCCCTCCCCCACACACACAAGCAGTAACAATCACTTCCTGATGGAACCAAATTGTTTCCTCAAGCAAAGGCAACCCCTCCGACTCCAGAAGAACCCCTGGATTACAGCTCTGAGTCAGGGTAGAGGAAATATAAATTATAGATAGGAGACCACACACACACACACACACACACACACACACACACACACACACACACACACTCCTCATGCTTAAGCTCCTCATCTCTTCACTCCTCAGGCCAGTGTTGTCACCCCCAGAAGCCAGTTCTCTCTCCCAGGCCTGACCTGTCACTCCCAAATTTCTGGGAAATCTATAAATCTTAGATTACTATGAATTCTCTCACTTATGGAAATTCCCTTATATGCTGTTAATTAGTTTATGTAATAAGTAGATGAAGCCAATGGAGCCACAGTGTTTTAAGAAGCCCATAACCCAGGGTACTTTCATCTACTGATCAGAACGAAGACCACATCAGCCTAAGGATCTTGAGAGTGACCAGATGGATGTCATCCCCACATACCTTCCTCCCCAGGCCCTCCCCTCACAAAGTTTCCCTTAAAAAAAAAAAAAAAAAAATTAAGAAAAAAAGCCCGAGAACCCTAAAACATCCCTCGCTCTGGAGAAGGCCCACATCTCCCTTGACCGTCTATTCTTGTTTTCCTAAATCTACCTCCGTGTCCCCAGAAGACAGGTCCTTAAATTCACTTCTGGGCATGTCAGGGCCCCAGGCCTCCGCTCCAGGAACGTCCTCATTATTCCATTCCGTTCTTCTCGCCCTTCTCTGCTGGTGGGAACTGAGAGGTAGACATGGGTTGGCCAGGAGGAATTTTGTCAGTCACTAAATACCAGGGCCAGCCATCTCCAGACTGAGAACTGAACAGGAGGCCAGCGCTTGCCCACGACGTGAGTCTGTCCCAGGATACACTTTCTGTTTGACCCGCCTCGCTCCCTGTTCAGCTCTTATTTACCTGGATGGCACTAGGATGCCTCTCTCCTTCTACCACCTCTCTCTTTACTGTTCATTAATATCTATTAATATTTTAATATTAATATTTTATTGATATATATTACTATCTTCTCCTTTTCCTTCTCCTCCTCCTCCTTCTTTTGTTTGTTTTGGGTACTGGTGATTAGACCCAGTGATACTTTACCACTGAGCCACATCCCCAGCTCTTTATATTTTTTATTTAGACACTAAGTTGCTTAGGGTCTCACTAAGTTGCTGAGGCTGTCTTTGAACTTGCCCTCCTCCTGCCTCAACCTCACAAACTGCTGGATTACAGGTGTGGCCACCACACTCAGCTTAATATTTCTTTTCTAAAGAATGTGGCCTGGCAGTCATTCTCCTGATTGTAAACATTCAGAGGGCCCTGTTGAGGTTTTACTTCTAGCTACATTTCCTTTCCTGTGAGTGACAAAGAGACAACAGGAAATAATTAATTTTTTAAATGCGGCTAAAAGAAAGAGGCAGCCCTTGGCCTCCCTTCCGGGTGCTCTGCAGTCTAGCTGGCTGCAGACCTGATTTCCATCCTATCCTGCTTCTGTTCCTTTCCAGCTTCTTTAGCCTTTCAGAGACTCAATTCCCTCACGGTTAACCTGGGAAGCTGCAAAATCCAGCTACATCTCACAGCCTAGTCTGCATCCCCGTCTTTGTTTCCTAGTGAGGAACATAAAGGGACAAGAAGGACTTAAGGCAAGGTAGTAACGGGGTGGGGCGTTCTCCCCTGGGGCCCCAGGTCTGCTGTGGGCGGAGCAGTCTCTGCTTGTCCTTCCTCTCAATAAGCATGTGCAGTTTGAAAGACTTCAAGTTTATTAGTGAAAGATCACTACTGAATTTATTAGCAAAAACGCATACTAAAATTGTCATTAACCTTGTCAAATTGCTAAATTTGAAAAATGCTGGTATAATTTTCATTTCAAAAATCAGGTTATTTCCTTGATCCTTCTCCACATTCTTCCTCTTCAGAGCTGGTTGCTGAACTGCATATTACCTTTTTAATTCTGCATCTTTGTTTCATAGCATACCCTCATTTGCATTTCTAAAATCAGATGTTCCTTTCACTAACACAGTATCCTAATTAAAATATTAAAAGATGCGTTTTGAATGAAGAGTATTTACATTGCCATAAAAAAAAATGCTTAGACTGATGTAGGATGTTTTCTTTTTATATTTCAATGACACTTTTTCCCTAAATTATTTTGAGAAGAATTATTCAGTTAACCCTTTCGGCTTTTTAGGGTTGATTAAAAAATATGGAAGTGGATCAGGAAACAAAAAGAATTGTGATCAACAGAAAATGATTAAGTCCTGGTAAAATTTCGTGAAAATAATCCCTGTACTTATTTTCTAATTAATTTCAATCAAACTGTCTAGTTGTTTTGATTGATGGTTTCATTTGGTCTTGGCATGCAGAGTAGAGCTGGCCACAGTTTTTACTCACACTTCATTGTTTTTCTCCATCCTGAATCTGTTCTGAATCTTCCCTTTCCTTCTTACCCTGATCTTCATACTTATCCCATTCACACTCTCTCAGGTGTTGAAGTCCCTTAAATATGCATGTGTCTATGTGTATTTTAAGTAACTAAATTTTGTCCTGTTTCCTACTCTCCTTATACACTGAAATAGCACTCTGGCCATTATTGATGAAATTATTCAACTTTATTGGCTCATCTCTACTTTAGGGGTAGATGTCTGAGTTTCTTCAATTTCCTGAACCCATCTACAACATCTTGATGAATATTGTTACCTGGACAAACGAATAATTTGGTCCCTTTGATATCATCACTCTTATACCATCACAACTCAAATTCTATGAGACCAGCACAGTTTAGATTCCACCAGTAACGTCATGTGACCTTTGTTTTCTGCGCCTGACTTATTTCACTTAATGTCTTTCAGTTCTCCCATGTTGTCACAAAATAAAGGACGTCATTCTTTTTATAACAGTGATGATACCAGAGGTCACAAAGTATAGGGGAGGAGAAGCGGGAAAGATGGGTCAACAGGTCCTGAGTTAGAAGTAGAGAAAAATATTTCTGGTGTGCTATTTCACAGTGGAGTGACTATAGACTACATCAATATAGTGACCATAGTGTATGTATTCAAAAATCCAGAAGAGATTTTGAGTGTTTTCACCTTAAAGAAACGATAGATGGGTGAAAAGATATATATCCCTTAAACTTACCTTGGATAAAATGTATACATGTGTCAAAATGTCACCTGACACTTCATAAATATGTATAATTTTAAGTATTGATTAAATAAGAAAAATGAGTTTTGAAATAACAGATTTTTGATCTAATGACTACTCTTATGTGTAAGCAAAGTTTCCATGACAGCAAATTCAAACACTTCTGTCTCCTCTTCCACTGCCTCCTCCTCCTTCTCAGTGTCCTCTCTGGGCTGTCTGACCTGAAGCAGAGAGGAACGAGATCTATGAGGAGATGGGTTGTCCTGGGAAGCCAGGTTTGAGCAAAGGTTTGAGCTGAACCTGGAGCTCTCGGATGGATCTGAGGCCTTCGCTGGAGTTGAAAGCATCCAGATTCGTGGCCACCTTTGTCTCCTGGAATGTGCAAAACTTCCTTAGCAGAGAGCATTGTCAATTAGACTCATCAAGGCCTATAATTAAGACCAAGGAATGACAGCTAAGATAATTAAGCCACGGACAAGTATGTATCGGCAGAAACAATTCACGTGGTTAGACATCCACCACCCGTCTCAGACTACAAGAGTTCTCTGGTAACAGGCCATGGAGTTGTTATAAATAAAATGTGTGAGCTTTCTAAAAGCTTGGAATAAATGACTATTAGAGATGACTAGCCATATTTGAAAAAGATCTCATCTGAGTTCCAGAGAGAAAGAATGAAGAGAGTAAAAACAGGAAAATACATGTAGGAATAATGAGTAGGGATTTTCAGAGCTGATGAAATACATGAATGCACAGATGGAAAATGCATTGGCAAAGAAGTTTCCTTCTTAAGATTGTAATGTAGTAAAAAGTGCTGGAACTTGGAAATATGAAATAGAGAAGGAATTGTCAATCCTGCTACTCAAGAAAAAATATAAATTTTGTTTAATAATGCAGAAAGTTTAATGGAAATTGGCACTGTTTATAAATTTAAGTAAATAGCTCTCCAAAGCTGAAATTTATCTGGGAGACTGCCTATGATATTCTTTGGTGAAAAATGTGATCATTAGACCTCTGGAACCCCAGCACCATAGGACTGCATAATTAAAAGCATTTATAGCAACAATGCATTGCAAATAACTATCTTAGATGATTGACATTTTTATGGTTTAGGATTATTTTGTGATATTTCTGTGAAAATGATGTATGATGAGAAAATAACATGTCCAAAATTAGAGTGTGATTATTGCTTTTTTAGTGAATGAATGGAAAGTGGAGTAAAGAATTTGATGATAGGTTTTATTTTCCCCTGCATTCTATTAAATTTCTATGGGAGCTTTTCGCATTGGGCAGAGCAAAGTCTTCCTTAACAGTCATGTTAGATTTTCAGTTTCAGTTCTGACATGTAAAGAGCTTAGAAGTTGTCACTTCTGTCCTCACATGGACAAAGGTGAACATATTGAAAATTAATAAGTTTTCCAAGATTCATCAGAAAATTGAGGTCACAGGGCAAAGTGCTCTGCTGAAATATGGAGAGACAGGCCAAAACAGGGAATCCCAGCTAAGGTGAGTTAACCTAGAGAGGAGTCACTGGTACCAGTGTCTGGTGGGAAAACTGAAACTGTAATTTTGATGATTTTCAGAAGGCAGAGTGTGGACTAGCTTGAGAATTAGAAGCTCCTGGGAGTCCAGTCTCATAAAGGGAGAGGAAAAATAATTATTTTGAAGTCCCCCAAACATTCTACATATTAAAAAAAACCTGTTAAATGAAACTACTTTGCGAGAGGTTTATCTGACCTGGATGGAAGAGCAGTTAGCCAACGGGACAATTCCTATCTCTGTAAGGGCATCGGGGAGGGATAAGAAATGTTCCTGGACATCATAGTCCAGAAACTCAGGCTCAGAGATTCTGAGATTTAATCATAAAATTATAGTACACTTTTTACCCCTGATACTTGGCACCACGCCAATAGAAAATAGAGGCAGTAGAATACAGAATAGCAGCTGAGAGAGGAGCAAGACACATACTCTACTTAAGGAGTTCTTAGGGACATCCAAAGACAACAGGACAAAAACCAGTGCATAAAACCAGAAGACACTGAAGCCCCTAAAACAAGCACAGCAAACATTAAAAACAGCCTGTTCTTACCAAGACCAACATAAACCCTTTAACCAGAACCCTAAGTACCTCAGTTCCTATTACCCAATATGTCCTGTGTGGCTTTCAACCAAAAGCAAAGCAAAACAAAACAAAACAAAACAACAACAACAACAAAAAAACAAAAACAAAAAAACCAAAAGCAGCAGTCTGAAGACTTAAAACAAGATCAGAACCAGACTCAGATTCGAGACAGATTTTGAAATTAGCAGAAAAGAAATTCAAATAACTGACCAATATGTTAAGGGAGCTAATAAAAAAAGTAGAGAACATTTAAGAACAGATGGGTGACATAGAGAGATGAAAACTCAAAGAATTAAAACGGAGAGATCATAGCCAATGTACCAGAAACCATGACTGTGTTTGACAGGTTTATCCACAGAGTACACACCCATGAAAACCATCACAGTATGCCACGGGCACCTCCCAATGTGAAATGCAAAGCAGAATGAATGAGGGGAAGAGCCAGAATATCCACAGCAGCAGGGCAACCAAAAAAGGCATAAGTGAACACTGAGGTAATACCAGGAGGAAAGAAAAAGGGAAGGTCATTTAGTGCTGAGAGAGTGGAAAATGGCACAGCCATCTAGCTGTAGATGTAGAATGCTTTATATTATTCTCATTTTAGAAATCATTGCTTATATGTTACAATTTGAATTAGAAATTAATTTTTGGGATATTTATATATACATATCCAGCATTTGGGGAGTAGTTCAGTGTTCTAAAAAGTTAACAGTGTACAGGTTGGCCTTAAAATAAATGATAAAGGTGAGTTATTATTTGAAAACATTTCAACATAAAAAAAAAACCTGGCACTAAATAACATTTTTTAGAGAAAAATAGGAAATGTGAATAATAGATGTTAATGTATTGAAGAGGGAGAGGAAAAGAGAGTGAGTTACAGACTGATTGAGGTCAGCCATTTGGTGCTGGCAACTAGGAGAGACATTTTTGTGTTCTATTCCAGTTAAAGATCTTGTGTATCCTGTCCTGCTGTGTAAAATCACCATACCTGTGTGCACATTTTAGCTGCACCTAATTTAGCTCAATTGGAAATTCTTCCTGTGTGAATACCTGTCCATTATTCCATCATAAATACCCTTAAATGTTGTCTTTGTACCTAAATTAACTCACATCCCTTTACTATTATATCAAACTGTAATTTATTTTTCTCATTATGGAAGCTGTATGCTACAATTCAAAAAATACAGAAAAAGAAAGGAAACAGTTTCTATACATAGTTTTATTTCTCAGCACAATCCCAGTAGCTTGATATTCCACCTATTTTTAAATGAAATTGAAATGCGTTTATTTATCTATTTATTTATTTTACTCCTAGAAGGCCTGCCTTGGTTCCTTGATTTAGACTCATTTCTACGTAGTTGTTTCTGAGTCATCTTGCAATTCCGTCTTCCAGGACCTAAAGTATTTTTCTTGGAAGATGTCTAATTTCCTACAATCAACTTCTCATCTCTTCCCTCAACCTGATTGGGCTCTAAACTCTAGAAAAGCGAGGACTCTTTCTGTCTCAGCCTCTGCCTCATTTCTAGCAACTAGCAAAACACTACACACACAGTAGGACTAATAAATATTTGTTCCATATGTAATGATTATAAAAGTGCATTTCCTCCTTTCACAATTAACATAGTAGCCTAAGTATTTCTGTATATTACAGTATTTACTCTTTAAGTATTTTTTATGTGGTTTACCATCTGTTCATTTCATAAAAATTGATTTCAAGAGTGTTGGCTGCTTTGGCTTAACATTTATCACCACCATAAACCAGGGTTCTTAGCACTGCAATTGCCATCAATTACTACTCTCGTATCCTATTTTCTCTTTATTTCTAAAAACTGTAGCTAAATCTTTGGAAAGATGACATAAGCCAAGTTCTAATTCAAAGACTAACGATCATGGTATATCTGATGAGAAAAATCCTAAAGCTTTCTCTGGAGTTCTTTTTGCCTGTTAGTTTATTTAGTAATTTAATGACATCACAGCATATGTTAAGAGACCCTCTGCCTTCTTTTTACAAAAACAGACTCTGCTATTCTAGTTAAATGAAAAAAAAAAAAGATTTTCTGACTCTAATCACTGCGTTTTACATAAATGTAAATAAGGCAGGAAGAAAGTTTCTATCTTTGAATTTGTTGTATGGGTCTTTTTAATACCTGGGGAGGAATATGTATATATTCACTAATATAATTAATATGATTAACAATGGTAATCATATTACCACTGAGGTCCCTGTTTAGTGGCACAAGCAGCTGTGTAAACCAAAACTTATTACACACTTCAAGGACATAATTATTAATAAAAACATATAAAACATGGAAAGAGAAAACATTTTGTTTTCCCTATGTGGACTTTTATTTTAGAGAATATTACCTGAGAAGTTCTTCAACAGTTAGCTATGGTCTGAGACTTGGATGAAATTCAGTGATAGGTACGGGGAGCTTTGTCCTATTTAAAAATAGTATTTATAGCTAAGCACATAGTAGTGACAACATCTCTACTTTTCTCAAAGTGATAAAAATTATTCATGGAGTTCATTTTGCATAATGTTGATGAGGGATCATCCAAATTAGCAATTAGAAATCTTTACTCTTAATGTATTAAAAAGTCTGAAAACTAAGTTAATATATAGACAACTATCAAGTGTGCAAATACATATAAACACTACCTCTTGACTCTTATTTTAAAAGCTGCTTGGAAGAGAAATAAATTGCGAGGTGATAATTGATTATATATCAAAAAGGGACTTCTCTTCACCTTAGGGAAGACTAAAGCCTGTATTTTCATTACTGTCTGGGAAACATGAATAAGTTTAAAAAACATGTTTTTCTATACTGGAGTGATGTATCTTTCATTTAGAAGTTCTGGGTCTTTTATGGAAATATTTTTACCTGAATTTATCTGAAATTTCCTTTTAGCCTCATCTTCAAAGTTAGGACAGATCAAAGTGTCAGGGTGCTAAATCAAAACAAGCAATGTCTTTTAAAAAACTCTTATTTTTGCTGTAGTTCAAAGCAAATTAATAAGTATTATCTCCTCAACATCATTATGAGAAAGCAAAATTTTAATATTGGCTCTCTCATATGCTTACTCTGAAGAGCAAGAGAACTTCACAAAAAACAGAAAAGCAAGAGTCTGTACTGTTCTGTGTGGGGAAGAAAACAGCAAATGTACGTGCTATGGAAAGCAATTCAGGGACCTAATGGAAAGGCTTAAGGCTGCCGGCTCACCTCTTCTTAGCACTCACCACTTCAGACAGGGATGGTACTCTGTATTGTTTTCCTTCCTGTTCCCTCCCCTAAAGGAAGGGACAATGTCTCACTTATCCTTGTTTTGTTAACACCTGAAACAAATATCCTCTACATAGTAGCTCCTTAATAAGTGCTTAAAGAAGCAAAATGATTTTTAAAAAGACTCTTAGCTAATAGAATGGTATGCTTTAGATATGAGGTACCCCTCAAAGCTCATGTGAGAGATGATAAAGTTCAGAGGTGAAGTGATTGGGTTATGAGAGCATAAACCTAATCAATGGATAAATCCACTGATACGGATTGACTGGGTGGTAACTGTAGGCAGTTAAGGAGTGGCTGCAGAAGTAGGTTACTGAGGGCACGACTTTGGGGTTTATATTTTGTCCTTGGTGAGCAGAACTCTTTCTGCTTCCTAGTACCATGTCCGGAGCTGCTTTCCTCCACCGTGTCCTTCCACCATGATGTACTGTCTTGCCTCAGGCCCAGAGTCATGGAGTCCGCCATCTATGAAGTGAGATCTCTGAAACTGAGACCCAAGAAAACATTTCCTTCTCTATATTGTCAAGGCTTTTGGTCACTGCATCATAAAAGCTGACTAAAACATGGAGTGTTTTTGAGTCACTGTGCCATGGACAAGACAGAACGGTCCTGAGGCTCCGTTTGTTCCTTGGGAAGCCTAAATAACTTGTCCGTGAACAATCCAATAACATTTCCACTGTTTTATTTTTTTTTCCTTCCATGCAAACAATTGCATATATTTTACTTCAGAATATCAAAACCATTCAAAGTGACACTGTCATATTACAGACGTGAAGCTTACTTTAATCTTCAGTTTCCTTGGAAAACAAGTCAGATTTCACTACCAAGACAGAATTCACAGACTGGATTAGCCATTTATCATATTCGAAGAAAACAACACAAAACTCTAAATAAAACTGAAGTCTTCGTATGAGTATTCTATTTTCACATAATTTTTCAAGAACTTAAATAATAGAGCTAGATAAGTGATATCACAGGTGGTCCAGAATGTCTAGTTAGAAAAGTCGGTTCTTCATGGTCCCTAGGCTGCCAAGCGTTAACTAAGGAAAAGAAAAAAAAAAAAGGAAACAAATAAAACACACCAAAACCCCCCTACTACCTACAGAAAGAACCATTATAAAACTGACACAAAAATGAGGTTGTCAAAATATACATTATGGTGTGTGCTCACTGATTAAAGTGGTGTCCAGTATTGTAGTTTTCAAGATTAGTTCCAAATCCAGAAATTCTGCCATTTGGCATAACACAGATGGCCCTGAAGGACACTGGAATGAGTGAAATAAGCCCAAACACAGAGGGAAAAATACTGTGTGATCTCACACGCGGAATCTAAAAATGTCAGTATGTCAAAGCAGAGAGCAAAACAGTGGTTACCAGGGAGGGAGTTGAGCAAACTTGAGAAAGTTGTCTGCCACAGTGTACAAAGATGCAGTTATACAGGATGAATAAGTCTAAGATCAGGTGTGGAGCTGTGTAATTAGGGTTAGTAATACCCTATTTCATACTGCAAATTAACTAAATGAGATTTCAGGTTTTCAGATCACTGCATGAAACTTCAGATTCTCCACCATGTAGGAAAAGAAAGAAACGGGGAGGAGAGGTGAGGAGAGGAGGAAGAAAGGAAGGAAAGAAGGAAGAGAAAGAAAGAGAACAGTAATTGTGAGGAGATGATTTGTAATTCACTTGACCACACAACATATACACGTCGCAGCCAGTTTTTCATTGCTGTGACCAAAAGTCCTGACAAGAACAGTTTAGAGGAAGAAAAGTTTCTTTTGGCTCACTGTTTCAGAGGCTCAATTTGTAGACTGCTGACTGCATTGCTCTGGACCCAAGATGAGGCAGAACATCATGATGGAAGTGTGTGGTAGAGGACAGCATCTCAGAACATAGAAACCAGGAAGCAGAGAGAGAGTTCTCCTCATCAGGGACAAAATGCGAACACCAAAGGCATGCCCCCAAAGACCCACTTCTTTCAGCCACACCCTACCTGCCCACAGTCACCCCCCAATAAAACTATTTCAGTGGATTAACATACTGGTTATAACTATAAAAATCTAATCATTTCACCTCTGAACATTCTTGAATTTTCTCACATGTGAGGTTTTGGAGGACACCTAGTATCTAAACTATAACAACATGTATATCAAAATATCATTGAAATCATGCTGCACACCTTAAATATACAAAATTTTATTAAAAAATTTATAAGGAGAGACATGCAACGAGGATGATAGGCCAAGAGAAATATTAGCTCAGTGTTCCTAAACTATTATTCATTCATTGTTATATTCTCCAAATTAAAAGATCTTTGAGAAAGTTGGATCTTCATGAATCTCTAAGCAAAAATGAGAAGTTGTAACATCTTTGTTCTGAGTTTACTGGGAACCCTGAGGAACAGAAGAAAATGTGAGCTTATGGGATTGAACAAAAGACCTTAGATGGTAAATGGGAAGTTACTTAGTACCTACTGTGAAGCATTAGTTGGAAAATTAGCTCTGTTTGTTATGGCATGATGCTCATGAGACCAAGGTCCAGTGCTCCCTCTTGACTTCAGGGTACGCTGGGTGTGCTCTGCACTGTCCTCTGACTACAAGAAGGGCTTGGCAGGGCTTTACCTGTGCAGAAGGTTTGTGGAAACTTCATGACCCATAATTTCTGCTGGATGCACACTCTCAAAACGTATAGGTTCCGGTAGCTACAGCAGCATCATCTGAACAAATACATATACTTGGTGTGAACAAAAACCAAATTTCTTCTCTTCATGTTTGTTTTATTGACATTTTCCTTCATGTTAGCATTACGGAATGCTGGGTGGCACTTTAGAGAAGCATTTGATATTATGTGTAAGAAGTCATACAATTTTCATGTGCTCTAACTTGAGAGTTTCCTTTTTGAAAATTTAGCTTGAAAATAATTCAATAACTAATAAGGACCTATCTATAAAAATGAATTGTAGAGTTGTTTATGTTAGGCAAAAATCAAATGCAAGCTGAATGAAATATCCAATCATAACCGAATACCTTTCTCAATATTAGAACATTGTTGTATAGAATGTTAGGCATGAATAAAATAACATATAATTAGGCCAATTGAAGAAGAATATGGGGAAAATTTATGAGAGGATGTTAGAAGAAAGTAGCAGCATGAAAATGTTAAGTACATTATGAACACAGCTTTTGAATATTTTAATATTAATGTAACTATTTGAATACACACACAGAGAAACAAAAGGTAAGAATATAGTTAAGAAAGAGCAGCTGGGTTTGTGGGGCAGAGCGCTGTATAGAGTGGAGCTCGAATGCAGTCTCCAAGGTCACGGAGGCCTGGCTTTGACTTTCGGTTCCTCCGTGGATCGTATGTGCGTTATTCCAACACATTGCACCTTGATAGGCTTCTCTTTGATTATGGAGTCACAGTACTCCTGGCCCCAAAGCAACAGAAAGAAATGATGTACGCAAAGGCCCTGGTCATACCCTGGAATCACTGTTACTAAACTATTATGTTACTAAACTATTATGGAAGTAATTATTTTACCCATCACTTCATACTTTCCCATTTCTCCCAATGATAGACGTCACATGCAGATATTCACCCTTTGTCAGAAGGGAGTTACAAGCGTAGACTTCAGAAATATGCTCGCCTGAGTTGACTGGCTCTTTTATTTCAGTAAGGTCAGGGGATTTCTCCATCTTCTGTGTTTGTCTGCTCTTCTGTAAACAACCCACTCGTGGGATGTGGCACAGATTAATATAGGATGAGGCTTGTAAAGCACGTGGGGCCCTTTTAACTTGAACTTCGCCACAATTCCACAAGGTAATTACATATATGAGATCAAACATCTTAGAGTTGGGAAAACCGAGGCCTAGGTCGGAGAGACCTTCAAAGACTCACCACTAGTAAAAGGTGGAGTCTGGATGTTGACGCCTTTAGTCTGACTCTAAGACCACTTTCTTAATGGACTCAGCTCACCGAGGCTAATCCTAACTGTAATGGTTAATATGAATTGTCAACTTGATTGGATTAAGAGATGCCCATGAATAAGAAAGAGGCTTCTGGGTGTATCCATGAGGGCTTGTCTAGGAATGATTGGAATGTGGGATAGTGAACTAAGGACCCTCCCTAAGCGTGGGCAGTACTGCCCAATAGGATGGTGGATTGGATGGAATAAAAGCTGGAAGAACAAGGAAGCTGTGGCAGATGCCAGCTCAGCTCTTCTTGAACAGGTTCTTGATTGCTGCTTTGATCCTCTGAGGATATCGGACTCTCATTTCTTCACTCACGCCTCCAGAGTGGACTCTGCCAGTGATTCTCCAGGTAGTTTCCAGAAGCGTTGGTCTTGGACTAGGGTGGTACTGTTGATCCCTCTTGTTCGGGGCCTTCTGCCTCTTGGACTGCGCAGCTGATGGTTCTTCCAGCTCTGCAACTGCAGACGGCCATCGTGGACTCTCCAGCTTCGGGTCGTGTCAGCCAACCTAACAGATCCCTTTTAGAATCACACTTCCTGTGGATTTTGTTCCTCTTAGAGACCCTGACTCATACACTGATTGTTTGTAGACAGCCTTTTTCTGCAACCACAGCAGCTTCAAGAAAAAATTGCAGGGACTGGGAAGTAGGCATTGCAGCCTTTATCATCCTGGCCTGTGGGGGTGCTGCTGGGGATGAGGGAGGAGTGGAGCTCTCTGGGGTCTTCACAGGTGCCGGGTTGCCATCCTCTTTCTTCTCACCAGGGCTCCTGGGTCACCTCTGGCCTGGCTCTCCTGCTTGGTTACCCTGGCTGTGATGTCCGCCTTACTTCTTCTCTGCACTTCCACTCACAAGCCATGTGTGGGGTGAGACACTCAGACTCTGAGCTGGCACTGAGCTGTGGCACTGGACAGACCCAGCATCCCACTGCTCCTCCCTCAGAGGAGAGACTCTGCAGCTCAGCCCCTTGTCTGCTTCCTGAAGTGTGATTCCTCTCTCCCACGCTGCAGGCTGTGATCTCCTGAGGGTCTGGGCTGCAGGAGAAAGGGGTGCTGAGACACCCCACAGTCACCCATCCCCACAGGAGAGGCCTTTCACCAGGTGCTTCTGCAAGGTGACATTGTACAAGGAAATGATAAGTAAACAGTCATCCCCAACATGGCATCAAAAGGCACACGACATTTAAATCAAAATGTTGTTAGTGTCTTTGTTTGGAAAATGCTAAGCAGAAGTGCGGTTGTGCAGGTAGGTCCCCCATCACGTGCTGGGAGTTCACAAATGGCTTCCCTTTACACTCAGCCTTCCCCGCCTTTGCTGTCTAGAACCACGTCTGTCAGTCTCTCAGCTGAAGGCAGGACGTGCTGACAGATGAGCACCACGCAGTCGGCTTCTAGTTCAGTTCACTATTTACTGCTCCAAAGTTTGGGCTGAATTATTTTATTTTAAAATGGAGAGCGAAAGTCTCATATTAATCTCTAAAGTGGTGGGACCCAGAAGGCTGGCAGTGAGTGGCTCTTGGGTCACAACCGCTTAGCTTGAGGAGAACTCTGTATCTTTTCTGTGGTGTGTGTGAGTGTGGGAGTGTGTCTGTGAGCGTGCACGTGCACGCGTGCCTGTGCTCTTCTGACCAATGTCTGTGTTTATGAACAGTGCTTGGAATTCCCTTTCTTCCCATAATTTCATGAGCCAAAATGTGATGGTTTATCTTTTTTCTTGTTATCCCTGAAACGTCTCTTTTTCTTGGCTTTCATTTTTTCCTTCTGCTCCTTGACTATTCAGTCCCGACTTCTGTTTCTAGATCATGAACCTCTACTCTAAAGTTGGTAACTATAAAAATGCCCAAATTGTCATTCTTATCTTTGAATTATCCTTTAATAATCAATTTCTAATTGCCAAACTTATATTGGCTCTGAGCACCTCATTGTCATCTGAAGTTTAACATTGTTGGGACCAAACTCATTAATTTCTCTCCTCATCAACTTCCTTGATGTTTTCAGAGTATCGCAGTTCTACCCAGAGAAAAAAACAATATGCATCTTCTAAATTCTTATTCCTTGCTTTTCTACATCATATATTAAATCAAGTACTGATTTTCATTTACTTGTAGTTTATAATGTCTTTGAGATTTCTATCTTTCTCCAACTAAGTGGACATTAGTATCAGACTTATGTTTGAAGGATGAGACAGCCAGTCTCCAAGGTAATCCCTAAAGATCCTGCCCTCCTGAGACTCATGTCCTTGTGAATATTTTCCCATGTTTCTTAGCCTAATTCTATGTGATACAAAGAATTCAATAGAACTGATGGCATGTCACTCTAATATTCTGTTATAAAAACACCAGAGATTCCAACTTGGCCATGCCTCTTCTCTTGCTCCTTTCTCTTGATTCATTTCTGCCATGTCATGAGGAACTTTATAAAGTGGACTTTGTGGTTGAGAACTGTCAAAGTCAGTGAAGGATTGAGTCCTAATGCCAACAACCACATGTGTGAGCTTGGGAGTAGATTTCCTCAATCCCAGTCACACCTTTCAACAGCTTTAGCCTTTTGGCTTATTTGCAGCTTTATAAGAAAGAGGTGCATCACTAGAGACCAACAGCCAAGCTTCTGACCTACAGAAACTACTGGAGATAATGAGTCTTTGGTTGTCTGATGTTTGTTTTCAGAATGCTGAGGGTTAAACCGGAGGCCTTGTGCATGCTAGACAAGCGTTTTCCAACTGAGTTACTATTCTGAGTCAACAATAGATAAATAATACAATGACTGTCTAATACAAATGACATTTTTCTGATTAAATTTTCTTGAAAAATAAAAAGAATGGAGAGTGACCAGCAGATTCCTGTTGAAATCATTCATTTGTGGGGAGATAAGTGTGTCCCCGAGTTGAAGGGGCATAGTAACCATGGGACCATGCACAGTCTCTATCCATGAGATTCCATTGGAAAACACAGGATTGAGTCAGGTGAGAGGTTAAGGGATACCTACGTTGACCTGTTCAGCCAAAGCAACCATCTCCTCTGCAACCTTTGGACCAGCGATGGAAAGGATCTGAAAATAAGAGATTCATAAGGTGGTTTGGCAGCGGGAGGACTGAAGTCTAAGCTCATCATTGCTGAGAGCGAGAGGGAGGAAGAAGTTGCTCCTTTCCCTTCTAACTTCCCAGTTATAAAACATTAATGGACAAGAATTTCCCCGTCCAGATGGCAAACCTGGCATTGATACCGGCAGGACGTCTGGGGGAGTTGGCGTACCTGATGGTTTCCCTCTAAAACAAAGTATTCTTGCACTGTTTCATGTTCAAGAATATATTCATCAAACTCCAAGAGTTTTGGCCGGACTTCAGACAACAGGTAAGCTTCTAAAACAGAAGGCAAGAGTGCTCCATTGCTAAGCTGGCAGCATATGCTCAGGACCACGCTGCCTGGCAGAATCAAGGGGAGCCCAAAGCGGCGGCCATCCTTGGAACTTTCAAGCAAGCCAACAACATCAGCAGTGGTAGCTAATGATGAGAGACTTCAGAAGTTATGCCAGTCCCATCTCTAGCTTTCTTTCCTTAGACATGTGAAGCATCCCAGAGTTGGTTCATCAGTGGGGTATGGAAGGCATAATTAATTTTGAGTTTAGGATTTTACTGCAACATGTTACAAGTTTCATAGGAATGTTTACATTCTCTGACTTTCCATTTGGAGCTACTTCTATGACTGTTACAGGTCATGTATGTCTTACCTGCTTTATAGATTTATATGTTATGTACTGAAAATGAAAACCACCGTGACACTAATAAACTGGAACACATGAGAAGAGTTTTCTCAAAGCGCTCACTTTCCATGTTGAAGAGTTGGTGATATAGAATATGGTCCTCAGCGGATTTTATTTTTCTTACTATAAAGTACACCCTTCCCCACAAAAATTGTATCCTGGTTTTTGAGGCCGTTTTCCTCCATCTCCAGGACATGCTTGATGTAACTGTGTCCCAAAGCAGATGTGCTGAATTGCCAGGAGAACCAAATTAAAAGTTATTCAAAAGTAAATTGATTTCAGGTTTCAAAACTTTTCCATTTCTACTTTAAGTATGATACATTTGTTAGAGAACTAATTGACAAGAGAAATTCATGATTTTTCTTAAGATTCAGCACATATGATGGGAACTCTCATTGCATTCAGTTATAATTTTAACTAAAGTCCCTGCCTTGAGTGATTTGAAACATTCTCTTCCAAAGGGAGAAAAACCAAAAAGATTTAAAAGGAGATGAGGTTAACTGATGAAAGGTTAACTTTCTCTATTTTTTAAAAACTTTGTAGTGATTGGTGACTGAATAAGAGAGCTTAGTTTTTGCAGGAGGAACACACAACCTGAATAGTCTAAAATCAGCTGCTGGATCAAGACATGCTGCTGGATCGTAGCCAGGCCTCTCCAGATGCTAATATTGATCATTTCCTCTGGAATACAGGTACAGGCAATTACAAATTAATCAAAATGATTAACCTCTGCAATCCTTTAGCCTACGAATCACTTTAAAAGATATCAACGAACAGCCCTAGGAGACTATTTTAGGTAAGATTTTACTTAACGTTAAAAGTGTACAGAAAGTTAAAAAATAGCCAGATACTAACCTAAAACATTAGCTAATTTTGAGTTAAATAGCATTGATGATATTCAAAGGTTTGTTTCATTTGTAAGAGGCACAAAGTTGCTACTAGAAGTAAAACTGCCAATTCTTATGTAAGCGTGGATGGAACCCTATGACTATCGCATTTCTTAAAATTTATTCTTTGGAGACATGAATATGGTTCCAATCAGCACAAATTGATTTTTAGTAGTCAAATGTAAGTAATTTAAGATGAGAAATTAATGGACACATATCTAAACTAGTGATTCTCAAGATTGATCTTTGCATCAGTGAATACATGGGACCTGGAATTGTTGGAAATATAAATTTATGGGTCCCTTGCCAGATCTACTGGAAGGTTCTATGTCTGGGCCAGGGATATGGGCTTTCCAAATGTCTCCAATTGCTCAAAATAAAGAACTTCCTAAACAAACATCAGTGAGAGAGCTCTACTATTTATGTTAGCACTATCATGCTTCCAAAATCTTTACATTGAAGAATCTTCCCATAAACCTAAAGTTTATGATACTTCCAAAGTAAGGGTTTTAATAGTCTATATTTTTAAGCTCAGTGAAGTAACCAAATCTTGAATTTCACAACTTTCCAGGAAGCCAGTGTTGTCTGTGTGTGGGAAGGGAAAGACTCTTTGGGAAAGTGAAAAAAATAGTATAGATGATTGGTGATTAGTTCTTTGAAATATTATTCATTAGTGACTGAGAAATACCATAGAGCAAAATGAGGCACTGACAATTTTAGAATTTCCCATTCAACTATGAAATATATATTAATAACACCACTGCCAAGAATTATCCTTGTTTGAGTCCTGTAGAACCACAGTTCACGGAGTATATGAACTGCCCAATGTCAAAACAGCTGGAAGGTCTGTTAGGTTTGGGTATTCTTTAATTCCCACTAATCATGAACAAAAAATAACAATAGATGGGGCTTTTATGTCTTAACTATTACTCTAATTAATCAATTTAATGGTCCAATTTTTCTTTAGTATTCAAAATGGATTGCTGGTCTTTCATCTCTTTTTAACTTTTCTCTTTTATATGTTGTGCCTGTGTGGTTTTTATTTGGGGGTGAGGGGTGGGGAAAAAGGAAGACTTTAAATTCTTCTAACTTCTTGCTGTATATGAGAACTAAAGCTCTTATTTGTTATCCTCTGAATACCCACTTCCACCAATCTATTATGGTACTATATACTATATAATAATCCATTAATATAACAAATTGTTTTTAAACATAAGTTTTTCAATTGAGTTTCTTCCTTTAAATTTACATTTGACAAATTTCAAAATAAACTACACTATGTCATTTTTGGATATATGTGTGAGTATCTGTACAGCTTGAATATTTTGGTTTAGGTCAATTATATAATTATTGAGAAAATAAAATTCTCATATAATATATATGTACATATTCTCCTGCAAGTGTAGCACAGTGACCTCTAATGAAGTTATTCAGTAGTCCTTCCTTATTCATGGTTTTGCTTTGTATGGTTTCAGCAACCCAGTCAATTGTGGTTCAACAATATTAAATGAAATCTTCCAGAAATAATAATTCATAAGTTTTAAATTGCCTGACATTCCAAGTAGCAAGATTAAATCAAGCGCTGGGCTTCTGGACTCTCCCAGGGTGTGATTCATTCCTTTGTCCAGTGACCCCATCCTATTAGTGCTACTCACTTGGTTAGTGCCTTGGGAGCCACCTTGGGTATCAGATCTACTAAGCTGCTATTACAGTGCTGTATTCAAGAAAACCTTATTTTACTTAATAATGGCCCCAAAGAGCAAAAGTAGTGTGGCTGGCAATTTGGATATGCCAAAGTCATAAAGTGCTTTCTTCAAGTGAAAGATGAATGTTCTCCATTTAATCAGGGGAAAAATTACATGCTGTAGTTGCTGAGATCCATAATATAATAAAAAGTGAAAGACCATATTCTTACAACTTTTATTACAGTAGAAGGTTGTCATTGTTCCATTTTATGATTAATTATTGTTGTTAATCTCTACTGTGTCTAATTTGTAAATTAAACTTCATTATATTTATATATGTGTATGAAAAATCCTATTATATTGGGTTTGTTTCTATTCATGGTTTCAGGCATCTACTGGGGGTCTTGAAATATATCCATTATGGATAAAGGGGGACTACCATACATTTATCTTTCTCCATATATGTGTGTGTGTGTGTGTATATATACAGAATATATAAGTATATAATATAATATATATATTTTCTGAATTATATTTCATGTAACACATGCAATTGTATATACATAATTTCTTTCCTTATGTGTGTGTGTGTGTGTGTATGTGTGTGTGTGTGTGTGCATGCACTTATATATATGAGCTAAATCTTGGAATATTTTCTGTCACCTTCTACTGTGATGGTTAATCTGGATTGTCAACTTAATTGAATTGAGAGATAGCTAGGATTAACTGAGCTCTGTGTGTGTCTGTGAGGGTGTTTCCAGTGCCACTGCATATGGGACAGAAAATTAAGAGGGGAGGTCCACCCTGAATGTGGGTAACACTTCTAACAGGAGGAAGCCCAGAGAGCTGCAAGTTCCATTCTTCTTGAGCTGGTGTGTTCATTGCTGCTGCCATTGCCTGAGGACACTGGATTCCATCTCCACCAATCTTCTAAAGTAGAGTCTGCCCAGTGACTCTCCAGGGTGTTCCCCATCCTCCAGTTCTAGACAGGGGCTACATCATCGTTTCCTATTTATTCTGAGGCTGCAACTAAGGTTCTTCCAGCTTTGCAGGTGCAGACAGCCATTGTGGACAATTCAGCTTCTGATCATGTAAGCCAATGTAATAAATTCCCTTTTATAATCACACAAACACATATACTGTTGGTTCTTCTGTTCCTCTAGAGAACCCAGATTGATACACCTACCTAAATGTAATTAGTGTGTTCTTTCAAAAGAAAAAGAAAACCTTTGAACATAAACCACTTTAAAATACAATATTTGATAGCTTTTAAAGCTATCAAAAAAGGAATGCGATTTGTTAAGCAAAACTGTATATAGCCTACGATCTCACCTAAACTTACATAGGTCTCAGTAAATAACTAATTAATAACTTACATAGGTCTCAGTAAATAACTAATTGATTTATGTCAAGATATGAGTCTGGTGGTAAGCAGCTGCAGCCATTGTTAATTCATAATGTGGGTATCTTTCAAAAGCACCTGAGGAATTTAAATACATACATATTCCTGGAACCCTATTTGAAGCTTCTAAAGATGAGTTTCCAACACATGAAGTTCAGAGCACTTTTTCAATCCTTGCTAAGAAATTTTCATTTTAAAGCAAATAAACTGTATAATATATGGTCCATTGAAAATCCGAAGAAATAAAGAACGTACGATAGGCTGCCATTTTTAGATGCCTGTCTTTTCTGAGTCTTGTCTAAGAGAATTCTCACAGTAGTAAGTAAACTGGCATCTTGATTTCCTCAGTTCTCTCCCCACATATCCACTCTGCTTTCTGCTTTCCAAGTACCCCCAGAAGGTTCTGTGGTTATTGCTGTAGTCCGAGCATCTGTGTCCCCCAAATTCACATGCTGACACTTCATCCCCAGTGCGATGGTTTTGAGAGGCTCCATCTTTAGGGGTAAAGAGGCTTGAGGAAGCTGCTCTGCCCTCTGTCACATGGGGACTCATGGAGGTGCCATCTTTGAGGAAAGGCTCCCTAGACACCAGATCTGGCATCTTCATCTTGGATTTCCCAGCCTGCAGAACTGTGAGCAAGAACTGTCAGTTGTCTATAACATGTGTGGCCTAAGGTGTTTTCTATAGCAGCCTTAAAGGACCAAGATCATTTTCCTCTTCCAGCTCCTAGAAAGCTGGTAGATTCATTTCTTCTTCTGTGGATTCTCTTTCTCCAGTTAACTGTTCTTCCATTGTCCCTGTTTGTGAAGAGCAGAAGAAACCTGTGCTTATTCCATCATGTTTAACAAAATTAGAATTAGTCGGACAGATTCCATGTAACCATTTTAACCTACAAAACCTTTTTCTTTTCTTGGAAGGGAGAAGGTATTCTTGAAGTGTGAAGTTTGATTATTGCTTTTGTTTCAGTTGATCAGGTCAGGTAACAATGAACATAAATAATTTCTACTTTGGATTTATTTTGTTTGTCCTTTATAATATGTTCTACTTTTGATTTTTTTTGACATTTTGTGTTCAAAAGTGGGTTTCCAGTTTGTTCTCCAGTTTCTGTCCTTTGCATCAGATCTGCCTCTCGCTGCCTGCATTGTAAATGGCTTCTGCTATTTTGCGTCTCTTGTTTTCTTCCTCATCACTCAGTCAAAATTTCTTCCTCTCCAGTCTATTTTTAAAATGTTCTGGCCATGAGTACTAGAAATAGCACTGTCCTGTAACATTTAATTGGAGGTGCACTCTGTGCATTCTGTGGATTCTAATGGAAAATTATTTCCAGAAGTATGCCCATCACCAGGGTAATAGATTTTACTTCTGTTCTTCATTTCCTTAAAAATATGCCTGTATTTTTGTCTATTTGCTACTTCAAGAGAGAGGGGATTCCATACCTGCCCTTTACCAACAAATATAATGACTAACTCATGGCAACACTCAGTAGTCTTTGTCTTTTATCTACTTACTCTTCCAAATCTTTATTTTGAGGTCAGATTACCCTGGGTAATTTTCAGCTCAATGTACACAGTCCAACAGAAAATGGTGCAGTACTTTTTTTAAGTTGGAGGTAGGATGGAAAACAAACAAACAAACAAACAAAAAACCCAAAACACTACAACCAATAATAAACACACAGAAAGCACAGTCTTGTTTTCTGACATTCTGAAATACTGGTTAATATAAAAAACTCTACCAAGGTCCCTGTTATCTTTCTCCCTACCTGTGATACTTCCACTGTTGTACCCAACTTCTTTGTGTGGTGTTATGAGAACCTCTGCATTCACACTGATGAACAAGTGTATGAATGGGTGTTTGAAAATCATTAGGATGTTTGGAAATCACTGACCATCAGAAAAAAATAGCTACACAGCTGAGACAAGAATACATCGACTTTTGGATCAGTGGAGTGACTGTGTGTGAATCAGAAGGCCGATGACAACATGATGTGGCTTATTCTTTTTTTTTTTTTTTTTTTTTTGCAGTGCTGGAGATTGAACCCAGGGCCTTGTGCTTGCAAGGCAAGCACTCTACCAACTGAGCTATCTCCCCAGCCCAGCCTGGCCTGTTTGATGGCTTTTAGAAGGTAAGCAAGTATCATAGTTTTGGTAGGAATGTTATATATTTGGAAGCAAACTTGTAAACTCTGGATTGTCCTTTCTTTCATATCTATAGCTATTATGGTTAAGAGAGTTTTTCTTTGAATTTGGAAACAAACAGTTGCCTTAGTAGTTGATAGCTTTGTGACATTTTGTCCTTGGTGCCATCTTCATAAATCTAGGAAGAATTTGGGATTGGTTCTATGATAGAAAGAATCATATTTGTCATCATATTTGTAGGGTGTGTGTTAGAATTCATACATCAAAATACACAGGGTTATGACACTTTAGTCAATTGTTGCTAAAATGCCCAATACTCATACTTCTGGAGTAATTAGTTCTTTCTTTAGTGGGTGGCATTCAAGATTGCACTGCCTCAAATTTCTGGGTGGCCAAATATGTTACATCGGATGAACGATGTAGTTGGTGTAGTGAAAGATGGGATCTGGGTGCCAGGATGCTTGCTAGGAGAGTTGTATTCTACAAGCACACAATAGAAATAACTTGAAAAAAAATAAAGAGGCCATTTCCATTTGGCTACATAGTCTGCAGCTGGAAGTTCCCTACTGCCGAGTTATTCCTTTCAAAGTAGGAAACTGCTCAGGGAGCTTTGGGAGGTTTGGCATTGTTGGCCTGTTGGCTTTCTTGGTATGACTCTGCAAGCGAAGCACACATAGTCCTGCTCAGGGACTGTGTGCTCACTGTTCTTGTGCCTGGAAGGCTGCTTCTCTGGGAGTCCTGTCTCTCACTAACTTACGTCATCCAACTTATGTCAACATATTTGTTTCTCAGGCAGGTTTTCCAGGATGGCATGTTTAAAATTGTATTTTTCCAACTACCTTCCTGCCTGTCTTGATTAAATTTGTTTTTATAATGCTTATCATTTCTTACTTTTTCTTATATTTTACTATTTTTGATCCTTACCCTAGATTACACAATTCAGATGAATGATATTCTCAGTTCTAGAATAGGGCCTGATTATTTATGAGAATAGCACAAGATAGGTGTTTGGACATATTTCCAGAATGGATGGACTCACTAGTGAATGCACTGAATGACTGACTGACGTCTTCACAGTACTTGAGTCATCTAAGCAACACTGCCCCTCAGAGCAGAGCGCACAGTTTGGGTACAGCACTGCATGTTGAGTAGGGTAGGGACTATGGGAAAGCAGAGCTATGTTCTCACAGTCCAATTTACAAATAGCTTGTCTTACAAAAGGTTAATTTTTAACCAGAATTTTGGGACCCTGGGACACAAGGTTACAATAGAGACTTCTTTCCCAACTGACTCTTAGAAGTTTAAATCATATTATGCTGAATTATAGTGCTCACTTTCTCATTATTTTATGGTTACTATGGAGAACACGTCACCTGGAATCTCAGACCCTCTGTCCACATAGGTCCACCTAAGTGGACTATGACCAGGATGGTTCTAAGATATATATTTGTCCACTCCAGAAATGTAGGGGTCTGGATCTTCCAAATGTGGCTATTATATGAATAAATAAAAGTCTCCTATGTCACCTGGACAAAGAACTTGGCCTCACTCTGCAGTTTTAAGCCAGCCTGTCAAGTGCTTGGAATCCCATGAAGAAAACCATGTAATCTTCAGTCTGCTTCATGCCCATAGCCCAAGACCCCGACCCCTGCGGGCTTGCTGCCCTTATGTCCATCTGCAGCTTATCCTCCACAGTGCCTCCTGGTTCCTTTCCTGCACCAGTCTTTGAACTTCTTGAGGGACCGTGTGTCCTCAGCTTGAGGTTCACTACTCTGACCCCTCAGTACTCCCTGCTGCGGCTGCTGCCATACCTGCTCCACAAACCCAGATGCTGACAGCAGCCGAGCCTGTGAGTGCTGGTTTCATCCCAGATAACTGGAATCTGGACTGTGATGGGTGATCGGTGCACTGAAACTTTCTGAAACAGCCAGCGGGTTTGACTATTTATGTAACTAGTTATCTTTTAAAATGGCATCCAACTCAACAGTCACTTGCTCCACTTCCTCTTTGAGTCTGTGGGGATTGCCTTCCCTGCAAGATGTCATTCATTTCTAGAAGACATTACTTTCATTAGGGCCTACTTTGTTGGTTGAGGGAGAAAATCTGTTACTGTCTTAAACCAGTTATCCAAGGAATTTCTCAGTTCCCTTCTCGATCCAGCTCACCCCACCCATGATAGGAGCAGGATCTACTGCTGTGGTGGATATATCCAGGAAGCATCTTAGCTGTAGTAACTTCAGGAAATTCTATTCATATGCAGGTGTCCACAGCTCGAGGAATTATTGAATGTCCGATGATGACGGTGTATGATTTTCATTTCTCATTAGTTATTCATGGCGTCAGTTTTCCAGTACACCAGCATAATACTCCATAAAGAACAGCTACAGCCCCTCTGTAGCGTGTGAATCAACAGGCAGTCGGGGCTCACATTTCTGCCGTGGTGGTTAGGGGACCGCAGGCCTTGGCTGGGCTCCTTCGCAGGTGGCACAGGCTGGATGGCAGCTGATGGAGGCTGCCCAGGGGGACAGACTCACACAACTGCAGTTCCCCTGACTCACTCATGAATCTGCAGATTGCCTCTAGTTCATGTGACTCATTTTTCTCCTAGGAACCTCAGGTCAGCCTAGGCTTATCTTTTTTCATGACCTTGGCAGCTGGCAAGAAAAAATAAGCCCCAAACTTCAAGCTCAATGCAGGCCTCTGCTTGTATTACCTCTGCTAAAACCTCGCTGACCAAAAGCAGAGCATGTGACTCCTCAAGGGCCCAGTGGAAGGACCACCACATCACAGGGCAAAATCTCTGCAGATAGAAAGGGTGAGGAAGGGGGCCATTAGCGCAGGGGATGACCACATTCATTACACACCTGGGCAGAAGACATTTAAGAGGGTAGACGTTGCAAGTCCACCGAGTATAAAGATTCAGAAAAATAATATTGTAATATTACCCTTTGGAACTTTTCTCTCAAGCATGAAGTCAAAATTGCTGAGTTCGGTGCGTGCAGAAGCATGTCAGAGGGAAGCTGCCTCCTTCACTAATTACGTTCTATTAAGAAATGAACTTCATCCAAGTTTTCATTGGGGTCCTGTCCTCAGAACAAAGTGTGTGTGCTTTTTTAACTGCTAAAAATATTATGAACATACACTGTCAAGAGCACTGGGTTTCTTGCAGTTATGAAGATATTCTGAGCACGTAGTAGTAATGGTTACACTGTGAATATACTAAATATCCCAGGACGGTACACTTTGAAGGGTCATTTTTATGGTACAATAATTAACCTTAAGAAAGGTATTATCAAACTATTGAAAACTTTGGATGTCTTCAATGTAATTGTATTGCTAAAATATTATATGTGTATAAATTTAATTTTCAGCTTTCCTTTCCTGTTTAAATTTATAAACAGTAAAAGAAAAAAGTTCTAGTCTATATTTTTCTATGTAGAATTTTAGAATGCTTTCTTAGAAATGATTTCGTTATAGTTCTCACTTAAATTTAAAGCCTTCAAAGTAAATTTAGAAAACTAAATGAGATAAAATAAATCAAAATATAAAGTGCTATAAAAATGGATGTCATTATTATGGTATAGTCAAAGAGTATAAGTTTATAATTCACAGAGTGTCACACATACTGTTAAAATATCTCTCAATTATCTAGGCTTTTCCCCTCTCTGAATTTCATTTGCCATGAATCACTAAGAGCATAATCATTTTGATATAAAACATAATACAAAAACACTGTGCAGTGTCTACGTACTGTGAGGCCCAGGAACCGGGAGAAAGACAGGAGTACATTGACTGGTCAGTCTTGCTTTCAAAATTAAAAAAATAAGTTAATACCTAGATTGATTTTGCGGGGTAGGGTGGGGTGGGGTGGGGTGGGAGAAAAACCAGGGATTGAACTCAGGGGCACTCAACCACTGAGCCACATCCCTAGCCCTATTTTGTATTTTATTTAGAGACAGGGTCTCACTGAGTTGCTTAGGGCCTTGCTTTTGCTGAGGCTGACTTTGAACTTGAGCTCTTCCTGCCTCAGCCTCCCAATCTGCTAGAATTATTGGCCTGCACCACTGGGCCCAGTGATCCCTAGATTTTGATTGAAAGGTTGTTTCCTGAATTTATTTTTATTATTATCCTAAGTTCTTTTATCATGTGCTATTTAATAATAAAAAAGATTTTTTTGTGGATTTGCAGATCGTATAGAATAAAATAAATACCTAAATTATTAAATTTTCATGTTAGTATTATATATTAAATTTTGCAAAAAAAAATTGCTGATGTGACAGTTTCATGGGGATCTTGTTCATACAGGTCTTGAACACAACTTTTGTTACTTAAGGTTATGCTTCCATAGTCTGAGTCTTCCCTCCGTGAGGAGTATATAGACTAAATGTGCTAAATTAAAGGAGGATTTATGTACACAACCTTTTTTAGAAGTGTGATAGTTATAAATTAGGCTGATAACTTGATTTATTATCTTTCCATTTCTTTTTCTTTATTTTTGTTTTAGTAAAAATAAAGACACCCACATACCAGATTGAATCAGAAGATATTATATAAAGACCCAAATTGGTTGGTAATAATTTTTATCATGGTTAAATCTTTCATGATAACTGAATCCTAGACAGAATTAGTATTTTTAGTCTGCCAATCTCTGTGGTTTTTATTGCTAATGATAATACAGGGGTTTCATTTTTTTTTTCATAAAGACAATTTATTTACTGAAATCAAAACCTGTGCCATTTTCAAAGGTTTTTGCTGGATTACTATCTAATCCACCTTCACATTCCCTCTAAAAAATTAATCTAAACCTGAAAAGGTTTGGGAAAATACACTGAGCTCAGGCTATTGTCCTTAATATAAAGACGCATCATGGAAATTCTGTTTCAGTGGCAATCTTTGAAAGGCCTGAAAGCATCTTGAAATTTATCAAGCTTTGGAGTCGGTCACTAGCTGACAAGCTGATTTGAGATAGGGGCTTCTGTTAATATGTTAGTACAAGTATTTTAATTTCTTTCTGCATTAGTTTGATATATTGAATTATATACTTTCTATTATAGTTTACAAAACCCAAAATGAGAATTTGATGGTCAAAATATGTTTGCTTCATTTACTTTCACAAATTATAAGAAAGGGTGGTTTCAAAACCCAGCCTGTGCAGTCAGATTTTGAGCATGTCACTATACATACTGCCAGGTGAACAAGAATCCCCGGATGCTTGAGAAGAACTCTAACATGAAGAGAAATCTTACAAAGAGGACAAAGGAAATCAAAGAAACAGACGATTTAGAAAACAGAAATCTCAGAAAATATCCTTATGTGAATGTGAGTGTGTGTGTGTAAAAGACAAAATTGATGAAAAATCCCAGAAATCTAAGAGTTAAAGACAGGGACATATATTACAGAAGAGAAAATATATCAAAATTAGAGAGTCCATCCACCCAGGAGTATCAATTTCAAGTAAAAAAAAAAAAAAAAAAAAAAAATCCAGAAAAATAAAACAAGAGCTGGAAAGTGATATTCTATTTAAAAATCATGTACACTTCTCATAACCAAAAATAGTTTCCAGAAAAGTTCAAAGAGTACTTTAAATAATGATTTTAAAATTCATGTATACCAAAATCATTCATATCAAAATTTCTTGAAAATGGATATAAAGCAAGAATTTTAAATTCTTAGAACAAAGACACTTACTATAAGGTCACCCCCCTCCCCTAGGTGTCAACATGGCGCTGGCCGAGGTTTTCTTCCTGATTTTACTCCTCATAACTTCTTTTTGCAGGTGCAAATTGGCACCCAACCAATGCTGGACTCCCTGCCCAGACAAGGCTCACCCAATCAACTCTCACCCTGTTTCATGCCCCAACCAATCAGCCTCTTCCCGGCCCTATATAAGTGTGTGCATTTTTAAAATAGAATGGAACTTCTCCCGTGATTTGCTTTGACTGTGGCTCCTGTGCTTCTTTCACCTACAAAGGACAATGACACAGAATGCCCCCAGCCTGCCCACTGGAAGCTAGCAGCACAGGGAGCGGCAGCCTCAAAATGCAGAGACAAGGTGGGTGTGTCATCCCGACAACCAACTGCATGTGAAAGTCAAAGAAAAGATCTCAGGCGTTGGAGGTCTTGAAGCACACGTGCAGAAGCTTCGCAGGAACAAAGAGAAGGCACGGGAACCATGGAGCAGGA
Organism: Sciurus vulgaris; assembly: GCF_902686455.1. NCBI lineage: Eukaryota > Metazoa > Chordata > Mammalia > Rodentia > Sciuridae > Sciurus > Sciurus vulgaris. The sequence continues at coordinate 10,431,978 of NC_136469.1, forward strand.
AAGAAGAGAGAGAAAGGCCGGGAATCCTGAAAGGGGTTTCCCACCAAAGAGGAGGGCAGGACTTCTCACGCAGAGGGTGAGAAGGGAGAGGAAGCCTCAGCGCGAGCAAACGGCAAGACATCTAGACAGCTGTGCTTCCTGCTGGGATTGGAGGACAGAGGACCCCGGGAAAAGTGCCTCCAAGAGGAAGCCAGACTGATGAACGTGGATGAGTTTTGATTCATTAAGAAGACCTGTCAGGATGGAGCATGAGTTAATGAGGGTCACACTGGAAAGAGAACAAATGGACAATTACCTCCAGATGAGCAGAGTTGAGCAAAACAGGAAATATACAGACAACACACTGTGTGAAATTTTCCACATGACCTGGCTATAAATAATATCCCCATAGTCACAAAATACCAATATTTACTATTAGTTTCTTGATTATAAAAGTCTACTGGAAGAATGTGTGTGCATGTGTGTGTGCATGTGTGCATGTGCATGTGCGTGCGTGTGTGTGTGTCTGTGTGTATGTGCTTAAGCAGGTCTTTATGAATGCGTGCTTTTACAGTTGGACATGAAGAGGGAAGAACAAAAAAGCCCAGTCCTTCTCTCCTGTTTTCTGCTTGGGGAGTTCTGTAGATATCAAGAGGGAATAATCAAGAACAAAATACTCATGTCATTTAGAAAACATAGAAGACAGAAGAAACAGTTAAAAGTGTTGAATATTGTAATTCTGCCATTGAGAATTTGGGGTATGGAAGAGTAGAATAAGACACTGCTGCAAGATTCATGGAATTATTGAAATTTTTCAAGAATTGCAATATAATTTTGATAAAAGTAATTTGAAAAGAAAAAGTCAGTAGGTAGAATATTTCTGAAAACAAAACACAGCTCTTATTTGACATCTTTCAAAGAAAAGGAGCAAGCCACTGTGGAAAAACAGTCTTGTGTTTCATTTATCAGTTTTTTGTATCTGTAAAAGAAGTGTGTCATGTCCTTTTGAAAATGACTAATATGATATGCAAAGGAAAAAAAAAAAAGAGAGAAGGACTAACACCAGTCAGCCCCTCTGCAAATATGTAGTTTTAATGAAATGGCACCTGGAATTTATGACACAAAATACACATTAAATATGTATGAAATACCTTGAAGAAAATAATATATAATGAAGTTCTCTTCTTCCATATCGATATCACTTAGTCATTAATAAGCAGTTTGAAATTAAAAATAAATAATGAAATTAATACCTTCAAAACTTTTACTGAAAACTGCTTATCTTTTTTCTATTAAATAAAAACAAATGATACTTCAAGTGAACGTTTATAAAATTGATTATTCTAAAAATTAACATTTAGCATTTGGATATTTTATACAATAAAGGCATTACATTTTTAAACATTATTTGTATTCTACCGAGGGAGTACGTAAATAGAACAAGTATCTATCCCAGGACAAAAACTACCTAGTAAACAGGTCCAGATGTTTAAGATAACGACTTTCCACCTGCATATCTTTAGGACTCCTTTGCCTTCCCTCTCTCTACCTCCCACCAAGTTCCCTTCTGTCTTATTTTATTTAATACAGCAGATGTGGATTAACTGGAAGCACACAGCAGCTTTTTAGAAATGGAACAATCACAAGTTTTATCAGCTTGGTAATAAAAAGTTATCATGTCTTTGAAACTCAGAAGCCCTTTAGGTGTGGGAAAACATTTAAATCAGGCTATGGTTTTCACATTAAGATTTGCTAGTTTTTCAATGAATAGTTCATAAGACAGTTATACAGAACTTTGGCGATGAGGATACCTTCTATCTAAACATAGGTGCAAGGAACTTGTCTTTGGGGTAATCTGCCCTGTCTAGTGAAAGCAACTCGAGCGATACCTTGAGTATGTCCAAGGCTGATCTGTGGTTATGCAGATGACATAACCTTGGTTCTGTGTGGCCGGCACCCTTCCATGCGGGCTGCTGGCTCCTGTGCCCAGCCACTGAGGGAAGGAAAACTGATTACCTTATATGTCCAATTGATTTTGCCTCTCTTGTGGAGTGTGTCAAATAAATTGCATTTTTCCTGAGCCCATTTAGATGGAGTATTATCCTGCTGTGTTCCTTTGGATCCTGTACAGATTTCTGATTGCTGAATTGTAACACTAATCATAATAATTATCTATGTAATAAGTTCACAATATGAATTGTTACAGATGGTCACATTTTCTATCACAGAGCAATCAAGCCTATTTGTACAATCTACTTGCTCCTAGATAAAACAAAAGGCAACATGTAAGTTTCTGTATGTTCATCACACATTGTAAGTGGCAATTTAGGTCTAGCACATCCAAGAAAATGAGAGATGATAAGCGAGAGTGCTAAAGAACTTTTCAATAAAATCATATTTGGATTTTGCTATTAGTTTTACAGATATTATCATTATATAGCCAATTAAATACTAAAGATCTGTTGTTGTTTTCATAGCAAGCAATTTCTTTTTGTCCATCTAAAATCCGAAATTCATTTTTGACAATGGATGACTTGCAAATGAATTATAATGCAAACATAATAACAACGTAGGCTATTGGAATAGAATGTGAAGCCTCTTTATGACCTTCACAGACATGGTCCTCTGGCGGTGACTGCTACTAGAAGCAGTTCACCTCCTCTCTCCCTTCAACAGTTCACGTGCGGGTTTAGTTAATGAGCTGAATCTGGTCACCATATATTGGTGGTCTCTGAACTGAGGCACTGATTTCTCCTCGCTGATTCTGAAACTTGGTCCGATTTTTCTTACCAACGTTTTCTACTATTATACCAAAAAAAAAAAAAAAAAAAATCATTGCAACAAAGGGAAAATTGCTTCTCCTCCAACTTTTATTTAATATTTCATCTAAATCAAAGCAGACTTTTGCTTTATGAGGGTAAATGCATAGTAGAACATTCTTGAAAAGGCTACAACTCTAGTTGATTATCTTACTTTATCTTGTGTCTATTTATGACCAAATAGCATATATTATAATATACATCTATTATCTATGCATATCTACCTAGATATCTGTGTATATCTGCATATATATATATATATTCTCTATGTGTATATACTTAAAATTGTATTTGTCTATAAATAAGATCATTTCATATTTCTCTCTCTCTCTCTCTCGGTTTGTTTTTGTAGTGCCTGGAATCAAGGCCCTCACACATTCTAGGCAGGATCTCAGAGACTTCTTTCTAGGTTTATTATTTCTTTAATTTTTAGGGACTAAAAATTTACATTGGTCTTTGCTGAAATAAAACCAAGCTGGTCTTTCTATATATTTTACTCTTTGTCTTGCTTTCTCAAGTATTATTTATTACAAGTGTTAGTAATATAATTGTTCAACATTAATTAAATACACATATATGAGTTAATAAATTTTAACCTGAATACTAAAAATTAACTTGAATCAACATAAAACAGCTACATTATCTGAGAAATGAAGGATTCAAATACACATCATAAAATAAAGATGTGGGGTTTTTTATTTATTTTTAAAATTTTTTTGGTACTGGGGATTGAACTCAGGGGCACTCCCTCCACCATAGAGCCACATCCCCAACTTTTTGCTGAGGCCAGCTTTGAACTTGAGTTCCTCCTGCCTCCGCCTCCTGGGCCACTGGGGTTACAGGCCTGAGTTGCTGTGCCATGCTGTGGACCTTTATCTTTAGGTCTGTTTGATAGTTTATTGGCTTCCCATTAATAGCCACATGACAAGTTTCCTAAAGCAAATACAATTTTTAGCTGTTTTTCTTTTTTTTTTTTTGGGGGGGGCTACTATTCTGATTTGTTTATACATTCTACAGACATGTTTCTTCCTTTTTGTAAATAATGCATCTTTTAAATTCCACACTTTCTAACTTGCAAACCAAAGGAAAGAAGGCACTCTTCTGGGAGGGTCAGAAAGCATTCACTAATTCATTTAATCTCCAGTAGAAAATAACAAAGGTAATGGATATCAATTTCTTTTGATTCCTGGACACTAGTTAACTGAATGATGTCAAAATGTTAAAATACAATAAATAATTCACATTTGATTTTATTTTTACTAGATATCAAAGGGTGCACAGTTCAGCAATAAACATAAATATTGCACAGAGATTTCCAAAACAATGTGCTTTGTTTTCCTCTGACTCCAAAGATGTCTGACCGAGCAGTAGAAACTGTATCTTTGAGGTTACATTTTACAATACATATTTTATTTACATTCTTTGTAGACAATAAAAAGTGAATGTGTAACTTTCGAAACCTAAGTCCTTCATTAATAGTCAAAGTCCAACAAAGGTGTGTTTCCTAGATGATGACATAGTCCTGAGTGATCTTGCAGACAATGTCCCTGCACCCTCTTGACCTTTTTTGCATGTTTCAGTGCTATTTCTTTTCACAATTAGAGTCCTAATCCCTGACTCCTTGCTTGGGGCTTGATGTCACTCACTCTGAACTTCTTGCTCATGCAGTCTGTTCACTAAACCCTCCTCCCTCTGCTATCCTGCAATTTCCCTATAAATATGAAATGTGAGTTTTTCATTGTTATTCCTCTTTGGCATCACAAGAGCACTTTCGAACTGAGACATCTCTTGTAAAAATAAATAAAAATGGCTTCTTAGAAGTTTATATGCATTGTTTCTTTGAATATTTATTACTCTTCATTTTTATTTATTACATTTTTTAAATAAACATTTTATCCAGATATTAACATGTTGGTTTCTTAGTCTCCCTATGAGCTGATCCTTTAATCTTATACATTTTGTTATGTTGTTTTTAGAGAAATTTCCCTCTTGTGATTTTGATTTGCTAATACATTCCTCATCTGTATCCATGCAATCTAATTCCATTTGCTTTTCTTCAACTGTTATGCATATCTGTATTTACAATATTTTGTAATATATTATATGTGCACATATATTTTCCATATATATTATATAATATTTGTGTACTATATTTTGTTTATTTTGTGTGTGTGCCTTTCCTTGTTTTGTCTTTACAATATTGTCCCTTTTCTCTTTCAGTGTTTTATTTAGCTAATTTTAAATCTTGATAAACATGATCCAGTATTTCTGTTTCTGACAGAATCTGTAGCATTGCTTCTCAGGTGTCTTGTTATTTGCCCCTGTGAGTTCATTCTCTCTTGTGAATATAAGCTATTCTATCAATACATATGCAGAAAAGATTAATGATAAGTGCCGATTCCAATGTGTCAAAGCAATTTTAGGGGGTGGGGGATGGATGAGCCCCATAATAGAAAATGCCAGTCGCCAACAAACCATTCACTCTGACTAACCCCATTAAACAATTCCTTAGGTAAATGATTTCACCCACTGACTACCTGAGAGAATCAGCCTTAGTACAGAAAATCTCTACAATCCATCCTAATTCTCCAACCCAGGAAGTCTGGAGAGGTGTGAGGAGGTCGTTGCTGGAGTTTGCTTCCTACCTCTTCTTCCTGGGTGTGGGTTTTCAGGGTGGACTCTGAGTGGTCATGGCGTGGGGCAAGCACCCTCAATCAGGGGTTTCTGGGAGCAACTGAACCGAGCTCCTGAAAACCCTCCCATCTTTACTCTCACGGGCTTCCTGCGCAAGCAAACCACACCCCACACTCACCTCTTCAAACTTTCTTTGTCCTCACAAGATTTTCTAACGTTATTTTTCCAGTTGTTTGAATTGTTCTAAAATTTTTCTTTTGTTAAGTTATATAAAATCTGAAATAACAGTTCTTAAATTCAAGATACACAAGTTTGTATTCTTGATGATTGTCATTCTGTCTGGAGTGAGATGAATCTTAGAGTAGTTTTGATTTGCATTTCTCTAATTGCTAGGGATGATGAACATTTTTTTCATGTTTTTGACCATTCATATTTTACTGCTGTGAAGTGTCTCTTCAGTTCCTTAGTTCACTTATTGATTGGGTTATTTGGTTTTTTGGTGTGAGGTTTTTTGTGTTCTTTATATATCTTGGAGATTAGTACTCTATCTGAGGTGCATGTGGTAAAGATTTTCTCCCAATCTGTAGGCTCTCTGTTCATGTTATTGATTGTTCCCTTTGCTGAGAAGAAACTCTTAGTTTGAATCCACTGCATTTATTGAATCTTAATGTTCCTTCTTGTGCTGTAGGAGTCTTGTCAAGGAAGTCAGGTCCTAAGCTGACATGACTATTAGGTGCAGGGTCTCTGTTACAGTGCCTAAGTCTTTGATCCACTTTGAGTTAATTTTCATGCAGGATGAGAGATACAAGTTTAATTTTATTTTGTTACATATGGATCTCCAGTTTTCCCAGCACCATTTGTTGAATAGGTTATCTTTTCTCCAATGTATGTTTTTGGGACCTTTGTCTAATAGGAGATAACCGTACTTATATGGTTTTGTTTCTTTGTCCTCTATTTTGTACCATTGGTCTACATGTCTATTTTGGTGTCAATACTATGCCATTTTTGTTACTGTTGCACTATAGTATAGTTTAAGGTCTGATATTGTGATGCCTCCTGCTTCACTCTTCTTCCTAAGGATTGCCTTGGTTATTCTGGGTCCCTTATATTTCCAAATGAATTTCATGCTTGCTTTTCCTAGTTCCATGAAGAAAGTCATTGGGGTTTTAATAGGAATTGCATTGAATCTGCATAACACTTTTGGTAGTATGGCCATTTTGACAATATTAATTCTGCCTATTCAAGAACATGGGAGATCTTTCTATCTTCTATGGTCTTCTTTAATTTCTTTCTTAGGCATTCTGTAGTTTTCATTGTAGAGGTCTTTCATCTCCTTTGTTAGATTGATTCCCAAGTTTGTTTGTTTGTTTGTTTGGTTTTTGAGTCTATTGTGAATGGGGTAGGTTTCCTAATTTCTCTTGCAGTGGATTCATTGTTTAAGTGTAGAAATATATGTGATTTATGGGTATTGATTTTATATCCTGCTACTTTGCTGAATTCATTGATGAGTTCTATAAGTTTTCTGGTGGAATTTTTTTGGGTCTTCTAAATATAGAATCATGTAGTTGCAAATAGTGATAGTTTGAGTTCTTCTTTTCCTATTCATATCCCTTTAATGTCTTTTATCTGTTCAATTGATCTGGCTAGAATTTCAAGGATGATGTTGAATAGAAGTGGTGAAAGAGGGCATCACCCGTTGCAGTTTTTAAAGGGAATGTTTTCAATTTTTCTCCATTTAGCATGATGTTAACCTTGGGCTTAGCATAGATAGCTTTTACAATGTTGAGGTATTTTTCTACTATCCATAGTTTTTCTAGTGTTTTGAACATAAAGAGGTGTGCTATTTTGTCAAATGCTTTTTCTGCGTCTATTAAGAAAAATCATATGATTCTTGTCTTTATGCTTATTGATGTGATGTGCACTATCTTTTTAAATATGTTTTTATGTGATTTACCAGAATTTCATTGAGAAATTTTGCATCTATGTTTATCAGGGATATTAGTCTAAAGTCTTCTTTCCTTGATGTGGTTTTGTCTGGTTTCGGTATCAGGGTGATACTACCCTCATATAATGAGTTTGGAAGGGTTCCCTCCTTTTCTACTTTATGGAATAATTTGAGGAGTATTGGTGTTAATTCTTTGAATGTCTTATAGAGCTCGGCTCAGAATCTATCTGATCCTGGACTTTTCTTGGTTGGTAGGCTTTTGAAGACATCTTCTATTTCATTGCTTGAAATTGATCTATTTAAATTGTGTAGGTCCTCCTGCTTTGGTTTGGGTAGGTCATATGTCTCTAGAAATTTGTTGATGTTTTTGAGATTTTCTATGTTATTCAAATATAAATTTGCAAAATGCTTTCTAATTTTCTTCTGTATTTCAGTAATGTCCATTGTGACATTTCCTTTATCATCACAGATTTTAGTTATTTGAGTTTTCTCTCTCTATGTTTATTTGTGTGGCTAAGGGTCTATCAATTTTATTTGTTCACCATTTGTTGAAGAGGCTATCTTTTCTCCAATAAATATTTTTGGCACCTTTTTCTAATAGGAGGAGATAACTGTATTTATGTGGGTTTGTCTCTGTGTCTTCAATTCTGTGTCATTGGCTTATGTTTCTGTTGTGCTTCCAGTACCATGCCATTTTTGTTACTATGGCTCTGTAGTATAGTTTAAGATCTGGTATTGTAATCCTTCTTCACTTTTCTTGCTGAAGATTGCTTTGGCTATTCTGGGTCTCTTATTTTTCCACATGAATTTCAAGATTGTCAGAATGGCAAATAATAAAAATACAAGCAACAATAAATGTTGGCAAGGATGTGGGGAAAAGGTCCACTCGTACATTGCTGGTAGGAATGCAAATTGGTGCAACCAATTTGGAAAGCAGTATGAAGATTCCTCAGAAAACTTGGAATGGAGCCACCTTTTGAACCAGCTATCCCACTCCTTGGTTTATACCCAAAAGACTTAAAATCAGCATAATGCAGTGTTACAGCCACATCAATATTTATAGCAGCTCAATTCACAATATCCAAAGTATGGAACTAAAGTAGATGCCTTTCAACAGATGAATGGATAAAGAAAATGTGGTATATATACACAATGGAATATTACTCAGCCTTAAAGAATAATTGAATTATGGCATTTTCAGGTATATGAATGGAGCTGGAGACTGCATGCTAACCTAAATAAGCCAATCTCAAAAACACAAAGGCCAAATATTTTCTCTGATGTACAGATGATAATTCACAATAAGGGGTTGGGGCTAGGGAAAAATAAGGGGTACTTTGGACTAGGTAGAGAGGAGTGAAGGAAGGGGAGAGTGTGTAGGGACAGGAAGGATAGCAGAAGGAATTGAACATTGTTACCCTATGTACATATATGACCACACAACTAGTGTGATTCTACAACATGTACAACCAGAAGAATGAGAAGGTATACTCCATTTATGGATGGTGTGTCAAAGTCCATTCTACTGTCATGTGTAACTAATTAGAACAAATTAAAATTTTTAAAATAATGACAGGAGAGAGGCTTGTGGGGCCAGGCACAGTGGTTCACATCTGTGATCCTAGTACTAAAAATTGCAAATAAATAAGCAAATGGCTTATAATACAATGTTAATGCTACTCAAATAATTATTGTATTATATTGTTTGGGGAATATGACAAGAAAAAGTCTGCACATGCTCCATACAGATACGAATCCCCCCAAAATAGATACACAAGTTTATGACATCAAGCAAGCAATAGGGGTGAATACAAATATTTCACTATCAAGTTTCTATGAAGTGAAATGACAATTCTAGTAATGGAAATATTCCATATTCTATGGACATTTCTTGGCAGTTTTTTAAATGTTCTTGCCTTGAAGGAAAAGAAAAATCCAAATATCCTTGTATCTTGATTTTTTTTATAGCAGCTATGACTGAATTATACCTTGGAAATGCAGCAAGAATCATTAACATTAATTTAGACCTAGTTGAAAGGTAGTCTTTCATATCTTCTTGAATGATTTCTTATTCAAACCCTGCTGGAGCTCTAACAGCAGAGTGTTCTGCTTTCCTGGGTCTCCAGTCAAGGGATCCTTTAATTCACTCTGTTCCATAATAAATCTAGAGAGAACCAGTTATGACAGAACACGTGACTGAGTGCCCTACTTGAAGACAGCATGGCTTTGAATTCTGCAATAATGTATGTTCCCAGCTCACTGATTTCATGAAAAAACATGTAAAACGATGGGCTAATGATATGTTCCCTGAATTTACTTCAAATACATTTAAACTATTCTACACAATTTTCTGGTCAGCAGTTCCTTGCCATTTATATGGTTTATAAACATCTGTGCTGCTTGGTTATTGTTACACAGAGTTCATAATTCGGGTTTCATGTATTAATTACTTTGCAAGCTATTACTTTAGCCAAAAGTTTATATATTCTGCTTCCCTTTTTTTTTTGTTTACATTCTACAATGAATCACAGCATGTGGTTGTGTGAAAAAAATATATATAAACATTCATGATTTTATCTTATGGAAACATAATACACAAAGGCTAAATATTAAAGAAATTCCATATCATGGCAGAAAGATCAATCAAAAACATGGTCATATGGAAATAAGCTGGAAAGTGACTTGTATTTGATGTGAGATGATTACTGTGAACTCTGGGAAGACTTGATTCTTTCCCTCCATAGGATGTCCATCACTGTTTATCAAGATGCTGTGCATCAGAGCTGCTAGTTCATTGGAAGTGCTGATGTGAATTCTCCATCTATGCATGACAGTAGTAGATGTTTTTCTTACATCGACTCTGGCAGAGGCAAAAAAAAAAAAAAAAAAAAAAAAAAAAAAAAGAAAAAGAAAAAGAAAAAGAAAGTTCCAGATGAAAAGGATGGGAAAGAAAAAATGGTTTATGCACAGGTGCTTTAGTGACTATTGTACTTGGTGTTTCAGGTTATAATGCATGTCCTTAACACAAATTCCATTTTTCACATAACGCAATAACAACTGCTGTTATATAGTGATTGGTATTATAAAATGTGCTGTGAGATAAATGCTGTTATTATGAAAATCCTATTAGCAAGTCCCTGTGTACTGTACATGCAGGGCAGATTTATTAACATTCCCTCTGTAGTCACTTTCCTGAAAACAGTTTTACCAGCTATGAAATACTATACAATAATGCCATTAATAAATGTATCTAATTGCAGTATATAAAAGTGAAACATTGAATAGCTTGAAACGACTTCTGTGAATGGAGAGATTATTTCAAGTAGGTGCACTGAGCATGAATACACACTCTGTTCCCCCTTTTTCATACGGCCACATGTCAAGTAATACATCATTTAAGTGCATAGTCAGACAGTTAGGCTAATGAGAAAATGCTGGTTCTTTTATCAAAAGCTGTCAGTAGATGGCAATGTGACTGTTTTATAAGGCATTTTTATTCCATACGGAACTGAAAACTTGAGATCATTCACATTTGCTACCTAAATTACTGTAATTTCCCCCCCAAAAAGAGCTCCAAGAGCCCTTTTAAACTATTCTTTAAATAATTGATAGTTACAAATGAAAAGCCAAGCCTAGAATTTCCAAAGTGATCAAAGTTTTTTTAATTTTCCATTGGTCGGGGTTGAATAAAAATAATGTTACAAACTATACCATTGATAACCAGGGATTGCAGAACTTCCACTTCGAACTTCAGCCTTTTTAGCAAATCCATGTGATATCCTCTCTTTGGCAGTGCAGCCAGCTCTGGCCCATGGGTACCCTGTTTATTATAGGACTTGGAGGATGGTGACACGTTGAAAGTCATTCTGAGAGACTCATCTTTTCTTCCATCCTCACGACATTCTCCTAACCCAAATCAATCACTCGTAAGTTGTATTTTATATCAATACACAATCTATCTGCCACATGTGTGTGTGTGTTTGTATACATATGATAACATAGAGAATGAAATATGCCTGAAATCTCAAAGCACACTTGGCGGATGGCATATGCTTTAAGAGGCCATGACTTCTGATCTCATTGCAGGTTATTCAAAGCAAGGAAGAAAAATATATTCTGGACAGATGTCCCAGAAGTTGAGTATTGGCTATTAGAATTTGTGGAAATTCTAAAATTGAGAAAAACATGTTAAGATTCTTAATTCTAGTAGATATACCAAAAAATCAATTCTATAGATCTATTTAATTTTGCTGAACCTTAAGCTTGTGATTTATTTTTAGGGTGTGTGAGAGGTAAAGATAGAAGTCAATTATTTGGCATGGGATCCTAAGAATTGGCAGTAAGGCCAAAAAAGGAAACACTGATCAGTTAAGAAATGTGAGGCTAGTCATAGTTTGAAATATGGAACATCATCTAAATCATCTGGGTTGCCTTTTTATCTGCAAGATGATATACATACTTTACGAGTATATACTATTTCTTCAGCTTTGATTAACGACTGAGGGTCTTTGCTCATTTTGATCAGATAAGGTGCAGCAAGATGGCACAACTCCTAAGGATGCAATCCATCCGGAATCCTTGAAACTTAACGGCAGTCCATCCAAAATGAACTGGAACTAATCAGTTCAGATCTCATAAAGTGAAATTATAAGGGATGGGCTCTATATTTATGTAACTTCTTAGAAGTCCTCTTCCATGGTGGTGGTTTACAGAAATCACAAGGGATCCTTGGATATGTATTAAATACCTAACAATATTGGCAGTGTTTAAAAGTAAGGATAGCATACCTTTCCTTGTAGACATATACAGTTTCAAATCTATAGATATTAAATAACTAAAGGAGATAGCAAACTTATTTTGAAATTTTGATTTTAAAACTTAAAAATAATCAGTAGTTCTTTTGAAATATTGATTTTAAATAAATAAATCTGGGTGGTAGTTTGTATGGTAAATACAAACAAATTAAAAATAAGAGACTTCACAGTTCCTATTTGAAAATGGGGGAAGAGATTTCTCTTTTCTCCTTTTTCTTAGAGAATTTAAGCTTAGAAAACTTGTAATTATGAATATTTTCTCATCTCTTTGAAATGTATATAAATCCTTTTGAAGAGAAGATAGGCCATTGTCAGAGACCTTTGGAGTCAGCTTTATGACTCAGGAATCTTTTTTAAAAAACTTGGGAGTCAACTCTTTGAAATGCAAACATCAAGGGAAACAGTAGCTCTGTCTACCAGTTTCTAGGGGAGGGTAGGGGGAATCTAACTTCCCTCTGGGTCACCTTATCACAAGTTGCTGAACTGTTTTCTGTTGTAAAAAGCAAAGACCCTCAGTCTTAATCAAAGCTTGAATTTGGTGTTGATAAAGCTATACAGCTGACACAGATGGCCATTCCAATTACCAGGCAAAGTTAGGATGCTGTGTGTCACAAATGGTGTTTTCAAGTTTCCTATAGCTCCTCACTTTGTGTAGAGGCTTTCTGGGAAGAGGGGTAAGATTTTTATTTTTCATCTGATTATGTGTACTCAACAATATTGAACCCGTTTTAATTTGACTCTCCTGCTTTGGATTTTCTTCCTATGACTGAATTCAACCTTAACTATAGCCCTAGGCAAAAGGAATCAGCACCACAAAAAACAAACAAACAAACAGACAAACAAAAAGAATCAGATTCCTATGCTGCTTAACAATTTCTGATGAGGACAGGTACAATTTATCTTCATGTCTTTAATTTTTAGTAACTGTGCTCCTTACACTGTGCCACGACATTCTTGCAAATAAAGCAATCAAACACTAAGAAGGATGTGAGCTATTAAGGGAATCTTACTACTTTTAAAATAAGAAAGCAAACACTTTCGATGAATTTCCATTAAAAAAAAATTCTTGAAGTTCTTTGGAAGAAGATATTCTAGTCAATTGCAATAGTTTTCTTTGTCAACATCCCTGGATAAAATCATCTTAAAAGAAATGAAAAGCTTATATAATACTAGTCAGCATCCCATCATTGTATTTGTGAAGACAAGGCCCTTAATCATTAAAATAAAATTTATGTACATGTGGTGATTAAAATGGAACTTTCTCTTCAAGCAAAACAAGCAGAGGCAAAGACTTGAATTTCTTTTAGATATAGATATTAAAACCATCGAGATCTATATATTTTAAAGTATCTCCCTTCAAACACCCTTCCAGTTGCTCTGTAATCCATAGTTTTGTTAGACATTTCTCCATCTGCCATCATCACATGCAAATGCAAGTGAGAAAAGCCCGTTCTGTGAAGTGATACTTTAATAATTATTTTTAAATCAAGTGTCTAGATGGAAGGTTATAAATCTTCAGTCCTGCACATTTTCTTGAAGAACAATTAAAACACCAAAATATATTTTCCTTTATAAATGGCAGTAGTTCCACCTTTTAAAAACATAGATGCTTGTTTTGCTACATTAGATTTGGAATGACCATAAAACATTCATCATGCTTTCCACAAGTTTTATCATTCTTTCTATGCTTTTGTTATAAAATGCTATGCAGAAAAACAAAACTAAGTTCGTTGACACATCCTTAGTTTCCTTATAGAGTTTGATCATGTGTTTTAAAGTATAAATTTGATTTTTCAAGAAGAAGGAGGTAAAAAATAGCATGTATAACTTGGGTATTCTTAATATCTAACCTCTACACCATGTAGGCCTCTTACATGATTAAGTGTTGAAGGTTAGATTGAATGTCATTCAAAAAACAGTTTTCTTTGGACTAGCAATGATATCATAGACTGTCCTAATCTTCAAAGTCAGCCTGTTTTAAGGAGAGATGTTATTTTATAAACATATCTGAAGTTAAAGGAGAGGAAAACTTGCATCTGTATTTTTGACTTCCCTTACTTAAGTAATATAGCATGTTTTCTATGCACTTATTCATTCTGGAAATTTCCATGATATCTCAATTATAAAACTTACTACTTTTGGAGATTGACATTTAAGCCCTGAGTTAGACCTAGTATTTTTTTCTTCATGTAATCAAACTTCATTGTTGTCTCTATTATTCTAAACATCATGCCAGATACTATTTAGTTACTAAATAAAAAAGTCTATTAGGTTGTGCTATTGTAAATTAAAGCTTCTTGACTTCTCAATGTACTTGTTCTGATTTACTTGCTCAAATTTTGAGATGTAGCTTTCTTATGTCACTGAGGAATAAATACCTGAAGGCTGACAAAAAAATCAGTTGGTTTCTTCCTTCGGTCACAACAGGCATTATCTCAGATAGACAAACTCACTCATGTAATATTTTGAAGAATAGCAATCAGTTTTAATGTGTAGAAATCCTGAATCTAAGGAAACTGGTCACATAACCAAAGCTGTTACTTAAGTAAATATTTTTAATTTTTTTTTTTTGATGGAGTGAGCTTTACAAAAAGCTTCTTTGATAGCATGTAAGACAATTAATAAATCGTAATTCTCAATCTGACTTTTCTACTTAAATGAATAATTTTTATTTTATATGATTTTTACCTTTTAGGTGGTAAATATGTTTAATTTATTTTTGAAGACCCATATATTTTAAAATAATATCTTGATTTCTAATTCATGTTCAGGTATATATATATATATATATATATATATATATATATATATATATATATATACACACACACACACACACACACCCATATTGGATTTGTAGGAAAGATACTTTAAATTTTAATTTATTTTTACTCTGATTTGAGTCTTTTTTCTAAAAAAATATAAAATTAGTATTTGTCTCATTAATCAGAAAAATAAATTATACCCAGGTTTAGATATATATATTTAAATTCTCTAAATCAAGATAGTCTTTGAGAGTAATTTTTATTTAATGAGTTAAATCTACTTACATAATAACCAAGACTTTTAAATTCATAATTATTGTGACCTCAGATATTTATTATTCTTACACCTATTGTATTCAGTCCAAAGATAATAATCTCTTTGTCTTTAACATCTTTGACTAGATTTTATGTTCTGTTCCTATTACTGTTTGGAGGCAAACTTTGTGTTGTATGTCATCAAGGTGTGATAAATGGTGAAATAATTGTTTATTTAGGATTGGCTTATTTCCATAGCAGCCATGGCAAAATAAACATGAAATTAGAATTTTCACACTAAAAGAATGATTAGTGTGTTGATGTGCTGTGAACTCCAAAGAACCATTGTGGATGTGACAGATCCAATAGTATTTGCTCCTGAGTTTGTGGTGAATCATTGGTTATCCCATAATGAAGTCTCTTAAATATTTCTTTTAAGAAAATAGTTTCGTTTATTATGTTCTTAAAATAATAATTGGTGTCTGTTATCAGTGACCAGGTTCCTATTATGCTCAAAGTTTAGGAGGACTCAGGTATGACCTTATCCTTCTCTAAGTTGGCAAAGAAAGTTCTCATATACAGGTATTCCTATTTGTGGAGAGTAACTGATTCACGATGGGCAAGGTAATAGTTGTATAGCTGCTTGGCAAATAAGAAAGTGCTGGAAAGGCACACTCTAAATATGAAAGGAACACAATATGGGTTTGCAAATTTTTCTATTTCTACATCTGAAATGAGTATGAAATCTTAAATACATGTGCATGTATAAATATCATAACAATATTGGTATGCATAACTAAACCAGATATGCATTCCACACATATTATTCACATTATGATTTGATTATTACTTTTAAAGGTCATAGTGTGTGGATTGTAAGATATTTTCATAACTTCTGCATTTGCTAATGGATGTTTATATAGAAGAATAGAAAATATTCTCTCTTACTGGTCCCAATTGTAACATTTTTACTGTAAAATTTGAAAAAATTAACTTCTATTTTGCCCAGAACTATTGTCCCATTAACTCCTCTATCATGAATTTACAACACTACAGGTATACAATCCATCATCCATAATTTGGAAATCTCAAACAATCAAAATCACAAATCTTTTGGAAAATGATTTTATAACAAAACCTGCCTTGAACTTATTTATTGCTAGTTATAGTGTTTACCTATCTTCTAGTGGATATGCATGCATTTCATTGCATGCATATTAAAATTTGATTACTATGTGAAGTGCAGACCCTACCATGAGAATTACACAATACACAATATATGCATCAAATTAACCTCATAAAACTTGACAAATTTTGAGTTATAAAATACACCTAGTCCCAAGTGTTTTGGATAAAGAATTGGGACTTGTGTTATTCAAACCAAGGTGAGATCTTAAATCCCTCTGTTCAGAAGTTGCATATATCAAATTATTTTTGTACCATCTATTTTCTGTGAAGGTCAACTAGATAAACAAAATAACTGTAAGTCACTTAGAAGTCATCCAGTTTAATACCCTCTATTTTAGTCAAGGAATCTGATAGTCAAGGAAACAAATTATTTCGTTTAAAGTCATACAGCTCAGGAGTAATCAATGTGGGGACTGAAAAAACTCTGTGATATTTTCGCTTTGCTTGTAACAAAATGTCCATGAGCACTTAGGAGATATTCTTCCAGAGATGGTAGATGACACCTTGAACTCAGCATGTACACAATGTGACCTACGGCATCTCCGCCAGTTCCTAAACCTTTCCTTGCACACTACATGCTGGTCGAAGACATCATTGCCTTATTGGATACTCATTTTTGAAACTTCACTATTGCCTTGTCCTCTTTGCTCTTTTCAGGTCCATATTCATGCAGCTAATGAGTACACTCAATTTTATCTTCATCTCTTTTGCCCATTTCATTTGCCTCTTGTAGGTGTTCCCTTCCTGAAGTCAAGGCTGAGGAGTTTGTTGTCTAGCTTGCTGCGAGACTGTGAGCGCCTAACTCTGAAGATTCCTGTCTACCACCTCTTCTATATTTTCCCATCACTAACACCTCACACTGCTAACTCAGAGAGCAGCATGCGGGCAATGGATCCTCCTTTATGAAATAAGCGGTCATTAAAATCCTAGGAAAGCAAAGCAGGATTTCACATTTTGGTAGGCATTCAAAGATAAGAAGGTCACAGTTTCTGTCCTTACCAGAACTACCTTTGCATCCCTCAGCAAAACCACCGGCCTGAACCAGCACCTAAATAAACAAATAACTAGCTCTCCAAGATGCAGAACTTGTAAAGTTGTGAAAGTGAGAACTATTGTTTAATCAACTCCTGTATCCTGAATTTACAATGCTACAGTTACACAATCCATCATCCTTAATTTAGAAATCCCAAAATAATCAAAATTACAAATCTTACCTGTGGGTTGCTTAAATGGAAAAATAGTGGATATTTATACAGTTGCATTCCAATGCCCAATAGAAAACCCTGTCTGAGAAGTTAAAATGACCCTAAAAAATTAACAATGTTTTAAAATATTTGTATAGCTAAGGTTTTTAAAAAAACAATAGATATTTCTGTAATTTTTTGCTTTGTATATATTTCAATGTACTTAAAATCCTGACGTGAAAGCATAAAGATGAATGGAAATAAGCTGATGTTAATAATAATTATTACTATTATAAAAAATGAAGTTATACTTCTATCATGGGTAGGAGAAATAAGGTAAATTACATTGTGGTTGGAAAATAATTTATGTCTTTTGTTTTTAAAAAAGACATTAAATATCTAGTAATTATGAGGGTATAGAAAAAAGGGAGCTCTTATACCCTATTGGTGGGAGCGTAGATTGATGAATTCAATGTGGAGAACATTGTGGAGGTTCCTAAAGAAATTAAAATTAAAATTACCATATGAATCAGCAATCCATCTCATACTTGGAGGAAATTAAATCAATACTTCATACAGATACCACACCCCCATGTTCATTGCAGAACTATTTACAATAACCAAGAGGAGAAAACAACCAAAGAGCCATGAAAGGATAAAGTGTGGATTAATGGTTTATTATTCTGCCTTAAGAAAGCAGAATACCTGCCACTTAGGACAACCAATGAAACTAAAGACAGTATGCTAAGTGAAATAAACCAGACCCACCCAGAAAGAAAAATACTGCATCATCTTACTGTATGTGGGGTATAATTTTAAAATAAAGTCTGTAGTTAATATTGTGTGTATGCTAGTAATTTGTAAAAAGAATATATTTTAGATGCCCTTCCTCTTAGAAAAGAAGGGTAACAATATGAATGATGAGTGTGTGGATTTGCTTTAATATAGTCATGACTTTGTAGGTGTGAACTGAGCGTACCCAACATCATAATGCACACCTTAAATATATATAATAAAAAATAAGTAAAATATTTTTCTTTGCCATGAAGTGTCATAGTCCTCTCCTGGGGACTGTATTTGTCCTTTAGAAAAGTGTGTGTGCCACATGTGTGTACTTATTTCTCCTACCTCACTCTTACAGTGCAGGAGAAATGATGAGCCTGCCGGCTGCTTCCACTCTGGCAGAGAAAGCACCATGAGGTCTGAACTTGTGAGGCTTAAGCTAACTAACTTAGAATAAGCCGCATGGTATACACTGCTGTCTCCAAAAGCTCATGTGTGAGACAGCACAAGAAGGTTCAGAGGTGAAATGATGGGTTTTGAGTTGAGCGGTGACTGTTCGCAGGTGGGGTGTGGCTGGGGGAGGTGGTCATGGGGGACGTGCCTTTTGGGAATATATTGGTGAGCAGAGCTTTCTGATCGTCATGTCCTGAGCAGCTGTCCTCCACCCCACACGTCCACCATGATGTTCTGCCTCTTCTCAGGCCTTGAAGAGTGGAGTCAGCCTTCTATGGACTGAGAAATCTGAAAACCTACGCCCTAAAATAAACTTTTCCTCCTCTAAAATTGTTCTTGTCAGGTCTTCAGTCACAGCAGACAAAAAACTGACTAAACCAGTGACCTTGAAGTATATCCACCCTAGGAGTTTCCTTAAAAAAGGTGAAGATTCAAACTGAATGAATTTTGAAAAAAGGCAGTATTTCATTTCCCTAGGTTATACAATTAAAGACCTTAGAAAGACAGGCACCGGAATTAATGCATCCATGAGCAGATCTGCTCTACAGGTGACCTATTTTTTGCCTTTCAATCATTCCATGAAGATAGTCGTTCATGTTTGTTTATGTTAACATTGTGTTCATTTTCAGTCAGCATTTTATTTCTCAGCTGCTCTAGAAGTCTGACACAGTCACACATTCTTTGAGTTTGGCATTTTGGGGAATAAATGAGCAATAGCAAAGTTTGTGCCAATGAGAAAGATAAGGGTACAAGACAGAGATAAAAAATATGCATAGAAGTGCCTTGGCTATGGAAGGCCTTCCTTAAAGTCTTGTGTTTGAATTACCTGGATTATGCTTCACACATTGATGTCCCCCACTCTGTCTTTGCTTCCTGATTTAGCAATTTACTCAGAGAGATGTAAGATTTTGAGATCTACTACTAGGAAAAGAAAAGCAAACAATGGATTATAAGTGGGGTAAAGCTTGCTATGGCAGCAGTGGAAGAAAATTAGTGATCCTGTAGTTCAATGGGGAAAATGGCCTTTCTCAATAAATGATGCTGGAGCAAATGGAGATACACACACACACACACACACACACAGGCACGCACATGCACACTTACCTCACATCATAAACAGAAATCAATTGATGATAATGCATGATCCTAAATGAGAAAACTATACTAATAAAGTTTTAAGAGGAAGAGAGATAGACGTAGTAGGATGTCTTACCATAGATTCAGATTTCTTAAGTAAGATACAAAAGCATTAGCCATAGAAAGATAGCAGTGTGATGACTTGGACTTATTAAAAAAAAAAAAAAGAACTTTTGATGAAGAGAAGATCATGGATTCTGTAAACAGAGTTCCGAGGAGTGGTCACCCTGGAGGTCATGCAGCCTGAGAAGGACCCAAGGGAACTTGTGGGATAATGGAAACATTCTACACTGAGCAAGGTGGAAATAAAGTGTGTGTGTGTGTGTGTGCGCGCGCGCGTTTGGTGTGTGTGTGTGTGACAAAGACTTAAAGTTAGTCACAAAAACTGTATCGATGATATATCAAATAAAAAGTTTAAAAAAATGTAGTGGAACTAAATTCATTTAAGTGGTAGAACATGATTCAGAGAGAAAGGGTTCTTAACTAAGAATTCTTTCCCTAAATAGCCATTATTACGAAGAATACCTAGAAGGCTTAGATGCAGCTTTACCCTGAAGGAGTTCAATCGCGGGGTGATGAGTTGGAAAGAGGGAGATGGTTCTGAGCTGGAAAATTGAAACATGGAAGGGCTCGAATTATTTAAGTAATGAAAAACAGCTCAACTTGAGAGAGTGCTTTTTACAATTATAACATTATGATCCCCAGACGATTTTTCTACCTCGTCTAGAATATTTTCTTTTCCTTTTTTGACTTTGTTTCCTCTTCTTCTCTCCTTCTTCTCTCCCTCTCCGCCTCTTTCCTTCTCATTGTTGTTCTTTCCTTTTTATAACTTCTTCAAATAAGCCTTCATTGAACCTCAACTCAACAAAATTGATGTATTCTAATGGGCTCATTAAGTTAGATGTGACACCAAGAAGAGAGAAATTTAGACAGAATCCTAAATGCAGGCGGCCACAAGCTGTTGAGTGGGTTTAAATAACGACATGCATAGGTATTATGGGACCTCTTTAAAGGGACGTCCCTGAGCTCTGGTGAAACAGGTATCCCATCTGGGATGGACAGAAGATGTACCATGATGACTCTAAGACATGGCTAGAGGGGTTCAGTCTCACTGCCCCAAGCAGTACGTCCTGATGGGGGAAAAGGTACTGTATGTCCAGTGACCTGGCCTCCCCGTGCAGGAAAAGCTCTGGAGCCACTGAGCAACACGGCTCCTGGGTTGCTGTCACTGTTCTGAAGATGGGGAGACTGGATTCAGAGAACCCTTCTGCAAGTAGTTCCACTTCCTTGACCTTCAATTTCTCTTTTTATAGATTAAGAAATATAAAGGACTTCCCATAAACGCATTTCTCAAAGCATTCTTCAGATTATAATAAGGACATTATTTTCATTACCTTAAAGATGTGAAAATTAAAACACAGGTTCAGTAAGTTGCCCAAAGTTATATCCACTTTAAGTGACTTAAAAGTCTGCTTCTGAAACCAGTCTGGGCCCAGAGTCCACATTTGCATTGATACTGTGAAATACTGCTTTATAGTAACTATGAAAATACCAGTAGTACATAACTCATAGGATTGTTATAAATACACATTAAACTAATGTATGCAAAGTCTTCAGAACATTCCTGGAGTGGAGAATTCCACAAGGGTTAGTAGTTTTTATCATTTTTAAGTTATAATAATAATACCATCATTTTCTAATGAGTTTTAAAAAAAACTCAGTGATGCATACAAATTACTTGGGACATTAAACATGCTTATATTTTCTTATTATTTTATTGTTATGACTATCAGCTATTAAGAACAGTATTTAAAAACAAGGAAAAGAAATTAACATAAATCCGCTTTATATTATCGGTATTACCTAGTAAATTTAAATGACTTCACTAAATATCATATATTTGGCTGAAGTTAAATAAAAAATTCCTGAGTTTGAGTAGTTCAGTTTATTTTTCTCAAATGAAAACCTGACAGTGCCAAATTAAGTGAGAATATCATGGAGACTAAGTCAGAAGCATCTGCTGGGAAACGTCTTTGTTGGTAGATTCTTTAGTATTTTTGGAACATTTAAGGCTAAATATTGATCTATAATGTGTAGATTTTTATTTCAAAGTTTCGGACTCATTCAATATCAGAAGAATTGACAAGCCACACAGAGCAAAGAAATTTATGGTCATCTTTATAATTAAACCTTTATGAAATAAATTTAAAAAGATATTTCTAGACCTTCCGAAAGAACTTAAGTGTAATTTATTTCAAGTCTTCAGCTAGTCAACCCATTGTTAGAAGTGAAAATAAAAATAAACAAAAATGCCTTTCCTTTTAATCTTAATGCCCTGCTTTGGTAAATGTTACCACCATTGACCAAGTCAACCAAAGCAGAATTGAGGACACCCTTTCTCTTCCTTCTATCAAAAGCATCTTGCAAAATGCCTAGTTTGAAATATATACTTGCTATTTCCTAAAAGAATAGGTAGATAAATGAGTGAATAGAAAGCTATGCAAAATTGTTATGGATATTAGATAAAACTAGAGAAGTAGTTTATCATTAAAACAAACTCAAGAGTTTGAAAGTAAGTGGATCCATAAGAAAGTACTTTCTTCTTCAGGTTAGTAATTAAAGCAGGTAATTGGGTAAAGCGATGGAAACCATGTGCCCACTACGTTCTGGGTCACCTTCTCTTTCTTCCCTTTCCACACCCCTCCTAAGAGAGGACGGTAGAACCAAGATGAAGTAGAGCTCTCTGGAAGATGGGCAGTAACATACAAAAGCTGAGGGAGAAAGCACGGAACTCCAGGCAGGCCCAGACGCACAGCGTGGGGCAGGAGAGGAGCTTAGATCTTCCACAGAATGCACCCTGCTGTGTCCTGGAAAGGCCCTGATTAAATGATACGTCTCCAGGTAACTCTTTGGAGAGCAAAATTTTAAGAATTTTAACAAAATTCATTCAACAACAATTGATTCATATTTTTTGTTTAATTAGAAGGTAATTCTGACACATCAAATTCAAAGTTCTCATTAAATACTGGCAATAAAAACTTTAATGTCAATCATGTAGAATCAAAGTGGATGTGAAAGAGTCATTCTAATTATCATATAAACATTTTAAAAGCACAATTCCATGGTCAAGAAATTCAAATCATGTGAACCAATTTATACCTGCATAAACCATTGTAGGAATTACATTAAAAATCAAACATGACCAAAATTATTTTTATTAACAAAGTTACTTGTTTACATAGAAAATAAACAATTATATTTCTTTTATTCTACTGCATGTTTATTATTGTCCATACATAGTAATGAGTTATTTTCTGTCATTTTAAACTTCCATTAAGTTGTATGATGTTTATCTAAAATTTAATAAAAAATGATTTTTTTAAAAGACATATCTAAAGAGAAAAGTGGCAAGCCATAGAATTCAGATTTTAATGAATTTTTCTGTGTAGAAAACATTATGGAGTGAAATAATTTACATTGTCAGAAATATCTTCTTTTGTGTGTTCAATTAATCAGAACATTTGTGACTCCTTAATCCAATCTTGAGTTACTTTCCTAATTAAATGTATATTTAATTAGGTTTATGAAGTGTTAATTAATTATGGTTTAAGAAGTCTAAGGTTTTCCAGTGGCTATTTCAAACCTATACTTCATGGACTGTGAAGTGATCTATTTACATGAATAAAAAATTAATATATCAATATTGTGAGTCATACATTTGTGAAGATCTATTTATAAAAGATTAACATTCTTTCAACAAACTTTCAGAAACCTTAATATAGTTCAGATTGAAGAGATAAGAAGAGGATTTTCTGTAGAAAGAGTTCCTCTTTCCAAAGACTGCCTTCTTTAGACTTAATAGTAAATTTCTATTTCTGATTGTTTCTGCTTTTCAAAACAACAAACAAATGAAACCTATTATTATTAGTGATTTAGATTGACTCAGTTTGGAAACTATTACCTATAATCCAGTTAGATGCTTTGAGAAGTTATTTTAGCTTTCAGTTATTTCAAAGCATTTTAAAATACAAGATTTCCCTCTTCCTCTTATATTTGGCTTGCAATGCAAAGAGGAGTAAAATTTTGATAAATAGAGATCAGAATAAAATTCTGGTTCTTTTGTAAGAAAAGCATATGTTGCATTTTAGTTTGAGAATTTGGATAATTTTAAACTGTGAAAAACATCAAACATCAAGATATGATTTGGAGCTATGCACAACAGTGCCAACTCTTGTATACAAAACACTTCAAAGCATGTATTCTGTTTTTAAGAAACTTGGCTCATTGAATTCTAGAAATGTGCAAATACAACCACAATTTTCCAAGATTAGGGAGTAATTTAGATGTTGGTATCATTACTTTTTAAAACCACTACCTAATAAGATCATCTGTTTACTATATTGTATTCAAACAAGTCAAAATAAAAAGGAAATAAAGATCAAACTTAACCAAAAAAGGCATTCAGATATTTCTCACAGAAATACAAGTGACTATAGAACCAGCACAATGAAATTCATAGTGTTATTTAGTTTTCCCAAAATATTGAGCTCTGTAGCCAAATTCCTTGTTTAGTGGAGAAACAGAAATTTCTGGTAACTTTAGTTTCTGAAGAACACAGCTCCTGGCTGCCATTTGATTTTTATTGCAATCTAGAAAGAAGGTTTCCTGTTGACTTTCCCATTGTCCTTATATTGGCTTCCTGATCGCTCATAGAATTAACACCATAGATGGGTGAAAAATTGGTGGTGACAGCTTGTCCAGAAGAATTGTTAATGGCTTTATTGATCTCTGTCATTCACCTTTTATTTATTTGCAGATCCCAGGGATTGATTTTGAGGCATATGCCAGTTAGCTGTGTTTTCTCTGTGGTACAACCTAAAAGAGATGCCATGCCTGAAAACATAATACTGGTTTTAATGTGGCTTATACAAGACAGTGGGGATGGAACTAGACATGCCACTCGCTATTATGAAGAAAAAAAATAGCCTGAATGTCATACCCTGCAGTTCAGGGATTATTACCAAATGCTAAGATTTTATGTCGGGTTCCCAGCAGGAAATGGATTACATTGTCATGTTGGGAATTGGACGAGGATTCAGTGGAGTATTGATAAAGATGTAGCAAAACTTAGCAAAATCAAAGGCATTGTGTCATAGTATGATGCACTATTAGCCTTAAGCCTGAAAAATCAGATGAAGTTACAGGACTCAATAAAGAGAGCGTGCAGAGACCTGTGACCTTTACTCGAGGGACATTCCTGTGCTTGAAAAAATCCTTAGAGAAAGAGCCGGGTTCACCGGTAACCTGCTCCTTTCCCCTGTTCCCAAATTTCCTGCAGATTGCTTTCAAAAGAACACAAATAGTAGCTAGACAGAAAAGAAGTTTGTTCATGTATTGCCATTGGACATAGGCAGGGCTTGGAAGATTGGGAAAGCTGAGTCTCATAGGGAAATATCTAACTTGGTGTGTCTACAGTGATTTACAGTGGTGGAAAATTTGGATGGCTAAATAATTTTTCTATAGTAAAAATTGTTTCTATTCTTTCCCTAGTTCACATAACCTCCAAGGCAAATATACTATGTTTTGATATAAAAGACAACTTAAAATATATTGTGATATTAATTGGTTTCTAAAGCTTTCTCTGAAGTAGAAGTCAGGTAATGTTGACCTTATTTTACAGATGATCAAACAGGGTAGCAGAGAATAAGTAGCTGGGAAGTGGTAGAACTTGGAGTCAACCTGATTCTGTGCCTTTTAAGTTCAGTGTTATTGCTATTACTTCACAGTTATTGGAAATACTTGGGGTATTGAGTTTTTTTTCACAATAAGTAGTAAATGTAGTGTTGGTCATAATACCTAAGGTACCTGGCATGGAATAAGGTAGAACCTGTCATGAGGTTGTGTTGAGAATTTAGTGAAAAAGATGCCTTATGATTATGGGCTGTCCTTGGTTAAAGCTATGTTTGGGTCATCATTGTCCAAGCCTAAGGTGTCTCTCTCATGTGACATTGTGGACAGAGTTCTGGGTTCCAGATGAGCACTGGATCTGGTTTCAACTGTGGTATTAACCAATTAAGAGCGTCTGAGCTTCACAACCTCCAGCACTTTCTTCTCGAAAAATCTGGCATGGAATTTCATCTTCTGAAATTGATCTACAAGTGTTCTTTTATTGCAGATTTTTTTGCTTGAGTAAAAACCAAATAATTTCACGTAAAGATGGCAAGGGATCCTTGTGTGTTAAGAACAAATAAGATAAAAGTTAGTCCTAGTCCCTGCAATGAGAATTGGGTCTAATAGTAATTAGCTTCTTTGTTCTGTATTAATTAAAATGTAGACTTTTGTTGGCAGCAGTTGTATAAAGGATTGCTAATTTAGTTTCTATTTTTTATTAACTTTAAGATTATATTTACATGGAAAAACTATGCAGTAGCAAAGTAACTGTCTCATATTTCACTTTGAGGCAAGTAAATATATGCAACTCTGTATTTCTTGGTAATTTAGAATAAATGTATTAGGTTTCACATAATCAAAAAGATTGTAGTACTATTGCAGAGTGGTCTTGACCGGTTAATTCGAATACTAACTAACATTTATTGTGTTAATTTTAATAAAGCACAGAAGTAGCATTAATTATTTAAAAATATATTCCATTGCTTATGGAACTACTTAAGCACTTTTAAATTATATTTCTAGTAGAGCATTGACCAAGAAATCATTCTCTAAACACTTGTTAAAGAAAAAAAAATTTCTTATTATCTAACATATATTTGTGTTAAAAATTTCTGGTTTTCTTCAAGTGGAAAATTCAGTTGCATATAAATCTATCAAATATCAACTGTAATGAATTTAGTTTGCATCTAGGCTAGGTCACTCTATAGTTGGTATCCATGTGTGTATTAGGGAGATGGCAGAGCATCTGAAGTCAAACAGAGAAAGTGAGTGACCCATCCTGTTCCCTGCTGCCTGTGGGACATCTTGTTAAGGGAGAAGGGGCCGTCCTGGCTGGTCACACTGACCATTTCTCAGTTGATTGTTATGTTTACGGAAAAATCTCATCCTGCATCTGGTAGTCCTTCTGCCCAGAGCCCATGTTGCTCCCCTGTTTCCCCCTAAACACAGCTTCGCCCCAAAGTCCTGGCTCCATCTCTGTCTTCCACTTTCTGCTCTGTTTGCCTACTCAGGCCCTAATCATCAGGGACTGCTCTACCGTTGGGAGAATCATCCCATGAGGACGCCAATTTTTGTCAGATTCGCAGCACTCAGAACCGTTTTCAACACCGACTGAATATTTTTTATATGAATGTGTTTGTCCATTTTTTCAATTCTCTGCAGAGATACTTCCTTTTACATTGTCTTATGCTTGGGGGTTTAGAAAAACACTAAACTAAACTAAAACTAAGTATGGAACTGAACTAAACTAAAAATACTAACTCTAAGTTTGACACTTTTAAATTGACCAGAAATAAATTTTTCCTGAGGATATTTAAGATCATGGAAGATATGGACTAGCAATAAACCTGTAACCATATTTCTATTTTAAAAAATATGGGTTCAGGAATTCCACAGATTACTCTGTAGTTCTGAGGAGACAATTGTCTTATTTCTAATTACCATTTTAAATTCTCCAAATTCAAAATGCATGCTTAATCCACCTGTGTAATGTCTTGAGTTTACAGATGGAATGCTTGCTACAGCATTTATTATTTTTTCATAGATTTTACGCCCTTGCAATTAAAGAAAAAGACCATCTAGGAAGAAGCCTAAGTCATTGTATTTATTGAACTTTGAATGTCTCTGCTTTAGAATTATAAATCAGACACTTATTGTCACTTTAATGCAGAAAGTGTTCTTTTTGTGTTCATAATACAGATCAAGATGTGATTTAAGTCAAATCTTGTCAAGGTAACTCCTTTTTAAATTATGAGAAGAGAGTTGGCTGGAGCCCAAAATTAATGGAGTCATATTTTATAATAAAAAGCAATATGTTAGTCATAGAAACTTTGCTACTTCTTGCAATCACCACTAGTACAGATTTTTGTCAGTTTTCACAGCTAATGTTTTTTTTGTCACGTCATAAGCACTTTGAAAAAGTCTCTACTTAGTATTGTGGAAGACAGAAATTCTAATTTTCCAAAGGAAGCAGTGAAAATAGAGATCTTAGCCAGGAGGAGTAGATAGAAGATGCCTGACTATCAAAGGAATCCCATTTGAAAAGAAAGACCATCAGAAAGTAGAGTAGTGTGAATATGAAACTGAACGAACCTTCAAATTGAACATAAAGGGGTGTCAGAATGCCTCCCTTTCCTCTTCCTCACATTTTATAAAGGGATCTTTCAACGGATCAAATGTAAAAAGATGACAAGAGGTAATTTATATTGTTCACATCTACTATTTAATGACTTGTGAGAAATGAAAGCTAATTTTTCTCCCGTGTTTGCATACACTGCAGGCTTGTCTCACGGTGCGTGGGTCTCCTGGAAGGCTATTTGTCTATAATGTAAAGTTTGATATGGAAGTGCAACTGTAGCAAAAGTTTCGGGAAGGCTAGTTTCTTAAGCTTTCAAAGTTTGTGGTTTTCAGTGTGTGAAACTTAAAAGTATGCACATTATAAAAAACCCCATTGTGAGCCCAGGAGTCAAAGCTGTTTCCTCGCCCAGTCCTTTCTCTTCCAACATGACTTGTCCTTCTCCAAGGAACTCCAGGCTGATGGGGTGGCCATGGGTGACTCCAAGACTCAGTGGGTAGCACCCACTGAGCAGGTCAAGCTGCTCCTGCAGCACTCCAGCAAGTAAGTCAGCAGGCATTCTACTCTGCCTGGTTCCTGTCCCCAAAGAGCAGGGAGTCCTGTCCTTCTGGCATGACTCAATCTGGCCAGTGTCATCAAGCCAACTTGACCTTCAAAGGTAAAAACAAGCAGCTCTTCCTGGGTGGTGTGGACGAGAGGACCCAGTTTTGGTTCTGCTTTCCAGGGAACCTGGCATCAGGTGATGCCCCTGGGGTCACGTCCTTGTTCTGTATTCCTCTTGATTTTGCCCGAACCTGTCTAGCAGCTCATGTGGGGAAAAGCAGAGCTGAAAGGAAATCCAAAGGCCTCCGTGGCTGCCTGGTTAAGACCTAGGAATCTCCGAGATTAAGAGCCTGCACAGAGGCTTTCCTGTTCTCTGCAGAGCTGCATCCCCTGCCGAGCCGCCTGCTTTGGTGTCTGGGACACTCCAGATTCCAAGAAAACTCAGAGCTCCATCCTCTGGGGGATCACAGCGCTGGGTTGGCTTCCTTTCCCTTTGATATGGTTCACCTCCGCGCGATGTAGCCAGCGTCTAAAGGAACGGACACCATGTATGCAGCCACTTCCCTGCCGGAGGAAGATGCTCCGCTGCTCCTGTGAAGGAAGCACAGCTTCTCTCAAGGGTGCGTGGCCCAGCGTTCGCAGAGGCACGGGGGAGGCTTTGTGCTGGTCTTGTAAATGAATCAACAAGTGCACAGCAAAAACTTCCTAGGCTTTGTCCCAGTGAGCAGACATGCTGCATTTTATAGCACATCTTGAGTATTCTGGACAGACTCCTGGCTGTTCATCAACAGCAACTACTTACTGGTTGAAAACAGGAAGCAATGGTATTCATCTGACCAATTGTTTCAAAGCCATTTCCATAATGATGATAATCATGGGACTCAAATATATGCCTTATTTCAGTCACTCTTGATAAATAATAAATAAAAGTATCCAAACACAAACAAAATATACTATTGTGGTCAATGAATGGTCAAATAGGGGAATTCACTTCAAAATTAGTGATCACATTAAAAACCATCTTCCTCGAAAAGCAAGCCAATATTACATATGAATTTTAAGAAAAAGGAATGCTAATTCAACTTACAGACTTAACTTAGAGAAACTCAGTTGATTTTCAAACCATGAGTAATATATGAGCTATCATTTGCCTAAAATGAGTTTTCAAAGGGATTCAATATTTCAAAGACACTCATGTAGCTTTTGATATTTTTCTAAATTATGCAAATCTACCCTACTCCATTGTTGTGACTGTCTTCATGTTGTCCTCTTCAGGAGGCCGCCAGCCAGGGAAGTGAATGGTATCTTTGATGTGTGTCTTTCTTCTAGAATTATCAGTGGCTTAGTAGCTGTGACCTTTCCCCTTACTCTCAAGTGCTCTGGAATACATTTCTTATGCTGCTAGTGTCTTTCCTTTTATTTCTCCTTGAATTGTATGATTATACTGCTCTTTATTTACATGATCTAATTTAAAATATCTATTAAAGCCTCCTTGGGCATTGTAATAAAATCTATCACTTACCTTGTCTCCTTTTCTTTTTCACAAATTGGTTTGTAAGGCACCTGAAATATTTTTATACTACGTTCAGGTCGAAAACATTGAAGATCACAAAATTTAGGTGAAAAGTATTGTCAGGATATAAATTTGGGCTCTTTAGTGAGTTTTTTTCTGCTCACAAAGTAGCTTCCACATTATGTTGAAGACAAAATGACCAACATTTCTTAGGATCATAATCTCAGTATCTAACAGATCTCTAATATTAGGAAGAACAGTGAAGACCAGTGTAACAGGCAGATAGTTAATTGCTATGCAGATGTGTGCAAGTGCCTTGGTAAAGGATATATCAAAACAGACACCACTAAAATACAGACAATAACCAGAAACTACTTTGAATTAGACTCTAGTAAAATAGAAAATCTCAAAGACACTGACAAATTTCTAGAGATATATGACCTATCCAAACTGGATCAGGAGAACAGAAAATTTAAACTGATCAATTTCAAGCAGTGAAATTGAAGATGCAATCAAAAGTCTACCAACAAATATATGAAAAAATTGTTCAACATCTCTAGCAATTAGAGAAATGCAAATCAAAACTACTCTAAGATTTCACCTCACTCCAATCAGAATAGCAATTATGAAGAACACAAGCAACAATAACTGATGGCGAGGATGTGATGGGGGAAAAGGTACACTCATACATGGCTGGTAGGAATGTGAAATGGTGTAGCCTTTATGGAAAGCAGTATGGAGATTCCTCAGAAAACTTGGAATGGAACCACCATTTGATCCAGCTATTTCATTCCTTGTTTTATAGCCAAAGGATTAAATATCAGTATACAATAGTGACACAGCCCCATCAATATTTAGAGCACCTCAACTCACAATAACTAAACTTTGGAAACAATTTAGGTGTCCCTTACCAAATAAATGGATAAAGAATATGTGATACATATATATATCAGTATATATATGATATATGTATTTGATGGAATATTACTAAGTTTTAAAGAAGAATTAAATCATGACAATTGCTGGTAAATTGATGAAGTTGGAGAATATCATGCTAAGTGAAATAAGCCAATCCCAAAAAACCAAAGGCCAAATAGAGTTACTTTATATTAGGTAGAGGAGCGTGAAATGAGGGGAAGCGGTATAGGGGTAGAAAGGTAGTAGAGTGAAAGAGACACAGAATAAATCCTAAGCAGGAAGAGTGAAGTAGTGGGTATTGCAATACCAGACCTTCAACCATTCTGCAGAGCAATAGTAACAAAAACAGCACGGTAATGGCACCAAAATAGACAGGTGGATCAATGGTACAGAATAGAGGACATGGACAAAACCGAAATTTTTTTTTTGTTTTTTAATGTTTTAAGCCTCTTATCTTTTTTTTTTTCTTTTTTTATTTATTATAAACATATGGGATACATGTTGTTTGTCTGTTTGTACGTGGGTTAAAGGCATACCATTTGTATAATCATAAATTTACATATGATAATGTTGTTTGATTCATTCTATTATTTTTTCCCTTCCCCCCACCCCTCCCACCCTTCTGTTCCCTCTAAACAGTCCTTTCTTCCTCCATTCTTGTCCCCCTCCCTAACTCTAACCCTAACCCTAACCCTAACACTAACTTCCCCCACCCTCCCCCTTATGTGTCATCATCCACTTATCAGTGAGATCATTCGTCCTTTAATTTTTTGAGATTGGCTTATCTCACTTAGCATGATGGTCTCCAATTTCATCCATTTGCCTGTAAATGCCATAATTTTATCATTCTTTATGGCAGAGTAATATCCATTGTATATATATACCACAGTTTCTTTATCCACTCATCAATTGAAGGACATCTAGGTTGGTTCCACAATCTGGCTATTGTGAATTGAGCAGCTATGAACATTGATGTGGCTGTATGTCTGTATTATGCTGATTTTAAGTCCTTTGAGTATAGACCAAGGAGTGGGATAGCTGGGTCAAATGGTGGTTCCATTCCAAGTGTTCTAAGGATCTCCACACTGCTTTCCAGAGTGGCTGCACTAATTGCAGCCCCACCAGCAATGTATGAGTGTACCTTTCTCCCCACATCCTCGCCAACACCTGTTGCTTGTATTTTTGATAATCACCATTCTAATTGGGGTGAGATGGAATCTTAGGGTGTTTTGATTTGCATTTCTCTTATTACTAGAGATGTTGAACATTTTTCTCATATGTTTGTTGATTGCTTGTACATCTTCTTCTGTGAAGTGTCTGTTCATTTCCTTAGCCCATTTGTCGATGGGATTATTGTATTGTTGGTGTAGAGTTTTTGAGTTCTTTATAGATTCTGGAGATTAGTGCTCTATCTGAAGTATGATTGGCAAAGATATTCTCCCACTCTGTAGGCTCTTTCTTCACACTACTGATAGTTTCCTTTGCTGAGAGAAAGCTTTTTAGTTTGAATCTATCCCAGTTATTGATTCTTGCTTTTATTTCTTGTGCTATGGGAGTCCTGTTGAGGAAGTCTGGTCCTAGGCCGACATGTTGAAGATTGGGACCTACTTTTTTCTTCTATAATCTGCAGTCTCTGGTCTGATTCCAAGGTCCTTAATCCATTTTGAGTTGAGTTTTGTGCAGGGTGAGAGATATGGGTTTAGTTTCATTCTGTTGCATATGGATTTCCAATTCTCCCAGCACCATTTGTTGAAGAAGCTATCTTTTCTCCATTGCACATTTTTAGCGCCTTTGTCTAGTATTAGAAAGTTGTATTTATTTGGGTTTGAGTCCGTGTCCTCTATTCTGTACCATTGATCTACCTCTCTATTTTGGTACCAATACCATGCTGTCTTGTTACTATTGCTTTGTAATAAAGTTGAAGTTCGGTATTGCGATACCCCCTGCTTCGTTTTTCCTGCGAAGGATTGCTTTAGCTATTCTGGGTTTCTTATTCTTCCAGATGAATTTCATGATTGCTTGTTCTATTCTGTAAGGTACGTCATTGGGATTTTAATTGGAATTGCATTGAATCTGTATAGCACTTTTGGTAGTATGGCCATTTTGACAATATTAATTCGGCCTATCCAAGAACATGGGAGATCTTCCATCTTCTAGGTTTTCTTTAATATCTTTCTTTAGTGTTGTGTAGTTCTCATTGTAGAGGTCTTTCACCTCTTTTGTGAGATTGATCCCAAGTATTTTATTTTTTTTCGATGCTATCGTGAATGGGGTAGTTTTCCTAATTTCTCTTTCTGAAGATTCATCACTTATGTATAAAATGCATTGGATTTATGAGCATTGATCTTGTAACCTGCTACTTTACTGAATTTACTTATGAGTTCTAAAAGTTTTCTGGTGGAATTTCCTGGTTCCTCTAAGTATATAATCATATCATCCGCAAATAGGGATAGTTTGAGTTCTTCTTTTCCGATTCGTATTCCTTTAATTTCCTTGGTCTGTCTAATTGCTCTGGCTAGAGTCTCAAGAACGATATTGGATAGGAGTGGTGAAAGAGGGCATCCCTGTCTTGTTCCAGTTTTTAGGAGGAATGCTTTCAGTTTTTCACCATTTAGAATGATATTAGCCATGGGCTTAGTATAGATGGCCTTTACAATGTTAAGGAATGTTCCCACTATCCCTATTTTTTCTAGTGTTTTGAGCATGAAGGGGTGCTGTATTTTATCAAATGCTTTTTCTGCATCTATTGAAATAATCATGTGAGTCTTGACTTTAAGTCTATTGATATGGTGAATTACATTTATTGATTTCCGGATGTTGAACCAACCTTGCATCCCTGGGATAAAACCCACTTGATCGTGGTGCACTATCTTTTTAATATATTTTTGTATGCGATTTGCTAAAATTTTATTGAGAATTTTTGCGTCAATGTTCATTAATGATATCGGTCTGAAATTTTCTTTCCTTGATTTGTCTCTGTCTGGCTTGGGTATCAGGGTAATATTGGTTTCATAGAATGAGTTTGGGAGGGTACCTTCCTCTTCTATTTCATGGAATACTTTGAGAAGTATTAGAATGAGCTCTTCTTTAAAGGTTTTGTAGAACTCGGCTGACAACCCATCTGGTCCTGGACTTTTCTTTGTTGGTAGGCTTTTGATGACCTCTTCTACTTCATTACGTGAAATTGTTCTATTTAAATTGTGTATGTCCTCCTCGTTCAATTTAGGCAATTCATATGTCTCTAGAAACCTATTGATGTCTTCGAAATTTTCTATTTTGTTGGAATATAGATTTTCAAAATAGCTTCTAATTATGTTTTGTATTTCAATCGTGTCTGTTGTGATATTTCCTTGTTCATTCCGAATTTTTGTGATTTGGGTTTTCTCTCGTCTTCTCTTTGTTAGAGTGGCTAAGGGTTTATCAATTGTGTTTATTTTTTCAAAGAACCAACTATTTATTTTGTCAATTTTTTGTATTGTTTCTTTTGTTTCAATTTCGTTGATTTCAGCTCTGAGTTTAACTATTTCCTGTCTTCTACTACTTTTGGTGTTGGTCTGTTCTTCTTTTTCTAGGGCTTTGAGCTGTCGTGTTAGGTTGTTTATTTGTTGATTTTTACTTCTTTTATTGAATGTGCTCCATGAAATAAATTTTCCTCTAACTACTGCTTTCATAGTGTCCCAAAGATTTTGATATGATGTTTCTTTGTTCTCATTTACCTCTAAGAATTTTTTAATTTCCTTCCTAATATCTTCTGTTATCCATGCATCATGTAATAGCATATTGTTTAATCTCCAGGTGTTGGAGTAGCTTCTATTTTTTATTCTTTCATTTATTTCTAATTTCAATCCATTATGATCTGATAGAATACAAGGTAGTGTCTCTATCTTCTTGTATTTGCTAACATTAGCTTTGTGGCATAATATATGGTCTCTTTTAGAGAAGGATCCATGTGCTGCTGAGAAGAAAGTGTATTCGCTCTTGGTTGGATGGTATATTCTATAAATGTCCGTTAAGTCTAAATTATTGATTGTGTTATTGAGATCTATGGTTTCTTTGTTCAATTTTTGTCTGGAAGATCTGTCCAGTGGTGAGAGAGGCGTGTTAAAATCACCTAGTATTATTGTGTTATGGTCTATTTGGTTTCTGAAATTGAGAAGGATTTGTTTGACATACATGGATGAGCCACTGTTTGGGGCATAGATGTTTATGATTGTTATGTCTTGCTGATTTATGGTTCCCTTAAGCAGTATGTAATGTCCCTCTTTATCCCTTCTGACTAATTTTGACTTGAAGTCCACATTATCTGAAATGAGGATGGATACCCCAACTTTTTTGCTGAGTCCATGTGCATGGTATGTTTTTCCCCATCCTTTCACCTTTAGTCTATGGGTATATCTTTCTAAGAGGTGAGTCTCTTGCAGGCAACATATTGTTGGATCTTTCTTTTTGATCCAATCTGCCAGTCTATGTCTTTTGATTGATGAGTTCAGGCCATTAATATTCAGGGTTATTATTGAGATATGATTAGTATTCCCGGTCATTTGGTTCATTTTATTTATTTATTTATTTATTTTGAGACAACTTGGTTCTTCCTTTATTTGACAATTCCTTTAGGATAGTTCCTCCCATTGCTGATTTGTTTCTTTGTTTTCATCTCTTCCTCATGGAATATTTTGCTGAGAATGTTCAGTAATGCTGGCTTTCTTTTTGTAAATTCTTTTAGCTTTGGTTTATCATGGAAGGATTTTATTTCCTCATCAAATTTGAAGGTAAGTTTTGCTGGGTATAAGATTCTTGGTTGGCATCCATTTTCTTTCAGGGCTTGAAAAATGTTGTTCCAGGCCCTTCTAGCTTTTAGGGTCTGGATTGAAAAATCTGCTGATATCCGTATTGGTTTCCCCCTGAATGTAATTTGATTCCTCTCTCTTGCGGCCTTTAAAATTCTGTCTTTATTTTGTATGTTAGGTATTTTCATTATAATGTGCCTTGGTGTGGGTCTGTTGTAATTTTGTATATTTGGAGTCCTATAAGCCTCTTGTACTTGATCTTCCATTTCATTCTTCAGATTTGGGAAATTTTCTGATAGTAATTCATTGAATAGATTGTTCATTCCTTTGGTTTGTTTCTCTAAGCCTTCCTCAATCCCAATAATTCTTAAATTTGACCTTTTCATGATATCCCATAGTTCTTGTAGATTCTGTTCATGATTTCTTACCATCTTCTCTGTTTTTTCAACTTTGTTTTCAAGGTTAAATATTTTATCTTCAATGTCTGATGTTCTGTCTTCCAGGTGTTCTATCCTATTGGTTATGCTTTCTATGGAGTTCTTAATTTGGTTTATTGTTTCCTTCATTTCAAGGATTTCTGTTTGTTTTTTTTTCAATATCTCTAACTCTTTATTGAAATGATCTTTTGCTTCCTGTATTTGCTCTTTTAACTGTCGATTGGTGCGATCATTCAGTGCTTGCATTTGCTCTTGCATCTCGTCATTTGCTTCCCTGATCATTTTAATTATGTACATTCTGAACTCCCTTTCTGTCATTTCTTCTGCCATGCTGTCATTGGGTTTCATTGATGTAACATCTAGATTTGTTTGCAGCATTTTCTTTCCTTGTTTTCTCATATTGTTCAGGTATCAGTTGACCGCTATGATATTGCAGATTTCCTCTATTGTCTTATAATATCCCTGAAGATTTCTAGTATATCCCCTCTTAGCCTTCAGTAGGCTGAAGTCTTGGAGGAAGTTGATAATGCGGTGCTCCACAAGGGAGCTGACTCCCTAGGGGTGGTGGCCTTCCGGTGGGGTATATTCCGTGCTACCTCCTGGGCCTGGAAGCCTCGCCCTTTGCAGACGAATCTCCTTAGGCTGCCTCTCCTCAGAGAAGCTGCCTGCAGTCCTAGAGCCTTCGCTCCGCCCCTCAGTTTGTCTGTGGGGCTCTTCCACCAAGAAGCCACCTAGGCCCTGGTACCCTGCTCTGCATTTTTCACCTGGCTATGCGGCCCCTCCTCTGAGCAGCCACCTGGAGCCCCTTACGATCGCTCCGAGTCCCAGTGACCCGCCATACGCCTTTTCCTCCAGCAGCCACCTGGTGTTCCGTGCGGTCGCTCTAAATCCAAGTGACCCACCACGCACCTCCTTCTCTACCAGGCAGTCACCTAGAGATCTGGTGCGTTCGTCACGAGTCCCAGGAACTCACTGTGCACCTTCTTGTCCCGACTGCTACCCGTAGCCCTGGTGCAGTCACTTCGAGCCCAAGCACCCTGCCACTCCTCCTCCTTCTCCAGACAACCCCCCTGTGTTCAGGAGCGGATGCTCTGGGACCAAACCACTCACCACGCTGCTCGACCGGGTAGCCGCCCAGAGCCCTGGCGCAGCTGCTCCAAGTCCAAGCAACGTGCCAAGCCCGTATTTCTCCTTCTCCTCTGGGCAGCCCCCTGTGTTCAGGGGTGGTCGCTTTCAGTCCAAACAGCTCACCGAGCACCCTTTCCTTTGGGCAGCCTCCCAGAGCCCGGGTGGGTTGCGCCGAGTCCAAGCGCTGTGGTGGGCAGCCACCTCTGCAATGCTCCCAGTTGTCTGCGTTCACTGCTCCAGTGGGGGGAGGGGCGTCTCGCCGGCAGCTCTACTTCACAAAGTTCCCTGCTTTCAGGACTACTGCCCCGTCTGGGATGCCTCCCCAATGGGAGACACTCACCCGGCTGCTTTGAGTTGGTCCCAAGTCTCTCTATATCTCCTCTTCTTGAGACCTGAGTCCTGGAGCAACA
Organism: Sciurus vulgaris; assembly: GCF_902686455.1. Classification (NCBI taxonomy): domain Eukaryota; kingdom Metazoa; phylum Chordata; class Mammalia; order Rodentia; family Sciuridae; genus Sciurus; species Sciurus vulgaris. The sequence continues at coordinate 10,469,915 of NC_136469.1, forward strand.
CGAAATGCAGCCACCCTCTAGTCCGCCATCTTGAATCCCCACAAAACCGAAATAAATAGAATTTTCTCATACTAGACAAAGCTGCCAAATATATGCAATGGAGAAAAGATAGCCTCTTCAACAAATGGTGCTGGGGAAACTGGAAATCCATATAAAACAGAATGAAACTAAATCCCTATCTCCCACCCTGTACAAAACTCAACTCACAATGGACCAAGGACCTTGAAATCAGATCAGAGACACTGCATCTTATAGAAGAAAAAGTAGGTCCAAATCTTCAACATGTTGGCTTAGGATCAGACTTCCTTAACAGAACTACCATAGCACAAGAAATAAAAGCAAGAATCAATAACTGGGATAGATTCAAACTAAATAGCTTTCGCTCAGCAAAGGAAACTATCAGCAATGCGAGGAGAGAACCTACAGAGTGGGAGAAAATCTTTGCCACTCATACTTCAGATAGAGCAATAATTTCCACAATATATAAAGAACTCAAAAAACTCTACACCAAGAATACAAATGACCCAATCAACAAATGGGCTAAGGAAATGAACAGACACTTCACAGAAGATCTACAAGCAATCAACAGATATATGAAAAAATGTTCAACATCTTTAGTAATAAGAGAAATACAAATCAAAACTACCCTAAGATTCCATCTCACCCCAATCAGAATGGCGATTATCAAGAATACAAGCAACAATAGGTGTTGGCGAGGATGTGGGGAAAAAGATACACTCATACATTGCTGGTGGGGCTGCAAATTAGTGCAGCCACTCTGGAAAGCCGTGTGGAGATTCCTTAGAAAACTTGGAATGGACCCAGCACTTGACCCAGCTATCCCACTCCTTGGCCTATACCCAAAGGACTTAAAATCAGCATAATACAGACATACAGCCACATCAATGTTCATAGCTGCTCAATTCACAATAGCCAGATTGTGGAACCAACCTAGATGTCCTTCAGTTGATGAATGGATAAAGAAACTGTGATATATATATAGCCATAAAAATAATAAAATTATGGCATTTGCAGGCAAATGGATGAAATTGGAGAATATCATGCTAGGTGAGTTAAGCCAATCTCAAAAAACTAAAGGACGAATGATCTCGCCTATAAGCAGATTATGACACATAATGGGGGAATGGGGGGGGCAAGAATGGAGGAAGGAGGGATTGTGTAGAGGGATAAGAGGGGTGGGAGGGGTGGGGGGGAAGAAAAAGTAATAACAGAATGAATCAAGAACTATTACCCTAAGTAAATGTATGATTACAAAACGGTATGCCTCTAATTCATGTACAAACAGAGAAACAAGATGTATCCCATTTGTTTACAATAAAAATGAATTAAAAAAATAAAGAAAACTTTAGACTAATATCCCTAATGAACACAGATGCAAAAATTCTTAATAAAATACTGGCAAATCGCATACAAGTTCACATTAAAAGATAGTGCACCATGATTGAATGGGGTTCATCCCAGGAATGCAAGGTTGGCTTACTGTTTTCACATCGAGACATTAAAGTGGGGAATTAATTCTTCCTGGATCTCCTATTCCTCAACACTGCACCTTCACACAAATGTGTTTATTTTATACTTTATGTGTTAACTAAGCTCTCACTTCCTCTTGGTAATTGATCTCTATGCATCTCCTTTAGTGGCATTCATCAAAATTGCAATTATATTTTTATAGTCTGTCTTTCTCCCTAGAATTTAAATTGTATTAGGGCATAGATCACATCATACTCTCTGTGGAATTCTTTGTCTCTATCAGAGGACCCAGAACAAGGAGAGCATGCAATGAGATTATGAGAGTTTATTGAATGCCATTTTGATTCCTGAAAACTTATACTACCTATCTCTTGGAACATCATACCATCTACTTTGTAGACAAATATGCATTAACTCATTTATATTCAAGCACTTTATCTTGGAGTAGTAGGATTAATTTTTTTTTTTTTTTTTTTGTACCAGGGATTGAACTCAGGGGCACTGAGCCACTGAGCCACAGAGCCACATCCCCCAGTCCTATTTTGTATTTTATTTAGAGATAAAGTCTCACTGAGTTACTCAGTACCTCACCATTGCTGAGGTCTGACTTTGAACTCACCATCCTCCTGCCTCAGCCTCCTCAGTCACTGGGCATGTGCCAGGGCACCTGACTAGTATAAATGTTAGAACCTGGTATCTAGTCAGCTGTAGATTGTGATTTTCAGGAACTGAGACCCTTCTCAAGTATGAAACCTTTATTTCCTTGGTAGTTTAGTTTAAGCTTTTAAAAATCATTTGTTAAATAATATTACAATTCATTAAAAAATAATTAAACAAGGCATACAAATATAAAGCCTAAAGATTTCACAAGCCAAAGTACAAATTTCCTTATAAATCTCATAGATTGAAACTGAGTCATAATAACACATGCTTATTACACTTTTTTTTTTTATAACAGCACATCTAGGGAAGACTCTTGTATCCAGAGCAAGACAGAATGATTACATGTGAAAGTTTTAATTGTACTTATGAGGATGTTAATCTGGTGTGAATTAAACAAGAAAGTTAATTTCCTGATTATGGGACTATGATTTGACATTTTCTATGATCTCATCAAATTTACCCTGTGTTCTCATTTCCATTCTTCACCAATATTCAGTCCACCACTAATTATAAACCATCTGGAGATCTTTGATCGCCACATAATATTGAGACAGGAGAATGCTGCTGAAGTTTCCCTCTCAGATATGTGTGTGACATCGCCGTGACTCCTGCTATCAACAGTCTGAAGAGCACAGGCAATGGACTTGAGCCCATAACTGCCTGGACTCTGAGGAAGCAGGAGGCCACAGGAGAGAGAGGGTCCTCACCTGAAGGAGTTTACACACTGCTGTTTGAAAATAGTAGGTACTGGAGGAGGTCTCAACTTCAGGATGCCCATGGCCTTCCCTTTCAAATTGCAAAGTGTTGGAGAGGATATGGAGATTTCCCACCATTGAAAAGAATGTAAATAATGAGGCCATTATAGAAAACAGTGTGGGGTTCATTTAAAATAAAACAGAACCACTACTTGATTCTGCAGTCCCACTGTGGGTTTGCTGCAGTTTGGACCTGGTGTATACCTCAAAGGCCCTTGTGCTGGAGGACTGGTCCCCTGCTTGTGGCACTATTGGGAGGTGGTGGGACCTTCAGAAGGCGGGGTCTAGGGGAAGGGAGCCAGACTGTGGGGGCTGTGACCTCAAAGGGGATGCTAGGACCCAGTCCCTCTCTCTTTCTCCCTTTTAGTACCTTGAGGCCAGCTGCTTCCTTCCTCATGTGCTCTTGCCTGATGTCTGCATTGCCAGAGGCCCCAGCACAATGGAACCAAGTGACCATGGACTGCAACCCCTCAAACAGTGAGCCAGAATAAGCCTTCCCCAGTTTTAAGTTGATTCTCCCAGATGTTTTTTACAATGATATAAATCTGACTAACGCAGGGGTACATATCCAGAGGTAATGAAATCAATACCCTGACAACGTGTCTGTTCATGGCAGCATTATATACAATACCCACATACGAAAACACCCTAAGAGTCCTTGGAGAGATGGAGGGATAAAGAAAGGTGACATCGTACACACAGTACAATGATCAGCCACAACAGAAAAGGAAACCCTGCCATTTTTGACATCATGAGTGAAGCTGAGAGACATTATGTTAGATGAATAAGTCAGACACCTAGGAATAAATATCATACCTATTAGTCAGATTTTTATCTTTGGGGCCAAAATACCCAACAAGAACCACTTAGAGGAGGAAAAATTTATTTCAGCTCATGATTTTAGAGGTTTGGTTCATGGTCAGCTGACTCTATGGCTTTTGGCCGGAGATGAACCAGAACATCATGACGGAAGGGCATGGCAGAGGAAAGAGCTCAGTTCATGGCAGCAAGGAAGCAGGGAGAGAAAGAAGAAGGGGTTGGAAATGAGTAACCCTTGCAGAGCACACCTCAGTAACATGCTTCCTCTAACAAGGTCCCACCTCGAGTATTCCATTCAGTTATCAATAGTTGAATCCAACAAATCTGTTAACTCGCTGATTGTTCAGATCCCTAATCATTGCCTCAAAGCCCCGCCTATGAACCATGTTTCTAATACATGACCTTTTGGGGACATTCTAGATCCAAACCATAACACCACACCTAGATGTAGAAAGTAAGAAAACAAAACAAAACAAGCAAAGTAGAATCATGAAGTGGAAAGATGAGTGTGATTATCAGGGACCAGGCAATGTGGGAACTAGTCAGGGGCATGTTGCTTAAAGTATGCAGAGTTCCAGCTGGATAGGAGGATGACTTCAAGAGGCAGACTGTGCAATATGGTAACTACAGATGATAACAGTGTTACTATAGTCGTGAACATTATGAAGAGAGCGTATTCTAGTGTTCTGAATGCAAAAGAATGAAAAGTATGTGAGGCCATGCATATTTTCATTAGCTCAAATTTGCCATTCTACGTGTATACATATTAAAGCTGCACGTTGTACATAAAAAGTGTACGGGTTTTTGTCAACTTAAAAAATACATTGGAAAATAAAAATGAAAATATATTAACATGGCAAAACCTATTACCTTTTCCGTGTGTCCATTCCACATTACTCCTCCTACGCTTGACTGAGTAGGGTCCACAGGTCCGTGGGAGTCCACTTGGAGACTGCATTTCCCAGCTTCCCTTGCTGGTTTGCACATGACCGAGTCCTCACTGATGGGAAATAAGCATCTGTCAGATAGACAAGCCCCATGCCAGTGACCTAAGAGAAGGCCACTTCCTCTCCATTACTTATCTTCTTCCTTTCTTGAGGTCAATGGAATGAACCAGCTTCAAACAGGTGGATGGGACAATTAGTTGGTGGAGTAAAGTAAGAAGAAACTTTGGTCCATAGGACATCTCTGGAGACAATGGGTCACATGGACTGGGACCAAAACATGAGAGTATGATTTTCTTAAGTTTTTTATATTAGTGTTTTCATTTATTAAATAATACAATTAAAGTATAATAAATACACACATATATTTATGTATGTATACCTATATAAGTGTATGCATATATATATATATTTTAAGATCTGCTGATATGTAGTTAAAATAATGTGTTTTGTGTCAAATTAATGGTAAAATAAATCCTTGAAACTGTTATATAATTAGAAAGGGATTATCAGGGAAAGTAGACTTGAAAATTTTTAAACTAATTACATATTTATTTCCCCTTTTCAGCAGGAAATGTTTGAATACAGTCTACTGTGTTTTAGAAAGCATAAATAGATTTTAAAATTGCTTCCACTACAGATATGTTGAGTGGTCTCTCTCTGTGCACATTGCTGCCCAGCCCTCAGCTTGGAAAAAAGAAGTCCATCTCTCTCTGTGAGCCAGCGCCTGAGGAATTTATCTTCGCACTCTGTGTAGAATCTGAATAAAACTTTATTCTAAAACATGAAAATAGGGAGCTCCATAAGCTGAAGCTTGCTGAACTAAAGCAAGAATGTCTTGCTCGTGGTTTGGAGACCAAGGGAATAAAACACGATCTCATTAACAGGCTCCAGGCATATCTTGAAGAGCATGCTGAAGAGGAGGCGAATGAAGAAGATGTACTGGGAGATGAAACAGAGGAAGAAGAACCAAAGCCCATGGAACTGCCTGTCAAAGAGGAAGAACCCCCTGAAAAAACTGCTGATGTGGCAGCAGAGAAGAAGGTGGTAAAAATTACATCTGAAATGCCACAAACTGAGAGACTGCAGAAGAGGGCTGAACCATTCAATGTACCTGTGAGCTTGGAGAGTAAGGAAGCTGCTCGGGCAGTAGGTTTGGGATTGCTTCAGTTCCAACAAGGTCTGTCATCTGACACCAAGCCTACGGTTAACCTGGATAAGCTAAAGGAAAGAGCACAAAGATTTGGTTTGAATGTTTCTTCAATCTCTAGAAAGTCTGAAGATGACGAAAAGCTGAAAAAGAGGCAGGAGCGATTTGGAATTGTCACAAGTTCAGCTGGAACTGGAACCACAGAAGATACAGAGGCAAAGAAGAGGAAAAGAGCAGAGCGCTTTGGGATTGCGTGATGAAAAGTTTTTGATGCTTTCTGTTCTCCTGTGGTTTCCATTTCTGATTCTTCTTGGTCACATATATACCTAAATGCACAGTCATGTGCCTACGTCCTGCCTCGCAGTGAGGGAGCACGTACCCCAGGTACACCAGTGAACTCCAGCAGCAATGAACGTACTGTTGTTCCAACTTGAAGGTTGTTGTGGTTTTGTTTCTAATTATTTTGCTTGTTAATAAAAAAAATAGAAAAGAAAAAATAAAATAAAATAAAATAAAACATGAAAATAAAATATATGCTTGAAAATGGCTTAGTAACCTGAATTAGTAATTAACAACCTGAATTCTAGCTGTAACTCTGGATCTCCAAAGAAGCAAAAGCAGTATTTAATGCCTAAATATATTGAGGACTTATTTAATTTCTTTTTCTTTATGTTTTAGAAATCTCTTTGTGGTTGTTATAGAGAAGTCAGAATTAAGGACAGGCAGTTGGTACGATCTGGTTGGATGGAGAAAATGGAGACCGATTTGGAGCTGGAAAGTTGGAAACCACACCTGGGAGATTGGGACGTCAGTGTCTCCAGAGTCCTTCGATTACCAAGATTACCTGTCTATGCTACCTCTCCCGAAAGGTTGCAGACAGGGAGTTGTTAGTTATGGCCCCCCAGGGGCTGCTCCCTGCCTGGATCACTGCATGTGGCCCCTCCCCCTGCCCATCTGCTTCCCACCTGTTGGCCATCCCACCGGCATCTCCTGGGCCTGGTCATGCAGGCAGGAAGGACAGAGGTAAGGGTGAGAAAGCAGGAGAACAAAGAAAATCTAAAACATATAAAAGGGGCAGGACACTCTCACTTCTGGGGATACCAGAATACTAGCCCCATCTGGTCCCGTGAGAAGTCAGTGACGCTACTTTTCAATAAAGCCTGCTCTGTATGTTTGCCTCGGTGTGCTTCTCTAATGTCCAAACTTCAGGATGTGAAGAAGCAGAACTCGTCACCTGTAACCAGCGGTATCAATTACATGCTGACTTTTGGATAGAGCTAATGTCAATGACCATTCCTAGCACAGGTTACTCAACAGCAATGTCTTCATCCCACAGTGTTCCTTAGTGTCCTGAGCTTCCCCTGTCAGTCCTGTCCTTTGTCTTCACATGCGGCTTCAGTCTGTGGGTTTCCAAAGCATCAAATGTGTGTATGTATCATCTAAGAAAAGCTGTTATTTCAAGGGTCTCAGAGGTACTTCAGAAGGTGTCCTATGTCTACAACCTTAGAAGGCAAAATTTAAATTCTGATTTTCATAGAGGTAATGAGAGCACAATGATCTAAATTCAAATTAACATCATTACCAGGAAGCCTGACTGCCCACGAGATGGGAGGGTGACAAAGCGATTGTGTTCAGACACTTCCCGAAATAGGTGCCGCCTTTGGAAACTTTGGCCGAGGGAGATTGACACAGGCCTCTCGGGGAACAAGGAGGAAACAGAAGGCAGATCAGATTTGGGCTGCCAGTCCTTGACAGGCTGGCTTTAACTTTCTCTCCCTGAAGTTCTTTGTCTTTTATTCTCTCTTGACTGAAATTGTGACACCAAGGTTATGACAAGCATGTGAAAGTAGCTAGTGACTCGCTAACGTGCGCTGTGACTGGAGCCGCATGGGCGGCACAGGGTGGCTTCAGTGATTGCCTTCCCCGCCTCCCTCAATGGAGGCCAACCTCCGCCGTTGTCCAGGAGTGTCAGATTCCTCCAGTGAAACAAGATCAGCACTTCCACATACTCCCCCACCTCCGGGCTCCCGGACGCCTGTCACATGAATTCTATGCTTAAACCAACTTTCCCTGAAGAGAAGAATGCAAATCACTCACTTTCTGGGACCCCACTGCTGGCTTTTGCCCCAATATTCAATTTACATCTATATTCACATAAGGGACATGCTCAACAGAGTGATCACTTCTGTATTTGCATCCAAATGCAATCGAAAAGGCAGCACCGAACAGGGTCATGGTTAACCTCTCTCATTCAGTTCTGAAAGCCTCCCTCAAAAAACCTCTCTTCAGCTTTGGGAGAGGATTCCCTTCATACTCTCAACTATTTTATTTTGTGTTAATAAGACAGACATTTTTACTCTGGCTTCAATTTCAGTCCACACACCTGAAGGTAGCTTTTGTACAGTTACAGCTTTTTGGTTTTTCCTTCCTCTAGAAGTTTAGAACATGAGATTGTCAATAATAATAGTAATGAGAATGCACACTTTGGTGGGGCAAACCCACTCTGGCACATGTCGATGTTTTTGGACTTAGAAGATGGAAGGAATGATCGTGAGGAACACTTCTTGTTTACCTTTGGAGGAAGCGGAAGACGTCTGATGAATAACTTCTTCCTCATCTTTCCCTCTTCGTTCCTGGTTTTGTTCTTCACCATTCTTTCAAAAATATGTCATCTGCCCTATACAAGCATATTTGCCATTTCTTTCTATCCTCTCTATTCTTCCTGAAATAAATACTTTTGTCCAATATTGAAACTTTTTTTCTATCTATAGTCCTATGATAGATATTTGTTGTGACTGCAGATTAAGAGAGACAAGGATTTGTCCAAGGTTTACATTTCATGGAAGTTGTAGTAAAACAAGCTGAGATTATTAGGCTTCCTACGTTGTTATTGATGAACGTGGTGGATGTTTCTAGATCACAGCTCTTTTCCCACATGGAGGCATTGTCCTAAGAACTTCTACGTATTTCAGGCTGGCCTCACAGTAAGCTCCAGCGGGTTTCACTATTCCGATTTTGCAGATGAAGAAACTGATTCTTTCAGAGATCTCATGACTTGCTTAGGGTATAAAATAGCTAACAGGTGGCTAAGAATCCCATCATACAGAATACAGAATTTGTGATTTTATTTATGCCTACTGGGTTCTCATGTTGACTCACAAGCAAGTGAAGATTTCATTGTCACTTAAATCTCATACCATGTAATTCTGATGACTGCATAATTTAGGTCTAGCAAATAGAATTGATTTGACTTATGTAAGTAAATATGCACTAATATTCACTTCTTGTCTTTGTGAAGTTCTGTATTTTGACTGAATATCTTCTGTTCATGTAACCAATGACATTTTCAACTGCTGCTGATGAAATCAGATAATACTTTTCTAACTATATCCTGTGAACTTCCCAGTCAGCAAAGAACGAAGAAGGACAAAAATACAGAGAGAGACACACACGAGGTTATGATGAGGTACTGAAGCTTTGAGAGATTGGGTTGATCTGTTCCTTCCCCTTCCCTTCCCCTCCCCCTATCCCTCCTCCTTCTTCTCATATTTCTCCTCCTCCTCTTCCTCTTCTTCCTCCTCCTCCTCCTCCTTCTCCTTCTCCTTTCTTTCCTTCTTTCCCTCTCCCTCTTCCTGAGGATGGAATGCAGAGTCCTGTACCTACCAAGCACATACTCAGGCACTGAGCTGTACCCACAGCACTGGGTTGCTCAATTCTGATGTCTAAGTGCCTTGGTTTATTATTTCCTTTACACATTCATTTTTTTAAATTTGAAACATTAGACAACTGCAGTCTTTTGTGCTACATGTATCTAGGAAGTAATCTTGTTCCAATTTTTAACTTTACAGAGAACTAATTAATACCCATAAAAAAGAATGTGACCTGCTCAGAGTTGGGATTTCCTATTGTTCCTCTCATTGCCCATGTTCTCTGTTTGAATTTGTGTATATGCAGCACGGAGATCTGCAGAAGACATGTTTGGGTAACCTTAAGATGGCGGCTGACGTTGAGCCAAGAGGTGGCGCATAGTTAGTGTTAACATGGCATGATCTACTTTTGCCTGATTAGTTAATGTCTCTGTGCTAGTGGTCAACAGATATTCCTCATTCTTTCTTGATTGGTACGGAGGGGCGTGCTTCAATTGTGCTAATCCTAAACTGATTGGCTGCCTTAGGTATATAAGACACACCTATAGGAAGCACCTTGGATAAGCAGCACCTCTGATAGATCGCAGAACGCTGGAGATCGCAGGTCACAGGTCGCAGGTCGCAGGTCGCAGAATGCAGGCTGCAGGCTGTATGGCGCAAGCCGCACCCCACACCTCCAAGAAGCGACCCACCTTTAAGAAGCAGTAGACCTTTGATAAGCGTAGCCTCTCTGAAAGAGTAGCATTCTCTAAAATTAAGCAAAGTCTCTTTTCTTCTATGCAAAGTCTCTTCCTCTAAGCAAAGTCTTTCTTCCTCTCAAAGCTTCTCTTCCTCTCAAAGCTTCTCTTCCTCTAAAACTAAAAGTAAGCAAAGCCTCTCTTCCTCTATAAACTAGCGAACAAGCAAGTAAGCAAGGAAGCAGCTCGGATAAAGAAAATAGAAATAGTTTAGTTCCAGTCCACCTCCGATAAATCACCGTGAGATTGTTGCTGGGGGCGGCAACAGAAATCAGCTGGCTCATCCCAATTCTAGGTGAACACAGAATTTATGTGCAGATGCCTCAATATACAGAGATACGAAAGCCACTGGACTTCTGAGTTCACTCTGAACATTTCTGCAGTGGAGGACCTCAGATTAATATCTTATCTACAAACTGGACTATTAGCACATCACTTAGTGTGATGTTTAACGGTAATGTTTAATTTACACAGAATTACAGAGGAGTAATCAACTTTTAACTGTTTCTAAAATGTTTGCTTAGCTTTGAATGTGAATTGAGTTCCTTTGTCCTCTATATAAAATCTGTTCCACAGAATGAGCGTTCACCTTCTGCACCTTCTATTTAACCTGCGTTGTGGGTTATTTGACCCACGTCCACACATGGAGGATCATTCCTTTCTCTAAATCAGAGTTGTGTGTCCACATCCTGGGACCAGCCACTAAAGTACATGTGTGGTACACAGAGTTTCTTGATCACCTGATTAAAGTGCTGGAGAAAAAACGAGTATGAGTTGAGAGTCCTTGAAGTGAGGTTCCATTGAAACTTCTCTCTCTCTGACAGGCACACACAAACACACTTGGACACCCACATGTGCAAGACTAACCCTGTGCATGGAAATCATATGCACTCAATAAGTGTTATCTCTGTGGTTTGTCTCATGAAAAAGTTTGCATATAAAAGCTACGTTCTCTATCTGGGTACTTCTGTTATTGAGAAAAATATTAAATTTTGTTAGTTTATTGTATTGTTTTAGTCTATACAACACAAAAATATCTTTCCATTGATATATGAACTGGAAAACATTATTTCAGGAAATTAAACAGATTAAAGAGAAGGCATAAAAATTCCGTAGGCATACCAGAAATAAGGGTGGCATGGATTTAGCTTTACTCTCCTACTCCTGCATAAATCATTAATGTTTTTCCATGAAAAGTAAAATGTACAGACCAAGGACTCCCCAACACCGATTTCCAGTCATTTCAACACCCATGGTCACTTTCCTCTCTGACCAGAAGGCATTTGTAAAAATATTTACCATGTGGTCATCATGTAGCTATAGTCTGGATAAACACAAGATTTCCACTGGTCTAGAAATATCGAAAATATTTCTCTGTTGTTATTTCAAGAATTTTATAGAATTATTTCTTAGAAAACTTTTCCCAAAGTTTTTAACCTTTGTTATGCTTGTATATGCCTGTAGTGCATAAAAATATTCAGTGAACTCTAGCAAAGGTGACGAAATTAAACCTTTTTATAAAACGTGATACTAACCAATGTTCATTAAGCAGCATGAGGAAATGCAGTCAGGTCTTGCTAACAAGGGCTAGAACAAGTCCTAACACTTTCTGGCTTCCAATTCTTTGTATTTTAGCTCTACCTTGCTGCCTCCTAAAAGAACTTAAGAATGCAAATGAAATACCCAATGACCACGTGGAAGTTCAGGGTGTTGATAAGACAAAAACAGAGGATTTGATTTATGACTCAATTCTTTGATAGTTCTTTATTGCATTTTAAGTGATCACTGTCCTATTGTCAGATAACATATAACAAGAAATCTCACTTCAGTTAGCCAGATGGTGCAGCCAGGAGACAGAGGGAAGACCCAAGTAAATTAGGAATGGAGCTAGAGGCAGACATATGATCAGAATGCAAAGGCCCATCCTCCACCCTTGATGCTGGTGCTGGGTTGCTCTCTCCAAATGTTCTACACAGTTGCCAAAAAATCTGCATAGAAATAATATTCATTTGTGCTTGCAGCACTCATTAGTTACCCTGAATTTTCTCTGAATATCAAATGCATGCCCAAGTGAGATGAGATATAAAAGCAGCAGGCAAAGCAATCTAATTATCCACGGAGTAGCCCTAGTCCTCAGCACGGCGCTACGTGTGGCTGAACCTCAGCTCTCACACGTGCACATCTGATGGTTCTATTTTGGAGTTTGGGTTGGTCCTTACCTTAAAAGAACCTACCAGGTTGCCTATAACACTTTGCCTTTTTAAAACTCTCACATGCATTTGGGTTTTAAACATAAACCTCATTGATCTACGTCCAAAAGTCTGCCCCACAACACTTCTCCACTCACATGTCCTGTGATCCCCTGCTCCTGACCTCATACTGAATCTTTCACATGGCGCTTCTCATATTTCCATATCCCGTTCTCTTCCTGCTGCAATTCTAGCCAACTTGCATTATTTCCTAAGTGACAGCATGTCTCAACATATTTTGTGTTGTTTACTGATTCATTTGTTCAGCTGAGCTACAGGGTGTGGGTGAACTGACTGCAAGATGACACGCCATGCTGGCAGGCACGTCATGGGGAACATCGAGGGAATACGGGCGACATTCCAGATTGTTCAGTTGAGGGGATCTATGTTCCCCAATCAATATTCCTTGCTTTATAATTGTCCCTGGATTTATACAGAGTGACACTATCCAGAGCTGTATATTTCCATCTGTGCTTATAATTGCAATTTTGATTTTTATTTGGATCATAAACCTCTCCCTGCTGGGCTTTCTTGTGTGGCTTCATCTTCTGGATGTCAGAAATGAGATCTATTTAATATTATAAGCATATTGCAGTATAAAAAGTACTTTTTTGCACTCTATCGTAGGACAGGTAGTTTCATTTACATTTTAAAATCAAGGAATTTGAGGTTATTGATTATTACTTGGCAGGCATGGGATCATTTGATTCCATGTACTGCAAATCCCAGCACTTCCTCAACAGGTAGTTTAGGGCTGCTGAGATGATGCCTGTTTAAAATTATTGACCTCACCTTTGTTTCTAGCAAAACTCTTCTTCACTTAGTGACTATTTTCTGGGAAGCTTCTAAGTACCCAGCTTTGTGCCAGCTACCAAATAAATCCATGTGTCCAAGATGCCCTTGTGGACACAGTACTTAATTTATACTTGGACAGTCACTAGTGGCAATTTCCAAATGGTCCAGTTCTTCTGGGTGAATGTCAGAATCCCACTTCCTGTCTCCCTGACTTTGTCTGATATGCTGACATGCTCAGTTCAATAAGTTGTAAGCAAATGTGTCACATTGGGTTAAGTGTCACTGGAGCCTGTTCAGCATCCAGGTAGGGGCTATTTCATCAGCCTGGCCCAGAGAGCAAAGATGGTGATAGCAGAAAGGAGAGTCCAGGTTGTGCACACAGGGAGGATTAGGTGTGAGAAGGGATGACATTTTGTTTCCCTGCATTACTGGGATGTGGAGGATTGTTGGTTACTTCTCCAGATCTCTGTTATCATGACTGATAAGAGATTCTGAAAATTAAATTCCAAATTTTATGTGAAAGGCTCTTCATTTTGCCTGGAAGAACATATTTTATGTATATTGTGTAATGTATCATACATTAAGCATTAGACACTCATATATTAAATGATCATATATTACATATACTAAATGTATATATAAAGTGTATGTGTATGTGTGGTCAGTATTTCATACACTAAAGCAAATAACAATCATCTGAGTTTGGTCATTTCGAGATGTTTCCCCTTGGGTTGATTCCTAGAGAAGGAAGGATTGTAAGTCAAACCAGAAAGTTGTTTCTGACTCATTAGCAGATGGTAGCAACTGTCGTGAGAGAGAGCTGCTTCACAAAGAGGGTCCTGAGGAGTTCCCAGGGAGTTGGGGGCTCAACTCAGGGCAAGTGGGGTCCTTGACATACCTGAAGGAAAAGAATTTCAGCAGTGTCAAGGTGACCCAGATATTGACCTAGGAAAGAAGGAATTCACATTCAAGGGAGAACGTGGCCATCTTGAGAGGGACAGAGCATCTTTAGGGTTCCTGACTCTTTTTGTACAGAAAGCTCAGTGAGAGGTGAGCATGGGAAGCTATGGCATCAGTCCAGGGATCACAAGGTGACTTACAGTGGTCCGGTCGCTCTCAGGATCCTTCGAGATGGTCTTCACTATCTGATCAATGGCACTAGAAAGTCTCCCAAATTATAGGTTTCTCAAAATATTCTAAATTTTTGCATAATCTACTTTTTGGTGGGTAAATTAACAGTGCACAAAGGAATTATTGCAAGAAAGTAAATTTACAGTTAACTTTGAGATTTATAGATTTCTTAAAAATTTGGGACTGACGAAATTGGAAGGAATGTAGAAACTCATATTCAAATTAAATTTCCTTTTCTTTCCATTATGACTCCTTTTTACCTATTTTAAAGTATTTCTATGCTACTTCACCATGAACAATAAAATATAGTTCTCTCCCTTGAGTACTTATGTGTCTATTCCCATATATTAACACCATGAAGAAATGCCAAGGTCAAACATATATGTACTGAAATCATTGATCTGGGTGAAGAATACTATAATTTTGTTCCCAGTCTTCCAAAATTTCTATGTATTGTTCAAATAATTCATAAAATAAATACAAATGAAATAAGTACTATTTTTCTTAAAATAGAAGTTTTATGTTTTAAATCAATTAGTAGGCAGAAAGGCAGTATATGATAGAGTTAATTATGTTACATGAAGTAAGACAGACACAGAAAGACAAGTACTGGTGATCTCAGGTACATGTGGAATGCAGCAGAGCTGGTCTCATGGAAGAGAGCAGAATGTTGGCCACCAGAGGCTGGAGAGGAGGGAGAGGCTGGACAATGGGTAGCAAGTCACAGTTAGATGGAGCAAGAAGTCCTGGTGTGTTTTTGGACAGTAGGGGGACTCTAGATAATGCTCATATACTATGCATTTCAAAAGGCCAGAAAAAAGTTTTGGAAGTTTTCACCATAAGCAAATGATAAATATTTGAGGAGATAAATAAGTTTGCCCAATTTAAACATCATACAATGTGTGCATGTACTGACACAGCCCACGGCACCCAGTTACATGTACAATTTCTGTTTTCATGTGTAAGTTAAAAAGTAAACATAAAATTCAAGATAAAATTCTCAAAGAATATAGTGTATTACAATATTTTGTATAGACTGTCTAACGTGTAATTAAGTAGACCTGTGTAAGTCTTTCGAGAGGCAGAGAAACTTTCCGTGTCCTGCTTTTGCTCCTTCTGTCTTCCAAATTGGTAGATGATAAAAATAGATAGCAGTTGGAAACACACACTTCCTCCTTAATGGGGAGCAAGTTTATGGAATGTAGGAAGGCTAAAGGTTGGAAGAACAGTGAGAAGGCAAAGGAGAATAGATTAATCCTTGAAATGCATCTGGAAAGTCGATACGGCTCTGAAGATCTGAGACCTGGAGAGTCCGTGGTGCAGAACCCAGTCTGAGTCAAGCCTGAAACCCAGGCACAGTGAGGGCAGAAGTTCAATGCACACTTCCAGCAATGAGGTGGTGAGCTGCAGAGTGGATTCAACTTTTCTCTGCCTTTTATTTCATGCCGGTGCTTACTGGGTTGGTTGATGCCCACCAGTCCTCTAATCCACACCCTGATGCCTCTGGCAAAGCCCCCAGACACACACGGAAATGATGTTTGGCTAGATAGCCATGTTTCCTTGGGCACAGTCAGGGCGACATGAGCATTAATCGTCAAACTGCATAGGTATAACTTTAGGTCTCAAAGTTATGCTGCGAGATGATTCTATTCCTCCCATTGTTTGGCATCCTCCAGGTAATAAATAAAGACTGCAATCCCCTGTCATTTCTGCCTGACTAAAAAAGACTCCCTCTTTCTGCTAGGAGGGCACAGATAACAATGACTTGTTAGCAGAACAGCATGTCTATCACTAAATTACTGAGAGCTAAACTTGTCTTTGAATGCAAGTTTTCCAGTTTCTTTTTTTTTTATAGTTTAAGAATATTAGAAATTTCCAAAATATTTGTCTTCATGACACCTGTATTTCATAATGAATAAAGTGGCTTAACTAATATCAGCCAGGTTGCAGTAGGTGATTTAAAATAACTCAGGAAATGGGTAGTAGTGTGTATTAAGCTCTTGGCAGCTGATGGTGTGGCAATCCTGTACTCCATAAATTCAGCAAGAAAACTCATATACGGTCCCTTTTTCATAGAGCACCCAGCCTACTTTTGCATAAAAGCAAGAGACTCTAGGGAATCTTATACATTAATATCCATATCAGTGAGGGGAATAAAAGCGATTCAGCCATCAGCATACAAAACTGGGGACATCTGAAAGATTCATGGATCTTCCCTGTCAACTGAAAAACATCCAGCTCCTGTTCCTTCATGCTGCGAATGAGAGAGAACGCACTGGAGGCTATTACTGTATCTGTTACTAAATAACCTGTCCCATGATGTGGCGTCTGGGGATAAGACAGGATGTCATATTTCAAAATGAAATTAAAACAAGATAAAAACATAAATAAAGTAGAAGGACCCTTTCATCTATTGTGAAATTTGATGAACTGGGGTTTTAAATCAACCTGGTGAATTCAACTTTACTCGTATCCGAAGTGGTGTTTGGCTTAAGTTCCCAGTCTCCCGCCTTCATTCATCCCAGGTTTTTCTGTCCTCCTGCCAAGCAGTTGTGTGTTGGAGCAGGAAGTGACAAGGGACTGAGGCCGCCTGCCTCCCTTTTTCTGGCCTCAATATTGCCATTCAAATAGTGGGACTAATTACAGAGAGGAAAAAAAAAAAAAAAAAAAAAAAAAAAAAAGGTCCAGTATTTCCTACAACCTATCTTCTTTGCCTTTTAACTTTATCTTTTAGGGTAATAATACCATTTTGAAAAAAAAAAAAAAAGCACTTTAAAATTTATTTCAATAATTTAATAGAGGCTTTCCATTTTAATGAAGCCGAGCTCCCAGAAATGAGGTATTCCAGGCATTTCTCTCACTGTTTCTCTAATGTCACTAATTCCCCTTCACTGTAATGGGATTGGGTGTCATTGACATTCTCATGAGATTTTTATAATATAAATCCATAGACATGATGTTTCAATGTCAAATAAAATAAGCCAGCTAGTCTGTGGAGATATATGTCAATGATGCAAATATGTCTACCTGTAGATACAGCAATATGTCAAGATGATGGCAAATAATATCAGGGAATTTCTGTGGATACTATTTTCTGAAAGGAAAAAAAAAAAAAACAGTGCAAAAAAGGATGTCAATGCAATTCTTCTGTGACAATGATCTGATTATAGCAGCTAGATAAGAGAAAAATAGCCCGTGTTTATGATCATCTGAGTAAGGTTTTTTCTCTGTTTAGGGAACTGATATATTTATATACCCCATTGCAAAGAATCCATTAGTAACTGTTAGGAGGATTTCTGGTCTTATGGTCCAAATTAAGAGAAAGGAGACTACTTGGGATTTTAATATCAGGAGAGCATCTATCATTTTACACTGAGCTTTGTCTGAATTTGATTATTACTTGTTGAAGTTATTATTAAGATCCTAGGTTTTTGTGCCTGTTTTAGGAATCTTTTGACTTTGTCAAAATCTGAATTTGACATATTCAAAGGGGTTTATGAAACTTCCAAAATATGATTTTTAAAAATGAAATGTGACCTTAATTAGATAAATGAAAGAAAGGAAAATGGCTCATTAATGATTTATTTAATTCTTTACATGTATTCAAGATAATGCCTCAAGGAGAGCAATTTGACCATACTGGGCAAATTTATTATAAAGATATTTTTGGTGTCACTTATTTAAGTTTCTGTGCATAAGTAGAGTCTAAAATAAAATATTGAAATTCTTGATTCTGAATTATTTGAGCTATTCAGTCACTGCAGCTGGACAATCAGACATGAAGAAATTTCCAGCAATGAAGTTGGAGAGATGGGAATGAGGCCAAAAGAACCCATCCTGGACACCACTTGAAGAAGTTATTAAAATAGCTTAAGAGTCCCTCCGGACGACAAGAAGCTTATACACACAGACACACACATTTGTCCTTCAAAGAGCTCGGAGTACTTTCAAGTATGTTTTATCATAATTTCTATATATAAGAGATAAGTGCAAGTGCAATGTTTATTCTATATTTGTGTGGAGAAATGGACTCATCACCGTTCTTTATGATAATTTATCTAAGTTGCATCATGTACAATTTACTTATATCTAAAATTATGTCTAAAATATCCCAGTATTCACTTCCTTCAGGACATTCCAAATGTGCAGCTGAAACCAGGCTACTTTTCTGTAATATATGCCTTTATTTTTACTCAGTATTTATTATGCTCCATGTACTTATTTTTTTGTAATAGCATTTTTTAAAATGAGGTTATGAACTCTGATTTTTGGATACCAAATCTGAACCGTGGAGATAGTAAAAAATTTCCAAAGTCAAGCAGTGAAAATGGAATGTTTTCAAGGTGTAAATCAAGTCAGTGTTGAGCTCTAAAGCCTGGGCCCTTCAAGGAAGTTCCTTCTTCCATCTTTCCATTCAGCTTTCTGTCCACCCACCATTCCTTCCTCCAGCCAACCTTTCTTCCATTCATCTATCCATCCACCCATCCATCCATGCATCCTTCTATCCATCCATCCATTCATCCATCCTTCCATTCATCCATCCATGCAGAAAACAAACTTACTAGTGAGAAAAAAAAAATGATTTAATTTTCCATTATCAGTTGTACTTTGTTTAGAGAATGAACAAATAATTACTGGGCTTCCTGTCTTCTTTCTACCGCTCAGTTAACTATGACATATATTATGGGCAAGGAGTAAGCATAACAAGAGGTGTTGAATCTTTTGTGGAATTTTTATATTTAACAGTTAACTGACTCATTACATTCACATTTGCAGGTGACTGGTAGATCTAGCATAGGAGGCCATGTCTGTTTCTTTTTACCCTTAAGTTTCTATTACCTTCAACAAATGATTATGCCTGGACATTATATACTTGCAAATGGAATTTCTTTTCTAATAAAAATATGTCAAACTCTATTATATTGGCACATGCCCTTATTATAGGGCTAGATGACTCTTTGTTTAGAATAAAATTATGTTCATCCTCATTTCCAACATTTTCTGATGCATGACAAAGACTTTTTTTAAACTAAAAGACTGCATAATTATAACAAAGATACTTGTTCTGAAAAAATAATTTTGCCATGTTTAAAAAACATTTTGCTATCCGTAGACATAAATTAATAGGAATAATACTGAAAGCACAAGATTTTTGTAGAAATGGGGGGTTCCATATGCACTATTATTTGATAAGATGGTCCTCTATAGGATTTTCTGAAGGTTATCAAAAATAAAAAGCATATTTGAATGAGGAGTATATGTAAGAATTATATTTGTGAGGAATTGAATGAAATTATATAATCATATTTTGGTTTGCACAAGTTCAAAGATACTGCCTCATGACTCCATATAATCTTACATAGTAGGGCTCTATGAAGGATTTAAAATGTCAACAATATATCAAATACTTGTGTATACTCCCTTTATGTATGGTAAAACATTATTTCCTGATTGAAATGGTATGATTCTATTAATTCACCTTATTTTTGGCCAACTGCACCAGTTATTTCTTGAATGACAGCCATTTATGAATCTCTCAACACTTTTACTTTTAAGTAATTGTCTTCTTAGCTATACATTTCCTATTCAAAGTTCCTATTCATATTCCTATCCCTTATCTACACTTCTGACCTTCAGAGCAACCTCTTCAGCAAATACTACAAACCAACCCCTCCTCCTTCTTTTGTTTCTTGGAATCCAATAGCCTCTACCCTATCCAGAGGCTTCCTCCATGGACTCTGGATTCCTTGTGGGCTCATCTTCACCCTTTTCTTCTCCAATGTGTCCATTTCCTTTGATAGAGACATGCAGTCTGTTTTATCCTGTACCAGAACCAGAGTTGAGTGTAAAATGAAAACACAGACCCTTCATGAAAGAATCATTAGTGATTTCAAAATGGTGGCAGTAGAGCATTAAGCCAAGTGCAAGACCCTCTGCACACAGGGTCTTGTGCACAGGACAGCTGCCTTGAAATTGTTTCATCTTTATGTTCCAGGACTTCCTTTATGTTTTGGGAACATCCTTACTCCTATATATTTCATTCCCACATTCTGAGTCCTTTATTTCTTCTTTACAAGATGGTTTCAGAGACAGAAGCAGCTGAGAATGTTACCTTCCTTCTTTCTATTTCCTGAAAGGAAAGTCAGGAAGAGAAAACACTTTTGAATTTTTCTTAGAACATTGTTAGCATAAAGCATCACACAAGACATTCTTGGTATTAAATCTGATTTGGTAATTAGGGTAGTATAACTGTACTACCAAATATTATAATGCAACTTAGTTTTATTGGCACAATGAGTGCTTGTCTACTGAATGTATACATCTGTGTTAGTCAACTTTCTGTCACTGTGACAAGAAAATCCTGAGATAGTCAACTTATGAGGAAGAAAGTTTTATTTTGGCTCACAATTTTGAGGGATTCCGTCCATAATCAGTTGGCCCTGTTGTTTTGGGCTATGGCAATACAGCACTTCTTGGTAGGAACACACATTGGAAAAGTCCTGCTCAGACCATGGTATCTGGAAAGCAAAGAAACTGATGGGAAGAAGTGATATTGGTTGGGGGATCCAATATCTCCCTAGTGACCTAACTTCCTTCCCCCTGTCCCCTCTCCTAAAGGTTCCACCACCTCCCATGTGACAAAGTTGAAGACCTAGCTTTTAACTCATGGGCCTTCAGGGAGATATTATGGATCCAAATTATGGTAGCATCTTTTCAATGCTTGGTTATACACATGTGCAAACGATTCATTTGACAACAGTGTCTATGTAATGTAATGCCAGAAGTTCCAGAGACAATTTTAAAAAATCAGAGTGCTAAAATATTAACCTGTGTTATCACCATTAAACGAACACTTTTCTCCGTGTGTTCCTGTTTTTAGAGTCAAAGAGTTCCTACTTGCTTTTCCTACATCTAGTTCATGCCCTGGGATCTTTTGTGAACCATCTTCTTGACTATCTTCTTTCCATCCAGGACCCCATTCTTTCTCAGTTTTGCTTTACTGCTTCTAAGGGAACAATGATTATACTGACAACCCATCAGAAGACCAGGAGATATCACATATTCTGTTCTTGTTTTGCCCATGAAATAAGTTGCCATTTTTATTATTGTTATTTTTCATATTTTTTCTGACTTTCTGGATGATGCTATGATTTTGTATTTTCTGCCTCTGTCAAAAGAATACTTCAAGTAAAATTACTAATTTCATTCCAGTTGAAAAGAAAGGTGTGGTGACTGCATTGGTAGGTATGTGGAAACATTTCAGACCTTTCCCCAAAGTGAAGTTTTAAATGCAATTGGTAATTCATCTGTGGTTCAGCTCAACACTGGATCTACCAGAGTTGGCAACAAGGAATATAAAAGTCGAGTAATTCTTCACCCCATTGTTTATTCAAGGAGGATGTCAGGGTACACTTCTTCTAGCACTGACAACAGTAATTCATCCTGTATTTCCACTTAAGATGGGTTCTAGATCATATTTCCTCACCGGAAATTTTAGTTCTTGCCAATGATTATCTTATCTCGAATAAAAAGAGAACTGATTAAAACAGAGTAATACTTCAGCTAAAAGACAAAAGACCTAGATCCTGTTAGAAGAGCAAGATATGAGTGGTGTAGAAAGTAATGAAGTGCTGAGATCTATGGAAAAAAGTGGCATAACAATTTATTAAATGTTAAAATGTACTTGGTAAGTGTTGGAACTAATGACACATTAACTAACTCAGGCTGACTCCTTACTCCCTGGCGAGTGAGCAAGATCAAGGCCTCAAGGGCGGTTTCAAAGGTTAATGACTATAAATCGGACCACCGTCAGGGATTGGTTAACAACAGTTCCAACTGTGATCAGCTCGTGCTTGCCATACAGTCCTATGGGACTCTCCCTGCGTGAACCCCCCACCCCCACCCCGCCTTGCTGACTTAAGCTGATTGATTCCCACCTAGCCTCCCCCTACATAAAAGCTGTGTTACTTCCTCAATAAACAAGTTCCTGCTGTGACTGGTCTCCCTGACTTGTCTGATTGTGCTCCGCCAGGAGGGCTGGGTGCTGGCGGTCAGTCGGCCCTACCTATCCCCGTCTGACCTTGTTGGGGAGTGTCCCCTTCCTTGTCGCTGGTGGAGAAGAGCAAGGGGGCTTAAGACCCCGACAAGTAAGTAACCATACCACATTTGGGAGATAAATACAGACATAAACTATATGAGTTTGGGCTCCTGATATTTCACCTTTATACCATTAATCTCATTTTACATATTCTTGACCTCACTTTTTGTAACACTATTAAAGATAGTATTATTTTTAATTAGTATTATTATTACACTGAAAATAGCTTTAGAACATAAACTCTTAGTGAGAGAGCAACCATCTTTTATTCACAAGTACTATACCATATCTTGTTGTACATAATCAATTATAATTATCTGTTGCACTTTTTTGTAACATTTTTATGAGTCTCTTATATTTCTTTAGCTATTCCAGAGTACCCTTGTATGTTTCCCACATAGAATAAGTTTTTCCAAAAATTCAAATGAAATCTGAATATTTTAGGTGAAAATATAGATTTGTGTGTGTGTGTGTGTGTGTGTGTGTGTGTGTGTGAATGAATTATTTCAATTTGTTATACTGTCATTTGTTATACTGTCATGTGTGATCAAATTTAATGTTATTAATACTCCAACATATCTGGGCAGAGTAAGTTAAATTACTATCAGATAAATATTTTGTTTTGCAAAATGTAATACATTTGAAAAAATTCATAAGATACATGAATACTAAAGTTAACACTTTATCATAGCAAATTCCACATATACAGGACAATGAATTTAAATGTTTACTGTTATGTTCCATGAATGTATAATATCTCAAAATATACTTTACTATCAGATGTATCTAAAAAGAACAAATAAGAAAATTAAAAAATAATTTAAAAAATTTTAAGTTCTATTAGTATCAGAGTAAAGAGCTCTATCTATATAATAAATAACAAGAATAAGTTAATTCACACATCTGAAGTTAGTTTTAAACTTTCCAAACTAAAAATCTATCTAGAAACACTTAATGATAGAATCAAGCAAGTTACTTTTTTCCTAGATTGGTTTTTTGGCAAGTCATGCATAGAATATGCTTAGAATCCAACTGAGATAGATATCTCTATCTATTTGTCTATTTTTCTCTGAGGATGGCTGTGAAATTTTCAAATAAAAATGTTTGATTTACATTTATTTTGATTGACTCATGATGTTTGAATGTTTTGTTAGTAGCCCAACTGGAATGAGTACTTATGGACAGCTAGGAATCAAACTAATTTTTTTGGATGTTTTATAGCTCCTTAGTCAAGTGGTATTACTAAAAAATGTTTTAGCTGAAATTTAAATTGTCTTCAAAAGAAACACTGTCAGCCTCTGTATCCATGAGTTTGGCATCTATAGATTGAACCAACCACTGACGGAAAATATTTGGGAAAAGCAAGGGAAAAAAAAAAAGAAAAACAGAAAGAAAGAAAGAAAGAAAGAAAAAGAGAGAGAGGGAGGGATGGAAGGAGGGGAAGGAAGGAAGGAAGGAAAGAAGGAAGGAGGGGAGGAAGGAAGGAAGGAAAGAAGGAAGGAGGGAAGGAAGGAAGGAAGGAAGGAAGGAAGGAAGGAAGGAAGGAAGGAAGGAAGGAAGGAGGGGAGGGAGGGTGGGAGGGAGGGAAGGAGGGAGGGAGGGGAAGGAAGGGAAGGGAAGAGAAAGGAAAGGAAAGGAAAGAAAGAAAGAAAATGTTGCATCTACTGAATATGGACAGACATTTTTTTCTTGACATTAGTACCTAAGCAATACAGTATAGCAACTATTGCATAGTATTTACATTGTATTGGGTATTGTAAGTCGTCTACAGATGGTTTAAATCATAGTATATTGGAAGGTGTGCTTAACTTCTTTTCAAATCCTACCCGTTTTAAATACAGGACTGAACATCTGTGGGTTTGGTGAGGGGTGGTGTACCAGAACCAATCCCTGTTAAACACAAAGGAATGGCTGTGATAGAAGTATTATTCCCATATGTTTAAGATGTTTTCACCTTTTTGTGAGAAAACCTTAGCATTCATAACCATTTTCTTGTAATATAATTTGTTATAGATGATATACTTATAATTAATTTAAAGTGCCTTTGATGATTCAAAACACATTTTATAAAGTTTTTAAATGACTATTTTAATTCTGCTTTACATGATTTAATAAATCACTGTTTTTATTCTTAAAGGAAACCACATGGTATAAGATGTTACTAAGAAAAATTAAATGGAAATGTCTCATAGGTGCAACTTTCCTTTAAAGATTGAATAAAGATGGGATTTTATTGTTATAATTTATTGAACAAGCCTATAAATAACACTAGAAAAAATCCAGTTACTTATAAAACTATTTCTTCATATTACATGCCATAATATATACATGTTTGGATGATTCATCTAAGAGGTGGTGAAAAATATTTGTAATTACTTTATCATCAGGATAAAGCAGGGACACTATGGTTTAATCATATTATTTATTTATTTTTGAAATGTGTTTAAAGGAAAGAATGAATAACTGCTTTGCTTCAAAATTAAATTCTACCGCCTTGAGTGAGAGCTTTGAGTCTTAGCATAACGTTCTATTTATGACAGTTATGCTGTGGTTTTTGTCAGTTTTTACATTAGAGTGCAGGGAATGGTACTGATTTATTGTTGCATTTTTAAAGCGCAACGCTATGCTGAAACCAGAGACCGAAGGAAGCTAAAAATCACGTTCGTCAAAAACTCAGACTTGACATGGTTTATGATCACTGACTATTTGCTCTATTTATGGGGCTGTATTTAAAAGCAGGCTAATCCAGTAAAATCAAATATGACTGATGCTTGCCTGTTTATTATTTTGCAATGTTTCTTTTTTCCTTGGTTTTAAGATGGTTATTAGATATGAGATATACGAAGTTATATGGAAGTTGAAGAATGTAGAGTGTTTCTCCATTTTCATTATGTTCCCTTGATGAGAATTATATTCCGAATATTCAGCTTGGGCCCTATCAGCATTCACTACAATCGAAGTAATTTAAAAATATCAAATGAATTACGAATACCCTCTTTAGCAATGCAAGCATGATGTTAAATGGTTGTGTGAGGATTTGAATGCTGTGGTCTTGTGTATAAGGTAATTATCACCAAATGTGAAAAACGTTCCTGCTTATCAATTGCAAGGACTTGAGAACTTGAAACTTTCACAAGATCATTGCTAAGTGGAACTACAGGAAGTAAGAACTAACCAATGACTATTTAAATATCTAAAAGTATAAGCTTAAGAATATGAAAATATTTGTGGTCTGGATTAAAATCAATTTCTTCCTGCCACCTCTTAGACTCTGTCATGGTTCGGATCTTGGTGGTCCCCCAAAGGGACAGGTGTTGAGACCTTAGATTCTAGGGGGAAGATACCGGGAGGCGGTGGAACCCTCGGGAGGCGTGGCCTAGTGAAAGGAGGCTGCACCATTGGGGGACGTGTCCTGGAAGGGGATGTTGAGACCCGAACCCTTCTCTATGTCCCTCTCGCCCCAGTTGCCTTGGGATGAGCTGTTTTGCTCCAAAGCATGTACCCCATCTTGACGTCTGCCTCGCCACAGGCCCAAAGTGAGAGACAAGCAAGCACAGACGGGAACCTGTGATATGGTGGTCCAAAATACACTCTATCTCATTTTAAGTTGATTAAATCGGCTGTTTTGTCACAAGGATGGGAAGTTGACCAATGTAGACTCATTGGAGATAGGAACCATAGTCATATTTACTTTAGTTAAGTACTTATTAATGTTTAATGCTGATTGAAAGTTTTAAACAATAATAAACATTATTTTTGATACATATTTTTAAATAAATCGTGTTTCTTTGATATTCCATACAACACAATGTAATTATCCAAAGTATAGTCAAAGCAAGAATATACAGCATGTTACTCAAAATTTAAGCCATTAGGTAAGGAGACCAAAGAACCCTTCATTAAAGGACAGTACAGGGGATCCAGCAATTTCAGCCTTTGGAAGTAATGTAATATAGATGCAAATGAGTGATTTGCTGCACACACCATTTTTGGCTGACTGATCTGGCTATCATTAATTGTTCAATAGGAGTTGTCATTTTATAGGAATTTTACGCCCTCATTTGGAGGGAGAATGAAACTAAGCCAAGACATACTTTCTAATCAATAGTTACCCTTGGTGACAAACTCTACCCTGGAATAAAAAAATGATTTTTTGTTTACTATGTGACAATTCAAGTGGTTAGTGTTTCTAGACTTTAAAACACAACAGGACTAAGAATGAAAAACATTGAATTAGTAAAGCTAAATCTATAATTACTACTTTCACCAGGCAAGAAAAATATTTTATTGTAACTGACCTGAATAATAGAGTGGGGTGGTGGGAATGAAGCCTATTTATTTGAGACACCATGTGAAAATCCTGAAACACAAAGGGGAAAAGGCAGCTTCATTGAGAATAAAATATTCATGTTGATAACTTACATAAAACAAAAGATGGAGTGTTTTCTGCAGGGAAATTACTTTCTTTGATGAGCTCCATTTATGCATGATGGAGTTTTAAATTTTTGAAAACCCCCTTGGTTATTTTTTCTTCCTTTCAGTTCTGGTGGTTTTAATTTCAGACATAAACAGATGTAAAATTTTCTTGCTAAAAGCTTCTTACTCTGTTTAAAGTCGAATTTATGACATGGGGAAAGAACAGAATGCCTTCCTACAATGACAGTGATTAGGAAATCAATAGTTAAGGCATCCGTCTCATGAATTTCACGGTGAACAGTGGCTCCATTAGTTTTGAAACTGCCCAATGATAAAATATATCTTCATTTACTTTGTTCATTTTTAACATTGTTTTGATTGAAGCATATTCTTGAGGGATGCTGAGTGTTATGTCTGCTAACTAGCAGCTTGAGTTTGGAAGCAATTTCATTTGAGTGAAATCTACTATATAATGACTTTGCTTGAGTGGCCTGCAAGCTGCATGTTAAGGCTCAAATATTTACTTCTTGAGAATGGAAAGCTATTGCTATTACCTGGTGATTTACTATGGGAGTCATTTTAGAAGCTGCACTGGCAAGCTCCACGTATTGCCAATAACCCTAATCAAAAGACAAGGGAAAATAGAATACGCCTCCCCTCTAGAGACTTGAGTTCCAATGGCAGAACGTCAGAGTAGAAGGGAAAATCAATGTGTTGATATTAGCATGTAAACTTCTTTGGTTGTGCATCACAGTCTCCACGGCATCTGACGCTGCTTCAAGGGGATTTCTTGCATCAGTCTCACAAAGAGCGAGGATAAGAATAGGCTGGAGAAAGAATGTTTGTAAGCTGATGTACATCAACAAGGCTTCCACAGTGTGGGTTTGCAGGAAACTGCCTGATCCATTAAGAGCAAACCTCTGGGGGAATGTACTCAGCAAAATATCTACAAACAAAGCTCTCCAGAATTGCCAAGTGTGGTAAACAGATACCTGTGCTGGTAGAATGTCTGTCACGCTGGAGGGATTAAGAATTTGCTGCCTACATGGAAATAGGTTGTGAACGTCCCTGGTGGCCCAATTCTGCACTCCTGGACAGCAAAATTCTGGCTAGCCAAATTGGGACTGTGTTTTCACTCCTTATGATCTAACAGAATCTAGTGACTACCTGTTTTCAAAACTTAGAAAATGTTACACATATAAATAAAGACAAACTTTCAACTGAGTGTTATGTATATTACGTATAAACACACATATTTGAACATTATAGATAATTTTGAAATACATGGAATCACAAAAAAATAATGTTTAGAAAACCTGTTTTCAGAATGTCTCTGATTTTGTTTTTAAGAGAGTGTCTTGGTCAAACTGGTTTGCATTTGACCAATATTGATTGTTACTCCCTCCCAATCCAAAGACCAGTGTAGCCCATTTATACCCCTGAGAAGCTCACTGTAAGCTAAAGTAGAGAAGTCAGTCAACACTGTTAAAATGATCTGTCTAAGGTCAGTGCAAATTGTTCCTGGGTATACTTTGCTATGTCCAAGAAGTAGAGCTGGTTTAAAAGATGGTGAGATTTGGTTCAATTCTGAGAAGTAAATGAGCGGAGGCGTGACGGGGTGGAGGGATTGAGGAGATGTTGGAATGTGAGAAAACTTGAACCTCAAAGATGAGAGGACATACAAAGAGTTCCATATTTTTGTCACAAGCCAGTGGACAGATGGAGAGAAACTTGGGAGTTGGAGCTAGAGTTGGGCCTGGACTCCATTCACTCTGGTTGCTCTTTGCAATCAGTCAGCTTCGAAATCCCATTATTCATCAGTAAATGTTGGTCACGTTCCCTTACCTTCTAAGTTTTGTGCTGTATGTTTTCAACATGGTACAGAGTGGGGATTCAAAACATAGTATTGGAAGAGATTTTGATCATCAGCACTGGCCTTAACTAGAGGTTCCCACAATGGAATTAATTCAGGAAATTTAAAAAATGCTAATGTCCAGCTCCCACCCTTGAAGTCTCATTAAACTGAACACTGCTTTGTCTGGATATGCGATTCAAGAATGCAGGAAAATCTGGGCCATGATAAGGTCATGAAAAAGGAAAAAAAAAAAAAATTGGAAAAAAAATTGTTCTCTCCAGGGAAGGGTATTCTGACTCTGTGAATACACTAAGGAATAGATTCCATTCATTCTGAAAACAGAACGAACGGTTTTCCCCAGTTTTCAGAGTAGTTGACTTTTGTGGGCTAAAGAGCAAAGGTAGCATTCTTCAAGCCTCTTCTCACTGGGAGTGCAGGAATTATGGGAGAAAACATGGCAAGTTTTAATTCCTTGGAATGGCATAGAAGGAGGAGGGAAGATGTGGTGAGGGAATCTAATTTTGAGGACAAAGTTTCTTAGAGCTTTTAAAAGTACTACAGTTCAGTCTATCTAATTAATATGCATCTCAAAAGAGACCAAAGCCCTGCTTTGAAGATGTGAAATGCGGCAGAAGCAATCCTGCTTAAGCCTTTAACCACAGGTTTGATGACTGGCAATGATATTTATAAGTACTACACGTTAGGAGAAAAAGAAATAGACTGAATGACAGCAGAAAGTGTTTAAATAGATACTACACAGAGCGGTGAACTCCATTTAAGTCTTAAAACAATTTACTCTTTTATCCCTCTGGACCATCATAAATAAACTCTGGTATTCTCTCTTGGTGCTCAGAAAAGAAATTTTATAGTGGAAACATTTCTCTACTATTGAACATGAAAGAAAAGAAAAGGAAAAATTCCTTCCAATAGATGAAGATTCTTAAGGTCTAGAGTTTCCGTTTTTACACAAAGAACAACTGGGCTGTTAGCTTGATCACATAAATAAAATATCAAATATTTTACTTCCATGATTGATATCTAAAACTTCTATAAAAGTGAATTATTTTACCCATGCATTGTTTTTCCCATGAAAATATGTCAGGCTAATTGGAAAATAATTAAGTACATTTATTTCCTCTCAAGTGAAATCTTTTAATACTACAGAAATTTTCCCTGTGAAATTTGATTGCTTAAATATTTCCTATCTGAAATCACCTTCACTGCTTTGTGCTGTTCTTGGGATAGAAATAGATATATCTAAGTAGCATCACCTTCAAAAAGAGATCTTTAATTCGGTGCCATGCTAAGCAGCAATATAAAGTATTCTAGGAAGTGAAATTAAGGACCAGACTATAGGGTACATGAGAATAATTATTGGTGATACAGGTCAGCTTCCTGCTCTTGTTCACTGTGTCTCACAGATTTGCAAATGTGTGTGCATGTGGTTTGTATTTTTTACTGTCAGTATATATATAAGATCCCATTATGGTCTGACATTACCTTCAGCTGTTCAAATGGACTGGGGTTGGGGTGGGTGTTTTTGTTTTTGGTCATTGCTGTTTAACATGCCCACCATTTTCTCAGAAGCAAATCCAGAGATCACTTTTCAGTGCCTGTCATATTCATCTTCTCATCAGCATTTCATGCCTTTTATTCTCTTCATTGGTATCCACCTGTACAAAACTACCACAGAAACACTTGGGCAGAACAAAGCTGGGCTTGGGGATACAAGCTGCAAGCCAGGTGAACAGCCTGTCAAGCCTGTGCCAGCATGGCTGTGTGTCCAGGCGATCTGGAGGAAGCTTTGAGGACATGGATTCCGAGTGGGGCATTTTCAGAAAGCAGTGGTATTCTATGACTGTGCAGCTTCATTTCTATTTAGTAGGTGGGAGGAACAAAGTGAAGCTAAAGTCACAGCTGATAAAGAAGTAGCCATCAGTTCTGTGAGCTGGGAGAGGAACTTTGGTCTGCGTGCAGCTTTCAGAGTGTGCTTGGTTTGGTCAGTGACAGCCACTTCCTGTCTCTGCCTCACTCCATCCTGGAGATGGTGTTAACTCCTATAGGGCTGCTTGTCGGTGACATTGTTCCCATATCTCAGAACGTCCAGGACTTTGCTCCGGGGCCTCCCAGCCCTCTGCTGAGGCTGCTGAGGTGTGTTTGCTTGGATGCTGTCGGGTACCCTCCTTGCTTTGGCTTTATCTGTTCTCGACCTGCTGCCTGTCAGTCCTCCTGGGGGATCTTCTTCCTCGACTTGATCTTTCATTCCTAGAGTTTCCAAACCTTATTCCTAAATCATCATTTATATTCTTCTACTCTTCATTTCCTATGCCATTTCATTCATTTTTATGACTTTAATTACTCTCTGATTTCTTCAGGCCAGAGACTATTCTTCTATGTTCTAAATGATATATGAAAAACTGCGGCCCGCAGGCCGAATACAACCCACTGCCTGTTTTTGTGCAGGATATAAGATGGTTTCTACATATTTAAATGGCTGGAAAAAATTCAAAGAGAAATTTTTCATGACACATGAAAATTACATAAATTTCAAATTACCATGTCTATAAATGAATTTTTGTTGGAATCCAGGCAAGCTCATTTGTTTAGATCTGGTCGGTGGTTGCTTTCTTGTTCCAAATGTAGCATTGAGTATTTGAAATCAACTGCATGACTCAGAGGTCAAAACTATTCACTATCTGACCCTTTACTGAAGAAAGTTTGCCAGTCTCTCCTGTACTATCCAGCTGGCATTTGACATTTTTTTTCTTGAGCACTTTAAACATTTTTAAATGTTTAAAAGAAAAATTGTATTCAGTTCCATTTCATGCTATGAATGAACTGTTTCTTTCTTAGTCTTGTTTCTTAAAATATGAAGTCACTCTCCACCTTGTGATGCAAAGAAACAACTGAGTCATCCTCAGTTACCTTTTATTATAAATATTTATGCCGTGCATGTGGTGTGTGTGTGTGTGTGTGTGTGTGTGTGTGTGTGTGCGCATGAGCGCGCGCGCAGACATGATTAAATCAGACTAACATATCTATCACTTCAAATCCTAATTTTTTTGTGGTGGGAACATTTAAAATTTACCTTTGAAAAGTAATTTTCAAGAGCCTAATATATTATTAACTGCAGCCTTAATGCTGGCTTGATCTCTTTGTGGCCTTTGGCCAACATGCCCCCCTTTCCTCTCCCGAAAGTTTTGGAAACCACCATTCTACCTTACTTATGAGAGTTTGCCCTTTTTAGATTTCACGTGTGAGATTATGCAGTATATCTGGGCCTGGCTTATTTTACTTAACATGAAGACCTCAGGTTCATTTTGTTGCAAATCACAGAATGTTGTTTTTTATCAATATTGTATTGCCTGTGTAAATATTTATATATTTAGATACATAATATTTATACATTTTATATATCATATAAATACTATATATTACTATTGTTATGGTTTGGATAGAGATGTTCCCCAAAAGCTCACATGTGAGACAATGCAGGAAGGTTCAGAGGAGAAATGATTGGGTTGTAAGAGTCTGAACCCAATCAGTGAATTCATCCCTGATGGGATTAATTGGAGTGGTAGAGTGTGGCTGGAGGAGATGGGATTTGGGGTGTGACTTTGGGGTATATATCTTGTATCTGAAAAGTGGAGACTCTCTCTCTGCTTCCTGATGGTGTGAGCTGCTTCCCTCTGCCACGCTCTTCCGCCATGATGTTCTGCCTCATCTGAGCCCCAAGGAATGGAGCCCCTCTTCTAAGGACTGAGACCTCTGAAACCGTGAGCCTGCAAATAAACCTTTCCTCCTTTACAGTTGTGCTAGTCAGGTCATTTAGTTACAGCAGCGAAATAGCTGACTAAAGCAACTATATACTAGGTTATCATATAAATAAATACAATACATACTATTATACTATGTATGGTACTTATAAATAGCATATTTACATACACTATATTGCCGTTTTCTTTATGGTTAACATGCATAAGTTCGGTTCTGTTTGCTGGCTGCTGTAGATGGTTCTACGGTGAGCATGGGGTGCAGGTATCTCTTTGTCATACAATTTCTTTTCCTTCTAGATATGCCCATGGTGGAACTGCTGAATAGCATGGTGATTCTAGTTTGGTTTAAGACTTCCCCTCTTCTCCACATCCTCACCCAGCCCACCTTGTGTCTCTTCCTTTGCTTTGCCTGACGGGTGCTCAGGACTGAACCCAGGGCCCCCATTGCTGAGCACATGCTCTCCCTCTGAGCTACTACACCCCGACTTTTCATCTTTTTTATAAAAGCCTTTCTAACAAATATAAGATGATTGCTCATTGCATTTCCTCGGTGTTAATGATGTTGACCATTTTTTCCCATATCTCTTGCTTATTTGAGTGTCCTCTGTCAAGAAATGCCTATTCTATGGATAAAGAAAATGTGGCATATATAAATAATGGAATGTTCATCATAAAGAAGAATGAAATTATGGAATATGCTAGTAAATGGAGGGACCTGGAGATTATCATGAAATAGTCTAAGTCACTGGCTAAGTGAAATAAGCCAGACCCAAAAAACAGAGGCCCAATGTTCCCTCTGATAGTCAAATGCTAACACACAAGAGGGGAAGGATGGGAATTCATTTAATTAGATACAGGGGAATGGAGGGAAAGGAGGGAGGATGGGAATAGGAAAGACAGTAGATGACTCCGACATCGCTTGCCTATGTTCATATAGGAATACGCCACCAGTGAAAATCCACATCATGTACAGCCACAAGGGTGGGATCCTAATTAGAATGACATACATATGAATAGTGTCAAAATACACTCTAATCATATGTATCTAAAAAGAATAAATAAATTTTAAAAAGAAAAAGAAATATCCATTCTATCCTTAACTCTTGCTGCCCTTGACCCTACGTTTCTAATTCCTCCATGAGACCCATTGTTCCTGTTTTCTAATAACGTCTCAAACAGGTCAGTATTTCAGTGTGTCTGCAGTCATTCTGCATCAACTGCTGTCTTGTGTCTGATCTACTCAAACAGCCTTCGTATCTATTTCCACCCGATGACTCAGTTAGGTCCCTAACCCGTGTCACCTTCTATCATTATGTTTTATCCATATTCTTCGTGGCAACTGCATGAATTAATTGAATAATTCATTTATTTATTGTTTTGCTATGCAGGGGCTTGAACCCAGGGAAACTCTAAGACTGCGCGACATCCAAACACATTTTATTTTAAAAAGGGTCTCAATAAAGTGCCCAGATTGGTCTCAAATTTGTGATCTCCCTGCTTCGGCCTCTGAGTCACTGGGATTATCGGCATGCAGAACTGTGTGCAGCACTGCCATGAATTTTTGTATGAATTTTTATGCTTAAAATCTGTAATTTGGGCTGGGGTTATAGCTCAGTGATAGAGGGCTTGCCGAGAATATGAGAGGGACTGGGTTTGATTCTCAGCAAGCACATCAAAATAAAATAAGTAAAATAAAGGTCCATCAACAACTAAAATTTTTTTGTAAAAAAATCTGTAATTTACTTACTGTTTTATTATCTATTTAAACAGATAAGCTTTGAGAAAATAGACTTAAGTATTTTAGTATATCATTGTCCATCTCAAGGAAAATATGTGCATTCTATAGGTTCATATAAATATACTTTCATTGCTTATATATCCCATTAGGTTTAGTTTTACATCTATAAGATGTGTCAATCATCAGTGCACCTCATTTTATATAGGGCAGTATAGAGAGTACAACTAGAACATTACAACCCCTCCCAGACAAAATGACCCAAGACTGCAGACTAACTGTACGTGCATTGTTTTTGTGTGCTCAAGCATTGGGAGAAAATGCTGAATGGGTGGATTTTTAAATACACAACAAATTCGATAACGTGGCCCCTGGATGTGGCATGCAGGTCACTTGAGAACATTCGGTAAAGTAAAAGGGAAGGGGGCCAGACTGCCAGGTTTTACAGACAAATTACCTGATAGGAAAGAAGACACTAAGGCTTGGCAGTGAAATAGAGAACAGAAAGGAAGGACTGGCAGATGGAGAAGCAAGTAACAGCAGGAGAGAAGAGGAAGAACTGTGTTTGAAGGCAGGGAAAAAAGAATGTCACTGAAGCAGAAAAAATTGACTTTAGCAGGGGCTGAGGGAGGCACAGAAACCGCACTACTCAGAAACTTAAGTGTTTCCTCTACTTTGGAATAATAATTTGGAATTCAAAAATATTTTTGCAAAATTAGATCATAGGCCCTTACCAGAACCGCGCAAGGAGAGAGGCCTGCGGGTTCCGTTCCCATTTCACAGATGCGGAAGCAGGCGCTGGGTGCCCAGGGTCGCGCAGCGGGTGGGTAAACAGCATAAGGGAGAGAGGCGTCGGCCTCCAACGCTTTCGAGCTTTTCACCGCGAGGAGAGTGTGTGCTGATCCCCAGAGAGGAGGGGTGGAAATCTGCTGTGGGAGGCAAGCGTTCGAGGCGAGGATCCCCCAGGGTCTTCCCACCCGCTCGCTGAAACCACTGCTCAGCCTGCGTGAACTCCAGGAAATCGGGAGTGCGGAAGGAAGCCTGAGCAGCCTTCGTGTGCCTTTGAGGTTATCCTATACACGCCTTCTACCAAGTGTGGCAGAAATCGTTGTTAACAGAGGGTAGACACTCTCCTAGCATCCCCTCTTTCCTTTCCTGTCCTTTCCTTTCCTTTGCTTTCCTTTCCTTTCCTCTTTCTTTTCTCTTTTGGTACAGGAGATTGAACCCGGCACACTTACACATTGAGTCACATCCCCAGCCCTTTTTTTGTATTTTATTTTGAGACAGGGTCTCACTGAGTTGCTTAGAGCCTCACTAAGTTGCTGAAACTGACTTTGAACTTGTGATCCTCCTGCCTCAGCCTCCCCAGCCACGGGGATGACAGGGGTGCGCCACTGTGCTGACTGCCCTAGCATTCTTTTTATTTATTTATTTTTTAAATTTTCTCTGATGATATCATTTGTTATCACTTTCAATATCAAGATTTGATATTCTTGAAGGTAATTTTCCAGTGGAAAATAGTATTTTCTCAAAAAACAAAAATTAACACTTACATTTAAACTCAAATGTGATGTCAGAGTATACTGTGGAAGGAAAAATCTGACAAGGTCTCACTAGCCCAAAGGCCAGGACATGCTTGGCTAACCTTAAAGGAAAGCAAAGGACTCTCAGGCTGAAGGTGGTGTAGGAGTGGAGGACCTGAGTAGGGCCTCAGTCTTCCAGAACGACTCACACCAGGCAGTGAACGAATTCTAGATGACCAGAAAATGTTCAGTCTGCTTATGTTCCTGTGCCTTGAATTCTCACCAATGCATAATTATAAAGTATAATTCCTTTACATTTAAACTAGCTATGTAATGAGATTGAGCTATATGATTCTGATTCCACGTTTTTTTTTTTCAAGTGATAACTGTCAAAAGACAAATTTATAACAAATTTGCTACATGATCTTATTGGTTTTACTTTGCCATCCATGTATCACATAGCCTCTCATCCAAAAATAGGTGCTATGTTAGACACAGCAGAAGAGTTGACTTTTATAAGGTAGAAACAAGTATACAGAACAAAAAGAAACCAGACTGGGTAACATCAGATTATTGCAGGTTACTTTTCTCGTAAGAGTTAAAGTAGAGGGAACTTCCTTACCATGTCTACTTAGATTGACTGGTCCTTTTCCTAATGGTTGCTATGAATTCCCTGCTTTCAGGAAGAAAAAAAAAAATGAACAAACAAAAAATCCACAAAAATCTGGTTTGGGTAATTTTTCCTGTTTCCTTGAAGTTTCAGTTTAGTTTTGATATGCTTAGCATGACCATTATGGTTCAGTCTGCTGAGGTCTAGTGTAGACGTTCAGTCCAAAACAATAGCCTCCTACACATTTTATTTAAAATGATTTAAAAATGAAGTGGTTGTAAAATATTGATTTCTGGTAGAACGTGGGGGGTGGTCATGTAGGTGGGCATCCTTGCTAAGCTCTCAAATAGTATTTTGCATAGAATAGGCAATAGGAATAGGGCTAGTTAATTCTTTGAACGCACATTCATTGAAAAC
This sequence comes from Sciurus vulgaris, assembly GCF_902686455.1. Taxonomy (NCBI): domain Eukaryota; kingdom Metazoa; phylum Chordata; class Mammalia; order Rodentia; family Sciuridae; genus Sciurus; species Sciurus vulgaris. The sequence goes on from NC_136469.1 coordinate 10,506,726, forward strand.
CGACAAAGGCAGTGTGTGGGCAGCTCTGCTGGATGCCTTCTAAGCTTCTTATCCTCCAATATGTGACCACAGAAGGGCCAGGACATGGTTGAAAAGGATTCTTCTTGCCTTGAAAAACTCATAGCCAAATGTGTTTGATGTGCTTATACTCTTTAGATTTCTGCTCTCTTTTTAAAATTGGCCTCAGCAAGGGCAGAACAAAACCATTCTGGAGGCACTGTGTGACAGAAATGTTAGGCATCTTCATTACCAAACATGGTGGTCATTAGCCACCTGTCACCCCCCAGCATTGGACTGGGATGAGTGCAACTAAGCATTGGATCTTAAACTTTATTTAATTTTATTTTAAATAGCTACGTATGACTAGTAGCGACAGTGTAGTTCAGAGGAATTGAGGAAAAGACATGGGTTCCCACTGTAATACTTTTGATACATTTGACACGAACTTGATATTTCTTGTATCTTGTGGCCTGGAAATAATTGAAAGAGATGTTTTCTTGCTATAAGAGGGAACTTATCTTGTGAAAAAATGTAGTTGTGAACAGAAGCTCATTTTCCCGAATCACTAGGGGAATAAAAACTGAACACGTTCATATCAAATTACCCACCAAAACATGTAAATAGAATTGTACAGAAAGTGATTTTTTTTTTTTAGGAACCCCAGAGAGTTAAAGTAAACATCTTTCTTTCTATTTACTATTGGAGTAGCAGCCACTCACAAAGAGACGAAAAATATAAAAACAAAAGTACTACACCTTCAGGAAAAGTTAGTGGTCATTTATAGAAGAGAGATGGTCAATTAATCTGGGGTCAGTCGATTCAGTTCTCTCCGTTATATCCCATATTTAGAGTTTCTATGAGATATATTTTCTTGATAAAATATAAAATTAGTATTATATTTGAATATGAATGCACTGCCATCGAATATGTTCATTCAAGGGATAGGAAACGTTTATAGAGTAAAAACTAAATTTTTATTTGATGTTTCTGTCACAGTCATGTAAAAATGATATTCAGCGATGGTTATTAATCATTATATATTATATGTCATATAGTATGTATTATATTTTTGCAAATTTTCAGAGATATTTTATTTAAGTCTTTAACATGTCTGCTGCCTATCATCTGCTAGGCAATGTTCTAAATACGGTTTATTTCAGGGAAATAAAAAACTGAAAAGATAATTCTTTTAAGAAATTGCTTCCCAAAAGAAAGAAAAAAAGCAATAGGCACCATAAATAAAATGTGGTATATTAATCACAACCTCTTTTCTCAATACTTTATCAATACTTGGTCGCCATATTATTGCAGTGATAATTGCTACTTTTAAAGACAGAAATTTTGAAAGACGTGAAGGGAAGGAGATGAAAGGAAAAAGGGAAGACTTCACTGCGGAAGCAGTTTGCATTTAAATTGGCAATCAAAGCAGGTCTTTGAGAGCATTATTGTGAGCAAACACTTGAAGTAAATAAATGAGCAAGACGTGATCAGATGGAGAATTCCACATTCCAAGGCACCAAGGCGGGAGTTTGTCCAGCATCTTCCAAGCGTTTTTGAGGTGTGCCTGGAACAGAGTGATCACAAGGCAAAGGTTTTATATGTTAGTGTTAGCAGTACGAATCTACTTACTAACTAGTCCTAGTTACAATGTTCTATGTAGTGAGTGTGGTCCCCCATCAAGTATTTCACGAGTGTCTTGATTAGGAGTAGGGCGTCTATCTAGTTCATATAGCTCCATCGCTAATAAACTACACAGACTTCAGATAAAACAATTGCCCACTAGGGTCAGGTTATTTCTCTTATGGAAGGCATCATGCAATGCTTACAGAAATAGCTAAACTGGTTTCTTCTCCAGTGCTCTTCTGAAAAGCCAAGTTCATTATGGAATTTAAGAATTGACCCCTTAGTTGGAGAAGTCCAACAGATTCTTTTATACAGAATGTAGCTTTGTAAAGAATTGTTAAATATTAATTGACTTTATTCTGATATTATTATTACCCATCAAAGCCTTCGGAAGGGAATATTGCACTAGCTTGGTGTATCAATGGAGGACATCAGACTCACCCAAATGGCGATAGCTACAGCCTGCATTATCTTCTACTTAATGTGTGGCAGCCGTTTGCTACGCACGTCAGGAGCAGCAGGAATTTGCAGACTCCCAGCAACACAGGTTGCCATTATCAGTTATCACTTCTCCTTTATTGATGAGGAAACTGAGGGAAGGAAGCAACTTCTTCCAAGTCAGAGGCAGGCACGTGTGGAGGCAGGAGCCCGTCTAATCGTCGTGACTGAGGAAGCCACGTGAGAACGTGGAGGAAGCCACGTGAGAACGTGTCTGCACTCCAGAGAGTGAGGGGGAGAGGAGACTGTGGGAAGGTGAGCCTCTAGAGGTGTGGTAGAGAGAGAGAGGTCTTTCCTCAACCTAGTAGCTGAGTTTTAGAGGGCATACTAAGAAATTTGTAAATATGTTTTCTGTTCAACAAATGGAGAAAACAAACTACAGTTCCATTTTTTCTTTAACCAAGACCTTGACTTTCACACCATGAATAAAATTTAGAAGCCAACGCCTGCTAATTTGATTTGTAGATATATTCTTATTTTATTTTATTCTTATTTTTATTTTATTTTTGGTGGGATGGGGTAGCAGGTATTGAACTCAGGGGCACTCAACCACTGAGTCACATCCCCAGCCCTTTTTTGTATTTTATTTAGAGATGGGGTCTCACTGATTGCTTAGTGCCTGGCCTTCACTGAGGCTGGCTTTGAACTCTCCTCACGACCCTCCTGTCTCAGCCTCCTGAGCCGCTAGGATTACAGGTATGCATCTGTACTCTTACAGAGTAATATTTACTCTATAAGAATATATGTATATTTCTTATAGAGTAAATAAAAGAAGTTTTTATTTTGAGAAGTAAAGCTTTATATGCTTTCATGATATGCCCATATTAAAAATAGAATTCAAAGTTTTAAAGATACTTTAGTACAGTATCAATAAAGTACCCAAAGTATTCACTGATTTTAAACTTCAGAGTATATTGAAATTAAAAAAGATATTCACTAATTCATCCCTTATTTTTCTGCTTAATTTTCATTTCTTTCTTTTTACATATACTTTAAATCTTAATTGTTCAATGAAGAAAGCCTGTATTCTCAGCCCAAGTCATTATGTATCTGCATTGTAAACTGCATTTAAAAAGTACAAGTTTGGTTTGCACAAGCAGATTAAGAAGTTCCAAGTCAGGTTCACAATAGTCATTTATTACTTGATTTAGCTTAGTATTTTTTAAAATTTAAAATAAATTTATTTCATAGGGCTTCTGAGTAAGTAATTAATCTGAATTTCTAACTGATTTTTCTCATGTTTACCCAGAAGCAATATTTCAGTTACCTTGATTTCTGTATTTTGTTAAGTATCCTTTTTTTCAGCTTCTCTTTTATATATGAAAGTGATATGATTTACCCACTATGGGTAGAAATTTTTTCAAGTTATTTTTACATTATTAGGGATGAATTTACAATAACGTGCAGCTTCCCACACTAAACCCCATGGTGATCAATTGAATGCGTTTATTGGATCACCGGCTGAGATTATAGGGTGTAATCTGTGGCTAGGGATCAGAGATTTTGCTGTGTAAAATTAATTTACCCGTACAGGAATCAAAAGCTCATTAATACTCCATTCTTTCCAACTGAGCTAAAAGCTTGAAGCAATTAGTATTTGAAAAATATTTTCTTTCACAGTATTTTTCAGTAAGTAATCTGTTTTGGTTCCATTTTAGCAACTGATACGGTGTGTTTTAAAATTAGAAATGCATGGACCATATTTTTTGGATTTTTCTTGTTTTGGACTATGATTCTCTCATAAAAGTACTAGGCACCAAATTAAACATCAGTTAAAAGTAATGTGTTGGTATTCATTTCATCATACTTTCCAAATGAAATGACTAATAACTTTCAAGAGATCTAGATTATTCTTGCAGAACAGCAGCAAGAAAATAGTTTTAATTGTTGCCACAAGAGAGTTTGCTACTAGCATCAGGGAAGACTTTGCGTGCTAGCTACTTGAGCCCGAGGCTGTTGATTAATTTCACAAATGTGTTAAAAAGAGAGCTGCTGGCAGTGTTTGCTGTGGCTAGTGAATGGATGCACAGCCTTTATATTTGCTTCATCTGACACATTACGCCATTCTTATCAATTATTACATGCAAGTAAAACGCAAGCCTGTATGATTATGAAATTTCTTTAAATCCAACCATTATTCACTAAGAAAATATTCAGGAACAGAAAGAGATAATAAATGTTGGTGCGAAACAATCAAAATTTTTATTATGCTTTAAAGCTCTGACATAATTTGGAAGTATGATGCATCACCAAGTCTCTTTATTATAATAGCATGTTGACAAATGATATCATGAATGGATAATCTGTACTACTACAAACCACAGATTAGTGGGAATCTTGTGTAATAAATTAAAACCTTTCATCGCTAAATATACTACTGGATAGGTGTATTTAGTGTTTAGAGAGGCACATCAACTCTTTCTGTCTGTTAATGCAACTGTGAGGACTTTAGAGGGATGGTAAAACATATACAAAGTGAAATTAAATCTATCCCGAAAGGAAAGGCCCCGTCAATAGCTTAAAACATACAAAAATTTAACATTAGCAAAAATGGTTTTTGAGGAAAAGGTTAGCTAGCAGTAGGGTCCGTTAGGAAGGGTAAAGTATAAATTTTCATCTGCTTTTGACATTTCATTTGCTTTATGGTGGAAAATTGCAAAACAGGTCAGTAGAGGAGACACAAATTTTATCATCATTTATTTACTCCTTTGGATTAACTTTTTTCCCTGATATTTTTTTAAACTATAATACAATGGGGAAGGGCACTATATTATGCCACCCAGCTCTGATTTATCTTCTTTTAATTTCGATTCTATAGACCTACTCAATTTCAAGGGTACAATTTATAGCTTTGCTTGAAAAAAGAAAAAGCCCTTTGAGTTTTCCTGACCTCTAATAAAGTTAGATCCTTTAATTGTGAATTTGAGCACCAACTCTCAACCTTCCCCTGTAGAGCTTTGTCTCGTCCAGCGAGTACAATGAAGACTCGGCTCTCAGATGGAGTTTTAAGGTCTTTATTTTTATGGGAGAGCTCTGAGCCGAGTGCCTGGTTCTTCTTCCTCCACCGCGTCTTCTTCTTCTCGCTGTGCAGCTCTCTCTCTCCTTCTTCTTCTCACTGCGCAGCTCTCTCTCTCTTCTTCTCTCTCTCGCAGATGCTGCTACTCTCCACCGTGAAAAGTACACAGCTTTATGGGATGTAACAGCCAATCACCTAAAGGGTCAGGCGTTTGGCTCGTGGAGACTTAATGGTGGGTAATGAGGACATGTACTGATCTCGAGCTAAGCACCGACTCGGAGGAGATCAGTCAGCCAATAGAAAGCACTTCCTTAAAGTTGTTTTTCTTTGCAGTTGGGCTTCTCGGCGCCATCTTAGGGTGAGGCCAGCCACCACTGCAGGCCCTACAGGGCAGCGGACTCCAACAGAGCTTGAGACTTGCACATCAGTAGTGCTCATGGTACATTAGTCCATTATTGCTGTTACAGACATCTCAAATTAGGCATTGCTTGTACTCGTTGCTACTTAAAAGCTGACTATATCAGAACCACTGTCACATGCTATGTAGGTAGTTCATCAAAAACATTAAAATATTACAGTATAACACATCTTTTAATTTTCAATAACTGAATGTCTATATAAGTGGGTTTTTTTTCAATATATTGCTAAAGAAAAAAAAAGATGCTCAGGAACCCCCACTTTTCTAAAGGTAGGGGTGAGTACAGTGTGGGTGTTGCAGGTACATGTCAACAAACAAAAAATCAAGCAAAAAGTGTGTTTAGTCACAATTTTCTGTACTCACTAGCATTTTATTGTCCATATTTATTTGATAAACATAGATTTTATATGAGAAATGAGAAAACACACTTTTACACACAAAAGTGAAAGAATAGAACAAAGAACTTATTATCTCAATGCACCCTGCTGAATGCTATGGGGTAAAGACCATAAGCAAAGACTTTGTTCCTGGGCTTGAGAACCTGTGGATGATAGAAAGCACAAACACACGAACAGAGGAGCAGTAATAAGGGAGAGGGACAACTCTTGATACCAGCGAGTCACAAAACAATAAATGATTACTTGGGAGAAGAATGATAGTGTTCTGGGAGATATTTGAGTTGACTTTCAGCAGAGATTTGGAAGTAAGATGATATAGGAATGACCCCAACTGTAATGACTAACACTCATCCAGCACTTACCATGTCCCAGGACTTGCTGCTAACTCTTTGTGCATCAATTTACTTAATTTTCACTTAATTTTCTGTTACCTCCAGGATTAGTACTGTTATTCTCCACATTGTGCAGGAGAGGAAAATGAGGCATAAAAAGACTAAGCAACTAGATCACAGTCACATAGTGATCAGGTGGCAAGAGGGGACTCTGTGCCCCGCCGCCAGGATGCTGGACCCTTGTTCTTAAACCTTGCCAGTACCTTTCTTGTTAACAGAAGTGAGAACCTGACTAGTGAAGTCTTGAGATCCAGGTGAGAGATTTCAGAAAGTAAGATTTGCAAGCAGTCCACTTTCTCACAGTGGGAATGCCTGACCAGACTAAAACCGGCTGATCGTGTAATCCGTAAAGCTGCAGATGTCAGACTGCAAGTACTCAGACCTCTCAGGGAGTAGACCACTGACATCACGGTCACTCTCTGCGTCAGAAAAGCTGGTGAGGACTGAATCAAGCCTATTTTCACCCCCTGGGAAGCAAGCCCCAGCGGGCTCCTCCTTTCCCACTGTGCTCTTGGTGAGCCTGAGTTCGGGTTTCCCTTTCTCAGGAAGCCCTAACCTCCACTTTACTTCACTTCTTAGAACAGCCAGAGAGACAGCTAATAACCCCGGCTCTTCCTCTTGTGTCCATGCCTTCCATGCATTAGCCTGGGAATCTCGCTGATTTCAGGTATGTCCTAACTGTGTCAGAGACGCAATTAAGTCTAAGGCAATGGAACACCTTGCTTTAGCTACAGTCCTGTGGAACAATTTAGAAACTATGTCACAACTCTCATCTTTGTAATTAGCCACTGAGCCTTACAGACACTCTCTCATTACTTCTCACAATGAACAAATTTAAAAGGTAGAGACTACTATATACCCATTTTAGAGGTTAGAGAATACATGTTTTGGGAGATAAAGTTATTTGCCCCAAACTATGCAACTAGTTACAGAAAGCTTCAGACAGAAGTCATGTAAACTATAAATGACAATAATAACTAAAACCAAATTGACATTTTTTAACCAACTGTATTCTGCAAAATGTAATCTATATATTTCAATGTAAAACCTGACTATATAATTATTTTAACACCACCTCATTTAGGCCCCAGAATTTGAATATTTTTGAATAAAAGCATTTAGCATTTTAGTTTAGTTTTGGTTAGTTTTTATATGAAGGAAACAGAAATTAGCTTTGATCCACATAAGAATATTTAAAATATAACTTGAATCTGATTATTTGGAATTTCCTCCACCGATCTTCTCATTCTGCCCTCTCGGATAGTGTAGAATGTATGCATACTTACAGAAATAAGTAACATGATACAATATGGAAAACATATACAAAAAGCAAGAGAATACTTTATATTGGTTTGAGTTACATTTTACTTCTTTAATTTTTATTGGGCTTCTTTTCAAATAAATTAAGAATTATTTATTTGAATTATTTACTTGTCAAGGCAAGTAACTTGACAATACATGTAGTCATTAAGAGCACAACAAATACTTGCTAGTGAGTAAATTGATTACGATCCATTAAAGTGCAGATTGTTTGCCAAAGGATTACCTGGGGAATTGTAGGCATGAGTTGATATTTTATTTAACACACATTGCAAAGCCTTACTACATCTACAACTATTAACATACCTGAGGTCATTCATTGTACCCATCACTAGGGTTACCAAAATAAAAAAGATACAGAAAGTTTAGAGAATAGCAGGAAAGAAAGACAAGCAAGTCCTACCACAGAGGTGTGGGCAGAGTTCAAAGGAATGGTTTGGAAAGAATTACATACATGTTGCGTGCAGCGAGAGGGAACATCTCAGGGAAGAAGCTGCCCATCAGTGTCCATTTGAAGGTTAAGAAAGAATTTGGCTCTGTGTTTTTCACAGTTATATATTAAGTGTATGTGGAAAGTGAGGTTGGAGACAGGAGCACTGTGGGAGGTGGCATGGTGACTCCCTAAACATCTACCTGGGAATGTTACCTTATATAACCTAAGGGACTTTGCAGATATTAGTAAAGATTTTGTGATAAGCAAAATTATCCTAGATTGTCCAGGTGGGACCTAAACATAACCCCAGGTGCTTTAATAAGAAGGAGACAGAGGGAGATTGACAACACAAGAGGAGAAAGGTCGTCATGATGGAAACAGGGGTTGGAGGTTACTCTCTGAAGATGGAAAGGCAGCCTGAGGCCAGAAGCACAGCAGCCATTAGAAGAGTCAGGTTATGGGTTAAATCAGGCCTGCCCCTGCGCTGACCATCCAGGTGTCTGATTTCAGAGTTCTGACTTCCACAACCATAAGATAATGAGTTTGTGTTGTTTTACGCCAATAAACTTATTACAGCAGCAATAAGAAGCTAATACAAGTGCCAACTCTTACCCTGGACTGCCTCATTTGCATTGCAGACACTGACATTCCTCCCATGAGGTTATCTCGGACTCACCCATTAGCATTAGAATTTGGTTGCTTTTGCTCAGATTCTTAACTCATGTGTATTATGTTTTCTCTTACGTCATTTCTTTTTTGTTTCTTGTTCCATCTTCACCTAACTTGGAGTTTAAAATGTACATCTGTGTCCTCCAGGGAAGACACATAGCCCAAGGTACTTTCTTTGGAAAATCACTGAATTCATACATACTAATGTACATTTTTATTTCTCAGTTTCTAATGGGTTCCACACTTACTTTGAATTTCAAAAATGTAATTTCAGCATTGAGAGATAAAAATAAAATAGTGACTGAAAAATAACAGGAGGATCAGTTAGGAAAATACTTTACAACATACAGAAAAGGTTTACTCTACATGGTGACAATAGGGTCAAACATAAACACTAACCTCAGGATATTTTGCTCCAGAATTAACCATACTAATTGAGTTTCTAAATTGTTGGAGTCAATGTTAACTGAGATTTCTAGCTCAGTTAATGAGTCAGGTGATAACTATGCTAGGAATTATGTGTGTAGGAACAGGTATGTGGAAATGTTTAGTTTTATGTTCTTGCTGTACATCTGGGTAGATATTGATATTTAAAAATAAAAATAGAATACACTATAGATACTGGTGTGACAATATGGGAAATAAGGCATACCTCTACTCAGCTGGTCTTTGGGATGAATGTGAAGAGGCAGAGAAGAGTTCCATTCCAGAATCCTATAAACACAGACATTGAAATTTTGGGGTATAGAAGACACAATAAGAGTCTGAAAAGCATCCTAAAGAGCAAGAATAAAATTAAACTGTGCTGTCGAATCCCAAGAAAAATTTCCATAGAGATCTGTTTATTCCTGCTTATCAGAAAGGGACATGATAATAGATTGGTAATTGCAAAGCAATGTCAACATTTTACTGAGATTAAATTTGTAAATCTGTAAATCTGTAAAAGAGTTGAGTTAATGAGATTTTTTTAAATAATGGCATGATGAAAACGTAGGTAAGAAATATATAAAGTTGCAGGAAACTATATATTCAGTATGTCTGTTCTTTTTACTTCATGGTATTTAGATCATTAAGATTCATTATAAATTTTGTTTCTATAATTATATAATTTATATAATGACAAAGTTTAAGAATAACTGTATTAGCTGTGTGATGAAAATTAAATATCTCCCAGCCACTTGGGTCCCTAGCATTTACTCAGATGGGTGGAATCCTCCATCTGCATCTTGTAAATGAAATGCTATTGTGGTTTCTGGTTAGAGGCCAGGGATTTTTACTGTGTGGCAAATGAAATTAGAAGAGATGCAGAGAAAACACAGATGACACTGATCTATGAAGTGCAAGGTCTCCGATGCAGGATCAGACATTAGGAAGGAAAGTGCCATCTCATCTGGCTTCAGGTTCCCTTTCCCTTTGGTCAGTGTGTTCACCATGACTGAAACTCCTGAGAAGTAAGAGTATTAATCTCCATTTTGGTAAAGACATGCAGCCAGTCTTAAACTTGTATGTCATGAAGAGGCATTCTAAAAATCCCTATTTTCCCACCTCTTGTCTCACAAATAAAAAGATCCTTTCTTTTGATCAAGAAGCTAAAAAACATCTGTTTTCCCTCATTTTTATTTCCACAGAGAATTCATTTCAGTGGGCCTGCTTTTGAGCTAAAGTCCTTCCGACTAATCATAAGTCACTTTAACTTCAGCCATAATAAAATATTAAATCAATTTTAATTAACTGCCCCTTAGGGTATAGGAGTAGGACATTTGTTCTTACATTTTTAGCGCATTTATCATACCAAACTTCCCATATTCATGCTTAATAGACTTAGATTTTGTTTCCAGTATTGGATAGAAAATCTCTGAAACGACAAACTTTTCCCCAAACCATCTCTTCTCCTTACCAGTGACTTGGGCAGCATTCCCCTTGGTAGGGCCCATCTGGGAATAGATGGTGATTTTTTTTTTTTTGCAGATTTTACGCAGTTTTCCATCAAAGAAAACAAACCAATTATATGATTTTAGTAAGGGTATCTTTCCTTCAGATAGTCAAATATATACTTTATTGATTTAGAGAATGTTAACGTAACCCCCGAGTGGGTGGTAAACCGAGAACATCTCTCTTTGGCTTCCAAGAAAGTTCTGAGGAGACTGAGTTGCTTTCAGGGAAGATGATACAGGCAGATTGCTGGGTCTCCCTGTGCAGGGGAGACCGGGCCTCTGCTTCCTTGTGAAGGAACTCTCATCTGCTGTTTTAGATTCTTTACCTATATGAAGTCATTCGGGAAAAAATATAACACCATGATTAATAACTCAGTTTTGATATCAAACAGATCCCTTCAAATCCAGAATTTGTTTAAAATTATTTATGTTAACTATTTATGTAAAAACTATACTTTGTGAACATTTCTTTTATTCTTTGTGAGTCAGGACAATAGTAATTATGTGTGAATTGTTTTGATTTTTATGTAACATGGTGGAAATAAAGTGCTTAACCTATTGCCTCAGGCAGAGGACATTTAAAAAGTAACAGCTATTAAAATTATTACACAATTATACGTATGCTGTATATATGCAATTATGCAAAAGAATTGTCATTGCTACTGCACGGAGATGTAAATCAGACAATTTGATCAAGGAGACAGCCTCCTATATCTCTCACAATGATTTGTTTAACCTTCCAAGCCTAATGTGAAGCATTTTCCAGGACCAAAACATCATAAAAGCTATTATTATTAGGTATCCCCTTTGTCTCTCCCTCTACAGGACATAATATATCTGAAATATCACTTCTTTAATTCCAAGTTCAGTAGATGTTGTAAAAGTGTGTTTTTTAAAAAAATAAAGAAAAAGCAAACGAGAAGCGTGGTACTATCTTTCAGTTCACTTCATCCGGTGGGATCAACAGACGGTCAAGCATGCTCACTATGACGGAAAAGGCTGGAGGCACTGACATCACAGGGTTTCTGAGTGAAGTCAGCACTGTAGACCTCCACCGGAAAAGCACTCTGTCAATGTGACAGTCCAGCATCTCTGCTGTGCTGCCAGCGCCTGAAAATCTCCCCTTGTGAAGTAGGAGGTGACGTCACTGAGCACTAGCATAGTGAGCTATGTGTTCCTATACATATCATCTCAATTAATTTAATTTTTAAAATGGTTATATAATTTTCTAAGCCAGCGTTTGATAAAGTAAGAGGAAATCATGGGAGTTAAAAAAAATGCATTCCAAATAGGATGCATAAATGAAGAATATAGCTGAAATATATACAAGCATATTTCGAGTTGTATGCATTAGAAATTAACATAACCCAGTTTAAAATGATATGTTTTTGATCAGAACTATATGCGTAAATATTCATAGTTAGTTCTCAGATTTTAGAACACAGAATTGAACCCTGTTTATTAGAATATAAGGTGTTTTAAGGGAAGAGATAATTCTCAATTATCTTTTTTTCTCTCTCTTTTGTGATTTGTTTTAGAGGTCTTAAGACCATAGATTTCAAGATATTTATGAAACTTCCAAATAAATCTCAAGTTTCAAGAAACATCAGGGCTCGTCACAAAATACATTACTAAATATGTAATTTGGAGTTGGGCATGGTGGTGCAAACCTGTAGTCCCAGGAGCTCGGCAGGCTGAGGTAGGAGGATTGTGAGTTCAGAGCCAGCCTCAGCAACTGAGCAAGACCTTATATCTAAACAAGATGTAAAAATAGGGTGAGGGATTTGGTTCAGTGGTTAAACACCCCTGGGTTCAATCCCTAGTACCAAAAAAAAAAAAAAAAAAAAAAGAAAAAAAAATGTAATTTGGATCCTAATAAAATCATGCTCCCTGTTTTGGATTTTCCAAGCAAGTAATTGATTTTTCTAAGCATTAAATAGTCTATTAAATGGTGGTTTATATTGGAAGAGATCTAATTTTAGTCCTGCCACTAACTTCAACTTGATGGCCTAGGAAATTCTCGTCCCTCCTGCCGGACCTGCTTCCCTATTGATAAAATATTTCTAATAATATCCTACCTCACCTAGAATAAATGAACAAGATAGAGTAAAATATATTTTGAGTGTTAACTTCATAAAATTTAAATTTGATGTGTTAATATAGTGTAAACTTGTTGGATTTTATGTTTTGTGAATTTATTTTTAAATGGAAAAACTATTGTAGATAAAGTAAAGTTTTTCACTGGAGCAGTGATGTCCTTTTAATATTCAGTGATGATATTAAAAGACTTAGCTCTGCCTAACTACAGTTCCTTGTTCAGTAAAAATAGGAGCATCCTTTCTTGATTTTTCAGTACTCTTTTATAAAGCCCTACTCACAAGTTGAATTTCTTTTAAGGCTGAAGAAAAATGTCCTAATGGAAAAGTAAAATCTCAACTTCTTGGCCTGAAACCATGTAACACCGTCTTTCAGATGGGAAAAGAGGAAGAGAGAAAAATGTGATGAACCCTTAATACCATAAGCTCCTCTAACTGAGATGTGGTGGTAATTGCTTTTTATTTTTTTTGTAACATCTCCTGGAAATGGTAATGCTTTCAAGTGAGGATCAAAGAGAATGACCTACATAAGAAATAGATTGCAACATGTAGTTACATTTTTCATCCTTTGTAATATGCTTTTTGCATCCATACTTCTAATAAGAAACACAGCATAATGCTCATCATTTTTTAAAATGAGTTGTCACTGAGGTCAGATGGGATACTAGAAAACTAGAGAAAAAAATGATTTGGATCAAGGTGTTAATGCCAATAGAGGAATCATTCTTCACATACCCTTGCGCACTTACAGGGAATAAGACAAAAGATTGAGAAATACACACATATGGACAGGTAGATTAGCTATTTATGATATGATCTGTGTGTGTGTGTGTGTGTGTGTGTGTGTGAGAGAGAGAGAGAGAGAGAGAGAGAGAGAGAGAGAGAGATATCAGAAATAGGGAATTTAAAAATCATCTTTATTTTTTTACCCCAAAGATTCATTTAAAAAATGGCTTAATATAAGGAAAGGCAATACAACAATACAAATTTTTAAGTTCATAAATACATTTAATTCACAATTTTTGTTTGTTTTTCTAACTCTAAATCTGGCTACTCAGGAGGTGTGCCTCAATGTATTTTAATCGCTTACTTCATTGGGGATTTTTCACACACATACCCAAAAGACATATCTTGTCAACCTATCACCATCACAAGTCTGAAAAGGTCATTAATGTTTTAGTCCCCAATGATGTGAAAATTTTCTTAGAAGAGTGGTACATTAGGGTATTATTGGCTAATTCAATGCATCAAATATTTTCAATGATGAAAATTGCCTTAAGAGATGACTTCTAGGGAAAGTTTCAGTGTCTAGGAATTGACATAGAAGAGATTTTGTGGTAATAGGAAAAAGGCAAATTATTTTGCAAAATTTTCAAATGGACTGTCCTTTTCTTCTATCAATAAAGAAACCAATACTATAATAATGTAGCTTAAAATATGATGATGGTCATTCTCTGACACCAACTGTAAATATCCTTGATAGCAAAAAGAATAGGAGAAAGAAAAACTATTTAGTAATGGTCTAGGTAGTGTAAATACATTGACATAGTCCTGTTGGTTTTGATTGAAAATTATTTCTATACTATGAAGATTTTCAAAGTGATGTTCTATGGTTCTAGCATTACCCTTCCCTTAAAAGATAAAATTCATTTCTGCATATAGTCTATATATAGTTACTTCTTTTTTGGCTGTATGTGTGTGTGCTGTACACACACATGGTGTAGATTGAACCCAGGGCCTATGAATACCTGGACACAGGTACTGCACCACACTCCTAGATTCTGCATGCTGTCTAGATGTAGACTTCCAGATTGACTTCAGAGAGCCAGAATGAATTGATGGAAGGCTGCCAAAATGTACTTTACAATTTTGGACAAGCATAAAGGAGGACTAGATGGATCCAGGACAAAATAGAAATGGATTAGTCAATATGCCTGCAATAAAATCAAATTTTTCTGTAAAGAGATAGATAATTGCATTTTATATAACAGACATGTCTTCTGTAGAGAGCTTGATATATATTTTTGAACATCTGGTTTTTGAATGTTCTGAGTCCTGTAATAGTCAAAAAATTTAATATGTATCCCTATTAACAGAAGCATTGTTACCAGGATATCAACCTCTGAACAGTAAAGCACATAAACAATTTAATGAAATGCCTATTTGATATGAGAACAGTGTTCAAATAAAGCACTTTTTGTTAAGAAACCAGGTAAAACTATTCATTGAAACTAGTCTTCTGCGTTTTGACCATGGTACAGAACCCAACATACTGAACTGGAGTAGTTTAGCACCTACTGAAACTTCTTCTTGATATTCTACTACTCCAAACTCAGTTCTTTCTTGTGCCTTAGCCAAAGTGATACTTTTAGAAATGAACAAAGGAATCCTGATTAAACTCAGAACAGGATAAAATCAGACCATTTGTCCAAACTAAAAATGCTCAAGCAATGGAGAAAATGTGTTTCACGTTAATGCATAAGTTGACCAAACTTATGCAAAAGTTCCTTGGTTTATTTATCCACCTTAAAAAAGGAAAAGGATAATAATAGAAAAAAAGATGGCATTACCAAGATGAAGTACAAAGAAGGGATACTCAAAAACATGGATTGACTAAATTAACTTTTAAACATTTTAATATTCATGAATTCTGTATGATGAACACTCTATAGAATTTCTGCTGGTAATGTGTGGTATGTATTCATGCACACTTTAATTATAGCACTATGAGAAGTTTTCTTCTATAAAGCCTGTCACACAGAAGTAAAAGATGTGATAGGATTTACCAATGTGCCTTTGTACCTATAGGATACTTTTTATTTTGAAGGTCCTTTTGTCTAAAGGATCTTTGGTTTATATCTGAAACTTATTGAAAATTTTAAATGGAGAAAAATGTACAGATTTTGTGTTTTGATTTTTGATGCTACTTGCTTTCATTGTAGCAGGCAGTGGGAAAGTTTGTCATGCACTATATTTGCCAAGAAAAAGCACAATATTCTTTATGCAGATACTAAAATCTTGGCTTAGGAGCTAGAAATCTGTACTTCTGTGAGAAGAAAGTGGAGCAAGCAATATACATCCGGCTAAAAATTTCTATTCAAAAAGAACTATTGAAATGAAGAAATCACTTTTGAGAGTTAGGGTCAAGATATGAGGATAGATCATGTGCTTGTAATCACTGTTTTTTCCTTTCTTTAAAGCACAGAAATGAAGGTCGTGTTTTCTCAAGAGTGGAAGGTCTGTTAGCTTTCTGGATTGTGTTTAACTGAATTCTAGATCACAATGCTGGGGCCAAACTAATTAACCTCCTCATTTTACAGGGAGAAAACTGAAACTCAGTGAGATACACTATATTCAAGGTAACTCCCATTTGTTACAGGTTACACCCACCAACAAAGGATGCACCACAGGGGGTTGACTGGACCCTTCTGGCAAGAAATGGCTTGCTCCCCTGAAGCATTTAGCTTGGTTTTAATTCAGCTTTTCCTTTTTCCTCTTCCATTTGTCCCTCTAGAAAGTGGTTACAACTGAAATGGTTGTAAAAGGTTCGTGTAATTAAGTCAAAAGGCATGTGGACAACAAAACTCTGGTATAATGCTACAGTCTCATGAATCAAAATGTGCCTTTGATTATCTGATGTGATACAAAAGCTCAAAACTAAAAATCTGCTTGGCTATTATTTACTCCGCAGTCTTAGCTTGTAAAATTTCCTAAATTCTGAGATATGCTTGCTACAAAGCCATCCTGTGTGTGGTGCTGGTTACGTGGAATAATCCAATTCATTTTTTTATTGCAGATACCAACAATCTCCTTAGCAGAAGTTCAGTTTTCTTTTCAAAAATTACACATATGAATGTGTTTTCTAGATATAGAGATGTACATTTTATATTCTGGCCAGCTCTGGAATTGGTAAAAGATGGCTCTCTGTCCACAAACTCTAAAGTCTAGGTAGAAGTTGGTCATTCATAAATAGGAAATATTCTAACCAGTATGTGATAGATTTATGTCCCTTTTTATTTACTGGTACTTTGGATTGGTTAGTTATTAGAACAAATAAAACATTTAAGTAAATAAATAAAGAGAAATGATTGTTCTAGTTGGAAGAAAACACTCATAAACTTTCTCATAGTCTCTTTATCTAATTCTCCATGATTAAAATCTAAAAAGATCTAGATTTTCCACTAAGTAGGTCAAGATACAGTTGTCAGAAACCAGCTCACTGGCACCATGAAACAGAAAATCCTGAATACTCATATATATTGTCCTTCTCAGTGGCCTGTGGTTAAGGCTCTGATTCATGTTGATTCACAGCAATGGTTTGAAACAGGTCACATGTTATCCTGAACACTGATACACAGTGCATTTTATAAAATCGCATTTATATTCACTGTCAAATGTGCATATGTAAGTTTTTCATTGTTTGTGGAGAAATTACACTTGAGAATGTTATATTGGGACTTGAAAAGGAAAGCATCTAATTTATTCCCCTTCTCTTGTTTTCCCCTTTCTTTGCATGTGTCCCAGGAGATAAATTACTAATAGTTTAGTATAAATATTAATATATTGGAATTGATGCAGTAATTCATGTACATGAATTTGACTTTTGTGTCATGGAGTTCAAAACAAAAGTACTTTAATCTCTATTATGTGGATAGGAGACAAAGTCACTGAGATATTACATTTCTAATCCATCATCATACCCAACAGGTAGGCCTGGATGAAAATACAACCAGTCTTTGGTGTCTGCTCCTTCTTTTGATTTCAAATGTAAAGAACTACAATAAAATGAGAAGAGGCTGTAAATGCCACATTCATTCATTTTCCCTTAAATATTACATACAGGTATTCTATATAATCTATTTTTATTTCTAAAGTAATAATAATGATCTACAAGATAGACATTTTAAATGTTTCACTTTCATTCTTTTCATTATTTAAAGGAAGTTATCAAAGTGAAACAACCAATACATTTTCTTTCTTTTCCTTGTTCTTCAACTTTTCAAATTATTATCTTTTCATTTTTTACTCTTAATGTACCTTTTGTTACATTAAAAATATATGGAAGGTGATATATTTAATGAAAACATTTTTAAAATTTTTCTTTTGAATTATTTTGTTTATAGACAGAACATAGGGAAGTGTGTGTGTGTGTGTGTGTGTGTGTGTGTGTGTGTAGATGCATGTCTATCTTGATACATAAAGAAAGTAACCTCACAGTGATTAAATGCATCACACAGATTTTTGAAGCACTGTTCCAATATATAACTAGAACTCTGGTTTTCAAATGTTCTTTTCTCACTAAACGATTGTGAAGATTCCAAAGGTGCAGACTTTAAGTAGCTATCAGTCAAACACAAGGAATGGAACTAGTTAAAGCACATGGCTAAGTATTAGAAAATGGTCAGCATATCTTGATCTCCATTGAATTATTTTGATATGACTTTTTTATGTTGGGTAACATAAAAAAAAAAAAGCATCAAGAATTTATTTAAAGGGGAAAAGGTTTCCTCAATAAACCTCAAAGACTACAAAACCTTGTAAAAGGCATCCAAGTGCTAAACCCACCATCCATTCATCTAAGATTCTGTGGGCAGTTACCTCAGATTTGCAGAGATCGTGCCTAATAGTCCACTGGTACACTCTGCTGATGTGCTGTGGATTATAGGTGCTCTGTGAGAAGTTGTCTAGAAGTGTTATCTCTGACTGCCTTTTATCTGAATTTATTATGTCTAGCAGTACTGTGCAGAAGTCCATAAAGTAGTAGATAACTACTATACTCTGAGATATATCTGTCTCACGGGTTACCCAACAGCTGGAATTTCTCCAGACTTTATTTTGACACAAATGGACCCAACTGCAAGGGTCTGGCTGCTGAACTGTGGCATTTCTACCATGTAGAGACTCTCATAATTTAATGAGCAAGTCACGTACTAAAGGGGTTCAAATGGTGTTGAATTAAAACAGGATTAATATTACTGTAAGGCAGTTGAGGGGAGTGGAGCTATAAAGCTCCTTCAGATTTTTCATTCTAACAACCTATTTTCAAGGATGGCAAGCCAAGCTGATAAACTTGTCTCTAAACTAAAACCTGGAGAGTTATTATAGGTGTCAGACTGGAAATCACATTTATTGGCTGCCCTGAAAATATCTGCCTGGTCCCTTTAATCGTTAAAGGGATGAGTGCACAGTATTGTTGAGTCTTTAAGATTTAAAAAAATTAGTGTGGGGATATACTTTGTTGATAAAATTCTGAGATTTTAACAAATTTAAGAAATGGCTTGATTTACTAGTTTATTACAATATAATAATAAATGCACACATATCAAAGTACTAAGAGTATCAAATAATTTTATAATCATTTAAAGTACATTGGTATACTGGTGGACTTGTATGTATGTATTTTATGTTAATATTTATTAATTAAATAATATTAAAATGATTGAAAGGACCAATGACAATATTTCTCAACAAGATTTTGAGATAAATTTTCTGCTATCCTAAAATTGGTGAGAACATAAATATCCTAGGACAGAAAGAAGAAATTATAGTAAACAAATTTCACAATACAGTCTCATGGACTTTGGCTAAGTATATTTTCTGAAGTGACTTCTTTAATAACAGTTCTTTGGTCATTGTATACATATATTGATTTGTCATTCTGTACCTTACAAACACGTACAATTATTATGAGTCAATTTAAAAAGCCAGTACTTGGAATGCAGTACACCAATCATTCTTGGAAAATTCTTTTTTTGTTCTTGTTGCTTTTGAAATTGTATCCATAGTCCTAGTTTATCTTAGAAATAAAACAAAATGGTATTTGTTATTCCATTCATTACTTTGGTACTTAATTTTCAAGTTTGATACCCAGGAGTCCTTCCCATAAAGAGGGAAAAAAGAATTGAAATTTGCACTCACCTGAGAAACAATGTCTGGCATGATGGATGCCTACTTGGGAATTCTAAGTTCACAATTCAGCAGGAAGTCAATATGTTGTAAAATGACCGTGTTACTATTATACATGTTTTATAATGTGATGTATGGTATTGTGATGCCTCCAGCTTCACAATTATACTACACTCACTTCAGATTATACCACAGAGTTATAGTAACAAAAACTGTATGGTACTGGCAGAAATGCAGATGCATAGACTGATGACAGAGTAAGACAGAGACAAACCCACACAGACACGGTCACAGGATCATTGACGAAGGTGAAAAAAACATACATTGGAGAAAGGACAGCCTTTTTAAGAAATGGTGTGGGAAAATTGGTTATTCATATGTAAAAGAATGAAAATAGACCCTTGTCTCCCAGCCTGCACCAAAATTAATTCAAAATGGATCAGAGACCTAGGAATTAGACCAGAAATTGTGCAATTGCTAGAAGAAAATGTAGGCTCAATACTCCACCATATAGACACAGGCAACAACTTTGTTAAAATTCAGAATATTTTATTATGTCAAGAGTTCATAAATGGGAGCTTCTGCAAAGTAAAGTAAACGATTAGGAATGTAAGAGAGAACCTGCAGAATGGGAGAAAACCTTTGCTAGCTACTCTTCTTACAGAGGATTAATATCTAGAATATACAAAGAACTAAAAACCTTTACACCAAAACTATCAAATAACCCAGTTAATAAATGATAAAATTAATTAAACAGACACATCTCTGAAATACAAATGGCCAACAAATACATGAAAAAATGTTCACCATCATTAGCAATTAAGAAAATACAAATCAAAACTACACTGAGATTTCATCTCACACCTGTCAGAATGGCAGTCATCAAGAATACTACCAATAAATGCTGGCAAGAGTATGAAGAAAAAGGAACACTTTAACACTGTTGGTGGGACTGTAAATTGTTACAACGTAATGGAAATCAGTATGGAGGTTCTCCAAAAGACTAGGCATGGAACCACCACATGACCCATCTACACCACTCCTTGGTATTTATGCTAAAGAACTAAAGCCATCATACTGCAGTGATGCATGCATACCCACATTTATAGCAGCACAATTCACAATAGCCAAACTATGGAATCAGCCTAGGTGTCCAAGAACAGATGAATGGATACAGAAAATGTGGTATATATACACAATGGAGATTTATTCAGCCATAAAAACAACAGCACTATGTCATTTGCAGAAAAAATAGATGAAACTTGGGAAGCATTATGTTAAGTGAAATGAGCCAAACTCAGAAGATCAAGGGTCATGTCTTCCCTTATATGTAGAAGCTGGAGAGGGAAGAGAAAAAGAAAGGGGGTTGGGGGTGAGAATCTAGTGAAAATCAAGGGAGATCATTAGAGCAAAGGGACCAAAGGGTAGGAGGTAGGAGGGAGGGTATAACGGCTGGGACTGACATTGACCCAATTATATTGTTATATTGTGTGCCTGTATGCATATGCAACAACAAATCCCATTATGTACAACTATAATGCACCAATAGAAACGTGGAAAGGAAAACAATGCCACGTTAGCTTAGTCAGCAGATCCTATTTAAAACTGTCACCACCTTACACACTAAGCCTGGCTTAGGCAAACTAACTATAGTCTCTGCCCCCTTAATTGCGAAATGGGGTTCATCATTATTCTTTGTGAATATTCATGAGATCAAATAAAATAATGGATGCTAAGTTTTTAGCAGTCTTCCAAACTATGGCTCTAGTAAATGTTATCATGGTTCATGCAAGATACCCCACGAAGGCACCAGCACACAGACCCCCCTTGCTTTATCCAGTGTCCCTGTTCCAAAGTGCTTACTCCCTGACAAATACTAGGGGATGTTTTGTGTAAGATGCATTGCAAACTTTACTTCTCTAAGGGAGTAAGAGCAAGGAAGAATGCTGACCACTACTCGTGTCCACAGAGCCCGAGGACAGTCTGAGTCCTTCAGTTTATACTCTCGTTCTGAAACAGCACATCCCTGACTCAGGAAGTGGGTTTCAGTGATGACAGTATTTTGGCTCTTCCAGTTCTGGTGACACTTTGAAAGAATATTTTCTTAATCTATAAAATGTACTAACTCAGGAATTTTACTGAGCCAAAAAACTTTATAGGAGTAGTTGTACACATACACACAAAAAAGAGATTTCTCAGAAAACATAATGTTAAAGTCACAAATGCACAAACTTATTTAAAAACTGTGTTAAAAGAATTTTTTAAAAATAAATAAAATAATCAATGTGCAGAGGCACATGTCTGAGCTCCCAGTGACTAGGGAAGCTGAGGCTCGAGAATCACATTCCAGCTTGGCCTGGCAGCTTAGCAAGACACCATTTCAAAAATAAAATTAAAAGGGACGGTGACGTATCTTAGAGATAGAAACCACTAGGTTCAATTCCCAGTACTTCAAAAATGAAACAAAGCAAAACAATAAGTGCCAAGAGCAAAATAATCCTAGAGTCCTCAGACAAGAAGGAGAACAAATTTATATTTGAATGTTGGAAGTGTAGTTTGGGAGCAGAACTTTTGGCAGTTAATGAAAAATTCCTTATTCACCTCTTCCAAAATAAAATGATGAAGGGAGAAAATTTCAGAAATTACAGACAGGAGAACTGGGGTGAGTGCAGCAAACCAGAATAAAAGCACAATAGTTTTTCTAGAACAGCGGGGGACGTGGGGTGGCGTGTGCTCCATCAGGGACAATGGGCAATTCTGCAGATGCTTTAGTCACAATCAGGCTTGTGGTTGGGAAGGCACTAGTTGCATTTAGGTGGAGGATAAAGACCAGAAATGTGCTAAAAGTCCTACCATGCAGAGGGCAGCCCCCCTTTCCCCCTCACAATAAGAATTATCTATTCCAAATTCCTATAGTGCTAAGTTTGAGAAAATCTGTTTTAGGTTAAACTCTGTCCCACCAGAGAAAAACCAAGACCATGAAAAATTCTTTTATTCAGAAAAATAGAGATCATTAGAATGCTTGTCTTCCATTTTTGTTCTGTGAATATAGCCATTCAAATCACAACCTCAACTCTGGGACATTCACACATGGGATCCTCATAAGTTATTTCAGAAATAGACATTAATTTGGTTTTCCATTTGACCCATTTCTGGGCCTGTTTATCATGACATTGCTGAATTTCAGTGAGGGATGACCTGCTTCATAGCTTCCATTACAGGGTCTCTAGGGAAGTCCCTTGGGTCCCTCTAATTTATTTATTTTCTCAATGGGCATGTTGAATGACCAAGCAATTTAATAAAGAGCTGTAGGAAGTTAGTTGTCCATTCTGGCGGACAATGTCCCAGGCAGAGTGAAGTTTGTCCTCTCTGTAGTATTAGCTGTTTTTCACAGGAACACTTTTGTTCTCACACACCAGAGCCGTGATTGTTTCTGTGGGTCATGTTAAAGCTGTCACAGAGACCCGTCTAGTTGAGGGCTTCTTAAAGCTTGCACTTGATAGTGTGAGAAGGCTAAGAATTCCCCAAGATGGTTGTGGTCTCTGAATTCTTAAAGAAGCCTTGGCCCAGGTACTATTGTGTTGTACACAGTGTTCTTTGATATATAAGTAAGTGGCCAGGAAGGAGACCCATGGCGATACGCCTGAGGTCACCTGGTTAGTTAAGTTTCTCTTCAGCTCAATAAATGGTACTTGTACTGGAGTGGGAGAGAGACCATTACAATTAATAGGGGAAAACAAAAAGGAAGGGCAGAGAGTGCTGGTAGGGTCTACCTCTGTCATCACCCCAGGTGTCAGAAAGAGCTGTAGTTTTACCTCTGTATCCTTGGAGGGTCATTTCTAGTTTGATGGCATCAATCACGAGCCCCTCCTTGTAACGTTGGGTGCATATTGTTGCCGGTAATTCCTAAAGGAGACTCGATAGGTAGAGGCTCATTAATTACTCTCTTTGATGGCACTGGTAAATAACAGTGTGTTTTATGGGGTTTGAAGTCAAAGTTGGACAATAGTGTTTAGAAGGCATTTAGCAATCATGTGTGATATCTTAAACAAAACAGATCTTGCTGGTAGTGGTTCACAGGGAGGAGGACAGCTATCCTCAGGGTTGATACCTATGACTGTCTTAGTAGGATTGACCAACAAAGGAGTAAAAAGGAAGGTTCCCATTTTCCCCAACCTGTACCATGTTGTACGTCTCTGTATGATGTCCACGTAGGATGATGTTTCAGATGTAGCTTGTTAGCAATATTACCAGAGCTATATACCCACCAATGGGTATATAGTGGACACTGGCAAGAGTGAAGACATGTCAGGTAAGGAAGAGCTTTGGCAACAGGTAAGGTTAAAGTCGGCCATGTGTGGGCAAAAGCAGGGGATCTGATTGTCCCTGGTTTATGGACAAAATGCTTTTACTCTGCTTGAGGATGATGAGTCCCACTTTGGCTTCTGAAAAAGTGTAGATCAGCAAAGTGTAAGGAATGAGCATGGTTGTGTTTTGACAGGAAAAAAAAATGACGTCAGTAAATCCCAGAAGTCAAAAGAGGTGGTACGTTTTCAATAATCTGACAAAAGTCTTACTGCTATAGTAATATAATAAAAAGAAGTTATTCAGGCACAGAATATTTCAGTTTTAAATACTTTTTGGAAGTAATTGTATTACTTCTTTTGTACTCAGTGTTATCAAAAAGTCTAAAATACAGAAATTTTATTCCTGTGTTTATAGAATTATTCTCCTTTTTTTCTTCCAGAAAACATCTTATTATTTTACTTTTATTGGATGTTAGGTATGCAACATTGAATTTCTAGAGTTTACTATACGGAAAAAAAAAAAATCACTGGTCCATGCATGGTTGGCTAATCTATCGATTTTTCTGAAACTATGTTTTTAATTTGTTAAACATGTGTTTAATATGGTCAAAATAAAAGGAATAAAAAAGTAGTTAAGGTAGAGTGGAAAGGAAGAGTTATTAAAAGTAAATTTGGAATTATTCTCTTAACCTCATATTGCTCATTCACATCTATCTGTTCCTATCAGAATAATAATCTGTGTTGTTCTTTTAAATATGAATGCTTGACATATTTGTCTTCAGAGTCAAATTTTTGTCTGGATGTATCTATCGTAGACCTATTTATTTTTCTAAGTACACATTGTCTTGCTTTACCTGGGCTGCTCTAATGACATATTACAAATAACATGGCTTATAAACAATAAAAATTAATATCTCAGAATTTTAGAAACCAGTAATTCCAAGATCATGGTGTCACAGGTGAAGGGGGAGCCAAAGTTCCAAATCTTGGATCTTGTCTTCTGATGGAAGAAAATTTAGAGTCAGACATGAAAGCCAAGCAAGAGAATTTTTATAAGTGAAAGTGTTAGAGGATGTAGGTCTTCTGGGAAACTGAGGCAGCTTGAAGACCCTGCTTTTCAAACCCCAATTCTTGCCATTAAGTCAGAAAAATTTCAGAGATTTCTCTCTGAGTGTCAGCCATGAGTTTATTGAAGGTACAGAAAAAGGGAAAGGAGACACTCTCAGGGAGAGAGTAGGTCCTCCTGGTAGAGAGTGTGGGCTGGCAGGGAGCCAAAGGGCGTGCTTGGTATGCCTGGAGAAAAACAGGAAGCTGTTACAATTGGCTACATGTATGCTTGAGCTCTTGATTGCTTGACATTTAACAGGATTGGGTGGACATATCTGATCGAAATTGCTTATGCATAAGACTGCTTATATATTGAGGGTGAGACTGCTTTTTGGGGGTTGGTGTTGTTGTTGGGATCCGAATAAAGAAGAAGCTGCTTCATGACAATCTGAGGTGTACGTGTCTTTATGTCCTGCTAGACGGCGACATTTGGTGGCCCGTACGGGGAACAGTGAGCATTCAGATAAGTAATAAAAGAGAAAAATTTTCACTAGCACAGTCAACTAGCAATCAACTAGCAGGTTTCCCTATTTGAGGAAACAGTGACCTTAAGGTACTAAAGGAAGGCTCCCCTAGTGAGGGAACTTAACAGAAGGCTGTCCCAAAAGACAGCAAAGGACGTCCTGTAGTAAATGAATGTGTGTAAGAAGTTAGTTGTGCTAATATTTTTGTTACTTTTTCTTGTTTGGTTTCTGTTTAAATTTTACGGATTTGCATGGAAGTCTCTCTTAAATGCCTCTCCCTCTTGGTACTTTGCCTATATGGACACTAGTTCGTTTCTGTCCGACTTCCAAAAAACCAAAATTTCAAGAACAGCTAAGAGAAGGGGAAGAGATATTAGAAACTATTTGTTTCTAATATTAAGAGATATTAGAAAATATTTGTAAGTCAAAGTCTTACTCCGACTGATTGGGGTAATTTAGCAAAAGCATGTTTATCTGGGGGACAATATCTTATGTGGAAGGTGGCCAACCAGGAGTTATGTTCTGATACTGCCTGACATAATGCAGTTGTGGGCAATCCTCAATGGAATCTAGACATGCTGACAAGCCAAGGACCATATGAAGGGCAAGGTAATCAGACTAATTTCCACCCCGGTGTGTATCCACAAATTAGCGCTGCTGCCACTAAAGCTTGGAAAACGCTTTCGGGTGCTGGCGACCTTCAAGGACAGTTATCGAAGGTTATTCAAGACAACAATGAACCCTATGCCGATTTTGTATACAGATTGATTCAAACAGTAGGACATATATTTGGAGATGTAGACCAGGCTATGCCTTTAGTCAAACAGCTTGCATATGAGCAAGCAAATAAATGGTGTAAAGAAGCAATAAGACCTTGGAAAAACAAAGACCTTGGAGTCTATTTAAAGGCTTGTAGGGATATTAATGAGGCTTTTATTCAAGGTCAGGTGATGGCTGCAGCGCTTGCACAGGGTCTTAGAGGCAATGCCAACTCCCGCCCAGGCCAACAGTGTTATTGGTGTAAACAATATGGACACATAAAAAAGGACTGCCCCCAGGGTCATGTGCCAAAATTATGTCCCCGATGTAAAAAAGGGAAACAATGGGCAAGTGACTGTAAATCAACTAGAGACAAAGATGGTAACGCTTTACCTCCAAAAAACGGGAATCAGGGCCCCCAGCCTCGAGGCCCACAAATATACGGGGCTATCCAGTCTGTACCTCGGACCAATTACCCTTGTCTCCCCAACTAGACAAACGAGAGGAAGTGCAGGATTGGTCCTCTGTTCCTCCGCCAGAGCAGTATTAGGTGACATTAACTAGATTAGACCTTACCTTCACTTACCCACCTCAAGTTTGGGCCCCCTGTTTGACACTCTTAAAGGTGATTCTGACCCACTTTCTAAGCAGGTGCTTACCCCTAAGGCTCGAACAGCTCTCAAGCTTGTTGAAACAGCTATGGAAAAGGTTCATCTTGATCGTATTGACCTAGCTAAGCCTTTATCATTCATTGTCTTGGCCGCAAATAAGTTACCCACAGGAGTGTTTTGGCAAAAGGGTCCTATTCTATGGGTTCACATGAATTATGCCCCTAACAAGGTCTTATCCTTGTTTACTGAATCTGTGGCAGAATTAATCCTTAGGGCATTAAAAGTATCCCTTTCCACCTTTGGGTCACATCCCTCGACAATAACTACTCTTTATACTACTGATCAGATACAATATCTTATTAATAATTCAAATTCATGGGCTATAGTCTTTACTAGTACTTCTGCTGTGTTTGGCAATCATTTGCCATCTGATCCTCTTCTCCAATTTTGGAGTCAACATCCTATAATTTTCCCCAAAGTCACCCGAAAAGAACCTATTATAGGAGCTACCCTTATATTTACTGATGGATCAAAAAATGGTACAGGTGCTATTACTGTAAATAATGTTACAGAAACATTGCTGTTTAATACTCTATCTGCCCAACAAACAGAACTATTAGTAGCTATAGAAGTATTCAGAAACCATCATGAGCCCTTTAACCTATTCTCTGATAGCAAATACATTGTTAATGCTATTCAAAATTTAGAATTAACTGGTCTGCTCTCCCTCACTTCCACCATCACTAAGTATTTGCAATCTTTACAAAAACTTATTTGAGATAGAAAAAGCCCTTTTTTTATTGGGCATGTTTGGGCTCATACTGGCCTTCCAGGTCCTCTAAGTTTACACAATGATTTAACAGACATGGCCCCCAGAGACCCACATATCTTTGATGCACTTGAAAATGCAAAAAAATTTCACTCCAAATTTCACGTAAATGCTTCTACTCTACATTTATGCTATCAGATTACTAAGGTAACAGCTAGGGACATAGTCAAGTCTTGTGCTAAATAAGTGTTACACTTATTCCTAACCCCTTGTTAGGAGTAAATCCAAAAGGGCTTCAGTCCAATCATATTTGGCAAATGAATGTAACTCATTATTCAGAATTTGGAAAACTACAATTCATTCATGTGTCAATAGATACCTTTTCAGGATTTATTATGGCCTCTGCTCACGCTGGAGAAAAAACCAAAGATGTAATAACATACTGTTTACATTCTTTCTCCATCCTAGGGGTACCCAAACAAATTAAAACAGATAATGGTCCTGGATATACATCCCAGGCCTTTAAACAATTTTGTTCCACCTTTGGTATTCAACATGTCACAGGAATTCCCTATAATCCTACTGGACAAAGAATTGTTGAGTGTGTCCATTTAACACTTAAAAACATGCTTTATAAACAAAAAGAGGGAATAGGGGCATCATACAGATCCCCAAAAGACAAATTATCTGTTGCCTTGTTCATTTTAAATTTTTAAAATCTTGATTCTGAGGGCCGATCTGCTACTGGCTGTCATTCAAAGTCTAATATAAAACATCTACCTCAAGTGCTCTGGAAGGACATTCTATCGGGACAATGGAAAGGCCGGATCTGGTATTAATCTGGACCCGAGGATCAGTTTGTGTTTTCCCGCAGGACACACAATCGCCAATTTGGGTGCCTGAAAGATTGGTCAAGACTTCCTCAATAGAAAACCAAGAACAACAGGAAGATGTGGAAGTTCCTCCAACTGCTATTGTTGATGATGCCTCACCATGTTAATGGAGGAGCCATGCATTACCTATGGGGGATAGTAAAGGTGTGGCCTTGCCCTTTGCCCCTTACCAACTCTTCCAATCTATATCCTCCTATTCTTATCACTAATTCCACATTAGGGTTACCTACTGTACCCATTTCTCCTCACTTAGCACCCTTCCCAAATGGCTCCTAGGACTTAGCAGGTTATGTGGGAACCTCCCCCTAGTTTGGCTATGCTAGATGGGTAGTCAGAGATGGGTAAGATTCATGAAGAGCTCATACCAACCTAAGACAGGGAATGACGATATAAGCTTCATTTTCCGATGATGGGTAAGGATGTTGCTCTGTCATGGACAACCTAAGACAGGCACAGTCTTTTTATAAACAAACAGGGGGAGATGTGGGCTGGCAGGGAGCCAAAGGGCGTGCTTGGTATGCCTGGAGAAAAACAGGAAGCTGTTACAATTGGCTACATGTACGCTTCATCTCGTGATTGCTTGACCTTTAACAGGAATGGGTGGACATATCTGATTGAAATTGCTTATGCATGAGACTGCTTATATATTGAGGGTGAGACTGCTTTTTGGGGGTTGTTGTTTTTGTTGGGATCCGAATAAAGAAGAAGCTGCTTCATGACAATCTGAGGTGTACGTGTCTTTATGTCCCTCTGGACGACGACAGAGAGGGAGAGAGTGCCTCTCCTGTGCTCCAGTTTCATGGAGTTCAGAGAAACATTTCTAAAGAGTCCCACCGGGGTCTACCTATCAAGTTTTGACTGAGAGCAGCGTGACATCAGACAGTCAAGTACCCATTGCAATGACAATTCTAGGTCACCTTGGCTCATACTGACAGGTTATTATCTGATAAAAATCTGTAAGAATTTTATGGTTAAGAGTAATGATCCTTAGCTCTCTGAGTTTCAGGATCTGCTCTGTGAAAAGGGTCACACAAATCTCCCCCTCAGGGTAACCTGGGTTTCTCTTATGGACATGATTTTGGCCTGTGTTTCTCCTGTAGATCAGGTAGTTTGCTGAGGAATGTGGCATATCCTGTCCACTGAGACCAGGCAGGACTGCAGGTAAATTGCTTCATGGAAAGAGCGCATGTGAGGGTCAGCACAGTGGGCTCATTTCATAAAATTATTCTTTTAACCTTGTGTTCCTACCATCTGCATCATATCCCCTATCAAAAGTAAGACTCAAGCAAAGGACATTCTCAAGAGAGAGCAGGTTCTCTCCAAGCAGAGAATGACAAAGGAAACTTAATGCTACTTTCACGTTTATTACTGTTTGATGTTGGCTGCAGTCTTCACCAGTCTGATGTTTAATTCCCACTTCATGGTGGGTGGAGAGTTTTTGATTCTAGAAGGTGTTTTCTGGAAATGTCATGGTGACCCTACCATTCAGGAAGACATCATCTACAAGTCAATCCTATGTTAATGCAGGTGCGGGGGTCAATCTTAGTGCACTTGTGCTACCAAAGAAATTTCTCTTCTGAAATATGTTGAGAAATCTATGGCCATAAATCCTAACTGTAAAATGATCTCAGTAGACCCTGTCAGAAGTTAGCCCCATAGATCTTTCCCTCTTGACCTATTTATTAATTGACTTCTCTTGTTTCCACCTGCTTATTCACAGGGTTAGCACACCTGTTGTTTTTCTATAAATGACTACATTATTTATTAGTCTTAAAGGCAATTTAAAGAAAACCCATGTCCCTGCTATGTTACTGGTTTGCATTACTAAGTACTGCCTAATATTAGTATCAGCAGATTCAGTGTCTGGTGAAGTCCACATTCTTGGTTTTAGATCATCTTCTCTCTGAGTTCTCAGATAGCAGAAGGAGTAAAGGATCTTTGGGGTCCCTTTCAAGGGCCCTGATCTCGTTCATATTAGGAAACAGACAGACATCAATGGTGGGAACATGAGAGTAAGAGAATAATTCCAAAAAATGGGCCCACTGTACAGACCCCCACATGCCTTCTTTTCTAAGAAGCACTTGACCTGCAGCCTGCCTGGCCTAAGTGGACTGGAAACATCACATTCCTCAGCAAACTATGTGATAACTGCAGGAGAAATGCAGACCCCCCAAAATGTTGATACTAGGAACTCAGGTTACCCTGAAGGGGAGATTTTTGTTACCAGATCCTGAAACTCTAGGAGATAAGAATAGTTCTTCCTAACCATAAAAATCTATAAGAATGTATGGTTAAGAATCCAATTAGGACTGGTCAGCATGGTCCAGGGTGACCTTCAGTTACCATGACTGTGGGTACTTGAAAGTCTGATGTCACCCTGCTGTCAGCGAAAAGCCAAGAGGTGGACCTGGGTGGGACTCAGAAATTTTTGGGGGGATCCCAAACAAAACTGGAGTGTAGGAGGGGCACACGGTCCCTTCCCACTCCCTCCTTTGAGAGAGTCCCTTCTCAAAGGAAGAAAATAAAGAGAGCGGTGAAGCCGTTGGACAGTATCACAGGTTTATTTGGGACAAACCTGAGGAGAGGGGCCCAGGGGAGACCTAGACCTGTCTTCAACTTATAGCCTGGGGTAGACACGGGGCATGAGAGGGGGTGATTTCTGCAGCTGGCCCATTCTAGGAGGTTGTCAGGAAAGGGTCTTTTTGTCATCACTTTGAGGTACTCACTCTTCCATGAACCAGCTGTTTTCAGAATTCCAGTCCCAGATAGCAATTTCCTTTCTTTGCTTGGTGCCAGAGTATCGTCTGGGGCTTGGGGTCAGATTGAGTCAAAGGGACACTGAGGTGACCCTTAAGATGGAGATGTATTTCAAAATGTCCTTGACTGTGTCAAGTTCTACCTAATAGTTACTGTCTCAAGTGGGATTTAAATTCGTTCTCCTTGATTTTCATTTTAATTGGCTCTTTCTTGATTTAGTTTGTTACATATCTGTCAAATCCTCTTTCATACAAAAACTTTTTATCAGTTTCTTTAAAAAGTGTTTTTAGATAAGAATACAGTCTAAATATTTGGTTTATTACTTATCTGTTCCTCTGTGGCAGCCCCCTTCCTCACTGTGAACCCTATGTTAAATATTTTTCTGTTTTTACTTCCTATGTGCTCTTAGGAAAAAAAAAAAAAAAAAAAGTTCTTTTTTTTTGGGTTTTGTGCAACACTTATATGAGCAAATTCTTCCCTATGACAAGATCAATCACAGGGAAAAGAGGAAAAGTACAAGATTATATAAAATGATCACAATTATATATAATAAACCTGTATAGAATAATAGAAATAAAGTCATTATTTTCCTTCATAGATGTCATTATTTGAGAAGAGATGGATAAGTACACTTCAATAACGTGTAACATGCAAGGAATCTTTAACATTTGAGACAAAATGCTAAGAGCAAGAAATTAAAGTAGCAAATTTAAAAAACTAGAACTGGGCAGGCTTCTCTTGTGGAAAAGCTATGATAACTTAGAGACTAAAAGAGGGAAGGAGGACTCAAAACAGTGGGTTCAGACTTCAGCGTCCTACAGAGCACGATGCTTTTTTAAGCGCATTGATTTCTGTTTACATCTCCACTTGCTCCAGGTGCTTTCCAGCTCAGCTCTGCAGGTGGCAGCGGCTCTTCCAGGAGGGTTCCAGAGCTCTGCTCAGCATGGGGCTGCGGGGTTCAGTGAAAGCGGCTTCCTATCTGCTGGGGACCCCTGACTTCTACTGTGGAATTCTAAAACGGGACACAGCCAGGCGGATCAGCTCCCCCTCCGCCTCCCAGATCTTTCATTGGCTTCTGCCTCTCCAGAGTGGCCAATCAGAATTAACTACAGCAAATGAGGCGCATGCTACCTCTTAAGATTATCAAAACCAAACCATCTTTCCCAGGGCCTTGATGCATGTTTATATTGAGTTATGAACTACCTCCATTGCAATGATAATTGTAGTGATAATAAAATAAATATTGGACAACTATGTATTTTATTATCGATTGTAAACTTCCTAAGTTTTAAGTTTGTAGGGTAGTTTGTTAAACTTCATAATTTTTAAAAATGTTGTTTGGGAGGATTCATGGGTACACACAAAGCAGTCCCCACGTGATTCGTTTTTTGAATGGGATAGCTTTAAAATAATTCTGTTTCCTGATGTGGTGCTTGCAGGGGCAGGGAAATATGATATCTATGCTCAGTCATCTGCAGTTCCAAAACCATTGTCAAATTAAAGGGAGAAAAGTGTGATGAATTTATACACCATGTGACATGAGAGGCTGCAGACATGACCCAAAGACCCAGAGAAAACTGCTATTTTGTTAGATTTGATGGAAAACAGATAGTCATGTAGAAATGCGATTAGGAAAAATAGTTCTAACTTCTATGGCTCACCTGGGGGAAAAGGAATTCAGTTTCAGTGGCCTGCCTTGGGGGAGCCAGAGGAGCAGGGTAAAGAAGGCCAGGAGGAGATGGGAAAGACTTTCTTTGCTGAGGGCTCTCCAGTGCCTTTCAGTATAAGGAATTCAACATTTTCAAAGGCCACATTTTTGGATATTGTACAGTCTATATAGGCTCCATTACATGCACTTCATGGTGTCTGATTGATATTGTACAGTCATTTGATTTTTGAGAACAAACATTTACAGACAAATACATTAAAACTTAGAGTGGTCTAGATATCTTGCCAAAGTATTGTTTTTCCATCTCCTTAGAAACCTGTAAAGCAATTTTAACTGAGTCATGGTAGGTTAAGGGAAGTACCTTCAAGTTCATTTCACATAGCTGGGTATCAGTATCTTCACTCTTGGTCAAAACATATTCTTTAATCATAAATTTCTTTCATTTTGATCTGCATATCACTGTAAGTATAGAAGAAAAACATAATTATGACAGAAATTTTGTGCAGTGGATTTTTAGGTCTCCTAGCTACCTTCCTTGATATTCTAAAAATGTATTCTCTACTTGAGTGTTGCAAACACCAACTAGATGGAAGGCTCCTTATAATAGAAACAGATTGTTTGACATTTGGTTGTTCTTCATTTCAAAAAAAGTGGTACATGGAAAAAGTTTCACTTTTGAAAAAATTTGGCAAGTGATTTTAGAAAAAAAGTTGGTTTTTCTCAGGGGTTTGGCCAAGTTTAAGTGTTAGACAAAAAAGCTGGGATTGATAATGGAAATGGCAAGAGGTTATTCTTTTCATTTCATCAGTGTTTATAAAAAGCTCAGTTTTCACACCAATACTTGCTGAACAAAAATTAATAGTTTCGCACACTCTATTTACTATAGGAAGGAACTGCAGGAGCCCACTGTTTTTGAAAGTGGGTCCTTACGGCTCTGTACTGTTTAATAAAAAGATAGAAAATAGATTTTGGTGCAAGTTCAACTTCTGGGCATGCCAAAGAAACGACTAGAGTTAACAGCTAAATAAATAAATCGTGTTCAATACCTTGGTTGAGTTTAACAAAATTTATTCAGCTGGTTGAAAAGATTGCTGGGAACCTTGTAGCTAAGGTTTCCAAAATGCAATTGTAAATGTCAAAACGAATCATAACAAAATGTACAACTGTGCAGATTTATGCTTTGCACCAGACATTCCTAATGCATGGAATAGTCACGGAGAAAGCATTGAGTATCAACTGTGAAATTGTACTATAGAGGAAAATACGTTTCTCTATTCCTTTATGATAGAATATTCCAATGGTTCTAGCTATATGAGAGCATTTTTAATTCATAGGTCATGATTTATATGAACCATGCTTGAGAGCTGAGTGGAAGAAATCACTTTTCAATATGCTAATGCTTTGCTGCATTGCTTAGAACAGAGATCCAATAGAAATATAATGTAAGCCCTGCATGGAATGTAAAATTTTCTAGCACCCACATTGAAAAGAATAAAGAGAAAATGTAAGTAGAGTACATTTTATTTAACCCAGAACATTGTTTTCAAAATGTGATCAATAGAAAAATGATTAAGAAGTTTTCACTTGTTACTATTTCTAAATCTCATATGTACTTTATATTGATAGCACATTTCAGTTTGAACTGGCCGTATTTGGAGTGCCCAATAACCACATGTTGGGCAATAAAAGCCTATATTAACACTAAACATTAATAAAATACCTATATTAACACTTCCATTTCTTTCAATATTAGAATTATCTCCATAAAATCATGTACATCTATCATTTAATGATTAAAATTAGAAATTTACTCATATAGGTTGGATATGTCTCTGTGAAATAGATATTTAATCATTAAAAAATGTTCATTTTTTTAAAAAATGGAAATGCTTCATTTGTTTATAATAGATAAGAACTGAGATGTATAATCTCTGTATATCATTTTATGGCAATGGATTACTAATATTTTGAAAAGCTTTTCTCTCCGAATTTCCGTTATACATATAATGTACATATGGTCAGACCACTTCATGGGAGACAATGTGTATGATGGAAATTTCATGAATCCACACGGACCTCATCTTTTTTCAGAGAATTGACGGTGTGTGGGATCCAGGCTCCACTAGCACTAAAATTCGATTTTATTTACCCATTAGTTCTCTGCCAGGATACCTTATCTCACTGACTGACACGGATTTCCCTTCCCTTGTCTGTCACCACCTGCTGTGAGGTAATGAAGTGACCCC
This sequence comes from Sciurus vulgaris, assembly GCF_902686455.1. NCBI lineage: Eukaryota > Metazoa > Chordata > Mammalia > Rodentia > Sciuridae > Sciurus > Sciurus vulgaris. Next base: position 10,542,011 of record NC_136469.1, read on the forward strand.
TCTGAAGACATTGCCTAAGTCAGAGATAACACGTAATATCTGCTAGGGGCAAAGTACATAATGGGCGTGTTTAAGAGATAAGCAATACCTGCACTGGGAGCAAATAAAAGTGGGCAGACATATATTCTATTCCTCAGGGAAGAGACTGGGCGGTATATGGAGGAACGAGGGAGAAATGATGAGCAGGACTTACTCAGGTCATCTTCAGGACCACTAATTAGCTGGTTTGCTAAAAGCAAACAACAAACAAGTAACCATGAGCCAAAAAGTCAAAATCTAAATAGCAAATCTTGGTGCAAGAGAAGAAAACTTGAAATAGCTAAAATATGGCTCATGGGTTGTTTCAGACAGCTTCTTTGTTGGTCTGACAAGAACAATTTTAGAGGAGGAAAAGTTCATTTTGTGCTCATGACTTCAGAGGTCTCAGTCCAAAGACAGCTGACTCCATTGCTCGGGGCCTGAGGTGAGGCCAAACATCATGGCAGAAGAGTGTGGACGAGGAAGGCAGCTCAGGGCATGGCAATCAACAAGCAGCGAGAGCTCCCCTCACCAGGGACAAAATATAAACCCCAAGGGCATGCCCCCAATGACCCAGCTCCTCCAGCAAAATCCTACCTGCCTATGGTTACCACCAGTTCACCATTAGTAATGGATTAATGCACTGATTATGTTAAGGCTCTCATAAACCAATTATTTCACCTCTAAACTTTATAGTATAGTTTCACACATGAGTTTTTTGGGGATACCTCACCTCATATCTAAACCATAACATAGATCAATTTTTAAGCAAGTAAATTTGGTTTTATAAGCAATGGTTATAAACTGAAAATATAAACATCATCTTAAACCATGATCATTTCATTTCCTATGTTCATTTTGTCCCAATGGTGCAGCTATTTACTCTGCTAAACACTTTAAATGCCATTTTAAGTTTTAGATGTTATAAGAATAAGCCACCGTTATTTGAAAATTAAGCATTCCATTGTCTTAAGGTTCATTAAGCACAAATGCTTCATGTCATGGTTGTAATAACAGGTCAAGAATTGGAGCACTTATTTTGAAAATGATATTCTTCTTCTCTGTTATCTATTACTAAAGGGAAATTGAATGAAAGTGACTTTCAACACTTAAAACATAAGCATGATGGTTTGAAAAAGTAATAGATAATGTAATTTGTAAAAAAGAAAAATTCATGGCAACACAATATTAAAATGTTCATTGAAGGAATATCAACTGTCCATTTTAAGTTATAAATCATGACTAGTGAAATTAAAACATAAAGCATGAACTATGCATGATTTTGTCATGACGTAGCACTATATATTGGTCCCATAATTTAATAGTATCTTTGGTACACATCTATTTAAAAGATGCATATAGTAAAACTCCCTTATAGAAACATAATTAAAATCAATTGGCAGATTGCTCACTGTCAGGCACCCATCATCCGCCGTTTGCCTGCCTCTCACCTGTCCGTCACCTGCCTTACACCTGTCCATCACCCAACCCACGAGGTTCACTTCCTGATCGTTTGACAACAGTCAGCAAACTGATCGCTGACCGCCAGTGGAGCGCCAGCTGCCTACTGTTGCCTGGAAGTTCTCTGTCACAGTACCTGCAGGTTCGGTTACACATGACTGCCTCCATTTTGAGACAACAGCCAGCCCTGGCCAAGCTGACTGAGCCCCGTCTCCAGGATTCCTCAGCCTGACCAATCAGTCCCTGCCTCTGGTACCCTCACATCAACTGACTGCTCCTGCTGCCAGGATCCCCGGACCAACTGACTGTGCCCTATCACTGGGACTCCAGAACAACTGATTGCACCTGGCCTCCAGGATCCCACAACCACACCAAACACATCCGACCTCCAGGACCCCTGCCTGACCAACCACATCCCACCTCCAGGACCTCCTGCTGACCAAGTCCACACCCTGAGCTGCAGCTCCCCATTTGCCAACACATTTTGAAGCCAGAGCGGCCATCTTGAATAATCCTGGAAGCCGTAGCTCCGATTTTTAGGTGAGGCAAATCCCATCCTGAGATGCCTGCTGGAGACTTGAAGCTCAATGTCAGGTACCTCTCATGCATCAGGCTACTGAAGACTGGGAGGTTTCATTACTATATGACTGTTATACTGTAGATTTTCTTTTTTCTCCTAATTGAAAAATTTTAAGTTTTTATCTCTTTACTTTTCTTGCTCTCTTTTCCTTTTGTTTACCTGTCCCTCAGAGTCTTTCTCCCTTTTTTGCATGCTAACATCCAATTTATTTTGACTACACTCTCACCCTTTCTATTATCTAGAACTTCTGTATATTCTTTTCTTATCCCATTAACAGCCACATTCTACATCCCTCTACATCCTCTTTGTCTTCCATTAGAAACTGCAGACCTTATTGCAAATCTGTTTGTTTTACCGAAGATAATATTTGAACTCATTCTATTTATTATGACAATTTTGTTATTGTCCTCATAGGGGCTATTTGGTCTAATATGGCATAGTGTCTGAATTGGGCACTGCTACTATTGATCTCCCCTTAAAGAAAGGGTTTTGGAAACCTATAGGGCCACTAGAAGCCTATAGGGGGAAATCTGCAATACCCCATATCTGCAATGCTAGAGGGGAAGATACGTGAACAACATGAAAAAACAAGGGAAGAAAATGATCCAAACAAATCTAGATTCTATATTAATAGAATCCAATGACAGTGTGTTAGAAGAAATGTCAGAAAAGGACTTCAGATTATACATGATTAAAAAGAGGATTCATGAAGCAAAAGATGAGATAAGAGAGCAAATACGGGCAATGAATGATAATACCAATAAGCTGACAGAGCAACTGTAGGAAGCAAAAGATCATTTCAACAAGGAGATAGAGATTCTGAAAAAAAACCAAATGGAAATCCTTGAAAGGAAGGAAACAATAAACCAAATAAAAAACTCAATGGAAAGCATCACCAAAAGACTAGACCACTTGGAAGACAGAACCTCAGACAATAAAGACAAAATATTTAATCTTGAAAATAAAGTTGCCCAAACAGAAAAGATGGTAAGAAATCATGAACAGAATCTCCAAGAACTATGGGACATCATGAAAAGACCAAGTTTAAGAATTATTGGGATTGAGGAAGGCACAGAGATACAAACCAAAGGAATGAACAACCTATTCAATGAAATAATATCAGAAAATTTCCCAAACCTGACGAATGAAATGGAAAATCAAATACAAGAGGCTTACAGAACACCAAATGCAAAAAATCACAACAGATCCACACCAAGGCACATTATAAGAAATTGCCTAACATTCAAATAAAGATAGAATTTTGAAGGCCGAGAGAGAAAAGCAGCCGACTTCTCAACCCAGACTCTAAAAGCTAGAAGGGCCTGGAACAACAACATATTTCAAGCTCTGAAAGAACATGGTTGCCAACCAAGAATCCTATACCCAGCAAAACTAAGCTTCAGATTTGCAAATGAAATAAAATCCTTCCATGATAAACAAAAGTTAAAAGAATTCACCAATAGAAAGCCTGCACTACAGAATGTTCTCATCAAAATATTCCATAAGGAGGAAATGCAAAACAACAATGTAGGTCAGCAAAGGGAGGAACTACCTTAGAGAAAATCCACTCAAAGGAGAAACCAAGCCAATTTAAAAACCAAAAATAAGCCCAAATGACTGGGAATACGAATCAATCTCAATAATAACCCTGAACGTTAATGGCCTAAACTCATCAATCAAAAGACATAGACTGGCAGAATGGATTAAAAAGAAAGACCCAATGATATGCTGCCTGCAAGAGACTCATCTCATAGAAAAAGACATCCACAGACTAAAGGTGAAAGGATGGGAAAAAACTTACCATGCACATGGACTCAGTAAAAATGTGGGGGTTTCCATCCTTATATCAGATAAAGTGGACTTCAAGCCAAAGTTAGTCAGAAGGGATAAAGAAGGACATTTTATACTACTTAAAGGAACCATAAATCAGGAAGACATGATGATAGTAAATATCTATGCCCCAAACAATGGTGCATCCCTGTACATCAAACAAATCCTTCTAAATTTCAGGAATCACATAGATCACAACACAATAATTCTGGGTGACTTTAATGCACCACTGTCACCACTAGATAGATCTTCCAAACAAAAACCAACCAAAGAAACCATAGAACTCAATAACACAATCCATAACCTAGACTTAATAGACATATATAGAATATTCCATCCATCAACAAGTGGATTCACTTTCTTCTCAGCAGCACATGGAACCTTCTCAAAAACAGACCATATGTTATGCCACAAAGCAGCCCTTAGGAAATGCAAAAAAATAGAGATACTGCCTTGTGTTCTATCAGATCATAATGGACTGAGAGTAGAAATCAATGACAAAATAAAAAAGGGAAATTACTCCAACACTTAGAGACTAAATAATATGCTATTGAATGAAACATGGATAACAAAAAACATCAGGGAGGAGATAAAAAAATTCTTAGAGGTCAATGAGAAGGACAATACAACATATCAAAATCTCTGGGACACTATGAAAGTGGTACTAAGAGGAAATTTCATTGCATGGAATGCATTCCAGAAAAGAATGAAAAGTCAACAATTAAATGACCTAACATTACAGCTGAAAGCCCTAGAAAAAGAACAACAGAATAACAACAAATGTAGTAGAAAACAGGAAATAATTAAAATCAGAGCTGAAATCAATGAAATTGAAACATAAGAAACAATTCAAAAAATTGACAAAACAAAAACTTGGTTCTTTGAGAAAGTAAACAAAATAGACAAACCTTTAGCCACAATAACAAAGAGAAGGAGAGAGAAAACTCAAATTACTAAAATTCATGATGTAAAAGGAAATATCACGACAGAAATCATGGAAATGCATGACATAATGAAAGTTACTTTGAAAATCTGTATCCCAACAAAATAGAAACTACCGAAGACATTGACAAATTTGTAGAGACATATGCTCCTCCCAAACTGAACCAGGAGGATATACACAATTTAAACAGATCAATATCAAGCAATGAAATAGAAGAAGCCATTAAAAAACCTACCATCCAAGAAAATCCCAGGACCAGATGAATTCTCAGCCGAGTTCTACAAGACCTTCAAAGGAGAACTCATTCCAATACTTCTCAAACTATTCCAGGAAATAGAAAAGGTGGGTACCCTACCAAACTCATTCTATGAAGCTAATATCACCCTCATACCCAAACCAGGAAAAGACACATCAAGGAAAGAAAATTTTAGATCAATGGTTTTGATGAATATAAATGCAAATATAGATCCTTAACAAACTATTGGCAAGCCATATCCAAAAACATATTAAGAAAATCATGCACCACAATCAAGTGGGGTTCATCCCTGGAATGCAAGGATGGTTTAACATCCATAAATCAATAAACGTAATCCATCATGTCAACAGACTTAAGGATAAGAATCATATGGTTATATCAATTGATGCAGAAAAAGCATTCGACAAAATACAACACCCCTTCATGCTCAAAACACTAGAAAAAATAGGGATAGTAGGAACATACCTCAACATTGTAAAGGCTAGTTATGCTAAGCCCATGGCCAACATCATTCTTAATGGACAAAAACTAAAACCATTCCCCTTAAAAATGGGAACAAGACAGGGATATCCTCTTTCACCACCTCTATTCAACATTGTCCTCAAAACTCTAGCCAGAGCAATTAGGCAGATGAAGAAATCAAAGGGATACAAATAGGAAAAGAGGAACTTAAGCTGTCACTATTTGCTGATGACATTATTCTATATTTAGAGGATCCAAAAACCTCCTCCAGAAAACTTCTAGACCTCATCAATGAATTCAGCAAAATAGCAGGCTATAAAATCAACATGCATAAATATAAAGCATTTTTATGCAAGCAACGAAACATCTGAAAGGGAAATGAGGAAAACAACTCCATTTGCAATAGCCTCAAAAAAAAAAAAAATACTTGGGAATCAGTCTAACCAAAGAGGTAAAAGATCTCTACAATGAACACTACAAAACATTGAAGAAAAAAATTGAGGAAGACCTTAGAAGATGGAAAGATCTCCCATGTTCTTGGATAGACAGAATTAATATTGTCAAAATGGCCATATTACCAAAAGTGCTATATATATTCAATGTAATTCCAATTAAAATCCCAATGATGTACCTTACAGAAATAGAGCAAGCAAGCATGAAATTCATCTGGAAAAATAAGAAACCCAGAATAGCTAACGCAATCCTTAGCAGGAAGAATGATACAGGGGGTATTGCAATACCAGAACTTCAACTATACTACAAAGAAATAGTAATAAAAATGTCATGGTTTTGGCACCAAAATAGACAGGTAGATCAATGGTACAGAATAGTGGACATGGACACAGACCCAAATAAATACAATTTTCTCATACTAGACAAAGATGCCAAAAATATGCAATGGAGAAAAGATAGCCTCTTCAACAAATGGTGCTGGGAAAACTGGAAATCCATATTCAACAGAATGAAAGTAAACCCCTAGCTCTCACCCTGCACAAAACTAAACTCACAATGGGTCAAGGACCTTGAAATCAGACCAGAGACCCTGCATCTTATAGAAGAAAAAGTAGGTCCAAATCTTCAACTTGTTGGCTTAGGCTCAGACTTCATTAACAGGACCCCCATAGCACAAGAAATAAAAGCAAGAATCAATAACTGGGACAGATTCAAACTAAATAGCTTTCTCTTGGCAAAGGAAACTATCAGCAATGCGAAGAGAGAGCCTACAGAGTGGGAGAGAATATCTTTGCCACTCATACTTCAGATAGAGCACTAATTTCCCGAATCTATAAAGAACTCAAAAAACTCTACACCAAGAATACAAATAACCCAATCAACAAATGGGCTAAGGATATGAACAGACACTTCACAGAAGATCTACAAGCAGTCAACAAACATATGAAAAAATGTTCAACATCTTTAGTAATAAGAGAAATGCAAATCAAAACCACCCTAAGATTCCATCTCACCCCAGTTAGAATGGTGATTATCAAGAACACAAGCAACAATAGGTGTTGGCGAGGATGTGGGGAAAAAGGTATACAATACATTGCTGGTGGGGTTGCAAATTAGTGCAGCCACTCTGGAAAGCAGTGTGGAGATTCCTTAGAAAACTTGGAATGGACCCACCATTTGACCCATCTATCGCACTCCTTCGCCTATACCCAAAGGACTTAAAATCAGCATACTACAGAGATACAGCCACATCGATGTTCATAGCTGCTCAATTCACAATAGCCAGATTGTGGAACCAACCTAGATATCCTTCAATTGATGAATGGATAAAGAAACTGTGGTATATATATATATATATATATATATATATATACACACACATACATACAATGGAATATTACTCAGCTATAAAGAAGAATAAAATTATGGCATTTGCAGGCAAATGGATGAAATTGGAGAATATCTTGCTAAGTGAGATAAGCCAATCTCAAAAAAACAAAGGAGGAATGATCTTGCTGATAAATGGATGATGACACATAATGGGGGGTGAGGGGGGCAAGAATGGAGGAAGGAGGGACTGTATAGAGGGAAAAGAGGGGTCTGAGGGGTGGGGGGAAGGAAAAAATAACAGAATGAATCAAACATCATTACCCTATGTAAATGTATGATTATGCAATGGTATGCTGTTATTCCTTGTACAAACAGAAACAACATGCATCCCATTTGTTTACAATAAAAATAAATAAAAAAATAATTAAAACCAATTACCAGTTGATCAGGAATGCTCTGATAGTGTACAAATATTTTTAAACCTCAAGACTAATTCATCTACTGTATGAATGAAAGACTTGCAGCTTAGCTTCTAAATGGAGAAAGAAAAAGAAAGAGAAGGAGAAAGAAAGAAAGAGGGCGGAGGGAGGGAGGGAGGAAGGAAGGAAGGAAGGAAGGAAGGAAGGAAGGAAAGAAGGAAGGAAGGAAGGAAGGAAGGAAGGAAGGAAGGAAGGAAGGAAGGAAGGAAAGAAGGAAGGAAGGAAGGAAGGAAGGGAGGAAGGAAAGAAGGAAGGAAGGAAGGAAAGAAGGAAGGAAGGAAGGAAAGAAGGAAGGAAGGAAGGAAGGAAGGAAGGAAGGAAGGAAGGAAGGAAGATGATGGAAGGAAGGAAGGAGGGAGGAAGAAAGGAAGGAAGGAAGGAAGGAAGGAAGGCAGGAAGGAAGGAAGGAAGGAAGGAAGGAGGGAAGGAGGGAAGGAAGGAAGGAAGGAAGATGATGGAAGGAAGGAAGGAGGGAGGAAGAAAGGAAGGAAGGAAGGAAGGAAGGAAGGAAGGCAGGAAGGAAGGAAGGAAGGAAGGAAGGAGGGAAGGAGGGAAGGAAGGAAGGAAGGAAGGAAGATGATGGAAAGAAGGAAGGAGGGAGGAAGAAAGGAAGGAAGGAAGGAAGGAAGGAAGGAAGGAAGGAAGGAAGGAAGGAAAGAAGGAAGGAAGGAAGGAAGGAAGGAAGGAAGGAAGGAAGGAAGGAGGGAAGGAAGGAAGGAAGATGATGGAAGGAAGGAAGGAGGGAGGAAGAAAGGAAGGAAGGAAGGAAGGAAGGAAGGAAGGAAGGAAGATGATGGAAAGAAGGAAGGAGGGAGGAAGAAAGGAAGGAAGTAAAAGAAAAGAAAAACTTAAGAAAATGGTTTTAACTCTGTGATGATATTTGAAACCTGTGTTTGTGTAATGGTCTCAATTCCACCAGGTCCCCCTGCCCCTAAGCCAGGAGTAAGGAGGTCCCAGAGGTTCACACATGAAATGATGTAGGGACTTGTAAAAAGCAATGATCCACAAGGGACATTGAAATCATCTAGTGTAAACACCTTACTTCGTGATTCCAGAGGGTTTGGTGACTTTTGCCAACTAACATGCCTTTGAACTCAAAAAGTCTACATTCACTTCTTTTCCATTAAAGGAAAATTGCAATCGCCTTTGAGGAATTTGCTCGACTACTAGGAAAATGTGTTTTTGGTGGCTAAACCTACCAGTTCCAGGAAAGCAAGTGGACCCAACTCTTTTTTTTTTTTTTTTTTTTTGGCCAGAGCTATTTAACCAGGCAGAGGCACATTTTGTGATGGTGAGAGTCAGCACCAAGGACTGTCCTGCTTACTGTGGAGGGGAAAGCCCTCTCTTTTCTGCTGGTTGGAGCGAGTGAAGATGTGAGACCTGAGGTTTTAGTGGTCCTCTTGCACACGGGCAGGAGAGAACTAGTGTCTTAGGAAGGACAACCTGTGCCTGCTGCTGCTGTGGCGGCTACTTCTCATCTCTCCAACCACTGCATTCCGAGGCCCCTGCTGCTGGACCTGAAGCCAGTCCTACATCCAGACTTGGTAATTAGGGGAGAACGTAAATTCTCCTTGTGACTTAATAAAGTTTGGTTTTGGCCTTCTGTCTGTTTTAATTGCAGGAGTCCTAGTTGTTGAAGGTCTAAAGAGTTACAAATCTTTCCAAGGTCAAGGTCTTAAAATGATCCCCACTTTTAGTGTATGTCAAGGGTTAGTATAGGGGCCAGAATCTTGTCTCCTACCTTTTAGTTTACTTGTTTTGCCTGAATAAAATACTGTATCCTTCAGTTATCTAGGTCACTTCTGGAGAACGGAATGTCAGCTGTACAAGGACTTTCCGTCTGACATCTGGGTATGGGATTTGCTTTATCTGTTGTAAAGCACATATGTGTCACTGTCAAACCATGTAAAAGCCATATTTTGGGAATCTTCCAGAAAAAAAAAAAAAAAAAAAAAAAACCTTTGCATATGAGGAGAGTAATAGTCTAAGAAACAACAGGCAAGTAATAAATTCAGAAAGTACGTGGTTATGTGGTATTAGAAAGAAAATGAACTTAATCTTCAGAAGCTGCTAAGACGTTGGGGTTGTTTGTTATAGCATCGTGTTTCAGTCTATGGTGATGGACATACCCCAAACTGAGTTCCTTCGTTTTCTCTGAAAGTCTTTATTTCTTCCTGCTTTGTCTCTGTCTCCCAGGCAAAAATCTACGTGCAATCTTTCAGACCCAGTCACAGGGAACTATAAAATCTTTTCCTGGGAAGCAGCCCTCCCCAAACCATTCCTGGGGTGCAGCCTGTGCCCTGCAGTCTCTGGGGACAGCTGCAGTCAGGGCCTCAGGCCCCTGTGCTCTTCCTGTCCTTCATCCTAGCCAGGTGCTTCACTCAGAGGCCTTTGGATCAAGGGCCCGGATCATGGCTTTTCAGGTGTGTTTGCTGAGGCTGCCTTTTACTGGTGTGGGGGAAATCCTAAGAGACCTCTTTCTCTACTCTATCTCAAAACGACATTTTTTCTGGTCCTACCTGCCTTCTCTCTTTTCCTGGTTCCCTGGGTCCACAAAACGACAGGATTGTCATGCTGGAGGCGCCATCAGCGTGAGATGATCTCCAGGCATGAACTTTCTCTGGAGCCATTCCACATGGGAGGAATGAAACTTGGGCGAGTCCGTACTTGCTCCGGTCCAGCCTCTTGCTTCACTTGTTCAGTGAGTAAAGACTGAGCGCCCTGTTCTCCCAGTTGGTTACGCTGATGCTGGGCAGCTCAGCTCTGTTCATCTCAGGCCAGCAGCTGACCATCGGCTCCTTCAGCTAGGCAGCCCTCCAGAATAATGCTGGGACAGATTAAGAGGAGAGTGAGATGGTTTCCACACTTCTCTTCCTGTCGCCTGGCACTGGCAATGTTATCTCTCACCTGGATTAGCGAAACTGGAAACTGTTGCCCTTTCTCCTTCCCGTTCCCCCTCCTGTTTAATGACGTCTATTCTATCCTCTCTCCCTCTCTCCCTCTCTCCTCTCTCCCTCTCTCCCTCTATCCCTCTCTCCCTCTCTCCTCTCTCCCTCTCTCTCTCTCTCTCTCTCTCTCTGTCTTTCTCTCTCCCTGTCTCTCTCTCTCCTTTTCAGTACTGGGTATTGAACCCAGGGGCACTTAGCCACTGAGTCACATCCTCAGTCCCCTGCTCCTCTTTTTTATCCTCCTTTTTATTTTGAGACAGCATCTTGCTAAGTTGCTTAGGGCCTCACTAAGTTACCGAGCGTGGCTTTGAACTTGTGATCCTCCTGCCTCAGCCTCTTTAGCCGCTGGAATTACAGGTGTGAGCCACTGCCACTGCTCCTGGCTTTAACTATGTCTAGTCTCAAAACAACCTCAATGATCTCATGAAAATACAGGTCAGATCATGTTATTTCTTGCATCAAAGTCCTGCAGGGGCTTTTCAGGTCCTGAAGTAAGAGCTAACATCCGGGGAGGATTGGCGAAGCCTGGGTGGCCTGCACACTGCGCCCTTTCTTTCACTTCTACTTCCTCTGTCAGGACCTCTGACCTTTCAGAAAAGTGCCTTGCTGGTGCCCTCACCTCCCCCGGGTCTCATGCAGATGTCACCTGCTCAATGAGTTCTGCACCATCACCTTTTCAAAACTTCAGCACAGCCACCCCACCCCCACACTTGAATCTCCTCAATTGCTCTATTTTTTTTTTTTTTCACTACTATGCCTACTTTCTATTATTCTCTATCTTTTGGTTATTAGTTAGGTGTATCGCCTGTTCTCCCAACTCAAAGGGTATGCTTTATGCAGGTGCAAATTTTATTTTCTTTATCAACTTTCTTCACTAATGAAGTCCAAGTCCTAGAACAGATATTAGCCTGGAAGGGGTGCTTAATAAATGTTTTTGAATGCATGGATGAGTTGAAGTTTTGTCTGTAAACCAACAAGGTGGTGATGTGATGGTCCCACGTTAGGATTTGGAAGCCGTGTTCTAGGCACTGCCTGTTTCCAGTATTCCTTGTGCTACCACTTGCCAGACCAGTGTGTGACGCCTGCTAAGACCCACAGTGCTCTCCAGACTGCCTGTCCTCTGCTCTTCCAGATCCACCTACCAGAGTAACTCTTGGCAGCCTTAATTCCTTTTCCTAAAGACCATTCTACATTGAAGAGTAATTTCACAAACCAGTGACGATCAGTGGTTCATAAGACATAATGCAGCATGCTTAATTTTCAGATTTATTTACTGTCTAGCCCAAAGGAAGCCTTCGGAAGCAATTTGTCAGTAATGCGGGACTGGAGGGGGCACGTTTTGAAGATCAATGGTCAGGTCTCCAGTGGCAACTTATTAGCAAGTCGTGCATAAGAAGAGGTAAATGTATAAGCAAATACATGGGTAATCAGAGTCTTTTTTGCTTAAGGTAGAAGAACAAACTTGGAGTTTTGGATACTCTTAGTGAACCATTTTACACAATCCAAGGGAATTTTAATATTAATTTATGAATTCTAGGAAAATTCAACCATGTATGTGAAGCTATTCTATATTTTATTCATAATAAATATGTTTGGGCTGTGGTTGGGGCTCAGTGGTACTGTGTTTACCTTGTATGTATGAGGCCCTGTGTTCAAACCCCAAAACAAAGTAAGAATGGAGGAAGGAGGGACTTTATAGAGAGAGGTGGGAGGGGTAGGGGGAAGGAAAAACAACAGAATGAATCAAACATCATTACACTATGTAAATGTATGATTACACAAATGGTACGCCTCTACTTCATGTACAACCAGAGAAACAAGTTGTACCACATTTGTTTACAAAAAAAACCCATAACACATATGTACATGCATGTACATATAAAATAAATTATAGAAAAGAAAATGTTTTATTTTAATTAATTTGATAGTATACTCAAGAAATTGGATTTGACCAAATAAAAAGATGGAGGAAATCCAGATAAAATCCACTCTATATTTCTCCTATCAATTAAAAAGACTATTTCATATGTTAATATAATTGTTCACAGTGTGAATTAGCACATTTTTGTAACTGGGCCTGGCTAGTGGCGAACACCCTTTGGTCCCAGCTAGTTGGGAGGCTGACGCAGAAGGATCACTTGAGCCCAGGAGTTCTAGATCAGATGGATCAGCAAGTGAGCCCCCTCTCTAAGGGTGGAAAGTGATAACTTGAAAAAAGTGAAGATTTGTATTAACATTGTGAAGATCAGTGAAATGTCCTGAACAACCAGACTGGATGCATGAAAACCTTTCTCAAAAATCGTGTCTGCTTTATTAGAATCTATAATAAAGGAAAAAATTAAAAATTCAGACCATTGTCTCTTTCAGAAAAAGCAGAGAAATTAGTTTACACAAACTCTTTACTTTGTCCCATCTCTAAGCACTAACACAGATGTCAAACGTGAGATTTCCCATAACGCTGATTGATTCTACCCATCTCAACAATATTCCTCTCCATAGATGGCGGCACAATGGGTTTTTAAAAAGCTGTTGTTTTGAGTGATGATCATTAAGGGAAGGAGTATGACATTTCAAGAGAATCTTAGCATTTCTGTAAAATGTAAGATTAGCTTGTGATGGTGGAAAGAAATGTATACCACCATCAAGCACATGAAGTCTTTATAATACAACCTCAGATGTTTGATCATAAGAGAAAACCTGGAGAAAGATCCTTTTAAAGTATTTTGTGAATTTAAGAAAGAAAAAAAATGTTTCTCAGCGTTCCCACAGTCCTGAAACACAGAGAAGTCACTGCGGCAGGAATTGTCTCTGCTGATGTAGATAAATGTGGCCTCATTCCAGCAGATTCTGTTTTCCCTTTTATCCAATTGAAAACCTTCCACAAGTTTTTACCATAAGCTGTCAGACATAGCGCAAATATTTCATAAACCTTAGTGGGCTTATTTAGTTTTCACCAATTTTAGCCTTTCAGGCAGTTTACTTCATGGTTTAAAATGCTTTCCGCCTCCCTTCCTTACTGTAGAGTGTGCAATACAGATGTTCCTGTTCTGCAAGCCTAATGTTAAGATACCTCCCAACCCATATGCTGATACCTGTCTGTGAATTTCAGAGTATGGAGTGCATTGGGAAGGTGGATGAGGTAGCTGTGTTCTTGATGAGCAGTTTGTAGCTAAAATCCCCCAAATAAATCAGCTTTTTAAAAATTTTATGATTCTAATATTTAATTTATGCCTATGCTGTCTGCTAGTCATAATAAAATAAATAAGGAAAAATCTGCTATAAACATTATGTAATGAAAACTCTTTGGAACTTAAAAACCCTTTTCTGTTTTAATATGGCATTGCTCTAAGCTACCTAAACTTAGAGTGTATTCAATCCCCCCTTTTATATAATAACCCTCATAATGTGAGGCATTATTTTGTTACGATCTTACAGACAGAAAGTTGGTGAATTACCCATAGCCTGGTATTTACTGAATATCCAAAATGATTTCAAACTTAGATACAATGATTCCAGAGTCTGCACCCCTAACTAATGAGCCAATTGTTTATTTGGGTAAAATATAAATAAAGAGATGATATCAAAATAGGAATAAGTAGCAGGAAGTTGGAGGTGAAGGACTTAGAGCAGAAGATTCAGTGCTCAGTGGAAACCAGGTTAAGAATGGAAATGACAAAACTGAATGCAAAAAATGCTGAGGAATGATAAAGCAAGGAAACTCATAACAAAAGCATTAAAATTTAACTTGAACGAGATCGCCAAAAAGAAATAGACTGTGCTAAGATAATATATGAAAAGAGGAAAAGCTTAGTGAAGTTGCAGGATGATGTGCAGGACTTGACACACTGATCTAATTCAGAAGCAGAAAAATGACACAGGGTCAGGGTCCCAGGTCCCTCTCTGGTCTCTTCATTCACTTATGCCGAATGTATTCTATGCCCCAGGCACTGAAGATTCGAGGGTCAGAAAGCAGCCCCATCCCTCCCCTCCCTCAGCTTGTGTCCTCAAGGAGTAGATGAGGGAGATGGACAATAAGCACATTTGTTAAGTAAAACACAGTACATGAAGCGCAAGCTGTGGAGATAGAGCAGAAGAGTGGAGAACTGGGAGACTGCATTTCTAAGTGGCGTGTCTACAGAACGTCTCCCCACATAGGCTGTGTTTCAGAAAAACATTGAAGAGGCTGTTTGGAGATCTGGGAGAAGAACATTTTAATCATAAAGAAGTGGAGGTGTAATTTCCCTAAGCCTAAACTCCTCTGAAGAAAACACAGAGGCCAATGTGACTAAAGCTGCAGTGAGGATGTATTAGTTTCCTGTGGCTGCTATAATAAGCATGCACAAATGGAAAGGCTTAGAACAGCAGAAATCCCTTCTCTTGAGGTCTGGATGCCAGAGTTCCAAAATCAAGGTGCTTTCCTGCGGAGTTTCTAATGAAGATTCCATTTCCTATTTTTCAGATTCTGGTTTCTGCAGATGTTCCTGGATGTGTGGCCACTTGCTCATTCCTTGCCTCTGCCTTCACACTGCCTGCTGCTCTGTGGTTTGCTCCAAACTCTCTCTGCCTTTTTAAAAAATTATTTTTAAAAATTTTTTACAGATTGCATTTTGATTCATTGTACAAATATGGAGTAATCTTTTCATTTCTATGGTTGTGCACAATGTATATTCATACCATTCACGTAATCCTACATGTACACAGGGTAATGATGTCTGCCTCATTGCACCATTTTTCATATCCCCCCCTCATTTCCCTCTGCATAATCTAAAGTTCCTGCATTCTTCTCTCACCCCCCAGTCCCTCACCCCCAATATATATCATCATCCACTTATCAGGGAAAACATTTGGCCTTTGGGGTTTTGGGATTGACATTTCACTTAGGATGATATTCTCCAATTCCATTATTTCTCTGCAAATGCCATAATATTAGTCTTCAACAAGACTCCCAAAACACAAGAAATCAAAGCAAGAATCAATAAATGGGATGGATTCAAACTAAAAAGCTTTTTCTCAGCAAAGGAAACAACCAATAACGTGAAGAGAGAGCCTACAGAGTGGAGAAAAATGTTTTCCACATGCACTTCAGACAGAGCACTAATCTCCAAAATTTATAAAGAACTTACAAAACTTTACACACAAAATACAAAGAACCCAATCAATAAATGGGCCAAGGAACTGGAAAGACACTTACAGAAGAAGATGTACAGGAGATTAATAAATATATGAAAAATTCTTCAACCTCTCTAGTAATTAGAGAAATACAAATTAAAACAACCCTAAGATTTCATCTTACTATAATTAGAATGGCTATTATCAAGAACACCAACAATAATAAGTGTTGGTGTGGATGTGGGGAAAAAGGCACACTTTCACATGGCTGGTGGAGTTACAAATCTGTCATTTTCTTATAAGGACACATAGGATAGCTTTTATGGCTCACCCAGATATTCCAGGATAAACACATCTTCTCATGACCCTTAGCACTCGCAGATTCTAGGGATTTGAATTGATAGCAGGAGGGCTGGGAAGGAGAGCAGAGGTTGAACACACTTGATTATACTGGCTTCCATTCGAGGAAGATGCAGTCAATGGCTGTTTCTGAGGCTTACTGACATTATCTGTCTAACATTTTTAAAGACATGTTTCTTTGTGTCGAGTTGAGAACAGACGCAGGAGGACAAGAGTGGGAGCAGGTGACCAGTTAGGTGTCCTATTGCAATCATCTGGGTGACAGAGGTATGTTGGGTTGCTGGGAGCTGGGCAGTAGCAAAAATAGCGAGAATGCTTGCATTCAAGGCTGTGGGTGTGGTGGCACACGCCCGAAATCCCAGTGACTCAAGAGGCTGAGGCAGGAGGATTGCACGTTCAAAACTGGCCTCAGCAAATAGCAAGACCCTGACTCAAAATTTAAAATAAAAAAGCACTGAGGATGTAGCTTGTTGATTAAGTATTCCTGGTTCAATACTTAGTACCATTTTAAAAAATAAAAGAATGGTTTCCTGCTAGATACTGTTTGAGGGCAGTGCTGACTTCTCAAGGACTCTGATTGTACTTTGAACTTGTGAAAACCTTGGTGGGAGCAACCTGGGAGCCCTGGTTCCAGGGAAAATATCCTCAATGTGGAGAGAAGTGACAGAAGAGAGGCTTTTGACTTTTCCCAGTGGTCAGAAAGTCAAGTTCCCACATCTGACAAAATATATGAAAACTCTTGAACTTGAACTTGGCCATGACATCTCAGGGGAAACCACACCAGAAAGCCTATCTTCCCTCTGGTCTGCGGATTGAGCTAGTAATTGAGTACTTAGCACTGAGTGCCCCCAACAGATTCAGAATCCCAAGTCATTCATGATTTTTTATTTTTTTAAATTTTTTTTATTTAAGTTCAGTGAGCTTAAGGAATAGGGTTGGATAGGACCTTAGCAACAAATCCGGAGCATCTTCAGAGATTCCTTTCAGGTTAAAGCATTGCTGGATTGGGGGAAATAAAGAAAAGCTGAAAACCGGTGGCATGTTAGTAAAATTCAAGCCACAGATTTGTTTTGTTTACACAAGAAAATGTTTCAAATTTTAGTTGTTGTCTACAATTCAAAATTGGTCATGTTCATATAAAAGTCTGAGTTCTAATGTAAAAATTTCTTTTCCCAGAAACTAGTGCTATTGGCCCCTTTCCCACATAACACCCCTGCGTTAGGGCCTGTCAGTGCACCCTTCCACAGAGTCCTCTCTTCTTTCTTCTTCTTTGGTGAATTTGTCTGGAGCTCTTTGCCTTCCTGTTCCACCTGGCTGCTTGGTAAGAGGCACTAAAGAACCGGCACCTTGGAATGTCCCTTCTTCTTTGTGAGTCTTCTATTCACCTCTTACCTTTGTTACATGCTTCATTTCTAGGATTCCCAAATCTGCCACTTCTTGATTTAGTTCCTCATTTAGTGGAGAATATTTGCCACAGTTTGAGAACCAACTACAAAGTTTGGAGGGAGCACAGTGCTCCAGAAAGACTTCTCATGGAGCGAAGGGAAAGAGCAAATATTGGCAAAAAATACTGACCAAATTAGATTGTTTTATCATGTGCATATGTGAATACATAGCAACCAACCTCACAATTATGTATGGCATCACAATGAAAACTATGGAAGAAAAAAGACTTCCTTCACTACAGACACCAATTATAACTTTGGAAGCTTCCCAAAACAATCCTCAGTTTCGATAGTTTGTTAGAAGAACTCATAAAACTCACTGAAAGCCATTTTACTTGTTGTTATGGTTTGTTATGGGGAAAGAATATACATTAAAATTAAAGAAAGGAGCTAATAAGGTGGAGCCCAGGGAAAGAGCAAATGCACAACTCTTTGCTTTCTCCCTAGGGGCCAGGACCTACTGCTTTCCTGGCACCTGTCTGACCACATGCTGGGAGTGTTACCCACCACAGAAGCTCACAGTGTTTGGATTTTATTGATGTTCCATCATACAGGCATGATTGACGGATTGATTGCATACGTCCCTGATCTCAGTCTCTAGCTTGATGTTGTGTGACCCAAAACCCTTGGCCTAAATTGCATCGTTGGCCTTTCTAGAATGGCCAGATCCACCCTAAATCACATCATCAGACCTTGCTGCATGACCCAAGGCCCTCAAATAAACAAAGACACTCCATCAGACATAAAATTCCAAGGGCCCAATATTACCTTTCAAAAGCTGAGGGCAAAGGTCAGACAATCTGGGCAAGGCTAAGTTCATTATTACACACTTCTACAGTAACTGTTTAAGAATAGTACTTGGGAGAAAAAGAAGACAGAAAATCATTAAAATGCATATTGATTGCTAATTTGACACAGTAGAGAATTCCACCCTCTCCTTCCTCCCTGTTCCAGTCACATACATTTTTCACTCAGAAGGCATTACTCCAGCTTTTAATGATGTTTTAAGAATTCTGATACCATTCTGACTCTTGATCAATTATAAATGACTTGCTTTTGCTCTCTGATGCTTTTAGAAATTTTCTCCGCATCTCTAGTATTCTGAAATGTCATGATTATGAGCCTTGAAGTGAGCCTTTTTTCATTCATTATATTAGAATTTAGTTGGTCTTTTTAAATTTGGAGCCTCAAGTTTAAGTTACGAAACACTTACTTGTTTGTATTATTTCCTTAATAATTCTGGCTCCTTCATATTCATTATTTTCTCTTTCTGGAAATCTTAGTTTTCAGAAAACAAACTTTAACTGGTCATCTACTATTACCTTTTTCCATTTTATTTCATTTTTTTTGTGTGTGTGTGTGTGTGTCTTTCTTTGTATTTCTTTTTTTTTTTATTGAGAAGGTTTTCATTTGATATCTCCATAGAGAGTGGTAATTTTTTAAAATTTTAATCTCTACTGATAGAATTTTATTTTGAAAACATTTTATTTGCTTTCTGAATATTCTTTGTGATAGTATCCTGGATTTTTCTTATTTTTCTTAACACTTGAGGATATTAGATCTAGAATTTTTGAAGTTCTTTTTCTTGCTCTTTGCATTATCTTCTAAGGTTTTGTTGTTCATTTGTCTTATTCCTAATGATTAATGTAAGTGGCTTCCCTGAAACTCAGGGAACTTTGTACAGTTTATTCTTGTTTACTATTAAGACATTAAAATCATTTTTGGAAGATCTGCATGAACTTGTGGTGTTTCCTGACTTCTGAGTCTCCTTGCAAAGGCGATCAGATAGGAATCCTGCCTTTTTACTGGGAATACTCTGTTTGCCAGTTTTCATATGCCTTTCTCTTGAGGGGTCGGGTTGCAGGAGGAAGGGAGGACCATGAGCTTATACTGGGGAGGAAGGGCATCAGGAGAGAAGCACCCACAATTCAGCCCGTGAATTTTAATATCACAACCATCCTCAATAATACAGAGCATCTCCTGGAACGGAAAGTGTGTGATTCAATATTCCCAGGGAGTGAACTCCAGTCTCTCCAAAGGGGAAAGTGGGGAAGGGCCTGCTCACTTGTCCTGAGGGAATCTGAGAACGAGGATCACTCTGGAAACTGCTCAATAATCCTTCCTGTACTCAGTTCCTGACAGGTCCCCTGCCTGAGAGGTGCCCGGCTTCTCCAGATCTTGAGTCTGAGGCTGCTGGGTGATGTGCCTTCTGTGCAACCCTCGCTCCATGTGCGTTCAGTGTAACATTCTGCTTGTGTAACTGGCCTAATTGTCTATCAGTTCTTCAACTTACAAAATGTGGTTGACAGCTCTTGTCTCCTGTCTGCTACAGTGTTCTTTCTGCCCTGTTCTCTTTTTCCTTGTGGTATGGCTCCAGTGTTTAAAAACTCATTTATTGATATTTAGTTGTAGTTTCATCCGATTCTAGAGAAAACTATATATCTAGCTTCCCAAGCAAGGCCCGAAGTCTGGATCAACTACTAACCAATGGAATAGCAACCTCCAACTAAGCAGTAACCATTGTATTACCACCTCTATTTTTTTTTTTTTTTTTTAGTTCAAAGACTGGGTTAATAAATTACATTCTAATTGCATACTACAGGATTGTGTATGTAACAAGAAATAATTCTTAACGTAATGATAGTTTTATACCACATAATCTGGGAGTATTTATTGTCAAAGTTTATATATATATATATATATAAATATTTATATATATATTTATTTATTTTAGAGCATTACACACATACATCTCCTTATTCACATCCACACATTCCACTAGTGTTATAAATCACACTTAATACTCAGCAAATTCTTTGTAAGGGGGATCGTTGACATGGTTATAGAAAATTGAAAAACAAGAGAGAGAGAGAGGGGGGGGGAAAAGAAACATTGAAGTAATTCATTGTTCAGACAGCACAGAAAGCCCCCCTCCACCAGGTTGGGGAGGTCTCACGAGGAGATGCCAAGCTGCTGGAAATGAGAAGCCTGAGCAGCCCAGAGAGAGGCAGCTGAGATCTGAGATTGGACAGAGGACACAGACACCGGGGAGAGGGAGACAAATCAAATCCTGCTGTTCCTCCTTGTGCCACTCAGTGTCCTTGTACCTCCCATCCACGGAATCCAGCAGGAGACCCCCTACCTCGGAACAGAACTGGGGAAACGGGGCCTCCAAGTCTTCCACACCCAATGCAGAGCAGAGCAGGGACAGCGCTGTGGACATTCAGGTCCAGCATGAGAACAGACTCTCACAAGATCCCATTACCTGCCCTGAAGAGAGGATGGTTGAAACTGCTGAATATTCACGCTCGAAACACACCCCAAAATCAAACGCTGAAAACAACAAATCTTAAATCATGCAGAAACCTTGGGAAAGTGCAGATAGGTAGTCCATTAAATTTTTAGAGAACTGAGGGTGTGTGTGTGTGTGTGTGTGTGTGTGTAGAGAGAGAGAGAGACAGACAGACAGATGGACAGAAGAGCAAGTCCAGGAGCACCTCAGGCTGCACTGTATTGTCATCTTGCCCCAAATCTTGCTTTTGATCTACATATTTCTTGCATTCATTCAACAAATACTTGTTGGGAATTTATTGCGTATCAGGAACTAAAATTGTCACTGGACTCAGTATAAGAAAGACATGGCTTGGTTCCTAGGGACCTAAGACATCCTTTCTTTCATAAACATACCTGTCTTGAGTCTTCTCCCTTACCATTCTCTAGAATTAAGCTAGTGTAGTAGAGAGCTGGAACCATTGGTTATTCATTCTGCTGTAATATTTTCTGACAGTGTCTGCCACATACCTGATACTTAATAAACATTTGTTCCACTGAATTGAGTAACAGCAAGGAATGAGACACCCTCTTTGGGTCTTTGTTTAGAGTTGCTGGGCAATAAAAAATGAGAGAGTACCAGAATGCTAGTTCTTGGAAAGTTGGAAAAAGATATCTGAAATTAACACAACTTTTTAGCTTTGACATTGTAAGGGATTTTTGATAGAATTCCTTAATGGGAGATTCTACAATTACGTCATACGTTGCTATGGACAGGTAAGTGAACTGTTTTCTTCCATTGAGAGTAAATAGGTCATTTGTTATCCTGAACTTTTTGAGGGGTGCCTTTTTCTGTTATTTTTAATATATTCATTATGAAATAGGATGATGCAAAGTAATCAGGACGGTCTCTGTTTTTTTTGAGGAAGCATCTCAACTATGAGACAGCAGATGTGGGATTCTGGGTGTGAGTCTTGTCAGTGACAGCTGGCACACACTAAATGCCAAGTTGGAACAGGCAGCCAAGTGACCAAAGTATTCGTTTTCTTCCTCTCTAATTTATGCAGGTCTCCCTGAAGCTGCATGATCTGAAAAGACCCTGCCTTAATGACCAAGACATTTTGTATGAATGGAGGGTCTAATTATGACACTGTTCGTTCCATAGAGATCTCTTTATTCTGTTTGTGAAGGTGGTCTTGTGTAGGGAAATAAAAATTGATTTCTTCGTGCAGAAAAGAAAACAAAAATAAATACTAAAAATCTGGCCACGTTTGAAACCAGATGAGAACCAGGTTGCTCTAAGAGCGCTACTTAGTGGTTAGCAGGCACGCACGCGTTTTGCATGTTTCTCCTGAGCACTGTCAAAGGCAGGCGCTGCTCAGGCCCCACACCTCCCTCCTGCTTCAATGGCTGCAGTTGGCAAGAAAGGATGAAATCCAGCCACCAGGTGCCTGTGCCTTCTCTGCTCTTTGTTTCTGGTATTTTTCTTCAAGCAGCTCACAAGCCCCAGGTGGCCCCAGGTAGAACACACTGCGCACAGTGGGGGCCTGACTTCAAGCTCCTTTTACCATTTACAACTATATTGCTGACTGTGCATTTTTGAAAAGGTCTTAAATTGGTAACTGACAAAGTTATATATAAAATAGTAAGACTTTGATGTTCTTGTTTTCTTCCCTCTGAAGTCTGCAGTGGACTGAATGACCTTCCCAAGGGCAACTTTTATTAGGAACCAAATGGCTTTTGCCTTCCACAGATATTTTTTCAAGCTTTATATGTGTAGGTAACTCCAGAGGCAAGCTTCCTGGAAACAGGCACCCCTTTGTGACCACATACTCATAATTCTTGATAGTCAAAACCATTGAAAGGAGGCTTAAAAGATCACCATTTCTTTGCTCTGAAATAACCTTTAATTACGGTTGGTAATTATTGACTAAAAGTATTTTGTATTTATGGATGACAGTTGAAGTATCTGTCTTGTATAATTCTTCATAGGGAATTACAGCTTCTTATACCTTGTAAAGACATCCGATCATGACCATAAAATGAATTAGCAATTTTAGAAAATGGAGAATTAAAATTTCTCAAAAATAAGTTATGTTGGACCTCTTTGAGGGATATATATCGACATCCCACACACAATCTGTTGCTCACGTTGGTTTCTGCCCTTTCCCTTGCTTTGGGATTTCTGGACTTTGGCAGTTGCTCCTTTGGGAAGAAGTGACTAACCCCTGAGTGACTTGCCTTCACATTTTCCTGTTCATTCATGGTGCGCATAAAAATCCTCCCTTACTAATTCCTCCATGACCAAGTTGTAACTTGGACAATATTTTACTGAAGATTCGGAAATGATGGGTGGAGAGTGCAATTCTGATTCTTGCATCTTCAGTGGGCTAACCTAGGAAGGGAATTCAAAGGCAGGGTATTGATATGATAATTTTAAAAACTGCCATTTTCATTCATTGAAAAACAATGCATGGATACACTCACCCCAAAAATGGCTGCTTTGACCTCCTGGGACACGGCCTTGTGGCTTTCCATTCCAGTGGGAGATGTCTGAGGCAGGCTGCATGCTGCACCAAACACAGTCCAATTTTTTTCTGAGCCACTAAGACCAATAGAAAATAGTGCTCTTTGGAAACCAACCAAACTTATGGAAGGACAAAATATAGACCCCAAATAATTACTTTTTTATTAATGATTGCCAACACTTTTTTGACAGTAAATAACATTTATATATCTAAGCTTTCATTTAGTTATAATTATCAGTTTTTTTGATATTTATTATTTAAAATAATGATTTTTTTTCACTTGCCCATTTAGCCTAACTAGCAACTTTAAGGGATACAAGTATAATAAATTTATACCTGATTTACAATCTGTTACTCTTTTGTAGTTTTATACCTTTATTTCCAGGAATTTCCCCTGTGTTTGAAAAAAATGGAGCTATGGCCATAGATATAAGAAAGAAGTGCCATAATATAGATAATAAAAATGTGATGCCTTCACAGTTCCTTAGATACAATAAAGTTAAAAAAGATAGAATACACATTCATACACAATTAAACATTTATCTTTAATACTCTCAATATATCTAGACTTATAATGCTTGGAATTTGAATGTTCAAAAATAGTGTGTATATTTCCAGAATCTATGCTATATCTTAAGAATTATTTTAGTGACTTATGGTAAAATGTGTGCAGAGTGATTTCTGATAATTTTACTGAGATAGGATTTTCACATTTTTTAACATAATTAAAAATAACAAATACTTTAAAAGGAAGTAAATATAGGGGGTTTGCTACATATTGAACTTGAATTTTCATTTTGTAACCATTCAAAAAATAATGAAGGGTTGGAGATGTAGCTTTGGAGATGTAGCCTTAGCATGTGTGGGGCCCTGGGTTCAATCCCTAGTACTGCGAAAAGTACTGGAAAGAATAGTACTAGGAATAAAAGAGGAAAGTAATTGTGACAATGTGTTAAAAAAGACTGTGATTGTCTAAAGAAGATGCAAACAATTTATCATCTTATAGATAATCAAATGTCAAAGAAAAATACATAGATATTTTCTTTCTTCTTAACTATATTTTCTTGATTATAGCCATAGGTCATTTTAAGACAAAAGATCAGTTTCCCAATTCAGATTTATAATCCTTTGTGTCTTTCAGACAGTACCATCCAACAACTAAGGCTTGATGGGCTATTTTAACATTATATTGAATTCCTCCACATTAATTTCCATTTTAGTGATATACCTTAGAAATCACTTAGTTACTGTCATGCTCAATGGTCCAGTACGGACTGGGTCCCTACAATGCACGCTGAATGCCAGCCTCAATCTGACGCTCCCTGTTCTTACAGAACAAATAACAAGGGTGATCAAACTTGCCAGGATCTTGCCAAACCGTAAGTTCATATTTGAGATGAAAATTAATAATGACCAACCATTCTCCTATGTGTTTTGGAGAGTAATTAGCCATAATTAAATGAGCAGCTCCCTTTTGCACTTACCCTGCACGCTTATCCTGAAGCCCTGCTTGTGGGTTGCAGCAACTGCATGCAAATGAAGGCACCCTGTGCTCTCTAAGCTTCCCTTCTTCTCCACATGTCCCCAGCGAATCCCATGGACAAGAGTTGGTCTATATGTTTGAAAGATTATGCCAAACACATTTTCAAATTTAGTACAGTTTTCACAAATGTGATAAAGATAATTCTAACATTCTGGGTTAGTTTCACAATTTAGCTATTGTGAATTGAGCTACTATAAACACTGATGTGACTGTGTTACTGTAGTTTGCTGATTTTAAGTCCTTTGGGTATAAACCGAGGAGTGGGATAGCTGGGTCAAATGGTGGGGTCCATTCCAAGTTTTCTGAGGAATCTCCACACTGCTTTCCAGAGTGGCTACACCAATTTGCAACTTCATCAGGCAGTATGAATGTGCCTTTTTCCCACATCCACGCCAACATCTATTATTGTTTGTGTTCTTGATAATAGCCATTCTAATCGGAGTAAGATGAAATCTTAGAGTTGTTTTAACAGATGGCTGAATAAAGAAACTGTGGTAAACATACATAGTGGAATATTATTCAGCCATAAAGAAGAAAAATATTATGGCATTTGCAAATAAACGGATGGAATTGGAGAATATCATGCTAAGTGAAATAAGCCAATCCCAAAAACCAAAGGCCTAATGTTTTCCCTGATAAGTGGAGAATGATATATAATGGGAGCCGGGGGTATGGGGAGTGAGAGAAGAATGGAGGAACTTTAGAGTATGTAGAAGGAAATGCGAGGGAGGAGGATATGAAAAATCATGGAAGGAGACAGACATCTTTACCCTATGTACATGTATGATTGCACAAATAGTATGAATCTACATCATGTACAACCATAGAAATGAAATGATGTACCCCATTTGTTTACAATGAATCAAAATACAGTCTGTAAAAAATTTTTAAAAATAAATAATTAAAAAAAGATAATTCTAACATTCTGAAACTTAATTCACTTGTAAACAGATTAGTATCATAAACTAAATAATTCTTTCAATGCTCCTAACTTTATTGTATCAAACTTTAAAGGAATATTTATGTACCTTTGATAATAGCAAGTATTATAATTAAAATTTAAATATTTTAAATGTATATGTAGGTGTATATTGTGAGATAACAGACTTTTAAATGCTATTTCTAAAATTACCTAAATTTCATTCAAAATTCATATCAATATTAGAAACAGTAAAATTTTTCTAATCCTTCACCAGAGATCCTCACTTTAAAATACATTGTATAATGGTTATTGGCAAAGCAGGATGTGGTATCTCATGTGAAGCTGTAAACGTCAAAATTGTAACCTAGATCACTGATATAATTTCAGGCAGTTCTTGGATTTTGACTTTATAAAAGAGTGTACATATACATATATATATGTATATATATACATATATAATATCACATATAATTAGTATACTCACATATAATTAATAACATTAATATATAATTAATTCATTATAATATAATATTATATATAATGATTTTAATAGCTTTTTGACTAATATATTAATATGGAGTTACTATATTGATGCACAGTCATGTGTCACTCAAAACAGAGATGTGTTCTGAGACACTTATACGTGTGTGTGTGGTTTTAATATTTCATTTTGTGGGAAGTGAGAGAGAAACTTAAAATTGTAGAAGCCAAACCATTTCCACCCGAAAAGAAAAATATCAGAAAAATATCAAATGCTGAGAAAGGCCGAGACAGTAATCTTGCATCGGAACATCATTTGTCCCCCCCAATACTGATTAAATGACACAGACATTCAATATGTTTCAAGGCTTGACCTGGGTATCTGTTCCCATAGCTAAGGTAGTCTTTTGATAGTATATTATAATATTAATATTTTAGATTCCCAAAACCCTTAGGGAGCCATTGCATTGGGCTAAGTTTTCCTCAGATTAGGAAAATGCTCTCACTGGAAACTAGACTGTACTTTGCGGGAAAAGTGCCAAACCACTGGGCACAGGCAGGAGCAGAAGAAAACGGCCCCATATTCAGCTGACTACTATTTTAGGACGGAGGGTTGAGGAAAACTTTTGAGTCCAATTGAAATTGTACAGAGGATTAAAATGGCAATAAGTGCATTATAATTAACCAAGCTGGAATTTGTTCAGAAAATGAGGGCCAAGTGCTCTTTTAATTATTCAGTTAATGGACCTGTCCATGCCAAGATAACAACCCTCCACTGTCGCCGGCAGCCTGCTTTCCAGAAGTGTGCCCTCGTGCCCGCACTCCAAAAGTGCACAAAGTTAATGGCTCAGCTAATGCCTCCATTTACCACTGAGATTCTAGCTTCACTGTGAAGTTAGGGACATGGGTGGGTCTTTCTTGGGATTGGGGGAATTGGTAGATAAACTCTTCCTGTTTCACTGAAATGATTTGTACATACAGATCCCAAAATATGGCATCCTCATGTTTAAGGAAATGTCCAGCTTCCAAACTGAGTTATTAGTTATATTTTACCTAAAGAAGTCCTGAGCTGATGACATGCATTCTATTATTTTAATTACCCTCCACTGACATGTCAATATTTTAATTCCTCATATTTTTCCACCTCTAAAAATAGCCTAGACTAGTTTGTCACCTGGCTCTTCAGACATTTCCAAGTATGTTTTGGATCCAATTCTAGTCAGTTTGCTCAGGTTTTCACATTTTATTCTTATGTCTTGGTAGTTGGTAACTAACTGAATTCTTTCTTCCACTTAATATCTCTTAAAAATAAATTTACATGAAATGTGAACTGCTTCCACTCTCTGTAAGTTACAAATGCTCCACACACATTAAAGAATTTGTATAAATTTGCACAAGACTCACAGCACATGTTGAGCATAGACCCTCTGGGGAGTCGTGGAAGTGTGAGGGAGTTTGTTTCTAATTCTTCTCATTATTGCTGCCAGCACTGAGTGCTGGCTCCTCCTTGCCTTCCTCCAGCTTTGCCTCCCCTCTTTTCCATAGTCTGTCCCTGACTTCCACTGTAGACCAGGATGACAACATCCCACATTGCTGAAATGACTTTGCCATCTATTTTTTTTTTTTTTCCTTGTGGGTACAGGGAATTGAATTCAGGAGCATGGACCACTGAGCCACATCCCACCCCTGTTTTGTATTTTATTTAGAGACAGGGTCTCACTGAGTTGCTTAGCATCTCACTAAGTTGCTGAGGCTGGCTTTGACTGGAGATCCTCACTGTCTCAGCCTCCTTAGACACTGGGATTACAGGTGTGCACCGCCACACCTGGCAAGTCTGCCCTTCTTAAAACACAAACAGGTGCAATAGAATCTTACTGCCAGAGAAGGAGGGAAGGTGATGGTGACCGTATGAACAGGCACCTTGGCAGGGCTGCTAATGAACTCACCTGTAAGACATTTTCTTTCCAGGATTAAAATAGCCACTCTACACATTCTTCTTTAAATTAACATTAAAGTGCTGCGACTTATCAATACCACAGGAAATAATCTTGGAATGTGCTCTTCATCTCTGAGTGAACATTACAAGGGTCACTGATGAATTGGAAAGTGAAATTAGGGAGACCGTGAAGGTGAGGTTCTAAAAGTTCTATTTAGGGGATTTTCTAGACCAGATTTTTTTTTTCTGAGATAAGAAGCTTACTTTCTTTTACCCTACTTTACCTCACTTTACTTCTCTTTGAGAGAGAAGATGGGATTTGAAAGAGTGAAAGCGAGTGATCTTTAGATACCATAACCACATTAACAAACAGAACCAGAATGTGACGCAAGCTGTTTGGACTGACAACCCTTGACATTTCAAATACTATTATAATTCTGTAGAAGAAAATACCAGCTATTTTGATGTACTCTTGGAACTGGAACAGCAATCAGTTATTGTACAATAGGAAAGAAAAGTTTCATGTGGTATGGAGGGCTACGGTAACAACATGATAAGTATATACACAATTTCATTAAAAAAATCTTAGTGGACTAATTGAGCTGACATCAGTATTTCCAAACAAAATTCTGGAAACACTGTTCCGGGATACACGAATGGATAGTGAGGACTGCCCAATCTAGGAGACAGGCAACATGGATCAGGTAAAGTTATCATGACATTTTTAATGCAACATTGTATCAAATGAATGTTTTTGTCCTCTAAGAGCTCTGGACCACTCTAGGGGATTGCTTTTCGACTCCCATATTCTGGTGAATGATGTGCCAGTCCTCTCAGCAGACTATTAGCATATTTTTTCTTCTTTGTAATAGTGGAGGTATTTCAGATGGGAGAGAACTCATGCAGCTTGTCCTCTGGATCTCAGATTTCTGCTTCTGGACATTCAATCAACAGTGGATAGAAAAATTTTTTTTTTTAATTATGTTCTCTGCTGACATGTACAGATGATTTCCTAGTCATTATTCCCTAAACACTGCAATGTGGTAACTGTACGTAACATTTATGTTATTTTTAGTATTGTAATGATCAAGAGGTGATGTGAAGCACGCAGGAGGTTGTGCGTAGGTTACATGCAATTACCACGCCATTTGCATAGAACCTGAGCATCCTCAGATGTTGAAATCTGTAGGGGTCCTTTAGTCAGTCCTCAGTGTACCTACAGAATGACCATATCCCCATATTGCTTAATACAATATTCATTGCCGCATGAATGTTTTCTGCTGTCATAACTGTATGAAAAACTACCAGATGGGCTGGCAAAGAAAAAAAAACCAGCAAACCGTGGATTTTGCTTTAGCACTTTTAAGAGTGCTACAGTTCAAGGCATTGTTTTTCATATCTTCAAGGAAATGTACTTTCTAGGAAGATGGTACGTGCTTCATTGGTGGCTTTATGCATCTTTGCCTCTGTGCTAGATGCTCAGAGCTAAGCAAGCCCTCCTGTTAGAGGGACAGCTGCAGGAGTTAGTTAGTGAGCGGGCACACCTGTACTGGCCCTTGTGGCTCGCTGTGCTGGGCTGCAAGGATTTCCAGAGCTCCGTGTTCTTTTGATTCGTTAACAGAAATAAGAAGACCCAGAGGAAAGGACCAGCCTTCTTTGTGGTTTATCTTGCAAAGTCAAGGTATTCATGTCACAAAGGGGAGAATCAGGACGCATTTTGGTGGACTATCATTATTACTATTATTAATTGATCATGAGTAACCAATTTTGAACTATCATAGTCAGAAAAATATCAAAGAACTTAGAAGAAAAACTGATGTCTAACTTCCTCAAATTTCTTTACCCAGTGCAACAAATTTAATATCTCAAAATCCATACAAAGAGAATGCCTTCTTTTTCCCTTGCAATGTTAATTAAAAATCTTTCCCCATTAAGGCCTTCTTGTTACTGACACAATCAAGAGGATTAAATTTTGACCATAGCATTATTTAAATTTTATAATAAAGAACAAATGGTGGAATGTGGAGTTTAGTTTTCAAATACATATTTAAGAAACATTATTTTGTTTTTCACTCAGAGTATTTCAAATTCAATTTTATTATTATATTATTTTCATTCTAATTTTTTAATTTTTATGAAGTTTTGAGAACAGGGATGATTTCTGTATTCGTTATTATATCTCTAAACTCTGGAACATACTAAAAATGTTTATTGAAAGAATTTTGAAGAATTTTAGCCAACAAATGAATTGCTACCTTTAATTTTTAAAAAAATGTTTAGCTGACACATAATAATTATTTATATTTATAGAGTTCAGTGTAAACTTTCAAATAATTAGATTCAGGATAATTGGCATAGCTATTACTTTGGACATATCACTTCTTTGTGTTGAGGACCTTCAAATTTTTCCTACTAGCTATTTGGAAGTACCAGTACATTGGATATATCATCCACTATGCTTGTAAGATTGGAAAGTATTTTTTCTACCAGCTATACCCCTGTATCAGTTAAACA
This sequence comes from Sciurus vulgaris, assembly GCF_902686455.1. Taxonomy (NCBI): domain Eukaryota; kingdom Metazoa; phylum Chordata; class Mammalia; order Rodentia; family Sciuridae; genus Sciurus; species Sciurus vulgaris. The sequence continues at coordinate 10,572,877 of NC_136469.1, forward strand.
TCCTCTCTCAAGGCTGCCCTTTCCCATGACTTTCCTAGGCTCCAGTAACATATTTGATTTCTCCCACTAACTTCTACATTTAAGTAAGAATATGCAGTACTTATTTATCTGTGTCTGGCTTATTTGCTTAACTTAATATTCCCCACTTGATCACGTTACTGCAAATGAGAGAATTCCATTGTTTTCATTACTAAATAATATCCCATTGCATACATGCACACACAGATGTATGTGTATATACACATGTGTGTGTATGTGTATGTGTATATATACACATATATGTCTTCTTTATCTGGATTGATTGACAAGTATATGGACACTTGTCATTTTGAAGAGTGCTGCCCTAAACACGACTGCAGTTACCTCTTTGAAATAGTAATTTTAACACCTTTGGTTGTGTATTCGGTAGTAGGATTGCTGATCAAATGGTAGTTCTATAGATTCTGGAGATTAGTGCTCTATCTGAAGTATGATTGGCAAAGATATTCTCCCACTCTGTAGGCTCTTTCTTCGCATTGCTGATAGTTTTCTTTGCTGAGAGAAGCTTGTTAGTTTGAATCTATCCCAGTTATTGATTCTTGCTTTTATTTCTTGTGCTCAATGGGAGTCCTGTTAAGGAAGTCTTGGTCCTAGACCAACAAGGGTGAAGATTTGGACCATACTTTTTCTTCTATAATCTGCAGGGTCCTCTGGTCTGATTCCGAGGTCCTTAATCCATTTTGAGTTTAGTTTCGTGCATGGTGGAGAGATATGGGTTTAGTTTCATTCTGTTGCATATGGATTCCAATTCTCCCAGCACCATTTGTTGAAGAGGCTATCTTTCTCCATTGCATATTTTTGGCCCCTTTGTCTAGTATGAGAAACTTGTATTTATTTGGGTTTGTGTCCGTGTCCCTCTATTCTGTACCATTGATCTACCTTTCTATTTTGGTACCAATACCATGCTGTTTTGTTACTATTGCTTTGTAGTAGAGTTGAAGATCTGGTATTGCAATACCCCCTGTTTTACTCTTCCTGCTAAGGATTGCTTTAGCTATTCTGGGTTTTATATTCTTCCAGATGAATTTCATAATTGCTTGCTCTATTCTGTAAGGTACGTCATTGGGATTTTAATTGGAATTGCATTGAATTTGTATAGCACTTTAGGTAGTATGGCCATTTTGACAATATTAATTCTTCCTATCCAAGAACATGGAAGATCTTTCCATCTTCTAAGGTGTTCTTTAATTCTTTCTTTAGTGTTGTATAGTTCTCATTGTAGAGGTCTTTCACCTCCTTTTGTGAGATTGATTCCCAAGTGTTTTATTTTTTCGATGCTATTGTGAATGGGGTAGTTTTCCTAATTTCTCTTTCTGAAAATTCATCACTTATGTATAAAAATGCATTGGATTTATGAGCATTGATCTTGTAACCTGCTACTTTACTGAATTCACTTATGAGTTCTAAGAGTTTTCTGGTGGAATTTCCAGGTTCCTCTAAGTATATAATCATGTCATCAGCGAACAGGGATAGTTTGAGTTCTTCTATTTCAATTCGTATCCCTTTAATTTCTTTGGTTTGTCTAATGCTCTGGCTAGAGTCTCAAGAACGATGTTGAATAGAAGTGGTGAAAGAGGGCATTCCTGCCTTGTTCCAGTTTTTAGGGGGAATGCTTTCAGTTTTTCACCATTTAGAATGATATTAGCCATGGGCTTAGCATAAATGGCCTTTACAATGTTAAGGAATGTTCCCACTATCCCTATTTTTTCTAGTGTTTTGAGCATGAAGGGGTGCTGTATTTTATCAAATGCTTTTTCTGCATCTATTGAAATAATCATGTGATTCTTGACTTTAAGTCTATTGATATGGTGAATGACATTTATTGATTTAGGGTTAGGGAGGGGGGCAAGTATGGAGGAAGGAAGCTCTGTATAGAAGGAAAAGAGGGGTGGGAGGGGTGGGGGGAAGGGAAAAAATAACAGAATGAATCAAACAACATTACTCTATGTAAATTTATGATTACACAAATGGTATGCCTTTATGCCATGTACAGAGAAACAACATGTATCTCATTTGTTTACAATAAAAAAAAATGGTAGTTCTATTCCTGTTTTTTGAGAAACTACCATAACATTTTCCATAATGGCAACATTAATTCACATTCCTTCCAATGGTACCTGAGCGTCCCCTTTCTCCATACCCTTGCTCACATTTATTTTTTGTCTTTTGGAACTGACCATTCCAGCAGGGGTGAGATGGTGTCCCACGGTTGTTTGGATTTGCATTTCCCTGAAGATGGGTAACATTAAGCATTCCTTTCACTTACTCATTGGCCATTTGTGTATTATTGTCTAGATCATTTGCCTATTTTCTGACCAGATTTTGTTCCTTTGTTTATCATTGTCTGAGTGTTTGAGGTCAGTTCTTTATACATTCTGGGAATATGTCCCTTGTCAGGTGAACAGTCTAAAAATGTTTCTCCCCTTTTGTAGGTTGGCTATTAACCCTGTCATTTCCTGTGTTGCACAGACACTGTTAGCTTGTTGATATAACTCCATTTGCCAATTTTTGCTTTTGTTGTCTGTATTTTGGGTGGCCATTTCCAAACAAATTTGACCAGGTCAGTGTCCTGAAGGTTCTATTTTTGTTCTTGCTTTTATAGCTGTTGTGAATGGAATTACTTTCTTGATTTCATTCTTAGCAATTTTGTGATAGGTTATTAAAAAGTTACCAAATTTTATATGTTGATTTTGTGCCCTGGGCATCAGCCTGAGTTGTCAGTTCTCAAATTTTTTGCTGGAGTTAGATTTTTATACATATAAAATCAAACCATCTGAAAACAAGGGTACTTTGACCTTCTTTCCTATTTGTTTGCTCTTTTTTTTCTGTCTTTCTCTTGTCTTACTGCTCTGGGTAAGACTTTCAATACAATCTTGAATGAGAATTGTGAAAATGGACATCCTCATCTTTTCCTTAGGGGAATGATTTTAGTTCTCCATTCAGTATAGACCTTACTGTTTTCAGATACATTCTTTCTATTCCTTATTTTTTTTTTTTTTGAGGTTTTTGTCATGATGGGATATTGAATTTTATTAAACTCTTTATATAACTGCACAGATGATCAGATGAGCATAAAACAGCCAATTATTTTGTTGCTGAGATGTGTTATGTTTGTGGATTTGCATATGGGGAAACATCTTTCCATCCTACGGGTACAATCATGTTTATGTGCTAGTGAGTTCAATTTGCTAGTATTTTGTGAAGAATTTTTCTATTTACAGTAATCAGGAAGAAAGGACTATAGTTCTGCTGTGTTTTATGTCTCTTTTTGGAGGAATGAGTTTAGAAGGGTTCCCTCCTATTCAATACTTAGAAAGAGTTTGAGAAGAATTGACATGTTTGGTACAGTTGGGTAATGCAGCCTTCTGGTCCTTGTATCTTCTTTTATGAGAGGGTTTATTACCGATTCCACCTCATTTCATTGTTATTGGTCTATTCCGATTCTCTCTTCCCTCATGGTTCAATTTTGAGAGGTTACATATGTCCAAAAACTCATCCACTTCTTCTAGATTTCCCAGTTTGTTGGAATGGAGTTGTTCATGGTCGTTTGTATTTTATGACAGCAGTTGTAGTGTTTCCTTTTTCATCTCTGATTTTATTCACTTGGGTCTTCTCCTTTTTCCTTGGTTGGTCTAGCTAACGATTTGCTGGTTTGTTTATTTGTGGGTCTGTCAGTTTCTGAGGGCATCTCAGAGCCCAAGTGGGGCACCTGCTAGTGTTCAGGGGCTGCACATGGGTGTTATGGGGCCTCCGACCCCTGACCTTTTCAGGGAGTTCTGTCCAACTACTTCCTGTGGCCTCAGTGGGGGGCTTCTGGGAGTGGGTTGCTCCACTACTTTTGGGAGCCAAGGAGGGAGGAAAGGCCACCTTGTTTCTTCCTGGAGACTTGGAGGGGCAAGCCACTCAAGAAATGGAATGAATCTGAACTTGGTTTCCAGTGTACATATATGAATATACTACAGTGAATCTCATCATTATGTATATCCACAAGACACTATCCTTTTAATAGTTCAGCAGTAAACTTTATTTTCTAATAACTGAAAAGAATACACTGTAAACTAATGACAAAAAGGAAAACAGTGACATTGTCATTCATTATTGTTATCAACTATTATGTACTATACATAATGTATTGCTATTTTCTTATGTGACTGGCAGTACAGGTTTATGTCAACAATAACACAAACACATAAGTAGTACTTTGTGCTATGATGTGACAACTTCAATGTCGCTAGGTGATAGGAATTTTTCAGCTCCATTATAATTTTGTAGAACCACCATCATATTTGTGGTTCATTATTTGACAATAACATCTTTTTAAATGTAAATAAATAGATCAATAGAAAAGAGGAACAAGAACAGGTCAAGGAAGGGGGGAGGGCAAAGATAAACACTGGGGACTTATTGGAGCCAACTATACTCCATGTATTTTAATTATGTCAAAATAAATCCTAATGTTATGTACAATTATTTGAGCAAATTTAAAAAAAAAAGGGGTAAAAAGGAAAAAAGTCTTCTCAGATGCTTCTGTACCCATGACTGGGCAGAAGAGGCTGATCATCAGCTCTCCTGGGCGTCTGTGGGCCCATTGGTCAGAGTGGGCTAGGATTTACATTCCAGAGTCAAAAGTGGGTGAGTTGGGCCTCTGGGGTCCCTGTTGCAGAGCAGGGGTCTTTGGCGGAACTGAGGGACCCCAAGTCTTCCCTTCACATCTCGATTCTTGTGATACGCTCAGAAAGATCTCAGACATGTCACTCAGAGCGAGTCCTGATTTTATTAGAAGGAATAGGAAAGTGGAAAAGGGGACACTCTCAAGGGACAGTGGATCCTCAAGAGGGAAAAGGAGCAGCGTGCCCTCATCTCCTTCAGTTTTATCGGGGTTCCCAGGAAATTTCCAGAGCCCAACCAAGTCCATCGTTTGACTTTTGACTGACAGCATAGAAGCTGTCCCACAGGGTCCCATGTACAGTCCTTGAACACTGACAGGTGTCAAGTATAGACTTCACTGTATTGAGGCACATTCCTACTACACATTTATTTTTTATCATGATAGGATTGAATTTTATCCGGCTTTTTTTCTGTAACTGCACAGATGATCATATGAGTGTAAAACAGAAAATTAGTTGTTGATGAGATGGATTATGTTTAGGATTCATGTATGTGGAACTATCTTGCAGAGTGAGCAGCTGCAACTGGAGGGGTGGATAGGTGGCCTGTCTTCTAGGGGCCTCTGCAGACTGAGCCAATCAGGGTGAGCCACCCAGGTGCTTCCAGGGGCTGTGGGACACTGGGCTGGGTTCTTGGATGAGTAAGTCTGGGTCTGTGGGAAGCTGCTGGGCTTCTTCACAGACTTGGAACTGGGCAGGATCTCACGTTGGCATGTGCAGCAGGCTGGAGAGCGTATACCTGGGCTGTGCTCAGGGCTGATGCGATGCTGCAGTAACCAGGCAGCTTCCAGCCTGGGCTCAGGGCTCCCCAGGATGAAAGGGCAAATTCCTGGGGTCTGTGTCCTGAGTGGGGACTGTGGGGCTTCATGCTTACCCTCCCTGGGGACCTAAGTCTCTTGCTGAGGACTGCTCTCCAAAGACAGGACAATAGATGCAGTGTGCTGAGTTCCCCTCCCTTCATGTCCCTCTGTGCTCTGCAACATCTCTGGAACATTCCCCTGCACTCCAACACTCCCGTGAAATAGCCGTCTTAGTTCCTTGCCTTAGTCCTTTGTTGTAGAGGGAAGCACCAGACTCCTCTAGTTGGCTCTCTCCTGGCATCACCCCACTTTCAGAAATCCCTTATTGCTTATGTGGTTGGGGGCTGGTCATCTTTAATTACAGAGAACTTTATTTGGGTCAATACGAATTTCTATAAATTTTCCAATTTCCATTCTGCAATACTAAGCTCAGAATTTATGTATATTTTTTTAAAAAATTGGGGGCTCCAAGTATGAAAAATGAAACTGCAAAAATTTTAGGGTTTTAAAAATTTGGATACAAATATCATATGATGGTTACTAACCGATTAAAAATTAGAGGCATGAACTTGGCAGAAATACAAAAACATAGGACTTGGACATTTTTAGGAATATACAACTCTGAAAAGTGTCCAAACTCCTTTCATACAGTATCTTTAAAGTTCACATTTCTAGCTCAACATAAGAACACAAAATGTCCAAATCCACAACACGAAGTGATTTTTAAGCTGGAGATAATGAAGAGGTGCAGAGGACTGTTTAAGAATTACAAAGTTCTTGAGATTTTCTCACGTGATTCACCAAGTTTGCCAGCTCTATTTCTCAGGTGTGTGCTGGGGGGCAGAGACTACTGGGTGGATGCAAATGGCATTTTACTCCCGCAGGACGCAGGACACAGGAACTGAGCTGACGTTAGCCCCCTTCGCCAACCAAGTCCTATGGTAGGCAGGGTGATGGTTTTGAAATGTAAATTTGGTGAGCTCTCTCTCTCTTCAAATGAGTTTGTACATTGTTCTTGCCCTCAAGAAACAATCTATATTTTTTAAAAATATTTTTTAGACGTTGGTAGACCTTTATTTTATTCATTTATTTATATGTGGTGCTGACAATTGAACCCAGTGCCTCACACATAGTAGGCAAGTGCTCTACCACTGAGTCACAACCTCAACCCACAATCTATATTTTAAAAAATATATATATTTCAGTGTACTGAGACTACTTTTCAATGTCCTCTCTTGACACGCGTCTCCCATGAACTATGCTGCAGTCCTACTAAAGTACTTGAATTTCCAGGACTGCACAACCTGGAATATACTATTCTGCCTCTCTTTCCCTGTCCTAGGCTCAGTTAATACCTATTCATTCTTAAGGGCCCATCTTAGATAGCATCTTCTTCAAAAAAACCTGTTTGACTCTTCCTGGTCCAGGTCATGCCACTGGGCCAATCTCCTTTTATACTCTTATTACACAGTAATGAAATTTCCTATTATCTCATTTTTACGTACCACCAGGCAGTAAGTTCTGATGGTAAGTACCCAGCCTACACAGACTGACATAGGGCCACTCATATTCATTATTGAATACGTGAATGCATGACTATGTTCAATGGAATGCTCACCTTGATGGAAATGGAGAGACAGAGAGATGTACCCCAGAAATGGTGGGAACCAATTAGCATTCACCCTGTTGTGGGGAAACTACTTTCATTTTGTTCTACAGGATCTCCTACCAGTGACATTCCTCTAACCTTTCCTTACTGGTATACACAACTATATCACTGTATAAAGAGGATTGTAAATGTCAGCCAACTCTCACTTCTTAGACTTTTATTCACTGAGAAGAAACGGCGGGAAAATACGACAGGTAGGTATGTGTTGGGATTAGGGCACGCTGGAGACTGAAATAGCTACCAATCTCATTAGCTGTCTTCTGAGCTGCTGGATTCTACCTCAGTCCCCAAGGTGAAAGGCTAATAATTAATTCAATTTACTATCTATTCCGTGGGAAGCGGCAAAGGTTAAGATTATGGAGGACCGATGAGGGCAATCTTTTATACTGTTTAAATTGCTGTTTAAATTTGAATTAGATTCTAATAGTGACAGTTTGAAACCGACACAGTTTAATTCATTTATCACATTCCCAAACCTGCCTACCTGAACCAACTTTAAAGATGTCTTAAATAAGCAGTCAGCTGGTGCACGTCCCTGTCTATTCTTATTATTTACTGGGGATTTATATATGAACAGCAATTTCTATGCTTGTCAACTTTTTGTTTGCTTTGTATTGTTTTAACTTCCTCTACTGATTTCCTTCACCCACTGTGATGTCAAGTTTTTTATAAATATAATTCATCATCATTAGGACCCAGCATTCTAGGGGGGAGAATTAAGTAGTGATAAATAATGACATTATATATTATAATATATTATTATCGACATATTATATATAATAAAGTATACATATATACACACACACACATACTTGTATATTTTCATTGAATCCTCCCAACAATTTTTCTGGGTAACTATTATTATCATTTATATTTTAAAGATGAGTCTACATAAGCCCATAAAGCAATATTTTCTAAGATAATACAATTAATAAATAATAGGACTGCCTTTCAAAATCGGTCACAGAAGTATTTGTCTTAATTCAGCCTTATTTGTTCCATTGGAATTTAAGCACTTTTCAAATTCCTTTACATGGGCTGTGAATTCTGAGGGCATCTGGTGCTCTGTCCACGGGGCTGTGTGGCAGCTGCCATGTCTTTTCTTGTCTGCTCTGGTTCTGGTGAGGCCTGTTGCTGTGCCACCGCTGCTTACAAATGCAGGCTGCATGCCTGCCCCCTGCCTGCTGAGCCCTCCTTGAGCCCCTCACAGTCCCAGTGCCCAGCCACGGGCTGCCTGCAGCAAGACTCTCCTGCATCAGAGGGTCCTCTCCTGTAGATCCTGCTGACAGCTCGTACCTCAGTTCTTTTGGTTGTGACTAAGATTATTGTGCAGGTTGTAACATCTGGGTTTAGCGAGAGCCTGAGAAAGTGAGCATTAAGTATGTGACAGAAGAAGGAATACTACGATCCATTTATTCTAGTTACATTAAGCACTGCCAAGGTGTGGATGAATACCCCCCAGGGCCATGTTTGATGTTTGTCCCCAGCCTATGCACTGTTGGGAGGTGGGCCTGTTCGGAAGTCCTGCAGTCACACAAACAAGGTGGGCCTTGTTTGTTCTTGAATGGAGTTATTTTGTTCCTCCTCATCTTTTTGTGTCTTTATAGCCATTAGATAAACAACGTCCCCCTGAAAGTGCACCTCCTCTATATACTGCTTCATCGTAGGCTCAAACAGGACCAACCAACCATGGACAAATTCTCCAAATCTTGGGATTAGTTTAATTTCTAAAATGTTGTTTGCTCACATCCCTGTGCTAGACCCCAGGGGGTACAAGTGCACAGAGTTTGAACACACTTGGACTTACAGACACTTGCAATGGAAGCTTCTTATTACTTCAGGGTTAATGTCTTTTGTGATCAGGGTTAATATCTTTTAAGAAATCAGAAAAGAAGAATGGTTGGATCACTTCATTTAGTGGACAATGTTGAACTCCTGATTAAAAGATTACCAGCCGTGGTTTTTGATTTAAAAGGAGCGTGTGTCTTGTACCTGTTAGCACCTGTTATAAATCAGACTTTTATCCGTGACTTCTATGTGGGCTCTTTCTTTTCTGGTAAAATAGAGAAGTAGAATCATTGCCTCCCTGTCTTTTTCATTTTTTTTTTTTTTTGGTCCAAGGATTAAATCAATACAAATGCACTGTGTTTCTGTGGGACCTTATGCTTATGGAAGGCACTAGAGGAGAAATTGATGTTAACAACTGAAATACAGAGAAAATAATGATAATATCTAGATGGGGCTCTATTACAAGGTTGTCAGAGGAGAACTGGAGAGTTAATAGACTTCTCTGGTTACATCGATTGAAGCTTAGGAAATCAGCACCTCTCTAAAGGATAGAAGAACTAGAACATAGGAACTGGAACATAGGAAAATGAACACCATTCTCCTTTGTACGAAGTAAAACGGTGAAAAGAGTGAAGGAATAACCTCTACTGTAGCTCTTAAGAAGACAGTAAATAGAGCAGGAGTGACATCTCTACTGGGGAGAAACGGGAAGCAGGAGGAGAAAAGTTGAAGAGTAACTTATTAGCAGAAGTGGCAGCACTTAGTATTGCTGCTGACTTTGGATGTGATTTAATTTTGTCAATAAATCGATTTATTTTTTGTCTGAAGTAGTAAAACATGTTCTGAGATAACACAACAGAAGAAAAAAAGTAGACTTTATGACAGTTTCATAGGGTTTTGGAGAATTTCGAGCAGAAGACGAATCATAATTTTACCACCATTTTAAAATCATAAGTGGATGATAGAATAAGATTCCTTAACTTTGATAGGATATATATCAAAATATCAACGTGTACCAGAAATACAGACTTCACATAAATTTTGTAGAATTTCCACATGAAGAAGGGAAATCTGTTACACAAGTTCAAAGCATTGGGTATATATCAAAAAGGGCAAAACAAAGACATTTGTGAAGGACTTTGTCTAGAGATCCACCCAAACAAGAAACAGAATCATGTCTGAGGCAGCTAACACAGACTTTGGAGAATAACTTAACAAATCTTGAGGGTGAGAGGTTGGAGATCTCAAATGGACCGAAGACAATGGTGGTGTGGTTGCCTAGTAGCTCTGGTGTTTATCGGGGGTCATTTGCAAGAGTAAGATTTACTAGTTTCTTGGGTACATTTTTTGTGTTGATGAGTGCTTTCCTAAGGCTACACAGGGGCTTTGTGGGGATGAGGGTCAGTGCACATCCCGAGGCTTGCCTAGTAACATTGAGTGGAAATGCAAGAGTCAAAGCAGCAGAAAGAGACTGGAGCCCTGCTTGGATGCTTGGAGATGGGGGACTAAACCACTACTAGGAGTACTGAATTCTGAGGGGAACTACGAAATGTAGCCTAATGCAAGTCCCAGGCAGGGTGTCTTTGTAATGTCTCCAAGAGCAAGGGTCTCTATCATCTTTCAATACCAGTGAGCATAAAGTCCATGGCCTGAGTAGGAAGCTGCCTATTCTTTGCCTCTGCTTTTTCCAGCAATTGTTGGAAAGCCAAAGAGAAGGGAAAAGATGGAAGAATGACCTCCATCTTGTTAATTTCCAGCATTTAATCTGAAAATCTCTAACAAGATTTTTTATGGGACTAGATCTGATTGTGTGGGACTGAAAGCTGTGCAAGACTGTATTCATGATAAAAATGATGTGGAATCATCTCTCATGCCATGAGACTCATTCTTTTGCCAGGGTTCTTGCCCAGGGGCAGGTAATGTTTTTGGAATAAACTTTAAAAGGATGTCGAGAGACAAAGACTTGTACGTACATAGGAATCTGGGTGCTTAATTGCTATCATATACCATGTTTATTCAGCAAACTACTTATGGGTTACTCATTCTCAGTTCCCTGTGCTTCAGTTTGGATATTTTCTTATCACTTGTTTTTTTTGGTAATTCTCTGTTAGCAGTTTTTCATTTGCTATTCATACCTCAATTTTAGTTATTGTATAACAATGTAATTTTATAACTATAAGATTTTACAAATCTTTTTGATCTGTTAAAAGAACTGATTCTAATGCTCATCAAGTTATATTTTCTACAGAAGTTATACCTATTAAGTCTATGGTTAAGAGCTTCAACCTCAGGAAGGCTTAAGGGTCTGCTAACAAACCTTTAATTTTATTTTTATTCTCATTTTATTTTGCAAATGTACCATAAGCTTTATTTATTTGATTTTTTTTTTTTTTTTTGCTTTTTGAAAATTTTTATTTATTTATTTATTTTTTACAGCTTTATGTTTTAGAATGGTTCTGGATTCATACAAAGGTCATGAAAATTGTACAGAGGTTTCCTGTATGCCCCCACCCCCCGTTTCCCTATTATTGACGTATTATATCAGTATGGTACATTGGTCACAGCAAATAGATCCATATTCATGCATTATTAATAACTAAAGTGCATTTTGTTCAGATTTTTTTTACCTAATGTCCTCTTGCCAAACCAGGATACCCTCTAGAATACACTTCATATTTAGCTGGTCATGCCTCTAATTTAAGCTGCTCTTGGCTATAACATTCCCAGACTTTCCTTGTTTTTGATGACTTTGGCTATTTTGAGGAACACTGTTCAGGCCTCTTGCCATATTGGATTTTGGTTGGAATTTGATTTTGTTCTTTTTAAATTTTTTTTTTTAAATTTGATTTAATTAGTTGTACATGACAGGTAACTGAACTTTGATACATGGTATATAATGGAGAACAATTTCTTATTTTTCTGGTTATACATGATATAGAAATTCTTCAGTAATATCAGTGTTAGAGTGGGTTGTGGATATTTGGGAGAAAAAACATATCCATAAAGTACTGTTCTCATCAAATCACCTCAAAGGAATTTGTTTGAATTACAACTGACTTGACTTATCACTGTTGATGTTTATTGGTTTGGTTATCTGTTTAAATAGTGTTCCACAGATTTCTTCAGTGTAAAGTTATGCACTGTTCCCCCCCCCACACACACACACTTAGATGATATTGTTTGGAAGGAGGTCTCTATGTGCATCCCACTATTAAGTGGCAGAGACTTAAATTCCCTTTCCTTGATGACCAAGTATCTACACAGTTTATTTTGAGTTCTTCTTCATAGGAGATTTGTCTGTTCCATTCATATTTATTTAATTAATCATTTATTTTACTGTTTTCTTATTTATTGCTCAAACTATTTCAGATTTGGCCATTGAGATCTCTTTCCACTGCCATCTCTTTAAGATGTCCCCATTCCCTCTCTCCACCTTTAAAAATAATATTCCCAGCATGTACTTAGTTTCTGGCACTATAAAATGCTCATGGATCCTCTTGTACGTTCTTGGGTACAGTCCTAGAATCAGCCTTGTCTCTTAGGACTTTTGACTCCTTGCATTGACATTCAAAAGCAAAGTCTGTGTGCTGGGTATTCCCGTTGCCAGTGAATTATGATTACTTCTAAGTCTGCTCAGTGGATAGAGCAAACAAATAGATGTTTATATACTGAAGTATTTCCTATTCTTTTTGAACTTAGTTTTGATGATTAGTTTTGATGAATTCCTAGATATACATGAAAAAAAAATGCATGCTCTCTGAGTGATATTTTCTTTCAATGAAGAGGTAATTTTTAGCTGAAGCTAGCTCAGGGCAATATCTTCTTGATCCAATTCAGGATGGAATATATTCATTATTGACTTTAACTCTTCCTGAGACTTAGTCTAATTTTGGTTTGTCTTTATGGAGTCCTATTGGAGAATCTGTGGTATACGTGGGCCCTCTTCACTGAGGCGACTTGAACCTTGTCTCCTTAGCACTGTAAGACTGCAAATGTCTCACCCACTTAGCTGCTGTTTTCTGCTTATTCTGATCTGGTAGGGATTTGGCAAGCATCTCAAGTGGGAACCAGCACAGGACACATTTGCTTTTTTGAGTTCTTATTCCAAGATCTTGTTCTTCTAAGTCCTGGAAGTTTTATTTAGCCTCACAATCCAATTATTGTTTTCTAGCCCTGTGAGACTTCCAAAATCTTCACTTGGCTGCTGCTTTCAGTTGGGAATTTTTCTTGGAACTTTTCACTCCATTGTCTCACGTTGCTTATAAAAGGGAGGAAATACCTTGAGAAAAACATGGCGTGTGTCTGGGGGTCACTTTACTCAGTCTCTTCCGACTTTGTGGCCATGGCTGCTCGAGTCCTTGTTTTGGTAACTCTCCAACAAATTCAAGCAGGTGTATATTTTTCATCTATTTTAGCTGTTCCTTGGTCTACTGCAAGTTATTGTGTGACAGAGTAAAAGAAATGTATTAATCCCAAATCTCATGATTAATATGTGAATATTAATTTTAGTTATGTTCTGAATATACTCTTCTCTATATATAATCACAATGAGATCCTGATGAATCTGAATATTTTTAAGGCAGGGTTTTTTTTTTTTTTGCTAGAAATTAAGAATAATTATTAAGACCTTTTTGTGACTGAATAAATGAACATGTTATATATACTTTGGTAACATTTAATCTAATGCCATATTGTCTGTTTGAAAGAGTGCCATGACTTCATATTCCCCTAAGAATAAACCACTACTTTCATTAATGAAGGATTTGATATGTCACATTATTATCTCTGGGTTGTTGAATCAAGTAAAGATTAGCCTCATCCAGTATGATCGATTCAAGAAAATAAACTCTATATGCTATTTTAGTTAAAAAGGTTAAATGAAATGTCAGTCTGTTATTAGGAAATTTCAGTACTTGGTTGATTTTAAATGCTTCAATACAGTAAATAACACTTGGACTGAACTTTAAGAATGGCAGCATTTTGCAGAATATAAATTAAATCTTTGTAATGGCTCTGAAAAGTTCAGTGATGATATCACTCTCCAGTCCATGAATCTGAGTGATGTTGATATGAGATAATGTTGGTTCTACTTAATTTTCTCATTTATTTAAAAGGATATCTTTCATCATTTGAATATTATATACACGTACATATATATATATTTATAGCTTATAATGGATTTAAAATTTTGAGAATTAATATATACTTTATATATTTCTTTTGCATATTTTGCATTAGCATAACACATTTGAAATTTTTGCAATGTTTGTGTTAGAAGTAAATGTTATAATTTATTTTAAATAAATAAATGCAGAGTTGTAAAGAAAAATAAATAAAAGTGTAAGGCACTATCAACTTAGATTCTACGTCTCACTTGCTTTCACTGTATCAATGAATGACTGTCGGGATCTCACATTGTAAATTTGAAACACAATTTGGACTATATCAATTTCAAATAATATCTCTTAATCATAACAATTTCTCATGCACCTTAATATTAATTCTTATTCTTTCTTTGGTTGTCTTATATCTACTTATAAAATCATTCTTATTCACTCAAACTTACACACATGGAAACAGAAGTAAAAATGTGAAGAGACTAATGCAAATGAGTTTGCAATAACTAATTTGCCATATCTCTGCTCCTGGGAAACTTACCTAGTATTTCACTGGGATGAGCTAAAGACAGATTTTTGTATTTGTTCCACATTTTTGGAGTAACAAATTCTATCAAAATTTTACAAAAATCTGATTTTGTCGCCTTATTATTTTCTTTCATTTGCTGCCAATATAATAATCAAATCTCCCCCCTTTTAAGAATCAACAATACAAATTGCAATCAAAATGATAACATGTGTTATTAGCAAATACCAAAGGCTGGGACACTTCTTATTAGTGACTATGTACATCATATGAGTCCTAAAAAAATGAAACACATTTGAAAAGTGTGTCTGAGTAATTCGTATTTATTATTCATCAGTTAAAATGTTCAGTATTTATCTGAAATCTTAACAAATCCAAGCTGTGAAATATCAGCATGTAGCCATGTGTCACTCATTCAAACGTCCTCAGATTATACCTCAGATGAAAGTGATATCATCCATGTTCTATAAATCTATGTTTAAAATGCTCACCACTATTATTATAGCAAATAGATGTGAATTTCTCTACTTGCAGTTTATTGAAAGGTAGGGACCATTGACCTCTTAATAAACATTATACAGTTATCACTCAGAAGAATAACTGGCATATGTACTGTGCTCCAAAGATTCATAAATGAGAGTTATATTATGCAGTCATTGATTGTACAGACAGAAGTGATCCTAGGGGTCATTTAATAAGAATCCTCTTACTATAGACATGTAGGGTCCAAGACTGTCCTGTTTGCTGATAGAATAATTTGTTGATGGAATCATCCTAGATACATTGACCTTTGTCTAGAACTTCTTTGTGACTCTGAAATTACATTTTCAGTTGACGAACCTCTTTAGTACCCTTTCCTTATGACACATTCTGCTTCCTCGCAGCTGAGCGATCTCTTGGCATATTTACACACAAAACCATGCAAGATCACATCCTCACCAGCCACTCAAAATTTATTGGTTTCCTACTGCTTAGAAGAGATACAAAGTTTTCCCCAAGTTCTCTTTAATTTTTTGCCATTTGCTATGTGCTTGTGAGATCCTTCAGAATATAATGAGGACTTGAAAGCTTATTTCTTTGCTCTGTTTAGTTCTCCTCACAGATACAGGCTTCTTGACATATGTTTGGCACTTGGTGCGTAATTTCTGTACGGTGTCTAATATGTATGATTCTACAATTGGAAAATTACCCTCTGAAGCCCAGGTGGTATTGTACAGAATGATTTTCTCAGTATTGATTTAAACAGTTGATAGTTGCATTGAAGAGGGAAAGTCGTTCAATTGTATCAAAGAACTTTCAGTAAAAAACAGTTGGTTAAACCTGTACTAAATGACATCTTGAAAAGATATCTCCAATAATAACCTTAAATTTAATTCTAAGGTTTCCTCTGCATTATAGCAGTGTGCCTTCTCATTTAGTTAAGACATTTTTAAAGAAAACAGAAAAGGGTTTGCTATGGATGCTTGCTAAGCATTAAATTCACTAAAATATTTTTTTTGTGTGTGAACAAATTTTCTCAGATGGTATGTGAGTTTAGTAGATAAAATAGTAGTCAGCTTTCTTAGAGAAATAGCACAGCAGTCTGTTCTAGGGTTCCTATTTTGGGGAGAGTTTAAATAGTAGCTTGCTACAGTTTTCTTACAGAAAAAAAAACAACAACTTTATACTCTAGAAGCATGAGTAAGTTTTCTATCTTAGAATTATACACATCAAGTAGTTTGAAGTTATTGTTTCAGCCATGACTTCTGTGGATTCTAATTTAACCAAAAATCTATGAATTTTTATATAAGCTAAATTCAGTAAGTCATTTACACATGGCAAAACTTCCCTTATTGCCTCTTATTGGTTATCAAGTTGACATTGCCTGAGAAGTTTCTCCTCCAATCTGCCCCTTTCTCAATGACCTTGATTTTATTTTCTTTCCTTGCACTTACTCATTTCAAGTTAATTTTGCTTCTTCTTTCTGACTAATTTATTGTCTTTTCCCACTGAAATTTCCAAGGCAGAAATCAGTGTGTATTTACTTCAGGCACATATCTCGGCAATGTCTGGCTCTTGGTAAGTACTGTTGAACAGGTGAATCTTATTTATGTGTGTGTGAATAATGATGATATTCTTCCAAAGAAAGTTTTTTTAAGCAGCAAGTTTCTGCATGTCTGTACAATATTTCTAAGAAATGACAGTTAAAAGATGGTATTACTCTCAAGGAGTTGACTGAAAATGACAAGTGAAAAAAATATAATTGTGTGGTTCAAAAAGAAAACTCCAAAGTTAAGAGAGTCCAAAGTCTTCAAACAGGGGCATCAGGAAGTTTTGTGGTGAGGACATCCAAACACAGTTTTGGATGGAAGACAATACCATCAGTTTCTTTCCATTGTCACCGGGTTTAGCGATCCTCAGAATCCTTGGTCTTTTTTTTTTTTTTTTTGCGCGGTGCTGAGGGTTGAACCCACAGCCTTGTGCTTATGAGGCAAGCACTCTACCAACTGAGCTATCTTCCCAGCCCAGTCCTTGGTCTTTCTTGAAGAATAATTATCTACCCAGTCTAACTTTGTAGAATGGGATGCATACAATGAGTATCATGGTTTTGAAATCATTTTGTTCATATTTTCACCTATTAAGGTAGATATCACATTTTGTTCTACATCATGGGATGTTTCAATTGTGATGCTTACTGACAGGAGTCTTCTGTTTCATTATTTGAAGTCAAGTGGACATGATTGATGTACCACATATGCATGTTTGCAGAAGTCACAGTGAGACCTGTTAATTTATACATTGACTATGTGTCAATAATAAAGAGAAAATAGTCTTACAGATTTTTTGTAAAAGTTTTGCAATATTTGTCTAAAAGGGTCATGTCTAATCTATATCTATGTATAATAGAACAACTGAAAATATGTCACATATTTATATAAATATTTGATACACTTATAAAAGAAAGAGATGGAGAGGAGAGGAGGAGGGGCGGGGAGAGAAGCTCATAGTTCTGTCCTTTAAAATGCATCTGTTTATGGGGTTCAGGAAGCAATGGCCATGGCAATGTGCCAGGCAAACTCCTTGGAGACCCAGGATTACACCCAGCACAGCACCCAGCGGATTCTTTTCACCTAGATCAGAAACAAGTCAAGGTCTAGAACTGGGGCTGACTGGATGATTCACTGTACACGGACTTCTAAGTTCACAACCTAAAATAAACATGGGTTCCGCAGCTGGACTAGGCTCAAAGACAAGACTCTGGGAAATGCTCCATTCCTGTACAGTGTGCTCTATTTGTGTACAATGAATCAAAATGCATTCTGCTCTCATGTACTACTAATTAGAACAAATAAAAATAAAGTTAAAATTAAAATTAATAATGCACTGAAAATTAAAAAAAAAAGAATTCATGGATCTTAATTACTTGTTATGGTTTGAGTGCTTGTCTCTCAGAATTTATGTCTGACAAATAGCATTTGGAGGTGGGACTTCCAGGGGTGACTGGGTCCTAAGGGACGAACTTCATGAATGAACTAATGGGTCACCAAAGGAGTGACCTCTCTCTATATATAAAAGCAAACTCTCTCTTTTTGTGTTGTACAATGTTTTAGTTTTTTTCACAATCACTTATTATTAGAATAAGAAAATTAAAATTCAAATATATTTCTTAAAAAAAACAAGAACCACCACTAGGGGTGCCCCACATCTAGTGCTTGTCCCCCAGTGTTCTGGCCTAGGCTTCTCCCAGCAGAAGTGCACCCCACTGTCCTGTGACTGCCTAGATGAATGGGACAGAAAAGGACCAGAGAAAGGAAAGAAGAGCCAAAGACAGACGAAGTAGCTGTAGTCTCAGATTCTAGAGAACATGAAGGTCAAACAATAGCCATCATCTCATGGAATCCAAACCCTAATATGTGTTTTTGTTTCGTTTCATTTTGTTTTATGCTATTTAGTTTTCTTTCATAATCACAAAGTCCACTCTGCAACCCAGCTAGGGTCCAAGGGGAAGAAGGAGAATATGGAACCCAGAGGGAATGGTAGCAAAAGCACAAGTGTTACGGGATCCTGGGAGCAGGTGGAGGAGGGGCACCTCTGAATGACAGGAGGCGTGGTCTTGTGCTTAAGAAGAACCCAGTCAAACATCAGCATTTCCTACAGTGGCAGTGGTGATCTTGCTGGTCTTGCCATTGCTGGACCAAAACTTTCCAGGGCTCCTGGTGATCATGCCCTGTACTACCTTCCAGACCAGTGCTTGCCAACCACCCACTCAGTCTCAGCCCAGCAAATGGGAACCATTTGTGTTTGGTCCATTGATCCTCCTGCCTCAGCCTCTTTAGCCGCTGGAATTACAGGTGTGAGCCACTGCCACTGCTCCTGGCTTTAACTATGTCTAGTCTCAAAACAACCTCAATGATCTCATGAAAATACAGGTCAGATCATGTTATTTCTTGCATCAAAGTCCTGCAGGGGCTTTTCAGGTCCTGAAGTAAGAGCTAACATCCGGGGAGGATTGGCGAAGCCTGGGTGGCCTGCACACTGCGCCCTTTCTTTCACTTCTACTTCCTCTGTCAGGACCTCTGACCTTTCAGAAAAGTGCCTTGCTGGTGCCCTCACCTCCCCCGGGTCTCATGCAGATGTCACCTGCTCAATGAGTTCTGCACCATCACCTTTTCAAAACTTCAGCACAGCCACCCCACCCCCACACTTGAATCTCCTCAATTGCTCTATTTTTTTTTTTTTCACTACTATGCCTACTTTCTATTATTCTCTATCTTTTGGTTATTAGTTAGGTGTATCGCCTGTTCTCCCAACTCAAAGGGTATGCTTTATGCAGGTGCAAATTTTATTTTCTTTATCAACTTTCTTCACTAATGAAGTCCAAGTCCTAGAACAGATATTAGCCTGGAAGGGGTGCTTAATAAATGTTTTTGAATGCATGGATGAGTTGAAGTTTTGTCTGTAAACCAACAAGGTGGTGATGTGATGGTCCCACGTTAGGATTTGGAAGCCGTGTTCTAGGCACTGCCTGTTTCCAGTATTCCTTGTGCTACCACTTGCCAGACCAGTGTGTGACGCCTGCTAAGACCCACAGTGCTCTCCAGACTGCCTGTCCTCTGCTCTTCCAGATCCACCTACCAGAGTAACTCTTGGCAGCCTTAATTCCTTTTCCTAAAGACCATTCTACATTGAAGAGTAATTTCACAAACCAGTGACGATCAGTGGTTCATAAGACATAATGCAGCATGCTTAATTTTCAGATTTATTTACTGTCTAGCCCAAAGGAAGCCTTCGGAAGCAATTTGTCAGTAATGCGGGACTGGAGGGGGCACGTTTTGAAGATCAATGGTCAGGTCTCCAGTGGCAACTTATTAGCAAGTCGTGCATAAGAAGAGGTAAATGTATAAGCAAATACATGGGTAATCAGAGTCTTTTTTGCTTAAGGTAGAAGAACAAACTTGGAGTTTTGGATACTCTTAGTGAACCATTTTACACAATCCAAGGGAATTTTAATATTAATTTATGAATTCTAGGAAAATTCAACCATGTATGTGAAGCTATTCTATATTTTATTCATAATAAATATGTTTGGGCTGTGGTTGGGGCTCAGTGGTACTGTGTTTACCTTGTATGTATGAGGCCCTGTGTTCAAACCCCAAAACAAAGTAAGAATGGAGGAAGGAGGGACTTTATAGAGAGAGGTGGGAGGGGTAGGGGGAAGGAAAAACAACAGAATGAATCAAACATCATTACACTATGTAAATGTATGATTACACAAATGGTACGCCTCTACTTCATGTACAACCAGAGAAACAAGTTGTACCACATTTGTTTACAAAAAAAACCCATAACACATATGTACATGCATGTACATATAAAATAAATTATAGAAAAGAAAATGTTTTATTTTAATTAATTTGATAGTATACTCAAGAAATTGGATTTGACCAAATAAAAAGATGGAGGAAATCCAGATAAAATCCACTCTATATTTCTCCTATCAATTAAAAAGACTATTTCATATGTTAATATAATTGTTCACAGTGTGAATTAGCACATTTTTGTAACTGGGCCTGGCTAGTGGCGAACACCCTTTGGTCCCAGCTAGTTGGGAGGCTGACGCAGAAGGATCACTTGAGCCCAGGAGTTCTAGATCAGATGGATCAGCAAGTGAGCCCCCTCTCTAAGGGTGGAAAGTGATAACTTGAAAAAAGTGAAGATTTGTATTAACATTGTGAAGATCAGTGAAATGTCCTGAACAACCAGACTGGATGCATGAAAACCTTTCTCAAAAATCGTGTCTGCTTTATTAGAATCTATAATAAAGGAAAAAATTAAAAATTCAGACCATTGTCTCTTTCAGAAAAAGCAGAGAAATTAGTTTACACAAACTCTTTACTTTGTCCCATCTCTAAGCACTAACACAGATGTCAAACGTGAGATTTCCCATAACGCTGATTGATTCTACCCATCTCAACAATATTCCTCTCCATAGATGGCGGCACAATGGGTTTTTAAAAAGCTGTTGTTTTGAGTGATGATCATTAAGGGAAGGAGTATGACATTTCAAGAGAATCTTAGCATTTCTGTAAAATGTAAGATTAGCTTGTGATGGTGGAAAGAAATGTATACCACCATCAAGCACATGAAGTCTTTATAATACAACCTCAGATGTTTGATCATAAGAGAAAACCTGGAGAAAGATCCTTTTAAAGTATTTTGTGAATTTAAGAAAGAAAAAAAATGTTTCTCAGCGTTCCCACAGTCCTGAAACACAGAGAAGTCACTGCGGCAGGAATTGTCTCTGCTGATGTAGATAAATGTGGCCTCATTCCAGCAGATTCTGTTTTCCCTTTTATCCAATTGAAAACTTCCACAAGTTTTTACCATAAGCTGTCAGACATAGCGCAAATATTTCATAAACCTTAGTGGGCTTATTTAGTTTTCACCAATTTTAGCCTTTCAGGCAGTTTACTTCATGGTTTAAAATGCTTTCCGCCTCCCTTCCTTACTGTAGAGTGTGCAATACAGATGTTCCTGTTCTGCAAGCCTAATGTTAAGATACCTCCCAACCCATATGCTGATACCTGTCTGTGAATTTCAGAGTATGGAGTGCATTGGGAAGGTGGATGAGGTAGCTGTGTTCTTGATGAGCAGTTTGTAGCTAAAATCCCCCAAAAAATCAGCTTTTTAAAAATTTTATGATTCTAATATTTAATTTATGCCTATGCTGTCTGCTAGTCATAATAAATAAATAAGGAAAAATCTGCTATAAACATTATGTAATGAAAACTCTTTGGAACTTAAAAACCCTTTTCTGTTTTAATATGGCATTGCTCTAAGCTACCTAAACTTAGAGTGTATTCAATCCCCCCTTTTATATAATAACCCTCATAATGTGAGGCATTATTTTTGTTACGATCTTACAGACAGAAAGTTGGTGAATTACCCATAGCCTGGTATTTACTGAATATCCAAAATGATTTCAAACTTAGATACAATGATTCCAGAGTCTGCACCCCTAACTAATGAGCCAATTGTTTATTTGGGTAAAATATAAATAAAGAGATGATATCAAAATAGGAATAAGTAGCAGGAAGTTGGAGGTGAAGGACTTAGAGCAGAAGATTCAGTGCTCAGTGGAAACCAGGTTAAGAATGGAAATGACAAAACTGAATGCAAAAAATGCTGAGGAATGATAAAGCAAGGAAACTCATAACAAAAGCATTAAAATTTAACTTGAACGAGATCGCCAAAAAGAAATAGACTGTGCTAAGATAATATATGAAAAGAGGAAAAGCTTAGTGAAGTTGCAGGATGATGTGCAGGACTTGACACATGATCTAATTCAGAAGCAGAAAAATGACACAGGGTCAGGGTCCCAGGTCCCTCTCTGGTCTCTTCATTCACTTATGCCGAATGTATTCTATGCCCCAGGCACTGAAGATTCGAGGGTCAGAAAGCAGCCCCATCCCTCCCCTCCCTCAGCTTGTGTCCTCAAGGAGTAGATGAGGGAGATGGACAATAAGCACATTTGTTAAGTAAAACACAGTACATGAAGCGCAAGCTGTGGAGATAGAGCAGAAGAGTGGAGAACTGGGAGACTGCATTTCTAAGTGGCGTGTCTACAGAACGTCTCCCCACATAGGCTGTGTTTCAGAAAAACATTGAAGAGGCTGTTTGGAGATCTGGGAGAAGAACATTTTAATCATAAAGAAGTGGAGGTGTAATTTCCCTAAGCCTAAACTCCTCTGAAGAAAACACAGAGGCCAATGTGACTAAAGCTGCAGTGAGGATGTATTAGTTTCCTGTGGCTGCTATAATAAGCATGCACAAATGGAAAGGCTTAGAACAGCAGAAATCCCTTCTCTTGAGGTCTGGATGCCAGAGTTCCAAAATCAAGGTGCTTTCCTGCGGAGTTTCTAATGAAGATTCCATTTCCTATTTTTCAGATTCTGGTTTCTGCAGATGTTCCTGGATGTGTGGCCACTTTGCTCATTCCTTGCCTCTGCCTTCACACTGCCTGCTGCTCTGTGGTTTGCTCCAAACTCTCTCTGCCTTTTTAAAAAATTATTTTTAAAAATTTTTTACAGATTGCATTTTGATTCATTGTACAAATATGGAGTAATCTTTTCATTTCTATGGTTGTGCACAATGTATATTCATACCATTCACGTAATCCTACATGTACACAGGGTAATGATGTCTGCCTCATTGCACCATTTTTCATATCCCCCCCTCATTTCCCTCTGCATAATCTAAAGTTCCTGCATTCTTCTCTCACCCCCCAGTCCCTCACCCCCAATATATATCATCATCCACTTATCAGGGAAAACATTTGGCCTTTGGGGTTTTGGGATTGACATTTCACTTAGGATGATATTCTCCAATTCCATTATTTCTCTGCAAATGCCATAATATTAGTCTTCAACAAGACTCCCAAAACACAAGAAATCAAAGCAAGAATCAATAAATGGGATGGATTCAAACTAAAAAGCTTTTTCTCAGCAAAGGAAACAACCAATAACGTGAAGAGAGAGCCTACAGAGTGGAGAAAAATGTTTTCCACATGCACTTCAGACAGAGCACTAATCTCCAAAATTTATAAAGAACTTACAAAACTTTACACACAAAATACAAAGAACCCAATCAATAAATGGGCCAAGGAACTGGAAAGACACTTACAGAAGAAGATGTACAGGAGATTAATAAATATATGAAAAATTCTTCAACCTCTCTAGTAATTAGAGAAATACAAATTAAAACAACCCTAAGATTTCATCTTAACTATAATTAGAATGGCTATTATCAAGAACACCAACAATAATAAGTGTTGGTGTGGATGTGGGGAAAAAGGCACACTTTCACATGGCTGGTGGAGTTACAAATCTGTCATTTTCTTATAAGGACACATAGGATAGCTTTTATGGCTCACCCAGATATTCCAGGATAAACACATCTTCTCATGACCCTTAGCACTCGCAGATTCTAGGGATTTGAATTGATAGCAGGAGGGCTGGGAAGGAGAGCAGAGGTTGAACACACTTGATTATACTGGCTTCCATTCGAGGAAGATGCAGTCAATGGCTGTTTCTGAGGCTTACTGACATTATCTGTCTAACATTTTTAAAGACATGTTTCTTTGTGTCGAGTTGAGAACAGACGCAGGAGGACAAGAGGGAGCAGGTGACCAGTTAGGTGTCCTATTGCAATCATCTGGGTGACAGAGGTATGTTGGGTTGCTGGGAGCTGGGCAGTAGCAAAAATAGCGAGAATGCTTGCATTCAAGGCTGTGGGTGTGGTGGCACACGCCCGAAATCCCAGTGACTCAAGAGGCTGAGGCAGGAGGATTGCACGTTCAAAACTGGCCTCAGCAAATAGCAAGACCCTGACTCAAAATTTAAAATAAAAAAGCACTGAGGATGTAGCTTGTTGATTAAGTATTCCTGGTTCAATACTTAGTACCATTTTAAAAAATAAAAGAATGGTTTCCTGCTAGATACTGTTTGAGGGCAGTGCTGACTTCTCAAGGACTCTGATTGTACTTTGAACTTGTGAAAACCTTGGTGGGAGCAACCTGGGAGCCCTGGTTCCAGGGAAAATATCCTCAATGTGGAGAGAAGTGACAGAAGAGAGGCTTTTGACTTTTCCCAGTGGTCAGAAAGTCAAGTTCCCACATCTGACAAAATATATGAAAACTCTTGAACTTGAACTTGGCCATGACATCTCAGGGGAAACCACACCAGAAAGCCTATCTTCCCTCTGGTCTGCGGATTGAGCTAGTAATTGAGTACTTAGCACTGAGTGCCCCCAACAGATTCAGAATCCCAAGTCATTCATGATTTTTTATTTTTTTAAATTTTTTTTATTTAAGTTCAGTGAGCTTAAGGAATAGGGTTGGATAGGACCTTAGCAACAAATCCGGAGCATCTTCAGAGATTCCTTTCAGGTTAAAGCATTGCTGGATTGGGGGAAATAAAGAAAAGCTGAAAACCGGTGGCATGTTAGTAAAATTCAAGCCACAGATTTGTTTTGTTTACACAAGAAAATGTTTCAAATTTTAGTTGTTGTCTACAATTCAAAATTGGTCATGTCATATAAAAGTCTGAGTTCTAATGTAAAAATTTCTTTTCCCAGAAACTAGTGCTATTGGCCCCTTTCCCACATAACACCCCTGCGTTAGGGCCTGTCAGTGCACCCTTCCACAGAGTCCTCTCTTCTTTCTTCTTCTTTGGTGAATTTGTCTGGAGCTCTTTGCCTTCCTGTTCCACCTGGCTGCTTGGTAAGAGGCACTAAAGAACCGGCACCTTGGAATGTCCCTTCTTCTTTGTGAGTCTTCTATTCACCTCTTACCTTTGTTACATGCTTCATTTCTAGGATTCCCAAATCTGCCACTTCTTGATTTAGTTCCTCATTTAGTGGAGAATATTTGCCACAGTTTGAGAACCAACTACAAAGTTTGGAGGGAGCACAGTGCTCCAGAAAGACTTCTCATGGAGCGAAGGGAAAGAGCAAATATTGGCAAAAAATACTGACCAAATTAGATTGTTTTATCATGTGCATATGTGAATACATAGCAACCAACCTCACAATTATGTATGGCATCACAATGAAAACTATGGAAGAAAAAAGACTTCCTTCACTACAGACACCAATTATAACTTTGGAAGCTTCCCAAAACAATCCTCAGTTTCGATAGTTTGTTAGAAGAACTCATAAAACTCACTGAAAGCCATTTTACTTGTTGTTATGGTTTGTTATGGGGAAAGAATATACATTAAAATTAAAGAAAGGAGCTAATAAGGTGGAGCCCAGGGAAAGAGCAAATGCACAACTCTTTGCTTTCTCCCTAGGGGCCAGGACCTACTGCTTTCCTGGCACCTGTCTGACCACATGCTGGGAGTGTTACCCACCACAGAAGCTCACAGTGTTTGGATTTTATTGATGTTCCATCATACAGGCATGATTGACGGATTGATTGCATACGTCCCTGATCTCAGTCTCTAGCTTGATGTTGTGTGACCCAAAACCCTTGGCCTAAATTGCATCGTTGGCCTTTCTAGAATGACCAGATCCACCCTAAATCACATCATCAGACCTTGCTGCATGACCCAAGGCCCTCAAATAAACAAAGACACTCCATCAGACATAAAATTCCAAGGGCCCAATATTACCTTTCAAAAGCTGAGGGCAAAGGTCAGACAATCTGGGCAAGGCTAAGTTCATTATTACACACTTCTACAGTAACTGTTTAAGAATAGTACTTGGGAGAAAAAGAAGACAGAAAATCATTAAAATGCATATTGATTGCTAATTTGACACAGTAGAGAATTCCACCCTCTCCTCCCTGTTCCAGTCACATACATTTTTCACTCAGAAGGCATTACTCCAGCTTTTAATGATGTTTTAAGAATTCTGATACCATTCTGACTCTTGATCAATTATAAATGACTTGCTTTTGCTCTCTGATGCTTTTAGAAATTTTCTCCGCATCTCTAGTATTCTGAAATGTCATGATTATGAGCCTTGAAGTGAGCCTTTTTTCATTCATTATATTAGAATTTAGTTGGTCTTTTTAAATTTGGAGCCTCAAGTTTAAGTTACGAAACACTTACTTGTTTGTATTATTTCCTTAATAATTCTGGCTCCTTCATATTCATTATTTTCTCTTTCTGGAAATCTTAGTTTTCAGAAAACAAACTTTAACTGGTCATCTACTATTACCTTTTCCATTTTATTTCATTTTTTTGTGTGTGTGTGTGTGTTCTTTCTTTGTATTTCTTTTTTTTTTATTGAGAAGGTTTTCATTTGATATCTCCATAGAGAGTGGTAATTTTTTAAAATTTTAATCTCTACTGATAGAATTTTATTTTGAAAACATTTTATTTGCTTTCTGAATATTCTTTGTGATAGTATCCTGGATTTTTCTTATTTTTCTTAACACTTGAGGATATTAGATCTAGAATTTTTGAAGTTCTTTTCTTGCTCTTTGCATTATCTTCTAAGGTTTTGTTGTTCATTTGTCTTATTCCTAATGATTAATGTAAGTGGCTTCCCTGAAACTCAGGGAACTTTGTACAGTTTATTCTTGTTTACTATTAAGACATTAAAATCATTTTTGGAAGATCTGCATGAACTTGTGGTGTTTCCTGACTTCTGAGTCTCCTTGCAAAGGCGATCAGATAGGAATCCTGCCTTTTTACTGGGAATACTCTGTTTGCCAGTTTTCATATGCCTTTCTCTTGAGGGGTCGGGTTGCAGGAGGAAGGGAGGACCATGAGCTTATACTGGGGAGGAAGGGCATCAGGAGAGAAGCACCCACAATTCAGCCCGTGAATTTTAATATCACAACCATCCTCAATAATACAGAGCATCTCCTGGAACGGAAAGTGTGTGATTCAATATTCCCAGGGAGTGAACTCCAGTCTCTCCAAAGGGGAAAGTGGGGAAGGGCCTGCTCACTTGTCCTGAGGGAATCTGAGAACGAGGATCACTCTGGAAACTGCTCAATAATCCTTCCTGTACTCAGTTCCTGACAGGTCCCCTGCCTGAGAGGTGCCCGGCTTCTCCAGATCTTGAGTCTGAGGCTGCTGGGTGATGTGCCTTCTGTGCAACCCTCGCTCCATGTGCGTTCAGTGTAACATTCTGCTTGTGTAACTGGCCTAATTGTCTATCAGTTCTTCAACTTACAAAATGTGGTTGACAGCTCTTGTCTCCTGTCTGCTACAGTGTTCTTTCTGCCTTTTTCCTTGTGGTATGGCTCCAGTGTTTAAAAACTCATTTATTGATATTTAGTTGTAGTTTCATCCGATTCTAGAGAAAACTATATATCTAGCTTCCCAAGCAAGGCCCGAAGTCTGGATCAACTACTAACCAATGGAATAGCAACCTCCAACTAAGCAGTAACCATTGTATTACCACCTCTATTTTTTTTTTTTTTTTTAGTTCAAAGACTGGGTTAATAAATTACATTCTAATTGCATACTACAGGATTGTGTATGTAACAAGAAATAATTCTTAACGTAATGATAGTTTTATACCACATAATCTGGGAGTATTTATTGTCAAAGTTTATATATATATATATATAATATTTATATATATTTATTTATTTTAGAGCATTACACACATACATCTCCTTATTCACATCCACACATTCCACTAGTGTTATAAATCACACTTAATACTCAGCAAATTCTTTGTAAGGGGGATCGTTGACATGGTTATAGAAAATTGAAAAACAAGAGAGAGAGAGGGGGGGAAAGAAACATTGAAGTAATTCATTGTTCAGACAGCACAGAAAGCCCCCCTCCACCAGGTTGGGGAGGTCTCACGAGGAGATGCCAAGCTGCTGGAAATGAGAAGCCTGAGCAGCCCAGAGAGAGGCAGCTGAGATCTGAGATTGGACAGAGGACACAGACACCGGGGAGAGGGAGACAAATCAAATCCTGCTGTTCCTCCTTGTGCCACTCAGTGTCCTTGTACCTCCCATCCACGGAATCCAGCAGGAGACCCCCTACCTCGGAACAGAACTGGGGAAACGGGGCCTCCAAGTCTTCCACACCCAATGCAGAGCAGAGCAGGGACAGCGCTGTGGACATTCAGGTCCAGCATGAGAACAGACTCTCACAAGATCCCATTACCTGCCCTGAAGAGAGGATGGTTGAAACTGCTGAATATTCACGCTCGAAACACACCCCAAAATCAAACGCTGAAAACAACAAATCTTAAATCATGCAGAAACCTTGGGAAAGTGCAGATAGGTAGTCCATTAAATTTTTAGAGAACTGAGGGTGGTGTGTGTGTGTGTGTGTGTGTGTGTAGAGAGAGAGGAGACAGACAGACAGATGGACAGAAGAGCAAGTCCAGGAGCACCTCAGGCTGCACTGTATTGTCATCTTGCCCCAAATCTTGCTTTTGATCTACATATTTCTTGCATTCATTCAACAAATACTTGTTGGGAATTTATTGCGTATCAGGAACTAAAATTGTCACTGGACTCAGTATAAGAAAGACATGGCTTGGTTCCTAGGGACCTAAGACATCCTTTCTTTCATAAACATACCTGTCTTGAGTCTTCTCCCTTACCATTCTCTAGAATTAAGCTAGTGTAGTAGAGAGCTGGAACCATTGGTTCATTCTGCTGTAATATTTTCTGACAGTGTCTGCCACATACCTGATACTTAATAAACATTTGTTCCACTGAATTGAGTAACAGCAAGGAATGAGACACCCTCTTTGGGTCTTTGTTTAGAGTTGCTGGGCAATAAAAAATGAGAGAGTACCAGAATGCTAGTTCTTGGAAAGTTGGAAAAAGATATCTGAAATTAACACAACTTTTAGCTTTGACATTGTAAGGGATTTTTGATAGAATTCCTTAATGGGAGATTCTACAATTACGTCATACGTTGCTATGGACAGGTAAGTGAACTGTTTCTTCCATTGAGAGTAAATAGGTCATTTGTTATCCTGAACTTTTTGAGGGGTGCCTTTTTCTGTTATTTTTAATATATTCATTATGAAATAGGATGATGCAAAGTAATCAGGACGGTCTCTGTTTTTTTGAGGAAGCATCTCAACTATGAGACAGCAGATGTGGGATTCTGGGTGTGAGTCTTGTCAGTGACAGCTGGCACACACTAAATGCCAAGTTGGAACAGGCAGCCAAGTGACCAAAGTATTCGTTTTCTTCCTCTCTAATTTATGCAGGTCTCCCTGAAGCTGCATGATCTGAAAAGACCCTGCCTTAATGACCAAGACATTTTGTATGAATGGAGGGTCTAATTATGACACTGTTCGTTCCATAGAGATCTCTTTATTCTGTTTGTGAAGGTGGTCTTGTGTAGGGAAATAAAAATTGATTTCTTCGTGCAGAAAAGAAAACAAAAATAAATACTAAAAATCTGGCCACGTTTGAAACCAGATGAGAACCAGGTTGCTCTAAGAGCGCTACTTAGTGGTTAGCAGGCACGCACGCGTTTTGCATGTTTCTCCTGAGCACTGTCAAAGGCAGGCGCTGCTCAGGCCCCACACCTCCCTCCTGCTTCAATGGCTGCAGTTGGCAAGAAAGGATGAAATCCAGCCACCAGGTGCCTGTGCCTTCTCTGCTCTTTGTTTCTGGTATTTTTCTTCAAGCAGCTCACAAGCCCCAGGTGGCCCCAGGTAGAACACACTGCGCACAGTGGGGGCCTGACTTCAAGCTCCTTTTACCATTTACAACTATATTGCTGACTGTGCATTTTTTGAAAAGGTCTTAAATTGGTAACTGACAAAGTTATATATAAAATAGTAAGACTTTGATGTTCTTGTTTTCTTCCCTCTGAAGTCTGCAGTGGACTGAATGACCTTCCCAAGGGCAACTTTTATTAGAACCCAAATGGCTTTTGCCTTCCACAGATATTTTTTCAAGCTTTATATGTGTAGGTAACTCCAGAGGCAAGCTTCCTGGAAACAGGCACCCCCTTTGTGACCACATACTCATAATTCTTGATAGTCAAAACCCATTGAAAGGAGGCTTAAAAGATCACCATTTCTTTGCTCTGAAATAACCTTTAATTACGGTTGGTAATTATGACTAAAAGTATTTGTATTTATGGATGACAGTTTGAAGTATATGTCTTGTATAATTCTTCATAGGGAATTACAGCTTCTATACCTTGTAAAGACATCCGATCATGACCATAAAATGAATTAGCAATTTTAGAAAATGGAGAATTAAAATTTCTCAAAAATAAGTTATGTTGGACCTCTTTGAGGGATATATATCGACATCCCACACACAATCTGTTGCTCACGTTGGTTTCTGCCCTTTCCCTTGCTTTGGGATTTCTGGACTTTGGCAGTTGCTCCTTTGGAAGAAGTGACTAACCCCTGAGTGCCTGCCTTCACATTTTCCTGTTCATTCATGGTGCGCATAAAAATCATCCCTTACTAATTCCTCATGACCAAGTTGTAACTTGGACAATATTTTACTGAAGATTCGGAAATGATGGGTGGAGAGGTGCAATTCTGATTCTTGCATCTTCAGTGGGCAATACCCTAGGAAGGGAATTCAAAGGCAGGGTATTGATATGATAATTTTAAAAACTGCCATTTTCATTCATTGAAAACAATGCATGGATACACTCACCCCAAAATGGCTGCTTTGACCTCCTGGGACACGGCCTTGTGGCTTTCCATTCCAGTGGGAGATGTCTGAGGCAGGCTGCATGCTGCACAAACACAGTCCAATTTTTTTTCTGAGCCACTAAGGACCAATAGAAAATAGTGCTCTTTGGAAACCCACCAAACTTATGGAAGGGACAAAATATAGACCCCAAATAATTACTTTTTTATTAATGATTGCCAACACTTTTTTGACAGTAAATAACATTTATATATCTAAGCTTTCATTAGTTATAATTATCAGTTTTTTTTGATATTTATTATTTAAAATAATGATTTTTTTTCACTTGCCCATTTAGCCTAACTAGCAACTTTAAGGGATACAAGTATAATAAATTATTACCTGATTTACATCTGTTACTCTTTTGTAGTTTTATACCTTTATTTCCAGGAATTTCCCCTGTGTTTGAAAAAAATGGAGCTATGGCCATAGATATAAGAAAGAAGTGCCATAATATAGATAATAAAAATGTGATGCCTTCACAGTTCCTTAGATTACAATAAAGTTAAAAAAGATAGAATACACATTCATACACAATTAAACATTATCTTTAATACTCTCAATATATCTAGACTTATAATGCTTGGAATTGAATGTTCAAAAATAGTGTGTATATTTCCAGAATCTATGCTATATCTTAAGAATTATTTTAGTGACTTATGGTAAAATGTGTGCAGAGTGATTCTGATAATTTTACTGAGATAGGATTTTCACATTTTTTAACATAATTAAAAATAACAAATACTTTAAAAGGAAGTAAATATAGGGGGTTTGCTACATATTGAACTTGAATTTTCATTTTGTAACCATTCAAAAATAATGAAGGGTGGAGATGTAGCTTTGGAGATGTAGCCTTAGCATGTGTGGGGCCCTGGGTTCAATCCCTAGTACTGCGAAAAGTACTGGAAAGATAGTACTAGGAATAAAAGAGGAAAGTAATTGTGACAATGTGTTAAAAAAGACTGTGATTGTCTAAAGAAGATGCAAACAATTTATCATCTTATAGATAATCAAATGTCAAAGAAAAATACATAGATATTTTCTTCTTCTTAACTATATTTCTTGATTATAGCCATAGGTCATTTTAAGACAAAAGATCAGTTTCCCCATTCAGATTTATAATCCTTTGTGTCTTTCAGACAGTACCATCCACAACTAAGGCTTGATGGGCTATTTTAACATTATATTGAATTCCTCCACATTAATTTCCATTTTAGTGATATACCTTAGAAATCACTTAGTTACTGTCATGCTCAATGGTCCAGTACGGACTGGGTCCCTACAATGCACGCTGAATGCCAGCCTCAATCTGACGCTCCCTGTTCTTACAGAACAAATAACAAGGGTGATCAAACTTGCCAGGATCTTGCCAAACCGTAAGTTCATATTTGAGATGAAAATTAATAATGACCAACCATTCTCCTATGTGTTTTGGGAGAGTAATTAGCCATAATTAAATGAGCAGCTCCCTTTTGCACTTACCCTGCACGCTTATCCTGAAGCCCTGCTTGTGGGTTGCAGCAACTGCATGCAAATGAAGGCACCCTGTGCTCTCTAAGCTTCCCTTCTTCTCCACATGTCCCCAGCGAATCCCATGGACAAGAGTTGGTCTATATGTTTGAAAGATTATGCCAAACACATTTTTCAAATTTAGTACAGTTTTCACAAATGTGATAAAGATAATTCTAACATTCTGGGTTAGTTTCACAATTTAGCTATTGTGAATTGAGCTACTATAAACACTGATGTGACTGTGTTACTGTAGTTTGCTGATTTTAAGTCCTTTGGGTATAAACCGAGGAGTGGGATAGCTGGGTCAAATGGTGGGTCCATTCCAAGTTTTCTGAGGAATCTCCACACTGCTTTCCAGAGTGGCTACACCAATTTGCAACTTCATCAGCAGTATGAATGTGCCTTTTTCCCCACATCCACGCCAACATCTATTATTGTTTGTGTTCTTGATAATAGCCATTCTAATCGGAGTAAGATGAAATCTTAGAGTTGTTTTAACAGATGGATGAATAAAGAAACTGTGGTAAACATACATAGTGGAATATTATTCAGCCATAAAGAAGAAAAATATTATGGCATTTGCAAATAAACGGATGGAATTGGAGAATATCATGCTAAGTGAAATAAGCCAATCCCAAAAACCAAAGGCCTAATGTTTTCCCTGATAAGTGGAGAATGATATATAATGGGAGCCGGGGGTATGGGGAGTGAGAGAAGAATGGAGGAACTTTAGAGTATGTAGAAGGAAATGCGAGGGAGGAGGATATGAAAAATCATGGAAGGAGACAGACATCTTTACCCTATGTACATGTATGATTGCACAAATAGTATGAATCTACATCATGTACAACCATAGAAATGAAATGATGTACCCCATTTGTTTACAATGAATCAAAATACAGTCTGTAAAAAATTTTTAAAAATAAATAATTAAAAAAAGATAATTCTAACATTCTGAAACTTAATTCACTTGTAAACAGATTAGTATCATAAACTAAATAATTCTTTCAATGCTCCTAACTTTATTGTATCAAACTTTAAAGGAATATTTATGTACCTTTGATAATAGCAAGTATTATAATTAAAATTTAAATATTTTAAATGTATATGTAGGTGTATATTGTGAGATAACAGACTTTTAAATGCTATTTCTAAAAATTACCTAAATTTCATTCAAAATTCATATCAATATTAGAAACAGTAAAATTTTTCTAATCCTTCACCAGAGATCCTCACTTTAAAATACATTGTATAATGGTTATTGGCAAAGCAGGATGTGGTATCTCATGTGAAGCTGTAAACGTCAAAATTGTAACCTAGATCACTGATATAATTTCAGGCAGTTCTTGGATTTTGACTTTATAAAAGAGTGTACATATACATATATATATGTATATATATACATATATAATATCACATATAATTAGTATACTCACATATAATTAATAACATTAATATATAATTAATTCATTAATAATATAATATTATATATAATGATTTTAATAGCTTTTTGACTAATATATTAATATGGAGTTACTATATTGATGCACAGTCATGTGTCACTCAAAACAGAGATGTGTTCTGAGACACTTATACGTGTGTGTGTGGTTTTAATATTTCATTTTGTGGGAAGTGAGAGAGAAAACTTAAAATTGTAGAAGCCAACCATTTCCACCCGAAAAGAAAAATATCAGAAAAAATATCAAATGCTGAGAAAGGCCTGAGACAGTAATCTTGCATCGGAACATCATTTGTCCCCCCCAATACTGATTAAATGACACAGACATTCAATATGTTTCAAGGCTTGACCTGGGTATCTGTTCCCATAGCTAAGGTAGTCTTTTGATAGTATATTATAATATTAATATTTTAGATTCCCAAAACCCTTAGGGAGCCATTGCATTGGGCTAAAGTTTTCCTCAGATTAGGAAAATGCTCTCACTGGAAACTAGACTGTACTTTGCGGGAAAAGTGCCAAACCACTGGGCACAGGCAGGAGCAGAAGAAAACGGCCCCATATTCAGCTGACTACTATTTTAGGACGGAGGGTTGAGGAAAACTTTTGAGTCCAATTGAAATTGTACAGAGGATTAAAATGGCAATAAGTGCATTATAATTAACCAAGCTGGAATTTGTTCAGAAAATGAGGGCCAAGTGCTCTTTTAATTATTCAGTTAATGGACCTGTCCATGCCAAGATAACAACCCTCCACTGTCGCCGGCAGCCTGCTTTCCAGAAGTGTGCCCTCGTGCCCGCACTCCAAAAGTGCACAAAGTTAATGGCTCAGCTAATGCCTCCATTTTACCACTGAGATTCTAGCTTCACTGTGAAGTTAGGACATGGGTGGGTCTTTCTTGGGATTGGGGGAATTGGTAGATAAACTCTTCCTGTTTCACTGAAATGATTTGTACATACAGATCCCAAAATATGGCATCCTCATGTTTAAGGAAATGTCCAGCTTCCAAACTGAGTTATTAGTTATATTTTACCTAAAGAAGTCCTGAGCTGATGACATGCATTATTATTATTTTAATTACCCTCCACTGACATGTCAATATTTTAATTCCTCATAATTTTTCCACCTCTAAAAAATAGCCTAGACTAGTTTGTCACCTGGCTCTTCAGACATTTCCAAGTATGTTTGGATCCAATTTCTAGTCAGTTTGCTCAGGTTTTCACATTTTATTTCTTATGTCTTGGTAGTTGGTAACTAACTGAAATTCTTTCTTCCACTTAATATCTCTTAAAAATAAATTTACATGAAATGTGAACTGCTTCCACTCTCTGTAAGTTACAAATGCTCCACACACATTAAAGAAGTTTGTATAAATTTGCACAAGACTCACAGCACATGTTGAGCATAGACCCTCTGGGGAGTCGTGGGAAGTGTGAGGGAGTTTGTTTCTAATTCTTCTCATTATTGCTGCCAGCACTGAGTGCTGGGCTCCTCCTTGCCTTCCTCCAGCTTTGCCTCCCCTCTTTTCCATAGTCTGTCCCTGACTTCCACTGTAGACCAGGATGACAACATCCCACATTTGCTGAAATGACTTTGCCATCTATTTTTTTTTTTTTTCCTTGTGGGTACAGGGAATTGAATTCAGGAGCACTGGACCACTGAGCCACATCCCACCCCTGTTTTGTATTTTATTTAGAGACAGGGTCTCACTGAGTTGCTTAGCATCTCACTAAGTTGCTGAGGCTGGCTTTGACTGGAGATCCTCCTGTCTCAGCCTCCTTAGACACTGGGATTACAGGTGTGCACCGCCACACCTGGCAAGTCTGCCCTTCTTAAAACACAAACAGGTGCAATAGAATCTTACTGCCAGAGAAGGAGGGAAGGTGATGGTGACCGTATGAACAGGCACCTTGGCCAGGGGCTGCTAATGAACTCACCTGTAAGACATTTCTTTCCAGGATTAAAATAGCCACTCTACACATTCTTCTTTAAATTAACATTAAAGTGCTGCGACTTATCAATACCACAGGAAATAATCATTGGAATGTGCTCTTCATCTCTGAGTGAACATTACAAAGGGTCACTGATGAATTGGAAAGTGAAATTAGGGAGACCGTGAAGGTGAGGTTCTAAAAAGTTCTATTTAGGGATTTTCTAGACCAGATTTTTTTTTCTGAGATAAAGAAGCTTACTTTCTTTTACCCTACTTTACCTCACTTTACTTCTCTTTGAGAGAGAAGATGGGATTTGAAAGAGTGAAAGCGAGTGATATTTAGATACCATAACCACATTAACAAACAGAACCAGAATGTGACGCAAGGCTGTTTGACTGACAACCCTTGACATTTTCAAATACTATTATAATTCTGTAGAAGAAAATACCAGCTATTTTGATGTACTCTTGGAACTGGAACAGCAATCAGTTATTGTACAATAGGAAAGAAAAGTTTCATGTGGTATGGAGGGCTACGGTAACAACATGATAAGTCATATACACAATTTCATTAAAAAAAATCTTAGTGGACTAAGTGAGCTGACATCAGTATTTTCCAAACAAAATTCTGGAAACACTGTTCCGGGATACACGAATGGATAGTGAGGACTGCCCATCTAGGAGACAGGCAACATTGGATCAGGTAAAGTTATCATGACATTTTTAATGCAACATTGTATCAAATGAATGTTTTTTGTCCTCTAAGAGCTCTGGACCACTCTAGGGGATTGCTTTCGACTCCCATATTCTGGTGAATGAGTGCCAGTCCTCTCAGCAGACTATTAGCATATTTTTTCTTCTTTGTAATAGTGAGGTATTTCAGATGGGAGAGAACTCATGCAGCTTGTCCTCTGGATCTCAGATTTCTGCTTCTGGACATTCAATCAACAGTGGATAGAAAACATTTTTTTTTTTAATTATGTCTCTGCTGAACATGTACAGATGATTTTCCTAGTCATTATTCCCTAAACACTGCAATGTGGTAACTGTACGTAACATTTATGTTATTTTTAGTATTGTAAGTGATCAAGAGGTGATGTGAAGCACGCAGGAGGTTGTGCGTAGGTTACATGCAATTACCACGCCATTTGCATAAGGAACCTGAGCATCCTCAGATGTTGAAATCTGTAGGGGTCCTTTAGTCAAGTCCTCAGTGTACCTACAGATGACCATATCCCCATATTGCTTAATACAATATTCATTGCCGCATGAATGTTTTCTGCTGTCATAACTGTATGAAAAACTACCAGATTGGGCTGGCAAAGAAAAAAAAACCAGCAAACCGTGGATTTTGCTTTAGCACTTTTAAGAGTGCTACAGTTCAAGGCATTTGTTTTTCATATCTTCAAGGAAAATGTACTTTCTAGGAAGATGGTACGTGCTTCATTGGTGGCTTTATGCATCTTTGCCTCTGTGCTAGATGCTCAGAGCTAAGCAAGCCCTCCTGTTAGAGGGACAGCTGCAGGAGTTAGTTAGTGAGCGGGCACACCTGTACTGGCCCTTGTGGCTCGCTGTGCTGGGCTGCAGGATTTCCAGAGCTCCGTGTTCTTTTGATTCGTTAACAGAAATAAGAAGACCCAGAGGAAAGGACCAGCCTTCCTTTGTGGTTTATCTTTGCAAAGTCAAGGTATTCATGTCACAAAGGGGAGAATCAGGACGCATTTTGGTGGACTATCATTATTACTATTATTAATTGATCATGAGTAAACCAATTTTTGAACTATCATAGTCAGAAAAATATCAAAGAACTTAGAAGAAAAACTGATGTCTAACTTCCTCAAATTTCTTTACCCAGTGCAACAAATTTAATATCTCAAAATCCATACAAAGAGAATGCCTTCTTTTTCCCTTGCAATGTTAATTAAAAATCTTTCCCCATTTAAGGCCTTCTTGTTACTGACACAATCAAGAGGATTAAATTTTGACCATAGCATTATTTAAATTTTATAATAAAGAACAAATGGTGGAATGTGGAGTTTAGTTTTCAAATACATATTTAAGAAACATATATTTTGTTTTTCACTCAGATTATTTCAAATTCAATTTTTTATTATATTATTATTTTCATTCTAATTTTTTAATTTTTATGAAGTTTTGAGAACAGGGATGATTTCTTATTCGTTATTATATCTCTAAACTCTGGAACATACTAAAAATGTTTATTGAAAGAATTTTTGAAGAATTTTAGCCAACAAATGAATTGCTACCTTTAATTTTTAAAAAAATGTTTAGCTGACACATAATAATTATTTATATTTATAGAGTTCAGTGTAAACTTTCAAATAATTAGATCAGGATAATTGGCATAGCTATTACTTTGGACATATCACTTCTTTGTGTTGAGGACCTTCAAATTTTTCCTACTAGCTATTTGGAAGTACCAGTACATTGGATATATCATCCACTATGCTTTGTAAGATTGGAAAGTATTTTTTCTACCAGCTATACCCCTGTATCAGTTAAACATCCTCTCTCAAGGCTGCCCTTTCCCATGACTTTCCTAGGCTCCAGTAACATTATTTGATTTCTCCCACTAACTTCTACATTTAAGTAAGAATATGCAGTACTTATTTATCTGTGTCTGGCTTATTTGCTTAACTTAATATTCCCCACTTTGATCACGTTACTGCAAATGAGAGAATTCCATTGTTTTCATTACTAAATAATATCCCATTGCATACATGCACACACAGATGTATGTGTATATACACATGTGTGTGTATGTGTATGTGTATATATACACATATATGTCTTCTTTATCTGGATTGATTGACAAGTATATGGACACTTGTCATTTTGAAGAGTGCTGCCCTAAACACGACTGCAGTTACCTCTTTGAAATAGTAATTTTAACACCTTTGGTTGTGTATTCGGTAGTAGGATTGCTGAATCAAATGGTAGTTCTATAGATTCTGGAGATT
Organism: Sciurus vulgaris; assembly: GCF_902686455.1. NCBI lineage: Eukaryota > Metazoa > Chordata > Mammalia > Rodentia > Sciuridae > Sciurus > Sciurus vulgaris. The sequence continues at coordinate 10,612,007 of NC_136469.1, forward strand.
AGTGCTCTATCTGAAGTATGATTGGCAAAGATATTCTCCCACTCTGTAGGCTCTTTCTTCGCATTGCTGATAGTTTTCTTTGCTGAGAGAAAGCTTTTTAGTTTGAATCTATCCCAGTTATTGATTCTTGCTTTTATTTCTTGTGCAATGGGAGTCCTGTTAAGGAAGTCTGGTCCTAGACCAACAAGGTGAAGATTTGGACCTACTTTTTCTTCTATAATCTGCAGGGTCTCTGGTCTGATTCCGAGGTCCTTAATCCATTTTGAGTTTAGTTTCGTGCATGGTGAGAGATATGGGTTTAGTTTCATTCTGTTGCATATGGATTTCCAATTCTCCCAGCACCATTTGTTGAAGAGGCTATCTTTTCTCCATTGCATATTTTTGGCCCCTTTGTCTAGTATGAGAAAATTGTATTTATTTGGGTTTGTGTCCGTGTCCTCTATTCTGTACCATTGATCTACCTTTCTATTTTGGTACCAATACCATGCTGTTTTTGTTACTATTGCTTTGTAGTAGAGTTGAAGATCTGGTATTGCAATACCCCCTGTTTTACTCTTCCTGCTAAGGATTGCTTTAGCTATTCTGGGTTTTATATTCTTCCAGATGAATTTCATAATTGCTTGCTCTATTTCTGTAAGGTACGTCATTGGGATTTTAATTGGAATTGCATTGAATTTGTATAGCACTTTAGGTAGTATGGCCATTTTGACAATATTAATTCTTCCTATCCAAGAACATGGAAGATCTTTCCATCTTCTAAGGTGTTCTTTAATTTCTTTCTTTAGTGTTGTATAGTTCTCATTGTAGAGGTCTTTCACCTCTTTTGTGAGATTGATTCCCAAGTGTTTTATTTTTTTCGATGCTATTGTGAATGGGGTAGTTTTCCTAATTTCTCTTTCTGAAAATTCATCACTTATGTATAAAAATGCATTGGATTTATGAGCATTGATCTTGTAACCTGCTACTTTACTGAATTCACTTATGAGTTCTAAGAGTTTTCTGGTGGAATTTCCAGGTTCCTCTAAGTATATAATCATGTCATCAGCGAACAGGGATAGTTTGAGTTCTTCTTTTCCAATTCGTATCCCTTTAATTTCTTTGGTTTGTCTAATTGCTCTGGCTAGAGTCTCAAGAACGATGTTGAATAGAAGTGGTGAAAGAGGGCATTCCTGCCTTGTTCCAGTTTTTAGGGGGAATGCTTTCAGTTTTTCACCATTTAGAATGATATTAGCCATGGGCTTAGCATAAATGGCCTTTACAATGTTAAGGAATGTTCCCACTATCCCTATTTTTTTCTAGTGTTTTGAGCATGAAGGGGTGCTGTATTTTATCAAATGCTTTTTCTGCATCTATTGAAATAATCATGTGATTCTTGACTTTAAGTCTATTGATATGGTGAATGACATTTATTGATTTAGGGTTAGGGAGGGGGGCAAGTATGGAGGAAGGAAGCTCTGTATAGAAGGAAAAGAGGGGTGGGAGGGGTGGGGGGAAGGGAAAAAATAACAGAATGAATCAAACAACATTACTCTATGTAAATTTATGATTACACAAATGGTATGCCTTTATGCCATGTACAGAGAAACAACATGTATCTCATTTGTTTACAATAAAAAAAAATGGTAGTTCTATTCCTGTTTTTTGAGAAACTACCATAACATTTTCCATAATGGCAACATTAATTCACATTCCTTCCAATGGTACCTGAGCGTCCCCTTTCTCCATACCCTTGCTCACATTTATTTTTTGTCTTTTGGAACTGACCATTCCAGCAGGGGTGAGATGGTGTCCCACGGTTGTTTGGATTTGCATTTCCCTGAAGATGGGTAACATTAAGCATTCCTTTCACTTACTCATTGGCCATTTGTGTATTTATTGTCTAGATCATTTGCCTATTTTCTGACCAGATTATTTGTTCCTTTGTTTATCATTGTCTGAGTTGTTTGAGGTCAGTTCTTTATACATTCTGGGAATATGTCCCTTGTCAGGTGAACAGTCTAAAAATGTTTTCTCCCCTTTTGTAGGTTGGCTATTAACCCTGTCATTTCCTGTGTTGCACAGACACTGTTAGCTTGATATAACTCCATTTGCCAATTTTTGCTTTTGTTGTCTGTATTTTGGGTGGCCATTTCCAAACAAATTTGACCAGGTCAGTGTCCTGAAGGTTCTATTTTTGTTCTTGCTTTTATAGCTGTTGTGAATGGAATTACTTTCTTGATTTCATTCTTAGCAATTTTGTGATAGGTTATTAAAAAGTTACCAAATTTTATATGTTGATTTTGTGCCCTGGGCATCAGCCTGAGTTGTCAGTTCTCAAATTTTTTGCTGGAGTTAGATTTTTATACATATAAAATCAAACCATCTGAAAACAAGGGTACTTTGACCTTCTTTCCTATTTGTTTGCTCTTTTTTTTCTGTCTTTCTCTTGTCTTACTGCTCTGGGTAAGACTTTCAATACAATCTTGAATGAGAATTGTGAAAATGGACATCCTCATCTTTTCCTTAGGGGAATGATTTTAGTTCTCCATTCAGTATAGACCTTACTGTTTTCAGATACATTCTTTCTATTCCTTATTTTTTTTTTTTTGAGGTTTTTGTCATGATGGGATATTGAATTTTATTAAACTCTTTATATAACTGCACAGATGATCAGATGAGCATAAAACAGCCAATTATTTTGTTGCTGAGATGTGTTATGTTTGTGGATTTGCATATGGGGAAACATCTTTCCATCCTACGGGTACAATCATGTTTATGTGCTAGTGAGTTCAATTTGCTAGTATTTTGTGAAGAATTTTTCTATTTACAGTAATCAGGAAGAAAGGACTATAGTTCTGCTGTGTTTATGTCTCTTTTTGGAGGAATGAGTTTAGAAGGGTTCCCTCCTATTCAATACTTAGAAAGAGTTTGAGAAGAATTGACATGTTTGGTACAGTTGGGTAATGCAGCCTTCTGGTCCTTGTATCTTCTTTTATGAGAGGGTTTATTACCGATTCCACCTCATTTCATTGTTATTGGTCTATTCCGATTCTCTCTTCCCTCATGGTTCAATTTTGAGAGGTTACATATGTCCAAAAACTCATCCACTTCTTCTAGATTTCCCAGTTTGTTGGAATGGAGTTGTTCATGGTCGTTTGTATTTTATGACAGCAGTTGTAGTGTTTCCTTTTTCATCTCTGATTTTATTCACTTGGGTCTTCTCCTTTTTCCTTGGTTGGTCTAGCTAACGATTTGCTGGTTTTGTTTATTTGTGGGTCTGTCAGTTTCTGAGGGCATCTCAGAGCCCAAGTGGGGCACCTGCTAGTGTTCAGGGGCTGCACATGGGTGTTTATGGGGCCTCCGACCCCTGACCTTTTCAGGGAGTTCTGTCCAACTACTTCCTGTGGCCTCAGTGGGCTGGGCTTCTGGGAGTGGGTTGCTCCACTACTTTTGGGAGCCAAGGAGGGAGGAAAGGCCACCTTGTTTCTTCCTGGAGACTTGGAGGGGCAAGCCACTCAAGAAATGGAATGAATCTGAACTTGGTTTCCAGTGTACATATATGAATATACTACAGTGAATCTCATCATTATGTATATCCACAAGACACTATCCTTTTAATAGTTCAGCAGTAAACTTTATTTTCTAATAACTGAAAAGAATACACTGTAAACTAATGACAAAAAGGAAAACAGTGACATTGTCATTCATTATTGTTATCAACTATTATGTACTATACATAATGTATTGCTATTTTCTTATGTGACTGGCAGTACAGGTTTATGTCAACAATAACACAAACACATAAGTAGTACTTTGTGCTATGATGTGACAACTTCAATGTCGCTAGGTGATAGGAATTTTTCAGCTCCATTATAATTTTGTAGAACCACCATCATATTTGTGGTTCATTATTTTGACAATAACATCTTTTTAAATGTAAATAAATAGATCAATAGAATAGAGGAACAAGAACAGGTCAAGGAAGGAGGGGGAGGGCAAAGATAAACACTGGGGACTTATTGGAGCAAACTATACTCCATGTATTTTAAATTATGTCAAAATAAATCCTAATGTTATGTACAATTATTTGAGCAAATTTAAAAAAAAAAGGGGGTAAAAAGGAAAAAAGTCTTCTCAGATGCTTCTGTACCCATGACTGGGCAGAAGAGGCTGATCATCAGCTCTCCTGGGCGTCTGTGGGCCCATTGGTCAGAGTGGGCTATGGATTTACATTCCAGAGTCAAAAGTGGGTGAGTTGGGCCTCTGGGGTCCCTGTTGCAGAGCAGGGGTCTTTGGCGGAACTGAGGGAACCCCAAGTCTTCCCTTCACATCTCGATTCTTGTGATACGCTCAGAAAGATCTCAGACATGTCACTCAGAGCGAGTCCTGATTTTATTAGAAGGAATAGGAAAGTGGAAAAGGGGACACTCTCAAGGGACAGTGGATCCTCAAGAGGGAAAAGGAGCAGCGTGCCCTCATCTCCTTCAGTTTTATCGGGGGTTCCCAGGAAATTTCCAGAGCCCAACCAAGTCCATCGTTTGACTTTTGACTGACAGCATAGAAGCTGTCCCACAGGGTCCCATGTACAGTCCTTGAACACTGACAGGTGTCAAGTATAGACTTCACTGTATTGAGGCACATTCCTACTACACATTTATTTTTTATCATGATAGGATATTGAATTTTATCCGGCTTTTTTTCTGTAACTGCACAGATGATCATATGAGTGTAAAACAGAAAATTAGTTGTTGATGAGATGGATTATGTTTATGGATTCATGTATGTGGAACTATCTTGCAGAGTGAGCAGCTGCAACTGGAGGGGTGGATAGGTGGCCTGTCTTCTAGGGGCCTCTGCAGACTGAGCCAATCAGGGTGAGCCACCCAGGTGCTTCCAGGGGCTGTGGGACACTGGGCTGGGTTCTTGGATGATGAGTAAGTCTGGGTCTGTGGGAAGCTGCTGGGCTTCTTCACAGACTTGGAACTGGGCAGGATCTCACGTTGGCATGTGCAGCAGGCTGGAGAGCGTATACCTGGGCTGTGCTCAGGGCTGATGCGATGCTGCAGTAACCAGGCAGCTTCCAGCCTGGGCTCAGGGCTCCCCAGGATGAAAGGGCAAATTCCTGGGGTCTGTGTCCTGAGTGGGGACTGTGGGGCTTCATGCTTACCCTCTCCCTGGGGACCTAAGTCTCTTGCTGAGGACTGCTCTCCAAAGACAGGACAATAGATGCAGTGTGCTGAGTTCCCCTCCCTTCATGTCCCTCTGTGCTCTGCAACATCTCTGGAACATTCCCCTGCACTCCAACACTCCCGTGAAATAGCCGTCTTAGTTCCTTGCCTTAGTCCTTTGTTGTAGAGGGAAGCACCAGACTCCTCTAGTTGGCTCTCTCCTGGCATCACCCCACTTTCAGAAATCCCTTATTGCTTATGTGGTTGGGGGCTGGTCATCTTTAATTACAGAGAACTTTATTTGGGTCAATACGAATTTCTATAAATTTTCCAATTTCCATTCTGCAATACTAAGCTCAGAATTTATGTATATTTTTTTAAAAAATTGGGGGCTCCAAGTATGAAAAATGAAACTGCAAAAATTTTAGGGTTTTAAAAATTTGGATACAAATATCATATGATGGTTACTAACCGATTAAAAATTAGAGGCATGAACTTGGCAGAAATACAAAAACATAGGACTTGGACATTTTTAGGAATATACAACTCTGAAAAGTGTCCAAACTCCTTTCATACAGTATCTTTAAAGTTCACATTTCTAGCTCAACATAAGAACACAAAATGTCCAAATCCACAACACGAAGTGATTTTTAAGCTGGAGATAATGAAGAGGTGCAGAGGACTGTTTAAGAATTACAAAGTTCTTGAGATTTTCTCACGTGATTCACCAAGTTTGCCAGCTCTATTTCTCAGGGGTGTGTGCTGGGGGGCAGAGACTACTGGGTGGATGCAAATGGCATTTTACTCCCGCAGGACGCAGGACACAGGAACTGAGCTGACGTTAGCCCCCTTCGCCAACCAAGTCCTATGGTAGGCAGGGTGATGGTTTTGAAATGTAAATTTGGTGAGCTCTCTCTCTCTTCAAATGAGTTTGTACATTGTTCTTGCCCTCAAGAAACAATCTATATATTTTTTAAAAATATTTTTTAGACGTTGGTAGACCTTTATTTTATTCATTTATTTATATGTGGTGCTGACAATTGAACCCAGTGCCTCACACATAGTAGGCAAGTGCTCTACCACTGAGTCACAACCTCAACCCACAATCTATATTTTAAAAAATATATATATTTCAGTGTACTGAGACTACTTTTCAATGTCCTCTCTTGACACGCGTCTCCCATGAACTATGCTGCAGTCCTACTAAAGTACTTGAATTTCCAGGACTGCACAACCTGGAATATACTATTCTGCCTCTCTTTCCCTGTCCTAGGCTCAGTTAATACCTATTCATTCTTAAGGGCCCATCTTAGATAGCATCTTCTTCAAATAAAACCTGTTTGACTCTTCCTGGTCCAGGTCATGCCACTGGGCCAATCTCCTTTTATACTCTTATTACACAGTAATGAAATTTCCTATTATCTCATTTTTACGTACCACCAGGCAGTAAGTTCTGATGGTAAGTACCCAGCCTACACAGACTGACATAGGGCCATCACTCATATTCATTCTTATTGAATACGTGAATGCATGACTATGTGTTCAATGGAATGCTCACCTTGATGGAAATGGAGAGACAGAGAGATGTACCCCAGAAATGGTGGGAACCAATTAGCATTCACCCTGTTGTGGGGAAACTACTTTCATTTTGTTCTACAGGATCTCCTACCAGTGACATTCCTCTAACCTTTCCTTACTGGTATACACAACTATATCACTGTATAAAGAGGATTGTAAATGTCAGCCAACTCTCACTTCTTAGACTTTTATTCACTGAGAAGAAACGGCGGGAAAATACGACAGGTAGGTATGTGTTGGGATTAGGGCACGCTGGAGACTGAAATAGCTACCAATCTCATTAGCTGTCTTCTGAGCTGCTGGATTCTACCTCAGTCCCCAAGGTGAAAGGCTAATAATTAATTCAATTTACTATCTATTCCGTGGGAAGCGGCAAAGGTTAAGATTATGGAGGACCGATGAGGGCAATCTTTTATACTGTTTAAATTGCTGTTTAAATTTGAATTAGATTCTAATAGTGACAGTTTGAAACCGACACAGTTTAATTCATTTATCACATTCCCAAACCTGCCTACCTGAACCAACTTTAAAGATGTCTTAAATAAGCAGTCAGCTGGTGCACGTCCCTGTCTATTCTTATTATTTACTGGGGATTTATATATGAACAGCAATTTCTATGCTTGTCAACTTTTTTGTTTGCTTTGTATTGTTTTAACTTCCTCTACTGATTTCCTTCACCCACTGTGATGTCAAGTTTTTTATAAATCATATAATTCATCATCATTAGGACCCAGCATTCTAGGGGGGAGAATTAAGTAGTGATAATAATAATGACACTATGATTTATATATTATAATATATATTATCGACATATTATATATAATAAAGTATACATATATACACACACACACATACTTGTATATTTTCATTGAATCCTCCCAACAATTTTTCTGGGTAACTATTATTATCATTTATATTTTAAAGATGAGTCTACATAAGCCCATAAAGCAATATTTTCTAAGATAATACAATTAATAAATAATAGGACTGCCTTTCAAAATCGGTCACAGAAGTATTTGTCTTAATTCAGCCTTATTTGTTCCATTGGAATTTAAGCACTTTTCAAATTCCTTTACATGGGCTGTGAATTCTGAGGGCATCTGGTGCTCTGTCCACGGGGCTGTGTGGCAGCTGCCATGTCTTTTCTTGTCTGCTCTGGTTCTGGTGAGGCCTGTTGCTGTGCCACCGCTGCTTACAAATGCAGGCTGCATGCCTGCCCCCTGCCTGCTGAGCCCTCCTTGAGCCCCTCACAGTCCCAGTGCCCAGCCACGGGCTGCCTGCAGCAAGACTCTCCTGCATCAGAGGGTCCTCTCCTGTAGATCCTGCTGACAGCTCGTACCTCAGTTCTTTTGGTTGTGACTAAGATTATTGTGCAGGTTGTAACATCTGGGTTTAGCGAGAGCCTGAGAAAGTGAGCATTAAGTATGTGACAGAAGAAGGAATACTACGATCCATTTATTCTAGTTACATTAAGCACTGCCAAGGTGTGGATGAATACCCCCCAGGGCCATGTTTGATGTTTGTCCCCAGCCTATGCACTGTTGGGAGGTGGGCCTGTTCGGAAGTCCTGCAGTCACACAAACAAGGTGGGCCTTGTTTGTTCTTGAATGGAGTATATTTTGTTCCTCCTCATCTTTTTGTGTCTTTATAGCCATTAGATAAACAACGTCCCCCTGAAAGTGCACCTCCTCTATATACTGCTTCATCGTAGGCTCAAACAGGACCAACCAACCATGGACAAATTCTCCAAATCTTGGGATTAGTTTAATTTCTAAAATGTTGTTTGCTCACATCCCTGTGCTAGACCCCAGGGGGTACAAGTGCACAGAGTTTGAACACACTTGGACTTACAGACACTTGCAATGGAAGCTTCTTATTACTTCAGGGTTAATGTCTTTTGTGATCAGGGTTAATATCTTTTAAGAAATCAGAAAAGAAGAATGGTTGGATCACTTCATTTAGTGGACAATGTTGAACTCCTGATTAAAAGATTACCAGCCGTGGTTTTTGATTTAAAAGGAGCGTGTGTCTTGTACCTGTTAGCACCTGTTATAAATCAGACTTTTATCCGTGACTTCTATGTGGGCTCTTTCTTTTCTGGTAAAATAGAGAAGTAGAATCATTGCCTCCCTGTCTTTTTCATTTTTTTTTTTTTTTTGGTCCAAGGATTAAATCAATACAAATGCACTGTGTTTCTGTGGGACCTTATGCTTATGGAAGGCACTAGAGGAGAAATTGATGTTAACAACTGAAATACAGAGAAAATAATGATAATATCTAGATGGGGCTCTATTACAAGGTTGTCAGAGGAGAACTGGAGAGTTAATAGACTTCTCTGGTTACATCGATTGAAGCTTAGGAAATCAGCACCTCTCTAAAGGATAGAAGAACTAGAACATAGGAACTGGAACATAGGAAAATGAACACCATTCTCCTTTGTACGAAGTAAAACGGTGAAAAGAGTGAAGGAATAACCTCTACTGTAGCTCTTAAGAAGACAGTAAATAGAGCAGGAGTGACATCTCTACTGGGGAGAAACGGGAAGCAGGAGGAGAAAAGTTGAAGAGTAACTTATTAGCAGAAGTGGCAGCACTTAGTATTGCTGCTGACTTTGGATGTGATTTAATTTTGTCAATAAATCGATTTATTTTTGTCTGAAGTAGTAAAACATGTTCTGAGATAACACAACAGAAGAAAAAAAGTAGACTTTATGACAGTTTCATAGGGTTTTGGAGAATTTCGAGCAGAAGACGAATCATAATTTTACCACCATTTTAAAATCATAAGTGGATGATAGAATAAGATTCCTTAACTTTGATAGGATATATATCAAAATATCAACGTGTACCAGAAATACAGACTTCACATAAATTTTGTAGAATTTCCACATGAAGAAGGGAAATCTGTTACACAAGTTCAAAGCATTGGGTATATATCAAAAAGGGCAAAACAAAGACATTTGTGAAGGACTTTGTCTAGAGATCCACCCAAACAAGAACAGAATCATGTCTGAGGCAGCTAACACAGACTTTGGAGAATAACTTAACAAATCTTGAGGGTGAGAGGTTGGAGATCTCAAATGGACCGAAGACAATGGTGGTGTGGTTGCCTAGTAGCTCTGGTGTTTATCGGGGGTCATTTGCAAGAGTAAGATTTACTAGTTTCTTGGGTACATTTTTTGTGTTGATGAGTGCTTTCCTAAGGCTACACAGGGGCTTTGTGGGGATGAGGGTCAGTGCACATCCCGAGGCTTGCCTAGTAACATTGAGTGGAAATGCAAGAGTCAAAGCAGCAGAAAGAGACTGGAGCCCTGCTTGGATGCTTGGAGATGGGGGACTAAACCACTACTAGGAGTACTGAATTCTGAGGGGAACTACGAAATGTAGCCTAATGCAAGTCCCAGGCAGGGTGTCTTTGTAATGTCTCCAAGAGCAAGGGTCTCTATCATCTTTCAATACCAGTGAGCATAAAGTCCATGGCCTGAGTAGGAAGCTGCCTATTCTTTGCCTCTGCTTTTTCCAGCAATTGTTGGAAAGCCAAAGAGAAGGGAAAAGATGGAAGAATGACCTCCATCTTGTTAATTTCCAGCATTTAATCTGAAAATCTCTAACAAGATTTATTTTATGGGACTAGATCTGATTGTGTGGGACTGAAAGCTGTGCAAGACTGTATTCATGATAAAAATGATGTGGAATCATCTCTCATGCCATGAGACTCATTCTTTTGCCAGGGTTCTTGCCCAGGGGCAGGTAATGTTTTTGGAATAAACTTTAAAAGGATGTCGAGAGACAAAGACTTGTACGTACATAGGAATCTGGGTGCTTAATTGCTATCATATACCATGTTTATTCAGCAAACTACTTATGGGTTACTCATTCTCAGTTCCCTGTGCTTCAGTTTGGATATTTTCTTATCACTTGTCTTCTTTTTTGGTAATTCTCTGTTAGCAGTTTTTCATTTGCTATTCATACCTCAATTTTAGTTATTGTATAACAATGTAATTTTATAACTATAAGATTTTACAAATCTTTTTTGATCTGTTAAAAGAACTGATTCTAATGCTCATCAAGTTATATATTTTCTACAGAAGTTATACCTATTAAGTCTATGGTTAAGAGCTTCAACCTCAGGAAGGCTTAAGGGTCTGCTAACAAACCTTTAATTTTATTTTTATTCTCATTTTTATTTTGCAAATGTACCATAAGCTTTATTTATTTGATTTTTTTTTTTTTTTTTTGCTTTTTGAAAATTTATTTATTTATTTATTTATTTTTTACAGCTTTATGTTTTAGAATGGTTCTGGATTCATACAAAGGTCATGAAAATTGTACAGAGGTTTCCTGTATGCCCCCACCCCCCGTTTCCCCTATTATTGACGTATTATATCAGTATGGTACATTGGTCACAGCAAATAGATCCATATTCATGCATTATTAATAACTAAAGTGCATATTTTGTTCAGATTTTTTTTACCTAATGTCCTCTTGCCAAACCAGGATACCCTCTAGAATACACTTCATATTTAGCTGGTCATGCCTCTAATTTAAGCTGCTCTTGGCTATAACATTCCCAGACTTTCCTTGTTTTTGATGACTTTGGCTATTTTGAGGAACACTGTTCAGGCCTCTTGCCATATTGGATTTTGGTTGGAATTTGATTTTGTTCTTTTTAAATTTTTTTTTTTAAATTTGATTTAATTAGTTGTACATGACAGGTAACTGAACTTTGATACATGGTATATAATGGAGAACAATTTCTTATTTTTCTGGTTATACATGATATAGAAATTCTTCAGTTATATCAGTGTTAGAGTGGGTTGTGGATATTTGGGAGAAAAAACATATCCATAAAGTACTGTTCTCATCAAATCACCTCAAAGGAATTTGTTTGAATTACAACTGACTTGACTTATCACTGTTGATGTTTATTGGTTTGGTTATCTGTTTAAATAGTGTTCCACAGATTTCTTCAGTGTAAAGTTATGCACTGTTCCCCCCCCCCACACACACACACTTAGATGATATTGTTTGGAAGGAGGTCTCTATGTGCATCCCACTATTAAGTGGCAGAGACTTAAATTCCCTTTCCTTGATGACCAAGTATCTACACAGTTTATTTTGAGTTCTTCTTCATAGGAGATTTGTCTGTTCCATTCATATTTATTTAATTAATCATTTATTTTACTGTTTTCTTATTTTATTGCTCAAACTATTTCAGATTTGGCCATTGAGATCTCTTTCCACTGCCATCTCTTTAAGATGTCCCCATTCCCTCTCTCCACCTTTAAAAATAATATTCCCAGCATGTACTTAGTTTCTGGCACTATAAAATGCTCATGGATCCTCTTGTACGTTCTTGGGTACAGTCCTAGAATCAGCCTTGTCTCTTAGGACTTTTGACTCCTTGCATTGACATTCAAAAGCAAAGTCTGTGTGCTGGGTATTCCCGTTGCCAGTGAATTATGATTACTTCTAAGTCTGCTCAGTGGATAGAGCAAACAAATAGATGTTTATATACTGAAGTATTTCCTATTTCTTTTTGAACTTAGTTTTGATGATTAGTTTTGATGAATTCCTAGATATACATGAAAAAAAAATGCATGCTCTCTGAGTGATATTTTCTTTCAATGAAGAGGTAATTTTTAGCTGAAGCTAGCTCAGGGCAATATCTTCTTGATCCAATTCAGGATGGAATATATTCATTATTGACTTTAACTCTTCCTGAGACTTAGTCTAATTTTGGTTTGTCTTTATGGAGTCCTATTGGAGAATCTGTGGTATACGTGGGCCCTCTTCACTGAGGCGACTTGAACCTTGTCTCCTTAGCACTGTAAGACTGCAAATGTCTCACCCACTTAGCTGCTGTTTTCTGCTTATTCTGATCTGGTAGGGATTTGGCAAGCATCTCAAGTGGGAACCAGCACAGGACACATTTGCTTTTTTGAGTTCTTATTCCAAGATCTTGTTCTTCTAAGTCCTGGAAGTTTTATTTAGCCTCACAATCCAATTATTGTTTTCTAGCCCTGTGAGACTTCCAAAATCTTCACTTGGCTGCTGCTTTCAGTTGGGAATTTTTCTTGGAACTTTTCACTCCATTGTCTCACGTTGCTTATAAAAGGGAGGAAATACCTTGAGAAAAACATGGCGTGTGTCTGGGGGTCACTTTACTCAGTCTCTTCCGACTTTGTGGCCATGGCTGCTCGAGTCCTTGTTTTGGTAACTCTCCAACAAATTCAAGCAGGTGTATATTTTTCATCTATTTTAGCTGTTCCTTGGTCTACTGCAAGTTATTGTGTGACAGAGTAAAAGAAATGTATTAATCCCAAATCTCATGATTAATATGTGAATATTAATTTTAGTTATGTTCTGAATATACTCTTCTTCTATATATAATCACAATGAGATCCTGATGATTAATCTGAATATTTTTAAGGCAGGGTTTTTTTTTTTTTTTTTTTTTTGCTAGAAATTAAGAATAATTATTAAGACCTTTTTGTGACTGAATAAATGAACATGTTATATATACTTTGGTAACATTTAATCTAATGCCATATTGTCTGTTTGAAAGAGTGCCATGACTTCATATTCCCCTAAGAATAAACCACTACTTTCATTAATGAAGGATTTGATATGTCACATTATTATCTCTGGGTTGTTGAATCAAGTAAAGATTAGCCTCATCCAGTATGATCGATTCAAGAAAATAAACTCTATATGCTATTTTAGTTAAAAAGGTTAAATGAAATGTCAGTCTGTTATTAGGAAATTTCAGTACTTGGTTGATTTTAAATGCTTCAATACAGTAAATAACACTTGGACTGAACTTTAAGAATGGCAGCATTTTGCAGAATATAAATTAAATCTTTGTAATGGCTCTGAAAAGTTCAGTGATGATATCACTCTCCAGTCCATGAATCTGAGTGATGTTGATATGAGATAATGTTGGTTCTACTTAATTTTTCTCATTTATTTAAAAGGATATCTTTCATCATTTGAATATTATATACACGTACATATATATATATATTTATAGCTTATAATGGATTTAAAATTTTGAGAATTAATATATACTTTATATATTTCTTTTGCATATTTTGCATTAGCATAACACATTTGAAATTTTTGCAATGTTTGTGTTAGAAGTAAATGTTATAATTTATTTTAAATAAATAAATGCAGAGTTGTAAAGAAAAATAAATAAAGTGTAAGGCACTATCAACTTAGATTCTACGTCTCACTTGCTTTCACTGTATCAATGAATGACTGTCGGGATCTCACATTGTAAATTTGAAACACAATTTGGACTATATCAATTTCAAATAATATCTCTTAATCATAACAATTTCTCATGCACCTTAATATTAATTCTTATTCTTTCTTTGGTTGTCTTATATCTACTTATAAAATCATTCTTATTCACTCAAACTTACACACATGGAAACAGAAGTAAAAATGTGAAGAGACTAATGCAAATGAGTTTGCAATAACTAATTTGCCATATCTCTGCTCCTGGGAAACTTACCTAGTATTTCACTGGGATGAGCTAAAGACAGATTTTTGTATTTGTTCCACATTTTTGGAGTAACAAATTCTATCAAAATTTTACAAAAATCTGATTTTGTCGCCTTATTATTTTCTTTCATTTGCTGCCAATATAATAATCAAATCTCCCCCCTTTTAAGAATCAACAATACAAATTGCAATCAAAATGATAACATGTGTTATTAGCAAATACCAAAGGCTGGGACACTTCTTATTAGTGACTATGTACATCATATGAGTCCTAAAAAAATGAAACACATTTGAAAAGTGTGTCTGAGTAATTCGTATTTATTTATTCATCAGTTAAAATGTTCAGTATTTATCTGAAATCTTAACAAATCCAAGCTGTGAAATATCAGCATGTAGCCATGTGTCACTCATTCAAACGTCCTCAGATTATACCTCAGATGAAAGTGATATCATCCATGTTCTATAAATCTATGTTTAAAATGCTCACCACTATTATTATAGCAAATAGATGTGAATTTCTCTACTTGCAGTTTATTGAAAGGTAGGGACCATTGACCTCTTAATAAACATTATACAGTTATCACTCAGAAGAATAACTGGCATATGTACTGTGCTCCAAAGATTCATAAATGAGAGTTATATTATGCAGTCATTGATTGTACAGACAGAAGTGATCCTAGGGGTCATTTAATAAGAATCCTCTTACTATAGACATGTAGGGTCCAAGACTGTCCTGTTTGCTGATAGAATAATTTGTTGATGGAATCATCCTAGATACATTGACCTTTGTCTAGAACTTCTTTGTGACTCTGAAATTACATTTTCAGTTGACGAACCTCTTTAGTACCCTTTCCTTATGACACATTCTGCTTCCTCGCAGCTGAGCGATCTCTTGGCATATTTACACACAAAACCATGCAAGATCACATCCTCACCAGCCACTCAAAATTTATTGGTTTCCTACTGCTTAGAAGAGATACAAAGTTTTCTCCCCAAGTTCTCTTTAATTTTTTGCCATTTGCTATGTGCTTGTGAGATCCTTCAGAATATAATGAGGACTTGAAAGCTTATTTCTTTGCTCTGTTTAGTTCTCCTCACAGATACAGGCTTCTTGACATATGTTTGGCACTTGGTGCGTAATTTCTGTACGGTGTCTAATATGTATGATTCTACAATTGGAAAATTACCCTCTGAAGCCCAGGTGGTATTGTACAGAATGATTTTCTCAGTATTGATTTAAACAGTTGATAGTTGCATTGAAGAGGGAAAGTCGTTCAATTGTATCAAAGAACTTCAGTAAAAAACAGTTGGTTAACCTGTACTAAATGACATCTTGAAAAGATATCTCCAATAATAACCTTAAATTTAATTCTAAGGTTTCCTCTGCATTATAGCAGTGTGCCTTCTCATTTAGTTAAGACATTTTTAAAGAAAACAGAAAAGGGTTTGCTATGGATGCTTGCTAAGCATTAAATTCACTAAAATATTTTTTTTGTGTGTGAACAAATTTTCTCAGATGGTATGTGAGTTTAGTAGATAAAATAGTAGTCAGCTTTCTTAGAGAAATAGCACAGCAGTCTGTTCTAGGGTTCCTATTTTGGGGAGAGTTTAAATAGTAGCTTGCTACAGTTTTCTTACAGAAAAAAAAACAACAACTTTATACTCTAGAAGCATGAGTAAGTTTTCTATCTTAGAATTATACACATCAAGTAGTTTGAAGTTATTGTTTCAGCCATGACTTCTGTGGATTCTAATTTAACCAAAAATCTATGAATTTTTATATAAGCTAAATTCAGTAAGTCATTTACACATGGCAAAACTTCCCTTATTGCCTCTTATTGGTTATCAAGTTGACATTGCCTGAGAAGTTTCTCCTCCAATCTGCCCCTTTCTCAATGACCTTGATTTTATTTTCTTTCCTTGCACTTACTCATTTCAAGTTAATTTTGCTTCTTCTTTCTGACTAATTTATTGTCTATTTTCCCACTGAAATTTCCAAGGCAGAAATCAGTGTGTATTTACTTCAGGCACATATCTCGGCAATGTCTGGCTCTTGGTAAGTACTGTTGAACAGGTGAATCTTATTTATGTGTGTGTGAATAATGATGATATTCTTCCAAAGAAAGTTTTTTTAAGCAGCAAGTTTCTGCATGTCTGTACAATATTTCTAAGAAATGACAGTTAAAAGATGGTATTACTCTCAAGGAGTTGACTGAAAATGACAAGTGAAAAAAATATATAATTGTGTGGTTCAAAAAGAAAACTCCAAAGTTAAGAGAGTCCAAAGTCTTCAAACAGGGGCATCAGGAAGTTTTGTGGTGAGGACATCCAAACACAGTTTTGGATGGAAGACAATACCATCAGTTTCTTTCCATTGTCACCGGGTTTAGCGATCCTCAGAATCCTTGGTCTTTTTTTTTTTTTTTTTTGCGCGGTGCTGAGGATTGAACCCACAGCCTTGTGCTTATGAGGCAAGCACTCTACCAACTGAGCTATCTTCCCAGCCCAGTCCTTGGTCTTTCTTGAAGAATAATTATCTACCCAGTCTAACTTTGTAGAATGGGATGCATACAATGAGTATCATGGTTTTGAAATCATTTTGTTCATATTTTCACCTATTAAGGTAGATATCACATTTTGTCTCTACATCATGGGATGTTTCAATTGTGATGCTTACTGACAGGAGTCTTCTGTATTTCATTATTTGAAGTCAAGTGGACATGATTGATGTACCACATATGCATGTTTGCAGAAGTCACAGTGAGACCTGTTAATTTATACATTGACTATGTGTCAATAATAAAGAGAAAATAGTCTTACAGATTTTTTGTAAAAGTTTTGCAATATTTGTCTAAAAGGGTCATGTCTAATCTATATCTATGTATAATAGAACAACTGAAAATATGTCACATATTTATATAAATATTTGATACACTTATAAAAGAAAGAGATGGAGAGGAGAGGAGGAGGGGCGGGGAGAGAAGCTCATAGTTCTGTCCTTTAAAATGCATCTGTTTATGGGGTTCAGGAAGCAATGGCCATGGCAATGTGCCAGGCAAACTCCTTGGAGACCCAGGATTACACCCAGCACAGCACCCAGCGGATTCTTTTCACCTAGATCAGAAACAAGTCAAGGTCTAGAACTGGGGCTGACTGGATGATTCACTGTACACGGACTTCTAAGTTCACAACCTAAAATAAACATGGGTTCCGCAGCTGGACTAGGCTCAAAAGACAAGACTCTGGGAAATGCTCCATTCCTGTACAGTGTGCTCTATTTGTGTACAATGAATCAAAATGCATTCTGCTCTCATGTACTACTAATTAGAACAAATAAAAATAAAGTTAAAATTAAAATTAATAATGCACTGAAAATTAAAAAAAAAGAATTCATGGATCTTAATTACTTGTTATGGTTTGAGTGCTTGTCTCTCAGAATTTATGTCTGACAAATAGCATTTGGAGGTGGGACTTCCAGGGGGTGACTGGGTCCTAAGGGACGAACTTCATGAATGAACTAATGGGTCACCAAAGGAGTGACCTCTCTCTATATATAAAAGCAAACTCTCTCTTTTTGTGTTGTACAATGTTTTAGTTTTTTTCACAATCACTTATTATTAGAATAAGAAAATTAAAATTCAAATATATTTCTTAAAAAAAACAAGAACCACACCACTAGGGGTGCCCCACATCTAGTGCTTGTCCCCCAGTGTTCTGGCCTAGGCTTCTCCCAGCAGAAGTGCACCCCACTGTCCTGTGACTGCCTAGATGAATGGGACAGAAAAGGACCAGAGAAAGGAAAGAAGAGCCAAAGACAGACGAAGTAGCTGTAGTCTCAGATTCTAGAGAACATGAAGGTCAAACAATAGCCATCATCTCATGGAATCCAAACCCTAATATGTGTTTTTTGTTTCGTTTCATTTTGTTTTATGTTGCTATTTAGTTTTCTTTCATAATCACAAAGTCCACTCTGCAACCCAGCTAGGGTCCAAGGGGAAGAAGGAGAATATGGAACCCAGAGGGAATGGTAGCAAAAGCACAAGTGTTACGGGATCCTGGGAGCAGGTGGAGGAGGGGCACCCTCTGAATGACAGGAGGCGTGGTCTTGTGCTTAAGAAGAACCCAGTCAAACATCAGCATTTCCTACAGTTGGCAGTGGTGATCTTGCTGGTCTTGCCATTGCTGGACCCAAAACTTTCCAGGGCTCCTGGTGATCATGCCCTGTACTACCTTCCCAGACCAGGTGCTTGCCAACCACCCACTCAGTCTCAGCCCAGCAAATGGGAACCATTTGTGTTTGGTCCAACATTTGCCACGAGCAAGATGGCATGACCTGTGTGTTTCTGATTTTTCCTATAATGTGTGAAATCACCAACCTGTCACATAAATCCCGGAATGATTCTGTGAAAGGAGGAATCTCATAACCAAATCCCTTTTCTCCAGTGCTCAAGAACACAGGAGTTTTTCTGCTGTCTTTGAAATCTTGTCTACAGACAGTCCAAAGGAAATGTGGCCCAAGGGCTCACCAGTGATGGTGATATCCAAGAACGGGGTGGGGTGACCACGACTGACAGCAGGTGACCACAGCTGACAGAGGCGGTGGTTTCTTGAGAGGCCCAACATTATTTTTCCTCCTCCTCCTCTTCCTCCTCCTCCTTCTTCTTTTTTCTATTCTTATTCCTCTCCTTTTCCTCCTTCTACTCCTTCTTCTTTCTTCTTCTTCTCTTTTTTATTTTTTTCTTTTCTTTCTCATCCTTTTCTCTTTCTGCTCCTCCTCCTCCTCTTTCTGCATCTCCTCCTTGGTCTCTAAAATCATGTTCTTGGACTTGATAGATAAAGGCAATCCTTTTTCTTGAAGGTCAAGTGAAAAAAAAAAAAAAAACAGAGTGACGAAGAAACTCCATTTTTCTTGTGCCTGAAATTGACAAAAAACAAACAAAAAAAAACCTCCAAAATGTAAAACGATGAATAAATAAGAAGTTCCAAGTGGATATGAAGTGGGAGGGTGGGCAGAAAGGACTGATGCTGAATCTTCAAAGGGAAAAGGCTCAGTGGCACTGAATAGAAAGTGAGATCCAAGGTGCATAATCCTTTGGTTTTGAGGTTAAAAAAATTTATGCAATCTTTTGGTATGGACACGAATTTTATAGTAGGGAATGGGCATATTTTTACACATTACAGAGTGTAAGCTTTAGTTTACCTCAAAGAAAACAATTCGTTTATGAACCGGTTTTCTGAACTGCAAACTTCCAGGAAGGTCTGGGTGAGTACAGGGAAAAGGCTGGGTTTCCAAGTGAGGTGGGAGGACTGCCTCTCTGGCTAGCTTTCTTGTCCTTCGAGCTCTTTTGCTGGCTGCTTCTCTCTGGATAGGCTCTTGTTCTTGGACCATCAGACTGAAGCTAGACTGTAGGCCTAGGGGAAATAAGCAATGACGTGTTATGAAATGCCGTTACCTAAGTGTGGCTTTACTCACATATCCAATGCAAGCTAACCATAGCACATGGCTCACGATTATAACCTGGTATTGCGAGGCCTTATGAATTTCTCTTCTTAATATCTGAGCAGTTTTCATTAGCTATTATAACAAGCTATTAGCAAACTTAACATTTCAATTGCTATATTCTTTGTGTATTTTATGCACATAGCAGCGTGGACGTCTATTTGCTGAGGACAACTATCACACTCAATCCTGTAATCAATTTTACAATGAAATTGAAATACAAAATTTGTTTCCATTGTGAAGTACACTAATTGCTGTTTTGTTGACTTTAAAAAATGTCCATGTCTCTTTAAATACATAATTTTATTATCTGAAATTGAATCATGAATATTAAGGTAATTGGTTAAACAATAAAGTATAGCTAATATTCTGAGATACAAAAGTCTTTTTTATCTTGCCTGTAAGTTACAAGAATAACAGGGTACTTCATTATAGTATACATAAAAATCATTTTTAAGAAAGGCATAATTAATTTGAAGGTAAATATGTAAGACTTTGCAATGTAAAAATACCACAAATTCATGTTTTTCATGTTATTTGTTGCATGTGCTTATATTCTAAAGTAATTTATATTATTTTAGAATGTATTACTTATGACAGAAAAATTCTATCTATACTTAGTAGGAAGTATATTTGAGGGAACAATTGTAAATCTCATATTTTATAAATAGTCTTTAAATATGAATTAGCATGGATTAATGGCCAGATTTCAAATAAAACTGAAGATCAATTTATTTTAAGGTAACATCACTCCCTCTATTTAAAGATGTTTCGTGTGGTCCCCAGATCCTGCCCTCAGATTCTGAATACACATTTGTAAGATTGACTGCATTGTCGCAGCCTGTGATGAATGTAAACATGTGCTCGCCGCTTTACCGCAGCACAAGAAGCTGCAGACACAGCGCTGTGTTTAATATGCACAGCTCGTGTTTGACTCTGTGTGACAACCAAGTGACAATGATAGATCCAAATGCAGTGCTGACTTAGAGTGTCAATTAGGAACACGGCAAAGGCCTTTCCAACATTATAAATTACTCTCTCAGTGCCGAGAACAAAAGCTCTCACTACCAGTAATTTTGCATGATTATGATTTGGACAAAAGAGAGCTGATGAGGGTGAAGCCTTGGATTTATAAAACTGAGAACTATTTTTCACCAGACATATGATGGTGGCCCTGATTCCAGTGGCTATCATGATCTAAAACATACTTATGCCAAACAAACAGTGGAGCTAAACCACATTTTGCTATGTCTGTAAATGAAAGCCATGGGTGGTTTTTTTGTTGTTGTCGTTTTGTTTTGTTTTGTTTTTTAAGATACTAGTAGCCAAATTCCTAATATTCATAGAGCAAGTTATTTTTTAAAAAAGAGGAATATGCACATCTTTTCATTCATTTATTTTAAATTTTTTAAAATTATGTTTTTATTTTTACAGACTGCATTTTGGTTCATTGTACACAAATGGGGTACATCATTTCTATGGTTGTACCCGATGTAGATTCATACCACATCTTGATTATTAGTTGCATCAGGTATTGACTATGACATATGATACATTTTCTCTTTGCAGCAACCTTAGTTGCCTCTTTGAAATGTCTTATGACATAGTGTCAGTACTATACTCCGTTAGCTTTAGACTTACAGGAAAAATGCACAGCTTATATTTTTGTCTTTGTAACAAACCAGTGCCAGTCCTTTATGACTGAATTTGTAAAGTTACATTCACATTATAATACATTGCTGGACTGCTTATTGATTATAGTATGATATAACATTTACTAATACATGTTAAAATATCAAGTGTTATGATTTGGATCTAAGAAAGTTTCCTAAAGAGTTCATGTGCTGGAAAATGAAGCAATGTACAGAAGTGAAATTATTAGATTATGAGATCGGTAACTTCATCGCGTGGATTAACCCATTTGATGGAATGTTAATGTAAGAGTTCTACTAGGTACTGAAGACAGGTGGTTCTGGAGAAGTAGGTCAACGGATGTGTACTCTTGGACAATATTTGTCCCTGTCCCCTTTCTCTCTCTGTGCTTCCCAGCTGATATGAGCTAAGTAGCTTTCCTCTGCCACACATCAGGCCCAGAACAATGGAGTCAGCCAGCCATGAACTAAACCTCTGAATCCTTGAACCCTAAATAAACTTTTCCTCCTCTAAGTTGTTCTTGTCAGGTATGCTGGTAACAGTGATGGAAAGCTAACACATTAGGCATCCCCAGATATAATTATACTTTAAAGTACATCATTTTCTGAAATTTCTGCCATTGGTTCTTGAGCCCGACCTTTAAACCTGAAAAAATTTAAGGATTAGTGAGAATTCAATAATTCCACATTTTGGGGGGATTCATGAAATTTAAAGTTAAATAACATCCTTAAGCTTTGAAGTTCAAGCCCTGTATTTCACACTGAAGGAAACAAAAATGTAGAAAAGTTAAATGACTTCTTCGAGGTCAGTAAATTGGAGACTTTGACAATGTCATAAAAAGTCAAGATCCATTAATAGAGCAAAACTCCTTCTTGAAAGACAGTTAACTTTATAAGTAATTGCTCTCTTACTCCTTCTGAATATTTAGTACTGTAAGATTCATTATCCAATAATAAAATGGAAACTACTTTAGATATTTTGTGCAGAGAGTAAGTTTAATTCAGGAAATTGATTACAAAGGTGTTGAGAGGGGCTGGAAGGATCACAAATAAAGGGAGGTATTGCAAGCATAGAAAATACCTGTCTTCTGCCCCCTGCTGTGTTTTCAGACTCCCGACTCTTGCTCTCATTGGAGACCTTGAACAGTTGAGTTGACAAGAATAAGGGAAACATGAGTCATGATTGCAACTGACTGCAGAGCTGATAGTCCACACCCAGGGATGACATGGCTGAAAGGGGTACTTCTGAATTCAGCAAAAAAACTTTCTCTCTTCTATGGTATTTCCAAAGAAATAAAAAAATCTATAATTCTGCTTAATTGTTATGAAAGAGAAAAAGGGATTGGGCAAATTAATTTCAAGTTCACAAGCAAATAGAGAAATTATATTTCCAGCCATAACAAGCCCACTTCATCATACATCCCACAGATGAAGTTCACCAGAGTCCACCCAGATGAACTGAGGACAGATTCTCAGGTACCGAGGACTGGAGCTTTCTCTGTTCCATCAGTATCCATCCAAGCCCCCATGGAAAGTTTCCTTTTGACTGTGTTATAATTTTGAAGCAGGTCTCAAGTCTTTAGGTCTCTACCAAATAAAACCTATTTAACGAGCAATTGAACTAGCCGAAGTGTTCTAAGATAAATAAGCGAAGAGAGATTAAGAAGAGGTCCTCTAAAAATGTAAATTAGACAATTCTTTTAAACCTTTCTTCCTAAATAACGGCCCATGGATCTTTCCCTGTTCCCCCGGGCCTCCAATATTCCTTCACTGTCATTCAGAGCAACGTAAATCCTCCTCAGCATCCTTAAGGTGGTAGATATGCAGACCCGGAGGCACAGCTTCTTTCAAAGGTGCACATCGTAGTTCAGGTCTCTGAGCCACAAGGCTTTTTGTATGGGAAGTTTACTGAGACTGCTTTTAGAATAGGGGATAAAAGGCACCAGAGTAGAAAGAAGTAGAAGCTGAGCTGGAATGTCGTCATGGGAGTCTTCGCTGGTCCCAGGCTCACCTGGACCTGCCAACCTCCTTCTGCTCTGGAGGCAGTGGAAAGGTACTAAGCTCTAAAAACTGCCATGGACCAGCTGTTGGATGGACTAACCTCAAGAAGTTGGGACAACCTGAGATGAGGGGACTTCTTTCTGTTAAGGCCACCTACTCCAAAGGAGAGACTAGCTGTGGGTTGTCAGCCGGGGTTGCTCTCAGGACACAGGGATGAGTGCCTTCTTGTGGAAGGAGAGCATTCTGGGCACATGTCACAATATCCTCTGACGGTGCTTAGATTCTTTCACCAACTCCTAAGAAAAAGTGGGGTTCTTACCTACATTGTTTCAGCTTTCAGTGACAAGATATTTTACTTCCTGTCAAATCTAACGCATTCTTTTTCAGGTGACACTATTGAGAAGACTTTCTACCACCTAGCCTTCTTCTCTTCTTCCCTGGCTCCTTATTTTACTAAATGGGGACAGGCCATCAGTGAGTGTCCTCTGAGAGCTCATCACCTAGTTCACTTATTAAAGCATTTGGGTAAGTTTCTGGCTCTCCTTTCTGGGCACTTTATCCCACTAGGTCTTTTATGTCAGTGAGGATTTCAAAATTTTCTTTGGAACTTAAAGAATAAATAACTCCTGATGGTCAAAGTCAGCAGCATCAGAACGTCAAGTTGCCTGGGTAACTGGAGAAATTCATAACATGATTTTCATTCACAGCTTCTCCAAGCAAGAAGTAGAGGAGAACCCTATGTTCCTGACCCCAAAGAAACACCTGACATTGTCACCAGAGTACACTGCATTCAGGATCTCCAATTCCTGTGCCAGGGAAAGGTTCATCTCTCTACTCATGTACCCGGGATCACTCAAATCATAGCACCTCTAGTCTTAGTTATTTCCTAATTGGGAAACCAAGACAAAAATCCCCTCAATAGTGACACATAAGATGCCCATCTCAAGTATTGTGAAAGCAAATGCGTAGGACATGGTGTGTTCCTTTGGTACATTTTGTTCTGAATCTCTCAGGTACTGCTAAAGCTCTCCATGGACTTATATGGTAGGTGCAGCTTCCAAAGTTGCTCACAGTGAAACTAAATTCATGATCTTTGTCTGGGAGTGATCACACCCCTTTAGACTTCCAATGGCAGGTGGGAAGGTAATGGGCCTTCAATGGTGGCTCTGTTGGTCAGGAAGACCACTTCAGCAGCTTTCTGATGTGAAATGATGTGTCCAGTTGAAAACTTTTCTTTTTTGATTTCCGGAAAAATGCCAATGCTGACTTCTAGTTTTTTAAAAAAATTTTAATTTTTTTTCATACATGTGTATAGGGTAATAATGACTGTCTCACAATTTATTGTCCTTCCCCTTCCCACATACCCCACCCCTCTCTTAACTCCCCTCTCTACAATCCAAATGTCCTTTGTTCTTCTCTACCCACCTCCCCACTATAGATCAGCATCTTTTTATCAGACAAAACATTCAGCCTTGGTTTTGTGGGATTGGCTTATTTCACATAGCATGATACTCTTCAGTTCCATCCATTTACCTGCAAATGCCATAATTTCATTCTTCTTTAAAGCTGAGTAATAGTCCCTTGTGTATATGTACCACATTTTCTTTATCCATTCATCTGTTGAAGGGCATCTAGGTTGGTTCCAGAGTTTTGCTATTGTGAATTGAGCTGCTAAAAACATTGATATGGCTGCATTGCTGTAGTGTGCTGGTTTTAAGTCCTCTGAGTATAAACTGAGGAGTGGGATAGCTGGGTCAAATGGTGGTTCCTTTCCACGTTCTCTGAGGAATCTCCACACTGCTTTCCAAAGTGGTTTCACTAATCTGTAGTCCCACCAACAATGTATGAGTGTCCCTTTTTTTCCACATCCTTGCCAACATGCATTGTTGCTTGTATTCTTGATAATTGCCATTCAGACTGGAGTGACATGAAATCTTAGAGAAGTTTTGATTTGCATTTCTTTAATAGTAAGAGATGATGAACATTTTTGCATACGTTTGTTGACTGAAATTGTATTTCTTTTTCTTTGAAGTATCTGTTCAGTTCCTTAGCCCATTTATTGACTGGGTTATTTGGGGGGGAGGGGTTGTGTTAAGTTTTTGAGTTCTTTATATGTCTTGGAGATTAGTGTTCTGTCCTAGGTGCCTTTGGTAAAGATTTTTTCCCATTCTATAGGCTTTCTTTTCAAATTCTTGATCATTTCCTTTGCTGAGAAGAAGCTTTTTAGTTCAAATCCATCCCATTTATTGATTCTTAATGTTACTTCTTGCATTTTAGGAGTCTTTTTAAGGAAATCAGATCCTAGGACCACATAATGAAGATTTGGGTCTACATTTTCTTCTATTAGGTGCAGGGTCTCTGATTTAGTGCCTAAGTCTTTTATTCACTTTGAGGTGATCTTTGTGTAGGGTGAGAGACAGTGGTTTAATTTCATTTTTTACACATGGATTTCCAGTTTTCCCAGCACCATTGGTTGAACAGGCTATCTTTTCTCCAACGTATATTTTTGGCACCTTTGTCTAGTATGAGATAACTGTATTCATGTGGGTTTATCACTGTGTCTTCTATTCTTTACCATCTGCATGTTTTTTGGTGCCAATACCATGTCGTTTTTGTTACTATCGCTCTGTGCCATAGTTTAAGTTCTAGTATTATGATACCTCCTGCTTCACTCTTCTTGCTAAGGATTGCTAATCTGGGGTTCTTCACAAAGGTATCATTAATATCAATGTGAGGGCATCTTGGGCTACCTGCTCTGAGTTCCTATACTCCTCATATTCTACCTAATGGCTCTGCTCCCTGTAAAACAACCTTTCACAACTCCACATGTACATACAAGTCCTCTGTTCTTGATGTCTGGTGAGACACTTGACATATAAGTCCCTGAAATAGCCCTTATTACTGAAAACCTTTCAAGCACTGTCAGCCACAGCAATACAGGCATTTGTGAATTTGAGAATATAGGTACTCCTAATGGTGAATGCTGAAAATTTTTATTAAATGCCATTGCTCTGAGTTTTGCAGGCTGATATCCTTTTTAAGCAGTGGATGTTCTCACCACAACCTTTTCTTTATTTCTATTCATGGGCTCAGATTTTTCTAGATAGCATATAGTTACAATTATCAGATTGAAACTCTGTCACATAGTCCTACCTTAGCAAAGGAAGAAAACACAGGTCTAATGCATGTTTTCCCTTTGAGGGAAATATTCCAAGTCTTAAGAAAATTTGAGTCTTTCAACGCCAGATTGAAGACAAATTCAAAGCAGGATTGAAGTCTGTGATTTCATGGGAGCTTTTCAGATACTCCTGGGTTAGCTTACAAAATGAGCCATAAAACATCATATCTTCAACCGTGCATCCCCTGGACCCCAAAGCAATGCTACACTAATTCAGAGTCATTTCCTTAACTTTCTTGTGACATTCAAATCATGTTCAAAGGGCCATTGTTCAACTCAGACACTCACCTGAGAGTATGCTGTCAGAGTGAAAGATGTAGCCTGGTTAGTTGCAATAATCTCAAGCAAGATGCCACTAAATCCTGCATGTTAGTCCATGCAGTTTAGCTGCAATCTTAACCAATAGTCAGATATGACTGCTCACTCAAAGGCAGTCTCCAATTTTGTACAACACAGATGTGTTTAGATTGCTCCAAAACATTAGCCTCTGCACAAGCCAGTTACTGAGAAACATGGTTTTTAACAAAGTATATCATAGGAAAAATTTAGGTAGTTTGCATTGTGCAGCGCATAAAGATTTAGTTCTAAATACACACACACACACACACACACACACACACACACACACACACACTGAGCCTTCTTACCCAAAATCATATCAATGGTACTGAATAGTACAGTCTTTTCTTTCTCTCTCTATTTTTTATCAAATTACCAAGCATTAAAATCTCTCCTATTTTATGTGGAACAATTTGTTCTGAACTCAAATTTACAGTATTATTTTCTATTTATCATTTGCTGGACCCCAAGCCTCCCAACCTTCAAGGAAACTTATTCAAGTATTATTAAGTGCTTATTATTCATTTGTCTATTATTAAAAGAAGCTTATTAAAAATATTCACCTAACACAAGTAGATTAAATTTCAGGGGGCAGATTATCTTACTGCCAACAAGGAAATATAAAATTATCTTTTAAGTATCATAGCAAAAGGAGACAGCTATGCTGTACAGACAATTTTCTGGCTTATAGGACAAAAGTACCCTTTAGCAATACAATTAAGAGAATTTTTAAAAACAAAATTCAAGAAATTAAAAACTGAAGGATTGAAAACTTTTAACATGTACTTGTGGGGAGGACTAAGATTTGAGAAATCTTGAACAAGTGAATACCTGTAACTAAAAGGACAAGATAGGAAGCTGTCACAGCAGAAGCAATTCAAAACAGAAACTCCTCTTATCAGCAATGGAAGACAAGCTTTTTTTCCCCCGTTCATTGTGTATAATTGCATCCTTGATAACTGCACAGTAAAATACACCTAATTCTCATTTTGTGGGGCATACCAGAGGCAGAACCTAGGGATCTTAACCTCTCAGCATCATTCCCAGCACTTTTTATTTATTTATTAATTTTTTTATTATGAGACAAGTTCTCGCTAAGTGTTTTAGGGCCTCACTAAGTCGCAGAGGCTGGCTTTGAATTTGCCATCCTCCTGCCTCAGCCTTCGAGCCCCTGCTATTACAGGAGTATGTCACTGTGCCCAGCTCAGTTCTCATTTGTGACATAGAGTTTCAGCTTACTCTTCGTGTGTAAATACATATATAAATACATATGCATATGTGTAAAGAAATGATTGAATAATCTGCTGGTTTTGTGGTTTCTGAAATAGATTTTATGCATTAATTAATACTGAATTGAATAAAGTTATGAACTTTAGATGGAATAAAAATAGATTTCTTCTATTTTCACTGTGTTGGCCTGCCTTAACCCTAAAGACCTTTAACTTCAAAATAACACAAAGAGGATGGAATTAGAGAACATCATGCTAAGTGAAATAAGCCAATCCCCCAAAACCAAAGGCTGAATGTTTTCCCTGATAAGTGGATGATGATACATAATGGGGATGGGGGGTGGGAGGTGAAAGAAGAATGGAGGAACTTTAGATTACGTAGAAGGAAGTGGCAGGAGAGGCGACGGGGGAAGGAGAGATGGTGGACTGAGACACCGTCCACCCTATGTTCCCTGTGTACATGTATGATTACACGAATGGTATGAGTCTACATCGTGCACAACCCATAGAAATGAAAAGTTGTACCCCATTTGTACAATGAATCAAAATGCAGTCTATAAAAATAAAAAAAATATAACACAAAGAGCTCAAGACATGACATATAGCTTCCAGTGTATATTAGAATAAAGGAGAAATACTGGGTATAGTGACTATGACTTTTCCTTAGTTTCACATGTTAAAATTAAATGTAAATAAGTGGACAATGAGATTGATGACCAGAAATCTCAAATCTGTGACAGTTTTCACTTGGTAAAAATTTGAACTTACTTGCCATGTTAGAAGTGGGGTAGAACTGCTAGTCTTCTCCAGGACTATCGATGTGATTTCCTTTTTGTTTAATATGAAAAACTTGAAGTTTTATTTTTGCTTTAAAGAGGAAGGCAATGTAGAGAATATGACTCACTATTAAACCACAATAATGTTAAACT
This sequence comes from Sciurus vulgaris, assembly GCF_902686455.1. NCBI lineage: Eukaryota > Metazoa > Chordata > Mammalia > Rodentia > Sciuridae > Sciurus > Sciurus vulgaris. The sequence continues at coordinate 10,641,071 of NC_136469.1, forward strand.
TGGCATCTTGGGTATGTTTCCCATCTCTTTTCTTCTTTTACATTTCTTTTAAATGCAGCTCCAGTGTTAGCAAAAGGTAACCAAATGACTTTCTATAAGAGTATTTTAGGCAACATTTTATCATGTCATCTGAGGTATCATCTGTTTTCCATTGTTATTAATCAAAATGTAGGACTCGAAAAGGTGTTCATTACACAGGCAACCGAGGCTCACAACGGACTCCCCCACCCCACGACACAGGGATGGGGAGGTACCTGTATAACTCCTATATTATACATATATTATATGAGTTATTGGGATCACATCCATGAGGGCATATTTTCACGTACTTTCTTGTATATCAGGGAGCACTTGGTTGGTGGTCTGTCCTCTTGTGAGTCTGGACAGCTTCCTGCTATTTTTACTAAGCTATCATAGAGGTTTTCCTAAAACACAAAGTTGCCATGTGTCTCCTTTATGTTTGAAACCCTATGGGACAGAAAGTCAAGCCTTACACAAAGTGGGAATCTCCGTTGTTTTTTTCGGAATGACATCTATCCTCATTTCCCTGGTAACGGCACTGTGAGTGTCCTCCAGGGATTCGGCCTTCTGCTGTGCAGGCTGTCTTGTTGGGACTCAAATCCACGCGGCAGAAAACCAAACTTCAGTGGTCCCCGAGGTAGGAGTCTGTAGCTCTCACTTGGCAGGCACAGTCCCCACTCACTGGTCATTATCAGGTCATTATGTCTTGATTTTCCTTTATGATTTCCTTTTCTACAATGAATATAGCTTTTGTGAGGTGAGGAACAAGGTTGGGAATTTAAATTTTGAGGGGATGGAAAAATGGCAACGCAGTTGGAGGGACCGAATTCAGGCTCACAGCCTGTTCTTCATTTCTCCCTACCCCTCCTCTCTGGTTGAATACTTTACCTTTGTGAAATTCTTCCTGATGGTTAGGCCCTCAGCTTCTTCCTTGATCCTGAGAGACATAGTTCATGATTCCGATTGCTTTGACGTTATTTTGCCTAAGTGAAATGGCTGGTTGTTGTTGCTGGTAATAAAAGCTCCTACTGGACCAGGTTTGTGGGGGACACTACGATCCTCTCCCCACCATGCACCAGGGGCTCCCCTGGTAGGTCCTCCTCATCTCCACACCTTGGTACTAGCTGATCATCGTGCTGAAAATTCTCCCCTGGCTCCCTCCTCTATCTGTGCCTAACTCCTCCCAATCCTTCTCCCACAGGCTGGTTTCCAACCACGTGCCCCCTTTACAGCACTTACCTGTCCTCACTCTTCCCTGTATTCCCCTTGCAAGCAACTTAGACATGCTTAGACCGTAGCCATAATACTATATATAATTACCTTATTCCTCCCACTGGAAGTAGCTGCTCCAGTCTGTGCCTGATCTTTGTGCCTTGGGGTCACCATATGATACGATTATACCAAAGAACATAAGGTGATGCTGAATAATTAATGAGTAGGGGATTTCTTGTTTAATCGCACAAAGAAGAGGAAGCTCTTGATATTGATTATTATATTTTAGGTAGTTGGATAGTAGATGACTTAAGCCCCGTACTGTCTCTGACGCACCAGGTGCCTAGCACTGATACACCTGAGTCAATCAAGGGATGTTGGCTGACACCTGTGTTTGACTGCAGCATCTAAGTCTGGGTATTGGCCACAGTTAGAGGAATCATATCATTTATTGTGAAATTGTGATACTTCTAAAAGAGAATGAAGACTTTGTGGCGCCAGGATAAGTGAAATAACTGGACTTGCTCTGGCTAAACTAGCACAAATATCTTAGTTATAATTCACAGGCCGTATGAGACTGTTGTAGCGATCATGCTTTTGATGGTGAGAGCATCCCCTGAAGCAGATTCAACTAGGACATTTAACAGTTTAAGTGCAAGTTTTGTTTTCCTTTATTTTGGACTTGAATATCCGTCTGGATTATTGAAAAGAAAGGCGCCAAACCCTTCTCCCCACCACCTTTTCTTACGGCCCAGCCTGGCAATGAGCTATTTTAATGATGTTTCTTAGGAAGTCTTTTGTTGTTGTTGTTGTGGTTTCAAAAACGTTAAGAATATTAGTTCATGGCATCTCTCTGTTGAAGTCACTTTGCTTTTTTGGATATACAGATAGTTTTTGGATTTTGGACAGGCATCTTTTTGTTCCATTTGGCTTGCAGCCATTTTCCTAGTGAACTGAATAAACATCTGTCCTGAAACTTCATCCTGCCTAATCTGTTATTAATGCAAAGCTGGGAGGTTCTTAGGTGCAGAGAGCCCTGAACTCATACTATCAACTACTTAAGTAAAAATGCTTGAAGCACCCCTTGCCCTCCAGCCTCCTCTATCTTTCCACATTCCACATCCCTGCTCCAGTTTTGAATGAAGTCTGTGAAAAAATAGACATTTGACATTGACTTTACCCTCTGTCCAAATTCAGTGTTTGAAGAAATGTGTTTGAGAGTATTCTGATGAACTTTCCATTGACATTTAAAATCTGCTAGACACTACACTATTCCCAAGAGGAGCTCTGCCATTGGGGCTAAAACTAATTTGGCTGTCACAAAATGTAGAATAAATTGGGAGATACAGAAAATAGAGATCTTTAACTCTCTGGTTAGCAATAATATTGTCTCCAAATAGCAATCATCCTTTGCCAGCCATATGTAATAGGGCCCTGGAGGAAATCCATGTAATCCTTGAAGGAAATAAATGTAACTAGTGCGATAATATTGGAAGGTAACAGATTGTCCTTCCAGGCCCTGTGGAGGAGAAAAGCAAGAGTACAACCACGAGTCAAAGTCAAGTCTTCCTTCTTCTAGGGATATTAGAGAGGCTGAAAAATCTCACCTTTGTCTCTGGGGCAGAGGAAACCACACTGGCGTCATCAGCCGGCGTGATGTGGCTTCTGGATACTGGAGACAAAAAGAACAGAAGAATCAGGGACTGGCCCAGCCAGGGTGGGAAGGAAAACACAGTGGATCAGCTGAGGCTATGTCTAGGTACTTAAAGACTTGGCACATGCTTTGCAGGGCCAGGAAACCAGGGAGACTGAAAACCAAAGTATGTTGTCCCCAAATTTCACATGTAAGTAATACTTTGGGAAAAATTCTAATGCTGGCATGACAGTTATGAATGAACAGTCTTTGAATAATAAGGCTTATCATAGATTGTGACCGATTCCTTTGACTTTAATATAGGTGCTGCATATTCATCTTGCTAATTAAACTTTCGTAATTTTTTACCATGATGCTGGACTGAAAAATAATGTCTGAAACATATGTGAAAGGTGTACAGTAAGTATCAAGATTGCTTTTTCTAGAGAGAAACTTTCCATATAGTAAACTGTTTCTAAGAAATTTAAGATTTTATGAGATCCTAATTTATTAAAGTTTTCAACTTTCTCTCTCTGACTGGAATAGAAGGTATAGGAAAGAAAGGACTATTTGAACTATCATCTGTTTTTGCTAAAATAAACAATATATTTCTGAGCATATCAGAAGAAAACCATGAGTACTTGATAAAATGAATGAGTGTAATTAAATGGGATGGAATTAGAAGTTGAAACAACAGCTCAGTTTACCAATGTCTATCCATATATTTGAATTATACGTGAGAGACTACATTCTTTGCTAAATATTGAGGATTTAAATATAAAACAAGATTTGTACTCCTAATAAAGCTAATTTTCCACTCTCTAGGAAGGAAGGAAGATATAAGAAAGAACAAATAATCATATTTTGCCAACTACAATAAAAACTTTAAGAAAGAGATTGACTGCTGGAAGTCTGTGCAAGGAAAAGTTGAGTTAGAAAAATTTTTATGTAGTAAGTATGTAGTACAAGAAAGAACAATAATCACCCAGCAAGAACGGGTGAGAGTGTTTTAGATGAAGGGAAGAATTTAAGCAGAAATAAATGAGCCAAATAGCAATGTGTGTTCCTGGAAGCAAAAGGAAACCAGTGTTGTCTTAATTGAAGAATCTTAAGATTTTCTCAAGAGGGGAAAAGACCCAGACCTCAGCGCGTCTCTGTGATGGTGAGGGGCCTGAGTTGGTCCATTCACAGTGCAAAGCTATTAGCCTGCGGGTATGTGAGGGTGACGAGGTCCCCTTCATGCCCTCTTAATCCCCAGAGCTCAGAGCAGTGTGCAGAACGTAGATGAGCTATGGAGTTCTCTTTACTGATTTCTGTTATTTGCTTTTAGTAAACTGAACACAGGGATATAGCTACAGGTGGTTTTTTTTTTTTTTTTTTTTTTTACTAGAACGATACCGATATGTGTGCATCTAAATCAATTTATTTGACAATGAGGTCTAGGATCTTCTAAGAAATTTTAAACCTGGGAACACAGGCAAAAATTAAAATGTAAATAAAAGATTGTTTATGAGATGTGCTAAAATTGTGGTAATTGAAGTGACATCAGCGATGTGATCAAAGGAGGATGGATTTGGGATGGATCAGAGAACTATGGACATGATATTCGGTAATTTGCTGAAATGGGCTCATAGGGAGAAAGAGACCTAAGTAACTAAATCCTGGGGAATATCAGCACTGGATGGCAGGGAATGGGCCGGGAGGAAAGAAATGTGTTCAGATCATGTGCTGGGATGCCGGAGAGGGCTGGGCCTGGAAATCCATCTGTAGAGACCAGGTAGGTTTTATGATGGTGGCGGACACCTTGACAGATCAAGACGTCTGGACTCCCAGCTGGCAACTTGTCTAAAAATGTATGAGGAATGATCAGATCACGATCAATTCCCTGTGCTCTTCCCATGGGTGCCTTGGCCTTTCCCTCCAAGGCTGTCGCTTTAGAGGTTCCACTTTGCTCTGCCAGCACCTCCTTGGACAGGTGACCTCCGAGTTATCACTCTGGGCTTTGCACTACTTTGTATTTGCTGTGAGGATACATACAAGCCCATCAACAGCTCTAGGGTTCATCTGTCATGAGTTCCAAACCATTGCCAGAATTCAAGGAGAGAATGAAGAAAGGACACCAAAGATTCCATGAAACGATTTGAAGGCGAAATCTAGCAGCACAGGAAAAGTTCAGTACCTTGAACAGCCAGGGATAAAAGAGTTAAGTACCTTGAACAGCCAGGGATAACTCCAGAGAAGCAGAGACGCATGACTGGAAAGTGCTGTTCAGACAACACCAAAAGGAGGGTCCGCCACTAAAGCTCTGACGGTTATTTTCTTTATTTTTATAAGGATTTGCTTGGGCTCTTTTCCTGTGCTAACATAATATCACATTAAAAGCATTAGTCACATTTTATGGAGGCATTTATAGATAAAATATAGAGAAATTATTCTAATTTATGTAGGCATTTATAGCTGAAAATAAAAAAGTGCTCAGTTACTAAAGAAGCACAATTCAGAGATGCATAACTTAAATTTGCATTATAATTTTCAATAAACATGAATTTTTGCATAGGAATAGATGTTGAATCAGTAGCATTTATATTTATTTTTGCATGTTTGTCTGAGAAATAGCATAATAAACTAAAATCTTAAAATTTCCACGAATAAAAACTTGAGTTTGTGTGCTATAGCAGAATAGTAATAATCATGTCAATGACAAAAAAAATATATCTGTGATCTGGCAATAAACTTACTATAATGAGCTCATTGCATTTAGGAAAAATACTTTTGAGATTCAGGGAGTCCCATTGTTATCAAAGCACTAAATATTTGGTAGGGAAAAAAAGACACCATTATCCTTGTGCTTTACACAAATATACACATTTTAATCTGCAGATTTGTGTTTATTATTTTTATTAGAATATGTTCTTGTAGCTAGTTATAAGGGAAAGAAGCAGATTTATTTTATTTTTCTATAGTTTTTTCTTATTTTTCTGTAGCAGTAAGAGTATTGTTCATTATTTGTTGGCTTATCAGACCCATTTGTACATCCATTGGACATTAAGAACAATTTCCCTTAGAGAAATGCTCATACATATAATATTTTGCAGAAGATTTAAGAGATATAGAATCCCCTGAAGGCTACCAGGGAGACTGAGCCAAGGCATTTTGAACTTCGCAGTTTCCTTTATGGATTAGAACTCTTCTGGCCACTTCGTTTCTCTCTCTTCTGTCAGTTTCAGACACCTCATCTAGAATAATCTTCTTTCCCAGTTCCATTTGTAGGTGGGTTCCCTGAAGTGGGATTTAGAATGTATGTCCAATCATAATGTTTTAGTTTAATCAATTTGTAGAGTACTCTGAGATCAGTTTCAAAGACAACATGAGTTAAAAGCTTTCACACATTTTTCTTAGAAAGTTCCCAACTCCTTCCCCAAAAGAAAAAAAAAAAAAAAAAAAAAAAAAGAAAGATAACAAAAGAAAACAAGATACACCAGGGTGACACAGTGTGACAACATGTTTTGCAGAATTCTGTGAGACACACTATGATCGAGTCCTTGTTCATGAAATTTTTTGTCTTTGTTTTGTACCAGGAATTGAACCCAGGGGTGCTTAACCTAACCACTGAACCACATTCTCAGCCCTTTTTATGAGTTTCTTTTTAAAATACTGAGACAGGTTCTCACTACGTTGCTTAGGGCCTTACTAAATTGAGGAGGCTGGCTTTGAACTCGAGGTCGTCCTTCCTCAGCCTCCAGAGCCATTGGGATTACAGGTGTTCACCATCATGCCCAGCAGTTCACGGATGTTAATTTCCACAACAGACAATTGGTTCCCAAATTCCGCCTCAATTACAAAAAAAAAAAAGGAGGAGGAGGGAAGGGGGAGGAAAAGGAGGAGAAGAGGAATAAATTTAAAAAAGAAAGAAAAGCAAAGGCTCAAATACCAGGAAGTATTCAACATAGTCAAGGAACACAAAGAATAACTAGTATGGTTTAAACATAATAAAAAATCTAAGCATGGGTCCAGAATATATTCCAAAAGTATGAACAGCAAGAATATGTGAGGCTTTGTACATCAATAAAATAAGTTTAGGGCTGGGGATAGAGCTCAGTTGGTAGAATGCTTGCCTCGCAAGCACAAGGCCCTGGGTTCAATCCCCAGCACCACAAAAACAGAAAAAAAGAAAAAAGAAAAGAAAAGAAGTTTAGATTTTGTATTTTTCAGGATTGGGGGCGGTCATTGGACATTGAATTCAGGGGCACTCGACCACTGAGTCACATTCCCAGCCCTATTTTATATTTTATTTACAAATTCTCTGAGTTGCTTGATGGCTTGCTATTGCTGAGGCTGGCTTTGAACTCGCCATCCTCCTGCCTCAGCCTCCTGAGCTGCTGGGATTATAGGCATGTGCCACCAGCTCTGGCTGGAGTCTTAAAAATCCAGTATGGAAAGACAGTGGAAGGTTTTAACTCAAGAGATAGGGTAGTGCAGGAATCTAAACAACCTTTTGCAAAGATCACTCTGGCTTCAGGTGGAGAGAGGCTGTGGAGGTGTAAGTTGAGGGCGGATCCCATCTTGGTCAAGTGGAAAAGAGAGATGAAGGCTTGTTCCACGCCCTACGAAGTGCACTGGATGCGCCTGACGTCTGACCATCTGGAGAGTAGAAAAACCTTGCCAATCAACTGAGTAAATCATGGTGCCGGGGAGAAGGCCTACCTTAATGGCTTGGGTCATATCGGAGCCATTTGTGTAGGTGGTAAGAACTTGGAGAGTGGAAGTCTGCATTTCCATGCCTGGGACATGCTCAAGCTGAGCTGTCGAGTAGGAAGGAATTCACGGATTGAGAATAATTGTACTGTTTTTTTTTTTTTTTTTTTTTTTCCCATGCTGGGGATCGAACCCAGGGTCTTGTGCATGCAAGACAAGCACTCTACCGACTGAGCTATCTCCCCAGCCCTAATTATCCTGTTATTACTAAAATCCATGAAAATCTTTTATAAAATATTTAAACATTGCGACTAAAAGACTTGTCTTTTGGTACAATTTTCCTTCTGATTTTAATTAATGGCAATTTTCTATGCTAATAAATACAGACACTGAATATGTACTTTGTTTCTTTGTTATGCTTTTATTTGTGCATTATAATCATGTATAACAGTGGGGTTCACTGTGACGCACTGGTGTATGCACATGACATGATTTGCACCATCCGGCCTTCAGTATTTCCCCTCCTGGGCCCCCCTCCTTCTTGCAGTCTCCTGCCTCTGTTTCACTGGTCTGCCTTCTACTTATTTATATTTTTAGTTGGTACCTTATGATTATACATAAAACCACACAATATATTTTTAATGACTGCCTAATGTTTATCCATGTGAATGCATAAAAAATACCCTTTGCTAACTCCTTTCTTTTGGAAAAAAATACAGATAATAAGTTTTTAAAGTATCATAAATAATAATTTTTAAAATATAGCTTTTTTAAGTCACACTTTGCTTTTACCTGGTTAAATTTTGGAGTTTGTATCTTCTATGTCTCTTCTTCCAAATTAAAGCCAAGAAATAGACAAGCAAAAGACTCAAGATAATTTGGGATGGAACAGATTGCATCTGCAGAATGTTCTACTCTGCTTCATTTTACCCAGCCTGATGTAACCTGAAGAAAATGGTGTCAAGAAGTCTGTCCCTATAGATTGCAAAATTATCTAAATTCCTTGAAGGGACCAGGAGAACATTCTCAGTATCTTTGAACCATGTGGCTGTCTAAGTCATTTCTAACATCTCAGCTGGTTTACAGGTAACAAATGAATAGGTCTGTCCCCAAGTGGCTTTACCTAATTTTATTTCCCAGTCCTTATTTATTTACTCATTTAATTTGGTCTCATAATCTCTTTTTTAAATTATTTTTTGACTCATTGTACACAAATGGGGTACAGCTTTCATTTCTCTGGTTGTACATGAAGTAGAGTCACACTGTTCGTATAATCATACATGTACACAGGGTAATGATGTTTGTCTCATTCTATTATCTTTCCTTTCCCCTGTCCCTTCCCCACTCCTCATTTTCCTCTGCACAATCCATCCTTCCTCCATTCTTGTCTTACTACACCCCTGTTATGTATCATCATCCACTTATCAGAGAAATCTTTCAACCTTTGGATTTGAGGGATTGGCTTATTTCACTTAACATGATATTCTCCAACTCCATTCATTTACCTGTGAATGCCATAATTTTATTCTTCTTTATGGCTGAGTAATATTCCACAGTGTCTTTATCCACTCATCAATTGAAGGGCATCTGGGTTCATTTCACAATCTAGCTATTGTGAATTGGGCTGGTATAAACATTGATGTGGCTGCATCACTGCAGTCCTTTGGATACAGGCCAAAGAGTAGGATAGCTGGGTCAGATGGTGGTTCCATTCCAAGTTTTCTAAGGAATCTTTGTACTGCTTTACAGAGTGGCTGTACCAATTTGCAACTCCACCAGCAATGTATGAGTGCACCTTTTTCCCCACATCCTCTCCAACACCTATTGTTACTTGTATTCTTGATAATAGCCTTTCTAGTTGTGGTGAGATGAAATCTTAGGGTAGTTTTGATTTGCATTTCTCCTATTTCTAGAGACGTTGAACATTTTTTTTTTTTTTAATATATCTGTTGATTGCTTGTAGATCTTCTGTTAAGTGTCTGCTCAATTCTTTAGCCCATTTAATCATTGGTTTATTTGTATTCTTGGTGTAAAGTTTTTTGAGTTCTTTATACATTCTGGAGACTAGTGCTCTATCTGAAGTGCATGTTGCAAAGATTTTCTCCCACTCTGTAGGCTCTCTCTTCACATTGTTGATTGTTTCCTTTGCTGAGAAAAAGCTTTTTGGATTGACTCTATCTGATTTATTGATTCCTGCTTTTATTTCTTATGCTTTGGGAGTCATGTTAAAGAAGTCTGGTCCTAAGCCAAAGTGATGAAGGTTTGGACGTGCAGGGTCTCTGGTCTAATTACTAGGTCCTTGATTCATTTGAGTTGAGTTTTGTGGAGGGTGAGAGATAAGGGTTTAATTCATTTTGCTGCTTATGATTCCGGTTTTCCTAGCATCATTTGTTGAAGAGGTTATCTTTTCTCCATTGTGTGTTTTTGGCACCTTTGTCTAGTATGAGGTAACTGTACTTATGTGGGTTCGTCTCTGTCTTCTATTCTGCACCATTGGTCTACCCATCTATTTTGGTGTCAATTACCATGCCGTTTTTGTTACTATTGCTCTGTAGTAGAGTTTAAGTTCTGGTATTGTGATACCTTCTGCATCACTCTTCCTGCCTAGGATTGCTTTGTCTATACTGGGTCTTTTATTCTTCAAGATGAAGTTCATGATTGCTTTCTCTATTTCTATGAGAAATGTCATTGGTATTTTAATTAGACTTGCTTTGATTCAGTATAACACCTTTGGTAGGATGGCCATTTTGACAATATTAATTCTGCCTATCCAAACACATGGGGGATCTTTCCATCTTCTAAGGTTTTTGTTAATTTTTATTAATTTCTTTATTTAGTGTTCTGTAGTTTTTAATTGTAGAGGTCTTTGACCTCTTTTATTAGATTGATGGAGGAAGGATGGATTGTGCAGAGGAAAATGAGTGGTGGGGAGGGAGTGGGGGAAGGAAAGATAATAGAATGAGACAAACGTCATTACCCTATGTACATGTGTGGCTCTACTTCATGTACAATCGGAGAAATGAAAGTTATTTAGTGAAGACTTTCAGATTTCAAAATATAGAAGTATTACTAGGTTGAGAGTAAAGAGGGTAATTTACTTGATATCACTAATGACTTTGAAACCTTATCCATTAATTAAATAAGTGCTGGTTATGAGGTGGGCGTGTCTACCTTTGATAGACAGGATGGTGGTTCTCCAAAGGTGTCCACATCCTAATCCTCAAAGCCTGTGAATATCCTGGTTAAGGAGATTTGGAAACGTGATCCATTTAGGGCACTGAGATATGGAGATTTCCCTGGATGATATATGTGGGCCCTACACAGTCACAGGGTCCCTATAAGAGGGAGAAGGAAGAGTCAGAGAAGAGAGTTAGGTCAGAGGAGATGCAGATGGGAGAATGGCAGCAGCAGGGTGGGCGTGTGCTTGTGGAGGGAGGGGGAGAGAGCTGCTTCTCCACGGACCTTGGAGACAGAGGAAAGGAAAGGATCACTAGCCCACCACCAACCTCCACAGTAACCACTTACCCGTGATTGCAGAGAGCTTCTAGAAGCTGAGAAAGGCTGCAAATGGCGTTTTCCCTGAAGACTCCAGGGGTAACCCTCCCCAAGCCTGGGCTTTACCCCAGGGAGCTGTTTTCACATCTGGTAAGAGAATACATCTGTATTGTTTAGGTCAGTAGGTGTGTGGTGCTTCGTGACACAGCAAAGGGACACCAGAGCACTGCCTCAGTAGCTCTAGGATTCATGCAGAGGGTATCTCTGCGTAGATACAATGCAATTATGATAGGTTGCAAAAAATGAAACAAGGCAAACTTCAAACCATGCTTGTGTAAGCACAGTTTGTAAAAAGCTAATGACCTAAAGATTGACAATAGGCTCAGAGAGGGACTGACTTTTGAATTTATTTAAAAAATCTAATAAATATATAGGAAAGTTTTCTGAGCAAAAGAGTTTAATTAAAGGACAGATCTTGAAACAATATGCAGTGCGTGGACAAAGTAAATACTACTAGATTTAGGAAAAATTGAGTGTGTGTGTGTGTGTGTGTGTGTGTGTGTGTGTGAAGGAAAGACAGGGTGAGCGTGGTGGGGTTTCAAACAAGGGAGGTAGGCTGAAGAGAGATTTCTAAGGACTTCATATTACATGGTGAGGAGACTGAATATTATTAGGGGGAATTACAAAATACCAGGTTTATTTATTTTATACTTACTGTTATCTAAGTATTCCTTGTATGTGGTTTAAATAAATAATGAGAAACAATGTTCTATTCTCTTATTTTTCCCATCACTAGATTCTGTGTCTGGAAGTTGATCACTTCTGCCCTTTTATCTTCTTCCAATATTTATGTGCATGTTTATAAATAATGTATTTGTGTATTAGAATATGAATTTTCAGGTTTTCATGTAACAGAAATGAAGACGAAACTCTGTTACACACATATGCATACACTCCCACTATAATGAAGTTATAATTTCTTACCAATTATCATGGTAATTGTACATGTTATGCGGAACAGTATAATTTACACATGTACATCATGACTATTGATCAAATCAGGCAGTTAGCATTTCTGTCTCTTTATATACTTCAAATTTTTTTTGGTTAACAGATAATAATTATACATTTTTATGAGGTGCAGTGTGAATCCAATGTATGTGCACAATTATAATTTTTAAAAAGTAATAATTGTTTATTGTTTACATTGTACGGATTTACATATATAATTTATATCTAAGACAACTATGCTCCAATTATATGCTTTTTCTGTTTTGGATTTTTTTTGTAGACTCTATACTTAACATTCATTCAACTGCAAACATTGTGATCAAACCAAAACCATGGTAAAACTCTCCTGTGCTCAGTGGGGAGTGCTGGGCCTGCCATTGTGATTCACAGAACCGCCATGCAGGCAGATGTGTTCATACCAACGAGCACACCTCGGATGGTGAAGGTGTACTGTCAGGAAGCAACGCAGTGTAATTGCAACGCAGCATCCTCTGTCACTAGAGTCCCTCTGCTCCTTCTCTTCCACTCCTTGCTCCCAGGGTTCCTCCTTTCTCTTGGGGTTTTCATCTGCTATTTGTTCTCTCACACAATATCCTTGAGAATAGTGCACGAGAAATACTTAGGGCTTCCTATGGTGGTTTGCCTGGGTGCGGGCTGCAGGTAGCAAGCCCTGATCTATCAGAGTTCTGCAGACATTTCTTCCCCACTCCAGGTGTCGGTGCCGGTGGGGACCAGTGGTGTGAGGCATTTTGATCGTCTCATTTTGTCTTAATGTCTTTCACCCTTACAGGAAGCTTTGTGCATCTCCTGTCCCTGATATTGCCAAATGTCATTGTATGTCAACTCTATTTCCCTACCCTGGAGGCTTTTGAGCTTTTCTGGATATCCACGGTACTTTTATATATCATTAGGATGTGGTTTGTTATGCTTCAAAATCAATGATGCTGGCCTCGGGCAGGAGCCTGCAATGACAAACTGCAGAACTTCGCACTCTTCATGTAAGTTTGTCTTCTCCAATTAAGAAATGCACCTCTTCTCTTTTGTTTTTGACTTATGAACGTTTTGACTTATTGTCACATGCTCATATTTTCTTTTCAACTTATTGTTGCTACTGCCTCTTTTCTGTAGTGGGTTTATACATTCTTTCACTCATTTGCTGTCATTTTAGCAGATTTTGGGGTAAAGAATAGAGATTAACGAATCGAGTTCAACCTACCCTTTAAAAGAAAAGCTTTAATTAGTTTTAAAAATGACTTTAGAAACACGAATAGGGTCAGAATAAATTAGAGAAGACTTAGGAACCAGGGCTTTACTAGCTCAGGAACCTCCGTGATGAGGGTCTGGTCCAGGAACCCCTACAGGTGGCATGGGGACTGGCGTCCACGCTTCCTCAGAGCCAAATGAAGGACAGAGCTAGTCCTTGGCGAAGCACAGTGGCGTTTCAAGGTTCTTAGTCTCTCTCTCTCTCTCTCTCTCTCTTTCTCCTGCCTTTCTTTACTGCTTTCGACAAGAATTTTGTGGTACCTAGGTGTAATCCCTTTATATAAAACGTGCAAATATAGAACAGGTGGAGTAACAGCCATTTGTTCCTAATAAGATTCATGTAGACCAAGCAACTCCACGGTGATGCTGTGCACCTCTGCCTCATCCTGTCCCATCTTTCTCCAGTTAAAAAAAACTCAGGATTAAATACTAGGGACACAAAAATAATGGATACCCCTGAAATGGCATCGATGGGTCTATGAGTCTTTTTATTTTAAAGGCTGTTTATTTCCTCTGAAAGTCCAGGCTGGCCCATGCAGACAGATTGGGGCCTTCCAGTTCTGCAACTCCCCCTGCTCCCTGCTTGTCATCTCCTATCTCTTCCCTTCATTTCTTTCTATTCTTTGTGGCTTTTCCTTTTAAAATAGCCTGAACAATTAGAATCAGAAAGAGGTAGAAGGGATGTAAAACCCACTTGTGTGGGGAAGATTTGCTGTGGTGAAAGTTGTTATAAAAATTAATCATCATACTGGGTGAGGTGGCACGCACCTGTAATCCCAGCAACTGAGGAGGCTGAGGCAGGAGGATTGCAAGTTTGAGGCCTGCCTCAGCAATTTAGTGAGAACCTAATCAACTTAGCAAGGACCCTGTCTCAAAATAAAATAAATAAATAAATAGGGCCAGGGATGTGGTTCAGCAGTAAGTGCCCCTGGATTCAATCTCCAGTGACAAAAGAAAAAAAAAAAAAAAAAATCACTACTACTCTTCTTACTAATAACCAAAATGTTAGTTCCTTTCCTGCAGCTCCCCCATGAAGGCATTGTGTTCAACTCGTCTTTGTTCTCTGAGCCGGACCATTTCAATGTCAGCTGGGTTCCATGTTCCACAAGTCTCTTTCCTCTATGGTCCATGTTAGCACTGGAGAAAAATACAACTGCACAAATTGGAAAGGCAGACGTTATGCCTCAGCCATCAGTCTCCAATGGCCTTCAGGCAGGTTAGCAAAGGACGCTCCCAGCAGTGCCCAGCACGTCAGAGCTGGCCTTGGCTCTCCTCTGTCTCTCCGGGGTCTTCTCCCTGCTGGCCAGTCTCCCTGCCCAGCAGCCGCCTCTGTTCCAGTACACAGCTGGCTATGGGTGCACAGAGCAGAGAGCCCCCCAGAAGCCGTGGCTTTCCTGCCCACTGTCCTTCCTGACCCTCGCCCTCTTCCCCAGGGCTGCCCTCAAGTGCCGACATGTCTGCGCACATACAGGCTTCAGGAGGTTGATTTTTGACTAGTCTCCCACTGGTCTTCGCTTGCTTCTCTCCTTCCACAATCACATGCGGTCGAATTTCTGTTATAAATTTTTGTTTTGTAGTAATCAAAATAGTCTGCTTCTTTGGTATCACCTTGAATAATACATTCACACAAGTCTGCCTTACTTATAACCAGGCCCTCCTTTAACATTTTTTTTTTGTTGTTGTTGTTGTTGTTGTTGCTTAGGGCAAACACACAAGCAATTTCTCTCTCTCTCTCTCTCTCTCTCTCTTTTTTTTTTTTTACTTATAGAAAGTTGACATGGACTCCACTTTCTCTCCCTTTCATTCAGTGGGAGGAAATATCAGAAGTGATGACCCAACTTAGACCATGTAAATGAGGGTCATTCTTAGGAGATGGTAGACCAGCAAGAAAGACTGGGCCTGGCTCACTGAATGGTCTCTGGGCCCTGCTGTCCTGCCAGCCTGGGTGTCTTGCTTCTGACATGTTATATGAACACTTATCAAGCTCCAGTTCATCTAAGTCTAGTTTATTTGTAGGGGCTAGTGTTGAACCCAGCACCTTCTGCATGCTAAGTGCACACTCTACCACTGAGCGACACCCCACATTCTTTCCCTACCTAGTGTTCTTTATGGCTTTTCTGTGTAGGTCTTCTAATCTCTGATCATCTGTTCCTGCATGGACCAAGGTGTCACACACACACACACACACACACACACACACACTTTCTCTCCTCTCTCTCTCTCACTCTCTGCCCCCCTCTTTCTTACAGGTGAATTCACACTCAGACATAACAGAACACAGCATAAGATGCTCAGCTGAAGTTATCTTAGAACTTGGTAGGCATTGACCTGACATTATGCCACAGGGCTTTGGTTGGTGCTATATAGTTAAATAAACTATTTTTATCATGGTCTGCCCAGTTGTTCCAGGAAAGTTCAGCCTGCACCAGGTGTCCTCCAACTTCTTGGAGCTTGGTTTGGTGATAAAAGTGTTTTCATAAAATACTGTACTTCCAATAAATATGCATTCATGACTCAGTTGGTATAGCCTTGGTTAAATACATATTCACTGTTCATTCCTATTTGGTTTAAAGTTTAGAAGAGCCACCTGCTTGCAAGGAAGAAAGAATGTCAAGTCAAGTTTGGGTTAAGGCCAACTCTCCCAAACTACAAACTTGCTGGCACCAAATTTAGCAGCAGCAAGTACATTCTAGAGCAGGAGAGAGCTGCCACAGCTATCCTTAGCATGAGTGCTCAGTGGCTGTGCTGTCTATAGATACAGCAGCTGGAAAAAAAAATGTAATCTCAAAAAATACAGAGCAGGACAGTGTGGGAAACCAAGAGTCACACCCAACAAATTTTAGGCAATACATAGTTTGATGCATTGAAGTAATATGCAAAAAAAGTTAAATTATTACCAGTCTTGGCAAATGCTTCAGTTAGTCATGAAGTATGCCTGTTTATAGGGGGAAAGCCAGGTGCAATTTAGAAGAGATGCTTGTAAAGACACAAGAATAAGATAAGACATTAAGGCAAGTCCACAAAGCATGAGACAAAATATCCTTCAGATTAAATAGACTTGAAACACTAGAATGCACCAAGCGTTTCAAATAATTAAAGTGGAGCAATTGAGATGTAAAGAGAAGGTGAATGCTCTTAGTGAAAGCAGCCTGGCGTTCATTCTCCCAGTCAAGGATGCTTAGCAGTTCCTATCCTGAGAGAGAGGGAGTTAGGTGCCAACCCTTCGCCCAGGGCTGCCTAGCAACAGCTCTCCCTGGAAGGGCAGTGCACAAGTTAATCTCTTTGGTAAGCATTTGTAGCTATTAATTTAATTAGCAAAGGCAGTGTAGCATGAATCATCCTGGTGCAATCTCAAAATATTAATGAGGATTTTGAAATTCTAACCTCGAATACGCTTATTGAAGGCTGCTCCCCAGTCAGAGTGGGCCAGGGGAAACTTATTAAAGGAAGAAAAGTAATACACAAAACTTTCTCCTTTGCAATCAGGTTCTGCAGGGTTTCTGGAAGAGATTACACCTTAAATTTTCCTTCTCTAATCTCCTTGCATAGGAACTTATTGTCTGACTCTAAGGGTGGAGACTAAATGAGTTTTTTCTATCTCTAAAATTCTATGGCTTCCAAATACCCCCTCAATATCTCTGTTTTAATTGTACTATCCCTTAGAAGATCCGTGGATGTGCCAGTAAAACTGTCTTCAAGGCGGAACATACTGGATACCTTTCAAAGGCCATTAGTGCTGTTCTTGTTAGCTGGCTGCAAGGGTAACTGTTCAGTGCTAACAAGAAATGTATGGCTTTGACTCAGAGGCTGTGTTCCATCCCCTCAGGGTTCCTTCTTAACCTCTCCATTCCAATTTAATAAAAGACAACTGCATTTCAGATGTTTCTGAAAGTCAAGTTCCACCAAAGGCAGATCACCTAGCATTTTATGTATTTTCTAACAACTTTTTCTTTGGCAAAATGCTTTAATGGGGTGTCAGATCTTGACTTCCAAAATAACACTGTGTGATAAAACTTCAGTGTTGTCTCAAGCTTTAACAAAGATACATTGGAAAAAACTAAAACCACCCAAACGCTTGCTTTGCTCCTCTTTGTTCTTTGCTAATAGAAGAACAATATTCACCATATTCAGTTTCTGCAAACTCAAACAGCAATTTGCTCATTTCTTTCTCTGCTCACTACTGTGAGAATGATGTCGTTCTATTTTATAAGAAGATCTGAAGTCAGAAATTAGTTCTCTAGGACAATTGTGGGCTGATTATGAACCAGGTCAAGGATGTTAAATGCCTGCAGAAAACTCTAAGTCAAGAGAGAAGGGAAAGCAACATTGTAGCAGCAGAGATGGTTATTCAGAATCAAAATCAGTGCATCCCTAAGGTAAACACAACTTTTCCATGGATAGGTAGCATGTCTGTGTGTGTGTGTGTGTGTGTGTGTGTGTGTGTGTGTGTGTTCTAATTCCTAACTCTCTGAGTTTAAATAAGATATACACCTATCAAAATAATTTAATTGGAGCTAACACACTTGACTTCAATTCTTTACATTTCAAGAATGTGTAAGAAACAGAAGCACAGAGATTGACAATTAAGTGATTTCAATGACTTGTTTGACCAAAAGAACAGTCATTAACAGATTTTTTGAAATTGTGAAGCCAAAACCAAATTCTTTTCTAGAGATGTATGTGTCAGATCATTTAATATTAGTTCTCAAAGTATGCTCTTGGACCAGTATCACTGGTTAAGGAGCCCAAATGGAAATTGGTGGACTCCTCCCCAGACCTGAGGAGTCACAGAACCTTTGGAGATGAGGCTCAGTATCTGTCAAAGAAGCTCTCCAGGTAGAACTGATGCATGTTAAAGCTGGAGAAGCTATACTTTCATCTTTCATATTCTACCATGTATCTCCAATCAAATGTTCTTTTTTCATTATTACAAGTATAATAACATTGTCATTTTAGATAGTTTATATTTGAACTGTATTTTAAAATATTTGAACTCTATTTTAAAATATTTGAACTGTATTTTAAAATATTGTCTTTTAAAATGTTTTTCTATTAGTGAGCATTTTAAATTCACAAAGATCCATATATTAACAAGATACCAGAAAGCATATAACAAACGGGGACAGAGAGATGGGTACTCAGAGACAACCCACAAACGGCATTTTATTAAAGCATTTTCTAGATGCATTCCTGTGTATTTAAACCTATATGTGTATAATCATGACTCATGGAACTTTGAGTAGGAAATAATTTCTTTTTTTTTTCCCTGAAATATGGATTGCGTAATCTTCAGTAAAATGTTTAGATTATCATGTATAGACTGAGGACATTTCACCAACTCGGTGGCATCCGACATGAACATTCTTTTATCTTGTGTTAAACCAGTTGTGTAGGGTCTTTGTGACTGGCCTGTCTGTGAACCCCCTTATTTTGGAGCCTAGGCTGAGCATCAGTCCTGTCTGGAATTTGCTATTCTCATCATCACAAACTGATGGCCCAAGCCAGCATAAAGCTGTCACTCAGAAGAGGTATGCCCACTTCCAATCCCATCCACTGATCGGGGCTGAGGATGAGCCAGGAAGAATCCTCCCCAGAAGACAGCACAGGGTGTTGCCCAGCCTCAGGTAGAGTGCTAGGCCCTCCCCTCAGCAGGAGGAAAGTCAGTTCTAAGCTACCATGAAGCTCTCTGCAGCAGGCATTTGTCTCCTTGCAGTTTTTGGCAGATCTGTCACTATTGTTTGTGTCCAGCACTGGAGCGATCAGATAAGTGCCATTTTGGTTTCTCATCATCCTGTGTCCCTTCCCCCAGGGTCTCTCACTCGAGTTGCATGCACACACTGAAATGCTTTCTCCCTTTTCTCTCAGACCGCCACTATGCCAAGGTCAAGTCACATCCCCCAAATACATGCTTTTAGACTCTACCTGCATCCTGTGGCTGTTATAGAATCAATAGCGATTTTAATCAATAGTGAGGAACGCTTAATGCTTTCCTCCAAAAGTAATTTCTAAGCTCCCAAAGAACAGGCGCATGATCGTTTTTTCTGCATTGTCTCTCAGACAATGGGTGGATATAGTGTGGCTTAGTTAGTATTCACTGCAAGATTGAATTAATATTTCCATGTTTATCTTTTGCAATACTTTTGTTTCTTTTTTTTTTTTTTACTCTGGAAATTTGAGAGATACAGAATATTTTTGTTAATTTTATAACTTCAAATAATTGATTCCCTATATATTAATTTGTTAACTTCATACACGAAGCAACATGCTTGAACAAAAAAAGTTATGTTTTTATACTTCCTCCAATTATCTTCCAGATGTTTATTGGTCTGTTTTATGTTCGTCTCAATGCATTTTATTTGCTATTTTTATTTCACAGTTTTATTTTTGTTTAAGAATTTTAATATCTACGTTCTGTATTTTATATGTGATTTCTGAAAATTTTAGACTTAGTTTTTTGTTTACAGAGATTTAGGGCTTGCTGTTTGTCCTTTATAATGTGTGTCTTTATTTGGGTGTGTCTGTAAGTTAGTACTGGGTTGCATAGTGAATAGGGTTTTCTTGGAAGGTGGTAGAATTCCTAAGCCTTCACACTTACTGGTATTTCTGAACTTTAGTTCTATAATTAAACTATAGCACTACTGGTATGGAACAAAATTGAAGCATTTTCTTTTTTTTTCCAAATAACCTACACATTTGTCTTTTTTTTTTTTTAATTTAGTTTTTGTTACAATGTTTCATAACTTTTGGGCTAATGCTGAGGTCTTTATTTAAAATCCCAAGCCTCTAATTCTCATGCCTGTCTGGTTGTTATAGGGTGAATTCCCAGGACTCATATCTGACCCAAAACTTCCCTTCCATGCCCTGACTTATGAATTATTTATAATTCCTCTTAGGATAAAGACCAAAATTTTCAACATGGCCTGCCATGATCTAATCCCAACTTGACTCTCCTGCTCAAATTTGCCAACAGCAAACAAAAACATCTCTGTCCCAGTTGCTTAAGCAAGAGGAGATATATTACTTTTTGGCCAGAAAATTTCTAAACAGGGAAACTGTATTCATTGGGGCAAAATAAGGTCTACAATTTCAATAAGATTGAAATTCCCTAAACTAGTAACTTCTTGTCACTCATTGCCACTCTTTCCACATCAGTCTGGGCACAGTGCTCTCAGGCATTCAAAGCACAAGGAAACAAAAAGTGATTATCCTGCCCTTGAGGTGACTGGGGAACAAGGTCCTAAGTCCACTGGTTGCAACCATTGTCTTATGTCTGTTAATTTTATAAATTCTGTAAAACTAGAGTCCAATGCTCAAAATGACCCTTCTCTGTGCCTACATACTGTGCGGTTAGGTATTGCTAGTCACTTCAGGCCCTGGCAAGGAAGTCAGGAGACAGTGAGGTCCACTATGGATGCTGATTTGGAGAGTTCCGGAAGCTCGGGGTTGGCTGCTCAGGATTTAGCCTTCATTAACCGCACCACCTATAATGAAACCCAGAGGCACGACAGGATTTTGAGACAACATGAATCACATAAGAATCAAGAAGCTAGAAAAATGGAAATACGGTGTGTTTCTTACCTATTTTTTGTTTGTTTTTACTTAGTAGTAATTGTAATAATTGATAAAAGTCTAGAATGGCATTTGCACAGACAAGGCAAGAAGGAGTTGATTTTTCCAGTTTCCCTAATTGATAGATGTAGATTACTTTCAATGTGCTATTTTAACTTTAAAGGCAGATGGGTGGGGAGACTGTTTGTCTAGGTAGGTGCATTCATAAAGCAAAGGCCAAGAGAGTTGATATTCCGCAGCATGATTATCTTGCATGTGTATGAATGTGTGTGTGAACATATGCATGTTTGTTATCAATGCATATCTGGCATTTGAGTGCCAGAAGATAGACTCAGATGGCTGAGGCAGGGACATTTTGATCTCTCTGAACCCAAATGGAAGGAGGGAGCCAGGCTCCTTCTACCTGTGTGGTGTGGGCTCTTCCCTCTTTGACATGCTGGATTTTTGGCATTGTTGTGTTTCGTTTTCTCATACTGTCCTTTTCCATGGTGATGAGATGGCTGTTAGGTGAAAGCAGGCAATGAGCTTCCTTCTTCTCTTCTGACGTAAGAATACAATCTGTCCCAGAAACGTACAATGTAAAGCTCCCGTTCAGTTGCACATGTCCAGGTTAGATGAGGTGGCTACCTCAGCCACAATCCTCAGAGAACAAGAAGCATTGTGCACTGTATGCCAAGATGGCTTACCAATGCCTGCCTAAGGAGCCAGGCTGCCCATGGTAAACTGACAGAGGACCTCTCCTGGGTCTGCCCCAGATCTCCTGCTCCCTGGAATTCGGCAGCTCCAGAAGGAGATGGACACTACCTTCTTAACACAGAAAATAGACAATATATTCTCAAGAGGAAATACGTATCATGATTTAAAAAGACTGTGAGATCAACTAGATGGGTAGTAGATGAGTTTATTTTCTACTCTTATGGGATATTGGTAGGAATATGGCTAAGAACACAACCTCTGTAGTGTCACGGCACCAGATTTTCTCTGTCATTTGTTGCTGGGTGAGGTTGGTCACATTATTCTTCTGTAAAATAAGAAAACAGTATCTTTTACAACATAGGATTCTATTTTCCTTTTATTACTGAAGTGAGATAATTCATGGGTCTGGCCATCATGGACTATATTTTTGTCATTATTTTTCTTATATTTGGGGAATTTTGTTTGAATAAACTGCTTCTTAGTCATGTTCTTTTAAATTTCCTAGAACTTGTTAACCAGTTCCTTTGGTTAATTCAGCTCCTGTCTCCTTTTTGAACACAGATTTTCCCTCTTGTATTTAAAATTTGAAATGTTTGGAGTTTTGTGTGTCTGTTCTGCTCTTCAGGAACACCCTGTGTGATGACCTGGTCCACATCTGTCTTCCATTCCTTCCAGGCACCCCTCTTTCCAACATTTCCTTCAGGACTGATTTCGCTGTCCTCTTCTGCTCCTAACTCACTGATTTTGCTCCTTATTCTTCCTGGTGTGTACCTGTGTAAGAAATGGTACCGTTTGGCTTCTCCATCTCTCTTCTGACAGTTTCTTTTAAATTTCCTCCCATCATCCTCACATCTCACCACTGAGACCTCGTTTCATGAAATCAATGTTCTTTGTTGCTCCTTGACATGGCAAAGCGGTTGATACTTGGACGCAAACTGATTTCCCAAATGGGCTCTTTATCTGTAGTTCCCATATGCATCTTCTCCTCTTATTTGTTTACTTGTTATTCTGTATCCCACATGACGTTTTCTCCTTTGTTTCCTTCTTGAATGTCTATCTTTGGGGATAATATGGGTCTGTCGTCAGCGCCTAAAACCGTGACTGAACTATCCCTGCTCTTTTTAGCTGGATGACTTGAAATCTGCTCTCAGTTTTGGAGGTTGAGGACTAAATGGGCCTGTTTTGTTTCTCCCCCTAATTCTGCACCAGACCCTTCTCTACCTAATCTAATGAATAACTTCTTTTCCTATAATGTGCAGGTCAAGATTCCTTGGCAAATGGTATTTGTTGGTTTCTGATGGATAGATTTGGGTTCCAACTGCTCAGCTTTCCCATCACGTACTCATTTTGAAATGACCTTTGCCATCTCATCTGACACTTACATTTTGCTAGTCATTCCTATCCTTATCCTCTCTCCTGCTGGGACAAAATGAAAAACATTGAATTTTAGTAGCACTTCTCAGATACAAATTGGAATGTTACATATTTGCAGTAGAAAGTAAAGGTAGCTGGGAGGACATTTAATTTTTCTCCAGAGTTCACACATTCATTTTAGTTCCAAATTATTCATGGTGTAATATATCAGTTAAGAACATTCGGCAGGAAATTAACAGAATATTGACCCAAACTACCTGAACAATTAGATTTCATTATGAGTTCACAGGAAGGAGGATGGGTTAATCTGTTGCATGCTACCATGCGACCATCTCTTCATTATTTTGGTGCTTCCATAGTCACAGGCAGAAGCCATCACTGCCTCAACAGGAAAGGAGAGTATTTTCTGGAGAAAAGAAATAGCTGCAAAGAATAGACCCCAGATGCTGAACTTTTATGGTCCACTATTGAAAACTTATACATTTGCCCAAAAATAAGACAATTATTAACAATCCCAGATTGCACAATATTCTAACACCTCACTCCTAAGTATAAATGTCACTGTACATCTGCAGGAATTCTCACTACAGAGAGAACCAATGGGATGACACTTACCAGTTGGTAACATATGGAGTTCAGTTAGTCTCTTCTTTAACTTCTACATTGCTAACATACACATATATTTGTATCTATTACCCATTTTATATTGAGAAATTCATGATGAAAAAGGAAATATCACGGCAGACACCATTGAAATACATAACATAATTAGAAGTTACTTTGAAAATACATACTCCAACAAAATAGAAAATCTTGATAACATTGATAAATTTCTAGAGACATGTGATCCTCCCAAACTGAACCAGGAGGACATCCACAACTTAAATAGATCAATTTCAAGCACTGAAATAGAAGAAGCCACCAAAAGCCTACCAAGCAAGAAAAGCTCAGGACCAGATGGATTCTCAGCTGAGTTCTACAAGACCTTCAAAGAAAAACTGATACCAATACTCCTCAAAGTATTTCATGAAATAGAAAAGGAGGGAACCCTTCCAAACTCATTCCATGAAGCTAGTATCACCCTGATACCAAAACCAGACAAAGATGCATCAAGGAAAGAAAACTTTAGACCAATATCTCTGATGAGTATAGACTCAAAAATCCTTAACAAAATTCTGGCAAATAGCATACGAAGACATGTTAAGAAGTGCACCATGATCAAGTGGGGTTTATCCCAGGGATGCAAGGTTGGTTCAACATCTGGAAATCAATAAATGTAATCCATCACATCAATAGACTTAAGGTTAAGAAACATATGATTATTTCAGTAGGTGCAGAGAAAGTGTTTGACAAAATAAAACACCCCTTCATGCTCAAAACACTAGCAAAACTAGGGATAGTAGGAACATCCCTCAATATTGCAAAGGCTATCTATGCTAAGTCCATGGCCAACATCATTCTTAATGGAGAAAAACATGTCTTAAAAAAAGTCAGGGTTTGGAGGCAGGAAGAAGAGGAAGGTCAGCATCAATACACCTCCTTTTCTGCACAAGTACTCAGTGTTTCATGGCCAGGTTTAGGAAGCAGGGAAGATGGGGAAGTCAATAAGTAGCCTTTTCACCTTCTGTGCTGGAGGTGGGGGAGGGAGAAGAGGGCCAGATCTGGGGGTATGAGTGCTAGGTGACAGGACTTGTCAGATTAACAACTCACTTGCACTCCAGCTTTGAAGTCTGCAACTGAAGAGAACACCCTGCTAATCACACTCAGACTTCTGCAAATTGGATGCTAGACCCTGTCCTTGCTAATTCTGTTCTCTTTCTCTAGAAAATCTGTTAGTCAGTTTTCTGTCAGTGTAATGCCAGAGTCAACCTAGAGAGGAAAGGTTTATTTTGGCTCCCAGTTGTGAAGACTTCACAGTTGTCCCTCTTGCTACTAGATGTGTGTCAAGGCAGTGCATCATGAGGGAACTCATGGTAGAACAACTTGTTGGTCTCAGCCAGGAAGGGAGAGAGGAAGAGCAGGCGTTGGGCTCCTACTCTGCCTCAGTGACCAGAGGACGACTCATTCTTACAGTAGTGCCCACCTGCCAGTGGCACCAAGATGGGGACCAAGCCGCTAATGCATGAGCCTTTGGACAGTTATGATGGAAATTATGGCAGATGTCCTTCATAGTTTTCTCTGTCTGTGGAAAGTACAGGTAACACTCCAGTTCTAACTGATACTTGAAACTCTTCATGACCCTTTCCTGGTCAGATTCATTACTTGGGGTTTTGACTTCACTTTTCCTTCTTTGCCTTATTATTGCATTTCTAAAAGTGTTTTTTAGACTCTTTTATGTTCTGTTTTTCTACATGAGTTATTCCCACTACATAGGAAGATCTGTAATTAATCTTTTTTTTCTGCCTACCTCATCCAAAGCACATTGCAAAGTGCTTGGTACATAGTACATGTTCTTTTCTTATTTGTCCTTAAGAAAAAATGTCCAATTGGATCATCTTAATCAGAATTTTGATTTATATTTGAAATATTTCTTTGGAAAGAATGGAAGAAAAATTTAAAATGTTATTGTTTGTAATGCTTCTATGAACATTCTCAGGTTAATTTAAATACTTTGTATATTTTTTCTTTAAAATATATGAGAAGTCTGGCTTTGCATAATTTCAAGCACTGAAACTGCAGAGGAGACTGTTGAGGATAGTCGCTGACTTACAAGCAGATGTCAGTCTGATCATCTTCTGCTGGGGCTCGGGGCTCCTGTGCTGTGTCAGGAGGCTGCTGCTGAGAGGGCTGTTCCTGGTGCTCTACTGACTCAGAAGTCAGTGACATTATGTAGTGACTGCGTCTACAGATGATAAATAATGCCAGGCTCCATGCTGCCTTTACGTGTCTTTTTTGAACACAGACTAACCTTTACAGCTCTGAGTTACAATTTCCCACTGTCTGCTGAGCTGCTAACAATAGAATCGTTCCCCTGTGTTCAGCTGAGCCAACCAAAATTCTAAAGTTCAGAGGAAAGACATGGGGTTTCCTGCTTTAATGTGCATTCTGTGTCCCCTGCCCCTTCTTAAATCTTGTACACACTGACTGTCACAACTTCTGTGGCTTGTGACACAGTAGGGAAGCTTTGACGCCCAGGTTAAGGTAAACACGATCCTTTACAATCCCTTCTGATTGCTGCTCCGGGAATCTGTCCGGGTGAAATCAGAGTGTCCAGTAAGCTGCTTCTGCTTAACCAGTGGTCTTCTTGTCACCCGGGGTCTTGAGCGGATGTATCCCTTTGACCTCCTTTAGCAGTAGCAACTTCAAGTCCCATATACTCTGGGTATATTGGCCTTGATTTGAGAGTCTGGATTTTTATTTTCTTCTTAAATTAACTCCTAAAAAGAATATAAGACTCAGGCTTGGGAATTCTTGGTGAGGATCACAAGGTACCAGATGCCATCTTCAACTCTTAAGCCATACAGACTGTTACATGTATAGACAGTTTTCATTTTGTTCAACTAACTTGTGATTTTGCATCTAATAATATAAATAATTTCTCTATTTGATAGTTAAAAAATGTTTTTAGCAAAATGGAGAAAGGAACTCAACCCAGTATGTGTTCACTCTGAAAAAAAAAAAAAATGTTGGCAGCATAACTCAACATTAAATAAGTATAAGTACTTCCTCCAACTCAAGTTCCTGCTAGACCCAGTCAGTCAGAAAAGTGACAGAAGAATGCGACCTTTGAGATATAGAGAATGCATTAAGAAGCCTCTTTAGTCTATAAATTGTATGAACTACAGAAATCGGTAAAATAACTTGCATTTTTTTGACACAACTCAATTTTCATGAAATGGACATATTAATATTTTTAAAAATTGTATCACCTGTTTCATTTAAAGGTGTAGTTTGGCTGTTAAAATATTTCAGTATCCATTAACATAAAGCAGTAGAGTAGCATATAAAATTTAACTTTGAACAATGATTTAAAATGCCATTTGAATTATTAAGGAACAATTTATATTGACACCTTTAGTTAGGTATTATCAGAGTATTACACACAACTGATAAAGCTCTATTTTTTTCTTATAAATCTCATTACCATGCCCCCCGATACACACACCTAAAATCATTCATTGTACAAGTAAAGTTTTAGCTCTACTAGAATCATATTTCTGGAGAAGAGGTTGATGACTTTCCAAAGCATACATTTAAAACAATTATTCAAATCAATAAGCAACATGTCTGTGATCACCAGTCTAGGAAGGTACCTCCAGAGACATTTTGTTTAAATACATAAACTGCTAGATTCATCCTCTTCTGTTCATGTGTGGACCTGGGATCCTGATGGGCATCTCCCTCCTCTGCAGCCTGCTCAGTGCTCTGGTCGGGCCTCTGTTTCTAGGTCAGAGTCTTTCTGCAGTTCTCCCCTCTGCCAGTCACAGTGTTTAGGAATTCAGCCAAGCCTCCTCACCCCGCCTGCCAGAAGAGTTTCAATGTTTAGCAATGAGATTTTTAATCTCTTTCATAAAGACTTCTCTGGAGGCCAGCATCATTTCCCAGAGCAATAGATGAGAAGCACTCCTGCATTTTGCCTGTTGCAGAACCCAGCTCTCCTCCTACTTCCCTGAAACAGCTCATCTGAGTAGGCTGGACTCTCTTTTTGAATTTTCAATGGAAAATGTGGTGCAGTTTTCTTTTGGTTTTGATGATAACAGCCAGTTTAGCAAGTTTCTAAACATATTGATGTTGCAAACAAATCTGTAAAACATATCAAATCAATTCAATGATACGTTTGAAAATAATGAGAGAGATAGAGGCTTTGTTGAAAACTTTGACCTTGAGATTTTGTCTTCATAATATCTGACCAACTAGGAGAGTATGCAAGATGGCATTGGGACTTCTGGAAAGCATTCAGAGAGGAGTGTAATATAGACACTTTGCATCACAGAAAATGATTTGTCCTCCCACTTTAAATTATGATCTATAAATTATGTCTTTTATCTTTGAATGATAATGCAATGACTTCTTAAATATTCCAGGTAATATATGAAATGTGAAAGGTCCACAAGACAAAGTCAGAAGTTCAACTTAATTTGGCCTAAAGAGTAAACAGATAACCATAATTTTTTTTAATTGGAAAGAGAAAATTGAAAGCACAGGGAAACATGATGGATTCCACCCCTCAGGTCCTTGAAGAATCACATGAAGCATGATTACAGAGCAAAGAGTTATCTTGGTCTGTGGGCTTTTGTTACTTCTATAAGATGTTGAAAATGTGCATCTCATTTTCATCCTATTAAGTCAAAACCCAAATAATTTATAAATCAACTTAAGTGAATTTATTTCATATGTAGAAAACAGTGCTGTTTGGGATATAATTTTCATTTTTAAAATTTGAATCACAGAAAAATTTAGCATATTTGAAGTATACAGTAATTTTAAGTACAGAGGATTCCTGTATATCTTTCATCAATATTTTCCAATTATTAAAAGATTACTACTTTTATTTTTCCTTCTCTCTCTATCACCCCTCTCTGTCCTCTTTAAATACCCAAGTCCTTTCTTAAATATTTCAGAATATCAAGAGGAGAGAGAGACAGACAGACAGACACAGAGATAAAGATAGAAGAGTGACACTGATGGGGAGAGACAGGTTTAGGGAGTAGAAAGAAAAAGAGAGCCAACTCTCAATACTTTAGTGTGCATGTATAAAAGTAAGGGTATTCTCTTACATAGCTCAAATGGAATCGAGAAAATTAACACAGATACATTACTGGCATTTAGTGTACAAAGCTTATTAAGATTTCCCAATGATGTCACTAATGGCGTTCATAGCAATTAATAATAGTACTTAAGCCCAGGGTTCATGAAATACATGCATTTGTCAAATCTCTGTTGTGTTATCTAGTTTGGAATAAGCAAGCTATTCTGTAGTGTATTTCATAATTTGGGTGTGTCTGATATTTCTCGCGATTTGATTCAGGTTATTTTGCTTTGGAGAGGAAATCCAGCAAAAGTGCTGCTGAGTCTTTCCAGTGCCCTGAGTCAGAAGGCAGATGGGGTGGGTGGACCCTTGACTGTTCACATTGATTTTCACTATTTAGTTTAGGTGATGTCTATGAGTGTAGAAAAGCTCCTTCAAAGACTTATTTGTTTTGCTGTACAATCGGATAGTGTTGTGCAACTATATTTTAATATTCAGCTTTTTCATCTCCCCAGGGGTCAAATACAATCAGATGAAACATTAGAGGGTAAATTCTCACTATTGAAATTTAAGAAACAAAACATTACAAATATGAATCTCAATCAACTGTTGTTTACATAGACTAGCTCTCCAAAAATTAGTTGTGATTATTTTCTACTGTGCAGGGGTCAGACTAGCTGCTCACTATGGCAGGAGAAGATCACGGTATGGAATGTGTTCTTCAGCAGCTTGTCCAGGGTCTAGCTGGAAGTCTATGCCAACATTGTACAACCAGTACAGTCTTGGGTGTAACAACAACTTGATGTTTGTTCCGTTCTTAATTTTTAATGTCTTTCCGTTATCTTAAATTTACTATGTAGGGCTAGCTTTTCTATCTCTCTCTGTCTTCCTATCTATCTACCTACCTACCTATCATTATCTATCTAGTGATTGGATGAAAACCTAAGCAGTTTCAAGGACTTCTCTGGTTACTATTAAATGATCAAAACACCTGATATCATTTGAAGTCTCAGAACATGCTCATTCCAGCCATTAGTTAGAGTCTGGTTCTATGTAGTGGTCACAAGTATGAGAATGCTTAGAGTGAGTCTCCCCTCCCACTGCGCCTTCCTGATGGGCTTCTAAGTCAAGAGAAGAGAAGGAGCCCCTCATGGATGCTCCCCACTTAGCACATTTGCTTCTGACCTTCTGCATTGCCAGCTGCAGGCTCTGCATTTATCGAGTTCATTCCCAGGTGGAGGTCTGGTCAGGGTTGAGGTGGGCTTGGGGGACAC
Source organism: Sciurus vulgaris (assembly GCF_902686455.1). NCBI lineage: Eukaryota > Metazoa > Chordata > Mammalia > Rodentia > Sciuridae > Sciurus > Sciurus vulgaris. Next base: position 10,671,003 of record NC_136469.1, read on the forward strand.
AGCTGAGTGGGAAACTTTGCTGAAGGAGAGTTCACCTCGGTGCACTTGCTTCTTGGTCATGAGGTTGGCTCATTTTGCTGGCTTGGTTCCCAGGGTTCATTGGGGTACCCCATCTGAAGACTCTCTACTAGGGCCTTATCAGTTTACCCACGGTCACTGTAACGTTTCTATTTTTTCTAACATGGGTGTCATATCTGAGTCGGGTTCTGTCTCTTGGTAACATAGTGTTCATCTCGCTTTTTTATGTCTCGCGGCCTTTTTGTCTTGTAAGTTTTTGGCAAGACAGACATCTTGGGTAGGACAATGTAAGCTGAGGTAAGGAGTTTCAGTTCCTAAGACAGCATGCATTTCCTTCTGCTGGGGCTTTAATTGGAGGGTTTGAGGTAATCTTCCTGGGAATTATTGCATTGCTGGTGGTCCTATCCCCCAGCATACACAGATGCTGTTGATAGAGAAAGATAACATAATCCTAGGCCTTCAATTACTTTCATAATTTTTCAAGTGCAATATCTATGACAATGAAAAAGCAATCAAGTGAAAAGCAAACCCGTGTGAACAACCAGAAGAACAATATTCAGTAAAATATCTACAGGGGGACTTTAAATGTTAGAATTATCAGATGAAGAATTTAAAATAATTATATTTGCCCTGTTCACAGACATAGGACAATGTTGACAGGGGATTATAAATTAAATTTAAAAAGGAGGAAAATAAATATTAGACAAATAAGAAATGTATAAATTACAAATCAAAAATAGTTCTAAAAATAAAGAAGAGTTCAATGGGACACACCTGTAGCAATGAACATACCTACTATCCAGATATTTTTTCTAACATTATTCTTTAATCCAATAATCCATGGCCGTATCTAGGAGTGGGGCAGCCAATTTTCAAGATGAGCTTGGATTATCTCATCGTTCCAGAAAATAAGGAGGTCTAAAAATCAGCAAAGAACAGCTGTGGGGGTGTGTCACAGGAACACAGGAGCCCAAGAAGTCTCAGTGGCATATCAGGAAAAACACCAGCAAGAACACAGACCAAAAAAAGAAAAAGAAAACTGTATGAAACTCAAAGTATAGAATAGGTATAAAATCGTATGAGTGCATACTGATACAAGAACATGATTGCTGACTTTATTGTGACTTTTCTCTATCTTAATACTTCTCCTGTCATATTAATGTGCTTTCTTTCTTATTACTAATCACAATGCCAATTGCTAATAGCTTGTTTATTTAGTTTTTATTTCTCATACTACTGTAATGTCATCTCAGTGATTTTAGAAACATCCTATTTATTATTACACTTCTAGTACTTAAGGATGCTTACCATGTGATAGGATTTCAATAAGTATTTGTTGAATTTGTGAGGACACTAAACAATTAGTTTTACATCCCGTACTGAGTGACCTTATAATACCATTGATTTTTAATGGTCTGCTACTCAATCATATATACAATCAGAAAAATGAGAAATTATACTCCATTTACATATGATTTATCGAAATGCATAAATGCATTCTACTATTATGTATAACTAATTAGAACAAATTTTATAAAGAACGATAATCTGTTAAAATCAAACAGATAAAGTTCCCATTCTGAAATAAAATGACTCACATAATATGAATCATATTTGATTTTATTTATGAGTTTAGTTCATATGGTGGAAAACCAGTAAAGCAATATAAACCAGAGAAATAGGTGTGGTGTGTGCGTGTGTGTGTGTGTGTGTGTGTGTGTGTGTGTGCTCAGCTGAATATTTTAAGTTCTTTGCAAACGTTTGAATAATTGAGGGACATCACTTCATGCTAAAAAAACAATGTATGTTATTAAATATAATTATGGCAATCTGAAAATGTCTTTGTTCTTTAAATATTCTACCTAGAGAGAAGTTGGGAGCCTGTCTCAGTTCCAACAATAGCTATACAGTACCTGCGACTGCCTTATGTGCACCCATACATGGGGACTGTCAAAAACGTCAAACCTGGAGGAATTTTACTCCTACTCATCCTATTATTCTGTTTAATCTTTTGTTTTAAATATTTTTTTTATTCTTATGAGGGTAATAAATGCACATAGATTAAAAAGCCAGCAAGTACTAAAGGCTATAATAAATATTAAAACGCGATTGCCTCATTTATCCCACTCTCGACCTGACTCCCTACGGACAGATGATTCACCTTTGCAAAAGAAGTTTCTCTGTGTATTTCCATATTTTAAAATGATGTCTTCTATTGCTCTTTCTTGAAGTATGAACTTCAGAAATTATTGACTGACTCCATTTTATGAAAGATTAAAGAATTATCTCTCCTAACTGTGTTTCTTGCTTCTTCCCTCATCTTTCTAAAACACTGTTATGATGTTTCTTATTAAGTTCATATTCTTTGCTGAATAAAATATTGTGTCTTACCACGATACTGCGTTTTACCCTGATTGAATTTCTTTTTTGCTTTTCCTAGAGATAAAAATTTCTTTTTAAAAAGAGTGCATTTTTAGACCGGGGTGTAGCTTAGTGGTGGAGCACTTATCTGGCAGACATGAAGTCCGGGGGTTTGATTCCCAACACAAAACCACAATAACGACAAAAATCCAAAAAGTATGTATTTTTGGACGTATCTATCAGATAATTTCCCAAATCTACCCAAATAGGTGGGAACTCTCCCTTATGTGATTTACCGCATGGTCAAACACATGAAAAAGTGATTAACATTTCTTTTTTACATTTCTTTCAAGACCTCTCCTCTGGGTCCTCTTGCGTTCTTAACTCATTCTGGGTAGACTGAGTCTGGGAACAGCTGCAAACCCTTCATGATAGGAATTCTCCTAGTCCTCATTAGATTTCTCCTTGCCACTCACCTATGGAGAACATATTGTGGCTGGGTCTTAGGTCTTTTCTTTTTTAATTTAAATTTTCACATTTAGGAAATATGTTTACTCACACCTTGAGATGAGATGTAGGATAGGTAAAAATTTCAAACCTTCCCCATCATTTTGTGAAATTCCTTTGTTCTGTGCTCTCTCATCCTACTTTGTCAAAATTGCAGAGATTTTAGGTTGAAATTATTTTTCGGAATTTTGATGGATATTTCATAGTCTTCTAACTTCCAATGTTAGAAAATATATATGCAAAAATCTTTTTTCACAAAACTTTGTTTTACTTATTATGAACAACTTTAGAATTTTTTCCTTATCCCTGCTATTCTAAATGTGTACTCAAATACACTTCTATTTGAACCTATTATCATTTATCACTTCTAGATTATTGATAAATTATCTCATTACATTTCTGGAAATATTTTTCTAGTTTCATTGAGGAATAGTGGACAATTATATATATATATTATATATATATAATATATATATTACATGTGATTTCCTGTACATATCCATTGTGTAATGATTACCACAAACAAATTAACCAGTCGATTACCATTCATAGTTACCATTGTATGTCCATGGGATGGAGGTTAGGATATTTAAAAACTGATCTTTTATCAAAATAATTTAAAATTATTTATTTGGTAATTTCCTCTCTAGCATTTATTCCTTTCTCTGAATTCTTATTAATTGTGTATAAATGTCTTAAATCGATCCTCTTAATATTTCTATTATCAACCTCTTTGGCTTGGGTTCTTCTTTCTGGGAGTATTCTCAACTTTAATATTTAAGTTGCAATCAGTTTTTACTGTAATAGTCTATCTTACTTCTACAAATTCTTCTTTGCTGGATTCCCACTTTAATTGCATTTTTTTTTCTTTTGAGAGGATGAAACATCTACTCTGCAGTGTTAATGAACAGCTAAATATTCATCTGCATCTTCCACTGCAGACATTCTGTTACATCATTTATTGTCCGTTAAAAAAAAATGAAGAATTAGAGACATATTTTAGAACAGTTTTACATTCATAGCAAAGTGGCACAGAAAGTATGCAAAGTTTTCAGATATTCTGTCCTCTGTACAGTTTCCTCTGTTATTATCATCTTGTGTTAGTATATTTGTTATAATCAATGAACCAATATGTACATATTATCATCACCCCAAGTCTGTAGTTTACATTAGTTTTCACTCCTAGTGTTGCATGTTCCACATTTTGACAACTGTAGGCTGACTTGTCTACCTTATTGTATCATACAGAACGCTATCTGTGCCCCAAGCATTTCCTATACTCCACCCACCCATCCATTCTTCCTCCCCCTAAACCTACTGCCACTTATCTTTTCAGTCTCCAGAGTTCAGCTCTGTTCAGAGAATCACATAGTTGGAACAACATAATATGTAGCCTTGTAAAAGGGCATATATCACTTGTACCATGGACTCATGTTTGCTCCGTGTTTTGGGGGGCCTGATGATTCATTTATGTTTAACAAAATAATATCCTATTCTATTGATATACCATGGTTTATCCATTCACCTATCAAAGGATGTCTTATTTGCTTCTAAATTTTGGCAATTATAAAGAAAGTTATTGATCTGGGTAGAGTGACTCAGAAGATTGAAGTAGGAGGATAACAAGTTCAAAGCCAGCCTCAGCATCTTGGCAAGGCCCTAAGCAACTTAGAGAGATCCTGTTTCACAGTAAAATATAAAAAGGGCTGGGGATGTGGCTCAGTGGTTAAGTGCCCCTAGGTTCAATCCCCCTTACCAAAACATAAATAAACAAAGGAATAAAAATAAAATAAAGTTCTTGAAAACATTTGTGTGCTGCTCTTTGTGTGGGCGTTACTTCTCCCTCCTCTGGGCTAATGCTGAGGAGTGTGATTGCCCAGTAGGAGATGAAGAGTGTGCAGTTCAGTGCTGGTGTTGGTGTGGCTGGTGTCCCGTTGAGTCATTCAGGGGGTGCACAGGGGAAGCCCTTTGTGGCTTCCATTTGCAATCCCCTCACCATGTCTGACACCGAGCATCTTCTGTGCTCAGTTGCCATCTGTCTGACTTTTGGGGTAAGTTTGTTTAACTCAACTCTTAGTTGAGTTATTCATATTCCTATTATCGAGCATTGAGAGTTGTTATTTTAGAAGGTCGTCCTTTATCAATTCATCTTTTACAAATATTTTCTCTCAGTCTGTGGCCAATTCGCTGCTTTCTTTGACAGGGCCTGTTGCTGAGCAGCTCTATCCACTTCCCTTCATCCAAAAATGTTATCACTCATTTCCTTTACTTTGATGCTATAACATAGATAGATAAAGATAGCTATGAAGCTATAATTTAGTATATAAAAATGTAAATCATATATACTGTATATAAAATATATAATTTATACACATGTAAAATATAAATCAGACATTTTCTATGCTAGATAAATTTTACATGCCAGGTAAACTATATATTATACATATAACAACATATGTGTATTACTTAATATGAATGTAATCACATGTAATTATAATACATACATAATTACATATATATGTATTAGATAATTTTATGTATATTGATAGTATTTTTAAATACATATAATATATGTACTATATAATTTTACACATAATCTTATCTAGCCTGAAAGTTTGAACGTGTTATTACCCATTTTACTTTTACCTTCCCCTCATCATTTATCACACAAATTGCATTTTTTGTGCTGCATTTATTACCCTTATCACTGTCTGACTCACTATTCTTTATTGCTTTATGACTCCCGTGAGGTAGGGAATTTCTCTCTCTTGCATATGCTAAAGAGTACCTGGCACATTTGCTTACTCAATACTTACTTGTTGATTAATGAATGTAGAGAAACTTTCCAAGTTCACTTGCTTCATGTAATATTAAAAGCGTTGTCCTTTCTTTTTCTCTTTTGTTTGTCATGTGGATTTGTGATGTGTCATGTTAATCTAACCCCAATATGAAAAAAACTACTAATTTTTAAATTATCACTGGTGATACAGTAAAAGATACAAATATTAATTTTTATTTTAAAACATTATTTGCATGTAGTCAACAGATACACATTTTGCCAGAGAGTAGCATTATGCTTTGAGGGAGTCGATATTATCAGGTATACTGAATAAGATAGTAAAAAAAGTCAGGGAGTCAGGGTAAGGGGCTCCAATTGAAACTTTTTTCAAATGTAAAGATCACTCCATGAAAATAAACTGAATAAACATTACAAGAATTCTAGTCAAGTCTTTGTCCTGAAGTTGGGGAAAAAGGGAAGTAGGGGCAGAACCAAAGGGAGATGACAGGCAAGTTCAAACTCAAGGGCTGAAAGGGTACAGCCAATTAGATGGACATGGGTTGAACCAAACACTTTGGTGCTTTTCCAACACCTGATTAGTATAGATACTGACCAATACCTTTAACCTGGTAACTAAATCAACCCCTAGACCCCTAGATCACCTAAATGGTAATCTGGAATCGGTCCCCTCTTGATTACTGATAATTCTCCTTCTTCTTCTCACTTAAAATAAATCCGACTCCTTTCAATCTTGTTTTCCATTGGCATCCATGAATTGCATCCTTCAAATTCACAAGACAAGTACCCGAAAAGAAATTGGTGGTGAGCTGCTGGGGTCTGCTGAATCACAGGGTGTTGAGAACCATAATGTGTCACTCGATAGCAGTGGAAAAGACTCCAGCGCTGACTGAGATCTCAACGAGGCCGACTCCATCAGGCATGCACTACTGTCATTATCTGCTGACACTCATATGGCTTTTCCAGCTGTAGAGACCTGCAGCTTACATAGACCCTTCTCAGCTGAAGCAGAGAATACCATGTGTCTCAAACTCCAGTTTCAGTATTACCTGCTATCAAGAAGTGCATCAGAAAGGTGAAATAATAGTGAATGTACATGAATACCCAGAATATAAGGTAGAAAATATTTATAAAAATGGGATGATACATAGAGTACAGTATGATTTAGAAGTAAAAGTCTACTCATACATGGTTAAGCTTGCTAAGTTTCACTAAAATTTGGGCTTGCTAAAAATATACTTGACTTTACAGTTCTCTTGTTTCACTGTTTTAAATCTGTATACAAATAAAAACCTCTAAGTGGTTATACAGATTGCTAGAACTTAAGTAACTGGAGTTGTTTCTTTGTATTTATAATTACTGTGCTGTTACTGTTTTTGAATCCAGTGTTTCAGGAGTATTAGAACCTGTGCCCAGAGCAAGTTCAATCATACTAAATAGTTAGCTGCACACTTGTTCTTAAAAATGAACACATTTGTCTGAGTCCGTATGTGTCCTGGATGACAATATAACAATGCAGAAATTAACTTTTATAAAGAAAATGTTCATTACAGGATAAGCAAAACGGTGCTAATTTGAAGCTTACATATATTGTTAAAACTCAACTACCACTGCAGTAACTCTTTAGAACTTGGACCAACAAGTACTTCCCCTGGAGGAATATTTATTTCAAAGCTCATTTAGAATTGCTTGAGTAGGTGGTAAAAACTAGCAGGCAGATTTCTATTGGGTTTCATTGTTGTCTAACAATGCCCTACAGATGGCACACCCGACATCCACTTCATCACCCTTTGCCCGCATCTGGGAAACTACCCCTCCCACCTGGCCTTTATTGTGCCACAGAACTGAGTGTAGGTGAGGAAGAGAAAGAGGACCAATCGTGGAAATATTTTGAAACATTCCACCCTGGAAGGCAGAATGGTCATATGAAGGATTGAAGCTCCGAAGGATTTTCAATGCATTGGGAGGTGAACACAGCTGGAGGCAGGATGGCCCAGTGACCTTGAATAGACTTCTGTTGGGAACAGTGGGCTGCAATGGAGAGAAAGGGAGAGACCACAGACCTGGCATTGCTAGGAAGGAAGTTATACGAGGGATGTGTAGGAAGGAGACCAAACAAGATGATAATACAAGAAGATCAAAGAAGCTCCAAAATCCAGACTAGTGGGTGAATAGGAGGTTATTAGTATAAGGAGGAGAAGAGAGATGTGCATTATCTATAAGAAAATAATGACATTTCATATGACATTACTTTCCTTTTATAGAGTTGCTTGTTTGATTGATGTTGATCTCTGTGAATCCAGATTTTAACAAGCCATTTGTCATTTCTCATGATAGTTATAAGATAGATAACTAAAGCTGAGCCACTTATTTGAACTTTGACTGTGAACAGTAATTACTTGCCAAAATAAAAGCATAGAAGACTTTCCAAGCACTGGTATCAGGAAAGTATTAGTATAATCAGACTTTTATTCTAGGTTTTAATAATAAATTTTTAAAAGTGATAAATAGGCCACCATAGTGTAAAATTTGCAAAAATCCTAATACTTTCTGGTGTAAACCCAAATTTTTAGCTGCAGAGCAAAATGTAAAGACACCTTTCTGTTTTTTGTCAATAAACTTTCTAATGAGCTCAGATTATTAAAATATGTTATACAACAAAAATAAAATTCATACAACCTGTAAAAAGAGCAAAATTGGCTGTGCGTTGTAACAGATGCCTGCAGTCCCAGAGACTCAGAGGCTAAGGAAGGAGAATGTCAAGTTCAATGCCAGCCTGGGCAACTTAGCAAGACCCTACCTTAAAGTAAAAAATAAAAGCTTTGGGGATGTAGCTCAGTGGTAAAGCATCCTTGGGTTCCATCCCCAGTACGGCAAAGGCAACACGAATTCTAAAGCCTAAATGAATTGAGGTTTGACAAAATTGACAGAAAAAAAAGGTGAACGTTTTTAACATTTTACTCTATAAATACTCTGCTCAGCCTATAATGTTTTGGGTTATACGTTTTGTCAATAGTCTCTAATCTGTAAGAGTAGGAGAAATTAATTCCTTACTAATGCACAAACCAATAATTGCTCATGATTGCTCAGATTCCAGTAACTCCAGAGAAGAGTAGGACCTGTGCGCTATCGGCAAGGCCATTACTCATTCAGATATGGCTCAGCTACGGTGTCATTATACAAGCTGCACAAATGCACCAGTGACCTGTGATTTTCTCCACATTAAACTGCATGCAACCTGCTCTTCGTACCCCAGGCCCTTCTGGTTCTGTCCTCATCCAGGTTCTTGGAGCTAACCGAGTTCAGCGAATTCAGCAGTTCATGGATTTAAGGTCTATATAAAAAAAAAGTTGGGCGTGAAGATCGGATTAATAGTGCACATATTTCATGCAGAACGCTGGACCAGTGCTTTAGAATATGCAGATGACTAATAATGAACCTCACCCTGAAGATTTAAGTACATATGAACTGAAAAATAAGTACAGAGGACACTGCAATTCTAGGTAGTCCGTGAGGACAACAGTAAGGAGCGCAGGTGGGTTATAATTGGAATTCGGATGTGAAGGAGACAATTTGTAAATGTGGTATGTAGCACTTGAGGACCGAAGAGCCTATTTTACATTTTCACTTTAGAGCAAAGATGGAAAACAAGCTGATGTTTGACTTTTTATCACCTTTTAAAACTTTCAATGTGAAATTCCTCCATTAAAAAAAAAAAAAAAAATATATATATATATATATATAGGCTGAGGTGGTGGTGCTTGTCTGTAATCCCAGTGGCTCTGGAGGCTGAGGCAGGCGTATCACAAGTTCAAAGTCAGCCTCAGCAGTTTAGTGAGACCCTGTCTCAAAAGAACAAACAAACACACAAAAAACAAACTAACAAATAGCTGAGGATATGACTTAGTGATTAAGTCCCCCTGGCATTTTTTGTACAAAAAAAAAAAAAGGTGCATTATTATACATGATAGGATTTATTGTGACATATTTCCTCCTGTACATGACATAATTTAGTCAGTTTCAGTCTCCAGTATCTTCCCTTTCCTGTCCCGTTCCCTCCCTCTATGCCTTGTTCTATTCTATTGATCTTCCTTCTATTGTCATGAGATCCTTTTTTCCTTTAGCTTCCTCACATTACAGAAAACATACAGCCCTTGGTTTTCTCAATCTGGCTTATTTTGCTTAATATGATGCTCTCCTTTTCCATCCATTTTTCTGCAAAGTCATTGTTTATGACGAGTCAATCATCATTGCATAGTTTTTAACTTTTTTATTCTTTCCATCAAATTCTTTGATTTCCATTTTTTTGTTTAATTTTAGTTTGTCTACTACCTGTTCAAAATTTCTTTTTGCTAGTTTTTCCTGGAATTTCAATCTCATTATATCCCAGATATTTAGATAACCTTGAGTTTCCCAGTCTTGGAGTCTCTTCTTTCTTTTTCTCAAGTCTCTCTGGACACTAGCACTGATTTTTATAATTGTAACTACCATTTATGTGACTGACTCTTAACTCTTATCTCCAACATACGTCTTACTCTTGAACTCCATATCTATGAAATCTAATCATTTATTCAAATGTACTAGAAGCACCTCAAATTCAATGTCCAAAAGAATTCAATTTTTACACTCTGCAAATCGACACCCACAGAATTTCAAGTCTGTATTAGAGATCCCATACTATTCATCAATAGCCACATCCAGAAAACAGGATTTACCCCAAAATATCACCTCTTCAATTTTCTACGACCACTTACCTATAAATTTTGTCCATATTGGTTCCCAAGCATACTTTAAAGTAGTCCTCTCCCACCTGTCTCCAGTGACACCATCTTCCCTTTGTGATCCTGTCCATGTTTCAGTCACAGACTCTGGCCACTTACTCATCATTTCATGTTAGTAACCAAATGACCTCCCTCGATTATAAATATTACCACATCATACCTAGACCAACACCCAGCCTAAAACCATCGTCATAAAGGTGAATTGATTCCTGTTCCTTGGTGCAGGGTCCCCCTGGATTTGGAGTCCAGTGTCACTCCTGGCTCCTTGTTCCTCACACTGCTGCCACGTTTCCCCTGCACTGGATGTCTCACTGCACCCTGTGGTGTTAGTGACTCTGGCACAGTGACTCTCCTCCCTTTGCTCTATAATAAATGATGCCCTCTACCTCCTCCTGCCAGCCGGCCTCCACTGTTTCCTCACCCCCTTAGGTCTATCTGCATCCCTTCCATAACTTCCTGCTCCGTGCTGTGAAGAGAGGCTTCCCCAGGACTCGCTCACCTAGACTCCGAGAACAGCACTGTTCGGGGGACAGTAGGGCTTTATTTACACTTCTGTAACACAGGACGGATTAATTCCCCTGAATCATTTTGTTTTTTTCCTTAGTAAAATAAACTAGTAGGAAAGAAAAATAAAAATGTCATCAGGACTACCTCCACTTCAGTGAAAGCTGAAGCCAAGAGCTTAGTTAATGGAAGTGGTGAGCTTCAAACAAGGAACCTCTTTGTACGGAGAAAAGGTCATAGAGAGACTGCTGAAAAGACAACCAAAAGTATCTGCCACGATGGCATTATTTTGGTTACAATTTCTATGTGACACCCACCCTGGAATATCTGTAGAATATCCATGATGTCAAAATGATAAGAAATGCACAAACATATATGTGCACATATGTGTATATACACATGCACACGATTGTTATTTCTGCACCTTATAATATATTATATAAAACCTTATTTTTGTTCAAATTTATGGCAGCTGCTTCCAACTAGCAGGAAAATAGACTTCTAAATAAGGGGAAAGTGGGGCGGAGGCGGCAGTAATAGTCTGGTAGTGACTCAGTGGCTCAGCCAGCTGATGCTCAGCTATTCAGCAAGAGAACAACTCTTGAAGAGGGTTGTGAATTAGGTTGGATGAACTGCAACAATTCTGGGGTGGGGAAAAACGATTTATCCAAGAGGAAGTAAAGGACTGAGCACTGTTAAAGACTTAATGAAACAGATGGCCCATTGTTCTGCGATGGAGCCACTACAATCAAATCTGTTTTTAACCCATTTTAAAGACTTGTGGATATTGATGCTTCAGAAAGTAAACTCCAATCCTAGAGAATCTATGCAGCAACAGTATTTTTGTCCTAAACAGCTGAGTGATAGTCATGATTAAAAACTGCTCAGAAGAATGAAAGTGTAAGGGGCTCTGTGTTTATGTGTGTGTGTGTGTGTGTGTGTGTGTGTGTGTGTGTGTGTTAATTTTTAATTTGTAATACTTTGATTTCTATCTTAGATAAATTTCCCAGTGAACGAATGTGGATGCATAGAGAGGGAAAACAATATTAATTAATGGTCACCATCTTCCATGTTGATAAAACTGAAATAGTCAAATATTGTGATATCCTTAATAACCAAGAGTAAATAAGACTATTCAATCATGTGTCACTTTATAGTCCATGTATCATATAAAAACTAGCAAGAGTAGAGACTGAACCAGACCCAAATCTGAATTAGAGGGTGTAGAATCTCCATTTGGATAAGAAATTCAGGGTTTTTTTTTTTTTTTTTTTTTTTTTCCCACCTGCTATAGTTAGGAAATATATTCACAGCCAATTCTTAGTTCAGAATATTCTTGCTGTGTTTCTAACCTTTCTTTTCACTTGTCTTAAAATTTTATTATTTTTGGGAGAAGCCAGAAAATTTTTTTTGAGAGATTTCTTTGCAGGGAAGGTGTTAAAGGAACCCTAAAGTGCACAATGAGATCCAGGCCAGCCGTGATCTCCCCAGCCTCTCAGTCACTGAGTACTTACATTATTTATTGTTGAGTTATTGATATTAAACATGCTGCTTATTCATCCATTCATTCGTTTGGGAATTTTATCTTATTTTTTGTGAAATGGGTAAAAGAGTCGAGCAACAGGCCCTTTTATTCCATGAAGAGCTACCATACAATTTTCTCTATAGTAACACAAAATGCTTGAGTGGATTATTTGCCACCTTTAATTCCTAGGAACATTGTCCTCGGGAACTGGGGTATTGACAGTGTTGGTGTCCGTCTCTTCCCCTCATCCTGCCTTTCCTTGAAAGGGTCCTGTCTCCCCATTATCTGCATATTCACACCATCCATCCTTCATTCTGACCTATTTTGCTTGGGCTCAACCACTGTTATTTGTTTTTTCTTAGTTACTCATTTTACTTAATTTCCAAGACAGGAGTTCCGTTTCAAATATCATAGTGTTTGAAAGTTTCACATTTCTCTTCGTCCCTGGTGTTTTATGACCTATCAAGTGGGAAGAATTGTTGCCCCATTTGAAAGTTTCAGTCTCACCTTTCCTGGGCTGACCCGTGGCCTCCAGTGCAGGGTAATCACCACCAGTTTCAGCCCACTGGTCTCTGAAGTCCCATTTAGCTGCCCTGGATGGTTTTTGATATGAACACTAAGCAATCACATGTCACCAAGTTACCGTCTGAGTGCTTGGCCTGTTGAGGGGTTCAGAGGCCTGGCCAGCATTCCCTTCTGGGATCTTTTGGGACCAACATCCCAACATTATCTCTTTCTAACAGCATCTCTAATCTGCACAGGAACCCCCTAGGAATTGTTCAAAATGCAAACTTATGGACCCTTGTGAGTTTAAATTCTGAAAGTGATAAGGCTAAGAAATCCACATTTAACAAGTGTATTCAGCTGCATTTTTAACAAAGTATCATCTATGGTTTTCCTGTCTTGGATGCTACTTAGAAAACATACAAGTTAATAAGACGCTAACCAGGACGCTGCACAAAACAAGGGCCTGAAGCTACTCGCCTGATGGTAAGCATCTGCCGCCATTTTTACTTCTCGGTGCCACCTCCCAGTTGAACGCATGTGCCTTCTACTGTAAAACCAGCCCCGATTTTGAGTTGGCTTTTTTTTTTGTTTTTTGATAAGCAAGGATATTTACTAATCCTCATGACAAAATGTTAAAAGGTTGAAGTACCAGCTCTAATTTGGGAGCTCAATGATATTATCAAAGACCTTAAGTCTTTGTTCTTTTTGCTGTTTCATTCCTGTGCTTGCTTTTGTCTTCAGTCTTGAGCGCTCCCAGGTTCAAGACAGGAAGTCTGCACTCAATTAAGGTGGCCCCAGGCGTGGCTCTCCAACAGCAGCTCTGTTCAAAGGTGGGAAAGAGGAGAGAAGCCTTTTCATCATGCCCGGCTCCCACCCAACTTTTTAAAAAGCAGGACATTTTTTTTTTTTTTTTTTTTCTGTATTGTTTTATTTCGTAGTTTCCAGAAGCACTTCAGTGGACTTGCTCTTATGCTGAAATGTCCAGATCCCTTCTGTATGGTCACCCCAACTTAATCAGCGTGGAAGGGTAGGATCCTCTCATACCAGAGGCTAGAGGAAGATCCCAAGATCCCTGAACAAAATGGTCCACAAGTGTGAAAAAAAAAAAATCTGTGTTCTGTCCATCTGATGATTTTGTGAGAAAAGATAAATGATCTTTAAAATTGATGTTATTTAAATTAAATAAGTATATTGTTAAATTAATAAATTAAATAGAATAATTATTTCCAACTTTAAAACACTGGAGTTTATATACTTAAGTTGACCTACAAAATTTTTAGTGGATTTTCTAAAGCAGAAAATGAAATTTACTTTATATTTGAGAGTGGCCTATGGTCAACATGATGGTTAATTTTATACATCAGTTTGACTGGATCATGGTATCCGGATATTTGGCTAAATGTTATTTCTGGGTATGTCTATAAGAATTTCCTGGATGAGATTGGCATTTGAATTGGTAAAGTGAATACAATCTATATGGCCCTCCCCAGTACAATGGGAGGGGATAGCATGCAATTCACTGAGTGCCTGGACAGAACAGGATGTGGAGGAGAAGAGCTGTTCCTCTCTCTACTAAACTGCTGAACTGAGTTATACTTCTTCTGCTCTTGGACTGGGACTTTATACCAATTTTCAGGACTACACCACTGGTTCTCTTGGGTCTTCCAAATTATAGATGGATGATTGTCAGAATTCTCAGCCTACCTAAAATCACATTAGCCATGTTTTAAAATAATAAATCTCTATCACTTTCTCTCCTAATAATTATTTTTCTCAGGGCAATGTTAATTTGGCCAATAATGTCATATGGATCATGTGTCTTGTCACTTAGACTGAAAGTATTTTTGAGTTGATACGTAGCTTGTACTTACACTTTTTTTTTTTTTTTTTTTCCCACCTGGGATTGAACCATTGAACCACATCCCCAGTCCCTTCTACTTTTCTTTTAGATTTTGAGACAGGGTCTGGTTAAGTTGCTGAGACTGACTTTGAAATCGAGATCCCCCCCACCTCAGCCTCTGAGCCTGTGGGATTAGAGGTGAGGGCTACCACCCTGGCCTCGTGCACTTCTTGATAAATCTCTTCACTTGTATATGTCATCAACCTTAGCCTCTTGTTCTCTTCCCACTTACGTCATTGATTCATATCTATTAATGATTTCACATATGAAGAATTTTCAAAGGTTTCAATCTGAGTCCTCTGCTTTGTAGTAAAACATGGTCAGTCTAGGAATTCCATTGCATTGCGTTATTCTTCAGTTAAATTATGGAGAGCATTCCACACTCTGTTCTTCTACCTGTGATCTCTTCCTTACTTCTACTTGCTGGTTTTGTAACACGTGTTCTGCATTCACACTGGCCCAAAGCATGAGTCATCCTTCATCTCAGCGCTCCCAACCAGAGCTGCTTCCTGGGTTTTATTTAACATCACAACCATGGTTCTTTAATCGCTGGTGTCCCCTAAACTAACATTCTGGGCAAATTTACTCTAGTGAAAATATACCTCCCTTGTTAATGTGGCTAAAGGAAAATTTCAAAATATGTTGTCAATACCATTAAATATTTCCCAGTCTCATCAAAGATAAGATCTCTGGCTTTACTCATAGCAATAAAATGTAGACATTAAATTCATTTAGTTTCTTCAATGCTTCTCTTGCTGTTGCATGCCATTCCCACTGATATAGCAGATCCTTTTGGTTTCACGTTGAAGAAAATGAAATCCAGGATCAAACCGCTTCCTAGCACCACCACAACAACAGGCAAAAGTTACATTTAACTTTAACAGGATTTGTAACTTCCCCACCCGATCACTACTGAGCTGTAGCCCCAGGACTTTTTATTTTGAGCCTCTGAGCCACTGGGGTTCCGGGCGTGCTCCACCACTCTGGGCTGTAGCAGACTCACGAGTCTGGCGGTATTAAGCAGCTCTGCGCCCCTCTCTACAGCACCTAAAGGGATCCTGTGCTCCCAGCCCAGCCTTCTCCTCTCGGTAAAAGCTGTGTTCTCCACAGTTGTCTGAAGAGCTTATTGAACTGGGCCTCCGCTGTCCTCAGACTCAGCTGCAGACCCGCCTTGACCTTGACCACTGCTCAGCCTCAGGGCGGGTGTTTCATACTTGGTGTTTGCTGGTCTTTTCCCAGGTGTCCTCAAGCCCTTACTTCCCTTGATTTCTTTTAGAGTTTGCTCAAAAGGTACCTTCAAAGAAGTCGTCTATGACCTTCATATTTAAGAGAACACAACATACCTCCAGCTCTTTCTGCTGCGTGCTTCATCTGCTTCTGTGGCTTCCTTTGCACTTTTCCCCACCTGGTGTTTTATCCATCCGTCCATCCATCTATCTATTTTTTAATAGTTCTGCATAAAGAATAAAAGTTCCATGAGGCAGGGATTTTTTAAAAAATTTTATTCACTACTGTATTTCCAAGATACAATACATGCTTATCTCATAGAAAGTGTTCAATTATTATTTCTTGGGTTAATAAATTAATGGTTAACCACTATGGATATGCAAATAATTTTCTAGGGTGGGAGATAAAGAAATTAAGGATAATGAAAGTTTTATGCATTACTACTCAGGTAAATATGTTGTTCTTTATATAATATTATACATTATTATAAATATTTGTCAACCTTGACCATGTAGCACTATCAAATATAAAGTGGATTCTGTTTTTCCATTGGGAATATTTTTATTAAAGAGTTTTTTGGACAATTTGAGGATTTTGGTAATGCAGAAAATGATAAATCTGGTTTGTTAACTTGTTTATGTCTGCAATTAAAGTAATGTGATATATTAATTTTATATTTGCTTTTCTCCTTTCATAATATATGAAATTATTTTATTTGCTGCTCATATTCCTCCTCAATATTAGCATCATAACCTATAACAGATAGGTTTTGTCTCTGGTTCTTGCTCATCTAAAGTAAGAAGAATCCTGTATGATGCCAAAGGTTGTAATTCAAATCACAAGTTGTCATAAGACTGAAATAAAGAGAGTGACTTTCTGTTTAACATTTTTTTTTTCTTGTAGTGGTTTCCATAGGTAGGATTGATTTCCACAGTGTAGCAAATTGCTGTATAATTTTCAAATACACTCCTGGAAGCTCCTCTTCCTTTCTGGATGCTGTTGCATGCCCCAGCTATGGGGGTGTGTCCCCAGGGATGATGGCTGAATCTGTGGGGTCTGCCTTCAGATCTTGTTTTCCTGATTCTGCCAGATCACCTCTGCAAGTGTCCTGCTCCAGGACAACTGTTCAGTTCAATGTATATTTCCTTTAAAAAGAAGGGCCAACCTATAAAACAAAAGAGCTCACAGTAAGGTACCCATCCCTTTATAAGGCTTAATTTTAAAGCAATCCTCCTGTCCTCATTGGGTATAGAAAGTAATTGATGTCATTTAATAATTAAGACCCTCATAGTTAAAGTTGACTTGGGTATTTTGGAACCTGGGAACAGAGAGAAAAAGAGGGCAGATTTCTTCTGTGGCAATTCAGAAGTACCTAGAGGACAGTGGGTGGAAGATGAGATGTAAATATGATTTAGATTAAGTGAGTGATGGTGGATTGTGCCAGGTAGAATTCCAGCATATGTGAAAGTGTGCCTTCAGAGAGGCACAGGTTAAAAGAGAAGAAATATAGGTTTTCTTCATTATGCCCTAATACTTCCAGTTTAGTCAGAACAGAGGGAGATATTGCAAATCTCCACAGAGGACAATGTGAGTTCTAAAGTATGCATGCTGTTTGGCCATGTATAACACCATTTAATCATTATAATAACACTGTGAAACAAGAATTATCTCATTTAATAGAAAAATAAGCCAGTATTATAGAAATAAGGGAATACACATAAGCCATGCTGAAATAGATCTGCAGTTCCATTTCTTACGTATTCTATTTTCTTCTTTATTATCATGGCAAGATAGCAGAGTGCAGAATGATTTGGAGAGAGAAGAGATTGAGAAAGAATAGGAAGGATAGCTGGGGAGGTATTGAAATAGCTCATGTTAAACGAGATGAGAGTTTTATTAAAAGCTGAGTGAACATAAGAGAATTTCGCTTCTGTATTTATTGGAGGTGAACAATTTTTCTGCAGCTACGTTTCATTATAAAGAATATTGAAAATATTGGTGATAAGAGGCATTGATGATATAGTTTCAAACTGACTAAAAGTCTATAAAAGTATTAACCTCAATATTAACCTCAATTAAAATTTTCAAATGAACTTAGTGTTTATCTTAGTCGCATAAAAGCAATGTTAGGTGGAATTTTAAATGAAAGCATGGTAAAATCTCTGAGTTTCCTTTCACACATTAGAATCGTAGTACCAGGGTTCATGTAAACAGTATTCTAAGATGAGTTTTTAGCCAAGCAATAACATCAATAAGCAGTTTATTTCAAAAGCTCCTTTAATTCAAAGGACTCAAAGGTATCATGAGCATTAATTACATTTAAAAGTCTCTGAGGTTGAGATTCATTTGTGTAAGCCTCTCTGATAGGATCACTTATCAGTAATGGTGCTAAAGAACAATACATCTGCTAATCAGATAATTTGAGGCAGAAGATTTACATAAATCTCAATAAAAGAGGATGCTGATAGGGCATTTCATTTTATGGTGTCATTTTTCTGTTGTTGTTGTTCATAGTCTTTTTAAATCCTTAGAATTACAATGCAAACCTCAAGTAACACACATCAAGGATCAGAAGCAGATTTTTTCTACAGTAGATGAAGTATAAGTTTGGGGTCTTCATTTGAATGTCTGTGTCTCTCCTTGCTGAAGTTGCATTCTGCAATGTCCCCTGAAGCTCCTAGTGAATGGCCTGGTCCCAGACCAGAGCACTGAGCTCTCAGGGGAGGTGGAAACCTTAGGAGGCAGGGTCTACTGGAAGGAAGTTAGGTTGTTGAAGGGGTTCCCTTGAAAGGGAGAGGGGGTTCTAACCCCTTTCTGTTTCACCCTTTGCTTCCCAATCCCCAGGAGGTGAGAAGCTGGCTCCTTCATGCACACACCATGCAGACCTCACTACAGGCCTGGAAGTAATTGTTTTGATCAAACATGGAGTGAAATCTTTAAAACTGTGGGATAAAAGAGAACTTTCATTTTTAAAAGTTGATTATTTGAGGTATTTTGTTACAGTAACAGAACGTCGACTAACTTCAGTGATCCTGGGGGTGTCATAGAAAGGTGTGGTTTGCAGGGTCATAGGTAGATCATTGCTCAGCTGCCTGGAACAGGAGCAAGGGAGTTCAGATTCTCCTGATACTCATACTTGGGTTAATGAGTTGACATCTGTGGCTCTAATTAGAAAAACAATTTTAAGTTGCCTTCCTTAATGGTAAGCTTTACTTGTTAATGATAGCCTTACTGATATCATTAACAAGTAAATATTTTAGCCCAAAATATTAAACACTAGTTTGCTCATGAGAGTAATTTCAGAGAATATCACATAAATAAGTAAAGGGAGAAAATGAGATTGTTTGGCTTTCCAGTATGGTTAGAAGATTTTTTTTTTTTTATTTTAAACTACGTATGCCATTTGTTGACTATTTAATCTTAGAGTAAAAGCAATAACAGAGAACTTATTGTGAATTTTTTCCAGCTTACCCATACATCCACTAGTTACCCATTTCTAACCTAATACAAATGGCATAAGAATAGGAGGAATGGCATGCACTGATGAATTAAGGTCTATGTCCCTTTGTAGAGGGAAGCTGAATAACAGGAAATAATGTATAATCCTGTGCAATGAACATCGCAAATGGAAAGTGGAGAAAAGTGTAAGCACTGGGCCTTGTAATCCTGCTGGCATGCCCTAAATGGACATTGCCTTCTCCTGTTCCTGGCCAAAAAATCACTGCAGCAGGGATAGACATCCAGTTCTGGAAAGGGATCAGGAACTTAGATAAAGTGTCTCAAATAAATTGAGAATGTGAAACAAGAGGCATAGAAATTATAAATAACATGTGATGGGTGAAGAAGAACCTCAGCCTATGTATGGCTGCTCAACAGAAATTTCTGTGGGGCTGGGGTGTAGTTCAGAGCTGAAGCGCTTGTATAGCATACATGAGGCCCTGGGTTCTATCCCCAGCATGGGAAGAAAATAATAATAATAATACAAAAAGAAAGACACTGTGATAATAGAAACATGACTAGTGGGGTGGGCGAACTAAACTTTCAAATTTTATTGCACTGTTTCAATGTAGTGGTTTTCAGCTAGCAGTTCCCTTAGTAAGCAGCAAAGATTTGGAAGACTAGTTGCATAGTGTAGTCAGGATGAGTAGCCCGGTTGGGCTGTGTGCATTCTGAGTAAAGAGGACCACGGAAGGAGAAGACAGATGATGTGAAGAGAAGATTAGAGAAGGGAGAAGCCATGCGTCTGTGGGGGGAGCGGGAGTGGGCAGGGCGGTTTCCGTTTTCCGTTTGTTTGCATGTGACTCAGTTCTTTATCCTGTTGTTGAGTTTGATAAAAAGTCTGTTCTCCCCAGTAAACCCCAATAGGCTTGAATTCATCTAGGTGAATTACTTCCAAACAAACTAGACTTGAAGAGAAAAAGCATACAACACCTTGGAGAATGTCTCCAGAATCCCAGGAAACGGTGGAAATGAGCCCAGTCCAGCATTCCCTCACAAGCCCAGAGTCACCTGCTTTTCTTTCGGCAGAGTGTAGCCGGCAGAGCTCGAGGTCGTACAGACCTGGGCTGACACCTCAGCTCGGTCTGTAAGCTGGGCAAAGGGGAGGTGATGGCTTCATGTCACTATCTTCACTTTAGGATCTCTAAGCAATCAGGGACAGTGGCAGCTCCCCGGAGGTGCTCCTTAGATGGCATCACGCGTGCAGAGCTGTGATCCGGCCACCCCTGATGGTTTGCTCCTCTCTCTCAGCACCTGGGGCGGGAGCCTGCCATGTTACGCTGACGCCATTGGTTACAGGCTTTCCACAGACACTGTCTTCTCTGTGTCAGGGGAAGGGGAGAAGATGGGATAATGTTAATATTCACATTGTAGAGAGAACAGCCTGAAATTTGAAACTGTGCATGAAAATCCCAAAGACAACTTCGTTGCCTAATTAATAGTGAAAGGCAATACCACTGAAACATTGAAACAACAATTAACTTTGAATTAACTGGAAAGTCCCACTGTAATTGCAAAGATAAGTTTGTTTCTGATGCATTGTTATTTCCTTACCTAAACTTTTGGTGAAACTGAATAAATAAATTCATGAAAAATAAATATCCATATGAAGGAACATATCTTCCTTGGGCAAGATACAATCTTTCTGAAAAATGAAAAGAATCACATTAGAAATTATAATGTGCTACATTCATTCCAATATTAAACATGTTTGAAACAACAAAAAAAAAATCCCAATTTCTACAAAAATGTTCTCTAGGCTATCATTTGCATACAGTTGCAATGGATAAGCAATATGTATAGAAAATAGATGTTTGACGATCAAGATGGGAAATAGAAATTCTAAATGTATCCCTGTTTACAGGTTGGTCTCATTATCAATTACAGGAATAAGATGCACTTTACATCTTTGAAGAGTTTTAAATAAGTAACCTACATAATTGCAATTATTTTAACAACTCTAGCCTAATATGACTGACTTTTTAAATTTTGCACAGGACCTGGTTATCTCATCTTGATATGGAGCATTGGGTTAGGTTTTTTATGCTTGTTCAATTTAATATAAACAATGTACACTTATTTGTTAAATGAAGTTTGATTTTTGTACATCTAAAGGCACTTATTTGTTAAATGAAGTTTGATTTTGGTACATCTAAAGGCTAAACAAGTTATAATGAGGAAAGCAAGTTAATGGATATAATTTTTAATTATAATAAAAACTGCACAGCTTTCATTATGGGTAGATGTATCCAAGTCTAAGGTAACAGAATTAAATGAAGAGCACATATCTAACAGCTACCTGGTGTCTCTGGGCACCTTCAAGTCCATACGATCAAGGTGGAATTGTTTTTCACCTCCTATTGCTCTTTCTAGTATCCTTTAACTGGATCATAAAGTGCAGTCACTCTCCTGTAGGACAGGAAGTGTCCAGATTCTTTAACCACAAGCTCCTGACTCTGATCCACAATCAACATGAGCCTCTCCTGTCCTCAGTACACATCCACGGTTTTCTGGTTTCTATCACCTCTGCTATTCCTGAGATCTGGCTCTCAGCACATCTCACATCCAGTAATGAAATGATCATTCTGCTTCATTTTCCCATCAGTTAGCACAAAATCTAGAGAGATTTTTAGAAAATAGAAATCCATCACTGTCACTGTGCTGCCTATAATTCACCCTGTGTCCATATCCATATATTGGGGCTCCCTCCATAACTTGTTCCCTTCCATAACTGGGCTAAATTCCACTCCACTTCCACTGAACTCTGTATCCTTTGCCATCTTAGAACTTCCCTGTCCTCCTTTAATCAAATTAAAAAAAAAAATCCCTTGATTGCGTTTTGACCTCTAACTTCTCCTCTGTTTCTATTGTTCTCCCCCTTAACAGAATACTTTATTGAAATTTTGGTCTGCACTGACTGTCTCCACTTTATTCACCTATCAGTCAATTTCCACCTCTCCAGTCAATCCATTGAAACTACTGTTGCTGAGATGAAAGCTAACCTTTGGGTCCCCAAGTCCAGTGACATTTCATTTTATCCTTTTTTTTTTTTTTTCTTCTTCACTTTTGGGAGCTTCTCTTTGCCTCACATTCCTTTCTTAGATTTCATGTCATCAAATGTCCTGATTTTTTTGCCTTATTTCTTAGTCCCTTTTGCAAGTTTCTTCCTATAAAAGGTTAAATTTAGGCTAACTCTATCATTATTCTTGAACCCTCTTCTCCATGTATGCTCATTTCTTAGGAACTCATAATCCACTATCATATCCTAAAATTTCATGTGATCAGATTTAAATCTATGATACTCACGTCCCCAAGAACATGAGGCACCAGTTACATCATCTTCAAAATAGACAAGGGTTATTTAAAATCTAAACACATTCAAAATAGAAATTGAGTTTGTGTCTCCAATTTCTATAATTTCCCCCATTCCAGTAGCTATTACTGATCAAATGACTATTCATGCCACACACCCAGATGCCATTCTTGACTTCTCCTTCCCCATCCAGTCTATAAATGTATCTCCATGAATTAGTCCCTCTTCTTTCATTTCACATTGTGACCTTGAAATGGGCAAGGAAAACATGAAAAAAAGTATTTCACTAAAAGTTGTCTCTGTATGTGCTCATCAAGCTGACTAATAAGAGGGTAAACAGGCAAGCCTGGCATGAGACGTTTTGACCACATATAACTGACAATGTCCTCGTCTATCAAGTGTCAAGTTTCCATCAATGGACATATGACAATGAACATATAATAGCGAACATATAATGACCTACTGATCATTTTGTAATGTATTAGTAGGATAAATAACCCTTAGTGCTTGCTTACTAATATAATTTATATCCACTTAAGTCCCACAGTGTTACAGATGAAAAATTAGGTTTTAAAGAATATAAGAAAATTAGCCTGAATCACATGACTATTACCTTTCGACCTTGAATTTCTGTTTGAAGTGGTCTGGCCATGGAATTTTGGGTGCTATTTGATCTGCTTCTGGCCACTCTGAATCTGTTGTGCTTCCCAGAAGTGAGTTGTCCAATATCCTTTTCCAAAGTGTTGTTTTTTGTTTTTTTTTGTTTTTTTTTTTTTTTTTTTTTGTACATAAAGATGGGATACCATGTGTTGTTTCAGGCATATATACATTTTGCATAATGTTGGGGGAAGCATATCTATCTCTTCAAACATTGGCAATTTCATTGTGATGAAAACATTCAACCTTCTATCTTCTAGATGTTTTGATCCTGCAGGATCCAATGGGGCTCACAATAGGGCTGCTGGTCACTTTTATTCCCAGAATCAAAGAAGCACAAAATACACTATTTATTTATACATTAGAAGAAGGAGAGAAAAAACTAGATCCATTAAAATATTGTCCAGCTCAATATGGAGATGAGGTTCTTTGGTGAAGGACCCATTGAGAACTGCAGCCTGAATTCCCTTATTTGCAACCTAAATTCTCTTAAAATTCCCTGGTAGGATGGATCATATTTGAAAATATTTGGTATTGACTGTTGAAGGTTGGTGACAAGCTTAAGACCTCATATTCTGTGGAAGAGGCCACTGCTAGATATCCTTGTTATAAATGCTACAGATGGACTGAGAACATGATAGCTTTGAGAAAGACCTGCTGTACCGCTGGAGTATAAAGTCCCCACAGTGCCTAATTCTGGTTTTGGTGGAAGGTGGGGTGTAGCTGGTATGCTTCCAATGAGCAGCTGGGGAAGGTTTATGTCATACATTTCCCAGACTTTCTTCACCCTTGCAGTTCCAATATGAGCCAGGATTGGCACCTTTTTAAAAGTTCCAGAAAACAGAACAGGCTGGTTCCTTCTCCTGCCTGAACACAGTTGATCCAGGTTCCCTAGCCATTTTTGCATGGCTTCCTAGATAAGTCATGACCACAGAATTGCTTCTCTATCTCACACCCTTTGAGATGAGCTAAACTTTCACATCCCCGTCAAAAGAAAAACAAAATCGGTGATGTCTACTTACTTGGCATTTCTTTTTTTCTGGATGTAAGTTTTCATTTCGTGATCATCAAGGAAATGAGGTTAGCTAAAATAACCTAGTACCTCATTTTTCAAAATGTGGTTGAGAGACCAGAGGAATTAGTTATACTAATGCATAATCTCAGACCCCCTATATATGTAGTGAGTCCCAATTTGCATTTAACCACAGACTCAGGAGATTTGTACTCACCTGAAAGTCCGTGAAGTACTGATACAATCAAGTTGTGATTTTCTTTTCTCCAGTTTACATTTATCTTGTTATACACTCTTTGCTTTGATGCCTGATTCTTGCTTAGATTCTTATTATTCACTCTTTATCTCTTCCTTACTTTTTCTAAGGAGAGTGTTTTAAAACCTAGATTTTCAGCATTTAATACTATCTCCTCACCTCTCTGTATCCTGCAAATATCCTTTGGATAATCAGCCAAATTTGTGCCATTTTGTAACAGGTCACTGTGGTATTTGCAGACTGTTCTCAAGAGCATGGATTTTTCTGTGGATGCTTTGAAGAGGGAAGGTTTATTTGCCACCCTTGGTGAAAGTTGCTTTGTACATGAACACAAACTGATAAAAGACTCTCTTACAGGGCAGAAAAAATGATGAGCATAAGCCAGTTCACAGTGGCTCAGGAGTCAGTTGGGTGCCTGTTTTCCCAATGTCATACCATCCATATCATTATGGTGGCTTGAAAATCACCCACAATGGAGGTACTCATACCACATAAACTGGCACATACAACAAATTAGTTTTTTTTTTATTTTTAATTTTTTCATACATCCCTGTAATATGAACAGTCCTAAGTTTTACTAATAGACATTTCCTCTGCAACACCAGTTTAACTTATTTCCACTGATTTATTTTCTTTATAATATTGTTTGAAATTAACTACAAAGGAAGAGGCAGTTTACAAATTTTTATTCTCAAATAACAGTTCATGTAGATATCTACAGCTACAGAAATTGAGTCTTCACAACTACCAGTAGATTGTCCAAAGGCACATAATTAATAAACAGTGAAATAAGTAATGTCATATTTATCTTTATTTCTCTGAAACCTTTGCTGATTTTGAATTAAATTAAGAAATGAATTGGGATAGGTCCATAATTACTTGGATGTTTGCGACTATGTTGCCAAACTGTTTATGCCCTGGACAAATTTCTTAGCAATAAAATAAAGCAAGTTTCTTAGCAATAAAAACAAAATAAAGCCAACATTTAAAGAGTGATTGCCATGAATCGGGTGCCATTTTAACCATGTCCTAGGTACTAACTCATTTAGTCCTCATGAAAACTAAGAAGGAAATAGTGCATTCTACAATCCAGGTTAAGAAGGTCTGACCAGTCACTGGCAAGCAGTAAGTGGTGGATTCAAGATTTGATCAGGTTTTGTCCTCAAAAGTGGGTCCTTGATTGCAGGAATTACACTGAAATCATCAAAATGGCTGTGTATTTCACATGAAGAAGATTTTAGAGATGGCTTCTTTCCATAAAACCCATAGTTTGGACTTCTGAAATAAAAATTTTAACATGTATTTTATAGCCCCTATAAATAGAGTTCTTCATTTTTTTTTCCTATTTCAAAAACTAAAATTCTCCCAATGTATAGTTCAAATATTTCATTACCCAGTTTTATGTCATATAAAAATGTGTCCTTAATGTTTTCATTTTGAAATATGAACATTCCCTTTGTTCACGTAAGTTAATAATAATTTTTAAATTTCAACTTTAATTTTAAAAAGTATAAAAATCTTTATTTTAATCAGTGAAGTCTTCCTCCAGTAAGACATTTATCTTGAGAAATATGGAGATGCTTCAGTATAAGGCCATATGTAGCCAGAAATACATTCTGATGAAAGAAAGACAATATACATAAATTATCCTGCTAGAAAACATTCCATTAGCTATGGACAGCTGACCTTCCTTGTGTACGAAGTGATTTATAATGTAGACTGTTTTTGCAAAATAAATTCTGAGAGCGACAACAGTTGTGTAGATCTTGGCAGTGGTCTGGAGTCATTTTGTAATTGAGCATTAGATTTATGAAGTCAATAACATCAACAATGTATTCTGATTTTATCTTAATTGGATGCAATTAGACCTAGGTGTGCTCTTCATAAAATTAAAGATCTGAAGCACAGTAGTAACCAAGATGCCAATGTATTTTGCTTTGCTAGATGAAGCAAATTGAGCTTTTATACACTATTGGGATTTCCACATGTTTATGGAGATAAGTGCCATAAAGTGGTTTGTGTTCTCCTGATTTTCCCTTCTCAGGATTGACAGGACAAAAAGTATTCATTACCTAAAAATTCACTTGTATTTTTATTCATCAGTTAACAAATGAATTTTTAGGACCACAGAGGGCTAAGCACCAGTTTAGGCTTGGAATACTCTGGTGAACACAACGGAAAAATGCATAGTGGTTCATTCAATTCCTGGTGAGAACAACTCAGAGGAGGAAAGGGGTATTTTTTGGCTCATGGTTTCAGAAGTTTAGTCCTCTGCCACCCCTCTCCATTACTTTGGGCCTGTGGTCAGGCAGAAATCATGGTGGTCAGATGTGGTGGAGGAAAGTGCTCTGCTCATGGCAGCCAGGAAGCGAATAGAGAGAGCAGCATTAGGGACAAAATACAAACGCCAAAGGCAAGCCTCCCGTGACCTACTTCTTTCAGCCCCACCCTCCTGTCAGTAGTTATTACTCAGTACCATAGTCTTTCAAATTATTAATTCATCACAGGGTTGAATCTACTGATTATGTAACAATCTCATAATTTTATAGTTTCACCTCTGAACATTCTCATATTAACCCATTAATTTGGAATGCACCTTATAGCCCAACCGTACCTGTAATAACATGGACTTTCTTGATATTTGGGAAAGACAAAAAATAAAATATAGACATATATTTAGTACAGTATAATACAGAATTTTATTCCAAACAGTCTCTTTTAAGTATGAATATATATGTACTGTCTATTTACATACTAAGCATATAAATTCACATGTACTATAAATTCTAACTGTATTCCTTACTTTGGGACTTCATGGCGAAGCAGTACAGAAAGAGGAAATTTAACTAATGCTAAAAGGGTAACTAAGTTCAGTGAAAGAAGATAAATGACTATGTCTGTAAAGAGGGAAATAGAATTGAAATATTTATCACAGAAGAAGGTTTTCATTCAAAGTAGTGATCACATTTCAGAGTAATGTGAGCAAAGTTTTATGGGGTCAAGGAACACTCAGAGTTTAAGGATGCTATGGAGAAGAATAGCCACTGAGATGGGACCTGTAGGTGGCTGGATATAATTCTCATGACAGCTCCATCAGGAAGACAACAAGGTAAGTAGTTTATGACAGGGGCCAGGGCTTGAGTTAAGTCTATGAAAATGCTAAACACAGCAAAGTCTAATTTCTAAAGGCATGACTTCAGATTCAGACTCAATTCTACCTTCGCCACTTGGGGTGAAAACTTGGATCACATTTTTTAATTGGTCTATAGTAGCATTTGATTATTCGTAATGTAGGATAATCATGGCCCTCACAATGGAATTCACTGTGCGAATTAAATTGGCAATTTATTTGCTGACAATAATATCTGTACTATAAAAGTTTCAACTGGGTTTTGCTGGTGTTGTTATTGGCGCTACTTAGCACTTTGAGTAGCATGAGAAAAGGAATGTATTCTACAGCTAGAACTCAGGTTCAACCACTAGGGAGGTTCCACCATGACTGACTCTTCCCAGATCAGTCTCAGAAACATGTCCAGGGAGAATTGATGACTAGTTGGCTCAGTTACCAGTAGGCAGCTCCCCTGGTGAGCAGATGGACACCTGTGGGATTTCTGCCTTCTAATTAGTGGGAAGACCTAGCTCAGGCCTGGAGCTGTGGGGGTAGAACATCGTCTTCGTTTCTTCTCTTTTCTATCTCTTGTGTGTTTACAACTTGTTGCAGGACTCAGGTCATTTTGGCCTCCAGTTCCTTCCCATTTCCACATCGTTCTGTTAGGCTCCATTGGTTTACCTTGCCCTGTATGCATCAAGACAGGTGCTGAACTCTGGTTCTGGGCTCAGGATGAGGTGGATGCTGGGTGTAGCGTGTCACATGTATGTCATCAGTTCAGACTGGGCCTTGCAGCAGGTTGGGAATATGACTCCCCCTTGTATTCTTCCCTGGGTGAAGTATTCTCAGAAAGCATGGAGGTGGTGAGAGGCAGGGAGACCTCTTTCCTACCCTGCAAGCTTTCACAGTCTCACAAGTGACCTGTGTTTCTCTGCTGTTTGCTGGTCCTTCTGGATTTTGGGAGTCATTCATCTGCTGCATTTCTGAGAATCTCATTTTGTTTTTTTCTTTCAGAGTGTCTCAACTAAGTGAGCAGATTACTGGTTAATGTAAAAACATTTTCCAAGAACATTTATGCATGTGGTAAAATTTTAATTTACAGACTTCCTTTCAAATAATATAGTTGGAAATAAAGAAATCACTGGTTATCATCATTTATTTAAAAAGTGTCAAATATATTTTCATGTTGTATTATGTAGTAATATAAAAGCAATAAAATTATTAATTTCTTTGATGGAAAATTACATTTTTAAATGTTTTAACAATCACTTATTTAATAAAACCATGAAACAGTTTCATTGAAAAGTAAATTAGTTATAACTGATTTATTTTTAATTTTAATATTATGATTCACTACACTACAAGTATAACCTTTATTTATTTGTTTGTTTCTAATTTTTGGCAGTAGTGGAGATCAAACCCAGGGCCTTGCACATGCTAAGCAAGTGCTCTACCTCTAAGCTACGGCCCTGGACTCCAAGCAAGTTCTTTAAAAGTATGCAGTTAATTGTTTTCTGTTTTAAAATCCGAATAGAGAAGTTAGATGTGTCTCTATTAAAATTTTCTTGGCTTCCTTTTTGTCCATTAAAAGTTTAAAATACAGAGATCCTTCTTATGCATCATGTTCAGAAGCAGAACTATTATTACCATCAGCAATTACATTTAAGATAATCTTCAGATTCCACTCTTCTCAGTTTGTAAGACAAATTCCACACGCACCTTCCAAATCACCACCCTTGAGAGATTCATCTATGGCTCTACCTGTCTCAAAGCTGTGCTGCTCATTCCTCAGAGTCACTGATGGTTACCAAACTATTAGCACCTGCTGAACTTCCTCTCCATCAGCTGTCAATCATCAGCAATCAGCCAGCTACTTGATAATCAGTCAAGAGGGGGAAAAACACTTCAAAGAACTAAAAATATTTTCCACAGTGACTTTGTGCATAAAATAATTACTTCCCTCTGTTAATCCACTTGCATGTCTCTGTGCAATAGGGAAACTTAAAGATGCTGTGCACAGGCACCAACATGATTCAATGTGTAATATGATTCTTTATTCACAGTCACCAGGAAAATAGCACAAGACCAGTGCTGATAATTTTAAGGTGTCATATGTTTAACATTTTATACATATCACTTTGCCTTTATCATCTTTCTTAAAAGAAGTAATTCAAGAGAGAGACAGAGAGAGAGAGACCTTTCCAAAGGTCTTTCCCAAGATCATACCACTGATAAGTTGCACAGCTGAGATTCTAACACTGGAATTCTACGTCCTTGACCACAGGGAAGAAGCAAGATATAAGAATATGTGAAAGTGCTAGATGCAGGCAAATCAGTGGGAAGCTCCATGGGCCTATTGTTTTGGTAAATATGCATGTAATTAACAGCCTTATATGTATTGTCTCAAAGAACTATATATGGAGATGTACTCTAATAAAATGATAACAACCAAAATAATATTAAATAGTAGTAGCTAATAATTTTGGGGTGTTACTTACATAAAACACTAAATTTCTGCACATATTTTATCAGTGATTTTTTAGGTCCCAGTTCAGATCCCAAGGCTACATTTTGAATACTCATTATTTATAAGAATGATTAAGTTATTTCCTCTAAATCAATTTTTAGAAATTACTAAAAACCAGGTGAAACCTTTTCAGTATGACCACTTAAAATGTTATTTCTGAATCTTTTAATTTTACTTGAGTCTATATTTTTTAACTTGGGAATTATTTTATTGCTTCCCATGCCCTCTTGAAAAAAAAAAAAAAAAAAAAGAAAGAAAAAGAAAAGAAAAGAAAAACAACCTAAACTAGAATACTAAAAATGTATAGAAGCTTTTGGCATGAAAATGTTTCTGGTTAACTTTTGCCCACATTTCACTTGCAATTTTAATTGCTCTATATATTATGCACATATAGCCATCTCAACTCTGCATTTGGCAGCTGTAGAATTCATTATGTATAGTGGATGAAAATATATAAGTTTGAGTAAAGTGTGAATTAGAAAAGACATAATGAAAATATATAGTTTACTTCATTGGGGGAGCATGTATTTTGCGTATCTACCCTACGGTTTTAATCAACTTAACTTGCCCAGCAGCAGTGTTGCGTGTCTCCTATGGCTTTGTGTTGCTGCAATGCAATATCTTTTACATGGAGATGCAAATGAAAAGAGAACAGACGCCTTGAAAAATGTATAGATGCATTTCACATGCATATTTCATGAATTTTCTACTATCCTGCAGTCATACCTTAAGTAATTATTCTATTTTGTGTAAATGAACACAATTTTAGCCATATTCTTCTGTGACCAGTAATTATTCTTTTATTCATAAACAAACACAAATATGCCTAGACAATAAAATAAAATAAAGGGATAGAAGAAAGAGGGGAGGAGTGAACGGTGTGTGACCATGCTGGTAAGAGTTTTAATTTTTTTTTTTTTTTTTACTCATTCTTTATTTTTAGAAGGGACTTTGAAAATAAAAGCTCTTTAAATATTTAGACTTGCAAGACTTTCTAAGTGGAAACCATTTCCAAAAGTAGAACTTTAAAAGGAAAGTATTGATTATTTTGTTTTCCAAGATGGGAATCATTATGTTTTTATCCTTAAATTTTTGTGTCTGTAATTGCCCCGATCCAGATGCTAATTCTCTTTCCTGTTATATTTACATGCAGAGATGATGCCAGATGAAATCTTAATGTAGCATTTTAGAAAGTGCAATGGAAGAGAAGACAGAAAAGGCAGGAGGGGAGAATATCATGAAGTCCTGCAAGGCAGGCATTATACCTCATTCATTTTTCTCTTTGGTTTATGTAGCAACAAAGGAGGAAAGGCTCTTTTACACTTTAAATGTGGTATCAAAATACCTAGAATTCAACCCAGTAATTATGAAAAACCCTACCACATTTGTTATGAAGCTATCTCAGACAGAGATTCAATAAGTTTAGGAAGTGGAAGAAAATGAAAATTATTCTAAGGAAGTAAAGAAAAAAGGGAAAGCAGAACAAATAGAGGTACAGAAAGTCAGGACAGGAGAACATGTAAGACAGGGAGATAGATTAAAGATCCAGATGTTCCCAGGAAAAGGTCAGCCTGGGGAACTGGTGTTAGAATGTGAGTGTTCAAAGTTCCGTTCCCTGGGGTCTTGCAGTCATCTCTCTCTCTCCCTCCCTCCCTCCCTCCCTCCCTCCCTCCCTTCTTTCCTTCATTCCTCCCTCCCTCCCTCCCTCCCTCCCTTCCTTCCTTCCTTCTTTCCTTCCTTCCTTCCTTCCTTCCTTCCTCCCTTCCTTCCTCCCTTTCTTTCTTTCTTCTTCTTTTCTTTCTTCCTCCCTCCCTCCATTTCTTTCTTTCTTTGACACTAGGAATTGAACTCAGGGGCACTCTGCCACTGAGCTATACCCCCAATCCTTTTTTATTTTTATTTTGTGTCAGGGTCTTGTGAATTTGCCCTGGCTGACATTGAACTTGGAAGCCCCCTGCCTCCACCTCTGGAGTTGTTGTAATTACAGATGTGGGCCATCATGCCAGGTGGGTTCATCTCTTAGGACGTGATGTGAAAATCATGTGGTACAAACATGTGAAAGTGCCCAGCACAGAAGATGCTAAAGGTACTGTGTAGTCAGGTTCTCATTGCTGCTGTCAAAACACCTGACAAGAACGACTTAGGGAAGGAAAGATTTATTTTGGCTCCTGTTTTGAGGGATGTTAATCCATAGACAATCCAATTCCATTGCAGAAACATCATGGCAGAAGGAAAGTCACTCACCCCATCCTCAAGGCAGACAGAAAGGAGAGGTGGGGAGGGAGAAAAAAAAAGCAGGGGCTGGGGAGAAGACAAACCCTTGTGGAATATGCCCCCAGGGACCTATTTCCTTGATTCTATCCCATATCTCAGTAATCCATTCAACTATCAATGGATTGGATTAAGTGGATTAATCTACCAATGAGCTTGGAGTTCTTGTAATGCAATCACCTCTGAACCTTGCTGTATTGGAGACCCTGCTTTTAACACATGAGCTATTGGTAACATTCCAGATCCAAATCACAACAGAACTATTGTATTTCCTGTAACCGTTTAAAACAAAACTTAAAAATAATACATGAAGCCATATTTAGAGGAAAGAGAGAGGACCAAGAAAAATGAAAGATGAAGACCTTAAAAAATATTAGAGTTAGGCATATAAAAAAGAAAGAAAGTTAATATTAACTCAACAACATATCCTTCAAATCATGGAACACTGGCAACATCCAACTTTATGGATATTATCTTCAGAAAGTACAAGTTACCCTGACTGATTTGGGGACTACACGATCTTAATGATTCTCAAAGCACCTGAAGGTCAGCATCAAAGTTCTTTTCATTATTTTCCCTGTAGTGCAAGGAAATAGGTTCCTTTGGAATCAGAGTAGAAAAAAGCCTTGCAGAAATCTCAGTCCTGTGCTCACATGTAGGGTCCAGATTAGCTGAAGTCAGAGCAGTGATGTTCTTCATCTGCTCAGTAGGAGAACACTAACATCCCCTGACCTGAGAATTAAAAAATATGATTCATGTTTTCTCCAAAAATGAAAATAAAATCACATTTTCAAAAAGAGGCCTTAAAGCTATTTCCATCAAAGTCTCTTAAAGTCCTTTTCATTTGCACAATTATAAATCGAGACCTCATATTTTAATTTTTACCTTACAGATGGGACAAAGTTAAGTGGACAGCCAACTTGTGCAGCACATTCACAATTTCTTTCCCCACCATATTCAAGATCTGGAAACTTCAATTTTATCTAAATGTTTGAGAATTTTGAATTAGTCATTAGTTCCAATATAATCTCCAGATTTCAGGTGTCATATGAATACATTAATCTAAAAATAAAGAAAATACTTAGATGGCATCCTGTACCAAATAGGTGCTGAGCAAACTTGCTTTGGTGTTATCTTACTTTTCCTGTGAAGATGGAGGCACAGGTATTTTGAACTAAAGAACTACTTTCACTGTAAGTGAACATATGGGTCCTAATTAAGAGCTGATTTCATTAAAAGATCTGATCACTTAGTAAGAGGCATTTTGATTTGACTCTTCAAGTTATAAGGCAGAGCTGTGCTTTCATCAGATTCCTTATTTCAGAGAAAATAAAAGTGTTGAAAGAAGGCGGATTTCATATTTACCTGTGTTAATTTTGCAAACGAAGCATGCATTAATTATCCAAATGGAATTACACTGATAATTCATTTCACTTTTCTTTTCACTGTGCAAATGCTTTTTAGCATGCCTCAGTTGCATGTCTTTCAATTACATCCAATCATTAACTATTTACATCCACAATAGCCCAACTTTGCAACTGATATTTGCATAGCACCTCTTTGATTTTAAATTGATTTCACATAGATTATTAATTTGTACATCCCAGCAGATCTGTGAGATATGTATTAATAACCCTTTTTTGGTGTGTGATGAAACTTCTTATCTTAGTAATTGTAAGAGATTTTCCAGAAACTAAAGGCAAAAGAGAAGGCTCATCACCAGGTCTTATGATGTTAAGTCCTATGCAATTTCCACTATTCTGTGCTTTTGTTGTAATGATTTATATACAGTTTGCCACCTCACTGTCTGGCTTCAAATTCTTGCTTTATTCATTGCTGATTGATGTTGAGTCAGATAATTAATCTCTCTGGGTCTTAGTCGTCTCATTAGTAACACAATAATAATACTAACATCGTCCTCCTTCAGGGCTGGCTACATACTTTGCAGGTTCCATGACAAAATGAAAATGAAGGCCCCATATTCAAAGAGCAGGAAAAAAATGTAAACTTCCAAGTGACGAAATGTAAAGTTTTTCCCTTTAACAGTCTCTCTTGACTTTTGATGGTGTTTATTTCCTATTTATCCTCAATCAAAGAACAGAAATTAAATCACGTTATTTCATTTATTTATCTTTTAGCGTAATGGCAGATTAATGCTTGAAAGTAACATGAGTGGGAAAGAATGTGAAAGGACCCCCTGGTTGTCACTGTTCTTGGATTGCCCCATGGCCTTCTTTCTGCATTGGAAACAAGTTTCCATTTGAAGAGAAAGCACAGCCCTTCGGAGGTATCAGCACCTCTGCTTGCTCATCAGTAGACTTGACTTATTGGTGCTGTAATTGCTGGAGTCTGTCTGCACCATTGTGTCATTGGTGGTCCACTACAATTCTGTTATCTTGAGACATTGTGAATGCTGTGTGCTAATAAGTAGCCAGGAGCAGGCCAGGTAGATTGCATGTACCTCCTCTGCTCATACGTTTGCCTCATTGTCCTGTCAAATGTCACTTGAAAGCTCATCTTCAAAGATAACATTATTTAGAATACAAAGATGTTGACAGTAGAGCATTAAACCAGGCACACAGTGGCTCTGAGCCTGTGGTTTCATGCAATTGCACAGGTCATAGGGGTGCAGAGCTGGCCCCGTCTGTTCAGGAGTGTTTGAGGGGAGAATTTTCCAAGTTCGTACATGTGGATTACCTAGAAGAGCTCTCCACTCTTTCTTAACACTTAGCAAATGTTGGTCTATTATTAAGTAAGCTATGGCAAGCTATTATTCTATTAAATCAACAATACCTTAGTTAAGTTGATTAATTTATGTTAACGGTAGGATCTCCGATGAGATAAGTAACTCGATTGCATGTACAAGAAAAACTAGCAAGCCTAGTGAAGGGCATGTGAGCCCTGAATCAGGAACCGAGCCAAGATTCACCAACATATTTGGCAGTACCAAAAGAGAAGCTGTCTCCTTTAAGAAAATATTCTGGATTAAAGAGTCTAGCATGGGAGTCAAAAGCACGTTTAGGAGTTAGGCAAACCTATGTCTTAACCTGTATAATCTTTGCTATATCCTGTATCATCTGGGAAATCAATTTCATTGACCACCAAAAGCTAATGTTTTGAGAATTAATTCAGGACATTCAGATAAGCCATTTAGTCAGCTATTCATAATATCATAATTTAATGTCTGATAACAATTTAATGGGCACATTGCAGAAGGAGTTGGTGAAGGGCGAGGGCAATTCAAATTTAAAGTACAGGGATGTAAACATCTCATCTGCTTTTATTTACATGAGATCAAGTTTCCTAGCTATGGAAAGACAAACAGCAAGCCGCCATGCTGTTTCCCACTCGGGAGCCCAGGGGGTTCCTGATTCTGAGCAGGGCTCTGTGTGCCCCTGCTATGCTGACTTCCACAATTCAGGGCTGATGTTGATGTCAAGTTTGATCCTGCTCTGAAGAATCAGGAATACAGCGATAAAGTAAATGTGATGCATGCACCAGATAGCCTATCAAGATCTAAGAAAATAACTTACAAAAACATGAAAATTTGATTCACATATCTCTTTTACAAGGCACATCACCTCATCCAAATTCATTGATAGTACTTTAACTGTTTCTCCAAAAGAGAAGGAAAACAATATTAAAGTATTCAAATGATTTGGTTTGTCTTTTGCTCATTGAGGAAATTCCTTCAGGAGTTGGGCAGATAACACCATATTCTCAATTTCTTTTTATTCATCAGTGATGTTGCTTTACTTCAAACCTGGATTTGTATTTTGTTATTCTACTCAGGAACCTTCCATTTGATCTGATTTCTTTCAACCTTTCACTCAATCAGGTAATGTTCTCATTTTGAAATGCTAATGTTCAGCTTTATGGAGCAGTTAGTTGAAAACCTGTGACAATTACGTTTTAGCTTATGGTAAATATTTTAGTTTTTAAAAATTTTTTTTCTTTAAGGTCCCTTGCCTTACCATTAAATAAACCAACTCAGCTGATATAGAAACACACCGTAATTTAAAACCATTTTAGTTTCTTTATTTCTTATTTCACG
The DNA here is from genome assembly GCF_902686455.1 of Sciurus vulgaris. Lineage (NCBI taxonomy): Eukaryota > Metazoa > Chordata > Mammalia > Rodentia > Sciuridae > Sciurus > Sciurus vulgaris. The sequence goes on from NC_136469.1 coordinate 10,707,827, forward strand.
TCATTCCTGGGCTGTTGAGAGTCTCTTTCTCTCTAAATCTCAACTGTTATGTATAATCTTCACGTTAATATCCCAAACAAGCACTAATTCAATGAATCTCTAAATAAGTAATTTAGATAGTTAATATTTTAACAAAAAGTTTTTAAATTTATGAATCTATGAAATGTTGCTCTCTGTAGTTTTAAATTTCTTCTCAAGGATAAATCAGAATGTTTATAGCACCCAAGTCTTTACTATTCCATGACAGTATTTAGAGCGTTTTAAGAGAAATGTTGTGATCATTATTGAATCAGAAGTTACTTTATGTACTTACTTAAATCTTGTTTATAGAACATTTTTTATCCATTAAGTATTTTAGTAGACTGGGTGTTTGCTGTGAACAAATTGGAAATGTTTCTTTTTTGAAACACACATGACTATGTGTGTATGCACACACACACACACACACACACACACACACACTAACCACATGGTACTCCACTAAGTAAGTACTTGGTACTTCATGAAAAATGATTTTCCTTGCCAAACAAAACAAATAGGACACTACTTATCTTAATAAGAATGAAATAATTCTGTATGTAGAAATGTAGAAATGAGTTTCTACATGGAATATTTAGCCTGTATTTTACAGGCAAGTTTTATTTCATAATGATCATAGCCATAGTTGAGGACAAGAAAGATATTTTTGGGGTACTAACTTTAATTGGAAGTCAAGCCCTAATTGCTTAGGTCAGGTTTACGGATACGTCTGCTCATGTCTATATCCTCTTACAATAATGATAATGAGGATGCCAGCAGGCCAGTCATATTTACTTAGGCACCAGTGGCATACTGGTGAGTTGGTTTGGCACAAGAGATATGGGACAAATCTAGGCCCTTTTCCTAGACACGGGAAGTGCTGCACACACCATCTCCACATGGTCTGTTGGGCATGACTGGATGGAAAACAGAGTCATGGTAAATGTATATCTCTCGTGTTAAAAGAATATCAAGCCAAAAAAGGTCTAATTATCTGTGGAAGCAATGTCATCAGAATGATTTATGTGAAAGTACAGGATATCCTACTTCAAGTAAAAGGTGGTCGTATACATCACAGTGAGAGGGCACCATGAGGTTAGTTTTGCACCTCGTCATTTTAAGAAATTTAGACCTTCACCTAAAACTTATTTTCTTATACAGATAGAGTCCATTTTCATATTTCTCTGATGTTAAGTAAATCTTTCTGGCAAGGTTTATTGTGATCAGAGTAGCACATTATCATTGTACACATTTATTAAAAAGTCACGTGAAAGAATTCCTTATACCAAATGTTTTCCTCCAACATTATTGCTCTCTGCTTTGAGGCAGATATGTTTTTATACAGAGATGATTCACATTTTAATTTTTAACCCTGTTTTCTCACTTCTCCATACAAAAGGTGTATTGCCTCTCACTTTCTACCAAGGAGAACAAACATCAACTACCTAATATTAAGACTCAGAGGCCTGGAGATGGCCACAGAGAACTTACATCCACAAGCTCTGCTGGCTAGGCTGGGGTGTGGCTGCAGGAAGTAGGTCACTGGAGTTTGCCCTGGGGCATTACATTATATCCCTGACTCCTCCCTCCCTCTCTTTCTGCTTCCTGGCTACCATGAGCTGAGAAGCTTTGCTCTACCAAGCCTTCCACCATGATGTTCTACCTTACCTGGAGTTGACTCACAATCCAGTCAACTTGTAAAACCAAAGATTTATAAGGGAAGAAAATATTTTTCCCCAGTTTTTATAAGTTTTACTTGGAATGGACCCCTGTAGTGAAAGATCAACAAGAAAAAAGCAAGCATAAGTTTGCAAAACTATGTAATATACATACATAGTGTGTGTGTGTGTGTGTGTGTGTGTGTGTGTGTGCGTGTGTTTGTGCCCAGAGAATAAACAACTCTCAAAGAGATGGCTTTGAATTTCAGATAACCCAGCCTATTCCATAAAGAACAGTAAATACTTAAAGAAGTGAAAAGTCAAGGGAAAGAGCTTGTGTCCCTAGGGATGGCAGCTTGAGGGAAGGCGAATAAATGGTCAAGTTCAATCAGTGAAGAGTGTTGGCGGAGAGTCCTCTGGAGCCATCTCCAGGACATTTAAAAGTCTTCTTTAGCTTAAGTGGGTAAACTTTGTTCTCTGAGGTAGAAAAGCGGGAGACACATTATATCTTTTGTATCTGTAAATTTATGTCCTGCTTTTTGGTAAATAAAGGAAGGAGAGCAGTGAGAATTCTTTCGTCTGCTGCTTCTTTATTGCCTCTAGCTCAATAATGCCCATTCTAAATTTATTCTGGTGGTGGATTCTGGTTTCCACATCCTCATAAATGCTGCTTTCCAACACCAAGAACTTGATTATTCCTCTTGTGCTACTGTATGCTCTTGGTGTTGAGTTCTCTCACGTTTCTGGTACTTATTTTTCTGATTTACTCCGTGTTATTATTTACTTCATTGTAATTTACATCTTGTTTCTTTTTTCTTTGTAATATTTTAAGGTGTATATTTACATGAAAATGTCAGATGAAACATTGAAGCTTCAAAATTTGCCATGATAATCTGTCATTACAACCCGCAGTGGTGTGCAAGTGTGCTATCACTTGCTCGGGGGCACATTCATAATGATTCTTTTTGTGGCAATATGGCAGAGGGGGCAAGTATCTTGTTAATTGTTTCAAGGGTGTTGTAAAAAATTCATGGAGTTTGCAAGGTTACAAACTGCTGATGGATCTGCAAGTGAGAGAAAGAAATATTTTTAATATGAGATCAATGCAAGGGCTACAGACAGTGCCAACTATTCATGATCAGGGTTGTTAAGACATAAAATATTTCTCTTCCTCTAGGTACCAGGTAAGATTTCCCTCTCAGTCCATGTTGTGATTTGGATATGAGATGTCCCCTTAAAAGCTCATATTAGGCAATTCAAGGAGGTTTACAGGTGAAATGATTAGATGACGGAGACTATAACCTGAGTAGTGGATTACTTCATGTGATGGACTAAAACTTTGAATGAATTTCTGGGTGGTACTTATAGGTAGGTCGGGGTGGCTGGAGGAAGTAGCACTGGAGGTATGCCCTTGGGGATTACTTTTTGTCCCCGGCTCCTCCCTCCGTCTCCTTCTGCTTCCTGGTTGCCATGAGATGAGCAGCTTTCCTCCACCCTGCCCTTCTGCCATGATGTTCTACCTGACCTGGAGTTGGCTGACCACTGACTGAACTTGTACAACTGTGAGCCCAAAGTAAACTTTTGGTCCTCTAAGTTGTTCTTGTGTATTTTGGTCACAATGATAAAAAGTTGACTAACACAACCCATCTTAAGGGTAAGCATGTACCATGGTGACCCGTGATCTGTGAGTAGATTGACATGTCTCATGTCCTGATCAAAGTCTCAGAAGCTGACATGTAGTTCTGCATGAACTTACTCCCTGATGCTGGTACCAAACACGTAATCACCAATAAAATGTCTGAGCCTGAGACCTTAACTGATATCCCACTTCTGCTCCCATATACCTATATCGAAATGTCCCGTGAGAGAGGAATAAATCTTTAAGGCATTAAGTTTTTGCTTTTGTATAGCATTACCTGATTAAACAGCAGCCTTCTACAGATTTCAGATACTTGGGTGGCAGGAACTGCTAATGCCCTGGTCGTTTTACTGTATTTCTGAGACCACCACATAGTACTTTCAACATGTGTTATTAGAGTAGTCGCTAAGAGATAGACATTACCTCACAGCCTGAGTCACATTTTCCCCAAGTTCTGTGAGGTAGATGATGCTGCTGAGGCTGTCTTCAGCACCAGTGTGCTCTCTGAGTGGGATTGTGACTGCCTCTTGAAATGAGCAGAAAGGTATGAAGAGGAAGACAGGAGATTTTGTATCACCTGAATGTGGCCTGCTTACCTAGAGACGGGAGTATTGTTCAAAGCCCTACTGGAAATCTTTAGTCAGCACAACATGAAACACATTCTCATCAGAGGCAGAGAACTTGAAAGAAACAACCTTGCAATATAAACATTACTTTGCAACAATAAAATGTACTCTACAGAGATATGGACAATTTTGCATTTTATAAGACTATAAAGTTACAGAATATGTGAAAGCATCACACACCAAGGACAAAATCAGACAAACTCTCAGAATCTGATCAGCTTCCAACATTCTTTTTATTGTCATTTGGTATATTATGATAAAGTAGACCACTTATGAGTTAGGAGTTAGTAATTTGTGTTAATTCCTGATTCTTCCCCTTGCTTGATGTATGATACTGAGGTCTTGCTTTCCTTTCAAAAGATAGTTTTGTCATTCATCAAATAAGTATAAAATTAATTCATAGATTTTACATGAAGTGTAAAGAAATAATCAAGATAATTTAGCTTCATAAGTGGTACCAGTTTGAAACTCCTTAATTTATTTAGCAATGTTTATTAAGTACCTATTCTTTTTCCCTAGTTCCTCTCATCCTTTCCTCTGAGATTTTGTGACAAGTCCCATTCACATTCACTACTGTTGCTTTTATCACTTGCCAAGGGGACTCTTGCACTCTTAGGGGCTCACAGCAAGCATGAAGATGGCCGAGTTCATTGTTGAGAACATTCATCTGGCTTCAGTAATAAGCAGGCACATACTACAACAAACTGCAAAATTCAAGCCAAATGGAAAAGGGCCTGTGCACCTGTGTGCCTTAAACACACACACACACACACACACACACACACACACACACACATGCACGTCAAGATCCATGAGTAAAGCTTGGTGGGAGGTGGGGTGTAGCTTAATGTTCATTTTTCTGTCTAGTATGAACAAGTTCCTGGGTTAAATTCCTTGAACTGTGAACAAAACAAAACAAAAATAACAAAAAGAAAAAGCAAAAACATGTTGAATATTTTACCAACACTTTCTGGAATTTCTAGTGTTACAAAAGTTTTAAATGGTTTTTAGAAGAATGTTCATTAATGCTATGGGCATTAAGTGAGTTAAAAATAAAATCACTGGGGTATGGGGTAGGAAAGATAGTAGAATGAAACAGACATTATTACCTCATGTTCATATATGACTACATGACTGATGTGATCCTACACTATGCATAATCAGAAAAATGAGAAATTACACTCCATTTAGATATGATCTATCAAAATGAATAAATGCATTCTGGAGTCATGTACAACTTATTAGAACACATAAAAAAATTAAAAATAGAAAAAAAAGTCATTATTTTTACACTGTAAAAGAGAGTTATGAATGAAGGTACATTATTTTATCATAATCATTGGATTTTCAACTTATTTACTTGTGTCATCGTAATAATGTTATTGCATAATCAGATAGCTCCATTTATGTGACTAGAAATACAAATTCTCTGTGAAGAGAAAAATAACATGTACAGTTCAAGAATATATGCATATTCTTTTCAAAGTCACAAAATTTTCGGGTGTCAAGAAATAAAATTTTTTTAAAGTGTGACATTGTCAACAGATCTTAGCACTTAGGATAGAGTTTTAAAAATTTCTTTAGAAAGGGAACTAAATCATACTTTCGGCTCACTGTTATCCTTGCCATTTTTATATAATAATATTGGATCCTCAAAACAAAGTGGGCAGCACAGACCAGCAGAACTGGACCTGGTCACAGCAGGCGGCCCAGTCTATTTTGAGCCCATGGCTTCAACTTCTGCCCTCACACAGAGGTATGGCGGGCAGCATGGAGAACCAGAGAAGGGCCTCACCCACAGTGAGCTGCTGGCACAGGAGGCCTTGGGCTGAGATTCTCTTTCTCAGAGAATCTGAGAATCAGAGTGTGGACAATGGCTAAGCAGCATTAGGAGGAGGACTCAGACACCCACCAACACACCCAGCAGCCCTGCTGGGAAAGCACCTTCCATCTTATCAGGCAGCACAGCAGAGACTCTCCATCAACCAAAGAAACCCAAATAACATCTTAAAAGAAAATTCAGTTGCTCTGTGACTGCACCCCACAAATGTAGATCAAGATGTGTGTGAACTGCCTGCAAAATAGACTTGAATAGGACACATACACTTCTAAAAAAATTGGCAAAATGTCCAGTGTGTAATTTTACCAATAATGAAGAAAATCACGACTTGAATGACGAAGGACACTTAGCTAAATCATATGATGGAACTATCTGGAAAGGATTTTAAATTTAACATTTAAAAGAACGTAATCAGAAAAATGAGAAATTACATCCCATCTATGAATGATCTATCAAAATGTATAAAAGCATTCTACTGTCAAGTAAAAATTAGAACTAATTTAAAAAATTTTAAAAATTAACATAAAAATTAAAAAATAAAAGACTTTCAGCAATCTTTTACAAACTCTTTTAAAACAGATGGAAGAAGAGAAAAATGTCAGCAAAGAAATAGATTGAAGAAGACTCAAATGGAAAAAATATAATTGACAAATACAGCTTGCTGAATGGTCTCAGTAGGAGAGTATCCTGAAGATAGAATCAGCACACTTGAGAATTCCTCCAGTTGAACAAATGGAAGAGAAAGGGCGTCTCCCCAAGCCATTTTATGAGGCCAGTATGACCTTTCTTGCAAAAACAGACAAAAATAGAATAGTAAAATAAAAAAATAATTCATGAACACATACTGTATAAGTCTGTTTACCCTTGCCATTAGTGCAGAACCATATTCCAAATGAGTTATAGAGAAAAGAGGTTTATTTTGGCTTATGGTTGTGGGGGGGGACATGGAGGAGCCACTGGTGATGACCTTGTCAGCAGAGTCCTGAGGCAGTGGAGGACATACCGTGGCAAGAGTCAGGGAGTGTGTGGGAGTCTTCCGGCCTTGCTCTCTCTTATAAGCCACAGAGATTCAATTATGGGGGCTCCATCCTAATGATTTTAATTCTGTTCTCCTCCCAAAGCCCACCCTTGAACACCATAGTCAGAGGAATTCTCTGACCTCTTAATACTATTCAGCCGGGGTTTAATCTGGGGGACACTCAGATCGTATCCATAGCACACACACAAAAACACCCCAGAAAACTACAGGACAATATGTCACATTAACTGAGATGCAAAATCTTCAACAAAATATTAGCAAATCAAACTATACAAAAAGAATTATACATCATGGTCAAGTGGAACTTACACCAGGCTTTCAAGTCTGGGTCAACATTTGAAAAATCAATCAATATAATCAATGATACCAATGAGCAAAAGAAAATCATACAAACATATTGCTTGACAGAAAAAAATTTGAGAATTTTTTAGTTTTCAGTTTTAATAAAAATTCTCAAGTTAGAAACAGGGGAATTTATAATTCAATGCGATAAAAATCATCTAATTAAAGTAAAAGAAAAAATCTTCAACCTCATACTGCATGGCCAAAACTAAATTTTATCATGTGAGATGAATAAGAATACATGTCTGCTCTCACCACCACTGGAATTTTGCTTTAAACTGAAGTAAGTGAAGGAAAAGAAACAAAAAGAAAGCAAATGGGGAAGGAAGTTAAAAAAAAATTTTTACTTGAAGATGACATGACTTTATACATAGAAATTCCAAGGAATCCTAAGAAACACACCCATTTAAAAAACTGAGTTCAGCAAGAGCTACGGACACAAGATCAATTCTCAGAAACAATGACGTCACTATATAGTAACAATGAATGTCAGAAACTAAAAATTAAAACCATTTCATTTATCAGGGCACCAAAGTACACGAGGTGCTTATGTACACATTTAAATGATATACAGTTTCTCTGTGCTGAACATTACAAAGGTTGATGAAAGAAATAAGAGAAGAACAAATAAATGGAGGTACAATGTGCTTATGTGGATTAAAACATTCAGGATAGTAAAGATGTCAGTCCTCCCCAAATTAATTTATTGGCTTAATGCAATTCCTACGAAAGCCCTAGCAAGCATATTTGTCTATATAGATAAGCATACTGTAGATTTATGTGGAAAAGTACAGGCTGACTTAAGACTAAAAAATCTTGACAAAGGAATATAAACTGGGAGAAACCTATCTTCCTGACCTGAGACCAACCACATAGCTTTAATAATGAGGACGTGTGGTCTGTGTGATGTGTTATTGGCCGAGGGTTAGATTCACAAATCAATGAAATGGAACAAGAACACAGTAATAGAACCACACAGAAATGTTCAACTGATTTTTGACAAAGGCACTTGTTAGAGTTTGGGTCTTGAATGTCCCCCGCCAAAGTCCATATGTTGAAGACGTGGGGCATAAGGAGATACTATAGAGCATGGGAGAGCCTTTAGAAGTGGGACCTACTGGGAGGTATTTAGGTTATTGAGGATGTGCCCTTGAAGGGGAATGTGGTACCCAAGCTCCCTCTTTGTCCTCTTTTTGCTCCCTGGTCATGAGCTGAGGGGTTTTGCTAGGCTGCACACTCCAGCCAAGATGTACTGCCTTGTTCAAAGCAACAGGACCAATCACTCACAGCATGAACTAGAACCTATAAAATTGTGAGCCAGAAGAAACCTTTTCTCCTTATAAGTTATTGCCACAGGTATTTGTTATAATAAAGGAAAACTGACTAATATAGTGTAAAATAAATTGAAAGGAGGAAGAAGCATCTTATTAACAAGAGGTCCTGGAACATTTAGACTTCCTAGGCAAATAAGAGACACAGGAATAAACTCATGAGCTATCCTTTCAAAAGTAACTTAAAGGGGATCACAGACTCAAAAATAAAATGAAAAACTTTAAGACTGTTAGGAAAAGCATATTATATAAAACCTCCTGGACCTACAGTCAGGCAAAGAGTTCTAAGATGTGACACAAAAAATATAATGTACAAAAGGAAAAATTGATATGTCAGATCTCACGAAATACGAAACTAAAACTCTGCAAAAGCCCATGTATACAGAATGGAAAGTCAAGCTCTCAATTGAGAACAAATACTTGAATACCTATCTATATAGGACAAAATATTAATATCCAGAGTATAGAAAGGATAGTCTTAGCTCAACAGAAAAATCCAATTAGATAATGGGCAAAAAAGATGCAGACACTTTCCAGAGGAGTATATACTGATAGAAAATAAAGGTAAGTTCTACATTATTAACCATGAGGCAATGTGCAAATGAAGACCTCAATAAAACCTCACTATACTCCTAGCTGAGTAGCTAAAATAATAGTGACAACTTCAATTGCTGGCAAGGATTTGGAGATGCTGAATATCTTGTGGATGGCTGGTAGAACGTAAGATGAAACAGCCACTCTAGAAAATAGTTGACATTTTTATATAAAACTAAAAATGCAATCACCATATGGTACAGCATTTACATTCTTGGTCATTTATCCCAGAAAAAATGAAAACTTATACTCACTCAAAACTTGTACCTGAATGTTAATGGCACCATTTGTAATATTTGTTTAATTTGTAATAGCCAAAACTGAGAAGCAGCCTAGATACTCAGCAATATGTTAAGATTTGGACCAACCGTGGTACATACTTACCATGAAATACTATATAGCAATAAAAATTAATGGGTCATTGATGCATGGAAGGATTTGGATGGCTATCCATGGAATTATTTTGAGAGAAAGATTTTTTCCTAAAGATATGTACCATATGATTTCATTTATATAACCTGTTTTGAAATAACAACTTTTATAAATAGAAGAACATTGGTTGGCAGTGGTTAGACACAGGTGGTGGGGTGGGAGAGAGATGGTGCAACGTGAGGGAACCTCTGGTAAGGAAGTGACCTAGTCTCTGGCCTGAGGTGACTCACTCAGGAACCTACATATGTGAAACATCATATAGAACCAAACTCACACCAAGTACTGGTGGACATCTGAGTCGATTTGGGCTGTATCCACGCTAATGTTGTATTGAGACAGTAGATCAAAAACTGCAAAATTTCCCCATTGGATGAAATTGAGGAAAGTCTATATGGGGTTCCTCTGTATTATTTTTGCAAGTGCATGCAATTCTACTACTATCTCAGTAACAATTCTAATGAAATAATGAAGCAGATTAAGCAAATTAAACATGAATTAAGCAATATCACTTTGAGCTCAATCATTTACTCTTGAAATTTTCCTATAAAAACTAGTCCTACAAGATGGCAGAATGCAGTATTTGGCTATAATATGTATAGCCCACAAGAGTCTGTTAGAAACACTTGACCATTTTTCTCATCAAGAATAATTCCTTTAATAAACAACTATAATCATTAAGGATTCTCTGCATTCCACGAGTCCTGATACAGTTAATTCAAACTAATTGTGGAGTTCTATTTTGCTGATTTCAATAAGGAACATAGCATGTTATAAATTAATGAAATATGAATTATTTATGAAACTATTTGAGTTAAATTATCCTTTCCTACACACAAATGAAAGAGAGAGAGAGAGTGTCAGCGCACACACGTACAAGAACACACATTGGTGAGAATCATGTCTGGTTTACCTTAATTTTACCTTCTGCAAAATGGGGCTCAGGCAACCCTAGACTATTTTAAATAGTTAGCATCTTTTGCTACATAAAGGAATAAAGTACCATTTCCAACTAATAACCGCTGCATGACATGGTGTAAAAACGACCCTCAAAGGTAATCTTGTAAAAAAGAAATCTATAAATGGATTTACTAAGAATACATAGCACTATTACAACCATTCTATAAATTTGAATTATTGGCAAGAACATGCAATAGAAAGCATGTTTATTTATCTGTGTATGTATACACATGCACTTTTTCTTTCCTCAGAAAGTAATTTTGATATTCAATCTAAATCTCTAGCTTCTTAATTGAGGGTTTATAAATAGATACTGCTCTGGCTCCTTCAGTCACTTCACTTATATATTCATTTCCCCCTGTTTAACCTTTGCACTTAAAAAATTTTGTGTTTCTCTATTTGTGGATGATAATTTTGTCCTCTGAGTGTAGTGATAAAATTTGTCTTATATTCTTTTTAAGTTCTCAGTTGCATTCACATAACACACAGCTGAGTGATCAGAAATACACAGAAGAAGAGAAAAAAAGTCATTTGTTGCAAAATGCTGTGATTATGTGAGTATTTGTTCTGCCTACAAAGAGCTGCCTTGATAAACTCTTCTGCAGAGCAGTTGAAAACACACATTTTCCTTGGGAGTTATGTATTTAGCTATGGGGGACTGTAAACCAAAATGGAGATTCAAACACAGTAGAAGAGCTACATGAAGATGGATCCAGTTCAGTGGAAGGTGCTGTGTATGTTTGCCCAGTCTGCCTAGAAAGTCCAGGATTACGTTATCCCAGCATCATTTCCAGCAGCACCTTTTCACTCACAGGTTTGCACTTGCCAAGATTACAAGGCAATCCTTCTTATGAGGTACTTGAGGTACATGGTACTTGGTTCGGGTTGCTAAGAGACTGTCAAATGGAGAACACATAAAAATAAACGTGTATGAGTCATAGAAGTAGTTCAATGAGTAGAAGCTCTTAAGAGCAAAACTTTTGGATCGGTATTAGAAAAATGGTTTAAAATTTGAAGATGACTTCTCTTCAACTGAGGTGAAAACGTTGCCAGAGCTTTTTAAAAGTAGATGAAGGACATCTCTTCATGCATTGTGAAGGGAATATAAGTATCAGCCAAACAAATGGATTGAAAGACTCTTTTTTGAGTGCTCACAATATTCAGGTCCTCTGGTCAATGCCTTCCTCATTTCCTACTTGCAGCAACCCTCTAGGTGTTACTCGGGACTCTCCTGTATGCAGGTGGTAAAATCCATTCAATCCGGCGGATGATGCCCGGCTGCGCAGCTCAGAACAGAAAAGCTGCGAGATGTTAGTGCTGGCCTTTAAAGCTCCAAATCTTTAACAACATGGTCACGAATGCATATTCCTCTCATCTCTCAGCTCCATTTACTCTGTATTGGTTTAATTCTTAGAAAGGCTCTCTCTGTGTATGGTAGAATAGCTCTGACAGCTGTAGGCGCCTGTCACTATCAGAAAAGGACACAGATGGCCCTGATCTGCAGCAGCACTAACTCCTGGATCATAACTGTTTGCAGGAATGTGGGAGAATCTGATTGGCTGGTCTAACAGGACCACATGCAAGGGGATTGAGTTCACAAAACTGGTCCACTAGAAATAAAGGTCATTATCAGAGGGAAAATGATGATAGATTAGACAGAAAAAAAGTATATATACATTCTGTGATTACTAGATGAAGATACAATTAGCATATCTGTTGTATTTGGTATTTGACCCTAAGCTATGTATCCAATGTAAAGAACTATTTAATGGTCTTAGTAAGTTTCAAATTCTGGATTGAATAGATGCTGTAATTCTATGCACATCTTGTACCATAATGCAATGTTAATTATTGACAGTAAAATAGAATTGTTTAATATGTATAAGCTTTAGTTAATATTTTACACATTAATTCCTCCACTAACTTTTCCTATTACATTTCTGCAGAGTTATCACATTAATGGAAATAAAATACTGTATATTTCAAATAAATTCGTGGTTCTAGAAAAGAGGGGAATGGGATAATTCAGATTAATGAAGCAAATAAAGTAAAGCAAAACAAAGCAAAAGTAAGCTTGCCTGGCGTGTATATGGGCATAATCTGAGGATGGCAATATTTATAATTGATGGAGTAATTGATCATCAATCATTGATATGTCATATCAATAATTTAGAAGCATCCATTGTTCTTAAGTTTCATAATAATTCAAGTTCTCTTGTTTTAGGAGCATATTGAACAAATATATATGATCTCTCATTTGCAACAGTTTACATTTTTATTATGCAAACAATAGTCTTTGTATATCTAATTAACTTCTGAAAATCTTTGGAAATGACTCATTCTTTCATTAGTAAAATATAGACTGATACATTTGCTTGGAATATAGAGGCTCTGAGGCAACAAATACAATTAAATCCCTTCCAAAGGAATTTAATTGTTTTCAGGGAAAATTAAGATTATAATTTAATGGCAGGAAATATCACACACATGTAATGTTGGATGAGGAATTGTGAGGTCCCTATCCTAAGAAAAGAAAAATAGGCATCATAATTTAAATTACAAGAAAAAACCCTTGAAGGTGTCCATCTTTGCTGACTGTCCTTTCCAAAAAAGGGAGTAAATTAACTGATAAAGAAAATGATGAAAAACTTAAACAGAAAGAACAAAAGTGAAACATCAGCTTTGAAAATTAGTAGAAAATTAGCTGTAATTCTAAATTGATTACTGTTTAACACGTAGTATCTACATTTGATTGACTTTCAAGTGACTTTCATGAAATTCTTGGGATTGATGGATTTATTTATCTTCTTTATGTGTAACATGTTTAAATATAGACATAGATTGAGTAAATCTTTCTTGACTCTTGTGTATCTGGACAAGAAAAAAAAAAAAAAGAAAAATCTTCAAATGGAAAATCTTCCAACAAAACAAATAATTTGATTCAAACACCATGGATTTGCCATCAAAGACATCTCCTTTTTCTCATAATTTAATTAATTTCTTATTGACAAGTCACCTCGGTTGCATGAGAATGACAGACCTCATTCTGCTCCTCTGGAAACATATATTCTAGCATTCTAATAAGTTTTTATGTAAGTATTTTCTGTTTCTAATATCAGCTCCAGAGAATCTGGCTGCACTGTGTGTGGTACACACAGTTGCCACCTGGCTCCTTGAATACCTCTTCAACCCCTCATTTTGGAATTCCCCTCTTGGTTCTTCGTCTGTGACACTCAGCCTTCGACAAAATGTAGAGTCTCAAATGGCTTCCAGAAAGGCCATGCCAGTGCATGGCAATTCTTTGCAAAAATATATCACTTTGGTTTTCCAATTGAATTCTTGACAGATCTGGTTATAAAAAGTTGATCTGGTTTGTTCTCTTTCATATCTTCATGAAGGTATCACAGTAGAGTAACTCGCATCTCACTAATTGTGCACTTTTAATTTTCTCTCTGGGGGCGCAGCTTCCCGGAAGAAGCAAGATCACACCTCTCCCTGTGCTCATGTGACGTCAGTAGTGCTTCCTGATGGCCTCATCTTCCATCAAGTGCTGCATTAATTAACCTCACAGAGCCTCTTAGATCGTGTGTCTGACTCAGTGACATTTATCTTACATGACGTCTGTAAGTGCATTCACATGATTTTTCTATGTTCACAATAACACTTTTTTTTTTTTTTTTTTTACTTTTTTCTTTACACTTTGCACAAAACTAACCAACTTTCTTTTTCAAAGACAACATACGCAGGGGTATTCATTACTCCACCAAAATAGATCTGATATTTTAGTACCCACAATTCTCCATCTGTATGCCAGATGCTTGCAGCCACGTGGCCCTGCTCATATTTTAAACAAATAAGTGTAAAATACACAGGCTGGGTAAAGGGCAGTGTTAATGTTTTACACATGTGCCACCATTATTCAGTACTATATTAATCTTCTTGGAGATTTTAAATATCATTTGAAAAATAAATGCTGCAATTCAGAGGAACATATATAGCAAAATAAATCAACACATTTCACTGCTCACTGCTAAACTCACTCATAAGACTCTGGAAATCTTTTCAAGACAAAGAACAAATAGTTGAATTTTGTTGACATGGTATACAAAACCTAAAAGGTCATTGAACTATGGACTTATTTTATGCCCAAAATTGCTTTCTTGAACTCAATGAGATACAGATATTGATTCTTTTTATTATTATTTACTGAAAATTGGTAAAGTATGTAAAAGAAAAATTTAATTGTTCCAATTTCAAAACCAGTTATGACATAAGGTCTCAGATCAAACGTTGTTAAGGTTTGGATATGAGGTGTTCCCAAAAGCTCCTGTGTGAATGCAGGAATATTCAGAGGTAAAAGGGCAGGATTACGGAATCTGTAACCTAGTCATCCATCCTACTTCGAATAGACTAGTTGGGTGATAACTGTCATCGGATGGGGCATGGCTGGAGGTGGGTCACAGGGGGCCCACCCTGGCAGGCTGCATCTCCCCTACAGCCCCTTTCCTCCTCTATGCTTCCTGGCCGCCATGAACAGAACAATGCTCATTCATCGTGGCCTTCTGCCGTAATGTTTTGCCTCACCTTAGGTTCAGAGCAAGGGAGTCAATCCACCATCAACTGAACCTCAGAAACCATGAGCCAAAATAAACGTTTCCTTCTTTAGATTATTCTTGTCTGATATTTTGTTCAGAGTCTTGAAAAGCTGACTAACACCAATATATATACATGTAGGTTGATAAAACTTAAAATCATTATAAATAGATTCTTTTATATGTTTGCTTTTTATTATGTTGTCCTATTGCAGTGTTGAATTGTTTTTATGTTTTCTTTGCTGATTTG
The DNA here is from genome assembly GCF_902686455.1 of Sciurus vulgaris. Lineage (NCBI taxonomy): Eukaryota > Metazoa > Chordata > Mammalia > Rodentia > Sciuridae > Sciurus > Sciurus vulgaris. The sequence continues at coordinate 10,723,145 of NC_136469.1, forward strand.
TGATGTAAGCACAGTTGTTGGAATAGGTTGTTTATACCATTTATTTTCTATATGTTTATACTCTCTCAGTCTTCTTCTTCTTTTTGCTGCATTAAATGTGTACTGTCTAAATAACTTCTCCAATGGCTTCCCTGATCTATAATATTCCTTTCTTTCCTTCCTGGTTACCTATTGTTTCCAAAAATACCACTATTTTTTTCTTGCTGTTTTAACGAAACTTTGATGATTTCCAGTTTTGTACAGATAAAGCTCAAACTTTTCAGTCTAGCTTTTTAAAAAATGTATACTTTTAGTTGTAGATAGACACAATACCTTTATCTTGTTTATTCTTTTATGTGGTGCTGAGAATCCAACCCAGTGCCTCACATGTGCTAGGAAAATGCTCTACCACTGAGCTACAACTCCAGGCCTCAGATGGACAGCCCACACTTCTAATTCTATGTCTTATAATTTCTTAAACACACATTTCTCCACATCTTTAATATTTCTCTTACTCCTCTTTGACTTGCAGCTTTCAAAACATGGAAGATACACGTACTCACCTGTTTTCTTAGATGACATTACACATCACCAAAAGGTTGAAGTCAATATTCAAGTTTCCAGTAGTAAATTTAACACAAAGGTTGCAAATGTATTGATTATTTTGCTATTCCATATGGAAAATGTGCATACACACATATGGAAAAATTATGCTTACAAAGGCACATACATATGGAAGAAAACATACAAGCCTATAGCTCTGGCTGATAGAGTGATATATAGAGTATATTTTAATGTAAAATTTTTATATAATGCCACTAGAAAAAATCAGATGAATTGAAATACAGAGAAATAGAATGAAAAAGTATTTCTAAAATACCTAAACATTTACCACTATAATTTAATGATTACATGTTTTATATGGGAAATATTCCTATTTTTAAAACTGTTATTTAAATCAACTCTTGTTTATTTTTCTTGGACAGATCTGAACTTGCCAACTAGACTAGATTGTAGGTCCTCAGGATGGTGACTTATTCTTAGTTATTATACATAATACAAAGTTAAAAGTGATTTTTATTTCTCCCTCAAGAGTAAACCTCATTTTTACTTTCTATGAAGATGCATCTACTAGCATGCATATTATTAATCTATCTTTTAATGTTTAGGGCATAGAGTCAAAATTTTATCTTAATTCTGCATGTAAGAAGAGGAAATATGTAAATATATTGCTGTGATTTTGCAAAATGTCCTCTGGATTACAGAGCTATTAAAGCTAGAAACTGATGATATCAATTGTTCTTTCTAACCAATGTTGCTTACTTAGCTTAATTTTAAGTACCTGCAATAATTACAAATAGAATAGTAAATGAATTTTTTGTTTTGATGAGAAACCTAAGCATTGTGTTTTGTTGTGATACATGAAAGGAAGAATGGAAGTGTTTTTGTCAGCTTTTTCACTGCTATGATGAAAAGCTGTTCTTGTCAGGGCAAGAACAATTAGAGCAGGAAAAGTGCGTTTGGAGGGTCACAGTTTCAGAGGTCTCAGATGGCTGACTCTATTGCTTTGGGTCCAAAGTGTGGCAAAACATCATGGTGGAAGAGTGTGGCAGAGGGAAGCCCCTCAAGACATCACCCCAGGAAGCAGAGAGAACTTTGCTCAACAAAGGAAAACTATATACCAAAGGCATGCCCCCCAGACTCCCCCCTTCTCCGGGCACACCATACTTGCCTACAGTTACCTCTAAATTAATTATTATCAGGAGATTAATGCACTGATTAGGTTAAATCTCTTATAACCCAATCTTTTCATCTCTAAACCTTCTTGTGTTGCCTCACACATGAGTTTTAGGGGGACACCTAATTTCTAAACTATAAGAGGAAGTAAGGAATTTCAGTGTTCATAGAACTTTAATAGTTTGTGTTACTTCCAACAGTAATGAACTTTTAATCTGTCCTTTGGAAAGTTTTTGACTATGAGCTCAAGATAGCACATACCAACTTGTTGAAAGCAAACAGGAAAACAGGAAATTTCTCAGGGAGACTTACCAGACACAGAGAGCAACTGTAGAGTCTATGCACCTTTGCCCCTGTCTTTAACGGTGCTTGCTCAATAGCCAAAACACACATAGAAAAGACCTCTTGGAAGAACACATATGGGTAATGCAATTTTTCTTGAGTAAGAACAAGAACTGCAATCTTCCAGCAAGGGAAGATGAATCCCATGTCATGGGAAATGTCATTTCCCCAGTATCTCTCAGAATCCTTAACCATCTCAGAAAGATCTTAGAGTCCTCTCCATCTGTATTGCTACTCATTTCTAAGAGTTACTAGAAATTTCAGTAAAATCGCATAGAAAGCAAATGATCACAGTCCTTCTGCAGATACCCGATGACAGAATTAAGTGAAATTCTGAACAGTGAAATATACTATTCAGTTTCAAGTGGCTTTATTTTTGTAGTGCATCAAAATATGGATGTTGTTTTTAAATATTAATATTAGGCTACTGAAATAGGACCCAAATTGGAGAAATCTAAGCTTGCTCTAGGAACCAAATAAATAGAAAGGATAAAGATTTCAATTCTCTTACTTAAAAAAAATTTTAATTGAATGCATATTTTCTGCAAATCCTTTTTCCTACTCTTCCCCTTCCTTCAACTTCCAAACTCTAATTATCATTGAAAAAAATCTTTTGCTGTTACCTTTAGATTGATTTAGAAATGAATGTTATTTTGTTTTTTTTCCCTGAGTCTGTACTTGTTATAAATATGACAAACTCTTATTATTCTATTGAAAAAGTCATAATTTAAATTACTCTTCACACATTTTAATGATGTTCCACATTGTTCTTAATGAAGGTCAGGCCTGTGAGATAATATGCTATTATTGGCTCGGTTCTAGCTATTTTGTATGCGTTATACATTTGACAAAAATACAACTTCAGAAGAGGCAATTCATTTACATAGAAAATGTTTCGCTATAAGCAAACATAAGCATGCCTGCATCTAAATATAAAAACGTGTTGGTGGATTGATAGTTTTATTTTGTGGATACACACACACACACACACACATACACACACACACACATATATATGCATCCTCATATTCTCTGGGGTTCAGATAATGAAGATAAAATGCATTTTTAACTGAGAGTATTTATTTTCTTGTTGTTTTCACTTAACATTATTTATTTTCTTTATTTTTGTGTTTGATAGCTATGTGATCATTAATTATTCACTTAGCAAGGACACTATGCTTAGCATCCTGTGGATACTTTCTCATTTATGCCTCACAAGAACACTAAAGATGTTCTTGGCATGTTTTAACTATGAGGAAACTGAGACTTTGAGTCTCAATAAGTTTTTTAATTAACAAGGACAGGCTCAATTCAAATACACTCCCATTGTGTAGACCAGTACATTTACTTTCTGCTCCAGATGGAAGGCAGGTCCTTTTATTGCTCTTTTTGAAATGAAGTAATCCAAATTAAAGTACATACCTTTCAGATTGAACTAATTCCTCTTTATTCAAATCTCATATCACTTTTGTGGACACATGAAGAAACATACTTAAATAATATACAACTTCTTAGGATAAAACCCCAAGCTAGGCTGAACTGATTTTGTACTTTAGGATTATGTTTACATATGTAGACAAAATCCTGCAGTTGAATAATTTTCTTATAAATGTAATCAATACACAAAACAAATCTATAAAGAAACATTAAAATCTTTCAAAGCTAGAATTGATATGAATGATTGATTTAATGCTTCATCTTAACCCTGAGAAACAGCCTCTGTCAGGGTGGAATTTTAAATTGAATTTCCTTGGAGTTGGTATGGGCTCCTGAGGCTACTGCTTATGTTGTGTTCAATACCAATAGATCTTTCCCACGGCTCCTTAAATTTGTTGTTTTACTTGATTCATTTTTATTCTCAAAACTGAGCTTGATTTACTTCAACATGTTCTCACAGAGCATGGGAAAGACAAATAATTTTAACTTTTATACATTTTTATCAATTGAAAAATCAAATAATTGATTGAAATGTGATTAATGGCCACTGATGTTGATTGGCTTATAGCTTCAGAAAAAGGAAGAGAAAGAGTTAAAGGAAATCTCTAGAAAGATGAGATGAAATGGTTTAGGGACACTTCTTGTGACTAATAGATTAATTCCTTTGCTCTGGGACAGTGATAACTTTTGGACAGTAATTACTACTGCAGAGTTTATCTAAGAGTTGTGAATGAGCAGAAGGAAGTTATTTTTAATAAAATAAATAACAAATACAACTTGTGGCACATTCCATTCAGCTTGGGAAGTCTTGCCTAATTCTTGATTTAGATGTTGAAATATCCATGATGGAGGAGGTTGGTTGAAAACCAAATTGCCCAGGAGAGAGGCTGAGTAAGAGGGCTTTAGGTGTCCCTGGCTCACATTGGCCATTGGCTTGACGGGCCACCAGTGCCGGGTAGTTAAGAGTAGAGTGACTGAGCAGGGAGACCATCTGCTATACCTTCTTTCTTTGAGGCTTTGCACAAGAATAAATTTTGTGTGTGTGTGACAGTTAACTAACCATGAGCCTTAAAAACCCAATATAAGGAACTAAAGAAAGCAAAAGCAGCTGCAGTTTGAGCGATTTATTTTCAACTGAATTTGAGCTTCAAGATGAATAGGGATAACGTGGGGGCAGGAGACAAGGAGAATTTTAAGGATATTTTTACTTTCTGGTGTTCAGGATACTCACAGGGAGACTGAGCTCATACAATGCTTAGTTACTGCATATTCTTATAGGAAACCCACACATATAGACACAGGCTTCCATCAAAATCGAATTTCATCAAACTTCATAGATATATGCTATGAGTACATTTCTCTAGAGGTTGATTCAGAAGATGATAATGTTCTGTGGCTGATGGAGAGGAGTAAGGGATATAGCTCCCATTCTTTTGTTGTTATTTTGCATTTTTTAAACACTTTTACATAAGTTTTTTTTTTAAACATCCACTCATCCAAATAGAGGGATAGTAAAGAAACTTAAATATATTATTGAAAATAGTACAAAAATATACTGAACTAGGTAGACATCACCTCTTAGAATTTAAAAATTTCATTTTTGATTTTGCCAGATTTATCCCCGGGCTGGTGAATTACCAGGTGCACATGAAGGGCATTATTGACCCATTCCTCTAATTTCTTTTTCTCTTGCAATTGAAACTACAAACAAGGCGATTCTGATTGCTCTTCTGTTTGCAGCTGTACGGAGATTGATTGCTGGAACTCACGCCCAGCTCCATTGCCACTGGCAGGCCTGGAGGTGACATCCCTTTCCAATTCTTTGAAACGTTCTGACAGATTCTATCTTCTAGTTTTATGTCCAAAAGCCTCTTTTCATGGTTGCTTATTTCATCTCGCTGCTGAATATTTCATTTAAAAAAGAACAGTAGCGTATGTATGCTTTTAGCCTTATCTACTCAAGTGTTCCCTGGCTGTTCATTTTGCAGTAAAGCAAGTGGTAATGCACTTGCTGGCAATGAAGAGAAGTGTTTTCCTTTCTTTCTGTGTCATCACTTCTGTTTATGTCTGCGAATCCTGAATGATCACCCCCTCTCACATTCTGTTTTATTAATGATTTCATCTCATAAACACATGTATGGATAAACGGTGGGTATTAAATATGTATACACACACACACACAAGGATTGTATCTTTAAGACTAAAGTACATATCTCTAAAATAAGGATTTAGTCTGTAAGGGAAAAATCAGATGTCATCAGATTTGTATTAAGTAAGGTCCTGTTAGGATACATTCTGATGCTTCCGTATCTTCTGATACTTCCCAGCATTCAGTGAGGGAGGTAAACAGAGGTCACACACAGCCATCCGAGGTATAAGCTGGAGCTTGGTTCTCTGTATTCATTCCTGGCTCTGCTACTTATTTGTCATGAGACCTCAAGTTATTCCAGTTTCCTTTCCCACAATTCCTTAATTAATAAAATTGAGAAAATTACCAATTTCAGAGGGTTAGAATGAAGAGCAAATTAGGGACTTGAAACACTGAAAGTCATCCTTGGCTCCTGTTAAATATTATGTAAATGTTAGACACCATGCCCATGGTACTGATAAATTGGCAACAAGTCAAGGCTGATGTTTTTAAAAGCGGCTTTGTCGATAATGTTTTCAGAAGAAGGTACTTATGTGAATATCTTTGTTCTTTGTCTTGTTTTTCTGGTTTAGAGAACATGGCTAGACAAATAATTGATGTTAATATCTGTTTTTTTTTTTATTTAGTGAATGAAAGAGTGAGTGAAGGATATTTATCTGGAAGGAAGCACACCCATAAAAATACAAATGATATACATGTATGATTTATGGTTTTTGTGAAAATCACAGTCATTGATATAGTTAAGGATTGGTAGTTAGCTACTTTAGTTTGAAGATTTAAGGGCTTTTGAGTGAAGAAAAATAAGGACCAGAGCCAGGTGTTAGTTGAGAGATTCAAACCCCTCGGACAATCTCAGAGTTGTAGGTGCCGGAGATCCAAAGTCCTGCTCTGAACTTTGCCATACAATCTTAGCTGATGCAGTTAACAGCTCTGAAGCTCCATCTTCCATTAAACAGTCTGCTGATCTCACTGGACAGCTGAAATAATGATGGAATTTTGAGATCTCCTCCTAACTGCATTCTTTTTCTCCTAATTGATTTCTTTTTTTATTCTTTATTGATGCATTATAATATATAACAATAGTGGGACTCCATGCCATACTCATACATGAACATTACATAATTTAATCAATATCTAGTAAAGTAGAATTTCAAAACTCCTTCTTCTTCCTCACTTACCTTGCTTCACAACAAATTTGCAGTTCATCCTACCTCTCCCACTTCTTAGAGTTTCAGTAAGACTGTATGAATCTCTCACCAGCTGGGTCTATATACCCATTAAGATCTAGGTTGAGATACACTTGAATTTCTGCTCCTGCTTTGTCCTACAGGAAGGCAGAAGTCCTCCTTGGAAATTCTATGCATTCCTCCAACTGTCAAAATTTCAAAGTCTTTTCTTGCTGCTCTTTTTGCTATTGGCGTGCTTCTGTCTCCTCTTGAGCACTTGAAGTCGTTGGTTTACCTCTACTGTCCTGTCAACCCAGATATGACTCACTCTTTTCTTTGAATTCCTTCTGAAGGCTGCAAAAGTGATGTTTTTATGAGATGCTTCTAAAATGTTGGCGGAATTAAGAGCAATGAATTATAACATAGGAACATAGGCTATTTGATATTGAAAATTTGGTTTTATGTTTTTATTTTTATTTTAAAACCTCTTTATCTTTTCTTTAGGTGCTCAGTGAATCCCTTTCAGGTTATCCATTCTCCCATCCTGAAACCCCTTGTCACTGGTAGTACTCAACAATCTCACTGCTTCTTTGAGGTCTTCTCTAATCGCTCCAACATTGTGAGCCAGCAATCCTCAGCCTAATGCTCTTTATCATGACATTGCCTGGAAAATGACAGTTCTTCTCCATAAAGCATTGTCACTATTAATTTTGTACTCCCCAAATCTTGTAAAACATACTCACTTTCTGGACCAATAGTTAAGAAAAAAGTGATGTGTTCAAACTCCTTGCTTTGCCTCAAAGTAAAAGAATGTAATGGCTCCCTCCCCTGTACCTTTTGTCACTCCTGAATCTCTTTGACATATGCTGTCATCTTTATTAGCACTCATAAAGAAGGAATGACTTACAACAAAGTAGAAAGATCTTGAACTCTGATATCTCTGAAGATACACACCATCCAAGCTTATGCTTTCTTGTGAAAAGTATGCTCTTCCATTTTATTTGATCACCTATAAAGTTAAGTGTCTGTGGCATGCTGTGAACGCCTATCTCAGTTATTCAGTTCTTTGAGAATACAGCATTTGAAATTCAAAATCAAGGACGGTATTCATGGACTATTTGCTCTAACAGCAGCTACATCCTTCCTTGAGACAATTAGCTAAGACTCATGAGCTGATTGAATGCAATTGGTGACTGGGGAAGGGAGAGGACAAAGAGCAGAAAGAATGTTCTGGAAAATAGTGGCACAACACATTTAAAATATGTGTTTTATTCAGCTATTTCACTGCTGTGACTAAATGACTCCACCAGCACAACTGTAGAGGAGGAACAGTTTATTTGAAGGCTCACGGTTTCAGAGGTCTTAGTCCACAGAAGGCCAGCTCCATTCCTCAGGGCTCCAGGTGAGGCAGGACATCATGGAGGAAGAGTGTAGCAGAGGGAAGCAGCTCACATCATCAGGAAGCAGACACTCCACTCTCAGATACAAAATATCAAACCCATAGCCTCATCACGATTCCCACCTCCTCCAGCCACACCCTACCACTTCAATTAATCCCATCAGGGATTAAGTCACTGATTGGGTTAAGGCTCTTACAACCCAATCATTTCTCCTCTGAACCTTCCTACATTGTCTCAAATGTGAGCTTTTGGGGGACACCTCACATCTAAACCATAAAATATGATACTATTCTGTGGCTAGGAGTTGAGAGATTGGCTTAGAATCACAAAGAATTCCTGCAAGCTAGGCTTTAAGAAGCAAGCAGCACAACTTCTCTGTTTCTCTTTCCCTGTAAGAATGCATGCCATCTAAAACATTTTCAAACAGTTAAATGGAGAAAGTGAAAAGATAATGAAAAGAACACTTGAAAAAACATTGTTATAATAATCCAAAAAACGGCTAGGAAAAGTTTAGTAAATTAAATGAACTTTAAATGTTGAATTGAAAAAACCAAAGCAAACAAACATCAAGAAGAAGTAGTTAGGGTACAATCTCTTGAGGCAGCTATAACCAATTTATACTTTTATTTTTCATCTCACTTTCAGCAGTCCAGCAATATAATTTTTGCTGCATCCTTGGATGGTTATAAGACTTTGAAAAATATTCACTTACAAGCAGTCAACCAAGGATTGACGATGATAGCAACAGTAAGAGAGGCATTGGACAATATGAATCATAATCCTTTGTAAACAGTGTTATCATTATTTTGGAAATTATAATTCTCTTTCTAGCTGAGGAAGATAATTATATAGTAGAAAAGAAGACGCTGAAGGAGCGGTGGAGATAAATCACAGGTGATTGACAACCAAGTATCATAAATTAGATAATGGGTTGTGCTATCAATCTGCTCATCAGTTTAGATTTGGGAGGACAAAAATGGCAAGATCCAAATGGGCATTGAGAAGTCAAGCTACCTGGGAGGCATCATGGCCTGTGGAATGTGTTCCATGAAGGGCATTCTCATCATCCAAATAGGAAGATAAGACTCTTGGCATTGAAGAAAGCGCTTCTGAGATATTTGTTTTCAATTGTCAGCCCTACATTGTGTTACACTTAGGAAACCAAAAGGTAAGTGGTAAAGAATCACTTGGAAGCCAGGCGTGGTGGTGCACGCCTGTAATTCCAGTGACTCAGGAGGCTGAGGTAGGAGGATCTTGAGTTCAAAGCCAGTCACGGAAAATGCAAGGCTCAAAGCGACTCAGTGAGACTCTGTCTCTAAATCAAATACAAAATAGGACTGGAAATGTGGCTCAGTGGTCAAGTGCCCCTGAGTTCAATCCCCATATCCCTCACGCCTCAAAAAAAAGAACCTCTTGGAACTACAGCTACCCAGGTCAACAAAAGTTACAACAAAGGAAGCTTTATAACAGTCATGGCACATGCGGGGTGCAGCTCTGAGTCCGTTGTGGGCAGCCAGGGCACTGGGTTGTCTTGGCTTGCTGCACTGGGAGGGACAGTTGCTGAGGACATTGGTGACAGAAGAGGAACTCTTTTGGAAGGCACAGGGAGTCCACCGAGTCATAGGTAAGCTTCAACCTCTCTCTCTCAATTAGTATCTTGAGAAACATATAGACCATATGCTCATTTAAAATTATGAAAACATTTGCATACTAAAATAATTAAGAAAATGCAAATAGGCAAGTTGACAATTCCCTGCCAAATTGTAAGATGACATCAACTCTGCTGACCAAGAGATGGAAGTCATGAAGAAATAATAAACTGAGATGAACTCAGGTGAAGAAAGGCAAGCAACTGAAGTAAGATGAGAGCGTGAACACACTCTTCACTCATAACTGAGTCACTACCAAGCAGAATCGATCCTTCCACGATAGCCAGTGAGTTGAGGAAAAAACTTGAAAAGTTTTTGAAATGAGAATGAATGAGGAAAAAGAGAATGATTATAAAAAATGATAGTTATCCAATAGAGATAGAATTACGAATAAACAGAAATTCCAAATGATAGAAGCAGAAAGTAACAAAATCAAAATAATGTGAATAAAAATAACAAATCAAGATATAGATGGAAGCATTTCCAAACTCTGTGCATATTGATAATATATAATGATTTATAGATGATAGTTATGGTGTATTATAATATCACTATAACATATCATTTCATACATATAACCATCTAAGGAACAGACACAATTCAAAAGGAAACACAACAAATATGCAAAAATGTTACTTTGTACTTAACTAATTTGAGAAATCTATTTCAATTTGACAATAAAGAAGAAAATTATAACAATGCTTACATATAAATAGAAGCCTTAATTTACAAAGGAAAGATAGCACAGAAGTGTTTTGCAACATTAAACATCAAGACACAATAGAACATTATAACAAAGTGTGAAGGGAAGAAGTTGGGACTGAAATTCTCTAGAATGATTATGCAGAATTTTCATTCAAAGTTATTTGAAAGTTACTCTCAGATATCTAAGATTTAGATAATGCATCATTTCTATGTTTATCGTAAGAAAATTCCTAGGGAATATAATTGCAATTTAAGGAATGGGAAAAATAGAGTTTCAAAGGGAAAAGTGAGTAGTAAAAACTAACTCATAGGGCTAGAGTTGTGGCTCAGTGGTAGAGTGCTTACCTGGCAGGCATGAGACTGTGGGTTCGATACTCAGCACCATATATAAATACAAAATCCATTGACAACTAAAAAAATAGTTAAACAAAAATCTGTTGAAAAGAAAAAACGGACTCATAAATACTTACAAAACTTTGCATTAATGTCAAATGTTGAATTATCATTAAAATGTACAAAGAGGTGGGCTGGTGATGTGGCTCAATAGTAGAGTACTTGATTAGCATGCAGAAGGCACTGGGTTCCATCCCCAGTACTGGAAAAAAAAGTCTGATGGTATGGTAGGAGAAAATTATAAAACTACATTGGGTTTGGTGAATGGTCTTTGGCTAAATTGACATTTGAGAATATTCATGCTGAATGGAAGGCTGAGGGAAGGGAAATGGAAGGGTGCGAAGTTGAAGGACAACTTCAGCACCTCATAGGAGGAATGCTGGACTCAGCTGCTGTCCAAAGTTAACAACATGAGCTAGCACATCAAGAGCAATGATGTGGTCTACAGCATTGTTCATGTACAGCCAGCTCAGAATAGAAAAACATGGCAACTCTTTCATCTCTATCTTTCAAATCTCATGCAAATTTTCTTATGACCAACTCTAACTTGGAGAATAGTGGAAAGATAATTTTTTGGAAATACTCCAGCATAGCTACGTTGGTATAGTTGAAAGTGCTCTGGGTGAACAGCACCATGTCCTACTCACCCATGTAAAGTATATGACACATCCTGAAATACCCTGCTCAATGCCGTAAGTTGTTGTCCACCTGGACTCACAACTGTGTTATTAAAAGGTCATTCTACCCATCTAGCAGGATAGCTGCTTAAGAGTGATTAAGAAAATGGTAAATTCCACAAGCATGGAATTCTATTGGTGCATTAAAACATTAAATTTGCCACAAGAAGTGTTCCTTGGTTGGAAGCAGCACAGTAGGATATAACATGGTGAAGAACAAGGCCCTCATTAAGGCATTCTAGACAAGAAAGATAGTTTAACATTCATGAAATGGTCTTCTACAGTAAGAAAAGGTGCCATCTCTTCTAGAATGTACAAGGCCCAAGAAAATCAACATACCCTCAAGTGTTCAACTGATTCCCAATGGGAATGGTGACTAACGGGGTTCTCAGTGTGGCTTTTGTTGTTGGTACTTTGGGCCTTAAGGAACAGTTGTAACCATCCATTTGCATGCATGGAAATCCATGTGGCTTAGCTCATGGAAAATTCCCATCCCTTCTGCCATGGTCAATTTGTCTGCAACTTCCTTGATTAAGGATGGAGGCTTCTGAAAAAAAGAGGCTGACACTTACCAAACTTTATCTCCTCTATCTGATTATTAAGATCCTCAACTGCCGTGATAAGTCCTTGGTGAACTTCCTATGGCAGACAAATATTTTCATACTCTGGGGCAATTTGAAGAGCTTTATTGATTATTTCCTTAGACTAACCTATCTCCAGTTATACAACACTGTTCCTTCTTACTGCCTGATCTTCTTGCCAAACCATTAGCTACAGTTCCTGAATCAGGTCTATATCTCTGTCTCTGTGTCCTATCAGGGAAAAATGAGCCTTCAAGTGTGTACACTACTTGAACTTCTGTTCATCCCCAAGATTTCTGTTCAGTACAATGAACCACTTCAGAATGAGGCTGTAGTTCTCTAGTCATGCACTTAGGTGGTGAAATGTACCTAGAAGAACCATTTATGAATCAGATCTAAATATTTCCTTCCTCAAACTACTGGTTATAGAGAATTCCCCATGACGTCATATGTGTTGGTTGAGAGAGGATCAGTACAGCAGGCACAGAGGTCCTGGAGACCTGGGCCACTCATTGTGTTTCAGAGACTCCTTCAGCTGGTCTCAAATTCTACTTATAGATAGAAGCAATTAAGCATGACCAATTTTTGCTTTAGACATAAATTTTTCATGATGACTTGGTAGTTCAGCTCATGGTCCAATAATCAGTCTCTATTGGAGAAGTCAGAAGCCCTTTTTCAAAGGGGAAAACTTATGTACAGATACTGTTACAGTTCTGATCCAAATTGAAAAATTCTGTGTTTTAATTTACCTGTGAGGACCTGCAATGCACATTCCTATTTGCCGCCAACGTTTCAAACATGGTAAGATCTTCCAATTCTAAAATCCAAGTGGCAGTACAACTATCGTAACATTTTGGACTTGCTGAAAAACCTAATTTTGTTTTGGAACCCAAGAGAAACTGTAGCCTCTTAGGTTACTCTGTAATTGGGTAAGAGCAGCACACTCAAATGAAATGCATGGTCTTAATGTCCAAAAAAAGAAAAAAAAAAATAGTCATTATATCTCTTTTTTTCAGTGGAAAGAGAGACCAGATGGAGCAGATGGAGAAACTTGTCACTCAGCTTAAGTTGTATTGATATGCCACAGATCACTGAGACCCTAGAAATGTCATGTACCTGAATTTTTATGAAAAATGGTTTTTGAGGATTGGCTTACATATGCCTTACCATGCTTACCAGGATACGTTGCTGCTTCCTTCTTACCGGGTTTAGTTACACGAAATAATCAGTGGACTAGTGTGGATAATTTTTGAAAGAAAAGGTGATTGACTCCTTGCAGACTAGGTTATGGCATAGAGGTGGAGGATGAAGATGATCTTGAAGTCACATTGTGGAGGTATGTTATTGTCCATGGTTAGCTCAAAGCAAAGGATTTCTGATGGTCTTTATTAACATATTTAGTCGATCATTCCCTGGTCAGATCAAGAGCTGTGTATCAAATTATGCATGCATGCACGCATGCATTCACACCCCTAAAACATCCATAATATACATCCAAAACAGTGAGTACAATCACACTGGTAAGTTTGTGATATTATATTGCTCTTCTGCAAACACTTCTGTCTTTGATAGAGGACAAATAAGAAATTTAAATGGACACATGGTGGTAATCAACATGCTTACATTTGTCAGGTCCTATGTGACACAGATCTCTGATATACCTCCAGAAGTGGAAATTGCTGTTGGCACATTATTTTGAAAAGTAGTGACTTACTTTGCCTTTTCTACCATAATGGCTCGATGTAGGAATTCTGCCATTTGCCAATCATGATTATTTCAATTATGAATTCTAGAATCATGGTGTTTTAGTCAATGTTTGTATCACCGTGACAAAAATCCCTGACAAAAACAAGTTAGAGGAGCAAACGTTTCTTTAGGGGCTCACTGGTTCAGAGGTTCAGTCCTCGGTGATCCAACTCCATCTCTCTGAGCCTGAGTTGAGGAAGAACATGATGTCAGAAATGTATGGTGGAGGAAGTTGCTCATTTCATGAAGCAAAGAGAGCTTGAGAGTCATACACAAAATATGGACCCTAATGGCATCCCCCCAGCAGGGGTTAATTATGTTAAGGGTCTCATAAACATACCACCTCTGAATATTCCTGCATTAACAGGAGCTTTTGAGGGATACCTTATATCCAAGTCATAACACAAGGGAAATAAACATACTAGCCATGGGCAATGGGAGATGGTGATACTCAGAAAATGGGGATACTTTTCTTCCCTCAATTTCTTCATTCTCTCAGTACTTCTGTTTAAATATCAAAGGAAAGAATTTTGTACCCTGGTTACATTGACAGTTATATCACCATCAATGAGTCTTTAATATGCCAACCAAGCCATTTTAAATTTTACATAAGTTAATTATAGAAGAAAAATTTATCTACATATTGACACAATTCTACAAATTTGCATGTCAGAATATCTACATTTATTAGATTTAAATATCCTTCTATCATCTGCCTCAAATTTATAGGCACTTACTCATATTTGAGCATCACTCTCTCTGTATTAGAACTTTTTTATAATTCAAATTAAAGCAGAGCATGAATATAGACTTTTTGTCCTAAGAAACTATTGTTAGTTAATTTAAAGTCCTTTCCTCGTCATTGCTAAGTGCTGTAGTGTGACATCCATTCTCCAAATGAAATGTGACTTTGATGGATAAACTCAATTAAAGCTCAGGCATTAGATAAGTTAAACAGAGAATTGGACCAATCTTTACCAATCTACTTTTAAAAATACAATAAGTATTTCAAAATGAAGCGGTCATAAATTATACTGGAAATATCTTAGTAAAATTGGATTGAAATCTGAATCAATTACTCTATGTAAATTTCTATTGCTTAGAAAGCAACATTTGTTTCTCCTGAGTATTGAACCTTTTGTATACTTTTAATAAATGAAATCAGAGAAATATTTGTTGTCTTTCACTTTTAAAAAATATTGCCAATTTTATAATATTTAAGTTTGTTAAAATATCTAGTATAAAGATTAGCAATGTGAGATTGGCTATAACCTGAAAACCCTTATAAGAAATGTCAAACAATTCTCTTGAATATTTTTTAAAATGACTTAACGTTTTCCTCATCTATCAAGACTTCCCATCTTTCCTTGGTGATTCCTTTATTTACTTAATCACTAAACTGCATTTTGTATCTTCTCTATGATCAGTGTAAGAAATTGATCTGGATAATACAGGGTGATTAAAGCTTGTGAAGAGAGACGAAGAAAAATTTGGTCCTATATAATAAGTGCTTTTCTGGATGCATATACAGGAAGTAAATATTATATATGTACATGCATTATATATATACATAATATTATATTATACTAGAGAGGGACAGAGAGAAAGAGAGAGAGAGAGAGAGAGGGAGAGAGAGAGAAAGAAGAAGGCATCTAGCCCAATCAGGAAACTGGGAAAGCAGTGGAATCATAGCATTTACAATTTAGAGGAACCCTTAAATGTTAGCATAGAATTCCTTTATTTTGCAGTAGCAATAACTAAGAGAACTTGACTTGACTTTCCCAGCACAAATATAACCAAAAAGATATTGTAATTCAGAATTAGTATTTGAGAATCTAATAAATCTGAATTCAAATTCCAAGCCCAAATGCTCTATCCATGTGAGCCTGGAATTCAGTTCCAACTACTGAATGGGGATAATAGTAATCAACAACCTCATGGGGCTTTGTTGTGAAGGAACATGAAATTAAACACTCATTGGGGATCCCATCATATTATTTTATAGGGTTGTTGCTAGAATTCCACAAATTTGTAGTTGTAAGGTTCTTATTATGTAGTCTTGAAAGGATTTATTTAGCTGCAAGGTATTCTTAGTATTTTTTTTTATTATTAGTGTTGGGATAATTTGTTATACCATGTGATCCTATTTAATTTCTATTTCATGCAGAAAGCAGGGAATCTATGGCCTTAGAGAATATTAGGACAAAAATTGATAGATGTGTTTTTAAATTTTAAGTTCCTGGATTTTTCAGTTCCTTTTGGAGAAGTAGCTGAGTCTCAGGCTGAGGAGACAAATCTATCACAGGAAGACTCCGGAACATTGTGTAGTGCTCAAAAGTGAGAAAGAGCACAAAACCCAAAAGAGAACTAAAACTACAACTAAAAACCTGCAATAATGGAGATATTTCAGAGGAACACAGGAAGAGACTCATAATACAGCATAACAATGTGAGCCAAAAAAGAAATGATAGAAAAACCTATTACAACCCAGCTGTAAGTACCCTTGGCTTCCCACTTCTTTCTCTGGAAGCCTTCTTCTCAGTCCATTCTGGTTCCTCCTCCCTCATGTCTCCAAACTCTAACTTTCTATGACCTCAGTGTCTAAGTAATATACCCCTACACGTTCTTTTTACAATAAATTCCTTTGTATTGTCTTTAGTACTCCTGGATTTACAACCCACACGTTCTTTGTGTACAAGTAATTCCCCAAAATCTCTCTCTCTCTAGAACTCACTTCTGGGTTTCTGGTCTCATGTGTCCAATGGGTTGACTTAGCATTTTCACTGGGCTGATTAACAGGGATCCTAAGCTTAATGCATCACACACAAAATTTCTCTCACAAGTTTTACTGGTCATTGTTATTGGCCACTCTATTCTGATTGTTATTTAGGCCTTGATTCTGAGAATGTTGCTTTTCTCCATTCTTTCTCTTATGTACCACATAAAATTCTTTCCACCTTATGTTTTAAAAATACTCAGACATAGAGAACTTCTTTCCTCCCCGACCTCTCCTACTTTGGCACAAGTCATAATTCTCTTTCATCTGGATGTTTTCAGTATTTTCCTGTTTTTTTTCCTCTCTGATTTTTTGTTTTATGCTTAGTCATCTTTGATCTATGCTCAGTGCATCATCTTTGGTGATGTAGTCACATAAACTTAATTATATTATATTTGTGTCAAAATTCCATCAGGTCTTCAATTCTGCTCTCAATGCCTGCAATAACTTTCCTCTTGAGAGTGGCAATATAATATTTCTCTTTCAAAGAAGGAAATTACTGTGCATTCAACTGTAGTTTCTTCCTGCCTCCAAGAAGAGACAGGTATTAGATTGCTCTTATTAATTACTCTTCCACTCATCTGACCTTTAAATGTTTATGCTTTTAAAGTTTGTTAATTTCCAATCAACATGAACATTCACAGTAAAATGAGGTTATGAGGGCCTTCACCTACTCAGTGGATGAACCCTTTGGTATGGACTAACTGGGTGGTAACTATAGGCAGATATGGAGTGGCTGGGGGAGGTAGGTCACTGGGGGTCATGTCTTTGGTTTGGCAAGTGGAACTCTCTCCTCGCTTCCTGATTTCCATGTCCTGAGCTGCTTTCCTCTGCCACATTCTTCCACCATAATGTTCTGCCTCATCCCAGGCCCAGCTATGGAATCAGAAGACAATGAACAGAACTTCTGGATCCATGAACTAAAATAAACTGTTTCTCCTTTACGTTGTTCTCTTCAGGTCTTTTGGTCACAGCAATGGAAAGCTGACGAAAACAGTTATGAAATACTAAATGACATATATCCTTCTCTTCCCCCTTTTACTTGTAGACGATTCACCTTAGATTAGACTGATGCTCACAATAATTTCATTATTTCCATAATATATGGCAGTAATTACATCATGTCCAGTAATTCATCAGTATGGGGGTGCTTTTGGCAGATCTGAAATTACTCTCTTCATGGCATAGACTTCTGGACACTTTGGTGAACTCTTTTAGATATCTCACAGATTACTTACCATAGGCTATCCCAAACTGCAATTTAAAAATCTTTGAAAGTTTCCACTTGTTTAGTATTCCTGCATTTGTATATGTTGAGATATTTTAAGTTACAAATTACATTCATCTAGATTTCTGAAGGCAACAGCTGTTTATGAAAAATATAAAAGAAGAAAGAAGTGTAAGTATTTTTGTATAGGGGAGGATTGTTTGAGTATGGTTAAAATTAACTGAAGTTTCTCAACTGGCAAACTGGATGGATGAATTAATTTGTTTGCTCTAAAGTAAAACGAAGTCTTGACCAAGCAAAACAAAACAGAACAAAAACAAAAACAAACTAATAGTAGTTTTAACTTGGGATTGAGTTTCTATATTTTCTAATAAATTTTTACAGATTACTTATTACTGAATGAAACAAAAATATTGCTTATTGTGTGGCTATCAATTTGCTACAAAACGTTAACTCTTTCCAGATCTACTTTATCCGTCTTAGTAGGTCATATATGTTGTTATGCTAATCATTCACTTCTAAAATGTTTCCTTATGAAGTAATAATGTGCTTCCATTAATTTGGTTTGAAATTAACTAACTTTAAAAGCATGAAGAAGTTTTAAAGGTGAGCTGAGTGGAAGAATGCTTATATGAGGACAATCTAAGACCAGTCTGTTCTTAAAGCCAGGAAGAAACTACAGTTGAATACACAGTAATTCTTTCTTTGAAAGAGAGACTTTACTGATCTCAGTTATTATGTTATAGGACTAGAAGAGACTCTTTATTTTGTCAAATGATTTCATTTTCTAGATGACAAAGCTGTTGTTAAAAGTGGCTGCTCAAATATCAGTTTGTATCTTTGAGCACTGCAATATATTTTGGCTTTACATACTTATGGTTTTTCTAAATTATGCCTTTTTTCTTCCTTGTTCAATAGCCCTTGCTATAGACAATTAAAGAATTCTGATTTTAAGAGCACATTTTCATTTTCCATGATACTTGTACCAGAAAGTAAATCACTAACTAGTATATTTTGAAAAATTTACACACGAAATCAGTGAAAGAAACACAAGAGATTGTGATATTTAGCTATCGAGTAACCAAGTATAAACCACTGTTAAGTTTATTTTTAAAGATTTCTTTAGGTCTTAATTTTAAATCAAATTGAACTAGGATGGTATGCATTATTTTATAATTTTTTGAATCTCTTTGATGTATAAAATTTTCAGTCTAAATTCCTGATATTTCTTAAAATTTATGCTAGAGTATAAGTAATTTTATTACATAACTTTGGTATCATTTTTTTGTCCTTCTGTATGTAGAAATTAGATGCCTGACAAGTCTTTGGAATCAATAGACAGTTATTGGATACATGAGAAAATAATGACTAATATATAAATTAATAGTACATTAATACAATTAATAGTACTTTAGTACAATTAATAGTACATTGTCAGTCGCACAAATAATTTTATTGAAACAATAATTTCTATACAACAAATGGGTTACATGTCTCTATCTAAAAATATTTATACATTTTTTGTGTGTGGCAGGGATTGAACCCACAGCCTTGTGCATGTGAGGCAAGCACTCGACTAACTGAGCTATTATCTCCAGCCTAGAATATATCTGTTTTAATAGAGAAGTAACCCATTTTGTTAGGCATTGACATTTGTAGGAATGAAGCCTTTTACACATTGGTCCAGTGCAGTGTCAGTGTCAACAAGCATTTATCTGGCATCTAGAGTCTGTCCAGCAGAGTGCCTGTTGGCTCTTTGTGATGGCTGTCTGACAATCCCAGGGGAGAAGAAACAGAAAACTCAATATCTTGACAAGTAGAGCTATGTACTGCCTAAACAAAACAATTCTCTGCTCTTTGTAAACATGCCTTTTGTTCATTCAACAACATTTATTGATTATCTACCATGTGTCAAGTATTACTGATAAGGTTGTTGAGTGATATTTTATCTATTTTAATTCATAGCCTATTTTTTAGAATCACAGTAAGCACAAAAAAGAAAAATTGCTTACTCAATTTTTCTACTTTTTCATTAACTATATTTTGCTTATTTAACTAATAATTATTAGGCAACTTCTGTTATATGCCAAATGTCACGTAGGCACCAGATATACATCAAAAAGTGAAGAGACAGCCTATGGTGAGTATATATTTCATTCCAAAAGAGGATATAGACATTAAACAATACACACCACAAACAGCTAAGCTATAGATAATTTCAGATGAAGATAAAAGTTCTTCTGTTTTTGTTTTTGTTTTGTGGAATAATGCTGAAGGATTCCTGTAACAATCAGAGAACTACTAGCATAGCCAGATAACATATTTGTCTATTAACAAGCAGTGTAAAATTATGAAACTAAAATTCAAGAGGAGAAGAAAATTCAGAATAAAAACTCAATACTTAGGTCAACTTAAGAAGAAAACACCCAGAGAAGGTATGCAAGGGGTAGACAGCCTGAGCAACCCTTTTGTCAACTGTGCAAGGGCAGGGCATGAATTCAAACCCAGGCATTCTGAGGAAGAAAAGCAGTCTTACAGTCCTGAAAGTTGTATCCCTCAGAGTACAAAGACTAAGAGACTGAGGTGAACTGAAAGTAACTACTATTAGTAAAAGTGATCATGAATCACCAAGTCTAGATCATTACCAATTGCAAAGAAATTTCTCTCCAGCGTTAGATCAAATCATCACATACCTCAAATACCCTCTAAGATATTTTCCATATGGTTTCTGTGTCTCAGTATAAAATAAACAGGCATGCCAGGTTACCAGTCAACATGATAGAAAAATTAAGAAAAAGCAAAAAACACTGACTGAAAGGAAAATAGATAATGGCATTGTAGGCATAGACTTTAAAGTGCCTGAGCTATCTGAGCTATTCCATCTTAAAAAAAGATAAATTATTGAAAACTTAGCAGAGTCTTAAAGACTAAAAATATTGAAATTCTATAACTGTAGTGCATTTTAATGCAGGAGAAAGATTTCATAGCATATTAGTCCCAGCTAATAGAGAATTAGTGAATTGGATAATAAATCAGAAAAAATCACAATGCAACAAACAAAACAGTCCAGTGTAATGGAACAGAGATAAAAAATTGTAGTGATTACAAAAAGAAATACTAATAAAACTAATTTTCAGGAATGTACATAAAAGAATGATACTGAAGAAATAGTCAAGACATAATTGAAGAAAAACTTTCTGAAAATGTGCAATAAGTCAAATCTGGGAAATAATCTCTCTACAGGAGAAGCAACACAATGAAATCCACACCTAGCCAGGTAGCAACACTGTGAAGAATGAAGGAGAGGAGAACACACTAAAGAAGCTGGAGAGAAGACACATACTATCAAGGAGAGCTAGCTGGACAGCTGACAACTGCAACAGAATTTCAAGTCAGTGAAATTAAAGATGTAGCTAGTAATAGTCAAAAAATTCCTTTAGAATAAATGTTAAAAATATTGGTAGTTAAAAATAACAACAGAACATTGTTTATTAGCACACACTAAGGGAAGATATAGGTGTTCTAAGGATAAAGCAAAAACAGGTAGATGAAAGCAGGTCACGTTAGGAAAAACCAACATTGAAAAGAGAGGAACTATG
This sequence comes from Sciurus vulgaris, assembly GCF_902686455.1. NCBI lineage: Eukaryota > Metazoa > Chordata > Mammalia > Rodentia > Sciuridae > Sciurus > Sciurus vulgaris. The sequence continues at coordinate 10,744,709 of NC_136469.1, forward strand.
GGAATCAGTGAATATGGTGAAAGCTGGGTTATCATGCACATGTATGATCAAAGCACGAGGGAAAAGGTATGGTAAGATTCAAACGGACACAAGTAAAGTTAAAGTGTTTGATTTTCTGGGCTTAACCAAGAGGTGACAGGCACAGATTTCTAAACGTCAGGAATGAATGCTGTCCTACTCGGGGTAAGCAGTTCAATTGTGTATGGTTCTTACAAAAAGAAGTAATTTTTTAAAATCCCATTATAAAATAATCATGAAAGGAGAGGTAGTTCTTATGGTTTGGTTATGATCTGTGCCCCCAGATGCAGGAATGTTTGGGGTGATGAATGGAATGTGAGAGCTGTAAGCTATGCAGTTCCTCCTAGTTTCCATGGACTGAGTGGGTGGTAATTCCAGACTGGGGGTCACAGTTCAGGGCATGTGTTACAGGGACCTGCCTTGTAAGAGTGCATCTCCTATGAGCCCTGGCCCTCCCTCCCTCTCTGTGCTTCCTGGCTGCCTGGGTGGAGCAGCACCCCGCTACCATGCCCTCTGCCATGTTGTTTTCCGTCAACTTGGGCCCGTAGCAATGAACTTTGCCCATCTGTACTACAGCTCTGCAGTCATGAGCCAAAATATAATTTTCCTCTTCTTGTTTTTGTTGGGTATTTTGGTCACAGCAATGAAATGCAGACTAACACACAAAGGAAATGATTGTAGCTAGACAAAGGAAAAAAAAAAAATGGGAAGATTGTTAACTTTATCCCAAATAAATCAGTTAATGAACTTAGATGTTAATGAACTAAATTAATGAACTTAGAGGATTTGTTAAATGAAATGTGAACATTAATTGGATAAAAGCTGAAGGTAAGAAGAGGACCTTTCCAAAGGACAATCTAAATACGAGTATGTAAAAGTATGAAGTAAATGTATAGAAAAGGGTGTCACATAAAAATATTCACCCAATTAAAGCACAGGTAGCCATAATAAATGTCAGGTAGATTTTGACACAAGATGTTACTAGACAGAAGAAAAAGCACCCAGAAATGAATTCAGTTTATCACAAAGATAAACCAACAAACTTTCACCTTTAGTTATATTTGTTATGGATTTTTCTATTTTTTTTTTTTCCAAGTATGTTCAATTTTGTTTTTCTGAATGGATATTGTGATGTTAAGCTATAATTTAAGTCTCAATAAACTTAAAAGATTGGTATTTCACTATTCTCTGACTATATTTAAATAGAACTTAATTATAGAAAAGTCACAAATATAAGAAAATCTTTGTGAACAGAGTATATAAAACATGGTGTAAATTAAAAATCATATCAAACATTAAAACACATTGAGCTATATGCTCTTGAAAATAATATGCCAAGACTTATAAGAAATTGAGCCATGCTTTGATATTTCATAATCATAAAAGAAAAAAGGAGGGAAAAATAAATAACAAAAGTAACTGGTAATAAAATATAAAGGTTGGACTGGGTGGTGGCTCAGTGATAGAGCACTCGTCTACCTTGTGTGAGGCCCTGGGTTCAATTCTCAGCACCACATATAAATAAATAAAAATAAAGGTCCATCAAAAACTAAAAAAAAAAAAAAAAAAAAAAAACAAAAAAAACCAAATAATAATAAAAAAAGACAAATTAAACAAAGAAATTAGAATAAAGGACCAGTGTATAAGAACATACATTATAAAATTCAAAACAAATATTATATTTTATTTTTTTTTTGAACCAGGGAGTGAAACAAGGGGTGCTTAACTACTGAGCTACATCCCAGGCCTGCTTTTCATTTTTTATTTCGAGACAAGATCCTGATAAATTGCTTAGGGCCTCCTAAATTACTGAGTTGGCTTTGCAATTGTGATCCTCCAGCCTCAGCCTCCTGAACTGCTGGGATTACAGGCATGCACCACTGTACCTGGCAAAATAAATATTTAATGAAATGTGACAAAGTTGAATTTTGGCATCATTTAATGATTAAGCAAATCTACAAACATTTTATGAGATTGTTAAAACATAAAGAACTTGTAAAACAAATGATTAGTGTTATAACTTAAAAAGGAGAAATCTCTTCACATAGTCATGGAAATGGTCAGACGATATTATAAATTATGAAAGTAAATATGAAAAAATATGAAATGGTCAAAATATTATTAAGATTCAAATAAATAATCTGAATAGTTCTACATTTGTTAAAATGAAAAAATTATTGAATTATAATTCAATATTTTATTAAAAATCTTCCCATATTATAACCTCTAAGTTCAGTTAACCTCATGAATACCACCAAATATGTACGGAAGAAATAATGTCAAACGGATACAAATTTTTACTGGCACTAGAAGGAATGAAAGTTAATATACTTCCCAAGATGTTTATGAGACTGGGTAATTCTGAAATAAAAACATGTCAAGGCTATTAAGTAATGAAAAAAATCCAAAGATATCACTCATGAATATATGCGTGTGCTGATTTCAGTAGCTTACAAGAAATAAAGTACATCTCAACAAAACTGAACTTATTTCAGTAAATGCAAGCATAAATTAAACAATTAAAACCAATGTCACTAGTCCTTGTTATATTAACAAAATAAATTGTTTAATTTGTAATCATATCATTACCTTTCATCTCAACATTAATTCATTAAAAAAAACCTTTAAGAATAGAGGTATCACTCACAAAATATATACAGCAAGTAGCAGAATGTTGGCAAGGACAACCAGAGATGGTAAAATTAGGGTTCTCATTTTGTTGAATTTATTGTTAAGTTTTTAAAATTAGGTATAAGCCAGATACAGAGTTATAGGGGTCATAAATGTACTGGAGAGTGATATTTCACCAAGTGAACCTAGCAAGGGATTAGTGCTTGTAACAAGACCTAGAAAAGAGCCTGCAGCCTCTAATCCCCTGTTCTCCCTCCAGTCACTAACCCCTGACGGTGACCCTGGTAGTAATACAGAATGCTTTTGTCTGTCTCCATTTTATGTTTTATGTATATGGAATTACATAGTGAAAGAAGTAGCTATTTTCATTCAACATTGTTTGAAGAATCATGTGTCCCACTGCCTGAAGCCCAAGTCTATTGATTTCCTTTTGATAGTCTCCTTCGTGTTTTTTTTCTGTGAATATACTGGGGCATTGAAGAGTTTTACCACCAGTGGGCTTTTGGTTGCCTCCTCTTTGGAGTTAATAGGGAGTACTCTGCAATGACTGTTATTGTCAATGTGTTTGGGTAAGCTGCTTGTGAGTATTTTTGTTATTTATATCCTGAGGGTAAACTTCTGGATCATCAGTTATACATATTTCAAATTTAGTGTTTATCATCAAATGCTTTCCAAAACAGCTATATGAATTCGACCACTAATAATGTGGGAACACTCTAATTTCTCCGTATCCTCACTTTCATTTACTACAGTCTGTCTTTTGTTATCTTAGTCATTCATCTGGATAGGGAATAGTGGTATATGTGTTTTTTGTATTTCCCCAATGACTGATACATTTCTGCATTAAAAAAATTATAAGCCATCTGCATGTTCTCTTCAGTGCATTGACACTCTTTTACTAAGTTTTCTTTTGGGTTTGCAGGATTGTTCAAAATAATTTGCAGACATTCTTTGTATATATTTTGGATTTGAGCCCTTAAACATCTCTCACTCTCTGCTTCTCATTTTACTCACTTAATGCTGTATTATCATGATCACTAATACTTGATTCTAATATTTCCTAATTTATCCATTTTTTCAAGTTCCTGGTTTTGTTTGCTTGTTGTTTGTTTTTTTTTGTTTTTGTTTTTGTTTTTGTTTGTGGTGTTGGGGATTGAACTCAGAACACTGTGCATGCTAGGCGAGTACTTTACCACTGAGATACATGTACCTTGCCCCAAGTTTTTGTTTGTTTGTTTGTTTTTGGTCCTATTTAAATTATATTTGGTGCTTAAAGATAATGATTAAATGATTAAATACTGCATAATTGCTCTTAAAAATTTTGGAAACATCTGAAACTACTTTATATGGTGTGAGGTAGGGTTTTTTTCCTTTTTTCTTTTTTTCTGCATGGATATCCAATTAACATAGACTCGTGTTGAAAACGCAGTTCTTGACTCCGTGAGCTATGCTGTCACGTTTTTCATAAATCACATGAATAAGAAAAGTAGGTCAATTTCTGGTCACTATATTCTGTTTCACTTCTCTCTTTTCTACTTTTCTCAAAATACCATATCATCTTGGTTTCTGTAGTTTTAAAGTTAAGTGTACTTATCAGGTTGTGGAAGTTCTCCAAATCACTTTTTTTTAAGAGTGCCTTTGACAATTTTCATGGTGAAATACATTTAAGAACTAGATTTTCAATTTATATGAACATGCACACATAGTTACACTGGCATGTGGATTAATATTTCACCAGTGTACAGATAATTGAGTTTTCCAATCTATAAAAAGTTTCAGCTTTCTGTAAAAATCTTAACTACATCTCAAAAAGATTAGTAATTTTAAGCACAGAAATATTTGGCAATTTTATTTGGTTTATTTCTAAGTAGATGATATTGTTTCTGTTTTATTTTATAGCTCTAACTGCTAGTAAGATATTCAAAGAGGTTGATTTTCATCTCACCATTAATTATAATGTTAAATGAAATTTATTTTAATACTCCAGAGACATTTGAAATTTTCTTCTGAAATTTGTTTAATACTCTTCTTGACAGATTGAAAAAAATGTTTTAAAAAATGATTTTTTTAAGTCATGAATAATTATGAATTTTCCCAAATACTTTCATACATCTACCAACTTTAATGCTTTCTTTTTCAATTAAGGTGATGGATTGCATTGATCATTATCCCAGTGTTAAACTATCCTTGTATTCCTCCAATAATTTATGTATCATATATTGTTATTTTCATGCATTGCCACATTTTATATGCTTATATTCTGCTTAAAATATTTGTGTGTTTTTATGAGAAAAATTATTTTGCAACTATCTTTCTTGTAATATACTTACAGCTTGTAACCATGTTTTACTACCCTTATGAAATATATGGGATAAAAATCTCTTACACAGTTAGAGATGACAATATTTAATCCAGAGAGTGAAGCTAAATTATGAGAGAGTGGAATTAAGGATAAGGATGAACCAAAGAATATTTATTATTTTTAAATGATTCAGCTAAACTGGTGTATGTTTTGTAAAATCTTCTTCTAAGATTTTATCTTTTGGTAGTGAAATAATCAGCAAGATTTATCATTTAAGAGTGGCAGTGATGGCATTATAGGGGAGAGTAAAGAAGCCTTTAATAATAATCTTGTAGACTGATGAATTCATTGAGCAAATAATTATAGGGGAATGATCATTATAATGAACAATGAAAACTAAGATGTGTGGGGAAAAAAGTCTTTGATGTTAAGAATTCCAAGGGATGACTAAGCTTCATGTACATAGAACAAAGGAGTCAGCTGAACACTGTCATTCTGCAGGGTAGGGAATTTCCCACCCAAAGTTCATGAATTTATAAAGGTGTAATAAAAATAATTCAGAAGATGGTTGGTAAGATAGTTTATAGTAGGAAGTGCACAGAATTATATTTCTGGGTAATAAGAGACTATTCAAGATTCTTGGTTTCTATATTTTATTTTTTCCAGAATGTTTAAGGGATAATTGACAAACAGTATTGTATAAACTTAAGGTGTACAATGTGACAATGAAGAAACATGTATATTGTGAAATAATGAGCAAGCTCAATTTAGTTAGCATATCCATTGCATCAAATGGTTACCATTTTGGTTTTGTTTGTGTGAAAACATTTAAGATCTACTCAGTTGTCAGATTTCAAGTATATGATGCAGTGCTGTTAATTATTCAACATGCTGGGCATTAACTTGCCAGAACATTTTCATCTGCTAATTGGAAATTTGTATAATTTGACCACATCTTCCCATTTCCCCATGCCCAAACCGTTGGCAATCACCATCCTATTCTTGATTTCTATAAGCTTGAGTAGTTTAGATTCTACATATTAAGTGGTATCATACAGCATGTCTTTCTTTTGTCTTATTTTGCTTAGCAGAGGGATCTCGAGTTTCATCCATGTTGTCAGAAAGAGCAGGATTTACTTTTTTTCATGATTTATTTTTTATTCACTTCTTTATATATACATACCAGTGAAATATAATGTAGAATGTGATATGGAAATATATTAGATACAATGGAATGTTCAACATTATAAATTTTATATCATATATTCTTTATCCATTCATCCATCAACAGACACTTAAATTATTGCTATGTCTTGATTATGGATACTGAAACTAACACAAGACTGAAAATATCTCTTTTGAGGTTCTGATCTCAATTCATTTAGATAAATCCCCAGAAGTAGAATTGATGCATCTTTTTGTGGAGTTCTATTTTCAATACATTGTGAAACTCCATACTATTTTTCCGTAATGGTTGTACCATTTTCCATTCCTATCAATAGTTCACAAGGGTTCTCTTTTCTCTACATCCTCATCAAATGTTATATTTTGACTCTTTGACAATGGCCATCCTAATGGATATGAGATAATACTTCATTATAGTTTTTGAATTGCATTTACCTGATAATCTGTGATGTTGAGTTTTTTTCATTTAATTATTGGCAATTTATACATTTCCTTCAGAAAAATGTCTATTTAGATGTTTTGCACATTTTTTAATCAAATTTTCTTTATTGTAATTGAATTGACATAAATTCCTTACATATTTTGGATATTACCCCTTTATCAAAATGTTTGCAAATATTTTTTTCTTATTTTAGGTATTTCTTTTCATCTTATTTAATGTTTTCTTTATTTATAGAATAATTTTGATTTGACTTAGTTCCAATTGTCTATTTTTTGCTTTTATTCCTTGTACTTTTGATGCCATGTCCAAAAAATCTTGCCAACACCAACACAAAGTTTCTTTCATCCAATTTATTGGGATTTTTTAATATAAAATGACATTGAATCTTGTTAAATTTTTTTTTCTGCAGCTATTGAGATTATTGCATGATTTTTATTCCATTAAAAATGGAATGATGTATTATATCTATAGATTTATATATAGTGAAACATCTTTTCATACTACAATCAATCTTACCTGATCATGAGATATGATGCTTTAAATATACGATTACATTTGTTTTGCTAGTATTTTGTTAAGAAAATGGATATCTGAGTCACATGGATCTACAGTTTTTTTTTCTTGTAATATTCTTGTCCAATTTTGTATTGGGGGGATGCCAGTCTCTTAAAATGAGTTTGAAAGTATTCTCTCCTCATGAGTTGTTTAAAATGAGTTTGAAAAGATTGTTATATCTTTTTTAATTGCCAGTAGAATTCAGAGGTGAAATTGACCATTTATGGGTCTTTCTCTGTGATTAATAACATAATCCCCTTACTTATTATGGGTCTGTTCAGATTTTCTATTTCTTCACGATTCTAGGTAGGAAGTCTAGGTAGGTGGTTTCTAGAAATTTATCTATTTTTTAAATTTATCCAATGATCTTGTGATATTAATTATGCCTGCAGTATTGTGATTATTTCTGACTTCACTTTTTTGAGTCATCTCTCTTTTTTTGTGTGTTAATCCTGATAAAATTCCTCTTAACTGCTTTTGCTATATCCTATAAGATTTGGTATGTTTCTATTTCTATTTGATTCAAGGGTTTTTAAATTTTTTTCTTTAATTTTATCCTTTGGTTATTCAAGATTATGTCATTCACTTTCCATGTGTTAATGAATTTTCCAGTTTTCCTCCTGTTATTGATTTCTAGTTTTACATTATTGTGACAGCAAAAGACACTTGATATTATTTCAGTCTTTTCGAATTTGTTAAGTGTTTTGTGTCTTAACTGAGGAGCTCTCCTGGGGAATGTTCTTTGTGTGTTTGAAAAGAATGTCTTCGCTGCAGTCCTTGCATGAAATGTTCTACATATCTGTCAGGACCATTTGGTATAGAGTTGCTCAAATCTGCTATTCCCTTATTGATTTTCTGCCTGGATGATCTATCTATTGTTCAAAGTGGGATATTAAAGACTCCTACTGTTATTGTATTGCTATTTATTTCTCCTTTCAGTTTTCTCAGCGTTTACCTTATATGTTGAGATAGTCTGAGGTTGTCTGCATGAATACGTATGATTGTCATATTTTCTTGATGAATTTACCAATTGTATAATGACTGTATCTTGGGGTAGTTTTTGAGCTACAGTCTGTCTTGGATATAAGTATAGCCACAAATGCTTTCTTTATTACCATTTGCAAGTCATTTTTCTTTGCCTTTCTTTACTTTTGGTCTTTGTGTATCTTTAAAATGACTCTTTGGTAGGCAATGTATCATGGAATTTTTCTTTTTTTTTTAATCTGTTCGCCTACTCAATGTCTTTAGACTGGAGAAAACAACAAATTTGTGTTTGAAGCAGTTATTATTAAATAAGGACTTACAGTTGCCATTATGTGAATTGTTTTCTATTTTGTAGTTTCCTATTCCTACACCATTATTCTATTTTTCCTTTGTGATTTGAAGATGTTTTTGTAGCATGATTTAATTCCTTTCTCTTAGTCTTTTGTGTATCTACTACAAGGGAGTTTGTGGTTACCATTAAGCTTATGTAAAATATTTTCTACTTACAACCTTTATTCTAAACTGATAATGATTTAACTTATTCACATAAAAGGTGTCTGTACTTTCACTTCTCCTTCCCTTTTCAAAGGCGTTATAAGTTTTTAAACACTTTCCTCATAAAATCCTCTGATTACCTGATCTGATTATCTGTTCTATTTCTTCTTTGGTATCATGCATCCAGTATCAAATTCTCTTAATAACACTTATTTTTAATATGTTCAGTTTTTAACTTTCATACTGCAATTGAACATGATGTGTGTAGCACCAAGACAAGATTAGATAATTCTGACTTGGTTATATATTTAACTTCACTGTCCTTCACATTGTTAATTAGAATTATTTCATTTCAGCTTGGAAAACGTCCTTCAGTATTTCTTCTCAAGGCAGGACTGGTGGTGCCAAGCTCCCTCAGTATGATTTGGTTTAGAAAAATCATAATCTCTCCTTTATTTCTGAAGGACAGTTTCTCCAGCTACAGTAGTTTTGTGTGGCAGGTTTTACATGAAAGTAAAATGTATTTTGGTGTATTATGCATATACAGAGTATAATTCATTCTAATTAGTATCTGATTTTTGTGATTTGTACATAATGTGGAGTTATCCTGATAGTGTATTCAAGTACAAGGCTAGGAGAATTGTGCCCAATCAATTCTGCTCTTCTTCCTATTCCCTTAATTTCTCCCTTTCTTTCATTTCCCTTTGTCTAATTTAATAGATTTCTATTCTTCCCCTCCCACCTTCCCTTGTTGTGGGTTAGCATCTACATATCACAGAAAACATTTGGCTTTTTTCAGATTGGCTTATTTCACTTAGCATGTTATTCTCCAGTACCATCCATTTACCAGCAAATGCCATAATTTCTGTCTTCCTTATGATGAAGTAATACTCCATTGTGTACATATATCACATTTGCTTTATCTGTTCATTCATAGAAGATACCTAAGTTGGTTCCATAGCTTGGCTATTGTGAAATGAGCTGCTGTACATATTGATGTGGCTGTGTCACTGTAGTATGCTGACACAAAAACCAATGGAACAGAATGGAAGACACAGAGACACACCCCCAAAATTAAAGTTACCTCATACTAGACAAAGGTACCATAATCACACATTGGAAAAAAGATGGCCTTTTTAACAAATGATGCTGTGCTGGGAAAATTGTAAATCCATGTGTAGTAGAATGAAATGGAACCCCTATCTCTCACCCTGCACAAGACTCACTCAAATGGATTAAGGATGAAGGCATCAGACCAGAGATCCTGTGCTTAGTAGAAGAAAAAGTAGGCCTAACCCTTATTATGTAAGCTTTGGAACCAACTTCCTCAACAAGACTCCTAAAGCAGAAGAAGTAAAATCAAGAATCAATAAATAGATGGTAGCAAACTAAAAATATTCATAGCAAGGGAAATAATCAAGAATGTGAACAGAGAGCCCACAGAATGGGAGAAAATCTTTACCACCTGCACCTCACATACAACTTTAATCTCCAGATAAACAAAGAACTCAAAAAAAACTTAATACCAAAAATCCCAATAGTCCAATCAATAAATGGGCAACAGAACTGAACAGACACTTCACAAAGAAGAATGAATGGTCAAAATATGTTCAACATCTCTAGCAATTAGAGAAATGCAAATTAAAACTACACTGAAATTCCTTCTCACTCCAGTCAGAATGGCACTTATAAAGAATAAAAGCAACAATAAATGTTGGTGAGGATGTGGGGAAAAGGTTCACTCATACATTGCTGATGGGACTGCAAATTTGTGCAACCACTATAGAAAGCAGTGTGGAGATTACTGAGAAAACGTGGAATGGAACTACCGTTTGACCCAGTTATCCCACTCCTCAGCATATATCGAAAGGACTTAGAATTGGCAGGTTTTCTTGTTCACTGTTTTGAATGCACCATTCCACTTTCTCCTGACCTGAAAGGTTTCTTTTCAGAAAAACCTGATAGTCTCATGGGTCTTCCTTCTATATGCCATGGGTCAATTTTATCTTGCTACTTTCAAAATTCTCCTTGTCTTTGACATTTAATAATTTAATCATAATATTTAACCATAATGTGTCATCATTCAACCTATCTTATGAACTTTGGACCTCAGTATATGCATGTCCATTTCTGTTGTTGGGTGGAGCTGCTGCCCATACCTGAGACTGGTGAATCTGTTGGCTGAACTCTGATGTCAGGCAAGACCTCTGACTGTGTTCATGTTGGTTGGGTTCACAGGTTGCCCCACAATGGGGTGAGGCTATAGGATAGGTGCTCTGAGAAGGCGGGGTCACTGACTGGGCTCCTTGGTTGGGAGAAGCTGTCTGTGGAGGCTGTTGGGATTGATTAGCCTCCCTGCCCAGAAGGGACTATGAACTTCATAATGATAGCTGTGAATCCTTGTCTTTATCTTTGTTTCTGGCTCACTTCCAGTGGTCTATCTCTGATGATTCCCCCAACATGCCTTAAGAAGTCTCTCAAGAAGTACATGAACTATTGGGAACCCAGAGCTCTACCTTGGCCTTATTTTTCCCTCTGGAGAAGTTGAATGTAGAGGAAACCCTCTCAGTGTGCACTGTGCCTGCCTGGGGGAGGTGATGTGGTGAAAGGGAAACCAGTCCTCTCACCCTTTTTGACATGGCATTTCTCAGTCTGGGTAAGAGAAAGCTCAGCCTCATCCCAGGTTCTAGGAGGCTCAAAGAGTTTTTTGTATCTGTGGTTAATTTTCTGTCTCTCCTGTGAGGACTAAAACTCAGAATCTGTTCTTCAGCCTTTCTGATGCTACTCCTCCTGAGTTCACTGTGCTGACTGATTCTTCAAGGATTTCAATTGTGAGGGTATTTTTCCTTTTGTGTCTCACACAAGGGAGATAGTTTAAATTGCAGTCTCATTTTTAGGAAAGACCTTTCTTTAGAGAGTGACGTGGCTACTGTTGGAAGGATTCACTTTGTTAGAGAACAGGAAGTCTGTTGGATGCTCATCATCATCTTTATGTTGGTGCTGAGAAAACAAGAGGGCTCCTCCTGCAGAAAAGTTTCTGCTGGGCATTGTTATGGCTTGAAGGAGTGAGTAGCCTAACCTGGAAATCTCAGCTTGGTTCCTTCCCTTATTGTTTTATCTTTCCAGCTGTTATGTAATTTAACTTCAGATGATATATTTAAATCCTTCATTTTTCATCTATTAGCCAACACACTCACAGATTGCTATAATTTATAATACTATATTTTACCAAGTTTTATTATAGTTTCTATATGATACATTCTGAGTGTTAAAACTTTACAAACAATATTTAGTCATGACTGTCAATATTGTTACAACTGAACTCGGCAAAAATGAATGCAATTGTATGTCATCAAATCTGCTACTATAAAGTATGTTTTAAGTAGTGAGGGCAAGTAAAGACTCTATATTTTATAAATTAATTAGGATAAGGTTATTCAAGGTTATCTCATAAATAGACAATGACTACATTGAAAAAAATCTTCATTTCCTAGTCATGTCTGATAATATTTCTTTTCTTGTACTGATGAAAAAGAACATAGAAACTTATATCATTAATATTTAATTTTCAAAAATTCCATACTTTACAAATGAATTATGATTTTTAATACTTTCCTCATGAAGTCCTCTGATTACCTGTTCTAATCATTTCTGATTTTTAAAGATTGATAGCATGACTTCCAAATTGAGGTTTCCTTATTTATATTCTTGGATGTTCCAAAAGTAGAATCTTCTATTTTGGTTTTATTTGAATCAATTTTCATTTTATTGAGAGCATGCTAAGAAAATCAACCTTAGTTATTATTTTCTTACTTCTTAATGGCATAGAAAATATTTTCTCTTATTGTTTATTTTGAATTCATACTACATTACTATTTTGGATTTCCATGGAATTCCTAATTCTGAATTTCCTTTCTTCAGATTTTTGAGGGCTTAATATGGCTGTCCTTGTGAACCCTGCTAATCCAAAGTGTGATAGCAATCTTACTTTATTTTTAAATAGATACCTTATTCTCTTGCTTCTTCATTTTAATTCATTAGCTGCTTAATGTTCACCAGGCTGTATGAGAAAGAGCCTTTTCATCTGAAGATTCTAATCTTCATTTGATCTAGAAAAATGTTTATTTACTTTTCTTTTTCTCTTTTTTCTTCCCTCCCTGTTTCTCTCAGTTCATACTGAAATATGTTGTAGGCAATCACCAAGTCCTTGTTATTTTATAGCTGTTATCTTGAATCTCAGATATTTGGATTGTGTGGGCAAAGCCTGTTTCTGTTCTCCCTCCCCCTTTCCAGGTTGCGCCCCTGGAACTCAGCATGGACAGCTGGCCCCTGTCTTCTTGGCAGATATCCTACCAGTCATCTGTCTACTTTATCTATTGGTCCTATTTAATTTGGGCTTTCCAGAAACCCAATATTTCCCGTCTGTTAATGCATAACTGCTTTGTTTTATTAGTGTGATTAAGGACTGTTTTTTAAATTTTCAAGGCAGAATGATGGGATTGAGCCATAATTCATGTGCCATGCTTTATTTACATAACTGTACCTAGGTGAGTATAGGTCGTACCACAAAGAACAAATCAAAATATATTTAAATAGGACTATAAAATAAAATTTGCTAATTGAAAAGGATGGAATAATTACTAATTGAAAGGATGGAAAAAAAGTTTTTATAGGAGTACCAGATGTGCATCGACTCATTAATAAAAATGTGATATAACTGGGCAGGTACATGTATGTAAGTTTGGGCTTGAATATTAGGGAATTCTTTAGAATCATGGTAAAAAAAATCACATATTTAAGTTGAAAACCACCTTTCCTCCTACTTCCTTTTCTAAGAGCTATGAATTATTTGGCTTAAATATTTAATTTTCACATTTTCTTGGTAGGAATTCTTGTTTTGATGAAGGTACCAGCTCAGCTGGGCCTGCAGGTCATACATGGGAGAAATTGGTGTGAGCAACAAGAGACAGAGGCTCACTTCTTATTTTACACATACAACATTTTCCTATTATGTATTGAGTCAACAGATATACTGAAATACTAGTTAAGTCCCATTCTCTCTTGGGGAAGCTATCTCTGTCCAGGTTTATAGTTCATGTACCACATTGTGTCCTGGAAAAGTGGCATAACCATTTCTTTCCTTCTTGCAAAGTTACTGAATAGCGAGGAAGAGGTTGGCTAAGAAGTCAGAGCCCAGGAGACAGCTGCCTTCCCTGCAGAGACTACCTGAACCCAGTGACCTTGTCTGTGTCTATTGAGAAGGGACAACTCCACACAAAGCTGGAGCACAAAACAAAACACGTCTTAAAATTACTACACTGCCATTTGTAAAGAGACAAATAATCCAAAAGAAGTCCTCACAGCCTAATACCACTGCCTAATGAAAATAAAATCTCCAAGCAAAGGTAATTTGAAAAAATCATAAGGAAAAAGCAATCACAGCAAAACATTATTAAGCTAACAGAGGGAGAAATTCCAGGGACTATTGTTTAAGTCATTGTTATACCAGCTGTGATGGGAAAAGTACATGTATGTTTTAAATATTAGGTGTCTCCCAAAAGTTCATGTGTGAGACAATGCAAGGAAGGTTAGAGGTGAAGTAATTGGGTTATGAAATCTCTGACCTAATCAGTGCTTTAAGCCCCTGATGGGGATTAACTGCGTGATGACTAGGCAGGTAGGTTGTGACTGTCAGGAGGTGGGCCATTGGGACAGGTCTTCAGGGTATGTAATTTGTCCCTGAAGGGTGGATCTCTCTTTCCTTTTTGGTGGCCCTGTCCTGGGTTGCTTTCCTCTGCCACACTCTTCTGCCATGATGTTCTGCCTCATGTCGGGCCCCAAGGAACGGAGTCAGCCATCTATGGACTGAGAACTTGGAAAGCATGAGCCCCCAAGTAAATTTTTCCTCCTTTAATTGTTCTTTAATTGATCTTTGGGTCACAGCAGCCAAAAAACTGACTGAACTACTAAACTTCTTCATAAAACAATCTTCAATATTGAAAAATTTGAAATCATTCTCCAAATATTCAACAACGAAGTCTATGTTAATAGCATAAGCTGGTAAAACACACACACACACACACACACACACACACACACACACATTTACGTAAACACTGGAACACTCAAAAAAAGTTTTTTTCTTCTTTTTATTTCTAGTTTCTATAATATGTTTGGATTGTCAGTGAAATTTATCAAATCAATTATAGTTAGTCTTATTAAAATGCCTTATAATTTTTACTCCGTTCCTACAAATAGTGCTGTGTAATTTATTTCTGTCACCATCAAAGACTGTATTATAATGTGTTCAATTGCCTCATTAAGTGTGCCCTTTAAAAACAAAGCCTTCTTCTGTAATTACAGGACTAGTAACAGTAAATTAGCTCCTAACAAACTGCACAATAAAATATAGTTGATGTGATAAGTAAAATTTATATTTTGGCAAAAAAAAAATACAGCCATTCTCATGCAATTTTTTAAGCTTCATCCATCAGAATTGGGTCAATCTCTATTGTGTGTTTATGTGTGTGTGTGTGTGTGTGTGTGTGTGTGTGCTGAAATGACTAGTATAACTGGAAAATAATGGATAAATGTGTATCTCATGATTCTTAAGGAAATTGCATTAACTAATATGTATAGATACAATTCTTAAAATGATGAGCTACAGTGTGATACAGTGTTTGCATGATGTCATGTTCAAATAAATCATAACCTATCCAAAACTCTTTGTATTAATTTTAATTTTTTTTGGGGGGGGCTGGGGATTGAACCCAAGGCCTTGTGCTTGCAAGACAAGCACTCCACCGACTGAGCCATAGCCCCAGCTCTGTGTTAATTTTAATTTTATAAACAGTTTCTAAAATGTGGCAGAGAGAAATTGAATTTTAATATCACGTGATTTTTTTCAACCCTTAGTGAGTTGGTTAATAGTACAAATTCTGCAATCAGAGGTCTGGATTTTACTCTTGATTTTCTCCACTAAGAATTTTCTGCTGCACCTAAGTAATCAGTTGTGACCTGAGGCACTTTACATAACCTTTATGTGCACTTTATTCCTTATGTAAAATGTAGGAATAAGTATCCTAGAATTTAGGACTGTTCTCAAAATTAAATGGCTTGAATCATGGAATTTTTTTAGAACTAATTTAATAACCACTTTATAAATCTTGAATACGAATATCATATTGTGTGGCTGCCATTATTCCAATGACCACTTTTCTCTTTAGTTCCATTTAAAAAAATATTGTTTTAGTTGTCAAAGGACCTTTATTTTATTTCTTTATTCATTTGTATGCAGTGCTGAGGATGGAACCCAGGGTCTCAAACAAGCCACAAGTGCTCTATCACTGAGACACAACCCCAGCCCCCTTTAGTTCCATTTTTAAGGCAATGTTTTGGCACGTCGTCTTCCTTTCTTTACCCATTCTCTCCCCTACCCTTCTGCTTTTTGCTAATTTCCCAATTCTCTAACTTTATTAAATTCTGCCCAATACTGGTTCACGAAGCTAGCAAGCAAAAGCTGAATTTTTCTTAACAGGCAGGTCACTAGGTAAAGGCTTTGCACAACAGTAACTAGTGGACTCAAAATTATAAAGAGAACACCAATATCCATTGAAGTGAATTATTCATACATTAAAGGTATTAGATATCCTTGAGAATTGCATCATTTAGAAGGACTGCCCTTCTTCCCAATCACTTTGCTACACTGTAAGTTTTCCCAGATGTCACATAGTAGCTAGATGTGCAATTCATTAGCTTTAATGTTCTTAGGATATAAATAAATTCAGATACTTTCCATTCTCTGAATTACTTGTTCAAGGTGTTCTTGTGTTAGAAACATGAAAGGAGTTATGATAGAAATTCTTTTGAAATATAGAAAAATTCAATTATGGACCTTATAAAATTATAACTAATGTTTTACTACTAACACATAGACATCATTTCTTAAAGGATTAAGAAAGAATTAAAGATAAACAGTTTGGGTTAGAATGTTGCATGAAAAATATGAACTTCCCCCACTTGAAGTGCACTCATCTTTTCTCCAAGTTCTTGCACCATAATAATCCAAAGGCCTTAAAAATACATGATAACACTCAAAATGCATTTATAATTTAAATTAACATAATCAGAACTTGAATTGGCAAATACTCAATTTTGCTTTTAAAGAACTTTAATTATTAACTTTAGCAGAGTAGTAAAACTGGAATATTTTTCTATTTGGGGGAAAAAAATCACAGAATCAGTTTCCAGTTACCAAGTAATAAAGGAAGTTATAAAATTCTTTTTTCCTCCCCAGGATGATACTTCATGTGGTGGAATGCTAGCAATGCAGGAGGAGCCCTGAAGATGCGTGAGCAAGAGGAAATGGTGTCTCATCTGTAGTTTGCTATAGCTCAAAGTATCTGCTAAGCTAACTTTGCTTTCCCAGTCTCAATTCCCTTGTTTGGGAAATGAAGGAATTGTTCTTGTGATTCTGAAACCTTCCATCCACCTGGAAATAAGTAAAATGTGCTACATGTTCAATTGCCTTGTTGTCTCTGATGGGCCAAAGGCATTATGAAGAGCAAATGTACTAAAGGGGTTGAGCTGGTTGTACTTTGGGTCTTTGATTCACTGTGCAACTTGGCACAGTATGTAGAACAAAGTACAGAAAGGCTCCTGAGGTGAGGGAGTAAAATACAGAAAAGCATGAGGGATGGGGAAGCTTCAAGTCATGCGTAAATACCTCTTCAGACGATGCTAAGGGTTGAATCCTCAAGCATGATGAGAAGTAACTTTTCCTTTGGAAGATTTGATGGATAACATCTCATTCATCAGTCCGTTCCATGGCTACGTTACTGTGATGATTTCAGCTCAGGAATCTGTCATCCAACAGAGACTGAAATTATTGATAAAAATAAATCGGAAAATCATTCTTGTAGTTACAGTTTGATTGAATTAAAATAATTTTCTGAAAATTGTCAATATCAGATATTATGTGTGCATTTCTTTTTGGTTAGTAACAGGACTTATTTAAAGTGTAGAGACCTAAGACCTACCAGATGCATGAGTTAGCAATGTTATGTAAACTATTTTCCCACATGGTTATTCTACAGAGAATTTATTAAAGACTACTTGCCCACAACTAATAGACTATTTGAAATAAAAAACTACCTAAAAAATTTCATAGGTGTACAAAGTTGCCTGTTGTGAATGGTGCTTAAGAATGTAGGTTGAAAAAAATACCAGTACTAAAAATTAATATTTGATTGAAGTTTTAAAATGGATTGAGACAGTAATTGATTCAATGAAAGGGTAAGATACATATATAGAGAGAATGCATGTTATATTCTCTGATATACAGGGGAGAATAGGAAGTAAGTAACATTTAGAATCCTCTTTAGGTGATAAGACAAATCTAGTCTGATCACAGAAAACAAGACAACAAAATTTTGGTCAGAACTCCTTTGTTGCTTAGAGTAAAGGAATAAATGGGCTGGAGGTGCGGCTCAGTGGAACAGTGCTTGTTCAGCATGCATGAGACCCTGGCTTGATTCCCATAAGTGAGAACAACAGCTAATCCTTAAGGGATAGATAAAGTTATAAACAAATAGAAATTTTGAAGGAGAAGATGTGGCGAGAAGATTTTCATGAGGAAAATAATCCTCTCCTAAAATAAGAGGAAGAATAAGAGTAGAAGGAAGAGGAATTGGAAGATTGAGAAAAAAACAGGATGAGAAGGCACATTGATAAAGGAACAATATATAGCACATTTTCTTTATCCAGTTCATCTGTTGAAGGGCACTGAGGTTGGCTCCATACCTTAGCTATTGTGAATTGAGTGACTATAAACTCACTTGTGGGGCTGAGTTACTGTAGTACACTGATTTTAAGTCCTCTGGATCTTTGCTGACAAGTGGGATAGCTGGGTCAAATGGTGGGTCCATTTCTAGATTTTTGAGGAATCACCCCACTGTTTCCCAGAGAGGTTGCACTAATTTGCAGTCCCACTAGCAATGTCTGAGTGTACCTTTTTCCCTACATCCTCATCGATATTTATTTATTTTGTACCAGTGATTCAACCCAGGGATGCTTAACCTCTGAGGCATATCTCGAGCCCCCCATTTTTAAATTTTAATTTTTAGTTTCTGACAGGTTCTTGCTAAGTTGCTTAGTGCCTCACTCAGTTGCCGAGGCTGGCTTTGAATTTGTGATCCTCTTGTCTCAGCCTCATGAGCTACGAGGATTACAGGGGTGTGCCGCCATACCTGGCTCCAAAACTTATGATTTGTGTTCTTGATCATTGCCATAAAGCAGAATGAAATTATGGCATTTATCAGTAATTGAATGGATGGAAGTGGAGACTGTCATGCTAAGTGAACTAAGCTAGTCCCTAAAAGTCAAACGTCAAATAGTTTCTCTTATATGTGGAAGCTAATCCAAAATAAGAGGGGGAATTAAAAGAAAAAGAAGAGAAAAGGAGAGAATTTCATCAAAATACAGGAAAGATCAATAGAGTAGATGAAGGGGATTGAGGGGAGAAGGAGGATCAGGAAAAGGGAAGATTGGTGGAGAGAATCTGATTGAAGTTTCCTATTTACATACATGGATACAGGACAGTGAATCTCACCATCACGTGCACATACAAGACAGTCATTGGAAAACAACAAAAAATCAGAAAATATCATTAGAGTAGCAGGAGGAGAGTCAAGGGAGGGAGAAGGGGGGAGGGAGGAAGAACTGGGAACTGAATTAGAGCAAATTATATTCCATGTTTTGTGATTATGTCAAAATGTATCTTAACATGTGTAAGTAAAAAGAATTTTAAAAACTAAATGAAAACAACAGTGGAGTGTGGTTCATGAAGACATTCATGACTTTGAAGATTGTGTTAGGCCTCTCCAGAGAAACAGGACCCATGTGTGGTGGGTGGAAAGAGGGAGAGACAGGAGAGGTGGTTATTTCATAACGAAAAGCAGGGGCTCTCGCAATGACCGGAAGATGGGTGAGCCAGAATCTTCAGGGTAGGAAAGCAGGCTGGAGACCAGGGAAGAACTGGTGTCACCATCTGGGTTCTAAAGGTGTCCTCTGAAGGAATCCCCCTCCCTGGAAGTCCATCTTCCCCTCCATCCAGGGCTTGACCTGGCAGGAAGGTTCCCGCCACACTGTGAAGGACACACTGCTTCACTCAAAGTCCACCCAAGTAAATGTTAATATCTTTCAAATCACCCTTGGAGAAACATAGAGAATAATGTATGACCACATGTGTGGTCCCAGTGGCCCAGCCAAGCAGACACATATATTGAACTTCACTGGATTGTTCATACACAGAAAAACACAGAGTACATGGAACCATTCAGATCTGACTTGGCCTCTCACAAATAGTGAGATATTCAAGTTACTCCACCTGTTTTTATTTTTCTGATTTGGGGCTAACAAGCCATATTTAGTGTTCTGAAGATCAGATGTTGTAAAAAATGTGAAGTCCCTGACATGCTGGAGGTGGTCAATAAATATAATTATGTTATTAATGGTATACTTATGGAATTATCTTCATTATTATAATGAAATGCCACTGCTTGAGCTAACTTTTCTTGTATGAACATTGAAAGTAAAGCATACACTTAAGTCATGGTTGAACATGGAGAGAATAACTGACATTTTGAAAATAAAATCATATTAAATTTGACATTTAGAATCAATATACTAAATTAATTGAATTAATCTGAGAGAAACCATGTATTTTGCTGACTTTTGTGGGGACACTGAAAATGTTTTACTTTTTTTAGTTGGATCATATTATTTTATTTTTAATTTTTTTTATTTTTACAGACTGCATTTTGATTCATTGTACACAAATGGTATACATCTTTTCATTTCTATGGTTGTGCATGATGTAGATTCATACATTCCTGTAATCATACATGTACATAGGGTAATGATGTCTGTCTCTTTCCACTATCTTTCATACCCCATCCCTCTCTGAGTAGCACATATTTGCTATATTTTTCTACCCTCTGAGTAGTCAACATGTTGCAAAATCTAATAGGCAGTTATGACTTTAATATCTACATAATGTCAGCTAATAATATTTACTATTGAATAAACCTTTTATTATAAGTCATCTGATGATTAAATGCAGACAAGTCCGAGGATCAATAGTACATGGAAATAGGAAATCATTTTCACAAAATTCTCACAATGAATTCCCTAAAATCCTTTCATGAGATTTGAGGCATGCTATAGGTATTTAAAAATCTTTTTTTGATAAAACATCTAGGCATTGGTTTTAATTTATAAATGTCCATTTTATTAACAGTAGGTGAAAAGAATTTTTCAATATGCAAGCATTGTGCCTTTGGGTCTTAGTTAAGAAAGTCTCTATTATGAATTTTATCATGGACTTCTTAGTTTATTCTTTTACCTCAGCTATTTTTTTTTCCACAAAGAATACTGTATTAAAGATCAAATTGCAACTAAAAATATATAAGTAAAGATCCAACCACATATAAGATCCAAACTTACACACTATTTGCCTGTGTGCATATATGTGTGTGTTTGAGGAGTCTAACTAGGGCAGCCATTCTAGAAAGCCATCTGGCAGCATTTAATAAATTTAGTACCAGCAAAATCCCTGTGCATATTCTCATGGAAACATCAAAGAATGCACATTGCAAAATCAACAGCGTTTTGTGGTAGCAAAGATGTGGAAACTATCTAGTTGTTCATCATCAGTGGAAGGGACGAGCGGGTAGTAATATACTCCTACAGCTAAGGGCAGCATCACAGTCAGAATTTGTAAACTGGTGTCAACTAAAACACGCATAGGCACACGTATTCAGAAACAGCCTCATACATTCTCCACATATTTTGATCATGTCACACTCATATATATTAGGATTACAGAGCCTAGAATAGTGGCTTATTGCTTTAATGAAGGATAATAGAACATGCCGAATTGAGGTAACCATGGCTGAATAGTAACGCTGCTCACAGCATTTTCCTTGTAAATACCACATGACGTGGGAGAGACTCGATGTGAACTGTATCCTGTATTATTGCAAATATTAAGATCTTGTTCACTTTGTTCTGAAAGCTTTGTGAGTTTAAATATACTTTCTAATCTCTTTGGTAAGCAAAACCTTCTGTTATTGCAAGATGGTTTGTGAAGAAGCAGCAAAAATAAGCTTGTGATCACCTTTTCATTTTTGGTTTGAAAAATATCTTTTACTGCTATCTCTGTATTGTGGAAGTGAAAACAAAGTCAGGAGAGATGACGGGAGACGGCGAACATGATAAGCCCAGCAGATGAAAAGTGTCTGCCAAAGGACAAAGAGGCAAGGAAATGAAAGAGCATCAGGGAATGATTAGGAAGCCTCACAGCTTTAAATTTCTTATTTTGAAGTAAAGAAAATGAAGACACACCAAGAAAAGAGATTACCAGACATAAGAAGCACTTTTCACTTTTGGAAGAAAAAGAATTTACTGGTGATCTGACTGTCTTTTACCCAAAGAAGCAGATCAGTTGCCAAAATTAAAGGAGAATTTCAGTGCAGTTAATATTCTTAAAAATTATTCTTAAATTCAGAGGATTTTGAGGCCATATGAAGCTGCAGAGTACTTGTAATTTCTTGTAGGAAATGATAGTCTAATTAACTTCTGGCAAGGTGATGTTTGGTAGTATCATGATTCTTTTGAGTCTGGTACTAGGAAGACCAAGGGCAAGAGTCTCAGCCCTCAGGGAACACATAGCAGTCTTCTCTGGAACGGGACTTTCCCATCCATCCTTCAAGGCATCTCTGGTTCATGCCACTCACCTCAGAGACATGACGAAGAGAAGGTGAGTGAGTGAAAATCATGGAAAATAAAAGTAATGAAGGCAGTTCCACATGGTGATATCATGAAGGGCAATGGCTACTTAACAGGAAGTGCTCAGTCATTTGCCCAAAGTTTTGTTTTCCCTCTTTCCTCTCTCCTTTAATTTTGATATGCAAGTTTTTATTATTATTATTATTGATTTCTGGCCATCCAAAGCCTAAGATGCACTAGGATTACTCTATTCAAATGTCCTATATCTTCTAGAGGCAAAAATATCCAAATGCACAGAGAAGTCACGTTGCCTGGAATATTCCTCACGGCAGTTCCATTATGGGAATCTCCAGAATTCAGCAGAAAAACTCTGTTGCCTAAAATCTTCAGCGACAAGCTAAGTCATTCTTCTTACCTTGCCTTAATCAATTCATAGATTCAGTTCTTTGCTTAATTGTGTGATTTAAGCTATATTTTTTTCCACTTTATTTGAACTTCAATGACCATTCTTTGGAAGGCTTATAAAACTTATTTTACGAATAATAAGTAATACTCATTAGTTATTTCAGGGTAGAGAATTCCCTTGATGTTAATTTCCATTTAAAATTATAGTGACTTCTTTAGTATTTCAGTATACTTTGAAGCAAAATGTGGTCTGAGTACTACCTTACAGATGAGGCATCATGTGTGATTAAGCATATAATTTCATAGATTGAAAGTTATTTAAATTATTTGTTAAGATTAAAGTGTCACATACTTGTTATTCAGTCTGGGGGAAAAATAATGACATCAAAAAATTACATATCATCATGTGATTAGACAATAATGCATATTGCTCTGTAGGATGCCAGTAATCAGAGATCCAGCTACATGAATCTGAAAATATCTTTTACAGTGTTCCTAAACCTTCTTTACAAATTAAAAGATTTTAAAACATTGAGATAAATAAGAGATTTTCTTGGAGGCGCGTTCTCGGAATTAAACATCCTAGATCTGCTCATTCAAAGATTTGCTCCCATCTATTCCCAATATGGTCTCATCAAAGAGTTTCTTAATGTGTTTTTTTATATTTATCAAGAAAGTTTGAGTCTTGTCATGGTCTGCTGAACTGAATGGCTTTAAATCTTCCAGCCTCTGGGTTTCTCTCCACACCTCCCTCGAAGGCCAGTCCTTATGTCTAATAGCTTTAAAATTAGCAGTGAGCCCAGGGGAGTTCTTTAGTGCTGCTTCGAAAGCCAGAGCATGAAAAGTCTTTTGATTTGAATTTTAGAGAGCTTTAAAATGTTGTTTTATCTTAACACGAATCTCAGACTTTAATTTTTTTTTTTTTGAAGAATGTGTAAGGTGTAATACCATTTCTTGTCACCCATTTCTTAGGATAGGATACTCCAAGAAAGGTAGTTTCTCTACCTGAAAGCCAAAGTCTGGAAAGACTGCTTATTTCTTCACACATCATAGGGATTTTGCTGTTGCTTTGTTGGTTCCAAAAGGAATGTACAGTCTGTCTTCAGTATCTGTGGTTCTGCATCTGTGGTTCTGCATTTGCAGACTCAAACAACCATACACTGAAAAATTCACACACAGAAATTCAATTCTGTATGGGACATATACTGACTGTTTTTATCTTGTCACTATTCCTTAAATAATACAGTATAATAGTCATTTATATAGTATTTGTGTTGTATCCAGTATTGCAAATAATCTAGCGATGATTTAAAGTGTACAGCAGAATGTGCAGGGGTAATATGTAAACGCTTTGCCATTTTAAGGAAATTGAGCATATACACATTTTGGCATCTGAGCCATGGGGTTCCTGGAACCTATCCCTGAGGATGCTGAGCAATGGCCATTGGTGCAAATGAAGTTGACTTAGACAATCTAAGCCTGGAAACACTCCTTCCTCATTAGCATCATCTTAGGTTCTCTGACAACCCAGAATTGCAGACAGATTCTGACTTATCTCTGTGTATGAAGGGAAGCTGAGCAGTATTTTAATCAAAATAAATGGATATTATATTTATTGACTATTAAGTAATGAAGCTGAGCTTGATGGATTACATATATGATATTGCTTACAATTCATAACAAAGCAAG
Source organism: Sciurus vulgaris (assembly GCF_902686455.1). Classification (NCBI taxonomy): domain Eukaryota; kingdom Metazoa; phylum Chordata; class Mammalia; order Rodentia; family Sciuridae; genus Sciurus; species Sciurus vulgaris. Next base: position 10,769,203 of record NC_136469.1, read on the forward strand.
GCAGATAAGGATGTTTTTTTCTTTTCTATTAGTGAGGAAAGTAAAACTAAAAATTTAGCTAACTCTCCAAGTACTTATAATCAGTTGGAGCCTGATTCTATATCTGTAAGATGAAGTAAGCTTGTTATTCATCTCTGAATTATTACAAGGCTAAAATAAGACAGTGATACTACATATAAATTAACTGACAGCAGACAGTTCAGCAAGTGATGTGCGTAAATGTCATTGTAATGGTTAGAATAGTGGTGCACGATTTGAATCAGAGTCTCTCTGACTTGGAAGTCCCTTTTACCTTCAAGTGATATTTTTCAATAAAACATGATTTTGGTGTTATAAGATGTGGAGATGTCATTTAAATTTTCATAAGAAACAAGAATGGTTATATATAAATTATACTCATTCTAATAGAGCTGTTGTCTATAGTACTACCTTATTAAAAAAAACTTTTAAAAGTTTTACAATTAGATGTATCTGTGGTTAAATATGCTTCACCTGAATTTCAAAAAATGAAGATTCACTCTTAAGCTACTGAGTATGGCCTAATGAATTCTTAGTGAAGTACAAACTTTGCAAGTCAAAATGTGCTCTCATTCTTTTTTATTTAATATCAACAAATTAAATGTTCAAATCATGAATATTAAAACATCTTTAAAAAGAGATGACTTTTCTAAAATAGAATACCACTTGAATCATACTGATGACCCAAAATAGTCTACCGTTTTTTTTTTTTTTTTTTTTTTTTTTTGGTAAATGGAGGTTGATTGATTTGCACTGACACATAAAAATTGCACACGCTGATCTGAATAGGTAATGAACACAGATGTGTACTTAACATGAACCAACTGCCCTTTGGTGTCTTATGTTTCCAGGGTGTATTTTTTATGAATCCACTTCTCTTACTTATCTTTCCCTGCTTCTACCTTCACAGAAACATCTGTGACAGGCTTTGCCAATTCCCTCTCTCTCTCTCTCTCTCTCTCTTTCTCACACACATAATACTAATAAAGAGAATGTTCTCATTTCTCTCTTTCCTCTCTGTAAGAGTCAATAGCAAGTGACACACAGAATTCTTTTTCAGACCCAGGTATATACTGAAATCATTCTCCTAATATTTTAGTATTACAGTTTATAAAACAATGCAGAAGGAGCTTTAGTATCAGGAGTTGGTGATTTGGGGATGGAAGCTGAGAAGCAGGAAGACCTGCAGTCAGCAAGCTGGAGACTTAGTCAAGACAATAAAGAGTTCCACTTTGAAGGTGAAGTCTGGAGAACTTGGAGACCCGAGGCTATTGCTCTATTCTGAAAGTTTCAAACTTTTGACCCAAGAAAAGCCAATACTCCAGCCTGAGCCTGAATATAGAAAAAGATCAGCCCTGCTCAATGGTCAGGTAGGACAAGTCCCATGCATTCAGACTTACTGTTTTGTCCAGGTCTTCGGCTGCGCACAAGAATCCCACCACTCGAAGGCCATTCTGCTGAACCCAGTCTGACAATTCAAGTGTTGATCTCATCCAGGAACAACAGACACTCCTGAACTAATGTTTGCCAAATATCTGGGTACCCCATGGTCCAATCCAGTTGATACATAAAATTAGTCATCAAGATGTTAAAACTTATTTTCATCAAACATTTTATGTTTAGATTATTGTAAACTTACATGCAGTTATAACAAATAATTTCTCAGGAAGTTAATATTGAGAAACTGGCCTTACCAGTTCCTCAAAATGATGACTTCTTTGAGAGAAACAGTATAATGTTGCAAGCAGAATATGGGCACCAAAACAGTGAAATTAAGGATATTTCTTTCAAATAATTACCCTTTATATTATATTTTTAAACCATATCTAGTTCAATCCTCCTACCACACACCCTAAAACCCCTGACAATTGTTAATTCATGCTCTTTTTTTTTAAATTTATTTTTTATTTTTACAGACTGCATTTTGATTCATTGTACACAAATGGGGTGCAACTTTTCATTTCTATGGTTGTGCATGATGCAGATTCACACCATTAGTAATCATACATGTTCATAGGGTAATGATGTCTCTTGGTTCACTATCTTTCATACCCCCCCTCATTTCCCTCTACATAATCTAAAGTTCCTCCATTCTTCTCTCACTGCCTAGACCCCCTTATGTATCATCATCCACTTATCAGGAAAAACATTCATCCTTTCGTATTTGGGGCTTGATTTATTTCACTTAGCATGATGTTCTCCAGTTTTATCCATTTATCTGCGAATGCCATAGTATTATTCTTCTTATGGCTGAATAATAGTCTATTGTCTATATATACCACAGTTTCTTTACCCATTCATCTGTTGCATAGATGAGATCAGACAGCATATAACTTTTTAAAATTCTTTTTTAAGTATTAACTTTTCCTTTTTATTTTTTATTTGTTCTAATTAGTTACATATGACAGTAGCATGCATTTGTGACTTTTGATAAATCGTACATAAATGGAGTATAATTTCCCATTTTTCCAATTGCACATATTGTAGGTTCACACTGGTCATGCGGCCAATACCCAGAGATCAGCTGCCAGTGAGACTCAAGCACATAACTTTTTGCTACAAGTTTTTTTTTTTATATACCTGTATAAGTATCAATTTTTCTTCTTTCTTCCTTCCTTTCTTTTCTTTCTTTTTAGTAGAATATTGTCCTTAGAAAAGACCTACCATAGTTTATTCACCAATTGCACGGCAGCTGGAAGTTTTTTCCCAAACTTTGGCTACAACAAATAAGGTTGACACAAATATTTGTGGAAGCATAAGTTGTTGTTTGGGATAAATGTTCAAAAGTATGCTTCTGAGACATGGCAGTCCTACACATTTTTTCTAACAACTTATAGACTGTTTTGTAGAAGGGTTGTACAGTTTTACATTCCCACCAGCAATGTGAGGACGATCCAGTGGCTGTACTGTCACCAGGATTTCATGATGTCCTTTTTTTTGAGTCCTGAGGCTGTGACCACTTAGCCTAATACCTTAGGGAGGAGTGTCTTGTTTTGGCTCAGATCCAGAGGTTTCAGTGTATGAGTGCACCTAAGGCAGCACAGGACGTGGTGGAGTGTGTGACAGAGGAGCTGTGTTAATCTCATGGCAACCAGGATGACAAGAAAGGATGGGGGTCACTCCAAAGTCCTAACTCCTTCCCAACAGGCCTCACCTCCTGAGGGTCCCACCCTGGCTCAGTCGCCAATCACAGCACAGACTGGGCCCAGTCCATCACCAATGGACCTTTTGGGTCTCCCTGACCTAAATCTCTGAATCTCACAAGCATTAGTGGCTCATTGTGGCTTTATGTGCATTTCCCCAAGAGCTGATGATGTGTAAAGTCTTATCCTGAGCTTGCATGCTGCTTGTATGGCACATCTGGCCAAAGTAGCTTTTGCCCAAGCTCTGATTTGAGGTTTGAGAGCTCCTTGCAAAGTCAATGTATCAGGCCTGTGTTGTATATGTGATTTTTAAATGTTTTTTCCACTTCATAACTTGTATTGTCATCCTCTTAACAGGATCCCCAATAAAGCATTATTAGTTTTGATGCTATTCAATTTATCAATGTATCAATCTTTCCTTTTAAGCACTGTGCTTTCTGTGCCAAATTTTAAAATTCCTTTTGTGATCTCCATATTCCAAGGATTTTCTCTTGTTGTTTCTTTCTTCTAAGAAATGTTCAATTGTACATTGTACATTAAAGTCTCTAAGCCATTTGAGTTTCTTTTTTACAAAGCATGTTATGTAAGTTGACAGTCATTTTGTAAAGTGAACTTTATGTTTTAAAGCAGTTTATGTTTGCAGCAATGTTTTCTTAACCTATGTATGCTCAGTCATTCTATTACAATTTGTTGAAAGAGCTTTATTTCCTCTATTGAATTGCCTCTGCAACCTTGTCAGAATTCAGTTTGTGTAGATATATTTCTTTGTTTTTTTTTTTTTTTTTTTTCCCATTCATGTTTGTCTAAGAGGGATATCTATCTTTCTCCTAGAAGACACAGTTTAGATGACAACAGGATCATGAATCTAGACCTGGTTTGGACTGACATCCCTCATTTTACTCTTCCTCTTCAAAATTGTTTTAGCCAATTCAATTCCTTTATCTCTCCCTAAGTATTCTTTGTATGTGTGACTGTAGATGGTACTGAACTTTTGAAACATTGTGCCAATGTTCATTGCTCGCATCTGGGCTGCTGTGGTTTGGATGGAGAGTCCCCTAAGAATTCATGTTTTGGGGTGTGGTATGAACCCTTCGTGGGGTGGGGTGTGAGAGTAGTTCATTGAGCCCTACCCTTGGACGGGATTTAAGAGATTCCTATAAAAGGATTGTTGTAAATGAGCAAGCCTGGCTCCACCCACTTCTTACTGCTTCCTGGTTGGTCACAGAACAACTTGCTCTCTGGTGCTTCCATCAAAATGTGACACAATCCACTGCCTTCATCAGAGGCCAAACTCATGAGGCCTCTTGATCTTGAACTTTAAACCTCCAAAACAGAGTTTTTTAAAAAAAAACCTCTTTCTCTTCTGAAATAGGCTTCTATTAAATTTTTACAGTGACAAAAATTTAAGCCATAGACATATGTTTGGTTTCGTATTTGTCTTTATCTTATCATCTTGCTAAAGAGAAGTTTGTAACATTCAATGCATATGTGGAAAAGAAGTAAACATTTTAAATCAATAATAAATTATCAGTTCAAAGGATTTTGATTTGTTTTTGTAGATTTCTTGAAATTTTGCTATATAGAAAATTAGGTCATCTGCAAATAATGACCATTTTTTAAAATCTTCCATTGCACTCTGAATGTGTTTTACACTATTTTATTATTATCGCATTGGCTAAAAATTCCAGAACTATATTGAAAAAGAATAGAAAGAGTGAATATGTATGCTGCTTTTCCAATGATAGGAGAAAACCTTTCAGTATTGAATAATTTTATTTAAGTATTTTTGAATCTTCTATTGCTTATGTGAGGCATTACTTTTTTTTTTTTTTTTTTTTTTTTTTTTTTTCTTTGCTGAGCCTTTCCATCTTTCTCTTTTGTTTCAGGGATACTGACGATGTTTCCTCAAAGCTTCTCATGGTGGCTGCATTGACGTCTTTATCAAGCAGCTGCAACCTTTCTGTCTTCCTGGTGCTGTCATCTATTTGTGACTCTTAAACCTTTAATTTAATTCTAACAGTTTTTTCTTGTTCTTGATGATTTTCAGTTGGAATCTAGACATTTTTATGTCATTTCATGAGACTTTAGTTCTGGTTTAATTTTGTTTTGTCTGGTTTTCTGAGACAAGGCTCAGCCAGGTGACGTGGGTGTGCTGCCTTCTCCTACCAGGGGTGTTGGTGCTCTGGCTCCTCAGCTGGCCTTCCGACCGAGAGCCTGGGAACTCCTCACTGCAACTCTCCACAGGGAAGTGCCAGCTCTCCACAGGGTCTCCAGGGCGGCCATGATGGTGGCTGCCACAAACCTCCCTCTCTCTAGGCTGTACATTTTCTGGTCATTGGTTGGAGACAGTAGGCTTTTGCTGGTGTGTGTGTGTGTGTGTGTGTGGGTGTGTGTGTGCATGTGAATACCAGTGTTTTGGGGTTATGGTTTCTTCATGTTCAAGACTGAAATGGCTGAAATAGGAGAACATCTGGAGATTTATAACAATGGTATTCCACGGAAGCCGCCTCTCCATCTTTCAGGGTCATTTAAAAAATACATTTTCAGGGTTTTTAGTTACACTTATCAAGAGAAATATGAAAGAACACACAACAATAAACTATTCTAAGCATTGAGATCTCTTATGATCCCTCTCTCTCAATACTTCTCTGTCCATATGTACCATCTGTAGCTATTGACAGATCATTTGAATTCTTTATCCATAACCAAACTTATCCACAGAGAGCAAGACTCATAACAACATCCACATCTTCACTTATATTGCAGCTACACTTTACCATCAGTTTTTATAGGGAAGAGTCTGCCCTTACATAGAGGTCAAATGCGACTTTTAACTTTATTTATTTTTAAATGTGTGTGGATGTTTTAATATAGCTTTGTTTTACATATGAAATTAATGAAAAGTTGATTCAATTTGGAATATAAAATACACACTAGTATACTGAATATACTACATATATTAAACATATATGTATATATGTATATAATATATATATGTATATATAGGTTTTGCATACCTCAGTTTGGTTTCAGAAATTACAATGTTCCAAAATATCTTCAAATTTTGAGGGAGAGAGAGTGGAACTTGAGGCTGCATTTCAACTGAAAAAGAAGTTCTAAACCATTTCCTCTCTTTCTTCTTATCTAGTGATACAGTTCCATACAACAAAGTACAATAAAAATCATTTTTAATAGAGTATACTCTTTATTTCATCATTATAATAGAAAAGAGACGCTGAAGGAGCGGTGGAGATAATCACAGGTGATTGACAACCAAGTATCATAAATTAGATAATGGGTTGTGCTATCAATCTGCTCATCAGTTTAGATTTGGGAGGACAAAAATGGCAAGATCCAAATGGGCATTGAGAAGTCAAGCTACCTGGGAGGCATCATGGCCTGTGGAATGTGTTCCATGAAGGGCATTCTCATCATCCAAATAGGAAGATAAGACTCTTGGCATTGAAGAAAGCGCTTCTGAGATATTTGTTTTCAATTGTCAGCCCTACATTGTGTTACACTTAGGAAACCAAAAGGTAAGTGGAAAAGAATCACTTGGAAGCCAGGCGTGGTGGTGCACGCCTGTAATTCCAGTGACTCAGGAGGCTGAGGTAGGAGGATCTTGAGTTCAAAGCCAGTCACGGAAAAATGCAAGGCTCAAAGGACTCAGTGAGACTCTGTCTCTAAAATCAAATACCCAAATAGGACTGGAAATGTGGCTCAGTGGTCAAGTGCCCTGAGTTCAATCCCCCATATCCCTCACGCCTCAAAAAAAAAGAACCCTCTTGGAAACTTACAGATACCAGGTCAAAAAAGTTACAACAAAGGAAGCTTTTATAACAGTCATGGCACATGCGGGTTGTGCAGCTCTGAGTCCGTTGTGGGCAGCCAGGGCACTGGGTTGTCTTGGCTTGCTGCACTGGGAGGGACAGTTTGCTGAGGACATTGGTGACAGAAGAGGAACTCTTTTTGGAAGGCACAGGGAGTCCACCGAGTCATAGGTAAGCTTCAACCTCTCTCTCTCAATTAGTATCTTGAGAAACATATAGACCATATGCTCATTTAAAATTATGAAACATTTGCATACTAAAATAATTAAGAAAATGCAAATAGGCAAGTTGACAATTCCCTGCCAAATTGTAAGATGACATCAACTCTGCTGACCAAGAGATGGAAGTCATGAAGAAATAATAAACTGAGATGAACTCAGGTGAAGAAAGGCAAGCAACTGAAGTATAGAGCGTGAACACACTCTTCACTCATAACTGAGTCACTACCAAGCAGAATCGATCCTTCCACGATAGCCAGTGAGTTGAGGAAAAAACTTGAAAAGTTTTGAAATGAGAATGAATGAGGAAAAAGAGAATGATTATAAAAAATGATAGTTATCCAATAGAGATAGAATTACGAATAAACAGAAATTCCAAATGATAGAAGCAGAAAGTAACAAAATCAAAATAATGTGAATAAAAATAACAAATCAAGATATAGATGGAAGCATTTCCAAACTCTGTGCATATTGATAATATATAATGATTTATAGATGATAGTTATGGTGTATTATAATATCACTATAACATATCATTTCATACATATAACCATCTAAGGAACAGACACAATTCAAAAGGAAACACAACAAATATGCAAAAATGTTACTTTGTACTTAACTAATTTGAGAAATCTATTTCAATTTGACAATAAAGAAGAAAATTATAACAATGCTTACATATAAATAGAAGCCTTAATTTACAAAGGAAAGATAGCACAGAAGTGTTTTGCAACATTAAACATCAAGACACAATAGAACATTATAACAAAGTGTGAAGGGAAGAAGTTGGGACTGAAATTCTCTAGAATGATTATGCAGAATTTTCATTCAAAGTTATTTGAAAGTTACTCTCAGATATCTAAGATTTAGATAATGCATTTCTATGTTTATCGTAAGAAAATTCCTAGGGAATATAATTGCAATTTAAGGAATGGGAAAAATAGAGTTTCAAAGGGAAAAGTGAGTAGTAAAAACTAACTCATAGGGCTAGAGTTGTGGCTCAGTGGTAGAGTGCTTACCTGGCAGGCATGAGACTGTGGGTTCGATACTCAGCACCATATATAAATACAAAATCCATTGACAACTAAAAAAAAGTTAAACAAAAATCTGTTGAAAAGAAAAAACGGACTCATAAATACTTACAAAACTTTGCATTAATGTCAAATGTTGAATTATCATTAAAATGTACAAAGAGGTGGGCTGGTGATGTGGCTCAATAGTAGAGTACTTGATTAGCATGCAGAAGGCACTGGGTTCCATCCCCAAGTACTGGAAAAAAAAGTCTGATGGGTTATGGTAGGAGAAAACTTATACAACTACATTGGGTTTGGTGAATGGCTCTTGGCTAAATTGACATTTGAGAATATTCATGCGAATGGAAGGCTGAGGGAAGGGAAATGGAAGGTGTGCGAAGTTGAAGGACAACTTCAGCACCTCATAGGAGGAATGCTGGACTCAGCTGCTGTCCAAAGTTAAACACATGAGCTAGCACATCAAGAGCAATGATGTGGTCTACAGCATTGTTCATGTTACAGCCAGCTCAGAATAGAAAAACATGGCAACTCTTTCATCTCTATCTTTCAAATCTCATGCAAATTTTCTCTATGACCAACTCTAACTTGGAGAATAGTGGAAAGATAATTTTTTGGAAATACTCCAGCATAGCTACGTTGGTATAGTTTGAAAGTGCTCTGGGTGAACAGCACCATGTCCTACTCACCCATGTAAAAGTATATGACACATCCTGAAATACCCTGCTCAATGCCGTAAGTGTTGTCCACCTGGACTCACAACTGTGTTATTAAAAGGTCATTCTACCCATCTAGCAGGATAGCTGCTTAAGAGTGATTAAGAAAATGGTAAATTCCACAAGCATGGAATTCTATTGGTGCATTAAAACATAATTTGCCACAAGAAGGTTCCTTGGTTGGAAGCAGCACAGTAGGATATAACATGGTGAAGAACAAGGCCCCTCATTAAGGCATTCTAGACAAGAAAGATAGTTTTAACATTCATGAAATGGTCTTCTTCAGTAAGAAAAGGTGCCATCCTTTCTAGAATGTACAAGGCCCAAGAAAATCAACATACCCTCAAGTGTTCAACTGATTCCCAATGGGAAATGGTGACTAACGGGGTTCTCAGTGTGGCTTTTGTTGTTTGTACTTTGGGCCTTAAGGAACAGTTGTAACCATCCATTTTGCATGCATGGAAATCCATGTGGCTTAGCTCATGGAAAATTCCCATCCCTTCTGCCATGGTCAATTTGTCTGCAACTTCCTTGATTAAGGATGGAGGCTTCTGAAAAAAAGAGGCTGACACTTACCAAACTTTATCTCCTCTATCTGATTATTAAGATCCTCAACTGCCGTGATAAGTCTTTGGTGAACTTCCTATGGCAGACAAATATTTTCATACTCTGGGGCAATTTGAAGAGCTTTATTGATTATTTCCTTAGACTAACCTATCTCCAGTTATACAACAATGTTCCTTCTTACTGCCTGATCTTCTTGCCAAACCATTAGCTACAGTTCCTGAATCAGGTCTATATCTCTGTCTCTGTGCCTATCAGGGAAAAATGAGCCTTCAAGTGTGTACACTACTTGAACTTCTGTTCATCCCCCAAGATTTCTGTTCAGTACAATGAACCACTTCAGAATGAGGCTGTAGTTCTCTAGTCATGCACTTAGGTGGTGAAATGTACCTAGAAGAACCATTTATGAATCAGAATCTAAATATTTCCTTCCTCAAACTACTGGTTATAGAGAATTCCCCATGACGTCATATGTGTTGGTTGAGAGAGGATCAGTACAGCAGGCACAGAGGTCCTGGAGACCTGGGCCCACTCATTGTGTTTCAGAGACTCCTTCAGCTGGTCTCAATTCTACTTATAGATAGAAGCAATTAAGCATGACCAATTTTTGCTTTAGACATAAATTTTTCATGATGACTTGGTAGTTCAGCTCATGGTCCATAATCAGTCTCTATTGGAGAAGTCAGAGCCCTTTTTCAAAGGGGAAAACTTATGTACAGATACTGTTACAGTTCTGATCCAAATTGAAAAATTCTGTGTTTTAATTTACCTGTGAGGACCTGCAATGCACATTTCCTATTTGCCGCCAACGTTTCAAACATGGTAAGATCTTCCAATTCTAAAATCCAAGTGGCAGTACAACTATCGTAACATTTTGGAACTTGCTGAAAAACCTAATTTTGTTTTGGAACCCAAGAGAAACTGTAGCCTCTTAGGTTACTCTGTAATTGGGTAAGAGCAGCACACTCAAATGAAATGCATGGTCTTAATGTCCAAAAAAAGAAAAAAAAAATAGTCATTATATCTCTTTTTTTTCAGTGGAAGAGAGACCAGATGGAGCAGATGGAGAAAACTTGTCACTCAGCTTAAGTTGTATTGTATGCCACAGATCACTGAGACCCTAGAAATGTCATGTACCTGAATTTTTATGAAAAAGGTTTTTGAGGATTGGCTTACATATGCCTTACCATGCTTACCAGGATACGTTGCTGCTTCCTTTCTTACCGGGTTTAGTTACACGAAATAATCAGTGGACTAGTGTGGATAATTTTTGAAAGAAAAGGTGATTGACTCAGTGCAGACTAGGTTATGGCATAGAGGTGGAGGATGAAGATGATCTTGAAGTCACATTGTGGAGGTATGTTATTGTCCATGGTTAGCTCAAAGCAAAGGATTTCTGATGGTCTTTATTAACATATTTAGTCGATCATTCCCTGGTCAGATCAAGAGCTGTGTATCAAATTATGCATGCATGCACACATGCATTCACACCCCTAAAACATCCATAATATACATCCAAACAGTGAGTACAATCACACTGGTAAGTTTGTGATATTATATTGCTCTTCTGCAAACACTTCTGTCTTTGATAGAGGACAAATAAGAAATTTAAATGGACACATGGTGGTAATCAACATGCTTACATTTGTCAGGTCCTATGTGACACAGATCTCTGATATACCTCCAGAAGTGGAAATGCTGTTGGCACATTATTTTGAAAAGTAGTGACTTACTTTGCCTTTTCTACCATAATGGCTCGATGTAGGAATTCTGCATTTGCCAATCATGATTATTTCAATTATGAATTCTAGAATCATGGTGTTTTTAGTCAATGTTTGTATCACCGTGACAAAAATCCCTGACAAAAACAAGTTAGAGGAGCAAACGTTTCTTTAGGGCTCACTGGTTCAGAGGTTCAGTCCTCGGTGATCCAACTCCATCTCTCTGACCTGAGTTGAGGAAGAACATGATGTCAGAAATGTATGGTGGAGGAAGTTGCTCATTTCATGAAGCAAAGAGAGCTTGAGAGTCATACACAAAATATGGACCCTAATGGCATCCCCCCAGCAGGGGTTAATTATGTTAAGGGTCTCATAAACATACCACCTCTGAATATTCCTGCATTAACAGGAGCTTTTGAGGGTACCTTATATCCAAGTCATAACACAAGGGAAATAAACATACTAGCCATGGGCAATGGGAGATGGTGATACTCAGAAAATGGGGATACTTTTCTTCCCTCAATTTCTTCATTCTCTCAGTACTTCTGTTTAAATATCAAAGGAAAGAATTTTGTACCCTGGTTACATTGACAGTTATATCACCATCAATGAGTCTTTAATATGCCAACCAAGCCATTTTAAATTTTACATAAGTTAATTATAGAAGAAAAATTTATCTACATATTGACACAATTCTACAAATTTGCATGTCAGAATATCTACATTTATTAGATTAAATATCCTTCTATCATCTGCCTCAAATTTATAGGCACTTACTCATTATTTGAGCATCACTCTCTCTGTATTAGAACTTTTTTATAATTCAAATTAAAGCAGAGCCTGAATATAGACTTTTTGTCCTAAGACACTATGTTAGTTAATTTAAAGTCCTTTCCTCGTCATTGCTAAGTGCTGTAGTGTGACATCCATTCTCCAAATGAAATGTGACTTTGCTGGATAAACTCAATTAAAGCTCAGGCATTAGATAAGTTAAACAGAGAATTGGACCAATCTTTACCAATCTACTTTTAAAAATACAATAAGTATTTCAAAATGAAGCGGTCATAAATTATACTGGAAATATCTTAGTAAACTTGGATTGAAATCTGAATCAATTACTCTATGTAAATTTCTATTGCTTAGAAAGCAACATTTGTTTCTCCTGAGTATTGAACCTTTTGTATACTTTTAATAAATGAAATCAGAGAAATATTTTGTTGTCTTTCACTTTTAAAAATATTGCCAATTTTATAATATTAGTTGTTAAATATCTAGTATAAAGATTAGCAATGTGAGATTGGCTATAACCTGAAAACCCTTATAAGAAATGTCAAACAATTCTCTTGAATATTTTTTAAAATGACTTAACGTTTTCCTCATCTATCAAGACTCCATCTTTCCCTTGGTGATTCCTTTATTTACTTAATCACTAAACGCATTTTTGTATCTCTCTATGATCAGTGTAAGAAATGATCTGGATAAACAGGGTGATTAAGCTTGTGAAGAGAGACGAAGAAAAATTTGGTCCTATATAATAAGTGCTTTTCTGGTGCTATACAGGAAGTAAATATTATATGTACATGCATTATATATATAATGAATATTATATTATACTAGAGAGGGACAGAGCAGAAAGAGAGAGAGAGAGAGAGAGAGGAGAGAGAGAGAAAGAAGAAGGCATCTAGACCAATCAGGAAACTGGGGAAGCAGTGGAATCATAGCATTACAATTTAGAGGAACCCTTAAATGTAGCATAGAATCCTTTATTTTGCAGTAGCAATAACTAAGAGAACTTGACTTGACTTTCCCAGCACAAATATAACCAAAAAGATATTGTAATTCGAATTAGTATTTGAGAATCTAATAAATCTGAATTCAAATTCCAAGCCCAAATGCTCTATCCATGTGAGCCTGGAATTCAGTTCCAACTTACTGAATGGGGATAATAGTAATCAACAACCTCAATGGGGCTTTGTTGTGAAGGAACATGAAATTAAACACTCATTGGGGATCCCATATATTATTTTATAGGGTTGTTGCTAGAATTCCACAAATTTGTAGTTGTAAGGTTCTTATTATGTAGTCTTGAAAGGATTTATTTAGCTGCAAGGTATTCTTAGTATTTTTTTTATTATTAGTGTTGGGATAATTTGTTATACCATGTGATCCTATTTAATTTCTATTTCATGCAGAAAGCAGGGAATCTATGGCCTTAGAGAATATTAGGACAAAAATTGATAGATGTGTTTTTAAATTTTAAGTTCCTGGATTTTTCAGTTCCTTTTGGAGAAGTAGCTGAGTCTCAGGCTGAGGAGACAAATCTATCACAGGAAGACTCCGGAACATTGTGTAGTGCTCAAAAGTGAGAAAGAGCACAAAACCCAAAAGAGAACTAAAACTACAACTAAAAACCTGCAATAATGGAGATATTTCAGAGGAACACAGGAAGAGACTCATAATACAGCATAACAATGTGAGCCAAAAAAGAAATGATAGAAAACCTATTACAACCCAGCTGTAAGTACCCTTGGCTTCCCACTTCTTTCTCTGGAAGCCTTCTTCTCAGTCCATTCTGGTTCCTCCTCCCTCATGTCTCCAAACTCTAACTTTCTATGACCTCAGTGTCTAAGTAATATACCCCTACACGTTCTTTTTACAATAAATTCCTTTGTATTGTCTTTAGTACTCCTGGATTTACAACCCACACGTTCTTTGTGTACAAGTAATTCCCCAAAATCTCTCTCTCTCTCTAGAACTCACTTCTGGGTTTCTGGTCTCATGTGTCCAATGGGCTGACTTAGCATTTTCACTGGGCTGATTAACAGGGATCCTAAGCTTAATGCATCACACACAAAATTTCTCTCACAAGTTTTACTGGTCATTGTTATTGGCCACTCTATTCTGATTGTTATTTAGGCCTTGATTCTGAGAATGTTGCTTTTCTCCATTCTTTCTCTTATGTACCACATAAAATTCTTTCCACCTTATGTTTTAAAAATACTCAGACATAGAGAACTTCTTTCCTCCCCGACCTCTCCTACTTTGGCACAAGTCATAATTCTCTTTCATCTGGATGTTTTCAGTATTTTCCTGTTTTTTTTCCTCTCTGATTTTTTGTTTTATGCTTAGTCATCTTTGATCTATGCTCAGTGCATCATCTTTGGTGATGTAGTCACATAAACTTAATTATATATATATTTGTGTCAAAATTCCATCAGGTCTTCAATTCTGCTCTCAATGCCTGCAATAACTTTCCTCTTGAGAGTGGCAATATAATATTTCTCTTTCAAAGAAGGAAATTACTGTGCATTCAACTGTAGTTTCTTCCTGCCTCCAAGAAGAGACAGGTATTAGATTGCTCTTATTAATTACTCTTCCACTCATCTGACCTTTAAATGTTTTATGCTTTTAAAGTTTGTTAATTTCCAATCAACATGAACATTCACAGTAAAATGAGGTTATGAGGGCCTTCACCTACTCAGTGGATGAACCCTTTGGTATGGACTAACTGGGTGGTAACTATAGGCAGATATGGAGTGGCTGGGGGAGGTAGGTCACTGGGGGTCATGTCTTTGGTTTGGCAAGTGGAACTCTCTCCTCGCTTCCTGATTTCCATGTCCTGAGCTGCTTTCCTCTGCCACATTCTTCCACCATAATGTTCTGCCTCATCCCAGGCCCAGCTATGGAATCAGAAGACAATGAACAGAACTTCTGGATCCATGAACTAAAATAAACTGTTTCTCCTTTACGTTGTTCTCTTCAGGTCTTTTGGTCACAGCAATGGAAAGCTGACGAAAACAGTTATGAAATACTAAATGACATATATCCTTCTCTTCCCCCTTTTACTTGTAGACGATTCACCTTAGATTAGACTGATGCTCACAATAATTTCATTATTTCCATAATATATGGCAGTAATTACATCATGTCCAGTAATTTCATCAGTATGGGGGTGCTTTTGGCAGATCTGAAATTACTCTCTTCATGGCATAGACTTCTGGACACTTTGGTGAACTCTTTTAGATATCTCACAGATTACTTACCATAGGCTATCCCAAACTGCAATTTAAAAATCTTTGAAAGTTTCCACTTGTTTAGTATTCCTGCATTTGTATATGTTGAGATATTTTAAGTTACAAATTACATTCGTCTAGATTTCTGAAGGCAACAGCTGTTTATGAAAAATATAAAAGAAGAAAGAAGTGTAAGTATTTTTGTATAGGGAGGATTGTTTGAGTATGGTTAAAATTAACTGAAGTTTCTCAACTGGCAAACTGGATGGATGAATTAATTTGTTTGCTCTAAAGTAAAACGAAGTCTTGACCAAGCAAAACAAAACAGAACAAAAACAAAAACAAACTAATAGTAGTTTTAACTTGGGATTGAGTTTCTATATTTTCTAATAAATTTTTACAGATTACTTATTACTGAATGAAACAAAAATATTGCTTATTGTGTGGCTATCAATTTGCTACAAAACGTTAACTCTTTCCAGATCTACTTTATCCGTCTTAGTAGGTCATATATGTTGTTATGCTAATCATTCACTTCTAAAATGTTTCCTTATGAAGTAATAATGTGCTTCCATTAATTTGGTTTGAAATTAACTAACTTTAAAAGCATGAAGAAGTTTTAAAGGTGAGCTGAGTGGAAGAATGCTTATATGAGGGCAATCTAAGACCAGTCTGTTCTTAAAGCCAGGAAGAAACTACAGTTGAATACACAGTAATTCTTTCTTTGAAAGAGAGACTTTACTGATCTCAGTTATTATGTTATAGGACTAGAAGAGACTCTTTATTTTGTCAAATGATTTCATTTTCTAGATGACAAAGCTGTTGTTAAAAGTGGCTGCTCAAATATCAGTTTGTATCTTTGAGCACTGCAATATATTTTGGCTTTACATACTTATGGTTTTTCTAAATTATGCCTTTTTTCTTCCTTGTTCAATAGCCCTTGCTATAGACAATTAAAGAATTCTGATTTTAAGAGCACATTTTCATTTTCCATGATACTTGTACCAGAAAGTAAATCACTAACTAGTATATTTTGAAAAATTTACACACGAAATCAGTGAAAGAAACACAAGAGATTGTGATATTTAGCTATCGAGTAACCAAGTATAAACCACTGTTAAGTTTATTTTTAAAGATTTCTTTAGGTCTTAATTTTAAATCAAACTGAACTAGGATGGTATGCATTATTTTATAATTTTTTGAATCTCTGATGTATAAAATTTTCAGTCTAAATTCCTGATATTTCTTAAAATTTATGCTAGAGTATAAGTAATTTTATTACATAACTTTGGTATCATTTTTTTGTCCTTCTGTATGTAGAAATTAGATGCCTGACAAGTCTTTGGAATCAATAGACAGTTATTGGATACATGAGAAAATAATGACTAATATATAAATTAATAGTACATTAATACAATTAATAGTACTTTAGTACAATTAATAGTACATTGTCAGTCGCACAAATAATTTTATTGAAACAATAATTTCTATACAACAAATGGGTTACATGTCTCTGTCTAAAAATATTTATACATTTTTTGTGTGTGGCAGGGATTGAACCCACAGCCTTGTGCATGTGAGGCAAGCACTCGACTAACTGAGCTATTATCTCCAGCCTAGAATATATCTGTTTTAATAGAGAAGTAACCCATTTTGTTAGGCATTGACATTTGTAGGAATGAAGCCTTTTACACATTGGTCCAGTGCAGTGTCAGTGTCAACAAGCATTTATCTGGCATCTAGAGTCTGTCCAGCAGAGTGCCTGTTGGCTCTTTGTGATGGCTGTCTGACAATCCCAGGGGAGAAGAAACAGAAAACTCAATATCTTGACAAGTAGAGCTATGTACTGCCTAAACAAAACAATTCTCTGCTCTTTGTAAACATGCCTTTTGTTCATTCAACAACATTTATTGATTATCTACCATGTGTCAAGTATTACTGATAAGGTTGTTGAGTGATATTTTATCTATTTTAATTCATAGCCTATTTTTTAGAATCACAGTAAGCACAAAAAAGAAAAATTGCTTACTCAATTTTTCTACTTTTTCATTAACTATATTTTGCTTATTTAACTAATAATTATTAGGCAACTTCTGTTATATGCCAAATGTCACGTAGGCACCAGATATACATCAAAAAGTGAAGAGACAGCCTATGGTGAGTATATATTTCATTCCAAAAGAGGATATAGACATTAAACAATACACACCACAAACAGCTAAGCTATAGATAATTTCAGATGAAGATAAAAGTTCTTCTGTTTTTGTTTTTGTTTTGTGGAATAATGCTGAAGGATTCCTGTAACAATCAGAGAACTACTAGCATAGCCAGATAACATATTTGTCTATTAACAAGCAGTGTAAAATTATGAAACTAAAATTCAAGAGGAGAAGAAAATTCAGAATAAAAACTCAATACTTAGGTCAACTTAAGAAGAAAACACCCAGAGAAGGTATGCAAGGGGTAGACAGCCTGAGCAACCCTTTTGTCAACTGTGCAAGGGCAGGGCATGAATTCAAACCCAAGGCATTCTGAGGAAGAAGAGCAGTCTTACAGTCCTGAAAGTTGTATCCCTCAGAGTACAAAGACTAAGAGACTGAGGTGAACTGAAAGTAACTACTATTAGTAAAAGTGATCATGAATCACCAAGTCTAGATCATTACCAATTGCAAAGAAAATTTCTCTCCAGCGTTAGATCAAATCATCACATACCTCAAATACCCTCTAAGATATTTTCCATATGGTTTCTGTGTCTCAGTATAAAATAAACAGGCATGCCAGGTTACCAGTCAACATGATAGAAAAATTAAGAAAAAGCAAAAAACACTGACTGAAAGGAAAATAGATAATGGCATTGTAGGCATAGACTTTAAAGTGCCTGAGCTATCTGAGCTATTCCATCTTAAAAAAAGATAAATTATTGAAAACTTAGCAGAGTCTTAAAGACTAAAAATATTGAAATTCTATAACTGTAGTGCATTTTAATGCAGGAGAAAGATTTCATAGCATATTAGTCCCAGCTAAATAGAGAATTAGTGAATTGGATAATAAATCAGAAAAAATCACAATGCAACAAACAAAACAGTCCAGTGTAATGGAACAGAGATAAAAAATTGTAGTGATTACAAAAAGAAATACTAATAAAACTAATTTTCAGGAATGTACATAAAAGAATGATACTGAAGAAATAGTCAAGACATAATTGAAGAAAACTTTCTGAAAATGTGCAATAAGTCAAATCTGGGAAATAATCTCTCTACAGGAGAAGCAACACAATGAAATCCACACCTAGCCAGGTAGCAACACTGTGAAGAATGAAGGAGAGGAGAACACACTAAAGAAGCTGGAGAGAAGACACATTACTATCAAGGAGAGCTAGCTGGACAGCTGACAACTGCAACAGAATTTCAAGTCAGTGAAATTAAAGATTAGCTAGTAATTAGCAAAAAATTCCTTTAGAATAAATGTTAAAAATATTGGTAGTTAAAAAATAACAACAGAACATTGTTTATTAGCACACACTAAGGGAAGATATAGGTGTTCTAAGGATAAAGCAAAAACAGGTAGATGAAAAGCAGGTCACGTTAGGAAAAACCAACATTGAAAAGAGAGGAACTATGGGAATCAGTGAATATGGTGAAAGCTGGGTTATCATGCACATGTATGATCAAAGCACGAGGGAAAAGGTATGGTAAGATTCAAACGGACACAAGTAAAGTTAAAGTGTTTGATTTTCTGGGCTTAACCAAGAGGTGACAGGCACAGATTTCTAAACGTCAGGAATGAATGCTGTCCTACTCGGGGTAAGCAGTTCAATTGTGTATGGTTCTTACAAAAAGAAGTAATTTTTTAAAATCCCATTATAAAATAATCATGAAAGGAGAGGTAGTTCTTATGGTTTGGTTATGATCTGTGCCCCCAGATGCAGGAATGTTTGGGGTGATGAATGGAATGTGAGAGCTGTAAGCTATGCAGTTCCTCCTAGTTTCCATGGACTGAGTGGGTGGTAATTCCAGACTGGGGGTCACAGTTCAGGGCATGTGTTACAGGGACCTGCCTTGTAAG
Source organism: Sciurus vulgaris (assembly GCF_902686455.1). Lineage (NCBI taxonomy): Eukaryota > Metazoa > Chordata > Mammalia > Rodentia > Sciuridae > Sciurus > Sciurus vulgaris. The sequence continues at coordinate 10,788,522 of NC_136469.1, forward strand.
AGTGCATCTCCTATGAGCCCTGGCCCTCCCTCCCTCTCTGTGCTTCCTGGCTGCCTGGGTGGAGCAGCACCCCGCTACCATGCCCTCTGCCATGTTGTTTTCCGTCAACTTGGGCCCGTAGCAATGAACTTTGCCCATCTGTACTACAGCTCTGCAGTCATGAGCCAAAATATAATTTTCCTCTTCTTGTTTTTGTTGGGTATTTTGGTCACAGCAATGAAATGCAGACTAACACACAAAGGAAATGATTGTAGCTAGACAAAGGAAAAAAAAAAAATGGGAAGATTGTTAACTTTATCCCAAATAAATCAGTTAATGAACTTAGATGTTAATGAACTAAATTAATGAACTTAGAGGATTTGTTAAATGAAATGTGAACATTAATTGGATAAAAGCTGAAGGTAAGAAGAGGACCTTTCCAAAGGACAATCTAAATACGAGTATGTAAAAGTATGAAGTAAATGTATAGAAAAGGGTGTCACATAAAAATATTCACCCAATTAAAGCACAGGTAGCCATAATAAATGTCAGGTAGATTTTGACACAAGATGTTACTAGACAGAAGAAAAAGCACCCAGAAATGAATTCAGTTTATCACAAAGATAAACCAACAAACTTTCACCTTTAGTTATATTTGTTATGGATTTTTCTATTTTTTTTTTTTCCAAGTATGTTCAATTTTGTTTTTCTGAATGGATATTGTGATGTTAAGCTATAATTTAAGTCTCAATAAACTTAAAAGATTGGTATTTCACTATTCTCTGACTATATTTAAATAGAACTTAATTATAGAAAAGTCACAAATATAAGAAAATCTTTGTGAACAGAGTATATAAAACATGGTGTAAATTAAAAATCATATCAAACATTAAAACACATTGAGCTATATGCTCTTGAAAATAATATGCCAAGACTTATAAGAAATTGAGCCATGCTTTGATATTTCATAATCATAAAAGAAAAAAGGAGGGAAAAATAAATAACAAAAGTAACTGGTAATAAAATATAAAGGTTGGACTGGGTGGTGGCTCAGTGATAGAGCACTCGTCTACCTTGTGTGAGGCCCTGGGTTCAATTCTCAGCACCACATATAAATAAATAAAAATAAAGGTCCATCAAAAACTAAAAAAAAAAAAAAAAAAAAAAACAAAAAAAACCAAATAATAATAAAAAAAGACAAATTAAACAAAGAAATTAGAATAAAGGACCAGTGTATAAGAACATACATTATAAAATTCAAAACAAATATTATATTTTATTTTTTTTTTGAACCAGGGAGTGAAACAAGGGGTGCTTAACTACTGAGCTACATCCCAGGCCTGCTTTTCATTTTTTATTTCGAGACAAGATCCTGATAAATTGCTTAGGGCCTCCTAAATTACTGAGTTGGCTTTGCAATTGTGATCCTCCAGCCTCAGCCTCCTGAACTGCTGGGATTACAGGCATGCACCACTGTACCTGGCAAAATAAATATTTAATGAAATGTGACAAAGTTGAATTTTGGCATCATTTAATGATTAAGCAAATCTACAAACATTTTATGAGATTGTTAAAACATAAAGAACTTGTAAAACAAATGATTAGTGTTATAACTTAAAAAGGAGAAATCTCTTCACATAGTCATGGAAATGGTCAGACGATATTATAAATTATGAAAGTAAATATGAAAAAATATGAAATGGTCAAAATATTATTAAGATTCAAATAAATAATCTGAATAGTTCTACATTTGTTAAAATGAAAAAATTATTGAATTATAATTCAATATTTTATTAAAAATCTTCCCATATTATAACCTCTAAGTTCAGTTAACCTCATGAATACCACCAAATATGTACGGAAGAAATAATGTCAAACGGATACAAATTTTTACTGGCACTAGAAGGAATGAAAGTTAATATACTTCCCAAGATGTTTATGAGACTGGGTAATTCTGAAATAAAAACATGTCAAGGCTATTAAGTAATGAAAAAAATCCAAAGATATCACTCATGAATATATGCGTGTGCTGATTTCAGTAGCTTACAAGAAATAAAGTACATCTCAACAAAACTGAACTTATTTCAGTAAATGCAAGCATAAATTAAACAATTAAAACCAATGTCACTAGTCCTTGTTATATTAACAAAATAAATTGTTTAATTTGTAATCATATCATTACCTTTCATCTCAACATTAATTCATTAAAAAAAACCTTTAAGAATAGAGGTATCACTCACAAAATATATACAGCAAGTAGCAGAATGTTGGCAAGGACAACCAGAGATGGTAAAATTAGGGTTCTCATTTTGTTGAATTTATTGTTAAGTTTTTAAAATTAGGTATAAGCCAGATACAGAGTTATAGGGGTCATAAATGTACTGGAGAGTGATATTTCACCAAGTGAACCTAGCAAGGGATTAGTGCTTGTAACAAGACCTAGAAAAGAGCCTGCAGCCTCTAATCCCCTGTTCTCCCTCCAGTCACTAACCCTGACGGTGACCCTGGTAGTAATACAGAATGCTTTTGTCTGTCTCCATTTTATGTTTTTATATGGAATTACATAGTGAAAGAAGTAGCTATTTTCATTCAACATTGTTTGAAGAATCATGTGTCCCACTGCCTGAAGCCCAAGTCTATTGATTTCCTTTTGATAGCCCTTCGTGTTTTTTCTGTGAATATACTGGGGCATTGAAGAGTTTTACCACCAGTGGGCTTTTGGTTGCCTCCTCTTTGGAGTTAATAGGGAGTACTCTGCAATGACTGTTATTGTCAATGTGTTTGGGTAAGCTGCTTGTGAGTATTTTGTTATTTATATCCTGAGGGTAAACTTCTGGATCATCAGTTATACATATTTCAAATTTAGTGTTTATCATCAAATGCTTTCCAAAACAGCTATATGAATTCGACCACTAATAATGTGGGAACACTCTAATTTCTCCGTATCCTCACTTTCATTTACTACAGTCTGTCTTTTGTTATCTTAGTCATTCATCTGGATAGGGAATAGTGGTATATGTGTTTTTTGTATTTCCCCAATGACTGATACATTTCTGCATTAAAAAAATTATAAGCCATCTGCATGTTCTCTTCAGTGCATTGACACTCTTTTACTAAGTTTTCTTTTGGGTTTGCAGGATTGTTCAAAATAATTTGCAGACATTCTTTGTATATATTTTGGATTTGAGCCCTTAAACATCTCTCACTCTCTGCTTCTCATTTTACTCACTTAATGCTGTATTATCATGATCACTAATACTTGATTCTAATATTTCCTAATTTATCCATTTTTTCAAGTTCCTGGTTTTGTTTGCTTGTTGTTTGTTTTTTTTTGTTTTTGTTTTTGTTTTTGTTTGTGGTGTTGGGGATTGAACTCAGAACACTGTGCATGCTAGGCGAGTACTTTACCACTGAGATACATGTACCTTGCCCCAAGTTTTTGTTTGTTTGTTTGTTTTTGGTCCTATTTAAATTATATTTGGTGCTTAAAGATAATGATTAAATGATTAAATACTGCATAATTGCTCTTAAAAATTTTGGAAACATCTGAAACTACTTTATATGGTGTGAGGTAGGGTTTTTTTCCTTTTTTCTTTTTTTCTGCATGGATATCCAATTAACATAGACTCGTGTTGAAAACGCAGTTCTTGACTCCGTGAGCTATGCTGTCACGTTTTTCATAAATCACATGAATAAGAAAAGTAGGTCAATTTCTGGTCACTATATTCTGTTTCACTTCTCTCTTTTCTACTTTTCTCAAAATACCATATCATCTTGGTTTCTGTAGTTTTAAAGTTAAGTGTACTTATCAGGTTGTGGAAGTTCTCCAAATCACTTTTTTTTAAGAGTGCCTTTGACAATTTTCATGGTGAAATACATTTAAGAACTAGATTTTCAATTTATATGAACATGCACACATAGTTACACTGGCATGTGGATTAATATTTCACCAGTGTACAGATAATTGAGTTTTCCAATCTATAAAAAGTTTCAGCTTTCTGTAAAAATCTTAACTACATCTCAAAAAGATTAGTAATTTTAAGCACAGAAATATTTGGCAATTTTATTTGGTTTATTTCTAAGTAGATGATATTGTTTCTGTTTTATTTTATAGCTCTAACTGCTAGTAAGATATTCAAAGAGGTTGATTTTCATCTCACCATTAATTATAATGTTAAATGAAATTTATTTTAATACTCCAGAGACATTTGAAATTTTCTTCTGAAATTTGTTTAATACTCTTCTTGACAGATTGAAAAAAATGTTTTAAAAAATGATTTTTTTAAGTCATGAATAATTATGAATTTTCCCAAATACTTTCATACATCTACCAACTTTAATGCTTTCTTTTTCAATTAAGGTGATGGATTGCATTGATCATTATCCCAGTGTTAAACTATCCTTGTATTCCTCCAATAATTTATGTATCATATATTGTTATTTTCATGCATTGCCACATTTTATATGCTTATATTCTGCTTAAAATATTTGTGTGTTTTTATGAGAAAAATTATTTTGCAACTATCTTTCTTGTAATATACTTACAGCTTGTAACCATGTTTTACTACCCTTATGAAATATATGGGATAAAAATCTCTTACACAGTTAGAGATGACAATATTTAATCCAGAGAGTGAAGCTAAATTATGAGAGAGTGGAATTAAGGATAAGGATGAACCAAAGAATATTTATTATTTTTAAATGATTCAGCTAAACTGGTGTATGTTTTGTAAAATCTTCTTCTAAGATTTTATCTTTTGGTAGTGAAATAATCAGCAAGATTTATCATTTAAGAGTGGCAGTGATGGCATTATAGGGGAGAGTAAAGAAGCCTTTAATAATAATCTTGTAGACTGATGAATTCATTGAGCAAATAATTATAGGGGAATGATCATTATAATGAACAATGAAAACTAAGATGTGTGGGGAAAAAAGTCTTTGATGTTAAGAATTCCAAGGGATGACTAAGCTTCATGTACATAGAACAAAGGAGTCAGCTGAACACTGTCATTCTGCAGGGTAGGGAATTTCCCACCCAAAGTTCATGAATTTATAAAGGTGTAATAAAAATAATTCAGAAGATGGTTGGTAAGATAGTTTATAGTAGGAAGTGCACAGAATTATATTTCTGGGTAATAAGAGACTATTCAAGATTCTTGGTTTCTATATTTTATTTTTTCCAGAATGTTTAAGGGATAATTGACAAACAGTATTGTATAAACTTAAGGTGTACAATGTGACAATGAAGAAACATGTATATTGTGAAATAATGAGCAAGCTCAATTTAGTTAGCATATCCATTGCATCAAATGGTTACCATTTTGGTTTTGTTTGTGTGAAAACATTTAAGATCTACTCAGTTGTCAGATTTCAAGTATATGATGCAGTGCTGTTAATTATTCAACATGCTGGGCATTAACTTGCCAGAACATTTTCATCTGCTAATTGGAAATTTGTATAATTTGACCACATCTTCCCATTTCCCCATGCCCAAACCGTTGGCAATCACCATCCTATTCTTGATTTCTATAAGCTTGAGTAGTTTAGATTCTACATATTAAGTGGTATCATACAGCATGTCTTTCTTTTGTCTTATTTTGCTTAGCAGAGGGATCTCGAGTTTCATCCATGTTGTCAGAAAGAGCAGGATTTACTTTTTTTCATGATTTATTTTTTATTCACTTCTTTATATATACATACCAGTGAAATATAATGTAGAATGTGATATGGAAATATATTAGATACAATGGAATGTTCAACATTATAAATTTTATATCATATATTCTTTATCCATTCATCCATCAACAGACACTTAAATTATTGCTATGTCTTGATTATGGATACTGAAACTAACACAAGACTGAAAATATCTCTTTTGAGGTTCTGATCTCAATTCATTTAGATAAATCCCCAGAAGTAGAATTGATGCATCTTTTTGTGGAGTTCTATTTTCAATACATTGTGAAACTCCATACTATTTTTCCGTAATGGTTGTACCATTTTCCATTCCTATCAATAGTTCACAAGGGTTCTCTTTTCTCTACATCCTCATCAAATGTTATATTTTGACTCTTTGACAATGGCCATCCTAATGGATATGAGATAATACTTCATTATAGTTTTTGAATTGCATTTACCTGATAATCTGTGATGTTGAGTTTTTTTCATTTAATTATTGGCAATTTATACATTTCCTTCAGAAAAATGTCTATTTAGATGTTTTGCACATTTTTTAATCAAATTTTCTTTATTGTAATTGAATTGACATAAATTCCTTACATATTTTGGATATTACCCCTTTATCAAAATGTTTGCAAATATTTTTTTCTTATTTTAGGTATTTCTTTTCATCTTATTTAATGTTTTCTTTATTTATAGAATAATTTTGATTTGACTTAGTTCCAATTGTCTATTTTTTGCTTTTATTCCTTGTACTTTTGATGCCATGTCCAAAAAATCTTGCCAACACCAACACAAAGTTTCTTTCATCCAATTTATTGGGATTTTTTAATATAAAATGACATTGAATCTTGTTAAATTTTTTTTTCTGCAGCTATTGAGATTATTGCATGATTTTTATTCCATTAAAAATGGAATGATGTATTATATCTATAGATTTATATATAGTGAAACATCTTTTCATACTACAATCAATCTTACCTGATCATGAGATATGATGCTTTAAATATACGATTACATTTGTTTTGCTAGTATTTTGTTAAGAAAATGGATATCTGAGTCACATGGATCTACAGTTTTTTTTTCTTGTAATATTCTTGTCCAATTTTGTATTGGGGGGATGCCAGTCTCTTAAAATGAGTTTGAAAGTATTCTCTCCTCATGAGTTGTTTAAAATGAGTTTGAAAAGATTGTTATATCTTTTTTAATTGCCAGTAGAATTCAGAGGTGAAATTGACCATTTATGGGTCTTTCTCTGTGATTAATAACATAATCCCCTTACTTATTATGGGTCTGTTCAGATTTTCTATTTCTTCACGATTCTAGGTAGGAAGTCTAGGTAGGTGGTTTCTAGAAATTTATCTATTTTTTAAATTTATCCAATGATCTTGTGATATTAATTATGCCTGCAGTATTGTGATTATTTCTGACTTCACTTTTTTGAGTCATCTCTCTTTTTTTGTGTGTTAATCCTGATAAAATTCCTCTTAACTGCTTTTGCTATATCCTATAAGATTTGGTATGTTTCTATTTCTATTTGATTCAAGGGTTTTTAAATTTTTTTCTTTAATTTTATCCTTTGGTTATTCAAGATTATGTCATTCACTTTCCATGTGTTAATGAATTTTCCAGTTTTCCTCCTGTTATTGATTTCTAGTTTTACATTATTGTGACAGCAAAAGACACTTGATATTATTTCAGTCTTTTCGAATTTGTTAAGTGTTTTGTGTCTTAACTGAGGAGCTCTCCTGGGGAATGTTCTTTGTGTGTTTGAAAAGAATGTCTTCGCTGCAGTCCTTGCATGAAATGTTCTACATATCTGTCAGGACCATTTGGTATAGAGTTGCTCAAATCTGCTATTCCCTTATTGATTTTCTGCCTGGATGATCTATCTATTGTTCAAAGTGGGATATTAAAGACTCCTACTGTTATTGTATTGCTATTTATTTCTCCTTTCAGTTTTCTCAGCGTTTACCTTATATGTTGAGATAGTCTGAGGTTGTCTGCATGAATACGTATGATTGTCATATTTTCTTGATGAATTTACCAATTGTATAATGACTGTATCTTGGGGTAGTTTTTGAGCTACAGTCTGTCTTGGATATAAGTATAGCCACAAATGCTTTCTTTATTACCATTTGCAAGTCATTTTTCTTTGCCTTTCTTTACTTTTGGTCTTTGTGTATCTTTAAAATGACTCTTTGGTAGGCAATGTATCATGGATTTTTTTTTTTTTTAATCTGTTCGCCTACTCAATGTCTTTAGACTGGAGAAAACAACAAATTTGTGTTTGAAGCAGTTATTATTAAATAAGGACTTACAGTTGCCATTATGTGAATTGTTTTCTATTTTGTAGTTTCCTATTCCTACACCATTATTCTATTTTCCTTTGTGATTTGAAGATGTTTTTGTAGCATGATTTAATTCCTTTCTCTAGTCTTTTGTGTATCTACTACAAGGGAGTTTGTGGTTACCATTAAGCTTATGTAAAATATTTTCTACTTACAACCTTTATTCTAAACTGATAATGATTTAACTTATTCACATAAAAGGTGTCTGTACTTTCACTTCTCCTTCCCTTTTCAAAGGCGTTATAAGTTTTTAAACACTTTCCTCATAAAATCCTCTGATTACCTGATCTGATTATCTGTTCTATTTCTTCTTTGGTATCATGCATCCAGTATCAAATTCTCTTAATAACACTTATTTTTAATATGTTCAGTTTTTAACTTTCATACTGCAATTGAACATGATGTGTGTAGCACCAAGACAAGATTAGATAATTCTGACTTGGTTATATTTAACTTCACTGTCCTTCACATTGTTAATTAGAATTATTTCATTTCAGCTTGGAAAACGTCCTTCAGTATTTCTTCTCAAGGCAGGACTGGTGGTGCAAGCTCCCTCAGTATGATTTGGTTTAGAAAAATCATAATCTCTCCTTTATTTCTGAAGGACAGTTTCTCCAGCTACAGTAGTTTTGTGTGGCAGGTTTTACATGAAAGTGAATGTATTTTGGTGTATTATGCATATACAGAGTATAATTCATTCTAATTAGTATCTGATTTTTGTGATTTGTACATAATGTGGAGTTATCCTGATAGTGTATTCAAGTACAAGGCTAGGAGAATTGTGCCCAATCAATTCTGCTCTTCTTCCTATTCCCTTAATTTCTCCCTTTCTTTCATTTCCCTTTGTCTAATTTAATAGATTTCTATTCTTCCCCTCCCCCCTTCCTTGTTGTGGGTTAGCATCTACATATCACAGAAAACATTTGGCTTTTTTCAGATTGGCTTATTTCACTTAGCATGTTATTCTCCAGTACCATCCATTTACCAGCAAATGCCATAATTTCTGTCTTCCTTATGATGAAGTAATACTCCATTGTGTACATATATCACATTTGCTTTATCTGTTCATTCATAGAAGATACCTAAGTTGGTTCCATAGCTTGGCTATTGTGAAATGAGCTGCTGTACATATTGATGTGGCTGTGTCACTGTAGTATGCTGACACAAAAACCAATGGAACAGAATGGAAGACACAGAGACACACCCCCAAAATTAAAGTTACCTCATACTAGACAAAGGTACCATAATCACACATTGGAAAAAAGATGGCCTTTTTAACAAATGATGCTGTGCTGGGAAAATTGTAAATCCATGTGTAGTAGAATGAAATGGAACCCCTATCTCTCACCCTGCTCAAGACTCACTCAAATGGATTAAGGATGAAGGCATCAGACCAGAGATCCTGTGCTTAGTAGAAGAAAAAGTAGGCCTAACCCTTATTATGTAAGCTTTGGAACCAACTTCCTCAACAAGACTCCTAAAGCAGAAGAAGTAAAATCAAGAATCAATAAATAGATGGTAGCAAACTAAAAATATTCATAGCAAGGGAAATAATCAAGAATGTGAACAGAGAGCCCACAGAATGGGAGAAAATCTTTACCACCTGCACCTCACATACAACTTTAATCTCCAGATAAACAAAGAACTCAAAAAAAACTTAATACCAAAAATCCCAATAGTCCAATCAATAAATGGGCAACAGAACTGAACAGACACTTCACAAAGAAGAATGAATGGTCAAAATATGTTCAACATCTCTAGCAATTAGAGAAATGCAAATTAAAACTACACTGAAATTCCTTCTCACTCCAGTCAGAATGGCACTTATAAAGAATAAAAGCAACAATAAATGTTGGTGAGGATGTGGGGAAAAGGTTCACTCATACATTGCTGATGGGACTGCAAATTTGTGCAACCACTATAGAAAGCAGTGTGGAGATTACTGAGAAAACGTGGAATGGAACTACCGTTTGACCCAGTTATCCCACTCCTCAGCATATATCGAAAGGACTTAGAATTGGCAGGTTTTCTTGTTCACTGTTTTGAATGCACCATTCCACTTTCTCCTGACCTGAAAGGTTTCTTTTCAGAAAAACCTGATAGTCTCATGGGTCTTCCTTCTATATGCCATGGGTCAATTTTATCTTGCTACTTTCAAAATTCTCCTTGTCTTTGACATTTTAATTTAATCATAATATTTAACCATAATGTCATCATTCAACCTATCTTATGAACTTTGGACCTCAGTATATGCATGTCCATTTCTGTTGTTGGGAGCTGCTGCCCATACCTGAGACTGGTGAATCTGTTGGCTGAACTCTGATGTCAGGCAAGACCTCTGACTGTGTTCATGTTGGTTGGGTTCACAGGTTGCCCCACAATGGGGTGAGGCTATAGGATAGGTGCTCTGAGAAGGCGGGGTCACTGACTGGGCTCCTTGGTTGGGAGAAGCTGTCTGTGGAGGCTGTTGGGATTGATTAGCCTCCCTGCCCAGAAGGGACTATGAACTTCATAATGATAGCTGTGAATCCTTGTCTTTATCTTTGTTTCTGGCTCACTTCCAGTGGTCTATCTCTGATGATTCCCCCAACATGCCTTAAGAAGTCTCTCAAGAAGTACATGAACTATTGGGAACCCAGAGCTCTGCCTTGGCCTTATTTTTCCCTCTGGAGAAGTTGAATGTAGAGGAAACCCTCTCAGTGTGCACTGTGCCTGCCTGGGGGAGGTGATGTGGTCAAAGGGAAACCAGTCCTCTCACCCTTTTTGACATGGCATTTCTCAGTCTGGGTAAGAGAAAGCTCAGCCTCATCCCAGGTTCTAGGAGGCTCAAAGAGTTTTTTGTATCTGTGGTTAGTTTTCTGTCTCTCCTGTGAGGACTAAAACTCAGAATCTGTTCTTCAGCCTTTCTGATGCTACTCCTCCTGAGTTCACTGTGCTGACTGATTCTTCAAGGATTTCAATTGTGAGGGTATTTTTCCTTTTGTGTCTCACACAAGGGAGATAGTTTAAATTGCAGTCTCATTTTTAGGAAAGACCTTTCTTTAGAGAGTGACGTGGCTACTGTTGGAAGGATTCACTTTGTTAGAGAACAGGAAGTCTGTTGGATGCTCATCATCATCTTTATGTTGGTGCTGAGAAAACAAGAGGGCTCCTCCTGCAGAAAAGTTTCTGCTGGGCATTGTTATGGCTTGAAGGAGTGAGTAGCCTAACCTGGAAATCTCAGCTTGGTTCCTTCCCTTATTGTTTTATCTTTCCAGCTGTTATGTAATTTAACTTCAGATGATATATTTAAATCCTTCATTTTTCATCTATTAGCCAACACACTCACAGATTGCTATAATTTATAATACTATATTTTACCAAGTTTTATTATAGTTTCTATATGATACATTCTGAGTGTTAAACTTTACAAACAATATTTAGTCATGACTGTCAATATTGTTACAACTGAACTTGGCAAAAATGAATGCAATTGTATGTCATCAAATCTGCTACTATAAAGTATGTTTTAAGTAGTGAGGGCAAGTAAAGACTCTATATTTTATAAATTAATTAGGATAAGGTTATTCAAGGTTATCTCATAAATAGACAATGACTACATTGAAAAAAATCTTCATTTCCTAGTCATGTCTGATAATATTTCTTTCTTGTACTGATGAAAAAGAACATAGAAACTTATATCATTAATATTTAATTTTCAAAAATTCCATACTTTACAAATGAATTATGATTTTTAATACTTTCCTCATGAAGTCCTCTGATTACCTGTTCTAATCATTTCTGATTTTTAAAGATTGATAGCATGACTTCCAAATTGAGGTTTCCTTATTTATATTCTTGGATGTTCCCAAAAGTAGAATTCTTCTATTTTGGTTTTATTTGAATCAATTTTCATTTTATTGAGAGCATGCTAAGAAAATCAACCTTAGTTATTATTTTCTTACTTCTTAATGGCATAGAAAATATTTTCTCTTATTGTTTATTTTGAATTCATACTACATTACTATTTTGGATTTCCATGGAATTCCTAATTCTGAATTTCCTTTCTTCAGATTTTTTGAGGGCTTAATATGGCTGTCCTTGTGAACCCTGCTAATCCAAAGTGTGATAGCAATCTTACTTTATTTTTAAATAGATACCTTATTCTCTTGCTTCTTCATTTTAATTCATTAGCTGCTTAATGTTCACCAGGCTGTATGAGAAAGAGCCTTTTCATCTGAAGATTCTAATCTTCATTTGATCTAGAAAAATTGTTTATTTACTTTTCTTTTTCTCTTTTTTTCTTCCCTCCCTGTTTCTCTCAGTTCATACTGAAATATGTTGTAGGCAATCACCAAGTCCTTGTTATTTTATAGCTGTTATCTTGAATCTCAGATATTTGGATTGTGTGGGCAAAGCCTGTTTCTGTTCTCCCTCCCCCTTTCCAGGTTGCGCCCCTGGAACTCAGCATGGACAGCTGGCCCCTGTCTTCTTGGCAGATATCCTACCAGTCATCTGTCTACTTTATCTATTGGTCCTATTTAATTTGGGCTTTCAGAAACCCAATATTTCCCGTCTGTTAATGCATAACTGCTTTGTTTTATTAGTGTGATTAAGGACTGTTTTTTAAATTTTCAAGGCAGAATGATGGGATTGAGCCATAATTCATGTGCCATGCTTTATTTACATAACTGTACCTAGGTGAGTATAGGTCGTACCACAAAGAACAAATCAAAATATATTTAAATAGGACTATAAAATAAAATTTGCTAATTGAAAAGGATGGAATAATTACTAATTGAAAGGATGGAAAAAAAGTTTTTATAGGAGTACCAGATGTGCATCGACTCATTAATAAAAATGTGATATAACTGGGCAGGTACATGTATGTAAGTTTGGGCTTGAATATTAGGGAATTCTTTAGAATCATGGTAAAAAAAATCACATATTTAAGTTGAAAACCACCTTTCCTCCTACTTCCTTTTCTAAGAGCTATGAATTATTTGGCTTAAATATTTAATTTTCACATTTTCTTGGTAGGAATTCTTGTTTTGATGAAGGTACCAGCTCAGCTGGGCCTGCAGGTCATACATGGGAGAAATTGGTGTGAGCAACAAGAGACAGAGGCTCACTTCTTATTTACACATACAACATTTTCCTATTATGTATTGAGTCAACAGATATACTTGAAATACTAGTTAAGTCCCATTCTCTCTTGGGGAAGCTATCTCTGTCCAGGTTTATAGTTCATGTACCACATTGTGTCCTGGAAAAGTGGCATAACCATTTCTTTCCTTCTTGCAAAGTTACTGAATAGCGAGGAAGAGGTTGGCTAAGAAGTCAGAGCCCAGGAGACAGCTGCCTTCCCTGCAGAGACTACTGAACCCAGTGACCTTGTCTGTGTCTATTGAGAAGGGACAACTCCACACAAAGCTGGAGCACAAAACAAAACACGTCTTAAAATTACTACACTGCCATTTGTAAAGAGACAAATAATCCAAAAGAAGTCCTCACAGGCCTAATACCACTGCCTAATGAAATAAAATCTCCAAGCAAAGGTAATTGAAAAAATCATAAGGAAAAGCAATCACAGCAAAACATTATTAAGCTAACAGAGGGAGAAATTCCAGGGACTATTGTTTAAGTCATTGTTATACCAGCTGTGATGGGAAAAGTACATGTATGTTTTAAATATTAGGTGTCTCCCAAAAGTTCATGTGTGAGACAATGCAAGGAAGGTTAGAGGTGAAGTAATTGGGTTATGAAATCTCTGACCTAATCAGTGCTTTAAGCCCCTGATGGGGATTACTGCGTGATGACTAGGCAGTAGGGTTGTGACTGTCAGGAGGTGGGCCATTGGGACAGGTCTTCAGGGTATGTAATTTGTCCCTGAAGGGTGGATCTCTCTTTCCTTTTTGGTGGCCCTGTCCTGGGTTGCTTTCCTCTGCCACACTCTTCTGCCATGATGTTCTGCCTCATGTCGGGCCCCAAGGAACGGAGTCAGCCATCTATGGACTGAGAACTTGGAAAGCATGAGCCCCCAAGTAAATTTTTCCTCCTTTAATTGTTCTTTAATTGATCTTTGGGTCACAGCAGCCAAAAAACTGACTGAACTACTAAACTTCTTCATAAAACAATCTTCAATATTGAAAAATTTGAAATCATTCTCCAAATATTCAACAACGAAGTCTATGTTAATAGCATAAGCTGGTAAACACACACACACACACACACACACCACACACACACACACACATTTACGTAAACACTGGAACCACTCAAAAAAGTTTTTTTCTTCTTTTTATTTCTAGTTTCTATAATATGTTTGGATTGTCAGTGAAATTTATCAAATCAATTATAGTTAGTCTTATTAAAAGGCCTTATAATTTTTACTCCGTTCCTACAAATAGTGCTGTGTAATTTATTTCTGTCACCATCAAAGACTGTATTATAATGTGTTCAATTGCCTCATTAAGTGTGCCCTTTAAAAACAAAGCCTTCTTCTGTAATTACAGGACTAGTAACAGTAAAATTAGCTCCTAACAAACTGCACAATAAAATATAGTTGATGTGAATAAGTAAAATTTATATTTTGGCAAAAAAAAAATACAGCCATTCTCATGCAATTTTTTAAGCTTCATCCATCAGAATTTGGGTCAATCTCTATGTGTGTTTATGTGTGTGTGTGTGTGTGTATGTGTGTGTGTGTGCTGAAATGACTAGTATAACTGGAAAATAATGGATAAAATGTGTATCTCATGATTCTTAAGGAAATTGCATTAACTAATATGTATAGATACAATTCTTAAAATGATGAGCTACAGTGTGATACAGTGTTTGCATGATGTCATGTTCAAATAAATCTAACCTATCCAAAACTCTTTGTATTAATTTTAATTTTTTTTGGGGGGGGCTGGGGATTGAACCCAAGGCCTTGTGCTTGCAAGACAAGCACTCCACCGACTGAGCCATAGCCCCCAGCTCTGTGTTAATTTTAATTTTATAAACAGTTTCTAAAATGTGGCAGAGAGAAATTGAATTTTAATATCACGTGATTTTTTTCAACCCTTAGTGAGTTGGTTAATAGTACAAATTCTGCAATCAGAGGTCTGGATTTTACTCTTGATTTTCTCCACTAAGAATTTTCTGCTGCACCTAAGTAATCAGTTGTGACCTGAGGCACTTTACATAACCTTTATGTGCACTTTATTCCTTATGTAAAATGTAGGAATAAGTATCCTAGAATTTAGGACTGTTCTCAAAATTAAATGGCTTGAATCATGGAATTTTTTTAGAACTAATTTAATAACCACTTTATAAATCTTGAATACGAATATCTATTGTGTGGCTGCCATTATTCCAATGACCACTTTTTCTCTTTAGTTCCATTTAAAAAAATATTGTTTTAGTTGTCAAAAGGACCTTTATTTATTTCTTTATTCATTTGTATGCAGTGCTGAGGATGGAACCCAGGGTCTCAAACAAGCCACAAGTGCTCTATCACTGAGACACAACCCCAGCCCCCTTTAGTTCCATTTTTAAGGCAATGTTTTGGCACGTCGTCTTCCTTTCTTTACCCATTCTCTCCCCTACCCTTCTGCTTTTTGCTAATTTCCCAATTCTCTAACTTTATTAAATTCTGCCCAATACTGGTTCACGAAGCTAGCAAGCAAAAGCTGAATTTTCTTAACAGGCAGGTCACTAGGTAAAGGCTTTGCACAACAGTAACTAGTGGACTCAAAATTATAAAGAGAACACCAATATCCATTGAAGTGAATTATTCATACATTAAAGGTATTAGATATCCTTGAGAATTGCATCATTTAGAAGGACTGCCCTTCTTCCCAATCACTTTGCTACACTGTAAGTTTTCCCAGATGTCACATAGTAGCTAGATGTGCAATTCATTAGCTTTAATGTTCTTAGGATATAAATAAATTCAGATACTTTCCATTCTCTGAATTACTTGTTCAAGGTGTTCTTGTGTTAGAAACATGAAAGGAGTTATGATAGAAATTCTTTTGAAATATAGAAAAATTCAATTATGGACCTTATAAAATTATAACTAAAATGTTTTACTACTAACACATCATAGACATCATTTCTTAAAGGATTAAGAAAGAATTAAAGATAAACAGTTTGGGTTAGAATGTTGCATGAAAAATATGAACTTCATCCCCACTTGAAGTGCACTCATCTTTTCTCCAAGTTCTTGCACCATAATAATCCAAAGGCCTTAAAAATACATGATAACACTCAAAATGCATTTATAATTTAAATTAACATAATCAGAACTTGAATTGGCAAATACTCAATTTTGCTTTTAAAGAACTTTAATTATTAACTTTAGCAGAGTAGTAAAACTGGAATATTTTTCTATTTGGGGGAAAAAAATCACAGAATCAGTTTCCAGTTACCAAGTAATAAAGGAAGTTATAAATTCTTTTTTCCTCCCCAGGATGATACTTCATGTGGTGGAATGCTAGCAATGCAGGAGGAGCCCTGAAGATGCGTGAGCAAGAGGAAATGGTGTCTCATCTGTAGTTTGCTATAGCTCAAAGTATCTGCTAAGCTAACTTTGCTTTCCCAGTCTCAATTCCCTTGTTTGGGAAATGAAGGAATTGTTCTTGTGATTCTGAAACCTTCCATCCACCTGGAAATAAGTAAAATGTGCTACATGTTCAATTGCCTTGTTGTCTCTGATGGGCCAAAGGCATTATGAAGAGCAAATGTACTAAAGGGGTTGAGCTGGTTGTACTTTGGGTCTTTGATTCACTGTGCAACTTGGCACAGTATGTAGAACAAAGTACAGAAAGGCTCCTGAGGTGAGGGAGTAAAATACAGAAAAGCATGAGGGATGGGGAAGCTTCAAGTCATGCGTAAATACCTCTTCAGACGATGCTAAGGGTTGAATCCTCAAGCATGATGAGAAGTAACTTTTCCTTTGGAAGATTTGATGGATAACATCTCATTCATCAGTCCGTTCCATGGCTACGTTACTGTGATGATTTCAGCTCAGGAATATCTGTCATCCAACAGAGACTGAAATTATTGATAAAAATAAATCGGAAAATCATTCTTGTAGTTACAGTTTGATTGAATTAAAATAATTTTCTGAAAATTGTCAATATCAGATATTATGTGTGCATTTCTTTTTGGTTAGTAACAGGACTTATTTAAAGTGTAGAGACCTAAGACCTACCAGATGCATGAGTTAGCAATGTTATGTAAACTATTTTCCCACATGGTTATTCTACAGAGAATTTATTAAAGACTACTTGCCCACAACTAATAGACTATTTGAAATAAAAAAGACTACCTAAAAAATTTCATAGGTGTACAAAGTTGCCTGTTGTGAATGGTGCTTAAGAATGTAGGTTGAAAAAAATACCAGTACTAAAAATTAATATTTGATTGAAGTTTTAAAATGGATTGAGACAGTAATTGATTCAATGAAAGGGTAAGATACAGAATATATAGAGAGAATGCATGTTATATTCTCTGATATACAGGGGAGAATAGGAAGTAAGTAACATTTAGAATCCTCTTTAGGTGATAAGACAAATCTA
Source organism: Sciurus vulgaris (assembly GCF_902686455.1). Taxonomy (NCBI): domain Eukaryota; kingdom Metazoa; phylum Chordata; class Mammalia; order Rodentia; family Sciuridae; genus Sciurus; species Sciurus vulgaris. Next base: position 10,806,079 of record NC_136469.1, read on the forward strand.
GTCTGATCACAGAAAACAAGACAACAAAATTTTGGTCAGAACTCCTTTGTTGCTTAGAGTAAAGGAATAAATGGGCTGGAGGTGCGGCTCAGTGGAACAGTGCTTGTTCAGCATGCATGAGACCCTGGCTTGATTCCCATAAGTGAGAACAACAGCTAATCCTTAAGGGATAGATAAAGTTATAAAATAAACAAATAGAAATTTTGAAGGAGAAGATGTGGCGGAGAAGATTTTCATGAGGAAAATAATCCTCTCCTAAAATAAGAGGAAGAATAAGAGTAGAAGGAAGAGGAATTGGAAGATTGAGAAAAAAACAGGATGAGAAGGCACATTGATAAAGGAACAATATATAGCACATTTTCTTTATCCAGTTCATCTGTTGAAGGGCACTGAGGTTGGCTCCATACCTTAGCTATTGTGAATTGAGTGACTATAAACTCACTTGTGGGGCTGAGTTACTGTAGTACACTGATTTTAAGTCCTCTGGATCTTTGCTGACAAGTGGGATAGCTGGGTCAAATGGTGGGTCCATTTCTAGATTTTTGAGGAATCACCCCACTGTTTCCCAGAGAGGTTGCACTAATTTGCAGTCCCACTAGCAATGTCTGAGTGTACCTTTTCCCTACATCCTCATCGATATTTATTTATTTTGTACCAGTGATTCAACCCAGGGAGCTTAACCTCTGAGGCATATCTCGAGCCCCCCATTTTTAAATTTTAATTTTTAGTTTCTGACAGGTTCTTGCTAAGTTGCTTAGTGCCTCACTCAGTTGCCGAGGCTGGCTTTGAATTTGTGATCTCTTGTCTCAGCCTCATGAGCTACGAGGATTACAGGGGTGTGCCGCCATACCTGGCTCCAAAACTTATGATTTGTGTTCTTGATCATTGCCATAAAGCAGAATGAAATTATGGCATTTATCAGTAATTGAATGGATGGAAGTGGAGACTGTCATGCTAAGTGAACTAAGCTAGTCCCTAAAAGTCAAACGTCAAATAGTTTCTCTTATATGTGGAAGCTAATCCAAAATAAGAGGGGGAATTAAAAGAAAAAGAGAGAGAAAAGGAGAGAGAATTTCATCAAAATACAGGAAAGATCAATAGAGTAGATGAAGGGGATTGAGGGGAGGAAGGAGGATCAGGAAAAGGGAAGATTGGTGGAGAGAATCTGATTGAAGTTTCCTATTTACATACATGGATACAGGACAGTGAATCTCACCATCACGTGCACATACAAGACAGTCATTGGAAAACAACAAAAAATCAGAAAAATATCATTAGAGTAGCAGGAGGAGAGTCAAGGGAGGGAGAAGGGGGGAGGGAGGAAGAACTGGGAACTGAATTAGAGCAAATTATATTCCATGTTTTGTGATTATGTCAAAATGTATCTTAACATGTGTAAGTAAAAAGAATTTTAAAAACTAATGAAAACAACAGTGGAGTGTGGTTCATGAAGACATTCATGACTTGAAGATTGTTGTTAGGCCTCTCCAGAGAAACAGGACCCATGTGTGGTGGGTGGAAAGAGGGAGAGACAGGAGAGGTGGTTATTTCATAACGAAAAGCAGGGGCTCTCGCAATGACCGGAAGATGGGTGAGCCAGAATCTTCAGGGTAGGAAAGCAGGCTGGAGACCAGGGAAGAACTGGTGTCACCATCTGGGTTCTAAAGGTGTCCTCTGAAGGAATCCCCCTGCCTGGAAGTCCATCTTCCCCTCCATCCAGGGCTTGACCTGGCAGGAAGGTTCCCGCCACACTGTGAAGGACACACTGCTTCACTCAAAGTCCACCCAAGTAAATGTTAATATCTTTCAAATCACCCTTGGAGAAACATAGAGAATAATGTATGACCACATGTGTGGTCCCAGTGGCCCAGCCAAGCAGACACATATATTGAACTTCACTGGATTGTTCATACACAGAAAAACACAGAGTACATGGAACCATTCAGATCTGACTTGGCCTCTCACAAATAGTGAGATATTCAAGTTACTCCACCTGTTTTTATTTTTCTGATTTGGGACTAACAAGCCATATTTAGTGTTCTGAAGATCAGATGTTGTAAAAAATGTGAAGTCCCTGACATGCTGGAGGTGGTCAATAAATATAATTATGTTATTAATGGTATACTTATGGAATTATCTTCATTATTATAATGAAATATGCCACTGCTTGAGCTAACTTTTCTTGTATGAACATTGAAAGTAAAGCATACACTTAAGTCATGGTTGAACATGGAGAGAATAACTGACATTTTGAAAATAAAATCATATTAAATTTGACATTTAGAATCAATATACTAAATTAATTGAATTAATCTGAGAGAAACCATGTATTTTATTGCTGACTTTTGTGGGGACACTGAAAATGTTTTACTTTTTTTTAGTTGGATCATATTATTTTATTTTTAATTTTTTTTTATTTTTACAGACTGCATTTTGATTCATTGTACACAAATGGTATACATCTTTTCATTTCTATGGTTGTGCATGATGTAGATTCATACATTCCTGTAATCATACATGTACATAGGGTAATGATGTCTGTCTCTTTCCACTATCTTTCATACCCCATCCCTCTCTGAGTAGCACATATTTGCTATATTTTTCTACCCTCTGAGTAGTCAACATGTTGCAAAATCTAATAGGCAGTTATGACTTTAATATCTAAATAATGTCAGCTAATAATATTTACTATGAATAAACCTTTATTATAAGTCATCTGATGATTAAATGCAGACAAGTCCGAGGATCAATAGTACATGGAAATAGGAAATCATTTTCACAAAATTCTCACAATGAATTCCCTAAATCCTTTCATGAGATTTGAGGCATGCTATAGGTATTTAAAAAATCTTTTTTTGATAAAACATCTAGGCATTGGTTTTAATTTATAAATGTCCATTTTATTAACCATAGGTGAAAAGAATTTTTCAATATGCAAGCATTGTGCCTTTGGGTCTTAGTTAAGAAAGTCCTCTATTATGAATTTTATCATGGACTTCTTAGTTTATTCTTTTACCTCAGCTATTTTTTTTCCACAAAGAATACTGTATTAAAGATCAAATTGCAACTAAAAATATATAAGTAAAGATCCAACCACATATAAGATCCAAACTTACACACTATTTGCCTGTGTGCATATATGTGTGTGTTTGAGGAGTCTAACTAGGGCAGCCATTCTAGAAAGCCATCTGGCAGCATTTAATAAATTTAGTACCAGCAAAATCCCTGTGCATATTCTCATGGAAACATCAAAGAATGCACATTGCAAAATCAACAGCGTTTTGTGGTAGCAAAGATGTGGAAACTATCTAGTTGTTCATCATCCAGTGGAAGGGACGAGCGGGTAGTAATATACTCTACAAGCTAAGGGCAAGCATCACAGTCAGAATTTGTAAACTGGTGTCAACTAAAACACGCATAGGCACACGTATTCAGAAACAGCCTCATACATTCTCCACATATTTTGATCATGTCACACTCATATATATTAGGATTACAGAGCCTAGAATAGTGGCTTATTGCTTTAATGAAGGATAATAGAACATGCCGAATTGAGGTAACCATGGCTGAATAGTAACGCTGCTCACAGCATTTTCCTTGTAAATACCACATGACGTGGGAGAGACTCGATGTGAACTGTATCCTGTATTATTGCAAATATTAAGATCTTGTTCACTTTGTTCTGAAAGCTTTGTGAGTTTAAATATACTTTCTAATCTCTTTGGTAAGCAAAACCTTCTGTTATTGCAAGATGGTTTGTGAAGAAGCAGCAAAAATAAGCTTGTGATCACCTTTTCATTTTTGGTTTGAAAAATATCTTTTACTGCTATCTCTGTATTGTGGAAGTGAAAACAAAGTCAGGAGAGATGACGGGAGACGGCGAACATGATAAGCCCAGCAGATGAAAAGTGTCTGCCAAAGGACAAAGAGGCAAGGAAATGAAAGAGCATCAGGGAATGATTAGGGAAGCCTCACAGCTTTAAATTTCTTATTTTGAAGTAAAGAAAATGAAGACACACCAAGAAAAGAGATTACCAGACATAAGAAGCACTTTTCACTTTTGGAAGAAAAAGAATTTACTGGTGATCTGACTGTCTTTTACCCAAAGAAGCAGATCAGTTGCCAAAATTAAAGGAGAATTTCAGTTGCAGTTAATATTCTTAAAAATTATTCTTAAATTCAGAGGATTTGAGGCCATATGAAGCTGCAGAGTACTTGTAATTTCTTGTAGGAAATGATAGTCTAATTAACTTCTGGCAAGGTGATGTTTGGTAGTATCATGATTCTTTTGAGTCTGGTACTAGGAAGACCAAGGGCAAGAGTCTCAGCCCTCAGGGAACACATAGCAGTCTTCTCTGGAACGGGACTTTCCCATCCATCCTTCAAGGCATCTCTGGTTCATGCCACTCACCTCAGAGACATGACGAAGAGAAGGTGAGTGAGTGAAAATCATGGAAAATAAAAGTAATGAAGGCAGTTCCACATGGTGATATCATGAAGGGCAATGGCTACTTAACAGGAAGTGCTCAGTCATTTGCCCAAAGTTTTGTTTTCCCTCTTTCCTCTCTCCTTTAATTTTGATATGCAAAGTTTTTATTATTATTATTATTGATTTCTGGCCATCCAAAGCCTAAGATGCACTAGGATTACTCTATTCAAATGTCCTATATCTTCTAGAGGCAAAAATATCCAAATGCACAGAGAAGTCACGTTGCCTGGAATATTCCTCACGGCAGTTCCATTATGGGAATCTCCAGAATTCAGCAGAAAAAACTCTGTTGCCTAAAATCTTCAGCGACAAGCTAAGTCATTCTTCTTACCTTGCCTTAATCAATTCATAGATTCAGTTCTTTGCTTAATTGTGTGATTTAAGCTATATTTTTTTCCACTTTATTTGAACTTCAATGACCATTCTTTGGAAGGCTTATAAACTTATTTTACGAATAATAAGTAATACTCATTAGTTATTTCAGGGTAGAGAATTCCCTTGATGTTAATTTCCATTTAAAATTATAGTGACTTCTTTAGTATTTCAGTATACTTTGAAGCAAAATGTGGTCTGAGTACTACCTTACAGATGAGGCATCATGTGTGATTAAGCATATAATTTCATAGATTGAAAGTTATTAAATTATTTGTTAAGATTAAAGTGTCACATACTTGTTATTCAGTCTGGGGGAAAAATAATGACATCAAAAATTACATATCATCATGTGATTAGACAATAATGCATATTGCTCTGTAGGATGCCAGTAATCAGAGATCCAGCTACATGAATCTGAAATATCTTTTACAGTGTTCCTAAACCTTCTTTACAAATTAAAAGATTTTAAAACATTGAGATAAATAAGAGATTTTCTTGGAGGCGCGTTCTCGGAATTAAACATCCTAGATCTGCTCATTCAAAGATTTGCTCCCATCTATTCCCAATATGGTCTCATCAAAGAGTTTCTTAATGTGTTTTTTTTATATTTATCAAGAAAGTTTGAGTCTTGTCATGGTCTGCTGAACTGAATGGCTTTAAATCTTCCAGCCTCTGGGTTTCTCTCCACACCTCCCTCGAAGGCCAGTCCTTATGTCTAATAGCTTTAAAATTAGCAGTGAGCCCAGGGGAGTTCTTTAGTGCTGCTTCGAAAGCCAGAGCATGAAAAGTCTTTTGATTTGAATTTTAGAGAGCTTTAAAATGTTGTTTTATCTTAACACGAATCTCAGACTTTAATTTTTATTTTTATTTTGAAGAATGTGTAAGGTGTAATACCATTTCTTGTCACCCATTTCTTAGGATAGGATACTCCAAGAAAGGTAGTTTCTCTACCTGAAAGCCAAAGTCTGGAAAGACTGCTTATTTCTTCACACATCATAGGGATTTTGCTGTTGCTTTGTTGGTTCCAAAAGGAATGTACAGTCTGTCTTCAGTATCTGTGGTTCTGCATCTGTGGTTCTGCATTTGCAGACTCAAACAACCATACACTGAAAATATTCACACACAGAAATTCAATTCTGTATGGGACATATACTGACTGTTTTTATCTTGTCACTATTCCTTAAATAATACAGTATAATAGTCATTTATATAGTATTTGTGTTGTATCCAGTATTGCAAATAATCTAGCGATGATTTAAAGTGTACAGCAGAATGTGCAGGGGTAATATGTAAACGCTTTGCCATTTTAAGGAAATTGAGCATATACACATTTTGGCATCTGAGCCATGGGGTTCCTGGAACCTATCCCTGAGGATGCTGAGCAATGGCCATTGGTGCAAATGAAGTTGACTTAGACAATCTAAGCCTGGAAACACTCCTTCCTCATTAGCATCATCTTAGGTTCTCTGACAACCCAGAATTGCAGACAGATTCTGACTTATCTCTGTGTATGAAGGGAAGCTGAGCAGTATTTTAATCAAAATAAATGGATATTATATTTATTGACTATTAAGTAATGAAGCTGAGCTTGATGGATTACATATATGATATTGCTTACAATTCATAACAAAGCAAGGCAGATAAGGATGTTTTTTTCTTTTCTATTAGTGAGGAAAGTAAAACTAAAAATTTAGCTAACTCTCCAAGTACTTATAATCAGTTGGAGCCTGATTCTATATCTGTAAGATGAAGTAAGCTTGTTATTCATCTCTGAATTATTACAAGGCTAAAATAAGACAGTGATACTACATATAAATTAACTGACAGCAGACAGTTCAGCAAGTGATGTGCGTAAATGTCATTGTAATGGTTAGAATAGTGGTGCACGATTTGAATCAGAGTCTCTCTGACTTGGAAGTCCCTTTTACCTTCAAGTGATATTTTTCAATAAAACATGATTTTGGTGTTATAAGATGTGGAGATGTCATTTAAATTTTCATAAGAAACAAGAATAATGGTTATATATAAATTATACTCATTCTAATAGAGCTGTTGTCTATAGTACTACCTTATTAAAAAAAACTTTTAAAAGTTTTACAATTAGATGTATCTGTGGTTAAATATGCTTCACCTGAATTTCAAAAAATGAAGATTCACTCTTAAGCTACTGAGTATGGCCTAATGAATTCTTAGTGAAGTACAAACTTTGCAAGTCAAAATGTGCTCTCATTCTTTTTTATTTAATATCAACCATAATTAAATGTTCAAATCATGAATATTAAACATCTTTAAAAAGAGATGACTTTTCTAAAATAGAATACCACTTGAATCATACTGATGACCCAAAATAGTCTACCGTTTTTTTTTTTTTTTTTTTTTTTTTTTTGGTAAATGGAGGTTGATTGATTTGCACTGACACATAAAAATTGCACACGCTGATCTGAATAGGTAATGAACACAGATGTGTACTTAACATGAACCAACTGCCCTTTGGTGTCTTATGTTTCCAGGGTGTATTTTTTATGAATCCACTTCTCTTACTTATCTTTCCCTGCTTCTACCTTCACAGAAACATCTGTGACAGGCTTTGCCAATTCCCTCTCTCTCTCTCTCTCTCTCTCTTTCTCACACACATAATACTAATAAAGAGAATGTTCTCATTTCTCTCTTTCCTCTCTGTAAGAGTCAATAGCAAGTGACACACAGAATTCTTTTTCAGACCCAGGATATATACTGAAATCATTCTCCTAATATTTTAGTATTACAGTTTATAAAACAAGATGCAGAAGGAGCTTTAGTATCAGGAGTTGGTGATTTGGGGATGGAAGCTGAGAAGCAGGAAGACCTGCAGTCAGCAAGCTGGAGACTTAGTCAAGACAATAAAGAGTTCCACTTTGAAGGTGAAGTCTGGAGAACTTGGAGACCCGAGGCTATTGCTCTATTCTGAAAGTTTCAAACTTTTGACCCAAGAAAAGCCAATACTCCAGCCTGAGCCTGAATATAGAAAAAGATCAGCCCTGCTCAATGGTCAGGTAGGACAAGTCCCATGCATTCAGACTTACTGTTTTGTCCAGGTCTTCGGCTGCGCACAAGAATCCCACCACTCGAAGGCCATTCTGCTGAACCCAGTCTGACAATTCAAGTGTTGATCTCATCCAGGAACAACACAGACACTCCTGAACTAATGTTTGCCAAATATCTGGGTACCCCATGGTCCAATCCAGTTGATACATAAAATTAGTCATCAAGATGTTAAAACTTATTTTCATCAAACATTTTATGTTTAGATTATTGTAAACTTACATGCAGTTATAACAAATAATTTCTCAGGAAGTTAATATTGAGAAACTGGCCTTACCAGTTCCTCAAAATGATGACTTCTTTGAGAGAAACAGTATAATGTTGCAAGCAGAATATGGGCACCAAAACAGTGAAATTAAGGATATTTCTTTCAAATAATTACCCTTTATATTATATTTTTAAACCATATCTAGTTCAATCCTCCTACCACACACCCTAAAACCCCTGACAATTGTTAATTCATGCTCTTTTTTTTTAAATTTATTTTTTATTTTTACAGACTGCATTTTGATTCATTGTACACAAATGGGGTGCAACTTTTCATTTCTATGGTTGTGCATGATGCAGATTCACACCATTAGTGTAATCATACATGTTCATAGGGTAATGATGTCTCTTGGTTCACTATCTTTCATACCCCCCCTCATTTCCCTCTACATAATCTAAAGTTCCTCCATTCTTCTCTCACTGCCTAGACCCCCTTATGTATCATCATCCACTTATCAGGAAAAACATTCATCCTTTCGTATTTGGGGCTTGATTTATTTCACTTAGCATGATGTTCTCCAGTTTTATCCATTTATCTGCGAATGCCATAGTATTATTCTTCTTTATGGCTGAATAATAGTCTATTGTCTATATATACCACAGTTTCTTTACCCATTCATCTGTTGCATAGATGAGATCAGACAGCATATAACTTTTTAAAATTCTTTTTTAAGTATTAACTTTTCCTTTTTTATTTTTTATTTGTTCTAATTAGTTACATATGACAGTAGCATGCATTTGTGACTTTTGATAAATCGTACATAAATGGAGTATAATTTCCCATTTTTCCAATTGCACATATTGTAGGTTCACACTGGTCATGCGGCCAATACCCAGAGATCAGCTGCCAGTGAGACTCAAGCACATAACTTTTTGCTACAAGTTTTTTTTTTTATATACCTGTATAAGTATCAATTTTTCTTCTTTCTTCCTTCCTTTCTTTTCTTTCTTTTTAGTAGAATATTGTTCCTTAGAAAAGACCTACCATAGTTTATTCACCAATTGCACGGCAGCTGGAAGTTTTTTCCCAAACTTTGGCTACAACAAATAAGGTTGACACAAATATTTGTGGAAGCATAAGTTGTTGTTTGGGATAAATGTTCAAAAGTATGCTTCTGAGACATGGCAGTCCTACACATTTTTTCTAACAACTTATAGACTGTTTTGTAGAAGGGTTGTACAGTTTTACATTCCCACCAGCAATGTGAGGACGATCCAGTGGCTGTACTGTCACCAGGATTTCATGATGTCCTTTTTTTTGAGTCCTGAGGCTGTGACCACTTAGCCTAATACCTTAGGGAGGAGTGTCTTGTTTTGGCTCAGATCCAGAGGTTTCAGTGTATGAGTGCACCTAAGGCAGCACAGGACGTGGTGGAGTGTGTGACAGAGGAGCTGTGTTAATCTCATGGCAACCAGGATGACAAGAAAGGATGGGGGTCACTCCAAAGTCCTAACTCCTTCCCAACAGGCCTCACCTCCTGAGGGTCCCACCCTGGCTCAGTCGCCAATCACAGCACAGACTGGGCCCAGTCCATCACCAATGGACCTTTTGGGTCTCCCTGACCTAAATCTCTGAATCTCACAAGCATTAGTGGCTCATTGTGGCTTTATGTGCATTTCCCCAAGAGCTGATGATGTGTAAAGTCTTATCCTGAGCTTGCATGCTGCTTGTATGGCACATCTGGCCAAAGTAGCTTTTGCCCAAGCTCTGATTTGAGGTTTGAGAGCTCCTTGCAAAGTCAATGTATCAGGCCTGTGTTGTATATGTGATTTTTAAATGTTTTTTCCACTTCATAACTTGTATTGTCATCCTCTTAACAGGATCCCCAATAAAGCATTATTAGTTTTGATGCTATTCAATTTATCAATGTATCAATCTTTCCTTTTAAGCACTGTGCTTTCTGTGCCAAATTTTAAAATTCCTTTTGTGATCTCCATATTCCAAGGATTTTCTCTTGTTGTTTCTTTCTTCTAAGAAATGTTCAATTGTACATTGTACATTAAAGTCTCTAAGCCATTTGAGTTTCTTTTTTACAAAGCATGTTATGTAAGTTGACAGTCATTTTGTAAAGTGAACTTTATGTTTTAAAGCAGTTTATGTTTGCAGCAATGTTTTCTTAACCTATGTATGCTCAGTCATTCTATTACAATTTGTTGAAAGAGCTTTATTTCCTCTATTGAATTGCCTCTGCAACCTTGTCAGAATTCAGTTTGTGTAGATATATTTCTTTGTTTTTTTTTTTTTTTTTTTTCCCATTCATGTTTGTCTAAGAGGGATATCTATCTTTCTCCTAGAAGACACAGTTTAGATGACAACAGGATCATGAATCTAGACCTGGTTTGGACTGACATCCCTCATTTTACTCTTCCTCTTCAAAATTGTTTTAGCCAATTCAATTCCTTTATCTCTCCCTAAGTATTCTTTGTATGTGTGACTGTAGATGGTACTGAACTTTTGAAACATTGTGCCAATGTTCATTGCTCGCATCTGGGCTGCTGTGGTTTGGATGGAGAGTCCCCTAAGAATTCATGTTTTGGGGTGTGGTATGAACCCTTCGTGGGGTGGGGTGTGAGAGTAGTTCATTGAGCCCTACCCTTGGACGGGATTTAAGAGATTCCTATAAAAGGATTGTTGTAAATGAGCAAGCCTGGCTCCACCCACTTCTTACTGCTTCCTGGTTGGTCACAGAACAACTTGCTCTCTGGTGCTTCCATCAAAATGTGACACAATCCACTGCCTTCATCAGAGGCCAAACTCATGAGGCCTCTTGATCTTGAACTTTAAACCTCCAAAACAGAGTTTTTTAAAAAAAAACCTCTTTCTCTTCTGAAATAGGCTTCTATTAAATTTTTACAGTGACAAAAATTTAAGCCATAGACATATGTTTGGTTTCGTATTTGTCTTTTATCTTATCATCTTGCTAAAGAGAAGTTTGTAACATTCAATGCATATGTGGAAAAGAAGTAAACATTTTAAATCAATAATAAATTATCAGTTCAAAGGATTTTGATTTGTTTTTGTAGATTTCTTGAAATTTTGCTATATAGAAAATTAGGTCATCTGCAAATAATGACCATTTTTTAAAATCTTCCATTGCACTCTGAATGTGTTTTACACTATTTTATTATTATCGCATTGGCTAAAAATTCCAGAACTATATTGAAAAAGAATAGAAAGAGTGAATATGTATGCTGCTTTTCCAATGATAGGAGAAAACCTTTCAGTATTGAATAATTTTATTTAAGTATTTTTGAATCTTCTATTGCTTATGTGAGGCATTACTTTTTTTTTTTTTTTTTTTTTTTTTTTTTTTTCTTTGCTGAGCCTTTCCATCTTTCTCTTTTGTTTCAGGGATACTGACGATGTTTCCTCAAAGCTTCTCATGGTGGCTGCATTGACGTCTTTATCAAGCAGCTGCAACCTTTCTGTCTTCCTGGTGCTGTCATCTATTTGTGACTCTTAAACCTTTAATTTAATTCTAACAGTTTTTTCTTGTTCTTGATGATTTTCAGTTGGAATCTAGACATTTTTATGTCATTTCATGAGACTTTAGTTCTGGTTTAATTTTGTTTTGTCTGGTTTTCTGAGACAAGGCTCAGCCAGGTGACGTGGGTGTGCTGCCTTCTCCTACCAGGGGTGTTGGTGCTCTGGCTCCTCAGCTGGCCTTCCGACCGAGAGCCTGGGAACTCCTCACTGCAACTCTCCACAGGGAAGTGCCAGCTCTCCACAGGGTCTCCAGGGCGGCCATGATGGTGGCTGCCACAAACCTCCCTCTCTCTAGGCTGTACATTTTCTGGTCATTGGTTGGAGACAGTAGGCTTTTGCTGGTGTGTGTGTGTGTGTGTGTGTGTGTGTGTGTGTGTGTGCATGTGAATACCAGTGTTTTGGGGTTACTGGTTTCTTCATGTTCAAGACTGAAATGGCTGAAATAGGAGAACATCTGGAGATTTATAACAATGGTATTCCACGGAAGCCGCCTCTCCATCTTTCAGGGTCATTTAAAAAAATACATTTTCAGGGTTTTTAGTTACACTTATCAAGAGAAATATGAAAGAACACACAACAATAAACTATTCTAAGCATTGAGATCTCTTATGATCCCTCTCTCTCAATACTTCTCTGTCCATATGTACCATCTGTAGCTATTGACAGATCATTTGAATTCTTTATCCATAACCAAACTTATCCACAGAGAGCAAGACTCATAACAACATCCACATCTTCACTTATATTTGCAGCTACACTTTACCATCAGTTTTTATAGGGAAGAGTCTGCCCTTACATAGAGGTCAAATGCGACTTTTAACTTTATTTATTTTTAAATGTGTGTGGATGTTTTAATATAGCTTTGTTTTACATATGAAATTAATGAAAAGTTGATTCAATTTGGAATATAAAATACACACTTAGTATACTGAATATACTACATATATATTAAACATATATGTATATATATGTATATGTAAATATATATATATGTATATATAGGTTTTGCATACCTCAGTTTGGTTTCAGAAATATACAATGTTCCAAAATATCTTCAAATTTTGAGGGAGAGAGAGTGGAACTTGAGGCTGCATTTCAACTGAAAAAGAAGTTCTAAACCATTTCCTCTCTTTCTTCTTATCTAGTGATACAGTTCCATACAACAAAGTACAATAAAAATCATTTTTAATAGAGTATACTCTTTATTTTATTGTGTAGGTAGTCTTTGTTTTCTTTTTCAAAGAATAAAATTTTGAAATATGTTTTATGGTAAATTTCTTAGATTCAAAAGTCAACCATATACTCCTTAAAGACAGGAATTACCTTTCAATTTTTATTTTTTTAACCAGCTCTAAACACTATGAATCATGATATATATACAGAGAGAGAGAAATAAATTGCTTTCTAGTTTTATATATATATATATATTTCATATATATATATCACAACATATTCTATATAATGCATATCTTAATCACATTCATCTCTAGTATATAAAACTCTAGGAGATATTTGCAAGTGATTTATTTCTAATTGCAGATAAAAGTATTTTGAAAAATCTGAGTAAATACATACAGAATTGCTTGTTATGGTGCTTGGCCCATTAGAGAGTTAATAAATAAATATTCAATAAATAAATTCATATGTGGAGAGTTGAATGAATAAAGCTACATACAAACAGCTATTAATTTAGTAGTGACTATAAGATGTCATATAACTTGTTATGATTTTATTGTGGTGTTGTCCCCCAAAAGCTCAAGTGTGAGACAATACAAAAATGTTCAGAGGGGAAATCATTATGTTATGAGATCTTTAACCTAAGTGGTAGATTAATCCACTGACAGATTAACTGGGTGAGGATATGTCTCTTCTACCTATAGTTACCATTCAATTATTCTATTCAAATTATTAATCCAGGAAGTGAATTAACCACTAATTTGATTACACTTTTCATAATCTAATTATTTTATCTACTGCATTAACACAGGAGCTTCAGCTGTGGGAAACCTCATATGCAAACCATAGCATTGGATTAGAACACTCAGTCACCAAGTCCATACTGCATGCTCCCTGCTGTTTGTTCTTGATTCAAAAGTTAGTGAGACCCTCACTTTATAAAGTACCCACCTAACTAAACTTATAAATCACTCTTTATCCCATCCCTCTTCTTTTTAAGGATTTATTTCTGCAATTAATGAAATTAAGTAATTTTTAACTTTCTAACATTCTTCTGCCATGTGTTAGCAAAAGAAGTAACATATCTGTTTTTTTTTTTTTTTTTTTTTTTCTCACAATAGTATTGGATAGGTGAGGAATAAATCACTTGCAAACATCTCCTAGACTTTTATATACTTGAGATGAATGTGATCAGGATGTGCTCCATTAGGCTCTGATATCTTCTAGAACTACACTGATGGTATCCTAATGTATGCTTAGCAGTTCTTCTCTTATTCTTACAAAATTTTGTGTAAGTGTAAGGAAACCCTGAGTCTATGTTGGATCTGGCTCCAGTGAGAGAGAGTTGACCGTTCCTGGGGCCATGATCTGTACTGTGTTCCTTAGTGATCTAGCCCATAGTTGACTGATGAGGAAACAAGGTAGGGTCACTTTAACATCTTTCTGTTTTGCCTGCTATGTGTGCCTCTTCTCTGCTGAGGAACTGGAAGAGACGGATTTTCATCTGATGATGGTCATGAATGTTCATGGAGTTCAAATAGGAAGGAGATGGGGAAGGGCCGTTACTTGTTGAAAACTATTCTTTTTCTTTTTTAAGTAATGGGATTGAACCCAAGGTCCTGTTCATGCAAGGCAACGGCTCTACCACTGAGCTGCATCAGCAGTCCAAAATCTGTCTTCAAAACAAAACAAAACAAAACATGTTGTTCTAAAGAACCTTTATAAAACGTTAATGTGCCACTAAAATTACACTTTGTACTTGTGTTCTTAATCTCAGTCTTAACCTGAAACTACCTAATTCTTCTCTTTCTCAACTCCAGAGCTCTGCTGCTTCTCCACTTTGATACCCTGCACGTACAGTGCAATGCCTGTGGCTCTTCATGGGGTGATCTGGTACCTTGTAAACCTGCCTAAGTTCTTAAATGACATGTGTATCTCCGATTTAGGCAATCACTAGCATGCTCCCAATTTTCTTGGATGACTCCTGGTAATTTTCACAATTGTAAACTGTTTGGTACTGGTTTGAGTTGTTAATAAATACCGTTGGACTATTTTCTGATTCTCCTTGACTTTTTTTAATTAATTTTATATTTTATTGTTTTTTGATTCATTGTACACAAATGGGGTACAACTTTCATTTCTTTGGCTGTACATGAAGTAGAGTCACACCGATTGTGCAATCATACATGTACATAGGGTGATGATGTTTGTCTCATTCCATTACGTTTCCTTCCCTCTGCCCCACCCCTTCGTTTCCCTCTACACAATCCATCCTTCCTCCATTCTTCCCTTACTCCCTCCACTCCCATTATGTATCATCATCCACTTATCAGAGAAATCATTCGGCCTTTGTTTTTTGGATTGACTTATTTCACTTAGCATGATATTTTCCAATTCCATCCATTTACCAGCAAATGCCATAATTTTATTTTTCTTTATGGCTGAGTAATATTCCCTTGTGTATAATATACCACGGTTTCTTTAACCATTCATCTTTTGAAGGGCATCTAAGTTGGTTCCACAATCTAGCTATTGTGAATTGAGCAGCTATGAACATTGATGTGGCTGTATCTCTGTAGTATGCTGATTTTAATTCCTTTGGGTATAGACTGAGGAGTGGGATAGCTGGCTCAAAATGTGGTTCCATTCCAAGTTTTCTAAGGAATCTCCATACTGCTTTCCAGAGTGGCTGCACCAATTTACAACCGTGTACTTTTTCCCGACATCCTTGCCAACACTTATTGTTGCTTGCATTCCTGATAATAGCCATTCTAATTCGGGTGAGATGACATCTTAGGGTAGTTGTGATTTGCATATCTCTTATTACTAAAAGTGTTGAACATTTTTTCATATATGTGTTGATTGCTTGTAGATCTTCTTTGAAGTGTCTGCTCATTTTCTTAGCCCATTTATATGTTTCCCGCGTAACAAACTAGATGGCACAAAAACTACCCAAATATAGGAAGTTCAATACTATCACAGAAAGCTGTGGGGTGTGGTTCCAAGTACTGCTGAAACTAAAAGTATTTTAATTAGGTATGAATAGTCGGAGCCACTGACTGATGGGAGTTGATGGCCGTAGCTGTGCCAGTTCAGTATCCCAATTTCTTGCATGTGGCTGTCCCCTATCTAATTTCTATTCTAGGCCATTTGTGACCACTAGACCACCCATTGAGAAATGAAGAGACAAGAACTGAGCCATTATTTGCAATGCTGTGCTTCCTTGGGTAGGAAAATCTGCTCTTTGTTTTGTCTCTTTGCAGTTATGCCTTGATTTTCCTTAAAATAACTTACACTTTTATATCACTCTCTTCTGCTATGACATGACACTTCATAGAAAACTTATTTAAAGAAATAAATGCTGAATTCCTACACTTTGAATGTAATTTATAAATAATTACTTGTAGGCTTAGAAATTAACAGTGCAGATCTCCGTATTTTCATTGCCAGGGATTTTCATTACCTCAGGCCCTCTTTTTTCATATGTGAAAGTCCTGCTAATAAATCAGTGATTTTTAAATATAGCAAGCCCTGAAGAAGAAGAAGGAGAAAGACGATCATTTTAGACAGAAGTGATCTAAATGAGAATTCTCAGGAAAGACAGTGTCTCTGAATACTTCCTGATCATCTGTAATGTGGGAAAATGTCATTATCCTCCTCTGCTATTTTTTCAATGTAATTTGAAAGGTGCCTTGAGAGTCCTCTCTTTAAGCAGTGTTAATCTGGAACTTTGAAGATGTCAGTGAACTGCAATGTTCAGGTAGGCATTTTCATGAAATGCCACAGACAGAGAGGTTTCCTGAGTGGGCTTGATGGTGACAAGGATTTGAGGTGGGGAGGAAAGCTTCCTATCTCAGTGCTACATCATGAATAGGGGGAGGGAAATTGAGGAGGAGATTGACAAGGTGAAGGAAGATTAAGACATATTAACACTTCCCAACCAGAAACAAATCCCAGATCTACCCAGCAGGCTAACTGAAGTTCTCTAGGTGAGAAAGAGGAGCAGGAACTTGGTGGTCTTGGCCATCCTCCCTCACCTGCGATCTCATTTACACGTTCTATAGACAGCTCACAGCCTGCCATTCAAGGAAGCAGGTACCTGTGCACCTGGTCCGGAAGTGGAGGGAAGTTTGATGATTGCTTATTGCCATCCACAGCTTCTTCTTCTCAAGCACAAAAATCAATGACTTAAGGGAAAGGATGCGGGGTTTTCTTCTCAGTTGAAACGAGGCTACTCGACACTCAAAGTAAAAGTGTCAGGAAGATTTTTTGGTTCTCTTGGGAATAAAATGTCTGCTTTTCTGGTGAAAAACACTTTAAAAGGAAGATAAAGTTTTGGAATTTAAAATGGGATTATTTCCCCAACATCATTGAGGTATCATTTTTCTACTCCCACAATTCAATGAAAAGGTAGTGATCATTCATGTGCACTAAGCTCAGGGCTACGATGTACGGCAGTTTAAAATGCATCTTTCACTCTTACAGTGGTGCCTTCCAGCCAGTGCTCGACCTTGAAACAAGCATAAAAAGGACCTGTTAGCATTCTCAGGGAGATGTCCAGTGTTTGAAAGGATCATATCAGACCTTACAGATGATTTCAAAAAAAAAAAAAAAAAAAAAAAACAACTGTAGCAACAATGGGTTTCCATTGCATTTTGTAAACCTTCATCTTTACAAATAGACTTCTTTTCTGGTTCTGTTAAAATTACACTAAACACCCAAGTTTTATACAGAGGGGCAACTCAAAGGGAAGCTTATATAAAAAACAGAGAGTGCTTTTAGTTACACCTTAAATATCACAGTGGCAGGATTTGATTTTAACTTCAAACTTTAGGAGTCTATCAGAATATCATTGTTATTTCTTCCTTGCCTTCAATAATTTTCTGCAATGGGTTTTTCATTTTACCTTTCTTCCGAAAATGGCACTTACCTCTTTATCAAAAGAGATCATTGTGAAAATTATAACTGAGAGCTAATAAAAAATGGCTTGTGAAATGTAGGTTCAGAGAAGTGAAACCAGTAGTTGTGGATGAACCATTTAAGCTTATAAATGCAATTTAAATTGCAAATGTAAACTATCAGAAGGAAACACCTGTAAGTTTTCAATCAGGCCTCTGCTGATTTTTAACCAAATCAATAAATTGTAGCAAGACAATGAATTCTAACCACCCAATCAAAACAAATAAGCACTATCTTCTTATTATCATAAAAGCAATAAAAAAGGCTTGCACAGCACTCTTCCCTTAATTTGTCTTTTGCTCTGCACCATAAAGATAACAAAGTGCCACATTTCCAAAGAACATATTGTTTTACTCTGTATGTTTTTCATCACTGAAGTCTAAAGATATTGTTTTTTAATTTGCTGATGGAGCCCATCCATTAGAATTAGGCTAAATGCCGTGGGAGGATAGTAACAGTGGGTGTGAAAGAGGGAAGCATGTGTAGCCAGAGTTAATGCTGCTTTTATAGCACTTCGCGTTGGATTCACGGCTGAGCCTATCTGATGAGTAAATGACTTATGGACATGTCAATGCTGGGAGGAGGATGTGGTTAAAGTAATCCGATGAGAGATGCTAACGTAAGAAAGTTGGCATGCTCCTCGGATGAACTGCTATGAGAATCCTTGTAGGTTTTGGATGATCGCACTGTCCTTTGACCCTTGGCCTCGGTGTCAGTTGACCAAGCATCCTGCCTACCACTGAGAAGCTACGAGACTTGGGGACATTCACTAAAGTGAAGTTATGAGTCTTTGCATTTCCCCTATATGGAGGAATCTTTGAGTTTTCCTTCATCTTTCAAGCTCTGTGACTCTATTATTCTAATGGATGGTGCTGTAGAGTCCAAAGCTCTCCACAGGTAAATACTGTTGAAGCTTTGACTGCTCCATCTAGTGTCATGCAGATGCGATGCTCATTAAGACGTGGAACGTGGAATCAGAAAAATTATCAGTAACAGTGAACAAGATGCAATAATCCTTTTATGACACACATAAAGGACATTCAAGCATGGATCACTTGAGAATAACTTGGGGGCTTCATCTCTGAGACAAAAGACATAGGAAACATATTAGGGGGCAAGACAATGAAAGGGTCTTGGGGGAAGGTGAAGAAAAGATGGGAATAAGCAATCAGAAGTGGCTTTACCAACCTAAGGCAAAATGTCTTTCTGTGTACATTGTTTCACCCTGGCCTACAAATGGAGGCAAAATGAACATGAAAAACATTTTTGACCAAACTTGAAAAAAATTTACAAAAAAAAAAAAAGCATTAGATGCTAACTATTCTCTTCATTCATTATGTATTAGCACAGATCTTCTCTGCACCACAAATAGCTCTTAATTTACAGTCCAGAAAATTACTTATAAATACAAATGAAATTAATACAGGGTGGCATTTAGTAAACAAATTAGACCATCATTCTTTATTTTTGCATAGAATGCCATTAATGTTTAAAATCTACTGTGGATTTTACCATTATTTCAGGAAAATTAGTGAAGTTCTAGATATTTTAAATTCATCAAAAGACAGAAAAAATATTTCTATTTCAACCAAGTATGGCAGGATAATTAAATCAGTCAGATTGAATTAAAACAGCTAAATTAACATGAAGCCCTTTCTGCCATCCACTGTAAGTTTGAGATTTTTAATTAATGTTTAAAATGCAGTTTGCTTGTAGCTGATATTTAATTTATAGCTGTAAACAAAATATGTAAGCTTATGGTAATTTGAATATTTTCCCCATGAAAGATCCTTTTGGCTTTAAAATGATAGAAAATGAGAATGAATACAATTTAGCTCTTTTGTAATTAAAATAAATGTTTTACTTCTTATTGTTTTACTTTAAAGTAAATTAAAACTTAATATACCATAAACCCAAATAACTGGAGTATTAACAGTCTTTAAAATATAGTTCACAAATTATGAAGTCTGAGCTAAGTGGTTACTGACTTCTCAAGTATACCATTCGAAACTCTAGAAATTCTATATCATAGTCATTAATAAATTATGAATACAGTTTTGGATACTCCGAGAAATAAAAACTCTTCAGTGTTCAAACAAGATATAATCTGGGTTTTTTTTTCTTTGAAATAAGATAAAAATGTTATTTAGACACATTTAAAAATCTTCATTTAGAAGCAAAATACAAAATGTACAATTAAACCCATTTAGTTTAGTAATTTAAACAAACATGACATCTCATTATAACATTTTGATTGAGTATGCTAAATTTTTTATGTGTGTGAGTGTAAAGAATGTTTTTTGAAGAAAATGAAAAGAATATTGATTTTTAAGATAATAGGAAATCCAAAAGTTTAAAATTAAAAAAAAATGAGCTTATGGACATTGCATTGACTTGTGCTACTGAGATCTGCAAAAATTTTTTAAAAAAATGTGAATCTTGCAAAGTTTTCATTATCTTGACCTAATGGACAGTCTAGAAAATACCAAGCTGCCTGTGTTTTTATGTTGTAGGTGCAGGAGCGATTTCTTGAAGCCTGTAGATGCTTTCTTGCTCTGCTTTCTCCTGGCTGTAAGGAGCATTAATGTAGTTCAAAGCTCCCCAGGTAGCCAGGTGCTGAATAGACACAATTCTCTGTCTTTTAAGAATCTGAGCTCTGTGAAATCTTGTCCAGACTGCTTATTTGGCAGGTGTAAATAGAGTCAGTGTGTCCCTTTTTTAGGTTTTAAAAAATATTTTAAGTATTTTAATATTTTGGAAAGTAAATATGTTTAAAAATCAAATGGTTTCCAAGATTACATGTGATAATATACCCATGCAACTCTAACTAAAATCAGAACACACAAAGCCATTTTCTTTGAAATTAGGAAAATCTTTCTACATCTGAAATTCTGTATTGATCATTCACAAGTTATAAAATAGGAATATTTCATGAATACCTATCGAAGTTTTCGATCTTCCTTATAATCATAGTTCCAGTGTACAGGAACTGACACTTCGCTTCCCTGAGGATGAGGACAAAGGTAAACAGTCCCAGTTCTGCAGAACACCATTTACCAGGGGATTGAAGGATAGAATGTGGTTCTGGATCATGGCAAGAACAAGTCAATTCCTGTGATTTGGATCAGGAAGTTGAGACTTATAAAGTGGTCAGTAAAAAAGTGACTTTATGCAAGTCGGAGTGTCTGTCTTAGGCTAAAATCCCAGGTCAGGAACATTTCTGGAACCCAGCGCAGAGAGGAAACTCCTCAAAATACTCTAGCTTTGTTTATTTATAGGATGCTGGAAATCCATTCAGGGCCACTCGGATGCCCTCATGCTGCTTAAGGCTCAAGATGACCTTGGTTAAGTCAAGTGAGTCCACGTAACAGTTTTGCCAAAAATCAGGATAAACAGTGCATTTTCAGTTTTTGAGAATATGGGAATTAAAAAATAGCAATGCCATATATCAACATAATAATGGTGCTTAATTCTGAGAAGTAAGCATGTTCTTGATGGTGTTCACTTTTTGTATTTAATACTTTTCAATTTTACTTAAGAAACACGTATCACCTTAGTAAAAAGAAAAACGAAGGATTATTTAGAAAAACAATTCCCTTAGTATACAACTTGTGTATTTACAACTTCTTTATCATAATTATTACAGAAAATATACAGAACCACAAGTCTGGAAGGAAATACAGTATAAAACTGAAAGTGGCTATTTTGGGGATGGGAATTTTAGGTTTTGTTCTTCTTTCTACTTTTTTGAACTTTCTAACTTTTCTTTGTTAATATATTGTGGACAAAATATTTATTTTTTATTTTTCTGGATTGGTTTTAACATAATTACATTTGAAAATTATTATTCAAATAAAGATGATGTTCTGATCTGTTTCCATTTGTATTTTAATTTCTGTTGAGGGACCATTACATTTCATGAACCCTCAAATGAATGTTAGATAAAAGTCCTTTAAGAAAATAAAAGGCTCATATAATGGACAACGTATTCCAAGGGCAGTGGCATCTGTCATGAGGACAGTTCATTAAGCACTATTGAGTCTTTCTCTGATGGCTGAGTTCCCCTTTGCTGGAGCATTACTGGCAATGCAGCTTGATCGGAGAGGATCATCACTGCAGACAGGAGAAGCGGACCCACCTACTTCGCCTATCAACTTTTAACTCCACATAGTTTGTGGTGCGTGTTGTTCTCAACATTATCCCACCAATGCGTCTCGATTATTTCTACTTCCAGTCATTCCCTTTCCACAGAGATAATACAGGTTCACATTTCCCATCCTCCATAAATATCCTATACATTTCAAGTATCTCCTCAAAAAAGCTCTCCATAATCACATCTGCCCTCACTTCATTGAAATTGTATTTCTTCCTCTTTGGAATCCTGTATATTTTCTTTAAAAATTATCTTCAACCTGCTTCAATCCCTTCATAATTTACAGTCTAATTTATAAAATGCAATGCTTAAATGAGAGGAATCTGTTTTGAGTTAAGGGGAAGAAGAATTGGTTCACATATGCTTGAGTTGAGATGATAACAATGCTAAATCTCCCAAGCTTAAATAACTGTAGTTTTCTAACAGAGATATGATGAAAAAATAAAGAGATCCTTTTATTTCTTTTATTTTTATAACTATCATAAACATTCACATTCCTATGCAAAAAAAGGTTTTGTATATTTAAATCAAGAATAAATACTTTGAGTGCTACCATAAAAGGCATTAAATAACATACAGGGAACATCTTTAAGGATATTATATGAGACATCTAAGAAAGTTGTTAAATAAGTTTTTATGTTCATTATTTATTTTGTTTTAATTAATCGATCCTCAGTGTGTATGAAGGGGAATATTAAATTTTGCTGATGCAATGTGCTTCAAGAACTGATATTTCTGATATTTACATGTTTAAAATTTTATACAAACTTAATTTATGCCCAGATTGAATTCAAGAAACATTTGAACTTATTAACTGATCTTTTCAAATTGAATAACATTTGGGGTATTATTTTAAGCTGAAGTTTAGTTTAGGCCTAAGTATTTATCTATATGTTAATACCTAAATATAGCTTTAAGATAGAATTGACAAGTTTACTAAAGCATGTGTATGCTAAGCTATATATTGATGGTACAGAGAGGATGGGAGACTGCTTTAAATATGCTGATCAGTGGATCAATTTCTAGGAGTGGCATTTGTGTAACATCCTTACTAGGCGAGGGTTAGCCATTTGTAAGTGTAGGGAAAGGCAGAGGGACTAGCCAATATGTAGACTCAGAGACCTCAAGACTTGGGAGTAGCTAAGGAACATACAAGGGTCCTGCTGAAATCTGTGAGCTAAAGATGGCAGAAGAAACGAGTTTGAAAAAGCAGGCAGAGCTCTGATCCTTCTGCAGTTCAGAGTAGGGTGTGAATTTCTATTCAAGTGCCATGCAAAGAAATGAAATTTTAGTCAGTTCTACTATGGGTGGGAAGATGGGGATGGTCTCCAGTAGTTATCACAGTAACATTTTCAAAAGCTCTATTGGACAATAGGTTGTAGTGAAGATAAGAAAAGAGAACTATTAAACTTAGAAATAATGGCAAAAGTAATACGTTAAGAAGGTCAATATTTTACTCAAAAATACTAGAAATAATAGAAAATAGTAGGATTATGAATGAGACAGTATTGACAATACTTTCCACTTGTTGGCTCACTTAGTTTCTACAATACTCAAATGAATTATAGTCATCTTTGACTCACATATAAAAAAATAAATAAAACTTGTAGGTAAAGGAATTTGCTCCAGGTCACATAAGTAGGAAGTGGTAGAATCAGGATTTAAATCTATTTTCATAATTTTGCCTATGAAATTAAATTTTCATTGGATGATTTTAAGTAATTATTTTCCTCCTAGATATATTAGAACCTAAATTATTAGTAGATTAGGACTGGCTTTCCATTGCTCTGGTATAGAGCTACTTAGTTCACCTTTCTACGTTTGAGGTACTAGACCAGTCAGTCCACTTGAAGAAGGACTTCCACATTGTCTTTATTCATATTACCAAAATTTGAGAACCAAAAATAAGAGCTCATTAAATATTATCAATTCACTAGTTGAATATTCAATAAGACAAAATATCTCAGAAGTGTCTGTCTGATACATATACACACAGATTTAGATAATTCGAAGTGCAGTTTAGATGTTATTCTTTTAATGGCTTTTACCTCAATATTAAATGAAAAAGATAAAGGTATTAGAATCTTTTTTTTTTTTTTTTTTTTTTTTCAGTGCTCGGGATTGAACCTAGGGTCTTGTGCTTGCAAGACAAGCACTCTACCAACTGAGCTATCTCCCCAGCTAGAATCTTGTTTATGGTTTTACTTACAATTTCTAGAGCTAGGAATGTCTTTATTTTATAGGTGAGAAAAATATTTAAAGATGGTGACTAAGGGATCGGGGAGCTGACTCAAGTTTTGGATGGCCTGACAGCAAAGTTCAAAGAACAAGTAGAAAGTGTGGATACAATATGAAGATAAAGAACTGTTTACACATGTAGGCATTAAATGGTATGTCACTTTAGGGAGAAATTCAGAAACAGCAGTAAGTTGAAAATATGCCTATACCTAAGCAATTCTGCCTGCATATTTTAAATGAGGATGCAGTATGTATGTTTGTGTGTTTGTGTACATATGTAAACACACCTATATTATTTAAATACACACACATACATTCCCTAGAGAAAATTTTGACCAGGAATTAAAGTTACTCATTGCATAATCTTGATAGTATAAAAATGATTAGAAACTACATAAATGTCCAACAATGTGAGGATGGACATAGAATTGTTATTGAGTCACCTAGTAGAACAATTTATAGCAGTAAAATGCATGGACTTTATACATGCAGATAGTAATGTAGATAAGTATAGAAAGAATAATTTTGAATAAAATATAATTGATACAAAAGGTTGTATACATTTTTTATTTAACATTAAAATACCCCAAATATCAGTATATGATACTAAGTCAATGTAGAAAAAAAAGAAACACGAAATATGCATGTGAATATTGGGATAATGTCCACTCTTAGAAGGGAGAAGTAGATTAGATAAAAGAATGAAATATATCTGTATCCTTTTTTGTTTTACAAAAGGTGAAAATTCAAACATGATAAAATCAATGTGGATATTATAGATATGCCATATTATATTATAAACATGTAGGTTTACCATATGTTTAAAATATATCATAAATAAAATTCTTGTATCTTTTCCAAATTAATTTAAAATTTCCACTTTACTCAATAAATATATTGTTTTAGTTAGGTATTTTGCCACTATGACTAAAAGATCTGACCAGAAAGATCACAGAGGAGGAAAAGTTCATTTAGGGGCTCTGATTTCAGAGGTCTCAGTTCATAGAAGGCCGGCTCCATTCCTTTGGACTCCAGTGAAGCAGAACAACATGGCAGAAGAGGGAAGAGCTCACATGATGATCAGAAAGAAGAGAGAGACTTCTCTAGCCCAATACAGTGCCTCTGATGCCTACCACCTCCAGCCACACCCCTCCACTTCAGTTACCATTCAGTTAATCCCTATCAGGAATTAATTCACTGATTGGATTAAGGCTCTCACAACCCAATCCTTTCCCCCCTGAACCTTCTTGCATTGTCTCACTTGTGAGCTCTTGGGGGACACCTCATACAAACCATAACATATATTAAAAGGTGTAATGTTAAAGTCGAACACAAAATTCTGGTTTTGACGATTGCAATTTTTCTTCCTTTTTAAAGGTAGTACATTTTGCTGCTTATGTGTGCATTTGTAGATCTCCCATGGTTCAGGAATTTGTACCAGAAAGCACACCAGTGTCCTACATGACAGACAATTGGTGAGTAATGCCAGAGATGTTTTTAGAATATTATCGTAAAAAGAGTGTGCATATCGCACTTCCCCGGTCCTTAACACCCATGATGCCACAATACCTGCATGTGCAGAAACCTCAGAGTAGTGTCAGAACCCTGTTGAAAAGATGATTTTTTTTTATTAACAAATTATGATTTCAGAAAAACAGAACTTTCTTCACATACTTCTCTTTTGTCCCTAAACTGTTTCACCCGAATCAGTGCCAACTGCAACCAGGATGCCTTTCTTCCCTCTTTCTTTTTTGTTTGCCCTCCAGTGAGGAAAATTAGAAAGGCAAATCATACTAAGGCTGTAATCACATCATAATGAACACCTACAGACAATTAGATGAAAAGTATATTTAATTTTTATGCCAGTCTGAAAAGTTCCTATAAAGTATATCTTTTTAGGTAATACAGATAAAGGCTTAGAGACAGTTACTTGACCAATTTTATGTATCTAGGAAGCACCAACATTGTTTCCAACATCAGTCCATCTAATTTCAGAGTTCTCAACCTGAGCAACCATATCAAACTCTCTCATAAGTGGAAGGCTTCTGCCACTGTTTGGCCCACACAGATTCATACAATCACTACATCATCAACATGCATTTCGTGATCTTCTCTGTGTATAGTAACAAAATCATTTTATTAAGTAAATAATTAATATCCAAGACAAAGGAAGCAGATAAAGCACTCATGAGTTTTCTTAAATATCAGTTTAATATAGATTAAGACTTAATCTTAAAATGAAAACAGTCATACATCTGAACTGTTGGACTGAATTCATAGTCACATATAATCTCTTTCAAAATGATGAAGAAAAAATTAGAATTACCCAATGTAAATAAAAATTATAAGCGTGCTTTGTACTTATATTGAATAATTTCTAGGTTTAAAAATATTGCTATTACATATAGTAAAATTCATTTTTAAATGCAAGTATTTATCCACAGTGATGTGTGGCTGTAATTGGAGTGACTCAGGAGGCTGAGGCAAGAGGATCACAAATTTGAGACTAGACTCAGCAAATTAGCAAGACCCTAAGCAACTTAGTGAGAACCTGTCTAAAAAATATGAATAAATAAATAAATAAAAAGGTCTGGGGCTGTGGCTCAGTGATAAATCATCCTTGGGTTCTGACCTTGGTCCTTACCCATCACCCCAAAAATGCAGTAATTAATACTGCATTGTATCAGGGATACCGTGAAAACAATATGTTAAAATGAAATTTAAAGGTTAATACAAAAATAAGTATTTATGAAGATTATCAGGTGAGTGATATAAAAGTACATATGCACATGTACATTTCAGAAGCTATAATATTTTAATATTATTGTTTATTTTCATTAGTTGTTAAAAGCCTCCTACCTTAAATCTAGGTGGTTAATTATCTGTCATACTTTATTTTACTTTTTCATGTATAATTACAAATAATTCTATACTATAATTACCTTCCCATTCATAGTTAAATAAAATAAATTAAATAGCTGAATTAAAATGAAACTAATACCTGTGGATCTGAATTGTGTCATATTTAGATTCTACCAAAGTAATTATTTTTTTCAGAAAATAATGCTGTGTTTATTACTATACAAAACAATCTGAAGCTAATTTCACATTTATAATATTGTTAAAAATGTGGTTGGATGAATTTATACTACAGCTCTGAAGAAAGTCTAATCTGTTTGTTTGGCTGCATGTTTATTTTTAGACTTTTTTTGTGTTAAGAGAGATTTGTGATGAAGCATTATTTATTTCCTCTTGTCTGGCAGCTCAATTTACAGGTGGGACACTTAGATTGGCACATTTCTCCTTCCTTCCCTTGTTCTCATTAGCAGGGAGTCCTAATCTCCTCTTTCTCTGCCTTTCTGAATAATCACACTCTATCACTCTCCCAGTGGGATCTAAACAAAGATTGAGTAGAAAATTAAGATCACAACCAAGTATGTTTAAGCATAAGGTCATAATCATGAAAAATCAATATAACGTACAAAGAGGCCTTTTAAAATCAGTTTGGTGCTTGTTTGTGTACGGTATTTCTATTCCAATTTCCACAATTCCACTACTTTTCAACTGAAATCTATGACAATATAGCTTTTTTTTCTTAGAGGAAAACATATTGCTCTGAGCTCTATGGGCCCCCCAAAATTGATTTTGGTCCTCATAGGCCCAGTTGGTACTATTCCTTATGGGCACATGGAGCCCTACTGTGTCTATAAATGAATTTATTTGTGAACAAAGAACTGCAGAGAGCTGTTCTGAATTATGTAATTACTTGCCATTCTTCTTGCCTTTATTCAGAGACACGTGGGTAAAATAATAAGTAGGGTGGGTGGGTTTTGTTCACTCCATTTAGGCTGACATGGAAGGACCTAGGAGATTCTAGCTCAGCCATGTCATGGCCAAGATAACTGACCAGCATCTTGATCCCCTGCTAGAACAGGTACTGATAGGACACAGGGGCTGTCTGACTGGGGGCAGAGAGGAGAAGACAAGATTAAGGACAGCAAACACTGTAGCATGGTTCACGTTTCCCAGATGAGCCATCCAGGAAGTGGGAACAGTCGTGTAATACAAGATGGATAATGCAGATCCATCCCTGAAACTCAAACTGACGGTCTTGGTTGTTAAAACAATCAGCTGGCTAGGATTTAAGGTTCCAAAGACCAAGAATATCAAAAAAACAACCTGAGATAGGAAAAATAGAAACAGAACAGTCTACCTAGTAAGAAAAGGGATCAATAAGGGGCTTGCAGGAGAGGCATCACAGAATTTGAAGGAAGAAAACTCCATTTTGATTATAATCAAATGCTGGCAGCACTGATTAATGATTTCTTATGGTGGACATTAGAGTTTGAACAGATGAACATACACTTGTCAATATTTGAATAAATATTGACAATATACCAAGCAGTGAACTAGATATTTTACTAACATTTTATTTGATTCTCAAAATGGTACTATTATTGATTATAGAATCTCTAGTAAAAAAGAATATGTAAATATACTCTTAGAACCATAATTACAGTAAGAAAGAAAACTATTAAATAGTTGAGCTATGAGCCTACTATCAGTCATTGGGTTATATTGCCTAAAAATATAGTAAAATAAATATTAAATATTTCTCAATTTATGATGTGACTTGGATAGTATAATATGTAGTCCTTACTACAAAGTGAGGATATAGTAGATTAAATATTTCTTGTCATTTAATAAAATGTTAAGTTTAAAAACTCTCAGGTGTTGTTTTATATCTATATTTCTGTCAATACAACTTGATTAACTTTGTTCTACATGAAAATTGAAAGCCCAAATTCTGTAGCCCAGAATTGGAAAACTTGGCAAACAGGCCTGTCTTCTGATAAGTTCATTCATCCATGAAACACTCTAGTGGTGGTAAAGGATATGGACTATAAAAACATGGTACCTCTTGTCATGGAAATTATAAACTTTCGATTTAACCAAAAGTTAATTCCATATTAGTGTAGAGTGAATCTTAATAACATATTAACATTTCATACAAATTAAAAGTACAGCTCCTTCAGCACAACTTTCATTCTATATTTAACAGATCTAACAGTTCCATGTGGGTGTGTTAGTCAGGGTCCTCCAGAGGAACAGAACCGACAGGGTAAGTAAACGTACGATTAGAAAAAAGGATTTATTAGATTAGTTTATGTGATCAGAAGCTGGATAGTCCACCATGGCCTTCTGCAGGCAGGATAGCTAGAGGAACCAGAAGCTGCTCAGTCCAAGAAACTGGAGCCTGAGCAAGAGGGACCAGTGAAGCAGGCCCAGTTCTACTGAAGGCCTGGAAGCCCCTGGGAGAACTGCTCAGAGTCCACGTTGGAAGAGTGAACTTGCTGGAGTCTGATGTCCTCCAGTGAAGGCAACATCAATCCATGAAGCCTCAAGAAGAACGAAATGGAGCTTGCATCTTAGCTTCAGCCATTTGGACATCCTGCCCACATTCAGAGTGAGTCTCCCTAACTCAGTTGGCTTTCCCACATGTCACTCATCTCTGGAAACACCCTTACAGACACACCCCCAAAATCTCTGGCTGCTAAGTGTTTCTCAATCCAATTAAGTGAACTGTCCAGATTAACCATCACAATGGGGGAATCAAATATGCAGGAGTTACAGGGCTGGAAGTAAAACCACCCATATGACTGAAAGGAGAGCCAAAAGGTCATTTCACACCACTGATACTTACTAGGGCCATTCTGAGGTTACATTACACTCAGGTACACTTTGCCCAGCCACTGAAGAAAGCAGAGTGAAGGCCTGAGAACTTGAACAGCAGTCCTCTCACCCTCATCCTCTGAAACTCTTCTTTTCTACCTCCTTGGATCCCTAACCATTGGTTGCCACTTATCTGGATAAAATCCAGATTGTGCATTGAATCCCTCTATTCTCAAAACTAGTTGGACCTTCTATTAAAGCCCTACAAATTATGTTGCCCTCAGAGTTCATGTTTGATCTCTCCTTAGGAGTCTTCTCATTTCAGTATTTTTTAATGTCCTACTTGATTTTGTTCTATGATAGTCATCACAGAGACTGGGACATTGCCTGGACAACAAAAAGAAAATTTCTAAAATATTCACTATATATTCTGAATAGAGTTTATAGATAAGGCTTAGACAGTCTCTTGTTACAGCCAAGGCAGTTCTCCCACCCGGGGGACACTCAACACGGTCTGGAGAATTTTTGTTGTTGCTGTCACATTTGGGGTGCGGTCTATGCTACTGAACTCTGGTGATAGATCCAGAGATGATGCTAAGTACCCCGTAAAGCACAGGACAGTTGCCCACAGCAACATTACATTCAAAATGTCAACAGGGCTAAGGCTGAGAAACTCTATGATTTAGAAAAAGGAGTCAGTTACTACATAAGAAACACAATGGTTAGTAAACATTGAAAACCCAGGGATTTAAGATTCTATTAGACACATGAAATTTATCTAAATTTCCCTATGGGAAACTAAAATTGAATTTTGAAATCATGCATTTTAAAACAGTTTCCTAGCACTTAAAGAATTTTTAACATTCTCAAAACTCTAACATATTTCTATTCTAGTTAGCACATCTCTATAATTAACTCCAATTTTCCCCCAAATATACAATGAGATTGACACTAATAGTATGACTTATTTGAGATGATTAATTTTTCTCCTAATTATAAAAACCTAAAAGTAGAACTAAAAATTCATTTTGCATAGTTAAATTTTTTAAAATAATAAAACAATCTCTAGTCAATTTAAAAATTGTTATTTTTTTGGTTGCACGTGTACATTTGAACTTTAAAAATTATGTGTATGAATGCATATTAGCAGTAGATCCTTATGAAAAATTATTCATGTTGTATTTGAAAGAGGTTTCATTGTTAACATCATTCTTCACATATCCAGCTAAAAGCACAAATGGTCATTATACATAATTTAAATTATTGACAACATCTTGAATTTTGATGCAGTTTAAGACATGGGAACGATGCAAATATAAAAGTTGCGCCAATATTAAAAAAAGGGAAATACTATCCTAAGTTAAAATTTGAAGAAATTAACACTAATTTAAGACAATGTATGCTATGTAGAAAGTTTAATCAAAGTCAAGAATGGCAAGAATTAATTGAAAACCCTTAAAGCAGCATCTGAAATAATCTCTTCAAAAGATTGTACATGTACATGTGTGTATATATTCGTAGCTATTGCTTGTCCTCAAGAAATCAGTAATTTGGGTATGACTGGGGAACAAAAAGACTGAACTTCTAGGAAATTATAGACAATGAGAAAGTAAATAGTCTCAGTATCCATACTTACACTCTGTTCATAGTTCTTAAACTGAGTCCTTTTGGTGTGTGACAAAGAGTGACATGCATTCTAACTTTTAAGAAGATTAAGAACTTCATGCACAGATGTTGGATGCATGGATCATTACCTCACGAATACTATTTCCTAAGGACAGAGCAGCAACAATGGTCTATTCATGACCCAGACAATAAGGGGGTGCCTTTTATCTGTGGAAAATGTAGAAATTTTAAAACAATAATAAAGTTGGTCCACTTTTAACTATCACCAAGCACTACTGATTCTGAATAATGCCATTGATAAAATATTTTTGTGATGGGGGCAGACACTGTTAGCCCTGCCCTGTGATAGGCTGCTACTCATGAACAATTTCTTCAGATTAGTCAGATACTCTTTCATCCACTACCTTACAACCGTAACATTTGTCTTAGTGTTTCCCATAATTCAAATAAATAATTCAGTATCTGATTAATCATATGACACCTTTTCCCCTTCTAGCTTATGATCTCCAAGAAAGCAAAACATTTTTCATGTTCACTGGTACATCTAATGTGCCTCAAGACTTACACATGTAGAACCTCAGTGAAAACTTAGGAATTGAATGTGTGAGTGACAAATTAAGGAAGAATAGATAGATGAGTGAATGAATAAAATATAAGTCCTAACTTAAACATTCCTGAAATTTTTCAAGAAGTGTGTCTAAATTTTGAAACTTTGAATCATAACTTTAATTTATGGCAGCATCTTTAATAGATGGGATAATTCATTCTCATTTAAACCTCTGTGCAGTGAAGACATGTCAGATGCATGACTAAGTGATATTGAATGATAACAATAATCTGTGCACATTGACCTGAGATTGAAGGTGAAATAATTTGACCACCAGCTTCTTAAAAATTATTGGGTTAAAGATATCAAAATGAAATTACTTAGTAGTATTACTTGATAAACACACTTTTATGGGTCTTTGAATGTTTTTTTACAAAATTCTTATTAGTTTTTAAATGAACTATGACTTACATAGAGCTATTGCTTCTACAGTTGCTTCCTTACTGAACTGAAACCAGCTACAGTCTCAGCTTCTCAGGTATCATATCTTTAATCACAAGTCACACACACTGATGATATTTCACATACATATATGCATATGGTGGAAGTTTTGAGACATGAAAGGTGAAAAGCTTAATAGTACTCTGTATAGTAACCCCGTAGAAATGTTTGTTCCTATCTGTTTGAGAGTCTTCATTGTTGTTTTGTTTGTGTTTTGTCTTGTGTATTTATTTTTTGGCTTTGCTCAGGGGCTGGCTATCTTTATGCTTGCAAAACAGTAGCAACACTTCCCAAAGTCACCTCACAGAAATCTTTACATAAGAATATTTTCTAGAAGCCTTGAGATCAGACTCCTTTCAAGTTTTCTTGGCCAGAATTGGATCACATATCCATCCCTAAAGCAATCATTGTCAAAAGGAGAATGCCGTTATTGTGACTGGCCTAAGTCACCTGCCATGTGGCAAATGAAAGATTCCAGAAAACACAAATGTTTCATTAAACAAGATGGAAAGATTTTAACCTTAAAACTTTTCTCCTGCTCTTAACTATCTTGCAAAACTTTCTTACTCAACAAGTTGTATCCAGGAGCTTAGAGACTATTATTCATACACTACTAATCAATATGTCTTTATTTGCATCTTCTAAATTTTAGAATAATGTTCTTATCCCCACTGTTTTGTGGATGTTATGAAGTTAATTTGATGCAGGTTTATCATAAGATTGTGAAATATGATTTAAGAACATAAACAGCTCTGAAGCCTTTACCTATTAACAACAACAACAACAACAACAACAAACCCAAAACTATTTGCCATTTTAAGAATGACCACTAGACCATTTCTTTCTGTTTTTACGAGATTTAATCTCCTTAACTGTGAAGCATTTTTAAAGCTTTTCATTGTTATTTCATGATTAGTTTTTAGAAAATGATATTTTAGTTTTTCAGAAACAGAGTTTAGAGTGAGGTCACCCAGAGACTGATCCATACTCTGAGCCCTGCTCTTGGTGGCGTTATTCATTCACTGCATGGCGGTGATCCTCCTACTGAACAGGAAGCTACACCTTTCATTAGTAGAGAATTTATTGTACTTTTCTTAAAATCTCTACTTCCTTTCATATTTTAAAATCATCTGTCTTTAAAAACTAAACAGATGCATTTTGTATTTAGCAGTTACTGGAATGCTGGATGATGTTTGAAATGTCCATTAACGTGTCACACTGTTTCTTCATATTTCTGCATTGTGCAAAACATCCCAGTCCAAGGCAAAACCATCAAATAGGAGGCTTATGGCACAATATTCAAGTGCTCTTCTTTTGCATTACTAGAAATATACAGGACCCTAAAATATCCCAGGATCAAAAAATAGGATGCTGTGGCATTTTAGAAGTACTGGTGTAATTATCTCCCCTCTTCCTGTTTCTAAGCAATGGAGAGGAGATAACATTCTCAGTGGTTGAAAGTATTATCTTTAATAATGATAGTAGATTGATGTCTGGTAATTCTCCAAATTTGTGGATGATGATTTCTTTTATTTTCATAACTCACACTATTTGAAAACAGCCCCAAATTCAAGCACAGAATTTATACTTGATTTACAACCAAAGAAACTAAAAACAAAAATAAAAAGAGAACCTGTAACAGATCAGCCCTGCCAGGTGAGTTTATTACAAGGGGAGCAGATGCTGAAACTGAGGACTCCATAAAATCCAGATAGGCCTTAAGTCAAAAGGCGGAGAAATGCATCAAGCCAGAAAGGCAATCTTTCAAGTGTTAATTTACCTTAATAAACAATCACAGCCAATTCCAAGACTTTAGGAATGAGGAGAGAGTAGCAACTCTCCTCCACTGCTTTCCAAGGTGCATGTTCCTATTCTCTGAGGTCAGTCAGAACAGGAGGAGGAAGAGAATGAAACCAGCCTAGCCACACACAGGGCTGATAGCTTAATGAGCATTGTGTAGCTGCTAAGTCAAGAGCAAGGGAAGTATGTTTTAGATTTGAGTACTTATCATGCAAAACTTGCATTAATTTAGTTGATGGATTTATAATGCCTTCCTACACAATGATTGGGAAATAAAGAATCATATACTTCTTAGTCAATCATTTTATTTAGGAAAGATTCACATTATGTTTGTCAATGTAGGATATAATTCAAAGTGAATTTTATTGCAAAATATTTTCAAAGAAAAATTAAAATTTAAATATACTAAGACACATCTTCAAAAAAAAAATCAGATTTTCAATCTGATGACAGAGATTTTTTTGCTTGGTCAAACTTTATTTAGTAAGGCTCCTAAATATCTCCTAGGTTCACCTGTACTTTAGTATATAGTTTAATTTAACAAAGACCCTGCTAAGTCAATCTGGCAAGAATTTCTCACCCTTAATATCTGGTTAGCCTCCATTTTTCACCAGTTCCTCATCCTGAACCATCCCTAAGGTGTTATTTGATCTCCCTGATCTGTTTTCGGCAAGAAGTCTGTTAGGACTGTTTAACCAGAATCTCCATTATTTTGAATGGTTCCTCTGTAATTTTATATCCACTGAACCGCACCCTGCTCTTTGGTTGTAAATTTTCATTTGCTCAAGATATGCTCAGAGTTGAGTCCAATCCATCTTCCTTGCTGCAAGATTCCATTACCATGATACCTACACCTGCCATGCTGGTCCTGGATAAAGTCTCCTTTTCCTTCTGTAATAGGTATCACTAATTTTTTTTTTCTTTAAAACTGAAGTAGTGCCATACAGCAAGAAAAAGTTGGACCTGAAAGAGATTAAAATTTAGCATATTTGATTATCTGGCTAAAAATGTGACAGGCTGGTCTCAGGAAGTTTAAGTGCCTTGTCTAATATCATGACTATGGAACAAATACCAATACATCAAAATTCTTCCCTCTGATGGTGCCTTATCCACTCTATATTCCCGTTTGGCTTAGATGTTAACACAGGAAAAACACAGTATAGTTGGAATAAAAATGACTTTTAGCAGAGAATTCATAACTACTTCTCCGTTATGCCTTGAAATATTATAATGTCTAAAACAAGTTTTAGATTTGGAGGTCTTTTATGTTTTGCGATAATGGACACATTGTATTTTTTTCAGTGCTTTCTAAAGTAGTACATAACTGCAGCATTTCATTCCTTGAATTAGATTATATGATATTTTTTAAAAGTTTCTAATATTTTTGCATGTATATGATTTTCCCAGTGAGAGATTGCTTACATTATTTTCTTTCCCAGAAAATAATCTCTGACTTTCATCTGGTATCAGATGAACATTTCTTTTGGGAGATATTGCATCAAGTGCTGTGGCAAAATAATGACACAATCTGCAAATGGAAAGAGCAATCTCCTAATAAATCTAATTGTAGGATAAAGCTGAATTATTACATTTCAAGAAGATTTATTTAGAGTTAGCTATTCCATGTCAAGCACTGTTAGTTCTGAGGATGCAAACTTTTGGGGATGCTAGGTATTGGATCACAAAAACAACACAAAACTTCAAAAGGTCCAAATCTAAGGCACACAGATCATGTTACAACTTTTGCTGGTCAGACTTACAAGGAGGGTCTTAATTAGGGTCAACTGTGTACGTCACGTTTTACGAAAGACAGAAACAAAGTTCATCTAAAGGAGGATGAATATGGTGAAGAAAAGTACAGCAAATGAAGAATAGTTTTGCTAAGGGAAAATGCCTGAGAACTTGGGAGCTGCCTTCCAGTATTTGAAAGGTCACAGTGGCTCATCCATGTACCTCAAACAAATCCTTCTCAATTCCAGGAATCAAATAGACCACAACACAATAATACTAGGTGACTTTAACACACCTCGCTCATCACTGGACAGATCCTCCAAACAAAAAATGAAAAAAGAAACCATGGATCTCAAGAACACAACCAATAATTTAGACTTAACGGACATATATAGAATATACCATCCAACAAAGAGCAAATACACTTTCTTCTCAGCATCACATGGATCCTTCTCTAAAATAGACCATATATTATGCCACAAAGCTAATGTTAGCAAATACAAGAAGATAGAGATAGTACCTTGTATTCTATCAGATCATAATGGATTGGAATTAGAAATAAATGATAGAATAAAACACAGAAACTACTCCAACACCTGGAGATTAAATCATACACTATTGAATGCTGAATGGATAATAGAAGACATCAGGGGAGAAATAAAAAATTCTTAGAGGTAAACAAGAACAAAGACATCATATCAAAATCTCTGGGACACTATGAAAGCAGTACTTAGAGGAAAACTTATTTCATGGAGTGCATGCAATAAAAGAAGAAAAAAAAAAAATCAGCAAATAAAGAACCTAACACTACAGCTCAAAGCCCTAGAAAAAGAAGAACAGAGCAACACTGAAAGTAGCAGAAGACAGGAAATAGTTAAAATCAGAGCTGAAATCAATGAAATTGAAACAAAAGAAACAATCGAAAAATTGACAAAATAAATAGTTGGTTCTTTGAAAACATAAACAAAATCGATAAACCCTTAGCCACACTAACAAAGAGAAGGAGATATAAAACTCAAATCACTAAAATTTGGAATGAGCAAGGAAATATCACAAAAGACACGGATTGAAACACAACACATAATTAGAAGCTATTTTGAAAATCCATACTCCAATAAAATAGAAAATCTCAAAGATCAACAGATTTCTAGAGTCATATGAATTACCTAAACTGAACCAGGAGAACATACACAATTTAAATACGTCAATTTCAAGTAATGAAATAGAAGAGGTCATCAAAAGCCTACCAACAAAGAAAAGTCTGGGACCAGATGGGTTCTCAGCCGAGTGCT
Source organism: Sciurus vulgaris (assembly GCF_902686455.1). Lineage (NCBI taxonomy): Eukaryota > Metazoa > Chordata > Mammalia > Rodentia > Sciuridae > Sciurus > Sciurus vulgaris. The sequence continues at coordinate 10,843,474 of NC_136469.1, forward strand.
ACAAAACCTTTAAAGAAGAGCTCATTCCAATACTCCTCAAAGTATTCCATAAAATAGAAGAGGAGGGAACCCTCCCAAACTCATTCTATGAAGCCAATATCACCCTGATACATAAACCTCACAGACACATCGAGGAAAGAAAATTTTAGACCAATGTCCTTAATGAACATTGACACAAAAATTCTCAACAAAATTTTAGCAAATTGCATACAAAAATATATTTAAAAGGTAGTGCACCACGATCAAGTCGGTTTTATCCCAAAGATGCAAGGTTAGTTCAACATCTGGAAATCAATAAATGCTATTCACCATATCAAAAGACTTAAAGTCAAGAATCACTTGATTAATTTGATAGATGCAGAAAAAGCATTTGATAAAATACAGCATCCCTTCATGCTCAAAACACTAGAAAAAATTGGGGTAGTGGGAACATTCCCTAACATTGTAAAGGCCATCTATGCTAAGCCCATGGCCAATATCATTCTAAATGGTGAAAAACTGAAAGCATTCCCCCTAAAACCTGGAACAAAGCAGGGATACCCTCTTCACCACTTTAATGCAACATTGTCCTTGAAACTCTAGCCAGAGCAATTAGACAGACCAAAGAAATTAAAGGGATACGAATAGGAAAAGAAGAACTCAAACTATCCCTGTTCGCTGATGACATGATTATATATTTAGAGGAACTGGTAAATCCCACCAGAAAACTTTTAGAACTCATAAGCGAATTCAGTACAGTAGCAGGATATAAGATCAATGCTCAAAAATCCAATGCATTTTTATACATAATTGATGAATCTTCAGAACGAAAAGTTAGGAAAACTACCCATTTGCAATAGCCTTGAAAAAAGTAAAATACTTGGGAATTGATCTAACAAAAGACATGAAAGACCTCTACAGTGAGAACTACAGAGTCCTGAAGAAAGAAGTTAAAGAAAATCTTAGAAGATGGAAAGATCTCCCATGTTCTTGAATAGGCAGAATTAATATTGTCAAAATGGCCATACTACCAAAAGTTCTATACAGATTCAATGCAATTCCAATTAAAATCTCAATGATGTACCTCACAGAAATAGAGCAAGCAATCATGAAATTCATCTGGAAGAATAAGAAACCCAGAATAGCTAAAGCAATCCCTAGCAGGAACAGTGAAGCAGGGAGTATCACAATACCAACTATACTACAAAGCAATAGTAACAAAAACAGCATGGTATTGACACCAAAATGGACAGGTAGATCAATGGTACAGAAATAGAGGGCACAGACACAAAACCAAATAAATACAGTTTTCTCATACTAGACAAAGGTGCCAAAAACATGCAATGGAGAAAAGATAGCCTCTTCAACAAATGGTGCTGGGAAAACTGGAAATCCATATGCAGCAGAATGAAACTAAACCCCTATCACAAACCCTACACAAACCTCAACTCATAATGGATCAAGGACCTCGGAATCAAACCACAGACCCTCCATCTTATAGAAGAAAAAGTAGGTTCAAATCTTCAACATGTTGGCTTAGGATCAGACTTCCTTAACAGGACTCCCAAAGCACAAGAAATAGAAACAAGAATCAATAACTGGGATAGAAGCAAACTATAAAGCTTTCTTTCAGCAAAGGAAACTGTCAGCAATGTGAAGAGAGAGCCTACAGAGTAGGAGAAAATCTTTGCCACTCATACTGCAGATAGAGCACTAATCTCCAGAATCTATAAAGAACTCAAAAAACTCTACACCAAGAATACAAATAACCCAATCAACAAATGGTCTAAGGAAATGAATAGACACTTCACATAAGAAGATCTACAAGCAATCAATAGATATATGAATAAATGTTCAACATCTCTAGTAATAAGAGAAATACAAATCAAAACTACCCTAAGATTCCATCTCACCCCAATTTGAATGGCGATTATCAAGAATACAAGCAACAGTAGGTGTTGGTGAGGATGTGGGGAAAAAGGTACACGCATACATTGCTGGTAGGGTTGCAAATTAGTGCAGTCATTAGCACTAGCAGTCTGGAGATTCCTTAGAAAGCTTGGAATGGATCCACCATTTGACCCAGTTATCCCCCTCCTTGGCCTATACCCAAAGGACTTAACATGATCATACTACAGTGATGCAGCCACGTCAATGTTCATAGCTGCTCAATTAACAATAACTAGATTGTGGAACCAACCTAGATGTCCTTCAATTGATGAATGGATAAAGAAACCATGGTATATATGTACAATGGAATATTACTCATCCGCAAAGAATAATAAAATTATGGTATTTGCAGGCAAATGATGAAATTGGAGAATATCATGCTAAGTGGGATAAGCCAATCTCAAAAAGCAAAGGATGAATGATCTCGATGATAAGTGGTTGATGACACATAATGGGGGGTGGGAAGGGGGTAAGAATGGAAGAAGGAGGGACTGTATAGAGGTAAAGAGGGGTGGGAGGGGTAGGGGGAAGGAAAAAAATAACAGAATGAATAAAAAATTATTACCCTTTGTAAATGTCTGATTACACAAATGGTATGCCTTTACTTCATTACAGACAAACAAGATGTATCCCATTTATTTAGGATTAAAAAAAAGATAGACTATGTATAGTCTAGAGAGCAGAACTGAGGAAAAGAGTGGACATGGGAAAGAGGCAGCTCTTGTCCCTGTATGATAAATGATTTTATAATAAGTAAAGTTAAAAAAAACAAAGTTCATTTTGTAGATGTCAAACTCAGAGTCCCTGTGGTTCTCCTGAACCGCGCTGGAGGAGTGCATAGGATGGAAATGTTGATTCTGTGGTTTTTCAGAAGGTTCAGTACAGTTTCTGCAGTGTGTTCTTTATTAGCCGCTTTGGAAGATGAAGAACCATCCTCTGAAAAAAAATGGAAAGACATGTTTCATGAAAGATGGAGAGGAGGTAAGAACGCATGCTCATATTTCATTTCTTCACTCATAACCTACTGCTCATATGCCTCCCAGGGACTTAAAATGGAAAACAAAATTATCCTAAATGTTTGCTCCCTGGAGTCTCCTATCATAAATATAAAATGCTCAATGTAAATTAAAAGATTAATTTGGAAGGGACGGAGCTAGCAACGCCCTTTTGACAGGTACCCCAGGGAGTGAGGACGAATATGGGAACAGCAGAAGAAAGATGCTCTCTTATCTCACTCTCCTTTATTCTACCTCCTCGCTCTTTTTTCCAGAAGTCATTCCAAAAGAGGATCCTGTAAATAGTAGCTCTTTAGACATGCAATGGGAAATAGCGCAGGCAGGCAGGGAATGCAACTGGAAGGATACTTCACCCAGGGACCTATTCAAGCCCGAAACTTTCCTGTGTACCATGAAGACAGCCCACGGCTTGGGGATGAGGGGGGCAAACCTGACACTGCAGGAGGCTAGTGCATCTCATCCCATAATCAGCCCCGCCTTGGTACTGAGCTGTTGGAGACAGAGAAAGCCAACAATGTGACCTTTCCAGACCTTGAAAGTGGCAAAAAATTGTGTCCTCTGGTGGGAAAAGCTAGTGTCCTGGCACGGCAGTTTCTTCTAAATAAGTATCAGTTTCTATTATGCTTTGGATCTTAAAAGTCCCCCAAAGACCAAGTGTTCAAGGATTGATCTTTGGGTTGGCACTAGTTGGGGTTGGTGGCACCTGTAGGGGGTGAGGCCTCGTGGAAGAAAGCTAGGTCATTGGGAGGATAACCTTGAAGGGGATATCGTCACCCTGCTGCTTCTTTGCTCTTTCTCTCTCTCTCTTTGCCTCCCAGTCACCAGGAGTTGATTGTCTTTGCTCTACCCTGTGCTCCTTAACATGGCTTTCTTCCTCGCACAGGCCCTGAAACACTGAAGCCCAAGGACCATGGGATGAAACCTCTGAAACCTTGAGTGAAAATAAACCTTTGCTCTGTTAATTTGATCTTCTCAGGCATTTTGTCACAGTTAGGAAAGCAGACTAACATGGTCTTAACTTCAAAAGTATTAGAGTAAATAGGAAATGTATTGGGTAGGATTACTGTGTGGACTAAATACGATACTATATAAAATTGTTTAATAGAGAGCTACCCATATATCAAGCACAAAATAATATTTACCTATATTGTCACTTTCATCATGAGTATCTAAAACATATCCTAAACAGTCCTCATGAAATAATATATTTACACCCAAATGTAGACATTTTCCTTCAAAATAAATTATACATTGTTAGTGACAGGGGACTTGGGGCGTGTGTGTGTGTGTGTGTGTGTGTGTGTATGTGTGTGCGCATTTAGCATTAACTCTGTTTTCCAAAATTTTTCTGTTTTTTCCATTTGAGGGTCCTTCTGTGAATATTGTCATCAGAGCAACTTATAGGAGTATTAATATTTCTGTAAGAAACATTATATTTTATGTATTATATATTATTATATAGCATATATATTAATTTAATATATTAAAACATGAAAATAAATGTAGATTTTTATTCCTAGTTGTGTTGTCAAACTGAGTTGCTATTAATTAATTGTTCAATATTTTTTGTGTATGGTTATAAAACAAGCTACAAATTATTATACACACATTATAAATAAGTCCATTCACAATTTTTATCTTATCCAAAAGGAAGAGTAAGATATTTTAAGAAATACTCCACACAACTATACATTGAGCTGGAAATTTTTTATGGCCCTATTTTTAAAGAAACTGGGACAGTTCATAGAATCTTTGTTTATTTCTCTTTACAACTGCTAGCACCTGAGGTTTAATAAAAAATCATTTGATGATATGGCCAGAGAACAATGAGTACACAGTTTATACAGTACTATACTTGTGCATTTTTCAAAATAATTTCTTGGAAAAAGAAAGACCTGGAAAAAGAAAGAATGTTATCATGAAGTGATTTAATTTTTGTTGCCTAGCCTCTTCATACCTATTTACTTGTTCGGACTTTTCTAGAGAAAATTCAGGTCAATTTCTACCCATTCAGGTTACGAATGTGCCAGGCCTTCCAGGAACTCCTGAGGATTGGATTCCTTTTCTCTTCCATTCTGGGATTTTTTGTTTCTCCTAGCCCAGCCTGCTCGTCAAAATTTCTGTCCTTTCCTTGGAAGGCCAGAGCACAGAAAAGATGGGACCAATGTGGTTAGCCTTGGTGCTCTTTAGCCTTTAATCGCCCCTCAGTATTTCCATATGACTCTTCTTTCTGTGCCTTCTACAGTTCTATATACATATATATAACATATATACATATATAGTTATATAAAGTGTAGAAATAATATATGAGATTAGTTCTAATGCTGAATAATGACCTATGTGTATAAATTAAGTCAACTAAATTCCCAATAAAATAAGTGTAAAACAAAAAGACTTGAGACCTAAGATATAAACTTGTATTTAATTTATAGCCTCTATATTCAAGAAAATATCATAAATGTTCATATATAGAAATACCATGCCCCATAGCAAAGAAAAATAGTACAGCTGGCATTAGATGTGTCTTCAACATTCCCAGGAAGCATGATTCAGATGGTACAGATGCAAGATCAAAGGAGACATAGTTCCTAAGTGACCATATTTTTAAAATATTTTTTTCAGTTGTAGATGGACACAATATCTTATTTTTAATTTACTTATTTTTATGTAGTGCTGAGGATCAAATCCAGTGCCTTGCATGTGCAAAGCAATGTTCTACCACTGAGCTACACCTCAAGCCCCTTAAGTGACCAATTTGAGCAGTGCTACCCACTTTACGGGAACAGGAAAGCAAGCTGGCGCTAAACTATGTTGTGCTGAACTCAGGGAGTAGAAGTTTAGTTTTTGCAGCCAGCATTACCCTGACAGGGTGAGAAAGGTGGTGGTTCATATTTCACCTTCTGTTTCTTCCTGTCTACTCCCTGGGTTTTAGTGTCAGCAGGAGCCATCCCTTGATCTACCTCCCTGGTACAGCTTTGGGTGTCCACTCTGAATCATCACTCTTCACCATTGGCTGCCCTAGCTGCTTCATGGACCTGCCTGGCTCCCCCAGTGTGGTGGGGTGACGGTGACCCACAGAGGACCCATTCTGAGTCATCACAAGACTTACCCACTGTAATGGATAAAGCCGCTCCCCTGCCCACCAGGTACAGCCATTTTGCCCGCCTCCCAACCACTTGTAAATCTGCACTCTGCCTGCCTCTCCCGTTTCAGGAATTTCCGGCTTACACTGCTGCCATCTTCCTGCCTCCCACGCTTCGTCCTAATATGCTGTTGGTTCATCAGTCAGCTTGCAAGAATTCTCCTCCCCTGTTGGCTCCTTCCAGCCCGGAGATTCCAATATCTGGGAGAAGCCACGCCATCTTTCTCTTTTGCCCCTTCTTTTCATCCTGAGCAGACGTGTTAGCGGTCAGCATATCCGCATAAATAAAGTCTCTTGTGTGAGATCGCGTGTCTGCAGAGCTTTTTTCTGGGAGCTATCGGGGAGCCACAACTGCCCCTAACACCCACCTTCTTCTTCACTTTGTCCTTCCTCTGTTCCAGTGACATGTAGACACTTGAATTCCTTCTATTAAATTTCTTCCTGTGTACTCTAAATAGAATTTCTCTATTTTGATTTCCTCCAATGCACTCAGTCTATGTAGTTTTCAACTTTTGCAATAAGCTTAAAATAATTACAAATAATATAAAGTATTAGTGTAGCAGAACAGAATACTAATGCCAGTGAAGACAGAAAAGAGAAAGTAGAGGGGGCAGACAGGTAGAAAAAAAATGTGAGTATGGGAGACAGTAAATAAAGAACACATTAGAGGAGTGTAACCTGTTAAAAATAATTCCCAGATTTCAGGTTTTCATGTAATGGAAGTTCAAGTCACCATTCAATATGAGTTGGTACAAAGGGCTTCTTTCTGTAATTATTCAGAGCCTCTGCCAATTGTGCTATTTTGTCATCTCTCAGTATCCTCAGTAGGCTCAACAACTCTCCTGGTTTGCTATGGAAAACCTGCAAGTCCTCGGACTCCTCTCCACTGGAGTAGGTGGTGGAGAAGTGAAGAGGCACCACATAAGGGCGGCTGGCAGGGGCAGGTCCTGGAGTGGCAGGCAGCACTTCTGTTACCCTTTCACCCGGTCTCACTCAGTGTCAAGGCTGCACACTGACGGATGTACTCTCCTGGTGCCTAGGAGAAACAAGGAAATATGACTCTTGGACGCAGCATCCGAGAACTCCATGCCCCTCTTCCCCCAAATTGGGTTCACAGTTTCCTTCTATACAGAATACTCGCTTCCAGCCTCCAGGGATAGAATTCAAAGTCCCATGAAATCATCCCACGTAGCGAAATCTCCAGGATTCTCGATGATGGATATCAGGTCATAATACAGTCCCTTGGCAATCTGTGAACTGCAAAGACAAGTTATGTGTTTCATCGTAAGAACATAAATCAGGCAGTGAGAGGACAATAGCAGATAAGTTTGCAGTCAGTAGGGGGAGGAACGAGACGCGGAACCGTGGTCTTTCTACTCTAAGCTGTAACTTTCCTGGGCAGGCCTCGGGGCTCCCTACACAGGGAGCTAATTGGAGGTCCCTGGTGGGATGTTGGTAAGAGGGGAACTGAAAGGAGGCTGTTTGTTTTTAGGACATTGAATTAATTAGTTTTCTAAGGCTGCTGTAGCCAAATACCACAAACTGAGGGACTGAAACAAGAGAAATGCAATCCTGTGTTCCGGAGGATGAAGCCTAAGGCCAGGGTGCTGGCAGGGCTGTGAGGGAGACCTGCTCCTCCCCATCCCTGGCTTCTGCTGGTTCACCTGTGCTTGTTGGCCTGTCGTGGCTCCTAGATTCTGCCTCTCCCTTCACATGGTATTCCCCTATCTCATGTCTCCATTTCCAATTATCTCTTTGTAGATGTTCCGAGATGGGGGTCCTGCTAAGGGTGACGACAACAGTGTCTACCCAGTTCATTCAGACATCAGAGACTGAGCTCTGAAGGCACAGATCTAATTTTACTCAGGATTGTACAAGACAAATATAGGCACAGTATCCAATCAGGTTAACACGTTTTTCAAAGCATAACAGAATCGGCCTATAGGTGAACTATATGTCAAGGTGGTATAAACAAACCAAGCATGCCTAAGCAATTCTTCCCAGCAATAGGTCTGAGACAAAGGATTGGGGGACAGTAAGCTCTAGCACACAGCATGAAGCAAAGGCAGCACTGGCTAGCTCACATCGCAGCTTGCTGGGATGCTTGATAAGCAAGGCCTCCCCTCAGCTCCTAACTCAGCCTCAGCAACTGCAAAGACCTTCATTCCATGGCGAGTCTTTACCACTACCTCAGTTTCTCTGTCCAGACTGTTTGGCTTACTCAGACCATGGTGTCAGTGACTGCTGTCGGATAAGCTTGAGGAATGTTCCCTACATCTCTTTTCACAGGAACACTGATTGTGTTGAAGTAAACCTCATCTTCCTCCACTATGGCCTCATCAGTACTTTAACTCTGTGAAGACTTACTTCCAAATAAGATCACATTTTGAGGAACTGGGGATTAAGAAAATGAAAACTTGGGGGAGAACAAATTTAACTCATAAGGGGCATGAACAAAGAATAACTTTTTTTTGTTTTTTAAATTCAGATTCATACCTCTGAATATGCATTTATTTCAACAGTAATGTGGGTCTATTTTCTAAGCTAAAGTTCCAGTTTTTTTTCCCATGTGTTGGTAAGGACCCCTAAAGTGCTCTTCCACATATAGTTCTTGTTAGAATTGGATCTGAATGTCCCCCAAAGACTTGTGTTTTGAGGTGCTGATCCCCAATTATGCAGTATTCAGAGGTGTAGCTTCTGGGAAGCAATGTCACCGTGAGGGCTCTGACCTCATCAGTAGGTCAATCCACTGATGGGAAAACAATTCTAAGGCATTTTGGGAAGTGGGGTAAACTTTAGGGGTGGGCCACTTGGAGGAAGTGGTCACTGAAGGCATGCCCTGCAAGTACATATCTTACCCCCAGCTTCTTCCTCATGCCCCTTCTGCTGTGCAATGGCCACATCTTGAGCATCTCTCCTCTTTCAGCCTCTTCTTCCATGATGTTCATCTGGCCTCAGGTCCAGAGTCATGGAGACAACCAACTGTGGACTGAATCCTCTGAAACTGTGAGCCAAAATAAATAGTCCCTCCTTTAAGTCATTTCTCTCACGTGTTAGTTACAGCAAAGAAAAACGACTGCCACAGTTCTCCTGCTTTTGTCTCTGTTCTGAGGATCTCCTAACCAAGCTCCCAGACTGAGGTAGAGAACCGCCTTAATCTAATCTTTACGCCAACACTTAGTTTGAATGGACTTTGTTGCTCTAATTGAACCATCATTTCCTGCTCTTTAAGTATAGAAAATCAGCTCTGCAAATCCTTCAGCGTCTCAATGGTCTCAGCATTCTCTGCTTAAGTTTTCAATTGCAAATCAACCAGTCCACTTCTTGGGTTTCTTTCTTTCTGAGGACACATTACTAAAGTCAGCTTTTCATATTACACTGTATTTTGGCTCTTTCCTAACACTTCTTGAGCTAATGAACACATGGTCTGTCTTCCAGGTCACTGTGGGGACAGCTTAACAAACATTTGATTAACAAGGGTTTCTCATACACTAATTGCTTTGACACTTTCTTTCCATTTGCCACCAAATGCTTCTGGTTGGTAGTAGAGTCAACTTTTAGTTTTGAGGGGTTAGTTCCAGGATGTCCCTCAAAATTCCCAGATGCTCAAATCTCTTATATAAAATGGTATAATATTTGCATATAATGTATGCATACTTCCTATGTATTTTAAACATCTCTAGATTATTTATAATAACTGATACAGTGTAAAAGCTGTTTAAACATTTGCGATAGAGGATAATGATAAGAAAAAGAAACCTGTACATGTCCAATATATGTTTTTCTGAGACCTGAATGACTTCAATCTTGCACTCAGGTTTTCCTCCCATGCACAGGTTGAATGGAAGAGAAGACATGTGCTCATGAGGTTTGCATGAGCCACAGAGAGCATGGCACCTCCTACTGGTGGTCACGTTTCAGTAACCAGAACTGAGGGGAGGCACCTGGCTACAACTAACTTCAAGAAAGATAGGGAAAACATCATCAAGATGTATGCACAAGGAAGGTTTTCCATCTTTCACAGTGACACACACATGTGGTCCCAGATTCCCTGAGAGGCTCAGGTGGGAGGACAGCTTGAGCCAAAGAGTTTGAGACCAGCCTGGGCAAAATAGCTAAACTAGTTTCAAAAAATAAAACAAAAATCAAAAGAACAAGCAAAAAGAAAGAAGTGGAGGAAATGGGTGCTGGGGGATTCAGGGAGTCTCTCACTCCAGAGAAGAGCCTGGATTAAAATATTCACACTTAGAGCACCCAGCCCAAGCCCACACCATCAGGCCCACCGTGCAAGTCTCCAGCACTCAACCCAGGCCCGTGCCCTGCATGTCCACGCTAATGCTGACCATCTATCAACATGGGGTCATCTTTGCCCACAAGCATTGATTACTCCCAGCCTGGAGGCAGTGGGACAGCACCCTTCTTGGGACACCACATTATCAAGTTCCTCTCAGGCATCAAGCTACTGAGGAATAGAAGGTTTGAACAGTATAGCTTACTTTCATTGTAGAATTCTTTTTTAATTAGTAGTATTATTATGATTATTCCTTTAATACCTACTATACTCCTACTTTTTTCTTTTATTAATATTTTCCTCACCCTTTTTTTCCTCTTATATGTCTGTTTCCTTGGAGACTCTTTCTCCCTTTTCTCACGCTAACAACCTATTTCTTTTAAATCCACTTTCACTATTCCTACAACATAGTACCTCTATAGACTCACTTCTTATCTCATTAACACCCCTCCACATCTTCTTTGTCTACCATAGGAAATTGTTATTCTTATTGCAAACCTATTAGTTATGCTGTAGATAATAATTTGAACACATCATCTCTCTTTATTAAGACAACATGGTTGCTATCTTAATAGGGGCTATTTGGGTTAAGGACACATATCATTTGCATGGTGTGCTGGTAATATTGATCTCTCACTTCAAGGTGAGGTATTGAAAATCTGCAAGGACACCATAAGTCTATAGGGGGGAACTGCAATATATTGGATTTGCACTGCTAGAGGGGAAGATACATGAACGACATGAGAAAACAGGGGAAGAAAGTGTTCCAAAAAACCTAGATGTTATATCAATAGAACCCAATGACAAAGTAGCAGAAGAAATGTCAGAAAGGGAGTTCTGAATGTAAATAATTAAAATTATCCAACAAGCAAATAATGAAATGAGAGAACAATGCAGGCAATGAATGATCCCACCAATAAACAGTTAAAAGAGCAATTGCAGGAAGCAAAAGATCATTTCAATAAACAGATAGAGATTCTGACAAAAACAAACAAACAGAAATCCTTGAAATGAAGGAAACAATAAGCCAAATTAGAAACTCAATAGAAAGCATAACAAGAAGCTAGATCACTTGGAAGACAGAACCTCAGACAATGAAGACAAAATATTTAATCTTGAAAACAAAGTTGACCAAACAGAGATGATGTTATGGAATCACAAACAGAATCTCCAAGAATTATGGGATATCATGAAAAGACCAAATTTAAGAATTATTAGGATTGAGGAAGGCACAAAGATATAAACCAAAAGAATGAATAAACTATTCAATGAAATAATATCAGAAAATTTCCCAAGTCTGATGAATGAAATGGAAGATCAAATACAAGAGGCTTACAGGACACTAAATGTACAAAATTATAACAGATCCACACCAAGGCACATTATAGCAAAAATAACTAACATAGAAAATAAAGGTAGAATTTTAAAGGCTGCACGAGAAAAGCATCAGATTACATACAGGGTGAAACCAATATGGATATCAGCAGATTTCTCAGCCTAGGCCCTAAAAGCAAGAAGGTCCTGAAACAACATATTTCAAGCTCTGAAAGAAAACAGATGCCCACCAGGACTCTTATGCCCAGCAAAACTTACTTTCAGATTTGATGATGAAATAAAATCCTTCCATGATAAACAAAAGCTAAAAGAATTTACAAATAGAAAGCCTGCACTGCAGAACATTCTCAGCAAACTATTCCATGAGGAAGAAATGAAAAACAACAATTTAAGTCAGCAAAGGGAGGAACAATCCTAAGGGAATAGCCAATTAAAGGAGAAACAAAGTGAAGTTAAAAGCCAAAAAAAGTCAAAATGACTGAAAAAACAAGTCATATCTCATAATAACCCTGAATGTTAATGGCCTAAATTCATCAATCAAAAGATATTGACTGTCAGGTTGGATTAAAAAGAAAGAGTCAACAATATGTTGCCTTCGAGGGACTCATCTCAAAGAAAAGGATGCCCACAGACAAAAGGTGAAAGTTTGGAAAAAAACACATTTCCATAGATGCAAAAAAGGAATTTGATAAAATGCAGCACCCCTTCATGCATTAAAAGGATTTGATAAAATATGGAACCCCTTCATGCTGAAATCACTAGTAAAATTAGGGAGAGCAGGAACATACCTCAATATTATAAAGGCTATTTATGCTAAGCCCATGACCAACATCATTCTAAATGAAGAAGAACTGCAAATATTCCCTCAAAAAGCTGGAACAAGGCAGGGGTGGCTTCTTTCACCATTTCTATTCAACATTGTCCTTGAAACACTAGCCAGAGCAATTAGACAGACTAAAGTAAATAAACGGATATGAATAGGAAAAGAAAACTCAAAGTATCTCTATTTGTTATGACATGATTCTATATTTAGAAGTCAAACAATTCTACCAGAAAATGTCTAGAACTAATAAATGAATTCAGTAATGTAGCAGGATATAAAATCAACACTTATAAATTTAATGCATTTTTATTCATAAGTGATGAGTTCTCTGAAAGAGGAATTAGGAAAACTATCCCATTAACAATGGCCTCAAAAAAAAAAAATACTTGGGAATCAATCTAACAAAAGACGTGAAAGACCTCTACAATGAAAACTAGAGAACTATAAAGAAGGAAATTGAAGAAAATCTTAGAAGATGGAAAGATCTCCCACATTCTTGGATAGGTAGAATTAATATTATCAAAATGGCCATACTACCAAAGGTTCTATACAGACTCAGTGCAATTCCAATTAAAATTCCTATGACATTCCTCACAGAAATAAAGAAAGCAAATTTGAGATTCATTTGGAAGAATAAGAGACCCAGAATAGCTAAAGCAATACATTGCAGGAAGAGCGAAGCAGGTGGTATCACAATACCAGAACTTCAACTATACTACAGAGCAGTAGTATAAAAAACAGCATGGTATTGGCATCAAAATAGGCAGGCAGACCAATGGTACAGAATAGAAGACACAGAGATAAGCCCACCTAAATACAATAACCTCATACTACACAAAGGTGCCAAAAATATACAATGTAGAAAAGATACCCTCTTCAACAAATGGTGCTGGGAAAACTAGAAATCCATTTGCAGCAAGTGAAACTAAACCCCTATCTCTCACCCTGCACAAAACTCAACTCAAAATGGATCAAGGACTTAGGAATTAGATCAGAGACTCTATACCTAATAGAAGAAAAAGTAGGTCCAAATCTTCATCATATCAACTTAGGACCAGACTTCCTTAACATGACTCCCAAATCACAAGAAATAAAAACAGGAATCAATAATTGGAATAGATTCAAACTAAAAAGCTTTTTCTCACCAAAGGAAACAATCAACAATGCGAAGAGAGAACCAATAGAATGGGAGAAAATCTTTACCACACACTAATCTCCAGAATCTATAAAGAACTCAAAAAAACTTTATACCAAGAATACAAATAACCCAGTCAATAGATGGGCTAAGGAAATAAGCAGATAATTCACAGAAAAGGATCTACAAGCAATCAACAGATATATAAAAAAATGTTCAATATCTCTAGAAATAAGAGAAATGCAAATCAAAACTATCCTAAGATTTCAATTCACCCTAATTAGTATGTCTATTGTCAAGAATAGAAACAACAATAGGTGTTGGTGAGGATGTGGAAAAAAAATGTACACTCATACATTGCTGGTGGGGTTGCAAATTGGTACAGCCACTCTGGAATGCAGTATGGAGATTCCTTAGAAAACTTGGAATGGAACCACCATTTGACCCAGCTATGCGACTCCTTGGCCTATACCCAAAGGACTTAAAATGAGCATACTACAGTGATGCAGCCACTTCAATGTTCATAACAGCTCAATTCACAATAGCTAGGTTGTGAAACCAACCTAGATATCCTTCAATAAATGAATGGATAAAGAAACTATGGTACATATACACAATGGAATATTATTCAGCCATAAAGAATAATTAAATTATGGCATTTGCAGGTTAATGGATGGAGTTGGAGAATATCATGTTAAGTGAAAGAAGCCAATCCCAAAAAACCAAAGACCAAATAATTTCTCTGATAAGTGGTTGATGATACATTATGGGGGTGGAGGGAAGTAAGGGAAGAATGGTAGAAGGATGGATTGTAGAGGGAAATGAGGGGTGCAAAATGGACGGGGAAGGAGAGATAATAGAATGAGACAAACATCATTACCCTATGGACATGTATGCATACGCAAATGATATGACTCTACATCGTGCACAACAAGAGAAACAATAGTCGTACACCATTTGTGTACAATGAATCAAAATTTTTAAAAAATTCACATTCAGGAGAATAAGGAGGCAACTGGTATAGACGAATGTTGATGGGGAAGAAAATAAAACTTTCAGTGTATTTTCTACATAGAATGCTAATGTGTGAGGAGCTGAGAATAGGGGTGTTGTTATACTGTGTGGTGGAACAAAGCTGAGAGTCATCCTCATACATTCCTGTCTTCTCCCAGCAGGACAGTCATTACTTTCTCAATGAGCAAAAGAGAAACATCCCTACATCATTCAGATGTGTCTGTAGCCACAGAACTAAAATGAGAAATCTTTAAAAGTTTTGACTTCAGTGATATAAAACTAGGGAGAGAGGGAATTGTGTAGAAAAATATACCATTTCTTTTTAATTTTAATATTTGAATTTTGGGATGAAATCCACATATTATTTTGCTAAAACAAAAATACTATAATTTTTGTACATTGTATATTTGCTTAGACTGACTATATCACATTTCAATTGAATGGATATTCTAATCCTAAAGGACACACATTAAAATATGATAGCCGTAGCCAATGTATTAGTCCTAAAAGCTTTAGGAAGCAGTATAAACTAATCCTTTATTGACCAATCATTTTATTGGTCACTCTTCTTTGGAACATTTCAAAAAGCCCTGATTATTTCCGTTCTTACCATTTTTTTTTCTAATTATCTTAGTTTGAAACTACTTTGCTTCTCTTTACTCCAACTTTGCTTCATGTATTCGCAAGAGATAAAATTCTTTTCTGTCTGTCCTTTCATAACTGACTTCTTAGAACAATCCTAGAAGAGGCTCTTATCTTAAGCTTAGACAAGGACAGTAACTTCCTCATTAATTTTTCTGATTTTTTATCCCATCAACACCAACTCAACCTTCATACTTCTGAGAGAATTGTTTTTCTTTGCTATCCAGTGAAACACTAATACTATGTCTTTTGTGATGTTTGATGCATTTACAATTTGTTTCTGATTGTCTTACCAACTTTCATCTCTGACTTTAGTTTATGACCTTAATATTTGCTCCGTTCTGATGGTATCCTCACTTCCTATGCTGAAACTTAGTCACCAATGGAGAGTATTAAGAGGTAGGGCTTCAGGAGGTGGTTAAGTGCTGAGGGTGGGGCTCTCGTGGCTGAGGTCAGGGCCCTCAGGAACGGGCTAAACGTGTGAACTTACTGTCTTCTGCCCTTTTACCAGAACACAGCATCTGCCCCTTCTGCTGTGTTCGGATGGAGCCAGGGGGCCCTCACCAGAATAGGGAGGGGGGGACTTGGGTGGCGGGATATACCATTTCATTTAAGTTTTTATGTTTGAATTTTGGGATGAAATGCATATATTATTTTGCTAAAACAAAAATACTATAGTTGAGGCTGGTCCTCAATCTTGAACCTTCCTAACCTCCAAGAATGTGACAGATAATTATTTGTGCTGTTGATACATTGTCTAGTCTCAGATATTTTGTTAGAGCAGCGTGCATGGATTAAGATAACACCACCAAGAATGACCAATATCTCTTGATTTTGCTGGACCTTGATTATTAATTTGTTTGCATATTTATTGTTAATCCTCATTCAGATTTTAAACCTGGAATATCTTAGCCAATCAGTAAAGTCTATTTTTCCTTAATCACCTGGCCTTCACACACTTCTTCCAGTTTTAATTAATTGTTTTGAGCTCTTACCAAATATCAAGCACTACTTTAAGTATATTAATTTTTTTTGATTTCACCAACCTGTTTTAATTATATTTTGTCATTACTATTTTTTTAGTTGAACTTGTGTTTATAGCTTCTTTCAGATGTAGTTTTAAAGTTTAGCATTTTTAATACATTCAATACCTTCAATGGAGACTGCTTCGTGGCAGGAAGAGTATATTGTAAATATGTCTCTTAGAAATATATTAAAAATATTTAGTGAATAAATAAATGTAGACAGAATACGAAATAAAGGGAATTTAAAATAAGGTTCTACTTTGAAACCATTTATAATTCTCCAGATTTATGAGTTACTATGAGATTGATTTTGATCGGTTGGTTTATATACTTACAATCCTGTGGAGCATGTGTGGCTTATGATTTTGGACAGAAAAGTTAGGAATAGGATTTAGGCATAAAGTGATCCAACATATGTAATAATGTTAAATAGTTCAAGTTCATACAAATAAGTTTTGTACTTTATGAGAAAAATGAGTAACTATAGTCTCTCACCAGTGACTAAAATTCTGTAAAAACATAATATTTATTGTGAAACAGTTTACTAATATAACATAGAAGTAATGTTCAAAATGTTCCAACCAAACAGGGAAACTACCAAAAATCTGGTTAAGCTTTTTATCTGTAAGGTATCAAAAATACACCAGTGGTTTAAAGTCCATAGAACATCTGATGTCTTTTTGTGTGTGTATGGATACTTTAAAAATATTGTTCACTGATTAACATTTTCCTGCTTATAAGTATTTTTCAGAATATATTAAATTTCCATTTAGGGAGGCATTTGTTGAAATATTTGTTTTATTAATTAGTATTATATCTGTGACACATTATTGATTTAGGTGTATGTATCAGTCACTTTAGACAACAGTAGTTTAGAACAGAGCTTCTGAGCCCTGAGCTATCGACATTTGGGGCTGGATCCTTCTTTGTCCTGGGAGGCTGTGCTCGGCAGTCCTGGATGTTAGCAGAACTGCCCAGTGATGGTGGTGATGGAGGACTCCCCCTTTCCAGTTTAGAGCTGCTGCTTCATTGGGTAAGGAAATGTAAAGATAAATGTGCATTTTAGAAGATTTCTGGCATGAAGAATATACGTGAGCAGATAGGACAAGACACAGCCTGAGAAGGCATCCCAGTGATTTCCTCTCCCATCAGAAAAATTCACACACACTTTAATTTGTTTGAAAACTGGGCAAACATAAAGAACATGCTTTGTATCTCTACCCATCTCTGTTGCTTGACTCGGAGGTCTAGCGTCTCCGCTAGCAGAAAGTGGGTCAACTAGTTCTTGACAGAAGATGTTTTTGAGAGGAGTAAATTATTGTTCTCCAAGAACATTTTTCTAAAGTGCTTCAGTGAAAACAAATCCACCAAATAGCAGAGCAGGGAGTAAGTGAGGGAATTATTTTCAGAGTGGCCGTGGGATGCCTAAGGTACATTTTCTGTAAATAAGGAGGGGCAGAAGCAACGAACAGCCCAGTGACGCTCAAGCCATGGATGATAGTAGTTCACAAATTTCTTAAACGCTAGAGTATTTGAGAATCACCTGCTGAAAATTGTAGGACAATGCTGTGTTTTACTTTTAAATCTAATTAGATGCACACCAAAAGAACATCTGGAGGAAGTTTGAAGCTGAGACTGAGCACAGCACCTTCGTCTTCATTTGTGGGAATCGGATAGATATTTAAGCACCACCTGTGTCCAGTGAATGGAGCCAAGGAGAATGAAGATACTCCAGTGAGAATCGCTATGCTGCACACATCTGCCATTTCAGGATGAGTTTTAAAGAGAGTTTGTTTTTATTTAAAGTCACTAAGTTTGGGGTGACCTGTTATAATGCGATAAGTAAGTGAAACATACTGACTTCAGGAATGGCTTCTGAGAGAAAAATGCAAAGCATTTTGCTTTCATTTGAGTTGTGAGTAGGTTCAGGCTGGAAGAAGTAAGTAGTGATGTCAAACTCTGAGGAACTGGAGGTCTGTGTCACGTGACGACAGGAAGATCAGCCATCTCTCACCTGCAGTGACTCGGCAGACACAAAATGCCCCAATGCCCTACTGCATCTGGCTAAGCAGATTTTCAGCCAGACTATCTGAAATATCAGTTTACTTATTTTAGATGTAAATTATGACATTACAAAAGAGAAATGAATGAAAGAAGGCACTGGTCAGTAAAAGTTAGAGAAGACATGGTACAGGATAATCTCCTTGGGCAGAAAAACATTCTTTAAGTAACAATCAGGCTCTGAGTCAAGATCGGGAGTATGTCACAGAGTAACCTAAGACAGGAAGTAAAAACCTCACAGTTATACAAAGGAGAGTTTGAGTGTTTAAGGGCATTATTCTCTAGTAGAAGGCCACAGCTATCAAACTAGAACATGGCCCGACTCCAGAAGCATTGTGTGTGAAGCTTTTGTTTAAGTGTGGATTCTAAACTTAAAACATTTTTTAGGAGAATTATACCATCTTACAATAAAAAGGATTGAGATAGTTCAGACACTAGGACTATACTTCTAAAGAAAGGAAACAGATCGAATCATGTGAACAAGGGACATTTCTTAAGAAAAAGGAAAAATAACTCAGACATCAGAGTTGAGAGTCCAGGCAGAAGATCCAAGAGCCTCAAAGAATAAAAAAACTTACAGAGCCACCTCCATGGAGCAGAGCCAGCACACCTGAGGGTCTGATGCTCAGCAGGAACCTGAGGATTGCCTGGCTCAGCACAGGTGTGAGTTTCCTGGTTCCTGCCCCATTTCATGCTGCAGGGAGAACCTTTTGCAATCATCCTGTCCCTGTCTCACCATTATATTTTGTGTGGGAGGATCAGGCATGTTTGAGTTTGAGTTTACAGGTCACTGGACCAACATGAATAATACGTAAGGGGATGCACCTAGAAACCATAGTCAGCAGACCTTGTCTGCACCTGGAGCTGAGTTAGGTAATGAAATCCAGAACTCTGAGCCTAAAAGGGATGCTGGCTTTGGCTGGAACATTGCAGGTCTGCAGAGAGGTTGTTTATTTTGCACTGGGAACCGAGACTGATGGCAATTGATACTTATGATTCTCCACAATGAATTCTGCTTGTCTAAAGTCCTGTAAGACATGACATTAACATTCCACTCATTGGGATATTGTGCCTGCTTCTCCACCTTCTATAATGTGCGCACTGATTTTGGTACTTGGTTTGCTCCACAGAGTGTGGTGGAGACAACACTGTGTGGTTTCAGATCCCTACCCCTAAAAGGCTATTTCCCTTCCAACTCTCTGGAACTCAGGAGACCATCACATTATAAAGAATGTAAGCCCACTAGAGGAGAACTGAGGCTCCCAAGCAGTCAGCAAGCAGACATGCAAGTGGAGACATGAGAAAACTTCTACCACTGTCCAGGTACCAGTGGAGCAAAGCTGTGTCAATGAGCTTCAGTGGGAGAAGCATAGTCAATGAGTATATCCACTACAGGTTGTTGACAAGTAACATCGTTACTTTAAAAGACTGAGTTTGGGGTAGTTTCCTATGCAATGATAGATAACTAGAATATATTCAAGATTTAACAAATTGAGAATAAATATCGTAATGTTTAGGTCAGCACTAAAAGAGAATAAAAATGTGTAACTAATAGACAATTATGCCAAACTTGTACACTTCTAAGTTCTGGTAAGTGTCCTGCAAAGGCCTGTGTGTTAGGGGCTTGCACTCCAGTGTGGCATTATTGGAGGTGATGAAACCCTCAGGAGGGGTCCTAGTGGTCACTGAGGCAAGCCCTCAAAGGAATTTTCCCTTCATTCCTTGGCTTGTGATAAAAACAGTTTTGTTCCACCACATTCTTCTTATCATTGCCATTCGATGTAGTCAGTTGAAGCCTAAAGCCATCTGTCTACCCGACCTTGGACTAAAAGCTCCAAAACTGTGAGACAAAACAAACATTTTCTCTTTTTAAATTATTTATCTCAGTTATTTTGTGCTGGTGATAGAAAACCAACACCTACACTTGATAGTTTCTTAACATGCATTTTGATAAACTTAACTATTAAGCATCCAAATATTTTTGGCTTGTTACACCACCAACGGAAAAATCTTTTTAGCATTGCAATGTGATCTGTTGACTACTATATGGGTTAATTCCAAATACTAAAAGGAGCAACTGTCAGAAAACTTGGGGAAATGGTGAACTTTGCACAATTAACCAATTGTCTTAATTTTGTTGGGGACATATTAATTTGATATGAATTTTCTGTTTTTTTGTGCATTTTACCTTGCATTAGTTGTAACCAATAAAAGTGCATAAAAGTGGGATGATAAAACTTGAAATCTCAGAAAAGAGAAGGAAATAAGTGAATTGGTTGTTCAAATTAACATATCATTCCTAAGTGTTGATAGATGATGAAGGAAAATAGAGTAGTTTAAAGATATTTTCTCATCAGATAATCTTATCAGAAAAAAGTAACCACTTTAAACTGATAATTGACAATGAAGAAGGAAAATATAAAAGAGTATTAAATTTGTCACCATTTCTATTTCCTGTTTATGTGGTATTACATAAAATTTCATCTCATCTCGTTTAAAGGAGAGTTAGAAATTTGGCATAAGTATGTAAAATCAGCATTTCTCTACTGGCAGCTTTCTAGGTGCTGGCTTTAAAAATACAAAATTCTGTTGGATATTGGTTTAACAGACCTGCAGAGGTCATTAAGATGTTAGAGATTTCTAACTTTGCTAATTCTCAGGGAGACAGGGAAGAAACTTTGTGTAATTTTTGGTTTTCTTTTTGGTATTAGGTACTGAACCCAGGGGTACTTCCTCTCCAGCCCCCTCCCCTTTTGTGTGTGTGTGTGTGTATGTGAGCATGTTACCAGTAATTGAATCCAGGGGCGCTTAACCACTAACCCACATCCCCAGTCCTATTTTTCTTTTTTCCTCCTCACCCCTCCACCTGGGATTCGAACCGCGACCCTTGCGCATGCTAGGCGAGTGCTCTCCAAGAGGAGCTATTTCTTCAACTCCCCAGCCCTATTTTATATTTTTTTTGAGAAAGGGTCTTGCTAAGTTGCTTAGGACCTTACTGTATTGCTGAGGTTGGCTTTGAACTTACAACCCTCCTGCCTCAGCCTCTGGAGCTGCTGGGATTATAGGCATGCCCCTCCACGTCTGGCTCTTCGTGTAATTTTTGAAGAAAGACATCTGAGAGGAATATTTAAATTTGTTGGTTATGCAATAATACAAATAACTCTGACTTTATTGTACAGTTTCCTTTATATAAACATGAACATATGAACATAAATATTAATAAATGATTTGAAGAAATGATTTCCTTAATTAGTTACCATTGGGTGTTTAGTTTTATTAAAATATTGGTACTGTCAATACATTCAAAATTGAAAAAATACTGTTAGTGTCATTAATTCATTCTCATTTTAGGAAATGATTCAATCTGATGTATTTAAGAGTAGCTTGAATATCTCCTGTAGTCCCTGTCATTCACAAGTTTAGAATCTGGGGCCTAGCAGGAATGATTGAGGCCTACTCTAGATCAACAAAGTGTCTCGTTCTTGTCCACCCAATGTACACTTTCATATTCAGGAATGGCTGGAGCTGAGGCAGCAAGGTATTAGGAGTTGAGAAGGTTTGAACAAGCTTCAGCATGGCAGATTTCCTAACAGCTGTGATGTTTGTGAAGGAAATTCTGCTGGGAGCCCCAGACATGGAATTCAAAGGCACTCACAGATCCCATTTAAAAAGCAATCTAAATACAAATAATTTTCTCTGGAGAATATATAGCATGGAAGAGAAATTCTCTCTTGCCTGAAATTCTCAATAGTTCCATGACACATATTTCATTCTTGAGGGAAATTTGATTTATTGACTTGGGTACCTTGATATTATGTTATTCTTTTAGCAGATTGCACTCATTCCCAAGACAATTTCTAAATAAAAGATCATTAGGAACCTGTTAATTAATTACCCCTCAAATTAAAGAACTTCATTATCCCTAATTTATGTTCATTTGCCCTACATTCCCATTTTCATTTTTAACAAAAACACTAAAAATGAAAACTTAAAGAAGTAGTTCTTCAATTTTTGATTAACCTTCAAATCAAGGAATGCTGAATTTGTGATGTAGGTTTAAATGGTACATCTTTCTTCGGTTCAAATAGACAACTTTATCCACTATTAGAATCTATTTTCTTCTTGTCTTTTATGAGTTTGATAATCCATTCTTTGTTCCATTTATTTCAAAAGTATTATTGATCTAGCATTTTTTCAATTACCCATAAATCATTTCCCACTCAAATACACTGATGCAAATGTATGTCTTACCTATCACATTTATCACATTTGCTAAAATATATACATATGTGTGTGTGTAAAATCATTAAAAATTTGTTTGTTAATCACCCCTCAAACTAAATTTCTTAATTTATGTTCATTTGACCTACATTCTCAGTTTGTACAGAAACATGGAAAACTGAAGCTTATATATATGTGTGTGTTTGTGTGTGTGTGTGTGTGTATATGTATTTATATATATATAAAGAACACGCATGTACATAAAGGTTTTTCTTATTTTCATCTTTGTAATAGCAGACAAAATATATCATTAATTTCTTTCATTTCTTTTTCCTTTTGGGTACTGGGGATTGAACTTGGGGGCACTCAACCACTGAGCCACATTTCCAGCCCTTTTTTGTATCTTATTTAGAGACAGGGTATGAGTTGCTTAGTGCCTCGTGGTTGCTGAGGCTGCCTTTGAACTTGTGATTATCCTGCCTCAGCCTCTGGAGTCACTGGGACTACAGGCCTGTGCCACTGCGCACAGCATTGCTAGATGAAATTATCTAAAGTATGTTCATTTCTTTCTTTGACAAACACTTGCTCAGCAACTAATATCTGACACAGGTATACATATGGAACATTTATTTACATATTCATTTTCATGTTATTAATTTGAGAAGGGTCACAAATTAAAAATACGGCAGAGTGAAATAAAAGAATAGATGTAGACAATATCATATGTAATGTGTTCTGTGTTTTCATTGGTCCTCGGAAGTCATTTTCAACCATCTTTCTGGCTCACTTCAGACACACTGACCTCGTCCCTTGATCTCTTCAAATATCAAATCTCCTGATCAGAGAGGCCTTCTCAGAGGATTCTGTAACAGCGTCCACCTTTTCCTTCACCCTGACTTGTCTTTAGACACATGTGCCATTTGACATTATTTAATACATTTATGCATAAAACTTGTACTGGTGTGGTGAGTTCGTGCAGCATTTCTGCAAAATAGAGCAATCCTGAAAATACGCATCCCCCTTTCCTGAAGCAGTGGCATACTTTTAAATGACCGAAACCAGTCATCGACTACTTGGTTGATGACTTAGAGGATTAAGTACAAAGATATTTTCTTCAACATCACTTCGTAACAGAAGGTTTAAAAAGACAAATGCACCCAATTGGAAGTTCAGGGTACTGTGGGTCAGCATGAGATCAGACGCGCTTCATACCTGAAATGGTGACCCCAAAGACTCTTCCTAATATGTTAACTGTTATATCAATGTGAAAAGGAAAGTTGCAGAATGTCATAGAGAGTGCTAGTTGTAATATATCAGGTTAAAATATGTAAAACAATCATTTCTGTATGACAAAAATGATCTTGCAATGACGATTTTATATAGTTTACTTAATATGTAGATAAGGAGAGAACGCAAGAAGATAATACCCCCAAAACACTACTAGGGTTACCTCTTCAGGAAGAATATGCAGCATTTTCATTAATTCAGGGTCTTTTCAAAATCTCAAAGTGGGCATATAATTATTATGTCAAGCCAAAATTTTATCTTAAGAGAAGATTTTGAAAAATGTGTTATACTGGGCTTCATTTAAGAGGCTGGCATTCAAGATGCCCGTTAAGAAGTTCAATTATTTCCTCCTAAACATTTTCCATGCCATTAGAATATATAACAAATAGAGAAATGACAGTGGCTTTGCTATAGCTCCCTGAGCTGTGTGGAGATGATAATAAGCCTTATGGAATAATTGAATTTCACAAGTTCCTCTTTTAAAACCAAAGAATCGGTATTTAAATGTTAAGCGTTAACACATAAGTCAATGTGGTGGCGCATGCCTTTAATCCCAGTGACATGACAGACTGTGGTAGATGACAAATTAGAGGCCAGGCTAAGCAACTAACAAGACAAGAAGAAGAAGAAGAAGTAGAAGAAAAGGAGAGGAGGAGGAAGAGAGGGAAAGAGAAAAGAAAAGAAAGAGAAGATTAAAAGTGGTAGGGAGGATCTGGGGATGTAGCTTAGTGATAAAGACCCTTGGGTTCAATCCCTCTTCACACACACACACACACACACACACACACACACACATAAAAGAATATTTTAGGGAAAAATATAAAAAATTGACTCAGTTACCGTTCAGATTTTAGTCACAGTGTTATACGATCTTTCAACCTAAAGGAATCTTAGAAATACTACAGTCCAACAGCCTGATTTATTATGCACCATCAATTATATATATAATGAATTATAAGTAATGATAAATGAATGTTTAATTATTAATAATAATTACTATGTGTGTAATAATTAATCCCCTCCATACATTTTAATCTACTGCTGATTCTGAGCCAGGGGTTGGGCTAAGGAGACCAGGGGTTTAAAGGTTAACAAAACAAATAAGTTCTAGTATTTCTTGAACCAAAATACACTAATCAGATTAATAAAAGGTAATTATTAGTGTATGTATAGCAAGAATTACAAAGAAAATGAGTGGTGGTGGTTCTTTAAGGACCTGGTTTTAAGAGAACTAATTTGGAGATCTGGATTCAAAAAGTAATTTTTTAATATCATCTGTTACTTAGTAGCAAAGTCAGGATTGCAATCCCAGTTTCTTGACTCAAATTGATTTATACTTAAATTTTTATTTCTATTTGATTTGTGATACTAAAACTCACAGTAGATAATAGTGGTAGGTCATCTGATGTTCTATACTATCCATTCAACTCAAGTCAATATTAGAGCAAAAAGATTCAGAAAAAGAAAATTCGAATTCTGGTTTGCCTTCTTTGTGAATAAACAGAGGTTTTGGAAGTCTTCGAGGTGCTCAGTGCAGTGTAGCTGAGATGTTTCAGCCCCGTGACTACAAAGAGTTGATGACATATTTTTTCAAATTAAAATCTTTTTTGGTAATCTTAATACATTTAGTCTCTCTTTCAATTTAGGTTACTTTTTTTCTCTTTTATATATCATGGCCCTCAATTTCAGAAATTCCCTTGATATAAAGTTCAAAATGCCAAAGTATTTGGTGCCATTATCTTGAAACCAGGAATTCATGACTTTCATTTGGGTTTTCTACAGCCATTTTCTTTTCTCTTTTTAACAATAGAGCAACAAAGAAATTATGAAAGGAAAGATGATGAAAGGGATATTTCCAGTGTCACGTACTTCTTTGTTGCTCTTCTTGAACAATGCCCTTCTCTGTCCTCCTTTGCCTTCTCTTTCCTTAGTCCAATTAGATCTGAGGCAATTCAATAGAATGTCTTGAAGCCAGGCAGGTCAAGTTTAAAAAAGTCATTTCCTTCTTAAATTAGTTGTGTACCCCATACGGTTTGTATTTTCACCATAAATTCTCAAGGATGATCTTCCATAATGCCCATCATGACCATTAACACACTAGGTACAGAGTAATTGAGAGAGAGAAATCAGAAAGTTAACAAAAGATTGGATGAAGTACAAAAATCCATTTCATCTTATCAGGAAAAATAGGACCCTCAGGAAATTTGAAGCTATGCACCAAGGCAATGTTGTCTATATTTGTAGCAAACCTCCTTATTTTCTCAAAAGGCAGATCAGTCATTTTAATTTTTTTCAAAGGAGAGGAGAAATGCAGACTGGAGAATAAGTTTTGGGACATGAATAACGGTACGAAAATAAAGTCATACATATTTAAGATGACTTATATTCATAATGTTTGCTCATATACATTGTATATAACACTAATGCAAGACTGATATTTTTTCCTCAGGAGTCCTACTCTCTCAGAGTGGGATTATTACTTCATTAAATTATTTGAAGTTTGTCAAATTCCATATAGAATCGCATCATAACCAAAAGTAGTATCTCAGTTCTGGGGAGAAGTGAAGGGTAACATTGCTATGATTCATTCCTAGAAGTGGGTAATGCCCTGAGATGCATCATGCATATGTCTATTAGAGAGGCGGAATTACTCCACAGAGAATAAAGAACATTTGAAGAGGATTGGAATGCCTGCCAAACTTTATAGGTTGGTGGCTTGAGTTCAGATTTGGTGGATTTCCATTATCGACTTTATTTTTCTGGGACTTAAAACAGTTCTGCCAATAAATCCAGCAAGGAAAAAAAAAATCTCTAAGAAACTTTAGAAAAGGTAAGTTTTTAAGTAAATTGAGATAAATTGAATTTAAAGTGAGATTTCCAAAGAGAGACAAACACATATGGGTATTCTGTTTGGGTATGAATGAATAGGCCAGACTGAAACCAGTTCCAAGACTAAAGAGACAGAGGACTCCAACTCGGCTGCGGCACCTTTCTTGTTGGTTTACTAGCAGATCCACAAGCAGAGTAAGGGATGTAGTTGAGAAAATAGCTAGCATGAATTGGCAGTGCTTCCCCAAACTCTTAGCGGTGGTTCACTGAAGTTTAATGATCAGTGCAACCTAACTAGGGTGAGTTTCCTACCAGACCAGAGAATTCAGAGCCAAACAGGCCAGGGAACAGAGGAAATGGGTGTGAAAACTTCCATCTTCCTCTATTCTTTTAGTACTAGCGATTGAACCCTCAGGAGTTTAACCACGGAGCCACATCCCCATCCCTTTTCTAAATATTTATATTTTGAGGCAGTATCTCACTTAAGTTGCTGATGTTGGCTTTGAACTTACAACCCTCCTGCCTCAGCCTCCCAAACTGCTGGGATTACAGGCCAGTGCCACTGTGCCCAGCGAAACTTCCTTCTCTAACACAGCACTCTTCAACACGCTAGCCTTCAGCCACAAGTCACATGTGGCCAATTCAATTCAAATAGATTAATATTAGTAAAACTAAACATTCAGTTCCTCAGTTTCACTAACTGAATTTCAAATGCTTTGTGGTTTCCGGAGGCTGGTAAGCTACCATCTGAATAGCACAGACAGAACATCACCAGCATCACAGAAAGTCACACTGAACATTTCTGCTCTAATGTAGAAGGTGCTCCTTGTTAATCTATGAGAGCTTGTTTCTGTGTGCTGTTTCTTATTTGGTCATTAGGTCTTCATTTCCCGCCATGAATAATTATCAAAATGTAATACCAATGAATATATCAAACTTATGAGTATTATTTAAAATGTTTGCAGGTAGGGCATACTTATTTTTTCTTTGTAAATAGAGAGCAAAGTGATTCTTCTAATGAGCCAGAATCATGAAGATAGGAGAATGGTAAAAATTAAAAGCCAGCACAGGGGTGAGGGAGCCTAATCATGCTCATTCAAGAAATTTCTGAGTATTCCATGAAGCCACACAGATTGGCACAGGTGATTTACCTTACCTGAGTTGACTCAATTTCCAATACATGTCTTAGGGGTATTTCACCTTGATGGTTATTTGTCTTCCCACTAAACAAACAATAAATTCTCTCTACCAGAACAGAACTCTACATTTTAAAGAACGTTTGAATTACATGTTTAAATGAGACAGTATAAAGAAAAGCAGCACAAGGGACATTAAATATGCAGATTGTGATAGGGTAATGATGAACCCTCCAAGGACGTTCACATGATGATCAATGGATCCTGTGACTGAGCTATAATACATGACAAAAGGGACTTTGGTTGGTGTAATTAACACCACACACTTAAAGCAATGCTTTATCCTGGATTGTGTGGATGTACCGGACTAATCAAATCCTTCAAGCAGAGACACTTCCCCAGCTATACACACCATAGAAAAGGCTGAGAGGGGAAGATGAGGAACCAGGTGCTCCAAGAGTTAGGATGTGATTGATGGATTTGGTTGAAGATGAAGAAATGAAACCATGATCCAAAAACTGAGGGTGACGTCTAAAGCTGAAAAGAAGAACTCACCACCATCCAGCGAGGACACAGGAACCTAAGCCAAACAGGCATATGAAACTTCGCTCTGTCAACACCCTAAACAAGCCAGGAAGTGGATTCTCTCATAGAGTCTCCCCACAGCAGTCCAAGCTCAACGTTAGCTTGGTGAGCCCAGAAGCAGTGCACCAAGACACGTGGATTTCTGGTCTACTGAACTGAGCGATAATATGTGGATGGTTGTTCTAAGCTGCAAATTTTGTAATAATTTCATAGGGTAGCAAAAATAAATCTAATACGTATGTAAGTGTGAAGTCCACCATCTTATTTCTCTTGAATGCTCTCAAGTATGACAACCTGCCAACTTCACCATGAAGAAGGGCAGGGGACAGTAGAGGACCTAGCTGTTCCCAGCCAACCATCTACTTATTTGCAAATCCTTCCATAACTACTTTGTGTTTCCACTGAACTTGAAGGAGTAGATACTTCTGTTTCATTTCTTATCCAAACACAGCCTTCCTCACGAATACTGGTGAGCATGAAGAATTTCCTAATATTTTACAGGGGAGAACTTTTGCTCTACACCTGTGAGAGAGGGCACTCAGTTCCCTCCACATGGGCCACCTGCCAGTCTGGAGAGAGCCGCTCTGTCGACTTCCCTTCTTCGCTGACCTTCATCACCTATGACTTTCTCCCTGGTGCCAGGACCCCTGCTCTTTGTCTTTGCACCAACCTCTCCACCTCTCCTCCTTTCTAGCTCAGAGTTGTTCATCTGTCTCATTTATTATTCCTGGACTAGCACACTGTGAGTGACAGTGAAGGACAAGACCCTGCAAAGCTGAGAATTTCCCTCTGGGATGCTCGTTTGTCCTTGTTCTCCATGGCTTTTCCTCTCCACTCCTTCTTGAATGTGACTTTAACCCCTAACTGTTCCTCTCCACACTCTTGATAAGATTCAGCTTGCTCCCGAATTGACTGTCAATCTGCAAGTGCAATTCCCCTGCTCCTGTGTCTTGCTTAATTCCCTCTTGCTAAAACTCTGAAAAAACATTCTGCTCCTCCCCCAAGTTAAAATATCGCTCTGGAGTTTCTAATGCCTGGAATGAATTTCGTCAGAGTTCTAACACAATGGGCCCCAAGCAGGTCCCAGAAATCGCTAATGCCTAATGACTTGGATAAATCCTGGGACTGGAAGTGAAAGACAGGAGTTGCAGGCGTGAGATTAGGCTCTGTGCAGCAGATCTGACCAAGTCCACAGGGTCCATGCACGTAGGATTGCCTTGGTGGTGGCTGGTGGCTGGTGGCTGGTGGCTGGTCCTCCCACGGACCTCGATGGGTGGGAGGTAACGAGAAGCTGAAGTGGTGTTCTGTGTCTGCCTTAGGTTCCTGCTGGGGGAATGTCTTATTAAAGTCTGATCTTTATGGGCCTTTTTGTTTGTTTGTCTTACCAGGAATTAAATCCAGGAGAACTTAATCCAAGAGCCACATTCCCAGCCATTTTTAAAAAATATTTTATTTTGAGATAGCATCCCACTAAGTTCGTTATGGGCTCGCTAAGTTGTTGAGGCTGGTCTTGAACCTGCTATTCCTCTGCCCCAGCCTCCTGAACCACTGGGATTACAGGTGTGCATCTTCTTGCCTGGCTTTTGTTGGTCTCTGCCTAGAAAGTAGGATTTTTATGGTGTGATTGCTTTCTTTATCTCCACTCATGTGCTGTTTTATTTCTGGCTTTTTCCTTCTTTTTTCTTTTCCTTTTTTTTTTTTTTTAGGTTCTTAAAAGTTGCCTATGGGAAATTACACAGCTTTTTGCTGCATAACAAATCGAATTGGAATAAGGCTTAGTGGGATCTATCTGATATTTCACTTCAGTTATCTGAACAATTTTAACAATGCAGGATGCTTGCTGAATAATTGGATTAGCAATGGCAATTAATTAAAAAATTGTAGACCAAACTGAGAGGGTATCTAAGAGCCCATCTTAATGTAGTGGCCAGGTATAGATTCAACATTTATTATGATGGTTTCCATATAGCATCCTCTACATTGAATTCTGTCCTACTGCTTTTGACATGACAATGTCATCTCCTATTCAGTTATCTCTGTGTGGACGCAAACTCTTCATTCAAATTGGGGCGTTTTTATGAACAAAAGGAGGCATTAGTCATAATTCATCTGGACCAACAGATGTAACTCAGATGACCCTGAGGACACCAGAATAGACGGTCATCTGACTGCCCAATCATCAGAATCCTGATCCAAACCCTGTCTGACCAGTTTAATAGGCAGAAACTCCAAGACTGATTTTAAAAACAAGTGCCAATGTAATGTCATTAACTTCAAGTAACAAAATTAATTGCTTATTATTATGGGATAAGTAGCAGGGAGACTAACCAAAGTGCAGGTATCATGTCTTTCATTGTAGGAAGTGGTGGAAGGGCTGACCAACTGGTCTTCGGTGGCACTCCAGGGAAGAGTGGAAGGCTTTACTGGTCAAGAGTTACGTTAAGTGAATGAAATGTAAAATGGGAAAGTTCTGGTGGACTTTGTGTATTTCTAATAGGAAAAGTTATATATGGATAATACTTGAGCACATCTGATTACCATGAACTAATTTTAAACTGACAATTTATATCATGTGAGTACAAATAAATACAGTCTTAGCTTTCATAAAAGGCTACAGATGGAGGTAAGTGTTGGCCACTTTGCTCATCAGTGCATGCCTGGAATAACTGGTTCCATAAAAATACTGAAACAGGTGGGACAGAGGTTCTCATTTCTCCCTTGTTTTCTACTTTCTACTTCTCTACTTTTTTTTTTTTTTTTTTTTGTCATCTACCTCCCTAGTCACATAAACTAACTAGGCAGAAAAAACACAAGTATTACAAGAAGACAGTTTTTAGAAAATAGAGGTCTGATACTTAGTGGAATGTCAAGCTCCAGACATGATGGGCAAACCCCTCCCCTGAGTTTCAGAGGAAGTCAAAACCTGCCACCTAAGCCACATCCCCACACGGGACCACGACCCAGAGAACCCTGACCCTGTTCCAGTCTGGTTTTTCAGGCATCCCCTGAGGCATGTTAACTTAGTAAAGCCTTTGACCTTCATTAACGATGGAGGTAAATTATTTTCTTGACAGTCCTGTTTTAAAACATGATGCTAAGACATCAGTCTGTGTCTGCGGTTAAACTGCCACCGTCACAGTCATCCTGAGGCTGGTGGAAGAAACTCTGACATTCATCTTCAGATGAGAACATCTGTCGAAAAACGCAGAGTTGATTTGTTTTTTACTCTACAGATTAAAAACAAGAGAAACATCATAGAGATAAACGCTCAATTGTAAGACTGATTGAATATAGAAATCTCTTTGGCAAAACAGAAAACAGCCCTTTTCTGGGAATGTTGAAGAGTGAGGTTGAATAATTTTAAAAAATATTACTGAATTACTACATTAGGAATGAGACAGGCTCTTAATAGCCATCAACAGACTAATTTCTCCTATTATGTTCCTATCACGTGATGAACGCAGGACTTTTTTTAAATAAGGACTTACTATTTCCTTTGAGAATCTTTACACAATTTTTCATTAATTAAGGAGTTATTATTAAACATTTGCATGTATATAACTCTGGGGAGGATGTTTCAACCCAGGAAGTTGTTCTCATTTACTGCTAAAGAATTTTAAAAAGAGACACAAAACTCAACTACATTCATTCTCAGAAAATGATATATGAATAAACATTACTTGAGGCACAGGAAGACAGGTGACATCTGATTCAATGAAGTATTTGTCTCTCTCCTTGTTTTCGAAGAGATGACAAAAGAGCTTTATAATGTTAACAATTATCTAGACATATATTCCCCAGGGAACAACAGTATTGGAACCCACTCTAATTCTCCGCTCTGGAATAAATATTTGCTCTTTTTGTCAAGCTAGGTGGTTGGGTACTTCCCCTGTGGACTGTTAACTTAATAAGAACAAATTACTGTAGATAAAACACCATGATTATTTCATTTAAGATTCCATACGTATGCCTTTAATCAATCCCCATTCAATAGGAAATACATTTAGCTTTTCTCATTAAACTCCTGTTTTAATGGGTCTCAAAATTCTGCCACAGATTTTTGATCAAGTTGTTTCCATTAAAAAGTATTGATTTTAAAAACTAATAACTTAAAAAAGTGTCACACACACAAAACAAATGGTCCACAAAACATTCTCCTTTCCTTCTGAAGGTATCACCATGCATTGTGATCAATAACCAGTCTTTTACTATTAAACTTAAATGGCCAAATGAAACAAACCATTCTGAGATGCTTCCTCCACTACTGATTAAGACCAGGGCGCAGGTGTTTGGCCTAACATTCATTTAGTCTTCTGAGCTTCCGGGCAGACGTGGTGACCTTGCCAGCTCCATCAGCCTTCTTGTCCACTGCTTTCATGACACCCACAGCATCTGTCTGCCTCGTATTGATACTGCCGTTTACTGGTGACGAGTTCTGTTTCTTCTAGAAGCACGCCAAGGCAAGCATATTAAGCAGGTTTTATTTAAAGGTAATAATACAGACTTCTCCCAGGAGGGAGAATGGGCCATGGCTGATGTTCTAGAGTCCCAAGAAGGGAGTACACTCTACATCTTCTAAAGATTAGGGTCACTTCCCCACCCCACCCCCCACTGTTCCTTCCTACTTATCTGACTAGGCCCAGGAGTTGCTGGTGACATAGCAAAAAAGGTGAGCAGCAGATGGCAGGGGGAAGGGCCACAGGGAGGATTCTGGCAGGTAGGGGCCCAGGGGGCATTAATTAGCAACTCTGCCTGTAGTCCTCCATAAGGACAGGTAGATTTGGTAATCAATGGGCTCCAGAGGCCTTTGACATTCCATTCTCTCAGGGGCAGTCTCCAACTTCCAGATGCAGATGGCTTTCATGGCCTCCTTTTCCTCCATTTGACCAGATCCCCTATTTCTACACTAACTGCCTATCCCCATTTCTGGCTTCAGTATCAGGATGAGCAAAAGGAGGATAGTTGGAGAAGCTCTCAACACACATGGGCTTTCCTGGAACCATACCAACAATGGCAGTATCACCAGATTTTAAGAATTTAGGACCATCTTTCAGCTTCTTATCAGAAAGGCAATCAATCTTTTCTTTCAGCTTAGCAAACTTGCAAGCAATGTGAGCTGTGTGACAATCCAGTACAGGGGCATAGCCAGCACTGATTTGGCCTGGATGGTTCAGGATAATCACCTGAGCAGTGGAATCAACTTCTTCCATTGTGGGTCATTTTTGCTGCCCCAGCAACATTGCCATGATGAACATCTTTGACAGACATGTTCTTGACATTGAAGCCCACATTGTCTCCAAGAAGAGCTTCACTCAGAGCTTCAGGATACATTTCAACTCACTTTACTTCAGTTGTGACATTGACTGGATCAAAGGTGACCACCAGGTCAGGCTTGAGAACTCCAGTCTCCACTTGGCCCACAGGGACACTGCCAATACCACCAATTTTGTAGACATCCTGAGGGGCAGACACAAAGGCTTGTGAGTTGGACGAGTTGGTGGCAGGATGCAATCTAGAGCTTCAAGCAGTGTGGTTCCACTGGCACTGACATATTTACGGGTGACTTTCCATCCCTTGAACCAAGGCATATTAGCACTTGGTTCCAATACGTTGTCACCATTCCAAAAAGAAAATACGTTTTAAATTCTTATTTTCCCTGCATTCACCATTCCCATTCTATTGTGATAAGAGTTTGAAATAATATGTGTGGTTTGGAATCATGCTCTCTTCTGCATGTGGACCAGGTTAATTTCGCAGCCACCATGTCTGTCCTTTGCACATATTCTTCTCCTCACCAGGAATGCCCGTTCTGGACTTGCTTTGTCTTTTCTATTGCACTTCATTTTCCACCCCTGAAGTTTTCTTAGTGTCACTGACCTTTTAAGTTATAGAATTTATGCTCTGTTTTGCCCCTTTAGTGTCCTATGTTGTGCTTGTAGGTTAGTTCTAGAATTTCATTTTCTCTTTGTTTGTGTCACATTATTTCTTCCACTACTGATAAGTTTGCTTCTTTCGTTTTCCCAGGGCCTATACCTTTTATTTCAATGCATTCCACCATTGGGAAAAGTACCTGCCTTGCATATGTGAATACTCTGTAAGTGCTTCAAGACTAATATATGCTTTTTTTTTGATGCTCACTCTAATTTTTAAGTGGAAAAAAATGCAGAGACTTGACCATGATGGATACGTCAAGTTCCAGATATCAGCAGGAGAGGTTGGTTGAATGGATCTCAGCTTGTTTAGTTCCCAGACTTAACTGGAATCCAGTAGGTGGATTCATTTTGACTGAACTGGGAAGTGGCAGGGTATAGGAGCCAGACTCGAATCATACATTTGTATGATGAATGAACACACCGGGTGGGTCAGGTATTTGAGAGTTTCTTGAGGAGACTCTCCTCCCCCTGGAGAGCATTGAGTTCATGCCACACCTGTGTTCTTTCTGTCTAAGCTGCTGAGTGAGTCTGTGACACTGGAACAGCCTATCTTTAGCTGAAGCAATGTGTTACCTCCTCAGTTCCAGATTATTAGGATTGTAGGAGACACCAAAGATTGAAAAATACCTTTATGAGAAGGGAAGATAAATAAAAAGGGAAGAAAAAGGAAGAGAGACATGATATACATGTAACGATTTTAAATTGACAAAATGAAAAAAAAAAATTGTTGAACCCTGATTTCTACCTAACACTAGCTGATTTCTTCACAAATAGAACTGTACAGTTTTGAACATAAATTATTACTACTACTTATTTTCACTCGTAGTGCTTTGTGATAGTGAAGTTTCCTAATTTCTAAATAAAAGAATTTATACTCTCTGGATAGTAAAAATTTTCATTTGGAACATAGAAATTAGAATCTGTGCAGCATCTCCTCAGGTTCGGCTACTGTGTTGCCCAGGTTCTATAATATTGCATCACTTAAGAGAAGAGAACTGCTTTGTATTACTTACACTCTCCCTGGAGAATCTAGTTTGCAGCATGTAACTTAGTAGGCCTGTTTTTAACAGTCCCTTATAATCTAATATTAATTTAAGTACTCTCTCAAATAATGATACCGTTATGTATAAAAACATGAAAACAGCCCTTCTTGCTTTCATTGTCAAATAAGGTGAGAAAATCACACTTAACTTTTTCTACAAATATTAGCTTTAATTGTTCATGCTCTATAGAATGTAACTAGAGCAAAGATTCCAGTTTTCCACAAAATGTGAAGAGTCTGTATACCATTCTGTCCTCTTGACAATTGTCACTTGCCATTAGACAGCACAACCACCTTCCCATTTCGGCACTTATGGTTTTGGGGAAGAAAGGGGCACTTCTGCAGCTGGTTGTTAAAGCAGACGCCTTATTGCAATTTGTGTTGCTGTAACAGAATACCTAAGATTGTGTGATTTCTAAGAAACAAGCATATATTTTGTCAGGATCTGAGGGTTGAGCAGATCATAGTCAGGGGACTGGCTTCTGGTAGTGGCTTACTTGTTGTATCCTCAGAGGGCAAAAGGAGCTGGCCTGCTGTCACCACCCCGCACTCTAGTCAGAAGGAGCAAAACCACACTTGGGAGACTTTATGAAGCCACTGACCCACTTCCAAGGGCAGAGTCCTTCCAACCCTGGCTCATGGGGAGTGAGTTCCCAACACATGAATTTTCAAAGACACTTCAAACCACAGAAGTGAATTTTCAAAATCTATCTCTATCTTTATCTTTACATCTATCTGTTGATCTATCTATCTATCTATCTATCTATCTATCTATCTATCTATCTATCATCTATCTATCATCTATCATCTATCTATCTATCATCTATCTATATAACTTGCTTTCTGGACATTAATAGCCAGGAACAACCTGATCTACCCAATTTGGGAGTTTTGGTTTTTCCATTCCAAGTCACGTTTTCTGGATATAGTTCTTTGTCATTGAGAAGTACAGGCTAGTTTGTAGTGGAGTTAAATCATTAACCTCCCTGAGAACATGTAAATTTGAAATAACAATTTATATTTATTTTTAAAGATAACCATTGGTTGATGATCCTCAGCAACTTAATGAGACCCTCAGAAAGCAGTGAGACCCTGTCTCAAAATAAAAAATAAAAAAGGCTCGGGATGTAACTCAGTCATAAAGTGTCCCTGGGTTCAATCCCCAATACCAAAAATTATAAAATAAATTAAAAAATAAACTTAGATAAAAAGAAAATAATTGTTGAAGTATTTTGCAAGACTTAAAAAGCGATCTTCATGTTCAAGATAACTTTTTCCGTAGTGATTTTCTCTTTGTTGTGGAGTTAATGCCATTTCTGTTCTACTAGAAAAAAATCTCAATCCATATATTTATTTTTCATATGTAAGAATTCTGCAATGACATATTACTAAAGCAGGCTTCCTGACAGTGCAAAGAAAATGTGGTGTTTGATCATTACCAAGTGTGTTCTGAGGATCAATCTAGATTTAGGGCAGTGTGGCAGCAGAAAAACAAATGTTCTTTTTATTACTCAACTTTATTAACAGAACTGTCCTACAGGTTTGTCTCTAAAACATTCAGATCTCTCTTTAATCAGCAAAACAAAATATCAATACTGTAGTCATTTGTCATAGAATTCAATATTGGATTGACTTTGAATCATTACTTGCCAAAGGCTTAACTGAGTCATTTGATGTCTGGGTCTGTCACAGGTGTTAAGTACACATTTCTTTAGGCTCTGTACCAACTGAAAGCAGTAAGCAATGTGAAGGGACTATTGGATTTAATTTCCAGGAGAAACACTTTAATCATCACACTGTTTAATACATATGCAAGTCAGATTAAAACTTGGGCCATTCCCATGAAGAGGAAAGAGGAAGGAAAACAATTCTATGCTTTACAATTATCTGCTAACTTTCAAAAGGTCTTTTTGAGTCAGGAGTTAGTATGCTCATTTACAAAGGAGTAAATTAAAACTCTGAAATATTTTAAGAATTTAAACACACATTATAATGGACCATGATAGACAGAATGACTCCTCTAAGGTGGAGATGCTCAGAGCCCTGGAACTTGTGAGTATATTACACAGTGAAAGGGACCTTGCAGATATAATTGAGGTCACGGAACTTTAAAGATGGAGATTAATCCAAAATTATGCTGGTGGGCACACCCACCAAACAAACAAAATCCGTTCTCTGGCTGGAAACAAGAGAGATGTAACACATGGAGAAGACTCATTGAATGTCACCAAATCATGGCACTCTTATGTGCTTATCAATGGAACTCCATATACTTTCTAGTATACTAAAACTGCTAGGTACCATAATTTTGCCTTTCTAAAATTTAGATGATTTAATTGAAAAGGGAGCACCTTATTTAAAACTTCACAATCGGTAGTGTTAACTAAATTTTCAGATAAAATAAATGCAAATATTTAATTAAAATGTTTCTTGTCTTGATTTTGCAAAAAAATCATTAAAACAAATAACTTTTTAAAAAAATCCTAGCCATGATTTTGCAATAATTTACCTAAGAATAATACTATTGATTAATAAGAGTTTTATATATGTATGCATATATATTTATACACACACACACATGCATACACATATGTATGCCTGTGTGTATAGAAAGAGGGAGAGTTCAAAGAAACAATGTTGATTTGCTCACAAAGTAGCACTTTTGTCAGGCCCCCACGCTCTGA
Source organism: Sciurus vulgaris (assembly GCF_902686455.1). Taxonomy (NCBI): domain Eukaryota; kingdom Metazoa; phylum Chordata; class Mammalia; order Rodentia; family Sciuridae; genus Sciurus; species Sciurus vulgaris. The sequence continues at coordinate 10,881,604 of NC_136469.1, forward strand.
ATCCTCACAGGGTGACACAAAAGATGAGCCTATTATTTCATCTCGACACACACTTGGTTTATATTACAGAAGAGTAACCTCAAAATTATGAAATTAAGTGCTTACACAGGGGCGGCTGGACCACCTGCCCCTGTTTCCCTCCGGGACAGACTTATCCCTCTATTAAATGAACACGTCTTCTCCAGAGAACAGAGGACAATGTCCTCTTTTTCATTTATTGGGATAATAATAATATGCAGCAAAGGTCACTGGGAAGACACATTCCAAACCTCTAATTTACCAGGCCGTTGCCATTTAAACATTTTCCTTGGTTAAAAAGTGGGGACCATACGGAATCATGAAATATTCATGGAAATTATATTTGACATACAGTTATCTTGAAAATTAGTGAGCATACCCAGTTGTTGTATGCTGAGCTCACTAATCAGATCACCACCTCTATTTACACCTCTGCAACATTTTTCACTCTGATTCGAGTACTTTTCCAAACCTCAGTGTCTAGGTTTATTATTTGCTTTAGATTTTTAGCAGGCTAGTTTTTTACAACCCCACCAGGATGTAATGTGGGTTTTCACTACTGTTAGATTTAGAGAAAGGCTTCAAAACTAGGTCATTGGACATTTTGAGGTCCCTCCTGCATTCATGATTCAAATCTGCCCTCCTCCCAGAAGCAGTGTGGTCTCTTCCCGAAATGGTATTTACTCCAGGATAAATATGGGCATGGATGAGAGTGGACTAAGAGATGGTCAGGAATTCTAGGAAGTGTTTTCAAGAATCTCCCAGCTGGTTAATTCCTATTTTATTGTTATTGTCTGACTTTGTAAGTCTGGGGGCAAAGAGGAACGATGATAAACAGAATCATTTCCAACATTTTTGCGATCTCATATTTTCCCATCCCTGAAAATCTCCCTTGTATCCCAAACTTAAAAGAAATTAGGAAATTTAATCCACTTGTGTCTGTTAGAGCTATATGGAGAGACAAATTACATATATGTATATGTATGTATATCCATGTGTATAAACACATACGCACATATAGGGGTTATGTGTATATACATGTACATATATTTACAGACACACATAAAATATATACACACATGTGTGTGTGTGCATGTATTTTATGTAGAGAAAAATTTATTTCACAGACTTGGATTGCATAACCATGAAGGCTTGAAGGCTAGAAACTGGCAGGAACTGAGGATAGTCTTTAGGCAAAACTTCTTTCTCATGGAAATCTTAGTTGTGTTCTTAAGACTGTTTTCAATTGATTAGATGAGGCTCACCCTCATTGTACAGAGGATCTCCTTTACTTGAATTCCACCAATTGCAAAACCCAACATGGCAACACACAGATTAATGTTTGATTAAATAACTGGGTAGTTGCCTAGCCCAGCTGACAGCTGAAAGTATTAATCATACCATGGCTTGGGATCTGGTTAGAAGGCCCAGTTGATAAACTTCATTTCTAAATTCCCGATACTGTGATGTTGTACAGCATTTTTGCTGAGATTCCTTAGTCTGTACCATTAGAGTGGCAGGAGCAGGTGACCCTGCATGTCCTTTCCCTTTCTATTAAGCTTCCACACTTAGGTTCCCAGATATCACCTGCCCAAAATACCATATCTGCCAAATAAGAAGCTAATACTAGCAGATATTACTTCACTAAGAAGTAAAAGTTTATTATTCATTATGAACCATACATTATTTAAAATAATTAAAATCCTTCTTAAAATTTTTATTGATGTGTTCTAATTATACCTAATGGTGTGACTGGCTGTGCTATATTCGCACATGCACACAACATAAATCAGTCTATTTCATTTTCCTGTACTTCCCTTTTCTCTTCCTTCTTCTTCTGCCCAAACCCCTTTCCCTACTCTACTGGTCTCATTTCTATTTTACCAAGTTCCCTTTCATTTTTTTCTCACTAACTTCTGCATATGAGAGAGAGCCTTCAACCTTGACTATCTGATCTTGGCTTCTCTCAGTGAGCTTGATGGGAAACCAGACCCTCAGAAATGCAGTTCAGCCTGTGTGGCAAGTGGGGAGAAATGCACATATGCCTAATATTTATGGGGTTCAGTGAAGATGACTGAAAATTGGGAGACTAACCCTTACAATATCACTATGCTATTTTTTAGACATCAATGTTATAGTTTCTAAAAAAGGTGACTTTTCATCATTGACAGACAACATAGCATTTAAAATGGAAAGATCAGACTCTTAGGAGTCCTTAAAAGCTTTGAACCCAGAACTTACATGACATAATATTGTTTGAGAATAAATTATTTCATATTATTTCTAGATTCATATATATAAAACACAAGAGATGGTAATTTTATTAGCACATACTACATTTTACTTAATATTATGAATCATAGTATTTGTTCCGGACAAGAGTTTATGTAGCTCTAATTGAAGTTCTATTTCATATATACTTATAGCCTTCAGCCACCTCTTTATACTGTTAATTTTAATAATTCAAGTATAATCTCTCCTTTATCACAGTCTTTTATTCTTTTAATATCATTAAATCTTATAAGTTGTCATCTTGCCAAAATTTTTGTAACTTTATCATTTTATAATTTTATGGGACACTTGGTTATTGCCTGTAAAATTTAGCATCTCTCATAAATAGTCCACAGCATGGCTAAAATGTATATATTTTAAAAGAGATGCAGTTAGACCAGGAAGCTTGCTGTTTGCAATAATCAGATGAAATCAAATAATTTATAAAGACATTTTAGTTGATTAAACAATCAAACTTTAGAAATCTAAAGAGTAAAAACTTTCTCATGGGAAAAAGTATACCTAAGGATAATACAAATGAATTAAAATTTAAATATCAATTACCTTGTAATAAATATTTCTATTGTAAAAAGTCTTAAACACTGCTTTAACCACGCCCCAAACGAGGTTATTTTTGAAAAGCTGATGCAATTATTTTTTATTTTTTTTTTAATGTTGATGGGCTCCATCATACTGAACCACATTCCCTAGTGCTACTTAAGGTAGTAAAATGATTTCAGAAAAACAAACAAACAAGAAAACATCGGCTGCATGATGGAATGTCCATGGCTGGTGCCCTTCCACTCTTCTTTGAGCTCTGAGAATCCTCTCTCGTGGAACGATTCACAGGAACCTACACTTGGGTTTTGAAAGCTATGTGAGTGACAGTGAATATTTCCCTGCCTCTTTTCTTGTGATTGCTAACCCTGTTCTAGGAGACAGCACTTGCGGATGTAATAGACTCTGTCCTATCATCAGGATGTGTTTTAGGTGTCTGGAATTATTAAGCCATTGACAAGTCTCTGCCCCACATTTGAGCCCCTAATTTGCAGTCTGTTGATGGATAAAGTTCATTAAACGGGCCTGGGGTGGTCCCAGCACAATGAAGACATAGAAGAATCTAGGTCTGCCAGACACACCTGGCTCCCCTCATGTTTTGTTCTGAATGGCTTCGCTTTTTGTATTCCAGATACTTCACATAAGGGCAATTTTTTGTAATGTAGATGGTTAACACTCTTTTCTCTCCCTAAAATCCTAAGACATAGCTAGTTATCACATTTTCCAGAAGTACTCCCTGAGGCAGAGATTCCTGTGTAAATAAGTGAAATACACAGGACATTCTTCTGGGAGAAAGCATAAGGGAGTATAAGTCACAGGACAGGAAAGTTGAAGGGAGAGTCGTGCATCAGTTAACACCTGTTGCACAAAAACAAACAGACGAAAGCAAAGGTCATCACAGTCCCTCAATCTAAAATGAAGGTCATTTATTAGCCCGTGATTTGGGGGGTTAACTGTTTTGGCTGGGCTCAGAGAAGAGGTTGTTTTCTGGGTTTTATTCTAGTCTGATTGGACAAGGGTGGGCTAGTCTTGTGTCTTGGCTAGTTGTCTGGCCCATGTGTCTAGAGCAAAGTAGTCCAACTTTATTAAATGGGCAGTGTTTGTAAGGTCCTCCAGAAGGACAGCAGAGGACTAGTTTCTAAGCGTAAGTGTATGATGTCTGCCGGTGCCCATGGATCATAGAAAGTCACACAGAAAAGTCATTATTGCAATAATCCACCACACACACACACACACACAAAAAAAAAAAAAAAAAAAAAAAAAAAAACACAAAAAACAATGGAAAGTAGTTCCAACCTGAACTAAAGAGAAATCTTGAAGTGTAGATTACAAAGCAGAGATGTGTGGTCCTTAGGCAAGGAAACAGGGCTCTTAGATTCCGCTGGTGGCTAAACATTGGCCCAGGGGCAGTCTGTCCCCTATGACCACTAAGATGAGTCCTCAGGTGCTGGTTCCTGGAAGAAAATGTTCACATCAGATGCAGAGAGGAGACAAAGGAACAGCAGACGCAAAGAGCAAAAAGGCATCTGCATGAATATCACTAAGCAACTGCATTGTCTGCCATAGATCCCTTTACATTGGTCAGACTCAGTAATGTTTATCAGTTCAGGGACTGACATAAAGTCTTTAAGATGGTGATTTTCTGAAAGAAGCACAGGAAAGCATAAAGAAGGATGAGCAAGGACAAGTCCCATAAATGACTCTTGCGTAACTCACGTTCAGCGTCTCTTCCCCCTCCAACCCAGTCTATGGTGCCATTTCCCTTAGCTATCCATTCTGCAGGTCTATATGTGTTGCTCCTGGCATGAATCAGACTTTCATTTCTGAGGGGTCTGTGATCTTCAGTATCTTTCTTCAGTTAAGGATGAGTTGTTTTGATTGCTCATTTAAACTGGACATGCTGATATTGAGAGAGATGCCTGAAAGATGGACATATTCCTCCATTCTCCCATTACATAATTACAAACCTATCCCCTCGAGAGGATGTGTCAATTATCCGACCAGAACAACTCCTCTCATTGGCTTTTGATTTCCTTAAGTTTCGGGGACCATATGACAAGGGGGCAGCTATAGTTTTTCACTTACTACAATTTTTACAGTGTTTCCTGTCAAAGTATCCTCCTTCTGTAAACTCAGATCTCTAGATATAAAGGACCAGAAGGTGTGAAACTAGGAATCACAAATGCCTCTTGTCAGGCACTGGGAGTGGTGCTAAGCACGGTTACTCCTGTTTTCACTTCTTGGTGCCCAGATCCATTGTTCCACCTGGGGTTGACAAAGGTCCTGGATGGTTGGTACAAGGTCCATGTTGCATCCTGAAGGGCAGAACCTGATTTGCACACAGGGCTATCTATAAGCTGGTGCCTTAGCTGGTACCTTTCCACACTCTTAAGAGAACAAAGCTTCTGGCGATGCTATAAATGATGGTACCTATGAGCCCTTGGTAATATGCCCGTAATGCTTATTCTCTTGGTTTGAATTCAGTCACTTTGTTCAGGTGACTTTATGCAGGATGAATCTTTCAGGAGATAAGAGACTCTGTGTCCTTAGACATTGGTGAGGAAGACAGTGTGAGAAAACCCATTGTGGAGGTTCCTTATGAAGCCCAGGTGGGAAGGTTTCTATGGCTGCCATTCTGCACTGGCTGATAATTACAGTAATCAAAATCTAGCTTACCTCTGAATTAAATAATGCCACCTGTATTTCTGGCATCTTATTTTCTTGTTAGACCCTAGTGAGTCCAGTAGCATTATGATATCTCCTACAGTCATGTCAAGTCTAAAGAAAACAGTCACAATTGCTCTCTGATGAATTCTTTATCATCTTCAAAGGTAAAGTGCTCTCTGGCTCTCTGCAGGATTGTGAGCATCAGGGGAGGGGATTAGTGATTCTGGATCACTCTGTCAAGTTCACTTTCATGTACCCTGGGGATACCTTCTCAATGCTTTGACAGGGTAAATGGAATATCTCCACTTTATGTAATATAAACCACATGCTATGGTTTACATGTGAGGTGTCCCCCGCCCAACTCATGTGTGAGACAATGCAAGAATATTTGAAGGTGAGATAACTAGATTATGAGAATTGTAACCTAATCAGTGGATTTAGCCACTGATTTGGATTAACTGATGGTAACTCTAGGTAGGTAGGGTACAACTGGAGGAGGTAGATCACTGGGGTCTGCCTTGGGTTTCTGTTTTGTCCTAGGTGAGGATGGCTCGCTCTCTGCTTTCTGCTGTCATGTCCTGAGCTTCTTTCCTCTCCCATGTCCTTCGGCCATGGTTTTCTGCCTCACCTCAGGCACCAGAGCTATGGAGTCAGTCAATCATGGACTGAATCTCTGAAAACTTGAACCAAAATAAACTTTTTTTCTTCCTCTGTTTTTTTTTTTTTGTTCTCGCCAAGTCGTTTTGTCACAGTGATGAGAAAGCTGTCTAAAGCACTATCACCACAAGAGTTGGGGTGCCATCAGAGCAACAAGCTAAGTCTTAGTCTAGATGCTGTCAGAGCATCAAAGCCTGAGTCTGCGGGAAGCCATTCCCAAACCGACCCTCTTGCTTATGCAGATTTCTGGCCTGTTTCTAGCAAGCCAGTTCCCTCAAGGTCTATCCTGGACATGATTCTGATAGGTGGCATGCAGACATGAGCGAGGGGAATTGAGATTGGGGGGTAGTGCTGTGGACTGGGCCTCCCCTGCTGACCCCCCACAGGCTTTCTTTTGAAGGGCAAATTGTCCATGGCTGCTTTGGTCCTCCTGACATAGGCCAATAGGTATAAAGCTTCATTCCTCAGCAAGCAAACTGTACCTGCTGACAGGAAGAACACAAAATTTACCCTAAAGAGAGTGGGGGCGTCTTTTCTGACCTTTACACAGACGAGACTTCAAGACTTAGGGAGACAGGATAATTAGGAGCAAAGCCCCCAATCAAATAATCTGTAAGAACAAATTTCAAATTCCAATTCCACTGGGTGACCCAGAATTGCTTTGGAAGGTGCTGCTGAATAGGTTGAGGGCTAGAAATTCATGGTAGGATTAAAATGGACTCTCATTCCTAGTGTCTTATTGAATGGAAGGTCATCTTTATAACAAGTGGGAATTTAAAATGCACTTGCTCATATAAATGGTATTTTAATTATTAAAAAAATTGATCTAGTGCTACAATTGCCTATTCATATGACAAACGCATAATCTATTTGAAACATTTTATATCCTATTGCAAACTGTAAAGTTTTGTAATAATACTCTTTAATAATTTTAATGCATGACAGATACTTCCGTGGGTTCAGTTACTTAACTGTAGTTTTTCAGAATTATTTCAAAAGAAAATGTGTGTGAATGCCCAACAAATAGTTCACAAAAGAGTATGAACTTGACCCATCATTTTACACTCTCTTGCTGTCAATAGAGAACTTGTCCTGCCAGTGAATTTAAACTTGGTATAATATATTATGAATCTCTTTCATAAATAAAATCTATTTTTAATGAATCTGTAAGGTATAAATATGATAAATATGTTTATGAAGACTTTAGGAAATTAAAAACTCAATTTGAGCATCCTAAAAACACTTATTTGGGTTTTGGTTCCCTATATGCAATGCTAATATTAACATGGGCAAATATAATAAGATAATTTGACTTGATTATGCTCATGTTGCCAACACAAGGAATATGCTCACTTTTGGAAAGACACAAAAGCATTGCCACACAAGACAGGCCGTGACTGAGAAGTGTCAAGTGTGGCAGGAGAGACAGAGCACGGGTCTCAAGATGAAACATCAAGTCGTTCACATCATTTGACCTTTGCTCCATTGCAAAATAAATAATGATGCTGATATCACAGAATTGTGTAGAAGACTTAATGTGTGTGTCGACATGACGGACATGATATGATAACTCACAAGTAGGATAGAATCTTATGAAAGTTCTTGTTAAGCATGTAAGATCTCTACAAGCTACATGCTACCTGAATGTTTAAGCCTATCACACCCATGTGTACGCGTGTGCGCGCACACACATACACACACACACACACACATGTGCATATGCACACACACAAACCCTATTCTCGTTATAGTACTAATACTGAATAATGAAGAATATGGTCACATTGGCCAAGCTTTTAATCTTGTTGAGATATTGAAAAGACACAGGCCTCCATTTTTAAAATCTCATATTGAGATCTTTTTGACACTATTTCTCTCAAAGGAAGAAGAAAGAAAATGTGATGATCTGAGAACTGTGTGATCATATGTCTCAGTATTATCCAGGTTGCAGCAGTAAAGAAATCAGAGCTCTGTCATGGGTGGTCTGACATTTAACACACCTTCCTGGCCTCTGTGTTCTGTCTCTCTTGGGTATCTTGTAGCTTAGATGCATTTGTTTTCTCTTGCTACGTAAAAAATAAGCCATAAACTAAGTGGCTTAATTATCAAGCGTATTTATCAGCTCACAGTTCTGGAGTTCACAATTCTAGGTGAAGCTGTACTGGGTTCTCTGGAAAGGGACCCACACAGAATTTTCATATCCCACGTGTTCTTGGTCAAGCTGTATCCCCACGGGATGATCTGGGGCAGAAGCTGCTTACAAACTGATTCTGCTTTTTAGCACTTACCAACTTTTATTATGTTATTTTTCAGCACCTTGACCCTCAAATACTGAGTTTTCTGTTTCCTTGCTTGCTGTCAGCCTGGCCAGTCTGAGTTCCTTGAAGTTGCACTCCTTGACACGTGGACCCTCCAACTTCAAAACCAGCAACCTTCCTCACGTTGGATCTCTCAAATGCATCCCAGTCTCTGATTCCATATCATCACTTTTTCAACGGCATGGAATTCTGTGCAGTGAGCTTGTTCCCAAGAGATTTGCAGTTATGGTAGGTAGTATATTATATCAGCGAAAAATAAAATAAATCTGTAGTCATGTAGTCTGGAACTTGCATCCTGTATGTATGAGAGTGGGTAAGTCTGGGTAAGTCTCTGTGGTTCATTCAGTCATAAAAGAGGAAAAATATTATCTTCCATCAATTCTAAGACTAATATTTATTTTGCCACTTAAAACAGCCCAACAATAAAGAGAAAAAAAAAATAATCATCAAACCATAGCTTTCTATAAATTTTAAATGTATATGCCCTGAATCAATTAAATAACAATTAAATAAGAAAATGTCTCCTTTGTATTTCCAGCTTAAACATTAACTTACATAACATTTATAAATTAGTTAATGCTGTATCTCTCACACAGTATTACATTTTGTGAAATTTTAGCTAAGTATTATTGATAGGCGTCTGTTAGCTACTTTTTTGGTCTAAGATCATTTTCTAAAGAAATCAGAAAAATATTCCCATTTACCCTCTTTTCAATTTGTGGTTGTTGAGAAAACTTTTGAAATCCATTGGAAGCAGGTTCCTGGCACGATGGAGCAGTGCACTGTGACTTTCCCACTGGCTCCCTGGACATGCTGCCTCTCTTCCCTTCAACAGGAAGTCTCGGGCCCCTGCATTCAGGCCAGTGGATAGACAGCTTTGCAAATGCCTACCCCTCCGCCTCATCAAGATAAACACCGTGAAGTTAGGGCCATTGCTACAGAGGACTTGCACCCTTGGTGTGGTACAAATGGAGCTTTATTGTCTGGTAATCAGAGAATAGGCCGAGAGTTAGAAGCATAGCCTTGTCATCTTTAGCAACTGCTTTGGTGACCTGGGATTAGTATTAGCTTTATCAAAAACAAACAAGCTGCAGTGTTGGAGGTCTATGTCTCCAAAATTGTTTGATGAGGAATTATGAGTAGTAGATATCAGTAGGTCAATCAATATCTAATTCCTCACTAAGTATGTGGGAGGCCATGATGTAGTATATTTGTTGAATGGAAGCTACAAAGTTAAGTTAAACTTGGTTACTTCTATGCCTTACAATTAAAAAGTATAGACTTAATTGATGCTTTGCCCTATGATTCTCACTATATCATGCAGATGTTATAGAGGTAGAACATTATAGTATATTGCAGAGGAAGTAAAAAATTATATGTATCAACTTTTCAGTTTTTCTTTGTACACTGTAAGTCTGAACGGTATTAAATTTCCTTCTCAATCTCAATAGGTGGTCATGAGTCCGAAGACATTTGCCTTTTGCCTGCAGTGTGAGTTCAGATGCACCTACTTTTCTTGTGTGGGGTATTATGGAAAGTTCTACTCTTATTCTTATCAAAATGAGTCAAATTATTTTTTAGAAGTGGGTTCATACAGGTGGCAGGCAGATGGGAATGCTAGCTATTATCTAGATCACACTTAGATGTGGAGGATTTCACGGACAAACCTGGTACTCATCTTATTCAATGGAAAGATGTTTAAGCCAGAATATTATGGTCTTTTCCATCTTATTGAGCACAATTATGGGCTCCAGACCTCAAAAAACCTAATTTCCTAGATTTGTACCTCTTTGCACTGGGCCATTCTGACACGTCTCTGACAGCATTTGCTCTGGCTCTTTGGATTTTTGACTAAGACAAACCTTGTGATGCTTTTAAAGATGCGACTTACATTTCCCCCATCTGCCTCCTCTTTTTATAAAATCCTGCATTTTCTTATTTATTGTCAGGAAGTTTAGTACTGATTCTAATGTTAAAGTGTCCTTTAACATTTTTCAGAAATGCCGGGTATTATATCATTTTTTTTTTTTTTCTTACTGGCTTTCAGGTGAATTCAGATCCACAAAGTAAATTACACATAACTTGGCACTGAAGCAAGGCAGATTGCTTCCTGTGGTTGCTAATTCCTCTTTGATCCTTTTTCCACCAAGAAAGGTAGCACACTAAACTCACTTTTGACAAGCTTTGGGATCAGCTTCACAAGTACTCAAGTTATTAAAACAAAGAAACTATTCTGCATACTATGTGGTCTTTTAAATAAATTTGATCATAGAAAATAAACCTGACAGGAAAACTTGTCAACAATTACCTCCGGCAAATCAATTACTATTAGAAAACTCATATGTACTGCAAGTTCTTTTAACTCCATTAGAAGTGGCTGTTTACACATAAGCCATCACTGATGATATATTTCTTCTTTAGGGTATGCCTTTTCTTCTTACTCTTAAAACTCTATGAATAGTGAAAATGTGTCATGCAAAATATTAATATTTGTCACATAATTCTAAATAACAATGGGCATCACTGGATTGAAGGTTATAAAGCAACACCTAACTTTCTGCATTTTTATGCTATGAATTCTATGTATTTTTGACAGACTGTATTTTTTAGAGTTTCAATATTTATCTGCCTGTATGTACATGTTTTAGAGTGAATAGCTTTATTGAGAAACCATTGTATGCATTTACATTGATTTGGGCTATCAGACACATAACTCAGCGAATTCAGAGCTATTCTATTGTTTCTGTAAAGATGTGCTCAGACATCAGAAGGTAAATCAACTGGTTCACTTAGAAAAAAACACGTTGTATATCCAGGAGGTTCAGGGAAATCCTCGTAATTGCATTTGTTGGGGAAAAAAAAAGTTAAAAATATGTCTAACAGATGATCTATGAAGTTCCCACTTAATGGGACAAAAGTGGTTTTACTTATTTCAAAAATATCAAGCTAGGCATGGTAGCACACATCTGTAATCCCAGTTACTTGGAAGCTGAGGCAGGAGGAACCCAAGTTCAAGGTCAGCATGGGCAATTTAGTGAGAACCGACCTCAAAATGAAATATAAAAAGAGCTGGGGATGTAGTTCAGTGGTAGAGCTCTTTTCTTGCACATGCAAGACCCTGCGTTTGTTTCTCATTACCAAAAATGTTCAAAAAGCCAAGATATTTGAACAATGTTGAGAGTAATATAGATACATGATTTTGTCAACCATTCCTATAACTAAATAAAAATGTATTCATTTCAAAGTTCTTAGAATATCTCCTAAATCTAATGTAAATTCCCTAGACTTTTCCTAAATATTTCTTCCTTAGAAGAAAAAGTGTAATGGAAATACATTTCCTATTTACAAACTTTTCTATCATAAACCTTAAAATTTAAACAGGAAGTTAGGGCTCAGAAGGACCTATTTCAAAAGAGAAAAAAATCAAGCCATTTTATAAACTAAATTGCTATCATTAGCCAGAAATCATTAAAGAGTTGAGTTTAAAGTTTCTTTAGAAATCATCTCACCCAAATTAGATTAAAAATGTGCAATTGAAAAAAGAGTGAGGAAGTCCCCATACCCAGGTTTTCTAAAAAGAGCAGTTCTTCACCATCTGTGGACTGAGCACAGTTGACTCGGGCTCTATGAATTTTCTTGTAATTTCAGTTAATACCACCCTCTACCATTCCAAAGACATAGACCATAAAGTTAAAGCAGTACCCATTTATGATTTTTCTACTAAAAGATCAATAGAACACAGTGTTATATCATTTAAGAAACTTCCATTTGGTAATTAGAAATAAAAAAGTATTTATTTTTAATTGTTTTGTATTAGTTGAGACATCATTATTATTCATATTTATGGGCTACAGGGTTATAATTCCATGCATGTATGCAAAGTGTAATTGTCTAATCAGAATCATTTGCATTCTCACCTTCTTTTCCTGTCTTCATAAAATATAGGCTCTTGAACCTGGATTCACCCAACTGTGCTGTGGGATGCTAGAACTTATTCCTAACTGTACTCTGGCAGTTGTTTTTCAATCTCCCTCCACCTTTCTTTCACTCAGTCTTTCCTAATCTTTAGAAACCACTGATTGACTCTCTTCTTTTGTGAGGTCAAACTTTCAGCATTCACATAAGAATGAACTCATATAATATTTGTCTTTCTGTGTCTGGTTTATTTCTCTTAATGATGTCTCTCAGTTCCTACAGTTCATTCTTTTTTATGGTTGAATAATATTCCAGTGTTCTTCCAGCACCAGGAAGAATGCCTGATACTAAAAATGCTCCAAAAATAGCAAATGGAAGTGTGTATGAGATGTATAACATTATTTGCAACTTATTTGAGGACCACGGCTATAAACTATGTCAGATATGAAGTTATGACCAATTGAATAAACCTGTGAAGATTTCCTGGCAAAAGTATCATGAGAATATTGGTGATCATTTCTTCCTTTTCCAATTTATCTTTGAAATAATTAGGTTTCTTCCAAGAAGACACTACTTTTAGAAAGTGTTTGCTTTTATGTTTCTGCATACTTAGAGTTTTCTAAAACTTTACTGGAATTGGTTTAAAACACAAGCCTTGGAAATTACTGAATAGAGAGTAAGAGATCATTTGAAGAAATGCACCCGTCCAGAGGTATTGGTTTATATTCCAATCAGGGAAGATACCCAGAGCCACAGGAAGCTTTGCGAACTTGGAGACTCCTCTTAACTTCCTCTGCAAACATTTATTTGTATTCCCAAGGGTAACATACCAGGATTATTGTCTCTTTTATTCACAAAAAGAGTGTATTTATATTAGGTTTCTGCCGTTCTCTCAGAAGTGGAGGAGAGATGGCCAGAACTATGTCCTTAAATTCTCAGTTTGTGCTTCTGGATTCCTCTCTTGTGGTATGACCTACATTTGTGCTATGTTGTCCATCTGGCTCTCGTCACATCACCCCATAAATTGAACATTTAGGGCATGAGGAACTAATGTGACTCTTATTCTAAGTAATAATTAATCTTTCTCTGTTCTAGAAATCTTGTGCCTACTTTCAGAAAAATATGAATAAATGTAGATATAAAAAAGCTTAGTCACTGCATTAGGACCAACAATATAGCACTGTCTGACCCACAGATGGAAATGCTTTAAGAGATTTTTATGACTATGTTAACAATGGGAATTGACTGACAGAAAGTTGAATGGAAGGAGCCAGATCCCCAAGATTCAGGCTTCACGTTCCATTCCTGCTTTCCATCCACATACACAACTTAAGAAAGAGCAGGAACCAGACAAGCCAGTGGAAGAGAGCCATTGGCATCCCACAAACTGGCAAAAGCAAAGTGAAGGGCAAGGGAAGCACCAGCAAGCACAACCTCCTTCCTCTGGTGTGGCTGGAGCTGCAGCTCTGGGGTCTGCAGCCTGCACAGGGGTCACTCCAACAGAGCTGCGAATGGTAGAGGGTGCGTCCTTCTGTGATTTCTTCATGCACTCAGCACAGAAATGGCTCCTTGCCTTTGCTTCTATCACTGAGACTGCATTGTTTGCTTTTCAGAACAGAAAATATTCAACCGATTAATTCACATTTACAATAAATCTAATTCTAAACATCTTGCTCCTTAATTCCAGTTACACCTGGAAAAACATGCATCACAATTTTGTGCAATGACTCAACAATAACTTATGCTAGAATCCACCTCAAACACTATCAGGGATCTAACCTTTAAACATGAGCAAATCTGAAAACTTCAAGAACTTTAAAATTTTAGATGACAAAGACAATAAAGAAAAAAGTCTGAATTATAAGAAAAAATTTCTTTCCAAAAAATATGTGTAAATATATAAAAACATGTACATATAATTGCAAATACAAGAATTGACTATTTCAGCAAGCTGATGTTATTAATGTGTCAATTACCCGTAAATGGATTTGAGCATTTATTGAATATTGATTACAAGGCAGAGGAGTTTTTTAAATGTGATAAAATATTTCCAAAGTTACTTTTCGAATTTCATATGAAAAATAAACTTAGATGTAGTTTTTTGGTTTTTGTTTGTTTGTTTTTTGTGCGAACTTTTCTAAAACTGCTCAAATTATAAAAAGAAAAGTGAAAATAACAAGGAAAATTCTTTCTCCTGTGCTCCTTGTCTGTCTTACTTTAAACCATTTATTCGTTTGAAATCAATTTATTGGGGGTACAGGAGATTAGGTGTTGTAGTGGGTTCTTTTACAAACATTAACACCCATATTCAATGCTCTTCCCATTTACTTTTCCTATCAGTTAACATGATTCTGGAAGTTGGTTGCTGGATATACTTATTAAATCTGAAACAAAGAAATCAAGTTTCATCAAAATCCTGGAGAGTCTAGTATTTCCTAATGATTTGATCCATCCCTTTTGAGGCCTTCCCAATGGCAGAGGCGTGCCACAGGTTAGTCCCAGAAGGTAACCAACATTGGCATTCTGGATGCAGATTGTGGGAGTTATTGAGGGGACAGTGGGCAGAACGTCTGGGCCTAATTCAGCTCTGATTTTTCCCCTGACAACTTGTTGGTCTGAAGGGAGATTCGGGATCTGGAAGCACATTGTCTTCTAATATCTGGCCCCTGTATTCTGATCATTTTCCCTGTATGGTCTAAGTTTTCTCTCTGCTGGGGGTTGTACCATGAGAGTGTTTGCAGAGAGTCTTTACCGTAATCTGTGCTGCATTGTCTTAATTCAGGGGGATCTTCTTCTTCAAGGAGCTCTTTCCTACTTTTTCAGGTATTTACCTGCAATAATCTCTCCTTCAGAGAGACAATATCTCATGTAACTGCTGAAAAAAAAGGTTATCAGGGAATCATATGAGCCCTGGGCTAGTCCAGGTAGCTGACATTAGCAGGCACAAGAAACCTTGAAATCTCCATGTTTATGGATTTACATGTTCATAAAGTCGGACGTGGGGCTTCATCAGACAATATCAGCTAGAATATCCAGTTTCTAAATTTCCATGGAACTGTTAAAAAAAAATATGTAAGTTATCTTACAGCTCTTAATTTCCTTTGCTCAGAAATACATACAAAACTTGTCTTTTAATCAATCAGAAGGCACCATATGCATCCTACCTAACTGCAAGGGAGGCTGGGAAATCACATGCGGGATTTGCTGAGCTCTAAATGTCTCTGCTACAGATCTTATCGCCCTCACCCTGTCTCGTGATTTTAGCACTCTGAGTTTCCCTAACAACAACAAAAATAAAGGGTATTTCCTGTACCTTAGAATCAATGTTGAGTTTTGCATGCCAGACTCCATAAACCTCTTTTAACCACCTGCATTTCTCAGACACTGGCCATTCCTAACTTATGGGATTTTGGTGGCCCAGTTTTTCTGTGGTCATCTCTATTTTCAGAAAATAAATTTCTCAAACATAATCTCAAGTCTTTCTTCCCTATGTAATGTACAATAGCAATCCAGTACCTAGGAGGTTCATTTGAAATTTTTGGAACTGGGCAGTAGCTCAGAAGTGCAAACACAACTACCACACTAAACATGAGTATGAGTTCACTCTAGTATGCAATTTCTGGAAAATATATTTTTTTTCTTTTACAGTTATCTGATTTAATGAGCTTACATAATGTAAAGCTTACATTCATATTTGACTCACCTATTCCTATACTCGCCCTCATCTGTTGCAATTTTGATCTAATCAATATCTGCCATGTGCCTGTGATTGTAAGACTGTGTTATTTAAACTCTGAGGAATAATGTTTCAAAAGTCTTAATGAGTTTAAAAATGCAGCAGGGTAATTTGCTTAATTGTAGTTGGATATTCTTCCCAGAAGAATCATGACTCCGTTTTTGCTCAGCCCTGGCTTGTGAGCACACCAAAATTTCACTAACAGGTGTGCAGGGTGGTGATGAAAGGCTGTTTTCTTTTTGAACGGGCAGTGCTGGTACTTACATAATATTCCTGTGTTCCCCAGTGCTTTCTGTAAGTTGTTTTCTGTTTAGTATCTTAATCTGTAAACTACAGCCACTGCTAATGTTTGCCTATGGGGTTGTTTAAAAGGATAAATGAATTGATACTTGTTAGGGGATCTAGTACTATGCCTGGCACATTACAGCTATCTACTTATTATGATTTAAACAAAGAATGTGGTGTCAATTTTTATTTAGCATTTATTGTCTGATCTAAAAGACTTTTAGTTAATATTATATGCCGTAAATTAATTATTGTTAATAAACAGAGGTCATAAGGAATCTGTAAGTCTGACTTTTGCCAAGATCTCTCTTTATTTAACAATTAGACTGGATGCTTCCGCTGGCATCCCTGTTTTTTTGTCAGCCTTGATTATTTTGTTTCCATGTGTGTTTATATGTAAACACAGTTCTTTACTCAGAATTTCCCAATTTTCACAAATTAGGCTGTGCTCTATGTTTGATTATTCTGTGGTAGTAATGAGTGAGATCTTTGCACAGTGAAAAGCACGTTGCTTACTAAGTAAAAAGTGTGTAGTTTGTGGGGAAATCTACCTCTGAACTCACAAGGTAAGGAGATAAATTCATCCTACCAGGAGGCGATGAGACTAAGCATTTTTAACTTTTTGGAGTAGAGTCAGGGTACTGGGACTGAACCCAGGGCACTTCACCACTGAGCCACATTGCCAGTTCTCCTTTTTTATTTTGAGACAGGGTGTTACTAATTTGCTGAGGCTGGCCTCTAATTTGTGATTCTCTTGGGTGGCTGAGATTTCAGATGTGCTCCAACATGCCTGGCTAGACTATGCATATTTACAAAAATGATTTCATATATCTTTCAGATTAATAGGTGTAAATTACATTTTTAATTACCATTAGATACAATTCTTATTAGACACTGATCTCAAATTATATATTACTTTAGGAATGAATGTGCCATTCAATTAAAATTAAATTTGTCAATTTCATACACTAGTATAAGGTGCACTACCATCTAAAACATACAGTCTGCAAGATATTTGGGTAAATAAAGTTTTACTGAAACATAGCCGAGTTCATTAATTTGCATATTGGTTATGGCTGCTCTTTTCCTACAGTATCATAATTAAGTAGTTACAATAGTGAATTTGTGGCATATCTGTGGGAAATATTTACTCTCTGTTCATACGAATAACTTTTGCTGAACTGTTATGGAAACATTCATTTTACAGGATTTATAAGCATATCTTTACCACATTTTCAAATGCTTAAATTGTTCATTTTAAATCATAAATAATTGATTTTATTGTAAAAATCTCTGGTGTTTTGATTTTCTTTAAGAATGAGAGTTGTTGCTATTTTAAATGAGGCTTTGACAGAAAACTTTATTTTGTTTTTGTTCTGCATTTGCTATATGCTATAAATTGTACAAAAACACTAATATCAAAAGTAAAAGTACAGTTTTTCTGTTATTCTATTTAACAGCATTATGAAGTTTTTATCTGGGCATCAAAGTTTTGGAAGGGCATGTATATGTGGAATAACAGGATATATATATGCCTAGTGTAGTTTACATTTGTGTTTGTTATCAATAAGTCAATGTATCATTGGAGGGAATTCTTTGGAAAGAAAATAAGACCTTATTCATGAATAAAGTTCTGACCAGGATAAAAGCCATTACTATGGTTTGGATAAGTGCCCCCCAAAGGTCCACAAGTTGAAGGTTTTGCCCCTGGCCCTTTCTGTTATTAAGAGGTGGTAGAATCTTCAAGAGGAAGGCTTCCAGTCATATAGGCATGTGTGTTCTTCAGATGATATTGGGGCTGCAATCCCTTCTCTTCCTGTTCTCAATTCTAGGCCTCTGACTTGATCTGCCAGGTGCTCATCATGATGTACTGTGCCACCACAGGCCCAAAGCAATGGTCAATTCATCATGGACCGAAACCTCCAAAACTGTGAGCCAAAATAAACCTTTCTTCTTTATAAGATAAATATCTCAGGCATTTGTTACAGTAACACAAAGCTGACTAACAGAGATTTTGGCCAACTGAGGAAGGGCATGTCATTGCTAGCACAGAGAGCAAGGGTTAGAACTGATTGGTTTGAGTTTCCTCCTGGTACCATATTCAAAATGAGAAAAATAATCATCTCTATATCCATGTACTAAATAAAAATACAATGAACAAAAGTAATGAGATACATCAAAAATATAACATTTTTAAGCTCTAGAGAAGCAGAATTAGTAATCCTGATCTTCCGCATTGCATCTTGCTTCTCCATTTCTGACATTAGTGAGTAACTTCTAGTTAGAGGTCATCACGCCCTTTTGCTTACTAAAGTGTTAAATACTTTCGAGTTAAGGGCTTTCCAATGCTACAGTATTTGCATTTTAATAAGGAACTATTGAAGATTGAAAAACCTTTAGAACTTTAAGGAAAACAATTCTAATACTGCAAGAGGAGGCACTTGCAATTTAATTCACAGTAAAACAAAATTCAGGATGTGGTTAAGTGCGTAATTTAACCTTGTGCAATGCCAATCCTGTGTGACTCAAAGGAAAATGAGGGACTTAGTAATACTTCTACGTTGCCTTTATTTCAGTCTCTTTATAGATCAAGTGTCAGAAAATTTTTCTTCCCCAAATCAGTTTATTAAAATTTTACTCCTGCCAAGTTCTTCAGACTAAATTACGTATTTGTAAACATAGAAAATAACAATCAAATATCTACACAGAGCAAATCACACTCTCATTTTCTCAGCTGGTTGAGTGTGCTGACTGTATGGTGCCCTGCCAGTGATCTGTCCAAATATCAAAATATCTAAACTGGTGAAGTACATCTTGGTGCTGACTTATCTTTCAATCAGAGAGCACTAATTGTCTGAAAGGATCACACCAACTATCATCTTCTCCCCAAAATATTTCGAGTACTAAATAATTCAAACGTGAATACTTTGCGTATGTTTGGTCTAGTCTTTAAAAATGATAAGCTTTATAAATTCCATATGTGTTTTAAGGAAGTGAATCAGATGACAAGTTATAAGGAGGAACTAAAACATCATAGAAGGAGAAACAGAATTCAAGTGAATGTTGTAAATTAGAGAATTGATCTTTAAAAAGGAATAAAGATGGATAGCAATAATAAAAACATGTTCAGTAGACCAGGAAAATGGTACAATGCTTTGGGAAGTCTGCTCATAAACTAAAGAGGAAACTAAGTATAGAATAGAATGATTTTATAAGATATAATTTAATCTCCTTTTTAAACACTTAAAATGAATCTCAAAGGTGCTTAAATGAGAACATCCAACTGTTATTTAAGGGATGGATTTCATTAGTATAATATCTAGACAAGATCCACATCCAACACTAATTCAATATCACTTAATACTGTGAATAGCTTAGGGCTCTGTTGCTTAGAAGTATTTAAATAAAGCAATTGCTTACTGGTTCAGAAAGACAAAGTTTTCCTTAGTAACTAGCCAGAACCCACAAGGAAAATGGCAGACAAGTTTGGTAAGACTGGCCTTATCTAAGTCACCAGGAATGGGATGACTTTAGAAACTACTGGATACTATCAATATCCTTCTAGTGAACTAGATAATTTTTTTTTTTTTCATCTAAAGCTTTAAAACAATCGTTGGTCGCCAAGTCATTTTCTACCCAAAACAACAAAACACTGGAAAACCTCTGAGTATAATTTTCAGAACTTCACTTGTCACATTCTGAGTTTGCCCATGCTACACACTTACCTTCTGAAACTGCAGAATCTTATTTTTCTCACCACACAATATGATTTTGTGGTCTATAGTTAACCCTGATCTTTTTAAGCACAGTTGAATATTTATTAATGATATTTATTAACATAAGTTATGTCAATTAATTTAGTGCCAATTTTCTGGGAAAACCATTACTTTAAAAATATTTCTGATTATGTAGATGAGCTTGTAGATCAATCTGTATTACTTAAAAATTCTGATAAAAAATAAGGATGAATAATAAATGGCCACAAGTTTTGCTCTGGCATTTATAGTAAGCTTTTTCATCCCAGTCTTTAGAATTATCTTCTTTTTAAAGGAAGTTGATTCCATTTTCATCTATATCCTTTCTAGAGATTTCTTTTTCATGAATCTGATATCCAATAGCATTTGCCTATTTTACTAGAGGAATAGTATTGTGTCGCAGAAAATCTGTTACTTAAGTCAATTAAAAAATTTTACAAATCCCTCACAGGACATTTGAATTTAAAATTCTGAATTCAGTCATCATATTACTGACCCAATGACAGTGTCCTGAGCAAATCCATTATTTAATTATGAATGTATGCTGAACAGAGCCTCTATCAGGGCCTTCAGCACCCAGAGATTCTTGGGTAGTAGCCAGGTTCAGAAAGAGAACTTTGCATTAATTTTAGTATGTCACTGACCTAACTGGATTTTGATTGTTTAGGCATTTCCCCGAGTTCCTTGTAAAAGTCCAGTGTGCCCGCAATGATTTCATCCTGTTCTCCAACAGATTTGTAAGCATAATAGGTTTCTAATAAATCTTTGTTTAATACATGGACTAATTTTTACCCCAGCAAAATAAAAAATAGAGAAGCAAAAGGCAAACTCTGTGAAACACAGCAGATGTCTTCAACCACATGTATTCTAGATAGGTCAGGAGCAAAGAGAACCAAGGAAAGGCCAAGAAAATAGACCCCAGAAAATATTGCATAATGCATCACTTAATGGTGTTGGGAAGAAACAACACCAACAAACCTCAGAGCTTCAACTCTTGTGTGTGTGCATGTATGTGAGTGTGTACATGTATGTGTGTGGGGGGTGCTGGGTAACCTAATGCAGGGCTTCCCACATGCTAAGTACGTGCTCTATCACTGCGCTCCATGTCTAGCTCAGAGTTAGAGTTAAGTTTAGGGCTGGGGAGGTGTATCTGGGCAGTTTCAACTTTGTCAATAATCCTGAAGTCCTAAGTTAGCTTCATGGTCAGTTTGTTATTTTTCAAAACTTGCATATATGCTACTTTATTTTGTATGTGCCAATCAGTGCAGATAGTAACTGTCTAAAGAAATATATGAAGTACTCTTGTCTCTTATGCCTTAAAGTGATTAATTAGACGAAAAGCGTATAAACAATGTAAACCCATGTAGACCTGAAACTTTCCTCATTAGGGAGAAAGTCACTGTCAGAAGGTGGCAGTGTAGCACTTTCTTGAACAAAATAAGAAAGCTGAAAAATGATCAAATCGTAGCCCCTTCCAGATGCAGGCCTCAAGGCCCATTCTGTCCTGCGGCTGGGTTCTCATTGCCGGGGATGTCTCATTAGAAGATCAACTGTTTAAAATGCAGCGCTAATGTGAAAGTTTTAATTGGGAAATCATGTGCACATTAAATTAATCTTAGGTACATCTATCTAGAATCTGTTTGCTCCACATGATGTTTAACATTTTTGATCATTGTATACACTATTTCTGTCTGTAGAAAATAACTTGTTTCTAGAATCTGAGTGTCATTTTATATTTTAGGTATATATTAAATTCTGTTTAAGTTTCTTTCATCATCACAATGCATAGTTTTAGGATTAACAAAATCTACATCCTTAGTCACTTATTATGAAGTTATCTTTGGAAAACTTTGAAAGAGAATTGATTATGGAAATAAATCCACAAGGAAGAGAAGAAAGAAGTCGTGTTTGGTTTCCTTATTGGTAGGGAGTGGGACATGTTCAGTGGTAACATTTACCTGAACAACAATTGACTTATCTCTTTATCTTAGAAATCAACTTTGCACTTTCATTAATAGAAAAAAAGAAAAAATTCAAAATTTTATAATGAGTAATATCATCTGATAACATTCATTAAAATAACTAAGTTTTTTTTTAAAAAATATGTATGATCACAGATAGGACTAGGAATTGCAATTTTCTAATTTTTATGAAAATAAGTTTTTTTTTGTATTTTCGCTATATGTATTCATATTTAAATAACTTTTGATCATTCTCCAATTGATACCTACATTAATTTTTAAGCCTTCAAAAGAAAATTCAGTTTTAAGATGGCTTTAGTCATTCTGGTCTTAAGAATGTGTAATTTATGATGAAGTAATTATGATTTATTGATATTAAGAATATAAACCACATCATTAATTTAATACCATGCACTTGTGTTTGTTAAAATTTGGAATGACAGGGGTTTTTACATAAATTATTCTTAAGGTCAGTCAAGAACATTTCTTTTAAAGTGTAGATTGCACAGAGCATAAAACGGATTTGCCAACTCTGCATATTGATCAAATTCTATATATTCTTATATAATAGCTATGTAATGAATGGAAGTGGGAGGGATACTGCTTTTATTTTGTTTGTGTTATTTTATTTCTTGTTAGAGTTCTATTAACGGGCTCTTTTATGAAGGTGGTCAGAGATAACACATAGTACGTACCCTCTGAGAGCAACGCTCATGAAATAATTAGGAAACACAGTAACACAAGCAATTATACGGGGCTTCCTGCTACTTTGAGGATGTGAAAGGGGCAACAGGAGTGATGGAGAAATTAATCAGGACAGGCATATAGAAGTATGCTTCCTCAAATCCAGCATTAGTCAAGTCTCTCTTATTAAATAAGCGTCCATTAGTGCTTGATGACCACCTCCACTTTGGGTCATTCTTATTTTGCTGAGGACCTGAGACCCCAGAAAGGAAAATTCACTTCCAGAAACAAAGATGGACTTGAACTCCAAGAGTCCAGCACCTCTGCGTTCCTCTCTGCATGGCTCTGGTCTGATGTGGAGCTCTTCATTTCTTCCTAACCCAGCAGGACATGCTATGTCAACCACGGAAACATTGATATGCAAGGTTCAGCTTACCCACTAGAGATACATGACAAACAAGACTGCAAAGTTTCTCTTCTGAGGGTTTTCTACTCAGCCAAGGAGATTTTCGAGTCTGAGATAGTCTTGTCTCCGCTGCCCCAGAAAATGTGCAAAATGCTTCTTCTAACTTCTCTGTTATACCTGCCACCTGCCAGTCATCTTTCAAGAGTTCCATAAGTCATTTGTTTTTCACCGATACAGATTTGTAAAATCATTTTCCAGAAACACATGTAACAGCTGCACAGAACGCTGGCTAGTTTAAAGGCAAATGCAAAGCTCATCTTCAGCAGGGATGTGATGTTTAGTTTGTTCTTTTCCTTGACATTTGAAATATTAGTCTAAAGAAAATAGGGGGGAAATGTTCTCTTAGCAAACAAGAGCAATGTCAGAGAAAGATTTCATCTCTTGGTGATGAAAATATTATATTCATGCTTAATGCCATCTGTTCATAGACTTATTTACTCAGAGCTCTCCAGAGGCAGTTGTGTATCTGTAAAATGTCCTTCAGTACTGGGTTTTTGTCCACTTTTTCACTTGCCAACTTTGAGAAATCAGTCCTAAGCTGCCTCATTGACAGCAACTGCAGCCCCTGAGGAACATAAATTTTTCCCAATAAGGTCGATATTACTTATGCTCAAAATTTGGTTTACAACTCTATATTGAGGATCTCACTGAAAATAGATGTAATGGACTGCATTTTTGTGACCCTCCAAAATTCATAGCCCCAGTGTGATTGTATTGGGATGTGGGGCCCTTGAGAGGCAAAGAGAACACAAGACTGGAGGCCTCATGAATGGATTAGTGCCTGGCAAGAGGACAATGAAGAGCTGGTTCAGTCTGTCAGTCACACATGGAAATGAGGAGAATTTTACACCCTGCAACTAAAAGAGGGCCCTCGGCAGAACTTGGCTCTATTGGAACATTGGCCTTGGACCTCTAGACTCCAGAACCGTGAGAAATAAATTTCTGTGGTTTATCAGCCACACCGTCTACTGTACTTTGTAATAGTAGCCCCGACTAAGACAATAAAGTTTTTCATGAATTTTGAGATTTTTCTCCAATAATATGCATCAATGTAACATAAAGATATCATAATAAAGCTTTTTAGTAACTTTGAGTTATGGCTGTGTTATGATGTGGTTCATTCACTTGCAAATACTTCTTCAGATGACTTTGAACTGCAAATATAAGCATAGGTCACAGAATTTTCTAGGAGTGCTGTAATACTTTCATTTTGGAGGTGGTTTGTCTTTTAATGGCTAATATGACAGTGCATTTCACCAATTGTAATATTAGATTGCTCCATTTATTCACTTCAAATGAAATGATATCCATTGATGCAATTAAAAATAAACAAAATTTGCATTCATTCTTGTTACTTATTTCACAGACACTTGGAGATGAAATTCTACCTTTTATAACCAATACATTGGTATTATGCACACATACACACACTTATGCTCTCTCACGCACCCATTCTTGCTTTATTTTGTTCTTTTCATGATTTTTACATATTCTATATTCTGGCTTCTACAAGGTTATAAGGCAAGTAAGACTCATATTTCTTCTGCAAACATTTTGTGTGCAATAGCATTCATGTAAAAAACTCTGTTTTCCATGATTTCTCAAAATTGCTTTTGTATGAGGAAATGACATTTTTGTACTGTTTTGTAATACGTTTAAATTTTCTGAGAAATTTTGAATGCTGACTTTGATTAAATTATTGCTGAGATCATTTTGTCATCATAAGGCATTTTAACTCAAATTTAAAATTATGGAAGTATTTCAGTTTTAGTTGTATATATGTAAGTTTCAATCTTATGCAATGTCTAGACTATCAAGGGTAGGTGGAATGATTCTGATCTCAAGTGGAATCATGTGTTCCAAAGTAAGATTTAATGATTCCTGGGGTAGTCTATATATGATTTTGCAAAGATGTCCAAATATTCATTCCCAGAAACCTGTGAATATATTATTTGATGTTGCAAACAGAACTTTATGTGATTAAATTAAAAATCTTGAGATGCAGAATTTATTCAAGTAGGTCCAACATAATTATAAGTGTCTTTATAAGAGAAACAGGATGGTCACAGTCAGAGCAGAAGAGGTGGTGCGTGGAAACGGTTCCACAGTGATCCTGCTAAGAACAGGAGATGCAGGTTCCTATAGAAGATGGAAAAGTAAGGAAATGATTTCTTCTTTAAAGCTTCCACGAAGAACACACCCTGGTTGTGCCTTAATTCAGGCCACTGAGACCCATCAAAAGCTTTAACCATCCAGAGTCATAAGATAAACACTAGTCAGAACATGTGTAGAAATCTGTTACACCAGCAACAGGAAACAAACAGTCACCTGCAAATTCAGTCTACACCTGGTTCATGAATGATGTTTGGTCATGTATTCCCCTTCTTCCTTTCCCTTCCTGTACATATTTTATCCTAAGTTCTAAGAATAAATTATTCTGTAATTGGTATGACAGATAGAAACCTGCACAAGGTAACTCCTAAAATGCCACTTGAAAGCACCCGGAAACGACCCTGGATGCGGGAATTCATGCAAGAGAGTTTATTAAGTGGACAGGAGGAGTGTCTCCCTCCCTGCAGGGGAGAGAGAGAGTGCGCAAGAGAGAGAGTGAAAGTCAGGAGGAGAGAGAGAAAATGGAGGGGGAGCTATAAGTAGTGGAATTTCATGGGCTAATGGTTGGTGAGGAGGTTGGCGGGCTAAGGATCTGGACCAATTCCTGGCTAGGAAGTTCAGGCGGGCTAACAATCTGGGTGGTAAGGTGGTGTGGGGGAGGCAGTATAATGGCGGCAGCAAAATAGCAGATCTGATGCCAACACCACTTGTTCATCAGAAACAAGTGAAAGATAAATTAAATGTCAAAGTCACTAATACCATTTAAAATAAGGAGAATTTGCCTATTGCACATGTAGATGAAATTCTTAGTTATCCAGGGTAGTAAAAATATTTCTTATCAACAGTGGAGGAGATGTGATTGAAATTGTTTTTAACCTGTGGACATATTTTTTCGTACTTGGACTTGGACCGGGAAGCAGCTTACCACTGGGCGGTATTCCCAGATCTTCTGATTTTTAAATTTTGAGACAGGGTCTCATTAAGTTACTTGGGCTGGCCTCAAACTTTGTGATCCTACTGCCTCAACTTCCATTTTCTGGGATTAGAAGCATCGGCACTGCCCCTGGTTTAATCTGTGGATATACTTGAAAAGTTTCAAAACGTAAGAAAAGCGTGAACAGCTCACCTGGGGCTCTGTATTCACTGTCTCTGCCATACAATGTCAAGTACAAACACTTCCTTACTAATACTGACTTGATTTAGAAATTTTCAGCTCTGCGAAGATGTGGAAGTTATATGCATTCAGTAGAAACCATGCTGTGAGTTTTTAATTATGATGTTCTCCTTGGCTAGTGATATGCAGGTGTCAAAATATTGAGCAGTGGCTGCAAACCAAGCTCCTGTTGAGCCCAATGATCCAAAGGCAAGGAAATAGAACTCCCCAGTGCACTGTGGCTAGCATGCCTTTGGAGAGAGGCATTCAATAAATCACATAAGACATTCAACATTGCATTATAAAAGGGGCTTTGTCTTTTATGATTTTGCACTACTGTAGACCAAGGTAAGTGTTCTGAACATTTTGAGGTAGGCTGGTCGTCTAAGCTTTGATGTTCTGTGGGTCAGGTGCAATAAATGCACTTTTCACTTGCATTAATTTCAACTTATGGTGGATTTGTCAGGATATAGCCCCACGTGTTAACTCTATGAAGGCAATAATCCTCCACCTTCATCTCCTCCACAGGAATTGTTTCTCTTATTGGAAGGTCCCTTCTCTCTCTCTTCATGAATACAAAAGTTTGGGACTGCTTTCCTTATAGAGGCAATCCAGTAAAGCAAACTATATTGAGAAGAAATATCTTTAAACACAGGATAACAGTTTTAAGGGAATTAACCAATAGTTTTTAATTTTTAAATTTGTTTGCTTATTTTGTTTTTGCTTTGATTTGTTTTATTACCTTAATCCCTGTTTTTTTCTTTTTCTTTTCTTTTCTTTTTTTTTTTAAGCAGAGAAGGTTTATCACTGAGCTAAATCCTCAGATCTTTGTGTTTTTATTTATTTATTTTTTTTAATTTTGGGACATGGTCTCACTAAGTCACTGTGGTTCCCCTTCTAATATAGAAATAAGGATATCATAAGGTAAGACTGAGCTAATTTGGATATTACTTCTTGCCCTTTTTAATGACACCTACTCTGGACTTTCTTAGTTACAAATAATATAAAATATTGTGGTTACTACAGCCTCATTTATTTTAACAGTTCATCCCTGGAACCCTACTGTCTCTGTGAAAATGTCCCCTGGGTTGCCCAGCCACAAACAAAACAAAAGTCTAAAATATAAAAGTGAAAGGACAGGTTTTGCATTCTACCTCCTCTGGTGTGTGCAAGCTCTGGAATTTGTCCACACTATGGACTGATTCCAATCTATAGGTATCCCTGTAATTTTCTACGCACAGTCCTCAGTTCTCAATTGTCTTTGGCATAACATTTCTATGTATTATTTTACTAAAATCAAGAAATCACACACACACATACACACACACACACACACACACACACACACACACAATTAATTCATCCCAAACAACTTGCAAACAACATTCTGCTCACACAGTCTCTAGTTCTGTTAATGAAATCTCACGTTCCTCAGGAATGTGTCTGATCCCTGGGTGTGTGTCATTCATTGTTCTTTTGCTCTTTCACAGAACACTTCTGCTGTCTTCACCCTGGTTACCTGTGCCTTAGGTGGTTTTATCAAGTTTGATGGTTCCAGGTGCTGATGATAGATAAATTAATTTAATTTCAAAAACCCTGTGTTCTCATGAGCTCACGTATCCAAATACCCACTTGGCATTTAGTTATATTTGGATTTTTAATAAATATGCCACATTAAATATTATAGAAAGCACTTGATTTTCTTCTCAAGCTTGCTTCTTTTTCATTTTTTACCATCTCAGAAGAAGTTACTAATCTTCACCAAAGTACTCAAGCCAAAATTCTGAAACATATTGTTGATTCTTTCCTCCTACCAGAAACTACATCTGATCTATCTTCAAGTTTTCTTGGCTTTACCTATTACTTCTCTCCACCTCTCCCCTCCCCCCCAGGGTTCATGCCACTCTTACCTAGATCCTAGTAATTTAATAATAACCTCCTCTACCATGCTCCCTGTCCACATTACCCCCTTAAAAGGATTTATCAATACAGAAGTCCGTATGATATTTAAAAAGTCAGATCTTATTATATCACATCTTTGATTACAAATCTGGTGAATTCTCATCATTCAAAAATAAATTTAAAAGTCTACCTTGGGCTTAATGGGTCTAGAAAAACTGGCTCCCATACACTTAGCCAGAATAATTTCCTGTATCACTCTCATTCACTTAGTTCTCTCTTTTCCTGCTTCTCATTTGCTCTTGAAGGCTATTACTGATTCTTCTAGGAATCTTCTGATATTTACATGACATTTCCTCTGCTTCTCGTTATTTGAGTGATGCACCTATCATCAGAGCAGCCATCCCCTACCACTCCATATGAAACATCTACTTCCCTTTTATGTAACTTAGAGTGCATTGAGCATAATCTGGCTCTCTTGGAAGAATGCATACACAAGTGGGTCAAGTTTACCTCTGGTTCATGGTTCACCTCTGAATTTCAGCACATAGGACATTTCTATGCCTTGAAAGTAAAAGAGAAAGAAAATTTATATTTAACTGGCCAAGACATTAAATAATAATCAAATTTGTGTTATATGCATAATAATATTGAAATATTGTCTGATTTTATTCTAATTTTACTTCTGACTCAGAAATACATGCTTTGAATGGAATAATACATAGAAAGAAGTATCATGAACAAAACTTACTCATTTACTTTGCTGGAAATATATTTTATTTTGAATAAATGCTATCATATAAAATTGAATATCATGGGAATATGATCATTCATAAATGAACTGATAAAATTAAGAATTTGGAATTGAACCATTGATTATCAAATCTCAATTCACTATTAAGGGTCTAGCCTAAATTTCAAATTACTTTGCCACCATTAGAGACTTGAAGTAAGAGAAAAGAGTGTAGTTATGTGAATGGATGTCATGCATTTTTTTCCAATATTGGTAAATATAGGTACTGTTCAAAGCATATTGATTACCTGTGACTAACTCTGAGTTACAATAAGATAATAGTTCTGATCATAGAAAAATATCTATTTTTAATCATACATATACATAAATATGGGCATATATATGGCAGATATATCTCTAATGTGAAAATCCATGATTACTTTGGAGAAAGTGATTACTTCAGAGTTGTATTTCTTGGACTTATTTTTTGGCTTAGTTCTAATTCAATTGAGCCTCAAATGCTCAAGTATTTATATTGATATTTTTAGTCACTTCATTAAAATAACAAGTGCAGAAAGTTTAAATTTATGTCTCAAATCAATGAATGTTAAAATATCCAAAGTGAAAAAATTCATACATTCAAATGCCATATTTATAAATAATAATAAAATCAATTCTAAACAAGAAATTGGATGTTAAAATTTTCATCATCATTGAAGATAGACTTAGCACATGTATTTTGTTAATATTTAAATGAACTATTCTCTATTTCTTAGCTATATTACTGTGGCATATTAGAAAGATTTAAGGTTAACTCAGACAAACATGTTCTACCACAAATGATATGTAGGTTTACCAAATAATATCATAAGCAAACCTGTCCTTTGCATTTCAATCTTCTCATCAACAAGATGCGGATGCTAACTATGCCGACTTCATGAAGTTATTGTTGTTTTAATTACAGAAGTTAGTACGCCAGTGTGCTTAAATAGTGCCTGGTATGTAAAATGTTCTTCATAGTTTTCTGCAAGAAATATATATCCTGCCAGTCTATTAAATAAAAATTTTCACTCTTAAAAGTGATTTAAAAATTTGTCATTACCATGGTTTTAGTGCAGTATTTTTCGTTTTTCATATTCCAAAGATTTATCCTGTAACATGAACTAATGAAGTATAACATTCTCACTGAAATCTTTCATGAGGGATCTTGGTTGTTTTCACAAGGATAGGAGCTGCATAGCTTCTTGTCACTGTGACCAACTTGAAGGGCGAAAGATTTATTTTGTCTCATAGTATCAGAGATTTCAGTCCATGTCAGCTGACTCTATTGCCTGAGGTAAAGCATAATGTCACAGCAGATGGGCATGGTGGAGAGAGGCCTGCTCAGCTTATTGCAGTAGGAAACAGAGTGGGAGAAAGAGAAAGAGAGCGGGGGGGCAGGGGAGCAGAGATGGACCAGGGACAGGAAATACCCTTTCAGGTCATGCCCCCTAGTAACCTACTTCCTCCGACTAGGTCCTACATTCCAGTAGTCTATTCAATTACCTATGGATTAATCCATTAATTAGGCCACACCCTCATAATCCAATCACTTCCCCAAGCCCACCCTCTGAGCATTGCTACGTAGGAGATCAATCCGTTATTGGGGACATAAGCCTTTGAGGGATACTTCATGTCCAAGCCACAACAGGGACTTAACAAAAATCACCACACTGTATTTTCTAAGCATTGAATTGGGTATGTGATTATGTTAACATTTTCATAGGGTTCTCTCTAACAACACCTCTTCCCCAAAGACTAAGTGCATAAAACCTAAGGAACATATGAATAGACCAAATACACTGGATCAAGGCAAGTGCAGAGAAAAAGGCCCTAATTTAAAGTGCATATTATTTTGTCAGCAATATGAACTTAGGTTAAATACAAAATGTATATTCTAAAATTTATAGTCCAAATCTACTTAATATCATCTGTATTTCCCTTTGGAAACAATATACTCTAAATACCATTTAGCTTTCTTAACATGTCCTTTTGGTTTTAGATCAATGTGTAGAGTTTATTTCTAATTATTTTTCTCCAGTACTATTTAATGAGTGCTTTCTGAAACATAGCTATGTGCTCTGGATTGTCCTAGACTTTGGCCTTTATCTCAATGTGGAAATATGCATCTTTTTGCATTGTCCCCAAGGTATGTCAGTATATATAATGTATAAGGTGCTTTTAGGTGACTCAGCATTGCTGCATTGTTATTTTGTATTGAATCAAATTAATCACACTCGAAGAACTTTTAAAAACTATGCCTCAAGAGGTGTCAAACTATTCAATATTTTTCTATTATAAGGACTGAGAATTGTTCACTGCAGAGAATAAAGTACCACTTTTGCATATATTACACAAACATTTTATGCTTCGTGAAACCACAATAAATTTTCTTGCTGATTACTCGTGTAATCTAAGGGTCTCCTGCTGTTTTATAGAGAGTCTTATTAATTTCATTCAAGTAGTAAAATTAGCACCTGTAGAGAACCCTTTATGATTTCTTAACTTTTATCATGTTAGTAATAACCTACTTCATCCATCATGGAACAGCTGCTTTTCTCTGTCTATTTAGCTTTGGTGTTCTTTGCATTTAATTTTTTTTTTTTCAAGAAAAGAGTATTGGATACAGAAACCTTAGCATTCAACTCAATCAGCTTTAAATAATTCAGGCTCTGAAGTCAGTTAAGTATTCCAGATATTAAAAGAGAAATTCTTCCTTTCCTTTGATGGATAGCAGAGGTGGATAGAACTTAATACAACTGTGGAAGGACTTACTAAATAGTAAACTATTGGCTTGAACAAGGTAATGAACTCTCTTTCCGCCACTGAGCGAAAGAAATGGAGGCAATAAATAACACTAGTTTATTTAGTATGCCCTTTGGAGACATCTCATATTTAATGTGAGATGTCTCCTAGGTTGGGAACATTTTTGGACTGAGCCAAAATATGCTCTGAGACATATTTGTTGCTTCTATCATGCTGCATTCTAACTAAGGAAGAGCAGTTGCCAGGGAATGTGTATGGATTCCAAACTTCAACCTGGATCTACCAGGTAATGGTTAGTCAGTTGGATGTGGGTTCAGAATGGGCTATAGGACAAAGAAGGGGACCCAGTTACCAGATTCCTGCTGCAGGACTTTGTGCTGGATAATTGGAGTTAAAGAGGGCATTCCTTAGTTTGTTCAGATTGTCTTCTTTTAAGGCAAGATCCAAACCCAAGGTAATCTGAAGCCTAAGCACAGTTTCTGTCCAACACAAAACATTTTTGTTTCTTCACAAGTGAAAGCTGCCTCAGAGAAAACCAATAGGAATTACGTTTTATGAAGTCTTCCAAATATTTGCCTTCATTTATTGTTTTTTATTTTCTTACTGCTTCCTCTGCTTCCTTTCTTTTTTATATTTCTTTAAATTTTCATTTGATGTCATTCAATCTGTGTCATATATTTATGCTGAAGTGATGAAGTGGTATGTGTGTAGAACACGCCCCAAAGTTTTGTTAAAGAAAATTTATTCTGGAACTTGTTCAAACAAGGAAGATGACTTTATCAAAGCCGACTCTCACAGGTGGAAGACCAAGGGCAATGGGGGAGAGAGACTGGGTACAACCACAAACACAGTCCAGAAACGGGCAGATTCATAACCAAACATGGCTGGGGAAGGGAGGCAGGTGGGTGGAAACATGCAGGATAGGAGGAGTTTTGCTAAACCAATATATAAGGATTCTTGCTGACACAGGCCAGAGTGACCAGATAGGAAAAGTGGAGGACAAAGAATTTGATCAGGCAAAGTGGCGATATGAAGGGTGAGGAACTATCTCTAAATAGGATATAGTAGGAGTCTTGCTCCAGCTGAGTCACGCAGGCCCAGTAAGATGAAATCTAAAGCCAGGACTTGTTCAAAAAGAAAGCTCAGAAGGGTTGGTTAAGGAGAAGGTGTCAGGTACTCTTCTTGTTCATGGAAAGAAGACATATTGCATTTTTCTAGGTCCAGCTGAACAGTTTACTAAGACTTGAAAGCAGGTCAGCCAGTCAGGACAAGGTGTTGGGCTCAAAGATTCCTAAGTAGTGGCTACAGCAGCACTCTGGGTCCACACGTTGTCTGGCTTGTGGGCTCCCTTAGGTCCTATGGGGAAAGTCAGCCTCAGACAAGATAGCATCCCCTTAAGGATCTGGGCAGGGCACCAGGTCAGGAAAGTGGGGACACACTTGGAAATGGTTATTGGGAGTTATAGTAAAATGCTGGGGAGAGCTAGAAGGGTTGAAAATTTGCTAAGACTGGCAAAATATCTTAGATGACAGTATCTAGTCCAATTACTTAAAGATAAAAAATAGCACTATAATGACAAGGATATGCTATGGTTTTCCACTGAAATATAAAATTCTTTTCTGTGGTCATCTTTTGGATAATCTGTTTTATAAACTAAGTATTGCACTATCAGGGTTTGCCTGTTTATAGAAGTGCCGCAAGAATTGTTATTGATCCAATTAGCCTTTTTAAATTTGCTTTGTTGGAACTTTTCAGAAAAATGGTCATACTTTAAATGCCTCTTGATTCTAGAGGCCAAGCCAAGAACTTGCTACCAGACTTCTACAATAATAACAGATTTGGGTGAATTCTTCTTGAGGTTTCTCAAATATCCTATATTTCCTAAACCTTCCAGGAAGTGAGCTTTCTTACACATGTGTGAGGCTCTGAACCCTGTGTGATAGATAACAGGCCATTATTTTCAAGGCTTGTCTGCCTTATCTCTATAGAGTCCATCTTAGTTCCTTAAAAACCAGCCAGTTGCATCTGCTCCGTGTACATCATTCTCAAATATGACACTCCAGTCTGAGCTTTAGTTACATAATCAGTGTATCCAAATAATGTCCTGCTACATTGGAAAGATTCTTATTGCCCTTATGCAAATAATTATGTTAATATAAATATATGGACACTGAATCAGAGTTCCTGATTTTGGAAGAATTAAGCAGGGAAATAATAT
The DNA here is from genome assembly GCF_902686455.1 of Sciurus vulgaris. Lineage (NCBI taxonomy): Eukaryota > Metazoa > Chordata > Mammalia > Rodentia > Sciuridae > Sciurus > Sciurus vulgaris. The sequence continues at coordinate 10,915,815 of NC_136469.1, forward strand.
AAAGATTTGATTTGTATTTGCAGAAGTATAAGGTACTAAAATTCTGTAAACTATAGGTAGCTTAAAGAAGAGAGAAAGGAGTTTATTAAATATGGAAAACTACATTAAAGATCCAGCAAGTACATGAGACGTGACAATCTCTTCATCAGGTTATTCGGTCTCCTGAAGTTATTTCTTGCTTTGCTTGAACTTGGATAGCAGTTTAATGAACCCATCAGTTTCTCCACCTATGCTTTGGACATACTTAGCCCAGTGGTGTGTCTCAAAGTCACCTAAGCAATTCCATCAGAAGCCTGTATCAGAGACACCTGTCATGGTCCTTTCCATGTGTCTTAGAGACCGTCTTTCATATTAAAGATGAAGCACTCTGGTTTGCAGCTGACTACAAATTCTTTCAGCAAAAAAACAAAACAAAACAACAAAACAATGTTAAAAAAACAACAAAACAACAAAACAATGTTAAAAAAACAACAAAACAACAAAACGATGTTAAAAAAAAAACTTCACTTAGGATAACGACAGGCATAAAGTAGCCATCGTAGAGATCTAATGAGAGTTTATTTAACAAGGAAATGTAGTTAATTCCCGAGGCATAGAGCATTTTAAATTATACTTAGAATTATAACTGATAATATCATATCAGGAATATCATAGTGTGGGTATTGGTAAATTTCTAGGAAGTTAGCACAATTTGTAAAATAGTTACACAGATTGTCATGCACTGCTTAACAGTGATGATATGATCTGGAAAATGCAATGTTAGGCGAGTCATTGTGCCAATGTCACAGAGTGTACTTAGAAGCTAAGATGGCCACAGAACCACTGGGTTGTACAATCTCATGGGACACCATCACACACGTGTGTCCCGGTCACCAGAACACTATTATGTGCTGCATGGCTGCATGAATAACATTTATCCATTTCTATGCTTGAAATGTGTCACCCAAAGGGTATGTGTTGGCAACTTAATCTCGACGGACAGTGTTGAGCTGTGGGGTTTATAAGAGGTGCATAGATGGCTCATGAATGCATTGTCATTACCAGAGGAGCTGGTTTTTGTCATAGGAGTTGGTTCATGAGCATGAGAGTAGGTTGTTACCAAAGCAAGATTGACACTACCTGTCGTCCTCTCCCTTGTTTTTCCTTTCACCTTTCAACATGGGATGATGCAGCATAAGGACATTTGCCAGATGCTAGTGCTATACTCCAGCCTTCAGGGCCATGGGCCAAATAAACCTCTCTTCTTCATAAATTAACCAGTCTTGTTATTCTGTTACAGCAGCAGAAAATGACTAAGACACCCATATACATATTAACTTGTAAAAAGTTAAAGCAACTCTTCATACTAGATAATAATTTTAATATAATTGAACATATCAAATACACCTAATTATTTCTCACACTTTTAGTTTTGCCAAGTGAAAGAACATATCTTTTGAAATTTTTAGGTGCCCTCTGGGAAATCTCAGTGTCAGTTCAAGATCAAGATTTTATTTGATTTCATGTTGAGAAGGGAACATTATCAAAATTGTCAAAAGGTTTCAACACTTGACAAAATAAATTCTTAGGTTATGTGAAACAAAACTTACTGCTTATTGAACCAAAGTGATAATGAATGAATTCAAAAGTTACCATAAGAGACATCATAACTGTAAAAATTTCTTAGCTCTCACTTTAAAGTTAGAAGACTCATCTTTTTAAATAATCAAAGATTTGGAAAGTTTAACATAAGACAAAGGAAATAACAAGACACAGAATCTTCATTTCCTAGGCAAATTACTTGAAATTATTTGAATGTTAATAATATTTTCTTATATATATTTGTTATATATAAGAAAATCACTTACAGTATCTTAAGAGCAGAACAAATATTGAACAGAATATGACTGACAGAGAAAACCAAACTCCAGTTTTGTTTAAATGTACTTTACATATTGAAGTTCATTTAGGGGGCTGGGGCTGGAACTCACAGTTAAAACAGGTGCTTTGCATGTGCAAGACTCTGGGTTCAATACCCAAACCAAAAAATAAATTAAAGTTATCAATTAATCAATCAATGAATCCAGTGTTAATTTTAGTCAACTTTGGACCCGCAAGTTAAGACATCATTCCCAAAATCCTATTCCGTAAACTTCAACAATAATTTTCATTCAAAATTGTCCTATGTGTCTTCTTTCTGATTATAGAACAATGTACCATTTTACTTGAAGGGAAATTATTCTCTTTCCCCCTTAATCAAACCACATCCAATATCGGTTCCCCCGCAACCCCTGGTGTGCTGGGGATTGAACATAGGACCTTGTGCATTAGAGGTAAGTACTCTACCAACTGAGCTGCATCCCGAGCTTCTCCTATATAGTTTTCGTGCAAAATAATTTCCCTCATAGCCTTTTTATTTCAATACTTTCATTTGTACACATTCATTATTGTTTTTAACCATTGGTAACCTTCCTTTTATAAACAAAACTAGCAAATATACAATAGTGAAATACGATTCTGAATGTACATATCAGAATTCTATAGCAGACTAGAAAATTCAGTGAAGTTACTATTTCATAATTCCATAGGGATATACTTCCACAAAGTAAAATTTTTCAATGTGGTAAAAAAAATATTCCTATTAACACACTCCAATATATTTAGTCCCTTGTACTGTATAAACATAAGAAGCCAAAAGTATACAATCTTAAAGTTGGGCTTGGCAATTAATGCTTCAGTAGTTTATCTTACTTAGAAACCATTTCAATATTTAATGAATATCTATTACTTAATTTAGCTTAACTTTAGGATTGAGAGTTTCCAAAATATTTTGGAAACTATTTTCAGGTAGTAACATTTATAACATTTAAGAAAGCTAGCCATCATTTCAGTTTCTTTCTTTCTCTCTTTTTACATTTTATTTATTTATTTATCTTTTATTAAATACAGTTGAGAATAAAGAATTTAATTTTCTTCCCAAAATGGCAAAGAGAAAAAACTGACAAAAAAATTTTCAAAATTAGTAGGTGAATCAGAAGAAAAATGCAAAAGGACAGCAGTACTTTGATAAATTTTAATGATGGTTGTGAAATTGATTGTATAAGCAGAATTTCAGACTAGGAGATTTCAGATGACGCTATCCCAGATAAATTTTCCAGAATTGAAGCATAGATGAGCAAACCCATTTTTTAAAGCACAAACATCAAGCAAATGCCACAAAAGCAAAAACCCTTTAAAAACTGAGACATAGGTTTTTTTTGTTTGTTTTGTTTTACTCCTGCACTTGATATTTAGGCATGCATGAAGTGACTCGCTTATTAACTGCATCTTTACCTGTATGCTGCTCTTAGGTTGAATTTACAATTTTTATAATCTTGAACATCTGGTAGATATAATGTTACCTTGTTTGAATAGTAAACCCAAGTAGGATAAAATTGTTTGTTTTTATCATATTTAATGTTGATAACACATTTGTCCAATTATACTAAACCAGTATGAACCAGTAGTACTAAACTAGTCTTATTTTCTAAAAACTTAAGAAATTCATATGAATTTGAAGAGCATTTCTAAAGGTCCCATATGTCTGGAGCTTTAGAAATATTTAATTTATATAAGTGCTTATTTATTTCTAAAGCAATTTAAATAGAGCTCCTGCATGGGATTTAATGAATAAATTTGGTAATACTATCCAGAAATAGAAAAACTTACACATGTATAACATACATACTTATATGAACATAGAAATAGACACTTTGTCACCCTGAAATATTAGCCATGAGTCAGGCAATCAGAATACTACAAAACTCACTGAGTAAAAAAAAAAAAATAGTTGACTATTATTGTAACTCGATTTTATATTTTTAACTGAATTATGTTTCTGAAAGATGGAAAAAAATTAGATTACTTGTTCAATATGTGGGATAATGCATTTTACTGATGAAGAAGATATACAGTGATTTATTTTTTCCCTGATATGTAGCTGCTTTTGGAGGCTCTGATTCCCTTGAGAGTCACAGGAAGAGGTCAGGGGACAAAGTTCAAGTGCCTATGGGGGCTGATGGGCTAGAAGGAGAAGGGAAGCAGCCCAGGACTGAAGATGCAGCACCCTCAAAGGGTTCAGGGAACTGAAGGGGAGGTCAAGTTGGAAAAGGAAGAAAGAGGAGAAGAGGAACAGGAAGTGGTGGGGGGGTCTTGGAGGACCCAGTTTGGGGAGCTACGCAAGTGCCAAACTACTGTGGCTTGAACGTTTGTTCAAAATTCACATGTTGAAATCTCGGTCTCCAACATGAAGATGTTAAGGGGGGACTTTGGAGAAATGATTAGCACATGATAAAAGAAGCATAAGGAAACTCATTTGCCCCTTTCACCTTGTGGGAGCATGGCTAGAAGGCACCATCTATGAGGAACTGTCCCTTATTATACACCAATTCTGCCTGCGGAATTAACCTTGAATTTCCCAGTCCCCATAACTCTGAGAAATGATTGTCTGTTGTTTACAAGATACCTACTCTAGAGTATTTTATTACAGCAGCTGGAGGAATAAGTCACAGATCATCCTAAGTAATATCATGCTAATAAGGAAGGAAGCAGACAGAACTAATGAAGCTTGTAGCCTGTAGGAATTCAAGGAACCTTGAGACTGAAAGTCTATACTCACTGTACTGCAGTGAATCGTCACCTAGAGCCCTAGTGCAGGAGTCACACTCAGCAAGGGATCCATGATCCACCAGTCCTGGTGAGGACGAGTCTACACAACTGAACGTTGGGAGTCCTGCGTGCAAAGTAAGGGGCCCAGTGAAACTCTTGCACCATAACTGTAAAAGAAAAAAATTTTCTGACGCTTGTTCAAACAGTGAGGAAGACTTCATTCAAGGTCATTGAAATTAACGTCCAATGGTTTGCAACCAGAGGGCCAAGTGTACTCAATGCCCAAACCACAAGGACAAGTGGGGACATACAGTGAGAAGGTCAGGGCATGGGAAATTATAAAGGAAGCAGAATTCTTGGTAAATTGGCTGAACCGATTTCTTGCTAATAGGATTTTTAATGAGATGGTATAATTTTATGCTTTGTTTACTATTTATTTAGGCATCATATCAGTATCTGTGGAATTATTAAAAATAACTTCTGAGATTACTATATTTTCAGTATAAATTTCAGAATGTGATATATTTGTAATTTGGTTGGATTTAGAGAGGTGATATCTTCATTATTATTTTCATTATTGTTTTATAAGCATCAATGCCAGGGTTGAAGTTGATATTTTCTTTTAGAAGAGTCAAAAGATAAGGTGTTTTCTCATCTTTCATTTTTACTAATTAAACAAGTTTATAGACTTTGTTTAATCAAAATAATTTGGAGCTTTATCTTAGGAAAAAATTTGGTTTCCCTTTCTTTCCTTCCTTCCTTCCTTCCTTCCTTCCTTCCTTCCTTCCTTCCTTCCTTCCTTCCTTCCTTCCTTTCTTTCTTTTTTTCTTTCTTTCTTTCTTTCTTTCTTTCTTTCTTTCTTTCTTTCTTTCTTTCTTTCTTTCTTTCTTTCTTTCTTTCTTTCTTTCTTTCTTTCTTTCTTTCTTTCTTTCTTTCTTCCTTTCTTTCTTTTTCTTCTTGGAACAATTATTGAGTGTATACTATGTGCCAAATATTGAGTTACGCACTGTGAAAGCAATTTGTTAAATATGACATGATATCTACCTACAGTTCTCCTAGTCTGTAACTGAGCATACAATAGTCACCATAGAGTTTCTTCTAAAGTGTTTTACTTTAAGTTACTTGTGAATAATATAGAAGGAAATATGTTTTCCAAATTAGCTTCACATTTCTTTCTAGAAATAAGACTATAAGTACATAGTGCTTAGCTGCTTGATTTAAAGAAATAACATGGACCTGACTGATATAATTATGCACTGCTGTACTTGCTTTGGAGACAGCAGAAGACTAGGGGACAAGATACAAGACACATCCAGTCAGGAGGCACAAGTTCCACTTCCCTTTCATGGTATGCACAATCTGTCACATAATCACCTACTAAAGATGTGTGTAATATTATATTCAATCCCTTTCTAATTGTGTAGGTTTTATATACTGTGTTACTATATTCTAGGAAAATACAAATTTTGGATTCTAACAAACCCTAGTTTATCAGAAGCCATGTGGAAAGGTTACATTTGGTAGCTACCCCACAAGTATACTAACAATTCCAATATTACATATTTGATAACTTCATATATTTGTAAAATGTCTAAATTTATAAGACACAATAATGCTTAATTTCCAGAAATGCCATTTCAATTATTCTTAAAAATGAGGTATTGGAGTTTAAATTTATATCATTTCAAAATCAGTTTTATGGCTAGCTTTTGAACAGGTTTAGAGTTAGCTACAAATTTTCCAATCTCCAGAGCAGTTAATGTAAAGAGTGAGTTACTGCATACCAAGAATGAGCTGGAAACTTGATCATATTCCCTAGATTCTCCAGTGTCATGGTGAGATGCGTGTTCATAATTGCTTTTAATGAAATTCAATTGTTTAGCAATGTACAATCCAGAAATTGTGAAGAAAAGAACTGCTGAGAGAAATTTAAAATTCTGTACACAATTAATATACTTCTTGTTGTTCATTGTGTTGTATTTGCACTTTTCCCTGAGTCTGGAAAACCTAATGAGCCATAGATTCTGTGACTGTTGGCAAAAGTCAGTTCACATAGAGTATTGTTTCATTTTTGCCTGGTGTTTTCAAGAATATAAGAACAGGTTTCCAGAACACTGAATTTATCAGAATATAAAATAAAATGTTTTATTTTATATTATGCATGTAAATAATAAATAACATAGGAAATTATCAGTACATGTTTAATTTAAATCTTTGAATGCATCTTTTGCATTATTTCTCTTTTGATTATTTTGGGTTATCTTTGTTTTTGCAAATTACAAAATTTATTTTTATTTTGGGAAAATTTGTATTTGCTTTCCATATCATGCATCATTTACACTTCAATGGAAATATGTAAATATAGTGTAATAAGTTTATAGGTGAACAAATTACTCCATAATGCAGATTGTCTAGTTGATAGACTAGCACAGGTAGCAAGTGAATTAAAAACTTTGTTGGATGCCTTTCTTGTGGTTTCTGTTTGCTGCTAATGGAACTTCTATTTTGTTAGAGATTTAGATGGTGTTATTTTATATTGTTTAACATTCTGGTAATGAATAATAATCCCAGGTGTCAGCTGAATTTTGGTTTTAGTGATCTGAAGAGAAAATGGTGATCTCTTTGCCTTTAGGCCTAAATAAGGAAAAATGCATAGTTCATCTTTTAAAGTTTTGCTAATATCCTCTTCTGTGGGAAAAAAAAAAATGTCATTGAATTGATTTGAGTTGGTGTTCAAAATAAACTTGAATATTACAAATAATATTTTAATTAAACATACAAAGTGCAGATTTACAAATGAAAATATTAAATGTTTTCATTTATATTTCTGAAATTGGAATAAATAAGTTATTGCTTTGAAAACATTGAAACAGATGTCAGAATTACCAACATTGTCTTCAAAATATCAATCTCTTCTAATGAACTTATTAATGACTTTCCCCAACATCCTTTTAAAGTAGTGAAGAATGTGTAGCTCTTTACTTATTCATAATAAAATTCATTTACCATTATACTGACAATCCTTTCCCCATTTTTATATAATAAATCTGACACTATTATTTTGTCCTCAGATGTAATAAAATGGCACATTGAAATATATTTTATTTATCTTAATTTGTATTTACTACATATTTAAAATGTTAATTGCATTTAATTTTATAGAGACTAGTAGAACATTGGAGAATTGGGAGTGGTGATCCTGGAGACTCAGGAGGCTAAGGCAGGAGGATTACAAGTTCTAGGCCAGTCTCAGCAACGTAGGGAGGTACTAAACAACTCAGTGAGGTGATAAGCAATCTGTCTCAAATAAAAAAGTAAAAGTACTGGGGACATGAGTTGACGATAGAGCACCTCTGAGTTCCACCTCCAGTACCAACATATAATAGTGGTCACCCACTCTTGTGCTTGACTAAAACTTATGGCTGCACCAGACCTCCCCAACTACTCTATAATTTCCTTAGTTTGCTAATTGATAAAATTGACTTACTTGCTTGAAAAAATACAAGATAGATACATAATTTACTGAGTTGAGATATAAAATAGTTACTTTTACTAAAGCACTAGAAAAATTATAGTGTCTACACCTGTGTTTGGAATGAATCTTTCAACCTTTGTTAGAACTAAGTCGTAAATTTTAATACCCAATGGCAGAGAAACAGCCACATCGACAAAGTCCTGTTTGGTGTCTTCACGGAGTCACAGTGAAGAAAGCCAATACTAAGGGGAATAGGTATTGCTTTATGAATTATTTTTTTGTGGGAAGAATTTAACATGGAATCTTATCAAACCAAGTTGGCCATAAGACTTAAACCAAAGGGTTAAGCAGAACCTTAACTATAAAAGTCACAATCCACATTTAAAGTTAGCAAGGAAGATATCATTTTAAATGCATTCCTCCTGCTCAGCAGTTTTACTTTCTCTCTTATTAGTGTTTTCAAATTAATATTCCTAAAGATCCCAAATTTCTATTATCAATTCCATCCATATTTTTGCATTATGATCTTGGGTTTCCTCCCAGGAGGAGGAACATTTCTCCATCTTTGCACCTGGGTTGTCCCGGGCAACAGAATGGAGTGGATGCGATAAATCAATTCTGAACCTGAACCCCAAGACCCCTGTGTGCTTCCCACCCTTGCCTCTGCTGCCCTCCTGGGCCATAAGAACAAGCCGAGCTCTCCTGTGAAAAGATGAGAGAAATGGGGAGGGTCCACAACATGCCACCAGCCACTTTCCAGGAGGCAGCTCTGTATGACCCAACAGATAACTGCAGAAGTAGGAATGAAAAATCTGCTTGACAAATCCGGCAACCTTGTAAGCTGCCAAATATCCAATTTACAGTACATTGTCTTTAATTTTAATTGACAAAATTTAAAAATTCTGACACTCAATTTTTATGGGTTTTATATAGACTATACTATACCTTATTCTAATTTTTTAGGTAAAAAGATACGTTTAAAAGTCCAAAAATATGAAACACAGGGAAATATTAAGTTTCGAAGTATCTCTGATTCTAATTACTATTATAAACTGAGAACTGAGACAAAATATTTAGTATGATTAATGATATTAGAAAAGTATACATTGATCATAATCACCCTTTTCTATTCACAAGGGAAATACACAAAATATTTAAGTTAGCCATGGAGAAACATGACGACGTGACATTAGCCACCTGCCCTCGGCTAGTTCTAGGAAGTCACTCAGTGTGAAAAAATACTAGAAAGGTAAAGTATTTGTCCAGAAATATTTCCCTTAAAACCAAGTGTGCAATACTTTGTATTCTTGAATTCAGTCACACTGAACATCCTTCAAGTAATAAATTATGCTAAGGATAGTCGGTCTCTGAGCTTGTATTGTAGAGACAGGTGCTTGAACTTGTGTAAGGTGTAAAGAAATCATGAGTACTGTGAAAGGAGCAGCTGGACACTAGCTGACATTTTCTCCTATGGAGGTTCGTTTACCTTCTCTACTTCCCTTTAATACCCACGAGGTTTAGAACTCACTAGTTCTCAGGAACAACTATGTGAGGATAAAATAGGTAGAATTGGGTCTAATGGAGATATGTAAATTATATACTTACTCATTTTTCATTTGATCTTTTTCCTTAAAACTGTTTTTCTGATTTTAATTTTACGCTTTACGTCTACTTAAAATACCATTAAGAAGATCTACATTTTTTTGCCAAAGTCAAGGGAACGTTATTTTATAATAAAGACTCGACTGGTGTTGGGTATATTTTTTTTCTTTTTGACACTAATTATTCTTTGATATATAAATGTGTCCGGTTTTAAGGGTGAACAATTGGGCATAGTGCAGTGCTGGAACTGGAATTAGTGGGGGAAAATATTCACAGAACAACCACAACAACAGAAAGGAAAAAATAAATGTAAGGAAAAAAGGAAGGAGAAGGCAGGGAGTCAGGGAGGAAAATCACGGTGATACCCAAACTCTCCTGTGTCTGCCTGGCAGCCAAAGGCCATTATTTGCTGGATTAGGATTACAGTGCTTGGATTTTCTTTGATATATACTCTTTTATATCATTGCTAAGCTGGCACAGGTCTTATGGCATGTTCATTGTGGAAATGCTTATTTAAAATAATAGGAGAATGTTTAAAGTGTGGGAGTACTTTAATAATCCTAAAATATCTATTTCTATATTGTTTTATTACTACACAATAACAATTTCGTAGGTGTGCATTTGTTAGATATTTTATGAAGCTCAGTGAAGGCTCAGGGAGCCCTGTGACATGCAGAGGGACACGTCCTCTTCCCTTCCTGTAGAACTCATGATCTTCCCAACCATCACTCACCAGAAATTCTCAAAGACCTCAGTGCAATGTTAGGACATTTCAGCAAATCAGTGTTCAAAGCCAGTTACTCGACAGTTACCAAAATATTCTTAAATAAAATTCTGAGTCAGAGTCTTTGCTAGTTTATGGATTCTGTTTAAAATTAACATGGGGTTTTGGGTGAATTACTGAAGTTAGTGAGCTATAGTCACTGAATCTTCATGAAGTTTCTCCAAGCCTTGGTGAAAAACAACAAAATCCATCTCTAAAAGTGGTTTACATGTGCTGTGTCTAGAACAGCCTATGTGTGTGCTCCTCTGACATATACCTGGGGCATACAGTAAGTTGAAATTGTTCTTGTTAATCAATGCAACTGTTGCTAAATCCTTAGAATAACAAGATATTGATTATTGATTATATATTAAAACTGGGTAGCTAAGAGCATCAAAGCAAATTACAAAAAAAAAAAAAAAAATGCTACACCAGAAAAATATTCTCCTTAACAATTTAAACACAACTTGTTAAAAGATTGTGGAAAGTGTTAGCACAAAGATTTTAAGCTTCAATCATTATAATTCATTCCTGGTATGAATCATTTTCTAAAATTAATTTATTAATTACAACAGTTAAATGTAATTATTCTACCTATTCAAGATTTTATTATTTTTAACACCAAGATAAATTCAGCAGAGGATAATTACCATAACAATAATTCAGCACACATTTTCCGATCCGCTTGGTAATACAATATGTTCTCCACAGAGTCCCTGCTTCCCATTAATCAGTCATTCAGGAACTTACCTCCCTGTGCACTGAGCCCTTCTAGAAGCAATTTAAAGGATGATAATTTTTTCCCAAGAGGAATTGGCAGAGGAGAGGTCATTGCCCTGATTACTCTTTTGGCTTTAATAAAAGCATAATATAAATTAAGGGGGTTAAAAAAATAAAAAAAAACAGAAGAGCCCAAGAAAAAAGCTCACCTCCTAGTTCTGTGTACCAAACACACACATGCAAAAGACAAATCAAACATCTGTATTAGCAAAAAACTCAGAAATCATATTTCTTTCTAAGCAGTAAACCTCAAGTAAAAGGTAGATGCCTTTATTACACACCTTTTCCTACAAATGTCAGTGCGCCACAGAGAACTTCGCATCCAATTAACACTGTGCTGGGCACCCCGCTATCACGCCCAGTTACCCCTTAACCAGGAACTGGGGAAGCACAACACGGTTATGTCTGCCTTCTTGCTAGACTGTCTGTTCATCATCAGGCATTGCGCTTGTGGAAAGTCGAGCACCTTCCTTCAAAATTCCTCCTACCTGTCCTACCACCTGTCCAGCTGGATTTTTAATAAGTAAAAATAGATGATGTTCACATTGTTGTAAAGGTAATGTAAGTTAGTGTGCTCTTGTATTATGCAAATGGAAGTCTCTCTGCAAAGGAATCTATTAAATATCTGAGGGTTATAACTAACCCAAACTTGATGAATCAATGGAGTCTGATCCTGCAAATATGGTATAATCTGCATCAAAAAATCCAAATAGTTTTGATGCTGATTATATCACAAGAATTCATCTAGGTATCAGAAGATCAATGTTCTGCCATTTTCAAAGATCATTTACTTTTTTTTTCCCTGACCACAATTATTTTTTAAGAATAGTTTGTGATAAAGAGAGAGAAAATGTTGACATCAGCTTATTTACTGAGTTAAAAGTTGTTAATATCTTCTATAAAGTAAATTATTTTCCTATTTAATTCAAATTCAATGTTAAGGTATAGTCACTGCCTGCTCAGTTATACACAACTGCTTTAATCCATGCCCCAGGCCACTGAGATTGCATATGAAACAGAGTTACAGTTTGTCCTAAATTTCCACAACCTGTTATGTCTAATTGCCTAAGCCATTCTTTATACTCTATTCTGACTCTTTCCTAACACTCATCTTTTACTCTTGTTGTGAATTATCTGGATGAAATTTTGCTTCTTATGTAAAATATGAAAACTATCTTAAAATGATTCAGAGGAATTAGCATATATAATACTGTCTTGGAAAAAACTATTTGATTTTTAAATCCAACCAAAAAAGTGATGAATAAAAATAAATAATTCAGAAGCTGAGGAACCAAGCATTAAACATTCTTTTCTGCTTGTTACCAAATCCATTTCTATATAGAAATAAGACTAAACAGATGCACATATTAAACACTAAGAAATTAAAATAGTAATATTAAAATTTTTGAGAGAAGAAGAGTGGAAATGTCAGTACTAACATTTCTAAAATATGCTAGCAAGGGGCCGTAAAGAGGGTTTAAAATTGAAAAATTAAGAAATAGAGATCTGAAAAGAATTTATGCATTTTCAAAGGAAAGTATCAGAACACATAAATATCAGAAGGGAGGAAACAAAGAATATAAACGCGTTCATAGATCCTATTGTAAAAAATAAAGGAAGTAGTATGGTGTTATGGATTGAAGTCTGTGTCTCCTCAAAGTTGGTATGCTAAAATGTAATGCCCAAGGTGTAGGTGTGATTTGGAGTGAAGTCCTTGGGAAGTTGCTAGGTCCTGAAGGCAGTGACCTCACGAATAGGATTGGACCTGGCTAGCTCTTTCCAGCACTGCATCCAACCCAGTGTTATGAGTATGCATGTGTTACAGACTTCAACAGATGCTACAGACTTCCCATCTCCTATTTTCTTTTTATTCTGTTGCTGATGTTTGTAAGTCACCCAGTCTGATACCTTGTGTTTGTACTGTTTGTGCCTCATGTGTGCTTGTGTATTTGTGTGATTATGTCTGTGTTTTCTATGTGTATTTTTATTAGTGCATCCTCCTTCATGAGCACATATTCCTTAACACCCTCTTATCCCTGTGTTTTGCAATGCTGGGGATTGAACCCAGGGCCTCATGCCTGCTAGGCAAGTGCTGTACCATGGAGCTGACTCCCGGGTGCCTCCACATGTTTTTGATAGGTGGCTTACTTGAGCTCATCGAGCTTACCTATTTCCTCTGCATTACCTGTTCCCGGATTGCACCTGCAGCACTCACAGTGGTCTTGCTGTTGTTATGGCGACCTAGGCTGGATGAGCCCCTTCACTGTTTTGTGGCATGGAGACTATGCAGGTCACCAGTTTGAGGGGATTCAAGCAGCATTTCAATTCTGTGTTCGACATCTTGTCATTTTGAAAAATATTCTCAGATATTATTCCTTCCAGTTACTTGTCCTGTTGTCTTTTTTTCTTCTGTGACTCTAATTATACATTTTTTAGAACTGCCCTCATGTCCTGTTAGTCTGACTTTGACTTGTACTTTTCCAGTTTTTCCCCTGTGTGCTATTGTCTGGATATTTTCCTTTTATCTATCTCTCAGTTTACTAATCTTTTCCCCTAGTGTATCTAGTCAGCTGTAAATACCACCTTTTTGACTTTACTTTTACTTTTAACATACGTGCATATATTTCTGGAATTTTTCTTTGACCTCTTATTTTTATTGGCAGTCTCTGCTAAAATTCACCATTACCTTTCTTCTTATTATGGTCATTTTAAAGAAATTGTCTGGAAAAAGTGTATCTATTTTTATACTAATATCTGATTTAACTATACTGGTACCTCTGTTTTCTTTCTAATCTTTGCTTTACTTTTATTTTTAAAAATGTGGGCATGTATTTTCAACATGCCTCATAAGTTTTGACTGAATGCTGCCTATCAACTATGACAACTTATATTGGGTCTAGATAATGTTGTTCTCCACAGAACATTAAGTTCATCTGTGTGATTGTTTGTTCTGGCAAACAGAAAAAAATACACGTGGAGCAGTTTGACACCGTCTAGTTTGCATTACACCCTCTTAGGGCTGTCCTAGGTCTTCTTTGTCTTACTCCCATAGTGTGGCTCTTCCACATAATGTGGAGATTTGGGGATTTTGCTGGAAAACCAAGGTTTTTACAGAGGTCCTCTACTTGGACAGATCTTGGATAGTGTCTACTGCCTCGTTTGCATCACACAGCAGCATAAATGCCTGCTCAGTTCTTCCACTTCGCAGAGCCTCCTCTCTGCTGGGTTTCTTGGAATCCACCTGTATGTGAACAGGTGTTGGCTCTCAAGTCCCGGATACTCTGAGTGCCACTCAAACCAACATAGCTCCAGTAATTGATGAGGTCATCTCACACCAACAGTTGAGGTCCTCTCATTCTGGAGTCAGGTTGGTGTGAGTGGAACCCAACATCATCACTTTCTGCTTAAAGTCTACTTTCTCTTGCAACAAATTGTAAAATGCTTTCTGGGGAGAAAAAAAAAAAAAAACCAGACTATGTGAGACTTTCATACCATTACTGCCCCTACCCCCTGCCTTTATAGATTATAGTCACTTAAACTTTATCTGTGCTGCTTTCTCTCAAATGGTATCAAATATTTTTTTACTTACATAATCCTAGAAAGACAAAAATTTCAGTAAGTTTTTCATAGGTTTATTTCTTTCAATGTACTAGGTTTTATTTTTCTTTATCTTCTTAATTGAAAACTTCATACACTTACATATTTCAGCATTTGGGTGTACTAATAAAATAGTTGAAACAAATTGTTTTCTAAACATGAGTCCCAGAATGATATGATTTACATATCATTCATAGTATGCTTACTATTTCCTGGAACCTCTAAAATTGAAAATAATGACAACTGGATCATCCATCTAGGAATTACAAAGGAAAGCTGCGTATTGAGGATAAATTAGTTCCTCTCCTTCACTGTTCACCTCTAGAAGGTTACAAGAGAGGAAAATAGGTGGAGTCATTTAAGCTTCTGCATTTGAGGACCTCTCTTACAATCATGCAAGTCTTGATACGTTATTTATCTGTTTGCATGCCTATTTCTACCACTAGTAATTTAGAGCACTGGCAACATGAAATTGATTTGATATTTATCCTTTCATCTTCTAGCATAGCATACTAGATAGAGAAGTTATAGTATGGTAATTTACATTGGCAGAACATATATTCATGTTATGTTGTAGAGATGGAAGAATAGATTTATTCTTGCCTGCTCAGATATTAGTCTTCACATATTGGTCATAGATAGAGATACATAGATTCAATATTAAGGACAAGGTAGATATTTTAAGAGCTGATTGACTTATTTGTGAAAATAGAGGAAAAACAGCCAACAGTAATACTGCAACATAGTTATTTTTACAAACTGTTTCTTAGTTTATCAAACTGAAACAAATGCAGCTTTGCAAATGTAGTTGCAAGTGTTGATATTTTAATGCTATGCGTGAATATAGAATTAAAGTTATTTAGTCGCTTAGAATGTAGTAAAATTAATCTACAATATCCTAAGAATCAGGGATATATTTATAAATCAATTAGTAATTTCTAATCATGGTTGAAATAACATTCTTAATTAGAAAATGTGAATTTGTCAATATTTTTATGTCTGTAAATATTTGCTAGTTTTTTCATTGTCCTCTATGCTTGAACATAGTTGCTGACTAAAGAAACAAAAAGAGGATTAAATTATAGTAGTTTACATTCTGAAAGTGTACAGTAACTTTATTTTCATGATAGTCAACCAAGGATATATGCTAATTATAATGCACTAATCGTTTTACCCAAGGAAATGAAGTTGTTAAAATATTCAAAATGACAAAAAAACTAAAGGATTTTTTTTTTTTTGCACTGGGTTTTTTACCACAAGAAATTTGACAGAAGAACGTATTCTGGCAATCAATCACAGTTGTCTACAATGGTATTAATCACCTGGTGGGCCAGGTTGTTTGTCTTCTTATCATCTTCGAGGCTAAGATATTTAAAAACGTTCTGCTGAGATACTCTTCATGTAAATGAACCATATGCCAGAAGTTTACAGCGTTGCCAAGGTGTTGTTAAGACTAGTTCAAGGTAGAAAGTTGTGCTCATTATGCTGTACTTACGACTGAGAAAAAGTTGCTCTAAATAAGTCCTTTATAGAATAGTCCAAATATCCAAAGTTTGGAAAGTAAAAATACCATTGATATTTTGTTGTTGTGGATTTTTTCCCTCACATATGTTTAGTTAGGTCATTGAGGTGTCAAATAATGATTTTATTAGGATTTTCTTCTGTGATTCTCAGAGGTAATAGGTTTTTCAAAGGAATATGTGTGTTGCATATTCTGGGCAAATCTGATATCTATAGTTATCATTAGATAACTTGATATTTTTATCATGATAAAGTGATTGTGTTACTGAAGTATTTATTACATGTTTCATTATTCATTTTAAATTTAAATATTAAAATATTTTGATATACTTCCAGAGTAGTATGAGATTCTTTTCTTAGAAAATGTTTAACAACAACCATTGAGGTCTGATAACTACAGGGCTTAAGTCATCCTATATATCCCAGAGCAAATTGTGACTGAAAACCAGCAATTATTCATTTATTCATCGTAGTTAGAAAGAGGAGCTGTTTTAGATGATGCAGAGATGATAATATAAAATATGTGGTTCAATTAATGGTAAATGAACTGAATATAATGTAGAACAAATTGGTTAACAAATAACTGTGAAGCAAAATGATTTTATTGGATATCATTTTTGAAAAAAGAATATATGTCAGACGGTCACCTGATGCGGAGCCGCCTGCCTCCCCCTCACTGCAGGTGGTGGCTAGAGACTGAGCCCACCCTCGCTGGGGCTCCCCTGCTTCTTTGGAGGCTGGTGCAGGAATTTTGAATTATTCCTGAGGGTGTGGCCACCATCATTGGAAGGGCAGCTCCCTTCCTGAGACACCTATAGGAGACTGGAGGCCCTTTGACAGGTACCTATATTTACTCACATCCAACACCCTTCCCCATCCTCTTCGTTCACCACTAGAAATTCTGTAATAATAATTGAACTCGTCCTGTTTATTACAATAATGTTAAAGTCTTATAGTGGTATCTGGTTCAGGGCTGCATTTTCTCTCTATTGGGTGCTACTAATATTGATCTCCCTTTCAAAGGAGAAGGAGTGGAAAACTCCAGGGTCACAATAAACCTGCAGGGGGGAAACTTCGACCTCAAATCTTCACTGTTAAAGAGGAATATACAAAAACAATATGAAAAAACAGGGGAAGAAAGTGTTTCTAACAAACCAAGATGCTATTTTGATAGAATCCAATGACAGCATGGCAGTAGAAATGACAGCAAAAGAGTTAAAATCTGCATAATTAAGATGATCTGTGAAGCAAAAGACAAGATAAGAGAGCAAATGCAGGCAATGCATGATCATTCCAGTAAACAGTTAAAAGAATAAATGCAGGAAGCAAAAGAACACTTCAATAAAGAGAAGGAGATTCTGAAAAAAAAAAAAAAACACACAGAAATACTTGAAATGGAAGAAACAATAAATCCAATTAAAAACTCAGTAGAAAGCATCATCAACAGAATAGATCTTCTGGAAGACAGAATTTTAGACAATGAAGACAAAATATTTAATCTTGAAAATAAAGTTGATAAAACTGAGATGTTAAGAAATCATGAATCGAACTTCCAAGAATTATAGGATATCATGAAAAAAAGCAAATTTAAGAATTATTGTGATTGAGGAAGGCACAGATATACAAACCAAAGGAATGAACAATCTGTTCAACAAAATAATATCAGAAAATTTTTCAAACCTAAAAAATGAAATGGAAAATCAAATATGAGGCTTACAGAACACCAGGTGCACAAAATTACAACAGATCCACACCAAGATACATTGTAATGAAAATACTCACATAAATAGTAAAGTTAGTATTTCAAAGGCTGTGAAAGAAAAGTGTCAGATTACTTATAAGGGGAAACCTATACATATATCAGCAAATTTCCTAGCCCAGACCCTAAAAGCAAGAAGGATCTAGAAAAATGTATTTCAAACTCTGAAGGAACATGGATGCCAACCAAGAATCCTATACCCAGCAAAACTAACCTTCAGATTAGATGATGAAATAAAATCTTTCCACGATAAACAAAAGTGAAAAGAATTTACAAATAGAAAGCCTTCACTACAAAACATTCTCAGCAAAATATTTCGTGAGGAGGAAGTGAAAAAAAACAATACAAGTCAGCATAGGGAAGAACTACCCTAAAGGAAAAGTCAATTAAAAGAGAAACCAAGTCAGGTTAAAAATCAAAAATAAGCCAAAATGACCAGGAATATAAGTCATATCACAATAATAACCCTGAATGTTAATGACCCAAACTCAAAAGTTAAAAGACACAGACTGGCAGATTGGATTAAAAATAAAGACCCAATAATATGCTGCCTTCAAGAGACTCATCTCATAGAAAAAGACATCCACAGACCAAAAGTGAAAGGATGGGGAAAAACATACCATGTACAAGGACTCGGTAAAAAAGCAGGGGTCTCCATCCTCATATCATCAGATAAAGAGGACTTCAAACTTAAGTTAGTCAGAAGGGATAAAGAAGGAGATTTCATACTGCTTAAGGGAAGCATAAATCAGCGACATAACAATCATAAATATTTATGCCCAAACATTGGAGCATCTATGTCCATCAAACAAACCCTTCTCAATTTTAAGACTCAAACAGATCAAAACACAATAATAGTGGGGGACTTTAACAAACTGCTCTTACCACTGAATAGATCCTCCAAACAAAAACTGAACAATGAAACTATTGAACTAAATAATACAATCAATGATACAAACTTAATGGACATTTACAGAGTGTTTTATCCATCTTTGAGCAAATACACTTTCTTCTCAGCAGTTCATGGATCCTTCTCCAAAACAGACCACAAGCTATGCTACACAGAAGCCATTAGTGAATACAAAAAAATAGAGATACTACCTTGTATCCTATCAGACCAAAATGGAATGCAATTAGAAATCCACAATAAAATAACAAACAAAAACTACCCTTACACCTGGAGACTAAATAATATGCTATTGAACAATGCAATGATAACAGAAGACATCAAGGAAGAACTAAAAAAGTTCTTAGAGGTAAATGAGAACAACAACTCAACATATCAAAATCTCTGGGACACTCTTAAAGTAGTACTAAAAGGAAGGTTCATTGCATGCTCATACATTAAAAAAATAAAAAGTCAACAACTAAATGACCTAACATTATATCTCAAAACCCTAGAAAAAGAACAGATTGATACCAATAATAGCAGAAGACAAGAAATAATTAAAATCAGAGCTAAAATCAATGAAATTGAAACAAGAGAAACAATTCAAAAAGCTGGTTCTTTGAAAAAGTAAACAAAATCAAGAAATCCTTAGCCACACTAACATAGAGAATGAGAGAAAACACAAATTACTAGAATTTGTGATGAAAAAGGAACGATCACAACAGACACCATTGAAATACATAACATAATTAGAAGCTACTTTGAAAATCTATACTCCAACAAAATAGAAAATATTTAAGACATTGACAAATTTTTAGAGACATATGAACCTCCCAAACTGAATCCGGAAGACATACGCAATTTAAATAGATCAATTTCAAGGACCAAAATCGAAGAAGCCATCAAAGCCCTAACAACAAAGAAAAGCCCAGGACTAGATGAAATATCAGCTGAATTCTACAAGGCCTTTAAAGAAGAACTAATACCAATACTCCTCAATGTATTCCAGGAAATAGAAAAGGAGGAAACTCTTCCATACTCATTCTATGAGGCTCGTATCACTCTGATACCAAAATCAGACAAAGACTCATCAGGGAAAGAAAACTTCAGACCAATATCCCTGATGAACAAGATGCAAATATTCTTAACAAAATACTGGCATATCTCATATAAAAATATATTAAAAAGGTAGTGTACCATGATCAAGTGGGGTTTATCCCACGGATGCGAGGTTGGTTCAACATCTGGAAATCAATAAATGTAGTTCATCACATCAATAGACTTATTGTTAAGAATCATATGATTTTTTCAATAGATGCTGAGATAGCGTTTGATAAAATACAGCACTCCTTCATGCTTAAAACACAGGAAAAAAATAGGAATAGTAGGAACATACGTCAACATTGTAAAGGCTATCTATGCTAAGCCCACAGCCAAAGTCGTTCTTAATGGAGAAGAACTGAAAGCATTCCCTTTAAAAACTGGAACAAGACAGGGATGCTCTCTTTCATCATTTCCATTCAACATTGTCCTTGAAACACTAGCCAGAGCAATTAGACAGACCAAAGAAATTAAAGGGATAGAAAGAGGAAAAGAAGAACTCAAGCTGTCACTATCTGCCAATGACATGATTCTATATTTAGAGGATCCAAAAAAACTCCACTAGAAAACTTCTAGAACTAATAAATGAATCCAGCAAAGTAGCAGAATATAAAATCAATATGCATAAATCTAATGCATTTCTATTCATAAGTGATGAATCCTATGAAAGAGAAATTAGGAAAATCACTCCATTCACAATAGCCTCAAAAAAATAAAATGCTTGGGAATCAATCTAACAAAAGAGATGAAAGATCTCTACAATAAGAACTACAGAACACTAAAGAAAGAAATTGAAAGAAACCTTAGAATATGGAAAGATCTCCCATGTTGTTGGGTAGGCAGGATGAATATTGTCAAAATGACCATTCTACCAAAGGCACTATATATATTTAATGCAATTCCAATTAAAATCCCAATGACTTTCCTCATAGAAATAGAGAAAGAAATCATGAATTTCACCTGGAAGAATAAGAGGCCTTGAATAGCCAAAACAATCCTGAGCAGGAAAAGTGAAGCAGGTGGTATCACAAAACCAGACCTTAAACTATACTACAGAGCAATAGTAACAAAAATGATATGGTATTGGCACCAAAATAGACAGGTAGATCAATGGTACAGAATAGAAGACACAGAGACGAACCCACATAAATACAGTCACTTCATACTAGACAAAGGAGCCAAAAACACACAATGGAGAAGAGATAGCCTGTTCAACAAATGGTCCTGGGAAAACTGGAAATCCATACACAGTAAAATAAAATTAAACCTCTATATCTCACCCTGCACAAAACTCAGCTCAATATGGATCAAGGACTTAGGAATTAGACCAGAGACCCTGCACCAAATAAAGAAAATATTATGGCATTGTCAGGTAAATGGATGGAGTTGGAGAATATCATGCTAAGTGAGATAATCCAATCCCAAAAAACAAAGGTTGAATGTTTTCCCTGATAAGTGGATGATGATATGTGATTGGGTTGCAGGGGTGGGGAATGAGAGACAAATGGAGAACTTCACATTACGTACGAGGAAATCAGAGGGGTATGAAAGATGGTGGACTGAGACAGACATCATTACCCTCTGTACATGTGTGATTACACGAATGGTAGGAATCTACATGGTGCACAACCACAGAAACGAAATGATATATTCCATTTGTGTACAATGCATCAGAATGCAGTCTGTAAGCAATAAAAAATAAATAATTAAAGAAAAAAAAAGAATGAACTTCATGAGAAGTTTTATACATATATGATTAAAGAGCACACAGGTTTATTCCAAGTTTAGAAATCAAGATCTTTTAACAGGAAATAGGAGATAGGTAGACAGATAGATGAATAGAGGTATCTACATATACTGATACATATACTGATATGTAGAAATTATTTCTATATTATCTATAGTATCTGTATTCATGAGGCAAACTGGTCTGTAATTATTTTTTTTTTGTTCGTTTTTGCATATCCTTGCCTAGTTTTGAAAACAAAATAATGCTAACTTCACAATAAGTATAAAATGTCTGTTTCTGTTCAAGTTTCAGAGAGACTTTGTATAGGATTAACATAATTTTCATCCTTAAAATTTTGATATGGCTAACCAGTGGATATGCAGTGACTGGGAATTTCCTTTTTAATATTTTTTAATTATGTATATCAATTTCTTATAAATTTGATGCAATTCAAACTTTTCCACTCATTCTTTTGTGAATCTGTGTAATCTGTATCTAGTGAGCAATCCATACTTTGAACAAGATTATAGTATTTATTGGCATAGCATTGTCCAACACATCCCTCTATTAACCTTTTAATATTTGTAGGATTGATGTTATATCCCTCTTTCATTTCTAATTTTGATAATTTCTCTTGTCTCTTATTCTTAGTAGTCTATTCTGATATTCATCAATTTTAGCTCCTTTTAAAAAACTTTCTATCTTATAGAATTTCTGTATTATTAACTAAATTTCTGTTTTATTTCCAAAGACTCTTTCTTTCATGTTTGTACTGAATTATTTGGTCAATCAAATCAACAAATTTGATAAGTTTGGGGCCATTATTTAGCCACGTATTTTATGTACTTCCTTCTGGGATTTTTAAATATGTTTTGATGTTTAGAGAATGAGTGAGACGGATGAATTCCAAGGAAACTCAGGTTTTTGAAAATCATAACTGGGGAAGAATGTGTTGAGTTTCTCTTGGAATAGTTAAGGGATGAACTGGACTGGGTAGCTCCTGGTCTGGGGATCTTGAAGGGGAGCAGGGCACTGTGGTACCTGGGAGAACGTAACAATGATGATGGGGATTTTGGTTTGTGCAGTTGTGTACCTCTTTTTGGTGGTGTTATGTGAGGGACATTATTTTGGAGTGGATTCTGTGCCTTTGTATTTTCCTGAAGAACTTTTCAGGAATTGAAGGATCTGCTGAAACTTTGAAAGCATGTAAAGATTCGGAGGGATCCAAAGACCCTTTCATGGTCTGGGTCTGCAGGAAGAGAGGGGCTTTGAACACAGTTCCTTTTATTTTCTGACTATTTCATTGATGTCAATCTCTGTATTTGCTGTAAACCAATTTGGATGTCATCCTTAAAATTATTTGAAAATTTCTAAGAATGAAGAATATTTTGAGCATAAAATATTTGGCTCACCAAATCCTAAGACCTGTTTTATATGGAAATATGAAATCTCTTCTATTCCATAGATGCAATAAACTAGAAAGGTAATTCTAGCTTAAAGAAAATAAACATGCACCTTATATCCCTCATGCTACCACCTCATGAGCATGCCAACCTTGGGAACATGACCTGGTTTTCGTTTCGTCTTTTGGCTTTCTTTTGTCTTGGTCATACTTTACACTTTCATTTCCCTTGTATACTCAAACACACTGTGTAGCTTGAATGGATTTGTGAAGCATTTGTTTCCAGTGAACTTATGGCTTAGAGAAAAGTTGAGATTTTGAAGACAATGTAAACTTCTTTAGCCCAGCTTGACAGTTCTATTAAATTTCACATTTAAGAGAAATGATTCGCAAGTTTCCACAGATTCTCAGAATTAGCCTATCTGCTTAGCAGAAAAGGCCACACAGCTTCAGGGTGGCAATTTGCTAGTGGGACTTTTTTTTTTTTTTTCAGTGCAAGTAATAGATTCTTTTTTAATGTACTCAAATTTTATGTTGTGAAAACCGTAAGCACAAGCCACTGTTACTATGGCCACCACCACCTAATAATTACGAAGTTAATTGTGCTGTGAGCTCACAGCTATGAGCTCCTATGAGTGAATGTCACAATGTCACAATCACTTTTCCTGTATTAAATCAAGTGTCATGTAAACAATATGAAATAGTTAACAAACACATATCTATTTTAAACATGAAGAAAGTGAGTTGCCCCACTTTAAGTGACTTGCAAGAGGTCACGGTTATGGCTGTGTTGACCTCTGAACTAGGCTCTTGAGCTCTGAAGTTCACTCTGTGAAAAGACACTATAGAAGGCTTAGTGACTGCTCATTGAGTGAGACAGTGGTTTCCTTGGGTACCTTTTGCTTTTTCACGTTACCACTATATAATATGTATAAATTTCAAGAGAAATACTCATAAATATGTGATAGTACTCAAATTTTCAATCCATATTTCTGATTATTTATCTAAGCAAAGCATAACATTAAGTTCCACATGCCTTATTTGATGCTGTGCTATCTGACTTCTTTTTTTTTTAATTTTTATTTAGCTGTTGATGCACCTTTATTTAATTTATTTATTTATATGCAGTGCTGAGAATCTAACCCAGCGCCTCGCACATGCTAGGCAAGTGCTCTACCACTGAGCCACAACCCCAACCCAGATATGTGACTTCTTGTATAACTTCTGTAATTTCTTGAATTACCTCTTTATAACTAGTGTAAATTTTATAATTCTCTTGTATAACTGCACACTTATGGGTATATACAAGCTTTAGTTTGTCAATAACATGGTATAAGGAAGTATTTTTCATTTATTTCTGTAGTCAAATAACTGATATTCTATTGTTTATTAGTAAATGATTAACTCTGAGCACAAGTTGGACATGATATGTTTACTTCCTAATTGTGTCGAACTTGGTTATCAGATAAAGGACTATAACTCATTTGTTCTAAATATGGGACACGAAACCAAGTATTTATCTTAATTGAAAGAAAGCTACTTGGACAAATCCTTATATATTATACATATTTAGACTGTTGAAAATCTTATATTTTATATGAAGACATTGATTGGTTTCAAACATTGCTAAATAAATTATGATTTCCTCTAGGAAATTACATGACTGTGTTAACAAAAAGCTTTTAAAAATCCTATGCTACTAGTGACTGGGGATATAGCTCAATGGTAAAGTGCTTGTCTAGCAGGCACTCGTAAGGTCTGATCCCCAGCATTACTCAATTTTTAGTAAGGCTGGTAGTTAGATATTATCTGCAGACACCAAAATGAATGTGTCTGCCTTTACCCATTGACGCACAACATCATTTCTAAAGCATTATATGCTCTCTTCTACATCACAGGGGTTAGAAGTCTCTGAACTACATTTCCTAGAGTCCTTTGTTATCTCTGTTCCAGTGTCAGTTCCTCCAATGAGAGACCTGCATGTGAGATATGGGAGGCAGATCAGAAGTGTTGTACAGGCAGAGAAAGGCAGCTGTGTGTGCAGATCGTGGTATAGTGGAGCATTGCAATAACTTCTGAGAACTCCCTCGAAATGTACTGAATGGGTGTTAAAGGCAGCTGTGACCATTGACAAAAATTTCTCTGCAATTTTGGAATGAGTAGTAGCAGAACTGAAAACAAGTTTCAACAGTCACTGATTTTGTTGCTTTTGACACTTTTGGTATTGTGTAAACATCTATTTGTGTTTAATATTTCCTGCTTTCCAATATTGAATTGGTCTCTGATTATCAGATTCAATCCTGACTAATGAAGATATGTTAGAAGGAATTCTAGGAGAAATACATGTGAACCTGGTATTTGATATCAATTTAATGTTGAAAGCAGTGATGATCATACCACTAGACAAAAATTGATTTTTAATTTCTATAATTTAGTGAAAATTGTATTGTGTACTTCTCTGCAACAACATATATATTTATGTGTGTGCATATATAATATAATTTATCATTTTAACTGGGTATATACAACTTTAAACCGTTTTATAAATATACAGACTTCTACGCAGACTACAGTTATTATGATAACTATCTAACCACTTATTGAGTAGAATAAATATTTCTTCTCTTTTGATATACATGTAACTTCTCAATCACACATAGTGAGGGTACAGGTGATTAGGGTCTCTGAAATTAAGTATTACAAAATGAGTAATGATTCTTGACATTACGGGGAGGACTCTTTCATACTGTACACAAGAAGGGGTATGTAGAAAATGACACATTGAGGACTTTACATCTGAAGTTAAAAGCATGTCCAGAAAAACACAAGAGATTTTAAGTCAGCTATAAAATAATCCTTTATCATTTTTGGCCCAGGGACTGACATCCTACCATGACACAAATTAGATTTTTCAGATTGCAAAATTACAACTCCAGTTGAATTTATAGCCTTGGCATGTCTCTGTATGGATATTATGTTATTGATAGGGAAAGAGTGGCACCTGGAAAATTGAAAAGAGGACCATTTGGATGGATTCAGATAAGATCAAGGTACTTAAAATGCCAAAGCCTGTGGAGTGTACTTTCTCATAAATAACCATCACTCCCTATCTGAAAATACTAGAATCCCTTTGCTTAAAGAGTTGTTAATGACCTTAAGGCAGACACCAACTTTTATTTGTGTTCTGAGTCTAATCAAAATAAATATACCTCCTGTTATGTATGCAGCCCTAAGATTAGATATTATTATCATCCAGAATAAAGAGTACAATGATTGAATGGGAAGAAGACAGTATATACATACAGACCCTTGGGGAGAAATGAATAAAAATAGCTTCTAAGATATAGCACAGGAAGAAATGCCAAGTCAAATGTATATGGGTATACTGCTAAGGATGTTGTGTTTAAAATTTAACCCACAAATTGGAGATTGAGTCTAACAGGTGGCACAGCTGGTTAGCTAATTTTAACAGTGGCCTAGGTTACATAAAGTCTGAATCCCAGAATTTTTAAAAACATAATATAGAAATAAATATCCAAAGGGTGAGGAAGGTGGAAACTTTGAAATAGATTTTTCTTATCTGGTTCATGCACTCTTTTCCTTATTATGAATCTCTATTTCCAAGAAGTAGTAAGTAGGACAACTTTCATCAGGAATGTAAAAGTCCTTTGGTCAGATAAACACCAGCATTCATAAAGAACTTTGCCTATATGTCTTCTGTAGCCTGGAAGAAGCCACTATTGAGATGGGGCTCTCCAATTTCATGAGGATGACGAGGAGTCAGATCTCCAGCAGTGGATCATGGCTGTTCTTAAACACTGCAGGCAGGAGGGGCATGGTAATCAAAAGACCCACAGAGCCTCAGAGGAACTAAGAATAGCTTAATCAGTAGGGCTCTTTCCCATGTCCCAGAGATTGAAATATATTGGCAACTTAGTAAAGTCCTAGTTGGAAATTATCATTTAAAATAAACAAAGCAAAACAACACAAGCAAATAAAACTCTAAGGGTCTACTGAACCAGCTCCCTGTGTTCTGCCCAGTAGAAGTTTACCAGGATGCCCTTCTCCCCCAGAGATGAGCTAGCTCAGGAAATCAGAGTGCATTGAACTCTAAACCCAGGTTAGTAATAAGTACTGTAGTCTGTCACCACTTTTCCAAACAGATTTCTGCTGATTATCATGGTAAATAAGTGCTGTGGAAAGAGGAATACCCAGAGCGTACGACTTACTGTATACTATCTGAGTTGAACTAAGCTTTTTAAATTTATTTATTTAATTTATTACTATATTTACTTTTTTTGTTAACTGACCTAAATTCCTAGGCCTTTTTAAAAATTATTTTGTTGGTTCTTTTTAGTTATACAACACAATTGGATTCATTTTGATATAATTTTAAAAGCAGGGAATATATTGATTTACAGTGTTGATCTTGTATCTACTACTTTGCTGAATTCATTTATGAACTCTAGAACTCTTCAGGTGAAGGTTTTTGGATCTTCTAAATATAGGATCATGTCATCAGCAAACAGAAATAATTTCACCTCTTATTTTTCCTATTCATGTCTCTTTAATTTCCTTCTCTTGCCTAATTGCTCTGGCTAGAGTTTCAAGGACTATGTTGAATAGGAGAGATGAAAATCAGCATTCTTCCTCTTTTTAGGGAAAATGCTTTTAGATTTTCTCCATTCAAAATAAGGTTGGCCTTGGGTTTGCTACATATAGCCTTTACAATGTGAGATAAGGCCCTTCTACCCCTAGTTTTTGTAATGTTTTAAACATGAACGGTCCTGTGCTTTGTCAAATCCTCTTCCTGCTTCTATTGAGATAATCATGTGATTCTTGTCTTTATGTTTGTGATGAATTATATGCACTGATTTTTTTATCTGAGAATCACACTTGCATCCCTGACATGAAACCCACTTGATCATCAAGCACTACCTTTTAATGTGTTTTTCTATGCAGTTTGCAATGTTTTATTAGGAATTTTGGCATCTATGTTCATCAAGGACATTGGTCTGAAGTGTTTTTTCCCTAACGTGTCCTTGTCTGATTTTGGTATCAGTGTGATACTGGCTTCATAGAATAAGTTTGGCAGTGTTCTCTCCTTTTCTAATCCATGCAATAATTTGAGGAGGATTAGTATTACTTCCTCAGTAAAGATCTGTTAGAACTTGGTGGAGAATGTGTACTATCCTGGGCTTTTGTTTATTGGAAGTCTTTTGATATCTGCTTCTATTTAATTACTTGAAATTGATCTGTTTACATTTTTTATATCTTCATAATTCAATTGAAGTAGGTCATATTGTCCCTAGGAATTTGTCAATATCTTCAAGATTTTCTAGCTTATTGGAGTCTAAATTTTTCAAAATACTTTCTGATGATCCTCTAGATTTCAGTAGTGTGAATAGTGTCAGTAGTGGTAATAGTTCCTTTTTCATCTCAGATTTTTATAATTTGAGCGTTTTCCCTCTTTCAGTTAGTATGACTAAGGGTTTATCAATTTTTTTAAATAAAGAGAGATTCTGAAAAAGAATCAAATAGAAATTCTAGAAATAAAAGAATCAATAAATTGAATTAAAAATTCAATGGAAAGCATCATTAATAGATTAGCAACTTTGAAGAGAGATTTTCAGGCCTTGAAAACAATGTATATAATCTTAAAAATAAAATCAACCATAAAGAAAATATATTAAGAGATTAGGAACAGAATATTCAAGAAATCTGAGAAACACTGAAAGGCCAAATTTAATATCCATTGGGATAGATGAAGTCTCCAAAGTACAAGCTAAAGAAATGTTCTCTTTCAATGAAATGTCAGAAAATTTTCCAAACCTTAAGAATGAGATGGAAATTCAAATATAAAAGTCATATAAGACTTCAGACATTCCTTAAGAGGTAAACCAAATTTGAATTTCAATTGATTTCTTACCTCAGATGCTAAAAGTCAAGAGATCTTGGAATAATATATACCAAGCTCTGAAAGAAAACGGATCCCAACCAAGAATAGTATACCCAACAAAATTATACTTCATAACTAAAGGTAAAATAAAAAGTCTTTCATGATAAACAAAAGGTAAAACAACTCATAAGTAGAAATCCTCCACTACAAAAAAACACTCAATATGGTATTTCATGAATAGGAAATGAAAAATAAAAATCAAAACCAGCTTAGAGAGGAAGTACATTATAAGAATGGTCAATGAGAACATTTGAAATCAAAATGACAGGAAATAAAAATAAAGTCTCAATAATAACATTGAATGTAAATCGTGTAAATTCTTTAATAAAAAAAAAAAAAACATAGACTAGCAGAATGGATTAAAAAAACAAGACCCAACAATATGCTGTCTCAAGAGACTTACCTCACAGGCAAAGACATCCACAGAACAATGTGAAAAGATGGGGGAAAAAAAAAAACCCATACCATACCAGTCATATGGAGCTCATAAACAAGCAGGAGTTTCTATTCTCATATCAGGTAAAATGGACTTTAAGACAAAATTAATCAGAAGAGAAAAAGTAGGTCACTTCATCAGCAAGATATTTGTGTCCCCCAAAATGGAGTATCTATGTACATCAAGTAAACCCTTCTCAGTATTAGGAATCAAATAGACCACAACATAATAATACTGGGTGATTTTAACATGCCTCTCTTATCACTGGATACAT
Source organism: Sciurus vulgaris (assembly GCF_902686455.1). NCBI lineage: Eukaryota > Metazoa > Chordata > Mammalia > Rodentia > Sciuridae > Sciurus > Sciurus vulgaris. Next base: position 10,945,728 of record NC_136469.1, read on the forward strand.
CATTCAAACAAAGGCTAAGGTTCTAACAAACTAAAAAAATACAAATAATAATTTGAACTTAATAGACATCCATAGAATACTTCATTCATCAACAACTGAATTCATTTTCTTATTAGCAGCACATGGATCCTACTCTAAAATAGATCAAATCTTTGGTCACACAGCAAATCTTAGCAAATACAAAAAACAGAGATAATACCTTGCATTCTATCAAATCATAATGGAGTAAAATTGGAAATCAACAGTAAGATTAAAAAAATAAAAAAACAGAAACCACTCTGACACCTGGAAATTAAATGATACATTTTTAATGATAAATGGATAGAAGAAGTTAGGAGAAATAAAAAAAATTCTAATAAGTATATGAGTAGAGTGATGGAACTTATCATAATTTCTGGGATGGTATAAAGGCAGTTCCAAGAAAAGAGTTCATAGCATTGAGTTCATACATCTAAAGAATAGAAAGTTACCAAATAAATAATCTAACATTACATCTCAATGCCCTAGAAAAAGAACTATAAACCAACCCCTAAATCAGTAGAAGACAGGAAATAAAATCAGAACTGAAATCAATGAAATTGAGATTAAAAAAAAAATACAAAAAATTCAAAACCTAAATTTGGCTTTTTGAAAGGAAACACACTAAGCTTTTTGGCCCCATTACCACTCTGAAAAGACAAAGGCTGTTATCAATAAATCCATGCTGGAAGGCTCTTGGTGCCCTCACTTGGGACCTTTATTGCCATGTTGACTTGCATCAAGATTCATCCACACAGTTTTCATGTTTGAAGGGTCCTGTGGGTAAATCCTACTATGGAAGAAAAGTCATGAACTGTTTCATCTAATCAATTTGAAAAGTGTGTGTGCAGTTACCCAAAATATAAAAGGATAGATGGAAAATAGAAGCTCAGAAGACTAAAATAATTAAAATATTAAACCATTTTCCTTAGTTACTAAAAATGAACTTGAAAATTTTGAGCAAGTTGCAAAAATTGGTTGGGGGGGAATGGGATTAAGCAACACAGACCACAAAAAAATGACCTGTATAAGATTCATTGTCAGAAATCATATGTACACATACATACTATATCCCTAGCTCTGTTCAAAACATTATATTTATTCATAAAAGCAACCTTTGGAGATAGGTTCCTATCATTCTCATTTTACAAAAGAAAACTGAAAGAAAGTAATGTAGCACATGATTAAGTAGTTTTTTCAAAGATAATATAGCCAATAGGAGCTGAAATTGCATCTTGAATTCGATATGCCTGGCTCAAAAGTTTACGTACTTTAATCTTATGGTGTGATTATTTCTTGGAATTTGTGAATTCAATAATCAAGTTTAGCGATCCAAGATGGCGGACTATAGGGTGACTGCAACTCCAGTTGCTCCAGAACCCAGGATTCAAAAAGGGGAGGCATTGAGAGACTCGGACTAAAATAGAACCACAGGGGCCAGATTCTCCAGCCTCGCGGAGCAGGACCCACAGTGAGAGCCTTTCTGCACAGAAGCAGCATGGCCAGCTCTGCCCCACCCTGCTGCCAGCTCCGGCCCACCCGCAGGTTGCTTCAGAGACCAGCACAGGGCGCCAAGGACTTACCCAAGCAGCCCAGCCCCCTCTGGCGGGAAGCACCTTTCTAGGCTATCTTCTTGGGGCAAACTGCCCAGTGAAAGCCTGTCAACACAGAGCCAGCTACAAGTCCCCAAGCCAGTGGAGACCTCTGACCTGCAAGCAGCCTCTGGGACCAGGTCTGGGCAAAAAGAGACCTCTCCAGGTCTCTCTCCCTGGAACCAGTAGTGGGCTAGGGGCAGCGTTCTTCGGAAGCACTGCATTATCAAGTTAATCCAAGACTTTAGGCTACTGAAGGCTGGGAGGTGATACACTGGAAATCTACAGGGACACTATAAGCCAGTAGAGGAAATCTACAATATCATAGAGTCCCACTGACATCTGACCAATATGAGAAAACAAGGGAAGAAAATGTCCCAAACAAACCTAGATACTATATCAATAAAACACAATGACAGCACAGCAGAAGAAATGTCCAAAAGGGAGTTCAGAATGTGCATAATTAAAACAATCAGGGAAGCAAATGAGGAGATGAAAGAACAAATGCAGGCATTAAATGAACGCACCAAACAACAGTTAAAAGAGCAAATACAGGAAGCAAAAGAGCATTTCAATAAAGAATTAGAGATACTGGAAAAAAAAAGCAAACAGAAATCCTTGAAATGAAGGAAACAATAAACCAAGTTAAAAACTCCATAGAAAGCATAACCAATAGATCACCTGGAAGACAGAACCTCAGATATTGAAGACAAAATATTTAATCTTGAAAACCAGGTTGACCAAACAGAGAAGATGATAAGAAATCATGAACAGAATCTACAAGAATTATGGGATATCATGAAAAGGCCAAATTTAAGAATTATTGGGATTGAGCAAGGCTTAGAGAAATAAACCAAAGGAATGAACAATCTATTCAAAGAAATAATACCAGAAAATTTCCAAAATCTGAAGAATGAAATGGAAATCCAAGTACAAGAGGCTTATAGGACTCCAAATATACAAAATTACAACAGACCTACACCAAGGCACATTAGTATGAAAATACCTAACATTCAAAATAAAGACAGAAGTTAAAAGGCTGTGAGAGAAAAGAATCAGATTACATTCAGGGGGAAACCAATAAGAATATCAGCAGATTTTTCAATCCAGACCCTAAAGGCTACAAGGGCCTGGAACAACATTTACCAAGCCCTGAAAGAAAATGGATGCCAACCAAGAATTTTATTCCCAGCAAAACTTACTTTCAGATTTGACGATGAGATAAGATCCTTCCATGATAAACAAAAGCTAAAGGAATTTACAAAAAGAAAGCCAGCATTACAAAACTTTCTCAGCAAAATATTCCATGAGGAAGAGATGAAAAACAACAACGTAAATCAGCAACGGGAGGAACTAGCCTAAAGGAATAGCCAAATAAAGGAGAAACCAAATCATGTCAAAAAACAAAACTGAGTCCAATGACTAGGAATACAAATCATATCACAATAATAACTGTGAATGTTAATGGCCTGAACTCATCGATCAAAAGACATAGACTGGCAGATTGGATTAAAAAGAAAAATGGAACAATATGTTGCCTGCAAGAGACTCATCTCATAGAAAGAGATACCCATAGACTAAAGGTGAAAGGATGGGAAAAAACATACCATGCACATGGACACAGCAAAAAAAGCTGGAGTATCCATCCTCATTTCAGATAATGTGGACTTCAAGCCAAAACTAGTCAGAAGGGATAATGAAGGACATTACATATTGCTTAAGGGAAGCATAAATCAGCAAGACATAACAATCATAAATATCTATGCCCCGAACATTGGCTCATCCATGTACGTCAAACAAATCCTTCTCAATTCCAGAAATCAAATAGACCACAACACAATAATACTAGGTGATTTTAACACACCTCTCTCACTGCTGGATAGATCATCTAAACAAAAATTGAATAAAGAAACCATAGATCTCAATAACACAATCAACAATTTAGACTTAACCGACTTATATAGAATATACCATCCAACAAAGAATGAATACACTTTCTTCTCAGCAGCACATGGAACCTTCTCTATAATAGACCATGTTTTATGCCACAAAGCTACTGTTAGCAAATACAAGAAGATAGAGATACTACCTTGTACTCTATCAGATCATAATGGACTGAAATTAGAAATAAATGACAGAATAAAAAGCAGAAACTTCTCCAATACTTGGAGATTAAATAGTACACTATTATACGATGAATGGATAACAGAAGACAGCAGGAGGGTAATTTAAAAATTCTTAGAAGTAAATGAGAACAAAGACACATCATATCAAAATCTCTGGGACACTATGAAAGCAGTACTTAGAGGAAGATTTATTTCATGGGGCGCATTCAACAAAAGAAGTAGAAATCAACAAATAAACAACTTAACATTACAGCTCAAAATCCTAGAAAAAGAAGAGCAGACCAACACCAAAAGTAGTAGAAGACAGGAAATAGTTAAAATCAGAGCTGAAATCAACGAAATTGAAACAAAAGAAACAATCAAAAAAATTAACAAAATAAATAGTTGGTTCTTTGAAAAAATAAACAAATTGTTAAACCCTTAGCCACACTAACAAAGAGAAAGAGGGAGAAAACTCAAATTACTAAAATTCGGAATGAACAAGGAAATATCACAACAGACATGAGTGAAATACAAAACATAATTAGAAGCTATTTTGAAAATCTATACTCCAACAAAACAGAAAACCTCGAAGACATCAACAAGTTTCTAGAGACATATGAATTACCTAAACTGAACGAGGAGGACATACACAACTTAAATAAATCAATTTCAAGCAATGAAATAGAAGAGGTCATCAAAAGCCTACCCACAAAGAAAAGTCCAGGACTAGATGTGTTCTCAGCCAAGTTCTGCAAATCCTTTAAAGAAGAGCTCATTCCAATACTTGTCAAAGTATTCCATAAAATAGAAGAGGAGGGAACCCTCCCAAACTCATTCTATGAAGCCAATATCACCCTGACACCTAAACCAGACAGAGACACATCGAGGAAAGAAAATTTCAGAGCAATATCCTTAATGAACATCGACGCAAAAATTCTTAACAAAATTTTAGCAAATTGCATACAAAAATATATTAAAAAGATAGTGCACCACGATCAAGTCAGTTTTATCCCAGGGATGCAAGGTTGGTTCAACATCCCGAAATCAATAAATGTCGTTCATCATATCAACAGACTAAAAGTTAAGAATCACATGATTATTTCAATAGATGCAGAAAAAGCATTCGATAAAATACAGCATCTCTTCATGCTCAAAACACTAGATAAAATTGGGGTAGTGGGATCATTCCTTAACACTGTAAAGGCCATCTACGCTAAGCCCATGGGAATATCATTCTAAATGGTGAAAAACTGAAAGCATTCCCCCTAAAAATTGGAACAAGGCAGGGATGCCCTCTTTCACCACTTCTATTCAACATTGTTCTTGAGACTCTAGTCAGAACAATTAGACAAACCAAAGAAATTAAAGGGATACAAATTGGAAAAGAGGAACTCAAACTATCCCTGTTCGCTGATGACATGATTATATATTTAGAGGAACCTGGAAATTTCACCAGAAAACTCTTAGAACTCATAAATGAATTGAGTAAAGTAGCAGGTTGCAAGATCAATGCTCATAAATCCAATGCATTTTTATAGGTAAGTGATGAATCTTCAGAAAGAGAAATTAGGAAAACTACCCCATTCACAATAGCATCAAAAAAAAAAAAAAATACTTGGGAATCAATCTCACAAAAGAGGTGAAAGACCTCTACAATGAGAACTACAGAACACTAAAGAAGGAAATTAAAGAAAACCTTAGAAGATGGAAAGATCTCCCATTTTCATGGATAGGCAGTATTAATATTGTCAAAATGGCCATACTACCAAAAGTGCTATATAGATTCAATGCAATTCCAATTAAAATCCCAATGATGTACCTTACAGAAAGAGAGCAAGCAATTATGAAATTTATCTGGAAGAATAAGAAACCTAGAATAGCTAAAACAATCCTCAATAGAAAGAGCGAAGCAGGGGGTATCGCAATACCAGATCTTCAACTCTATTACAAAGCAATAGTAACAAAAACAGCATGGTATTGGTACCAAAATAGACAGGTAGATCAATGGTGCAGAATAGAGGACATGGACACAAACCCAAATAAATACAATTTTCTCATACTAGACAAAGGTGCCAAAAATATGCAATGGAGAAAAGATAGCCTCTTCAACAAATGGTGCTGGGAAAACTGGAAAACCATATGCAGCAGAATGAAATTAAACCCCTATCTCTCACCCTGCACAAAACTCAACTCACAATGGATCAAGGACCTCGGAATCAGACCAGAGACCCTGCGTCTTATAGAAGAAAAAGTAGGTCCAAACCTTCAACATGTTGGCTTAGGAGCAGACTTCCTTAACAGGACTCCCATAGCCCAAGAAATAAAAGCAAGAATCAACAACTGGGATAGATTCTAACTAAAAATCTTTCTCTCAGCAAAGGAAACTATGAGTAATGTGAAGAGAGAGCCTACAGAGTGGGAGAATATCTTTGCCACTCATACTTCAGATAGAGCGCTAATATCCCGAATCTATAAAGAACTCAAAAAACTCTACACCAAGAATACAAATAATCCAATCAACAAATGGGCTAAGGAAATGGACACACTTCACAGAAGAAGATGTACAAGCAATCAACAGATATATGAAAAAATGTTCAACATCTCTAGTAATAAGAGAAATGCAAATCAAAACTACCCTAAGATTTCATCTCACCCCAATTAGAATGGCGATTATCAAGAACATAAGCAACAGTAGGTGTTGGCGAGGATGTGGGGAAAAGGTACACTCATACATTGCTGGTGGGGTTGCAAATTAGTGCAGCCACTCTGGAAAGCAGTATGGAGATTCCTCAGAAAGTTTGGAATGGACCCAGCACTTGACCCAGCTATCCCACTCCTTGGCCTATACCCAAAGGACTTAAAATCAGCATACTACAGAGATACAGGCACATCAATGTTCATAGCTGCTCAATTCACCATAGCCAGAGTGTGGAACCAACCTAGATGCCCTTCAGTTGATGAATGGATAAAGAAACTGTGGCATATATATACAATGGAATATTACTCTGCCATGAAGAATGATAAAATAATGGCATTTGCAGGGAAATGGTTGAAATTGGAGGATATCATGCTAAGTGAGATAAACCAATCTCAAAAAACTAAAGGACGAATGATCTCGCTAATAAGTGGATGAGGACATATAATGGGGGGTAGGAGGGGTTAGCGTTAGGGCTAGTGTTAGGTTTAGAGTTAGGGATAAGGAGGGTGGTAAGAATGGAGGAAGGAAGGACTGTATAGAGGGAAAAGAGGGGTGGGAGGGGTGGGGGGAAGGGAAAAAATAGAAAAAAAAAAAGAAAAATAATCAAGTTTGCTTAAAATAATTTATGAAATCCAGATACATAGTTACTTATCATGAGCAAGTATATTAATTTCACCCCAAAATGCTTCAAAACGAATATATGTTTAAAAAGGAAAATGAATAAAATAGTCCTTAAAATGGTAATGACAAATGCATCTCCATTATACCAAGTAGAAAAAAACAAGAACATCTGTGCTTCCAATTATTTGCACATTATCATTGTGCTGGATATGTTAAAAACACACTAAGGTGATGCAAACCATAGAAATTTTCATACATATATGAAACATGCAAACAAATACTTCTCAACTGAAAGATTATGTCCTGATACACTCATCTTAAACTATAGGTTTCATAAGTTGAAAATGCAATCTAACTAACTTAATGTTCCATCTTAGAACAAAGAATACCATGGAGCTTTGGTTGCTTATCCCGAGATTCTGTGAATTACTGGGAGATGCAGCTCACTGACACGCCCAGAATCTGAGAAGGTGTCATTCAGTACATTGCTAGCTGGGGAAAGTATCAATATTCAAAATTTGAAATATGTTTTCTACTGAATGACATCACTTTTGTATCATTGAACCATTGCAGAGTTGAAATACCAAAAGACAAACCTTCGTAAATTGGGGGCCATATTGATATGATTTATATTCTCTCTCTCTGCCTCTCTTTTTATATACCTGTGTGTGTGTGTATTATATATGTGAGGCTATTTCTGCCTCACTCCCATTTTCGTCTTCACGCTTACCAGATGAGTATTTTAGAGTGCTTCCATGGTTGTATCATGATAATGAGTTGAGCCATGAATAGTTTTAGAGCCTAAGTGGATCATATTTACATATGAGATCATACAGTCCAGATGCCGTTCCCATTGTCATGGAAAGAAGACCTTCTCTTCACGCTCATGAAATCATAGTTAAAATAGCATTACGCCAATGAATGGAGAACAACCCGGGGTAGAACAATACATGGTTTAATCTATTTGGGGGGAACAAGAACTGGGAAAGCATTTGGAGGTATTTATGTAGCTGAACTCATGATCAAACTAAAAACAATGGTGAATTTTGAATAAATAAGCTATGTAAAAGTAGAAAAGGAAATGATTTAGTCTCTGTGGTAACTAAAGGGGAATGTATTGAAACAGAATACTCCAGAATTTTGTGGGTTCTGTAGACCTGTACAAGATCATTAAGTTTAATATTCATGACTTTTTAAAGTATAAATGTTTTAAGCCTTTGTCTAAATTTGTCCCAGAGAAATACATGTAGTTACTGATGCCATGGTAATGTTGAGTTTCCTAGAACATTCTCTAGAACAAGGAAAAATGATTTTCTCTTTTTATTAAGCTACTCAGACGATGGTATTTTGTTACAGCAGCACAACTGGATGAAGACAATAAGATATGTAAAACATATTTTGATTTTCCATTAAAGGCAGAGTTAAAAAGTTTAAAACTTGATTGATGGATTTATCTGCAACATAAACCTAATAGTTTGGTTGGAGTCTCACCGTATGCAGCTTTTTTGAGGTTCTTGGTCCAAAAACAAAATTTAGTTGCATCATTAAACACAGGTCAGAAACCCATGACTTGGCCTTCTCCATGGTCACACATTGGACCTGTGGAGTTGGAACCATCTCATTATCATAATCACGACTTAGACAAACATTTTACCTTCTTCTGCAGTTGTCTAGTCCATCCTTTATTTCTGAATTGAAATCTATCATGACTTCTTCTGTGAAATATTTTCCCTCCTTTAAATATGATGTAGGTTTCCCCACATCTAAGCTGTCTGCCCTTCTCTTGCTCAGGTCAGGTTAGTCTAGGTTTTTCCCCAGTTTGGAGTATGCACCACGAGCTAGCATTTCATAAGGTCCTAAGGTCTACTGTGAGGGAGACAGAAACTAAAGACTAGCACCTACCTGAGAATGAGATAGAGGGATAGATCATACATACATAAAAACATATATACATAGATACATACATCATACATACATACATACATACATATGTAGTCAGACACATACATAGATGATAGATACATATATACATAGATACTTAGATACATAGACACATAGAAAGAAAACTGATAGATAAATAGAAATGTAAACACTGCACAAATACACACACAAATATATAAAGAGATATATACAATCTGGAAATTCTTTTACACAAAGAAGCTTTCTTTTCCCTGTCCATCTTGGGAACACTGCTATTTCTCCTGCTAAGTGCAACTTTCTCCATATTGATCTATACTCACTGTGGTTATTTTATTCATCATATGAGCAGTAAAGTTTAATATACTAAATGAAAAGTGATGTAATAAGAGATAACATTCATAGTTTCCCAATCTCTTTTGCTAAATGAGTGATTTTTGAGTATATTCTAGATGATACAGTACATAAACTTTATTTTAAAACTGCAACTGTGTAACTTTTTAAGTATATATTGGGTATGTAGAGAGTATATTCTACATTTTATTTTAGTGTAGAACAGTATTTCATTATATTATAATGCCAGGTTATGTCATAGTGTAGTATAGTTTAGGTCAGTGTAAAATAGTATTGTAAGGTGAGTTTCCACAAGTTAATTTATTAAGATCACAGATCTTCTAGGTTACAAAGTGTGGTTGAGAAAGTTCATTGCTCAGCCATGAAGGTCAGTCAAAGTTGAAATTTAACCAATGGTTCTTTTGCTCAGACTTATTGGTGGCTTAGTGATGGCTCCACATTACCACAAGATACTCTTGATTGTTAGAGAAAATCTTACAGGCTAAGAAACTCATATATTATATTGTAAGATTTGTGCTATGGTGAAATTTTTGGTTGATCACTTGTCAAAAGTGTAAAGCATGACTGGGTGATTTTGGCATAAGGAATGTGAAATTTGGCTTCATACTTTTGTAGTTTTTTTATTATTTGGCTGGTGGATTGGCTTTAGTTTGGGGCATATATGCTTTCCTCCCCACACTTTTTATTCATGCATTATTCATGCATTATGATTTGTTGCTGCATTTCAGTACGTGGACATCACACAATATAACAATGTAATTTCGCCTATATCATTCCCCAGTACTTCCCCGTCCTTCCCTTCCACCCATCCCCTGGTCCTCTTTCTCTATTCTAGTGATAGTGACCTCCTTTTACTTTTCTTGGGATCAACCCTGCCCCCCCCCCACACACACACATTACTTTGCCTTTTTTACTCTCTAGTTTCCACATATAAGAGAAAATCTACAAGCTTGACCCTCTGAGTTTGGCTTATTTTGCTTTACATAGTATTCTCAAGTTCCATCCATTTTCCCAGAATTGACATAATTTCATTCTTCTTTATGGCAGAATAAAACTCCAATATATATATTTATATTCCAATATATATATTACATTTATATTACATATATATATATTACATTTCCTTTACATATATATATATTACATTTACATTTCCTTTACATATATATATATATATATATATATTACATTTCCTTTATTCATTCATCTTTTGACAGATACCCGGCTGGCTCCACAGTTCTGCTATTGTGAACTGTGCTGCTATAAACACAGAATGCTTGTACCACAGTAGTAGGATGACTATAAATCTTTAGGCTAAATGCCAAGGAGTGATGTAGCTGGGTCGTATGGTGGTTCCATATCTAGTCCTCTGAGGAACTGCCCTAGTGGTTGTATTAATTTCCAATCCCACCAGCAGTATAAAAGTGGGGAATATATGTTTTTGTTATACCTACTGATGTAATCTATATTTTCCAATCTCCAACTCATTTATTAAAATCATGTGGAAAGTTTATTTGAAATTCATCCTTCTTTATTTCCTGTGAAACTTCTGGCTCAGTGGATTTGAATGTGAGATTCAGGATTCTGAATTTTTAACAAGCATTCCCACATACTTTTGATGCAGTTTGATACATACTGTCTTGAGAAACACCTCGATTGAGTTTTGATGTAAATGATGCAGTATTTACTCTGTGGCACACTGTTCTAGAATTCCTACTCATTATAATAAAACACTTCAATCACCACCGACAAGTAGTCCACTCATTGGTGGAATTTTAAAAAATGTGACTATAGGTGCCATTTTGAAACAGAGATTCCTTAGCTACTATTTTCCCATCCTATGAATGTTAGGATTATGTTTTTTCATTTATATGGTGCATCAATTCTTATTGTTCTCTCCAAGTAAACTATTGATTACTAAGGAGCAAAGCTTCAAACCCAACTTAACTCTTGAAAAGGGGTGAGGCAATCATATTATTAAGTCTCTACAATATCTGTTAATTAGATTGGCTCTAAAATACACATAAGCATGCAATCTATAAAATCCTACAAAGTCAAATTAAAACCAATATACTTGGTGACAGATTTTTCCCTGTTTATTCCAGAATTATGTAGAGAAATTATTTCTCCATTTTCTTTCTGATATTTTAGAAATATAAGATTATAAGATTCACTAACAAGAAGATTTTAAAGACTACTTATATTTTATAGATTACTTATATTGTATATTTTACTGTTATAGTGTTTCTTAGGAGTTATATTCATAGATTTGTCTATATGCCATAGATATTCTCCTTGGTAAGTGAACAACTGTTTCTTCTGTTAGAAACAACACTAGTTTGCTCATTTTCAGTATAAAAGCAGCTCTAGCAGTTTACCATTGAGACATTCAATTTTAATTGAATTTTTTCCTCATACATTTTCAGGTAACCCAATGATATTCTGTAAGCATCCAATTTAATAGTGAGCAGGGTGACTGCACATATACAATATTTATTATATTCTAAGTTATACTAGCAGACACTGTTTCTTATTTACTCTTCTCCATATTTAGGCAATAAAATCCACTATGTTGCTGTGGTAGCCCACAATATCATAAGAGGATTCTTAATGATTAATCCTCACCATGTAACCTGATTATCATAATGGAGCCACTATTGAGTATACATATGGTGGCTTGTCACAAATTCTAATAAGGCAGAAAATAAAGCACATAATTGATTATTTGGTTATCTGAGCAATGAGAAATATATTAAATAATATACAACATACAATACAGAATTCTTTTAAATAATGCATAATTATCAGAAGGTATTTTGTGTATTTTTATAATAAAAGGTGAGTCACTTTATAGTGCTATTTATTAATTCATGAGACATGAAAAACAAAGTTACTGTATATTCTTACACCTATGAATTATAAAATATCTATTTCTATACAATATGTGAAAACATAAAGTGCTAAATATATAATATGTGTAGACATATAGTGCTAAATATGTAACATGTGAAAACAAATAGTGCTAAATTATGTGCTTTTTCTTGCAATTGCAATATAACTATAAGGGTTAGTTGTGATATAAGATATGAAAATATCTTAGATTTTCTAATGGCCACTCTAAGACTTATAGCTATTATTTATGTATAAGAAGGCAATTTAAAGAATAGCAAGAAATAAGTGATGGTTGTCATTGGCATAATAGGACCTCATAAATAAAAAACTTGATTGCTTACCATTACATGAAGATAAACAAATGAACGAACCCATTTCTTTTATCACGGAATATGAAATGAAGTAGAATAGATAATTGTCCTATCATAAGTTAATTTAAAAAAATCTGTATTCTGGCTCCTTTCTGTGCTCAGACTGAGGTAGGTGCTGTGGACAATGATTCATGAAGAGATGTGCTTATTCAGCCTGTAATCTGATGGAAGAAAAACAGAACTAAATAACTAAGTTTGCTGAGTAAGTACAGTGACAGGGTATTTCCAGGGAGCAAGTGGAAGCATCCAGTGCTGGAGCAGGTGTCTCTTCAACGAATTTGGAGGGGGAAGTTGGAACCTGATTAAAATTGTGGAAAATAGGCTAGGATTTCTTTCTCTCTCTCTCCTTTCTAAAAAACTTCTCATAGAAGTGTGAACTTGTTGAAAGCTTTTAAGCAGATGCCTAACATGGATATATTTTTATTCTGATAAATAACTGTGTATGAAGTACTCACAGTGAATCAGAAAGTCATTTAGAGATCTCTACAATAAGACATTCAACATACACCCAACATGGGCCTTCTTGGTGTTTGATATGCTATCCTGTGCACAATGCTGAAAATAAAACATATGGTACATTCACTCATGTAGCTTAATAACTGTGCAAAATAACTTACGCAAAATAAAAACATGACTATATGGGTCTGGGCTCTATCACTAAGTATTAGCCAAACATTGTCTCTGCTATCCCCCACCTCTCCAGCTGATGTTTTTCCTTCCATCTATTCACACTAAAGAGTATAAAACAAGGTCAGAACTAATCACAGATTTCTAAAACATAAAGCTGACTTTTGTTTGTTTTTGTTTTGGAGAGATTAGATGAACCAACATCTCCAGAAAGAGAAGAAAAATAGAAACAGAAACAAATTTTTGACAAAAAGGCAAAGGGAGAATAGTTTGGTATCTACACCTTGAAGGGCAAATTATATGTATGCATTTTCTATTTTTTTAAATACAGAGCGAAAATCACTATAAAGGAAAATAAAAATTGTGTGCAAACTTGAGTGGAGCACATTATCATGTATACTGAAGAGTTAAGAAACGGTCGTTGAAACAAGAACATCCAATTGAGAGAATGAAGAACTTTGAGGGGCAGAAAGGAAATCATGAGGCACTTCTCTGACATTAGAAAATATACAGTAGGTCTAAGAAACTGAAATAAGGTTGAAGTGTTTGGTAGATAGTGAACCAATGGAAGAGACAAATGGAGGTTTGAGAATTATATAAGGGTTGGTTCGAACTTGGAATTTTACTCTAAGTGCAATGGTCAAGAACTATAAAGATTTACCAAGCAAACCTACTTCAGTTTCATGAATGTTGGCAAAATAAATGAAGCTCCTGGGTCTGAGATAAGAGACTATAACTTTCAGCACAGCAGGCAGTATCTGCTTCATGCTTGTGTTGATTTTTCTTTCCTCCCAAGTTCCTTGGGGCAAAGCAGAAGCAAACCCTGAGGATGTCCCCCACACCATGAATTTGTGTCACAGTGAAGGAACTCCAAGTTTAGGAAACCCTGCCTTTATCAAAGAGACTGCTTATCAACTCACTTCTGTGATCAGTGAGATTGTTTTCATCCTTGACACAAAATGAATCTTCCCTCTCCCCTAGAGGAAGATACTCTCTTTATTCTTCATGGCAATTTTGTGTATGTATATCCATGGGAAGATAATGAGAAATAAGAGGTGAAAAACCATCTGTAGAAAATGTCATGGGAAGTGTCTCTCGACACATTGCAAGCTACTTTAATTAATGGATTTGTAAGAGGACAGTGAGAAAGGGGGGGGGGGCGGCGAGAGATTGAGAAAGAGCGAGAGATGTAGGTAGGCAAGGGCTCGTGTCCTCTGTAAAAGGGTCTTGCAGCAGATTGATTGCTGGGGTGGTGAGGGCAGAGGACAGTTTGGATGCTCTTTGGAGCTCCAGGTGCGTGGGATGTGCCTGCTGCAGTTTAACCAAGGAAGACGTCCGCTACATCAAGGTGGAGACTTAGCAGGCCTGTGGCTGTACATCATTCATCTGAGCTGGAGAACTTGGAGAAGGTAGTAAAATTGACTTAGAAAGAGATCACAGGAAGAAAGGCAGATAGACAGGATGTGAGTGTGAGGAGTGGGCACTCAGGGCACCAATTGTAATAACAGAACAATTCCGAAGTTTTACCTGCACATTCTTTACTCAGTGCCACTTAACACAAAAAAATATATGAGCTTTCAGGTAGACCAGTTGGCTCTTCAAAAATCATCTTGTGTAATTGAGAATTATAATTTGTTGAACTTCCCTCCCACTCATCAAATGTTCCTTTTCAATTTTCTCTTTTATGTCTGTTACTTACAATAGGCAATCTTTAAAATTGCATAGGTGGTTTAAAATGAAATATGGGGACATGGAAACAAGTACAAATAATTCAAATAGAAGAAATTATACTTGCAGAAAGATGTTTCCAGAGATTATTTGAGTTACAATTGCCAAAATCTGAGTATCCTATTAAGTATTGCCTTAGTAGACTTTGTGGTATATGTGTGTATTTACATACATATACTTCTTATATATATATATATATATATATATCCTCTGAAATAAATATATATATTTATATATACTTAAATATATATATATATATCTCAAAGATATGCCATTGGATATTCTACAATGTTTACCTAGATAAGCATAATTTCGTCCTTAGTTCTAAGTAACTTACTACATTCTTTAAGGCCAAATAAAATCTCAATATGCCCCAAAGTGTGGAATTAAACCATGTCAAAAGCTTTAAGAAAATTTTTAGCATAGACTAGTGAGCTTGTCACATCCTATTCATAATGCAGGAAGATTAAATTGTGTATTATCATCTAATGGGGAAAAAAGAAGGAGAAAGACAAAGTTTAAAATAGAATGGTATCTCATTATTCTTGTGTTTCCTTGACTCTTGTTCCTCCAGGACATCTGAAGATATTTAGCTGCATTGTTCTCAGAGAAGCTCATGAATATTTCAGTTCCAAATGGTTGAGTGTTCTTTCTGCTAGTCCATTTAAATTGCAGCAAAATTTGTTTTTTGTGTGTTGCTGGGGAACTTGGTGATTTAGGGTTCTTACCTTTTTTTTTTAAATGAAACAATAGACTGCACTAGGATGGTTATGTTTGTTTAAGATTGCCCCAAAATGGGTATATTGCATGTTTTCTTTAATAATGAACTAGTAATTTTAATAATCATATGGAATAATAGGGCTCAAACTTTCAGAGCATTGTTGCTTATGAAAGGAGTCTTACATCAGCCATTCCTTATTTTCTTCTGCAAGATGTTCCCTTTGTGTCTCTTCACATAAGTCTTTTGAAATGACTCAGAGTATATGGAGTGTGCCCTCCTAATTGCACTTACTTGCAGTTTTATATGAAATAATCACACACAGAGGTGGCCTCCAAGTGCAGGTTTTCTGAAGTTGATAAAGTTTGATCTGACAGGAATTAATATAATAAATGCATGCAGCACATTTTTATACAAAAATTCTGATTCTCATTTCTCTCTATACAATTAATATGGAATAAAAGGGAAAAGACATTATGGTTCCATGTTTGTATATCCAGAATATTGCAGAACTAAATTAAATCTTCTGAGCTTTATTAAAAACCAATCACTTTGGTGTACATTTTATGTCCAGAATCAAATACATAACCAAATGTCTCTTATTTTCAAACATGACAGTTTTAAATATGAAGGAGAAAAAAATTAAATATTGACAAAATTACATCTTAAATTGGGGCCATGAAATATGTACACACACACACACACACACACACACACACACACGATTTTGGTGGTTCTACAATTAAGTTTTACTCTGAACATAGTGATGTTCTGTGACTCAACCACATGATCACCAAGATGTTGCTGAAATGACATGACAACCAGTTACTTAAGGTTCAAAGAAATGCTATTACCTTGTCTTATTTCAAGAAAACTATGTGAAAATGTTGTCCTCCAGTTATAAAATTAAGCAAATAACTTTATAACAGTTTTGCAAGTATCATTTCTTACAAGGATACAAAAGATAAGAATCAGTAATACATTTTATTTAATACAGTAAATATATATTTATGTATATATTTATATATACATAAATATAAATATATTTATATATACATAAATATATATGTCAAAAGAGAACACTGAGACTAAGACAAAACTCTTTCTGGGGAAAAATAGAAAAAAAAAACTTGTTGGCTGTATGAGATTTCCTTTGGTCTGTTTTCTGAACTTGGGTTTTTTTCAGAGACCATGGAACATGTGTTGATAGAGACTTGTTATCAGTGGTTGATGCAGTATAAAAATCATTTACTACCGTAGGATACATGAGATGAACAACATTTCCTGATGCGTGAGAGACATGCATCTCAAACGAACCCCTTCATTTAAGTAGCAATGCTAGGGGTGTTAGAGAGAGAAAAGTTTAGAATCTTGCATAACTTTAATGGATTCAATAATTGGTCCTTCTGGGAGTTTTCATGTATGAATTTTAAATCTGTACAATTGCTAGAAAAAAAGGCAACATCACCAATTTATTTTCTAATTAATTTTGGCTACCATGTTTCATAAAATCTAAAATTCTACAGAAGGCATGGAATCAAGAATATAAGATCACCTGAACACACAAACCCCCACACACAATGATCAACATGCCCTGTGTAAAATAAGAACTTATAATTTATATCTGACAATGTTTACATAAAATTAGAAAATACATTTTGAGAACTCAATATACCAAATATTTAAATAGATTCATGTGAAATACGGTATTAAATTATAACACTGATATGAAAGAATTGCAAAAAAATAATAAAATGAAAGTTTTCAGGCTTTTTGGAATCTATTGAAAGACACCAAAACTAAGGATGATGATACATCTGCATAGGAGAAATATGCAGCTATGGTTAAGACCTACATTCTGTAAATATGGGAAAGATGATGTGTTTCCTATCGCAGATGCTCATTTTATGGTTCTCCTATGATTCCCTATTCCAAAGACATTTTTTCCCAACTTGGTAATTTATCTTTAGTGAGAAAAATAGGTTGACTGACATAATTCAAATAATCTTATTATACTGGGAAGTTTTCCCTGATTTGATTTCCTGGATGATGCATATGTAAGTTTCAATGACAAATCCATCTGAATATTGAGAAAAATGCATAATTACTAAATTTTCAGGTCTGCTTTTCAATGCATATATATATATGTATATATGTATATACACACACCCTTAATTAAAGAACAATATTATCTTACCCCACCTAAAATGGCTTAATAATCGTGGAATAATTTGTATTATCACGGCTGAGAGGGAAAAAAAGACCATCCACTTTTAACATCTGCATGAAAAAACTGACTCTTCCAGGGACAGTTTTTGCCTGCAGAGGCTTAGCCAGAGACGTGTGAAAGAGCACGAGCGAGAGTTCTTTACCGGCAATCACATCCGACGTCTCTGAAGTGTCCAGGCATGTGTGTAGGAAGAATATCATTCTGTCCTCATTTCCTTTGCTAGCACCAACAGCAGGCTGCTGATTTTCAGATAATTATGATTTCATGATGAAGGAAACAGACATTTTTTCTTTTCTTTTCTTTTTTTTTTAAAGAAAATGGAATAAAGGTGCTAGCAAAGTCTGGAAGGACCCGTAATGTGGTGTGACTGCTCTCAGGAGCTCAGCTAGCTGAAATCAAACATCCTGGCTACTAACAAAACTGGCATAGTGAAAAAATGTGGAGGGAGGCCTGGAAGGGTGTGCTGAAGTGTCTGATTCCGTGCGTGGCTGCTTTGCTCTGGGGACGGATCGGGTAACCTGTCTGAAGTCAGTTGCACGCAGTTTTGTCACCAGGACACCCAATGCTTCATGGTTTAAAGGTGGTTTCATAGAGTGGATGACATTCAATCTTTATAATATACCACGTGATATTATCATTCCACGAAAGAAGCCAAAACAGCAGAGTTGAAATGACGGTAGAGCGACTTACGTGGAAGATCTGGGGCCAGAGTTAGATCTTCCATTCAAGTAATGCAGTATTTCTTGCAGCTCGGCTTTGAATGTAAATTAGAAAGGTTTTATTTATTAATGTTTCGATATATAGCCAAAAGTGAATTATTTAAACATTCTCTGTAGTGTATGTAAAAAAGAATTATGGAGACCCATATTTAATTAAGAACAACTTAATAGTAAATACTATTAGGAAAATAATAGACAATACTAAATATTAAATGTTAAAGAGAGACATTGTTATTTGAGAAGATAATTGAAATTATAAATAATAATGGGAAGATTAAACTCGTTAAAGGAATAGTTTTAGGAGGTGGGGCAGTAAGTGTTGATGGGGAATAGGCTGTTGAAGTTTGGTTATTGGAGCAATGACTTCTAAAAAAAGTTATTATAGCAATTTATCCACATGGTTATAAAAATCAAAGCACTATGGAAAAGTACCAAATGTAAAGTTTGCAAAATCACAAGTAATTCTGTAGAGGTAACCACTTTGGGCCCTATTTCTATTTAGCTATTCCAATCTGTTCTTTATAACTGGAAACAATACATTTATACCCCAGGGTGATATTTAATATTCCTAACAACCAGCATAGCACAAATGCATCCCCATCTGAGTGAAGGTTCACTAGTCCTGAAGTCATGCCAATATGTGTCTCCTGAGTATAAGCTCTGTTTGTATCTCAGTTGCTTAATTTATCAAATGAAAGCATTATCTAGAAATTCCCATCAAAAAACGTAAGCAATTTAGCTCATGAGAGGACTTTCCCCCTCACCTATGCTCCCTTCAGTTTACCTATAAGCTTTTGTAGGTTAATTTTAAATTTTATTGTGCTTTTCTCCATAACTGAATATGTAAGTCAATATTTTAGGAATGCCAGGAAATAAGTCTATTCTCTATTCTCTGATCTCTCTGCCTTGCAGTTTCTTTATTATTTATCTTAAGTTTTCTGAAGCCACGTTTTGCATTCACCTTTTCTTTCATGGATTAAATCAGCTACCACGATGTCTTCCTTATCTCTTGTGTTTTCAGAGAATTTTGTTTTGTAAGTATAGATGCTCTGTTCTTTGTTCTATATTACGCAATATGGTGGTATTTATATGACAGATATTTCCCGTGAATTGAATACTTTATCATTATAAAACACCCTTCTGTGAGAGTTTTTAGGGATCCTGGATAAAAACCTGGATTGTAGTAAAATTGCAATGCCTTGTAGTAAAATTGTTAAATGCCTTTAACATTTGCTTTGACTTTTATGAATCTTTTACTTGAAATGGGTCTTGTACTAATAAAACTTGATATGTATTATGCTTCCATTCTCAGAAGGTAGAGTAGATGTATTCTCATCCTTACAATTAAGTATGACTAAAAACCCTTCAAAATATATATATGTAAAATACATATAGGAACACTAGCAATGGTGGAATGAAGATTAGTTCAGAAATTTAGAATTCAAGGAAGTGCATGGTTGTGTTACTCGGTTTTCTTAATGACTCAAGTACCCTAGACTTGGAGCTCAGTATGCCAGAAAACTAGGCATTCCAACAGGAACAGACAGAGGAAAAAGCCTTCTCCAACTCCTCCTAAATACTCTCAAATTTTTGGCAAAGGCCTAAGAAAACAGGAGACTTAGGCAGAAAATTTTCAGACAGTAACCACTGAAACCACAGTAAACAGCAAAAATAACTATGGTCTAACTTCTGCTCACAGTAACTTAGAATGAGTAAGGAGGGTAGACTTCCTGCCAGGCTTCATGAGTTACCCCAACCTCTCCCTGACTCCTGTGGAGACTAGGCCCAGGGATGAGACTTTTATCTCCATTACTCTCCTGTAGTGTCCTTGGAGATCATTGAGAACTGGTCTTTCATCTCCACGTTCTATAACGAAGTTCCGGTACCCATCCTTCCTTACTAAGGTCACAACACAGAGAACCTAATGAGTTATTGCCCAACAATAAGGGAGCAACACCCCTCTTATCCCTGAAGGCCATCATGTTGGGAACATAATGGGGCAAAACAATCCCTCTCATCCAAGGCGATGCATGTGCAATGTATGTGCTGGTTTCGTAGAGAGCTGGCAATCCTGCCTTCTCAGGAACTAACTCGAAGTGTCTACCTGCTTTGTTAGTCAGTTGAGCATCAGTGCTTACCACACAATGTAACAGTATTAACAAGATAATGGTCTTCCTCTGCTGGAATTGCATTGGAGGAAAATAGCTAAACAGAAGATCTAAACACTATCCAGAATTTGATAAGGTGATCCTCCAAACGTCGAGGTAAAAGGAGACAGCTGCATGTTCATATTTATTGCAGCCACTGTTCACAAAAGCCAAGATATAACAATAGTCTAGGTGACCACGAACAAAGAAAATGTTGCATGCACAGACATACACATATAGATGTTCACATATATTTTATATGTACACAAAGAGTTATTATTCAGTCATAAAAAAACAAATGAAATAGTGTCACTTGAAGCAACATGTATGGAAGTGGAAGTCATCATGGTAAGTAACATAAATCTGATGCAGAAGATAAGTATCAAATATTCTCTTTCAAATGTATAAGATAAAAAGTAAAAAAATAAGTTGGCCTGAAAGTAAAAGAGGGCTTAACAGGAATTAGAAAGGGTAGGACTTGAAGATTGAAAGGGGGATAAAGGCAAAGGAAGGGTGGACGGACATGATCAATTCACCATGTGTGCACATATTAATCTGTGCAATAAAAATAAACAAGTATATAAATAATGTATGTTTGCAGGAGAAGAAAAATGTTCAGATATTACAGCTACTTTTGTTTTAAAGGAATAATACTATTTCTCAAATGTCAAACTGGGAAAAGGAGCAGAAGCAAGAACAGAAGGAAAGATGAAAAAGAAAGAAAGAAAGAAGGGAGGGAGGGAGGGAGGAAGGAAGGAAGAAAAAGGAAAGAAGAGAAAGGGAGAAAGGAAGAATCAAGGAAAGGGAAAGAAGGAAAAAACGAATGAATAAATTGATCTACAAAGAAATTTCCATCGTAATTACAGAGACACAAATTGATAACAAAATATTAACAAAATTTATCAATGTATAAAAGAACCTATAAACTGTGACTCCTGAGCGAGGTTGGCTCATTTTTTTAAAACTAGTCTATTCAGCACACCATATTGACAGTATAAAGAAGAAAATATTACACGAACACATCAATCGTGGAAAAATTATTTGATATGATTCAACACCAATTTGTGAAACTTTTAGAAAAAAATGGCGGGGATGTTCTTCATCTTGATTAAGAACCTTGACTTAAGGCCTTCAATCAAAGCTGTTTTCAGTGCTCAAAGAGTGCTTTCTTCCTAAGGAGAAGCAACAAAGAAGTCCACTTTTACTTTCATTTAGTATATTTCTGGAAGTTCTAGACAATGCAATAAGGTGCAATAAAAGAAACAAAAGGGCAAACAAAACTGATCAGACAGAAAGAAATAAAACCGCACCTCTTTGCAGCTGGTATCATTATTATGTGGAAAACACTAACTATTACTCTCCCTCTCTCTTTGGTGCTGAAAATTGAGTCCAGGGTCTCATGCATGCTCAGTATTCACTCTACCACTGAGTTATACCCCTGGTACAAAA
The DNA here is from genome assembly GCF_902686455.1 of Sciurus vulgaris. Classification (NCBI taxonomy): domain Eukaryota; kingdom Metazoa; phylum Chordata; class Mammalia; order Rodentia; family Sciuridae; genus Sciurus; species Sciurus vulgaris. The sequence continues at coordinate 10,967,917 of NC_136469.1, forward strand.
TATGCTTGGAAAACCAAAACCACCTAAATCGAATTCAGCAAGGTCACATGATATCTTACCTGACATGTTTGATTGTCCATGTTACACAGAACATACTAAAAGAGTTTTTATTGTTTCTGTATAATATCAATAGATGCCAAAATAGTGGATAAAATACAATAAAAATGCTTAGTTTGTTGGGTTGTTTCCAATGTTTTATCTTTATCAAAAATATTTTGCATACACATTTATGTACTTATAAGATATGGTGTATGTAATTGTATTAAAGTATTATGGTTTTCATAAATGTATATAAACTAGAAATAGAAAAATAATATAAATATATAATAATTCTATAAATATGTATATGTAGTTTGTTAATTGGCTTCAAAAGCACAACTTATTACATATGATCTTCCTGCTTATTTAAAATTTTTAGGCCATATTTCAGGTAGGCTTGATAATTTCTGTTGTTTTTTTCAAATCTCATTTTACAGTTACAATGAAATACAATTAAAATATTTGAAGTGTATCTTGTAGTTCATTGTTTCATATTTTACTAGTATTATTTTGAATATCATAAATTTAAACTACATGTTAACTGCAGTATATTTTGATGTACTGAAAAAGCATAGAGTTCCAGAGCCCGATATCCAGCCTCTCTCCCATTTCTTCCTTCAGATTTATCAGGTACCACAAAGGAAGAACAGCAATTTAGCATCTGAGATGTAGAATCTCTGACAGCACAAATAAATGCATGATTTTATTTCTTTTTATTTTTTAATATGAAACATATATACAAATTTTTAAAACTTTTCTCCTATATTCTAAGTAAGTAATTTTCACAAACAGTGAGAGATAAAGCCTTGGTTTTGGAGACCAATGACAAAGGCCAGAGATGAAATAGGAGTAGACAGAGGAGATAAATTATGACAAATTTGGGATAATCTTCATCAAGGACAGGATTGTGGAGCTCTACATAAATGGATTGGTCTAGCTTACAGTATGGCAGAAACACAGCAGCAGTGAGGAACATTCCGTGATCAGCACCACAGATGTGAATTAGCAGCAGGAAAGAGATTGGTTGAGTAGAGAAGAGGTTCTTGTTATCAGGATAGCAAGAGGTGCAGTGACTTTTCACAACAAAACTTAATTCTCACAAAAATATCCCTCCTGGACCAGGGGACTCTCCAAGGTAACTGTCCTCCCGGTGGTAACTGCACATTTCCTTTGACACTTGTGCAAACTCAAAAACCAACACATATTACGATGATAATCAGTTTTGCAGAAAAAGTAAAAAAAAAAAAAAAAAAAAAAGTGAGCAATTCTTTTAAAATATCTATTTCTGAAATTTATGCTGAAATTAAAGAGAGTTAGTTGGTTATGCTTGTCTTCAAAGGAGCAGAGAAGTGTGAGCATGGTTGTCTTCTAATGAGACAACCAAAATATGTTGGTGAACAGCGGTTCTGTCTGAAGTGCAGTTTTTGCATAAATAATGGCAACTTCCATCAAAACAGAATGAGGACAGTAAAGATATGGCACACAGAATTAACAATGGAACAGAGATCTGTAATCCTGTCCAATAATGTGCGACAACATTGAGATTCACATGGTGATGAGAGTGAGATTAGAAACATTTAAAGGAAAAACATGACCATAGCAACATCTATTAACTTTCTAAATCATTAAAAAATCATTTTACTCCTTTTGAAAAGAGTATTATTTAGTTAGAATTTATTTATGAAGATTGAATATAAAACACTAAATTCTGAAGAAAAATAATTGATCATAAGCAAGCAAGCCAGTAGAGTTAGAAAAGTGACATTAACTGGGGAGTGTCTGCAATTTCTTGTGGTTAACAAATGTAATTCTCAAATTTATTATTCATTTTAGGATTTTGTATTTTCCTGAAACAGTGGTCACAGTAAATCTTGAGTTAAAAAAAAGTTCCCTCCTTATTTGTTAATGGAAATACCATTTTCAGCAAAAAAGGAACTTCCTGAATACCATTCTGTTAGATATTATTTGAAGCTGTTAGGCCTGAAGACGAACACCCATGATAAATCTTTATGAACTGAAGAAGAATCCAATCAGGCTTTTAAAAGAGTTTTAATATTTGTCCATTAAACTGACAAATGACTTGAAGAGATTGAAGGTAACAAAAAAGATGTCAGCTCTCAACTGAGAACATAACACTAAGAGGAAGTAGATGGATTCGGCATCCGCAGATACATTTAACAGAGGGTATTTTGACCTGGAGCTGTTCTGAGTAGACACTATGCAACTAGACAGGACTGTTATTTGCAAGTATTATGCTTTGAATAATTGGAAGAGTTCACAGGTATCACAGGAGTGAATTTCCTAGAAACTACATGTATTATTTAGTATTAGTATTAAAATCTGTGACAATCTGACATGCAATTCCAATTTTAATCAGCCCTACAAATGTTATATCTATTTTTGGAATGTATAGCCTTCAAGTATCTGTTTCTTAAATCAACAAGCATTAATTAAACATCTGCGAGATGCACATTGTACGTTGTGTAATATGGTAAAATTTGACCATGCTAAACAGAAACTCGTTCCTCAAATGGGTACAAGTCACATGACTGCCATATATGTACATGAGAATTTATTAGCATTTTTCATTCATTTTGATTTCTCTTCAAAAATTTAAATTAAATATCTACTATACCTTGTATTTTAATGTCATTTATATATACATAGCACATGTATATATATTTATATTTGCATTTATATAATATATAAATTATGCATATTATATATATATATATACATATATATAAAGTTCCAAAAAAGTCTTTAGCGTATAATTGATATTCAAGTCTAGACAGTAGGTATCCCAGGTTGTCAGTCAGGCCAGATAGCTTGGAGAAGGGTGACCCTGTGGGAGTGTTAGCACTGGGAGGTAATTACTTTGCCACCAGAATGATTTCTGTTCTAAGAGATCTCACACTCATTTCTATGTTGCCTTTGACTACTAGGTGGATTGATGATACTCTGCAAATTACTTTTAAAAGAGGAAATAGGTGAATATAGACGAATAAACAAAGGAAAACAATCAATAGTAGGCTATGATAAGCTAAACATGTGCACTCTAAACCCTGTAACAACAAGTGAAATTCAAAACAAAGTAGATGATAAATGATACAAAATGTTTGCAACAAAAACAAAGAAGCAGAACAGATGAGACAAATATAACAAATAAGGAGATGAAAGATTTAAATTGAGGCATAACACTTTATATGTAAATAAATACTAAACAGCAGACATTGACATTTCAGATAAAAAAAAAATGACTGTATGTTGCCATTGAGAAATACATATTAACCATAAAGACCCATGTAGTTTAATGGCAAAAGGGTAGAAAAATACACATGTCAACACTAAGCTAAAGAAAAGTAGAATAACTCTATTCATATCAAAGAAGATCTGACAGGGAGGTATGTTACTGGGAATAAGGAAGGTCATTTCACAGTGGTGATGGAGTCATGTCCATAAGTTCAAGGGTAGGCAAGAGTGAAGCAACTGGAACACTGATTCACAAATGGTGAGAATTTAAGCTGATACAAGTGGCAAAAACCGGCAGGGCCTAATAAAGATGAGCATGTGATTTATGACACAGACATTGCCATTCCACATAGACACACTGATTTGTTGAGCTGCCTGCTTATCTGTCCACTTACCATACATATGCTCTACATCCATAAACTTTACTTAAAATAACTCAGTTTGCACTAATGATAAAATCCTTCATAGTGTTAAGTATTTTTTGAACCCTAGAAAATTATATGTGTGTGTATATATATATATATATATAAACTAATACATATAGCATATATATACTCTTTACAATATATTTACATAGATAAATATATGAATCACAGCATATTGTGATTCTTTTCTTTTTCTCTTGTTGTGGTGTGAGTGTGAACAGACTGTTATACTTCCTAACAGCAGAATTTGATCTTGTCTTCCAAGTTCTGGAGGTAATGGCTTTGTCCCTGAATAGAAAAAGTCAGTGGTAGAGAAGAAAACTTAAGATATAATGTGTATTGTCAAATCCCTCACAGTTGTTAGGAAAACATATTTCTTTTTTTTTAATTTCATATTTGGTCTAATTAGTTGTACATGACAGTAGAATGCATTCGTGCATTTTGATAGATCATACATAAATGGAGTATAATTTCTCATTTTTCTGATTATACATACTGTAGAATCACATTGGTCATGCAGTCATAGATGTACATGAGGTTATAATGGCTGTTTCACTCTACTACCTTCCTACCCCATGCCTTTTCCCCTTCCTTCACCCTCCTCTACCTAATATAAAGTAACCCTATTCCTCCCTAGCTCCCTCCACCCCACCTTATGGTAAATTAGCATCCACATATCAGAGAAAACATTAGTTCTTTGGTTTTGGGGTTTGGCTTATTTCACTTAGCATGATATTCTCCAACTCCATCCATTTACCAGTAAATGCTATCATTTCATTCTTCTTTAAAGCTGAATAGTATTCCATCATATATATAATATATATATATAATATATATATATATACACACACATCACATCTTCTTTATCCATTCATATTTCTTTAACTTTCTCTGGAAATTATATTGAAGAAAGGTTGTCAACGAAAATATACACGGATTTTATCATTAGGCTGTGGGGTGTTACTGAAAAGTCGGGCTTGATTAGCTAGAAAATGGAGCCCACATCTAAAAATGTGAAGGACAGCCTAAAGTGTTCAGAGAAAAACAAAATGCATAGCACAAAACAAATAAATAAGTGTTTATGTTTATGCAGTAGTTAACACATGTGGCTAAATTGGTGTGCTCCTGGCTTGCTGGGATTGGAAGATGAAATTCTCAACATAATTTCCTAGGAGTTATCGCCTACATTCTTGCTTGAAAAAAAAAAAAAAAAAAAGATTTTTTTTTTTTTTAAATTTGAGATTCTAATCAGAAACAAAATTTCCACAAAGTACATTAATATTCTCTTCTTGTGCTAACAGCAATAAATACTAATTACATTAACAATTCTGTTAGGTAAAAAAGATAATCAAGTTGATGGTGAGAAAAGGAATTTTCTGGTTTACATGATGTGTTAAAAGTTTTCTTCTGCTGTTGTAGGGAGAACCTAGAATCCAGTGACTTAACACAGTAGGTATGTAGCTTACAGCTCTGCAGCTCAGCAGTCTGACAAGGCCCACCTGGGCTCAGATCAAGGTGTCAGCAGGACCGTGCGCCTTTCAGTAAGTTGTAGGGTAACTTGCTCTTTGCTTCTTCTAACCTCATTCCTTGACACACAGTTCCTCCCCCAGCTCTGAAGATACCCATGCTGCAGTGAGTCCTCATAACAAACCACAATGACCTGCTTTTGGTCTCTCTTTCCCCTTTTAATGACCCTCGTAATGACACTTGACCCAGTTGGATGATCTCGGAAATTTTCCACATCTTAACATTGATTGATTAGAAAACTAATGTGCTCTAAAGCAATTCCCCTTTGACAATAATGTAAGGTGATCACAGTCTCCAGGGATTAGGGCATGACACCATCAATGGGACACCATCAATATGCCTAGCACACAGGAAGTAGGAAATCACTACTTTGCTGAATTTTCCAGAGACAGAAAACCTTAAAGAACAATGAAGACAGAGTAAATGAAGCAAGCTTTGAATAATTTCTTGAAGCTTTTCCTCATTCCTCATGCTCCTTCCCAGCTCATATTTCATAGATATTTCCTTCTGTAAAGTCTCCTGCATATCAGATTCCTCTGCTTCTTGGGAGGACCCCAAGTGGCACAGCTGATACTGAGAGGGATTCTGAGAAAACATGCAATAAGTTATTCCTCAGCAAATTGCAAGAAAAGCTCGCTTAGAACATTAATCATAGGCATAAGATGGCAGACGTGATGCCAACATGTTTACCAGTGTCAACTGGGGAAAACGCCTAAGGAGTAGGATGTTCTTGCTGGTGTAACCACCCAGGTATTTAAAACATATGCAGGAAAAAATGTTTACAAAGACATCAAAGTTGGCTGATTATGCACAAGGAGAATTTCAGAACCGAGAAGGATCTATACACGTACAATTTCCTTCTATGCAATTTCATTTCCCCAATCGATCTCATGGTAGATATTTTCATGATTTATTGATAAGCAGATGTTGAATTAAAGTAAGCATGCCTTAGAAGAGGAAGCTGAAACAGTGCATGTCTAACCTAACAGGAACCCTAATATGATCATTGATTATGAGATTTATTTTCTTTTGTTTTCTTAGTGTAAACTGTGTGGACATTGGAACCAGAGGCAAACAGAAGAGAGGTGATAATTATCATAAGGTCTACATGTGATTAAGAATGTATCACTTTAGATTCTTGGAAAATCCTTTAAAGCTTTTGTGGGAATTAACAAGATGTCAATTTGGCAGAAGTTAAATCTTGAAGATTTTCACAGATTTTCAGGTCATTTATCCTTTTTTCTTATGTTGTTAATAGATTTTCCTTTGGTTCTCAGGATTTATTTGAATCTACTTCTTTATCATTATCATCAATTTCAAATATGACATCTATATTTTTCTCAGACCTACGTTGTGGCATAACAGATTGTCAAATAGATTAATTGTTCAATAGATGGATATAGTTATGCACATGTATGTGTGTATCTGAAATAGTAAACAAAAGTTGACAATATCCAAGATAAAGAAAAGAACGGACCTTGCAGCAAAGAAGAAAACATATTTGGGTTGCAGACTGTCATGACAAAATAGATAAATTTGAAAATAAGCCAATAAATCATACTGCTAGAGGGAAAATTTGGGTTCACATATTCAACAATTTCATTTCTCAGATGATGAGACTGAGACATAAGTGCTTACTTCTGATCCATTGTGCAACTACCTGGTGGAAGTCTGGGCCCTAGTGCAGATTTGAATGCTTTCGTATTTTTTTTAAAATTTTTATTCTCAGAGATCAAATAGAATAAAGGTGTTTGAGAAAGTAATGTGATCAAAGTATAAAATTTTTAGTTTTCCTGTGGACTTTCTGGCATTCAGTTTCTGATTTCTTATTTGTGACATCTTAATGTGAAAATATTTTATCCTTCAAATTGGTTGTTTTACACAGTAAGTTATAATATTTTGGAAAAAAACAAATGATTATTTTTCTGCTTCTCTTGATAGGCTAAGGCATAAATTCTGAGTCCATGGCTCAAACATTTTCTGAGTAACTTTTAAACTAAAGCACATTTGAAAAATACAATGTGAGAGTCTGAATTCACTAAGTTAAAATCAGGTGAGACCAGCAAATAATACCATTTTTTCTTTACAAATTCTATTAACATATCAGCTAACCTGAAAAAAGTCACCAAATGGAGATATATGTATATGTATACAAATACACACATATAATTTCCATTATAAAGTTCTGTTAAATGTGAAACTCAAGCCATGGGCAATGATAAGATCAAATACACCTTTCAGAAAGAAATTCAGTTAGTTGAGGAAAGACAGGGAGGCTATTTAATTGCTAGATGATGGGGACAATAGGCTTTGGAAACAACAGGAAAGAAATGGAATGAGCCTGATTTAAGGCAGTAGCAGTGGGTATGAAAAAATTAGAATTAATATAATAATGGTGTGAAATTGAACACTGATACAGAAATTGAATATTTCAGATGAGGACTCAGGAATATGTCAACTAAACTTGCTGGTTTGATAGTGATGCAATTGCAGTCAGTCATGCACGGGGGTGGATAAGATTTCCCACCAGTAAACACAAGGAATACATAATATTAGAATTTGTTAGCACGATAGAGGGAAAAATATATGAAAAGAAGTAGTGAGGAGAATCAAAAGGATGAAGTATCCGAGAAGCCACCCGTGTGTAGATGTATGAGAAGACAGGACATGGCGCTGTCTCCTGCTGCTGACCCCAAGAAGCAGCACTATTCTTGCTGCCTGCTCCTTCATTCTGAGGTCTTTAGTCCCCAGCTGAGCATCTCTCAGAACTTCTCCGTTGAACACACCTCAAAGTCCTTGGGTTTCATCTCACACATTCTATTCCCTGCATGTTTCTTGCCAACTTTTACAGCTTCTCTAATCTCCATTTTCCTTTTCTGTAAAATATGATTACTTTAGAGTAGAAAAATGCAAATATTCACCAGATTTTTCCTAGGATTACATGACATACTACATGCAACATATTCTATGCAGTATGCATGGTAAGCCCTGGTGAGTTAGTAGCAATTTAATCATTATCAGCATTATGTCATATTAACTTGACCCTTTCCTTTTTTTTTGTTTGGTTCTGAAGATTGAACCCAGGGGTGCTTAAACACTGAGCCACATCCCAGCCCTTTTTTATATTTTATTTAGAGACATGGTCTCACTGAGTTGTGAATTGCCTCCCTAAGTTGCTGAAGTTGGATTTAAACTCAGAATCCTGCCTCAGCCTTCCCAGCTCTTGGGATTACAGGCGTGGGACACCATACTTGGCTTAACTTGACCTTTATTGTCATCCAGGACTTGTTACCTTGCATTTCTATAGTGGTCTCATCTCACTAGTCTTTATCCTATATTTCTGCAATTTTAATCAGACATGTGGTTCCAGTGGTGACTGTTCCCATGTAGTTTCATCATGCTGGGGTACATATCAGTAGATAGAAGAGTAAGACCACATCTTTGACTAGAAATACCACCATCCACACCTCATTTCTCTTTGATGTAATACATCATGCTACATTAGCAAATTATCATAGTAACTAAATTGTCAATAGGGAAGAAGAGCCAAGGAACAAATGTTCTAAATGCCCCAGTTACTCACTGCTTTAAATGGGAAGGGAAATAATAACCCTAAAATCTACTCATTGGATTTTATAGAAATAACACATGGATGAAAATGTAATTTTCCCTGTACATAAAAAAATCCAGGAAAATTGATGTGCCACTTAATTTCACTGAAATATTCTTAATCATAGGCAAAGTAAAAGGAGAATACTCATTAAATTTCCAAATATTATTTGGCATGAAGATATTGCCATATAAAATAAACCATGTGCCACTCAGGATATAAGAAAGAATTTTTTAAAAAAGTATGTTGGATCTTTATCTTGCCTGGATCAAAGAATCTCTAGGAGAATAATACAACAATGTTGTTTTCTATGTAAAAAAATAAAAGAGCTAATGTGACTTTTCTTATATACTAGATAATGAGAACTGACGGAAATGAAGGCAAATACTTTTAATTAAGTGCATAACCTTTAGGAAATCAATGATGGGCGATGACAAAATTTAATCAGGATAAATAGGTGAATTCAACTTTTATTCAATAGAACTATTGTGGAACCATATGGGCTTTTGTGTTTTGTTATCTTGAATTCTCATAGCATTTAAAAATTTCAGACACTACAAAAATTAACATTTCATTTCCTTTGACTCCATTTATTTATTTTTACATTAATTTCTTTTAAAATTACTTTTTCCTCATTAAGTATAGGTTTTAATTTTTAAAAAATTGCAACTAATTATTCTTTTGATACTATTGCAAACATTTCTTCTTAATATTATTCCCAAATTATTCTTTGCAAGAATGTAAAAATGCAACTGATTTTGTATAATTTGTTATTCTGAACAACAACCTTGTTTCTGCTTTATTTCTGATCTTAAGAGTGAATATCCAAATATAATTAGGGTATAATATTAGTTTTTTATTTTTTGGGTAGATTTTTTTTTGAAGGAGTTTCCTCCCTAGTTACTCATTTGTTGACTGTTTTATCATGAAACATTGCTGAATTTTGTCAAGATATTTTCTCTATAAAGATAATCAAATGTTTTACTTTGTATTTTCTTATTTGCACGATCTACTCAGTGATTTGATTTTCACATATTAAAGTAACCCTGAATATCTTGGATGAAGTTCAATTGTTTATGGTTTATAAACCCTTTATATGTTGCTGATCTCAACATGCTTGTATTTTGTTGAGAAGTTTTATATCCATATTTCTATCAGATATTGATCTTTTTTTCCCCCTGTGACATCTCCATCTGATTTTAGTACCAGGGTAATTTTGACTAAAGAATTAGAGAATTTTTCCATTTTCTTTATGCTTTGTAAGAGTTTGTGAAGAATTGGTATTAATTTTTCTTTAAATGTTTTGCAGAAAACACATAGTTTTCATGACAGTGAATGATCTATTTTATAAAATATTTAATGCTCTCTTGAAAGCAATGTGTATTCTGCTGTTTGGTGGCAGAAAGCTCTAGAGATGAATTCAAGTTTAGTTGGTTTACAGAGTTGTCCAAATCTTCTATTTTATTATTACTATTCTGCTGAATTGTTCCATTCATTATCAAAAACTGGGGTATTAAAATCTCTAGCTATTATTGCTGAATTGTCAATGTCCTGTTTATTTCTATCAGTTTTGCATCATGCACTTTGAGACTGTGTTGTTAGGTGTATATGAGTTTATAATTATTTTAGATTTCTGATACTAAAAACATCTATTGTAAAAGCCTCTACAAATCTTAAGTAACATTTTCATAAAAAAGGGAGTTAGTTCTCTATTCATTTACTATGAGAAATTTAGAGTTTGAAATGCCAAATATAAAGAATATGTCTGACAAAGGTTGTGTAATCATTATTCAAATACCACAATAGATATGGTGAATAATTTGCACATGATATAGTTTCCAGCAAAGCCATATTTGTATTTATAATTATTTTTCATATTTACTACTTAAATAACAGCTAGTTATTTATAAATTTAATGAAAATAGCTAAATTATTTATCAAAAATACTACTTTCTGATATTTTCATAATTTCTAGAAAACCCAGATTTCTGCTTTTTGGAAGAAGATGCTGCAATCTGTCAAGGGTATGTTACCAGGTATTTTTATAGCAATCAGTCAAACCAGTGTGACCATTTCAAGTACGGTGGATGCCTGGGCAATCGAAGTAACTCTGAATCATTAGAAGAATGCAGGATCTCCTGTGAGGTTGTGTGTAAATTCACTTCCATCTCATTTTAAGCCATTGATAGGCATCCTTTAAAAATAAGGTATCATAGAGGACATTCAGATTTACCCAGGGTTTGTTTTAGCCATGTAAATGAAGATAATCTTATAATGGTCAGATCTGAAAGAAGTTCATTGCTGACTTTGTTTTTTAAACAAAGCATGGAGAATTAAGACATTAAAATTGTTTCCATAGACCTCATGTTTTCTTGTTTTCCCTGATAAGTGGATGATGATATATAATGGAGGTGATGGGGGGTGAGATAAGAATGGAGGAACTTTAGGTCACATAGAAGGAAATGAGAGGGAGAGGGGTATGAAAAATGGTGGAATGAGACAGACATCGTTACCCTATGTACATATATGATTACACGAATGGTAGGAATCTACATCGTGCACAACCCTAGAAACAAAAAGATGCATCTCATTTGTGTACAATGAATCAAACTGCAGTCTGTAAAAATAAAAATAAAATTAAAAAAACTGAGAGTCTTACCCCAAAGACTGGGAACTTTGGTAGGTTGGGAAGTCACAGAGATATTGTTTATAGACTCAAACTGTGTTCTATAATCATCCACCTGGAAATCATTTGCTGGAAAAAGCATAATTCATTACAATATGGGAGCATCACAACATTTTTATATTTGTACACATGAAGCAAAGCACAATTTTATTCACATTGTCATATTAAATTAGCAAATGTTGAATAGTGAATGTAGCTGAAGGTAATTTTTCCATGAGGAACTTTGTAGTTATTGGTGAAAAAAAAAAGTGTAACAGTTAATGTTTAAGTCATCTTCTTAATAGATTTAACAAGCAGATAGGACTGATTTTAGGTGGTTGTTTCAAAGTTACTATTTGCTCTCAAATTTTGATAAGAATAAAGTATTTCGACAGGCCTATGATTATGCCAAAATTATACTACAATATTCTGTGTAAGGAAAACTAAATAATATGTCATTAAGTAACATTTTTTAAAGACCATATTGTATGCTGCCAATAGAGGGATTCCAGATTTGTTATGATTGCTATTTGTATGCTATATCTGTTTCTATTTTATCCATTGATATATTAGAATCAACAATATGTTTTCTATAGACCACATATTGTTGGATCTCATTTTTGTTTTGTTTGATAATTTCTGACTTTTGGTCAGTCATTCAGTCCATGCACATTTGGGGTTATTAGCAGTTGGATTTGCATCAGCCATTCTATTTTTTATGTTCTATCCTTATGGTTATTTTATATATCTATTCATTTTTTGCATCAAGGGAATATTTTCCATTGAATCATTTTAATTTCTTAATAGTTTTCTCAGTATATTTTTGAGAATTTTGTCCATAGAGATTGCTGTGAAACTTATCATATACATCTCCACAGAATCTGCTTCAGATTTATATCACCTTAATGCCAGTGAGCTATATAACTGTATAGCTCTATTCTTTTTCTTACTGTTTTGTGGTATTAATGGTTAATGAAGACGTTCTTCTCCAATTGTATGTTTTCGGCATCATTGTTAAAAATCACTTGATAGCAAATTTCTGTTTTATTTCTCTTTCTCTATTCAGAATCATATTTTTATGTCCATTTTATTCCAGCACTAAGCTTTTAAAATTACTATATTTCATAGTGTATTTTCAAGTCATGTAGGCATGTAATGTAATATCGTTTTTTTTTTTTTTTCCTCAAGATTATTTTTTCTTTGAGGCCTTGATTTGTTTCATGAAATTTTTAGGGCTATTAATTCTATTTCTGCAAAAAAAAAAAAAAAAAAAGCAATTGAAATTTTGAAAGAGCTTGTATTAACTCATTAGATCACATTGGTGGAATACGGACAATCAAAAAAATTAATTCAAGTCCATGAAAATGGGATGTCTTTCCTCTTACTCAAATCTTCTTTGATCTCTTTTATCAATATTTTATGCCTTTCATTATACAAATCCTTTACCTCCTTGTTTATGTTTATCCTTAAGAATTTTACTGTTTGCAGCTAAGGAAAATGGGGTTGATTTCTTGATTTCTTTTTTTTAGTTATTTGTTAGTGCATTAAGATGCTACTCATTTCTGTAGATCAACTTTGTATTCTGAAAATTTGAATAGCAGTGGTGAAAGGGGGCATCCGTTCCTTGTTCCAGTTTTTAGGGGGAATGCTTTTAGTTTTTCACCATTTAGAATATTAGCCATGGGCTTAGCATAGATAGCCTTTACAATGTTAGGAAATGTTCCCACTATCCCTATTTTTTCTAGTGTTTTGAGCATGAATGGGGTGCTGTATTTTTTCAAATGCTTTTTCTCATCTATTGAAATAATCATGTGATTCTTGAGTTCTGATTCTTAAGTCTGTTCATGTGATTCTTAAGTCTGTTGATATGGTGAATTACATTTATTGATCTCCTGATGTTGAACCAACCTTGCATCCCTAGGATGAAACCCACTTGATCATGGTGCACTATCTTTTTAATATATTTTTGTATGTTATTTGCTAAAATTTTGTTGAGAATTTGTGCATCGATGTTCATTGAAGATATTGGTCTGAAATTTTCTTTCCTGAAAATTTATAGAATTTATTAGTTCCAATTTTTTTTTGTGGAGTCCTAAGTGTTGTCTACTTAAAAGAGCATGTCATCTACAAACAGATGATCTAGCTATTTACTTTTTGATTTTTAAAAAATTTATTTTCTCTTGTCTAATTGCTTTGGCTAATACTTTCAATACTGAGATGAATTTAAGAGGTGAGAATGGGCATTTATTTTTCTGATCTTAAAGAAAAAATCTTTTAACTTTTCACTATAAGTATGTTAACTATTTGTCATATACATTCTTTTGCTGTTGAGATACATTCCTTCTATATTTAATTTGTTGAGAATTTTTACTATAAAAAGAGTTGAAATTTGTCAAATATATTTTCTACATCTACAGGAATGATTGCATTTTTCCCTTTATTCAATTAATGTGATACATCACATTTGCCAATCAGTGTATGATATTGAAAAATTCTTGCATATCAGACATAAAGCTCAATTTGAACATGTTGAATAATCATTTAAATTAGTCATTAATGTAGATTTACTGGTATTATATTAAGTAGATTTAGGTTCATTAGGCATATTATCCTGTAATTTTTATTTTGTACTGTTCTTTTAGTGTTATGATCAGGGTAATGTTGGCCTCATAAAAATAATTTGGAAGACTTTCCTTCTCTTCAATTTTTTTATAAGAATTTGAAAAGGATTATTAGTAGTTCTTGAAACTTATGGAAGACTTCAGCTGTGAAATCATCAGGTTCTGGATCTATTATTATTGCACTGAACTCCACACTTATCTTCAGATTTGTTACTTTCCTTATATGGTTCAGTGCTCTGGCTTTGAGTGCCTATATATTTATGATTGTTACATTCTGTTGATGAATTTATTATCATCATATAACAATCTCATTTTTCTTGTTTTGCAGGCTTTGACTTAATTTTATTTATTTATTTTTTCTTCTAGAAGCATAGCTATTCCTCCTCTCTTTTGGTTTTCATTTACACTGGATATTTTTTTTCCACCTTTAATTTCCAAATATTGTGATTTAAAGATAAAGTGAGTCTTTGCCTTCTTATTAAAGAATTTAATCAATACAAATATGAGTTAATTATTGATATGTAAGATCTTATGGCTGCCATTTTAAGTATTGTTTTTTGTTATTTTGTAGGTCCTTTTTTCCTTTTTTTCTCTTTTATGTACAGATTTTCTGGTAATAGCATTTGGGTTTTAATTCTTTTTATTCCTTTCAATACTTTGAACACAATTGTACACTCTACTGGCCTACAGTTTCTACTTACAAATCTACTGCTAGCCTTATTGAAAAAAAAATTTACGTGCTATTTGCTTTATTTCTCTTGCTGCTTTTCAGGATCTTTCCTTTCCTTTTTATTTTTGACAATTTGATTATATGTCTTGGTGTAGACTTGTCTGCATTAAATGTAATTGAAGACCTTTGATCTGCCTGTAGCTAGATGTTTATATATTTCTTCATACACAGAAAGAATTCCATCATTATTTCTTTAAATGAACCTTTACAACCTGTCTGTATCTTATTTTTCTTACACTAATACAACTCAAAATTTTATTATTTTCATCCTGTCCCAAAAATCTCATAGACTTTCTTCATTCCTTTCTATTTTTCTTTTAAAATTTTCTTCACTTTTGTATTTTCAAATAACATGGCTTTGATTTTGCAAACACAAGAACAATTCAGTTCTTGATGCTTTCTATTGCATTTCCCATTTACTGTATCATTTCACCTTAGAATTTATATATATATATATATGATTTCTCTATTAATTTTTTTATTGTTTATTGTTTTCTCAGTTTTTGTTGAATTGTTTCTTGGTGTTCTTTTGAAGCATATTGAGCTTCTTTATTTTTGTTCTGTGTCAGGCTATTTGTACATGTCTATTTTTAAGGGTCAGTTACTGCTATTTTACTGTGTTTTTTTGGATGATGTTATGTGTCCTGGGTTTTCTATGTTTCTTCTAGCTTTACATTGATTTCGATGCCATTGATTGATGGGAAAGAGAAAAATTCTGGTATCCCCTACTCTGCCATCTTCTTGGTTATATCACATTAAAGGGTACATGAACACATACACACACATGCACACATACACACGCACACACAGATACATACCCATATACATATAGCTTTTAAAGAGACTTTTGATTTTTCTTTCTCTTCCTGCTTTTAAGCATATGCTCTTTCACCATGTCTCCAGATTCTAAATTTATAGTTATTATCTTCAACATTTTAGTTCTGAGTAAAACAGAACCAGTTTTTCCATTCCATTCCTTTATGCTATTGGTGTTTCGAACGAATGTCTTAATCCTGGTTGTTGATTTATTTTCCAGAAAGAATTACTGGGTGAAATTTCATGATGGAGTCAAAGAGAGTTTTCTCTTCTGCCATATAGAATAGATGGGTTTTCCCAAAACTACTTTTCCCTGGGTGGGAAACTGCATGTGAACACAGCAGGGTGTGATAGCGTAAGAGTTGTCCTTGAACATATGCAAGCGGAGACCGGAAGACTGTGCCTTTCCTACCAGGTAAGAGAATTCTGAGTGTGCAATAGAGATGAGATCATTTGCATATCTGCTTTTGTATAAAGGAACCTTTAATTAGCCCTTTTTTTATACCTAATTCTTCAGCTGTACACTTAACTTAAAGCGAGACATCTTGTAACTTCAGCAAAAATCTCCCGCTGTTTCCAATCCCCCTCGCCCTCATTCCAGGGGCGCTGCCACCCATTCCTGCTGTCACCCAGGGCTTCTGCCTCTCCGCGTTCCCCCTTCCTGCACACTGCTCCCCTCTTACTGCCTATATTACTGCTCTTCCCCGGTCTGTGCAGATCCCCCTGTCCTCACCTGGAAGCCTCAGAATGATTTCAAAATATTCTTTATATCTTAGAAATTCTGAAGTTCCCACCTGAAAACCAAAAGAAAGACAAATAAATGCTAACAAAGGCGCTGAGTTGGCATAGTTTCCGTGGGATTTATAGACTTTTGTTTATGTGTGACATTAAGATATAAACTGTTGAAACAAAGAATGACATAAAGGCTATAGTGGGCAATAGATTTCACTCTCAGAACAAATATAACTAAAGTCATAAATTATTTAAAATACTGCTGAGAAAACAGATATGAAAATAGTTTCTTAAGTCATATTTTAAAATTTATTTTGAAGTACAGAATAACTTATTAAAATAGTAAAGCCTGAGCTAAAGGAACAGCTGGACAATGTGCATTAATCCTAATATATAATAATATATAACTAAATTATGTTATTATAATTACTTTTTTGGAAGTAATGTTGGAAGCTTCTAAATTGTTTATGTTTTTTCTTCTATTTTGACTTTGGCACTAAACACATGCACACGGCAGATGGCATTGATTAATAGTTACCATCACCTGTTGACCCAATGCGATGTCAGCACTTTTCCTGGTGGCTACAGAGAAGTTTTCAGTATTGCATCCCGAGTGCCTCCCTAGGTCCTGAGTCACTCTCCTCAAATGTTTCACTTGGTCTTGAATTTGTTTTCCTTGTTTCCAATTAAAGGAGAAGTAAACATAGGAGAAGAAATCAATAAAGATGGAGGTACTGTGTGAGTGTTTGCTTGAGAGTTACTAGAAATAATAATATTATGGTTGTAGCCTTAAACTGTTTTGTGCAACATGCCAACCATTAGAGAAAGTTGCTAATTCTACATGGGGAATAATCTAAATGAGATCTCTCTCTCTCTCCCCCTCTCTCTCTCTGTACACATGCACCCATGTTAGGTACATGCAAAGCCACAGTGTCTAGGTCAGTCAGAGTGGTGACCAGGCAGAGGAAGGAAATGAGATCTTGAGACTGAGAAAGGAATTTCTATGCTGAGGGAATCTTCACTCTACAATAGTATTATTATACTCCATGTGTTCACATTCTCATTGGGAATCCTGGGGTGATGTATGAAAGAAAGCTAGGTTATTCCTCTGCTTTTTATTTTTCAACATCATTTTTAAATAAGCTGCATCTGTAGGTATCATTTAGGCAACCACAGCAACTTTAATCACTCCGGTCATGCACATGCAACATCTACCGAATGCTAGAAACACATTAGAAACACTTTCACTCTTTTGATATCAGGTATTACTGATTATAGATTCTGGTATGCTACAGTCTTCAAGAAATTAGTTCTTTGAAGGTGATTCTGCATTGATTCTGAAGCCTCACATTTTTCTACACTCTGAAACTCTAAAATTAAGCATCTGTGGAACTCAGAGGACTGTTTGCTCAAACGTATCGATACCCTGATCTCTGAAACCTGTGAATGTATTATGTTACCTGGCAAATGATAATTAAGTTCGCAGATAGAGCCAAGTTGGCTAATCGGCTGGTATTAATACAGTGACATTAACCTGGATGGTGGACATAGATCCAATAGAGTCATGAAGATTCCTAAATGTTCAAGCAGGAAGCAGAAGAGGAAGCTGGAGTGAAGTCCTGTGAGAAGGACGAAACCTATTAGCACAGGCTTTGAAGATGGAGGAGGGGGCCATGCACCAGGAAAAGTCATCTGCCTCTAGAAGCTGGACAAAGATTATTCCCTAGAGCTTCCACAAGGAACACAAACCTGCCGGCACATGGATTATTTTCCAGTGAGAAGTTTAGCATAATACATTTTTTGTTATTTAAGCTATAACTTTGTAATAATGTGTCACAGCTCAAAGGGAACCTTATACGAATGATAATGTTTAGGCATCATCCTCTCCAGGAGGATCCTAACCAAAAATATTTCTGTCCTACTAATTTTAAAATTATTTATGGAAAGTGTCCTAAATGCAATTTATCTCTATAATATCTTCTTGGGTTTTAAAGAGGAATCTCTGAGTTTGGGATTAGGCATTTAGGTTTTTCTTCTTGCTTTACCACTTATTAATTATGAAATAGTAACCAAAGGATATTAAATAGCTGAATCTCAGTTTTTCCATTTGAGAAATGGTAATAATTTTGTGTACCTTGAGTATTTTGATGATGACTAAAAGATGCAATACATGTACAGCAGTAAATATCACATGTGATCATATATGTTCAATTAACAGTTGCTATTATGGTTATTTTTCACATGAATAGTTTATTTTCTTTAGATGATCCTCAACTGCATCCCAATATTTTAGCACTTAGCATTGATACGTATACAATTGTTTTATGTCCTCATAATTCCCAGATTTTTATTTATCTTAGAAGAATGACACTTTATTTTACAAAAAAACCTGTAGGCAATATGAGTTCAAATTATTTAATTTATCTACTTTCCTGAAGGAATCAAGAGATAAGATCAGAATCTATTTAGAAAAAACTCTATACCATTATAGAAGAAAATCTATTTGCAAAGAATAGCTGTGAGAATTAAATTCACCCTAAGTGATCATTCAAAGCACATATATTGGCTTGTGCCCAGGTAGAACAGAATGAATTCTCCAACCTGAATGACAAGTGCTCCTATTTTAATATATAGAGATTCTTATAGTAAAACAAACATCAAATATCACATTATTTTCTTGACTATTCTTTAGTGCAAATTTGTACAGAAGAAAAAGATAAATTTAAGGACATATGAAGAGAATATCACACTGATATTATAACATATTAAATAAAATCTAATGTATATGCAGTACAGTCTTGCAATCATAAATATATATTCCATTAAACAGAGAGTCATTTCACTAGGCAGAGATATGACAGAGAAAGATTATACATAAGAAAGCAAGGAAGGTTTGAATGCTTTGACTATTTCTGTTTTTCTTATCATAAAAGACATGCACCATTGAAAGAATATTTTAAACATAAATTTTCTAAGGTTCTCTTTACCAACTAGATTTGCTAACATAAATTATTCTTAGTAGATCTTTGAAAAGAGAGAGAAAATTCTGGGAATGGAAACACTTAAGGCATAGATTTAAGTGATGAGCTCACAGGTACATACATCTTCAAACACGTTAAGTTGTATATATCAAATACATGTGGTGCTATGGTCTGAATATTTAGACCACACAGAGGTCAAGGTCATTAGAGTGGAATTCACAAAAATGGGATCAGTGTAAGGAGACCACAGGGAAGGGAGCTGCCTTCCTCTTCCACCATCCGAGGCCATAGTTACAAAGGAGCCACCTGAGAACTCTCACAACCCACACCAGACACTGAATCTGCCAGTTCCTTAATCTTGGCTCCTTAGCCTCTAGAACTCTAAAAAGTACAATTTCATTGTTCATAAACTTCCTGTTTATGGTTTCTTCTTAGAGCATCACCAAGTGACTGAGATATACAAGTTTTTTGTATCAATTAAACCTTAAGGATGTAATTTGATGAAAAAGATTTTCTGTGTTCTACATTTTATCATAAAACTAACCTTTAAAAAATATAGGTAGATAGATGCTATTTTTGTATGTTACCTAGAAATGTATGTTTTCAAAAGAACACCTGAAATGGACCTGATGATGTTGCAGGTGGAAGGCCAATACAGGGCCACATAAGCTTGTTATTGGGCTGCGAAGAAAAAAGTCATGTTCATAAAAAAAAAAAAAAAAAAAAGTGTATGAAGAAAGAAAAAAAGATTAATCATCCAGGTAAATAGAAGAAGAAGTGTTTTTGCCTGAGCTAGGGATCTCAGAGAAGTGGTGCTTCTGCATGGAATACCAGAGGTGAATCTTGAAGAAGGTATCTGTATTTGGTACACAAACAAATGGAACAAAATTAGAAGTTGAAAATATAAAGTAATTTGAAGGAATTACCTGAAGTTGTCATGACTCTGGGGCTAATGCAAAATTCTGAGAAATCTGCTAAAGTGGTGGAAAGTTGTTTGGGTATATTGCTTTTTTATAACATGAGGGTTCCCTTTTCTTCGTATCCTTCCCAAAACTTTGTTATCTTTCTTATTTTTAAAAATTTTTGATTTTTTTCTAATTAGTTGTGCATGACAGTAGAATGCATTTATACATTTTGAAAGATCATACATAAATGGAGTGTGATCTCTCATTTTTCTGATTATACATATTGCAGGATCACATGGGTCATGCAGTCATTATGTACTTGAGGTAAAAATGTCTGTTTCACTCTACTATCATTCCTACTCCATACCCTTCCCCTCCCTCACTCCCCTCTACCTAATATAGGCATCTAGGTTGGATCCATATTTTTAATGTCACAAATATAATAGTGTAAGGAGACAGCTTTTGGTGGATTTGCAATTCCCTGATGATTGACAATACTAAGTCTTTCTTTATAACCATTGATCATTTATTTCTATTTCCTCTTTTGAAAAGTCTATTCCGGTCCTTGCTCCATTTTAAAGATATTTCCTTTTATTCCATATGTTTTCCCTTCACTCTGTTGATTTTTTTCTTTCCTGTGCAGAAAGAAGTTTTTTAATTGGATGAAAATCCATTTGTCTATTTTTGCATTTCTTACCTGTGCTTTTGAGGTCTTATTGTAAAAGTCTTTGCCCAAACCAATGCAATGGAGCTTTTCTCCTGTTTCCTTCTAGCATCATTTTATGATTTCAGTTCTTGTAACTACTATGATTCCTTTCTTTCGTTTTCTTTTTTTCATGTGGTGTGAGATGAAGATCTACTAATGTCATCCTCCTGCCTGTGGATATCCATGCTTCATAACACAGTTTGTTGAAGACTCTCCTTTTCTTTATCACATGTTGTTGGTGTTTTGTCAAATATCATTTAACCATAAATTCATGAATCAATACTTGGATTTTTTTCTTTCCATTGGTCTCTGTGTCTGTGTTTATACTAATCCCCTGCTGTTCCAATTAATATCACTGCATTATTTCTTTCAGTCAGTAGTGCAATGACTGAGTTATGGTTTGGGTCTGAAATGGCTCCCAAAGACTTAAGTGTTGAAGGCTTGACCCCCATGCTACAGTGTTCAGAGGTGGGGCTTTTCAGAAATTATGGGATCAGTTCTCTGGCCTTATCAGTGTGTTAATCCACTGATAGTTGAATGGACTAGTGTGAGGTGGTGGAATCTGTTGGCTGTAGGGCACTAGGGGCATTCCCCAGAAGGGTTTTTCTTGTCATAGGCCCTTTCTCTTCCTCTCCCTGACACCTTCTTGACTTCCAAGAACTGAGCAGAAGAGTTCAGCTTTCCTCTGCCACACCCTCTGCCACGATGTTCCACTTCAACTCAGTCCCAGAGCAGGGGAAGTGGATACCATGGACTGAAAGCACGAGTCCAAAGAAATCTTCCTCTAAGTTCCTCTTCTCAGTTATTTGTCACAGCAATGAAAAGTTGATTGAAATAGTCTCTGTTACACAGAATTTGGTCTGAGCACCTAAGTTAAAAATCTGGCCCTGTATCTATTTACTGGTGCCCTTGGTGAGCTGCTCACTCTCTCTGAGATTGTAAATAGAAATAGCAATCCCTATTTTGAGTATTTTTGTGGGGGAGGACCAAATAATCTTGTAAAATGCCAGGAACATGACAGTGGATGCAGATGTACCTGTTTTTATTTTCAGTCCAAAAGAACTTAGGTTCTGGCCAATGTCTTAGTCCTATTTCGATAGCATGTGGACACAAGGAGAATTAGGTAAAAATCTCCATCTGCCTCATAAAACTCAGGTATTGGTAAGTTTACAGTTGGTAAATGCTGCAGTTGAAGTATGCCAACGTTCCCTTCTAATGGCTCTTAGTTTTACCAACTAAAATGAGAAGCGGAGTCAATGCCCCAGGTGAACATGTGGGAAGAGACGCAGGACGTCAGCGGAAAGCAGCATCAGGAATAGCCAACGTGGGCAGATTGCCGCTGTCCCCTGCTTATGAGGACATCTACCACTGCAGTGACACATTTTAAACCCGACTGCCTGGAAGAAACGTTTCGCTCCGTCTGATAACTTTAGTAATAGTAATTATAAGTAGGATGGAAAATGTTAGGGAAGGCATATTGGAAGACTGTCGGATCTTACTGCATTTCTGAAACAGTCCTCACCCAGGACAAACTTCCCCCGCTTCCTTTATTGGCCTTCAAACTATGGTTCTTTCCTGGTTGTTCAGTAGCTACATCGGGCATTTCAAGCTGCTGATTCATAAATAAATTCTACCTCTACATTCAAATTTCAAGTACGATTCTCATAATTGAAAAGAATATTCAAAATGAATCCAAATTGCTTTTCCTTAAAGAGGAAGTTGAAAAAGCAGTGGCCATAACATTCATTATATTTATGCTTTTTATTAATATCAATTCTACTTGCAAAGTGTTACAGTCACTCTAAATAAAAAAATTTAGAAATGTGTACTTCTGCATGTAAATATGATCTTATTTTAATTTAATAGCTTAAAATATTGCACTTAATTTTCCTTTGCTTGTGTAGAATGTTAGTAAAACATTTTTCCCCTTTGCCAAGAATAGAAAACAGTTTCCTTCAGCTCCAATGATTTTTCTGGAAGTCATTTTCCTGGGTGCCTAGACACCTGTGATTCTTTAGATCGTTGTGTCCATGAATAGAATTGATTAAAATGGGTGTTTAAAATGTCCATGGGTGGTTAAAACGCCCCAGGTTTTTAGTCATGTTCTCCCTTCTCTTATATTTGGGTGGAAGAAGACAAGGAGTTGCTCACATCTATTCCCTCCACACTCATATCTTATTATACAAATGCTGTGCTGAGCTCATGGTCGGTATTCACTGTCAAATGACTTCAGCTGCCTGTGCCCCTGTGTTCTTGCCCACAGTGCCTGGCTCACAGGCATGCCCTGGTTTCCTACCCAACTTGACAAAAAAATCCCTAACTTTTCCTTTCTTACCTTTCTCCTTCTTTTTCATGCCCTCTCTGCTTCTATTATTTCCCAGAGCATCTTGCTTTCCTACTCATGTTTCTTATTCTAAGAACACCGTAATTTAAATGATCTTTCAGATAACAACTCTTTGGCTCAGCAGCTGTAAGATGGAGAATACAAGACTAATTAACATTTTAAAATATGTAGGATTGTTTTAGGGTAACAGAGGGACTAGAGAGAGTTGTCAGGATGATACTTCAGGCATCTTCTAAGTTATAGACACACACACACTGTGTCACCATGCCACTGAGAATATCAAAGTACTCTATTATGACTGGAAAAATTGTTAAAGAGAATAGAGAAACAGGAAGCTGGGAAATAGACACAGGGCAGATAGTGAGAAACTGCATGCCAGATAGCAAAGAGACAACGCTCTGCCTTTTCCAGTGTCCTATAATTTTATTCTTGTATCTATTTATGAACACTGTATTTCCAAGTTTCATGCCTGGACCTAGGTGACCTGTGACACATGGCACATACTGGTGACCTTAAGCAGTTACTTTGGGGCCTATGTTGTTGAGGACATGTGTGCTTTCTCATGCTCTTTGTTCCTTTTCTACAGCTAGGGTTGAATTTTGATGGACACCAAATATCCACATTGTGTCTCCATTGGTGCAGGAGAATTTCTGACCCAGGTTGGATTTGGATGCTCGAAAAATTAGCATTTTGTTTGGTTAATCCTCTGAGAGTTGGGGTTAATTTGTTAACATAACAAGGCCTGGCCTTTTTAAATTAACGGGCCTTGATATGATGTTTGGATTTCACCGTGTAATGAATTACAGGCAATTACAGTATATTAAGGAGAAATATAGCATGAGCTATGGCATAGAATTTGGGTCATTCTAAATTCATATAATGCAGCAGTAGTAATTCTACTCCCTTATTTTCCACTGATTAGAGAGTTTGATGGAGTAAAATTTTCAAAGATTTCAGAGTGAAAATACAAGGATCAGTTAGAAAACTGGTACAACAATCTGGATGAGAAATACTAATTTTTGAACTATGGTCATGTAAGTGGAAATATAGACAAGGAGGACATTCAGAGATATGTGTTGACATAATTAAAATACTTTTTTAAAGAAAATTATCTCTTTGGCTATACAATGATAATCTACCAGAAACACATATAATTTAACATTTTCACAATTAATGTCATTATTTTCACCATTTAATAAAACAACCTTAGAGTCCTATTCTTGTTCACACTAGAGCCAGTCATACATCATGACTTTCTCAAAGTGCTTCAAACCCAGATCTAGAGGTGGGTTCCTGGAGGTGAGGTGATGAAAAAATTGTAGAACTTTGGTATCTCTGTTCTCTGCTTCAGTCAGATTAATATCTCCATGATACATTCCAGGTATCGGGGTTCTCTGTAAGGTTTGTCTTTCCCTGGTCTGTCCATAAGTTAAAGGAGTCATTTTTTTCATTTATAAGACTTGCTATGTGGGTAAAAATTAGAATATATATCCCTGTGCTGGAGGTTTTTGCTGGGTCGAGCTGACCTGCCAAAAAGGGTCTCTGGCTGATGATGATTGAGTCTCCTTTTACTACCGTCCTCAGAGGAGGTCATTCTTCTTTTTGAGCACCTCAGAATGCAAGATTCTATTCCCCTAGTCACCCCATGATCTCAGGACTTGGGTTCACCATGTTTCAACTTGTGAAGTAACAGAATCTCCCTAGGGGATTCTTCAGAACTTCACACACAGAAAAAAATCATTAGAATTTAACACTGACAAAATCAAAATACTTGGGTTCGTAGGATGGGCAGGTCACCCCAGTGGAGGTGAAAACTTACAAACAAACAAATTGCATTTTGTTTAAATATAGCACCTTTGTCTGTCAAAGAGTAGATTCCAAGTAAATATTTTGTAGATAAGCATTCAGCTCAGATTGGTTAGGTATTTTCTCAGTGCCAAGCATACGGTGGGATGTGAGATTCACAAAATCTAAAAAAAAAAAAAGAAAAGAAAATGCAAGTCTTCATCGTCATCATAAAGAAAGAAAAGCAACCTCAGCAATGAGACAACACAATCCATAGTGGGGTCTTCAGGGACATAGTGAAAATAAATTCCAGGCCATTCATCCCTTCCCATGAACCAGGGCATTAACAGATTTTGCATTTTTGATAAGTGAGAATTATAGTTTTAAACCCCATACAAATTCTTGAATGTCTACTTAACTTCTTCCAGAGCTTATCTTACGGAATGTATTGGATCAATATTCCCTATTGGGCAATACAATTTTACAGGTAGTGTTTGATATTTGGTCTCAGATTTTTTTTCCCCTGACCATTATTCTGCATACATACTTTATTTATTTAGCCCAGATGACTCTATCTTGGGGTAGAACTCCAAGTACACAGGTCATTCTAAGCAAAGTGTTTCCAGCAAAGTCAAAGTGTGAAAGGAATTTTACATCCAAATCTGGCTTTGAATCAATGCTCTCCAGTTCTCATAGATAACTGCTCCCCAGATCACACGCCTGGATCCCACCGTTTGAACTCATGTGGCTCCAGTCGTGTTGACTGGAATTTGTCTTATAATATAAAACAAGGGATGTTGAAGCCCATCTTCCATCTGGCTTTGTGTTGCACTGCTTATATATTTATTTGCTTCCCAAGATTTTGCTCATCTGGAAAGTGGCCTTCCTCCCTCTGCAGAGGTGAAGTATACCTTTGCCAGACAGGAGGGCTTTGCAGGAAAGGAGGCAGAAAGACAATTTCATCAGGAAAAACAAGCACTGTTTCTCTGCACTAAAGCTGGCTTCCTGAGGATGATTTCCTGGGACTGGCTCTCCAACATCCTCAGAGTGGACAATAAAGTCTCCAACTCTGTCCAGTCTGTTGGGTAGAGGTCAAATGCAGCAGTTCACCATTCCCTGAGCTGTCTCCCTCCTGGGCACACAATTTAGTCCAGTCTAGCATACAGTGGATGGCCCTGGGCCTGCAGATTGGCTTGGTCCCCCAACCAGCTCTGTCCTCCCTCAGTGGACCTGAATCTCTCTGTATTTCCCCATCTTACTAAGAAGAGAGGAAGACAGGATTCAATAATTGAAGATCTTTGGTTTTTTGGGATTGACTTATTTCACTTAGCATGATATTCTGCAATTCCATCCATTTATTTGCAAATGCCATAATATTATTTTGAAAGTTTTCCCTGATAAGTGGATGATGATATATAATATAATGGGGAGTGAGAGAAGAATGGGGGAACTTTAGATTATGTAAAAAGAAATGAAAGAGGGAGGGGGGTATGAAAAATGGTGGAATGAGACAAACATCATTACCCTATCTACAGGTATGATTACACAAACGGTATGAATCTACATCGTGTGCAACCATAGAAATGAAATGACGTACCCCATTTGTGTACAATGAGTCAAAATGAAGTGTCTGATCATCAGCACGAACATGTCTCATCCTCTCTCACTGCAGAAGGTGGACAGATCCTAAGTAAACTCAGGTGTTCCCCACCCGGGCACCCCCCTTAACTTTAGGGAGTCTAAAAATTTCACAGGAAAATCAGAAAGCTGATGGTCCTAGAGATTTTAAGGCTTAATTGGAATATCATTTTACAGCCAATATATTCTAACCTGCAATTGATTTCTTTTTAGCAGCAATAAACAGACAGTCACTTGTGGTAGCAATTTGTGGACTCTGCATAGCATTTAATAGAAGTACTTCTTGAAGTAAAGTAAAAGAAAAGATGTGACTTAAGGGAAAAGAAGAATTGAAATGGGAGATGGATTTGGCATTGTTAGGAGTCAAGATAATAAAACCTTGAAGTATAATTTAAATAACAGCTTCAAGTAGTTAAA
This sequence comes from Sciurus vulgaris, assembly GCF_902686455.1. NCBI lineage: Eukaryota > Metazoa > Chordata > Mammalia > Rodentia > Sciuridae > Sciurus > Sciurus vulgaris. The sequence goes on from NC_136469.1 coordinate 10,995,110, forward strand.
AAAACTTCAACCTCCTAATCAAATAACTTCTGTGATAATGAGCCTGACAGAATAATTGTCTTGTTAGTCATGAGGTATAAGCTTTAAAATTTAGCCATAGGCCCAGAATTGGAAGTAAACACTTATGAGCAAATCACAATTAATGTGAAGCCTCGGCAAATTGTGTGCACTCTGTGGAAAGAGCTGTTCATAGATGTTCACATCATGGTTGAGCTCATGCAGATCTCTTCTCCGCACACCTCTCTGCTTCTAACCAGGCAGAGGTGTAATTAACATACGCCTTCAATTGAAGAAAAATTTTAAAGATCCATTAATTATTGTTAAATTTTTCATTATGCTTAAAGTCACTGGAATGGAAAGACTGAAAGTGGAACTTCAATTCCAAGGTTGAAAGCCACGACCATTTTATTATCTGTTAGCTGTGTCAGAATTTTAAGAAAAAGTTGAAGCAATTTTCTATTGCATATTTTTATCTCCCTAGGACAAGTTATTTCAATCTTTTTAAAACTGTTAAATGCTTATGTCAATTTCTTCCTTTGGTTGTGTTTGTATATGGCATGTTTTTCTTGAATTATTTAAGAAAGTTACAAATTATTGTTATCAATAATTTCTTTGTTAGTTTTATAAAACCTGAGTATTGTAGGCAGAAATATCTTAATTTCATGAGAATGTATTGATTTTTAAATAGTGGATATTAAGAGGTACACAATTTTTACATTTTTAGATAGTAATCAAATATTATATGCATTTTTGTAGGATCTTCACATCAACAATGGCAAAATTTACCTGAACTCTATGCTCCTTGAATATAATAATAAGAAACACCCTACACTTTTGAGTTCTAATTTATGGAATTGCAAAGAACTCTCCTCCCATATGACTTAGATAGGTCTTGTGGATTATGACCTGTGTTAGTCAGTCTGCTGTTACTATAACAAACTACCTGAGAGAAGTAACTTATTAAAATAAAAAGTTTATCTTGCTTCATGGTTTTAGAGCTCTCAGTCCATGATGAGTAGGCACCTTTGCTTTCAGCAAGACAATCCATCATGTTGGGAACAAGGAATGGAATAAAACTACTCATCTCATCACCAGGAAGCAAAAGAGAGTGAGGAAGGAGCAGGAGTCTTACAATCTCCCTTAAAAGTATAACTACTATGACATTAAAATCTCCCAGTAGACACCACCTCTCAGTTTTCTGCACTTCCCAATAGCATCATCCTGGGAACCAAGCCCCTAACACAAGGACTTTGGGGACAGTCAAGATCTAAACTATAGCAATACCCTTGCTTCTCCATGACAAAGCCAGGCACAGATCCTTCTAATTCCCCCTCTTTGCCTCATAAATATTTAGCTAAACTATTGGTCCTGTAGCTGATACAGACCGTGTGACATGTCATGTAACTTGACCTAAGTTTAGCAAATTTTCCTTCTTCCCACAGGCCTCTGAACCTTGACTTTCTCCTGAGGTTAAATAAGCAGTGGTACACCAAAAAGCCATCTTGGTCCCTTCCTGGGAAACACCTGACCATGAAGACAGACACCTGACCACAAAGACAGACATTTTGATCAGACACCTGCTCATCCCCCATCACCACACATGGTCTTTCTAGCAGGGCTTATTCCCACTTAAAAGGGAAGTCCTCTTCCCTCTGACCTGCAGGACCGTGGGCATCTGAGGGTCAGAGCATCCCCTCATCTCAACGGAGTGATGTCTTTCTTTTCCATCTGTGTTTTTGTTTCTGTTGGTTTGGTTTTGACATTTTTCTGGTGCTGTGACAAGAATGGAGTGCTGAGTATCTTCTGGAAACAACTTCTTTCTTCCAGTCATTCATGTAGACCTCTTGGATCCTTTTGGTCCTTCCCCTGGCTGGGTCCCTAGTGGTGAGTCACAGGTACTAATCCAGAGCAATGGTTATGCCATCTGTAGAAGGATGGGTAAGAGTTAATCTGATTCTTGCAAGAAGAGACTATTCTTTGACCTTCTGTGAGGTCTTTTCTGTTCCATGCTTTTCTACCTTTGACCTTGCCCTCACCTTCTTGAATTCTCCTCCTGTATCCCTCTATCCAATCTTTCCTGACCTTACATTTCTCACTCAGGCCCATCATGTCAGTCCTTGTACTCATTCAAGCATCAAGACTCCTCCCCATCAGGGGCTCTTGAGGGGTTCAGGGATCATAAGAGCAATGACCTGAGACTAGAAAAGCTAATTGGAAACATCATAGATTTTTCATACACTCAGATGGGCTTCTGAGATCCTCTGATGACTCCCCGATTTCTCCTTAACTCCTCACTCAAAATTGAGTCCATAGCCTTGATAAGATCATAGATTCTACATCATACTGACAAATATTGGTACAGACATTTCAACTCTGGTATTGACCAAATAACCTCAATGTATCCCATTGGCCATATATAATACTGTAAAAATATCAATGTGTGGGAAGGAGGAAAGCCACATCTTTGATAAATGCAGTAGATTTGTATTTATCTGTGATTACTGGCTAAAATTTCAAAATTGAAATTCTATGTTCTTTATTTCTATCTGAATGTTTATATGTACACATATAATATTTATTTATTTATTTATTTATTTGGTATCAGGGATTGAACCCAGAGGTGCTTAACCACTGAACCACATCTCCAACCCTTTTTGACATATTAGCAAGACAGTGTCTTACTAAGTTGTATAGAGCCTCGCTAAGTTGTTTAGTCTAGTTTTGAACTTCCAATCTTCCTCCTCAGTCTTCCAATCCTTTAGGATCACAGGTGTACACCACCATGCCCAGCGCACGTACACATTTTTGTATGTATGTTATTTATATATGTAAATATATAATATTTTCCTACTCTTGGTATTACCAAATTACGGTACTAAAAAAAAAAAAAAATCTTTAGTGAATCTCTATTGTTTTTGGATTAGTGACAAGTAATCAGTTATATATATTAGATCTTCTAAAATTCTGATGTTAAGAAAATTAATTTGTATTTTCACAAGTATTTTATAGACACTAACTCAAAATTTTTCACTTTATAAATTTTGCCTGTTTTTTGTGTACATAGAGAAAATATAGAGAGAGCGGTCAATCATTTGATCCTGTCGTCTCAATGAAAATGTTTATTTTTATCAAATTGAGAAGTTGTTCTATAAGGATATATATGGCTATAAAAATATTATGAGATGTATATTCATATGCTTTTGTTGTTTGCTATATAATATTGAAAGATGGTAGAAAATTCATAATTATCCACCTCGTAGTTTTCTCTGTAAAATATAAATAAAAGCTGCAATCAATATATAAATATTCTCATATATATATATATAATATGAGAATATACTTGAAAAAACAATAACAAAATGGAAAGATTTTCCAATGTGAGATGTAAAGTAAAATGACTGCCTAGTTCAGAATGAGAGAGAAGTAAATGTAGGTCAAAATTTGGATATAAAAATGTTTCAGAGGATTTGTAGAAAAGGAATATTATCCAGGTTTAACAGCTTTGCTTAAAAAACAAATTCAGTATTAAATAATATACTGACAAAAACCAGCATTTGGTTTTCTCTGTGTTAACATAACAAAAGTTTCCTGGATTATTTGTCCACTCAATAATGAAGTATAAAAGATGTTCTTTCAAGGAATCCCTTGAAAGCAAGGATGTTGTTTTTTTGTTTTAATAATTTCTTGGGCTTCATTTGATTCTATTGTGTCTTTAAATATTGAAGAGAATCAAGTCCTCTTGCCTTTGAAAAACCCACCGTTCTTTACTATCATGTTAACACCTGTGTTTACTCTTAAAGTCTTTGAACCTTTGATTATGTCAATGGAGCTATATTTTCCCACTGCTCAATGACACATGCGAAAACCTTGTCAGGTGCTCCTGGCACTTGCTGCAATAGTTCAACTCCCATACCTTTGGACTTAGACCCTCATTTCCAGAACTGTTGTGCCAAAGCCAGTTAACATGGGATTGTTAACCCAGGCCTAAGTGGAATAAGAACTGCTGAGGACTGAATTGACTGATGAAGAATGACAATAGGTTTGGTTTGGAATGCTAAAGACACATTAATGTTCTGTTTCTGAGTATAAGAAACACCTTCTCTTATTGAGCTATATATAACCCATGACATTTGTCAAACTATGATTTTATAAGCAGAAAGGACACATTTATCTTTTTCTCTATGCCCAACACCTCCATAATTCGGAAACTGTTAATGATATTCTTATTTTCATGTTATAAAATTATTTTCTGAGGTACAATAAGACTCTATCCTTCCTGTTCAGCTGAGATCATTGAAAACATAGGCTACACCACCAAGAGCTGGACTGGAGGCCATATTTGAGAATGGTGCTCATTTAGTGAGATAGGACCAGACAGTTCAAAAGAAGGGATATTATACCAAGTCTCACTGCCCACATCCAGAGAAGCCAATTAATAATGGCATCAGGTCTTGGAGGAAGAAGATGAAGGGGAAGGAGAGAATGAAGAAAAGAAAGAAGAAGAGAAATGAGAAGCCTTATTACACTGTTAACCAGCTAGAAGACCAAAAACAGACAGAGCTCAGATCTTCCTCCCTGGTCAGATGGCATTAGAAGAATGTATATGAGGGAGATCACTAATGGATTGGGTGGTAAGAGGGGGAGGTCAGGATTCTCTTGCCCAGGTGTGAACAGTTATTGTGCCTCTTCACAGTCACATATTTCTTAGGGGAGGTCCTTGGCCCACTTAGAGGATGCTTCAGGACTTCTTAGCCAGTGAAAGCTGAAGACAGTTGATCTGCAAGGAGATATTCTTAAAACAGAATGTTCTACCAAGGTTGGCTGAGGGCACCTCCAGACAGACAAGGAAGCACAGATTGCTCCCCTCAGCTATTCGCAAAAATGTATCTGTTCCCTTTTTAATCTTATCTAGAGTTTCTGCTGGCTGGCACATCGACCGCTTGCTGATATATAGAATCAAGCCTCTCAGCTCACTCATGGTTACTTTTGAATCTTACCTCTAGTTGCATGTTCCTGGGAACACTGCACCTTTGTTCACTCCTCCTAATAAAACAAGGAATCCGTCGGCCTGGAACTTTGCTTCCTCTTGGGTCCCCTGACCCTGCTTCAAACAACTTTGTTTTTGCTTCTTTCATTAACTGTGTCCAGGTTCTGCTGGTCTGGTCTGGTGTCTTTTAGTAGAAGCATTATCATGTTCTTTCTGCTTAGATGATTTTGAGCTGGTGATTTTGACCTTGTGAGATCTAAAGATCATAGACAGGGTGAGAAGGACTCTGCTGTACATGTCCTTTCTTGAAAAGTTGGTTCTAAACCATCTTTAAGTGAATTCTGGATTCCTTTCTTGAAAAGCCAGTAAAATCTTTGTTATTTAAGGCTTTATGCTTGGGGATGGCTAGGCTTTAATCAATTGCACCAGTAAGTTTGACTTTTATGATACCAAAGCTTACAAAGCCCTTTTGGAAGCAGACCTAAAGCTGGTTTAGAGTGCTCACAGTCTTACAGATGAGGAAAGAAGGTCACTTCCTGAAAGGCTTAGGAATAGGGAAATTTTGGTGACCTCAGAAAGAAGAATTCACCCAAATTTATGGGTAGAGCCAGTGAAATCTGATTAACTTTCTACCTCAAGAGGCTTTAAAAGTCTACTCTGAGATTTAATATGACAGTTTTCATCAAAACAAACTTCAAAAGATTTTTATGGGAAATTATCGTTCTTGTTCAAAACATGGATAATCAGGCCAAATCCAACAAGACTAACCTTATTGTGTAATCAAGAATAATCTTTCTGTGAGATTGTGTTTGATTAAAGGAAAGAAAGTGTCATTGCAGATAATTTTGTAATTTATTAGAAAAATATCTCATATCCTGGGCTATCCTGTTCTGGTTCTGTTCATTGTCTGTGGGCTATGTTTGCAAATCTTTGTAAATTTCAGGTAACTCTGTCTTGTGGAAAGACACTGGACTTCCTTTTCTGTGGTGGCAAAACCATTTTTGTTTGCTATCTATAAACTAGGCAAGATCATCATCTTACATACATTCATAACCATTAGCAAATTCTCAATTCTTCCAGTTTCTTTCAGTATCTGGTTATAAGCTAACAAATATGTCCAGTCTCCCATCACCATGACCCTGGTCACAGACAACTGATCCCTGACCACCCATAACCTTGATGTACCCCTGACAGAATCAGCTGACTACAAAAAAAAAATGGCTTCCTGATCAACTGTCAATCACATCCCTTCTCACTATGCATTGTACCTGGTTCATTTTAGACTCTGTTACACCATCATAAAGTTCCTTTCTTTCTCACTATTGAGACTCTTGAAGATTTTATGGTGAGTGCATTCTCCAGGCGGAGTTGTCTTTGGCTCCAAATTCTTACAATCTTTTTGAATAAATCCTCCCCTTACCTAAGTACAGTTTTATCTTTTGATACTACTTTCCATTACTTTACATCTACCTGGAATCATCTTCTCTTCTGTTCTTCTGTAGTTGGAATCTTTATATTACAACTGATATCAAAAGAGTAATTTTCTCTAGAGATTTTTCTGATCTCCCCATCAGAATGAATTGGAAATTATGATATGTGAATGGTTATTGATCACTGTTTTATGCTTTTATTAAAATTACTTACTAGATTTTGTCCCACAATAAATTCCTTATGTCTTAGAGTGAGAGACCTATATTAGTCACTTTATTTATTATAGTCCCATAATACTTTGGTGGTGACTCTATAGAATCATTTTCTCTTTATTTGGATATGTTTAAGACAGTTTTTGCCTGGGAACATTAAAAGTTATTCAGAATATTAAATTGGGTATACAGATATAATTATTTAACTCTGATCAATTTTTTAATATTGCCTTGATAATGTCTCAACACAGTGTGTGATTTTTAATTCTCATATAGTACATGTTTATAAATGTTTCACGGTCCCTTTGTGCCTATTTATATTTTAACCCATGAAACAGAGAAGGAAATAAAGCAACTGGTTTAGATTGAGTTCATGTCTGCAATGATCATATAATTTCCTAAGATCTGTGGAAAAAAATGCTTATTCTCCTCCTTGTATTTCTTATACTTACTCTTGAAAGATTTTTCTTCTATTTGTAGTTTCAGCACTATGAAAATTATGAGTTATTGTTTAGACCTTATTTTGGTTTTGCTATTTAGACCCACCCTATGTTAGTTCCCAAGAAACACAGTCCCTGCCTTAATTGTGTATGCTTTGAGCATCTATTTTCTGAGAGAAGATAGTAATGAGCAGAAATAGAATTAAAGGGAGCAGTTAAAAAACATGCAAATTAATCATAGGTTAAATCAGGCTTAAGCATAGCCTCAATATCAAGGAGGTCTGACTTAACTATGAGGTTAAATCAGTTTGTGTTCAGTCTAGCTGTTACAACAAAGAGATCTCAAATTATAATAACAAAAACAATATAGAAATTTACTCATCTTTCACATAAAAGCAGCAGTAGGTCTAGAGTTGACAGGGAGATGTTTATCTGTGCTCAACGTATCTATTTCACAAATAGCCACTTGATGTCATCTCCAGGCCACTGGGTATAGAAGGAGTCAGGAAAGCACACTTGTTCCCTGAAGGCATGATCTAGATGTGGACATAATTTCTTGGATCACATTGGTCAGAAAATAAATATATAAGATCATGGCAAGCCTGATAGGAGACTGGAAATAGTAGCCTCTACTGGAGTCAAATTCTGTCATTATACAGATATGGAATAATAGGTATTGATAAGTAATTTTAGGCTGTGCCCCAAAATTGATATTAATTATCAATATCTATTATTCCATATCTGTATAATGACAGAAATTGGCTCAGCTAGTCAAAATAGAGAAACAAAGAAAGGGCAGTGATTTAAATCAGTAGGGAAGAGATGGTCCTACTAATAGTCTGTATACGTTGAGCAACAATGTGTTCTTGGCTCATTGAGAGGAGACATGGCGAGAGAAAGGTGCAACAGAGAAAGAACACCCTGATCTGCTGCGGTCTACCTGAGTGTTCAAGAAGGCCTGTGGATGTATTCAGAGTAGTTTTAATTCTTTACCTGGGAAGTAAATGAGTGAGAGACACACACAATGGAGCAAGCTCGCTCACCTTCTCAGATCAGACTTCTGTTTCTATCTAAACACTCAGGCTTCCATACACCCCCAAGACAGAATTTCAAATTAATATGTGATTATTTAGGAATTATTTTTATTAAAAGACAAAACTACAAGATATGTAAAATTAGTTTTTCATGTTTGCAATAATTCTCTCTGAAAGATGAAAATCAAATACATTTAAATAATTATAAACAAAAATCTCCTAATTTGCTTGTTTAATATGAAGACAATTTTCAATTTTTAAGAACTGTGCTATTAAATTGCATTGTGACAATATTACTCAGTGAGATAAAATATTTCCTCTGGCCTTACTGTCATTTTATCATATAATATTAAACTTAGGTCAATAGCCTCAGACCCTGAGAATTTCAATAAGCTAGCATTGTTCCAAAAATCTAAACCCAAGTTTTCTTCATTTAATTAAAACTGAAATTATACTCAATTATTCTTTTATTTTACCTATTTAGCAATGATCATGACTCACCACTCTTCTTGCCTTCTTGAATATTTCTATTTATGATTATGTCAAAAAAATGTCAAAATAATCCATTTGGTTAGGAGTAAATTAAGCTTTCAGAAGTTATTGAAAGGTTATGAACAAAGTGTTTAACTTTCTTCAAATTATTTTGAAGTCATCTGGGGGTATATATTCAGTTACTTTTAGGTTTTAAAAACTCGAAATATTAAGAAAGTTTGTCAAGAAACTTCTAATATCTGAAAAAATGTTGAATACCACATGCTTTGGAGTTATATCCAGATAGTCTCCTTCAGAGAAATTACAAGAAGCAAAAGAAGCATGAATTTGAAGGATCAATAATAAAGGGGGAGCAAGGTGGAAGATCAACGTCTCATGTGAATCGTTCCAGGGATAAGGGAGAAGCAAAGGGTTGTCACATGGGCCAGCAGCATCTGGGATGCAGGTGCATTACAGCAGCAGCTCGAAGCGGGGAAACTCTAAAATTTCGACATGAGAAACACATTACCCTGGAAAGCCATTGATGGCCACCACCACAGATATTTCTAGAAGGGTCCTAAGCGTTGGTCTCAATGGCCTAAGGCGCTGATATATCAGGAGTGGAACAAGGTGGGAGGCTTATTACTTCATGCCCACCTCCTCCATACTCAAGGACGTGTGACATGCCAATTAGAAAGTCTTCCTAATTCCCTCATTTCCTAAAAGTATATTTTTAAAAAGAAATGACCAACTACTTTCCAGGCTCAGTTTTTCTTCCCTTTACTAACAGAGACACCTGAAGTATAGCCAGACACAAGTCTGCACTTCTGATACTGTATTTCCCAGTTTCCTTGATAACTAAGCATTACCGCATGGTGCCATTCTGATCAATTTAATGTCAGGCGAAATGATACTTAGGTGCCCCAGATTTAGTTTTGAAACAGGACAGTTTTCTTCCTTTGTTTCTGGAATACAAATAACAACACCTAGAGCAGTCAACTTGAGCCGAGGGCCACTTTCATCCTGAGGTTTTCAATGACTTTGTGGTGAGGAAAGAGCCAACCAATTCTGGACAGTTCCTCTTTGCACTATAAAGTGAGAGGGGAATAAAATGTTACCATATCTATGCAATTGTAAATTAGCGTTTCCTTGGGAAAGAAACTTAACTTAGACCCCAGGCCCTAAAGAATTTAAGATATAAAAAAGAATCTAGGTGTAGAGGAATAGTCAGATAGCATGGCTAGATGTGGAGTTGATCAAAATGTGTATATAGCACCATAAACTCTTGAGTTGGTGGCGCTTCCATAAAATGTTACTTAGTCTTCCTCAACAAATTCTTAACTCAGGGATACTGACTCTCCCAGTCATCAAAAATCATATTTCAGTTTCAGATATATGAAATCTACATGTTTCTGAGAGACCCCGTTAGATACAAAAAGTTGACCATGGTATTTGCCAATTTGTATAATGGAATCAAGTTCCAGGCTTAACTGCAAACATGTGCTTCGTAGAAGGACAAAAGAACACATGGATCCATTTGAACATTACATGACTAACGAAAATACAACAGAAGAGCCAAGATGGAAGCAAACTTGGGGCTCAGATAAGGGGCCAGGAGAAAGGGAGAGAGAGGGAGAGAAGGAAAGAGAGAAAAGGAGTACCTGGAATGGTAAGAAGAAATTCCTTAAAGTAGATGTAGAGGTCATATAAGATATGAATAAAATGTTTCCATTGAATCTGCCAATATAGATGCTGCAATAACTTCAAAGCCTTATATATTTATAGACTTTAACTAATAATTGTTCCATTCACCTACCAAAGGTGCTTTGGAATCCCAGGACTTATGCACCTGAAAAATTTGATTCACATTTTTGCCTTTTACCTTCCAAAAACACAGCATATTTTGAATCCCAAATCTCATCAAGTCTCTTCTATAAAAGTAAAAATACTATTTCAGGTAGAGTAGTATCTAAAATTTCAAAATGGACCCACATGACATAATTGAAAGAAATCTGTTATCAGATTTTTTTTCTCTTATCTGGTATCTAACCAGAAAGTAGCTGTGAAATTTTTATGGTAAATATATTTAAAATTCTGCATCATGCAGAAAGCTATTGAATAAAATATATAAAACAAAAATTTTTACAATTATAATTTTGTCATTATACCTCTATACATCTTAATTTCATTATTTTGAGGTTTTTTTTCCCACAATATTTATGTGAGTGCATCTGTATAATAATGTTTTACTCTAAAACCCATACCTTTACCTGCATAAACTATAATTCGTTTTAAGTTGCAAAATTTATTTGAGATATTAAAATGACATATTAACACAGTGCTATGTAAGTAATAAAATTAGAAACCAAAATGCAAAGTCGATATAAATGCTTCATTAATTAATCCAAATAATGCTAGGATTAGTTCTTAAATCAGAGATTTTATGTATATGTGGTCACAATAAAACAAATGGAAGTAGTAAGATTATTTCTTACATAAACTCCATAATTCATTGAAAATGTTTCTCAGTCTAGAGACAAGAACATTGACTGGGAATCAGGATAACATAAATATTCCTGAGAAACACAATTATATTTTACACTATTGCAGTCATTTCCTGTTTTCCAAGTGTTAACTCTTAACTCTTTCTTGAGCTTTCCAGAAGCGCATCCCAGATTGTCATTTGGAGGTGTGACTCTAATTGTCACTATGGCTCTTCTGTAGCTTCCCATTGTTCTTAGGATGAGGACTGAATTCTTCCTCAGGCCCCAAGGACTGGCATAGTCTGAATCTTGCTTTCCTCTCTAGATTCATCTCTAATTGTTCTCTCTTACTCTAAACCACTCTGGCTGATATTTACTTCTTTCAGCACAAAGGGTCCCAACCTCACAGGAACTTTGCACAAACCTGAAACAACTTCCTTGCCTTCCTCAAATTAGGTGACCTATAGTCACCCTTTGTTTTCTCAGATAAACCTTCCTTGAACTTTCAAATTCATTCATGCTATTATGAATAGCATGCATATAATGAATAGCACTCATTGCATCCTGTGGCTTTACTTTGTATCTTTGATATCTGATGGCATCTCTCTATTCAAAATACTCTTAGCTCATGAGAATCTAGTCTTTATCTCTCTTGCTGATAATAATAAGCTCAATGCCTGTAATATGCCTGTGCATAGTTGGTGCTTATTTAATATTTCTCACATAAATAAATGAATTCTACCATCACTAATTTAAGTATGTATGTTAACATTCATAATCATCTTTTTTTCTGACTACATAGTATGTATAGTGAAGTTCGGATGCCCTGTGAAAACATAGGTGCAGGGATGGTTCTCCATGTTCTATCTCCTATATCCATCATCTGCAGAGAAGGTTAACCCAACAATAGTTGCTTCTCTCCTATTTGTTCATTTATAGATGTGAAAACAAGATTAAGGACTATCGCTTAATGCAATCTAACTAATGAGAACACATCGTGGGACTAATCTGAAGAGCTCAAGGATGTAAAGAGAAAGCACGTTAGTTAATTTCTTTGCTACTAGATAGAAATCAAGATGAGAACAAAATTCAGCTTATCAGATGATCAACACTTATTGATCTAGTACTATGTTCTTTGTATTGAGCATGAGGTGAAGGAGACGATTTACATGTGATAAAGTATTTAGCTTATTCTCATAATGTAAATTTGACACAGGACCATAGTATAGAATTAAAAGTTAAATCACAGTTAAAACATGTGTCAGATTAGTGAAGCTAAACACCTTGGTGTAATTATGAACAGTAGCATGTAAATAACTGTTTAAGAAATACTCTTATCCTTGTGAAAAAAATAAATAAAATTATAAGTAATACAAAAGTCAGAGCAAAGAAAATTTGAAGACTGCTATATAAATTAGAATAGCTAAAAGCAGAACAAGGAACATGGGTAAAAAAGCAATGTAATTAGAAGATATTTTATATCCATAGATATCCCAGGTTCAGAAAAAAGTTGTAGCGATGAGAGATTTCAGAGAATAAAGTTTGGAATAAAACTATCATTTAAAGGGTGAAAATAATTCACACACCATGATTATCCTTAGATCTGATTGTTCTGGATGCTAAGAATAAAGCAGAGAGGTGAATTTAGCTAACAAATGAGACCTACTGGTAGAATCCCTGACTCAAACACACAGAGACAGTGAAATGATAGAGCCGTCCAAGGGAGGATGCACCCCATGAGTGCATTGAGTACCCTGGTGAAACCCTATGTAGGAGGTCAGTGTTCAACATTACCGCTTAATAACTCCTGTGCTAACATAACTGAGGTGAGGACAGATTCCAGAGAAGCAAAGGAGAGTTAGTTAAGAAGGCTCTTATAGCGTCCGAGGTTCTTAGTTGCAGGAAATCCTCTCTAGCTAGTTTTAGCACAAAGGGATTTTGTAAGACAAGTCATCTTCTAGAATTGTTAGCAGACACAGGGAACAAAGTTTCTATGCTATGCAATCCTGAACAAATGGAGCCAGGAGGAATGTTGGGCTGGGTACAGAAACTATTGCCAGGAATGCTCTTGTCACCTGCCAGACTGTAGGCGTCAGGACCTGCCGCAGCTGCCCCAGAAGAATGGAGACCTCTCATTCGAGGTCTCTTGGGGAACAGACCCCACTTCACATTGCTGGCATAGTAGCTACTGCGTGCTAGCTGCAAGTGCATCTGAAAGGGCCGCCCTTGGTGTTCCAGTCTTCTTGGTGAAAGCACCCAGTCTGAGAGTGGATGGGGATGCGTATGGAAAATGCCAAATTTATGTTTTCCATAACCTGGCATTGTCTAGCTCTGTTCATCAGGACCCAAAACTTACAGGAAAGGAATCTATATCAAATATCTTATGGGTCACATCCCCAAAAAATCTCCAGGGCTAGATGCCTAAGATAATTGACAGGAAGTAGAGGTTCTCTAGGCAAGACCATAACGACAAACTCTTATGTATTAGATTTTCCAAATGGCTGTTCGCGGAATGCCAGGAGATGACAGGGTGTCCGCAAGGTGAAATGTGAAAAGGGTGTATTTAAGTAATAGATGATTGTAATGAGTCCAGAAGACAAAGAGCAGTTTTGAAAATTGTTTAGTCCATATAAGAGGGACAGGATGGTAAAATGTAATGAGACAAGAAAATAATAGGAATTGCTATAGTTGTGTGTTATGTAGTAATAGTAAGCTGTATTCTGTATTTGCCTGAACTTGTTAAACTAAAATAATGGTGCCTGGTGACAAATTTGCTGTGTGGTAGGATGACACTCCTGAACAATGCCAATGCGAACCTTTATCTATGATTTGAGTGGTGGCTCCTAGTCTAGTCGTGTTCTGGTCTTTATCAACAAAGACCAGAGCATGACTGGGCTGAAAATCACTACTTAAACCCCTGGACTTTTGGAGCAAACTGTCAGCAGCACCGTGACCAGTGTACTCCGCGTTGCTCTGTCGCTTGACTGCTCTCGCTGCTCTCCACACTATCGCTGATTGCTGATCAACTGTTGTCACTGAGGCCAGGCAACTGACCACCTCTCCTGTGACGATGAATGCCACCCAGCCTCCAGCTTATTGGACACCCAAGGACATCCAAGACATCCAAGGTGCTGAGAGAGGCTATTGCTGAGAAGAATCCCCTCGGTCTTGCTGACTGACTTCTTGGCTAAGAGATGTTGCATTGAGTCAGTCCATGGGGATTGGACTCCAGATGAACAAGGGAGTGAATCTTCAATGTATTTGTGACTTCCTATCATTAGGAATGTCAAGTTGAGTGTGCACAGAACGTGAATAAAATCCATTTGTTGGAACCAAACTTGATTCCTCTCTTACTGACTGCTCGTGACAGTAAATCCTCAAGATTTTGATTAAAATACAATGTGCACATCAGTGGGCCTGTAGGGATGGCAAAGGTCAAGCTCAGAGGGAGCGCATTTCTTCCCTAGGGTCATTAATTAGCATGAATCAGCAGTTTTTAGCTTGAATAAAAGTCCAGGAAGATAATAATTCAGGAAGATATGAAAACCCAGAGTTTGTGAGTTCAGTTTGTAGATACCAACTTAATTTCAGGCTGGGAGACAAATATCAACTGTATTTGGGAACACCAGCAGCTGAACAGGCATGGGGTCAGTCAAGGTAATGCTCACCAGAGTTTTGACTTAGTTTGCTAATTATATATCAATAGGGAACAGAAGAAGTTAAAAACGTTAACTTTGTTCATTTTGCAGAGAGGACTCTTAGGAAGCCAGGAATAATCCCCAGGCAATATAAAGATGTGAATGTTGGGCATTCTTATTTTCTTTGTGTTGCTGTAACAAAATGCCAAAGACTAGACAGAGTATAAACCAGAGAAATTTCTCCTTGTTTCAGAGGCTGGGAAATTGAAGATGAAGGTGTAGGTGTGCTTGGGTCCTGGTGAGTTCTCTGGGCTACAGACTGCCTGTTGCTGTGTCTTCATAGGGGAAAGGGCCAAGGCAGTTCTCCAGGACTTTTTTATAAAACCAGGATTCCCATTCTTGAGGATCCTTCCCTTGTGATTTAATCACCTCCCTAAAAAACCTCCTTAATACCGTCGCATTGGGGTTTAAGTTATCCAAAACGAAATTTGGAGGAACACAAGCCTTCAGATTCTCCCAATGCCACACCATAAACTACAGGTCAGTCCTAATAGGATGTGAGGGTCTGCAGGGCTCTAATAAACAACAGTGAACACATTATCTTCCTGGAAGCTATAGTAGATAATAACTTATCGAGGAATGATAAAACCTATTCCTGTGATTTTTAAATATTCTAGTAAGGTTAACTTGTAAATCTAATGTTCCTTTGATTCTTTACAAGTTTTTTTTTAAGCTTTTTATTTTTTCTTTTTAGTTATACATGACAGTAGAATGTATTTCAATGTTACTTACATGGAGCATAACTTCCCATTTTTTGTGTTATACACGGTGTGGAGTTACACTGGCCTCATATTCATATACGAACAGAGGAATGTTATGTCTGATTCATTTCTACTGTCTTTCCCATTACCGTCCACCATTCCTTCCCCCACTACCCCCTGTCCAATCTGGTTTTGATGACCCTCCACTCTTCACTCCCCCCTACCTATTGTGAGTCAGTATCCACATATCATAGAGAACATTTGGCCTTTGGTTTTGGGGGATTCACTTATTACACTTAGCATGACAGTTTCCAGTTTCATCCATTTACTAGCAAAAGCCATAATTTCATTCTTCTTTATGGCTGAATAATATCCCATCATGTATATATACCACATTTTCTTTATCCATTCATCTGTTGAAGGGCACCTGGGTTGGTTCCATAGCTTAGCTATTGTGAATTGAGCTGCTGTAAACATTGATGTGGCTGTGTCACTGTAGTATGCTTTTAGTTTTTTGGAGTATATGCAGAGGAGTAGGTTAAATATGGTTTCATTCCAGGTTTTCTCAGGAGCCTCCATACTGCTTTCCAGAGTGGTTGTACCAGTTTGCTCTCCCACCAGCAATGTATGAGTGTGCCTTTCCCCCAACATCCTTACCAACATGTATCGTTACTTGTATTATCGATAATTGCCATTCTGATTGAAGTGAAATGAAATCTCAGTGTCATTTTGATATGCATTTCTCTAATTACTAAAGATGTTGAACTTTTTTTTCATATATTTTTTGACCATTTGTATTTCTTCTTCTGTGAAGTGTCTGTTGAGTTCCGTTGCCCATTTATTGATTGGGTTATTTGTTTTATAGGTGTTAAGTTTTTTGAGTTTTTCATCTATCCTGGAGATTACTGCTCTCTCTGGGGTTCAGGCGGCAATGATCTTCTCCCATTTTGTAGTCTCTCTCTTCACATTCTTGATTTGTTTCCTTTGCTGCGAAGAAGCTTCTTAGTTTGATACCATCCCATCTGAGTCTGGATTTTATGACTTGCTCTTTAGGAGTCTTGTTGAGGAATTCAGTTCCTAAGCTGATATAATGGAAATCTGGGCCTACTTTTCCTTCTAGTAGGCACAGGGTCTCTGTCTAATGCCTAGTTCCTTGATCCACTTTGAGTTGAGTTTTGTGCCGGGTGAGATAGGGGACAAATTTCATTTGGTTACATATGGTTTTCCAGTTTTCCCAGCACCATTTGTTGAAGAGGCTATCTTTTCTCCAGTGTGTGTTTATAGCGCCTTTGTCTAGTATGAGATAACTCTATATATGTGGATTTGTCTCTGTGTCTTATATAGGTGTATCTGTCTCTGTGTCTTTTATTGAGCCCAGTATAAGCCACAACCGTTGTATGGCACCTATAGCAGATAAAGTAGCAGAGAACCATGAAAAATCTACAATTATTTACTTGTAGCAACTGTATTAATTTATTCAAGAAATATTGAGTGATTGCTACATTCTAGGCACTATGCTACAGTATTAAGCAAAACAAGTAAGGAATTAGGGATGAAAAACAATATAAGAGTAAGATATATACAGTAACAATCAAGATGGGATGAAAACCTTGTTGATTTTTGGTTGGAAATGTGTGTGGGTTCATAATTCTCAGGCAGGTTCTAATCTTATCAATATATCCTGTTTGTGCTGGATGCACAATATTTTAGTATTTTGTCCTCCAGTTCCAACTGTGCATACGTGTCTTTTCCTTACATTGAGTGCCCATAACTTACTGAACATACACTGCACCATTTACAATTGGCTTTCGTTAACAAGCCAGAGAAAGTGCCAAAGAAGTTCTTTTGTAAGAAAACCTCTGGCGGAAGTCAGCATGCTTATTCAGAAGTGCAAAAATCCTGAATGTCAATATTCAATGCCGTATTGCAAAGTGAACCCACCCATGTAAATGCCACCTTGATAAAAATAGAGTGGGTGGAGTTTGAGCACATGGTCTGTAATTTTGAATTTGATGAAGCATGGTGTATCCACGCAGGGCTTCTAACAAGTATCACAGATCCTGAAAGACAAGCATGTTCACAGTGCTTACCTTCCTGCTTCAACATTTTATAGACTAAAGCACATAATATCACTAATCTATAAGGTAAAGAACCCAAGGTCCTTGGCATTTCATAGAAGTGTTAAACACAAATTTTAATAAAGCCTATAATAAACCAATGTTGTGATATTTAAAAGAACAAACTTTTAAAAACTGTAAGACACTTCTCTTTTTCTTCATACAGCTACTACAACTCATAAAATAGGAATTTCTTTGGTTTTCAATAAATTTACTTTGGGAAAATACCCACGAGAGCCACTCTTTCCTTTACACAAGAGAATAAATGACTTTCAAGTAGAGATGTGGTAGCTTATTATGCATTAGGTCATGATATTCTGAAGCTGAAGTTTCTTAGAGCAACTGATAAATCAGCTGCACTGGACAGAGCATTCAGTCCTGAGTTTCCAAAGATAATGACATTCTGCTGATATGGACTGACTTAGATTCAGAGGAAAATAGGTGTCCATTGGAGATAGAAGGCTCAAGATTTTTTGTATCAAGGTTAAATATGAATAAATTGCTAGAATCTTCCAAGTGCGAGCAAGTAGAACAATGCAGAAGAAGAACATAAAAGCACAAGGAGTTTCAATTTTTTTCTAAAAGAGAAACCTGGAAGCATCCTCCTCCAGGAGAGATGGTCAGGGCTAAGTAAAGCCATACCTCATCTTACTGGCTTCATTTTATGGTCATCCACTAGACATTCACCGTATCAATTCGTCTGACTCCCTTCTTCCATCCCTTGGTCTTTTTCACTCAATCGCTTCTCGTTGCCATCTGAAACTGTCTCTTTTTATCAAAGAAACATCCCACCCTCACGTGCTTCCGTGGTGATTGATGTCCTCTGCCATTCACAGGAGAAACTGGCTTCCCTGCGGTACCGGTGGTGACGGCTGTCTCTGACAGTCTGGGCCCTCCACCACTGAGAAGTAGGATCACGCCTCCTCACTCTGAGGTGCTGCTAGGACAGGGGGTCTCTGCTAACCCATAAACAGAGAAATGGGTAATGAACCAAGCCAAGGTCACCTGTACACAAACACACGGCACAGACGGCTTTATTGGAGTTCTTGTACCGCATTCTTTTCATTTTGACTATCATTTATAAATATCTTGATTGTGCCTCATCTGTCACTGAAAACCGTAGCAATTGGATCCAGGAGTTGAATCTGGAAACTCACTTTGACCTCAGTCCTCTGGCGTTATCACCTCCAAAAGCTCCTCTTTTCCAGGCCCAGGGCTCCCGCAAGGATGAAATTCCATAATCACTCAACTCTCTTCAATATTTCAATGATTCAGAAATTCTTTGTGAATGAACTTTATAACTTCCAGTTTATTCATGAAATACCCTCATTTGCAAACCTCAGGAATACCTCAACATACACTCTTCTGTTTACTTGCTGATTAGTTTTAAAATTTAGATTCCATGGATTTGCTTTATTGCTGTTCTCTTGCTATTACAGGAAATCCCCTTAATCCTAATCACTTTATTTTTCCATGAAAATTATACCTGAAGACAAAGATTTCCTCTACATTTTCTCTGCTTAAAAGACCTAATCATAAAACTAAGATGACCAGTGTTAGTGCAAATTCATGACTGTCAAAACCTCTGATCATCTCTCAAATCAGTCCAGTTTTACAATCCTGAAATACCTGTCTCAAACCTTCCTTCTGCTCTGATTTCTGATTAGAGAGTGTCCACATCTCACCCGTGGACCTCAAAAAGTATCCTTGCAGCATGAAAGAAAGAACAAAAGAAAGGAAGGAAGAAAAGAAGGACGGAAGGAAGGAAGGAAGGAAGGAAGGAAGGAAGGAAGGAAGGAAGGAAGGAAGGAAAGAAGAAGGAGAAAGAAAGGAAGGAAGAAAGAAAGGAATGAAAGAAGGAGAGGAGAGAAGAAGAGAGAGAAAGAAAGAGACAGAAAGGAAAAGAGAGAAAGAAAGAAAGAAAGAAAGAAAGAAAGAAAGAGAAATGAAGGAAGGAAGGAGGGGAGAGAGAGAGAGAGAGAAGAGAAAGAAGAGAAAGAAAGAAAGAAATAAAGAGAGAGAGAGAGAGAAAGAGGGAGAGAAGGAGGGAGGGAGGGAGGGAGGGGGAGGGAAAGAGAAAGCAGGAAAGAGAAACCCCCAGAGCTGTTTAGCTTCTAACTAAAAGCTTGCAAGTATTTCTGCTTTCTGAATCAGTTTATCCTCCCATCCTGGTGCGTACTGGAGATTTTCTTCTTACTAAGGTTGATCCCTTCATTCATGTGTTCCAGGTCTTCTGTGGATATGTCCACACATGTCTACACAATGTCTAATAGCACTACTCTGCAACCTCAATATTTTCTATTATATTTTGCCATCAACATTTTGAATACATTGTCCATATCAACTTTTTAATTTTTTTTACTCTTTCTCAGCCAAATCCACTTCCACCAGCTCATAGCTCCAAAAAAACCCACGTGCTAAATCACACATGGAATCTAAGTTCCCCAAACCAACCAACCAACCACTAAGTTGGACTTTTTGGAAGGAATCTCAGCAGTCAGTCTGAGAAACCCACACTTCTGGTATTTCTTCTGACTCTTAGGCTCTTTTGCCCACTTCTTCCTCTGTTTCTTATGACTTGACACACTGTATACTGTGTCTTTAGTCTATGACACACATTTTAAGTTATATCAAGTTGTATATTAAAACTTGTATATTTACCTACATAGCAATATTGAAAATGACCTACATATGACCTATCACGTCATATGTGTGAATCACTGGGTTCTGCAATTTGCATATATTGTCGCAATATCCAAGGGGACAGATATTGTATTCCTATTATATAGATACTTAAGCTGAACATTCATGAAGAATAAAAAATAGTGTTTTGCTAGAAATACAAAGTGTTTTATGAAAAACCCCACATTATGAATAATGCTTGTTTCTACAAATACCTTCAGATGTTTCTTTAATATATAGTTTATAATTTTGACTAATTATCTCAGTTTGTGTCTTCTATCTACTTCACTGATGTTCTAAAAAAATAAATCAGTTAATTTAGATTTCATGATTAAGAACTTTGAATATTTTTTTATTAATGTATTTAGGAATATTTGACTTGAGCTGTATATTCTAGTTTGGGATTTATGGCTATACTTAAAATTTGTTCACAAAATCATATTTACTAAATCAATTGTGTTTTGTATAATTTAGCTTTGTGCTAAAGCAAAGAAAAACTGGTTGTTTTAAAACTGTGTCTATGTAAACACTAAAAGATATAGAATAATTGTGTAACATAGCAGAACAGCCTAGAAGACAAGGAGGCATATAAAAGTGAACGTGGCTGACCTGTACATAACAACATGGGTGAATTTTGCAAGGATACAATTCTGAGTGAAACAGCAAAGTCACAAGAAAAAAAAGACAAAGTGTGGGATGTTTATTTTGCCTTTTGTTGATTCATTTTGTAATTTAATAATACACATGCAATTTAGACCTACATTGCCTGAATGGATATCTCTGGACATTTAACATAGCCTAGCAGGCATTAGTTATTTGGTTACTTTATGATTAAACCAGAAAATAAATATGAAACATGTTTTTGCAGTTCAATCTACCTCAAACATTATGGGAGAAAATTTTTGTTTGTTTCAAAAGCTATGGCTATATAATGATACACACTGAGAGGTCTTGGGCATTTTTATACAAAGGAAATATTTATAAAGAAGTTCTGCTTTTAAAGGATTCTTTCACAATGACACAGAGTTCTTTGGATGTGAGGAACAAATCAACCATGTTTTCCTTAGAAGTTCATGATTAATTCCTCCCTAACGTCTTTGTATTTATGATCAAGGGAAGTATGAAAATTATCACTTTAAGCTATTAACATGATTTTATGGTCCTGATGGCAGACAACTATCAATTTAATTAGTTCTATTGACCAAGATCATGTTAGTGAAAAAGTTTTGCTTCACTTAATATGAAGGATATACATTAACTCAGCCTGGACACAAACCCCTGGCTCCTGGCTCCTTGATAATTATCTGACCTCATTTCCATGATGCTATTGAATATCTCAAATAGTTGAAAATTCACCTCTTTCAATGTTCCTATATACTCAAAGAGTTTAAAAGTTGGAATGCAAATACTAATTCTTATGTGTATTACTTTTATTGTTTTACATATGTAAGTCAAAGGAGCTCGAAGTCATAAAGTTGTGCTCTTAAAGACATGCATCAGGTTGGTGGCTGAGCCAGATCTGGAATCTGTGTCTTTTGATTGTCACTCACAGTTTTTGCTTTAGCCCATATTATCTGACCCCTGAGAAAGCCCATTAGGATCTACTTTCTTAAATAGATCCTGATGAATCCTATAATAAATGAAATTGATTTTTTATTATGCAAATGGAATATCTCCCTTAAATTTCAACTCTTCAAAGTATTGCTCATTTGTAAAATCATACAAATGCCTTTAATTTCCTAATTTATTAATATTTTGATTAAAATCATCTATGTGTTCTTAATAGTATGAATGAATAAACATTAGGCAAATCGATCTTTTGGAGGAAATAATCATTCGATCGCTCTAATTTCAGATGAATTCTATAAGTTTTTCAAAACTGATGTCTGTAATTCTTGCATATAATCCAAATTTATATACCTACTCTTTCCCAAGGTTACAAAATCCTTTTCAAATAAGAATATAGTGGAAATGAGAAAATTCCTACTTTTCTTAGCAAACTTATTTCACTTAGATTAATCATAATCTAAAGTTACTTTTAACAAACTCTCCTGATGAAGATACACCCAATTGCAGTATAGAAAGTGGCACCCCAGGACATACAGAATGATTGAAATTGTTTTAGAGACTGCAAATCAAGTAGTTTGACTTTCATTGTCAAGTGTGATTTTTTTATTGTAAATCAAAGTAATTTCTGGGTTACTTTAATTGGTGGAATACATTCATCATCAAAAGTTTCTTTTCCAAGTACATTATATAATGTGATTGAAAAATGACTAATAGGTAATGTGCAAATTTTTAATTAGGTTGCTTCTGCCATCCTTAGGACTCTACGGAAGGAAATTTAAGTAAAAGGATTTTAATGAAGAAAACAATGTTTTTCTTAGAAGCCCGTGATTTATTCCTCCCCCACTATCTTTCTCTGGCTCCTTTTCACCCCTACAGTTAATTAGAGGTACTTCAAATTTAATTGCCTTTTCAGAAATTCTGCAACTCATCACTCTGCGTGACTTCAGCCCTGAATCCTAACTTCTTTGTCTTTATGATCATCAATGACCTCTTCACGATTTTGTGTTGCTCTTTTTTCCCTGTGCAGGTTTAGGGTCAGCATCGTTTGACCCCCCACGAGGGGCTCTTCACCCAGCTCAGTAAAAATTTACAACTGGTTGTTGAGCCAGGATGCTGCACCACTAATTAGTCTTGCTCTCTGTCCGGGCGAGCATGTCTGGGCATGTCTGTAGAGCTAATTACAAGGTAAAGGGATGCAGTGGTTAGAGGGAGTCAGGTTACAGCAGCACTCTCTGTCAGACACCCAAGCCATCACTTCTGGGACAGGGAAGTCACGTCTGTCTTGTTGTCTTTGTTATTAATTTCGTAACAGCAATTTTGATTTGTTTGGTACAGTGACGTGTGGGCTTTAAGACTGCGATGAGACGTTCATAGATACTACAGAGTTGAAACTGTCGTAGAACTCTCTTACTTGGTGAGTTTAACAGAGAAAGGAAAGAATTAAAAGTATCTGAATATTTGTTGGGGTGAAAGGTTGTTGGAAAGATTTAGTGGGGACAGCATCAAGTTCCAGATCACAGTACTCATCATCTCTGAGGTATGTAGCCACCCAGAGAGAAGGGAGAATTCTAACATTGCTCCTTGCAGGGAACCACTGTGGTCCAGCACACTGAATGAATGTGGACACCATTTATATCTTACCATATATGCCGTAAATGAATAACTGATTCCATCACTTCTTGTTTTAAAAATAATTTTGTGCCAGGCACCTTGGCGCATGACTGTAATACCAGCAGCTCTGGAGGCTGAGGCAGGAGGATCATGAGTTCAAAACCAGCCTCAGCAAAAGCAAAGCACTAAGCAACTCAGTGAGAGCCTGTCTCTAAATAAAATGTAAAATAGGACTGGGGATGTGGCTCAGTGGTCAAGTGCCTCTGAGTTCAATCCTCTGGTACTGCTATTACTACTACTACTACAAAAAATAATAATAATAATAAAAATTTTGTAAGGGATCCTAGAGAGACTTTACACATGTGAAAGAACAGATAACCAAAGTATTTGCATTGTTTTGACTTACTTTTCCATTGTTCTTTTAAGACACAAATAAAAGGAAGTAAAAAACAGAGTTTTAGTTTGCATAAATTTGTCTTCCATATATTTTGAATGAATTAGAGACACAGAATAAGATGTTCAATAAGATGTTCAATTTTAAAAAGATCTAGCAATGTGAGGAACATTAGAGACTCTCAGAAGATATTTTCAAATGAATTTTTTAATCTAGTAGATCCTACTTATTAAATATATTTGAACTGCTCTTATTCTGTGAAATCATTTATTCTTAAAATAGTAAAAGACATGCCTGTTAACACTTGGTTCACCCTTACATTTGTGCCTTTTACATTACATAATTTTCTCGGTACATGCCTGATCTATGTGTATGAGAACAACATAGTGGTGGATGGTTTTCCAATGACTGATTAATACCCTAAGGCCTCTAATGCAGCGTGAACAATAAGAGAAAGCAGAATGGATTTGTAAGCAAAGAGACAGAAACTGAGAACGAATCCAGAAAACACCAGGAACAGAGAAAATCCACTGAAATATAAATGAGGAAAGCTGCTGAGGGGCTCATAAGGAGCTGGGGTATGGCCAAGAGAAAAGTTTCCAACAAAAGCACATATTTTAACTTCTCGTGTATTTATCCATATTTAAAACACTAAAACCTGGTTCATGTTTTAAATGTGTTTGATATCATCATGATTCTTCTTTGTTTCATTAATTTGGGCAAATATTAATATTTATGTGAGGATAAAATAAAAACATTTTTCTTGAAATATTTCAGGTAAATATATAAGGTCTCTTATTTTTTTCTATGATTTATTTTATTTGTTTTGGCAATCAGCTAATTAATTTGTGTGGAGCACACTAAAATCACACTAATCAATGGAAGAACTGAGATTAAAACTCAGTTCTCACTAACTTCAATTTCATATCCTCATTTTTCTTTTATTGGTACTTCCAATTTAACCTAGCAGTGCTCTACCACTGAGCTATATCCCTAGACCTTTTATTTTTATCTTTTTTTTTTTTTTTTTTTTTTTTTTTTAAATTTTGAGACAGGTTCTTTCTTAGTTACTGAGGCTGGCCTTGAACTTGTGATCCTTCTGTCTCAACCTCCCAAATTGCTGGGATTATAGATGTGTGCCACTGTATCTGGCATCATATGCTAATCTTGCAGTTTATAAAAATAATTCATCATTAAAGATGCAATTTTAATGAAATATAACAAGAGCTATATGCAAACCTTGGAAATTTATTTAAACTTCCCAAAGTCTAATTTTCTATTCTCTTAAAATAATTATATAATAATGCTACTGATCTCATTAAGTTGTTGTCAGAAAGGACCTAATGTGAAGAAATAACTTAAATATTACTCAGCATGTGATAAGTACTCAATACATGCCAGATGTAATTAGCCTATGGCAGAGAAAAAAATCGTCACTATTACATGTTGAGTATGTGACTTGTAATTTTGGTGTGTATTACACCTAGTAGAAGTTATGAGTGGGAAAACATTTGGGAACTGCTGCTTTTGTGAAAAGTGAAGTCCATGTAATGATGAGCATCCAGTCATCCAGCTTGGGTCTAGAGCACACCAGACCCAAGGGCCATGAGCCAACAGACCACTGCAGCAAGGAATGCCGAGTAACCAATGCTGTGAACCGGGCAGAGCTGTGTGGTGCAGAACCCGACTTCCGTCTCGGTTCTACAATGCATTATGTGTCATACAACCATGAGCCAATTGTTGACTCAAACTGTGCTCCAACAGGTGAAGAAGTCATCACTCTCATCATTGCAAGGAGAACAAACTGAAAAACTGAAAATCGGTAACGGTTTTTGAACCCATCAGAAAACTGAAATTGTAAGACTTATTCCTGCCTCAAATCTAGAGAAAATGATGAATCTGGAGTCATAGGTGACAATTCCTTACCTGGAGTAGAAGTCAAATATGCCGTTAACTGGTGGAAACACTTAAACTCTTAACAAAACCAAGTTTTTCTTTTCTAGTCGCTGGAGGCTGCTGGGGACTATTATATGCAGGTAGAGGCTTCTGGGCTAGTTTTCATGTGGCCACTCCTGACCCCTGGAGCCAAGAAACCATTGACCAAGAAAGACAACCTCATGTCCTGACTAAGAGAAGGGAGAGGGACCTTTGGATGTAGCCCAGAGTGCTGGGCACATTGGAGGGACGCCTGCCTGAGCGTCTCACCTTCGGGAAGGGCATTCATTTCTATTGTCAGCCCTCCAGCTTCCTGTCTGACCAAAGGTGGTAGCAAAGTGTGGAATCGTGCGAAGAGCACAGCTTAGGGCACCAGCACACTCGAGGACTGCGGCTTCATCCTAAGATCCCAGAATGCTCTCCTCCTTCCCCACACTGTACCCCCGCACCTGCAGGGCTGCAGAGTAGTAATGCTGGGTCACCGTGGAAGAGCCCCAGAGCACAGGCTGTTGGACAAGGAGTTCCTGGGGGGCCTTCAAAGAAAAGAAGAGGCCCCCGAAGCCTCCTGCACCTACAACTGGAGCAAACATGAGACACCACCACTTAGCCACATTTGTAAAGCCTCATATTAATGGCTTTTTACCTCAGTTCCTTTTATCCCATACATAATGTTGGCGATCAATTAAAAATGACAAGACTTGCTAAGAGGGACTAAAAAACATCCGAAGACACAAAGCAAGGTTAGAGGCTATAATGGATAAAGTAAGTAATATCCAAGAACAACCGAGGGAGTAGGAGCTGGAGATTTGGGATAGTCTGTTAAGTACCCGCATTGCCGTGGAATGGGATTGTGTCATTTAAAAGTGACTTAGAGCAATTATAGATGTATATTGCAAACTTCAGGGCAAGCACTAAGAAAACAAAAATATTTACAGGCTAAAAATTTTGCAAATGGTAAATACTATGTAAGACTTGCTATTTTGCTATAAATTGTATAGATAAAACAATTATAGTGCTTAACGTATAGACTAGTTTTTCATAAAAAACTAGTTTGAAATAAAATTTTTATATCCAAAACATTTATATAAAGCAAGTATTTGATTTATATCAGTATTGAAGAAGTGTTAGCTATAATTAATAGAGTGATATTATTATCCCCACAGTTGCTAGTTGTTGGGGGCTGTGCCATGTGGGCTGCGCCGGGTTGGCGCCTCATGGCCAGCCGGAGGCTGTTTTGATCACATCAGCAGTGAGGAGGTTCGGTTAGCATAAGCACACCCAGGTGACTTGTCATTGGCTGTATTCAATTAAGTCCACGCACACAATGCGTGCACAGGTGTTCCCGAGAGCTCCTGCTCAGGCCTGCTCGTTTTAACCTTTGCCGTGATAGGGCAGCTGGCTCCTTGCCTGATCTCAACTGGCATGGCCCCGCCCTCCGCCTTCTGGAGGGAATATAAGCCGGCAGTAGGCACAAGGCAAGAAGAAGCAGCTAGCAGAGAGAAGAAGCAGCCAGCAGAGAGAAGAAGCGGCAAGCAGTAAGCAGCAGTCAGCGGCAGAAGGCAGATGGTAGAGTGGAGAATTGAGAACACACCTCTAGGCCTCAGATGGATAGCACCTAGTTCACGGGATGCGGGACCTACCTCTAAGAAGAAGCAGCAGAACTTTAAGAAGAAGTAGATCTCTGAAAACGTAGCAAGCCTCTCTTTCTCTAAAAACTTCCTCTATAAGCAAAGCCTATCTTCCTCTCAAAATCTCTCTTCCTCTATAAATTAGTGAATATAGGAAAAGTAGTTTATTCCCAGTCCACCTCTGATAAATACCTGTGCAATTGTTGCTGCAGGAGGTAACAAATATCCGCAGGATTGTTGCAGCGGGCAGCGACAGCTAGTATTATCAGGATCCTGAGAAAAATCTATATTCATATATTAATTTATAGTATCAGGGTTGAACAAGATACAAGAATTAGAAACTTATATTAAATATACATATTGTTTATGATGCTTTGTGCTTTAACATTTGCATCTCTCTAAATGAAAAGAACTTATTGGTAATAATTCATTATGTATACATGAATAAATTTGTGAAGCCTAAATTTCTTAAGATTTTGAAAAATGTATTACTATTTCATTAAATGCTCTAATTCTACTTTATGATTGGAAGATAAACATGTGAGAGGAAAACTCATGTAGCATACATGACTTTGTTTCCTGAAGGTTACATTTACAGACAGAATCAAAGTTTGAATACTTGATATGTGAGGTGATATTTAGTACCTGCTTCCTCTTTCATCTTCTGGTGGTTTGCTTAGGTGGTGGAAGTTTAAATCATTGATTTTTCTTCTTTCCATTTTTTTCACAGTAAACTTTTCATTAAACTTATATTTGCATGAATAATAAAAATACAGATTGACATGGAATTTAACAGTAAACCTGAATATAATGAAGAAGTTTTCTTAGTAAAGAAAACTGTGTTTATCTGTACCCATGTATCTTGGAACTATGGTAAATTTTAGGATGTGGCCATGTGTCGGTGATCCTTGGTCCTTCCTTTATGGCTGACCACATTAGTAAACTGGAAATGTTGGTTATGCTGCATTTTACATTCACCACAAGACATGTCATTTTGTAATATAATACAAAGAATCCTAATCTTTGAAAGAAATAGTTATGCTTTTCTGCTAAATGATAAACAGAATCTCCAATAAAGATAATGTGTGCCTCTGTTAGCCTTTCATCTCCAGAGCAAGTAGACAGCAGGTGCTGGTAAGTGCAGCCTACCCTGAGTAGTTGTTGGTAAATGCAGCCCTCCCCTGAGTAGACAGCAGGCGCTACTAAGTGCAGCCCTCCGAGCTGTATTGGCAGCAGCAGGGCAGAGCTCACAGGGAGCTTGACCTTCCTTTGGGTCCTGCTGCACGTCCTGCACTTACAGTGGCTCTCCCTGCTGCACTGAACACCCTTTTTGACAGCATCTGCTCTCCCCACCATCCCCATGTGACTTGCTTGCTGTCCCACACAATATTCAGCTCACTGTGTGTTCTGAGGTTCCAATTTATTTCGTATTTTAAATGAAAAGTCAAAATTTCCATTATCAAATGAATAATTATTGTATCTGGGGTTCTGTTCTTGCACCCACTGGATTAGTTGAAAAATTACATAGGTTCTTTTCTCATTGCTGACCATAAAACATAAAGACAGGAGAAAATCATCTCCCTTTTCCAACTCTAGGGACTTTGCTTGCAGTGGAGGAGCCTAAATCCTCCAACTCCCTCCGTCCCATTGTTTATAGTGATTATGGAAAAATATGTTGTGCAAGAGTTTCCTCATGCCTCAACATTCACTTAAAATACATTTTAAAAATGACAGTTTCCTAGTTCCGCTTGTTTTAGATCAGGCTGATCATCCAGGAAGAGCTGATTCTTATGTGCTACTTTTTATGTTCTACTTGTTATGTGCTATTTACTCCCAGAGGCATGGTCTGAGAACAAAGCAAAAATTCAAGAAATTTCTCCTTTGCAAAAATGTCAAGCGGTATCTGTGTGTGGGTCAAGGTAACCTCTGCATGTTATATTGTCTATGGAGAAAAAACTTTCTTCCTCATTAAGAAGCAGGACTGCATTGCCTTGGAAAATTGTCCTGGTACGGGAGTGAGGTTTGCCTATGTGTCTGTGTGGGTTTGCTCTGAATGTTACCCTCTGGATACCCAGGAAGAAAGTCAACATGATCCTTCCAAGAGAGGATGAACTATTTGGTTCTTTGGCTTGGACTGTGGGGGTGATTATAAACTCTGAGCCATTTAATTCTTTCCCTTTCATACTGGTAATTCTCTCCAGCTCATCTCAGGAGAGAGGAGAGTTTGGTGAGGGGAAAGAGTGAGGGATCAAAAGTCCCTGTGAAGCCACACACCCACTGCTCCACCTGTACTGCCTATGAAAGGCACACTGTGTCACTCCCTGTCCTACGTCCAGCCAGGTTCCCAAAGCAGACCAGGTGCCAGGCTGGGTGACCATGGAAGGTAGCTTTAGCTGCAGCCCAGGAACGAGACTCCGATCTCTCAGCCCCAGTTGGCATATCCTCCTGCACCTACTCCTGACTCTCTTCTCACTTTGGAACCTACACTCACCCAAGAAGTGTCCTCCCTAAAGGCTGCCTTCATGAAGCACAGGGGCCGGCCACTTTCACAAGATGCTGCCAATCCTCTCACCTGCTTCGCCCAGGCCAGCGGGTTCCTTTGCACACCGGTATAACCAAAACCTCTCAGGGGACAAGTGGGACTGTTTTACTTTGATAACAAAGACAATAATATCACCTTATTTCTTATCCTATTTAAATGAAAATAAAATGCATCAAGTTATTTTTTACAATCTGAGTCCACTCTAATAGTGACTATGGGGGAAAACACATTTTATGGAAAAAAAGGAAGATGACTTAATATAGTAGAAGAATAAGTAATAAAGTAGCTCATGTCAACTAAACCAGAACTTGTATCTCCACCCCAGAGGATCCCGGCCAGTCTGGGTGTGTGCAAGGGTGTGGAAGGTCATCTGTACAGCTAGAGGAGGTGCTGGAGGACCTCAGTAGACAGTCGTGGTGATCAAAGGGTCTAGGAGAAGCACCTTCTTGCCAGTCACATTTTCAGCTGTGCTGTGCTAAATTATATATGTTAAAGGAAACGTACTTAAATTTCTTCCACTTTGAGCATCAATATTAATCTTAGTTTTTGATTTCCTTTTTATTTTTTTTGATTCATTGTACACAAATAGGGTACAACTTTTCATTTCTCTGGTTGTATATGCAGTAGAGTCACACTCTTTGTGTAATCGTACATGTGCATAGGGTAATGTTTTTGGTCTCATTCCTCTATCCTTCCTTCCCCCCGCCCACTCCTCATCCCTCGTTTCCCTCTACAAAATCCATTCTTCCACCATTCTTCCCTTTCTCCCTTTATGTATCATCATCCACTTATCAGAGAAAACTTACCGTCTTTAGATATTCTCCAACTTCATCCATTTACCTGAAAATGCCATAATTTTATTCTTCTTTATGGCTGAATAATATTCCATTGTGTATATATGCCAAAATTTCTTTATCCATTCATCAATTGGAGGGCATTTAGGTTGGTTCCACAATCTAGCTATAGTTAATTGAGCAGCTATGAACCTTGATGTGGCTGGATCACTGCAGTATGCTGATTTTAGTCCTTTGGGTATAGGCCGAGGAGTGGGATAGCTGGGTCAAGTGCTGGGTCCATTCTCAGTTTTCTGAGGAATCTCCATACTGCTTTCCAGAGTGGCTGCACCGATTTGCAATCCCACCAGTAATGTATGAGTGTGCCTTTCTCCCCACATACATGCCAGAGCCTACTATTGCTTGTATTCTTGATAATAGCCATTCTAATTGGGGTGAGATAAAATCTTAGGGTAGTTTTGATTTGCATTTCTCTAATTATTAGAGATGTTGAACATTTTTTCATGTATCTGTTGATTGCTTACAGATCTTCCATGAACTGTCTGTCCAGTTCCATAGTCATGTATTGATAGGGTTATTTGTATTCTTGGTAAAATCAATGTGAAGAGAGAGCCTACAGAGTGGGAGAAATCTTTACCACATGCACTTCAGATATGAAGTAATCTCCAGAATTTATAAAGAACTCAAAAGACTTTACACGAAGTTTTTGAATTTGATGAAAATAATAAAATAAAAATTCCTTAACACTTCAGATGAAAGTAAGTTCAGCCCTTTCTGGGCAGGGCTGGGAAGAGCTGTTAAAATGCATACTATCTGTAAAAACATTTCACTGACTAAGATGTTGAAAGTTTTCCAATGGAAACAATAAAGAGAAACTAATTGTTAAAGACCCTTTATTATTAGTGTAAATTCATGTTAACTTGTTGTTGCTTTACTTTTCCTATGTTTGGAGGACTATTTTCTATGCCTATGTTTATAAAACAAACAGCCAAATTTAATTTGTTAGGTGTGCACCTGTAACATGCTTTCTCTAATTTTACCAACTCTGTAATTTTTTAACAGAGGGATTTTCTTTTAAGATACTGATCTGTTTCATTTGGGTTAGAAGTAAATTTAGGGACTGCATTTAGACTGAAGCATCTCAGAAACCACCCCTAAACAAACACATTTGTCATTTCAGAATGAATTACTGAATTCATTTGCATACATAGATGAAGGCTCTTAGAATCATAGAATAGTTTGTTCATGCTTCTTAATTAGTACTAATTTTAAAATATTTACAGATTTTAAACATTACAAGTCTAGAAACTAGTGCTTTGGATATTACTATGCTTCCTTATTTCTGATCAATATTCCTGAAAGACCACCAAGAAAAGCTGCAAAATTTTTTTCTTTTGAAAACCTGTATTCATATTGTAGGCCTGTTGTGCCAACAAAGACATAAATTTCCCAATTTCCAGCAAGTAGGATGTGGTGGGATGAACACCCCAGAAGGAGTTTCTCTTTCAGATCTCACTGCCCAGTAGAAACAAAATGAAATTTGTAATTGCAAGTTACACAAATAATTTAAAATTCTTCATAGCCACATTTAATAAAAAACATAGGGAAAATTAGTTTGGAGTGGATTTCTTCTAACCAAATATATATATATATATATATATATATATATATATATATATATATATAAGATGTTATTATTTCAACATGTAATAAATATTAAAGAATAGGTAGTTTACACCACGTGTGTTGTGGGGTGGACAGTACCTGACCCAGCACACTTCACTCTAGTTGCATTTCACGTGCTCAGAAGCCTCTCTGGGTAGTATGGAATGGCACCACATGAAGAAACTGAATAATAGAGCAAAACATTACCACTCTGTCCATTCTAAAGATTTTTTGCAAAAGGCACTGAGATCCTGAGCAAAGAGTAGTTATGAAGAGGAAACTGATCCATGTGTTCAGAAGTTTTGTATTTTAGAATCTTCATGTAGTCATCTCTTAGGAATAAGAGGGGAAATGAGTCCAAGAATTGTCTAGATGAGGGCCTCATAAACACCAGGAGTTTCAGTTTGGAGTCCCAAAGGACTAGTGCACCTAGCTAGAGTTAATAATAGTAAAACCCTCTGAAAGCCCATTTGCAAATCAGATCTACCTTTTTTAGATTAGGATGATGTGCAGTTATCTTACATGGCTGCCAAAAGCGAAGTGAAATTCCTAGGAAGCAGAGTAGAATAGATGGATCCTTGGTAATGGAGCAAATATGATCCAATGCAAATGGAGTGTCTTCATCAAATAGTGCTAAAATAACTGCAGAAAAATGAACTGAGATAACTTACATATTTCAAAAAAAAAAAAAGAACTGAAATGGATCATCCATCTAAATGTAAAACACAAAGTTAAGAAACACCTTGAATATAACATAATAAAGTCTGCATGTTCTTGCATTTGACAATAACTTTTTAGGTGCCACATGAAAAGCACAATGAATGAAGGATAAAATGAACAAGCTGGACTTCACTAAAATTAAAATACTGCTCTATGAGAGACAGGTTTGAAAGACAAGGTATAGACCAGAGAAAATATTTGCAAAAGACATGTATGATAAATAACTGTTATCCAAAATACACAAAGAAGTCTTAAAAGTCAAGAGGGACATGTGGGGCATGAGTAAAAGATCTGAAGAACTATGTCATAAAAGATAAAGTGCAAATAGAAAATAATCATAAGCATCTGAAAAGATGTCATTAGAAAACTGCAACAAAAACAGAAGCTCTCATTTTTTCTGCTGGAAACGGAAAGGATGCAGCCACTCTGATAGACCGCTTAGCTAAATATCGTCTTACC
The DNA here is from genome assembly GCF_902686455.1 of Sciurus vulgaris. NCBI lineage: Eukaryota > Metazoa > Chordata > Mammalia > Rodentia > Sciuridae > Sciurus > Sciurus vulgaris. The sequence continues at coordinate 11,028,683 of NC_136469.1, forward strand.
TTGTGATCTGCTGTTGAACTCTTTGGTATATATTCAAATGAGCTGAAGATGGATGTCCATAATAAAAACTGCACCAGATATTTACAGCAACTTTATTCATAACTGCCAAAACTTGGAATCAATCAAATATTCCTTGATGGAAGAAGAGATAAACAGACTGTGGTATGTCCATTCAATGGACTACTATTCAGTAATAAAAAAGAAATGAGCCATCAGGTCATGAAAAGATGTGTTGAAACCTTAAGTAGACATTATTAAGGGAAACGAGTCAATCAGAAAAGGCTACCTAGTATATATGTTGTACCATATTATATTTTGCAAGTGGCAAAATTATAGGAATAGTATAAAAATCCTGGTTGCCAGAGGTCTTGGTGAGGCAGAGAAGAATGAACATAGGTGGAACATAGGGACAGTTTAGGGTAGTGAAACTATTCTGTATGACAATGTCATGGTGTCTTTAGGGCCTTATACATCTGTCAAAACCCATAGAATGTGCAACAGAAAAAAAAAAAAAAATAGAACCCTCTTGTGAACTATAGACTTGAATTAATCTGTATGTCAACATACAAGATGTCAACAAGAGAAAAACTTCCTGTGGTGGGGAAGGGGTGAGTGGGTATGTGGGAACTCCCTATGTGTCCTGCTCAAGTCTTTGGTGCACTTAAAACTGCCATAAAGAATAAGGTGTCATAATAATAAATGGAAAACATTTATATTTAATTAGAAATGTTACATATTTCTGACTTTAATGTTTTAATAACAATGAACAGTGGTGCCTGTTAGCTTTCCAGCTTTAGCTGCCAGTGGGTATGATTAAGTTCTCTCTATCCTGTGGGATGTTTTCTAGTTAATTACCTTCTCTATTCCATTTTCATTTTCCCTTCAACCACTATTTCCTCCCTCAGTAACCATGAACATGAGTGATTTTAACAGCAAAACCAAGGGCAAACCCAGTTGGGAGCTCGGTTTCATCTGGTGAGGACACCTCTGCCACACTCCTCAGGGCTTTTGTACACATCCTGGAATCATTTCATGTCCAGCCTTTTGGTCCAAAGGCCAGTGTGTGCCATGTGACTTTACACAGTGACTCCCAGATGGGCACAGGCAGCCCTGCCGCTGTGTGGAAGAAACATGAGCCCGTCAACACCATGTTCACCAGGATCCGATGCTTTCCCTTCTAATGCCACGATCTGGGGGATCTTCTATTCCTACTGTGAACACGTTGGTCTCAGAGGCCCGATCAACTGATTTTGTAACCCACTGACATTCACAACCAGGTAACTGAAAGCATTTCATGCACTAGATAAAGGCTTTCAAAAAACGGCACTGCTCAAAAGATGATTTCCGTGCCATTTTCTTTAAGAGTTAAACTTTCTTTAGAAACTCCTCTCGAATTAATCCCCTCATGGACTCCTGGCTTCTGAAACCAATTGCTTCCTCTGTTCACACTTCCTGCAGTTGGGACACTGTTGACTCCATCTTCCTTTTCTTCATTAGCCTTCCCTGCTTCTGCTGTAATTTTCATGTTCCATAGTCTGCTTTATCTCTACTCAGTGCATTTTGCCTATTTGTGCACCCATACTGAACGTGGAGTTCTGGCTCACACAACCCTTTGTCCCTGTTTTTCAGCTCCGTTCCTTCAAGAGCTCTTCCACCGGCATTGTGCTCCACCTGCCACCAATATGATGGTTCTTGCCCTAATGTATCAGCTCTGGCCCTAATGTTCTCTTGGAGTTTCATCTGTACATTCTACTTACTGAACACTTTCATGTAAATGTCTAAAGTTATTTCAAATTCATCATGTATTAAGCAAAATAAATGCTTTTCCTTCTTAACAAATAGCCTCATCTCACATCTTTATTTATTTACTATTAGAAATCCTAAAGCTAGACATTGCTGATTAAAGTGGAATTTTTTCTTGTTGTTTCTCCAAGTAGCCAATCACAACACTTAGTTTGCTATTTCTCAGGATGCCTCTCCATCGATTTTTTCCAATCCCAACTGTCACTCCTTTGCCTGTTGATTATTACATCACACCTGGATCTTCGAGCAAGTTCCCAGAATAGCCTTCAGGCTTCCAGTTGTTCCCATTCCTGTCTGTGCTCCACAGAGCACCTAGATCAATCTTCAGCAACAGGTTACTCTAAAATGTTTCTTATGTTTATCAGTGTCATAACCCTCAACTGCATCGGATTTTCCCTAAACATTTCAAGTGGATTCTTAAAGTTATCCTATACCTGAAACTATGTTATTCTGATATACTCACTCCATTCTGCACAATCTCCAAGTGTGAAAATAGAGTGCCTCTGTTCACGTTCAGACATTGGTGGATCTGTTGTTATTGTGTGGTATTTAGGATTCCTTTTTCATCAGATTTCATTATTCCTTTAGGCTTGTTTGCAAACTTTTCCATTAATTTGTGTCTTCATTCTGAAAGCAAAGCAACATAACTTATGTTTAAGATGGATCCTTCCAAAAACAACAACAAAGAAGATTAATCCTTCCTTTATGCTTGTATTTTTATATTCCAAATTTGCATAATCAGATATTTTGGGATTACTAAGTGTTAGATTTCAATTTTTTTTTTCAAGTCAGATAAGCAATAATTTGGGGAATGTCTGTAGGTTATCAAATACTTAAAATATATAACATAATTTGTAAAAATTCAAAATTGTATTTATCATTGAATAGTAAAATTGACATAGTAAAATTGTGCAGTTAAGAAACACTTGTTTAAGTAAGGAACACTTTTTTCCTAGGACCTGGTACAGAACTTACTGTGAACTTTTATGCCATATAACAGATTCTTTTTGAAATGATGAGGAACTTCTTTTAAGAGTTAACCTTTAAAGAACTGATCTACATTCTGTTTGAAGGGCTTTCTTCCCTTTTATTATAGCTAAAGGATCATGTATTGGAACTTACTATAAATGGCATTGCTTCATAAGATAAGTGCTGAAAAATGTCAGTTCTGAAAAAAAAATTGACCTTACCAAATATTTAAGAAATAATATGTCTCTTAAGGAATGAAATCCATTTAATCCTCAAGCTTTTGTAATACCAAATAGAGAAATAACAAACACATTTATTTTTCTACTAATTGGGGAGGCATTTTTAAATCTATAATGTCATGCACAATAAATGGATATGCCTCATTGAATATGACTTTGAGATCAGAATCGTTTAAGTATAGTATAGCCCTATGTCCCTCACCTGTATTCCAACAGGAGCTGAGTTTTCAGTGGGATGCTAGAGTCTGAGGATGGAAGAAAACGAACATAGGAGGTAACCTACAGGAATGCAGTGTGGGGCAGGGACTTGGTAAGTTTCTGTAGAGAGGAACACAGAACCCAGAACCGAAGGCCCCAGACAACTTCCCAGAGCCCTGGGGTAGGAAGCAAGCAGAACTTGTATTTAAGTGGGTAGAACCTATAGATGGGGGATGGTGGCAGACTGTGCTCCCTTAATGAAGTCAGAGAGGAAAAAAGTTCCCGGAACCAGGATTCCTGCAGGAATGTCAGCATGACTGAGCCTCAAGGAGAATACTCAGTAGGAAGGAAGGATCCAGGAAGAAGCAGGAAAACTAACACCTATCACCTGCTGTGTGCTAAACTCTGGCCTAAGTGCTTTGTAAAAGTTATTTTACTAATTTAGTCAACAATATCAGGACTTATTTATTCATATTCTTGTGTAAATTTTAGAAAACTTTCACAGAAAAATGGTAAGCATGTGGGTATCCTGTTCTGTACTGTAGATTTCAAAGATATTTTCTTAACTACTTTATAAGGTAATTTAACTTATCTAAATTAAAAAAAAAAAAAAAAAACATCTTCCCCCATATACCCAGACATCAGCTTTGACAAAAATTGCGGGAATAAAGGGAAGTAATAAGACAATTTTCTTTTGCCTAAAACTCACAACTTTATCTAATTCTAAACCACATAGAATCAAGAATTTATATTTTTGTTTGAGTGATAGCATGTGTTTTCCATTAAATAATTTTAATAGAAATAAGATATAAGTAGGAATTAAGAAAAAAATGGAAGGATAATAATATTTACAGAGAAAAAAATCTCTAAGTTACAAATTTACACTTATCTCTTCTGCATAACTGAGATATATGAAAGCTGATTTATTTTGTTTTTTTTTTTGATATAGTTTTGTGATTTAATAGTTTGGTATTCAACTCTATTACTCTGTGGCTACAATGTTAACGAACTATATTAATGTCAGGAATTTAAAATTGTTGGTTAAATATTTACTACTTAATAGATTTTTCTACCTGCTGTTTCCTGCAAATCCGCTGATGATTTGCAGTGTTGGGAAAGATCGCTACCCATCTTTATGTAGGGTGCCAGATGGCCTTTCACCATGACCTTTGCCCAGTGCTATTAGCATCCAGGGGAGCTGAGAAGCGCTGGCTCATTATCCACAGCCAGATGTTTTCTACTCCTCTATCACTGCTGCTAAGTGGCAGCTAATGTTTGCCACAATGAGTATTTGCTTGAACCTATGATCCATGAAATTCTGTCTCTTAAAATCCAAATACCACCCAGTAGCAGAAACTTTTTCTTATGCATTTATAATTCAACCATTCTCCCTTTATAGAAATCCTGCTATAATCCTGGAGACAATTTTATATTTTTCTATATTTCATAGCTGATAGCAAGTAAAGCTATTCTAGTTTAAGAAAGAATGAAATTATACATTTAGATACTTTAGAATTAGTTCTGAACATTTGTTCATCATTTTATGCACATTATCAGTATGCAATAACTGTAGAAACACCCAGTAAACGTCAAATTACCCTAATGAGTTTCTAGAGAGCCTGACATGAAAAAAAAAAAAGGAAAAATTCCAGTTCCTAGAAAGATCTATGCTCTGATGTGTTTAATAGTCAGTTTTCTCTGAATTTGACCAATGAAAGCCCATCTTTCACAGACTAATCTACTCTAGGTGAAATAACATAACTGAAATCAAAAGCGGACCTAAACTACAGGAAAAGCATGTTTTGTTCTAATCAGGATATGGAAGAGAGTGCTTACGTATTCACAGAAGCCAGGTACTGAATAGACAACCAAGTTCACAGTCAGTTAGCCTGCTTCCGGAACTACTCATCTGCAATGCCAGAGGCAGTAGAAAGACGCCTGAGTATCCCTTATATTACTTATATTAAAAACTTTATTAGAGATTGCTACAAATTCATTATTGATGAGATGTATGATAAAACTAATCCTTCTTTTTAAAATATCGGATTATAAACTACTGATCTGTCAAAATGTTTTAGGCATCCAATGAAACAATTACGTGTCAGACATTCCATGGCAAGCTGTGTTTACTGGAAGCACCAGAAGAAGAGAGCCTTTGGTAGAGAATGAAGCAGCCAGGTTTGGGTGAGAAGGACCTCTCCCTGACTTCTATCCTTCCTCCCATTAGAATATGGGGCTTCAGTCTTCGAAAAGTAGCATTAGCTTAATTTCAGTTGATTGTCTTTTAATTCAACTCAAACAATGTGATAAGATTGCATGACTTCTTTTCCCTTTGGAAATATTTGTGAAGATAATTTTAAGCATAATTGTCATGTGACAATATAGATAGACAAAAATCAAGCCCACTGATAAGGCTGCCAATATCCTATGTCAAGAACATTCAATAAAAGCGCCCTTTCTTCTGGGAAGAGATACTTCCCTCGTGCTGATGACTTATAAACAAGCGTGATCAAGTCTGGATTATTAATTCTAACTTCTTGATTGGGATAATTAGTGCAAAATAAAACTTTATACCCATACACAAAGAAACTGCCTTTACTGTCCTTTCCATCTGGAAATGTCACTAGAATATAGGAATAGACCTAATTTTGTTATTATTATTTTCTCTGTTTTTTTTTTTTTTTTTTTTTTTTTTTTTTTTTTTTTTTTTTAGGATGGAAGTCTATTTGAATTTAAAATAATGTCAATATAAAACACTGTTTTTTTTTTTAATTTGACTCATTATGCAGGTAATAATTTCAAGCAAGACATGAGCTGTAGCAAGTGTACAGAGAAGTTCATTAGAGGAGACAGGAAAGACACCCTCAGGGTCAAGGGTGGACTCTCTCAAAGGGAAGAGCGACACCTTGCATGCTCTTTGTTCCCCAGTTCTATTGGGGTCTTAGGAAAGTTTCTGGAGACTCCTGCCCAGGTACCACTTCTTAACTCTTGAAAGACAGGAGGATTGCCTCAGATTTCCAAGTCCCTACTGTGCATGGCCTTACCCACAGGGACCCAAGTGAAACCCAGGGTGTGGTTGCTATTTAGTGAGATTAAAAGCACATGTTAAAGATCTAAGCACAACACTTGGTCACTTTGACCCATGCTGACTGGTTCTAATTATAACTTGTTTTTACAGATTTTATGGCAAGTGGGCTTTGCTTATAATAACCTTGTCTTCCTGACTGTTGGAAGCTTTGGTCTGGGTAAAGTTCACAAAAGTATCCTTTTGGGATAACTTGTTTGGATCAGCAGGGAGGAGGCTTTGGACCTGCATCCCTTGGAGAATACCCCTGTAGATAACAGTTTGCCAGGGAACATAACCTCCCACTGACTTAAGCCAGAGCAGAGCCACAGTGGTAAATTGATTTTTAGAAGAGAATATCCAGAGGGCAAGGATGTAGGCCTGTCTTTAGCATTATCTCCTCAACTCCACGTTCCTACCACTCCAGTCAATCAAGTAGAAATCTGAGGGAGTCCTGACAGAGTGAAACCATGCTCCTCCCTAAACAAGGCTGGCCATATATTGTAACCCAAATCTCCTAGAGTCAGAGCCAGAGGCAAAGGTCAAAGTGCCAACATTTGGTCAAGGAGATTCAGGGCTTGGACAGGGAGGGCGAACATAAGAGAGGAGTAAAGTAGATGCCAGGCAATGGTGGTGGACCTTTCCAGCCTGACCACTACCTCAGCATAGGCTGCAAAAAGGTTTGTGAGACTCAAGCCTTTGTTCAGAATTGTGGCAGATTGGGAAATTTGTAAGGAAGGCTCTGCCTTGCACTATTCCCTAGAGGATAAAGGAGAGGATCCTATCCGCCCATCTTGTCTGATTTTTGTGTTAAATTTAGGACATTGAGAGCTAGTGCTATGTCATCATGCCCTTAAGAGACTGGTCAATTAGCCAGACTGCATAACTTGCAGCAGGACATGTCCTCCAAACAGAGAGTTGGATGGGTGAGTCATTGCATGTGAGCACTGAAGAAGGAAGGCAAAGGTGAGGTAGGTGGCAACGGTAAGGCAAGGCTGCGCACCATGTGTGTGTCCAATAAGTGCCCTCCACAGTGTTTCCATGGAGTTTGCTTCTAGAGGTTAAGGTTGCAGTCAGATGTGGTTTTTCATGTACTGGGTCTCACACTGGACTGCAGGCACCTTGAAAATCTACCCTGTTCTATGGTTGTATAGTGTTACTATGTTTAGCATATCATCAAAAACACAGTAGGTGCATAATAAATAGCTTATTGAATTAAGAGTTGATATGAGGGAGAAAGCAAACAGAGAGTGAGAGAAATTCTTATGGAGGGAGAAGCTGATGAAGCAAAACATCTAGCTAACGTGTTGAGAAAAGAAAAGGAGTGAACATTAGTTCCTTATGCTTTTAGGCCAAAGGTTTAGGGCCAGGTTGTTTCTACACTAAAAGGTTTTCCACTTTTCAGAATATTTTCTCTTCCATTTTTTCTTTCTTCAGACACCAAAAGAAAGGAAGGAATGACATTGTCAAGAGCCTCTCCATCACTGGGTGCATAATTTGGGTAGGGTTCTGAAAAACGTAGAAAGCAAGATAGGGTTCAGGTGGTATCCAGGATTCCAGTGAGTTAGACTATAATTAAAATTGAATAAACCATTTGTTTATGTAAAATAACCAGGAGACATTTCCCACATAAACCACATAAAAAACATTTAGGCAGTTTGTGGATAAAATACACAATACAAAAATAGCATGTAGTATTTCTGTGTTCAATAACTCTCCCTTCTATTTGTGAAAAGTGATTTTGAATCTTAGGAGTCCAAGGGCTAATAAGCACATAGTCATTTCAAGGCATAGTTTGTAAAAAAAGACAATAGCAAAAGGAGTGACTTTCAAAAGCATATGATTATGACGGTGTATCCAACCACTTATTGACAGACTGAAATACGTATCTAGCAGATATCTCAAATTAAACATGTGCTTGCAAACAAGTCTAAGCCCAAATTACGTGACTCCCAATATAATGTGGGAGACAGAACTTTATAATCTGAGATAACTGCTTATAGAATAGCATGTATACTTTTATTAAAACGTAAAATAATACATCTCTCACCTTCCTAATTTTTGTACGGGCAGCTAAAAATCTTCTCATAGCTTTCTAGCTTTGTCCATAAATTAATGCAACCTTAATATTTACTATTTACTAAATATATTTAATATATTTAAATATATTTAAAACATTTATTTTAAATAAATATATTTTAAATATATTTAAAATATTTAATATTTTAAATATTTAATATATAATATTTAAATATTTAATAATATTAAATAATATATTATATTATATTTAATATAATATATTTAATATTTAATATAAGATATTATATTTAATAATATTTAATAATATAAATAACATAATATTTAAATATATTTAAAATATTAAATATTTTTAGTAAATAATAAATAGGCATATTTACTATTTTATATTTACTATTGAAGAAACGGAACCGAGATTGTATATGTGAAGCATTAAAAAAAGGAAACAGCGAATGCCCAAGGAAATCAGGATGAAGATCTGGCCTTCCAATATTTATTTTAGCATTTTCTTAAAAACCAATCTCATCCATCCTCATGCTAAGTCATCAATGAACCTCAACATGGTTTTGCACTAGCAGGTTGCATTGTGCTTCCCTTTAACATCCTTTTTACACTACTAAACACCCTCATTTTCATGTGTACTCTTCTCTTTCATCCCTCTTACCCTTTCCTACATTTTCCTGTTCTCTCTCAATCAGAGATCTTTAGATTTTTAGCTGATAATAGACATTCTTTCTGGTAGAGAAGAATTGAAAAATAGTTTAGTAGAAACAAAGAATAATTTAATAGAAAATTTCAGTGCTTGTAAGAATAGATGCAGTTCAAATGTGAATTAAATTCTGAGAAAATATCCTAGCACTAGGCAGAGGCTCGAAATGATGAAACTCTAAAACAACTCTGTCTACAACAATCAATTCCTTAACAAGCAAATTCATAACGGATGGATCCCAGATTCATTGTTTAGACAGTTCCACATAGCCATGAAATCTGGGTTATTGAAAGGAATCATCATATTCCCTGAGATTTTTATCTTGTGTTGACTCTGTTCAGAAGAAAAGGAAATTGCTATTTCTGGGCATCAGTTCATGCTAACGATGTATGATTCTGGTTCTCCGTAAGGGCACTTTGTATGGGAGGAAAACTGGCTCCCAGGGGAGACCTGAGTTTGAGAGATGAGGAGGAGATTGATTCCTCCACCCTCCCGCCCCCTAGTGGCTCAGGACTAACTTGCAGGAATGTCTGCATCTTTTCCACCTTCCTCGTCACAGGCACCCGCTGTTCACAGATGCTCCCTGGGGATGAACTAGTATGAACTCCCTCTTACCCTGTCTCTTGTGTCTGTCTCATCTGACAAAGGGTCATTAAGATTCAATATTTCTGTTTATCCAATTATCCTTTTTAAATTTTCTAGAGATCAAAAGATAAAACTCAGGAGAATGAAGGTCACTGATTATACGTACTGTCCCTTTGTCTCCTTCCTGTCTGTACATCAGTGTAATTAGCTCTGACACAAACATGCATACTTTTTTTTCCCATTCATGCTTTGCTACAGGAATTGCATGCATAAAGATGATCCCTTAAATGCATTTAAAGATATAAGACTTTTATACGTTCAAAAACTGTCCTAATCTATTTAAAAAGGTCACGAAGAGAAGATGAAAACATGACTTGAATGCAGTATCATAATGAATACATATTAAATAATTTATTTCACTCATATAATATGAAGGGATCTAGGCAATGTTATAACCAGTTCAAAGAAAAGGTCAAAGCAATATAAATTTACTTGGAATAAAGGAATGTTGCATTGAATTGCAAATGGACACAACTCATTTTCTTATTGTGGGGAGAAATTCAACTGTAATCACTGCCATACGGATAGAACTTACATATCTGCCAGAAAGAAAGCTATGTAAGTGTGTCACTGGGACCAGGGTCTAAGGAGGTCCCCCGAAAGTGAGGTGGACCTCAGTTCAGGCTTTGAGAGGCCTTGATGTTGTCAGAAAAAGGAATTTAAGGAAGGGTCAAAGTGAGGCACAGATCAAATTGATTGAGAGAAAGAAAGAAGGACGCACTCCGAGAGACAGGATAGAGTATGGACATTGGAGAAGACCACCCTAGCTGCATGTTAGCTAGGCGTATTTAAAGACCTAAGATCAACAGTACAGGGACATGATCAAAGAGGGTGCTTTTAGTTCTCCTTTGTGTTGGCGACTGGAGATGTTGATCATTACCTGGGTGAGGGTCATTTACTGACATGCTGATGACTTCTGATATGGGACTTCTATTCTTTTTCAGTGTTTGTGATCTTTTCTGTTTGCAAATTGGTATACCTGTGGATAAGGTCTAATGATTTAGTAGTGCTGTTTGTTTAGGTATGTGAAAGTGACTTAAATATGAACTTTTAATCTATGTGAAGCTCTTTAAACCATGCCCACTCTCTGGGTGACCAACATGTCTCCTTTCTGCCTATCCTTATATCTTCTGTTCTACTTCCAATGATTCAGGTAGAGGCTGAAGATTTGACTCCATGAACTGCAACCAGTAGCACCTGCAGATCCATGGACTACCTGAAGCAGATCAGTTTTAAGGAGTCAGGGAAGTTATTTGTCTATGATTTTGGCTTAAGGAGAAGATTGGACATTAACCAAAATCTGTAATTAAACATGAATCCTGTGATTGTGGTCATTGCTCAGGGTCACTGGTACAATACCGTAAACCATCACAATAGTACTGTCTGGAAACTACTTTTGCCAACTTGAGAAGATTATCAACCAGAAAAAGCCTAATAGGTGAGGCATATGAACAGGAATCAAACAAGAAAATGTGGCAATGACAGAAAGCCAGGGGGAAACGGGGAAGCAGCTAGCATCTATTTCAATCACATTCCAAATTCTGGATTGACCCAAGGAAGGTTGATATTGCTTCCTCTCTTCTGAAGCTGACTAGCCATGCCTTGAATACAGTCTGTCTCAGAGATAGACACTGTGCTCTGGTGTGTCTAAGAAAAACACTAGAGAGGAAATAAATATGTTCAGGTACAGCTGCACATGCCTGTATTCCCACAACTCAGGAGGCTGAGGCAAGATGGAGGCAAGCTTGAGGCCAGTCTCAGGAACTTGGTGAAACCCTGCCTCAAAATACAATAAAAAAGGCTGTGGATGTAGCTCGGTAGCAGAGGGCCTCTGGATCCATCCCGAGTGCCGAACAAGGAAAGACAATAAATACAAACTTATGAACTGAGAATTTCCCTGCCATTATAGCCACTTCCCATCCCAATAAGGGTCATAGCTAGGACAGTTTGACTACAGGAATCAAGTGCCACCATGACTTCTGCTTCTCAGGAAGTAGCTGGCCTCAGAAAACCCACCACCCTTGACAATATACACTGCTTCCTCTTTTGCAAGGGGCTAACAGCTCACAGGCCCCCTGCAGGCATAAAGGACGGGGACAAGCAGCTGGAAAAAGTTCCCTACTCATGCTGAGCTCTCCCACAGAGCGCTTGCCCCAGTGGCCTCAATGACTATCCTTTCACTGGGCAGAATGCACATCCTTTTCTTGCTGAGGCACAAGCCTTGGCAAATGGGTCCCCCTTTCTGACTTTTGTGGATGCACAGCCTTGGTAAATTAGGTCTCAGACTTGATTTTACTCTTACAGTGGATGTTGCCTGGTTCGCGGGGAAAGCTTCCTGAAGAGGGCCTCTTTTCTTAGCATCTTCATAAAAAGGCCATTTTCTCTCAGTCCAAGCCTGATCTGTCCCACAGGTTACACAAAGACCTCTTATGCCCCAGAAATTCCTTGGGTCACCTTTTGAGGCAAACTGTTTAGTTCAAGATCTATTATTTGAATTTGGAAGTACTGTTGTGGACTTCAGTGAGGAAAAATTCTAATCTGTTTTTACTCCCTTACAGGAAAACAAATAGAAGGTATTCACGCACTATCCAAAACAAGGAAATAAAATGTTTAAAGTCAGAAAAATGGGCAGTTATTGAGACTAAAACTTGTTTAATGTCAGAGTACAATGACTTGACTGAATAATATGCATTTCATAATTCTCATCCAATCCTCTGTAATTTAACAAACTTCCCTTTAGAACCTTCTTTATTATTTATCGTCAATACAATTTTAGGTGTTAAATATGAGTTTCTAAATCAACAGCTTAAGTTTTGAAGAACACATTCCATTATCTCCTTATTTTATAGAACATTCTAAAGTAAGTATTCCTTTGATTTTTCCAGGCTATCATGGTCACAAGTTACTTGAGTCATTTCTCTTAAAGCAATATGTAAGTGACAAAGTCTTGAGGCAACAAAAACTGCATGATATTTCCAAACTCATTAGTCCATGGATGGTCTAAATATGAATGGTTTACATTTGTATGCTAATAACAGCAAATCAAAATTAGCATAAAATGCTTAATTAAAAGTGATATAACAACAATGTGATAATTTAGATGTTAAATTCAGATAATTCCTAATATATGAAATGGGAACTATTTATCTGCCTTTTACTTGATTCTTAAATACTGGTGTTGGCATTAGCAGGTTACAAGGAGGAGGTTAAGAATATGTACATAATTTTATAGAGGGAATGATAAATTAATTACTGTTTATTAGTAAATTAATTTCTCTTTATAAAATATTTGGAGATTTTTGCCTTTGCACTTCCATGAAAGAAAATTTAGAGAAAAAGATAAACTTAAGTTGATGTATCTGAATTTGATGACTGAAGACTTGTATAGTTCAATTGAATTACAATAAAAAAAAAATGTCAATATATATGAAAAAAAATAAATTCTACACTATGGCCCAAAACTTTCTTTAGGCAATTCATTTTCACAACACACATACAAACACCCCCCACACACAGACTCAAAGAAGATAAAGATGTAACTCAGTGTGATACCAGAGTACAAGATGCAAAATGATAGATTTTTTACCAGCAGAATTTTAAAATATATTTTCCCCAAAAAATTATAAAAGTAAAATAGACAACTAAATCATTTTTACCATGCTATAGGAAAACTACAGAAATTTCATGCTCATACACATGCATGAGCTATCTTATGAAACTACTTATATAAAGGAAAATCATATGTAAAATTTAAGTAAAATAATTTAATTATAATAATTCAAAGTTTAATAAAATTTGGACTGAAATTTGTATTTTCAGGATATTGATAGGGTTGTTTTCTTTAAAACAGTGTTTCCTGAAAGTGTTTCAGTTGTAAGAAAATCCATACATTATGTACTTAACTTTTTTTATGTTGTTAAATTTAGCAATTTTATTGTTTTGTCCTAGTTACAAGAACTGCATAAATATATTCTAAGTTACTTATATCTCTATAAAATGTATAATAGAAGTATTGTCTTTTACTTTTTCTTTTACTTTTTACATGCTGCTACTAATTATTAATGCTCTTCAGAAAGCTCTTTCTTAAACACACTTCTATGAATATTCATATATATGGCCATATTTATATACTTACATACAAATTCATATATATTCATATATGTTCACTTATATGTTCATATACAATCTTTAAACCAAACCATAATCATACTGCAAGTCCTAAACCTATCCATTTGTAAAAACATATATATTTATCTGTTTACATATATACATATATTTATATACATATTCATATATTTTGATGTATGTTTATAACTTAACCTAACAGTACCCCTAAACATATTCTAATCCTAATATGATCCCAACCATAAAATATTTAGATATAAACCACATATTTTTATACAAATGTCCACATATATTTTGACCTAATTTTTTATATTTTCACATGTAAATATTACATATATTCATTTATAAATTCATACCCTTCCTTTAAACAAAACCATAATCATACACCTAACCCTAAACTTATCTGTATATACAACAATATACATATATATTTTTACATATAAAGTCATATATATTTTTGTATATTTTGAGATGTATGCTCAAATCATAAATCTAACACTAACCCTAACCATAAAATTAGTTCTAAAACTGCCCCCAAATAAACTTACTTATATATAAAAATGTACATATTTAGATGAATATTCATACACATTGTGATGTATATATTTATATATGAACAAATGAATTTATATATATTCACATATATTCATTTATATATTCCTACCCTATCTTTAAAGAAAAACTTAACCATAACACATACTCTAAAGTTACCCATACATCAACCATTCATATTTATGTAGGTTTTCATATATATGTTTTCACGTATATATTCATATACACACTGGTACTATTGATTTGTTTGGTATAACCTTAACACTAACTCAAACCCTATTCTTCAACATGATCCTAAATCTAACACTGCTCCTATCCATAAAACTATTTAGAATCAGAGAAATGAGAAAGTACACTCTATTTATGTATGATCTATCAAAATGTATAAAGCAATCATGTACAACTAATTAGAATAAAATTTTAAAATTAATTAAAAAGCCATATACATTTATATGAATATTCATATGTAATTCATCTTATATATTTACATATAATATTATATATTATATATTATATTATTATATATAATATATATGATATCTTATATATTTATATATTATGAAAATAATCAATATATATAAATTTATATTAATTTATATATTTATACCCTATCTTTAAATGAACCATACCTATATTGCTAATCCTAATCCTAGCTATATATAAACCCTTACATATTTATGTTATTACATATTTTATATATATTCATATATATTGATGTATGTGTTCGTATACTGACCATAATGCTGTTACATCTAAACCTTGTGCTAAAGTTAGCCTTATACCTAAACATAAAATTGTTCACATATAAAATATATATGTGAATATTCACATTATTATGATATGTATATTAGTATATTCACATAGAAATTTAATATACATTCATATATATTCATTTATATTTTTATACCTATGTTTAACAAAACTGTAATTATTATCTAACCCTAGACTTACCCATACATACAATCACATAAATCTCTATAGGTTTTCAAATATATTATAACATATATATTTGTGCGTATATTTTGATGTTTGTGTTCTAAATCTAAGACTAACCCTAAACATACCTATAAGTCAGTGCTGAAGCTTACACTACTACTAACCATAAAAATATTTAAATATAAAACCATATATGTTTGTATAAAAACTCATATAATTGACATATATTTACATATATTCATATATATATTCACATATATTCACTTATATACCCATAACCTTTTTATACAAAGCCATGACTACCCATCTAACAAGAAACCTATCCATATAGACAGCCACATGCATATATATTCTCATCTGAATTCATATATATATTTGTATATTTTGATATATATATGTTCTAACATAACCCTAACCCTATCCCTTCTCCTAAATTAATACTACCTCAACCCAACAATGTTGCTATTCATATGTAAAGCATATATTTAAATGAATATTCATACATATGTTGAAGTATTTGTACGTTCAAATATAAATATATATTTTCGTATACATATATATGCACATTTATATATTCATCAACTACCCTTGAACCAAACCTAAACCATACACTTAACCCCAAAATCATCCATACATATATACTACAGTATACATATACACTACTACTAAACACTTAAGTATTTATATAAAATATATATGAATATTCACATGTAATTTAATTCATAAATTTATATATTCAAATATAAATCCATATATATTTATACATGTTCACTTATACATCTATAACCAATCTTAAAACAAAATCCTAAAAATAGCCTACCCCTAACATTGGTCCTATCTCTAATACTACTACTAAATGCAAAACTATTTCTATAAAAGATATATTGATATGAATACTCATATATAATTTAACTTATACATTTATATATTCAAATATAAATTAATAGGTATATTCACATATATTCATTATTTATTTGTATAAATCTTTAAACAAAACCATAACCATACTCCAAACCCTAAACATATCTCTATATAAATCCATCTATGTTTATGTTTTTATATATATTTTCATATATAAACATATATGTTCACAAGCTAACTTTAAATCTAATACTACCCCAAACTTAATCCTAATCCTAAAATTACTCCTTTGAAATGATTTTTATATAAACCATATATATTTATACAAATATATACATATATTTTGAGTCACACATTTATGTATTCACTTATAAATTTCATCTGTATTCAAAATACACATTTGTATATTATATACCATTTTTAAAAAGTCATAACCATATAACTAAATCTCAGTCTATCCATATATAAACCCATAAACATATATAGGTTTCTCATATATAACATACAATCATATAGTTTAATAAATACTGATATACGTCATTTATATATAATTATATATTGTCTTTATGTTATAACCTTGACTAACCCTAACCCTAACCCTGAACCTTGCTACACTTAATCATAGACCTAATTCTAACAGACTCCAAAACATTAAATCACACTTAAATAAAAACATATATTTAGCCAGGTGTGGTGATGCACACCTGTAATCTCAGCTGCTCTGGAGGCAGAAGGATTGTGAGTTCAAAGCCAGCCTTAGCAATGGTGAGGTGCTAATCAACTCAGTGAGACCCTGTCTCTAAATAATGTACAAAATGGGGCTGGGGTTATGGCTCAGTGGTCGAGTGCCCCTCAGTTCAATCCTTGGTACAACCGCTGAAAACATCTCCATATATTTATATCAATAGTCATGTGTAATTTGAATTTAAAATTTATATATTCACATAAAACTATATATGTAATGTTGTATTCATTTATATATTCATACCAAATGCTAAGCCAGAGTAACTGTACTCCTAAAACTAATTCCTTTCATAAATAAAACTCTTTGTTTATATAGCTTTTCATATATATTTTCACATATATAATTATATACATATTCACATATATTGATATATGTTCATCTCCTAAACTGAAACCTGCACTTAGTTCTTACCCCAGCATTACCTATAAACCTGGACTTATTTATATATACACCATATTATTTAAAAGACCATTCATCTACATTTTGACATATACTCATATATTTACTTATGAATTTACATAAATATATATATATATTTATAAGTATTCATTTATGAATTTAACACTTTCTTTACAGAATGCCAAAAAATAAGCATCTAATTCTCATCAGTCTATGTGTACAACTATACATATATATATATATATATATATATATATATGATTTTCTGTGTACTTTTTCTCATGAATCCATATATATGCTTCAATAGTTTGAAGTATATGGTCTAACCATAATGTTAACCCTAAAAATTATCTTCCTAAAAAGCAATATTATATAAAACAATATTATAAAAGCTTACACTATTTATATAAAAACATGTTTATATGACTGTACAATTTGACATATATATTTATATATTCACATAAAATTATATATATTCATTTATATTTTGACAACTTTTAAACCAAACTGTAAACATACTTCTGACCCTTAACCTATATATACATAAAACCATACATACATATATACTTTTTAATATGTATTTCACATATATGTTTATGTTTATCCATATATATTTCTATATATCTACTAATCTTATCCCTAACCCTATTCCTAACCCAATTCTTTGTCCTAACCCTAACACTACTCCAAAAGCTTTCACACTTTACATAAAAATAAACATAATTATATGACTATACATATAAAATTTGAATTATTTATATATTCACATAAAATTCACATCTATTTTTATTTATATTTATTTATACATTAGTAACCAATTTTTAAACCAAACTGTAATCATAGTGTAAAATCAAAACTCAATTAAAACACCTTATATATCAATATATATTCATATGTATATTCAGTCCCTAAATATAAACCTAACAATACCCCTAAATTTAGTCCTATCCCTACTTTTACCCACAACCCTACAATTATGTCCATAAACACCAAATATATTTTGAGCATATTCACATATATTTTGACATATATAAGCATAAATTCCCATATAAATTATATATATATAATATGTACATAAAAACTATGTATCTTTTAACCCTATACCTAATCCTAAAATGAAAAGTAACCTATCCCTAAATTAACCATACCCCTAATGCTTAATATATCTCTATACAAATACATATATATTTATGTTTTCTTATACATTACCATATATAAATACATATATTCATTCTTATCGATACATATTTCTAATCCAATTCCTAGTCCAAATCCTAAAATTAAACCTAATCCTAACAATAAAATTATATCCCTAAATACACAACATGTATCAATATATATTTTTATTTGTTTTCATATATATTTTCATATATAGTCATATAAATAATTTTTTATATTGATATATACATTCTAACAATATCCATAACCCTAAACCTAATTCTAACTCTAGTCCCAACCCTAAACATAATTGTAACCACACTCCTAAATCTAACTGTATGTACAAATAAAACTATGTATATTTATATAGTTTATATATATGTATATTTATGCATATTGATTCAAGGTATATAACTTAAAACCCAACACTAACCATAACCAATGTCCAAACCTAACACTAACTATAACTATACTCCTAAACATAAATATATGTGTATACAAATCCATATATGTAACATCAAAATAGAAATATGTATTGTGACATATATATTTATATGTATATTCAGGTATATTTATTTTCAAACACTAACCTTAACACTAAACATAAATCTAACACTAAATATAACCTGAAATGTAATAATTATCTTAACCTAAAATAATATATGTATGTATAAATCATATATATTTATGTTTTATATGTATTTTCACATATACTATGTATATTCATATATATGCCATTTTATATGTATATATTTAAACCCTAGCATTAAAATAACCCTAAATCTAACACTAAATCTAAACCTAACTCTAAACATACGCCTAACATTAAATGTATGTATATAAATGACCAAATATATATGGTTTCATAAATGCTTTCATGTACATGTTCATATGTATATGAATGTATATTGATACATGTAGCCTCTACTACTAACACTACACCTAAAGCTAACACTAACACTAAAGCTATAAGAAATTGTAGTCTTAAACATATATATATATAAATTCATATATATGATGTATGAAGGATTTCATATGTATTTTCACATATATATTCATGTGTACATTCATTCATATTGATATATAACTTAAAAACCTAAATGAAACTGGAGCCTAAATCTCACAATGAACATAATCTTAACTATAAAAGTTCTCCTATATTTTATTTACATATATACAAATCCATATATATTTATATATATTTTCATATGTATTCATATATATATTTACATATGTTGATATATTTCTTCTAACCATAACCTTATCCCTAAACCTAACCCTATGCTTAACCCTATCTATAACCACAGTCCTAACCATAAATATATCTATATACAAATCATATATGTGTATATAGATAACATTTTCACATATATTTTCATATGCATATTCTTTATAGTTACATATATTTTTGAACTCCAAATATAATCCTAACTCTAACTACAAACTCTAAAACTAATCCTAGTTCTAATGTTAGTCTCAGTCCTAGTTCAATACATTAAACTATAGAATTATATAAACATATAAATTAATATGACTATGCCTCTAAATTTGACTTGTATTCACATATGTATTCACATAAAATTCAAATATGTATTTATTACATTTATTCATATATTCATAGACTTTTAAAATAAAATTTAACAATACTCTTAATCATATATATATAATCTGCATATAAAACACACATTTATAGTTTCATATATATTTTGAATTATATAATTAATTATATACCCATTCATACATTTGTCATATATATTTTAACTTCCATGTTGACATATATCTTCTAACTCTACCCCTAAATTTAATTCTAAATCTAACTCTAAACCTAGTCCTAATTGTAAACACACTCCTAACCCTAAATGCATTTATATAGAAAAACATATGGGCTGGGGTTGTGACTCAGTGGTGGAGTGCTTGCCTACCACATGTGAGGCACTGAGTTTGATTATCAGCACCACATATACATACATAAATAAAAGCCCACTAATAACTAAAAAAAATTAAAAAATAAAACCACATATATTTATGGTGATTTTCAGATATATTTTCACACATATATGTATATTCATATATAAATATTTATTTTCTAACCCTAACCATAACAGTAAATCTAAATGTAACCCTAATTTAATCATACTCATAAACCTAAACATAGATAAATATGTATGCATATATGTACATATGCATATATATGTATATATACAGGATTTCATATATAATCTGCATACATATTTATATGCATATTTATTTATATTAATATTTATCTTCTAAACCTAACCCTAAAATTACCCTAATCATGCTCCTAAACTTACTTCTATGTATCTACAAATACATATGTGTTATACAGATATTAATATATATTTTCTCATATATATTCACAATGTATATTTATATATATTGACATTTATCTTCTAACAGGAACCCTAAACCTAACCCTAACCCTAACTCTAAATCTAATCCTAAGTCTAACCCTAATTTGAAGGATACTACACACTCTAAATGTATGTATATAGAACACATATGTATTTTATAGGTTTTCATATATTTTTCACATATACATTCATAGGTACTTTCATGTTTATTTATATTTATACTGTAAACCTTATCCTAACCCTAAATCTGTGACATAACCCTAATTGCAACCACACTCCTAAACTAAAATGTATGTGTACAAATAACAATATATATTTCTATAGAATTTCATATGCATTTTCACATTTAAATTAATGTACATTGATATATATATATATATCCTCTAAATATAATCCTTAGCCTATACTAACACTAACCCTAAGTGTTATCATATTCCTAACCCTTAATATATCTGTATACTATACATATATGTTTATATACATTCCCATATACAGTCATAGTATATTCATGTATATTGATATATATCTTCTAACCCTAAATTTAACCCTAATCCTAACACTAACTGTAATCATAGTTCTAACCCTTAACCTATAAAGTACAAATCCACATATATTTATATAGGTTTTTATATATATTTTCACATATATAGTCACATGTATATTCATGTTTATTGATATATATCTTGTAACCTAACTTTAACTATAAACATAAATCTATGTATATTCCTGTATATTTTCATATTTTTTCTAACCCCAAACCTAACCCCTTTACTCTCATGCTAACCCTATCACTAAATCAAATGCTAGTCTCATACCTAACCCTACACCACTCCAAATTATTAAACCACTTATATAATAAACATTTTTTATGATTTTTTCTTTCATTAATTTTCTATTTAAAATTTATATAAAATTTTATATACATTCATTCATATACAATTATATATTCATATAAAATTTTTAACAAAATTGTAACAATATTCATAATGCTAAAAATAACCCTGAAGTTAACATTAACTCTAACTATATCCCAAACCTAAATATAAATAAATACATATAAATGTATTTAAATTTTTTCATATATATATGTTAACATATATATTCATATATATGGATATGTATCTTCAAACCCAAAACTTAACCCTAACCATAACTCAAACTGTAACACTCTTCCTTACACGAAACATATCTATATAGGTTTTCATATGTATTTTCATATATATTATTTATTTGTATACTCCTGTATATTTACACATTTCTTAAAACTATAACCCTAATCCTAACCTTAACCCTAAACCTAACCTTAGTACAAGCCTTAGGTTTAACCCTAAGCTACAACAAACCATTAAACTACTTTCATATAAATACTTACATATTTACATGACTATTTCTCTTTTCTGTTTGTTTGTATTAACATAAAAATTTATATATACATATTTGTTTATATTCATTTGTATATTCATAGAAAAATTTTAAATAAATTGTAACAATGATACTGCTCTTCACTGGTGACGAGTCCTGCTTCCTCAGGTGTTGAAGTGTAACACTGGAGAAGCACGCCGGGGCACATGTAGAGTGGAAATTAAGCTTTATTAAAGAAAAGTAAACACAGACTTCTCCTGGGTGGAAGAAGGGAACCCAAGGGCGAAATCCGTGGGATGAGCAAATCTTGTCCTTTTTATGGGTTTTATTCTCCCATTCTTTCCCACTTATCTTTTTCTTCCTGCCTATGGGATTAGGTCCAGTTTTGCAGGTGAGATGTAAAATGTGAAAAGTGAATGGGGCAGGGGGAGAGCCAAAGTGATTCAGCCAGGTAAGGGCCCAGGGGGCATTAATAAGTATCTCCCTGCCTGTAGTCCTTGATAAAGGCAGGTAAATTTGGTTATGGATGGGCTCTGCAGGTCCTTGACCTTCCATTCTCCCAGGGCTGTCTCCAATTTCCAGAGGCAGATGGCTTTCATGACCTCCATTTCCTCAATCTGACCCGATCCCCTATTTCTACACTAACTACCTGTCCCAATTTTGGTTTCACAATATTCCAAACACTATGACTTTATATAAAAGCATGTATTTTTATGTGGATCTCATTCATTTTCATACATTTATTTATACATATATTCATTTACATTGATATATACTGTCTAAATCTGATTTTAACTTTAAAGCTGTTACCTACTCCCAACACTCAATATATCTATATACAAAAGTTATATATTTATATCGGTTTTCATGTTCTTTCATATATGTATTCATATGTGTATTTACGTACATTGAACTATATCTTTTAATGCTAACTCTAATACTAAACCTAACCCTACAAAAGCCGTAAGTCAAATCATCATATCCCTAATTATATCTATCTACAAATCCATATATATTTACATAGGCTTCACAGATATGTTTACATATATATTCATATGCATAGTCATTCTTTTTCATATATATCTTGTAACCTAATACTAAAACTAAATCTAAATATAACCTCAACCTAACCCTAACTATAATCATAATCCTAATATTTAATATATATACATATAGATATATATAGATATACATATGTAGGTTTCCATATTTATATCACATATATTACATATATAATAACCTTAAAATTATGTACATAAACAACATATTTTTTAAAATATGCACTTATATTTATATTTTAAAAATTTGCACTCATATAAACATAAATTTCCATGTGAATTTCATAAATATTTATATATGATATAATGTAACCTGATCCTAAACCTAAACCTTAAATACAATCATAATCTAGCCCTAAACATGTGTATACAAATCCCTATATATTATGTATGTTTCCATATGTATTTTCACATGTACATTTTGTACATATGAAAACCTTAACCATAACTAACAGCTAACCTAACCCTAAATCTAACCCTAACTGGCACCATTCTCCTAACACCAAATATATTGATATTCAAAACATATGTACATACATAGGTTTGATATGTTTTTTCACATACATAATCATATGTGTATTTCTGCACGTTTACAATAATTTTCTGGACCTAACCCTTACCCTAACTTTAACACTAACTAATACTTACCCTAAACCTAATACTAGTGTCAGCCCTAAACATACTACTGCATATCAAAAAATATCTTACATATATAAGCATTTAAAATTATGTGACTATTCCTCTGAATATAAATTATATATATATACATATATATATATTTCCACATAAAAATCATATATATACATTTGTGCTCATTTAAATATTCTGGACTTTTTTTTTAAATTAACTATACTCAACACTAAATCTGTATATAAAAGCATGCATATTTATATAAGTTTTATATACATTTGTACAAATATATTCATACACATATTTGTTCATATTGATGTATGTCTTCTAACTCTAACACTAAACTTAACCCTAAACCTAATCTTAACACTAAGTCTAACAGTAACCATATTCCTAATCACAAATATATGTATATAAAAGTTATATGTATGTTTTCATATATATTTTTATTTATGTTCATATGTGTATTCATGTATATTGATATTTATTTTCTTTCACTAGCCCTAATCCTAACAATAAGTCTAAATCTAACCTTAAACATAACACTAATATAAACAATACTCCTAACATAAGTATATGCATATAAAATACCATATATATTTAAATAGTTTTTCATGATTTTCACATATATGTTCATACATAGATTTGTGTACATTGATATATATCTCCTAAGCCTCAAACTAAATCTAATTCTAACCCTAATTCTAAATATATCTATATACAAATCCATATATATTTTCATCAATATATTCATATGTAGTCATGTATATTTACATATATCTTCTCAACCTAACATGACTCAACTTTAAATATAACCCTAACTCTAACATTAACTCTTACCATACTCCTAAAGCTAAATATATGTTAATACAAATTTATATATATTGATATAGGCTTCCATATATATTTTTACATATATAGTTGGATGTATTTTCATGTATATTAATAACTATCTTCTAACCCAAAACTTAACCTAAACCCTAAACATATGTGAACAAAAAAATGCATAATATATAGAATTTTATACATGATATATAATTTTTAACTGTAACGCTAACCCTATCTAAATCTGACCTTTAACCTAACATGAATTGTCAAGATACTCCTAATCCTAAAAATGCATACAAATCCATATATTCATATAGGTTTTCACATATATTCACATATATATCACATGTATGTTCATGTATATCGATATATATCTAACTCTAATAGTATCTGTAACCCTAAGCCTAACATTCACAAAACCCCAAAACCAATACTCCTAATTCTAAATATATGTTTATACAAATCCATTTTTATATAGGTCTTTATATATATATATTTTTTTCATGTGTATATTTCTGAATATAGAATTATATCCTCAACCCTAACCCAATTCTAAACTTTAACAAAACCATACCTCTAATCCTATCTGTAACCATTCTCCTAATCATAAATAGATCTGTATGTAAAATTATATATATATGTAGGTTTTAATATATTTTCATATATATATTCATATGTATATATTTCTGTATATTTACATTTATCTTCTAACCCTAAGCCTAACTGTAATTATAACCCTAAAAATAATACTACCCTTAAACCTAATGCTAGTCTCAGGCCTAGCCTTACAACACTACATACCATAACATTTCTTACATATAGAAACATAAATTTATATGATTATATATCTCCATTTTACTTGTAGATTTATATGTTCATATAAAATTCATATATAGGGCTGGGGCTGTAGCTCAGTGGCAGAGCATTTCCCTACCATGTGTGAGGCACTGGGTTCGATCCTCAGCACCACATATAAAGAAACATAAAATAAAGGCATACTGTCCAACTACAACTACAAAAAATTTTTTAAAAATCATATATATATTCATTTATATTCATTTAAGTATTCTAGATATTTTTTAACCAAATTAAAAACAATACTTCTAATCTTAATGATATTCATACATAAAAATGTCTATATTTGTATAGGTTTTCATATATACATTTTCATATATATATTTGTTGTGGTTTGGATGTGCGGTGTCTCTCAAGAACTCATGTGTGAAACAATGTAAGAAGATTTAGAGAAAAAATGATTGGGTTATAAGGAGATACTGAATCCAATTAGTTTATTACTCTAATAGGATTAATTGAGTTGTAAATTGGACGCAGTTGGGGTGTGGCTGGAGGTCATGGGGCATTGGGGGCATGACTTTGGGGCATATATTTGTATTTGGCAATTGGAGGTCTCTCTCTGCTTTTTGATCATCATGTGAGCTGCTTCTTTTCACCACACTCTTCCACCAGGATGTTCAGCTTCACCTTGAGTTGGAGGGAATGAAGTCTGCCATCTTTGAACTGAGACCTCTGAAACTGTGAGCCCTCAAATAAACTTTCCCCCTCTAAATCTCTTCTGTTTCACAATTTTAGTCACAGTAGCAAAAGAGCAGACTGAAACAATTTTCATGCATATATTCATTCATATTGATATATATCTTCTTACTCCAACCCTAATCCTAACCCTAAAATGATTATAACCATACACCTAACACTATGTTATCTATATACAAAACCATACTATCTATCTAGATTTTATATATATTTTCACATATATATACATTCATATATATATTCTTGTGTATTGTAAGTTTAACCCTAACCCTATTTTCAAATCTGATCACAACTTTAACCCTAATAGTAATAAGTAATAATTGTAACATTCCTAACACAAATACATACATATATATATATTTAACCATCTATATTTATTTATATATATTGATATATATCTCTAAATCCTTAACCTAAATATCTTATCCTAACCCTAACTATAACCACACTCATATGCTAAACATATTTATACACAAAACCATACATACCTATATAGGTTTTCACATAGATATTCATATGTACATATGTATATTTATGTATATTAATAGTTATCTATTAACCCTAACCCTATATCTAACTCAAACCTTAAATATAACCACTTCTAACCCAAAATATCTATTTACAAATCCATATATATTTATAAAAGTTTTGATGTACATTTTCACATGTATATTCATATGCATATTCATATGTATATTCATGTACATTGATATATCTCAAATCCTAACCCTAACACTAAACCTAAATCTAACCCTATCCATTATACTAGTCTAAAACTGATGCTAGTCATAGGCCTAACCATAGACTACTCCATATCATAAAGTTACTTGCCAATATAAACAAAAATTTATGACTATTCCTCTTCTTTTGATATTTATCTCTATATATTTACATTAATATTCATATAAATTTGTATTAACAATTTTTAGGAAAATTATAACAAAAATCCTAGCCTTAACTCTATCTGTATATAGAAATATGTTGATTATAAAAGTTTTCATATATATTTTTATTCATATTGATATATATTTCCTAATGCTAAATCTAACACTACACAAAATCTATCAATAAACCTAACCCTAAGAGTAACCACATACATTACTCTAAATGTATCTATACACCAAAATGTTTTTATATAGGTTTTCATAAATGTTTTCACATATATGTACCTGTGTATATTCATGTATATTGATATATATTTTTTAAACTCAACTTTAAATTTAACACTAAATCTAAGCCTAAAGCTAACTGTATTAATAATTATATCCCTAAATGTGTCTATATACAAAATCATATATATCTATATAGATTTCCATATATATTTTTATGTAAATACTCATATGTATACTCAGGTATGTTGATATATATCTTCTAAACTTAAACCAAACCATAAGCCTATATCTTACCCCAACCCTAACTCTAACCATATGCTTAATCTTAAATGTATCCATATACAAAACCGCATATATCTCTATGGATTTTAATATATAATTGAACATACATATTTCTATCTATAAACATGTGTATTGATATTTTCCTCTACACCTAACCCTAACCCTAAATTTAAAACTAAACCAAGTTTTAACCATACTTCTTACCCTAAATATATCTATATACAAAAACATATATATCTATATAACTTTTCATAAATATTTTCACATATATATTCATATGTATGTAAATGTTTATTGGTATTTGTCTTCTAAACTTTACTCGCAACTAATCCTAATCTTAACACTGAATTTAACAATCACCCTAAATGGAATCATTATACTAGCTCTAAATATATCTATATAAAATAATTTGTATCTATATAGGCTTATATATATATAGAGAGAGAGAGCATATATATATTAATGTGGTTATAAATGTTTAGTCATGTTTGTCTTCAAAACATAACTCTAATTCTAACCTAGAACTAACTACATTCTAACAATAAACCAAACTGTAACCATATTTCTAATCCTAAATATATCTATATACCAAAACATATATATCTGTATAGGCTTTTGTATATATTTTTGCATGTATAATCATATGTATATTCATATATGTTGATATGTATCTTCTAAATATTATCTTAAACCTAAAAATGAATCTAATTGTAATTCTAACTGTAACCATACTTATATCATAAAATATATCTTTACACAAAAATATATATATGTATATATATCTATATTGGTTTCATGTAGATTTTCACATATATAGTAATATGTATATCCATGTATATTGATATATATCCCAAAACCTTAACCCTAAACCTAACCATGACTCTAAATCAAACTCTAAATCTTATCATAATTGTAATAATACTCCTAATCATGAAAAAATATATATAAATAGCAATATATATCACATAGTTTTTCATATATATTTTACATATACAAATGTGAGTATTTATTTATGTTGATATATGTCTTCTAAACCTAACTGCAACCCTCAACCTCATTCTAACTCTAACCCTATGGAGTAACCATACTCCTAACCCTAAATATGTCCATATACAAAGCCATAGGTTTTAATATGTATTTTCACATATATATTCATGTGTATATATATATGTATGTGTTAATATGTATCTTCTAATTCAAAAGTTAACCCTAACTCAGACAATCCCCATTTATGACTATAAAGCTAACTGTAATCATACTCCTAAAGTTAATATCTATACACCAAACTATTTATATCTACAAAAGTTTTCATATGCATTTTCACAAATATATCCATGTATGTACATATATATTTTATGAACCTAACCCTAAATCTAACACTGACCCTAACTCTAACCCTCCATATAATCCTAAATAAATCTATATATCAATTTATATGTATAAAACTTTTCATATATTCCTTCACATATATACTCATACGTATATAAATATGTATTTATACTTGTCTTCTCAATCTTAACTTAACCCTATCTCTACAATTAATCATAACTCTAAAAATAACCCAAAGAGTGACAATACTTCTAACCCTAAATGTATGTACATAAGTAACCACATGTATTTATACAGTTTTGAATATCTATTTTTACATATATAACCGTATTTATACCCATGTATATTGATATATATCTTCTGAACCTAAACCTAACCATAATCCTAAATCCACCCCTAACCCTATAACCATATGCCTATCCCTAAATATATCTATATATAAATATATTTATATTTTATTATATAAAGGTGTATTAATATTGTATCCTATACTTAATTCTAACTCTTACATTTAACCTAATCCTCACCCTAACCTTAATTTTCACACTAATTTAACCATACTACTATTCCTAAATATGTCTATATACAAAAATTAATATTTATATAGGTTTTCATATATATTTTCACATATATTTTTATATGTATATTAATGTGTATTGATGTTTTCTAAAACTAACCTTAATCCCAAACCTAAATCTAACTCTAAATCTAACACTAAATCTAAATACTCCATACTCCTAACCCTAAAAATACCTATATACCAAATCATTCAAATCTATATAGGTTTTCAAATACATTTTCACATATATATTCATATGTCTGTTTATGTATATATCTTCTAAATGTAACTCTAACTTTAACCATAAATCGAAACCTAACCCTAAGTATATCTATGTACAAGTCCATATATATTTACAAGGACCTGTATACTTATATGTATATTTATTTATATTGATATATTTACCATAATTCTAACAAGAACTCTAAAGAGCAACATAACTCTACCTGTAACCATACCCCTAAACCAAAATATACCTATATTCAGATTATATACATCAACATAGGTTTTCACATATACTTTTAACATATATAATCATATATATATATAAATGTGTATTGATAATTCTCTTCTACACCTAAGCCTAGTCCTGAACCTAAAACTAAAACTAAGGAGTAACTATATCTCTAACCCTAAATATATGTGTACACAAAAATCTATATAGATTTACATAAATATATTTACATAAATGTTTATTGACATTTTTATTCTAAAACTTACCCAAAATGAACCCTAACATATCATTGAATCTAACATATATTTTATCATACATTCATATGTATATCCATGTATGTTGACATATATCTTCTGAACCTACAGTAACCATAACCCTAAATATATCTTTAAATTTAATGCTGAAACTAACTATATCATAGTCCTAACCATAAGTATAACTATATATAAAAACATTTATTTCTATAGATTTTTCAGATTCATTTCCCATGTATATTCATAAACTTATTCATGTTATGTTGATATATAACTTCTAACTCTAACCCTAAACTTATATCTAAATTGAATTCTACAATTAAATCTAACCCACAAAATAACCACACTCTGAACAATAAATATACCTGTATAACAAAAATTTATATTGATATAGATTTTCATGTATATATTCACATATATTCATATGTATATTAATTTGTGTTGATGTTTTTCTTTAAATCTAACATTTACCCTAACCCTAAATTTAAATTTAACTAAAAAATTAACCATAACTTTAACTATAACAATACTCTTAATGATAATATATTTACATACCAAAACTTTTTACCAATATAGGTGTTCATATGTATTTCCACATATATAATTATATGTATATTCACCCATACTGATATTTTGTCTTCTACAAATAACCCTAACTCTAATTCTAATCCTAAATTTAACGTTGAACTTAAATGTGCCATACTCATGACACCAAATATATCTATATACCAAACCATTTTCATTTACTAGATATTTCATATTTGTTTTCACATATATAACCATGGGCATATTTGTGTATGTTGATACTTGTCTTCTGAGCCTAACATTAACCATAACTGTAAATTAACTCTAAACCTACCTGTAACCTATCTCTAAATATTGTATAAAAATCATACATATCCCTATAGGTTTGAATATATAGTTTCACATATATATTCATATGCATATTCATTCATCTTGATAAATATATATATATTCTAACTGTAAACAAATTTCTAACTCTAATAAATGCTAATCCTAACTGTAACCATAAGCCTAACCCTAAATATATCTATATACCAAACTGTTTTTATCGATATAGGTTTTGATTTATATTTTCACATATATATTCATATGTATATTAATGTGTTTTGTTTTCTGTCTTTGATCACTAACTCTAATCCTAACTAAATCTAACTCTAACATTGAACCTAAATGTACTGTACTCCCAAGTATAAATATATCTAAATACCATACTATTCTTATCAATATAGGTTTTCATTAATATTCTCACAATTATATTCATATTCATATATGCTGCTGTATGTCTTCTAAGTCTAAGTGTAAACCTAACCCTAATTCTACATCTAACTCTAAAATAAATCCTAACCTTAACTGTAACCATAGACCTAATCCTAAATATATTTATATACCAAAACATACCAATTATAGGTTCTATATTTACTTTTACACATATATTCATGAGTTTACTCATGTAAATATATATATATATTCTAAAACTAACTTAAACCTATCACTAGAATTAACCCTAACTATAATCTTACTTCTATCCTGAATATTTCTATATACAAAGGCATGCACATTCATATAAGCTTTCATATATATTTTAACACATATATTCATATGCATTTTAATGTATATTGTTTTGTCTACTAAACCTGAAGCTTAATTCCATCTCTAAATCTAACTCTAAATCAAACACTGGATTTAAATGTATCCTAATCCTAAACTTAAATATACCTTTACACCAAAATACTTATATTAATGCAGGACATCATGTACATTTCCACTTATACCATTCATATGTATATTTATGTATATTAATATATATCTTCTAACACAAACCATACACCATAATCTAACTCTAAAATTAACCCTAACCTTAATCATATAATGAACACAAAACCCAAGTGTAAGCATACTCCAAATTCTCAATATTTCCCTAAAAATTACATATCCATATTGCTTTATATATATATTTCACATATATATTAATATGTATATTCATGCTTGTTGACTTATACCTTGTAACAATAACCCAAACCCAATCCTAAACCTTACTCTAAAATTAAACCTAATCCTAACCATAACCATAATTCTAAATCTAAATATATCATTTACAAACCACTAAATTATCACAGGTTTTTATGCATATTTTCACATATGTATTAGTGTATTGCTATTTTTCTCTAAATCCTAAACCTAGCCCTAAATACAACTCTAAATCTAACACTAAACCTAAATATCCCATACTTCTACACCTAAATAGTCCTATATACCTAATCATTCAAGTCAATATGTTTTAATATATATTTTCACATTGTATTGATTTGTATGCTCATGTATGTTGATAAATATCTTCTAAACTTATCCTAATTCTAAACCTAATTCCAATTCCAATTCTAACATAGATCCTAAACCTAACTGCAACCATATCCCTTCACTAAATATATCTATACACCAAACAATTTATATCAACACATGTTCATACATATTTCCACATATATATTTATGTCTATTAATGTGTATTGATATTTGTCTTCTAACTCTCCCCCTCCCCCTAATATTCACCCTGTCTAATTGAAACCAAACACCTACCACTAAATATTTCTTTATACAAAACCATAAATATCAATATATGTTCTCATAAATATTTTCACATATATTTTATATGTATATGTTCATTGAGATTGGACTTCTAATCCTAACCATAACACTAAATATAACATTTACATGAATGTACCATAAACCTAACCATAAATACTTTTGTGTACCAAATATTTATATCAATGTATATTTTTATACTTCTTTTCACATACATTTTCATGTGTATATTAATTTGTATTAATATTGTTCTTCCAAGCTTACCCTAACCCTACAATTAGCCCTAATATTAACTATAATAATAAAGGTATCTCTGAATATTTCTCCATAATGAAAATACATACCATGTAGGTTTTCATGTATATTTCCCATATATATTCATATGCATATTTATGCATCTTGATATTTATCTTCTAACCCTAATCATAATCCAATTTGGAGCTCTAAAATTAATGCTAACACTAACTATAACCATACTCCTAACTCTAAATATATCTATATACCAAACCACTTATATCAATATAGATTTTCATATATATTTTAACAAATATATTTATATGTACATCAATGTGTATTGATGTATCTTCTAACACTAACCCTAACCCTAAAACTAAAATTACCTTAAATATTTCTGTATTTAAACCATACATATGCACATGGCTTTTTATATACATTTTCACACATATCTTCATATATACAGTAATTTGTATTGATATTTATATGCTAATTTTAACCCCACCCCAACCCTAACCCTAAATCTAAATTAATAGTAAATCCAAATGTACCATACTCCTAACACTAAACAT
The DNA here is from genome assembly GCF_902686455.1 of Sciurus vulgaris. Lineage (NCBI taxonomy): Eukaryota > Metazoa > Chordata > Mammalia > Rodentia > Sciuridae > Sciurus > Sciurus vulgaris. The sequence continues at coordinate 11,062,324 of NC_136469.1, forward strand.
ATATACATAACACTAAACATATATTTATTAAATGATGTATATCAATGTATGTTTCAATATATGCCTTCATACATTTATTCAGATGTACATTCTTGTGTATCAATATGTATCTTCTAAACTGAAACCTATCCCTAACACTCAGTCTAACTCTAAATATCACCCTAACATTAACCCTAAATCTAAACCTAACCCTAATTGTACCATACACCTAAACCAATATATTTTTCTGTAAAAAATCATATATATCCATATAGGTTTTTATATATATGTTTTCACATATATTTATATGTATGTTAAGGTATATTGGTATTTGTCTTGTATAACAAACCCTAACACAAACACTAACCCCAACATTAACCTTAATCCTAATTGTAACCATACTCCTAACCCTACATATTTCTATATACAAACCAGATATATGTATATAGGTTCTCAAATATATTTCCATATATTCATATGTATATTAGTGTCTATTGGTATTTGCCTTTTAACCATAATTTTAAACCTAACCATAAATCTAACATTAAACCTAAATGTACCATTCTCATGACACTCAATATATCTTTATACCAAGTCATTAATTTCAATAGATTTTTTTATATTAATTTTCACATGAATATCATATGCTTATTTATATGTTGATATTTGTTTACTAAATCCATCCATAACACTAACCCTAAAATTAATTCTAAACCTAACTAAAGCCATACTCTCAACCCTAAATATATCTATATACCAAACCATTTATTTCAATATATATTTTTATATTTATGTTCACATATACATTCATATACTTATTCAAGTAGGTTGAGATATATATTGTAATTGAAACACTAACCCTAGCCATTAAATTATACTAACTCTGTCTTTAACAATACTCACACACTTAAATGTTTCTATGTACCAAACCATACATATCCATATAGGTTTTCAAATGTATTTCCACATGTATATTCATGTGTATGTGTTTATTAATATACACATGAACTGATTCTTTTCCTTTAACCCTATCCTGAATTTAAATCTAAATTTAACACTAAATTGAAATGTACCATTGTCCTAACCTAAATATACCTATTTCTCAAAACATTCATATCAGTATAGGAATTCATATATAATTTTGCATACATATTCATGTAGGTTGACATGTATTTTCTAAGCCTAACCCTAACATTAAATCTAATTTAAATTAACCCTAACTCTAACATAACAGTTCTAGTTTAGATGTGAGGTGTGCCCCAAATGTTGACATGCAAAACAATGCAAGAAGGTTCAGAGAAGAAACAATTGGGTTGTGAGAATGTTAACCCAATCAGAAATTTAATCCCCTAATAGTGATTAACTTAATAGTAACTGAAGTGGTAGGGTGTTACTGGAGGAGGTGGGATTGGGGTGTGGCTTCATGTATATTTTTGTATCTGTTTCCTGATTATGACATGAACTGCTTCTTTCTGTCACTCTCAACTCAAGCCCCAAGAAATGGAGCCAGTCTTCTATGGACTAAAACCCCTGCAACTGTGAGCCCTCAAACTTTTTCTCCTCCACACTTGTTCTGGTAGAATCCTTTAATCACAGTGGCAGAAAAGCTATCTAAAACAGAATTTGGTACCAGAAGTGGGGTTGTTGCTATGAATAACTGAACCATGTGGTTCAGAAGATTTTTGAGTTTTTTGGAATTGGTGGGATGGATTTTGAGATGTGTAGTACTCCCAGCTGGAAATGTGTTAGGTTGTTGTAAGCAGAGATTAATGGCTAATTCTGGTTGGAGCTCAGAAGACCAGAATGGCAATAGGACTGGGTCAGTGAAGATCTGACACAAGAGGGTTCAGAAAAAGAGGACTCTTTTGGAATTTGGAGTGAAGGCCATTTGTGTTATGTACTGACTGAGAAGTTTTCTGCATTTTGCCCATGTCCAGAGATATTCTATGAGATTTATTTTAAAAAGTGATTGACTTCTTAATGTGGTAGAAGAAATGTCTGGGCAGAATAGCATTCAGGCAGTGGCATGCATGTAGCTGGTGGCTTTTAGTCAAATTTATTGTGATACTCAGGAGCAGAAAGCAGAGAAGAAAGATTTGGAAAAAGTGAACTTGAAAGACTGGAGTAAAACTAGGGCTTAAGGAAGTAGCAGTTTTTAAAGACATTACCAAAACTACATAAATGATGACTTTGAAGAAAGATGGCTTGAAGGCATCTGAGGAGCTGGCAAGACCACACCCATCTTAACCTCAATGGAGTAAAAGTGAAAATTCTCTTGAGAAGTGACCAGTGGTACATTCTTCTTGCACAACGGATTCTAGGAAGTTTTCTCAACATGATCAGCCACCCAGACACTCAGAGTCTGCAGTAGCAAGGGTCTCTGTGGGCTGGGCTACTTCTAGAGGTGGTGGCAGACCTTGGTGTCAACCACGTGATACTGGTTCTGCAGGATGCTGGTGTTAGGGGTTCATAGAGACTTCCATCAATATTTCAAAATAAGACCTTGGAGGCAAGACAAGGTGCAGCAAGTTCTCAATCCCTCAGGGAACTCCCCGCAGAGACCAGGTGTGGAGATTTGAGGAGGAAGCCAAAGCTGCAATGGAGACTCCTGAGATTCAGAAATGCTAGTACCATGGGACATTATCACAGGAAAGCAAAGGAATCAAGTAGAGACAGAAAGTCCCTGGGCTGCAACAAACAAGACCACAAGGGCAGAGCTACACAAGTCCTTTGGAGAGAACATCACACTGCCATGCGTCCTAGGTGCTGGACGAGGAGCTACAGGACTTATTTGCCCACCTGGATTCTGGTCTTCCTTTGGTCCTAATCCTTCTTATTATGTCCCTAATTTCATAAATGAAAATATTTACTCTGTACTATTATATGTTGGATACTTGTAAATTGCTTTTAATTTTACATAAGCTTACCATAGGAGACTGCTTTGTGCCTTAGAGATTACTTTGGACTTGAACTTTGAGAAATTTCAAAACTGTTGTGAGTATAGTGACTTGTGGGGATAGACTAAATGTATTTTGCATTGTCAGATGAGTGTGTACTTTTGGGTTCCAGGGGCAGAATGTTATGGTTTGGACGTGAGGTGTTCACTAAAAGCTCAAATGTAAAATAATGCAAGAAGGTTCAGAGAAGAAATGCTCAGCTTATGACAGTCTTAACCCAATCAGTGATTTAATCCCCTAATAACAGTGATTAACGGAGTAGTAACTGAAGTGTCAGGGTCTGGCTGGAGGAGGTGGGAATCGGGGTGTGGCTTTGGGTATGTATTTGTATGTGGCAAGTGGACTATTTCTGCTTCCTGCTTATGACATGAGCTGCTTCCTTCTGTCAACCTCACCTCAAGCCCCAAGGAATGGAGCCAGTCTTCTAAGGACTAAGACCTCAGAGCATGAGCCCTCAGGTAAACATTTTTTCCCTAATACTACTTGTCAGATATTTAGTCACAGCATCAAAAAAGCTGACTAAAACAATAACGGTACTCCTAATTGTAAATCTAACCCTAAATCTCACTTTAAAATTAAGCCTAACCCTAAATGTTACCATACCCTAACCCTGAGTATATCTATGTACCATACCATTTATATCAACATAAGTTTTCTTATATATTTTCATGTATTTATTCCTTTGTATATAAATGTGTATTGATATTTGTCTTCTAACCCTACCCCTAACCATAATCCTAAACATAAATCTAACATTAAATCTTAATACATCATTCTACTGAAACTAAATATGCTTATATACTAAAATATTTCTGTAGATTTTCCATATTTATTTTCACATATATATTTATATGTTTGTTAAGGTATATTGCTAATTGTCTTCTAATCTGAACTGTAACCATAAACCAGAACTTAAATTAACTAAACCAAAGTGTGACCACAATCCTAACACTAAATATTTCTATAAACAAAACAACAAATATCTGTATAGGTTTCCATATATTTTTCACATATCTATTCATATATACACTGACACTTTTCTCCTAACACTAACCAAAATCCTAATGCTAACCCTAATCCTAAATTTAACTGTAAACTAACTGTAGCCATACTACTATGCTTAAATATGCCTACATACAAAACCACATATTTCCATATAGGTTTTCATATATATTTTTACATATATACTTATAAGTATATTAATAAGTATTGACATTTGTCTTCTAATAATAACTGAAACCCTGACACTAACCCTAACACTTAAATTAACCCTAAAACTAACTGTAATGATACACCTAACCCTAAACATATCTAATACCAAAACATACACATCTAGATAGATACTCATATATATATTCACATATATATTGATATATGTACTCATGAATGTAGTTTATAATTTCTAACCCTAAATCTAAAATTAAATCCAAATATAACCATAATCCTATCACTAAATATATCTATATAGGCTTTCATATATATTTTTAAATGTATATTCCTGTTGGTTCATATATATCTTCTAAACCTAAACCTAATCCTAATCCTAAACCTAATACTAAACATAACCCTAGTCTCAGGCCCAAAACTAATTACTGTAATCATTAGGCAACTTAAATATAATAGTGCATAACTTGATAAGAACATTCCTCTAAAAATGACTTGTGTATTTACATATTCACATAAAAATTTATACATATACTTATTTATAGTCATTTACTTATTCATAGATAATTTTTAACAAAATGGTAAAAATTTCTCTAAGTATATCTGTATAAAACCATATATACTTATAGATATAAACCTAACCTCAAACCTAAACCTAACCCTTACCCTAATGCTTACTTGAATCATACTCCTAACACTAAATATATCTTTATAAAAAAAACAAAAATATCTACCAATTTTATGTATATTATCACCTATAAATTCATATGTATACTCCTGTATATTTACATATATCTCTTAAGTCTAACCCTAATCAAACTATATTATCACTGTAACTATAAGCTAGTCTCAGGATTTACCCTATACTATTTCAAAATCATTTAATACTTACAGGTAAAAACATAATTTTATGACTTTTTCCCTCCATTTGATATAAATATTTATATATTCACATAAAACCCACATATGTGTTCATTTATATATTTTTAGAAAATTTTTATAAACAAACTTTAATTATAGTACTAACCTTAAAAATATCTATATGTGAAATCATATATAATTATATGGTTTTTCATATACATTTTACATATACATGAATATGTATATTCTTGTATATTTGTCTATAACTTCTAAAATGAACTCTAACCCTTACCCTAACCCTAAAGCTAACACTTGTCTCAGGCTTAACCATACAGTACTCCAAATCATTAAACAATTTACTTATAAACATATAAATTTGTATGAATAATCCTCTTATTTGACTTACATACTTATATATTCACAAAAAATTCATGAATGAATCCTTTTATATTCATGGATAAATGTGCAGTTGAATTTAAACCAAACAATAACTTCTCCCTACCCATAATGTAGTCACATATAAACCCATTTCTATTTATTGAGTGTTTTATATATATTTTCACATATACAGCTATATGTATATTCATATATATATATATTTATATCTTCTAAACCTAACCATAAACCAAACCAAAAACCCCAGTGTAATTTTAGTCCTAATTCTAACACTACTACAAAACCTGAAACTAATTAAATTTAACCGATGTACATTTGACTTATAAATTTAAATATTCAGATTAAATGAACATGTACATATTTATTCATTTATTAATGCCCAATTTTTAAACAAACTGTAAGCTTACTTTCAACTCTTAACCTAACAATACATAAAATTGTGTATATTTATATGGTTTTCATACATAATATCAAATAAATATTTATATGTATATTCATACATATTGGTGTATCTTCTAACCTAACCCTAATACTAACCCTCATATTAGTTCTAACCCTAACACTATTTCAAAAACATTAGCTATTTATACATAAAACATGGATATTTATATAACTGTTCTCATACATTTAACTTGGAAATTTAGAAATAAACTTATATATTCATATATATGAATTATATATGCTATATCATATATATGATTATATATTTACGTATCAATTATATATTAATATATAAAATTTTAGGTGAACATACAAAATTTGTTTATATTCACTTATACATTCATACTCAGTTTTAATCCAAATTGTAACTTTACTTTGAACACCTAACATACATACATACAACCACAAATATTTATATAGGATTTCATATATATTTTCTAATGTATATTCATATACATACTCATATACTTTGATTTTTATGTTCAAATCTTAATCTTAAATCTAACCCTAATCTTAATCTTATTCTCAACCATAACACTAATCCACAACTTAAATTATTTATTTATGAAATCATATATATTATATGACTCTTCATGTACAGTTGATTGTATAATTATATATTCACATATTAGTTATGAATGTATTTACTTATAAATTCATAGTGAACGTTAAATCTACAATTTTATATATAGATAGGGTTAGAAGTTTGACATGTTTTGATTTAAAAATAGGGTACAATTATGTAAAGGAATATATAAAAATGTATATGTCAATATGTAAATATATGTATCAAAAATATATGAATATCAATATATATGGTTGTAAATATAAAATTTTTATGCTTTGAAGCAGTGTTAGGGTTAGAAATAATTAGGGGTAGTGTTAGGGTTAGGATAGGACTATAAAAATATTTATATAAATATGTAAATAAATATATAATTTATAAGAAAACCTAGTATAAATGTATATGATCATTCACATAACTATATGTATTTATATGGGTATTTTTAAAGTTTTATGGTTAGTATGAGTATTAGCATTAGGAATAAATTTACTACAAAATGTATATGTAACCATATATGTGTGTTTCTGTGTGAGTGTGTGTATTTTATATTATAGATTTAGGATTAAATATATTGTTAACTGCTGCTTAAAAACATAGAGAATGACTACACAAATCCGTATATATGAAAACATATATGCATTTATATGTGAATATACAAATATGTCAAAATATATATGCATATTCTTAAATATATATGGAGTATATATAAAATAGTTTAAGGTTTAAAAGAAGTATTATGCTAAGCCTAAGTTAGGGTACAGTTACCGTAAGAGGGTATGAGCACATACATCAAAATATATGAATATATATGTGAAATTGTGTATGAAAATATAAGTCTACAATTTTATATATATTTATAAATTATATGAAATATATATAAGTATATAAAGTATATAATGTATAAAATAAACATTAACCATACACCTAACACTAAACCTGTCTACATTTAAAAATCATGCATACTTATATGTTTTCATATGTATTTGACATATATTCATATATATTTATATAAGAGATGTATATCCTCTAACCATAACTCTTTCCCTAACCCTACCCCTAAAATCATTCCTAAACCAATACTATCCCTAACGTTAATTATGTATAGATAAAACATATATATTTATGTGAATATTCTTACATATTTTCACATACATATTTATATATTTACATATAAATTTATATATTCACATATATATTCACATGTATTTATTTGTATATTCCTATCCTACCTGTAAAACCAACTGCAACTATAAACCTAACTTTAAACTTGTGCATACATAAAACTGTATATATTTACATAAGTTTTTATATATATTTTCACATACATATTTATATATATAGATATTTATACCCCAACCCTATCCCTAAACCTATCTCTAAACTTAGTTCTAACCATAACACTACTAGTAACCATAAAGCTATTTATTTATCATGTCATATATATTTATATACACATTCATACATATTAATGTATTATTTATATTCATGTATATTTATTTAGTGACTTGCTATCTTTTCATGAATGAGCTCAGTACTATGGATTCTCCTCTTAGAACTGTCTTCATATTGTCCCAGAGATTTCTGTATGTTGTATTGCTATTTTCATCTACTTCCAAGTATATTTTCTTTCATCCTTGATTTCTCCTGTTATCCATTTACCATTCAATAGTGTATTATTTCATTTAGTGGTGTTAGAATAGGTTCCTTTTTTAAAAAATTTACCATTCATTTTTAATTTCATTCCATTGTGATCTGATAGAATAAAAGGTATTATCGCTATTTCTTAGTATTTGCTAAGCATTTCTTTGTGGCCTAATATGTGATCTTTTTTAGAAAATGATCTGTGTGCTGCAGAGAGGAAAGTGTAGTCAGTCATTAATGCATAACTTGTTCTATATATGTTTTCTATGTTTAAATTATTCATTGTATTTTTTAGTTCTATACCTTCTTTGTTTAGTTTTTGTTTGGACAAACTATCCAGTAATAAAGAGGCATGTTAAAGTCATCCAGTATTATTTTGTTGTGGTCCATATGATTCTCAAAATTGAGAAAAGTTTGTTTGATATATGTAGATTCTCCATTGTCTGGGGCATAAGAATTTATTATCGTTATATCTTGTTCATGCCTATCTTGTTGTTGACTTTTTGTCCCTCCTGATTAATTTTGATTGAAGTCCACTTTGTTCAATATGAGGATAGAAACCCTGATTGTTTATAAGATCTATGTGATTGAAATGTTTTTTTTTTTTTTCCATCTTTTTACCTTCTGTTTGTGGATGTCTTTGCCTATGAGATGAGACTCGTAAAGATAACATATCGGTGGGTCTTATTTTTAATCCAATCTATGTGCTTTGATTAATGAGTTTAGTCCATTTGCATTCAATGTTACTATTGGGAAATAATTTCAATTCCCTGCTTTTTTGATATATTTTTCATTTTTCATTTGAATTAGTTTCTCCTCTGATTGACTATTATTCTAGTGTAGTTCCACCCCTTGTTGATTTTTTATTTTATTTTTTATTTCTTCTTTATGAAATATTCGGTGTAGTATACTTTGTAGTGCAGGTTTTCTAATTGTAAATTCTTTAATGTTTATCATGGAAAACTTTTTTCTTCCTCAAATCTGAAGTTTAATTTTGCCATACATATTATTCTTAGTTGGCATTTATTTTCTTTCAAGGCTTGGTATATATTATTCTAAGACCTACTAGCTTTCAGGGTTTGGGTTAAAAAAAAAATCATCTGAGATCTATTTTGATTTCTCTCTAAATTTGACCTGTTGTATTTCTTTAGCAGCCTTTAAAATTTTATCTTTATTTTATATGTTGGGTGTTAACACAATGATGTGTCTTGGTGTAGAACTGCTGTAATTTTGTATATTTGGAATATTGTGTAAGCTCCTGTTTTTGATTTTCCATTTCATACTTGAATTTTTGGACATTTTCTGACATTATTGCTTTGAAAGATTGTACATTTCTTTGATTTCTATCTGAGTCTTCATCTACTCCAATAAATTTTAAATGTGATATTTTCATGTTATCTCATAGTTCTCAAAAATTCTGTTCATGTTCTCTTAATATCTTTTATTCATGATCAATTTTATTATCCAGACTTCATATTTTATCTTCATCCATTGAAGCTATACCTTCCAAGTGGTTTAGTCTGCTGGTGATGCTTTACATTGAGTTTATATATTGATCTATTGATTCCTTCATTTTGAAAATTTCCAATTGATTCTTTGGGATCTCTATCTCTCTATTGAAGTGATCTTTACTTCTTGGATTTCATTCCTTACATCATCTTTTACCTCATCAATTAGTTTTACTATAGACTTTCTAAATTCCTTCTCATTAATTTCGTTAGTGAGGTATTTTGGTTTTTTAGGACTGGTTTGTTTCCTTGCTTTTCAATATCATTTGTATGTCTACCCAAAAATCTGAGGTGGTAGAGCTTCTTCCCTATGAATTTATAGTGTTTCTGAAGATTTCTATTACCTCATGTTATAGAGGGATACCAATGATAACACCAACCAGTGAAATCAATATTCAGCTTTAAACTAAATATTTAGTTTCCGTTTTGGCATCTACAATGTTAATTGACACTGTAAACTGAAATGGTATGGTAGGCAAATGCCAATTGTAGAGATATGTTTATAAAATGGTTTTCTCTTTTAAAAAGGTGAACAGGAAGAATGCAGCAGAGATGTAGGATGCTGTAATTGAGAGGGAGAAAGAGAGAGAATAGTGGTAAAGAGTTAAAAGAAGAGTCAAAGAGAGAACAATAGAATTTGACTTCAAGTGAAAGAAAAAGGAGAAAGAGAATCAAGAGAAATAGGAAAAAATATAAAACAAATAAAAACAATATAAAACAAAACCAAGGTAAAATCAATATAACATAAAACATATTCCTCAAAAGACAGAGTCAAGAAAAATAACTACCTTCATGAAATGCTTGAAATAGGAAGAATGAGACAGATATGTATATGTTCGAATGTTCATGGATCATTCAGCACACACAAGTTTAAAAAAAAGGTTTTTGATGGAAGATTAATAAATTGTTTCTGTTGTGGTGATCAAAAAATTGTGTGTAATATCATATATTGGTTGTCAGTTCCCAATTGCCTATATTTCTGTTCTTTTTTTTTTTTTTTTTTTTTTTTCTGGAGGTTTGCATTGCAGACAAGTGTATTAGGGGATGCCAATTCCTTCCTTTTCTGGAGCTCATCTTGTTGCCTGTTCCTAGTTTCCTCTTCTCAGCAGCATGGGTTGGCGCTGGTGGAGGGTGTTGTCTACCCCACTTCCAGGGAGGGGTCTCTGCAGAGTTCTGTGATAGGAGTTAGTATCAGAGGAGCACCTGGAGGAGGTTTTGGGTCTAGGTAGACCCCTGGTGATTTGTATAATGATGTTTGGTGAAGTTTTTAAATCAGCACACTTCCAGAGACAGGTTGCTTCCTGTCTGTGCTGGGCATCTGTCTCACTGGACTCTCCACTGTGTTCCAGTAGTGAAACAGATAGTCCTTCACTCCTCTCCTTTTCCCTTGGTTCTCATATCTTGGTCATCGGGGCTCAGTCTCAAAGCACACTTTCACACATCCCACATCCACCAATCAAGTTCCCCACTGTCCCCAGCTGGACCTGCGAACCACAGACTCAAAGAGTGTGAGAGAGAGACACTCAGGATCTCTAGTGTCTGATTGTCTTGAATTTCTCTGGGTATAACACTTTCCATGCCCAAATTTCACCTGGCTTTCTCGTCACACTCAGGGTTGCATGACAAGTCTCTGCCAGGTCAGGTTTTCAGACCGGCTGGAATTACTTAGGTCTTGGTGCCTGGGTTTGGACCCACATCTGCCAGCTGCCTTAGTGTCGCAGGAGAAGGTGGCAGCTGTCCCTGATTTCTGTGGGTAACCAGGAGACATGCAGCAGCCCTGTAAGATGAAAACAAAGTGCAGTTCACCCACTGGTTCAGCTTGACAATGTCCCCAATGAGACTTCAAAATATGTCTCAGTGCAACTAGAAATGTGGGCTCTTTGATCCCTTTCAGCCACTGGTGATGGCAATGGATTTTTTCTTTCTTTTCTTTTTTAAAATTGTATTCTATCCAAACTTCTGAGTCCCTTGGTTGTTCTGAGAGTCCAAAATTAAATCCCAGTAGAACTTTTTTTATTCACTGACCTCAAAGAGAAGCTGTTTTTCACTTTCCTGCTCTTGTTCCATGGAGTAGTTTGGTTGACAACCATATATATATATATGTTCATATATTTTGATATATATGTTTGTACCCTAATTCTTACTCTAAACCTATGCCTAAGCTTAGTTCTAATTCTAATGCTACTTTTAACAATAAAACTGTTTACATATAAAACCATATATACTTGTAAGAATATTCACATATATTTTCACAGATTCACATGTTTATATATATTCATATATATACACATTTTTATATTCATACCCTATCTTTTAAAACAAACCTTAACCATACACCTAACATTTAACCAATCCATATATTAAATTATGTGTTTGTGTGTATGTATGTTTTCATATATATTTCACACATATGTTCATATATATTCATATATTTTGATATAGATTATCATATCCTAACCCTAACCTTAATTCTAACCCCTAACACTTATCCTAATTATAAACCTATCTATATATAAAGCCGTATATATTTATATAAATACATAATCTGACATAAATATTTATATCTTCACATATACATTCGTATATATCTCAATTTCATGTTAAATACCAAGTTATCCCCCATACTTTTATTTGTATTAAACACCCAGTTTGCAGTGGCAATTGTGGTACTTATACTGAGAATGAAAGGTACATAAATATAAATTACTATCTTTATTTTACTACATTGAAATTGATTTTTTATTGGGAAATACTTTTCTATGTGTTTTGAAAATTTTTTCTCTCTCTAGAAATATTTGCTTAGAAAATATATTACTTACAAATAAACTGCTAAGAAAACTTCAGTTGAGCCTATTTTCACTTGTTTATTTACACTTTCATCAAATATACTTTGCCTGTATACAACATGTGGGCTTCAATGTAATGAGTTGACATCATAAAGGTTCCTAATTAAAATAAGATATACTCCAAACTTGTATAATTATATCAAAATACATTTAAGTTTCATGTACAACTAAAAATATCCAATAAAATAAAATTAAGGAAAAAAGAAAAAAAAATTTAGCAGTGTTTATAGTGGTCCCTATTATCCACAGGAGATATTCCTTAAGACTCTGAATACTTGAATTGGTACTGAACACTATAGATTTTTTTTGTATTATGTATAAATCATTCGGTGCATATCAGTAATATATCCCCCAGTGTCCGCATGATGGGCTTCACATACAACCAAGGTTTCCTGGGGTATAACACCTAGTGACTGAGTAGCTGCCTTAGACTGGGTAAGTACACTCTCTGATGCTCCCACAGGATTAAACTGCCTACTGAGACATTTCTCAGAATGTATTTCCATTATTGACAACATGTGGCTGCACCTATGATAAAGTTTAATTTATAAATTAGACTCAGTATGAGAGTAACAATAACTAAGCCAAATAAAGCAATTTTAATAACAGACTGTAACAAAATTCCAGCATCATTATTCTTATACTTTGGACCCATTGTTAAGTAAAATGGTGGAGTTTACTTGACACAGGCACTGCAATTCCTAAGTGGTGGATCTGACGTCTGAGGTGGTCACTAGGAGACCAAAGGGCAGATAGAGACATCGAGGGCACAGTGGCCCAAAGCACATCCTGGCCCCGGGTGGAATGGAGCAGAGGACACTAGAGTTCTTCATGCTGCTGAGTATGCTGTGCAATTTACAACATGTGAACTGTTTTTCCTAAAATTTTTCATTTAATATTTTTGGACTCCCATTGATCATGGGCAATGATAACTGGGGCGGGGGAGGGGATGGCAATATGAATAAGAAGGAACCAAAATTAATTTTTCTGTCTTCAGTATGTAACAATTCTTATTTTTAAGTATTGTATACAAGATTGAATATGTTATTTATTTGCTTATTAAAAACTCTTGTCAGGGCAAGAATAATTTTGACTTAGGTTATATATCATAAATTCATATGACGCTCAGTAGAGTGCATAATTTCATAATGATACTCTATTGAAAAATGTTCTTCTTTTACTTATTCACCAAATTCATGTTTGTCATCTTAATCCAAGAATGTAATAAAAAAGATTTTTATATTTTATGTTACATGTTACTAATTTTCTGAACATGAGCATATTTGGTTATTTGCTCATTCAGTCATTCATCAACTTGTACTTTGAAAGTCTATTTTGAACTCTTTTGTCTCAGGTACTTTGTATTGAGGGAAAAAGACATGGTAGAGAATCATTATTGTCATGAAGGAATCTATACTCTAATAGGAAGTCAAGCCAAAAAGTCTTTGTCAGTGTTCACAAAGTTTAGAGAAAGTAGAACGTCAATGGAGACAGTGATGGATTCAGATGGAAGGTTATATGTAGTAGTTGTTCTCTGGAGACCTGGGCATGTGTTACAAAGTCAGGAAATCAAGGTTTTAGGAACAGTGAGGGATGAGGTGTTGCGGAAGAATAAGCTCTGAGGTGAGGTGAGGCCTGAAACAGACCCGGATGTTCAAAAGACACTGAGCATGTTGCTATCTTAGGGCAGAGAGGACTGTCCACGAAAGACACCCAAAGAATAGAGAATAGTTTGGAGTGTGAAGGTAACAGAAAACAGTGACTAGGAAATGAAAATGTGTTTAGAATAGGTAGGCTTTGAGGGATTCAAGCCATGGAATCATTTTGGAGTGATAAATACTGTGACCTTGTTCTTTATTCTGGTTAAATATAGAAAGGGACAAAAAAAAAAAAAAAATGAAGAAAGCCTAAAGAGATTGCCTCCAGTCAAGTTGAAGTAAAAGAAAGAGACCAGATTCACTCTCAAGCCTTAAATACTGTTACAGTATGTAAAACTATTTTCTCCAAATATTGAACAGTAGATAATAGAAAGTATGATCAATGATAGAGGAGAGAAAAATGAGATGAGCCCTCGAATTGGTGTACAATACTCTCTATGTAGTTTGTACTTTCTAACATTTAGGAGCATTTGGAGAAAAGCGTGAATTGAGTTTTCAGGGAGAAGAAGAAATCTAGTGTTTGCCAGTGAGAGTACAAGATAAGAGACAACTGTACTAACTGAGAACAATGGAGATTGACAGATGGTTTTCATGAGTTTTAACCTAAATCCTGACCAATGCCTGGGTACACATATAGTATGGTGGCAGGGGGTGGGGGAGAAAAGAAAAAGAAAATTGCATTTAGAATATACCTTCCAAAATGTCCCCCTAGTGTATTCAGAGGAAAACGTATTAGATCTGTGTGTAAGGAAGCTATTTGATGCCTGGAAAAGAACAATTCTAAAGGATAAAAGGAGCCAGAGGAAAATAACACATCAAGTACAAAGAAAATGTAAAGGTACAGATGACAGCGGGTCTCTCTTTGAAAACAATGCAAGCAGAGGAGAGTGGAACAAAATCCAAAATAACCTGCAATGCTATACCCAGCAGAAACACTGGAAAAGAGGCAAAATAAGGAGCTTCGCAGACACACATCAGGTAGAAAACAATCACTAGAAGACCTACATTACAGGAAAGGTTAAAGTGAAGTTTCCAGTCAGAAGGAAAGTGTCATCCCTTTAAAATATGAAATAACAGTGAGAAAAGGAAAAAAAGTGATAGCTGCATAAATAAATAGACAAAATTCTCCTAATTTAAATCTGTCTCATGTTAATTTATTGCTGAAAGAGAAATAGCAAAAAAAAAAGCACTTGGGGATATAAATGTTAATAAAGCATGATCACCTAGGAATGGAGAAATTGTACAGTATTTGTGATGTAATGGAAGTATATCACTCCTGTGTGTTTCTCATAAGTACGGTGGTAAAAAATCATCAGAAGGTACCCAGTGATATGTTATTTTCTATTATGGACCTGAAAGTTACTACTAATATCACAAATCAGAGTTATAGCTAATAAGTCAGCATAAAATAATAAAATTATGTAACCAATAAAGGGAGAAAAAGAGGAGGAAATAAACAACACCAAGAATGGTTTAAAAAGATAGAACATTGGGGCGTTTTTGAGATGTTGACTTATCTCCTTTAGTGAAATTGCTGTACGGAAAAGGCAGTTCCATTTCTGGCTTTGTGAGGAGCCTCTTTTCGTCTTCCATGAAGGTTTTAGTGATGACATCCCACCAGTTCGTGGACACGGATGTTCCTTTCCCACTTGCCTACCAGCTCTGTTCTCTTTTGGCTTTTGGACAAATGCTGTTCTATCAAGTGTGAAGTTGTATTTCATTGTAATTCTGATTCACATTTCACTGACAATTAGTTACATTGAAGATCTTTACATACATTTATTTCTTAGTCACTTGTATTTTGAGCTGTTTTAGGATATGTCTTATTCAGATTCTTTTATATTTTTTAAGAAGGTTATATAGGTCCTTTTTTTTCCTATTGAGTTCTACATGTTCCTTATGTTTTTGCTTATTATTCCTTTGTTGGTTACAGCAATTACAAATATTTTCTCTTCTCTCATCTTCATTGTTAAAGTGTTTAATAATATGTTTGTAATTCTTTAGTTTCTTCATTCCCAAAACAGAAAATATTCAAGTGGGCATGTTAGAATGCATTGAAAGGCCATTTTTCAGTTCCTTGAAGAGTTAAGTATATGTATCCTGTGACTCAATCATTTCATTCCTAGACACTAAGAAAAAAGGAGACATATTTCTAGTTTTAAAAATATTGGCAAATAAATACTCATAGACACTTTGCTTGCAATAGTCAAAACCTGAAAATAGTCCTCATGTCCATCAACAGATAAATGCATCCAATAAATCCATACCATAGTGTGCTACTCAGCAATCAAAATTAATTTACTGTTGATACATGCAATCAACTTGGAAAATCCCAAAGCAACCATGGCTAATGAGAATTCAATCAATAAGAAAAATACATTGCATTATTCAGTTTATACAAAATTATAGAAAATTGCCTCTGGGGCTGGGGTTAGGGAGGAGCCTGCAAAGCAATGTCAATCACTATGATAAAACTTGTGGGAAGTGATGCTGTATTCAGTCTTCATTATGATGATGGTGATAATGATTTGAAGAATATACACAAGCCACCAGTTACCACACTATATCATCTAAGTTTTTGCAGTTCATTATGTATCACTGATATCTCAATAAAACTGTTTTGTTTTAGTGTCTCTTCTCCAATAACAACTGAAATTTTTCTGAGCAGCTACCTTAGTTTTTGTTTGATTAACTGGTTAGTTGCATTAAATGAAGGTGGGACACTTCTTTACTCTGCCTGGATTGTTTCTTTTCTAAGATAACTGAGTGCTTTGCTCTGTCATTTTATTTAGGTCTTTTAGTCAAAGGACACTTGCACAGAGGGCCTCTTTCCACCATTAATATTTTTTAAGGGAATTCTGAATAAAGAATCTTCATTCATGAAGAGTATCTAAAATTTCTAAATTTTCAGTTTAGAGCTTGAACAAAGGAATCATTTCCACTCTAATGGAATAATAATAATAATGCTTTATTTTTAGTTAGCTCAACTTTGTACTTGCTCTGTGCAAAGCATTAACAGTGTATAAATTAGTGTACATAGATAGCTTATTTACTCAATTCTATTATTATACCTAGTTTTCAAATAGGAAAACCAAGCAGTAGAGAGGAAAAGTGACTTTTCTAAACCATGAAATAAGTATTAGGTGGAAATTGAACCCAGGTGTGTCTGACTTTAAAGACTACAAATTTAACTACTGAAGCACACAGTTCTTTGGTATCCTTAGGGGACAGGTTCCAGGACCCCTTGCAGATACCTAAATCTGCAGGTGCTCAAGTTCTTTATGTAAAATGGTAAATATCTGCATGGAATTTATGCAAGCCTTCCCATATACTTTAAATCACTTCTAGTTTACTTATGCTACGCAATACAATGCAAATACTATATCGATAGTTGTTATATTGTGCTGTTTAGGGGAAAATGACAAGAGAAGTCTGTTTATGTTCAATACAGGTGCCAATTTATTTTCCATCTGTTGTTGGTTGAATATACGGATTTGCAAACTGCAGAGATGGACACACTTATTCTATTTCTTCTAGAATCACGCCATCTCTCATATCAACAACTAATAAAAGCAGCTATACCTTTTAAAAACCATTTTTTCTCTGGAAAATGTCTGGAAATTGGGGATATTTCCTAAAGAGATTGTAAGACTTCTTTTTGCTTATTGTAAATATGCATTCTTAAGATAATAAAGTGAATTGGAAAACTGAGAAAGCTGTTAGAGAAAGACAGTACATGTTATTATCCTCCAAGAAAGGACTCCGGAAGGATTATGGTGTTAATTAGTAAATGTAAAGTAGCTCAGTTATGACAGAGCAGGCACTTTATCAATGTGACTGTCACTTAATTGGAAACATGCTTACTAAGGTAGGAGTTACCTTGAGTGATTGAGGTCTTAACCTTTCCGGAGGCAGAGGGCTGAACTAACAGACTTTCAAAGAACCATTTCAGTTTCTCCTTTCTAAATTTTTAAAATGATGATTCCTCATTTTGTTCTAACTTCACATACAATAAAGAATCAGTTACTCTGAACAATTGAATTCTGTAGGTTGTTCTTCAGTTTGTAAAATTAATATTGTTTTTCTGGGTTACCTAGTGAATTAATTTGCAGGAGTTGAACATTCCATGTTAGTTTGGAAAGAGTTCTATTGGTGGTAGTAGGTTAGGAGGTTTTTCAGAAAGTGGTATGGAAGAGAGGGCACAGATTTCCAAAGGTCCACAGAGATATTAAAGCAAGCATGTCCAAACACCTGGTTTTTGTACATTCTTATCAAATGGTTATTACTGTGAGAAGATGCTATTTATAATGCTTGATGGGGGAGTTAGTCAATGGGAGAGTGCTTACCTAGCATGGGCAAGACCCTAGGTTATAAACTCTGCAGCTCATACATACACACAGAAAGGATAATGTTTTGGTTAAGGAGTAAACACATGCATGCATACACAAACAACTAGTGAAAACCATTTTGAAAAATTAATGCATATGTATGTAATGGTCAAAATTCTTCATTAATTTCAAAATACTCATTGAGAACCTACTTGGTATCAGTCACTATTCTAGTGTTTGACACATGTCAATGAAACAAAGGGACAGTATTACTAGCTTTGCAATATGAGAAGACAGAAAATCAACAAAATAAATAAGTGATATGTTGCTGCATTAGGTGGTAATTACCTTTGGAGAAAAGGCAATAAACTGGGATAGAAAATTAAAAAGTAGAGATCCAGACAGAGGGAAAGAGAGCAATGACCTGAGACAGGAGGGAGCATTCCTGCTGAATTTCAGAGAAGTAACTCTGCACTATATTTGAAATATAAAGCAAGAACTAGAGCAATGTAGAAATATTCAAAAGGTAGAAGCGCATAGGTGTTGCAGTTCCTGTAATTATTTCAATAGCTTTCGGTTTTTCTTTGAGTGAAGTGGAGAGACACTGGAGGATTTTAACCAAGGGTTTCTCATCATGCTCCAAGGGGTGGGGACACAGTTTACTGAAGGGATCATTCCAGCTGCCACATTGAACAGGCTGGAGCCAGGCAAGGACCTAAGTTGGAAGACCAGTTAGAGGTGTGGTTGATTGGAACAAGCTGTTAACGTTATTTTCCTGAATTTTCGGGTGGTATAAATAATTCCTGACAAGAAACACTAACTACTAATAAAACTGTATAGAAGTATAAGTTGGTGCTGACTAAAATCTCAAAGAATCCTCTCTTGGGCATAACTTACTTATACTGTCAAGAAGCTGGACATAAAGCTTTTACTTGAAATAGCTTGAATTAAATTAAAATAAAATCAACTTTATTGCCGAAAATTGTGCATTTTTGAGTGTGTAAGCATGTGTTGCTTTCGTTCCTATTATTTATGATCTACAGTGTTTTGTCTGTGTGCTTACATTATTTGGCTAGCAATAGAAATGTCCAATATACAAACAAATATGAATGCAAACATGTTTGTTTAATGTCAAGTGCTTGACAGTGAATTGTAGACGGTGTCTATGTTTATTCATGAGATTCCTGTCACCACTTTCTGTTGTTTATAAATTGAGCTAGCTGGACACATGCTCTCTGTAAGCTCTGGGGACCACATGTCCAAAACTCAAGACAATTGCATTTTTGAAGAATATCTTTTATGATAACTGGCATGAGCTAGTTGAAAGATTTTTTTTCCTAAATTGTTTTATAGAACTCAGTCGAATTACTTCCTATAAACAACTTAAGCTCTTTACCAATTCAGCTTCATAAGTTTATGTTCATAATTTTAGAGAAAATTAAATATGAAAGAAAATTAAGAATTTGAAACAACATTTTTACAGTTTTTAATCCAATATTTTTATCTAATAATATATGAGTATTATCACAATGAAATCTAAAGTTACTGAATCCTTGTGCTAGAACTCAGGGGGCTCCTGAAGACACCTGCCTACTTACTGTGTGTGACCTGGACTTAGTGACTCATTTTTTTTTTTTTTAATTTTCTTTTGGTAGTTGTAGATGGACAGCATTTATTCATTTATTTGTTTAGTTAGTTAGTTGTTAGTTAGTTAGTTAGTTAGTTATGTTTCTGTGGTGCTGAGGATAGAACCCAGTGCCTCACCTGTGCCAGGCAAGCACTCCACCACTGAGCCACAGCCTCAGCCCCTCAGTGACTTATTTTTAATAAATTGAATAAAGCAAAAGTGAAGGAATGTCACTTCGTGATTAGGTTTCAAAGATAACATGGCCTCTTTCTTGTGCTTTCTGACTAGATCATTCTGAAGGAAATCTCTGTCACATAGTAAGCTGTGTTAAGGGCCCATCCCTGTGGAAGGGAATTTCAGGTGGCTGGTGCCTACCCACAATGATAAGAATCCAAAGTCAAAATCATCATCCCCAAGGGAATGGGATCCAGGGAACTACTGGCAGCCCATCATCATTCCCTAGAGCTTTATAGAGTCACAGTGAAATGTTGGTTATAGCCTTATGAGCGACTTTCAACCCAAGGACCCTCATGAGCTATGCCACGATTCCTGGCCTTCAAAAATGGAGCAATCAAAGATTTATTGTTTCAAAATGCTATGTTTTGAGATAATTTTTTGCACATTGATTAATAACTAATTCATTTTCCATTTTACTACATGATATCACATTTAAAGTCAATGTCAACCTAGGATTTATTTGCTTTAATGTAACAAGGGCTCTAGTAATTAACTAAGCATATTTCTTTCTTAAATCATTTTAGAAAATTAAATAATTTGAGCAATCTATAATTTCACTTATGCCTATAAAGTCAAAAGAACACAGGTGTGAAACTATCTCCTGAATACTACTGATTATTAGAGTGCTATTATTAGGTAGGCTAGTTTTTCTATAACAAAAAATGTAATAAAATGTAGAGCTCATAGATACAATTATTTTATTCTAGTTAGAATGCAACATAGAAAATGACTTTTTTGGTAATTATGATTATTATCTGAATGCTAACACCTTGTTCACTTTGTGCAAAATGCTTCCCCATGTACTACAAATAATTATTAATTTAAGATGGCACTAATTTCCATACCTGAAACTGTATTCCAGAGACGTCCTCCTCTCTATTTGCATGCTTTAATCTACCAAACACTTTCCTAAATGTGTGCCCTAGGGGACATTAAACCTCCTTCTTGGGTGCACAGTACCAGCATTTCTGAATTTGGTATTTGGCTAATAGCTCTATTACCTTTCATGCTGAGTCCAAAGCTTTACCTCCCTCAGTCTTTACTTTTGCCAACTGGAAAATTTTCCATCATGTCAAGAAAACCTACTGTGTCGTGTGCTTAGGGAATGGGCCCTCTCTTGCTGACTGACAGCTATTCAATAGAGAAAAGAGCCACAGAGAGATGCCGATACGTATTAAGCTCAGTGAAGAGAATAAGCTTTGTATTTCAAAATGTCACTTTTCTGAGAGTTCAGTGGGAGTGAGTAGCTATAATAAGGTAATTTCTAGAGGGAACCATACTGTAGTTCATTGTATAAATAATTGATTTGATCAGCTGAAATTATTGTGCCTAGTCTTGAATGACCTTTCAGATGAATTGCTGGGTTTTCACTACAAAAGCAACCACAGCTTACAGTAAGATGTCAAAGAAAGCCATATACAGTAGTTTCCTATAAAAAGAAAGGGTATTTACATGTCATTATTTCCTTAGAATAACTAAAATATGATCAGTTCTTTCCCCATGTACAAGTAGAGGCAGACTATCTTGGGTTTTATTTGTACATTCAAGGTCAAATGCTAACAGTGAATTAATTCAACCATATCTTATTTGAGAAGTTTTAAAGAATATTTTTAAATGAAATAGAGAAACAGAATAAAAACGTTCTTACACCAAAAGGAAAGGATTTCTCTTTGCAATACACTGACTTATCATTATATCACAATGGAATTCTCTATTAGACATTAACCAATTTAGAATTCTACAGAATAATAGAAATAAACATCTCTCTATGGTCTCATCCCTTACATTTTTTTCTTCCAGTTCTTATTATAATGTATTATAATGTATCACTGATGTCTGTACAAGTATATTCTCTTTCTGATCAGAGATTTTACATAATTAATCATATAATATCTCTCACTTTTATTTTCATTTAAGGTAGTTGTTTATTTTAAATTACGGGCCACTGTCATGCATCATTAAATATCATTTTAAAAATTCAAAAATATAGATAATTAAACAATAAAAAAAGTTTGCAATTCCCTTAATCATTATTTCATGCATGCATGTTGCATGTGTAACTATAGTGCATAGTTCATTGAATATTTGCATAAGTTTTTTGAAAAACAATTAGGCATATCTATCTGATCCTATCTATATATATATATCCATATATATGAACATAATTATTTGCAATATACCCATATATATATGAATAAATGAAAAAGATCATTCTGAGCATAACTTTTAGAATCAGCATATAATAATTTACCCTAGACATGGTTGTCTTTCTTTTTCATAATATAGTTCAATTATGAAGATTATATATGCCCAATTTAAAATTTCTGACAGTGTAGAGTCAAAATACAAATTGATTAATCCTGGATTTTGTCATCATTTGCCAAAAATTCTTTCCTATACTTTTTAAATCTTCTACCTAATTCTTCTTGGTAGCATCCCAGCATTTAATGGCCAATAGCAATAAGTTTGATCTTACACTTTTGTTTCAGTATGGGTTTTTCACTAACTAAATATCTTTTAAAAAATGAACAACAAAAACCTAATCTATCTACGTCCTGAGGTATTAGATGTGTATAGTTGAGACCAGCTTGTTGTAAGGGCATACTTAGAGAACTCAGGTGACTTGCTTCTAGTACACAGATTGTGGAATCTGCCCTTAAAAGCTGGAACTTCTCACCACGTAATTATAGTTTAATTTCCAACCACCCTGGTTATGTAAAAGCATAAGTCAGCTTTATTCACAGTATAGCCTTGTCTTTTGGATCCCAGTAGCTCCAAGAATTGATTTGGTTTGAAGGAACAAGAATTTGGGGAAAATAGAGACAAAATCAACACCAGAATTATGTACTGTTGGAATTACAGGAAGGAATATGGACATAATTTGGAATTTCTCATGAAGAAATGATTTTATGTTAATTCTTACATGTCTTGTGCAAGATTTTTACTTCATTTGAACTCTGTCATTGAGCATGAGAATGGACATTTGCTAGGTATCATCCTCCATATCTTCTCATTTTTCACTGCAAGTGAGTGCCACGTAGCCATGCACAGTCTAATTTTAGCCCTTATCTAAGGTTTGCCTCTATTTTAAATAGTCAGTTCTTTAAACTCTCTACAAACATGACCTGATTCTGTTTAATACTCTTAATTTAAACCACAGTGCCTTATCTGTTCTAATGATGTATCCTTGGTTTAAGTGAAAAAAAGTACTTTACTCAGTTACTCTCTTTTTTTTTGGGGGGGTGGGTGGGTACCAGGGATTGAACTCAGGGGCACTGGACCACTGAGCCACATCCTCGACCCTATTTTGTATTTTATTTAAAGACAGGGTCTCACTGAATTGCTTAGCGCCTCACCATTGCTGAGACTGGCTTTGAACTCACGTTCCTCCTGACTGAACCTCCAGAGCAGAGCCTCTGGTATCACGAGCATGCACCACCGCACCCAGCCAACTGCTTCCTCTTAGGAGGGCTCTCCATTTGGCCATGACCTTGAATGTGTCTAAATGAGATACATCTTTAGCCTCCACTTAAGAGTTCAAATCTCAGTACACTTCTCCTCCTGCGATTAAAAGCCCTTTGCCTAGGAAGTAAATAAATATAATCTCTGTGAAGTGACAGTCATGGAGATGCAGCCTCTGCCTGGCACAGTGTCCTTTATGCAAGAGGTGCCCAACAAGTATTTTCTCAATGAAGGCTGAGAATGCCAAGTTGGAAGGAGAAAACAAGAAAGGAAAAGCAAAACCAGATATAAGAACATGTGATTACAAGAGTGAAAGAATGAATAGACAAAAAAGCCACTGGTCTCACAGTGTATGACAAGAGAAATCTGACCCAGAAACATGGGAATTCAAATCACAGTATTGGATCAAGGGAGCCAGGAAGCCAAATCCTCGGCAGCGCCAGGCCAAAAATATCAAAACTGGGCTCAAGCTGCAAGATTTCCTATTTGCTCCATTTTGAACTCAGAATAAACTAGAGAAAGCCAGACATGCAATTTCTCCTACACTGACCACCACGAATCAGAAGATACTCAGAGTCTTCCCCTTCATTCACTGAGAAACTTCCTCCTCCTCCACAGCCTTGCAGTACACCAAAAATCAAGGAGTGCTGGTGCTTTCCTACTGAAAGACTGAAGAAATAACCTGTTTGTTCCCATTAGCTTGGTCTTTTAATTGCCATAAGGGTGTGAAGTAAATGAACAGGTCTTTTGGAATGAGTGTGGTATTCGACCATGAACTGGCTTGGTGCACCTGGTGAGAGAAGCTAATGTTACAACTGGAAGCATGTAGCAAGCACTTGATCTTAAGTTTCACATTAAAGAACTGAGGATGACTTATGGGTGGTAAGCTAATAGTTGAATAATTGTTATTTATCCTACTTAAATATAATTTCATTAAATAGAAAATTTAGTCAAGATGTTTTTATATAATTGGTTCATTTGCAGTAATCATTTTCTAAATAATAATCCTCATTGTTTTAAAAGATCTATTGTAAGATTATTTTATTACAGTATTCACTAGCATGTGTCATCAACGGTCTAATATAAAAGGCAAAATAAAATTAACACATCCCCAATTAGCCACTTTCTGGTTTTTGGTTACTACGAATTGAACCCAGGGGCACTTTACCATTGAGCTGCATCGTCAGCCCTTTTTATGTTTCTATTTTGAGATAGGGGTCTCACTAGCCACTTGCTATTTTTAATGAATTCATTTAGCACATTTTGTGATTTTTATTTTATTTATTTTTTTAACTTATTTTTATTGGAAACAAATGGGATACATGTTGTTTCTGATTGTACATGGAGTAACAGCATACCATTTGCGTAATCATACATTTACATAGGGTAGAGATGTTTGATTCATTCTGTTATTTTTCCTTCCCCCTACCCCTCCCACCCCTTTCTTCCCTCTATACAGTCCCTCCTTACTCCATTCTTGCCCCCCTACCACCCTCCATTATGTGTCATCATTCGCTTATCAGTGAGATCATTTGCCTTTTGGATTTTTGAGATTGGCTTATCTCACTTAGCATGATATTCTCCAATTTCATCCATTTGCCTGCAAATGCCATAATTTTATTCTTCTTTATAGCTGAGTAATATTCCATTGTATATATATATATATATATATATATATATATATTACAGTTTCTTTATCCATTCATCAATTGAAGGGCATCTAGGTTGGTTCCACAGTCTGGCTACTATGAATTGAGCAGCTGTGAACATTGATGTGGCTGTATCTCTGTAGTATGCTGATTTTAAATCCTTTGGGTACAGGCCGAGGAGTGGGATAGCTGGGTCAAATGGTGGGTCCATTCCAAATTTTCTAAGGAATCTCCATACTGCTTTCCAGAGTGACCGCACTAATTTGCAGCCCCACCAGCAATGTATGAGTGTACCTGTTTCCCCATATCCTCTCCAACACCTGTTGTTGCTTGTATTCTTGATAATCGCCATTCTAATTGGGATGAGATAAAATCTTAATGTAGTTTTGATTTGCACCTCTCATTACTAAAGATGGTGAACATTTTTTCATATGTTTGCTGATTTCTTGTAGATCTTCTTCTGTGAAGCGCCTGTTCATATCCTTAGCCCATCTCTTGATTGGGTTATTTGTATTCTCGGTGGAGAGTTTTTTGAGTTCTTTATATATTCTGGAAATTAGTGCTCTATCTGAAGTATGAGTGGCAAAGATATTCTCCCATTCTGTAGGCTCTCTCTTCACATTGCTGACAGTTGCCTTTGCTGAGAGAAACCTATTTAGTTTGAATCTATCCCAGTTGTTGATTCTTGCTTTTATTTCTTGTGCTGTGGGAGTCCTATTAAGGAAGTCTGATCCTAAGCCAATAAGGTGAAGATTTGGACCTACTTTTTCTTCTGTAAGATGCAGGGTCTCTGGTCTGATTCCGAGGTCCTTGATCCATTTTGAGTTGAGTTTTGTGCAGGGTGAGAGATAGGGTTTTAATTTCATTCTGTTGCATATGGTTTTCCAGTTTTCCCAGCACCATTTGTTGAAGAGGCTATCTTTTCCACATTGCATATTTTTGCACCTTTGTCTAGTATGAGAAAATTGTATTTAGTTGGGTTTGTGTCCATGTTCTCTATCCTGTACCATTGATCTACCTGTCTATTTTGGTGCCAATACCATGCTGTTTTTGTTACTATTGCTTTGTAGTATACTTGAAGTTCTGGTATTGTGATAACCCCTGCATTATTCTTCCTGCTAAGGATTGTGTTAGCTATTCTGGGTTTCTTATTCTTCCACATGAATTTCATGATTGCTTGCTCTATTTCTGTAAGGTACTTCATTGGGATTTTAATTGGAATTGCATTGAATCTGTATAGCACTTTTGGTAGTATGGCCATTTTGACAATATTAATTCTGCCTATCTAAGAACATAGGAGATCTTTCCATCTTCTAAGGTCTTCCTCAATTTCTTTCTTCAATGTTTTGAAGTTTTCATTGTTGCGATCTTTTACATCTTTGGTTAGATTGATGCCCAAGTATTTTTTTTTTTTTTGAGGCTATTGCAAATGGAGTTGTTTTCCTCATTTCCCTTTCAGTTGTTTCATCCCTTGTGTATAAAAATTCTTTAGATTTATGCATGTTGATTTTATAGCCTGCTATTTTGCTGAATTCATTGATGAGGTCTAGAAGTATTCTGGAGGAGTTTTTTGGATCCTCTAAATATAGAATCATATCATCTGCAAATAGTGACAGCTTAAGTTACTCTTTTCCTATTCATATCCCTTTAATTTCTTTAGTCTGCCTAATTGCTTTGGCTAGAGTTTCAAAGACAATGTTGAATAGAAGTGGAGAAAGAGGACATCCCTGTCTTGTTCCCATTTTTAAAAGGAATGGTTTCAGTTTTTCTCCATTAAGAATGGTGTTGGCCATGGGCTTAGCATAAATAGCCTTTACAATGTTCAGGTATGTTCCTACTATCCCTATTTTTTCTAGTGTTTTGAGCATGAAGGGGTGTTGTATTTTGTCGAATGCTTTTTCTGTGTCAATTGAAATAACCATATGATTCTTATCCTTAAGTCTATTGACATGATGGATTACGTTTATTGATTTACGGATGTTAAACCATCCTTGCATTCCAGGGATGAACACCACTTGATCGTGGCGAACCATTTTCTTAATATGCTTTTGGATACGGTTTGCCAATATTTTGTTAAGGATCTTTGCATCTATATTCATCAAGGATATTTGTCTAAAATTTTCTCTCCTTGAGATGTCTTTTCCTGGTTTGGGTATGAGGGTGATATTAGCTTCATAGAATGAGTTTGGTAGGGTACCCTCTTTTTCTACTTTTCTTTGAGAAGTATTGGAATGAAATCTTCTTTGAAGGTCTTGTAGAACTCGGCTGAGAATCAGTCTGGTCCTGGGCTTTTCTTGGATGGTAGGTTTTTAATGGCTTCTTCTATTTCATTGCTTGATATTGATCTGTTTAAATTGTGTATGTCCTCCTGGTTCAGTTTGGGAGGAGCATATGTCTCTAGAAATTTGTCAATGTCTTCAGTATATTCTATTTTGTTGGAATACAGATTTTCAAAGTAGCTTCTCATTATGTTCTGTATCTCAGTAGTGTCTGTCATGATATTTCCTTTTTCATCATGAATTTTAGTAATATGAGTTTTCTATCTCCTGTTTGTTAGAGTGACTAAGGGTTTGTCTATTTTGTTTACTTTCTCAAAGAACCAACTTTTTGTTTTGCCAATTTTTTGGATTGTTTCTTTTGTTTCAATTTCATTGATTTCAGCTCTGCTTTTAATTATTTCCTGTCTTCTACTACTTTTGCTGATATTCTGTCCTTCGTTTTCTAGGGCTTTGAACTGTAATTTTAGGTCATTTAGTTGTCGACTTTTCATTCTTCTCTGGAATGCGCTCCATGCAATGAATTTTCCTCTTAGTACCACTTTCATAGTGTCCCAGAGATTTTGATATGTTGTATCATCATTCTCATTGACCTCTAAAAATGTTTTATCTCCTCCCTGATGTTTTCTGTTATCCATATTTCATTCAATAGCATATTATTTAGTCTCCAGGTGTTGGAGTAATTTCTGTTTTTTATTTTGTCATTGATTTCTACTCTCAGTCCATTATGATCCGATAGAACACAAGGCAGTGTCTCTATTTTTTTGCATTTGCTAAGGGCTGCTGTGTGGTATAACATATAGTCTATTTTCGAGAAGGTTCCATGTGCTGCTGAGAAGAAAGTGAATCTGTTCATTGATGGATGGAATGTTCTATATATGTCTCTTAAGTCTAGGTTAATGATTGTGTTATTGAGTTCTATGGTTTCTTTGGTTGGTTTTCGTTTGGAAGATCTATCTAGTGGTGACAGTGGTGCATTAATGTCACCCAGAATTACTGTGTTGTGGTCTATGTGATTCCTGAAATTGAGAAGGATTTGTTTGATGTACAGGGATGTACCATTGTTTGGGGCATAAATATTTACTATCATTATGTCTTCCTGATTTATGGTTCCCTTAAGCAGTATGAAATGTCCTTCTTTATCCCTTCTGACTAACTTTGGCTTGAAGTCCACTTTATCTGATATACGGATGGAAACCCTCACTTTTTTACTGAGTCCATGTGCGTGGTAGATTTTTTCCCATCCTTTCACCTTTAGTCTGTGGATGTCTTTTTCTATAAGCTAAGTCTCTTGCAGGCAGCATATTGTTGGGTCTTTCTTTTTAATCCGTTCTGACAGTCTATGTCTTGATTGATGAGTTTAGGCCATTAACATTCAGGGTTATTATTGAGATATGATTTGTTTTCCCAGTCATTTGGCTTATTTTTGGTTTTCAATTTGGCCTGGTTTCTCCTTTGAGTGGTTTTTCTCTAAGGTAGTTCCTCACTTTGCTGACCTACATTGTTGTTTTTCATTTCCTCCTCATGGAATATTTTGTTGAGAACATTCTCTAGTGCAGGCTTTCTATTTGTAAATTCTTTTAACTTTTGTTTATCATGAAAGGATTTTATTTCATCTTCAAATCTGAAGGTTAGTTTTGCTGGGTATAGGATTCTTGGTTGGCAACTATGTTCTTTCAGAGCTTGAAATATGTTGGTCCAGGCCCTTCTAGCTTTTAGAGTCTGGGTTGAGAAGTCGGCTGCTATCCGTGTTGGTCTCCCCCTATATGTAATCTGATGCTTTTCTCTTGCGGCCTTCAACATCCTATCTTTATTTTGAATGTTAGGCATTTTCATTATAGTGTGCTTTTGTGTGGATCTGTTGTGATTTTGTGCATTTGATGTTCTGTAAGCCTCTTGTATTTGACTATCTATTTCATTCTTCAGGTTGGGAAATTTTCTGATATTATTTCATTGAATAGTTTGTTCATTCCTTTGGTTAGTATCTCTGTGCCTTCCTCAATCCCAATAATTCTTAAGTTTGGTCTTTTCATGATGTTCCATGGTTCTTGGAGATTCTGTTCATGATTTCTTACCATCTTCTCTGTTGGGGCAACTTTATTTTCAAGATTAAATATTTTCTCTTCATTGTCTGAGGTTCTGTCTTCCAAGTGGTCTAATCTTTTCGTGATGCTTTCCATTGAATTTTTAGTTGGTTTATTGTTTCCTTCATTTCCTTCAAGGATTTCCTTTTTCTTTTCTTTTCTTTTTTTTTTTTTTTTAAGAATCTCTATCTCTTTGTTGAAATGATCTTTTGCTTCCTGTAGGTGCTCTTCCAACTTATTGGTATTATCATTCATTGCCTGCATTTGCAATCTTATCTCATCCTTTGCTTCATGAATCATCTTTATCATGTATAATCTGAAGTCCTTTTCTGACATTTCTTCTAACATACTGTCATTGGATTCTATTAATATAGAATCTAGATTTGTTTGGATCATTTTCTTCCCTTGTTTTTTCATGTTGTTCATGTATCTTACCCTCTAGCATTGCAGATGTGGGGTATTGCAGATTTCCACTTTTCTTTAAAGGGAGATCAATATTAGCAGTGCCCTATTCAGACACTATGCAATCCTAGACCAAATAGCCCCTATGAGGATAGTAACAAAATTGTCATAATAAACGGAATGAGTTAAAATATTATCTTCAATAAAATAAACAGGTGTGCAATAAGGTCTGCAGTTTCTAATGGAAGACAAAGAGGATGCAGAGGGATGTAGAATGTGGCTGTTAATGGGATAAGAAAAGATTATACAAAAGTTCTAGATAATAGAAAGGGTGAGAATGTAATCCAAATAAATTGGATGTTAGCATGTAAAAAAGGGAGAAAGAGACTCTGAGGGAATAGGTAAACAAAAGGAAAAGAATGCAAGAAAAGTAAAGAAATAAAAACTTAAATGTTTTCTATAAGGAGAAAAAAGAAAATCTACTGTATAATAGTCATATAGTAATGAAACCTCCCAGATTTCAGTAGCCTGATGCTTGAGAGGTACCTGACTATGAGCTTCAAGCCTCCAGCAGGCGTCTCAGGATGAAATTTGCCCCACCTAATGATCACAGCTCCGGCTTCCAGGATTATTCAAGATGTCTGCTCTGACTTCCAAATGTGTTGGCAAATGGGAAGCTGCAGCTCAGGGTGTGGACGTGATCAGCTGGAGGTCCTGAAGGCAGGATGAGGTTGATCAGGCAGGGGTCCTGGAGGTCGGGTGTGTTTGGTGTGGTTGTGGGATCCTGGAGACTGGGTGCAATCAGTTGGTCCCGGTGATAGGGCGCAGTCAGTTGGTCTGGGGGTCCTGGTGACAGGGAGCAGTCAGTCGATGTGAGGGCCCCAGAGGCAGGGAGTGATCAGTTGGGCTGAAGGATCTTGGAGACCGGGCTCATTCAGTCTTTCCAGGGGTCCTACGGGGGCTGGCTGTTGTCTCAAAATGGTGGCAGCCACATGTAATTATACCTTCAGGTATTGAAACAGTGAACTTCCATGCAACAGCAGGCAGCCGATGCTCCACTGGTGGCCAGCGATCAGTTTGCTGACTGTTGTCGGAGGATCGGGAGGTGAACCTCGTGTGTTGGGTGATGGATAGGTGTAAGGCAGGCGATGGACAGGCGAGAGGCAGGCAAATGGAGGATGATAGGCACCTGACAGTGAGCAATCTGCACTCAAAAAAGGCTTTGCTATGCTGGCAGACTGCAGGAGATCACAGCAGACAAATGGGGTAAACAGCAGGGGATGGATAAGCAGCAAAAACTGCCTCACAAAGAAACAGATGTCCTCTGCTTGAAACCGGAGTTACGGAGCGACAAGGAATGCAGCCTCCTTCTAGTCCGCCATCTTGGATCCCCAGTACTCTTATTTTTTTTGGTGCTGGGTATTGAATCCACTCCCCTGTACATGCTAAGCATCAGTAAGTTCATACTTTAGTGTAGTCACACTCTTATAAGGAAAATAAGATATGCATGAGAACCGAACAGATGATACAATCTACCAAAGTAACGTGAGATAATGAGATGCTTTCTGTGAACACGACTAAATAAGAATCATGGATGCAATGGCATTCCACCTGTTGTCTTACAGCAGTTTTAAAAGGCTAGTCTCAAGCATTTTAGTGGAATCTAAGTGTAAGAATATAACAGAAAAGCAAAAATCAAGAATAAAATCACAAAGAGAGAAATGGTTGTTTTGGGGAACTGAATAAATATACACGGAATAGTTAACAGGCAGTTTACTAAACATTCATGTCTGGTAAAGGAAAGAGTGCAGATGAAATCCTGGAGACAAGGCTAGGTTCAGACTGTGAAGGGGAGACCTCGGTATTACTGCAACCAGATGTGGCAGAGTGAGTCACTCAACCCTGTTCTGCCTCTACGGCAACAGGTGCTTCCTCATGTCACAGTTATAAAGCTAAAGACGATGACTCCAAGCCTCTCATTTAGTTCACTTCTAACTTCGACCTGATTTTCCCTCAGAAGAAATTGCCAGAGTCTTTCTGAAAAGTTGAAATGGGGTCATCAGGTGTTTTCTCTTCTGCTGGTAAACTCATGATTGCTATTTCCTCAGTGGTACAGAAGATCCTAAGGTAATATCCCTGTGGTTGTCAGGGGCACAGTACTGATCACTGGCTTTTCTATCTTGGGTCAGGACTGAGTTGGTATGGCCTTGGTTGGTTGGTATCTACTGCAGCTGGGAAGGTGGTTTTGATGATTCAGTTTTCAGACACTAACAGACAGACAAGATCCCTAACAATAAAGTTTTACTGTGTTGTGTTAAGAATCTTTTCTGGGAGTCTACTCCACCTTCCAACAATTATAAATAGCTTACATTAAGTACATTTCTGTTTAAATTAACTACAGCAGTTTTCACTGTAGGCAACAGTGTGCTGGGAGAAATTCCAAGAAAGGCAGATGATTCTTTGTTCTTACCTACTAAGGGCCGATTGTTCTCAATAGAGGACAGTTTTGCCTGTCAGAGGACTTTGGTCAGCCTGAAGACATAGTTGGGTTGTTGCAGCTGGGAAGGATCTAGTGGCATCTCTTGGGTGAACGTCAAGGGAATTTCTAAACATTCTTTCATGCACCAGACAGCTCCCCTCCCACACACTGTCACCCTGTCACCTGCAAATGAATTAGGAAGCATTTGGCCCAAAATATCAATAGTGTCAGGGTTGATAAATCCTACCTCGGATAAAATTCAGGATTTTAACAGTAAGGGTGGAAAGAAGGATATGTTATAAATATTTCAGGTCTAAAATTGATGTTATTAATACTAAATACCAGTATAGACACCAAGCACAACAGGTTCTGGAAAAGACATGTGAATTCACTTAAGATGATTTTAACACTTGCATGTTTAATTCATAAAACAAATGCATGTATATAGCTCTCCATGTGTTATATATCTCTACAATGTGTCTTTATTAGCCTCTCACAACAGCTCTACAAAACATGTAACAGTGTTATCCACAAATAAGCCACTGCAATATACTATTAAATATAAGTGGTTTCGTGAAATTAAAGGTTTTTAAATAAAGTATTTCCATGTGCAGTGTAAGTTAGTAGGAGTATGTTCCTTTCATTTTCTTTCTTCTGCGTTCTTTTTGGAGAAAAGAGCATCACTGTATATCTATTTTGATTATTTACACCAAAGAATCATTAACCCATTAAAGTGGTAACATTTTCCTTGCAATGATTTCATTTCTATTTTTAATTTATGACACTAAGATGAGGTGGTTTCTAACTCAGTAATAACATTGGTTCCAGTTATAAAAGATAGGTTTAGCATTAAAAATCAATATAATTCACTATAGTGAAACTATTAAAATGAGCTATATAATCATCTTAATTGATGCAGAAAATGCTTTGAAATATTAACTATTCAAAAATTCAGAAATAAAAGTAAGTTTCTAAATCTGCTAAAGGTATTTATGAAAACTTACCTTGAACGTCACACCCGATATTGAGAGGCTGGCTGCTTTTTACTTTGGTCAGGAACAACACAAGTATCTGCACTCCCACTGATGCTTTCCACTAGTACATTGGAGGTCTCACTTAGTGCAAAAGGGCAAGAAAAGTAATAAAGACTGAAGAGAAATAAAGCACTTTACTTTCAGATGTTGTAGTTGTGCATATAAATAACCACATACAAGATAAAAAAGAGACCAGACCCTGTAAAGTCAATGAGAAAGGACACACGAGGCCAATATAGAAACAATCATGATAATTGCATTTCTGTGTAATTATACTTCTGAAGATTTTTAAATTTAAAAAACAATTAAAATCATTTATATGGCTTCAAAGAGCATCAAAATCATGTAACAGTTTCACACTGAAGACTACAACAGTTTAGAAGGAAGTAGAGACCAAATAAATAAAAATTTATTTTGTGTTCAAAAATCATAAGATTCAATAGCATCAGTATGCCAATTTTGCACAAATAAATCTATACAGGAAAATAATTGCTATAAAAATCTCCTCAGTATATTATAAGGTTGATTCCAGAATTAATATGCAAATGTTTCTTCAAACCCTAAAATAAACAAAATAGTTTTGAAGAATTATGAAAAATATGAGGACTTACAGAAATAGACGTCAAGATTTAATTTGAAGCTCCTATAATCAAAAAATGTATATTTTGCTGAAAAGATAAACATGTTTCATATGAGCAGCATAGATAGTCCATAGATAGATCCATATATAATCTATGTATGTAGATATATATATAGTCTATAGTGTAGTCTTTTTTAAAAAAAGTGTTGTGTAATTTGATAGAAAAGCAAATATTTAAATAACCAATAATTCCAGAACACTAGTTGAATATTTAAGAGAACCTCATTTATTTTTTATTTATTTTTACTTTGTACTTTATTTAAAGACAGAGTCTTACTGAATTACTTAGCACCTCCACTTCTGCTGAGGCTGACTTTAAACTCAAGATCCTCCTGCTTCAGCCTCCCCAGCCACTGAGATTACAGGCATGTGCCACTGCACCAGGCACAAACCTCATTTTTTATTAAAAAAAATAATTAAAAAAAAATTAACTCAAGATGAGTCAAAGGGTTATACATATAAGAAAAACTAGAAAATTTCTGGAAGGAAGAATAGGAGAAAACTTTCTGTGACCTTGGGCTAGATGAACTTTTCTCAGATGGGCCAACAGTGCATGCAACTCTAAAAGAAAGACAAATATGATTAGATTTTATCCCATTTTGTCTAACTAAATGCATTCCTGCTTCCCAAAGATCAAAGGATTAAATCTATCACCTACCTATCTATCCATCTATCATCTATCTACCTACTTACCTATTTTTCTACCTATATTTTTCTACCTATCCATCATGTTATCTACCTACCTTTTCTCCTTTCTCCGTATTTATCTATCTATATCTATCACAACTTGACAAAGAAAGTATCTCACAAGGAATTTGCATCCAGAATATAAAAGAAGTACTACAACTTGATTATAGTGAGAAATAAATTTAAAGAAATCATCAAACTATACAAACATGTTTCACAAAGAAGTTACATGAATGGCCCCACAGATAAACCATTAGTCACCAAGCACCTACAATTAAAAACACAATGAGATGCAACACCTTCTTACTTCCCACACACATGAAAAAAAAAAAAAAAAGGTTAAAAAAAGGAATAACAATTCCAAGTTGTGTTTGGGAGGAGAAAGAATAGAATGCTCATATATTCCTGGGGAGAATGATAAGCGATGGTAGGACAGCTGTATCAGTCCATGGTTCCATGTTCATGGAATTCTAGTAAAGGTGAAACTAAAGCTCAGTGACAAAGGGCAGATGAAACTTGCAGGGAGTTTAGCTGGAGGGAGCCCTTTGTGTGAAGGAGATAGTCCACATATTGATGGTCATATCATGAAATAAATGCCTTTGTCAAAAGTCATCAAATGTATCAATACCAAGAGATGTTGAGCCATGTAAATTATATCAAAGTAAAGTTGATTTAAAACAAATAAAGATGCTTTTATAATTAAAATCATAGCAAGATCACATATATGAACACTGACCTCTATGTCTGAGCTAAAACATAGCCAAGAGCATTCAGGAAACACACTGTAGGCAGACTGGGCTAGATGGATCTAGGACCTACAATTTATGTACTTCTTCGAGGTCCTTCGTTAATTTTTGTAAATATATTTCATCGTGGGTGAATTGCTTTTATTCTAATCAGTGCACTGCACAGGACTGAACAGCGCCTACTTCAGGAGTTGTGTTGGTGGTGATATTGCCCTTATTTCCTTTCATGGGAGACAAGGTTCCTCTGTTACCAGGAGCCACTGAAACCTGTTCTGCCCAAGTTCATCTGGAACATTCTTGGACCATTTGGCTTTTCCAATAAGGGTGCCACCAATTCTTTCTGCAGGTGACCCCAACCTGTGGAGGTGCAACAGTTGTGAGCAAAATAAAAATGCTAGGAAAATGTGAAGTCATTTGTGATGGCATCTTTAAACTTTTTAGTCGGTGTCACAGATATCTATTTTTTATGAAACATATTTTTTGACCAATCGTGGTCAAGATTTTCTGTTACTTTCGTTGAATGTAGTCCTAACGAATATGTCTTTTTCACATCAAAATTTTCTGTTACTTTGCTTTTATATAAAATTTTCTAAAATATATATACATATGTATACATGTATAATTAATTTATTAATATGAATTTATTTATACAAGTTTACAAAATCATATTTAAAGTCTTATCAAATATATATCTATACATGCATTTTGCAACTATATATGGGTATACATGTACACCATTTGGTGTGTGTGTGTGTATGTGTGTAAACTTTGCCAGGTTGATGACTCCACCAATTAAGGAGGGGATTTTTATTTTTGGTGAATGTTCTCATTCTCAAGATCAAGAACCATGTCTGGCACAGATTAGTGTAAAGTAAATGTTTAATAAATGAGTGAAGGAATGAGATACATTTTATTTTTTATTTCTTTATATAAAGGTAACTTCAGCTATGAGAAAATTCCACTATAGCCATGTTCTCCATGCAGTAATTGTGCACTGCTGTACAAGAACTCTTACGTATATATCTGAAGTTAATACAGTATTTTTAACTTTTCCCATTTAAAGAACATAGAAGAAAGTACAAATTATTCTCCATGAGAAATAAACACATTATTTATTTTTTCATCCAAATTTATTTGTTCCTTAACCACCTGCTTCATCCAGGATCATATTATCTTGTGTTATAGTAATTTTTTTATAAAAAGAAGTAAATATTAGAGAAAATTATTCCAGGTTTTAAAACCATCTTGGTTTAAATTTGACCCTTATTTTCAATAAGTGCTTCTGAATCACGTTGGTGGTTATCTAGCAAGTGGAAATTGATTTTTGAAAATGTTTTATTCTGTTAGCAGTATGTCAATTATATAACAAAAAATACTCTGGGAAATTAGGAAGCTCACTTATTATTATTATTATTATTATTATTAACTAAAAGTACACAATGTTTCTGTCTCTTAAAAACAGTTTTCTCAATTTTTTTTCTTCATGCAAAAACTTACCTTACTTATTCCAAACAAATGTCTATTATTTTTATGGAACACAATCAATTGCTAAATTCAAGTATTAGTATCATTTTAATAATTGGTAAAATAATACTTATTATTAACAAAGATTTTGTATATGGAATGTGTTTTATAGATATAATTGACATTATCTATTGAGTTTACTTTAAGATTTAATTAATAAAAAAATTACCAAACAGGTATGTTGCATACACATAGAATACCAAAAAAATCAAAGAATGAAAACCAAGGGGGAAATCATATTTATCATGTGCCTACTACATGTCACCTGGTACCCTGTGCACTGGAGGTGCAGGCATGAATGGCATACCTTGACTTTCAGGCCCAGGTTCTTTACAGGAAGAGAGGAAATCTCATAAACAAAAGTAGCCAACATGTTTTTCAGATTGGTTAGAATAAAAAAAAAAAAAAGTGGCAATATCAAATGCAGGGAAGGATGTGAAGAAATGGGATTACTCAGACCTTGCTGGTGGGAATGCAAAGTGGTGCAACCACTGTGGAAATCAGTTTGGCAGTTTCTTATAAAAGTAAATATGAAAATATGATAAGATTTAAGAATTATATTCCTGTTAACTTGTCCCAAAAAAATGAAAACTCTTGTTTGCCTAATTATCTCAATGTGAATACTCAGAAAAAACTTCATTCATAATAACCAAAACCTAGCAAGAGCTCAGATGTCCTTCAAATGGTAGGATTGTTAAACAGACTTCCATAGACCGCTATTCAGCAGTAAAAGGAAACGAACAATTGATTCTTCCATGACTTGGAAGAAACTGCAGGGAAATAAACTGAGTGAAAAAATCCAATTTTCAAAGTTTACATACAACATCGTTCCACTTACTCCCCTGTGACAAAACCTTAGAATGAGGAAGTTATTAGTGGTTGCCAGGGCTTATGGGATGGTCAGAAGACTGGGAGAGGTGGGCATACCAGGAAAGAGGCAGCCTGAGAAAGCCTGGTGCTGGCATAATCCTTGTGTGTCAGCTGCTGCCGAAGGTAGGGAAAACACAGATCATGAAATTGTATAAAAATAAAAACGTACTCAAATGAGTACAGGTGAAAAGTGTGAAGTGCTGAAATCTTGATAAGAGCAGATTTTATAAGTTTCAAAATCCTGCTTGTGACATCCTTCTGGTTGTGCATTGTGATACAGAACTGCGTCACTATTGGTGAAAACAGGGTAATGTGCACACAGGATCTCTACTGTTTTAACACCTGCCTTGGAATATGCAATGATATTCAATTCAAATGAAAAATGGAAGCCACCTCTCTTTTCCAGGATTACCAATGTCTAAAAACACACTGACTTTGCTCTTTTTAGAAAACCAGCTGAGGTTAAGATCACATATCTGGACTGTTTACATAAACAGCAGGAACCTTCAAAAACTGACAAAATCATCCTTTTGTTTTCAGGTTTCTTTCTTTATTTATTTTTTTATTTTTACAGACTTCATTTTGATTCATTGTACACAAATGAGATACAACTTTTCATTTCTATGGTTGTACACAATATAGATTCACACCATTCATGTAATCATACACATACATAGGGTGATACTGTCTGTCATAATCTACTATCTTTCCTTCCCCCAACTCCTTCCGCCCGATTTTCCTCTATACCATCTAAAGTTCCTCCATTCTTCTCTTGCACCCCCCAACACCCCTACCCCGTTATGTATCATCATCCACTTATCAGAGAAAATATTCAGCCTTTGATTTTTTGGCTTGACTTATTTCACTTAGCATGATATTCTCCAACTCCATCCATTGACCAGGAAATGACATAATTTCATTCTTCCTTATGACTGAGTAATATTCCAGTATATATATATATATATATATATATATATATATATATATATATCACAGTTTCTTTATCCATTCATCTATTGAAGGGCATCTAGGTTGGTTCCACAATCTAGCTATTGTTAATTGAGCAGCTATGAACATTGATGTGGCTGCATCACCGTAGTATACTGATTTTAAGTCCTTTGGGTAAAAACCAAGGAGTGGGATAGCTGGGTCAAATGGTGGGTTCATTCCAAGTTTCCTGAGGAATCTCCATATTGCTTTCCAGAGTGACTGCATCAACTTGCAACTCCACCAGCAACGTACCAGTGTGCCTTTTCCCCATATCCACACCAACACTTATTATTGCTTGTGTTCTCAAGAATAGCCATTCTAATTGGAGTTAGATGAAATCTTAGGGTGATTTTAATTTGCATTTGTCTAATTACTAGAGATGGTGAACATTTTTTCATATATTTATTGATTGATTGTATTTCTTGTTCTGTGAAGTGTCAGTTCAATTCCTTAGACCATTTATTGATGGAGGTTTTTTTTTTATATTAAGTTTTTTTTTTTTTTTTTTTTAGTTCTTTATATATCCTGGAGATTAATGCTCTATCGGAGGTGTATGTGGTAAAGAATTTTTCCCATTCTCTAGGCTCTCTCTTCATGTTATTGATTATTTCGTTTGCAGAAAAGAAGCTTTTTAGTTTGAATCCATCCCATTTATTGATTTTTGATTTTACTTCTTATGCATCAGAAGCCTTGTTAAGGATGTCAGTTCCTAAGCTGACATGGTGGGCCTACTTTTTCTTCTATTAAGCACAGGGTCTCTTTTATAGTGCCTAAGTCTTTGATCCACTTTAAGTTGAGTTTTGTGAAGCTTGACACATAAGTGTTTTAATTTCATTTTGTTATAGATTTTCAGTTTTCCCAGCACCATTTGTTGAAGAGTCTATCTTTTCTCCAATGTAATTTTTTGGCACCTTTGTCTTACATGAGATAACTCTATTTATGTTTGCTTGTCTCTGTGTCTTTTATTTTGTACCATTGGTCTGTATGTCTATTTTGGTGCCATGCTGTTTTGTTACTATGGCTCTGAACATGGTCTGGTATTGTGATGCCTCCTGCTTCACTCTTCTTACTAAGGATTGCTTTGCCTATTCTGGTTTGCTTATTTTTCCCAAATGAATTTCATGATTGCTCTTTCTAGTTATATGAAGAATGTTTTTGGACCTACTTTTTCTTCTATAAGATGCAGGGTCTGTGGTCTGATTCTGAGGTCTTTGATCCATTTTGAGTTGAGTTTTGTGCAGGGTGAGAGATAGGGGTTTAACAGACACTTCACAGATGTACAAGCAATCAACAGATATATGAAAAAATGTTCAACATATCTAGTAATAAGAGAAATGCAAAGCAAAACTACTCTAAGATTTCATCTCACCCCAATTAGAATGGCAATTATCAAGAACACAAGCAACAATAGGTGTTGGCGAGGATGTGGGGAAAAAGGTACACTCATACATTGCTGGTGGGGTTGCAAACTAGTGCAGCCACTCTGGAAAGCAGTATGGAGATTCCTCAGAAAGCTTGGAATGGAACCACCATTTGACCCAGCTATCCCACTCCTTGGCCTATACCCAAAGGACTTAAAATCAGCATAATACAGACATACAGCCACATCAATGTTCACAGCTGCTCAATTCACTATAGGAAGATTGTGGAACCAACCAAGATGCCCTTCAGTTGATGAATGGATAAAGAAACTGTGGCATATATATACAATGGAATATTACTCAGTCATGAAGAATGATAAAATTATGGCATTTGCAGGCAAATGGATGAAATTGGAGGATATCATGCTAACTGAGATAAGCCAATCTCAAAAAACTAAAGGACGAATGATCTCGCTAATAAGTGGATGAGGACATATAATGGGGGGTAGGAGGGGTTAGCATTAGGGTTAGGGTTAGGGATAAGGAGGGTGGTAAGAATGAAGGAAGGAAGGACTGTATAGAGGGAAAAGAGGGGTGGGAGGGGTGGGGGAGGGAAAAGAGGGGTTGGAGGGGTGGGAGGGGTGGGGGGGAAGGGAAAAAATAACAGAATGAATCAAACAACATTACCCTATGTAAATTTATGATTTTTAATTAAAAAAAACTATTAAAAAAAGAATGTTGTTGGGATTTTAATAGGAATTTAATTAAATTTGTTTATTACTTTTGGTGGTATGGTCATTTTGACAATATTAATTCTGCCTGTTCTAGAGCACTTGAGATCTTTCCATCTTCTAAGGTCTTCTTTAATTTCTTTCTTTAGTGTTCTATAGTTTTCTTTGTCGAGGTCTTTCTCCTCTTTTGTTAGATTGATCCCCAAATATTTTATTTTTTGAGGCTGTTGTGAATGGGCAAATTTTCCTAATTTCTCTTACAGTGGACTCATTGATGTAAGGGTACTGATTTTATAACCTGCTCCTTTGAATTCATTTATCAGTTCTACAAGTTTTCTGATGAAATTTTTTGATCTTCTAAATATAGAATTATGTCATCAGCAGATAATGATAGTTTGAATTCTTTTTTTTTTCTTTTTCATATTCCTTTAATTTCTTTCTTCTGTCTAATTTCTCTGGCTAGAGTTTCAAGGACTATGTTGAATAAGAGCAGTGGAAGAGGGCATCCTTATCTTGTTTCAGTTTTTAGTGGGAATGTTTTCAGTTTTTCTCCATTGAGGACAATGTTGACCTCGGATTGAGCATCAATCACTTTTGATGTTAAGGTATGTTTCTACTATCCCTAGTTTTTCTA
Organism: Sciurus vulgaris; assembly: GCF_902686455.1. Lineage (NCBI taxonomy): Eukaryota > Metazoa > Chordata > Mammalia > Rodentia > Sciuridae > Sciurus > Sciurus vulgaris. The sequence continues at coordinate 11,104,101 of NC_136469.1, forward strand.
GTGTTTGGATAATGAATGGGTACTGTATTTTGTAAATACTTTTTCTGCATCTATTGATATAATCATAAGATTCTTGTCTCTAAGTCTATTAACATGATTAATTATGTTTATTGATTTCTGTAGGTTGTACCATCCTTGCATCCCTGGGATTAACCCCACCTGATCATGGTGCTCTATCTTTTTAATATTATTTTTTATGCAATGTGCCAGAATTTTTTTTTATTTTTATATTTTAGAGTCATAGACAGATGTGTGATTATTTCATTTTCATTTATTTTTCTTTATCCATCATCTGTTTTTTAATTAAATTTTATTTTTTTATTTTTTTATTTTTAGAGGTTGAATTTTGATTCCTTGTACACAAATGGGGTGCATCTTTTTTATTTTTATGGTGTGCATGATGTCGATTCATACCATTCATGTAATCATACTTGTACGTAGGGTAATGACGTGTGTCTTGAGAATTTTTGCATCTATGTTCATCAAGGATATTGGTCTGAAGTTTCTCTTCTTGATGCATCTTTGTCTGCTTTTGGTATCAGGGTGATACTAGCTTCATAGAATGAATTTGGAAGCGTCCCTCCTTTTCTATTTCCTGGTATACTTTGAGTGGCTTTGGTGTTAATTCTTTGAAAGGTCTTGCAGAACTTGGCTGAGGGTTGGTGTGGTCCTGGGCTTCACTTTGTTGGTAGGCTTTTGATGGTGTCTTCTATTTCACAGTTTGAAACTGAAGTGTTTAAATTGTGCGTGTCCTCCTGATTCATTTTGGTTAGATCATATGTTTCTAGAAATTTGTTGATGTCTTCAAGATTTTCTATTTTATTTGATTATGAATTTTCAAAATATTTTCTAATTACCTTCTGTATTTCAGCAGTATCCATTGGGGTGTTTCCTTTTTTATCACAAATTTTAGTAATTGGAGTTTTCTCTCTTTCTCTTCATTAGCACAGCTAAGGGTTTATTAGTTTTATTTATTTTTTCAAAGAACCAACTTTTTGATTTGTCAATTCTTTGAATTGTTTCATTTGTTTCAATTTCATTGATTTCAGCTCTAATTATAATTATTTCTTAACTTTTGCTTTTGGTGTTGATTTGTTCTTCTTTTTCTAGGACTACGAGATGTAATATTAGGTTACTTAATTGTTGATTCTTTTAATGCATGAGCTCAAAGCAATGAAATTTCCTCTTACCATAGTCTTCATAGTGTCCCAGAGATTTTGATATATTGTATTGGTGTTCTTATTTACCTCTAAATATTTTTTTTTATTTCCTCCCTAATTTCTTCTGATATCCATTCATCATTCAATTACCATGTTATTTAGTCAAAGGTGTTGGAATAGATTCAAAATTTTTTGTTATTGTTGATTTCTAATTTCTAGTTTCATTCCATTATGATCTAATAGAATATAGGGCAGTATTTCTGTCTTTTTTGTTTGTATTTGCTAAGCGTTGCTATGTGGCATAATATATGGTCTATTTTAGAGAAGGATTCATGTTTTGCTGAGAAGAAAGTGTATTCATTCATTGAAGGATGACATACTCTCTATGTGTCTGTTAAGTCTAAATTATTAATTTTATTAGTGAGTTCTATTGTTTGGTTTTTGTTTGGAAGATATATCCAGTGGTGAGATAGGTGTGTTAAAGTCACCTAGTATTATTGTGTTGTGGTCTATTTGATATTGAAATTGAGAAGGGTTTGTTTGATGTTTGTAGATGCTCCATTGCTTGGGGCATATTTATAATTCTTATGTCTTGTTGATTATAATTCCCTTAAACAGTGAGAAATGTCCTTCTTTGTTCCTTCCAACTAACTTTGGCTTGAAGTTATCTTGTATGAGGATGGAAATCCCTGCTTGCTTACACAGTCCATGTGTCCATGTGAATGGTATGTTTTTTCCTACCCTTTCACCTTCACTCTGTAGAGACTTTTCCTCTGAGGTGAGTCTCTTGAAAGCAGCATATTGTTGAGTCTTTTTCTTTTTAAAATCCAATCTGTCAGTTTATGTCTTTTGATTGATGAGTTTAGGTCATTAACATCCAGGGTGATGATTTGTAATCCTGGTCTTTTTGGTATTTTGTTTGTTTGTTTGTTTTTACCTTGACTTAGTTTCTCCTTTGATTGGCTTCTTGTTTAATGTAGACCCTCCTTTTTCTGGTTTTCTTTTTTTTTTTTTTTTCCATTTCCTCCTCAGGGAATATTTTGCTGAGAATGTTGTGTAGTGCAGGATTTGTAGTCGTGAATTATTTTAACTTTTGTTTATCATGGAAGGTTTTCCTATCATCTTCAAATCTGAAGTTTATTTTTGCTGGATATAAAATTCTTGGCTGGCATCCATTTTCTTTCAGAGCTTGATATATATTATTTCAGACCTCCTGGCATTGAGGATCTAGATTGAGAAATCAGTCGAGATATAAATTGGTTTCCCTCTGTATGTAATTTGATTTTTTTGTTTCACAGTTTTAAAATTCTATCCTTTTTTCTGTATGTTGATCATTCTCATTATAACAAGCCTTGGTGTGGGTCTGCTGTAATTTTGTATATTTAGTGTCCTGAAAGCCTCTTGTAGTTGATTTTCCATTTCATTCTTTCAATTTGGGAAATTTTCTGATAGTATGTCATTGAAAATTTGGTGCCTTCCTTTGGTTTGTATCTCCTCCCCTTCATCTACCCGGATATTTCTTACATTTGTTTTTTTTTTTTTTTTTTTCTCATATTTTCTCATAATTCTTGGAATTTCTGTTCATGGTTTCTTACCATCTTCTCTGTGCCATCAACTTTATTTTCAAGACTATGTATTTTATCTTCATTGCCTGAGGTTCTTTCTTCCAAGTGTTCTAGTCAGTTGGTAATACTTTCCATTGAATTTCTAAATTGCTTTATTATGTATTTCATTTCAAGGATTTCTGCTTGACTCCTTTTTATTTATCTGCTTCTTCTTTGAAGTGATCTTTCACTTCCTATATTTTCTGTCAATATCATCCTTTATTTCAAAGATCAGTTTAACTATGTATTTTCTAAACTCCTTCTCTGACATTTCTTCTAATGTGTTGTCTATGACTTCTATTGTTGGAACATCTTGGTGTGCTTGAGGTGCTTTGTTGCCTTTTTTTTTTAATGTTCTTTGTTTGTCTTCTCATCTAGCAGTATAGATCTGAGGCAGTACAGTTTCTACACTCTAGTCTTACAGTGTCCCTGAAGGCTTCCATTACCTCACCTCTAAGGGGGAGACCAAATTAACAGAACCCAATGCAAATAATATAGAACCTTACACCAAAAACTCCCATTAAGGCATCGACCATTTTGTCAAAAGAAACAGAAATGATGTGTTCAGTTGTTGTTCACAATATAAGCAGTAATTTTGCAAAAAGTGTTTACTCTTTTAAATGATGAACAAAGAGGGAATAGAAGTAGTGTAGGATGTAATGGTTGAGAGAGAAGGAGAGAGATGGTAAAAATTTATCATAAGAGTGAAGGAGGAATTAACAGAGATTGGCTGTTAGCATGAGAGAATTGCAAAAGAGAATCCAGGAAGACTGATCAGTGAGAGAAAAAATATACAAAGATTTAAAAGTTTAAAACAATTAAAAATTAAGTAAAAATATAAGAATATATGAAAGGACTATAATATATTTTTCAGACATCCCATTCCTCAATAAATTGATGCATGAACATTATTTGGTTTCAAAGACAATAGGATTGTGAGAGAAAGGGAAAAATAAAAGGATGTATCAATGGAAAAGTGAACCATCATTTCTGTTGGCTTTCGAAAGTTTCTCAGCTTCCCTTCTCCACTGATAGGTGGGGTGGTCTGAAGTTTGATGGTAGCTATAGTCCAGTGGGTACCAGATTGGTTGGCTGCATGAAGCCATAGCAAGATTCCCTCACACTGTCTTCCAGTCTTCCTACGTTTTGTAACTGGCCCCTTCTGTCCCTGTGGACCTCAGGACTCACTGAGCTGGAGAGAACCTGATTGCCCCCACACAGGGAAATACCTCCAGTCTCTGACTTTCCACAGGCTTGCCAGGTCCAGACTAGCCCCGCAGACCCAGATGCAATCTGATGGATCTGGGTTTCAGATTCCCCAGGATCTGCCTCACTGCAGTCCCAAGATTTCAATGCTATTTCAACTTGCAGATGGGTCACCAGAGATGCACTTGCACAAAAGAATGACCCAGCAAAGAGGCAGCAAGATGGCAGCCACTAGCACACCCCAAGGGAAGACTTTAGGTACAAAAAGACCTGCAGGTTTCCCTACAATGGATCTCCATGCCTCAGTATGCAGACTGAGGCGGCTGCGCCCTGAAATGTTGGCTGTGGCAACAGCAAACCTGCTGGCCCCTTGGCCCTGGCAAGTATTCCAAGATGGGAGGAGCCACATGTAAACAAATCTGCAGGTACCCTGACAATAGACTTCCAGGCAGCAGTAAGCAGTGGTCCATGTGCAGGAGAATGGGGGACAATGGGTGAAGGGTGTGCAAAAGGTGGGCAAATAGGCAAAAGATAGGTGATTGGTGGTGATTGGTTATCAATCTGTGGCCAAATGGAGGGAGATCTGCTGGCAAATGACAGGCAATCATGGCAGGTGAATGCATGGGGAGTGGTAACCAGTGGGGGATCAGTGGGCAGTGTCAGACACTGCCTCAAAGAGAAACAGTATTTCTTCTGCTTAAAAACCAAGTCATGGAGCCATAATGAATGCAGCCTCCCTCTAATCCGCCATCTTTAATCTCCCCTGACAAAGTCATTCTTACATAAGCACTTGTTCTCAGTAGACCTACTGCTCAGAAAATCTGGTTTCTGATGTCTGTCTTCAAAAATGTAAGTTCTATGAAGAGAGTATGAAGTTTTGTGCATTCTTTGTTAGATTCTAAAATGCCTGTAATATGCCTAAAATGTGATAGGCAGGTGACTAGTAGTTAATTGTTAAGTGACTGAACAAGTCATCTTGTATTTAGTTTTGGGGGTTTAGACTTAAAATCTGCATGATCATTCAACTTTTTCTTAAAAAATTTGTATAATCATTCAACTGTTTTTCTTGCATGTCTATACATGTTTTGACAATATTTCCATTTGATTTTTATTTAATCCTCAAATTTTATTCATTTCTTTTTTCCAGAATCCTCTTCCTATAATTCCTAGAACTCACATCTGGAAGACAGTTCCTAGCTATCTCACTCCTGTGTTCATTCAATCCCCACACTTGTCACTCCCTATCTCAGATTATGGATCCTAGTAGAAAATGATATCTAGATTTAATTATTTGATTCTTTCTTTGGCTGTTGAATTTCCACAACTCTGAATTTGTAAACCTTTGATTTAAATAATCAAGATATAGCTCTCAGATATAACTAAACTGTCTTTTAAGAAATTTAACAGTGTTGTCAAATTTCTGTCTAGCTGTATGCCATTTACCTGTCAAGCAAGCCTAGTAAATAAGGTAAATATTGTACAGATTAGAATTTTAGCCACAATAGGTCTATTCTCTTTAATATTTTTTAACAGTGAATAAAAACAATACTGTAGATAAGTGATATTAAAATTGAAAACACTCCTTTGTTTTTGATTCTTTGATATTATTTTTTGATATTCTATGTGTGTTCAACCTAGCTATTTGGAAATTTATTATTTTAACCTCAAAGATAAAATAAACTCAATAGATATTGTCAATTATATCTATGAAACACATTTCTTCTACAATATCCTTAATTGTTAAATAATAATTATTATTTTACTGAAAAACTATTAAAATAATACTGATATTTTAATTTAGTAATTGAATGTATTAAATAAAATAATAGATATTTGTTTGATGAGTAGGGTAAATTTTTGCATGAAGAAAAAGATAAGAAAGCTGTTTTTAAGAGACAGAAATATTGTGTACTTTCAGTTAACATTAACAGTAAGTGAGCTTCCTAATTAGCCAGGATATTTTTGATACATAATTGACATAGTGCTACAGAATAAAATACTTTCAAAAATCAATTTCTACTTGCTAGATAACTACCAATGTGATTTCAAAGCCCTTATTGAAAATAAGTGTCACATTAAAACCAAGTTGGTTTTAAAACCTGGAATAATGTTCTGTAATATACAATCTTTTTATAATAAAAAAATACTATAACACAAGATAATATGATCCTGTATGAAGCAGGTGGTTAAGGAGCAAATAAATTACTGGCAGATTTCTAATTATAATACACTTTCAGTCTTTCATGATAAACAACAGATGTGTGTTTACAAAAATACATTATAGTAGAATTAGGTCAATAGAATCTAAATGAAAAAAGGTTTAATTTATCTGTACTCTCTTTTGAATTCAAGGGGACAACCTATTTAAAAGATTCACCATTCAATGTAATACAAGTTTGAAGGAGATTAATTTAAATGGGCCAATGAATATCATTTTCATTAATTGTGTTAATAGTAAGGAAGATAATTTCAGGGCACGTTAAGATATGGGGAAAAGTAACAACTGAAAACAAAGTAACATATTACAGTAGAAGCAACAATAGAATATAACAAAATAATGGAGAAATAAACCCAGTCACCCACTTCCTGAATACTGGTAGTATATTGCAGGCTTTCAATATTTGACTTTCTGTCTTACAGCTAGTGATGTTAAAATTCAGTGGTATCATTAGATTTCTAAAATTTAAACTTTGATAAAAACTTTTCAGTGTAAATCTAGTAACTGAAATAATATAATTATTGGAACATCTGTGACTATGTTGATAAAACTAGAAGAATGGATTTAGAGTTCCAATATATGAGTTACACAGTCATTTCTGCCACTCACTATAAAATGGCATTAAAAAAATTGCTGTGTTCAAAAGCTAACTAGATATAATTTCAACCCCTATAATTGTTTATGGAAAGGAAGAAATGTTTAAAATTTTCTCAGGTCTTCATTTATTCTTTTGTTTACATAGCCTTGATGTGTTTTAAGGATGTGTTTTCATGCTATCAAGACATACAGTATTGTTTCATGCACTGAATTTCTTAATTACTTAAGGCTATCTTAGGTCACATTTTGTTCACATTTGTAATGTTTCTAAATCCACTTTCCCATGGAATATTTCCCATCATTTATTGAATTATTTTTTATTTGAATTAATCTATGACACTGTTACAAGTTTTAAGTATTGGTAAAACCAAATGAAAGAAACTATTTACTATAGTCTCCCTCCAAGAGCACATGATATAGTGAAATTTGCACACATGTGAAGAATTACTATCCAATATTTCATGAAACATAAGATTTTATCTTCATCTTTTTTATCCACCTCAAGATGGGTGAATTAAAAACAAACAAACAAAAAAAAAGCAGCCTTTTTGTGGTGCTTACCGATTTTGCAAAGCAATGATTCTGACAAGGCAGAGTAGGCATGACTTGTCTATGATCCACAGCACATGAGATAAGGGGTCTGGGCTTTGAACACTCAACTGAGGGTAGATAGAACATCTGGGACTTCTGCAACCACACCTTGGCTTCCTGGACTGAGATGCCTCAAACTCTGAGTGTACCTGAAACTCCCATTCACAACTTCTCCACTTGACTTGGGCTTCTCACAGAAGGGTTCTGAGATGGAGATCCTGAGCAGGAGGGTCTGGAGAGCAAGCTTTCCAAGAAACCCGGAGAGAAGCTGCATGGCCTCCTGAGTCTCTAGAGTATCAGGTCTCTAGTATCACTTCTGCTATCATCTATCATCAAAACAGACATCGTCCCCAGGTACAAGTCGAGGATATGTAAAGTCAGAAACCACCAATAGTCTGAGATGTTCCCAAAATGTTACCTACACAAGCCTGAAGCCAATTGGCCCTATGTTGTTGGCCCTCTTCACAGCAGCCTGGGACCCATTAGCTCAAAACCTGCCAGGTGCAAACTCAAAATTTTTATACATCTAGTTTTTAAAATGAAGTTCAAATAAGCTGAATTTGAGCCCTGTTGAACGTGCCTACTTTTCATATCCCATGAAACTGGGCCCATGATCTGCTAGTCATAGTTAAGATAAACCCCAAGGCTATAAATGACAGCAAGGTGCTGCTGCCCTATAAAGTCTCTGACTTAGTGACTTACCATCATGCAAAGAGACCCCATGTGGGCTTGTGAGCCCGTTCTTTGATATCCCTCCTTCCCCTCCTGGGGATTTCCCTTGTCTTCCTCCCTTTCTGGAAGTGACCCACATGTTACATGTCTAGATGGTCTGTTGCTGAGAGGTAATCCTAACCACCTCTCATGCAAAGCTGTCAAGTCACCACTCAAAGAAAGCTTATTGTGTGTGACTGTCACCTCATCACAATATCTTTTTCTTGATCAGCCCACAAATGCCTTGAACTCACTGCATAAATTTGCAAACAATGTGTGTGTGTGTGTGTGTGTACAAACATGTTGTCAAGAGACCCAGGATTTTTGGATCAGGGAAAATATATATCACTCATAACAAAAGGTAGCAGCAAGAGCCCAATCCCCACAGAGGACTATGGTGAAAGGTAGATGTTATTGGAAGGTGAAGTAGGATTGGTCACAAGAGACAAACCTTAATGAGATTAAGAACTTATGCAGAGGAGGCTTATTCACTCTTCTGTATCCCCTGTAGACAGAGAGAAGTTACTTGGTAAGCAAATCTTCCCACCAGAGATGAGAGGAGACGAGGGGAGTCATTGCCTGGAATATAAGCAGTGCTTCTGTGAAAGAGGAAGAAAAGATGTTATGTCTCCATCTCTCTTAGGAGGTTTCTATCGTAGGCTCACTGTGGCTTCTAAAGCTCTTTGTTAAATATTAGTCATTGCAGTGCTCTTTGATCAAAGTCCTGGGTCCTCAAAAATCATGAACATATTTAAGGAAGATTGTTTCCCAAGAGAGCACATGTCCACTTGCTGAGGAAGGGCTGTTACAGTTTGGTTATGAGGTGTCTCCCAAAAGTTCCTGTGTTAATGCAGGAATATTCAGTGCTGAAAGGATTAGATCATGAGCCTTAACCTAATCTGTCCATCCTAGTTTGAATGGACTGATGGGGTGCAGGGGGAGATAACTGCAGGCAGTCATGTCCTCGATGGCGGAACAGTTCACTTGGGGTGTACTGTGGAAGGGTTCATCTTCCCTATGGCCTCTTCTCCTTTCCCTCTCTATCTTTGCTTGCTGACTACATTGCCTGTTTTCCAACCTGATGTTCTACCTTCCGCCATGATGTTCTGCCTCATCTTCATCCTTGACTGTCCACGGATTGAATCTTTGAAACTTTGAGACAAAATACATTTTTTTCTCCTCTAAGTTTGTCTTGTCAGGTATTTTTGTCCTAGAGATGTAAAGCTATCACAGGGGCCTAACAGAGAGAGTCTCTTTTTTTGTGGTGTCTCAGAATTTGGCTTGGAAGGCACAAAGGCCTTTGGGTGAGTCCTTTGCACTGGGGTTGCAATCCTCTGGGGATTTCTCAACTTGTGTGTCTGGTGCATGGACTCGGATGGCTTGAAAATTTTGCTTACCTAGGACTGTGGCCCAGACACCTCAAGAAGTCTATTTCATATGTATGAGATGGTCACATTTAGGTATTTGAGTATAAGAATATTATTTCTCAAGTATCACTGACCATTTACATGTAATTTAATTGTCTAATAAGTCAAAGAAATAAGGAAACATGTATATTCCAGAGAATATATAATATAATATTCTTCACAAGCAAGAAAGAGAAGAAATGACATATTTCGGTGCAAGAAACTCGTGTGTCTGGTCCATGGACTGGGATGGCTTGAAAGTTTTGCTTGCCTCAGACTGTGGACCATACACCAAAGCATATCTGCTCTAACCACGTGAAACCTTGACATTTAGACACGTGGGTCTAAAAGGAATATCTCTCAAGGGAGAGTGTGCCACCAGGAAGGTGTTATGAGAACCAGATGGAAGTGGCGTGTCCCTCAGTGGAACTCATTTGCTGAACTGAACTGGTCGAAAGCAGTCACAGGCTAACTGTATAGGAGAGAGGGAACATGCATCTCTCTCTCAATGAGAGGAGTCACAAAGAATCTAGAGCCATGTTGTAAAACCTCCAAAGTCCCAATTAGAAACATATGTCAGAGTATGTTCCAAAGATACACAGGCAAAAATAGGCAGAAGTTATAAGGAGAGCCCACTACTTGCTGTTATTTTACCTAGAGGGCAGGCAGTAGGACTGGATCATTGAGTAATAATGCACAACTGGTCAATATTCCTGAATGCCAGGATGAGGTATGTAGTGAATGTTTATCCCTTACACAAAATGTGATGTGTCACAATTCAATTAAGTTAATGTAGGAAAAATGAGAAGTTTGTTAAATTCCACTTACCTTATGGTTTTCTTTGTTTACTCATTTATTGTAATTATATTTCAGGATTTAGCATAATATTTTCAATGGCTTCTTGGTCTTTACAATGCCTAGTCTTTGAATAATTTTTAAAATGATAAAATATCTTATGACTAAAAATAAAATTATTGAAGAAATTTTTTTCTCAGTATCATAAGTAAATTCAAATAAATAAAATTATCATTGACCATTTATGTAAAATTTAATTGTCTAGTAAATTACAGAACTAAGAAAACATTATTTTAGGGAATTCATCTATAAATAATGTGTAATAGTTTTCACAAGCAAAAAAGAGAAGAAATAATATATTTTGATGCTCAAAACATATCAAAATCTCTGGAACAATATGAAGGCAGTTCTAAGATGAAAGATTATAGCATTGGGTTTCTATATTAAAAAATTAGAAATATCCCAAATAAATAATCTAACACTATACCTCAAGGCCTTGGAAAAGAAAGAACAAGTTAATTTCAAAATAAGAAGACAGGAAATATTTAAGAGCAGAACCAGAATTAATGAAATTGAGAGTCAAAAAAATATGATACAAAGAATCAGTGCAACAAATATTTGGTTCTTTGACAATAAAATTAGATTAATAGGCTCTTAATCAATCTAACCTAATGAAAGAGAGAGAAGATTCAGATCAACACAATTAGAGGTAGAAAAGGAGATATCATCAGAGACACTTCTGAAATTCAGAGGCTCGTTAGAAACTATTTCGAAAATTTATGCTCCAATAAACTAGAAAATCTTGAAGATGTTGACAATTTCTAGACTCATATGAACAACCAAAATTTTTAAACCATGAAGGCATAGAAAGACCTAAACAGAGCAATATAAAGCAATGAGATTGAAGCAGCAATTAAAATCCTTCCAACAAAAAAAGTTTAGGACCACATGTATTCTCAGTCATGTTCTACCAAAGAGACTATTCTCATGTTCAACTAAAAAGAACAAATTAAAATTTAAAATTAGGAAAAGAAAAGAGTATACATGATAAAGTGAGTTTCATCTCTCCCAGGGATTAAAGACTGATTCAACATACAAAATCAGTGAGTGAAATTCATCATGTAAATGAAATTAGGGCAGGAATCACACAATCATCTCAATAGATGCAGAAAAAATGTGTCAGGTTGTAGCAACATTCATGTTAAAAAGTACTGGAGAAATGATAGTTAGAAGAAAATTGCCTCAACTTATACAGGCTATATATAGCAAATTCAAGACCAACATCACACTGAACAGAGAAAAACTGAAAGCATTTTCTCTAAAATACTTTAGAGGACAATGGTGGCCACTCCCACCTTGGTGGAGAAGGCAGGGTGGCTTGAGGAAATGTTCTCCACAGTTCCTCTAAATTATTGTAATATTAATATTATTGTAATATTTTGGAATAGGTTGAGGAATTAGTTATTAAAGATGGTAAAATTGCTATTGTACTATATAGAGGTTGAGAAGTAGAGGAGAGAAATATTGGGCAAAGGAAAAAAAGAAAGGGAAAAGATAGAAAAGAAGGAATTAACAAAGGTAAAAAGGAAAAAAAAATAAGATGGGAGGGGGAACTTTTGAGGCAAAATCAGAAAATGCAAGAGAAGAGGAACTAAGAGGAATACATGTAGTTCTGATATAGAATGATTCGTATTAATGCTTTAAACCTTTAGAATGATTTAAGGTCTGGTATTGTGATAACTCCTGTTTTACTTTTCTTACTAAGGATTGCTTTGGCTATTCTGGGTCTTTATTTTTCCAAATGAATTTCATGACTACTTTTTTTTCTATGTCTATGAAGAATGTCGTTGGAATTTTAATACAAATTAAATTAAATCTGTGTAGCGCTTGGTGGTACGGCCTGGCCGTTTTGACATTTTAATTCTGCCTATCTTAGAGTACATGAAATCTTCCCATTTTCTAAGGTCTTCTTCAATTTCTTTCTTTAGTGTTCTGTAGTTTTCATTGTAGAGGTCTTTCACCTCTTTTGTTAGATTGATTCACAAATCCTTTTTTTTTTTAGGCTATTGTGATTGGGGTAGTTTTCTTAATTTCTTTTTATTATTTATTTATTTATTTATTTACAGACCGCATTTTGATTTCATTTTGTGTGATTTCATTGCACACAAATGGGGTACATCTTTTCATTTCTGTGGTTGTACACGATGTAGATTCATAGTGTTCATGTAATCATACATGTACACAGGACAATAACATCTGCTCATTCCACCATTTTTTCATCCCCCCTTCCTCTCATTTCCCTCCACATAAACTAAAGTTCCTCCATTCTTCTCTCACTCCCTACCTCCCAACCCCCATTATATATCATCATCCACTTATCAGGGAAAAAGTGATGAATCCTCTGAAAGAAAATTAGGAAAATCGCTTCAGTCACAATAGCCTCGAAAAAATAAAATAAAATACCTGGGAATCAATCTAACAAAAGAGGTGAAAGACCTCTACAATGAACTACAGAATTCTAAAGAAAGAAATTGAAGAAAACCTTAGAATATGGAACGCACTCCCATGTTCTTGGATAGGCAGAATTAATATTGTCAAAATGGCCATTCTACCAAAGGTGCTATACAGATTCAATGAAATACCAATTAAAATCCCAATGACATTCCTCATAGAAATAGAGAAAGCAGTCATGAACTTTATCTGGAAGAATTTCTTTTTCAATAGCTTCAAATACAGGCACACATTTGATTTATGGGTGTTAATTTTATATTCTGCTGCTTAGATGAATTCATTTATGGATTCTAGAAGTTTTTTTGGTAGAATTTTTTTGGGTCTTCTAAATCTAGAATCATGCTTTGGTAAATAGGAGTAGTTTAAGTTCTTCTTTTCCTATTGATATCCCACAATTACTTTCTTTTTTCTAATTGTTCTGGCTACAGCTTCCAGGACAATGTTGAAGAAAAGTGGTGAAAAAGGTCATCCTTGTCTTGTTCCAGTTTTGAGAGGGAAAGTTTTCAATTTTTTCCCATTTAGAATGATATTGGCCTTGGGTTTAGCATACGTAACTTTTAAAATATTGAGGTAAGTTTCTACTCTCCCTGATTTTCCTACCGTTTTGAACATGAAGGGGTGCTGTATTTTGTAAAATGCTTTATCTGCATTGATTGTATCTATTGATATAACCATATAATTCTTGTCTTTAAGTCTATTGACATTATGAACTATGTTTATTGATTTCTGAATCTTGATTCAAACTTGAATCCTTGAGAGGAACCCCACTTGATCATGGTGCACTATCATTATACTATGTCTTTTGTGTGCTGTTTGTCAGAATTTTATCGAGAATTTTTGCATCTATGTTCATCAGGGATATTGGTCTGAAGTTTTCTTACCTTGATGTGTCTTTCTCTCCTTTTGGTGTCAGGGTGATACTAGCTTCATAGAATGAGTCTGAAAGGGTTCTCTCCTTTTCTATTTCATGGAATAATTTGAGGAGTATTGGTGTTAATTCTTCTTTAAAAGTCTTATTGAAGTCAGCTGAGAATCTGTCTGATCCTGGACTTTTTTTAGTTGGTAGACTTTTGATGGCATTTTATATTCCGTTGATGGAAATTGATCTATTTAAATTGTGAACTATAGAGATATAGTAATAAAAACAGCATGGCATTGGCACCAGAACAGACATATAGACCAAATACAGAATAGAATACACGGAGACAAACCCACATAAGTATAGCTATCTCATACTAGAAAAAGGTGCCAAAAAATACATTGGATAACTTCTTCAAAAAATGTTGTTGGAAAAACAGGAAATTCATATATAGAAAAATGAAGTTAAACCCCTATCTTTAACTGTGCACAAAACTCAACTCGAAGTGGTTCAAGGACTTAGGCATTAGAACAGGGACCCTATGCCTAACTGAAGAAAAATTAGACCAAAATCTCTATCATGTCAGCTTAGGAACTGACTTCCTTAACAAGACTCTTAAAGTGCAAGGAGTAAAATCAAGAATCAATAAATGGGATGTAATCAAACTAAAAATCTTCACAGCAAAGGAAACAAGAATGTGAAGAATGAGCCCATAGAATGGGAGAAAATTTTTACCACATGCACCTCAGATAGAGCATTAATCTCCAGGATATATGAAGAACTCAAAAAACTTAACACTATATAAAAAAAAAAAAGCCCCAGTCAATAAATGAGCAAAGGAACTGAACCGAAGATACTTCACAGAACAAGCAATATGATTGGTGAACAAATATATGAAAAACGTTCAGCATCTCTAGCAATTAGAGAAATGCAAATCAAAACTACACTGAGTATAAATGCATTCTACTCTTTTACACAACTAATTGGAACAAATAAAATTTTAAAAATTAAAAAAAACAAAATTACACTGAGATTCCATTTTACTCTAGTCAGAAAGGCCATGATCAAGAATATAAGCAACAATGACTGTTAGCAAGGATGTGAGGAAAAATGTACACTCACATATTGCTGGTGGGACTGCAAATTGGTGCAACCATTATGAAAAGCAGTATGGAGACTCTTCAGAAAACTTGGAATGGAACCACCATTTGACTCAGTTATCCCACTACTTGGTTTATTCCCAAAGGAGTTAAACTGAGCATACTACAGTGATGCAGTCACATCAATATTTATAGTAACTTTAATCACAATAGCTCAACTATAGTATCAACCTAGGTGTCCTTCAACAAGTGAATGAATAAAGAAAATGTGGTATACATGCACAATGGAATATTGCTCAGCCATAAAATGAAATGAAATTATGGCATTTGCTGGTAAGCGGATGGACTTGGAGGCAACAATGCTAAGTGAAATAAGCCAATCCCCAAAACAATGGCCAAATATTTTCTCTGATATGCAGATGCTAATTTCTCAATGATTTGTGGTTAGGAAAGAATACAATTACTTTGGATAAGAAAAAGGGGAATGAAGGGAAGGGAGGGGGAATGAGACTAGAAAAGATAGTAGAAAGAGTTGGGCTTTGCATATGTACATATATGATTATATGACCAATGTAATTCTACCTCTTGTACAACCAGAAGAATGTTATATTCCAAATATGTGTAATATGTCAAAATACATTCTACTATGATGTATAACTAATTAGAGCACATAAAAAATTTAAAAAAGAAAATAAAACTTTAAATAAATGAAATGATTGTGTCAAGGCTACAATATCAAAAACAGGAACATCTCTCAATTCAATATTAAAGTAATATATTTAATATTAAAATGGACATCAGAGCTATTTATGATAATTCATGCCCAGGTGAAGAAATTTCTTACTGAGTTTTCCTGCTTGGGATTTCATCAGCATTTGGGACCGTTAGAGGATACACACCACTCTTCAGTTTTTCCTTTAGGTTTCCTTCTGAACGGAGATAGTGATCATGTCTTCTCACCTCTGATACAATTCTCAGAGTCACCAATCCATTTTTTGCTGTGTTTAGATACCTACTATCTTTTGTTGGGTCTGAGGAGGTGTGTTTTAATTGCCTGTGACTTAGCAACCAGGTTATTCCCCATTAAAGAGTGTAGTTTTGTGTGCCCTCCTGAACAAAAGTTCTGTGTAAGCAGTGTGCACTACCTCATGTCTATTTCAGAGCATATATTTTGGAGTGTGCAGGTTATGGCAACTAAAGTAGAGGTACTGTAGTCCGTTTGATGTGACACAGGATGGTTGATGGTTGGTGGAGGACTGAGCCCTCTCCAGAGTGAGAAGTTGTAGATCTGTGGACTTGTATCTGGGTATACCATGTAGTGGCTGGTGTCTTCAGGGTGCTCCTCTATAAGTCCTTTCTTGATGTGGACTGCCATTTTTTAGGGGCAAGATTCTCCACAGGCCATTAGGAATTATCCTCAGGAATGGCCTTCTGTGGCTCTGTGAATCTAATGAGAATTAAATTGCCAGGCAACTTTGTGATTCATATCTATGAACCCTCAAGTAGATGCTGGGACATAAGAGTTACTTCCCTGGTTACTGTGGTTTTCTCACTAGCTGGTTCTTGTTTGTCAGCCCAGCAATCTGAGCCTTTGTACCTGGAGAGTGCAGGACTACATCTACTGGCTGATTTTGTAAGGTGCAGGATGCAGGGTTCAGGGCTCTTACTGACCTTTGGGGAAAAATGTGCACCTGTGGAAGAGAATGGAGGCCTTGCCCACGATGCTCTGCAAGTCCTCTACCCCTGGGGTACATCCCCGCCCCTCCTTGTGGCAACTTTTATAGTCAAATCTCCTACTCTTCTGTTTTGTTTTGTTTTGTTTTCCTTATTTCTTTGTATTTTTCTTATTTGGTAAAGAAGCCGAATGTCTATAATGCCTAGGAAAGCATTTAAAATAAATTTGTTCTTTTAATTCTTGGCCATTAAATAGAAAACATGTTCCCATAAATAAATAGACTTGACCTGACTTTCTTATTCCCGAGATCAATGTGGTAGTCCCATGGCAAGATGTATGTTTCTCATTGCCCAAGACCTTTTCTTCTGTGGTTGCAGAATGGTCCGTTAGGACAAAATGCTTCACATCCTCATGCAGACCATTACTTGATATGCACTAACACTCTAGTACATAGTATAACTCAGTATTGTTCAGCCTAAGTGCAGACACATGGAAAGGGTTTTACAGTTCAGTGAAAAAGAAGAAAAAATACTCTCTAAAGTTTTACAGAAAATTTAACAATAGTATTAAAATGTAAAAAAAAAAAAAGAGAGAGATATGAAATTTATCAGGATCTCAGCAAAGCCACATATTTAGGGACTACACTGGAAATGAAAATGCATATGAAGCTGTAGCAACCTGGAGAGAGGGAAATTCAGTACTTAAATACCCCTTCCATGGGGACTCACTTTCGATCTGAGAGAAGCAGCCACATGTGAGAAGGAATTGTTTCCTCTTCTGTCTCCTGCTACTTCTATGGGAAGGTTAGATAAGTATGCAGATCCACCAAGCAATGGAAGAAACAAGAACCACACGCCTCATCCATACAAATAGAACATTTTGTATGAGTACTATTTGGAAACTGCAGTTTCATATGGTATATTGATAAATATCATTCTTGAAAAATTTGGGGGGGGGGTGACTCATTTCTTTCTTCTCTCTTTAAAGAAAAATGAAAGACGTTTTGGTCTTCTGCTTCTTATAAGTAAAAGAAAATTGGGAGCTAAATCCATGCATAACGAACCTTGTGGAGGTTAAAGAGAAACGATATATTGGTTTAAACTTTAAAGATTTTCATTTTTCTTCTGACTCATTTTCTATTAAAATTCAAGATCAATAATAGAAGCAATGGCACTTTTAAGTCTTAATTTTTATCTAAAGCAGGATTTTACTAGCTTCTTTAAGTAATGCAGAGAAGGCTTTTCTACTTAGTAATAAATACAAAATCATTATCAGAAAATAACAGCTTCTACCATTATTGATATATTTGTACTGAACTATAACTAAAATTTTCCCAGAATTTTATCTTTAAATAGCTATGAATAATTCACTAATTATAACCTCAAATATGGTTCATTTATCAGAGAAAAATGTAAAAATAATTTTTGATTATTGTTTCCATATGCAAAAATAATACTTGAAATTATATGGCCTCATGTTTCATTCCTTATGTAAATGTTAGCAAGCTATGAACAGCATACACAAAAGACACTTAATGGTTAAAATAATATTTGAGTAGTTTAATAAGTCCAGTAGTTTGTGCATTTAATAGTTCTTAAATGGGGTGGGGATTGAACCCAGGGCCTAGTGCATGCAAGGCAAGCACTTTACCAACTGAGCTATATCCCCAGCCCCACCCCCCAAAAAAATAGAAATAAAAAAGTTCTTAAATGAATCTTTATCTCTTATTCTCCATTGTTGCTTGCCTGGTCTGGGCCACTATTGTCTTTGGCCTTAATTATCACAATAGTCCCAAACTAGTGAACCCTGATGGTGTATATTGTCTACCACTGAGCAACCTATCAAAAATTGACATTCAATAGACCCACATCTTATCTCTTGCT
This sequence comes from Sciurus vulgaris, assembly GCF_902686455.1. Lineage (NCBI taxonomy): Eukaryota > Metazoa > Chordata > Mammalia > Rodentia > Sciuridae > Sciurus > Sciurus vulgaris. The sequence continues at coordinate 11,122,417 of NC_136469.1, forward strand.
TAAGAATACTTAGTGGCTTACCACTGATTTATGAATTAAGTGTGTACAATCCTTTTGACATACACTGCAAAGTTCTTCCTGGTTCACTTCCTGTTTGCTTCTCCAGGGTCCCTGTCTCTTTACTCATCCCACCATAGATTCTAGCTTCTTTAATTCTGGTACCTGCAATTTGGAGCCTTCTGCAAGCTACATTCTCCTTCTTCTTGAAGATTCAGTTTAGAAATGCTTTGTCTGCAAGACTGCCAAGCACCCTTTCATCTACTCCACTAGGTAACTGCCTTCTAGGTTGCAGTGGCTCAAATGCTAATATTCATGCAGATCCTGTTGGTCTGTAAGCCCTCCAGAGACAGGGATTGCATCTGCCCTGTGCCCCACATGCATGTCAGGCAACTGACAACACAGTGGACCTGCAGCGCATGCAGTACATGCTCACAGTAACACTTTTGGGACTAGAGAGAAATTATGAAATTGCATGTACAAAACTACAAACATTGCTCTGTTTTCAATTTATCAAGATTACCCTCTGTAATATTAACTTAATCTGCATCTTGAAATGGCATTTTTTTAAATAAATTTTTATCTTAGGTCTTGTGAGCTCAAATTGTTTATTTGGAAAATTTTCTGGTACCCTAAATAATTCCCATTCCTAACCTGAACAGGTTTGGCATGCAGCTTTTAACCAAATCACATGTATTTTAATATATATATATATATAAAAAATATTCATAAATTTATTTATATATATTGAATATATATTTTAATATATATTTATATGTGATAAATTACTTCTGTCCTTATACTGAAAATTTTTATTTTATTATATATTACATGTCCTTAATTTTTTATATCTTTACTTTTAAATTCAGATCTTCATCTTTTTCAAGACATTTTTTAAAATATTTCAAATTCTTTAAATTGTTTTGCCAGAACTAAAAATTTATCTCATATGAAGCAAAATGATTCCCCATTTATTATAATTTTCAATAATCTTCTCACATTAATTTAAGATAAATTGCTTAATTATTTTCCAGTGATATATGTATTAACTAAAATGCAAAATTAGTTCATGAAGCATGCAAGGTTTTCAAAAAGATAAAACAGAATTATTTTTAAAATAACACCAGAAAATTCCATGGAAGTAAAAACTAGAGAATGTTTATTAAAATATATGAACTCATAAATTACATCAGTTTTATTTTTTGCATTGTGGGACTCATGATTTTGAATAGTGTTATTGGCAACATGAAGAATGTGAAGTTTAAGAAAAAATTTAATGCTTTGACTATTAGGAATTTTCTAAAGGACTTTGTTATTATTTTTAAACTACAAATATTTCCAACTGAAATAATATTGTTTTGGTATAGGATTCATACAAAATTGTTCACCAAGTGACCTCTGATCTATTCATTTATACAATTATGCCAAAACAGAAAATTCCGTATTTTCACATTATTCAAATTAAAAATAAATGGCTCAAGCATGTAAATGATGTTGACTTTTAATAATTCTTGAATATCAGTATAAGAAGAATGAATTATAGACTATTCCATTTTGAGGATTAACTTAGGAGCTCAAATTGGTATCAGATTTAAGCAGATAATCACTAAAGTTTCCTCTGCTAGCAGGAAGAGGAATCCTAAAAGAAATTAGAGTTTTGCTGTTAGCTAATCTTGGCACACTCAGTACTATGAAAACAATTTCTGAGTATTGCATTTAATCTTAGCTAGAACTTATCAAATGAAAACTATTCCCAAATAATAAAATAAGTCTATTTACATGGTAAATATTAGAAAACAGTAGCAGAATTTTCTTTTCTTTTTTCTTTTTTTTTTTTTGTTACCAGTTATTGAACCAAGGGGCAGTTAACCACTGAAATATAGCCCCTGCAGCTCCCCCACATTATTTTTTATTTTGAGACAGAGTCTCACTAGGTTGCTTATAGTCTTGTTAAATTGCTGAGACTGGCTTCAAATCTATAGTAGAATATTACCTAGCAAAGCAAAGTTTCCAAATGTATCCAAAAGGCACATGTGGGTGGTGGTAACTTAAGTATAGAATTGAAAGGCGGTAGTAAATGTCTCTTGAATTATACTAAAATGAAGTGCGTATTTCCTTGGACATTGCTGGGTATGGGCAGGAGCAATCAAACCAACATCCGTATTCATGTGGTCCAGTTTAGGAATCACTGGGCAATGTCTCTTAATTTGTAGTTGTCTGCAAAGGGCTGAATTGATTTTCATGAGTTTTGTTTCTTCAGCTATTTATGCACTAGGGATTCTTTTTACTTGAACAGGTTCTCGTTACCTATACAATTCTAATTTTCATAAGTTGTATATATATATATATACACACACATATATACATATATATATACACATATATACATATATATATATATATAGTTATGGACCTACCACTAGTTTAGTGTGTATATATAAACATGAATCCATATGTGTATATACATATGCACATATATGTGTTCATATATACATCTACAGTCAAGACACCAAAGGAAAAATACAGACATTGAAAATACTATTTTTTTCTTGCAAAAAAATACCTATTGCTGTAATTTGCAATTTTAGAAATAGTATCTTGGGCACTGATGGAGCAGTGCATACACATTTATAAGCATGAAACAATAAAAGTTGAAAATGTCATTTTTTGTTTACAAAGCAATTACACATATCTTACTGTTTCTTGAGGTAAGTGTGACTTTTTACACAGCATAGCCTATTGCAAGCAGTAGTGATGATACATGTAACAATCAATTATATTTCATTAACCCTCTCTGTTTATATTCTTATGAAAATTGAAATATGCCATCATGAAAATTATATAGGTATAGTGTATGTTGTTTAATAGAGAACAAATACCTTTCCAAATTACTTACCCATGACTTCTGCAGCTCTGCCTTATGAATGCATTTATAAATCAATGGTCCTATTTCTTAAGATGATGAATAGCAAATGTTTATTTAAACCCTGGGCTATTTACTAACACATACATCAAAAGTTAGGCATTGCACAATTATAGAGGACAACTTTCATACCTGCACAAACCAAAGGACCACCCCCTAACTGCTGAGAGGCAAATTTCAGGGAAAATTATATATATATATATATTTTTTTTTTTTTCTTTTTTTTTTTTTGGTACTGGGAATTGAACTCAGGGGCACTTGACCACTGAGCCACATCCCCAGTCCTATTTTCTATTTTATGTATAAACAGGGACTCACTGAGTTGCTTAGCACCTCACTGTTGCTAAAGCTGGCTTTGAACTTGCTCTACTTCAGTGTCAGCCTCCCAAGGTGCTGGGATTATAGGTGTGCATCACTGTGCCCAGCCATAAAATATTTGAATACAAAAATAGTAATTGTTTTTGGTTCATTTTACTTCAAAAACATAAGTGTTAAAAATTGTTTTATAGGGCTGGGATTGTAGCTCAGTGTTAAGAATGTTTGCCTAGCATGCATGAGGTACTGGGTTTGATTCACAGCATCACATATAAATAAATAAAAGGTTCATTGACAACTAGAAAAGCCTGTTTTCTAAGTTTTACGTATTTAAAACAAGATACAATTTTTTTGTTTTATACTTGAATATTAACAACATTTTGAAAGGCTCAAACTTTTTTTTTCCCAATTTATTTATTTATTTATTTAGTGGTGTTCTTCAATTTTTTTTTTTTTAATTGTAAACAAATGGGATACATGTTGTTTCTCTGTTGGCCTTGAGTTCGATCCCCAGTACCACAAAAAAAAAAAAAAAAAAAAGATTAAAGGCTCAAACTTTTTATCGTCACACCAATGCTTTTATTTCCTGAGTAAATGCATCAACATTTTTCAGATCTTTTTTCCTCAATTAACTTACATAGCACACCGATTCCAATTTATAATGCAACTACAAAGTTTCAGTTTAGGTTGTGGCTGAAATTTCTTAAACTGCCTACACGGGATTTTATCTGCTATGTATTATGTAAATCATAACCTTCTGTGTTACCTAGGTGTGAGACTGAATCATCACGATAGCTGTGAACAATGAAACTAAAATTTTATACCAATGTTTACATGAGTTCTATATTTTAAGAAAGTCAACAAATACTCTTTTAAGTTTAGCTCCTGTAATGTTATCATGCCAGAATAGCAATGAATGAAACAGGTAAGATTATTTTCTTTCTTAAAGATTCCATTCTAAGTGGCATATGGTAAGTAATGTGGATTAAATATGCATGATATGTATGCAAATTCCCTGCCACTGCTCCACAGAGAGATAATGACTACTTCATGCCCTTTGAGTCTGGGTAGGACCTATGACTTGTTTCAGAGAATGCAGGGGAACTGACGGCAGTAACCTGTGTTACTGGGCCACAGGCTGCCTACCCTGACAAGCTTCAGCTCTCGGGGTGGGGGTGGGTGGAGGTGGCAAGGTGGCAAGGCCCTCAGGACTGTCCTGGAGGTACTCTGCTGAGGCCCTGCTAAGCCTCCTTAATGATGTGATACCTTTTTGAGTATGCCAAATGTCTCATAACTTTTGCAACTTATTTTAGTTATTCAGTCCTCTGATGCTCAGTCCCATTATGACTCTACATTATGACTCTAGATGCTTAACACCATAGCTTTCAATGGTTCAGGGAGATCTGCCATCAGAAATTGCTGAGATCCTGCTTCTTTTCCTCCCAACCTTGTCTTATTTGAATAATAGTTCAAATAAGTTAGATCTTCAACACTGTTTGGAAGAAAATCAAAAGTTGTCACTTAAAATGATTTTGCACTAATAATGTATTCAGTTTAGGGATTGTTATACTTACATAAATGAAGATATTGGAGAATTGGCACTTACTTGGGTTTGGGACAAGCAGAGAGGTGACAATGGGTTAGTGAGGGAATTAAAAAGATCATCATGATGGTCATAGAAGTACAGCTTATCTAATTCACAAGCACATTTTCGAACTGAAAATTAAGAAATTGAATTAAGTTTATATATATATATGTATACATATATATACATATACACATGTTTAATATACATATGTTTGATATAGATACACATATAAATACAGATACCTATATGTTTCTCATGAGTTTGACTTACAGAAACATTTTTAAGGAATTTGGAGTCTATTGACAAAAAATGATTTTTTATCCCTGTAGATCTGAGAGCACAGACTATAGATCAATACTTCCCAAACCTGCTTGCTTAATGAAGACATCTAGAGAACATTCAAGAACAACAACAAACCAATCAGAAGGCAAACCAGTCAGTTTGGAATTTGAGTGGATCTTGAGCACAGATTTATGTGAAAGCATTCCCGCTAACTAGCTAATTAAGAACGTGGCCATAATTAAGAACCACTGCCATGGTCAGTGGTGATCCTGCTTCTCCAGTGCTGGTCAGGGCCTTCCACTCATGCACTCATCCAGACTCTGAGAGCCTTCTCTTTTGACAGTTTATAAATCAATAACTGTACTAAGAGAACGTCGTAGTGATCATGTTGCATAACTAACCAGCCTCAGATCAGGGGCTTTTAGAAAGTGACTTTTTCTTTGTTTGCACACAAATCTAAGTCATCCCCAGCTTTGAAGTAGGTGTCTTGGGGCAGGAGGTGTCAGCCTGATTTGTCTCCAGATTGCAGAACACAGGTCGTGTTCAGGATTTCTCCATGTACCTATTTTTCTCTGACCCATGCTGTAGAGTCAATGGCTCTTATTGCACGGACTTCTCAAGATAGATAACAAAAGAGAAAGCGGGCTGGTGGAACTCTCCATGCCTCTAAAAGCATGCTCAGAAATGGTGTTCTGTCACTTCTGCCCACATTACACTGCACAGACTATTTCTATGTACAAACCCAACGTTAACAAGATGGGGAATTATGCACCATCCATAAAGAAGATATATTTATGTCAGACAATGGAGGGGACATTTGGAATAAATAGTAGTGCTGCTTAACCACAATATTAATTTATATACTAATGGCATGGTACACTTTTCCAGAAAAAGAAATACATTCTTTTACTTTGCAGGTAGTTTTCTACATCTCAATCATTGGTACCAATATCTTCCTTGTACTTAACACAGGTTTGCATGAAGATAACTTACTATCTATTATCCACTGAGTATGAGACTATTTTCATTTATGTTTAAATAATTGAGTATGTGATCTTGAATCAGCTTTTATTTTTCATTCTTTATGTTAGCACTTAAATTGCAATGTGAAAATATGTTACATATACTTTCCAAATGTATTGAATATTTTGAAAATGGAAATATCACTGCAAAATAAATGCAATCTTAGTTCATGAAATATGTTTTAAAATAGATATGCTAGAGTATCTATCGAATAAATAAGCATTTTAGTCGTTTATGCATTATTGCATGATTGTGAAATTTTAAACAGTCTCAAAAATCTTGGTTCCATGATTTTATTATAACAAAGAATAGCATGCATTACATTAAATAATGAAGACTTGAAAATAAAACTAATGTTTTCAGGCAATAGTTTGCTTTCAAAAATTATATTCCTGAAATTAATCAGTTTAGTTTTTCATATCTGATGTATCTATTCCTTCTTACAATGTGTTATGTAGTTTTTGTGCTAAACTGCCTATTGACAGTGTTTTAACAGATAAAAACAAACAACCTTATTACCATACCAACTTTACCAAGAAAGTCTGAGAGCTTTGTTGTGAAAAATGCTAGAGTATAAAATTCTAAAATATCGATTTGATGTTCTTTTTCATTGTTTTTGAAAATAACAATAAAATAAGAATTGTCAAGTTCAACTCTATGTTGTCTTATTTAGTTAGACCTGCTGAAGAAAATAAAATCTTAAGTTGTAATTCCTAGCTTCACAAAAAATTTATAGTTCATTTATCAACAAATGTTAAAATATTTTGGAGTTGTCAGCAAAGAGCTTATTAATTGTATCACTAATGATCCACAAATAACTCAGAAGAAATCATATCACAAAGAAAGGACTCCTGGGGTGTATAGATTACAGTGACATGAAGACATTAAACTTTCATGTACATATTTAGTGTTGCTGAATTTCTCGATCAATAGAAAGGTGAAAGGTTTGGTAGCATAATTTGGATTCAATAAATGACAGGGCTGGGCTAAGGAAGTTAAATAAATTATGTAGAATTATACCATAGTTTAGTGGTAGAACCATGAATTCAAGCCAGATATTACCAAGCGGGCTCAGTATTTTCTGAGAATCTCTCTATTCAGAAGGTGCTGGACATTGAATGCATTTCTATTGTGTACTGCTCTTGGTTTAATATATATATACACTTAATATATATATTTAAATCAGAGACACTGTTGGCAAATATGTTATCTTTGTCTAACAAATTGGAAAATGAAATTTTAGAACTTGAGATAATTTGTTAATAGTTAATCAGAAGAATTTTAATAGAAAGATACTTTCCTCTTTTTCAGAGATCCAGAGTTTAAAAGTTGTACTAGGGTCAAACAATATGAATGTAGGAAGGATAGGTGTGTGTATTAGTCAGGGTTCTCTAGAGGAAGTTTGGTTTTAAAGGTGGATTTATTAGATTGACAACTAGAAGCTGGATAGTCCACAAATGGCCATCTGCAGGCTGGTGAGCTGTGGAAACCAGTAGCTGGCCAGACCTAGATGCTGATGCTTCTGAATGAGAGGGAAAAATGATGCTACCCAGTCCCAGATGGAAGACTTCTGGAAGCTTCCTGGAGAATCACTGGCAGAGCCCACTTTGGAAGAGTGAAGGAGCTAGAGTGTGATATCCTCAGGTGATCACAGCAGCAATAAGGACCCATTCAAGAAGAATTGAGCTTGCAAACAAATGGGATACATGTTGTTATGTTGTTTCTCTGTACATGGAGTAAGGGCATAAAAAAAAAAAGGCCAAAAATTCTACAAATGCTAACACACAACTAAAATAATTGAGCATGAGTCCCAGGGTAGATTCAAGGCAAATGCAAACAGATTAGAATGTAATTTGAGAGACACAGGATGTATCAATAGAAGATTATAATGAAAATGAAAGAGTTGAATGAAAAGTGGAGGAAAAGTTGTAAAAGTACAGATTGAAATTAAAATTTTCAAAAATAGAGGAAAAAAAAAAAAAAAAGAAGAAGAATTGAGCTTGCATCTGCTGCTGTTTCCTTGTTCTTCCAATTTTTATCCCATCCAAGCCTCCAAACTATTGGATGGTGCTTCCCATGCTTACGGAGGGTCTCCACTTCAGTTTGTTGTCCCACATGCCAATCATTTCTAGACAAGCCCTCACTGACACTCCCAGAAGCCTCTTAATCTTCAGTGGCTCTTTTTTTTTTCCCATCTTTTTTAAAAATTTATTTTTATTGTAAACAAATGGGATACATCTTGTTTCTCTGTACATGAAGTAGAGGCATACCATTTGTGTAATTATATATTTACATAGGGTAATAGTTTTTGATTCATTCTTATTTTTTCCTTCCCCCACCCCTCGCACCCCTTATCCTTCTATACAGTCCCTCCTTCCTCCATTCTTGCCCCCCTCCCGCGCCCATTATGTGTCATCATCCGCTTATCAGCAATATCATTTGTCCTTTGTTTTTTTGGAGATTGGCTTATCTCACGTAGCATGACATTCTCCAATTTCATCCATTTGCATAAATGCCATAATTTTATTATTCTTTTTGGATGAGTAATATTCCATATGATATATATATATATATATATATATATATATATATATATATATATATATCACAGTTTCTTTATCCATTCATCAATTGAAGGGCATCTAGGTTGGTTCCACAATCTGGCTATGGTGAATTGAGCAGCTATGAACATTGATGTGGCTGCATCTCTGTAGTATGCTGATTTTAAGTCCTTTGGGTATAGGCCAAGGAGTGGGATAGCTGGGTCAAATGGTTCCATTCCAAGTTTTCTAAGGAATCTCCACACTGCTTTCGAGTGACTGCACTCATTTGCAGCTCCACCAGCAATGTATGAGTGTACCTTTTTCCCTACATCCTCTCCAACACCTGTTGTTGCTAGTATTTTTGATAATCACCATTCTAATTGGGGTGAGATGGAATCTTAGGGTAGTTTTGATTTGCATTTCTCTTATTACTAGAGATGTTGAACATTTTTTCATGTATCTGTTGATTGCTTGTAGATCTTCTTCTGTGAAGTGTCTGTTCATTTCCTTAGCCCATTTGTTGATTGAGTTATTTGTATTCTTGGTGTAGAGTTTTTTGAGTTCTTTATATATTCTGGAAATTAATGCTCTATCTGAAGTATGAGTGGCAAAGATATTCTCCCATTCTGTAGGCTTTCTCTTCTCACTGCTGATAGCGTCCTTTGCTGAGAGAAAGCTATTTAGTTTGAATCTATCCCAGTTATTGATTCTTGCTTTTATTTCTTTTAATCCAATCAAGTTGACAATTCAAATTAACCATTACAGTGTAATTTAAGCTTTTTCTTATTTCCTTTTTTTCTATTTGTTTATTCATTTTTTTCATTAGTTACTTTTCATTTATTTTCTCCTTCATTTTCTGTCCTTTTTTACTTTTTTGGTATTCTTCCTTCCTTACTTCATGGTAAAACCATTTAAAAAATGAAACCTTCTATAAATTATATCTCCTTTGTCAAATAGATATGGTCAAAGAGTATGGTTACTTTTTCTCTCCAGAACAATCTCTGAGATTTCCTTATAAATCATTGAAAGTACAAATAATCAAAAAGGAGAGAATTTTTATGTATTGCTTAGCTATACAGCTGAACTTGGAAATATAGAAAATAAGCAAGGTTGCAGATATCTCAATTTGACATTTCATGAGGAGCAGATTTTGGAGCATAGAATAAAGTCATAAAAAATCACTTAGAAATATAGCTGCTAATAATCTGAGGAAGGATATTAAAATTTGACTACAGCCATTCACAGAAACAAATGCTCAGAGTGGATACAAGCCTTAGCTAAAATTGTTTGATAGACTGGAGCTTACAACAACCACCCTGGCCTCCACTCTAAGCACATATTTTATATAAATGACATCTTAATAAAACTCCTCATTATATGAAATAACAATATCAAATTATTATTACTGAACATTTAGTACTTCATAATTCTAAATAACACATAGAATAAGATAAGCTTTAAAAATAATTTAAACTAAATGAAAATAAATCCAAGCATCCAGAGCTGGGGATATAGCTCAGCTGCTTGAGTCTTTCCCTAGCATCCACAAGACTCTGGGATCAATTCCCAGCACCACTAAAAAAAAAAAAAAAACAAAAAAAAAATGCATTTATGGGGTACTTGAAAAAGATACTCCGAGAAACAAATTTCAGGTCATTCACTGAGAGAAAATATGTGCAAACCACATATAGGATAAATAACTTGGTTTATATATATATGTGTGTGTGTGTGTGTGTGTGTGTCTATAATAGCTCATAAAGTTAATCATAAAGATGCAGAATGTGACAAAACAATATAACTGTATTACAAAAGTATGCAATCACTTACCAGGGGAAGTGGTAAGAAGGTACCATCCTAAGTAAGTTTGGAAAGAAGGGAGACTGAAAGGCTAAATGCAAAACAACTACACATAAACACTGAACTCCATCTGCAAAGCTGTTTCCCATAGGGAGCAGCTTGGTGGTTCTAATACTGCTGAAGACATACTCCTAAATGAATGCAGATGGCAGGACCTGAATCTGAGTGTCATATCACGAGGTTATAGAGTGATCAGTGAGGGAAGCAGGATGATCTTGTGGTATTAGAACAGAGTCAGGTCATGAGCCATCAAACACTTAAATAGTTGCAGGTGAATATAAATGCAGAGAAAAATGTATAGATATGCATATTCATGCAAGATATTATACACACCAGTATTTCATTGCTCAGTTAGCAAACAAGCCTAAAGTAACAACATCCCAGTAGCAACCATGAGTGCCCAGACGTGGGTTTTGAATACCATGCTCTGACAAAGTAGCCAGGACTCATGAAGACATGGCCAATTTTGGGTAGAAAGATGAGTCAATGGTATCTTGTGTCACAAAGTGAGGGAGTGAAGCACACATTCCCATGTATCCACGCACACTCACACTCACCTGGAGTGAATCGATGAACATGCAGTTGAAAGAGCTCCCAAAGACCAAACTAAATTCGAATAATAAAATGATAAAGTATATTAAATTATAATCCATTATATAAAATACACACCCTGATTCCACAGCCATAGAAATAAATTATGGAATAAATAGATAAATGGGGGTGAATAGGTGACTCCCTAAGCAGAAGACTCCCAGACTCTTCACACACATCCTTCTCCTCATTCCGCCACCTTCACATAGCCACTTCTTCAAACGGGCACGGTGTGCAGAGGAGTGGCAGAGAGGTCTGCAGCTGCTGCCTCTGACGTACTGCCCGGCCAGGTGTGCAGGCTCACACCCGTGATGATAATCAACAATGATTACATCACCAATTATATCACCCACTGTCATGCTTGTGATGACATGATAAAAATGACACTTAGTGGCCTTCCTCCCCAGAACATGTAACTCGAGTCTAATTATGAGGAAAATATCAGATGGACCCAGTTGAGGGAGACTTCACAGCATACCTGTCCTCCTCCTGGAAACTTTCAAGATCATCTGACATAAGGAAAGTCTGAGAAACAGGCACAGAGGAGCCAGAGGACACGTAATGACTAATGTATTATGGTGATTTGGTTTGGATTCTAAGGCAATCTCAACAAAGTATATATTTCAGTTAATATAAGGTATCGATAATGTTCCAATGAGACAATTAATGTCTCATTGTCATGTAAGTTGTGAACCAAAAGGGTCAGTGGATGTGGAGTATACAGGAGCTCTCAGTACTGTCTTTGTAATATTTCCATAAATCTACAACTATTGTTTATATATACATATATACACGTGTATATACCACATGTGTTTATATCTATACATGCACATATATATACAGGTGTGTGTATATATACACATATATATATACACATTATATAAACATATATATATATATATAAACATTAATTATGTCTATCAAATAGCCTTCTTGATATAGGTTGCCTGACTATCCCCTCTGTTAACTGCAATTATTAGGATGAATAGTGTAGATATCTAGTAAAGTATGATGACTATTTTTAGTAATATTATATTGTATCCTAGAAATTTGATGAAATTTATTTCAGGTGCTAGATCCCCCCCAAAAGAAGGAGGGCGAGAGGAGGGAGGAAGGGAGAGAGAAACTTTTCTTAATTTCTTAATCCTCTAGTTAACAAAAACTCGACAATATCACATATGGAATAATAAGTGGCCAAGTATTAAGTACTTTGTACCTTCTTTCATAGACCCACACTTAGCAATAAGTAAAATGTTGGAAATGATTTTCTCCATGCAAATTTTTAATATAGACTGTCTATGAGAGGGATATACAAAAAAAGCTTCTGTAGAAATCAATGTCTGTGATACCACAGGAATTACATAGCTAGAAGGGTATGGTCCATATAGTGATTTTGGATGTATTTGAGTTTGAGAAAATACAAGTATTGACTGAATGCTCATTAGATGTTCTATTTTTAATTTGAACATAATCTTGTTGATATATCAATTGTTCCTCTTGAGTCTGCCTCTTCAGACAGTGGTTTGCATGTGTGTGTGTGTGCATGTGTGTGTGTGTGTGTGTGTGTATGTGTGCATGAGAGAGAGAGAGAGAGAAAGAGAGAGAATATGTTTGCATTTGGTATGAAAATAATCACACAGACTCTTTGTTACTCTATTCAGAAGTATAATCAGGAACCCAACCTCTTTCCACTTTGAGCTCTGCCATCTAATATGACGTAGTCCTCTCCTGCAGTTTAACAAAGGTAGATAAAAAAGGGTGGGCATGAGAGCATGTCTGCTAGGTTTTCATGGGCCCAGCCTATTCATGGATCCATCACTTAAGCTAAAGTTTCATGAGCAGTGTGCTGCTATCTGACCTCAGCTTGCTGCAGAATGAGTGAGAAATTCACATTAGTTTTGTTCCCAGGTAGAAAACAAAATTAAGTATAATAAATATACAGCAATTCCTGGTCAGTGTTTACTGAAAGCTCATTAACTTTGCCATCTCTGAGTCACTAGGAACTGAACATATTCTACATATCATTAGATTAGGTCATAGTAAGGTGGATAATTAAATGAAAGACATACATGCTGTATGTCCTACATTTGCAAAAGATTAATTGTCATGCTTTTAAGGAAGTATCATACTGAAAAATAATGTTCCATAGCTTTTATTACATTTCATTTTGACGTCTTGAATCTTCATTTTTCATGGCCATTTGTCATAAAAGGTTGGCAGTATGAATTTGCTCCTTCTGCTATCCAGAACTGTTTCTTCTGATTTCACATCCTATTTTGGGAATTCATATTGCTAGCCCTCCTTTAATTCTTCACTTATGCCTAGGTACACCTCTTTTGGCTGGCAATGGGGATAATTTTGTGGTTTTCCAATCACCTCAGCATTTTATGATGAATAATTTTGTCTTGAAGAGCAGATTCTAGTATTTAACATTTTCTTGTGAATCGCTGTCTATAATTGCAACTTCCTTTGATTTGTTGGTTTTGAGAACTACAAGTTTGTAATGGTAGCAACGGATGGCACTCATTATGAAGCACACACGTACACACATGCACAATTAAATGACACAAAATTTCTCAGGGTTCACTATTATATTTGTTGTTCCTGTAGTCTTGGCAATACTTTCAGAAAACTAGTTTCGAGTGCTTTTTTCCCTCTTCTTTTGAAACTTTGGGTATATGTTGCTTTATTTTGATCATATTTTGGCTTGTCACTAAAAGCATTCTTTAAGGACACATCATTTGTCTAGGAAAAGATATTCAAGTTTCATATTTCTTATGAGCTAAACCTAATAATTTCAAAGAAATATTTTTAAATGGCAACATTTTCTAAGATACAGGAGAAATCACTGCTAAATATTTCATAAAGATATCTGGGGCAATATTGCCAAATATGTTTATTTAAAGATATTTCAAAGGAAGAAATGACTTATCTCAAAACATCTTCGATATCCACAGTATTCACCTTCACAATGAGTAACTTGAGGATTGAAAGAGTGAGCTGAGAATTAGGTATGGTACACTTTAAAACATAAATTTCCCCCTGGATACATGAGCCACTTCATTTAATTATGAGATTCTCAAAGAACCCCTTCTTTCAAAACTAGCAAAACATGCATGAACTTCCTGACATGATCCACCAACTGCTTGAGGTATTTTAACAAAAAATGTAACTGTTGTCCCAATTAAAGTATGAAATTGTTACTGTTCAAATAGTTGCTCTCGAAAATGTCCTGAGTTTCAAAGTTTCCCAAAGTTGGAACGCTGAAAAAGAAGTGTTATTTCTGTTCCTACAAAAGTCCATATAAAATCCTGTAGTTAGTAGTCTGTGCCTTGTTCTACTTAACAACCAACTGATAATAGGAGATGGAAGTCACAGGTACTCTGGTTGGTACATTATGCATTCATACATTTTAACCTGAAATATACCTTTGCAAAATATGACATTAAAATGCCTACTCTCAATTACTCCTAAAACCCCAGAGTTCCTTTCACTAAGAACCTAATGTGTTCACAGCTAGAGGCTCTTTGAGGGGAAGAAGAAATAAGATCCTTAGTGAACAGAAAAGGTCAAGGAGGAAGAAGGACAATCCTAAAACCAGGGAAACCAGGGCCCTGACAGTTTAAATGTATATCACTGACTTGGATCAAAATGGACAAATCATGCCCGTGGAGCTGGCTGGTAGGTAAGCACTGGAAAACTAGGTACACGATGGTAATTGTGCTGACTGAGGTTCAATGAAGTAAACAGCTCACCCAAAGTCTTAGCTTGAATTGGCCGTGGTGAAGGAATTAGAATTCAGTTCCTTTAATTGTACATGGGATAAGATATTTCAACTAATGACATTTAAAGTCCATCCCAATTCTAAGACTTCTCTAATAGCTTTGGACTTAATCATGTTAATCCAGTCATTGTCAAAGGATTGCCTCTAGTGTAAAATAGAGTGTGAAACTAAATAAATTTCACTCTTTATAATTCTGCACAACCTAAAATCTATAAATGCTTCCACTTTTTTGACATACACAAACCTAGTAGGAAAAAAAATGATGCGTAAGTACATATTCCAGAAGTCATGCACATATTGACTTGTGTGATAAATATCATACGGCAACAAGAGAGAAGATATGAGATAGACACTGTGACATCCTGTAAATATCCACAGCCACACTGCTATGTGAATTTTGAAGCAGCTTGAACTGATAATATTTATTTGCTATGGTAGAAATTTATCAGAAGGCAATCTGGCACAATTACTGACAGGAGATAATCCAAGAAATGAAACTTTAGCATTTTATTTAAAATGAATATGCAGTGCTGAGTTGTACTGATTATTTTAATCTTGTTGCACTTTAAAAATATTGTTGAAGCTCTGCAATTCCCCTTTGACTGCCCCTAGTCTCCAGCAGAGGGAAACCTGAAGTTGCTCTATTAATAAGTGGGTAGAATTGGAAATGGATTGTACTCTCCCACTTAATGAGAAATGGAGTAAAGATTTTTTTGCCGTGCTGGGGATTGAACCCAGGGCCTTGTGCTTGCAAGGCAAGCACTCTACCAACTGAGCTATATCCCCAGCCATAGAGTAAAGATTTAAAAAAAACACTGATGATCATATTTCATGACATCATTAAAAATATATATAAACTGGTTAAAATCATGTACGTTGTGTACTCTGAAAAAGTGCACTGTATGTACAGTTTCAGAGATCTACGGCCATAAGCAGGTGATTGAAGCTTAATACAACACAACACAAACAGCAACACAAACCTCATTTGAGTCCTGCAATAAGAACTAATAGGAAGATGAAGGGGACAGTTATAGCTAAGGACTTGAAGTCCCATTCTAATGTTGAAGTCCTGTTATGGTTTGGATACCTAAAAGCTCTTGTCTTAGTCAAGGGATATTCAGAGATAAAATGATTGGATTATAGGAGCCATAACCTGGTCAGTCTGCCCTCATTTGAATGGAGTGACTGAGTGGTAACCCTAGGCAGGAGGGGCATGGCTGGAGGAGGTGGGTTACTGGACTTGTCCTGGAAGGATACCTCTTCCCTGCAGCCCTTTCTCTTTCCTGTTTCTCTCTTCTTTCTGATCCTGACACAAGTGGAGAAGCTTTCCTCTGCAACCTCTTGAGGTTCTGCTTCAACTTAGGCCCAGAGCAATGAAGTTGGTCACTTATGGACCAAGAACTCTGAAACCGTGAGCCTCAGTTAAACTTCCTCTTCTAAGTTCTTATCAGATATTTTGATCATAGTAATGAGGAAGCTGACTAAAACACACCCGAATCACAATGTGACTATATATAAATACAGACGGAACCTTTGTGAAGATAACTGGGTTAAATTAAGCCACAAGACTGGGTTCCCAATCCAATAATGCGGATGTTTTATAAGCAAAGGAAGAGAAACAGAGAGGCTTCTTTCTCTCTCTCTGCATAAGTAGACGTGAGGACACAGAGAGCCTGGCCTTCTACCAGTTGAAGAAGACAGGCCCCACCAGAAACCACATTGTTTATAAGTTTGATCTTGAACCTTTACTATTTCAAACTATGAAAACATAAACTTGTGTTGTTTAAATTACACTATCTATGGTGTGTTGTTATGTCAGCCCGAGAAGATTAATGCATATATGTATGTGAAAAATTTTCTTCTAAGTGTTCATATTACTTATGCAAAAACTACATTTTTTCAACCAGAATTACAATAATCAACAAAATGCTTTGGTTTACATGCATATTATCATGATGTACCACCTGATTATATCATACAAATTTTCTATAATTTCTGATAAAGATACTAGAATACACTGTACAGATTGATGAAGAAATTACTATATGTACAAGGAAGAGGTAGAAAATTTATATCTATCATCTGTATAATTTATATCTTAACTCGTAAAGTATTTGGCAATGTAAATTACACCCATGAAAAATTTTCAAAACTATATATTGATGAATTTCATAAAAATGTAAAATGTTAGATCTTATGAAAAGATAACATAACTTTTCAATCATGTAAGACAGTTACGATTCAAAGTCTATCCAGAACAATTATGATAATGTGATGATTTTATCAATTTGTATACTTTTGACAGTTTCAAGACCACAAACCTTACCTTTATATCATGTTTTAAGCTTTCTCAAGTACATGAGGAAATAAAAGGCTATCCCCAGTTTCACTTTTTTCTGGTTCCATATGATTAAATGTACTTTGAAATTTTATAAGACAGACAAATGTTTACAAAGGAAAATTTCACTAAGACAGTAAAAATATTCATTATACATTGTTAGTAGTTAGACAACCCTAATTTCAAATCTCTCTCTGAAATTAGAAACGTTAGAACCAGAAGTGTCAAAATATCAATATCTATAATTTATTTAGTTACAAATTATACTTATGATATTGAACATAAAAATGAGTATTGTTTTGCCATTAAACTCATGTCATCTAGTATGTTTAACATTTGTTTCTATTGGGACAGTTCCTGGTCATATACACATCATTTTGTGAGAGGTGAATAGTTTTTCAGATTATGTTTTACATTTATTTTTAAATTATTCATCAAATGTATTAAGTTAAGTCCATGTACCAGACAGACTGTAATTTGGAGGATGAACAGAGAACAAATCAGACATGTTTTCATCTCCCTTTAATGTTTTTATCAGGACATTATAGCTATACCGAACTGTGTGGTTCATTTTGACATATTCATAGATTTGTATAACAAGATTGGTTCCATTTAAATTCCTAGTACTTCCTCTTTCTCTCCCCTCCATCTGATCCCTTTCCTCTACCCCACTATTCTTCCTTCTATTTCCATGAGATTCCTCTTTACTAATTTCTTTTTTGGATCTAGCTTCTACATATGAAAGAGTACTTGCCCTTTACTTTCTGAATCTGACTTATTTCACTTAGTATGGTGTTCTTCAGTTCCATCTATCTACTAGAAAGTGGTATAATTTCATTATTCTTTATAACTGAGAAAAACTCGTGTATGTGTGCATGTGTGTGTGTGTGTATGTGTGTGTGACATTTTCTTCATCCACTCATCTGTTGATGAGAACTTAGGAGGTTCCATAACTTGGCTATTGTGGATTTTGTAATTATAAACATTGGTGTGAATGTATCACTTAAAATGCGATGATTTTAGTTCTTCTGTATAAACTCCAAGAAGTGTAATAATAACATCATATTACACAAACCATATGGAGATTCTTCAAAAGACAAGGTTTGAAACCACCATATAATCCAATTTTTACCTCTTAAAGATTTTACTCCCTAAAGATACAAATTGATGCTAAACAATCATTCAAGTAAATGTACAACAGTAAATGAGTGTTGTGAAGGAAAATTATGACTACTGAAAGAACCACATAGAATAAAATATGTAACCAATTTATTGTTCTGAAAAAGTATAAAGTGTTATAGATTGATTATTTAAAATATAATTTATTTTGCTGATATATAGAGTTCTACTCTTTACTAACTTCACAATTTAAAGCAATACTTGGGTACTCTTTCTTTGTAGCAAATTACTCCTTAAGATCATTACAGTCTGACATTATTAATGTAATTACCAACAGTCTAAGTTATCACTAAGGAATAGTTATAGGTAATTTCTAATATATATTTTAAATTAAAAAGCATATATAAGAAGTCATAAAATACTGATCTTTATTTTAACATAGAAATATATTCAAACTACTAGAAATTTTTATTCCATTTTAAATTTTCAAATTTTCACAGGGATTATTCTTTCTTTTATATTTAATAATTTTTTTGGTTAAGGAAAAAATATATAAGACAAATTCATAGAAAATATAACCTGATGTTGAAACCTATTACACACTGAAGAAGGCATAAATATACTATGTAATTATTTTGTCCATATTATATTTTATAATATAAAATATATTATAAAATATGATATCCATATTTTAATTCTCTCATATAAAATCAAAAATATAACTTATATATAAGTGCATCTAAGTAACATTTTTATTGAGTAATTCATGTAATTTAAATCAAAGTAAAATTACTATTCCAATTTTTAATATCAAGAACAATCTACATATCTAGTTGAAATAGAACAATAATAGTCCTTACAATCTTAATGAAAATTCCATTTCATTTGCAATTTTTTTTATGAATATACTCACTTGAGACTAAATTTTTTCTGTTAATGAGAATATGAGTTAACTACAACTACTCATTTCAAACCAGATTCCAGACTAGAAATTATTTTTAAAAAGACATTTGCCTCCTAGGTACTTACCAATTTCATTAGAAGTGATGGATTTTTTTTTGTAGTATGGAGATTCTTAGGCAATGAAAAATACTGATTGCTTCTCCTTTCTAATATAGCCATAGCTCATGTCTTGGAACTAGTTCTATTGTCAAAGTGAATAATATTTTAATATGTTTAGATATGGCCTTATTCTTCCTCTTAGAAAAATGGAATGACTTTTGACATTAAGGGAGTTTGTTATCAGTCACTTGAGTGGTATTGATGCCAAATATTTTTGAGGATGTGTTTGAGCTTCAGGTAAGATTCTGGAAAATAAAATTAGAGGCTAAAATGTATGCAGTATATCTCTCTCTTTGATAGTTTGTGTAAGCCAAAAATGATATTGCAGAGAAGCAGGAGGACTTAGAAACTGGGCCTTATCAGAAACTAGATTTGGAGTTAGACTGCTTGTGCAGAGCTATTTCTAAAGCATTTGTGTTTGAGTTCCAGAAATTCTTTGATGTAATAGCTGAACTTTTGGTTGCCAAGTCTTGATAAATTCTAGGCAGCATCAGAGTGATCATATACATTCTTGTCAAACTAAAAGCATAGTTCTACCTGGGACCCTCCTGGTTAGAAGATGAAGATATATTGAAACAATATTTCAGTCTTTATGGAACTCATCGTCCATGCCAGCATTTGTTAAGGATCTGGAGTAAACACTATGTATCCTAGGTAGATTTAGGGAAATTTTGGAAGGCAATATCCTTGTTAGCTCAGTCACTGTTAACAAGAAAGACAAAAACACAAAGTTAAACATATCAGAAACACTGAATGGTTCAATCAAATTTCCTATTCTAGGAACAATAAACAGCAAGGCAAGAAGAAAAAAAATAAAAGGAGCCATTAATTTTCAGACATACTCTGATGATACAAAAGCAATGCCATGGGCACTAGGCAAATCCAGAGTGCCAAGAAAGCTTGCTATCTGGCCTTCGTGATAAACCCACCCTACACGGCTAATCCAGAGGAGGTAAGCTGGTAACTCCGCAGATCAGATGATGAGATTATGCTGTAATAGATGTGCCCACAACTTTCTTGTTACTAAGCAAGAGTAAGAAATAAACATAGAGAAACAAACATCCTCCAAAAATTTCATAATAAACAGCTAAGATGTGTTTAGATATACTAAAAACATTCAAGTAACTTGGTAAAAATGCACAAACATTTGGAATCAGTAAAATAAGTACTTAGAAATGATGCAATGGGAAATTAATTTTCCCTGGGTATTAATAGACTGAATATTTTATAACTCATTCTCACAGTTTACAATTTTCAAAATGTTAAAAATTATACAAGGCAAGGAACAAGTTGGGAAGTACATACCAGGAATATTCAGTGTGATGATGCTTTCACATTTTCCTACCATATTTAATAAAATAAAAACAAACAACAACAAAATGACAGCCCAAAGCGGGGAATACAAAATCAAGAACAGAAATGTAATCTGGTAAATAAAATCTCTGTTTATGTAACTATTTTCATATATTTCATATGGAAATACTTTTTCCCACTAAGAAAATGAGTCATGTAATCCAGGGTCACAGACTGGGGAAAGTTCAACATCGTCAGAATAGTAGTAAATGCATGTGGTGTAAAAATGTCTACATGGGTAGAATTACTTAAATTGTGATCCCTGTAAATGGATTCTGAAGTAGGAAATTGGATGCTAAGAGTTTTACTGGGAAGTACTTTGGGGAACAATACTTGTAAAATAGTGAATAAAGCAGAATTCTGCAAGCAGCAGCAGAAGTTTGAACTGTGATAGAGTTGGAACAGAGGCCTACGTTTAACCCACAGGGAGCTTTGGAGCTAGCTTGCACCATGGGTTGACCAGAATTGCAAGGAGAGTCTGGGATACACTACCCTTGCCCCAGTTGATTATTAGCTACAAGAAGCAACTGACATTCAGCTCAAGATCTTCTCCAGGAAGGAATACTGCAGTGAGCAGTCAGCCCTGGAAGCTCTGGTAAGCTGGGAGGAGTATTGAGGGAAGGGGGATCCACCTGGTGCACCTGAGGTCCTCTGCTGGGTCAACCACTCATGCCTCTCAGATGCACTTGCTGTTCCCTGTCAGCTTAATTCCATGTAGAATGTCTCCCCAGGACTTGTCAAAGAAAAATGGTACCAGTCACTGTTGAAAATGGCAAGGAAAACATGACTTAAAACTATGGCAAGAGGGATCATGGCCATGACAACTGAAAGGAAAAGCAGGAGGATTTAAATTTTTTTAAAACAGAGAGATAAAATCTTGTGCATTCATCATGAACCACACATTGTTTTGAAGTATGTATGCATGTATATATATATATAATGTATATTATATATTTATATATTATATGATATATAATATCTAATATACATATATATTTGTGGATTGCCTAAATATAGCTAGTGATTTCCTGTAGTTATCATTTTTGTGGCAAGAACACTTTATATCCACTCTTAGCACTTTTCATGAAAACAGTATATTGTTGACCATAGTCACCATGTTGTGCAGTAGGTCACTTGCATTTATTTCTCCTATTTCATTGAAGTCAAATGAGCAAAAAGAAAATTCCTGGAGGATGTTAGAGGAAGGTTGGTCAATAGGATCAGGCCACCTGTGTTTATCAGTGTTCGGCTCCTAACTACTCATGAAAACTAAGAGAAGCAGTATCTCTTTCGTGGTAGATGATTGCAATCCGAAAAGATGCCTCCTAGGTCTTTTGAAGAAAGACATTCCTATGTTGCCAAACTGACAGGAGATCGGGAGATTTATACTCAGAGACTTGGAGGGAAAGAATTGCAATTTCAAAGTTTTCTAAAGTAAGTGCTCTAAGAAAAGGGAGGGTAGGGACTTACCCAACAGTCAGGAAGAAACCTGCCTCAAGTTTAGACAAGGCAAATGAGTCAGATTCCAGCTAGTAACTGATGGTAGAGAAAACTGGAAGGTAGGTGTCCCCAAACTTCAGCCCTGTCCACAGTCGTCTCTACTGCCTATTTAACACCATAAACAGAAGTCCTAAAGGATACTCGTCAGGTGGACCATGGGAAGGCCAAGCATTTTCTTTCCCAACTTCTGTACCTCAGCCCCACCTTCTTTGGATGATGAATGCCAATAACTCTGCCAGGAACATGACTCCTCTCCTCAACTGATGGATAAAGTCAAAACCTTATTTTAGGAGACGATGCCACTTTGTAGCAGAGGGGATGACCCTCTGTAAGTTCTCAGACAGTAGTTCTACGTGAGGACTTCAGATAGGAGAGGAAAATTCATATGAGGAATATGCAGATATTAAACAAGTTGATTCTTTGTCTCTCCCAGCAAGGGAAGACTTCGGGGTATGCAAATTGGCAGTTTAGCAGTTCCTGAAGAATCAACCTGTGTTAGAGTCACTGTTGATCTCTGCTGCTGACGTGATGGACACTTACCGTTAGCAGAAAGCTAGTTCTACCTTTGTGAGTGGAACCATGCTGTGCTCATCTATCTCCTCTTGACAGGAGTCTGCATGGTATCACCTGACCAAGTGATGTCATCTACCTGGCTCTCTTCTTTTTTTTTTTTTTATGTTGAAGGAAAAATTCTTTCTTTTTTTTTTTTTTTTTCAAGGAAAGATTGAAAAGTACTGACCAGTGACTGATCCAGAGCAATGATGATTTTAGGACAGATTTTGTTTGTTTGTTTGTTTATTTATTTATTTATTTTAACCCAGATGGAACCTAAGGGGATCAGTCTTTCCAGGAAAGTGTGTGCCATTGAGCCACAACCCAACCCCTAGGATCGGCAGTTTAAAAGTAGAATGGGATTTTTAAAAAATATTCAATATCATATACTGCTTAACATTTGATGTCAGGATTAAAGTGTGTGTGTGTGTGTGTGTGTGTGTGTGTGTGTGTGTGTGTGTGTATTGTTTTAATACAAATGTACAAAGTGATTTGGTCCAAATGGAATATTTCTCACTGTGGTCTGGGAAGCTAATAGTGTCCTATAGTCATGTTTCAAATATCAAAATACCACACTTAAACCTGACATCAAATGTTAAGTAGTATATGATATTAAATATTTTTTAAATGCCCTTCTACTGGCTCTCTTCTTGATCTCCCATGATAGATATTCTCATTTGGCCATTAGCCCACAATCCAGGTGTCACCACACCCCTGTCCCCTCCTGTACATCATTCTACAATCCACTTTCTCAAATCCCAGAGAAATTAATCTTTATTTCCAAGAACAGACCATCAAATCATTATCCACTGATGAAGAGTCCACGTGTATTTTTTTTTATCTTCAGTCATAAATTCTTTCACAGAGAATGAACAGACAGTTGTGCTCCTCCGATCTCTGCCCATTGCCAAAAATGTCTCCATCCTGCTGCCTTTTAGAGATACCCCATTGGGCTGTACACAGCAGGCATCTCTATGCTCCCTGTGCTGACATGCGGAGTCAATCCACCTATGAGCTGAACTTGACTCTCTTTCTTCTCTATGAGTTGTCCATGAGGAAACCCTCCTGGGTGATGGGTGTGACCCCATGGACAGTCAGAGTGCATAGTGTGGAATACATGGCCCCTCTGTTGTGAGACCCACTTGTGCCCGCTGACCCTCTTCATGATAGATTCCAAGTATGCACTTTCAGCCTTCAATGTAATGCTGATGAGTTTACTTCACCTTATAACTTGATGGATCCAAAATAACTCAATGTATGATGCTCACTTCTGGCTATATAGTCACTTATGTCCAAGCTCAGTTTCTATACAGATTCAGAAATATTCCAGGGGCTACCTTTTGCATGGCACATTGTAATCTGCTGGAGATTACTTTATCTGATGTCATACCCTGCAAGATGGGCGCCATGTTTCCCTCAAGGAGGGAACTCTAATGCACAGTTTCACCATGGATGCCTACAGTGCTATTGAGTCTGTCATGTCACACAGCCCAGAGTGCAAAGCTACATATTCCACAGCCTACACCTACTACTGAGCCTCTTCATTCTTGGAGCTCCTTTCAAGGCTGACAGATTTATCTATGCAAGTAAATATACTGGATCAGTATTCCCAGATGTGAAATGTTCTCTCTTTACAACTTGAAGAAGTCTAGCAGATGAAATGTACTAAAGACGTTTGAAGCACTATGTAGTAGTTTAATTCATTAGCTACATCTAATTTTTGCAAGGATCTGACTAGTAAAAGAAATAGGAAAGTGAGAGAATTTTGCCAGGGAGTTTTTTGTACATAGGGACTTGTAAAGAGATGTTTATGTTTCAAATAGAGATAAAGGTGAACCTCGAAGGGAACCAAAGACAAGAAAGTGCCAAAAAAATTTAATTTGTCATATTAAAAAGGTTGGCCATCCTTTGAACAGAAATTTGAATTAATTTAAATATTTTAGCAAGAAAATAAAAAAAAGTGTTCTATAGTTGATAATTTCAGTTACTTACCTTAATAAAAATAATAACTCTTAGTACCTCATACAATTAAAAGTGAAGAAACTATGGATCAAATTTTCTAAAAATTTAATAACGATTCTAATAATTTATTTCAAAGAAAAAGTTCCTTTAAACATCATATTATTTGTTCTCTACCTATTTTATATTTTGTTTCAGATCTTTTCCTCTTATAATCTTACTCTATTGTTTTTTATCTTGTCCTGCCAATTACAATGGCAAATCACTTGCTTATCTCCCAAAACGTGAACTTATACTGAAAACTCCTTCATGAAGATAAGTAGAAAAATTATACACCTAAGGATTTAATATGTATAAATTGTGCAAATGTAATACAATTTTAAAGATCCAATACAAATAAAATTTCTAGTAGATAAATTTTTATTAAATCTATTGAATTGTATGTGCCTGCTTCCTAGGTTGAGGAGGGTTGTTTTTAAGTTTTATTTTAATGTTTTAAATAGATGGCTCCATAAAACATTATGACTTGCATTAGTGAGAAAGAATTCTCTTTGTGAAATTTGTTTTGATAAATTATAAACTGTCACCCATTCTTTTTCTTCCTCCAGATGTTCTTTCACTACTTAGTATTAAACAAACTACTTTAATAGCATTATTTTGACTCCGATATTTCCTTTGTACACATTATATTTATTTTACTTGCTTGCAAAGCATTTACATATTCTAAAATGACATTTAATGCTTTATTTTACATGGGTGGAAAATAATTCTCTGATGGTTTATTTTATGATGCTTCTATTAGGAGAATAGACTGATATAGTAAACAATATAATTTCAGTACTTTTTCTCAAAATCGCTTTTAAAACCATTGATCTCTGGGATTTTTGTTCTCAGTAATAAAGAGATTTTTAAAATTATGATTTTCCTTATGTATCATTGCCAGCATGCAAAATCAAAGCTGTCATTCCTTAATCCACGATGGAGGAGATAATGTTAATATAAGTGAAATTCATGATTCTTAATCTAAATATTGAATCATATTGCAAAAAAGGATAAACTTTTTTTTTATTTACAGACATTGGGAACTCCAGAGATAGACCCATTTAAAAATATAGAACAAAATGTAAATCTGCCAATAATTTGGAATGGATAATTACAAATGTAGAGCATAGCATTTTTTGATTAAAACAACGCTCTTAGTTGCTCACAGTAGAGTTTATTTAAAAATTCTGTTTCTACTATTAAATACTTTTCTATATATCTTTATTTTCATTTTCAAGTTTTGATATCAAGGACAGTAAAAAGATCTAGATCCAAATGTCTAATAAATGTATAGAAAAATAATTTTAGAGTTGAAAATATTTCCCTCTAAAATATGTGTGCTCTTCAGTTCATGCACTGAGGATGTGAAGATTCAACTTAATTATTTTTTTGTGGTTGGTCTTTTTTTTTTTTTGTAAGATGGGAAACCTTTTTTATGAGAAAATATGGAAGTATTGAAAAGTACAAGAGTGCAATGGCCCCACTATTCTAAAATATTAAACATATAAAATTTGAATAAAAATGAAATAAATGAATTAATGAAAAATGGTATACAGGTGTCATGTCACCGAGTTTTATTGCACAGGATCACTCTTACTTGTGACTAGGCTAGTTACAAATGCCCAATTAATCAAGGTCATTCTCTCCATTCTAATTATCAAGTTCAAGGTAAAGAGATGGGTTTCCAGATTCATGACATTATTAACTGTTGATTTTTATAGTTTTTAAGATTTATGACCTTAAAATGCTATTCCCTAATTGCATTACTTATAAAAAACATTCACTGTCAAGTCTTTATTTCACATTACTTGGTAAGTGCTTTGCATATGCTGTATCAATAGCTGAACTTTAGCTAAACCACTACTAATTTTGATGAGTGCATAAAATAACATGCTTTATACTGGTATTTGAAAACTCCAAGTGCTGTGGAGACCTATGACTTTCAAGTACATAACAGTTAAGAAATACAAGTTGGTGACTAAAAACACAGACCTGAAAGCAATTTTGATTTTAAAGGATGGGCAATTTGTTGAAGTATTAAGGAATGTTAAATTCCAACATTTGCAATTGGAGAAAACTTTCTGTGTACTTATGAGTATTCAGTATTTCTAAGTAAATAGTTCATGAAATATTTTTAAACTTATAAATTTAATTACTGTATAACTCTGATGTTGTATTTTTGTTGTCCTTTTTCTAACCTATGACTTTCATGTCAATTAGTTTCAACTTTGAATGAGGAGTCCTAAGCAGGGACAACAATTAAAATTATTGCAATATACTCTTTATCAATAGATGAAACCAATAAACATGTACATAAATCAAAAGTTCAACCCCACGCTGGAAGACAAATTTTGAAAAGACTACATTGCACAGCTAAATTCCTTTCAAATTGGGTTTAAGTACTGATCAGAAAAATTAAAAATGCTACTGTACATACTGACTGGAAACTTGGAATACAATTTTTATTTCAAATTATATTTTATTAAACTGACATATGGTTAGCATATATTTGAATTTCATAGTTTATTTACAGTTTCCTAAAATATTAAGATTTTCAAATCAAGCATCAGCATGGTTATTGTAAAAGATTTTGTATTAGATATACTCTGGTTTAAATAATGCTGCTCACTAGTTCTTGTTGTAAGTACAATACTTTACCTCCTTGAGTTGCAACCCTTATTAATTAGTAGATTAATTAATTAATTTATTTATTTGATACTGGGATTGAGCCCACATGAGCTCTACCACTGAAGCACATTCCCAGACCTTTCTATTTTTTATTTTGAGATAACTTCTTGAACTTGCAATCTTAATGTTTCGGCTTCCTGAAACACTGTGACTGCATACTTTTATTGAAGGTAAAGTGTGATAATCCCATGATATCTACAATGTACTAAAAATATTTGCCATTTTTGTAATTAAAATTTAGTACAAGTTTAATGAAATAATAATTCTAGAAATATTGTACAAAATCTAATTCAAAAATTCACAAATATAAAAGGCAAATGTTTAAACTATGTAGAACTGTTTAATTTTTTTTAATTATCTTTTCTAAAAACTTTGACTAGTCTAACTACAACCATAATCCAAATAAAAGTAAAAATTATTTAAACATTTTTAATAAAAATTAAATAAAATGGAATTTTCAAATTTTTATTGTGTCAACTTAAGCAATTCTTTTTTATTTTTATTTTTTTAAATTCTTCACTGCCTTTTTTTCCTACTGGCACATCTGGACATCTACCCCAGGGGTAGAACACTTGCCTAACCTTTGTGACATTTTGCAGTACAGCTGAGTTGGGCAAGGCCTCTGGAAAGGGCACCAACTCAGCGTGTTCCTGGTCTGACCAAGACAAATCCCAAGGCCAGGAAGACACAGCAATGTAAGCTGCTGATGTGGCGATCCCTCTCTGGGCTGTATCCTAAGCTAAGCAGCAGAAGCAGATGGAGTGTGAGCAGGGTTTGAGGAGGCTTGCCAAGGAAACTGGTAGCATCAGCTACACCCTGCTGCCCTGGCTGCCCACACAAAGGCACAAGGACAACAAGGACTGCTGCCCACTAGAGGGGTTCAGGTGGTCACCAGATGAACGGCGAAAGCCTTCCAGGAAGTCATCTGATCCACCCCTACTCAGCATATGAACCTGAGACATAGGCAGGCCACTGGAAGCCACCATGGCCGAGCCTTGGCCATCACCTACCTCCAACCCCAGAAACAGCCTGGAGGAGCTGCCCAAGCTGAAAACCTGCCTAGTTCAATACTTCATGGAGGAACCAGGCAGGGCCAGTGGGGTGATTTGTCTCTACCTCATGGAGGAGAGACAGTGAGACTCCCAGCAAGGAGGGCCTGTCTCTGGAGCACATGGCTGGAGAACAGTGCAGCCAGGAGGACCTACTTGGGCAGCCTTCTGGATCTCTCCGCATGCCTTCTTCCAGGTGAATCCACCAGCAGCTGAGTGCTCTACACAGTCATCCAGGACTGGGCCCCACTGCATGAGGAAAGTAGAGTGTTGGATGTATGCTGTGGCACAGCACCTTTGGCCTGTCCCTTGCCTAGAAGGCAAAGAAAGTCATTGGGACTGAGCCATGTCAGGAGGCTGTGGTCAACCCCTGAGTGATGCCCAGGCCAATGAGCTGAGCAACTTTGAGTTCAACAGTTGCAGGGCCAAGGACCTGGTACCCAACCTGGTGAGCAGACTGGTCTGCCAACAACTTATGGCCGTCCTGGACCCACTCAGAACTGGTGTGTGTTCCAAGTGACCCTGGTCATCCAAAGAGGTGAGAACCTCAGTGGTTCCTCTGTGTCTCATGCAGCCCCAGGCAGCTAGGGGTAATTTTGTGAACTTCTGCAGGGGCCCCTCATACCAGGTCAAGGGCACCTGCCTCCAAACAAAGCTGTGGCCATGAACCTGCTCCCTCAGACCCCTTACTGTGAGATGGTCATTCTGTTAGAGAATGTGGATACCCCAATAGCACACCAGCGCAGTCCTCACAAGGACCCCCTAATGACTCCCTGCTGGAGCTGGGGCCTCCCTTTCATCCTCGGCCCTGGAAGCTATAGAGGCCAATTCTTGCAATTTTAATTGATTATCATACACTTATGTGCTTCTGTATAATTAGAGTAAACACCAAGGCTTATTGATTGTTGCATTATTAAATGATGACATGATTTTTCTACCTGAATACACAGATTATCTCTAATCTCATTGCTCATTTTCTACTCCAAATCCCCTTAGTTCTTCATTGGGAGGAACTACATAAAATGAAAAGAGTTCATATAGACATAGGAAATTCTGAGGCTTTCAAATAATTAACGAGTTGCAATGGTTATTACATTTTACTCCAGATTATATCTTGATAACACAAAAGTACCATTTCAGTAAAATTATTTCATTTTGATCATCACAATGATGCAAAAATAACTCAACCATTACTCTAGAAATGCAGAGATACAAGGGTGTATCTCAGCTACTGTTTCAATACCTTTACCAATTATGTTAAGTCTCATATAAATAAGGGATTTTCTAGGAAGCCTATAGATGTCAGATGCACTTTAATTGATTAATAATGTTGATTCTTCACCTTTTTTAAAGAAGAATTATGTTTGTGGAAAGGTGACTAATTAAATGAAACTTGCAACTGGTTTAGGTTTAATGTAACAAATTACAGAATATATGATATATGCTTGACATTTTAGAGAGGAATAAACCTTGATAAGTTTTCTTGAAGACTACATCAATTCTCCCACTTTTTAAGTAAATGAAACTTTCATTCTCTAAAAAAATGATACTAATATTTTTGGATTACTACCTACTCCAAGTGTTTTTCAATTTATCATATAATTGGTATTTATAACTTAATAGTATGGGTTATCTTTATTATAGTTTTCTTCTTAATAAGGAGAAATCAAAGGACAGATGTAAGTAATTTTCTCCAGATCATAAAATGGCCCATGCAGGATTGAATCCACTCAAGTCTGAACATAAACTTGATCCCTGGTCCATGAAGCTGCATCTGCTCACTGCCAGATCACTGTGCTGCAGTCTGTTCTGAAGCAATTGCACTGTTCTCAGATGATTAGAATTCAAGGTTTGCATTTACTTAGCAGTAGGGCTCATAGTGTCACATTGGTAGATGCCTTTCATGAGTCTCAGATGTCAATTAAATTTCAGCTGCCTCCAGGGTCTAAGATTCTTTGTACTCAAACAGAAGAGAAGAAGAGAGCTTTCTATTTGTTTGATTCTCAAAATAAGAGTTGGTAGCATTTATAAGTCTTACAATTCTCAAAAATTAAATAACTGTGCCAGTTGCATTTGCTATGGAGACAAAAATCTCTTAATAGTTTCTTATCAGTAAATAAAACAGGCCTACTCATAAACTCCTGAGTAGAACAGCATCAAAGTGCAGGGCATGCCAGTGTAGCATGTCTACATCATCCTGCGCTCCACACAGGGTTTACGGTGGACAGAAGAAACCCTGTCCACAAAAACACAGCTCTGACCCTTCTTTGTTAAAATCAAAATATTTTATAAGTTAAATCAATAATGGATCATGACCATGGATTCTGCTGAGGGCTTCATCTGAATCTTTCAGATTCTCTGAAGTGATAACTGTAACAACGATTATCGCCACTGCTGTGATTGATTGTTGGAATAAAGGTGATTTCTTTAAGTCAGAGTACAAATGTTCATTGATTAAAAATATTTTACCAAGGGGAAGTATCCGGAAATTTAAGTTTATAAATATGCTTTAAGGAGTTCCTTTAAAATAAGTGGTTCCTCTGGTGGAGACTTTGGGACTCTTCATATGGTATTTCCTTGGTTACTTTCTATATAATGAAGAAAGTACTGCAAAAATAATTTTATATCAGGGTTTGAAAACTGGGGACCCATAAAGAAGAGAAATAGCACTGAATGATAAAGACAAGGAAAACAGTGAAAGAAAAAAATCCTATTGTCCTCAGATTAGTTAAGCACAAACAAATGAACTTGGGTATTTCTCTATTTACTCAATTTCCCTAAAAGTTGGCAGGAGAAACATGTATCATCTACCCTAAATTGCTGATAAAAAAACAATGTCTGACATGATCAAATTCTTATTGATGGATCCACGAACTTCTTCTCTGAGCTTCTTGACTTGAGTGAAGAGGTATTTTAATTCTGGCCTTCAATTTTGTCATTGACCAGTTGTATTTGTTTGTTTTTTTTTTTTTAATTTCCACTGACACTCAGGTATTCTTATCCTTCCAAGCGGCACTACACAAGAATCAGAGGTTAGTCATGATCATTTAATTCTCTTCAGGAGTTAACAGTTCATGACCAAACAAGGGTTCAGATCAGGGCACGGCCTTCCTGTCTGCCTCAGGGAAACTGCAGCTTTCATTTCATTTCAGGCAGTTACTTATTCATTTATTCATTAACTCATTCCAAATTTATTCAAAGCCTACTGGAAACAGTACAGAATATTATTAGTGCCTTAGTTTAGAGTGCAGACTGAATTGACTAAAATTGTGGTCCTGCTGCTAACTAGCTCTCTGACTTAACAAAACCCAAACTAATGGTCTCACCTTACTTTCCCATCCCATAGAAATGATGACCTGGAAACATAGTTCAGGGGCTGGGGATGTGGCTCAGTGGTAGAGTGTTTACGTAGCACACATGAGACTCTGGGTCCACTTTTCAGCACCAAAAACAAATAAACAAACAAACAAAATTCTCAAGTAAACAAAAAACATAGTTCAACTTCATTAGTTTCCTTTTTCCTGCAGGATTCAATGAGAAAAATGTTTGTGAATAAACAAGCAGTATTTGGACTAATGCCCATCAATGTATTCTGTATACCAATTATGTGTCACTTGGAAAATTTTGGAGCAGGAAGTGGTTGCTCTGTGTGTGCATGTGTGTGTGTTTTACCCTCTGCCATCTTTATTTATTCACTTCATTTGTTGAACACACCATAATTTTCTCCTAGGGAATCATGTGATCCTCAATCTTAGGACATATGTTTTGGGGTAGATCTCAAGTCTCATTTACAACATGCCTGTAGGGTGGTCAGTCAGCAACCCGAGTGTCCACTTTGGTGGACCCTTTCAAGTGTGGCCACATGATCCATTCTTCTCTAAAACGTGAAACCCGGGTCTCAAAGAATCAATTTAGGAGCTCTAGCAGCTTTATCAATCCATATAGAGAAGCCCTATCAATATCTCACAACTCAGTCTCCTCATGAAAACCCTACCCTTGTATGAAACTTTCCCAGTAGAAGATATATTAATATTCTTATATAAAGCAGTTTGAAATGAGTTTTCGTGATCATTGTAATCCAAGAATTCTCAAAGCAATCCTCAGGAATAATAATTTAGATTATTTTCTGTATTTTGTAAACAAGCAAATGTCAAGTGTTTATATACCACATTCCAAATATTCATCACTATTCTACTTTAAAGAGTAAAAATATTTTACAATACATGCTAGATCTGTACACTACACAGTAGTCCTTTGTACATGGTGACATGAAATGAAGCTTCCTGGTATAGTAGCCTCACATTCCTGTGTGTGGCCTTGCTAATTATGGATCTTCTGTCTTAGTAATTCCTCCCAAACCTATTTGTTATTTGGGAAACATTCTCCCACCAACCTATCAAGAGCTCTTTCCCATAAATAATTTTGGATGAATAGACAAAAGTTAATCTAGATTTCACTCTAAGATGTTTTATATTTAGAACTCTGGCTTTTACAACTGCTGTATTGTATAGGACAGAATGTTGATTCTGTTCTATTCAATAAATGTAACTCTGCCCAATGGATGAATTATCACTAATTAAGAACAACAAAATATGGGACAACTCCTTCTGCACACTCCTAGCTCTTTTCATAAAAAGAAGAAAAATAAAAGGTCAGTTGCATTTGTCACTGTCAAACAATCCCTCTTCCCTTCTCGCCTGGGCACAGTGTACCTTCAGTTATGCCCCTTGGCACAGGTGGCAGCTTGAGAACAGTAGAGCTTTCTGTGCACCTTTATCTTTATTTCTGAATCTGGAAATGAAATTACCTTACTATAGGAGCTCCTGACTCATGGGCATTTCAGAATATAATGTGCATGCAAAAATAAACACTATTCTTTGCCAGATTTATATGACACAAATTTTTATAGAAATGTCTATTGTGCTATGCTATTTACTTTTTAAAGGTAGTAACATTTTCAAATTATTTGGGTATCGGAGAAAGAGACATTTCTCTAAAAGCTCTACTAGTATTTTCTCTGAACTTTCTCCCAGTGCTGATATCTTAATATACTTTTTTTTTGTTTATTTCAAAATTATTCTCAATGAGCTATGCTTTTCCTATGTAAGTTAGATTTGAGCAGAATCGCTTCAATTTTAAGATTCATGTCTTATTACATTTGGTATATTTAGTAAAAATAGTTTTATGAGTTATTTAAGACACAAATAAAAATTCTAGTGGTTATTTGCTTGCAATTTCTCTTTATAATATCTTCAGATGATGCTCAGTTGCAAAATAGAAGCATAGCATTTAAAAAAGATTTTTTAGGTGTTTGTGTTGTCTTTTTGTAATGTTGTCAGGCATTTTTCTGCCTGTCACCAGATCTTGGGGATTGTCACCACATCTGTCACCATTTGTTGATATAAAACAAGATCAAAACAATTGTGCTACCTGCCCAAGGTCCCATAACTTGTGTAGCTGGAATTCTTAACAATACATGATTATGGGCTGTAATCTTAATGCAGCGGCATGCTTTTTAAAGCACTCTGCCTTGAAAGCTACTCAGTCAGTTAGCCTGCCTTGGCAACAGGGTTCATTCTTCCATTTTCCAGTTAGTGCTTCAACTTCTCTCCCAGCTCTCAGACTCTTGAGTTTTTACTGTCTGGGGGGAAATCGAACCCAGGGACATTTTACCACTGAGCCACATTCCCAGTCTTTTTAATTAATTAATTAACCAGTGTATTTATTTATTTATTCTTCATTTGAGACAAGGTCTCACTAAGTTGCTGAGACTGATCTTGAACTTGAGATCCTCCTGCCTCAGCCTCCTGAGTTATTGAGATTACAAGTGGACAGCACTGCTCCCAACTGAATTTTGCCTTTTAACTGTTGGAATAAGAAGGGAAGAGAAGAAGAACATGTACTTGAGTTCCCCAGTAACTTCCAGGGCTAATAAGCATACTATCTGAATTTAATAGGAGTTAGAGTTCATATCTTAATTCATGAATCACCCTCCTGGGATTTTCGTGATCTCCCCCCCCCCATATTTGGGAATTTTCATCTGCTGAACTCTTTAGGTGAGTATGCGGTGTTATCTTGACTTTGTATTCATCCTCCTAAGCCCTGAGAAGCACACCTTTTGCACAGGGCATCCACTGGGACATCAGTGTCCAGTCCACCATGACACAGATCTGTGAGAGGAGCCTGGGAGTGTGGCTCCATTTGAATACAGCCTTCTATTCTCAGGCTTCCAAAGTCCCCCCTCCTCAGAGACCACAGGTGTGACTCAGCGTGTGACTCTTTAAGTTCCTTGGGGTTTCAATGACATACATTAAGCTTTTAGATTGATTTCTGAAGTCATTTTCTGATTGAAATAAGAAGCAGCAATTTCACCTTTTACCTTGGAGCAGGAGATAGGGTGTATGGCAGCCTGCAAGGCTCATTCTCCAAATAAAATATTCTTCTCATCTCAGATCTGACTCATCCCCTCAGTGCGTGTGAAGTTTTAAAGAATTCTAAAACTGATCCTGTTCCTTTTTTTTTTTTCCCTAAGCACTACTAAGTGGTCTGTACTATAACTCATTTTATGTGTACATTACTGTGAATGCTGCATTTTAATAATTTGTTACACACAACAAGTAAATGGCAAATAACAGGATTCTCACTATGAAACTGTCCCCCTGTATATTTATAGCAGTCATTTTTTTTCCCAAAATACTATGGACATTTCAAATACAAGTAGTAATAAAATAATGTGTGTACTCTTGCATTCTTTTGACTATGACTCTCAGGCTATAAAAAGCCCAAGGGAAGAGGGGGAATTCAGGAGGGAACATTTATAGCCAGCTTCTCCTTAGGTTCACGTTCTCACAGAAACAAAGTGAAGTACCACAATTTGAATTTATGGGAAGTGAATTTGAAGGAATGGTATTTCTCCTTGTTAATTCTTTCAATAAGTGTGCATTAATCACTGGGGACATTGATGCTGTGTCAGATACTCTTGTAATGAAAATACTATTTATTTTTAGGTCCTGACCTTGAGGAAATCACAATGTGACTGAACCTTTTTGTTGGACTATTCATGTAACACAACAGATGTTATTATCCAATCTACCAGAATGCTGTTGAAGCAACAAAAGAGTTTCCTGTTTCTGAAATCCAGTTAACTATTCTGCTTATAGACCCAGGGTTGTATGTGTCAAAGTCCTTGAGCATTTCGCCTGTCTTTAAGAAAAGCTAGGTGTTGATGACTTGATAAAACCATCTTCCATATTGCCATATATATCTAACATCCAAGCAATTAGGACTGTCACTAGCTAATCAGACTCGCTTTTTCTCTGTGCCCATTCTATAACTATATTTAGTCAGAGGTAAGGGATAAAATGCTATGATAAATATGAACTATTAAAGAGATAGACACCACAGGACAAAAAGACGTATGACAGTATGAAGGAGGAAGGAGACTGTGACAAAAGAAATAAATGACACATGTAGCTTGGGTACCTGAATGAGGACAGTTTCGATGAAGATGAAAGACAGGAAAATTAAAACTAGAGAAGAAGAAAAAAAGGATTACTGGGAAATGATACAGACCTCTTAGGCATCATTTCAACAGCTCACTGAGATAAGAAAAGCCTTTAAGAGGATAGATCATTAATCACTGGTATTTCAATTAGCTAATATTGACTGGGATGGCAATTATGGCATTGATAAGAGAGGGCTTCTTTCCTGCAGGGAACGCGGCCTGTTTCCTGACATATTCTTTGAACGATCCATAAGGAGCCTAAGCTATTATACACTTAGATCTAATGTGGCTGGAAAATGAGACGGGATGAAAAATGGGTGGGTGGTTCAGTCATCTGAGTCCAGGGATCTCAATGTCACCTGAACGCCCGTGCCCTTGGGTTACTCCTGAAGGTAACAGAACCACAGCACTGGGCACGTGCAAATAGGTGTGAAAGCCAAGAGGAGGCGTGAGTGATCTTCTAAAATTTGATTAAAATTAATTTCAATTTCAGCAAATTTATGAAGAATCAAGCTTTTAAGTAGCAAATAGTAGACACCACCGACCTTACTACAGAAAGTTTTTACCTCCTTTCTTCCTTTTTTTTTTTTTTTCTCTCTCTCTCTTCAAAAATAAATGTAATAATTCTAATTCCTAAATATTTTTTCTGTCTTTGGGAGAAAAAAAGCAGACTGGAAACTTCTTTTACAGGGGCCACCGCATCTGAAGTCTAGTGTGCCTCTTGCTGGTTGGTATGTGTGACTAACTTTAAGAGCAGCCCCTTACAAATTGCCTGGAAGCGCCAGGCTAAAATCATCATAACATATGTGACTGAAATAAACAAAGAATGCATATTTTAAAAAAAGAAACAAATGGTATCATATTAATGCTTTGCAGTTTATAAAACCAGAGAAACTTAAGACGTGTTAATTGAAAGGGAAAAAAATGATTTAAAAATTCCCCCCCAAAATGAAGGTAAACTGTGAATATAAACTTTTCCAAATATATTTTCTGAAGACCAAAAGAGTGACTTTTTGGAATGAATCACAAAAATAAAAATTTAGAATTAAAATTTGCATCTTAAATTGGATAAAATAGAAAGAATATGTGCAGAATAATTGCATCTAAATTCAACAAGCAATCCAAGTTCTAATTACGTACCTCTTACACAAATATTTAGCCTGTGGTTCACGTGCATACTTCAGGCTATGGTGAGAACCCTTAAACACATGGCATGTAATTAAATAACCTTTTCACAGGACCTTTTAATCATTGATTCAATAAACATATGTATTTTTGAGTTAGGGTCCCAATAGGAAAAACAAAAGCCACATTCCAACTATTATGATTTTTTAAAAGAGATGCTCTCTGAAATATGCATAAGGAAGCCACCAGGACCTGCAGTCAAGCAGCAGGGTAGACATATTGCAATTCCTGCATCCCATGGAACCCAGGGAGGGAGAGCATGCACAGATATGCAGTCCTGTCAAGTGGAGGTCACTGCCTGAATGAGACAGATGACCTTCCAGTGGAGGGACTCTTCTGGTCTGAGGTGACTCCTCAGGGAGGGAATGAAGGCAGTGAGCACCCTCAACTGCTCCCTTCCCCTGCTGTGACCCACTGTGTGGGTCCATGGGCACAGCCATCAGGAGGCAGGTATGCACAGGTGCACAGCTGCCATCTGTGTGAGTCATCAGTCACACAGAGCTAGAGACAACACAGATCTGGAGGAGCACATGAAAGACATCTGGACCTAGGTACAAAATAGTACGTGGAAAGATTCTAGTAGCTGCAGTTGTTAGGTAAGTGTAGATTGTAGGATTGGGGTATTGGCTATTTTATGATTCTGTGGCTCC
Source organism: Sciurus vulgaris (assembly GCF_902686455.1). Lineage (NCBI taxonomy): Eukaryota > Metazoa > Chordata > Mammalia > Rodentia > Sciuridae > Sciurus > Sciurus vulgaris. Next base: position 11,160,321 of record NC_136469.1, read on the forward strand.
AAATTGTCTGGCATTACACATACCCATAACACAGCAGAGTGCAGGAAAGTTTATTAAAGTATTACTCTTTGTCAGGCTCTGCTACAGGTTGGAGTGTCTAAGAATTAAAGAAAGTAGTGTAAAAATAAATTGGTTTTAAGTTTTTGCCTGTTACAAGGTACAAATTTTGTATGAATTTATTATAAATCCAAATGAGATTTTTTTTGTTTGTTTTTGGTCAGTGTTTGGAGAAGCTAATGAGAAAGTACTTCATTTTTTAAAAATGTTTCTTTTGGGCTCACTGAACTGCCATAGAGGAGAGTGGCTCTTCTTTGCCCAGGCAAGACTGACAGGTAAAAATGACCCCTTTAAGGAGCACTGCAAGATCCCTGCTATTTCCAGCTCTTTCTGGGAATCCTCTTTTCATTGCACATCGACTTGGCTCAACATTCCAACACACCCTGAGAAAAGATATTTGGCCTCAGAGTTGGTAGCATATGGAAATCAGTTATCTCAGTCATAGGTGCAGTTCTTAATAAATCATGGAATCTGTCACTGGGATTATTGATTATCCTGAGTACTTGCTAAGAAAAATCCTATGAGCTGATTGTATCACCTTATTTTTTCATAAAATGATTTTGTTTATGAAAACTTCATTTCATCACATAGGATACAAAATACTATGTACGATATTAAAGGGAGCATGGAAAATAAATGTCATATTTTTTCATTTTAAATGAGAAGAAGCAAATAACCATACTAGTATGTTCTACAGAGTGCTTTAAACACTGTTGTTTAATCTTATCAGTCATCAAGTCATCAAGAGAAGGTTCTTATTTATTTACTTGCCTATTTACTCAATTACTACTAATGAGAATATCTGCTTGTTGGCGAAGGTCCTATAAGAAGAATTTATGGTCAACCATTGTTTTCAGACACATGGCCACCATGATGTTAGCTGTTACTATTCTCCTGTGCAGACGTGAGGACTGAAGGGTACAGAGATGAAGTTGATGGTTTCCCCATTAACTGGCTAGAAGGAGGTGGATCGAGACCTGCACAGGCCTCCCGACCCACGCTTTGGCTTTTCCCCACACGGTCATGGGCTTGCTGTTTGTTTTCTTGGTTTTTTCCTTCTGTGTTTTGTTGATGTCATTCCTGGAGAAGTTTCTGTTAATCTCCTGCATCTTGACTGTCTCCATCACCCACCACAGTTCTGTCAAGTGACCCTCCTCACTCTCCACTATTCCCCTGAGGTCAGCTTTTGCAAGGTCTCTGACCATCTGGGTTTCCTGGGAGCGTCAGCACGGGTTGGTGACCGCAGGCACCATCTCTACCACTATCCTCCCTTACCTCTGGTGACATTCACCCCTGTCCTGTTATATTTTCATTAACTCTTGTCAATTCTGATTCATTTTCCTTTGAATTATACAACTTTTCTTATGCTTAATTTTCTTTGTCTCTTTTCTCGATTTACTCCCTTTTAAAATGGATTTAAGAAACATATTTCTGTTCAACTCCCAGACTGTTATTTACCAGACATGTGCACTTTATAATGCTGTCGAATGTTTCTTATCTTTGTTTTCTTATGGAAACCAAAATAAAATAACAATACCTACCTGTATCAGTCTGGGTCCAAACAGGAGATAACTGTACAGTATTTTAAACAGAACTTTTAATATAAAGTATTACTAAACTATGATACCAGGATAATTATATAAGGAAAATGTGGGTGCAATCCTAGCACAGATGAGGAGTACCCAAATTAGGATACACTAGAAAGAGACTGAGGCCTCACTGGAGAACACAGTAGAGGACAGTCCAAAGGTAGAGTCACGTTCTTCTGGTTAAATGGGGCAGTAGCTCTTTCTATGGTCATTGCACAAACAGCAATCACGCTCGCACAGGTAAGACCTGCATTCAGGAGGACTTCGCTTCCTGCAAACGGACCTGGACCTGGAGTTCAGGTAGGCTGCAGGACTCCTGCAGGCACCTTCGGATCAGATGGAGAGTCTGGAGACTGTGCAGGCAGCATGTTCAGAGCAGCGGGGGCTGTGGACCTGTCCCTCACATTGTGTAAAATTGGTTGAAACTGAATTAGGTACTTTTCATTCCTTCATTATTTTCTCCTCCATTTCTTTATCCCTAACAGCTAGCAGAGTGCATGCAAACCAATGGGTGCTGACTGAAATTTCGCTGAATGAGCAATTGAAGGACTGAATCAGTTCTTTTGATTTTTCTAGCACCACACGCTTCTTAAAATGTGGCTCCTGTTATTTTAACATCTTTAAATAAAAAGGTGCACAGTTCATCTCTTTTCTTCTGCCCATTTCCTCTACCCACCTACTAATGCTGACACTTTTAAAAACTTGTCAAAGATTTTCTTTTTACTTTATATCCTAATTTTGAACAGGAAATATTGTGTAAGAAACATCACACTTCCTTATTTTATCCTCAAATATTTTCAATGCATATACTTTCTATTTTTTAGAATAGCATGGATAGCTCATCAATTTAGTATGGATACAGAGGAGATGAAATTTTGTATGACGGGGAGAAAATGTTCTAGGATCTTGCATTTTAAAAATATTAGCATATTTTTATTTCTGTGAGTTCAAATTTATTTTGTTATTCTCTGACTAATTAGTTCTGCAGTAGACACATGACTGGAGAACTAACTGAGAAAAGGAATAAAGTGTTGTCACACAAAATCCTAGACAGAATATTTTCTTATTATTTGATTCAAATAAATAGCAGATTTATTTTCCTTCTTATTTTTTTAGGTGACAATCTTGGAATGAACTTACAAGTTCAGAGATAATGTGTACGATCACAAACATCAACAGAAGTACCTTTTCACCTTTTCCCAACCACAACCTGTGCCGATCTCATTTTCTCTTTTCTCAAGCCATCTTATGAATCAAATCATATTTTTCATATATCTCAAGCATATCTTTATGCAGTTATTAATCAGTTGTTTTTTGTACACATTTTCTCTCATAGTTTCATTCAGGGTCTTCTTAAGAACTTTAGGATATTTATTTGGCTCACCAAATAAATATTCATATAACTGTATTATTGCAAATTCCTAAATAAAGTGAAAATCTAAAATTGATATGTATGTCATAAGGTGATCAGAAAAACAATAAGAAAAAATGAAAAAAAATAATCCAGATGTCTTGTGCCTGAGTAAAAGTAGAGAAAGTAAACAAATCATTAAGTTGCTGTGCTAGAGGAGTGAAACATAAGTCCAGAGATGGGATTGTTATCACTACAAAGAGACATTGTTTAGATTTCACCTCACATCCCTTCTATAAAACTGATCACCAAAGACCGGTAATTACCCTTGAGGGCCCTTTGGTGAGAATTGAATTTTCATTCAATAAGTCTGACACTGGGTCTGGAGGTAGGAAGTCAAGCTAGTTGTTTGCAAATTAAATTATGAGGATGAGATAAAGATACTGGGACCATTTGGAGAGATGGTGAGGATAACAGCTGTTTATTTCTCCCCTTGTGACTTGTTGGATTGACTGAAGGGATGTAAAAATGCAAGAAAAATTTTAAATTTGTGCTTGGCTTTTTTTTTTTTTGCCAAAAAAAAATGATATGAGCATTTTCAGCAACAGGTACAATCTTCACTAAAACAAATATACATATATAGTAAAAACATCACTTGATACCTGGTCCAAATCATTTCTGAAAATATTCAATCTATATATAGGTATTCTATAATCAAAGAAAAACAGCTCATTATTTCATCAATCATATTAATAATGTGAGTTTTATTCAACAAATTGAGTACTTCCATTTATACAAATGGATATATATGTGAATGATATATAAGTATAAGTTTTTGTATTTGCATTCTGTTCAAAATGACATGCATTTAAACTGTGGAGTGAAATTTTCTTCTGCTCTCAACTAGCATCGAATATGACATTAGTTATTTGAGGGTATGTTAGTAAATATGATGTTTATCCAACCAATCACTAATCACTGTAGGCCTACAGACAAAAGCAATTTTTACTGAAGGGGCCATTGATAGGTGGAGTCAGAAAAGCCATTTCTGGTGCTGTTGTGTTTTGGTATTACTAAATTAGCTTAACACAGCTGGGGGGGACTTCTGAACCCTGAAAGTCGTACCACATGACTCTTCTGGTAACTCATTTTATGGGCTACTTACAGAAGCGGCAGGATCTGTGACCATTTAAATATATAAACCCAACAGAGTGGACTAGCTTTGGAATGTGATATATTTTAATGCATATGTTCAGGTCATCAAATTGGGAAAATGTTTTGAAGTTCTTATGTGAAAGAATGAAATGCACACAGACCATGTGTATTCAGAAATTAAACCTTTTGAGTAAAATGCGAACATCTTCAGAGGAGATCCCTCTTGATTGATCCACCTGTTGGCAGTTTCTCCGGATGCTCTTTCTACTGCCAATCCTGGCTGACTCTGACACCTGTCCTGGCCCCTCTGCACTCACACCCAGTCAGTCACTCTTGATACCCTTCCTTCTCTGCCCTGTGTCAGCTCATTCTCTTCTCAGCTAAGGCATTCACCTTGCTTACCTATGGCTTTAATTTTTCTATATGACAAGCAAAACCCGAAGCCAAGACACCAAAGAAAAGCAACCACACATTTCTTCTTTTGACCTTTGTGCACTTTCTATACTAATCAGTTGTATGAGACCTCTTGAGGACATTATATTTAATGGACAGTTTTCCCCATGACCTTTGAACTCACTCCCGTCTGATTTTCTTTCTGTGGTAGGCAGGTAAATGTGTAACAACCAGCTTTCTGGAAAGCAAGCTCAGATTTGAATTGTTTTCTGAGATTTCTGGTACATACATTCTCCCACTAAGGCCAATTTCAAAGTCGTCAGGGTCCATTTCAAGCTATCCAATGTCCTGACTGGAGGCAATGAGCTGGGCTGGCTCCTCTACAATGCTTTCCACCAGGAGCCCTTCCAGCAGCCCAGGTGTCGCCCCTCCCTGAAATGACTCTCTTGCATCCACTACAACAGTGGGCTCTACTTCTTTTGCACTGGATTCCTTGCAAGACCCAAAATAGCTCTGGGAAGATAATTAATGAGCTCAAGTTGTTAAATCCAATATTTCATATTTGGCATCTACTTGTTCCATTTAAAAGCAGTATTTTTCACATAGTTGAATTCATCTTAGTCCTTTAAATGATCTCTTCAATTCCTTCTTGGACTCTCCACTTTCTTCATGGTCTCCCTACCTCATTGGTTATTCTTCCTCTGTCTTTCTTTTTTTTTTTTTTTTTACTGGATTTTCTTTTCTTTCTTTTCTTAAGGCTTTTAGTGCTAGAATATTCCATGCTAGAATTTGACATCTTCTCAAGACTTTGCATGTTCACATCATCTCCAATGATGCAAAATAAATAAATGAATAAAAACAAATTAGTTCTTTGTATATTTGGATAGCTGTTCTTTGTGAGATGTGTCTTTCGCAAATATTTTCTCCAAGTCAGCAACTTGTCTTTTCATTCTCTTGCCAATGTCTTTTGCCTATTGGAAATTTTCATCTTAACAAAATCCAGCTCTTCCACTGTTTGATGAGTCATGTCTGATTTTGTGTCTAGAAGGTCATGTTTATTTCCAAGATCATCTAGAATTTCTACTATGATATTTTCTAGGAATTTTAGTTTTGCATTTTACATTTAGTTCTCCGATCCTTCTTAATTTTTTAATGGTGTAAAGGTCTGTGTCTAGAGTCATCTTTTTTTCTTTGTTTTTCAAAAGTGAATGTTCAGTTGTTTTAGCCACATTTGTGGGAAAACTCTTTGCTCTAACCAATGGGATTTTCATAATTAGCTTCATTCTCTTTACTTGCCCAGAAGACTGAGGCTTGAAAGAATCTGTAAACATTTATATGATTCTATAAAACAGTAGAAATAAAATTGCCTCCTTTATTTTAGTCCTTGTGTTCTGGTAGCCCCAAATTGGCAATTATGTGTATGAAGAAAGCCTTCAGTATCACCTGAAAATCGATCTTTAAAGGCGGAAAACTTCAGGCCATTAGACATCACAGAAGAGAGTCAGGTAAAATCTCTTTTCTTTATGAGTGTTACTTAGTTCTATGAAACCCAGTTCTCATCAGGGGCCTGGTGAGGTTGCTCAGGGAGAGCACCTGTGCTTACCTTGGAAAGTAAAAAACTCTGCTGATAAATAACACATTTCTTTGCTATGTCTTCAATATATATATATATATATATATTTTTTTTTTTTTTTCCTTTTTGGGGGTTGGCATGGAACATGTCTAGTGTCTTCTTTCATTCAGGCCATTTTCTTGATGACAACACTAACAAGGTTAACATGGACGAGGGTAAGGGAGCTATTTTTTAAACAACTGGAATAGTGCAGTGAAAAAAATAATTGGCCCCTTTTATAATTCATTTTTCAATTTTCTTTTACAAATCATGTTTTTTAAATGATCAAAAGTATGTTATTATATTAAAAGTGGAGTTCCTAAGTCTGGAATCCACCATGTTCTAACTGTGACTTCCGCAGCTCTGTCCAAGTTATGATTGCTTTCAGAAACCCTATCTTTCTGCCCTGTGAGGGTTCCTCAATGAATTGCTGATACCTGAGCAGGCAGTTGCAAAGCCTCTGAAAAGGCAGTTACCGGTTTCTCATGAGATATCTCAGTTACCACTGTAGGGACAAGAAAATGATTAAAAAGTTGTCCCATTACATGACAGACCCCCATGTGTATGTGTCCATGTATGCATGACACCCAGCGCAACTGAGGATAGCGGTAGCCACCACTATTAACTCGTTTGTTTAGACATCAGTCCTGATAAAACATAAGCTGTCAAAGTTCTGCAGGTGAGCACAGCCTTGGAGGCCTGGTCTTCACCAGGCACATTCTCAACACTAGGTGAGAGAACCTGCTGATACGTGGTCTTCAGGAGGTGCCTCCTCTGCCGCCAGTTCAGTTGTCTTCCCTCACAGGAACTCCATTTGCAGCACAGAAGATGGCGGCTTTTACATTCCACAGCAAGCCTTTTCCAGTTGATGCATGGGACAATCAGGAGAAAACAAAAACACCTCTTCTTCAGTCAGTGGCTATATCTGTATGGCAACTGCATAACAAATGGCAGATGGAGAAACCTGGCCCCAAACACCAGCAGCCTGCATTGCTCTACCCTCAAATAAAGGGGAGACATTTTTAAGCAAACTGCAGAGCAGGTAGCCTGGGTGCTTATCAGGAAGAGCAATGATTGGACCCAGGAAGTTATTGGTATACATAATACACTGGGTCCCCCCACCTGGGAGTACCTCAGTTGGTCAATTGGATCCATTTGCTGGTGCTTCCTAACTCAGAGTGGTCCCCTTCTAGGCATTTCTGAGTCTATTATTCTAGAAATTACTGCACATTTTAGAGTCTATTTTCACAATCCCTCTGGTCCCACCTGGCTTCTTGGAATTCTGATAATGGTTTCCTTTTTCTTTTTCCCTTTATATGTTGACCAATGTAGCAATTACTTTCTTTAGTCAGAGTTCTCCAAGAGTAGCTAGCTCCAAGGGGTCTTCAAGTTTTTTATTTTTCTTTACTTTTTTTTTATATTGTTCTATTTTTTCCCCCCAATCTGAGTGACTGCAGCTAGTATTTGAATAATCTTAAATCTTGGCATCTTAGTACCTTGTTTTTTGAATTCTTGTTCTTGGATTTAACAGGAAACCAGAGAGCAACACAAAGGTTGCTAAACTAGAATGAGTTTTTGATTTCTCTCTGTGTCCACGCCAGTGAATTTTTAGAAAACGTAAGCACACCTTGATGGAAATAAACCAGGAGACACCTGTCTTCTGGTTATACCACTGCAACATCTCCAAGTTCACCGGCAGTGGAAAGGCTGTAGGTGTGGCCATTAGAAGCCTCTCTCCTGGCTGTCTTCATGGGTCTTGGCACCCTTAGTTTTCCCGCAGTTGTGAGAATCGCTTCCTTTGCCTGAGTTCATTTGGGGTAAGAAGGGATAAAGACCCAGGAGGTAAGCCAAGGGAACAAAGATGTCAGTTCACAAAGGAGGGCTCTGTAAAGGCTGAGGCATGTCTGGTTGTTATATTTTTTCTTCCTTTTTTTTTTTTTTTTTTTCCATTATTTGAAATCTTTCTCTCTCTCTCTCTCTTTTTTTTTTTTTTCTATCCAAACCATTTTTTTTTCCTTTTGAATGATATCCATAAATAACAGTAATTTATTTGTTTGGGATGAGACCTACCTCAGAGCCTTAGCAAATATGTAGATTAATTCCTATCAGAAGAACCACCTTAGGTCCTGGCAAGACTTGACTCTCATGGAGTCATTACAAATGTGATGGAGAGCTGGGAGAATTTTAAGAGGAAGACCTGAAGTCACATTCCTGATTCCTCATCGTTTCCAGCCGTATGGTGACCCTGATGGGATTGTGGAGCTTGCATTACCCTGACTTACTCAACCAGTCTGAATTTGTTAAGAATTTTTTAAAAAAATTAATTAATATGATTCTCATACATGTTAATGGCATAGTGTGATATTTTGATGCATGCATGCAGTGTGCACTGATCAAATCAGGGTAATAAGCATTTCCTTCACTTTGTCACTCTTGTGAGGAAGGAGAAATTGACAATGGGAGGTTGGGTTAAGTGTACCAAAAGACAGGGAGGAGGAAGTTCTAGTGCCTGCTGCACTATGAGATCCTACAGTTCACAAGAACCCATTACACATTTAATGAAAATCTAAGACAGTAAAATTTGAATTTGGAAATTGTTGTCCACTGAACTAGTTATTCAAAAGGAGTGGAGAGCTAAAAGGGAGACATTTTACAATGGAAAGTCCCTTAACTGAAAAAGAGACAACCACTCTAGTGACCCACCCATTCAGGACATTCCGATCCCAGCATCCTGTCTCAAACTCTTCTTCTCCTCCAAGGTGGAAGAGAAAGAAAACACTTTCATTATAGAGTAATTGCAAGACCAGAAAGCCATCTGCATCTCTGGCAAGCCACTAAGAGATAACAAAGACAGAAGGAATCTCACCTTTTAATATAGCTGAGCTCATATGCATTCTCAAGATAAACAATAATTAGTGCTCAAGTGAGAGGACTTGACAGCAACATTTGTCACATATAGTTCATTCTAAATTCTCTTCAGTAATTGGGGTGACCATCTGTGTTAGCTAATTGACTTTATTCAAAGAAAAAATAAACTTCTATCTTTAAGGCAAGAGGTAGTTTTATAACTTGGGGTGAGCAACTCTGAACTTAGCTTCCTATATTCTCACACAAACTGGGATACAGGACCATTATTTTCCTTGATGATTACATTTCAAAGAGATGGTTCCCAGGTCTTTAAAAAAGGCAATCTTAAGTCATGAAGTTGACAAGAGGATTATGTAGCTTTTGGCATGATTAATGTATATTTCAGAGAGAGAAAGAATATAGAAATGTTCTAATAAAATGGTGGAGGCAAGATATCTCTTTATTTTTGACAGGAAAAATTAAACATCTTATTTTTAATTTGTATTTGCCTTTACAAATCTCAAAACTAACATGTTCTCATCTATCATCTTTCCCAAATCTACACCATCTACAGTTTTCCAACCTTCAGCTCATGGCAATTTCCTGTTTTTCTACATCAGACTTAAAATTATTTGCAATGCCCTTCTTTCTCATTAGACTTTGCTTTAAAAATATATCCTAGCTGTGAATGGTGGTGCACACCTATAATCCCAGCTACCTGGGAGGGTGAGACGGGAGGATCTTGAGTTTGAGATCAGCCCAGGCAACTAGGTGAGACCCTGCCTTCAAAGAACAGAAAAAGAATTATACAAAGAAAAAAGAAATATCCAGAATCTGACCACTTAACACCTCCACTGATAACTCCTGGTCTAAGCCACGTTCATCTGTCATTGAAGTCTCCATTTCCAATCCTGGTTCCAACTTTGCCTCCCTCCCCCAATCTGCATGTACATATGATTTTTAATACACCACCCAAGATCATCCTTACAGGTTAAAAATCAGCAGCTTCCCTGAATCATCCATGCAGCAGATCTACCACTGAAAGTGGCACCCCAAACGTGCCCTTGCACTTCTGACTTCTCTACCAGGCATGCTGCTGCAGACGCATTCTGATGCCCTGGCTCCTTTCACCTGTCAGTCACTCCTGAGCCTTAACATCAGCCACAGCTTTTACTGCGGTCTGGAATGTTCACCTCCAAAATATCTGCAATTCTCCATTCCTTCCTCACGTGCTTTAGCAGTGAGCATTTCTTTGACCACCCTATTTGCAAATACAAACTCCTCCTGCACACACATTCCTATCTTCTTAGATTTTTCTTTCTTGTAGTATTTATTTTCTTCTACTATAACTTATTTAAATTTCCTGTGTTCTGTCTCTCCCTACTAAAAATGTTAACTCCTTCAGGGCAGGAATAGTTGCATATTTTGTCCACTAACTGTATTTTCAGCTGTGTGCACAGTGCCCAAATCCAAATGGCATTCAAGATAATTCAAGATATAGATTATCAAGAGAATAAATGAGTAAGACGTAATAGGGATGACTTATTGTGCAAGTACCCTGTATGACTTACAGACACTATTTTCCTTTCAAATCCATAGCAACACTAGGAGAATATTTTAAATTTAATATCATAGTAAGCATTATTCCTGATACTCTAGAACATGCACTTGTGTGTATGTGTATGTGTATGTGCATACACTCCTGTGAGATACAGAGAATTGAACTCAGGACTCCATACATGCTAGGCAAGCACTCTGCTACTGAGTTACGTGCACAACCAAAAAAGGCATCTTCTGAATTTGCTGTCTAAAGTCATTTTATTTCTAAGTCCACACACAGAAATTCCCCAACAGTTTAACCCTGGATAAACTAAACTCCTATATTACCATCTTCACAGCATGACTTTGCCTGTCTTTCTCTGTGTCCCCCTGATGCAAAGTTGGCTATTTCACTCCTTTTCTCTCCTCCAGCATTTTAAGATATGTCTGTAATTTTGTCAAGTAAATTATATTACCGTTAAGCTCATTCTTGCTATTAGAACATGAAAAGCTTCATAAACATAAGTACAGCTTTCCTATCTTTGCATTTCTAAATGTTCGTTGAACCAATGAAGTCAGGAACATTCACTGATAAACCTAACTTGTAAAGTGAAGTCTTCCACTATGCTACTACAATTTTTTGATCTTGAGTAGATATCATCTGTAGTAGAATATCACAGAACATTTATTAAGCCTCATAAGTTCCTTTTCTTAAAAGGCAAATTAATTTGTCTAAATTTTAACAAAAATTGTAGCTATAAAAGACTCTTAAAAGAAAGTAAGAAGTATTTAAACAGTTTTAAAAGACTCTGGTAGTTTGGTATTTTTATAAAACTCAATATTCAAAATAATTAATGTCATCATGAACTAAATTCTCAATTGGCATTGTGTGTGGTTTACTCATATTTCTTTTGCACTGAAGATTTCATCACATAGGCAAGATTAATGATTAAATGGAACTATGAGAATGGTACAGTTGTGGATAAATTTGATTAAGTAACGGGAATAGCATCATTGTCTAAAAATGATTCCATTTTCTTAGCAAATTCTGAATCCCTGTGGGATTCAAAGACAGAAGGTAGGTTACAGAGATACAAAGATTTTAGCATGCAAGTTTCACAGTGTAAATGGATTTATCCATTTAGAAAATATACACTTTTTTAAAAAACATATTTGCTGATGAGTATAAAGACATAGTAAAAGCTACTTTAGCAGTTCAGTAATGGTACATTCATATATATTTGATTGTGCCTGGAATTATTATAAAATAATTTCTACCTAGTAATTCAGTGTCTTTGTATGTACACCAACAATGTGACAGATATTTCACCATGCATAAAAATGCTTATAATTAAAATCAATAAAACATAAAATTATCTATTTTATTTAGATTTAAATATCATAATAATTATATGTAAGTTAAGCTGGGCACAGGGGTGCAGGTCTGTAATCTCAGTTACTTGGGAGAATGAAACAAAAGGATTTCAAGTCCATGATTGGTCTAACCAACTTAGAGAGATGCTGTCCCAAAATATACAATTAAAAGTGTTGGAAAAAAAGTCAGTGCTAAGGTGTCAAATACAAATAATAATTAATAATAATAAAAAATTTTAAAAGAGGTAAAAATCACTGGAGCAGGGAATTTCGTAGTATAAAATCTATATTATAAGAATCATTGAACCTACAGCCAAAATCACACAATATACACACGAATAATAAGGTATGAGTTAAAATAAAATGGAGTAATTCTTAGCACACAGAAAAACACATTACACTAAGAATGAGTCTTTTATTGTGTTTTAAACATCATTAAATTTTGTAATCTGCATATCAGCAAAGAAAAAATCTAGAGCAAATGCCAAGCAGGATCACTAAACTGAACACTGCTTCAGCAAATTAAACTTTTCACACTAGCACAGTCTCTTTCCATTCATTCATCACTGAGTACTAATTTTACAAATTAACCTGAGGTACTACAGAATATGGATTATCTCAATTACAGAAATGTGGTGTCCATTATCATTCCATTATTATTCTATTCTACTTATACCCATGTTAATAAGTCTCAAGAATAGTTTTGACTCATAATTCACTAGAAATTTCTCCACCAGGAGCCCACTTGTTAAGCATAATTATTCAAGATTCACGTTTTTCATTATACTTACATATAATTCCAAAGACTGAAATTCTTATTACTTGAAAATGAGAGACAATATAGAGTAAGAGAAAATAAAAAAATGGGTGAATGCAAGATATGCAATCATGACTTTTAGTAACCCCACGCTGGAAGAGTTTACACAGGAGCACCTTGGACTTAGAGCAATCTTCTGCCGACCATCACTGCTTCACCTACTAGCCAGGGAAACCTTCCGAACCTCACTTACCTGAGGGTAAGTAAGGACAAGTGGAATTTCTACGGTTATCAGAAAGAGAAAATAAGTGAATTTATGTAAAATACCTAGTTAAATTATATTTACATAGATTGTGTTCAATAAGGATTTTGAAGCAGCCTCACAAAATGTTTACATGCAAATCCTAAGTAGTAGCATTTGTAAGTGGCAGTGCATACAAGTCAAGGGCACAACTCTGAAATCTCAATAATCTAAGTTTCTTCTTATCTCCTCAACCATTTGCTCATAAAAGTCATTCCCATTGTCTCAGATACCATTGGACAATGCTAGTCATCAATAATATTGAGATCAGTTCCTCAGACTAGCACTCAATCACCAAGCTGACACTGAACTTCTCTTCCTGATCTCCAATCTTTTGACCTGACTGTTCCAAAACAAAGAAAACTTTTGTCCAAGATTTCACCTTTCACATGCTGTTTCATTTCTTGATATATATCACCTCCCTGATTATTTATGTGAATGAGTATCCTTTTCAGATACCTCCTTTCTGTTATTCTCACTAATACCCACATTATATTTCAATCTAATCTGTTATATTTTGCTTGGAACTATCGTATGAGTCTCCCTTGCATTAGAGCAATTTGTTTTTATTTAATTCCAATTATTGGATTAGAGTTTCCTTGTATAGCAGTCGCATATCTTACTAATCTTCTTGTTTTATGCATTGCAAAGCAGGATGTTGTACACACCACAGTTAATTGAGACTATTTTCTAATATGAACACAGACCATGCACTCTTCTTTCACATGCACTAAAACAAACTAAAGAAGAGGACATAAAATGTAGAAAAGTCATTTGTGTTCCTCCAGAATAGGTATTATTTTATGTTACTGTATTAAAAAATTGAAATGTAAAAATGAATTTTTTAAACAAAAAAGAAAAATAATTAAGCTAAAACAAATTGATTTTGGACTTGAAGTGCTGTCAGGCCACAAGCTGGAGGCACCAAAGTGTGGTAGAAGGTAGAGATGACTTAGAGTCTGCTCTTATAATTCATGCTACCATTAACACCCCGAACACAAATGTGATATGCGATTTACAGTCACTACTTTATTCTCATGAGATGGATGTGGGAAATGGCAGGAACTACTACCAGAGGTTGTGCCTAAAGAACAAGGATAGAATTAATGCTGAAGTGAGATGCCCACTCTCTACTTATATGATGTAAAATATGTCCAATGTCATATGTGGTAGCAGCCCTAACAGTTCAGATGAACCTAAGATTAGAAAAGAGATGTCCTGGAGAAGATTGGAGGCAAACAAAATAGCAATAACTGAACAGGTTGGTAGAATGGATGTAGTGAGTGAAAATGAACCTGTAGACCTACACTGCAAAATTAAATATAACACTAAGACAAAAAGTCAGTAAGATTCACAATTAAGATATGGAAAAAAATTCTGGACGAAATTTCAGGAACACAGAACACTGAGCATGTGAAACTATTTTAATAAATTTCATATAAAAAAGAAATCACTTCAACCTTGCATCGTCTATGTGCTAATGAATATATGAGGTAGATATGTGCTTTAAATAAAAAGAAATTTTGCAGACAATGAAATGAGAAGATGCTTACTAAAGATTATAAATGACCAAATTTGATATAAACTGCATGCATGAAAGGAAAAAATTCAGAAACCAGTATTTTTAAAGTAGGAGGAAAAGAGGTTGAAGGAGAAAGAGGAAAGAGAAGTGAAGAGAAATAAAAAGAAGTGAAAATAATGAAGTAAGTTGCAAAAATAGTGACAATAAATGCTAAATGACTGATTGTAAGCCTATGCCAGGGAAAGGATTGCAAATTATATTTAAAAATTCTCCCACACACTGCTTTTAAACAATGCAACAAATATACACCTAAGTCTACACCTGCAGACAAGTGGACACTGGAGCAATCACCAGGAGGAACCAGGCAAATGCTAACTAAAAGAAATACACACACAAGTTCAGTTTAACAAAACCTGGCATGAAGGATAAGAAGGGAGTGAGAATAACAAATAGGAAATTCACAAAGGAGATGTAATAATAATAAGAACATATGAACTTAACAATACAACATGAAAACATATGGTTCAAAATTTAACATTGTTAAAAACAAAGTTAACAACTTCACAATCTTAGTAGATCACTTAAGCTAAAAACTGGCAGACAGATCAAACGAACCAAGTTATTTGAAAGAATGGAAAATTTGAAATTCCAAATTAGTCAGGGTATGTATCAAAGAGAAGGCAATATTTGAGCCAGGACTTAAAAAAGGCAGCAGAGTAAGCCAGGAGAAAGCAGCTCAGGCGGATGGAGTGGGTGGTGGGCAGGTGCTAGGGAAGGCCCCCTGCTGGTGAGCACTAGGAACAGCAAGCAGCTGGAGTGGCTGGAGAACAGGGAGCCAGGCAGGGGTGGACGGAAGGCAGGTTTTGACATCTGATTGGACTGGAATCAGGAGACATAGGAGGAGAATTAGAGAAAATGCCTATAGACAACTCCATCCAGTTATTTTTTTTTTATGAAGAGGAGCAAATGAGAGAACAGAAAATCCAAGGAAAAGTATTATTTGTCCTTTCGTTTTTTAGATCTAGGATCCAGCAACGTGTTTGCTTTGAGCAGTGGAGGATGGGTTGGAATGTCCCAGTAAAGGAAGCAACCTCAGGTCAGAACTTGATCTGCAAATTCTCACTGGCATTAGCAGAAAGAAATACATTTAACCACATGGTCAGAGACAGGCTGGGGTACCAGGATAAATAACAGAATCCAAGAGAAATCCAATGCATATTCTATTGTTCATTGAATCTGTACAAATGCTATATAAATTGCTGACTAGCTGGTCTGGTTGTCACCTGTCCTGTCTTGGCCCTGGCCCAGTACTACATCAATCACCCCAGCACAGGATATTAATTGCTACTTAGTATACTTCTTTGGATTTTGACAAAGGTCGATACCACGGATCCAGGAGCACTCAGGATCAGGCAGAGTTCACTGAGATTATTAATAAACTAAGTGTACACTTGAGCCTAGCTAAGACTACCTGATTTTTGTTCAGAGCTGCTAACTTATGATGTGATTCGTTATGCACCATTGTTGTGACAAGACACAACTGATACATCTGGAGTGCTGAGAAGCTAAGTAGTTCAATAGTATGGTAGGCTTCTATATGAACTCTGTATGCGGTACTTTTTTCTATTTACACAATGTATTTCCCCTTTCATAATAGAGAGGGTACACTGTACTAGGCAGTCTGGCTGTCTGTGGAATTTCACCTTATTTTTCTGGTCTGGTCACTGCTTCTAGAAGATCAATCACTTGATGGTGCAGATAGTCATTGGAAAGGAAATGCTTGTTTATTGACTTCATGTATAATCTCTTCTATGGAGACAATGGGATCCTTAAGCTATTTGTTCTTTGAATTAGTGGAACAAAGAAGAAAAAAATAATGAAAAACATTTAATCTACCAAATATTTTAAAAAGTATAAAAAATGAACTCTTATAGCAATGTAATCCAAAGCATGAGTAGGAGAGATTTTCTGGGGTGTGTTTTGAGAACATTGATTAAAATAATCAGTAACCTGTCTTGACTTCTTTTTGAAACTGACTGTCAGGGAAATGATTTTAGCTAGTCAAAAGCCCATTGCTCTTTCAAGGATGCTGGGAGAAAACATGAGACTCCTAGATAAGAGACAAAAGACTTTATTTTACTCATTTGTTACTCAATTTTTTTATGCAAACAACACAGACATAGTATTTGCTTCGATTGCCCTATGCCAAGTTACACAGGGGTGATGGGAAGGAGTACAGATCATTATCGCCCATGCTGTGTATTTGTAGTAGCAGAGAGACACTGATTGTGGGTAATCCACTGCTTTCACAGCAAGCAGTAAGGAAGCCCACTCTTGGTCCAAGAGGGAGACATTACCTCCTATCTTAAGGTTGTCTGATGAAGATACAACCTTAGAAATGCCCCACGTAGAGTTGCCAGAGTTTGAATCTTTAACCTACCCAGAAAAGATATGAAGAGTTTCTCTAGGACTATGGCATGTTTTTTAAATGTTCTAACCTACCCCTGCTTAATGGAGGGCAAACATAAATTTTCTCATAGTGACGCATCTTGACCCATTCTGATTATCTGAACAAGCATGTAAGTCAGCTTTCTATTGTTGTAACAGAATGTCTGAGATAAATAACTCATAAAGAGGAAAAGATTATCTTGATTCGCACTTGATTCACACTTTTGGAGGGTACAGCTCATGGTCAGTTGGTTACATTGCTGTTGTACTTGTGGCAAGGCTGTCAGTGTGGTGGGGACATTAGGTGGTGCAAAAGTGTTCACCTCAGGAAAGCCAGAAAGCAAAGAGAGAGAGAAAGAGAGAGGAACTGAGCAGCATCTCACTCCCAATGATCTAGTACCTTGTAATAGACCCCTCCCCCTAGGGGTGGTTTCCATCACCTTCCTAAAGCACCACACTGAGGAGCTTAGCACATAGGTCTTTGAAACACATTTCAGATCCAAACCATAGCACAGAGGCTGGGATCGAATCTGTTCAGTTTGTTTCATGCCCCCATTAATCATCATATTACAGCCTCAAACTTTTAATAGAATTCCAGAAAAAATAACTTGAGATTTTATCTGTAGTGACATCAACAGTGTTCCTCAGGTTCCTAGACTCAGACAACTATGAAAATGAACTAGAATGACTGTATCTTATTTCAGGTGTACAAAGTGTAATCTAAGACCAGTCTGGTGGCCATTATTACTCAAAGAGGGGAACTGAGATTGATCAGCTGATTTTTTTTTTGTCATTGATAATAATTCCAGGGGTCCAGAGATGGACCAAAAAGTCATTTCCATCCTCAGTGGGATTCATTGTGAAGCCAACTCTCCCCACATGCAAACATTTCAGCTGAAGAGACATGGTTCATTGCCACTTAGAGATTGGTCACTCAACTTTATTTGGATCACCATTATATCAGTTAATTTGGAGAGTGTTATCAAAGTGATGACCTCAACCATTATACATGGCATGATCCAGTGTCCCTTAGACAACAACAAAAGCCTATGAATTCATAGCAGTCACGTTAAAGAGAGTTGTGTTGTTGTGTTTGTGTGCATGCAGGGGAGAAGGAGAAAGGGTGATTCCATGTTCAGGAACTACCACTGAAGATGTCAGGAACATGTCCTAGACTAGGACCATCCAGTTTCCTATTTTCATTGTATGTAGCAAAGATTAAAGTTCCCACTCAAGGTCAGGCTGTTACCTATTGCCAGATTCAGGGTGACCGTGTGATAGTCCTGCTGGGCTGAGGTGCCAGATGAAGGAGATAAGGAAACACTGATTTTACCTCCTGCTCTGCTGTGTTCTCTCCCTGTGTGTCAAGGTTCTTGCTGTCTCTCAACACACTCAAAATCAATGTGTCCCATTACAGTAGATAGAAATTCACTTGTTGTCTGTTACTTCCTTTTTTTTGTTTTAATTTGAATTGGTACTGGGAATTGAACCCAGAAGGGTTTTAACACTGAGCCATCTACCCAGCCGTTTTCTATTTTTCAATATTTTTGAGTCAGGGTCTTACTAAGCTGCTTAGGGCCTCACTAGGTTGCTGTATGGATGAACTTGAGCTTGTGGTCCTTCTGCCTCAGACTCCCAAGTTGCTGGGATTACACAAGTGAGCCATAGCACCAGCTTGTTACTTCCTTTTGACACCCAGAACTTTTGTCTTGAGGTCAGGTTTGAGTGGGATAGCACTTTCATAAAATTTCCAGAGCCTCCTTATATGCCTGACCTTGGCCTGAAAGGGTCACATGCTGGGTGCTTAATAAGCAATGTACTAAACCAAGATGTCATCTTTTCATGATCTAGGACTGTGACAGTCCAATAAGAGAAGGCAGTGGTGGAACAGGCATGGGGTTTGAATGCCTACACCTTCTAACTGGCATGACAACTGGAAGATGGCCCACCATGCTGGTCCAGGGCTGCATGCCCAGGCTGGCATGGGCATTCCAAATGCCAAGGAATGGGTAAGGTGTGAGTGCAGATGTTCAGTACATCCGCATGGTTCCACATCCCTTTCCCCCTAAGAGTTCCACTTAGTGCATCCAGGAGTGAATCTTGCCAGGGATTCAGGGACATATTTGTAAATCAAGGGCCCTTGGAGCAAGCAGCTTATCTTCAGGAGGCAGAGTATAAACTAGCGTTTCCCCTACGGGTTTAACTGTCATTAAATCACATAACATTACAAACCTATGCTCTTGAATAAATCATTTCCATGGAAAGAGTGAGGCCTCTTAGATTCTTCCCTTGATAGTCATTGAGTTTTAAGTTGAAAAATGAGAATTTCAGGCTACATAATCACAATGCCCCCTTAAATGAGGCAAGAAACTCTTGTTAGCTGGTTACTAGTTATCTTTACTTTGTAAGGTTTATGTGCTGTGGCACAGATAGTTATTGCTGTTGTTCTGGGAAGTGTCATCTCTGGGTGCTCTGTCAGCAATCAAACTTTGCTCCTTCTCCCATTTTTTCTATCTTAACTTCTGTTGGACCTCAGAGAAGGAGACAGGGATCATTTCTCCATATGTAACTGTCACAGATTGGGAGAACTCACTCTGATACTCCTGGGTATTTACAGGATTCTACCCTTGAAACATCAGTAACAAGGATGCATGCAGAAGCAAAAGACTCCAGAGTGCATCCAGTCGTCGTAACCCAGGTGCAAGGTCTGGTTAGCGTCCCTTCCCCACTGAGAACTCCACCCAAATCTGATCAGATGATTTTAGGAGCTTCCTCTCTCATCCAGTCTAGGGACAAAGGTAACGTGACCCTAGAGTGCATGGGAAATAGGAAAAGGGGCGACGAGATGTAGAATGGAAAGGGGTATAGAAGGAGATTCCTTTTGCTTCCTTGGTCTCTAAGTACAAAACTAGTGCCCCCAAAAGTGAGCTGCTTCTTGCTCCATAAACTGTCCTACATCTGGGAAGCTTGGCATCCAGAGCATCCTATCTTCTCTTCGGTGGGTCTGCTTCTGTGCCTCTGCTTGGTGCACACAGCCCAGTAGAGGTGGGCAGCTCCATCTAGTAAGCACGGCTTGTATGCAGCTTTGTGTTGCAGCGACCATTTGCTTCTTGCTCACCCAAAATGACATCTGCTGCTTGGAGCTTACCCAA
This sequence comes from Sciurus vulgaris, assembly GCF_902686455.1. Taxonomy (NCBI): domain Eukaryota; kingdom Metazoa; phylum Chordata; class Mammalia; order Rodentia; family Sciuridae; genus Sciurus; species Sciurus vulgaris. The sequence goes on from NC_136469.1 coordinate 11,180,418, forward strand.
AGCATGGTGTTACGAGCAAGGACCTTACTGCTGACAGTAAGTTCTCAACCTTGAGAACTCCAGCATCTCAGTATCCATGCCTTCCAGCTTGGGCCCCATCGCCATCGCAGAGCCCCTTCCTGCTCCCATTCAAAGCAGAATAAGCAACACTCCAAGCTCAACTCATGGCGTTTTTCAATCCTACCTCTCATGTTCAGCTTCATTAGTAGGTGAGACTCCTCCTCTCACCCAGCCCACTACTGAAGCAGGAGCTTTTATTACCCAAACCCAAACCCAAGAAATGTGCTCATACCCTCAAACCTTGTTTGTAGGATCCTTGAGCAACCTCTGAAAACCATGTCTCTCTAGTATCCCACCCTCTCCATCAAAATTCTAGGGTTGAAATTTGCATTTAATCTTCTTCCAACCTAATAAGTTAATGTGCTAGCCTTTCACACTGCAAGCACAAGACAGACTTCTGGATTGTCCTTTGAGAATACAGTACAATACATGCATCGATTCCTTTTTCTGTCAACTCCCGTGAGGGTCACGTGGGCACTGTGATGTCAGCTGGACCTTGCACATTCAGTGGGTCTGCATCACAGCAGAGGAGCCTTGATCTGGGTTGCCTACCATTTCAGAACAAAGCCTGCTCTTGGCACTTAAAAGTGATATTACCTAATCCCTCAGGTTTGCTCATTACACGTACAACCCTGGAAAGTGTCCCAGTTTAAAAAACAGAACAATTAACAACAACAATGATAACATCAACAACAACAACAACAACAACAAAAAAAAAACACTGTCAAGTCTTGCAAAGTCTTGCAGTCTTAGAATGCAGATGTTCAGAGAAGCTCTGGGTTTATGGCCCATTGCCTGTCCCAACACATACTATTTCACATTTCCCGAAGAGCCACAGTGTCACTTGCTATTACTCTGGAAGTACAAGTCAAGTTGCAAACACACAAACAAATCCAAATATTGAATTAGATAATTGCACATGAGATCAATATTAGCATTAATTTTGGATATTAGAGTTGTAATAAATTTCATTTTATATACATAGATATAGGCAAATACATATATTTGTAAATATAAATGATAAAATATATTATATAAATACATACATTACATTTTTATATGAACATAAGGTTTTCTACATAGAAAAATATGCCATAAATGTTTTACTTAAATAAAAAAATTATTTAAAAAAATTTACAAGAAAAATGAAGATAGAAGAATATAACCTCGTTATCAATGGAGAGTATAAAGTCAAATCAAAATAAATGGAAAGAAATATCATCTTATAAATATTTTATTTCTTCCTAACTTAATCCTTTAATGTAGTGAAATTTTAATAAAAATCTCAACAGGATTCTCACTAGAACTTGACCTGTGCATTCTAAGGTTTACTTGGAGTTTGGAATTTGTGAGAATTGACCCTCTAGGACCCAGTGGAATTGACCTAGTCGCCTGAATATCAGAAAACATATATACGAATGTGAATTTCAGGAAATAAAAACAGGTTATTTGAAACTAAGGCCTTCCTAAGAAGAGTGACCCTTATCTCAATCTAAAGGATGAATAGGGCATTGCGTAACCTGTAAGAAGCACATACTTCTTTAGGCAAATGGTGGCCTTGAATCTGAGATTTGATATTTCCTTTTAAGGAATCTATTATTCCACGTCTTCATCCACTCCCTCTGTGAGTGTGTATCAATTCTTCAAAGTTGCTCTCTCAACAGAGTTTGATTATATGAAAAAGAGTAGATTATCAACTGCCTGGTTATCTTATGGGTTATGCGACGTCCTAGTCATCCTAGACTGACTTTTAGTTCATGCATATTTTATAGAAATCTAAGTTTCCAAATGCCCTATTTCCACTTTTCTATTCATAAGATAATGAGGAGAGCATACAATTAAAAACACATTTTTATTGATTCTTTTTATTTATATATAACATTAATGTCCATTTTGACATAATCATAAAAGCATGAAATTTGCTCTATGTCAGTTTCCATCATTTCTCACCTTCCTCTTCTCCCTCTCCCCGATCTCCCTTCTACTCTCCTGACCTTTCTGCCTTTCTGTAATTATAGTTTGTTTTTTTTTTTTGATTTGCGTCTTGGATATACCCGATGTGGAGATTCACTGTTGTATATTCATGTGTGTGCACACGTTTGGTCAGATGCATTCTGCGGTTCCTCCCTTATCGCATCCTTCCTTCCTCCCTCTCAACCTGCTTTAACTCCTCTACTGATGTTCCTTCTATTTTGATGAAATTTCCAACCCCTTTTTTCTCTTCTCTCTCTCTCTTCCTTCCTTCCTTCCTTCCCACCTGGTCCCTCATTTTGGATTTTCTTCCACGTGTCAGAGAACACATTCAACCTTTGACTTTTTGGCCCTGGCCTATTACACTTAGCATGATAGTCTCCAGTTCCATTCATTTACCTGCAAATGCCATGATTTTCTTCTTCATGGAGGAGTAATACACCACCGTGTATATATACCACAGCTCTTTATCCACTCATCTGTTGAAGGGCATCTAGGCAGTCTCCATATCTTGGCTGTTGTGAATTGAGCTGCTATACACATGGATGTGGCTGGATCCTTGTAGTTTGCTGATTTTTAATCTTTTGGATAAATACCAAGGAGAGGAATGCTGGTTGATGGTTCCCTTCCTAGTGGTTTTTTTTTTTGTTTGTTTGTTTTTTGTTTGTTTGTTTGTTTGTTTGTTTTTTAGCAATCTCTAATTTTTTGAGGAATTTCCAGAGTGGCTGCACTAATCTGCAGTCTCATAAACAACACATGAGTGTACTTTTTTCCCTGCACCCTTGTGAAAATTTATCATTATTCATACTCTTGATAATTGCCATTCTGACTGAAGTGAGTTGAAATCCAATGTAGATTAGATTTGTATTTCCCCAATTGCTAGAGATGTGGAACATTGTTTCATGTATTTGTTAACCATTTGCATTTCTTCTTTTGAGAAGTGTCAGTTTAGTTCTTTCACCTTTATTGTTGTTGTTTTGTTTTTGTTTTTTGGTGTTAAGTTTTTTGAGTTCTTTATATATTCTGGATAGGAATGCCTATCACAGGAGCAGGTAGCAAAGATCTTTGCCCATTCTGTGGGCTCTCTCTTCATGTTGTCGATTATTTCCCTTGCTGTGAAGAAGATTTTAAATTAGAAGTCATGACATTTATGGATGTCTTAAATTGTACTTCCTGCGCTTTAGGAGTCTTAAGGAAGTCAGTTCCTGAGTCGACATGCTGGCGTGTTGGACCTACATTTCCTCCAGCATGGGCACGGTTTCCTAATCGGAGGTATGCGATCCATTTTGAGTTGTCTTTTGTACAGGAGCAAAAAGGGTCAAAGTTCATTCCTCTACATATGGATTTCCAGTTTTTCCTAGTGTAATTTGTTAAAAAGGCTATCTTTTCTCCAATGTAGGTTATGGTATCTTTGTCTAGTACCAGGTAACTTTATTTATGTGGATTTTTCGGTATATACATATATATACATATATATATATATATATATACACACATATATATACACACACACATATCTGTGTATGTGAGGATTTTTCACTTGATATTAAACGTAATATTATGTAGTGTGCCAACAAAAATTAGGAAAAAGATCTACTGATATACTGATTATTATTATTATTAGAAGCTGAAATAACTATGTACGTATATGCAGCACATTTCTCCGATTCGACTTTGAATGAATATGTATATGGCAAAAATAAAATTATAAAATTATAACACTAGTTCAACCACTGAAAAATAAATTCTGTATTTATTTAGTATAAAATATTTAATGATAGTGATGAAACATTAGCAAATATTTGCATTTTAGGAAGATGAATGTCTCCTTTAAGCATTACATCCTATTACAAATTATAGAAGAAAACTGAAAGATGTGGCTATGTAAATTTATAAACTTCCACAAGATACAACAAATAAAGGATAAAAGTGATTTGAAAAAAGAAAATAAGTGCAATATATGTGACTTCCTTGTGTCAAATAACATCGTTTTATCTTATTTTAGCACATCATTGGAAAATGTCTTAAACTTCTCAGAGTACTGAGAAAGAATAATGAAAATATGATTTGTAGAGGTACACAATCAACACATATAATGAACATTTTCAAATTTAATAAAAATTATTCTTTAAAATAATAATCAAAAACAAGAAGATATTTTTTACTTTATCCCTATGAAAGTAACTTTTTTATTAAGGAATAAATAAGATCGATCACTTCTGATGAGTGTGGTTTTACAGGATTATGTTTTTAACTTATGTCATATACAATGCAAACATGTTTATGAGGGTCATTGTGCAAATACAGTGCCAAAGCTTTGATGTACATGACCAGGACACTTGTTTCCATTGTAATTTCTGCTTTCTCTTGAGTTTATTCCATCATAACCTTTCTTCAGTCTTTCTTTGCAAGAGAGAATGCCACTTTTAATATGTCTTCTAAAATCCTTTTTCATTTAAATATATATATATATTCCTTATCAAATTTTAGAAATGACAACATTAAAACACTACCTGTTAAATTGAAATATAATGCTTTATTTTTAACTTGATTTTAAATTGCCTTAAATGCTAGATACTCTTTTCTGAGTTCACTTGTATTACAATTTAGAGTTAGGGTTATTTATCTATTTTTTTTTCTTTTCCTTTTCTTTCTTTTTGCTTTTTTTTTTTTTTTTTTTTTTTTTTTTTTTGTACTGGAGATTGAACCCAGGGGCACTTAACCACTGAGTCACATCTCCAGCACTTTTTATTTTTTATTTGGAGACAGGGTCTTGCTGAGTTGCTTAGCACCTCGCTAAATTGCTGAGGCTGGCTTTGAACTCTTGCTCCTCCTGTCTCAGCCTCTCAAGTGACTGGGGTTACAGGCATGCACCACCACACCCACCTTATCTTTTTCTTTTTTATGTTTTAGATAGAACAGTTCTTTAATGTAACTAATGTGACTATAAAAATAAAAAATATTTTGTACAATAAATACTGGTTATGTTAAATTTTATGAGACAAGTGCATATGCAAATACATTAACTGAGTAGGAAAGATAAAATTTTAAAAAGATCTTCTCATGTTATGAGAGCAACTGTATTCCTTACTAGAAGGGACATCATTATTACTAATATGATGTACACATTGTGTGTGTGTGTGTGCATGCACGTGTGTGTGACTTTGTAAGTATACAGCTCTGTAGAGGCAAATTTACCATGAAGCTGATGAAGTTTCAGCTTCAGACACCCTCTCTTGCAAAGGCTCCTTTCAAGTTCCTATAGGGCATATTACATTTTCAATTTTGTATAGTTTCTCTTAACTTTTTTTCCTCCTCACCTTGGAATTATATTAACTTCAGTCCCTTCAAAACTTTGTGTAAACTCCCTGCCCTGAAGTATACATCTTATTGCCTGAAGAAATATCAGACACCAAAAAATTACACTCCTGGTTGTCTAAGAACTGAAGCAAAATCCAAGTCAAACTTCAGTTTTTGTTATGAAGACACAAGAAATATCAAAATAAATCAACTAGTTGCTCTAGTGCTGACATGCTATCCCAGCTACAGTGTGGGAGGCTGAGACAAGAGTGTGGCTTGAGTCCAGAATTCCAGGTCAGCTTGTGACACAGGGAGACACCATCTCAAAAATAATAGCACACATATTTTAGTATATATTGCATTATCTATTTAATCATTTTTTGACAATGTTAAATTAAAATAAGTAAAGAATCTACCTACAGCATATATAGTTTATACAGCATTGGAGTATTACATGCTAGGGACTCAACATACATAACTTAAAACTGAGTCATGTTCTATTGCATTGAATAATAATCAGTTTCTCCTGCTGAGGACTCTTTTTGGAGTCTTGCAATTCATCATTTACTTCCTTGTACATACCAAACCTGTTTTTTTCATCATAAATCTGATGGGCCTTAGTCAGTGTGTAAATCACTTATAGGTCAAGAAACTTTCTCATATCTAATTCCATTGCCATGATTTGAATTAAAGTCAAAACTAAGATGTAAATAATACAAGAGACACCTTCTGTTGAATCTAAATTTTTGAAAGGAGGAAACTGTTCCTCAACTAATGGATTACTTTAGAGGTATTTTCTAATAAGTATGCACTCTTCATCAAGAGACTTAGTTTTGTAAGTTGATTTCACCCTGGTCATAATAATGCTTTTCATTCTATTGGATAATTGTGAAGATTAATTAGATAGTAATAATTTGGGGAGATCCAAATGGAAAATGTTCATAAATGATAGTCTATTCTAATTATTTGGCAATGTTTCTGATATTAAAGAGTGCTGCCATTTAAGACTATCTAAATATTTCTGGGTAAATGGACAAAAATAAAGAGAAGAGACATAATGGGTAGTGGGGTTCCAGTGTGCATAAGACCTGACCATTTAGGAAGCTGTGTTAATGGATGCGAATAAAATCATTAAATATGAATTTTGGGTGGTAAAGAAAATATTAAGTGAGCTTGATACTGCAATTACGGATTTCTTTTTTAAATTATGAAAAAATAGTAACAAGGAAAATAGAAAATATTGGGACCCAAATTACTCTCCACTTGTTTTCAAGTAAAGGTAAATGAATGCCATATAAAAACCAGGTTTACTAGTTCATGTGACTACAAATAACAAAAATCTTGAAACATATGATTGAATAAAAGAAGCCAAGCAAAATAAACATTTATTTTATTTCTCATGAAATCGCTAAGATGCATTCTAAGGTTGATAAAACTCACGTCCTTCTATGCTGATATTTCATTATCTAATTTTCAAACCTGATAATCCACAATGGCAGCATCCACACTAAACCCAGTGGGTAGAAGAAGACAGAGGTGGGAACACCCATTGCCTTAGCTGCTTGGTAATAATGCTTGAAGCTTCCACAGAACACTTTGCCCCAGCGACATGCTCACATTTGTCACAAAGAAGTTTATGGAAGATATTCATTAATGCTGAGGTAATCACATGACCCTGTAGAATTGCATGAGTGTGGAGGAAAGGCCAAGGGGCAAAAGGGGTAACTTCTTAGTCCTTACCTCAGTAAGGTACGGCATTTCAACACTTAAGTATTGAAATAAATACACATTTACTATGTGTTCCCATATTGTGATCCTGTACCTATGAAAGGAGCTTCAAACTTAAACCAGAATCCCATTAAGGGATGGTTCTAATTGCAAGTCATAGAGTTAGACTGTTTTAAAGATCAATATAACTAAGCAACTATAGAGTATTCCATAAAGGTTTGCTTACTTAAAGAACCGGCACCAACAAGTAAAGATTTATATATATATATAAATATATATATATATATATATACATATATATAAATATATATATATATATATACATATATATATATAAATATATATGATTCTTCTGCTAGAATGCAGAGCCTGGAGCATCCTGAGCAAGTATTCTATCCTGAGCTAAACCCAGACCTTTGCTTTGGTTTTGAGCGATCAAATCAATAAACACATTCAGGACCTTTTAAAAAATTTTAAAATTTAAGGTATCTTGCTAAAATACTGTTGAATTATATAAGGTAAATGCCTGGAAAATATCAATTTTAGACTCATGATATGTATTCATGTATCAACACATCATTACCTGGTACCCCGTTAATATGCAAAGTTAGTGTGTTTCATATACCGATTAAAATGAAGGTAATTTATATTTAAAAACTGCAATTGTTTTATTTCTATAATTAAATCCCAAGAGGCACTGAAAAATTTCATCTAGAGCAAATATTAAGACAAGTAAAAAGATCCGTGTTTCAAAAAACATAAATATTAACTGCAGTTAATTTAAAAGGACGTGGAGGGTAAGTAATAAGTAGAAGCAGTTTAAGTCACTTAATGAGGCACAATTACATAAACAGGTTTTCCGTTGTTTTATTTTAGTGGAATTCGTACTGACTTTAGCAAAACTGCATTAGAATTTTAACACTTTTCAAACTGTTAATTGACTATGAGTCTTTGCCTCAATCTGCCTTCCATCAGAGAGCCCAGGAACCGGGGCATCTGTGACCTCGCCTACAGCCCCAGGTCCTCTGTACTTTTCTCTTTCCTCTCCCTTCCCCTTCCGTTCTCTCCCTCTCTCTCCTTCATTATAAACACTTTAACTGATCATCCATGGAGGGAAACATGTTTTTAAAACTTGTACGTCTTTCAAATTCAAAGACTTTTTATCTCTGTTAAATAAACATTTTGTTCATTCTTATCCATTTTTTTCATAAATAAATCTGGGTTTCAGGTATGTTATTTGTAGAAAGAACATAACTGAGGTATTTGACCTGAGTGGGTGAAAAACTGTGGCTTTAGCTGCATATAATTTACAGTGGGTGTCTGAAGGCCTGAGTATCAAGGACACATTCTTTTGTAGAAGCAGCAAACTTTCATTGCCTTTATAGTAACCAATTAACATTTGTGACTCTAGAATCCTCTCAAAGTATATGTGACAAAGCTCTGTAGAGTTATTTGGGCCATTCTTTCACATGAAAATGCCATCACCCTTGATTTTCCAGAATTTTCTGTATGTTTGATTATGGGGTCTTAACTAAATCCTCATGAGAATTTGTCAGAAGTCTCAAAATATCATGTCTGTCATAATCTCCTTATTACTACTTCATCATGGATAACCCTCTAAATCAGAGGGATAGCTCACCATATCTGTTCTGATACCTTCTACATTTGTATAAGAAGATGAGCTGTTTAACAAACTTCAGAAAGTTCTGAAGTTGGGTCTTAGTGTATTGATTAAATGTACCCTCAGCAGGCCTTGATATTTTAACACAGAGATTAATGTGTTTCTCTTTTGATAAATAATAACTCCAATTGTATAAAGAATTCATTCAGCAAAATATACCAAAAAGCAAAAAACTCAACTCACTTTATCGTGGGCTCCTTTGTTTTTATTTTGATATATATTTTTTTATTTTTGTTATGAAAGAGTAGGTATACATCTACTCAACAGTAGCCAGTGGGTGAAAGTTCACAGTGGTGAGAGGCAATGACACAGAATTTGCCTTTTCTCCATTCATGTGGGTACTTTCCTTTATCTGTACAAGGAGAATAGTAATATCACCTCTTGTTGTAGGTTTTATGAAAAATAAATCAGGTAAAATTACAGCCAGGGTTTAACACAGTGCCTAAGACACACAGAGGTCCGTGTGTGGATTTAACACAGTGCCTAAGACACACAGAGGTCCGTGTGTGCTTGTTGTGTTAATTGGTACTATAGATGAGGACAGTGGTGGCATCAGGGGAAGCAGTGCAAGGTCGTGACCCTGTGCAGTAAAGGCGGCAGCAGTGTGAGAATCCCTTCAGCCGGAGACTCACAACCACAAGCTAGGATCTTCCTTACAAAGTAATATTTTTCTATTTAGTTCTAGATTTTGAATATAAAAACAGGCTATGAAAACATTTTTCAATGTCATCTAATTAGTGTTAATATTTAAAGCCTGATAACTTGAGTTCGGAAGGAATGTAACATCTTAGATGACAGAAAACTGTTATGGGGAGATTGTAATAAATCACTGAGTCAATTTTGGAGCAGGAGATAGAATTTATTCACCAGCTGGTGGGCTGAGAGGCAGGCTACAGGTCTGCACTCTTGGATCCCCTCCAGGGCTTAGAGCACACCTTTTATAGTTCAAAAACACAAGTAAAGCATGTCAGGATGTTAATTATAAGCGGCTATTCATATGATTCAAAACCACAAACAAAAATCACGAAATCTAAAATCATAAAGTGAAGAGGAAGTGGGTCTAAGTGACCCTAGGTGAGTGCAAGTTAAAAGAATGGTTGCTAATGTCTAGACATTCTTTGACATTCTATGCAGTTAGGGTACATTGCGCAAGTACAGGGTATAAGAATTAAGAGTTTGTGTTGCCAAATATTTTATGCTAGGCAACTGTTGGTGGGTACAGAGGTGGGGTTTCCCCATGGAAGAAGCATTTCATATGTGACTTGGAGTCCCAGGGTAAAATGGAGTCTGTTTGGTCATTGCCCAGATAGCCTGCCATAAGAAAAACAACCTGCAAGAAATTCAACAGAATGTATACAATTTTTTGTGCACAGGAATAACTATAAGTCAATTCAACTTAAACATTTATGATACATTCTTGGTCCTGCAGACAACATTTCTAAGTAAAATTTGTTACATAGTCATTGCTTTATTTGGTAACATATGTGTTTATTCCTATAGCAACAAATTTTAAAACTAACCATTGCCATTGTAAATGACATTTCAATAATATAGGAGGCTTCACTATGTATTTATCCTGATATCAATGAGTGCCTCTATCTTTGTTATTACCTTAAATTAATTTTATTGTATTAATATATAGAATTGAATATATTTATTGGCTACCATGTGGTGTTTTAATATACGTATATACTGTGTAACATTAAATAAATTTAAACATATCTATATTCTCAAATATTTACCATTTCTATATGGTGAAAATATTCAAGCTCTCTCAATTTTTGAAATGTACAGTGCATTACCATTATCAGCAGTCACCCTACTGTGTAATAAAGAAGCAAAAATTCTTGCTTCTGTCTAACTATAGTTTAGCACCCAGTGAGCAGCCTGTCCCTATCCCTCCCTCTCTGTCTTACTGTCCTTAGCCTCTGATAGATGGTATTCCACTCTTAAGTTTTGTTAGCTCAAATTTTTTTTTATATTCAACAAATTAGTGAGATCATGCAATATTAGTTTTCGTGTGTGCCTGGGCCTGGCTTACTTCACTTAGTATAATGATCTCCATTTCCATCCATGTTGGCACAAATGATGGGATTTCATTCTTTTTTGGATAAATGGTATTCCGTCAGGCATATGTACCTCATTCTCATTATCCATTCATTCACTGAGGGGCACTTAGGTTGTTTCGTTTCTAGACTACTGTGAAGAGTAGTTTACTACTGCCCATGTTTGCATGCCCATGTTTACTACTGTAGTAAACATGGGCATGCAAATGTCTCTTTGACCTACGGATTTCATTTCCTTTGGATTTCATTTCCTTTTGGTTCCAGTGGAACTGCTGGATCACGTGGTAGTTCTATTGTTAATATTTTCCAGAAATTCCATACTGTTTACATTCCCACAAACAGTGCGCACGAGTTCCCTTTAATCCCACATTCTGGTTGGCATTTGTAAGCTCTTGTCTTTTTGATGAAAACCCTTCTTCCTGGAGGTGATATTTCCTGTGGTTCTCATTTGTACTTTACTGATAACTAGTGGTGATGAGCATGTTTCCATAAAACGGTTAGTCACTGGTCTTCTTTTGAGAAACATCATCATAGGTGCATGGCCAGTTTTTTTATTTTTCACTTATTGGTTCTTTTTAGTTATACATGACAGAAGAATCCATTTTAACATAATTGTGAAATATATCTTGTTCTAATTCAGTCCCCAGTACTTCTCTTTCTCTTCACCTCCCCTACCATCCCTCCCTTCCCTCTACTGACCTTCCTGCCATTTACCCATAGCTACTTTTTTAAAAAATTAATTTCGAATGGATGTACACAATAGTGGGATTGACTGTGGTACATTCCTTTACCAGTCATGTCATGTTGGATTCATTTGCTACTGGGTATCAGGACCTCCTTATCCATCCTGAACATTAACTTTTTGTCAGATGTACAGTTGCAAATGTATTTTTCCATTATGTCTCTTCACTCTTTTGATTATTTCCATCACCATGCAGAAATTTTTGGTTTGATATAATCCCATTTGTCCATTTTTGCTTTCATTGCCTGTACAATTGAAGTCATATTAAAAAAAAAATATATCCAGATCCATGTTCCAAAGTATCTGCCATTTTTCTTCTGGTAGTTTCATACTCTCAGGTCTTGTATTTAAGGATGTGATCCAAGTGATTCATTTAAAAATATTCTTTGAAACCTCCCTCTTTCATACTTTAGTATAATGCTGTAAAATAGCAAACAAAATGTTACCATTGTTTCATAAATAAACATATCCATTACAAATAGTCCTAAGAGTTTCATCATCTCAGATTATTTGTTGAATCAAAGAGTACATTAAGATTTCAAAATATCACTTTCAAGCTTGTGATAACTCTTCAACATCTTCCAGCACCTTAAAATAAATTCTATATCCCTAGTGCCTTTTTTTTTGATGAATAGTAGGGCATATTTCCTACTTTCAACCTCTTAACAGCTGTCTGGTGTTCTTTCCATCCACACTCTAAGTTAAAACATGGTTATAAATCCTTTTAATGTGTGTACTGTAGCCTTGATTTCACTTTCTAACCAAGATGTTTTACGGCATGTCTGGGAATACACACCTTTCCGAATTCCTTGCCAAATATTAATTAGTAATTTTACAGCAGGGCTTCAAGGACTCAGGCAATGCACTTTTGAAAAGAAATATTAAGGCGCTCTTGTCATCATATTTTGGGTTTTAACTCTGCAAAGTGAACTGAAGTGAGCATTACGCTTTTACCCAGAAGGAAGCAGCAGTAGCCTTCCCACCATGCTTCCTGGCCACGTCTGTCAACGTTCTTCCCCTTCCTCCTTACTCAGCCACCCTCACTTTCCCACCCAGCTCAAAGCAGACCACATAAGCAAAACTGATCACGCTGCCAAAATGCCCCTGTATTATCCAGCATCAAGAAACCCCACTTCATCCTCAAAATTTTCCAATTCTGTGAGTGATAAATAAAATCCTGTTTCATTGCATGAAATTCCCCAAGAATCTCTCCTGTCTGTGAACTGACTCTCTCCAAACTCTTCTTCATATTTCCTCAGGAAGCCTGTCTTTCTCCCCAGGTAAGACCTATCCTCACTATTTTTGGCTATTACAGAGTCTTGCATGTATTCATTAAAAACTTGAATAAAGGTTTGTCTTTACCACTTTTTTCTAAGATCTAAATAAGGGATGGTCTTAATCAGTTGATCGTGTATTTGTGCATATTTGAATGACTCAGTTAACAATACATATTTCATACTAACAACATTTGTAGCAACTAAAAAAATTCCAAAAATTCTTATTTAACATCGAAATGTCCTTGTAATGGCCTCTTCCTATCTTTATAACCAAATGTCAGCTTGCACTTAGATGTATTTAAAACTATTTTTTAATCTACATCTGTGACAAAAAATTACGATAACAGATATCAGTCAACATTTCAAATTTATTATGAATTCACTGTTTCATTGACGAGCATTCCTAAGAGGAAACTCCAAAGAAAGTTGTTAAAAAAATATTCCTGATTCTTTTTCTCCAAACTCTACTCCTTCCCCTAAATTCCTCATTGAAATAAAAAGTCCTTCTCATCACCCAGTTGTCCAGGTGGGATGGGTGGAGTCAGCACTCTTAACTCCTATTGCCCCTTGTGTTTGATCCTAAAGGATGACCTGGATGTGGACCTTTCCCGTTTTTACCTTAATCCCTGGTCCAAGCAAGCTTTGAGTCTCCCCTGGAAAACCGCTTAGCTCCCTAAAACATAAAATGATTTAAATGATTGCACCACTGACTCCTGTTACTTGATTTTCCTATAGAAGCTAGAGTGAATCTTTCAAAACGTAAATATGATTGTGTTCCTCATTTGCTCAAACCCATCATATCTAAAGTCTTTGTCTTATACCTTTATGAGGGGTCTTATGCATAAAGTGATAATACTGATTGAGTATCATATAGAATCGTTTTCTGTGGGGTGCTTTTGAATAAATTGAATGCTATGTGGTCTTAAAAAGCCTATTTTAATATAATTCTGTTATGTTCAGCAGATGTTTTTCTTCTAAGTACTATAATTCAGAAAGAGGACTGGGGAGCTGTTGTACACCTGTGCTTCCCCATATATATTACTCATAAGTCCTAAGGAAACAGCAGAGGCTCTATGAACAAATTCTTCTGGTGTACATTAGGTAATGTTAAATGCATCATTTTCTGTGGCACTTGCAACTTCTGTAATATATGTATAGGCTCAGAATGTGTCATGGAATTATTTCTCTGTTCCACCTCTTAGTGGAGTGATATTCTTCCAAATATACTCACTCAAAAGGCAAATATGAACAAATCTTACCAAAATGCTCAGAAATCTCAGCATGTAGGAAGGTTTATATAAGGAAAAAAGGGGGGAAATCAAAAATAAAATTTTAACACACAAGGAAGAAAAAATAACGGAGAACCATCTTCCATTGAAGGACAGAGTAGGCTCTAGAGCAGTGCTGGGTGGGTTGGTCCTAGCGTCACTGTGATGTGGCCCCCCGTGTCTCTTGGAGCATACTCTCAGGTTGCACATGACTGACTTGGAGCTTCTGCAGTAGCAACTGTTACTGAAAATTCAACCTTCCTGGAGCATGAAATTGAGGTGATAAAACAAAAAGCAGATTTCATGGTTTCCACCCTGGGGGATACACACACATATACACATATAAATATGTACGTGTGTGTGTGTGTGTGTGTGTAATAGTATCGGTACTTCTAATTAGCACTGATAATACTGCTTAATTAATGCTAATTGGAAGTACTGATAATACTAGCAACAAAGTATTTTGTGAGTATTAATAACCCAAAAGCATAATATATGACACAGAAGAATTAATGTAACTGGATGAGAATATAGAATATTTGGGAAGAGTCACAGAAGGAGTTATCATAGATGAGAAAAATATCAGTATTTCCTTATAAAAGTTACTTAATATGCTAAGCATTACTTGAAATAATCAAGGAATATGAAAGGTCCAAGAAACGATTTCAAAAGGTCCTAGAGTACATAAGTACAAATGGTACAAGCCTTTAATTAAACTTAATCCTGATTAATGTGTGCGTTGGTTCATCCTTTAAGCATATATTTATTTAGCTCCCTCTCTACATGAAGGCATTTTAGGCTATGTCAGGTGCTGGCAAAGCTACAATAAACAAGTGGAGCTCTGGACCTCCCACAGAATAAAAGCATAGTAACCATAATGCATTCAAGAAATTGATACATTCCATAAAAGTTTGCCTTTTCATGAATTTAAAATATTTCTACATTAATTTTTAAATTTTATATGATATAATTGACATAACTATGTAATCATATTAATCATATTTAATGCAGTATACTTTCTATAGCTGCAATGCAACTATTCTCATCTGATATTGAGTTAGAAGTTCTTTTTAAATAGAAAGTTTAACAAAATTCTAATTTTAATTACTCAAACATTAATATATTTTTCCACTTAACAAAACTCTGTTCTTACTTTTGCAGATGTTTCACTCTTGGTTTCTACATATTAAAAACAGATGATTAAATGTAACGATACTACTTTAATATTTTACGGTTTTGAACTTTTCAAAGCTATCTGTCATGTGTGGCATAAGATGAAGATAGAAAATGCTCCTTTTATTTTTTTCAACTCCAAAATGAAAACTAATTTCGGTGGGTTTTCATTTTCTCTGAGGACAGACACCGGAGGACAGGAAGCCAAGGCACCCGTTCCCGAGCCAGCAAGAGGGGCCTTACCGGGATACAGGGGTCTGCTGTCTTCATCTTGGACTTCTAGTTTCCAGAGTTGTGAAAAATAAATTTATTTTTTCATCTATGTAGTCTATAATACACATTTATGTCATCCCTAGCTCATTAGCACATTATGGTACTCATTTATTGAGTATTTGATTAGAGATGTAAAACAATAATACTTTTAGATGGATAAATACACAGTATTAAGTCAATTAAAGTTTTGTCAAAATACACCCAATTCGTCTATCTAGTGGTATGCATTTTTCCATTTCATAAGTACCAGGCCTCCTAAAAAAGATCATACTCTCCTAATAATTGTTGGGAATTTAGAAGTACTGTATTTCCTTTTAAATTGTGCTGATCTATAGCACATGAAAATGTTCATATATTGAAGAGTTTTTATCATTTACTGTGGCTAAAATAATGTGATTTTAAATATACTTATGCAGGAACAACTAATAACTAATAATTAAAAGAAGTCACATGCAACTCTTGAAACAGTTTCTTAATTGCAACTCATTAAACTAAATTGCAGCATATTATCTCTATTATAATACTGAAAATAGAATTTGTGATGGTCTTTCTGTCACTCTACCATGCATTTTAGCATTAATTTATAATAACTGACAATAAAGAAACTTCTATAATGAGGTATCCTTTATGTTATACATTGTACAATATACATTGTTTTTAATTCTCAGAAATTATCAGAAGAAATATACTTGACTTTTATTCAATATTAATAGCTTACTGAGGTTAGATAAGCCAAATTACATTAATCTATTTTCTATCACTTACACAGACTCTTTTAAATCAACTTTTATGGTTATAATAATTCAAGATACAGTATTCTGACGTTATGTAGTTGGAAAAAATGTAGTTCTATAAAAAAATTACAAAATAAAAATTCATTCTAGATCCATACTTCTTAAGTAAACTCTCAGACTTTGAAATGGAATTCACAAATACCATGTCTATGATTGCATTTTATGAATTGGCTAGACTAACTCTGATATGGACATATTGCACTTTAGATTCATTCTAAATATGACAAATTATGACAATTAGAGGTGTGCATTTACGTGTGGAATCCATTATCTCTTGTTGAATTTGTCTGCTAGGAACCCAGAAAGTCAATGTTGACTGTTGAGAAGGTAACCAAGAAACACAGAAGAGAAACTCCATCACACAAAGAATGCAAACTTCAAATGATTTTTTAAATGTATCTTAAATAAATGAATAGCTAAAACCACTGATATACATTAAGGCAGATTTTGCCCACGTTTTCTGTCCGCTTATATTTTCTCCCCCAGGGTATGAATCATAGTTTTTAGTTTGTGGCTTGAGGTTTTATAAAGATGTTTTATTTCAAATCTTAGCATAAGCTGTCTGGTCATACTTAATATCCATATCAATATTTTCTAAAAATCCAACTGAAAGTTATATCATTTTGTCACCATCTTATTCTTCCCTGTTCAATTTTACTTTCCACTTCCCCAAGAAAATTTGATTAGTTTGATATCACCCTTTTCACTTACAGTCAATCTGATCCCAAAGCATGTCAAAGCAAAGCTATTCTTTATGAGAGGATTGATTATTAGGACCTGTTTTTTGGTTTTCAACCTGTTCTTTATCACCCTCTGCAAATTCTGGAGTTTTGCTGTATTTGCGTCTCTTCGTGCTTCAAAACCCATTTAGATATCTTTCTGTAAAAAAGAAAACAGTAAAAATATACTAAGAGAGTAAAATTGTACTGTTTCTTCTCCCTATTTTCCTTTAATTAAATCCTTTCCTCTGTACTGACCTGCAGCCAGTTGGTGCCTTTGTTCCCTTCCCCAGTACCATGTCCTTTTCAGTTCACTACATCCAGTGACAGACATGAACCACCAAGGACAAACTCAGTGTACAGAGCACCCTGCTGGATCTAGTTAGAGCTCTCTGTGCCATCTGATAGGCATCTTTTTCTCCTTGTTCAAACACCAACCTCCTAATATTTACAAGTTCACTCTTCCCATTTTGTCCTAGTTTGTAACTTTAGTGTCCTTTAAAAAAAAAAAAAAAAAGCAAAAACATTTATTGTTCCCTCTGTTTTGACTCAAGTAGTCTTTTTCCTGCAGAGATTAGCGCAGCTTTCTTGGCTTTATCTGTCTCTTAATCAACTCCTCCCAATTCACGGTTTTAGCTCCTAGTGCTGTTTGCCATTATCATCACTCACCTCGACTCAAATATTCCACCCTCACTCATCTTCCATACGCACGTTGATTCTCCCTCAATTCCTATACACAGTAGCCAGGGACATCCTTTAAAAAATACAAATCAAGCAGGACAAACACTTGCTAGAAATATCCCTATAGATTCTCACGATATTAATCATAGACTCCAATCCCCTTACCATGGTCCTCATCACTGTCCTGGACGCTAGGGGAATGACTCTCCAGGCCCCTCTACTGGGCCAGGTCCCTAATTGCTCTGCTAATAGGGAGCATTGGCTCTTAGGCTCACAGTTTAATCCCTCTTCAAATTGCCTTCAGCAGAAGGAGCCTCCACACCGAAGGGAAAACGCACAATGTTAGTTGAAGTCCAGATGCTTTTGCCTTTGCAGAAATCTGTCCATCACTGCTCCTGAACATCCCAAGAGCACTTGACCACTGCAGTTCAACCCCTTGCTCTGCACAGGTCGGCTTGCTATACAGTTCCTCTTAGGTGCTGTACCTCAGATCAACTCTCCACTACTCCAGTCTCTGCTGCCCTGGGAACCTGAGCCAAGTCTCTGGTTTGAAGGTCACATATTGCGTGGAATCAGATGCATCTTATATACTCTTTCTCTTTCCTTGACTTAGCAAGAAATGTCCATTTCTACTTGCCTCTCCTGAGAGACCCTCCTGAACTTAACCCGGGTTCTATTCCATGGAAAATTCTCACTTGTTTTAGATGCACCTTTCCTTGTCCCCAGCGACCTTGCTGGATTCTTCGTGTGCCTTTCTATCTTCTTTTTCAAATGGAATGTAAGCTGCCAGAGGGAAGCGGATCTGTCTCTTGGTCACCACTGAATTTAGCACAGGGTGAGTGTATGGTGGGCATTAAATAACTACTCGTCTCACTCGTTTTTACCCCTCTTTCCGTCATATTGAATAACATCATCACAAATTAGCCACTGATTATTATAAAATGTGTCATCCCATTATTAGATTCCACCACATTATTTTCAGCTGACAAAGTATTAAATCTGCCTGCATCATCTCTCACCTAGAGTTTTCTAAAGAGTACATGACAATTTTTCTTTCCCATATTTTGCCTCCTTAACCTATTCCAGTGATTTACCACTGACAATAGAAGAAAATCAATTTGAACAGCTGGATGTCTCATGCAGTGTCCAACCTTTAGGCCTGGACACATTACTCTTCCTGCACTCCCAGGCCCAGAGCTATTCTGTAGCCTAGGTACTCATCAGGATGTTGTGTCTGCATATGCACCAACCGCTTGCCTTTTGTCTTCATCACCTGGGCAATTCTTAAAATTTCATAAAATATTTCTACAACAGGGAACCTCATCTTGATTTTTCTGGACTTAAAATTCCTTTTGATGTAGTCTAATGGGATTTTGCATGTGCATCTCTTTATGGAAACTTCCCTTTACTTTTTTCCTTGCAAGTCTGTATCCTTCAGAGATGTAGAAACTAAAGGAAGGCGTGTGTCTTCTTTACCTTTGTTTTACCAGTGCCCATAACTGTGTTTGATTCTTTTATTGCACTTGTAAAACACCCAGGGAATAAATAAATGTATGAGGAATAAGGAGTGTGGGAAGATCAAGGGAGGAAAGTGAAATAAGAACTTGATAAGATACATTTTATTCCAAAGAGATTGTAAAAACACATTGAGGGAATATAGAAAATGATTTATGATCAAATAAAAAATAATATAGTAACTAGGGTTGGAGAGAGAGTTAAAAGATTATTAGTGTTTGACTTAAACTTCAACAAGTATGTAGCAAGTTATGTAGGGTTGGGATTTAAAGCTTTATTTGAAAATGGCATTAAAGCAAGCATTCCTGGGAAATTTCTCCAATGAAGGAGAAATTGGATATTGCAAATTAGTAAAAATGAAATGATACAATGGAGTGGTAAGTTCTAGGAATATAGACTGTGATACTAAATATTCTTTTAATGGGTGTTTCTGAAAAACTGTATATTTACTTTGTTGGCTTCATTTTATCTAATGTCAGAATAGCTGATGAGTAATTTGTCTCAAAAGATGTTTTCAGTATCAATAGTGGATTGCATTAAAAGTTTGGCTTTATGGTTAAGTGAGGTGGAACTGTTATCTTGATACCTTTCTAATGATGAAATATCTTTATATGATTATATCTCATCTCTTAGTATTTGAGGAGAAGTTACATTTTAAATAGTTTGAACAACTGATAAAATATACATATTCAATACTAATATTGAATATGTATATAGTTTGTTAGTAAAAATGAATATTTCAGAAACAAAATATGAATAAAATATGAAAATATCAATTTGTTCTTCATGTTTCTTAAAAGCTCAAATAAAATCAGCACTAAACTAAATAATTGTTTATTTGAAAGAAGGAATTAGAGCTGGGCCCACTGGAACACGCCTGTAATCCCAGTGGCACCAGAGGCTGAGGCAGGAGGATTGCAAGTTCAAAGCCAGGCTCAGCAAATTAGGGAGGCCCTAAGCAACTAAATAAATTATATTTTAAAGCTTAATGATGGAGTCGGCACTCTCTGGTGTTAGTCAAAACATATTTGATGAACAAAAGAAAATGATTTTTCAGGAAACTCAGTGATGCAATACCTGAAAAAAAAAAATTTACCTTTCATCACTTTTAAGTTCTGATGCAGAGTTTGTCCCCTTTACTGTGTCTCGGAGGAGAAGCTGCAGGCACATCATTGCAGATCCTCTGGAAGCACCCAACCTATTTTAAAAAATAACAACTATGAAGAAAGACAGTGCTGCAGAGGATAAAATGAGTGGAGATTAACCGTAATAGAGAAGGAAGACCATGATAACACATCAGTAAAAAAAGAACTTAAAATCCAGGGAAAAACAAAGAGAATTAGGAAAAAAAAAATTAGAAAGGAAAACGTAACCAAGTGAACCAACACGTATCACAATTGCATATTTTTATAATTATGATTTTTATATTGAAAAATGAATGCAACACCCTGGGAACTATTTCTTCTTCATTTCATGTAAACCCAATTTCATTCTTTTTAAGGCATATGCAGGAAAAAAAGCATTTGTTTCTACCCTAAGTTCCAGAGCAACGTGGGCCTGCTTTTTCAGAGTGCCTGGGGAGGGGTGCCCCCCAGGGAGCCGAGGGAGGCAGTGTCCTATCTTTGAAGCAGAGCTCAGCACCACACTGTAAAATTGAAAATCTGATCGCCCGGATCTGGGCATCTTGACCTATCCACCCACCCCACCCACCCATCCCAGGAAGCGAATTGAAAATAAGAGAAGCAACACAACTACAAAAAGCAATTTAAGATATCAGTTTCCAGCTTCCACCTAATAATTGAGAAGTTCGGGTCCATAGAAGTTTCCCTTCTCTGTACGTGCAGCGGTCTTAATTTCAAGCTGGGGTATTTTCCAGAAAGTACAATCCTAAAAGGAAAGAATTTCAATGCAATAAAATGCGATGACCTATAAATTCCCATACGCATTTGTAAATGTATTATAAAGAAGTTTTCTTTTTATTATTAGTGATTTAATCCTATTTAAATCTAAGCATTACTTGGGGCCAAGTATTAAAATCCCAAGAACTTCTCATTGTGAAGTATTTCCCTTGTTCATTGTTATTGATTCAAATAATTTAGAGAAGTTCCACTTGCTTTATTCAACTTTCTATTCATTAACGAATATTCTATTGTCTTTGCCAGTTTTTTAAAAAATTTTCAACAATATATAGTAGAACATGGTGCAGAATACAGCATGAGTTTTCTGATTTAATAAGTATTATCTGATATAATTAGTATGTAATAATAAAATAGAACAAATAATTATTCCCACTCAATGTATTCTATATGGTAGCTGAGATTTTACATTTTGTCCACAAGTATGCATTGATCAAGTTGCATATTCAACTAGAAATCATATTTTTTGATGACTAGTCTAGGGATCCTAAATTAGCTGTATTTTCTTTGTCTGCAAATGATGGTGATTATAATTATGATGGTGATTTAATACCACAGGGGATAAGAGACTGACATTTAAGGACATGCTATAAAATAGTATATGGTATATATATATATATATATATATATATATATATATATATGGTATATGGTATATACTATATATATATAGTATATATATTGAGCGTGACACATTACTAAAATAGTTTGAAGATAAAGATGAAAATTATCAAAGCACAAATATATTTGGCCAAGGGAAGCATGAATAATATATCTTTACATTTGTTAGAATTTAATTTCACTGTCTAGTAATCAAAGGTACATAAATGACATAACTTGGATGGTTTTAAATTTTTATGTCACTCATCACCTTGGCAGTGAATTTCTAGTTTCTCTTCAGGTAAATGAAGAATTAGTAGTTAGTCACAGTTAGGAAAGTCATTGAGTGCATTCAAAATACTTGACATAGTTGAAAATGAACTTTTTGTTTGTTTAAAAATTCCAAATACCACAGTTAACTCTTTACTGGTTTTCTAACTTATCTAATTATTTATCTATGCGGAAATCAAGATCATTTAAAAATGCTTATACAAATATATTTTCACCTCTAAGTGGAAGGATATTTCATAAAATAACTTTTAACAAAAGAAATTTGTATCCTCATCATGAGCTCTACCAGATTAACTAATCTGCCTTTCACTTTTTATCGGTGTCTATAATTTGATTATCATTAAATGAACTACAAAATAGGTTTGCTTCTGCAGTAAACCCAGATTCTTATGTCAGTCTTTTAGCAAGATTTATTCTACAATAGATGTGTATATAAGAGACAATATATATTGAAAGGCAAAATAAAAATTCTCATTGCATAACTTCAGGACACTGACCAAAATTTGGAGAAAAATAATACATGCAGGCCCAATACCTCAAACATCAAAAAGGCTTTATAATATGGCAGTATGTACCTAGCCAAATGCTGAGTCCTCCAGGAAAACATGGAAATCCTCATGGTGACAACAAACCCAGTGCTCTTGGCTCCACCATCCTTTCGTTTAACGTCTTCAGCTTCCCAGAGGCACTTGTGAGAGCGAGTAACCAGTGATAGGCTCTGCTGGTACTAGACAGCATGTCTACCATAACTGCACAGTGATTCCTATGACTCAGACAGCAGATTCTGCTGTCTGCTAGACACAGGCTCCTCTCCAAGTCACACTTGCTTTTAGTTTATTGCTCTGGACGACTCCTCTGTTTTGTTTTGTTTTTTTTAAATTCATTTTTATTGTAAACAAATGGGATACATCTTGTTTCTCTGTTTGTACATGAAGTAGAGTCATATCATTTGTGTAAACATACATTTACCTAGGGTAGTAGCTTTTGATTCATTCTGTTATTTATTTTCTCCCCCCACCCCTCCCACCCCTCTCATCCCTCTATAGAGTCCCTCCTTCCTCCATTCTTGCCCCCTCCAATCCCCTATATGTGTCATCATCCACTCTCAGGAAGATCATTTGTCCTTCGATTTTTTGAGATTGGCCTATCTCACTTAGCATGATATTCTCCAAATGCATCCATTTGCCTGCAAATGTCATAATTTTATTATTCTTTATGGCTGAGTAGTATTCCATGGTGTATATATACCACAGTTTCTTTATCCATTCATCAATTGAAGGGCATCTAGGTTGGTTCCAAAATCTGGCTATTGTGAAATGAGCAGCTATGAACATTGATGTGGCTGTATCACTGTAGTATGCTGATTTTAAGTCCTTTGGGTATAGGCCATGAAGTGGGATAGCTGGGTTAAATGGTGGTTGCATTCCAAGCTTTCTGAGGAATCTCCACACTGCTTTCCAGAGTGGCTGCACTAATTTGCAGCCCCACCAGCATTGTATGAGTGTACCTTTTTCTCCACATCCTCTCCAATACCTATTGTTGCTTGTGTTCTTGATAATCGCTGTTCTAATTGAGTTGAGATGGAATCCTAGGGTGGTTTTGATTTGCATTTCTCTTATTACTAAAGATGTTGAACATTTTTTCATATGTTTGTTGATTGCTTGTACATCTTCTTCTGTGAAGTGTCTGTTCATTTCCTTAGCCCATTTGTTGATTGGATTATTTGTATTCTTGGTGTAGAGTTTTTTGAGTTCCTTATATATTCTGGAAATTAGTGCTCTATCTGAAGTATGAGTGGCAAAGATATTCTCCCATTCTGTAGGCTCTCTCTTTGCATTGCTGATAGTTTCCTTTGCTGAGAGAAAGCTTTTTAGTTTGAATCTATCCCAGTTGTTGATTCTTGCTTTTATTTCTTCTGCTATGGGAGTCCCATTAAGGAAGTCTGATCCTAAGCCAACAAGTTGAAGATTTGGACCTACTTTTTCTTCTGTAAGATGCAGGGTCTCTGGTCTGATTCCGAGGTCCTTGATCCATTGTGAGTTGAGTTTTGTGCAGGGTGAGGATAGAGGTTTAGTTTCATTCTGTTGCATATGGATTTCCAGCTTTCCCAGCACCACTTGTTGAAGAGGCTATCTTTTCTCCATTGCATATTTCTGGCCCTTTTGTCTAGTATGAGAAAATTGTATTTATTTGGGTTTGTGTCCATGTCCTCTATTCTGTACCATTGATCTACCTGTCTATTTTGATGCCAATACTATGACGTTTTTGTTACCATTGCTTTGTAGTATACTTGAAGTTCTGGTATTACAATACCCCTGCTTCACTCTTCCTGCTAAGGATTGCTTTAGCTATTCTGGGTTTCTTATTCTTCCAGATGAGTTTCATGATTTCTGTAAGGTACGTCATTGGGATTTTAATTGGAATTGCACTGAATCTGTATAGCACTTTCGGTAGTATGGCCTCCTCTGTGTTTATGCTACAACTTTTCATCTCTACGTCTTTTGGCTATTGTGTTTTGCAAAACCCCTTTATATATTTGCAGAATATACTGATCTTCTGTGGGGAAACAAACAAAGGACTTCCTCTCTATTGTGACTACTCTTCAGAAATGGAAACAACTTCTACCCAAAATTTGTTTTTGAGGATTGCATTAGCTTTTCTTAAATGTGACCAAAGTATGACAAGAAAATCTTAAAAAAGGTAAATGTTTATTTTGGCTCACAGACTCAGAGGTCCCAGTCCACAGACTGCTGGCTCCATTACTCTGGGCCTGAGGCAAAACAGAACATCAGATGAGAAGGGCACAGAGGAGGAAAGCTGCTCAGTCCATGGCACTGGAGCCCAGAGAGAGTGAGGAGCAGGGGAAAAGACACAGTCCCCAAGGCACACTCTCAGTGACCTACTTTCTACAGTCATACCTACCGTTTACAGTTACCACTTGTATCATCACTATCCATTCAGCTCTCATTGTGTTAATCCAGAAAATGGATTAATCCACTGAAGTCAGAGCCCTAATAACTGCATCAAAGCCTCATTCTAAACCTTCCTGCACTGGAGATCATGCTTTCAAACATGAGCTTTTCAGAGACCATTCCAGACTCGAGCCACACAGCTGTTGAGCCTGATGGACGTCCATGTGCACTGGGAGGACAGGAGTGTTTTTATTATTACTCACACAGAGAGGCTTTCTGGGTAGAGTACAGTTCCTCAGCAGGACTGAAAATGGATTGAGAGAGTCAGGAAATGAGTTCGATTTGGGCTTTTTATAGTAACTAGAGCTTGGGGTTGAGGTATAAGCTTTTCTAGGCACAGTGTTGTGTGGTTTGCCATTTCCAGTGGTGCCAAGGGAAGAACACCTAGGGTGTGTTACTGATTTGCCCTGGTGTGAGACAAGAGGGCAAAGGGGTCAGTGGTGGTTGAAAACTGTCACCTCTGTACCATCCAAAAGTAAAGAATCTTTATTGTTCCCTGTGAAGGGATGATTTTGAAAGCAAATGCCCCTCTAGGAAGCCCTCTTGTAAGCATGCCCTCCTCCAGGTCAATGACACTTGCCAGGTGCACAGATAGAGGAGGACTGTACTTTGCAATTCCACCCCCTCGTTCTATGACCAGGCGCAGGACGTAGCCTGCACTACCATCTAGAGAAAGCATATAGAGGATGCTGAAAGACCATGACTCTCAAGGGAGGAAGGATGAGGTCCTAATGGGCTGCTTCATGAGATTTCAAGGAATTCCATGAGAATTACTGGCAAAAACATAATGTATGATTAAACCAGACAAAAAGCCATTCTCCATTTTACTGCACATTAATGAGAAAGAATCCAGGAGTGGTTGTAAGGAGAGTAGTAGTACATGCATTCAAAGACATCACACTATTGTCATGAACGCCCCGAACACCAGGTGTGGGTGTCAGATTGACCCACAGTCATAAGTAGGACTATGACTATCCCAAACAGGAAGAAGACTCAATCCATTTCAGATTTCAATGACAGAGACATACACATACAGGAGGCATTAAAGGGGGGACTTGTGACTACTATGGGTAAAATAGGTACATCATCAGAACTTTGACAGCAAGGGGGTCTGCCAGAGTAAGCCTATGACTAGAAGGAATAGCAACCTTTGGGCTACCTTACAACCCAGTCCTTCATGCTGTCCATCACAGATGTCAAAGCCCTTTAAAAATAACTGCTGGGGTTCTTGTTGTTTCTGTTTGTTTGGTTGTTTTGTTTCAGTGCTGGCTGCTGGGGATTGAACCCAGGTCTTACCATGCTATGCTTGCACAATACCTCTGAGCTTACCTCTCCAGTCCCTAGAGTTGTTAAAGCTGTTTTTAGTAGTTTTGACTACTAGAGAGAACATTGCCTCTTTCAGAAGATGTTCTCATGACACACAAATGTAGGTTAAAAAAAATGAATACAACATTGAGTTCTCATTGCTCGAGAATGGGCTTAAAATGCTAATGAAGACTAACTCCCATTAGAATGGCTGTTATCAAGAATACAAGCAATAATAAGTGTTGGCATGGATGTGGGGAAAAAGGCACACTCATACATTGCTGGTGGAGTTGCAAATAGGTGCAGCCACTCTGGAAAGCTGTATGGAGATTCCTCAGAAAACTTGGAATGGAATCACTGTTTGACCCAGCTATCCCACTCCTCAGTTTATACCCAAAGGACTTAAAATCAGCATACTACAGAGATACAGCCACATCAATGTCCACAGTAGCTCAATTCACAATAGGTAGATTGTGGAACCAACCAAGATGCCCTCAATTGATGAGTGGATAAAGAAACTGTGGTATATATACACAATGGAATATGACTCAGTCACAAAGAATAAAATTATGACATTTGATGGTAAATGGATGAAGTTGAAAATATCATGCTAAGTGAAATAGGCCAACCCAAAGAACCAAAGGCAGAATGTTTTTTCTGAGAAGTGGATGATGTTACAGAATGAGGGGTGGTGTTGGGGGGAGAGAAGAATGAAGGAGCTTTGGATGGTGTAGAGGAAAATGGAGCAGGAGGGGGTGGGGGATGGAAAGATAGTAGAATGAGACAGACATCATTACCCTATGTGTATGTATGATTACATGAATGGTGTGAGTCTACATTGTGTACAACCATAGAAATGAAAAGTTATACCCCATTTGTGTACAATGAATCAAAATGTAGTGTGTAAAAGTAAAATAAAAATTTAAATAAAACAAATTTAAGGAAAAAAAATACTAATGAAGAAAACTTCTAATTATCTGTAAAGTACAAGCATCAAAAAAATTGAGATTTATCTAGATATATCCTAACACAACTGAAAATTTTCCTTCATCTTATGTTCGGATCAGGTGAAAATGTAAACTTTTGTTTAGGGCAAGGGTAGCAGCTATACAAGAAGAAGGTGTACTCTTTAACTCAAAAGTAGAAGCGGTAGTAAGAAAAGCAAGCAGTCCATGTGACCACTCTGTATGGCCAGTTATATAATGAGCAGGTTTTGCTCCAAACATTGACTGTCGCAGAACCCACTGTGGAGAAGGATTATATTTGCAGAGCTGTGTCGGGCACTGCCTACAGTGTGTTCTATCGTGCTCCTCCAGAGGACCCTGAGGCATCCTGCTCCATCTCGCATGCTACCCATTGTCCACTCTCCTAAGCTTTCTAACACACCTTGATGCCTCTGCCATATGCCACCCCTGGGCAGACAAGAATCTGACGTGCATGTTTCTACCCTCTGTGTTCAAAACTTTCACATCATGGATGAAATGCTGCTGGCTGGCAAGTCTGCACCCGAGGTACCACAGCATAAATTGAATATTCTAATAACTACAGATTTAGAATAATTTTTAAAATTAAGCCCTGAACTCTTAATCTTTCCCACTTTTTCAAATTACTTGTACTACACTCCGTCTTTAGACACAGATTTTCTATTTCTACAAATGAACTTCATTAGAATGTAAATGGGATTGTGTTGAGTAATAAATTAATTTGGAGAAGAACTGGCATCTTAATGGTACTGATTCCTCCTGTCAATGAACATTGGGTAGTTGTCATTTTATTTAGATTTTCATTAATTTTCTTGCACATTTTAGAGTTTTCTTTACACAGATGTACTTTTGTTAAATGTATTCCTGCATATTATGAAGTTTTTAAATAATATCGTGCATAAAAATATTGAGTGTGTTGTGTGTGTATGTGCATGTGTGTGTGAGAAAAAGAGAATGAAAAGAGAGAAAGAGAGAGAGAGAGAGAGAGAGAGAGAGAGAGAGAGTTAGTTCACCTGTGGAACTGATTCAATTGTCTTCCCTGAAATGACTCTTTCAAATTTTTTTTGATACAAAATAGTTGTGTGTATTTAGACACAATGCAATCTGTGTGTGTCTGTGCACAATGCTGAGGAGCAGCGCCAGGGGCTCCTGGTACACACTGCTTGTAATGCACGTTTGCATTTCACCACTGAGCTACATTTTCTGCCCCAGTGTGATATTTTGATTCATGTACCTCAGGTACTGATTGACTCATTGCAATTAATATACTTATCACCTTAAATTGCATCATTTCTTTGTGATAAGTGCATCTAAAATCCTTTCTTGTAATGGTTTTGAGATGTACAATGCCTTAGTCTTATTGCATTCAGCTAACTGTTCCACAGGACGTCAGAATCATTTTCCTATTTACCTAGACAGCCCTGGACCTGTCCACAGCCTAACCCCACTCTCCCTCCCACCTTCCTTCTCCAGTCTTTGGTAGCTGTTACTCAGCTCTCCAAATTCTATGAGATCAACGTTTTTAATATTGCATGTACGAGTGAGATCACATGGTGTTCCTGAGCCTGACTTCATATGTGACTGCTGGACCACATGAGACCCATCTGTGTGCCCTGGAGTTGATGCATTTCTTCTCAGTTTTCCAATTTGTTTCCTACAGTAGCTCAGAACAGTACCTTATGATCTCTGTGTCTATGATATCAGGTATAAGTTCCCATTTTCATTATTAATTTTATTTATGTGGGTTCTCTCTTTTTATCAGTTTAACTAAATATTTGTCTATTTTATTATCTTTTACAAAACAACACTTTATTTGATACTTTGTATTTTTGTGTGGTTTATTTCATTTCTTCTTGTTCTAAACTTTCTTTCCTTATATTAATTTAGAGTTCAGTAGTTCAGTTTGTTCTTGTTCCTCTAGTCCTTGAGATATTATTCTTAGTTTTATCAATTCCATGTTTTTTCTCTCTTTTTTTTTTTTTTTTTTTTTGAAGTTCACGTGCATTGTCATGAAGTTCATGTGCATCTCTCTCTTAGAACTGCCTTTGCTGCATCTCATAAGTTTTGGTATGCTACGTTTTTACTTTCACTTGTCTTAAGAAACTTTATCATTTTTCCAGTGACACACTGGAAGCTCCGTAGCATGCTATCTAATTTCCATGTGTTTGGAAAGTTTCCAGGGCTTCTCCTCTTGTTATTTTCTAGATTCATTTTGTGGTGTTCAGAAAAGATAACTGGTATACTTTGACTTTTTAAAATGCATTGAGACTTTGTGGCCTATCAAGTGATTTACCCTAGAGAACATTTGTGTAGCTGGGAAGAAGGTGTGCTGTGCAGCTCTCGGGGGGTGTGCTGTGTACATGTCTTGTCTTAAGATCATCTGGTATAGACACAGTTTAAACATGGTGTTCTTGGTTGATCTTGTCAGATGGTCTGGTCTCTGATGGAAGGGGGAAGTTGAAGTCCTTTACTTTTATGGCCACAACCTGTCTCTTCCTAGAGGTCTGATACTTGTTTTACATGTTTAGATGATCAGAATTTGCATGCATATACATTTACAATGGTGATATTTTGGAATTTATTGGCCCTTTTGTTATAATTACCCTGTTTGTCGTTTTTTATAGTTTTTCCATCTGTTCACTTTCAGTCTGTGTGTCCTTAGTGGAGAAGAGAGTCTTGGAGAGGTGATAGTGGTTCCTGTTTTATTAAGCAGTCTGACGCTTGAGTCCTTTAAGAGGAGCTTAACCCATTTCAGTAAAGGTAACTGTTTTGGGGTAGGAACATACTGCTAGCACATCTCTACTTGATTTCTATTTTTTTTTTTTTTTTTTGTGGAGTCTTTGTCCCTCTCTTCCTTTTTGACTGTCATCTTTTGGGGTTAAGTGATTTACTCTAACAGTATGTTCTGATTCCATGCTTTGTAATTTTAGTATACCTATTATAGCTTTTTGCTTTGTGAGGCTTACTATAAACATCTTATAGTTATAGCAGGTTATTTTAAACAAATAATATTCACAGTAAAAAGGAAAGAAATAGGCTTTACATTTTAACTCTATTCCCTCATTATGAACTTTTTGTATCAATTTTTATCTTTTTATATTACCTTTCCATGAACTTGTTTTGTAGTGTTTATTATTTTTATTTGTTTTTGTCTTTAAAACTTCCTGTTTGAGATATAAGTGGTTTATTTTACACAATTATATTAGAGTTGTTCAAACTTTTGCCTAGATGCTCACCCTTCTCGGTAAATTTTCAGATGTTTCTTTGTCTCCATTAGGGTTCTTCTGGTTCCATTTGAAGAATTCCTTAGACAGATCCAATGTTTGTGAAGTTCCTTAGCTTGGTCTGGAGAAATCTTTATCTTCTTCCTTTGGTGCAACTTTCTTGAATGGCAATTTTTTTTCTTCAAATCTTTGCATATATTACTCCAATCTCTCCTGAACTACTGAGTCTCTATAGGAACCCCACTGCTGGTCATGTTGAGACTGAATTTTATATACTGTATATTTTATATTTTGCAGTTCTTAAGAATTTTGCTTGGAATTTTGGACAAAATGACCTACCATAATATCTATCATATAATAAAGTGTTGAATGTCACATAAATTCACAAAGATGGACGTTTTATTGATATGATAGGAGATAGGAAAACACAAGATATTTTTATCCAAAGCCTGCTTTCCTTATCTATATCTCTAAACTGACATAATGATACATGTGTTTTGCTTAATGAAATTATGAGAATCAAGCTGTATGTGTGTTTATAGGTGAAGGTGTTTGGCTAATTAAGACTTAATTGAACATATGTACAGTGTAGTTATCACAAATACCAGGTAAAGTGAAGCTCATCTTTATAAACTCACCTCTAGTTCTTAAATGTTGTCCCCAGCGATGCTTGAATCCAATGCCACATCAAGTCAATTTTACACATATGTCTACAGATTGTGAATATTTTTAACCTAAATTCAAATTACAAAGGAGAAGCAATAAGAGAAATCTGTGAAGTGCATATTTCAAAGTATACAAATGATTCTCTTCCACCCTTCAAACTACAGCATGTCCAAAACTCTTAGGAAGGATTTCCTCTGTCTGAATTTTACACTTGTGTTTGGAAGTTTGTTATACAAACTGCATTTATGCCACTAAAATAAAGTATTTTAGCTCTCAGATTTAGTATCTATTCCACCCTTCATACTTAACTAACCTCCTTCTCCTCCACTTCAGCGTTTGGAAATGAAAACACCAGAGCTTTACATCTCCCAAAATAAAGAACACAGATTAGAAGCTATCTGTGTAAGGTGTCATAATTATGCACTCTCTCAATGATTGCAAGTCTGTTTTCCACCACTTGATTAAATCCTATACTGTGGTACTCAAAATGTTGTACTGAGTAAGACACTCACCAGGGTGCTAATTCTAACCTGCAGCCTTTCTGGGGGTATATTACTTATCACAAAATCTCAATAAGATAAGAACCTATAAGTTATGCAAGAAAAAAAGAAGAAATTCAGAATTGAGCAAGGCCAACAGTCAGCCTCTGTCTTGCCATATTCTCAGAATTGTTATCCTGACTAGAAATTGCTATGATCACAAAGCCGAATATTTTATTTTCAATCCTAATTTGGCATAGCAAAATAAGAAACCACACTCCCATCATAAAACATCTGGATGGTCTGAATCCAACTTTAAGAATTTTTCTCTTTTTGAAATATTCCCTGTGTCCTAGATCCATTTTCCATCCTCAAGTTTCCCTTTGTACCCAGAAAAAAATTCACATATGCATGTAGAATTACTGTATGACCTTCTCTACAATATTTTAGACATTTTTCTAAACCTGATAATATCATTTCCAAGATGTATGTAACCCTAAAAATTGTCCCTCAAAATACACAGATTTACCAGGTTCATCTTTCTGATTTTTTAAACATTATATGCAAAGTGTGATCGCCTTTATTTATTTTTATTCTTAGTTTTGATGATAACTCAACAACACTCTGGATTGATCAAACAATAGCAAAATTGTGTTTTTATGTATGTGAATAACCTAGTGAATATTTAGGTAAACCATAATTCTTTTGTTGACATATTATCATTTTTATCGGTTCTTTTTAGTCATAGAATTCATTTTGACATAATTATAAAACCATGGAATACAATTTGTTCTAAATCAGTCCCCAGGACTTTCCCTATCTTCCCTCCTACCTCCTCCTGTTTCCTTCTCTCATCTACTCTACTGATCTTTCTGCTATTTACTTATAATTTAGTGTGTGTGTGTGTGTGTGTGTGTGTGTGTGTGTGTGTCTGTCTGTCTGTCTGTCTTGTGTATGTACTCAGTGTAAACTTAAGAACTCAGCTTGGAAATCATGTTGTCCAATAGATGGTGCTGTACTCTTTATATTACATTATGCACTGTGATCAAACAATTTTATGTAAAAATCTTGTTCAGTTTCTCTGTCAAATGAAAGATACAAACATAACTAATTTTAGCTTTCATAAAAAAAGAATCTTACAGAAAACATAAAGGAATGAGCTATTTTTAATAAATCTTTGTTCTACTTACGAGAGTCATGGATTCAATATGTAAAACTGGAGTTACTATCATGATCTAATCATCCTTAAATATATTGTTCAACTGAAAAAGACATAATTTCTTAAATTAAAGAAGGTGTGTCAAAAAACATGGAATTTTAAGTGTTAATACATTATATACTAACAATAGAGGCAATAGTGCGTGGTGTACATATTAAATGTAAATATTTAGTGTGTACATTTAATTATTAAATTAATACTTAGGGTGTACATTTAATAAATAATAAATGTAGTTTAAGAAAATGATTATAAGAAAATTTGAAAAACTTTAACACAACAAAGTTTTTTCACTTTATTTTTTATTTGGAAGCTATAATCATCTGATCATTGTCTGACAATGTAGTGTTTGAATCTCTGTGTTTGCGATGTACAGTTGCTTGCTGTTTGTTGATGTTCAGGTTAAGAAATGTGGCTGGAACAAGGTAATGCAGGCATATGCAGAGGGGAAAGGATTAGATGAGTGTGACACCGCCATTTATCGGTGACGAGTTCTGCTTCCTCTGATGATGAAGTATAATGTCAGAGAAGCACGCCAAGGCAAGCATATTATGCAGGCTTTATTTAAAGAAAATAATCAAGACTTCTCCTGGGAGGGAGAAGGGGGCCATGGCTGATGCTCTAGAATCCCAAGAAGTGAGCACGCCCTGCATCTTTTATAGATTAGGGTCTCTTTTGTCTTTCTCCCCTTATGTCCCCTTCCTGCCTGTCTGACTAGACCCAGGAGATGCCCGTGACATAGCAAAAAATGGTCAGCAACAGATGGCAGGGGGAAGGGCCACTGAGGATTCAGGCAGAGAGGGGCCCAATGGACATTAATGAGCCTCCAGATTTTGGGGAGGGACAGTTACACAGGTAACCCTGGTGATCAAAAGGGCTCTGGAGACAGTGACCTTCAAATCTCCCAGGGGCTGTCTCTAACTTCCCAAACGCTGCTGGCCTCCATTTCTAGATTTAACCAGATTCCCTATTCCACACTGACTGCCTGTCCTCAATTCTGGCTTCCATAGAACTGTGAATTGATTCCCTTGATGGATTAATTGTTTGAAAGGGTTACCGGTGGTAACTGTAGGCAGATGGGCAGGCTAGAGGATGTTGGTCACTTGGGGAGTACCCCGGTTGTTTTGTCCCTGGCTCCTCACTGGATCTCTGTGTCTGTTGCTGCCTTGGGCTGAACGGTTTTCCTCCTCCATGCTCTTCTTCCATGATGTTCTGCCTCACTCGGACCAAGACCAGTAGAGTCGACTGACCATCCTCTGAGACTGTGAGTCAAAATGAACCTTTCCTCCTCTAAGCTGTTTTCTTCAGTATCAGGGTCACAGAATGAAGAGCTAACAAAATGAGTATGGACTCTGACCCAGACACAGGCATTTACTGAGGTTACTCTGTGAATTCATAAAAGAATATTCCATCTGATTTTAAAGAAGTACTTCATTCTTTCTTTACTTCATAGCTCTGAAAATAATGTTACTATTTTTTTGCATCCTAGAATCATGTCTAGAAAGCTATAATTTAAAAGTTAGAACTGGTATAGAAAATATTAAAATTGATCTGGGCGTGGTTGTGCATGCCTGTAATCCCAGTGGCTCAGGGAGGCTGAGACAGGAGGATTGAGAGTTCAAAACCAGCTTCAGTAATGGCGAGGTGCTAAGCAACTCAGTGAGACCCTGTCTCTAAATGAAATACTAAATAGGGCTGGGGATGTGACTCAGTGGTTGAGTGCCACTGAGATCAATCCTGGTACCAAAAAAAAAAAAAAAGAAAAAAAGAAAAGAAAGAAAATATTAAGATTGAATTTACATTAAAACATTTTCCCAATGAGTTATTGAATGATTACTGTGTTTGGAATACAGAGATTAAATATAACATTTGCTTAAGCAATAAAAAAAAATGGTCACTATAATTCTAAAACATTTTGATCATTTTTCTCCCTTCTTAGCCCAGACCTCAGTACCTCAGCATTAAGATGGTTTTACAATTTTTTTTTTTTTCCAAATTCCCTTGGTTTTCTAGATAAGACTAGGCTAAAATTGAAGTTCATCTTCTAATTTCATAGTAAAAATCTATGACAGTTGCTCAAAATCAAAATAATACTAGGACATAATTTTCAACATTACATATTTTGAGCATAAAATTTTAGGATACTCTGAGAGAAAAATCGTATGTACTTACGTTTATAGTCACATAACTGGTCAAAGTATCATTCATCCCTCAAAATGCAAAAAACTAAAACAAAAAAGCTGCAGCATTTGGGGTTCATATTCCTTAAATAACTCAACCAAAAGTCGTAGGAGAGTTTGTTTTTGAAAACCAAACAAAAAACAAATCCCCATGTAGACCATAAAATATTGAAAAAGGCCATAAAATGTTGAAAGAAAAAAAAAAATCATTGATCCTTGCAATGTAAACATAGCTATTGCACTAAGAACAAATATAACCCAAGAAAATGTTGGTACAAGTACTAAATAAGGACTCCATTTAAATAGTATAAAGGAAAAGACACTTTATTAATGATTTAAAAATAAAATACATTAAATTATCTGTGACATTCATAAACATAGTAATGTAAATGGGAGTGTATTAGTCAGGTGTTTCACTGTGATGACTAAAAGATCTGACCAGAAAAATTGTAGAGGAGGAAGAGTTTATTTGAGGGCTCACAGTTACAGAGGTCTCAGTTCATGGACGGCTGGCTCCATTCCTTGGGGCTCGAGGTGAGGCAGGGCATTGTGGCTGAGAGAAGCAGCTCACATGGTGGTCAAAAAACACAGAGAATCCGTTTGCCAGATACAAATCTATACCCCAAAGCCATGCCCCCAGTGCCCGCTTCCTCCAGTGGGACCTTCAGTCACCACTCAAGAAGTCCCATCAGGTGATCAATCCACGATTGAGTTAAGGCTCCCAGAACTCAATCATTTCTTCTCTGAACCTCCTTGCATAGCCTCACATGTGAGCTTTGCCCTGGGACATCTCACATCCAAACCATAACATCCCTCATTTGTGATTAGAGACTCCACGAAGTCTTGTTAGGGAAGGGAGAAAGGAAAAAAGGCAAAAAGTCACTATGGTCAAGGTGGCATTCTAGAGGAGTAGGTGTGGCCGGAGGAAAAGAGGTATCGTGATGACAGAAATAAGTGGGATTGGAAAAATAAGAAGGAACTATCCCTCCTATTTTGAGTGCATCCATATAAGATAGGCATCGAATGAATAGACATCACGTAGGATGACTTTACAATAAACAAGGTGACATGGTGGAATTGATTATTACATTATCAAACATGAAAAATAGGAGCATGTAAATATGACTATAGTATCAAAAAATGTAGTAAAGTATAGCGATCGTTACATCAAGTGTAAGTGGGTAGAATTTCCAACACAGGAAATGCAAAACCAGCAGAAATTTTCTTTTTTTTTTTTTTTTTTTCATATAAGAGAATTTATTAAGCAAACAGGCAGAGTGTCTCCTTTGCAGGGTAAGAGAAAATGAGAGGAAAAGAGAGAGAGTGCGCACGAGAGAGAGAGTGAAAGCCAGGAGGAGAGAGCATGAAAGCGAGGAGGAGAGAGAGCTAGAAATTTTCTTATAGAAAATATGTTTAAAGTAATGTTCAAAACCATAAGAAAAAATATTAGGCAAATAAAAATCAGAAAAAGAAGAATTGGAAATACTTAAAGGGTGTTTCAGGTAAAAGGGTTTTATCTTTATTTTTTCTGAAATGGCATTTGGGATTGAGTCTGGGAACTTTGCACATGGAGGTGAGTAAACATTGTTCTTTGGAGACACATTCCATTCTCACTTTTTTTTTTTTTTCCCAGTAACTTTTTTTTTTTTTTTTTGTACCAGG
This sequence comes from Sciurus vulgaris, assembly GCF_902686455.1. NCBI lineage: Eukaryota > Metazoa > Chordata > Mammalia > Rodentia > Sciuridae > Sciurus > Sciurus vulgaris. Next base: position 11,217,160 of record NC_136469.1, read on the forward strand.
GATAGAACCAAGTTACAGCTAACCACTTAGCTACATCCCAGTCCTTTCTTAAAATTTTTGTTTTGCACCAGGGTCTCAGTAAGTTGCTTAGGACCTCACTATTAGAAAATAAACAAGAAATTAAGACAGAAGTAATGAATAAACATGTATTAATATAAATTAAAACTTAGATTAATGAAAAAAGTGATTAAGAAAATACTTTTTTTCTTTTTTGGGGTACCAGGGTTTAAACTCAGGGACACTCAACCACTGAGCCACATCCCCTGTCCTATTTTGTACTTTATTTAGAGACAGGGTCTCACTGAGCTGCTTAGTGCCTCACCATTGTTGAGGTGGCTTTGAACTCGTAGTCCTCCTACCTCAGCCTCCCAACCCACTGGGACTACAGGTGTGCACCACCATGCCCGGTGCAGATACACAGTTTAAACAGAAAAAGAAAAACATATGTAGAAGGTGATTCTTTTTAAAAACCATGGACTGTTAATTTTATATACTAACTTGATAAGGTCATTATACACTGATATTTGATCAATCATTCTAGATAATTACATGGAAGTATATTTTTGATAAAATTAACACTAAAATCAGGAGACTTTGAATAAAGCAGATTACCTAGATTCTTAAACATTGCAATGGAGACATATGGGAATACTCTTAGGAAGCTGGATACATTAAACTCCTAAATTCTGGTGAATGTTCTTTGCCATCAAAGCATGTCTACCTCTTCTGAAGAAACTAGCCCTCATTTAAATGATAAAATTCTAGTGGACTCCTCAGAGAAAGTACCCTTGCAAAACAGTGGTAACTCTATGAGGATCCCTATTATATATTTTTATTTATAGACCTCTAAACTTAAACATCATAAAGCTACTAAAAATGAAGTACAGTTGACTTATCAAGACTTATACTCCACTGCAAAAGAACTTCTTTATTGTTCTAACTCATGTAATGGTTTGTGGAACGTTTTTAAATGATATTAATATATGTGGGTTAATCCTTAATGTTACATAAAATTATCTTGCTGAGTTTATATGGACACTAAACAGATGTTCTGTATGTAGTATTGGGGCAGAGGGAGGTAGTTTTCTTCGTTGATTAAAAAATAGATCAAAATATAGCCCACAATCAATGAACTTGAAATGTCAAGGCCCTTTGTATACTGTGTAGGAGGAGATTCAAAGGCTTAATGATGTTAAAATACTAGATTTGATTTGTCTTTTAAAACTGACCTACACTACAGAGATCTAGTGGGTACACTTTTTACTACAATTGTAAGCAGTAAATTTGTAAGGAGTTCCCTGGAATCCTACAAGAGGTCTTTGATAACTCTCACAAGAAGACTGGAACTTACAGAGGGAAAAGCAGCCACCAGATTGGGATATTTAAATTGAATGGGAGTAGTTAGATTCTAAGGCAGTAGGAGCCGAGTGATGGCACTCACATTCTGAAGGCTAGGTGGACTTGGTTACCATAGCAGACTGTAGATTCAAAAGAGCAACCCTAATTGTTTGACTTGCATAGACCTATGGCCTTGCCTGGTGGATCTTGGTGTTCCTAGAAGTGAAACGGACAGGAAGCCTACTAAAACTCTTATCTGACCTGCACATGCACAGAAGTTCTAGCTCACATGAACAGAAGTCTATGATGAAGACGGAGAGTAATAATCCTCATGCCATTCCTGACTTGAGCCAGTTTAAAGAGTTGAAATCCCTTGAATGAAGAGGAGGAAAGGTTTCCTTGAATACCTATCCCAGTACGCTGACATTGCATTTAGTGAATCGTAATTCCAGCCTTTTCTCCTTAGGGACCTATGATGTTTTGGGAATTATTTCACAGTGGTTCTACACTGACCGTAATTCCCCAAGACCTTAAAATATCACTGTGGTTCACCAACTGGAGCTCTTGAAACCATTTTGTAATCATTTCTTTAGCTCCAAAGGGTATAATTGGAGGAGATGTGCCTAATAGCTAGCAGGATTTCATATTAGTTCCCTGAGCGTGGGATGAGGGCTGTTATGTGAGAAAGGCCGTATGAAAGCTATTAAAATTGTCTCTGCCTAGGAAAACAGTAAACTAAAAGCAATATTACATTCCTGGAGGGACTGCAGAGATTAGTCTACCACTAAGAACTTGAAAAAATACAGAGATTGGGCTATCCAACACATTCCATCAAATTTCCTACTTGGCTTTAGCAGAAAACAGATGTATCTAGAAGAATGAGAGTGTATTCTTCTGAGCTAAATCAGGTGGTGACTCTAATTTTTGCTGCTGTAACAGATGTGAGTTCAATGCTTAAGCAAATTAACACATCTCCTGGTATCTGCTTTATGTCTATTGATCTGGCAAATTACATTTTCTCTATGCTTGCTCATGAGGCCCATGAAAAGTAGTCATCTCTCAGCTGTGAAGTCTATTAATATACCTTTACCTTTATACATCAAGGGCTTATCAACTCTCCAATCCTCTACCATGATTTAGTGGTTACCTTTCTCTTGTGCAAGATATCAAACTGGATCATTACACTGGTACACTGGGTGGATTGGATCTGGTGAGTATGAAGTAACAACAACTCTAAAATTTATTCCTAGTACATTTGCAAGTCAGAAGAAAGTAAACAAATATCACTAAAATTTAAGGACTTTCTACTTAAACTGAAATTTCTGTTGGTCCAATAGTGGTGGGATTGTTGAAATATCTTTTCTAAGATAAATTGCTCATTCAGCACTTTCTACAACTAAGAAATTTCCTTGGATTTTGGAGGAAACATATTCCTATTTGGTTGCATTACTCTGACCCATTTATGGTGATACCCCCAAAACTGCTAATTTCAAGTGGGAACCAGGATAAGAGAATATGCTGTGGCAAATACAGGCTTCTATGGACTTTGCCACTTTGCACCCGGTCCATACCATACACATGATCCAAGGATGCTTGAAGTGACTTGAGCACTGTTTGAAGTGCTGGATGCTATTGAGAGACTTTGGCCAGGCCCATTACAAGAACACAGCAAATACTGCCAAAAACTCACAGCCAGCATCAACCTGGTGGTCTACTGTGACCCCATAGGAATGCCACTGAGGTAGGCAGAGAGATTATATGCAGTGAGATTCAGGTTGCAGGTGCAGGAGGGAGCACAGCTGGCTTTCATTTGTAGTGCCGTGGTCTGCATGGCCAGCCAAAGAGGGCGGGGAAACTGAGCACAGTCATGTGGGGACTGGGTCTTGGAGGGCCATGGTCATGGGGGCAGCATGTAGGACCTGCCACACCCCTACCCCCGGGTGGTTGATTGCTCCTCTCCTACTAGTGGAATTCTCAAGAGGCACCAAATGCCAAAAATTCAGAGTAAAGAAAATATTAAAAACTGCAAGAGGAAAGTGCCACACCATTTTTAAGGCAAAGTCATCAGAATAACAGATTTCTCATCAGAAATTCTAAGGCCAGAATACCAAAAAACAAAACAAAACAAAACAAAAAAATTGGTATATGGGCAAATGAATTGAAAAGACAATCATAATTGTTTGAAAAAACTTAAACTTCCTTAGTCGTTTGGAAATGCAAATCAAAACAAATCAAAATTACATTGAGATTGGGTCTCACCCTAGTCAGAAGTGCTATTATGAAGAACACAAAAACCATGAGTGCTCTTGTGGATATGGGGAAAAAGAACTGTTGTACACATTAGGTAGAGTGTACACCAGCAGGGTCACTACAAAAGTCAACATGGAGTTTCCAAAAAATAAAAATAGAAGTACCATTTGCTCCAGCTGCACCACTTTTTGGTCTCTACCCAAAGGGACTAAAGTCAGCATACTACAGAGATGCCATGGTTGCCATGGCGCCGTTCATAGTTGGTAAGTGAGGGACTACGCCTAGGTGCCCATCAGTGAATGAATGGATAAAGAAAATGTATTATTTATTGTGTATAATTAAAATACCCTCATAAAAATTAAGTTTAAACAGAATAATGAGCAGGTGTTGTTTGTGTATGTTTTGTGAGACAGATTTCACCCTGTTATTAAACAGCCTGTTATTGCAAATCCTGTGAGGGGTATATACAGTGGAGCATTATTCAACTGTAAAGAAGGATGAATCCACATCATTTAAAGGAAGTGGATGGAACTGCAACTCACAAAGTCAAGCAGAATAAACTAGCCACAGTGAGACAAATACCATGCTTTCCCATTCTTGTGTGATTTGCATGGGGACCCAACATGAAAGTAGCAAGGGGATTATTAGAGAAGATAATGGAAGGGGGAAAGGGAGGTGTAGAGAGAGTAATGAGGGGTGGACATGATCAAAGTATGCTATTATGTATAGTTAAAGTGCACCATAAAAATTAAATTAAACAGAACAAGGCAACAGGTGTTTAACTGTGCTTTGTGAGACAAATATCACCCTGTTGTTAAATGGCCTGTTATTGCACATCCTGTGAGGTAAGAAAATGATTAAATTCCATAGGTTGACTATTCGCCACAGAGTCTAATATTATATTATACTTTTAACTTTTATTAAGATGAGGATCACATGATAAATGTTCTCTTTCTTTCTTTCTTTCTTTCTTTCCTTCTTTCTTTCCTTCTTCTTTTTTTTTTTTTTTTTTTCTGTAGTGGGGATTGAACCCAGAACCCCCTATCCTACAATAAGTGTTCTTAATAAAATAATTATAGAAGAATGACTTTTAACTTACATGGTGTGGAAAGAAGTATGGAGGAGGAGAAGATAGAGAAGCAGATGCTGCTGCCACTGAGAGCTTATGCAGCCAGCGAAGAGAAAATATTCACTAATTCTATGGAAAATGTTTGCCAGCCCTAGTTGCACAGTGCAATAATGTTTTTGAAACCTGCCAACATATCCACAAACACACACAAATAACTATAGAGTTGTCCATAGAGCTAACTTAGTGATGTGCTTTTCAAAATGCATGTATATATCTGGAAGGACACACCAAGTTCAATGTCTCTTATCATCTGCAAGTTCTTTGTGTGACTCTAACCACAGCTTCATTTCTCATAATATTGAGAGCTAATATAGAGAGATTCTTTTACCAACCATTGTTTAAAATGGGGTTATGTCATATAATTTTCTCCACTTTTTCTTTGTTATAGCTTCATAGAAATATCTCCATTTTAATTAATAGATAAAACATATTTAATATAAAGCACACCTAACCCATATATTTTTCTCAAGCCTAATTTTATTAATAGCCACACAGCTCTATTATTAGTGTTTTCTAAACTTAAGCAATGGTGTAATTAAAAAACCACATACCTTTATTTGTATTATTTCCCACATTATTCATATAGATAAGATAGGATAGATCCCTAGGAAGTAAATTTCAAGGTTATAGTATATTAATAATTCTAATTTTAATAGTCCTTGCTTTGATTTCTATGTAGAATGTAATAATTTTAATAATTCACATTTCCATCTGCAATGTATGAGACTTTAGGTCTTTCCTTAAGAGATATTTTTACTCTTTTTCTCACTCTCATTTTGATTCGTTGATGAGGTTTTGTCTTATAATTTTATTATAAAATTTTGTCAATTTTTGTTGACATAAAATGGTCAATAAAATCAAAACTGTTTCAAGTAAACATTGAGAATGCATTTGCTTAATCAAATTAAGAATATAAAAGAGTTTAAATGAGTGAACTACATCCTTCTATATGAGAAAAATATTAATAAAATCTTAAACCAGATAATGTAGGTATCATAATCTCTATTTGTTTTAGACAGCTGTTTCACTGCTGTGTCTAAAAGAATCTGACCAGCAGAGTTAGAGAGGAGGAATAGTTTGAGGGCTCACGGTTTCAGAGGTCTTTGTCCACAGAAGGTTGGCTCCATTCCTCAGTGATCCAGGTGAAGCAGAACATCACGGGGGAAGAGCGTGACAACTCACATCATCAGGAAACAGAAGGAGACTCTGTTCTCCAGATACAAAATATATACCCCATAGCCACGTCCCCTATAGACCACTTCCTCCAGCCACACCCCACCCTGCCTCCAGTTACCACTCCATTAAATCCCATCAGGGATTAATTCACTCATAAGGTTAGAACTCTCACAACCCAATCATTTCTCCTCTGAACCTTCTTACATTATCTCACACATGAGTTTTTGGGGGACATCTCACATCCAAACTATAACATTATTCAAAGGAAGACAGACCACCAAAGGAGGATTAATTAAAAATGAAGAAATTGAAAGATAGAAGAATAGATAGACAGGTAGGTAGATACTACATCAATAAGCAAATAGAAGGACTGGGCAGAATGGATTGAAGAACCAAAAGTTATGATCAGAGGTAATGGTATTAGACTTTGTCATGAATATGTGCACCACAAAGAAACACTGCAAACATCTGCACATATTCCTTAACTGGCATATTTGACAGAATTCATGTAGAAATGGAGAATAAGAAAATTTCTTTAGCTTAGATAAAAATCAGAGGGGTGTGTGTGTGTGTGTGTGTGTGTGTGTGTGTGTGTGTACATATATGTACAAAAAATATAACAAAAAATATAAATATATTTTCAATGTACAGTTAGTTATATACATTAGTTAGTGTCATATATATTATAAAATTAACAATTGAATGCCCTCAAACTTCCAGCGTTTTTAGCTACACATCCATTATCCCTATAGCCATGTGTTGCATGGTTTGACCCAACTTCCATATACTCCAAAAAACTAATTGTTTCCCTATAGGACTCAGAAAATATTTCTGACTATTGATGTGTAGAAGTAAGTTTGTAAGTAAGTTTGTAAATTTGTAAGTAAGCACAATTTATTCCTGAAATATATTTCCTTTTCTTCTTTGAAAAGATTCCCACCAATATTCAAAACATGAAACTTCAGCAATTATTTCAGAATAAAAAAAATAAAAACTATCAGTGTACAGACATAGAAAGAATCTGAGTCTATCCTATAAAAGCACTATAGAGTCAGCTCTTGGACTGATCCTACTGAATTTTATGTTTTGAGGAAATAATAAATTTCTGTGTTACCAAGTTTATGTAGAAATGGTAATTCTATAACATCATGATTGTTTAAAGATTTATGAAGACAAATATTACAACCATTGTGGTTGCATTTCATTTTTTTTTGTTGACTTTGTTTGTACAATAATATTTAAGACTTCTTAGATGAATTGTAAATCTAAGCTATTTACTCCACAGTTTCTGAACACCAAAGCAGCTGAGGAGAAATGTCTTAATGTGGAATATCCATTTTTTTCTAATTTCATGTTTTTATTTAAAGTGTTAGTAACTTGGCCAGTGGTCCATTGGTATATGTAAACCACACCCCTGAAAAACAACTGCAGACGTTTGCATTTGGAAAGCTAAAAGAATATAAAAAAATGTGTGCTTTTTTTTTTTCTACATCTCATACAATTTCAATTTCTTAGAGGAAATGTCTATGCTAGAAATATTGTCTTTCCACCATGCAATAGCCAACTTTCATTCTGTCGCTATGAAACTTCCTTATAGATTAAGTCCATTCTCTTGTAATTCTTTATTATCATGTATATGTTTCATAAAATCTTGAACAAAATCTTTTGATTCAGAATGTAAACCTTTCTACTTATTATTCATTCTATAGTAAGAGTGACATCATAGCATGTATAAAAATATGCATGTGTCATAAGTTTATAGAGGAGTACTTTCAGCAGAGGTGGCAGGAAATTGACCTGAAACGTGTCTATCAGAATCTGGCAGTGATTGGTCATCATGTATATCGTTTGTTTAACTTATATAGTGCTCCCTAATACATGACATAGTGTCTCCAATTTCAGATACCTTGAAATGTGAATCCTTGGCAACAAGTATACTTAGAGTAGATCTCTCCTGTAATCAGGCTCTTTCAAACAAAATAAGACAAAAATATGGAAATTTCTCCCGCATTTTCAAGCAACCTGAATGCAGAATTTTACCTGAAAGGATGATATTATGATTTTAGGTATGAGGTGTCCCCCAAAAGCTCATGTGTGAGATAGTGCAAGAAAGTTTGGAGGTGAAATGATTGGGTTATGATAGTCTTAACCTTAGAAGTGCATGGATCCACTTGAATGTATTAACTGGGTGGTAACTGTAGTAGGGTTTGGTGGAAGCAGATAGGTCACTGGGGGCATAGCTACAGGGTTTATATTTCATCCCTGGTAAAGGGAACAGTCTCTCTTTTCTTCTTGATGCCAAGTCCTGAGTTGCTTTCCTCCTCCACACACTTCAGTCGTGAAGTGCTGCCTCATCTCAGGCCTTCAGGAATGGAGTTGGCTGTCTATGAACTGAGACATCTGAAACCATGAGCCCCAAATAAAGTTTTTCTTCCCTAAAATTTTTCTTCTCAGTTCCTCTGGTCACAGTAATGAAAGACTAAGACAAATGCCATGTGAAGTGGTCTTCTGAAGATATCATGAGGACAATGCAAAGGGCTGTTCTACAAGATCTCCACCTTCACTCTGCCTTTGAGGACTCCTTTTACAGACTCAAAATTCAAAGTGGCTGAAAGAAGGAAAAATAGAATAACAGAATATTATAATCACACAGCAGATTTCCAGTAAAAATGAGATTTTAAAAATATTACTGAATAATCAAATGAATCCCTAAAGAAGACACTTTTTTTTAAAAGATGAAACAAATTCAACAAATCCAAGCTTAACAAAATAGATAGAACCTGGGGCTTTCTCCCATCATGGTCCAAGGCCCCCATGAGCCTCTCAGTTTGTGCTAATTTGTTAGGTAGCCCTGAAAATCTAATGCAGTTAGTAAGACATGTTTTGAAGGGAGCAGGGACATTATTTATGGTTGTGTTGATATTTAGTCATATATCAGTGGAAATGATTTCATAGAACAGTTAAATCATCTTAGTGTTTGTATCCTCAGGTTTCAGCCCCAATAGTTATATTGATGCTGTGGATTCAGCTCCTATCAACAATCCTGGCATCCCTTCTTTCTTGGTTAAATCACTGCGTTACTTTGTGGGGGGGTACTGGAGACTGAACTCAGGGTACTCAACCACTGAGCCACATCCCCAGTTCTATTTTGTATTTTATTTAGAGACGAGATCTTATTGAATTGCTGAGTACCTCACTTTTGCTGAGGCTGGCTTTGAACTCATGAGCCTCCTGCCTCAGCCTCCCAAGCCGCTGGGATTACAGACACTGCACCCAGCACTACATTAATTTTTAAACCAGCTGATCATTGAAATCAGATACAGGTCTTTCACTCGAAACATATGGATTAAACACCCACACAGGCCTTTATGCACATACACACACAGAGACACACAAACACATACACTTCCCCAGTGCCTCTCCTCAGGCACAATGAATCATAATTTGAAGTGCCTCTTTTCAAAATATAAGAGATCTTTTGGAAGGAGAAGTCATATGCAGTCTTTACTCATTATCTTACATTAAAATACCTTCCTTCTGACAATAAACTATGGGCTGATTTTAAAATGTATTTTCCACAGCCCATTAATGTTCCACTTGTCTCAAAAACTTATTTAAGGCTTCCTTTCAGATTGTTATATTTTCCATGAGACATTATAGTTAAGTGCACATTTATAGGTACGTGTACACACAATGCAAGAATCTAGCATTAGATACAGCATGGGAATCATTCCTGTGGCGCTTAAAATGTTTCTTAAAGTAGATTTTTAAATGTTGATTTCATAGAAAATGTACTGATTGGTTTGATTCATGCCTTTAGGGTCTTGAGTGGTTGGATTCGCAGGAACCCACTGTGTTCCCATTCAACCCTTCACACTCTATAGTTCACACATACCACGTAATTTATATGGTGGTCCCCACTGGAGAAATTTCCTTGGACACAGCTTCAGAGTTGTCCCTTTGTTCCAACCATTTCAAGCTGATGGTCACAAGATGTATATGCAGGAGGCATCTCGTTCTGTCTCAAGTACTTACAATTCTTGTCTATGTTGATTCAAAACATTTTGCTTCTTCCTGCCTCCACCGAAACTCCTACATCCACAACTTGAATCAAGGTGATTGCTGAGGCAGAGAATCATTGACTATGAGTCCTGGTTCCATCTAAAGAATGTCTCAGGTAATTTTCCTAGAAAAACATTTCTGAATTTTTGCTTAATGAAGAAAGATGATTTATATGATGGTCGGAAGAGAAATAATAGTATAAAGCACACTTTCGTGCATAACAAGATTTTCCTGTTTCTTGCGGAGTAACGACGATAATATTTAGAGTTTTCTACTGTACTACCTAATAAGGAACATCTGTAGGCTGCAATTCAGGAGGGTCCATTCCAATGAATTGAACTCCCAGTATTTTGTTTATAGAAGATAATCAAGACAGACCCTCAGTAATACTAATAAAAGAAACAGAAGTTTGTCTTCATTACATTAAGGTTCCCATTTGTTCTAATCTTCCTCTCCAGGTAATGCAATTGATTTTATTTATCTACACTTCATAGCTTCAACTATGTCTTTTAGATACTTATATGTTAACATTTGAAATTTTCCCCAATTTGGGAAAAGAACTATTTGATACCTAGCAAATTATTATGATCCACAGCCAGTGATTATTTTTAAGGATAATTAGTCCTAATCTTGGGCACAGAGATTATTTTTTTGATGCTGACTCATAAGTGACATTTTTTTTTCTTTGTTACTTTTAGCATGGGTCATAAAGGAACCTGAGATTCTCTTTCCTCGTTCCTGTTTTTAAGTTGCTCCTGGCTGATCTACTTTGACTCTGCTTTGAAGAATTCCAGTATTCCTTTTATATTGTCATTTGACCATTCAGTGGTTCTCCATCTATCAGCTTTTCTTTGTGAGCTGTATTTCCATCACATTCTGTTGGTGAGCAGGCCACCTCCTTGAGATCTATGATTTCATGCTCCATGTAGTTTTGGAGCTGGAGATCAAGGACAGAAGCAGAGGAATAGAGTGACGGATGTTCAGCTACATGAGCAGGAAAGGGTGGGTAGAAGGGTATTTGAGGTGGGGCAGGCTGGGGGGCACAAAAGGGAACTTGGAGCAAGTACTTAACCCTGGACAGCAGAGGACATTAAGAATACAGTTTACTTCAAAGCTCAAAGGCTAGCCGGTCTTGGCAGCACACTTAAAATTCCAGGGACTCCAGAGACTGGTTCAAGGTAACTTAGCAAGACCCGGCCTCAAAAAAAATTTAGGTATGTACCTGCATACATAAATAAAAGAGGGTGGGGGGCTGGGAATGTAGCTTAATGTCATAGCACCCTTGGTTTTAATCACTGGCAGCACAAAACAAACAAAACCCCATCACAAATTAGAAAGCAAATATGTCTCCTTCTTGAAACTATACTTGCTAGCTGAAAATAAGGAAGTGTTATATTTAAAAATAATGATGGCTAAAGATGGTGGAAGAAACTATCTCATAGAAACTTTGGGGTTTGTAGTCATATCGGAAGAGGTTTTCAGAAGGGAGATGATCAGACTGTACTGCTGGCCTGCGTGGGGAGAGGGTTACAAGGCAGGCCATCCCTCACCTGCTTTGCTTAGAACTTTTAACTAGTGTCCATGATGGAAAACCTTACCATCGTCCCCCACCTGAAATGTGTGACTCTCACTGGCTAAGCTTCTGCTCCACCTGGACATTTGCTCCCTTAATCTGGGCTACTTCTATGCCACCAAACCAAAGGCCATCAGTCTTAATGTGAAGTGCAAAAAGAAATATGATTTTACTGACGACCAACAATGTGAGATGGAAAATCCTATGGCTTTCTTAAGTGAATAAAATATTTTCCATTATCCATATGAAATGCTTACCGTGTATGCCACAATTCAAAATTACTCAATGTTATCTAAATTGTATTGAATGTATCAGAATGATTTCGTGGTAGTATTTAATTAACATAAAATCATGCACACCAAAATTATGATCAATAATAAAACCAATATTCATGTTTAATTTTACAATGATAATATGTATTTTCAAAAGCCTCACTCTTGTGATCTGATTCTGTTAATTAATATGAAACTTAGTTTCAGTAAAATTTTTCTTTGGATTGCACAGTGTGTTAGAAAAACTGAGCATTGTTTTAGTTAAAGCCACAAAGAAAAAGGAAAGTGTTCTTCTACTCATAATTAATAATTGAGAATGCTCTAAAGGATTTTTATTTTATGGCTTGGAAGGCACAATATTAAAATGTTATGTGAAAGGTAAGATCTAAATTTTAACTATCACCAAACCATTTCTTAATTTTCCAGAGCATGTTTAAAGAAGTGAACATTGTAATTCTGATACTCAGTGCATGATCTTCAAAGAGGATGATAGGTGTAAGTATTTTACTTAAAACCAAATAGAGCCTTATTTTTAGCTGTCTGAAATGCTACTTGTCCCTATTCACAAAGCAGCCCATATAATCAACCTCAGAACTTAATAATATTGTTCAAGTGAATAAGAATATAGGAAGCACAACTGAAAGAGCCAAGTGAATACAATGGTGCACTTTGCCATTGTAATTGGACAGGTGATTATTATTTCTCAGAATGCCATAGTCAAGCAATTTAATATGTAAAAATTAATTTTAGAAATTTTAATTAAAATAAATGGAATTGCTCTATCTTTAAGAATTGCCAAAAATACTTTCTGTAGAGTGTTTGTCGCATATTGTGTTTGGATTCAGTGCAACTTTCATTTGTTCATGAAATCTTTGTTTGGCTCCTTTGCAAAAATGTCAAGATACCTTTCTCCATGACTTGGCTGAATTTGTGATAGTTAAAATGGTATTAATGTTTGAAAATACTCTGAAAGTATTTTGAAAATGATTTTAAAATATTTTATACTTACACATCAATATTTTCCATTTTATATATCTCCAGTATGTATTTTTGAAGCATTCATAAAACAACATGGGTAAGCCCATATGTTTTACAGAAATATTTGTGTAGCATATGTAAAGTATTTGATCTGTCTTAATGTAATCATGATAAATGTATATTTTCTATTTCAAAATAGCATTTATATTTTTATTTCTATAATTCTAATCTGACCTTGACACACAAACCCCCCACACAAATCCACTACATACACATACTCTACACAACGTACACGCACACACACTGACACACAGTACTTGAGATAAGATTTACATTGAGTGAAATAAACAAATCTAAAGTATACCATTCAATTAGTTTTAAGACATTCATGAACTGGGATCACACACAGCTATCAAGAAACAAAAATCTTTATACAGACGCTCCCTTGGGATTAAGTAAAAATCTTGTTCATCCAACAACATGTACAACTATAATGTACCAATAAAAATGTGGGGGAAAAACCTGCTTAGGAGAGACCAATACCCTTATTGCTTTCAATGTTAGTTAGTTTTACTTATTCCAAAAATTCTTATACCTATATTTATATAGTTTTTAACCCTGTTTCACTTTTTCTTTCATTTTGTTTCCCAGATTCATTCTTTCTTTTTCTTTTTTTTTTTTCCTATAATGGGAATTGAACCCAGGGATATTACCATAAATTCTGTTTCTATCACCCCCTCAACCCTGTTTATATTTTTATTTTAAAACAGAGTTTCACTAAATTTCCCAGATTGACATAAAAAAAAAAAAAAAAAAAAAAAAAACTCTTCATTTCTCTATCATAGCCTCCTGGTTAATTAGGGTTACAGGTACTGTGGTGGGCTCCAGAATCATTCTGGAGAGACTCCTTATTGGTATCAATATTTTATTCCCATATCTGCTGGGTAATATTCCTGATATGTATTTGGTATATGTTTATTATTGATTCACTGGTTGGTGGACATGTTACTTGTTATATTTTATCTATTATAAAAAATCTTCCTTTGTATGTGCAGGAAGATTTAATTTTTTAGAATTTAAATATTTTACTTTATCAATCAAGTTGGAAGTTTCATGTACATCTGAACAAGTATACATCCTGAAGTTGTTGGTAATGACTCAGGAGTTACTAGAATTAATTCTCCTCTCTCTCTCTCTCTCTCTCTCTCTCTCTCTCTCTCTCTCTCTCTCTCTCTCTCTCTCGCTCTCTCTCTCTCTCTCTCATTCTCTCTCTCATATTCAGTTTGTGAAGTTCCAGTCCTTCAACCTTCAAAGCCGTGGACATTGACTTTGACCTACTTACCATCATGAGACAGTCGCATTTGGTTTGTGTATGGCTCTTTTTTTTTTCTTCATGGAGTCCGAAATGTGTGTCTAGGCAGAAAGATTGCTAGTCTCACTTCATGTATTGAGGTTGACCCAGGGGTCACAGTAATGAGGTATCTGAGATCCCATTAGAAAATCCAAAGGTATATTAAATTATATTGTTGGGTGGATAGATGGTACTGTGTATTAGTAAATAATCTGTTGCCAACTTTAAATGAAATTGATATTTCATTTGAATGAAATGAATTATAAATGATGTATATATTCTCTTATAAATGAAATATATGTTCTTAGAAGTGAAATATATGTTCTTTGCTTTGAATTGGGTCTTTTCCAGATGCATTATTTTAGAGAGTGGATTATAAATTCAGGGCATATATACTGTGTCTCCTCAAAAGTTTCAGATATACTTAGATATTTTGGCTCCGACTCCCCTCAATTTCCTGGTCTTTTCCATGAGAATGGTACTTAGCAAATGACTATTTTCAGCACAGAAATGAGAAGACATGTTAAATGGTCCAATGTAACCTTTGAAGAGGAATATATTAGCAATCTCACAAAGGGACATATTAGAAACTAATTTGGTTTCATTCAGTAGTAGGTAGAAATGGAGCAAAAATAGGAGATTTAGAAATGACTTAGAAGGAAGGAGAAGTGTGAGAAGTAACAGTATGTCGAATCTGCCTGTTCACAGGAGCTGTTGGGCTTTTAACTTTGTAGTTCACGTTCTAAAGTCAAGCAGGATTCTAGAGGAACAAATGGAATAGAACAGATATAAAGGAATCCAAGTCTATTATAAATATATATAATATAATCACATCAAAAGAGGTCAAAAAATAATTTGCTGCAGTAAGTTTAGAATATGGTCATACTCTAAGGTTAAAGACAAAAGAACCAAATAAAAACGGACTTTAGTTTTTGCTTCAGATTAACAATTATATAACATTGTATGTGTATAGTCACATTGAGAAACTGTGTAAATATATTGCACAGTCGAAGTCAAATCCTTTACCGTTAGAGAAGGGATGGAGGGGTAAGAGAATCTTTTAGTGATGGATTCAAATTGGAGGAATTGGTGCGAAATCAGATTTTGTGTTCAGATGAGTGAATATGCACAAGTAAGTTCATTTTTAGTGTTTCCCAGCCCTGAGAGGACCTGGAAGCAATGACTCACAATACCAGTGAGCACTTGTACAGTATAATATTGGATTCTAAATGCCATTGTGAAAAACAAAAGAAAACAACCAAACCAAAGTTCAATTGCCCTTGGAGAAAATATTTATCCCAAGACTGGAGCCAGGAGAGTATAAGACAAACCAGGAAAAATTCTGGTGCTCCGATAAGAAAATCAAAAAAAGGGGGATGAATAAGATGTATGGAATAATTTGAAGAAAGAAATAATTGTAATAATGGCTATAACATAAATATCAAGACTTCATATACTAATGCTGCTATGCAAGTAACTGAATAATTAAAAATTGGAAGAGAAAGTAAAGATTTCCTGTAGAGTAAAATTCTAATTAGTAGGTGTATAAAGAACTAGGAAAACAGAAGTTAGCAGTGACCAAGTCTTTTTTTTTTTTTTTTTTTTTTGCAGATAGAAATTGAGGGCTGCTAAAATTTCATAGCCAAAAATAATGAGGAACAGAAGTTTTCCATGGTCTATAATTATTTCCCCACAAGACAATGATAATCATAAAGGAAAAAGTAGTGATGTTATAGTGGAAAGACCTGTCAGACGTTACATTCACAAAGTGATCAAAGTTAATACCCCATTAGTCAGGAACATCAGCTTCTTCCCTCTCCAGATATGAGATATATACCAAAAAGAGTACAGCATCGCTGCTGTGTACTTGCAAAATCACATTACCTAAGCTTTATCATGAGGATTGATTAGACAACCCTAATTGAGGAACATTACACAAAATTAATGACCAGTGAAACATTGATAGAGAAAGGCTAAGTCAATAGTCTACATAAATGTAATAGAAGAAAAATGACAGCTAAAATCAAGTACAAACAGTGGACACTGGACACTCATGTGCAAATAACGAAATTTGACTAGTGATTAATAATACAATCATGATGATTTTCCTGTTTTGATAAATATGTTTTGTCTGTAGAAAATGGACTCATTTAGGCAAGTCACATCAAGGATATGTGAGAATTCTTCATATCTTTTTTGCAAACTATTTGTAAGACTGAAATTTTTTCCAGGTAAAAGGTTAAAAAATTAAATAAAACAAAAAATAATGTCTGTCTTCAGGGATGTGAGGTTTGGCTTTAATGATCTTGAACATGGAGACGTATGAACATTTTCTCTGTGGTTTTGTTTCCAGAATTAGAGGAAAGATGCATAAAAATGGCCCTCGTTGATTTATTTATGCTTGCTTGTTTCAATCAGGCATTTCTTCACAGCATACCTTAACTGCACTTTGGTACCTGCTATCCAATCTCTAGGTCTTCCCTCCTCCCTACCATAAAGGTGGCAAACTACTCACATAGCAAAGGTTGGTACTCTTTGGTTGCTGACAGCGAGTTATTTCACCTTAAATTTCCTAGATGAGAAAAGTTAGTTAAAATATTTGAAGATCATCAATCTCCATAACTAGTGTCTTTTTTTTTTTTTTAATAAAATTAGACGCTATGTGACACTTCTAATAGTGGATGCACACATATTTTTGGATGATACAACTAGCTTGGAATGCCAGAATTCATTTTGATAGATGGTTACAGTTCTTCCCTGTGCTGGCGATATTAATGATCCCTGTCAGGGGCTAGGTGTGTTTTCTTCTCAGATGTTTCCGCCCTCCACGTGTTCTCACGTGTGTGAGCAAACTTACTCCAGCTCCTGATCATTGGCGCTGTTGTTGTCACTTTTCCTCTGACCTCACACCTTTCCTCCCACTGTGCCTACATTTGGTGAGCCTCCTTTCACTTCCTAAGAGTCTAATTTTGTGGTTTCGTGGTGAAGTGTCTTAGAGCAAAATATCACTCTGATATGCTCTCTATTGTGTTTTGATTCTAAAAATATTTTAAAAATACGTCTTCTTGTAAAATTCCACTGTCATTTCTGGTAGAAAGTACAGAGTGAGAGAAAGTCAATTACAGAATTCATATAATGTGGAAATTAAAACAGACAATGCAGAAAATGATTTCCCTGGGAGAGTCAGTTGATGCGTTTCCTTGTTCTCATTTTAAGGTGTGACTCCTGTGGATCCTGATTCCGACTTTTTGTTGGGTTCTGCCACACTGCTGTGGGGAACACTTCCAGAAGGGCAGAAATATCCTCATTTTTGCCCCAAAACTTAAGTATACGTCCTCTATCCCAGACTGGAGGCTGATTTCTGCAGCTGCCTCCTGTTTTGTTTGTCCCAGGGAGAATCATCTCCTGTTTCCAAGGAATATTTCAGTCTTCACTTCCGTGGGTTCCGTAGGAGTGTGGTGTGGGCTCTTTCTGAGATGTCCACGGCTTGATTTCCAGGGCATGAACTATCCTGAATAACAGTCAGAGGTAGACAGAGAGAGGAAGCAATTAAAGAAACTAAGAGCTCATGGAGAGCAACAGGACTTTTTATAGACACTGATACAAAAAACAAAAATACTTATTTTTTTCTCCAACTATTTTCAAGGTCCATTTTATATATTCCTTTTTTTCTATTTCTCTCACAATTTTTCCTTATTATGTACTTTCATAGAAATTTCTTGATATCTTTTCTGCAGTAGTGTAAAAAGTTCCTTGATTTGCTCATTCTTCATGTGTACATGATATCTCCCTCATTCTGGTCTAACTGCTTGATGATAAATTACAAATAATCCAGTGCACTCTTTATTCATTGATTTGAATCAGTATTTTCTGATGAGGCCAAACACATGTATCTTCTCCTTCTTCTGTATCTTCTTCCCAATATGCTATTACAATTACAGACACCAAATAAAACAAGTTAAGGAAAAGTAGCACGTAATCAGAATCTTGTGAAGTAATATACAATTCAGAAGACAGTAAGAGGTAGCAAAATAATTTTTAATAAAAGAAAAGGAAATGGAAAAAATAACAAGTTCATAAGGAGTTAAATCATATAGGCGAAAATACTGCCTGTCAAGGTAGATGTCTTGAGGGCTCCAAAGGTGTTCTGCCTCTGCCTTCCGATGTCTGTCTTACCTCTGCATAGACCTCTGGCCACACAAGTGAAAGGACAGAGTCTTCAGGATAAGGTTGGGGCAGCAAAGGAGAACTAACACACACAGTGACTTAACATTAGTCACTGAAGATAGGGACACTAATTTTATCCTCACATATGCTCACAAGCTTGACTTAATGTGTAAAAATAAAATTTTAAAAACTTGAAACATAGGTATGGAATAGATAATCTTTAATTGAATAGAAACACAAAAAAATTCTTTGCAACAGATATGTAAAAATTCTAACTAAAACTGTTGTGACCTCAATGTCGGACAATGAGTTAATATACCCACGAACGCACACTTAATTTGATACTTGGAGAAGCTGAGTACAGGCAATCTTCCCAAATTCAACAACACATAAGAAAGCTCAAGAGGGAAGTGTAATGGTGTTAGTGCTATAACAACAGTATGTAAGTTAACTAAATATTTCTTGGCTTAGTGTTTGAAAACTATCTTAAAATCACAACCTACAATTTTTCTTTTCCTCCTGTTGTTACACAGTAGAAGTCAGGTTTAAAATTTGCAAAATTACTAATGGCTAATGAAGGATCAATAAGAAATGCAATATTCATTCAATTATTAGTCACTCTGGTATCACTGTTGTTCTCTGTGCCCCAAAGCTTTGAGATACTTCAGGATTCAAGGCTAATCTGATGTGTTAAGTCACATTTTTACCTAAATAAAATAAACATTGTGAAGAGCCTCCTGAGACTTCACCATTTCCTGAAAATAAATAATTTAGATCAAGTGTGATATCTCTTGAATGAAATATGCAATCACAGAAATTCTGTGTTAAGTGTATTTGTAACAGTTATGATTATTCTATTTATACTTTGATATGTTTCCTCAGTAGGTCAATAGGTACTTTATTCTTTTAGGTTAGTGAAAGCAAACCAAACAGCAGTGTGTTCTTTAAATCATGTTGACCTATAGCCAAGACATAAAACTAAATATCAAAAGTTAATATTACAGATATAAAGTTCAGCTGCTATGAGTTGAATATTACCTCCTCATGCACTCAGGCAGGGGTTTAATCCCTTATTTATGCTAATGGTATTAAGAGAGTACAAATTTAACCCAACTAAGATATTTAGGTGTGGGGTACTTTGCAAGGTGTTAGGTTTGGGTACAGTCATTGGATTGGGGCCCCCATGATTAACTCCTAGTGGTTTTATAAAACAGGAGCATGTTGAGACCAGACACTCAGATGAAGACACATGCTCCCTTTCTCTGGATGTGTGCAGCCTCAGAACTCTGCCAGAAAACAGTCTCATCAGACCTGAGACCTCACCTGGGCGGTGCTTTTGAATGGCTCAAACTGGGATCTCAATAAACTTCTTTTCATTGTAGAGTTAACCTGCCTAGCATATTTCATTACAGTAGGGGAATGCTGACAAATTAAAGGTCTCTCTGCTTTGTTACCAAATCTTTATCATACTTCAGCCTCCTACAATTAATCAGGTTCCAAAATTAATGTTTCATATTTTCTTTAGGGAACAGATGAGTTTTGCTTGGAAAACTATTTGTAAAAAGCAATTGGAGAGTTGAGTAAAATCTCAAAATCCAATGATACCAAATTCTTGAGAGAATATGGAGCATGAGGATCTCTAATTAACTGCATATAGGAATAACAATAATTAAAAAACAAAACTTTGAAGTGTAGATGAGAAATTTTGTATTAAGTTAAATATAGATTAGCCATAAAGTTCAGAAATCAGACTCTGCTGTATTTATGGTCCCAATTTGAAAAATTTAGTCAGTCCAAGAAAGTATGTACAGTTGTTCATTGTACCTTTCTTTTATCTATCATTTCTAGAATGAGAAACAAATAGATGTTCTTTAATAAGTGAATGGATAATCAAACTTTGATTTTGTGTACACACACACACAAAATGGACTAATATTCATTGATAAAAAAACACACATTATTAACTCACTCAACAATATGGATGAATTGTAAATGTAGTTGTTCAAAGTGAAAGAAGTCAGTTACTGAAAAAAATGCACTAAATTATTAGTTATAATAAATTTCTTTAAAAAACAAAGCTAAATTATAGAAATAGAAAACACATCACTGTCTTCCAGGGACTTGAGAATAGTTTCAGTATAAAGGAGGAAACTGACCTTTTAAGGTGACAGAATAATTCTAAGTAGTAATAGTGTGGTAGATCTATTACCTTTATCTTATACAAATATGCATATAAATATAAATGTCATATATACTCATCAGCTGATGTTAAAGTGTGTAAATTCTAATGAATGCAAATCTAAAATCAGCAAAGGGATCAGGACACACTAGGATGGAATTCAGTCCAAGGAAAAAGAATTCAGGTGTTTTACAAATACATGGTCGATTTCACTGAAGGCAGAGCAAAACAGGAATTAACCTAAGTAATTTTGAAAACTTCATTCCTTAGTCACTTTGGGCTGCCATAGCAAAATATTGTGACTGTAGCTTAGAAAATAGAAATTTACATTCTCATAGCTCTGGAGTTTGGAAGTCCAAGATCAAGGTGCTAACATGGTGGGGTTTTATGGTGAGGGCTCTTTCTTTCTCCATGTGGAATACAGAAAACTACCTAATATCACTTCTTAGGACTCTAATTTCATCATGATGGCTCTGTCTTCATGACCCCATCTAATCCTAATTACCTCCTCCAGGGCACCAGCTCCAAATACCATTCAACTTTTGAGTCTGGGCTTCTGCAATATGAATTCAGCCCATTGCGAATGTTTTGAATGAAAATTATAAAGTTAAGACAAAAATAACTTTAAACAAACACTGAACTATATTAAAAGTTGTTCCTCTTGGGAATGTAGGTTAACAATTCTGAAACTTCTTTGCTTACTTACTCAGATTAAACAAGAAGTACATTGTTGGTAGATGATGAGTATTAGATTTCTCATTGTTGATCAACAAAGCTACGAATAGGCAAGGGGAGAAAAGATTAGAATAAACCTTGTGACATTAGAGTTGAAACATTAATATAAACATGTTTAGCTTAATATAAATACACATAGATAGATACAGAAATAAACATGATATGTGTGCAGTTATGAGTTCATGCACACACACACATTTCTAGGCTGTCCACTGAATGCAATTATTTGCAAACAATGACACATTAATAGTAATGAACAATTCCAGCAATGACTGCTTTGTGTCTAATATCATTCTCTACTAAACAGCTGATTGGATGATTGGTGCAGGAAAACTATAGAAGTTCCTTGAGAACCGTGCAGTACCAAGAAGTAGGCAAGTATTCAAAATAAACAAAGAAACAGGATATGTGAAAGAGACATATGAGTCAACAAAGAGTTCTCATGGGCCAGTTGGGACGGTTTAAGCAATGAACCAAATATTGTAGTTGTGGGTTTTAAAACAAAGAAGAAAATATTTAGGCAGGGGTGTATACTACTGAATTCCAAGTAATTTATATAGTTTCTCTCCCCTCCAGGAGATAGAGAGCAATCTCTCTTCCCCCTTTCATACTGGTCACACCAAAGGATTTGCTTCCAAATGACAGAGTATGGAACAAGTGGCAAGGGGAGGGGAGCAAGTATACAGTGAACGAATGTCTGGAAATTGCCCAGGAATTGAGGTGGACATTGTGCTAAGCTGTCTACAGCATGTATTCTTTTTTTTTTTTGTATTTTCTTTTATTGTAAACAAATGGGATACATGTTGTTTCTCTGTTTGTACATGGCGTAAAGGCATACCATTTGTGTAATCATAAATTTACATAAAGTAATGTTATTTGATTCATTCTGTTATTTTTCCCTTCCCCCCACCCCTCCCACCCCTCTTTTCCCTCTATACAGTACTTCCTTCCTCCATACTTGCCCCCCTCCCTAACCCTAACTCTAACCCTAACACTAACCCCTCCCTCCCCCCATTATGTGTCATCATCCACTTATCAGCAATATCATTCTTCCTTTGGCTTTTTGAGATTGGCTTATCTCACTTAGCATGATATTCTCCAATTTCATCCATTTGCCTGCAAATGCTGTAATTTTATCATTCTTTATGGTTGAGTAATATTCCATTGTATATATATACCACAGTTTCTTTATCCATTCATCAATTGAAGGACATCTAGGTTGGTTCCACAGTCTGGCTATTGTGAATTGAGCAGCTATGAACATTGATGTGGCTGTATCTCTGTACTATGCTGATTTTAAGTCCTTTGGGTATAGGCCAAGGAGTGGAATAGCTGGGTCAAATGGTGGTTCCATTCCAAGTTTTCTAAGGAATCTCCACACTGCTTTCCAGAGTGGCTGCACTAATTTGCAGCCCCACCAGCAATGTATGAGTGTACCTTTCTCCCCACATCCTCACCAACACCTGTTGTTGTTTGTATTCTTGATAATCGCCATTCTAATTGGGGTGAGATGGAATTTTAGGGTGGTTTTGATTTGCATTTATCTTATTACTAGAGATGTTGAACATTTTTCCATATGTTTGTTGATTGCTTGTAGATCTTCTTCTGTGAAGTGTCTATTCATTTCCTTAGCCCATTTGTCGACTGGATTATGTGTATTCTTGGAGGAGAGTTTTTTGAGTTCTTTATAGATTCTGGAGATTAGTGCTCTATCTGAAGTATGATTGGCAAAGATATTCTCCCACTCTGTAGGCTCTCTCTTCGCATTGCTGATAATTTCCTTTGCTGACAGAATACTTTTTAGTTTGACTCTATCCCAGTTATTGATTCTTGCTTTTATTTCTTGTGCTATGGGAGTCCTGTTAAGGAAGTCTGCTCCTAAACTGACATGTTGAAGATTTGGACCTACTTTTTCTTCTATAAGATGCAGGGTCTCTGGTCTGATTCCGAGGTCCTTGATCCATTTTGAGTTTAGTTTCGTGCATGGTGAGAGATATGGGTTTAGTTTCATTCTGTTGCATATGGATTTTCAATTCTCCCAGCACCATTTGTTGAAGAGGCTATCTTTTCTCCATTGCATATTTTTGGCCCCTTTGTCTAGTATGAGAAAATTGTATTTATTTGGGTTTGTGTCCGTGTCCTCTATTCTGTACCATTGATCTACCTTTCTATTTTGGTACCAATACCATGCCGTTTTGGTTACTATTGCTTTGTAGTAGAGTTGAAGATCTGGTATTGCAATATCCCCTGCTTCACTCTTTCTGCTAAGGATTGATTTAGCTATTCTTGGTTTCTTATTCTTCCAGATGAATTTCATAATTGCTTGCTCTATTTCTGTAAGGTCCGTCATTGGGATTTTAATTGGAATTGCTTTGAATTTGTATAGCACTTTAGGTAGTATGGCCATTTTGACAATATTAATTCTTCCTATCCAAGAACATGGAAGATCTTTCCATCTTCTAAGGTGTTCTTTAATTTCTTTCTTTAGAGTTCTGTAGTTCTCATTGTAGAGGTCTTTCACCTCTTTTGTGAGATTGATTCCCAAGTATTTTATTTTTTTCGAGGCTATTGTGAATGGGGTAGTTTTCCTAATTTCTCTTTCTGAAGATTCATCACTTATGTATAAAAATGCATTGGATTTATGAGCATTGATCTTGTAACCTGCAACTTTACTGAATTCACTTATAAGTTCTAAGAGTTTTCTGGTGGAATTTCTAGGTTCCTCTAAATATATAATCATGTCATCAGCAAACAGGGATAGTTTGAGTTCTTTTCCAATTCTTATCCCTTTAATTTCTTTGGTTTGTCTAATT
This sequence comes from Sciurus vulgaris, assembly GCF_902686455.1. NCBI lineage: Eukaryota > Metazoa > Chordata > Mammalia > Rodentia > Sciuridae > Sciurus > Sciurus vulgaris. The sequence continues at coordinate 11,241,183 of NC_136469.1, forward strand.
GCTCTGGCCAGAGTCTCAAGAACGATGTTGAATAGAAGTGGTGAAAGAGGGCGTCCCTGCCTTGTTCCAGTTTTTAGGGGGAATGCTTTCAGTTTTTCACCATTTAGAATGATATTAGCCATGGGCTTAGCATAGATGGCCTTTACAATGTTAAGGAATGTTCCCACTATCCCTATTTTTTCTAGTGTTTTGAGCATGAAGGGGTGCTGTATTTTATCAAATGCTTTTTCTGCATCTATTGAAATAATCATGTGATTCTTGACTTTAAGTCTATTGATATGGTGAATGACATTTATTGATTTCCTGATGTTGAACCAACCTTGCATCCCTGGGATGAAACCAACTTGATCATGGTGCACTATCTTTTTAATATGTCTTGATATTATGTGATAAAGTGTTCGCTTTTGTGTTATAATTCCCTCAATTCAACAACCACATTATAACAAAAACAAACAAAATAGAGGCATGTTCCATATATACTATCCTCAAAGCTGTCACGTTCACCAAAATAAGGAAACTCTGAGCAACTAGCACAGTGTCAAAAAGTCTAAGTAGACATGGTGACTAAAGCCAATGTGGTACCCTGACTGGAATTCTGGGAGACTAAGGACAATTGTGGAAAGCCATGAAAAATGAAAAAAATCTGGTGCAAAATTGACAGTAGTGTGCTAGAACTGACTTCCCAGTTGTGGCAAAGCACCAGTCATATAAGATGCTAGCAGTGCTAGGGAATCTAGTGGAGGGATATATGGAAATCTTATGTACAGTTGTGCAACTTTTCTGCAAATCTCTAAGTAGTCTACACTAAACGCATGATTAAAGAAAAGTGAGATCGGTAAACTTTCCATGAGTGCATAATCTGTGCATAAATAATTTATAAAATGTGCATACATGCATATATTAGCTGCACTTATTAGTAATTCTCATTAAAAATCCTATAAATAAAATATCCCTGGTTTCATTTGAGTACTTTATACAGTCCACATTTCTGTGTGCACTTTGGTAATTACTGCAAATACTTTCTGAACGCATCTTATGTAAACGCATATAGAAGTGCGTGCGTGTCTGCGCATGTGCACGTGCGGTTCATGTTAGATTTTATGCAGCTGTTTTACTTATTGGAAGGCAGAGGTGCAGCAAGATGAAGTGACTGCTCTAAGGACTAAAAATCAATAAGCGACTCAACATTTGACCAACCATTAATGATGAACTGATTTTCACATTGATGAGTGACATCACCATTGTCGCAAGTCTAGAAAGTGGTAGAGCTACATTCAGATGATTCTACTGGTTCTTTTTTTTAACATGAACTCTCATAATAGGCTACTTGTTACCCAGATACTCTCTCTTTTTATATATGCATACTTTATGTATGCATGTACTTGATAAAAAATAATCATATCTTTTTTTTGTAAATTTATACATTCCTATAACCATTCCAAGTGTATGTTTCTATATTTTTATTAAAATTAATGACAATATAATTAACTCACTTTTATAAATTGCGACTATATGAAAAGCATGAATGTTATAACATAGTGCTTTCTTGTTAAACACCATTCATGGTCACTAATATAGGCTTTTCTCAGTTTGGTTGATAAATGTCATTCTTCTGATTCTAACTTCGTTTACTTAAAATTGAAAATATGTACCTTCAATTTGGCTTTTTATTTTGCTTTAAAAGGAATTTTTCTTTGTGTTTACAAGTTTTCTGGATGTATAAAAATTTTAACTATTTAGTATATCTATTACACTACTTAATATTGGTATTCAGTATACCTATAGTATAGGTATTTAGTATATTTACTTCCCAAAGACCTTTGCAGAAGTATTTATTATTATAGATAATTAATAAAATTAAACTGCAGTGTGAGAAGTCCTTCTTGAATATATTCTTCATTAATTAGTCTATAACTACTAGTAGCTCCCCAAATTATTAAAGTTCAAATTCTAGGGTGACTGAAAGATGAATCAAGTGTATTACATTTGGCAGCCACAGATATTCACAAAACACCTACTCTGTGCAAAGTACAGTTTCAGTCACTTTATTAGCTCCATAAGGTAACATCTCATCCACTCCTCACAGACATGCTTTGAAGTAGTTGTTAGGGTTATAATTTTAATGTAAGGAAACTGAGGCCTGAACAATTTGTTCATTCAAAGTCACGCTGCAAACCAGTGACAGATCCAGGACTGAAACAATTAGAGTACCTGGAGCTTGTCCTTAATCCCAGTGGCATACATGCATGGCTCCTAATCACAACTCTGTTAAACTTCTTAGAGAACACTTTAACACGTTTAAGTTTATACCACATTTGTTGTTAAAGTTTATTCCACATTTATAGATGAAGGTAATAGAATATGAAATGTATTGCAAAAGTTCCACACCTACAAAATGATCGAATCATCATATCTAACCAGTCCTATCCCGGTGCCTCTCCTTGGACAGCATCTAAACCATCCCAGGAGGGATCCTACATACTCTTCACTGTCCTCTAGCCATGAGAATGTTAATGCTGGAGGATTCTCTAAGCAGTAAATTCCATAAGAACAACAAATAACAGTAAAACACCAAGTTTCTTTGACTTTGTATGTTCAAGAAACTGATGCAATTGGTAATTTACAGGAAGACAAAACATTAAGTATAACTGCATCAGTAAAAGATAAGGTGATATAAAATGAAGATTACTCTGTAGGCATGCTTGTGATTACTATCAAGTGAACTACATTTTAAACCTTGTACGAATTGTACAAATTATTTTTATACAAATTATTTGAGAGATCTAAAGGGAAAGAGAAAAATGTAAAAGATCAACATACTACATTTAATGTTATTTTTACTTAATTGACAGTAAATATTTATTGCACTGCTTTATTTAGGGACAATGACAAGGAGAAGAAGCTGTTCATGTTCAGTACTGGCAAAGTATTTTTTCCAAATATATTAAATTCTCAGTTGGTTGCATGTGTACATGAAGAACCCATGAATATAGAGGGCAGATGGTACATAGTTATTCCCTAGAGACCTAAGCAGTTTTCCTAGTTGTCTAGTTCATATAAACATAGAGTGCAAATTTTCTTCCTCTAGGGTTTACTCTCAAACAAGCAAATGTGAAATGCATACATCGATGTTATCTCTATCTTTGTTTATTCCATATTGGAAATTGAACCCAGGGCACTTAACCACAGAGATACATCCCCAGTCCTTTTTTTTAAATATTTTATTTAGAGACAGATCTTGCTGAGTTGCTTAGGGCCTCACAAAGTTGCTGAGGCTGACTTTGAAGTCACAAGTCTCCTGCCTCTTTCTTCGGAACCCATGGTATTACAGGCATGCGCCACCATGCCCTGCTAAAAAATCTATCATTAACACTAATAAATATATTTAATGATGTTGTAGAATTTAAGAACAATGCATATAAATCATTTGTACTTCTCTACACTTCCAATGGATATTTTAAAAATAAAATTAAGAAAAAAGTATTTAGGGTTTTTTTTTTTTTTTTTTTTTTTAAAGAAGCACACTACTTTTACACTGAAAAATACAAAACAATTTAAGAAAATCAACAGGATCTAAATAATAAAAGACATAAAAGACCACTCATGGTTTGTGTATCAGAAATCTTAGTGCTATTAAAGTGACCATAATTCTCAAATTGATCTATAGATTCAGCACAAATACCAGGATAAATATTTTTTTGCATAAATTAGTCAAGTGACATTAATGTTAATTAGAAATTTTTAAAAACTCAAAATAAAAAGTATAATCAGAAAAAAAGAAGAAAATTTGATTGTTTTGCTTTCTGATATCAAAGTTAATACCCAGTTACAAAAAACTATAGTAATATAGGGTTGGAACAAGGATAGACACATAGATTAATGGAAAAACCTTGAGAGTCCAGAGATAAGCACTAAGTTTGTGGTCAACTGAGATTTAAAAATAAAGTGAAGACAATTCAATGGGTAAAGAAAGATCTTTTCAACAGGAGCAACTAGGTACCCACATATAAAAGAATTGACTATGTAAAACAATTTGGCATTATATGCAACTTGAATTGGATAATATTTCTAAATGAAAAAACTAAAGATATAAAATTCAAATCAAGAATAAGTGATTGAGAACTCAGGTTAAGGAATGATTCCCTAAATATGGTGCCAAAGTCCATTAAATAAAGTAGGAAATGCGTTAGTTAGATTTCTTCAAATTTGAAGACAAAGAGTTTATGTGCTCTAAAGAAAACCAACCAACCGTCACTGAAAGACTTAGAGGAAAAAAATTTAAAAATCACTAATCTGATAAGAGTTTTGTACTCAGAATGTATAAAGAAATGGTGCTACTCAAAGATCAGCCAATCCTGTTTAGAATATAAGCAAGATTCAATAGTTTTTTTTTAAATATATATAATTCGATCAAAAAAGCCTTTAAAAAGATATTCAATAAAATTATTCTTAAAGAATGTAAATCAAAAATCAAAACCAAAGAAGAATCAACAAAACTTAAATGGCAGGCCAGATAGCTCATCTCATAGTGTGCCTGCCTCGCATGCTGGAGGCCCGGTTCGAGTCCCCAGCACTGTGGGATTGTGGAAATAACAAACAAAACTTAAATGTGTTTTATCTGTGAAAAGTAAGTGTGATATACCCAGAAATTATTTTGCAATGAAACAAGAATACAGATACATGCTACTGTAGGTATAATTATAAAATCATAAAAATTGAAGGAAGCCAGTTGCATATTTTATGATGACATTTATATGAAAGATTCAGATTAAGAAATTCTGTAAAGGAAGTAGATGAATCATTATCTAGGTGTTTTGATAAGTCAGCACGAGTGAAGAGTAGACAAGAAGTACTAACCAAAGAGCACAAGCTGTACTTTGGGATGTCCAAATACACTAAAATTAGGACTGATGAAGAGTGTGCCACACTGAAAATATTCCCCACATCAATGAATCGTGCATGTTAGAGTGAAATTTTATAGTGTATAATTTATATCTCAATAAGATCTAAAATAATTATAGATTCTTAATCCCTTGCTTTCATGTTCTTTCATGGAGTTGTTCCAGCATAATGGTCAATTTAGCTCATGTTGAGAGGCCAAAATTATGGAATCAATGCCTTTTATTGGCATTTATTTGAAATACATTTATGCAACATGTAGTGAGCAAATTGAGATATATTTGCATTTCTGTCATCTCAAACATCATCATTTCTATGTGTTGTGAACCTTCCAACTCTTCTCTGCTAGTGATCTTGAAATATATAGTAAATTATTGAGGAATATGTTTAGCTTACTGTGCTATGGAGCATTAGAACTAATTCCCCTTCTCCCTATGTTCTGTTTCCTGCTACCTAATCTCTCTCTGTCCCCCATACTTCTCCAGCCTTTGGTCAATGGAGATATGGATAAAAAATGTGGTCTATGTACAGAATGAAATATTATTCACCCACAATACAGAGATAGGATCTTATCATTTACATCAACATAAATGAACCTGGAGGATATTAGGTTAAGTGAAATATGCCAGGCACAGAACAACAAATCCTGCATTTTTGCCCATTTGTGTAATCTAAAAATGTTGGCCACACAGAAGTAGAGAGTAGCATCTATTCCTGGAAGGCTATTAAGTGAGGAAGAGGTCATGGCAGAACTCAAGTGCTTGCCTAGTAATACATTTCTCTTTTTCTCTGTACTTTATGTCTAACCATGTCACTGGATCTGAGCACTCAGCACTTTTATTTAATTACAGGAAAAGAGATTTCCTCTTGTACGTTCCTTTCTGAATTTTAATGTAATACAGGAATACCATTTTTAATTTTTATTCTGTATCTGTACTAATGGAAGCCTTTTAGTATTTCACTAGTCAGTTTTTCTTTATGTATAACTCTAAGAATCTGAAAATGAACCTCGTTAGCTGTTCTTTGTAAACTTAAATTCTTATTTTTACCCAATAGTATTCTTCACTGTACAGATTCTTCATGGAGACAATTTCATAAAATGTCAGGAAGCATTATAACTGGGATATGCCACTGGCCTCTCCCAGAGAGAGGCCAAGGATGTACTTCCTATAATATATAGGACAGACTGAGGACAAAAAAAAAAAAAAAAAAATACTTGACTAGAATGTGAATAATGCCAGTGTTGAAAAAAATGTATGGATTATTCAGAAACAATATTCAGTAAAAGTAGGGTTGGATGGCATCCTTACTTCGTGAGGTTAGGTGAATGCACTTCATGAATTACCCTAAGTATGTTGTTCATTTTTGTTTTGCTATGTATGGGTTTAATGCTTAGTTTTTATTTCTTTAATCATAGAAATGCAGATATGTGTAGACATGTACTTTTTATGAAATTATAAACATGTTTGTATAATAAAATTCCAAGAGTATATTTTTAAATTTAAAAACTGTTTTCTGCTTCAATTCCCACTCTCTCAGGCTTGTAGGAAATTCATGCTAATATTCTATTATTGGGGCAGCTCTTTTTCTCTCTATGCTCCTTCAACTGGAAACAAGAACACACATGCGCACACTCACACACACACACACACACATACACACACGTGTACACAAACATGGCATAGCTTTTGGTCATTTACAGGCAAACAGGGGTTGTGTTGTAAATAGTATTTTGTATGCTCTTGTTTACATTCTTCAATACCTTCTGGAAATAGGTCCGTATGGTAATCTATACAGGTTTATTTCCTCCTTGTAAAGACATCACAAGCATAATGCTAATGGTCTATTTGACAAAAATTTTCATTATTTGTCATCAAACATTTTGCAATCAACAATCATATATATAATTATTGTTATATATTTAAAACACACACATATGGTATATGTATGTATACACAAACGGCTATATTCACATACACATGATAGTGGCTTATTTTTACGTGATTGATATTTAAGATTAAATTTCCTTGGTTATCACCACACATCCTGTGGGCGAGGGAAAGGGTTCCTATAGGAGGAGTGGGCTGGCTGTGATATAAAAGCCTATGAAATGTATTTATCAGGAATAAGGACAGAAGACAGAAGTATCTTTGAAGTAGGGCAGGACCAATTGAGCATCCAGAAGGGTCTGGCTTTAAGAAAGGAAGGAGCCCAGCTTACTTCATCTTGCAAAGACATCAAAAGCAATACAGATCAAAAGGGATCAGTAGGAGCTTCTTCCAGGAGAAACAGGATGGGGGGTGGACCTAAGCAGGCCATTTGGCTCTAGCAGGTCACTCCCACATCCAGGGCTTTGCACTCCAGCGGTGAACCAACACAGCATCACCACATGACCCAGGCAATTCCTGAGTCCAGATTTTCCTGTCTAATAGCTCAACCAAGCTTGGTCCGCCTACAGGCCATGGGTGGCTTCCCACACTTGGTTGAAAGATGTTGACATTTTCCAGTTTCATAGCTAGTGATAGCTTTATAAACACTTGTAAAATTAGCATTTCAACAGCAAAATAAATATTTGAGTCTTTTTATATTTGCTGTACATTTAAATTCATATCAGTGTGAAGTGCCAATCATGATTGCCTAATACTTTCACAAATTTAAATGTTTCATTAGTTTTGTTCTATATTACATTTAACCATTTCTGTATAATCTCCTTTATAATTGTACGCATATCTTTTTATTACTGTAATTCTATTAGCTATATTTTGTGTGCGGGCGCGTGCGCACACACACACACACACACACACACACACCTGCACACATCATAAAGTACAAGGATTATTCTGCTATGCTGTATAGATACACTCCAAGATTTTCTTATGATAATTATGTTGCTGAATCCTTTTGCAATAGATTTTCTGAATCAGCTGAAATTTATATTTCTCAAAAATTGATGGATAACTATATGATTTGTGTCTCCATCTACCATTTTAATGGAGTTTAACAGACTATGACTATGATGATTGTTTATTCTAAAAATATCCATCCTGATGTAAGTCTTTACTCTCTTCCTGGTTAGTGACATTTCTTCCTTGAAACCCCAAGAAGACTGTTATGGGGCACAACTTAAGAACAAACTCATCACCACTGAGAAGTCCAAATTTGAGAGTCTTTATTAGGCAGGTTGCTGACTGTCTCACCAACACCCCAAAATTGGCTATTGGAAGAACAGCCCCCACATAAGGGTTGTAGGGATTTTTATATCTTAAATCAGTACATCAATCATAAGTGTCTGTTGCTATGATTCAAAATTACAAACTAACATTATGAGATCTAAAATCAGTAGCAGAGGGGGAAGTGGGTCAAAATGACCTTACTTAAGTACAAATTAAAGAATGGTTACTAACATCCAAACAATCACTGTTGACATCACCATTAACATGGTACATTGGGAAAACAGGAATCAAAAAGAGAACAATTTTGCATTATACAAGAATTGCCATTTCATCCTTTTGTGTTGCCAAACAAGTCATGATAAGTAACTGATGATGGGTACACAGGTGGGGTGTTCCCATGGGAGAAGCATTTCCTACATAACATGGCGTCTCAAGGTAAAATGGAGTCTGTTTAGTCATTGCCCACATTAGCCTGGCCTATAACTTCTCCATGGAGTCAAATGTGTCAGCCCCTCAAGAAGACAAGGCTCCAGCTTTAAAACTTAGGTTTTGTTACTTTGTTGTTATTATTTTTCTCTTGAAATTCTGAGTTCTAACATTTCAACAAATAATATGATTTTAAAGCTAAGATATTTCTCTCTTAAGCAGGAGTTGGTCTGTATGACCATAAGATTATAAGTTGTCTAGTAAATAATTCTAAATGTTAATTTTATTTTAGATAATAAGTCAGAGAGGAAAATTGTAAATACATGCACATTTTAATAATTCTTATGAAAATGTAAAAAAAAAAAGGCTTTTCTTCATTATTCTGCTATTTGAAAATTTAGCTACAATGCTAGCTCATTTTAGTACAGAAGGAAACTGGTAAGAGACCTCTAAATTCAAAACAAAGGACAATGCATTCCATAATACTTATCTGATTGTAAGCTGATTATATTTCCTCCATGCCACATTGAGACGGAGTAGAATGTAAGAAAGTGTCCTGAGTATCAATTTCCCCATTATCTCTAATGAAATTAAATAATGCATGAGGGACTACAGATTGTAATGATAAATATGCATTAAAATTCTTAACAATGCAAAGAATAAGGTGATATTTTATTCATTTACAGACAAATAATTTGCTGGTTTTAAAAGTTAAATTACCCAGATGATTGTGTGGTTGGCCCCAGTGCCGAAAAGTGTGCGTTCTCTTGGAAGGGTAATTTCTCTACTGTTAAACCACAACCTATTTCTCGTCAAATGCTTGATTAAAAAAAAAAAAAAAAAGAGTTCCACAAAATTAGGTCAAAACAAACATGAGAAATTCAAATAAGCTAAAAAAGCTAAAAGCTGAGAGTCAATGCTTCTAAAGGCACCCCGAATATGCATTAAGAAAACACCAGGATTTGGGGAGGTTACTTTATTTATTCTTACTGTGATTAATCCCTTCTGTTTAAGGTGCTTGGCCAATGATTTTCACTTTCTAGATTTATAATTGCCATAATCCATACATTAAAACTGATAAGATTATCACAGTCTTCTTATTATTTCTATACCTTTTTTGAAAATATGCCTTCAAAATATAATACCTAGGAAGAAATAATGTAATGACAATTTTTGTACCTCAACAGTCCTGAAACCTCAAAGTTAATTTCAGAGTTAAATTGCTTATGACACTGTGATAACATATACATGGCGAGTTACTAACCTTTATTAGAATAAGATGCACAAAGCAAAATTAATAACATTAAATATATTTTGAAGCTGAATTTAAGAGAATGTTAAATAGCTTAGAAAATAAAGCAACGCTTCTACTTGACAATCTGCTCATATAACATTTGGACTGAGTTTCAAACTAAATCAATTTTAAAAACAAATGAAAACAGAATGCACTTGTCAATTCTATCCTTTGCTTCACATGTGTGCTTAACTGGCATAATCCTCAAGTGTGACCGGTGTGGACCCTGGAGCCAGGTATTAACGAGGTTTGAATAGCCTCACTTGCTGAGAGTGATCTTGTGGAATAATGCTTGTTTTTCTTAGGCTTCAAGTTTATCACCTATAAAAGTAAAATGCTCACAGTAAATGCCCCATGGAATTTTGAGGGAAATTAATGAGATATTCCCTGCAAATGTTTTAATGTAGTGCCTGCCTCATACAACATGTTCACTAAACTCTAGCCATTACCTTTATTATCACTTCTCTTCCCTGTTTTGTTATCCTAACAAAACAGTTCTTTTTACTGTATTCTGTTCCTCAGCTGAAAGAACACATTAAGATAAAAAGAACTTATAGAGATTGAAACTGGAGAGATGATATTCACATACATAGGGAAAAAAAGGAAAGAAGGAATGAAAAAGGAAAGGAGAGAGAGAGAGAGAACAGATAATATACCAAACTGGCAAGTAGTAGTATCAACTGCTTGATATTCTGTGGGAGTCCATACGTTTTAGAGCTCAGTGGAAATTGCAAGTGGAATTGGTCTTATGCAAGAGCTGGAATCTTAATAGTAAGATAATACAAATGTAGAGAGGGTTTAAATTGGCAGAGGAGAAAATGGAGAACAATTCAGAGACATCAATGGAGGAATTGAAGAAATGATTTTTGAGCAAACAGATAGTAAGTATAATGTTAGTAAACTGGACAGAAGTTTATGTTTTTCACAATGCATGCAGTGGGGGAAGAGAGCAGCAGGGGCTCATGAAGAAGTGGTAGGGGTCAGGCATCTCTGCAGGGCGAAGGGGTTTACAAGGAGAAGTTCCCATGCTGGGTTAGAAAATCGTGATGTTTAAAATGAGTCAAAGCAGGAGGCTAGCAACCCAGAGTCCAAAAGTAGAGTTAGAGGTGAACAGGAGGATGAGGCTAAGCAAGGAGTTAGTGGGCAAATACCAGTAAATATAAGAATCTTTGTTACATTCACAGTGATTTTAATAACATAGGTATTTAAACCAAAAAATGCTGAAAATTGGAAACACTAATACTATAATTTCAATTATATGATAAAAATCTAATAATCAGAACTGAAAAAAAATTCATTTAAAATTTTAAAGTTCTTTGTATCAACTAGTTCTGTATATATTAAATACATTGCAATTTCAGTTGTATTTTTCCTTTCAATGCTAGACGTTGAAGACATTTTGATAAAGATATTAAAAGTCGTACATATTTCTACATGTGCTAAATCATAAGAACACTATGACTTAAAGCAATAAATTCTGAAATAATACTTTATACCAATATATTTTCAATTCTTATATTTGACATTATTTGAAATGTACTTATTCTAAAATTAAATGTTTATAGTCTCTATCTACCCATTAAATGATATAGTATCATGTGATTATTTAACAAACTTTCCTCATTTTTCCACATTATATGCTTTTTAAAAAATTCAGAAATATTAATCAAATGATAATGTAGAAGGCCATGAAATTGATTCATAGAAATTGGGAAAGAATACAAAAATTAGGGAAAAAGAAATTACATTCATTAATACAAAGTACGGATTATGTAAAAAAGAACATATAACATTTTGAGAAGAACAATCTATATTCAATAAAGGAGCATATAAAATTGAGACAATGCCAAAAAGATCCATAGATGGGAAATCCATTTATAAGTGTATATTTCATAGGATAGCTCCGAGAACAAAAATAATCTCATCAAAATTATTTTTCCCACCTTCTGGTTTGTCTGACCTAGATCACAGTATGAAAGATGGATGAGATAAATCTCAGAAAAATTTTATAAAAATATATGACCTTAAATGTTGTCAGGAATTATTTTTCTCGAGCCTTTCTGGTTAGAATGGGTGTTTTTCTTACTTTAAAGTATTTTTCTACAGCACTTGTCTGTATAAAGAAAGCCCTTGGCCTGATCTTACTGGCTTCTAAAAAGGTTCCTCTTCTGTGTGCTTGAGGTACACTCCTTCTCATTTATTTAAGACCATTACTAACGAAAGTGGTACATCTCTCTTCTGCATTATTCAGTTTTTGCTCCCAAGTCGATCATTCCCATTAGAATATAAACCCATGATAATCTCTCCATATTAAAAGTAAACAAACTCTTCCTTAAATTCTTATCTCCCTGTAGTTAATAACCCATTTCAGTTTTCCTTGGTGAGAGGGGGAGATCTCTGAAGGTTTTGCTTTTTACTTTATGCCTCATCTCTCTCTCTTTTTTTCCCCCAAACACAATGCAATCAGTAATGATTTATTACTTTCTGATATCATTGGTGGTTGCCCCTTGGCCATCTCAAACAATTCTCAGTTATTTTAGTTCACAAATCATTGAATGGATCTGCTGAAAGATGATGCTAATATATACTACATTTTGTGATTTTGCATGTTCTTCCGAGCTGTGTCTCCTTCCCGCTTTGCTGCACTGTTTCAGTAGGGTAAGTTGATATTGGTATCATTCCAGTTTAGACTTCAGGGTGCCAAATGGGGCAATGAGCTCACAATAAATGTTAATAATGGCTCTTGAGAAAATGTCAGCCAAAAACGTTCAGGTTGATGGCCTTGTGTGAAATGGGGGACCCAGTTCCAGTGGTAAGATGAAGAGTGGCACTGTGCTATCGACACCTGTCTCATGTACATCGATATTGATCTGTGCTTGGTCAGTCAGATGTTCCTTTCAAGGATTTTAAATATCATTTGAGTGACTATGGGCCAAATTATGGTCCCTCAGATCCATTCCTTGAAGTCCTAACTCAATATTTCAAAACTGACTGTTTGGGTGATGGTGGATCCTAATCCACTGTGACTAGGATTCTTACAGATGAGGAATATCAAACACAGCTGTAGAAGGAGCAAGCATGCTGACATCCTAGTCTCAGACTTCTAGTCTCCATAATTATAAGAAAACACACTTTTATTTTTTCAGGCACTTGGTATATGGCAGCTTGTTATGGGAACCCTAGAAAACTGACAGGTGACTAAAGGTACCAGGCATAACCTATGTGCTAGGACTATGACATTAAAGGAAAGCAACTGAAAATGCAAGTTCATTTAGCCAGAAAGGTGATTATATAAAACAAAAGCATATTATATTTTCGAGCTTCAAATATAACACAGAAATGGAAGGTTAATGTGTAAGTACAGTTTTATTACACACTAATTTTGGAGTCTTAACGAGAATTTTCCCTCTTTGTTTTCTCTCTATGGAGATAAATTCAGCCTTTACAGCTTGTCCTGTTTCTCTTGAATGCATTGCCATTCAGACTCACCAGAATAAAAAAAAATAAAATAAAATTCTGGTAACACAACCACCGAGGGTAAATCCCCACCTTGCCCACACCTCTGCAATCCTCTCTCTGCATTCTGCATTCACTCTGCATTGCAAGTGAGTGTTGGGTCAGAGGATGAATCTCTGCATGTAAGTAGAAGAGGGAAAAGCTTAAAGCAAATAACATATATTTTAAAGGCGAAAGATGATAATTGTGTGAGGTTAGAGAAATTATAAGTGAACATGCCCAATGATCAGACCTCTACCCTTTGATGAGCGTCTGCCATACGAGGTGCTGGGCAGACACCTTCTCTTGCCCGGTCCACATGACACCCCTGTGAATGTCTGTTTTGAAGATTAAGAAATTGAATCTCTTGCAGTGACAGATCCAGATTGATTCTTAATTCTCTCTACCTCCCCAAACTGCAATCTTTCTACCATGCCACATGTAACCTTTATGTGCTAATGAGTTTTGAAATTCACCCTGAAGTTACAGAAAAATTTTAAGTATTGTAATGATGTGATCAGATTTGTAGGTTTATATGAATGAAATATAGCCAAGCAGAAGAAATATAAAGACTCCAGGGAAGAAGAAAATAATTAGAGAAAGATTTATAATTCCTAAGAAGAAGAAAGTAATCTTCCTGGATGTTGGCCTCGGCCAGAATTAGCCCATAAAAGTGTGTCTCCCAAGACATCACTTCACTGTCAAGAGGCCACGGTTAGAGTCACCATGGACCATAACTATAAATGACTGTGTCAGGGTGCGGGATCTAGCCCGTTTTCGAAAGGAGCTGCTTTCGGCATATAACAACTAACAAAGGATTAATGTTTCTCGTAACTAGTGTGACCATCCAGACATCTTTATTTATTTGTCTCTTATAATCATTCTATTTCAAGCATGATTTTTATATTATAATGTAGAATTGTTCCTCATCAAGACTTAGAAATGTAATTAGAATTTCATTACAGATTATATAGCATTTGCACATCGTAATGCTTATGAAGCTAATTGGCAGTCAAGTTCATAGTATTTGTTCAGAAAGTTTTCAACTTATGTACTGTACTCAATGTCGTCTAATGTGATGACCATGTGGCAGAATTTTCAAAATATGGAATAGAATTGAATTAGACATGATTCTGATTTAAGAAGATATGTTTTAGTTTAGGAAGTAGCAAAGGAATAATTTTTTTTAAAATACTAAAACCTTTAGATAAGGATGTTGCTGAGTGAGAACAAAGAGGAAATTTATTTAAAGAATAAGGATTAAAGATATTAGTGCCTTTGACAATAAACTTTAAAAGGTAATTATCTTGGTCTGAGTAATGTGTTTTAAGTATAAAATTCAGACAAAATCTGCTGGCATCCATAAGGGTTCCTGTGTTCAGATTTTTTCATTCCAATATTTTATTGGCCATAAAAGAAGAGTCAGAATTTTGTAAAACCTTTCATCCAACTGAGGTAAAAGTAAGAATATTGAGTAGAGGAGCTTGCCCTTAAAAAGCTAAAAGTCGGTTTTTCTATCCTAGCGAAGCATATGCTTCATAAGAACAGACTGTATTTGTGAATCCCTCTTAACCTCTCTTCAAATTTAGAGATAGCAATTGATCTTCTGGCAATCCTTTAATCTATAGGTTAAAAATTAGTTATGATGTAACTTTTATCCCACTTTCTCTATTTAATGCTGAAAAAGCAATTGGTCTGCAAAGCATATTTGTTTCAGTGTTTTTCCAGATTGCACCATTGCAATGCCAGTTTTTCTCTTCTGTTTCTCTCCACCCCAAATGTTCCCATTGTTGAATAACGTTTTCTGTATCAGGCCCTCCTCATATATTGTAAGGGATGTGAGGCATTTTTGAATGAAAAGGAGCTTGTTACAGCCTTGAGAGCCCACCGGCTGACTTGGAGGGAGATGAGGTGGATGTCACGGGTACCTACAGCCTCTCCTGGGACACTTTCACTGGTGGACGTCTAAGACCTTGATGCTGGACCTGCACCAGGGTGTTCCTCTCATGGGATTCTTGTTTGTGCTGGAAGATGCCCTTGTGATGTTTGTCTGTGCTACATCATCTATGCCTTCCCGGCCATCACGCTGGGAACAGTTGGGAGCCAGGCAGGTTTTGTGTCCTCCATGGTGTTCCAGAAAAATCGAACTTGGGGCAGGTGCTGGTTCTTTAGATAGAGAAAAAAAAATTCAGTACACCCCAGTGATAAGAAGCAAGTTCAAATACTTTGTTAATGAATCTTTGGCAAGAAGGGATGCAGAGTTAGGTAGAGAGATGATAGGCTAGTTAGTACAATATATAGTATGAATACTGTGTGGGACACTTAAGCTCCCAGGCCAATGCCTTTAATGTCCCTCTCAAGGAAGTACTTAAGTGGGGAGGACAGTTTTCTAGGTGAGAGGGAGGCCTCTACGTTTGATCTCTGGTTACTGAGTTTGAGTCACTTGTGTGTAGGATAAAACTGGAGACTAGCAGGGGTGACTGAGTCCTGCTTTTGGTATGAAAAAGTTAAACTTGTATTCAACAGAAGTATAAGAATTCACTCCACAGAGGGCCTGAATTAAAGTCATGGCCCACACTTCCTGAATTCGGAAAAAATTTAAATAAAAACATAAAAGCTATTTTCAATATCCTTGACAATGAATGATTGTCTCTCTGGGTTGTGGCAAAGTGTAAATAACCTGGGTAAAGACAGTTTGTTAATTATAGCAGCCTATAAAAATGTTAAAAGTTACTACTGTGTTGATTTTGGATTTGTGGGTTATTTCATATTTAAATTTATTCCTCTCTTTAAAATTTATGGGTTCTTTTTCTTGAAGACTACAAGAAATCTGCTAGGACATTCACAAAGGCTGATTCATAAACTTCCTGCCATCATCACATTTCAGCAGGGGCTTGAGGGAGCTGGAAGGGAGAATGAGGTTTTAGAGTGAAAGACTGAAAGAGGAAAGACTGAGTCTCTGATTGGCACGCGTGCCTCCAAGCCTGGAGTTTGGAAGTACAGTCATTCTGACTGTCCTAACTGCCTCTGGCAGCCTTTGGTTGGCTACAAGGGGCAAGTGACTAGTTTGTGGGCATTTGGAAAGAGGAAGGATTCTTATGTTATGGATGGAGCATTTTCACTGTCTCTGTTCTCTGGAACAACTGGGAGCCAATGGAGTGCTTTTCTGTTGTCAAACACGCTCATAAATGTCCTGGTACAGAGTGAGCGTGGCTACTCATGCAGCTTCTCATAGACAGCACCAGAACTAGGACAGAGCCCTCCCAGGCTTCAGACTTGAGCTGACCACTGCTAATCTTCTGCTCACCTTGGGTCACTTCCTGATTTCTCCTTAACACTTTCTGCTTTAGGCTAACAGCATCGCATAGTATTCTTTATAACTCTCTGCAATGGCTTCTCTGCTTCTGTCAAAGGTTTATTGATTTTTTGTAAACTTGCTCCTGATACATAAATATTTTAAAAGCTTAATCTTGGGTTATAATTTATCAATAGATTTCTCCTTCTTATCCTCAACTATTATATCTGAGAAAAGAAATCCTGATTATTTAATATAACTGCATTAGGATGGGGGTTAGTTTTACCCATCCAACAATTTACAGTTACACATGTGATAAAATGGAAACACACAGCCTAATGTCCAGCACTGGGTTTTCTGGGTGACTACTATTCCTGACTGTCTAGAACTTGGAACCTGTGAACCTTATTTTAAACACTGCAATCTGCAATATGCTGTAATGACACCAATCTTCCCACCTTTACTTAGCTTTATGGTTTCACTGTGTAGAATTTATAGTACACAAATACACCTCCTTTGAACCCCTGATTAGTCGCTGTTTTCTCAATTTTTTTACTTCTGAATAAAAATTGATAACACTTTGTAGAAAATATGCTTGGTACATTACGATTAGCCGTAGATGTTTTACAACACAATGTAAAGTTCTTGCATTCTAGTGTATGACAAACAAGAGACTTTACCCAACTCCATGATGAGTACAGATGAATGTTCCAGCAAATGTTCCACAACCACAAATGAACTGAAGTTGATGAAAGATCTTTGCATGATATTACAACTACTAGTTCTCAGACCTACATTTATTGTGTAGTTATTTTTCATTTTCCTGTGGAACTTCTATATTTTAGTGGAGAGATGACTGACCTTTATCATGAGGATTGAATAAGAAACCAGTTTAGAAGTCCACTGTGTTTCTAGGAGAGCCTGCACATGCGGTAAGGGTTCCTTCTCTTGTTGGGTTACAAGTTCCTCTGTGGAGTCAGCCCCTCGCTGACTCTCCAACCTGTACTTTACAGTCACCACCAGGACAGGGACGCCGGCCCCAAGTGTCCCCACCTTCAAGGACACAGAGATGCTTCTCAAGTTCCACGCTGAGTGTGACATCTTCCCTACACTCCCATCCCTCTCTGCAGAGAGAGGTTTACAGTCAAATGCTGCCCAGATAAATCTACAGTTGAAACTTCTGTTTTGTTCTGGATGTTGGTAAATTTTCTAAGTAGTTTTTGACTATTTATGATGACATTTTTAATGGTAATCTCTTTTCTATTTAGAAAGTTCATCTATTTTCTTCAAACCTTGCCTAAAAGTGAGATGAAAAAGCTTCTCATTTTCATATTTTACTTGTGAAAAAATAAATGTGGCGAAGGAATTATTTCAAATTTTCTAAGTAGAATAATTAAAATACTGAAAGATGTTAAATGTTTTAATTATGAATAGATACATTTTTAAAAAGGAATACTTATAAATCCATGGTGCTGTCCTAGAAATTATAAGTACCATAATAAGAAAAAAAAATCTAGGAAGTTTGAAAGTCAAAATTGAAGAAATGTTCTTAATTTTAAAACCAAATCAAACAAAAAGATAATTATTCAAAATACATGTAGAAATAATTAAAGATTTGTCAAGAGTTTTAATATTCTGCTAACATAAATAAATACTTTCCAAAACTAATGAAAATGAGAAGTGATTTCCCACATAAATATTTTTTCATTAAAATTTCCAGACTTATCATGTAAGTCAGACAAAATAGGCCTGTCCAATTCTAGGAGAAATAAATGTGAAGAAGTAAAAGTTAGAAAAATAATTTACAATACTGATGAAAGAGAAATAGCAATCACATAAATAGTAATAATAGCAACTATATATACATATATACACATGCATGTACACATACATATGAATGCATTTAAGCACATGTGCATGTTTATGTGGATATAATTAGTCAGAAGCTTAGTCTAAACAGTAAGTGATATTAAAATTATATAATATAAATGCTAGCACTACTTTAATTTGTGCCATAACAATTTATAAAGAAAAAATTAATATTTAAGTACTTAACTAACATTAAATTGTCAGCTAAGTCAATAAATATATTTAATTAGCTAAATAAAATCTTGAAATTAAGCATGTAAATAATTAACAGCTAAAAGAAAAATATTCCCAAACTCCTCCAGTCATGAATAAAATGTAAATTTTCTTACTCATTTCATGATAGCCATGTAACTTTCCCCCTATTTTTCAATAATGAGGAAACTTGAATAGCACTTTTCTTCTCATCAAAAAGATAGCCTTGAAGAGGAACCCACTTTTACTTCATTAATTCACATGGAGCAATATAATTCTTAGAGACTTATTCTTTCATCACAATTCATTTCTATTCTGAGAGTAGATTCACAAAAATTTACTACGATTGTTTCAGAGAGTAGATGTTTGCTTTTAATTGACTCCAGATGTGTGTCGTACTACTAAGCTAATTTTAAATAGAAAACTTCTTGGATACCCTTCACTGATAGTAATAATTGTCTAGATCAAAGAAGGAATTGAAAATCATGTTGAAAGTGAATACACACCTGACTGCTAGTAGTCATCTTCAATGGCAAAGCCTGTTCAAAATGGTGTATGAGTCTGACTCAGCATAAAATAAAGGGTGACTCTAGATATTTTGTTTATCTCCCACCTTTCACAACCTGAAAATAGTAAGAGATTATCTATATAGTTCTGGTAAAGTGAAATATCACCTGAGAGCCAGAGAGGGTAACAGAATGAGTAACTGCTGACAATGGGCAGTGTGCACAGAGGAATATCATTAGTTTGAATTCGGGAGTGAGTCAAATATTCATGTGGGAGTGATAAAACCTCATAAAAGTTTTAAGAATCATAAATGACGAGTAAAATATTTATAATGCAGTATTGTAATACGTAAAATTAAATACATGAATAGAATATGATTTCTGGATAGAAATGTTGATTTTTATTAAAAAGACATCAGAAAAAGCTTAAGAATAGACAATCACTCCATTGATTTGATTCTAAAATAAACAGTTTTAATAATCATAAAATAAAAAGGAAACATATGAGTAATCATACCTTTAGGAGGTAAATCTCAGGGTATTTTTATGTTTCCTCACCTTACTGATTTCCCCAAGATATTTGGAAACAAGCAGCTCATCTAAAATACAAGTTAAATAATTTTGAAATATCAGTTTTTATGAAGTGAATCACTGATTGTTTAACATGTAAGCTTGATAGAGAACACCCAGTCCATGGCACCATGTTACAATAGCTGGCCCAACTTATACCACACTTGATAATATTTGTGACAATATTTAGACTATTTTTTGTTGGTGCTATTTTTGGAAGAAGTGGTATATGCACACTGTAGTTTTTGAAAAAAATTAAGTATTTACAATTTATTAACACTTTATTTGTGAACTGGTAGAGAAATAATTTCATTTTCTCAGAAATTTACAGTGTTCAGTATGTTGAAACACAGACAAAATATATTTTAAACAATTTTATGTAATATTTGTGAGTTGCATGTGTTTTAAGATATTACATACATCATTCTAAAAATCATTTAATACAATTAGTGAATGTGTGTATACATATGCATGCCTATGAATATGTATTTCTGCTTTTGACAAATAAACATTTTTTCCTAACAAATACAAAAGACAACACCTATAGGCAAAGACTTTTTAAACTGTGATGAGATTTTCCTTGAAATTTTTAACAATCTGTAGAGTTTCCTATAAAATATTAAAATAAATATTCCTATGAGTCTCATATCAAAGAACAGTATTTTTAGAATAATAAATTATTTTATTTTATAATAATTAGTCTCAATTTTATGTCAGCATTCATCTGTGGTCCAGGTTGCTATCAAATAAATTTTAGTGAATACATGTACAATGGAATTTGGAGGTATTTGGGGCTTGGTTACAGACCACTGCAGGAATGTGAATATCAAAGTGAGGTGAGTCACATAATATTTTTGGATTCTCAATGTTTATAAAAGTTGGTTACCTACACTGTAGTCTATCAGCTGTGCAATAACATTCTATCGAAAAGTTGACTTTTATTATAAAATACTTTCTTGCTGAAAAATGTCAGTGATGATTAGAGTCTTCTGTGAAATGTAACATCTTAACTGGTGGAAGGTCTTACCTTGGTGTTTTAGTCAGCTTTTTTTGCTACAGTGACAACATGACCCAACCGGCACAACTGTAGAGGAGGAAACGGTTATTTGGGGGCTCACAGTTTCAGATATCTTAGTCCACTGAAGGTCTGCTCCATTCCTCAGGGCTTGAGGTGAGGCAGAACATCACAGCGGAAGGGTGTGGCAGAGGGAAACAGCTTATGTGGTGATCAGGAAGGAGAGAGAGAGACTCCACTCTCTGGATACAAAATATATAGGCCATAGCCATGTCCCCAATTAACCATTTTCTCCAGCCACAGCCCACCTGCCTCCAGTTACCACTCAGTCAATATCTCCAGGATTCAATTCACAATTAGGTAAAGACTCCCACAACTCAACCATTTCTACTCGGAACCTTCCCGCATTGTCCCACAAGTGAGCTTCTGGGTGACACCTCATATCCAAATCATAACACTTGGCATGGATAGCTGCTAACAAATCAGGGTGGTGGTTGTTAAAGGATGGGTTGGATATATTGATTTTTTTCCAATATAACAACAATTGTGTTTGCCACATTGATAGATTCTTCCTTTCATGAAAGGAAGATGTGATATCTTTCAAATTTTACCCACAAGAGAATTTCTTTCAAATTTGGAATCAATTCCTCAAAGTCTGCCTCTGCATTACCAAGCGATCTTGTACAATATTCTAAATCTCTTTCTTTTTTTGTGATTTCAACAATGTTAATAGCATCTTCATCAGAGGTAGATTTTATCAAAGGAACAATTCCTTTGCTCATTCATAAAAGATCAACTCCATATCTGTCAATATTTGATCATGAGATAACAGCAATTCACTTCATATTTCTGTTTCTTATTGTAACTCTGTTGCTATTTTGACAAATCTGTAATTGCTTCCTTGACTAAAATCTTGAACCCCTCAATGTCATCCATGAGTACTGGAACAAATG
Organism: Sciurus vulgaris; assembly: GCF_902686455.1. NCBI lineage: Eukaryota > Metazoa > Chordata > Mammalia > Rodentia > Sciuridae > Sciurus > Sciurus vulgaris. The sequence continues at coordinate 11,262,870 of NC_136469.1, forward strand.
TCTTCTACTCTCCTGCAAATGTTAATAGTTTGGCCTCCTCTCATGAATCACAAATGTTCTTAAATGTCATTTAGAATGGTGAACCATATGCAGAAGGTTTTCATTTTACTCTTCCCAAATTAATCAGAGGAGTCTTTACCCATGGAAGCTATAGCCTTATGTTTTTTGAATAATAGAATTTGAAAATCAAAATTACTCCTTGATCCATTGACTTCAGAATGAATGTTTCATTAGCAGGAATAACACATAGTTAATTTCTTTGTAAATTCTCATCAGAGCTCTTGAATGACTAAGTACATTGTCAGAAAACAATGCTATTTTGAAAGGTATCTGGTTTTTTTTTTTTTTTTTTTCCTAACAGTACGTCTCCAGAGTGTGTTGAAAATATTCCACTCTCTCCATTATCAACAGATTGCTCTCATCTAAGTTTTGCTATTCCATTCATAGGACTAGACAGAATGTATTTAGCAAAATTCTTCAGGACCCTAAACATTGGAATAATAAATGAGCTTTGACTCCAACTGAAAGCCAGCAACTGCCTTAAGGATGTTTCTCCCTGGTCAGCTGTGCTATCCCTTATAAAGGAGTCAGCCATTCCTTTGAAACCTTGAAGCCTGACATTGACTTCTCCTCTGTAACTATGGAAGTCCTAGATGATATCTTCTTCCAATAGAAAGCAATTTTACATTGAAAATCTGTTTTATGTGGCTACTGACATCAATCATCCTGGCTAGAGTTTCTGGGTAACTTACAGAAGCTTCTATACCAGTACTTGCTGCTTTTCTCTGTACTTTTATATTATAGAGACAACTTCATTCCTGAAGCTCATGAACCAATCTCTGTTTACTTCACATTTTTCTTCTGCAGCTTCCTTATCACTCAACCTCCCGGGGATCAAATCAGTTTTTCACTCTGGGCTAGGCTTTGGTTTAAGGGAATATGGTGGCTAGTGGATCTATCCAGAAGCCTAAAACATTTTCTATATTAAGAATAAGGTTGGGGGTATGGGGAGATAGCTTAGTTGGTAGAGTGCTTACCTTGCAAACACAAGACCCTGGGTTCAATCCGCAGAACCGCAAAAAAAAAAAAAAAAAAAAAAAAAAAAATAGAAAAAGGTTGGTTTTGGTTTCATTTGTTCATTGGAGTATACATTTTAATTTACTTTGAGAACATTATTTTTCCATTCACAACTTGGCTGTGTGGTGCAAGAGGTCTAGCTTTCAACCTAGCTAAGCTTTTGACTTGCCTTCCTCATGAAGCTTAAGCATTATTAGCTTTGGAATTAATGTGAGAGATGTGTGACTTTTCTTTTAATTTGAATACTTAGGTCATGATAGTGTTATTGATAAGTCAAATTTCAATATCACTGTGTCTCAGATAATAGGGAGACTCAAGAAAATGGAAGAGCTAGAGGGTGGAGCCGTCAGAACTCACACACTTATTGATCACATGCTGGTTTATACAGGTATCTTTGTAGTGTCCCAAAGCATTGTAATAGTAATGTTCAAAGATCACGGATCATAAATCACTATAGCAGATATAATAAAAATGAAAAAGGTTAAATGATTGTGAAAATTACTAAAACATGACTCATATACACAAAATGAAAATGGGAGAATACTGATAGACTTGCTGGACAGAGTGTTGCTACAAATCTTCAATTTGTAAAATACACAATATCTGTGAAGGACAATCATGGATGCCCATAATTTTTAAGCTTGTGTTTACCTATGTATCAGGTAGCCATAAAATAATGTGAGTTTGTGTCAGGAACTGTGAATGAATTATGGGTCTTTGAAACACCCAGAGACAGAGGCAACACTTCCCTTGGGAATTTCTCAGTGCAAGAGCACCAATCAAAGATCACCCAGTCGATATAGTGACGCCTGTAAAAGGGAGATTCTGCACCAGCCAGAGAAGTTATTAGTTCATGGCCTTGAGTTCCAAAACCTGCTGACTGCAGCTACAGAGCTGTGAGTGCAAGCTGATAAGCCCTAATGGAGCTGCATCACCCTCAACTTTGGTTTTGTATATCTTGAAAGAGCTTTCTCACAATAAGTCCTTTTGGTGTTTAAACCTATATAATAAACATATTGTGCTTGCTTGTTGTCAGTCTTCTTCTATCAGAAATGTGTTCATAGCACTTTTATCATACAATAGATTCCATCCATTCACTATACTTTTCTGAGTTGTCCTACATGCAAGACATGTTTTTAATGTTGACTGTCTTCTGTGTTGTTCCTGTAAGTTTGTTATTAAAATATATTAAACTATAAAAAGAAAAAGAAAGTAATTTTCTGATTCACCGGGTCCTGGCTTTTTCTACTTTTGTGTCTATTTGTCTTTCTCCAATCCTCTCTCCACCTGTTTTGGGAAACTGAATAAAGGGTCATGCAGGAGGCAATAGCTTTGTACTATCAAATAGCCAAGAATTTCTTCTGGGTTTATGTATTCACATCAGTCCAGAGAGGAAATTCTTATTTTAGTAACATTTTTTTTCTTCTAAGTTCTTTTTATTCATGTACACACACACACACACACACACACACACACACGATTTCCTAAACATATATAATCTTTAATAAAACAAAATAATTTTCATGAAATACCTGTTTTTAAACCATATCTTGCATACATTACAGTCAAAAAAGAATATTATTGGAAAATGTTGAATTGTGTAACATGCATTTCTATAAAATCGAATATCTTTAACTTCATTTTGAAGTATCAAATGTTATATTTCTACATGTTTGTTCTAAAATTAAATCAAACACCATACACTAATGGTATAAATTGGCGTGTGATAATGACTAAATTCTGATAAACTTCATAACTGTCCCCATATAACCTAGGAGAAAAATAGCTCTACTAATTAGCAGCTGAAGAAAAAGAAAAGCAACCAACTGGGTGCTGACATATTACATCATATCAAATCAAGCCTCCTATATCTCTGCTTGTTATTATTGGTTGCATTTCACCTTTCTTTTGAGTACAGAAAATGTCATATTCAACCACATATAACAGATGAAATATAGTAAACATGAGTGGGCTGTAAAAATAAATGATAATAACATCTGTCTATAGACTGAAGAGGAGCTTTAGTTTCAAATTGCTATTCTGGAAAAATATTCGCCATTTAGGAAGAAAAAAAACAAGGAAATGTAAAAGATGTTCAGCCTAAAATATTTTGATAATAAAGCTATAGTTGAAATTTGTGTTTCCAAATAATATTAAAGAATAGAAAAATGGAAAAACATGTCCAGAGGTATTTGAACAGTTTTCTCTGTAACCAATAAAACAAACTAGTAAGAAAAAAAAAACCTGGAAGACTATCAAAATATGTGAACCAACTGATTAACAAATGACCTGAGCCCAACCACTTCAGAATGTATGTTCTTTGCAACTACACATGATCAAACACAAATTAAAATTTGCTAGATGCTGGGCCACAGGCAAATCACAAAAAATTAAGAGTACCATATTATATGATAATGGAATTAACTTAAAAATCAATACTGAAACAAATAACTATCAAATTCCAATTAAATCAAGAAATGGACTCCTAAATAACCACTCTTTGGAGTGAAAGAAGCAAACAAAATTAGAATTATGTTGTAATTGAATGCCAAATATTCTTGCTGCCTTTGGAAAATAGTTATATGCTTACAGAATACTCCAGAGAATAACACAAGAAACTCCATCATCTAAGCATTCCTCTCATTCAAAGTAATAGTAGAATAAATCATATAGTAGAAAATAACATGATATTAAGAAATTAATCACACAATAAATAGACTTTACAAAGATATTTCTGAAAATACTAAATCCTTGGAAAGACAAATCAAGACATGAGAAAAGCCCCAGTAATCTATAACAGAAATGACACAAGGATATTATGAGATGTTACAAATATGAAAATAATTGCAGAAGCATATTAAGAATTCCTTTATAGAAACATAGATGAAAATATAGATGAAACAGTAAAATATCCTAGATACAACAACTAATAAAAACTGACCTGGGGAATTTTAAAATCTGAATAATACATTTCTATTAAAATTCAGTTTTCATATACACATACACAAATAACTATTCAGAAGGCCTCCATACTAAACTTAACAAATATTTAGGAGAAAAAGGGAAAAAAATAGATATTTACAATCCCAGGGACTAAAGGGAACATTCAGATACTTGTATTTAGTGTTAGAATAACCTTGAGGGGGGAAGTGCCTGTCCAGGCTAGCTTCTCGGAGCAGACCGCCAAGTGAGAGCCTTTCTACACAGAGCCAGCCACAAGTCCCCAAGCCAGCGGAGACCTCCGACCGGCAAGCAGCCTCTGGAACCAGGGCAGGGCAGCCAGAGACCTCTCCAGGTGGCTCTTCCCACCTCCGGCCGCAGGCTTTATCCACAGGACGATCCAAGATGGCGGACTAGAGGGTGATGCATCTCCAGTCGCTCCAGAACCCAGGATTCAAGAAGGGGAGGCATTGAGATACTCAGACTAAAATGGAACCACGGGGTGAGTCTCCCACACCTGATGAAGCTTGGCCTGGGCAGCAGGCCCGGATTCGGGTGGCTTCTTAGAGTAGGGCAGGGCAGCTAGAGTCTTCTCCAGGCAGCCCTGGGCACTCCAGCGGTGGGCTCCTCCCACACGGCCAGCTTCTCGGAGCAGGCCCTGCAGTTAGAGCCTTTCCACACAGAGCCAGTTCCAAGCCCTGGAATCAGTAGCAGGCTAGGGACAGCTTTCTTCAGAAGTACTGCATTATCAAGTTACTTCAAGACTTCAGGCTACTGAAGGCTGGGAGGTGATACACTGGACATCTATAGGGACACTATAAGCCAATGGAGGAAATCTGCAACATCACAGAGTCCCACTGACATCTGACCAATATGAGAAAACAAGGGAAGAAAATGTCCCAAACAAACCTAGATACTATATTAATAAAACCCATTGACAGCACAGCAGAAGAAATGTCAGAAAGGGAGTTCAGAATGTACATAATTAAAACAATCAGGGAAACAAATGAGGAGAAGAAAGAGCAAATGCAGGCATTGAAGGAGGAGATGAAAGAGCAAATGCACGCATTAAATGATCGCACCAATGAACAGTTAAAAGAGCAAATACGGGAAGCAAGAGATCATTTCAATAAAGAGCTAGATATACTGAAAAAAAAAAAAAAAAAACAGAAATCCTTGAAATGAACGAAACAATAAACCAAGTTTAAAACTCCATAGAAAGCATAACCAATAGAATAGAACACCTGGAAGATAGAACCTCAGACATTGAAGCCAAAATATTTAATCTTGAAATCAAAGTTGACCAAAAAGAAAAGATGGTAAGAAATCATGAACAGAATCTACAAGAATTATGGGATATCATGAAAAGGCCAAATTTAAGAATTATTGGGATTGAGGAAGGCTTAGAGAAACAAACTAAAGGAATGAACAATCTGTTCAATGAAATAATTACAGAAAATTTCCCAAATCTGAAGAATGAAATGGAAAACCAAGTACAAGAGGCTTATAGAACTCCAAATATACAAAATTACAACAGACCCACACCAAGGCACATTATTATGAAAATACCTAACATACAAAATAAAGACAGAATTTTAAAGGCCACTAGAGAAAAGAATCAAACTACATTCAGGGGGAAACCAATAAGAATATCAGCAGATTTTTTAATACAGACCCTGAAAGCTACAAGGGCCTGAACAACATTTATCAAGCCCTGAAAGAAAACGGATGCCAACCAAGAATCTTATACCCAGCAAAACTTACTTTCAGATTTGACGATGAAATAAGATCCTTCCATGATAAACAAAAGCTAAAGTAATTTACAAAAAGAAAGCTGGCATTACAGAACATTCTCAGCAAAATATTCCATCAGGAAGAGATGAAACACAACAATGCAAATCAGCAATGGGAGGAACTAGCCTAAAGGAATAGCCAAATAAAGGAGAAACCAAATCATGTCAAAAAACAAAAATGAGTCAAATGACTGGGAATACAAATCATGTCACAATAATAACCCTGAATGTTAATGGCCTGAACTCATCAATCAAAAGACATAGACTGGAAGATTGGATTAAAAAGAAAAATCCAACAATATGTTGCCTGCAAGAGACTCATCTCATGGAAAGAGATATCCCATAGACTAAAGGTGAAAGGATGGGAAACAACATTCCATGCACACGGACACAGCAAAAAAGCTGGAGTATCCAACCTCATTTCAGATAATGTGGGCTTCAAGCCAAAACTAGTCAGAAGGGATAAAAAAGGACATTACATACTGCTTAAGGGAAGCATAAATCAGCAAGACATAACAATCATAAATATCTATGCCCCGAACATTGGCTCATCCATGTACATCAAACAAATCCTTCTCAATTCCAGAAATCAAATAGACCACAACACAATAATACTAGGCGATTTTAACACACCTCTCTTACTGCTGGATAGACTGTCCAAATAAAAATTGAATAAAGAAACCATAGATCTCAATAACACAATCAACAATTTAGACTTAACCGACTTATATAGAATATACCATTCAACAAAGAACAAATACACATTCTTCTCAGCAGCGCATGGATCCTTCTCTAAAACAGATCATGTTTTATGCCACAAAGCTACTGTTAGCAAATTCAAGAAGATAGAGATACTACCTTGTACTCTATCAGATCATAATGGATTGAAATTAGAAATGACAGAATAAAAAACAGAAACTTCTCCAATACCTGGAGATTAAATAATACACTATTGTATGATGAATGGATAACAGAAGACATCAGGAGGGAAATTAAAAAATTCTTAGAAGCAAATGAGAACAAAGACACATCATATCAAAACCTCTGGGGCACTATGAAAGCAGTACTTGGAGGAAGATTTATTTCATGGGGCGCATTCAAAAAAGAAGTAGAAATCAACAAATAAATGACTTAACACAACAGCTCAAAGCACTAGAAAAAGAAGAGCAGACCAACACCAAAAGTAGTAGAAGACAGGAAATAGTTAAAATCAGAGCCGAAATCAATGAAATTGAAACAAAAGAAACAATCGGAAAAATTAACAAAATAAATAGTTGGTTCTTTGAAAAAATAAACAAAATTGATAAACCCTTAGCCACACTAACAAAGAGAAAGAGGGAGAAAACTCAAATTACTAAAATTCGGAATGAACAAGGAAATATCACTACAGACACGAGTGAAATACAAAACATAATTAGAAGCTATTTTGAAAATCTATATTCCAACAAAATAGAATACCTCGAAGACATCAACAAGTTTCTAGAGACACATGAATTGGAAAGATCTCCCATGTTCTTGGATAGGAAGAATTAATATTGTCAAAATGGCCATACTACCAAAAGTGTTATACAGATTCAATGCAATCCCAATTAAAATCCCAATGAGGTACCTCACAGAAATAGAGCAAGCAATCATGAAATTCATCTGGAAGAATAAGAAACCAAGAATAGCTAAAGCAATCCTTAGCAGGAAGAATGAAACAGGGGATATAGCAATACCAGAACTTCAACTATAGTACAAAGCAACAGTAACAAAAACAGCATGGTATTGGCACCAAAAATAGACATGTAGATCAATGGTACAGAATAGAGGACAAGGACACAAACCCAAATAAATACAATTTTCTCATACTAGACAAAGGTGCCAAATATGCAATGGAGAAAAGATAGCCTCTTCAACAAATGGTGCTGGGAAAACTGGAAATCCATATGCAACAGAATGAAACTAAACCCCTATCTCTCACCCTGCACAAAACTCAACTCAAAATGGATCAAGGACCTTGAAATCAGACCAGAGACCCTGCATCTTATAGAAGAAAAAGTAGGTCCAAATCCTCACCTTCTTGGCTTAGGATCAGACTTCCTTAACAGGACTCCCATAGCCCAAGAAATAAAAGCAAGAATCAATAACTGGGATAGATTCAAACTAAATAGCTTTCTCTCAGCAAAGGAAACTATCAGCAATGCGAAGAGAGAGCCTACAGAGTGGGAGAATATCTTTGCCTCTCATACTTCAGATAGAGCACTAATTTCCAGAATATATAAAGAACTCAAAAAACTCTACACTAAGAATACAAATAACCCAATCAACAAATGGGCTAAGGAAATGAACAGACACTTCACAGAAGAAGATGTACAAGCAATCAACAGATATATGAAAAAATGTTCAACATCTTTAGTAATAAGAGAAATGCAAATCAAAACTACACTAAGATTCCATCTCACCCCAATTAGAATGGCGATTATCAAGAACACAAGGAACAATAGGTTTTGGCGAGGATGTGGGGAAAAAGGTACACTCATACATTGCTGGTGGGATTTCAAATTAGTGCAGCCACTCTGGAAAGCAGTGTGGAGATTCCTTAGAAAACTTGGAATGGACCTATTTGATCCAGCTATCCCACTCCTCGGCCTATACCCAAAGGACTTAAAGTCAGCACACTACAGAGATACAGTCACATCAATGTTCATAGTGACTCAATTCACAATAGCCAGACTATGGAACCAACCTAAATGCCCTTCAACTGATGAATGGATAAAGAAACTGTGGTATATATATACAATGGAATATTACTCAGCTATAAAGAATAATAAAATTATGGCATTTGCAGGCAAATGGATGAAACTGGTGAATATCATGTTAAGTGAGATAAGCCAATCTCAAAAATCCAAAAGAGTAATGATCTCACTGATAAGTGGATGATGACACTTAATGAAGGGTAGGAGGGGGACAAGAATGGAGGAAGGAGGGACTGCATAGAGGGAAAAGAGAGGTGGGAGGGGTGGGGGGGAAGGAAAAAAATAATGGTATGAATCAAACATCATTACTCTATGTAAATTTATGAGTATGCAAATGGTATGCTGTTACTCCATGTACAAACAGAAACAATATGTATCCCATTTGTTTACAATACAAATGAATTTAAAAAAATAAAAAAAGAAGAGCTCAAAGTATTCCATAAAATAGAAGAGGAGGGAACCCTCCCAAACTCATTTTATGAAACCAATATTACCCTGATATCTAAACCAGACAGAGACACATCGAGGAAAGAAAATTTCAGACCAATATCCTTCATGAACATCAACGCAAAAATTCTCAACAAAATTTTAGCAAATTGCATACAAAAATATATTAAAAAGATAGTGCACCATGATCAAGTGTGTTTTATCCCAAGGATGCAAGTTTGGTTCAACATCCGGAAATCAATAAATATCATTCACCATATCAACAGACTAAAAGTTAAGAATCACATGATTATTTCAATAGATGCAGAAAAAGCATTTGATAAAATACAGCATCCCTTCATGCTCAAAACACTAGAAAAAATTGGGGTAGTGGGAACATTCCTTAACATTGTAAAGGCCATCTACGCTAAGCCCATGGCCAATATCATTCTAAATGGTGAAAAACTGAAAGTATTCCCCCTAAAAACTGGAACAAGGCAGGAATGCCCTCTTTCACCACTTCTATTCAACATCGTTCTTGAGACTCTGGCCAGAGCAATTAGACAAACCAAAGAGATTAAAGGGATACGAATTGGAAAAGAAGAACTCAAACTATCCCTGTTCGCTGATGACATGATTATATATTTAGAGGAACCTGGAAATTCCACCAGAAAACTCTTAGAACTCATAAGTGAATTCAGTAAAGTAGTGGGATATAAGATCAATGCACATAAATCTAATGCATTTTTATACATAAGTGTGGCAGGCGGAACGCGGGGCCCAGGGTTACGCCATGTGCATCCAAAGATGGCGACTGGCAGAGAGCAAATGAGGTTCTGATTATGCATGGAGAGAGGCAGAAAGCCTTTACAATTGGCTGTATTATAATCAGTTCAGCTTCCTAGCACGTGGATAGATATACTTTACATGTGTGCTCGAGCGAGTGATCTCTTGACCTTTAACAGGATTGGATGGACATATCTGGTTACAATTGCTTATGCACGAGACTGCTTATATATTGAGGGTGTTATTTGAATAAAGGGGAAGCTGCTTGATGAACTTTTGAAGTACGTGTCTTCTGTCCCACTGGTCGGCCTTAAGCCCGAGAAGCGGTGGTTTTAGGTAAGCGGAAAGGGGAAAAAGCTGTGGTTTTCCTCCATAACTGGAGCCGCTTGAAGCAGCCCTGGGGCTGCGGTTTTGCTCCGTAACTTGAGCCGCTTAAAGCAGTCCATTGGCAAACATCAGCGGCTCACGGTACATAAGTGATGAATCTTTGGAAAGAATAATTAGGAAAACTACCCCATTCACAATAGCCTCAAAAAAAAATAAAATACTTGGGAATCAATCTCACAAAAGAGGTGAAAGACCTCTACAATGAGAACTACAGAACACGAAAGAAATTAAAGAAAACTTTAGAAGATGGAAAGATCTCCCGTGTTCTTGGATAGGCAGAATTAATATTGTCAAAATGGCCATACTACCAAAAGTGCTATACAGATTCAATGCAATTCCAATTAAAATCCCAATGACATACCTTACAGAAATAGAGCAAGCAATTATGAAATTCATCTGGAAGAATAAGAAACCCAGAATAGCTAAAGCAATCCTCAGTAGAAAGACTCCAGCAGGGGGTATCACAATACCAGATCTTCAACACTATTACTAAGCAATAATAACAAAAATGGCATGGGATTGGTACCAAAATAGACAGGTAGATCAATGGTACAGAATAGAGAACATGGACACAAACCCAAATAAATACATTTTTCCCATACTAGACAAAGGTGCCAAAAATATGCAATTGAGAAAAGATAGCCTCTTCAACAAATGGTGCTGGGAAAACTGGAAAACCATATGCAACAGAATGAAACTAAACCCCTATCTCTCACCCTGCACAAAACTCAAAATGGATCAAGGACCTCGGAATCAGACCAGAGACCCTGCATTTTATAGAAGAAAAAGTAGGTCCAAACCTTCAACTTGTTGGCTTAGGATCAGATTTTCTTAACAGGACTCCCATAGCACAAGAAATAAAAGCAAGAATCAATAACTGGTATAGATTCAAACTAAAAAGCTTTCTCTCAGCAAAGGAAACTATCAGTAATGTGAAGAGAGAGCCTACAGAGTGGGAGAATATCTTTGCCACTCATACTTCAGATAGAGCGCTAATTTCCAGAATCTATAACGAACTCAAAAAACTCTATGCCAAGAATACAAATAACCCAATCAACAAATGGCTAAGGAAATGAACAGACACTTCACAGAAGAAGATGTACAAGCAATCAACAGATATATGAAAAAATGTTCAACATCTCTTGCAATAAGAGAAATGCAAATCAAAACTACCCTAAGATTTCATCTCACCCCAATTAGAATGGCGATTATCAAGAACACAAGGAACAATAGGTTTTGGCGAGGATGTGGGGAAAAAGGTACACTCATACATTGCTGGTGGGGTTGCAAATTCGTGCAGTCACTCTGGAAAGCAGTATGGAGATTCCTCAGAAAGCTTGGAATGAAACCACCATTTGACCCAGCTATCCCACTCCTTGGCCTATACCCAGAGGACTTAAAATCAGCATACTACAGAGATATAGCCACATCAATGTTCATATCTGCTCAATTCACCATAGCCAGATTGTGGAACCAACCTAGATGCCCTTCAGTTGATGAATGGATAAAGAAACTGTGGCATATATATATATATATACAATGGAATATTACTCCACTATGAAGAATGATAAAATTATGGCATTTGCATGCAAATGGATGAAATTGGAGAATATCATGCTAAGTGAGATAAGCCAATCTCAAAAAACTAAAGGACAAATGATCTCGCTGATAAGCGGATGAGGACATATAATGGGGGGTAGGAGGGGTTAGCGTTAGGGTTAGGGTTAGGTTCAGGGTTAGGGATAAGGAGGGTGGTAAGAATGGAGGAAGGAAGGACTGTATAGAGGGAAAGGAGGGGTGGGAGGGGTGGAGGAAAAAAAGAATATCCTTTAGGGCAAAATCTAACAAATATTTGAAATTACAGTTAATTTCTAGAAAATCTCATAGGGTAGGCATGAAAATCCTAAATTAAATATTATTAAAAAATCAAATATGTATTTGTAAGTAAAGAAAATACATTTCAATTGATTACTTATATTTATTCTAAGAATCTAATTATTTTAACATTCAATCATCAAGAAATGTAATTTGATGATGAACAGGATAAAGACAAAAAGTACGTAAGATATAAATAGATGCAGAAGAGTCCCTCAGTAGAACTCTGCTTCTAATTATGATATGAAGTTTTAACTTGCTAATTAGAAAATTAACTTTTAAAATCTCATAATAAATATTAGAACAGTAACCCACAAATAATTCAGAAACCTTTCTCTGAAGTCCTTGATGGTAATGGAATGTCTTTCTCATGTTTATTCAGTACTACGTTTAAGATCTTTGTCAGACCCATGTAGCAAGAACAGTTAAGTTATAAAATGGAAAAGAAAGAAAGACTGTTTCAATCACACATGACAATTTGAGTAGGTGTTTGTGTGTGTCTGTGTGTGTGCTGAGGATTATACCCAGGGGCACCTAACCACTGAGCCATATCCCTAAACCTTTTTTATATTTTTTTTAGAGACAAGTCTTGCTAAGTGGCTTACGGCATCTTTATGTGGCTGAGGCTGGCTTTGACTTGGTTTGACCTGAAGATCCTCCTTCTTTAGCCTTCTGAGAGCTGCTGGGATAACAGGCATGCACCATCACAGCTGTTAAAAATCCAAATTTTATCAATAAATTAGTTGCATTAATAAACTAAATATTATTTTAATTACTATAAACCACAAAAGGGTGAGAAAAAAATAAACATGTTTCATTGTCTTCAAAATATCAAAAATCTAAAAGTATGAGAATTTAAAATGTCTATAAAGAAAACTACATAACATTGCTGACAAAAATTAAAGTGAAAATAAATATATGAATTAGTATGTCATCTTTTTTCATTAGAAAACTTGAAAATTTAAAGACATTTTTTCACAAATTTATCTTTATTCTTAATGCAGTCTCAGTTGATACTAGATTCTTAATGCAGTCTCAATTGATACTAGGATATATTTGTGTGAATGTATATACATAAATAAAAATATGATACTATGCTTATGAATGAAAAACACCAAAATAAAAAAGACAAAACCTGAGCATTGACTGGAGCAACTGGCAATTCTGATACTATCTTTTGCTAGTAACTGCGCAAACAAACTCAGGTAATTTGGGGGAGCTTTTGGAAATATTTATTTAATGATGCCCTAAGAGTCCTGATTTTAGATCTGGGTGTGTATGTGCATACCTGTGCACGTCTTGAATAGACTGACTTGTATACATTTGAAAAAGGATTCCGGTAGCAACATGATTCTGAATAGCCAATGACAGACAAGCATATATTTGTTCATAATAATTGGCTTAATGAAAATTAAAAGAACAACTTAGATAAATCCATAAAACAAAATACTGTGCAGTAATAAAAACACACCTCATTATTATGAAAAACTATGAGGGGTGACTAAGAAATATCAAGCTGGTCAAAGACTGGCAAAAATAAGCACAGGACTCCCCCTTTTCAAAGCTTGAAGAGGGGCAGATTGAATTACAGAGTGAGGAAGTACAGTGTTGTCCTGGACATAGAGAAAGGAGCTGATTGAAAGAAGACAGTGGAGCTTAAGAAGAGTAGGAATATTCCATTTCTGAAATGTGGGAACTTTGTAAATTTTATTATGCCACACTTTTTTTTTTTTTTTTTTCTTTTTTTTGCGGTGCTGGGGATCAAACCAAGGGCCTTGTGCTTGCAAGGCAAGCACTCTACTGACTGAGCTGTCTCCCCAGCCCTTATTATGCCACACTTATGACCTACTTTGGAAATACTTTTCCCGAAGTTATTTTATGGGGTCTCTGTTTTTGTTTTTTGTTTTGTTTTGTTTGTTTTGTGGAACAGTGCACAGAAGAAATTCCACAGAAATAACTCTACCTTTACTTTTAAATATCAGAAAGGTCAAAAAAGTTCTGAAGTCACACAGCTTTTGATTACAGGACTGCAACAAGGATTCATTGCTCCTCTTTAAGTATTACATCTAATTACATTAAAACATTTTTTTCCACCTACACACATTAGCATCTTTGATCTGTCAAGTTAATAATGGAAAACAGTTTAATAACATGGTAAAATTTTTATATAAAAATAGCATTTGGATTTCTTTTAATTGCACATTTTTACACTGCTTCAATTTCTAATAAAGAATAGGTTCCCTCTTTTATACAGTTGTGACTTGATATATCAAGTGGCAGTTTAAACATCCCCTACATTTGCTTAAAAGTTTGATACTGAAGTGAAAGTGCATCATTTCCTTTGTAGATAATTAAGTTCTGCATACAAATGTGATTGCTCAAATAAGTGCTGAAGGTTTTCTTTTTTTATTTAAAGAATAAGTCACTTATCCTTCTATAATATTTAATTCTAGATCAAAATATTCTCAATTCTACACATGGTGGACAGTTGTCTTTTCTTGTTCCGTTGAAATGTACAAGATTAGCACTGGGGTCCTCTGCACGCTTTTTCCTACTAGTTGTGTGAGTTGGAATTCACCATGCAACACATTCCACAAAATCAGTTGGAGCATGCTTAATGAGAAAGCATAACAAGTACAATATTAGTTTATTGAATTAGATTAGTAAGAAAGGTTTATTTCAGGCACAGCTGAATTAAGTGATCCAAGAATGACCTCATGACTGATCCCCTCCATCCTTCTAAGATCACTCAGCAGCAGTGACACCCTCAGATTGTCTCTGGGTTGATAGAAGAATTGTCAGATTCTACAGTCTAGGCGACTCTTCTTGATAAAGTCAACAGAAAGAAGAGTCCTTTTCCAATCTTGGCCAATTGTAAGGGAAATCTAACACCTAAATTTTATGATCTAATGTGGGCTTAATACCTATGTTTAAAAAATAAATCACTGAAAACTGGACTGAGTATGGAGAAAAATTATCTCCCATAAGTTTTACACTTACCTGAAAAAGAACACTCAGAACCAGAAGGTAAAACATAAATATCAATTACAGTATTCTGGTTACTCTAGTAATCACTGATTAATTTCACATTGCAGCAAAATTGCACTGGAATAGTAAATAATGATATAATAGTTTGGAAGTCAGGTTTGAGATTATGGTGAACTGAAAATCTTAAGTATATTTAGTTAAAAGCCTGACCTTTTTTTCTACCTTAAATCTGAAGTTATTGGACTTGGGACAAAGCAAATCACATGGTGAAATACAGATTTTTAAAAAATGGTTTTATAGATAATGTCTTTATATCCATGAGAGATCTTCAGTGGAACTATATTATATAGTTGTTTTTTAAAACATCTATCCTGATTTTACTTTTACAAGTTTTACATGCTTGCTGAAAATATAGGACCAAGACATTAATTTCACAAATTATGTTATCTACTTGATGTGTTTGATGGTTCTGTCACATTTCAAAAGGTTTTCTTCATTTTCTCTGTTGTAAAATTTTATTAAGATGGTTCAATAAGACTTCTTAAAGGGGGAATTTGGAAAGACTAGAGAGAAATGGTAGTAAGTAAGATAATATTTACTCTTCGCTTCCTCTGGGGAAGACAGACCTATGCTAGACAAACCCTTCAGAAACTCCAGATGAGTCAATGCTCTTGGGTCAACCTTGCCCTTGGGTGGCCATGAAAGGCACCCTCTTCTGGGAGTTGAGCTTCTCAGGGCCCTCCACTGAACCTATCTTAATAATGCCGACCTCCTCCCATTTTCTTTCAGCCCTGGGATGAAAGCTGCTGCTTAAGGTTGCTACTTCCATGAAGTTTAAGAGTTCCTCCTTCACTCTGTCTGTTACTTGGAGAACTCATTTACAGTTGACAATTATATTACTTATGTTAATATAAGCATATTAAATTCCCTGAAATGCAACATCCCAATGTGGATTCTGTCCTCTGAATAATCTCAAACAGGAAATAGAAAGTATAACTCAGCAGAGGTTCAAGATGATGCACAAACCAAATATGTTTTCAATTTTGTTAAACATATCCATAAAATTGCCTTGTTTGCCAACTTAAATATTTAAAAAAAGAAGAATGTGAATAGAAACAAGTAAAACATAGCCTGATAAAGCCAGAATTCAGTGTCAAAGTAGACATAGCTGATTATCCTATGGAATAGGCAGGTTTAAATATTTGCAAACATGTTAGTAAATGTGTCTAATGTTTTCCTTGTTATCCAAATGGTATGGGCCAGGCTATCTGGACAATGACCAAACAGACTCTATTTTATCCTGAGACTCCATGTCGTGTAAGAAATGTTTCTCCCTTGGGAAAGTCTGCCTCTGTGCCCACCAACAGTTGCTTAGCATAACTTGTTTGGCAACATAAAATAGCAATTCTTATACAATGTAAAATTGTTCCCTTTTAGGTTCCCATTTTTATTGAACAATGTACCCTTTCAGAGTGTGATTGTCTAGACACTAGTAACCATTCTCTAACTTGTACTCAACTAGGGTCATTTACTCATATCATTTAATGTTTTATAACCGTACCTAAAGCATATGTTATCTTTTACACTGGGATATAAATCTTTAAATGTATTTTTAAAAGATAATAAACCCTGATCTGTTTAAAGGTTAATAATGTAAAACATAAAAACATTTTGTCACTTCTTCTACAAAAAGCAAATTAAAAGCTCTTAGACTTTCTTTGATTCGTATATTAAATGTAATGTCATGTTGTGTTAGCTAACATTCATATAGACTCAAGAAACAACATATGTAAACTTTATAAAACGGTTTCTCAAAAAAGAGACAAAGATCAGCTTCAGAACTAAAACACGTTACCTAAGGTTTTTGAAGAGTCCCACCTTACCTGAGATAAGGCTCTGCCTTCCTCCATAGTACTTGTTGGAATGGCTCCAAAATAGGCCAGACTTAAGTTCATTTAAAGTTGTATTCAAAACACTGATTTTTATTGTAAAGATTCTGTGATCTCAAACAGGAAATAGAATGTATAACTCATCAGAGTTTCGAGATTATGTACAAAGGAAAGAAACCTATATTTGGCTCTTGCCCTCTGAACCCAAAAACAAGGGGAAGAACTTTGGAACTCTGGGTCACATGACCTCCCAAAAAAGAAAGTCAATCAGTGCTCATACTGCAAAAAAGAGGTATCATTGGGAAGGGGAGACACCCCTGATGCTTCCAAAGGAAGCCACATGGTCAGTGAGACCTTGACCCATCCTAGTGCAGATGGCACTAGCAGAGCTAAGAGGCTGCCCACAAGTTCCCCAAGAGCAACCCCTAAGGGAACTCAGCTCACTCTCAACATTAGCTAGGAACAGAGTCATTTTAACCAGCTTGGTCTAAAACACCTCGCAAAAACAGTTAAAACCAAACACAGTCATTCCTGGGCATTTAAAAAACAATAGTTATTTTAATGTAACTTAATATATGTACACTTATTTTAGTCCCCCAGAAGTAAGACTAGAGGCTGGAAAAAAAGAGATTCTTAGGCATGAATGCTTGATAACTATTGAGAAACTGCCAGAATTATAAAATTTTAGTCAGTTTAAGGCCTATAGATCTTACTTATCTCCTATACAGGTAGGCTTAATCAATGTTTGCTAATATGATTATCTAGCCCTAAGTAACAATGATAAAGGGATCTCTACTAAACATAGAGGTCACGTCAATAAAGATATTTTACAAAAATAGATGACATTAAGTAACTAACTAAATGTTGTGTTTATATTCATGACAACTCTGGCAATGTTAAATATTTACATTCCCAAGTAAAAAGCCTTGTTAGGCTTTGTTAGGCCTTGCTATGGGAACAACTTCTCAGCTCTTCCACCTCCTGGCCAGAGATTATTGACTTCTATCATCTTCATGATATGCCTTGGCATATTGCAGATTCTGCAACATTTATTTTGTATTAACCTAATTTCAGTACTCATGTCCATTTATTTCTCTCATAGAAACAGCCACCCCAAGACAACTTTACAACCTGTTCTTCCAGAACCAGACTCTTACTGTAATCCCCTTGAGCAATCCAGTTTCTAAAAGGGAACTCTACACTGCTTGCCCCACCCCACAACACCCCCTCAGCTCAAAGCAGCAAGAGTAGTCATTGCCCTTATCCCTACAGCACTAAGAGGTCCCTAAAATTAGAGAGAAAACAGTCATTGTAAATAGGTAATTGGGGCAGATCACAAAAATGGAGACTGGTTTGTGTCCAAAAACTTGAGACGCCCCATGGGAAATTGATCCACTCCTGCTCCAAACCATTGCTAAGTCTCTCCAACAGGACGAACTAGAAGCTCATAAATTCCTTCAAGAACCAGTCCTGAGAAACTACTAATTTCCAACACCCATTCCAGCCAGAAGACTATATCTACATCAAATTGTTCCTTAAAAGGACTACCACCCAGCCGGAGGGCACTTACCAGCATGGGTTCATCACACTCAAGTCAAGACCACAAAATTGTCTTCTACAGAAGAAGGGACAGCACACAGAAACCCCAACTGTCCTCTGAAGTTAAGACTAAAAAATGTTAATCATATTTTTCTTTTGCTCAGACTATGTTCCAAGGCCTGAGCTACTCAGACAATGTATTTCATGAGTCAAATTAATGTATATATTAAGGTAACCCCTTACCTAATTTAAAAGATAAATCAAGGGTTTGATTATTTCTTCAAAAGCTTTGAAAGTTATGGGCCAGGCTATACAGGCAATGGCAATGACCAAATGGATTCTCTGTCATATAAGAAATGCTTCTCCCATGGGAAAACCCACCTCTGTACCCATCGACAGTTGCTTAGCATGTTTGGCAACACAAACGGACAAGGGCAATTCTTATACAATGTAAATTTGTTCTCTTTTTGGTTCCTATTTTTCTTGGACAATGTACCCTGTTAGAGTACGATTGTCTAGACATTAGTAACCATTCATTAACTTGTATTCAACTAGGGTCATTTTGACCCACTTCCCCTTCTGTTTATGATTTTATATCTCATGATGTTTGTTTATGGTTTTGAAACATAGCAACAGACACATGATTAATGTGGTTTGGGAATCTAAAGGTGTACTCTATTCTTTGGAGAGGACAGAAGAGTATAGATTTGCTGTCTGCCCTCATCCTGCCAGCTGAATGCCCAGCGGCTGTTGAATAAAGATGGTTCCATCTTCTGCTTTAAGACCAACTTGGTGATTTATTACCATTTCACCATAACACAGTTAGCTAAGGTAATTCTTGAACTCCATGGTATATATATTCTATTAGTCAATTTTATTTCTTAAAAATAATTTCACTTTGTCACTTTTAAAATGACAACCTAAATTTTCATTGCATCAACAAGTACTCTAATTGTTCAATATATTCTCTTCTGTTTTAATGTATAATTTAAGACAAAATAGTTCTTTTCTATAATTCAAATATTCAAATATAATCTTATCCTTCCAAAGGAAAACTTCATAGTCTAATAATGTGATCAAATTCATGGCAATCGATTCCTAAACACACAGACACAGGTTGAGATTTTTAATTTTGTTTTACCCCAACTTTTCACTTTCACATTTAAGTAGACCTCTAACATTTTACTCTTGTATTAAAAAAAGATTAGTAAGGGACTCTAACAATTCCTCGAACTGAATACCTAATATAAACTAGTTGAGTCATTAACATTTTTTTCTGATTTATTTAATCATTATTGTATCACCAATTTAAGTAAATTATGTTTTCAAAAAGTCTGTTACTTAAATCAACATTTGGAACCAAATATATTGGATACAGTTGATGAAACACATTTTGAAAACTAATATCCCAGAAAGACTGTTTCAAGACAATCTTGTTAATGTGGTTTCCTCAGCAAGTCACATGGCATTTGTCATTTTTAGATTCACTCTACAATCAACAGACCCCTCTTTTATTCATGTTTTCCTTTTTGCTCCCTGATCAGTAAGTAACTTGTCATCATACTAAGGTAAAGCCTCCACAATAGATTCTTGATTTAAGCAGATAAACATCCAGTAGAGACTGACAAAGCATTCTCTTCTCTGGATCTGATTCTATTAATAGTGTTTATACTTATTAATTTTTTAGAAATAAAGAGTTATGATTTATAAAATATGAACCGATATTTCAGCACCTTACTGACCTTGAGTCCCTCCTAACTCTGTCCTAATTTGATAAACTGCTTACTCAGGGGTTTTACATTGAATAAAGTTCACCTCACTCCTGAGAGAATCTTACACCTCCACTATGATTTACTAGAACCACTTGCAGCTAGGATCGCATTATACTTACTGGGTCACTTTCCATATGAAATAATGATGACTACATAATCTCTAGGATAGTGCTTTTCAGATGATTGGTTTAGCATACAGATTTATTGAATTGATTTACTTGTAGATATGCTCCTTATAATTAAAAAAGTATAAGACTGTCTTCTTTATCTACTGGTATATCCATATGCTATTGATCTTCACAACTTGAAATACTTGAAAACATTGCTTTATTTACTCGTTCCATTTCTTTATCATTTATTTATTTTCATTAACTTTTCAAAGTTTCCCAGTTACCTTTCTAATAATACTATTTCAGAAAATATTTCCATGGAACTCCTGGAACAAAAAACACAAGTCGTTTTTTTTTTTCTTTTTCAGTCATTTAACTCTTTTTTTGTTTTTTTTTTTTTTACTTAACATTAGAATAATGTGCAATAGAAATCCACCATAACTATTAATATCTGAATAAATTACTTTTTCAACCAAAATTTCTTCAGAGAGTAATTAGTTAAATAACGTCCAAAGTAGAAGATGGGAGCATTATTTTAATGTCTCAGATGTAATAAAGAAATCAGTAATTTTGATGAGTGGGTAAAGATGAGTGATATATTTATGTATGTATTTTTTCAGCCATGCAGAAGAGGAAATGTGCTGTAAATGAATGAAACTTGATGATATTATGTTTTGTGGAACAAGTTAGACACAGATAAAGATTTGCACCACAGGATCTTTTTCATATGTGCAAGTAGTATTAGTCAGAAAAAATACTGACCTGAATTAGGAACAGTGATTATTAATGCTTGACAACTTGGGGAGGTTAGGACTGAAGGAACGGAGGCTAACCTTGATCAGTGCCTGCTGTATGCATATATAGAAATATCACAAGGAAACCATTTATGTGTATGATCAATACCTGTTAATCCAAAGTGGAAACAAAAGCAATAATAATCAATGGTTTTGAATCCCTGATCAGAAAAAGTTTATCCTGCTAATAAAACTTTCTAGTAAAACTTCATGATGGCAGAGCAAATGACCAATTTCTGCAGGTGGAATTTGGATTATTGTTTTAATATCTAACATATTCATAAGCGAATTAACAGCTATTCTAACAAAAGTTCTAACATACGGATTGTTTTCTTCAAGGGATAAAATTTCTTACAACACACCATAGATCCGTTGCTTTATTTTCACTCTAGACCCCCATCCTGATCACCATCTTCCCTCATATTCTTAATTTCTCACCCTGTCTGAACACGTTGACCTTGCCTTTCAAGTTCAGAGTATACTAATGATAACCTTTTTACAGCTGTAATAATTTATTAGTGCCATTAGTTATTGTATTTTTTTACCTGATTTTATATTTTTTTTATATTTCTATACCACTTACTCAAGAGAAAAAGCAAGAGAAAGAAAACTTGAATAAATAGAATTGAAAGAATAAATTTGAGGGATGGACTTTCTATAGCTTCAGAAGATCTGTGATCCTATACAATATTTGCTATAATATTTTCAAATTCTTGTTTATAAAGTTACTTAATCTTCCTAGGTTATGTATAGAATGTGTATACTCGCTATTGTCAATCACTATATCCTAGTAGAATTTTAAACACTAAGTTTTTTCTGCTCTAACCAGATCTTTCTCAGAATTTTTAGTATGTAACTGCTGGACATATCTATTCCCTTATAAGAATTCTAACTTCATGAAAATAATAACATATAGTTACTACATAATTAAGAATATGGTACTTATAAATTTATAGAGTGAATCTAATACAACTTTAACTTGTACATGCTATATCCTACCGGACATAAGCTAGTATCTGTCACAGGTTAATGAAACTCCATTCTAATGTGAAAATTTAAGTACATTTTATCTTCTGTTTTACCATTGAGACTGAACATATGTGATCCTCTTTCCTCTAGAGTCACACCCTGTTATCGATATGGTACAATTAGTTATTGGAAAGTTGTCCTGCATTTAGGCAGACCAACTAGCTGCATGTCCTTCTCCAGGAAAAAAAAAAAAAAAAAAACACACAGTTTTGTTTTCTTGTAACTTAATTTTCTCTGGATAGTGCATAGCACAGTGTTTTTACGTTTTCTTCTAAAAATATGAAAAGAAAGAAATTAATAAATGATCTATATGGTGCACTGTGAGAAATCACAAAATGAAAGACGATTTTTGAATCAGAATGCTATGCTGCACGTACATGTGATTCCTTTTTCAAAGTATGTATTTTCCAGTCATTCAAGTTTTATACTGGAAAGTTCATATTTTAATAATTCTAGGAAATTTACTCATGTTCCCTTTCTTTTACTCTCTACCATCTTTATAAATAATATATAGCATATATGACATCTATGACTTTGCTTATTAAATATTTTTCTTATTACCAATTTTCCGAATATCAACCACTTATCAAAAAATGTTTACTTGCTAGCAAATGAAGTAGCAAGGTAACAGCAAAAGAAGGAGCAAAGTCACAGAATATGTTCTATAATACTTTTATCATCAGCAGAGTTTTTTTCAAAAATAAAAGTTTACTTTTCCAATTCATGAGTGTTGCAAGTCTCTTGTCCATGTTAGATTTTGCACAGAAGGTCTGCAGCTTGGTGAGGAGAGATGCCAGGTGGGTAGACTTCCAGTCAGGACATGAAATCAACACATTAAAGAAGCAAATGAGAAGACCACATCTGTGCTCAAAATTGGGATGAGAGGATTTCACTCCCTGTCAGAAGGATTCCATGGGGGCTCAAGCGTGAGAGCAGGAGCAGAGTCACACAGAGATCAAAAGCAGAGTACCAGGCAGTAAGTTCTCATTCTGAACGAACCACTGCCATTGGTATTTACTTTACAAGCTGTGAACAATGACATAGAACATACAGTTCTTCACTTCTTACTTTTAGAACTTTTTCTTTCCTCCATACCCAACAAACCAGTCATTTATATGTCACCCCAACCCTATTTTAACCCCCAACTGATATACCCATTAAGAATATTCTATCGTGCATCTTTTTACAGTCCCTGAACTGACAGCCACATTTCAGGATTTTCAGTTTAAATTTGAGTATCAATTAAATCTCAACTCTTAAGAAATGTTATCCTTTATCCTTCGGCTCCAAAATTTTACTAAACAAAATACTGTGATATTTAACTTTGACCTTCATTTTATTCTATCCTATTTCATTAATCCTAACATTTTATAAGATTTTTAGCGTTCATATAACTGACAACATGTACCCAGTTGTGATGCTTAATAATATAAATACTTATGCACAGATTCTTTGTATTTCATTGTTATTTTTCCTCCTAATCTTAAAATTAGAAATTTATTTGTAGACAAAAATGAGAAAATATTTTATCCGTTCTGTTTTTCTTAAGAAAAACTTTCTTTGCTTATCTCTTAATATCAAAAAATAATCTTTTAAAATGTGTACCATCTAATGCTATGCATATGAAATTAAGTAAAATATATAATTTTAGGATATTTTAGGATAATCGTTGAGAGAAAACTTTATTATATTTCATTTTTTACCTACATTAAAATTCATAGGCTAATATGCACATTTGATTCAGATTTTGAATTCAGAGATTTTGGGGATAGAAATCTACAAGTATCCCAATGGTATTTATTCATACAAAAGCTTGATAAATCAAAGACTGAAACGTATTATTCAATATTTCAAGTTCAGATACTTAGTTAAGAACCATTGTATACTTGAAAGAATTTTCCTTAAAACAAACACAGTGGCACACACTTATAATCTCAGCAAATCAGAAGACTGAAGCAGGAACATCACAAATGTGAGGTAGCCTAGGCAACTTAGCAAGAGTCTTTCTCCAAATTAAAAAAAAAAAAAAATAGGGGGTGGGGAAATGGGGATATACCTCAGTAGAAAAGCACCCCTGGATTTAATTTGCAGTATCACACATAATAATAACAATAATACCTTTAACAACATATTCTATATTTAAAATTTAAGTTTTTTTTTTTGGAAAGGGAGTTTTATTAGAACACATGCAGTTATGAAAAATGTGAAAGATTTTAAATTCCCTGAGTTTTGTGACATTAATCTCAGAAATAAACAGTAAAAAATTGGTAAGATTTATGACTTACATAGTGGGTCTTGTTCTAAGTGATTGGGATATACTAAATTTCTTAATTTTTACTGTTCTATGAACTTGGTATTCAACTTATCCCATTTTATGGATGAGAAAAATGAAGAACAGAAGATTCAAGGACATTACCAATTGTAAAAGTAAGTAGGTGACTCTGTATACTCTCCAATTAATGCTCATTGTCCCAGTGGACTAACTTTACATGAGCATTTCAACTAGTCTATTAAGTATATATAAAATTCTGAACATCTGAAAGTTATTTTAATGCATTTTGCAACAAAATTGTTCTTTGGAACTTCCAAGGATTTCTCAAAGAAATCACTTGTTAAAATATAAATACAGTTACCTCATACTAGACAAAGGAGTCAAAAGCATACAAAGGAGAAAAGATAACCTGTACAACAAAGGGTGCTGGGAAAACTGGAAATCCATATATAGTAAAATGAAGTTAAACTTCTATCTCTCACCCTGCACTTAACTCAACTCAAAATGGATCAAGGACTTAGGAATTAGACTAGAGACCCTACACCAAATAGAAGACAAAGTAGTCCTGAATCTTCATCATGTTGACTTAGGATTGGACTTCCTTAACAAGACTCCCAAAGCACAGGAAATCAAAGCAATAATCAATAAATGGGATGGATTCAAACTAAGAAGCATTTTCTCAGCAAAGGATACAATCAATAATGTGAAAAGAGAGCCTACAGAGCGGGAGAAAATCTCCACACCCACTTTAGATAGAGCACTTATCTCCAAAATTTATGAAGAGCTTACAAAACTTTACACCAAAAATACAAAGAACCTGATCAATAATGGGCCAAGGAACTGGACAGACACTTTACAGAAGCAGACATACAAGTGATTAATAAATATATGAAAAAGTGTTCAACATTTCTATTAATTAGAGAAATACAAATTTAAAAATCTCTAAGGTTTCATCTTACTCCAATTAGAATGGCAATTATTAAGAACACAAGCAATAATAGGAGTTGGTGTGGATGTTGGGAAAAAGGCACACTCATACATTGCTGGTGGAGTTGCAAATTGGTGCAGCCTCCTGGAAAGCAGTGTGGAGATTCCTCAGAAAACTTGGAATGGACCCACCTTTTGACCCAATTATACCACACTTCGGTTTATACCCAAAGGACTTAAAATTAGCATGCTACAGTAACGCAGTCACATCAATGTTTATAGCAGCTCAATTCACAGTAGCTAGATTGTGGAACGAACCTAGATGCCCTTCAACAGATGAATGGATAAGGAAATGTAGTATATATATACACAATGGACTATTACTGAGTCATAAAGAAGAATAAAATTATGGCATTTGCAGGTAAACGAATGGAATTGGAGAATATCATGGTAAATGGAATAAGTCAGCCCCCAAAAAACAAAGGCCAAATGTTTTCCCTGATAAGTGAATGATGATGTATAAATGGGGTTTGGGAGGTGGGGGATAAGAGAAAAATGGAGGAACTTTAGATTACATAGAGGGAAATGAGAGGGGAAGGGTATGAAAGATGGTGTAATGAGACAGACGTCATTACCCTATGTACATGTATGATTACGGGAATGGTGTGAATCTACATTGTGCAAGACCATAGAAATGAAAAGATGTACCCTATTTGTATACAGTGAATCCAAATGCAGTCTGTAAAAATTTTTAAAAAAATAAAGTTACCTGAAGATGAAAAAAATATACTAACAATGAATACCAAGATAAATGCAGTATTATCCTTAGTTATGTTTTCACTAGACCAGAGAATTTTATGATATGTTTGTGATTTAATATCACAGAGTCCCTGAGTTATGTTGATTTGAGTTAGCATTTAGTTTTCTTTTACAATGGTGCAATAGTTATTTACATTCAGTAGAAACTGCACTTCTAATGTTGAATTTTGATTTTTCACTGGGCTATCTACGTGCAGTATTCTGCTCTCTCGGGTGCTGGGCCGTGACGTAAGCTGCAGTTCCTGGTCAGTCACAGGTCACAGGAGTACAAGCAGCACTCTGCCATGAAGCGTGTCTAAGTTATGATGTTCGGGAAGTTAGGAGCACTATGTGTGTCTTATCTGATTTCCAATTTACAATGGGTTTATTGGAATCTAACCTTATTATAAATTCAGGAATATATTTATATATATGTCACAGAGTGGTAAGATACACAGTTGCTTTTGCTTTTCTAAAAAGAGTGTTAAATAGATGCTATGTTTGAACTATATATAACTACTTTGTAGGAAACAATATCCATAAAATTATTAGGAAAATATATTATGTCTGCTATGTTATTTTATTAACTTCCTTCCCAAAATTGTAACTCAAGTAATAATGCTAGTAGTGATATGATAGCATTATTTATTACTAATATTTTCCATTGTATGTAAATGCAATGATTTTGAGGCTCTTTAGAAAAACTGGGAATAAAAGAGTTAACATATTTTCACTTGATGTCTACTTTGTCGATTATAAATAGAGAGACTCCTGATCTATTTTCATTAACACTTGCATGGAACATCTTTTTCCATAATTTTATTTACAGTGTATGTAAATCTGTAAATATCTGAATCTGGAGTGAGTTTCTGGAAGAGACTAGAGAGTCAGATTTTACTTTTTATCCATTTACCCACTCCATAAATTTTACTGAAGAGTTTGTTCCATGTACATCTAAAGTAGCTGTAGTTCAGGAAGATTTACTATTGTTACTTTTGCTAAGTATTTTTTATTTGTTTTCTACTTGCCTTGTTCCTCTTTTTATCTCTTCCTCTTTTCTATTTCCTTGTTTTCATCAGTTTTTTTTGTATTGATAGGTTTAATGACTTTCTCTTTTCCTTTCACATATCTTCCTAAGTTTATTCTTTGAGCTTAAGAAAGAACTTTCATAAAATTCCTTATAATTGTAGCAACCTATTTTAAACTGGTAAGAACTTACCTATCATTACATGTAAGAATTCTCTCCTTTTACCTCTCTACCTCCATATGTTTTGCTATTAATATTAATTTTTTATCTTTGCTAAATATCCATTTACATCATCCAGTTATAGATGTTTTGAAGACTTTTGTATTTTTAACATTTTTTCTTTTGATTGAAAGGGAATGTACCTCCCAGAGTAAAATATTATTTTTTGTCTCATTTATTTACTTATTCAACGAATTTCATATTTCTTATGTTCTCATGTTGCTGTTCAGCATCCTTTCACTTCAACCTGGATAACTCACTTTAGAACTTGTTGTAAGGTGAGTGTAGTTGTGTTAAACTCTCTAAGCTATTGCTTGTCTGGTAAGTCTTTATTATTCCTTCTTTTGTGAAGAACAGATTTGTTGGGTATACTATTCTCCATTGGCAAAGCTTTTGTTTTTATTTTTGTTTTGTTTTTCAAAAGTTTGAATATATTGTCCCCCTTCCTTCTGGTCTACAAGATTCTTATTGAATCTAGTGAAGAACACCTACCTCTGGGTTCATGGCTGGTGTTCTCTACCTACATCCTCACAAACTAAGAGGAAAATGGTTTCCTTTGGGCCTATTTCACATGGCTTTGTTAGTGCAATTCTGGAGGACTCTGTCCTCATGAATAATCTCATCTCAAAAAACCATAAGTTTGGGGATAGGATTTCAAGGTGAATTTTGGAGAGACATATTCAGCTCATAGAATATACTTATCTTTACTACTTGTGATATATTACAATAGTTTCTGTTCTATCATGTTTTATTGCAATCTGTTTACTACATTTTTTTAAAAGTTCTCATCATGATCCAGAAGATCTTAACTTAAATTTTAGAGAAATGACAAAATTATTCCCTTCCTCTCCCTGAGGGTGTTGCTGCTCCTAGTAAGACTCCATCCAATCTCTATGAATGATAATGAATAAAAAAGTAAATAACTACAACATCCAAGATCAAATGTAATTAGTGATTGAAAACTCTAAAAATATGTTACCTTTTTAAATATATACAAATGTCCAATATAATATTATTTCCTGTCTCTTAAATCCTATTTTTGTTCCTAAATTCCTTGCATTGTTTGTAAAATTTTATTCACGTATTACCATGATTCCAGCGATCTGAATCTGAAAGGTCTTCCTTTTCCTAGCTATTTTTCCAAATTGATTTTGATACTCTTCCAAGTCATTTGGAGGATTCATATCTTTTTCACATTCACCATGGACTCCCTGGTTTTGACTTACTCTTTCTTTTCTCATCTAATGTGCTATTTCCTAACATGCATTTCAAAGTCTACAGTTTGTTTAATTCATTTTGAGACATGTTGCCAAATTGCTTTCATTTACTGACTATTTTTTTTTCACTTTTGCTTCTGTAATTTAAGGAAAATCACTTATCAGACATTTAAGGTCTTTCTAAGAATCTGTCAATTCAACTACCTTGGGTACTCATTCCCTACATCACTGTTAACCATATATCTTTCATCAACACTTTCCCTAATTATTTATATGAGAAAATATGGCCTTGTTCCCAATTAAATTGCTTCCTTCCATAACTAGATGAACCACAATATCCTCTATCATACCCAACAGAAACTGCAGGAAATTGAGATGTGATCAGGAGTTTAGTCAAAGTTAACTGTGTATTTAAAAACATTGAGAGGTGTTTTCATAATAAACATTATGTCTTTTATCTTAAAAAGATATAAAAGACTGAGGAAGGCAAGAGTGTAAATAGAATTTAAAATGTTCTTTATAATAATGTGAAGTGGAAACAAGTACTACCAACTAAAAACTGTTACCTATTAATGATTTGGTGGAAACATACACTAACACAGTATGTTGGGTGTGATATGTTGCATTTGGACAGTGTAGTTCTAAGGGTAAGAAAAACATATTTTCATTATGTTTTCTACAACTTAGAGGGAGATTAATATAAGGAGAACCTTCCCAGTCATGGATTCCTCCATATGAATACCATTTTAAATCCTTCAAAATAAGTTTCTATTCTGTGTGACATCCTACTACTGTGATTCATTATGGTTTTCACTGTAGTATAGGAAATGTCATGGAATAGGCATGTTGAAGGATTTGGCTACTCCATTATAATTTCACTTCATCACTTTTCTTTGAAGTATAAAAGGACTAAATAAGATAAAGTTCAGGTTTGCATATTTACATTTTTACTTTTACTCATTTCTGTATTCTACCCATCATACATTGCACAAATTTTGTGCCAAAAAATATTTAAGTACTTTTAAAATACAGAATTAGCTTGGCTAAAATGGAGGAAGGATAGATTGTGCAGAGGAAAATGAGGAGAAAGGAGGGGGCGGCGGGGAAGGAAGGATAATAGAATGAAGCAAACATCGTGACCCTAAGTACATGTATGATTTTACAAACGGTGTGACTGTACTTCATGTACAACCAGAGACATGAAAGTTGTACCCTGTTTGTGTACAATGAATCAAACAATAAAAAAAGAAAAGGAAGCATGCAGTTTTTAGTCAGTTTGATGGATCCCCAGTATGTCTCCTGGTGTGAGGGATCAGGAGAACACAGAGTGGCCTGCTGTTGGGGGATTCCAGGAGCAAGCCCTTTGCTAGACCTGGCTCAGGTGCTCGAGCCCTGGTTCCCTCACAGACCAACAGGGGACTGTTGCCCTTGAACAGAAACGCTGAACCACTGTCCCCACATCTCCTCCCCTTTGCAGACCATAGCATGAGCCTGTCAATGGGCTTCTTCAGGACTCTGTGATCAAGGCCTACCCAGTCCACAAAACTGGGTTCTTCAGTAAAATGATTCTTTTGCAAGACTTACAGAAATGTTGTTCTAGAAATACTGCTAAATTTGGGTCCTCAATCAGAATGTTTTCTTCTTCCCCGAATAGTTCCAACAGGTAGCTTCTGTGTTATTGCTGTCATTTGTTTGTTATTTCCTAGTACACTTAAACACTAATTAATACGACCGTAAGTCCATGCTTGTTTATTCTTTCTAAAATTAAGCTTTATGTGGGTCCCTGTGGCAATCTCTTATTATAAGAAGTTGAAAGTGATGATTCATTTTCAAGTGAACTGAGAGTAAAATTTATCAATTCTTGCTTTACTTTCTTAGATGATGCCCACTAGCCACATGTGAATACTTAAATTGAAATTAGTTAAAAAGAAATATAATTAAAGATTACGGTCTTCTCTGTCATTATCTACATCCCCAATAGTAACAAGATGAGGCTAGCTTCTATTACATGGGACAGCACATATATGGAATATTGTCACCATCTGAAAATGCTATTGGATAGCATCTGATTTTATATAATTCATATTGGAAGTTTCATGCATAAAAATTATGACTCTAGATACCATTACATAAAATGGACTAGGTTACACTTCCCTGTTTACCTTGAGACTTGTAATATTGTCAAGAATATATTTATGTCTCCAAATAAGAAACATAAGCAATAAAATCACACTTGCTACTTTCTCTTTGAAATATTCTATTTAAAAGTAATTGTTGAAGATGGCGGCCTAGAGGGTGGCTGCATTACGTGTTGCTCCAGAACTCAGGATTCAAGAGAGGAGATATTGAGACGCTTGGGACCAACTCAAAGTAGCCGGGTGACTCTCACCCCCTGGGGGGGCATCCCGGATGGGACGGGGGTCCCGGAACGCAGGAAACTTTGTGAAGTAGAACTGCCGGCGAGACGCCCCTCCCCCCGCTGGAGCGCCATAGAGGAGGCCGCTCGGCACAGCGCTGGGACTCGGAGCAGCCACTGGGGCTCCGGCGGCTGCCCGGGGGAGGAGTGGCGGGGAGAACTGTGTGGACTCAGGACACCGGGGCCTGCCCTGAGGAGGAGGAGAGGAGCGTGGCCACTTGGATTCGGAGAGACTGCGCCAGAGCTGCAGGCGGTTGCCAGAGGAGAAGCCGCGCGGCGAGCTGTTTGGAATCAGAACGACGCTTCTGAACCCCGGGGCCTGCCCTGAGGACGAGGAGGAAGAGGAGCAGCCGCTTGGATTCGGGCGACTATACGGGAACTACAGGCGGTTGCCAGAGAAGGGGCTGCGTGGCGAGCTGTTTGGACCCTGACCACTTCTGAACCCCGGGGCCTGCCCGGAGGAGTAGGAGAAGGAGGAGAAGGAGCGCGGCGGGTCCTTTGGACTCGCAGTGACTGCATTAGCGCTCCAGGCGGCTGCTCAGAGGAGAAGGCGAGTGGTGAGTTATTTGGTCTTAAAGTGACAGCTCCTGAACACAGGGGGGCTGCCTGGAGAAGCGTGGTGGGACGCTTGGTCTTGAAGGACCACACCAGAGCTCCGGGCGGTGGCCCAGAGGACCCGTGCAGCGGGTCACGTGGATTCAGAGCCACTCAGAGGGACTGCTCCTGAACACCCGGGGGGTTATCTGGAGAAGGAGGAGGAACGGGCAGGGTCACTTCGACTCGGAGTGATTGATTGCCCCGGGCTACGGGTGGTTGGTGGGAGGAGGAGGCACGAAGTGAGTTTCTTGGACTCCTAGTGACCGCACCGGCATACTGGGCAGCTGTCTGGAGGAAGAGGCCTGTGGCGGGTCTCTGGGACTCAGAGCGATTGTTCGGGGCCACAGGTGGCTGCTCAGAGGAGGGGCCACGCAGCCAGGCGATTAGGTGCAGAACAGGGTCCCAGGATCTAGGAGGCTTCTGGGTGGAAGAGCCGCACAGAGACAGGCTTAGGGCGGAGCGAAGGTTCCAGGCCTATGGGCAAATTCTCTGAGGAGGGGCAGCCTAAGGAGATTCATCTGCGAAGGGTGAGGCTCCCAGGCCCAGGAGGTAGGGCCGGGCCCCTGGAAACTTTGCAGAGGAAGGCAGCCCAGCCCAGGCAGTAGATGTAAATTGAGGGGAACCTCTAGGAGGAAACTGACCAGCGAGACCTCCCCACCGGGTGAGTCTTCCCTGCTGGGTGAGGTTTCCCACAAGGACAGTAAAACCAGAGGCTCAGGCCCAAACAGGCCTTGCCTCAGCCCACAGCCTAGGTCCCCTTTGGATGACCATTGGTCAACAAGTGGAGGCACCTCTGCCCACTAGCAGGGAATATACCCCACCTGAAGGCCACCACTCCTAGAGAGGCAGCTTCCTTGTGGAGCACCGCATTATCAACCTCCTCCAAGACTTCAGCCTACTGAAGGCTAAGAGGGGATATATATAGAAATCTTCAGGGTCATTGTAAATCAACAGAGGAAATCTGCAATATCTCAGCGGTCCACTGATATCTGAACAACATGAGAAAACAAGGAAAGAAAATGCTGCAAACAAATCTAGATGTTACATCAATAAAACCCAATGACAGCATGGCAGAAGAAATGACAGAAAAGGAGTTCAGAATGTACATAATTAAAATGATCAGAGAAGCAAACGAGGAGATGAAAGAGCAAATGCAAGCATTGAATGATGAGATGAAAGAGCAAATGCAAGCATTGATTGATCGCACCAATCGACAGTTAAAAGAGCAAATACAGGAAGCAAAAGATCATTTCAATAAAGAGTTAGAGATATTGAAAAAAAACCAAACAGAAATCCTTGACATGAAGGAAACAATAAACCAAATTAAGAACTCCATAGAAAGCATATCCAATAGGATAGAACACCTGGAAGACAGAACCTCAGACATTGAAGACAAAATATTTAACCTTGAAAACAAAGCTGAACAAACAGAGAAGATGGTAAGAAATCATGAACAGAATCTACAAGAACTATGGGATATCATGAAAAGGCCAAATTTAAGAATTATTGGGATTGAGGAAGGCCTAGAGAAACAAGCCAAAGGAATGAACAACCTATTCAATGAAATAATATCAGAAAATTTCCCAAATCTGAAGAATGAAATGGAAAATCAAGTTCAAGAGGCTTACAGGACTCCAAATACACAAAATTACAACAGACCCACACCAAGGCACATTATAATGAAAATACCTAACATACAAAATAAAGACAGAATTTTAAAGGCTGTGAGAGAAAAGAACCAAATTACATTCAGGGGGAAACCAATACGCATATCAGCAGATTTTTCAATCCAGACCCTAAAAGCTAGAAGGTCCTGGAACAACATTTTTCAAGCCCTGAAAGAAAATGGATGCCAACCAAGAATCTTATACCCAGCAAAACTTACCTTCAAATTTGACGATGAAATAAAATCCTTCCATGATAAACAAAAGCTAAAAGAATTTACAAAAAGAAAGCCAGCATTACAGAACATTCTCAACAAAATATTCCATGAGGAAGAGATGAAAAACAAAGAAGCAAATCAGCAAAGGGAGGAATTATCCTAAAGGAATTGTCAAATAAAGGAGGAAACAAGTTGTGTCAAACAAATAAATAAACAAAATTTTAAAAATGAACCAAATGACCGGGAAACCAAATCATTTCTCTATAATAACCCTGAACGTTAATGGCCTGAATTCATCAATCAAAAGACATAGACTGGCAGACTGGATTAAAAAGAAAGATCCAACAATATGTTGCCTGCAAGAGACTCACCTCATAGAAAAAGATACCCATAGATTAAAGGTGAAAGGATGGGGAAAAACATACCATGCACATGGACTCAGCAAAAAAGCTGGAGTATCCATCCTCATTTCCGATAATGTGGACTTCAAGCCAAAGTTAGTCAGAAGGGATAAAGAAGGTTATTTCATACTGCTTAAGGGAAGCATAAATCAGCAAGATATAACAATCATAAACATCTATGCCCCAAACAGTGGCTCATCTATGTATGTCAAACAAATCCTTCTCAACTTCAGAAACCAAATAGACCACAACACAATAATACTAGGTGACTTTAACACGCCGCTCTCACCACTGGACAGATCTTCCAGACAAAAATTGAGCAAAGAAACCATAGATCTCAACAACACAATCAATAATTTAGACTTAACGGACATTTATAGAATATTCCATCCAACCAAGAGTGAATACACTTTCTTCTCAGCAGCACATGGATCCTTCTCTAAAATAGACCATATATTATGCCACAAAGCTAATGTTAGCAAATACAAGAAGATAGAGACACTAGCATGTATTCTATCAGATCATAATGGATTGAAGTTAGAAATAAATGAAAGAGTAAAACACAGAAACTATTCCAACATCTGGAGGTTAAACAATATGCTATTATATGATGAATGGATAACAGAAGATATTAAGAAGGAAATTAAAAAATTCTTAGAGGTAAATGAGAACAAAGAAACATCATATCAAAACCTCTGGGACACTATGAAAGCAGTACTTAGAGGGAAATTTATTTCATGGAGCGCATTTAATAAAAGAAGTAAAACTCAACAAATAAACAACCTAACACTACAGCTCAAAGCCTTAGAAAAAGAAGAACAGAACAGCACCAAAAGTAGTAGAAGACAGGAAATTGTTAAACTCAGAGCTGAAATCAATGAAATTGAAACAAAAGAAACAATACAAAAAATTGACAAAATAAATAGTTGGTTCTTCGAAAAAATAAACAAAATTGATAAACCTTTAGCCACACTAACAAAGAGAAGACGAGAGAAAACCCAAATCACTAAAATTCGGAATGAACAAGGAAATATCACTACAGACAGGATGGAAATACAAAACATAATTAGAAGCTATTTTGAAAATCTATACTCCAACAAAATAGAAAATTTCGAAGACATCAACAGGTTTCTAGAGACATATGAATTGCCTAAACTGAATGAGGAGGACATAAACAATTTAAATAGACCAATTTCAAGTACTGAAATAGAAGAAGTCATCAAAAGCCTACCAACAAAGAAAAGTCCGGGACCAGATGGGTTCTCAGCTGAGTTCTACAAAACCTTTAAGGAAGAGCTCATTCCAATACTTCTCAAAGTATTCCATAAAATAGAAGAGGAGGGAACCCTCCCAAACTCATTCTATGAAGCCAATATCACACTGATACCTAAACCAGACAGAGACTCATCAAGGAAAGAAAATTTCAGACCAATATCCTTAATGAACATCGACGCAAAAATTCTCAACAAAATTTTAGCAAATCGCATACAAAAACATATTAAAAAGATAGTGCACCATGATCAAGTGGGTTTCATCCCAGGGATGCAAGGTTGGTTCAACATCAGGAAATCAATAAACGTAATTCACCATATTAATAGACTTAAAGTCAAGAATCACATGATTATTTCAATAGACGCAGAAAAAGCATTTGATAAAATACAGCACCCCTTCATGCTCAAAACACTAGAACAAATAGGGATAGTGGGAACATTCCTTAATATTGTAAAGGCCATTTATGCTAAGCCCATGGCTAATATCATTCTAAATGGTGAAAAGCTGAAAGCATTCCCCCTAAAAACTGGAACAAGGCAGGGATGTCCTCTTTCACCACTTCTATTCAACATCGTTCTTGAGACTCTGGCCAGAGCAATTAGACAAACCAAAGAAATTAAAGGGATACGAATTGGAAAAGAAGAACTCAAACTATCCCTGTTCGCTGATGACATGATTATATATTTAGAGGAACCTGGAAATTCCACCAGAAAACTCTTAGAACTCATAAGTGATTTCAGTAAAGTAGCAGGTTACAAGATCAATGCCCATAAATCCAACGCATTTTTATACATAAGTGATGAATCTTCAGAAAGAGAAATTAGGAAAACTACCCCATTCACAATAGCCTCGAAAAAAATAAAATACTTGGGAATCAATCTCACAAAAGAGGTGAAAGACCTCTACAATGAGAACTATACAACACTAAAGAAAGAAATTAAAGAACACCTTAGAAGATGGAAAGATCTTCCATGTTCTTGGATAGGAAGAATTAATATTGTCAAAATGGCCATACTACCTAAAGTGCTATACAAATTCAATGCAATTCCAATTAAAATCCCAATGACGTACCTTACAGAAATAGAGCAGGCAATTATGAAATTCATCTGGAAGAATAAGAAACCCAGAATAGCTAAAGCAATCCTTAGCAGGAAGAGTGAAACAGGGGGTATTGCAATACCAGATCTTCAACTCTACTACAAAGCAATAGTAACAAAAACGGCATGGTATTGGTACCAAAATAGAAAGGTAGATCAATGGTACAGAATAGAGGACACGGACACAAACCCAAATAAATACAATTTTCTCATACTAGACAAAGGGGCCAAAAATATGCAATGGAGAAAAGATAGCCTCTTCAACAAATGGTGCTGGGAGAATTGGAAATCCATATGCAACAGAATGAAACTAAACCCATATCTCTCACCATGCACGAAACTAAACTCAAAATGGATTAAGGACCTCGGAATCAGACCAGAGACCCTGCAGATTATAGAAGAAAAAGTAGGTCAAAATCTTCATCTTGTTGGTCTAGGACCAGACTTCCTTAACAGGACTCCCATAGCACAAGAAATAAAAGCTAGAATCAACCACTGGGATAGATTCAAACTAAAAAGCTTTCTCTCAGCAAAGGAAACTATCAGCAATGCGAAGAAAGAGCCTACAGAGTGGGAGAATATCTTTGCCAATCATACTTCAGATAGAGCACTAATCTCCAGAATCTATAAAGAACTCAAAAAACTCTACTCCAAGAATTCAAACAGTCCAGTCAACAAATGGGCTAAGGAAATGAATAGACACTTCACAGAAGAAGATCTACAAGCAATCAACAAACATATGGAAAAATGTTCAACATCTCTAGTAATAAGAGAAATGCAAATCAAAACCACCCTAAGGTTCCATCTCACCCCAATTAGAATGGCGATTATCAAGAATACGAGCAACAACAGGTGTTGGCGAGGATGTGGGGAGAAAGGTACACTCATACACTGCTGGTGGGGCTGCAAATTAGTGCAGCCGCTATGGAAAGCAGTGTGGAGATTCCTTAGAAAACTTGGAATGGAACCACCATTTGACCCAGCTATCCCACTCCTTGGCCTATACCCAAAGGACTTAAAATCTGCATACTACAGAAATACAGCCACATCAATGTTCATAGCTGCTCAATTCACAATAGCCAGACTGTGGAACCAACCTAGATGCCCTTCAATTGATGAGTGGATAAAGAAACTGTGGTATATATATACTATGGAATATTACTCAGCCATAAAGAATGATAAAATTATGACATTTGCAGGCAAATGGATGAAACTGGAGAATATCATGCTAAGTGAGATAAGCCATTCTCAAAAAGCCAAAGGACGAATGATATCGCTAATAAGTGGAGGTTGACACATAATGGGGGGGAGGGAAGGGTTAGAGTTAGGGTTAGGGAGGGGGGCAAGTATAGAGGAAGGAACTACTGTATAGAGGGTAAAGAGGGGTGGGAGGGGTGGGGGGAAGGGAAAAAAATAACAGAATGAATCAAACAACATTGCTCTATGTAAATTTATGATTACACAAATGGTATGCCTTTACGCCATGTACAAACAGAGAAACAACATGTATCCCATTTGTTTAAAAAAAAAAAAAAAAAAAAAAAAAAAAAAAAAAAAAAGTAATTGTTCATATCTGGTTTTCTTATGCTGACAGAGATTTTGTTTCAATTTTTCAAAGAGAATATATATATTTTTAGTGCAGGCAAACATAAATAACTGTTGATTTTGTTATCTTAGAAAGATTGAAGTATATACCAAGTGATAAGTATGGTGCATACCTAGATGGAGAAAAGATCTTTATTTAACTTTATTTATGATAATTAAGGAGTTATGTTAGATAATTTACCTGAAGCTATTTTAACATTAAGGAGTTATGTTAGATAATTTACCAAAAGCTATTTTAAAATTATGTGTGTGTTATATGGAACTGAAACACATCTATTTGCATGTTATTTTCTTCAAAATTCTCCATTCAAACATCTATTGAATACTACAATGTTCTTTTTCTTTTTCTCTATATTGCCTAGATAAACAATCATCATTATCCAGCTATACAATCAAAAGTGTATTTGAAGATACTGACAAAGCATCATGATTCATAAATCAGATACAGATCTAACCCTTGGAAGTCTCACAATCATGTGTGCAAAATAAGAAATGTCAAACGGATACTATACTATAATATTAGAAGAGATAAAAATTGTCTTTAAAGTACATATGCACGTTGCATATGCATTTATGTGTATTCTAATACATTGTCTTGCACAAGGAATATACCAAATACATTTTCTGTTATTGTTTTACATTGCAAATTGATATTTCAAAAATGAAAATTTTATTTGCAGATGTGTAAGTTGGAAGTCCTACATGTTGAACAATGATAAATTTGAGCTAATAACTAGGAAGGCATCCAGCAGCTTATTAAAAATGGGATGATAGCAGCAAGATAAGACAATTCAGTATATATATGGGAATATCAAATGGTACCTTTTATACAGTCAAGGGAAGGGTTCTGTTGAAAACCAAAATGTGAGCTGGAGCAAGACTCAATTTGTTTCTATAATACTGGCAAAGTGGAAGAGACTTGGCTTCTGTCTCAATTGCTTAGAGCAGCAAACACTACTACGTCTAACGTAACTGTTTTCTTGCATTTCCAGAAGCACAGGATAGAATTCATCATCCTCTTCCCTAACCTTTATCCATCCAGTGTCTCTTTTTCAATGGTTTAGAAAGAAATCCAGAAGTGATTTCACGTTCATCCTTCTCATCCATATTTAAACACACATAAATCCTCAAACACAATTGTGTGTGTAGCCCCTGAGTGGTCCCTGCTTTACTTATTTCGGATCAAACACCTTTTTTCTGATTTACTTCCAATCTCAAGCTGAATGTCCAGATGCCTAACACCTCAGGTGTTCATCCACTGAATGCATCAGCCAGGAAGACTACATGCCGCCTCTGGTGGACCACAGGAGTGAACTTGGGTTTGGGTTAACAAACCCCGAGAATGAGTAGACTTTTCCCTGCAAGTTTATTTAGCTTTAAAGAATAATACAAGATATTTAACAATTCTCTCTGGACCACAGAATAGCAGCAGTCTCATGTTTCCAGTTTTGGACTCAGCTTCAGACACCTCAATGACCCCAGTTTGGGGCATGTGTGCTAAAGGTTGATAGGACCTTTGTTCAGACATAAACTACTTCAACCAAGAGGTCCTTCATTTAACTTTCATATTGAACTTCACATTTGGCTCCTTCATGGATAGTGAATTATTGCTAACTGTGGGAAAAGAGTATCAACTCTGAGTATTCTTCACTTAATGAATTTTCTTCAAAATGAGGTACGCATATTCAATCCCTCAGCCTTATCATTGACTAGAGTCCCAAATATTTTCAATTTTATATATGCATCTTCTCAAAAAAATTCTTTAGGTAGGGCTGCAAGAAGATTTCAATAATAGGTCAAATTCTTAGGCATTCTTGAGTCAAGGCTAAGTCACAGAAACAACTGCTAATGCTACCTGCAAGTCTAAAGAGCGGTATGGTGGGGTAATTCTACTTCAATCTTTCAACAGATTCTTGTTGCCCACTCTAGTATAAAACTTCCTCAGCATGATATACAAAGTTATCTGGCCCTGATTACCATGTTAGACTATCTCCCAACCAAGACATAGGCTTCCCTCACTCCCACATACTATCTTTACAGGAATGGATTCTGCTTCTTAGCCATGGGCATACATACACAATGCATCTCCTCTCTGAAGGCCAACTTTTTTCGTTTAGCAGTATGCCTCACATTACTATCTATGATTATTTTTACTAGAGCAAAGTTAATGCTAATATTTGATTTTCCCATGGCACTCTAGCGCATCTTCATTGTAAAAGTTATCACCACATATTGTACCACTTGCTACATATCCCTATAAATCCTGTGATTTATTTTCCATCAGTGAGTTCTTAGTATAAATGTTTTAATTTTTTTTGTTTGTTTTGTTTTTGTAGATAAAATGTTCTGATGAAAAATGCAAAATATAAAAAAAGAACTTTGGGCCAATTTCTTTTATTATATTTTCTTCATAAGTCCAAGCACATTTGAAAACTGAAGTGTACTTTTTCATTATTTTCCTTCCAAATCCAATAGGAGGTCTTGGAAAGCAGGTGATTTTTTTACCATTTCTTCTTTATTTCTAGAGTTCAAGACATTGTGTAAATGTGTTGAAAAAGTAAAAATAAATGAACGGGATCATTAAATGTTAATGCAGTGACTTTAATATAGTTAGAGACTTACCAAATGACATATTTTAAATATTTTTGCAATTTTTCAACATATTTGAAATTTGTCACTAAATGAATCAATGATTAGTGACTGTTCTTTCTAATTTCTATATTTGTAACTCTCATCAATGTTTATTGTAATAATTCACTGTTAATCCTCTAAGTGTATTGTTTTACTAGATAAAACACACCCACATGTTTTTGACTAACATTTGCTTGTGCAAATTTTTAGATAAAATCATGAATAATGGCATTTTTAAAACTTGAAAGAAGTGCATCAGATGTCCAGAATTTTTTAAAATTCAGATTTTAAAAATGTTAACATTGGCAAGACTTCTGCAAACAATTTGAAAATATATAGTCCAGTTTTATAGGGACTCTTCTTCCCAACACTTACCCTTTTTTTCTTCAAATAGATTCACTTTCCAGAATTTGGGGAATACACTTTCTATTGCACTTCCCTAAATAATATGTGGTGTTCTGTGTTTCCAGCACCTCTCCATTATTTGATTTTTTCCACCCAGTCCACTCTGACTGCAGCTCTACCTGGAAGGTACACTCAGGGAACTTTGGTGTCTAAGACATGGTGTGAATCCTGCAGGGTTCTAGTGCTGTAGCCACATGGCCTTCTCCATCTAAATTTCAGAGGATGCTGCAGAGTTCTGCCTCAGGTGTGGAAGAATACAGATAGTTCCCATGAGGAGAAAGTCCCCTGCAGTCTCATGAGCAGGTCTAATCCTGGAGTTCCTGAACTGTAGGACTACCAGTGTGCACCTCCAGTCAGGTGCACTGAATAGCAGCAGTTGTAAGAGCTACCCACCAGGAGCTGTTGCATGGGTTGGTCCCTGAAAAGTCACAGGAACAGGGTTTGCTGAGACCCTAGGTCCCTAATCTCCTCTCAATATGCCCAGAAGGCAGGGCACAGAGTTGAGAAAGATTATCTGGAGTCTTAAAATGGAATATTGTTTGCCCTAGAGGGTTTTTAATTGCCTTGAGAACAATGAACTCTCTC
Source organism: Sciurus vulgaris (assembly GCF_902686455.1). Lineage (NCBI taxonomy): Eukaryota > Metazoa > Chordata > Mammalia > Rodentia > Sciuridae > Sciurus > Sciurus vulgaris. Next base: position 11,304,364 of record NC_136469.1, read on the forward strand.
TTCTTGATTGTTCCTCTTTCTCAGAAGGGGAATGATTGTCTTATGCCCGTCCCTGCTTTATTTTGGAAGGAGGTGACTTGTTTTGATACCATAGATTCACAGCGAGAGAAGAAATTTGCCTCACACATGAGCCTTCATTTATCTCTGATTCACATGATTCTTTGGACTTTAGACTTTCGAGTTGATGCTGAAATGAGTTCAGTCTTTTGGACCTGTGGCATGGGATGCATCTATTTTCAACGTAAGGACATTAGTTTGGGGGAGCCCAGAGGCAAGGCAGAATGCTGTGGGTTGAAGGTCTGTTCCTCTAAAACTCATTGTGATGTTGATACTGGTCTTAAAACTCAGGATAGGGGCTGGGGCTGCGGCTCAGTGGTGTAGCGCTGGCTTAGCCTATGTGAGGCACTGGGTTTGATCCTCAGCACCACATATAAATAAATAGATAATGGAGATATTGTATCCACCTACAACTTAGAAAAACAAAGTCAGGATCAGGTCCTCCTTCCTCCAGTGGGAGATTTAACACTGAAGAAACTTACCAAAAGGCAGCAAGAGTGTCACCGGAGATGATTGCTTGTGTTGGAAAGTGTGATCCTTCCCCTCCCACTGTGGCTCTTAGCAACCAGTTGATGGAGAAGTGCTATCTACCCATTTCCTTTTCTTTGATGATAACTGTGTCCTTCGTCTCTGTCTCAGTGCTGTGGGGAGATGGGACCTTGAGGAGGGAGACGTTCCTGCCATTCTCAAGGATCCCTTTTGTTTGCACCCCTCTTTGCCCTTCTGCTGTGAGATGCCTTCTGTCATGTGACACACAACAGGAAGTCTGCCAGATGCCAGCACCTTGATACTTGACTTTCCAACTTCTAGAACTCTAGCCCAGTAAATTCCTGCACATTTTAAATTGCACAGTTCATAGTATTACCTTGCAGCAGCACAGAACAGACTAAGACATTAAATTATACTATGGAGCTATTATTACATATGGAAAATGAAAAATCCCCAAGATGATGTGGACTGGGAAAAGGAAGTGAAAAAAAAACGTCGTGCACTGATGGCCTTCATCTCCCAAGACAAAGAATTTCCAGAGGCTGACAGCAGACAAGGTGAAAGTATTTTATTATCTCTAAAGTGACAGTCTCTAAAAGGCAGTAATCTCCTTCAAAACCAAATCCTCTCCAAATGCTGTCTGCAGACCCTCAACCCAGAAGGTTAAATTCCTAAGTCCTCAAACTGACACTTTCACTGATTAATAGAATAGACCCCAAAATCCTGAGTGCCCAAGAAAAACTGATATGCTCACTACACCACCCCCCAAAATAACTTGTATAGACTCAGTCTCTTTCTTTGTTTAGTGGCTCATTTTCCACTAGGGAAGTAGGTCCACCAATGCCATTCCAGCACTGCACCCCCTGTTCCTTTGTGAAACTTCATTTCTGAATAAACAGTTGAGATGATTCGTGAGATTTGCGTCCTGTTTGGTCTTTTTGTGCTAACAGCTATACTAACATAAATGAATAGTATTGGCACCAAAACAGACATGAAGACCAATGGTACAGAATAGAAGGCATAGAGATAAACTCACATAAATATACATTTTTTAAAAAATTATTTTTAAAAATTTTTTTATAGACTGCATTTTGATTCATTGTACGCAAATGGGGCACATCATTTCGTTTTTATGGTTGTGCACGATGTAGATTCATACCATTCATGTAATCATACAGGTACATAGGGTAATGATGTCTGTCTCATTCCACCATTTTTCATACCCAGCTTCCCTCTCATTTCCATCTACGTAATCCAAAGTTCCTCCATTCTTCTCTCACTCCCCACTCCCTAACCCCCATACTAGATAAAGGCACTATAAACATACATTGGAAAAAAGATAGCCCTCTCAATAAATGGTGCTGTGAAAAGTGGAAATCCATATGTAGCAAAATGAAATTAAAGCCCTATCTCTCACCTTGCACAGAACTCAACTCAAGGTGGATCAAGGACCTAGGCATTGGACCAGAGAACCTGAGCCTACTAGAAGTAAAAGTAGACCCAACTCTCCATCATAGCAGCTTAGGAAGCAAATTCCTCAACAAGACTCCTAAAGTACAAGATGTAAAATCAAGAATCAATCAATGGGATTGCATCAAACTAAAAAGCGTCTTCAGCAAAGGAAACAATCAAGAACATGAAGAAAGAGCCTACAGAATGGGAGAAAAATCTCTGCCACCTGCATCTCAGAGAGAGCAATAATCTCCAGGATCTATAAAGAACTGAAAAAAACTTAACACCAAAAATAAATAAATAAATAAATACTGCAATCAATCAATAAATGAGCAAAAGGACTGGACACTTCACAATAGAATAAATACAACTGGTCAACAAAGATATGAAAGAATATTCAACATCTCTAGCAATTAGAAAATGCAAATTAAAACTACACTGAGATTTCATCTCATTCCAGTCAGAATGGCAAGTAACAATAAATGTCGGCAAGGATGTGGGAGAAAAGGTGCACTCATACATTGCTGGTGAGATTGCAAACTGTTGCAACAACTCTGGAAAGCAGTATGGAGTCTCCTTAGAAAACTTGAAATGGACCCACCATTTGATCCAGTTATCCCACTCCTTGTATATACCCAAAGGACTTAAAATCAACATCACACATGGAAAATCAGTGGCCACATCAATATTTATAGCAGTTTACTTCACAATAGTGAAGCTATAGAAGCAATCTAGGTGCTCTTCAATAGACGAACAGATAAAAAAAATGTGATATGTACACATAAAACTATTAACCATAGAGAGGAACGGCATTTGCTGGTAAATAAATGGAAAATCATGCTAAGTAAAATAAGCCAGCACCCCAAAAACCAAAGGTGGAATGTTCTCTCTGATATGTGGATGCTGACTCACAATAGGTGGTGGGACAGGGTTGGAATGGGGGAGATTTCCCCTGGATTTGATGGAGGCCTCTGGGGAAGAGACAGGGGTTGGGAATGGGAAAGTTGGTAGAACGAAATGGACATCACTTTCTATGCTCATGGGAATACACAACCAGAGTAACTCCACAACCTGTAAAACCACAAAAATGGGAAGTTATATTCCATGTATATGTAATATGTCAAAACACATTCTACTGTCATGTATATCTAAAAAGAACAAATAAAGGAAAACATATTCTCTATTTAGTATGACATTGTAATGACATCTTCTTTACCTTTATTCTGGTTTATTTTAGTTCTGTTAATGTGTAGAAAATGACTGTTTTGCATTATTTTTCTACGAAATCTGAAACTGATCTACATACCCTGGCAGCTTACATTGCCTGCTTTTACTTCTGAGTATGTGTTATCATTTCCTGTTTCTTTCAATTCCTCATGATTTTGGTTGGAAACAGACATTTCACACAATATATTTGAGAAACTCTGCCCTGGTGGCCTGTCAAGGGCTAGTAGTTATTATTTTACCTTTTAATAACTGTTTGGATGATTTTAGTGAAATCCATTTCCCGTGTTCTTAAGTTTCAAAAGTTGCTCTTCAGGAAGGCACACTTTGGGGCATGTTTGCACAATACTAGAATTCAAAGGGCTTTTTTTGTTGATTACCCTGTCTACACCCAGCTGTTAAAGATCTACTAACTGCCAGCTGGCACCTTATTGTTCTTAACAGTGCCTTTGGGCATAAGTTGCTCTACAAACTAATCAATACCAACTGAAGGATGGTTGCTGAGGTCTGTCTGATGGCTGTTCTAACCCCAGGTGGGCTTCTCCCAGATTTCTCATTCCTGCTGCCCTCTGCACAGTAGCCTGTCTGCTTCCTTGTTGAATCCTCATTAATTCCATTGATAGCTCCAATTGCCTCTCACTGCTGCTCTATGGAGTCTGCCCTTGGGTGTGAACTACTCCATGCCCCGTTGCAAATGAGGAACAGTTGGTATCTCCAGGTTCTGTATCCACAGATCCAACCAATGTCACATCAAAAATGTTCTTTTTTTAATCTTTTTTAATTTATTTTTTTAAATAATAATAACTATGTACTGGATATGCACGGATTTTCTTCCTATCATTATTCCCTGAACAATACAGTATAACAATTATTTACATATAATTATATTGTATTAGGTGTTACACATAACCTAGAAATGATCAAAATTTAGTAGAGGATATGAATAGATTGTACTCCAGTACTAGGCCATTTTGTGTGAAGAACAGGGACATTCACAGATTTTGCCATCTGCAGAAGGCTCTGGAAAAATCCTCCATGGACACGGAAGGACAACTGCAGAGTACTTTGGGCAGCAATAAAAGCAGTCTGTTTTGTGACCTATTTAGCCCCACCCCTCAGGTATAATTTGTTTCTAGGCTCTGGACAGGCATGGGAGGCAATGGAAGACTCTCAGAGTGACACCTTCTCTCCAGAAACTGAGGAAGAGGAAGAAACCAGCAGCTGGGACCTCTCCACTTCCCTGTCCTCATGAACCTCTCGTTCATCAGGGTAAAGACTCCAGCGTGTTCCAAACCCAACAAGAAAGTCTTGATTCTGTTAGAAGGATGCGGTTCAGGCTAGGGGCTGCTGGAGTTCTGACTAACTGAATCCGGTCGACCACCCACATCAGAAATAAGAGCAAATGATATAAAAAGAAAAATGGATTTACTTGCAGTTTGGCCAAACCTGGGATGGCAGTTAATCTGCCTTTCCTGTCCTACAGAGTTGTTAAAATTTATAGGATCCAAAAGCCAGGAAATAAACTTCTGAAGACTCAGCCAGGCTGTGCTAGCCAAGGATGTGTCACAATTCCAGTTTTCCAAGTTTGGTTGGCACCAGGGCTTTGGGGACAGCTTCAGCTTCCATCTCAGCATGAGATGATGGCTTGGAGAAAAGCTGAATGGAGAAAATAACTTAATGAACAGGTTGCAGGAAATGGAGAAGAAAAACAATTTGGGGCTTCTAATGTTTAAATAGTCCCAATTGCTGTGGGGGCTCAGCAGAAAAATGTAGCACTCACATCTTCAACAGTCTTGCCTGGGGCATAACCAAGGCCACGTGTCATTGAGGCTGAAGAGAGAAATACGGAGGTCCTCCTCCTCACAGGAAGGAAGGCCTGTAATTGGGACCTAGGTAAAGAGGAAACCTTGTGTATTTTGTTATCGCAGCCTGCAGTGGTATCCACCTACCTAAACAGGGAGAAGGAAGGAACCAGTGGTTTACTTCAAAATCAAATTCTCATCTTTACTACAGAATTTTTATATCTTTGTTAGTAAATAATTCTTCATTTGGTGTTTGACTGATGGATCTGAGACTTGATAGAGGTTGTAGAATAATTTTAATTCACAGGAAAGGAAGTTACTCTAGCTTCCCACACTATCATGCTAGATCGCATCTTTCTTTTTCATACAAGTTTATCTTTAAATTTTTTGGTTTGTAAATATTGCATGTATCCAAGAAATAAAAATGTAATTGGAATTTGATGCACTAATAATTCTTGATCCTAAAAAAGTCAAAAGAATTAAATTTATTCCTGTTCACACAAAGTAGAAAATTAAAAACTTTGCACAAGTGTTGAGATCCTTTACTGTATTTTTAAAATAAATTTGTACTTATGGACTTATTAAAACATTATTTACATGTTTGAGGTAGGTAGATTGAGAGAAGTAAATTTGATGATATATCCAGTCTTCACAAATATCTTACATCTCAAAAAAAATTATCCTTTGAGACCTTTAATTTTTTTGGCTTCTGTCCATTATTTCTATTTTTTTAGCTCTGAAAAATTATGGTGAATGGATATGCTGTATCTCACTATGTTTTATTATGTGGTGAAGGGAATATTAAAACAACATAATCGAAGAGCATATCATGTTTAAAATTAATCAAGCTCTGACATTAAGCACTGTATCTCATGCCTCATATGAGAACATTTGGCAGGGATGGACCTGCCTCTTGACGAAATGGAGCTGACGATGTCGATGTGTGTCCGTTGCCTCTGTGCATGCACAGCCCAGACTTAGGCAAAGCAGAATTCATGGTTACAGAGATGGCGAGAAGGTCATGGAAAGTCTGAGGAGGTGGACACTAGAGACTCAAGTGGAAGGTCACCGAACATGCCAGGCAGGAGGCCGTCCTCTTCTCTAAGACATCCTGAGGGCCAAGCCAACATGACTGAGTCTCCTCCCCTGGAAGGAACACCTGCCCTTAAGAACAGGGGTGCTATAAGTCCCAGAAATGAAAACACCCAGTCTTCACATAAAAGTGCATCTTTCACATGAAATAAAAAGGCAAAAAGAGACTGGCATTGGCAGATTTCTCTCCCACTGACTACAAAAGAGTTGACAAAATAGTAAAAATGACTTGGACTTGCATGGGTTCTGGGATATTGTCACACTTTCTAGTTTCTTGATGCAAAAAATAAAACTATGATTGGCTCCATTACTCACTTTTCGTTTTTATAAACCAATCTAAAAGGTGGTGTCTTTGTGTTTCTCATCTGTGTTGATTATATATTCAAACAGATTTTGTTTTAAACTAGCAACCTAGGGAACATTTTCATTTAAAACCAGGCCAAAGTTGGGAGTTCACACATAATTTCTGTAGCTGTAATTTGATGGATTCTATGTACTGTGGAAAAATGAAAACAAGGGTAGCATTGAAAGTATGGAAACCATGCTTATTTAGGATAGTTAAATAAAACCATACTGCGAATTTTTCTTCAGAAATGTGCTATTTCTATGTACGCATTCCTATTCAATGAACCTCAAGAATGTTTGAAAATACTATTAAATTATTATTCTTAAAATTTGGAATTAGATTTTGAAAGTCTTTTTATTCTTTTTTAAAAATCTAATTAAATTTACCAATGCCCCCCATAAAAGCTTGCAAACTGATATATATTTAAAATGTCATTATCTGTATCCCTTACATTGTCTAAAAACATATTTGAAAGACTGGGTAACTGGAGCCTTATTGTTATCACCATAATTGATGTGCATGTCGGTGATGGTAGAACACTGATTATTCACACATGGAAAATAAATTTCAAATGTTTGGAGTAAAATACAAACAAAAATTACCCGTAAGTTCCCATATATAAATTTCTATAGAGATGTTCAACTCTTCATTTACTTTTCTCTATTTGAGACTTTTATTCTTATTAAAACTAGAGATTTACAAATGTTATTGGGGTATGGAAAATGTATTAAATTTATTCCTGAAATCAGGAAAAAGCCTTCTGAAATAGGAATTTCAGAGCATGGATTATCTGAAGAGTCCATGGTTATCTGAGTGTCCCTTGGGTGATTATTTCACATATTACTTACATATCCTGTTTCTCATAGGAACAAAGGATAGATGATACATCATGATGCAGATACTTAGATCTACCTTTCTTGCCAGGTGTGCTGGTGCCCACCTATAATCTCAGAAGCTTGGGAGATTGAGGCAGGAGTATCACAAGTTCAAATCCAGCCTCAACAACTTATTGAGGCCCTAAGTGACTTAGTGAGAGTCTGTCTCAAAATGAAAAAGGGGCTGGGGATATGGCACAATGGTTAGCACCCTTGGGTTCAATCCCTGGTACAAACAAACAAATAAACAAACAAAACCTGAAAACAAAAATTCACTTCTCTGTGTACTTTTATCTCATAATTACACTATTTAGAAACATTCTTTGTATCAATAATCAAGTCAATTTCCAAAGACACTCACAGAATCAGGTCTCCTAATTTGAAGTGGTGACTGGCTCACATGGGGTTCAGCTTTCAAGCATCTCCAGAGTCCCACAGAAGCCTTTCATATTCTTTTGCATTGCTGGGGAGCTAACCCAGACCCCCAACCCGGGCACACCTGCTCAGCAAGCTCTCCACCCCTGAACTACATTCCTGCCCAGGTGCTCAATAACTCAGGACCCTATAAAGTAAAAGATCTAAGACATGTGGATGTCTGTTCTGCTATGAAGTTTTAATACATCATCAGATGAGATAAAAAAAAAAATCAGTTGTTTATTCAAGTTCTCATCAAACTTGCATAAAAGGAGATATTGAAATTGTCAATGTAATCAATGTATTTTCATGATGAAATGGTTCTTGAGAGGTGAGGTTTTATTAAAAGGGCATAAGCAATAGAATCATAAATTCTGGACAATGGAACAGACAAATTACATACTGTATGTAAAGCAGAGCAAGAAAAGGCCTAGGTGAACTGTTGATGAATTTTATTTTTCTCCTTAAACATCTTCAGTTATCTCAGGCAATAAAAGTCCTTTTCCATTATTCCCAAACATACCAAGGCCACAGGTTGAGCCAGACTATGCTTTCCCTGAAAATTATTTTATATATTTGTGATTCCAGAATTTGTTACTGTATAGTGCATTTTAAAAATCTGTATATATTTCTGCCTTTAGTGAGGTGTGAGGATAGTGAGGAGCAAAGATTTCAGATTCCATTATTGGTCACATTTTAACTGGGAAACGCTGTTCCAGTTCTAATCTCCCTCTCCTAAGTTCTAATTTAAGATAATGAGACATACTCAAGTTTTGTAGGACGCACACCGCTAATACTATTACATGCACACTTTTCTGGGGTGTATTTTTGAGATTTTCTTCCAATGGGAAGTCAGTATTTATTTTCTTGTTATGAAAACAGTGCCTGAGTATTTAAATTTGTCTATGCTAAAGTTAGTTTCCCACAATTACAATGTCATACATGTGTAAATTATTTGTTTTCAGACTCATTTGCATTGAAATGGTAGTGAAAGAAAAATAAAAGTCTCTGTAAATTGTCTATTGGTACATATTCCAGTCACAGATAAGACCTGCCCTGCAATGTGTAGAGCTGGTTTCAAGGTTGTAAGAATAATTAATCCAGTTGCTAAAACACAGGTAAGTTGACTTGGTAACAACAGTCAACCATAGAAAGATTCAATTTAGGGGCTGAGGATATAGCTCAGTTGGTAGAGCACTTGCCTCACAATCACAAGGCCCCGGGTTTAATCCCCAGCTCTGCCAAAAAAAAAAAAAAAAAAAAAAAAGATTCAATTTACTTTGAATGTAACTTGCACTTACTTTCCTAGCTTACTAAGGTAGAAGATTGACTTTAGGTCTTACTTTTATTTTCATAGTAAAACTCTGTAAGCTATACATTTCTCTATAACCACTGCTTTAGCAGAGCCCTCCGAATATCATTTATTATTCAATATTGCCCAAATCAAAAATTTTAAAATTTATTTTGTTAGTCCTTATTTGAACTATGACAACTTAAAAGTATGTACTTGCTTGGTAAAGTGGCATGCACATGCCTGTAATCCTAGCAACTAGGAAGACTGAGGCAGAAGGATCACAAATTCAAGGCCAGCCTCAGCAATTTAGAGGCTAACTCCAAGATGAAGTCATGCAGTTAATAAAACTCAAGGTGCTGTAAGTTCTTGTACCACCCTTACAAGACTCAACTTTGACTCTGGGAAATAAGGAATCAGTAGGGAATTTTCAGTAGGAAAGCAACAAAATATGACCTATTTAAATGGCTAAGTCCTGCCATTCTGTGAAAGGCACTCTGAAAGAAGCAGGGAGAATAAATGACAGCTTTAACAATAGGTCCTAGGAATGTTGATGCTGGCCAGACAAGAGAATTAGTAACTGAAATGTGAGAAAAGGTTGTCTTCTAGAATAGCAGTTTATTTTGAATTTTCAGGTCAGGACTTAAAAGTAGCTCAGATTAATGCATTCTAGGAATTAAATTACAAGCTTGAGAATTATAATAGGAACAGAAATTATCTAAAAAGAAGCAAATGAATATTCTATAGCTGGAAAACTTAATTAAGGTAAAAAATTGTTAGGAATGGCATAAAAAAATACAAAATGGGAAAGAAAAGGAACAAATAAAAATAATATAAGGACTTATTCAGACTGAATCATAAAAAGACAGAGATCCAATACAAATGCAGAAGAGACCAAAAGTCATGTGAGGCATTGTGAAAATATCTGAAACGTTTTGCAAATTACGTGCCAGGAGCAGGAAGGGAGAGAAAATGCAGAAATGACATATGGTGATTGTAAGGAATTTCCACCAAACCACGCCAGACACGTGAAATCACATAAGGGAATTTATTAAGCAAACAGTGTCTCCCTGCAGGGTAAGAGAGAAAATGAGAGGAAAAGAGAAAGGAAAAGAAAGGGTGCATGCTAGAGATAGTGGAAAGCCAGGAGGAGAGAGAAAAGTGTGTAGGACAGACAGAAGATGGAAAAAAGATGGCGGGGAAGCTACAGTAAAACAGTTGAATTCTGCCCAGCTAACAGGGGACCAATATGGGAGAAGGACACTTGCAAGCTGACTGATGAACCAATAGCTAGCTAGCATGTTCACAGATTGACAAGTGGTTGGGAGGCGGGCAAAATGGCTGCACCTGGTGGGCGGGGGAGCAGCTTTATACATTACAGTGATAATATATTGCATATTCCACATAGCTGAAGAAAGGATAGTCTGTTGTTTCAAAAAGCTTTGATAAAACTTTAAAAGTTTTGGCAATATAGAAATGAAAAATTTTGAGATCTTTAATCTAATTTAAACATTTTACAATGTATATATGAATCAATGCATCACATGATATATTCTCTCTTCACATTCCTAATTGTTTCCTTTGCTGTACAGAACCTTTTTAATTTGATGCCATCCATTTATTAACTCTTAGCGTTATTTCCTGAGTTTTAGGGGTTCATGAGAAAGTCATTGTCTGTCCCTGTATGCTGGAGTATTAACCCTATGTTTTCTTCTAGGAGTTGCATAGTTTTGGACCTAATTCTAATGTCTTCGATCCATTCTTGTACATGTGAATGACCAGTTTTCCCCAAGACCATTTGTTTAAAAGGTTGTCTTTTCCACAATGTATATTTTTGACACCTTTGTCAAGGACCAGATAACTGTAGATGTGTAGGCTTATTTGTGTGTCTTCAATTATGTTCTACTGATATATGTGTCTGGTTTTATTCCAGTATCATGCAGTTTTTGTTGTTATATCTCTGTAGTATAACTGGACGTCAGATATGCTGATGCCTCCAGCATTGATTTTTTGGCAGAGAATTTCTTGGTCTATTCCGGGTCTTTTATTCTTCTAAATGAATTTTAAGACTGCTTTTTTCTAGTTCTGTGAAAAATGTCATTGATATTTTGAAGGGTATTGCATTGAATCTGTATATTGGTAGTGTGGCAATTTAACAATATTAATTCTACTTATCCATGAACATGGTAGGTCTTTCCAGTATCTAACGTAGTCTTGAATACTTTATAGTTTTCATTGTAGAGGTCTTTCACCTTCTTAATTAGATATAGTCCTGAGTATCTTTTTTTTTTTTTTCTGAACTACTATTAACAGAATTGATTTTCTGATTTTTTTTTTCAATGTGCAACTTATTTATCAGTGAATCTCTGGAGTTATATGTTATCTGCATTTCAATGTTGCTTAACTTTACTGTATACATTATAAAAATATGTATACATATATAAACATGCTTTTATTTTCTAAGTATAAACTGACATATCAGTGATATTATTTTACTAAAATTAAAATCTACTAGATCCCCTTACAGCCTGACATATGAAACACTTGAAAGTTTTGCTGGAAATGTAATACAAGAAAAACAAAAGACGACAAACTTAGTTTTATAAATCCCCATAAGCTACTCTCCACAGGATAGAATTGAATGGTTTGTTTTATACTAGCATTTTAAGAAATTCTCCTATGAAAATAACTCTTATGATTTGATCTGATTCTGTTTAATTTATGCAAAAGCTACCTTCCCACAGAGTGTGAGAACATGTTTGCTAGTTACTCCTCTGACAGAGGATTAATATCTACAATATATAAAGAACTCAAAAAACTTAACACCAAAAAACCCACCAAATATCCAAATTAATAAATTTGCAAATGAATTAAACAAATATTTTTCCAGGGAAGAAATTCAAATGGCCAACAAATATATGAAAAAAAGCATCATTAGCAATTAGGGAAATGCAAATTAAAACTACACCAACTATGCCTCTCACTCCATTTAAAATAACAAGGCATCAAAAAAGTGAATAACAATAAATGCTGAGGGAAGATATAGAGAAAAATGGATATTTTTAAACTCTTGGTGGTATTAGTGCAACCACTATGGAAATCAGTATGGAGGGTCCTCAAAAGACTAGGCATGGAATCAGCATATGACCCACATATACCACTCTTTGATATTTATACTAAAGAATTAAAGTCATTATACTATGGTGATACATACATACTCATATTTATAGCAGCACAATTCACAATAGTCAAACAATGGAGTCAACCTTGATCAATGGTTGAATGGATAAAGAACCTGTGGTATGTGTACACAACAGAGTTTTACTCAGCTATAAAGAAAATTATTATGTCATCTTCAGGAAAATAGATGGAACTAACAACCATTATGTTAAGCAAAATTATCCAGACTTAAAATGGTAGGGTCATATATGTTCCCTTTCAAATTTGGAAGCTACAGAGAGTAAAGGAAAAGAAAAGTGCAGTGGGGTGGGAATGTCATGGAAATCAAAGGGAGTTCAGCAGAGTGAAAGGACCAGGGGGTGGGAGGAGGAGAAGGCAGGCTGAGGTGTAGGCAGAGAATATTGACCAAATTCTATTTTTATATTTTGTGCATGTATGAACATGTAACTCAAATCCCATCATCATACACATCTATAAAGCATCAGTAAAAATGTGGAATGAGAAAAAAATTGATTTCAAATAGCAAAAATATTATACATACAAATATCCCATTCTTATTCACATAATTTATCCATTTTAATCATTATATTTGAATTGCTAATGGAAGATACATCTAGCTACCATCTTATTTTTTGATGAATCAGGCATTACTGTTTTATTTTTTTTCAACAGTTTTATAACTAGCATTATATAATGAAGATTATCTCAAATCACCTGAGCCAAAAGTCATTTGAATTACTTTCTATTTTTCTGGAAAAATAATTAATCTAAGTGCTTTAATTTTGCTTTTTTCTCAATTAGAGTTTTTACAAAATCCTTCCACATTACTTGATGTGGAAAAAATAAAAGAATGTTTACAACATTCACACTTTCAGGCTTTCAAACACTTGCAGAAGCGGGTTTCCTAGCTTTTGCTATTCTCTTTCATTTGCCAGCTTTCAAACAGTTTATCTTCTTAATTTAGACTACCAGTCTTTTAATTATTTGTTCCATTTCCCTGAGCAATGATCCGTCAGGAAATCCTAAATTTGAACTTCCAAAGGGATGACTCTCAGGTAAAACAGGGAGAAAATGTTTTATCTCAAAGACATGGAGACAAATGAACCCCTCATGGGATGTGTGTAAGGAAAATCTAATTTGCAAAAAGGTTAATTTCACATAAAAAAAATCAAAGATGAAATCAAAAGAGTACTCATCAAATATGATCTGATTTCCTTTAAAAACCTGATCCTGAATAACTTATAATCTAATGTCTTTTTTAAAATGAGACCTTGAATGCTCAACCAGAGGAGCAAGCCCATATTCAAAAGCGAACTTAACCACCTCTAGAAGGATGACTTATGGAAGCCGAGAGCACAACGGGCCAGGGAGGTATTTATGTTTTCTTTTTTCTTTTTCTTTTTTTTTTTTTTTTTAATTTTTTTTATTGTAAACAAATGGGATACATGTTGTTTCTCTGTTTGTACATGGCACAAAGGCATACCATTTGTGTAATCATAAATTTACATAGAGTAATGTTGTTTGATTCATTCTGTTATTTTTTCCCTTCCCCCCACCCCTCCCATCCCTCTTTACCCTCTATACAGTCCTTCCTTCCTCCATACTTGCCCCCCTCCCTAACCCTAACTCTAACCCTAACACTAACCCTTCCCTCCCCCCCATTATGTGTCATCCTCCACTTATTAGTGATATCATTCGTCCTTTGGCTTTTTGAGATTGGCTTATCTCACTTAGCATGATATTCTCCAATTTCATCCATTTGCCTGCAAATGCCATAATTTTATCATTCTTTATGGCTGAGTAATATTCCATTGTATATATATACCACAGTTTCTTTATCCACTCATCAATTGTCAATCATTAAAAGTGTTGTCCTCTTTGGATTTCACCTGTAACACCATAGTATGTCAACCTAAATTGAGCAGCAAAGATACCAAAGAGAGGGAGGGGAAGGAGGAGGAGGGAGGAATACTAGGTGAAGGAGCAGCAGAAGGAGGAGAAATAAAGAAACTCTTTAGGTAAACTGTTTTTAAATGATCCTCATTGGCTATAGGAGCTCGTGGAAGGAGAGAATTAATCATGGGTGATGCTGGATGCTGCTGGAGAGACACAGTTATAGAAGGAACTTACCTGGAATTTGTGTGGTTTCAGAGAATCCTCGTAGTAGTTCTTATCATAGATTCTTACCATAGATAAAAATTCAGCTTGAAAAGAAAACCAACATAGCTAAAATGCACATACAATGGACTAGAAAATAAGCTCTATCAGGAAAATCTGGAAACAAAGTAACTTTTGTTTGACTGTGTTCATGCCACAGGGGCAGAGTCAAGTAGTTGTAAATAAATGATTACTACTGAATTCTTTATAGAAAAGATTCACTGACTCCCGATTCAGGAGGGAAGATGAAAGACATTAAAAGTATTTCCTGGGTGGCATTTTTAGCTTTTGGGAGACATCCTATGTACCCACCCAACATGACATTCAGTCTTCCCTCCATTCTTTCTTTCCTGATAACCATCATGCCAGGCTCATTGAAAAATCTCTACGGCATGGGCTGTACTATTTTCTAAGAATATTGACGTACACTTTACATTTCAAAGATAAAGGGGTTCATATCTTCCCTATATTCTAATCACGTATAAATGTGAATATATTCTGAAGTCACTGATCTGTCTTCAATTGCAAATAAACCAAAGGATATTTAATTACCATGTGTACAATAACTAATTTTGAAAATTACTGCTGAGGTCTAAAAAAGTGAGACGAGCTTCTAATTTAGAATGTATTTATTTTATATACATATATGCATACATACATGCATACACACATACATACATACATATATTTCTGCTTCAGTGATATAACCAACAAAGATATTATTTGTTAAAGTGAGTCATTTTATGCTATTACAATCTGCTGAAGACAAGAGACCATCTAAAATGAGGTGATAAATTCCAGTTGAGTTTTAAAATAGCCTATCAAAATTAGCTTTCTTAAATTCAATTATTACATTCCCTAAGCATGATCAGCCATATAAAATTTATCAATCAATGCTACATAGGTAAGTCTTCTAATAATGACTCGTACTTAAAAGGTATATCTTTAATCAACCTCATCTTCTAAAATTCCTCCATGACATGCTGTATCCTTCAAAACATTCTTATCATATGACCAATGTTTGCAGTGAATTAATAGCTCGCAAACTCCAAAAGTAAACATTTTATATTTTCAATCTAGTATACTGAAGTATATTTACGAACAGTAAAAGTACTTCTGTCATGTTTAGAATCTGATGAATTTTTACCAAGGTCAACAGACATGCAGTGGTACCCCATTCAAGAAAGGAAAAATATTTATCACCAAAAAATTCTCTTCTGCCTCTGTACCATCAGTCTCTTCGTTTCCATCCTAGAAAACTGTGACTAGTATTTTTTGTTTGTTTGTTTGTTTGTTTTTAATAATTGTAGAGTAGATTCATTAATGTTTCCACATGGGAATTCTTTCTGGAATCGTGTGTGTGTGTTTGTGTGTGTGTGTGTGTGTGTGAGTATGTGTGTTGTTATTTAACAAGGAGGTATTGTTAGTGGAATCAAATAACATCAAAATAAAAGAAAAACTGGAAATACCGATGAGATGAATCCGAAGTTTGATTGGCATGGAAGAGAACAGGTCACGATGTGATCAAGTCAGTCTTGCTTGTAGTTTTTGCCATTATAAATGTTTTTGTTGTTTGTTATGCTAAAAAAGGTGAAGTACTTATATAGACAAAATAAAGGTTTATAGGTTGACAATCCTAGTACAATCTGTATCAAACCAAAGAATTGTATTAAAAGAAATAATAAATATTAGGAGCAAAAATCTTTATAAGAGAAATTTTGACACAATTCTGTGCCATGTTATTATCTTTAGTAGATCAGAATGTTGTTATTCAAGTATCTCAAACTCATTATAGCCAGATGGTATTATGTTCATATCTCACTCCACAAAGACAGAGAAGATGAAATCTACAATCTCAATAATGAGATAAGACACAAAAATTATCAGCAAAATATTAGCAAACAGAATTCAGCCTAATATTAAAAGCAGTAAAACTATAGAAAATATATAGCAAAACTAGTTGACAAACAATTTTTCAGAAAAATAATTTGATGCCATTCAGCACCTTCGTATGATATTTAAAGGTTCTCTAAATCGGCTGTTGAAAATTCACTGGTACTCAGCACTGTTTCTGTTACTGCCAGAACAGTTTCCCACAATTAGCTTCTAGCCCCTCATTGCAGGACCGGAATGAAGGTAGGTTTAGCAACCTGTCTGTGACCTGGAGCAGTTGAGTCTAGCCTACCCTATCTTCATATTTGAAATAGATGTTTATTTTTCTATGATACCAAGAGTTTATGGTTTATAAGTATGCAGCAAAGAAATGTTTTTCATCTTTCTCTTCTCAACTTTCTTCATGGTCAAAAAAACTATTAAATCATTTACTCTTTGTGCTTTTCTATGTTTGAACGGATTCTTTATAAATACAAACGAAGATGACCACAATCCTGATTTGTGTGTGAAACTCTTTCCTTTGTCTTCTTGTTTCTCATCCACCTTTACTTCTGCTTTCTATACCTTACGAGAAGCATGTTATTTGAAATATATGATTTATTAGATAATATTTTAAAAGAACTTCTATTTAGTGGGTAGTATGTGGTGCCTAGGGAACCTTAGATTAGTTAAAATCAAATTCCTTGTGCAAACTAATATACATTCTAACCAGAATTTTTACCTCTCTAAAATAATCTGTTCTCAATTTTGCCTATTGTTTATACTGATTGGGTGTTAATTATATGTATATAATTATAAATATACATATGATATAATTAACATATTTGTGATACATATGAAAAACTAATAGGAATTTTTATATTAATATATATTTTACACCATTTATATTATAAATTTGACATAGTAAAAGAAGACAGAGACCACGAAAATGAGTATAATATTCCATTATGATCTGACAGTTTTGAGAAGTCTCCAATAATTTATAGTATGATTCATCTACTTCTTTCTTAATACTGCATTTTAATTTTTTATTCAACATTTTATGAAAAAATTAATTATTAACTATTCTTTACATACTGATTACTTTTTAATGAAATGATCAGAAAAAAAGTCTGCTGAAATTGATCACTTTAAAGTTTCAACCACATACACACATAGCCATTGAAACTTTACTGAGACCAACAGTTAACATAGCAAATATTTGTGTAATTTTATTTAATGTTTAGAGAACCAGAGTTGATGGAAAGGAAGCATATTTTTGTTAAGGTATACAGGTTAAACCTCACCAATAATATGCCATTTATGCAAAGAGCAGTAAAGTAGAATTGTGAATATTTAGGGGCATGTCTTTCCAGGGACAAATGGAATAGCCATGGAGAAATCATGAGTCCTGTTTAAAGAATAACTGAATCCAGATGATGGCCCTGTGAGCCAGTGGACAGACAGTAGGAGAGGAAGTCATGGAGTCTCAAGGTGCTGTAAGTTCATGAACCACCATCAGGAGTCTTGACTTTGACTCTTGGAAATAAGACATCTCTAAGGAATTTTCAGTAGTGTAGCAACATAATATGACCTGTTTAAATGGCTAAGTCCTGCCATTCTGTGAAAGGCACTCTGAAGGAAGCAGGAAGACTAATTGACAGCTCTAACCATGGATCCCAGGAATGTTCATGCTGGCCAGTCAAGAGAGTTAGAAACTGAAATGTGAGAAGAGGTTGTCTTCTAGAACAGAGGTTTATTTTGAATTTTCAAGTCAGGACTTAAAAGTTACTCAGGGGGCTGGGGTTGTAGAGGGCTTGCCTTGCATGTGTGAGACACTGGGTCTCTTGGCACCACATATAAATAAATAAAATAAAGGTTCATTGACAACTACAAAATATGTGTTTTAAAAAATTAACTCAGATTAATGAGTTCTATAAATTCAATTACAAGCTTGAGAACTATAGTAGTAATAGAAATCATCTAAAAAGAAGCAGATGAATATTCTATAGCTGGAAAGCTTAAATAATTGAGGTAAATAAAAATCTTTAGGAATGGCATCAAAAATGATACATAATGGGAAAGAAAAGGAAACATAAGAAATGAGGACTTATTCAGACTAAATCATGAAGAGACAAAACAATGCAAATGCACAGGAGACCAAAAGTCACGTGCGGCATTATGAAAATATCTGAAACATTTGCAAATTAGTTCTAGTAGCAGAGAAGGGAGAGAAAAAGCAGAAACTACATATAGTGATAATGTAGTCTATTTTCTATGCAGCTTAAGAAAGGAAATCCTGTTGTTTCTAAAAGCTTGATAAGACTTTAAGTTTTGGCAATATAAAAATAAAAATTTTTGAAGAGACCTTTAAGTCAATTTAAACATTTTATAATGTATATATGAATCAAAACGTCACATGACATCACATTAATATATAAAATTCTTAATGTTTTTATCTCTCAGTTTAAATAATTAAAATTTACAGAAAGTAACAATGGACAAAAGGAATAGGAATAAAACTAAATTCCCATAAAATTCAGTTTGAAGGAAATTAAAGACCCAGGAATTAAACTGGAAACTGCAACAGTTGAAGAAAAAATATAAGGCAACACTCCAAAATATTAGCTCAGGCAAAAACTTCCTTAAAAAGATCCTACAGCTCAAGAAATAAAATCAAGAATCAGTAAGTGGGATGGCATCAAATTAAAAGGATTCTGCATGACAAATAAATGATTGGGAGCATAAAGAGAGATCCTGCAGAATTGGGAGATCTCAGCTCCTCCTTTTATAGGTTGCTTCTTTAGTAAGAAGGAAACAAATCTGCGTTAGATGTTGCTCCAGTTCAACAGTATTTCAGCTGTCCTCATTAGAGGAATGAGGCATTAAACCAAATTAATTTATAAAAAATAGAAGTAAAATATTGGTCATTTACCTGGGACTTAAATTTTTTAAATTTATTTGGGGGTCTTTGTATAGGTTTAATATAAAAATATTATACTTCTATGCATATTAAAATGATTTTGTACATTGATTTACTGATTGCAGTTATGTAACATGAAAATATTCATACTAAAAATTAACATTACAAAAATGAGGTAAGACCCCTATGAAGAAAACCACAATACATTACAAAAATTAATTCTTGAAGACTTAATAATTGATATATTTTACTGGGCACTTGGGTTAGAAAACTCTGTAATTCTATATCCATTTTCCTTAAATTGATTTTTAAATTCAATTTATCTCAGTCAAAATTAATTTAAAATATTGAATTACAATTGACAAACTGATTCTAAAACTAATATGCAAAAAAGAGAACATGATTAGCTAAATAATATTAAAGAAGAATTGTCTTTTTAGGTCTCATGACTTATTATAAACTTCAGCAATTATACTTCATATTGATAAAAATGTAGAAACATAAAACAAAATAGAGATTTGAGAAATAAATATTTATAAACCATTAATTTATTTTAAAAATGCACCTATGAGCTATTGGCAAATGATGATCAGTTCAGTAAAGGAAACTTGGTAATTGGATACCCATATTTTTCCAAAAGTAAAACATTTTCTTTCTCATATTAGTCACAAAAATTAATGAGAAACAAATTACTGGTTTTAAATAAGAAGAAAAATCAGTAAAACCTTTAGAAAATAATGTAGAAGAACCTCTTCAAGTGTTTGCATTATAATTTCTCTTGATTCAAGCAAATCTAATGCAGGAGAGGTGATATGGAGTAGACTGAAGATAGATCAGCAAATGAAAACTGTGAATTAAAATGGATACATACAAACAACTATTCTGAGAATTTTACTTCAAGTAGTAGTAAAGAAATGGGATGGTAGCTAAAGGACATCATGAACATAGGTAAATTTTAAGGTATAGAATGTCAGTCTGTGTGTGTGTGTGTGTGTGTGTGTGTGTGTGTGTGTGAACTTTTTGTTTATATATCCATAGTGATCCTGTAGAAAAACAGTGAGCAAAGAAAGGAAGTGAATCTGACCTACTGATTGCCTAGATAAGTATGTCATATTGCAATTCCACAGGATGGCAAGACATAGGAGAAGCAGAAATTATTTCCCCTTCTTTTTGAAAAGAGGGCATGTTTTCCTGGGCAACCAGTCCTGAGTTCTAATCATTTGATTTACCAAGTTATAGAATGACAGAGGTGGTGTGTATTTCTAACTCGGATGTTTCTCATGGGGTATTTTGAAAGAGTAGCACTAACATTTTAGGATTGAATAGAACTAATTATTCTACAAAAAAATGTTCATGCTGGCATAGATTAACATCCATCTTTGAGTTTTCTTTGCTGTGATCTTATCAATCAATATATTTAATAATTTGAAAGACATGATTAGCATTTGAATTGATTTGAATTGGATCATTATGAATATGCAGTTTCTTCATGAGAGGCCTCAGAATCAAATATTGATAATCATCTCTTCACTAGTATTAATTTAGATGTCATCATGTTGTACAAAGTACTACAGTGAGTATTATTGGCCAAACTGATTCATATACATTTGAGCCAGATTTTTATACTTATTATATCTTGAAAATATAAATTATATGTGTAGTAAAATATTTAATAATTCAATGAATATTTTGAATTGAATGATTGTTTTCAAAAACTATTAACAATGATTGAATGACATCATTCATGGACAATTTTATCATGACAATATGTAAATTTCTGCCACTTTTTTAGCCATTTGTAACCATACATGCATGCAATTATAATTAACCTGCTCAAATATTATAGATAATTTCTATGTATGACCATTAGTTTTAATTTAGAAATAGCTCTTGGTTGCTTGATATGTTAATGCTTTATAAATGCAGTCTTCTTTGATTTTATTGTTTATTCATTTTTTGAAGGAGTAAGTCATTATTACAAAATAGTTTCTGAAAAATAGTTCTGAGGGTAACAAACACACGAAAATATATTTATGAAATTAAAAAAGGGTAAGTTAAAGAATTGATTAAATATGAGGAAAGGGTAAGTTAATCTGGAGTAAGGAGTAAGAATAAAGATAATGAGGAATTGGCCTCATTCTTGATAACTAAATGGAAAAAAACATGTGTTCTTCTCTTGGGGATATTTTTTTCTTCATATCAAAGTTTAAGAGAAGTTTGCCACACAAAGCTTCAGATATTATACATATCATATCATTTTTATCTAAATGAAAACATGAGGGTTCGGGACTATCTCAATTACAACCCACATGTAGATTTTCTCACGCTCCTCTGTATTCTTACCCCTTAGGTCCAGGATGTTCATATTATATATTTTTTATGCAGAGAGGGCAAAAGTTCCTAAAATGTATGGGTTTCTCAAAGTTTACATGTAAACCCCAGAAATAGGTCATCTCATTGTTGTGCTCCTATGCTGTTGGCAAGCAGTTTTGCTACTAGACCCTTCCATCTCCAGCGTTCTGCATTGTTCTAAATACAGTTTAATGTTGCATTTAATATTGCACTTTAATGTGACATTGTAGGTGAGATATGCTCTATTTGCATAAACTTTCCTAATCTTTATAAGACATTCATACCTGTTGACAATTCTATATTAGATCTGGAAAACATTCTCTACCGTACCCCACATTTTATGCTTCTTGCTTTTGTCACATTCACTCAGTAATCTTGCTCCACTTAGATGTTCCTGACTTTGTATAATTAATTAGATTGTCAAGGTCTTCTTTTGACCTTCATATGTACTTACCTTCGTCAGTCTGAGTCCTCAGATTTATTTCAGTATTTCATTTGAATATTTACTTGGAGCAGTGAGATATCTTCCAACTGGCAGAATCCCCCAGTGACCACTGGGGAAAGACAGCTGTAGGCCTACCACACTCTGCTTATCCATTGGTAAGTCTTAAAACTAACATTCCAATTCTTATAAAGTCAACCATGACGACACCAAAAGTTACCACAAGATTGCATATCTTGGAGCTATGGATTCCAAAGCAAAGCGTCTCAGCTGAACTCCTACTCTGACACATTTTGTCAATATGTACATCAGCAACTGTAGTTGAAGAGTCAATTCTTGGACTTCTTCAAAGTCAATCAAATTCAACCTCTGACTATGAACACTCCTTCTGTCTGCAGGTAGCCATGATGGCTTGTTACCTTCTAGAAAATTCATTTTGCTTCAGTTCTTGCTTTTCTCCTAAGTGTTCAAACCTATTCTACTTGTACTTTCAAGATAATGAATGTATTTCCCAATAGTTATAATATTTAAGCTGCCAATTAAATCATTTCTGCTATTTGAAGAAATTGAGAATCCAGTCAATTTTATAGAAAGATGTTCATTACTTCTGATTTGTCATCAGAAAATAGTCATCTATTTTTAGGATATCATGTCTTCTTTTATTTTGTTGACCAGAGCTACAACCTCTCCTCAACTGGGAAGGGGTGATAAATGGTATTGTATTCTTCTACAACTCTATAATTGGTATCCTCACATTTATTTGCATGAACTTCACATCATAAAATGTGCACACCCCTCTTTCTAAATGGCTTCAAACTTTCCAGAAACAGATTTGTGAGCTTCATTTTATTCCTCTTTCTGCACATTTGTTTTTTGTCTTGGTATATAGAATATAATACGACCTGACAATGTGGAGTTAAAAAATAATGCACCCCTTAACAGTATTACAAAGTTATGGCCATTTTTTTCTATTATTTTTATTGGTTGTGTTTAGCTATACATGACAATACAATTCATTTTGACTTAATTATCAAAGCATGGAATAGAATTTGTTCTAATTCAGTCCCCAGAACTTTTCCTTTTCCCCTTCACTGCCTTCCCCATTCCCTTCCCTCTAATCTACTTTCTGCTATTTACTTAAAGTTTTATTTTTTAATTAGTGTCTTTTGGCTGTACATGAGGGTGAGACTCACTGTAGTATATTCATATATGTATGTATGAAAATTAGGTCAGATTTATTCCACTCTCTTCCTACCCCAGCCCATTCTCCTCCCTGATCTTCTATTCTTTTTTTTAAATCCTTCCTTCTTTTTTGGGATTAGCTTCTGAATATCTGAGAAAACATTCACTCCACCTTTGAATTTTTGAAACTGTTTTATTTCACTTAGAGTGATAGTCTTCTGTTCCATCCATTTAGCCAAATGCTAAAAAGTCATTCTTCTTTATGACTGAGTAATACTCCATTGTGTCTATATCCCACAATTTCTTTATTCATTCATCTGCTGAAGTACGTACTAGGTTGGCTCCATGCCTTAGCTATTGTGAATTGTGCCGCTAGAAACGTTGATATGGTTGCATCACTGGTGTATGCTGATGTTAAATCCTTTGGATATATACCAAGGAGTGGAATAGCTGGTTCATGTGGTGATTCCATTCCCAGTATTTTTTTTTTTTAAGAATCTCCATACTGCTTTCCAGAGTGGTTGTACCAATCTGGAGTCCCAACAGCAATTATGATTGTACCCCACATCCTTGACGACATTTATTGTTATTTGTATTTTAATAATTGCTATTCTGACTGAGACAAAATCTGTGTCATTTTAATTTGCATTTCTCTAATTGTTAGAGGTGTTGAACATATTTTCATATAGTTCATAACCATTCATATTTCTTCTGAGAAGTATCTATTTATTTCTTTTGCCCATTTATTGATTGGGTTGTTTGTGGTTTTATTTTTGTTGTTATTGCTAAGTCTTTGTTTATCTTGGATATTAATGCCATCTGAGGTGCAGATGGCAAAAATTTCCTCCTGTTCTATAGGCTCTCTCTTCATTTTCTCATTTGTTTCCTTTGCTGTGAAGGAACTTTTTAATTTGATAATGTTTCCTTTGCTGTGAAGGAGCTTTTTAATTTGATAACATCCTTGTATTGATTTTTAATTTTACTTCTTTTACCTTAGGAGTCTTGTTGAGGAAGTCAGTTCCTAAAGCTGACATGCTGAGATGAACTGGTCCTACATTTTCTTCTAGAACATATAGGGTTTCTGGTTAATGCCTAGGTTTTTGATCCACTTTGAGTTGAGATTTGAGCAGGGTGAATATAGGGGTTAAATTTTATTATACTACGTGTGTATTTCCAGTCTTCCCAACACATTTTGTGAAAGAGGCTATGTTTTCTAGAACATGTTTTTGGCATCTTTGTCTAGTACAAGGTGTGTGGGTTTGTCTCTGTGTCTTCTATTCTGTTCCACTGGTCTTAATGCCTGTTTTGGTGTCATTACCATACTGTTTTGTTGCTCTAGCTCTGTCCATCTTGTGCAATAACTTTCCATTGTAAATATTAGAGTCCTGACTCAGAGCATCAGGAGAGATAAGCTACGACTAGAGCAATAGGTCCATCTTGATATCTTAACATCAGCCCTCTTTGCCTGAAGACCTATGAATAAGAATGTCTTAATTCGCCTCTGTATAAAGTGCTTTCAAACTGTTACCTGATTTTGATTGCCATCTGCCCTTTACACCCTTGGACTCAGTGCTTACAAAGTGATTGCTTCTCTCACAGGCAGATATTGCTTATTATGCCTGTCAGGGAAGACTAGCTTGCTATCTTTCCATGTTTGGTTAAAGAAGGTCATTCTCATAAGTGATAGGACAGTATCTCTTCTGAATATGCAGAGTAGAGGAAGAGAGAAGACAACTGAAGAGAGCTTGTAATTTTTGAGATCTGATATTTTGGAGACCTTGGGGTATTGGCCCTGGGAGACAAGAAGCTCCTCTGCTATAAGAAAAGCAGCATCTAACTTGTACTCTATAATCTGAGGAGGAAAGGAACTTTATCTTCCATATAAAATAAAAAAAATCAGATACATGAAACTAAAGTTTTCAGACTACTCTCATTTTGCTGTTTCTTTAACTTAACTTATTAATATTTCTCCAAGGGAGTAGATTTAAATTGCCATTGGGCATATAATTCAGAAGTAACTCTGCAGTTCTTCTTCCTGATTAGGTTCTCAGAATAGTATTTAAGCTTTTCTTTTCATTTTTAAAAAAGTATAGACTAACTGACTTCTTTGAGTTCTGCTAAATGATTTGTTTCATTTGGGATTCACAAATTATAAACCCCATTTGCAAAAGAACAATCTGATCATAGCTGTGCTACTCTGTAGTTTAAATTAGAATTTTGGAAATCTGAGGATTTAAATTAAAGCTCATGCCCAAGGTAACAGAAAACCCTCCACTCTACACTCATAGAGAGAGTAATTATATATGAGAACCTGAAATTAGGAGCTGAAATTAGAGCTATATTCACTCAGCCCCAAAGAACAGCTATTTTTTTAGCCCTCATAATGAAATGATTCCAGGTAGATAATATACATGTCAGAGCTGTTCTGAACCACATTTCCCAGCTCTTATTTTCTTTTTTCAAATATATTGAATCCCTTTAACTCCCTTTGTTGGTTAAAAAAAAATTGTTTTAAACTATTTATAGGAACGCAATGTTTGACACAAGGTTTTCTCTTACATTTAGCAAAGACATGGAAATGGTCATGTCTAAATAAATCTCCCTTTAGTTTTATTCAATATTTAAAATAGCAAATAAAATAAGAAGTAACTGATGCATCTAGCATTTCTCATCACGGTAATAAGGAATGTATTATTTTATGCAAAATATTGCAGAAAATGTGTTTCATAATCTATATTAGTTTAAAATAAGGAATAAGCAGAAAAGATTTAAGAAAAAACCAGCATTTCCTGAGTTCTTGTGTTATACCAGGTGCTGTGCTAAATATCTTACATCTATTGTCTCATGTTTTGAGAGACAGTAGCTGTCAAACTTTTACACACACACACACACACACTCACACACATATATGTATCTCAATTTATCAAACAGGATCGATTGAATAATTTTCCTTCAATAATCTAACTATATTCCCATAGCTTAGGCTCTTAAGTGCTATACTGTGGTAATATGTGTTGTTTTTAACTTGATGTTCTGAACACAGAAAAGTCATTTATTAAAACGAAAGGAGTTGATGTGTTCCTTATACATTGATTCCATGTTTTATGTCATGTTATTTGACATTAGAAATTAAATGTATAAATAATGGTAAATGTACAAAAATAAAGAAATGTAAATTACCAAATTGACTGTGAGATCAAATACAAACTGATCAAGGAAAACCAGATATGGCAAGGCAGCAATAGCTAAAGTTAACCCAATTATAAAGAAATAATATTTTGGTGTCATTAGTAGTCAAAACCTAATAAAGCTCTTTGATCCCAAGAATCTTTCTATTCTGCCTCTCATAATCCAGCAGGTTGTCAATGGTCACAATGTGTTTCAATATTCACGTACACACATGTACACAATCTGTATTTATAGTTAGCAAGTCAGTGGAGCCAATAATGTTTATATAAAGCTTTGCTGAGCCCACATTGACATTCCCCTCAGCTTTCTTGAGTAGAAAAGGGGTCAGGTTACATAACTACAGTGTCAGACAGCTCTCTATCACTGCAACTCCCTGAGATAACTGCTCGTACCCGGGCTTATAGACAGTGTGTCCTATGGTAATTTAACACAAGGCATAACACATACGTAAAATATCTATTATTTACCTTAAAGCTAT
Organism: Sciurus vulgaris; assembly: GCF_902686455.1. Classification (NCBI taxonomy): domain Eukaryota; kingdom Metazoa; phylum Chordata; class Mammalia; order Rodentia; family Sciuridae; genus Sciurus; species Sciurus vulgaris. Next base: position 11,331,181 of record NC_136469.1, read on the forward strand.
AGGCACCATTCTTTCCTTTAAACTATAGAAAGCATGTGTCAATTAACTCTTCATAAAAAATATAAATGGTGTCTTCACAATATACACGGGACTATGAGAATGTATATACATCGATGTGACCTTTCTGGGAAGAACTTTGGCAATGAGTGTTACACAGCCATTAAGAAGAATGACTTTAGGACATTTGCCAGTGAATGAATGAATCTGGAGACTATCATGCTAAGTGAACTAAGCTCAGCCCCAAAAGCCAAAGATTGAATGTTTTCACTGAAATGTAGAAGCTAACCCACAATAAGGGAGGTGGGGTATGGAAATTTAGTATTTTAGACAAAGGGGGAAGAAGGGAATTGAGGGAAGATAAGAAAAGGAAAGACAGTTGAACGCATCTGACATAGTTTTCCCATGTGCATATATGCACACACCACAGTGAATCCCACCATTGAGTACGTCCACAAGAATGGAGACCTAAATAGAATAAGATATATTCCAGGCTTGTATAATTATATCAAAAATGAATTCTACTCTCATGTACATCTAAAAGGAACCAATAAAAAAAGAACTTTGGCAATGAGCTTCAAAAGTCTTAAAAATGAGCAAGAAATAGTATTTCAGAAATCTATTCCAAGTGAGCAATTATGTGAATGAAAGATTAACATTTCATGTAACAAAGTTTGTGATAATAATAAATTAGAAATTTATTCCTAAATGGTCAAAACTATTGATCATTTATTCCTAAATGGTCAATAGTTTGAAGTTTGCTTTTCTATTTTTGCCTTGACTAATAACCACTTAAGATCATGTCTACCATTAAAAGGACAATCTTGGAAGATCCTTTCTTGCTGGCAGATGGGCACAGCCGTATAAACTAAAAGCTCTATCTGGGCCCATGTGCAGAAACAGTTATGATCATGGTATGTTCGAAACATTCAACAAAGATAAAATATTTAAAGTAGTCTCTGAACGTTTAACAAGAGAAAGAAATATGGAGAAGAAATATAAAACTAAATCAGTAAGAGAAAATCTACATATAAATAGTGAGTGGATGAAGTCTCTAATAACAACTTACATATGTGTTAAACATGTAAAAGTATTTATTACATATTCTAACTAGTTCTTTTTATGCTTGGTTCTTGATGTGGATCTGCTCAAGTATTTTAGTGCATTTGCCCATCATTAATTTTTCAAGTTAATTAATTAAGCCTTAAAGTTTTGTATTCAAGTTTCTCACAGCTTTTCCAGATATGGTTTGGATTTGGACTGAAGGGTGTGTTGTTGACTTTTCTGCATATAATTGTATAGACCTAAGATTTAAAAATATGTCAATATTTAGTAAAATATATGGTAGATTTTCTTCTGCTATGAAATGGCTTATGCTCTACTCATTCTACAATCTTCGTTTTCATGGGATAGAAAAAAGAGTTTGGACTTGACCTCTTGGTGACAGCATAAAGACTTCCACTGGCACTCCACTGTAAAGCCAGTGAAACTGAGAAGACGAAGCAGAGACTGTAGAAAATGTTTAGAGAAATACACCTGATAAGGGACTGCTATTCAAAACACAAAAGGACCCTTTAGCAAGGTCTTAAGCAACTTAGTGAGACCCTGTCTCTAACTAAAATATTAAAAAGGGCTGGGATGTGGCTTAGTGGTTAAGCACCCCTGGAGTCAATCCCACCTCCCCGGTACAAAAAAAGAAAAGAAAAAGGAAAGAAAGCTTCAGCAGTAAAAAATGGACTGAAGATCTGAATAGATACGTCACCAATGAAGATGTAGTGGTGACAAATAAATACATGAACAGAGGTTCCACATTTGTTTTGTCATTTGGGAAATACAAGTTAGAACATTAGGGAAATATCCTAACACATGAGCTAATTGACCAAAGTCCAGGACATTGACACCATACCTGCTGACAAAGAGGTGAAACAAGAAGAACTCACATTCACAGCTGAGGGGAACAGAAAATGACAGTCACTTGGAGAGACATTGACTATTGTATATTGACTATAATAATTATTGTATATTGACTATATACAATTGTTATGCTCTTCTTGTTTTCTTATTTACCTTGTTGTCTTGTTTCCTCAAAGAAGTTGGAAATACATGTCTGTATAAAACCATGAAATGTATGTTTATATCAGTTTCAATTATTTCCTAAAACTTGGAAGCATCTACGATGTCTTTCAGTAGGTGAGTGTATGGATAAATCTTACCATTTAGAATTAATGGAATATTGTCCTGCACTAAAAAGAAATGAGATGCTAAGCAATGGAAAAACATAGAGGAAACTCAAATGCATAATATTGATTGAAAGAAGCCAACCTGAAAAGGCTACACACATTTTGATTCCAATTGTATGACATTCTGGAAAAAGCATAATTATGGACACAGTAAAAGTATCAGTGTTTTCCAGGACTTAGAGTGAAAGAGATATGAATAAGCAGAGTGTAGAGGATTTTTAAGGTGGAAAAACTATTCTGTGTGGTACAACAGATACAATCCCTCTCCCAATAGCTCCAGCTTCCAGAGCAGAGAGTCCGACTCCAAAAGTACTTTGTCATTACTCCCAGCCCAGCTCCAGAGATATGGCTCAAATTTTGCCTAGTGGGAATAGAAGATCATAAACAGCTTCCAATACCTTCCCAAAGCAACTGAATTTATTCTCCATAGAATAGGGAGAAGTTCTAATCTAAGGATCACCTCAAGAACAGTGGAGTGTTTCGTTGGCAATTGGAAGGAGATTCATGAATTTAATGAAAATGCAGTCTAGTCAGCGAACCGCTGCTGTTTGCCGATGGGCTGCTTCAAGCGGCTCTGGTTATGGAGGAAAACCTTGGCTTCTTTCCCTTCTCACTTACCTAAAACTGCCGCTTCTTGCGCTTACAGCCCAACCAGGGGGACAGAAGACACGAACTTCAAAGGTTCATCAAGCAGCTTCCCCTTTATTCATATAACACCCTCAATATATAAGCAGTCTCATGCATAAGCAATTGTAACCAGATATGTCCATCCAATCCTGTTAAAGGTCAAGCAATCACTCGCTCGAGCATACATGTAAAGTATATCTGTCCACGTTCTAGGCAGCTGAACTGATCATAATACAGCCAATTGTAAACACGTTCTGCCTTTCTCCAGGCATAATCAGAACGCCATTTGCTCTCTGCCAGTGGCCATCTTTGGATGCACGTGGCATAACTCTGGGCCCCGGGTTCCTCCTGCCACAGTCTAGATAATATATTATCTTGTAGGTAGGAGAAAACTGGTAAGGAGACAGCTTCAGAGACCTCTGCTAGGTTGGAATAGATATTAACCATTTGCTACAGCAACTAATCCTTTAAGAAAGTCAAAATTTGGCAGGACCAGTTTGTAGAACAATTTATCCTCAGGGCACTATGAAAAAATAAAGCCATCAGGCTACAGTAGTGGAAGTTAACAACCCAGGTGGTCAGGAAAGGAGAGAAGAGCCCGACCAGTAGGCTGAATCCTTGAGAGGGTCATGGTCTATCCAAAGTGCCTCCCTGAGGGGCAACATACAATGCTTAACACTCCAGGAAGTGCACAGGTAGACTTCACTAGAAAAATCCACCATGCCACTAAACAATGCACAAACTAAAACAATACCAAGCCTGGGTAGGGTGATCACTACCCAGAGTTTGTGTAACACACTGCCCTAAATGTCCAGTACTCAATAAAATGCAAGGACTACATAATAACTGGGAAAGAAGACCTGCACACTGGAAAGAAAGGAGGTCACACAAATAGTCTGTGAAGGCAGCCAGATGTCGTATTTAACAGAGAAAAGAAAGACTTCAAAATGACTATTTTTTTCTCTAAGCAAAGGAAAGGTCAAAGTCAGTCTTCATTAATAAGCTCTACCAAATATTTAAGTGAGAGTTAGTTCCAATTCCTCTCAAATTCTTCCAAAATATATAAAAAAGTTCAGACTACTAACACATTCTGAAACCAGTATTACCCTAATATGAAAACCAAACATAGACAAGAATAGAAAAATACAGACCGATGTCCCTTAGGAATAAGAAGGCCAAACACTGTTTTAGAGCACTAGCAAATCAAGTCCAGCAGCATTTTAAAAGGAGAATTATTCACCATAACCAATTAGAATTCATGGTAGGAATATAAAATAAGTTCTATGTAAGAAATTCAGTCAATGTATACACCACATCTAAATAATGAAGGAGGAACAACATAAGAATATCTTAGTTGGCACACACACAACACACACAAACAATGCACAAAAGCATTCGAGAAACTCTAATATGCCTTCATGATTAAAATATCCAGAAAACTAAGAACAGAAGGGTGTTTCCTTAACATGGAATAGAAGTTTATGGAAAAATCACAGCTGGCCTCATACCCAGTGGTGAAAAAATGAAAACTTTTCTCCTAAGAAAAGGAATAGTACAACAATTCTGCTTTCTCTATTGTTATTTAACATCATATTAGAACTTCAGGCCATTGCAGCTTGGCAAGAAAAATTAACAATTAATTCAAATTGAAACCCAACAATTAAGACTAAAAATTGGGAAAAAAGACAGAACTAAATCTGAAATATAAAAGAAATCAATTGTGAAAACTAGATCGGGAATAATGAAGTGAATAATAGCAACAAAATAGTAAAATTAATAAAGAAAAGGAAGAGAGAAAATTCACTGGACCCAAAAGTTGGTTCTTTAGATAAGCCGACAAATTTGACAAAACTCTGACAATGATGACACTTAAAAAAGAGGAGAAAATAATCACTAGAAACAGAAAGATAACAGAGAGCATTTTATGATCTCACATAAATAAGAATTATATAAAGAAATAATATGGATAATAGTTTGACAACCAATTAGATAATTTGATGAAACATGAAACTATCTGAGAAACACCAAAAGAAGGTAAAGAGAAAAGGAATGAATTAAAAGATTGAAGCTGTATTCAAAACTTCTCAGGCCCAAATTGTTCAACATATATTCCAAAACAAACTAATAACAATTCTTCAAATTTGCTTTATCCATCAGAAGAGAGACCAGTCCTTCCCAACTAAATTTACAAGGTCAATATTACTCTGATAGAAAAGGACATCCCAAGAAAACTGAGGAACAATACATGTGATGAATGCAGTTGTAAAATTTTCAACAAACACAGGCAGCCAAATGCAGCAGTAATCAGGACAGTGATAACCAAAGTGTGCAGGGTTTCCTTTGGAGATGATGAAAATGTTCTCTAATTGACCACAAGATCTCATATTGGAAAATAGAGTAAAAGTCATCAAATTGCATACACTGCATGGGCAAATTGTATGATATGTGGATTATATTGCGATAAAGCTATTTAAAAAACAAAGCACATCTCACCACCATTCAACTCCTTCTGTACCTAATTACTAGCTAAACAAGCATGCTCTCAGCCCAAATGGCTTTCTTATAAAATTAAAACCAACAAAATGCTAAGGCAAACCTTCAAATTTAAACAATTGCATTGCCCTCCTACTCAACCATGACCCTAACAACTCATTCTCCTCCTAATATTGAATCCAAATTTTCATAACAAGGCCTGTGTGCATCTGTTGTAAGTTTATGTGAAGACTTTCCCTAAACATTACTATACAATTCCTCTTTCTCCCTTCTTCTTTCCCCTAGGTCAAATTATACTATCTAAAATGGGATCCATATCAGCTACTTCAGGTTTTGAAATTCTTGCTCCTTTTACTTTTCTTTCTTCATCTCTATCTTTGTTATAAAAAGTTCCTGCATTTTGGACAGTGCTGTTGAGTAAAAATATAAAAAGAGTGCATGTACTTTTAAATTTACTAAGAAGAGAGAAAAATGGATAATTTTATTTTAATAATGTACTTTATTTAATGCAACATACTAACAAATTAACGTTTTAACATGTAATCTATATATTGATAAGTATTATGTATTTTAATATTATATTTTTTGAATTTTTTGTGTATTTTACACTTACAGCATGCAATTTGACTAGCCTTATTGTAGTTCGTAATAGTCACATGTGACTACTGGCTACCATATTGGACAGTACAAGTGGAGATGGAGTCAGCTTCTTTATATAACAATGACATTAGAAGCAGATTGTTACTATCCTCCATGAAGAAACCACTTTGTTCTGAAGGGAAGTATTTATTTTTTAAAATTAATTTGGATATTGTCTTGTGAGTGTTCCTTGTAAACAAACACACGTCTACTCCCAAGAAGACCAAAGTCATAAGCAGATAAATGTGAATGTCATGTATGTAAACATGCAGAGAATATCATATTATTTATTTTCAAAATATCATTGTCAAATCATAGCTATGTATATTATATATTTAATATATGTAATCCTTGAAATTTATTAGGCATCAGGCATTTGAATTCTAAAAGTTTAGCTAATAAAGTGAAAAATAAAACATAATTTTAGGTTAGACCATGTTAGATCTTTTTTGTCTGTGATATTTTCTCATACTGGTAGTGATTTAATACATTTGACAATGTCTTCAAACTTGGAAAAATGTGTGTGTGTAAAATTTGACAGTACCAAGGTGAACATCAGAGGTTGTTGAATTGTGTATGTATAGTTGGCCTGCCTTCTCTATTAATCAATTTCTTTCTGTGTTTTATAAGAGTCACTGAAGACAAGAACAATATCAGTTTCAAAGTCAAAGTCATTTAATTATTCTTAATACATCTAATTAAGTAAAGATTTCTTGCCATCTGCCAAGATATTCATTAACAAACCAAATCAAAGTACCCAAGATAGATCTATAGCGACTTTCAAATTAGTTTCAAATAAAGACAGTTGTTACATATTATTTCTATCCTGCCATCAAAAATCAGTACCATATACCAACTTGGTTAGACTTAATCAGGTTTAAAATTAAGTTGTTTTATCAGATCTAAATAAAAAAGAAACTTAAGACTCAACGATCAAAGGATCTACAATAAATTAAAGCTTTTGTATATGTAACTCTGATTAATCATTTTTTTCTACTTAGTTTTATTTCATTATGGAAAAGACACACGTTGGCAAAGAGAAGATGGCGACCCAACCAACTGCGCCTGATCTTCCTCATTTCAAGTGATGGGTCTCAGAACACCAGCATCAGTCAAGTGCACTCTGTAATGGGACGAAGCAAAACACAGAACTTGTCTGTGTGCAGACAAAGCAAAACTTAATAATGTGCCAACTGCAAAACTGCCAAATATGCCCCTCTGGTGCCTGATAAGAGTGACTCCTGCTTCTTTACCAATGATGGTTTGACCTCATGCTTCTCTTTTTTTCTTCGAGATGATTTATTATGATACTTCTGTTTGTTTGTTTGTTCTAGCAATCTTCAATAGAGAACAAAACTTGGCTTCCTGAGACTCCACACAAGGGTCTGACAGAGCCTGGTGGCCAGGGGAAGGCCCTCTCACACCTGCTGACTGGACTCCTGCTGCTCCCTGCCCTGTGCAGCCCAGGAGCAATCCTGGCCTCTGTCACCTAGAGGTGAGGGGCGAGGTCCAGGCCATCTTTGTCTGCAGTGTTGATCTTTCTGAAAATGATGACACTGTGATTTACTGATCATTGTCTCCTGAAGACATGGGAGATTGTTCATGTTTTTGATGATTAATATTCAAGTTACAGTAAACATTATCCTGTCACCTTGTGTCTAAGTGTAAGTCCTCTAAAATACACTTCAAAATAAAAGTTGTTTTTGATAGGTTGGAAATCCTTAACTTTATAAGGTAGTGACAATTTTTTGTCTATTGTATCATTTATACTTAAAATTGCATTATCATTAGTTCCTGATTATACATAGTTTTATGAGTGCCAGGCACAGCTCAGTTAAATTTATTCTCCCCAGTTTGATGTTTGGAAATGTATTTTGCTTTTGAATGTATGTTTTTCTGATCATTTCTTGTTATAGAAACTTTATATCTGCCAGACACTGGGGTTTCCTTTCCTATGCAATATTTTTCCATGTATTTAAATTTGTTTTGCCCCTGTTCACTATGTTTATTTTTTTACTGATTTGGTTAAGAAAATGCAGTATATTCTTTCCTAGTTTAAGCTATAAAAGGGAAATTGAATCATACAACTACCTCAAGCTTAGAAAAAGAATGTGCAAATGATTTTTGTCATGGTAATAAAATAAACTTAAAAAAAAAGAAAACCAAGAGAAGTTACAGTTTCAGTAATGATTCTAAAGAGAAAGAAAACAATTCTTTTAAGAGAACTGTTTGTACAATCACGTCTACACACATGCACAGTCTACGAACATGTATTTAAGAAATGGTAACTGTCATCGTGTGCTCACAACTGGGACTCTACATTGATCACTATTTTAATTTGTAAGAGAAATTTAAGAAATGAATCATAGAGTAATCTTCTAAATTATATGCTGATTTGTAAAAGAGGAAAAAAATATATATAATGTGGATGATACATTATTTGAAGATGTAAATAGTCAGAAGTATAACATATTCAGATCATGATTCATTCATTCTTTTAACTAATAATATTTTCATAGCCCTTTTAGCTAATAGCAATAAAATTTGACCTTATCATTTTAACCATGGTAGTCCATTAATTCTCCTTCCTTACAAACTCATTTATCCATCATTTTAGAGTACAACTGCTAATAATTCCTTTAGGAAATTGGAAGTTTTATAACTTATAGAGTTCATATTGTAATGAAACCTATGAATTTTTAATGAAACATTTCAAGATTCTTTTCATCCAAATGTGACATTTTATTGAATTAAATGCTACCTCTTGTTTCAATTTGTCTCAAATGTTTGTGCTTGTCTCCTTTGTCTTGTAAACAAACAGCTACAAATTAAAAATACTGTGTTTGAAACTGAAGATAAATTTCCATTTATAGATGTAAATAGTCAAAATTATAAACACTGGGAAGAGAATAATTGCCCAGGGGAAATGTCACCATTTTATTTAGAACTAAGCAATAACTGTTGGTGTGTATTGCAGGAAAGAAATTTTAATCCTGGCATAAAAAGGTTAATTTAAAGAATTCAGGTCTAAGAACAATGCGATTTTCTATTTGCTTTTTAATAAAAATTGATTTAAACACATGAATGCATTCTTACTCACTAATTTTCTTTTCCAACACTTCTATTCAAACACTGAAGTCCCTATCTAAGTGGTTTGCTATTGAAGAAACCTCTCCTTAAGAACATGACCTTTAAGTTTTGTTGTTTCTTCTAGAGCTGAAGTGTTTTCACCGTAACGGCTACTACTAGACACATGTAGTCAATTTATATAGGAAATTGTTTTTTGTAAAAGCAAGGTTTGAGAAGGATTTATTTATTAATTTCACCATACTGCCATTCAATTGGATCAGCGATGTTTATGCTCGTATTCAATTGGATTATAAAAGTTCTGATTTCATAAAGGCAGATAAAAAACGATGAAAACATTCTCTAAAAGGTTTTATTGAATACGTTGAAGGAAAAAATACACAATTTAAGCCTGGCACAGGGACGCACACCTGCAATTCAGGTGACTAAGGAGGCTGATTCAGGACAATCTCCAGTTTGAGGCCACTCCCAGAAATTTAGTAAGACCCTGTCTTAAATAAAAAAATTAAATTAAATTAAAAAAGGCTCAGATGTACCTCAGTGTTAGAACACCTTTGGGTTCAATCCCCAGTACAAAAAAGGTATCCATTTATAAGAAATATGTAAGAATATAAAGAGAAAGAAAGATAGAAAGAATATAAGAATATATTTATCAAAGTATAAAAAGTATATTTTCTTCTGTACACGTAAGATATATAAAAAATGAAGACTCTTACAGTGGACTCATTAGATCCAGAGCAAGTATATAAAAGAAAGAATTTAAGAATATGAAGAGTGATAATAAAGAGACAAAAAATTTAACAGTGAAAGAGTCTGGGTATTGAAATAGAGGATGGAAAGAGGCCCATTAACAAATCTTAGTCAAATATTAAATGTATACATACACAATGAAAGTACACAATACATACTCATTACTGAAAATTTGTATGATGATTGATGGTAAATTGATTTAAAAAATAGAAAATATAGGCATAAATTAAGATATGAATTTTTGTGATAATGGTATTTGTGTTTTTATTTGATGGTATATTACTTATTTTCTTAAAACAACATGTTTTTAAAATATTTTGGTAAGTTGAAAAGCATGAGCAAATTATATGAAAATAGGTTTTAAATAGTAATGCTATCACTTAAATATCATATAAATGGAATTCAATAATACATACTTAAGCAACCATTAAGGTAGATTCATTTTTGGAAGCAGAAAAGTATGAGATAAAAATGGAAGTTTCAGCAAATAATAAGGTGAAATAATAATTTAACAATTTGTTTTAATATATTAAAATATACTTAGATGAATTGACTGAAATATTACAAAATGTTTAAGTTATACATTTCCTAGGAGAATAGTATCTCCATTAATTATTGATAGACATTTTTATCTCTAATGAACACACTTTTCTTTGTAAAATCACATGTCTAATGATATAATTTGATATACATTAACCAATTTTTTTCTTTTCTGGTACCGGGAATCTGGGGATCTAACCCAGGGGTACTTTACAACTCAGCTATATCCCCAGCCCTTTTTTATTTTATATTTAAAAACAGTTGTTTACTAAGTTGCCTAGGTCCTTGCTAAGTAGTTGAGGCTGGCCTCAAACTTGTTATCCTTCTGTCTTAGCCCCCCAGAGTCAATGGGATTATAGGTCTGCACAGTCACACCTGACTAGTTTCCCAACTGTTACAGAAGAGAATAAAGATCTGTTACTCTAAAGCATTGACCGACTCTGACTTCTACCAAGAAAAGAATAAAATCTGAATTAAAACACTAGACTATTAACTTGATCCAACTGAACAATTTAAACTTTAATAGCAAAAATAACAATAACAATAATAAATATTACAAAAATGAGCATCCATAATACTTGGATATGTGAGTTCCCAAATGGTGGTCCATATAAATGGGCCTTTATGTAATAAAGGTCTTACCAAAACAGCATAATATGAGAAATGGTACTATTAGAGATTGGAAAATTCATTTTGCTTTGTAATTTTGGGAAAACAAAAAGTTTGTATTCTGAACACTCACTCTAAACTTTTATATATTTTGTCAAATTATTAAATACAAATGTTGACATATATATGTTGCAAATATAGCATTTAATGTAAATGTACACAGCTTTAGAGGTAACAAAATATAATAAATTAAATGAATAAAAGATTCACTTATTATGAATCTTATCCATTATGGGACTTCATTTTCTATTTACATATATTGATCCTTCACTTTCTCATGGCAATTCATATCATGGAGAGCTCCTAGAATTACTCTGGGTATGGTGTGTAGGCCAGCTGTTCCCAAATAGCCATTACTGTTACTATCATCATCATCATCATCATCATCATCATCATATTTTTATTATTATCCCAATACTCTATTTCCTGTGTTAAGGTAGAAAAATCTAACCCATGAATTATTTTTCTTGAATAGTTTCTGTGTATCAAAATAAATAAATAAGTCACTCTGAGGGCAAAGGTTTGAAAAAACAGTTCAATTGAACTAAAGGTTTCAATTATTATCAATGTTTACCTATAAACATAGCTCTGAAACATTAAAAAATTTGATAGTGCATCTAGATATTGCTAATCCAAATCACAATTGGAGATTCTAAAACATCTGTCTCAGTATTTAATCTATCAAGCAGACAAAAACCAAATTCACATAGGTGTATATATTTATGTATGTTTACATAAATATATTATATATGCATGTATCTATATATACATGCATGTATATGCATATGTATATATACATGCATATATTTAACTGTTACTGTATATCAATATATTATTTTATTTATATGTACATACATATTTGTGAATAATTTATGCCTACATAGTTATCTATATATATTTCTAAGTACTCAATGAAAAACTTCAACGTAGATCAGTTTAATCAAACAATAGAACTTAGCAGTTCAGAACAAGTCAATTTTACTAGATCTTTGGTTATTGAAAACATAGGTAAATGTAATAAAATCTTTCTCTTGATTCCTCAATAAATATCTTCATCATTTCATAGGAAATGGGGAAAAGTTTGAAAAAATTTGAAAATTCTAAGCACCACTTAGGAAAATAAATAAGAGTAAGCTCTTAGTCCTCAGCAGATTCTAAGGTCCACATTCCTTTCAGTAGTAAAATGTAGTTTACCAATAGGAAAAAGCGATTGAACAAAAAGAAAAATCGTGCCCAGGTTCTAATGAGTCCACTGTAGGAGTAAATAATCCAAGAACTAATAAGTTGTGTCTGCCAGCTTTTCAACACTGTGACAAATACTTGTGACAAATAAAAGTCAAGAAGGAAAGATTTATTTTGGCTCATGGTTTCAGAGGTTTAGCCCATGGCTGCCTGGCTCCATCGATTTGGGCCTGAGGAGAGACAGAGCATCATGTCAGTAGAGTAAAGCAGAAGACAGCTGCTCACTCATGGCATTGTGGAAAGCAGGGACGGGGGAAGAGGAGGCCAGGGACCAGACCTGTCCCCAAGGCCATGCCCCCAGTGGTGCATTTCCTTCAACCTTGCCCCACTTGCCTACCTCCTCCCTGTCGTTCATCCAAACTATTAATCCATTAAGTGGATTAATCCCAGGTGATTAGAACCTCATTTTCCAATAACTTCACAAAAACTTCATCTCTACACCCCTCTGTACCCCAACATTGGTGCGTTAGGACTAAGTCTTCAATATATGAGTGTTGGCGGCGTTCCAGATCCAAACCCAACATAAAGTCTTGCTTCTCAGTTTTCTATAGAAAACTGAGATAAATGGAAAATTGAGGAACAAAGTTCTCTTTTCTACAAGTAAGGGGGGAAAAAAAAAGAAGAAGAAGAAGAAGCAAGGAATACCAAAGGAATGGAGACTGGTCATAAGCTAGTGGTGACACAATGGAGCAGCACATGTGTGCTAGGGCAGAGCGTGTTCTCACATGTGGTCTCTAAATACCCGTTACCTCCAAATGTCACCTGACATGGCAAGAGTGTCTCTGCAGATGTGATTACCATTGAGGCTCTTGAAATAGGCACATGACCCTGGATTAGCCAATTGGCGCTGCTGAATAGGCAAGGTGGCCCCGGAAACAAGGACTGGAAAAACATAGGCAAGAGCCTCGGAATGCCAAAGCCCAGACATGGGAGTGGGAGAAACCGAGGTCCCAGAGGGAGCACGGTCTTGTGGACACCTTGATTTTAGCTTCTTAAAACTCCTTTTGGCACGTTGACTGCCGGAGTTGTAAGAGAATAAACTTGTGCTGATCAAAGTCACTATATTTGCTGTGTTTGTGATTGTAGTCACAGTGAACTTGTACGCCTTGCACATGCTGAATAATTAACAGCCCATTTCACCCAAGCCATGAGTGCTTGTCAGCGCTTCAGTAAATAGTGAAAATGATAACACAAACATTATACGGTCAGGCCCTTTGATATGTGATGCCCTTGACATAGTAATATGAAGTGAATCTTCTGAAGACAGAAGACCATTTGATCTGGTTTTCATTTCCCATTGAGAGGAGACCAGTTCATTTTTCTGATACTGAACAGATCCCCTCTTGTGTACTGCAAACTGACTTGCAGATTTAAAGCAGAACTTATTTTTTAAAAAAGTTCATATCGCCAAAATGCAGAAAAGTATAATCTATGTTTAAGTATAATCTATGTTTCCTAGACTTTGTGTATTGCATAAACACATATTTAACTTTTTAAATTCTTTATCCAGATCTTTTCTTCCTTTCACCTTAAATACTAACCTATTTCATCTCTTTCTCTCTCTCTCTCTCTCTCTCTCTCTACTCTCTCTTTATATTTTCTTTGTTATAATATATCTCAAGCCTTTTGTCTTCCGTCTATATATGTGTTTATATGTATTCTTTCAATGTGGAATTAGTAACAATTGTTATCATTAGAGCACTGAATTGTTGAAGTATAGAAAATAATGTTAGGAGTCAAGAAATAATGTTTCAGAAGAATTATGTGCAGTCTGAGTGGATCACAGCTGCATAAGTCAGAAAAAGTAGCATGATCCAACTATTTACAAGGATGATCAAAATGATTAGAAGATATTGAAAATACCTTCAAAAGTTTGGAAAAGCATGGTTGATTTTAGTCTGTGTGATCACAAAGCATGAAACTATTTCATCAAAGTCTGAAGATTTTTAAGAAAATCCCTGAGTCAATGCAGGAGCAGCCTATACTACAAGCTTACAGTTCTGCCATGCCTGTTTGGTGAATTTTAATCAATACACAACTGATTTTTTTCATTTAAAAATAAAGTGGAAAGAAGATCTTTCATGATTTTATATTTTTCTTAAGACAGCTCAGAATTCCTTTTAAATAAATTCGTACTAGATTTAATATGAGCATATACTGTGTTCTTTGATCCTAAAGTAACTGAATAATAATGCATTTGACAAAAAGAAGTTCATGTATGATGAGTATATTCTGTCTGTATACATCCTCTTACCTATACTAATTCACAACCCAGGTATAACAAATATTAAAACCATCCTACTAAGTGATCAGATTGAGGAAAGAAACAATAAAAACAGAAATGAATTTGAAGACCATTAACAGTGACCTTATTTTCTTCCTTCTTTGATCACCCCAGAATTTTAGAAAAAACAATCTTGGTGGATTAGGCAGGATATCCATCCTAAGCTTGTGAGTGACTTGACCCAAGAAGTTCATTTATCAGCAGGGCTTCTCCTTATTTATTTGTCTCATAAAGTGTATTTTACATTAGTAAACACAGAGCAATACTCTTACGAACAGTTTTGAGGAAAGGAATCCCTTCACACTCTCCTGTAAATTCCCTTTCTCTGGCAAATCGCCTTTAAGAGGAAGGACATGCACCATTTGCTATAGGAAGCCCTTGTTCATTTCTAGTATCTGTCCCTGAAGGCATTTTATTTTTTAAGATGTCATTTCTTTTTAGAGAGGTTAAGACTCACAGGAAAACCAAGTAGAAGGTACACTGAGCCCACATGCCTTCCATACCCCCATTCACTACCCCAGGATCCTCCTCCAGGATGCTAGAACCCTCACAATGGATGAGCCCACAGTGACACATCATGGTCACGCAGTCTTGGTATTTAGGGTTCATGGGTTTGAATAAGTGTATAGCACATATCCAGCACTGTGGAATCATACAGAGCATGGGCATTGCCTAAAATCCTTAGTGTTTCACCAATTCAGTCCATTTTACCCCAGAACCGCAACCCCATGACAACCACTGATTTTGTTTCACTGTTTCCGTAATTTTTCCCTTTCCACAATTTTATAATCCTACTATTTATGGTAGGATTGACTCCTTTAATGTCAAATTAAGCAATTAAATTGCCTTCTTGTCATTTGATGGCTTAATAACTCTTCTCTTATTACCACTGAATTATGTCTGTCATTTGGAGGTACCACAGTTCACTCGTCTGTTCTCCCACTGAAGGACATTTTCTTTGCTTCCAACTTTGAGCAACTTTGACCTAAGCTGCTATAGATTTCCATTGCAGGTTTTGTGGACAGAAAGATGGACTCATTTGGGTAAAGACCAAGGGACAAGATTTCTAGAATTTGTGTAGGATTATTTGTTTAGTTTTGTAAAACTCGACCAACTCCTTTCCACAGTGGCTGGAGAAGTTTGCCTTCACACAAGCAGTGTTTTGAGAGTTCCTGTCCCTCCCCATCCTCTCCAGCACTTGGTGATGTGAGTTCAGAATTTTTGCCACTCTAATGGATATGCAGTGATCTCTCACAGGGTTTTAATTTACATTTCCCTGAGTGAAGTCTAGCTTATCAATTATTCCTTCATAGATTGAGCCTTCAGTGTTCTACCCTAAAATGCCATTGCCATACCCAAGGCAATCTAGGATTTTATTTTTCTGTTACCTTCTAGAACTTGAAAGTTTCATGTTTTACATTTTGGTATGAGATCCATTTATCCATTTTTAGTTAATTTGTGTGGAGGGCCTAAGATCAATTTATAGATATATTTTTTGACATATGGATTCCAGTTGTTCCAGAGATATCGATTGAGAATTCTATCTTTGATTGATTGCATTCTTTTCTTTTTTTAATCAAAATTAGTTGACTAGATGATAGATAGATAGATAGATACATTTCTAGATTCTCTATTCTGTTCCATTGATCTATTTGTTTATTTTTTCTCTATCACTGTCATGATGATTACAGATTTCTAGTAAGTCTTAACCTCTAAGACTTCTGGTGTGATTTTGACAACAGTCTTAAGTGAATTCACGCTTGCTCTATTCCAGACCTCAGCAGGACAAGATAGGTTCTCCTCTCTCATCATTAAAGATGATGTTACCTGCAGGGTGTTTTGGAGATATTCCTTATCAATTTGAGAGAATCTTCCTCGATTCTTAGTTTGTTTACTGAGAGATTGCTATCAGGAACTGGCACAAGATTTTGTCAAATGCTTTTTTTCTTTTTCTACTGATACGGCCAATATTTTTTTTTTTTTTTTCCTAGCCTATTGATGTGGTGGATACACTATAATTAATTTAAAATTTTGTACCATTCTTACATAAGTGGAATAAATTCAAGTGGGCCATTAAATTTAATTCTCTTTATACATTTTAAAATTCAATTTGCTATCATGTTTTTCAGAATTTTTTCCTTTTTGGTAGTATCTTTGTCTGAATTTTTTTAATTAGGGTAATGCTGCTCTTATGGAATGAATTAAGGATTATTCCCTGTCTATCTTCTTGAAGATATTGTAGAGAATTTGGTGTAATTTTGTACTTCAATGTTTGGTGCACATCAACATTAGAACATATCTTGGCTTAGTGCCTTCTGTTTTTGAAGGTTAATAGTTATTTACACAATTTCTTTAAAGAAGGGAGCCTGTTCTATTGAATGTTTCTTCCTGTGTGAGTTTTGATAGACTGTGTTTGTCAAGGAATTTACTTATGTCATCTAGATTATAGATTTTTTGGGGCAAAGAGATGTTCATAGTAATCTTTTTTATCCATTTAATATCCATGGAATCACTATTGATTTACCATCTTTCACTTCTAATATTCAAAGTTTTTAATTTCTATTCTGGGTAGAGTAAGAAGAGTAACAACTAACTTTTAAAAAATCATATTACATTGTGCTTTAATTTTGATTTTACATAAGAAATTTCAGGGTTAATTTCATCTTAGGTAAAATAAGTCATTTGTTACTTAAACTACAAGTGATTAAACCACAACTTATATTATTCATTGAGATTATCTGCAAAATTGATTTTAAAAGCAATATTACTGTATTTTATAATGTTAATTTCCTTTTTTCTTTTTTTCTCTAGAGACCTTTTTGGTTTGATAAAAGCAGGTGCTTAACCTTTCCTTGCTTTGGAATAGATCTGCATACTGATATCTAGTTTAAAGGTAAGGTACTTATTGATGAAATCTAGACCCATAATTTGTCATCTCAAAGACATTCATGAATGTGTCAAAAATATGCTTCAGTGCTAATATTTAGAGAGTTCTTTGGTATTTTAGTTTGGAATGTGCCTTGGCATAAAGACTCATCAAAAATATATTAAATAAATGTTTGAGGAACTTTTCAGATATATATGTTCTAATTGCTTATTTTATGCTTAGAAAAAGCTGTTCATGATTGCTCTTACCAAAAACAAAACAAACCAAAAAAAAAAAAAAAAAAAAACCCAAAAGCAGTCTAGACTATTTCACGCATATAGAAAGAAACTGAAAATATTGAATATGAGACTGAAATGGTAATATCACTATTTTTTGAACTTCTATTTTGGGCAATTCAGAGTGCTGTTTAAATTCTGTGTATTCCCAAATTATAGGTGCAATTCTTAATTATTCTTTCTTATAATTACAAGTATTCATTTATTTATGATCTCTTATCACAATGTCTTTAAAAACTTAGGATAATGAAATCTTGTCAGTCATTTACTAGCAAAGACATTTATTTTTATTAACAAAAATCTTGCTAAAATAACCCTTCCATTGAAATCCACAGAGATGACTCTAAAGGACTTTTTAATTTTTCCAACATTTTCAATTAAAGTTCAATCACTTCAAACAATATATCTAATAATAGATTGAAAGGAACAACATTATGCAAAATGTGAAAACAAGACTCCTCATGTGAGTTGCATGATGTGTGCATAAGGAGTTGGTAATTGTACATCCAGGATTTAAAACAAAATAAGTCCATGAATCTAACTTTCAGTAATGAAGACATCAAACTCCCTGAATGTTAATAGATATTTAATTTAATGTAGAGAAAACTACTGAATATGAATTATGTGAAGAAATGGAACTCTCTACCACCTAATTAAGTATTTGACATTGGTATGTCTGAGTTCCTGTTCTGTGTGCAATAGTGTTAACTTCAAGAATACATTTAAATATTCAATTGGTCATATTTATTTTTAATAAAAAAAATGACAAGTATATCGAGATTCCTTAAGTGGAAACTTGATCATTTTCCCCCTCTTTCTGCATCCCTCCCCTTTGAGTCCACACCACTGTAGACAGGTAAGTGTACTATAGTCATAAAAGGTGTGGCTCCTGCAGGTATGCACACAGTTATGTATCAGAGGTCCACTTTATGCTTTGAATTAGTCCTTGCTCCTCAGCCACTGCGACTTGTTTTTAAAATGGACATGTTCCTTTCTCTTCCATTCTCCCTGCCCTTCCCTAAGTCTCCCTTCCCTAATCTCAGTGGAAGCAGGATGACCTTTCTTCCCCATCAGAGACACAGTTATTTGACCTTGAACACACACCCACCGCAGACTATGGGGATGGTCCCAGAGATGTGAAAAATGACTGTCTCCCAAATTAACAGGTGAATTACAAGTCCAGACAGAACTCATAGAATACAGCCTTTGAATTACTTCTTTAAAAGTCCCCTGCTCCCTTTTGATGGGCAGAATCACAGCCTGTGGGACAGGACCCCCCCCCCCCCCCATGCTTCTCTTTTGCTAGCAAAGCAATAAAACTTCTTTGGCATTTTTCTCAAAAACGGTGTCCCCGTTATTGGATTGGAACAGGGAACAAGCACTGAGCTTTCAGTAATAGAAATACCGATAAATAACTGAGTTACATAAGCATCTACTATAGTCTACTTTTTAATTGCTATTGTAGAGTGCACTTCCCCTGCTTCTAAACACTGTAAAGTGTGTGCTGGGTCACAACAGCAGCTGCCCCACATCTTGTGTTTACTGGGCCTTTTGATTGCATCATTTTCACTTCTATTTAATTTAATCTCATTTAAAAATAGGTTGACAACTCTTTCATTTTTATTTTTGATTAAAATGTATGAATTGTGCCTATTACTGGGGTTCAGTGTGATATTTGCACACATGCACACAGTGTGCACTGATCCATTTCAACCTCCTTTTTTTCATTCTCTTTCCACCCCCCACATAATCATCCCACATCTATTTTACATTCTTGTCAGGGTTATTTTGTTGTTGCTGTTAGTTTTATTTATTTATTTATTTTTTTTAAATCTTCCAAATATAAGAGAGAGTGTGCAGTACTTGTCTTTCTGTATCTGGCTTATTTCTGTTAACAGAACATCCTCAATTCCATCCATTTTGCTGAAAATGAAAGGATTTCATTCAGTCATTGAGGAGGATAGTAGGGAGGTTCCTCAAAAAGCTCCAGCTATCCTACTTCTCAATACACACACAAAGTAAGTGAAATCAGCATACCAAAGAGAAACCTCCCTGTTTATCATGCTACTGTTCACAATAGTTAAGATGGAATCAGCCTGGGTGCCCATCAATAGATGAATGGATAAAGAAAATATGGCGCGTGTAAACAGTGAAACATTTTTCAGCAAAATCGTTTATTTCATTCAACCTGGTGTCTGGCGCAATAGAGTAGATCATATATCTATATGCCATAGATCTTCAGCGCAGTTTTCTAGGCCTGTTTAAAAGCATTCTATTATGTTCCAACAATGATGAAATCACCTAATGATGCATTTCTCAGAATGCATCACTGTCAGTAAGTGATCTATGACGGCAGTTCCAAAATATCTCATCAAATCATTTCACTTTTCTCCTCCTCCAATGACATGACATCTTACTAAATTCTGGAAACAGTTGACATTATGTAGTATTCCTTCAGTTATAAGGTCCCAAGCCTCAATATAAAATACATTTAAGCCATGTGTGGTGGCACATACCTATAAACCCAGCGGTTTGAGAGGCTGAGGCAGGAGGATCCCGAGTTCAAAGCCAGCCTCAGCAACTTAGTGAGACACTTAGCAACTCAGCGAGATCCTTACTCAAAATAAAATATGAAAAAGGGCAGGAGATGTGGCTCAGGGGTTAAGCACCCTTGGGTTCAATCCCAAGTACCAAAAAAAAAAAAAAAATACTTATAAGACACAACAGTAGTCAAGTAACCAAGCTATTATGTGTACATTGCATATGTTTGTTCCTCCGTCCCTGGTCGCTTTTCTTTATTGAGGTCCCGAGACCTTTTATAAGTGAATTTTAAGTTTTTTGAAGGAAATATTTGCACTAGAGATGCTATGAATACACTGTTAAGTAAGAACAGATACCATTCTTTGCATTTTCCTGTGACTACTGTTATCATCCAAGGGTGCTAATAATCTCTACATTTATGACCTAATACACTTATGTGTCTCATATAAAATTATAGAAGTGATACAATATGGAAAGATTAATGATAATTCCATGTTGATATAAAGTGATTATAAAATCATTCTACTGAAAACAATTCTATAACTGATTAAAATAAAAGTTACAAAGGCGCCGAGTTTAGCATTAAATTCATTTATTTTTAATGTGAATGCCTAGAAAGAATTCTCACTTCATCATATGTCGCTGAAAGCTGTCTTTGCAGATTATCTCTTTCATTTTTCCCAACAACAATCTAGGTGCGAACAGCTTGGTAATCCCAGCTGTTTTGAAAGGCATGTCAATGAGTACCTTTCAGATCGCCTCTTTTGTGTGATATTTTCTGAAAATTTAATGTTATGGCAGTGGTATTTTTATTTTATAGGTCAAGAAGTCCGAAAGTTTTATTTTTTCCTTACATTTCCTGAGATAATCAATTTACATAAACTAAACTTAATTGAACTGATGAGTGTCATTATGAAAATTCTTGCACTTGAGCATATAAACTTGGTTTACTTTTTTAATTTAAAAACTCATACACTGAATGTACTTCATTTAATATAACCCAGAGTACATGTTCATATAAGCACACAGAAAGTTTTTTCACTGTTGACAGCAACACATTACAGTTATCATTTGGTACACTGTAATTTATTTCAACATTTTCTTGCTTAAGGACATGTAGATTATCTTGTTTAGTTATTACTTTTGCAGTTGATAAAACTATATATGTAAGCTATTTCTCAGAAGTCAGAGAGTGAATCTATTTGTAATTTTCATATTGAAATTGTAATTATAATGAATCTAAATTATGCATCTTACAAATGTCCTGGTTCATTCTATTACCAACAATATTAACAATGCTTATTTCCTGTAGCCTCATCACAGAGGAAATACCATCACTTATGTTTCAAGCCAAGATGGAGGAAGACAGCAGATAATACTTCCGGAAGCAGAAGTTCTTGTTCCAGCGTTCCTTGGACCAGTGTTAGCATGGCCACTAGTCTTAAGTCATTTCCCTTTAAACCTCTGAGTGTTTTCATTTACATTTATGTTTGAGTTGAGTTTCTTGTAGGCAGAAAGCAGTTGGGTTGTGTTGCAATTTCCATCTCTCCACCACCAAAAGAACAGGGATATTTCAAGTGCAGAGGAATTACAGTGACAGACACATCACCAAGTGTTGTTTATGCTGTGGTGTGACTGTGCTGTGAAAAATAACGTGTGATGTTGTGCATTCTGCCATATAGTAAATAAAAATGTGATATATGATTCACCATCTACAAAACTATTTCAATATCCCATTTTCTATTCTGCCCTTGCACATTTCAAAGCAAAATAATCTTGTCCTCCTTTAGGATATGAGGAAATTACATGTGATCTATGCATCATTATCAAACACGAGTTGTGAGTCTCTGTATTATATTCTGATTGCTGTGCTCTTCCTCCCACTTTTGAAGATTTAGTCTCAGAACAACAGTGGATTTGAAGATGAAGTGGCAGAATTTGCTACTCTCAGATGTTTCCTGTACTTATACATCTGATATATTAGGTTAAAGATGCCAAGGGGACATGAAAGTCAATATCATCCGGTCTATTAGAAAACACGGTTTTTCTCTAAAGTGTCTAATTTTAGTTGTTAGGTTGAGGCATTTCAGGTCCAGTGTTGGGATGAAAACGTATTTCCAGCATAATTCATAAAAAGTTTGTAAATACCTCACCATCTATTTTCTGTCCCAAGTTTAATTAAAGGAAACTTCCTAGAAGTTTCTTGCTCTAAAGAAAGCACCAATTTAGAAAAAATAGGTTGTTATTGGTAGAACTTTCATATTTGGACAAGATAATCATAAATAACTTCAGTGTTTGGGCTAGTATTAATATACTGACATATTTATACTTCTTTTAGGACTATGCTTCTGAGATTATTACATTGAAACTCCAGATACTAGAAGCAATTTTCTTTAAAGAAGAAAATAGCTGAAATATAATCTATCATTCATTTAAGTGGAATAATTACACTTAAAGTAACTGGAAAATTATGAAGTGACTGATTTTTAACATTTTTGAAAGTGACAACTTACTATTTCAAGTGTTCTGATTTTTCTCATTTATATGTAAGATGTATTCCACTTCACTTACGTATTAGTATATTATTATATTTTTTATATATTAATTGAGAATAAAATACCTTTTAATACTAGGGAATACTATGGTGAGTCTAACTTAACACAAACAAGTATAATGTTCAAAATAAACTGAAAAACATTATCCCTCCCTTTGAATGTCTTACCTCTAAAACATTTATTCATTGGTTGTTTGAGTCTATACGTCTGATTTTGAAATCCAATTAAAGCATTTAATTCATTAATGTTGATTATCCATACACTTATAAAATAATGATATGTATTTTACTCCCTGGAGTACAAGAAAAAAGTTGAAAAAGTCATCTAGATAATTAATTGCAATGTCATAACATGGCCAGGCTGTGCCTATCACCAGTTTTAGGAACTATTGAATCTGGCAAAGTCCATTGCATCTTTTTTTCAAAATCATTTAATTATTTATTTATCTTTTACAGACTGCATTTTGATTCATTGTACATACATAGGGTACATCATTTCACTTCTATGGTTGTACACAATGTCGATTCACACTATTTGTGTAATCATACCTATAGATAGGGTAATGATGTCTGTCTCATTCCACAATTTTTCATACCCCTCCTCCCTCTCATTTCTTTTTACATAATCTAAAGTTCCTCCATTCTTCTCTCACTCCTCACCCCCTATACACTCTCTTAGGAGCTATAACCCATTCCTCTGTATACAATTAATTTTTCTAGAGGTACTTCCTGTTTTCTTTAGCAAGCACTCAATTGTTTTCCAAATTGATTCCCAATAACCAAGAAGGAAAATCAGTATTTGCATGTATTTTCCTTGTCAGCCATTCTTCAAAACTTTGCTTCACTTTAGCTGTATTCTTTTGGTTATACTTAAGTATACTAATTAGTCCCACACATCTTTAATTGTATAATTAAAGTTTTACCAAATATTTCAGTTGTGGCAATTTCCAGCAGTCTAATATCATTTTTATAGAGCAAGGTCATCTGTGGACCAGAAACTGGAGATGTTCTTAGTTTCTGGTTCTCACAGTCACTCCAGAAAGACTTCAGATATGTAGCTCAGAGTAGCACATATGAGTTTATTAGAAGAGATAGGAAAACACGGGACACTCTCAAGGGAGATGGTGGCTTCCTCCCTGAAAGGAGAGGAACAGGATTCCTCTCCTAACCTCCAGTTCACTGAGTCCCAAGGATGTTTTCAGAGAGTTCCTCCCAGATACGCTGCTTCACTTTTGACAGACATCAGGCTTGCATCAGACCTTAAAGTCCCCGTTGTATGTGGTCTGGGTATACCCCATGGAGGGGAGACGTTACTGTTGTGATGACATGCTATATATATCTGAGGCAACTTTGGGTCACTTCAAACTCTGCTGACTGGTTGTATTGTAACTTGTTATTACAGATTTTATGGTTAGGGATATTATCCTGTCTCCCTGAGTTCCAGAATTCAGTCTGTGTGTAAGTCACAAATATCCCTCACTTCAGGACAAATTATTTGCTCTTCTTATGGGGAAGGAAGACACTTTGGGGCCTGCATTTCCCCTGCAGATTACTGAGTTTATTGGCTGAGGAATATAATCTATCGTATTGACTTAAACCAAGCAGGGCCACAAGAAAATTGCTTTTTAAAAAGAAAGTATGTGGGCTGGGGAGATAGCTCAGTTGGTAGAGTGCTTGCCTAGCAAGCACAAGGCCCTGCCCCGGTTCAATCCCCAGCACCAAAAAAAAAAAAAAAAAAAAACAGGAAGCACATTAGGCCTGGTTAAAATACTTATCCCTCAACCTCATATTACCCTCATATCTGTCTGTTACTTATCAATTCTAAGTACATGTATATTAATTTATATTAACATAAAGGTTGATTAAGCTATTAGATCTATGGTAATTTTATTTGAATTTTTTCTGAAAAATGAGTTTTCTAAAATAGTCATCTTTTCTCCAATATTTGGGAAAGATGATATCAACAACTTACCTATGATATGATTTCATTTCCATAACTTCAAACGTTGTTCTGAAAAAAAATTAATCTTATTTTTCTCTCCGTTTCCTGATAGGGTATTCTAAATCAGACTATTTCCTTCTAAGTACCAGATCCCACAGGTATACTAGAGAGAATAAAATGTAATGTAAGGCTTTTTGATTATATCATAAAGATTTTATATATATATGGTATGGTTTTTATGTATGTTGTAGGCATTTATAATTTCAAAAATAGATATTATTATATATTTTCCCTTGTATTTTGTTCTATAATAAATGACATAGAAGTAGTGTCATTCATGCTTTTAATTAAGAGAAAAATTTTCTGCCATGGCATTTAATCAGATATAATAACAGAGAAAGCTTTTACAGGTAAGATTTCAGGAAAGGACAAAGAGTCTGTCGTGAAATGATAAAGGGAGCTCACAGAGACATATATCAGATAAGTCAAAAACTTTTGGTTCAGTGAAAGCTTCTGGCAAAATCATTCAACATCTAGTTCTAAAAGTATTATAGAAAAAATGTTTTTACTATACTTTTTATAGAAACTGTGGTCTAATGATATATTATATATTGTTTGATTGATTTCTTTTAAAATTAGCAGTGTATTAGGTTGAAAATGGAGAGCTGATAGAAGTGTTAACATAATTTATATAGGCTTCAAATGTTAAGTAGTTTTATTCATTGTAGAAATAAATCTATCCCCCTGTTTAAAACCATCAATTAAGTTGATGGCTAAAATTCATTAAAATAGACGTATAGCATACTATTCAAGACAAGCAAATGGTTCATCTATCACTACTAAGTAAATTATTGTAAGAAAAAAATGGTATGGAAAAGATGGCACTTTAACTTTCGATTTGCATCAAATTAGAAACAAAAGTACATGGATAACAAGCAGGAAACTCCTAAAAATCTTCCTAGAATTTTCAAACAACAGATCTTCTTCACTTATTTCCCTATTTTAATCAGCAAGTCTATAGAATCCCAATCTCTGAAATACACTTGAAGCACAAATTTGAAAGTAGAGGCAAAAAAAATTCCAATCAATATTATTTACAGTGGTCATTAAAAAATAAATTATATGGAGGCTGAGGTTGTGGCTTCGTGGTAGAGCACTCGCCTAGCATGCATGAGGCCCTGGATTCCATCCTCAGTACCACATAAATATAAAATAAAGGTATTGTGTCCACCTAAAATAAAAAAAAGAGATTAAAAAAAAAAAAACTAAAAAATAAATTATGTGTTTCTTTATTGTGTAATTATTCCTCTTGGTTTTAAATATTTATAAGGCTAGAGATAAACTCCATAGAACAAATTATAAGAAGAAACATTAAAATATATACATAATTAAGCTAAAATGTTACCTCTGTGACTATTTTGTGAACAAAATTCAGATTTATAGAGGGTAACCATTAATCAAAAAGCACTATTTTCTTGAATGAAGATTTTAGCTCAAATTTATATTATCATCTATATTATCTCCAAACTTCCTAAATGTCCAAATATCTCATGTAAAAATGAAAAGATTTCCTACCAATTTAAAAACAAATCACTTCTAAGTATAGTGATGCTTTCCCCCAAAATTTCATTAACTTTCAGTTTATATAAATGAAAACTGTAATGTAATTTCATGATAAAAAATACTTCATGTGGTTCTTTTTCTTATTTTTAAATAGGAAGATTTGACCACAGAACTCTACAAATTTTCCTTCTTCCCACCCTGTGGTGACTCCTCTTTTCAACTATATCACCATATTTTTGTGAGAAATAAAATAAATATTAATAAGAATTCTATTTCCAAATCCAGATTTCTATTTCTTATCTGTCTCTTCTTCTTTCACCTCTTTAGCCATTCTTTTCCATCTCATTCCTGTTTCCAAACCTGCAAGAACAGAAAGGTATTTTTTAAAGGCCCATATACAATTGTCATGTTGAAGAAATTTGACATTTTTGATTCCAGCAGATTTTGATATGGCCTTGAGATACAATTGTTAGATTCATATAGGAATATTGGAAAGCTGTTCTTAATTTTCATCTGAATTGTCTCACATATTATGTACTGGAAAGTACGACATCTGCCCTGCGTGCCAGCAGGATGGAGATCCAAGAGAGCCAGGGAAAGATTCCAGTGCAATATCACAGCAGGCTGGGGACAGAGAAGAAGCCAGTGTTATTGGGGAAAACCTAGAACATTGTTTGGAGAAATTCCCACGCTCGGTGATGTCAGTCATTTTTTTTCTTCCTGTGCATGGTTTTCCACTGATCACATGATCCTCACCTATATTATGAGTTGGATTCACTTTTTATTTGGACAAATATTTAAATCTCTTCTTATGTAATCATTCAAAATAATAAGCTTGTACAATATATTCTCTTTTAATCACTCTTGATACCATTATTTACATATGTATAAATCTGACTGCAACTATGCATGTTTAATTTTAATATATTAATCATGCATTACTTTTCCACTGCAAAATTAGTTTTTGAATGTTTAAATGGAAGTTTATTGGTACACATTAAAACATTTTAATAATATGGAGAAATATATGGTTTCCACAGAGGAAATAAGAAAAGAAGCCCCTGGATACTAGCATTCTTAAAACAGTGATTTTCATGCCAAGCTGAAGGATACATAAACTACCCAGCTGTTCTTCATTTTGAATCATTATGTTTATATGGTACACATTTCAGGTGCCTTAGACAACCATTAAATCTAATTTTTTTTCCAAAGAAGAGGTATAATTAAATATGATATTATAGAAAGGTGTGCAAATTACCTAGTCACATCCACTTATTTTATTAGAATTAGCAAGGTTTTGTAATTATTTTTTTAATTCAGAAAATTCAGAGAAAACACTATATCCTCTTTATAATCTCTTTATTTTTACAAAAAACAAATGCTCAACTAAGTCTTCAATGTATTTCTCAATTTAACAAGCCATCCAAGATGTCATAAGCACATGCTATAAGACAGGTACTGCTTGGTTAAAGAGGGTCTGTGTGAATGAAGGAAAGATTAAAGAAAAAAATTATTGTCTCTCTTTTCCATATGCTCTGTGATACAATATGAACTCTGTTTCCAAAAATACAGAAAAATTATTCAGATAATTTATGCTAAGAATTGATAATAATGCTATATGTTCTCATTGAGAAACTAATTATTGTATATTATTTGTACAGGTTAGAGAGTTGCCATTTTTAAACTTACTCTTTCTATGGAGAACTACACAAGATTGTTGTTTAGTAAATATTCAAAAATTCATTAAATCGGTAATAATATTTACAGTGGTGTTTAGAACACACATATATGTACATACACATATAGGTATATCAATAATTTCTGTCTTATTTTAAGTTAAAAAAAATGAAACATCAAAGACATCCTTTTCCCCCCTAATATATAGCTTGAAACCTAGCAGAGTTAAGGAATATTATTTCTGTTGTGTTATGAGTAAATTTTTCTTAATTATCTGAATCTATAAATTTTATTTCATAATTGAGCTCAATCATATTCAGATTAATTTCTCAGGAGTTACCTTTCCTTATTTCCAAAAAATGTAATTGTTTCAGTCATTTTTCTTAAAACATATTCTACATATCCAATTAAAGTCTTCATCACCAATGTTCTATCCCCAAATTTTACCTAAAAACCAGGAAACAGATCTTCAAGAAATACTCACTTGTAGGAGCAATTTCTGTCTTCCCTCGTGAGAAACTATGGGATTAATTACAGGCAATTTATTATACATCTTCAGTCTTCTTAACACTGTAGTCTCCAAATGGGATGTAACAATGCTGAATGTAATTACTTTACTGAATTCAGGGGTATAAGATTGATTCTGTTGATGGATTGAATCTAATTTTTTTAGCTTTCACTATGATGTAGAAGAAGTTGTGTCAATTGATGCTGGTAGACTAGAATTCAAACTCTTCCCCTATTTCTGTAAAAATGAAATAAACATTATTAACAGTTTATAAAAAGGGTAGTTATATAATTAGACATACTTTGGCACCTTTGAGAGTGAAATGAATCTTTTAAATAAATTAGAGTTTAAAATAGGATTTGTAACTATCCTCTTGGGAAACAGGATGTAAGTCCAATTTAACCATAATGACTGGAGAAAAAGTGTGTTTTTCCTAGTCATGATATTGTCCCTAGCTAGTCTCCCAAATACTGGGCACTTGATCAATACAGGTTAAAACAAATAAATGGATTAATTAAGAAAATAATAATTATGATGTCTTTATAATAGTTATTATACCTGCAATACAAATTCTATTAATTGTGACATTTCAATGAATGATTTATGTGCCAATTACTTTAGGTTATTTTACCCTGGGGTATATTCTTACTGCACTGTTAGTATACACTTAGACTTTATTGAAATCAATATTATGTATCAAACTATACACTTACATAATAACCTCATACCTGGATGCAGGCAGTAGCTCACTAATAAAAATGGAGCAATGGTAAATTTGGTAGCTAACATTTAACAATAGTTTGGGTGATAAGGTAACTCGTAAGGATCTTTGCTTCCACTTCATTGTGTGGGTGAGATGAAGGAACCCAACACTTTGATAAAAGGTACAATAGCATGCAAATAATTAAAATCTAAATGGAATGCACAGTATTTTTGCCCCAGGTTCCAAATGAGGTCTCTGTTTATAAAATTCCAAAAAAGTGATGTTCAATAGTGAAACTTTGAGAATGCTTCTTTGAAAAATATTAAGTAAAATACAGAAAGAGCACCTGTTCCATAATTGGAAAACAGGTTTACACAATCATGTCAACCCACAGTTAGAAGAAGAGTAAAAGTTTATCCTTAAATTTTATAGCAAAATAAAGACAAGCAGAATAACTATGTATAACAAATGAATAGGACAATGGTAGTAAGCCTAATTAAAGAAAAAGTTCCAGCAAGATTCATTGTGCGAAAAATTAGTGAAAATGGAATCCAAATTTTGTCTTAGAACACCATGGCAATCCAAAGGCTGTGATGTTGAATTCTAGTAAGGTAAACACCACGGTCACGTAAGGAAAATTGAATGTTTATTTTCCTTGAAATATTTATTTGTCCAGTTTTGCTAGTCACTTACTTTCTCATCCCATTAACTTCCTCAACAGAAAAATTAGGGATATGAATACAGAAGCATGTCTAAAATTGCAGTCATGGTAGCCATGGACATGTAACATCATGTTGTTTTAAATCATGGTGCTTTGGAACCAAGTCCAGGAACATCTTGGAGACTGAAATTCACGGTGTCCTCACTGTCATTCTGAGAGACACTGGTGTAATAAACAGCGTGCTGAGCTTGTGTTCCGCACAGGACCAACCAGGCCTAGCACAGCTCTTCCCTCGAATCCGGTTTCCTAAGAATTGCTTTGTGCGGAAGTGTGGACAAGACAATTTTGAATTCACTTCCTTTAAGGGTTATGCTGCATTTCACAAGCACAAGGACCTGATTTACATGTTTGCCAGCATAAGGTTAAAAAAGTCTGTATAAATAATTATGGTTTTATTTCATAATAATTGTTCACAATTTTATTTCAAGCTGCCCCATTTCCTGAATTGTTTTGATGCTAGAAGACAGGTCAAAAAATTAGATGTTTCAGTTATAATTGATATCTAGGACCTCTCCAGTCAATTGAGCCCAGGATGATTATTAAAACCCCGTGATTTATCAAGTGCCCATTGTCATCCAGCTCTGCCAGCTGGAACAGCTTCTCCGGGCTCAGCCAGAGCTCCATAGAGTCTGACTTCTCTGACTATGTTGCTGACCTGTTCAGGATGAAGGTCAGGGTGGATTGGGTTAGATATCTTCTAGGACATCTGTCCACATCTCAGATGAAATAAGAGTCCTTATACATAAACCATTTATGTCTATATTTTTTTCCCTTTTTTTCTGCAGAATTCTATTGCTAAAGTACTTTGAAGTCAAGAGGCTTTACATGGGTAGAGAATTGAATATCTCACGGAAACCAGCCTCATGCTGTACAATTCTTTACATATGTGACAACTCCAGAAATTTTCTGTCCTATCCTTCTGATTCCTATTGGTACATCCTTCAATAGATATTTTTAAAAAGCCTTATACTCCCAAAATGTCTCTGAATGTAATGACTGACTTGCTGAAAGTTGTGCTGTTTCTTCTCACCATTCAGGAGCTGAAAGGAACTCGAGCCTGATTTTTTCCAGAACATTTGCCACATTTTGCCATCTCTCCCCAAGGCCCTCGTTCCAGTTTGTGCAACAATGAAAACCCTATCAGTGGAGTCACAGGAATACGGAGCAATTGTATGGCTTAGCCCGTTCACAATGCAATAAGAGCAACAGGACCCGGAGAAAGAAATCTCTAGATAATAAATGTAATATTTAAGGAAACCATACTAGATATCAAGAAAAATGCTTTTCTGAATATAGAAGGTATATTTATGCTTTACTTGTACTTTGAAAAAACCTTGAATTATTGGCTTTTTTACACTCTTAGAGATATGCTTTTCTTGATGCAGATCCACAACAAGCCAACTGAGAAGACCAGCCCGGATAGGTAATCTTCACTAGAGAAGAACAGCACTGACCAGGACCTGAACTTATTGTTGGTTAATACAGGGTTAATATTGACAGTTATCTTTTCTTGAAAATGGCCAAAAAAGTGTCATCTTTAAAATTATGATTTCATTTTCTTTAAAAACTTAAAACTGACCAAAAAATAAATTCATGTTCACTGTCTTCAAAACTAGAAAATCTTTTTATAATTTATTTTCTTTATTCACACAAAACATCTTTTTGAATTTTAGTGAATTTGTCAATATCTGATGAATGGTTAATAAAATTTGTTGTAAGGCAATCACAATGATTATGGTCTGTAGGTTTCGCTTGCTTCTTGGCTTTGCTTTGCTTTTCTGATTATAACTTTGAAAGTAACTCACTACTTCATATTTTATACTAACGATAATGTAATTGCTGATAAGAGAAAGAAAATGGAATTCTCTTGAGTAAAGTATATTAGAAGTCACTTTGCCCAGATGTCTTATGTGGTTGGTATATAATAAATTTTGCTAAATATTGATGAATTAAAGTGTATTCCATCATTTATGGTGGGATGATTGATTGTTTTTTGTACTATGCATTGAATTCAGGATCACTCAACCACTGAGTCACATTCCCAGCCCTATTTTGTATTTTATTGAGATATAGGGTCTCACTGAGTTGCTTAGCACCTTGCCATTGCTGAGGCTGGCTTTGAATTCGAGATCCTCCTGCCTCAGACTCCCGAGCTGCTGGGATTACAGGCATGTGCCATTGTGCCCAGCAAAAAACAAAAACAAAACAAAACAAAACAAAAGAAAAAAACAAATCAGACCTTTAAGCTGCTTTAAAGCAAAAAGATTATTTACTTATCTTGCTAATATGCATAGATTTCTATTTCTTAAGAGTCTAGAATTAGCCTGTATTCCCCCAAAAGAGAACCTGAAACAAAAACCTTGATTTCAGATAGAGGGTAAAGACTAGGAAGAAGAAACCAGAAAGACAGAAGCCACATTAGGATTGATTATGGAACTGATGTCTTGTTGGGAGACTGATGCTGGATTTGTTGGCCCTTCTGAGGAACTGTATGAAAACACATCAAAATTGTTTGTTGAGCAGTGGACACAGTATCTATCCATGGGACCCTATTTACATTAACTGTTGATGATCACTTTGCACATTTGTGAGGCTCAAGGGAGTGGAGTCCCCTTATGAACCATGATGTGACTTTAGAACAGCTTGTAGAAGAAATGTTGGCACAACCTTGAATTGTTTTAAGCACAAATGCATAAAGGCTTGTGCAGAAAAAAAAAAAAAATGAAGCACTCTCTCTGTGGTTGCAAACAAATTGAGACTGAAAAGATAGGAGACCCTGCCTAACAAAGGTTTAGGACAGTTCATTCTTTAAAAGGTTCAGATGTGATCTTGTTTTTCATTAAAACAAAAGCAATCGTAGCATACTCAAGGTGGTGGCAAGCTGTCAGCCCTACACCATTTTTAGTGCAAGAGGATAACAAGCTACAGGTGCCCCAGGGCAACCAGCCCTGAGGATGCTGCTCACTCTGACCCCTCACTCTCCATCATCCATCGCACATTTCCATTGTATTTACTAAAAGTTTTATTTAGTCCACAGAACATGGATGAAATCTCCCAGGGGACAATGAGCCCTAAGGTGCACTGTCTTTGTTGGAGTTTGTTTTCTGCAATTGCTGGCTCACATTTTTCCCTACACAAGAGAACCTCAAAATAACCCTAGTTAAAGTCTCCTTTTTTTTTTTTTTAACAACTTATTCATGTTACTCATAGTTAAAGGAAAGATCGCATAGACCAGAGTCATCACCCTTTCTTTTTTTATAAATGCAGTGAAATGAAAGTCAAAAGTGATCAGATATAAGGTGAAGTTTTAAGTTTTGTAGAAAATTTCCTTCAAGGAACAAAAACCCATAATGCTTCACAGCTAATATGTATCAGTACAGAAAGTGAAATTTGTGTAATTGAATTATAGGGGGTGGCTGAATACCATTGATTTCTGAACTCATCTCTTTGGGTAACACAGTACTACACATGAAGTACTACGTTTATATGTAAGTATATAACTATAATGTAGTATAATCATTTATGTGTATATACTACATTCTGAAGAACAGAATTCCTACTCTACAGGACGAGGTTCCCAAGCTGTACCTCTACTGAGGTTCTAGTATGTCTTTATATCATTCTGTTGATACAGAAAATTCCAGGCAATTTAACAAATTTGTGCAAAGTACATCCCATAGTCCTTCACTTGTGATTTCTTTGTTGCAATTTTGTGAAGAGCCTCATGACCTTGAACCACAGCAGTTCTCCAAAATTTCAGTTAGTATAGGCAGAGGTAATGAGCACAAAAGACACACATTTACTTTGTGAATAGAGAACAAGGAATTCATGGATGACTGAACTTTGGAGTTTTTAAAGTAAATGATCAAATATTCTTGCTCATGGATCTGTACCTTAGGAGGATTTTCCTTCACCATTACTCTTTTAGATCTACCCTGGATATGGTTGAAGTATGGCAGCAGTTAAGTGTCAGCTCACAGTAGCATGAAAATCTGATTTACCTGCAACTGGAGCTGAGGTTCTGTCTCACTAATCAGTTGCTCTGTGGGAACACCTTGAAGTCACAGGATGGGCACCAGTGTAGCACCAGATGGTATCACATAGTATGGTAGACCAGTCCACGGGCTCATGGAACTTACATGTATGCTCTTTACACCAAGAGTCCTCATTTATATTGGATGATGAATCCATGTGTTTGGTAAAAGCTGACTTGTAATAATGAGTTGCACTAGGATTTCAATTGATGCCACATTTTCAGAAATTCCATCTTTACTAGAGTCCAAGAGAATATGAGGAACTGCTTTTAAAATATCCTCTAATTCCCAGTTATGGGTGACATGGGCTTTCTTCACATCTTCAAAGTCTGCACTGTGGATTAACTATCTGTTGTTCTTAGTGATTAGAATCCAGGCAACATTCCTAAGCACAGTCAGTATCATGAAAATCATCCACCCAGCTGGCTTATGTGGCTAAGCCACCTGCAGGCCTGATAACCACAGAACATTCTACTGCATGGTTCTTGCTCAAAAATTGTAGACTTCTGCTTTACCTGAAATATACAAGCTAACAATTATCTCCGGGGAAGGTACATAGAGGTCCCACAATCTGAAAGGCTCCAGCAATGATGAGCTGCTGTTTCCGGATAGCAGGTTAAGTCCTTTTCAGTTTGAAGGGAAAGTTCCACCATTGCCACAAATGACACATCTCTGCACTTTCTGATGGGTTATCTTCACTCTTAGTGATCCATTTGCTCCTGACTTCCTGATGAACAAGATAATCAGAATGATGTCACCATTTGATTGACAGAAGCAATGAGAAATTCTGAAAAACATAAAAACTGATCAAGATCCCTATGTTCTATATTTTGATAAACAGCAGAGGATTCAACAGTCTTCTGATAAAGATTAGCAGTCCTGCTCCTGCGTTAAAGTAAACAGCCTTGAGTTTGTATTCTGATGGGATTGGGGAGTGGAGAAGAGACTCTGCTTGGGTTTTTTTTTTTTTGTTTTTTGTTTTTTCCTTTCTAGTGTATGTTCCTTTTATTGTTAGATTTGGGTAATTTCAATTGCTTTATTTTCAAATTCACTGTTTGAATTTTCTCCTTTTATTGAGTTATTATTTTTCTGTTTCTACTAAGTAAGCTTACCTCTATATTAAAAGCATCCTTTCAGTCATCAGTTGTATGGGTCCCTTTTGGGGGGATGTAAATCCCCATATATGGGAATAGTTTCCCAATTTCCCAATTGCTACTCCCCTGGTTGTGCTCACCCCTTCTCTCCTTGTCCTTTCTATTTACAGGACTTTTCCCTTTGGCTTCCCTGTGGAGGTTCTGCAGGGTCCGAGTCCTAGTTGACTCCTATTTTCATTCTGTGTGCTCATTTTATCTCACGCTCCTGGCTGTTTCCCTCATCTTTCCCAGGGTGACTCTCAATCTCTCAAGCTCAAGAATTTCATTCTTTTATTCTCAAAAATTGATCGGATATTTCCTTCTCATTGTTCTTTACCAATCAAGTCATAATTTTAGGTAGGAAGTGCCTTAGGTAGCAATGGACCCCGGTCCACATTCTCATGTCCAAGTACAACCTGTTCCTCTGCTCAGATTCCTTCAAGGATTTTCACTCGCCAAACTATAAAATTACAATATTAGTACAACTTTCACTTCTCTCATGACTTAGACTATTGTTATGAGTTTTCTCTTGGTCAAAAATATCTTGTCCAAAAAAGTTAAAAAAATCATCTTATGGATTCCTTGGTTGCTTTGGTTTTGGTTTCAGCTGGACCCTCTAGCTTGAGCTTTGCCCCTAGAGCGAGCCCTGATGTTTTCCATTGACAGATAGATAATGTTGCCTGGCCTCTCTCTTCCTTTATTTTGTGCTGTTTACCTTGCTTTCTATTCCGTTTCAACTCAATCCCTGCCCATCGCTTCATTCCTAATGTAATCATATTGTTATCCCACTGTCGTTTTGTGCACGTCCTGTTTGCAAATAAGTATACTTTATTGAATATATAATATTTTGCATTTCCCATAGTACATGCTTAACACACTTAACACATGCTGGATTTAGACTGTGTACAAATTTGTGTGATATACATCTATGTGTATTTCTGTGTATAGATTCATGCTCTATTTTACAAATATTATCATGAAGAGGCATGCTAACAGGTGAAAACAGGGAAATGAATTAAATTATTTTCTCTTACTCAGAGTAAGCTCTCGGAAGCCTGGTAGTGAACAATTTTATTTTGGATAAAGGGCATTTTGCAAGTGGATAAAAAATAAAAGGCCAAGATAAACTCAGTATTTTCGCACATGAAATAAATCCTGTGGTTGGCAGATGAAACTTTTTATTTAGCTCTGTCTGTGAATTGGGTTTATCAATGTAATTCACTGATTTCGTGTTCCTGTTCAACATGGGCTACCCGTTCTGTACTTTTGCATTTTGGTGATTTTGCATGCTGCTGCTCTCCTCAAGCACTCCTGGCAGGTCTGTTGCTAGAGGTCTCCAGTCACAGTGTACTTTAAGTGCTTGCCCTTTCTTTCCTGGTGGTGGCCTCCTTTCACCTCTCACACACACGTCTTACAGAAATGCACCTGGGACTTCACTCATATTTATTCCCATAAATCTTCAGCCCAACAGGCTAGTGAACTAGGAACTAGCCCTGTCCGGCTTTCAGGCTGGCTGCCGTCCAGTATGGCCAGCAAGTGCTGGGTCTTCTCGTGTTGTCTGTAAAATGCCATGATTCTTCTCATTTTCTGTTGTGGCGTTTCTCTTAGTTGAATTGCTACATGGGTTCCAGCAGATGTTTTGAGGGGTCCTAAACAAAAGCTTAAAAATAAGTAGATTGAAAATAGAAGGATGCTGTTTGAACAAAGTTATACTCCTAAGGAATTAAAATAATTTGGTGATAACTAAACAAATAAAGGATATTGAACTGTATTCTGTTACTTGAGAAGGTATTGTCTGAGTCTTCTCACATACACTAAAACTCTCTTCATGTGAAATTATATTTATTTTTGCTTTTATCTATGCTTCTGATCTGTATTGGATATAAATATCTATCCTTTTTTACATATTAAAATTCATTTATATTGAAATAAAATCAGTTGAGTCAAGTATTGTAAAATTCTTTATATAGTATAAAGTTTTTCAACATGCCAAAAATTTTCTTCTACACAGTCTACTCAATTTCTTTTTTAAATCTAATATATTATTGTTATTTGAAAGTAACAGCAATAAGTAGCTAATTATTGTGCATTGTATTCTGACTAGCATATTTTTAAAAACCCAATATATATTTTTATAGTTGTTCTCCATTTGTTGTCTTTTTTGTGTTTATCTTCATTTTTTTCTAACTTACTCAAATAATTATATTAATAAGTAGGCTGATATTCAATGATGCTAATAGGTTTATCTTTGGCTCATAAAATTTGGGAGCTTGAAGTTCATATAGTGCGAGGTGCCTGCAATAATCCATCCTCATTACCACAGGAGTAAGTGTAAACTTAAAGCTTTGCATAATCTCTTGAAGTAAAAAATTGTTTAGGGACAAGAGACTGAAATGCAAATTATCAAAGCATAAAAAACTTTGGTAATTACATAGCAATATAAGAAAATTTAAAAATGACTAAATTTTGAAAATAGTGATAGAGAAAGAAGGAAAAGACCTAAAAGACCTACTTATATCATTTTGACCTAAGTCCATGCTTACGAAGAAAAAGAGCAATGTAAGAATCTTGGAAATGCTGTTCATTCCTTTTGGATCACATGACATTTCTGACACTTGGGCAATATGAATGTTCAAGAATAAATTCTTGTGGGTTAAAAAAAAAAAACCTTTAAGCTGGATGTGGTGGCACATTCCTATAATCCCAGCAACTTGGGAGGCTGAGGCAGGAGGATCATGAGTTCAAAGCCAACAGCAAGATGCTAAGTAACTCAGTGAGACTCTGTCTCTAAATAAAATACAAATTCAAATAGAGCTGGAGATGCGTCTCAGTGATTGAGTGTCCCTGAGTTCAATCCCTGGTACCATCCTACTCCAAAGAAAACCTTTAAAAAGCATAGTATTATTTTTAATTTTATTTTATCTCTTTGAAAGTTAATGAAAATAATAACTCTTGTCTTTGCTTAAAAACAAGAATTTATATTAAAATACTGGCTTTCAATATTCCTATAGTATAAAAAGTTTCAGGTAAACTACCATATAGTTTATGGTTCTGTTTAACAATAAATAATATCATTGAATAAATACATATCTTATAATTTTAAAAATTAGGTAAACATTTTATTTCTATCAAGTCTATCAACTTATTTTATCAGTCATGAAATCTTAAGTAAACCATTTATTATGATTTAAATATTTATACTTTTAGCTAGTTGATATTGCAGATTTTAACTAACAAACAGCAGATCCAATTGTCTTAGCTCATTGGTGAATACAATTACAACTGTGCTATCCCACAACATTCTCATTTAAGTATTCACATGTAAACATTAGAGTATATTCATATATTAATATTTTTCTCCATAATGATTGAATGATCAAGAGAAAGAAAAAAGAGCAAAAGTATACTAGTTATTCAGTGTTTCATCACTGTGATTGAATTACTTGACAATAACAACTTAGAGGGAAAAAGTTTATCTCGGCTCACGGTTTCAGAGGCTTCAGTCCACGGTTGGCTGGCCCCATTGCTCTGGACCTTGGATAAGGCAGAACACTGTGGTGGAAGGTGATGGCAGAGGAAAGCTACTCAGCCAGGAAGCATAGAGAGAGTAAGCAGCAAGAGACAAAATAAAATTCCCAGGGGTATGCCCAGAATGACCTCTAGCATATCCGCCTGCCATGCCCTGCCTACCTACAGTTACTAACCAGCAATTCATTTGAATTATTAACCCATCAAATGGATAAATTCACTAATGAGGTTCCAGCTCTAATACATGAATCATTTCACCTCTGAACATTCCTGCAGTAACAGGATGTTGTGGGTGGACACTTCATGTTCAAACCTAAACAATCAACCAAAATACATCAGTTTATGAAATGTTATCAATACTAGTTACATAGAATTGCTAATGTATCTTTGTATGTGAATTTTCTCTTTTACAGCTGATCCAAAGTTTAGACTCTATTCTCTTTGAATATTTTTTGAACAGTCTTCTTCCTGGGTTCAGGTGCCACCGCCCATTCCACATTTGCATGAGGTTTCCATCACCTGCTTGAGTGTGGGAGCGATGAGGAAGAGTTACAGGTAGGATAGTGAAGGGAGCAGAAGGGGAGTGGGGGTAGGAAGGACAGCTGAGTGAAACAGACATTATTACCTTGTGTACACAGATGGCTGCATGACT
Organism: Sciurus vulgaris; assembly: GCF_902686455.1. Taxonomy (NCBI): domain Eukaryota; kingdom Metazoa; phylum Chordata; class Mammalia; order Rodentia; family Sciuridae; genus Sciurus; species Sciurus vulgaris. The sequence goes on from NC_136469.1 coordinate 11,370,467, forward strand.
GGAGGGAACATTTCTCAAGCTTATTTGACAACAGTTGCTGATACAATGACTTAAATAAATCCAAGAGTCTCAATGGGGAAACTGAGGAAATGGTAAAGACTCACCATGGACTGCAGACCTTTGTAGTTACTGAAACTGAGCTCAGAGCCGAGGGAAAACCTTGCTCAATGGGCATCACGGCAAGCTGTGATGTGAGTTCACCCTTACTGCGTCGCCTCATGCTGTGTGCTGGGACTTGCCCTCCTCCGAGTCCTTTGTCTCAGACTTGTTGCTGGACAGACTCACGTAGGGATACTTGGTTTGTTTATATTAGTAGGACGTATAGCTCACTGATAGGTTGATTCTACATGCTTTAACGAGTGTCTTAACCTGACTGGATAATGTGCCTATATATGTCTTGTATGAACAAGGGTAAAATCAAATCTGTGCCTTCTGAGCCTGGTCTCCGATGTCTGTGTTCTTTGGGTGACATCGTAGCCCTCACCCTCAGTGTGACCTCCGTTAGATGAAACTTCACATGACCTATGTGATCCTGCAATATGTACAACCAGAAAAATGAGAGATTACACTCCATTTATGTGCGATCCATCAAAATGTGTAAATGCATTCTACTGTCATGTACAACTAATTAGAACAAGTTAAAAAAAAAAAAAAAGAGTCACAGTGCACCTGGACTATGGAATTCACCTCTTCAAGACAGCTTCCTCAGCAGGGGACCTCTTCCCCCACCGGCTCTGCTACAGATCAGTGTTGGCCCAGGTTCCATAGTCATCACGCAGCAATTGGCATGCTTGTATTAAGGAAGAGTTAGTGGCTGGTTGGTCTGTTTGCACTTAAGTTAGAGAGAATACTTTGCTTATGACATTGTTTGGGGTTCCACTCTCTTTACAACAATGAAGGGAAAGTCTGTCAGTTTTATGTTGGGACTAATGACACATTAACTAACTCAGGCTGACTCCTTACTCCCTGGCAAGTGAGCAAGATCAAGGCCTCAAAGGCGGTTTCAAAAGTTAATGACAATAAATTGGGCCACCATGAGGGATTGGTTAACAACAGTTCTGCGAACATGATCAGCTCGTGCTTGCTATATAGTCCTATGGGACTCTCGCCTGCGTGAACCCCCCCACTTGCTGACCTTTAGGCTGATTGGTTCCCTCCTAGCCCCCACCCTACATAAAAGTTGTGTGACTGGTCTCCCTGACGCATCTGCTTGTCCTCCACCTGGAGGTCAGTCGGCCCTACCTATCCCGGTCTGGCCTTGTTGGGGAGTGTCCCCTTCCTTTGTCGTTGGTCGAGAAGAACAAGAGGGCTTAAGACCCCAACAGTTTTAAACTGATTTTGTATGTTAGTATAAAACATTTTAAAGATATCTACTTCATATGTCATTATCATCATTATTATTATTATTGTTGTTGTTGTTATTAAAAGGAGTCAGTCCAACTCCAGGCATTATAGTTTCTCGTATTTCTTACTGTTTATAGGATATAAGCTATTCTAATATAGAAAATTTTACCTTCTATAAGAAAGTCATTCCAGGTGACAGTGAGTGAAAAATAACCATTTCTGCTTTATGCCATGAGTACCAGTTTCCTAGTAGCAATCTCGCCAAAAACAGTCAGATGACCAATCTTGAACTTCCCAACCACTTTCCCTTGATCCCATCTTGTGATAATATTTATTGACAATCTTTGTTAGTTAAAATAATAGAACTCTTCCATGATCCATTTAAATGCCAAAACAAGATATGCCAAAATTATATCAAGTGGATAGTTGGACCAACAAAGAAGGTGGGAGAGCCAAGCTCAGAGGGAAGGGAAGGAGTCAATCAGTCCAAGCCACAGGTAAGATCTGTCAGTTGAGAGCAACCAGCAAGATCACGCCATGGAGCCCATCCAGTGAGAACTCCATTCCTACTTTTCTGAAAGCCAGATACCAACTCATCTTCCTGGGACTGCACCTTTCTGACACCTTGTTCTTGCTGTCACTGTTTCTCCAAGGTTCCTTAATTTGCTGTCACCATATCTTTTTGAGGAATGGCATGCCATTATTCCCATGTCTTTGCCAGATTCTCTCTTAGATTAGATTGGGACTGGTTGTTCCCATTAAGCAGAGCTTGCATCAGTGAGCCAGGGCTAGTTATTTCTTAGAATGGTGAACTTCCTGATGAGACAACACTCCCTGGCTCACATACCATGATTATATAATGGAGGTTACATAGCAAGGTATCAAAATACATTTATAGCTTCTCTATTCTACCCACCCTGCTACTCAACATCAGCACGGTCTTGTTTTACAAGCAACAAATGCTCCAATGGAACAGAGGTAGGCTATCTTCTTATATAATCATTTATATGACATAAATAACCACCCATTCCCTTTGTTAACATACTTTATTTATTCCTGACCCAATATATATGCAAAATTTACTTCCTACTTAAAACTACACCTCAATTTCAACTTAACAGCATCTCCCACAAAGTCTTCCCTGAGGCTCCCAATAAGTAGGACAATCTGGTACATCTGCCCACGGTGCTGGACTCCTTTGTAGTGGTTGTTCTATTTATTAATCAGGAACCTGGGCGAACACTCATTTTATATATATCTTACCTGCTATAACATAAGCATGATTCTGAGCTGATTTTATCCAAATATGCATTTCCAATGCTAAAGCAATGATTTGCACATAATAATAGTGTAGCATGTTTTTACTAAATGACAGGATAAAATACAGTGAAGTTGGGTATAGTAACAGGCTGAACTTGAACTGAAAATCTATTTCAAGTATTGGATAATTCTACCCAACAATTGCTATAGAACATTTACACTGGCAGAGTCCATTTTCTACTCCCAGAATTAGAAATATATTTAGAATGGTAGACTGAAAGATTCAGGGTCCTAAGTTGTGACAAAATAATAAAATTTTTGAAGATGTCACAAGGGACTTAGGAATCTAACCGTTAGAGGCTTATTTCTAATATTTTAAAAGTCACAGGGAATAAAATTCATTGAATATATCTTTTAGAAGAAAAACAATTTTTTATGAATTTGCATTTTAAGGATATGTCAGAATTGTCCTTTGTGAAAAATTTTGAGCAGAAAGCATTTTTCTTATTTCTGAGAAAAGCTGGAATAGAGCTAATGGCCAGAGTTTAGCTGTTTCCATATATCCTCCAGTCCTAAAGTGAATCATGCTGACTGGGGGAATATTGAAAATTAAATAAATAAAGCCTTTCAAGAAGCATCACAAACAATAAATCAGACGTCTTATCATTAAATGATCTGCAACACATTTTATTCTAAAGGAAAGGAAGATGTAAGACAGGATTTATTTCAGCATGTTTCTCTGGGTGAGTGGAATTGCAAATTCTAAATACTAACGTACTAAAATCCAATTGCAACCTCCTGAAATTATTTTATTCATAATTCTTGATGGCATTTTTTTCAGAATCATTATTTGTAATGTCAGTAGATTTCTTATTCTTCTTTTATGAAGTATTTAATTCCAATGAATATTGCCACAAGAAGGAAAATGGCCAAAAGAGAATAAACTTGCTTTTCTCTGTTGTGACCTCATTTACAATGCATTATGAGTCATCCCCATGAAATAATACCAGCTCAAATACTCGAGTGTGTATCACAAAATGTAAACTGTTGAGTGAAGTATTAGCATGCTTAAATTTCTATGGAAAACTTTTTTGAAACCACTGGCTACAGGATGTATAATATAAAAGAAATCGAACATGAACCATAATTGATCATGAATAGCTAGGACTGAAAATTTATTTACTTCTTCAGTGATACAATTCCATTCTACATTCAGCCATCATTTGATGTCAAATTCCTGCATATAAAGTACCTCTTTTAAAACATTAGAGTGAAAACTATATGTGTATATTTACATATTTATATAGATACAAACATTTTTAATGTAATAAAAATTAAAATTAATGATTATCTTTAAATTTAGTAAACTCTGAAAACTAATTCAGTTGTATAAAATTTTCAAGTTTAAAACAAAAACTCTTCAATTTGATCCAGTTAAATCTCACATCTAAATACTTGCACTTAAGCACATTTTGTTTAATATTCCTTGTTTCGTCAAAGATCAGTTGATGATCCATTACAATTTCTCTAAACTTTTCTTGTGATCGTACAAGCTCTTCGAAGTTTGCAAATTATGATATTTAAATAGCTCTTCATAAAAGCAGAGAATCACTTTCACCAATAAAACTTGACACAGCTCATGATACTGTTGCTGTACTGAAGTTGCGGCAACACAGATGTCATCTTACAAATAAATCATCCAATATTTCTAGTGCAATTTTAGTAGAACTTTTAAGCAATAGAGCTCATTATGCTGTTATTACCACCTAATTTCTTCAGACAAAAATTTTGTGAACATTTCTAGTCATTCAATGGTACAGTCATATTTGACTTTCGTGGGCTGTATGAAGTCCGTCCAGCTCCTCCGTTACGAAAAGTTTTGTCTGTCTTTTGTATGCCAGAGCTCTCCTTCTTTCTTAGGAATATTTCTCTCCCTTTCTTCCCTTCCTCTCCCTTCTCCCTGGTTCCCTCCTTCCCTTCTTCATTGTTCCTCATTTTTTTTTTCTCTTTTCTGCATTTTCTTTCCATTGTCCAGACACTTAAATAAGCTGCATTCAGTCCCTCCCTGGAAACTGGATCCACTCCATCAGTTTAAGTATGTTCTCACTTGAGCTTTAACCAAACCCCTCAACCATGGTGATATAATTACTTCTTAGTCTCTCCTTCAATGTTAAAATTTTGGAAGGATGTCTTCATTTCCTCAATGTCTATTGCCCCCCTGTACCATTCAGGGCTGCCTGTCACCCAAACCTTTCCATTAAACAAGTTCTCATTATAGTTACAACAGCTTCCCAAAGATTCCACAGGTGTCTCTTCAGTGCGCACCTTACTTGACTCCTGAGTGCTGGTGAGACCATGCCTTATCTTAAATGACTTCTTGGCTTCCTAAACACGTTTTCCTGGCTTTCCTTCATCTCTCCGCTTCGTCTGTATTAGCAGGGTCATGTGAACATGTTTCCTTGGCTGGCATTTGTAGTTACTAGGATTTGATGCTCAGTCATAGACTCCTTTCTCCTGTTTTATTCTGTCTCCATGTTCATGGATTTAACTGATCACAAGGTTAAAAGTTTGTATTTTCATTAAAATCATCTAGGGCTTCCAGACCCAATTATTAAAATGCATACGCTTCAAAAAATGCAAGTTCAGTCTTCATGACTTGATGAATGCTTGCATTATCTATACACTTAAATAAGCTAACATCTCAAAAGTCATCTTTGACAAGCCTTCTCTTAAATGTACAGATCCAATCCTCAATTTATTCACATTCTTTTTCCCTAATATTTGTCTCCTGAGGAGAGTTAGTGTTGGTCACCCCACATCTGTTATGATAGTTGCTCAATTAAAATACAATATTTCCTACAGCTGAAATGCTCTTTCATTTAAACAGAAATGCAGCCTTTATACCAAAGTAAAAATTGTCATTCCGCCAGTTTGTTGAAAATGTGCCAACAAATAAATAAAGTTATGTTAAATTTATTTGAAATATTTTATTGATGTCTGTTTCTATCATTAGCATAGAACTCATTGAAAACAGGGACTCAATAATTTTTTACTTATTTTATTGTCTCAAACTTAAGGTACTAAGAAATATTGTTGAAAAAATGCAGAAGCCATCACATTTTATTCTCCCTCTAAATAAAACTAAAATTTTTGTTTCCAATTGTTTTGTAAATGTAGTGTAACAATGACTTTTTGTTAAGAGAGTAATACTTTTATTATTTCTTGTTTTATCATAGCAAATGAAACAATAGCCAGTAATATATTATTCCTAAATCATATAATCCACATACATAGAGTCATAAGTCATTATGGAGAAGCAATTAATTTAAGCTATTTGCCAGTCATATATTTTAAAAAAAAAAACTTCTCCCGTCCTTTCCTCTACTTACTTTGGCAAATGTTTTTCCCATACAAATGAAGATTATGGAAAGTATTTTCTCAATTTTACTGCAAGAACTTCTACATTTTTCTTTCTTCCTACTTCTTTCCTTTCTTCCTTCCTTTCTTTTTTGTAAGCAAAGATTGAATTCAAGGGCCTTAGCCACTGAGCCACATTCCCAGCCCCATATATATATATATATATATATATTTTTTTTTTTTTTTTAATTTTTTTTAATTTAGAGACAGGATCTTGCTGAGTTGTGTAGGGCCTTGGTAACTTGCCAAGCCTGACTTTGAACTCACAAACCTCCTGCCTCAGCCCCCCAAGTCATGGGGATTGCAGGCACGTGCTACTGAGGTCTGCCGTTTTCTGTTTCCTAAGTTGTGTTAGAGCATTTTCCTAATCACTGCTCCTATTTTGCAAAATTTTTACTTATCAGTTGGCATGATCTAAGGTGTCTACAAATATTAACATCAAGAAAAATATTCTATGATTATGCTGTGGACATGAGATAAGCACAATAAAAGCCTTTCACAGCTGGCATAGCAAATCTAACACAGGGCGATATATTTGAGTGCTTCAAACTTAATCTCTAATACTAATGAAAACCTAGTCTTCAATGAAAACTGTAGTAAGTTTCAAGGACTGTGATAATATTTTAAGTTTAATCCCCATGACACTATTTTAAAGTAGTTTTGTAATATTAAACCTGGAGAAGGTGGTATTGAAGACATTACATAATTTGTGAAAAATCATTAAAACAATGGTAGTAAAATATTTAAATGCACCTTTATTAACTTTGCCTTCTAGGTCTTGAAAATAAGTGATACATTCCCTAAATTATGATCATTGATAGAAATTTTCAATTTACAAGTTCCATGAATTCCTTTATCACCCAGTTGGACTTAAATTTAAATGACCATTGTTGTAACCATGATGATAATTTACGTGTAGTTTTTTTTCGAAATGCTATATGTAAATAATCTTTTAGGAAACAAGTTAAATTTGATTGTCTATTAATACGTCATGTCCTAAAAATTCAGAGAAACTCAAACATGGTTACATTATAGAAAGCATGGAGAGCAGAGTAGAGGGTATTTGGAATGCTTTGGGTAGTTATCCACAGAATTGAACAAAATCTTATAAATCTTTAGCTGTAAGCACAGAATACTTGAAGTCATAGTCCTTGATAACACCAAAACAAATTTTTGCAGGATTTATTTGACAGTAGCTGGACTTAGAAGAAATATATTAACGTGCAAAGAATGTCTTCAGATAGGGTGAGAAGAGAAGTCAGGGAGGAAAAACAGACATTTGTAATATACTGTGCAAAATCACCAAAGCAATAGCTTTGGAAGTTTTACATTTGCAGAAAATCTTGTGGGTCTGAATTCAATCTAAAGCTGTCAAAAATATTGATGAAAAAATGTGTCTTTATATTTAAAAAGAAACATCAATTGAGGGACCTGCTCCTAAACCCATTTCTTTCCATCGGAAGGTAAATCTATCCTCAAGTTGGACTGTTTAGGCATGAAGATTTAATTAAAGCACTGATGATGCCAACAAAATTACTCTTTCACTGAGGCAGTGAAATAACTATTGACAAATAGCAAGTGCACTGAGGACTGTAATCATGTTTCTGTGAATTGCTGTTATACCTATTTTCAATAAATAATTAGTTTCAATAAGCCTCATTTCTTTCAACACTGGAATGGTCAATATTCAAAGTACAGTATGTTTTTAAAACAGGGTTTGAATATGTGTCAAATTTCTGAATCAATTCTGCTGTGTCGCTTTACTGATTTACTCTGGTTCAGTTACCCAAGTTGCGACTAAATTAGTTATACTTTCAATTATGTTTATGAAATGGGATCAGAAAATATCATTTTCTTGTTCCCAGTCAACTTATGTCAGAAGCAGAAGCCCAGATCAGCAGTATACATGTAACACATATACTGATTTTGGCAAATCTGACCAACTTTTTCCAGAACTACTTTTTCTATAACAGAGTCTTGATTGACTATAAAGATCTATTTCATCTTTAGCTTTCAATAAATAATATCAGATCGGTCTCAATTTTTATTTCCTTGTTTTGTATTGTTAAAGGTTCTTAAAGCCTTAAAGAATTCCCTTATTGTCTCAAAGTGCATATTATTATTAAGATTAAATATAACTTATAGAAATATGTTAAGCCATATTTTTATCCAGAGAACTCATATAGTATTTTGGGATATAGTACAATAAATGAAGAGAAGTGCTCCATTATATTATGTATGAACATTTAAGACTAGAAGTATTTCTAAGAATTGGTATAATAGTGTGCTTGCTCTTATCTCTCCTTATAACAGTGCTTTATTGAATATGACTGTTTCAAAAGTATCAGGGAGGAATGATTTCAACCTTTTTTTCAATAATGAACAATTGTGCATTGACAGCATTTGGAATAAAAATCAGCTGAGAGACATTCATAATTATTAGAGGGAGGTGTTAAAGGAAACACACTCCTTTCTTCTATTAAATATGTTTAATATAATAGATAATTCCACAACAACAAAACAAATACTCACATTTTTCTAGGAAAGAACTGCTGTTTCTTTAGACTGGATTTAGGCAAGGAGACCAGAGCTACAAGGTATTTGTAACTCATGTGAGGAAACATCACAACAAAGGAGATGCCTTCCAAGAAATAAATCATAACTTTAAAATAAAAATTAGAAGCTCAGAAGAATATACAAATGCAAAACTAAAAATCATTGCATTTACCAGTCAATTATAATTGTGCATAGGTTTAAAAATTACAATCCCAACACACTACAATATTGAAACAAGTTGAGGAGAGAAACCCAACAAAGGAAAGCTCTTACGTTAAGAGAGGTTTTCAGAGAAAAAATGAGCAAATAAAAACTCTTCTCAGTTAGAGCAAACAGGGTTTTCTCTTTGTGAAGTGAATTGCCATTTTTGGAGAAATGTTTAATTCAAAGAGATAATTTATAGTGTGGTTCCTGACTCTCAGCATCAATGTGCAAAGAATGTTAAAAGTAATTTTGTAAAGTACTTGCTGTGAACCCAGCTCAGTATTACATAGACTGTTTACATCCCTGGGGCAGCTCCTACTGCCAGTCTTCATTCTTCTTGATAATTCTTAGAAATGCTCAAGGAAAGTGGTTCTTGATCAAGTTCAGCGAAGAATGTATCTTCAACTTCTTAGTTGAATCTACTTTAAAAATGAGAGGCTTTAGAACATCAATTTTAGACCTAGGAAGGAGAGTAAAGAATTTGTTAATTCCCTTCTTTAATCTACTATGACTTCATATTTGTGAAAATTTGGGATGTTACGAGATCATAGTTAACATCAATTGCTGAGCCTCTCTATTCAATTTAAAGACATAACCAACACTAAATGTAAATTCAATTGGTCTAATAGGTTATCTTGTTTTTTTTCAAAGCAATAATAAGTGTATTTTCACAATAATCCTATATTGTTGTATTAAACAAAAGTGATGCGTGTTATTATACTATACCCTACATCTTTGGAGTTTCTCTAAATCTGTTTTTCAAAGTTTACTTAAAATTATGTAGAAATATAAAGTTAGCTTTTAAGAATTAACTCAGACAAAATATTAATGTTATAGAATGTTATCTGTTCAAATGTAAGTATTGGAAAAATTCACCACATATAATTTGAATAAAATTTTAATGACTCTAGGCCTATTCAATGTCAATGCAATCCCTGCATAATAAAATATCCACAGACTCCATTATGTATCCTCTTTTTATATAACGCAATAAATAAATTGCTATTTTTTCCTTATGAAAATGTTTAGAACTTTTGGCAACATAGTGTCCATTTAAAATCTAAGATATTAGCAGAAAGTTTAATGAATTTGCAACATAATGGATTAATGACTGGCAAGATATAGTAAGTCACTAAATATTTTAAAAAACACACAAATCATTTTTTTTGTGGTATAGGTTTTAGATTAGTAGCTGTTGCCATTTGTATATTTGTTGTGGCATTAGAGTATTACTCATATCAATATTTTAAAAAGACAATAATTATGTTTATATTAATTCTTACATAAACCTTGCATTACAATTTTAGAAGCATGCTGAACATGTGGCTGAATCCTGTTATACAATTACTTTGGGGAAGATGGGGAAGAAAATGAAAACCATCATGTTCATATGTATATGCACACCAACATGAAACGGAAGTACCAAGTAATCCATATTTCTGGTCTTCACTTATTCATGAGGCAATTCCTTGTCATCCTTCATGATTTTCTCTGAAAATCTCCCCACCCACCCTACCTCATTATTCTTGCTCTCGTTAGCTAAACACTAGCCACTCTGGGCCTTACTACCATTTATATGTCACTAACCTAGTTATTTCTGTAGGGTTTTTGCTTTCTATCTATCACGTTGTGTAATCATTATGGGATACAGTAAGAATGTAAGCAGGAATCATTGCTGCTATGGAAATCTAAATAAGAATGTAAACACATTGAACTAACTGATAGTGGGAGTAACTTGGAAGCAGTCTGACTTCAAGGTCCCCTGGAAATTCATGCTAGGGCATATAGACTACCATGCCAAAACTAGATTCCACCTAGCCTTCACACACACAGGAAGGTGGCTGTCACCTATCCACAAACTATTTCAAGTTTTTTATTATGATAAATTGTCTTTAAAATAATACATGAATATCAGCACACAAGAGACATTAAATGGTTATAATATGCTACAGGTTAAATAATTTTTCAACGATTAATGATTCTATAATAAACTAATAAGAAAATGTTCACTTAAGGAATTTAACATTTAATTGTTAATATGAGAAAAAGATTCAGTTCTTATCTTCATTCTATCTTTATACTATACAAATTTTGTGATCAAAAAATTGACCCTGATTTCAGTAGTTTTAGAAAAAGATGGATTTCTTAAATTACAGCAAAAATTTTTTAAATGAACTGCATTGAACAAGTTCATTCTCTCTCTTTCTTTCTTTAATATAGGTACACACACACACACACACACACGCACACACACACACACACACACACACATATATATATATATATATATATATATATTTATTTATTTTTTGGTATCAGGGGATTGAACCAGGGGCACTTAAGCATTGAGCCACACCCCTGTTCTTTTTAGTTTTTATTTCAAGACAGGGTCTTACTAAGTTACTTAGAGCCTTGCTAAGTTGTTGAGGCTAGCTTTGAACTTATGATCCTCCGGCCTCAGATTCTGGAGCTACTGGATTACAGGTGTGCACCATTGAGCCTGTCTGTATTTCTTGACCTGGATATTGTGTATATTGAAAATAAACTAGCCTGTCTAAACCCTATTTGCTACATTTTAGTCTGGCTGGTTTATAATCTGACTGCTTATACCAGATAATAGTTAAGTTTTCTAACTTAAATGTCTGGTCTATATTTTTGGAACTATGAGCAAGTGAACAGAGTTGAGTTTTTAAAAATCTACTTTAACAACTTACTGGAAGAAAATGAAAGAATATTCCTGCGAAGTTATTCAAAGACTGGATCAATTTTTAGAACATAAATGACATGTTTGAAAGTACAATTAACATAGCATTCTGCATTAATGTGTCCTTTAGAAATTAATTTATAAGTATTTAAATAAGGAATAGGTTTTCCTCCTTTTTGTCTATTTTATTGTGATGCTTTTCCTGAACAAGAAATTGATTTGCATGGTAAAGGACTACTTCAACCTCCACAGAGTGTTCACTTCATGCTGTTCTGTGTGAGTTGTCTATCATTTATGCTGGTTGTTCTCTAAGAAGGGCTCAGTTTTATTTCAGTTAGAATGAAGAAACGAAGAGGGAAAACAGAAACACATATTAGGCGTCAGTAAAATGTCGTCAAAACAGGTAATATTTATACATAAAGCCAAACGTGTAGGAAGCCTTCAAACTTTAAATCATCACTTGGTTACACATGGGATAGAATATAGTTTATACTTTCCCATTTCTACTTTATAAAATATTATCTCATAAGTTTGAAAAGTTTTATAGTTGTGCCTTCCATGTTCAAATTCCTGATCCATCAGATCTTTGCTTACACTGGCAGGCAGGAATGCAGTTTCATTTTTTGACATATGGATAGCCAATTATCTCAAGATATGACATTGTAAAGATTTTTCTTTCTGTAATGACTGACAATACCATTTCTGTCACGAGTCAAGTTTCTTTACAGTGATATTTGCTTTTCTGACTTTCCGCTTAATCAAGGAATCATGAGACAATCCTAACACATTCATAATATAAAGATATATTGTGCTAATCTGCTTGGGCTGTGATAACAAATAGGACAACCTAAGTCACAGTTGTAAAGGCTGGGAAGTACCAGGCCACATAACCTGACTGAGTTCCTGGGGTGGGCCTTCTCCTGGGGTGTACATGGACATGCTCTTGCTAGACCTTCTCTTCATCTCCACATATGAGGTCACAGTAAAGTGATGGTGTTTGGAGATGAGACTCTAAGGAGTTGATTAGGTCATGCTGAGTCATGATGGGATTAGACACCCATTTTATCTTTCTAAATAAGAATATGATATACATTAAAATTCTTTTTTGTTTTCTTCAAAGACTTTCAAAAAAGTTTTCCAATAAGGATGTGCAAACATATTTCTAGATCTATATTTTAGGTTTGATATGATTTTAAATATAAAGTAACATTTGTATTCTATTAATTAATACACTTTATTACAGTTCTTACTACTGATGGTATGTAGAAATGTACTCCGTATGTTAATTTTACATGGAGCAAACATTTGAAACTTCATAGTTTCTTGTAATTACATCCAAAATTTCATATGAGTTTTCTCCTTAAGAGTTAGTACTACCTGTTTTATTTTCCTCTTTTCTGAAACTTTTTATTTTAATGCAATGTTATTTCTATTCTCTTCATCTTTTTATGTTAACTACACTTTTCTTCCAGTGATGAGTAAGAGTGATAAAAGTGTGTAGTATAAATCTCCTGGATACATAAAAAACTCAAAAAATTTTACACCAAATAACATAATCAATAAATGGGTTAAGGAACTGAACAGACACTTCACAAAAGAAGAGATACAATTGATCAACAAACATATGAAAAAGTGTTCATCATCTCTTCCAGTTAGAGAAATGAAAATCAAAACTACTCTAAGATTTCATCTTACTCTAATCAGAATGGCAATTATCAAGAATTCAAGCAATAATAAGTGTTGGCAAGGATGTGGGGTTAAAGGTACATTCATACATTGCTAGTGGGACTGCAAATTGGTGCAACCACTATGGAAAGCAATAGGGAGATTCATATATCAAATCAGGAAGAATCTCTTTCATTCCTAGCTATTTGCTTCTAAAATTTTTAATTACAGAATGCTGAATTCTAACATATATTTTCCTCATCTATTAGAATAATATTACTGTCTTCCATCAATTCTTAAACCTATTAAAATATCTCAATTTATTTTCTTTCTCATGTTAAACTAACATAGTATTCCCACAATAAATGTTTCGTTCCTGAGATTCTTTTAGATTCATTAGATTAAATTATCTGAAATTTTTTCAGTTCACTTTTGTGTGAGGTCACTTGTCATTTCAGGCAGCACCTTTGTAGGTTTTAGTATATATAACAGGCTAATCCAAAAAAAAAAAAAAAATTGTTGGTGACTGTTTCCTGCTTTCTTTATTGGGAGTTGGAATGCAGTCATGCCTCATTCAACTACAGAGATAGGCTCTGAGAAAGGTATCATCAGACAATTTCGTCATTGTGCAAGCACCAGAGAGGGAATGTCTACAAATGTAGCTGGAAGAGCTCATTGCACACCTCAGATACATGTTATATACTGTAAGAGTAAATCAAGCAGGGAGACAGAACATGATGCAATCCAGAGGCAGCAAAATGGGCTGTAGGACACTGCTGTGTTACCACAACAGGATGCGCTATTTCAACGCAAGCTATTGTTTTTAAGTATGTAGAAGGAGTGCACCAGAAAATAGTAGTAAAACCCATGTCGTAAACACGTAAGACACAGTTACACAGTCACTGATGACCATTGTCAAGTGTTATTTGCTGCACATATTGTACGCTATTCTTTGACAGGACTAGCAGTTCATTAGGTTCCCACGCGAGTCATGACCACTTACACGTGACTAATTCATTGTGCACATTAGGAAGCTGGGCAATAGGAACTTCAGTTCTATTGTAATCTGATGGCAGCACTGTCTGATGTGTGGTCTGTTGTCCACGGAAACAGCATCCTTCATCACACGCCTTACTTGAACAGGTCATTACTTGTTCCCAAGCACAAGTGCTTGTTGGCAAGAGTATCTGGGATCTGTGATTTTTATTTTTATTTTTAAATTTGTTCCCAGTTTTTCTTATTTTATTTTATTTTTTTAAATTTTCAGACTGGGTCTCCCTAAGTTGCTTAGGGCCTTGCTAAATTGTTGAGGCTGGCCTTGAACTTGGGATCCTTCTGCTGGGATAACACAAGCGCATCACGATGCCGGGCTTAGAGTGCCAACCTTTAGAAATTTCTTAGTACTAGCTTTTTGCTTAAATATCTTAGTACTAGCTTTTTTCTTTTGTTGAATTTCTTTTTTTGTACTCCAATGTATATTCTCAGTTGTCATTTTCATATGGTAATCTTGACTGTTAAATGCAGCTTATTAAGATTATCTATGTCTCAATTATTTCTATCTTCTTTAATCACAGGTATGTAGGCTCCTTCTTTTAATATGCCAGAGTTTCCCACGTGGGCAGCTGGGTAGATGGAGGATGAGAGATTAGATAGAGAGATGATACAAGTATAATCACTTTGCATATTATGCCTCATATTTAAATAGTACATGCTTTCCTGGAAATTTTAATGTTTTATTCTATGCAATAAATCCTCATTTCCATAATCTGTTCCAGAAGTTTCTATGCCAACTCTGTTTTAGTTAGTATTAAACAATTACATCTTTGTTTATTTTCCTTCCCATTTTCCTGTTTGCTATATTAAGATACATATTTGAAACAGTATACAGGTAAATATTTTTAGAAGGATTCATGTTAATAAAATTTGTGTTTCTTAATTCAATTGCTTTCTCATTTATGTAATTATTTATGTAATTTATGTAATTATTCATTTATATAAATTTATTTTTAATAGTATATTTTTGTTCATTTTTCCCAACTTTTAATTTTTCATTCTCTGCATTTGTGTTCAGGTTTCTATTTTCACTTTCTCTATTCAATCAGAATTATACATTATATTCATCTTTGGCTTTTCAAAAACAATTTAGCATCATCCATTCAAGTCAATAGGTATCATTACAGATTCCTCAAATAGTATATAGGATACTTTGTATTTGCTCAAACTCTTCCCAAAATTTTTCAAGTCACTGCCCATTATTCCAGTTTTGCATCTTACGTCCCACAAGAAATATTTTTTGTCAGTCTGCGATTTGGGTTATTTGCATGCATAAAACATTCTTTGCTTTTTATTTCTTCTTGAATCGTAACTGCTTTCCTAGCACTCTTCTCATTCTTGTAGATGTATGTCATATCAAATTTCCTATGATAGGGATCTATTGTGGCAGTCTCATTTAATTTTGTAAACTTTTTTTTTCACTTTATGTGTCTACCTTCAATGGGATTTGCAAATCTTTTTTTCTCAGTGATTTCTGATATTATTCCATAGTTTTCAGTGCCGCTGTCACTGTGAGAAGTCACCTGTGATTCTATTGCAGTACTCTGGGGGCAATGATTTTCTTTCTCCCGGTATCGGGAGACTATAGGATTTGGTGGACAACAGATCTTCTGCCATGTGCCCCCAAGCAGGTATCTTGTATTCATCTCACCTGGGATTCCCTGCGCTTCTATGAATTCCTTCCTTTCACCAAATTTGTGATTTTGGGCTAAGCAACTTTTTGTTTATTTGCGTTCATGCTACCTCCTCTTCTCTCAAGTTCTGGTTAAATGCATTTTACATTTTCTCACTTTACACTCTGTGTATCTTAATCACAATTTGATATTATTTTTCATTGCTTTACATTTTAAGTTGCAGGATCATGGATAATTGGTATATATTCAGGAGAGATGCTTATCTCTCCTAACACATCTAGTTAGTTTTTATCTGTTACTCAGTTCCAAGTTGTATATGTTCCATTAGATTATTTTTCTAGTCAGTATAACCACCTTTACAGGATTGCTTTTATCTTATTTTTCATTTCTCATCATCATTAACTGAACTTAATTTTATGAAGTGGCATTTTGCTGTTTTCATGTTTTCTGTGTTAGCTGACATTCATGATATTGATTGTTAATTGTGATACTTTTTAGAGTGCACTTATTATCTTGGAAATATATTCGTAGATATTTTTGAGAATGGCTTTCATGTAATGAAAAATGAACTCAGCAAATTCCCAAAGATAAGAACCAGCTTCACCACTTCTCTTTCTTTCTATTTGTAGTTGACACAGGGTTCTTTTTCAATTAGCATTTGATTTTATCAAAAGTTCAGAACATAAATGTATTACAAGATACATATCATAATACATTAGAAAAAGTTTTAGTTGTTCTGAATGGAATCAAACCCCATTCACACAAAAACAAATTATTCACTATTTATTTATTTACTTACTTATTTTTTTGTGGTGCTGGGGATTGAACCCAGGACCTTGTGCTTGAGAAGCAAGCACCCTATCAACTGAGCTATCTCCCCAGCCCATTCATTTTATTTTTTAACAGAATTTTTAAAAATCCATCCCCTAAAAGGAAAGGCTTTTATTCCCTCCAGTTGATCATAAAAGACACATGTCTATTACTTTTATATTTTTAGTTATTAATCAATCTTTACATTGTAGGGAACCTTAATCATAATTCAGTTTTCATTTAGAAAACCTTACCTGGACTACGTTTTGAATAAATAAAATGTTCCATTTTTGAAGTCATAGCAAGTTTGTTGCTGTGGTTTGAATTATAGAATTTCATCTTTTTCTGACAAGTTTTTATCTGGTCCAGATGGTGGAGTTGCTTGACTTGCCCAGTGTCTAGCAGAGTTATGTGTGAACCATTTGAAATTCAATCAGTAGAGGGGGGAAGTGATGGCTGTTGAGCAGAGGAAAGCGTTTTGGTAATTCATAAAGAACTTTATTTTGATGGCCATGAAAAATACAAGCCATGGTATATTGTGATAAACCTGACACTTTTGGCATTAAATTAAAATGAATTTTCCACTCAAAAAATCAATGATATGCTTCTCCTTTCCTTTTATTAAGGAAATAATCCCCCATTTTTTTGGCTTAGAGTCTGTAGACTAATTACATGCATGATGTTTTGGCTTCATTTCTGTGCATTTTAATTGGCCTATTACACATTTTCCACAAAATATAAAGATAGTAGATAAGGAAACATTAGGCACAGAGGAAATATTACTTTCATGGTTCAGATCCACTTTCATAGGCATATATTATACTTTGAGAAAATGGAAGCACAGAGTTGCTATGGCAGTTTGTTTAAAATATATTATTTTAAAAGTCTTTTCATAATTGCCTAAAGCTATTAATATAACAATATCTACAAACTTTGATTATTAATAAGGAAGACAAGCATAACTTGGAGATATTCACAACACTACCCAATTTTATATTTGTATAGATACAGAGTGACTTCAAGAATTTAATATATTTGTGCATATTTTATATAATTTTAAAATAAAAAAAGGAAAAGAAAGCAAAAATATTTAAGAAATAAATGTCAAAATCTAGTACAATATTCTAATTCAGAATGGAGAAGAAGTGGTGTCAGTAGGTCAAAGGGGATGTCTGACCTCACCCTTATGGTTAGGGAGAGAGGTTAGACTAGAAAGTAAATTTCCACCTTGAATTTGGTTTACTGGTAGGATTTCACCCTTGTGTATGCTAGTTCATAGAATATGTCTATAACATTATTCAAATGTCTTTTCAAGGCAAATATATTAGGAAATTGCTACCACAAGGAAGAGGAGAAGTAGCCTCTGTCAGGGTTTAGCTAGAAAAATAAATAGCATAATCAAATAAGTATCATTTTTTTTCTTTTCTTGCGTTTTGTTAGAAGTGATTATACAGGACAGTAAAATGCATTTTGACACATTGTACACAAATTGAGCATAACTTCTCATTCCTCTGACTATACATGGTGTCGAGTCACACCAGTAGTGTAATCATACATGTATACAGATAGGGTGATAATGTTCATCTCAGTCTACCATTCTTCCCACTCCCAAATCCCCTCCCCTCCCCTCACTCTTCTCTGCTCTATCCAAAGTTCCTTCATTCCTCCCCACCCTCTCCCCCATTATGGATCAGCATCCACTTATCAGAGAAAACATTTGGCCTTTGTTGTTTTAGGATTGACTTATTTCACTTAGCATGATATTCTCTAGTTCCATTCATCAAATAAGGGTAATTAACTTAATAAAATACTAGAAATCAAGAGGATCTTAATATAACCAGGCTTCTACTTTTTAAAATTCTGAACTAAATTTTAATATATTTAAGGTTTTACTTTCTCTTCCAGTAAGAGTGTAAGAGAAAGCTGTGTCCAGTGGTGTAGGCCTATGATCCCAGCTATTTGAGAGGCTGAGGCAGGAGGATCACAAGTTCCAAGACAGCCTCAGTCCCTCAGAGAGGCCCTAAGTATTTTAGCAAGACCCATTCACAAACTAAAAAGCAAAAAACAAAAAACAAACAAAAGAAAAGGGATGGGAGTCTATCTGAGTGATAAAGCACTCTGGGTTGTTTCTCAGTACCCCTCCCCAAAAAACCAAAACAGAGGAAAAGAAGAAGTGTAAGAGCAGGAAGCAGGAGTGAAGAGCTGTCTGGAAGATTTCTGTTGCCCTTCTACAGATGTAGGAAATGGCCAGCTGTAGTTGGGGAAGACTGGGGGAAAGAAATCCTCCCAGTTGCTCCCCTTAGGTCCTTTTATCTTCTCTTGGAGTTTTTGTTGGCTAAACACATTAAGTGCCAGAGGGCAAGAAAGCCTGAGGCAGGGAAGAGAATGGAAAGTCAATCTGGAGGATTAAATCAGTTTCCAGCCCAGATTCTCTTCCTTCAGGCTGTCCGAGCACTGAGCCAGTCAGAGGGCTGGGCCAGGATGCAGGGCTGGTTTTCAGCCAGGAGCCTTCCTCTTGGCCTGGTGTTCTTAAATAGAGCATATGCATCTGTTTCATCACTTACTTACATTGTGAAGTTCAGCAAATTACTCCTGTATGAAAAATAAACGTAAAGACAATATTTTTCCTCACAGGTGTTTTATGAAGACTAAAGGTAATAAACTATTTGAATGAATATTACAAATTTAAATAAATATGCAAATATGGAACAATATTCATTAGTGAAAGAAGAGAACCTTTTTTAAATTTTTATATCAAGGCTCAGAGATTGACTAATGTCTCTTTAATATGAATTTTCATTAAGAATTTTATTGCTCATTTTTATTCAGATATTCTCACTCTCCACCAAATCTACCATGTTGACACTCAGGGGTCTGAAGTTAACCCCAGGTTGCTCTTCTTGAAAATGTTTTAATATTCTTTCATATATTTCAAAAACACCTACCTGTCTTTTTCATTTTTTCATCCAGACCCTTCATCTCTTCATGACCATTCAGTTTGTATAGTATAGTGAATACCTTGGCATTGGCCATTTAATGTTCTGCAAATGGTTTCATGGATTCTTGTAAATGTTTGTAAAAGCCCTTCAGTGGTGGAAGATTAGTTGGAGAAAACAGGAATCAGGGCTCTTTGGACCACATGATTGCATAGTTTCACAGTAAGCATTTCACCACAAGTGCTGGCAATAGCACAGTACAACTCAGATGAGTGAAAGGCTGGTCTTTTTTAAGGGAAAATCTTAATTAATGCTAAAACAACAATGGAATTTTGACTGTTTCCTAGGAGCAGTTTCTGTCTGGAACCGTAGATCAGAATAGATCAGAATATCCAATCAAATAGCCTCACTTTTTTTTTCTTTTTTTTTTGGTACCAGATATTGAACTCAGAGGCACTCAACCACTGAGCCATATCCCCAGTCCTGTTTTGTATTTTATTAGAGACAGGGTCCCACTGAGTTGCTTAGTGCCTCGCTTTTGTTGAGGCTAGCTTTGTGTTCTTGATCCTCCTGTCTCAGCCTCCCGAGCTGCTGGCATTACAGATGTGTGCCACCAAGACTGACTGACCTCACTTTTATATGTGTACAATAGCACCAAACAAATTAGACTTACAAAATTTTCAATTTCAATTTCTACTAGGTGCAGTCGTGCATGTCTGTATTTCCAGCCACTTGGCAGCCTACATCTGGAGGATCACAAGTTCTAGGCCAGCGTGGGCAACTTAATGAGAACCTGTATCAAAATTAGAATAAATAAATAAATAGGACTGGGGATGTAGTTTAGAATCATTCAAGTCCTAGTACCAAACAAACAATAAATGAATAAATAAAAAAATGTTAAAAAATAAACATTTCACTTTCTTACATCCTGACTTCTTTAAGTGTGTGTAAGTCAGTAGAGATGAATTAACACGTACATGGACATGGACTCCTTTGCTCATTGTTTTGGAAGGCTTGATTATGTCAATGTTTTCTTAACGGGTTACTCAAATGACAACACATTTTCCTGGGAAGCTTTTTCACAAAATAATAATGATTCTGTGAAAATACCTATATAAGCTAATGTTTATGCATTTTGGAAAACATCGTCTTACATAAAACATACCATAAACCCTTTATGATGTTATTTCATTGTATAGAACTGACACTAAAATATAAGACTGTGAGTTTTTCACCCATACAATGAAGAAGTGGCAGATCTCAATTAACTAGGTTTTTGCTAACAAATTCAATGACTTTACTATTGTTTAATTATCTCAAATTGGAAAAGTAAATTATTACTCTCAGCTGGTTTAAACCATTTGTTTTCAGAGACGAAATTAAGTGGCTTGAAAAAAGACACAAAAAATTTAATGTTTAATTCCACTCCAAAAATTATATGAATGAATCATTTTATTTTACTTTCTGCGGAAACTAAATCTTTGCATATGATTTTAGGTGTTGATTTAATTCCAGTGACTGACACACTTATATGTGTCTTTCAAGCATTCTGTGCTATGCATCATAGAAGTATCAGGCAGACAAGTCACAGTGGACAGTTCTGCAGTCCCTGTGAGACATCATTACATCTTCAACTGCTCTGTGTGAAACCATGATAAAGCATTTTTGACAGTCAAAATAAATATTACTATTTATGTCCTTACTGAAACCTGGAGGGTCTTTTTATGCTTAGATACACGGATATCTCTGAGGATGTTTAGAAAAACAGAATAGAAATAATTTAATATGCTCATAAAAGGGAGGGAGATAAATAGTTTTAGAAAAAAAAACAAATGATGATCTCAGAACAAGAAGGTTCAGAGACGCCTTGGACAAAAAATGTTCAACATGGACACTTAAAAAATAGGAACAAAAGGGATTTGAGGTTCAAATGATGATTATCATGTAACTTAAGCAGTCGCCTCAGTGTATACTAGAAAACATCCACTTTCCTTTTTAAGAATGCATAGTGCCCTGTAACTTGCATGGATTTTAGCCTCAGTTGAAGCCAGAAGTTGCCAAACAGCACTTTCAACATCGGGCTCATGTATCGTACACACTATTTTTAAGCAATAGTCTATCAGTGGTTTGAGGCCTCAGCTTGCATTTTATCAATTTAGAATTTCTAGTAACATGAAATTGCTGGTATACACTGGAAGAAGTAAACTTTGATGAGTGAATTAAAGATAAACTAGAAACACTATAGCAGAGAGGGAGAGGGGGGAGGGACAGGAATGGGATATAAGTGAGTAACCAAGGAAGGGAGAACAAAATGGATTTTGAAATGGAAGACCTGCATTTGAACTCTCAATGGGTTGGGTTTTTGCTGTCTGTATTGGTGCACCATCTTTTGTAAATCTTGTTTCTTTCCTTTGCAAATTGGACAATAATATGAACGAATACCATATTGAAATACAAAGAGAGTCATATAAAAGAATGTAATTAAAAGACTAGGGAAATTGAATTATGCTTCTCTTAGACCGACTCAAAGCAGAGTCAATCACCAAAATTGAAATCCTTTACCCTAGATAATTTTCTCCTCCTCTCTCCTCCTCCTTCTTTTTTTCTTCATCAAGGAGTATCCTATTGAAAACCAGAGCCTCCTCAGGGACTGCCTCCCATTGACTCTCTGGCTGCTCCTCTTACATAGCTCTCCCTACTTCCTTCCGTCATGCTGAGCCTTTCTTCCCTAATCACTAATAGGGGACACTTCCACTGCCATATATTGTCCTATAAAACAGGAAAATGTTATGGGAGAACAAAACTTATTTATGTGATTATAATCCATTGTAATGTACAAATTGCATTAAAAAAAAAAAAGAGGTTCCACAACTGACCAAACCAAGCAGCCAATAGAAGAAGGAAAGAATCAGTAACCCTCTGTGGAGAGTGTTGTCACTATGTGCTCACATGAATCCAAAATGAAGCATTACAATACAAAGTAAAAGCCAAATAGCCATGCACTCCGGAAGTTAAAACAAAAAAGGTGATTTTATTTTTATTGCAGAAAGCTATTTTTTGTTTTGTTTTCTGTTGAAGTTCAGCACCGTCTATAAGAGTTGCAAAGGTGATGATGAAAATAAATCTGAAATTCTAAAAGTCATGGACTTTTACATAAGCAAACCTCATTTTCTAGTCTTTAGTGGACCATCAATAAGTCTAAAAGTCAATGTGGAGTTTGAAAGAAGGGGGAAATAATATTTAATAATTGTTTTGACTCCTCCAGGAATGCTGCACTATAAAAAAAATCTTATAGTTTGTATTTCTCTCCCATTAGTTTCCAATATTATAAGTGAAAATTTTACAAGTGAAAATATTACAAGTGAAAATTCACTTCTTTTTTCTAAAAGTACTACTAGGTTAATTTTCTTTTCTTTCTGTTTCTGCTATGGAATGTAGACTTTGCCATCTTACAGTCTTTTGAAAACCTTACTTCATAAGCTCATTCCTCATGATAGAACCTGGTAATGACCTAGATGTTCATAGACTTCTGACCTCTACAATCTCTTTTGGTGATCTATATACAACAAAAAAATATTACTATTTCTTCATGAATGTCTTGCCCTTGGTCAATTACCTTCATCTTTAATATTTGTGGTGTATATCCCATCCTTCTGACCACCATTCAGGACACTAACAATATGGCAAAATATCAATTTTCAGATGACTTTCCCTGTTGTGCTTCTGAACCCCACGACCTACTCATAACACAACACAGTCTACAGAAGCACATGCCTTTTAGCTTCCATTTCTGTGTTCATGGCATGTTCAGCTTTTTGAGAAGCCCAAACTATGCCTATTAAAATCCTAGCCACCCACTCAAAATTAGGCTACAAAACTCTGAAGAGTTTATCACATTTCCCCCCAAAGTGCATGTGTCTTTCCTCTTTGATCAGCTGTGACATTTAATCAATATAAATGATACTCTTGGTGTGTGTGTGTGTGTATGTGTCTTATGGTTTAGATATGAGGTGTCCCCTAAAGCTCATGTTAGAGACAATGCAAGAAAGATTGGAGATGAAATGTTTGAGTTATAACCTAATCAGTGCATTAACTCACTTTAATGGACTAAGTGGGTGGTAACTCTATGCAGGTAGGGAGTGGATGGAGGAGGTGGGTTGCTGGGGCGTGTCTTTGGAGTTTATATTTTGTCCCTAGTGAGTGGAACTTAGTCTCTCCTGCTTCCTGATGGCCATGTCCTGAGTTGCTTTCCTCCTCCACACTCTTCTGCCACAATGCGATGCTACGCCTCACCTCTGGTCCAGGGAGATGGAATAGGCCGTCTATGCACTAAGACAGACATCTGAAACCGTGAGCACCAAATAAACCTATTCTCCTCTAAATTTCTTCTTGTCAGTTTTTTTGGTCACAGCAGCAAAATTGACTAAAAGAGTGTGTGTGTAGTTTTTTTTTTTTTTTTTTTTTTTTTTACTGGGGAATGAACCCAGGGCTACATTCTTGACCCTTTATTAATTTTTTTTATTTATAGACAGAGTCTTGAAAAATTTCTCAGGTTGGCCTCAAACTTGGACTCTCTTGCCTCAGCCTCTAAAGATTTTGGGATTATAGGCACCACCACGCCTAGCATTATTTGTATTTTTAAAGACTAAATATTTTTCTTATTAAATGATTATAAATGGTAATTAATCCTATTCTATGTCTGTGGGGCACTGATTCACAAACCCCACCTCAGCTTTGTATAAAGTCACGGATGAGATAAGAATTAGCAGGTAAATTTGCAGTAGACTATGCCACAGAGTTCCTGATTGATAATGACTGAATATCCTGCTTGTGATCCACCAGGTTTAAGAAAACTAACTCATTTAATTGTGAGAGTCTAAGTAATGAGTATATTATTTCAAATGAAAGAGTGAAATGTGTGCATATGTATGAACAAAGGACTTAAGGAAGGAAAATGCTTCAGTAAAAAAATGTTCTATATTAACAAAGAATTGACTTTAACTCCACTCTTTCATGCTTTCTGAAATTGAAAGTTAATGGTTAAACCTCTAGTGCTTCAGCTATAAATCTGAATATCATTTGATACATAATTACTTATAAACGAAAATATTTTCTTAATGTAATTACTTATGTGTTTCTGGGACATAGTCAACACGGGATTTCTCTCTTTGCCACATGATTTTGTGTATTTCAAGTCAAATCCTCTTTCTTATTTTAGGAAGTCCGAGGTAGAAATATTACATTGAACACATGAGGCATCTATCTCCTACAACTGGGGCCAGATTGCTTTTATTATAGGAGACAGAAAACAGGAGTCATAAACTTAAAATTATTGGCAGGAAATAGCAGTTAATTATTGTCTTCTATAAAATGTAAGATTCTGCAAAAGCTTCTCCTGCAATATAATGCCTTGCTTGTTTCACAGGAAAAGGATGTATAGTCAAATCAGAGCACTTTGGAAATCTAACACTTCTTTTCTGGGGACTTTGCTCAACAATGAATTTTTTTGTCCTGTCTATGGATTTCCTCCATATGTTTGTGTTCTTATTCATACATTTAATGTATATTTTTGAGAACCTAATATAATCCAGAGACTGTGGTAGGTTCTAGAATTATCTATATAGATATGTAGAACTCTGAGAGGTGAGCAGAAGTTATTCATATGAAGATGTACAGAACATTCCTGGCAGCAGAAGCAAGTACATCTTCGTTGAGCGTGTGGGGCATGTGGGTCTGTAGGATTTGAGTGATGAGCCTGCTTGACCTTTCCACTGGCTTAGTGGGATGGAGATCCTAGACAGTATAGTCGAGAGAACAGGTGACTTCCTCTCTCCCAAGCTCCCAGCTTAGAGTTAGATTTTATGCCCAGGAGTGAAAGTCACAGATAATTTTCACTCTTCCTTCAATTCCATGTTTCAGGAGCTCCAGTTGAAGGAAGCAAGCTGGCACAGAACTCTGGAGCTCCTTTCTTCTACCCAGCCCTAATTCCCAAGGCAATAGGCAGATTTCTAAAAGCAAACACCCCAAACACCCATAAGACAGCTTGCTTGTAAGATGCAGTTTCCATTCCAGGAAGGTATAGACCTAGGGCTACTCCTCCCGCCCAGTTCTGACCCATGGGTCAAAATGTCACTCTCAGAGAGAGTAGGCATCTGCCCACACTGCAGCTCTGCAGCAGGCCTGTGCTCTCCAGAGGAGGGACAGTCTAAGAACTGACTGTTCGAGCAGTCACCCTAAGGGAGCTGAGTTTATTGCAACACAGTGTAAACAATTTCAAGTCAAAGAACATTCTCAAAAACAATGCAAGTTCTAGTGGTGAGGAGTAAGAGGAGGCTGGCAACTCTAATTACAAGCAAAACAAGTAGAAAGAGCAGGAAGTTTAACATACACGGTTGTATTTGAAAATAACAGCACACAGAACAATAGGAACGGACAGAAGTATATTGGTATAAGAAAGCAACAGACAGTAAGTAGGACACATAGGAAGCAACTAGGAGAAAAAGAAATGCAATTTAAAGTTAACATGATGAACTGTAATATATTTATTTCATTTCTTTCTACATTTTTATAAGATATAAAATTGTATAAAGTAATTATTATCAAAATGTATTCTTGAGTTTATCACATCTATAAACATCATATGTAGGACAGTAATGGCAGAATATGGGAAGAAGAGTATACAGAGTTATATGGAAGTAACATTTATATTAGTATGTTTCATTGGATTCGTTAGTACAATTCTGAAGTGGATCCTGATAATTTAAGATGTATATTATATACCTATGTGAATATACTTCTTGGAAAAGAAGTATGATAACTTCTATTTGGAAATTTGTAATCGTTTATGAGAAAACTTTGAAGAGTTCATTAAAAAGAGCTATCAAAACTAATGATGAGTTTGGCAAAACTCCAGTAATTTGAATGTTGAAGTTCAACATTGAAAAATAAATTACATTTCTCTCTACTATCAATGAAAAAATCTGAAAATGGAGTGAGGAAGAAAATTTCTTTTACAATAACAATAACAATAATGAAAGGTCACGAATAAATTTAATAAAAGAAGAGCAAGAATTGTGCTCTGAAGATTATGAAGCATTTTTGAAAGAAATTAAAGAATATTTGAATAAATGAAAAGTCATCCTATGTTCATGGATCAGAAAAATTTGCTATGATTAAGGTGTGAATAATACTGTCCAAATATTTCTTCAGATTTAGCAGAATCCTATAAAAATTCTAGTTTATTTTTTGTTTGAAAATTTTGACAAATTTATCTTAAAATTCACATGGAATTTCAAGAAAGCCTTAATAACAATAGGACTTGAAAAATAGAATATTGAAGAAATAATTTCTTATGTCAAAATGTGATGAATAATTACAATCAGCAAGACATGAAAGAATAACATAAGAATAGATATAGATTAATGAAACAATTTAAAGATCAGAAAGGAATACTTCTGCGTATTGTCAGTTATATTTTTATATAGTTGTCAGGGCAGTGCAATGAGGGAAAGAACAGTTTGTTCAATATTCATTCTGGAACAAATGAGTATACACATACAAATGAATAAAGTGGGACACCATCCCTTTACTATATTCAAAAATAGCTTACTATGGATCATAGGCTAAACAAGAGCTAAAATGCTACATGTGTTACAAATAAATGCGGGAGTAAATTTGTGAGCTGGGTAAAGCCAGCCTTTGCATATCAAAATAACAAACAAACAGAACATTACAAGGTGTAATTTACAAAATTTGAAATTTTTATGGGGCAAAAAATACCATAAAAAATGAAAAGACAACACTTAGAACAGGCGTTAAGTATCTGCAATTAATTTGCCAGAGAAAGGAATCATATCTAGAATAAGGAGAGAACACCCCTACAACTCAGTAGTAAAACACATGAATGACCCAATTAAAAATGGATGTAGGATGTGAATAGATATTCCTCCAGAGATAAAAAATATTTGGTTAGTGAACACATGGAAAGATGTGAATTACAGTTATTCCTTGATGCAATGTAAGTCAAATCCATAAGATACCTCTTCACATAAACTAGACTATAATGAAAATGACAGACAGTAACAAGTGTCAGGAAGGATGTGGAAAAATCGGAGTCCACAGAGTGTTGACAGATATGTAAATGTCGCAGCAACTTCGGAAGAATTTGGCAGTTCCTCAAAAATCATACAGAGTATTATCATATGACCCAGAAATTCCTCTCCAGAGCATAAAATCAGGAGAAACTAAAAATATATTCACACAAAAACTTAAAGTCTTCACTACAGCAGTATTCATAATATTCTAAAAGTGGCAACTATAAAATGTGAATCAATTGGTTAATGTACAAATGAAACATGATGTGTTCATGAGATGGAATATTATCCTACATTTATAATGAATAGGATGCTGATGCATACTACAACATGTGTGAGTCAGGAAAAACGGTCAATGCAAGAAGGGAGGCACAAATAAAGCACCTATTGTACAATTTTATATATAGAAAAGTGGCAAAAAATAAAAGGCAAATTTGTAAAGACAGAAAGTAAGTTAGCAGTTGCCTGTGACAGGGACATTTGGAATGAGAAGGAAGTTGCTGGATGGTCTAGGTGATTTCTTTTTAACATAAGGAAATGTTCTAAAATGTATTGTGGAGATGGCTGCTGAACTGAGTCAATGCATAAGAAACATTGATTTGTCCCTTTAAAAAAGGGTGGGTGTGGGGAGATGAGGGACTGACTATATGAAGGTTTTGTGTTAGCTGCTGACATACTAGTCCAGGGGAAGCTATTGGTAGATTGCCAAAAGTCATGGTGAAAACCAGCAGAAATGGACCAAAGTTATCAATGACTTATAAAATAGTAGTGTGCACTGTGACCTGACTGCATTTTAAGGAAGAGGGGAGAGAAAACAGCACAAAAGTTTTGGGTGTGGCTGGGAGGTGAGAAGGGTCATTGAGTGGGATAGAAGTCGAGAAATGTGAAACACAAACAGTTGACAGACATGGGACAGGGGTTCCTTGAGGAGCTGTTGGGAAGGGAAGGTGCTTTTCAGTCGATGCAGCTTGCACGTGAATGCTAGCCCAGGGAGAGACTCAGCTAGAGGATCAAGGTCAGCAGCCATAGGCTCAAGTCCTGTGGGGCTTCCAAAAGGAGGTGGAGAATGTGAGTCGGCAAACAAAGAGGTGATTGACCATAGTAGGAAGCAGCAATGAAAGAAAACTTCAGATTTATGCTCATTCTCTTGAGAATTTCAGAAGAAAAGAATATGTGATTATTTTTAGAAGTTATGCTATTAAAGCAAGATAGCAAAAAGATCAGAATTGACTCTAAAATGTAGTGTTAGTAAGCAAATAACCCAGACCAGCATAAATAATAAAGTAAATTTAAAAATGTATATGTAAAATCGGTGTATTCAGTGATCTCTTCAAGAAATTAGCAGTAGCCAGGTGTGGTACCACCTCCTACAATTCCAGCAAATTGAGGGGCTGAAGCAGGAGGATCAGAAGTCTGAGGTCAGTCTCAGCAACTTAGCAAGACCCTCTCTCAAGATAAAAAGTAAAAGGGGCTGGGGGTATAGCTCAGTGGTAAAGGATCCCTGGATTCAATGTCCAGTACTAAATAAATGAATAAAAAATAAATAAACAAAAACAATTAAAAGAAATTAGAAATGTATCTCTTCTACAGACAGCTTCAGGGAATTTGTATTAAAAATATTTCTTTTGTTTGCTTGTGTTTGTTTTTCTTTTCTTTTTTCTTTTTTTTCTCAAAAGAAGCAAACAGAATATGTATAAATAATGTATAAAATCTAAGCACAGAAGATAACAGAAAAAATAATGCAATGTAGTGGGAGGAAGAGATGGAAACTCTAAGCAGATGGAATGATACCGGCAACGGACAGAGATAGTGCTTCCATTTTAACAGGTATTAAGGAGAAAATGAAGAAACGCAGCTTACTTTTAGTTTAATGTAGTGACTTCTGCATTTTGTTGATAAAATATGTGAGATAACAAGGGTGAATGAAAAGGTGATAAATTGGAAGTTATGGATATTAGAATTACAGCCATCACCTTTATCTTTATTCTGCAATAAACCAATACTATCCTTCTTCATTTCCATATTTCCTATTCCCATTTTCACGCTGACAGTTAATATTCCAGAAAAAAGTTCACTCCAGTCATATGTCATCCTCACTGCTTTGCTATCCCTCAGTCTATGACCATATAAATTCATTAATTCATGTAAATCATATGCCTTAAAATGACCTAAGGTCTCCTGACCGGATGACCAGGTGAACCCCTGATTTATTTGCCACATGACACACCTGAATCTTGTGCCTCACCTGGTTTCTCTAACTCCACTCTTTCCACGTTCAGCCTGTGCAGCTTCTGGTTCATCCAAGGTTGCTTCCATGTTAATGAATTATGATTCTAAAACATTAATATTCTTATTCCTCAATGGCAATTCTGAAATGAACATTAGTGACTTGGTCTTAAGGTATGTTTAGTTCTTACTTTTGCTCAAGGGAAAACACATAAACCTTAAACATCATTAATCAGATTTGTTACTGAAAATGTTGAAAATCAGCAGAGTTAAGATGGACTTTTCTCACTTCTCTCAAGACTCAGGAATGAGGTTCACTCACTGTAAGAGAAAAGAATAAGAATTAAAAATAAAAATAGAACTTTTAAAATTCAATGGATGAATTACCAGATACTTTTGTTTTTTAACTAAGTAGACCTGAATTTTACCAGTTTTGTGTTTACATCGGCAAAGTAAAATTCTTCATTCTAAATATCTTAAGTTCTAAATTATTGATGATTCAATAAAATATCACTTGAACTAGACTTGAAGTCTTTGCTTAGCAAATTTCCCTTTTAGATTTTTCAGGTATTAATATTAATGTAAGCAAACCAGAAGGGGAAATGTGTTGTCTTAGTTTGACAGATATTGTTGGATATTTACCAACTACTAAGGAAAAAAATAAATCATGCTGAACACCAGCAACCGATCCCTGCTCTTGAAAAGACAATGGGTATCAGGAACTCAACAAAGTAAAGATCTCTGGAATTCACTTTTAATTGCAAAATCATTCCAACTAATAAATTCTTAAGAATAGGAGTAATTAAACATGACCTGGGAATACCATAGGAACTTTCAGAGAACATTAGACTCAAAGTGAACCTCCAATAAGGGCAGAATTATCTATTAAAATAATAAGTCGTTTTATTTTATGTTAAATACAAAAAGTGTGTTGCAGACATTTAATTTGTCTCCCATCGAAAAGCTGAAAAATTTGAAATATGCTGATATATTTCCTTGATAGATGAGAATTTAAGAGCCAGATAATTTGTCAAAGTGAATTCCAGACACCTTAGTTGCTACTAATTTTTTGCAGTATTTATTCTAAATCAAAGCATTGCCACTACTGAAGGTGCTGACTTTAAACATTTCTAAATAGTAAAAATAGTGAACAAATAAAATAGTTACATGGGGAAGGAACTTTCATACTTGGAGATTACAGAGATAAAATGTTGATACCAACAAACCAGAGTTGGTAAAGAAGAGCACCACCACATTTTTGGATTTTGAATTTCAGCTTATGTATTTTCCTTAAAACAAGTCCCATTTTAATGCGGTAAAAAAGTTGGCTATTTATAGAACATTTCTCCAGAGGGAGAAATAATATCATGAAGTTACTGATTATCTTTCAATTTGCTGGTTTTGATTATCTGGATCTTTGTGTAACTAATTTACTAATCACAAGTAGTGTTAACATGCCCTGTGAATGCTAACATCCCACACTTTTGCAGTCTTCCTGCTCTTCTCCATCTCTAACATCTACATCCTATTCCTTTTACTGACTATGTTAGTGAGCATTTGGTTGCTATGACCAAAATACCTTACCAGAACCACTTACAGAAGCGAAAGACTATTGCGAGCTCACAGTATCAGAGGTTCAGTCCTTGCTCAGCTGACATCATTGTACTGGGCTTGAGGTGAGGCTGAACATCATGCAGGAGGTCCTGGTGGAGGAAAGCTGCCCCCCTCAAGCGAATTAATACAGCTCTCAGAATCTAGTCATTTAACCTATGAATAGTCCTACATTAACAGGAGCTTATGGGGGAATACCTCATATCCAAACCATAGCACTAACCAACCCCCTTGGATGAGTGCAATAATTTCTTAAAATTTACCTACTTTTATATTCCCTATAAGGCAGAATTACAAGGGAATAGATCATGTTATTTTTGTGTTAAAATCATTTAGCTGCTTGGCATGGTAGCTCACACCTCTAATCCCAATGATTCAGGAGGCTGAGGCAGGAAGATGGCAAGTTCAAAGCTAGCCTGAGCAATTTAGCAAGGACTTGTGCAACATAGAGAGACTCCATTTCAAAAATAAAAAGGGTTGTGTATGTGGCTTAACACTGGATTCAATTCCCATACCCTCCCCCTAATAATAATTGTTATTATTATTATTTAGCCATTTTTATTACACTTGGCAAAACATTCAAATTTCTTTATACACATGCAAGGGTATATATGATGATATTTAATCTCATATATTGCTGTCCAACCCTCACTGAAATTCATTCAGTCTCTAGAGGATAAAGTTATCTTTTAGAGTTTTCCCCACCTTTGAATACTTTCCTAGCTTCTGTTTACATATTTATCTCTATCTTATCTACCCAAATTGAATGTCACCACTATAGAAAACTCTACTGTGTTTATTGCATTTTTAAAATCTCCAGTAAATACACATACTTCTAGAACCCCGTTAGTCTCTATTCCGCACACTGATGACTTCGTACCATTTCTTTCAACAGGACGTGATTTTCTGTGTGTATTCTCTAATTTTGGTGACTATCTCCTATCTTATTGCCAATTTGTCATGGTATTTTTGCTTTTCTCTCTTTAGCACCTAGCAAAATGTCAGGCACAAGTAGTCAATGCATATTTTTCATCCAATAGATAAATTAAGGAAATAATATAAGTTGCTCTATGGCAGGAACACCAGCTTCAACGTAAGGAGGTCTGAACTGCAGCCTGGATTCTGTCACTTACAGTCCTTAAGGTCCCATGGAAATATTTAGATTACAAAAGTATTTTCAGGTGTCTAAGTCCTCTTTCATCTACAACATTTTTCTGTGCTTTTGTAAATCATCTCTAAAAGAAAAATTAATGAACAATGGTAATAATAATTTCTTCTTAAAATAAAATTATTTGATCTGGGGTTGTGGCTCAGTGGTACAGTGATTGCCTAGCATGTAGGAGGAACTGGGTTCAATCCTCAGCACCACATAAAAATAAATAAATAAAATAAAAGTATTTTAAAGTGTTCATACTATTTTCTTAACTTTAGAAGACATTTGCCAATTACAAAGAAAATAAGGTATCAGAAATAGTAACCCATGCAATAAAGTTAGATTTTCCTTGATAATTCACTGTGGTCTAGAGCATCACTCTTCTAAAAACAAATATGAATTTAAGTGTAAAATAATTTGTCAATGCTCATGATTTACTGCCTAAATTTACTTACACTCCAAAAAAAGATTTCTGACTGTCATCTAGTAATGAAGTATGAATAATGAATCTGAGCATAGTGCTATTTGGGGGCATGTTGGTTAAATATATTTGCATGTATATCTTTTTCAGTGTAAGTAAATAGGATGTTACATAAACTGCCTCCAGCATAAGTGCCATTTATTCATATTTATATCTGCATTAGCAGTTACTTTCATGGAACCTGGAGAGGAGTCTGTTTTCAGTAAATACAGTATTTCATTTAGTTAATTAATGAATAATGTTCACATTCCTGATGCCATTTGAACTTACTGCACTATTAAAATGTCCTTTAGTTTTTGCTTGTATAGAAAATAGCTTTAGAATCACTTCTTTTAAAATGGTTTTGCATTTGTAATTTGATCAGTATCATCAAAATCCAGTTCCCTAGGAGCTAAATGCTTGTCAGAGAAAGACAGACTTCAGACAATGGGGAAAAAGGAGAAGAATAACCTGTTTGCGTCTATGCTTACTCTCATTAAGCAGCTATATGTCACTAAAGGGACCCATATGTCCTCCTTGTTTTTGCAAATTAAATCTGAACACTGCAACAGTGCTTGTACCTGCTGTCTGCAATTCTTCTGCTTCTAACAAAAAACAAACAAATAAATAAATAAATAAATAAATAAATAAATAAAAAAGGAATGCAGAAAGAAAAGTGAGTAAAACACTGGTAATTTGTTTAGCTGGTGGTGCAGGCTGTTCTCCGATCAAATTTTGTTTCCCAGAGGAAGGAATCAGTTTTAAATTACACAGCAAGCAGGCAAAAGAAAGGAGGCAAACAATCAAAACCTTCCCAGGAGGGGAAAGAATAAGGGGAGAGCTCCAGAGATCCCATTTAATAAATAAACACCTTCATTTCTGTAAGTTAATTTCGCCACAGGAAATAAGTTTAGTTTTAATTATATTGCCTTATGTCATGTTTTATAAAAGGTACATGAGGTTCATTGACTTTCTCTTATTAAAGCTTTTGCTGTTTCCAAAACCGTTGCATGTAGATTCAGCCTCTGAGGAAGCATAGCATGATGTACAATTATTTGAAATGCAATATTTTCATCTTATCCCATGCTAGTGACAATTAGAAAGATGAAAACAGCATGTTGTATTTAATTTTCATTAAAAAACGGTTTGACTTTTTGGAGTTATGTAGGAAAGACTGAGTAACACATGTTACTTGTATCATTGGCACAGATATTCAAAGTGGGTTGCTCTTGTTGGGTTTGGGTAAATACACAGGTAGTAATTAAGACTTAATTTTCTTGATATAGACCCTCCAGTTTCCATAATTATGCATAGTTTTAATTTATATTTAACATTGGTAAGAGATGAACATGCTCATATTTTTGTACAGATAGGGTTTTCTGAGCA
The DNA here is from genome assembly GCF_902686455.1 of Sciurus vulgaris. Taxonomy (NCBI): domain Eukaryota; kingdom Metazoa; phylum Chordata; class Mammalia; order Rodentia; family Sciuridae; genus Sciurus; species Sciurus vulgaris. The sequence continues at coordinate 11,404,979 of NC_136469.1, forward strand.
AAAAAAACCTGGACCCTAAGTTAAAGGATAAACCTCAAAAGTTAAAATTTGACTGACTGGAGATAGCCAGGGAGATCTCTAGAGTAACTTAGAGGTTTTTATTAAAATGAGTTTATATTTAAGTCAGAATGAATTTTGGAGTTATTGAGCTGGCTGTTCCCATTCCAAAGGGTTATATAACATTGGGGAGCAAAGTTTTCTCCCCTCTCTTAGAAGGAGAGGGGCTACATGTAGTATCTGGACTCGGAGATTCAAGACGTTATGGCCACTTCCTGTGGCTCCTGGGTCCTCTCCCACCTGCCTGTTCCATCAGCTCTCAGGGAGTCACCCGCAGTGGGGAGAAGGCAGCCTGGGGAGCTGAACAGTCACCGCTTCAGTAACGATAGGAACGTCCTCTGCTCTCGGGGTAATATAAATAAGCATAGGTATTAAGACTCCTCAAACATTCTACACTGTGATTTAGAAATCATTCTATGACAGTTTTACAGGTAGTTGATATTCATCTGAGCCTCAGGCAGAATTGTTCTCCTATGAGGGATTTGTTAATTCTTATTTTGGTTTTTAAGGATATAGATTAGTAAGAATAAGGAAACTCCTCAGTGTCAGAACTGGACTTTGCGACTTGCTTCGTTTTAGTTATTAGGTGCTGCATCAACTTGTGTTAGCTCAGTGACTAATGTCACATAGTAAAGGGAAACCCATACTGGATAAAGATGGCTTTGATAAAGGATGACAAAAACAATTGAGATGAGATTTAGGTATGTGGATTGCTTAATGGGAAATAAATTTTTATGTGTGAGATATACCACTGATGTTAACATTCTGAACATCATAGGGGAGGAAAACCAGGTTAACTGTTTGCCCTAAATATCATATTCATTTAAAATCTTGCTATATTGGATATTTCTTACCTAAAGTAACATATTTTAACACAAGAAATGTATTACCTAAGAAAAAATCAACATAGGGTAGTTTGAGTCTTGGTCTGAACAGAGGACAATGAATTCTGTTTTCTTAACAGCCATTCTTGAGTTAGGTTTTTGTTCTGGGGAGTATACACAGGTGTAGGTGTGATGTCATCGATGCATCATAGTGCCTATTACATGGGGGAAAAGTGCATTCAGCATAGGAAAGGCACCGTATTGATGATAACTGCTCATCTTTTCACTGTGAGACTTCCGAATTGTGTTCTGTGTTGGTGCAGTAAACTGTAATTTAATATGGAACGGTTATTTAATTTTTCTTTCTAGTTAATATAAGGTGACAAGCCATGCACTCACAACTGACTGGGATATGTGTAACCTAGGACAAGGAGCAATAAAATAAAAGATGAGAAATAACTTGAAGAGACACACTCTATTGAGAAACACTGTCAAAATGTATAAATGCATTCTACTGTCATGTACAACTAATTAGAACAAATAAAATTTAAAAAATAATAATTAAAAAAAAAAACAGACTGTGCTGCAGAAGACAGACCTATATTCAAGTCAGCATGTTTGCTCCCAAACCTGCTTTCTCCTAAGTATGTATCAGGGAGAAGAATAAAAGGAGGCTGTGTTTCATTGAGCCATTGTGCAGTGGAATTCATTATGACAGTGTACTGTAAACACTCTAGGGGGACTCATGACCAAGGTGTCCAACAGTAGGCATGGAGAAGGGAGCAAAGTGACATTCTGTTATGAAGTTCTACAGGAACTTAGGTCACCTACTCCTTTAAGTGTCTGTTCTTAAATCTTTAAGGAAATTTAATTAAATGCATTTAGTCTCACCAGAAACGTTATCAACACTAGAAGTAGGACACGTGAAAAGTACTAACTTAAGTCGATGGAAGAATTTTACAAATAAAATGTAATCAGATATTTTATTTAAAACTCCAAAATGTATGCTCTTGAATATACATTTTTAAGAGAATGAAAAGATAAGTCATAAATAAAGATAAAAATTTCATAAACACTAGAAGTAGGACACATGCAAAGTACTAGCTTAAGTGGATGGAAGAATTTTATAAATAAAATGTAATCAGCTATTTTATTTAAAACTCCAAAATGTATGCTTTTGAATATACATTTTTAAGAGAATGAAAAGACAAGTCATAAATAAAGATAAAAATTTTAGTCATATGTCAAGTAAAGAAATTTCAAAATTGGGTAATAATACCAACAACCCAATAAAAATGATTTGCAGTGAAATGGTACCATGAAATATGTAAATGAGAAATAAATAAATGAAAAGTTGCTAAAAGTCATGAGGATTTGGGGAAATTCAATTTAAAACCACAATGTAAATTGTTTTATTTATTTCTATTTCTTCTGTTTAGATATACAGGACAGTAGAGTATACATCATACGTAAATGCAGTATGACTTTATCTAACTTGAATCTCATTCCTGCCATTGAACTTGATGTGAAGTGACACTGGTCATGAATTCACATGTGATCCAGGAAAGCTCTGTCTGCTTCATTCTACTGCTTTTCTGTTCCTCCCCTCCCCTTCCCTTCATTCCCTTTTTTCTAATGCAATTAAATTCTATTCTCCTCCCTCCTTATTGTGTATTTGCATCTACGTATTAGAGAGAACGTTCAGCCTTTGTTTTTCTGGGATTGGCATATTTCACTTAGCCTGATAGTATCCAGTTCCATCCATTTGCCAGAAAATGACATAATTTCATTCTTCTTTGAAGCAGAGTAATATGCCATTGTGTATATGCACCACATTTTCTTTTTCCATTCAACTCTTGAAGGGTACCTATGTTGGTTCTATAGCTTAACTATTGTGAATTGAGCTGCTATAAACATTGATGTGGCTGCATCACTGTAGTATGCTGATTTTAGTCCTTTGGGTATACGCCCAGGAGTTGGAAAAATGGGCCAAATGGTGGTTCCATTCCGAGTTTTCTAAGGAATCTCCATACTGTTTTCCAGAATGGTTGCACCAATTTGCAGTCCTACCAGCAATGCATGAGTGCACCCTTTCTCCACATCCTTGCCAACATTCACTGATACTTGTACTCTTGATGATTGCCATTCTGACTGGAGTATGGTTTCAATTTGCATTTCTCTAATTGCTAGAAATGTTGAACATTTTTTCATGTATTTGTTGACCATTCATGTTTCTTCTTCTGTGAAGCATCTGTTCAAATCATTTGGCCATTTTTTGATTGGATGATGATGATGATGATGATGATGATGATGATGAGTGTTAAGTTTTTGAATCTTTACAAATCCTGAGATTAATACTCTGAGGTGTAGGTGGAAAAAATTTACTCCACGATGGGAATCCTTTAGACATATTTGAATTTAATTTAAAAGACTGATGATAGCATATGTGGTTGAGGGTTCGGAGCAAAAGGAACCCTCATATACCCAGGTAGAAAGGTAAAATATTATAACCACCTGTGAAAATATTTTGACAGTTTCATTATATTCTGTGCAAATCACTTCCACCCTTGGGATTTTTTTTAAGTTAATTTTTATTTGTTCTAATTGATTATACATGGCAGTAGAATGCATTTTGACACATTGTACACAAATGGAGTATAACTTCTCATTCTTCTGCTGTACGTGGTGCTGAGTCACACCAGTAGTGTAATCATACATGTATATAGGGGAAAAATGTGTATCTTAGTCTACCATCCTTCCCACCCCCCCACACACCCTCATGTCTCCTCACTTCCCTCTGCTCAATCCAAAGTTCCTTCATTCTTCCCTGCTGCCCCCCAAAATATGGATAAGCATCCATTTATCAGAGAAAACATTTGGCCTTTGGTTTTTTTTTTAGGTTTGGCTTATTTCATTTATCATGATACTCTCTAGTTCTATCCATTTGCCTGCAAATGCCATAATTAAATTCTTCTTTAAGACTGAGTAATATTCCTATGGAATATTCCTATGGAATATTACTGTGTATATGTACCACATTTTCTTTATCCATTCATATGTTGAAGGGCATCTAGGTTGATTCCACTCTCTAGCTATTGTGATTTGAGCTGCTATAAACATTGGTGTGGCTTCATCATCAAAGTATGCTAATTTGAAGTCTTTTGGGAATAAACCGAGGAGTGGGAGAGCTGGGTCAATTGTGGTTCCATTCCAAATTCTCAGAGGAATCTCCATTCTGCTTTCCATAGTGGTTGAACCAATCTGCAGTACAATTAGCAATGTATGAATGGATCCTTTTCCCCACATCTTTATGAACACTTATTATTGCTTGTATTCTTGATAATTGCCATTCTGACTGGAGTGAGATGAACTCTTAGAGCAGCTTTGATTTACATTTTTCTAATTACAAGAGAGGATGAACATTTTTTATATGTTTGTTGATCAATTGTATTTCTTTTTCTGTGAAGTGTCTGTTCAGTTCCTTAACCCATGTAATGATTGGGTTATTTGTTTTTTAGTGTTTTTTGAGTTCTTTATGTATCCTGGAGATGAATGTTGTATCTGAGGTGTGTGTGGTTAAGTGTTTTCTCCCCATCTGTAGACTCACTCTTCATGTTATTGTTTCCTTTGCTGAGAAGAAACTTTTTAATTAGAATTCATCCCATTTATTGATTCTCAATTTTTTTTTCTGTCTTTAGGAGTTTTTCAAGGAAGTCTGGTCCTAGGCTGACATGATGAGATTTGGACCTACTTTTTCTACTGCGAGGCGTAGGGTCTCCCGTCTAGTGCCTAAGTTTTGATTCACTTTCAGTTGATTTTTTGTTTAGCATGAGAGATAGAGGTTTAATTTCATTTTGTTATATATGGATTTCCAGTTTTCCCAGCACCCTGTTTCTTGAATAGTCTATTTTTTCTCCCATGTGTGTTTTAGGAGCCTTTGTCTACTATGAGATGACCCTACTTACATAGGTTTGCTTCTGTGTCTTCTATTTTGTACCATTGGTTGGCATGTCTATTTTGGTGTCAGTACCATGCATTTTTTGTTACTATTGCACTGTAATGTAGTTTAAGATCGGGTATTTGTGAGGCCTCCTGTTTCACTCTTCTTTCTAAAAATTGTTTTTTCTATTCTATGTCTCTTGTTTTTCCAGATGAATTTCATGATTGCTTTTTCTAGTCCTATGAAGAATGTTATTGGGATTTTAATAGGAATTACATTAAATCTGTATAATGCTTTTGGTAGTATGGTCATTTTGACAATATTAATTCTGCCTATCCAAGAACATGGAAGATCTTTCCATTTTCTAAGGTCTTCTTCAATTTCTTTCTTTAGTAGTCTATAGTTTTCTTTGTGGTAGTCTTTCACCTCTTTTGTTAGATTGATTCCTAACTTTTTTTTTTTTTTTTGGTCAGGCTATTGTGAATGGGATAGTTTGCCTAATTTCTCTTTCAGTGAATTCATGGCTTATGTATAGAAATGCAGAAATGCATTTGATTAATGGGTGTTGATTTTATATCCTGTTACTTTGTTTAATTCATTTATTAGTTCTTGAAGTTTTCTTGTGGAACTTTTTGGATTCCCTAAGTATATAATCATGTCCTTGGCAAATAGTGATAGTTTGAGTTTTTTCTTTACCTATTTGTATCCTTTTAATTTCTTTCATCTCTCTGATTGCTCTGGCTAGAGTTTCAAAGCCTATGTTGACTAGAAGTGAAGAAAGAGGGCATCCCTGTCGTTTCAGTTTTTAGAGGAATACTTTAAATTTTTCTCCATTTAGAATGATGTTCGTCTTAGACTTAGATAGCTTTTACAATGTTGAGGTATGTTCTTATTATCCCTAGTTTTTCTAGTGTTTGGGGCACGAACTGATGTGGTATTTTGTCAAATGCTTTCTCTACATCTATTGAGATGATCATGTGATTCTTGTCTTTAAGTTCATTGATGTGGTGAATTACATTTATTGATTTCTATATATTGAACCAATGTTGATTCCCTGAGATGAGCCCCACTCAATCGTGGTGCACTATCATTTTCATATGTTTTATTATGTGATTTACCAGAATTTTATTGAGAATTTTTGCATTTAGGTTTATCTGGTCTGAAGTTTTCTTTCCTTGATCTCTCTTTGTCTGGTTTTGGTGTCATGGTGATACTAGCTTCATAGAAAGAGTTTAGAAGGGTTCCATCCTTTCCAATTTCATGGAATAATTTGAGAATTCTTGGTTTTGATTCGTCTCTAAAGTTCTTCTAGAACTTGACTGAGAATTCATCTCATCCTGGAGTTTTCTTGGTAGGTAGGCTTTTGGTGGTGTCTTCTATTTCATTGGTTGAAATTGATTTGTTTAAATTGTGTATGTTCTCCTGCTTCAGTTTGGGTAGATCATATGTCTCCAGAAATTTGTTGATGTCTTTGACATTTTCTATTTTATTTGATTATAAATTTTCAAAATAGTTTCAAATTATCTTCTGCATTTCCAGTAGTGTCTGCTGTGATATTTCCGTTTTCATTACAAATTTTAGTAGTTTCTCTCTCTCTTATCATTAGGGTAGCTAAGGGTTTATCAGTTTTATTTATTATTTCAAAGAACCAATTTTTTGTTTTGTCAATTTTTTCAATTGTTTCTTTTATTACAGTTTCATTGATTTTGGTTCTGATTTTAATTATTTCCTATCTTCTACCAATTTTAGTGTTGATTTGCTCTTCTTTTTCTAGGGCTTTGTTATGTAATGTTAAGTAATTTATTTGTTGACTTTTTATTCTTTTAATGCATTAGTAAATGCAGTTATTCTTCCTTTTAGCACTGCCTTCATAGTGTACCAGAGCTTTTGAAAAAGTTGTATCAGTGTTCTCATTTACCTCTAAGTACTTCTTTAATTTCCTCCCCGATTTCTTCTGCTATCCATTTGTCACCCAGTAGCATAGTATTTAGTCTCCCAGTGTTGTAGTAGCTTCTATTTTTTATTTTATCATTGATTTCTAGTTTATTCCACTATGATCTGATAGAATGCAGGGTAGAATTCCTATATTTTCATATTTGCTGAGAGTTGCTTTGTGACATAACATATGGTCTATTTTAGAGAGATCTAGGTGCTGCTGAGAAGAAAATGCATTTGCTCGATGATGAGTGACATACTCTATATACATTCATTAAGTCTAAATCATTGTGTTATTTAGTTCTATAGTTTCTTTGTTTAGTCTTTGTTTGGAAGATCTATGCAGTGGTGAGAGAGGTGTGTTCAAGTCACCCAGTATTAATTGTTGGGGTCTATTTGATTTTTGAAATTGAGAAAGGTTTGTTTGAGGTATATAGAAGCTCCATTATTTGGGGAATATATATTTATGACTGTTATGTCTTGTTGATGTATGATTCCCTTAAGCAGTATGAAATGTCATTCTTTATCCCTTCTAACTTTGACTTGAATTCCACTTTTTCTGATATGAGGATTGAAACCCCTATTTGTTTATGCAGAACTTGTGAGTTGTATATTTTCTCCCACCATTTGACCTTCAGTCTGTGAATATCTTTTCCTCAGACATGAATCTCGTGGAGAAAGCATATTGTTGGGTCTTTTTGTAAATCCAATCTGCCAGTCTGTGTCTTTTGATTGATGTGCGTAGGCCATTAACATTGGAAGTTACTGCTGAGATACGATCTGCATTCTGGTTATTTTGGTTTATTTTTCATTTTAACTTGACTTTGTTTCTCCTTTGATTGACTATTTATTTAGAGTAGTTTTCCCCTTTGCTGGTCTTCTTCTTCTTTTTCTTCTTCTTTTTTTTTTTTTTATTTCCTCCTCATTGAATATTTTGCTGAAAATGTTCTGTAGTGTAGGCTTTCTACTTGTGAACTATTTTAACTTTTATCATGGAATGTTTTTATTTCATTCAAATCTGAAGGTTAATTTTGCTGTATATAAAATTCTCGATTGGCATCCATTTTCTTTAAGAGCTTGATTCCTTTTATAATCTCTGCCTCTTTATTAAAGTGATCTTTCACTTCCTGTATTTTGTGTCTGATACTATCCTTTATTTTGAAAATCAATTTAACTATGTATTTTATAAACTCCTTGTCTGACATTTCTTCTATTGTGTTGTCTACGGATTCTATTGTTGGAACATCTTGGTTTGCTTGAGGCACTTTGTTTCCTCATTTTTTTTCACGTTGTTTATATGTCTCCCCATCTAGTGGTATGAATATTTCCTCTGCTTGAATCCTGAGTCACCAAGGAACAAGGAAAGTGGTCTCCCTCTAGTTCACCATCTTGGATTTCTCCATCCTTGGATATTCATCCAAAATAAATGACAATATATATCCACATAAAGACATTAGGCCAATCTTTATAACTGACTCTTCTCTAATAGTCTTATACTGGAAACCACCTAAATTTTTTTCACCTAAATAGTGAAACAGGTATAGTATACATCTGCATCATGGAGTAGCTTTCACCAGTGAAAGAAAATGCAAGATACGTGATGCATATTTGTCAATTGCAAAGAGAATTATGCTGAGTAAAAGGAGCCAATCCCCTTTTTCTCCAAAAAAAGAAAAAAGAAAAAGAGTAAAGAATAAAAAATAAATGTATTTTCAAAAATGTCAAAAATCAGACCAGTGCTTTCCTGGGGAGGGAACAGAAGGCATCTAAAGGATGGGAGGAAAGTTGGGCATGAGGAAACATTTAAATTAAAATTCATTCATTCTGTTAATAAAGTGTGTTTTTACATATTTCAAGACTTAGCAATTTGTATAATTAATATCTGGTATTTATTGTAAGTCTATTCTGTGTCAACTATGTCTAGATATAGAGCAACAGGATGAACCCATTTGTATGTGATTCTCCTCTTTGCCTTCTTATTTGAATAAAAGTTTCCCAATCAGCCATCACATCCATTCTAATGCTACGTAAGTTTTTGGGTGACAAAATAATCATGATATTCCTGCATAATTGCACACTCAAGCCACACTTTAACCTCTGAACCTTTCACTGTAGCACAACCATATCTTGTGAATTTATCATGCTTTCCCTAGGCCTTTGTATTTGAAGGGTTAAGTATCAATGTGTGTTAAATGCTCATAGCCGATAATCCCCATAATGCTTTTTTCACCTTTCTTAGGATGTTCTACCTACGACAATGAAAGAGACCTCAGTTAGTCTGACTCATAATCTGCCTTTTCATTTCTTACCATTTTGATCAGCACTGGTTCAGAAGGAGGCTGTGCATTTCACATTTGGGTCATCATTTGATGTTTCAAATCATTTTGGCATGGATAAATGAGCAAGTCTGGTAGTATCTTTTTACCCAGGGTCTGTCTAACCACCAAATCTAACATAATAACCCATGTTCACTTCAGCTGCCACTTCAATGATCTCTACTGTTTTTATGCCACTTTTAGCTAATCATGGAAACACACATTGGGTTTAACCATCCTGCCTTATGTTTGTTATTTCTTTACAATTATTCACATTTTATTCACAATAATTCACATCTTCTATCTGTCATGAAGCTGGTTCTGAGTGAGTAGGTCTGTGATAACTTCTTTCATTTTTGTCTTATTTTCCAGTCACAATGTAAAAGAAGATTTTTAAAAAGGCAGAATTTCATTTATTATGCCACAGATCATGACTTCAGCGATAGGTATACAATCAGGAGACATCTTAACATCACTATATAATCAATCCAACATAGCATGCCTTCTCATAATTTAATAGACTCAATATTTCCTCTTTTATAAAAAGATGTACCTGGGTAATTCTCTGGGAATTTGTATACAGATCACAATTTAAACCCCACCCATCAGATTACACATCTGTCTGTCTATGTATATTTCTACTGGATTGTGATTCAGTGGTAAGGCTTCCAACTTATCCCCACTCAAGATGTGTGTGCTGCTGACTTGTTATGTACAGTCTTTTCTATGTTGAGATGTATATTTTCTATGCTGAATTTTTAAATCATGAGCAAACATTGAATTATATCAAATGTCTTTCCTTTTATTGTTGTGGCATGTCACCTTTATTGATTGGCATATGTCAGATCATCCTTGCATTATTGCACCCCTGGATGAATCCAATTGTGCCAACAGTACCAACTACACCAGTTATATCAGACTCGATCCCTGAGAGGATTCACAAGAGGAAAACAATTATATATTCCCCAAAGAGTTTAATTTAAGATAAGCAGTTGCTGTCTATTGGAAAGAGCAAAACTGGCTAAGACAACATTGGGGAGGAAGTCTTTAGAGTACTTTCTCAGCCCCACAGGTACAAATTGTCTCATCCATTTTTTTTTATTTGTTCTAATAAGTTATATGTGAAAACAGAATGCACTTGGACATATCATATGTAAATGGAATATAACTTCTCATTCTTCTGTTTGTATATGATGTGGGATTATACTGATTGGATAATCATATATGCACATAGGATCATAATGTCTAATTCAGTTTATTATCCTTCCTACACTTCTATTCCCTCTCCTACCTTCACTCCACTCTGTCTAATCCAAAGTACCTCTATTCTTCCCTAGACCCTCTGCCCCTTAATGTGAATTAACATCCTCATATCAGAGAAAGCATTCAGTCTTTGTTTATTTGGGATTGGCTTACTTCACTTAGCATGATATTCTCCAGCTCCATCCATATGCCAGCAAATGTGATAATTTCACTCTTCTTTAAGACTGAGTAATATTTCATTTTGTGTATATGCCAGATTTTCTTTATCTATTTCTCTGTTGAAGGTACATAGGTTCATTCCATAGCTTAGCTATTGTGAACAGACTGTTTGAGCAGTGTCAATAACAGAAACCATGAATACAGGTACACAAACCCATCCATTATCTAAAAACAAAGTGGAAAATCTGCACAGATTATTCCTTATTACAAATTATAATCCTAGAGCAGAAAAGCAGTAGTCTAGCTCACTCTTTTGCTGTTCCATGACCAAGGTTTGTGGCATCTTTTCTCTCACACTCTCCCTAAGGAAAGCAGAGACCTTCCCCAGGTTTGCTGAGATTGGTCTTGTAATCACACAATATTCTTGAATATGGCTTTAGATGTATTAATACCAGCTAAACATTTTATATTTGCACTACAATATTCCTCAAAATATACCTAAAATCTATTGACTTCTTATTAGACCATAAGTTATTATTTCTTTTTTACATATTGTTCATTTGAAGTTTATTTCTGAATATATAGGGATGTTCTAGTTCATTTAAAATTGACATCTAGATTGATTTTATTTGAATTATATAAAAAAACTCTGAATGATTTCACTCATTTGACATTTATTTAAGTTTGTGGATCTCCCAAATATTACCATACACATTTCAGTTATCATTGCCCATATTCAAATAGCATTTTGTCCCTTTCTTCTTCCTCCTCCTCCTCCTCCTCTTCTCCTTCTCCTTCTCCTTCTCCTTCTCCTTCTCCTTCTCCTTCTCCTTCTCCTTCTTCTTCTTCTTTTTTTTCTGAACCCAGGGTGCTTTACCATTGAACTACATCCCAAATTGTTTATTTTATTTTTATTTTTGAGACAGGATCTTGCTAAGTTTTTTCAATTTGTCTCAAACTTGTAATTTTGCTTCAGCCTCTGGAGATTACAGGCATGAACCACCACACCAGGCTTTTCTTATTCCTTTAAAATACATGAAATATATAACTCTTAGGTTGCATTTTAACAAATGGTGCTACAAAAGTTTTATATCTAAGTGCAAATAACTAATTTTAACCCATACTTCATGCAATATACAATGCTTATTGGTTCATAAACATAAGTAGCCATCATCTGCTTATCAGTGAGATCATTTGCCTTTTGGATTTTTGAGATTGGCTTATCTCACTTAACATAATATTCTCCAATTTCATCCATTTGCCTGGAAATGCCATAATTTTATTATTCTTTATAGCTGAGTAATATTCCATTGTATATATATACCACAGTTTCTTTATCCATTCATTAATCGAAGGGCATCTAGGTTGGTTCAACAGTCTGGCTATTGTGAAAAAAAAAAAAAAAAAAAAAAAAAAACATAAGTAGCCTTAAAATTACATGTGTTTTAGAGGAATGTATGTGAATATGAACTTTTAGTTCAGCAACAAGTATTTTGCACACAATACCAAAAGCAAAGTTCATACATAAAATTAGTGTATTAACCTCATCCAATATTGAAAAGTCTTACCTTTGAAATATAGTAAAAACCATAAACTAAGAGAAAATATTTGCAAACCAGAGATCTGATGAAAGTAATGTTTCTCCCAGGTATAAAAACCTTCAAAAGTACATAATAAAAATCTTCCAAATTGAAGTGGGAAAAATATTTGAACAGAAACTTCAGTAGAATAGGTATCTGAATGACGCTTAAGTATTTGAAGTCTATTTAATCTTCAGAAACATGAAAATTAAAACCACAATGAGATACATTACATATTTTAGAATGATTGAAATTAAAACGACATACCATATGTTGAAGATGGTGAGTAACTGGAATTTGTATACCCTGTTAATGAGCGATCACAAAGAACTAAGCATGTGCCTATCCTACCACCCATTATATGATTAAGTGGCTCTTCGAGATAAATAAAAACTGATTTCTACTCAAGGTCTCATATAATACTCTTCATAGTAGTTCTTATAATAGTTTAAACTAAAAGCAACCTAAAAAAACCATTAAAATATGGATAGATAAAAACATTTTGGTATAACTACAAGATAAAAATTCCTTTGAGCAACAGAGCAGTAAGAACTATGGATAAACCTACAAGATACATGGATCTCAAAACGATGTGGAATTAGGAATTCCAGACCAAAAAAAAGCATTCATTTATGATCTTGTATATGTAAAAATCTACTAGATCATAACCAGTCCATATTTTAAAAAGTCAGAAGAGTGATTTCCTGGGTGTATGGGCAACAGGAACTGTGAAGAGGTGGTAGTGATTTCAGCCAGGCACTAGAAGTGTTAGGAGCTGGTGTCTGTGTTCACTATATTGGTCATGGTGGATCTGGGCATTTATACCATGTCAAAACAATATGTGCACCATGAGGATAGTGTGCTCAAGCTCATGGAAAGTAAGCCAAACACAGGATAATACACATTCCACTGCATTGAGTTCAACAAAAACAAGGACAAAAAATAAACCATGGAGTTTGAAATCTTTGGGAAAGAAGGTGGGGAAAATAATTGGTAGTAAAAATCAAACAGGTTTATCAGTTGCAGGGAAATTTAGTTATATTCTGTATTATCTTTTTTTACTTTCTTCCCTATATTTTGATAGGATGTTTATCCATTCCTTTAACATCAATTAATACTCTTTATGAATGACTGTTAAGTTGATGGCTCTGTCCTATCCATGGGCATGGAGATGAACATTTGAAAAGGTCTTAAATAGTTATTCTTTTATCTTTTCTTTAGGCTATTAGATTTACCTATAAAATTCATAATCCTCAATTCCATTACTTGCACATATTTGAAATTTTGAAGGTTATCTCAAATGCCTCCTGGGAAAGCCTATCTGAAGTTTTCCTCTGATACTCCACTGTGCTTTGTTCTAACTCATCCTTAATGTGCTTCAGTTCAAGTAAATTCAACTGGTTGTTTGTGTTCTACTGGAAATGTGTCGTAAGAATTGTGCTGAAATTATTGATCTTTTTATCCATTGATAAAAATATGGAAACCATTAAAAATGTTTAAAAACACTTAACTAATTTATATTAAATCAAGGTGGGATTATGGCCAACCATCATCAACATTTAGAAAAATATTTATTTATGCACTGCTTTTGAAAACCTCAGTTGTGGAAGAAGAGATAGGAACTAGCGGGATGAAGTTACCAGAACAGACTGTGAGGAAAATCATAAGCCCCAACTGCATGAAGATCAACTATTTTCAATACCAGCTAATGTACAAATCACCAGCTGTCAGAAGTCGTGCATGGATTAGTCATTTGAATAATACTGAACCAGGTCTTTACATTCTGTGTGCTCAGATGAGCCACACTTTGGTCTAATTAATACCTCCTCTTCATGTATATGCATGTTCTGTTCATTTTTAAGTTTTTAAGTTTTTGAAACACTTTTAACTCTAAAACATTTAACTGACAAATAAAAATTTCATATATCCAAGATATACAGTATGATGGTTTATAAATGTACATATTGCATATTAATTACCACAAATTAATATTCCATAATGATCCATAGTCACCATTTGTGTTTATGTGTGCATGTCTCAACAACAACCTTGAAGTAAGAAATATACTATTTCTTCAAATTTGCATTTTATTTTACTTTTATTCATGAATATTAATTACACATAATGATGGGTTTTATCGCGGTATATTGGTACATGTGTATAACATCTTTTATCTTTTTCTCTCCCCAATAACTCCCCCTACCCCCTTCTCCGCCCTCCCCCAAATCCCCTTCCTCTGCACTACTTCCCTTCCTTTTACATCCCCACCCACACACACTGGCTTCAGCACAGGAGAGAAAAGATTTGATACTTGAGTCTTTGAGCCTAGCTTATCTCACTTAATGTGATGCTCTCCAATTTCATCAATTTTTCTACAAATTATGTCATTTTATTCTCCTTTATGACTGAGTAAAACTGTAAAGTGCATATATACATTTTCTTTTTCCACTCATCTGTTGATAAACACTTAAGCTGGTTCAATAACTTGGCTATTATGGTGTAATAACATGGATATGCATGTATCTGAAAGTAGCTTATTCTAATTCTCTGCAACTACTAAGGAATGAAATAGCTGGAGCCTACAGCAGTTCTATTTTAAGTTTTGAAGGATACTTCATAGTTTTCCATAATTGCTGTACTAATTTATATTCTCAACAACAGTATATAAGCTTTCCTTTCCCTCTAATTCTTGTTAGCATTTCTTGTTATTTGTATTATTGATGTTTCCATTCTGACTGGAGGGAGATAAATTTTCAGTGTAGTTTTAATTTGCATTTCCCTGATGGCTAAAGAGGTTGAACATTTTTTCATATAATTGTTGGCTATTGTTCACTTTTTTTTTTACCCATTTATTCATTGGATTATTTGTTTTTTTTTTTTTTTTTTTTTTTGGTGTTCAGTTTCTTGAGTCTGAATTTAATCCTCTATCAGAAGAATAGCTGGCAAAGACTTTTCTTCCATTCTTTCGGCTGTTTCTGAACTCTGTTATTTGCATTCTTTCTGTGCAGAAGCTTTTAAATTTGATGCCAACCATTAACTGATTCCTGCTTTTATCTCCTGAACTCTAAGAATCCTCTTTAGGAAGTCATTGTCTGTGCCTATAGGTTGAAGTACTGTCTTTTATTTTTTTTCTAATAGTTGCAAAGTTTATATTCTTATAGTCTTATACTCAGGTTTTCTATTCATTTTGAGTTTACTTTTGTAGATGGTGAGGGATAAGTATTTAGTTTCATACACTGAAGAAAGAAATAGAAGCCAACACCTGAAGATGTAAAGACCTTCCACATTTATAGATGAGCAGAACTACTATTGTAAGGATGGCCATATTTCCAAAACTGACCTACAAATTGAATACAATCCCCATCAAAATCCCAGTGATATTCTTCACATAACTAGGAAAAACAATCCTAAAATTCATATGGATGAATATAAGACCCAGAATAGCCAAAGAGATCCTGAGCAAAAAGCATAATCACAATACGAGATTTCAAATCACAATACAGAGCCACAGCAACAGAAACAGAATGGCACTGGCATAAAAATAGGCACATAGCCTAGACCAATTAATAGAATAGAAGATGCAGAAACAAACTCATATAGCTAAAGTCATTTGATTTTTAACAAAGGTGCCAGAAACATGTTGGATAAAAGAAAGCCTCTTACACCATTGTTAACTAAAATCACCTTGTTGTACCTTGGATCCCCAGAACTGTTTCACCATATAAGTAAAAGTTAGTTTTATTTGAGTAGGGTCTCCTGATTTTCTCCCAGCACCATCTCCTATTCCTGTCCCAGCCCCAACTTTTCTACTCTCTGTTTCTACTAGTTAGGTATTAGATTTCCACAGTCAAGAGACATCTGGGTCTGTATTATTTTATTTTATTTTTTTAATTAATAATTTTTTTATTTTTACAGACACATTTTGATTTATTGTATACGAATGGGGTACAACTTTTCATTTCTCTGGTTGTACGCGATGTAGATTCACACCATTCATGTAATCATACATGTACATAGGGCAATGATGTCTGCTTCATTCTACTGTTTTTCCATCCCCTCTCCTCCCACCCCTTTTTCCTCTACACCATCCAAAATTCCTTCATTCTTCTTTTCCCTCCATTACCCCCCTCATTATATATTGTGTGTCTGTATTATTTTAGTTAATATAATGTCTCCCAGTTCATCCATGTTGTCACCAATGGCAGGATTTCCTTCTACCTTTATAGCTGGGTAATATTCGACTGCATGCATCTTTTATCTAATCATTGATTGATGGACTTAGGTTGTTTCCACATCTTGGCATTTGTGAATAATGCTGCTGGAACATGGGGCATAGATGTCTCTTTGAGATACCTCATTTATTTTGAATGTATATCCAGAAGAGAGATTGCTGGATAACTCAGGACAATTGCATTTAGGTACTGGAATGGAGTGTCAGAACTGATAATCATGGAGAGTACAATGTTGGAAATAAAGCAAGTTTCATCAGTGAGGAAAAATGAAACTGGACAAAATCGTGTACTTAAGCAGAAAATAAGTTTAATACCTTTTCTCCATTAAACATACTTATTCTTGGTTCCCTTTTAAAGCAAGCATGTTTAGAATTTTTAGGAAGTAATGCAAATGTCTTATGCTTTCAGGATTGATATAATTCCCTCCTCTTTCTCTATGAACATCAAAATCAATGCTATCCCATTCCAGTGTCTCATAGATTGAAAGCATGCTAATAATCTTTTGGTCCATATTAATTCTAAAAATGCATAAGAAGAAACAGACATACCTATAATACCACAGATACCATTACTAAATGTGTTATGATTTATTTTCACATTTATTGGGATATTATGGGTCAATTATTCTTCTATTTTACCTAGAATTTCACCCCAATTAAGAAGGAAAAATAGTAAAAGAATGCTGAAGCTGTTCTGTAGTTCCTGGTTTTCTTGCTTCCACTTCTAAGAACACTCCTGCGAGTCTTCCTTTCATTAATCCTTAACACATTTGTCAGGTCTCAGATTAAGATTGTCAGTTCTTCAGAAAGATTTTTCTTAACATGTTAGAACTCCACATCTAATTTAATTTTTATGGTTTCCTCTCAGAGTGCTAGACTCTCATCCTTTGAAATCTTCTTTGTTGAATATAATTCCACAGTATTCCAGTTTATTTATTATTAATGTCCTCCACTAGACTTCAGGTCCAATAAAATAGGGAATAAGAATAATAATGGAATGGGGGAACTTTAGATTATGTAGAAGGAAATGAGGGAGGGGTATGAAAAGTGGTGGACTGAGACAGACATCATTACCCTATGTCCTGTATGATTACACGAATGGTATGAATCTACATCAGGCACAACCATAAAAATGAAAAGATGTATCCCATTTGTGTACGGTGAATCAAAATGTAGTCTGTAAAAAATTTAAAAATAAACAATTTTAAAAAAAGAATAATAATGGAGTGGCCAAAATCTTTGAGATTTTAAAATCTTGGCTTTGTATTTTACACATAAAAGCCATAAGTCTATATCCATAGTGGATAAAGGAGTACGTTTTGCTCTAAGAAAAGCCCAGGTGCCTGGACTCCATATTTACGTCTGGAGCAAAGCTCTGACCTGAGAAGTCCTCCACCAGCCTCCGCGACCTCTGTGTCACTGTCTCACTATTTGGGCTGATGGGGCTTCTGTAGCTTGTGCAGGGTCACCACTCCACAGTCCACCCTCTTCTTAACTTCAAAACCTCAAATACGAACCCGGAAATACGTAGGCCCTAGCAACCTATTTGGGTCGAATGACCATTTCCTTCAAGTTCCTCCTCTCATCCAAGCCAAGCGGCTTCATTTCCTACCCTTCTGAGGAACACGAGCAGTTTGATTCTCCTTTGGACTGTTATTTTTCTCAGTTGCTTATATACAAAGATACAACATGTAATAAACATGTATCACTACGCATGCATACAATCACCACTTAGTCACTTCATACTTATTTCTCTATCTCTACATATGTAATCTAAATGGATATTAATGTGCGTAGATGTATGTTTTTATCTATATGTGTACGTATACAACAGGACCAGGGGTAGTTCATTGGTAGACCATTTGCTTAGCAAGTATGAGGACTTAGATTTGATCCTGAGCACTACCCCAAAACTAATAAAATTAATAAAATAAAACTGTGCTTCTATAATTACTTCTCTTGGTAAATCCTTATAATGTGCAGATTTGCTGTGTCAATACTCTTCTTTATTCACCTATTGTGGTGGTCCAGGTGCTAAAAATCATCCTCTCTTCTGTACTGACATGCAATTTTTCTTCACTTTTAAACACAAACAGACTAATGGACACTTGATTCTGAAAACCATCTCCTTGCTTCTTCACCCTCCCTCCGCCACTTTTTATAGTTTAAGTACTCTGGCAAAAATCTTAGAAGCACAGTTTAGAAACATAAGATACACTTCTTTAATCTTTTAATCATAATGATGAGAAAGAAGGCCCTAGATCCTAAGAAATCTGCCCAGTGTCATGTTACCAAGTGTGGATATACCTGAGAAGAGTACCTAGATTTCAAAATGTAAGGTTCAGTGTCCTGTTTTCCATTCCACTGTGCCTTTTCCACGCATCCTGTTATCTCTGACATTCGTTTTTTAAGTTATCTTGTTCAGCCTAGACTAAAAATATTTAGCTCCTGCTTCTTTATCTCCACACAAGGGAAATGAATTGCTGCACACGGTCCTTCCCAGGAGCAAGCCCCCTGCGCCATTGCCAAGTCGGTAGTCCCCAGACTCGTCAACTCTCGCCAGCACGAGCTTTATCCAAAGGCTGCAGACAGAAGCTTCCTGGTGGTTCCTTGGTTATGACGGTTACACTCCACCCCAGCTACGCGGTGTCGGTGCTGCGCACTGCCTTCCCTTAGTTACACACTAAGTGAAAGCAAGCTCCAAACCCCCTGCATCCTCTACGTCCACTGAGCACACATCAGATTCCAGTGTGCTGTTAAGAAACTAGTAAAGAAAAAGACACATACTCAGAGATTTTAGTGAATGAAGATTCTGCCGTGGGATTAAAATTATTGGTATGTTGCATTTTAATGAAGTTTTTATGAAAAAAAAAAAAAAAAAACTTTTATTTTTTCCCTATCGCCAATAGAGTTTGGTGAGAATTTCTCAGTACGGCCTTCAGGAACTCTGCAATTATGACCCTATCCTTCACTTTCAATCTTATTTGGCAATCTGTCCTAAGGATATGTAAAAACCAGAAAGGAGTAGTCAGTTTCCTAAATAAAAAGAAAAGGTAGTAACTTTCATATCACAATCAGTAAACAAAGCACATAAAGACTGATTCAAATAAATAACATTGTATGAATGATTTTCTTTCAAATATGGTTTGACCAAACACACAATCAATAGGCAAAAGATAAAATGCCACTTGATAAAAGCTTGATTCCTCAAATGGTGGAGAGTCACTAGAGTTTTAAGTAATAATCAGCTGATGATTCAAAATAAATGATTGAAAACCAGAGATAGCAGGATTAAGGCCCTGCAGAGATCAGGGTGAGAGAAGGGAGTGACTCTCCTGCCTTCCCCGTTACCAGTCAGAGGCAGAGGCCACGATCCAGCTGTTCTTAAAATTTCAATTTTTATCTCCTACAGCACGTTCCACTTTATGCAAAAATTAAAAAAAAAAAAAAAAAAAAAAGCTAGAAAAAGTGATTCTCACAGAAGAACCAAGTTAAAGTGACAGAAAAGAAAAGTCTGGGTACTGATCACTCTACCTCTAGCTGTGAAGCTGATTGATGTTTTTAAAGCTCTCAAGGAGCAGCTGCAGTTGCTGTGGCAAAACAAAACAGGAAGGGCAGAGAGCCAGGGAATTATGTGGCAGAACCATCTTCGCACAGCAAATGGGATAAGGATTATGTTAGGTAAGAATAATGCAATAAATACAGTGGATCTGTGGAAGAAAGGCCGCAGTTATGCCCAGGAGAGCCTTCAAGGGGTCCTGGCCACAGCAGCGGAGGAGGGCCAGTCCCCCGTCTGCCTCATCACGTAGCTAATAGATCTTCTCATCCCAGAAGACCTGTTTCCAAACAGCGACTGTAATGAGCAATCACAGCCCCTGTCTTCTGATGCTTAGAACACAGAGCAGCCAGCACTCGACCTGCAGCTTCAGTCACGAGGCCTGAAGCGGCCAGAAAGGTGGGGTATGCAGAGAGGCAATCAAGAATACTCAGCTAAAGCTTGGGTGTATAAGGAAAAGAGAAAGGTAGACATAAAAACATGACGGTTTCTGAGGAGCAAGGAGGCTGACAGCATTACAAATATGGATGAGAAATTCAGAAACACAGCAAATATGTTTAAGGTAATAAAATCTGATTTTGATAGCATAATTCCAGGGTTATTTCAGTTTCAAGATGGATGCTTAAATAGATAGTAGGACATCTTAGCATGTCAGGAGCCAAGACATGGCCAGGGATAGAAGCAGGATCCTGACTTTGTGCTTCACTGAGGCCAATATTATTTGTGAGTAATCCACAGTCATACTCACTGTCCAGGGAAATGTTACCACACCTTTTCTGCTTTAGAGAATTAACATAAAAGGAAATAGCTTCCTTTGTATGCTGCTGTTTTCCATAAATCCATTAAAAGCATACATGATAATTGCATGAATCTATACATTTGTGGCATTTAGAATAGTACTTGGTATGTATTAGATGCCAATAACATTTCTCATAATTAATGTTATATCTCCTGGGTAAGTACTTTGAACAAAACAAATATTAAATAGATTATAGCTTTTCTTAAGCAGATGATAGTTTCAAAAAGGAGAAAAACATATACAACTATATGTATATAGATACACACACACACACACACACACACACACACACACAAAGTACATGCATTGTGATGTGCACATGTGTATAAGCTCCAAAATACAACACAGAAAAGATACAAGAGAGTAAAATCATAGAAGATGTTTATGGTGGGAAATTAGTTTAAACTTAACTCTGATGCTGCAGCATATTGAAAGTTTTTAAGAGTCACAGAATCTGTCTTACTTGTTATGAGTTTTCTTATATATGTATGCAGGAAGGAACAAGATATGCCAGAATTAAATGAAATAAATGCATATATGCCTTCCACAAGGATATGGCCTCCATCTCAAATGGACCTTTATTGCGTTTTTATTTATGCTTGAAAGCAATGACATAACTTTGTCCAGTGCTGCAATTTCAGCACGTTAAAAAATAATTCTTGAATGAGCATAGAGTATGGAGGTGTGTTTTATGTAAATATGCTAATTCAATTAGGTGAAACTGAAATAAAGAAAAGCCATGATAAAGTTTTATGACTATTTATTAAAGATTTCCTTTCTTCTATACTAAATTGTTACCTACATGAGGAAAAGCTTGTAAGTATTGTGTTCCATATTTTCTTCTAAGTTTCTAACATAGGCTATAATACACAGCTATATTAGAAAATTATTAGATGAACAAACACGTTTTCATCAGTGTGATCATACTCCACAAGTGTTTTCTAATCACCTTACCAATTTATCATGAGGTTTTTACACATGTGTATGTGTACACAACACATACAAACACAGATACACAACTGAATTTTTTTTTCAAGGGGGACCAGGGATTGAACTCAGGGGCACTTGACCACTGAATCACATCCCCAGCCCTATTTTGTATTTTATTTAGAGACAGGGTCTCACTGAGTTGCTTAAGCACCTTGCCATTGTGAGACTGGCTTTGAACACTCCATCCTCCTGCTTCAGCTCCCCAGCTGCTGGGATTGCAGGTATGCACCACCGCATGCGGCTACACCAGAATTTTAATGGAAAAAAATCTCCATTTATAGAATTGCAAGAATTCATTTAATAAACTTCCCATTATAGGAGACTTCACATAAGTGTCTTTCTTTGATTTGATGATGAGAAAACCTGGGTTTCTAAGTAAATTGAAAGCTCAACATCTTGAATGACCCATCATATGCAAAAGCAGTTTTTTGTCATTCCCCCTCACTGGAGAGGTTTACTCGGAAGTAGAAGAAGTGATGCATGTTCAGGGATGGAGCTCTGTCCTGTGCACTCTGCAGTAAGCTGGGGATTTGGCAAATACTCCTACTTATTTTGAAGACTCAGATCTGAATGCAGCCTTTCTACATTTATATGATAGACTCTTCCAAGCAGGGCCCAAGTTGAGATAAAATAAAACAGGAAATAGTTCTTGAGTTTATAGGTAGGAAAAGCCTCAAAATATTTCACTGTCTCCTACGTGTAGTATTAACTTTCATGGAGGCTGCAGTGGGACCAACTAGTGTCTCCATAAGTAGCATGGACACAAAAAAAATGGCTTCCAGACATTTAAGGTCCTTGCAACAGGAATGACACTCAAGTATGCAGTCAGTTTTGAGGATCCTAACTTAGGGTGTATGATTGTGGATACTGGGATGAAGCTTCCCTAATGCTCTAGCACAGAGGAAAGACCTGCCCCCTGACGCCAAGCCTGCACTTACACGCTGCCCCCAGCCCACTCCAATCTCAGCGGGGAGCCTGCAGCACAGGGTAGTTCTCTTATTGATCGACACTGTATCTCTTGCCAAAACTTCAGATAAGGGGCTTAAAATAATGACAAAAATTATTTGTAAATAATTCAATTTGTAAATAATTCAATACGCCCATCTAATTTTGTGCACAAAGAAAATTACTATGGCTACAAAATACCACCATCAATCTTTCATTTTTTTTAAATACTTTTCTCAAATCAGCTTTTAAATTTAAATAGCTGAATTTATTCACTTGAATTTTTTATTTCTTATGAAACACTGACAGAAGTATCTAACTGGCAAGGACCCATTCAGGAGTCCTAAGGAGAACATACCTTTCCTAAAGCAGTTGTAATGCCCAGATTTCAGATTTTAGTTTACTCTTCCAATTTGCAGTGAGCCAGACTCAATGAGGAAATACTGAATTAAAATGAATCCCTCAAGTTTGGGTATCTCTTATCAATTGATCAAGTCAACAATTTTCCCTACAAAATTAGTTAGGTTTTCCATGTTTCTTCTGCTTCCGTCATTTCCCTTGTCTGAGTTATTAACTTTTCCTACTAATATATATTCTTATTTGCTTCATATTGGTGTTATGACTCAACCACTGAAGAACATTGGCTTTCAAAGGGCTTTCTTAGAGGTGACTACAATACTCTTCCCAGATGAATGTTTCTTGTATTGCAGTTCCACTGTACTTTATCCACTTTTGTGAAATTCATACATATCTTAAGAGTGATTTTTTTGGGTGGTGGGAGATAATTTATTTATATATCTGGTATAAACCTGAATTTACATGAGGCTATTTATGTTGTCTTTATTTTCCCTACAATGTCTACCCTAAATCCTACTGGAGAAGTGGCATAATGTATTGTGTGTGAAGGTGTTTCCTATTTAAATTTGAAATCCTCTGAATGTTGAAAGGTTGGTTCACCACATGGTTTCACAGAGTGGACCTGTACATATTAGGCTGCATTATAGTTAGCCTTTCAGAAATTGTTCCACCTACTTAGTTCACATGCTGAGCTCTCAAATAGGAATTACATACTGACTTCTGCTCTGCTCTTCCAAATTGTTCCAAATCATACTGTATAGGTCATATATATTATAGTTTGTGGTATTTTAGGTTTACTTTGGTTCATTATTGTTGGTTTCAAAAATGAGAAGGCAATTTTCTGACTATATGGATTATGATAGCTTTTCTGGAAAGTTCTCAGAATTGATTTTAGAAAATTCTCTTTGAATAAAATATAGGGAATTAATTGGAGGGAAACAAGACAATACAGAGATAATATTTAATATTTAAAGCAGTTGGTAAATCAAGTTGAAGGGCAAATTCTACTTATAGTATAGGGCTCTGAATTAGCAAAGTGGGTATTTTAATTTCTGCTGTCCGACCTGGGATCCTGGCCCCATGGAATCATGTTATTAGGTTTCTTTCTGCATGACATTGCCTGGTCTAGGAATCCAAACTACACTCTGCTTGGATAACCAAGTGGAGCAAATAACCCAGATGTTTTTATGAAATTAAGTAACTGTGTGAAATATTATTTATAGATAAATAAGGATCTGCATTAGAGTAAATGATTAGCGTCTCCACTATGGGCTTTCAAATTCTGTTTTACTCTTCTCAAGTAAAGATATGAAAAAATACTGTACTGAGATCTGCAATGATTCCGAATATAATTTTCTGGATAGTTGCAGTGATCCCGCTGAGGCCCATTCTCTGCACTACCTTTGCCCAGACAGGAGGCTTGCTTCTCATTAGTTAGGAGAGACAAGAGTGTTTTTCATCACACTCTGGAACTTCCATCTCACAAAGGCCAGCCAGGGAGTTACAAAGCTATAGGTTAACCCTGGATGTTCATTAAAAGCACCAGGTTTGTCAGGAGAGTGAATAGTGATCATACACTTCATAGTGCGCTCTGGGGAAGAATCTCTGCTTCCAAGGGGGTTGTGGTTGTTCATTAATAGCACGCCTGTCCAAAACAAATAACAAGGTGAAGCAGGAAGTTGTTGCTTTTAATTCACCTAAGCCCAAAGACCAAGAGCAAGAGTTGTGCTTCCTAAGTTGCACATGAAATACGAAGGTAAAGACCCCCTGAATGGTTTCTAAAATGGGCTTCTCAATTGAGAGGAGCTGGAATCATTATAACTGAAGCTCTTGTGAAGAGGTTAGATATAAATTTACAGAATTGCTTGTAGATTATACATAATGCGGTAGACATGTATTTATTTGGCATACAAACTGAATGATTCTAGCATGATAAGTGAAATTTAGAGACAGCAATGAGAAAATTATCTGATTTTATTTTTCAAACCTTTATGCATTAAAAATTTTATGACACATTAACCAAATATTAGTCCAAAGAAAATATGTATAGTTTAGATGGAGGAAAGAGTATTAAAATTTTATGAGAATGAACTCACTTCTAGATTAGTCAAACTTTCATGCCTCTAGCTGAATGTTGTTCTCTGTGTTTTAATTAGACATTTCTGGTTTCTCTTTCCTCTGTCTCATTCCTTAAACGTCACAGTTCAACTTTCATCAATGTCACATGTTGCTTGAAGACTTATTTTTTAAAAACACACTCTTTAAATACCTCTGAACAATTTTTTATGAATCCTTCACCTAAAATATGGTCCTTATTCAGAATTGTCAATTCAAAAAACGATTCCCTCATTGAAAACTTCAATGAATGCCTTTGTATGTCACTGATAATTGCTATTGACAAGATTTTTATGTCCTCCAGAACTTTGAGCATATATCTGATATAGTATTTATCATATAATATATCTGATATAATATTTATCATATAGTGTTATAACTGCTGGAATATATGTCTTTACAACTCATGCATAGCATATTTCTAAAATATAAACCATATCCTCATTACTTATTTATATTTTATTATTGGTGCTAGCCTGTGGTATGGTATAAAGATGTAGCCAACAAGTTAATATTAATAAAACTCTCAACTTATTTTAGTCAAATTTAAACCTGACATAATATTACATATCAAATAACTATGCACTCAATCAAAAATAAATTACATAGGGTAGCACTCACCAATTATGTGTCAAATAATTGCCATAAATACACTGTGCAGTGACATTTTAATTGCAAAAATGCTAATCTGTACTTTGAATTTTCAAATTATTTTATGTACCATGATTCAAAATAATAATACATAAAATTTGCCTTCAATGTTGCTCCTTTGAGACAGTTTTCTGCCATCTTCAGAGAAGATAGCAGCACTAGTAATAGTGCTATCAACTATCAATTAGAGAGGTATTAATATGTGTCCAGTTCCGTTCCAGGTGTGACTTATGTATCTTATCATTAAAATCATGACGTGGTGCTCACTATATTGTTCTTCCTCTTTTCTCAGGTTGTCAACTAATTTGCAGAGATATTCAGGGTGGCTCTGGTGGTGGTGACTGAGGAAGTCAGGTTTCAAATGCAACCACCGGATTGCCGTACCTGTTGTTCCTCGCGTTGGTGAGATATGGTGTGCACTTGAGGCACAGGGGTTAATCATAAACCCCACAAGGAACCAAGTGTGTACTTGTTGGCGGTCACCAAGCAAACACATGTTCATGACTCAAAGTGGGATTGATTCAGGTTCATTTTCAGGAATCTGTAGTCTAGAATCTGTAAGAGAGAGATTTATGGTAAATATTCTATTTCTCTACTTAGCCACACTGAAATCAGAGACGTGTTATTGTTTCTAAAATGTTTAGGAAATTACATATGGCACATATGACCTCAGTGTTTCTTCTCATACAATGGCTAAGCAGGTATTACTATAGCCATGATCTGAAAAGTGGTTTATACATTTTATATTAATATGCATGCATGAATATCAGCCATAAGAAAAATCAGCAAAACAAATGCTTATCAGGAGAATAATATTGAATAAATGTATTTCAGGGTCAGAGTTATTGAAGACGCAACATAAATTAAAAATGAAAATATATCTTCTGTGGTGGTTTTGAGAATCTGTACCATATTATGTCAGACAAAGAAAATTAAAGCCACTCTAAAAATTGTATACACTGTCTTCCAAAGATGCAGAAGGACCCAGAGTGCAAAAACCTAAAATGAGTCAAGAGAAAAAAGAGAAAATAATACTTAGCTGAAGAAATTAATTCTTGGGCTGGGGCCCACATGTCCATGATTACATTTTGACACAATTAGAAATGCTCTTGATCTCCATTTTGGATTTGTAAAAACAACAACAGCTGAAAGACCACTAACACTACTTCCCCCTGGACTACAAGCTTTAGGAATCATACAACCACATGGCCTTTCCATTCTTTTGCAGCAAATACTCCCTGTTGTGTCAGAAACAGGGGTCCTTCTTCCACATTTGATCTTCTACCTGTGCACCTAACACAAAGTCAGTAGTCAAGGGAACTGGGAAATAAAATTTTAACTTGCTCAGCAACATACAGTAGAATTTAGGAAGATGTGATCAGGTTGGCAGACCAACATGTTAGTCACCATCTTGGAATGCTATATAAAACATCCCACCCTCAGCTTCTACATC
This sequence comes from Sciurus vulgaris, assembly GCF_902686455.1. NCBI lineage: Eukaryota > Metazoa > Chordata > Mammalia > Rodentia > Sciuridae > Sciurus > Sciurus vulgaris. The sequence continues at coordinate 11,432,149 of NC_136469.1, forward strand.
TGGACTTCAGGAAGCTTTTGTTGTTTTCATTTGCTTGAAGTAGTGTTGGTATCTAAGACATCAGACTATAAAGTACAGTAGACTTGTGTTCTACTGTAGAAGAACACAGAACCAAAGTTTTCTTGTGATCTTAGATATGTGATTCTGTTTGCTTTCACAAATTAATTTCTCCTGCATTAGGATACAGTCAAGAGTGTATTCAGTTATTGTTTTGTACCAATACTGTTGAAAGAGAAATCAACCTTGAGAATTCTAATGGAATTGACAGGCAGACCTGACAGTGAAGACTTAAATTGTACTTAGAGATATCAACTTAGCTGATGAAAACTGTTTGCCTGTCTCAATAAATCCTTGAAATTATACTCTATCTATCTAAATTACACACAGTTGTGTTTCATTTTGTCTGCTCTGCTCTGCTGTTCTACAGACTTATACAGCATTTTTAGTACTATTTTAGATAATTTTCTATGTGTCTAATACTTGTCTTAACAGGTATGTAAAGAATGTAAGTCTTAAGTTTTGGTATAGTTACTAAGATAATGCTTAGTTTCACAAGCAGAAGTACCTTTTTTAATGCTTGGGGAAAACAACTAGAGATTTGTTTGAAATTGTATAAAGAAAGCAACACATAATTAGAAAACCTGTGTCTGACTAAAACAGTTCTTATATTTCTATAGAATTTACAAACTAGTGTAGATTTCAAGGAATAAATTGAAAGCAGATGCCAAAGAGTGATAAAATTCTCTGCTTTCACTCACTCTCACTCTTTGCTGTATTTGACAAACTACTTAAACTTTCTCTCTGTTACAGATATGGAACATCTATATGTATGAAACATGGTACTAAGCTCTGCCTATGAATAATTTTATTTAATTTTCATGACAGCCTTAAGCTATGATTATTATTATCCTTATTTCATAGAACTAAAGCTTGAAATTTATATCTTAGAAAAAGTGAGTTTTTTTTTTTTTATTCTGAGGTTCAGTTCTTTGTGCATTTGACCCTATCAAACACTTCCTTCCTCTTTAAACTATGTTGGTTAATTTTGTTCTCACAGGAAAAGACAGGTATACTTAGGACCCCCAAAAGATTAGTGAAATGATGTAAACAAAGGAACAACCAACTCTCTGAACCCCTTTATCTAATAAATTTGCATCACTTTTTATCATTTCACTTCCATAGAATAAAAACCAACAAAGAAAAGGAAAAATATTTTTAGAAAAACAGGGTAATCTCTCAATGGCAATATTGATACACACTTTTAATTCATTTCGTTAAGAACTCAGTATGCACATTTCTCCACAAATCAGAACACAAAGGCATGGATCATTATAGTTAAATCAACAGCACAAAGACTGTTATAGAATTACTGAGTTAAGAATGTTTCATCTTGAAATGTTTCCACCTAAATGTGAAAGAAGTATTGAGGATGAGTCAATATGGACAAGGTACAACCATCATAGAGTAACAATTTCATGAGACATGTTATTTAAATGTTGTTGCTATTCATAAATGAAATATACATACACATATGTTTGGTACTATTCATATACCAGGAACTACATTAAATTTTTTAAGTGTTAAAAAAGATATTGAGTGGCTTCAGAAGAGCATCAGGGGACCTGGTATATCAGGATAGCATATAATAAACCACCTAAGCCAACCTCACGAGCCAATGAGGGAGAAGAGACAAAGATCTCTCACAATACCTGTCCAGTGTCAGTCAAACTGCAAACTATGATTCCCCACTGCCAACCTCCTTCCAAATTTACTCCCACCTACGCAAGCTCCAGAAAATGACTTGCCAGGATGAGCCCTATCAGTACAGACCCCATGAACAGCAAAACTTCAGTAAAAATGCTTTGGATCTGAAGGTATTAAAAGCCCTCTACTTTGGATATGTCAGTGTTTTGGTTAGAGTTACAGATGTTTCCAGCATCTCACCTTAGAATATAATGGAAATGCAAGTACAGGGCGGGTGGTGTAGCTCAGTGGTGGAGTGCTTGCCTAGAATTATAAAGCCCTGGCCTCCAGCCCAGCACTACAGAGTAATGATAATGAAGATGATAATAATAGTAATAAATAAAGAAATGCAACTATTTCTAATCTGATAGTGTAGGAACCCAGATCTGTCTGTTGCCTTGTTTGGACTCTTAGCTAATGAAGATGCTAATTCTCTATACTAAACTTGATAAATATTCTCAGGATATTGTCTTTAAGCTTAATTTTCCCACCATTGGCTTGCTTCATTTTGTATACTATAGATAAACTCACTAATTTGCAGTTGAAGTAAATTCAAAAGTTCTAAAATTCAGGAATTAAAATTTATTATATGTGCTTTAGTTTTTATTTTTGAAATAATAACCATATTATAGTGCTATTTAGTAATCATTGTCTTAATAAATTTCAGTGATGTGAATATCACAGTTGAGAATATTCATTCATACTTGCAATACTGCTTATTTATTTTCTCTGAGAAAGCATAAACAAAATTCTTCACTAAAAATCTCATTAAAGATTCTAAACATAGAGTTTTGGAATAGTTACAGAACTGCTCAATGTTCCTTTTTACTTTCAATATTTCATACGTCAGCTAAAATGCATGTGTGTGTGTGTGTGTGTGTTTGTAGCAACTATGATTTAAGCAACTAAAAAGCAACAGCTATATTGTTTATATTTTTTAAGTAAAAAATAGCTATTCCTTTTCTGCACTTCTTTTGACAGAGCTAAATTGCATTTCTGATGTGTCAAACTGGAGACTATCTTGGTGGCTTTGACATGGTGCACCATAAATACATATATAAAGTATATCTCATTGTGATAAATTGCAACTATGTTCTTTTTCAGTATTAAATACTAGGTACCAATTCACACATTTGGACAGCAATAGTTTAGCATTTTAGAAAGTGGCAAATGGAAAATAACCTAAGTAATATATGCTCACGTAAAGTATCAGCTAGTTTTTTAAAATTCTCAACTACTTGTAACATTTTCTTTTTTTTATTTAGAGATATTTGCAAGATAGCACTTATACAGAGTCTTGTGATTCTCAAGTACAACCTAATGTTGGACTTTATATTGTTATCATCATTTTATTGTAATGATAAGTTTGCAAATGTAAATTAGTTCCTGATCCTCAATATTCCTCAAATTAAAATTAAACAACATTACTATCACCATCTGGCATTAATTATCATACTATAAAATATGAGTTTAGTTAAGCAAAATATCTCTATTAATAGTGTTGATGTGGCTGAGGATAAGAAGCAGACATGGTTAGGGATGGGTAGGGTGGGGGGAAAGAGAGAGAGAAGCAATATATTTGAAATTTGAGCTGTACAGAATACAGTATTTGAATCACTCTGAAACTCTGTAGCTTCTTTAAGGAAAAACATCTTACTTTATACTTCATGAGATGTCTGCATGCTATGTTCCAGATACTGTCATCCTGAGCACTATTCATTGAGACAAAAATTAATGCTGGAGCCAAAGACAGACATTTCTCATTTGTCCAGTGGCCAATGACGTAGATTGGGAAAGACAATATAGAATAGTGTTTAAATTCTGTCCTGTCTTCATTACTTTCTAACTATGCAACTTTTGACAAATTATTTGACTACTCTGCATTTCACTTTCAGCATCTCTGTATTAAGGAAAACATTATTAATTTCTACAATTTTTTATGAAGGAAGAATTGAAATATTAGCCTTAAAAATTTTAAACTGGTAATCATAGATATTAAACATTCCACATTGTTTACTAGGTAACAAATATCAGACCCCTTTTTTAAGGAGTGGGTAGATGCAAAGCGTTGCAAAGTGGAATGGAAATTTATCATAAAGCAAGGTAGAGGCCAGTATCTGCCCTCCCACTCTCACAAATTCATAAAAGAAAGATCAAGAGAGTGGCAATCACAAGGTAGAAATAGCGACACCCCAAAGAGGTTGGTTACTTGAAAGAACGTAAGCTACAAAAGAGCGAAGTTGAAACTTGCAAAGATGGATGCTCTGCATCTCTGCCTCAGCACCTCCTGGGGAGGAGTTCAGTAGCCCACGCCTTACACCAGAGAAAACTTTGCAGAGGGTGCGGAATGTGACAAGTGTTGACCCCAGGGCTCTAGCACGAGACAGTTGGGAGCAGTTCTAAGAGTATAAAGTGATAAACTTCTGGGGAAGCCACACTGATATTCCAGCTACCAAGAGTTCTACTTAAGTCCTAATTTGTGGTCCATCCTTATTCTCCATTTGTCCTCACAAATAGAAATCCTGAAGGTGTAGGAGGCTAGGTGTTTCTTTTCTTTTTTTTTTCCCCTAACCTGGAAAAGCCAGGTTTAATATTCTGACTAATCTAAGATTGCCCTTAGATTTGGACCAGTAAATGAATCTATTTGCATATGCAATAGGAAAATTTTCTGAAATATAATGCAACTTGAGAAAAAAAGAACAGAGCCTAAGCTATCATATATAAAGCCTTGTTCAAGGAAATAAGCCAGAATCAGAGGGAAGGTGGGGGATCTTAATAAAGTGCAAGGAACAGTTTTTGGTATACTTAAAAACTATTTTACTTGAGGTCTAACCATTTTCAGGAGCAACTAGGGATTTATATAATGATCTAAGTGTGAAGTGCGTGTGTATGTGTGTGTGAGTGTATGTGTGTGTGTTCTTGGGCCTGGCTCTCCCCCAGCAAGTCATTCAGGGAAGCTTCTCCACTTGGTTATTGGTATCTGTCACCTGCATCCTGTCAGAGGAAGGGGAAGGAAGAACGGCATGTTGCTTCTCTATGGCTCTGGTCCGGACACCACATACACCATTCTTCTGACATTCTGTGGGGAAATTTAAGGTCATCATCAAACCAGGATGGCAGAGTCAGCAGTGGGGAAGTGGGAGTTATAGATTTTCACGTGAAACTTCTCCCTGGAACAGGTGCATTTTAAACTTTCGTTAGCACGGTTTTGCGTTCAAGTGTTTTGAGGGAGGAATAGAGTGACGTGACCTATCTAAAAGCATCACTGAGGACCAAGTTGTGCAAGAGCTGTGAGTTAACAAGACAGAAGACAAATCAGAATGTATTTTGTGTCCATTTCTTATTTTTCCAATATTTATTTTTCTTCTGGATTTGTAAACGCACTTTTCATACAAAATAAATGAGATTTTTTGTCTTGATGTAAGCTAAAGATATGTTCACATCTGTCATCGATTTCATCTTCACTTGTTGCAGTTTTGCTCAAGTAACATAAATACTGCATTCCCTGTCTCCTTTTTGCTAGATTCCTTTGCTTTACAAATTCAGAAAACTTAATACTCATATCTGAGATTTATTATCGCTAGAAGCAAATATATACCAGCTTTACACAAAAAATAAGAACACAGTTCTGCAAGAGGGGCTCTTGCAAATCTTTTACTTTCCTGACAAATGGACAGACTGCAAGCTGCTGCTTCTTCCTCCTCCAGTGCTTTAAACATCCACAGGATGCCTAGGTTGTCCCTGTCTTCTAGCATACAGTGGATGAGGCATTGGAGAAACAGTGATGGATTCTTGATGCCATCTTTCAGTCACTGCCATTTTCCAGACATCCAGCTCCGTACTTCTAATGTCATGCATCCATCCATCTTTTCAGCAAGTATATAACTGAGTACCTGTGGGTGCTAGCTATTGATGTGATGAGTTGTATTGCAGTCTCCCTTTTACAAATGTGAAATCTAAATTCCAGAAAATTCAAACATTCGTAAGATACCACAGCTAGGAAGCAGAAGCTAAGAAGTCTTGTCCCAGAAAAGTGACTTTAATCTGAGCTCTCAATGACCACTATTGAGAACACTGCTATTCCCTGTGCAAGATAAACAGCATGCTAGGTTTTCAATTATTGTTAGATTTTGTAAAATCTATATTTAACTGATATCATTGGTTTTTTTTCTTATTACAGTATTTTGAATGATATCATATCTTTAGTGGTCCTATGAATCAATTTCACAGTTCAGTATTAAGAGTCAGAATTTTTAGATCCTTACATTTCACACAAGTAATAAAGTCTCTCAGAGCCCTTTAACTGGTGATCTGAGGACTTGACAATATGACCTCTTTCTGATCTTGTGTCTTGGACCAATGGCTGGAATTTAAGAATTGAACTCTGAAATTTTCTAATCTCTAGAACTTTAATAAAATTCCACCTAACCTTTGCCAATCAGATGACCAATCACAATCAGATGAACCAATAGTTTTAGAGGAAAATCTTCATGAAGAATTCCCCAGAAACTCCTACATCCTATCCTTCTATTATGGATGCTTGTGATTGCTTCTAACTCACTCAGAGATAAGTGGTGCCTTGACAATCACAGCATTGACAAATGGAGCATTGACAATTACATTTTATGTGAGCCCTATAGAAAGTATTGGTGGTGGGGAGCTTGCTCTATTGTGATCCAAGAAATAACTGACTGCAAAAAACAAGTCTGTCCCCACATATTCCAGGAGAGGACTGACCTCTGTCTTCTTTTGATGACTTGGATAAAACTACTGTCCACCCTTTTTCAAGACTATAAAGATCAATGGCTCTTCCTTACCTACCTTCTTGGGTAAAAGCCCATGCCTACCTTCTTGGGTAAAAGCCCATGCCTCCCTCCCTTTCTTAGAAATACATGAGTGAAAATTCTTTCTATTGCAGCAGCCTGAGTAGAGTCCTTCTTGATCTTCCTCTGCATATTGTCTTCATATTCCACCATCCCCAAATTTCCCACCCAAATGTGTAAGATTTCCATTTATAAACTTATGGGATCATTAAAAACAAGTTGAGTAAACCCTGTTGACAATCTTCCTAACGAGGTGTGAGTGAGACTCTCACGGTAGATGAAATAGTAGTATGGCAGAGACAGAGTTAGGAGGAGCAAGGTGATCACTTGCTCTTTTCATTTGCTCACTCAGAGTAATATAAGAAAAGAATTAATTTTGCTCAACTGTATTAGGAATGCTGAATGGCAACTATATCGTTTTGTTGAATGGCAGCTATATTGGTTTGTTGCATTAAAACAGAAGTTATAGTTTTATAGATGATACAGGCTATATTGCTTCTACTAGATCAAGGATGTGAAGATTTCCTCAGTGTGTTTGTTAGTGTGTGTGTGTGTGCATGCACATGTGCTAGATTCAACTATAATAAATGAATTATAGAAACTTCAAATGTTACAATGCTCTTACCCTTTGACCTTTTATACCAACGATGGAATATATCTCCTAATGTATCTTAAAACCTTTCATAAGAAATGTATCATTTATTCATTTTATCTTTTAAATTAGAATTACTTTGTGTGTGTGTAAGAGAGAGAGAGAGACAGAGAAAGGGAGAGAAAGGGAGCACGTATAATACTATACCAGTATATTGAGGAAATTGGAAAACCTTCAACTGATATTCTATTATTGCTCCTTGCTTTCCACTTAAAAAGCTTCACAGATACCAGATGCTGTGTGACTGGAATATTTATTCCTGATTGGACATTGCAAACTAATCTGTTGCAGACTGCAAAATTATAAAGTGACATGAAACTTATATCTGTATCAGTCAGTTTGATAAACATTCACTTATATATTCCTCTGTAAAAATAACAGGTTCTAGTTTTTAGCATTGTTTTTATAATTTTGAACTCCATTTTCCAAAATTATTGCAAATGAAAACTAGACATGCAATGCAGTTTATGTTCACAATGTTAAAAGGAAATATATACTATTTATTTTCTAGTATTCTTTACATATGAAATAATAAAATTTAAACTAGAACATATTGTTAATCATAACCTTGAAGTAATGTTGCTACCTTCAAAGTTTTGAGTTCAATGTCTGCTTTCACAGGAACCAGTGAGGACAAACACTGTGCCTATCAAGTGTTCACAGAACTTAGTACAGTGTGTGAGTCACACCCAGCACTCAACACCTGCTTGAGTGAATGGATGGATAATGGGCAAATATATGTTAACTTTGGTGTCGTGTAATCCTCTAAAACGTCCTTATCTCTTCTAGTATTTAATTCTTCAAATAATCTGATTGTGTGCAGAAAAGAGAAAATGTTCTCTTTGTCTCACTTTCTCTTTTTCTCCTCTTAATATATATATATATATTTCTTTATGAATATTTAAGAGAAAGAAAATTAATTTCTCTTTTATCATGCCATAAAATCCTTCATCATCTTATACAATGTAATACTTGATGTTAGAACAAGTAATGACTGAGAATAAGCCAATTTAAATTATATACCAAGTAAATATCACACAGATAGCATGGCCAAGCGGAACCACAGAGTTAATCAGCACTGACTTCACTGCCCAAGAGCCATCCATTTCATACGGTTCCAAGGTGGGAAGGGCTGGAGAGTGTGTGAACAGGATGCATGGAGGGAAAGCAATGGAATGAAAGTCTAAAGATTGCATTTACTCTTCATAGAAAATAGTTAGTGGAGAGTAAATAAACCAGTTTTCTCAATAGCTCAATCATTTTTCTGTATTTTAACTTGATCTATTTTAGAATATGAGTATGAATAAGCTTCAATTTAGAAAGCATATTTCTTCCTTAATATGTGACGCTTTACTGAACATGTGTGTGTGAATATGTTATTTGAGTGCCTTTAAGAGAGTGAAAAGAACAAGGACAAGGTCAGGAAGGAAGGAGAATGGAGAAGAATCAGGAAGAGGAGATTTGAAAAGTACGTTCAGACTGGTATTTCCCCTTCTATTCTAGTCTTTGTATGTTTCAAGTATTTTTAAGACATGATGTAGTTAATAATGATTCTAATGCTTCGCAAAACAGACCTTCTAGCTGGTGCCTTTTATATTCTTTTACATTATAGCTTTCTTAACTTAAAGTACTAAATATATTAAAGACAAAAGTAATTTTATGTAAAAATATTGATAAATATTAAAGATTTCTGTGTAAGGAATTTACAGAAATAGACACTCAGATATAATGATAAAGTCAGTTACATTTTAAAAATGTAAGTAGTGTCTACCTTTGAAACCTGCAAATGGCCATAACAACTTAAGAATGTGTCTACTGTACATCACTTTTATCCCAGCAGGAAATGGCAATGTACAGCATACAACTAACCTAATGGATCTGAAGTGAATATTAGTTACCTGAAATGCATGTAAGAGTCACTTCTGCTTACAGGGAAATCACCTAAAAGGAGAGGTTGAATTGCACATTATAAGTCCTAACACCTTACAAACCACTGGTTGAGAAATTTTAAGTATGAGTTTTCTCTACATGTTGAGTATATGAGCATTCTGTCCTGGTGGCATAATGGAGCAGGGGAATATGAGAACACAATGAAATTCAAGCCAAAAATAAATAAATAAATGGATAAAGCAAAAATGAAAGGTAATGTGTTTGGGCAGTTGTGGGTGGAGGGAGGGGAAATTCTTTAAAAAAAATAAATAAAAAGAATAGAACAATTAGGAATCAAAAACATCAACTATCTCCCTTAGTATCTTCTAAAAGCAGAGAACAATGGTATGCATGGAGAGACACGTATTTCATAAGCCTGAAATCATCATAACAATAATAATAATATAGGTAGGAGAGAATACACCATTTGAGGAGTTTATTGTTACTTTATTTGGAAGCTTCAGTGATTGCTGATGATTTAAGAGAGATTGTAAAAATCAGGCATCTATATGTATCTATGTTTTTACCCATTTTCATTTCACATGTAACACAGGAGCAATATGGAACCATAAATACTGACAGGAGAAATGAACAGCAATAACACATTGGCAGAAATGTGTTTCATGTAATGGAAGAGGTGGTGGTGATGCTTGTATATGTGTATCTCACACAAGTGCACACATATACATACTCATACATATATATGTACTCTAATAACTTTTTATAAATATAAATAAATTTAAATATGAATAAAAATATTAAATTTAAATATAAATAAATTTAAATATAAATAAAATTGAATAATCTTTAAGACATTCTGATAATATTTACTGACTTTTTTAAATTCTGAACAATTTTTTAGCTAAACTCTCTTTTTTCCCATTTTCAAAAAAAATATGACAGGGCAGATGTGTAAGAGAGAAAAGAAAGTTGAACATAGGTGTTAAAAGGGATAAGAACAAATTCTTTGTAGGGTACATGTCAAAGCCAGACCAAACTTACACTGGAATTTTACATTAGCGCTTATTAGTAACATGGTCTTCGATATGTCACTTTGCCCCCTTGAGTCATAGCTTCTTATTTATAAAATCTAAACAGTGAAATCTACTTATTGGGGAAAGATGAGAACTATAGTTGAGTTCCCTGTACAATGCTGAGGTTGTTATAGAAGCTGAGGAAACTACTGCTTATATAAGTGTGAGAATGCTATTTTATTGATTTTCTTGGATGGACCAAAAATACAACTGCAACTCCAAGGAGATACTTATGGAAATTAGACACAACTTAAAGAATAAGCCATGCAAAAGTTGTGGACTGAAAGTTCTCTGCTTTTCATCCATACACAGACATATTCAGAGATACATATGCTCATGTAGTTAAAAGAAATGGCATTCATCCCTCAGTATGTAGTTAAGATCCTCCCATATCATTGGTTATTAATACATAGAAAATGGGTGCAGAATTTTGTACAATTGATGCACCAAAGTTTATGATTATTTTTGATTTTACTGAATAGTAATAGAGGAACTTTGAATTATGTAAAGGGAAATGACGAGGGGAAGGACCGGGGGTATGAAAGATGGTGGAATGAGAAAGACATCATTACCCTATGTGCATGTATGATTACACAAATAGTATGAATCTACATAGCATTCAACCACAGAAATGAAAAGTTGTACCCCATTTGTGTACAATGAATCAAAATGCAGTCTGTAAAAATAAAAAAAAATTGCTTCAAAAATTGCTTTTATAGTAATATTTTATATCTGATTTATGCATATATGTTTTTTTTTCATTTCACAAGCTCACTATTATTTTATGAGAATGTCTTTATTTCGCTCATTCTTCAACTGTAGGTATTAACAATCTTTTAAATATTTGCCATGCTGGGGAATGAGTGTAGCTTAATTTTTCAAATTATGATAGTCCCAATCCCTGCTATGTATGCGTACTCTACATGTTAACTTGTGTGTGTGTGTGCTCATGGGTATCTGTCGCATAATTTCTAAATTTATTTTCTATGGGAAATTTAATTTTGTTGAGTTTTAAGAACTATATGATTATATGTCCTGTAAATACTATTTGTCCCTTCTGTCATTTGCCCATTTACTTAACTTATAGTACTTTTTTCTTCACTTTAATATTACATTCGCTTAAATATGTAGTCTTTCCTTTGTGCATCATAAAATTTTCTGTGATTAACCAAGGTCTGCAACACAAAATTATTCCAAAATAGGTTTCAAGTTTTTCAATAATTACTTCAAAGTGTCCTTAAACTTTTACATAAGAAATGCGTTTAGTTCAGTTTGACTACTATGATGTTAAATAGGAATATTTTAAAAATGAAGACTAAGATAGTCTGTCAGTATTTATGAAATTGCCTGTCCATCTTTATATTTGAAATTTCAAGTATTTATACACCAGCTTCATTACTTGGGGTTATCTGTTTTGCTCATTAATTTATCTTTATATCCCTGAGCCAACACCTGCTCTTTGTGATTGATTTTTTTGACATGATATAGGACAAATGACCATGGTTACTGTTTTTCAAAATAGTTTACAGCATTTTCAAATCAGCTTTTTGAATCACATAAAAAAATTCTATCAGAGTGCTTAAAATATATACTCTTTAAAAATAAAAATATAAAGACAATTCATGTTAGCATTTGCTTCCCCTATAAATAACCTATTGGAAGATTCTCACCCTACTATGAGATATTTAAATAAATATCAGATATTTAAATAAATAAATAAAATGAGATATTTAAATAAATAAAATCAGAACTGATTTACTTGTATGTACAGATTTCTAGTCATGTCATAATTTTCATTATTTAAATTCAATGAAAGCTATTACTAAACGTAGCTACTCTTCCCAGGAGTGAGTATTTAGCAAAAGATTTTTTTAAAAAAGAAATACTTATTCTAATTGGTTGTCAGGAATATTTAGGTATTTCCACAAAGATTCTGCCATAACAAAGAATGTGCCAATACTCTAGGGTGAAATGGTGTTGATGTTATTAAATTATATTCAATTAATCGCATTGTTGGTTGAATTCTATGTGTTTTATACCTCCCATAGTCAGATTGTAAAAAAATTCCATTTGTATCCCAAGTCATATATGAATTCAGCTTGAGACATAGATAGAAATATTGTTTCTGACATTGGAATCAGCAAAGGGTAACAGACAATAACATGCCTGATTACTAAAGTAGAAGATGTAAATTCTGCTACATTTCTATGCATTAAAAGTCTCAGAATCCCTGAATTTTAATATAAAATACAATGAAGTGTATCAAATGAGATTCCCCTATCTTACCTAGTAATAATGTGGTTAAGTCACAATGTGAACACTTTAAAGGGCAAAAAAAAAAAAAAAAAAACCCCTTTGCCTCACTAAGTTTCAAGAATATCTCATTTTATTTCAAAATTTTATTGAACTTTTCTACACTTTCTTCCATGAATGACTTTTACAATATTAGTGTCTTGGATGTCACCTCACCTGAAGAACGAAAGACAAGAGTGGCAAATGATTTGATGGCAAGATATAAACTCATAATTAGATGTGATGAAGCTAAAGATGCAGAAGAACATTTAGAAAGAAGAAGAAGAAGAAGAAGGCTGGTGTGTTTCATCTGTGACAGGGTGTCTGCTTAACCATGCCCTGTTCACAGTGATGAACTGGTGGCACTTGAATAGCATAAGCTTTTAAGAATACAAACCATAGCCTATTATTTGCCTCTGAAGGGAATTCAACTTCAAATGAAGCTCCAATTTCTCTAATAAATTGTGAAATTCAGATTATTATTGTGCCTAGGAGACCTAACTTGATTAAGACATAAAATTTCACTAGACAGTTTTAAGCAGTAAGAAAAGAAAGCAGAGTATGCTGATTTTCTTTTAAGGATTCAAGTGTGTGTGCCCTGTAGTTTCACTGCATATGAAGAATGTACCAAGACTTTATTTTATAAGAATATAACCAAATCATTCAGAGAAAACAATCCAGTGGTCGATAGCATGACCTTCAGTGACAGATACACTTCCTGGATTCACCTCTTTGTTGAAATACCTTCTATCTTTTGGTATGTTTTGAAACCCCTGTGTGGATCAGTTTTCTCAATAGACAAATAAAAGTAGAGACAACAAATGTACACCCCTCATGGGACTGTTATAATAATTTAGCATTTTAATATTTATGAAGAACTTAGAGAAATGTTTACTTTGAGTCTCAGGAAGATACTAAAACTTTTTTTAAAAATTTCATACTTTTTATTGATTCTTTTTAGTTATACATGACAATAGAGTCCATTTTGATAAAATCATACAAGCATGGAATATATCTTATTCTAATTAGGAGCCTATTTTTTGGATGCACACAATGGTGAGACTCACGGTGGTATATTCATACATGCACATAGGGAATTTTATGTCAGATTCAGTGTAATCTTTTCCTATACACCGTCCCTTCCCTTCATTCTCCTTTATTTGATACATTGATCTTCCATTTTTCCCTCCATACACATGCTTATTATAGGTTAGCATCTGCATATCAGAGAAAACATTCAAACTTTTTTTTTTTTTTTTTTTTGACATTGGCTTATTTCACTTAGCAGGATGGGAGGAAGCACATAATTTTATTTTTTTATTTTTTAAATTTTATAATAACTACTAAAAGGGGGGTGCATTATGGGGTTGGGGAAAGTATGTAAAATGTGTTAAGTTACATGAGAATCAAGGTTTCCCACATTTTAAATGGGGCATCTTGGACCAAGATATTGGCAGGAAATACAGTGATACAGTATAGAGTCAGCACAACTCCTGAGAGATGGTGGGTACCAGGAGTTATGTTACAGTTGAATTGGGACAGCTTTATGCTTGATCTCTAGGGACATTTAGATGTCTGGTTTTGACATTTGGCAGAGATAAAGACAACTAACCGAATAACTGAATAACTAACAGATGATTTATACTGTGCTCTTTACAGTGTGAAACTCCCTGGGAACAGCCAGCCCTGGGTTTTTATCAGTGGCTTTCACCTGACTGGTTAGATAGTGGAGCTTGCCAATATGACCAAAGGACATAAAGTACCCTGTTGGGAACTCCTGCCTTGAAACCTCTTGAAATGATAATTTGTCAGACAAATCTTGGCAGTTCAGTCTTGAGAAGAACTGCATCCTTGTGAGAATGAGAGCAAGGGAGTTTCTTTCTAGATGCCCCTCAGCCTCCCAGTGTTAACCTGCCTTCAAGGGGTTACCAGGGGAAGTCTTGCCTGAGTGTGTTCTGTGGATTCCTGTGGACCCTTTAAATCTCCACACCTCTTTAATCTTGGCAAAGGATCTGGGGACTGAGGCAAAGAGTACATTCAAGGATGAGTCCTAAGTCTATGATTGGAGAAACTTGATAACTGAATGTCAAGTATTGAGACAAGGGTCTCTGCTAAGGAATAGCTTTATAGCAAGAGTTTATTTTGCTTATTTTGAATTTAACATGCTCTTCATTTAGAACATATTAAGTGGAGATATTAAGTAGATAGTCTAGAATTTGAGGAGTACACCAGGCCTGAAGATAAGCATGTTTTAGTCTTAATTTTTTAATTGCATTTCTATTTATTGACATTTATTGATATTTATTTCATGTCATGTCAATGAAAAATATTACTACTTTTAATTACCACTTTTAATTGCTCAAAAAATGAAATATTTAGGTATATACTTAAAGCATGTACTGGACATAAATGTTGAAAATCACAAATATATTTCTTATAATCTTACTCATGTTATTTAAGACTATTAAATGCATGAAGAGAGTTACAGGGTGAAATAGAGGTCATCAAAGGAGAGGCAGCAGCAGGGGAGATTGGGAAGAAGGTGTGACTGAATTACTATGTAAAACTAGGTGTGTTTTGAGATAAAAACTAAGGATGTTTTAAGAATGTAGAATGAACCTGTTGAATATTTCCAAAACTATATATATGATATAATCAAAGAAATACTATTGGGTTTGATTGCATTTTTAAAAAGAGATATTCAGTGAAGATTTGGGGAGAATAGTCCAATTTAAGGTGGTTGAGACAATGTCTCAGTACCTACACTCACTTATTGAAAATTCTTCCTAGTGATATTTGCATGCAGTGAAGCAAGAAAGGATGGGAATTAAAGAAACCATCTTGTCTTTCCTTAATATAGAAGCTCCTATAGTGTGTGGCTGTGTCATGGAAGTGATCTTGAAGCAAGGGTAAAAAATGATATGATCAAAGGGCAAAATAACTGTGGAATAGAAGGCCTTGGGAAGTCAGGGACATGGGAGCCAGCACAGAAATGAAGAGGCTGAACTTAGATAGAATCCAGACTGTGCTATCCACGAAACTGGAGATCATGGGTACCACCCCAGAATGTTCTCAATGGAAGAGAAGATGAAGAGATGCTGGACTTGTTGCCACAGTTTTCTCAATGAAGCATGAAGAAATAAATTCACAGTTAAAAATGAAATAATAAAACAAGGAACAGCAGGCTTGAGGATGGAAAGGAGTGGGTGGACTCTGGAGAAAGGGGGGACTATCACACTTCAGGAGGTTGATGTCCTTGGGCTTAGCAGCCTCAATGAGTCGCATGAAATGAATACTAGTCAGTGAAGCACTGTTTAAGATCTTGATGCATATTTTCCCCAGTAAACAAAAAATTATTTTTTCATTGCTACCAAGATTATACTCATTTTCAAGAAAAAGAAAAATCTGTAAGATTAAAAAAAAAAAGAAAAAATAAAGCAGCCAGGCGTACTGGCACACACCTGTCATCCCAGCAACTCAGTAGGCTGAGGAAGGAGGATGGAGAGTTCAAAGTCAGCCTCAGCAAAAGTGAGGCACTAAGCAACTCAGTGACACCCCCCTGTCTCTAGATGAAATACAAAATAAGACTGGAGATGTGCCCCTGAGTTCAATCCTTGGTACCCCACCCCCCAAAAAAGCAGTGTAATTTTTCTTGTATGAAATTTTAATACAGCAAATACAGGAGAACTTTTCATATATCCCTTCAAATCTATGTTTGAATGATGATTCTATAATAACAATTTGGGAATATGTGTGTTTGTACAAGTGTCCATGGATGTGCATACTGAGCATATTTCGCCTCAGTCATTTGCCTAAAATATTGTTCTGAGATCAAAATGCTTACTTTCCCTCAAAAGATTTACTTTTGTAAATCTTGACATGTTCCTTCTTTGCAAGCCACATAATATTTCAATTAAACCTGCGTCACTACTGTAATTGCTGGTTCTTTAAATATGACTTTATGCATTTTCCTTCAGAAGATGCTCTGTTTATATTCTAAGCATGTGAGTATTGCACTCTGTCTATTTACCTAGCTTTGTACATATCCCTAAGAACTCTAGGGATATTTGCCACTAATGCAAGCAGGTGTTTATATACTGTGTTTGTTTTTATTCAGGACAGTTCCAAAATGTTTGGAAAGTGATTAAAAAAAGTCAATAATCCTGTGGTCATTGAAATGCTCCCCAAATTTTGCTTTATATTTATTTATATTTTACTTATATATTTGTATATATTATCATCATCCCATGGATACTCACAGTAGCTTGGCCATCGGCTCCTGTAAGTAGCAGTTGCTACAGGAAGTGTCTTAGAGGAGTGGCAGTATAAGTGAGGTGTTGGCCTTCTGACTAGTGTCAGTTCTGGATTGCAGAAACCTTATGTCCCTGTCACCTCCTCCCTCCTAAAATATACACATGCTCACATGTACATGTACTGTACTCCATGTATTCAAGTATGCCATGATGCACGGTCCCTCTCTGTGTGTTGTGGCATCAGCTTTGGATGGACACCACTCAGACAATTAATACAAGATTATCACCTCCAAGGAGGTAGCTTAAAAATAGCTTATTATAAAAAGAATGGATAGCCTGACGGGCTAACCTCCCTTCGTTGTGGTCTTAGCAAAGGACAATTCATGTTTCCCAACATTCTCATTAGTTTCCCAAGATTGCCAAAATGAATTATCACTTACTGTGGTTTGAAATAACAGAAATTTATTCCCCCATGACTCTTGAGTCTTGAAGTTTTTTGAAATCAAGGTGTCAACAGGTCCACACTGCCTCTCTAGAGGGGAATTGGAAGCTTCCTTTCCAGTTTTTAATTGCTGATGACATTCCTTGAGGTGTCTATATAATTCCAATCTCTTCATCTGTGGGCATATTGTGTTCTCTTATTCTCTTTGCCAAATCCCCTTGTTTCCTTCTAATGAGGACAATTTTCAGTGCATTTAGGGCCCACCAGAATAGTCCAGAGGTAGGTCCTCCACTTAAGACTCTTAATCATATATTTTGCTGCACGACATAGTATTCATAGATTTCTGGGATCAGCACGTTCCAAGTCTTCGAGGGAATAACCATTATTCCCACTAAACTCACTAGTCCCATTTACTTTTTGTGGGGGATACCCAGGATTGAACTCAGGGGCACTTGACCACCGAGCCACATCCCCAGCCCAATTTTGTATTTTATTTAGAGACAGTGCCTCAGTGAGTTGCTTAGCACCTCTCTTTTGCCAAGGCTGGCTTTGAATTCGAGGTCCTTCTGCCTCAGCCTCCCAAGCTGCTTGGATTACAGATGTGCACCATCGCTCCCGGCTATTCCCATTTACTTTTAATGAAGGATGACTTGTAATGTCAAATTAATGAAACATGCTAGATTAAGTTTTAATGACAATGAAGCATTAAGCAGTGGGCAGTGAGACTTGGCGAGAAGATCTCCAAATATTTTGGTAATGCAAGGACACTAAAAAAAAAGACTGCAACATGGCTCTTCCTCTGTTCACATTGCTCATCTCCTCTCTTCATGGTTAATTTCTTCAATGTCACTATAATTTGGATGTTGAATGTCTCCCAAAGGCCTACGTGTTAAGGGCTCTTTTCCAGAGTGGCAGGTAGGCAGTCATGGTGGCTTTAAGAGGAGGGTCCTGCTGGAAGGTCTTTAGGATATTGGGGCACACCCTTACAGAGATTGTAGGGTGCCAGCCCCTCCTTCTTGCTTCTGCTCCTAACCAGAGGTGAGCAGGCTCCCTCTGCCTTGTGCTCCTGACATGGCGGACTCTCTCTCTACAGGCCCAAAGGCAACAGGACCAATCATGTAATTGACTCCTCCAAACTCTGACCCAAAGCAAAGTTTTACTTTTCTAAGTTGATCATTTTCGGCATCATGTTATACTGATGCAGAGCTGACTGATATAAGTGTTTATATCTCACCATCAAATTTTATTGAAGTTGGAAAATCCAACATGACTACAGAGGATTGGAATGAAGCATCATTCTGGTTTTTAAAAAATCTAACATTTTACTTACAAAAGAAACCTTAATATTACTAGAGATAGCAATAAATTTGTATATGATCATTTATGTGCGTATAAATTATAGGAACATTACAATTCAATACACTAGAAATTGCAGTTTTTATTTTTCAACTACTGATATTCTAGTTTATCTATAGATCTTGCATCTTGACTATGCCTGAAAGACAGAATATAGGAAGGAAACCAACAAAAGCCTAAGAAAAATAATGCATATAATCTGATAATAGTTGGCACTTACTGAGCTCTTAGTATTAACAAGGACAGAATAAAATACTGGTATCGCTGGGCATGGTGGCCCACACTGGTAATCCAAGCTATTTAGGGGTCCAAGGCAGGAGTCTAGCAAGTTGGAAACCAACCTGGGCCATTTAATGAGACCCTGTCTTAAATAAAACAAGAAGGGCTGGGGATGTAGTTCAGTGGTAGAGCACTTACTTAGTAAGTGGGCAGCCCAGGGATCAATCCCAGTAACCCCCAGACACGGACACAGACACACACACACATACAAACACATGCAAATAGCATAAAATTTATTGTAGAAACATTCTTCACATCCTGTCTGTTTCACAGATGAGGAAATGGAGACATGGACATTTGAGAGAATCAGGGAAAGTTACACAACACAAAGCTGAGGAGTGGCAGGTTCAGAACTGGAGCCCAGGTCAGCTAGTTTCAGTGTCTGAAAGCTTTCTCTGCTATACTGATTCCCATGTAAGAAGAACACACTAACTTATAAAAGCATCACCTTTATTGGCAGCTTTCACTACTGTCTTATCTTAAGATAAATAGTTTCTGCTCGTTCTAAAGAGGACGCAGCTCTGGTGTGAGCTCTTTCCTTTAGAAGTGCACCATGGAATCTATCTTCAATAGAATTCCCTTTCTGGTTCTGTGCAGAGATGCCTTTGTGCCCCTCTTGCTCACCACTTGGCTTGGTCAAGAGAATACTGGCATCGCCAAGGGGCCCCGATACAATGGTTTGGGGCCTAGAATAAAACTGTGTCACTCGATGTCCACAATGATTACAGCTTCCAGGGTTGACCTTGTGCCTCATGTCAGATCACCCATTTCCCTCTCATCCTCAGGACAATGACCGTGATGCGAAGTTGAGGTTTGGAGATTGTGAACCTGTTAAAATTCATTCAACTAGTAAATGGATGAGCTGGGCTTTGGATCAACCTTAGGCTGAAGTCAAATTTTTTGGATTTTGTGCAAAGATGAATTATTTTCTTAAAGAGGGGCCTATTAAAATGGCAAAAACTCTGAAGATAAGTTAATTTCACCTAAGTTGTAGCTAAGGACCTAGATATTTTAGGTTAAGTAGCAGTATTAAGCAACAGTGATTATAGCATTAGTGGTGGGGAGGGGATTATATTCATGTGTCTGGATTGAAATCTCTTACTCAGCTCTAAGTTCATAATGTCTGATAAAAAAAAGACATATCCAAGCATATGTTACTGAAGTCTTTCACTCCATAATAACCTTAAGGCAAAAATTTAGAATCTACTTATCTTTGTGGTAAAATGGAAAATACATCATGGAAAGGCTTCCCATTTCATTTGTTACTACAACTCTTTTTCCAGCAGATATTGACACTGGATCAAATAAAAGCAATAGAAGTTGTGCCATATTAATCAATATCTTTAAATTTCTATTTTATTTCTTTTTGAGATAAAGGCTGTAGAGTTTTATGTCATATTCTCCTTGAGAAGAGTCCAGCAGTGCAAAAGACAATATTTTTGTAAATTAGAGGCAGAGTGTATTGACAATTTTGTCAAAAAACATTTGTAGTCTTTATGATCCATTTCCCAAATCATCATTTTAATATCAACCTAACTAAAAACTTCCAATAAGCAGTAAGCTCCATAATCATTACCCTTGACTTACATTTGCAAAATCAAGACAAAATAAGCACACCCTTCAAAATGTCATGTTAAATATGATAAATACATACAATTTCATCTGTAAATTAAAAATAAAATGAACTTAAGGAAAAAAAGAAAAATAATCATAGATTACTTGAACTAAAATGGGTCTCAGAATGCCAGGTGTATAAAACCTGATCTTCAAATTATAATGTTAGTAATTCTGATCTATAAATATGATAGACATATATTTCCTATAGCCTGTATATAGAAGCTGGGTATTTCATTATTTTCCATATGAAATCTTGTGGGTGAAGTGTGTAATTTAATTGAGTAAAAATGAGGGTACAATCAGCTCTATCATGTTTCTTTATTGGAACAGAGGACTATGCCTCTAAATAGTGCAATTACAGATTATGTCATGGAAAAACTAATTCACTACTTTAAAAAGCAATTTCAAAACATAAATAGGAAATGTGAATCATTGTATTTCCTTTCAACAATCTCACCACTAATTTATTACACTTTATCAAATGCCCACCTAAACGATTGATGCATCTATATCTTTGGAAGTATGAGGAACTTCTTTACAAATCTTGAAATGAGACAGTACCAGAAAATGGAAGTCTAGACTCTGCTGTCAATCACAGCTTCCTCACCTGAAAATTTTGCTTTAGAGGACATGATAAGAATGCTTAATTTTCTGAAGGATCATATTATTTTTCAAGTTGATAGAATGATAATAATTAACTAATAGAATCATCTTAATAGCATAATGAAGAGCATAAAATTTAACATTCAGTAACTGAGCAGCAACTTGTAACCCTAAAGTTCTGCATATCTATGTGATTCTAACATTTGGCCTGATTTTTTATTTCTAGGATTGAAGGGTTAAAGCATATTATAACATACAAGCATTTGGTAAGAGTGTCTGTGATCATCTTATTCTTATGATTTAATGCCTGATCTCCTTCAATTTTCTTGATCTCATTGTCCATATTTTTAGTGGGACATCACAGTAAATTTAGTCTGACATCCTTACACCCTCATGCTAGCTCCTTAAAATGGCAAGCTAACTTTTCTTTGCTTTTTTGCTCAGGCCCTAAAATACCAAAAATAAAATAAGTAGTTCTACATTCCAAGGTAAGGCATGAGATAACTGAAGCAGAATTGTATAGAGGGTATTTTAAACTAGCTTGCTATCACCAATTTCGTAGTATAAAAAAAAGGTGTAGAATCCTGGAATCTGTGGACTTCTTTGAAGACAGTATGTTGTCTTCTGAAAGACACTCCAAACAAAGCTTACAAATTGTTAATGAGAAATCACTTTTCTTTTTAAGTCTTAAGGACACTGCTATGCGTTCCAGAATATATAGGAAACTGTGAATTGGTGTTGGATTCTCCTGAGAGGTGAAGATAAGGTGGAAAGATAAGTTGTTGGAATGAGCTTTGGCAACAAGAGAGATGCTTGCATTTCTGATAACTTGTTCTTCTGTTAGGAGGCTACTGATGTGAGTATTTATCCAAATGCCAGTAAAGTCTTACAGTTGCTTTACAAAGAGGCAGTTGGGTTCTGGGTGTTGTTGGAGGTATACAGCGTACACTCGAAGAGGCTGGTGTACAAGAGTTCTAGAAGTTGACGGACAATGTTAAGAAGCCAGCCCAAGAAAGCAAACTACCCAAGACCAAAGAGCCACTTCCACATCCCCATAATTCTGAGAAAACCCCAAGAAAATCTGAGAGAGAACCCAAGAAGAAAATGAACTTTTCTTAGATGTTTCAGAGAAAATCAGCACTTAAGTGCCATTCAAGTGAGATCTTTCCTTCCCGCTCCTTCCTACTCCAGCTTCACCCTGCAAAAGTCAAGAAGAGCCTAGTTAACAGGGAAGAAAACACAGACACACAAGATGGAAGTAGAGAGTCACTGATAATATCTTTTCTTCAGTTTTTGTCAGGCTCTGTCAAGAAAAGCTGGGAGAGGGACATTTTTAAATTCAAAAGAAACTCAGGGTTTTATATATCCAAACTAGAAAAATTGATGAACAAAATGATGATTTTTGTGACTTGGAGAAATTTAATTTTTTCTTGTGGTTTAGAGATAAGCTAAGGTGCTTCTCTAAGACTTTATCTCAGCAGAAGTTTTGGTCACATGGAGTAAAATTGAACAAGAAAAGGGAAATATAATACCTATCTCTTTATTGTTCTCCATAGTACCTTATAGTATCTTCTTATTGGGCATTAATCCTTTCTTCTTGGGCTATAATTATTTCTTCTCTGATTCTTGCTGAGTTACACTAGTTGAAGCAGATTGACCGCCAAGTAACCATGGGAATGGCATGTAAATGCTTTGATAGTGTAGATAGTTTGAAATTCTAACTTTTTAATTAGCAATTTAATAATTTATGCTTGCTATGATTTGACTGTGACTTGAGTGTGTTTCTTTAGTTGCATGTGCTAAAATATAACATGTAAGTTTTGCAGGTTAAAATTTAAGATGTAAGTTAAACTTTATTAAGAAGAACAAAACTACCATGTTTAGAAGTGGGACATTTGAGAGTTGGTTAGAATTAGATAAAGTCATTAGAATGGAACCACCAGATTGAATTCTAATGGCTTTATAAAGGGCAAAAGGCCAGCCCATACCACATATACTCCCTATCTCTTCCCGTGGGATGTCCTTCCTGTACCACCTGGGGTTCAGCAAGATAATCCTCACCAAAACTGTCCCCTCAACCTTGGGCTTCCAGAACCATGAGTCAAATCCATCCTTTCCCAAGATGCAGTCTGCAGTATTGTGTTATTGTCAACAAAAATGGATTAATGCAAAACTCATAGCTAATTACTGACGTTTTATTCCATTCATGAATTTATTGGATTATAAAACCGAGAAAGTGAAGTATTCAAACTGTAGAAGTAAGTGATTCATATTCATGCTTAATCTCTAATTATCTTCTCCACTTTCTTATGGAGTAAATCAGGGAGAACATGAACTCAGCATTCCATGTAAAGTAAGTACCCTTGTATTCTGTATTTTTGAAATATAAATATATCCACCCTTACACAAATCAAAGATGTTCAACACAAGGCAAATCAATTTTGTTCTTCAATACTCTGAAGTAAAGAGTAAGTGGTAAGAAGCTCAGTGGTTAAGTGCCCCTGGGTTCAGTCCCCAGGAACAACAACAACATCAGCAACAAAAAAGTCAGTAGGAAAAAGGAAAGTATTAAATTCAGTTGTATTAGATATAATTGTTTCATTTGTAAAAATGATTACAATGATTATATAGAATGGAAAATTAAACAACTCCCCTTGGAAATCATATCTGAGAAATCACATTGTTATTGATAAATATTAATCAATCATAATATCATTATTTCATCTTATTAGAAAAGATGGATAAAGAATGACAACAGAAAAGTAAAGGAATAAAGACCTCAAGTAGGAGGCTAAAGTTTTGAGGGAAAGAATACAAAAAACAGAGCATAAACACCTTATTTTCTATTTTAGTGGACAGAGTTCTCAGGGAAGTCAAATATGTCCCAGGCATCCTTTGCTAGGAAGCACCTATTTCTGTTGGGCAAGAAATCTTCCAGTGAAGTTGCACAGCTCCTACCTCACTGTGCGGAAGTACTTGC
This sequence comes from Sciurus vulgaris, assembly GCF_902686455.1. NCBI lineage: Eukaryota > Metazoa > Chordata > Mammalia > Rodentia > Sciuridae > Sciurus > Sciurus vulgaris. Next base: position 11,456,152 of record NC_136469.1, read on the forward strand.
AGGAACCCTGGATCCCACGTGTCCGTGATTTATATTTTACATAATATGCATTACTCATCTTTGGTCCTTTGTATTTTTCTATTATTACAGAACTTAAACAAATGGGATAGCTTTACCAGTGAGAAATACAAATAGAGATACCATCTGCGCCCCTCCCCCAACTTCCACTGAAGCCCTATCATGCCCTACTCTTAAGAAAGTCCAATAATTCTGAGAGTTTGCTCATTTCAGGTGGTAGGAGGTTATGAAGCAGGGTCACTTCTTAGAAGGAATGACTGAACGGAAATAAACCTTAACATACCTGAAGCCCATCAGCTCAAGCTCTGTACCCACTGTCCTGGGGAGTGGGGTGGAGAGTGTTGGAATGCAGTTCTGCCCAGTCCACACTATGCTTACCTGCTGCTACAGAGATGCCCTGTTATCCAGAACTGCATGAGCTTGTTTTTCTGATTCACATTGTATGCTTTAGTATGAAAAAATCGAGTAGGAGCCCTACATATGTCAGAGTGGTGGAGTTCAGAAGGGCTTCCTGTCTAGCCGTAGATTCTTCATCATAAGCACATCATAAGCATCATAAGTCCTTTGTGAGTCTTGCCGTTAATTTCCCAGCCCATTTCCAGCACATCCTGGCTTCCATTTTAAACCTTTGGTTAGAGTAAAGTTGTCCCAAATACAAAAATACAAATACAAAGTACACAATATTGGTCATTCCCTACCAAACTGACAGAGGAATTCATATTCACTTCCTCCATCTCATACCATTGACCTCAAAGGATTTAAGATACATCCTTCAAACCACAATGCTCAGCCAAGCACTTTCCCTAGTTGATGGAATTATATTTTCTCACCAAGAAGAGCAAACAATCTGCTCTCTCCACCTTTAGTCCTAGAATCAACTAATATATTTAAATATTTTTCTTTATCTAGACTCCTGCTTGAAAAACAAAACAATATTTCAATAGCAAAAGAGGAGAGAAATTTCTTCAAAAGGGTTTTCCCAAATGTATATATGCCCTAGATTCAAAACAGTTAACAATTTAACATTCTTTCTAACTGTCCAACACAGCCCGCTCTTGTTCTTTTCCTGAAGCCTCTCCTTCAGAAGGCATCAAACATAGACGTTTTTCACTTTAATGCAATGTAATGAAACAATGAAAAGAGAATTTGTAAACATGCTTTTTTATCGATTTCCTTACATATCCTTTTGAAACTATCCTTCTCTATAAAGCCTATTTGCTCTACTAGCTTTTTAAAAATCACATTTCACACTCTTTTAACAATGAACACTAATTTAATTCAATTGAATATGGTAAGTACAACACCATTCTGATATATAACACAGATCCAGTTTATATATTAAATATTGCAAATTGCTGGCATGTAGTGCTTCAAAATATCTGTAACATCTATAAATTTGCCAGCACAAAATACCTTATTAATAAAATCCACAGTAAAAGGGAAGATTAGTAGGGTATTATAAATAGTTTTGATGTCACATCTTTACCATAGAAAGTAGGTATTTTTCAGAAACACCTCATTTTCAGACTTCTCACTGAAGTTTATTGTATTATGCCGTACAACCATACAAAGGCACCTGCATTGTCAATAGATGGCAGCATAGCTCTTCAGGAGTTTTTGCAGAACTACTTAATAGTTTAAGATCATAGCCATTAACATGCTAAAAATGGTAATCTCAGTAAAGCTTTCTCATTGCATCTTGCTGAATACTTCACTGCACTGATGCTGCTTGTTTCCAAAAAGGAAACTGAAAAAACCAGTTAGACCATTAATACTTTGTGGTTCAGCCTCCCCCACCTCTCCCACCCTCCTTTCCTCCTTCCTTCCTTCCTTCCTTCCTTCCTTCCTTCCTTCCTTCCTTCCTTCCTTCCTTCCTTCCTTCCTCTCTCCTCTCTCTCTCTCTCCTCTCTCTCTCTCTCTCTCTCTCTCTCTCTCTCTCTCTCTCTCTTTCTTTCTTTCTTTTTAAATTCAGGTTATCAAGTTACATAATTTTGGTGTTAAGGACTGTCAGAAATATTAACAGACATGACTGTAGGCACATTAATGAATACTACTTCATTATTAGACCAACTTAGGTTTGACATTCAGAGTGTGGACATTTAAAAACTTTATCAATACTCTCTCAATACAAAGGACACTTTTAAATAAAATTTGAAAAAGGAAGTATTACGGAGAAAAGGTTATTTGGTTATCAATCTCTCCTTCGTAGGAGGATGAAGACGTTATAGGTAGCAGCTGAGTCTCTTTAAACACTTCAGTGGATCAACTTTGGAGGTGGGAGAGCCAGTCGAACTTTGTGAATCTCTTCCTTAAAATCACCCCTGATCAGTTAACTATTTAGGAAATTTAATTTCATTCAGGGGTCGGAAATGTCTCTAAGATTGAAGTTGGTACAGCTATGATATGCCTACAGAAATAAATATAAAGATACAATATGCTGACAGACACAGGAAGAGATAAACAGAAGACACAGTGATTTGTTTCAATAGACAAGGCTTCTGCCCTGGAGCTATCACCACAAGACATAAAAGAACATCAGTCACACAGTGAAAACAGATTATAGCCCTGTAATTAGTTTTAATAATTGTAAGCAATCAAAATTGTATCATCACTTATTAGTATTACTAAAGTAACCTTTATTGGTTTGGGAGAAAGTTTCCTGAAGATTTTCTAATGTCTTTTCTTACATTTTTATTATTAATTGCCAAATAGAGAAAAATCTTAATTTATGTAAGATCTGTTTTGTTTCACAAAATCTATGACAGAACTCTATGGCATGTATTCACACTCACATGTAATACGTATGCAAGAGGGAAAAGTTTTTATTTTCAAAAAATCCCTCCTTAATAACTGTTTTCAAATAGCAACTCCGGTCTTTAGTAGGCTTCCCTAAGCAAACCATTTTATTTACTCATTCATTGGTTATTAATGGATTTATCCCATAGTTATCTAAATGAATGTTCTATTTCGTCATGACAGACATGCCTTTTTTTTTTTTTTTTTTTTTTTTTTTTTAATGTGTGAGGTAGCAATCACTTCCTCCTTCCACACCAGTAAGAAAACAAGGCAGCTGACCATGTGGACAGATCTTGAGATCCCCATGAAAATATCATACAAAAGAAAGAGTCACCTTTTTAATCGACGCACATGCAACTGTGTGCCCAGGACACACAGGACCTCGATAAGTCCCTGCTTTTCCTGGGAGAAGTGGCGGCAGATGCTAGGTGCAGCGAGCCCTACGTTTGGGGGATTCCTCCTAGCTGATTTGCGTGCTTGCTGACAGTCTGCTCTGTATGTCCCCAACCTTATTTATGACAGTATCACCTGAACTTAGAATTATATAATTTGATTCCTGAAAAAAAAAAAAAAGAGTGCAAAAAGAGAGCGATTAATTCTTTGGAAAGCTGAGTTGTAAGGGAAGTTCTGCAGAGCTGACAGAGGCAACCAGTTAAAAGCTGTCTTCCTAGAAATGGCCACACCGTCTATAGTTGTTCACCATGGAAAACAACATCTGAAGACTTACAAACGGAAGAGGTGTCTAGAAACATGTTTAACTAGTCTTTCTTTTGTTTATGCTCTAAGTTCTTACTATACTTCAAAAAAATTGTACTTAAAATATATATAATTTTACATTTAAAGCCGAGGAGCTGATGGCAAATTGCAAGAGACTGACTATACTCAAAGACTGACTTGACTTTTAACAAAATTTGAAATACAGGGATGAAGATTTGCAAATAAATATAATTTGCATCTTTATTTATTTATATTTTTTCTGATAGATCATTTCGTTTTATAGGCTTTGTCTATGTTTGTGCCCATGTCTATATAACAGTGACACCGTCTTATACTGTAGTAACGAATACAATATATGAACATCATTTATTCAATTAAATAAGGCATATATGTTTACTTGGTAAGCAAAATCATAAATGTCCTTAATCTCATGAGATTTAAAGACACTAAGAGATAAACCATTAAACAAATCATTACTAATAAATTGTGATTTCAAAGCTGCCATAAATGAGATTTAAATATCTAGATAACTATCTACATCATATTTGAGAAATTTATGGTATTCCTAATTATATGACTTAACTTTTGGAATTTTTTTGGTACTGTTATAACTAAGAAAATAATAGGGGAAATGATAGATATGAATAGATTTCTTCCACCTAATTTTCCAAGGCATTAACTCTAACTTTACAGGTTTAAATGGTAGACAAAATCTGCTGAGGCCTCTCACTGTGACAGGTAATGGAAATAGTATTAAATGGTTTGTATTAAGTGTCCCATAATTTTAAAAAAACCTAAATATTTCACAAAAAATTATTTACATTTTATTAACATAATGTAGGAGTTTGAATAATATTCTTTAATTTTTAACAAAATCATTAGATAATAATTACTAACTAACTTGTATAAATATTTGTAATGCTAAGATATATTAAAATAATTTTTGGTACCTTTAAAATTAAACCTAGGAGAATATATAATTAAGATTACATTATTTATATACAACTTCTATTTTTTAAATTTCATATAGTTAAATGTTTCTGTGTTGTCTAAATTTTAGTGAAAATTATGGAGAATAAAAGAGAAAGAAAAATGAGTAAAAAGCAACATAAGAGTGGTGATTATGTAATGAATTATTTTCCATTGTGTAGATTGTCAAGATTTTTTAATGTAAATTAATAAACTTTGTTTTTAGAATAAATTTAGGGTTTTAGGAACATTAAGCAAGAGATATATTGAGGTAAAATATTGATTCAGTTATGTCTATTGGCCTTTAGTTATGTTTCTCTAAAAGTTTCCCAGCAAAATTTATTTAAAGCTCGTAAGAGAAAGTTTGGTGTCAGAGTGAAATAGAATTTTAATCTTGCCAATTACCAGCAGATTGGCAAGACTGAATATGGTATTTAGCTTCTCCTTTCTTAAGGCAGACTTTATTAACACAAACCACATAATCTATTGTGCACTTAGCTAAATTACTACTTCCCACATTTCTGTGGCAGTACCAGGTTTAGAGTAAGCATATTAATAAATGGTAACATTCAAAGCAATAAAGTTAATGTTGAATGTGGGGTTTGTGAACTAAAATTCTTCATTTTGAAATCTACCTCTGCCATTGTATATTTTTAGTCAATTTTACTTAGTTTTTGTTTTGTTTTGTTTTTTTGAGAAAGTAGTAGAATCTATCTTAAAAGGTTCTGCAATTAATTAAATGAGTCAGTGTACGTGAAACATTTAGCAGAGGATCTGCCACACAGAATTTGATGTCCATTACTGTTTTAAAAGTGAAAACAATTACTTAATATAGCATTCATGAGTGAAATATGCAGTCATTATTTTATGACTTTTTTTCCTAAAGGTGGCACAAATTGCAATTTTAGTAAATCTACATCTTTCTTAATTTTGAATTTTTATGTTATTTCTGAAATTCATAAATTCTATGAATATATAGGTATAAGCATTATTGCTTCAAAAAATAATTCTATATCTTTCTAGTTTATAAAATAACTAGCAAACCTTAGTTGCAATATTTGATACTCCTTATTTTACAAAACAATTTTATGCTAATTATTTCCTGAAAAGTTATTTAGATATTTAAATGATTATTTAGTTAGAGTTAACTATTATGTTAATTATTTCTGAAGGTCTATTGCTAAAAATTAAGTCAAATTAATGTATTTCACTGGTTAAAATATTGAAATGTTTAGAAATTATTTAATTTAAGAAATATGTCTCCAGTGTACACTGTTAGGTCATTCTCGATGACTCTGGGCACATGAGTGATAGGTGAGGTTACCTTCCTGATGTAGATGCTGGGGAAAAAAATAAGAGGGAAAGACAAGGGAGATGTTGAGATTGATTCTGTTGCAGGAAAAAAAAAAAAAAGTATGTAAATAAATGTGAGATTGTAGTGGAATGTGAACTTAAGCAATTATAATTGTAGTTAGTATTTACCCTGTACTAGGGATTTTAATAAATCCTTCTTTTAATTATCCAATTTAATATTCATGACCTTTAGAACTTTTTAAAATTTTTAAAGCACTATAATATGCATGAGTTTCTTGGAGTCTCAAAAATCATTCCATGGAATATCGAGGTGGTAAAGATGGGTTCATCCCAGTCTTGGACCACTTATTCTCACTCCCTACTCTTGAGATGTTGGCCTCACTTCTGAGTCGAGGTGCTCAGTGTTTGAGTGACCGGCGGACTCCTGATTGTGCCCTCTCCCTTACATCTGCTCTTCTTCAGGAATGTCAGGAGTCCTATAGCTCAGATGACATTTGCACCGAACCTCAAAAACTATCATGGCAAACGTTCAAAATATCTTCTTACATATTGAATTTATCATTTATATCTAATGATATCTTTCTTTAGTTCTATAGTTTTCATTTATAGAGGCAAAAGTGAACTACCCATGATTGGACAATATCGATTTTCTACATTTCTCAAATAAATCAGTTTAAATCATACTACTTGATGACCCCTGTGTCTTTGGCATACTGTCCTAAGAAGAGGAAATACCTCAGTCACACTTTTTGTACTGAACTTTGTGATTTCTCAAGAAACTTAAAGCTGAGAAGAATCAGCTTTCTATACTACGCACTCACTCCCTCACTCATTCATTCACTAATTTATTCATCATTAATAACAGGTAGCTTCAATTGCAATCATATCATGCTCAACTCACAGTATCAAAATATACAAACCCTAACATAATTACTTTAAAAAAATCCCTTTTTTTTGGTACTGGTGATTGAACCCAGGGCCACTTAACCACTGAGTCACAACCCCAGACCCTTTTGTTTGAGACAGGGTCTCCTTAAGTTGGTTAGGGCCTTGCTAAATTGCTGAGGCTGGTCTCAAATTTGCAATCCTTCTGCCTCAGCCTCTAGAGTGACTGAGATCATAGGTGGGTGCCACCAGGTCTGTAATCCCTCTGATTATTAACCAGAAGTAGAAATGTGTTTTGAAAAATATATAAGACGAATCAATTTGCTGTAGACAAATGCCATAAAAACGCCAAAGCTGAGGTTCTACCAAAATCTTATAAGATTCATAGTTCATCAATCCAAATGGTGGTTATTCTTTTATGATTCCCTTTAAAATACAACGGCATACTTTGTGCTAAAATTGAACCTTGTAACAATTTATTGTCAAAAACTTCAGTATGTCATTGGGATTTTAATTGGAATTGCATTGAATCTGTACAATGCTTTTGGTAGTATGGACATTTTGCAATATTAATGGGAGATCTTTCCATCTTTTCAGTTTTTTTTTTTTAAATTTCTTTCTTAGAAAATTTAAATTTAGTTCTATAGTTTTCATTGTAGAGGTCATTAACCTCTTTTATTAAATTGATTCCAAGTATTTTATTTTTGAGGTTATTGATAGTTTTCCTAATTTCTCTTTCAGAGGCTTCATCACTTATGAATAGAAATGCATTAGATTAATGAGTGTTGATTCTACATCCTGCTACTTTGGTAAATTCATTTATTAGTTCTAGAAGTTTTCTGATGGAAGATTTTGGATCCTCTAAATATAGAATCATGTCATTGGCCAATAGTGATAGTTTGAGTTCTTTTCCTCTTTGTATCCCTCTAATTTTTTCATCTGTCTGATTGCTCTGGATATATTTTCAAGGACTATAGTTAATAGAAGTGGTGAAAGAGGGCATCCTTGTCATGTTCCAGGTTTTAGATGAAATGCTTTTAATCTTTTTTCCATTTACAATGATGTTGACCTTGGGCTTAGCATAGACAGCCTTTCCAATGTTGAGGTATGTTCCTACTATCCTTAGTTTTTCTAGTGTTTTGAGCATGAAGTAGTGCTATATTTTATCAAATGCTTTTTTCTGCATCTATTGAAATAATATTATGATTCTTCTCTTTAAGTCTATTGATGTAATGAATTATGTTTATTGATTCCTGTATGTTGAACCGTCCTTGCATCACTGGGATGAACCCCACTCCATCATGGTGCACTATCTTTTTAATATGTTTTGTATGTGATTTACCAGAATTTTATTTTTGCATCTATGTTCATCAGGGATATTGGTCTGAAGTTTTCTTTCCTTGCTGTGTCTTTGTCTGATTTTAGTGATACTAGCTTCATAGAATGAGTTTAGAAGGGTTCCCTCCTTTTCTATTGTGTGGAATACTTTGAGGAGTATTGGCATTAGTTCTTTTTTGAAGGTCTTGTAGAACTCGGCTGAGAATCCATCTGATCCTGGACTTTTCTTGGTTGGTAGGCATTTGATGTAATCTTCTATTTCATTGCTTGCATTTGATCTGGTTAAATTGTGTATGTCCTCCTGAATCAGTTTGGATGGATCATATGTCTCTAGAAATTTGTGGTTTTCTTTGAGATTTTCTATTTAGTTAGAGTATAGATTTTCAAAATAGATAATCCCAATGACATATCTCATAGAAATAGAGAAAGCAATCATGACATTCATTTGGAAAATAAAAAACCCAGAATAGCCAAAGCAATCCTTAGCAGGAAGAGTGAAGCTGGAGATGTCACAGTACCAGATCTTAAAGTATATGACAGAGCAATGATAATAAAAACAGGACAGTATTGGCACCAAACTAGTCATGTAGACCAATGGTACAGAAAAGAAGACAGAGACAAAAACACACAAATATACAGTTATCTAGTAGTTATCTCACACTAGACAACAGTACCAAAAACATACAGTGGAGAAGAGATAGCCTCTTCAACAACTGGTGCTGGGAAAACTGGAAATCCATATGCAGTAAAATGAAATTAAACCCCTATCTCTCACTCAACTCAAAATGGATCTAGGACCTAGGAATTATCCAGAGACTCTACAAAAAGTAGAAGAAAAAGTAGGTTCAAATCTTCATCATGTTGACTTAGGACAAGACTTCCTTAGCAAGACTCCCAAAGTGTAAGAAATAAAAGCAAGAATCTATAAATGGGATGGATTCAAACTAAAACTAAGAAGTTTTTTTTCTCAGCACAGGAAACAATCAATAATGTGAAGAGAGAGCCTACAGAGTGGGAGATAATCTGTGCCACACACAGTTCAGATAGAGCACTAATCTCCAGAATTTATAAAGAACTCAAAAACTTAACACCAAAAATACAAATAACCCAATCAATAAATGAGCTAAGGAACTGAACAGACAGTTCACAGAAGATATACAATTGATCAAGAGATACATGAAAAAATGTTCAACACCTCTAGTAATTAGAGAAAGGCAAATCAAAACCACCCTAAGAGTTTATCTCACCCCAATTAGAACAGCTATTATTAAGACTACATGCAACAAAAAGTGTTGGCAAGGATGTGGGGAAAAAGGTACATTCATACATTGCTGGTGGGATTACAAACTGGTGTAGCCACTCTGGAAAGCAGTATGAAGATTCCTCAGAAAACTTGGAATGGACCCACCATTTGACCCAGCTATCCCACTGCTAGGTTTACACTCAAAGGACTTTAAATCAGCTTACTACAATGACATAATCACATCAATGTTTATAGCAGCTCAATTCACAAGAGCTAGATTATGGAACCAACCTAGATAAATGGATGGAGTTGGAGAATATGATGCTAAGTGAGATAAGCCAATCCCCAAAAATCAAAGCCCAAATGTTTTCTCTGATAAATGAGTGCTGATACATAACAAGGGGGGTGGGAGGTAAAGGGAAGAATGGAGAAACATTGCATTGTGTAGAGGGAAATGAGGGGAGGGGAAGAAAGGAAGGGAATGAGGGGTAGGAAAGATGGTGGAGTGAGACAAACTTCATTACCCTATGTACATGTATGATTATATGAATGGTGTGACTACATCATGTACAAGCAGAGAAATGAAAAGTCGTACCCCATTTGTGTACTATGAATGGAAATGCATTCTGCTCTCATGTATAACTAAATAGAACAAATTATAAAATATAAATAAAAAATAAATAAAATAAGTACTTAGAAAATGAAAAAAAAGAGCTTCAATACTGGCTATATTGTCAAAACCAAGACAAACACTCAGATTCTGAGGGGTGTACATTTTATTAGAAACCTTAAACGCTTTTCAGACAGAACATAACGTGCTTATAAATATCATTTTATCTATTGTTTTACCCTTGCTGTATATTAGTATACTACATCTGCAGTGATAGCTGAACTGCCATTGTGACTGACCTGAGAATTTCAGAAACATGCTATAGATACAAATAAGCCATAAATTCCACAGGAAATATTTAATTTAAAAATTGAATGAATAAAATAAGTCTGACCAAAATAAACTTTTATTTTTAAATTTTGTCAAGATCTCTGATATGTCTGAGGTTTTACTTTGCTCACATGCTAACAAGTGTGCAGTCTGAGTTTCACAGATGTTGGCAAAGGGACACAACACCTAGAGTCAAAGAAATTTCTCGTTCTCAACGAAGCAGGCGGCATGAGCTAGAAATGCCTGTCCTCCTTCTTGCTCCCTGCCACCTCCCTGCCCTGCCCTGCCCTGCCCACCCAAGGATAGGGAGGACAAGGGGGGTGGTGCCTAGGTGGACGCTGCACAGCAGTGGTGTTTTATTAAAAATAAGGACTTTCAAATTTAGGAAATTATCAGTCTTGCAAAGTAAATGGTAACAAACCTGCCAAAACTTTACCTCCAAAAACCCACAGCTTATACTCGTCAGAAAACAAATCTGCTGGTTCCTAGAAAAGCACTCATTTTTCTCTTGCGAGACCCTTATTGAACATGCATGCGTATTTTTGTTTCTGGTCATTCACTCAAGCCTTTTTGAAGATTCTATAATGTTCTCTTTTATCAGAAATGTGACCTTTCTATTGTTATGCAGAATTCCCTTGTTTGTTTAAAAATAATCTTTTCAGAGGGATGTAGTGGCAGACACCTATAATCCCAGCAGCACAGGAGGCTGAGCCAGGAGGATCAAAAGTCCAAAGCCAACCTCAGCAAATTCATGAAACCCTAAACAACTTAGTGAGACCTGATTTCAAAATAAAAAATAAGACGTGCTCGGTTGTGGCTCAGTGGTTATGTATGGGTTGAATCTCCGATACTGAATAAACAGACAAATCCCCCCCAAAAAACCACGCATCATTTAGGTCATATAAAAAGAAAATTAATATAAATACTTGCCTTTTTAATGTAAATGGATTGCTTTCTATTTGAAAAAATGTTTCTGAATTATTGAGGATATTTTATCATAGGATCAATGAGTGAACTCTGCTTTAAATTAGCATTCCATTGTGAAAAGAACCGTCAGTGGAGAGATGTTGGTAGGATTGTTGAACTGCTGGGTACACATAAAACATCCCCAAACGCCTCGTCTCTATATACCAGTGTCCACAAGAGTGACATGAGTGACAAAGCACATGAGCTGCCTACAGGCTGCCTGCAAATCTCAGGGTTTTACGTCCTCTGAGATCCTCCCTTCTTCAATACCAGAATCCACTGCTTTCATTATTCTCCAGCATCCTTAGAAATATAAAGATGATTACATTTTAACTTGTTGTATAGGGAAAACAATGTACTTCCTTTAATCTCCTTTCTTTCCCCCTTTAGTTTCTAGTTCTAGGGATCACTTTAATATAAAAAAAGGAAAACAATAAACGATGAAGGTGTTTCACTAAATTAATTTTCAAGAAAATCCACTGTCATCCTTTAAATTAAAATTTAAATGTTTCTGCAGTTTCATAGTTTATATGTATTTATTTTTATAAAACTGGATAGCTCAAGGTCTAGACACTCATGGAGGTCACAAAAATATAACTTTGTTTTTACATGTTATAAAACTCTTGTATGGTTAGGTGAATGTCGATGAAATTCAGGGCTGAGATAATGGATGAGAAATAGTTCTTATACTTAAGAAAGAAAATTATGTGTTTGATGACGGGTGTGTTGCATGCACCATGACTATGTGAATAAAGGACATAATGCCCAACATAAGAAGGTGTGCATATGTTAGTAATGATTTTTGAGCTGGAGATATGTAAGTGGCAGACTGGCATTGATGTCATATTTTAAATTTTAGCCTGGATAAGATTCAGTGTGGTAAAGAAATACAATGGAAAGAAAAGTAACATTCAGACTCAAGGCTGAGAAAATATTACTTTGAAGGCCACATTGCAGAAATTGAGTTAGCAGAGTGTTCCCAAGGGATTGATGTGGGACTGCAGGAAGAATAGCCCAAGCCTGTGGTGTCATGGAGAAGCTGGTGTTTCCAGAAGGAATGAGTAGTCCACAGTGCTGAAGCCATTGCACAAGGTTGTCATGAGTGATGTTGCTCACAAGTCACATAGGGTACAGTGAGGGTACATTGGAGGTGAAGAAATAGAGCTGGAAATGTAGAAAAAAATGTGTGCCAACTTTCTCACATGTATTTCAGATAGAGCACTAATTTCCAAAATTTACAAAGAACTTACAAAATTTTAAACCAAAAATACAAAGAACCCAATCAATAAATGGGCCAAGGAACTGGACAGACACTTTACAGAAGAAGATATATAAGTGATCAACAAATATATGAAAAAGTGCTCATCATCTCTAGTAATTAGAGAAATGCAAATTAAAACAACTTTAAGATTTCATCTTACTCCAATTAGAATGGCTATTATTAAGAACACAAGCAATAATAGATGTTGGTGTGGATGTGGGGAAAAAGGCACATTTTTACTTGGCTGGTGGAGTTGCAAATTGGTGCAGCCACTCTGGAAAGCAGTGTGGAGATTGCTCAGAAAACTTGGAATGGACCCACCTTTTGATCCAGTTGTCCCACTCCTCTTTTTTATACCCTAAGGACTTAAAATTAGCATACTACAGTAACACAGTCACATCAATGTTTATAGCAGCTCAATTCACAACAGCTAGATTGTGAAACCAACCTAGATGCTCTTCAACAGATGAATGCATAAAGAAACTGTGGTATATGTATATACACAATGGAATATTATTTGGCCATAAGGAAGAATAAAATTATGACATTTGTAGGTAAATGGATGGAACTGGAGAATATCATGCTAAGTGAAATGAACCAATCCCAAAAAACCAAAGGTGGAATATTTTCCCTGATAAGTGAATGATGATTCATAATGCGGGTAGGGGGTTGGGGTAAGAAATGAATGGAGGAACTTTAGACTACAAAGAGGGAAATAGGAGGGGCAGGGGGAGGTATGAAAGATGGTGGAATGACATGGACATCATTACCCTATGATCACGTATGTTTACACAAATGGTATGACTCTACATCATGCACAACCATAGAAACAAAAAGTTGTACCCCATTTGTGTACAATGAATCAGAATGCAGTCTGTAATAATAAAAAAAGAAAAACAAAGCTGGAGGCATCACAATACCTTAGTCTACACTACAGAGTCATAGTAACAAAAACAGCATGGTATTGGAACCAAAGCAGATACGTAAACCCATGCTACAGAATAGAAGACACAGAGACAAACCCACATAAATACAGCTATCTCATACTAGACAACGGGGCCAAAAACATACAATGGAGAAAAGATAGCCTGTTCAACAAATGGTGCTGGGAAAATTGGAAATCCATATGTAGCAAAATGAAATTAAACTCTATTTCTCATCCTGCATAAAACTCAACTCAAAGTGGATCCAAGACTTACACACTAAAACAGAGACCCTGTACCTAAGAGAAGAAAAAGTATCCCCAAATCTCCATCATGTTGGCTTAGGATTGAACTTTCTTAAGAAGAGTCCTAAAGCACAAGAACTAAAATCAAGAATGAATAAATGGGATGATATCAAACTAAAAAGATACTTCACAGCAAAAGAAATAATCAATAACATGAAGAGAGAGTCTACGAAATGATAAAAAATCTTTACCACATGTACCTCAGATTAGAGCATTAATCTCCAGGATATATAAAGAACTCAAAAAACTCAACACCAACAAAACAAATAACCTGCTCAATAAATGGGCAAAGGAACTAAACAGACACCTCACAATAGAAGAGATACAACTGCTCAACAAATATATGAAAAAATGTTCAACATTTCTAGCAATTTGAGAAAAACAAGTCAAAACTACACTGAGATTCCATTTCGCTCCAGTCAGAATGGCGATCATGATGAATGCAAGCAACAATAAATGTTGACAAGGATGTAGGGGAAAAGGTACATTCATACATTGCTGGTGGGACTGCAAATTGGTGCAGCCACTCTGGAAAGCGGTATGGAGATTCCTCAGATAAACTGGAATGGAACCACGATTTGACCCAGCTATCCCACTCCTAGGTTTATACTGAAAGGCCTTAAAATCAGCATACTACAGTGACACAGTCACATCAATGTTTATCACAGCTCAATTCTCAATAGCAAAGCTACAGAACCAACCTAGGTGCCCTTCAACAGGTGAATGGATAAAGAAACTGTGGAATACATAAAGAATAGAATATTACTCAGCCTTAAAGAAGAATGACATTATGGCATTTGGTAAATTATGGTAAATAGAACTGAAGAATATTATACTAAGTGAAATAAACCAATCCCAAAAAACCAAAGGCTGAATGTTTTCTCTGATATGTGGATGCTAATTCACAATAAGTGTATGGGAAGAATAGAAGTATTCTGGAGTAGACAGAAGGAAATGAAGGGAGGGGATTGGTAATGGGTGCAAGAATGGTAGTGGAATAAATTGGACATTAATACCCTATGTATGTACACAATTATGTGACCTGTGTAACTCTATATCATGTACAACCAGAGGAATGATAAGTCATACTCCATTTATGTATGGTGTGTCAAAATGCATTCTACTGTCATGTATAACTAATTAGAACAAATAAAAATATATTTAAAAAAAAGAAATTGTGTGATCCATGATTACGGTCTTGCCTTTGACTTGAGGAGACAATGCTTTCCTGTTGTAATTAGAAGACAAACCAGAGGGATTAGTATGAATTCAAAAAGTTTTGTTAACTGGGAATGCAGAGTTGTTTTAAGTAAATGACCTGAGGCTTCATTTGTTTGCTTTGCTTAGGCATCTTGCATCTGCTAAATGGTCAGACAAGAAGTTTGGGAAATACTAATCCTGCCATATTTCATATGAATATATAGAGAGACCATGAATCATGATGCTTAATTTGTCTGTCTGAATTTTTGGCTAGAACTCACCTAACTAGACATTCATTAGATTTAGAATTTTGATAATAAAAACACACAAAGGGAGTTTCATCTATTAATTTTAGTAGCACTGTGTGGAAATGGAAGGTTTTATGCTTCTTGGAATCATGGTAGCTACTATCTTGTGTCTCCAACTTATCCACTAGTATGGGGAAGGCCTTTAAACAAACAAAATTACAGAAAATTACTAATGCAAATCATTTAAAAATGTTAAGAATATAATTAAGAAGAACATTTTGCTATTATTATGATTGTATTTATTCTATTAATTTAAGTATTCAAACTTCTGTCTCCATCCTGCTAGCATGGTTAACCGTATGTGTGTGTGCATGCGTATTTGTGTATTTAAAATTCAAAATTTAAGTCTCAATGAAGGCCTCTGAAGGGACAGATATCATTAATCACAAGTAGGTAAAGAAATATAAAGTCATTGGACCAGAATGAGTCACAAGTAAGAGAATCTCAACCTCTATCTCAAATTTAAGTCAGTTCTTAGACTTATTTTGTGTCTAATAAACAGCAGTTTGATTGCTAGAGGGGGGATTCGGGGCTACTTGCAAATGTTTAGCAAAACTTGTCTTCTATTTTCCTTTGATGTGACCTTAAGATTTTCAAGTGGGTAAATTTGAACTGAGGGGAAAAAAATGAATCTGTGCCTGAAGAGACAGATACTGACATTTTGGAGGTTTGGATGAAGTTCTGAGATAACTCATTCTTGAAGGATCTGCAGGCCCTAGACCACACCAGTGAGGCACGTAATATACAGAGTTCGACCACAGGACACTTAAAACTCAGCTCAGTGGAACTTGAAGCCATCAGATATTCACTGCTATTATTCCCAAGTTAGCAGCTGGACCTGATAACTGTTCCACCACCAGAAGGATAGCTATTGTAAGTATATACTGAAACAGCTATTGCAGAAGCCAGCTTACCTGACCAAAAGCTCTTCATCTGACCCATGATATCCAAGAGGCTAAAATATGTCTTGATGAGGAAATGACAGACCTCTGCAGAGGACATCAGTGACATCAGTCACCAATTATCTGAATGATAGAGACAAGATTTGTATATTAGAAAACAACGTTCGTTTTTAATTTTTCCAATAAAAACCAAGTGTTACCTGATTCATCCCTGTACAGTTTTCTGTGAACCTCCACTATATAGGAAAAACGCCATTTTCAGAGAGGTGCACATGATATCAAAACAAAAGCAGCTTACCTGACTAGGTATTCCGAGTTCTGACCTGTCTTCCAGCACCTGGCTGCTGCAGAACAGCTCCCCCTGGAGGATTGTGAAGGTAAGGGAAGACGTGCCAGTTCTAAATGGATATATTTTCAAATTGAACTCCTCACCCACGGTCTAGAAAAGAATATAACCTGATGCACACAGGAAAAGGTTAATAGGGCTGCTGTAAAATTTTGGATTAATAAGTTTTATTAAATTAACCAGTCCACTTAGCCATGTTCTCCTTTATTATGAGCTAAGAGTGACCATTATATTTTGACAACGCATAGATCAAGAATATGCTAATTTGTACTTCTCTGCAATCTCTTCCTCTTGATTATTTTTCTTCTTTTAGCAGGCTATTATTTTCTCAAGAGGATTTAGAAGTAGCATTCACTGGTCATGACAAACCTTCAATTAACTGGCTTTCACACAGCGTGTATTATTATCTCATTATCAAGTTGTCGTTTTGTTCTTTTTTTTTTTTTCTTTTTACTTTTTCAAGTTATTTATTTATTGCAATTGGCCGACACAAAATTTGCTTAATTATTTTAAATGACACTTTTGTTAGCACTAACACTTTTTTTTCATGAAGTTATTCAGAAAATAAAAAATCAAGAATCCATTTTAAATGTTCTCCTCAAAGGCTTAAATTCAAAGGAACAAGCTCTAATGTGAAAATGACAAAGGAATTCTGGGATTTGTTGTTGTTGTTGTTGTTGTTGTTGTTTTGGTGTGGCTCAAATGTATCTCTTAGAATCTTGCTTTCCTTATTTGCAAAATTATTTACTCTAGAATATTGCTAATATCTAACATTGTGGACTTCTCTTTTACCCATGCTTTTATATGATGGAAATATTAAATGATTTTAAAACTGAAATGTTAGCTCATGATTAGTCATTACATCTCTCTGAATCTTTGTAAAAAAAACTAACTCTTACAGATATCAATTTCTTCTGGAAAATGGCGTAACTAATTTTCATTATTAATTTTATAATCTCTTTCACATTTGTAATGACAGAATCTGCTAAAATATTACTATTTATAACTTATTTCAATGATTAATTTCTGCCTGACTTGTGCAATCTCATAGCCACATACCAAAATCTTCAAAAATGCATAAAATAAGGCCACAACTCTCTCTAGATTTCTGGATGCTAGTTGTGTGGTGATGATACACCAGCATCACATCAAAAAACAATTCAGTACAACCATAAAATCGGGGGAATATTTGGGACTATATCTTTAAAGGCATGGAGGATTTTCAATGTAGTAAGGAACTGAGGAGTCAGAATCTGAGATAGAAGAAAACTCGGGTCAGAACTGAAGATTTAGAGTTTGTTTTTTGTTGTTGCTTGTGTGATTTTTTTTTTTTTTTAATTGTTGTTGTTGGCCTTATTTTGAGCACCAAAACACGCTCAACTTCAGTAAAGTGATAGATGAAGATAAGCATGACTTTAAAGTCTCAAAAGCTTCAAAATCATTCCAAAAATAAATAGGATTAAAAAAATATTATTTCCACTTGGCATAGGAAAATGTTAAAAAGACTTTATAATATTTAAAATGTTATAAAGATTTCAAGCAGTCACATAATATACTAGAAAAATTCAAGTCCTCAATGAAAAACAAAGTTCCTTCTATTGAAATGATAGTCTGGAAAGAGGGTTCACAAGCACAGTATTTAAATACATAAAGAAGAAATCAGGGCTGGGGATGTAGTTCAGTTGGTAGAGGGCTTGCCTCACAAGCACAAGGTCCTGGGTTCAAATCCCCAGCACTGAAAAAAAAAAAAAAAAAAAAAAAAAAATCAAAGTCATACAGGCAGTTAAATTAATGGAATTGGAAGTGAGGAGCAGTGAGTCAGATCAGACACATTCTGATCATGTGGAGACTGGTTTTCCACCAAAGAATATTCTCATATGCCATAAAAAATATTTTAGTCCAAAGTAAATAAGGTACAACTAACTATTTATTTTCACCTGAAAATTACTTTTTTAAAATATGAGATAGAGAAGGAATTTTTGTAAACTGAATAAACAACAAACTTGGAAGTACTATGTATTCTTATATCCATTTAACACCAAACTGTAGATAGAGCACTTCACTGCCGATATATAAGAAAAGGTACCAGGCTTTGTCTCTGAACATCAAATGTGCCTATATGCTCTAAATGTGGGCCTTTCATGAGTCTTTCTAGTCATTCGTAGAATGCAAAGCATCAGACCATCACACCTTCAATCTGCCTGATGATTCATGAGGTTTCAAGTCATATTCCATTGCTCTATCAAGAAATAATTTTCTTCAACTTCATCACTTGTAACTTTGTTCATAATATCACTATCAGTACAGTGCATACAGTGGTGACTATTCATTTTGCAGTTTGCTCAGTACTTGGCCTATTGCAGCTGTTTGTCTCTTTTAAAGGTTTCTTATTGTATAGTATGTTTTTCTATCTGTTAACAGCTTTATAGGTCTATATACATCTATATATATTTAGTTATATATCTTAATACATTCTAAACTCCTCTAAGAAAGAATGCTTTCAAATTTTTGTGCAGTTCTCTAGAGTAGCTAAAACCACAGGATAATTCTCAGTTTCTTGAACATGCTTCTAAACCCAGACTTCTAGTTTGCTTACCAGTAAAGGGGAACATTCCTCTTATTGACACCTTTATTCGTTCTTACTCTAGAGCTCTAATTATTCACGTTTACATTATTAGTAGGCACAGCTCCACTAGCTAGGGCTCTTGGGATCCTCTTACTCCATGCCACAGAATAGGTAATTTAATCACTGTCTTGGGGACCCAGCTAACAGGTGCCTCTGGAACTGATTATCTCTGGTATCAAGTCAAAGCCACATCTTCAAAAAATGTGATGATTGTTTAAAGCATACGGTACACCAGTTGGCTGGAAGACATAACTTGTGACAGTCGATAGCACAGTAGGGTAACTATGTTTGAAACAATTAATTCAATATTTAAAAATAGCTATAGATAGAGTTTTGAATGTTCCTGACAGAGCAATGATAAATGTCTGAGGCGATAGAAATGTCAATTGACCTGATCTGATTATCACACATTGTACAAATATATTTAAAAGTCACCTTGTAGCTCATAAGCACATATAATTACTATGTGTCGATTAAAATTAACTTAAAAAAGACATTAAAGAAACCAAATGACGTTGAATGTATCTGAAAGGCATGAGAAACAGGGTTTCTTCCTTCTAACAACACAAATTTATAAATTCAAAGAATGTTTATGATTTGGGATTACAAAGGAATTTTGAAACACTGATCTAAAAATCTTCACTTTTTCATGAAAGTGGAAGAACCTCATCCATGTATAGCCATGTGATAAAATATTACATTTGGATCAAGGTCCAAATATTACATTTGCACATGATGGTGGCCCATAAGACTATGTCACCTAAGTATGTTGTCATGGACTTAATTTGAATATATATATTTATTAGTATTTCCAAATTTATGTTGGCCTTAATTGTACAATATTAAACACTCTTTGATCTCTTCAAGATTCCAAGGACAAGAAAATCACCTGGCAGTTCAGATCTCAGAACCCATCCCATTGTTAAGGGGTGCACAGCTGCATACCATGTAGCTTACTATTAACACCAAGCACAGCCCAATACATGGACACCCAGGCAGGCAGAGCTGGCTCTCAACTGCCCTCACTCACTTGACACCCCTAAATGTTTGGACGCAATGGGACAGAATTCTTCCTATCTTTGTCCTGCTTTGCCTCTGTGTGAATGGTGGGTTGTTCTGAATTCATTCATTCTCCTTTACAGAATCAAAGTAAACTAAACAGAATGATTGCTAATTCATGCAACAAAATTTAAATAAAAATTGGCCCTAAAGATGACATGAACAAATTTATATAAAAGAACTAGAGCAAAGATTACAATGTAGTCAACAACAATAATTCTATTTTATGTAAACAAATTTTAAGTAACAGCCTTCTGGTAAGTCCTAAAAATCTGATGCTTTGTGTTCATTTAAATAAAAGTTTTGAAAGAATACAACTCACTGATTTAGGAATTAAAAGAGAAAAGACAATATGTTTTTGATGTCACTTTCATCGATTTGCTATTTTGAGCCAGAAGAACATATATCACATAATTATAAAAAAAATCTACAATGGTCACAACATACCTAGCTCTCTGAATATAGTCTATCTTTTTATTTTTGTTAGATTTCAAACATCCATACTTAAGTAAATATAGTCTTTACTTTAACATTTGACTATCCAGAAGGTCATGTTAATATTCATTATTTTTAAAGTATAGATTCTTGAGATTAATATTTAAATGGCTTTTCTTCTGTCTTAGAAACAAATAAAATGTAACTGGCAAAAGTAGCCTGGGTTTATTTTTACCAATAGGTAGGCAGATCGATATATAATATATTTGAAAGTATTATAAAGCATATCTTCTTAGAAGAAATTATTTTAGTCATCATTTCAAAAAGTACTATCTTTGTGTTTATTATTATTAATAAACTGGGAAATGTATCTTCAAATGTATATATCAAAATAAAGGACAAATAAATCTCCAGGTGTTACACACAGAATTAAATATAAAAAAATTGAAGAGCTACTGAGTTTTCTTTCTTCTTTTCCTGTTTTTTTTTTTTTTTTTTTTTTTTTTTTTTTAAACCAGAACGGACCTGTCCAATAAATATTTCCAACTGAAATTCACTTTTGAATTGGTTAGTTTAGTGAAGGAATTTAGGTTAATGTTGACAGCTTCTTTCCAAAACCACAGCTGCTCTAACGGAGAGCTGGTAAGAATCAGGCTCCGGTGTTGGAGTATGCCTGGCACAAGTGACACCAAGGAACTGATTTGGTGACAGCACTGAGATTGCATAGGTGTCAAAGTTCATGTTTAGAAGTTCAAAGGTTGCTTTTCACATCTCTAACAATTTCTCACTTACTTCCCCCTATGTCTTTTTAGAGCACATGGTTCATTTTGATTTATTAGCTAAGCATATTTTGTAATACCATTTAGTTACATTTCTATGGGAAAATTCTCAGATGTTAGTTTCAACATTATAATAGTCATTTAAAGCCAACATAAATTTGGAAATTTATATATTTACATGTTTATATATATATATATATATATATATATATATATGTATACATATGTGTGTGTGTGTGTGCGTTTATTTCCCTGACACTGACAGATCTGCATAGGACTTCCTGAGAGCCACTTGTACTTTCAACCCACACTCAGCCAATGAGGGGAAAAAAAAAAAGAAAATTAGTTCCTAGTACTGGATTTCCTATAATTGCAAATATATCCTTGGTGATGCGGCAGTTCCACATTCTGCTGGCCTTGTATTTACTATCCGCCTGTGATCTTTATCTAATCTCTGTTTTTCTGAGTACCATCATCTCACTTTTCTGTATTTTCGGCCTTTCTCTTATGCGTCTGAATTCATGCAACTACGCACCTCAATTTTGTGCCACTCTCTAGGCCTCACCTTAATGCTTTTCATTGTTTTATATGCATGTTATTTCACAAAAGCATCCCACTCTATTCCTTCTGTTTCATTCATTCTCTCTTTAGCACACAGCAGGCCGCTCTCCGTTCAAACCAAATCGATTGGCAAATGACACCAATATCCCTTTAGTTCTTTTCGGTGGGGTCCCTCTCTTCAGCACACCAATTTCATGCCCTTTTACAGAATCAGACACTCTAAACATTATATGCGTATTTTTTCATGAGTTGGCCTTTTCGGGTACTCCTTTCTTAATCACTTTTAACTCTTTTTTTGCTAATGGTAACTCTGTAGGATTTTCTTCTGCTCTGCCCAGAAGTTTAACACCGATTTTCCAGGAATCTAAACCCATATTCTAGATGAATTATCTAATTTACTCTCCTGACTTCAAATAATAGCTGTGTGATAATGTTCACAAATCAATAACAACTCATGAGCTAAATTCCTGCCCTGGAAGTTTGTGTGTGATCTACTATTCTGAATTCATTCTCTTATTTGTCCTTCACATTAGCTTTGAAGCTAGGCATTACTATTTTCTCTTTAGAGATGAGATAATTAAAACCCAAAGAAATTGAGAAATTGGGTCATCCTTAGAGCTATTTATTTTCAGGGACAGGCTTGTGGGGTGACAAAGCCTGTGCTCTTGGTGACCTGAGCGCTGTGCACCTCCCTGGCCATTCTTAACCATGAGCTCCCCTGGAGTTGCAGTCAATATCGTCATAGTTAAATTTGTCCTCAGCCTCCTAATCCTCTCCTACAGAGCCCCCAGGAAGCTGGCCAGTGCCCAAGACACTGTCACATTTGGGCCTAATCTTGTCACCTGGCACCTCCACAGCAGTAAAGTTCATCACACTGTCAGAGTTGTGTAGCTTTATTCACTCTCTTCAAATTCATTAAAATATATATTCATGCTTTTCATCTTCTATTTCCCCTCTTGGTTAGGAACACCTTGGAAAACCCCATCACCCAACTTCAAGTTCTAAGTGTCAAACTATTATGTACTGTTAATTCTTATGTCTAATCTGTGACTATATATCTATATATATTTATATATATGTGTGTGTGTGTGTATGTATACATATATATATAGTGACTCTGTATAGTCACGGATTAGACATATGTGTGTGTATATATATATATATACATATATATAATATATATATATAAAATCTTACAATCCAGGATAAGGAATGAAGGAAGCATTGGTGTCATTTGCCTGCAGATCGCACTGAATTTAAAGCATTTTGCAGTGTGTTGCAAAGACAATGGATCAAATCCCAGTGAATGATGAAGGGGTTCTCTTGTGAAAGGAAGTGGACCTCAGAGGAGGGAAAGAAAGACGCTGATGAACTGAAGAGAGGCACGGGGGAGGTGAGATGTGTTTGCACTCACAGGTGTGACACAAGAAGGAAAAGGGTGGGCAACCGGGTCAGGTACAGATTAGATGTGTCCCCGGGGGGTAGTACTGTGGGGCTGGCGGAATGCAGAACGGCTCTGTGCACCCAGAGAATCTGCAGTTCTGAGGAGATCAGTAATCACTAAGCAGGATTTGACTCCATCCTTTCTTCTGTGTTTCTAACGCGGTGGTCTCAGTTGAGTCTGCTGTGGGTTCCCACTTGGGCCATTGTGATATTTTCCTAACTGGTCTCCCTACCCTTCCCACAGCTTCCAGAATATATCTATATTTCTATAAAATCCTATGCATCTTTTTTCCTAAAATGTAATAATTAATTACTGTCCTATACGCTTGAAAAGCTATTAAGTAATTGCTAAGTTTACATAATAAATGTATGATGTAGTTTAAAATTATTCATTATTATAATGTAAAGTTTATATAATATAAGCTTTATATTTAAACTACTGCTGCCTATGACTTCAAACTTATTTCCTCCCACAACTGACTATTCAGGTGCTTGCTCTAGGCTGCTGGGTACTCTCCAGTACTCTAAGCAGCTCCTTCTCTGCACCTTTACAGAAGCTACCCCTGTGGCAGGATCCCTCATCCCTCCTATCTTTCTCCAGGACACAATCCGCACTCCCTCCAGGACTACCTGCTGATAAAAATCTCTCAGGCTGCCCACAGTGAAGTCTCTTCTGAGTCACTAAGGAGAAAACCACCGATGCTTCTCTTAGCTCTTTTGCATGCTTCTCTGGTCCCTAGTGCACAATCTTATTACACTCTCTTGCTTATGTGCCCACCTTTATCTAGAATGATGTCCCTTATGGTCACCTTCAGCAGTATTAACAGTTTTTATTTGCCTTATGCCAAAATTGTCCCTGACATATGTTCTATGCTATGAAAATACATATTTCTTAAATAAGTGCTGAGCAGGCTAAAGGCAAAGAAATATATTTTCTTTTATTTAGTAGCATTCACAGTCGTACAAGGTATTACTGACACAATAAATGTCTTTAAAAAAGAAAGTCACCTTTTATTCATAATATAAATGATAAAAATCCTCATTGATAAATCGTGTGTTCTTCAATGCCATGATCATGATGTGAATCAGAACTTTATCTGGGGGGAAAAGATAAAGCACTCGTTTTAGAAGTGAAGCTTAAAGAAGTAAGATTAACTGAAAAGAAAGTTTTTGTTACTTTTACTCTGAGAAAGAAATTAAATTTTAGAGTAATGGCTCTTGGATATATTGTAAGAAAAATCAGCATAAGTCACAATAGGATGGACAAAACACAGTTTGGAGAACCTCCTAGGTCCCTGCTAACATCACCTGGGAAATAGGAATTTCTCAGAAATATTGGCAGAAGGAAGAATTATGACTTTTCAAGTGCCTATAGGGAAACCAGAAGCAACATTGACAATTCTTCAAACTTTTTTCTATAATTTGTATTATTTTGTACATAAATGAAATTTGTAGATCTGTAACTTATTATAATTTTGCTTCACTGATTAATTTTATAGAAAAAGAAAAAAAAAAAAAAAACAAAAAACTGACCTTCCCAGATATTCAGATCTGAAAAAGAACTAGCATCTTATTCAACTGTATCATTGCCTGAACAATATACTTCATTTAGCATGTTGCTTTATTTAGCTTACCACATTGTCTAGGATTAAGTAATTGATTATGGCTAGTTTCACAATGTAGTCCTACAAAGTTAGAGAAAATCTCACCTATAAATTAAAAATTTCCTCTCAATAATTAGAAAAAAAGCATGATATTGTTAGTTTAATTAGAAAAACACATTAAGAAAGTGCAATTATATAGCCACTTTTTAGTGGAATAACTGTGGATTGATGCATTTTAATAGTTGAGTGATCATTACAAAGGTCACAGAAAAATCAGTAGATCTGAAAGTTGTAATGAGTGGGAAATTTAGATTTCATTATGTCTTCTCCTTTTAAGTTTATTATTATTTAGTTGGTTAAAAATAGATGAAAACTTGAGTTCAGAAATTCTTAGGTGTATTAATAAACATACAACATGAAATAAAATATATATGTGCCTCATGTAATCTACCTGGTAAACAAAGTAAATGTTAGCAATACCTATTTCCTTGACATATGCTTGACAAGAATAAGTATATACTCCAGGTACACAGCATGAGATTTTCAGATTTGCATCTTTGAAAGAAAGAAAACAATGTTTTTTAAAAGACCGTGATTAATATCTCTCCAACTACTATAAAATTCAAATTTGATTTACAAAAAGAAAATAAGTAGGAGGGTGATATTCCGATAGGAAAACTCGCCCCATTCACATTTAAAAGTCTCCTCATTAGTTCTGACCAGGTTTACAAATAAACTAAGTATCTCATGGAGTCAGCGAGTGTCCTTTCAAATGCTATTCAGATTGTTTCCACTATTCTGTCAAACATACCACACCAGACATTTCAAAATGAGAAATATGATCACAATGTTTACTGGCTTTTATTAAAGCAAATTTTACATTAATTATATTTATCATCAGATGAGCAAGAAGTTAACATTTAAAATTGTATATTTAAAAATCTATCAACTTTTTTTAATATTTGTAGAAGTTGAGTTACAGTTTCAGTCTAAGACAAAAATCTTTGGAAGTTTGATTGTATAGAAAGAAATGACATTTCAAGTAATTTTAACTCATTTCAGAATTTTATTAGCAAGAATACAGACTCTTACCTAATTATAAATTATAACATAATTACTTTTAGCTGAATAACTAGGGATTATAATGTTTTTTGAAAAACATTTCAAAATAATTTCTCTCTGGTTTTCTTTCAATATCGCCTCACACTCAGCTGCTTAGCATTCTTTATGCAACAATGCAGACTTGATTACAGCAGGCTTGATTATGATTTTCTCTTTCAAAGGATATTTATGCTCATTATGTGGAAATTTCTGCTGTATTGCGTATTTATGATTTGCCTCCAGTGGCTAGGCGTTTGAACCTTCTGGATAGCTATCTGAATAATATGACTCTAATAAAAACTTAAATATGGGTACAATCCAAGGCAATTTTGAATTCTTCACTTCTCACTTCTCTGTCAACCTCCGCTCTAAGTGTTACAATTTCTTAGTTTTATAAATTTCTCACTAATTAATTTTGCATAAAGAATAAAACATATTTAAATAAATATGAGTCTCTCTAGTCCAACTATCCCTTTCTTAGAAACCTATTTTTTTATGAAAGAAGGAACACTTGCAAAATAGTTGACAGTATGTGCCTCACTAGAAATTTTGTTTGCCTGTAAACACATACCAGTACAGCCCTGCTCAGCTGTCCCCTTATCTTGAGGGTCCTGAGCACAGCTGTGACATGAAGGTTTCTCCTCTGCAGGCTCGCTCCTAACCTGCAGAGCTACCCTCACCTCCTTTGAATGGTTTTGAGGATGATCATAGAAAAGAAATGGAATTTTTAAAAATTTGTTTATTTATTTTTAATTACTTTTTTAATTTTACAAACTGCATTTTGATTCATTATACAAAAATGGGGTACAAGAAATGGAATTTTTAAGAAGCAATATGGATGAACTTAGTTCACCAGTGCTTCATATAGTAGCTTTCTAAATAAGTAGTTATATTCCACATCACAATCATGATTTGCATATTGCCTTCCTGGATATTGAATCAGATGAACATCACAGTAATTCTGTGAGTTTTCTAGTATAAGCATGGTAAGCATAAGTAATACCAACAAAATATGGAAAAGAATGGTAAATTTTTTTTTTTTTTTTTAAACCAGGGATTGAATCCATGGGTGCTTAACCACTGATCCACATCCCCAGCCCTTTTTTCTAATTTATTTTGAGACAGGGTCTCACTAAGTTGCTGAGGACCTTGCTACATTGCTGAGGCAGGCCTGGAACTCATGATTTTCCTGCCTCAGCCTATTAAGCCACTTGGATAAGAAGCCTATGCCACCATGCCTGGCACTAAGGCTTAAGTTTAAGAAGCTTGATTACACATTATTTAATGGTGTAATGGAATAGCACATAGATAAATCGCACCATTTTTTATAAATAAAGTAATATTCTCACTAATCCTATTATGCATTATCTCATGTATTGTTTGAGAGAATTGGAGGACAGATATGGAACTCTTTTTCAAAATTTTCCTTAAAATATTAGTGAATAGTTCTTAAATAAAAGTACAGTGAAATCTTAATTTTCTTAGTTCCTTTTAATCTTATGGGACCACTATTTTTATGTAATCCATTGTCGGCCTTTTTGTGGGGGCTTATTAGTTTGGTTTACTCCATTTATCTAATTTATTTTCAAAGATCATATATCATTTACATAATAAAGAAAAATGAGAAATTAAAAAATGATAAAATCTTAGGTGGCTACTTTAAAATGATCAAGACTGTAGAAAATGAAACACGTTATGAAGCAACCAAAAGAAACTCAAATAATAACACAATGAAGGAGGAGAAAGAGACAGAGGGAAGGATAAGCATAGAGCATCGGGAGCTTGGACTGCAGACGGAGAGGCCAGGCAGATATCTCATGTTGTAAATGCGTTTCACCTTCCTGCATCTTGGTGTTCCTGTATGTAAATTGGAATAATTTAAACTACAGATGTGGATTAAACAAGTTAATATCTGTAGATGTTCAGAGACGGGGGTCTGATGAGGGTGAGGATGTCAGTGCCTACCTAGTGCACTCAGGCATCAGAGATCAGCTCTGAAGGCACGGATCTAATTTTACTTAGGATTGTACAAGATATATATAGGCACATTATCCAATCAGGTTAACATGCTTGTTAAAGCATAACAGAATCAGCCTATAGGTGAACTATATGTCGAGATAATGTAAACAAACCAAGCATGCCTGAATAATTCTGCCCAGCAACAGGACTGAGACAAAGGACTGGGATTCGGTAAGCTCCAGCACACAGCATGAGGCAAGGCAGCGCAGGCGAGCTCACATCGCAGCTTGCTGGGGTGCTTGATAAGCAAGGCCTGCCCTCAGCTCCTAACTCAGCCTCAGCAGCTGCAAAGACCTTCATTCGTTGGTGAGTCTTTACCATGACCTCAGTTTCTCTGTTCAGACTGTTTGGCTGACTTAGACCAAGGTGTCAGTGACTGCTGTCGGATAAGCTTGCGGAATGTTCCCTACAAATATCTGGAAAACAAAATACTGATTTCTGTGTGCCTTAGTAATTGAAATATTGTAAAATTAAGGGAAAAGGCTAGAATTGTACTATTTTGATCTTAAAGTCAATATGCCAATGATATCAAACACATTGCTTCAGATTGCTGGGACAAAGGTGATTTTTAATAAAAATCTTATATAGAATGAGCAATCAATTTTAAAGCTATTAAGTATACAGGTTTTTAAATTTTTCCTCCCATTCATATATACTACAAGATCAAGATAAAGGATGTTCTCAGCAAAATATATTCCAGATGCATCCACATCGTGAAAAATAACAGGGCTTACTTCTCTCAAGCCAAGTCCTGTGCCATTGTATACACACGTTTACCACATTTCTCTTGTCCTTCGCTTGTTAGGTTGGCCATTGTCACTAGTGCCATGATAAGCACAGGAATGCAGATTTCTACATATTTACTTCATTTCCTTGACTTACACCCCTTGTGGTGAATTGCCAGAAAACATGGTAGTTTCAGGTCTTACGTGTAAGTTCATGATCATACTGGGTTGATTTCTCATGTGATGTGATATGTGTTCAATTCTTTTCTTTTGCAGGTGTATTTTCTGTTTTTCCAAAATCACTTGTTACTCTGTCCTATCCCCATTTCCTATATTCAAGGTCAGTTGACCCAGATGTGTGGATTTGTTTCTGGGCTCTCTACTCTGTTCCACTGGTCCATGTGTCTCTTTCTGTGTGCCTGTACACACCATTGTGATTATTGGAGTTCTTAGTAGATTATGAGATCAAGGTTTGATGTCTCCACCTTTGTTCTTTTTGCTCAACATTGTTTTAGCTAGTCAGGGCCTTTCCTAGTTCCATACATAGCTCAGGATTCTTTTTTCTTTTTTTTTTTTTTTAATTTCTGGGAAAATATTTCTGGAATTTTGATAGGTATGCCCTGGAATCTGTAGCAAGAACAGTTTAACAATAATGATTCCTCTTTATAAATAGGAGATATCTTCCCATTTATTTTCAATTGTTTTCAGTTTCTTTGATCAATGATTTGTAGCATTCAGCATCCAGATGTTTCTCTTTCAGCTCTTTGGTGAAAAGTATTCCAAAGCATATTTTGTGGTATCGCAGGTGATATATTTTGTAGTATCGCAGATGAAATATTTTCCTTGATTTCCTTTTTGGATAGTTTGTTGTGATTGTATAGAAATGCTACTGATCATTGAATTTCCAATTTTTTGACAGAGTCTCTGGGGGTTTCTATGCATAATATCATACAATATGTAAGCAGAAACAGTTAAACTTTCTACTTTCACCTTAGATGCTCCTTAGGTTTCTTTTTTTTTTTTTCTCTTAATTTCTTTATTATACTATGTTGAATAAGCTAGGCACAGAAAAAAATACTGCATGATCTCACTTATATGTGTAATCTAAAAAGTGTTCAACTTGTATAAGTAGAAAGTAGATCTCTGGTAACGGAATTTTTAGTGTGCAAGAATGAGAATGAAGAGATATAGTGACAATAGTTAATTAATGTACTTTATACTTGGAAATTGTGAGTAGAGTTGATTTTAAATGTCCTTAGCACACACAAAAATATTATAAATATATGAGGTGATAGATATGCTAATTAAGCTGATCTTAATCATTTCACAATATACACATCTGTCACATATCTATGGAGCATTATGTTGTACTGCATTAATATATGTAAATTTTATCAAAGGAGATCAAAAATGAAGGGAAAACCATACAACATGACTGTTCATGGATTTTTAACCACATGACATGTGCAGTGATCTGAGTCCCAATACCACAGCTTCCAGCTTTGCCTGTTGTTGGACTCCATATAAAGAACACATGCAGCTTTCTGTCAGTCTCTTTTTTACTCAGTGTTAAACCAGTGAAATGCATACATATTATATGATATATTTCTTTTTAATTCACTTTTTGTTTTAATGTTTCAGGGTCAGGAATACACCAAGTTTTAAAAAACTCATCCTTCAATTGATGCAGTTGATGTTAATTTGGATTATTTCCAGTTTGAGTCTATTCTGGACAATGGTGCTGTGAACAGAGAATGACTCTATCGATCATTTTAACCATCAGCACAGGCTGTTTTTGCTGGGTGCTTACCTAAAAGAAGAAATGATGGTTTATAGTGTAGTCTTAGGCTAAGTTTATTGCACATTCAAACTGGTTTACTCTTAGGGAACATGGGCGTTTCTGCTGGGTCCACATCCTCGCCAACAGCTCCTGCTGTGTCCTTAGCTTTCACTTATAGGTCTCTGTGTTATAGTGTTTCACTGTGGCCTTTGATTTCCATTTCCGTGGAGACCAATGTCGTTTCACCATATTTGAATATGGTACTTGCCTATTTGAATATATTTTCACCATTACTTTTATTAATTTAGAGTGTAAAACCTGATATCTTTTCTTTTTATGGTTAATTGTAGGAATAAGTTTTTTTTTTTTTTTTAATCACACTTCTAAAGAGTAACCTGTTTGCTTTTCTGTACTTTATATTTTTATCTCTGGCCTAAATTTTTCAGTAGCACCTGAAGTGGGGGTTAAAATTTGTTGATTCAACAGACCCATTAATTGTACCCACTGTGTTTCAGTGATGTTTTACCATATATCACAAAGACCATATAAAAATGAGTTGGATTTACTTTTTAACTTTATTGGAAGAGAGACATGATGTATTAATTTCCAATTAACAAACTTTAATTTTCATGTTTTAGTCAGATATGGGTATTATTCAAGGAATGGTTTATGCTTAAATAAAATGTTTTTCAGTTATAAATCTGTGAAATCAAACAAGGTGTGTGCTCCAAAATGCAGTGGTCAGACAGATACACAATAGATATTTCCATTAAAAAGAGAAATAGTGATGCCTGCCAATAACCATCAGCAATTCTCAACATTGCCTGATTGTGCAAATCATTAGTACAGAAATATTTTGTATTGAGTGATTTCCATTTATTTTCTTTCAAACAGTACCATGCTAGGAGGCCCCAAGTACAGACAACCAAGCAATGGGCATAGGGCTAAATTAGGTAATAGGATGTATGTATTTATTCTGGTGTTCTTTTCCTATGGAGATGTGGGCTTTCATGTGGTATTATTTTCCTTCACCCTAAATAAATTAATACTGTGGGGTTTTTGTTTATTTGTTTGTTTTTGTTTTTGTTTTCATAATGCAGGTCTTCTGTCCAGGATGAATGAAGATCAAGTCTTAGCGTTCATTTGCACTATGAGCTCTTTCACCTTGGGTAGTTGAGGATGTTAACCCCTGTTTTTGTATATAATCCAACTGCTGATATTTCTACATAAATAGTTAAGATCTAAGTTACTTCCGTTTGATATCAGCCTTGGAAACTTGTTCCGTAAAACCTATGCTGCTCGAAACTCAGAGGAAGAAAAATCAACAGGACAACCTCATGCAGACTTTGAGGCTCACTTCTCTTTTGTTCCTTCTCCAGGATTTTTCTGCTGAAGGACCAGCCACATTAGCAGTGTTGGCTGCATTCACTTCCTTTCCACCCCTAAGAAATTCCATCTTTAGCTTGGACTCAATTCTACTTAGTTGAGAACTGACAAAATCATCAAGTCAAAGATGAGATGATGGAACATACACTGGTGTGCTGCCCCTTCCTTAGAGTTGTGTCTCTTTTCCACTCTAATTGTTCTAGTGACTGAGGAGAGGGGACAACACCCAGAACACTTGGTTTGGTTGGAAATCACCATTTGCCTCTTTAGGTGCTACTTGCTAAACTGAGGATCTGCCAACATGTGTACTACCCATGATGTGCCATCCATCTCCTGTTCAAGTTGCTCATGCATTCTGTCAATATCTACTTAAAACACTTCAGCAATTTAAAAGAAGCTTTCATGGCATGTAAAGCATTTTCTTAAGAGGTTGACTAGACAGTCTAGCACCTTTACTATTCTGAGTTCCTTTATAACAAAATGAACTTTGAAGTCATTTGAAATTTTAGACAATTTTATTTCAGATAGATAGCATTCTAAAAAAATAATGTTTTAGTATGGGCTTCTTCATAATATAAAATTTGAGAAACAGTAGATCAGGACATGCATTAGCACTATGAAATAAGCATATTTGTATCTCTGGGGAGTACAAAGAATATTAATCAAACTGGTAATACAAATGCTTTTTTTAGTTTTTCTTTTTAAAGGAAAATGTATTAATAGTTTTTATTTTAATATGGAATTTACTGTTATGCTATCAAACATTTAAAATTGAAATGCTGTGAACTGCATTCTTTAAAGAAAACATAAAGAGTATTTTTTGATGGTCAAATAACACTTTCCCATGTGCCTTCTGCCTCAAAGGGTACCTTGGAAAATACATTTTGCATGTGCAGGCATGCTCCTGAGCAGATTTGAAGAGATAAGTGATAATACATGCTGCTTATTTCAGAGCTAAATCTCAGTGCTTTACCAAAAAATTGAAAATGGAAAAGGAAAAACAATATTCTGCCCACATGTCAGTAAGAGAAGAGTTTACAGACTTATGCATAACTTCAAAATCATTATTGGTAATATTTGCATTTATTAATCATAATATATAAATTTTAAATAAAATTTGGTCATCATAACAGCAGAAAGTAAACATAAATAACTGGGAAACAAAAAAGCAGCTCTCTTGGCTGAAAAATAAAAGCATTTTTGCAACTGAATAATATTGCCCGTGACCAAAGACTTACGATTCATATCTGTATTTGAGGTGTGTGAAACTGACCAATTTTCCCCCAGCAGTTCATAGGAAATGCTTTCAATCTCAGACTTTCACAGCTTCTTGAATTTTGCAAACCCCACCAGCACTTAAACAGGTTGCTGTCAAACTTTTCAAATATTTATAAAGCTGTGAGCTTTGTCACAAAATTCTATGCTCTTGAACCATTTAAAGTGATACTTACCTATATCCAGAGGAATACATCAGTCATCTATAACTCACAATTCTCAGAACCAAAATATGTCAAAAAACTATTTTGGGATTAAGGGAGTGAAAGTCATTACAAGCCACATGCTAAATTATTGGATTTTAGAAGAGTTGGCAAATCAAAATATTAGTTGTTTATTTATAGTTAGATACATTGAAAAATAATGTTGGACTTGACCTTTGGAATTTGTAGCCAACACTTAAATGTGTACCTCAAACATTAGAAAGCAAATAAGGACATTATATAAATCAGTAAGTTTTATCTGTATTTACTAGCAACAAGGAATGGTGATTTTCTGAATTAGTAAAATTATAAATCCTTAGGTTTCTGTAAAAAAATAATAAAACCACAATCTTTTCATTTTATAGAATATATTTTTAATGCAAAATTAACCTGCTCTATCTACGTCAGAGGACTCAATATTTATTATATAATTATTTATACAAGTTGAAAGCCTAGTGCATTTTTAGAGCTTCCCTAAGAATTATTTCATACTTAAATAGATTTTTGCTAGTCATTTTCCAAATTCACAAACTAACATCCATCAATCTATGTGGAGTAGCCACTGTCACTCACGGGGCCCAGCTTACCACCCTGAGATTCTTTTACTTTTAGGAAAAATGCACTGTTACTCTTTACATGCTGTTCTGAGGCAGTGAGGTGGATGCCTGTCCTTACCCCCATCCCCCAAAAAGAATTATGAATAGTTTTAGATGGTGGACTAAAATTACACATACAACTTTTAAATGAAGAATAGTTATTGATATTAAGGATGTAAAGTGTAAATTAAGATGTTTTTAAATCATTACTCTTTTGACACTTGTAGGGTCATTTATAACTACTCTTCACTGGGAATAAGTTCTTTTGTATCCTCTAAGTTATTAAACACACGTTTCATATTTCAGAAAACAAAAAGAGTTATTTATATTCTTCATATTTATGCTCTAGAATTCTTTTGTGTTTTTTTGCCTATTGCCATGCTTTTCTCTGAGGCTGTATATATTACCCTTGTTGATCTTATTCCTTTGCGTCTAACACTTATAATCCCATTATAAAAATGAATATCCAATGATTTGAGTTGATTAAAATAATTACCTCAATGAATTCATTTCTCTAGTACCTACAGAAGAGTGTACAAACCACTGCATTTTACGGTAGAATTTATATCTTGAGTTTTCAGAGTTGCAGCAGAATTATTTTTATTTCTGCCATCATGTTTATTGGTGCTTTTGTGACATTATAGTATTTAAGTTTATGGCTCTTTTCTGTTTGTGCCTAAGATTTGGGTGTCAATTTTGGGAATGTAGTTATGGTATTCAGAGTAAAAAGCAAAACATATATAACATTAAAATCATTATTAGAAACTTCAAGTAATTCATGACTTCTGTGCTTTATAAAATAGGATACCAAGTAAATTAATCATATAATGCACTTTTATGAATATATTTGATACACAATACTGAAGCTTATCAGTTTTAGTAAATATACTTTACATTATACAATCATATTTCAATATAGTAAGTTGAATATATAGCCTATGATTGCAGCTAGAACCTGCTTATCTACTAAATGTAGAAAATGTAATGAGCTATCATTACTCTTATTTTGATTACAGTTGCTTTGAAAAATTTTCAAAAAAGATGTTTGATAGGTTTTAACTAGACCAGTTTTAGGTTTTCTGTTAATCCAGATAATGACCTAAGTTATTTACATCTTATTTCCCAGAAATGGTCAATGCATTCCTTACATGACAGGTGGCACTTTGTACATGTGAGGAGGTAAAGGACTGTATGGGGAGAAATCATACTGCAGAAGACGGCAAGGCACAGCAAAGCCCCAAGTGTCCTCAGCTGAGGGCGGAGGCACACTGGAGTCATAGGAGAACCCAAGACACAACACTGGCTCTGTGGACTGGGGACAGGTGCATGAGCCAAGCAGCTCAGGCCACCTCAGAGGTTGGAGTGCAGAAAATGGACTTTCTTCTAAAGATACCACAAGGGAGCCAAGATCTGCCCACAGTTGATTTTTGCCCAAGAGAAGGATGCTACAGATTTGACCTCCAAAATAGATCATGATTGACTCATATTTTTCTAAGCTGCTAAATTTGCAATACTCTGTTATAGAAGTTCTAGGAAAATAATAGAGACGCCTTGTTTCCTTTTTGCGTGGAGAAAATAGATTTCACAGAATTA
This sequence comes from Sciurus vulgaris, assembly GCF_902686455.1. Lineage (NCBI taxonomy): Eukaryota > Metazoa > Chordata > Mammalia > Rodentia > Sciuridae > Sciurus > Sciurus vulgaris. The sequence goes on from NC_136469.1 coordinate 11,491,768, forward strand.
ATAAAATCATTTAAGAATAAAACTGGTATAAAATAGCAATGAAAACCCTGGGGAGATGAGAATCCAAAGTTGTTACTATGTATTGTATAAAATATATAATTTTCAACAAAAATAAATCTTGCAAAATGTAAACAAACACAAATTAAGAACTATACCTGGTAATAAAAAACAAGAAGATGATCTTCTTTTGAGAAAATTCAGGTGTACCTCAAGGTTCCCCTTATGTACATGTTCACAAAACAAGATTAAAGAAAAAGTTTCAAGGTATAAAAAAAGTATGGAGACAATGACACAGTGGAAACATTTTTAATTTGTTTAAAATTTATTTTCAAATAACTGACATGAAACATTCCATAGGTACTCAACTGAAAATATGAACTGGCTGAAGAATTAGCAAACAAAACTCAGGATCAATAGAGAACATAACAACTGAAGAACAGAGAGAAAAATAAATGCGGAATTAGCAGCAACTTAAATTAGGTACTACAAACATTGAGTATATCCAAATATGTATAATGAGAATTCCAGAAGTCAGAGAAAAGGACAGAAAATTATTGAAAATACTAATGGCAGAAAGCTTCTCAAATTGATGGGAAGTATCAACACGTACAATCAAGAGAATGAGCAAACCCCAAGAAATTTACTGATGCAAAAGCAAAGGTAGCTAAAGGTTTCATGTTCATAGTGCTGGTGACCACAGGCAATGGAAACACTGTAGACAGCAGGAGAAAGGGTGCTCTTTATACACAGGGTGCCCTTAATGACATCGACAGGCAAATTCAGGAACAAGGATCCCAGCAACTGCTAGAAAAATGTCAGCACAGAACTCTAAATCCAGGTCAATATAGGACCCCAAGCCCAGCAAAGTTACTCTTCAAAGTTAGTGGTGTAAAATGAAGATACGACACGTGAACAAAAATCAAGATGGTTTGTGGCCAGCAGCCCAACTTTACAAGGAATACTGAAAGTATTTTTCATGTTGGAATAAATCATGGCAGAGAGAAATGTGAATCATGAAGAGATAGAGAACAACAGAGAAGAAAATATGTGGATCTTGGTGACAGGTGGTAAAGTTGAATTATCTTCTTTCATTATTAACCAATTTAAACAAATGAAATCCTGTATAAAACTTTGTCCGTAAAATTGTAAGCTTGGATCTATCACATGCAGCAATATATAAAAAGAGAATAAAGGAACAGGGAGAAGAGAAGCAGCTACTTTGGAGTGAGGAAATGACAAATATTTGTGATTTAAATCCTGAGGAAGTGTTGAAGGGCATAAGAAATGATTAATAATGGTTGGGATATATGTATTTTTCTTTATCCTCCATCAGTTTTTAAATAAATTTTCTGTTGAATTAATTTACTGGTTTTAATCTGTCATTTTACTTGCAAAATGACAGCAGAAGTAAGATCTGCCATTTGATAAAGTTTAAAATTCTTGGTCGCAAATACTGATATGGCAACACTTACCCAGAAGTGTGAAAGGGCAACAAAGTTATGTCATACATTTGGCAGTAAAGTTTGTAGATTCAAATATGAATGATTAAATTTATGACTGAGGTGAAGAGAGCTAAATTTTGGAGGGCAAGTATATGAGAAGAGATTGAATGGAAAATCAACATGTGTAAATTGTACTAATGCTTTGAAAAGAACCACTGAGCGTCTGTTTTCACTTTACATCTTAAAGTGCGTCAGTGATTTTTGTATTCACTAAAGGACATTGTATAACTGCTGTTTCTACTGTTGGAAACCACTTTTGACAATGTGTCCCATAATGTCTCTTTCAAATATAAAATAATTTTCATATGGAAAATAATCACATAATTTTTAAATTAGGAATAAACAAACAGACTTTTTTCCTATTTTTAGGTTTTACAATTCTTCTTCCAAACTGTTGTACTGATTTCCATTCCGTTGCATATTAAATAAAAATATTTATTTTATAAATGATCACTGTGATCACTATACCTACCTATTTCTTTGAACTCCTCAATGAACTTTTAGCTCATCAATGGGATGAGTAAAATGATATTTTTTAAAGATATATTCAGTTTTTATTTTTATTTATTTTATTTTTTGTATTATTTTTATTGTAACCATATGGAATACATCTTGTTTCTATGTACATGAAGTAGAGGCATACACATACAATGTATGTGTAATCATACATTTATATAGGGTAATAGTTTTTTATTTATTCTGTTATATTTTTCCTTCCCCTCACCCCTTCCACTCCTCTTTTCCCTCTATACAGTCTCTCCTTCCTCCATTCTTGCCCCACTCCCATTCCCCACTATGTGTCATCATCCACTTGTCAGTGACATCATTTGTCCTTTGGATTTTTGAAGACTTGTTTATCTCACTTAGCATGCTATTCTCCAATTTCATCCATTTGCCTGCAAATACCATAATTTTATTATTCTTTATAACTGAGTAATATTCCATTGTATATATATACCATAGTTTCTTTATTCATTCATCAACTGAAGAACATCTAGGTTGGTTCCACATCTGGCTATTGTGAATTGAGCAGCTATGAACATTGATGTGGCTGCATCTCTGTAGTAGCTGATTTTAAGTCCTTTGGGTATAGGCCATGGAGTGGGATAGCTGGGTCAAATGGTGGTTCCATTCCAAGTTTTCTAAGGAATCTCCACACTGTTTCCCATAGAGGCTGCACTAATTTGCAGCCCCACCAGCAATGTATGAATGTACCTCTTTCCCCACATCCTGCCAACACCTATTGTTGCTTGTATTCTTGATAATTGCCATTCTAATTGGGATGAGATGGAATCACAGGGTAGTTTTGATTTGCATTTCTCTTATTACTAAAGATGGTGAACATTTTTCCATATGTTTGTTGATTGCTTGTAGATCTTCTTCGGTGAAGTGTCTGTTCATTTCCTTAGCCCATTTGTTGATTGGATTATTTGTATTCTTGGTGTAGAGTTTTTTGAGTTCTTTATATATTCTGGAAATTAGTGCTCTATCTGAAGTATGAGTGGCAAAGATTTTCTCCCACTCTGTAGACTCTCTTCACATTGCTGATAGTCTCCTTTGCTGAGAGAAAGTTATTTAGTTTGAATCTATCCCAGTTATTGATTCTTGCTTTTATTTCTTGTGCTATGGGAGTCCTGTATAAGGAAGTCTTATCCTAAGCTGACATGTTGGAGATTTGGACCTACTTTTTCTTCTATAAGATGCAGGGTCTCTGGTCTGATTCCAAGGTCCTTGATCCATTTTGAGTGGAGTTTTGTGCAGGGTGAGAGATAGGGTTTTAGTTTCATTCTGCTGCATATGGATTTCCAGTTTTCCCAGCACCATTTGTTGAAGAGGCACAAATGTTTTTGGCCCCTTTGTCTAGTATGAGAAAATTGTATTTATTTGGGTTTGTGTCCGTGTCCTCTGTTCAGTACCATTGATCTACCTTTCTATTTTGGTACCAATACCATGTCCTTTTTGTTACTGTTGCTTTATAGTATAGTTGAAGTTCTGGTATTGTAGTACCCACTGCTTCACTCTTCCTGCTAAGGATTGCTTTAACTCTTCTGGGTTTCTTATTCCTCCAGATGAATTCCATGACATCTTGCTCTATTTCTGTAAGTTACATCATTGGGGTTTTAATTGGAATTGCATTGAATCTGTATAGCACTTTTGGTAGTATGGCCATTTTGACAATATTAGTTCTACCTATCCATGAACATGGGAGATCTTTCCATCTTCTAAGATTTTCTTCAATTTCTTTCTTTAGTGTTCTGTAGTTCTCATTGTAGAGGTCTTTCACCTCTTACATTAGGTTGATTCCCAAGTATTTTATTTTCTTCCTAGGGTATTGTGAAGGTGGTAGTTTTCCTAACTTCTCTTTCTCAAGATTCATCACTTATGTATAAAAATGCATAAGATTTATGAGCATCAATCTTATATCCTGCTACTGTACTGAATTCACTTATGAGTTCTAAAAGTTTTCTGGTGGAATTTCCTGCTTCCTATAAATATATAATCATGTCATCAGCAAATAGGGATAGTTTGAGTTCTTCTTTTCCTATATGTATCCCTTTAATTTCTTTGGTCTGTCTAATTGCTCTGGCTAGAGTTTCAAGGACAATGTTGAATAGAAGTGGTGAAAGAGGGCATCCCTGCCTTATTCTAGTTTTTAGGGGCAATGCTTTCAGTTTTCACCATTTAGAATGATATTGGCCATGGGCTTAGCATAGACGGCTTTTACAATGTTAAGGAATGTTCCCACTATCCCTCTTTTTTCTAGTGTTTGAGCATGAAGCGATGCTGTATTTTATCAAATGCTTTTTCTGCATCTATCGCAGTAATCATGTGATTCTTGACTTTAAGTCTGTTGATATGTTGAATTACATTTATTGATTTCCGAATGTTGAACCAACCTTGCATCCCTGGGATAAAACCCACTTGATTGTGGTGCACTGTTTTTTTTAAATATATTTTTGTATGCGATTTGCTTAAATTTTGTTGAGAAATTTTGCATCAATATTCATTAAGGATATTGGTTTAAAATTTCCTTTCCTCAATGTGTCTCTGTCTGGTTTAGGTGTCAGGGTGATATTGGCTTCATAGAATGAGTTTGGAAGGGTTCCCTCCTCTTCTATTTCATGGAATATTTTGAGAAGTATTGGAATGAGCTTTTCTTTAAAGTTTTTGTAGAACTGGCTGAGAACCCATCTGGTCCTGGACTTTTCTTTGTTAGTAGGCTTTTGATGACTTCTTCTATTTCATTACTTGAAATTGGTCTATTTAAATTGTGTATGTCCTCCTGGTTCAGTTTAGGTAATTCATATGACTCTAGAAACCTGTTGATGTCTTCAAGATTTTCTATTTTCTTGGAGTAGAGAATTGCAAAATAGGTTCTAATTATGTTTTGTATTTCACTCATTCTGTCGTGATATTTCTTTTCTCATTCCGAATTTTAGTAATTTGAGTTTTCTCTCTCCTTCTCTTTGTTAGTGTGGCTAAGGGTTTATCAATTTTGTTTATTTTTTTCAAGAAACCAACTATTTATTTTCTTAATTTTTTTCTATTGTTTCTTTTGTTTCAATTTCGTTGATTTCAGCTCTGATTTTAACTATTTCCTGTCTTCTACTCCTTTTTATGTTGCTCTGTTCTTCTTTTTGTAGGGTTTTGAGCTACAGTGTTTGGTCATTTATCTGTTGATTTTTTCTTCTTTTATTGAATGTGCTCCATTAAATTAATTTTCCTCTAAGTACCACTTTCATAGTGTCCCAGAGATTTTGATAAAATGTATGTTTGTTCTCGTTTACCTCTAAGAATTTTTTTTATTTCCCTCCTGATGTCTTCTGTTATCCATTCATCATACAGTAGTGTATTATTTAATCTCCAGGTGTTGGAGTAGTTTCTGTTTTTTATTCCATCATTAATTTCTAATTTCAATCCATTATGATCTGATAGAATACAAGGTAGTATCTCTATCTTCTTGTATTTGCTAACATTAGCTTTGTGTCATAGAATATGGTCTATTTTAGAGAAGGATCCATATGCTGCTGAGAAGAAAGTGTATTTGTTCTTTGTTGGATGGTATATTCTATATATGTCCTTTAGTCTAAATTATTGATTGTATTATTCCAGGAAGAGATGAAATAGAATGATGTAAGTCAGCAAAGGGAGGAATTACCCTAAAGGAATAGCCAAATAAAGGAGAAACAAAGTTGTGTCAAAAACAAAAATGAGTCAAATGACCGGGAATACAATATCTCAATAATAAGCCTGAATGTTAATGGCCTGAACTCATTAATCAAAAGACATAGACTTATGGATTGGAGTAAAAAGAAAGATCCAACAATATGCTGTCTGCAAGAGACTCACCTCATAAAAAGAGATACCCATAGACTAAAGGTGAAAGGATGGGAAAAACATACCATGCACATGGACTCAGCAAAAAAGCCAGAGTATCCATCCTCATATCAGTTAATGTGGACTTCTAGCCAAAGTTAGTCAGAAGGGATAAAGAAGGACATTTCATACTGCTTAAGGGAAGCATAAATCAGCAAGACATAACAATCATAAATATCTCTGCCCCAAACAGTGGCTCAATCATCCATGTATGTCAAAGAAATCCTTCTCAATTTCAGAAATCAAATAGACCACAACACAATAATACTAGGTGATTTTAACACACCTCTATCACCACTGGACAGTTCTTCCAAACAAATATTGAACAAAGAAACCGTAGATCAGTAAAATTATATGTTTAAAATTATATTTCCTAATTGATAGTGAAATTATCTATTTTTTAAATACATTTTATGGTAGACTAAAAACTCACATAAATATTAAAATGCATGCTGACAGCCTAGATCTGAGTTGCTAGGGTTTTGAACCAGGGCAGCAATAACAGAAAAGGGAAGAGGGGTAGGAGACACCATCCTCTCTCCACTGGGAATTTTGAATAGATTAAAATAACTTTCAATTTTTCCACAGAAATAGAATAATAAAGACATGCCAATAAAGAGCAATGACAGAATTCAGATTCTTCAATGAAGTTGCTACAAAAAGAACAACCATATTTAGTGGACCTACTTAAAGGATTAATTAGGTTTTCAATAATTTTTTAAAAAATAATATAACAAACATTTTACATCCTTACAAAACCTAATTATCCTCTATAAAATGGTGATAGAAGGTCACATATATGAGTAGAGATTAGGACTTTTCATTTTGTTTCAAATAAAAAGTATGATTTGGGTTGGGGATATAGCTCAGTTGGTAGAATGCTTGCCTCGCAAGCACAAGGCCCTGGGTTCAAATCCCCATCACCACAAAAAAAAAAAAAGAAAAAAAGAAAAAAAAAGTATGAAAAAAAGTATGATTTCTCTGATTTGTAGCTCTTGGCAATAATATGTGCTTATGATGTTAGGAAATAAAACTTTGATGGAGTTGACTTAATGGAACTGAATCCAGAAATTTAATGATGCAAATCTGAAGACATACTAGAATAGAAAATTTTAGGCCACTTTTCTTTTCTTTATTTTTTTTACTACTATTAAACACCCAAACTAAAGGCCTAAAACTGAAAAGAAGGAACAGGTCTAAGGTTCCATAAACTAAATATCCTAAGAATGAAAGAGAAATATTTCTGTCTGAAAAGGGATTGGACTAGTTAAAAAAGTATGTAAATATATTTTAGGGTGGTTGATAAATCCCTGAGTTATTATGTGGTTGCCAAAAATCTAAATAAACTTCATTACTCCATAATAAAACAGCTCAGTTTTAAAATTGGTCAGTTTATTGATTTTAGTGGCAAGGGATTTGAATGTATTTTCTTTGTTTGCCATTAATTTCTTGCTTTCTGAAACCAATCTGTTACTGCCAATGGAGAATTAGCATGCTGATATTATTATAATCAGACATAAAATGAAGTTTGAGCTCTTGGGTGTTTACAATAAATTACAGAAGCAGTTCGTCTATATTTTTTTCAAGTGCTGAACATGTAAGTTTGGGCTATTTTGAAACTTCAGTGATTTTTTTTGTAAAAACTTTTTTCATCAAAATTAATGAATTTTAATTCATTCTCATTTTACTGTATTCAAAATTCATTGATTCAATCAGCACATGTTTTTCACTTTTATATTTTAAAATGATCAAGATAAGGTCATAAATTATCTCATAAGAAGTTTTATTCTTTCTACTTCTGCTTATTTTCATAAGGAACTTTAGTCTTTCTTCTTCTGTTTATTTTTCTCTTGATGAAATATGATATCCTCTAACCAATCAATTTTACATTTTTAGCTTTAGTAACCACAAAGCCCTCTTCTGAACCTTTGGCTCAAATGCCATGTGCCCATATACTGAATTTTCACACCATGTGACTTTCATTACATTTACCATTTCCTCTTTATCATCATCATTATTATTTGCATAGAGATGTATTATTCAATTTTTGCTGTTATTCTCTTTTACTAAGAGAAAATATTATAGAGCGCTTTAAGTAGACCCAAGAGTAGTACTTTATATTTGTGAGCATATGGTAAGTACTCAATATGCCCGTTTTCATTCTTTATATTATTCTAATTGACATGGAAATTCACAGCTAGTATCTACTTTGAAAGTATTTAAAAACAGAATCACATTTTTAGATTACAAATTAAAATACTTTGTGGAGATAATCTTAACACTAAAGTAGATAACATAAAATGCTTCATTCAGTCAAATATTCTATATATCAATTCAACATAAGCTCTCCTGATTTTCAAATGCTAAGACTTTTTTTCTTGAAACAGTAATTATAAAAATTAAGAATAATTTTGCAATTATTCTTAGACGTTTCCTGGACACTCTTTTGTTTAAAATTTTGTCTATGCCTGTATAGTTCTCTAACTAGAGAAACTGTTATTTCTACTTTGAATATACTGGGGAATCCGCTGATATCTAATTTATAGTGGAAGTTCAATAGACAAGTGTTTATTTATTTATTTTGTAGGTAATCATCAGTATTTCTAGAAGAATCCCTGAATTCAAAAGCAAAAGATCTAAACGCTATGAGTTATGTTAAAATAAACTGTGAAATTAAATAAATGATAAGGCATTTTTAATTATCAGTCCCTTCATTATACAAATGTTATTAAAATGGAATGTTCCAAATGTTGAGAGTTTGAGAAGCCAATGGGATAAAGTAGGGCAATTCCATGACTATAGAATGTTAATAGCAAATAATATTTATATCAAATTTTCTGGAAAAACAATTAGAATTTCTCAGAAGGAAATTTGCTGTCTTCAAAAGATGTATCACATATAGATTTATTAATAGATATTTTATTTTATAGGTTTTTTTGTATTATTAAAAATCTAGCTATCTCATTCTGAAACTCTCTTTCAACAAAATCCGACATGAAAAATTTTCAGAACATATATTTGTATATTATAGTTAAGTCTGTTTTGGAATTGTCACATCATCCTTTTTATGATGAAGTCTCCAATCCCAGGGCTGCAAATGTCCCAAGAATTCTGTTTACAGACCCCAAAGAAAGGTCTTGACAGATTCCACAGGGAGGCTTTTGGACATTCTATCCCTCATGGAGTCCTGGGCAACAGCAGGCCAGGATATAATGGAAGGTGGGAATATATGTGTAGGTCACATGCCCACAGTGCACATGGACTCCTTCAGGGATTTTACAAGTGCACTCTTACTTTACCAGCAGGTCACTCTGTTTTAAATCTCACCTCAAGTTTGGAGATAATACAAGTGGCCAGCTTTCTCCCTTCATTTCCTTTATTATTGAATTCTTCAAATTCCTTTTTATCCCAATAGGTTTTCCTAGGCATTGATTAGTGCTTAACCCCATAGTCTCCCCCTTCAGTGTCCCAGAAAATGCCACCAATTTCTTCCCTGAAGCTCTCAGGACAGGGCTATGGAGGCACCCAGCATTCCTATCTGACAACAGCAGGTCAAAGAGCAAGAACTTATCAGCAAGCAGGCTGCGGTTAAGATAGCATTCCTTTGTTTAGATGCTTGGGTTAAAGCATGAGCGATACTGTGTCCTTAATCCAGTTTTGCTTTATCCAAGTCCATTTGGTCTCATTTGCAGGTTGGACTACCCAGGGACACCCTTGTGCTCCAACCACTGGAAGTGCTGAACAGGTCCAGTGTTCAGTCTGATTGACATAATGTATAACTTCGATTGTCCATCCAGGAATAGGTTATTGTTGCCAACATATAGAGAATATGGTCAATGTTTAATCCATACCAATAATGGCAAATCAGCTCCACCAGTCTGGTGTGATCTCATGTTAGTAAAGTAGCCTGCACAGTATTGTCTCAGGGAGAGTTCTGTACCTGTCTGTTTGCTCTTCAGGGGTATAGAAAGACTAAGACCCCTCTGGAATATAACGCTGCCATATATGGATACAAAATGTTCCTTGGGTGATGACAGATAAGGGTAACATCCCCTATACTTGTGAGGGTCAGTTCCCAACTACAGAAGGCTTAACTTATAAATTTAGACATTCTCCCTCCCCCAAGGGATCAATAAGGCAAAATACCATGGGCTTACTTATACAATCATGGGAAACCATGACTTTGTCTCAGATATGATGTCTTTTTTTTTTTTTTTTTCCAAAAATGCCAGCGCTCTTCTCACAGATATTTTGAAGAGCTTGTAACAGTATGTTGTTACTTGTGACCCAGATTTGTTTAAGAAAATGTTTAAAGTGTCCTTTATCTATAACCATAATGCTGGTCAGTAAAGACAAGATAACACAGAAATGGCTGAGGGCTACTGATGTCTAGGTATCTTATTTAGCATTTCAGTGCCTCAGTCAGATGAGCAATCCGCCCCTGCACAGAGTTATTTTCAGTCTTTAAGGTCTGTTTCAGCAGGCCATTTATTCTTTCAATTAATCCTGCTCCTGTTAGATTGGATGGCAGGTGGAAAATCCATAGCATGTCCTGATCTTGAGCCCACTGTAGCAGTTCATGGTGTGTGAAATGAGTTCCTTGGTCACTTCCAATTACCTGTGGCATGCCATGCAGAGCACTCCACCAAATGGGTCCCTCAACAGTTGTCTTTTGATTGTTACTCTTGCTGGGACAGGCTTGCATAAAGTCAGTATCTATGCCCACACAAGTCAAAGCATGTTTAGACCTTTATGAAAACAGGAGAGAGCCAATGTGGTCTATCTGCCATTGTTATAGAGGGATGTCACCTGGTTTGATATGACCCTCAATGGCATCCTGTCATCAAGAATAGCATTGAGAACAGACAAAACAGTTCTGGCATGCAGCAGCATGAGATCTCTTTATGGGCAGTCTGGCATATCATGGCTGCCCTGGTATTTTATCCTGCATGCTTTTATCTAAAATGAAGCCAAGTGGTGATTTCTTCTGCTGGGCTTTCTCCAGTCATCTTATCTTCACCAGATGTACAGCCTTCCTTGGTGCTTCTCTGGTGATGAACTCCATGGAAAGCCAGAGCAGAAGTAGCACATAATTATTTCTCCAAAAAGCTGTAATATTCCTCTTTTCCTTCTCGCAACTGTGATCAAAATACAAGGTGGTTCTTATGTCCTTTAATATGCTTCCATAAATCCTATCCAAATTCATCCAGAGTGACATGGATGGCAAACTCAGCAGGTTTCAATGTGTCTGAGATCCCAAGGGCTTGGGCCAGTTTTACTATTCATTTGGCTTGATGGAATGTTTCCGTGTGCTGTTCAATCCAGTTGCTTACAGAACCCATCCTTCATAAATTATCCAGGGGTCATAATAACTGAGTTGAATGAAAAGTCATTCAGAAGCCTCACAAATTCTTGTATTTGCTTTACTGTGTTGGGAAGTGGAAACACATGAACTTATCACAGACTGGAGTATACACTTTGTCTTACCCAACCAGACAATATCTAAGAATTTCACCAATAAAACAGAATCCTGATTTCTGTCAGGGTTTATGGCTTATTTTTTCCTTTGCAAATGAATCAAAAGTATAGGGGTAGCCTTGGTGAGCACACAAAGAGAATTAGATGTAATAAACAAGTAAACGTTATTACCAACTAAGAGGACAAGGTTGGTTACTATACTATGACACAAGTGGACAATGGACATATCTTGAGGTAACGGGGTTTTTGGCCTTCCTACATGAAGATCTATGGGTCTTGACCCTCAGGGACTCTGTCTATGCTATACAAGGCATTAGTAAAATCTAATCCTCAATGATAGGTTCCCAAGTGAAGGCTGAGCTCTCGTGTAATGGTGAGGCTATGTTGAGAATCACTGCCTGAAGTGGAAGAATCACCTATGTAATTCCCTGTAATCTGATGTCATGCTTCACATTCTTGCCACCTTTCTAACTGGCCACACAGGGGAGTTAAAAGGACCTTGAGTTGAGTGAATTATGTTTACTTTAACCAATTCCCATATGGTCTCTGTTACCTGTTGAGGGACACTGGGGAGCCAACACTCTTTGGTGGCAACGATTTGCAGGGTGCAGGCAAAAAAAAAGGGGGGTGTTCGACATGCCCTCTTAATATTGGCTTTAGAGTTGACACATGTTTAGTCTCTCAGAAATGCAAATGGAACTCCGCTGTGGTAGTCGGTAGGCATTTACCCTACACGATTCAGGAATGGAAGCTCTGAAGCCTGGGTGGGGGTGGATGGCAGGTTTCCGAGACATGGCATCAGCATTATCGCTCAGACTGCATTTCCCTGTGTTCAGCTGCAGTTCACCTGCCTGAGAATTTGTCAGAATTAATGCATATCAATGTACCCTCTGCTCCCAGGTCCACCAATGCTGTTACTCTCTGAATGTTTTTGAAGATCAATGTATTGCCAATTATATATTTTTACCTGTGGCCCAGAGACAAGGCTTAGACCCCCAAACCTTGATCTTTCCCCCAGTCAACCCAAAACCAAGGATTTGAAGACCGCTTGGGGGAGCTGTGTTCTGCTTTTATTGCATTTCCTAGTAGATTTGTCTTGACACTTTCTGGAGTAGGACTTCATTTCTACATTTCTGACAGTCTTTCTTTACTTTTCCTTAGTGAGGCAATGGCTGAAATACCTTGTCTTCTGGAAATCACACCAAAACTGTACTAGGGTAGCACTAGGTTTTTTTTTTTTTTTTTTTTTTTTTTTTTCTCTTATTTCCTCTTTTTACATCTGCTGTTACTAAGTCTACCCACATTTGTTTATAGGAATCTTGGAAAGGTACTCCAAGTTTAGGCTGGGTTTTACAGACTTTTCTGTCCTAATCTCTCTGTCTCTCCTACATCCCCTAGATCTAGATCTCCCCTAGATCCAGTTGTGCTTCTTGCTGCGAGTGGGCTGGGTAGCTGCCCTACTAATGGGGCTACTATTGACACCAGGCAGGGCACAGTAAATGGATGGACAGACTACATGTAACACTATATCGCTCATTCTGTCATCAAAAGTCATACTGTCCAGTTCTGGGAAAGACTGCACATAAATAGCACATTTCACCCCTAGTTCCTGAGAAAAGTTCTGTAGCTAGCTCTTCCACGGAGCTCTAGATGCCTCTGGGCATAGGATGCTTCCTAAATGTGGTCACATACTGGTAGTGGCAAAAAACAACCAAACTCATAATAAGTCCACACTTTCTTCAGCAGTCTTGGTGTGAAGCCCCTGAGAAAGAGCAGGGTGAATATTTACTAAACAGATTTAATCTAGCTTCATCCCATTTTATACTATCCCATCTGCCCCTTCCCACAAGCAGAACAGCCATGCTGGTATGCTTACCTTCATTTTCCTGACCACAGCTCTGCTGGGGTCCGTGATCTCCTGGGAGTATGTAAACATCAGTCCAGGGTGTAGAGCTCAGTGCCCTCAGGGGATCCCGTGGGGTCTTCTTTAACTTTTGGGCCATTTTTGCCTCCATTATGGCCTTGTCTTTTACCTGGACTTCTGAATCACTGAAAACCGTGTGTCCCCGAGTGTCCTGCACCTCATGGTCCCTGTTCCACTAGTCACCAATCTCTCACACAGGCTCTGGCCCATGATGTGCCCCTAATTGGGGACAATGTCACACCACGACCTGCAAGCATTCCTCCGCATGTTCTGAACACTGTGACCACACATATCTTTGCCGTCAACATGCACTGACAGGAGATCTCTTTCCAGTCTTAGCTCTCTGAGCTCCGGGGAGCTCTGCCTGAGCAGCCAGTCCTGTTCTGTGGCTGATTTAATGTCCATAGCAGGGTCTTCCCACCACTGTATGGGTGTTGCTTGTTTCCTTTTTTTTTTTTTCCCTTGGCTACTTTGAATGTCTTTCACTCTCCTGCAATATTTTGGATGCTGCTTCCAACTCTGGCAGCACCCCATCTCCAACCACCCGGAGGCTAATGGCCAGCCCAGGGTTCCCCCACAGTCCCCACAGTCTTTCTGTTACTGTGACCAAAAGAATGATGAGAACAGTGTCGAGGAGGAAGGGCTTACTGGAGCCCATGGTTTCAGGAGTCTCAGTCTGTGGTCAGCTGACCCCACAGTTCTGACTCGAGGTAAAGCAGAACATCATCGTGGAAGGTTACAGTGGAGAAAAGTACCTCAAAACGTGGTAATACGAAGCAGACAGAGAGCTTTGCTCACTAGGGATAAAATGTCAACCCAGAAGGCACAACCCCAACGACCCACCTCCTCCATCCACACCCCACCAGCCTACGGTTACCGCCCAGCTAATACATATCAGAGAATTAACCCACCAATAAGTTAAAGCTTTCATAATATAATACTTTGCAATTCGTAACACATGAACTTTTGGAGGACGCTCCCTGTCTAAACCTGAAGACCCTAAGTCCTTTTCTAACTCAACGTGTTCCTATTTGGGATCCTGCCGACTACACCAACTGCTCAGCTGCAGGGTCAAAAAAGCCCTAGCGTGCTGTTTATGGATTCCAAAGAAAGTGCTTACACGACTTAACCGAGGGTTTGGAGATCTTATTCTTCATGTGTTCCTCAGTAGCAGCAGGCTGGGAATCAGTGAAGGACTCCACAATGCCTAAAGCCAGGGGGTATCCATACAGGATAGGGTACGTGCCACTGCATTTCCTGGGAAGTGTCATGAGCGCATTCTTTTACTGTACAACCAAGGTCATTTTCTTTCCATTTTTTAATTTGTGCATTATAGTATACATGATATTAGGATTTGTTGTTATGTATTTGTACATGCACACAACATAACAATACCTTATGGTCCATCACATATCATTCCCCAGTATTTTCCCTGTCCCTTTCCCCCTACGTCCCCTGGTCCATTTATTTTGTTCCTCTACTGTACTAATTTCCCTTGGATTTTCATGAGACACCCACTCTTCTTTCCTTTTTTTTTCCCCTAAGACTTGCACATATGAAAGAAAACACAGGACCCTGGACCTTCTGAGTGTGACATTTTTGCTGAAGGTCATGTCACTGTGATTTGATTCACAACATGGAGACTGGAGATGAGATAGTGCAGCTTTCCCTCTCCATTTCCTTCCTTGACACATTCTCTAGAGTCCATCTTATCTCACTGCAAGTTTTCTTAGGCCCTGATGACTGTTTAACCCAATAGGAACTGACCATTTTAAGGGATATATAGATGACTATATACAGTCAATAAGTTATTATATTGTAATGGATTTAAACTAATTATTTTTAAAAAATATTTTTCGTTGAAGATGGACACAAGACCTTTATTGTATTTATTTGATTTTTATGTGGTGTTGAGGATTGAACCCAGTGCCTCACATGTGCCAGGCAAGTGTTTCACCACTGAGCTACAACCCCAGCCCTAATTAATATTTTAGGTCACTTATTACATTAACATTAGAGGAATAGTTGAATTTCTTTGAGGAATATCAGTATGTATGTTTCTAACAGTGTGTATTCATGTTTAGAAATAAAATCATTGGTATGCATATAATTTTATGCTTTATGTTTATGTTCTTAAGTTTTCCTAAGAAGTGGAGTCTTTAAATGTTTTACTTTCATTTTTA
Source organism: Sciurus vulgaris (assembly GCF_902686455.1). NCBI lineage: Eukaryota > Metazoa > Chordata > Mammalia > Rodentia > Sciuridae > Sciurus > Sciurus vulgaris. The sequence goes on from NC_136469.1 coordinate 11,507,232, forward strand.
TTGTGCATCTTTTAAAATTTCTATGAGCATAAGTTGAGCATATAACCACAAAAAATTAACAATAGCTATACTCTTAACATATTCACCTGTCTCTACAAACTTTCTATATTAATTTCTATATTTAATAGTATTTTCAGATATTTAATGAAATTATTTTCTTTTTTATTAATTTATTTTATTTTAATTTATTTTTAATTGTAAATAAATGGGATACATGTTGTTTCTGTTTGTACATGGAGTAAGAGCATACCATTTGTGTAATCATACATTTACATAGGGTAATGATGTATGACTCATTGTTATTTTTTCCTCTGCCCCACCCCTCCCACCCCTCTTTTCCCTCTATATAGTCCCACCATCTTCCAGTCTTACCCCCCTCTCACCCACCATTATGTGTCATCATCCACTTATCAGCAAGATCCTTTGGTTTTTTTGAGATTGGCTTATCTCAGAATGATATTCTCCAATTTCATCCATTTGCCTGCAAATGCCATAATTTTATTCTTCTTTATAGCTGAGTAATATTCCATTGTATATATATACCACAGTTTCTTTATTCATTCATCAATTGAAGGACATCTAGGTTGCTTCCACAATCTAGCTATTTTGAATTTAACAGCTATGAACATTGATGTGGCTGTATATATGCAGTATGTTCATGTTAAGTCCTTTGGCTATAGGCCAAGGAGTGGGATAGCTGGGTCAAATGGTGGTTCCATTCCAAGTTTTTTGAGAAATTTCCACACTGCTTTAAAGAGTAGCTGCACAAATTCTCAGCCCCGCCAGCAATGTATGAGTGCACCTTTTTCCCCACATCCTCGCCAACACCTATTGTTGCTTGTATTCTTGATAATCGCCATTCTATTCGGAGTGAGATGGAAACTTAGTGGTTTTGATTTGCATTTCTCTTATTAGTAAAGATGTTGAACATTTTTCCATATGTTTGTTGATTGCTTGTAGATCTTCTTCTGTGAACTGTCTGTCCATATCCTTAGCCCATTTGTTGATTGGATTATTTGTGTTCTTGGTGTAGAGTTTTTTGAGTTCTTTATATATTCTGGAAATTAGTGCTCTATCTGAAGTATGAGTGGCAAAGATTTTCTCCCACTCTGTAGGCTCTCTCTGCACATTGCTGATAGTTTCCTTTGCTGAGAGAAAGCTCTTTAGTTTGAATCTATCCCAGTTATTGATTCTTGCTTTTATTTCTTGTGCTATGGGAGTCCTGTATAAGGAAGTCTGATCCTAAGCTGACATGTTGGAGATTTGGACCTACTTTTCCTTCTATAAGATGCAGGGTCTCTGGTCTGACTCCGAGGTCCTTGGTCCATTTTAAGTTGAGTTTTGTGCAGGGTGAGAGATAGGGGTTTAGTTTCATTCTGCTGCATATGGATTTCCAGTTTTCCCAGCACCATTTGTTGAAGAGGCTATCTTTTCTCCATTGCATATTTTTGGCACCTTTGTGTAGTATGAGAAAATAGTATTTATTTGGGTTTGTGTCCGTGTCCTCTATTCGGTACCATCAATCCACCTGTCTATTTTGGTGCCAATACCATGTCGTTTTTGTTACTATTGCTTTGTAGTATACTTGAAGTTCTGGTATTGTGATACCCCTGTTTCATTCTTCCTGCTAAGGATTGCTTTAGCTATTCTGGGTTTCTTATTCTTCCAGATGAATTTCATCATTGCTTGCTCTATTTCTGTAAGGTACATTGGGATTTAAATTGGAATTGCATTGAATCTGTATAGCACTTTTGGTAGCATGGCCATTTTGACAATATTAATTCTGCCTATCCAAGAACATGGGAGATCTTTCCATATTCTAAGGTCTTCCTCAATGTGTTGTAATTTTCATTGTAGAGATCTTTTACGTCTTTGGTTAGATTGATACCCAAGTATTTTATTTTTTTTTGAGGCCAATGCAAATGGAGTTGTTGTCCTCATTTCCCTTTCAGCTGTTTTATTGCTTGCATAAAAAATGCTGTAGATTTATGTGTGTTGATTTTATAGCCTGCTATTTTGCTGAATTCATTGATGAGGTCTAAAAGTTTTCAGAGGAGTTTTTTGGATCCTCTAAATATAGAATCATGTCATCAGCAAATAGGGATAGTTTGAGTTCTTCTTTTCCTATTTGTATCCCTTTCTTTAGTCTGTCTAATTGCTCTGGCTAGAGTTTTGAGGACAATGTTGAATAGAAGTGGTGAAAGAGGACATCCCTGTCTTGTTCCCATTTTCAGAAGGAATGGTTTCAGTGTTTCTCCATTAAGAATGATGCTGGCCATGTGCTTAGCATAAATAGCCTTTACAATGTTGAGGTATGTTCCTACTATCCCTATTTTTTCTAGTGTTTTCAGCATGAAGGGGTGTTGTATTTTGTCAAATGCTTTTTCTGCATCAATTGAAATAACCATATGATTCTTATCCTTAAGTCTATTGATATGATGGATTACATTTATTGATTTACAAATGTTGAACCATCCTTGCATTCCAGGAATGAACCCCACTTGATCATGGTGCACGATATTCTTAATATGTTTTTGGATATGGTTTGCCAATATTTTGTTAAGGATCTTTGCATCTATATTCATCAAGGATATTGGTATAAAATTTTCTTTCCTTGATGTGTCTTCTCCTGGTTTGATCATGAGGGTGATATTAGCTTCATAGAATGAGTTTGGTAGGGTACCCTCCTTTTCTATTTCCTGGAATACTTTGAGAAGTATTGGAATGAGTTCTTCTTTGAAGGTCTTGTAGAACTCAGCTGAGAATCCATCTGTTCCTCAGCTTTTCTTGGATGGTAGATTTTTAATGGCTTCTTCTATTTCATTGCTTGATATTGATCTGTTTAAATTGTGTATGTCCTCCTGGTTCAGTTTGGGAGGAGCATATGTCTCTAGAAATTTGTCAATGTCTTCAGTACTTTTTATTTTGTTTGAATACAGATTTTCAAAGTAGCTTCTCATTATGTTCTGTATCTCAGTGGTGTCTGTTGTGATATTTCCTTTTGCATCATGTATTTTAATAATTTGAGTCTTCTCTCTCCTTCTCTTTGTTAGTGTGGCTAAGGGTTTATCTATATTGTTTACTTTTTCAAAGAAGCAACTTTTTGTTTTGTTAATTTTTTGAATAGTTTCTTTTGTTTCAATTTCATTGATTTCAGCTCTGATTTTTTTTTTTTTTCTTTTCTTTTTGCCGTGCTGGGGATTGAACCCAGGGCCTTGTGCTTGCGAGGCAGGCACTCTACCAACTGAGCTATATCCCCAGCCCTTCAGCTCTGATATCAATCATTTCCTGTCTTCTACTACTTTTGCTGTTATTCTGATCTTCTTTTTCTAGGGCTTTGAGCTGTAATGTTAGGTCATTTAATTGTTGAGTTTTCATTCTTTTCTGGAATGCACTCCATGCAATGAATTTTCCTCTTAGTACCACTTTCATAGTGTCCCAGAGATTTTGATATGTTGTATCATCATTCTCATTGACCTCTAAGAATTTTTTAATCTCCTCCCTGATGTTTTTTGTAATCCATGTTTCATTCAATAGCATATTATTTAATCTCCAAGTGTTGGAGTAATTTCCTTTTTTTTACTTTGTCATTGATTTCTACTCTCAGTCCATTATGATCTGATAGAACACAAGGCAGTATCTCTATTTTTTTTGCATTTCCTAATGGCTGCTTTGTGGCATAACATATGGTCTATTTTCATGAAAGTTCCATGTGCTGCTGAGAAGAAAGTGTATCCGCTCGTTGATGGATGGAATATTCTATATATGTCTATTAAATTTAGGTTATTGATGTTTTATTGAGTTCTATGGTTTCTTTGGTTGGATTTTGTTCGGAAGATCTATCTAGTGGTGACAGCGGTGCGTTAAAGTCACCCAGAATTATTGTGTTGTGGTCTATGTGATTCTTGAAATTGAGAAGGATTTGTTTGATGTACAGGGATGCACCATTGTTTGGGGCATAAATATTTACTATTGTTATGTCTTCCTGATTTATGGTTCCCTTAAGCAGTATGAAATGTCCTTCTTTATCCCTTCTGACTAACTTTGGCTTGAAGTCCACTTTATCTGATATAAGGATGGAAACCCCCACTTTTTTACTGAATCCATGTGCATGGTATCTTTTTTCCCATCCTTTCACCTTTAGTCTGTGGATGTCTTTTTCTATGAGATGAGTCTCTTGTAGGCAGCATATTGTTGGATCTTTCTTTGTAATCCATTCTGCTAGTCTATGTCTTTAGATTGATGAGTTTAGGCCATTAACGTTCCGGGTTATTATTGAGAAATGATTTGTATTCCCAGTTATTTGGCTTATTTTTGTTTTTTAATTTGGCTTGGTTTCTCCTTTGAGTGGTTTTTCTCTAAGGTAGTTCCTCCCTTTGCTGACCTCCATTGTTGTTTTCATTTCCTCCTCATGGAATATTTTGTTGAGAACATTCTGTAGTGCAGGCTTTCTATTTGTAAATTCTTTTAACTTTTGTTTATCATGGAAGGATTATATTTCATCTTCAAATCTGAAGGTTAGTTTTGCTGGGTATAGGATTCTTGGTTGGCAACCATATTGTTATGACAATAACAATATTGTCATAATAAACAGAATGAGTTCAAATATTATCTTCAGTAAAACAAATTTGCAATAAGGACTGCGGTTTCTAATGGAGGACAAAGAGGATGCAGAGGGATGTAGAATGTAGCTGTTAACGGAATAAGAAAAGAATATACAGAAGTTCTAGATAATAGAAAGGGTGAGAGTATAATCAAAAGAAACTGGATGTTAGCATGCAAAAAAGGGAGAAAGAGACTCTGAGGGAACAGGTAAACAAAAGAAAAAGAGAGCAAGAAAAGTAAAGAAATAAATACTTAAAATTTTTCAATAAGGAGAAAAAAGAAAATCTACAGTATAACAATCATATAGTAATGAAATCTCCCAGTGTTCAGTAGCCTGATGCTTAAGAGGTACCTGAAAATGGGCTTCAAGTCTCCAGCAGGTGTCTCAGGATGGGATTTGCCCCACCTAATGCTCTGGCTTCCAGGATTATCCAAGATGGCGGCTCTGGCTTCCAAATGTGTTGGCCAATGGGGAGCTGCAGCTCAGGGTGTGGACATGGTCAGCTGTAGGTCCTGAAGGTGGGTTGCAGTTGGTCAGGCAGGGGTCCTGGAAGTCGGGTGTGTTTGGTGTAGTTGCAGGATCCTGGAGGCCAGGTGCAATCAGTCGGTCTGGGGTCCTGGTGCTTGGGTGCAGTCAGTTGGTCTGGGTGCCCTGGTGGCAGGGAGCAGTCAGTCAATGTGAGGGCCCCAGAGCAGGGAGTGATAGGTCAGTCTGCGGGATCCTGGAGACGGGGCTCAGTCAGTCCTGCCAGGGGTCCTATGGGGCCTGGCTATTGTCTCAAAATGGCGGCAGCCATGTGTAATCAAACCTGCAGGTACTGTAACAGTGAACTTCCAGGCAACAGCAGGCAGCTGGTGCTCCACTGGTGGTCGGCGATCAGTTTGCTGACTGTTGTTGGACAATCGGGAGGTGAACCTCATGGGGTGGGTGATGGATAGGTGTAAGGCAGGCAATGGACAGGCGAGAGGCAAGCAAATGTCGAATGATAGGTGCCTGACAGTGAGCAATCTGCACTTAAAAAAGGTGTTGATATGCTGGCAGACTGCAGGTGATCACAGCAGGCAAATGGGGTAAACAGCAGGGGATCTATAAGCGGCAAAAACTGCCTCACCAAGAAACAGATATCCTCTGCCTGAAACCAGAGTTATGGAGTAACAAGGAACGCAGCCTCGGTCTAGTGCGCCATCTTGGATCTCTCCTGAACTTATTTTCTTAGAAAACATATTGGGAGATATTTCACACAGGGCTTATTTATACCTCCAGTGGTTATTTTAGAGAATCACAGGTGTTGTCCTCGTGACTCCAAATACATGTATCCTTTCTCAAATGACTTATGCCTTTTAAAACTCCCTTGTGTGATAGAAATATGTTTTACTTACTTTAGTATGTCAGGATAAAAAGAAATAATTCAGGGAAATATTAATATTCATGGCATTAGGTTAAACCATATAAAACTGCTAATAGTAAAACTGTTCATTAGAAATAGAAATTGCATGTGACTCCAACTAACATAATCAGAACTCAGAAACATTCTTCTATGTGGTGATGCTGCTGCTAGCAAGGGCAAAGACGACTGTGGTGTTTCCATCTGAAGAAAGAAAACTTTGTTGTGTGTGCACAGTTCTGTAATATGTTCCATTTTTAAACCACCAATTTTCATTGCAGTTTTGGGTTCACAGAAAAATTAAAAGGAAGTTGTAGAGATGTCACATGTACCCTCTTAACTGTAAACAAGCATAGCCTCCTTCTTATTTATATCTCTTGCCAGAGAGCTACAATTCTCATACCTGATGAACTTAGGTGGATACAGTATAATCACTGATACCCATAATTTACTTCAGGATTGCTTCTAGATTTCTTATATCAGCATGTATAATGACTTCTTCCTATGTTATAATATCACAGAGACAAATTTCACTACCATGAAAATCCTCTGTGGTACAATTGATTTTACTTATTCTAAAATAAATTGTATTTTGTATTCTTAAAGTATATAATATGATGTCATGAAATATATATGTGTGTATATATGTATACATACATGTATGTGTCTGTGTGTCTGTGTGTACATGTATGGTTACCATACAGAAACACATTAATATCCATCATATCACACACAAGATAAAATGCTTTTAAAAATTTTTTTTTTAATTTCTGAAGACTGCATTTTCATTCATTGTACACAAATGGGGTACACATTTTAATTTCTATGGTTGTGCACAATGTAGGCTCACATCATTCTTGTAATTATACATGTACATACAATAATGATGTCTGTCTCATTCCACTATCTTTCATACCCCCACTCCTCCTCCCTCTCATTTCCCTCTACAAATTCCAAAGATAAAATGCTTTGAATTATGGGACTTATGAGAAAATAAAGCATAAACCTTGTTGAGAATTGGTCATCAATGTATTTAAAAAATATTTAAAAGCAACCGTATTTGACATATTGCAGATTCTAAAATGTTACAACAAACACAAAAGTTAATTTGGGGCAACTTTTCACTTAAAACAGAATCATCTTTGAGAGAGAGTAGCCCCAGATGTTCTATCTCATTAAATCCTAATTTCATCACCTTAGATACTCTAAAATTTTCCTATTTTCTAAGAAAATCTCCTAAGGTATGCATAGAGTCTTCTTCCAGTTTTTGGCACTATTTCAGCAATTTCAAAATTTTCAGTTTATGGGCATAATTTTATTAGTCTTTTTCAAATAGATACAACTTCTGTCAGTTTGCTTTAACTGCAAGACTGGCTTTCTGTGTGAACAACCCTGAAATCTTATCTTCCTTTATTTGAACATTGTTTTCTGGCAGGTTGTCCATGTGTTCTTTGAAGTGTCGTTTTAAACTTTTTTAAAATTTTGCTAGAATTTTTTCTGGGGAAAAAAGTAAAAGTTTCTTCACTAGAAAGAGAAATGCCTCATCAATTTACATTCCACATCAAATGTCTGGAAAGTCTGTCTCTGTAGCAGTATAAGATTATACTATATTCTGGAGATGATTAATGATAGTGACAACAGTAAGTACTATGTTTTATTTCTCTAAATGTCAGAGATGTGTGAGCAACTTTATTATATTTGTACTTCCTGATAATTCTTCAAAATATGTGACCATCCGTCTTTCAGTAACAATACGACAATAGTAAGGTCCAGAGAATTTGAACAGCTTCTTAAAAATATTCGTATTGTATGTGGTATAAGTGGATAAAAGGGAGGTCTGTTTACTTCTCTAAACAACCAACTTCATGATTTGAATTGAAAAGTTAATTTTAAAATAAAACTAAATGTAATATTTAAAATTAAATTGATCATGCATTCAGAGTGTGTTGAAATGAATTGCATAAAACCCATACTAGACAAAGGACCATAAACATACATTGAAGAAAAGAGAACCTCTACAACAAATGGTGGCAGGAAAACTGGAATTCCATATGTAGCAAAATGAAATTGAACCCCTATGTCACCCTGCACAAAACTCAACTCAAAATGGATCAAGGACCTAGGCATTAATCAGAGACCCTGCACCTACTAAAAGAAAAAGTAGGCCAAATCTCCATCATATCAGCTTAGGAACCAAGTTCTTCAACAAGACTCCTAAAGCACAAGAAGTAAGATCAAGAATCAATAAATGTGATTGTATCCAACAAAAAATCTTCAGAGCAAAGGAAACAAACAAGAATGTGAAGAGAGAGCATACAGAAAGGGAGAAAATCTTTACCACCTGCAAGTCAGATAGAACATTAATCTCCAGGATGTACAAAGAACTCAAAAACTCAACACCAAAACCACAAATAATCCACTCAATAAATGGACAAATGAACTGAACGAATGCTTCCAGAAGAAATACAATCAGTCAAGAAATATATGAAAAAATGTTCAACATCTTTAGCAATTAGAGAAATGCAAATTATACCGCACTGAGATTTCATCTCACTTCAGTCAGAATGGCAATTATCAAGAATACAAGTAACAATGAATGTTGTGAGGATGTGTGGGGGGAAAGTTTCCTTCATACACTGCTGGTGGACTGCAAATTGTTGCAACTACTCTGGAAAGCAATATGGAAATTTCTTAGAAGACTTGAAATGGATCCATCATTTAACCTAGTTATTTCTCTCCTTGATTATACCCAAAGAATTTAAAATTAACATGCTATAGTGATGTGACCACATCAATGTTTATAGAAGCTCAATTCACAGTAGCTAAGCTATGGAACCAACCTATGTGCCCTTCAATAGATGAATGGATAAAGAAAATGTGGGATATATACACAATGGAATATTACTCATCCATAAAGAAGAATGGAATTATGTCATTTTCTGGTAAATGGAGGGAACTGGAAAGTATCATGTTAAGTGAACTAAGCCAATCCCAAAAAACCAAGGACTGAATGTTCTCTCTGATATGCAGATGCTAACACACAATAGGAGGTCAGGTGAGGATTACAAGTACTTTGGATTAGAAGAAGGTGAATGAAGGGAAGTGGGGGTTATGGGGATACAGTAGAATGATTTGAACTTTACTTTTTTATGTTCATGTATTAATACATGAGCAGTGTACCTCCCCATCTTGTACAACCACAAAAATGGGAAGATATACTCCATGTATCTATAATATGTGAAAATACATTCTACAGGCACGCATAACTGAAAATAACAGATTAAGAAAAGACTAGAGAGGACTAAAATGAGGGAAGAGAGGAATAAGAAAATATAATGAATACCAAACTGATTGATGGTTGATATAAATCCAATTTCATTCATCTTAAAATTTAAGTGGAACACAAACACCTGTTAAAAAGCAGAGATTGGTAAGGTGAATTTAAGAAAAGAGGAGATTATGCATGTGTTGTTGGCATCAAATACACCTTCACCTTAAATACAGAGGTAAAGATGAAAGTGAAGGAATGAGTTAATATATGCCTTGCTAGCATATTCATCAAAAAAGATGAAGCACATGCATTCATTCAAACAAAACAAACTTCAAAATAAGACAAAGTTCCAAGGAGTGGGGTGGCATCCCATACTGGATGAGGGAAGGTGAATTCTCCATGTAACCTTAGCATCTTTCAACTCACGAGCAGCTTACAACAAAGTGTCTGAATATAAAAAGCAAACTCAGACAAATCTACGCGTACTTTGACACTTCAAAACCTCATTCAGTAAATCAATAAGTCATCAGGGAAAAGTTAGTAGAGAGGTGACGTCGGCAGCATTACCAATTTTATCAAAATAACATATTTAGAAAACTATCCAGCAACAGCAGAAATGATTTTTCTCCAGCTTTGAGGTAACATTCATAAAGAGAGACGGTATGCTAAGTTTCTATTACAACTGCATGTCGGAAACAGCACATGAACTCTGGGCGAGTCTGAGCCAGCTCTAAAGCCAGGTAGGCCCCTGGGGAACTTGGAGTAAACTCACCCATCTGAGATGCTTTCATTGCCTTGGTGAACATCCTGCCCAAAAAGAATTCTGTGATACCAGGAAATTTATTGGCTCAGACAGCCCTGGGTTCAAACCAAGTCCCCAGAGGTAGAGAGAGATACCAGTGTGTCCCAACTAGCCTTGTGGCACCAGCTGCCTGGAGGAAGAATTACTGCCCAAGTGATAAGTCCCCAATCAGCCAACTTCCCAGCTTATGGCTTCTTGTGTACCTTGAAGACCCCTCCTCACCATAAATTCCTTTGGTGTGTTTCACCACAAATAAAGTGTTGGTGGGCTTTTTCATTTGTTAGGATCTGACCCATCAGGTCTCTTCCCGGGGTCAAGTCTTCGCTTTCAATATATTTCTGCCTCACGTGTGTTTATTCCTTAATGCTACTTTTCCAGACTTCTATTTCCAGCAGGCCCACACTTCCAAGGGTTACTTAATTGCCTCCCCACACAGGTCCTGTGTGAGACATGCATGGATGTAAATGAAGAGATATGGTACAAACTATGGTCTTGGAACACAGAGGAATTAAGACTTGGGAGAACTTCATAACAGGAAATTAGAAAATTATCAAATATCTTAAAAATTAAGTTGCCAGGTACAGTATACACCCCTGTAATCCCAGCCCCTTGGGAGGCTGAGGCAGGACAATGGCAAGTTCAAGGCAAGGTGACTTAGTGAAACCCTGTCTCAAAATAAAAAATAAGAAGCACTGGAGGCGTAGCTCAGTGGTGAAATTCCCTGGGTTCAAATTCCAGAACAAAAAATTAAAAATTCAGTAACAATGATAATTAACTCATAGATCAAAAAGAAGTTTTAAGAAAAATAACATAATTTGAACTAAACAAAATTGTAAGTTATAAAATATTTTGGAATTAAGATGAATGATTGCTTAGAAAGAGTCATATAATTAAATGTGCATATTTTTAATTAACAATAAAACAATAGCTAAAGATTCCATTTTAAGATCCACAGAAAGAAGCATAATTTATCCCTAACATAAACAAAAGAAATTATAAATTTATAGGATTAACAAAGATTTTTTTTAAAAAAAGGAAACAATATAGAAAGTTAATGAAATCGAAAGCTGGTTCTTATGAAAACTAATGAAACTGATAAATTTCTAGCTGTACTTAACATAATGGAGTGAAAAAACTATAAATACCCATTCTCAGGAATAAAGCAACTACTATTATTAATAGTTCTATGGACATTACCAGAATAATAAGGGAATATTACAAACTGCTGTTTGTTCTCAAAGTTGATAACTCCAATTACCAAACCCATTCCATGAAAAATGTGCACCTAAATGAATTTATATATACTAAAAATTGAAGTAATGTTTAAGATCATACAAAGAAGGAAATTTTTATAAATAGATGATTTTAGAAGAATTTACCACACATCTAAAGAGAAAATAAAATTAATTTAGGGAATATCTTACAGAAAACAACAGAAAAAATACACACACACACACAATTTCCACCTACCATCAACTCTAAAACAAAATTAGATAAAAGCATTTCAAGAAAATGAAACAATGGACTACTAACCCTCATATATGTACACATCCTTAACAAAATATAGGGAAAATAAATTTAGTATTATGTAAAAGGGATAGTACATTATGACCAGGTTGTGCTTATTTTAATAATGGAAAATTAGTTAAACATTCACAATATCATTAAAATTACTTATCAATGGACTTGATAAGAAAATAGTATCATTCAATCAACAGATGCAGTAAAAACTGTATTTAAAAAGCCATCACCTATTCAAAATAAAAACTTTCGAAAACCAGGAATAGAATAGCACTCCTTATTCTGTAAATGGGACTAAATAAAAACCTATACCATCACACTGGTAATGGCAGAATAAGCTCTAAGATGGAGTCTAGAAAGCATGGAGAGATCCATAACTCCAACCATCTCTATTCAACAGCACACTGGAAGACCTACCTATGTAGTAATAACAGGTAAGGAAATTGAAAGTAATAAATAAACATCTCTTTACAAATTATGAACTTTCCTATGAAGAAAGCTCCAGAGAATCTAGGAAAGAGAAAACACAAAAACAGGACACCCAACAACCTGGATCTCATAAGGGAGACTAGCAAGGTCACAGGATCCAAGCCCATATAACAAAAAGTCCATTGCTATCCTATAAGCAACTATCAGAACTTTAAATAGAAATGTAAACAATACCATTTATGGTAGAAACCCTAAAGGAGGTGTGTAAGGTATAAATCTGCTAAAGTAATTATAGGATTTATAATCTTAGAACTTTGGAGAAAGACATCAAAGATCTAAAGACAGACATTATGTGTTCATAGATTGTAAGAACGAATAGTTAAGATGTCAATTACAATTGACAGATCCATGTACATACTCAACATAATCCTAACTAAAATCCTGGAATGTTGTTTTGTAGATATCAACAGACTGACTTGAAAATTGATGTGCAATGGTAAAGGACTGGAAAGAGGCAACACCGTACCTAGAAAAACCAGACTGGAATTCTTACACTACAGAATTTCAAGAATTACTGTATTAAGCTACATTGATAAAAACCAGTATAGTATTGGTGAAAGTATAAAACTGTATATCGATGAAACGAGAGCCCAGAAATAAACTCACAGAAGTGTAGTCAACAAATCACTGACAAAGAAACAAATGTAATTCAATCGAAAACCAGATACTTTTAAACTAATGACTCTGATATAACTTAGACCAAAATGTTCAAATTGATATCTACATGGAAAATGGAAATCTGTAAAAGCTTCAGAAGGAAAATAGAACATCGTCAAACCTTGGATTCAATGATGAATTGTAATTTTTTTAACTGTATTTGTTCTTTTCAGTTATACATGACAGTTTAATACATTTTGACATAATTATGCTAGCATAGACTATATCTTATTCTAATTGATGTACTTTGCTATAAGCACATCCACTAACAATATTTATAAATCATAGTTCATTAAAATTAAGCTTTTGCTCTTCCATTAGTATAATTAAGAAACAAAACACAGGTCACAATCTGGGAGAGAATATTTTTAAATCATGTTTCTAATAAAGAAACTGTATCCACAAATCCGCAAAGACCCAACTGTAAGAAATCACCCAAATATTTTCTAAAATGTGGATCTGGATGACAGAGCTGTGATAACTATACAACTGATCATTATTTGGGAATAAGAAGGAATGAGCTGCCCAGTCAGGAAGAGACATGAATCTTGATGCACATTGCTGGGTGGAAGAAGACGGTCTTGAAAGTCTTCACGCTGTCAGCTGCTTGGTGATACTGCATGTATCTGTGGGCAATAAAAAGTACCACCGACTGGCTTCAACACCAGAGATTTATTTTCTCATAGTTCTGGAGACTGAAGTCAGAGATCAGGATGCGGGCGTGGTCAGGTTGCGATGGGACTCTCAGAAAGCTACTTCCTTGATTTGTCCTAAGATGGCCTTCACTTGGGACTCTCTTCCTCTTGTTTTCAGGCCACAATTCTACCATTTTAAACCCCCTGGTGACTTCCCTTAGCCTAATAGCCTCCTGAAAGCCCTACCTCTTCAGTCACCCTGGGTTGAGGGCTCCCATATATGAATTCGAGGGGTGTAGGATTCCATCCTGAGCACTCTGTGACTCCATTCCTATGAAATCTTGAGAAAAGCAAAAGCATAGAGATCTGCGATCACATCAGTTCAGGGAAGAGCAAAGGTTGAAAGGTGAAGTGCAGGTGTTTTGAGAACTGCACAGGTGCCCAGACGTCCGTCAAACCTGCACAAAAGGTCAATCTTAATGTGTACAGTTATTTCCTTACAAATCCTTTAGTAAGAGAGGCTACCAAAGACTGGAACAGGACTATGATAAAGAGTCGGACTGCATCACACAAAGATGGACAGTCTCGGTGAGAGAGGTGAGAGAAAACAGCGCTAAGACAAACTCTGAGAACCAGTGGATATCTGTAGGCTACAGGCCACAATGCATACAAAATAAAAAGAGCTGCACATAAACCTGCTCTGTATTGAGCAAATGTACTTCCCATGAGGTTCTCAACTCTGAAAGCGTTACCCAGGTTGTACAACTAAGGCACCTGGCCTACGGAGAGGGCTTGATTCTTCACAGGTTGGATGGAAGGTTACCCAGGATAAAGGGAAAGTCACACACCCCTGTGTGAGCTGGCCTAGAGCCACAGAGATCACCTTAAACTGGCATTTAACTTAGTGTGCAAACTTATGTACCCACGTGGAAATAATTTTAGAAATGTGGACATAAAGGAGCTGGCACATTCTAATGAATGCTTTTCTCACTCTGTCAGTGCAGTGGGTAGAGAAGTAAGGGCTCTTCTATAGCAACTAGCTCTCGATCTCAGGCCTTATTTCTTTTTCTTTTATTTTTTCCATCCCTTTTTATATACATATTTTTAAATTTGAAAAATTTTTAAATTTATTGTTAAAGACTGCATTTTGATTCATTGTACACAAATGGGGTACAACTTTTCATTTCTATGGTTGTGCACAATGCAGATTCACACCATTCATGTAATCATACGTGTACATTGGGTAATACTGTCTCAGTCTACTATCTTTCCTTCCCCCACTCCTCCCACACCATTTTCCTCTACACAATGCAAAGTTCCTCCATTCTTCTCTTCCCCCACAACCCCCTCCCCACCCCCATTATGTATCATCATCAACATATCAGAGAAAACATTCATTCTTTGGGTTTTGGGGCTTAGCCTATTTCACTCTGCATGATATTCTCCGACTTCAGTCATTAGCCAGCAAATGCCATAATTTTATTCTTCTTTTTGGCTGAGGAATATTCTATTGTGTATACATACCACAGTTTTTTTTAATCCATTCATCAATTGAAGGGTATCTTTGTTGGTTCCACAATCTAGCTATTGTGGACTGAACTGCTATAAACATTGATGGGGCTGCATTACTGTAGTAAGCTGATTTTAAGTCCTTTAGGTATATATAAACCAAGAAGTAGGTTGGGTCAAATGGTGACCATTCCAAGTTTTTTTTTTTTTTTTAATTTATTTTTATTGTACACAAATGGGATACATGTTGTTTCTCTTTTTGTACATGGAGTAAGGCATACCATTTCTGTAGACATACATTTACATAGGATTATAGTGTTTGATTCATTCTGTTATTTCCCCCCCCACCCCTCTTTTCCCTTTATACAGTCCCTCCTTCCTCCAGTCTTGCCGCCCTCCCACCCACCATTATGTGTCATCATCCGCTTATCAGCCAGATAAGCATCCATTGGTTTTTTGAGATTGGCTTATCTCACTTAGCATGATATACTCCAGTTTCACCCATTTGCCTGCAAATGCCATATTTTATTATTCTTTATGGCTGAGTAATATTCCATTTTATATATACACCACAGTTTCTTTAACCATTCATCAATTGAAGGGCAACTAGGTTGGTTCCACAATTTGGCTATTGTGAATTTAGCAGCTGTGAACATTGATGTGGCTGCATCTCTGTAGTATGTTGATTTTAAGTCCTTTGGGTATAGGCTGAAGAGTAGGATAGCTGGGTCAAATGGTGGTTCCATTCCAGGTTTTCTAAGAAATCTCCACACTATTTCCCAGAGTGGCTACACTAATTTGCAACCCCACCAGCAATGTACAAGTGTGCCTTTTTCCCCACATCCTCTCCAACAGCTATTGTTGCTTGTATTCTTGATAATCGCCATTCTATTCGGGGTGAGATGGAATCTTAGGGTGGTTTTGATTTGCATTTCTATTATTACTAGAGATGTTGAAAATTTTTTCATATATCTGTTGATTGCTTGTAGATCTTCTGTGAGGTGTCTGTTCATTTCCTTAGCCCATTTGTTGATTGGGTTATTTTTATTCTTGGTGTAGAGTTTTTGAGTTCTTTATATATTCTGGAAATTAGTGCCCTATCTGAAGAATGAGTGGCAAAGACTTTCTCCCACTCTGTGGACTCTCTCTTCACATTGCTGATAGTCTCCTTTGCTGAGAGAAAGCTATTTAGTTTGAATCTATCCCAGTTATTGATTCTTGCTTTTATTTCTTGTGCTATGGGAGTCCTGTTAAGGAAGTCTGATCCTAAGCTGACATGTTGGAGATTTGGACCTACTTTTTCTTCTGTAAGATGCAGGGTCTCTGGTCTGATTTCAGGGACCTTGATCCATTTTGAGTTGAGTTTTGTGCAGGGTGAGAGATAGGGTTTTAGTTTCATTCTGCTGCATATGGATTTCCAGTTTTCCCAGCACCATTTGTTGAAGAGGCTGTCTTTTCTCCATTGCATATTTTTGGCACCTTTGTGTAGTATGAGAAAATTGTATTTATTTGGGTTTATGTCTGTGTGCTCTATTCTGTATCATTGATCTACCTGACTATTTTGGCACCAATACCATGCCATTTTTGTTACTATTGCTTTGTAATAGAGTTGAAGTTCTGGTATTGTGATACCACCTGCTTCACTCTTCCCACTAAGGATTGCTTTAACTATTCTGGTTTCTTTTTCTTCCAGATGAATTTCATGATTGCTTGCTCTATTTCTGTAAGGTACGTCATTGGGATTTTAATTGGAATTGCATTGAATCTGTATAGCACTTTTGGTAGTATGGCCATTTTGACAATATTAGTTCTGCCTATCCAAGAACATGGGAGATCTTTCCATCTTCTAAGGTTTTCTTCAATTTCTTTCATTAGTGTTCTGTCATTCTCATTGTAGAGGTCTTTCACCTCTTTTGTTAGATTGATTCCCATGTATTTTAATTTTTTTTTTTGATGCTATTGTGAATGGGATAGTTTTCCTAACTTACCTTTCCAAAAATTTATCACTTGTGTATAAAAATGCATTAGGTTTATGAGCATTGATCTTATGTACTGCTACTGTACTGAATTCACTTATGAGTTCTAAAAGTTTTCTGGTGTAATTTCCTGGTTCCTCTAAATATATAACCATGTCATCAGCAAATAGGGATAGTTTGAGTTCTTCTTTTCCTGTTTGTATCCCTTTAATTTCTTTGGTCTGTTTAGTTGCTCTGGCTAGAGCTTCAAGGACGATGTTGAATAGAAGTGGTGAAAGAGGGCATCCCTGCCTTGTTCCAGATTTTAGGGGGAATGCTTTCAGTTTTTCACCATTTAGAATGATACTGGTCATTGGCTTAGCATAGATGGCCTTTACAATGTTAAGGAATGATCCCACTATTCCTATTTTTTCTAGTGTTTTGAGCATGAAGGGGTGCTGTATTTTATCAAATGCTTTTTCTGCATCTATTGAAATAATCATGTGATTCTTGACTTTAAGTCTGTTGATATGTTGAATTACATTTATTGATTTCCAGATGTTGAATCAACCTTGCATCCCTGGGATAAAACCCACTTGATTGTGGTGCACTATCTTTTAATATATTTTTGTATGTGATTTGCTAAAATTTTGTTGAGAATTTTTGCATCGATGTTCATTAAGGATATTGGTCTGTAATTTCCTTTCCTTGATGTGTCTCTGTCTGGTTTAGGTATTAGGGTGATATTGGCTTCATAGAATGAGTTTGGGAGGGTTCCCTCCTCTTCTATTTCATGGAATACTTTGAGAAGTATTAGAATGAGCTCTTCTTTAAAGGTTTTGTAGAACTCAGCTGAGAACCCATCTGGTCCCAGACTTTTCTTTGTTAGTAGGCTTTTGATGACTTCTTCTATTTCATTACTTGAAATTGATCTATTTAAATTGTGTATGTCCTCCTGGTTCAGTTTAGGTAACATATATCTCTAGAAACCTGTTGATGTGTTTGAGATTTTCTATTTTGTTGGAGTATTGATTTTCAAAGTAGCTTCTAACTATGTTTTATATTTCACTCGTGTCTGTTGTGATATTTCCTTGTTCATTCCAAATTTTAGTAATTTGAGTTTTTTTCCCTCCTTCTCTTTGTTAGTGTGGCTAAGGGTTTATCAATTTTGTTTTTTCAAAGTTCCAGCTATTTTTCTATTGTTTCTTTTGTTTCAATTTCATTGATTTCAGCTCTGGTTTTAACTATTTTCTGTCTTCTACAACTTTTGGTGTTGCTCTGTTCCTTTTTTTCTAGGGCTTTGAGCTGTAGTGTTAAGTCGTTTATTTGTTGATTTCTACTTCTTTTGTTGAATGTGCTCCATGAAATAAATCTTTCTCTAAGTACTGCTTTCATAGTGTCCCAGAGATTTTGATATATCTTTGTTCTCATTTACCCCTAAGAATTTTTTTATTGCCCTCCTGATGTCTTCTGTTATCTATTCATCATACAATAGCATATTATTTAATCTCCAGGTGTTGGAGTAGTTTCTGTTTTTTATTCTGTCATTTATTTCTAATTTCAATCCATTATGATCTGATAGAATACAAGGTAGTATCTCTATCTTCTTGAATTTGCTAGCATTAGCTTTGTGGCATAAACTGTGGTCTATTTTAGAGACAGATCCATGTGCTACTGAGAAGAAAGTGTATTTGCTATTTGTTGGGTGGTATATTCTATATATGTCTGTTAAGTCTAAATTATTGATTGTGTTATTGAGATCTCTATTTTCTTTGTTCAATTTTTGTTTGAAAGATCTGTCCAGTGGTGAGAGAGGTGTGTTAAAATCACCTAGTATTATTGTTATGTGTCTATTTGACTTCCGAAATTGTGAAGAATTTTTTTGACGTACGTGGGTGAGCCAATGTTTGGGGCATAGATATTTATGATTGTTATTGTGCTGATTTATGCTTCCCTTAAGCATTATGAAATGTATTTCTTTATCCCTTCTGACTAACTTTGGCTTGAAGTCCACATTATCTGATACGAAGATGGATACTCCAGCTTTTTTGCTGTGTCCATGTGCATGGTATGTTTTTTTGCATCCTTTCACCTTTAGTGTTTGGGTATCTCTTTTTATGAGGTGAGTCTCTTGCAGGCAGCATATTGTTGGAACTTTCTTTTTAATCCAGTCTGTCAGTCTATGTCTTTTGATTGATGAGTTCAGGTCATTAACATTAAGGGTTATTATTGAGATATGTTTTGTAGACCCAGTCATTTGGCTCATTTTTATTTTTTGACACAACTTGTTTTCTCCTTGTTTGACTATTCCTTTAGGATATTTCCTCCCTTTACTGATTTGCATCATTGTTTTTCATCTCTTCCTCATGGAATATTTTGCTGAGAATGTTCTGTAGTGCCAGCTTTCTTTCGTGAATTCTTTTAGCTTTTGTTTATCGTGGAAAGATTTTATTTCATAGTCAAATCTGAATGTAAGTTTTGCTGGGTATAAAATTTTTGGATGGCATCTGTTTTCTTTCAAAACTTGAAAAATGTTGTTCCAGGCCCTTCTAGCTCTTAGGGTCTGGATTGAAAAATCTGTTGATATCTGTATTGATTTCCCCTTGAATGTAATTTGATTCTTTTCTCTTGCAGCCTTTAAAATTCTGTCTTTATTTCGTATGTTAGGTATTTTCATTATAATGAGGCTTGGTGTGGGTCTTTTGTAATTTTGTGTATTTGGAGTCCTATAAGCCTCTTGTACTTGATTTTCCATTTCATTCTTCAGATTTGGGAAATTTTCTGATATTAGTTCATTGAATAGATTGTTCATTCCTTTGGTTTGTTTCTCTAAGCCTTCCTCAATCCCAATAATTTTTAAATTTGGCCTTTTCATGATATCCCATAATTCTTTTAGATTCTGTTCATGATTTCACCATCATGATTTCACCACTGTTTGGTCAACTTTGTTTTCAAGATTAAATATTTTTTCTTGATATCTGTGATTCTGTCTTCCAGGTGTTCTATCCTATTGATTATGCTTTCTATGGAGTTTTTAATTTGGTTTATTGCTTCCTTCATTTCAAGGATTTCTGTTTGTTTTTCTTTTTTTTTTTTTTCAATATCTCTAACTCTTTATTGAAATGATCTTTTGCTTCCTGTATTTGCTCTTTTAACTGTCGATTTGTGTGATCATTCAGTGCCTGCATTGGCTCTTTCATCTCCTCATTTGCTTCCCTGATCATTTTAATTATGTACATTCTGAACTCCCTTTCTGACATATCTTCTGCCATGCTGTCATTGGGTTTTATTGATGTAACATCTAGGCTTGTTTGGGACATTTTCTTCCCTTGTTTTCTCATATTGGTCAGGTATCAGTGGAACACTGAGATATTGCAGATTTCCTCTATTGGCTTATAGTGTTTCTGTAGATTTCCAATAACTCACCTCTTAGCCTTCAGTAGCCTGTAGTCTTGGAGGAACTTGATAATGCAGTGCTCCACAAGGAAGCTGCTCCTCTAGGGGTGGTGGCCTTCAGTTGGAGTATATTCCCTGCTAGTGCACAGAGGCACCCCCACTTGTTGGCCAATGGTCAGCCAAAGGGGAACTAACTGTGGGCTGGGGCAAGGCTTGTTTGGGCCTGTGTCTCTTGTTCTACTGCCCTTGTGGGAAAGCCTCCCCCCCCACAGGAAAGACTCATCTGGTGGGGATGTCTTGCTGGTCAGGTCCCTTCCTAGAACTTCCCCAGATTCAGAACTACAGGCTGGGCTGGGCAGCCCTCCTCTGCAACGTTCCCAGGGGCCCAGACCTACCTCCTGGGTCCATGAGCCTCGCCCTGCACCGAAGCTTCTCATTGGGCTGCCCCTCCTCAGAGGAGCTGCCCGCAGTCCTGAACCTTCCCTCTGCCCCATGCGTCTCTCTGTGCAGCTCCTCCTCCAAGCAGCTGCCTGGGGTCCCAGGGCAGTTGCTCTGAGTTCAGGCATCTCACTGGGGGACACCTTCTCCATTCTAAGTTTTTGAGGAATCTCCACACTGCTTTCTAGAGTGGCTGCACCAATTTACAACTCCACCAGCAATGTATGAGTGTGCCTTTTTTCCCACATCCATGCCAACACTTTATTATTGCTTGTGTTCTTGATAATAGCCATTCTAATTGGAGTTAGATGCAATCTTAGGGTGGTTTTAATTTGCCTTTCTTAATTACTAGTCAGGCCTTATTTTCTAAGAGTACTTTTTAAGGAAAAGAATTTTAAATTTCTGGGGAATAAAAATGACCAGTTCTAGGGTTGGGACAGGTAATATTAAAGATAAGCCAGAAATAAAGGAAGTGATCAAAACAAATGAAACCCTCAAAGATAAGGGTTTGTTAAAGGGCCCAGGAGGCAAATGAAGAAATTCAATTGTTGGAGGTGTCTGAGAAGTACTGTAAGTAGCAATGTATTGGATTGTAGCCCAAAGTGTGTATTGATGTGAATACTTGCTTAAATAAATTTAAAAAAGGAGGTAGAAGAGATAAATCACACCTAAAAATTCAAGAAATTTTTGTAGACACACCACTCTTCAGGAGTAGAAACAGTCTCCACTCCTAAACTGTGAGCTGTGCGCAGTGATTTGTTTCTATAATACATGGTATAGAAGGGTAAGAGTAGCAACCCTATAATGGTGAAATCATAACAATTATTTCAGCCAGGAGAGCAAGGTCAGTATCACAGGTAAAGTAAGAACATGCACTCTTGGGATGATGTGGAGAGAACAGAACTTTTCCTGGCCATTCTTCCCTAAAGCCCATGAGTTCACTCTAGTCACAGAATACATCAGATAAACCTCACTAAGGGACAGTCTATAAAACCTCTGACAAATGTCCTTCAAAACTGTCAAGGACATCAAAAGTAAGTAAAAATTTCTGAGTAACTGTAACAATCTAGAGAAACTTAAGAAGACAGTATAAATACAGGTAGTATTATGGATGTAATCCTGGAAGAAAGAAAGAATAAAATTAATAAATGCATGAAGGAATGGATTCTTATACGATTTGAATTTTTATTTTTTGTCTAATATATGCTATATAAGCATTTCTGTTTATCAATTGTCCTTTAATTTTTCTTTAAAAACTTTCTAATATTTTCATAATTTTAATATTTTCTTGTTGCTATTTCCTAATGTTCCAAAATGAAAGAACTTCACCACATTTTGCCGTAGACTAATTATCACCTCCTGAATCCGTATGGAATTCATTTGTTTTTGTGTAAAATATAAAAATGAGATCCAATTTATGAAGAGAAAATTGATGTATTATTTCTCCACTAAATAGAAATGAAAGTTTGATAAATCTATACACCCAACACTGTGCTTACATTTTTTTTCTTTTCAGAGATATACATGTGTATGCACTCAGTAATTAGTTCTGTTTAAAGGCTTTTTGATCATGATTTTATAATATGCTATTTTTTGTAGAATAAGTCCTTTATCTTTGTATTCTTTCTCATTTTTTTCTTGAATATTATTGAGAATTTTTGTCTCACATGACTTTAGAATAATCTTTTAAAATTATTTGAATCATTTGAGAATTGTCGTTAGGGGTATTGCTGAAGACTGGGTCTAGAATATTCCCCCCAAGTCCATGTGTTTGGGGCTTGCTACCTGGTCCCTGGCCCTGCTGAGAAGTAGTGAAGTCTTTAAGAGGTGAGGCCTGGTGGAAGGTTTGTGTCACTGTGGCGTGCTCTCAAAGGGGAATGTGAGACCCTGCGCTCCCTCTCCCTCTCACATCCCAGGCACAGGGTGGGCAGCTCTGCCCCACCACACACCTGCTTTCTACCGTTACACAGGCCAGAAGGGGACAGCTGACCGTGGATTGCAACCTCCAAAACTGAGTCAAAATAAACCGTTCCTCTTTTATAAGCTCCTATTCTCAGAGTTTTGCTACAGTGACAGAAAGCTAGCATAATGATGTCAGATGTAATTTAGGGGAACATGTATCATACAATATTGATTTTTTTTTTTTTTTCAAAAAAACAATAGGTCTCTTCATGGATTCAGGTATTCTATTATTTCTTCTGATAAAATTTTAAAGTTTACCCTAAATAGGTTTATAAATCCCTCAGAGACTAGGTTTCTAACCCTTTAAAAAGGTTAATTGACAGACAATGACAGGACATAGGTACAGTGTGAAATTTTGATATATGAACACATGTACAATTATCAAATCAGGATCCTTATCATATCTATTCCCTCAAATGCTCATCATTTCTCTGCTGTGTTCTCTTCTGGCTGTTTTGAAATGTACAATACAGTATTGATGACCAGGGTCATCTACTGTGCTACAGAGCACTAGGTCTTACTCCTCCTGCCTCTTCTGGACCAATTGACCAATCCGCCTTCACCACCTTTCCCTGACTCTATTTATAATCACGATCTAACACTGTTCAACTACTCTTTCTAGGAAGTCAGTTTTTTCTCACATGAATAAGAAAATGTGGTGTTTACCTTTCTGTATATGACTTACATTACTTAACATAAGGTTTATGTATGTTTTTAAAAATTTAAAAGTTCTTATTATTTGCTTTATAGAAAAGGTATATGTGTTAAAAATCCTTGTACAGCTATCCTATTAACTTATTCCTAATCATTTTATATTTGATTATCTTGAAAACTATATAATTTATGATTTAAAAGAATGTATCATTTGTTACCAGGTCTACTGATATACATAGTTGATCTATAGCTTTAAATCATTAAAGCACTCAAAAAAGTTATTTTTTGTTACCAACAAGTATGACTCCAGTTTAGAAATGGATCAGTTAACATATAAATGATTATAAAACGTGATTTTGTTTAAAATGCATAAGAAGATGGTTACTGGTAAACTATAAAAATCTTTGAGAATAGTGGTGATGTTTGTTTTAATATATTCACCTTCCTTCATGTATTAATTTAGAATAATGTGTGGGAAATTATGCTTGCATTGCCTGTCCTAAAATAAATTTCAAGTCCCTTTATCTCATGGAAATTAAATCATATTTGTCTAAATTGTGAAAGCAAGGAGTTCCGTGAAATATTTCCCCACAATATTTAACCCCAGGAGAACCAGGAACTTATCTCTAGAGAACAGAGTTGGGGCAGGAATGGAGAATCCTTAGACTGCAAATCTGCCTTGTTTTTGAATTTTGCTTAAAATACAATTTGTGGGACTTCACTTGAAATCTAAAGAAAACAGTAGCTATTAGGATGAAGTTGTCCGTAGCCTTTTATAGCTTTTTATCCTTTATGACTGCTCTGTTCCCTACAGTGTATCTGTGAAGTGCAGAAAAAGTTCACAGCAGATGATTATACTAAGACACCAAAGCCACTGGAGTGTGAGATAATCTTCAGAGCTGAGAATTAGTGTTTCAGGCAACCAAGTGAGAAACCAAAGGGGAGTTATTCCTTCAGTAAAGTTTAACATCTAAGATACACCTGAAGCTGTAGCTCTTTATTACTGCTTATATCCATACTTTTGACCATTTGGTTACATGTTGGCACTAGTTATATTTTTCCCTGTCTCACTTATGTTCTTTCTGTTAGTAAAATGTAATTCCCAATACATTAGGTATAATATTTAATAAAAAGAGTGAAGCTTTAAACATATGCAGTTCTCTGCAAAGATTAAGCAAACAATGATTCTTTATTAAAACTTTGAAGTACAGAGGGTGGAATTCAACTGGGCTTCTTTTTTGTCCCCTACATTTTTTGGACAAGGTGCGATTAAGGAAGTAAGTGTTCCACATGCAGAGAAGCACCATAGAATGAGGGCATTATAATGGAACCAGTGATGGCACATTTACATTGGATTTGTTATTTCATTTGAAGGTTGTGTTGGAATAGGATAATTTTCTTAATGAGAATCAAAATTCTATGCCAAGTTTGTTCTTTGTATGGAAAACACTAAAATCCTTTTTATTCATATGTAAATTGTGTATTTTGGTATCTCTGGTCCAAAATGAAGGAATGTCTTAGTATTATTTATGATTTGTTTCAAATTATAGTTTCTGTATTTGCTTATATTTGTTAACTGATGAACAAGGAACACAATCCAATTAAGTAAATGGCAATCATAGTTAAATTAGACATATATATTTATGGAAGTTTACCTGAGCTGAATATCCTCTGTCCTTTGCTTTGAAAGAGTTTAAGTCTATGTTTGTAAAGACTTTGCCACATAAACAGTTCCACCCAATAATTTACAACAAAACATCATAGAACTCATTATAACAGCAGATTTCAAATTTTATGAAGAACTTCATATATGCATACATATACTTGTAGTCCTTGCTCATTTTCTCTGTTCTTCATTTGCTTGGGGCAGAGTGTGACATTGCTATCCTTCTAACAACCTATTTCCAAAGATTAAATTGAGAAGAGGATGGAAATATTTATTTAGAAATCGATAGATTAAGTCTGTGTTAAAAAGAGGTAAACTGGAGAAATTCTGCGGGGACATGGCTGGGCTGGGGAGGCGGGAGACATGACAGGCCACACAGGGCACGTCCACCGTTACAAACACATTCAATGTATTGTAATGAAACGGAATGTGTTTCCACACACCCCGTAATTAGCAATGTTTATCCTAAGAAATCCCACAGGATGGAGGCAGTTTTAACTCTTTCCCCTTTTAATGAGAAGAAAATAAATTTCTCTTCAGACCTTCTCAGTCTTGCTGTGAAACCACCATCTAGCCAATGATTCCAGGCAGCACATCTGGAAAGAGGCTGCCCTTTGTTCTCTGTCTGCCGTCTCCGCATACGTGCACACCACTTCTAATGCTAATGTCAGAGTGACATTTTCACAACAGGACTTGTTGTTATATATACTTCCAGGCATTAAAACATGAAGCCCAGAATGGCTAGAGATGTTAGGAAGTAGTAAAACACCTGCCATTCCAAACTGTCTTTGCATAACACGAACAGAGTCTGCTGTGTGTTGTAAGTGACCCATTAATTAAGTACTGGAAATTCCAGGCAAAGTCCCTGCTGCTTTCAGAATTGAGAACTCAGTACTGATTGGTCTTGTAAGCACTGCCAAGAGATAATGAGAAATGATCGAAGCACATATGAAAACAAATTCTTCATGCTGTTTAAATCTCTATTTCAGAATTCATGAGTAATATGTAATGACAGGAATTCTTTACCTCTAACTGATGAAATATCTGTTTTACATGAGATCTGATTTTGATTTTCTCTGCTACCTAAACTGTAGACATGCTAAAGACATCCTTGTAAATGGTATTCACAAAACAGACTAAATATTGCCCAATTAATTCCATCTCTATTATGTTAGTTAATAACCTGAAGGATCCTGAGATGTATTTGCCCCCAGATACAAAAAATAAAAATAGAAAAATCAAGTTATTTTTGAAAATTTGCAATCAACCTTCTTCATATATTTGATTTTTTTCAAGGAAGATTACATTTGAAAAATATAATCTGGTTATGCTTAAGTAAGAATGAGCCTAGAGGAAGAAATTTTGGGCCAGGTGACATACCATCTCTACTGGGCGGTAAGGTGGGAATCTTGGCTTCATTTTCTGTAAAGGTTGTCCAGAGACAGCCTCTGCCTTAGAGGGGGATTTGCTTCCTGAGGTCCTCACACCTCCTGGTTGATTAAATCTGGTTTTGTCACCCAGATGCGCTGGTACAGTACAGGTCAACTCTAGTGGATGGCGTCCAAGTGCTTCAGTGCTGCTCAGGGGTGGTCATGGGCCGGGCTACAGCCTGCAGGACAGCACACCCGTTCTTCCTCCGCTCAGTCCTGCTTTGGTCCACAGATGTTGATTCCAAACTTGTTCTTCAACAACCTCTCTCATACGGCTGTGGGACTGAGTCCCATCTCACTGGTATTCGCTTGCTGAAGCTTTGACCCCCTGATCTGGTACCTCAGAACGTCACTGGATTAGGGATTTAACAGAGGTAATTAGATTAAAATGAGGTCACTGGGATGGGGCCTAGTCCAACGTGACTGAAGTTTTCACAGGAGGAGAGAGAAACACCAGTGGTGTCTGTAGTGGAGGGAAGAGCTCGTGAGGACACATGGGAAGGTGTCATATGTCAGCCAAGGGAGGGGCCTGAGAGGGACTGACCCGGCCAGCTCCATGATGGTGAGAGAATGAGTATCTGTTGTTTAATAAGACACCCAGTCTATGGTTTTTGTTATGACGGCCACAGCAAGCTCACATACAAAGCGAAATTCACTTCAGTGTCTGTTTCTCATAAAAGCTAACCTGCAGGTGTGGGAATATGGCTTAGTGTAGAGCAAGTACTTGCCTAGCATGTGCAAAGCCCTGGGTTCAATCCTCAGCCCTGGGGGAAAAATTTAAAAAAAAAAAAAAAAAAAAAAAAAAAAAAAAAAGGCTAACCTGCAGCAGTTAGTAGGAAGTAATCCCAGAAAATCCTAGAATGTGGTAGGAGGTGCCTGGATCTATAGGCACTGCCACTGGGTTTGAGAATCCCTCCACTCTTTGTAGCTGGATGGCCAACTGACTTATAAGAAGGTGTATTTTAATTTGAAAACTTTTACTGGCAATGAATTGTGATTGCACAGATGTGCAAAACAACATACCGTAATGAGAAATTATGGAAGAAAAAGTAATTGTGGGAAAAATGAACTGAGTGTCTCTGGCTAAGCTTTACTCAATTCTAGACAAAGATAACAAAAAGTTGAGAGGAATTCATAAGCAATTGAAAGTCTATGGAAAACCAAGGGGTTCTCTAGATGACTTAAAAGGAAGCTTTCATATTATGTAAGGACAGAGAGCTTGGGAATAGCCTAGGACTTAAGCATCAGAGTAGCTGAGCCCCAAAAAGTTTAAACTCCCTAAAAAAGATACATTCATTCCCTATGCCAACTCACAGGTTCTGATTGTAAAATAAGGGAGCTATGGATATGGGACAAAGATATCTGAGTTCTGTCCCTTAAACATTTTCTCATATTTGTCTGAATCACAGAGAAGTGGTTCCCCCCTCCCTGTTTAAAGCTGGAAAATAGGGTGAGACACCAAGTGTCCTCCGAGGATTTACCTCCTACTCCTGTCCTCTTGACACAAGAGTATAGCTGCAGCATTATGCTGTGGGGGACATGCCAGACCTGATGAGGAAGGGAAAATCAGTATTAAAAAACTGCTGCTAGACCTAGCTCAGGTCGATGATCACTGGCACAGATAGCTTGCATGAAAATGGATTTTGAAGGTATGTAATCACAGGGGTCAAAGTAGACTAAGGAAGAACTCACTAATTTGAGAGTGCTTTTCTGCAATATAAGATTATCTCCTTGTCCAGAGTCTCATGAGGTAGCACAAGTTTATTGCTATTATCCCTCCAAGAATAAGCTGAGAAGATTGATGTTCCAGCATTTGTATGGAAATGAGAAGGAATGAAAGTCTCAGAGAAGTGGGTTTGTGTCAGAGAAGAAGGAAGGATGGAGACCCATCTGATGGCAAGATCACTTGCAATACATCACTGAGCATTTTAGCAGTGAATCTCTCTGTTGGCCTGTGTCAATTATAGAGGAGCCCAGTAGAGAACTAGCCTCCCTTGTAGCAAACAGAAAGAGAGAGAGGATACTGAAACATCAGAGGCCAGGATGAGCAGCTTACAGGGATAAGCAAGATGAGTGCCAGTCCAAGGAGCTGGCGTTAGTCAGATCATCCCGAAAAATAGAACCTGTAGAGTGTGTGTGTGTGTGTGTGTGTGTGTGTGTGTGTGTGTGTGTATGCATAGACACAGGTGTGCCAACATCTGTCTTCCCATGCCTCTGTGTACTTGTGCATCTATCCATTTAATTAGAGATATATTTTAAGATATTGATCATTTGTGTACCTTAGAAGTTCTGAAATTTGCAGAACTAGCTAGTGGGCTGGGAACTCTAGCAGGAGTTGAAGTCGTAGCCATGAGTTTAAAAGCAAAATTCACTTTTCTTGGGGTGATCTCAGTCTTTTCTCCCACGGTTTCATCTGTTTGGATCAGGCTCACATGTATAATGGCATTTAATCTGCTTTTCTCAAAATCCACTTATTTAAATATTAATCTCATCTAAAATATACTTCCATGGCAACATCTAGACTGGCGTTTGGAGACACAAGAGTACACAGTAGTCTAGCCAAGTTAAGCAATAAAATTAACTATTATAGGGTCAAGTAGAAGAGGATAATTAATTTGGTTAATCAGGTTAGCATAGATGGGCAGACACAAAATGTTTTGCTCAACTTCTATCCAAAGAAGGCAGACATGCCTGCTCGTGGGCACAGAAAGTTGACCAAAATATCATGATTCCTTGTCCATGTTCCATATCTGAATCTGGTTGCAAACTCAGAGAGTAAAATAACAGTGCCATTACAACTATACATGGTATTACTTTCACTCACTTTAAGAAAAAAGAAGAGAAAAAATAGAAAACAGGACCATTTGTGTGGGCTGCTCCACACTGAGAGGAAACATCTCGGACTTTTGGACAGAGTAAAGATCTGTGCATACCTTCACATCTACAGGCTGGGTAATGAGTGGAGTATTGAGCAAGGTCAGTTCTCAGTAGGTTCCTTGGACCCCTGATTAGTTACTGGATTAGTCACCAAATGTATAATTAGAATAACACACTACATACTGTTCTTGGGTCACACATACTGGCTTATTGAGCAAGACATATTGAACAAGAATAAGTGAAATAAGAATAAGTGAAAGACTCTTGTTCCTGCCCCTGTGTATATCGTATAAAAATCACATAACTTTTCATTGGGAGAGGAATGGAGATATGTATTACATACACAACTTCCTTCTATGAAGAATATCACATCGCTTTTAACTAAACTTAACCACAAGTATAACCAAATGATTTCTGGAAAAGGACAAAAGATTCCTGTGTACTCAGTTAAACATCTTGATTTATAAATTGTGAGTATGGACTGGGAAGATGGAGTCCTTGAGAGAAAAAACACTCGGAGACCTGATCTGCAAGGTGTACCAGGGGTTGGTGGAAGCTAATGGATGTTTAGCAGAGTTTTCCAAAGCAGTCAATTTGCACTGAATTTGAAGAGAAACAGGATAAATCCAGGTTTAAAAAAAAAAAAAGATAAAAAGAATATGACATGACAGAAACAGTCAATAAAAAAAAAAGCAGGGGTATTGAGAGAGTTTGTTATATAGTAGGTAATACAGAAAATTTGATTTTTCTGGAGCATATTATATGGTATGACTGTTGCAAGGCTGCAAGACTTGGATCCTGGCAGTGCTGATACAACCTGTGAATGCAGATTTTTACCTGGAAAACAGCCAGTGGACACTGAAGGGATTGTAACAAAAAACTGACATGTTACATGGACATTATACATAATATTATACATGTATCATACATATGTGTGCATATATCATACATTGTATATAATAAATGTATATGTTTGATCTTGTATTTGAAGTAATCAGCCTATCCCTTTAGTTAATATGTGGCAGAGAGTTAAGGCCATCCAGAGAAGAACAGTAGATGGAATATAATCCTAATCTGAGCCTTAAGGAGCAGTAGAAAAAGCCAAAGGAACACTTGCCCTGAAAATAAGAAAATAATTGAGTTCAAAAAAAATTTTAATACCATAGTGAAATCCCAGAGGCAATGCTTTGAAACTTGACCATTGGACTCTAATGATCTAAAGACCTTTTCTAAAATCTATCCGAAGGTTTGCTTTACATAGAACACTTGCTAGAGCAGGTTGTGGAAATAACGTGCCTCTGTGGGTGAGGATTGAGGCAGGAGAGTGATGGGAACAGCTAGTTGAATAGGCTTATTTCTTTGTTTCTCTGCTCATTTTCTTTTGGCTTCTTGAATTAACGAGAAAGCAAATGAAGACAGAGTTTCGCATTACAGATGCAAGAAGGAGTAATTCATAGAGGGAAATTTGTGAACAAAAATGAGCCTAATTAATTAAAAATAATAGAGAGCTATGAGGGCCAAAGTCATTGAAAGAGTGGGAATCTCTTGAAAGGAAATGGTAATCAAAATTTAATTATTCCCTGGTGGTATTGCAGTAACATGAAAAATGAGATTGAATCCTTATCTAACATCAGATATGAAAATCTAAATGTGGATTTAAAACGAATGAAGTAGTAAGCCTACTAGAAGAAAACATAGAGGGAAAACTCTATAACATTGGTCTAGGGAAGGACTCCTTATATTTTATCTGCAACAGAAACAAAAATAGATAAATGATCTTGCACCAAACCAAAAAACTGTGTATAAATAATAGTCAACAGAAGTAAGGAAATAACCTAGTGAATTAAGGAAAATATTTGCCTATGGTATGATTAATGTCAACATCTATAATGAACCCAAGTCAATGATATGAAAATAATTCATTTAATATGAGGCAAAAGATCTGAATAGATATTTCTTAAAAGACATACAATTGACCAATGAACAGATGAAAAAAATTGCTTAGTATCATTTATCATCAGGGAAATGAAAGCTAAAAGCCACAGTGAGATATCATCTCTTAACAATTTGAAAAAGAAATAAGAATAAGGATGTTATGAAAAGGAAACCTTGACCCATTGTTAATGGACAGTAATTAGTAGTACAGTGATTATTAGAAATACCATGAAAGTTCTTCCAAATTCTAAAGCAGGAATTTCCATCGGATCCAGCAGAAACCCTCTGGGTACACGTCTGAGGGGGTTGGCACTGGTGTCCCAAGGAGATACTCCCATGTGCACTGCAGCACCATTCACTGTAGCCAAGGTATGGAAACACCAGAAGTGTCCATAGTTGAAGGAATGGAAAAAGGAAACAAACGTGGTGAACGCAAATAGGGGACTTAGATCCAGATGTTTAGAAAGGAGAATCCTTTTATCTGTTACACGGATGAACCTGAGAGCATGAGGTGAAGTGTAGGAAGCAAAGCACAGAAAAGCACTGAATAATCTCACTTTTGTGTGGAGTCCAAACAGGCCAACTCATGAAAGGAGAGAATAGACTTGTTTATCAGAGCAGCAATGGAGAAAAGGGAGATGTTGAGGTGATAAGTTTCAGTTATGTAAGAAAATAAATTTTAGTGAACCATTGACTAGCAAATTGATTATAATTAATAATAATGTTTTCTATGTTTCAAAATTTCTAAAGGAGTAGATTTTCTACCCACAGAGAAATGATGATTTGGTGAGGTAATAAACAAATTAATTAACATGATTTAATAATTCCTACATATATAAGCAATGTTTAATTCATAAGTATATATAATTATCAATTACAACAAAATGAT
Source organism: Sciurus vulgaris (assembly GCF_902686455.1). Taxonomy (NCBI): domain Eukaryota; kingdom Metazoa; phylum Chordata; class Mammalia; order Rodentia; family Sciuridae; genus Sciurus; species Sciurus vulgaris. The sequence goes on from NC_136469.1 coordinate 11,539,308, forward strand.
ATAAAACAAATTTAAACTTACAGAATAAACTTTAAAAGTTACATGAAAAACTTTTTATATTTTATCACAACATATTTCAACTTTTAAGTTCTTTGTTGTTTTCTCCCAATCTAAGATATCCTCTACTCTGCCACAAAAATATATTTATAACATGAGATCTGATTGTAACTTCTACTTTACTAAATTGTTGCATGCATTGACACACTAGTGCATTTCTTTGAAAACATAGAGTACAGCTACAACGTAAAAACAGAAAAAAAAAAAGTGATTGTCAGTGAAGTCAGCAGATAAAGCAACCTCAAATAATTATCCAAAAGAAATTTGATGATACTTGGATCAAATCAAAGAATGATACGCAGCAAAGAAATCAGCCTGCAGAGTTCTTGGATAGTTAGTTTTATATTTTCCAAACTGTGAATATCGTTCACCTTCATTTTAAAAGGCAAAATTCGAGGAAGATTTTGGTTCAATCAGATGAGCATGCATGTGGCTTAACCTTGTTACCAGAAACAGGCTCTCAGTGGCAGGTGACCATGTGAGGAAGAGAACAGCAGCTGCCAATTACAGCCAGCGGAAGAAGACAAACAAATAAAGCTAAATTGCACTGCACAGCAAAAACAGAAATAAAACCACAAACACAGGACATGCAGGCTTTGCTGATTTTTCTGATGGGGAACATTACCCAACGCTGAGAGGCATGATCACAGATGTACTACTAGGGAAGATTGCATAGCAGGAAACAGAGTGGAAAGAGTCCCAAGAAAATTGCTTATTTTCACTTTTGCAAGCATCTCAGGTCACAATTTGCCATTTTACTTTATCCCATTCCAGTCCCAAAATCTATTCTTGAAGCCACTCATCATGATGAATAAATGATAGTATATATGAATCTATATCTACGTAATATAAGAAAATAAACTAAAGCCATGAAAAAAATACATAATTTAAATCATTATATAAAAAATAAAAGCAGAAGCAAGAGCTTAAATAAGGCTCAAACACTTTAATGGGAAATGATAAAATATGAGAAAAAGTCATGAACCAATATTACAGGAGAGTACAGACAGAGAAAAAGAAACTGAATATATAAATAAAATCAATATTTAATGCAGCGAGAAAAGATTATATTATTATAAAAAGAAGCAGGAATATATAGGGTAGGTGTGAGAATATCAAGCAAAATGAAATGGGAAAGTACATAAAGTATATAGTTAATAATAATCAGTCCAATATATTACAGAAAGAAAAAGCCCAAAGAGGCATAATTTATATCTAAGAAGTTGGTGAAAATTAAATAGAGAATCATATAAACACATGTTCTTGTGATGAATTGTGAAAAAGAATGAATGTTTACAGGGGTATCAAGAAGAGCACCAAGTCATCTATGGTGATATGTGTATGAATGTGTATATGTTTTTTTTTTTTTTATTTTTTTTTGTGTGTGTGTGTTATGGTGAGGAGATGTCAGCATGGAATCTGGTGTTATAAGACTCAGTGATAGTGACACTTTCTTCTAAGAGAGAAAGCAAGATTTTGCTAGTAAAACAAAAGTCAAAATTTACAAATATTTTAATACTATACTTTGTTTTTAAAGGGAAAAATGGTGAACAATTTAGTGAATAAAAGAAACTATAAGATTTGGAACAATAGTAGCTTTATCTGGAAAGTCATTTTACACAACATGTTTTAAATAGAAAGAACTAAAAAAGTGGATATAAAAATGACTAATATTAATAAAACATTGGGGAAGAAAGGGTGAGAGATCAACTTACACAGTTTCACTTATTATCTTTACTAGGAATCGAATATAAAATGATTGTTGCAGACAGGTCCATCATTCAAGTACTACTAGATCTGTAGTTACTAAAATAATTAACAAAAAGTGGTATTAGGGAAAAGATCATATGGAAAATATTATCAAGGTGCTTATTTCCTTCTTATCCCATAACGAGAGATGAATAACTAATAGCAGAAAAGTCAAAGATACTGTGGTTTAAGAGTAATAATACAAACATTTGTAATTTAAATATAAAAACAATAACATTAAAATTTTCTTCTGTCTTCAATTGCATTGAAAAGATACATAAAATCCAGAATATGCAAAAAAATTCAGCACAAAAAAAATCAATAAATGGACAAATAAACTAAACGGATCCTTTGCAAAATAAAAGGGGAAAATTGTCAAAAATTACATGAAAAAAAATGACAACATCTAGAGCCATCAGGAATTCTAAATCAAAACTACACTGAGATGTCATCTCACTCCAGTCAGAATGACAATTGAGAAAATTGTAACATTGATGGTGAAGATGGGGTTGCGGAGAGAAACTCGTGCCCTGTGGGTGGAGTTATAAATTAGTACTACCCCTCTGGAAAACAGTATTGGTGCTTCCTCCAAAAATTAAAAATAGAACTACCATATGATCCAGCTGTAGCACTCTTCAGTGTTTATCCCAAAGGTTTAAAATCAGCCTACTCTGGATACATGTTTATCACAGCACGATTCACAGTAGCCAAGTTATGGAATCAGTCTAAGTTTCTATCAACAGGTGAATGGATGAAGAAAATGGGATTGGTAAACACACACACACACACACACACACACACACACACACACATGCATACACATGGAGTTGTATTCAGGCATAAAGAAGAATTAAACCATGTCATTTGCAGTAAACTGAATGGAATTGGAGAGAATCATATTAAGGGAAATAAGTCAGAGTCAGAAAGACGAGTATTATGTGTTTTCTCTCCTACATAGGATCTATTAGGAAGAAGGGAAAACAAAAGAAGGGGAGGATGTCCTGAAAGAAGAAGGAAGATGGGGTAGAATGAGGTGATCAGATAATTGGTTAAATATTATTCTGGTTGTTTCCTGGAAGATGTTTCTGGATAATGTCACTGGCTGGACTTCTGAGTGACGAAAATCGCTCTTGCTAACATAAGTAAGCTTCGTTCAATGAGCTGATACAGTAAACAGAAGAAAACGGTCAACCCCTAACCCAACAGGAGAGGAGTCTACCGCAGACGGCCTTCGAATTTCACCTGTAACAACGGATCTCGAGGAAAATGCAGCTTCAGCTCTGTGCGTCTGAAGGCGGTGGGCCCGTTCTGCACGTCCTGCACTGGGACTTGCAGCCTCCATGATCTCATGACCCAGGTCCTCCTCCTCTCTTCCCAGGTCCCGCCTGCTCTATCTTTCTCTCTTTCTCCTCACCCTACGCGGGCCCACGTCCATTGGCATGTTTATGTGTATATATAGATAAAAACACATAAATAAAAAGATGGATAAATAGGCATATCTATAATATCGATCTTTATGCATCAATATTTATATAATCTGATTTTTTCAGAAGAGCAATGACTAGTACAATGACTAAGAAGAAACTTCACATTTTAACACATGAAATATAAAACAAAATGGAAAAATATATAAATATTTTAAATGTATTTTCCAAAAATTTGATCATAGCAATTTCCACAATTGTTCTGATTTGTACCTTAAATTTTCCCCGAAGGCCCGTAGGTGGAAGGTTTAGTCTCCACTCTGCAGTGCTGTAGGAAAGCGATGGAACCCAAGAGGTGGGGCCTGGGGGAACGAGTTAGGGCATTTGAAAACAATGATCTAAATAAATCTTTGTTCCTTATAAGCTGATTATTTTCAAGTACTTTTTCATAACACAGGAAAACTTACATAGGTACTAAATAAAACTGAAGAAATATCAAAGAAACATGACTATGTTTTTCTAGACTATGACTATATTTTCATGACTATGTTTTCAGCAAAATAAAAACAGTTAGGTTAAGCAAACAACAAAAATAATATGAATTTATTCACTAATATTAAAAATTAAAATTAGAAAAAAATACACATTTGTAACATTTAAAACCTTAGCTAGATTGTGGAAACAACCTAGATGCCCTTCAACAGATGAATGGAATAAAGACACTGTGGTATACATGCACAATGGAATATTATTCAGCCATAAAAGAGAATATTATGCATTTGCAGTGAAATTAATGGAATTGGAGAATACCATGCTAAGTGAAATAAGCCAATTCCAAAAATAAACCAAAGGCTGAAAGGCTTCCCTGATAAGTGGATGGTGATACATAATGGGGGTGGGGGGATGGGAGTGAGAGGAGAATGGAGGAACTTTAGATTACTTAGAGGGAAATGAGAGGGAGGAGGAGGTGGGGGTATGAAAGATGGTGGAGTGAGACAGACATCATTACCCTATGTACACGTATGATTACACAAATGGTATGAATCTACATCATGCACAACCATAGAAATGAAAAATTGTACCCCATTTGTGTACAATGAATTGAAATGCAGTCTGTAAAAAGAAAAAAAAAAAAAGCCCTAACAATTGAGTTCAAGTTGCTAAGTTGAGAACACAATATTCAAATTTATTAAAAATCTAGATTAAACTAATGTTGTTTTAGAAAACAATTCCAGTAATTCACGTTTGTTGTCATTGAGAATAACTTTAATAAAATTTGGAAGAAAACAAGACAATGACAGCAACCTGTCCCTTGCTTTTCATCAAATAATTCTTGCTATCCTTTAATGTTCAAAATAGTTTTCAAGAAAAGTCTAACAAGCTTTTCATAATTTACTGACATTTATATACTTCCTAAGTATAGAGCAAATTTAACAAAGCCACTCACAAAAATAATATGTAATAAAATACATCGAGACTATAAAATATTTTCAAATATAATGAAGCAAGTTCCAGCTAAATATAACTGACTAATAATTGATGAAATCAAATGAGATTCATTTCAGGAAATAAATAGCAACTCATTGTTAGAATATCTTTCTTATATTAGAAAGTCAATTGGAGAAAAAGAAATGATCTTCTCAACAAGTACCAAATCATCTGTTAAAATACAACATACATTTATGGTAAAAGTGAAGCAAAGAGAAATACTACTTCTTAGTGTTAGTTACAGTATTTATCAAAATGAAAAGGAAAGGCTTATGCCTAAAGCTGAATCATCAGAAACTTACATTTTAAGAGCAACATAGCATTGACCATTGTAAACATTAATATATAACAATATTCTGGAAGTACATCCAATCGATTTGTTCACCATAAAGGAAGAAGTAAAATCATTGTTGTTGGAGTTGCTATTGTTGCATGCCTAAAAGTTTCAGAAAATCATCCTAAAACTTTGAAATAATAATTTTATAGTGGGTGATTACAAAATTAATAGAGACTTGGATTCCACATGCACAATTAGGAACTACTTAGAATACTTATTGGAAGATAATGCTTTGCTATTATAACCCTAAGATAAAAGGAGAAGAAGAGGAAGAAGAAGGGAGAGGAGGAGGAGGGACAAAATAAAAAAAAGAACACTCAAAAATGTATAGTATCCATATTATTGTACTTTTCAATTCAGAGTCCTTTTTCATAAATGTTGTAACACTTAGTAATTTTGGTTTCAAATGAGACAAACACATTCCATATCACTAAAAATGAAACTCTCTGGATGAGCACAAGGCTGTTGTAGATTCTATGTGTGATTGGCAGAGTTTGAATAGATATCATCCTGGAACTAAAGAATTTCTATTGGGCCAAAGAATTAAATGCAGGCAGGATGTTTAGTACAAGTCATGAGGAGGTGGAGTTAGCGCCACAACTAGATGTTGCAGCCCCCTCTCCACTGGAGCAGGTGATTGCCACCACTGCATACCTTCACCAAAGCAAATGCAAGAATATGATTTTCACAGATTTTTGTTTATTTATTAATTTTTCTTTTCAGATGCATCACTCCCACCAAGTTTAAGAGAAGAAGAAACAGTTTAAGGTGTGCCCCACTTTCCATGCAGTTTAGAGAGAATTATTTGGGATATTTGTCTTCTGGTAGAACAATGCTTTCTGGCAGGGCTACACAAAACAGGTCACTTCCAAAGGGTAGAGAGTGGATGTTGGATAATGAAGAGCTAAGATATATGGAGAATCCTGTTGCCTGCCTGGACACTAGGACACTACACTTATCCTTTTACAGTTACATTTCCAAATGTTTCTCTGCCTACATAATACAACCACTGCAACTGTCCACTTTATGCTTTGAATTAGCCTTTGCTGCTCTGCCTCTGTGAATTATTTGTAAACCAACATACTTCTTTCTCTTCCTCTATCCCTGCTCTTTCCCAATATTCCCTCCTCCCTAAGCTCAGGGGAAACAGGATTACCTTTACTCCCCATGCTAGGCAGAGTCATCTGTCCTTGAGCACACACTCATCACAGACATTGGGGGTGGCACCAGAAGATCTCAGAAATGACTCTCTCCCAAAGTAAGTGAATTACAACTCCAGACAGAACATGTGGAATGTAGCCTTTCAATCACCTCTTTAAAAACCCCCTGTTTCTTGGGATGGGGGAAATCACACCCCTGGAACAGGAGTCCCCTGTGCTTCTCCTTTGCTAGTCATGCAATTAAACTTCTTTTACTTTTTTCTCAAAACCGTGTCCTCATTATTGGATTGGCATCATGAACAAGAACCAAGCTTTCAGCAACACGGCCTCTTTTACATTTAGAAAATGAGATCCCCGACTTTCCTTAAGAAACCCAAAGCCCAATCTCTTCATTGCCACACACACTCAACACCAGTACTTCTAATGGACACCCATTCCACTTCAAGTTACGTTAGTTTCCATTATAACATTGTTCAAACTGTGGGATCCACAGTACAACAAAAACCATCATCACCTCTGTCTTCAACATAAAATTTTTGAGGGAGGAAGATTGAAGATGAAGGCAGAATCATATTAAGTAAAATCCTTTATCTACAGTTGGGAAATAGCCTAATTTAGGATCGTATTCTTCCACCTCTCGTGTTTAGTCTGCAACTCTGCTAACAAGCTAAATCTTCTTCATTGGGGCGATTCAAACTTTTGTATTTTGGGTTAAGTTTATAGTAGCAATTTCTCTTTGAGCACCATTGTGTTGCTTAACAATGATCGTTGAACATTTTGGTAGTAGGAGGGTTCTCTATAAATTACCAAGATATATCTATTTGATTATTAGAAATGTTACATTTCGACAAAATAATCATCTCGTTGTTGCCTATTTAGCAATTAGCGTAAGAATCCTTAAGTGAATTGGCGGCATAATCTAGTTTATAATTTCTTATAACCACTAATTTTCTTAGGTCAAAAAGATTCGAAACCTAAAGAACCTAGACTTATGCTGAAAAAATGTTTTCATTCAAAATATTCATTAAGACTGCTGCCTTCTTATTTTTACCCCTTGGTTAATAGGCTTTGGTGTTTTCTCTATTTCCAGTAGTTTTCTCTGGAGCAACTTCCATGCACCCTGAAGGCCTGGCTCTCATTTGATCAGATGCCTCTTCCATGTATTTCCTCCTTTTCTGATTCATCTATCTAAAAGAAACTATTATTTTTTTTCCCTTAATCTGTCCCTGAGACCCAGAAGAGTTTCTGACCTACAGGCAATTTGTTGCAAGAACTGCCATAGAACACAGCCAGGGAATGTACTGGAGTATTGACAGGAGATTGAGTCACCAGACTTATGAACTAGGCAGACTCCAATGATCCTAAAGGGCCAGCATGCAGATAGAACTGATGCAGAACAATGCCCCCCCCCCCCACGACATGCCAATTAACGTGCTCAACACCTAATCCAATGTCATTCCTTTCCAGGAATTTGAACAAAAATTAATGCATGAACATTTAGGGTGGAAGCTAGTAAATATGCCCTGATTACCTGATCATTTATGAAACATGGAGAAAGAACAAAACAAATTAAGGACTGATCACATCTGGACAAATATACAGTGCATCTTCTGAGTGTCATAAAAAACTGAAGAAATGAAAAAAAAATTATTTAGGAAGAAAATAGAATGTAATAAATTTATGTGCATATCATGTTCTCTGTGTCTCCCTCTGAGTGCATAAAATCAAAGGTTTCCTCAATACGGATAGAAATGTGATTACAGAACTTATTTGTTTATTTGATATAAGATATATTCATGAGATAGGAAAAGTAGTTATAAAGATTGAATATTAAAAAATAATAAACATTCAAGAGCACACAGGAATTTTAGAAAGGAAAGTGAATGATGTATCAGCCAGATTGCAACACAGTGAAATTCATTATATATTTAGAGGAATTAAAGTTGTTTGACATAAGAATTCACTAAATGAACAGTATAATATGATAAAAAGTATAGAAATAGGTGCAAATATTTGTGGTGATTTAATAAAATATATAATACTTGATATACTTTGTACATACAATATACTAGCTAATTGTTGGGAAATGAATATTTGATTTTGCACTAAATGTAACTATTAAAACAATACGATAACTTTATTATAAGGAAAAGGGGGGTTTAATTAAGTGACAAAGCAACAAAGATGTTACTAAGAAGGCAGCCATGAGCTCAGAAAACATAAAATTATATATATAATATAGAACAATAAAATTTTCTTATGCAAATTTAAAAAGTCAGATATATTTTAAAAGATTATATTGACATACACAATTTGCTAGTTATCTTTATTAATCCATGTCTTAAAAACTGAAAGGGAAATATGCAAATGGTATGCTGTTACTCTATGTACAAACTGAAACAACATGTATCCCATTTGTTTACAATAAAAATAAATTAAAAAAAAAAACTGAAAGGGAAATATCTAAAAACAAAAGGGAAAAAAAGTAGTCAAAGGTTATGAGTAGTCAAAAGTACAAATATTAAGTCAAAAGTACAATATGAAAATGTGCTAATCCTCATCAGAGGAGAAAAGCAAATTCAAACATCAGTAGAATGTCCTATTTAACCTCAGTGGTTATGAATTTTTTAAAAATAATATTCACAAGATAACTTTCCATTTCTGTATTTAAAGCCTATAAAACTTTTAATTTTAGAAATTTCCTTGCTAATATTTTCTCATTATTTGCACAAATGTGTTAAGTTGTAGGAAAATACTTAAGAATGGTGTTTAATAGACATGAGAGATAGACTATTCACATATATAGTAGTAACTGAAAGGCCACACATTTATTTTGAAGAAAGAATTTGATCTTAAGAATTGTTTTTACTATAGTAGACATAGTGAATGCATTTGAATTATTTGGATATGTATCAAATGTGTATGGTATTTTCATAATAAAAAAAATTTTGCTTTTTGTACCAGGGCTTGAACTCAGGTGCACTCGACCACAGAGTCACATTCCCAGCTGTATTTTGTATTTTATTTAGAGACAGGGTCTGAGTTGCTTAGCACCTTGCTGTTAGTGAGGCTGGCTTTGAACTTAGGATCCTCCTGCCTCAGCCTCCCGAGCTGTTGGGATTAGGGGCGTGCACCACTGCACCCGGCCATAATAAAAATTTTTAGTGAATAGATATATAGGATATGATTATAAATCAGAGTGCTGCAGCCTTGGTTTCACTATATGACAAAAATAGTCATGCTTGGAACGTTAGCTCTTAGCAGTGTTGCTGCGGGAGAAACCATCCTGGCCATTGCTTTCTTCCTGAGAATTAGGAATCAAACTGCAGAGTTAGCTGTACTTGTGTGGGAATTTAGGATTAAAAAACAATGTATTTATAAATTACTCTTAGTACATTAGAATAATAAGGCATCTGGACATGATCTGGTTGGCATCTGGACATGATCCCTGGGGCAACATTTGCAAGGTATACTTGGACTTGTATTAATTTTGATAATTTGTAAGTACATATAAAGTCTATTTTTAATGAATGTCATGGATACAGATAATATATTGAATATCATTATTTCAATTGGATAAATGTATGTTGCTAAATGATTAAAAGCATATTACCTCTTTTCCAATAAATAACTGGAGGAATCCTTAACCTCTACTAAAAATATCCATCAGGACTATTATCTTTAGTGTCTAATATTAGATCAAAGCTTGAGGTTTGGGGAAATGAATTTGTGCATAATAGCCATTCACCACCCTTCTCATTCAGCAAATTCTATCTCAAAGGTACTCTTTGCAATTATTCCAAGTAGAGATGTTTCTTTAAAAAGCAATTATACCAGTCATTAACACCATGGAAGCACAGCTCAAAGCCAACCTCCATGCTTCCAGAGTAGTTAAACTTGGAAGAAACAAAGAGGAGAAAAAAGGAATACCTCAAGGCTGTGGCTGCACTTTGTCAAAATTTCAAGCAGAAATCGAACTGATTTTGAGAATTTAAAGTGTTTAAACAACACACAGCTAATTATAAGAAAAATTAACTAAGATGCACTCAAAACAGAAAATATATTTGCATCAAGAATATTTAAGAGACCACGGGCAGCATAAAAGTGCAGAAGTATCCTATGAAATTTTTCAGATATACTGCCTGAAATCAATATTGGGTCTTCTGTTCTCATGCCATATGATTTGGGTCATATTACTTAATTTCTCGGTGCTTCAGTCTCTTCAGCTATAAAATAATGATTGAAGTTTATTCAGAGTTGTGAAAAATAAATAAGTTGATTCTCACAAAGGCAGGTAAAGTGATCAGTGCATTGTAGTACACAATAAGTGTGCTTTGTCATTGCTGTTATCATTAGCATTGCTAATAATAAAGTCAGTGTCCATTTCTTTCTTTACACGTTCTTATGAGTAAGAAAGCATTAAGTAATGTAAGCAAAAGTTAATAAGCTTGTAGAATTAACTGTGCAACTGGATTGGAAATCTTAGCAATCATATAGAAAAGGATAAATATTACACTATTTTCCATCTTTCGTTAAAAAATTTTGTTTATGGGGAAAAATAACATTTAAGGCAGACTGGGGCAGTGGCTCAGTGGTAGAGCACTGTGCTCCATGTGTGGGGCTGTGGGTTCAATGCTCAGTCCTGGAAAACAAACAAACTGTTTTAGCTGGGTGCACTGATGCATGCCTGTAATCCCAGCAGTTTGGGAGGCTGAGGCGGCAGTTAAGGCCTTGCTAATCACAGATTAGGCTCTTAACATATGCACAAATATATATGTGATGCAAGTTAATTAGGAAGAATTAAATTATTTTAGTACATTTTTCATGTTCTTTCCCTTGAATGCCTAAGCAAGTAATTTTAGAAAACATCTACTGAATATCATGCAAGTTCACCTGCCCACCCATCACAAAAGAACCTGGGCTAGAATCCTTACAAGTAACTCTCATAGTACTTTGCATAATGTGCCCTAACTGCCTGTTTACTTGTGTGCATTTTGCATTCTAGATTAGCAATCTTCTACATGTTAGACTGTGAATTCCAGCACTGAAAGTCCTGTGTGCCTTAACATATCTATTTATGATAAAATAATATACATGCACTACTGTGATAGTGAGCATGATAAAACTTGAAAACAAAGTAAAATAATGAGGAAAATAGGAAATGATTTAAATTATTGACTTTTCCTGATTTATTAACAGTGAAATGATTTGTGATAACAGTGCTTTTGCAATTCTCAGTTCCTCTGAAATCTCAATGCTATAGCTAATGACCCTTTGAAAAACACACACACGATATTCCTCTTCTGCTCAGAATAGATGTTCAATTGACCCTCGTTCAAATATTTAAGAGTTTGTGGAAGGGTCTATCACTGCTATCTGATATGGTCCCTCAGACCCTCTCTCATGATTTCTTTTCTCCTGGACAGTTGTTTTTCTAAAGCTGGGTTGGCTTCCTCACTGTTCCTCAAACAGGCCTTGCACAGGACATCCTGAGCCATTGACCTTGCTGTTTCCTATTCCAGGAAAATAGTCCCTCTTCCCTATTATGGAGGGTTACTTCCACTCACTTCTTTTGTTCAAGGATAATATTCTCAGACTGAATGAAAACAAAACACGTTATTTTTATAAAAATAGTATACATACATTCTCAGCTCATGAAGTCTCCATGTCCCTTGCTCCTGTATAATTTTTCTCTATGGCAATCATCAATATATTTCATTTATTGCAATCCTTCCCCTCTGCATTGTAAGTCCCATGAAAACAGAAATTTCTGCCTGCTTTGATTTTTGCTGTCTAATCAAGCATCCAGTTCCTTGAATAGCAGTTCATGAAAGGCAGAATTAATTCTACGTTTTAACAATCAATTTATTTTAACTGTGCTGCTAACTCTGAATTATTACCCCAAATCTGATAAGACTAACAAAATGACTACTAGTGGTTAAATGTATATAGTTTTTAAATACAAAGCACATTTTAAAGATTTTCACTCTTCAGATTTTATCTTTCCAGTACATACTTTTTTCAAATCGTTCAAAAATAGTATTTCATACATTCATCTTTGCAATAAAATATTGTAAAAACTGCTGTATAAGATGCAGTAGAAACCGGTATACTTTCATCCAATTTTACAGCAATCTTCCCCACTTTGAAATATGTTATGAAACATGTTTCTTTTTAGATCCTCAGCAATGTTCTCCAAACATCTTCTGACAGTATTTGTGACAAATAATACACTTTATTTTTACTTCACATTGTTTCCTGGTTCTATTAGAGCAGCTTCATCATGGCTAGAAGATCAAGTATTATGTTGATAGTTTGGGATATTTAGATTTTACTTTTAAATAAGGGACTCCAAAAGGATCATCAAAACCTTTGCCATTAGGGGAATTTTTAAAGAATAGGGTGTTAAACATAGACATAAGTTGCTTAAAACTAATTTTAGTATTTGATTTATGGTATAAGCTTAATTCTGAAGGGTCTTGCTTATAATAATGACTTAATATGCCATTATTTAGTATTTCAAGCCACATGGAAACTTGATATAAGCTTCTATTTTAATAATATGAATTTTATAAAAATATGTAGTTCAAATTTTTATAACTTTGTACTCTTTAGCTAAAATATTTTTTCATTTCTATCAAATTGTCATATATACCTTGTTACATTGGTATATAAGTTTACAAGAGAAAGAAAAAGTGTGTCAATTTTGCCACTTTCTTCTGTATGCTTCTGCTTCAATTTATATCTTTATCTGTGTTATGTTTGCAAAAATACCTAAGCCATTTTGTAATTGTCATCTTAGTTAAATATAAAGAAAAAGTGTTGTAAATTTAAAATCATGCAGCCAAAGTTAAAACAATGCACTCTTATAATATTCTAAAGAAACAATGTGTTTGTTTATATGCACTTTTAAATGCAATTTTCTTATGATAGCAAGCACATCACATATCAGAATCAATCACTTAAGACAGAGATCCAATAAGAATCAACCTGTATAACAAATTGAGATAGAAAGCTTAATATTATACACTACCAGCACACAGATAGTCTTGAATACTTCTTGGCAGAGAATATTTTCCACTACATGGACCACTGAGCTAGACCGTGGTCTTCTGAGGGAAAATAGCCACTGTCTGATTTCTTGGATTGATATCACATAACAGAATAAATGCCTTGCAATAATGATATACGACTAATAATTATTTGTTGAAGAAAGGCATTTAAGCATTTGTGTACCAGATATTATGCAATGCTACTTCATGAAATTCTAACTACTTGTCCAGTTTGTAAAATTATTTTAAATTATTCTTATTAAAATAGAAAATGAAGTCCAATGAAAACAGTTAACCATAAATCAACCAACAATAAATATTTACCAAATGCCTACTTCCTTTAGATGTTTCTTTTGGGATTTTTTTATGACTATAGGGAATAAATATCATTTATTATTTTTAAAATGTGAATTTTTGTTTTTAGCACTACATAATTAGTTTTTTCAAACTTTCTAACACTGAAGTTCTTGAAAGATATAATCTGCACTGGCAGTTAAAGCCTTTCATTTATTGAACAGTAGGAAAGGGTGACATCGATGGAGTTGCTTGCCAGTGTACTTTACAGCAGATATTAAAAACAGTGTGCGTGGATAGAAAAGAATTCCAACATGGAACATCCCTTATGTCTGCCAAGTTCTTCAAAGGCCACTAATCACTACCTGACAAGGACTCAATGAAAAGTGAAGTCAGACCACCAAACTATTTCGTGTGTTGTATCCTATTGAGCTGCTGCCAAACATTAAACACCAGCTGTCTTCATTGACACAGGCTGGACTGGAAACAGAAAGAACAGCAGTGACTCTATTTCAGGTCCAAAATGTCCTACTCAGTTTGTATTCAAATACATATATTTTTATAAAACAAGATAAAAATATTATAACTTCTATTAATATTCTATTTAAAAATCAATGTATTTAAATAAAATGACACTAGGAAAAAACACAATGGAGAAATAGGTTAATGAGTGAAATTCTCTACCCACCAAATAAGCAATCAAGCACGAGTGTAAAATAAACATCTTCAAAATGCAAAATCCCTGAAATCTTGTGTCCTGTCTTTACCAAGATCATATCATAAGCAGAGTTGCTCACTCCAAACAGGAGTGAGTGACAGCAACTTTGCACCACCAAAGCTGGGGCAATCTTTATTATATTTCAAAAAAATTTCACCCTAAATTTAATTTATATTATTGAAATTCATATGCAACTATATTAGAGCTTATATACTACATATATAAAATATATTCACTTATATTCTATATTTTCAGTTCATTATTAGTTTTACTCAAAAATTAATCAATAAAGTCATATGATATTTTTCCACACTTTTATTGAGGCATTGTAGTTGCTCACAATGGTGGAATTTGTTGATGAATATTCATAAACAGACACAATATTGAAATATAATTTGGGCAATATCACAATATCATTCCAAGGTATCTCACTTTTCCTTCCCCATCCCTTCCCCTGTTCCTTTTCCTTTACCAATCTCTCTCAGATTTTTCATGAGCTCTCCCCCACACCTTTCTTCTCATTTTTCTTTTCTAACTTCTCCATATGAGAAAAAGCATATAACTGTTGACTTTTCAAGTTTGGCTTATTTCACTTAACGTAATGTTCTCAAGTTCTATCCATTTTCCTGCATATTACACAATTTTATTTTTCTTTAAGACTGAATAAAATGCGTATATATATATATGTATATGTGCATTTATATATGTATAAATCTATATGTGTGTGTGTGTGTATATATATATATATATGAACATACACACACACACACAGATACATCATACATTTTCTTCATTCATTCATCTGTTGATAGCACCTAAGCTGGTTCCATAGTTTGTCTACTGTGAATTGTGCTGCTATGAACATGTATCATTGTATTATGATTATTTTAATTCTTTAGCATAAATACCAAGGAGTGGCATAGTTGGTCATACATTTGTTTCACACCTCATTTCTTCAGGAAACTCCATGCTGATTTGCATAGCAGATGTACTAATTTATAATCCCACCAAGAGTGTAAGAGTGTTCTTTTTTCTCCATATCCTCTCCAGCACATATTATTAGCAATATTCTTAATATCTGCTATTCTGACGAGATTGAGATAAAATCTCAGTGTAGTTTTGATTGCATTTTCCTTAATCATTAATGGTGTTGAACACTTTTCAGATATTTGTTGGTCATTTGTATTTCACTTTTTGAGAATCATCTGTTTAGCTAATTTGCTCATTATTAATTGGGTTATTTTTTTTTGATGTTAAGTGTTTTGTGTGTATTATATGTTTTGTGTGTTTTATTTATTTTGGATATATAAAATATTAATCCTCTGTCAGAAGAGTATCTAGCAAAGATTTTTCTCCCATTGTGTACATTTTTTTTCCTATTCTTGTTTCCTTTGCTGTATAGTACTTTTGTAATTTGATACCATATCATTTATTATCTCTAGGCATTATTTCCTAAACTCTAGAGGTTCTACTGAGAAATTTGTTGCCTGTGCCTATATGCTGGACTATTGACTGTATGTTTTGTATGTTTTCTTCTAGGAGTTTCATAGTCTCTGGGCTAAGAACTCTCACATCTTACCAAGAATACAGTCAAATTAATAAAATGTGCAACATATCTGAGCATATATCTTAAGAAATATCATACTTAAATGGGTAATAATTCCAAGAAAATATGCTTAACACTATTGTTAATCAGGACAGTACACTTTAAAGAATAATGAGGTTTCTGTACATATTAATAGAAATTATTAAATTAAAAAATAAAAACTATAATGCCAAGTATTAGCAAATATATGGGGAAAAACAGCTGTTGGAAATAAAAAATATGAAATTCTAGAGAACTTTCAGTTTATCTGTAAGTTCATTATGTACCAACTATATGTCAATATATTTTACTTCAATGTATGTTTTAAAGTAAAAATGAAGTCTGTCCACACATAAATGTTTTTAGCAGTGTTCTTCATAATAGTTTCAGATTGGTTATAAACTATATGCCTTTCTACTGGTAAATTAGTGAACAATAGAACATAACTTTGTGGAGTAAAATAATATACAGATAGAATAATGTATGTCTATATGCATCTCAAAATCACTATGTTCAGTGAAATAAGCTTAAATAAAAGAATACAGTTGGCCTTTAGTATACAATTTTCACATTTATGAATTCAGCCAACTAGTAACTAAAAATACTTGGAAAATAATGGCATCTGTCCTGAACATTTCTCCTTGTCAGTATTCCCCATATGATACATTCTAACAACTATTTTCATAATGTTTACATTATATTGGGAATTTTAGTGATCTAGAAATAACTTAAATAAGAAAGTATGATGTGCTTAGATAATGTGAATATTGTTTAGCATAAGGTCCTATTGACCTCCAGTGGGCTTCTTAAAACCATTTCCCCATGGATACTGTGGGACACCTCTGTATGTTTTTAGCTTACATTTTACTTGAAATTCTTAGAAAGACAAAGTTAATTCATCATAATAGGAGATAGATCTGCATTTTCCTCAATCTAAAAGTGTAGGATGATGACTGACCAAAGAGGGTCACATTAAATGTGGAAATGAAATATATCAGATTGTGACTATCTTAATATCTGGCCAGTTGCACTCCTTGTTAAAACTCATTAACATGAACAACACTGACTTTCATACAATATATCTGGATAAATTTGAACTAGAACTGTGATATGGTCCCCCTTCTGTAAACTACTATAAGAGTTGAGTTATTGGCAAACACAATGGTAATATAAATTACTGCTTTTTATAACATGTATATGTTCCCTCAAAAACTGAAATCAGAATGGGAGAATGGCATTATAAATTTGAATAGAATTGGGGAGACTATTTCATTCTATTATTTAAAATAATTTCTACAATTAAACATCTCGTATTATTTGTTACAATCATTACATTTATTTGGTGGGTTCACTTTTAAAATTGTACATAACTTCTTATATAAAAGAGTGTGTTTGTCATAAAGATGTAGATATTGCTTCTTTGAACATTGCTCCCAATATTGTGCTTTTGAATTATAGTGCATATGCTTACCTAATGTATACTTATGTGTTGGGGGCTGTGCCATGTGGGCTGCGCTGGAATGGCGCCTGGCAGCCAGCCGAAGGTTGCTTTGATCACATTGGTAGTGAGGAGGTTGATTAACATAAGCACACTCAGGTGATTTATCATTGGCTGTATTCAATTAAGTCCGCACACAATGTGCACAGGTGTTCCTGAGTGCTCCTGCTCGTGCCTGCTCGTTTTGACCTTGCCGTGATAGGGCAGCTGGCTCCTGGCCTGATCTCAACTAGCAATGGCCTCGCCCTCCCCTCCTGGAGGGAATATAAGTGGGCAGTAGACAGAAGGCAAGAAGAAGCAGCTAGCAGAGAGAAGAAGCAGCAGCAAGCAGAAGCAGCAGTAAGAAGAAGCAGCTAGGAGAAGCAGCTAGCAGAGAGAAGCAGGCAGCGGTAAAAGGCAGATGGTAGAACGGAGAACTGAGAACACACCTCTAGGTCGTAGGCCTCAGATAGATAGCACCTAGTTCACAGGATGCAGGACGCACCTTCAAGAAGCAGCAGCAGAACTTTAAGAAGAAATAGATCTCTGACAAGCGTAGCAGCCTCTCTTTCTCTAAAACTTTCTCGATAAGCAAAGCCTATCTTTCTCTCAAAGTTTCTCTTCCTCTATAAATAGTGAATATAGGAAAAGTAGTTTATTTCCAGGCCCCTCCGATAAATACCCATGCAATTGTTGCCATGGGTGGTGACACTTATGGAAGGTGATAAGTGAAAATACAGGATGTTTCTTTGCACTATCAGAGGAATAGTTCAGTGAAGCAACCATTTGGTCCAAACTTATTTATTCATTTAATTAGATGTGCATTAATTTAGTCATCAATAAAAAGTTATTGAAAAGATTCAACATGTCGAATTATAGGCAGGTAGCACTAATTTAAAATCAAAACAAGTAGACTGTAGACACTTATTGAGGTGGGTGGCTATGAGACAATATGGGAATTCATTAGTGTACTTCAGAGACCTGGAGATACTGAGTGGATTAGAGAGAGTAAAAAACAGAGAGCCCAGCAGTGATCTAATAAAGTGCAACAGGGCAGGGGATGCTGCTTTGGTGGGGTTGAGGTGAAGAGGGATAGTTACAGAGAGCATCACTGGCATGAGATTAGAAAGAGTGAAGAAATATAGTCTGAAACAGCAATAGGCCTAGGGATTTCATAGTGAACTGGCACTAGAGAAGCTTCTCCAGCCTATACTTATGGTGCTATAACTGGGAGTCATCTTAAAAAAAAAAAACCTTGTTGTCTGAGACTTCTGCTATAAAAAAATCAAATGTCACTTAATTTTTCCATTTTTGGGAGCCCACAGCAATATCACTGCTGTGACTCAGGGAGCAGACTCCTCAAGAGTCAGTTTGGTCTGGGAGGAGGTACTGACATAAAGGCACAGTTCTACTGGTGGGAGACCAGACTGCAGTCCTTGAGAGAAGAGAAGGTGCTTTCCTTCATAATCTGCCAATGAATTGGAAAATCAAGAGGAAATGGAAAAAAAATTTGGACACATCTGACTTACCAAAATTGACTAGATGACATAAAATATTTAGCACAACAAGAACAAGTAATGAGATTAAAGTTTTAATAAAAAAGTTTCCTGTCAAATAAAAGCTCAGGTTTGGATGAATTCACTGCTGAAGTTCACAAGACCTAAAATCTGACACTGATTTTCCTCAAAGTATTCCGTAAAATAGAAAAGGAAGAAACTCTTAAAACCTTGCTCTATGAAACCAGTATTACCCTGCTTCCAAAATAGGTTAGTGATCCAATAAAGAAATCTGTAGACTGATATCCTTAATGAATGAAGATGCAAAAATTCTTAACAAAATGCTTGGCAATCAAATTCATAATTACATTAAAAAGATCATACATTTTGATCAAGCTGGTTCTATTGCAGGGATTCAAGGATGGTTCAATATATGCAAATCAATTAATGTCATTCAGCACATTAAGGATAAAAATCATATGATCATCTTAATAGAAAAAGTCTTTGATAAAATTCAGCACCTCTTCACGATAGAAGTCCTAGCAAAATTAAGTCTAGAAGAGCACATCTCAACACAATGAAGGTATATATGACAAACCCATAGCCAACATCATATTGAATGGGGAAAACTGACCACATTTTCTCTAAGACCAGGTGTAAGACAAGAGGTTCATTCTCACATTTATTTATTTAATGTGATATTAGAAATTTTAGCCTGAGCAAGTAGGCATGAAAAAGAAATAAAGGGCATAAAAATAGAAAATAAGGAAGTCAAAGTACATGTGTTGGCTGATGATATGTTTCTATTTTGAGAAAATTCTAAAGATTCCACCAAAACAGTTTTAGAACTGATGAACAAGTTCAGCCAAGTAACATGATACGAAATAAATTCACAATATTAGCAGCTTTTCTATGTACCAATAATGAAGAGATTAAGAAAGTAATTGGAAACGAAATCTCCTTTGCATTAGACTCAAAAAAATCTAGGAATAAACCGAAGGTAGTGTAAATCCTCTACAATGAACATCTGAAACACTGAAGAAAGAAATTAAAGAATACACTAGATGATTGAAAGATCTCTCATGTTCTTGGAATGAAGAAATTAATATTGTTAAAATGACCATACTACACAAAGCAATTCACAGATTCAGTTCAATGTGAAACAAGATGTCAATGATTTTCTCATAGAACTTGAAAAAAAAAAAAAAAAGCTTAACATATATGTTGAACCAAAAAGATTCTAAATAGCCAAAGTATCCCTGACCAGAAATAGCAATGCTAAAAGCATCACAATACTGGATTTCAAAACATGTTACAGGGTCATAATAGTAGGAACAGCATGGTATTGGCATAAAACAGAGATGTAAGCCAATCTTACAGAACAAAGAAGTCAGAAATAAGTCCAGAGACATGTAGCTAAATGATTCTTAACAGAGGTGCCAAAAACATATATAGGAGAAAAGATAGCCTATTCAACAAATGGTGCTAGGAAAATTGTATCTCCACGTAAAGAAGACTGAAAGTAGATCTCTATCTCTCACCTGTACAAAAATCAACTAAAAAAAAAAAAAAAAAAACATGAAAGACCTTGATATAAGACATGAAAACTTAAAACTGCTAAAAGAAAACGTAAGGAAAAAACCTCAAACTATTGACATGGGAAACAATTTCCTGGGTAAGACTCCAATAGCCCAAGAATCAGAAGCAAGAATTAAGAAATGGATTTACATCAAAATACAAAGCTCCTGATCAGATTAAGAAATAATCAAAACAGTGAAGATATAACCTACATAATGGGAGGAAATCTATGCTAGACACAGATAGACAAGTATCTCATGTTTCTCTCTTATATGGAAAGTAAAGAGAAAAGAAAAGAGGACCTGAAAGTAAAGGTTATGAGGGAAAGGGCAGGGAACCTGAGGGAGAAGTGAAAGAGAAGAGGGCAAAAGAGAGCAGAAGGGAAGGTGGCACTGAGCCATACAGGATGTATCCAAGTATGAGAGCTTTCCAGTGAGTCCCCCAAATCCCTCCAACTTGTGCAATTAATGTGTTAATAACCATCATAGCAAAAAATACTGTTGAATATATGCTAAATGGCAACGGCATACAAGGCTCCAGATATTTCCAAGGAGTTTAAATTCTCAATGAGCTTACATTTCTAGTTTTTGAGGTAGAGGGCAGAAAATGGTGGGGTAAACGAGAACTTTTAATATGATGTGATAAGTGCTATGATAGTAGTGACTGTGGAACTTGATGTCTAAATCAAGTTTGGAAGCTTAAATGTGAGAGGCAAATCATAGCTACAAAGTAGTAATATTAAGAGTACAGTGACCAAGCATCCTGGAGGGAGGGAGCTGCATGCTTGAGGAATTTAAAACAGAGTCAGTGAAGGAATGTTAGCTGGCAAGTGATGAGGCAGGCTAGGGTTGAATTTTTTTTTCATTTTCTTATTCGTTACATGCATTTCCCCTTTTAATTTTTTCCTCAAACAACTAGGTTTAAGTTTCTATTTGATAGGCACATCTTCCAAAGATATGGAGATATGGCAGTAGACAAAGGTGTACCACCTCTGTTCTCAAGGAACTATATTATAGAATGGGAAGATCATGGAAAAGCATTGTTGCTCAAGTGGAATTTTTGTTAAAATAATGTACTGGTTCTGATAGAAAAGGAAGGACGAGGAGGGGGAGGAAGAGGGGAGGAAGGGGAGGGAGAAGGGATGGGGAGGGGAAGAGGGAGAGAAGGAGAAAGAGAAGACAAAAGCTCTGCTTTCTTCCACACTGAAGACTATTTCGGTATTGTAATGAGTCCCAGTAGGCCAATGTCCTGACATATGAAGGGTCTGTAAATGAGCAGAGGACTGTGTTCATATGCCCACACGCTGTTCTCACTGTAGTATCCTTGGGATCCCACTAAATCACCAGGGCTCTGGGGATGCAAAAATTGCCATTTAATTTACATTATGGATACTTATGGTGTTCCTGGATTTCTCATGAAGACTTCTGTGGAGAAAGTTTCTTTTTTCTTTCCAAGGATATTATTGTAAAAGGCATGTTGAATTAAAAAAAAAAAAAAGAAAAGAAAAGAAAAGAAAACAGAAAACAAACATGTTCTATAACTTTTTTTCCTTTTGGGAAAGGAGAAAATTTGAACATGAGAAATCTTTTATTTTCTTTACTAATTTTGTGGGACATAGAAAAACATGATATGGAATCATATCTTCTAAGAAAGAGGAAAAAATCAACCAATCAACCCATGTCATTATATTATGCCCTTGTTATTAAGATTGACTAGAAAATTTTGAGCTTGACATTGTGGCCATCTTACAAATTTTTTCCTTGTTAGGATTACATTAAATTGTAATGGCTAAATTTCTCTGAATAATCCATGCAGATAGAAATGTGCATTTTATGGGCATAAAGAGGCACCTTTTCACATATAATTCATTTGGCAATAAGAAAGAATATACAATCCATATGACTTACTATTTGAGAATAGTTTTCTAGAGGTTGATTAAAAATTTTATCCTGATTGGTTTTCACAAAACTTTCCAGGTGTTATCTTCTTAATAATACCTGTTATAAATAGGAAAGAGAAAATTTAAATCAAAACATCATAATAATTCATACAGAACTTTAAAAATATGGTTCATTTTTAAATGTAGGTTAACTGAGGCTATGGCAAGGGGTTTAATACATTTATATATTTTATTTAGGTTAAAGTACTGTGTTCTTAGGCATTTACTAGAATACTTCAAGTACAAGTATTTAAAAAAACATAATAATAAATATTTTATATTAGAAAGCTACTATGTTGTACTATACCAATATAACACCACTCAAATCTTATACCAAGACTCTTTTATGAGGTTTAAATGTTAGATGGTGAGCTGTATAATTCATTAAAATATTTGTATTTCTATTACAAATATATAATTGTACTAGTACACCTGTGTCATTCTAGTTACTATTTTTACTAACTACCATGAGAGCAAATAAATTTAGAACCTAATTACTTCAAAGTATTTCAGTAGGTTGTTCCAATCCCTCCTATTCTATTTTTCTCTCTTCTCTTTCACATAATTCCTCCAAACAGAATCCTCCACTGACAGTCTATGAAGGACACAATCTAGATAATTAGATGATAGAGAGTCTTAATTTTTTTTTCTTTTTCTGCTCTTTCTCAGTTGAATGACACAATACCATGTATTTTGAGGAGAGAATAAGGGTATTTGCAAATCACAGATTAATACTTGGTTGCATCAAACTGTGATGCAACTGTGATGGCTTCTGAAGATGGTGTTTATTTTAACTTCTGAACTTCACACTGGAATGAGCAGCAGAGCCACTGCTTCTATTGCTTTTGAGTCCATCTCCAAATGTCTTATCCTTTGTCAGATGTGTCGCCACCCGTAGCGATTGTGCCGTGCCCACCAGACCAGACAGCCTGATGTGAGTTTTCATTAGACTTAGTCAACCCAGAATTCACCCTCATTCCTTCTTCTGAAGCCAATTTAAAATGCTCTTCACTCTTTGTATCATTGTACATAGACTTACCAGCCTTTTGGGTCGTGCAATCATCTGAGTCCTTTTGTTAAGAATTTACTTCATTCTAGCATGTTATTGCCTTCCCACCTGACTGGCCACCTACTGCCACCAGTTGTGTGTATTCTCCAGGACCTGAATTGCAGGGCCCGTCTGTATGATCTACCTGTGCTCTGTTACATGTAAATGTTCTGATGTCTCATGGTTATGAACAAATGGTAACTCAGAAAAAGAAAAAAGCAAACAGTAAAATAAGAAAATAATATTTCCAGTTTATGTTTATGGGAACCTATTTTATTTTTCTTATGTCATCAACAAAATTAAACAAAATATATCTCCATGAAACATTGTAAAATATTTGCTTTGCAAGTCTTCTGTTAGATTTCTAATTGCCACATAACTATTTCTGTTTCCGTATCATTCTCTATGCCAATGACCTCAATCTGTGAAAACAAGGAAAAGAGACTTCTTTAAAAAAATTCATATAATAGAAAAAATATATTTTTTATAAAGTAGAAAAATTATCATACTGCATAATGGCTTTAACACTGAATTTTCTTGTGACTGTGGTCAAATATTCTTCCTTTCTCCCATAAATTACTTTAATATGTGAATTCCTGCTTCTTTTACTTTTTATCATTTCCTGAACATACTTGATTTTCTCTCTCTCTCTCTCTCTCTCTCTTTTTTGACCCTTACTATGTTTCTTGTAATTTTCTCTCAAGGTTTAAAAATTTTCTCTTCTATCCATCTTGTATTTCATTGAGGTACCCTCTCTTTCTGGTCATTCTGTGAGATTGGGGTTAAAAGCACTTTGTTCTATTAATTAATAGCATAGAGTTTGAAGTCAGAATAAGCATGATTAAAAGCACTTATAAGTTCTGAATACTTGTGCAATCTAAATTGTTATTCTGCATATAAGTTTCTTCATGTGGACTATAATCTTATGTCATAGTGTTTTTAATAGGGTTATGTAAATGCAAATAAATTTATAAATGTTCAACAATATAATTGCCATACAACAAATGCTCCAAAACTATTGACAATATTATGCATTAATTTTTTTGATTGCTAGTCCTCTGCATCTATTTTTGTAATGGTTTCCAAAATGGGGAAGTTTTGCTTCTCAGGAAATATGTTTCAATGGCTAGAGACATTTTTGGTTGTCATAACTTGAAGTGGAATGCTACTATTATTTAGTTGGTAGAGGTCAAATATGCTTTGAAATATCCTACCATATGCAAGAACATCTCTCATATAAAGAACAATCTAGCCTAAAGTGCAATACCACCAAGACTGAGACACCTTGGTCTAATGCAATATATGAAATTTAATTGATGGGATCAGTAGAAGAACCTTACAGAGAGAGTGGCTTATAAAATCAATAATATTATTTAATGTGCTTTTCTGGAATAAAAATAAAGAAGGTGACACAAAGGAATGATCATTTATAAAGGGAAGTGGGCAAGTGAGTAATTTTAATTTATATATTTATTTGTAGAACATGGAATGAAAGCAAAGCATGTCTTAATAAATGTTGAAATGTGATTCCCTTCTGATCTACTGAACACCTCATCCTTGGGAAAGTTTTCAAAGAGTTCTTTAAATGAGGTCTGAAAAATGATTGTTCTTTGAATAAACTTGATAAAATACTTTTAGCAAAATGAAATATATCTGCTCATGTATGATTACATTATGTTGAGAGTCATTAAGTGTGTTAAACAAGTATCAAGTAAAAATTAGAGTTCCTGAGAATTTTTCTATCAAGGTAAGAAAATTAATGGACCAGTACTATGAACAGAAGACAAGTTAAGAAATTATTTTTAACTCATTGTCAAATGACGAACTGTAATCATTATTGTGCATAATTGGTAAGATGGGATCTGAGTGAGACATTGAAGATGAAAAAGAGCCAGTGTTGTAGTTGGTATGTATTAATATTTATCTGATTTCTAGTCTTCTAAGGCTCATGTTTTAGAAGCTTGTTCACCAGCCCTTTGTGTGGTGCCAGGTGGTGGAAGTTTAAAAGCTGGAGCTACAATAAAGAAAACTAGGTTACTGAAGGTCCCCTTTAAGGGAACACTGAGGTGATGGCCACTTCCATTTACTCTTTATGTTTCACGTCACCATGAGGTAGGCAGCTCCACCATCACATTCCCCTGTGATGATGGACATGCTCTCAGAGGCTTAAAGCAGAAGGCCCACGTAACCATGGACTGGAAACTGTTTTATAGCAAGATTGCAGTAAATCACCAAGTTAATCTAGAAGCAGGAGATGATACATTTGTTCACTAGCTGGTGGTCTGGTGGTCCCTCCAGGGGTTACAACATACCTCTTATACCACAAGTAAAGCATGTAAATACATTAATCATAAGTGGCTGTTGCTGTAATTCAAAACTTAAACAACATCATGAGATCTAAAATCAAAGGCAGAAGGGGAAGAGGGTCAAAACAACCCTAGTTGAGTACAAGATAAAGAATGGTTACTAATGTTTAGACAATCATTCTCTGACAGGGAATATTGCACAAGAAAAATGGGAACTAAAAAGAGAACATTGTATAAGAATTGCCATTTTGTGTTGCCAAACATGCTAAGCAACCGTTGATGGGTACAGAGGCAGGGTGTTCCCGTGGGAGAAGCATTTCTTGCATGACATGGAATCTCAGGGTAAAATGGAGTATGTTTGGTCATTGCCCATATAGCCTGGCCCATAATATGTGAAACCATGGATCAAAAGAAATGTTTCCTCCTTAAAAGTTGGTTATCTCACTTATTTTGTTATAGTAGTGGAATGATAATGAACGCAGAGTTGGTTCCAATAAGTGCAGTTATAGCTGCGACTGTAACAGTGATGTGGCTAATAAACCATTAGAATTGGTTTTTCAGAGGATTTGGAAAGGTGTGGAGAAAGAGGCTGCAGAAATCCTAGAATATTGTAAATGGAGCTTCACAGGCAATTCCGGAGATGGCTCAGAATGGTGACAGAAATAAAGGCTGGGCTGATGAGGTTTCAGATGGAAATAAGGACTTTATTTTATTTGGAATCAGATTAGATGCCAGCCATGTTACATTCTGATAAAGAACTTGTCTAGACATTGTCCATGGCCTGAGACTTTGTGGAAGTCTTAGTTTAACAATTATAAACTAACTAATCTGGCAAGGGAGATTTCAAGGCAGCACAGCATTCAGACTGTACCCTGGGTATCACAGGTTCATTACAGTTTCTATTAGCCAAATTTACAGTAAGAGTAAGGAACAAAAGACAGGTTGGAAGATTGGGGGAACTTGCAATTTAGCCAGAAAAGAAGCGCGTGTAAAGTTCCATCCCTGGAGAGTGTAGTTGCTAAAGAGATTAGCTACATTAAAATAAGCCAAGTGATTTGTAGAGGACAGCAGAAAAGTTCCTTCAAGGCATCTCAGGCATTGGCCAAACTCCATGAATGAAAGGCTCAAAAGTTTAAAAATGTAAACCTGTTTCAAAGATGTTTGAGAAGGGAGTCCCAGAGTGTGCCCGGCATAGAACCACCTAAGGAAATGTTTCCTAGGACTCATTCCCACGTTCAGGTATCCAGGCAGGCAGAAACCACGGCATTCCTGGCTCAGGTGGGCCCCAGAGCAGCTCACAAGATTGGCATCATCCCCATGATGCTGGTTTTGCACACATGCAGAATAAAAGAGTTATGGGGTCATGAAGGCTTACACTGAGAATCTAAAAGAAAGGCTGGGAGGTGAGACAGTGTGTGGTAGGAATAGAATCCCTGCACAAAGCCTCTGAGAGGGCAATGCAAGCAGCTGAGAGGGAAGTCAAAGCTGCCATGGAGACCCCAGGAAGGTAGAGATGCCTGGATTGTGGAATGTCTGCCAAGGGAAGCTGCAGGCCCTGAGTGGATCCAGCCTGAGGAAGTGGCTACGTGGGCTGCAAATGGCAAGGTCACTGGATGAGTCTGTTCAAGGTCTTTGGTTTTCAGGTCATGCCATTGTGTGGCACAGATTCTGCATATTGGGTTCTAGGATTTTGGCTTTCTCTCTATGCAACTCGCCCCCTCTTTTGTCCATTTTGGAATAGGAATGTTTACCCTCTGCCATTGTATCTTGGAGGTATGACACTTTCTTTTTTTACTATTACATAGAGTCACAGCTAAGTTCTGCCTTAAGTCCTTAAAGAAATTTTGGTCTTAGACTTTTGAGTGAAACTCAAAAACTTTTAAACTCTTAAAACTTTGGGAACTCTTGGAGATAGATTTTTTTTATTATGAGAGGGACATGAAATTTTGCCAGCCAGATATGAAATTTGATAGCTTGGATCTGAAATGTCACCCAAACCTCTGTGTACTAAAAGCTTGGTCCCCACCCCAAGGTAATGTTGGAAGGTAGTAGAACTTCTAAAAGTCATCACTGTAGTATGTCCTTTTAGACAGTATGGGAGTGCCAACCCTTATTCTTGCTGGATTCTTCCTTTCTATCTCTCATAAGGTGAGTAGCTCCTCTACCTGCCAAGATAGACTTTGCCATCCAAGACCAAGACAGCAAGGCACGTGACAATGGACTCTGAAGGCTTGAGCCAAAAGGAAACTTTTCTGCGCTTCATTTAATTGTTCTCAGGGCTTTTTGATAGCCACAGATAGGTAATACACACTTGCTGAAGCAAAGTGAAAAGGGAGCTAGAAGAGGAAGAAATGATGATTTCAGTCCTTCAGAAAAGTAACAAAGGTTCTTCTGAAGAGAAGGGGTACAGTGAAGGAAGATGTAGGTATATCTTCCAGGCGAGAGGAATCAATCAAGTTGCAATAAAGCTCACAAAGTTTATGAAAGTGTGAACCTGTATTAAGAAGGCAGCAGAATAAGTGAGAAAGGGAAATATTAGGCATATGAAAAAGTACCAGAGAAGAAAAAGTATAATGGCATCTACTGAGGCACAGACTGGATGGCTCTGCAGAAATGCTCCTTCTACTCTCGGCCTTATAATAACACCTACTCCAGTCCCTCGGTGTTGGAAAAAGACATATCAACTTTTATGACACACAAGTGGCATCCGTAGAATAGGTAGCAACATCCCCAAATCTCTGAACATTTAGAAAGAACCAAAGAATGGAACGTAAATAGACCATACCTTCAAAGGAGTCCTGTTGTTTGTTTTTGTTGTGTTTTCTGTTTGTTTGTTTTTGCTTTTTCCTCTTTTATGGGCTCTAATTGTGATTTTGTTTCAGGTTGAAACAATATTGTTAAGAAAAAAAATGTCAGCAGGCATAGTATCTTATTATATTTGACAGGTTTCTTAATATTTAGAATGATATAACTTAAGAATGAAGCAAAAATAGAATTAAAAAAATCTGGGTCATAAAGTAGGTGAACCTAGAAATACTATGGTCTGCTGCCCACATCTGCTTTAAGGAAAGGCTTTCATTTAAGATTGAGACACTCATCATGCATGTAGCAACAACCCAGGGTTGGGTCCCTTCTCATGCATTGTCTGTGACCACCCAAGATCGCACCTTCCTCATGAACTGCCATTCTTACAATGACTGGATAAAATGCTACTACAAAAGTATTCCCATACCAGCTTCCGAGCTCCCCAGTGGATAGAGAGATGCATTATTTGTAACATTGTTGCTATTCAAATCATTTTTTTAAAAAATTTTAATTAATTTTTATGTGTTCTAATTAGTTGCACATGACAGTAGAATGCTTTTAGGCATCTTGATAGATCATATGTAAATGGGATTAAATTTCTCGTTTTTCTGATCATACGTATTGCAGGATCACACCGGTCATGCAGTCAGATAGGTACATGAGGTAATGATATCTTTTTTATACTACCCCTTCTTCTTCCTTCACTCCCCTCTACCTAATATAAAGTAACTCTCTTCTTCCCTAGCCCCAACACCCTTTATGGTGAATTAGCATCCTCATAACTGAGAAAACATTCAATTTTTGTTTTTTTGGGTTTGGCTTATTTCACTTAACATGATATTCTCCAACTCCATCCATTTACCAGCAAATGCCAGAATTTCATTCTTCTTTAAAATTGAGTAGTATTCCATCATATATATGTATATAATACATATATATATAAATATATATATATATATAATTTTCTTAATCCACTCATCTGCTGAAGGGCACCTAGGTTGGTTCCATAGTTTAACTATTATGAATTGAGTTGCTATAAACTTGGGTATGGCTGTGTCACTGTAGTATGCTGATTTTAAGTCCTTTGAGTATAAACCAAGGAGTGTAGTTTTGATTTACATTTCTGTAATTGCTAGAGATGTTGAAAATCTTTTTTATGTATTTATTGATCTATTGCATATCTCCTGTGAGGGGTCTGTTCAGTTTCTTAGCCCACTTATTGATTGGTTTTTTTTTTTTTTTTTGGAACTAAGTTTTTTAAGTTCCATACATCCTAGAGATTAATGCTTTATCTGAGGTGTATATGGTAAGGATTTTCTCCCAATCTGTAGGCTTTCTCTTCACATTATTGATTGTTTCTTTTGCTGAGAAATTTTCTAGTTCGAGTCCATCCCATTTATTGATTCTTGATTTAACTTCTTACTAACTCAGTCCAGATTTCTTTACTCCCCCACAGGTGTTCATCTTTGGTACACTCACCAATAAAATCCACCTCACAGCTTGTTTGTCAAGAACAAAGCAAAGGATTGTGAATTTTTCTTAAACCTGTAGGGAACATTCCTCAAGCTTACCTGACAGCAGTCACTGACACCATGGTCCAAGTAAGCCAAACAGTCTGGACAGAGAAACTGAGGTAATGGTAAAGACTCACCATGGAATGAAGGTCTTTGCAGCTGCTAAGGCTGAGTTAGAAGCGGAGGGAAGGCTTCCCTTATCAAGCAACCCAGCAAGCTGTGATGTGAGCTCCCCCGCACTGCCTTGCCTCATGCTGTGTGCAGGAGCTTACCATCCCCCCAGTTCTTTGTCTCAGACCTGTTGTCGGGCAGAATTACATAGGCACACTTGGTTTGTTTACGCCACCTTGACATATAGTTCACCAATAGGCTGACTCTGTTATGCTTTAACAAGCGTGTTAACCTGATTGGATAATGTGCCTATATATGTCCTGTGCAACCCTAAATAAAATTAGATCTGTACCTTCAGAGTTCAATCTCTGATGTCTGAGTGCACTGGGGTAGATAGACTTTGTTTGTCCTCACCCTCAGCGGACCCCTGTCTCTGAACATCTACATAAACCCATGAAGAATAAATGAAAGAATGCGTGCAAAAGATTATGAAAAAAATAGTTACATATCTACATTATATAAGATTCAATGCTTACACTTTCCTTCATTTTTCTTTAATTGTTTTTGTCATTTTTTAAAGTATATTATTTTACAGAATAAATGATAATATAAAAGTAACTTTTTGGCATTTTCAACAGAGTATCATAGGAATATATTGCCATTTACCCAGCAATACCATATTCAAATACAAAAGCCAGTCACTAAAAAGAAGACGAATGCAGATATTTTGTTTTCTGAGATGATGACAATGAATCTCTTCAAGCTGCAATTCATCATCAACTATATCTCATAGTTTAAAGTGATCACCAACTATCCTAGATAGTATTATGTTTTCCATGTTTTAAAAACTACTTTGACATCTTTAGCCTTTGAATTTACTAAATAAGGTCATTACATTAAGGTTTCAGCAAAGTTTGGCAATAGATTTGTGATGAGTTTTAAGGAATCATTTATGTTCTTTTATTATTCTTCAAATTTCTCATACTTGTTAGTGTTTTGAATATCTTTTGCATGTAGTTTGGTATGATACTTAGGCTACTTTTAAATTTTAAAGACAAAAAGAGCATGTTGAACTATCTTGGAAATAAAAACAATGTAAACATAACAATGATTGAGTCAGACAATCACTTAGTATCTAGAAGACTCCCCAATACTTATCTTAGAGCAGTACTGTCTTTCAAGTTGACATCTAAATCAAATCCCTAGTGTGCTGTGTACACAATTTGTATTACATTATACAACATAGATGTAGATGTTTTCTTTTCCAGTATTTGTAAAGTCAAGAATATCTTATATAGGGATGCATTATACTCAAAGTTTAGTCAGCAAGGGTAAAACTTATTGAATTATTGACTATTTTAATTATTGTTACTTGGATAAATTGTTTTGTCACTAAATCTAAAATTAAGGAGAAGATTATAATATTTCTGATATAGTGTGATATGAAATTTATGAATTTGTTGATTTAAAGGAAAACATTTGTTTCCTAGAAAAGTCATCTGACTCATTTATGGTTGGAAAATTACTAAATTCCTCTAACATTTTATTTTACTCATAGCTTGATATTTATTAGTGAAAATGTTCCCTTAACTTCACATGCAATTCAAATGATTTTATGTTGTCATATTATTCAGACTACTTATAATTTCAGAGATGTGATTTTATGGCCAAACACTTGTTCTCAAATCATGAAAAACATATTTTAACATAATATTCACCATGAGGTTATTTTGGTTATTGTACAAATACGGTCCATTTGAGTATGATTGTCTCTAATTTCATAGGAGAAAAATAAAACCTACTCAAATCAACTATCAATTGAAATGACCTTTGCACATTCATTTAAAATCATTAGATGCATATAAATATTAATATAAATATAATTTTCATTATACTTTGCATTTTCAGGAACTTTACGCTTTGAATATTTTAAGAGAAAAAAATTATTATGCCACTGCCCTGTTGAAGCACAGAAAAGGAAAAAAAAGAACAATGAAATTCCCATTCTAATGCATAATTATTAGTTGCCATATGTGTATGGGTGATATAGAGTTTACAAACTATTATCATTGAATTACTTTCAATTAAGACATATGAGAAAGACAGTGAAGCACGATACTTTAAGAAAACAAGCATTTTAATGACAGACCAAAAAAATCAGAGAAGAAATAAACAGAGACTAAAATATGCCAGGAGGAACTTTATGAAGATGATAAAATATCATAGTAGCAAATTAAATCCTAAGAATTCTTTGTCACTTATTAAAGTTTATACAAAACTAGAAAAACACTTACTATTTAAATATTTAATTTATTTTCTTTGAAATTATGTAACAGAATTAGAAAATATTTTTAAAAGTCCCCCCAATGAAAATCCAATTGGCAAGTAGAATAATTTCATTTCATGAAGTGAGAATTCAGTGTTAAAAGAGAAATGTGGGGTGGGTAATCCCAGTAGCTCAGGAGACCGAGGCAGAAGGATCACAAGTTCTAAACCAGCCTCAGAAATTTAGCAAGACCTCGTCTCAAAGTAGAACATAAAAAGAGCTAGGGTTGTGGCTCAGTGGTTAAGCACCCTTTGAGTTCATTCCCTAGTGCAAAAATGAATGAATTAATGAATAAATAAATGAATAAATAAAAATAAAATGAAATCTAGGTGGAATTTTGAAAAAAATAACCTCTGAACGTAGAGATAGTACACCTGGAAGTCTGAAGAAATCCAGAAACTGGGGATCCTTCGCTCCATTTCACTCAAACTTCTATTCCTCACCACAAACTATGCAAAGGCTGTTGTAGTGAGAATAAAACAGAAAACTTGTTATTCTACCTTGTTGTTGTTACTTTTAATAATGAACTTTGCTGCCTGGTACAGTGGCACACACCTGTAATTCCAGCAACTCGGGAGGCTGAGGCAAGAGGATCACAAGTTCAAAGTCAGCCTCAGCAAAAGTGAGGCACTAAGCAACTCAGAGAGAGCCTGTCTCTAAATAAAATACAAAATAGTGCTGAGATGTGGCTCAGTGGTCAAGTAACCCTGAGTTCAATAGCCCCTGGATCAAAATAATAATAATGAATGATGCTTATGGGACAAGACAGGCCTGCCCATTGTGTGCATGATTGTGTGCACAGACTCACAGGATCACAAACTTCAGAGGCGTGATTGAACAAAGGACAAACAAAACAGATTACTCTTAGTCAACAAAGCAGTTTGGGAGATTTAGCAAGTGCTCCTGATCTGCATGATCTTTACTCACTCTGCAAAAAACAAAGAACAAAACATAATAACCCCAAGTGTTCACTGCCAATGTGTCCTGTCAGTAGTGGTTTCCCCAAGCAGGAGGAGTAACCACAGTGAAAATACTAATACAGAGAAGGCAGAGTCCATGATCACACATAAAATGACCATGCCCTTGTTTCCTATTCTCCACTAACAGTTAATGAAAATATGTGATAAGATGAATTTATAATGTTCAGCGCAGTAGCTTAGTTTCCAGGTGAATGGCCATACAGTGCCTAGCCAGCAGAAGAGGAGGTGCAATTCATTCTGCTGTCTCACGGCTGTCGTTGATCACGACGTCGTAGCAGTTCATTGACTGTAGTAAAAGCCATTCTAGAACAATATACCTCCATTTGAAGGTGACTATATAGATAAAATCAGATATTCAACTGTTAATTTTAAGGAGAGAAAAGCAAGAAGTACGTGCAAGTCAAGCGAAGGTATACAACTATAATTTTAGTTGGGGAGTTAAAGCAGTGAAGGAATTTGACATATTCACCCAGACAAGAAGGTAAAAGTATACATGGCTCTGAAAAATAAGACATAAAAGAAGAAAAAGAAGAATATTTGTGATTGAAAATATTTTAGGGCTAAAGACAAATTGAAAGAGTTACAAAAGAAGTCCAAATCAACAATAAATAAAAGAGAAAAAATGAGCTCCTCTGTATCTTGAATGATCAATGTCATCGCCCTGAACAAAAGACAAAACAAACAACAACCGATAAAAATAATATTTTGGTTATACCAAACAGGCAAAAGGCAAAGCAAAACAAAAAAACCCACAAACCTGTCAACCAATACAGAACTTAAATTAATGAATTGCTTTTATACAGTTGTCAGTTGTGTGTGGATCAACAATTCAGAAGCAATTTCAAATTCTAGACTGAGCACGTGAGTATATATACTGTGACTAGCTGGGCCGATTTCTTAGTAATACAGAAAATATTTTCAAGTACTGAAAAGAAGAAAGTTAGAGTGAATTCTTGCTGTTGGATTCCAGAGCAAAACAAACATTATTTTCAGTACACAGATAGAGGTGCAGGAAGAGGTAGAGCTAAAAAATCAGCTATGTGTTTGTCATATACATTTATATAATCAGTATAAAACATGTTTACAGAAGCTATGTGTAGTATGTGTATAAACAGATGGAAATCAGCTTTATGAGATTGAAAACCTAGAATGGAAGAATGAGATTCTAGAATCAATGAACAGAGTTAGTATACTAAGATTGTTTTTCTATACATCAGTGATGAATCCACTGAAAGAAATCAGGAAAACTACTGCATTCACAAAAGCCTCAAAAAGTAAAATAAAATACTTGTGAATCAATCTAACAAAAGAGGTGAAAACCTCTTTGATGAAAACTACAGAACGCTAAGGAAAGAAATTAAAGAGGACCTTAGAAGATATAAAGATCTCCCATGTTGTCGGATAGGCAGAATTCATATTGTCAAAATGGCTATACTACCAAAAGTATTATACAGATGTAGTGCAATTCCCATTAAAATCCCAATGACATTCATTCCTCATAGAACTAGAAAAAGCAATTATGAAATTTCTTTGGACAAATAAAAAAGACCCAGAATGGCCAAAGAAATCTTTAGCAAGAAGAGTGAATCAGGAGGCATCACAGTACCAGACCTTAAATTATACTACAGAGCAAGAGTCATAAAAACGGCATGGTACCGGCACCAAAACAGACATATTTTTCTAAACAGGATTTCATTCTCAAAAGTATGCTCTGTAGCACCTTTAATTTTTACCAATTTCCCTTTTTATAGTCACCATTTCTTCTGAGCTAGTACCTTATACAGCAGTAAAATATTGGGGTAATTTGAGACATCTCCAAATTAATATTTTACAAGTTATCTTGTTTTCCCTCTTGTATCTTCTCCTTTTTTTTTTTTTTTCAGTAAAACAACTTTTTTCCTATTTATTCTTACTAATTGTCATTTGGACATCAATCCATCAATGCATTTGTGGTATATTTTTAATTATACCAGATTTTCCCTATTGAAACTGATATTACCTAAAGATAGCCAACCTTCTCCTACCTAAACTACAATAGTTTATCAGAATACCCCTCTTTCACTCTTGCCTATTCCCATCTCATTTTGTACAAGGCAGTTGTATATGACAGGTAAGAACAAAGTTCACTTTATTACTCCAACACGTTAAATCTTCCATTATTTCCCATTGTTCATAGATTGAAATACAGAATCTGTGATTGACAGTACAGTATGTTTGTTAGGAAAACAGACTAGATAGCTAGATTATCAACTTTGAAACTTACACCACCACTTCCCTGCTAAGTTTCCTAGAACATTTCACTCAGCTCATCAATTCCTAAATTTTCTCATTTGTTAAGTGGGCCCTTATGTCTTAGGGGTATTTGAAGATTAAAGAATTAACCTTTGTGAGGCATTTAGATCCATGTCTGGCAAGTTGTATTCATGGTTGTTATTAAAATGGACTGCACATCATAAATATTCAATCTATTTTTTCAGAATGAACAAACCATCTCCAAATTCAAAGTGTATCCGTCTCTCCTCTAAATTTTCTTCAATTACTTTAGTTTCTTTCAAATACTTGGTTCAAGAAAAATTTTTTCAACTTAAGTTCTCTCATAACATCCTCTCCTCCTGATAGGCTTCCTCCACTATCTAATGCCTACTTTCTATTTATTCTTTAATTCTGTAAACACTATTATCTCAGGCTGGTGATTTTTGACTACTCAACCCAAATTTTAATTTCTTATCTGTAGCCATTTTTGTTTGAATAGTTTTTTTTTTATTTCAGAAGAGCTGTCATAATATGTGACAATATTTTCATATTTTACACAAAAATTGCTTTTATGATACCTATCTTCTCCAAAGCTATCTCCCATTTGGACTGAAAACTTAAGGAGGATAGCAATATAGCACTTCTTTCCACAAGACCTGCTCATGAATCTCAGCACATAAAAAAATATTGATTATATTTTTGCAGCATGAAGAGAACACTAATTCAATGATAAAGAGAAACTCTGAAGAGGAATTACCCAAATGATCACACCAAAATGTAGCAGAATTTTATATCAGATACTAAACAAAACACAAGAATATTTAAAAGTTATAAAAATGAGGAAGCAAAGAGAAATATGTTTCAGGCATATAAAAGAAAGTTTTAGAGTCCATAGATCTGAGACCACATGCTTAGATCAAAGGAACTCACCACATAATTGGGAGAATTGATAAAAATGTTTCAACAGATAACCTAACTTGATGAATTTATTTAAAATTAAGATTCAGTTCTCTAACAGAAAGATCAAATTGTATGCACATAGACAATGATAGAAATTAGTTACAAGAGTAACAATAATGTGGCACAAAAGCTTTTGTTTGCTTTAGAAGGTTCTAGAAACGATTATCATTGAAAAATTAAAGCAGAAAATAAGTTTTTGTCTTTAGACTAAAAAGAAAAATTCCCCAAATTATGATTATAGTGAAATACAATTAAGTGATGGAAGCAGAAAAATGATTTTTTAAGAGAAGCAATTTTATACTTGAGTCAAAATAAATATAAAAGTTATATAGAAATACTTCATTTAAATGGAAATAATGAGAACATTTGTAGTCAGCACCAGTGAGTGTTAAATAAAACTCTTCTCTTGGGAAAATAGCTAAAGAGGAAATTTATATGATCGTTTCAATTATGTGAGTGCATTCATGTGTACATGTGTGTGTGTAATTGTGCTGCAAATATTGAAGGATATATATTAAAGCTTTATAGCACTTAGGACTAGGAATTGAAATAATAGGTGATTTGTACTTTCCTGTTATGTTTCAGTCATCATATGAATCTTTTTAGATGAGCATATTTTTCTTTGGTAATCTTAAAAGCAATCAGCTATTTTCATATTTTAAATAAATAATAAAACAGGGAGAATCATGCAAATATTGTGAAGGCATTTCCCAAATGTCAATTGCTTTATCTAGATAACCTTAAATCAGCTGTCATCAAACACAAAGACAGGAATTTAAATTTTCTTTGTTTTTCCCATTGAACCTGATGATGAATACTGTATACTTATATGAAGTGAAGCAAAGAATAGTAGAAAAAAATAATGTTTCAAAGGTATTAACAGAATATAAAAGTTTAATGTTGACAATTTTTATGTTCAAAATACCCATACAGAGTAGAATTATTAAGTTTTATATTTATTATTCTCATTGGTTGTTTTAGTTAAAAATAACAGAAAATCCTGAAACCACTAAGAAAACGTATTTACTATTTGGAGACTATTAGTCTTACAATGATCATTAGATTTTATGGTTTTTAGAAAAACTTTAAAGAATTTTATATCAAAAGGCTTTTTAAACAGCTACTTTATCAGAGCTTTGAAATATAGAATTGTCTAATAAGACATAGAAACTTTCGACTGTTCATGCATGGAATTCTGAGACTTTTGCTCTTAATATACTTCTGTGTGTGTGTGTGTGTGTGTGTGTGTGTGTGTGTGTGTGAATAAGCTCTTCAACATACTTTAGGGAACTGTGTTTTCTCAGGGGTTTTTCTTGTTTGTTTGTTTTATGTGTTGTGTTCGGTCCTGTTCTGCTTTGCTTTTTCCAGAAAACAATACAGATCCCCACCATCCTCCTTGGAAGCAAGTGCATAGTAGCCAGTCCAGAATCAGTTCAGTGTTAAAGTATGCTGCTCTGAAACAGACCCAGATCAAATGTGTACAATTAGAATGGAATTGATAGTTTTCTTTTTCCAAAACTAAGGTTAAAAAGCATTAAGGATTTAAGTTATCCTTTCTATTCAATAGTATTTAAAATTAGTGAACATGTCCTCCAAATGTAAATGCTACGAAATCAGGTCATTAACAATTCAGCAGACTTCTGTTATTTCTATTTAAAATCTTCCACTTCTCCCTGTTGGTGAGTCATCATCTGATGCAGCCTTCTACTACATAAATAACCTTTTCCGTTGTCATTTTTTGAAACATTTGAGATATTTTGACTTTACTTATTTTGTGAAAAAATTAGGCATCTCTCCAGGTAATCAAAAATGTACAAGTAGACTGTAAATTCATATACAGAAAAAATAAGAATTAACAGTTTTCACCTATTTCTATAATCTTCTTCTCTTTCAAAGATCTGGATTTTCCCAAAGCTGTGACAAAATTTAGGGGAAAAGTATATCTGTTGAACATTTCTTCATCCATGTGTTGTTCTCTTTCATTTATCTAGTCTCCTTAGGTATAATTCCATTGGTGAGATTTATCCCCTGCCATTTGCCTCAAAGTTTTGGTCACTTTATACCAAAAAAGAATTTGTAGCTACATCCTGACAGAAAGAAACCCAAGCCTATGGTGCAAAGCAGAGCTACCTACCATCCTCAGGATCGTCGAAGCAACTCACAAAATGGTAGATCTTGCACTGTCAAGCTCTCCTAATAATTTCAATGACCAAATCAACCCAGGTAACATCAGTCAAGCTGAGAAAGTCCTGGGGTGTTCTGTCTGACTCCTCAAGTACTTCCTTCCTACATCAGGCACATATTCTCCAAGCTGGAGCAATGGTGATAGATTTTAAGTCATATTTGTGAGTCCCCTCAGGTGACAGAGATCACTGAGATTATCAGACATCTCCATTTTATAATAAGAGGTTACAGCACACACGCCACATGCAGATTACAGTGTTTTCTGTAAGTGCTTAAACCAGAGACATCCTGTTCTGAGATGTCAGAGATAAATCGCTCTGGTGAGCAAAAATGGTGAGTCTATGTGCTGGACAATCTGCTCATCCTTCTTTTCCCTGGGTGTAAGGAATTCCCGGCTTCCCCCACCACCTGTCAATCTGCGTTAGCCCCGCCTCTCTGGTTACAGGAATTCCCGGCCTCCCTACCACCTGTCAATCTGCGTTCTCCCGCCTCTCACATTACAGGAATTTCCGGCTTATGTTGCTGTAATCTTCCTGCCTCCCACATTATGTCCTAATATGTCATTGGTCCATCAGTCAGTCTATAAGAATTCTCCTCTGCGATTGGTTCCTCTCAGCTCCCGAAATTCCTATGTCTGAGAGAACCATAACTGTGCCCTTTATCGCCTAACACTGGGGACGTGTCCTGAACAATGAGTGTGGAAGGTGACCCCAGCATCCCAGCTGTTTAACCACTGGTAAGGAGGTAGGTCTAATTGAGGGTGAAGTATTTGCAGTACATTTATTCTATATAGTATTCTCCAAAAGTTTTTCTCAAATAAAGAGTCCACCTGACTCTTTAAGTCAAGTAATATTTTCCTCACTATTTCTTACAATTCTGTACAATTAAAAATACTCATTTTCATCTCAAATAAAATTCCTTGACTTTGATCATTTAGATCTGTTCGTTGCTTTTCAGTAGGATCATCGTTCTCCAGTCACTTAGGTTTTAAATTATAGGATTATGAAATTTACTGTATGTATGTACTAAAGTGAAACAAACTTCTGAGTTTAACTGGAAAGTGTTTTCAAAGATTTTCACAATTTAAGACAGTCTGACAAATTAATTTATACCTTTGTTCTACTCAGTGTCTTGAGGACATTAGTCACTTGCAATGCCATTCAACTGCTACATATTACTATTATTGTCATGCTCCTACAGTGATTGATCACTGTTAGATTGTATATTGACTTTGATTCTTCTATCCCATATGTAGATTGATGTATTTTATTTCGTAGGAAGTCCACATATTTAGTACACAATGTGAAGAAATCAATGTCTTTTAAGCTTCTTTTAAACCCATAGCTGATTTGATATTTCAGCTTCTCCCAGTGAAGATCTGCAATTTTCCAATTTTGATTAGATATTATTATTTTTCACAATATATAATTTATGTCTAAATGTTAATAGAGTGAAAAACGTTAACATTCATATCTTTAAAAGACTCCAATGTATGCACTTTGCATACTCCAGGAAAAAGGGAGTTTTGAAAAGATAAAAAAGAAAACATTCTGGATATTGCAACTGAAAAAAATCAAATATAGAAACAAACAAATAAATAATGACACATTGAATCTTTATTTTTCCAGTGAACGTCAATTTTTTAGTGTAATATGCTGCCTGTCTGAAATGAAAATGAAGGAAATATCGAAATCACACATTCAAAAATTTAAACTTTTTTTTCCACATTTGTTAATCAACAAGTGTATGGAATATCTGTGAATGCTGAAAATCAAATTTATTACAATTTGATTTGGTTCACTTGTCCTATGTTGTCATCCATAATATGGTTACTGGTTAACATCTGATTTCATCATTCCCTAAAAATAGAGTAATTCTTATTACCGCCACAAAAATGTGCAAGATGATGTTTGAAAATACATTTTTCAGTACTTTAAACCATCATGTATCATGTTATTCTTAAAATGTTTGACTAAACAAAGATGACAACACATTTTATTTTTAACCAGTCCATAAATCAAAAGGGAAACTCGTTTTAAGCAGTAAAACAATCAAGTCTAATTATGTGTGAATGTGTTAAAATACTCTTGTAATTGAATGCCAAGTGGATGTGGGTGAATTTTCTTTAGGTTTTTATTGACAAAAAAGTGAAATCCACATTGTGGAAGAAATTGTGTTAAAAATTTTGCACACTAAATTAAATTATTAGGGTCTTTGTTAAACTGAGAGTGACTCAGATTATGTGACCAAATTATTGTTAAATGTTAAGAGTTAGGCTTTGTATGGAAGACAAAATCAGCACAAAAGATTTTCAAAACTTGACTTTTTGGAATTTAAAACAGCATAAAGAATCAATGATTCCAATGAGATGCCATAGTTTTATCTGTCTTGATTGCTGTAATTTCACATTTAGTATTTAATTTGCAACTTAAGCCATGTGCTGTTCAACTTGATTTTGATTATAAGCAATCAATAAAGAAGTAAAATACGATTTGACATATATATAAATTAAGATATCTATCAGTGAATATTCTCAAGAACAGCAGGGTGAAAACAGGCAGGGTTTCAACAGGAGAGTTCTATGGTTTACCGTGGACCTTAATAACTTCGACTGATTGAATCAGGCCTACTCTGATTCTAAAGGGTCATTTGCTTTGCCTAAAGTCACCTGAGGGTAAATGTTGATCACAGCTACAAAGTACAGCAATAGCCAGACTGGTGTTTGATGGCTGGATGGGTTGCCAGCGCCCAGCCATGCAGATGAACAAAACTCGTCAGCACCAGGTTTTGTGCAGTTGGTTTTCTTGGAGATAATGGCTACGCCTCCTTCACCCTTATACTCACTCACTGAATTGACCAAGAAACATTTTCTGAACATCCACTATGTCTCCTCAATCACACAATGGGAGGGGGATGAGGAAGTTTTGAGAAGCACTGAAATGGCAGTAGACATTGTTCCAATATTTATATTCTATTCTTAATTTATGTGTTGAGATGGAGAATATGACACCTTCTATTATAAGGATCACACATTCAGTGAAAGTGAAAGAAAATAATGTAGGCCAAAACAGAAGAGATTTAAACAAAAAGGTGAATAAAAACTTCAATTAAGATTCACCTTATCTGTAACTGTCTCTCTCAGCAGATGCTTCCTTCCTATGGTGTGTATGCAAATCGCCATGCAAGAGGAGGTGCTGAACCCACTAGCTTCGTGGGCCATCAGTAAACACGACTTCAACATCAATGAAGAAGTGCTATGTTGTGCTTAGTCTCTCTAGGTACTTTTAAAACTATGTACTGTGTACTTCTCAGGTTTTCACATAATTTCTCTATAACATTCAGACTTTATTTTAGGACACTTTTCGGTTCAAAGCAATATTCAGCAGAAGGTATAGAGATTTCACATGTATAACCTCCTTGATGGCAGTTTTTGAAAGTCAAGTTTTGCATTTAATGTAGTAAATTCAGATCTTCAGAAACAAGGAAATAAAAGTAGCAGGGGTTGTGTGTTTGTTTGAATTTGTTAGAGTTGTCCTAATAGACCCCAACCTTTGGCAGATCGCTAGAATATCATTGCTGTGTTTACCTTAGATATAAAAGGATAAAGAGTCATACTTTGGCCTGAAAACAAAGCTTTCAAAATGACAGAAAGAACAAAATGCACATGTTATGCCTCTCCCCACTAGGAACTTCCTGAGAAAAATGTCCTATTTAAAATTACTCTATTTAAGGATGCCTAAACACTTGCCTCTTTTTTTGCATGCTTGAGGTCTGAAGAAATCCTTAGGAGAGAAAGATTATAAGGAAGAAGATGTTAAGAA
The DNA here is from genome assembly GCF_902686455.1 of Sciurus vulgaris. NCBI lineage: Eukaryota > Metazoa > Chordata > Mammalia > Rodentia > Sciuridae > Sciurus > Sciurus vulgaris. Next base: position 11,581,970 of record NC_136469.1, read on the forward strand.
GTAATTAATTGACATTTTTAATTCAGAAGTTATATGCAGTAGTTCTCCATGTTAGACATAATAATGACCTATGAACTTGGGAAAGAACACTCAACTCCTTAATTTCAAATGTATGCAACTAGATACAGCTGAGCCACACGAATTTCTTCTTGATCAGCATCTGATCTTCCATACATGGCCTTGTTTCTTTTGAGGTCTCAAAATTGTACATCTATATAATATTAATTTATATCTCTGTTCTATTATACTCTCCCTGAAAATTGGCTGAGTTTGTGCAGGAAAAATGAGAGCGTTAATTGAGGCCAGAAGGAGGTTCACATTTATGGTCTGTCACTGCCCTAGGTAGAGGTGCTAATTGGTAGCAGTGAATGAAACCAGAGAGAAAGTTGGAATAAGAACAAATTCTCTAATTATGAAATGGAGTAGTCTAGAGAGAGAACAAAATGTAGAAAAGGACAAATAATAGCACAATGACCATTGCTACTTTGAAATAATCTAAGTGTCAAATTTGATAATAGCTTTAATTCTTTAATTTGTGTGTCATCTAATAAATCACAAGAAAGGCCAGGTTAAAGTAAAATAATTGGGGGAAAAATTACTATGTCAAGTTATCCCTATAACAGTCATCTTTCTGTGATTTCATAAGAAAGTAAGCATCTTAAATATATCACTAACAATAAAATCTTCAAAGAATCCATTTATTTTAATAGTTCCACAGCAAAGTAGAATTGCTTCAGTATGATTTAATACTTTGGTTTATAAAGGCAATCAAATTATTTTCCCTTTTAAACAAATTTCTAGTTTTATAGTTATAAGTACAATTAAATCTATGCAGTACCTATTTTATAAGATTCTATAAGACATCTTTTACAGAGTGGTGGAATTATGAAATTAGAAAACATAATTTGATAGTAAAGAACTCCAGTGTTTCTGATCTATTAACAACAATGCCAAAATAACCATTTATTATAAGATAATATTATATTGACAAATGACTACATATATCAAGAAAATATTGATTATCTATTTTTATGGTTATTTGGAATTTTATTGAATTAAATGTAGAAAGCATTTAGGTTTATATAGATCTTTACAGTCCTAGAAAGTAAAGTTCTTTGTCATTTGCAATAAAATAGATATTTGTTCAATTTTATAATTTCTATTATTGATATTTAACAACATGACTTTTGAGTTGTTGTCTCATTAATCAAAATTTATTGAAGAAATATTATTTTGGGAACTTTGATGATCCTTGTTTATATAGTAATGATAATGCAGAAAGCAAATCTTTGTCATGAGATTATAGTCTAAGATGGAGTACTAACTTAAATGAGATGCAGCTCAGTGGGAGAAACCTTACCTATCATGTGGAAAATCCTGGATTTGATCCTTAGACCTTAACACAAAAGTCACATAATGTATTTATAATTATAAATCATTAGTGTTAAGAGGGAAAAGTGTAGAATTCTATGGCTGAGTACAACAGGGACCTAGCTTAGTGTGAGAAAATCAGCGCAGGTGCCCACTGAAAAAGCAATAATTAAACTAAAACTAAAGAGTCAATCAGGTTTTAGATTCAGTGAAGGAATTACAGACAGAGGATACAGCTTGTGCAAAGTGTATGAAGAATTAAAGCATTTGGTGCAGATAAGAAATTTAAGCAGATTTGTTCTGCATGAGTATAGATAGGAACAAGTGTGAGACTAGAGGAAGACATAAGCCTTCTTAAGGTGGAATGTTAAAGAGTTTGCTTTAATTTAATTTAAATTAAATTAATTTAATTAATCTCAAGCACAATTGAAGACACTGGAAAGATAGGTGAGAGAATGAAAAGGTTTTTTTTTTTTAATTTTTCAAATGAACATAGTTCATATGATGAGAAAATGTTATAGAACTAAACCCTAATGTTATAGGTGAGCAGACCATAGCTGGGATCTGATGCCAGATGGGCAGTGGTCATCAATGGCGGGAAGTGCTCAGCATGGCTTGGCATCAGTTTTAAAGTGAAAGAAAGAGAAAGCATAATGTTAGGAAGTATTTGCCAGTGCAGAGATTGGTTGGGCAGAGGAGAACTTTAGGAGGAAAAATTTTTTTGGCTAGGTTAAATTTATCACTCTCAGTGAACATTTGCCTATATGAGTGTGGCTTTTCAGAACATGTTTAGGATGGATTTAAAAAAAAAAAACAACTTTACAATAATTTTCCATGGTTAAAATTTGTTATCATATTTTCATGAGAATGAAAATAAACCATCTGGATAATGGAGGCCAAGAAGAGAAGATGAGTGAAGAACAAGACTGAGGAACTGAAATGTCTGAAGGGAAGCTCAGTGTGCACAGAAGTCTGAGAAGTTCCAAGGAGGCAGCACTAAACATCAGTCTTCAAATCAGAGTCCGAGGGACAAGAGCTGCATGAAATAACCCTGGAAGGACTCTGGTAAAACTTCCAACCTCAGCACCTGTAACTGTCTATTGACACAAGAATCGAGATGAGTTTTATAGAATCCTGGGAACATCACTTAGATTTCAGCAGTTTAAAAAGTTAGTATCAGTATCAGTGGAAGAGGTGGAAACATTATTAGTACCATGGTATCTAAAGGGAGGAACAGGAATATTATGAGTAATTCTGTTTCTAGCATTTTGGTAACTAAAATGGACTAATTCTTCAAGGACAAATGTTGACCCAATCATAGGAGGATTACTTAATCAGATTATATGTATTAAATATATTGAGTGAATAATTAATTTTCCAAAAAGAAAGCACAAGTCCTACATCAATTCATCAGTGATTACCACTAAAGATTTAAGGAAGAAATGATAGCAGTTCCTTCAAGTGATTACAAAAAGCAGAGGCAAAAAGAACATTTCCCAACATATCCTATGAGGTCATGTTTCCCTAATACTAAAAACAGTTAAAGGCATTGCAAGAAAGAAAAAAATGACTAACAAAGAAGGAAAATCCTCAACAAAATATTAATAAATCAAATCCTATTCTGCATAAAAGTAATCATATGCCATAGTCAAGTGGGAATTTTCTGAGTAACACTAGAAACATCCTTTGCAAGGCAATCAATGTAATAATCCATGATTTTAATAGACTAAACAAGAAAAATCACATGATAGTACCTATTGTCAGAGAGGATATTTGAAAAAATCCAACTACCATTCGTGAAAAAAGTTCTTACAAACTAGGAAAGGAGGGGAATGGCCTAGTACAATGACTCACACGCCAGCAACTCAGGAGACCAAGGAAGGAAGATCACAAGTTTGAGGCCAGCCTCAGCACTTTAGTGAGGCCCTGTCTCAAAATGAACCCAAAAAGGACTGGGGTTGTAACTCAGGGGTAAAGCATCCCTGGGCTCAATGTCCAGTAGCAACATAAAAAAATTACAACTCCCCAAAAAGAGAAAGAAAAAAAGAAAAAAAAAAAAAAATGAAGGGAAATGTTCTCACTTTGATAGAAAACATCTTAAGAAAAATTAGAAGTTGCATTACACTTAATGATTTTCAGAAACTGGTGTTTTACCCTCCAAGATCAGGAATAAGAAAAAAATGACTGATTATGTGTAAAATATTGTGGCACAAATCTTAGCTTATGCTGCAAACCACAAAAGTAAACAAAATGCAAATAGATCAGAAAGGAATTAATAAAAGTCTCTTCAGAAATGATGTAATTTTCTATGTAGAAGATCCCCAAAACCAGTGAAAATCCCTCAGAATTAATTAGAGCATATATCAAAGCCACTGAATAGAAGATTATTATACAAAAGTTAATTACTTTGTTATATACTAGCAAAAGTATTGGAGTTTTAAATTTAAAATAGCATCCCAAAATATTTTATATATTATTATGAAAAATATGCATAAGACATAAATGTAGAAAATGACAGATTAGTGATAAAAATTAAATGCATATGTAAATGGAGAATTGCCTATATTTATGAATTTAAATATTAAAAATTAGTGAGCTAGTAACTCTCCCAAACTGATTTATGGATTCCATTCAATTCCAATGAAAATTCCATCAATTGACTAAAATTTGACTTGAAAAGTCAAGAGCCTAAAATAGTCAACATTAATCATAAATAGAGACAAACGTCCTCATATTGATGAAAGTTCAGCCAAGTCAGGTGATTCATGCTCTCCACCTTCAGGACACTGGGGGCTCTGGTAGGGACGGTGCATTTATTGGTGAGAGACTGATGGGTGAACCAGGGTAGAAAACTCTGGAACAGGTGCCAGGGCCCTGCACACACATGCAACTCATCTTTGATGATAATAATAATAATAATAATAATAATAATAATAATAATAATAAGCAGAGGGTAGAAAGACAGTCATTTCAACAAACAGTGCTGGACCAATAGAAAGTATATTTGAAACCAAACAAAAAGACTGAGCACAGAAATTTACAAATTAAGTCATAAACTTAAAAGTAAAATGTAAAACAAAATTTCTCTAATATAGGAGAAAGTCAACATGTGTTTGATTTTGGTGATGGATATTATTGTGGTAAAGGATCTATTTTTTTTTTCTTGAAGATAACCTTTAGATGCCTTAAAGAAAGAACACCACACACAGATGAGACCCTATGTTCTCCAATTATTCTTTTTCTTTATCTCATAGAGCTTTATAAATGAATTGAAACACAAAAATTAGTTGAATGTTTTGCTCTGTGAAGAACAGGTTTTTCTGTGTAAGCCAAAGTAATTTCCTTTTTATTGCGTCACATTATAGGGGTGTGTTGCTAAATGCTTAAGCCATGAGAAGTAGAAGTGTCTTCTCCTTTGAAAAAACAATAATAGAACCAAAGAAAAGAACCTCAGTAGACGTTTTTCTGCCAATTAGCCTGTGAACTTCTGATGCCTGATAACTCTGGACTGCATACATGAAATATATTCTCAGAAAATTTCTCTGTGTCTGAAAAGGACTTAATTGTTGAGACAGTTCACCCCAACACTTGTTTGCAAATGCTGTACCACATATTCATTGTAGTTTTAAATGTTATTTTCTATAAATTTCTGGTGATTTCTGAACTGGGAGAACTATATTGGCAAGACAACACTTCCCAGTTTACATTATTGGTATCTATGCGAAATGCATAAGAATAGTTTCTTGATAGAAAGAAATAACTCTAGCCTTAAAAGATTACCATACTGCTGAAAAGCATAACTTGTTAATAGTTTTGAATTTAGTGTTAAGAATCAATGACAGCTGCTTTCTCAGAAATATTTCCAAACTACGAAATGTTTTACAATTTAGTATTCTTTTCCCCCCAAGTCTAAATTGAAGAAAAAAATTCAGTTGTCTGGTTTTCTTATTTTTATTCTATTTCCTATGTTTGAAAAAATTTTAAATGCAATTGATACTTGACTTTTAAGACAGTTTTCCATCACTTAAAAACAAACTCTTGGCAAAAGACTACTTTTTCTGTAATCATGTAACTATTCTTGTAATTCATGGTCTCTAACATTCTGCCTACAATATATTTTGTGGTTTATCTCTTCAAAGTCACCAGTGGTGGCTAACATGGACGTGAGAGGTGAGTCACAGTGAGTTTCCCTGGCTCTGGAGCACGTTATTTGCCTTTCGTTGTGTGACATGGCATGGTCCCTACTGTGTGGTCCCCTGAAATGCGCCTAGTCATTCTACCAGGTTATAGAATTGGCTTCCACGGGAAGTTAAAATCTTGCTGTGATCAGGAGTGAGTTTTCCACTCTCATCTCGAAAGAGCAATTCCCTGACAACTAAGGCTGAAGATATATCATTACCATGTGGTGAAAATTGCTTACCTGCATTTTTAAGGAAATTCAGGACACTGCATTTCTCTTTGAAAAATCAAGATTATTACCACGTTATTGATGAAATGCCTCAAATATATTTCAGAAAACAAAGTGTTTCTTAGATTTTTAAATGGTGTAACATGAAATATAATCATGAATTTTAAAAACAAAGTCAATAAAGTTAAATTTGAATAAATTATTATGAGACTATAAAAACTCTTGGTTTTTCTTTATATATTAGCTTTTTAAGGATGTGCTCTATGCCTTGTGTAAAATTTTCCAGTAAGGACAGTGATCATACCTATACACAAACTGAAACAAAAAAAAAACCAATTTGCTCATTGAATAATTTTCCTGCATTATGTGGATGGATGGTTTTATTTACTCATTAAATTAACACTTATTGAGCAATTATTATATGTTAAGGACAGAAATCATACAGGAGTCAGAAGGTAAATGGCACAGCAGGTGGGGCAAAGGCATAGGTGTCTGGATATACTTCACAGTGAAGTATACGGTTCTATGAGTCCTATATGGGGTATGAGAGAAAACAATTTGACCATGAATGTTTCCAACTATGGTTTGTTTTGAACAACTGGGACGATTATTTTGCCAACAAGATGAGGAGAGAATCCAAGTGCAGGAGGTTACGCGTTCACTGCTGAGCAGGTTGAGATGCCTGCCCATAACTTACCCAACGTTGGTTGGTGATGGTGTAAGTAAGTTTTGAGGCTGAAGAAGAGTGAATGTATATGCCTGGGTATATGAAAGTCATAGGCCAGGAAGAGGTCACATAGGGAACATGCAAAGCTAAAGAAAAAGGAATACAATTCCAAAGTCTGAACACTTCATTATTTAGATACATGAGCAGGGAAAAGGGCCAAGCAATGAAGACCTGGTGTACAGCAAAGCCAAACAAGTGAGGTCCCCTAGAAGCCAGGAAGGAAATCCATGAGAAATTAATGATCAAGGGTGTCAGATGTTTATGATAGGTCAGGGACAATGGGCAACAAATACCTATCTCTGATGTTAGATGTAGTCACTGATATAACCATTTAATAAGCACAATAAAAATCATATTAAAGGTCCACAACAATTTGTGTACAGTTTTAGGTTGATTTCAAAACATTCAATTATATTGTTCATCTTTGACCCAAATAATTGTCACATTTCATAAAATGTCCCATACTTACCCCATGAAATACAGAATTCTTCTGTATTCTGAATTAATTATGTGATAATCTATATTTACTTTAGTGTTATGCTTAAATTTTAGGTGTCTTAATCTTAACATTGTTTTCTCTATTTTTAAAACTAAACAAATAAATGTCAAATGCATGTTACCTGCAAATTCAATTCTATTAAATTGTTAAATTTTACATTTACGGAGAATCTATTGAATGAAAATGTCTACATTAGTTTCTTTAGGATATACAAAAGTAAATCTTTAAAAAAAGGTTAACTATCTTCCTTTGTTTCCTCCTTTGCCTATTTTATAGTAATGTGAAAAAGCCTAATGCATCTAGAGAAGGGGAATGAATCTTGGGAGGATAGGAAATGTTTTGGGTAATGTTGATATTTTTGTGATTTCAGATATTTCCTTCTTGTCATGTTGCTTTTAATCTGTCATACACTTCTGCAAAATATTTAGCAAAAGGTTTTTTTTTTTTTGTAACAATGGTCTTTTTATTGTCTCTGAAAGATACATGTATATTTAAATAGTCCTGACAAATAGGTGTTTAGAAAATAAATTTTAAAAACTCTTATCAAGGAGAAATTGGTACATGTGGATTGATATATGAGATATTATATATCTACTGTTCTGATTTCTCCTCCTCCTCCACATACTTGGTTATTATTTTTAAATCTATAATATATTCAAAGGAACCCTTCTCTATAATTCCCTTTGTGTCCACCATGATTTAGGTTGCCTTGTGCATTGGTTATTGTGACAAAGGAGCCATTTGTAAACTAATATTGGTTAGTTTCGGTAGACAGAAGTGACTTGCTCTGATAAAAAGGAAAGACAGACTGTCTCTCAAATAGAAACCCAATACCATTCACATGAAGATGGGTACAAGAAAAACTGGAAAAGGCTGTGAAGCAAAGGATCAAAGCATTATCTGTTCTTTACAGTGGAAATGGTTCTCCTCTGTTGAAGGATGTTACATTTCCATAAAGAGAACAAAATTGCCAGACATGGAGTACACACATATAATCCCAGGGGCTCAGAGGCTGAGGCAGTAGGACTGCAAGTTCCAATCCAGGTACCTCAACCTGATGAGAACCTGTCTCAAAAATAAAACAGACTGGGATGTAACTCAATGTTAGACTCTCCCTGGATTCAATCCCCACAATCTCAAATAAATAAATAAATAAATAAAATCCACTGTGCTTCCTCCCTCCCTAGAATATGGCTTTATAAAATTCCAGTTTGGGTGTGGAATTTTCATATGATGATCTGAGGATAGCAATCTCTAAGTGAGTGAGTAATACAAATAACTGGAACATCGTATTATCAAAATTAGGCCTTGATAATCACTGTATAAATATGCTTATGAGTTATGTTTATTATTGAATTTACCATGATCCACCACATTCTAAGATTAAGTTAACTCTTGTGGAATTATTTATATGAAGAACTTGCAATGCAAATGGTTTGCATAAATAATAACAAACCAATATCATTTCTCACTGTATGTCTCAGAAGTCATTTTATAAGTTAATAGATTTACAGAGTATAATTTGAATCTCTCATCTTTTCAGTTTCCTTCATCAAGAACTCTTGTTCTTTAATCCAAGAAGATACTCTCTCTGGCTTTCTGGCATGCATTTCCATGAATTTAATTTCATTCCCTGCTTTTTCCTGCATTACCCTTTAGTGGGAGGAACTATGTGGTAGAAAGCTTGGGAGACATGAAGTGACACTCATTCCAGCTTGCTTACCTGTGTCTACATACATGCACATGCACGCACATGCACACATACCACAGACCTAACATTGTAAGCCTTAGAATGCATGTATTTCTCTGAGATACATGATATCAGCAATAAACCATAACTTTTCTTTGCAAATCATGCATGACTAAAATTATATATGTAAAAGAATCATTGAGAAACCACAGATCATCACTCATTTGGTGAAGTACATTGCTTCAAATAATTTAGCGAAAATTATACCCAAACTTTCCAATGACGGTCTTTCCCATTCATGCACACTTCTTCTTGATGGTCAGACACTTCTTATGCCCTGCACAGAACCTGCCCTTCGTGTGCTCCAAAGGTTAAAGCTTTTCTGAAAATCCTACTTTTCCATATATGCTAGCTCTTTCATAGTACCTGACCAACAGTCCTTTCTCTGTTCTTTTCAATATGTTAGCTTGTCCTCACCTAGGATTCCTTAGCAACTGGAAAAACAAAATAAAGAGAACTGTATTCCCTGAGACTCACCTGAGAACTGACTCAATTTCTTCATATTCTTTTCTCAGAGGGCGTTTTTCTCATTACTACCTAAAATACATGTAATCTTTTGTTCTCTATTACAGGAGAATACATACTGATATTTAGCAGCAGATGCCATTTTAAAAATTTTCCCCAAATTTCACAACTGTCACATCACCTACCGGGATGCTCAATACAGTCTCTTCTCCAGCAAATTATTTTTGATGACTGACCTCATTTCGTCTTTGTTCGTCTAAGTGTTATAGAAGAAAACAGGGAGGTGACAGGGAAGACCCAACTCTATTCATTTTAAGCCCTGCTGCTAATGCATCCCGTTAAAGGGCAGGTTGCCATTGTGAGCCCAGTATATTAATGTGAAAGCTATTCATTTGGCAAAACCATTCATGTGAGAAATGTGTAAGCAAATGATATCAAGGGAATCATTTACTCTGAGGAAAGAGCTGTCACTAATGTTTCACCTACCATCATGTTTAAAGTTTCTGGCTTCAAATATATATTTATATTCTTTTATAATAATGGAGTATCTCAGAGCACAGGAAGATGTACCCAGTTTAATGACAGGGTAAAAGAGAAACTTGTTGACTTGTGGATTTGAGAGTACAACAAAGCCGTTTAACTCAAACAGCAATTGCCTTTGTCAAACCTCACCCTGACTCAACCTTGCCTGCTCTGGGCTGCTAGTACAATAGAGGGGTTGGTGTTTGACTTGGCAGAGGAATCAAGAATTAAAAACTTTGGCTTATTTTCTGGGCATCAGGGTTTATGGGGAGTCCTATGGGCTGTAAGCAAGCAGGATTTGTGGCACTATTTATTAGAAAATGAAATATTTTTTAAATTATTAAGTTAGAGGAACTTTTAACTTATTAATTAAAGTTTCTGGTGAATATTTTCCAGTTTTTCTTTTTTCCTTTCAAATTTCATTAGAGCACATTCTGGCTAAATTTTGACTCTTATTTTAAAGGTGTTGCTTTTGAAAAAAGACCTTCAACCAAGTTTTCTTACCTTCATACTTTCAAACAGATGGATAGTAATAAACATATGTTTACTTACTTGAATATCATTCTTTTAAAAAGTATTTATTGAGCACCAACAGCATGTCAGACCCTGTGGTTTGTGCCACTAACCATGGTAACTTGCATTTACAGTAAAAGAAACCAGCCTTCACTCATTAAATGAAGTCCTTGAACTCTTCCAGTAGAGACAGTTTGCCAACAGGACACTTTTTTTCCCTCCACTTTGTGATTTCAACGAGAAAGATTGTTTTCCAGAATAACATAAGACGCTGCATTATTTCTGATTTTGTACGTAGGTGTAGGTAGAGTTTGTGTACAAGAAATGATACTTAGACACTGAAGAAATCATTATAAAATCTGTTACCCAGAATTAATTTTATACCATAGCAGTTAGGTTGAAGTACATACGTGCTTACTTTTTGGTTGTTTTTGAAGAAAATGATTCTGTTAAATTAGAGCGTTATCTACTCTTCTCGAACAATGAACAAATATCAAAGTTTTTACTACTATTTATCAGAAAGAAGGGTGAAGAAAATAAAATGCATGTAAAAACATAGATTCCTTCAATCCTTTCCCACTAGTTCTTTCTCAACAGACTATTCCTTCCCTCCCTTCAAGAAAAAAGTCTTTAAATCTAATATCAGTATTTTAGGTGTTACAGAATAGATTCACATTATTCCCTTTTTCTTGTTTGGGCTGTTTCACATTGATATTTCAAGTTGATAATATTTTGATTCTTAATACTATATGCTACATATTATAGATTCTATAAAATATGCAATGAATATGTGAAGATCTTTATTTCCCTTATTATTGGTAATTTCAACAATTTTTGCTTTGTTTTGTGGTACATACAGTAGCTGTAGGGCACTTTCCAGCACATCTAAAGTAAGTTTCTAGGTATTTATTGAGCACACACATATTTAAAAGTATTGTTTCTTGGAATCAAGTGGTATAAGGAATACTGATAGCTTTTTAATATATATTAAGTTCAAAACCACTATTCTATGACTTACATGTTACTTCATTTAGTAGGAATTTATTAAATAAAAATTTCACTGCAATTTTGTACACGAAGAAAAATGAATAGGTTAAGATGGTTTATTCCTTCACTGAAACATTGAAAATGTGTTCTTCCTAGTGTCAGATATCCACGTTTCCCACAGATGTGTAAATATTTGAACACTTGATATATTGTATTTCAGGACACAAAATATCATTGAAACTGAAATAAAAATGTTGCAGTAGCAGTTCTTAATAGCATCACCTATTCTTTTAAAGACAACAAAATAATTCAGGATTTTCTTTTAAATCTTTAAAAATATTTGGGAAATGGAATTTTGTATATTGAAATATGATTTGGGGTTTCCCAAGGAAAGAGATCAATTATGAGTCATCATAAAGTGAACTAAAAGCCAACTCATTAGATAGTGTAAACACACACACACACAAGCAAATAATGAAACAAAAGTAATTCCCCAATAGTCCTAGAAAGTGACTAGAATCAGGACCATCATAATGGAGGATGCACACACACACACTTTGAAGACATACAAACAGACAAGTAAACAAGACCCTGCATTTCTCTGTGGGTTTTAATGTTCTAGGAACCTTGCAATTTCAGGCAGCTCGAGTGGCATAGAGAGCTACCTGAAGGTTACAGACACACAAATCCAATCTTTCCTACCTGGGAAACCAGACAAAAGCTGTTTAACTATGAACACTAAAAAGATTAGTATTTCAGAAAGGAAGAACCCAAAAAGGAGATTTCCAAACAAAGCCTATTTTGACTAGACTTTAAACCAAAAACAGGTGAATCCTTCAAATCTGCTTGTTTTCAGGAACAAGACCTGAAAGGAGACAAGAGCTGCCACACAAAAAGAGTTTGTGATTTAAACCCAAATATATCTTATTAAAATTAAGGGAAAACACTCACAGGAAAAAAAAAAAAAAAGTCACAGAACCTCGAATGTCTACAACTTAAAATTTTTGGTCTCAAAGATACAATACAAAATTAACTCAAATGCAAAATGAATAAAAACTGTGCCACTTTCTCCAGAGCACAGAATGCTAAGTCCAGGAGAGCTAAATGTCTTTAAAAACTTGCTGTAATTATCCTCAGTGAAGAATGACTGGTGAGCAAAAGTCTTCACAAGGAAGTGTCAAATGTTAGTGGAGAAAGAGGCACAATGAAAAGAAGTCAAACGGACACTTCTGAGCTTTTAAAAATAGTATTTGTAAAAGACTATTTATCAACAGCCACAAAAAGCTGGGATTTAATAAAACCAATGGCACTCTGAGGTTGTTACTCTTGGAGGAAAGCTTGCTATAGTCATTTAAAAATAAAATTCAAATGAAGCAGTGTTTCTGCATGCAGGGAGCAATATTCAGACAGGATCATATTCAGTGATCTTCTGGCAAAATGAAGCTAGTATCAAGGTTTTCTTTTACTGGTTTGAGTTTTTACTATTCAGAAAAAAATAGGAATGCTGTTAGAAGGGGTGAAAATATTATTGAATAAGATTAAAGAGAAGAGGATATAGCAGGCCATTTTTTTCATTCCTTACATTTTAAAATTCAAATCTGAGTGTCTATGTGAAGGATGTACACTACAACAAAAAAAAAAAAATCAAATGGGATGTCAGTATCAAAAATCAAGAGTAAGGCTACATCAGCTCACATGATATTGACATGCTTTACAGATGACAGTAAAAAAGAAATACAGTTTCTAGGATTTCAGAAGACAGATAATTTTTATTGGGTCAGAAGGAGTGGGTACTTGAGAGACATGAAGATCTTATAAGTTGTCATAGGAGGAAAATAAAATTAGCGTTATCCTTGAAGACCAGTATTTGTTAATACATTGAACTTCCAAATACAGAAGACCATATACACACTTCCCCCTTCCAGCTTGAAGAAGCCAGAGCAGTCGTTGCCCCCTATCTTTACAGCAGTAAAGAGTTCCTGAAAGTAGAGGGGGAATGAAGCCAGAATAGGGGACAGGCATTTAGTGTAGAATAGGGGATCCGGTCAGGTCAGATCGAGGAAATGGAGGCCTGAAAGCCATCTGTCTTTGGAAGTTGGAGATCACCCCCAGAGAATGGAATGTCAAGGACCTGCAGAGCCCATTGATATCCAAATTTACCTGCCCTTATCAGGGACTGCAAGCAAGGAGATGCTAATTAATGCCCCCTGGGCCTTTACCTGCCTGAATCACCTTGGCCCTCCCCATGCCCATCGCTTCTCACTTTATGCGATATCGGGCCTAATCAAGTAGGCAGGAAGGATAGAGAAAGGGGGAAAGAACAGGAGAATAAAACCTATAAAAAGGACAAGATTTGCTCAATCCAATGGATTCTGCCTTTGGATCCCCTTCTTCCACCCAGGAGAAGTCTGCTTTTACTTTTCTTTAATAAAGCTTCTTATTTTCAACTCAAAAAAAAAAAAAAAAAAAAAAAGATAAATATAATTCTTCATATTTTAAAAATAACATTGCTTTATTTGTTTTTAAAAACATGGTCAGGAGTCATATTTGTAGATTTATTTTCAAGAAAGCTTGTAAGTATATCTAGGGTATAATTTCTCAGCAGTGTTGATAGAAAGGTTATGGATTTTTAATTCCATAGTTATTCCATAGTTTGAGAAATAAACTTCCCCAAATTTCTCCATGCTCCTACAAAAGCCCTAACTTCATGAGAGTTTTCACATACCATGGGAATGAGATCTAGAGCCACTTGTTTAGATGATTGCTTTAATGATTTGGAGGAATAATAAAATTTCCTTTACTCCCTGAGAGCATCGAATAGCTATAGTTCAGTGTCATCTTTAAGTTAAGACCCAGTGAATGAGGGATACTGGACAGATATGTCCCCAGATGTTTACTGGTCTTAAATGGATGGAGTCCCAGATCTTGTACAAATCTTCACATCTGAAAAAGGAGGCAAGAACTGTCTGTCTCCCAGAGAGATTGTTTGCATTCAGGTCTTTTGTCTTCAAAAAGATCCTTTGAGATAAGAAGACAAGTAGCTGCCTTTTATCCCTTTATAAGAAAGAAAAATCATTTCCCTCAGTCCTCACCTATGGAATGCTCAGCAAGTCAGAATAATTGTGATTGTCCCAGGAGTAAGACATGGGGTAAGGGAGGCCTACACGCTTATCAATGTGAAGGATTTAGTGGTGGGCATATCTGTTACAGAGCATCTCCATGCACAGAATAAAATTAATACAGATGTTCATTCCAAGGCAAGCACATGGGCATTGTCAAAATATCTACTCCCAGAACGTGATATTGGTTAACTTTCTACACAATTAACAAAGAATATCATTAACTAAAACACATTCAGGCAGCATCTTAGGTTAAAAAAAAAAAAAAAAAGTGTCATCAAATTTTATTGTGCTTATATTTCCTAAAATATAAAAATTGCTATTGTGATTTTGAATGCATCCTTGAATGTCACTTCCCATGGTCAGATGCTCCCCCTATTGCTGTAGTGGGCAACTTTGACCAGTCTGAAAACTCAGATGCTTCTAATGGGTGAATTAGTGTCATTTGTTCATTTTTTATCCACCTACTTTCTTTCAACTAAGATTCATTTTTAGAATTTTGGGAATTGTTTTTGTATTATCAGTTAAATGATTTACACTTAACTAATTATCACTGAAATATAGGTATGTGAATATGCATTCATATATATGTGTGTATATATGTATACATATACACACACACACACACACACACCGTGTTCTTAGACCTATTTTATATTCCAGGATAAGGATTAACTCTTCATATTATGCTTCAAGCTAAGATAAGGGGAAAATATGTTTTGGTTATAATCTAGTCAGTACATTCTCCTGAAACTTCATCTTATCTACCCTATCCTGAAGTTTTTCTGACTTCCTTGGAGAATTCTTCTGCCATTTTCTTTCTTTTTTTTAATGATAAGATTTCTTTCATTCATAGATAATGTGAATAACTCTTTTGCTAACTCTGACAAAAGCTGTTAACATTGGAAAAAGATTTCTTCAGATTTTTTACAAGCCACAGCTCAAAGGCTACAAACAAGTTTATTTTCATTTGTTTGAGTAACACTTTTTTCTAAATATGAAATAAAACAATAAATTAAAACAGTAAATTAAATGTCTTTACTGATTTTCAATTTTTCTATTTTTATTCTTTCTTTCTTCTTTATTTTTATTTATTTTTTTTTCTTTTTACAGACTGCATTTTGATTCTTTGTACACAAACAGGGTACATTCATTTCATTTCTATGAAATTTACACAATGTAGATTCATACCATGCATGTAATCATACATATACATAGGGTAATGATGACTGTCTCACTCCACCATTTTTCATACCCCTCCCTCTCATTTCCTTCCACATAATCTAATGTTCCTCCATTCTTCTCTCACCTCCACCCACCCAAACTCATTATATATCATCATTCATTGAAAACATTAAGCCTTTGGTTTTGGGTATTGGCTTATTTCACTTAGGATGATATTTTCCAACTCCATCCATTTATCTGCAAATGCCATAATGTTATTCTTCTTTATGACTGAATAATACCCCATTGTGTGTATATACCACAGTTTCTTTATCCATTCATCTGTTGAACGGCATCTAGGTTGGTTCCACAATCTAGCTATTGTGAATTGAGCTGCTATAAACATTGATGTGGCTGTGTTACTGTAGCATGCTGATTTTAAGTCCTTTGGGTATAAATTGAGGAGTGGGATAACTGGGTCAAAACATGCGTCCATTCCAAGTTTTCTGAGGATTCTCCACACTGCTTTCCAGAGTGGCTGCACCAATTTGTAACTCTACCAGCAATGTAGAAGTGTCCCTTTTTCCACACATACACACCAACATCTATTATTGTGTTCTTGATAATAGCCATTCTAATTGGAGTAGGATGAGATCTTACAGTTGTTTTAATTTGCATTTCTCTAATTACTAGAGATGTTGAATACTTTTTCATATATTCATTAATTGCCTGTATATCTTCTTCTGTAAAGTATCTGTCCAGTTCCATGACACATTTATTAATTGGGTTCTTTGCATTTTTGGTGTAAAATTTTGTAAGTTCTTTACAAATTTTGGAGATAAGTGCTCTATCTGAAGTGCATGTAGAAAAGATTTTCTCCCATTCTGTAGGTTTTCTTTTCACATTATTGATTGTATCCTTTTCTGAGAAAAAGCTTTTAAGTTTGAGTCCATACCATTTATTGATTCTTGCTTAGATTTCTTGTGCTTTGGGAATCTTGTTAAGGAAGTCTGATCCTAAAGCAAACATGATCAAGATTCGGGCCTACTTTGTCTTCTATTTGGTGCAGGGTCTCTGGTCTAATTCCTAAGTCCTTGATCCATTTTGTGTTGAGTTTTGTGCAGGGTGAGAGACAGAGGTTAAATTCCATACTACAAATGGATTTCTAGTTTTCCCAGCACCATTTGTTGAACAGGTTATCTTTTCTCCATTTTAGGTTTTTGGCTCCTTTGTCTATTATGAGGTAACTGTATTTATGTGGGTTCGTCTCTGTGTCTTCTATTCTGTATCATTGGTCTGCCTGTCTATTTTTGTGCCAATACCTGGCTGTTTTTGTTACTATGGCTCTGTTGTATAGTTTAAGGTCTGGTATTGTGATACCTCCTGCTTCACTTTTTCTGCTCAGGATTGTTTTGGCTATTCGAGGTCTCTTATTCTTCCAGATAAAGTTCATGATTGCTTTCTCTATTTCTAAGAGGAACATCATTGGAATTTTAATTGGAATTGCATTGATTCTGTATAGCACCTTTTGTGGAATGGCCATTTTGACAATATTAATTCTGCCTATCCAAGAACATGGGAGATCTTTTCATCTCCTAAAGTTTTCTACAATATCTTTCTTTAGTTGTCTGTAGTTTTCATTGTAGAGGTCTTTCTTCTCTTTTCTTAGATTGATTCCCAAGTTTTTTTTGTTTTGTTTTGTTTTGTTTTTTTAGGCTATTGTGAATGGAGTGGTTTTCCTAATTTCTCTTTCAGAGGATTCATCACTTATGAAGAGAAATGCATAGATTTATGCATATTTATTTTATATCCTCCTTTGCTGAATTCATTTATTATTTCTAGAAGTGTTCTACTGGAGTTTTTTGGATCCTCTAAATATAGATTCATGTCATTGGCAAATAGTGACAGCTCGAGTTCTTCTTTTCCCATTCATATCCCTTGAAGTTCTTTGGTCTAATTGCTCTGGCTAGTATTTCAAGGATGATGTTGAATAGAAGTGCTAAAAAAGGGCATCTCTGTCTTGTTCCAGTTTGTAAAGGGAATCATAATCATAAGATTCTTAACTTTAAATCTATTTATGTGATGAATTACATTTATTGAGTTCTGGTTATTGAACCAACCCTGCATCCCTGGGATAAACCCCACTTGATTATGGTGCACTATCTTTTTAATATGCATTTGTATGCAATTTGCCAGAATTTTGTTAATGATTTTTGCTTCTATATTCATCAGGGATATTGGTCTAAAGTTTTCTTTCCTTGAAGCATCTTTGTCTGGTTTTAATATCAGAGTGATACTAGCTTCATGGAATGAGTTTGGAAGGGTTCCCTCCATTTCTATTTCCTGGAATACTTTGAGGAATATTGGTATTAGATTTTTTTAAAGGTCTTGTAGAATTTGACTGAGAATCTATCTGGTCCTGGGCTTTTCTTGGTTGGTAGGCCTTGAATGGCTTCTTCTGTTTTGGTGCTTGAAATTGATCTGTTTAGATTGTGTACATCTTCCTGATTCAGTTAGGGAAGATCATATGTCTCTAAAAATTTGTCAATGCCTTTGATATTTTCTATTTTGTTGAAGTATAGATTTTCAAAGTAGCTGTAATTATGTCATGTATTTCAATGGTTCTGTCATGATCTTTCCTTTTTCATCAGGAATTCGAGTAATTTGAGTTTTCTCTCTACTTCTCTTTGTTAGTTTGGCTAAGGGTTTATCAATTTTGTTTACTTTTGCAAAGAACCAACTTTTTGTTTTGTCAATTTTTTGAATGGTTTCACTTGTTTCAATTTCATTGATTTCAGCTCTGATTTTAATTATTTCCTGACTTCTATTTTTGGTGTTGATCTGTTCTTCTTTTATTAGGGTTTTGAGATGTGATGTTAGGTCATTTAGTTGTTGACTTTTTAATTTTTTAATGTATGAACTCAATGCAATGAACTTTCCTAGTAGTACTGCTTTCATATATCCCAGAGATTTTGATATGTTGTGTCATTGTTCTCATTTACCTGTAAGAATTTTTTCATTTCTTCCCCGATGTCTTCTGTTATCATTGCATCATTCAATAGCATATTATTTAGTCTCCAGTGTATGAGTAGTTTTGTTTGTTATTTTATTGTTCATTTCTAATTGCATTCCATTATGGTCTGATAGGATACAGGGTAGGATCTCTCTTTTTTTGTATTTACTAATGGCTTCTTTGTGGCATAGCATATGGTCTATTTTTGGAGAAGGATGCATGAGCTGCTGAGAAGAAAATATATTTGCTCGATGACAGATGAAATACTCTGTAAATATTCATTAAGTCTATATCATTGATTGTATTATTTAGTTCTGTAGTTTCTTTGTTCAGTTTTTGTTTGGAGGATCTGTCCAGGGGTGAGAGTGGTGTGTTAATGTTACCCACTATTATTGTGTTTTGGTCTATTTGATTCTTAAAATTGAGAAGGGTTTGTTTGATATACATAGATGCTCCATTGTTTGGGGCATAAATATTTATGATTGTTATGTCTTTCTGTTTTATGCTTCCCTTAAGCAGTATGAAATGTCCTTCTTTATCCCTTCTGACTAACTTAGGTATGAAGTCCACTTTATCTGATATGAGGATGGAGACACCTGCTTTTTTACTGAGTCCTTGTGCGTGGTATGTTTTTCCTCATCCTTTCACCTTTAGGCTGTGGATGTCTTTTTGTATGAGATGAGTTTCTTGAATGCAGTATATTGTTGGGTCTTTCTTTTTAATTCAATCTGCCAGTCTATGTCTTTTGATTAATGAGTTTTGGCCGTTAATTTTCAGGGTTATTATCGTAATATGATTTGTATTCCTGGTCATTTTGGCTTATTTTTGGTTTTTAACTTGACTTGTTTTATTCTTTGATTGGCTTTTCCTTTAAGGTAGTTTCTCCCTTTGCTGACTTGTATTGTTATTTTTCACTTCCACCTCATAAAATATTTTGCTGAAAATGTTCTGTAGTACAGGCTTTCTATTTGGAAATTCTCTTAACTTTTATTTATCATGGAAATATTTTATTTCATCATCAAATCTGAAGGTTAGTTTTGCTGGATATAGGATTCTAGGTTTGCATCCATGTTCTTTCAGAGCTTAAAATATATTGTTCCAGGCCCTTCTTGCTTTTAGGGTCTGGGCTGAGAAATTTGCTGATATCATATTGGTTTCCCCTTATATGTAATCTGATGTTTTTCCCTCCCAGCCTTTAAAATCGTATCTTTATTTTGAATGTGAGGTATTTTCATTATAATGTGCCTTGTTATGGATTTGTTGTAATTTTGTGCAGCTGGAGTTTTGTAAGCCTCTGTGTTTAAATTTTCTATTTCATTTTTCAGGTTTGAGAAATTTTCTTATGTTAATTCATTGAATAGTTTGTTCATTCCTTTTTTTTTTTTTTTTTTTTTTTTGTATCTCTGTGCCTTCCTCAATCTCAATAATTCTTAAATTTAGTCTTTCCATGATATTCCATAATTCTTGGAGTTTCCATTCATGAGTTCTTACCACCTTCTCAGTTGGGTCAACTTTATTTACAAGATTAAATATTTTGTCTTCGTTGTCTGAGATTCTGTCTTCCATGAGATCTATTCTGTTGGTGATGCTTTCTATTGAGTTTTTAATTTGGCTTGTTGTTTGTTTCATTTCAAGTATTTCTTTTGTTTTGTTTTGTTTTCAGAATCTCTATCTCTTTATTGAAGTCCTCTTTTGCTTCCTGCAGTTGCTCTCTTAACTGTTCATTGGAGTGATCATGCATTGCCTGCATTTGATCTCTTAACTCATCTTTTGCTTCATGGATTATTTTAATCATGCAGATTCTAAACTCTTTATCATTTCTACTGCCATGCTGTCATTAGATTCTATCAAAATAGCATCTTTGTTTGTTAGGGACACTTTTCTCCCTGTTTTCTCATATTGTTTCTGTATACTTCCCTCTAGCAGCAAAGACCTGAGGCTGAGGTTTCCCCCCTGCAGGCTTATCGTGACCCTGCAGGTTTCCAAAACCTCTCTTTTGAGGGGGAAACCAATATTAGCAGTGTCCGATAGAAGCAATATGCAGCCCTACACCAGATAGCCCCTATAAAGTCTTTAACATTATGGTAATAAACAGGATGATTTCCATTATTATCTACAGTATTTCTAGTGGTGGATGAAGAGGATGGGGAAGGATCCTCTTGGATGTAAGGGACTAAGTATATGTATCTGATCAAGGGAAGGGTGAGAGAAGGGTCAAAAGAAATTGGTTTTTAACATGAGAAAAGGGAGAAGGAGACTCCAAGGGAGTAGGTAAATAAAAGGAAAATAGAGTGAGAAAAAAAAGAAGAAATAAAAAATTAAGAATTAAAAACAAACAAAAAATTATCTATGGTTCACAGTCATCCACCACTCAAACCTCCCAGTCCTCAGTATCTCAATGCCAGTTTTATACCTGTCAAAGGGCCTCCAGTCTCCTGCAAGAGTTTCTAAAAGGGAGCTGCCCCTCCAGTGATGGTGGCCACGTACTCAGGAATAATTCAAAATGTCTGCACCAGCCTCCAGAGAAGCTGGGGAGCCCCAGCATGGGTGCACTGACTCCACGCAGTGGTGGCGGAACATGGAGTCCACTTGGGTTGCCACTTTCTTGATTGGCTAACTCTCTTACGTATATGTTAATTTCTATGAACTTTATTCAGTTTTTACCATCCAGATTTATTTCTAGATGGGGAAAAAAAATCACCTACCCATCCCTGGTTTTCCTGGTGTCTCACAGGACAGGACTTCAGACATGTCCAACTCCAAGGTCCTCTGAGCCCTTTACCCCCTTCTCTCCAAGAGCAGTGCTGAGTGACTTTGTCCGGATCCTCTCCTGAATTGGCTTCACGAACTGTGGTAGGAATCTCATGGTGCCACATGAATCAGACGTATTATTACACTCCTCTCCCACTATCATTTTTGTCTATTTCTATGTCAGTATACTGCTGGTAGAGTGGTTTTTGTTTTGTTTTATCTTAATAACAAAACTACAAAAATTACAATATCCTTCAAGTGGGAAACATCATACTGGGTTTTATCAACATTTTAATCCTGGAAGCGATCGCCAGCTATTTTCTGTTTGTTACTGGTTGGGGTTTTTTTTTTTTTTTGTTTGTTTTTTTTTTTTTTCCTTCCTCCTAATTTCCTGAGTTTGTGCTCTATGGCTGGAATTTCTTAGAATTATATTGTTTTCTTCTTAATTTTCTTCCCTTCCTCTGTCTACCTCCGTGTTAAACTCCTATACTTTCCTCCAACCCCTCAAAGAATAATATGAATTAAATCACCTGCTAATGTAAAAGTCTTAGACCTGAGAAATTTGGGTCAATGTGGGCAAGAAAGGAAATGAAAATAAAGGAGAAACTGTCCTAAGATTACTAATCTTAAAAGAAATTAACAATCCCTCCCTCCCCTCAAACACGGACCTCTCACAACCAAGTGTACCATCCTGAGAAGGGCCTTGTGTGAGAGTGACTGTTGCTCTCTAGTTCCCCCTGAATCTCTGGATCCTCTCAGTTTTGTCTGGTTGCTTTCTCTATTTTCCATTGCTTTCTTCTTTTGGCCTAATGTGTAAATTTGCATTTCTATTTATTGAGCATATTATTTTCATTATAGGAGGCTTGAAATAGTCATCCATCACATGAATGAAAAACAATGGAAAATGGGATTCTTTTCAATGCAAGCTCTGTACAGGATTAAGAATTACCAGGAAAGGGGTGCTATTTGGCTTAAAACTGCATGTCAGGCCATTTAAGACATAGGAATAGGAAACTGAGATGTGTCTACACAGTGAGGAAGGGAAAACAAGAAATGTTAAGAAGAATATGATCAATAAAATGGCTAAAGATAATGGGATATGAAAGGAATAATAAACATGCTAGGTATTGAAACAAATAACTTTTGTGCCTTGGCATACCTGAATGGCAGACTTATGAAGCGGTGTGAACAATAATGCCAACTTCTATAGGCATTTTATTATTTTCTCTGCTATAAGTTTGGCACATGTTTATATTGAATTATCATCATTACACTTTAGTGTACAAAGAAAGAATAAAAATAGATTCCCTACTCTCAAAAGGTTTAGACCTACATGAAAGTAGACAAAATTACCTGTAGTTGAGTCAACACAATCATTATTCCTGGAATAATCTTTTGCATATAACACAGGAGAGAATGTCACCAGTACTTTCTATTGCTTGTTTTTGAGGTTTAAAGTTAGAAAGCAAGTTCATGGAACCACCATATAGATTCAAGCTTAAAATCATTTGCAGATGCAAGTGAAATGATCCATTACTTTTGATTTTGCTGTACTTTTTCAAAGCTGAGTTTCTAATGGTTGTTTTGATAAAGAGTAAGTATCATATGGAAATCTATGAAAAATAGAAATCAAGGTAAAAGTGTTCCATCTGATTCCAAAGTGTTCTTTTATTTATTTATTTATTTATTTTAGCATATTAAACAGGTTTTACTTAAAAGTAGTGATAATACAGACTTCTCCTGGGAGGGAGAAGGGGGCCAAGGCTGATGTTCTAGAATCCCAAGAAGTGAGCACGCCCTACATATTTTATAGGTCAAAGTCTCTTTTGTTCTCCAGTTCTCTCCCCACTTATCTCCCCTTCCTGCCTACTTGACTAGGCCTGGTTTTGCAGGTGAGATGCATAAAGTGAGAAGCTGATGGGGCAGGGGGAGGGCCAAAGCAATTCAGCCAGGCAAGGGTTCAGGGGGTATTAATTAGCAGCTCCTTGCCTTCAGTCCTTGATAAGGGCAGGTAAATTTGGTAATCAATGGGCTCCAGAGACCCTTGACATTCCATTCTCCCAGGGGCAGTCTCCAACTTCCAAAGGCAGATGGCTTTCATGGCCTCCATTTCCTCAATTTGACACGATCCCCTATTTCTACACTAACTGCTTGTCTCCAAATCTGGCTTCATTCCCCCCGCCCCCCTTTTGCTTTAGGAACTCCTTACTGCTGTAAGAAAAGGGGGTGATGACCACTAAGTAACAGAAATATAGAGATCTCTACTAAACACAGGTTATACCAATAAAAGGATATTTTACAAAAATCAGATGACCTTAGGTAACTTAACCACATTTTCTGGGAACATCAATAACATTAAGAGTTAAATGCTATGTTTGCATTCCTGATAACTGGCAATGTTAAAGTCCCCAAATAAAGAATTTGTCCTCTCTAGCCTTTGTTAGGCCTCATTGTGGGAACAATTTCTCAGTTCTTCCACCTCCTGGTGAGAGATTATTGACTTCTGTCATCTTCATGATATTTATTGACATGTTCTAGATGCTGCAACATTTATTTTGTATTAATCTCATTTCAATACTCATGTCTTTTTGTTTCTTTCTCATAGAAACACTCACCCCCAGATGACTTTACAACCTGCTCTTCCCCAAACAGATTTCTACTGTGGACTCCTCAACTGACCCGATTTTTAAAATGGAACTCCAAACTGCTTGCCCCATGCTGCCAAAGTGTTCTTTAAAACTCATTTTAAGTTACAGAACATTCTTAGATAAGCTATACATTGAATTAACGTGGTATATAAAATGTTTATGTTTTTGGTGGGAGGCATATTGGGGGTTGAACTCAGGGACATTTGACCACTGAGCCACATCCCCAGCCCTGCTTTGCATTTTATTCAGAGACAGGGACTCACTGAGTTGCTTAGCTCCTCACTTTTGCTGAGGCTGGCTTTGAACTTGCCATTAGTATATCACCATGAACTAAGCATGAATAACATACTCAGGTGGGAAGGGTACCCTTGCTAAGATTTCAGGTGACCTGCCATGCTTGGATAACTGTCAGTTTGAATGTTATGCACACTCATCTGACAATAGAGCTACTGATGGTTCTACAGTCAATTTACATAAAACAGTAAAGTTGGTTATTTTCATAATGGGCATTTTTTTTTTATTATTTGGATCAAATGTACATAGATAAATACTATAATGTTTTTCTCCCACAATTCTTCCATTTGGCCACATAATGTTCTAGTAGACAATGCTAAATATCATAGCAATGTCTTTATTGAAGCCTCTAGTGAAAACTGGTATACCCAATTAAAAACAAAAATCACAGATTCATTGCCTTAGTAAGAGAAGTAACTGTCCCTGCAGATCATGAAAACAGTTTCCCATTTCTCTTTGCTCTGTTCAAGGAAGGGCAGAGGTAAAACTATCATTTTGCAGACAGATGAAATAGCAAACTCCATCAAGATGCCTTTCTTGGAAATTAAACTCTTGCCAGTTTCTGGCAAAAATCTTACATATATAGATACTTTAAAAATCTCAAATTCTTCATACACTTTTCTAAAAGACAAAAGGGGTTCATGTACGACCTTACTTTTACTATTCAGAACAGATATCCCTAAAATGCCTGAAGAGCTATGCAAGCAGGGTTTCTCCTGAATTACAACTAATTTATGAGTTAGAGAAAGTGTATGATATGCTTTCAATATAATCTACTAAATGAAGCTTCTTCAGTGCTGTCAGTCAAATAAAATGAAGCATGCAATTCATAATTATAATTGTCTATTTTTTATAAAATGCAGCTTTAATAGCATTTATAATTAACTATAGTCATTAGCATGATGGAGCTGATCAGATAAATTTTATTGAAATTCACTATGTAAAATATACATATGGATATATCTTATTTGGGCTAGTTCTTATGTTAAAAACATTAAAAAATTGTTTATTAGATATTTTTAAAGACCTCATATCATTAATATTTTATGTTTATCATTAATAAACATATAATAATTATCTAGTAATTCAGCTACCCAAAAGTACTAATGATGTTCTATTAAGATTCTGCTAAAATAACTTTTGTAGACTCATGTCTCCTTAATTTCTGTTGTGTTAATTTTCTAGGGTTCCATAACAAGATAACACCAACTAGGTTTAAGGTTACAGGCATATATGAACATGCCACACTGAAACCCATTAATCTGTATGATTAATATGCATTAAAAACAACCATCCCCCTGTTTTTTCACATACCTGAAGGCTAGACGTCCCACTTCTAGGTTTATATGGGTTGTGTCTTCTGAGGCATGTGAGAGGTATCTGCTCACTATTTTTACCTAATTTCCAGTGTTTTGCCACTAATCTCTGGTGTTTCTTGGCTTGTAGAAATGTTACCAGTCTGTGCCTTCAGTGTTCAATTCTCTCCGTTTAAAAGGACATTAATCATTGGATTAAGGCCAACACTAATACCTCATCTTAAATAGTTACATCTTAGACAGACCTACTTTCAAATAGGTCACATTCCGAGGTCCCGGAGGCACAAATTTAACAGAGAAGTTTGGTGGGTGGGATACAGTCAGTTCAAACCTTTAAGTCTAGTAAGGTACTTTCTGATAAAACATTATCTTTCAAGTGGGGCAGCTCTCAGCCAGCAATGCAATATTCCCCTGCACAAGATTAATGTACTCCTCTTGCTTCCTTATATTTCTGTATTAACAACCTCTAATTGCAAGCCATTTATAATCCCTAAGGTTGTGCTTTTCCCAGAAGTAATTCATGTCAGTTTTGTGCTGTGTGATCGTTTCCATGAGCTATTTCATTTCAAAACATGTTTTTTTTTTTGGTTGCATCATACACCTGTCAATTTTCATTAGGGTAGTTTCTGTGGATATCTGATGTTGGAATGATACACTGAAATTCAAAACAAACATACAGTTTATACAAAAGATCTTAAAGCATTCATAAATGTATTATTGAGTCCTGTTTTCTAATATTCTGATAAATGATAACTTTAGTGATTCAGTGTGAAATCAAATAGCACTGCCTTCAATATTAAAAACCACTAATATATACATATGCTTAGAAATGGCAATTCTAAGTGTATTTACTAAGTGTGATTACGTGGATTTTTGTAATTGTTTTGGATAGCAGAATTCATTTTGTCCTCGAGCATCTGAAGAGGTAGGTGTGATTATCCACTCTACTGTATAGGCCAGCAAGCATGCACAGGGCTCCTGCTGGGGCAGGGGATCTAAGTAGTAGTGTCAGAGGTGGAAGGACAGTTCAGGCAGAGGCTACAGAGCACTGTAATCATAATGCCAAGCCGCCCCTTCTAAATTCTAACTGTGTCCCTTGCTACGTGCCCCTCAGCACATCCCTGTGCTTTAGGTGCACATCCCTGCCCTGGGCTTTGTCTCCTTACTCCAAAGCTCCAGCATTCTCTAATCACTCAATTTACCAGTGAGCCTTTTAAACATCCCCAAATATTGAATCTTCTTCAAAGAAATCTTGATGTTTTAATTAATCTGCTTTAATCAAATTATTCCACAGTTAAACAAGCATGTGGTTCATACTTCAAGCTGAGTGGTGACCCTCGGTTTTCCACATACCATGTTTTGTCCCCAGCTCCTGCCCAGTTCACATGGCATTTCTAATTTATCAAAGTGGGCAGACAAAGTTCAAAAATGGTATCGTAAACAGTATGTACAGACACGCATCTTATGTCGTTCTCATATGCTTGATAATTTTAGATCTAAGGTTAATTTAGCATTTACCACTTTTTAGAATAATTAGCTCAAGTAAACACATTTCCAACTTGAACTATCTTTATTGTTGTTACAATAAAGATACAAATTAGAATAAAATATAGGTTTAGTATTAACAACATTAAATACATTAATGATTAGCTTTTTTCACTAAATTTAATGTTTAAAACATCTCTCTAAATGTTCTAATTTATTTTTTAAAACTCAGACACACGTGGTTATGTAAATAATGATGATAATAAAGAGATAAAAATCTCATCTGAAGACTCTAGAATCAAGTATTTTTGCAAAGCATTTTGTTGAACTCTGCTAAAAATGAGTCCTGTTCAGAGTTCTTCTCCCACCTTGGACATTCCAACAAACTGAAAGGGACGAGGACAAAACCAAGTTCTTTCTCTAAGACAAACTGAAGGAAGCATGTATTTCACCTTGGTTCTCTCACTTTTCTTGCTATAATATAGTTTAATTATTGTCTTATATATGTAACTCATTAACTAGAGTAACTTTAAAAACTCAATTTATATATAATTTTCAGAGATAATAAAAAAGTCAGAATAAGTTTTTAAATAAAGTGTCAAAGATTGATTACATTATAATTTTAAGATACAATGAAAAAAACAATGCTTTTTTTTAAAAATATATATACATACGGGAAACACAACCCTAGGTCTTTCAAAATAGCTTATACGAACTGCTAAATTCCAAAAGTTTGTCTCTCTCCCTATGGTTCTCTCTTTCCTTTTCAGATTCATTAGTGAAATATAGAGATATCTTAAGTAGGCAGAAATCATTTCAGAACAGCATTAGTAGTGTACTAAATAAAAATAAGAAATTAGAAAAGTCTTACAATCAAGCAAGTATGTCAAGCAACATTATTTAACTCCTCATATTTTTTTCTAGCATATTCTATTCAACTTCTTGAATATAATATCCTATTTGTTTACAATAAAAAAAAGATAAAAAAAAATACATGATATCTACCATTATATTCATGTACATGGCATAAAGGCATACCACTTGTGTAATCATAAATTTACATAGAGTAATGTTGTTTGATTCATTCTGTTATTTTTTCCCTTCCCTCACCCCTCCCACCCCTCTTTACCCTCTATACAGTACTTCCTTCCTCCATACTTGCCCCCCTCCCTAACCCTAACTCTAACCCTAACACGATATCATGTATTTTTAAAATATGTCATGAATGTGATCAAATGTAAATGTAATGATTTTATTGAAAGAAAAGTACAGAATATTAACATATTTTTTATTTAGAATTCTTCAAAAAATTGAGAGAATATTAAAGCTTTTCAACATATGAATAGATTTTATTGCTTCAGGCTAAAGGTAGAGTAAGGATATAGGCTTTGTGTTATGTTGAGCAAGTACAGAATTTTTAATATAATGGAGTCATTTTGATACATCCACATTCTGGATGTGACCAGAGAAATATTAAGTAAAGAAAAAATAAACATTATTGTGATTTTTTTACACTTAATTTACGTCACCTTGATTGGTCTCTGTGTTACTCAGAGTTCTCTAAAGAAACACAACCAATGCACATGTCTATATCCAGAAAGATACTATTTTCCATCTTGGAAGTTGGCAAGCCCAAAATACCAGGGTGGGATTACCAGCTAGAGACCCAGAGAGAGCTAAAACTGTATTTTTTGGACTTTAGTCCAAAGGGCAACAACCCAGGGCAGAGCCCATGCTACAGATCACATTTCAGGGCAGTGTGGTGCACAATTCCTAGGGCAATGTCAGTGGGTTTGTTCTGTTCAAGCCTTCAACTCATTCCATGATACTCACAGATTGCATGGTGGGGTCATCTGCTTTATTCAATATTCACTAATATAAATGCTAATCTCATCTAGAAAACACCCTCCCAGAAACATCTCTAACAATGTTTGACAAATATGGCAGTGTGGCCAAGTCAAGCTGACGCGTCTAACTGATCATCCTAGTCAGGATTGCTATTATGAAAGGTCAGTTCACTGAAAAAGGAATTTTTTTTCATGTCTTCTTATTTTCTAAAGATTTAGAAGTTTCCTACTCTTCAGAATTAAATAACCTTGACTCCCATTTCTCCACTTCCATTATGAAGTTTTTTGTTCTTGTAATTGTCATGTTCCTTGTTTCCACCGACTCATGTAACTTCTTTCACGTTAAGACTCAGTTTTCAGCATACAAATCTATAGGACAGTTGAACACCTAGGAAAATCACATCTTACTTCTCAATTTCACTTCTCATTTCTCAATTTCATAATCTCACTCCAGAGCATCTGATGCTTTCTATTTCTAATGCTTTCACATGTCAAAAGGGTTATAGTTAGGCTGAATTAAAAGATAAAATTCACACTCATGCGTTATAGTTTCTTTTAACTCCACAATAATATGACGAGAGATGAGACATGGTCTTCTAAGTAGATATTTTAAACAGCTGTAAATTTATGCATAGTATCTAGCATAGATATCTCACTTGTTCTATTACTTTGATGTCTTTCTTGTTTATGCATGCTCCACATAATTAAGTACATAAAAGTAATATTGGACTGGACTCAATTAGTTCAGACTTCCACATGTTTGAACAAGAAAGCAGTGTGCTATAAATTCACTCCCTAAAACTTATTACTCATGCCAGTTTGACAAAATATATGATACTCACTTAAATAATACAGTGATATCATGTTTATTCTTATCATGTTTATTCTTATCAAATGTAATCTAATTAGTGCAAGTAAATCATTTGATAGGAATTTCTTAAGGGGCATTATTCTTTTATAATTAAATCTTATAAAATATTTCAGAAAGAATTTCCACCAAGCGAAGTTGTATATTACAGTCAGAAAACTTAAAATTAATTAGATTTTCAATGTTCTTAATGGATATATAAACTGACAGAAAAAAGATGTTTATCAATTTACAATATGAGCACCTTGTTTCCTTTCTATGTCATTTTTTTTAGTCATTTTAGTCTAAGAGAAATATTTATAATAGGCACCACTGAAAATTATTGAAATAAGTCATGTACTATATTTTAATTATGCTGAATTAATAACCTTTATTGTATTTATTTTCTCTGTAAACTTATTTCTAAAATATTTGTCATATATTAATGTATTAATATACATCATATAATACATACATAAAATATGTTCACATATGTGTTGTTTATAGCCACAGAAAGAGAAGTATATGTATATGTGTGTGTAGAAAAGTAGAAAGGAGGCACTTAGAGTTAAAACACTAAATGCTTATTTTAAGTTTTAAATTCTCTTTGAATTCATTGAACTGCATAATGAATGTAGATGTGCAACTAACACTTGATTAAAGTCTAACAAAATACATATACTTTTTTGAAGATTTACATGGACTTAAATAATTTAAAGATTGATATATTTCACTGAAAAGTTTATATTAATATATGCTCCTTTACATCTTTCATCTGTAGTTAATTCTAGATCCCCATTCCCATTATTTTAAGGAAACAACCATTTTCATAATTGGACTTCTTGCTTCTTCTCCAAATATAAATATTTTACCTCTTCAAGTAGTTTGGTGAATAGATCATTATCTATATGTGCATACTGATCAATATATCATTAATCCTATAAGATGGATTCATGTTTGTTAAGATATTTTTTAAAAATACCACTCCATTACTAAGTCAATAAGCTCCAATAAATATGAGTATGAATCCAAGGTGGTTTAAACAACAGATTTTCATTTTCCTTAATGCTTCAAAAAATTTATGTGATGAACAGGGCATTGGATTGGAAGTGAACTTTAGGAACCTTTTTGTTTATATAAAAATATATGTAAATGAGAATAGACTATCTTTGACTTAAATAGTTGGGGCCACGGAATTATTAAAATGAGTCTTTTCACTGAATTTTTGAGAAGCAGCAAAATGCTTAGTACATTACCTGACATCTCCAGGTGATGGATTGTACATAACACCCTGTTAACAAGACTGATACATCACCCCACACACCCAAGAGATTACATTACAAAACAAAAAAGCTTTTCGCCTTTCAAACTTTTTATAATTTCAAATTTCACATAAAAGTGATTGATCAGATTATCACAAGAAAGTGTAATTAAGGCCAGACTTTACAGATGAAGTTCTATTTTAGAAGGAGGGAAAAGGTGTTAAATACTCAGAATAGGAGAAGAGCCAGGCCTAGTGGAATCACCTGTCTTCTAGCTACTTAGGAAGCTGGGGCAGGAGGAATGCGCTTGAACCCAGGAGTTTAGGACCAGTCTAAGCAACAAAGTTCATCTCAAAAATCAGACAAACGAAGAAAAACCAAGGTAAACCAAAGAAAGAAAAAGAATATGAAAAGAATCAGAGGCACTACAATTTGCCTGGTATAAAAAATGAGACAAGTAGTAAGACTAGAGGTTGGGGTTAGTGTTAGGAGGTGTCTGCCCGTCACTTGTGACTTCAGCAAGAGCGTTTTCCCACGATCTGTTCAACATGTCAGTTTTCCTAAACTGTTATCTTACATGTTTTCATAATATGCATTTTAAACAGTTTATAAACAATGTATTTTCACTTCTGAGGACTATTTCACATGATTTCCAGACCAGAATTGTTATAGGTTCCTGAATTTCTTCTCAGAATCGATTCAGTGATTTGCATTATAATTTTCACATACCCACAGTACTATAAATTTAAATCTATCTGGATATGTTTGGTTATATCTATGTTTTTAGCATAACTGAAAATGTGTTAAAGTTTGTTCGTCAACCAACCACCAAATTAATGATTGTTTCAGAAATAGGAAGTTCACACCAAAAAGTTCATTTTCCTATAAAAAACAATTGATTTGTGTAGGCTGATTTTTCATTAGTGCCATTTTATTTGTGTTTTTATGTCAGCATCATGCCTGTCATCCATGGAGACATTCAAAATATATGGAATTAATGAGTGTTGATTTTATCACACAGAAAAGTAGAGTGTAGAACATATTCTGAGCCCAAAGAATACTTTGATATTTTTAGTAAAAAGGTTAATTTCTACTTACTAAAGAGCTTTTTTTTTTTTTTTTTTTCACTCTCCTAGTTTGTGAACCTAATCAGAAGGTGTGCGTGTGTCTATTTTCCTGATAGATTAAACCCCTGTGAAAACATCAATTAGGAGGTCATGAGTAACTCCACGGTTTAAAGACATCTGGAAATACGTTAGACCTCTGTATTTAAATAGCAAAGAAAGAATTATTTGATAATCTCTTTCGAAACACACACTAATGCTATAACTGGGAAAAGTCTATTTACTAAGCTAGTATTCCTTTGCTGCCTTCCAAATAAACTTGCAAATAAGGTAGAATCAATTAAAGTTAATAGAAATTTAAAGTGAGAAAAATAGGAAAGAAAGCAAAATAAATCAGTTTTGTCTTCTTAAAGAGGATGCAAATGACTTTCAATTTATTCCTCAAATTATTTAAGATACAAAGAGAAAATGTCCAAGTGCATCACAAGGACTAGTCTCCTATTTTCCAAATGTGCTTTGCACTTTCATGAGACCTCCTGAATAACTGGACATCAACAGATCACTAGCAGAGGTTTCTTTGTCTATTAAGTTTTCTTCTACTGTTTTATTACTATGCACTTTGGACTTTGCAGTACCAAGGCTTCTTCTCCTTCCTAAAATGTCCTGCATAGTTTAGATGGACACATTCATCTGCAAGTGTAGGAAAGCCCCAGAGACAAATCCAGACATCTGACATAAACAGGAGGAACAACCAAGGCCTGGATATGGCTATACTCAAGCTATATCATCCTGTAATTCAGAAATGCACATTTCTTTCCACTCTGTACCTTTAAATCATTACAATAAATGCTGATCACTAGTATGTATTTTTTCAGTTGGATTTTGTTTCCTTTTGTCTGTGTATATCTATAAAATAGTAATCGCTAACTTCTCAGATCTTCAGTTAGTTAGGTGGGGCTCTTTACAGACAGAACTAGCCACACGTCGTGATTTCTGTGGGAAGTGAATCAGAAAAACAACACAGTTTTAAGAGGGAAACTTGAGACAAATTAATATACTGGGGTTGAATATGGAAAATTCAGCAACTGTCAGTTAAACCAGCAGAAGCTGAGACACACCACAGGGCAGTTCAAGTCACAGGGTCCTCAAGACATTTTGCAGGAGGTGATTTCAGAATCCACCCGTGGTGAGCTTGAAACTGGGCTTTCAATAAGGGCCATGTACAGAAGAAGCCCATTTGATACCTTAACCTGATAATCCCAGCACAGAACTTGATAACCTGCACCCAAAAGGGTTATCAAAGGTTACCCCCACCCCAAAGGGCTGCAGGATGCAGGAAGTGTAGACACTGCTCAGACTCATCACCATATCCTCCACGCCACCGAGCAAGCAGTTTCTCCCCTCTCTCTCCCTTTCAATTCCTCTGCTACCAATCAGTCAGGGAGGCAGATTTGAACTTGTCTCCCATCTTCCTAGGGCCAACCCTTTTCTTTTTGCAGAACCAGCTTGTCATATTCTTGGCTTCCCTGCACTCTGGTAGCCGAGTCCTTGCTCAGCATCAGTGTCTCACTATCTACATATGCTAGCATATGGATTTAGGGGTTTTGGTGTTTATGATTCCAAGGGATTTTTACTTACAAGCATTTCCTCAGATGTCTTTATTATTTTGAAAAGAAAAAAAAAAAAACTTTTTAAAGTGAAGGAATTGATAGCCAGGCAAAGCAGGAGAATGAGAGAGAAAATTTAATCACTAGAATCATTAATCTTAGAAGCAACTTCTCTTTAGGCTTTATAATGCATCAATCTACTTATTATTAAGATCCTTCATTAGCAAATTTAATACCCACCTGGTTCTTCCTTTCTCATAGTCTATTAATTGTCTACCTTTTTCACAAATTAGAAATTCTAATTTTATTTATCAAATATATATGCATGTAGTATATTAATTGTAAGAGACAAATATAAAACTACTATCATTATAAACAGCCTAACCTTGGATCCTGGGAAGTAAACAAGATAGCACTAAAACTGCTGGGCTGTCAGATGCACTTCTCTTGATTCTGGAATGTGATCTATCAGCCTGCTGATTTCCTAGAAAGCCCAGGACCACTTGCTCCCAAGGTCAAGGCTTTCCAGACAAGGTAGAACCCCAATCTTTGCCACAACTTCCTGCAGCTCCCTCAATGTTCTGTCTGCTTACAACTCTTCAGTGCCAATTTGTGTTTTAATCGTATTCCAATTGATTGCATCCCTAGTATTTCCTGTATTTTCACTTTATTAATTCCTGCAATGGATTATTCTCTTTGATTACCTGAAGGAGACTGAGCTGTTTCACTAGCATCTTTTCTGATTTCTTTTCAGATTTTACCAGGAATCAGGGTGTCAATCATATGATTTTCTATTAACAAAAAAAGTCAGGCACTGCTATGCCTGATCTTTGGCCTTTAAACATGATGGGCATCTGAAAGTTATTCAGTTCCTCACATTGACACATCATTATTTATTACATTTTGCATTTTTAAAACATCAATTCTGAATGACTGGCTCTGTGATTTAATGACAATTGCTTTTCATTTGTGATTTCAATCTCAGGGATCAGAGTTTTCTCTGTAAGAAAAAAATACCAATCAAATTGACTGATATCCAAGTCCATTTCTAATCTGCTTACATTCTTTGACTTATTGTGTTCTTAGATTTATATAGGTATGTACGTAGGTATGTATGTATATAAAAGGCCTTGAGCGTTTTATGGATCCTGTTATCTGCCATTATTTCTTTGTTATTTTCCACTAATTCCTTTATACAGTGAATAATTTGATTTTGAACTATATATTCGAGTTTAAATTTTATTAAAGGACCACTACTGCTTTAGTTTATCAGCATAAAAGATTTTTTTTTTTGTACACAGTTTTCCATTCTCAACATTCAAGTAAAAATAGTGTTACTTTCATGAGCATCTATTCTACCACATCTGAATTCCAACTCAATTGGTTAAATGGTTTTTTTTAAGGTTAAATTCATTTTTGAATACCAATGCATGGCAATTCTCAAAATTTCCCCAAATTCCCATGTCTCAACTCTAAACACTGAATATATTTATGCTTTTTAAGGGTTAAGTTCTACCTTGTTTCAACTAAGGGTAACTTTTGAATAGTATTCATTGTTAATTTTATCTTAAATGTATACACATGTTATTTTTGAACACAGAAAGGCTTCTTACTTATTACCTCACAGTAAATAATAAGTGCATCAACCCCTTTTTTTCCAATACTTTTCCCTGGAACAGTGTTCTGAAAAATCCATAGCAATATTCCTAAAAATGTAGTCAAGCCCTCCATACCTAAAGAACTGGGAACAAATTTCATCCTCTGCTGGTGAAGGGAATGGGGGGGCGGGCAGCTTTCCCTTGCTCTACTCGATGGCTGATTCTATTCTTTGGGGCCCAAGGTGAGGCAGAACATCATGGCAGAAGAGAGTGGTGGAGGAAGGTAGCTTCCGATGTGGCCACCATTAAGCAGAGAGAGAGAGTAAGCTCAACTCACAAAGTATATACCCCAAAGTCATGCCTTCAAGGAGCCACCTCCTCTAGTCACACCTACCAGACTGCAGGTACCCCTCTGTTCATCCTTCTCAGCGAACTGATTCACTAATCAGATTAAGGCTATCTTTTTTTTTTTTCATTGCAGCATTATTTTTTTTTTCATCTTTTTTTTATTGTAAACAAATGGGATAAATGTTGTTTCTCTGTTTGTACATGGCATAAAGGCATACCATTTGTGTAATCATAAATTTACATAGGGTAATTTTGTTTGATTCGTTCTGTTATTTTTTCCCTCCCCCCGACCCCTCCCAACCCTCTTTTCCCTCTATACAGTCCTTCCTTCCTCCATTCTTGCCCCCTTCCCTAACCCTAATTCTAACCCTAAAACTTACACCTCCCTCCCCCCATTATGTGTCCTCATCCACTTATTAGCGATATCATTCGACTTTTGGTTTTTTGAGATTGGCTTATCTCACTTAGCATGATATTCTCCAATTTCATCCATTTGCCTGCAAATGCCATAATTTTATCATTCTTTATGGCTGAGTAATATTCCATTGTATATATATATACCACAGTTTCTTTATCCATTCATCAACTGAAGGACATCTAGGTTGGTTCCACAATCTGGCTATTGTGAATTGAGCAGCTATGAACATTGATGTGGCTGTATCTCTGTAGTATGCTGATTTTAAGTCCTTTGGGTATAGGCCAAGGAGTGGGATAGCTGGGTCAAATGGTGGTTCCATTCCAAGTTTCCTAAGGAATCTCCACACTGCTTTCCAGAGTGGCTGCACTAATTTGCAGCCCCACCAGCAATGTATGAGTGTACCTTTCTCCCCACATCCTCGCCAACACCTGTTGTTGCTTGTATTCTTGATAATCGCCATTCTAATTGGGGTGAGATGGAATCTTAGGGTGGTTTTGATTTGCATTCTCTTATTACTAGAGATGTTGAATATTTTTCCATATGTTTGTTGATTGCTTGTAGATCTTCTTCTGTGAAGTGTCTATTCATTTCCTTAGCCCATTTGTCGACTGGATTATTTGCATTCTTGGTGTAGAGTTTTTTGAGTTCTTTATAGATTCTGGAGATTAGTGCTCTATCTCAAGTATGATTGGCAAAGATTTTCTCCCACTCTGTAGGCTCTTTCTTCGCATTGCTGATAGTTTCCTTTGCTGAGAGAAAGCTTTTTAGTTTGAATCTATCCCAGTTATTGATTCTTGCTTTTATTTCTTGTGCTATGGGAGTCCTGTTGAGGAAGTCTGGTCCTAAGCCGACATGTTGAAGATCTGGACCTACTTTTTCTTCTATAATCTCTGGTCTCTGGTGATGAATCTTTGGAAAGAATAATCAGGAAAACTACCCCATTCACAATAGTCTCGAAAAAAATAAAATATTTGGGAATCAATCTCATAAAAGAGGTGAAAGACCTCCACAATGAGAACTACAGAACACTAAAGAAAGAAATTAAAGAACACCTTAGAAGATGGAAAGATCTTCCATGTTCTTGGATAGGAAGAATTAATATTGTCAAAATGGCCATACTACCTAAAGTGCTATACAGATTCAATGCAATTCCAATTAAAATCCCAATGACATACCTTACAGAAATAGAGCAAGCAATTATGAAATTCATCTGGATGAATAGGAAACCCAGAATAGCTAAAGCAATCCTTAGCAGGAAGAGTGAAACGGGGTATCGCAATACCAGATCTTCAACTCTATTACAAAGCAATAGTAACAAAAACGGCATGGTATTGGTACCAAAATAGAAAGGTAGATCAATGGTACAGAATAGAGGACATGGACACAAACCCAAATAAATACAGTTTTCTCGTACTAGACTGTCCGGGTCTTAAGCCCCCTCACCCTTCTCGACCAGCGACAAGGGAAGGGGACACTCCCCAACAAGGTCAGACCGAGATAGGTAAGGCCGAGTGACCACCCGCTCCCAGTCCTCCGTGCGGAGGACAATCAGACACGACAGGGAGACCCGTCACAGCAGGAACTCGTTTATTGAGGAAGTCACACAGCTTTTATGTAGGGTGGGGGCTAGGCAGGAACCAATCAGCTTAAAGGTCAGCAAGGCATGGGGTGTTCACGCAGGCGAGAGTCCCATAGGACTTATATGGTCATATATGGCAAGCACAAGCTGACCACGTTCGCAGAACTGTTGTTAACCAATCCCTGACAGTGATCGGATTCATCATCATTAACTATTGAAACCGCCTTTGAGGCCTTGATCTTGCTCACTCACCAGGGAGTAAGGAGTCAGCCTGAGTTAGTTAACTTGTCATTAGTCCCAACACTAGACAAAGGGGCCAAAAATATGCAATGGAGAAAAGATAGCCTCTTCAACAAATGGTGCTGGGAGAATTGGAAATCCATATGCAACAGAATGAAACTAAACCCATATCTCTCACCATGCACGAAACTAAACTCAAAATGGATTAAGATTAAGGCTATCTTAACCTGGTCATTTCACCTCTAAACCTTCTTGCATTGTCTCACACATGAGTGTTTTGGGAAGACCTCACATCTAAACTGTAGCACCTAATTTGAAAGCTTTGGTTTACAAACAAAACCTCTCACTAGTAACCAGAGAGCAAGATGTCTTGGTTTCTATGGCACATAGATTTCTTAACATTCTGTGGCTTTTTCCCTTTTGACATAGAAATGCATAGATAAATACTGCTCAGGTCTCTCCCAGAAGTTTAGCCTAGAGGCCTCGTCCAGACTGTAGCCTTTTGTGTTTCTCAGAAAAGGAAGGTAAGATGGTTTGTCTCTAGTTCAAATCACTTCATTAGAGACATAGCTAAAGGTTCAATTCTCATAGTATGTGAGGCATCTCAGTGTTTGCAGTGGCTGTGATTAATGCAGGTATTAATGTATGTTCCCCATACAGAAACAGATTCATATGGCTACAGTGCAATGTTTGATTTGTACCTCAGTGTTTACTTTGTAAAAAATACATTCAAAACATCATAGAGTTCAACATCCACAGGGTCTGACTGGACCAGTTGGCTTTCGCTAATATACCTAACGTATGTTTGACCTACTCATGTGTCTATGTTTGGGCTGATGTCTCATGTGCTCTGTAACTCCTGGAGCCAGGTTATTAAAGGAGAATTCTTTTACTGGAGATGGTGGGATCATAGGATAGTAAGCGGCATTCCCTAAACCATTTGCATCTTCAGAGCATGCTGGGAATTTTCACCCCATCACTTCACTTAATTCTCATGACCAAAATAATTCAAATGGTTGATGCCTGCACAGAAGGTATAGGACTAACAATTTACCTGCCGTACTCCTTGGAAGTGAGAAAAGTAGGAAATGGAAGCAGATATAAAAAATGGAGGTTTTCTTATGGAGAACCAATGATCAATGTCTTAAATGGATTACAGAAGAATATTCCTTAAGGATAAAAAAAAAGAAAGAAAAAGTGGTGGGAGAACACTAACTTTGATTCTTGTCTTATGTTGTTGATACTCATATAATATACTTGGTTATATCACTTGTTCTTTTTAGACACTTTTATCATCAGAATGATCCCAAATTAGGTGTTTAATAATTCACATGTACTTTAAAGTACACAAAATTAAATTAAGAGTATATGAATTAGAAAATGAATTCCCAAATATGCAATGGTGGAACTATATATACAGGGATAAAACTCTGAACTGCACCCTCTAAAGCAGTCCAGGACTGGAATCCACTACTTGCCCAGCAATCTACCCTAATGGATTAGCCTCAGTTTCCCTCATTTTTGTCCCCAGTCCTCACTGCATTCCTAACTTTCAATTTAGGACTAACCAGAGAAAAGCCAAGGTACTCTACTAACCAGTCATTCAGGATAGCCCGACTCTTGCAGGTCCACCTCCAGCTCTACCACGGCAACCCCCAATCGGTGCACATCTGTAGCCAGTTTTCGGAATTCTCTGATTCCTGCTGAGGTTTTTCCAAATCCAAGTGATGACTACTTCCCTTCTAATTTATGAATAAAGACCTTTGCTTCTTATTTGGGTGGGTTTTCATTTATTTCCACCAAAATATATTAGCAAGACATATATTTTAAAGAAGCATTAAAATTGCTCCTCTTTAGGAAAATATAATTTTTTAAAATAAGTTTTGCATCCTAAAAGAACTGTACATGAAATCTTACCAATGGGCTATAGAATGGGAATTCTAAACATCGTATTACCTTCTAATATAGAATTCAAAACAAGTCATTAAATCATTTCTTTCAAACTTACTTCACTGTAATTATACAATCCTGGAATTAAGTGATTCTTTAAAATGGTTGTAGTACTGCTTGTGGCTTGAAAACGTGATACTTCCCTTACTCCTAAGTGTTAAATTATTTGTTGAGAACATCTGCCCCAAATAGTATAGCTCATTAGATTTTTCTCTATCAATTCCTAATCACAGACTACATGAAATCAAGGACTTACTTCTGGCATTTCAAATTGTTGCAAAGCTAGTCAGGTCCAGGTGCCACTCACATAAGCACGAAATACATTGGATTAAAAATGAGCCATGAATACTTCTCTAAGCCCTGCTTTACTGCCTTGTGCAGAATCAAAAGTTAAGCTAAACTGAATGGACTTCTTGCATTTTGGGACTTTGAGGAAGTCTGCCTCCTGCAAATCAATCTAATATATACTAACCCTCCCTGACAGGAACTTGTTTCATGTGAAACTCTTCATGCTTCATGGAAGGATGCTGACTTTGAGTCTAACGGAGAACTATAGCTAGATCAGACATCCTTTCCTATGCCGCTGTGTGTGTAACATTTGTTAAATTATCCTATTTTCATAGCCAGAGATTTTACTTGAGAAAGAAGGAGAAAAATAGAATTCTTTAAATTGTTATTTCCTCTTGAATCAACTGTTTCTGTAATTTTCTCAGGTTTATAAGCCCAGACATGGTGATTCATAAAGATCCGATCAGATGCTTAATAGAATTACTCTGATATTTCACTCTTTGATAGCTAATATTTCACAGATTATCACTGCATTACTTCTATAACAATGTGATTTGGATAAAACATCTTTTGTGCCAAAGTGCTGTGGACATAAATTTCTATTAAATATTTTATATATCTTTTTGGAATCAAATATAAAATAAAACAGATTGTTTCTATTAATTGCAGTTTATGTGGAAAAACATTTATTATTGATTTGATTAATGGAATAAACATTTTGAGAGTAAAAATGATTTTTTTTCAGAATTCAACTTCAAAGATGTCAAAAGGGA
The DNA here is from genome assembly GCF_902686455.1 of Sciurus vulgaris. Lineage (NCBI taxonomy): Eukaryota > Metazoa > Chordata > Mammalia > Rodentia > Sciuridae > Sciurus > Sciurus vulgaris. The sequence goes on from NC_136469.1 coordinate 11,622,823, forward strand.
TTTATAAAATTTTTATATTATAAGTGACTTTTATGAACCTCGTGGTTTGTCGTCTTAATTTTTACTCTTTATTATATTTACAATTTAAGAACTATGATGATTTTAAATGGCTTTGCAATGTTTAATATGTGTAAAACTTTAAAAATAGTACCTGGAGAATATTAATACTATATAAATGTTTCCTATTATTATAAGTATTTTCTTATTAAAGACTATTTACATAGAAACTTCAGAATAACTCAATTAGCTATAATGTATAACATAATCAAGTTTTCAATATTAAAGCAAACAATAAAGAAAGATGTTTGTCATATATTAAATTATTCCATATACCCACTTACAAGAGAATGCAAAAAACATTGCTCTGGCCAAAACAAGATCCATAATCACACTGAAGGTGGTCATTGCATTTAATTATGCATGATTCCTTCACAACTGCTTTTATCAGTCTCTCCAGATGCAATTCAAGTGACATGATTTCAGTGGAGGTGAATAATCAATTTATACTTATTTGTAGTTATAGCACAGATATTCTTAAAAGAAAGTTAAACTTTTCACAAAGACCAAAGGATATCACTGGGTATTGAGATGATAACTGGGGACCTTGAAACTATTTCTTCTGTTGTTTGTTTGCTTGTATTTTGAAGTGTTTGTTACTGTGTATAAAGGCTAATGATTTAGTGATTATGTTTGCATATCTTACCTCTTGATTTAAAATATTGTGCAGTTCTTTGAGTCTAATTGTTTTAAATGTTTACATATCTGCTCCAAGACTCAAAGAAAGGAAATTTTATAGAAAGATAAAATAATAAAGAGTTTTATAACAGGTGGCAAAGCATGATGCCTCTGTAGATTTGGGGAATGCTATTTAGATTCTCCACTAAATTAGGGACAATTGGTTCTTGAGCTTCAGGGAGAAGAGTTAGCATGTAGCAGATGTTGAGTTCCTCTGTTCCTTAAAACCTGGGTAGAGAGGATATGATCAGCGTAACTCACGTGAACTTCCACTCCTTTCCCAGCTGCAAGTTAATAACGCTCCAAAATAAATGAGGGTGCACACTGAATTTAGCTTGTCTTTATCTCTGGCATCACTGTGATGAGATTATGGATTCTATGCTTGAACCCATATCATTTTACTCATTTATTCAGACAAGAAATCACTTGAAAGGATCACCCTTTTACGAGTTAGTATAATATCATTTTGTAATTTTACATGCTCACTATAGTAGGTTAAGTTCTGGATATTGTGAAGATTACAATATGTCAAACTGTGCAAGAATAAATAAAAGAGTTTGGGCATACTTAAAAGAGATTACCTAGTAAAATTGTAAATTATCTCAGTAGTTAGTTGAGCCCTTTGAGGTGATATGCAACAGTTGGAGAGCAGATCCATGATAATTTGGGTTTCTTCAAGAAGCTTAGATATTTGTCCAGCAGTCATCTATTTCCAGCAACGTTACCATGAAAAAGCAATAAAGGGTTCTTCAATCAGCAGTTCATTCAGCAGCTCTGGCCATGCTGTATAACCAGCAGGTTGTATTTGTGTTTGGCTGGCTCTATGATGAGGTAAATAGGAGAGAGGGATTTTACCACATTGAGAGAAAACCCACTCTTCAATTGAATAATTAAAGCAAAGGTGGTTAAAACAAACAACCTGGCTGTCCATCCATTAATTATTTATCCCTCAAGTGGAATATCACAAATACATTTAAGAAGAATGGATAGATAAAACTTTCCACATAAATGTATCAATTGTCAAACTGTGTACTGTGGGACATACTCAAGAGATTGCATTATAAATTTAAATTTTACAGTTGTTTTCTGTATTTGTATGGTGGGTGCCCGAGGACTTCTAGCTATGGCCAAGAAGGGATATTGGCAGGTCTTAAATATAAATCTGAATAAAATTTGAAAAAAAAATAACCATTTAAATTCTCTTGGATTTTATCAAAGGCATAAACCAAGTAAGAAGCTCTGTTGGTGGATAAACTACTAAACTATGGATAAAAATTGCAGGAATCTATGGTACTCAAGTTTCATCCTGCAGCTCCCATGTCTCTGCTGGCTTGGATGGAATAAATCTTCCACCAGGTGGGGAAAAATCATACTTTAATTATGATTAAAAGGGCCCATTTGACAAGGATGAATGAGCAATGCCCATGTCGAGCATCTTCAGTGCGTGCGACCCTTCAGAGTCGACAGGAGGATGGTATGATTCAGCTCATTCTATTAACTGATTGCTATCATGATGGGAGAAATCATCATTTTCTACTTAAGCAACAGAGAAGAGGGAGGACCCAATCTGTGGATAAACTCCCATGTGCTCTGTGGATGCCTACATGTATGAAAAAAGTATCAAGGAGTCAGAATAAAGTAATATTCAGTAATGATTTTAAAATAATATGAACAGTGAGTAAGTTCTATTGTTCAAATGTAGTTCCACTAATGGAAGCTGGAAGGAATATGGTCTAGGGTTTTTTTTTTTTGATTGAATAATTTTTTAATTCATTTTTATTGTAAACAAATGGGATACATCTTGTTTCTCTGTACATGAAGTAGAGACATACTGTTTTTGTAATCACACATTTACCTGGGGTAATAGTTTTTGATTCATTCTGTTATTTTTTTTCTTCCCCCCCACCCCTCCCACCCTTCTTATCCCTTCTTCCTCCATTCTTGCCCTGCTCCCACTCCTCATTATGTGTCTCATCCATTTATCAGTGAGATCATTTATCCTTTAGATTTTTGAGATTGGTTTATCTCACGTAGCATGATATTCTCCAATTTCATCCATTTGCCTGCATATGTCATAATTTTATTATTCTTTATGGATGAGTAATATTCCATTATGTGTGTATATATACATATATATATACCACAATTCCTTTATCCATTCATCAATCGAAGGGCATCTAGGTTGGTTCCACAATCTGGCTATTGTGAATTGAGCAGCTATGAACATTGATGTGGCTGTATCTCTGTAGTATGCTGATTTTAAGTCCTTTGGGCATAGGCCAAGATATTATGTGTAAAACAGGAAATTTTCATCCATACTGAGAAAAATAAGAATACTTTATGAAAATTATCCTTGTTCATGCAGTTTTCAAATATGCTATTTTAAGAAAAAAATATGTAAAGAAATAAATTTTGTCAACAATATTTCAACAAATAAAAATTCTTAATAGAGGCATTCAAATTATAAAGGTAAGGTATGAAAGAAATTTAAGATTATAATAGCTAAAATGAAAAATTAATATAAATTAATTTCAAATTTGTCATTTCAGAAAAGATTTTATGAATGTGGTTTTATGAATGTGATTTTATACACATCAATAAAAAGTGACCAAATGAGTTACAGAGAAATTTACCAACAGTACAGAGCAAAAAAAGTCGGATGAAAAACTAAACAACTTCAAGACCTGAAATACAGTATAAAATGTTGTATTATAATTGCAAAAGGAGTCCCAAAAGTTGAGAAAAGAGATAAAAGGTACTTTTGTTAATCCAAAGATTTCAACATTCTTGAAGATTTACTAATTGCTACTAGGCATGTGAAATGATATTCAACATCATTAATTATTCATCAAATTTTAAAAATCACAATGAGGTGTCATTACATACTATAAGAATGGTTATGAAAACAAACCAAAGTTAGAATCAGTGAGTACTTTATAAAAAGATATAAGGGAATTTCAACCATCCAGTTCCAGTGAAGGGAATATAAAATAGTGCATCCATTTCAGAAATAGTTTTCAGTTTTTTAAAATGTTAAATAAAAACTTAACAAATAAATATATGACCACTCAAGGCAAGTATACAAATGTTCAGAACAGAATTATTGACCATGGTTGTAAAAGTGGACACCATCCAAATTCTGTCACCTCGGCAGTGTATAAACAAAATGTCATATATTGACACATTGAAATTGCCCTCATTAAAAGAAATCACTTACTCATACCAGGACAACTTAGAAGGATTTGAAAAATATGCTGAGTGAAAGAACACAGGTACAAAACAGGATACTTTATATGACCTAAGAAAACATATTTTCTGTTGTCTAGGGCCAAGAGGAGGAAGATTGACTGCAAGTGAAGTCAAGGGAACATTTTGAATGAGGAAATACTCTAAATTGAAGGATGTTTTTAGTCGTACAATTATCTAAATTCATAAAATCTCTGAATTGCACACTTGTGAGTTACATATGAATAAAGCTATTTAAAACTTCCAGCAGTAATAAAGAGTTTGAAGCATAATGGGTGATACCACAGACTGGTATTTCCTCTGCAGGCTTCAATCTGTAAGGAGGGGTTCATGCAGTGCTGAATTAAGAATTTTTTCATGGCTGTGGGACAGGAAGTGAGAGCTTGTAAGGTTTTTAGCCCCCATTCAGTGCACATGAAGAAAAAGAAGATGTCCATTTCAGAGGGAATAGTACTAATTTTATTCAGGAGTAATAGAACTTCGCTCATGAAATTGCATATAATATATTATATACAGCAACACAATTTCCCTTAAAAAGACCACAAGAGAAATTTGCTCTTTCTTATAAATGGCTCCCAGTGCTTCTGAGGTTGATGCATGTTGACTATAGAAAACTGAATTAAAAACAAATGTCAGAGTTCATTGTGGCATTCTTCTCAACCAAATTAGAAAGTATACTGAAAAATACAAGTGTGTGCCTATTAAAGGAGCAGAAAATATTCTAACTTAAAGGTAGTTTTTCTAAAGAGTATGCAGACCATTGCATACGCTATGTACTTTTTACTTTGCTCATCTTTCCTACTGGACTACTGGAATCTACCCAACAAGCTTGATTTGTTAGATTGCTTTATTGCTTCCTACAAACATTGTATTTTCTACTAGGAAAGTCTCCATGTTATGATTCTGATACAAGTATGAAACAATGCAAGAATTTTAAGTACTGAAATTATTAGATCATGAGAGTTGTGATCTAAATCAGTGGGTTCACTGCGTAGAAACTGGACAGTAACTGTAGGCAGGGATGGTGTGATTAGAGGAGGTAGGTCACTGGGGACAGCCTTGGGGTTTACATTTTGTCTCTGGTGAGCAGACCTCTCTTTGCTTCATAGCTGTCTTGGCTTCAGCTGCTTTCCTCCACCTTACCCTTCTGCCATGATATTGTGTGTCACCTCAGGCCCAGAGCAATGGAGTCAATCATTTATAGACTGAGACCTCTGAAACTATGAGCCAAAATAAATTTCTCCTCTACATTGCATTTTTAAGGTCTTTTGATCATAATGACAAAAATTTGACTAAAAACTATACTATAGATCTCCTGTTGTATGTAGTAATCTTATTTGTGAAGATTCTTCCACTAGATTTCCACAGATGCACAAAGATGATTCAATCAGAAAATTACCAGAATAGGAATTTATTAAATAGGCTAAGTAGATGCAGTTCAGAAAAATGAAAGTAGAAAATAGAATATATGAGTATAAGTATGTGTTTATATAGCTCCCTCAGGAAACACTTATTAACAATTTTAATGCTCATCCCACTTCCCAAGTAAGTCTTCACATGCTGGCGAGTTATAGATGCTCTATGACCTTTATGCTAGTTTACAAAGGGGTGACAAATACAATGCCACTTGATGTGAATCTGAGCTAAAGAATAAACTGATTGAAAGTTATCCAGCTGTGATAGTCACTCACTGTCCTACAAGGTAACAGACAGCCACCATGCTGCCTTAGCACCAACAGCAGACACATTTAGACCAGTATGTATACAGAGATTGTGGAGTAGACATTGAGTTGTGCTATGGAATTCATACAGGCAACAGGCTGTGTGGTCACTGCCAGTGGGCCTTGTGTTGTCACTGATTTGTTTTATTACAGTTATGCTGTGTTTCCCGTTAGAACAATTAGCTATTAGGACTGGAATGAAGTGTATTGTTCTAACAGCATCTCAACCATGCAAGACTCAGAAAATCAGACATCTATCTGCTAATTTTATTTGCGTTGTCACTAATAACAAGCTCTTGTTTCTATCAAAAGAGAGGTAAGGAGAATTGTATCATGGGTAGTGACACAAAAATTCTTGATTTCAGCTCAGATAGAATCATAATTATTATCGTGGAAAGAAGTAAACCCTCTTCCAAATATTTCAATTTAGAAGTAGCAGCATTTATGCTAAACATACAGCATATGGATCCTGGACAAAGACCAGAGGAAGAAGTCTGAAATACTTTTGGCGCTGCTTGGTGTGTTAGGACATTGAATGCTGATGCAATCCTACTTCACCACCAAAGTATGGCAGAGCAGCTATGCTCTTCCGAAGAACCAGTGCTCCTTGGGGCAAATCACTTGCAATGTCTACTTTATTTCTATGATTTTCATCCATGGTTTAGGCAGTGACAGTTACAGTAAGGATGAGTTCAGGATCACAGTTGATTAATCTGGATAGAGGAAAAGAACTGAACACTGTCTAAACTCTTTCAGAGTGAGATTTTTGGGAAGAAGGCACTTCTGGCTTCCTCTGTACTGCTAATGCAACTCTACCTGTCATCCCTCATGAAGCAAAGAACCCAAAAGGAAACAGTCATCCATGGGGCATGGAAAGGACTTGACTGGGACCAGGTTCAGGAGAAAGGAATGAGAAGGAAAGTGCTCCAACAAGGCATGGTTTCTTCACTGACAGAAAGTGGGTACCGTTGCTAAGAAGAAAACCAAAGTCAGTACAGGAGGATATGGAGCCTGTCTTGAAATCACCTTCCTATGGAAGTTAGTCGATAGGGACATACCATTCAAATTAAAAAAAAAAAAAAAAAAAAAAAAAAAAAATATGTTCTTTAAAATTGACGACCTAACTCTAAAATTATCTGAGAAATGTTGTATACTTCCTGATATCTTTCGTGGAGAGTAAAACATTGGAGTTATAAAACCAAGAGTTAACTGACATGGAATTTTAATAATTGAAATGCAATCCCATGTTTCAGTATTATTGCAGTGCCTGGAAATATTTTAAGTATATTCCAAGACATGTTATTTTCCATTCATCTACTCTTTGGGGTAAAGTGACTGTCTCTCTAGGTCTAAGGTTTTATATCAGTAAACACAGTATTTTTCTTTTCTTTTTTTTTTTTTTTAATATCAGCATAGTATACCTGTTCTTTTACAGTGTGAGGGTTAAGGAATAGATTTTCACCATTAAGTTCTTGTATTTAAATTTTACACCTAAGTATTAGCTGACTTAATTTTAGATTTTTAAAATATTTCTGTGCTTGATATATTGTATGTAACATTAAAATGATAAACATCCAATTCTTTAGAGCTGTTAGAAAGATTTACTAGGATAATGTATTTATGCTCTTGGCACAGAGTGGTTAAATACTTGACTAGGGTCATACTGCTAATAGAAGTGTAGTGAAGATATGAACTCAGTTTTTCTTTATAAATTTTGCTGGTTCAATATATATATGACTCAATAGCAAGTTGTATATTACCTGTTTAATTTAATGTTTTATTAGGTAGATATCACCCTATTAATTCTTATAACTTCATTCAGTATAGTTATCTATTGAGGAAATGCATTGGTATATTTGGGAATGATTTCTTATACCCCCTCATATAATTATCCATAGTTTATAAAAATAGGACCTACTACTTGCTGGAAATTTGAAAACATATTTGAATTGCTTTGGAGAGATAATGTATCTAGCACAAATGCCTTGAAAAGTTTATCAGGCTATGTTTTGACCTTATTTGGGGACACATTCACTTTCCCAATAAATGGTTTGAGAGTTCTGTGGTTATAAAATTTTATCTTTTTTATCTTTTTAAAATCTTTACTTGGGTAGATTTAAAAAATGCAAAAGGAAGAGAAAGAATAAAGAACAATATTGTGGTGTGGCAAACAGAGATGAGAATATAGTACTATCATATGTTTTGGGATATTTGTATTTAAATTAAGATCAATTAATATTCAATTTAAACTTTGATTTTAAAAATATATTGTTGCCAGGGTAAATCAATTATGAGACTGAAGCATAAGAATGGTCTCCACTATGTTTGGTATTAATAAACACTTTACTTCTCTGACTTCATTTTTTTCAAATATATGTGCTTTAACTGTAAGGGATCAAAGTTCATGGGACATGGAAACTTCATTGTTACAATAGAATTCAATATTAAATGGTCAGAAGTGGCCTACAGAAAAACTTAAAAAATCAATAAACATTATTTTAATCATTGACATGTCACAGTGACACATGATTTATAAAATCTCACAATGTTAATAAAATGTGATTTTTGGTCTATTGCTGCCTGATTTCCGCTACAGTGGGCTTAGTCATTCCAAATGTTTGCTCTGTAGGTGGCGAATCAGGTGGAAGGAATCAGGAAATACCTCAGGGGTGATTTCATGGGCCATGCTAGGAGGTGGTGTGTATGACATCAACATTTCACAGGCAGACAAGTTATATGGCTCCCCCCAAAAAAGGGAGACTGCAACAGGTACCAACTTGTGTGTCTATGAAGGAAGGAGAAAGAACATTTTCTCCATTTTTTTAAAAAAACTTGTTGGGTTTGAGAAAATAGATAAATAAAAATATTTGAAAGTTTAATTCTGTATTTCCCTATAATTTTAGAATATAATTGAGTTACAGCAACATCCTAAGTTAGAAATTATGTCAGAGGCTCTTTAATGTCATATAGCTCTGAATTCATCTTTCATGCACTGATAAGGGACACATTACCTGTCACCATTGGGTTCCTTTCTGAATAATTTCTTTAAAATTTCCAAGTTTAGTATCTACAGTCCATAAAACCAGTCAAGCAATTTATTTATTTATTTATTTATTTATTTATTTATTTTTTGTCATCGTAGTTCATTATAATTTCCTTTTCTAAGTAATGCTTTCACTTAGTGCTAATTTGGTATCTGGGCAGAAGCAACTATCTTTCAAAACTCCTCAAAAGTTCATGTAAGTCCTTTAAATAAGTTATTCTGTCCATATTTATATTTGCAATGTTATCCTATTACCCTAGTGAAAATTAGCTTTTCATTCATTGACCCTCTAAAAAGATTTAAAGTAAAAAAACAGATTTCTTTAAGCTGTAGCAAAGTCTATGAAGAAAATCATAAAACTTCTATAGCTGGACATAGCAATGAAATAATGCCATTTTAAATTTAAACTGTGTTCCACAAAATATATAGAAAAAATAGATTTGAAAAGGAATAAAATTATTTTTACATAGAGAAACAATTTTGTAAACTATTATAACACCTATGAAGAATAAGTTGTCAGGTTGTTAAGCAGTACAATATTCAAAATCTATGGAATATCTCTCAAATATCAAGTCAAGTATTATCAAACATTTCTATTGTACATTGTTAGGTGCTTTTGAAATTCTAATGGGGATACTGGCTAGTTAAGGTAACTAATGAATCAAATTATATTATATGAAATTTTTATCATAAAGAATTTTAAGTGAGTAGTTCACCGGATAACACCCTCAGTCATCAATACTTATAATATAAAATAATATAGTAAACAAAATATAATACAATACAATATAATTCAATATAATATAGTAAACAAAACACAAATGCAAAAGCTACAATGCAATGATGTGTAACACTTTTCTTATTTAACATGCAATTTTATCAGTAAAATAAAATCTACATTATGTTTTCTGAGAGGTAACATACTATTTTTCGTATTTACTTTCAAAAAGATAATATTAGACATTATTTCACTTAAGTAATCACAGTCATTAGATTTTACCTGTTGGATAACATCCCAAGTGGTATATCTAAAATTTGACAAGGCAGTTTTTGTCCTTGAATATTTATTCTCAATTTTAATGAAGCTTCAAATATATTTACTATCCTATTTTAACACCTGCCTTTATATAATTGAGCCTACTAATGACCTTGTATACTCTGTAAAATAAACCTTGTCATCTGCTCTTTGAAACCTCAGAGGTATGATATTAAATCAGCTGTCTTTTCACATTATTGCTCAATGTCTTCTACTTACTTAGCCAAAACATAATTTAGAACTTAAATTTAAAAAATATTAAATTTTCCCTTAGGAACGGATGTAACTCTTCCTTTCTAATATATTTAATTACATACCTGCTTATGATTCAGATTTATTTGGACGACTAGAAACTCTACATGTTGTAATATTTAAAATCACAAATACTGCATAAAAGATACTCATTTTTGTTTTTGATTTATATGCTATCAATTTGGTGACATTTCATCAAATTATTTAACCTCATCAAGATAATTTCTTATTGTAGAATCAATTGGTAATAAGTGCACGTGAGTGCAGGAGATTTGGTGAGGAGTAATTAGAAACTTCCTAGAATAGGCTTCTGTGAATTTCAAGGATCCATCAAATACTAGTAATTATTACATTTGTAAGCGTGTAATGATTATGATCTGTAGTCAACCTCAATGAAGTAAATTCCAGCCTGCCTGCCTATTTTCTGATAAAGTTTTATTGGAACACAGTCATGTACATTGCTTACACATTATTCACAGCGGCTCTCCTGCACTCATATCAGTATTCCCCTAAACTATGTGAATCACAAGCCTTCAATCACATAGTACACTTACTGGTTTCCTATAAAGCTAGAAAATTTTAAAACTTTCATATGAAATAATTCTACACTTTCAAGAGTAATATCAAATATTTAAATTGCTAAATATATAGCTAAACTAAGAAACTTCAAAAACAGCTTGTCTCTGTATTATAAAGCTATAAATAGACATTCAATTATACATACATTAAAATATTTTATGATCTTTCTGTAAATGAGAAAATAATTACTTTTTTAATTGTACTGTAAGATGTCTTGCAAATTATAATGTCTACACTAGGGATTAAAATTAATATTAGTTCCAAATCATTTAGCAAATTACAAATTAAAAGTCTTGCACTTGTCTAGCTATATACCTGATTGGAGGATTTATTATTACATACATGTTTATTTTCTTTAAAAAACTAAAAAAAAAAAAATAAGATTCAGGATTTACAGTGACATACTAACTGCTTTTCAATAAAATGTTAACTTAGAAGCATGGGTTGAAATTTCAAGTGTTCTATTGTTATAAAAATGTAAACATATTTATTTACTGAATAATACCAAGCAGTAAATAACTTTCTATAATTTTAGATCCAATAGTCTTAGTAACTCAAAGTGCATATGTTCTGAACATTTTATGAGTACAAAATAGATTTGAGAATCACCATAATCATATTTTGGAAATCAGAGGATGTGAATATTGGTATAAATCCCAGGTAATACAGCTAATTTATAACATCAGAAGGATTCTAAGCAGATATATTCTTATGGTTTGATACCCAGGTTATATTAATTGTCTTGAATACTAAAAGTGGTTTATCACAGTGCTTTGAAGATCAGAGGGGACAGAAGGTAATTAATTGTTTGGGGTCAGCATGCAATTTTAACCCACACAAGGAAAAAAACCACTATTAACGATGATGATGGACAGGCATAATATGTACTGTCCCAGGTCAAGCCAGATGCAGTGCCTCCTTCTCTAGATGTCATCTGAGAAGAGCTACACAGGCAGCCTCATAAACCAGTGCTGCCTGCATTTTGAAGAATGGCCCTGTGTGGTGATCCACAGCTACTTGTGAATGTAGCTGTTAGACAAAGTGGTGCTTATTACTGCTTTGAGTCATTGAAGTATTTTTCCCAAGAGTTATTATGACTTATTCAGCTAATTATTTCACATTCGCTCTTCATTTTTAGTTTCTAGTTAATTTTCTCTGGTAATACTGGTTTCTGTAATAATTATCATGGACATTTTAAAGGACACTTTTAGTGCTTTTCATCTAATACATGACTGATGGGAACAACAGGCTCTCCCGTGGATTGCCCTTTTTGTTATGTTCTCCTTTTAATTACTCTTAATAAATTATCTCTTTGGGGAGATAATATAGCAGCATTTCTGAACAAATCACTTCCCAAAAATGAATACATGAGATTTTTTCTGTCCTTTATTTGATGGTAAGACATATCTAGTTAAGTTAAATTCATACTTTTCAATGATCCACTTAAAAGTTATAAATGAATTGCTGTATGTAGCAAAATATATATTGGATTATATATAATATATATGTATACATATGGTGTACATATAAGCTTTCTGCTGAAAAAAGAAACTAACACAAAAGTTTGTAGCTGTACCGTCCAATGAATTATTAAAGAAGTGAATCACTCTACACACCCATCAAAGAGTTTCACCAGATTCAAAAAGCTCCAACTTTAACTCATTTCCAATTTTAACCTCTTCCCTACTCCCTAAATAAAATTGCTATCTTAACTTCTAAACTAATATACAAGCCTTGGTTTTTGAAATGTATTTTTATGTAATGAAATTACTGCTAAGGCTGGCCATGAACTGTGATTCTCCTGCCTCAGCTTTCCGAGTTTCTGAGACTGCAGGTATGTACCACTGCCATATCTTGTCATATCATGCTTATTGCACTTTGCAGATATACGTTTTGTCCAAATTGAAGGTTTGTGGCAACCTTGCATCCAATAGGTCTACTAGCACCTCTTATCCAACAGTATGTGCTTACTTCGTGTTTCTGAGTCACATTTTGGCATTTACCATCTCGTGTTTCAAACTGTTTCATTGTTTTTAAGTCTGCTGTTGGGATCTGTGATCAATGATCTTTGATGGTATCATCTAATTGTCTTGGGGCACCACAAAGGATACCTGTATAAAATAGCAAACTTAAAAAAAAAAGAAATGGTTAGATATGTTTTTCTTGGTCTTTTTTCACTTAATATTACATCTTTTAATTCAAAGACATAACTTAGTAACTTAGTTAGAATTTTTTAAAAGAGGGTATCTAGATTCAGATTTGAAGCCCTAGCTGGAGATTGGCCACTTCCCCTTCTTGAACAGTGAAGTCTACTGTCCAGTCATTATTAGCATCTTTTACTCTGGGTTACAATGGACCTTCCATAATCACCCCAGGGCCAGCTCCATAGGTAGAGCTCCTATGCTCCAAACTCTGCTGAAATTATTTAAATTAGACAAACCAACAGAAGCTCAGGAAATCTCTCTAACCCCACCCACTTGCCACAGGTGAGCCTCTCCTGAGCTCCAGTTTGCTGTTACCTTGTCCCAGGTACAACTCTCTCTGGCCCTGCCTGTTGACTTCCATCACCGGGGATCATAAACAATTAAGAGTTCTTCCTTTCATGCACCCTGGAGTCTGTGTCTTATGCCTCACTAGCAAAAGAATTATTAGATCTTATAAAACAATATGATTATGTGCAGAAAGAGTTGATTTCTTTGTTCTTAGTATTCATTTTTAAGAATGCACTAAAATATATCTGCGCATGCTTTGGTTGTTGTTATTTGGAACAATCACAAATAACTTTATTATGCTTGTGCTTGTCCATAACACTGTGCTGTGTGTGTGTATATGTCTCTGTACATAGCCCTAGTAGTACACTTATTACGTGGTCCCTCAAGTGGGTTTTTAACCTATTGTCAATCATGTAAGCAGAAGATGACAGTCTTATTGCTCCACGTTACCTTGTGGTAATAATTTCAGCAACTCTCAAGGGTAGCTATTAGGACCTCATATTGGATTTAATTCACATTCTCTTGGTGACTAGAGTGACTGTCTTCCTTTTCATAGATTTATATTAAATTGCATATAATTTATAAAGTTTCATTTCCAATTTGTCAACCTTTTTTCTTTGGGGATTTGTGTCTTTTCTATTGTGTTTCAGTGTGAGGGATATGTCTTTTCTTATTTATTTGTTCTTTCTATGTTAATATGTCATCCTTTGTTGGACATACGTGTTAAAGTTATGTTTCCCCCTCAATGGCTAACATTCACCCTTTCATTCTCACCTGGACATTTATTAAGGAAAAGGAGTTCTTCATTTTAATGTTGGGCAATTTATCTATTTTTTTCCTCCAAAGTTTACTTTCATGGCCTCATTTTAAATAAATTTTCTTCCTTTAAAGGTACAAAAATATGCTCACATATTATCTCCTAGGAATTTTATTATTTTGATTTGGGCATCAGACGCTAAAATCTAGGAATTACTTTTTGTCTAGCATGTTATACATAAGACATGGTTGTAGTTGCTTTCCTTTCTTCAACTTTGTTTACGCTCAAATAACCTCAAATAACCAGCACCATTGTGGAAAACACCTTTCCTTTACTTCTGTGTAACAACCGCTGTTTGATAACTGGAATGTGTTCATTTGTATTGATTTTTTTTTCTAGTCTCCCTATTTATTAAGCTGTTCATGTTCATGTGATCATAACACATTCTACCAATCAATAAAGTTAGAAAGATTACATTTTTATAATTTTGAGTTCAGAGAAATTATAAAAAATGGAAAAGTTTTCAATTTGTTAGTGGCATGTAAAATACAATTAAATTGTGTTGATCTCGTAATGAGAAAAGTGCTCACTTTGCCAAATATTATGTTTTTCCTCTAGATGCATTAGAATATTCTACATTTATGGACAGATGGTCTGGACGTAATGACAGTTTTAGTTAGTTCTTCTTACCAATCAATTTTTCTTTTTCCTTTACATCTTTATGGTACATAGAATCTCTAAGTGAAAGTTGAATAAAAATGTTGAGCATGAGGAGCATTATCCACAAATACAGCTAACCATTTTGACATTGATGTTTACGTCAATGTAAGGTATCCTATATGCCTGATTTATCAAATGGATAGTGAATATTATGAAACACTATTTATATGCTGTAATGAACATTTTTTGTCTTTATCCTGTTTCTCAAATTTGATTAATTTTTGATAGTATACAACATGCATTCCTAAAGTAAACAGAAGTTAATAAAGATCCATTTTCATTTTCTGTGTTACTAGATTGGTTTGATAAAATTTTGTGAGAATTTTACATTGAAAAGTATGATTTAAATTTTATTTTGTACCACATGTCACATTTTTGCTTGTGCAATAAAGTATTTTAATAAATATTTTAAAGGAAAATTTTTCAGATAAGTATGTGATACTGCTGTTTTTATTTTTTTATAATTTTAGGAAAAGACACTAACATCATTGATCCCATTTGGGCTTCAATATGAAGTTTTCTTTTGTGGGATGATGTTTAAAATTAAATTTTAATTCTTTGTTAATTATAGTATAAAACATATAGGGAATTACTAATATTTTTCTTTGTCAGTTGTGATAAGTCACATTTAGACAGGATTTGATAGATTGCTCACTTCATCCGAAGTGTGAAGAAGAGATGTTTCAATCTTTTTTTTAATGTGTAAAGCGTGTGTAATGACAGCTCCCTTTGTACTCATAATTCTGGTCACATGATTCAACTTTATTTTTCCATTAGCAGGTTTATTATTTTTATTAATTTATTTATGTTTTCAAAACCTAAAATTTATTATTTTATACATTACACTGCCTGGGTTTCCTATTTGGCTAATTTTTGCTCTCTGCTTTATTGTCCAGTTCACTTTCTCCCCAGGCAATTGAAATGGTCTCTCTTAAAGATTTTGTTATTACCTCTCCTCTCTGTCCTAAATTGATCAAGTGTCCGCTGAACTTCATCATCCAGACTCTTTCAAAATGCAGATGCAATACAAACACAGTCGAGCTCAGTCCGCTGTTTCTGATCCTTGCATGGCTGCTGGCTGTCTCTGGAACTTTCTCATCATGGCTTGGCGTTCTTGAACCCGCTGACCCACCCATCCCCTCCCCACACCACCTGGCTTGTCTAACTACATCCTGTGAGTCACGTGCTACTTAGTCACCGTCATCTAAAACCACATCTTGCCTTTCACAGCTTGAAAGCCATTCTCCGCCTGCTTCTCTGCCACAGGCTCTTCCTCCCGTCTTCATACCAGCCTTCCTGACTTCCCCACCTGCAACTACAATACTGATGCGCTGTGCTACAGTCCTTCCGTTTCTTTCCTGAACTTCCCAGTAGGAAATGAGCTTTTATGTATTGATCTCTTTGCTATGAGTGGATGAATCCCTTCAGGAGTTAGGAGCTGACAGGCAGGACTTTAAAAGGTGGTTGGACTTCAGGGTAGAGCCTGCCTGAACGGGATGGGGGCCCTTACCAAGAGGCTGCATACTCTGGTCCAGCTTGTGCGGCCTTCTCTTTCATCCTGGGAGGACACAATCTTGCTCCTTGCTGGAGAATAGGGCTCTCACCAGACTCCAGAACCTACTGATGCCTTGATCTTGGACTTCCCAGTCCTCCAAATTGTGAGAAAATAAATTTCTGTTCATTATAAATTATCCAGCACAAATGAGCTAAGAAGCTCTATCTCTACTTCTTAACAGACCCAGGAGATAGGTCAGGCTCCCTAAATACCTGTGAAAGGAATTTAAAAATGGATACTTTTTAAAAGGAGCTAACATATACAGAAAATACTGGCATTGCATTTACTTTTAATTATTCCATAGTTCATAAAAATATCATTTTCAAAACTTTGTGATACTCTCATAACTTTTAAAATAGGTGGGAATAAACCCACTTTCTGATTACATTTTTTAAAATGTAATTTTAAACACTGTCTTTCCTGAGGATACGTAATGTTATATTTTAATTCTTAGAGTACGTGATCCTCAAAATTATGTTATTTGGCTGTTTTGATTTTGTGAAAGGTTTTCCTTATTAGTACAGTTTGACTTTACAGGGATTAAAAAATACTTTTATGCTGTAGTTTAATTGAGTATACCTAAAGCAGAGATTTGTGATCAGTCAAATTTTCAGGGTTAAATGTATATCCTTGACTATTTACGAACATTGTGATTCATTATCAATTATTAACTATTTCATTCAAAATTACAATTCAACAGAGAGTGTTCTGGACTGATTATGCAAAATTTATTTATTAGACTTAATACTAAGTGGATCATAGGAAACCACAAATACTTGATAAATCCTAACTAATAAGTATATTAACTTTTCAATGATAATTTCAATCACAAGACTATGATTTATAGCATAATCTGATGATTGACTAAGAATACCACAAAATATGATATGAGTTTAATTTATTATTTTTATTATTTATACACACTCTTTTTCTGCTTCTTGTTTTTCTGTGTTTCACTATTTTTGTTTTGCTCTAAAGACCTACATCTTCCATTTACTACTTTAGATAAACACATCTAGGAATCAACGTCATCTTTTTTTTTCTTTTTCTGAAACTGTAATTATGTCAACTTTAATTTTCAGCAAAAAGCTTCTATTTAAGTGCACTGTCCTCTTTCCCGTGTGCTCCATTATAGATCGAATATTATGTCCCTTTACAAGAGCAACACTAATTCGTTCAATCTGTTTTTACTTTTCCATTATGATTAGTGTGTGCATCTTCTCTTCTCAATGTCCATTTCATTTTTATTCAATATGAAGTCATGGAATTATCAATATAATTCAGGTTTCAAATTAAAAGCATTATTTTAAAAGGTAGGTTATACATGAGTCCTTCTCATTTAGAATCCAGTTCCATGTCTATTTTCCTTTAATGAAAAAAAAGGAAGGAGGTAAAGAAAGTGGAGTCTTTATTTAACTAGTGAGGGCACAGAGGGATTTTAAAAGGAATTCAGAAATGCTATGGTTATTTTTTTAAATTATAATAAACATCTCTGCTTCCACAGCAGTGTTCTAGTGCAATTAAATGTAAGTTATGTGTGTTTATAACTTGAAAATACCCAGGAGAGAATTTTTTTATATATATTTTATTAGTGTAGGTAGAGTTACAATAAGAGAAACATATGTAATATATTGGTAATGGTAAAACATGTATGTATATACTGTATAACTTACATGTGTGATACATGTATACTTTTATAATTTTATAACATGTAATATGTATTATACATAAAATAAACATGGGTAAAATACTCCAAATACATGTACTTGTGTACAAAATGTGTACATTCGTAAAATTTTATGTGTTCAGGACCTCTTGATTCTTTTCCCTGCTTTCTGCCACACAGATTTTTCAAGACCTTCCAAAGGTCCTGAAACTATGAGGCCACTTAACTTTGACTACTTCGTCTCTCAAATGCTGTGATGGATGCCCAAGCTCTCCCTGCAGCTAAGTGCCCCCAGTGGACACTGAGAGTCCAGGTGTTCCTGAGCTCTTGGGAGCACACTGAACGCCTAGACGTTTTGCATTCTATCCTCAATTAACTCTCCGACTCACCATTCATGCCCAGAATTCATTCTGTTGTTCATCTCCCCCTCTAAAGATTTTCAAGAAACATCTTTCTGAGTGATTTCACCTGCAGACAGCCAGCAAATACCAAAACAAACCAACACAAAACAGCTCTTAACCAGCCTGCTCTTTCCCACCAGGTCTCACACACGACATAAGCTCTGTGCACAGCGCTCTGTCAATTTATATTTTTGGTTACAAGGCAATCTTTCCTATCTTAAAATGCCTAAGTTTTATTGTAAGTGCAAAATCTTGACTTTAAAACGATGATTTAGGTTATGAGTTCAATAAAGATCTATTTGTCTACTTAATTAGGTGCATTTTCTCTGGTTAAATTTGTGTTTTTCCCTGTGACACTAAGTCTAGGACATTCAATGTCTAATTTTAAAAGTCAGAACCCTACCAGGTATAAAGTATCAAAGAATAAAATAATTTTAGGTAACGAAGAATCAATTTAGATGATAAACATATTCCTAATTATTCAAATATTATCATGGGGAAAACTATGATCCTGTCCATCTTTTTTCATTATACTCAACTTTTATTGCTCTTTACCAGTAAAGTGAACATTCCGTACCCTGAGCTCCTTAAGCTCCTTTTGGTTTTCTCCCATATCCAGGATTTTCCCTGGACACCCCTTCTCTGTTCTCACTGCCCTTCTCAATCTCTGTGCAGATACAGAAAGTCATTTCTAGAAAGTAGCAGTCTGAGTTCCTGAATGGTATTCTTGTAGTTTCCTTCTTTCTGAACTGCATCTGCTATCCTCAAACCACCCAAATTCTCTCTCTCATTACTATCTATTTATATCTTGGAAACCCCAGAGCCATTTTAATCTTTTCAGTGAAAACATCATGATTTTCTGTAAAAAGAGACTATTGTCTTTTTATTTACCAATCATTATCTGCACAGATCTATTTGCACTTAGTAGGATATATTTTTGTGTACTTACATATTGATGTGCTATGGCTTTTACAGACTAAATAGCTTTGAAGTTGAAAGAGTGTCCTGGTTAGTGCTGTATAGATAAGACAAAGAACATACAGACCCAATGTAGATATACCAAAATGTACGTTACATCTTAAAACATGGATGGCACCTCTTCATTAGTTAACTTTCGCGGTAAGAGAGGAATGGAGGAACTTTGGATCACCTACAGGGAAATGAGAAGGAGGAGGGGGAAGAGATATGAAAGATGGTGGAATGAGGCAGACATCATTACCCTATGTAAATGTATGACTGCACAAGTGGTATGAATCTACATGGTGCACAAACATTGAAGCGAAAAGATGTACCCCATTTGTGTACAATGAATCAAAATGCAGTCTGTAAAAACAAAACAAAACAAAAAAAAAACAAATAAATAAATTAAAAAATACTGTGATTAAAAACAATAGAATATTAGGGTTTTTAAATTTCATTATATATCTTTAAGATTAATACACATGAGACACTTGATGTTGAATGAGTGATTACAAAAAACGTGAGTTTCTAAATGGAATTAATTGCTTAACTCTTTGAATGTTAAAAATGCATGTCCTTGGGGATTGTTCTTGAAAGCAATGTAATTACTGATTATAATAGGAAAAAATCAGAAGATGAGGGCATGTCTAAAAATTGCATACAAATTGCCTCATTGCATACATGATCTAAAAAATGTTGCTTAAAATAATCATTGTATTTATTGTTCATTGAAAATATCCTGTATTTTATTTCTTCGTTAAAATGTAATATACTATTTTTATATAAAACTAATACCTGAGATTTCTGGTAATCTCCTGCTAGAGGCAAAACTGTAATTAGAACTATGTAGGCATAGTATCAAAGTACCTGGGCTTACAGAGTTCGAATCCCTGGATCTCAAGGGCTTCATGGATTCTAATTATCTTCTCATTGTTCCTTCTTCTTAATGCACTCTTTCTCTCCTCTTCAGTATCTCTCTTTTTCTTTTTTTTTTTTTCTTCTTCTTTATTTTTAGATGGGCTCAAAATTCATATGAGAAAATTTTCACAGGAACATAATATGACAGTGTAGGACATAAGAGTATTATCAGGAAAAAATAACAGAACTGATGCCTGAAAGTTCATTATTAATTGTTCACAGAAAGTAAATCACCACTGGGGTATTATTTCAGTACTGCATAATACCAAACAGAAAAAACTACAAACAATAAATGGATCAATAAAATAAAGATGATGGAACTAGTTATCTGTTTCTGAAAATTAAATTCTTATGAAAATGAGTCATTTTAACTAGGGGATATGCATAAAGAAACTTTATATTTAATGCATTTAAATATTTTTGTACCTTTTAACCACTTTAAAATCTCTTCTGCTATGTTCTTTTCCTCTATTTGCACATTCCATATTGATGCTATCACAATTATTCTTCATTAAATGTTATTTTTTTTGTTTTACATATTATTTTTTAAATTATGACTAACAGGGCCACCCAAGTATAATGGCCTGTAGCCTGTTTTCCAGAGCTTTTCTCATTTGGAGAGGAGATAAACAGCTTGCAGGAGTTTCATAATGTCATAAATTTGTAACCACAGCCTCAAAGAGAAGAAAAAAACAAAACAAACAGGCTTTTCCTTATAATTTTAAACTTAGGCTATTACCACAGACCACTACTCCATGGGGAAAATCTATAGCTCATAAATTCATTGGAACTTTATTTTCTAAAAATGCCCAGTGTAGGGGGCCGTGTTATGTTGGCGGCGCCGGGATGGCACCTGATCACATCGGCAGCGAGGAGGTTAATTGACATAAGCACACTCAGGTGATTTTCTAGTCCACGCACACAATGTATGCACATGTGTTCTCCAGCACTAATTGCCTGCTCGGAGCATCTCGCCTAATCTTTGCGTAAGAGGCGTGGCCCTGCTCTCCGCCTCCTGGAGGTGATATAAGCGTAGGCGGAGCAAGACAGAGACACAGCAGCCATTAGCAGGAAAACAGCAGAAGAAGACACGCGGCAGCAGCGAGTAGGGGCAGCGGCGGAAGGCAGATCGCGGAACGGAGAACTGAGACGCATCACTAGGGCACCTTGGGTGGACGTACCCTTAGTTCACAGGATGCAGGACTTTAAGGTGTAGCGAGTCTCTTCCTCTGAGCTCTAAGCAAAGCTTGTCTTTCTCTCAAAGTTTCTCTCTTAAGCAAAGTCTCTTTCTCTCTGATAAGCGGGCTCTCTCTCTCTCTCTCCTCTCAAAGCAAGTAAACCTCGTTTCCTCTATCCTCTATAAACAAGCAAGAAAGCAGTGCACTAAAGAGAAAGATAGAAGTGCCTCAGTTTCCACTCTACCACCCATAAGACCCGTGCAAGTTGTTGCTGCAAGCGGTCACAAATATCCATGGATTTTGGAACCGCAAAGAGCCAGCGACAAGTGGTGGCCCGTACGGGGAATGGGGAGCATGCAGGGAAGGAAAATTAGCAACAACCTTACAGGAAAAAGGGAAATCTGCACGGTGGGGAAACTGAGGAAACTCACAGGAATAGGGCAAGGGAAAATTCAAGATCCGCCTCCGGGAATAGATACAGCAGGGAAAGTAGGAACCTCGCAGAAGTCTCTGGCCAGAGCAGTTTAAGGGCGAGGGATAGTAAAAAGAAATAGTGTTGGTCAAAAACTAAAGGTCACAAAGGACACAACAGTAAAGTGCAAAAATGTGTGTATTTGTGTTGTTTGCATTTAAAACTAAAACAAGTCAAGTAAAATAAGTCAAGAAAAGTTAAAGTAGTATACAGGAAGCTGAGTCGAAGAGGGCTCAGGTACAGGGAGCTGGGTAAAGAAACCCCCAGCAGAGCTGAGTCGAAGAGGGCCCAGGTACAGGGAACTGGGTAAAGTAACCCCCAGTGGACTGGCCAGGTATTATTAAAATAAGAGTTTGTGTGTTTGTTGTTTGTCAAGAGTTCATGTCTTTGATCAGAATGGATGATAAAGGAGCTCCAGAATGTGTGTATCTTGTATTGTTTGTGTGTTTGTACTACTGTTAGTGTGGCCTTTGTATAGTGAAGGATGGATTCAGAAATATCATGAATTCAAATTGAAGGGATAATTCAAAAGGAGGCATGAAAAACATATTACAAGAGGGAGAAGTGCTGGGAGAGATTAAAAAAGGAAGTTAGCTGGGGTAACCAAAAACAGGAAAGTTCTGGGGAGAAAGGAAACACTGGGGAAGAACTAGAAAATAAGGAAACCAGTGTATGATCATATGTTCAAACTCTAGCAGAAATAAGCCCAGGGTTTATAGAGGAAAAGTTGTTCAAAGTGCCACAAGGGATCTTCATAAACGGGACCTAATAGCAACAGAAAAGAACTGTTAAAGAAAACAAAGTGAGGGATAATGCATGGTAGTGACTTAGAAAACAATTACTCAGAAAGCTTAAGAACAAGGGAAAGATGTAGGAGAAAGCTAAACCTAATACAAAGAACCTCAAAAGGAATAACTAAGTGGTAGTGAAAACTTAAGAACAAGGGAAAAAGGAGAGAGCTGAATCTAATACAAAGAACTTAAAGAGGCAGTTACAACTGATGGGAAAAAGCTATGCAGAGCAGTGTTATCTGGAGGACACTCTCTAGTTGGAGAGCTCAGTGGCAAGAAATAGCTGTTGAAACTGCTTGCAGAAATGTAGTAGCAAGGTTTCCTGGTGGAAATGTTGGAATGCTAGTAGAAGGCTAATGCTTCAATAGATACTCAAAATCAATATGATCCTGGAGTGTATGCACATATATACAGCAGCAAAGAGACAATGCCCTAACAAAAGAAAAGCCAAGAGATAACTATAGTAAAATCTGTTACACCTTGTACCCCAGGCCTCTGCCCAAAGTGCAAAAAGGGAAAATATTGGGTTAACAAGTGCAAATTAGTTACTGATGTTGAGGGCAAGATGTTACCAAATCATTTAAGAAACAAGGCACAGAACTCTTCAACTCAAGGCCCACAAAATGGAAGCAGTTGTCATAGCCCTTGTAGAGTTTGGGGAGTAACAGATCTTTTTGCTGACAGTGATTGCATCACTCGGGCAATTCCTAAACTGGAATTGGTTGGACCCATAGCCCCTCATAAGCTGATTTAGCCACACAGATGATTTTCATCTTTTTTTCAGTAAAGCAAGCTGCTTATTTTCATCCTGTGTAACTCACTTTCTAATTCCTCATGTTGATACCTCACCTTTAAGGAGGGTTTATAAGTAAAGGGAAGTGCACTGACTAGAAGGTTAATGGAGTTAATATTGAAAAATGTAGAGAGGGTGAAACAATTGTTTTTTCAGCACAGTATGGCACCAGATTTTGGGAATTTTAGGTTTTACACTAGTAGGCTTGGGTGCGCTTGTGTTAATTCTACCTTACATCTACAAACACCTCAAAGCCAGTCAACAGGCTTATGTCATCATAAAACAGGCCATGGCTGCCCTTGAAGCAGAACAATCTCCCAGTATATGGCTTGGTTTGCTGGATCGGTAGTCAAAGACGGGTAAGATTCATGGGGAGCTCATACCAACCTAAGACAGGGTTCTGACGCCTGGAGGTCAGAATTCCGATGACGGGTAAGGATGTTGCTCTGCCGTGGACAACCTAAGACAGACACGATCCCTGCCAGCTTTCTTTTCATTGTATATAAAGAAGGGGGAATTGTTGGGGGCTGTGTTATGTTGGCGGCGCCGGGATGGCGCCTGATCACATCGGCAGCGAGGAGGTTAATTGACATAAGCACACTCAGGTGATTTTCTCGTCCACGCACACAATGTATGCACATGTGTTCCCGAGCACTAATTGCCTGCTCTGAGCGGCTCGCCTAATCTTTGCGTAAGAGGCGTGGCCCTGCTCTCCGCCTCCTGGAGGTGATATAAGCGTAGGCGGAGCAAGACAGAGACACAGCAGCCATTAGCAGGAAAACAGCAGAAGAAGACACGCGGCAGCAGCGAGTAGGGGCAGCGGCGGAAGGCAGATCGCGGAACGGAGAACTGAGACGCATCACTAGGGCACCTTGGGTGGACGTACCCTTAGTTCACAGGATGCAGGACTTTAAGGTGTAGCGAGTCTCTTCCTCTGAGCTCTAAGCAAAGCTTGTCTTTCTCTCAAAGTTTCTCTCTTAAGCAAAGTCTCTTTCTCTCTGATAAGCGGGCTCTCTCTCTCTCTCCTCTCAAAGCAAGTAAACCTCATTTCCTCTATCCTCTATAAACAAGCAAGAAAGCAGTGCACTAAAGAGAAAGATAGAAGTGCCTCAGTTTCCACTCTACCACCCATAAGACCCGTGCAAGTTGTTGCTGCAAGCGGTCACAAATATCCATGGATTTTGGAACCGCAAAGAGCCAGCGACAAGTGGTGGCCCGTACGGGGAATGGGGAGCATGCAGGGAAGGAAAATTAGCAACAACCTTACAGGAAAAAGGGAAATCTGCACGGTGGGGAAACTGAGGAAACTCACAGGAATAGGGCAAGGGAAAATTCAAGATCCGCCTCCGGGAATAGATACAGCAGGGAAAGTAGGAACCTCGCAGAAGTCTCTGGCCAGAGCAGTTTAAGGGCGAGGGATAGTAAAAAGAAATAGTGTTGGTCAAAAACTAAAGGTCACAAAGGACACAACAGTAAAGTGCAAAAATGTGTGTATTTGTGTTGTTTGCATTTAAAACTAAAACAAGTCAAGTAAAATAAGTCAAGAAAAGTTAAAGTAGTATACAGGAAGCTGAGTCGAAGAGGGCTCAGGTACAGGGAGCTGGGTAAAGAAACCCCCAGCAGAGCTGAGTCGAAGAGGGCCCAGGTACAGGGAACTGGGTAAAGTAACCCCCAGTGGACTGGCCAGGTATTATTAAAATAAGAGTTTGTGTGTTTGTTGTTTGTCAAGAGTTCATGTCTTTGATCAGAATGGATGATAAAGGAGCTCCAGAATGTGTGTATCTTGTATTGTTTGTGTGTTTGTACTACTGTTAGTGTGGCCTTTGTATAGT
The DNA here is from genome assembly GCF_902686455.1 of Sciurus vulgaris. Taxonomy (NCBI): domain Eukaryota; kingdom Metazoa; phylum Chordata; class Mammalia; order Rodentia; family Sciuridae; genus Sciurus; species Sciurus vulgaris. The sequence goes on from NC_136469.1 coordinate 11,647,970, forward strand.
GAAGGATGGATTCAGAAATATCATGAATTCAAATTGAAGGGATAATTCAAAAGGAGGCATGAAAAACATATTACAAGAGGGAGAAGTGCTGGGAGAGATTAAAAAAGGAAGTTAGCTGGGGTAACCAAAAACAGGAAAGTTCTGGGGAGAAAGGAAACACTGGGGAAGAACTAGAAAATAAGGAAACCAGTGTATGATCATATGTTCAAACTCTAGCAGAAATAAGCCCAGGGTTTATAGAGGAAAAGTTGTTCAAAGTGCCACAAGGGATCTTCATAAACGGGACCTAATAGCAACAGAAAGAACTGTTAAAGAAAACAAAGTGAGGGATAATGCATGGTAGTGACTTAGAAAACAATTACTCAGAAAGCTTAAGAACAAGGGAAAGATGTAGGAGAAAGCTAAACCTAATACAAAGAACCTCAAAAGGAATAACTAAGTGGTAGTGAAAACTTAAGAACAAGGGAAAAAGGAGAGAGCTGAATCTAATACAAAGAACTTAAAGAGGCAGTTACAACTGATGGGAAAAAGCTATGCAGAGCAGTGTTATCTGGAGGACACTCTCTAGTTGGAGAGCTCAGTGGCAAGAAATAGCTGTTGAAACTGCTTGCAGAAATGTAGTAGCAAGGTTTCCTGGTGGAAATGTTGGAATGCTAGTAGAAGGCTAATGCTTCAATAGATACTCAAAATCAATATGATCCTGGAGTGTATGCACATATATACAGCAGCAAAGAGACAATGCCCTAACAAAAGAAAAGCCAAGAGATAACTATAGTAAAATCTGTTACACCTTGTACCCCAGGCCTCTGCCCAAAGTGCAAAAAGGGAAAATATTGGGTTAACAAGTGCAAATTAGTTACTGATGTTGAGGGCAAGATGTTACCAAATCATTTAAGAAACAAGGCACAGAACTCTTCAACTCAAGGCCCACAAAATGGAAGCAGTTGTCATAGCCCTTGTAGAGTTTGGGGAGTAACAGATCTTTTTGCTGACAGTGATTGCATCACTCGGGCAATTCCTAAACTGGAATTGGTTGGACCCATAGCCCCTCATAAGCTGATTTAGCCACACAGATGATTTTCATCTTTTTTTCAGTAAAGCAAGCTGCTTATTTTCATCCTGTGTAACTCACTTTCTAATTCCTCATGTTGATACCTCACCTTTAAGGAGGGTTTATAAGTAAAGGGAAGTGCACTGACTAGAAGGTTAATGGAGTTAATATTGAAAAATGTAGAGAGGGTGAAACAATTGTTTTTTCAGCACAGTATGGCACCAGATTTTGGGAATTTTAGGTTTTACACTAGTAGGCTTGGGTGCGCTTGTGTTAATTCTACCTTACATCTACAAACACCTCAAAGCCAGTCAACAGGCTTATGTCATCATAAAACAGGCCATGGCTGCCCTTGAAGCAGAACAATCTCCCAGTATATGGCTTGGTTTGCTGGATCGGTAGTCAAAGACGGGTAAGATTCATGGGGAGCTCATACCAACCTAAGACAGGGTTCTGACGCCTGGAGGTCAGAATTCCGATGACGGGTAAGGATGTTGCTCTGCCGTGGACAACCTAAGACAGACACGATCCCTGCCAGCTTTCTTTTCATTGTATATAAAGAAGGGGGAATTGTTGGGGGCTGTGTTATGTTGGCGGCGCCGGGATGGCGCCTGATCACATCGGCAGCGAGGAGGTTAATTGACATAAGCACACTCAGGTGATTTTCTCGTCCACGCACACAATGTATGCACATGTGTTCCCGAGCACTAATTGCCTGCTCTGAGCGGCTCGCCTAATCTTTGCGTAAGAGGCGTGGCCCTGCTCTCCGCCTCCTGGAGGTGATATAAGCGTAGGCGGAGCGAGACAGAGACACAGCAGCCATTAGCAGAAAAACAGCAGCAGAAGACACACGCGGCAGCAGCGAGTAGGGGCAGCGGCGGAAAGCAGATCGCGGAACGGAGAACTGAGATGCATCACTAGGGCACCTTGGGTGGACGTACCCTTAGTTCACAGGATGCAGGACTTTAAGGTGTAGCAAGTCTCTTCCTCTAAGCTCTAAGCAAAGCTTGTCTTTCTCTCAAAGTTTCTCTCTTAAGCAAAGTCTCTTTCTCTCTGATAAGCGGGCTCTCTCTCTCTCTCTCCTCTCAAAGCAAGTAAACCTCGTTTCCTCTATCCTCTATGAACAAGCAAGAAAGCAGTGCACTAAAAGAAAGATAGAAGTGCCTCAGTTTCCACTCCACCACCCATAAGACCCGTGCAAGTTGTTGCTGCAAGCGGTCACAAATATCCATGGATTTTGGAACCGCAAAGAGCCAGCAACAGCCCAGGAATGACAGTGACTACTTTTGTGCCCATTATGTAGATTTAAAATATATTTTTAGAGGTGGTAGATTCCTGGGATGCTGCCTGTGGGGGCAGGAAATGGCATTAAGATTGGCAGACTGGAGGTTGGAGCAGGAATTTGCAAAAGGAGACCCTCCTCTAATGTGCTGCCCGTCCATATAACTCTATAAGTACCATGTCTTCAACTTCCCTGCTGATGCCTCACTTCTTAGAGAATTTTCCATATGGACTTCTCCTTAATTTTCATGAAATATACAGATATTATTTTAAGGAAGCATGTACTCCTCTCTGCAGACTCACTTTTCCAGAATTATTGATATGTTTAATGTTTTTAATATATTTTAAAATATTGCATATCTTTAGTATTTAAAAAATTAAAAATATATTGTATCCATATTTGGGCACTATTTATATGTATATCATTATACGTATTCCTAGAAGGGTTTATGAATACAGGAAAAAAGGAGAGAGGAAAGCAGAGTTATTTTGTGACATCAATCTATTATCTAGAAATGTGAAGACACATCGTGTTAGTCAGCCTTCTGTCTCCCTAACAAATACCTGAGGTAATCGACTTATAAAGAAAAAGGCTTTCTTTGGCTCCTGAGTTTGGAGACTCCATGTCTGGTTGTCCCTGTTGCTTTTGGGACTATGGTAGCAGGTCATGTTAGGAATGTGTGACTAAACAAAGCCACTCTGATCATTCCTCGGAAGTGGGAGGGAGAAAGAGGAAATGGTGGGATCTGTTCTCTCCCCCAAAGGCATCCCTCTGCTGACCAAAGACTTCCTATTGGTCCCCCCATTGCTCAATAGCCCCCCAGGCTGGGGACCAAGCTTCAACACATGGGCCGTCGAGGAACACTCAGGACCCATACCTCAGCACATATGAACAGGGGCTAATGTCATGAGGAACAGATGACACACCAGACATACACACCAGGCAGACAATGACTTCAGAAGGAAAGGCAGAAAAGTTCCTGAGTTGGGAATCCAGCCAGTCTTTCCTATATGCTTTAAGCTTCCACAAATATTCAAGCTTCAGATTTTGAGTAGATGTAGTGATCTTATGTTCTGTTCAGAGTCACTTTGACCACTGGTTATGTTGTCTAGGGAACAGAGAAAGAAAAAGGAAATAAGACACTTGGGAATTCCTTTTCCTTCAACCTGACTTGCAGAGCTTGATTTCTTAACTTCCATTCCATGATTTAATTTTTACAGTAGAAGTTGTATTGTGTGTCCAGAATCCTAACATGTTAAGCAAATAATAATTATAAAATTTTAAGACTGCTAATAAAAACTATATGATAGCAAAGTATTATTATTTCACTTTACTCCTTGGAAATTCATGAATTACTTATTCTAGTAGTTTGCTTAGAAATAATGCTTATTTTTAACCTAGTTTCTGCAATACTGTTTAAAATGATTCTCCGATGCTATCTAGTTTTAAGAAACTTGAAAATGTTTCTGATCTATAATATTTTAGATTCTAATTTAAAACACTTCCTTTTAAAAAAGAGACATTGAAATTTTAAGATTACTATTTGTTTGAGGCCAACAAAGACTGGATATGTATTGCTATGTTTAAAGGCTTTAGAAAATAAAGTATTTATGAATTTAAGAACACCAAATTCATCATAAGATATAATATTAAATTAATCAACATGTGTTACCAAAGTTTATTGATTTGCTAAACTGTTTCTCTGTACATGTGAAAAAAATTAAATTGATGAACTCTAGCATATATCTTCCTGTGTTCTGTGGGCTACTCAAAACTTTAACTCAGCTCTTTACTGTAAAAGGGTTTCTCTGCTAGTGCCTAATTGACCTGCACCCTTCTTTACTACTGAAATTGGCTAAGTGATGTTCTCAAACCTCATGGAGCTTTTACTTGTACTAGTCTGTTTCTTGAAGTGTAACAGGTTTTTCAAGCTAGTTCTACAAAATAAAACAGTATCTTTCCAGAAAATACTGTTTTTATATGAAATTGCCATGCTTCTGCCAAATCTTACAGAATTATCAGAGTCCAGTAAGAAGAAAAGAACCATGAACCCGTCTATAAAACAGAAGTGCAATGAATTGTTAATAGAATGTCGAAAGGGATGGACAAGCAAAAGGAGAGCCCCGAGAAGTCAAGCAAGGAGCAGGAGGAGCCCCACCCAGGACAGGAGCCTGCAGCTGCGCCAGGCGTGGACCTCAGCAGCCTCCACCCACTCCTGAGTTGGTGAGGTGCTCTCATGACCAGGCCAACCTCTGAGAAGGCAGGAACTTCGCAAGTGGCTTAGTCACTTTAAAGACTGAAGAGTTGACATCAAGAATCTGTTGTCACAACAGAAACATCACCTACTGCCATGACCCTTGTGCACATGGATGATAGGTGCTCATTTCCTGTCACATCCTACATTGTGGAATGAAGCTGGTACCATGCTAACCCACATTTCCTAGCTTTTCCACATATTAGTTCCCACCTATCATCTCTTTTCAAACCTCATTTTCATGCAATGCTCTTACAAATTTAGCTGTTCTTTCCTCTTAGCAATATTTCTGTCATCCTGGCAGATGAGTTATAGTCTTTCCTGTCTCCTGCTTGCTATCTTGCCACATGACTTGAGTCCTCTCTTCCTTCTGCAGGAAGCTGGTTTCCTTTCTGCTTCTTCACCATGTCCTGATGCTGCCAGGTGGCCTTCACCAGGACACTGGTGTCATGCTCTTGGAACCTTTCAGTAACCAGGATCGTGAGTTAAATAAACCTCTTTACTTTATAAGTGATTCTTGGGTATTTTGTTATAGCAATATAAAACACACTAAGTTTACCTTTTCTGCATTCTAGCCTTTTCTGAGAAAATCACATTTCCTACTATCTTAATTATCTCATGTTAATAGGACCAAATGAGAAAATAATGAAAGCATGGTAGAAGCCCTAAAAAGATACATGTGCTTCACAAGGTAGGAGATGAACCCTAAAATGTTTTCTGCACCAGATGTATATATTAAAACCTATTTTCCAAAGAACATATGCTAAATTGTACAAAAGTAATTGTGCTTACATAATGACCCTTAAGCCAGTTATAATTATCTGAAAATGATAAATCATACCTTCAGATATAGAACACTAAACAACAAAAATAACAATGTTCATTGACTTTTCTTTCTTTCTTCTTCTTTTTCCAGTACCAAAGATTGAGCCCAGGGGCTCTCTACCATTGAACTACCTCCCGAGTCCTTTTCACTTATTCTGAGACAGAGTATACCTAAATTTGATCCTCCTGCCTTAGCCTCCTGAGTAACTGGGATCACAGGGGTATACTCCCACACTCAGTCATGGTGTTTATTTTCTGCAGAGATGTTCATGGAAATATTTAGTGATAGATTGGTAGATTTCTAGAATCTCTATTATATAGCAGTGTTCCAATAAGAGTAGGAGCAGTTACATGTTTGAAATGAACTGTTATTAAACAACTGTTTCAGTCAGCTCTTTTGCTATTTGTGACTAAATGATCTGCCCAGCACAACTATGGAGGAGAAAAAGTGTATTTGAGGGCTCACAGTTTCAGAGGTCTTAGTCCAGAAAAGGCTGACTCCATTCCTCAGGGCTCCAGGTGAGGCCAAACATCACAGCAGGAGAGGATGGTAGAGGGAAGCGGATCACTTCACAGCGATCAAGAAGCAGAGAGAGACTCCTCTCTCCAGATACAAACATGTACCCCTTAGCCACACCCCAATTCCCACCTCCTCCATTCACTCTCTACCACTTCAGTTAATTCCATCAGGGATTAATTAATGGATTGAGTTCAGACTCTCACGATCCAATCATTTCTCCTCTAAACCTTCTTGCATTGTCTCACATGTGAGTTTTGGGGGATGCCTCACATCCAAACCATAACAACTACTAAGTTCAAGATTCCAACTTGAGGTTCTGCAAGTGAATATGACTATGTTATCCTAGAGATAATATAAGAAAGGAAAATCTTCTATCCACTACTCAAATGGTTTATTGCACAATCCATTTAGATCAAAAAGGAAAATACTGATTTAGGAAATCATGAGCCTCACCGGAAAGTCAAACACAATTTAATGCTAGGAAGTACAGTTTGTGTTTTTGTGTTTGCTTTAATTTTGAAGTATTTTAATCCTCAAGTTTTTATTGTTTGGCTTTTATGGATTGGTGTTGATTTTTCAGTGTCTCCCACTTGAGTTTCCTGACTTTCTGCCTTGTGATGTTCTCTCTGGAGTCTCAAGGATCACTTCAGGCAGTTATAACAGACCAACTGAAAGAAGCCACCAGGTGGTCAGTGGGACGATTCCTGGGGAGAAGTGTGAGGATGCTCTTTGCTCTCAGCTGTCTGCCCCTAGTTTGCAGGTATGAGGCTGTTTGCTTAGGAGCTCTCTCAAACTCTCTTCAACTTCTTTGATTTCATGATAACCGCCTCCAGATGTTTAGGTAGAACACACTATTTAGATCAAAGTGCTAACTTTTTTCTCCTAGCCTGCCGATTGATTACTTTGATTCTTTCTCCATTTCAGACTTATGAAGGGTCACATTCTGTTAAACACATTAGTCTGAATCCTGAATTCAGTCACATTCATGAAGTTGGTGAAAGTTGGTTTCACATATCTCAGATCTATCTACATTTCTTATTGACTTAGATATTAAATCCCACTGTATATTTTTATAGAATTTATTTTCTATAAGTTAGGTCTCCCCTCCCTTTGAGGCTACAGGGAAATTAACTAAGAGTATTTAGAGCAGAAGTCACTCCATTCTCAATTAGAAACACTTCTACAGAAATGAAAAGACAAAAAAAAAAAAAAATCCCCATTTTTTATTACTCTGCATAGAGAAAATGAGTTGTAATGATACTAAGGAGACTTAATTCAATGGCCTAATCAACAAAGGCTTATAATTCTCATTAGCAACTGCTGAATCAGCATCATTAATGATGACACGGGAGCAAATTGTGTTTGATTGTCTTATATTTATACTTATAAGTACATAGAAAAAAGAACAGTAGTTTTTAATATGCTAATAAATCATTCATTGTATTTCTCCTGAGAGTCTTTTATTTTCTTCTTTACAAATAAGCATCTTTTTAAGCTATTTTGTTTTCTCTGTGATAAAAGAATAACATTCTCTAGATAGCATTAATACAGCTGACATACAAACAAATGCTTTGACACTTGATAGCTTAGAAGAAACATGCAATCAGGGAGGTTTTATTAGAATCAATGTTTAAGGAGCATGCAAGTAGAATTTAAAACATTTTCATAATTAACAGCATTCTCATAAATAGTAAATTGACAATTTATGTCAAAAACTCCTCATCTTATGACCATTAGGTCAAGTTTGTCTACTCTAAGATATTAAAGATATTTGTTCCATATAAGCTGTTAATTACATAAATATTAGTGCTAATGTCTCTGTTATATTTTATTTCTGGCTATACAAATTGCTGAAAATAACTTTTTATATTTCCAAGGGGTTGGGACAGGCTGTCCAATGATCATTTTATGAACAAAATTCAGAGCCTTTCTGGCTGGTAGGTTTTCCATTACTGTAACAAATACCTGAGATAAATGAACTTAATAAGAGAACACATTTATTTTGGCTCATCCTGGTGGGGAATGTGTCATGGATCACACCTTCTGACTGGGTATAGAAGGAGAAAGAGGATGAGGCCAGGGCCCAACAGTCCCCTCTAAGGCACCCCTCAGGTTCTGAGACCTCCTCTTCGACCTCACACTTCACAACTCCATCATCTCCCAACAGCGACAGGCTACAGACAAGCCTTTAACACCTGGGCCTTGAGGGCCACTGCAGGAGACTGGGATTCACAGAAAAGAAAGTTTCCTGAGAGGAAGGAGAAAATATTAAAATTTATTTTTAAAAAACCCATAGAGTAGAAAACTTGAATGTATCACTCATGACCAAGACTCGTTTTGTATATTTAGATGTTGGTCATATGAGTAACAAAATCTGAATTCCATTAAAAATTAAAGAATTTGAAAAATGAACAGTTTCTCATCAATGGTATCAAATTATTCTTGCCAAAGTTCCACATTTGAATTTTGTCTACATGTTGAAGTGGAAATTTTAAAATAAATTCTCTTCCTGGATTTAAAAAGGAGTACACATACACACACACACATACACACATATATATACATGCATATATGTAAGTATATATATATATATATATTTACATATCTATTCAATGACTTTGATTTCACATTGTGTTGCCCAAAACTTTTAATCCCTACGCAAAACATGATAAATACATATAGGAGCAATGTATATAATGTTGAATCACTAAATCTATAATAAGTACTTCTCTATATAATTGGTCATCTATATTTCTAAGATTTATCCCTGCACATTTACAGTTATCATACTTTAAATTAAAAGCAGATGGTAATGCTTTCTTTCAATTTCCTTTCCATAATGTTGTGTTTTCTATTTCATTTTTATTCAAGAATTATTTTTTGTAAGCACTTTTATTTTTATAATTTATGTATGATGAAATCAAACATTTTAAGTGCTAAGTAGTTTTGGCAAATGTCTACATCCATGCAAGTACTAACACAATATGCAATTATAGCTATATAACAGGTATTTTGTACATAATAAATAGAACATGAATAGAACATGAATTATTTGCTATAGTTATGTGTTTATGAGAGAGGACCTACATACATACTTTTTCTTGCCTCATCTTTTTATTTATTTTTAAATTTATTTATTTTTTAATTTTTTACAGACTGCATTTTGATTCATTGTACCCAAATGGGGAACATCATTTCGTTTCTATGGTTGCGCACGATGTAGATTCATACCATTCGTGTAATCATGCATGCACATAGTAATGATGTCTGTCTCATTCCACCATCTTTTATACCTTCCTCTCATTTCCTTATTTTAACCTGCCCCTCAGTGAGTATACGAGATAGTTCCCATGCTCCCTGAATTTTATCCTACTCTTCCTTTGTAGTAAAATCATCCACCAGTACTTGCCTTCTATCTGTTCTCTGATGCCAGGGTCTTGCTTCCTTCAGAATGTCAAACAGCTGGTATTATAGACTATATAATCTTCTGACACTGGTTTCCGTCATTAGGGGTACCTTCAATATTCATCTATGTTACGTTGTGCATAAATATCCATTCCTTCACAGTGCTGCGTAGCATTTCGCTATGTGGATAAACTAATTTGCTTATCCATTCATCCATTGAGGAACATTTGGGTTGCTTCTTATCTGGGGAGATAGTTGGCTGTATGAATAAATATTTGTGTACAACTTTTTGTATGAACATAACTTTTCATTTCTCTGTGGTAAATACCTTGGAAAGTGGAATTGCTTGATCTTACTCTAATTATCTGTTTAACTGTGTAAGAAAATGTCAAACTGAATTCCAGAATCACACCATTTTGCATATCCATGAGCAATGTAGGAGAGTCTCAGTTGTTTTCCCTCCTTACTATTATTTGTAATTATCACTTGAATTAATTTCACTATCAATATACATTTGGCATTAGTATATACATAGATCCTGTTGCAACTTCGATTTTCATTTTTCTAATGGTTAATGGTTTTATTTTGGTTATGTACTTATTTGGCATTTGTACATTTTTTATGAAGTGTCTTTTCCAATGTTTTGCCTCATTTTTATGGAGCTCTTTTGCCTTCTTACATTGACTTTTGATAGTTATTTATATATTCTGGAATTAACTCCATTGTCCAATATGTGATTTGCAAACATTTTCTCCCAGTTCATAGATCATATTTTCTATCTCTTTATTTTTCTCAATCTGCTTCTGAGTATCCATGCTGCAGAGATCTCACACAGATGCTTTGTATGTATTCTCCATAAATTTTGTTACAATCAATAGCAGAGGAAACAGAATATAGTATATTTAAACCATCCTACTTGAAGCTAGAATGCTATCACTTTTATTTTGCATTATTTCCTATTTATACTTTCTTACTATACTTTCTTAATAGACATACTTTATTTCATCGTTTTAATGATAAATATTTATTTTCTTTTAGCTTCTTTAGTTCTTGAAGATGTAACAAGATATCAGTCTGATTTTTGCTTCTTTGAAGAAAGTACATCTTTTTTGTGTGGATGCCTTTAAGATTTTAATCTCTGTATTTTAACATTTTTACTGTGATAAGCCTACATACAATTTTCTCTGTTGTCTCAATCAACTGGAACTGCTGTAACAAACTTAACTACATAGCTTGTAAAAAGCAAATATATATATTTCACAGTTCTCTAACCTGGGAATTAAAAAATTAAGAATCTAACACATTCCATGTCTCCTGAGGGCCTGCTTTCTCCCAAAGAGCAGACTTTCCCATGCTCAGAGAGTTAAGACAAGGTCTCTTTGGGGCTTTTTTCTTAAGATTCTAAAACCCACTGATGGGAGCTTTGCCTGAATGGCCTAATCACCTCCTACAGCACCCCATCTAAGACTATCACTTGGGATTAAGAATTTCATTGTATGAATTCTGGGGACACCAGCTTTGGGATCATAATAGGTATGTTTTAGATCTCTGAGATTATGTATCTGTTGATGTCTTTCATCAGTTTTTAAAATTCTCAATTATTGACTCCTTAAATATCTTTCTGGATGTTTCATGTTTTTTATTGCTCATTTATTCTGTCATTATATTCCTTGTGAACCTTAATTTGGGTATTTTCTATTGATTTATTTTATAGTTCTCTGATATTTTCTGCTATATGCAAGCTGGAGTTAATCTTATCTACTGATAATTTGTTAATTGCAGATATTATATTTTGCATCCCAATGTATCTCTTTGATATTTTTATAGAATATACTTCTCTTTGTAAATTGTACAGGCTTTAAACTGTTGTCTGTTAATTATACTAACTATTTCTCCTATATATCTGGGTTTTATTCTGTTGGTTGTATCTCATTTGTTGTTTACTTATTGTATATATAAGTCAGTTTTGTATAAACACAGCAAGAATTGCATATAATCTAAAAGAAATAATTTACTACTTGCTGTGTATGCAGCTGGCAACAACAGTGTGCCAATCTTCCCAATCCCATGCAGACTGAGCTGGGTGGAGTCTGATTCACAGTTAGTCTAACATTCAGTTTACCCCTGTTGGTAGATGAGGGTTTTCAAAGTTCTCCCTGGACACTATGGTGATTCTTTGCTTTCTCCACATGCAGATACCATGGAAATCTCAGCTGTGATTTCCAGGGAACTAAATGAGGCTTCGATTTTTAGCCATGCACTGCTGCATCTTCAGAATCTGAAAATGTCTGGGGTAGATACCAATTTGTATTTGAAAATCGTCAAGTCTTTACTTTTGTCACATAGTCACATGACTACAAAAGCTTTTCTAATTATCCTGAATGTCAGAAGGGGCCCCAAGGACATGTCTCCAGGGAGACAGCAGGTGCAGGTGCCAGTGCTAACTCGTCTTCCCTGGGGGTCTCAGTTCTCCTCCCACTCCCCCTTGCTCTCTTTCTAGAAGCTATTTCTCCTAAGCAGTCCAAGACTCTGAGGATTTTGCCTCATTTATCATTTTAGTCTTTTGCCCCTTTTAGCTTTAAAGTATAAAAACAGATCGTTTGAAGCCAATCTCCCATGTATGGAGGGCCCTCAGGTCTCAATTTTGTTATTTTGCCCCATGTGACCGATAAAATCTCTGCTGGTTTCTCTCTGTCCCTTTAGCAATACCCCACCTAGGTCTAGCTTGGACTTTCACATCCATCCTTGTTCAGAACTGAGAAATTGTCTTATATTCAGATTCAGTAAGAAAAAAAAAAAAGACCTTCCTTCAGTGGCACATTCAAATTTCATGATTTTATAATTTAGTCCGTTTTTGTAGCAATCCTCAGATGAAATGTTGGTTAGCTGTAAACTGCCAGGAAGTAGAAGTCCTGATTCCAATTTCACTAAATCCAGCCTATAGCCACAGAAACACAGATGGGGAAACAAGTTCAAGGTGGTAAGGCAAAATTGTGAAGTAAGCAATAATTCAGACCAAGTGAAGGAGTGATTGAAAGGCTGTCATTCTGTCCATCACATGGACTTTTTAAATTTTAAATTGTTTTACTGGTCTTTCTAAAAGTGGCTTTTAAGCCAGAAACAACAAAATGTATTTTATATTTATAATTGGGAGAATATAGTTTTATACTACCTAAGGTTTACTTTTGTCAAGAAATTTATTGGCCCATTAAGCTTTTGTTAATTCCACTTTTTAATACTTTGTCATTTTGACCATATTTTAATATGTATAAAGTCAAGTAACTCATTATACAATTATCATTCAGGAGATTATTTAGTTAGAAAAATAAAACCTATAGCTAGTCAATATTAAATGAATTTTAATAGATATAAAACATCTAAAGGAGTGTCACCCCAGGGGCACAATCACATAACTTAGAGACTTAATGCTGAAAATATACTTTAGGTGCCCAAGGTGTGCAATGAGTCAGATTTGCTATTCTGCTACATAAACAGGGGTTGATAATTGGAAATTTCTAATGGAAAAAAAGAGACAAACTCCTATCAGTTTTCCAGCATTTCTTATTAAGAAGGAAAGAACATTCTCATGTCAAGTCCTGGTCCCCTCACTTAGAAACAGATGTGAGTCAGTTAAGGTCTAGTTATTTTAACTAAAGAGGATAACTTTGTAGTTACTTCCTTGGGAGCATGTGTGGAAATCTCTCCCTTTGCTGAATACATATGACCACACCTGATGCTCTGCCCAGATCTTCAAACTCTCAATAGGCACAATTTGGAAAAAAAAAAAAAAGCACACAAATTGGAAACACAATTGAAATGATTATATTGTCAATATTTTTCGTTTCTAATCAAAATAAGGTACATACATCTCAAATTTGAGACCCACAGAAGCCGTGGAAGATGTTCAAATTATATACTATAACTATAATGTTTTTTCTAAACCATAGTAGTTAAAACTTTAATTTAGCAGGAAGATTATCATTACACAAAAACAGGCTATAGCTGTCAAAAATAAAAGGTAAACATGTTAATTTATTTCCTGTGTCTTTTTAAAATAGTGAATTATTGCTATTATAAATATGTAGACATTTAATTCTTCCACAGAATTATTCATCATAAGATACATACATAATTAATAGCAGGTAGCCATTATGCAAATTCATATAAACTTCAATAAAGTTGTTAATTAAATAATATTGCTGACCTTTATATCTAATATTTTATTAAATGGACAGAAAAATTAATATAACTATTTTACTTCTCTTCAAAGCCAGACCTGATTTAAAAGAAAATTTAATTTTAAACTAAGACATTCTTCTATTTTGAGACTTCTATTTATTTAAACAAAATATTCTTTTACTTAATTTTACATAAAACCAAATTAAACATATGATAATTGTTAGATAAAGTACTTTCTAAGCAAGAATATCATGTAACTTTTTAGTTATAAAATGAAAGTGTAATTTCCGAATTTTTACATTTCATTACATTACAGTTTAAAAGCATTATTTTCATATTTATATAATTATACATATTACATTTATGTTAGCATTTCTTATGATAGTAACAATTTTCTTGTAACTATCTCAGGCGGTTCAATTTGTTTCAAATTTAATTGCAGATGCTACAATACAATTCATGTGCAGCCTGAGATCAGAACTAGAGGAAGAGAGTTCCAGGGGGCCCCATTGCCTCTCCTTGGCAGAGACTTTGTCACTCTTGAGTGAAAGTTGACAGGTGACTTGCTAACTTGTCTTTTAAAAGTTCCTCACGAGAGTTCTCATTATTGCACAAGACACTTAATATTCTTGAAATTTAGTGAGAATTAAATAAGACAAAATTTCTCCTGGATGGGGGCAGCCCCACAGATTCACATCTTGGTAAATTGCTGGCACCTTGGAAAGCTTCCTGTCTAGTTCTCATTACATGCCTGCTGTTTTGGATTAGTGTTCCCCACCACCAATGTGTTAAAGCCTTGGTTCCAACTCCTGACACTGCTTGGAGGTTTTGAAGTCTTTGGGAGTAAGTGACTTGACTGGCAGTATGTCCTTGAAGGGGACTGTGGGACCCTGATCTCTTCCTCTTCCTGGCCACCATGAGGTGAGAAACTACCTACACTGTGTGGTCTCACCATGATGTACTGCCTCACCACAAGTCCGGAAGCAACAGTCCAAATGACCCTTGTATGAAGCCTCTGTAGCTTTTCTCCTGGGAAGTTGACTTTCTCAGGTGTTTTGTCATAGTGGTAGAAAGATGACTAATAGGGTCCCTAGTAAATCAAGCAAGAACTTGATTTTGAACATCCCACCCCTTTCCTATGACTCACATTCATTATTTAGTGTACAGTAAGAACTACCTTATTGGTGGCCCTCAAAATGACCAGGGTTCCATGCATGATAAAGAAAGTGGCCCTCTGAATGTGTACTGGACAACTGTGACATGCACTTGGCTACACCCAGCTCCTTCTGTTACATCATGCCAGGGTCATGTTTATGATCATGAGGTTGGGGAGTCTTGACACTGGCCTCCATCAAAAAATTGGTCTATTTTTTTCTTCTGCCTCCTCTAGATCTCCCTTAGAGCCTCAACCCAGGAAATCATTTCTAATTACAGTGCAGGCTATTTTTTATCTCAGAGGATAAATCTCACATATGTGTAAGTTTCTTTTCAACTACAAGCTTTTGGACAAATCATATTTGTGGTTTACCTTACTCTTTTTTTGTTGTCTTTGTGCTGGGGATTGAACCCACGGCCTTGTGCATGCAAGGCAAGCACTCTACCAACTGAGTTATATCCCCCGCCCCTCATTTTTAAAAAAAATTTTTACCAATATCTACTTCTGATTTTCTTCTAACTAAATGGTGGATTATTCTCTACCCTCCATCTAACCCTGAAGTAATCTGAGACCAGGTGATAGACTTTGGCTAAAGAAATACTTCATTTGGGGTCCAAAGCCTGACATTGTTGACCTTGATGGTCTATCCCCGTTGTCCTCTGTCAGGGTGGTCTCTTACACCTTGCATTGATGTACCATTCACGTGTCTAATTTGCTGCAATGAGCCTGACAAAAGATCGACATGTAGTATGAATGAAAAATAAGTTCTTGTGTTTAAAGCTGCTGAGAAATTAGAATTTATGAATGCAGCATAACTTAGCTCTACTGATATAATGCAGCCTACAAATCTCTGATACAGGGTTTTATCTTGCATGAGATTATTGCTTTTGAAGGACAGGATTGTACTGCCTATCCCTTTAGGTCATTGTTGTGCTTTTTGAATATACACAATACATAGTCCCTGAGAGTTGATGCCAAAAAAAAAAAAAAAGTTTTAATTTTAGGAATCAGTGTTACATATTAAAATTTCAAATAAATGTCTTGAATTTATGTCCTAGTTATTATTATATGTTATTGGATCAGTTTATAGACAAATTAGAATAAGAATCAAATTTATATTAAAATTAGAAATAGTGTGAGTTTAAGGCAATACTATTGAGTTTTAATTTCTGTAACAAATGTTCCTTGCAAAATGCCGAAAAGGGACTGGGGCTGGGGCTGGGGCTGGGGTTGTGTCTCAGTGGTAGAG
Organism: Sciurus vulgaris; assembly: GCF_902686455.1. Taxonomy (NCBI): domain Eukaryota; kingdom Metazoa; phylum Chordata; class Mammalia; order Rodentia; family Sciuridae; genus Sciurus; species Sciurus vulgaris. The sequence continues at coordinate 11,663,891 of NC_136469.1, forward strand.
CGTTTCCCTAGCATGTGCAAAGCATTAGGTTTGATCCCCAGCACCATATAAAAATAAAAAAACAAATAAAGGTGCTGTGTCCATCTGTAACTAAAATATTTTCTTAAGAAAATGCTGAGAGAACGGTAACACTTTACTGAGGACAAAGGAGGCACACTACATGTTCTATCCTCTTTAACCTTTACAATAACTCTTATTATTTTATATATTAAAGGACAGAGCTGAATCATGTAACTTTTTACAAGTTCATAAAGTCAGAATGATTTCCAAATTGACTTCACAAGTAAATTTTGAGCAATATCTTAAGCCACAGCAATAGAGCTACTAAACAATGATGAACTTTCCTAATGACAGTTTTGTGATTTCCTGGGCAGTTTTCAGATATTGGGAAAATCCTCTTCCTCAATCATTGATTTTTATAAGTACTTTTGATAAAACTCAAGGAGTTCTAATGGCATACTTATGTGGTAAAAGCCAATACTCTCAAGTATTTTGCCAATATTTCACTTCATTTTTCTTCTTTTTCAAAAGTTGAAAATCAAAGTGTATCTGTTAAGACACTTTCAGCTGTAATGACAGAACTCCAAGAGATTAGCTGAAATAATAAACTAATATGTTCCTGCATATATTACAAAATCCAGATGTAGTATGTGTGCAACATTACTTGAATAAAGTTAAGGTTTTATTTTTCTTCTCTCTGACATGCAATTATTTGCTTCCTTTAGTAGATTTGTCTTAATTTCTGTAAAATAGGTCCATTCACTACTGTATTGTGATAATTATAATCATCCTGGGTTTTGGAAGTCCAAGAATACTGACAATGAAATGCTAGGTTACAATAAGCAGACTATGCATTAAAACTTTCTGTTTACTCTGCACAGTCTTAAAAAATGCTCACAAAGCCACCCATACTTTTTCATTTATCTTTTGATAATGTTGCTTTAATTCCAATATTCAATTAGTAATGTTTTCGTTTGTTGAATGAATGGTAGAAGTTTACCACTCTGGCATACTTTTCAAAGTCCCATGTTCCAGACAAATAAATAAAAGCTAAAATCTGTCACTTCTTTAGCTGAAAAGTTAGTTTTTGAATATTTTTGAAATTTCTCTGGAATTTAACATTTGGCTGGAAGAACCAGCAAAGGAACATAAGTATTTTGCATGGCAGTTCAACTTTTTCAATCAGGAAAATAACTCAATATTTGAATGAGCATCCATAAAAATAAACTTCTTTCAACAAACTGTAGCAAACATGATAGAAACAGATGACCAAACCAGATACATGTATTTATTTATTCATTGTAATTTCACCTTTTAAAAATACATTTTCCCTTTATGGGATTAAAATATGATGCAAATTTTCACTATAAAAACTTCAGGTGAGAAGCAAAATCAATAATAGAAGTAATAATAGACATTTGAGTATATGAGAATAGATTCAAATATCAAATCAGTGCTTTAAGACTTCAGCTACCATTTTCCAATTTTCACTTGGGTTTACATTTATCACTGAGGGTATATTGAAAGGCATGCTGTATTATTTGACAGCAATTGGCTACATAATTCACAAAAGATTAAATAAAATAATTTCAGGAAAAATACAGTTTAAAGTTTCATACTTTTTAATAGTCTGTCCTGGTTAATAATAATAACTGATAGTTATTATAATTCTTCAGAAATTTATGTCCTTGTCCACATTACTTATATTTTTGCAAAGTTTTAGAGAAAAATATATAAACTTTGTAATATTTTAAAAATTTAAGACTCAAATGAATGCCATTTAATTTTAATTATATAATTTTATTTTGACCAAAAATTAATATTCAACTTTACAGTGGCATGTAGTTTATAATAAAATGTTTTATTAACAGTTTTCATTGCTAATTAATGGTTAGAGTTTGATAATATTTGTTTTTATGTGAATTAGAGTTTAATACGTTTTATTTGTAAAATTAGTGTGAATCAGCCTCTAATGATATTTGAGGAATATATATTTTATGTAGGGAAATAGTAAAATGTAAATTAATATTATTTCAAAATACTCTGGGTTTTGGTAGGGCACAATGGTGCATATTTTAATCCCAGAGACTGAAGGGACTGAGACAGGAGAATCTCAAGTACTAGGCCAATCTCTTCAACAGAGTGAGACCCTCAATTTGGCAAGACCCTCAAAATAAATAAATAATATATAGGACAGGATATGTAGTTCAATGGTAAGCACCTCAATACCCCCCTACCTCAAAATACTTTGGTATTTGATTTAGAGTTCATTTTATGTTGATTGAAGTTGCAAGGTTCATTCTTTACTATTCTTTTTGTGTTTATATATATAATTTCTTCTGAAGAATTGTATCATATCTCAGTAAGAAATAGAATGTCATGTTTATCGAATCTAATGATAGTTCTGCTCACATGGCTTTAGTTGAATAGGTTGCCATTTCACTAATGATTATATTTGAAAATTGTTAACCAACCAATAAATCTTTAAAAATACAAAGATAAACACCAAGTTTAGAGACAGAGAATGAGTCAACTAAATTTCCTAAGTGTACTTTCCTCAATGGCCACAAACATTTTAAAGTGCATAAATTATGTATGAAATATATATTTTATAATAAAAGCTTACTCTGCCCTATGGTTTAGGAACATTGTGACTATTTTCACATGAATTTCTGCCAGAAAAAAATCAATTTTGGGGTTTGTAGAAGTGAATAACTTGGCCACTTTGAAGGAGCTTGTGTGCATACTATGTAGACATTTGGTATCTAAATGAAGCCTGTTGGGGAGAATGTAAATATTTGAGCACCTACTCTGTTCAGATTCACATATGGAAACATAGAACATTTTATAAATTTATGTTTCTCAATTGAGAAACATTTAGAATCAACTAGGATAAGTTAAGGAATATTTCATGAAAAAATATTCCTTAACTTATCCTAAGATCTAACCCGAGTTATGATCACAAGAAGTGAAGGAGATATGGTACTGAACAGGAGCTACTCAGGAGATCAGATACTGAAATCAAGTTCCTCTTTTCCCCTAAAATTGAAGGCTTATGAAATCGGGGTTTGTTGCCCATTAGGATGATCATTTTCTTTGTCCAGTGGAAACAGTGGTAAGTTCTTATAGGACAAGCACCTCGCTACTACCGGTCTCCTGTGAGGCTGGAAGATAATCACTTCAAAATCGAAAGAGTTTGTTGTTGTTGGTTTGTTTTTTTTTTTTTGTTTTTTTTTTTTTGTTTTTTGTTTTTTTTTTGAGTTCTTACTAGCAGATGACTTCCTTTTAGTGAGGAAAACAATTTTTTACTTGAATGTAATGAATTTACTATGTCCTAAGAAAAGGAATGCTTGCAAAATGATTTATCTAGAAACAGTATTAAACTGAGTAAAGAATCATAAAATTTGTTTTTTTAGTATTTTTTTTATTTGTTAGAACCATAAAACCTTTTTAAAAAATCATTATAGTCATACTTTCTGATTAGTTGTATGTTTTTCTGACTTCAGTATGAATTTTTAATAGTTGCGGGTACTTTCAGAAGAATATCCAGAAAATGCTGATAAAACTATAAATTTTATTTCTACAACATCAAACTTCTGTCACATAATAACTCAAATATGTTTCAAGGAGGTCTGTTTTAAGTTTAAATAAATGGGCATCATAAGAGTTACTATGAAGTAACAAAAACATGAGTAAGAAAATCCTATTTAACAAAACTGTCCAGGTTTCAAAATCTTAAAAATAATAATAATTAAAAAACAATTATCAACATGAGTATGATTTAAATCACTTACTTACTCAGTGACCTTTTCAGTTTTGCTTAACAGGACTATTAAAGGGAAAAGAAAAAAAAAAGAAAAGAAAACTCCCCTGCTACTAGTCACCTTTTGATGTTTTACAATGAGATACATTTTACTATTAAACATCAGAAATACAGGTCATTAAGGCTTGGAGTCATTGCATTTGGGATTCTCATTAGCAGCCACTATATATGGTTTCTCTGTCCATGGACATATTAATGTTCATGTATGCCTTACTCAGAGAACAATCACAAAGATCTAATTACACTTCACTTCAAACAACCCTGGAGAATAACTTTTCACCCTATGATATGCTTCAATAAGGAACACAAAATAGATTTAGTATACAGCACAAAACTTATGCTTAAGATTGCATTACTACAAATACCCTTGCTCCAATTTAGTTTAAATAGGTCTAGGAATTCTCAAATAAAAGGGTGACAAACACACATGAATAAACAGTTTTGTTTTACACATTCAGTAGCATATATTTAGAATCCTTAGGTTGCTGAAGAAAATGCAGGCAGTTCATCCCTTTGGAAACTTCCTTAATCATCTGCAAGCAGGGAGGAATTTTTTTCTCCTCAGCACACAAACCTGCAGCTCCTTGCAGGCAATACAGGGGCTGTATATTCACAGAGAAGATTCCTGCAGGTGGAAGCCCACAGAAAAGGGGAAAATGTCACTTGGTCTCTGCTGTAAGCAGTGGTAGTCCAAGATTGTGTGCAAGGAGGGAGAGGAGCTGAAAATTAAGATTAATCATTTAATTTACCTAAGAAGTTGAGTAATTAATATTACCACTGGAAGTACTTAAAATTTGTATTTTTAGTTTGGAGAACTAAAATATATCATGTAAATATATTCATATATTATGTAAATGTCCATGTTGGGTGTTCATTTGGATGTTGGTGGCAAAGCTTGGAAATGACTAACTTTTACAGGATAAAATTTGCCTCTCTCCATTAAAAAATTTTACCCCTTCAAGACAGCTCTCTTCCATGATTGTATCCAAGCCTTAGTTTCTTTCTGCATCTACCTCCATCTCCAAATTTCTGAGAGGCTTTCCTTTCTCTGCAAGCTTCAGAAGGACCGAACCTCATGTTTGTTTCCAGCTAAAATGAGCAGGGAAGAGGGAGGATAGAGCCTCCTTTTTCTTATTACAAACATCGTTTCATTTATACTCAGCTGCAGTTGACCAGAATTTTCTCGTAAGACTAAATATAGCTCCAAGTTGGCTGAGATTTGAGAACTCTCTTTTAGGCAAGCATATATTTCATCAAAAATCACAATGTTTACTACCAGGGCAATTGGGGACAATAACAGTTTTCTCATCTGTCAAAAAAATAAATTAGTGAATAGAAAAATTAATGGATAAACTCAAGAAGCCACTTTAAGTATTTCACAACAACATAATTTAGTAAAAGGAGTTGACATACATGTCAACAGTTCAAAAAGGAAAAGAGAGAGGCGCATGTCTACAGATTAGAGATTTCTGGAAACAGTTACCACTGCTATGGCTGAAGGTGAAAAGAACTACAGAGGAGGTAGAATTCCAGAATCCTGGAGCAAAGTTAAAGGACATCCCTTTCAGGAATGTATCCAATCCCATAGTTTGGAACTCAAACCATGGTTATTGGAAAAAGGGCCATTTAGACCACAACTGGAAGCTTAGAGGACAACCACTTATAGAAAAGTCCAGAAATGGGAAGATACAGAAATATAATAAGAATAAAAGTAAAATTTCTCCTGTCCTCCTACTAAGACGATTGCAAAGGAACTTTGGAAATGCAAAGTCTGTCTACTTTACAGAAGAGTGACCTGATTCTGAACAGCAGAATTTACAGAAAGCAAAAATGCTATTACTGGTTTTCCAAAAATTGGGGAAATAATAGAAGCTATATTAATATCTGATTTTCCAACCATATTCTTCCAGTATAATCAGAATCCCACTCTTGACTATTCCATGAACTGAAAACTAAATTTTGAAATGAACTGCTACTGTTTAGAATCCTAGAAAAAAAGGGAAAGATAAAAATATATTAGGTTGATAGATGAAAGACAAAGCTAGATGCATAAATTAAGAAAGAAGATAACTCGAATAACACTGCCTTTGTTGGACTCAACGATAATAAAGTAAGAACTTCTTGAGTTGCCCCAAGTTTTCTTTTTTCTCATTTAGTACCCTTACTGGTTAGAGTTCTTCATCTGAAGAGGTAAACAAAGCCTTATCTCAATATAATCTAGGTTTCAAAGCAACTGTCTTTATAGAGTCACACTGTGTTTTCCATGAACATATACCTTTGGCTATAAAAGTACTAAGAAATTGCTAGAAAAGCCTCTGAGCTTAAGAAATAGCTCCTACTGCTCCCATTGTGTCATTCATCCAAATAGTCCCCCTGGCAACTGGGATCAATCATCATAGTCAGTACAGATATCTACTTCCTTTTCCACAGATGCAGTAGAAGGAGGACCGTCAAATTATAAAGTTCAGTGCTGAGCTTCAGTCCAGTGGAACAGGTTCTTAACCCAGTAAATCCATTCTCCCTTGCCAACCTAGATGTCTACTCCTGTCAATGGTAACCACAAGTGACCTGTTACTAGTCAGAAGCCAGGCTCCTAGTGTCTTAGTCTATTTTCTGTTGCTGTAACAGAAAACCACACACTGGGTAATTTATAATGAAAAGGAGTTTATTTAGCTGATGGTTCTGGAGGCTGAGAAGGCAGAGAGCAAGATACTGCTGTGTGGTGAGGCCTTCATCCTGAGCCATATGTGGTGGAAGAGGAGAAAGGCCACAGAATGTATGAAGGAGGACGTGTGGGCAGTGGCCACCCATGTTCCAGGTAAATAAACCACTCTCCTGATAATGACACCCGTCCGTAAACTCAGGCCTGCCTTCATGATCCAGGCACCATGGGGTCCTGCTTCCCAACACTGCCTCACTGGGGACCAAGCTCTCAACACAGGATTTCAGGGGACACAAATGAACCAGAGCACCTAGCAACTGGCAACAGATCAAGGACAGGAAGGTGCTTATGAGAGAAGAAAGTTACCTACAAAAGAAAGCATGGCTTCACCGCAAGATTCTGACTCTGCACTCCAGTTCTCTGAATGGGGTGGTAATCACCATGAGTGTCCTGTTTTAAAACAGACACGTCAAGTGACCTCGAATCGGATCCCGTGTGAAGCACATTGGAGGAGAAGTCTGAATGTGCTACGGCCATTCTCTAGCCCGAGGTCTCACTGAGTGTTTTCAGAGTGTCCTGAGGCTCGCCACGCTCACTGCACATTCCGCCCGTGTCTTGGTTGTGTTTTAAGGATTTCAAGACATCAAAGCATGTTTCGTTTTTACTTTAGACCACACATTCTGAAATCCTCTTGACCCCTGGACTTAACCCATACTGTAGACAGTGACAATATCCTGGGTCTATCTCTCCACTCACTACATACGTATCTTATTGATCATCTTTGAACAAGTTACTTCTTCCTCATCAGATCCAGTAAAACTTACATCCTCAATTAAGTGCACCAGAATGATAGTTCACAGGATGCCGGGGTGACTCTATAGTGGCAAGGGAGTGCAGTTTACTTTTATCTCTACTGGTCAAAGCAAATTGTTTCTAAGGATCTTTGCAAATAATAAAGAGAAATGTGATCAGGTGTCTGGCACTACGGTGAGTTATACCTGCCACTGAAATCACCTCCTGATTAAATTTATCTGAATTTCCGCTCTTCACCTGTGATTCACCAAGCTTCTCCCTAAGCCAAAGAGGCGAACAATAGGGGAATGTGTCGTCTTTGCATTTTCTAGTCTTTGATACTGGCACCAATCCCTGAAATTCCAAAAACATAATATATTAGGCATTGCTTACTAGTCTGGAAAGAAGACGTTTCTGGGATTTCCATCGATTCATCTTCAAAGAATAGTCTCACTCTGTGGGCTAAGGGGATGATGTAGTTTTCACCAGTTGCTGAGTAGGTCTATAAAATTCTACTGTGGGGAACTGTAAAAGGGAACTAAAAGATGTTCCTAGATCCCTGGGGCATTTGTGAAGCAACTCACACTGAAGCTCCATGTATCATGTGCCTTCAGAGGATCTCACTGTGGCTGTGGGTTTGGGGTAACTTCCTGAAAGACACAGTTGTTCTCCCTTTACATACACAGTCAGCTTTAGAAATGTCCATGTGTCCTTTAGAAAAGCTTCAAGTAGGCTGAAGATGATCTTGCTGTTTAATTAAAGCACAAAAATAGAAAAGACAAAAAGTATCTCTTCACCTCTCCTGGTGTCTTCTCATCTCCTTCTCCTGCTTCCCCCTGGCAAAATTCAATAGTTGGTTGAGAAAAAGAAATGTTCAGTAATCCTATGCTCCCAGCTAGAATTAAAGAGCAGAGCACAGATTGGTGACCAAGATACAATAGAAAAATGACCAGCAAAACCAAACAACTAGTTATCTCTGTCATAATGAGATGTTAGTACCATAAATTGATGCATAACTAGAAGGAAATTTATTGTACCTTTCGATATTTATATATTTGCATTTAAATCATTTTCTTGTGCAATATATAGCCCACTATTCAATAGATCTTATCAGTGTTAACAGCTATATAACAGACAAACTGCAGTTTAGTGACTTAAATAACAATTGGTGTTGGTTCCTAACCCATATGTAAGCTATGTAGTTCTCTGAGGCTTGGTTGAGTTACCTCTTATGCTTTTAATAAGCTACAAATTTGTTAGGTTGCTCTGAAGATGTTGACTGGGTCCCACATGCATGAACACGGGGGCATCTGGGTTTATTTCCACGTTTGCTTAATATTGACCTGTCTAGTTCAGGGTTCACCTGGTCTTGGTTTGTTTCTAAGTGAATGAACCAAAGCATTCAAGGGTTTAATGATAACTAATACTGAAACTGACAGAACATCCCTTTCTGTACATTTTCTTGATCAGAGCAAATTAAAATCAGAGTTTGGAAATAATGTATATGGAAACAAACTCTATTTTTTGATTCAAGAAGTTGAACAATGATGTGAAGAAAAAACATTGGATAATCAGTCTCCAGTGATTCCCAGTTCTTGGTATATGTCTGTGTCAATTCTTTTCACACATCATTTCAGAGTTGGTCTCTGTGACAAATGGACTATGACAAAAGTGATGGTATGTCACTTTTGAGGCTAAATCTTAAAAGACAGTGTAGCTATTGACTTGCCCTCTCTTGGTTTATTTGCTCAGAGGCCCATGAGGTGAGGAACTGAATTGTCCTATCAACAAATTTGGAAAGAACTCCTTGATCGAGTCAAGTCTCAGAGATGGCAGCTCCTGTCCACATCTCAACAGCAACCTGGAAGTTTACACTTCAACTGCTCATGCATTCACTCCTTGGAAAGCATGTGACATATGTGTCTTTCTGGGCTGCTAAATTCAGAGCTAATCTGTCCCCATTGGCATTAATAGCACACGGTTGTAATAGTGCTTGGAGCCGTTTAGAATTTTTAAATTAGATGGAACTAATTATTAGCAGTTAAAAGTGAGCAGCATTGGAAGCCCATGACATCAATCAGAGGTGGGAGGAATGATTCAGCATTACACAGTTGAGAATGTTGATTAGAATTACGAAACAAGTTCTAGTATAATTTGGTTTCTTGTAGCAACCTATACTTCTAGAAAGTATTACTAATCATGTTTACAATAATTTTTCACTACAGCATTGTCTATAACAGAGGAAAACAAGAAACAAACAAGATATACAACTGTGGGGACTTTGAACTTCCTTAATGGTGTTAATCTATCTTCATGTTCTAAAGATGGAATTAATTTGGGAAAGAACCAAAAATTATGTGCATTCACTTCCAGGGTTTTTATTAGAATTTCCCTTATTTTTTTTCTTTTAATCAAATGATATTTATGATAATATTTAGAAAAAATTTATCAATGCTTCCATCCCTCTCCAAAATCTTAGAATCAGTTTATAGCCCATCCAAGTTAATAGTTTAACAAAACAAGTTTTTGCTACTGAAGTTGTTGCATACCTGGAAACTAAAATCACCCTCCGGTCTTCATATTCAACAATTTTCAAAACCATATAAACTCTCCCCCTGCTTAAATAAAAATGTCTCCAAACGTTAAGACACTGAAAGTATTTTATATGTAAATATCTGAAAATTTTATTTTTATACCAAAATGTTGTATTTCAAAATTCAATGTCTGTATATACAAATAAGATATCAGGACATTTTTCCCTTCTTCTATTCCCCCTTGTCCTCCAAAAAAAGGAGAAAGAGAAAACAAAACAGAGAAAGGAAAAAAATGCCAGAAATAGCACCAAACACAATTTCTGGCTGTCTCTTAAAAATCCACATATCTCAGATTTGCACAAGTATGGGGCAGTGCATCCCCTGAAGCAAAGCTCATGCACAGAGAATTGACTGTTCATTATCAGTGCTATCATTTCGTGTATAATAATAGAGAAATAAATTGAATCTAAGAGAGGGTTAGTGCTAGGACAAGTGAGAGGTACAGGCAGTTTGCATGGGGCCCTGATGTTTCTTTGCTTCAATATATTCAGCAATGTCTAGAGAGTAGCCCCATCTGTTTTCCATCCTATTTCTTATTATCAATATTTGTTAATGCAAGTGTCACTAACAGAAACTCGCCAAAGGGAATTTACCCTCCAAGTTTTTCTTCTCTCCTGGCAGCGAGTAGCCCTGACAACAGGGCAGATGGGTCTCATACTGCTCATATGGCTTTGCTTCTGCTGCTGGTTGACTGGCAGCAATGTGACTCTCCCTAGACCATGTCCACCTGCAGAAACCCGAAGCACAACCTGCTAATGGCACTTCCCACAGAGTTACCGGCTTTGGGCTTCTTAAAGATTTCAAATAAAATGCATCTTTGAAGCACTGATTCACTGTGGCAGCCAACATCTGAGCCTTGGATTTTGTCATTTATTTCGTTAAAGAAAAGAATATCGAACTCTAAAGCAAAATTAAATGTCGAGGTGGCAATCAGTTCTTAAGCCTGTTACCCCCTGTATGCATGAAATATGTGAGCAATACATTCATGATTTATGGCTCTATTTTTTAAAAAAGCAACTTGAGATAAGGGTAAATGAAGAGGGCATTAGAAAAGGGGGAAGAATAAGAAAATACAGGTGGAGAAAAATGAAAGTAGGTGAAAGAATTAAAAGGAAGTACCAATAGTGGAGACATAGGACCAAGGAAGTAAATATTACGAAAGAAGGATACATATTAGTAATGGAGAAAAAGTCAAAGAGCAACTCAAGACTAAAAGCAAAATGGAAACGTAATTAGCAAGTTCTAAGCTATCAAAGCACGTTGCTCTTCAAATATAATTTTTTGAATTAAACTTTATGTTGCAGTATAATTTCACACTGCATTTTCATAAATGAATGATCTAATTAACCTCATTTTCCTGCTCTTCAAATTGCCTAATTTGTAAATCTTCAAAGGAGCCCTTTACAAATTATATTTTGTCGAAATTTAGGCTTCCTTAAAACGCCTCAGTGCTATAATGTTTAATCCTTACTCGGTTTGAAATATTTTCAAACATCAATAGCAAATATACTCAAATAGGCCTTGCACTAGTTTGTGATCCAATGGAGTCCTAAGGTCCTGTTTCTGAATTAACTGATCGTTTTGATGTGTGGTTTTGTTTTGCTGCAGTTCTCAGGACAAAGTTCCTCCTGTCTGTGCTGTTTAAATAAGTGCTACATTTATAATGCAGGGAAATGTTAGGGGGAAAGTTTTTATTTTCATCTGAGGGAGATAAGATTATTCATATTTCATGAAGCAAAATAACAATAGCAAAAGAAAGAGACATTTCATCGGCTAAATTAAAATCGCACCACCACTATCAATTTTTAAATAAAAAAAATAATTATTTATTGTAACTTGAATTTTCTTAAGCTTTCTTTTTGAAAAAAAAATGAACAAAAATAAAGTAAATACCAGCAAAACTCTTTGAAGCAGTTAAACCCAGAGCAGAATTCCGTAGCAAAGCAGGAGTCTTGATGTCCTGCTAGTTTTCAGGAGAAGGACATTTTGGTTTCCCTCCCATATTCATTTCAGCCACTGGAAAAGGAAAATCTTATTTAAAAATAAAGATAAAAATAAAAAACAGCTCATGCTAGCGCTTCCCCAAGGAAGTTATGAGTTACAGACAGCAAATTAAGAGCTAGTGCTGAGTCCTTGTGGTTATTCCTTTCAACATGCAAAACAATTTTCCTTCTTAAAATGAGTTTAGTTTAAAATGCCTTTGAGATGATTCATAGTTCACTGACAGCTGTTTACCTTCAAACCCACCTCAGATAATTTACCCTGCTCTCCGGTCGCATTTGAATTCTACATAAACATGCTCGGTAAATTCTCCTGGTAACAAGTTAAAGGTTAGATTGTCTTTTGGCAGTGGATTTCCAACCAGGTAGAAAACAGACAAAAGAAGGTGCATACACTTAAAAGAATACATTAAAGACTGAAAACTTTTAATTGCCTCCAGGTGTGGTGGTTGTTATTGGCTCAATTCTAATTAAGTGGCATAAATTGCATGTTCTAGTATGTATCTAAAATTATGTAGTTTGTTCTTTTCATTTTCTTTGTGTTTGTATAATTTTCGAGATTGTAAGAAGAGCTCCTTTGAAATTGTCTTTGCTTCCCCTCAAGGAGGAACCACTCCTTGTCTTGAATGAGTCCACTTTTTTTCCCCTCTAACCTATTCTCTTTTTAAATTACTTCTTCCCAGCCTCCTGCAGGTAATAGTCTCACACTACGAATGGAACACTGTTTCCATTCTGTAATGATTTCCTGACTTCCCTGGCATTAGCAGGACCCCTGCAGTATCCCACAGAAGTAGACCCAAGAGCCAACAGCTTGACTGAGGTTACTATGCACACAGGTCCTTCTTGGCTTCCCAGCTTTTGTCCTTCTGTTCTTATCTGGAAGCTCTCCTCAGTTGAGAGAAGACAATGTCCTCTCATCTTCCTGATATGGTCTCACCACAGGCCTAAGAGATTCCAGTCAACAAACCATAGACTGAAGCTCCCGAAACCATGAACCAAAAGAAACTTTTACCTCTTTAAATTGTTTTTTTCCTCAGGTATTTTGTCACAGAGATGGAAAGCTGACTAATTCACTTGGCATTCTAAATTGTAAAGAGAAGACCATCAAAAGATTAAGATGTTATCCGCTAAATCTTTAGATTTACAAATCCTAGAAAACTGGTCATTTGGAATGCCTCTCTTTGGTCATTAGTTCTATAAATTGCTGTGAAGTTTAACTTGCAAGCTACGTGTGTTTTAAGAAAATACTGAAACTAGCCTCAGGAGGTTGAGGTTGAGGTTCACTCTCATGTTCTGACCAGGGAGACACAACAGTGGAAGGAAGAGGAAGACACTGCTTAATGCACAGTTCTCTAGTCCATGGCCTCACACATCACTTTTCCTCCCTACAAAAAGCCTTTATATCCCAGAGGCCTCTAGAAAGGCTTTGTAACAAGAATCGCACTTTCTTGTGGAGGGAGACAGACTTTTCAGATAAGGTTGCTTTCCTAGTTGCAATTTCTTGTCTCTCAGTGTAATTGACTGGTCATGTGCAGGCAACCAGGTCTTTAATTCCAGTAGCAGGAAGATCTGAATTTACTCCCCTGGTTCTTTTAAGCTTTGATGAGGTTCAGTGTCAGATAGGTTTCGGGACATGGATGGGACAGCCATAGAAGGACACAGAAGATTAAACTTCTTTGAATTCTTTAAATATTTTACTGCAATATTAAATGGACACAGTGCTGATGCAGATTTTGAGTGTTTTGAGTGTTGGATCTTGATGCTAATAAAGTGAATCTCCTTTATCTGTGAATTTTGTCATTAGAAAAGTGTGCCACCACAGATGAGGTGGATGCTGGAAGAAATCTCTATTATTTTTAGAAAATATTGGCTTGACAAGCAGATATGAGGTCAATGCTGAGGTGGGGCTTTGGAGCAGCATGGCAGGAGGACTCGACCCTGGCCTCACCTCCAGAGACTGTGCGTGGACTTGCTGGTGAGGGCCACCCCCTTGCTTCCCCAAGAGACTAAACTCTGCCATGGTTGGTGGTTGATGATGCCCAAAGGCAGAGCTGATACTGGTTTTGACTAAAGAAACTGAACTGCCTCTCACTAAACACAGGTCTGGGCACGTTGCATTTAACTTTTCTACACATTAGTATCACAGTCCCTTTCTGTCAAATGAGGATGTTCATGCTTATTTGTAGAATTTCTGTGAAATTGAGTTATTAATAATTTTCAGGTTTTGCATACCATTATATATTGGGTCTTCTTTCTTACTAATAAATCATATTAAGGAAATGCAAATCTACATAAAAATTAGAATCAGTTTATAAAAATGCATGTAAGAAGAAGAATGTAAGTGAGCTACTTTAAAAAGCATAGAAAACGCTTCTTACACACTGGTCTTAGGAATTATTCTTGCTGGATCACATTTGTCATGGAAATGTCATCATTAAAGCCCTTCCCTGCAGCCCCTCCCTTTCTTCAGTTACTGTATTTTACAGTTTTTCTTCTACATTCATCTCCTGTTTCGTTTATGGCAATCAACCTTAATTTTAACATCACTAGCTCTTTTCTACTTGCTTATCTGGTCTCACTATAAAGACCTAGAAGCTAAAGGATTCAGGAAAAAGGAAAAAGAATAAAGGCTCCTTTAAGGAATAAGTTTCGAACTGTAATAGTGCAACCAGACTTATGACCCTTTGCTCAATAAATAATTTCACAGTATTTTTATGGAAAAATATACTTATAATTGAAATGAGTACTAATTAAGGTACAGAAACTTCAAAAGAATATCCTGAAAGAACTTTAAAATATCTAAGCAAAAGAACTCATTTTCTAACACAGAAGGGAATAGGCTCAATGTCTAGAATTTAAAGCTGTTTTATTTCAGTTCCTAGAAAATATTAATAATCTAAATTTGTGGACATGTTTCTTTGAATGAATCTTTGCTTATGTCCTTCATAGAATTATTTTAAATTTTTAGACTTTTACTCAGAAAACAATGTAAGTTATACAGTACCATCTGGGGCAGTTCAAGAAAGGCAAGGTGAAATGTTAACAAAGGATATGGACACACCCATGAACACACACATACACACACCTTCACAAAACCTAAACTACATAGAGCGGGTTGGGATCATATTTATATTAAGGAAAATTTCATTTTATTGATAAAACGTGTTCATTTTGAATATAAGTTTTATTTTTCATTTTGTTTTTGGGGTGGGGACTGAAACCAGAGTGTCAAGCATTCAAAGCACGTGATTTACTGTGGAACTACCAAGCTCAATGCCCCAGAGGATTTGAAACATAGTTTGTATGTATTTAAAATACAATAGTTTTATATTTGGATAAAGGTTATAAGGAATACTTTAAATCTTGTAATAAGTTTGTAGACATTTAAGTATTATTATATTAAAATACTTTAATTAAATATTAACAGATAAGAAAAATAAACACATAAAATAGCCTAAAATAAAATTTTTGAATTAGTACTTATTTTAGAATATTTATAATATCAATATAGAGACAAAAGAATCAATTTTCCTTTGTATTTTTTATTTATCGTAGAACAAGTATGAATGGTATGATATATCTCTTAAGCTGGAAAGTTTACTTGAAATATTAATTCCTATTAAAAGTTAGATTATGTGGCTTGTATTTTCTGTGGTAAAAGAGCAACAAGTCATTAAGAATTAATCTCTAATAAATAATAAGGTGCTCACCTTTAGGATCAGAAACAAGGCAAGGATTTTGCTTCTAATCACTCCTTTCCATATCAGACTTAAGAAGTCCTACAAAATACAATAAAATGAAAAAAAAAGTTTAAAAAGTTATAGATATTAGGGAGGAATAAATAAAATCATCTTTGTTTGTAGGTCATACAATTGTCTATGTAGAAAGTCACAAAGAATAAACAAAAACCAAATCAACACTCTACCTGAAAATAATATTACTGAATAAAAAATGAATATATGAGAGTCCATCACTTTCCAATTCTCTATCAGCACACAATTGCAACTTTAAAATAAAACACATCATTTACTTTAGCATTAAAAAGATGATATCATGATCTGTATGAGGAATACCATGAAACTTTGATGAAAAAATCATCCATGAATATCTAAGAAACAGATATTCCATGTTTCTGGATTGGAAGTCTCAGTATTGTTAAGGTGTAAATTCAAATCCAGGACCTGGGGCATGGTAGGCAAATGCTCTATGACTGAACTGGACTCCAACTGGTCATTAATAAAAGAGAAAAGATGATTCAGTGGTTAAAAAAAAAAAAAAAAAAAAGATTTCAACAAATGGTGATGGATGTATTATCATATTTATATTGGCAAAACACCAAAAAGCAAGAAACAAAAATCTTGACATCCATATCATTCTTTCCACAAAAATTAACTCAAAATAAATCACATATATAAATGTAAAATTCAAAACTATGAAACTTAGAGAAACTAGCATAGAATAAAATGTAGGTGACATTGAGTGATGGCTTTTGAGATACAACACCAAAACACCATGCAAAGGGAAAAAATCAGTCTGACCATGTGGCACACACTCACAATCCCATCTACTCGGGAGACAGGGCAGGATGACCTCAAGTTCTAGAGCAGTCTAGGCAATTTAGTGAGAATCTGCCTGAAAATGAAGTTAAAAAGGGCTGGAGAGATAGCTCAGTTCTAGAGCAACTGCCTAGCCTGCAAGAGGCTATTGGTTCAATCCCTAGTACCACACACACTCACACACACACAAGACCAAAAAAAAAAAAAAAAAAAAAAGAAATCAATAAGTTTGGGGTTGTAAAAATTTAAAATTTCTGATCTTTGAAAAACTTTTATTGCTAGGAGAATACAATGTCATGTTAGAGACTGGGACCAAATATTTGTAAAACAAATATCTGATAAAGGATTGTTACACACAATATAAAAATATTTAGAATTCAATAAATAATAAAAACAACCAAAAATTGGCAAACTGAAAATTTGAACACATATCTCACCAAAGAAGATGAAAATAACAAATAAACATTTGAAAAAAGAAGTTCAAATGTTTATTTCATAAAGGAATTACAAATTAGAGACACAATGAGATCTGATCACATACTACTAAAGTGGCTAAAATCCAGAAGGCCAATAACACCAAATACTGGTGAATCTGTGGAACCATAGAAACCTGTCCTCCCTGCGGGTTGAAATGCACAGTGGCAAAGCCTGTGTGGAAGATAATTTGGCAACTTTTTCAAGCTAAACAAAGACTTACCTTACAATCAAGCGACTGCACACAAAAATATCTATGATGAGTTGAAAACTAAGCTCCACACAAGCACTTGCCCATGAGTGTTTATAGCAACTTTATTCGAGTCACCAAAACATGGATGTGACAAAGATGTCTTTCAATATCTGAATGGATAAAGAAATGGTTCTACTTCCATACGATGAAACACCATTCCATGATAAATTAAACTCTCAAGCCTCAGAAAGACATGAAGGAGGAAACTTATATTCCCATTGCTGGTGAACAATCTAAAAAGGCTATGATATATGATTTCAAATATGTAACACCTGGAAAATACAAAACTGGTAGAAAATGGAAAGATGGACAGTTGTCACAAGTTTAGGTTTGATGGGAAGAGATGAGAAAATGTAGAATACTGAGACTTTATAGAAGTAAATGAACGTATGATTCAGTAATGAAGGATATTTGACTTTATGCATCAAATTTCCTGGAACTAAAAGTAAACTATGAAAACTAAAGTAAACTATGGGTATCAATTAATAACATGTTAATATTGATTTATCAATTCTATTTAGTTCATCCAGTGTACCACCCTAATGCAAAATGTTAATAACAGAGGGAAGGGGCAGGGGAGCACATGAAAACTCTCTACTTTTGTTTAAGTATTTTATAAACTCAAGATGCTCAATACGTTGTCAATTAAGAGATATTCTTGACAAAACTGAAAAAAAAAAGTGAGCTTTTCTTCAAGTACAGAACAGATAGATATGTTAGGCAACATCCATTCCTTGAGCCCCCAAATAAACTTTTCCTCCCCTAAAATTGTTCTGGTCAGATGCTTTAATCACAGCAGTGAGAAAACTGACTAAAACAACTAGTGGAAGGTTGCACAGGAAATTTTTGAGTGGTGGGTGTGTTCTATATAGTACTTCAGTGATGGACACATGGCTCTAACAATTCCTCAGAACCTACATATTTAAAAAAAAAAAAAAAGTTATTCAATACGCCAGGGGGTCCCAAGATGGTTGCAACTGTGATCAGTTAATCTAACTGTACTATTGCAGGACTGCACCTCACTGGTAGTTGCTAGGATATTAACCACTGCCTTATATAATTTTGGAAAGTAATGTCTTGACTACAAATGTAAAACATTTCTACAAAATGTACAAAGACAAAATGTCCTACACACAAATACCTTATTCATAAATCTATTTTTTATTTAGTGAAAAGGGAAATGGATAAAAAATCATGAATCTTCTCTGCATGCTCACTGGCACTGAACAGATATGGGGTGATGAATAGTAGATACAAGGATTCTCATGGTCCTAGAGGGAAGTTTCACATATGCAAGGGGGGAAGGCTGAAAGAAACCTGCCTCCCTGACTCAGAGTCAGAGAAATCAAACCGGCATGATGGTTAGTGCAAAATATACACAGATGGTTCTCAACTTACGATGGAGATCTGTTCCAACAAACCCATTAAAAATAAGAACATCATGAGTCAAAACTGCATTTAATATACCTAGCTACTGAACACCATAGTTTAGCCTAATTTACCTTCAACATTTATATCAGCTTACAGTCAGGCAAATTTAGCTAAATTCAGCTTTTGCAATAAGCCTTAGCTATCTTGTGTAATTTCTTGAACACAATGTATTGTGAAGCACAGTGCCAGTTGCTTATCCTTGTGATTGTGTGGCCTATCGAGTACCATGGCTTGCTACCCAGCATTACCAGTGAATATCCTTCCACATATCCCTAGCCTGGGAAAAGATCAAAAGTCAAAATACAGTTTCTACTCAATGCATATTGCTTTCACACCTTTGTTATGTTGAAATCATAAGACGGACCATTATAAGTTGAGGACCCTTTGTGGGCTCAGACTTATTGACTGATAAATATGAAAATACAGAATGTCAGCATACGTTAGCAAATTTATCTGTATTTCCTAGCTCTGCCTGTTGATAAAGTCTAGAAGCAGTGAAGCCAGTGGCAATGAAAACACCTCAAACTCAGATTTTCTTTTCAAAATATAATTTTCTAGTTAACAGAACCCTAGCTCCTCACATTGTGTTTATCCTGCCTTGGACATAGGACATCGAAACACAAGGTGAACCCAAAGATCCTGTAATTCCAGGAAGGAAGACAATGGTCAAAAAATAAAAGAAGGAAGAACATGAAAATGATGTTGTGTTAACCACTAAAAGTTCCCAATTACCTGATTGTACTCTTGTGCCCAGCGGCTCGAGACCCCACAAAGACCACCAGAGACCATGATCAATGCAAGCAACAAAGAGTCATTTATTAGCAAGCTCGAGCCTGGTCCTCTTGCGCACTCGGTAACCGGTAACGCTAAGAGGCCCTGAGCCCTTGTTCAGCAGGCTTTTATAATGAAAGGCAAACAGTTTTACAGTGCTCTTTTTAATTGGTTAACATTTGAACAGCTAAACATTAGTCCTCCTCTGGTTGGGTCCTGCCAATCTATTTGATTCTCATTGGGTCCCACCAGAAATGAACGGTCCTAGAGGAAGAAGGGAGGAGGGAAGGGGTGAACTATGCAGGAGATGAGTCAGGGTTAGGCCCCCCTGTCCTTGATAGATAAGGTTTCTAGGCAGCTGCACATTCCTCAGACAAATATCTTTTAACAACCTCGATATGCACGGGGGCCCAGCAGTCCTGTTTGTGCTGTATTGGCTCTTGAGGGTGCAGTCGCAACTGCCTGCAACCTGGTGATTAAGACAGTTAGCTGCACAGATATCACCCTGTTCTCAACAGTACCAATCTCAGCAACACAAACAATGGTGTGGGCTTGGACTACAGGTCAAGATACAAAGTAAATATACATAATCCCTACTTCTATAAATAAATTTGAAATAAAAATGTTTGCAAGAAGGGTTTTCTGAAAGACTTGCTATTATTTTGTTTTTGAAAGAGTAAATCATGAGAATGTAGGCACCAGGAAGTGAATTAACAAGGGATGTACTCACTTCTATTCTTCTTCTTTTCCAGTACCAAAGATTGAGCCCAGGGGCTCTCTACCATTGAACTACCTCCCGAGTCCTTTTCACTTATTCTGAGACAGAGTATACCTAAATTTGATCCTCCTGCCTTAGCCTCCTGAGTAACTGGGATCACAGGGGTATACTCCCACACTCAGTCATGGTGTTTATTTTCTGCAGAGATGTTCATGGAAATATTTAGTGATAGATTGGTAGATTTCTAGAATCTCTATTATATAGCAGTGTTCCAATAAGAGTAGGAGCAGTTACATGTTTGAAATGAACTGTTATTAAACAACTGTTTCAGTCAGCTCTTTTGCTATTTGTGACTAAATGATCTGCCCAGCACAACTATGGAGGAGAAAAAGTGTATTTGAGGGCTCACAGTTTCAGAGGTCTTAGTCCAGAAAAGGCTGACTCCATTCCTCAGGGCTCCAGGTGAGGCCAAACATCACAGCAGGAGAGGATGGTAGAGGGAAGCGGATCACTTCACAGCGATCAAGAAGCAGAGAGAGACTCCTCTCTCCAGATACAAACATGTACCCCTTAGCCACACCCCAATTCCCACCTCCTCCATTCACTCTCTACCACTTCAGTTAATTCCATCAGGGATTAATTAATGGATTGAGTTCAGACTCTCACGATCCAATCATTTCTCCTCTAAACCTTCTTGCATTGTCTCACATGTGAGTTTTGGGGGATGCCTCACATCCAAACCATAACAACTACTAAGTTCAAGATTCCAACTTGAGGTTCTGCAAGTGAATATGACTATGTTATCCTAGAGATAATATAAGAAAGGAAAATCTTCTATCCACTACTCAAATGGTTTATTGCACAATCCATTTAGATCAAAAAGGAAAATACTGATTTAGGAAATCATGAGCCTCACCGGAAAGTCAAACACAATTTAATGCTAGGAAGTACAGTTTGTGTTTTTGTGTTTGCTTTAATTTTGAAGTATTTTAATCCTCAAGTTTTTATTGTTTGGCTTTTATGGATTGGTGTTGATTTTTCAGTGTCTCCCACTTGAGTTTCCTGACTTTCTGCCTTGTGATGTTCTCTCTGGAGTCTCAAGGATCACTTCAGGCAGTTATAACAGACCAACTGAAAGAAGCCACCAGGTGGTCAGTGGGACGATTCCTGGGGAGAAGTGTGAGGATGCTCTTTGCTCTCAGCTGTCTGCCCCTAGTTTGCAGGTATGAGGCTGTTTGCTTAGGAGCTCTCTCAAACTCTCTTCAACTTCTTTGATTTCATGATAACCGCCTCCAGATGTTTAGGTAGAACACACTATTTAGATCAAAGTGCTAACTTTTTTCTCCTAGCCTGCCGATTGATTACTTTGATTCTTTCTCCATTTCAGACTTATGAAGGGTCACATTCTGTTAAACACATTAGTCTGAATCCTGAATTCAGTCACATTCATGAAGTTGGTGAAAGTTGGTTTCACATATCTCAGATCTATCTACATTTCTTATTGACTTAGATATTAAATCCCACTGTATATTTTTATAGAATTTATTTTCTATAAGTTAGGTCTCCCCTCCCTTTGAGGCTACAGGGAAATTAACTAAGAGTATTTAGAGCAGAAGTCACTCCATTCTCAATTAGAAACACTTCTACAGAAATGAAAAGACAAAAAAAAAAAAAATCCCCATTTTTATTACTCTGCATAGAGAAAATGAGTTGTAATGATACTAAGGAGACTTAATTCAATGGCCTAATCAACAAAGGCTTATAATTCTCATTAGCAACTGCTGAATCAGCATCATTAATGATGACACGGGAGCAAATTGTGTTTGATTGTCTTATATTTATACTTATAAGTACATAGAAAAAAGAACAGTAGTTTTTAATATGCTAATAAATCATTCATTGTATTTCTCCTGAGAGTCTTTTATTTTCTTCTTTACAAATAAGCATCTTTTTAAGCTATTTTGTTTTCTCTGTGATAAAAGAATAACATTCTCTAGATAGCATTAATACAGCTGACATACAAACAAATGCTTTGACACTTGATAGCTTAGAAGAAACATGCAATCAGGGAGGTTTTATTAGAATCAATGTTTAAGGAGCATGCAAGTAGAATTTAAAACATTTTCATAATTAACAGCATTCTCATAAATAGTAAATTGACAATTTATGTCAAAAACTCCTCATCTTATGACCATTAGGTCAAGTTTGTCTACTCTAAGATATTAAAGATATTTGTTCCATATAAGCTGTTAATTACATAAATATTAGTGCTAATGTCTCTGTTTATTTTATTTCTGGCTATACAAATTGCTGAAAATAACTTTTTATATTTCCAAGGGGTTGGGACAGGCTGTCCAATGATCATTTTATGAACAAATTCAGAGCCTTTCTGGCTGGTAGGTTTTCCATTACTGTAACAAATACCTGAGATAAATGAACTTAATAAGAGAACACATTTATTTGGCTCATCCTGGTGGGGAATGTGTCATGGATCACACCTTCTGACTGGGTATAGAAGGAGAAAGAGGATGAGGCCAGGGCCCAACAGTCCCCTCTAAGGCACCCCTCAGGTTCTGAGACCTCCTCTTCGACCTCACACTTCACAACTCCATCATCTCCCAACAGCGACAGGCTACAGACAAGCCTTTAACACCTGGGCCTTGAGGGCCACTGCAGGAGACTGGGATTCACAGAAAAGAAAGTTTCCTGAGAGGAAGGAGAAAATATTAAAATTTATTTTTAAAAAACCCATAGAGTAGAAAACTTGAATGTATCACTCATGACCAAGACTCGTTTTGTATATTTAGATGTTGGTCATATGAGTAACAAAATCTGAATTCCATTAAAAATTAAAGAATTTGAAAAATGAACAGTTTCTCATCAATGGTATCAAATTATTCTTGCCAAAGTTCCACATTTGAATTTTGTCTACATGTTGAAGTGGAAATTTTAAAATAAATTCTCTTCCTGGATTTAAAAAGGAGTACACATACACACACACACATACACACATATATATACATGCATATATGTAAGTATATATATATATATATTTACATATCTATTCAATGACTTTGATTTCACATTGTGTTGCCCAAAACTTTTAATCCCTACGCAAAACATGATAAATACATATAGAGCAATGTATATAATGTTGAATCACTAAATCTATAATAAGTACTTCTCTATATAATTGGTCATCTATATTTCTAAGATTTATCCCTGCACATTTACAGTTATCATACTTAAATTAAAAGCAGATGGTAATGCTTTCTTTCAATTTCCTTTCCATAATGTTGTGTTTTCTATTTCATTTTATTCAAGAATTATTTTTTGTAAGCACTTTTATTTTTATAATTTATGTATGATGAAATCAAACATTTTAAGTGCTAAGTAGTTTTGGCAAATGTCTACATCCATGCAAGTACTAACACAATATGCAATTATAGCTATATAACAGGTATTTTGTACATAATAAATAGAACATGAATAGAACATGAATTATTTGCTATAGTTATGTGTTTATGAGAGAGGACCTACATACATACTTTTTCTTGCCTCATCTTTTTATTTATTTTTAATTTATTTATTTTTTAATTTTTTACAGACTGCATTTTGATTCATTGTACCCAAATGGGGAACATCATTTCGTTTCTATGGTTGCGCACGATGTAGATTCATACCATTCGTGTAATCATGCATGCACATAGTAATGATGTCTGTCTCATTCCACCATCTTTTATACCTTCCTCTCATTTCCTTATTTAACCTGCCCCTCAGTGAGTATACGAGATAGTTCCCATGCTCCCTGAATTTTATCCTACTCTTCCTTTGTAGTAAAATCATCCACCAGTACTTGCCTTCTATCTGTTCTCTGATGCCAGGGTCTTGCTTCCTTCAGAATGTCAAACAGCTGGTATTATAGACTATATAATCTTCTGACACTGGTTTCCGTCATTAGGGGTACCTTCAATATTCATCTATGTTACGTTGTGCATAAATATCCATTCCTTCACAGTGCTGCGTAGCATTTCGCTATGTGGATAAACTAATTTGCTTATCCATTCATCCATTGAGGAACATTTGGGTTGCTTCTTATCTGGGGAGATAGTTGGCTGTATGAATAAATATTTGTGTACAACTTTTTGTATGAACATAACTTTTCATTTCTCTGTGGTAAATACCTTGGAAAGTGGAATTGCTTGATCTTACTCTAATTATCTGTTTAACTGTGTAAGAAAATGTCAAACTGAATTCCAGAATCACACCATTTTGCATATCCATGAGCAATGTAGGAGAGTCTCAGTTGTTTTCCCTCCTTACTATTATTTGTAATTATCACTTGAATTAATTTCACTATCAATATACATTTGGCATTAGTATATACATAGATCCTGTTGCAACTTCGATTTTCATTTTTCTAATGGTTAATGGTTTTATTTTGGTTATGTACTTATTTGGCATTTGTACATTTTTTTATGAAGTGTCTTTTCCAATGTTTTGCCTCATTTTTATGGAGCTCTTTTGCCTTCTTACATTGACTTTTGATAGTTATTTATATATTCTGGAATTAACTCCATTGTCCAATATGTGATTTTGCAAACATTTTCTCCCAGTTCATAGATCATATTTTCTATCTCTTTATTTTTCTCAATCTGCTTCTGAGTATCCATGCTGCAGAGATCTCACACAGATGCTTTGTATGTATTCTCCATAAATTTTGTTACAATCAATAGCAGAGGAAACAGAATATAGTATATTTAAACCATCCTACTTGAAGCTAGAATGCTATCACTTTTATTTTGCATTATTTCCTATTTATACTTTCTTACTATACTTTCTTAATAGACATACTTTATTTCATCGTTTTAATGATAAATATTTATTTTCTTTTAGCTTCTTTAGTTCTTGAAGATGTAACAAGATATCAGTCTGATTTTTGCTTCTTTGAAGAAAGTACATCTTTTTTGTGTGGATGCCTTTAAGATTTTAATCTCTGTATTTTAACATTTTTACTGTGATAAGCCTACATACAATTTTCTCTGTTGTCTCAATCAACTGGAACTGCTGTAACAAACTTAACTACATAGCTTGTAAAAAGCAAATATATATATTTCACAGTTCTCTAACCTGGGAATTAAAAAATTAAGAATCTAACACATTCCATGTCTCCTGAGGGCCTGCTTTCTCCCAAAGAGCAGACTTTCCCATGCTCAGAGAGTTAAGACAAGGTCTCTTTGGGGCTTTTTTCTTAAGATTCTAAAACCCACTGATGGGAGCTTTGCCTGAATGGCCTAATCACCTCCTACAGCACCCCATCTAAGACTATCACTTGGGATTAAGAATTTCATTGTATGAATTCTGGGGACACCAGCTTTGGGATCATAATAGGTATGTTTTAGATCTCTGAGATTATGTATCTGTTGATGTCTTTCATCAGTTTTTAAAATTCTCAATTATTGACTCCTTAAATATCTTTCTGGATGTTTCATGTTTTTTATTGCTCATTTATTCTGTCATATATTCCTTGTGAACCTTAATTTGGGTATTTTCTATTGATTTATTTTATAGTTCTCTGATATTTTCTGCTATATGCAAGCTGGAGTTAATCTTATCTACTGATAATTTGTTAATTGCAGATATTATATTTTGCATCCCAATGTATCTCTTTGATATTTTTATAGAATATACTTCTCTTTGTAAATTGTACAGGCTTTTTAAACTGTTGTCTGTTAATTATACTAACTATTTCTCCTATATATCTGGGTTTTATTCTGTGGTTGTATCTCATTTGTTGTTTACTTATTGTATATATAAGTCAGTTTTGTATAAACACAGCAAGAATTGCATATAATCTAAAAGAAATAATTACTACTTGCTGTGTATGCAGCTGGCAACAACAGTGTGCCAATCTTCCCAATCCCATGCAGACTGAGCTGGGTGGAGTCTGATTCACAGTTAGTCTAACATTCAGTTTACCCCTGTTGGTAGATGAGGGTTTTCAAAGTTCTCCCTGGACACTATGGTGATTCTTTGCTTTCTCCACATGCAGATACCATGGAAATCTCAGCTGTGATTTCCAGGGAACTAAATGAGGCTTCGATTTTTAGCCATGCACTGCTGCATCTTCAGAATCTGAAAATGTCTGGGGTAGATACCAATTTGTATTTGAAATCGTCAAGTCTTTACTTTTGTCACATAGTCACATGACTACAAAAGCTTTTCTAATTATCCTGAATGTCAGAAGGGGCCCCAAGGACATGTCTCCAGGGAGACAGCAGGTGCAGGTGCCAGTGCTAACTCGTCTTCCCTGGGGGTCTCAGTTCTCCTCCCACTCCCCCTTGCTCTCTTTTCTAGAAGCTATTTCTCCTAAGCAGTCCAAGACTCTGAGGATTTTGCCTCATTTATCATTTTAGTCTTTTGCCCCTTTTAGCTTTAAAGTATAAAAACAGATCGTTTGAAGCCAATCTCCCATGTATGGAGGGCCCTCAGGTCTCAATTTTGTTATTTTGCCCCATGTGACCGATAAAATCTCTGCTGGTTTCTCTCTGTCCCTTTAGCAATACCCCACCTAGGTCTAGCTTGGACTTTCACATCCATCCTTGTTCAGAACTGAGAAATTGTCTTATATTCAGATTCAGTAAGAAAAAAAAAAAAAAGACCTTCCTTCAGTGGCACATTCAAATTTCATGATTTTATAATTTAGTCCGTTTTTGTAGCAATCCTCAGATGAAATGTTGGTTAGCTGTAAACTGCCAGGAAGTAGAAGTCCTGATTCCAATTTCACTAAATCCAGCCTATAGCCACAGAAACACAGATGGGGAAACAAGTTCAAGGTGGTAAGGCAAAATTGTGAAGTAAGCAATAATTCAGACCAAGTGAAGGAGTGATTGAAAGGCTGTCATTCTGTCCATCACATGGACTTTTTAAATTTTAAATTGTTTTACTGGTCTTTCTAAAAGTGGCTTTTAAGCCAGAAACAACAAAATGTATTTTTATATTTATAATTGGGAGAATATAGTTTTATACTACCTAAGGTTTACTTTTGTCAAGAAATTTATTGGCCCATTAAGCTTTTGTTAATTCCACTTTTTAATACTTTGTCATTTTGACCATATTTTAATATGTATAAAGTCAAGTAACTCATTATACAATTATCATTCAGGAGATTATTTAGTTAGAAAAATAAAACCTATAGCTAGTCAATATTAAATGAATTTTAATAGATATAAAACATCTAAAGGAGTGTCACCCCAGGGGCACAATCACATAACTTAGAGACTTAATGCTGAAAATATACTTTAGGTGCCCAAGGTGTGCAATGAGTCAGATTTGCTATTCTGCTACATAAACAGGGGTTGATAATTGGAAATTTCTAATGGAAAAAAAGAGACAAACTCCTATCAGTTTTCCAGCATTTCTTATTAAGAAGGAAAGAACATTCTCATGTCAAGTCCTGGTCCCCTCACTTAGAAACAGATGTGAGTCAGTTAAGGTCTAGTTATTTTAACTAAAGAGGATAACTTTGTAGTTACTTCCTTGGGAGCATGTGTGGAAATCTCTCCCTTTGCTGAATACATATGACCACACCTGATGCTCTGCCCAGATCTTCAAACTCTCAATAGGCACAATTTGGAAAAAAAAAAAAGCACACAAATTGGAAACACAATTGAAATGATTATATTGTCAATATTTTTCGTTTCTAATCAAAATAAGGTACATACATCTCAAATTTGAGACCCACAGAAGCCGTGGAAGATGTTCAAATTATATACTATAACTATAATGTTTTTTCTAAACCATAGTAGTTAAAACTTTAATTTAGCAGGAAGATTATCATTACACAAAAACAGGCTATAGCTGTCAAAAATAAAAGGTAAACATGTTAATTTATTTCCTGTGTCTTTTTAAAATAGTGAATTATTGCTATTATAAATATGTAGACATTTAATTCTTCCACAGAATTATTCATCATAAGATACATACATAATTAATAGCAGGTAGCCATTATGCAAATTCATATAAACTTCAATAAAGTTGTTAATTAAATAATATTGCTGACCTTTATATCTAATATTTTATTAAATGGACAGAAAAATTAATATAACTATTTTACTTCTCTTCAAAGCCAGACCTGATTTAAAAGAAAATTTAATTTTAAACTAAGACATTCTTCTATTTTGAGACTTCTATTTATTTAAACAAAATATTCTTTTACTTAATTTTACATAAAACCAAATTAAACATATGATAATTGTTAGATAAAGTACTTTCTAAGCAAGAATATCATGTAACTTTTTAGTTATAAAATGAAAGTGTAATTTCCGAATTTTTACATTTCATTACATTACAGTTTAAAAGCATTATTTTCATATTTATATAATTATACATATTACATTTATGTTAGCATTTCTTATGATAGTAACAATTTTTCTTGTAACTATCTCAGGCGGTTCAATTTGTTTCAAATTTAATTGCAGATGCTACAATACAATTCATGTGCAGCCTGAGATCAGAACTAGAGGAAGAGAGTTCCAGGGGGCCCCATTGCCTCTCCTTGGCAGAGACTTTGTCACTCTTGAGTGAAAGTTGACAGGTGACTTGCTAACTTGTCTTTTAAAAGTTCCTCACGAGAGTTCTCATTATTGCACAAGACACTTAATATTCTTGAAATTTAGTGAGAATTAAATAAGACAAAATTTCTCCTGGATGGGGGCAGCCCCACAGATTCACATCTTGGTAAATTGCTGGCACCTTGGAAAGCTTCCTGTCTAGTTCTCATTACATGCCTGCTGTTTTGGATTAGTGTTCCCCACCACCAATGTGTTAAAGCCTTGGTTCCAACTCCTGACACTGCTTGGAGGTTTTGAAGTCTTTGGGAGTAAGTGACTTGACTGGCAGTATGTCCTTGAAGGGGACTGTGGGACCCTGATCTCTTCCTCTTCCTGGCCACCATGAGGTGAGAAACTACCTACACTGTGTGGTCTCACCATGATGTACTGCCTCACCACAAGTCCGGAAGCAACAGTCCAAATGACCCTTGTATGAAGCCTCTGTAGCTTTTCTCCTGGGAAGTTGACTTTCTCAGGTGTTTTGTCATAGTGGTAGAAAGATGACTAATAGGGTCCCTAGTAAATCAAGCAAGAACTTGATTTGAACATCCCACCCCTTTCCTATGACTCACATTCATTATTTAGTGTACAGTAAGAACTACCTTATTGGTGGCCCTCAAAATGACCAGGGTTCCATGCATGATAAAGAAAGTGGCCCTCTGAATGTGTACTGGACAACTGTGACATGCACTTGGCTACACCCAGCTCCTTCTGTTACATCATGCCAGGGTCATGTTTATGATCATGAGGTTGGGGAGTCTTGACACTGGCCTCCATCAAAAAATTGGTCTATTTTTTTCTTCTGCCTCCTCTAGATCTCCCTTAGAGCCTCAACCCAGGAAATCATTTCTAATTACAGTGCAGGCTATTTTTTATCTCAGAGGATAAATCTCACATATGTGTAAGTTTCTTTTCAACTACAAGCTTTTGGACAAATCATATTTGTGGTTTACCTTACTCTTTTTTTGTTGTCTTTGTGCTGGGGATTGAACCCACGGCCTTGTGCATGCAAGGCAAGCACTCTACCAACTGAGTTATATCCCCCGCCCCTCATTTTTTAAAAAAAATTTTTACCAATATCTACTTCTGATTTTCTTCTAACTAAATGGTGGATTATTCTCTACCCTCCATCTAACCCTGAAGTAATCTGAGACCAGGTGATAGACTTTGGCTAAAGAAATACTTCATTTGGGGTCCAAAGCCTGACATTGTTGACCTTGATGGTCTATCCCCGTTGTCCTCTGTCAGGGTGGTCTCTTACACCTTGCATTGATGTACCATTCACGTGTCTAATTTGCTGCAATGAGCCTGACAAAAGATCGACATGTAGTATGAATGAAAAATAAGTTCTTGTGTTTAAAGCTGCTGAGAAATTAGAATTTATGAATGCAGCATAACTTAGCTCTACTGATATAATGCAGCCTACAAATCTCTGATACAGGGTTTTATCTTGCATGAGATTATTGCTTTTGAAGGACAGGATTGTACTGCCTATCCCTTTAGGTCATTGTTGTGCTTTTTGAATATACACAATACATAGTCCCTGAGAGTTGATGCCAAAAAAAAAAAAAAAAGTTTTAATTTTAGGAATCAGTGTTACATATTAAAATTTCAAATAAATGTCTTGAATTTATGTCCTAGTTATTATTATATGTTATTGGATCAGTTTATAGACAAATTAGAATAAGAATCAAATTTATATTAAAATTAGAAATAGTGTGAGTTTAAGGCAATACTATTGAGTTTTAATTTCTGTAACAAATGTTCCTTGCAAAAATGCCGAAAAGGGACTGGGGCTGGGGCTGGGGCTGGGGTTGTGTCTCAGTGGTAGAGCGTTTCCCTAGCATGTGCAAAGCATTAGGTTTGATCCCCAGCACCATATAAAAATAAAAAAAACAAATAAAGGTGCTGTGTCCATCTGTAACTAAAATATTTTCTTAAGAAAATGCTGAGAGAACGGTAACACTTTACTGAGGACAAAGGAGGCACACTACATGTTCTATCCTCTTTAACCTTTACAATAACTCTTATTATTTTATATATTAAAGGACAGAGCTGAATCATGTAACTTTTTACAAGTTCATAAAGTCAGAATGATTTCCAAATTGACTTCACAAGTAAATTTGAGCAATATCTTAAGCCACAGCAATAGAGCTACTAAACAATGATGAACTTTCCTAATGACAGTTTTGTGATTTCCTGGGCAGTTTTCAGATATTGGGAAAATCCTCTTCCTCAATCATTGATTTTTATAAGTACTTTTGATAAAACTCAAGGAGTTCTAATGGCATACTTATGTGGTAAAAGCCAATACTCTCAAGTATTTTGCCAATATTTCACTTCATTTTTCTTCTTTTTCAAAAGTTGAAAATCAAAGTGTATCTGTTAAGACACTTTCAGCTGTAATGACAGAACTCCAAGAGATTAGCTGAAATAATAAACTAATATGTTCCTGCATATATTACAAAATCCAGATGTAGTATGTGTGCAACATTACTTGAATAAAGTTAAGGTTTTATTTTTCTTCTCTCTGACATGCAATTATTTGCTTCCTTTAGTAGATTTGTCTTAATTTCTGTAAAATAGGTCCATTCACTACTGTATTGTGATAATTATAATCATCCTGGGTTTTGGAAGTCCAAGAATACTGACAATGAAATGCTAGGTTACAATAAGCAGACTATGCATTAAAACTTTCTGTTTACTCTGCACAGTCTTAAAAAATGCTCACAAAGCCACCCATACTTTTTCATTTATCTTTTGATAATGTTGCTTTAATTCCAATATTCAATTAGTAATGTTTTCGTTTGTTGAATGAATGGTAGAAGTTTACCACTCTGGCATACTTTTCAAAGTCCCATGTTCCAGACAAATAAATAAAAGCTAAAATCTGTCACTTCTTTAGCTGAAAAGTTAGTTTTTGAATATTTTTGAAATTTCTCTGGAATTTAACATTTGGCTGGAAGAACCAGCAAAGGAACATAAGTATTTTGCATGGCAGTTCAACTTTTTCAATCAGGAAAATAACTCAATATTTGAATGAGCATCCATAAAAATAAACTTCTTTCAACAAACTGTAGCAAACATGATAGAAACAGATGACCAAACCAGATACATGTATTTATTTATTCATTGTAATTTCACCTTTTAAAAATACATTTTCCCTTTATGGGATTAAAATATGATGCAAATTTTCACTATAAAAACTTCAGGTGAGAAGCAAAATCAATAATAGAAGTAATAATAGACATTTGAGTATATGAGAATAGATTCAAATATCAAATCAGTGCTTTAAGACTTCAGCTACCATTTTCCAATTTTCACTTGGGTTTACATTTATCACTGAGGGTATATTGAAAGGCATGCTGTATTATTTGACAGCAATTGGCTACATAATTCACAAAAGATTAAATAAAATAATTTCAGGAAAAATACAGTTTAAAGTTTCATACTTTTTAATAGTCTGTCCTGGTTAATAATAATAACTGATAGTTATTATAATTCTTCAGAAATTTTATGTCCTTGTCCACATTACTTATATTTTTGCAAAGTTTTAGAGAAAAATATATAAACTTTGTAATATTTTAAAAATTTAAGACTCAAATGAATGCCATTTAATTTTAATTATATAATTTTATTTTGACCAAAAATTAATATTCAACTTTACAGTGGCATGTAGTTTATAATAAAATGTTTTATTAACAGTTTTCATTGCTAATTAATGGTTAGAGTTTGATAATATTTGTTTTTATGTGAATTAGAGTTTAATACGTTTTATTTGTAAAATTAGTGTGAATCAGCCTCTAATGATATTTGAGGAATATATATTTTATGTAGGGAAATAGTAAAATGTAAATTAATATTATTTCAAAATACTCTGGGTTTTGGTAGGGCACAATGGTGCATATTTTAATCCCAGAGACTGAAGGGACTGAGACAGGAGAATCTCAAGTACTAGGCCAATCTCTTCAACAGAGTGAGACCCTCAATTTGGCAAGACCCTCAAAATAAATAAATAAATATATAGGACAGGATATGTAGTTCAATGGTAAAGCACCTCAATACCCCCCTACCTCAAAATACTTTGGTATTTGATTTAGAGTTCATTTTATGTTGATTGAAGTTGCAAGGTTCATTCTTTACTATTCTTTTTGTGTTTATATATATAATTTCTTCTGAAGAATTGTATCATATCTCAGTAAGAAATAGAATGTCATGTTTATCGAATCTAATGATAGTTCTGCTCACATGGCTTTAGTTGAATAGGTTGCCATTTCACTAATGATTATATTTGAAAATTGTTAACCAACCAATAAATCTTTAAAAATACAAAGATAAACACCAAGTTTAGAGACAGAGAATGAGTCAACTAAATTTCCTAAGTGTACTTTCCTCAATGGCCACAAACATTTTAAAGTGCATAAATTATGTATGAAATATATATTTTATAATAAAAGCTTACTCTGCCCTATGGTTTAGGAACATTGTGACTATTTTCACATGAATTTCTGCCAGAAAAAAATCAATTTTGGGGTTTGTAGAAGTGAATAACTTGGCCACTTTGAAGGAGCTTGTGTGCATACTATGTAGACATTTGGTATCTAAATGAAGCCTGTTGGGGAGAATGTAAATATTTGAGCACCTACTCTGTTCAGATTCACATATGGAAACATAGAACATTTTATAAATTTATGTTTCTCAATTGAGAAACATTTAGAATCAACTAGGATAAGTTAAGGAATATTTCATGAAAAAATATTCCTTAACTTATCCTAAGATCTAACCCGAGTTATGATCACAAGAAGTGAAGGAGATATGGTACTGAACAGGAGCTACTCAGGAGATCAGATACTGAAATCAAGTTCCTCTTTTCCCCTAAAAATTGAAGGCTTATGAAATCGGGGTTTGTTGCCCATTAGGATGATCATTTTTCTTTGTCCAGTGGAAACAGTGGTAAGTTCTTATAGGACAAGCACCTCGCTACTACCGGTCTCCTGTGAGGCTGGAAGATAATCACTTCAAAATCGAAAGAGTTTGTTGTTGTTGGTTTGTTTTTTTTTTTTTTGTTTTTTTTTTTTTGTTTTTTGTTTTTTTTTTTGAGTTCTTACTAGCAGATGACTTCCTTTTAGTGAGGAAAACAATTTTTTACTTGAATGTAATGAATTTACTATGTCCTAAGAAAAGGAATGCTTGCAAAATGATTTATCTAGAAACAGTATTAAACTGAGTAAAGAATCATAAAATTTGTTTTTTTAGTATTTTTTTTATTTGTTAGAACCATAAAACCTTTTTAAAAAATCATTATAGTCATACTTTCTGATTAGTTGTATGTTTTTCTGACTTCAGTATGAATTTTTAATAGTTGCGGGTACTTTCAGAAGAATATCCAGAAAATGCTGATAAAACTATAAATTTTATTTCTACAACATC
The DNA here is from genome assembly GCF_902686455.1 of Sciurus vulgaris. NCBI lineage: Eukaryota > Metazoa > Chordata > Mammalia > Rodentia > Sciuridae > Sciurus > Sciurus vulgaris. Next base: position 11,698,007 of record NC_136469.1, read on the forward strand.
AAACTTCTGTCACATAATAACTCAAATATGTTTCAAGGAGGTCTGTTTTAAGTTTAAATAAATGGGCATCATAAGAGTTACTATGAAGTAACAAAAACATGAGTAAGAAAATCCTATTTAACAAAACTGTCCAGGTTTCAAAATCTTAAAAATAATAATAATTAAAAAACAATTATCAACATGAGTATGATTTAAATCACTTACTTACTCAGTGACCTTTTCAGTTTTGCTTAACAGGACTATTAAAGGGAAAAGAAAAAAAAAGAAAAGAAAACTCCCCTGCTACTAGTCACCTTTTGATGTTTTACAATGAGATACATTTTACTATTAAACATCAGAAATACAGGTCATTAAGGCTTGGAGTCATTGCATTTGGGATTCTCATTAGCAGCCACTATATATGGTTTCTCTGTCCATGGACATATTAATGTTCATGTATGCCTTACTCAGAGAACAATCACAAAGATCTAATTACACTTCACTTCAAACAACCCTGGAGAATAACTTTTCACCCTATGATATGCTTCAATAAGGAACACAAAATAGATTTAGTATACAGCACAAAACTTATGCTTAAGATTGCATTACTACAAATACCCTTGCTCCAATTTAGTTTAAATAGGTCTAGGAATTCTCAAATAAAAGGGTGACAAACACACATGAATAAACAGTTTTGTTTTACACATTCAGTAGCATATATTTAGAATCCTTAGGTTGCTGAAGAAAATGCAGGCAGTTCATCCCTTTGGAAACTTCCTTAATCATCTGCAAGCAGGGAGGAATTTTTTTCTCCTCAGCACACAAACCTGCAGCTCCTTGCAGGCAATACAGGGGCTGTATATTCACAGAGAAGATTCCTGCAGGTGGAAGCCCACAGAAAAGGGGAAAATGTCACTTGGTCTCTGCTGTAAGCAGTGGTAGTCCAAGATTGTGTGCAAGGAGGGAGAGGAGCTGAAAATTAAGATTAATCATTTAATTTACCTAAGAAGTTGAGTAATTAATATTACCACTGGAAGTACTTAAAATTTGTATTTTTAGTTTGGAGAACTAAAATATATCATGTAAATATATTCATATATTATGTAAATGTCCATGTTGGGTGTTCATTTGGATGTTGGTGGCAAAGCTTGGAAATGACTAACTTTTACAGGATAAAATTTGCCTCTCTCCATTAAAAAATTTTACCCCTTCAAGACAGCTCTCTTCCATGATTGTATCCAAGCCTTAGTTTCTTTCTGCATCTACCTCCATCTCCAAATTTCTGAGAGGCTTTCCTTTCTCTGCAAGCTTCAGAAGGACCGAACCTCATGTTTGTTTCCAGCTAAAATGAGCAGGGAAGAGGGAGGATAGAGCCTCCTTTTTCTTATTACAAACATCGTTTCATTTATACTCAGCTGCAGTTGACCAGAATTTTCTCGTAAGACTAAATATAGCTCCAAGTTGGCTGAGATTTGAGAACTCTCTTTTAGGCAAGCATATATTTCATCAAAAATCACAATGTTTACTACCAGGGCAATTGGGGACAATAACAGTTTTCTCATCTGTCAAAAAAATAAATTAGTGAATAGAAAAATTAATGGATAAACTCAAGAAGCCACTTTAAGTATTTCACAACAACATAATTTAGTAAAAGGAGTTGACATACATGTCAACAGTTCAAAAAGGAAAAGAGAGAGGCGCATGTCTACAGATTAGAGATTTCTGGAAACAGTTACCACTGCTATGGCTGAAGGTGAAAAGAACTACAGAGGAGGTAGAATTCCAGAATCCTGGAGCAAAGTTAAAGGACATCCCTTTCAGGAATGTATCCAATCCCATAGTTTGGAACTCAAACCATGGTTATTGGAAAAAGGGCCATTTAGACCACAACTGGAAGCTTAGAGGACAACCACTTATAGAAAAGTCCAGAAATGGGAAGATACAGAAATATAATAAGAATAAAAGTAAAATTTCTCCTGTCCTCCTACTAAGACGATTGCAAAGGAACTTTGGAAATGCAAAGTCTGTCTACTTTACAGAAGAGTGACCTGATTCTGAACAGCAGAATTTACAGAAAGCAAAAATGCTATTACTGGTTTTCCAAAAATTGGGGAAATAATAGAAGCTATATTAATATCTGATTTTCCAACCATATTCTTCCAGTATAATCAGAATCCCACTCTTGACTATTCCATGAACTGAAAACTAAATTTTGAAATGAACTGCTACTGTTTAGAATCCTAGAAAAAAAGGGAAAGATAAAAATATATTAGGTTGATAGATGAAAGACAAAGCTAGATGCATAAATTAAGAAAGAAGATAACTCGAATAACACTGCCTTTGTTGGACTCAACGATAATAAAGTAAGAACTTCTTTGAGTTGCCCCAAGTTTTCTTTTTTCTCATTTAGTACCCTTACTGGTTAGAGTTCTTCATCTGAAGAGGTAAACAAAGCCTTATCTCAATATAATCTAGGTTTCAAAGCAACTGTCTTTATAGAGTCACACTGTGTTTTCCATGAACATATACCTTTGGCTATAAAAGTACTAAGAAATTGCTAGAAAAGCCTCTGAGCTTAAGAAATAGCTCCTACTGCTCCCATTGTGTCATTCATCCAAATAGTCCCCCTGGCAACTGGGATCAATCATCATAGTCAGTACAGATATCTACTTCCTTTTCCACAGATGCAGTAGAAGGAGGACCGTCAAATTATAAAGTTCAGTGCTGAGCTTCAGTCCAGTGGAACAGGTTCTTAACCCAGTAAATCCATTCTCCCTTGCCAACCTAGATGTCTACTCCTGTCAATGGTAACCACAAGTGACCTGTTACTAGTCAGAAGCCAGGCTCCTAGTGTCTTAGTCTATTTTCTGTTGCTGTAACAGAAAACCACACACTGGGTAATTTATAATGAAAAGGAGTTTATTTAGCTGATGGTTCTGGAGGCTGAGAAGGCAGAGAGCAAGATACTGCTGTGTGGTGAGGCCTTCATCCTGAGCCATATGTGGTGGAAGAGGAGAAAGGCCACAGAATGTATGAAGGAGGACGTGTGGGCAGTGGCCACCCATGTTCCAGGTAAATAAACCACTCTCCTGATAATGACACCCGTCCGTAAACTCAGGCCTGCCTTCATGATCCAGGCACCATGGGGTCCTGCTTCCCAACACTGCCTCACTGGGGACCAAGCTCTCAACACAGGATTTCAGGGGACACAAATGAACCAGAGCACCTAGCAACTGGCAACAGATCAAGGACAGGAAGGTGCTTATGAGAGAAGAAAGTTACCTACAAAAGAAAGCATGGCTTCACCGCAAGATTCTGACTCTGCACTCCAGTTCTCTGAATGGGGTGGTAATCACCATGAGTGTCCTGTTTTAAAACAGACACGTCAAGTGACCTCGAATCGGATCCCGTGTGAAGCACATTGGAGGAGAAGTCTGAATGTGCTACGGCCATTCTCTAGCCCGAGGTCTCACTGAGTGTTTTCAGAGTGTCCTGAGGCTCGCCACGCTCACTGCACATTCCGCCCGTGTCTTGGTTGTGTTTTAAGGATTTCAAGACATCAAAGCATGTTTCGTTTTTACTTTAGACCACACATTCTGAAATCCTCTTGACCCCTGGACTTAACCCATACTGTAGACAGTGACAATATCCTGGGTCTATCTCTCCACTCACTACATACGTATCTTATTGATCATCTTTGAACAAGTTACTTCTTCCTCATCAGATCCAGTAAAACTTACATCCTCAATTAAGTGCACCAGAATGATAGTTCACAGGATGCCGGGGTGACTCTATAGTGGCAAGGGAGTGCAGTTTACTTTTATCTCTACTGGTCAAAGCAAATTGTTTCTAAGGATCTTTGCAAATAATAAAGAGAAATGTGATCAGGTGTCTGGCACTACGGTGAGTTATACCTGCCACTGAAATCACCTCCTGATTAAATTTATCTGAATTTCCTGCTCTTCACCTGTGATTCACCAAGCTTCTCCCTAAGCCAAAGAGGCGAACAATAGGGGAATGTGTCGTCTTTGCATTTTCTAGTCTTTGATACTGGCACCAATCCCTGAAATTCCAAAAACATAATATATTAGGCATTGCTTACTAGTCTGGAAAGAAGACGTTTCTGGGATTTCCATCGATTCATCTTCAAAGAATAGTCTCACTCTGTGGGCTAAGGGGATGATGTAGTTTTCACCAGTTGCTGAGTAGGTCTATAAAATTCTACTGTGGGGAACTGTAAAAGGGAACTAAAAGATGTTCCTAGATCCCTGGGGCATTTGTGAAGCAACTCACACTGAAGCTCCATGTATCATGTGCCTTCAGAGGATCTCACTGTGGCTGTGGGTTTGGGGTAACTTCCTGAAAGACACAGTTGTTCTCCCTTTACATACACAGTCAGCTTTAGAAATGTCCATGTGTCCTTTAGAAAAGCTTCAAGTAGGCTGAAGATGATCTTGCTGTTTAATTAAAGCACAAAAATAGAAAAGACAAAAAGTATCTCTTCACCTCTCCTGGTGTCTTCTCATCTCCTTCTCCTGCTTCCCCCTGGCAAAATTCAATAGTTGGTTGAGAAAAAGAAATGTTCAGTAATCCTATGCTCCCAGCTAGAATTAAAGAGCAGAGCACAGATTGGTGACCAAGATACAATAGAAAAATGACCAGCAAAACCAAACAACTAGTTATCTCTGTCATAATGAGATGTTAGTACCATAAATTGATGCATAACTAGAAGGAAATTTATTGTACCTTTCGATATTTATATATTTGCATTTAAATCATTTTCTTGTGCAATATATAGCCCACTATTCAATAGATCTTATCAGTGTTAACAGCTATATAACAGACAAACTGCAGTTTAGTGACTTAAATAACAATTGGTGTTGGTTCCTAACCCATATGTAAGCTATGTAGTTCTCTGAGGCTTGGTTGAGTTACCTCTTATGCTTTTAATAAGCTACAAATTTGTTAGGTTGCTCTGAAGATGTTGACTGGGTCCCACATGCATGAACACGGGGGCATCTGGGTTTATTTCCACGTTTGCTTAATATTGACCTGTCTAGTTCAGGGTTCACCTGGTCTTGGTTTGTTTCTAAGTGAATGAACCAAAGCATTCAAGGGTTTAATGATAACTAATACTGAAACTGACAGAACATCCCTTTCTGTACATTTTCTTGATCAGAGCAAATTAAAATCAGAGTTTGGAAATAATGTATATGGAAACAAACTCTATTTTTTGATTCAAGAAGTTGAACAATGATGTGAAGAAAAAACATTGGATAATCAGTCTCCAGTGATTCCCAGTTCTTGGTATATGTCTGTGTCAATTCTTTTCACACATCATTTCAGAGTTGGTCTCTGTGACAAATGGACTATGACAAAAGTGATGGTATGTCACTTTTGAGGCTAAATCTTAAAAGACAGTGTAGCTATTGACTTGCCCTCTCTTGGTTTATTTGCTCAGAGGCCCATGAGGTGAGGAACTGAATTGTCCTATCAACAAATTTGGAAAGAACTCCTTGATCGAGTCAAGTCTCAGAGATGGCAGCTCCTGTCCACATCTCAACAGCAACCTGGAAGTTTACACTTCAACTGCTCATGCATTCACTCCTTGGAAAGCATGTGACATATGTGTCTTTCTGGGCTGCTAAATTCAGAGCTAATCTGTCCCCATTGGCATTAATAGCACACGGTTGTAATAGTGCTTGGAGCCGTTTAGAATTTTTAAATTAGATGGAACTAATTATTAGCAGTTAAAAGTGAGCAGCATTGGAAGCCCATGACATCAATCAGAGGTGGGAGGAATGATTCAGCATTACACAGTTGAGAATGTTGATTAGAATTACGAAACAAGTTCTAGTATAATTTGGTTTCTTGTAGCAACCTATACTTCTAGAAAGTATTACTAATCATGTTTACAATAATTTTTCACTACAGCATTGTCTATAACAGAGGAAAACAAGAAACAAACAAGATATACAACTGTGGGGACTTTGAACTTCCTTAATGGTGTTAATCTATCTTCATGTTCTAAAGATGGAATTAATTTGGGAAAGAACCAAAAATTATGTGCATTCACTTCCAGGGTTTTTATTAGAATTTCCCTTATTTTTTTTTCTTTTAATCAAATGATATTTATGATAATATTTAGAAAAATTTATCAATGCTTCCATCCCTCTCCAAAATCTTAGAATCAGTTTATAGCCCATCCAAGTTAATAGTTTAACAAAACAAGTTTTTGCTACTGAAGTTGTTGCATACCTGGAAACTAAAATCACCCTCCGGTCTTCATATTCAACAATTTTCAAAACCATATAAACTCTCCCCCTGCTTAAATAAAAATGTCTCCAAACGTTAAGACACTGAAAGTATTTTATATGTAAATATCTGAAAATTTTATTTTTATACCAAAATGTTGTATTTCAAAATTCAATGTCTGTATATACAAATAAGATATCAGGACATTTTTCCCTTCTTCTATTCCCCCTTGTCCTCCAAAAAAAGGAGAAAGAGAAAACAAAACAGAGAAAGGAAAAAAATGCCAGAAATAGCACCAAACACAATTTCTGGCTGTCTCTTAAAAATCCACATATCTCAGATTTGCACAAGTATGGGGCAGTGCATCCCCTGAAGCAAAGCTCATGCACAGAGAATTGACTGTTCATTATCAGTGCTATCATTTCGTGTATAATAATAGAGAAATAAATTGAATCTAAGAGAGGGTTAGTGCTAGGACAAGTGAGAGGTACAGGCAGTTTGCATGGGGCCCTGATGTTTCTTTGCTTCAATATATTCAGCAATGTCTAGAGAGTAGCCCCATCTGTTTTCCATCCTATTTCTTATTATCAATATTTGTTAATGCAAGTGTCACTAACAGAAACTCGCCAAAGGGAATTTACCCTCCAAGTTTTTCTTCTCTCCTGGCAGCGAGTAGCCCTGACAACAGGGCAGATGGGTCTCATACTGCTCATATGGCTTTGCTTCTGCTGCTGGTTGACTGGCAGCAATGTGACTCTCCCTAGACCATGTCCACCTGCAGAAACCCGAAGCACAACCTGCTAATGGCACTTCCCACAGAGTTACCGGCTTTGGGCTTCTTAAAGATTTCAAATAAAATGCATCTTTGAAGCACTGATTCACTGTGGCAGCCAACATCTGAGCCTTGGATTTTGTCATTTATTTCGTTAAAGAAAAGAATATCGAACTCTAAAGCAAAATTAAATGTCGAGGTGCAATCAGTTCTTTAAGCCTGTTACCCCTGTATGCATGAAATATGTGAGCAATACATTCATGATTTATGGCTCTATTTTTTAAAAAAGCAACTTGAGATAAGGTAAATGAAGAGGGCATTAGAAAAGGGGGAAGAATAAGAAAATACAGGTGGAGAAAATGAAAGTAGGTGAAAGAATTAAAAGGAAGTACCAATAGTGGAGACATAGGACCAAGGAAGTAAATATTACGAAAGAAGGATACATATTAAGTAATGGAGAAAAAGTCAAAGAGCAACTCAAGACTAAAAGCAAAATGGAAACGTAATTAGCAAGTTCTAAGCTATCAAAGCACGTTGCTCTTCAAATATAATTTTTTGAATTAAACTTTATGTTGCAGTATAATTTCACACTGCATTTTCATAAATGAATGATCTAATTAACCTCATTTTCCTGCTCTTCAAATTGCCTAATTTGTAAATCTTCAAAGGAGCCCTTTACAAATTATATTTTGTCGAAATTTAGGCTTCCTTAAAACGCCTCAGTGCTATAATGTTTAATCCTTACTCGGTTTGAAATATTTTCAAACATCAATAGCAAATATACTCAAATAGGCCTTGCACTAGTTTGTGATCCAATGGAGTCCTAAGGTCCTGTTTCTGAATTAACTGATCGTTTTGATGTGTGGTTTTGTTTTTGCTGCAGTTCTCAGGACAAAGTTCCTCCTGTCTGTGCTGTTTAAATAAGTGCTACATTTATAATGCAGGGAAATGTTAGGGGGGAAAGTTTTTATTTTCATCTGAGGGAGATAAGATTATTTCATATTTCATGAAGCAAAATAACAATAGCAAAAGAAAGAGACATTTCATCGGCTAAATTAAAATCGCACCACACTATCAATTTTTAAAATAAAAAAAATAATTATTTATTGTAACTTGAATTTTCTTAAGCTTTCTTTTTGAAAAAAAAATGAACAAAAATAAAGTAAATACCAGCAAAACTCTTTGAAGCAGTTAAACCCAGAGCAGAATTCCGCAGCAAAGCAGGAGTCTTGATGTCCTGCTAGTTTTCAGGAGAAGGACATTTTGGTTTCCCTCCCATATTCATTTCAGCCACTGGAAAAGGAAAATCTTATTTAAAAATAAAAGATAAAAATAAAAACAGCTCATGCTAGCGCTTCCCCAAGGAAGTTATGAGTTACAGACAGCAAATTAAGAGCTAGTGCTGAGTCCTTGTGGTTATTCCTTTCAACATGCAAAACAATTTTCCTTCTTAAAATGAGTTTAGTTTAAAATGCCTTTGAGATGATTCATAGTTCACTGACAGCTGTTTACCTTCAAACCCACCTCAGATAATTTACCCTGCTCTCCGGTCGCATTTGAATTCTACATAAACATGCTCGGTAAATTCTCCTGGTAACAAGTTAAAGGTTAGATTGTCTTTTGGCAGTGGATTTCCAACCAGGTAGAAAACAGAAAAAGAAGGTGCATACACTTAAAAGAATACAATTAAAGACTGAAACTTTTAATTGCCCTCCAGGTGTGGTGGTTGTTATTGGCTCAATTCTAATTAAGTGGCATAAATTGCATGTTCTAGTATGTATCTAAAATTATGTAGTTTGTCTTTTCATTTTCTTTGTGTTTGTATAATTTTCGAGATTGTAAGAAGAGCTCCTTTGAAATTGTCTTTGCTTCCCCTCAAGGAGGAACCACTCCTTGTCTTGAATGAGTCCACTTTTTTCCCCTCTAACCTATTCTCTTTTTAAATTACTTCTTCCCAGCCTCCTGCAGGTAATAGTCTCACACTACGAATGGAAACTGTTTCCCATTCTGTAATGATTTCCTGACTTCCCTGGCATTAGCAGGACCCCTGCAGTATCCCACAGAAGTAGACCCAAGAGCCAACAGCTTGACTGAGGTTACTATGCACACAGGTCCTTCTTGGCTTCCCAGCTTTTGTCCTTCTGTTCTTATCTGGAAGCTCTCCTCAGTTGAGAGAAGACAATGTCCTCTCATCTTCCTGATATGGTCTCACCACAGGCCTAAGAGATTCCAGTCAACAAACCATAGACTGAAGCTCCCGAAACCATGAACCAAAAGAAACTTTTACCTCTTTAAATTGTTTTTTTCCTCAGGTATTTTGTCACAGAGATGGAAAGCTGACTAATTCACTTGGCATTCTAAATTGTAAAGAGAAGACCCATCAAAAGATTAAGATGTTATCCGCTAAATCTTTAGATTTACAAATCCTAGAAAACTGGTCATTTTGGAATGCCTCTCTTTGGTCATTAGTTCTATAAATTGCTGTGAAGTTTAACTTGCAAGCTACGTGTGTTTTAAGAAAATACTGAAACTAGCCTCAGGAGGTTGAGGTTGAGGTTCACTCTCATGTTCTGACCAGGGGAGACACAAACAGTGGAAGGAAGAGGAAGACACTGCTTAATGCACAGTTCTCTAGTCCATGGCCTCACACATCACTTTTCCTCCCTACAAAAAGCCCTTTATATCCCAGAGGCCTCTAAGAAAGGCTTTGTAACAAGAATCGCACTTTCTTGTGGAGGAGACAACTTTTCAGATAAGGTTGCTTTCCTAGTTGCAATTTCTTGTCTCTCAGTGTAATTGACTGGTCATGTGCAGGCAACCAGGTCTTTAATTCCAGTAGCAGGAAGATCTGAATTTACTCCCCTGGTTCTTTTAAGCTTTGATGAGGTTCAGTGTCAGATAGGTTTCGGGACATGGATGGGACAGCCATAGAAGGACACAGAAGATTAAAACTTCTTTTGAATTCTTTAAATATTTTACTGCAATATTAAATGGACACAGTGCTGATGCAGATTTTGAGTGTTTTGAGTGTTGGATCTTTGATGCTAATAAGTGAATCTCCTTTATCTGTGAATTTTGTCATTAGAAAAGTGTGCCACCACAGATGAGGTGGATGCTGGAAGAAATCTCTATTATTTTTAGAAAATATTGGCTTGACAAGCAGATATGAGGTCAATGCTGAGTGGGGCTTTGGAGCAGCATGGCAGGAGGACTCGACCCTGGCCTCACCTCCAGAGACTGTGCGTGGACTTGCTGGTGAGGGCCACCCCCTTGCTTCCCAAGAGACTAAACTCTGCCATGGTTGGTGGTTGATGCCCAAAGGCAGAGCTGATACTGGTTTTGACTAAAGAAACTGAACTGCCTCTCACTAAACACAGGTCTGGGCACGTTGCATTTAACTTTTTCTACACATTAGTATCACAGTCCCTTTCTGTCAAATGAGGATGTTCATGCTTATTTGTAGAATTTCTGTGAAAATTGAGTTATTAATAATTTTCAGTTTTGCATACCATTATATATTGGGTCTTCTTTCTTACTAATAATCATATTAAGGAAATGCAAATCTACATAAAAATTAGAATCAGTTTTATAAAAATGCATGTAAAGAAGAAGAATGTAAGTGAGCTACTTTAAAAAGCATAGAAAACGCTTCTTACACACTGGTCTTAGGAATTATTCTTGCTGGATCACATTTGTCATGGAAATGTCATCATTAAAGCCCTTCCCTGCAGCCCCTCCCTTTCTTCAGTTACTGTATTTTACAGTTTTTCTTCTACATTCATCTCCTGTTTCGTTTATGGCAATCAACCTTAATTTTAACATCACTAGCTCTTTTCTACTTGCTTATCTGGTCTTCACTATAAAGACCTAGAAGCTAAAGGATTCAGGAAAAAGGAAAAAGAAATAAAGGCTCCTTTAAGGAATAAGTTTCGAACTGTAATAGTGCAACCCAGACTTATGACCCTTTGCTCAATAAATAATTTCACAGTATTTTTATGGAAAAATATACTTATAATTGAAAATGAGTACTAATTAAGGTACAGAAACTTCAAAAGAATATCCTGAAAGAAACTTTAAAATATCTAAGCAAAAGAACTCATTTTCTAACACAGAAGGGAATAGGCTCAATGTCTAGAATTTAAAGCTGTTTTATTTCAGTTCCTAGAAAAATATTAATAATCTAAATTTGTGGACCATGTTTCTTTGAATGAATCTTTGCTTATGTCCTTCATAGAATTATTTTAAATTTTTAGACTTTTACTCAGAAAACAATGTAAGTTATACAGTACCATCTGGGGCAGTTCAAGAAAGGCAAGGTGAAATGTTAACAAAGGATATGGACACACCCATGAACACACACATACACACACCTTCACAAAACCTTAAACTACATAGAGCGGTTGGGATCATATTTATATTAAGGAAATTTTCATTTTATTGATAAAACGTGTTCATTTTGAATATAAGTTTTATTTTTCATTTTGTTTTTTGGGGTGGGGACTGAAACCAGAGTGTCAAGCATTCAAAGCACGTGATTTACTGTGGAACTACAAGCTCAATGCCCAGAGGATTTGAAACATAGTTTGTATGTATTTAAAATACAATAGTTTTATATTTGGATAAAGGTTATAAGGAATACTTTAAATCTTGTAATAAGTTTGTAGACATTTAAGTATTATTATATTAAAATACTTTAATTAAATATTAACAGATAAGAAAAATAAACACATAAAATAGCCTAAAATAAAATTTTTGAATTAGTACTTATTTTAGAATATTTATAATATCAATATAGAGACAAAAGAATCAATTTTCCTTTGTATTTTTTATTTATCGTAGAACAAGTATGAATGGTATGATATATCTCTTAAGCTGGAAAGTTTACTTGAAATATTAATTCCTATTAAAAGTTAGATTATGTGGCTTGTATTTTCTGTGGTAAAAGAGCAACAAGTCATTAAGAATTAATCTCTAATAAATAATAAGGTGCTCACCTTTAGGATCAGAAACAAGGCAAGGATTTTGCTTCTAATCACTCCTTTCCATATCAGACTTAAGAAGTCCTACAAAATACAATAAAATGAAAAAAAAAGTTTAAAAAGTTATAGATATTAGGGAGGAATAAATAAAATCATCTTTGTTTGTAGGTCATACAATTGTCTATGTAGAAAGTCACAAAGAATAAACAAAAACCAAATCAACACTCTACCTGAAAATAATATTACTGAATAAAAAATGAATATATGAGAGTCCATCACTTTCCAATTCTCTATCAGCACACAATTGCAACTTTAAAATAAAACACATCATTTACTTTAGCATTAAAAAGATGATATTCATGATCTGTATGAGGAATACCATGAAACTTTGATGAAAAAATCATCCATGAATATCTAAGAAACAGATATTCCATGTTTCTGGATTGGAAGTCTCAGTATTGTTAAGGTGTAAATTCAAATCCAGGACCTGGGGCATGGTAGGCAAATGCTCTATGACTGAACTGGACTCCAACTGGTCATTAATAAAAGAGAAAAGATGATTCAGTGGTTAAAAAAAAAAAAAAAAAAAAGATTTCAACAAATGGTGATGGATGTATTATCATATTTATATTGGCAAAACACCAAAAAGCAAGAAACAAAAATCTTGACATCCATATCATTCTTTCCACAAAAATTAACTCAAAATAAATCACATATATAAATGTAAAATTCAAAACTATGAAACTTAGAGAAACTAGCATAGAATAAAATGTAGGTGACATTGAGTGATGGCTTTTGAGATACAACACCAAAACACCATGCAAAGGGAAAAAATCAGTCTGACCATGTGGCACACACTCACAATCCCATCTACTCGGGAGACAGGGCAGGATGACCTCAAGTTCTAGAGCAGTCTAGGCAATTTAGTGAGAATCTGCCTGAAAATGAAGTTAAAAAGGGCTGGAGAGATAGCTCAGTTCTAGAGCAACTGCCTAGCCTGCAAGAGGCTATTGGTTCAATCCCTAGTACCACACACACTCACACACACACAAGACCAAAAAAAAAAAAAAAAAAAAAAAGAAATCAATAAGTTTGGGGTTGTAAAAATTTAAAATTTCTGATCTTTGAAAAACTTTTATTGCTAGGAGAATACAATGTCATGTTAGAGACTGGGACCAAATATTTGTAAAACAAATATCTGATAAAGGATTGTTACACACAATATAAAAATATTTAGAATTCAATAAATAATAAAAACAACCAAAAATTGGCAAACTGAAAATTTGAACACATATCTCACCAAAGAAGATGAAAATAACAAATAAACATTTGAAAAAAGAAGTTCAAATGTTTATTTCATAAAGGAATTACAAATTAGAGACACAATGAGATCTGATCACATACTACTAAAGTGGCTAAAATCCAGAAGGCCAATAACACCAAATACTGGTGAATCTGTGGAACCATAGAAACCTGTCCTCCCTGCGGGTTGAAATGCACAGTGGCAAAGCCTGTGTGGAAGATAATTTGGCAACTTTTTCAAGCTAAACAAAGACTTACCTTACAATCAAGCGACTGCACACAAAAATATCTATGATGAGTTGAAAACTAAGCTCCACACAAGCACTTGCCCATGAGTGTTTATAGCAACTTTATTCGAGTCACCAAAACATGGATGTGACAAAGATGTCTTTCAATATCTGAATGGATAAAGAAATGGTTCTACTTCCATACGATGAAACACCATTCCATGATAAATTAAACTCTCAAGCCTCAGAAAGACATGAAGGAGGAAACTTATATTCCCATTGCTGGTGAACAATCTAAAAAGGCTATGATATATGATTTCAAATATGTAACACCTGGAAAATACAAAACTGGTAGAAAATGGAAAGATGGACAGTTGTCACAAGTTTAGGTTTGATGGGAAGAGATGAGAAAATGTAGAATACTGAGACTTTATAGAAGTAAATGAACGTATGATTCAGTAATGAAGGATATTTGACTTTATGCATCAAATTTCCTGGAACTAAAAGTAAACTATGAAAACTAAAGTAAACTATGGGTATCAATTAATAACATGTTAATATTGATTTATCAATTCTATTTAGTTCATCCAGTGTACCACCCTAATGCAAAATGTTAATAACAGAGGGAAGGGGCAGGGGAGCACATGAAAACTCTCTACTTTTTGTTTAAGTATTTTATAAACTCAAGATGCTCAATACGTTGTCAATTAAGAGATATTCTTGACAAAACTGAAAAAAAAAAGTGAGCTTTTCTTCAAGTACAGAACAGATAGATATGTTAGGCAACATCCATTCCTTGAGCCCCCAAATAAACTTTTCCTCCCCTAAAATTGTTCTGGTCAGATGCTTTAATCACAGCAGTGAGAAAACTGACTAAAACAACTAGTGGAAGGTTGCACAGGAAATTTTTGAGTGGTGGGTGTGTTCTATATAGTACTTCAGTGATGGACACATGGCTCTAACAATTCCTCAGAACCTACATATTTAAAAAAAAAAAAAAAGTTATTCAATACGCCAGGGGGTCCCAAGATGGTTGCAACTGTGATCAGTTAATCTAACTGTACTATTGCAGGACTGCACCTCACTGGTAGTTGCTAGGATATTAACCACTGCCTTATATAATTTTGGAAAGTAATGTCTTGACTACAAATGTAAAACATTTCTACAAAATGTACAAAGACAAAATGTCCTACACACAAATACCTTATTCATAAATCTATTTTTTATTTAGTGAAAAGGGAAATGGATAAAAAATCATGAATCTTCTCTGCATGCTCACTGGCACTGAACAGATATGGGGTGATGAATAGTAGATACAAGGATTCTCATGGTCCTAGAGGGAAGTTTCACATATGCAAGGGGGGAAGGCTGAAAGAAACCTGCCTCCCTGACTCAGAGTCAGAGAAATCAAACCGGCATGATGGTTAGTGCAAAATATACACAGATGGTTCTCAACTTACGATGGAGATCTGTTCCAACAAACCCATTAAAAATTAAGAACATCATGAGTCAAAACTGCATTTAATATACCTAGCTACTGAACACCATAGTTTAGCCTAATTTACCTTCAACATTTATATCAGCTTACAGTCAGGCAAATTTAGCTAAATTCAGCTTTTGCAATAAGCCTTAGCTATCTTGTGTAATTTCTTGAACACAATGTATTGTGAAGCACAGTGCCAGTTGCTTATCCTTGTGATTGTGTGGCCTATCGAGTACCATGGCTTGCTACCCAGCATTACCAGTGAATATCCTTCCACATATCCCTAGCCTGGGAAAAGATCAAAAGTCAAAATACAGTTTCTACTCAATGCATATTGCTTTCACACCTTTGTTATGTTGAAATCATAAGACGGACCATTATAAGTTGAGGACCCTTTGTGGGCTCAGACTTATTGACTGATAAATATGAAAATACAGAATGTCAGCATACGTTAGCAAATTTATCTGTATTTCCTAGCTCTGCCTGTTGATAAAGTCTAGAAGCAGTGAAGCCAGTGGCAATGAAAACACCTCAAACTCAGATTTTCTTTTCAAAATATAATTTTCTAGTTAACAGAACCCTAGCTCCTCACATTGTGTTTATCCTGCCTTGGACATAGGACATCGAAACACAAGGTGAACCCAAAGATCCTGTAATTCCAGGAAGGAAGACAATGGTCAAAAAATAAAAGAAGGAAGAACATGAAAATGATGTTGTGTTAACCACTAAAAGTTCCCAATTACCTGATTGTACTCTTGTGCCCAGCGGCTCGAGACCCCACAAAGACCACCAGAGACCATGATCAATGCAAGCAACAAAGAGTCATTTATTAGCAAGCTCGAGCCTGGTCCTCTTGCGCACTCGGTAACCGGTAACGCTAAGAGGCCCTGAGCCCTTGTTCAGCAGGCTTTTATAATGAAAGGCAAACAGTTTTACAGTGCTCTTTTTAATTGGTTAACATTTGAACAGCTAAACATTAGTCCTCCTCTGGTTGGGTCCTGCCAATCTATTTGATTCTCATTGGGTCCCACCAGAAATGAACGGTCCTAGAGGAAGAAGGGAGGAGGGAAGGGGTGAACTATGCAGGAGATGAGTCAGGGTTAGGCCCCCCTGTCCTTGATAGATAAGGTTTCTAGGCAGCTGCACATTCCTCAGACAAATATCTTTTAACAACCTCGATATGCACGGGGGCCCAGCAGTCCTGTTTGTGCTGTATTGGCTCTTGAGGGTGCAGTCGCAACTGCCTGCAACCTGGTGATTAAGACAGTTAGCTGCACAGATATCACCCTGTTCTCAACAGTACCAATCTCAGCAACACAAACAATGGTGTGGGCTTGGACTACAGGTCAAGATACAAAGTAAATATACATAATCCCTACTTCTATAAATAAATTTGAAATAAAAATGTTTGCAAGAAGGGTTTTCTGAAAGACTTGCTATTATTTTGTTTTTGAAAGAGTAAATCATGAGAATGTAGGCACCAGGAAGTGAATTAACAAGGGATGTACTCACTTCTAAATTTCCGTGATGGCCTGTCCTGTGTGGACCAACAGATGGCCGAGTTTCATTTTCATTTGACTCACTCTTAGATATCTCAATAGTTTGTTTGTTTGTTTTTTCCAGTTTCATTCTAAATTTAAATTCTTCCTCACAGAGAGGTTCCATGTTCCCCAGTAGGGTGTCTGAAGAGTCCATGAATGGTCAATTTCAAGGGTGAAGTAAATATCGCTCGCCAGGAGGAGCAGGGCTAATTTTGTGTTCTCTGTGCCAGTTTTCCACTCTAAGTTTGTGAACAAACTTGTTGATTGTTTCTGTACTACTCCATCATCATCTTAGGGTAGGTAGAACTTTGCAATGGCTTCCTCACTCAGGATTGAATTAGGGGGTAGAGAGAAAATTAATTGACTACTGGGAGAGGCCACCATAATTATCTCCAGAACACTGTATGTTGGTTTCTGCCTGGTCACAAATACAACAGTCATGATAAGCTGTTTTGAATCAAAGGTTTCCTTTTAAAAATTCAAGGACATAAAATGTGTATGCATATATGACAATAAATACCCTGTTACAAAATAGCCTCAAATTTCTCTGTACTACTCATTTTTCTTCATCTATTTCTTGTCTACTCTGCCATCAACTATGATGAGTTCTATGCAAATGCATCTGTGTAACAGGGAATGAATATATTAAAAATGAAATACCTAATCAGAAGTATTGTATTATTTCTTGAGTCTCTTCCTCAGTTTCAAAGTCTTGGCTAGGATATAACAAAACTGTGACACATGCTTTAAAGCATTCCTTATAAATTAGCAAATTAAGATGTAATGCAAACATTTTAACATGTTCCATTACTCTTCATTTTGTTCAATACTGAAATCAGAATCCACAGAAGCAGAGGAGCAGCCTAGATTTAATTTTGAAAATTATATTTCAAAATTAAATAATACTAAGCTAAAGTGGAAGCTATCTATATGTGCACGGTTTTCCCACATGCATGCCAAATCAAGCCTGCAGTGTTTTATGGCAGGTTTCTCATTTTCAAGGGATGTAGCATACTTCATGGAGAAATGTGATTTGCAATATTCTGTGAAGGATGGCCTTACTGAGCAGGCAAGAGCATATGTGAGGGAGTCTTCCATAATTTCATTTGGATTAAAACTATATATTGGTGGTGCAAGTAGCTCTTGTGTATGAAATGTTTGTCCCATACACGGCACAATGAGAGTGCAGTAGCAGTGCATGCAGTCTGATAATGAAGATTGAAAAGGAAGAAGAAAGAAATTGGTGTACATAGGAAGTAATTAATCTTCATCAAATGGCTTTAACTGCAGTGGGTCAGTCACTTTCCTTTTCAGAATTGAAACAATCGCATATTTTAGTTAAATAGCATATATCTAAGCATAAAAAATAGATGTTCAGACACAGTCAAATATAAATTAAAAAAGCCTGCAAAAAGTAACAACCTTCTAGTAAGCACAAATATTCAACATATATTATATTTAATTTTTAAAAAATTTTAAACTGAAATTTTCTTACATAATATTCTGTATTATTTCATAAGTTTTAATTCTTCTTAAGAGGCAAATTAATATTCCACATGTAATTGATTTAATTATTTTATCATGAAAGACTCAGAGATATATATCTCTGTATATCCAGGAATTTAATGCCATTTTAAAGATAAATCAATTACAGATGTGCTATTTCACAAACAGTTTTAATCTATGATGTTGTTGTTTCTTATTAGATTATAATTATAAATTGCCTTTAAATAAGTTATTTTCCTAAATTAATCTAAGTAACATTCTTTCATTTAGTTGCATGAGCAGTTAATGTTTTTCACTACGTATTTGTTATTTTCAAGTCGCTTGTATCTTTCAAATAGGGAATTAGTTGTTTCATAATTTTAACTAATGTTTAACCTTCCGTTGCTATAATACTAAACCTTTATTCTTTAATTGACATGTTAACTATACACAGATAACTCATAGAATTTCACCAAAATTCGACATCTAGATTTTTCATCTATATACAACAAAAATATAGATATTAACAAAGATCTAAATAATAGTTTTCTTCCTTGTAACTGACACTGTTGTCCTAATTAGATGAGTTATAAGCTTTGTTTTCATTGGCAGATGCAAGAATCAAGGCTGAAGTGAAAATAAAAGCCAAAGCAAGTAAAAAAAGTGTGTTCAAATATCAAGATTTATGATGTCTTTCAACCTCTGCAACTCTTGTATTTGCAAAATGAGATTTTACTCTTCTCAGGAGAAATCAAAAGAGCAGAGCCTGAGGGGAAAAAATTGACTAAGGAACAAAGCAAAAAAGTTTATTTCATGAGACATTCATTTTTATTCTGCAATTTACACAGATATAAAGACAAATTCACACATACATAAATACTTAATGATGCTACTACTTATTAAGGCAAGAATCACAGGCAAATACCTCAATATCTTAGGTGCCAGTTTCATACTGATTCAAATGAAATGCTGTGCTGCTCCTGGCTGCAGCGGAGAAGACGGCGGAAGACTAAATAGTATGCTGAGAGCAATTATAAAAACTGGACAAGAGAAATGAACAGTTGTTTAAAGGAACCAGAAAGCAATCAACACAGCTGGGACTTGAGGGAATAAGCTCTTGGAATGAAGTAAAACATGTTAATGTGACGCCGACAATTCTGACTGAAAGGTTATAATGAGAGAAGCGGAGTAGAATTTGCAGCAAACTCACTTGCCAGTGGAGACAAAAAACTGTTTTCAGGGTTACTAAATAATAAATAGAGGGCTAACATCAAGGGACAGGGGACTGTGAAAAACTGAGTCCACTGTCTTGTGTGCAATTTTATTTCTTAAATTTTTATAACACTATTTAGTAACATTTAAGTTAAAAAAAAAAAAAGTAACTGGATCTACTAAAATTTTGCCCAAAAGTACTAGCCTTATTTATCTAACCTCGATTTTAAATTGACAAAAAATATTCTTAGTAAACCAAATTTAGGGGCACAGTGTGATCAGTTGATACTCATGTACAGCTTGCCATAAAAGAATTTGTGCAAGTTTCTGAGGGCATTTGCTGATGCTTAAGTCCCAAATGCACAGAGTAAGAGGTGAAAAATTTCAAGCATAAATAACTTTCTAGAAGATTACAAGAGTATGAAAATTATGCTTTCCGTAAAAATTGGTCATCAGCATTCAACAGAGATGACACATAGAAAATGAATCCTGTGTTCAATGGATGTATGAAGGCCAATCTCTGGGAGAAAGAATGAGAAAACAAAGTGGTTGCCTCACAGGGGAAAAGGGAAAATTGTCTACTGAATCACTTGAAGTTCTGATGGGATCGAGAACATTTGAATATGCTGTATTTCAGAAGAACATTAAATTTTCCGTGATAAAAATTAGTATCATTATTAGGAGAGGATGTCCATAGTCCAGGAAAGGATTACAAATTCCTGGCATGCCAGGCTATAGGAGCATAGGAGAGACACCAGATGAAAAAAGGAGAAGCAAGCAAGGTCAAAACATTTCTTAAAATGGAATTATCAGGCACAAAAATCCCAAAGAATTATTTCAGACAAGAACTGAAGATGCTAAAGTTAGTGGTAAAAATACCATGAGGGAAAAGATACTTGAGAGAACATATTTTCTCAAATTACATCCCCACAAAATGTTTACTCATTCCAATGAGGTAAGCAGCAACTTGAAGGTGAAGAAACTTGACAGACACCTCCTTAAACAAATATTCAAAATTAATAGCACAGTAATTATGGGATTCCTGACCTGATTCACTGAGAAAGATGCAAGGACATTTCCATGGGATTCTAAACAAATTTAAATTAGACAAAGAATGATAAAGAGCAATCTCCTGATGAGGCAAAGTGACAAAGACAAAATGAGGAACTGAGCAGGTGAGGAAAACTTCAATTGCCACAGGCCTGCAGGACCAGGGAGGTGGATTACCTGCCAGGGTCAAATCAACATTTCGATAGTCTTTACGTGTTTACGGGAGATGTTGACATGAAGAGGAGCTGAGGAAGGAGCACCTTCCATACACTCTTCTGCAAATTTGCTTAAGTCTAAAATCATTCCAAAGAAAAAGTTGGAAAAAGTGCTGAGAACACAGTGAAATACCACATTCTCCTGCATGTTTTGTGCAGACAACATTACTCTGAGTCTTTTCCTGTAGCCAAGGCTATTTTACTTCAGTGTATGCAAGACATAGTAAGATGAAATGAATTCAGTAGAAGACTCCAATATGTTAGCTTCTGAGGGCATTTTGTCAGCTTTCTCTCCACTCAACCTAGCATGTGGTATTATAGCACCTGCCATATAGTCGGCCCTGAACAAAAAAATGTTGACTGACTGACCAATGAAGTGATTAGGTAAATGTCTTCTCTCAGTGCCAGACAGTCACGGTATTTTTGAAACGTCCCCAATGCACCTGTGCAGCAGTGCTAAGAGAGGAGCACGTTCACCTTCCTGGTCCCATGCAATTATCACCTCCTCCATCGGCGTCCTGTTTGGACAAAGAATTGTCAGGCATACACCTGGTTGCTCTCTTATTTGGGGAAATAATGTACCCACACGATGGAAAGATACTCTCACTATGGACTTAGAACCCTAGGAAAGTTACAAATAACAGAGTTCACCTGTTGTTTTTTTTTAAATTAATAACTACTGAAGTTCAAGATGAGAAGAAAAAAGTAAAATGGTGGTGGGAATAAACCCTACGCATTACGAGAGAGTGGAATGTCATACAGTCCCATGATGAGAGCAACTGAGAAAAAGCAAAAGAAATAAAACGTTTCTGGTATAGATGGAGGATCTTCTTTGGTGTCCCTAAAATCAAAAGGGAAATGACATCAACAAAAGTGTGGAAGTCAATCACTTCTAGTGGGAAAAAGAAGGTAAGTCGCCGGAAGCTGAACATAAAAGTGGACTCAGCGGGGAAGAGGTAAGAAGGGCAAGAACTGTGTTGACAAGCAGTTAGGTTAGCGCACAGGTTACAGGGCATAGGTTAAAGGTGTCGTTTAGAGAACCCGAGGAGACACCATAGAATGACTCCCTGCAGTCTGCATGTGAGTACCCTACCCACAGATACGCAGTGCGACCTCTCATCCAGAACAGTTAGAAACCAGGCAACTGGACTAAGTAAAAAATTCTAATTGTTCCTAACACACGCACACATGCACGCACACACACAATGTTATGTTCAGCATGGGAACTTTAACCTTCACCCCTGCAATAAGGAATGGTGTAGACCTCATCTTGATTTTGCTCCATTGAACACTCCCTTAAAGGAAAGTCTGGATGCACCCCCTGGTCAGTGTAGCTTGTACATCTTTCTATATCAGTACACAGAGTGTTTTAGTGTTTTTTTTTTTGTTGTTGTTGTTTGTTTGTTTGGTTTTTTTTTTTTTTTTTTTTTTTTTGATGCTGTGAATAAAAGACCTTACGAGAACAATTTTAGAGGAGGAAAAGTTTATCTGGGGGTCATGGTTTCAGAGGTCTCAGTCTGTAGAAGACCAGCTCTAATCGCTCTAATCCTCAGAGCTCAAGATGAGGCAGAACATCATGGAGGAAGAGTGTGGTGGACAGAAGCAGCCTCACATGATGATCATGGAGCAATCATTTCCTTTCTGAACCTCCTTGCATTGTTTTGCACAGCTTTTGGGGGACACCTCACATGCAAGCCACAACACATAGACATTCCATACTCTTTTCAATAGCTATATCTTACTGTGATCTACCACTGGACTCTATTTGCTTAATCAGGAAACCGAACTCTGGATCACGGAAGGAACAATTGATTCCAATTGTTGGAATCAATTATCTGTGGAATCTGCTTAGATATAACACATTTTTCTACAATGGAAATTAGTTCATAAGTGACTGATAAATAGGGTAATTATATAAGTATAATGCAATTATAAACTTCAGCAGGAGAAGATTTCATTCACCCACTTTGCTGGTATACAGGCATCAGGGAAAATCAAGGTTCAATATTAAGTAGAATAAGAGCAGCTGCTGCACTAGGGTTTTCTCCCCAGAAAGGTGTCCCTGAATACAGAATGGTCATCTGCTCCTGCCAGGCTGCCTCGAATCCCAAAGAGATAACTTTCATGAAACTGGTGCTTTCAGCAATGGAGACAACAGGGCTTTTGGGTTATTGTCATTATTTTCACTCTTTGAATTCAGTATCTGATTTTGGAGAGCATGGAGGCTTTCAGGAATTGGTAGTATTACTTTCAAACAAACACATCAAATGCCATATTCCATTAATTATTGAAAGTGCATTGAATGGCAAATGGACACAATATTTTTAATGCAAGGTATTAATTTTATGCATTTAAAGCTTCTAATTTATTCTTAGCTATACTGAATTAAATAGTATCTGCTCACCTGAAATTTCCTTACTATCCCAATGATCAAAGTTTTCCATTTATTAATAGAGACAGTTAACAACACAGTAAGTTGTGATGACCTCAATATTTTCCTAGCATTTTTTTATTGCTTTTGGAAAGCTTCTGCCTTATTGTTTAAAACTTCAATAATTCTAAATAACTTACCTTGTGGGAAGGCATTTATACCCAGTGATTCAAAGTAAATCTAGAATCTTTTACTCTCTTCTTATTCTTTTCCTCATCAGTAAACACTTTTAAGATGAAAAAATAAATAAATAAAACCTCAATTTAAACAGTCCATAGATCTCTTAAGCTCATATATGCAAATTTTAACTTATAGTCTTTTATCTCTAAACATACTTTTCCATTTGTTATTTTCTTTAGCAATTAATTCAACAGATAAGTACTTGCATTTTTATCATGTTGCCAATATTGCACTAGGTGCTATGGAGAGACAGTTGAGCATTTTGTCCTGTGCCTTCATAAATTTTCAGTCTAGTAGAAGATCTGTCCTCTGAGGAATCTGACATTTATGCTGAGACCTGAAGAATGAGTAAATATTAACTAAGTGAAGGGCAGGAGCAGAAGAGAATTCTTTCCTGGCATCTTGAGAAGCAGGTGCTTCTCAAGAACTGGTTATGGCATGCCAGAGAAAATGAAAGGTAGCTGTTGTCCCTGGGGTGTCAGATCTCAGGGAGAGAGAGAGCCACTAGGTGATCTGCAGAGACAGGCAGGTGTCCACAGAACCTCAAAGGTTACATCAATGAGTTCAACCGGATAAGTAACCTTTATTGAAGCTAAGTGTCAATTGCCTAAGCCTTTTTTCCACCTTGTATATTTGAACCATGTGCCAACAAGCTGAGAGACACAATTATCATCACTAAAAATCGAATTAGGACGTTTAAGATCACATGCCTTCAAAGTAATGGCGCTGTGATGTCAGAGGCTCGGTACCACTCCCGTTTTTTTTTTCTCCCACACATCATTATTTCATTTTATCCTAAGGAAACAGTTACTAAGTTTAAACACACTAATTACTAAAAGATCTTTGTGCAATTTGTTTATCTAGTGGCCTATCTGATTTTCTATTCCTTTCTTGGCCAATCTCCATAAGAACAGAGGTCCCACACAATTTTGGTCTATACTTGACCATCACCATGAAGCACACTGTTTGACATCAACTGCATACCCTGTAAATTGTGAAGGGTTATTCCTCCTATTCTGTTTTTGTCTATTATATAGGAACGAGCTTCAAATTCAGATCTCTGAATTCTATGGAAACTGCCTCACTGTGTGAAAGCTTACGTCTACTACACAAAAGGAGAAATAGCTGAAATGTCAGATTAAAACTACCAAGTTTTACAACAGGAGCTGGATTTACAGTCAAATGATGAAAGCATGTTATAGACCATGAGAATCATATTAGCAGGGCTGGAAGGGTCAGTAGGAGAAGGAGCTTTAGGCTAGCAAATGCCAAGCTCACTCTAGGATTTTTTGGAAAAAATCTTCAAAAGTAATTAAAATTACAGGGTATAACAGAAGGTTGATGACCCAAACAAAAATAAATTTCACCTGGACTATTTACAGATAGTCTTACAATGTGTTTATCCAGAAATATTATGTAAATTAAGAAAAGAAAATCCAGTTCCACAAAGAAAAAAGCTTAAAAAGATGCCATTTTCCTACGCCTGAAAACTATGTGTTCATGAGCAGCAGGAAGCTTTGCTCTGGAAGGTGTTATTTTTCCTTTTTTTTTTATTGCTTGTTGCTAAAATGGCACCAGGTCAAAACAGTGAGATACTGGGCTGATAGTATTGCTATAAATACCTAGATTTATTGATAGAATTATGACACTGCAGAAGCTTTTCAATTAGTATTAGAGTCATTAACTAGGCAGGGAATATATGGATAGTGGCACTTTATTCAATTATACTTATAAAGATGTATTACTGCAGATGATAAGAAGTAATAGAAACACTTGTATATAACAGTACTTAAGTGAAATACCAATAAAATGTTCCTTTTTTTTTCTCTGTCTCAAACAATAGAGCTGATAGAATTTTGCTACTCCCTCGCCCCTAAATCTTGAGGGCTGGATCTGTTCCATGAGTGCTCTTGGCTTCCTGCTTGAGTTGCAAGGAATTGAGTTTCGTGGTATTAACAAACTCATGAAGAACTCTTGGTGCCGGCTTTGTGGGGATTGTTATTCCATGTTTGATTATCTGTTGAAATGTAAGCTCATCACAAAGAGTTTGACTACTCTATCAGAAATATCCTCAACATCACTAATACTGTTTACTCACTATCCCAGTTTTTAATGTTCTTAGGGGCAAAAATGCCCAGACACGTGGATTCCGGCAGTTCTTACTCTGGGTTGCACAGTGGGGCAGTAGGTGCACAGACTTCAGATGATTTGTTATATCGCATCATGTGGCAGTACCGAGATTAATAGCACATGTATGCTTGCTACACTTGGCCAATGATCAGTAATAAATTTCTCAAATTAGTATTTTTCATACAGAGAGAATGCATCAGTGATAATAATAAAGACATAAGACACTATGTAAGTAAGGTAACTGCTCCAAGAGATTGTCATTGGACATCTTACTTATAGGCAAATGGTAAGGACAGGTTAATTAGTCAGGGAATGATGGGCGACTGTGTCTAATACACTCCAGTACATACTGGTTGGGTTTAGTAGAAGAGTATTTGTTGTGCATATAACAGATCGGGGTAGTTGGAAGGAGAAGAGGAGTACATTTTCCACAGTCATCCCTGCTCATAGGCTGGGGATAGCTCTGCCATCTTCGATGCAGGCCATTACAAATCAACCAATTGTTCCTCTCTTTCCTGCATCTACCAGAAGCTACAAAGAGAGAACACATGTTACTTATGATTCCTTTCCACTGATTAGAAATTGGTCATTTGCTATAATTAAAAAAAAAGGAAATCTGCAAATTTTAGTCTAACTATGTCCTTAAGGAGAAGAAAAGTTCTATTTTCATGGTCAGTGAGTGGAGTGTACCCAAGTAGAATAGTTTGTTGGTAAGAGGGTGATAATTGTATAAAATTCCTTCTATAACAAAAAGTGTGCTCTTGTCAAGCTCTGGGGAGTAAAAATTAAAATATAGCAAAAATGCTGTAAAGATACTTTTATGTTTATGCAAAGTATAAAATACTAAGTGGAGCTTATGGAGAGATGATAGGCCTGTATTCCTGTGGATTCCGAACTGTTCAACACTGATTAGATTTGTTTAATTATACTGCTAGAATATTGTTACATGTGATCCAAATGAACTGTTCAAGGTTTTATTGGAGCGTGCATAAAGACATATCTTTTGGAAATCCTTGAGCTTCTGAAATGATTTTTTTAAACTACTTTTGTGCCTAAAGGGTGTTAAATAGAAATTATAGAAGGTCATCAGGTTACCTACGCTTCTGCACTAGAATTTAATAGATCAGACTAAAAATTGAAGTAGTCATCTATGGTGAAGCTTCAAGTCACTAATTCCGAAGTAAGTTAGATAACCTCTAAGAAACTTCCGAGAAATCAAGAAAAATAAAGTCAGATATCCAAAGAAAGACTGATTTCCGTTGGTATGATAGTGAAGTTCCCTCTTCATTAATCATAAAGTTGGCTGACATTAACCAGTCAATTATTGTTCTTAATGTTGTCTCTCTGTCCTCCTCTTGCAAGGAAACTAACTTTGAAAAGACCAATCTGCTTCTGTTCTTCATTTCTAATTTTTTCATCCCTTTTCATCTGTAAATCCAACCTTTTCTGCTCAGTCCACTGAAACATTCATTCTATTTTATGGAATGAAGTGTTGCCCAATTTTAGAATCTAAAATAAATCTAATTAAGATATTTAAACTAAATTGCTGTAATTTTCTCCTTTGACAACAACAATAACATTTCCCAATATGGCAGAACTCATTCTGACACTTGCTTTTATTACAACATACCATCTGGTAACAGGGAGACTGATGGTCTCATCTCAATCTTCCAATGAAAGGGTTGCTACTAGCAAACGTCTCATAATCCTGGATAATCAGGCTTACATAGCTTCTCATAGAAAATTAACCAGTATCTTGTTTTGACAGGATTTAGAGTGTGAAGTGGAGTGTGAGCTGCTGAGGTGTGTGGGTGGGACAAAGGTTATTTCAAGGGAAACTCAGCATATTTGTTTCTTTCACCTTGACTCTGAAACTCTGAAGGACAGCAGCAGCAAATGGCAACAAACAAAACAAGTCAAACACAACGAACGCCCTTCAATGTGTGAGTAGAACGTGGTAAGGGAAATGTGATCATATGAAGGATAGCAAGAAGTGTCAATGTGCTGGAAGTTCTACTTTTCTATCTTCTCCAAATGAGCTACAGTTAATGGCTTGGAAAAGAAATAGAAAATAAAAAAGATACCAGTTCCATCACCTAATCCTATAAACGGTGTAATAGGAGAAAATTAAGAGGCATTAAAATGTTTTTTTTTTTGAAGGCTAAACTTAAAATGTAAGTATTGATCTTGATGCCATAGGAGAGCATGTTCAATAGTGTCATGTGTGGGATGCAATAGTGGCATTGATTGCTTGCGAGTGCCTAGAAAAGAGAGGTGATCTAATCCAAACCTAGGACACCTGAGGTAACAGGAGGCAAATATGCCACACAGTTGGGACAGAAAATAGCACGTACTCTGTTGGCTCTAAGCAATATAAACATAGTGGTTATTTGGGCAGCGTGTTGAAAATTATAATTTAAATTCATTTGTTTAAAGTTGTCATTGCCAGAGACATATGTTATGTTTAAAATATGTAACATACTTTATGTGTTTTATATTGAATGTACAATGTCAATGCAATTATTATATTGAACAATGATAGTAAAATCAGCTGGATACAATTAACATCTACATTTAGTTAGTGGTACAAGAGGAAAGCTGTATTTTGTTCATCTTAGAGGAGGTATTCCAGTCATCCAAGTCAGGAGACACCGTGGGACAATCGTGAAGTATATTTTGGTGACTGATTAATGAGTATAGTATGGGTATATTTAAGCTGAAGAGATTTTTCAGAATTTGAGCAATGAACTTATTAAAAAAAGAGTTTAACATTTGCCTGATAGAGGCTGTCCCAGCACTTCCAGCCTGGATTATGGTGATGGATTTTCCCTGAAGCAATACTAAAAGGATGGGTTCCAGGAGTTTACTGCCTGCCTTCCAGGACGTGAGTGGAGCTCTGTTACTCCTGTGGACACCCAGGCCCCCATCTAATGCTAAGTCCACTTTGCTTTGATTGTTTAAACACAGTCTGATAAGAATGTATGATCTTCCAGCGAACCTCAAACCTCCATTTGCTAGTATTTTGTTTAGATTTCTAGCATCTGTATGTGTGAAGGAGATTAGTCTGTAACATTGTTTTCTCATAGTTTTTCACTGGTTTTGTTACCTATTTTAAATTAATAGAAAATGTGTTTGGAGTCATTTCTATTGCTAATATTTTGACCTCCCCAGGAATTTGTGTGAGATTGGTATTTGGATTTATTTAAATCAATCTTAAAATTGTCTTAGCCTATTGCATTTTCTTACTGCACAGATTTTAATTTACACTAAAGGTCATATTAATAGTTACCTCTATGTATTCTATAGTATGTGTAGGTAACTTTTTGTGTATGCATTTGTATGTTGTGCAACAGAATTTAAATATAATACCCAAATATGATTTTTCCAACATATAAAAATTATTATAATAAAAGTTTTAAGACTATTATCACCTTGTTGCTATTTATTCTCTGTAGTTTCCTTGTCTATTTTTTTAACAATGTATAATATCATTTTTTAAGCCTGTTTTTTTTTAAATTAATTTTGACAAGGATTTGTTTTTTAAGGAGCCACTTTTTAAAAACTTTCTTCTTTTTCTTAAAATTATTTTGGCAAGATTTTCTTATTGTTTTTATTACTGTAACAATTTTGATTTCATTGTATTGCCCTTTTTTCTATTTTCTTACTGAATTTTTGTTTCATTTGACTTAAACAATTATAATTGTCTTTTAAATTGTCATTTTAAATCTAAATGGTCTTCTCCCAAGTAATGTTCTAGCTGAAAAACATATGTAACTGAACACGCAATATATGCAAGTATATACATATGTCTTTATCTACAGAGCAAGTTCTTTTCATTTTAAGATACTCTTTTTCTATAGAGTGAGATTTTAAAAGTGATCAGTTACCTTAAAATGTATTTTACATCTGTTTATATATTTATCTTTCTAGACTCTAATTTAAAAGCACTATGAAAAAATGTGACATATATAATATCAAACACATTATTGCTTATTTTTGAGATTAGAGAACAGTTGTTTTTCACGTTACGAAAATTTTCTTAAAATTGCACATACTCCCCAAGTTCACAGGGAAATGACCCATATATTTTTATTAAATCACATTTATTAAATTCTAATCCAGTAAAGTAGGCTTAGTCTCTGTTAAGATTATGTCCGAATGTCAATTAAAGTATTTCTTCTTTCATTGAGAACATCTTAAAATTAACCTGAATGTGGGGGGATGCCATCAGAAACTTAGGGAGAGTGTTCAAGGACATTCAAGCACAGTTTCTTACCTTGATACAAACTTGTACAAGTTTGAAGAATTGATAGTGTGGTGTATGCATAGTGGACCACACTCTAAGTAGTATTTGCGAAAGGTAGATTTTGCTAATAACATCATTCTTAATATTTTTAAACAAAGATACTTTCTCATTAAGGTATTGGAAGCCTCTACTTCATGTTCTCTGCATTCAGGATTCTAACTTTGGGAGACTTCACTACCAGACACAAGGAAGAGGGAAAAATAGAAACTAGTGAATTAAGCACTAGGTCATGCAGGATCATCTTCAGCAGGAAAACAACAGAATTTTCACTTTCATATCCAAGGACATTTAAGTTAAAATGCTTAACTTTAAGGAAGCAGGAAAGAGAACTGTATTTCATCTATATGAATGACTTGTTAACTAGGTGTATTTTATGTCATTTTTTTTATTAGTCAATAACTATGATTTTTTTCATCTTCCAATTACTGAAAAGGTAATAGTAGTCTCTCAATATTAGGACTGTTTTCCTCTACAAAACTGTGGTGTTTGACTTTGTATCTGTGGAATCCATACTTGGAATCTGGTAAAGTAATTTGGATACTAGTAGTAATCTTTGTTGCCTCAAGCAAAATGGCTTCTTGGTCTTTGGGTTATTGAGGTCGGTAACTCCAGCACAAGTTTTTGTTGTTATTGTTTGTTTGTTTGTTTGTTTAATGATGCAAATTAATGTCACCACTCCAAAGATTTTCAATTATAATTTGTTAATTTTTGATATTGTTTCATCTATGTCTCAATTGCATCAAGATTTAGATTTTAAAGGTGAAATTAAATTTAATTTAGTTTGAATTACATGAGTTTATAGATATGAAAATCCAAAGTATTCTGGGTTTAGCAGAGATCTGCAAGACAAAGGTTATGAGGTCATTACTCACAAATTTTAGGGTTTATCATTTTGTTTCAAGGTTCATCATGATTATCAATTTCAAGGCAGATTGCACTTTGCATTTTGAAATATCCTTTAAATAGCACATTTGCTGCTTTGGTTAAGAGAGCCACTGAGCTTCCTTCACTTGGGTTAGCTATCAAATCTGTCTGTGAATATCAATTATTAATTTCCACAAGGCCATAAGGTATTTTCCTTATACCTCTTAGAGTAGGTCTTATTTATCCTTTGCGTGTGTGTGTGTATGTGTGTGTGCGTGTGTGTTTCAACAGATGAGTTTATTAGTTAACACATATACCTGAAATTCAAAGATGTAGGTCACACATGAACAAAAACCTGTAAAAACATTAATCTTTTCTTTCCAACCAAACCAATTCATTTCCTCCCCTGAAATAAAAAATTATGATAACAAACTGTTTCCCTCATATGTGGGTATGGGTGTGTGTGGTCCACATCCTTCTGTCCCTAATATCATTCACTCTTTATTACAAAGAAAATCCTTTACTGCCTTAAACATGCCTAGTGTTTAATATCCACGTGTGGAGATTCAATACTAATGTTGAATGTATGCAAAATGACTTTGAACTTCATTTGGCTGTGAGCATTTTGGAGAAGACACACAATTAGAACCAATTACACAGATTTCAGGAGTAGTGATAAAAAGGAAACGCGTCTTACATTGTGTGTGTAAGAAAGTGTTGCCACCGACAATTTGATTCCCAGATCTGGACTAAGTATTATATGCTCTGATTTTAATAGAACACAAGGATCCCCAAATGTTTCTTGTTTGCCATTGGGTACAATGATAAGCCTGTGACCAGCGGGGACTAAGGAACCTAAAGAGACTTCTGTCCCTGGCTATGATGAGTTATTTTCTGCTTCTATCTCAAAATTGACAGCATAGTATCCTCATCAGTGACTAGATGAGTGCCACTTCTATGTGGGAGACTAAATGACACCCAAACTCTGGAGAATTTTTGCAGTTCTCTTGGAAAAGGATGTCCAGTGAGTGTTGCCACTGCCCCACAAGCAGATTCCATGCAAGATTCTGCAGTACCCAGACGGTGTCTTTCTAGATAGACTCAACAACATCCAGCATGGAGTTCTAGAGCTTTCTCAGCATCTGAGTGCAGAGTTTTCTTCCTCAGGCTTCTAATATGGAAATTCAGAAAACATTTTTGACATCTCATGGGTCACAACTGCATTTTCTCCATAAAGTTTGAATATCAGATATCTTCTAAGTCTGTCCCTTCCTTGGCCCTGAAGGTTGTAGTTTGTACCATACATCTGTTATTTCTGTGTTCTATAGTCTCACTGAGATATTTTTGGTAATTAGTCAATATTCTTTATAGTAAATGTTTCTTATTCCAGTTAATGCATCAGTTTCTGTCTCCCAGATGAACCTGCATAATATCAAAGCACACTTTGCTAAGTCTGCTAAAGCATAGGTTGTCAACGATCTCCCCACGTTAAGGATAAATAAGCCAGAAAGTTCATTTGACCTTATGCAATATATTTTTTTTTGAACCAGGGATTGAAACCAGAGACAGTTAACCACTGAGCAACATCCCCAGCCCTTTTCATATTTTATTTTTGTGATGGGCTGACAGATTTGACTCCATGAGAATGTTATAGGCCAGATTCTAAGGGAAATGATTAAACAGACTCCATTTGCTCTGAGACTTCATGTTATATAGGAAATAAGATTTTCCCATGGGAATGCCCTGCCTCTGTGCCCATCATCAGTTACTTAGTGTGACATGTTTAACAATACAGAATGATAATTCCTATGTAAAGAAAAATTGCTCTCTTTTGATCCATATTGCTCCTAACCAGTGTAGCATGTAGCAGTAATTGTGAGGATGTTAGTAACCATTCTTTAGTTTGTACCTAGGTAAGGGTCAGTTTGACCCACTTCCCCCTCTGTCGATGATCTCATGATGTTAGTTTGTAATTTCGAATCACAGCAACAGACACTTATGATTAATGTGATTTTTGATATAAGAACCCCTACAACCTGTGATCAGGGCTGTTCTCCCAATAGACATTTTTTGGGGCATTGTGTGAGACAGTCAGCCGGCCGGCTTAATAAAGACTCTCAAATTTGGACTTCTCAGTGGTGATAGGTCTATTCTTAAGTTGCGCCCCATGACATTTTGAGACAGGGTCTTACTAAGTTGTTGAGACTGGCTTTGAACTTGCAATCCTCCTACCTCAACCTCCTGAGTTGCTAGGATCGCAGACATAACGCCAACACAGCCAACATTACACAATTTTTATTTTGAGGTAACAGGGGTCAGATTTATCCTAATATTTAAAATAACTAAAATAGAGAACTATATATATGAAACAATATATTTGATCACATTGGGCAACCAGCAGGAACACACAAATTGAAAAATCACCCAATTGAAATTGGGAGCACCTGAAGCCTAGCCTGCATGAATTCCAGATCACACTACAAGGAGCTCAGAGGCACAGGGAGTGGGAATCCAAGGAGAACCAGAGCAAACCTTAAGTTCAAGTGACAATCAGATCATCCAGAGACAGCAAGCTGGCTCGAACTTGCAGCGCTCAGTTTCAAAGAGGACAGCTGCACACCAAGCAAATAAACACAAAAGCAACAGAGAAGATTCTCTTCTCCCCCACCCCGTTCCTCCCCCTCCTCCTTTTCTCCTTCTTCTTCTATTCTTCTTCTCCTTCATCTGCAGGCTCTTCTTCCCCTTTCTTATTTTTCTCCTCTTTCTCCTTATTCTTTGCTTTCTTCTCCTGCTTTTTCTGTTCTTTCATTTTACTTTGCCTTCTGCTTTTTCTTTCTTCTCCTTATCATTTCATCCTTCCTCTTCTTTTCCTTTTACATATATATGCAGAATATGTATACACACACACACACACACACACACACACACACACATATCCAGACCCACTGTTTGAAAACATCATCCACTGAATTTCCTTTGTATATTTGTCAAAAATAAAATAAAAAAAAAATACATGAACATACATGTGGAGGTATCGTAGACTCTGTACTCTGCTAGGTAGATATTTTGACGCAGGAAGTATATAGCTTTATAACAATTCTGTCCCCATCTTTCTTCTTCTTATAGTTAATTTGGTTGATGTATGGTATTTGCTTTCTGCATAAGAATTCTTTGCATCTTGACCATTTGTCAAGATGCAAGGTATTAAGATGTTTAATCAGGATAATGGGACAAACAGAAAGTAACAAGTAAAACTTTATTAACTTACTACAAAAATGCAGGCAAGAAAGAGACAAAAAGAAAAATAATGCTGATTCCTTATGATTTACCTATATTTTCCATGTGGTATGGTGCTGGATAAGGTTCAGTTGGATCATATGGAGACCTGGAGAGTGAAACAGAAGCATCTCACTGCTGAGGAGCCCTGAACAAAAGTTTTCTTTTATTTTATGGACTTAGAATTATAGCCAGAAAGAGAGAGAAAGAAGGGTAAGGAGGAGAAAAGGATTGGGCTCAAGTGGAGGGAAGAAGTGTCGTATTTTAAACTCCCTTTATCCTCCAATGAGGAGGCCTCTCCTCAGGAGGATGTAATGGTCCCAATGTTCCACCATCTGTGGACCTCGAAAAGGAGGCTCCTAGACTGGGAAAGCAGATTATTCATGAGCACAGCTGGACTGTCCTCAACTCTCTCCAGAAAACTATAATGCACTGACTGTGCTTCATGTCTAACAGGGAAGGCAGTTTTTCCCCATGAGTCCTACCAGCAAAATCTTTGCTCCTATCTATGGTGGAGAATGAAATTTGGACACAGGATTTGGGCTTGGAACCTGACTCCTCAACTGCACCACTAGATCCTCTAGGACCCAAGCCCAAAGTACAAGCCATCCCACCACAGAATCAAAAGAGTTTGACTTAAGGGGCCACAACCACTGAAGTGAGTCTTCTGAGACAGCATCAGACCAGGGCAATGATTGCAGTAACTTCAAGCTGGATATTAGACTTGCCTGGGAGAGTTTACATGGTAATTAGCTGTAGCCATTATCAACGAAGAAAAAGATGCCCCAAAGCCAATTAGTGTCTATTCTAGACATTCAGGACGAATTTCTTCTTATGGTTTAGTATAATTTCTTCCCCGACCTCTCTAAAATACCCTGAAGCATTGATTCTGCTATAACACAACTCTGGCCAGGTTGTGGATCCTGACGCAAAGCTTTGTGTGGCTTCTGCAGAGTGAGGTTGTGTCATGATGGCCACAGCACACACAACTTCAGGGCATCAGGATCCCACTGGTGACACAGGTTCAGCAGATTAGGGCACCCCCTCAGGATATGCATTAATTATCAATTGGATGAATAGATTCCCCAACATGGAGTTTCTCCTCCAGATTTTCAGTGTAGTATGAAGAATTTGGTTGCAAATGAACTATGGGCATTGTCAGTTGCAAACAGTACTCACTCTTCCATGGCAAGAGCTCCTCAGCCTGCAGAGTGTGGGTGCATCTAGAGTGTTCTGTGTGGGAACTTCAGGAGCTTCTACTTCTCACAGTCAGCATCCTCAGGTATGATCCTAGTCTCCTGGGTCATTTTGAACTCAGGCTGTTCACAGGAGTTTGGAAAAGCAGTGCAGGAAATTTCTCCTTAGAAACGCTCCAGAAAATGAAGATCACTATTTCCTTCCTCCACCCCATTCCCTAATCTGGGCCAAGTGCCTCCCCTGGTGCCAGACTGAGTTCCAGTTTGTTTCTTCCTTCTTCCTCATGGATTATATTGTGTCTCATTCAATAATCAAAATTTTATATATTATTTTAAATCCTCTATTCTCACCCAGGTCTTTCATCCAAAAGGGTTTGTATGTAAATGTGAAAATTTAAAAATTGTTACAGAATTAACTTTTCATGCAATTTATCCAGAAAGATATAGCATGGTTGATTTCAAAAAATTTTAAATGGCCGATTATAAACTTTCACTTTGTACTCCTTGCTCTTTAAAGTCAATCTGGAGCTCCCATCAATTTCAACATTCAGGAAAAGATTAAAGGGAATGGAATGCATGATAGGACTGTTTATCAATGATTGTAAAATAAGGGTGTGAACTGGAAGAAAGCAGCAAGCACATGGTCAAGTACAAAGAGCAAATGAGAAGTTCCATTTTGGGGTAAGGGATTACCATGATTAGGTCCTAGACTGCTTCCCTAATGTGTGTAGCACAGTCTGAAGTTTTCTTGTCCTCTTTCAGTGATCACTTAACCCTTCCAATTAATTTTTAGTTGAAAGCTAAGTTACTTCTGAGTTGGGAACTGTTAAGGAATATGAAGTGTCTATCACACATCCCACGAGGGACCCCATTGACATGTAGATTTGGCTGCAAATCTGAACCATTAAGAAATGTTTTGTGCTTAGAAAACCTAAACAGGAAATAAGTGTAGTACTGCCTGTACTGAATAGCGTAGCCCAAATTCACAGAACACAATGGGTAGCTAGGACAGATCCAGACCAAGTGTCAACTGTGGTTGGATCCAGTGGAGCCCACTGGATGGGATGGGAGGTCAAATGCAGTCTAATCACCAAGAATTCCTGGCCTGTTGGCTAAAGAGATGTATCTCTTGGCAGCACCATTTAACTCTGGGATTTGAAAGGCATGGTGGTGTTGCTTGGTGTCTTCTGAACGTTCTAGTCCGGGCCCATAGGTTCAAGCTGGACTGGTGTCTGAACTCCAGGGGTCATTGTCTCCTGGATCTGGAAAGCAACCCTACATGTTGTTTTCAGTTAGGAAAACAAGTCAGTCTCAGGTGTAGCTGACAGGAGGGCCTGTTTCAGAAGCACATTCTCACGACTGATAAAGAGCTTATGCAAGAAGAACTGGCTTTTGTTTTATTTCCACAGGGGGCTTTGTTTTATATGTCAGTCTAAATCTTAAATGACATTTAATATAAAGATAATGATCACCTGCTATTGAGGCAAGACCCAGTCCCTATGATTCATTGGGTTTTCCATTTTATCTAAAAACAATTGTAACTCTTCTGGTCTGAATGATCTCTAGGTACTGTTTCTATTCCTTCTTTTTGGTGATTCATTCTCTGAATTCTAGCTGTTTCTTCACATATATGATCAACAACTCTTACATATTTTATGAAGCTTTATATGCATCCTTTAAAGTCAAGTGATTACAATTATAATATAAATGGCTTAATTATAATATAAATCCAATATTTATAGAATTTCTAGAAGAAAATACAAGGAAAATTTTTGAATGTTTAACCAGATATTTCTCATTTCTTATTTTATGAAGGAGAAATGAAAACATGTTTCTACGTAAGGATTTGCATATGAATATTTATAATCAAGTATTCATGATTACCAAAATATGATACAAACAAAATGTTCACAGCAGGTGAAAATATTTTTAAAAATTGTGGTATTTCCATAATGAAATACTGCTCAATAATGTAAATGACAGGATGATTAATACCTGTACCAACCTGGTTAAATATTTGTGTTGAATAAGATCACCCATACAAAAAAATATAATATAAAAGTCCATATATGTAAAATGATAAAAAAAATATGTAAACTAATTGATATCAAAAGAAGTTTAGGTTAGTTCTAATAATTAGGACCATGAACACCCTTGTGGAATGTAGAAAGGGTGTATTACACGCAGTCTGTCACAAATGTTTATCAGTTATGCTGTGTTAGCTTACTGATACTGTGGAAAATGCCTGAGATAATTTGCTTAAAATCAGGAAGGGATTATTTTGCCTTAGGATTTCAGAGCTTTCAGTCCATGATTACTTGACTCTATTGCTTTGAACCTGTGGCAATAAATACATCCTGGGGGATGTGCATGGCTTAGGAAGACTGTTTATCCTTGGTGACTGGGAAGCAAAGAGATAGGAAGGATATCCACTTCAAGGCCACACCTCCTGCCGTCACTTCCTCCCACTGGGTCCCACCTCTTAAAGGTTCCACCTCCTTCCAATAATGCCATAGGCTGGTGACCAAGCCTTTAAAACATGGGTCTTTGGGGAACACTTATCTGAACCATAGCCCATGTGAAAGCAGTAATTATAAAAATATTAAATAATATTATATTTGAAGATTTTATTTATCAAAATGAATTTCTTTGAGGAGGGAATAATCTCAGGAACAGTAGCATTGCCATACAATATTAACAAATAAAAGAAAAGTGAGTGAGCTTACTTATTCTCAGGCATTTTTTTTTTTTTTTCTGGGTTTTTATGACAGCACCTAGGTCTCTTTGTCTTTCAAATTTTTGCTTTATGTGGAGTGGGGAGAATAGAATGTTAAAACAGTTCAAAATAGTAGTAAATAATGACAATTGTATATTCCGAAGAACATGAAATTATTGCATTCTTAAATGATACTCTCTTGTAATAGGTTTTTCAGTTTCTACAAAAAAGCTAATATGAGCAATTTATTTTTATGGTGTTGTGTGATTTTAATGCTTGGCTGCTTGAATGTGTGACTGATATTTCTGTTTACTCCAATAACCTGCTATAAACCAAATGTATCTCCTTCAGTGCTTCTTTAGAAGTACAAGAGACAAAACCTCAGAACATGAAATCATAATAAATAAACTGATTATATTTAGTAGGTTTAAACATTTTACATTCTGTATGCATTCACATATAAAAGATCTTCACACAACTTGGAGAAATATTACTACAAAAATTTCATTGCAGTTTTAAAACATGGTAAGTGCACATTTTGATTTTTTTTAATCAAGTGAGTGTTTTAAAGAAACAGTTAAATATTGTTAATTGTTTAAAAAAATTCTTAAGAAAGAACCAACAGGATTTCTACTAGCTGCTCACTTTTCTTCTACTCTCACCCCCTTATTGATGTCCCCAAATATTAGCTCTAAATGATTCAGATCAAGAATGTGAAAGACCGTAGTTATGTGCACTTAAAAATGAGTTAATATTTTACATGTGTACTACACCATATTTGATTAAAATCCTAGACAACATTGCAAACAAGTTCTTGAAAAGTGAGAAGGCTCATCATGAACATGGATTGAGTTTCTCACTAAACGTGGTAGCAATTAGAATTGGGAGGGATGAAGCAGTCAGCTTCCCTGTGTTGAGTAATTGAGGAGGTTAGGACTCCTGATTATAAAATGAATGTTAAACATGGGAATGTGGCATTTTTATTTTAAAAAAATCCCCTGAGGATTAAACACCAGGGAAAATCTAGTGATAGTTTTAAATGAATATTCCAAGGTCTGAAGGTCTCAGCCACACTCACTGATCTGTTGTCTCAGGACTGCATGGTACAAAAGATTGCATTTAAATGGAATTTCATCTGCTAGTTCTTCATTACATCATTGTTTAAAGCTACAAAATCATTTCATGTTGTCCTGGGATGTCCTTTGAAAGTTGACTTGAGTTCTCTCAATTTGAAGTGAAGGGAAAGATTAGGCATATTATGGGACCTTAATAATTCTTTCTATAATATAATAACCTTTAGTTATCTATAACCACTCTCAAAACTGAAGGTTGCCCAGCTCTGGCTTCATGTTTGGCTTAAGGCTTAAACTCCTGTTCTCTCAGGAAGCACTCCCTTAAACTCCAGGACCAATTCTATTGCTTGAATCTCAGTACAACGTCAGTTTCAAATGTCAATGGTTTGTTTTTCTCTTCTATTCCTATTCCAGGAGTATGACTATTTAATGCCTGAAGTTTAATTCAGTTTTCCGTTTTTCTTTTTTTATATTCTACCATCTGGTATATCTAAGTAATTTGGACTTGAC
The DNA here is from genome assembly GCF_902686455.1 of Sciurus vulgaris. NCBI lineage: Eukaryota > Metazoa > Chordata > Mammalia > Rodentia > Sciuridae > Sciurus > Sciurus vulgaris. Next base: position 11,737,189 of record NC_136469.1, read on the forward strand.
TCTTGCATTTCCTTGATTTGGAAATTGCATAGACACATCTTAATCTCTGGTGTTTTCACACTAGGTCTCAAATCCACTAGTAGCTGTTGTATTTCTCACAAGAGGAAGAAATATAGCACAAGGCTGAATTTTTAAAAACATTTTTTTTTGTATTGATTAGGGCATTGATTGTTTTAGCCTCCATGTAACTTAAATGATTGCATTATCCTCTTGTACTTATCCGTTTTCTATTATCTTAAATTCATAAAACATGTTGAATTATAGGTTGATATATTTTATTTTTAAAATAGATTTACCTAGTAGCATTCTTAGAATTCTAAAACTTCTAGTTTCAGAAAGGGTGAGTGTGTTGATCAGCAACAGATAACAAATAATTTATATTGCATAATAAAAATGAAAAATAAGTTTGATAATGGACTAATAAAAATATGGAAATAAATAGAAAAAGTTTGGAATCACACTGCTTTATCTTCAAATATGACTTCTGCATTTCATTGATTCACGACCTTCATGACATGCATATGCATTGGTATGTTCCATTCCTAACTAAGGCACTTACTAAAAACTTCTTCAACAAACTTCCTGTTGAACTGGAGGAAGAGCTGACAGAAGAGGAGTGAGGACATCAGAGAATATTGTAAATGACATGCTAGAAATTTCAGGCTTCAGAAATTGAATAGGCTTGAATAGGCTTCTCTCTATTCAAGATCTTTGATTATGTCAGAAACGTGTCCATGTTTATAGATCATTCAAAAATGAACTCATTCATTTAAAGTATATTTATTAAATGCCTATTATACCTCTGTGGAATATCACAGGCAACATAAATTCCATCCTTCATGTATAACCTAGAGTTCACAAAGCATATCTCATCAAAGTAAAATAAACAGGCAACAATAAAGTGAAAAAGAAACTTTGTTTCAATAAACAATAAGCCCGTTAAATAGGGGCTTCTGATTCTTATAAGCTGCTATGCCCTCCCAGATCACCTTATAGAACATTTGCATTGCAATCTTTAAAACAATGAATTTGTGTGACTTTTATTTATAATTTTTAAATATCAATTCTATTTTGTAGAAAGAAGTGATATGTTTTATAAAGTACAAAAATACATGAAATTTTCTTAGCAATTGAGCAATGGCAATCACAGACACTGAGAATCAGGAAGATGTGACTCTTATTCTTCCATTGTAATTTACCTGGAAAAATTATCACTTGATCTACTTTGAACAATATACTCCATGCAAACCAAGCTCAGCTTTAGAGGTACTACAAGTATGTTGATTTACATGACTACCTCCTGATCTACTTAGAAAATCCTATGAAAGTCTCACATTTACAAGATAAAATGATTAGGAGCTTCCTTCTCTATAGGAAATAGCTTTCTTCCCCTATCTTGCAAGCTAAATTAACTGAAGATCTGTTCATTTGAATCTTTATAGGGTTGAAAAGAGGACTACTTCTTCATTCCAAACTGAAGCTGTTGCAGGGGGTGGGTGTAAGCACTAAACTTTATCAAGAAATGAGCCAAAATTCACAAAACTCTCTCAATATGTGTCTGTGAATAAGTTTTACACATCCAAATAGTCTTGTTTCCATAAGAAAAGTTATTCTTTTCTCTTAGATGTTCTCAATATACTCTCCATTTAACAGGTAAAAAAAGGGGAAAGATTGGAGGTGCTTGAACATGCCAGATCAAAGATTTGGGATAAGATACATGCCTATAGATTTTTGGTTAAATCAAGAGTGGATACAAGTTTTGTGGGAAGTCAAATGTATGTAGTTTAAAAGGTCATTAAGAAAAAGAATACAAGTTATGAAGACAAACTTAAGTTCAGAAACTTGGTGTTCAAGCAAACAAGAGATTTAAAACTTAAACTTAATTAGCATCATGGCAAATCGTTTTCTTGAATGGTTAATTTTTAAGAAGTTGATCATAAATAGTTCACCATACACACACAAAGCAACACCACCTCAATTGAGGTCCATAAAACCTTGTGATTGAATGAAAATAAGGCAAAATTCAGTGCTGACTTTCAAAAGGGATATTCTCCTAAGGCCAAATTCATGTCCATGAGAGGACAATGAATAAGAAGAAACTACACTGCAATCATTTGATTGTGACACCAGGAGACTTCTTTTTTTTGTCCATGAAGTCTCCCACCATAACTGTGGGCTTGCTGGCCCTTTTTCTTTTGGTTACTGTAACTCTGTCTGTATATTCAGATTATTCTGCTGGGGTCTGCGCATTCATATTGTTACACTTCAGTGTACTGTGTCTGCATTAGGACCACATGCCATTTTCATATCACTTTGTTTCATTTTTCTCCCATTCTGGCTTTCTAATCACATCTCCATTAGAACACCTTCTGGTATCCTTGTGTCTTTTATAATCTCCTCTGTATTTTCTTTGTTTCATTTTATTCTACAAATTCCTTATTTGCCCATTGATTAATTCTCCAGATGTGTTGAATCTAGCAGTTAATGGATTTTGAGATATCTTAATTTTTTCAAGGGTGCTTTCTTTCTGGTTTAGAAGAATTTCGATACAGTTCTTTGTTCTTCGTCCTAATTCCTTGAAGAATGTACATATTACCATAATTTTCTGAAATATTTTTGGCACACTTCTTTTAATAACTGGGTCTACTGACTTCATTTTCTGCATTTCTTGTGGATTTCATTACTCCTCTCCCTTTTTTCCACCTTATATTGTGGTCATCCAATTTTGAGAGCTTAAAATTGATTATGGTTGTGTACTAGAACTTACAGGTAGGTAACTGTAGAAATATTTTCAGTCTTTGGATTGAAATATCTTCTTCATGAGATATTATATTTGCCTCTGGATGTACTATCTGATTGGACTGTCTATATTCAATTCATCTTTTTTATCCAATGGAATCCTTTTGCATCCAACCAAAAGTATTTTTTCTTCTGACTAGAATTTCTTCTTCTTTTTTTTAATCTATTTGAATAGACTTTATTTTACAGTAAGTCTCAGGACCACTGCAAAAATGAACAGATTACAAAAAATTCCCTTACGCCCCCTTCCCTAGATTTGACTAGAACTTCTTAAGGTAGGTATTTCACACCAAGCTTCCTGCTAATAACTAGGAAAAATCAGCAGCTGAGAGTCACCCTAGAAATGAATAATAATGGAACCGAGATTGTAATTCAAGAGAATGAAAAACAACAGTGTATTTGTGAGATGTAGACCCATTTCCCCTCAGAGTTCAAATAAGCCTACATGGTATAATGAAACCAAGAACCTGAGTGGCATTTTAACAACTTATAGTTTTGAATGTTTTGATTTAATCCATATTACAACCTGGGTGTTTGGTCAGCTTTTTCTTGCTGTGACCAAAATACCTGAAAAGAACAACTTAGAGGAGGAAAAGTCTATGTGGGGCTCATGGTTTCAGATGCCTGGGTCCATAGATGGCTCAGGGCCCAAGGTGAGAGGCAGGAGATGGCAGTGGAGGAAAGCTGTTCTGCCCTAGGCAGCCAGGAAGCCCAGAAAGGAGCACAGGGCAGATGAACCCTTCCAGGGCATGATCCCAGTGACCCAGCTCCTCCAGCCAAGCCCCACCTGCCTGCAGTTACCACTCCGTCTGTCCATTCAAACTTGAACTGATTAAGGTCCAGCTCTCCCAATCCAATCATGTCACCGCCAAACATTTCAGCATCAACACAGGAGATTTTGAGGAGCACCTCATATCCAAACCGTAACAGTGAGCAATAAAGAAACCTATCTGTTTTAAAAAGGAAAATTCAGGTGGCAATTTTATATCCCTTCTCTAGTATATGCAGATAGGAAATAAGAGATATCATAATGAAACCATACATCACCTGAGTTCATATTCACATCTCCTTTAATATTAAATCTTAATACCTAACTTGTCTTTTTGGTATTTATCCTTGAAGTATCCAGACCACTGTCTAATACTCATTTTTCTACAAAACCAAGGGCAAAGAAGCAGCACATATATCTTGACTTGTTAATTTTTTATTCAAGACATCCCAAGTGACACAGAATTAGTGCAAACGATTTGTTTCACTAACCGATTCTGCTTTTGCTATTTGGTCTGTGTGATGTTGCACTACATCTAGGCAATACTGGTTACAAAGAAACTTTATTACGCTTGAAAGAGTGGTTATTAAACCGTTGCTTTTTATTACAATAATGCTGCTTTTTGATCACAAACTATTAAGCTCCAATTTACCTTTCACTCTTTAAGTGGTAACACTTATTTAAACAGCATTTTCATCCCCAGAGTTCGAATTAATTTTATTACAATAATAATGGTGATTTCTTTTAGTTTTAGTGAAACTTTTATTTCTAAGTGTATGTGGAAGAAAATCATTCACATTATACTCCTGAGTGTCAGACAATACATCTACGTAAAGAGGCTGTTTAACATGCATCTCTTTTTTAACTTAGCTATATAAAAATGAGGATAAGTCCTAGACTTGTTACTAATACATCATTGAAAAAGCAAACCCCTTTGGGTTTGTAGTTCACTTTAGAATTGTGCTTTCTAGCTCTGGACAAATGCTAAATTATATCTCTGACTGCTGTGAAGTTAGAAATTATCATGTGATATTTTTGGATGATGAAGGATTTGAGGAAGTCATGTTTGTCTTTCGAGAGCAAATTGTAAAAGATCTGGCAGTGGTTGGTGTCATACCCACCCCCTGCCAAAGTGATAATGTAAGGGTACCTGGGAGGGCCTGAGTCAGCCTGAATCTCTGAAGGGCCATTATAAGAATTCTTTGTAAGTCCCTTGTGAACATACACATTGAAAATAAACCCTTATTTATTCCAAGACCATGATTTAGGCCTGTGAATAAATGGAGCAGTACATATTCTGTCCTGGATTATACACATTCACAGACTCTCCACCTTCTACTTCTAAAAGCACATTGCTGCAGAGTTTGTTTGACAAACTATTTGTTTGACCCCTCTTTAATCTCACCCCAGTTTTTAGAGATGCATGACTACAAAGAAGTCATATTCACTTATATTTAGCTGTTCAGAGAAGTAATCCTGATAGAGTATTCCACAGTGCGGTTGGTTAGTGCAGAAGCTTAAAAGCACAGGAACAAACTGATTTCTGCATCAGGAATAATGAGGTTTTGGGGTGTTTAAGAATCATATATTCATAACATTTTAAACTTTAAAATACCCCAAACATCATCCATTTTCCACTTAACTTCTTTATCTTATCAATTATATCTCTTTAGCTGAAATGAGTTTACTAAGGATACAGCTCATGGCTGACAAAGCCACAACCAGAGCTGTTTCCTTACTCCCTCTCCAATGGACTGCCAGCCCCCAACAGCCTGAGGTTTGAGAACACATTTGAAGTGACACTAGCTGGTCCCCTCTCCCGGTTTCCTTTCTTTTTTCTTGTAAGTGCTTAGTTTATTATCAGGGCTAAAAGGACTGAAAATACATGAGTGTATTACAGAAAATTGAAATAATTTTACATAACTTTCTGTCAGTACTTTCAGGTCATTCTAAACAAGAGTTCAAGAGCAACAGCATGAAGTAGGTGTCATAAACGAGAGGTGACCCAAAGCCAGCATAAGGATTAGGTGGCATGTCTCACGCTCCATGGCGATTGAAAACCAGGAAGTTATTTCCTACATGAAACCAAAACAACTGCCCTGATACAGCTCTCTCTTCCATGAATTAGGACCAGACAAATCCTACTCACCAACCTGGAGATCCATTCCAGAAATGAGCTGCCCATTCTGGACATAAGTAAAGTAACATACAAAGCTTACTGAGTTTTAGAGATTCTGTAGTGTGTATCTGTGCTGAGACTCCATGTTAAGTGATATACCCCACCATTGGTCCTGAACCAACAAATGACAGAGAGCACAGAAGGAGACATAGACAAAAGGCAGCATTGTATGTCATTCCCAAAGATTCTGAGAATGACACTTGGAAGCCATGTTGATGGTCTGTTAAACACACACACACACACACACACACACACACACACACACACACACACACATGCTCACACACACTCACAGATATGATAAAATACTCTATCATTTTGTTCACTCAGGAGACGATATAAAATGGAGAGTTGTACTAAAGTAGATAGAAATGATAAAAAAGGGATTCTAAAACTACGTTTTTAAAAATAATAGAAGAAATAGAATGCATAAAATAATAATGTTCAGTAATAAAGGAAATGAGAGATAAATAAGTTATTAATCATATGTCTGGATAATATAGAAACTTAAAACAATCAAAGCAAAATACAAACTCAGTAAATACGTTAAAATCAAGTAGTCACGATTGAAAAGAGAAGTAGGGAATTTGCAGTCAGACTAAGTCAGAAGAATCTGTGTCCTAGCCGGCCACTATATGATGTTTCTCAGGCCTAACCATGGTCAATTATAAAGGTTTGAAGTGGGATCAGATGTATAACCTCAAAAAGTTAAATATGTAATGATTTTCGTAGGAAGGACCTCAAATTTCTGAAGAAATTGCAATCCTGGCCAGCACCAGGATGCTAAGCAGACAAGTGACCCAGCAAACCCAAACTGATCTTCTGGCCCAGGAATGCTGTAACATAATAAATAGGGATTTTCTATTCCTAAATGTGTCTCTAATGGTCTCTTGCCCTGATATTCAATTATTCTCACAACATCTACTTATCTCTCCTCACTTGCTGAGCTACAATGCCAACTTTTCAGTGATGTGTCTTTCATAGACTCTTTGTGGAAACACAATTCTGTTATATCATTCTATTTAACCTTTTAGTGCAGTAATAGGGAATTCAAAAACTTAAAAAAATTTGAGAATGAACACATCATAATGTTATCATCAATAGGCATAAAAGTGTTTGTTTTTGTTTTTATTTCTCTACTCACACACAAAGATTCTATACACAAATATCAATATGTAACTGTTTACACAATTTGGAAAATTGCAAAGTTACTGCCTTGAGTAATTTCTTTTTCAAATATTGAAACAGGCTTGAACACTTGGGATAAATCCAACTTTGTTATGATGCATGATTGTTGTATATACTACTAAAGTCAGCTTTCTGATATTTTGTGAAGGTTTTATGTTTATGCTCACAAAATACATTGATTTGTAATTTTTATAGTATTTTTGCTTTTTGTGCTTGGATAATTATGGTCTCACAGAATGAGTTAAGAGGTATAATTTCTTCACCAGTGAACACATTTGGGTCTAGAGCTTATGATTTTGCAAGGTTATTAATCAGTAATTCTGTGTGTTTAATAGATTTGAACTTACTCAGATTATCTATTTCTCCTCATTTTATTTTGGTAGCATAAAAACCTAGTTCATTTTATCTAAGACATCAAATTAGTGAGTACAGAATTGTTCACCATATTCCTCTGCTATATTTTTCAGTGGATGCTATTAGTAGTAACAATCCTTTCATTTCTGATATTTGTAATTTTATGCCTTCTCAATTTTTTTTATTTTAGTTTTTCTGCTTAATGATTCATCACTTGTATTGCTTTTTAAAAGAACCATTTTTTGGGGGGGGGGTTGTTGATTTGTTCTATTGATTTCCTGTTTTCAGTTCCATTGATTTTAGGTCTAATTTTAATTATTTTTCTTGCTACTTACTTTGAAATTAATTTTTTTCTTCTAGTGTCCTAGCTCAAAATTATTGATTACTATTTTAATAATAATAATTGTCATTAATACTTCAAAGTTTTGAATAATAAATGTAAAAAATTTACATAATAAATGTGTTATATTATCCTCAAACCAAAGACATTGAATTTGAAGTAATAAAACAATTGTCTTACAACTATACTCATATTTACTTATTTATTTATTTATTTATTTATTTATATTTGGTGGTGCTAGGGATCAAGCCCAGGGAATCATACATGGTAGGCAAGTGCTCTATGACTGAGGTGCACTCCCAGTCCACAACTATATTCTTAATTTGTTAGTATTTAGATCAATTGTTACTTAAAAGAAACAAGAATATAGGCATGCTTTTAAAAGTACTTCGACTTTTCTAATGCATGTTTTATTTAAGAACAACTGTAATGCAAAATACAATTATGTATGTATGTATAATTTTTTTTCTGCCAAAACAATCAAAAGGTAAAAGGTCTTAGAATTCTAATAAAATCTGTTGCACAATAGGAAATGAAATGTCTTCCATTTGCATAACTTGGACATGTGTGTGTCAATCTCCAATGTACTTTCCGCACATTTAAATCTATGTAGATGTAGTAGAATGTTCCTCAAGTGACTAATTTTTCTTTCTAAATAATTCTATTATTATCCAGCAAATGAGTGTTTTGTAATTCTTATAAAGTTATAATGTTATAACATTATAAAAAATAAAAATGTTATAAAATTATAAAGTTCCTTGATGTTTACTCTTTTTGCTATAAGAAATCTTTCCATTTCACTTTGAAATTTTGATATTCAGTTGCATTAATATTTGTCATTAACCTTGGGGTATTTGTTATTGCTGTTAAACACATACATGATTTCTCTGTTAGTGATGTAGCATGACTGGCAGCAGATCAATTTCTGTTCACAGAGTCCATGGGGATGATGGTAGTTTCATCTGCACCATTACTAAGACCCTAAATCTTCACACTCAAAGTTCCAGAATTATGTTACAGATGTCTTCATCTCATTACAAGGTTACTAGGGGATTGTTTCATCTGCTACTTTGATATTGTGTGTACCTTAACAAGCAATCTGGCATAAGCCTTCTGTTTATGGTGCTAGGAAACATAGCATTGTTGTATATCATGGGTACTGTTAATTATGCTGCTGCGCTAGGCATCATTAAGCCTCAAAATGCTCAAAGGCATGTCAGGAGGATTTGTTTTTTACTTAAACTAAACTGCCTTTAAGACTCAGATTTAAATAAACAATGCATGTGATAATTGAGGATACTACAATATATTACTGCCTTCTCAATTTGGCTGGCAATTCAGGTTGCTGGTCAAATTTAACACTTTCTCACAGGGAAAATTTCCTCTCCTTTGATTAACTGCCAATGGTTTTGCTTCACTTTAGTTAAACACACATGCATTTGATATTTACTCCATTGCAAATTTTCAGTAAATGTATAGACATAATAAATGACATAATAAGACATAAGACATAAGAAGCACATAGGAGCAACTCTGTCAAACAAATCTTTATGACTGGTTTCAAACTATGTTAAACATTAGTTATAAAATAATTGCAAATCTAATTGCTGAATATTTACACTATGTACCTCTACTTAAGTACCAGTAAGATGAAAGGAGATAAACTTCTTGTTGAGGGACGCTTATTGGAAATGTGTATGTACATTGAATTTGAATAAACATAAAATGAAAGAATTATCAAATGTGAAACTTTTTAAAAATGTTTTTGCATTCATTGAATATGAATGAAATTGTCATGTTCCATATGAATATTAAAAGAATGAGTCACACTCAAACCAGACATAATAGTAGATAGATACAAAGATAGACATCAGTCCTCTTATATGTAAACTGTTTAATTTCAGACAAAATGTGCAATTACATAAAATCTTGTTTTCTTCATTTTAACACCTAATTTTCTTGATGGACATACATAAATTTTCTTACACAAGACATTGGAAGAGAAAACATGTCATTCACAACAGCTTTTTTCTGTCATTTAACAAGAGAAAGAAAACTGAGACAATCTATAGCAGCAGTAAATTCTACAGATTCTGGAATTAGATTAGTAGGCGGTTTCAACCTTGGGCAACTTGTACAACTTCTTTTTAACCCCAGTTTTCTCATAGAATGCAAAGAATAATCATTTTCTCTACTCCTTTGTGTGTTCAAAAACACAAGTAGAGCATTATATCATATTAAGTGTTTAGTAAAGGTTTTGGATATAACTTCATAGTCCATTGATAGTCATCATGATTACATTGTGAGATGTAATAATGGCTAAATATAACAGAATATGTAACCTAAGCAAAGCCCTAAAACTATTAGTAAAGGGATTTCTTGGATACTGAATGAGACAATTAAATTTTATTAAACTCTGGGAAGTACATTTGCATTTTTTATTGTTTTATAAGCAAAAGTACATTTTCACTTTAAAGAAAATACATCTGTAATTGTTATATATTTACATTTAAGAATGAAAGTAAGCTAATTTAGTAAGTTTGAAGGAATTGTATTTTTGAATATTCATTGCAGTGCTACCTTGATTTTTGTCAGTGTTACTGATTATAGTCAATATGAATTTCAGATGAGAATTTGGACACAAAAATAAACTGATTTTCCATTTTAATAGAAATAGCATTTAATAGGGGTTAATAGAGAGGTCTGGAAAAATTTACTGATTTTGAACAGGCTCTTACACTTGCTCTACGGGAATCTTTGAGAAGTTATAACTTCATGTTGCCTTTTTTAACTTGTGTTGAGAACAGAGCTAGTAATATACCTCTTTCAAGGGTTATTGTCAATATCTACAAATGAGTCAATATATGTAAAATTCAGCTACAAAGGGAATGATTTTTCTCCTCAGCTCCCTCAAATTCATGTTGAAATCCTAGCACTGATGTGGAGACATTAGGAGGCAGAGTCTCAGAGAAGTTACTAGGTCACGAGGGCAAAGGCCACATGGATCTCACTAGTGCCCTTGTAAGAGAGACCAGAGAGACTCCTGGCCCCTATCCTTTCCGTGTGCTGCTACAGTGGGAAATGGAAAAGAACTAAAGTAACGCTATTTTGTTCTGTCCTGACTCCAAAGTAGGCTTGCTTAAAACGCTTTCTTTTCAGCCTCCTGAAGCTGTATCTATGTTGGTACTGTAGGGTGGGATCGTCCCACATCCCTGTCCATGGTCCTTATGTATAACAAAAATGACTCTGAAATGTACAATCAAAACTATTCTCTCATGGAATCAAAATACCTGTCTCAACAAGGTCTTTTCTGACCTGCCTGTGCCTTAGTTGTCCTTGTGGTTTTGGTGATTGCCTTTCCAAACTCTGTACTTCCAGAATTCAGGGGCTGGGGGTTCTTTGAGGTGTTAGCCTGGTCCCAGCCACCACTCGCCTGGCATGCTCATTAAAAAAGCACCTTTTCCCTTTCAGTTTGACTCAAAATGCATGGTGGTTTGTAATTTTCACACACTCCCCAACAAGTGAGAAGACTGCTTCCGGACAGCAAGCGTGCTGGTGCCTGGGTACTGGACATCCCAGCTTCCAGAACTGTGAGGAATGAATTCCTGTTGTTTAAGCCACTTGGTTTGTGGCACTTTGTTAGATCTGCCTGAAGAGTCTGAGGCAGGCATGTAGAACTTTCCTTCATGTAAGAACCATGGTTTTGATTCCTTATTATAAAATCCCTCCAAAACTTAGTCTCTTCTCTTTTGTCCTCATGTAGCTGACTGGAAAGTCAGAGGGGCCAATGTCTCACCCAGGATTCTGGCAGTTAGTTGGTCCCGGCTAAAGCTGAATCATCTTAGCTTTCCACATAGCATCCTAACCTAATAGACCAGAATAACAAAAACCCTGTCTCAATTAACTTAACCCAGTACAGTTTAACAACTTTTGTTCACAAAATATTATTGGTTACATTTTTTTGCTCAATTTTGGTTAATACCTTATACAACGACACAAATGACAATTTAAATAACACAGAATAGCCCAAGCATACTAGTTTTGTACACAAATTATTAAAAATATGCCCTGAGACCAACCAAAGAAATCCAGAGATTATTCTACTTTTCGTATGTATTGTTCACATCAGGCATAGAATCTTCTGACAGGCAGTCAGATATAGTTGCCCATTCTGAATGTTATTAAAGATGTGTAAATATATCTGTGTGACATTAAATGTTCCCTTTTAAGGAAACAGTGATGAAGCATAAAGGGTATTTTAGGGTCAATAACACTTGAAAAATTTAGTTACAGCAAAATCTATATTGAGCATGTGTTAAGTGCAAGGTACACACTAGGCATAGGAGAAACACAGTGAAGGTATTCAGCACTAAATAGAGATGTGGTAGCTAGAAGATTGTGGTCATTTAGCTAAATCTTACGTGACAGATAAGGCATTGAGGACATAGGAAACATTTTGGTCCATTTTTGGTACATATAGGTCCTACAACATCTGTATTCATTTCCTCCAAATATGTGACATCTGAGAGTTACTTAATGACATTTCAGAACACACAGTTCATAAATTTATAATAAATTTTAAAGTCATATAGCTTTCAAGCAATCATTAAAAATAATAGCTTTATAAAATAAAATGGGTTATATTATGACATGTTCTCCAAGTATGTAGCCATGATGGATCAAATCCTACTTTAGTTGATATTCATGGTTCTTTTTTACTTTCTCTTTCCTTAAACATCAGAAAATTCTAGCACAACTATATGATTTAGAGAATAACAAAAATATTCCTTTTTTAAACAAAATTCATATATTTAGATTGAAATACACTATACAAAATGTATTTTCTTCACTAATAATAACAGCAATAGTTTCTGTATTATTTCTAAATAAAACCACAAAACATTCATTTTGTAGATTTTCCAGGTTTTGCTTATAAATTAAGACAAGGCAGTAGATATATTCATGGAAAAAGAAAACAGACAAGTTGCCCATATCAACAGCCTCTGATTCTGTCTTGACCATGAAGCAGAAATGTTCAACAGGTACCAACTAAAATAAAAGTGTAGGCTCATGAAGATGTAGGCTCAACAAAGGAACGTAAACAGCAGCAACCAGATGTGGAATAACAATGGTGGGTTCTTCTGCTCAGACTTTAATGGTAACTGGTTCTTTTAAGTTCATTTGATAAAGACAAAATCCATACTGAAATCTGGTGAGCACCTAATTCTCTGGATAATTCCCTTAACTGTTCATTACAGATTTTAACACACTTAAAATTCCTAATAATCAAAGGTTAACAGTAGGCTTCATAAGATGCATTCTTTTCTCATACCTTTTCAAAGTTTATTTCTTCAAAATTGATAACAATACATGACAACTGGATCCATGGTAATAATACATTTTAGATCTAAAAGACTTAACTAAAACAATTCCAGAGTGCTACTGACAGAGGTCACACAGAGGTGAAATGTGATACTTCCAGTGTTATCTTCTAGAAGAACAGACAAGTTTTCACAGCATGAGAACTCAAACAGGTGCCATGTATAATAGGCAGATTACCAATGGCTAATGTGTCCATGATTGAGTGATCTACATACACCTTAGGGCTTTTCTTCCAAATATCAAATTTAAGAGAAAGTCCATTTTAAAAGTCTTTTAGGTATTTTCAACAGTTTCTGAATTATCTGTAGGAAGCTTTGACTGAGTTGTATATAGTTTGATATATCTGTCTACTGTATATCTCTGTTCTACAGTTTGTAAGTTTGCAGTGTAAGTTTCCAGAAATGAGGGCACATTTTAACTGGGAAAGCCAAAGAAATCAACAACAAAAGCAACCAATAGACAACCTCCATCTCCAGGAGAAGATATCATATGCCATACTAAGAAGAGACTATTCTTTTCTTGTCTCAGGGAGTTTCAAGATTCATAAATTTCCTCCATCCAATACTTCCATGCTATCCTGTGATCTCAAAATTCCCAGTCTCCTCTGTACTATTCTACTGGGATAGGTACAGCTGGGCTCCACTAGAATGTCTGCACCTCTGACCCTATGCCAGACCTGGTCATGTAGCCTAAATATAAATAATTTACTACACCTGGTGAATTAAATAAATGGTTTTGCTACTATAAACACCAAGAAAAAAGGGAGAAAGATAGAAAAATCTCAAGTAAAATTGGGTTTGACTCACTCTAGAAGTTCACAGAAATCTGGAAAAATGAATAAATAGAGAAATATTTCTATTATCACTTGATGAACTATATGCCACCCTATACCCAATTTATCATTTATTCATTTATCAATGTAACATTTATTTGATAAATATTTACCATGGATAGGAATGGTACTAAATGCACAGGTAGCTATTCTTGTGATATAATAGTTAATAATCTACAAAGAGTCAATACTTTACAAAGTGTTCTAAAATAGGTTTGCAAATGAGGATATAAATTATCAAACATTTTGGTGAAATTATGAAGTTGAAAGAAGTACTTTTAAAAATGGGTTCAGAATTGTTATATATAAAATCTAGTAGAAAGTAATTGCTTCACATAATATTAAAGTGATAACTTCATTATTTTTAATGATTGAATACATGATAGGATATTCATGGAATGAAATACATTTTTCTAATTTTTAATTAGAAAACAAAAACTGAATTGATGGTGTCAGATTTGTAATTCATGAATATAGCAGTGAGGATAAAGTTTAAAGTATTAACTGTGTACATGCTAAATCTGCTTTATGCTCAAGGTAAAATGACTCTGAGTTTTATACATGTCTATTTTCATTAACAAAAAGAAGGTAATGTGGCGTTGCTGGGCATTTAGCATGGGCAAAGCTATATCTGTGGAAATAAAATAACTGAAATTCAGGACTTGACATTAGAATAATTATATAGAACATATGGTCACTTATATTACTCCATCATTTTCAGAGACTATTATTAGGGAATATGTATCATTACATGAAAATAGACTGCAGAATATAATGGTAGTTTGGATAGGAATGATAAAACAGCTATTGGGATCTACAGGAAAACTTCCTGACTTTTAAATTTCAAAATACCAAAAATTATTTTGAAATCTATATTTTCATTACCATAATATAGCATGAACAGTTTTATATTCTAAAATCTTAAGTCTCTTGTTCATTATATTTCAGTCATTATATTCCTGTGGTACTAAGAGCAACAAAAAGTAAGTATTGTTGTTTTATGTGTTAAAAAGATGATAATTGTAGACAGTTTGCATGTGTATCTTAAAATTAATGAATAATGTTGAAATTATTATTGTGTTATAATAAGTTAGTATTAATTAAAGTCAGTTGTTGAAACAAATTTCCTTAAATTTTACCAAATATCTTTTTTTTTAAATTCCAGATTCTATCCAGGAATAAAATTTTTCAATTTTTAGCTACTTTTGGCTGTAATAGCATCTCAGATTTTCTTTGTTTTTGATGACTATAGCATTTTACAGGGGTATTGTTAAAATTGTATAAGTTAGCTCTCAAATGGCCTTTGTCTGATGTTTTCTCTCATAATTAGGCTGAGCTGCTATATTTTTGAAAGGAAGGTCTCAGGGGTAACGTGCCAGTTTTGTTACATCATATCACATGTATGCACCACCAACATGATTTATGATTGTTGATGCTGATGCCTGCTAAGGCAAGGTTTGCTGGATTTATTCAAGTTTGCTCTTTCTGCCTTTCCATACTTAACAGAAGGAAGTCCTTACTTGCTACTCCCATGTAAAGAGTGGGAAGCTGCACTCTCTTTTCTTGAAGGCAGAATGTTTACATGGATTATTTAGAATTCTTCTGATTTATCTTTTCTTCCTCCATTTGTTAATCTATACAACTTTTGTTTATATATGAGTAGGTAATCAGAGATATTTCCTTTATTAAGCACTGAAGAATGGGAGCAAATACTACCTTATTAATTTTGTAACACAAATTATTCTAGCTTTGGCTAGAGCTGTTACAGTTGGCTGGGTCCTGTGTCCCTTTGACCATTTCTATCAGGGTGTGTGTGTGTGTGTGTGTGTGTGTGTGTGCGCGAGGGCATCTGTTAATCACTGCCTTATTTCTGGTGATATAAAATTCTCCAGGATAATCTTATGTATTTTCTGTCTCAGTCCAGGAAACCATGTCTCCCTTTACTAGGGAATAATATTAGAAAATAAGATCAGAGCGGTAGATATTTTCACTACTGATAGAATGTGCCTACATACTTTTATTCTTTTTGTATTTTTATAGTCTGTATTTTGATTCACTGTACACAAATGGGGTACATCATTTCATTTCTATGGTTGTGCATGATGTAGATTCATACCATTTGTGTAATCATACATGTGCACAGGGTAATGATGTCTGTCTCATTCCACCATTTTTCATACCCCCACCCCTCCTTCCACTCATTTCCCAGTATGTAAAATTCCTCCATTCTACTCTCACCTCCCACCCCTACCCCATTATGTATCTTTTAAATCATATTTTGATTCTGAACACTGTGTTCATGTCCATGCTCTGAAAATGAAACTGAAAGAGTAAATATCTCTAACATGTGGACACTCCTCCATCTATCTTCTCAGTACCCACCAATCACTAATCTCATTTATGAGTTAAATGGTGTGCATATTTACCTTGTGTTATGAAAAGACAAGTGAATCAAAACTTGCATTGTGTTGATTTGGGGATGGTAAAGCTTCAAGAGTAAGAAGGGTTTTCACTAACCCTGTGGGAACAAAAGATTTTCTACTAGCAGATATAAAGGAAAACTGGACTAGCTCAAGACAAATATTGAAATGAAAATGATAATCAGGGAAATGTGGTTAGAAATGTCTAAATGATTATTGATATTGAAGTAAAAGATGAGCTTTAATTTTGTCACGTTTATATTATCTGCTTCTTTAGTAGATAAGTACGTTGCATATATTATCAATTTATACAACTATAGCAACCTTCCTTGATCACTATTAATAATACTTCCAAGTGTTCTGTGTCAGTGATTTCAACAAAATTATTCCATATTTAGTGGTAGAATCATAGACATTTTCATTTTAGATGTTGGAATCACAGCCATATGATGACCATTATTTCAAAATATTTACACACACCATAGCCAGATGGTGGAACCAACCTAGATGCCCTTCAGTTGACGAATGGATAAAGAAACTGTGGTGTATATATATATATATATAATTGAATATTACTCTGCCATGAAGATTGATAAAATTATGGCATTTGCAGGCAAATGGATGAAATTGGAGGATATCATGCTAAGTGAGATAAGCCAATCTCAAAAAACTAAAGGACAAATGATCTCACTGATAAGCATATGAGGTCATATAATGGGGGGTAGAGGGGTTAGCGTTAGGGTTAGGTTTAGGTTTAGGGTTAGGGATAAGGAGGGTGGTAAGAATAGAGAAAGGAAGGACTGTATAGAGGGAAAAGAGGGGTGGGAGGGGTGGGGGGAAAGGGGAAAAAATAACAGAATGAATCAAACAAGATTGCCCTATGTAAATTTACGATTTTTAATTAAAAAAAGAAAAAAATATTTACACAATACATTAAAGATAAGTGTGAAATTTAAAGGGATTTCTTCTCTTAAAAGTATAACCCTGTCTTTAACACCAAACTGCATGTATTACTGACTTAACAAATCAGAAAATTATTATGTTTGTTACCTGAAATTTATCATAGTTTATCAGAATCACTAGGAGTTCTGAGTTTCAGCCTCATAACATCTGCACATGTTTAGATGTTACTGAGTCAAACATTAACAAGTCTAAGGGCAGTGCTCTTGGGAAAGGCAGAAAGGTGGGACAGAATCTGAGAATTATTTTTCTAGTAACTACAAGATCGCTCATGAAGTTCTTGGATATATTTGCATCATGATGTATAAAGTAAACATCATTGAAGGGTTACGGAATGCATATACAATTTATATTCAGTAATGCATTATGTTAGATGACATTTGTCTTAGTTCATCATAATCTACATTGGAGGAAAAATATCTTTGTCCTAAAATTATCATGTAGCCTTGTTATGATCTGGGTATGAGGTATCCCCCAAAAGTTCAAGAGACAAGGTAATAATATTCAGAGGTGAAATGATACAATGGTGAGAGCTTTGACCTAATCAGTGGATAAATTCATTTGATGGATTCATAATTTGAATGGATTACCATGTGGTAACTGTACACAGATGGGGTGTGGCTGGAGACAGTAGGCCAGTTGGGCCTGCCCTAGGGAATTCTACTTTGTCCCTGTCTCTGCTTCCTAGTTGTCATGATCCTAGTTCCACCATGATGTTTTGCTTCCCCTCAATCCCACCAGGACTGAACCTCTGAAACCATGAATTCAAAATCAAGTTTCCCTTCTCTAAGTTATTCTTGTAAGGTGTTTGGATACTAGCAAGAAAAAGATGGCTTATACAAGCATCTAAGCTTTCTGAACATAATCTCAAAATAGCAAAAAGATGAATAATTGAGAATAATATTTGCTTCAAGAAGTTATAACTGAAAATCTCTAATATATGAGTTTTGCATAAAATATTGATAAGTATAAGAATTTTCTAGAACCCATTAGGTACATTTTGATTTTGGAGCAGAACAGATCACTGTTTTCAAACTCTGTCTTGGAGACATTTCTGAATATAATTCATCCCAGTGATCCTGAGAGTTCTAAAATATGCTTGAAGAGCTCTGCGACTTTCATCAGTGTTCCAAAGCTACCACCCCAGGATTTTTTACTTTTGTCTATGACAAGGGGACATTTAGTAACAAAAATAGGCATTAAGAGGCTATTCATTATACTGACATAAAAAGAAGTGAATGTGTGTCATCAAATAGCTTTGTCATTCTCATTTATCTTCATGTTCCAAGTTAAAAATGATTCAGTCGACAAATATATTATTAAGCTGCCATACTAATGTGGGAAATTGAGGGAGAGATATTGAAGGAATTAAACTGGTAAGATCTTGTTCATTTTCCTTTCTTCTCTCTCTCTCTCTCTCTCTCTCTCTCTCTCTCTCTCTCTCTCGTGTGCTGAGGATGGAAGCCAGGGCATCATATATGCTAAACACACCCTCTACTACTGAGACACACTCTCAGCCCACGATGCTGTTTGGAAGTCCACGTAAGGAAGCCCATGGATACTAGCCAAGAAGGTCTTAAAGCTCCCCTGAAAACAATTAAGGTTTAGACAGACATCTTCTTGACTTGAGGTCCCTGAATTCCTTTTCTTAGACTTCAGAAAACTAATAAATTCTTTCTCTAAATCTTTAACATATGAATTTCAAACAGTTGCTTTCAAGTTTTAGAACCTAAGAATATCTTCTCTACAACCTGGGACCAATATTTCAAACCTAAGAATATCTGCTGTAGGACCTGGGACCCATCTCTTTGAAATTATAATTGTCAGTGAAAATAATGCTCCTTTCTCCCAATTTCCTTGAATGACCTCTGTTCAAGTTGTAGAACTCCCTGCAACTCACATTTGCCATGCACAAGAAGCCTTGCTGTTTCCCTTTGGGTCTAGCCCTTAAACACAGACAACCTAAAACCATCACACCAGCTCTTGAAAACTGCTCTCTCTCAAGAATCAGCAAGTAAATAAGTAAAACATACTACTCTGTGATTCCAAGGAATAAGAGATTTGTTAAAGAGCCAAAATAACTTTTATTGATGTCAGCAATTGCCTGTAAGATATCAGAAATCCCTAAGTTATAATAATAAAAACATGCTACCACATCAAGGATATTTTACCTTAGAGTTCTTTGAAAATTTTGAATGTATATCTGATAGCAAAAAGGTTGTATTTATACACAGCGGCATGCAAAACAATCTTGCCATCAATGTTTTTTTCTTCTCTTCTAGTCTATAGCATTCAAATTTTTGTATATAACCTTTTCCCAACACTAAAGAAGAATATATCACAAGTATGAACTATTAGAATAAACAAATTCCTTTTAATTTCAAACTTTTATACAGATGAGCAAATTTTAGAAAAGCACCAGACTTTAAAAACTACTTAATTCACTTCCTTTAGTAATATATGAGGACACAGTATATATAATATAAGAAAGGTCAAAACTGTTGGTTAATGGCAGATTCATGTATCTAATCTGAAATCCATATTACAATACAGTTCTATTTTTATATGCCTAATGTACTACTTTTTAAACCTTTCACACATTTATTTTTTTTGTTATCAGTGTATTTTGCCATTTTATTTATTTTTATACATGTAGAGATAAATGGAAGTAAGACAAAAACTATGGTCCATATTGCTGATCTCAGGGATTATTGTTGATTATTGCTGCTATCATGAAAGACTGATACAAATATAAACACACTTACATTGCTTACACATTTTGTTTCATTTCAATCAATATAGCTCACTAGGAGTAGTAAGGAGGAATAAGAGAAAGTGAAGCTGATCCAGATATAATAATGAAAATGAACACAAACATACAAATTTGCCTATGTTTTCATGTATATGCATGTGTGTATAATATTTCCAAACTTATATCACATAACACATACATGCATATATTATATTTCAGAATTTTTTGTTCAAAGGATTCATAGCTATTATAATCAGCAGATATAATTCCAAACAAGAAATTTCCTATATAAAACTCCTAACTTTATTTCTTTAAAAATTAAAGTTTATCAAGATTTTAATAACATAATTAATTTCCTATTTATTTACATGTTTTTATTCTTTTGCAAGGTTTTAGGCTGAGGAAAACACCTTGATTAAATGTGTGTTATGGTTTGGATGTGAGGTTTCCCCCCAAAGCTTCTGTATTAATTCAGGAGGTGAAATGATTATATTATTAGAGCCAGAAACTAATCAGTGGATGAATCCATCTGATGGCTTAGTAATTAGAATGGACTATTGTGTGGTAACAGTGAGCAGCTGGGGCATGGCTAAAGGACATAGGTGCCAGGGTCATATCTTGTCCCCGGGGTCCTCCCTCTCTCCCTCTGCTTGCCAGCTACCCTGCATGGAGCTGCTTTCCCCCACCACAGCCTTTCAACCTGATGCTCTGCCTCATCTCAGGCCCAGAGTAGAGGAGTCTATTGACCATGGGCTGAACCTCTGAATCCTTGAGCCTAAAATAAACTTTTTCTCCTCTAAGTTATTCTGGTTGGGTATTTTCATCACAGCAATGGAAAACTGACTGACAGGCTTTGCTTAGACATCTCCTTTGGTGTCGTGTTTCCTTTGACCTCTATTCAAGGAAAAGGATGATAATTTCCTAGAAATTCCAGATTAAAAAAAAGTTAACAAAATTCCTTCCTTCTCGCTCAACCAGTTGACACACAGTAGTCCGTTCAAATTCTGAAGACATATGTGTGTCCTTCAACTGTGATGTGTCTTGAACACAAGAGAAGTTCACTGAATGAGCCAGTTGGGTCAAGTGTCATGGAGAGGGAGCAACCATGATAGAGCAGACCTTTGACTAACAAAAAGATGGACCCAGAAGACAGCCTGAGGCTGTGGACCACAAGCCCTGCAGTAAGGGAGGAAGGACGAGCCCATGGAGCCAGAAGAACCTCAATGTGTGCATGGAGAACCGGAGGTCTTCAGAGAGTAAATAAGAGGGACAGGTGTTTCAAGAAGTAGAACTCTGTGAACACGATTCACACATACTTTTCCATGTGATTTAAAAACAAGTATTTTTTTTTTAAATCTAGAGTTCTTTGAGGTGACTTTGTTATTGTAAGAATCCGTCTTTAAATGTAATAAAACTCTGTGCTAAGTTAAAATTTATATCTTTTGTTCAAAAGTAACTTCCAATTAAGATAAATTGTTCTTCATTTACCAAAATATCTAGAGCCAGTTAACTCAAAGAACTCCACATAAGAAAGGATGGTTGTTCGAATCATGGAGAACAATCTGTGTGAATTTGTTCTTGCTTGTAAGTTTCAACTCCATCAAATGCCTTGTTCCTCCTCATCTACCATCTCTCTATCATCTATGTTCTCTCAGCGCCGTGTCTACGTTCTTCCCATTTTGCCTAACTATTTTTTCCACTGTCCATCTGTCCATCTGAGCATTTCTTTGTCTTCTATACCCACTATTTCTGCATGGGAAATAAAATACAATCCTATTGTAATACCAAAGAAGTCACTCAGAGGAACACTTCTGTGATTATTACATGATGCTTGAGAGTATTTTTGACACTTAAGATAGAAAATTATTTCGAAGAGGTTCAGTTTGGCAAAGAGTAGGAAGATGATTTTTTATGGTGATCCTAAGAAAAGACAGACTTGCAACTAAAATTGACTATATTATATGTTTTGTTTGAAACCTACGACTTTTCTAATTTTATTTTGTTTTATTTTTTTGAGTGTGAAAATAAGCATTCATTAGCTTGAAACTTTGTGGAGGAGGAGGGGTGGAGATCTAGTTCTTGGTGGTGACAGTTCATAAACAACAATAACACAAATCTGTTAAGATTTGATGGACAAAAATATTTACAACTTTCTGTGATGCAGTTCTCCTTGAATTCATTAACTTTCAGTATTATCTTGTTTAGACACATTGTATCATATTTCTTTTATATTTTTTATTTAAAAAAATGGGATACATGTTGTTTCTCTATTTGTACATAGAGTCAAGGCATACCATTTGTGTAATCATAAATTTACATAGGGCAATGTTGTTTGATTCATTCTGTTATTTTTTTTCCCTTCCACCCACCCCTCCCACCCCTCTTTTCCCTCTATACAGTCCTTCTTTCCTCCATGCTTACCACCCTCCTTATCCCTAACCCTAACGCTAACCCCTCCTACCCCCCATTAAATGTCCTCATCCGCTTATCAGCGAGGTCATTCCTCCTTTAGTTTTTTTGAGATTGGCTTATTTCACTTAGCATGATATTCTCCAATTTCATCCATTTGCCTGCAAATGCCATAATTTTATCATTCTTCATGGAAGAGTAATATTCCATTGTATATATATGCCACAGTTTCTTTTTTTTTTATTTATTTTTATTTTTATTTTTTTTATTGTAAACAAATGGGATACATGTTGTTTCTCTGTTTGTACATGGCATAAAGGCATACCATTTGTGTAATCATAAATTTACATAGAGTAATGTTGTTTGATTCATTCTGTTATTTTTTCCCTTCCCCCCACCCCTCCCACCACTCTTTACCCTCTATACAGTACTTCCTTCCTCCATACTTGCCCCCCTCCCTAACCCTAACTCTAACCCTAACACTAACCCTTCCCTCCCCCCCATTATGTGTCATACTCCACTTATTAGCGATATCATTCGTCCTTTGACTTTTTGAGATTGGCTTATCTCACTTAGCATGATATTCTCCAATTTCATCCATTTGCCTGCAAATGCCATAATTTTATCATTCTTCATGGCAGAGTAATATTCCATTGTATATATATACCACAGCTTCTTTATCCACTCATCAATTGAAGGGCATCTAGGTTGGTTCCACAGTCTGGCTATTGTGAATTGAGCAGCTATGAACATTGATGTGGCTGTGTCTCTGTAGTATGCTGATTTTAAGTCCTTTGGGTATAGGCCAAGGAGTGGGATAGCTGGGTCAAATGGCGGGTCCATTCCAAGTTTTCTAAGGAATCTCCACACTGCTTTCCAGAGTGGCTGCACTAATTTGCAGCCCCACCAGCAATGTATGAGTGTACCTTTTTCCCCACATCCTCGCCAACACCTATTGTTGCTTGTGTTCTTGATAATCGCCATTCTAATTGGGGTGAGATGAAATCTTAGGGTAGTTTGGATTTGCATTTCTCTTATTACTAGAGATGTTGAACATTTTTCATATATCTGTTGATTGCTTGTACATCTTCTTCTGTGAAGTGTCTGTTCATTTCCTTAGCCCATTTGTTGATTGGATTATTTGTATTCTTTGTGTAGAGTTTTTTGAGTTCTTTATAGATTCTGGAAATTAGAGCTCTACCAGCAGTATAAGTGGCAACGATTTTCTCCCACTCTGTAGGCTCTCTCTTCACATTACTTAGAGTTTCCTTTGCTGAGAGAAAGCTTTTTAGTTTGAATCTATCCAAGTTGTTGATTCTTGCTTTTATTTCTTGAGCTATGGGAGTCCTGTTAAGGAAGTCTGATCCTAAGCCAACAAGTTGAAAGTTTGGACCAATTTTTTCTTCTATAAGATGCAGGGTCTCTGGTCTGATTCCGAGGTCCTCAATCCATTTTGAGTTGAGTTTTGTGCAGGGTGAGAGATAGGGGTTTAATTTCATTCTGTTGCATATGGTTTTCCAGTTTTCCCAGCACAATTTGTTGAAGAGGCTATCTTTTCTCCATTGCATATTTTTGGCCCCTTTGTCTAGTATGAGAAAATTGTATTTATTTGGGTTTGTGTCCATGTCCTCTATTCTGTACCATTGATCTACCTGTATATTTTGGTACCAATGCCATGCCGTTTTTGGTACTATTGCTTTGCAACAGAGTTGAAGATGTGATATTGCGATACCCCCTGCTTCACTCTTTCTACTGAGGATTGCTTTAGCTATTCGGGGTTTTTTATTCTTCCAGATGAATTTCATAATTGCTTGCTCTATTTCTGTATGGTGCGTCATTGGGATTTTAATTGGAATTGCATTGTATATGTATAGCACTTTAGGTAGTATGGCCATTTTGACAATATTAATTCTGCCTATCCAAAAACATGGGATATCGTTCCATTTTCTAAGGTTTTCTTTAATTTTTTTCTTTAGTGTTCTGTAGTTCTCATTGTAGAGGTCTTTCACCTCTTTTGTGAGATTGATTCCCAAGTATTTAATTTTTTTGAGGCTATTGTGAATGGGGTAGTTTTCCTGATTTCTCTTTCTGAAGATTCATCACTTACGTATAAAAATGCATTGGATTTATGAACATTGATCTTGTAACCTGCTACTTTACTGAATTCACTTATGAGTTCTAAGAGTTTTCTGGTGGAATTTCCCGGTTCCTCTAAATATATAATTATGTCATCAGCGAACAAGAATAGTTTGAGTTCTTCTTTTCCAATTCGTATCCCATCAATTTCTTTGGTTTGTCTAATTGTTCTGGCTAGAGTCTCAAGAACAATGTTGAACAGAAGTGGTGAAGGAGGGCATCCCTGCCTTGTTCCAGTTTTTAGGGGGAATGCTTTCAGTTTTTCACCATTTAGAATGATATTGGCCATGGGCTTAGCGTAGATGGCCTTTACAATGTTGAGGAATGTTCCCACTACCCCAACTTTTTCTAGTGTTTTGAGCATGAAGTGATGCTGTATTTTATCAAATGCTTTTTCTGCATCTATTGAAATAATCATGTGATTCTTAACTTTTAGTCTGTTGATATGGTGAATGACATTTATTGATTTCCGGATGTTGACCCAACCTTGCATCCCTGGGATAAAACCCACTTGATCGTGGTGCACTATCTTTTTAATATATATTTGTATGTGATTTGCTAAAATTTTGTTGAGAATTTTTGTGTTAATGTTCATTAAGGATATTGGTCTGAAATTTTCTTTCCTTGATGAGTCTCTGTCTGGTTTAGGTATCAGGGTGATAGTGGCTTCACAGAATGAGTTTGGGAGGGTTCCCTCCTCTTCTATTTCATGAAATACTCTGAGGAGTATTGGAATGAGCTCTTCTTTAAAGGTTTTGTAGGACTCAACTGAGAATCCATCTGGTCCTGGACTTTTCTTTGTTGGTAGGCTTTGGTGACGTCTTCTATTTCATTGCTTGAAATTGATTTATTTACCGTTGTGTATGTCCTCCTCATTCAGTTTAGGTAATTCATATGTCTCTAGAAACTTGTTGATGTCTTCGAGGTTTTCTGTTTTGTTGGAGTGTAGATTTTCAAAATAGCTTCTAATTATATTTTGTATTTCACTCATGTCTGTTGTGATATTTCCTTGTTCATTCCGAATTTTAGTAATTTGAGTTTTCTCCCTCTTTCTCTTTGTTAATGTGGCTAAGGGTTAATCAATTTTGTTTATTTTTGCAAAGAACCAACTATTTATTTTGTTAATTTTTCCGATTGTTTCTTTTGTTTCAATTTTGTTGATTTTGGCTCTGATTTTAACTATTTCCTGTCTTCTACTACTTTTGGTGCTGGTCTGCTCTTCTTTTTCTAGTCTTTGAGCTGTAGTGTTAAGTCATTTATTTGTTGATTTCTACTTCTTTTGTTGAATGCACCCCATGAAATAAATCTTCCTCTAAGTACTGCTTTCATAGTGTCCCAGAGATTTTGATATGATGCGTCTTTGTTTTCATTTACTTCTAAGAATTTTTTTATTTCCCTCCTGATGTCTTCTGTTATCCATTCATCATATAATAGTGTATTATTTAATCTACACTATTATTTAAATAGTGTATTATTTAATTATTTAAGTTTTTGTTTTTTATACTGTCATTTATTTCTAATTTCAAACCATTATGATCTGATAGAATACAAGGTAGTATCTCTATCTTCTTGTATTTGCTAACAGTAGTTTTGTGGCATAATATATGGTCTATTTTAGAGAAGGATCCATGTGCTGCTGAGAAGAAAGTGCATTCATTCTTTGTTGGATGGTATATTCTATATAAGTTGGTTAAGTCTGAATTTTTGATTGTGCTATTGAGATCTATAGTTTCTTTATTCAAATTTTGTTTGGACCATCTATCCAGCGGGGAGAGAGGTGTGTTAAAATCGCCAAGTATTATTGTGTTGTGGTCTATTTGATTTCTGGAATTGACAAGGATTTGTTTGACGTACATGGATGAGCCAATGTTCGGGGCATAGATATTTATGATTGTTATGTCTTGCTGATTTATGCTTCCCTTAAGCAGTATGTAATGTCCTTCTTTATCCCTTCTGACTAGTTTTGGCTTGAAGTCCACATTATCTGAAATGAGGATGGATACTCCAGCTTTTTTGCTGTGTCCGTGTGCATGGTCTGTTTTTCCCATCCTTTCACCTTTAGTCTGTGGTTATCTCTTTCTATGAGATGAGTTTCTTGCAGGCAGCATATTGTTGGATTTTTCTTTTTAATCCAATCTGCCAGTCTATGTTTTTTGATTGATGAATTCAGGCCATTAACATTCAGGGTTATTATTGTGATATGACTTGTATTCTCAGTCATTTGACTCATTTTTGTTTTTTGACATGATTTGTTTTCTCCTTTTTTTGGCTATTCCTTTAGGCTAGTTCCACCCGTTGCTGATTTGCATCATTGTTTTTCATCTCTTCCTCATGGAATATTTGCTCAGAATGTTGTGTAATGCCGGCTTTCTTTTTGTAAATTCCTTTAGCTTGTGTTTATCACGGAAGGATCTTATTTCGTCGTCAAATCTGAAAGTAAGTTTTGCTGGGTATAAGATTCTTGGTTGGCTTCCATTTTCTTTCAGAGTTTGGTAAATGTTGTTCCAGGCCCTTCTAGTTTTTAGGCTCTTGATTGAAAAATCTGCTGATGTTCTTATTGGTTTCCCACTGAATGCAATTTGATTCTTTCTCTCGCGGCCTTTAAAATTCTGTCTTTATTTTGTATGTTAGGTATTTTCATTATAATGTGCCTTGGTGTGGGTGTGTTGTAAATTTGTATATTTGGAGTCCTATAAGCCTCTTGTACTTGGTTTTCCATTTCATTCTTCAGATTTGGGAAATTTTCTGATATTATTTCATTGAATAGATTGTTCATTCCTTTGGTTTGTTTCTCTAAACCTTCCTCAATCCCAATAATTCTTAAATTTGGCCTTTTCATGACATCCCATAATTCTTGTAGATTCTGTTCATGATTTCTTACCATCTTCTCTGTTTGGTCAACTTTGTTTTCAAGATTAAATATTTTGTCTTCAATATCTGAGGTTCTGTCTTCCAGGTGTTCTATCTTGTCGGTTAAGATTTCTATGGAGTTTTTAACTTGGTTTGTTGTTTCGTTCATTTCAAGGATTTCTGTTTTTTTTTTTTTTTTTTTTTCAGTATATCTAACTCTTTATTGAAATGATCTCTTGCTTCCCGTATTTGCTCTTTTAACTGTTTGATTGGTGCGATCATTTAATGCCTTCATTTGCTCTTTCATCTCCTCCTTCAATGCCTGCATTTGCTCTTTTATCTCCTTGTTTTCTTTCCTGATTGTTTTAATTATGTACATACTGAACTCCCTTTCTGACATTTCTTCTGCTGTGCTGTCATTGGATTTTATTGATATAGTATCTAGGTTTGTTTGGGACATTTTCTTCCCTTGTTTTCTCATATTGTTCAGATATCAGTGGGACTCTGTGATATTGCAGATTTCCTTCATTGGCTTATAGTGTCCCTGTAGATTTCCAGTGTATCACCTCCCAGCCTTCAGTAGCCTGAAGTCTTGGAGTAACTTGATAATGCAGTGCTTCCAAAGAATGCTGCCCCTAGCCCACTACTCGTTCCAGGGCTTGATGCTGGCTCTGTGTGGAAAGGCTCTCACTGGGGGGCCTGCTCTGAGAAGCTGGCCGTGTGGGAGGAGCCCACCACTGGAGTGGGCAGGGCTGCCTGGGGAAGACTCTAACTGCCCTGCCCTACTCTGATAAGCCACCCCTATCCAGGCCTGCCACCCAGGCCAAGCTTTCTAATTTTAAATGAGTCAGAAAAGAAAGTCTAAGGAGTAGGTAGGAACAAATAAAAATATTCAAATTAGTTTCCTTTTTTAGATTTATTTTAGTTGTCAATGGATCTTTTATTTTATTTATTTATATGTGATGCTGAGTATTGAGCCCAGGGCCTCACACATGCCAGGCAAGCACTCTACCACTGAACCACAACTCCAGCCCCCAAATTAGTTTCTTGATGAACACAAGCTTTTATTTATAAGCTAATATATTAGGGGAAACAATTGTAATTTCCTTACACAAATAGTTATAAGAAAATAAAAATTTATAATGTTAATGAAATTTGGCATTTTATCATGGTATCCAAGTACATGAGATGGTTTCTATTTTCCCAAATAAATTTTATTATTTCCCTCATAAATTTCTTAACAATCCAATAAAATAATTTAGAATCACCCTTCTGTTTTATATGCACAGGTTGATTAGGCTAATTGGACTTTAATCCCATAAGGGAGGTATTTATAATGTATGATTATTTAAATTTTTGGACTTATTTTGCCTTTTTAAAATTAATTACTTAATCAATTAATTTACTTATTTACTTATTGTTATGGGAACTCAACCCAGGGACATTCAACCACTGAGCCACATCTGGATCTATCTTCATTTATTTTGAGGTAGGTTCTCACTAAGTTACACAGGGCCTTGCTAAATTGCTGAGGTTAGTTTTGAATTTGTGATGACAGTGGTGAGCCACTTAAAATTTTATTGTAAGACAAACTTGCACAAAGTTGCTCAAGTGGGCCCCAAACTTGTGATCCTCTTACCTCACATTTCAGAATAGTTCGGATGACATGCATGCACCATTACATCCAGCTCTTTTTTATTAATTTGAAGTATTTTTAGAATGGTAAGAATTTAGACTTGCCTCCACTAAAAGATTAATTTAGTGCCTCCCTGTGTACTCTCCCTCTCTCTCTCTCTTTCTGATCAGAATATATATGTTGCATATTATATAAAGAGTTTGTATTCACTATTAAGCTATTTTGATTTTAAACCTGATTCCAAGTTTTCTGTTCTGCAGACGATATGGAGAGTAGAGAGAGATTAAGGTTCACTTGGACAATGGAAAGCAATAAAACTAAGTTTGGCAAAGAAATTACCTTTTATTTAGAACTTCAAAGTACAGCCTCAGTAAATTAAGCATACCAGGCTGAATTTAGAGTGATAGGCATAGTCATTATGCCCAGCCTTTTTATGCCCATAATATTTATATAGTCTTCTTTAAACTCTTGCCTCATATTGTCTTCAGTTATGGTGTGATTTCCCAAGGGC
The DNA here is from genome assembly GCF_902686455.1 of Sciurus vulgaris. Taxonomy (NCBI): domain Eukaryota; kingdom Metazoa; phylum Chordata; class Mammalia; order Rodentia; family Sciuridae; genus Sciurus; species Sciurus vulgaris. The sequence continues at coordinate 11,766,706 of NC_136469.1, forward strand.
AGTGAAGTACTTAATTTTTAAATGTTTTGTAGTTGTAGATGGACAACATGTCTTTATTTTATTCTTATATTTCCAGTATCTAGAACTAAAGTTGACTCATGCAATGTTTTTAAAATGTTGGGGAAAATATACAAAATTCTCCAGGTAATAGAATCACCTGTCCATTGGTCTACTCAGGTGGAATAACGTGACAAAAGCAATGATTGGCCACCAATATTTTCTGGATGTGTGTGTATGTGAACAAGTGGATGACATATTATATGTAATACATATTAACATGCTTCTAATTAATTTAGATCTTATGCCTGATAAAAAATAATGAAAGACTCAAATATATATTGCTTTGAGATATTTCCCTCTGGACTCATTTACAACCTAGCAGAAGGATATAAATCTAGTTATCAGTATATTTGCATATTTGCAAAAGGAAGATCTGTGAGGTGATAGATTACTTTGAAATTCGCTCTACTGACATTTTATAAGTTCATGTCAGTGTGTGGTAAATGCCTTTGGGAGAAAAAAAAAGTCCTCCTAGACAATTTGCAGCTGAATACGTTTAAATATAACATAATAGAAAATCTCCTATGACGTTTGTCTTTGCTGTCTCTGCACGTCATCAAAGGTCTATATGGATTTGAATGAATTGCATGGTAGTAATTGTAATGAAAGGCAAGAATATTTGAAGATTCATGAAAAAATCATTTTAAAGTGTACTTTCCCTTAGATTATAGGGATAACATTTGTTATCTATGTTTAATATTCTAAAAATGTCCCATTCAAAAAAAAACGTCATTTCTGCTTCAAGTATTCAAGTAAGAAGAGCTTCTGACCTGAGGGACAAATCTGGCAGCCAGTGGTTGACTATGCTCCCGAGAGACAGTCAGAACAATGCATAATTTAATGTATAAGAACAACAAGAAGAGGCCACGGAGAAAACAGGATTTTGAGTTCATAATCAAAAATGGTTACCAAGGACCTTAATTTTTGACAATACCTGAATAAAAATCTTCTAGATGTGTACCATTTAATATTAATATTGGTAATACACATTAAATATTCTTTTTCTGTAATTCTTTAGACCAAAAGTAGTTTGGATAGTTTTTATTTTGCAATATGTGCATATTCAAATGAAATATCTTTGTGATGAAACCCAGGTTTAAATAAGCAATTCATATGTTTCATATAGACCTTATATGTAATTAGTAGATAAATTTCACTCTTTTTAATGGATCTGCATTTTGATTTTGACATGTTACATGAGGTCATGTGTGGTATTTTCCATATCATGTCATTGCTCAAAATGTTTTGATTTTTGAAATAATCAGGAGTGTAGATTTTCAGATTAAGAATGCTCGACCTGTATATTCTTTTTCATTTTTTCTTTTTTTCTTTGTGATTTGTGTTTGTTCTTTTGGCCTCAATCAGATGAGGCCAGCACTTCACCAATGAGCTGTATCCCTGCCCCTCAACTCTATATTCTTGTAAATGCTTTTTCTGTTTATTTTGGAAGAAGAGACAGGAATTTGGGCTATTTCTTCTCTGTAGAATAACCATTCACTAATTTCACTGTCTTACCGATAATGTTCTCATCAGTTGCTTTTAGGGATCTGTCTGCACCAATCTCTGACCACCTTAACTTTAGCAAACTTTGGGCAAAATCTGCTGTCTTTGTTCTGCTTCAAAGATAGTGTTGTATACTGTCATATGTAAGTCCTATCATTTTATGCATAACCACATCAGGAGATTGATGATAATCTGCCATTTCACTACTGTGTCCTTAGCTAATGAAATACTTGCTGGAAACTGAATAAAAAATTATTGAATGTTGAATGGATGAATTAGGGAGAAAATTCCCTATACAACTTTTTTATTATTAAACAAATATAAATATTTCACTTGGTCCAATACTATTCATTGTGTAAATTTACAATTTTTAATAAATAAATAAGACCAATTAATGTAATTTTAAAACCTAATATATATATTTGATGAGATTTTTTACATGAAGATTTGTATAAGATAGTCAACAAGTATTTCTCAAGAGTCTATTATGAATAATGCATAACTCTCTGTTTCTGTACTTTTAATCATTAAATTGCAAATATTTCAATGTTAATAAACAACTTGTTGAAAATTTGATTCTTTTAACAATTAAGAGACTAAAATGAAAGTGACTAATTTAAACATGGTGAGTACATCTTGGATGACCAAAACAGGGGAAAATATTGCAATTATCAGGACAATTGCTATTTTACAAAAACTTTAAAGAATCTCTAAGTGTGTACAAATGTGAATGATGCATTAAATATAGTGCATAACTTATATATTATAGTACATTACAGCAGTGTATTTATCCTTAGTAGTAGAAGAGGTAAAACTATTTTAAAATTAAAATTCTAGACCAATTTTAAAAATTTCCTTTCATAATTTAGTGTTGGTTTTGGTCCTCAATAATAAAATTCTTAAGATGTTTTTCTAACAATGTAGGAGAATCAATGGATAAATAACATTAATATTATATTAAAGCTTTTTACTTGAACCATTTTTTAAATTTCTGTTTTCGGTTTTGTGTGAAAATTAAGAATATTAATGACTTTTTATAATCAAAATAAAATCAGTGCTTATTGAAGAACAAAAGAAAAGGATTATGAAAATAAACTAAATTAAGGAATCATCTCTTCTGGACAATAATGAAAGTAAACCAATAATAATTCTAATAAATATTCTTCCCTATATATGATGTTGATAAATGCATTCTAAATGATAAATATTATTGTTGTCATTTACTGTGAGATCTTTCTGTTGTTGATTATATTATTATTAAAAGATGAAAATTAGGTCCAACATTAGTTCTCTATGTAGACCTAGATATTTGAAATAAATTATCTGCTTTTATCAGATTTTTCCATTTATTACTTTATTGGTAAAGAAAACTAACATGAGACTATGACTTTTGGCTGTCTAATATAGTACTATTATCTATAGGCACAATATTGAACATCATGCCTCTAGAAATTATTTCCTCTTGCACACTTTAAATTTTGTACACATTGTGTAGTAACTCACAATTTTGACTCTACCCAAGTCCCTGACAACCATTCTTTGCTTCTGTGGGTTTGATTTACTTTTAGATAACTTCATATCAAGTAAAATCATGCAGCACTTTTTGTTCTGTGACTGGCTTATTCTCTTTTTCATTAAAAGTTAGTACATGTTGTTACATATTGCACAATTTTAACTTTTTATAGACTGTGTAGTATTCCATTTGTCATATATATATTCCATGTTTTTTTTTGCCCATGGATATTAGGTTTTTTACACATCTTGGCTACAGTTAATAGAGATTCAATGCATAGAGAGTGGTAGTAAACCTTCAAGATCTTGATTTTAGTTATTTTGGATAAATATCCAAGAACGATTTGGCTGAATGATATGGAAGTTCTAATTTTAATTTTTTTCAAAAACTTTATACTGTCTCCCATAATAACTGGGCCATTTCACTTTTCCAAAATCAATGTCCCAAAATTTCAGTTTCTCCATATCCTTGCCAACACTTGTTTACTTTTGTGATTTTGATAATAGCCTTTGAAGAAAACAAGGCTACAGCCATTTCTCTCCTGATTCTGCCCTGCCACACACACCATTTTATAATCTAGATTGTTAACTTCCCTGTTAGTCATTGGTCCAATTAGCCCATGGGCTTGCACTTCTTATGGGTAGTTCCCTGCTATTAGTGCTCTTTGGCCCTGTAGGGAAGACTCGCTGTTCCTCTGCTTATTAAAATCTTTTGTGTGGGTTTCTGGGACTGGAGTGGTTTTCTGAGTGCTTTCAGTCTTCCTCAAAGGAATGATATCACAATACCATATTGTGATTTTGATTTTCATTTTTCCTCATAATTGGTGATGTGAGCAGATTTTCATGTACCTTTTGGCTATTTGTATGTCTTTTGGGAAATGTCTATTCAAGGCCTTCTTTTTTCAATTGAGAAATGAGAATTTTTGCTTTTGTGTGTAGGAGCTCCATATGTATTTTGGAGACTAATCCTATTTCATTCTTTGAAGATATTTTCTTTCCTTCTATGGTTTGAAATTTAATTCTCTGGATTGTCATTCTTGCTTGGCAGAAGCTTTTTAGATTGATGGAGTTCCACCTGCTTAGTTTTGCTTTTGTTTTCTATACTTTTGGTGTTACAGCCAAGAAATCAATACCAAAACTAACTAATCTCTTCTCCATATTTTCTCCTAGGAATTTTGCAATTTTATATCTCATATTTAAACCTTTAATTTTGAGTTGATTTTTGATAATGGTTTAAGTAAGGATCAAATTTTAATCTATTGCATATACATATCTGTTTTTCCCAGCACAGTTAATTGAAAAAAATTCTCCTTTTTATATTATGCATTTCTTAACACCTTTATCAAAGAGCAATTGTCCATCTACATATGGGTTTGTTTCTGGACCTTATATTTTCTGCCTTAGTCAATAGTTCATCTTTATGTTACTGCTATCCATAGTGCTTTAATTACTGTAACTTTGTCACATATTCTGAAATTCAGCAGCATGCTTTTCTCAATTTTGTTTATTCAAGATTTTTTTTTTTTGGCTATTTTGTATTTTTGAAGTTCCTTACATATTTTGGTTGAGTTTTTCCCCATCTATACAGGAAATGCTAGTGAGATATAAATAGAGATTACATTAATTGTCTTGATATCTTTGTGTAGTGAAGATATCTTGACAATATCAAGTTTCCCAATCAGTGCACATGGAATGCAACACTATTCTCTTATGTGATCAATTTTTTTGCTTCCTCTAATGGTAACTTAGAATGACTAGTATCAAAAAGACAAAAATTAATATCAAGGAGAATACAGAGACAAGGAAACTCATTGCTTGGAATGTAAATTAATTAAGTCATTGTGGAAAAGAGTATGGAGGTTCTCAGAAACTAAAAATAGCACTTCTCCATATCATAGAAATCCTGTGGCATGTTTATTACAACACTATTCACAACAAAAAAGATAGTCAGTGAGATGCAGATGTCAATGGATAGGTAAAGAAATAAAAACCCATGATAGATACGCAATGAATATTATACAGGAATCAAAATAATAAAGTCCTACATTTGCACAAACGTGGGTGAAACTGGGGGGCATTATGATAAGTAAAATAAACCAGGCACAGAAAGAAAATATCACATATTCTCACTCATTGGTGAAAGCTAACAGAGGTTTTTAAAGAGACAGTGGTGTGCCAATCAAGGAGAATGAATCAGTGTCCCTACATATATTAGGTTTTCTGCTAAAATACATTGAATAGCAAGACAAGTCTAGATTTTGTTATCTATTTGGAGACAGATGATTTAAAAATATAATTATTAAAAGGTAATGTATTTCAGGATAATGGGAATAAAGATGTTGGGCTAAGTACATTTCATTATATATATATATAAGTAATCCAAATAATCTTACTATCCAAATTAGTTTAAGCTTTTTAAAATCTAAAATATTTCTGCTCTCCAAGTTATAAATTTTTTCCAAATTACAAAACTCTGTTTCTGAAAATATCTTTAAATGTTCTGATTTCTTTTCTCATCAAGGCTCTGCCCAAAGGAAAACATTTTTTAAAAGACCACATGATTGCTTTCAATTACTCAGTGACTTTTAATGACAAAAAGAAAATTAACGTGGCATTTTGATTGTATTCACTGTATTAAAAAAATCCTTAAATGCAACTAGTATTAGAGAATTAAGTGTACATTTGATCATCAATTCTTCAACAGTATAACTAAATTTAGATTATAGGAAATAGTGGCTAGACCATATGAAAATCTCGAGTTTCTTCAAAACACAATTCCTTTCTACGCCTGTGGATATTTTAAGTACCAATGAAATATTTCATGACTAAGGCATTGTGTTCTGTATTTTTCCAGCTACATAAATACCTAATAAATGATCATTCACAAGTGCTCTTTAAACCATACTGTGGTCAATAAAACGTTAAAGCATCTGAGATTGGATATCGGGTTCAATGCTAGGATATATGGAGCTTAGCTAAGCCTTCAGCCATGACAGAATGTATCCTCCTTAGCATTAGTCCTACTGACTTCTATCCAGAGAGATGACATTGAAATAGAAAATAATCTGCTGCTCATGATTTAAAAGAGAAGGCACAAGGATTGGCATCTCTGTATACATCACCTTAAGAGCCAAGGTAGTAATTTCATTCGTCTCTCAACATTCTAATGAGCACCTTCTTAAATTCCTTTAGTTGTTGTTTTATTATTTTAATCAACAAAGGTATTATAATTATAATTATTTTGTGAAATATTAAGTTATCCTTATTGGGAAAACAAATACGCTGGCAATTTCTTACCAGAGACATACCATTTTATCATATAAAATACAATGGCTCTCTTTGTCACCTGTCTTTTTGTCTTTGCAAGATGACACACACTTATCATATTTCTAAGGAACCATCATAAACTCTACTGTGCTTCTTAAATTTCTTTGGACTATAGTATAAATCTTTGAAAAAATAAATTATGAAAATTATTTAGAGAATGAGGACATAAAATTGCCATTCTATTCAATATATATAATGTGTTATACACTTCCTGCTCCTGTGAATACACTTAGACATTGAAATGCCTGTCTTTTCATGCATTTAATTTATACCACAGACCATTTATGGATTAAAGTCTGAGTGGTATTTTAGAGAGAGTGTGTGTAGATTTTTTAGATGCCTATATTTAACCAGTGATTTCTTTGTCCTTTTAACTTATTTTACTCTATAAACAAAGAAGCTTATGTTCACATTTCCATAATATCATTTGGTACAAAATATGTTACCAGCATATTTCTAAGAATATTTTTTGATAATAAAAAATATTTTTATAGATAGGGTTTTGTCTTTTGAGAATAATGCTGTGTTCTTGGTATATATCAGGTCTTCATTCTATTTATAAACATAGATTTTAAAGAAACAGCATTAACACTGATTCACCTCAAATATATTGCATAAAAATAAATAGCAGGCATACAGGTTTTGTGTGCAGATAATAATTAAATGCTGTTAAATCACCCTAGGTACGATTATACCCCCCCAAAACAGCATTAACAGAAAAATAAAGTTTGAAGATGTAATTATACAAAAGTCAACAAATTCCAAACTCAGGTTATCTAAAACAATGGTTTTCTACCTCCTGAAAATGGATAAGGTACACTTTATTTTTCTGAGCATGAATTCCAACATTAAATTCACATTTGTTCTTTATGAAGGCAGAAACATAAACTCTCAGCTGAAGGTTCAGACAATGGAACTCGTGTGGTTTGAATGTCTCCTCTCAAAGTCCACGTTGAAACTTAATGCTCACAGTGGTATTAGAGGGTGGGCCCTTTGGTGAAGTGATTAAGTCACGAGGGATCTGTGCTCATAAATGGATATACCTTCTTTATACAAAGCTTAGGGTCTTTCCCCCGACCCCTTTCCACCTCCCTCTATGGGAAGACACAGTGGTTGTCCCTTCTGGAGGATGCAGCAAAAATCATCATCTTGGGAACAGGGAACAGGGCTGGCATCAGACACCATCCTGCAGGCAACTTGATCTTGAACTTCTCATCCTTCAGAACCAGGAGGTAAAATTTTCTGTCTTTATAAACTCCCTCAGTCTTAAGTATTTTGTCAAAGCAGGCAGAAATGGATTAAGAAAGAAAATTCTGCCAATCTTTTTTAAAATTATTTAAACTCAACATCAATTGTATAAAATAAGAATTACCTTCTCAGAATACAGAAATGAGGATATTAGTTTAGTACTGTGTTGATTTGGGATATTGGACAAGGTTAATTTGGGACATTTATGACAAACTTCTAGTTTTTTATTAGTGCATTATGGTTATAGATAATGTTGCAACATAATATAAAAGCATGGAATATAATTTGGCTGTACTTCCAGTCGCCAGCAATACCCCTTTCTCTCTCCCGCCCATCTGCAATGCTTACCTGCAGTCTACTGTCCTGCATTATTACCCTATTAGTTTCTTGTATTTATGTAGTTTATTTTTTAAATTATATTCATATATATATATATGAAATTCATGTGGTATATTCATATATGTAGAGTAGTAAATTTCTTAAACTTAGTAAATTTAGTCACTTTCTTTCCACCCTTCCTCTCTTTTCTTTCCCCTCCTCCATCCCCTTTAATCCCCTTCCTCTGTTCTATTGATCTCCCTTTATTTCATGGGATTCCCCCTCACTTCTGCCTTTTCCTTTATTTTGCTCTAACTTCCACGTGTAAGAGAAGCATTCAACCCTTAACTTTCTGAGTTTGGCTTATTTCACTTAGCATGATGTTCCCTTCATTTTTCAGAAAATGCCATAGTTTTCATTCTTCATCTAGTTATATTAACAAGTAAGTTTATTTTTTTTATAAATGTAGAATTACTACAATAGATGTAGCGCTTAACTCTTCAATTTGAAAATAAACTCAGTTGACTCTGTGACTGTCCAGTCCAACACTGACACAGTTCATTTATCAAGACTCCGAAGTGTATAGTCTGAGTGGAAGGTAGCCACCAAGTAGGATCACTCATTTATATCTCATCTTCTGATTGCTCTTTCTCTCTAGTTCATCTTTTGGGGAAATGATAAATTTAGGACAGAAGCAAAGTGCTCAGGTTCTGCCAAAGAAAATGTAGTTCTCATGGTTATTCCAACCTGATACTTTGTTTCAAGTTTCCCTCAGGAAAGAAAATTTGTCTAGTTATTTCTTAGTAAGCCACAGTACAGTCTATTATTCAGTAAGTGTGTAGTATACCTATTAAATATAAGTCATGATTATAAGAAATCACTTGATATTTTTCTGATACGTGATATGACTGAAAATTAATATTTGTAAGCAGAAGATTATTCTACTTGGTCTATTTAATACTTTATATCACTTGTGAAAAACATGTAGTGAATCTTTCTGGAATATAGATCACCAATGCAGTTTATATTATTTTTTTTTTATTATTCTTTTACCTTCTGTTACCTTTTTTCAAATAATTGTTATTGATTCTTTCTGTATAAATGAAACATGTACCCTTTGAGGAATATCCTCCAAGTCCCCCTCTTCCCCAGCCTGTGGGATCAACCATTTGTTCTTGTTTCTATGTGTTTAATATATTTAGTAGATTATTTAGCAACTGTAATTATCACAGCAAAGACATAAACACATAAATTTTTAGAGTATGGAAGCCCCAAAATGAGGTAACTATTTATGTTTGATGTGGTTAAACCTATGCATCATATGGAATAATTTGCTAGAAGCTTTCATAACAAAGTACATAGACTGGAAGTTCCAACAAGAAGAATTTCCTTTTTTGTTATAAGTCTTCAGGTCTGAGGCCCAAACTAATGTTGTCAACAGGATGATTTCTTCTGCAAACATCCCTCCTTGCCTTGGAAATGGCTATGTCTTCATATAGTCTCCCTCTGTACCCCTTCTTGCCCAAGTCCGAATGCTCTCTTATTATAAAGACATGAGGGCCCATTACCATCACAGTCCACTCTAATGACCTCATTTTAACTAAATCACCTCTACTTCCAATACAGTTAACCTTCCAAGGTACGGGACATTAGGAATTCAACACATCAACTTTAGGTGAAAACTGTTCAGCCAACAACAACCAGCATGATGAACTCTGAGATTGTCAAGGATGGATGGTTGTAAAGGTCATTCTAATTTTATTACATTTTCAACTATAGTAAATGAGAATGGTATAATACTATAGCAATGTGTGGTCCTCACAGTAGAAGTCTTTATTACCCTATTAGTTTTAAATACACAATGCTTTACACAAGCATGAATAAATATTACATATTTGTTTTTCCAACATGTTGTAAGTCCAAAGTCTGAGCCCAACATGAATGAGCCCTGTGCTCAAGGTCTGACAAGGTTGAAATCTAGGTGGTGACTGGGTAGGGCTCTGTTCTCATCAAAGACCTGGTGGTGGTGAGCCCACTTACTGTTGCAGGATTAAGGTCTCTACTTTCCTATTAGTTATTGAACAAGGATCAAAATCAGTCCCTAAGGCACACCTTCAGGTAACTCCCCTTGACCTCTCACAGCATGGCAGCCTACTTCCTGAAAACTTTTGACTATTTCCTAAACCCTGAGTCTTTGATATTAGGAAAAAATTAAGGCAGCCAAAGTGATTAAACTTCAATTTATCAATACTAGGGGGTAAAGTAAGTTTCTTGTGACAGTAGTAACATTGGAAAAAGTCTCACTTTCTCTCTAATTTTACCAGGCTTACTGAAATACATTTGTATTCCGTGGTGTATAGATATTCCCTGATTCAGAATGATTCGACTTAAGATTTTGTTTTGACTTTATGATGCTGTGAAGCAATATGCATTAAGTAGTAACTATACTTTGAACTTTAAATTTTTATTTTTTCCTTCTAGTCACGTGTAATATGATATACTCTCAAAATGCTGGGCAACTTCAGTGAGCCAAAGCTGCCAGTCAACCAGGCATTCAGAATGTAAGCAGCTGATACTCTACAGTGCACTGTGTTGCTAGGCTGTGGAGTTTGGTGAGTTGGGTGTATTCAACACATTTCCAACTTATGATTATTTTCTGTATACAACAGGTTTATAGAGATACAGAGCCGACTTAAAGTTGAGATGCATATGTATATTTATTGAGTTAACTTCTATATTCTCATATTAGGTGTTACATTCATAGGCTTGGATATTGCATTATTCATCAAGTATCATTTGTTCCGGATGTTGACCCAACCTTGCATCCCTGGGATAAAACCCACTTGATCGTGGTGCACTATCTTTTTAATATATTTGTATGTGATTTGCTAAAATTTTGTTGAGAATTTTTGTGTTAATGTTCATTAAGGATTGGTCTGAAATTTTCTTTCCTTGATGAGTCTCTGTCTGGTTTAGGTATCAGGGTGATAGTGGCTTCACAGAATGAGTTTGGGAGGGTTCCCTCCTCTTCTATTTCATGAAATACTCTGAGGAGTATTGGAATGAGCTCTTCTTTAAAGGTTTTGTAGGACTCAACTGAGAATCCATCTGGTCCTGGACTTTTCTTTGTTGGTAGGCTTTGGTGACGTCTTCTATTTCATTGCTTGAAATTGATTTATATAAGTTGTGTATATCCTCCTCATTCAGTTTAGGTAATTCATATGTCTCTAGAAACTTGTAGATGTCTTCGAGGTTTTCTTTTTTGTTGGAGTATAGATTTTCAAAATAGCTTATAATTACATTTTGTATTTCACTCATGTCTGTTGTGATATTCCTTGTTCATTCCAAATTTTAGTAATATGAATTTTCTCCCTCTTTCTCTTTGTTAGTGTGGCTAAGGGTTAATCAATTTTGTTTATTTTTGCAAAGAACCAACTATTTATTTGTTAATTTTCCGATTGTTTCTTTTGTTTCAATTTTGTTGATTTTGGCTCTGATTTTAACTATTTCCTGTCTTCTACTACTTTTGGTGCTGGTCTGCTCTTCTTTTTCTAGTCTTTGAGCTGTAGTGTTAAGTCATTTATTTGTTGATTTCTACTTCTTTTGTTGAATGCACCCCATGAAATAAATCTTCCTCTAAGTACTGCTTTCATAGTGTCCCAGAGATTTTGATATGATGCGTCTTTGTTTTCATTTACTTCTAAGAATTTTTTATTTCCCTCCTGATGTCTTCTGTTATCCATTCATCATATAATAGTGTATTATTTAATCTACACTATTATTTAAATAGTGTATTATTTAATTATTTAAGTTTTTGTTTTTTATACTGTCATTTATTTCTAATTTCAAACCATTATGATCTGATAGAATACAAGGTAGTATCTCTATCTTCTTGTATTTGCTAACAGAGTTTTGTGGCATAATATATGGTTCTATTTTAGAGAAGGATCCATGTGCTGCTGAGAAGAAAAGTGCATTCATTCTTTGTTGGATGGTATATTCTATATAAGTTGGTTAAGTCTGAATTTTTGATTGTGCTATTGAGATCTATAGTTTCTTTATTCAAATTTTGTTGGACCATCTATCCAGCGGGGAGAGAGGTGTGGTTAAATCGCCAAGTATTATTGTGTTGTGGTCTATTTGATTTCTGGAATTGACAAGGATTTGTTTGACGTACATGGATGAGCCAATGTTCGGGGCATAGATATTTATGATTGTTATGTCTTGCTGATTTATGCTTCCCTTAAGCAGTATGTAATGTCCTTCTTTATCCCTTCTGACTAGTTTTGGCTTGAAGTCCACATTATTTGAAATGAGGATAGATACTCCAGCTTTTTTGCTGTGTCCCTGTGCATGGTCTGTTTTTCCCATCCTTTCACCATTAGTCTGTGGATATCTCTTTCTATGAGATGAGTCTCTTGCAGGCAAAATGTTGTTGGATTTTTTTTTTTAATCCAATCTGCCAGTCTATGTATTTTGATTGATGAGTTCAGGGCCATTAACATTCAGGGTTATTATTGTGATATGACTTGTATTCTCAGTCATTTGACTCATTTTTGTTTTTTGACATGATTTGTTTTCTCCTTTTTTGGCTATTCCTTTAGGCTAGTTCCACCCGTTGCTGATTTGCATCATTGTTTTTCATCTCTTCCTCATGGAATATTTGCTCAGAATGTTGTGTAATGCCGGCTTTCTTTTTGTAAATTCCTTTAGCTTGTGTTTATCACGGAAGGATCTTATTTCGTCGTCAAATCTGAAAGTAAGTTTTGCTGGTATAAGATTCTTGGTTGGCTTCCATTTTCTTTCAGAGTTTGGTAAATGTTGTTCCAGGCCCTTCTAGTTTTTAGGCTCTTGATTGAAAAATCTGCTGATGTTCTTATTGGTTTCCCACTGAATGCAATTTGATTCTTTCTCTCGCGGCCTTTAAAATTCTGTCTTTATTTTGTATGTTAGGTATTTTCATTATAATGTGCCTTGGTGTGGGTGTGTTGTAAATTTGTATATTTGGAGTCCTATAAGCCTCTTGTACTTGGTTTTCCATTTCATTCTTCAGATTTGGGAAATTTTCTGATATTATTTCATTGAATAGATTGTTCATTCCTTTGGTTTGTTTCTCTAAACCTTCCTCAATCCCAATAATTCTTAAATTTGGCCTTTTCATGACATCCCATAATTCTTGTAGATTCTGTTCATGATTTCTTACCATCTTCTCTGTTTGGTCAACTTTGTTTTCAAGATTAAATATTTTGTCTTCAATATCTGAGGTTCTGTCTTCCAGGTGTTCTATCTTGTCGGTTAAGATTTCTATGGAGTTTTTAACTTGGTTTGTTGTTTCGTTCATTTCAAGGATTTCTGTTTTTTTTTTTTTTTTTTTTTTTCAGTATATCTAACTCTTTATTGAAATGATCTCTTGCTTCCCGTATTTGCTCTTTTAACTGTTTGATTGGTGCGATCATTTAATGCCTTCATTTGCTCTTTCATCTCCTCCTTCAATGCCTGCATTTGCTCTTTTATCTCCTTGTTTTCTTTCCTGATTGTTTTAATTATGTACATACTGAACTCCCTTTCTGACATTTCTTCTGCTGTGCTGTCATTGGATTTTATTGATATAGTATCTAGGTTTGTTTGGGACATTTTCTTCCCTTGTTTTCTCATATTGTTCAGATATCAGTGGGACTCTGTGATATTGCAGATTTCCTTCATTGGCTTATAGTGTCCCTGTAGATTTCCAGTGTATCACCTCCCAGCCTTCAGTAGCCTGAAGTCTTGGAGTAACTTGATAATGCAGTGCTTCCAAAGAATGCTGCCCCTAGCCCACTACTCGTTCCAGGGCTTGATGCTGGCTCTGTGTGGAAAGGCTCTCACTGGGGGGCCTGCTCTGAGAAGCTGGCCGTGTGGGAGGAGCCCACCACTGGAGTGGGCAGGGCTGCCTGGGGAAGACTCTAACTGCCCTGCCCTACTCTGATAAGCCACCCCTATCCAGGCCTGCCACCCAGGCCAAGCTTTCTAATTTTAAATGAGTCAGAAAAGAAAGTCTAAGGAGTAGGTAGGAACAAATAAAAATATTCAAATTAGTTTCCTTTTTTAGATTTATTTTAGTTGTCAATGGATCTTTTATTTTATTTATTTATATGTGATGCTGAGTATTGAGCCCAGGGCCTCACACATGCCAGGCAAGCACTCTACCACTGAACCACAACTCCAGCCCCCAAATTAGTTTCTTGATGAACACAAGCTTTTATTTATAAGCTAATATATTAGGGGAAACAATTGTAATTTCCTTACACAAATAGTTATAAGAAAATAAAAATTTATAATGTTAATGAAATTTGGCATTTTATCATGGTATCCAAGTACATGAGATGGTTTCTATTTTCCCAAATAAATTTTATTATTTCCCTCATAAATTTCTTAACAATCCAATAAAATAATTTAGAATCACCCTTCTGTTTTATATGCACAGGTTGATTAGGCTAATTGGACTTTAATCCCATAAGGGAGGTATTTATAATGTATGATTATTTAAATTTTTGGACTTATTTTGCCTTTTTAAAATTAATTACTTAATCAATTAATTTACTTATTTACTTATTGTTATGGGAACTCAACCCAGGGACATTCAACCACTGAGCCACATCTGGATCTATCTTCATTTATTTTGAGGTAGGTTCTCACTAAGTTACACAGGGCCTTGCTAAATTGCTGAGGTTAGTTTTGAATTTGTGATGACAGTGGTGAGCCACTTAAAATTTTATTGTAAGACAAACTTGCACAAAGTTGCTCAAGTGGGCCCCAAACTTGTGATCCTCTTACCTCACATTTCAGAATAGTTCGGATGACATGCATGCACCATTACATCCAGCTCTTTTTTATTAATTTGAAGTATTTTTAGAATGGTAAGAATTTAGACTTGCCTCCACTAAAAGATTAATTTAGTGCCTCCCTGTGTACTCTCCCTCTCTCTCTCTCTTTCTGATCAGAATATATATGTTGCATATTATATAAAGAGTTTGTATTCACTATTAAGCTATTTTGATTTTAAACCTGATTCCAAGTTTTCTGTTCTGCAGACGATATGGAGAGTAGAGAGAGATTAAGGTTCACTTGGACAATGGAAAGCAATAAAACTAAGTTTGGCAAAGAAATTACCTTTTATTTAGAACTTCAAAGTACAGCCTCAGTAAATTAAGCATACCAGGCTGAATTTAGAGTGATAGGCATAGTCATTATGCCCAGCCTTTTTATGCCCATAATATTTATATAGTCTTCTTTAAACTCTTGCCTCATATTGTCTTCAGTTATGGTGTGATTTCCCAAGGGCAGTGAAGTACTTAATTTTTAAATGTTTTGTAGTTGTAGATGGACAACATGTCTTTATTTTATTCTTATATTTCCAGTATCTAGAACTAAAGTTGACTCATGCAATGTTTTTAAAATGTTGGGGAAAATATACAAAATTCTCCAGGTAATAGAATCACCTGTCCATTGGTCTACTCAGGTGGAATAACGTGACAAAGCAATGATTGGCCACCAATATTTTCTGGATGTGGTGTGTATGTGAACAAGTGGATGACATATTATATGTAATACATATTAACATGCTTCTAATTAATTTAGATCTTAATGCCTGATAAAAAATAATGAAAGACTCAAATATATATTGCTTTGAGATATTTCCCTCTGGACTCATTTACAACCTAGCAGAAGGATATAAATCTAGTTATCAGTATATTTGCATATTTGCAAAAGGAAGATCTGTGAGGTGATAGATTACTTTGAAATTCGCTCTACTGACATTTTATAAGTTCATGTCAGTGTGTGGTAAATGCCTTTGGGAGAAAAAAAAAGTCCTCCTAGACAATTTGCAGCTGAATACGTTTAAATATAACATAATAGAAAATCTCCTATGACGTTGTCTTTGCTGTCTCTGCACGTCATCAAAGGTCTATATGGATTTGAATGAATTGCATGGTAGTAATTGTAATGAAAGGCAAGAATATTTGAAGATTCATGAAAAAATCATTTTAAAGTGTACTTTCCCTTAGATTATAGGGATAACATTTGTTATCTATGTTTAATATTCTAAAAATGTCCCATTCAAAAAAAAACGTCATTTCTGCTTCAAGTATTCAAGTAAGAAGAGCTTCTGACCTGAGGGACAAATCTGGCAGCCAGTGGTTGACTATGCTCCCGAGAGACAGTCAGAACAATGCATAATTTAATGTATAAGAACAACAAGAAGAGGCCACGGAGAAAACAGGATTTTGAGTTCATAATCAAAAATGGTTACCAAGGACCTTAATTTTTGACAATACCTGAATAAAAATCTTCTAGATGTGTACCATTTAATATTAATATTGGTAATACACATTAAATATTCTTTTTCTGTAATTCTTTAGACCAAAAGTAGTTTGGATAGTTTTTATTTTGCAATATGTGCATATTCAAAATGAAATATCTTTGTGATGAAACCCAGGTTTAAATAAGCAATTCATATGTTTCATATAGACCTTATATGTAATTAGTAGATAAATTTCACTCTTTTTAATGGATCTGCATTTTGATTTTGACATGTTACATGAGGTCATGTGTGGTATTTTCCATATCATGTCATGCTCAAAATGTTTTGATTTTTGAAATAATCAGGAGTGTAGATTTTCAGATTAAGAATGCTCGACCTGTATATTCTTTTCATTTTTTCTTTTTTTCTTTGTGATTTGTGTTTGTTCTTTTGGCCTCAATCAGATGAGGCCAGCACTTCACCAATGAGCTGTATCCCTGCCCCTCAACTCTATATTCTTGTAAATGCTTTTTCTGTTTATTTTGGAAGAAGAGACAGGAATTTGGGCTATTTCTTCTCTGTAGAATAACCATTCACTAATTTCACTGTCTTACCGATAATGTTCTCATCAGTTGCTTTTAGGGATCTGTCTGCACCAATCTCTGACCACCTTAACTTTAGCAAACTTTGGGCAAAATCTGCTGTCTTTGTTCTGCTTCAAAGATAGTGTTGTATACTGTCATATGTAAGTCCTATCATTTTATGCATAACCACATCAGGAGATTGATGATAATCTGCCATTTCACTACTGTGTCCTTAGCTAATGAAATACTTGCTGGAAACTGAATAAAAAATTATTGAATGTTGAATGGATGAATTAGGGAGAAAATTCCCTATACAACTTTTTTATTATTAAACAAATATAAATATTTCACTTGGTCCAATACTATTCATTGTGTAAATTTACAATTTTTAATAAATAAATAAGACCAATTAATGTAATTTTAAAACCTAATATATATATTTGATGAGATTTTTTACATGAAGATTTGTATAAGATAGTCAACAAGTATTTCTCAAGAGTCTATTATGAATAATGCATAACTCTCTGTTTCTGTACTTTTAATCATTAAATTGCAATATTTCAATGTTAATAAACAACTTGTTGAAAATTTGATTCTTTTAACAATTAAGAGACTAAAATGAAAGTGACTAATTTAAACATGGTGAGTACATCTTGGATGACCAAAACAGGGGAAAATATTGCAATTATCAGGACAATTGCTATTTTACAAAAACTTTAAAGAATCTCTAAGTGTGTACAAATGTGAATGATGCATTAAATATAGTGCATAACTTATATATTATAGTACATTACAGCAGTGTATTTATCCTTAGTAGTAGAAGAGGTAAAACTATTTTAAAATTAAAATTCTAGACCAATTTTTAAAATTTCCTTTCATAATTTAGTGTTGGTTTTGGTCCTCAATAATAAAATTCTTAAAGATGTTTTTCTAACAATGTAGGAGAATCAATGGATAAATAACATTATATTATATTAAAGCTTTTACTTGAACCATTTTTTAAATTTCTGTTTTCGGTTTGTGTGAAAATTAAGAATATTAATGACTTTTTATAATCAAAATAAAATCAGTGCTTATTGAAGAACAAAAGAAAAGGATTATGAAAATAAACTAAATTAAGGAATCATCTCTTCTGGACAATAATGAAAGTCAAACCAATAATAATTCTAATAAATATTCTTCCCTATATATGATGTTGATAATGCATTCTAAATGATAAATATTATTGTTGTCATTTACTGTGAGATCTTTCTGTTGTTGATTATATTATTATTAAAAGATGAAATTAGGTCCAACATTAGTTCTCTATGTAGACCTAGATATTTGAAATAAATTATCTGCTTTTATCAGATTTTTTCCATTTATTACTTTATTGGTAAAGAAAACTAACATGAGACTATGACTTTTGGCTGTCTAATATAGTACTATTATCTATAGGCACAATATTGAACATCATGCCTCTAGAAATTATTTCCTCTTGCACACTTTAAATTTTGTACACATTGTGTAGTAACTCACAATTTTGACTCTACCCAAGTCCCTGACAACCATTCTTTGCTTCTGTGGGTTTGATTTACTTTAGATAACTTCATATCAAGTAAAATCATGCAGCACTTTTTGTTCTGTGACTGGCTTATTCTCTTTTTCATTAAAAGTTAGTACATGTTGTTACATATTGCACAATTTTAACTTTTATAGACTGTGTAGTATTCCATTTGTCATATATATATTCCATGTTTTTTTGCCCATGGATATTAGGTTTTTTACACATCTTGGCTACAGTTAATAGAGATTCAATGCATAGAGAGTGGTAGTAAACCTTCAAGATCTTGATTTAGTTATTTTGGATAAATATCCAAGAACGATTTGGCTGAATGATATGGAAGTTCTAATTTTAATTTTTTTTCAAAAACTTTATACTGTCTCCATAATAACTGGGCCATTTCACTTTTCCAAATCAATGTCCCAAATTTCAGTTTCTCCATATCCTTGCCAACACTTGTTTACTTTTGTGATTTTGATAATAGCCTTTGAAGAAAACAAGGCTACAGCCATTTCTCTCCTGATTCTGCCCTGCCACACACACCATTTTATAATCTAGATTGTTAACTTCCCTGTTAGTCATTGGTCCAATTAGCCCATGGGCTTGCACTTCTTATGGGTAGTTCCCTGCTATTAGTGCTCTTTGGCCCTGTAGGGAAGACTCGCTGTTCCTCTGCTTATTAAAATCTTTTGTGTGGGTTTCTGGGACTGGAGTGGTTTTCTGAGTGCTTTCAGTCTTCCTCAAAGGAATGATATCACAATACCATATTGTGATTTTGATTTTCATTTTCCTCATAATTGGTGATGTTGAGCAGATTTTCATGTACCTTTTGGCTATTTGTATGTCTTTTGGGAAATGTCTATTCAAGGCCTTCTTTTTTCAATTGAGAAATGAGAATTTTTGCTTTTGTGTTGTAGGAGCTCCATATGTATTTTGGAGACTAATCCTATTTCATTCTTTGAAGATATTTTCTTTCCTTCTATGGTTTGAAATTTAATTCTCTGGATTGTCATTCTTGCTTGGCAGAAGCTTTTTAGATTGATGGAGTTCCACCTGCTTAGTTTTGCTTTGTTTTCTATACTTTTGGTGTTACAGCCAAGAAATCAATACCAAAACTAACTAATCTCTTCTCAATATTTTCTCCTAGGAATTTTGCAATTTTATATCTCATATTTAAACCTTTAATTTTGAGTTGATTTTTGATAATGGTTTTAAGTAAGGATCAAATTTTAATCTATTGCATATACATATCTGTTTTCCCAGCACAGTTAATTGAAAAAAATTCTCCTTTTTATATTATGCATTCTTAACACCTTTATCAAAGAGCAATTGTCCATCTACATATGGGTTTGTTTCTGGACCTTATATTTTCTGCCTTTAGTCAATAGTTCATCTTTATGTTACTGCTATCCATAGTGCTTTAATTACTGTAACTTTGTCACATATTCTGAAATTCAGCAGCATGCTTTTCTCAATTTTGTTTATTCAAGATTTTTTTTTTTGGCTATTTTGTATTTTTGAAGTTCCTTACATATTTTGGTTGAGTTTTTCCCCATCTATACAGGAAATGCTAGTGAGATATAAATAGAGATTACATTAATTGTCTTGATATCTTTGTGTAGTGAAGATATCTTGACAATATCAAGTTTCCCAATCAGTGCACATGGAATGCAACACTTATTCTCTTATGTGATCAATTTTTTTTGCTTCCTCTAATGGTAACTTAGAATGACTAGTATCAAAAAGACAAAAATTAATATCAAGGAGAATACAGAGACAAGGAAACTCATTGCTTGGAATGTAAATTAATTAAGTCATTGTGGAAAAGAGTATGGAGGTTCTCAGAAACTAAAAATAGCACTTCTCCATATCATAGAAATCCTGTGGCATGTTTATTACAACACTATTCACAACAAAAAAAGATAGTCAGTGAGATGCAGATGTCAATGGATAGGTAAAGAAATAAAAACCCATGATAGATACGCAATGAATATTATACAGGAATCAAAATAATAAAGTCCTATCATTTGCACAAACGTGGGTGAAACTGGGGGGGCATTATGATAAGTAAAATAAACCAGGCACAGAAAGAAAATATCACATATTCTCACTCATTGGTGAAAGCTAACAGAGGTTTTTAAGAGACAGTGGTGTGCCAATCAAGGAGAATGAATCAGTGTCCCTACATATATTAGGTTTTCTGCTAAAATACATTGAATAGCAAGACAAGTCTAGATTTTGTTATCTATTTGGAGACAGATGATTTAAAAATATAATTATTAAAAGGTAATGTATTTCAGGATAATGGGAATAAGATGTTGGGCTAAGTTACATTTCATTATATATATATATAAGTAATCCAATAATCTTACTATCCAAATTAGTTTAAGCTTTTTAAAATCTAAAATATTTCTGCTCTCCAAGTTATAAATTTTTTCCAAATTACAAAACTCTGTTTCTGAAAATATCTTTAAATGTTCTGATTTCTTTTCTCATCAAGGCTCTGCCCAAAGGAAAACATTTTTAAAAGACCACATGATTGCTTTCAATTACTCAGTGACTTTTAATGACAAAAGAAAATTAACGTGGCATTTTGATTGTATTCACTGTATTAAAAAAATCCTTAAATGCAACTAGTATTAGAGAATTAAGTGTACATTTGATCATCAATTCTTCAACAGTATAACTAAATTTAGATTATAGGAAATAGTGGCTAGACCATATGAAAATCTCGAGTTTCTTCAAAACACAATTTCCTTTCTACGCCTGTGGATATTTTAAGTACCAATGAAAATATTTCATGACTAAGGCATTGTGTTCTGTATTTTTCCAGCTACATAAATACCTAATAAATGATCATTTCACAAGTGCTCTTTAAACCATACTGTGGTCAATAAAACGTAAAGCATCTGAGATTGGATATCGGGTTCAATGCTAGGATATATGGAGCTTAGCTAAGCCTTCAGCCATGACAGAATGTATCCTCCTTAGCATTAGTCCTACTGACTTCTATCCAGAGAGATGACATTTGAAATAGAAAATAATCTGCTGCTCATGATTTAAAAAGAGAAGGCACAAGGATTGGCATCTCTGTATACATCACCTTAAGAGCCCAAGGTTAGTAATTTCATTCGTCTCTCAACATTCTAATGAGCACCTTCTTAAATTCCTTTAGTTGTTGTTTTATTATTTTAATCAACAAAGGTATTATAAATTATAATTATTTTGTGAAATATTAAGTTATCCTTATTGGGAAAACAAATACGCTGGCAATTTCTTTACCAGAGACATACCATTTTATCATATAAAATACAATGGCTCTCTTTGTCACCTGTCTTTTTGTCTTTGCAAGATGACACACACTTATCATATTTCTAAAGGACACCATCATAAACTCTTACTGTGCTTCTTAAATTTCTTTGGACATATAGTATAAATCTTTGAAAAATAAATTATGAAAATTATTTAGAGAATGAGGACATAAAATTGCCATTCTATTCAATATATATAATGTGTTATACACTTCCTGCTCCTGTGAATACACTTAGACATTGAAATGCCTGTCTTTTCATGCATTTAATTTATACCACAGACCATTTATGGATTAAAGTATGAGTGGTATTTTAGAGAGAGTGTGTGTGTAGATTTTTTAGATGCCTATATTTAACCAGTGATTTCTTTGTCCTTTTAACTTATTTTACTCTATAAACAAAGAAGCTTATGTTCACATTTCCATAATATCATTTTGGTACAAAATATGTTACAGCATATTTCTAAGAATATTTTTTGATAATAAAAAATATTTTTATAGATAGGGTTTTGTCTTTTGAGAATAATGCTGTGTTCTTGGTATATTATCAGGTCTTCATTCTATTTATAAACATAGATTTTAAAGAAACAGCATTAACACTGATTCACCTCAAATATATTGCATAAAAATAAATAGCAGGCATACAGGTTTTGTGTGCAGATAATAATTAAATGCTGTTAAATCACCCTAGGTACGATTATACCCCCCAAAACAGCATTAACAGAAAAATAAAGTTTGAAGATGTTAATTATACAAAAGTCAACAAATTCCAAACTCAGGTTATCTAAAACAATGGTTTTCTACCTCCTGAAAATGGATAAGGTACACTTTATTTTTCTGAGCATGAATTCCAACATTAAATTCACATTTGTTCTTTATGAAGGCAGAACATAAAATCTCAGCTGAAGGTTCAGACAATGGAACTCGTGTGGTTTGAATGTCTCCTCTCAAAAGTCCACGTTGAAACTTAATGCTCACAGTGGTATTAGAGGGTGGGCCCTTTGGTGAAGTGATTAAGTCACGAGGGATCTGTGCTCATAAATGGATACCTTCTTTATACAAAGCTTAGGGTCTTTCCCCCGACCCTTTCCCACCTCCCTCTATGGGAAGACACAGTGGTTGTCCCTTCTGGAGGATGCAGCAAAAATCATCATCTTGGGAACAGGGAACAGGGCTGGCATCAGACACCATCCTGCAGGCAACTTGATCTTGAACTTCTCATCCTTCAGAACCAGGAGGTAAAATTTTCTGTTCTTTATAAACTCCCTCAGTCTTAAGTATTTTGTCAAAGCAGCAGAAATGGATTAAGAAAGAAAATTCTGCCAATCTTTTTTAAAATTATTTAAACTCAACATCAATTGTATAAAATAAGAATTACCTTCTCAGAATACAGAAATGAGGATATTAGTTTAGTACTGTGTTGATTTGGGATATTTGGACAAGGTTAATTTGGGGACATTTATGACAAACTTCTAGTTTTTTATTAGTGCATTATGGTTATAGATAATGTTGCAACATAATTATAAAAGCATGGAATATAATTTGCTGTACTTCAGTCGCCAGCAATACCCCTTTCTCTCTCCCGCCCACTTGCAATGCTTACCTGCATCTACTGTCCTGCATTATTACCCTATTAGTTTCTTGTATTTATGTAGTTATTTTTTAAATTATATTCATATATATATATATGAAATTCATTGTGGTATATTCATATATGTAGATAGTAAATTTCTTAAACTTAGTAAATTTAGTCAATTTCTTTCCACCCTTCCTCTCTTTTCTTTCCCCTCCTCCATCCCCTTTAATCCCCTTCCTCTGTTCTATTGATCTCCCTTTTATTTTCATGGGATTCCCCCTCACTTCTGCCTTTTCCTTTATTTTGCTCTAACTTCCACGTGTAAGAGAAAGCATTCAACCCTTAACTTTCTGAGTTTGGCTTATTTCACTTAGCATGATGTTCCCTTCATTTTTCAGAAAATGCCATAGTTTCATTCTTCATCTAGTTATATTAACAAGTAAGTTTATTTTTTTTTATAAATGTAGAATTACTACAATAGATGTAGCGCTTAACTCTCAATTTGAAAATAAACTCAGTTGACTCTGTGACTGTCCAGTCCAACACTGACACAGTTCATTTATCAAGACTCCGAAGTGTATAGGTCTGAGTGGAAGGTTAGCCACCAAGTAGGATCATCATTTATATTCATCTTCTGATTGCTTCTTTCTCTCTAGTTCATCTTTTGGGGAAATGATAAATTTAGGACAGAAGCAAAGTGCTCAGGTTCTGCCCAAAGAAAATTGTAGTTCTCATGGTTATTCCAACCTGATACTTTGTTTCAAGTTTCCCTCAGGAAAGAAAATTTGTCTAGTTATTTTAGTAAGCCACAGTACAGTCTATTATTCAGTAAGTGTGTAGTATACCTATTAAATATAAGTCATGATTATAAGAAATCACTTGATATTTTCTGATACGTGAATATGACTGAAAATTAATATTTGTAAGCAGAAATTTTCTACTTGGTCTATTTAATACTTTATATCACTTGTGAAAACATGTAGTGAAATCTTTCTGGAATATAGATCAACAATGCAGTTTATATTATTTTTATTTTTATTGATTCTTTTTACCTTATGTTACCTTTTTTCAAATAATTGTTATTGATTCTTTCTGTATAAATGAAACATGTACCCTTTGAGGAATATCTCCCAAGTCCCCTCTTCCCCAGCCTGTGGGATCAACCATTTTGTTCTTTGTTTCTATGTGTTTTATATATTTAGTAGATTATTTTAGCAACTGTAATTATCACAGCAAAGACATAACACCATAAATTTTAAGAGTATGGAAGCCCAAAAATGAGGTAATATTTATGTTTGATGTGGTTAAACCTATGCATCATATGGAATAATTTTGCTAGAGCTTTCATAACAAAGTTACATAGACTGGGAAGTTCCAACAAGAGAATTTCCTTTTTTGTTATAAGTCTTCAGGTCTGAGGCCCAAACTAATGTTGTCAACAGGATTGATTTCTTCTGCAAACATCCCTCCTTGCCTTGGAAATGGCTATGTCTTCATATAGTCTCCCTCTGTACCCCTTCTTGCCCAAGTCCGAATGCTCTCTTATTATAAAGACATGAGGCCCATTACATCACAGTCCACTCTAATGACCTCATTTTAACTAAATCACCTCTACTTCCAATACAGTTACCTTCCAAGGTACGGGACATTAGGAATTCAACACATCAACTTTAGGTGAAAACTGTTCAGCCAACAACAACCAGCATGATGAACTCTGAGATTGTCAAGGATGGATGGTTGTAAAGGTCATTCTAATTTTATTACATTTTCAACTATAGTAAATGAGAATGGTATAATACTATAGCAATGTGTGGTCCTCACAGTAGAAGTCTTTATTACCCTATTAGTTTTAAATACACAATGCTTTACACAAGCATGAATAAATATTACATATTTGTTTTTCCAACATGTTGTAAGTCCAAAGTCTGAGCCCAACATGAATGAGCCCTTTGCTCAAGGTCTGACAAGGTTGAAATCTAGGTGGTGACTGGGTAGGGCTCTGTTCTCATCAAAGACCTGGTGGGTGGAGCCCACTTACTGTTGCAGGATTAAGGTCTCTACTTTCCTATTAGTTATTGAACAAGGATCAAAATCAGTCCCTAAGGCACACCTTCAGGTAACTCCCCTTGACCTCTCACAGCATGGCAGCCTACTTCACTGAAAACTTTTGACTATTTCCTAAACCCTGAGTCTTTGATATTAGGAAAAAATTAAGGCAGCCAAAAGTGATTAAACTTCAATTTATAATACTAGGGGGTAAAGTAAGTTTCTTGTGACAGTAGTAACATTGGAAAAAGTCTCACTTTCTCTCTAATTTTACCAGGCTTACTGAAATACATTTGTATTCCGTGGTGTATAGATATTCCCTGATTCAGAATGATTCGACTTAAGATTTTGTTTTGACTTTATGATGCTGTGAAAGCAATATGCATTAAGTAGTAACTATACTTTGAACTTTAAATTTTTATTTTTTCCTTCTAGTCACGTGTAATATGATATACTCTCAAAATGCTGGGCAACTTCAGTGAGCCAAAGCTGCCAGTCAACCAGGCATTCAGAATGCAAGCAGCTGATACTCTACAGTGCACTGTGTTGCTAGGCTGTGGAGTTTGGTGAGTTGGGTGTATTCAACACATTTCCAACTTATGATTATTTTCTGTATACAACAGGTTTATAGAGATACAGAGCTGACTTAAAGTTGAGATGCATATGTATATTTATTGAGAATTAACTTCTATATTCTCATATTAGGTGTTACATTCATAGGCTTGGATATTGCATTATTCATCAAGTATCATTTGCATGCTTAGAGGAATAAAGTTTATATAAATTGGTACCCTTATAATTTGATATTAATGAGTTACAGGAAATTTAAAAAGTTTGAGAAACAAAACAAAATG
The DNA here is from genome assembly GCF_902686455.1 of Sciurus vulgaris. NCBI lineage: Eukaryota > Metazoa > Chordata > Mammalia > Rodentia > Sciuridae > Sciurus > Sciurus vulgaris. Next base: position 11,792,868 of record NC_136469.1, read on the forward strand.
AAAGTACCTGAACCTGGGAAACAGATACAGAAACTTAGAACATAGACAAATCCTTTTGCCTGTGGGAAGATCTCAAGTTTAATATAGTGATTAGAACCTGGGAGATGCTTAGAAAATATATGCTAAATAATTAGGAATCTGTCATTCTTAACATAAGTATACTGAATTCAGGAAAGAAGGATACAGAAGCAGACAGAGACCTAAAAGCTAGAAATTGATGCTGTGTGAGTGGAAGATAGAAAACCAAATTCTCAGCAGTGTATCAGATGCAAAGATGACTGTACCTAAGACAGAGCAAATAAATTAAGGCTTCAGAGATGACAGTACACATTGGGCAACCGTTTTATATTGTTCTCCCTTGGAAAGTATGCTTGCAGAATATGTCTCTTTGTACTGAAAATCTAAGCATCTTAAATATGACTGTACTTAGAGGTAAGTGTCAGGCATTCAAAAACAATGAAATTTCTCTAGCACTGTCTGCCTACCACACTGTAACTAAATTCTACAATAGTTCCAAAGCATTTCCTTGCATACTTCTTGAAATACCTATTATTCAGGTCTAGTCTTTAAATATTGCTGCATTTCTCATTGTTCACTGATGGAAAAATTTGCAAGTGCACTCAATTTGCTTCCTACATATGCAGTCTACTGGATTGCACAAACATCAAGCTTTTGATTTCAATTTTGAGCAAATAGACACGATCATGGGATCCCCCACTCAGAAATCAATTTCATAACTCTTTGACGAGTATTTTAATCGACTTAGAAATACTTACCATCAAAACATACCCCACCCATGTGTCTAGAAAATTCCTTCTCTAAGTCCACAGCCAGTCTGTCCATGTCACTGTGAATTCTAAACAGGCTCCACTTCTTTCATATGGCATACATTTTCCCAGCACTCTGGTCAGGGGCCTACCCATACCTCCCTGTTCTAATACACATGCTCCATACAGGTCTATATTCTACAAGCATGGCTCTTTCAGTGGTTTTGGCCAATCATATAAACTGAATCAAAAAATACAACTCTACTGCTTAAAAAATGAGCAGGGAATTCTCTGCTCTTCAATTTGTTTTGTAAAAGGCCCTGTGGGCCTGACACTGGCCCACCTCTCTTCGCCAATACGGTAATTTTTTTATTATTCTTTTCACTTTCATCTATGTGACTGACTTGACAGAAAGATGGTTTCAAAAAATTATTTCCTTGATTATCCTTTCAGAATTACCCACTCTGTGCCTTTACCTTTAGTCTCTTCAACAGAAATCACTTTTTTCTTTCAAGACAGCCATCACCACTAGAATTTGGTATTTAGAAATGTGCTTATTTTTGTTTTTTTTACTTATTCTTTTTTTAGTTTTGTATACTACCAGGAAATACCCTGACATTATCACCAAAGCATAGAACAAAACCAGATCTAATGTAGTACCTAGCACTTGCTCTCTTCCCCACTCCCTGCTCCCCTCTCTCCTCCCACCAATCCCTTTCCAATCCATTTACACTTTACTTTCTTTTTTAAATTAGTGTAATACTCTACTATGTATATGTGTCATGTTTTTGTTATCCATTCGTTAATTGAAGGGGACCTAGTTTGGTTCCATAGTTTGGTTATCGTGAATTATACTGTTGTAGATATTGATGTAGCTGCATCACAGTAATATGCTAGCTTTTACATTTTTTGGACATACACCAAGAAGTGGGATAACTGGGTCAAATGGTGGGACCATCCCTAGTTTTATGCGGAACCTCCAATCTGCTTTACAAAGTTGCACTAATTTGCAGTCCCACCAACAATGAATGAGTGTACTGCTTTTCCCACATCCTTGCCAACATTTATTCTTATTTGTATTCTCAATGATTGCCACTCTGACAGGAGTGAGATAGAATCTCACTGTATTTTAATTTGCATTTCTCTAATTGTTAGAGATGTTGAAGACTTTTTTATGTTTATTAACCATTTGTAAAATTTTTGAAAATTTTCTGCTTTGTTATTTTCCCCATTTATTAATTAGGCTATACATATATATATATATATATATATGTATATATATATATATATATATATATATATATACATGTATATATATATTTGTTTTATTTTTTTTTGCCTAGGGGGTTAAGTCATTTGAGTTCTTTGTAGGTCCTGGATATCCGTGCCCTATCTGAGGAGCAGGTGGCAAAGATCTTCTCCCAGTTTGTAGGCTCTCTCTTCCCACTCTTCCTTTGCCATGAAGGTTTTTAATTTAATGCTATCCCATTGTTTGAATTTTTATTTTATTTCTTATATTTTAGGAGTCTTCTTAAGAAATTCATTGCCCAAGCCCATATGTTTGAGAACTGGGCCTATGTATTTTTCTAGCAGTTGCAGGGTTTCTGGTCTAATTGGTAGGTATTTGATCAACTTGGAGTTGACCTTTGTGCATGGTGAGAGATAGGTGTGAAGTTTTATTCTATTGCATATGGATATTTAGTTTTCCTAGCTCCATTTGTTGAACAGGCTAGCTTTTCTCCCACATATATTTTTGGAACCATTGCCTAGTATGAGATAACTGTATTCATGTGGGTTTATCTCTGTGCCTTTTATTCTTTTCCACTTGTCTCCATGTATGTTCTGTTACCAACACCACTCACTTTTTTTCACTATAACTCTGTAGTATAATTTGAGGTCTGGAATGGTATGGTGACGCCTCCTACTTCTCTTCTCTTCCTAAGGATTGCATTGGCTATAAATTTCATATTTTTTCTAGTATTGTGAAGAGTATTATTGGGACTTTGATGGGAATTGCATTGAATCTCTATAGACTTTTGGTAGTATGGCCATTTTGACAATATTAACTCTGTCAATCCATGAACATGGGAGGTCTTCTCTTCTTCAATTTCTTTATTTAGGGTTCCAAAATTTTCCTTTCAGAGGTCCTTCACCTCTTTGGTTAGATTAATTCCCAAGTGTTTCATTTATTCATTTTTTTTTAGGCTATTGTGAATGGAATAATTTCCCTAATTTCTTTTTAAGCAGATCCATCACTAAAGTATAGATATGTGATTAATTTTTTGTGTTGATCTTACGTCCTGCTACTCTGCTAATTTATTTATAAACTCTAGAAGTCTTCTAATGGAGATTTTATACTTTCTCCTGCAATAAACTACAAGTTAATTAGGGTAAAAAGCTGTTTCTGTTTGTTCATTAATATTAATTTATAACTGGAAACTATAATCAATACAGAGACAATGTCCCAAAAATGTAACTGAATAGAATATTGAATGTAGTTTGGTTAACACCATTAGAAATGAAGAAATAGATAAGTCACTACAAGGGATTACAAATATTATTAATATATTATTTATTAGAAATCATGGTAAGTAAACAGATATTTGTTTTTTTACTTTAGATAAATATTTTTATTCTTATTTTTTTAAATTTTATTTTATTGTAAACAAATGGGATACATGTTGTTTCTCTGTGCATGGCGTAAAGGCATACCATTTGTGTAATCATAAATTTACATAAAGTAATGTTGTTTGATTCATTCTTTTTTTTCCCTTCCCCCCACCCCTCCCACCCCTCTTTTCCCTCTATACAGTGCTTCCTTCCTCCATACTAGCCCCCCTCCCTAACCCTAACTCTAACCCTAACACTAACCCTTCCCTCCCCCCATTATGCGTCATCATCCACTTATTAGTGATATCGTTCTTCCTTTGGCTTTTTGAGATTGGCTTATCTCACTTAGCATGATATTCTCCAATTTCATCCATTTGCCTGCAAATGCCATAATTTTATCATTTTTTATGGCTGAGTAATATTCCATTGTATATATATACCACAGCTTCTTTATCCACTCATCAATTGAAGGGCATCTAGGTTTGTTCCACAGTCTGGCTATTGTGAATTGAGCAGCTATGAACATTGTTGTGGCTGTATCTCTGTAGTATGCTGATTTTAAGTCCTTTGGGTATAGGCCAAGGAGTGGGATAGCTGGGTCAAGTGGAGGGTCCATTCCAAGTTTTCTAAGGAATCTCCACACTGCTTTCCAGAGTGGCTGCACTAATTTGCAGTCCCACCAGCAATGTATGAGTGTACCTTTCTCCCCACATCCTCGTCAACACCTGTTGTTGCTCGTATTCTTGATAATCGCCATTCTAATTGGGGTGAGATGGAATCTTAGGGTGGTTTTGAATTGCATTTCTCTTATTACTAGAGATGTTGAACATTTTTCCATATGTTTGTTGATTGCTTGTACATCTTCTTCTGTGAAGTGTCTGTTCATTTCCTTAGCCCATTTGTCGACTGGATTATTTGACTTCTTGGAGTAGAGTTTTTTGAGTTCTTTATAGATTCTGGAGATTAGTGCTCTATCTGAAGTATGATTGGCAAAGATATTCTCCCACTCTGTAGGCTCTTTCTTCGCATTGCTGATAGTTTCCTTTGCTGAGAGAAAGCTTTTTAGTTTGAATCTATTCCATTTATTGATTCTTGCTTTTATTTCTTGTGCTATGGGAGTCCTGTTAAGGAAGTCTGGTCCAAAGCCGACATGTTGAAGATCTGGACCTACTTTTTCTTCTATAATCTGCAGGGTCTCTGGTCTGATTCCGAGGTCTTTAATCCATTTTGAGTTTAGTTTCGTGCATGGTGAGAGATATGAGTTTAGTTTCATTCTGTTGCATATGGATTTCCAATTCTCCCAGCACCATTTGTTGAAGAGGCTATCTTTTCTCCATTGCATATTTTTGGCCCCTTTGTCTAGTATGAGAAAATTGTATTTATTTGGGTTTGTGTCCGTGTCCTCTATTCTGTACCATTGATCTACCTTTCTATTTTGGTACCAATACCATGCTGTTTTTGTTACTATTGCTTGTAGTAGAGTTGAAGATCTGGTATTGCAATACCCCCTGTTTCACTCTTCCTGCTAAGGATTGCTTTAGCTATTCTGGGTTTCTTATTCTTCCAGATGAATTTCATAATTGCTTGCTCTATTTCTGTAAGGTACGTCATTGGGATTTTAATTGGAATTGCATTGAATCTGTATAGCACTTTTGGTAGTATGGCCATTTTGACAATATTAATTCTTCCTATCCAACAACATGGAAGATCTTTCCATCTTCTAAGGTGTTCTTTAATTTCTTTCTTTAGTGTTGTATAGTTCTCATTGTAGAGGTCTTTCACCTCTTTTGTGAGATTGATTCCCAAGTATTTTATTTTCTTCGAAGCTATTGTGAATGGGGTAGTTTTCCTAATTTCTCTTTCTGAAGATTCATCACTTATGTATAAAAATGAATTGGATTTATGAGCATTGATCTTGTAACCTGCCACTTTACTGAATTCACTTATAAGTTCTAAGAGTTTTCTGGTGGAATTTCCAGGTTCCTCTAAATATATAATCATGTCATCAGCGAACAGGGATAGTTTGAGTTCTTCTTTTCCAATTCGTATCCCTGTAATTTCTTTGGTTTGTCTAATTGCTCTGGCTAAAGTCTCAAGAATGATGTTGAATAGAAGTGGTGAAAGAGGGCATCCCTGTCTTGTTCCAGTTTTTAGGGGGAATGCTTTCAGTTTTTCACCATTTAGAATGATATTAGCCATGGGCTTAGCATAAATGGCCTTTACAATGTTAAGGAATGTTCCCACTATCCCTATTTTTTCTAGTGTTTTGAGCATGAAGGGGTGCTGTATATTATATTACATATATGGGAAAATTTTTACCTACTGGATATATCAAATAAATCTCCATATGTTTCTAAGCAAACTTTCTCAATATGGTGGACTGAGTTTCAATATGTAAAGAAGCTCATTATGACATGATTGTGTTCTTTATGAATGAATAAATGTGTATTTTTGATCATAACGTTCAGAGGGAACAAATAATCCAGAATTATTTTAAGAAACTAGGTTTTAAGCACTGAGAATAATTATCATGTCTTACTTAATTTTCAAAATGTGCATCATGTATACAACACACCAACATTAAATAAATTTTTTTCAATCGATATGTGAAAGGAAGGATGGTGGATAGCTGGCTAGACAATCAGATTATATTTGGAAAAATTTAAGATGGGAGTTAGAGATTTCCTTTCACCTGAAGGCAAAATTGTATTTTCTTCTTAAGGTAACTTCTCATTAAAACTTAGTGTAAAAGTTATGGGATAAATCAGTTTAAAATCTCATGCAACTCAGGTACATTTTTTATTATTTTCCCTAAAATATCTTTTTTAAAGTATAAATCCCTACACATGATAAAAATATCTGTAAATATTAAAATATCCTTACTTCATTAGCATAATTCATTATTTGATCATTAGATATGACTGTTTTATTTATAATATTGTTGCACCTTGTGTTGAAGATATTAAATGAGTGTTGGAGTTTACTTTATAAACTAAGAAGCAGTAGCTTCCTTGACATCTTTCTATAGAAACTGTATAAACAAAATGTTGAAAGAGATCTCACATTCAGTTCTTCTGTGAATCACTATCAAACTTAAATATCTCTAAGTAATATAATTTCCACATAAGTTGGTAAACCAGGGGTAATGTCTGAAGGTATTCATCTAATATTTCTCTTTTTGTAAATGTACAATATTACTTTTAACTCTCACTAGTTGCTAATGGAGTTCAAATCAAGTGGGATTTTATGCACGTGATGTAGATGCTTTCAAAGAAACAGTAATTGATGGTGTATTAAAGTGGTCTAATAATAACAGTATAGAGGAAAAAGATTTCAGGAAGAGCAGGTCAAAATGATGTGACAATGATAGCAGCAACTACAGGGAACAAATCACTATAAAATTCAACTTTTGAAACAGAAGTGCAAACAAAAGTAAAGGTTTAGAGAACTGGAGAACACCTCCAAGCAATACTTGGAGCAAAGTATCCACAGCATAATTAAACATGTGTCAGCACAGGAGCTTAGAGAAAGAGACATCCCAGGGCCGGAAAATCATTTACCTGTTAACAACTGTAACTTCTCTATGAAAACTTATAATTTAAGTTTTACTTATCTTTATAAACTTTCTTAATTTTTCTAAGGATAATTGATAACTTTTAATTAGTATATAATTAAAATGCATTTATAGTTCACAAGACAGAAAATATCTTAAGTGTATAACTATGGACACAAAAAATGTATATATCTAAAAGACTGAAATAATAAATCCCAAAATATTGGTTCAGATCATTTGTGGTTATTTTCTCTACTTAATTATTCCCAATTAAAATCTCTGTACTTAATCAGCTAACAAATATATGATAAACACATGTTTAATTTTAGGTATCTCTCCTTTCATGTATTTCTAATTTGGAAATATTGATTAATTTCTAAATCTACTTAATCTGGGCTGTTTCTATTTTTTAAACGGATACTATAATTAGCAAATTACATCTTCTTTTTTACCCTGTTAATTCCTTTTTCCTTTTCATTATTTCCACACAACATTACTTTTTGATCAACTCCTTCACATACTAAAGTATCTAGTCATGAAAGAAGTCATATGATATTGGTATATTTATTCAATTCAGTCAAATCAGATCATAGTATATCAAAAAATGAATTATATTTCTAGACTCATCACTGAGGTTACAACATACGTACTTATATATCAGTCATCATAAATTTTTAAGAGAAACAACAAATATTTTTCATATTATTCAGTTATTTGCTCAGCTTTCTCTCTCTCCATCTGTGAAAGATACAATCAAATATACTACCATTTTTTCGGTCCTATCTAGAATTTGAAGATATTATATTGTTTTCATATTTGTGTAAGGAAGCCGCCCTAAGGATTGCTTCAATCATTTTGGAAATACATCCAAATAGTGACAATATGGAGAGAAAAAAATTTCATGTTATTTAGGGTTGTAAATGAATAAAAAATTATGAAAGCCCTTTAATAATGAATTTTATATATTTTTGATGTTTAGAACAAAATTTTAGAGGTATCCTATTGAATTATTTACTTTCATTTTTTTACATTGATTTTGAGGAATTTTTAATTTTTTATAGAATCTTTCATGGGCAAATTAAAAAAAGCATCATAACATACACTTTTACTTACTCTAGAAAAGAATGCGTGTATTAAAAAAAATTAAAATGTGGACCTCAACGTTTCAAATCCAGTGAATTTTCACCTCGTGTCATTCTTTGTAGGGTTTCTCTATTACATCCCAATTGTCTACGTGCCTGTTTTTTGGGACCTACGAAGAACAAGCTTCAGTGCTGCATGTGCCTTGACTTCTGGAGGAATCCAGGAGGCCCTCCTTTGAACCGGGGTCCTTCTCCCTGGAGTTTTGAGTACACGCAGCCCGTGCACTGATGACGAGTTTGTCTGCCGGGGTTGGTGCTGTGTCCACAGGCTCTAAGGCAGCAACCCCTAACACCATGGCGTGAGGAGCAAGAGGTCAAAGCGTGGACCTCTGCCAACGCCCCACGCTCTTGCATCCTGTGGCCACGCGATGTCTTGAACCGAGCTAGACTAATTTCTCCCACTTCAGAATCACTTTGAAATGAAAAATTATTTTAGCTATTCTCATTTATTTATTTTACCATATACATTTCAGAATATTATTATCAAAGTCTAAAATTTCTTGCTGTGATTTTGTCAAACCCATTTACCCACAGTGTGAGGGCTGGCAGTTTTCTCTGTTGTTTTCCAATCTATAGAAAGATTGTCTCTCCATTTATTTGTTTTTTCCTACCTCTTCCATCACTGTTGCATAGTGTCAGCATTCAAGTCCTGTAAATGTTCTGTTTTACATTTAAGTGTTTTACTTTTTTTTGTGTTAAACAATTATAAATGAAATTTTTACTTTGACCATATGTTAACTGAGTGTGTAGCAAAGCAGTTGATTTTTTTAAAATGCTCATCTTGGGTTTTATCCACTTCCTGAACTGACCTGTTGGTTCTAAGAATATTTTTAAAGAACTCATAAAATTCTCTTTGGCTTTGGAGTTTACATTTTTAAAATTGTATTTGTTTATCCTTGTTGGCGCAAAATAATTATACGGAATTTTCTGTGTTAATAATCACATCATCTGCAAATAGATTCTGTTTTCTTTGTTTCTTTCTGTTTTGCTTTCACTAAAGAATTCTCAGTACCTTGTTGAATAAGAATGATAGACATCCTTCCACAACCTTGATTAAAGGCATTCAATTTTTACTGATTAAAAATGCTATTGCTCCTCCCTTCCTTCCTTCCTTCCTTCCTTCCTTCCTTCCTTCCTTCCTTCCTTCCTTCCTTCCTTCCTTCCTTCCTTCCTTCCTTCCTTCCTTCCTTCCTTCCTTCCTTCCTTCCTTCCAAAACATGTTATCAGTATGAGGAAATGCTATTCATCATTTTTTTCTGAGAATTTGTGTATCATACACTAGCATTGAACTTTATCAAATGCTTTGTCTATACCAATTGATATGGTCTTGTGATTTTTTCTTCCTTAGGCTGTTAATATGTTAGATTAAATTTATTGATTTTTTTAATATTGATTCATTCTTTAATCCCCAGAATAAACCCCACTTAGTGATAGTGTGTGATTCTTTCTATATGAGACTTTCTGCATCTATATTAATGAGATGTATTTGTCTATAAATTTCTTGATAGTGTTTATATTGACCATGCCTACTTTGGGGAATAGGATAATAATAACTTCATAAAGTGAATTGGAAGTTATTTTGACTTTTTAAATGTAGTATTTGACCATTTCTTTTGGAAACATTTAGTATGATTCTCCTCTCAGAACACCTGGATGTGGAGAATTCTTTTGGAAGCAATTTAAAATTTAAAAATTCAATGTCTTAGTAGTTACAGGGCTATTTGAATTATCTATTTCATATTAAATGAATTCTGATAGTGTGCGCTTTTAGAAAAATTGGTTCAATTCATCTGGATTGTCAAGTTTATGTGTACCATGTTGTTTGTAGTATTCTCTTGGTATTCTTTGAAAAGCCATGTTTATTCCCAGTGTTGGGAGTTTGTTCTCTTTTGTCTTGTTAGATGTTTTCTATGGTACTGATCTTTTGTAGTGGCTAGCTATTTGTCTAACTGATTTTCTGAATTGTATTTCTGTTTTATTTTGTTCTGTTAATTTCTTCTTTCTCTTTGCTCTGGGCTTATATTTCTCTCTTTCATTTAGTTAGAATGGGAATTGAGACTACTGATTTGAGATATTTCCTTGTTTTCTAATCTTAATGTTCTAACTTTTCCTTTCAATGATCACATCACTGTGTTCCTTATATTGATACCATATATTTTCACTTGCATCCAGCTCACTATATTTTTTTGCTTAATTTCCCTTGAAGCTTCCCTTCTGACCTGAATTATTTACAAGTGTGTAGTTTAGTTTCTAGGTGTTTGGAGACTTCCTCTCACCATTCTGTTACTGATTTTCAGCTCCATTCCACTGTGGCCATAGAAAATATTCTGTATGGTATGGTATATGTGAAAATGTGTAGTCTGCTATTGTGGAATGGAGTGGTGTACACAAGGGACTTGCACCTTTTGGGTTGATGATGTTCTTGATTTTTTTCTGTATTTCCCTTGCTTTTTCATCTAATTATTTTATCAAATTGCTGAGGAAAGTGTTGACTCCTCCAACCATAATCATGTATTTGTTTCTTTCTCTTATCAATTCTATCATATTTTCTTAACCTACTTTCCAGCTGTGCTGTTTGATGCACAAGCATTCAGACTGCTATGTTATGGTTAAAGTGACTCTTTTATGATCTCACATAATGGCCCTCTGGAAATTTTCTCAGTTCTGAAGTTCACTTTATCTGATATTAATGCACATCCTTCAGCTTTCTTTTGATTAATGTTTAACATTTACATTATACAACAGCTTTGTTAGTGTTTTCTCTAGTTACATTTGTTGAACTTAATACAGTCTGTGTGTTGACATTTTACCAGTTCAAATAAACTATAAAGATATTACACTTTGTGTTTCACTACCTTTTCCTCTTTATAATGTTATCATCTGAACAATGATTCCATTTGCATTTAGAAACACATTAGTATTGAAATTTTGGTTTCACCTGTGAAACGTAATTTTCTAAACTGAGGAGAGGAATGATGTACTATTTCATTTGTATTTTCACGTTGGATCTTTCTTCATTTTTCCTTGGATGTTCCAAGATCCCCTTCTTTATCATTTTCTTTAACCATTCTTTTAACTGAGAACTATTGTTCACAGTTCTCTTGCAGTCTTTGAAAACTGTCCTTGACTTCCTTTGGTCCTCTTGGTTTCTGATGAGAAATCCACCATCATCTGAGTTGGTTTTCCCTTGTATGGAACCTGCTGTTTCAAATCAACATTTGCACTTTATCTTTTTTGCCTCCCCCCATGAATCTGACTATATCTTGGCATTAATTTCCTTGGTCTTATTGGAATCTTGACTTACATTGCTTCCTGACTGTAATTTTCTATCATTCACAAATTTGGGGAGTTTTCAGCCATTTTGACTTGGAGTCTTTTTCAGGCTCTGCTTCTTGATTTCTTTCTCTACAATGACACAATGTTAGATCTTGTCTTATAGCCCCACAGGTCTCTGAGGCTCTGTTTTCTTCCTGGTTTTCATATTGGTCAGTTTATACTGTTCTAGATTCCAAGCAACTTTCCTTTGTCTCTAGTCCATTCTGTTGTTCAACCCATCTACTAAGTTTTCTCTATTGTACTTATTTTAAGTTTTAGTGCTAAGATTTTATTTAGATTAAGTACATCTTCTATTTCTTTACTGAGATTATCTATTTCTTCATATATCCAATTGTGTTCATAATTTCTCATTGAAGCATTTTCATGATTATTGTTCTAAGATCTTTGTCAGATAATTCTAACATCTTTGGCATTTGGTGTTGGCAAATATGCAATGTCTGTTTAATATTTGTCTGACATTTTTATAGCACATGATTATCAACTGACACATGAAATTTTGAGGATTATGGAGAAAGCATCTTAAACCAGTTGTTTTAGCTGGCTTTCTCTGACACTATGCCAGCAAGGAAAAAGGGGTACATTGATGAGTTATTGGGACATTTGGTAGAGGTTCAGAGTCTACTCTTAGCCTATGCTGACATTGGAGAGGGCACTAATGCTAACCACTGAGTAGGAGGGAGGTTTTATGGCTCACAGCTGGGTCCCCAATGATTCACCATCCTTGCTGGTATCTTAATGGACTAAGTAATAAGCAGACTCTACTAACACCATGAGGGGTTAGTGCAATGACAATGAAATTCCTGTGTCTCCCCTGCTGGGCCTTTTTTGGGCACCTGCAGCAATCAGAGAGAGAATTGTGTCTTGACTGAGAAGTGGGGTGGAGGGTATGAGCTCTTCATCATACACCACGTGGGAGTGGGATTTTCTTGGTGCCTGACTTAATGAAAGTTCTAGCTCCTCTACCTCCAAGTATAAGATATTCAGGTCAATAAGAAAATCCTTGTAGCTCATTAGCATTATTTATTTATTTATTTATTTATTTATTTTAGTGCTGGGGATTAGTTCCTAGGATGGATGCTTTACCATTTAGCTACAACCCTAGTCTCTATTTATTTATTTTGAGACAGAGTCTTGCTCAGTTGCTGAGGGCCTCCCTAAGTTGCTTAGGCTGAACTGGAGCTTGTGATCATTTCTGCTTCCAGTGTGACAGGCTCCATTTTATTTCTGATGATCAAAGTGCCTAGTCAGTCTGTTTTCTTATCTCTACCTTTTAGAGTCCTTCATGATTTTTATTTGTTTAGTGATAGGACTATCAGTTCTCTTAAAGCAAAGAATAGGAAAAGTTCATCTAATCCATCTTCTCAAAGGAGTCACATGAAGTCTTGTTTTTAATCAGAAAAAAAGTCTAAACAAAAATAGTATCTATCAGCAGGAAAATCAATTAATAACCACAGGTGTATACAGATGATGGACTGCATTTGTAAAGGGACAATAAATGAGCTGCATACCTAACATGAATAAATTGATACACTCTGAATTAATAAGCAACTCTCTATGATGGATAATTGTTTAACAATAAGTCATAAGGTTGAATATGTTTGTTCAAAATTCCATGCCTAGTATTCATATATATTATTACATATGTAACTAGTTCTTATTACAGAGAAATAAAAACAAAAATAAAAATCTATCAATGGGATAATGAAATAAATAGTTGAAGAATGAAGAGAAGAAAAATAAGAGGACAAAGGAAAAGAAAGAGAAAAAGCATATGAAAAAATTATTCAGTGTGGGCCTTATCTCAGAGTGGTTCAAGAAGATAGAATCAATGAGAAACACAAAGACCTTCGAGAATTGCAATAATAGTATATTTATTTGGATACTGACATCATGATTTTTAAAATATTACTATTAATTCTAACATATATACATATAATCCAAAATTTATTTTGCATTTATCATATCTCATGCTAAAAATAAACTACTGGCCAGGTGTGGTGCCACGGGTCTGTAATCCCAGTGATTCATGAGGCTGACGCAGGAGGATCTCGAGTTCAAAACCTGCTTCTGCAAGGGTCAGGCACTGAGCAACTCAATGAGACCCTGTTTCTAAATAAAATACAAAATAGGACAGGGGATGTGTCTCACTGGTCGAGTACTCCTAAATTCAATCCCCAGTACCCTCCCCCCAAAAAACTACTTCATGTGTCAGCAAGAACAGATTTTATATACTAGATTTAATGAACATTTGGGTTATAGAAGAATATAGTATAAACCAACTTTTATAAAATCTGAAATTATAAGACATGACATTTATAAAAATACAATTTCTATAAATGTAAACATAAGGTATAAATACAATTTAACGCAAGTTACAGGATGCTAAGGAAGGTGATTAAGTGTAGAGATGGGGAGGAGAGGCCACGAGGAACGCATTCCCAAGGGAATTTGATGCTCTGCCAGGTCTTCATCACTGAGGTGGAGAATGTATGGTAAGAAGTAATAATAAATAGTTTACAGTAGGGTGTTTTTCAAATGAGCTGTTTGGGAGGCCAAATAAGAAGAGTAGCTAATTTAGTAGAATCAGAGCAAAGAAATAGAGGGCATCTGTGTTTCAAATCTGGGACTTTATGACATTCTTCTTATGTGGAGCAGCTGATAACATAGCTTCATTTCCATGAAGACATTGCCACCTCTCTGGTCTTCCATAACACCTTGGGCTTTTAGGCACTACTGTATTTTAGTTTTATCTCTTGCTACATTTATTTGTATGTGTAGTTGTTTTTAACTTTATTTGTTTGGTTAGGAATTCTAATATCTTCAGGCTATCTTCGGTTTTAGTAAGGTGAATCATTTTCTCTTTATTATTAACATAGGTACCTGGGATAAATTTTACTCTCTTACTACTGTTATGGTTTAGAGATGTGGTACTCCACAAATCCTCATGTGTGAAACAATGCAAGCAAGTTTAGAGGTGAAATGATTGGGTTATGAGAGCTTGTACCTAATCAGTGCATGAATCTCCTGATAGGAATTATTTGTGTGGTAGCTGGAGGAGGTGCGGTGCGGTGCGGGCATGACATTGGTATTTATATTTTGTCTTGGTGAGGAAAGATCTCTCTCTCTCTCTCTCTCTCTCTCTCTCTCTCTCTGTCTCTCTCTCCCCCCCTCCCTCCCCCTCTCTCTCCCCCCCTCTCTCCCTCCCCCTCTCTCTCCCCCCTCTCTCCCTCCCCCTCTCTCTCCCCCCTCTCTCCCTCCCCCTCTCTCTCTCCCCCCATCTCTCTGACTCTCCCTCTCTCTGCTTCTCTCTCTCCTTCTCTCTCTCTCTCCCCCACCTCTCTCTCCCTCTCTCCCTCTCTCTCCCTCTCATGACATTGGTATTTATATTTTGTCTTGGTGAGGAAAGATCTCTCTCTCTCTCTCTCCCCCTCTCTCTCTCTCCCTCTGTCCTTCCTGGTGGCTATGTTCCAAGCTGCTTTCCTCCCCCACACCACCCTATGATGTTCTGCCTCACCTCAAGCCCCAAAGAATGGAGTCGGTCATCTATGGACTAATACCTCTGAAACAGTGAGCCCCCAAATTTACTTTTCCTCTTCTAATTATTCTTGGAAGATCTTTTGGTTACATGCGGGATAAAGGTATCTACAACAACTCCTTACCTCTTTTATCTATTTAAATTTCATGAATCCCTTTTGCATATTTTACTTTCTGTCTTTTAAATGAACATATTTGTTAATTTTCTTTTTCCTCTTATGTAATTTAAAAGGAACCATTTCTATTCTGTAATTTTAATGGAAGTGCATAATTTTTTCCCAAATACATTTTGCTTCAATTGTTTAAGCATAACTGACATTTCTACCCTCTTCCAGAATGGAACAATTAGTTCAGACCTAATTCTAATATTCACCACTTCAATATTATATGCTAGAAATTGTTTTAACTAGAATTTTAATTTCATCTAAATGTTAAATTCTAAAAAATTTCTTAAAATATTTTTCATAATTAATGACAATTTAGTACCCAGTGTATAAGTAATATGCCTCAACAATTCTACTTTAATTGCACAGAAATATTTTCTTTCTTATTGTAGTATTTATTTCCTCATATTTCTTGAAAATTTGAGAATTATAAAATCTCAGACTTTGAAATGCTGAAACTTTATTTCATATCCATTTCCCTTTCTCTTAAACTAGAACAATTAATAATCTAGATATAGATATCCAGCCATTAACTCATATTTACCTCTCATATCTTCTGAAATTTTCATTATTTTTGAAATTTTGCACTATCCTATGAAATTCTATGTCAGGATTTGTGTGTGGGGGGGGTTTTTTTTTTTTTTTTTTTTCAGTGCTGGGGTTCTAACCCAGGGCCTTGTGCTTGCAAGGCAAGCACTTTACCAACTGAGCTATCTCCCAGCCCGGGATTTGTGTTTTTATGTATCTAATATGGACAGCAATGTAATCCTTCACTAAGAGCTACTCTTGATTTTCTTAATTTCTTCAGTTTTTCTAGCCACTATTTTCCATGTATGTTGTATCTTTATTTTTCTCCCCATTTCATGTCTGAAACATCTGCAATATCAGAGAGATACATAGTCTATCAGTTCACTCTATCCTCCATGTTTTTTTAACTTTATTTCTAATCAGTGTAAACCTTTTTGTTTCTGGTGTGAATGCCAAGGTAGAAAACAAAATACTGTAGAAGTTCAGTTTTTAGTGCAGACTGTCTCATTCCAGGGGACTAGAGGTTTAAGTGCTATGCTGAGATTGCCTTCTATAGAAGAAAATAGGAACACCACACAAATGTTTCTTCACCCTTATGTTAATTTACAAAGTGGCTTTGTCATTTTCCTCATACACACTTGATGAAGTTATATTCAGGGAGGTCTTTAAATTTTTCTGGGTCAAAAGTCATATGACAGTTGTTTAACAGGTGGAGCTTCTAGTCAGGCCTACCTTCAACAATAGCCTGAATCTTTCTCTCCTCCACTGTTTTAGTCACCTTTTTTTGCCACTGTGACCAAAAGCTCTGACAAAAACAAGTAGAGAAGAAAAAGTTTATTTCGGGACTCATGGTTTCAGAGGTTTCAGTCCATCAATGGCCAACTCCATTCCTCAGGGACTGAGATGAGGAAGAACATCATGGTGGAAGAGCATGGTGGATGAAAGTGGCTCAAAATGTGGCGACAGGAATCAGAGAGAGAGAGCTGCACTCAACAAGGACAAACTATATACCCCAAAAACATGCCCCCAGGGATCCACCTCCTCTAGTCACAAATTACCTGCCTGCAGTGACCACTGAGTTAATCCCCAGAGTATCAATGCACTGATTAGGTTAAGGTTCTCACAACCCAGTCGTTCACTTCTAAATTTTATTGCATTGTCTCACACATGAGCTTTTGGAGGGCACCTCACTTCCAAACCATAACATCCACGTTTTGTGCACTTCATATGAATCAGGGTCTTAGTATGTTGCCATTGTAGGCAGAAGAAGTGTCATTCTGCACCCAAGGTGAAGACCCACAGAGACAGAACTTGCTACCTTCTTCAGTGATTTCCAATGGGTGGGAAGGACAGAGGTGAGGTCTGTTTCATTTCCAGCCTCTAATAAGCTATGACATTTTCTGCTACTTGCAAAATGATTATGGAAATTAGAAAGAGAAACATTATTATAATAATGAACATCACTATTAAGGAAATGATTAATTGATTAGAAATTTAATTTAGAAGTGATTATGTGTTAGAAATTTGGTTCCCAGTAAGAAAAGTTTTAATTACTAAGTAGTCTGAGATTTAACACAAATAAATGATAAAATGCCTGAGTATAAACTCTATGGATGTGAGGAACTGCTGAAGATATTTGAAGAAAGAATTAAATGAGAAAAATACAGTTGAAAAGCAAGGCTTTATTATTTTGATGTCACATTCATAGTAAAATAGTATACCCGAAAATGCGTATCTTTTAACATAAATGTGTGTACCCAAGTTACAATACAACTTTCAGAATACACAAAAATACTGAATACTTAATGGGGCCACTTGTGCATATATTTGATGTTGAAAATATTCTTCCAAGTAAAAAGAAAGTGGAAGAAAACATTGATACTTATATTCTATTCAGACTTCATAAATTTTCATTAATTTCTGTCTTCTTTAATAAAATTATAAAGTTGAAAGTTTACAATCATTTTAACTGTAAGATGTTTATTCTATTTAATTAATTAATTTTTTGTAGTGCTGTGAATTGAAACCAGGGCCATCCTAGACAAACACTCAATCTTTTATTTATGGCCCCAAATCTATATATTTTAGGTTAAAAATCAATAAGTATAACTGGATCTGTATGCTTTTGCTATTTTTAGGACAAATAGACTTAAATAATAATCTTAAAGACTGAATATAATTAATTGTGTGAAATAAATTTATTCATTTATTCAATAAATATATATTAAGCACTTCCTTTATTTAAAGCATCCAAGGTATTGGTGATGTTTATTTTTCAAAATAGATAAATATATCAGTTATCATGAACCTGCAAGGTTTGCAGACATACAATACATAAACATAAACAACACATAAAATACAGATTGATAGATGTTGTGAATAAAGAAAAAGCTGAAGGGTAAGTGGTTTAAACAGATTGGTCAGGAAATATCTCCTGGAGAAATAACTCTAACACACTTTAGGATGAAGTAACAGAAGCTTCTAAGGCACCGTACAGCAGAGAGAAGAACAAATGAAAAGACCCTTAAGAAGTATACATAGGCACACTCCAAGAACAGAACATAAGCCGTATGCTTGGAGTTGTGTGTAATGATGGTAGGACACAGTAGAAAGAGATTTACATACTTTTGCTCAGATGTGTTTTATTAATAGTGAAACAATATTAGAACATTTAAAATATCCAACTCGTCCTCTAAAAGGCTCTACTATGCTTAGGGTTTTGACACAGGACTATAGGCAAGAACAGTAACAGAAGGACCAGTTAGGAGACTTTTGCAATAATTCATAGTATAATGAATGTTAGACCATGGTGTTGGTGATAGAGGTGGAAATGGAGGTAATAAAATAAGTAGAGCTTCCTAGTACAATGTTTATGTGTTACAGTAGAGTGGGATAAAGAATGACTAACATTTAGGATCTGAGCACATAGAAAGATGGAGTTGCCATTTAATTACGTGGGAAATAACTGAAAAACATTCTGAAGGAAGAGAGGTAGAGATAAAACTTTATAGAGATAAAAAATTTAATTTCAAAAGTCTCTGTTTAACCTAAGTGAGGATAGATGCTGAATAAAATTTTAATAGGTGACTTCTAATTTTACTATGGAAAGTAAAAAAAGCATGGAGGTCGTTACTACAATCCTACAATAAGAAAAAAAAATGAAAAAAATGAAATTCCATGATTTTTATTGGACTTTCATAGAATTGAGTTAACAAGACAAATTTCCTCCTAAAAATATGAACAGTCAAGCCCAAAATCACAATGGCATCTGTTTACATGGAAGAGAAGCAACTGGGAGTCAAAAAACTGACAGGAATATTTAAATATTAATTTTGAAAAGTTGCCAAATGTTGGGTGTGGTGTATGGTAAGAATGAGAAACAGTTGGGGTCACAGTCTTATGGGGATCCCCCTGAACTTAAAGGGCTTATCCTAGCAATCTACTGATTTCCTACTTTAAAAAGGCCAGAAGATCCCCTGGTGTTTCAGAACAAGGGAATATAAGAGTAGCCATTGTGTATCTTCCCAGAATATCTTCCTTAGAACAGGTCTACTTTCTAGGGGAAAGGCTTTATCAGAACCTTATTCCACCTGGGGAAAAAGAAATTAACCCACCCACTCCTCTTTATTCCTCTTATCTCACATAAGGAGAAGGGCAAAGCTGAGACACATGCAGGTCATAGGCCAAGGACACAAGCCCACTAAAAGACAGACCTAGTCGCAGGACCATAGAACACTTCCCCTGTAATGACTGACTACCATATCAATAGGGCACCAACATCCAGTGCAGCAACAGTGGATTATAGCTAAAAGCAACTGCAAAGCACAGAATCAACTTAAGGAAGCCTTCAGAAAGACAAAAGACAAGAGGGGAACAGGGTAAGCAGGAAGTGAGGCTATTGAATCTTCTTGCATTTATAGCCATAGCAAAAATCAAACAATTCCCAACTACTATCCAGATTGACATCAAACCCCACATGAAAGTCTTATATATATCTTAATTCTTCTTATCTGATATGAAGTGTCCAACTTTCAATCAAAAATTACAAGACACAGAAAAAAATCCAGGAAAAAAAAGTTTTAAGGTGACCAAACACAATCATTAGAACCAGACACAGTTATGTCACAGATTTTTGAGTTATTAGGGAATTTAAACTGTAGATAAACAAAGAAGAGGACTCCATTGGAGGCATCGATTTGTTGTCAGTTTTTACAGGTGTTTGGAAGCCCTAAAACTGGTTTAGAGACTGGGGATATAGCTCAGTTGGTAGAGTGCTTGCCTTGCAAGCACAGGCTTTGGGTTCAATCCCCAGCACCGCAAAAAAAAAAAAAAAATTCCTGATTTAGAACATGGAGGAGGGAGAATTTAACAACACTGGGATCCTTCTGTGTGCAGAAATGCAGGAAGAACCAACAGTACACAGTAGAAAGTTACATAAGAGAAAACTCAAGATAATGTCTGCTTTGGAATCTATGTAGAAGAAAACACTTCTAGTAGAAGGTGGTGTTTTTTTCTTTGGTAGTTTATGCTGATACATCAAATAAGAAGAATCTACTGGACATTGGTGATATTAAAGCCCAATAGGATCACCGATGGATTGATAACAGATTTGGTAGTGGGGGTAGTTACAAGTGAAGTGAAGGCTATAGAAGAAAATGGACAAGAAGAACTAGAGACAAAGATAAATGTTGAAACAGCTGCTTTTTGTTTTGAGCTTCAAACTATGAAAGTTTTATATATGTATATCTGTATATGTATTTATATAAAAGTTTTATCAATTGTGTAAAAATTACCTTAAAGTCTTACCATCAGAAGTAACACTTAACATTTTGGGAGTATCCTTTCATGTATTGCTGTCCACATAAAAACCACTACATGTACTTTTGCATAAATTTAATTATATATTCTTTTTGATTATTATTAGCAATGTTTTTTGTATTTTTACAAAAAAAATTATTAATTTTGACTTGTCATCCTCTTAGCCCTACCCCATGGAAGTTTATTTATTTATTTATTATTTATTAATTTTTAAAAAAATTACATAATGTATTTTGATTTGTTACAAAAATGGGGTACAATTTGTCATTTCTATGGTTGTACATGCTGTAGATTCACACCATTTGTGTACTCATACACATACATATGGTAATATTATTAGTCTTATTCCACAGCTGCTTTTTTTTTAATAAAGAAGAAAAGTCAAATAAGGTTTCAGTGGAAGAATGAAACCTTATTCATTCTTTTGATTGATTGATTGATAAGACTCCATTTTTAATTTGAATGTAGACAATGAAAATATCATTTATAAATTATCATATAATAATGCAAGAATTAAAGGGGCTCAAGATCAGAGGAGGAGAGTTTGACATCAGAGAGATGTAAACTTTATCCTCAGCATCCATCAAGCTATTATGATTCAGTCTCTAGAGCGAAGGCAATGAGAGAAAGAGGAGCAGAAAATGTTTTTAAAGTTGGTCTATAAATGGAACATAAAAAAACATGAATTTATTTTTGTCTTTGGATGCTATTCATTTATACAATCTTTTCTAAAAATATCCCTTGGTTCTATCCACAGAACATTTTTTAAAAATGCTCTATGAAAATAATTTTTGGAAGTTTGCTTAAGTAAAATTAAAAGCATCATATTTTACATTCATCCTCAGAGTTTCACAATACTCTAAGACCAAGGCCCTAAGGATTTTTATAATAGAGCTTAATATAGTTTTAAATGATACTTAAATTTGTTTTTGCAAAGGATGCCATTTTGGTGAAAAGTTGTATACACCATGAAACTATTTTCCAGCTAAAAGATGTAGGAAAACACTATCTTAATGTTTCTCTCTATAGAATAAACAGAAGATATTTTATTAATTCTCTACATTCTTAGAAACTTCTAGAAAACTCTTAGGCACAAAAGGACACAGTTACTGCATGAATTAAGAACAACTTCCTAGTTGCAAGATTTATATTGGATATACTGAAATGTTTTTTATGCTTAAATCATTTTAGTAATAAGAAAGGAAAGAGTCAAATACAAATATGAAAAAGATTTGAGTAAATAAATTGTAAATTGTTCCTGATATTTTGTGATTTTCTAAATTCTGTCTTCTGTATTACACATTGTTTGATTCAACATTTTGGTCCAGTGAGCTATGGCAAGTGATCAAATACATTTTCTAAATTTTTAAAATGGCAAATGCTTAAGAAACTTAACCAAAGGTACTGTATTCACACAAACTGGTGATTAGACCATTAGGGCTTTCAATCACAGAATGTTGTACATTACCTCCTTCACTCAGTCACTGTGATTTTGCAATGATTTTAACATCAGTAACAATAAAAATAATATAACAACAAAAAGTTGAACAGAGATGGCATCAGGAACTTCATTAGGTGTCCAAAATTGAGAATTTAATTCCAGGTTTAGTAACCAGAGTCAAGGCATTCTATGAACCCATGGAATTACAATAAAACACATATGCACATTTAGAAAACACTGCTCCTGAATCACATATAAAGATCAATGGATTATATGACATTTATTCATAAAGTGGAGAAGCCATTGGCCCCAAATCCTGTTACACTGGTGCTACCAAAATAAAAATTATATTTTGGCGTATATAGACATATTTATATCTATACATACACACACATACACACATAAAATAACATGTGATTTAAAAAAATGATTCTCAAATGCTAGTGTTCCAGAGAAACAGAATATTAGAAAATAAAACTTGAAAAAAATTTCTGATCTTAAATCAAGTTCCTCAACCAATGTGCAAGTTCCTGTGACTTTACTTAAAATTAACTAAATGAGAAAAGGAAATCTGTCTTAAAATGAAATAAAATAGCTTGATGATTTACACTGACATGAACTGGAGTATTACTATTTATATTCTGAAAAATTCTTACAAAGTTCATAAAGACATAATAAATATTTAATACTTAACTGTAGGAGTACAAAATTGTGAAAATAAATGCAGTTTTAAAGTACAAAAGTGATTGCCAAGAATTCACATTACGAATATAGAAGAGATTTTTTCACTACCATTCTGAAGTCTCCAAAGAATGACCTTCTGTAAGCCATTTAATTCATAACTAAGTCCCTGAATAGTAACAAAATCACAAATCATAATAATAAATACAATAAGGCAATTTTAAACAAGTGCACAAACCTGATAATCTAAGCTGATAGGTTGGAAAATAATTACTTGCTTCGTTAAAGAAAGGCAGCTGTAAATTACTCAGGGGTTATGCCAGCCCTGATGGAAATATTTCCTTTGTCTTGTGTTTCTAGCTTAAATAATACCCTATCAAGAATTAGACGGTCTTATTATTTCCACATAATAATGAATAGACTAGTTATCCTTTAGTTTTCACATCCACATGTATTTTCTTCTAAGGATCTTCTTTATCTCAAATGCCTCTTTCTATTCTTATTGCTTTAACTTTTGTTACTGAAAGATGCTGTTAAGACTTTCCTTGAATTAAAAAACAAAATTTGAATAGTGGAAGAATTGATGGCTTGTATGCTAAAAAGATGTGAATGTAAGTGTGTATATTCATGTGCATGTGTACATAGATACACACACACACACACACACACACAAATAGCTTCATGTGTCATCTTTTGATCTCTGTCTGTCTGAATTGATGAACAAGCCCCTGCACATTCCTAGTGGAAAAGAGAGGGTACCAGCAGAAGAGTTCAGCTGTAGTGTCCTGACCAATACATAGGTCAATAAATGTCTCAATGCAAAAACAGCATGTCCTTGGAAATTTCATGGCTCTGTTCTTATGAACATTACTTTTTATGCACCTGCTATGTTCCAACACTCTGGAAGACTTTTTCATATTTATATGACCTCCTTTATTGTTTCAAGTGGACCAACAGTCAATGATCATGTTTATGAACTTTCTCTTTCTTTGTGTGTATGTGTGTGTGTGTGTTTCCCCACGATCTTTGATCTTCCATAGTTCTTTAGTCTGAAGGATTCTTTTGCTAATAATAAAAGTCAATATTTATTTAGCACTTGTTCTATGCCCCAAGAGGATTTAAATATTTTGTACTTCTTATTTAAGCATGTCAACATTATTCTGAAGTGGATAAGGGCTACTTCAGTTTTACAGAGAAAGACGAGATATTCATTTTTCATACTTTCTCTTTTTTATGTTCACTAGCTACTTAAATTCTTCTGTGTTGAAAACAATTTGGTTGAGAAATAAAAAGAAGCTGTGAGGTTGAAGAAACCTGGAGTCGAGTACGGCTCTGTTATTTCTTGGTTAGAGGGAACTGAAAAGTAAAGATGCTGTGTGGAAGTTACTGCACCTACCTCACACCCAGGCAAGGGCACATGCTGCATGTTGGATCTGAGCACAAATAAGGAAAAGGCAGGTAAAGACAGAAGCACTGTGCACAGCAGATCCCGGACCAGGAAGACTGCAAAGTATTGGATTTTATAATTTGGACTGATTAAGTCTGATCACTTGTACTGTTTTCTCACTGCTCTAATTAGATTGTTCAACTGTCATTTGAGCTTCATATTATCAACTTCCCCATAGTATTCTGAGGATCGCACTAATCCACATGAAGCCTAAACACCAGCCACACAAGTATTCATGGACTGTCACTTACTTTTATTTTTGTTGTTTTCAGTTGATGGTTATGGCTTCACTTTTTTTTTTTTTTTTTTAATTTTATTGTAAACAAATGGGATACATGTTGCCTCTCTGTTTGTACATGGTGCAAAGTCATACCATTTGTGTAATCATAAATCCACATACAATAATGTTGTTTGATTCATTCTGTAATTTTTTCCCCTTCCCCCCACCACTCCCACCCCTCTTTACCCTCTATACAGTACTTTCTTCCTCCATACTTGCCCCCCTCCCTAACCCTAACTCTAACCCTAACACTAACTCTTCCCTCCCCCCCATTATGTGTCATCCTCCACTTATTAGCGATATCATTCGTCCCTTGTCTTTTTGAGATTGGCTTATCTCACTTAGCATGATATTCTCCAATTTCATCCATTTGCCTGCAAATGCCATAATTTTGTCATTCTTTATGGCTGAGTAATATTCCATTGTGTATATATACCACAGTTTCTTTATCCACTCATCAACTGAAGGACATCTAGGTTGGTTCCACAGTCTGGCTATTGTGAATTGAGCAGCTATGAACATTGATGTGGTTGTATCTCTGTAGTATGCTGATTTTAAGTCCTTTGGGTATAGGCCAAGGAGTGGGATAGCTGGGTCAAATGGTGGTTCCATTCCAAGTTTTCTAAGGAATCTCCACACTGCTTTCCAGAGTGGCTGCACTAATTTGCAGCCCCACCAGCAATGTATGAGTGTACCTTTCTCCCCACATCCTCGCCAACACCTGTTGCTTGTATTTTTGATAATCGCCATTCTAATTGGGGTGAGATGGAATCTTAGGGTGGTTTTGATTTGCATTTCTCTTATTACTAGAGATGTTGAACATTTTTTCATATGTTTATTGATTGCTTGTAGATCTTCTTCTGTGAAGTGTCTGTTCATTTCCTTAGCCCATTTGTCGATTGGATTATTTGTATTCTTGGTGTAGAGTTTTTTGAGTTCTTTATAGATTCTGGAGATTAGTGCTCTATCTGAAGTATGATTGGCAAAGATATTCTCCCACTCTGTAGGCTCTTTCTTCACATTACTGATAGTTTCCTTTGCTGAGAGAAAGCTTTTTAGTTTGAATCTATCCCAGTTATTGATTCTTGCTTTTATTTCTTGTGCTATGGGAGTCCTGTTGAGGAAGTCTGGTCCTAGGCCGACATGTTGAAGATCGGGACCTACTTTTTCTTCTATAATCTGCAGAGTCTCTGGTCTGATTCCAAGGTCCTTAATCCATTTTGAGTTGAGTTTTGTGCAGGGTGAGAGATATGGGTTTAGTTTCATTCTGTTGCATATGGATTTCCAATTCTCCCAGCACCATTTGTTGAAGAGGCTATCTTTTCTCCATTGCATATTTTTGGCGCCTTTGTCTAGTATTAGAAAGTTGTATTTATTTGGGTTTGTGTCCGTGTCCTCTATTCTGTACCATTGATCTACCTGTCTATTTTGGTACCAGTACCATGCCGTCTTTGTTACTATTGCTTTGTACTAAAGTTGAAGTTCGGGTATTGCGATACCCCCTGCTTCATTTTTCCTGCGAAGGATTGCTTTAGCTATTCTGGGTTTCTTATTCTTCCAGATGAATTTCATGATTGCTTGCTCTATTTCTGTAAGGTACGACATTGGGATTTTAATTGGGATTGCATTGAATCTGTATAGCACTTTTGGTAGTATGGCCATTTTGACAATATTAATTCGGCCTATCCAAGAACATGGGAGATCTTTCCATCTTCTAAGGTTTTCTTTGATTTCTTTCTTTAGTGTTCTGTAGTTCTCATTGTAGAGGTCTTTTACCTCTTTTGTGAGATTGATTCCCAAGTATTTTATTTTTTTCGATGTTATGGTGAATGGGGTAGTTTTCATAATTTCTCTTTCTGAGGATTCCTCACTTATGTATAAAAATGCATTGGATTTATGAGCATTGATCTTGTAACCTGCCACTTTACTGAATTCACTTATGAGTTCTAACAGTTTTCTGGTGGAATTTCCTGGTTCCTCTAAGTATATAATCATATCATCCGCAAATAGGGATAGTTTGAGTTCTTCTTTTCCTATTCGTATTCCTTTAATTGCCTTGGTCTGTCTAATTGCTCTGGCTAGAGTCTCAAGAACGATATTGAATAGGAGTGGTGAAAGAGGGCATCCCTGTCTTGTTCCAGTTTTTAGGGGGAATGCTTTCAGTTTTTCACCGTTTAGAATGATATTAGCCATGGGCTTAGCATAGATGGCCTTTACAATGTTAAGGAATGTTCCCACTATCCCTATTTTTTCTAGAGTTTTGACCATGAAGGGGTGTTGTATTTCATCAAATGCTTTTTCTGCATCTATTGAAATAATCATGTGGTTCTTGACTTTAAGTCTATTGATATGGTGAATTACATTTATTGATTTCCGGATGTTGAACCAACCTTGCATCCCTGGGATAAAACCCACTTGATCGTGGTGCACTATCTTTTTAATATATTTTTGTATGCGATTTGCTAAAATTTTATTGAGAATTTTTGCGTCAATGTTCATTAATGATATCGGTCTGAAATTTTCTTTCCTCGATTTATCTCTGTCTGGCTTGGGTATCAGGGTAATATTGGTTTCATAGAATGAGTTTGGGAGGGTACCCTCCTCTTCTATTTCATGGAATACTTTGAGAAGTATTGGAATGAGCTCTTCTTTAAAGATTTTGTAGAACTCGGCTGAGAACCCGTCTGGTCCTGGACTTTTCTTTGTTGGTAGGCTTTTGATGACCTCTTCTACTTCATTACTTGAAATTGATCTATTTAAATTTTGTATGTCCTCCTCGTTCAATTTAGGCAATTCATATGTCTCTAGAAACCTGTTGATGTCTTCGAAATTTTCTATTTGGTTAGAATATAGATTTTCAAAATAGCTTCTAATTATGTTTTGTATTTCAATCGTGTCTGTTGTGATATTTCCTTGTTCATTTCGAATTTTGGTGATTTGGGTTTTCTCTCGTCTTCTCTTTGTTAGAGTGGCTAAGGGTTTATCAATTTTGTTTATTTTTTCAAAGAACCAACTATTTATTTTGTCAATTTTTTGTATAGTTTCTTTTGTTTCAATTTCGTTGATTTCAGCTCTGAGTTTAACTATTTCCTGTCTTCTACTACTTTTGGTGTTGGTCTGTTCTTCTTTTTCTAGGGCTTTGAGCTGAAGTGTTAGGTTGTTTATTTGTTGATTTTTACTTCTTTTATTGAATGCGCTCCATGAAATAAATTTTCCTCTAAGTACTGCTTTCATAGTGTCCCAAAGATTTTGATATGATGTTTCTTTGTTCTCATTTACCTCTAGGAATTTTTTAATTTCCTTCCTAATATCTTCTGTTATCCATTCATCATGTAATAGCATATTGTTTAATCTCCAGGTGTTGGAGTAGCTTCTGTTTTTTACTCTTTCATTTATTTCTAACTTCAAACCATTATGATCTGATAGAATACAAGGTAGTGTCTCTATCTTCTTGTATTTGCTAACATTAGCTTTGTGGCATAATATATGGTCTATTTTAGAGAAGGATCCATGTGCTGCTGAGAAGAAAGTGTATTCGCTCTTGGTTGGATGGTATATTCTATAAATGTCCGTTAAGTCTAAATTATTGATTGTGTTATTGAGATCTATGGTTTCTTTGTTCAATTTTTGTTTGGAAGATCTGTCCAGTGGTGAGAGAGGCGTGTTAAAATCACCTAGTATTATTGTGTTATGGTCTATTTGATTTCTGAAATTGAGAAGGATTTGTTTGACATACATGGATGAGCCACTGTTTGGGGCATAGATGTTTATGATTGTTATGTCTTGCTGATTTATGGTTCCCTTAAGCAGTATGTAATGTCCTTCTTTATCCCTTTTGACTAGTTTTGACTTGAAGTCCACCTTATCTGAAATGAGGATGGATACCCCAGCTTTTTTGCTGAGTCCATGTGCATGATATGTTTTCCCCCATCCTTTCACCTTTAGTCTATGTGTATCTCTTTCTACGAGGTGAGTCTCTTGCAGGCAACATATTGTTGGATCTTTCTTTTTGATCCAATCTGCCAGAGGAGGAGCGCAGCGGGGTGCTTGGGCTCGAAGTGACTGCACCAGGACTACGGGTGGCAGTCGGGACAAGAAGGTGCACAGTGAGTTCTTGGGACTCGTGACGCACCAGATCTCTGGGTGACTGCCTGGTGGAGAAAGTGGTGCGTGGTGGGTCACTTGGTCTTAGAGCGACCGCACGGAACAACAGGTGGCTGCCAGAGGAAAAGGCGTGTGGCGGGTCACTGGGACTCGGAGCGATTGTAAGGGGCTCCAGGTGGCTGCTCAGAGGAGGGGCCGCATAGCCAGGCGAAAAGTGCAGAGCAGGGTCCTAGACGGCTTCTTGGTGGAAGGGCCCCACAGACAAACTGAGGGGCGGAGCGAAGGCTCCAGGACTGCAGGAAGCTTCTCTGAGGAGAGGCAGCCGAAGGAGATTCGTTTGTGAAGGGTGAGGCTTCCAGGCCCAGGAGGTAGGTCCGGGTCCCTGGGAACATTGCAGAAGAAGGCTGCCCAGCCCAGGCGGTAGTTGTGAATTGAACGGAACCTCTGGGAGGAAAACCGACCAGCGAGACCTCCCCCCCCGGGTGACTCCTCCCTGTTGGGTGAGGTTCTCCCAAAAGGACCGTAAAATCAGAGACACAGGCCCAAACTGGTCTTGCATCAGCCCACAACCTACTTCCCTTCTGGATGACCATTCATCAGCAAGTGAAGGTACCTCTGCCCACTAGCAGGGAATATACCCTACCAGAAGGCCACCACCCCTAGGGAGTCAGCTCCCTTGTGGAGCGCTGCATGATCAACTTCCTCCAAAAGGGAGGAAAGATTTCAGGCTACTGAAGACTAAGAGGGGATATAATAGAAATCTTCAGGGATATTATAAGACAATAGAGGAAATCTGCAATATCACAGCGGTCAACTGATACCTGAACAATATGAGAAAACAAGGAAAGAAAATGCTGCAAACAAATCTAGATGTTACATCAATGAAACCCAACGACAGCATGGCAGAAGAAATGACAGAAAGGGAGTTCAGAATGTACATAATTAAAATGCTCAGGGAAGCAAATGACGAGATGCAAGAGCAAATGCAGGCACTGAATGATCGCACCAATCGACAGTTAAAAGAGCAAATAAAGGAAGCAAAAGATCACTTCAATAAAGAGTTAGAGATATTGAAAAAAAAACAAACAGAAATCCTTGAAATGAAGGAAACAATAAACCAAATTAAGAACTCCATAGAAAGCATAACCAATAGAATAGAACACCTGGAAGACAGAACATCAGACATTGAAGATAAAATATTTAACCTTGAAAACAAAGTTGAACAAACAGAGAAGATGGTAAGAAATCATGAACAGAATCTACAAGAACTATGGGATATCATGAAGAGGCCAAATTTGAGAATTATTGGAATTGAGGAAGGCTTAGAGAAACAGACCAAAGGAATGAACAATCTATTCAATGAAATACTATCAGAAAATTTCCCAAATCTGAAGAATGAAATGGAAGATCAAGTACAAGAGGCTTATAGGACTCCAAATATACAAAATTACAACAGACCCACACCAAGGCACATTATAATGAAAATGCCCAACATACAAAATAAAGACAGAATTTTAAAGGCCGCAAGAGAGAGGAATCAAATTACATTCAGGGGGAAACCAATACGGATATCAGCAGATTTTTCAATCCAGACCCTAAAAGCTAGAAGGGCCTGGAACAACATTTTTCAAGCCCTGAAAGAAAATGGATGCCAACCAAGAATCTTATACCCAGCAAAACTTACCTTCAAATTTGATGATGAAATAAAATCCTTCCATGATAAACAAAAGCTAAAAGAATTTACAAAAAGAAAGCCAGCATTACAGAACATTCTCAGCAAAATATTCCATGAGGAAGAGATGAAAAACAAAGAAACAAATCAGCAATGGGAGGAACCATCCTAAAGGAATTGTCAAATAAAGGAAGAACCAAGTCGTCTCAAAATAAATAAATAAATAAATAAATAAATAAATAAATAAAATGAACCAAATGACCGGGAATACTAATCATATCTCAATAATAACCCTGAATATTAATGGCCTGAACTCATCAATCAAAAGACATAGACTGGCTTCACTTTTTGTTAAGTAGCCTACTTTTATTTTTCACTCCTTTATTCTAGAGTTTATATTTGACTATATACATATAGTTGTTTTTTTTTTTTCTTTCCTCCTTAATTGCATAATAACATGAAAATTTTCTTCCTATTTGTCAGAACATGGTTGCATTTGTTGGCTTTCACTTTCAAATTGGCATGACCCACTGGAATTACATGTTGGTTTTCTTTCCTTACAATCTGAAGCATTTCTGCTATTTGATCCTCATGTTCTGACTTGGAAGAAGCTGGATTAACTGCATTATTTTACATTTGTGTAAACTTTACAACATACAGGATAAATGATGCACAAAAACCTGTTTAGTCAGTGTATTATTGAGCTAAAGCAACTTCTTGACAGTTCCATTAGCCAAAGAAGATAATTTACACTGTTAGATGTGTCCCAATATTTAAATTATTATGCTATTACTGAAAATGAATAAAAGCCATAGAAGTGATAAAATATATAAACTATTTTTGGTCCATTATTCTCTGGCAGTTATTTCTTATGTTAGGAGATTTACTAGTAAATGCAACAACAACAAAAAAAATTCACCAAGTAAAGACAATACTTTTGAGATTAACAAAGTAAAACTATATATTTTTTGTACATTTCAGAAGTGTCATGATTTTAATATCAGCAACAAGATATAATTTTACTGTGTTCTGTCATACCAAAGGGTTTCAAAGGAGATAATGTGTGAAGAAATGGCATTTTACTTTAGAGTGATAATTATCAGCTCTCTTCCATTACGGGCAGATCACTACAAAGCAGTAATAGTGCCTATTATGATTCAAGAAAACTTTTATGTGAAGTTATTCATATTTGAAGGGTGATTGTATAGATGACAATGATAAAATAACAGCACTTAGTAATAATAGCATGTTCCATCTTTTATTTTCTCCAAAAGATCCTAAGTTTATATATTTGAAAGTATCCCTTTATGCAATCATGGGAGGCAAGTAAAATATCAAATTATTTTCAGGAACAAGAAAGCAAACCCTCCTTCCAGCAAGCCAGAATGATTTGGAAGATGAAATGCTTCCTTTGAACAATTAATCATGACTTTGAAACATGCTACAATAGATAAATAATTTGACAACAAAATAGCAGAAATCACTTGTTGGAGAATATTAAGGAATTCCAAATTGTAAACATCTCTTGTTTTATGGCTCCTTCACTAGTGATTCATTCAACACCAGGAATTAAGTAGTAATGGATATTTTTGTAATTTTCATTTATTTAATATCATTTTTTTTCAAATGCCATTTAAACAATAATTCTTCTAAGAGTAAAACATTACACATGATGAGTCAAAATATATATTTTAAGTCAAGGTGAAATGGAGGACTCAGAAGAAAAATAGGAATTTACTAAGAGTGATCCAAAAAGAAGTATGAATTTTGATAGAACAAATACTACAAAACCTATTAAAGAGGTAAATAGCTATCAATATTACTGTCTTTAAGGTCTGATATAATAATATCTCAATTATAAACAACAGCTAGGTCTTAAATCAGTTAAAGTTAAAATCTTCTAGTCCAAAGAAAATAAATTGCACTCTTTCCTACCAATGAATGAATTTAGAATATTTTAGTGTCAAAATTGTATATATGAGGGCTCAGTGGTAGAGCACTTGCCTACCACATGTGAGGCACAGTGCTTAATCCTCAGTACCACATCAAAATTAGACAGTCTTATTATTTCCACAATAAAGGTATTGTGTCATCTACAACTAAAACAAAGTGGATACAAGATACATAGAAATATAGATCAATCTTTTGTAAATAAATATGCAGAAGTTAGATATTAGATGAAAAAACCCAGCAATGAATCAAGAGAAAAAGTATATTACTATAATATATGTTTTCTTAGAAATTCAGGTACTAATCTATATTAAGAATTATATTCACATTAATAAATTAAAGAGGAAAAATGTGTTCACACTGGCAGATGCTAGAATGTAACTGCATGTATACACATGCACATGAATACACACTTACACTCACATCTTTTCAGCATACAAGCCATCAATTTTTCCACTATTAAAATTTTGTTTTTTAATTCAAGGAAATTCTTAACAGCATCTTTCAGTAACAAAGTTAAAGCAATAAGAATAGAAAGAGGCACTTGAGATAAAGAAGACCCTTAGAAGAAAATACATGTGGATGTGAAAACTAAAGGACAACCAGACTATTCATTATTACGTGGAAATAATAAGACTGTCTAATTCTTGATAGATGTTAGAATGTAATTTTCTGAAATTCATAGCCATCCTTCATTAAAAATAAATATAATTAGAAAGAAATTATCTGCATTTCATACCAAAAATTTCTGAATATCAGCAGCTAATATTTTTCTAATTTGGGAAAAAAAAAAACATGCAATTGATTAAAATTTAGAACTTTAGAGATTGATTAACATTTATTTTGGACGTTGCTTTGAAGGTCGTACCAATGCCAGAAGACAAGGAAACAAGAGAATTATTTTTGTGAATGATAGGCTGGGGAGAAACAAAAACTCTAGAGAAACATATATAACATTGGATATTTTTTATATACATACATGAAAATAATACTTTTTTGCAAAAGTACTGAGAAATGCATATAGATAAATCATTCTCTAATAGCAGAAAAAACTACGCCCTCATTTATGAATAAATTTGTCAATAATATCCAGAAAACAGGTGGTAAAATTATAAAATCTCATCAAAATTTATAAAACAGCTCTTAAATGTAATGACCTAAGAACTTGTGTAAGAATGTTGTCATTAGAATTTAGTAATTAACATGTATATTTTGAATATATAAATGCACTTCTAATGTGACTTTGTAAGATTTAAATTATATTCAAAAGTTTTTTAAAAAAATGTGTTCCAGTTTATATACTAAATTATCTATGAATAAAAAATAAAAAGATAATCAACATGGAAAATTACCTTACAATATGAGAGATTTATAAAACCAATTTGATCAAATCAGTAAAACATGGACATGGTACAGATTAGAACATCATGGAAACAAAATATCTAAGAACAATTTCTAAACATTATTTATACTAACTAGAAATGTAACACATTCGCTTTACAGTGCAATCCCTGTCTTCCCTCTTATGCCTTTACTTTCTCTTTCATGCGACCAAGATTCCAGTGATTCACTCGGACCATTCCAGTTGTAGATTCCCTTCATCTAGGGATTCTTGACCTGAACACTTTGGGACAGTTAATTCTTTGTTGTGGGGGCCGTTCTGAGTGATAGCAGCATCCCACTAGATTCCTGTTGCACCCCACTTCTGATCTTGAGAAACAAATATTGGTCAAAGGCGACCAGGGAGGAATCACCCCTGTTTGAATTTGAAAATCATCGTTCTATGCTCTTCTTTAGGTTGATTTTTTCATGCTGGTTCCAAAAGTTGTTCAATAAACATTAACTGAAGATTAAATATATCTAACAAAGAGTTTATCTTCTTATTATTTAAAGGTATTCAAATTGATCTAGAAAAGACAAATACTCAAGTAATAAGATATGACCAAATATGTCAGTAAAATAAAAACTCAGATGATCAATATACATTTGAAAAATGAAATCAGTGATGAATAAGAAATGGTAATGAAAGGGCAGTGATAAATATATTTATTGATCACATAAATCTGAAAGTATTAGGAAAATATGGTCCTACTCAGATCAGTGACCAAAATGGTGGCTATATCTTTGTTGGTGTTTTATTATATATTTTTGGAATGAAATTTTGAGTAATGTCACACATAAGAATCAATCATAAAGAAATAACTTCATATTTATATAAATATGTTTATTGAATGAATTTGAAATCAGGTGGAAAAATATAAGTGATTCAGATGTCCATTCACAGGGAAATGGCTAGACCAGGTGTTTGAGGGAAGTCAAGTCCATGTTGGATAATAACCAATAAAATTCTTCCTTGTAGAGGACATCAGAGAAATTTCCATCTCTATTCTGTTTTCTCTGGCTCAGTATTCTGAGGCAAATGATAAGGAACCAGAGATAGGTTTTCCTTCTCATTCAGATACTGATCTCCATCAGAGTCCCTGGCTCCACAGTGTTTCCTACGAAGAGATGATATTATCAGGGATCTGGCATTTCCACAAATATTTCATATACAACTTTACTCTCTCTTCTGAAGGAGAAATAGAGCTTTTCCTGTCGGTGCTTTTCAGTACAAAGTTTACCTGGTTTTTTTTTTTTTTTTTTTTTTTTTTTGTTGTTTGTTTGGTTTTGCAGGATGAAGCACCTGTTGACAGAGATTGAAAAATGTTTGATTCCTAACAAATCAGAAAATCACATTCTTTGATGATGAAGTCTAAGTTTCATAGCTTTTCTTTATAATTAGAACCCAAATACTGGATGTCCTCAATAAATCCAGCAAACAATCCAGGAAGTATGATCTCTTATCAGCCAATTGGATGAGAAAAGGGAATGTTGTCAAGATACATAATTACTTATTAAACTCTGATGATTATAAGATATTTACAAAATATATAGTCAGGCTGTTACATTCTGTTAGTCTGCTTCCTTCATGAGTAATCAGTGTTTTGATAGCAGAAAAACTTTAACTCTTGAGAAAAATCTTCATGAATGATTCCTATATTAGTCAGAATCCTCTAGAGGAACAGAACCATTGGGATATATGCATACATATGAGTACCAAAAGGCGATTTATTTGATCAGCTTACACAATCAGAAGCCGGATAGTAACACAATGGCTTTTTGAAGGGTGAACAAAGAGCCAGAGGAGCCAGTATCTGCTCAGTCTAGGAAGACAGAGGCTCAGAAGAAAGACTAGTGATGTAGCTTGGAAGCTTCTTAGAGAATTTCTGGGCAAGAGATGCAGCTGGATTCTGATGTCCCCCATAGGTGACCTCCATAGTAATGGCGGTAGCTGCTCAAGAAAGACATGGCTGGTGTCTGCCTCAGCATCCTCCTTTCACCTTTCTGCATCTGAGCCCGTCTCTTGGGCTGTGCCACCTATAATTAGGGTCGTTCTCTCCATTCAGGATCTCAAGTTCTAGGCCGTCCTCAGCAACTTAGAAAACCCTAAGCAAGTTATAGGAACCCTGTCTCAAAAAAAGTGCTGGCGGAATGTTGCTCAGTGGTTAAGGACTCCAGAGTGCAATCCCCGTTACTAATTTTATTTATTTATTTATTTATTTTTAGAGAGGACAATGCATGAACTGATGTAAATAGCTTTCTTTAGAATGAGAAGAAAAAAGTTTTAGCAATGTAGTTTTTTTAATATATTTTAAAAAATTTCTTAATGATACTGGAGCTACTTTACTTCTGTATGAGCTACCTGGCACATCATGGAAAGAACTTCTATATCCCTATGCTCCTCATGTTACAGTTTAAGATAGATGTTGTTGGGGGCTGTGCCAAGTTGGCGGAGCCAGGATGGCACCTGATCACATTGGCAGTGAGGAGATTAATTGACATAAGCACACTCAGGTGATTTTCTCCTCCACGCACACAATGTGTGCGCATGTGTTCTCGAGCACTAATTGCCTGCTCGGAGCGCCTCGCCTAATCTTTGCGTAAGAGGCGTGGCCCTGCTCTCCGCCTCCTGGAGGTGATTTAAGCGTAGGCGGAGCGAGACAGAGACACAGCAGCCATTAGAAGAAGAGCAGGAGAAGAAGGACACACGCGGGACAGCAGCCATTAGAAGCAACCAGAGGGAAAAACACGCTACAGCAACCATTAGCAGAAAAGCCAGAAGAAAGAACACAGCAGGGAGTAGGGGCAGCGGCGGAAGACAGATCGCAGAACAGAGAACTGAGACGCATCACTAAGGCACCTTAGGTAGACGTACCCTTAGTTCATAGGATACAGGACTTTAAGGCGTAGCAAGTTTCTCTCTTAAGCAAAGTCTCTCTCTCTCTGATAAGCATGGTCTCTCTCTCTCTCCTCTCAAAGCAAGTAAACCTCATTTCCTCTATCCTCTACAAACAAGCAAGAAAGCAGTTCACTAAAGAGAAAGATAGAAGTGCCTCAGTTTCCACTCCACCACCCATAAGACCCGTGCAAGTTGTTGCTGCAGGCGGTGACAAATATCCACGGATTTTGGAACCGCAAAGAGCCAGCAACGGATGTCCCCCCAAAACTCAATTGGGAGACTGTGCAAGAAAGTTTAGAGATGAAATAACTGGGTTATGAAAGTTTTAACCTAATGGATACATTGATGCCCTGATAGGGATGAACTGAGTGGTAACTATAGCCAACGAGGGTGTGGGTGGAGGAAGGCTGGTCCCTGGGAACATGCCTTTAGTTTATATTTTGTCCTTCCTTCCTGGTGCCTCATTACCTGTTGCTTTCCTCTGCTACACCTTCTCCCACGATGTTCTGCCTCACCTCAGGCCCCAAGGAATGGAGTCAGCCATCTATGGACTGAGACCTCTGAAACTGTGAGCCCCCAGATCAACGTTTCCTTCTCTAAAATTGTTCTTGTCAGGTCTTTTGGTCACAACAACAAAAAAAGCTGACTAAAACACCTTTCTATCTTCCACAACCCAAATAAACCTTTCTTCCTCTAAAATTTCAGCTGGCTCCTTTGTCCCAGAGAGGCAGGAAAGGGAAACACGATGGAGATGAGTGAAGGATACAGGCAATTTCAAACTCAAGGACTGAAAGGAAACAACCAATCAAAATACCACAGGGCTGATCAATACCCTTAGCCTTTTCCCAGTACCTGATTAGTACAAATATTGAACACTGTCCCAATGCAGCAGCCCTATGAACCTCTGAACTAGTACACTTACATGGTGACCCTTTATCAGGAACCCTTTTGTTGTTTGAGAACTCTGCTTCTTCACTTCTTGTTTGAATGAACTGTACTGTTCCATTCCCACTCACTGTTGACTGTGGATTTCATTCTTACAGTTCATAAAACAAGAACCCAGAGGGAAATTACTGGTGGTCTCCTGCTCAACTGCAGCACCAACAAGGGCAGCCTGGTACAGAGTGGGGCAGCACCAACAGGTCATCTGCCCCGACTGCGGCACAGAGAAGCCATTTTCATGTCTAAACTCCATTCGCTATTATTACCTTCCTCACATCATTTCCTTACTTCAAGCATACCCCTTTAAATTATGTTGTATATTACAGTCAGATTAATTTTCATAAATAATTTGTATGGTAGAGGTACTTCCCACTTCAGAACACACACCAGAAATCCTCTCTATACAGGTTGAATTCTTGCCACTGTCTTTAAATGATTCTACAGATTGTCCTGAGCTTTTCTTTTCAGCTTTAGTCAATTTTCAAACACACTTATTAGTCTGGGCCTACAGATACCAATCTTAAGTCTGTCCCACTAAATAACATTTCTTCAAGCTCTGCATGACTACAGCTGAAATTTACTCTATTTGGAATAAAAAAAAAATTTCCCATTTTTTAACCATAAAATCAATTTTTACCTATGACTTTCTCTAAGTAATTTTCTTACTGTCTTATTTGCAAGACATCTGTGCATTCCTACTACCTACAAACTTTCTAAAAAATTTTATTTTGAGCCTAGCCACGATTCACTTTGAGAACCTTTCCATAATCCCAAAAGGATCCATCATGCTAATTTAAAAAATTAACCCTCCTTTTTCATCCCCAGATAGAGCAAACATTTATCTCCTTTTTGTCTGTATAGATTTACTTATTACAGATATTTCATCTACATAGAATCATAAACACAAGGTTTTTGATCTGGTTCCTTTTGTGTCTTTGAGGTTAATGTTGTTGCATATGTCTATA
Source organism: Sciurus vulgaris (assembly GCF_902686455.1). Classification (NCBI taxonomy): domain Eukaryota; kingdom Metazoa; phylum Chordata; class Mammalia; order Rodentia; family Sciuridae; genus Sciurus; species Sciurus vulgaris. Next base: position 11,831,081 of record NC_136469.1, read on the forward strand.
TTTCATTTCTTTTTATTAATGAATAATAGTCCATTATATAGATATACCATACTTTATTTATCTATTTTCTTATCCAACTATTAGTCGATGGGCTTTTGAATCATTTGCATTAAGAACTTTTTAGTCCTAATTTTATGATTTCTACTACCCTGCATGTTAATAATTATTTTTATGTCCAAGCTTTCTGCTGCTGTTGTTATTTATAATCAAGACAGTGTTATTCATCTGTATGGTATAGTGCATTATCATTCTGTATAATATAGTGCAAAACTCCCTTTGATGGAGTTAGGGGTTTGCACACATGTTAACAATTTCTACTTTTTCAGATTCCTTATGTGCTGGATGAGTTGTATTGTGTGTTATATTATGTGCATTACGTGTTGTATGCTGTTATCTAGGAGTTCATGTTACCAATGACATCATTTTTTTCTTTTCTGAACACTGAGAAACTTCATTTTGAAATGAAATATAAAACATGGTATCCAACTTTCCGACACTGGTGAATAATTCATTAGTATGTATAGACATGGATATTTAATTTATAAATAATTCAGACATAAGAATAGGTATGTTTTTATTAATTTTAAAAATGCTGAATTGTGGTAGATTGCTGACTAGTGAGGGTTAGTACTAAATTGAGGAAAATTAAATTTATGATATCACCAGAAAATTCATCCTTCACCCTCCACATAAAATCAGATTCATCCCACATGTCAGCTGGAAGCAAGGTGAGGAGAAGCAGCTGACCTGAAGGAAATGAGTGTATTGTGGACATGGTACCACCAATATCATAAAGAAAGTATTGTTTAGAAGTAGAGAAAACTGGTAGCTTACTTGTTTTGTGTACCCAACAATATCAGTAGAAGAAAAATATATGTGGTTTCTATTCAAATGAAAGCTTTGTTTCTAAAATGCATTTTACACTTCAAAAATTCTTTATTTTCCTGATACAGCTTTCCTTCCCCCAGTGTTCTTGATTTAAGGATATCAAAGAATCAGCCTCCACTTCCCCTGTTAGATTTACCCAGAGTGGTCTTACCTTTTATTCTAACAAGTCAGTTGCTTCGATGTTCCTGTGCTATAGCTAGAACAACCTTAGTGAGTTTTTCTAAGCACCTGTGCATACTGAATTCCTAAATCCTAGGCAAAGTATCTGGGGCTAGTCACAGATATCACCAACTTCATCCTTACTATCATATCACTATTTGACTTTCTCAAATGAGCATAACACAGTTACCAGCATTGCAGAACCAAATGACATTCTGGAACAGAGAATATGTGAATAGCATGGTACTTTCAGATGGAATTGTGATTGTAATTTTGCTAATACACAGGTTCTCCATGATGTTAAGCCTCACTAGATAAAGCACCACATCAAATCAGTTCTTCACATCAAGAAGAGACAGGATGAAGTAGAACATCTCAACCATTCTAACATAGTAGAGTTACAGTTTTTTGACATAGTTTCAATTGTTGAGTGAGGAAAATTCATACTGATGACTGGATTTGCATGTTTAATCCTGGCTTTCACATGGACAGATCTAATAGCCAAAACCAGATTTTATTCAGTGCTTGAATAATAGAGTAATGCGTGTACATACAGATATGCATCCTTTAGGTATTTTTGTATCTGGAGATAAACTGGGAAATATTGGAAATTTCCCTTTAAGTTCTTATGGAGCAAAACTAAAAATTAAATAAGTAAAATAAAAAGGAAAACAAAACCAAACAATGACAAGATAGACAAACAACCCAAAAAAGAATCCCCCAAATCCTACCTTATGTGACAGTAGCTTACTCAGATACTGTTGTCAGGTAAAATATTTGCAAATAATTGAAACCTAAAAAATGCACATTGACAAGTCATTTTAAGCTCAGGGAGACAGTGCCTAACAACAACAAAAAAAAAAAATTGACAAAGTTCCAAGAAGTAAAATGTTATGTTTTCAAGACTTGGAAGAATGTAAATGTGAGAGTAAACAGTGACACATGGTAAGTCCAGGATGTGAACTGTGACCAGTGGAGAAAGGACTTCTTATACAAGAGGATGCATTTCAATACCTGGTCTATTTGCAAAGTGTAGTCAGTGGAGCCTGTGAGGCACCCTGTGATTCATATTTACAAGTATTTTTCTATTATGAGAGGGTGAAAGAATGGAAGGAGCAGAAAATTATTAGCCTTGGGAAAACATGAGAGCAGCTTGGACTAAGATGTTAACATGGGGGAATTTGATATATGCTGGAGGGTGATCCTGAACATCTTTTAAGTGGATATCAGTAATGGGTCTCAGAGTCCAACTGAAGTTCTCCCTGAAGAGTGCTCTTCTGGTAGCATTAACTGCTTCCCTTTGATCCCATTAATTGGTAATAATAAATCTATAAGCTCATCATTATAAACTATTCATTTGAAAATCATACCTAGGATTTTGCTTCATCCACCAATCACTAAAATACATCTGATATTAAGATTGAAATTAGAAAACATCTAAAATAAGAAGATTCCACACAAATGCACATATTTCTGATTACTTCTAAAAACTTGAGAATATCTAGTGACACTGAAGCATTATTTCTTTATCCCTAGAAAAAATAAAATAACAGATAGCTTTTAGAACTAAATAGCAGAAACACTATTTAGTTAGTGATTTACTTCTTCATTTTATAACAGTTTTCTTTATTCATTTATGTTTTTCTACCTGCCTACTATTGCTAGCTATTTTCATATGTCTTTTGTGCTAACTGGCATTAAAAAACAGATAGATAAAATATTTCTGAAAATTTTTGAACTGAAATCATATATATTAAAAACACCATTCTCAAGACAGCCAAATTACTATCATTTTTGACATGACTACATATTTCCACTTTCTGAGGATAATTTTGTTGTTGTTGTTGCTCATAGGATTTTGTTTTGCATTGTTTCATTTGTACTTTATTGCTGTTGAACTTGATAATGCTGGATGCCAACAGGATCATCAGTATAACTGAGTTCAATTACCTTTCTATCCCTTCCTCTAGGATTCTGTTTGAAAATCCGTTAGCTCTTGTGATGTCAATCACAATGCTTTGCGCAAATATAGCCAGGATTTTTCAATACATGCCACTCTTTCATTAACTGTATCAGACAGGAAGTATGAACTAGGAAGGAAAAAGTATTCTGCCATTTTCTCTCTGAACTGGGACGCAATAAGGTATGCATGTATTAAGTTTCTACCAGCTAAGATGATTATGTAGCTGCATACTGAATGATTATAAATGGGATGAAAGTGGAATCAAGTTTGTTTAATAGAACCACTGAGATAGCTATTATTCTAAACCCTACTCAGTTTTCTATAAAATCTGAGACTCAGAGAACCAAGTGATTTCCAAAAAACTCATGTTTTAAAAAGGGGAGGTGGAATTTGAATATGAGCTCTTTGCTCTGTATCACCCTGCCTTCCCAGGATCCAATGCCTGAGATCTTAACTCAGTGATTTCCATTTTTAGATAGGAGAGGTTTACCTTATGCTAATATCAAACAACTCTAAATTCCCGTGGCCCACAATGATTGTTTATTCTCATTGTCTCTACTTGTCTGTAGTCATTCTACTATGGGCTTATTCCTTTACCATGTCTTTCTAAACCCAAGTCAAGGAACAGTCTCATTTAGAACATTTTTCTGTCATCAAAGCAGAGCAGAAAGGAAAGCATGGCAGTCATGAACTGATTCTTCAGGCTTATGTTTACAAGTGATTTATGTCACATTTCACTGGCCAATGGATGTCACATGATACTGCCTGAGATGAATGATTGGTATGCATTATCATCTCAAAAGCAGTAGTGCTAAATATTTTGGAACAATATAGCATGCCAGAAAATCATTAAATAAATTACACTTCAACAAACATGCACTAAAAGATCACATAAATTAATGGAAAGATGATCGCATCAATACACATTACATAATGGAATCAGAATAGACTTTCTAGAATTAAGTGCAGTCACGACTTATATGTGTGTGTTCCAGACTTTGGGGAGAATTTTGACAGTAGAAAACTTGAACAGCTGAGAACTTTCAACATAGGTTCTAAAATTTTTGAGTAAATAAAAAACTAACTTAAATGATTGTATGTACATATATGATTTGGTGTGGGGGAACTGAGAGTGATATAATGGTCATATTGCAAAGCTCTTTAGATGCAAACATGTTAGAACACAATCAGAAAGATATTGTTCATTAACAAATGCACCAAATCTATCAACATAAACTCTCAAGATGTGTACTTTCTTAGGTTTAAAAGTGGGAACTTTTTTATTCCTGAAGTTTAGACAGAAAGGAAATCACTAAACACAAGTTTTCATGACTGTTTCTCTTTTCCAAATGAGGTTTTCTATTGCTAATTACTTTGAAAGCCTGCCAAATCACTTGGACTCTCCACTGTTGGGGTAACACAGATGTCTCTGTGCCATTTAACAGCTTCCAGGTGAAATAAGGTATCAGGCAAAATGTAGAATTGACATCCTGCATGCTGATGAAAAGACAGGACTTTTATTCATCACGGAAGTGACATTTGAAGCAAGCAGTTTTGTAGAAAAACGTATTTTCTTGACTACATCATTTACGTTAGAAAAATTTAAACTTCCTTCTAAGACAATTTAGCATTTTGTCTCTTTCCTTATACCAAACATGTGTGTTTTTAGATTAAGAGCGCTGTGTGAATTTTAGGAAGGATTTGACATATTTTATGCTTTAATCTTCTTTATGAACTTGCTATTTTCTCCATTTCATTTAATAAAACTCAGCAGGCAAAAAAAAAAAAATTCCATTTGCACATCACTGTTGATTGCATTAAAAAAGACAGCATATTCATTTCCCCAGTCTTTGCACATGTGTAGAGGTCCTATGTACCAGGTGGGCCCAATTAGGCTGAAATGTAGTTTGGCTGAAAAATCATTTCCTATTGGCTGCATCTTACCTTTGCTGTATCCCCATAGATAAATAAATAAATGGCAATATTATTGAAAAAAAATTTTAGAAAATATTTAATAGACACCCAAGGTTAGGTTTATGCAAATACATTTTTAAAATTACAAAATTCTGAAGCCATATAATTAAGAAGAGCAAAAATTGTTTTAATGAGAAATTTTTCTAAAGTCTGCCTTTTAAACAGCATTAACATAAAAGAATTTGATCAATTTAATCTTGATAGTTGTTTACTGAATTGTCGTTTTTCATGGGCAAGTTTCCCTATCATTTACATAGCAAAAAAGTTACATGGTGACGTGGTGTATATAAATAATAATTGATTTCATATTAACCCAATTGCCCCATTTACCTTATTTAAGATGGAAGCAAAGTCATTCGTTTCAACAGCTCCTATTATCAGTAAGAAAAACAGCTATAAAAAATCTCATTTAACAAAAATGAAGAAGCAAAATAAAACAACACACACAGAACAAAATCTCTGAAAAACAGTGGATGTAAATTTTGGATATGCAAGTAATTTGTTTCTATGCATATGAGCACAGAATAGGGTAAAAAGCAAGGTCTATTTCATAGTCACATATTAGCAGATGTTTTAGTATATTCAGATTTATTTAGGGAATTTTCTCTGCCATTTTGGTCCCTATAAGCTTCACTAACAATTGTTGAGACTTAATTTGAATAGCACTTTAGACACAGCATAAAATTCTCTTTATTCAAATATTCTGCAGGTTTTCAGAGAAGTAAATATCCTATAGCAATTGTACCTATTATCTACAGTGTCTAGATATGGGATATTTCAGTTAGCAGTGTTGTTATACTTACCAGTCATAAAAATAAATGTCTTGATTTCATTATTTTCACCCTAATTTTTCAGAAACAAAGAGGCTGGGGAAAATGTAATTGTACTTAATGTTGAAAAGCAAACATGAGGGACAATCCTAGAAATGGTGAAAATTAATCTTAAACAGTTAAATGTAGCACGATAATGAACCCATTCCCAATGTTAGTGAAATTATTTTTATGGAATTCCGTAAATTAATTACAACCATAGACTTCATAACAATAACTTTTGTATTTCCCTCGAATTCCATACCCACCATAGAATCTCATAATTACACAATAACAGTAGGAGTTTGCAACTTAAGGCCTGAAACACAGGTTTCCTTATAAGTGATTTGGTTGGTTGGTGATACCAGGAATCACAGTAAAACTGGAGAAGTGAGGCGGGCCTGGGCTGGAGCCATAAAGGACATGCTGATGATCTGCTAGAGCTGCGCAGGTCTCAGTCCTGCTAAGAAGGTCTGGGAACCAGCTTCAGGGCCACCTACCATCTTCTCACTCCCCAACAAGCTGTTCTGCCTCAAACTGTTACTACACTACAGTAGATCAAGCTTCTCTGCAGATAGAATTTTTAGGCCAAGGAGTTAGGTAAAGAGCTTACAGGATAGAGCAGCCACAGCCTCTGCTCTGTAACCATTGAAAGAATTTAAAATAGTCATTTTGGATATGTAAATCTAGATGTAGTTATGTGGTGATAACATACAATGTTCAAAATGAAAGGGGCAAAGTGAGTAGCTTTCTGTATGTCTGGAAAATTATATAAGATTTCCAAAGTTAAAATCTAATAAGAATGCACCTTTTTTCCCCACATCCTCGCCAACACCTATTATTGCTTGTGTTCTTGATAATCTCCATTCTAATTGGGGTGAGATGAAATCTTAGGGTAGTTTTGATTTGCATTTCTCTTACAACAATAGGTGTTGGCGAGGATGTGGGGAAAAAGGTACACTCATACATTGCTGGTGGGATTGCAAATTAGTGCAGCCACTCTAGAAAGCAGTGTGGAGATTCCTCAGAAAGCTTGGAATAGAACCACCATTTGACCCAGGTATCCACTCCTTGGCCTACACCCAAAGGACTTAAAATCAGCATACTACAGAGATGCAGCCACATCAATGTTCATAGCTGCTCAATTCACAATAGCCAGATTGTGGAACCAACCTAGATGTCCTTCAGTTGCTGAATGGATAAAGAAACTGTGGCATATATATACAATGGAATATTACTCCGCCATGAAGAATGATAAAATTATGGCATTTGCAGGCAAATGGATGAAATTGGAGAATATCATGCTAAGTGAGATAAGCCAATCTCAAAAAAACTAAAGGACGAATGATCTCGCTGATAAGGGGATGAGGACATATAATGGGAGGTAGGAGGAGTTAGCGTTAGGGTTAGGGTTAGGTTTAGGGTTAGGGATAAGGAGGGTGGTAAGAATGGAAGAAAGAAGGATTGTATAGAGGGAAAAGAGGGGTGGGAGGGGTGGGGGGAAGGGAAAAAAATAACAGAATGAATCAAGCAACATTGCCCTATGTAAATTTATGCTTTTTAATAAAAAAAATCTAATAAGAAAGATCCAGTTTGTTTCAGAAACCTATAAAGTGGACTTTCCTAATAATCCTCAAGTTATTTTCTCTTCTAAGGATCTATAACCACTAAAATTCAGTCCCTCAGCATTTTGCATTAGAAAAATTAGAATATGATGTTGCTTCATATTTTTCCCTGCTTCCAGTTTCATGTGTCTGGAGCATCAGAAGAATCATTGCTTTGAACTCAATCGCCTTGGATGCCGAGAGTGCTGCTTCTGGGAATCTTTCCTAATGAAGATACAGAAAGACATGCCCATTTGCTGGTGGCCTCTGTTAATGGGGCAGATTCCAACCCTGACCTGGAATCTATGGGTTCCATATCTTTGAATTCTGCTGCCTCTTGGGCTTGCCAACTCTACAGAGTGCATCAGTAGGTTTGGACTGTACTCCAGACATCAAGGACACATGTGAAAAAAATATATTTTTTATACTTCACTTTTTCTCCACAGTGCATGCTAAATGAATTAATAAAACATTGTCCTTGGGACTGAGCGGAGTAATAGGGAACAACTGATGAACTCTAAGGGATATATATATTTTAAGATTTGCCTTTCAATATCTTTTGTGCAATGAGATGTTTGGTATTTTCTAGACTTAGAGTGAAATAAAATTTGGTGATTGATATAATTAACTCTATATAGTATACAGAGTTTAAAAACTAAGTTTGTGAGTTTTATCAGCAACCTAAACATCACAATTTTATATATAATATATGAATATATATATATTCATTTATATTCACAAGTGTATATAAATGAATCTATGTGATAATGTCTCCTGGAAATTAAATCACTTCCACGCTTAAAGTGTTTCATTACAATTGTTCTGTTATTTTCCCAAACTTTTTACCTTGTCATATGCTATTTTCTCTGAATTTTTTAAGAACATTTTTGTAACCATAAACAAAGCCAGTGATAAATCTTTGAAACAGGATAATGTTAGTAATTTTGGAATGAATGGGTAGAAAGCAATTCTTTGAAATAAATTTGGCCAATGCTGATTTTTTACGGAAAGTAAAAGTCTATTTTAAAAGCATAGCAGAGGATCTCTGAAATTCCCTATTCTTGACACATCCAGGTGCTACAGAAAACATTTTTTTATCCTTTCAGTTTCAAGATGGGGTCAGTAAAGCTCAAAGGCCGTTGCTCTCATTTCCATAATTTATTTTTCACATAATCAAATATTGAATATATATAAAAGTGTTTTTTATTTAATAGAGTAGTGAAAAATTGATTTCCTCCACAATGGTAATTTTAATATAACAATCTTAGAGTGTTATGGTTTTCAGGTAGTGATACTTCAACATTAATATTTTAAGTATAAGAAGAGTAGAAATCTTTATTTCAATAATAATTTGCTATCTCCATGTGTGGATATTGACAAAACCTGACAAGTGACACATTTCAAGAGAAATTTCATTAAAAAACATAAAAGTATACTCTACAAATATCTGCACTACAGATAGTGTCAATGTACTATGTATTTCTATAAGCATGAAGAAAGGATTTGAATGTTTTTGCCATAAAGAAATGATATAAGTTTGAGAAGATATTCATTTATCTACCTTGATTTGAACATTAAACAGTGTATACATGAATTCAAACATCACATAATACCCCATCAATATGTACAATTTTCACGATTTTAAATATGAAGTACATATTAAAGAAATTCTAAAACATATATATCAAAAATGCTAATGGCCAGTAAAAGTTTAAATTATGACATAACTGAACACTATCATTTTATTCTGAGTAAAATAATGAGTTAAGTTTACCACATAGAAAACATGTTGTTTTCTGCAAATCAAACACCACATATAGACTAACAAATAATATTGCACAAAATTATTTCCTAAAGTTTAGTGTTGCTTACAAATACAGCATTTAGTTAACGTACTTTGAAAGTATAACATTTCTTAGGAAGAAATAAACTTTTACTGCCAATTTTCATACACTTACTTTATTGAAAACATACTGCTTTTTAATATTGTTCAGTTAGTAAAAAACTATTAATTGCACACTAAGTATTAGAAAAATATATTTTAGCAGAAAGTATCATTTTCACTTTGGAAATATTTATGACATATCATTTTGCTCATTTTAAAGAGTAGATAAAACTTTATCAGTACCAGTCAGTTTTCTGTCGCTGTGAAAAAAAACACTTGAGATAATGAAAGGAGGAAACATTTATCTTGGTTCATGATTGCGGAGGTTCTTGTCCATGGCCAGTTGGCCCTGTTGCTTTGGGCCCATGGAGACACAGCATATTATGGACGAGTACGTGAGAAAGGAGACCTGTCTGCCTCACAGAGGCTGGGAAGCAAAGAGAAGAAGGGCCCGGGATTCTACTGTTCCCTTCCAGGCTCCCTCCCAGTTACCTAAACTCCTTTCTCTAGGCTCCACCTCCCACAGATTCCAGCTCCCAACAATGCCAGGGGCTGCAGACTAAGCCCCCAACAAAGGCCTCTGGGCGACACTCCAGATCCACACTACAGTATTATCCTTAAAGATAACTTCACATTATCATGTTGAAACCTTGTAGGATTCCATTTATGGAGGGACAAGATACCACATCAAAATATTGAAGTTCATTAAAACTAATAGCATGTTATATATCTGTTAAATATATGCTTTATTTTAGTAATTGAAAACCTCATTTTTTCTATCACTTTCAATACCAAAAATCTGTTTTTCTTGTTTTTGGTGATGGCCTTTTTCATAAGAAATAATTTTGCTTTTCCTATGTAATCTCTGGATACTCATAAAATGGTAAGAGCAGTAATTGTCTTCTTAGAAAATACTCCTGTAATTAGTCTTTTGAGAAATCTATATTCTTGATAAACTAAATATTTAACTTCTTTTAAAAAATATTTTTAAATTTTATATCAAAAAACTTATCTGCTTTTTCATAGCAGGTTTGCCACCAGAACACAGGTGTCATGAAAACTACCGCTAAATCAAAGCCAAAATGGAAGAGGAAAAGACTCATATCAACATCGTCGTCATCGGACACGTAGCTTCCGGCAAGTCTACCACTACTGGTCATCTGATCTATAAATGTGGTGGGATTGACAAAAGAACCATTGAAAAATTTGAGAAGGAAGCTGCTGAGATGGGAAAAGGCTCCTTCAAGTATGCCTAGGTCTTGGATAAACCGAAAGCTGAGTGTGAGCATGGTATCACCATTGACATCTCCCTGTGGAAATTTGAGACCAGCAAGTATTATGTGACTATCATTGATGCCCCAGGACACAGAGACTTCATCAAAAACATGATTACAGGCACATCTCAGGCTGACTGTGCTGTCCTGATTATTGCTGCTGGTGTTGGTGAATTTGAAGCTGGTATCTCCAAGAATGGGCAGACCCGTGAGCACGCCCTTCTGGCTTACACACTGGGTGTGAAACAACTAATTGTTGGTGTTAACAAAATGGATTCCACTGAGCCACCCTACAGTCAGAAGAGACGAGGAAATCATTAAGGAAGTCAGTACCTATGTTAAGAAAATTGGCTACAACCCTGACACAGTAGCATTTGTGCCAATTTCTGATTGGAATGGTGACAACATGTTGGAGCCAAGTGCTAATATGCCTTGGTTCAAGGGATGGAAAGTCACCTGTAAAGATGGCAGTGCCAGTGGAACCACACTGCTTGAAGCTTTAGATTGCATCCTGCCACCAACTCATCCAACTGACAAGCCTTTGTGTCTGCCCCTCAGGAAGTCTACAAAATTGGTGCTGTTGGCAGTGTCCCTGTGGGCCAAGTGGAGACTGGAGTTCTCAAGACTGGCCTGGTGGTCACCTTTGCTCCAGTCAATGTCACAACTGAAGTAAAGTTTGTTGAAATGCACCCTGAATCTCTGAGTGAAGCTCTTCCTGAAGATAATGTGGGCTTCAATGTCAAAAACATATATGTCGAAGATGTCCGTTGTGGAAATGTTGCTGGTGACAGAAAAATCGACCAATGGAAGCAGCTGGTTTCACCGCTCAGGTGATTATCCTGAACCATCCAGGACAAACCAGTGCTGGCTATGCCCCTGTACTGGATTGTCACACAACTCACATTGCTTGCAAGTTTGCTGAGCTGAAAGAAAAGATTGATCACCATTCTGGTCAGAAACTGGAAGACAGTCCTAAATTCTTGAAGTCTGGTGATGCTGCCATCGTTGATATGGTTCCAGGAAAGCCCATGTGTGTTGAGAGCTTCTCTGACTATCCTCCTCTGGGTCATTTTGCTGTTCGTGATATGAGGCAGACAGTTGCTGTGGGTGTCATCAAAACAGTGGACGAGAAGGCTGCTGGAGCTGGCAAGGTCACCAAGTCTGCCCAGAAAGCTCAGAAGCCTAAATGAATATTACCGCTAATACCTGCCACCCCTGTCTTAGTCAATGGTGGAAGAATGGTCTCAGAACTGTTTGTCTCAATTGGCCATTTAAGTTTAATAGTAAAAGACTGGTTAATGATAACAATGCATCATAAAACCTTCAGAAGGAAAGGAGAATGTTTTGTGGATCATTTTTTTGTGTGTGTGTGTGAGAGTCAGTTTTAAGTTATTGGTTTTTAAAATTAGTACTTTTTAATGGAAACAACTTGACCAAAAATCTGTCACAGAATTTTAAGACCCATTAAAACAAAAGTTTAATGAGAAACCTGTGTCTTCTTTTGGTCAACCTGAACTTCTATACAAATGTTAGGCAAGAGTCTCTCAACCTATTTCTGGTGTTGAGAATCTGTTAACTTCATGAGTATAAATAAATTTTCTAGTTGGGAATTTTAGTTTGGAAGGAAAACTGGGAGGGATCTTGTCTCAAGAACCTAGTAAGTATCTGGGAGGGCTTATTGATTCCAACACTTGGTTAGGGTAGAGAAATAACTGTAATGTAGAGGGCAAAATCCTGTAATAGGCTGTTGCTTCTGAAAAAGAAAATCTGAGGCTACTTAAAAGTGTATATGCATTTACCCTATTGCAGACTTCCATGAGAATGTTATGATTCCTCTAATTTGATGAACATCTTCATATGCTTTCCATCCAAAACCACTCCCACAAAGCTAAGAGCTTGTGACACACCTGGTTTAACATCCTCAGAACCACCTACCTTTACAAAGTAGAAATGACAGTCATTTTACAAAGGTAAAATCACAAAAAGCGATTTGGAGACAACCACTAGACTTGGAGATAAATGGTAGCTCCACATAATTCAAAATGCAGTTAATATAAACTATGAAATAACTTTAACTATTTAAAATTTACAGACGAGGGCATTCGTTATACTAGAAATGTGGGCTGAATTTCCCATCAATTTTACGTGAGTGAAATTGGAGATCCAATAACAGCAGTTTGTTTAATAGGTGCAGGTTTGCAGGTTGTGTTGGTAAAATCCTGAATGGCATGAGGCTTTCAGGTGATTCTCTTCCTCCTGCTAACAGAAATTGTAATGCCAAGGACATAGCTGATTACCAGAAAAATCACCATTATAAAGCAAATCATCCAATTTTTTAAAAGACAATACTTTAGAAAATGCTTAAATATACATTTGGCGTTCTTTCAAGGAGAAATATTTTCCCATTAAGGGATTATGAATCATAACATTAATAATAGTAAGGATTATTATTTTACAGACTTTTTTGAACTACAAAAATGCCTCTGAGAAAATGTTTCCTTTCCTGGATCTTGATTTAATTGGACAATTTTATGTGGGCTAATATTTGTGGTCTGGAAAGGCTTTCAAGGGAACCAATTATGTGCTTTCTCCCACCAATATTACATTATTATAGGGTTTGCTGGGGCCTTTTGTCCCGTTTTTGTTGCAAATATTGAGTTAAGTTTGGCTCTTTGGGACACAACATTTCTTTGACTGTTATTGCTACTGATAGCTGGAGGATTACCAGTAGAAACTTTGTTTTAAAGGAAAAGGAAAAGATTTTGCCCAGAAATGATTGAATTTTATTTCATAATCCATTAAACCGTGTTTTACTACAACTAGAGAATTTCAGGTAGCTTGATACAGAAAAAATGGAAAATTTCTTCCTATCTCAGATGGAAACTTCTGTAAATCATTACTAGAAGCCTTAAATAGTGAACCTGGCTGATAAGGAAACCAGTCCTTCTAAGCATTCTCCAGTTCGTACATTAGTAGGTCTGATGAAAACAGAATAACCACCTGAGAAATCCCATCTTCAGTATAATCCCGAGAATATTCAAAGTACCAGAAAAACTGCAGGCTGCTTTTCAAGATAAGGTTGGGAATGAGCTTGCTGTGCTCACATTTCAGTCTCCATAGGCCCTGGGGCTGAGGCTGAAAAGTAGACCACCTCTGTCAAAGAGGGGAGTTGCAAAACATTTGTATTCATTCAAGACTCCTGTGGATGATGAGAGGAAAACATGGGACTTCTCCATGGGTAGGCTATTTGGTTTGTCTCTTTCAAATGGTTTGTCTCATTCTGTTTTAAAAAATGTTTTATTCTTTTAAACATTCTTGGGTGCAACTTTAATATGCAACTTTTAATGTTATGTAATAGAATCCATTTTTAAAAATAGAAAATAAAATCATTCTTAGACAAAAAGTGTTGTTTTTTTTTAAGACAGTGGAACTGTTAATGTGAGAAGAGATATAGCCAAAGTTACCACTTAATGCTTTTTTAAAGTATGAAATTAACAAACTGTAGAAATACAGCAACAAATTTCAAATAATTGTTGAATTTCATGAAAACTTGACAGATAAATGCAGAAAAAGCATTCGTTTCTGATTTTTTTTTGAAATTTCTACTACATTTATTATTTATAATACAATTTATAGCACCTCTAGAAGAAATAAAAACATGAATTATTGACTAAAATGAATCCAAAGTGGAAGGAGTTGATATCCCACTGTTTAATACAAGGGCAATCATTGTAATGAAGAGCGATCATTTTTTTAAGTCGCTAGATGAACGCACTTATATCTTTGGTTATATATCTGGTTATATATATATATATGGTTATAGTTATAGTTGATTTGTAAATATGCCTCGAAATATGTACATGCTTTTTACCTAAACAGATTTGACTCTTTCCTCTGTGAATTCTTGGAATAAGCTCTCCTCTGTCCCTGAGGGTAGACAGCCTTCATTCATTTACCTCTTTCCTTCTGAATTTAACTGTAGCTCCAGAGCACGCAAATGGAGGAATTTATATATTGTTGGATGAAATAAGTGTTATGCTCAGGCATCTTATTAAAGGTTTCTAGAAATATAGAAAAAGTATAGTATAAAACAATATCCATTTCCATCTTTATAAACTAATCTTTTTTTGGGGGGACTGAGTAAGTCTAATGCTAAATGAACAAGGATTTAGATAAATTTGTTACTCTCTGAAGCAAGTATTTAACTAGCCAAAATATCAATTTTGATATTTGAAAGTGTGAATAATAATGGTGTATATCATAAAATGAAAACATAATATATTTAAAGTAATCCAAATATAAGATATACTCAGTGCTTGGTACATTCTAGATGTCTAGTGATTATTATCATTAATATCATCATCGACACTATTCTCATTATTGCATCTTCCCCACACCTTTAATAACTTAGAGTTGTAATACAGAATTGTCCTAATTAGAATATTCTGTTCAAAATTGTTTTCTCAGTCAGTTTAAAAATCACTCCACATAGTACTTAAAATTATATCTCATGCCTTGGATAATTATGACCCAAATATCTTGGACTATGTAGTTTAAACCATGCATTTCATCAACAATAGGGGATGAAGTTGGGAATCTTTTAAATGGAAGAAAAACTGGGATGTCACTTATCCATCACTGAGTGATATCTGTCGGAAAGTTTGTAATTAACAACAATTAAAATAAAGACACATATTTTGCTTCTGGGTGATATGAAATACCTGGCAGTAGTGTATGCTCCCTCCTAAAGATACTAAACAAGTCGGGCAACATAGAAACCACCCGTTGAAAAGATGCAGAGGGGCTGGGAATATAGCTCAGTTGATAGAGTGCTTGCCTCCACAAGGCCCTGGGTTCAAATCCCCAGAACCACACACACACAAAAAAAAAAGCAGCAGAGAGCTTCTGAACAAGAGGTAGAGTCTCTAACGTGGAGGAGGAAGAAGGCTAGCAGAGCAAGCTCAGTTCTGCAGCTGCTTCCCCTCAGGGACCTCTGGTAGTCTGAGCCTGGGCAGGTGAGTGGGGCACCTCTGCAGGGCTTGCTCAGCAGGCAGAGGGACAAAGACACACCCAGGGTTTGAAGGAGGTTAGAGGGGCTCAAGCTCTTGAATATTTTTCCTCGGCGTTGAAGTCAGCTTGGTCACCACTGTGACCAAAAGACCTGACCAGAGCAATTTCAGAGGAGGAAAAGTTTATTTGGTGCTCCCAGTTTTAGAGGTCTCAGTCCATAAATGGTCAGCTCCATTGCTGTGGCCCAAGTTGAGACAGAACATCAAGGTGGAAAGGGGTGATGGAGCAAAGCAGCTCAGGACATGACCATGGGGAACCAGAGACTCCCCTCACCAGGGACAAAGTATCAAACCCAAAGGCATGCCTCCAGTGACCTACCTCCTCCAGCCACATGCTACCTGCCTGCAGTTAGCATCCAGTTGATTAAGGAACTGATTAAGTTAAAATGTTCATAACTCAATCATTTCACCTCTAAAATTTCTTGTGCTGTTTCACACATGTGCTTTTGGGGGACCCCTCATATCTAACCCATAACACAAGGTAGGAGAAAAAATAGAAAAATAGCTTCTGAAAGTAGAGCAAGTAGAGTATGAAACAACAAGCAGTGGACACCCAGCAGATGAAAGGACCCTACAGAATGCACTAGAATCCTTGTGGAAACTGCAGGGATCCAGGGTTAACAGGAGGGAGAACAGCCTTCCCAGGCTGTTAGCAGAACCTTTCTACCGGCACAGCCTGCTTGGGTCATGCTCATTGGTGTGTTATTGTGTCTATGTCCAGGGCAAAAGGAATCCTCCCGCACTCTGCATTTTAAACATATGCGATGCCTGGCAATGGATAGAACACTCAGGATAACAATAAAAGACAGACTCCCACATCTGATAATCAGGGGGAAAAAATGAATTCCACAGATAATCTAGATACTGTTGTTACCTAAAAAGAAAAAAAAAGATTTAAAATCTCATACTAATGTTTAAGAAAAGAGAAGGAAAACAGAAAAATAGGATAAATGTGAAGAATTTCAACTACACACACTGAAATTTGAAAGATACTGTTCAAATAGCAAATTATGACTAAATAATGATATACATACATACACATATATAATTACATATAAAATATCATAAAATGGTATGTTATTTAGAATATGTTTTACATATTGTTATATATAGTATCATTTAATATACACACTACATATTTCATAATGTTTTTGCATTTATTTATACATATATAAATATAAATGAAAGATATAATTTAACCTACCCTTCAACAGCAGTTGGCAAACAGCACAGATAGGACTAGTGAAGAGAAAATAACCAAATTCAGCAAATTGCTAAGTGCGTTGGTGCAAGCCTGTGACCCCAGCGACATAGGAGTCTGAGGTAAGAGGATTGCAAATTCGAGGCCAACCTCAGCACTTTAGCAGAGACCATCTGGGGATGTTGCTCAGTGGTTAAGAAATCCTGGGTTCATTCCCTGGTACATAAGTGAAATAAAATAACCAGAGAGAGGAGAAGGAAAAATGAAAATATGTAAATGTCACACACAACCTCAGACACATGTAATGGGAGACTTAACAATCAGAAAGACGGCTGCAAGAGTGATAAACAAGTGATAGCTAAGGGATTTTCAAACTTTATTAGACACTCTATAGTAAGAAACTTCTGTTAAATTCATGCAGAAATGGAAATTAAGAGGTGTTTCTTAATATGATCTTGATATTTTCATAAAATGAAGACAGGCAAAATCTTAAAATCCAACTAGAGGAGAGGGATGGGGAGTGGCAGGCTGAATAGAAAGGAAAATACACACATTTAAATGGGTCCACACTCACAAAGGTTCAAGCCTTGAATGAAGACAAAGACAGTTATGTAGGTAAATTTTAAAATCACTAGATGGAAATATTTAATACATTTAATATGGGGGGTGTAACCAGGGGTTGAACTCAAGGGCACTGGATTTCTGAGCCACATCCCCAGCCCTATTTTGTATTTTATTTAGAGACAGGGTCTCACTTTGCTGAGGCTGACTTTGAACTTGCAATCCTTCTCTCCCAAGCTGCTAGGATAAAATAGTATTTAGCAAAACCTCCATTCAAAACAATCCTTAAGTGGAATATCAAATTGGCAACATTTTAAAATGAGAAATTTAATGGCCAGAAATTTCAATAAAAATTTACTATATTCTTCAGATAGAAGACAATTTACCCCATAAAAACTAAAATTTAAGGGTAAAAAAGTAAAGAGCAATGAAAAGAGTAACTATTAATACATAAGTGAACACTAGTAAATGGTGACTATTGTACTAAAAACGAATTGTCTTTTAGGGATTAAAACATGCAGAAATAAAGTGCTAGACAAAAATAAAGGAAGAAAGAGTCAAACACAATAGGTATAATATGTCATTCCATCATTACTAATGAAGGCATTACACTAATTTGAATCAGAATATAACATTTCAAGGATGCATGTCGTCATCTCTAGGATGATTGAACAAGCATAATAAAAATGAGAAGAAAACAGAGGATATAGAATTAAAAGTAAAAGTAATCAGTTCCAAAACACAAAGAAAGAGAGTGCATGAGACAGAAAAGGTGGGTTTAGTGGGAAAAAAGTATTATAGTAAGATGGTGTACACAGAATCAAACGTATAATAATTATATTACACATGTATAAATTAAATATTATAATGAAATGGCAAAGACTGAAAAAATGATAAAATAAATCATAAACACAAACAAAAATGCACTTGACCAAATACCATTTATAACAAACACATCTTAAACATATTGGCAGAGATAAATGTAAGTCTATGAGTACATTTACTATGAAAGGGTAACTAAAAAACCTGATAGTTTTCCTAATAAAGGACAAAGCAAAGCTAGACACAAAGTAGTAAGTGGAATAGGTCACAATATATTGCTCTAAACCACTAGGATGTAATTTGTTGCATATATGTTTACATTATCAGTATTTTTCAAGCCAAACAGAGTTTATAGAGAGATTTATGGCATTAAATTGCAAAAAGAAAAGAAAAGCTAAAAATAAACAGTCCTTCCAGCTGATAAGACAATAAATTAAAGTCAAAGAAATGAGGATTAAGAAAATAAAAGATAATAAGCCAGGCGTGGTTGTGCATACCTGTAAACCCAGTGATTCAGGAGTCTGAGGCAGGAGGATGGCAAGTTCAAAGCCAGCCTCAGCAAAAGCAAGGTGCTAAGTTACTCAGTGAGACCCTGTCTCTAAATAAAATACAAAATAGGGCTGGGAACGTGGCTCAGTGGTCAAGTGCCCCTGAGTTCAATACCCTGTACCACCCCCCCCCCAAAAAAAAAAGAAAGAAAGAAAAGATAATAGAAGAGGCAAACAAATAACATATAATGAAGAAAGCAAGCCACGCCTTTATAAGAAGAATTCATAAGGTGGCAGTGGAAGGTGGATCAGTGGTAGAGTACACAACCATAACAAAAAGGTTAAAAAAAATTAGTATCATCAATATGCTCACAGGTAAACAGATTTGGAAATACAAAGGAAAACTCCAGTAATTAGCAAACTGTGATAAAATTATGCACCAATACAGACTTAACCAGTATTAAATAGATAGAAAATATTACGAGCTATGTAGACTCTAGAGAGAGATAAGGAGCTTTCAAAAGGGGGATCTTATGAAAATAGAGGAGCAGAGGAAGGGTATGGAGAGGAGGGAGGAGGGATGGAAAAGGAGAGGGACTTCTACATGAAATTGGTCAAACTAGGCTGTGTGCATGGATGAGTATATTACAATGGATTCAACTTTTATGCAAAACTATAATGCACCAATAGAAAATAAAGTAATAGAAGAAAGACCAAAAGAGCAGAGAAAGAGGATGGGGGGAGGGAAGGGTGTTATGCTTTGGATGTGAGGTGTCCCCCAGAAGCTCACCTGTGAGACAATGCAAGAAGGGTCAGAGGAGAAATGATTGGGTTGTGAGTCTTAACCCAATCAATGAATTCATCCCCTGATGGGATTAACTGAGTGGTAACTGAAGTGATGGGATGTGGCTGGAGGAGGTGGGCATTGGGGCGTGGCTTTGGGTATATATTTGCACATTTGTATCTGGCAAATGGACTCTCTCTGGTTCCTGACCTCATGTGAGCCTCTTCCCTCTGCCACACACTTTGCTATGATGTCCTGCCTCACCTATGTCCAAGGAATGGAACTGACTGTCTATGGACTAAGAGCTCTGAAACTGTGAGCCCTCAAATAAACCTTTTCTCCTCTACAATTGTGCTGGTCGGGTCCATTAGTTAGTTACAGCAGCAAAATAATGGACTAAAACAAAGGGGCAGCAGTGGGAAAAGAAATGGAGTAAATTGTGTTATATGCATTTATCAATAAGTCACAGTTATTGATAACTATAATGCACTAATAAAAAGGAAATAATACTGACAGTTTTAAAATAAGAAAGGTTATAAGTAATATTACACCAATAGTTTAATATATTGTCAATGTCATCCTAAATTAAAATATGAACAAATCCCCGGGATATATTATTAATACAAAGCACACATTTAAAGAGAAAATCTTATAGAAAATAAAAATCAATGCAGAATTTAAAATATTTTCAGAAATGAAGTCCAAAGATGGGATAGATTCCCTGTTGAATATTTTCACATTAAAAAGTCTATAAATAAATATAAACCTACACAGACTCTTTTATAGAATACAAAATGGAGACTGGGCTTCTATTTATTTTGGAAGCTAGTATGATCTTGCTTTCAACACTACACAAAAATATTTGAGAAAACTAATTATCGTCCAAACACTCATACAAATAAATGACATCTAAAAAAAAAAATTCCAGCAAATCAAATCCAGGGATGTATGCAAATGGGTAGTACATCAAACAGCCAGCACATAGCCCAGAATGCACAGGTACTTCATCATTCATACAACAGATCGGAAAACGTGTCCCTGACAGGAGAAAACCACCCTGGTGTCCTGCCAGCTGGTCTGGTAGAAGCCAGCTTAGTTTTTGTGATTTCCTGCTGAGCATCAACAATTTGTCAGAACAGTGACATCTGACAAGGCAACTTTGTGACCATGAAGGGTTAAGAAAAACAGGAGATTCTTTACAATCAATTCTAAACAGGCAAAATCCTGAAAGTTGCTCTAACAATGATAATGACCAGCATACCTGTCTGCAAAAGTACAAATAATAAGTATTGCTTTATTAATCACAGTATTAACCTTGCTTCATTCTTCTTAGATTTCCATCATCATATTCTCAAGTTGCTACAAATCCTATGTGATCCATTGTCATGAAAAAGTATTGCTATATTTAGCGGCATCTATAAATATCTGTCAGATAGGGCAAGATGTCATAAAAAAATACGTTGTACCATTTTGTACTTTAAAAATAACACTGTTCCTTCAAGGACATTTTACAGTATATTTTAATATCCTTAAATAAAATTTTGTTTCTTTCCTATATGGCAAAATGATGTAGTTCATGTTTCTATCTGGTGTTTGAGAGGTTTCAATACACTGCGGGTGTATCTTAAACATGATGATGAACTAATCTTTTAAAATTTGATTCTTCAGTTCCAATACAGCTCCAACAATATTGCCCCCTGCCAGGTTACCAGGGATTGTATGAAGAATAATTAAGCTAAAAAGGTGTTTTCTTTCCTTGCATGAAAATCACTACAATAGTGTATTTGGCATCATGGGTATTTTAGCACTAGAAGCAAGTGCTTCTAGACATAGTTACTTCATGTTACTTATCTCACTTTGTCCACTTGCTCTTCTGATATGGGTCAGACAATACGACTGAATACGTAATCTATCTGGAAGCCAACCAAACTGTAAGTGAAGGAAGTTGTCTATTCTTATGATTCCATTTTATGATTTAAAAATATATATATATATATATAAGTAAAGCACTCAAGAGATACCACTATGGTCCTAGGATATTTTAAAGTATAGATTAATCTATAAAATACCACTTCTGGATTAAAAATCCCAGGCCAAACAACTGCACTTTAGGTTTCCATTTTCAACCTGCAATAGAAGAGATGACTTTTAAAATAATGGACACAAATAAAACACTGCTTTTAAGTACTTATCCTCTTTGGTTTGCAACACATATCATTATTCGCAGGAAGAGGAAAAAGCCATTTTAAAGGGAGGATGAGTGGCTTATTCAACACTACCCTCTCTGCTGTGAGCCTGGAGGTGTGAGACAATATCCAGTTTTCCTAAAGACTGTGTGAAGCACACATTGCACATTCTCTACATAACCAAGAAGAGGGAAAACAGGTGCTGTTGCAGCAAACTAAACCAAAGAACAGTTTGGAATTCTAATTATTTTCAGGTGAAAATCATTTTCCTTATATTTTATTTTTCAATAAATGTAAATATATATTTTGCAAGTGCTAAATACAAGAAAAATGAAGCGCCATTAGATTCATATTTTTGCTTTTTAAAAATATTTGCAAACAATCTTTAGGACTGACTGTGTGTGTGCAAGTGAGTATGTGTGTGTGCATGTGTGCTTCTGTGTATGCCGGCACAAATTTGAATGTTTAATCAAAAGTTTAATATCTGAGTTCATCATTTAACAAGGTTATGACAGACTCTATTTGTCTCACTTGTGCTAATTTTGTTTCTTATTCCCTGACAGTTTTTCTCTCGTAATTTTCAAGTTTTGTTTTGTTGTTTTGTCCCTCGATTTGAACACACACACACACACACACACACAAATTGAAGGCTTAGTAAGTTTTCTCAGAGTACATGCAATTTGATCAGTGACTACCTAGTGTCTATGCTATAATGAATGCTTCCATGCTTTTAAAATATTTTGCCTAATTAGTAATTAATAGGTCAAAAATATAGATTAAATGTTCAAATGCAAGGGTTCTCAAACTTCTTGTGAGTTCTTCTCAAACTCTTGTGCAGGACATGTCCCTTTAAAGTTCAAACTTCATTATTGTGAAATAATGTATAATATCTCGCTCCATCTTCTCAGTTTAAAGATCAGAAAACAAAGATCCAGATATATGGATTTTGATCCTTAAGTGGATCTTGATCTCTGTTCTCTGATGCTCACAGCCTTTCAAGTTGTTCTTGTGTGTGTGTTAGCAGTGTTCTCTGTCCTTAGTTTAGTATTCAAGGAACTCTACCGTTGGTATCAATTGTCATTTTTAGCCAACTTGTTATTTCCTCTGTGTTCATTCATTCATGCACTGATTGACTCGGGTAACATTGAACTCCCACTGATAGCCAATTTGGATCACTCATCATTCAGGACTCATCACACCTATCAGTCTTTGATGATTAAGGTCGCAGGGACTGAAGAGCACAACCCCATCAATATTCATGGAGTGAAATCTTGTAAACACTTCAAAATATTATTCAGTTATAATTTCCTCCCCAAAGCATTCTCTAATGATGGAGCTATGAAGGGATTTTTATCTCCCTAAATCTCTTTTGGCAACACTTATTTTAGTTGCCTCTTGTTGCTGTAACAAATCGCCAACAATATTGTGGCTTAAAACAACACACATTATTTTCTTCAAAATATGAGAGGTCAAAATTCTCAAATCACTGTGCCAGCAGAGCTGCATTCCCTCCAGAGGCTGAGTGCAGGACATGTCCCTTTAAAGTCAGATATTTACAGTTGCTGGAGATTGAGAGGGATACCTTTGGGGCATACTACTCAGTCTACCACAATGATCTATGCCTGTCATGAAATGTATCACTAATGATGTCTTAGAAATAGTGGTGTCAATCAGGAAGGAAGGAAAGAAGGACTAGAAAGAGAGACACAAAGACAGGCAGAATCAGAATATCAAATTCAGTATCAATGAAGAGATTATTACCTTGTATAGAGCTTTTGGCAGTTAAACATGAATTAAGAGCTTTGGTTCTGTAATCTATGGGTTTCCTGTCAGGTTAGCATGCCTTAGTGCAATTGAATATTTTGCTAGCATTTATTTATTCTGGAAGAAGAAAAGCAGTGACTCCTTTTTCTGGGGAAGGGATCAAACTACTCTGCACTCCCCAATAATTATCCCCAAATGAAATGTTGCTCTTGATTGCCCCCTAACCACAAGGGGGTCTGTGGCCCAACCTGTCAGATTACACTATCCTTGAACAACAGGTAGAGAGAGAGAGAAAGAGAGAGAGAGAGAGAGAGAGAGAGAGAGAGAGAGAGAGAGAGAGAGAGAGAGAGAGAGATCATTTCTGGCGATTAATCCTAAATTTTGTGAGCTCTAAATTGTGGGCATCCTTCAGTTCACGCTCATGGGAAAAGCCAGGAAGGTGGCATTCTTTTATGTGGCCCTTTTCTGGCTCAGATGGAAGGAAAATAAAGATGTCAACATATCTCCCTCCCTCCCTCCCTACCTACCTACTAATCATGTACCACTGCATTCCTCAGTAGTGCTCTGTGTATAAGAGGTCTACATCCAGCTACCCTTCCTGAACTTCTTAAGGAAAATATTTATTTCTTTGCTATTTCTGTATATATTCAAGCCTAAAGAAAGGTCTGTAATAATTTGTGATTTTGTTTTCTTAAATTCTGAAAGCATACATATATGCTAACCATTAACTTTTGGATAGGATACTAATCCCGGTTGTATTAATCCATGGAAAATCAAACTATGTATAGCGCTAAAATCAGGAGCACAGCGTACATTGAACACATTAATGTCTATTCATCCTTTCTTTTTTTTTTTTTTTAAATATAACAGTCTTCAATTTTTTCCAAACATATTTCTAAAGTGGAAAATTCTGACAACTTGTGAAAACATTTGTGGAACAGTATTTTTTTAATCTTTATGATTGTATTAGATCATTATAGTCATGCATGCTATTGTGATTCATCTTGATATAATTCAGTCAATAGTATTTCCTCTTTTCTGTCTCTCCTCTCTCTGCCTATTTCCCTTCCTCTACTCCACTGGTCATCTTTCTATTTATTTATAGTTTTTTAAATCAATGTTTTATAGATAAACATAAAGGCTAATTTTTGGTGACATATTCATATATGTACCTAGCTTAGTTTGGTCTATTTCATTCCACCATTCCTCCATGTTCCCTATCCCTCTCACTCCTCCTTATTCCCTTTCCTCTACTCCACTGATCTCTCTTCTCTTTTCAAGGAATTCCCTGCCAACTTTTCCCCCTTATTTTGCTCTAGCATCTACATATGAGAGAAAATGTTTAACTTTCTGAGTCTGGCTTATTTCACTTAGCATGGCAGTCTCCAATTCCATCCATTTTTCATTTTTATTATGACTGAGTAAAACTACATTGTGTGTGTGCATGTATATCTATATGTATACACACAGACATATATATACACATATATGTGCACATTTTCTTAAAATACGTTCTTCTATTTATAAGCACCTGGGCTAATTCCATGCCTTGGTTATTGAGAATTGTGCTGCTCTGAACTTTGATGTGGCTGCATCAATGTAATATGCTGATTTTATTTATTTTGGATAAGTATTAAAGATTGGAAAGTTGGGTAACATAGTGGTTCCTTTCCTAGTTTTTTGAGAAATCTTCATACTGTTTTCCAAAGTGGTTGTACTAATTCTAGACACAAGAATCATGTAAGAAAAGGAAATTACAGGGATGTAAATAGGAAAAGAAGAAATCAAATTACCTCTGCTTACTGATGATGTGATCCTTCCTATATTTAAAAGACCCAAAATACTCCACCAAAAGACTTCTAGATCTGATCAACTCGGAAAAGTACCAGTATATAAAACCAACATACATAAATCAATCATGTTCTTATACTCCAATAATAAATGTGCTGAAAGAAAAATTAGGAAACATGTCCTATTCACAATAGACAAAAAAAAAAAAAAAAAAAACAATGGAATCGATCTAACAAAAGAGATGAAAGACATCTACAATGAAATTCCTAGAACACTAAAGAAAAAAATTGAAGTTGATTTTAGAAGATGGGAAAGACCTCTCATATTTCTTACTAGGAAGAATTCATATTGTCAAAATGGCCATACTAGCAAAAGAATTGTACAGATTCAATGAAATGCCCATTAAAATATCAAAGATATTAATCGTAGAACTAGAAAATACTGTTCTAAAAACCATTTGGAAGAAGAAGAGGCCCAGAATAGTCAAAGCAATCCTGAGCAAAAAGAGCGATGCTGGAGCATCACAATACCTGATCTGAAAATATACTAAAGAGCAATAATAACAAAAAACAGGTTGGCACCAAAACAGACAAGAAGACTAATGGGATAGAATAGAAGACACACACACACACACACACACACACACACACACACACACAATTCATGTAGATACAGTCAACTGATACTAGACCAAGGTGCCAAAAATGTACACTGAAGAAGAGATAGCTTTTTAAACCAATGGTGCTGGGAAAACACAATATTCGTAAGTAGAAGAATGAAATTAGATTCCTATGTCTCACTGTGCACAAAAGTCAATTCAAAGAGACCAAAGATCTAGAAATTAAACCAGAAACTCTTCAACTGCTAGAAGAAAATATAGGCTCACCATTCCCAATATATTGGCACAAGAACCAACTTCCTCAACAAGACTTCCAAAGCTTAAGAAATAAAACCAAGAATCAATATGGTGGAAGGCATCAAATGATAAAACATTCATTCATCCAAGGAAACAAGAACATGAAGCCAGAATGCAAGAAGATCTTTGCCATCTGTAACTCAGACAGGGTTAATATCCAGAATATATAAATAACTAAAAATCTTAACACCAAAAGAAACCAAAATAACACAATTAATAAATGGGCCAAAGAATTAAAAAGAATTACAAATAGCCAACAAATATAGGAAAAAATGTTCAACATCTCAACAGAGAAATGCAAATAAAAATGACATGAAGAGTTCATCTTACTCTAATCAGAATGGCAATCATCTAGAATACAAATAATAATAAATGCTAGAAAGCATTTAGGGAAAACATACACTCATGAATTGTTGGTGGGATTGTATATCGGTATAGCCACTCTAGAACAATATTTTTATTCTGCACTTTGAAATCACATTCTTTCCCCATTAGGCAATGGCTAAGGCCATCATGTTGCCAGTCTCTTCTCCAAAATTATTCTGAGGACGACCACAAGGTAATCACAACAGCTTCTGTTCCATAATGACAGTGATTGAATTTTGCTAGCATGCATGCCATACAAAAGAGAAGCTTAGCTGTTTGTATGGACTCTTAAGGGGGATATGTCTTTCTTAAGTATTTAACTCAAATGATGAAGCATCAAGGTAGAAAACCCTCAGCAAAGAGCTGGGCATGGCTCAAATTTCCATCACCTCAAGCTCTTATCATTTATTTATCTTGAGTACATTCAAATCCTTTCTCATAATTATTTTGGGACATCTAATACATGGATATGCTTATTACCCTGATTTGGTTATTCCCCAATGTATACATAGATCAAAACATAACACTGTACCTCACAAAAATGTGCAAATATTATGTTGATCAAAGAAAGAATAAAAGTAATAAAAGATGAAAAATGAGTCAAATAAAAGTATGAAGCAAAATGTGAAGTTTGTACTTAGCTGTTTTTTATTTTGTTTAAAATTCTGCTTCAGTGTAGAAAGTTTTACCATACCACAAAGATCATGAATATTTAGAAAAATAGAAGGGGAAAATAAAAGAAGCTATTTTTATCATTATTCTGCCATTATCTTTATGAACTACATCACCAGATAACAAATGAATTAGAGTAGCAATTAAAATCTGAGAGAGAACAATCTGACTTATCAACAAATACATATGTATAAATAGATTACCTTTCACATGGGACACAAAGAAGTATTTCATTCTGTTTTAGACACATTATCTTTAATGTACCAACTAGAGTGGGAAACAGCCCAGGAGGGAATCCTAGCTCTTCATTAACAAGGAAATGCAAAATGTGTGATGTACAGCTGCCTGGAAACTTCTTTCTGCTCGTCAAGTAGGAACGTATTAAAACCAGATTCCTTCCCTCTTATAGATATGGAAATTATCTATTTTGTGATATTTTCTCTTAAATTTTCAAATTAAATAAATAGTTTCATGATTTTTTTAACAGAAATGTACTAAAATATTACATATATAAAATAAGAAGGTTTAGGGTTCCAAGTTTAATGTGGTGTATTTAGATATTATATGTAAGTCCTAGAGAAAAAGTCTTAAATATTATTATTATTTTTTGCACCAGGGACTGAACCCAGGGATGCTTAGCCAATGAACCTTATCCCCAGCCCTTTTAGATTTATTTAGAGATAGGGTCTTACTTAGGGCCTCGATAAATTGCTGAACTCATGATTCTCCTATCTCAGCCTTCGGAGCCACTGGGATTACAGGCATGCACCACTGTGACTGGCAAGGTCTTATTTAAATTTTAAGAGAACACATTTGGTCATACTTGTGCAGACACCAGCTCACTGTTTTGACATTGATGTTTAGATTCTCAGACTGATCAACTACCTTCAATGCAAGGTCCAGTTTTAAAACAAGAGTTTGTAGTGCCTTGAAAATCTACAAAATACAAATAAAAATACAAGTATAAATACATGTTCAAAATCATATACTTTGGTATATTCAAAATTGTGTAGTGAGAACATAATATTATTTTTAAAACATGAATTTCTAGAGGATAGAAAAATTAGTTCTGACATGACAATTTTCTAGAAACCTCCAATAATGAATTTGTACTATCACTGGCAATAAATGCTGCTATGTGTATTGGGCTGGTATAATTTGGGACTAATTTTCCTTCCTTTATTTGAATCAGAGTATTACTGAATTTCTTTGTTTAAATGTAATCTCGAATGGCAAGCTCACCAGTTCTTACACTTTTGAAGTAAAAAAAAACTGTGAAAATATTTTTAGATAAGTTGGTTTTGTGTCCAATAACATACCTTTCTCTAAAGTTCAAAAAACACACTAATCACATTCTCCTTCCACTGACTCTCACAAGTCTGTCAGTGCAATAGTATTGCTAAATCCTTCCATAGAGCATTATCTCACTTTACTCCTAAAATATATTTTTTATTCTATCATTTCTCCCTTCAAGAATCAATAAGCATTCAACATTGCCAACTAATCAGGTGCTTGAGAAATTTCTTTGCTTATCCTCCCATTGCACATTAAAATCCGTTCAGAGTCTATATATTCTCTTTATAGTTGTACAATTATAATCATAGTTATAATCCCAGCTCTGTAATTAAATATTTTGCTTATACAGTAGATATTAAGTAATGTAGCTACACGACAGTATATATGCCTAAAACAACCGCCAGCATGCTGACATCAAAGACTGTCATGTAAACTGTTCATTATTTCTTAATCCACTGAACACAGTGAATTAAGAACAGAAAGAAGCCATGTAAATATGTCAAATTCCACTCACAGAAGTTGTGAGAATCCCATTGAACACTTAGGGACGTATTCTAGTAGATCAAAGTGTAAGAGATGTAAATGCTTCTAATATATTTTAACATATTCCTGTGAATGCTTGTACTTACAGGTAGGTGCCTTTCCTGAGTCCTTTGCCACAAAACTTTGCAAAGAAGTGGAGACCTCCATTTCTTTAGGTGGGGGAGGGCACTGGGGATTGAACCCAGAGATGCTTTACCACTCTGCCAAATCGGCAGTCCTTTTTATCTTCTATTTTATGAGAGGACCTCACTGAGTTGCTTAGGTCCTCATTAAATTGCTGAGGCTGGCTTTGAACTTGTGATCTCCTGGCTCTTGAGTCCCTGGGATTATAAGTATGTGCCACCACCACGTCAGCTCCCTCTATTTCATTACTGAATCTGTCTTGAATATCTATGTTGCTCAAGACTTGATCTATACCTAGTAGCATGCATCTGATTCTTTCATTTTAGAATTGGATTTTTACACATTGTCAGTCAAGAATACTAAAATCTGGACTATAATACATAGTTTGATACAAAATTTAGAATTCAGGATTCAAATTCAAATATATTCCTTTTCAAAAGTCATTAGAAAGATTTTGATTTGGTACAATTCTTGCTCAAACTATCCCTCTTACTTAGTATCTCCTTATTTTGATTCTGTATATTTCTGTCTGATTCATATTCAACTGTTTTTTTTTTTTTACTTTTTGTGTTATCCTGGTCACATGTAAATTAAAGGATGTCATCATAAAATCCGAAATGAGATCTAAAACAAGCAGGGCTTTTAAATTTCACAAACATGGTACCTGTGCTTAACAGAAAAAAGTATAGTAAAAGTCACATAACAGGCTGAACCCACTGGCTTGGCACAACACACAAATGACACTAATTTTTGATGATAATTTTCTCTAAAAAGAGGTTGAATACAAGTGAGAATGTTATTTTCAAGAGCCTTTGAGTCCAGTTATTTAGTGATAATTAGTTATTCTTGTCTTGCACAAAGTTATCACCAGGGAAAATTAGATTATACAATATGTTCCCTGGGGTGAATAACACTGAAGCTATATTTAATATTATGTATGTACATTAAATATCTCCTCTGTGTGTGTGTGTGTGTATATATATATATATATATTTCTCTGATAAAAAATAAGGTTTTTATTTCCTTTGCACAGTAAGCATGCAGAAATAAATCCATGACTTTAATCTCTATGTTCTGTGCTCAATGTATTCTATTTCTCACATTATTTGATAGTATCCTTGTGGGAAATGTTGAAAAATGAGTTGTATTAGGAATATGTTCAACTAACAAATTTTATAATTCAGTCAGAAAATGTACAGAAAAGATTGCAGTATTGGACTTAAATAGTACAATGCACAGGTAATACGTATTATTTTACTTTCCTTTTTCTTTCGTTTCCGTATTTCTCTTAGATGTACAAGTGAGGGAGAGTGAAATTGACACTGGGACAATGAGCTCCCGTATTCCCCTTTGTTCTCTCCTCCTTACGGAGAAAAAAATCTTGAATAGAAACATTCATTTCCAGTTGGGTACCTTCTCTACTGAAGTTGAAAAAAATAAATCCATCATTGGATTTTTACATCCCATGTAAAATTGCTGGATTTAAATGGCATTTAAACAATAATGATTCTTTTCATATGATGAAGTTTATGAAAAGAGGAAATGTTGGCTCAGGGAAAAGAGATGAATGAATACAATAAGACTTGTGTTGGAGGGATTTATGATGTATATTCAGCATCGCAGACAACATAATACATCACTGCCACAGTCAATCTGAAAAATACCTTAGATGCCATTTGCTTTTCATCAGCCTATCTGGGTTCCTTTCAGATGTCATTTTCAAGATTTATACATCGGTTTTATGCCCTATAATAAAAACTCTATTACTGATTATAAACAAACTCTCATACATAATGTTTTTGTTTTAATTTCAATGCTGCTCACATGCATGCTTTGAATTTGTGGTGATCCCTGAGAATCAGAACTCAGGCTGATGTATCCAAGGGGTGCGCAGTAATGGTAAATGAAATTTGTCTCAAGTCTCTGTGCGTCTCAACATCATATGTGGACATTATCTCCTTGGATGGTCCTGGCAGGCCAAGTTCAACGCTACTTGCATTTCTACGGGGACGCGTGTCTATCCTACCTATCTGCATATTGTTGTACATATTTGCATATTGTGAAATACACGGGTCATTTTCTATGTCTGACACAGTTTTGTCTGCAGTCTTGCGTCAGAATATAAATTCCTGAAGGCTTCATTCTGTCAACATAGCACTCTTAAGGGGAATGATACAAATTGGTCATGTTCAAATTAATTTTACTGATGGTGATGATGACAAGAGGAAGACCACAACCAAGAGTACATGCATAATTCAAAATGCTTCAGGCTCAGGGAATCTCCTGATATCTTAACCGTAAACCAAAATACCTAAAGTGTTCTGATGAACTGCTATATGTAATTTAATACTATTAAAGTATGGGGGAAAAGCTATAATATAAAGGTCTGAATGAATAAATGGGCTTGACCCGCCCTCTCAAGAAAAAGTGTTGGAGCAAAAACTGATTGAAAAGAACATTGTTCAAAGAAATACACATATTATTGCTTTCAAAGATCTCTCTTGACACTAAATAGTATTTTTTTACTTTTTTCTTACTCCATTTATTTGAGAATGAACATTTGCACTTAATCAATCCAAGAATTAATGATGATTTCTTAAACTGAAGTCTTTTAATTATCCCTGTTACTATTGACTTGCTTTTAATATTCTACCTATTTAAATATTTCAAAGGAGCTATTGCAGTGCTGATCATGTTAATCCTGCACCTTGCAGAATTAAGCATGTTAATTTTATTTAATCCTTTTTTAAAGTATACATTTCAAATAAGTCAGAGTCCAATTTTTTTAAATTAAGGAGTTCAATATACTGTATATATTGCTATAATAATAATTATTCAGAATGTTTTATATTAAGCATGGGGATTGATTAGAATATTTTAAGATACACATTTTCAAACCCATACTAAACAAGGTGTTTTCCCATAGGTAATCTAAGAGTATTTAGAAGTTGAATCTTGCCCACTCAAACTGATTAATGTGTAGATCAACTCTTGGTCCGCTGAGAGCATTTACATTAACACAAAAATTACATTTAAAATGTCGTGTCCTCTTCTACCCAGTTAAATCAATGTGCTTGCTTTTTCCCTGAAGGTCCACGTAAACGCAAGAATGCAATTTTAGAAGTGAAGGACCTCCACAAACAATATTCTTTTTCCAATATTGAGAGGTGAAACCCAAAGATTGAACATATTTAACTTTCAAATCATATTAATTACTTTTATGTGAAAGAAATAACCATTTCTGTAGTTGGTATTACATAAACCATGAAACTTAAAACATGAAAGAAAACATCTGAATCTGTACATTGGTATTAATGATTAATACAATTAAAATGTTTATATTTTACCAATATATTAGTATTTAAGTTTTGATAGATGCCCCAAAATTCTCCCAAAAGTGAGGTTCACTAGAGTCCAAGAGGAAAGTCCCACATGAGAGTTTAAGCATGTATCTCTTCACAAATATTCCTACATTATTTAATTGCTGCACTTGGAAAACCTACACTAATTGGAAACCGAATAGGATCAATCACTTTGAACTTAAAAGGGATCTCACTACATGGGCCAATACACTGAATTGGTTTACTTACATTTAACTGATTTTTAAAAATTTTCATTTCACAAGTTAGTCAATTTAAAGTTCAGGAAAAGGAATCTGAAAGTTTAAAGTTTAAGTTGCACATGACTATATGTACTGATAGACTGTCTTTGAAAGTTGGTTCTGTTCTGACCTGAAAGCTGATCTTGTTTTTGTTGCTACTATGTCTAGATATCTCTATACAGATTATTGCTTGAATTATCTCACTCACATATATTTTAATATTTTTGTCCTAACAGTGGTTCTAGAAATCACTAAATGGTAGAACTAAAGGAATATTTCCAGTTATCTGAAATAACTCTTTGAGCAGATGAGAAAACTAATACCTGGTAAAGCTGGGGGATATTTCTAAGGCAAACTTGTTTCTTACTAGTAGAGGCAGAAGGAGAAGTCAGGCCTGGCACTAAAAGCCATACGTGTGGCAGACACATCTTTCAGCGATCATCTTCTCAGTGAATATAAACAGATGCTCTTCCCTTTGAGACTTTCCCCGGTTCTCTATTTGAATGTCCTAAGACTCATAAGAAATAGTAACATGAAATGAACTCATTAACTAACCTGAAACCAACAAAATACAATTTGACTAAATTAAGTGTGTTATATAAAATAAACTGGCCCTAGTGGTTCATACCTGTAAGCTGAGCAGTTCAGAAGGCTGTGACAGGAGAGTTGCCAGTTCAAAGCCAGCCTCAGGGACTTAGCAAGGCCCTGTCTCACAGTAAAAAATAAAAAGGATGAGGACGCAGTTCAGTGGTTAAGTGCCCCTGGGTTCAATCCCCATTTAAAAAAGTGGGGGAAAGAAAGTTAAAGTTTTCTTTTCATTTATCTCAATAATTGTTTTACTAAATTCATTTTGTATTTAAATTTTGGAAAGAGGATAACAAAGTATTGAATAAGTTATTAATCAGTGATCTATTGAATTCATTAAAGATATATAATTATAATATTTATGTGTCTGTTTTTAGTTTCTTTTTATTTTGGTAAAGTTTTCATTGATACATTTTTTTTTACCCTAAAAAGTTCTAATTTTATGTAATGCCATCCAACATTAAACTGTTTTCTCTCTTTTACCTTAAAAAAAGTTTAATGATGAATTGGTATTTTCATTGTTCCCTGCATACTTTTATTGAGCTGTTCATAATACTGAAAACAATACTTCCAAATCCATCAGTATATTAGTCATTGGCTTTTTCTCCATAGTGTGTTTAACCAACAGTTTTCTTTGTAAACTATTATCTATGATCATGTTTTTCAATTGCCAAATTGCCACCTTCAGTTTGACACTTGAGATTATTCTGACTAGTGTAGTAACGGAAAAATTATACTTCTATTTTCTCATTCCTAAAAATTCTGAATATTGACAATTTTTAGTCTAGTGTCTATTTCCATAAATAGCCTAGAAAAGTTAATCATGTACTCTTGGAGTTGAATATAATTTCTTCGCCTTTCATATAAGTTTAGGTTTTTTTCATTATGCAATCATTTTATCTTATTATACCAACAGACAAAGAAAAAGCACATCTGCAATATAGGCAGAGAAAGCAGTCAACAAAATTAAAAGTCCGTTTTTACTGAAAACTCCAGGCAAATCAAGAACAAACATGAATTTTCTTAATATGATAAAGGGTTTTATATAAAACCTACAGTCAATTAGAACAAGTAAATTTAAAAAGCTTAAAAAAGCATAGAATCTACAGCCAATATAACATTGGTGAACTATTGAATGCATAAGATTGGATAAAAAGAAAGGAACGAAGTCTACTCTTACTACTTTTCAGTATTATACTGGAGGTCTCAGTCAATGTAATAAGGCAAGGAAGAGAAAGAGAAACTGAAAAGAAAATCTTACCCTGTTTATTGAGAATTGTTTTCAAGAGAAAACTATAAAATCTAAAAAACATCTATTATAACATAAGCAAATTTAGCGATGTCATAGTGTATATGGACAATAAAAAATCAGTCGTATTTCTCCAATTGCAAATATTTTAATGACATTAATTTTTAAAACTATTATGTTTACAGATCATTTTTTAAATCATAAAATACTTAGGAAAAAAATTTAATAAAAATTTGCAAAATCTCTTCACACACACACAAAATCTCTACACGAAACATTGATGAGAGAAATTTGACCAGATTTAAATAAATGGAAAGATGAACCCTGCTCAAAAATGGAAAATTCCATGTTAGATGATGATTTATCCCAAAATTTACCTGTATACTTAGACCTATGTGTATGAAAATTCTGGTCATTTTTTAAAAATAGAAATGTATAAGTAAATTCAAAATTTAAATTGGAATGCAAAGGATCTAAAATATCGAAAAAAAATTTGTTTGTTCCCTTTAGTTGTACAGGACAATAGAATTCCTTTAGAAATAATCGTAAAGTCATGGAATATCATTGTTCTAATTCAGTCCCCAGTACTTCTCCTTCTCCTCCTGTCCTCCCACCCCTGTTCCCTTTTTTCCTACTCTACTGATCTTTCTGCTATTTACTTACAGTGTGTTTTCTTTTTTTTTTTCTTAATTAGTGACTTGGGGATGAACATGATGTGGACATTCCCTGTGATGTATTTATACATGTGATTAGGAAAGTTAGGTCAGATTCATTCCCCTCTTTCCTTATCTCGTCTTACTTCCCTTCTTTCATTCCCCTTTGTCATCTCCACTGATCTTTCTTCTATTCTTTTTTTTCTCACCCCCCTACCACACCTTCTTTTGCATTAGCTTCAATTATCAAGGGAAACATTCTGCCTTTGATCTTCCTGGATGGGCTTATTTCATTTAGCATGGAAGTCTCCAATTCCATTCATTTACTGGCAAATGCTAGAAATCATTCATCTTTATGGCTTAGTAATACTCTAGTGTGTATATGTATCATTTTTTCTTTATCCATTCACCTGATGAAGGGCACCTAGGTTGGCTCCATAACAGCTATTATGAATTATCTGCTATAAAAATTGATGTGTCTGAGTCACTGCAGTATGCTGATTTTAATTTCTTTGGATATATATATACTGAGGAGTGGGATAGCTGGGTCAAACAGGGGTTCCATTCCTAGTTTTTTGAGGAATCTCTATACTGCTTTCCAGAGTGTGTTTCCTTCCCATTTGATATAAGCTTAAATTCTTAAAATTAAAATTTAATGTGGTTGTTATGACTTTGTATTGAATTTACTAATATCAATCCATTTGATCTCAACACAGATTTCTCACTACATCATTATGCATCATGATTTGATCAACTCAAAATGTTAGATAATTCAACATCTCAAACATTTCCCACTGCATTTGTGATGCTCATACTCAAAATTGTTGAATTCCTTTCAACACAATCAAAGGTAATCATGTTTATAACAAAGTATTTTTAATATTAAGTTATCTTTATTTAGACAACTAAATTTAATAGGAAAATACAATGAGTGAACTTATGATCAGAACATGTAACACAATATTTCAAATTTAATTGAAAATTTTTAAGCATTTGTATAAATCAATTAATTTAATTTAATTTATTTATGTATTTATTTATTTATTTTTATTGTAAACAAATGGTGCACCACTTGTTTCTCTGTACGTGAAGTAGAGGTATACCACTTGTGTAATCATACATTTACATAGGGTAATGGTGTTTGATTCATTCTGTTATTTTTTCTTTCTCTCCCACCCCTCCCACCCCTCTTTTCCCTCTATACAGTCCCTCGTTCCTCCATTCTTACCTCCCTCCCACCCCCCCATTATGTATCATCATCTGCTTATCAGCGAGATCATGCTTCCTTTGTTTTTTTGAGATTGGTTTATCTCACTTAGCATGATATTCTCCCGTTTCATCCATTTGCCTGCAAATGCCATAATTTTATTATTCTTTATGACTGAGTAATATTCCATTGTATATATATACCACAGTTTCTTTATCCATTCATCAATTGAGGGGCATCTAGGTTGGTTCCACAATCTAGCGATTGTGAATTGAGCAGCTATGAACATTGATGTGGCTGTATCTCTGTAGTATGCTGATTTTAAGTCCTTTGGATATAGGCCAAGGAGTGGGAAAGCTGGGTCAAATGGTGGTTCCATTCCAAGTTTTCTAAGAAATCTCCACACTGCTTTCCAGAGTGGCTACACTAATTTGCAATCCCACCAGCAATATATGAGTGTACCTTTTTCCCTACCTCCTCTCCAACACCTGTTGTTGCTTGTATTCTTGATAATCGCCATTCTAATTATTATTATTATTATTATTTTTTTTGCGGTACTGGGAATCGAAACCAGGGCCTTGTGCTTGCAAGGCAAGCACTCTACCAACTAAGCTATCTCCCCAGCCCAATGAATTTTATTTTAAATGCAAGAATCATTATAGTTCCCCACAATTTCTTTAAAAGATTTAATTTTCTTCATAATTAGCAAATTATTTCTATTATTTTTGAAGCAACGCCAAATGAAGTAACTAAATGATAATCTTTACTTAACATAAGGAGACAATTTATTGGTTAAAGAGATAAGGATTCCATGATTTTACATAAATTAACTTTAATATGACATTAACCTGTTAAATAAAAGTCACTCAAATTACATAGTAGATAAAAGAAAAGCATTCTAATATACATAGGGATATCAAAAGTGGCATGCTCTACCATGTGAGTGTTTCTAGAATAAAATGCAGGCAGGTACATTTTCAACTTGACTGTGCATAAACAGCTACTGAATTTTTATTGGAATGAAGTCTAAGAAAACTGCATTTTAGGAAAGCAAGTCTATAAAAAATAAAAAAACAGGAGTAAGTAACTTGTAAATCTCAGACTTTGAAAAACGTTGTTCTATGTTTTAGAAGTACATTTCCATCAGATTACATTGACCATTTGGGAGCACAATATTGAAAAGCACATTGTACAGATACTTTTTAAAAAATACAAATAATATTTAATTCTAAATAGTTTTCACTAATGTGTTTGAGAATAAAATATTCAGGAGGTTCTTTTCAAAAGTAGCCAATAAGGCTGGGGAGATAGCTCAGGCAGTAGAGTGCTTGCCTTGCAAGCACAAGACCCTGGGTTCAATCCCCAGCACTGCAAAAAAAAAAAAAAAAATAGCCAATAATTCAATTTAATTCAGATTATTCTTACCTTGATGGTAATCTATTAATGCAATCCTAGTCAGGACTCACCTGTGGACAAATTGTCTGTCTGCCTGAATGTGCAACTACTAAAGAAGCTGAAGGGACTGTTTCCATAGACTGAAGATTAGGTTTTTGTAATCTTAATTTCAGATTAAAATTCTATGAGTGCATATCAGTTGTTTTATAGCACTTATTGAGATAATAACTATTATTCCAATAAACTGAAAAACACATTTTAACTTACATATGAGAAAAAAATAGCAAACACTATCAAGAAAATCCAAATTTTTCAACTTACCAGTTCTAATACGCATGTATAATTTAAATAAAGAAAGCAACATTTCAACTATTTACATGTATACATTTATATGCAAATATATACACAAATATATGCACAAATACATATTTATACTAAATATACACCATATATACAAATATATATACATATTGGGAGAGACAGTGTTGGGGATTGAACTCAGAGTTTTGGGCATTTACCACCATGTTACATTTCTAGCAACAAATAAAATTTTTAAAAATTGTTTTATTTTGTTTTGTTTTGTTTTCACTTTATTTCCCAGGCTCATCCTACAGTCGTGGGCTCAGGTGACCTTCCTACCTCAGCCTTCTGTCTACCTAAGGAAAAAATAAATTTATTTAAAGTATAAATTAAGTTATGTACTTTGGTTCACTATAAATTTAGACCCATTACAAAGACCCTGTCTGTGGAGAACTTTGAAACCTTAATCAAAACCATAATTTATACACAATCTCTAAACATCCAAGACAAATATCAAATATTTTCAAAATACTTATTAAATGTAAAGATTAAGCAGGTTTTGAAAACCAGAAATATATACTGTGAAAACCAATATAGTGTTTTAAGGATAGTTAGAAGTAATGACTATGAACTCCATGGGACTCATATCAGTATTTTATAATCATACTTAGATATATTACTAATAATTATTAATGTATTTGGCATTATCATTCTTATCTTGGAAGTTAAAAGACTTTCATTCAGATGCATGATTTGTGTGCCAGAATCGCCCAATCCTTTGGTAGAAGACTGAGACTCTGAGAAGTTTTCCATGTTCCAATGATGGTAAACTATCAGTCAATTTCTTTAATTTTTATTAATTGGATTATGAAGGCCCAGAAACAAAAGGAAACTTTGTCAGAGGACTGCAAGTCACTCCATCTCTATCCTGCCTCACACTCTTTCCAGGTATTGTTTCCAATGCATACCTTATCTGTACCTGTAACTTGAACATGTGAACTACCCTATCCACAAATGTATTGCACTCTGCTTAAAAGTATTCTCCAAACAAAATATTTCTTTACCCTATGAACTCGCATGTCAGATTCTTTCCTATATTTTCTTCTAGTATCTTCTGAGAGTTAATGTTTTTTTTTAAAACCCTGGCATTCCTGACTTACACCAGAAGACTGGTTGTATTTATGCTTGAAGAAAATATGGCTAGAAGTCTATGCACTTTGTTCTGAAATGGCCAAGTTTTACATGCTACTGGAATGCAGTGGTCAGTGATTTTAGACTGACCACTAAAGTGGATAAAAGGTACTTACACTTACAGAATTTAGAGTTTAATTTAAACGTTATAATATCTAGAAGAAACAGTAAAAAAAAAAAAAAATCCATATTTTCCAAGCGATTCCATTTCTACTACTTATTATTTTGCCCTATGTATGAGCATACAACCCTTCATGTACATTGGTTAAATTATCATATTGCAAAAACAAATAATATATAATAGAATCAGACACCATGTTGTATAAAA
Organism: Sciurus vulgaris; assembly: GCF_902686455.1. Lineage (NCBI taxonomy): Eukaryota > Metazoa > Chordata > Mammalia > Rodentia > Sciuridae > Sciurus > Sciurus vulgaris. Next base: position 11,870,728 of record NC_136469.1, read on the forward strand.
TGAATGAAATATTAAAGTACAAAAGTTGTTGGCCTATGTTAAATTTAAGACTGTAAATTATTGATTAAAACAACCATATTTACGGACGTAAGAGGAACTAAGTAATAAATAAACAATCTCCTAGACATGTTGTAAATTCTGTCACTACTATAAATAAAATGTTCATGTGAAAACAAATTTCAGAGTAGGCACAAAACAACCTACTGCCTTTTCAACAATGTTCATATTCTAATTAAATAAAAATAATTAAGATAGCACATTTCACACTAATAAGCACTAGCAGAATATTTATTGGTTGTGCTTACTCTTACATGTACAAATTCATACTAATCCCAAATGTGGTCTAGAAAACCATCAATATAAAAATAAATTTAAATATGGTGCCAGAAATCTACCCAATATGAGCATGCTTTGCAATATTCATATGGCTATTTTAGTAAATTACTGCTTTAGTTTTGTTTTTCAATGAAATAGACATGTTTGGTAGAAGTTAATTTTATGAAAACAAACTGCCAGTGTATGGGTGTGTATTAATTATATTTATCCTTGCTATGTAAATGTGAACCATTATTATTTAAAATCAAGTAAAATCTTATTTGAGCCCCAAGCAAATCAAAAACCAAGATTTCTTGATATCTTAGCATAGAACCAAAAATCTCTCAGTTGCTGAACTCTCCCCAAATGCCCTGTCCTCCAAGAAGGCTGATCTTGCTGGAGGGGCCCAGGTGGGTGTGCATCCAGCACAGTTACACAGGGCCTGCAACTCAGAGGGGTGCCATGCTTGATTGAATGCTCTGCTGCTACCTTCTCAAAATGCTTTATAGTTTTTTGAAAAAGACCCCCTGCATTTTCAATTTCATTGGATTCCACAAATTATACAATCATTCCTGATCATCCGGTATAAAAAGGAGGGTGGAACTGTGACCTTTATTTGAGTGTGAAAAGTTGGCCATAGCTATGCCCCAGCTAACCAAACTGGAAGACTGAAATCTCTGCCTCAACCTCAAAGTGTGCTGTCAGAAATTACAATAAACTCAGCCATTAAAAGGCCCAGAGATTTTCCATATTGATTTTTTTCCTTAGCATACATCTTAACTTTAAAATAGAACCAAAAGCCTAAAAGTAAAATGATATGCAAGATTTAATAGGCTACATATGACTAAAGTCAGGACCAGATATAGCAATATTAATATTGGATTAAAAAAATCAAGGCACTAAACATCAAATGAATATGGAAGAGACACAATAGCTGTAACAAATTTAAATTAATTTGAATAAAAATTAAAATGGCTTTAAATTTTATATAAGAATATACTCAAGGATGGAATTATTAATTCAAGAAGATTAGGAGATTTTAATAGAACTCATCTGGAAAATGATGTCTTGAAGGGAAAAAAAGTGAGAGACATCTGGATAATTTGATGAAAGCAGTTTAGGAAGTGTGGTCTACACTCATCAGCAGTTTAGGTTCTGAAGAGTTTACTTTCAACATGAGGGGAGATAATTATTATCCCCCCAGAAAAAAATGTACAATGTATGTGACCAAAAATAAGCCTGTTAAGTAAATGTCAAATAATTGGTATTATATAGATGTTATTCTAGGATCAAAAACGACATTAAAATTCTACTATAATCACCATTAGTGTTCCAGGGTTACAATTTCTGTAGGAAACATCCATTAATAAATACTCAGATTAGTGTTTAGAACATTAAGGAGAAAGAAAATATTTGCATAACCTCACAGTATTGTATACCCCATATCTACAAATTACAGTGATATTTTCAACATAAGAATATACACCCTTTAGCACCCCATTCTTCAGGAGGTGAAGATCAATATCCTCCCCTTGAGTGGAGAGCTGGGGAAGCTACAAATCAAGACCAATAATCACAGCTTTGCAAGTGGTGAACCCTGGGAGCAACCAGATCAGTCCAATAATGACAATTCTCTAAGAATTTGGCCTGGATGATACTCATCTTGTGATACCACTCCCAAGGCTATCGGACCATTGGTCTCTCTCATGATTGTGATGAACTGGTTTTCAAGGCTAGGAGAGAGCTGGAGAGAGAGATGGCACTAGAAAAAGTTAAAATGCCTCAAATTTCTTCTTACTGCATTTCTGCAGCTCTTATCGAATAAAGCCTCCTCCAATTGCTTTTGGTTGATTCCCAGAGTTATGCAAAAGTGGATCCTAACAATTTTGTGAACTTTTTCCTGTCTTTCATGGGGGATAGAATTTTTAGAAACTCCTATATTTGATTCTTCCAACTAACATTAAATGTATGATCAGCCTAACGGAATACAAAAAATGATGCATAGAATTAGAAACCTGCTTAAGAGCCAGTGAAGGAAGTCTCTTCTGAATTTGTATTTGCTATGTGGTAAATGAGGAGTAAAATAATGCCTGAAAAAGAAAGGGAAGAACAAGACATGGAGGTTTTTTTTTTAAATATTCCTGACATTAAAGGTGATATATACTTTATTAAATAAATGATTTACAAAGAGATATCATAGAAATATATCCCCTAGGATCACATAAAGTTTTAATTTTTGTTTCAGGAATTTTAGGGTTTTTTCCTTCTTTCCTTTTTGATGTTGATGATTTTTTTTTATTATATAGAAAAAAAATGCAGAATTCTATTTACATAATTTGATTCCATCAGTTTGAATTAGAAGGAATTTTTTATTATCTGTACACACAAAGGGAGTAATCTATTTTTTGTATTGCTCTGCCATTTCCAAAATGTTTCTTTCAACTTATATATCTAATACTTATAATAACATGTAAAGAAAGTTTTATTTTGCCCATTTGATAACATTTTCTATTGCTACATAAGACACTACCAGAAAAGTGTTGCTCAAACAACACCTATTTGTGAGCTCACAGGTTCTAGGGTGAAGCGTTCAGGAATGGCTGAGGTGGCTCCTATGCAGGGCTGCAATCAGGACTTTGGAGATGGTGGATTCTCATCTCAAGGCTCAGCTGGAGAGGGTTTGGGGTGTGTGTTAACTCAGAGTATTGGAATAGTTTATTTCCTTGCTGTTGGAGAACTGAGAACTGCAGTTCCTTGTGAGTTGTCAGCTTTAGGCAGCCCACATCTCATCTACTGAGTAGATGATACTCAGTTTCTTCACGTGTGAGACACCCCGAAATGTGTAATTTCTACCCAGAGTCAAGTGAGATTTGAGCAAGATGGGCGCTCTAAGTTTGCACGTGATTACACACATCTGAACATAATGCTGTAATCTATTGGTTATAATTAAGTCCCAAATCCCACCTACCCTCAGGGAGAGGGAATCACACAACAGCATGAGCCCCAGTTGGAGAATCCTGGGATGCACCTTGAGAGTCTACTAGCCACCCAGTCTGTCTGTGAACCAGAGGATCTTACACTGCCAGTAAAGAGCCGAGACAAACTGAAATACATTTTCCATTCTATTACTTTGGCAGCACTAATTTTATTTCCTATTCAATCTTACTTTATAATTACAAAGACAATAGGTAAAAGAATGCATCAAAGAAAATTTTAAAAAGACTACTTCATAATTCAAAATGGTAAATATCAAGAAGGATTGTTTCAAGGGGACTACAGAAATAAATCTTAAGGAATAGTATTTCCAGATTCATTAAAAATGCAGGAATTTGGATTGAAAAGTTTTAAAATTTCTGTTAAACATAGGGCTCATGTATTTTCTAAAAAAAAGTGTTTATTTATAATAGTGTAAGCCGAGGTTATAATCCTAAACATAAAAGTACTAAAAGGAATACTTCAGCTGAATTAAGTTTTATGGAGCTGAACTGAGCAAAGAGTGGTCTGTAAACTAGGCAGCCCTGAAAAGCAGGAGTGGGTGGGCAGCATTTATGGACAGAAAAGGGAAGTCGGGTGCAGAAATAGCTTGATTACTTATAGACTCAGTGTTGGGCGTAGTTGAATACAGTCCACAGTCTAGTCAGTTAGCAGACCCTGACTGGCTGAGACTCAGGTAAGTTTTAACAAATATATATGCATATATTTGTAAATATATATGTATGTATTTTACATATATGTATATATCTGTAAATATATGTTTATATTTTACATATGCAGATATACATAGTCCTCAGTTTGCCTTTGATTGTTTATATATTCAGCTTGTAGTTAGATTCCTAAAGACTCAATGCATGAAGGCATTCTCAGGACAAATTTATTTTACCACCATTTACTGTGTTATTTTCATCAAATTACTTAAGCCTCACATCCATGTGTTAATAAAATAGAGATACAATGGTGTATATCTTACAAGATTTTTGTATACACTTAGTAATATAAGGCAAGGGTACAGCAAGTGCTTGAGATATTACTTGCCCATTATAATTGCTCCTAAGTTCTATTTATTATTATAAGTGATGTCAATACCACTGCTATTTTGAACACACAACTTAATATTATTACTTAATATTTCTCAAATTTACTATTTGTGCATTTCTGAAATTTAAACAAAAGCAGAAAGATAAATTACATATTAATTTTATTAAATCATGTTATTAAATAACCTATCTAAATATTTAGACAACACTCTCCTCAAATCTTCATGTTATGGAATCATAGACGAAAAGTTAGTGAGAGAAGTAACTATAGTTAGGTCACAGCCTAAGTATTTATTCTCTCTTCCACTTAACTCTTCTATTCATTGGGACAAATTTATCTATCTTTTGTAACAAAATAAGAAAATGAAGCATATGGATTTTGATGTGAATGTGACAGAGTTAGCAGTTTACTATATGTTATAATTTTCTGCTTTCTACTCTGCTTATAAATAAATTAACACATTATGGATATTACCCACAAAATCAAGTCTGGAGAACAAATTTTGCTCTGTAATTATAAAAATACCATTATTAATTTTGCTTTTCCAAGATGTTTTTATTTTTCTCACTTAATAAACAATGAACAAGCTTTTATGTTTTGAGCTCTAGATCTAGTTCTTTTTAATAGCTAATTATCCTTTCCTTTGTATGGATAAAAGATTACTTATTTTTTCAACTGAAAACACTGCTGCAACAAATTCCCTTATGTGTATTCTCCTCCATTCTACTTGCTTTCTAAAACTAGATTGCAAAGAGTGCCACTGACGAGACAAGGAATTAATTAGTTTTAATTGCTCTCTTTCTGTTTATTCTATTGAGAGGCAAATGCATTCTTCAGCAGCAAAGGAGATGAAAGACCCACTACCACTGCAGTGGCTACCATCTTCAAACAAATAAATATATTTATTTCCAGATTCCCTGTGACCTTGAACCCCTCCTTGGATACACACAGGTATTCAAGGTGATTCCCTTTTGTGAACTCTCAATGTCTGACCAGGGTTTGCACTGAGATGTATTTTGCTATATTAATTTGTACAAGCTCTATGCTGACAATGAGTTTCTAATTTTTACTGGATTTATCATAATTCTTCACCTCCTCTCTTAGGCTTTTTCTTTGTTTTTCCTTTGTATGTATATTTGATCTTAAATTTGTTTTATTCATAAAACAAATATATGTCTCTGCTTTCATTTTTTTATTTTTGGGATTTATAACTCTTTTTAGGAAGTTCTTCTCACCACACTTTATAAAATATATCCATCTAGTTTTGTATCTTTATTTGATTATTCAATTTTAATTCTTGATCCTTCTCAAATTAATAATTACATGTAGATTCATGTGAAAAACTATTATTCCTTTCAAAGTCTATTGAAATATCACCTTTACCATATATATGTATTAATTATGATAAATATAATATTATGATTAAAATGATCTTGTAAGAGGTTTGCCCTCTGGTAGGTATGTCTGTCCATCATTATCATTGTTTTGTAAAATTTTTCATAGTCTCTCTCCTTTTCTCTGTATGAGGTAAATAATTGAGACCTCTGCAATGATCCTTTTACATGGCTGGTGCTTCCTTACTCCCTGTAGATATGGTGACAACTAAGACAGACAATGATAATTAAAAATAATTGAAGGGTATAGGTCTGGGGATGTAGTTCAGTGATAGAGCAGTTGTCTAACATGTGTGAGGCCCTGGGTTCCACTACCTTATTGCAAATAATAATAATTAATAATAATAATAATAATAATAATTGAAGAATAGATCCAGTCAGTGCCAGTAATACGACCAGATTTGTTCCTTAAAGTGGCTTCATAGAAATAAAGCAGTTTATTGTGTATTTCCACTTTACCAAGGGATTTTTAGTAGCAGTTTTTAGAAATTTTCTTAAGAAACTTTTTGTTGTCATTAATTTCTATTTTCATTCTACTTGGAAACGCCTATTTTTCAATATATTAATGTTTTATTTATGATTTTAGTGATTATTTTTTCTTCCATTCAAATAACCAAGCATGACCCCACTTAGCTTCAAAGATTGAGATGGAGCATGTTCAGGATGGTATAGACATGAGCAACAGTTTTTTAATGTCCTATAGAACTTGAGAAGTCAGTACATTTTCATTATTAAATTTTTAGTGGTTCATATTTATTAGTGAATTGAGTTTTAAGTGTCTTCTGCAATCTTACTGATTTTGTTCATGCTTTCACATTGGAGATGACGGGTGAATTTTAGTGAGCAATATCACTGTTTATATTTTTTGTAAGTGGGTAATTTTTTTTTTAGGTTATCTTGAAACATTAAGCTATTATGTACAAGTTTTGTGACCTCATTTTCTGTGAGGTTATTGTTACTTGGCTCATTTTTTATATTGTTAAAACATTAATTTAGAAGGCATTAGACTATTTTCTACTTCTCATGAATGACTGGAGAATTTGGTGGATCTGATGATGGACACTCAGAGAGTGTAGAGCTCTCATGTTTTCTGACTCTATAGTTCTAAGACCCTCTCTGCTTTGTGTGCCAGAAAAGACTCAAATGTATGGCCTTAAATATAACTACTTCCCATCACAGTCAAGTCTGATCAAGAAAATTTCACAATTTCAAAATGCAGTCTCAGTATTTCCTATCCCTCCATGTTAGCTACCTGAAACTCTATTCTTTGTTAACTTATACATTCCTGTGTGATGTAATTTGGTGTCTGAAGTCAATATTTTTCCCTGAGGGCGAAGTTCTGGAAAGAAGCATTTGCTAGGCATTTCTGGTTAGGCCTTATGGAAACACCTTCCTTCTGGTGATCTTATATCTATATATGGTTTTTCCATGTTCACCGAGTCTTCAGAGCCAGGAATAAAGCTAGGTCTTTATTCTCAGATCTGTATTCCCAACTTTCCTCAATGACATTGGTCCTCTCCTTTTAAAGGTACATGATTGGTGGCAAAGTTGTGATTGCCACAGAGTAAATTGATGTTTTAATAAACCTATTAAATTTGCATCAATTTACATATTTTTGCTTCTTTGGATTCAGAAGAAAGACAAAATCTCCAAGGTAGAATTTCTGTACACAAGGAGGACCATGTTAGATTCATGGCTACTCTACTGTTTCCTAAATTTCAATAAAAGAGTAACTATTTCAAAATAGAATAAAACACTGTAAATGTTATGGCTCAATGGGATCAAGTTTTCTGTACTTTGGAAAGTTTATAAATATAAATTTATGTTGTTTGTAATAACACTGTCAAAAACTGTATTAGAGTGATGATTTACTTTTGTGTACAACATTTTAATGAATGCAAAAACACAGAACCAAATTATATCCCATTTAAAATAAAAGAGAAGCATATTTCATAAACAATAAGTTCTCAGTATTGCATGACTGACATTCATAAACTCCACCTGACTATTATTGTATATTCTAATGGCAGTTTGAAGGAAAACAGTGACAGAAACTAACTGTAACTCCAAGTTTTGGAAATGTCCTTTTCTGAATGAATAAGGAATGCTATTATATGTAAGTTATGATATGAATTATTATGGAAGTTGTAAAGATATTAGTCATTTTTAAATTCTGTAAATGAGAATGAAAAAAATTGATGTGTCATAGTTATGAGAAAAGAAAATGTTAGTTTCAAAACTTGCAGATAAACTAAAATATATAGGGTAGGTCATTTGATAATTATCATTTTAGCACATGAAAATGTTCCATAACTATTTATTCTATGAATCTAGGCTGTCAAAATAAGAATTTGTTTATGGTTGATTGATGATTATAATTTCAACAAAATATGTTAACACTGTTTATTATGATAAAACGCTTTGGATTAAAATAAATAAACAAATTTGTTTCTCCCTCACAGCAAATTCTGTGAATAAGCAAAGATAATTTGAGAAAGTAATCTTGCTGGTATGAGAAATCTTGTACTGAATGCAACCTCTCATCGGTCATGTCTGTGGTATAGAAAATGGTATGCTACTGAGTCCTATGGAGGACAGGCATAAGTACTTGAACACCAACTTTCTTAATGCAAGGAGAGGCAAAGGGTTTTTTTTTTTTTTAAATATTTTGAAATTAATTACAGTGCAAAACAGACTGTAAAGAAAACAAGAAAAAAGGTATATCCATGTAGCATAATAGTGCTTAAAAAAATTGTTGTTTTCTTTCTGTTTGTTTGTTTTAAACAACATGGTCACAAAGAAGTAAACTTTCCAAAATTGTATATCGAAAGGCTTCTTATATACTATGACTTTGAAACATTGCCATTTTAAAAAGAGCATTCAAGCAAGTATTTTCTGAATGGTGAAAAATATATTTCAAAGAATTCCCCAAAGATTACGAATAACTTGCAGGAAATTTGTGGTGGCTTTTTTAGCTCTATAATCTAAACAATTTAACCAGACTGAGCTGTAAATACCACCCATACAAAATCCCTGTCCAGGCATTGGGAACAGATACTGCTCTTTGAAACAGATGCATCAGCAGACAGGGAAGGACAGCAGCAGATGAGTAGAACAGGGCAAAAATGCAATTCCAATATCAAATGTGAGAGGACAGTACTAAAAGTAAGGAAGTATGTGGATAAAGAGAACCTGCTGAATAAAGGAAGTGAAAAGGCAAAGAGCAAAGAGAGGAAGAATCTCAAAACAAAATTTAGTCACTATGATTCTTTTTATTCACCAGTATTTTTGACCAAGATTGTTCTATAAATGTATAAAAGTAAGATGTTTCTGGTTACAAATTAGAATAAGGCAGCTGGTAGGGAAGCTTTGTCAGCTTTTACTTATTAATTTTTTCACTAACAAACAAAACGGTGTACAAACTTGAAACAGTGTAATCATTCTTACTAAATTTTGAACCGTTAATGATTTTTGTTAATGTTAACAAATGGAATAGCTAGTAGACTTAATTCATTGACAGTGACCATGTTTGTCAGCCAATGACTGTAAGTTTCCTTCTCAGATACCATTGGCAACTAAAAAACCGTTTCTTTCCAGATAGTAGACAAAGATGGACCAATCTGTAAGATATCTATATTGAAGTCAAATATACTGAAGTCAGAATGCAGCCTGGTAAATTATTTTAAAGCAAAACAAATAGTTGCTGGAAGAAGAATCTATTGCAATTGTTCATCATGTTCATTTCAACTATTTAATAAAAAGTCTTTCAAACAGCAATATTAGATAAAGTTTATGATGCTTCTGTTTAGGTCCTAATTCAGAATGATTTACATAAAAGAACATTATGCAAAACACTAAAGAGCAAACATATAAAAACGTTATTAAAATACATAATCAGAGTGGAATTTTCACATAGGGGCAACTAAAGAGATGTCAACCCTTTTGTGTTTCCCTTTGTTGATTAACTCTTATAATCTCAAACTGTTGCTGCATCAAGAGTTTCCAGTACTTCAACTAGAATGACAGCAACTCAATTTGCAATATCAGAAAGATGTGGTTAGAGAAGCATAATATGTGTTGAGTTTTAAAGATTTACTTCTGATTTTCTAAATTTTACCACTGGAATTTGATTAGACTTGAAAAACCTGAATTTTTGGTGTTGAAGAGGTTATCCTACATGCACAATCAAACAGGCATGTTTCTGTGTATCTGAGTGTGTATTGCACATACATCTGCATATACAAGAACAGGAACAGGAGACATGGGGGCCAGGGACTAAGTAACTTTTTTACAGAGCATTTTTCATTATTCTGCCTGCCCTAGTTCTTGACTTGGTTACACAGAAAGGGCCAGAACATACAATGGTTTTTTTTTTACTACAGGAAAATACCAAAATTTTGAATCTTGGAGATCGCATAAGACAGCTGTCGAAGCAGTCTGTCCACCTGTCCCGAGAGACAAAGAGAGTAACCCTTATTCTGGAATGTAAATGAATGAATTTATATGAGGAGTTTATATGAGTTATATAAGGAGAGGGGAAGGTTCCTCATTTGAAAACCCCTGAAATCTAAATGCATAGCCAGGGAGAAACAGTTTCTAAGCCTTTCCAAATATCTTATTTTCAGTGTGGCAATTCAATGATTCTTTAACTTAGGTTGCAAGAATTTCTTTTTCCTTTTCTGTGTTTTACTTGTTTGCTCATCAGTTAAAAAGCTTAGATCATACAGAAATGCAAAATTACTCATGAGCATTGTCTCCCTATAGCTCTACCCCTCAATTCTGTGCATTCCAAAGTCTGGCAGATTTTTTGTTTGCTATTGAATTGGCCTTTCTGATTAACATGAATAACAGAGCCAGGAATAAATCCATTCAATCTGTCTTATACAACACTTAATAAACACTACTATGAGCAGGGCAAAGAGCAACAGGTTAAGACTAACTCACAGTACTTGTTTCAATTGTGATCCCAGATCCACAAAGTAGGAGAATGAATAAATTCTACATATCATCAGTACCCCTTAAAAAGCCAGGTAGCTTTCTCTTCAAAGTCGGTATGCATCTTCCCACCTGATGCCAGGTATTAATCCAGATAAAGCATGATGAACCAATGACTGCATAGATAGAATCTTGGCCTGAAAGAAAAGTCTGGGGCATTGAAAATTTTTGAACCAGTCCTTTACATTGAATGATTGGTCAGGACAACTTATGAAATGAATGATTAATCAGGCATACCTACAGGAGATTCAAGCTTGTACTTCTTGAACATTACAGCAATTCTGAGATCCCATAGACTGACATAATGGAGGTGGAGGCACGACCTGGCAGTAGTTTGCATGTTAGATGTAAGAGTTACAGCCATCCTCTGTGGCCTCAGGGAGAGAGCTTTCTGGAGAGAGAAGGCAGACTCAGACTTTAAGATTCTTGCAACTATTTGGGAGAATAATACCAAGGTGTTTTTCTTTAAGAAGACCTCTCCAGGGCCAGTTCTGAGAAACAGCAATCACTAACAATCCTCTTGCCTATATCCTCCAGGGCTTTAGGAGTTACCTCCTCATCTATCAAGGTTTTTCCTTCCTTCCTGACTTTCACAATACCAATCTTTATTAATGTAGAAAATACACATTTACATTTTTCTCCAGTTATCTTCTTTGCTCACCCAGACTTTATCCAAAAGGATCTAGGGCAAAAAAGACAAATTTGTTTTCACATGAGTTAACCTGAGTCAAGTGTGAATGCTTGAGTTCTCCTTTCGTTCAGTCTGCCATTTGGAGAGTGTGACATGCTGCCTGAGCTGGGCTGCTATTACGAAGAGAGAGGCATTTTTCTAGGAGATATCAGGGTGGACTTACAAATTGCTAAATACAACCCTGAAAGGACCCCACTCCTTTCATCCTGATATTAATTCAGGCAAAAGAATTGAGAAGACACTCTCTTTCTGGGTCCAGCTGTGTTTCAAAAGTCAACCAATCAATCAACCAATAAACATAAAGGAACTGTTCTACTAGAGTGCATGGATCAGGAGGAGATGAGGGAGGAAGAGTCAATCAATCTTCCAGCTTATCGGTGATTAGCTTTTTTTCACAAAACGGGCATTATCATCAAACTGTGATTGTTCCAGAAAACCAAGCACAGGGGACAAATTGACTTCAAGAACCATTTGAGCATGGTCAGAGGTAGCCAATCAGTAGATGGACAGGCAGGTGGAAAATATGAAGTTGCTGATGTGCTAAGATTGGTGGTCATATTCTATGAAGTGAGGCCACCCTGACCAGAAATGTGGAGGAAGTCATAAGACTGATTTGCAGTTACTTTCTCTGCCTCAGAAAAAAAGATCTCTGGCTGGAGCTTGATGTCATGGGTCTCATCAGAGAAGAGGCCAAGTGTATTAAAATAAAAGACAGTTCATGCCACAGTCATGACCCACTTCCACAATCACATTGCCTAGATTGTCCTTCATCTGCATCAATCCGAGTTCTGTCTACTGAGAAGAACCATCGTGCCTGCTTTCAATTTGTAATACATGGTACAGAGGCTAGAAAATGCTACTGTAGACACTCCTGGGCTTTAGTTTATCTTAATATTCATCAAACACTTCCTATCCTTTTGTACGAACTTTGTGAGTGAAGGATCCTAAAAAAGTCATTAGATTCTACCTTACTTCAGGCACTGGAACAGGACACAGTCTTTTTCCTCTCCTCTCCTCCCACTTCCTGCAAAGACAGAGTTTCTACCTTCTTGTGCAAAGGCAAGAAGCTGCTGGAGAAAAGCTGATCAGTTTTCACTATTTTACATCCTAGTTGACAGATTTTTTTGAGACTTTCTCCACCTTCTCAGCCATGACTTTTAATTTACTATCTCATAAAGGGAGCACTAGGTCAGTAAATCACCAGGCTTTCCTCGTACAGAAATCCAACATGTGGTTTGGGAATGAGGCATCCCCCAACATCTCCTGTGTTGATTCAGGAATGTTTGGAGATGAAATGATTGGATTTTGGGAGATACAACTTAGTCCCTATTAGTTTGAATCAACTGAGTGGTAAGAGAAGCAGGTAGGTTGTGGTCAGAGAAGCTGAGTCACCAGAGCTGCATCCTAGAAGTATTTGTCTTCTCTGTGGCCCCTCTCACTTTCTTTGCTTCCTGGCCAGCTATTAATGGAATAGCATTTCTCCACCATGCCCTTCTGTCATAATTTTCCACCTCACCTTGAGTCCTGAGCAATGGAATTGACCTACCATAAACTAAATCTCTGAAACTATGAGCCAAAATAAACCTTACCTTCTCTAAGTTCTTCTTGTCATGTGTTTGGTCACAGATAGGTAAAGCTGAAAAATGCAGAAACTAGTAACAAGAGTGGTGTCATTGCTGTGACTAACCTTACCATGTGATTCAGAAGCCTTTGAATCTGGTTTGTGGGAGAATAAGTAGATAAGATGGCTTCAGGATTTTGGAAAAGTTTGGAGATGCAGACTGAAGAAGCCTTAGAATTTTGTAAGCAGACTTTTCCTTTTTAGAGCTCAGAAGACTATAATGGCAATAGGAATGCAGACAGTAAAGAATGTGCTTAAGAGGTTTGAGAGGAAGAGGAGGACTCTATTGGAAATTGGACTGGGGACCACTCATGCTGCTTCTGACAATGAACTTTTCTATACAGTCCTGAGACTTTGTGTGAGACTGAATTTAAAGTTGAAGAACTAATTAATTGGGTAGAGGGCAATTTAAGGCATAATGATATTTACCCAGTGGCATAGATATTGCTGGGATATTTTAGCTAGATTTACTATGAGACTTAGGAGTAAAAAGTTGAAATGAAGAATTTTAAAACCTTACAGTTTGGCCAAAAAATAACATGTAAAACTGTGACAAAAGAAGATTTGCTTATTGAAGAGATGATAGCCATGGAAGAGATGCTGGATACTTTCATAGACATAAGTAGATAAGATGGCTTCAAGCATCTCAGAAATTTGCATGACTACAAACAGAACCGGGGTATAAAAGAAAATTTTTCTTTAAAAAGAAATCATGGGTGGGACGGATGGGAGGGGGAAGGATGGTAGATTGAGACAGACATTATTACTCTATATCCATATATGAAAAAAATTTAAATAAAATGAAAAGAAAAAAAAAAAAGAAGAGATCATGGGGATGTCCCACAGGCAGAGGAGAACTAAGGAAGTGCTTTTAGGAAGTGCATTAATCATACTCATTCATCTAGGTACTCTGAGTATGCCGCAGTAGCGATCCCTGGGGTCCCAGCTACTGGAAAGCATGTGACAGATCTTGACTTCATCCCCGTAATACTGATTCTGCAAAAATGCAGATGCTATAGTTAGGGGGTGGTGGAGGTTGCCACTGAGATTTCAAAGACCTGGGAGGCCGGGCAGAGTAGCAGGGTCAGAACACCTGACGGCTACCCCTGAGAGGGTAACATGTGCAACTGTGAAGGTGAAGCCAAAGCTGGAATGGAGATGCGAGAAAATAAGAGATGCCAGTAATGTGGACTCTCTGATGAGAAAAGCTCCTGGCTGCAGAGAAATCTAGGTTAAAAGTGAGGCTCTCAATTTTTTATTTTGAGAAAGTTATGATTTTGCAAGTACATCATCCTTATGACGAACATTGTTAATTTTTATATAGATCTATTTATTTTTCCTAAAGAAGAAGCATGAAGTCTCTGGAATAGAGAACTGATCAAATGTAATTTACAGGGCATCCTATTGCTCTTTCCCCATGTCATTATATAAATATATATATATTTTTTTTTGCACAGATGTTCATATATATATTTATTCCCAGAAACATTTTACATTTATAATGCCAAAGATTGCATTTGAAGTCAATTTAAAAATGTTACCAAATCACCAAACAGATATAAGATTATAACCATTCCTCTATTGATTTCCGATTCTGCTCTAACAAGTGACGGCATAAACTCGGAGGCTTAAAACAACCCCAGGTAATTGCATCACAGTTCTGGAGATTGGAGGTTCTACATGGGTCTTTAGGGGCTGAACTGAAGCCATTGGCAGGGTGGTTCTTTATGGAGGCCCAGGGAAGAGGGACCCCTTTGACTCTTCCAGTTTTTGGAGAGTGCCATGCTGCTTGACGCCTGGTTCCAGGGTTCTAATCACTTACCCTGTTTCATACTGCCTTCTCCATTGTTGACACATCTGTCTTGCTATAAGGTCACTTGGGAGCACTAGGACAATGTTCCCATCTCAAGATACTCCGCTTAGTCACATCTGCAAAGTTCTCTCTGCCATGTGAGAACATATGCGCAGGTTATAGGAATTAGGGCATAAACATCTTTGGAAGGCCTTCACTTAACATACTGCGCTGCTTTGTGATAAAATGTCAGTGAAATAACTACCCTGTTTCCAGATAACCTGTAGTTTGAACAATAGAATGGAGATGTGAAATAGGACATTACTTGAAGTCTATTTATTCTACCAAGATGATCATTACTTGTTCTCCCTGGAGAATAACCAGGAGATTCAAAATTTCATTAATATTATAGCTCATGCTGTAGTAGCTAATAGTTCAGGAATATTTTCATAACTCATTATCATTCCAAATTTTCACCCCAAAATGTAAAATTGATGGTAGTACATTTCAGATAGGATATGCACATTTTCCTTCATTTGAACTGTATCGTATAGCTAACCCCACAAAAGTATTAAGTGTAAAGAAATTTTTGAAAAGTTAATGTCTACTTTCTGTTTATTTTTAATCAATATTATGTTTTTATCTGAATTTCTGAAATCATTATTTTAAGACCTTATGAATAGATAAGATCAATGATCCTTAATGCAAAAGTTTAAAAGGAAGTGTATTTCCAAAGGTGTGAGAAAAATCCTTGTTGTGCCAATATATTATGCTTTATCATTCCCCTTTTGATAGTGAGAAACTTGATTTATTTGAACGATCAAGACATACAACTATTTTTTGTTGTTCCCTGTTTTAGATTTGAGGGTGATGACTTTGAAACAACCTGAATGCAAATTTCCCTTAGCTTTCCATCTCCCCATAAACCTTTTACTTACATGCAGAAGTGAGTTATTGGAATGTTAAAACCGCTGCAGATGGATATCTCAATAAAATTAAAACTAACATAAAAGTAGACCAAGTGGTAAAAGGAATATTGACTTTCTCTTTATTGCACATTTAACAATATGAAAGATAATAAAATATAATTTTATGTTAGATAATAATAAAAATATGTGTTCTACAACGCTATGTATTTATGGCATGCTTTTCCGTTTTCTGCTTAATTTCTGAGTATGAGAACCCATGACACATTTTCTTTAGTAGCTGTGTTATTCCTCGTGAAAGTAATGTTTATTCATCATTGAAGTATTAGCAATTTCCTTTTGCAAATGATTATCATAACCTAGTATATACACATACATAAATGCATTGTGATCAGTAAATAAGAAATAGAGATAAAATCCAGTCCTAGAAATGGTCAGCTATGTGCATGAAGATTATGTTTAGATGCATATATGAAAATAAGCTGATAGATCCTTCACTTTTCTGAAACAGGTGATAGTGTGCTGTGAACGTATTTAAAATGTATTACATGATTCATTTTGTGTATGCTTTTTTTTTAAGTTAATACTTTAAAGTAGTTTTTGCTTAATTGAAGGAAAATTATTTCCCCTCACTTTCTTGATTGTCTTTTTCCTCAGGTTAACCTATATCATATATTTGTAAAATATTAGCATTGGGGTGGACCACCATTTCAACAGTTGAAGACCTCTTCACTCTTAGAATTACTGATCTTTCCTTTCATCTTGCTGAAGCAATTTAGGCTTCAGATGAGGAAACAAGCCTATAAAACAAAGATTTTGATAGCACCATAAAGTCTGGGTTCTGCATATTCTTAAATCGGAAGTGTGTTTTTAAGAGTGGCTGCCCTAGGTTGATAATAAATACAATTAGCAATTTAATTACAAAGAAAATACTTATCTTTATTGTTTTATATGTGGATAGGTTAGCTCTATGACACTCTTTGCTGAATATGTCATGTGAAATAACCCAAATTGCTTTAGGTTTAGATAGCCATAAAGTTCAGGATTTTATACTATTTTCCCATTTGTCAATTTTGTTTTAATAAGTTTGTATTTCTCAGAAGTGAGGTCCAATTTAAAATGGAATACATACATAAATGTTAGCATCTATAGTTAGAGCAGTGACTTTGGTAGGCAACCGTGCTTTAGAAACAGTTTGTCCCCAGGGTCTTGCTCATAGCCTACAACATTGCTGCCCACAGAGAGGGCAGCTATACACGTCCACATCAAGTCACCGCCCGGCATTCAAACCATGTGGTGCCTTTCTCCTCTCTAAAACACAAAAATTATTTCAACAAATTTATTTAAATTCATTAGATCCAAAAACTTAGTAGTTGATTTACATTTGTATTATAGCTGTGAATCAGCCAGAACATCATTTCTTTTGGCTATGACAAAATTTGGAGGACCAATGAGAAAAGGTTGCTCCAGAGTTGCTAACCTGTATTGCTATGAGAAAGAAAAGTACTAACATTTACGCACAATATTTAACATTACAATTTCCAACAAAAAACACTTTCAGAAAGTATTTAGATCAGATACCTTATCCATATCTCTCATCAAGATTACTTCATTCATCTCTACATCTGTCTGCCATTCATCCATCATCTATCTATCTATCTATCTATCTATCTATTTATCTATCTTCCTTCTATCTTCCCACCCATCATACCTTGGCTGTTGATCCTTTGGTAGATGTTTACTTGTGCATTTGTGTTCATGAGGAATATTACACGGAAATTCTATTATAATAGCTGTGTCCACATTTTGTATTATGATAATACTGCTAACATGATAGGATATGTTGAGTAATATTCGACCTTCTTCTCTTTTCTGTGATAATGAAGAGTGGATATTTTGTTTACATAGGCTAATAATGTCCATCTCATTTCCCCATCCTTCCTGCCCTGAGACATCCTCCCCTCCCATCACTCCCCTCTGCCCAACCCAATGTTCCTCCCTTCTTCCCTAGCTGTGTCGCCATTATGGATCAGAATCCACATATCGGAGAAAGCATTCAGCCTTTGGTATTTTGGGATTGCCTTATTACACTTAACATGATATTTTCTGGCTCCTTCCAGTTATCTGCATATGCCATTATTTCATTCTCCTTTAAGGCTGAGTAATAGTCTATTGTATATATACCTCACAGTTTCTTTATCCATTCATCTATTGAAGGGCATCCAGGTTGGTTCCACAGTTCAGCTATTGTGAACTGAAGTGCTATAAATATCAATGTGGCTGTGTCACTGTAGTATGCTGATTTTAAGTACTTGGGTATAAACTGAGGAGTGGGATGACTAGGTCAAGTGGTGGTTCCAAGTTTTCTAAGGAATCTCATTCTGCTTTCCAGAGTGATTGCACCAATTTGTGGTCCCACCAGCAATGTATGAGTGTACCTTTCCCCCACATGCTCACTAACATTTATTGTTGCTTTGGTTCTTGATAAGTGCCATTCTGACTGGAGCGAGTCGGAATCTCTGTGTAGTTTTGATTTGCATTTCTCTAATTGCTAGAGATGTTTAACATTTTTTCATATATTTGTTGACTGATTGTATTTCTTCTTCTGTGAAGTGTCTGTTCAGTTCCTTTGCTCATTAATTGAATGGGTTATTTGCTTTTTTTGGTGCGGGGTTTTTTGGGTTTTTTACGTATCCCGAAGTTTAGTGCTCTATCTGCAGTGTGTGTGGTAAAAATTTCTTCTATTCTGTAGACTCTCTTCATGTTATTGATTGTTTCCTTTTCTGACAGAAGCTTTTTAGTTTGAAATCATCCCATTTATTGATACTTGATTTTACTTCTTGTACTTAAGGAGACGTATTAAGGAAGTCAAGTCCTAAATGAACATGATGAAGATTTGGGCTTACTTTTACTTCTATTCAGCACAGGGTCCCTGTTCTAATGCCTATGTCTTTGATCCACATTGATTTGGGTTCTGTGCAGGGTGACAGATAGGGGTTTAATTTCATTTCACAACCTATGGATTTGCAGTTTTCCTAACAGTGTTTTTTGAAGAAGCTATCTTTTCCCCAATGTATGATTTTGACACTTTTGTCTAGTATAAGATGACTGTAATAATGTGGGTTTGTCTTTGTGTCTTGTATCTGTACCATTGGTCTACGTGTCTATTTTGGTACGAATACCATGCCATTTGTGTTACTATCGCTCTGTAATATAGTTTAAAGTCTTGAATTGTAATACTTCCTGCTTCATTCTTCTTGTTAAGGATTTCTTTGGCTATTCTGGGTCTCTTATTTTCCAAATGAATTTCATGTTTACTTTTTCTTGTTCTATGAAGAATGTCATTGGGATTTTAATAATAATTACATTAAATATGTATAATAATTTTGGTAGTATGGCCATTTTGAAAATACTAGAAAATTCTCAGTAAAATTCTGGCAAATCACACACAAGAACATATTAAAAAATTATTTAAAAGATCACACACCACAATCAAGTAGGGTTCATCCCAGGGGTGCAAGATTGTTTCAACATATGGAAATCAATAAATGAAATTCATCACATCAATAGACAAGAATCATATGATCATGTCAATTGATGCAGAAAAGGTCTTTGACAAAATACAACATTCCTTTATTTTCAAAACACTACAAAAAATAGGGATAGTAGGATCATACCTTAACATTGTATGAGCTATCTATGCTAAGCCCAAGGCCAACATCATTCTAAATGGAGAAAAATTGAAAGCATTTTTTCTTACTCTATTTGCCTTGTATTTAATTTTCTCTTGTCTGCTAGTTCTTAAGGTGGAATTTTAGAGTGCTTGATGTGAGCTGGGCTAGCCTCCCTACGAAACATGCTTTCACAATAGGGTTTTCCTCTGAACTCTATTTTAATTACAATCCACACATGTTGACACACTGTCTTCCCACTCTCACTGTAAAATATTTTAAATTTACCTTGGGTCTTCATTAACAAGTTGATTTTAAGGAAGTATATTATTTTTCCCAATTACTTGAAGACTATCAAAGATACTTTGGTTATTATTTTCTAGTATCACTCTGTGGTTCAAGAACATACCTCATATGGTTTCTATTCCTTTAGATTTGTTACAATGTATTTAATGGCATAAAATGTGGTCTACCAAGGCCACTGTTCCTTGTGTATTAGAGAAAAATGTGTGTTCTGCTATTGGACAATCTGTTCTATAAATTACTTGACCAAATTGTCTGACAGAATGTTTGGGTTTACTCTTAACATGGATAACATCACTGATGTTCTATTTATTTCTTCTACTGATTGCTCAGAGAAGAGTGTTGGAGTCTCCATCTACAATTTTAGATTTTTTTTATACTGCCTCTTTTTGAATTGCCAATCTTCTCACATTATTTTAGAGCCATGGTGGTAGGTGAGTACACACTTGAAATTATTACAAGTTTCTATAGAACTGACCCTCTGTCATTATTTGTTTTCTCTATTAACTGCTTTCTTTATGGTTTTGTGTTTGCATGCTATTCAAAACTGTGTCACTGTGTTTTTAATCTTTGTCAAAATTTAAAGTTAGAGATTTGCAGTCAGTGTTAGATTAGGTCTTGATTTTATAAAATATTCATTCTCAGAACCAATACTTTCCTTCAATGAATGAGTTTATACCATTCCCATTTAAACTGACTGTCCAAATGTTTTTACTAAAATCTACCACCTTTCTTGCTTTCTTATACTTATTCCACCTTTTTTGTTGTTGTTTTGTGTTTACTTTCTTTGCTTTTCCAGGTATGAATTTTGTGACTCCATTTTATTTCCTTTTTGCATATTATATAGTGTAGAATTTATGAAATATATTTTTAAATTGCATAGTTCATGTTTTAAGAAATATTACCTAGTGTAGTACATAGACGCAAATGGTTGTGGCTGATCATCTCTCCCTCTTCTTTCCTCTCTTCCTTTCTTCCTTCTTTTCTGCCCTCCTTCTCCCCTATTTATCTTTTTGTTTGTTTGTTTGATTTTTGTGCAGTAATTTTTTCTATAGTGAAAACTAGAATCCATAGTTTATGTATTGCCCACTTCCCAATATATTAAGTAAACAACATTCATATTATAAGGTCCCTTTTTAATATTACAAACTTACAACTAGAACTTTCCTATAAAACTTCATATCCTTTGTTTCTCATTGTTTATCTCACCTTAGATTTATGTCAAATATTTTATAATTGTGATGGACATGTAACCTAAAAATGATCATTACTTTTTACTACAAAATTTACATTTAGATAAATATTGTTCAAAATACAAGAAAATAGATATTAAAATAATTAATCATTAAAAATGGTGAGGTGCTGAGCAACTCAGTGAGACCCTGTCTCTAAATAAAATATGCAACAGTGCTGGGGATGAGTCTCAGTGGTCGAGTGCCCCTGAGTTCAATCCTTGGTACCAAAAGAAAATAAAAATTTAACTCAAATTAATTCTTATTTCTGTTTCTTGGATAACTTAAAGAATTTACTTTTCCTTGACTGAATGTATTCGAGAGTTCTTGGTACCAGTGTTGAAGATATAAAAAAACTCAATTTGAGAAAACAGTCGAGAAGTAGAGAAAAGAGAAATAGGAGATGAATAGAAAAAGACTTCTGAACTGATAAGAAGCAATATACTTCATCTTGAAAATTGCTTATTAATTTGAGGGTGAGTAAGAGGAAAGATTAGCATCGGGCCCCCATAACTGATTTCAGTCAAGGAGGACACCATCCACAGTAAATGTCACAGTGAGGAGTCAAACGGGAGAGGGATAATATCACTGTTACACCAGTGTTTGGACCAGTTCACTTGTGGCTTAAGAAAGCCTATGAAATGCTAGACACCTGACGCCTTGCTGGACAAACCAGGTGCATCATTTACTTTACCTCTGAAAGAACTGCAAAGGTCTTTTTCTGATTGACATGTGGCAAGTTGAGACTGGCAAGACAGAGAAACAGAATTTAAAGGTTTTACAAATGTTCATTGTTACTTACTACAGAGTAATAGCTGCAAAGAAATATTCACAATTTCTGGAATTTTGCTTCTGACAAGCAAACTGACTCAGGGCTCACAAGATACCTAAGATGATTTAGATGCTAACCAAATGGACGTGTGTATTTGTATATATGCATTTCAAAAGGAAATATTTTATTATCTAAATTAATAGAAATGATAATACGTTCTTTTTCATTTCTTTTGTCTTAAGATAACTTAAATAAGCTTAAAATACTATCTATATAGATTGTCTGATTCTCTTAGGACTTTTCTTTTAAAACCTGATCTTTCCCAAATATGACTTTCTACCCTGAGTTTATGGATTGTCTTATCAACTTGAAAGTTAATTTTGTGGATATTCAAGATTATACTATCTCCAGTGCAAACTTTCACACAAAGTTTCTTTCCTTTTATTTCCCATCAGATACACCCCCCTCCCCCATCTCTCTTTCTCTGTTTTGCTTCTACTTCTTATTATAAGCAATAGAGTTAAAGAGAGAGAGAGAGGAAGAAAGCTTACTTTTGATACATTTATCTACTTAGGTGGAAAAGACTTCTGGACATTAAGCATTAAGTCATATCTCTTTAGAAGTATTTGAGTTTTCAAAAGCAATCTCCTGAAGCCAGTCAGCCCTGTGTATTCAAATAGTCATACTGATGTTACACTGCTGTGCCTTTGGTCACTTGGCTTTAAAAAATCTATCAGGAACTTAAATTAAAAGTCATATTCCTAATTTTGCTTAAACTGCCATGCTGGTGAATATTACGTGTCTGGATGATTTATTCTTCTCAGCGTGAAACCTTTACGGACCATGGCAAATGTGCAGCAGAAAATAAAATGATATGGTACTTCTCATTTCAAAGCAAAGGGAAAGATGCACTTATGGAACGGAAAGCTCTGTTGGCTCTGTTAGGAAAATAATATGTATTTTTTAAAGATAGACTGCTATTAGGACCTGCTATGTCAATAAAGCACACTTTGCTATATATTTACTCAGTGGCTTTTAGAGAATTCAGAGAGAATCTTAATGTTATGATCAATCAGGTCAATTACAGGGTTGGGGTGGGGTGAATGATACTATTATTTGCGTGATAAACTCTCTTTCAGCTCTTCTACTGCTTCAAACCTGCACCTGCTTATGCAGCTGCAGAAAAAAAAAAAAAAGGAGCAATAAGCTATGCTTTAGAAATATTATAGTGAAATACAATGACAAAATGGGGTTAAAACCTGCAAGACTTTGGGTTACAGAGTTCTTTACTCCTACAAGTTATTAATTCATGTTTGCTTCTGCTTAACTTTCCTTTGAGGGAGATGGATGGAGAATATGTGAAAACAAATAGAAAAACAGGTGTTCTATAATATGCTAAAGTGGAGTCATTACAAAAACCGTGTCCAAAAATTCCCATAAGCACAGCTCCATGCAGATGAGCAAAGCCAAGGAGACCACTGAACCAATAGCTATGCGTGTCTCAAACTGATGTGTGTTCCATGAGGCAGAGCTTTATTCCTGATGAAAGGGGCTGTTATTCTACTACTCAAAGTGTTTCAAACTATAATGGCCTTTAAACTGCCAGATGTTTATTCAAATGGATATGACATATACACTCAGTGTACAAAAGATATGTACATAAATAAATTGAATTTTTGAGGAGATAGATATGTTTAACCTAAGTATTACACAGTGTACATATGTATGGAAACATACATAGTATTCAATGAATATGTACATTTTTAGGTTTTTATGTACCTGTTAAAAGATGAATTTTAGATTGCATTTTCACCCAGTTCATAATTTCTAGTTGTATCATCTTCAAAATGTACCATAATTCTGAAAAAAAAAAATTCTTTATATGTATGGGAGACTTCCTTGTTCCATAAAGAGAGCACTTGGTGTTTTTCATGCAAATGAACAGAATGCATTCAAAGACATACATATAAAGGCGATATTGGTCCTGACTACAAAATATTCTAAGTGTATTAATGATGAAGTTTCCTCACCTCAAAAACAAAGCTGTTACTTCTTTTAAACAAACACACACTTACACATAATACCAAGTCCCAAATGAGAAAAAGGACTATTTGTGATCAAATTTATGATCTCATTATAAGCAACTAGAAAACTGGATGAAAAACCACTGGCTTTCTGACATTGGCAACATGAGTACAGGATGATAATCTCTGAGGGGAAAATTAGAGAGAGAGAGAGAGAGAGAGAGTCATGAGATTCTCCTGTCTTCTACTTTCAGGCATTGTTTGGACTAAGGTAGAAGAAGGAGAACCCAAGGAATAATTCCACAACCAATAACTGTACACCATAAAGGAAATAATCATAGCAGAATAACAACAAAGTAAATGTATGAAGCTCCAACAAAGTGAACACATGAGTCTCAGACTTAAATGGACAACATCTCCAAAATGATTTTCATTGCAAACCTTAAATTGCAATTAGCTTAGTGATTAGCATGAGTGATCAAAACAAAATCAGATTTTTATGAAAGAAGATGACCTTCAAAATCTACTTTATTGAAAACCCATTTTAATAAATGTTATTTAACTTTCCAAAACAATTTTAACTTGAACAATGTGATTCTCTCCAATTATAACATTTAAGTATAACGTTGGTGAATGTTAAATTGTTCTAATTCTCAATCACCCAGTGAAGGTAACCATAACTGAAATTAATAGAAAAGAATGAATGGCAGGCCTGGAGACCCATGTCTGTAATTCTAACGACTTGGGAAAATGAGGGAGGAGGTTCATGAGTTCAAGACCAGTTTGGGCAACTTAGCCAGACTCTGACTCAAAATAAAAAAATAACAAGGGCTGGTGACAAAGCACCCCTGGGTTAGTTCAATTCCCAGTACCAAAAAATAAAAATAAAAAAAATAAAGGAAAAGGAAAAGATAAGATAATAAATAAAGGACATAGGATAATTATTTATAGAGAAATGCATTATAGAGTGTTTTAAAAGCACAGTCTTCTGAAGGATATTAACATTCATGGAAATTACATTACATATGTGAAAGGTTTGCTTCATATTATCTAGAAAACAGTAATTGAAAATAGAAATGAAACAAAGCAGCTGTTTTAACAAATTTGATAAGTGAAAGATCATTTAGGATTTCTTAGATCTATTAAAACTGTTATGATGATTCAAACTAGCCTCCTCCTTTATTTGTATTTTACATTTAGTATTAAATCTTATCACTTGCCCTACATTTATTAACTGGTATTTTCCAATTTACATATAATTCATTTAAGAATGAGTTCATTGGTTTAGCTTGTTTCATAAGATATTTTAGAGTAAATAGTCAACAATCCAGATTTCTTTTTGTTTACCTCAAATGGCAATACCTTTCATAGTTACAGATGAAAATATGAATGGATGAACACATGAATGAGAGATAGATCTTGGAGAGATATTTTGTGTTATGGATGGCAAGAACTTATTATCAAAGGAAATAACCTGACTGACTATACCGATTAAAATAAAACATTTCTGCAAGATAGAAATTATAATTGCTTTGCTGAACTTGAGCTGCTCTTTACACTCAGAATGAATTAGGCCATTATTATTCTATGTTCAGATTCCCCCAGGTCCCTTGCTTTTTGGTTTGGATCTGCTTAATTCAGATCAGTTAGTGAACACCTTTGGCTAATGTCATGATATTTCTATTGTAGAATTCAAACTCTTCTGAAAGAAATGTGTCAAGTTGCTATCCTTTAGTGAAGGTGCACCCCATTAAAGTCGCTTTGATTTTGGAGCTCCTTTAGAACACATTTCAAGAGCAGGAGGCATTAAGAAATTCCAGACAAAGGTACAATTGATTCATAGGATCCCTTTCTTGCTCACATGAGCTATTTTTGTACATTTACCTCTTCTAATAGTCTTTCATAATTTTTCTCTTTTTCATCCCAATTGTGCTATTCCAATTCATTTTGCACTCTTCAATCCAGTGTATTTACCTGCACATTTTTTATTACTTTCAATGTGAATCCCCCAAAGGAAAGCTATTTTAGTTGAGTAGAGTTCACAGTACTCATTATAGCCAATCAATTGTGTGAGGAGTAATAATGAATAATCAGAATATGTGAAAAATCATCAAAATAGAAGGCAGTAATAAATATAAATGAGATAGGACTAATCATTCTCTGAATATTACAAGGGTAATATTGCTTGTGATTTCACATAAAATGAAAATTGCAAAAACATTTATCAATATGTTTTATTCCGAATAAAATATCAGAGCATACAGGATGTATTCATGTGTAAAGAAATTAGAATAATCTTGGTAAAGTGATCTTTATGTTTAGATAATAAACTTAATGTTTGTAATCATGAGGACTTTTGGCCCCATCTGTTTCAGAGGCTGTACTTAGAAGCTTGCATCCAGGTGCTAGGGAAATTTATTTTTTTTTTTAGTTCACTAATCTTAAGGGTGAATCCCACTGAGAACAAAAGTATTATTATTCATTAGTTCATTTTGTTGACCTTGAGATGTAAGCATCAAATGTGCAGCTAGGAATATTGTGGTAAATAGAAAAAAAGAGGGGCAGTTAGCAAAATGCATAAGTAAGAAGAAATGCTAAGAGAAAGGTTGAGTTTTGAAGATTGAGGTAAAAGATTAGGTTAAGGTTTGTATAATCAAGGGCATAATAAGAATGGCATACAATGGTTATGATTTATTGAAGTATTTTGGAAGGTAGAATATCAAGAAAAGTTCTGCTTTTTTCAGATTAATTTGAACTCTTCCCTGTCCTTTCACATCAGATTGACATAAATGTGATGGTGACTTTCAATAAACCTTTGGAATTTATCTTGAAAAAAAAAAATAACCCCCCAAAACACAATATTAGCATCAATTTTTTTATAATAAAATATTCATGCATGCAATTTTAGCATCCATATTTATAAATATTTCTAGAATATTCACATTTAGCTCTTTTAATTGGAATATCATAGAGGGGTACTTGGTTCAGAAAATTGTAAGCATTAAAATGATGAATTACTGGCTTATATAAGAAATGTGTTGTTAGAATATATTCTTAATTCTAACTTACTGTGTCTAATTCAGGCCTCTAATTCTTTTCAGGATTTAATGAAATTTTACCAGTAGGATAATTAGCTGCTCATCAATTCCCTGGAAACCTCAAAGGCGTAGGTGAGAGTGCCTGTAATTTTTTGATGCTAGATATAGTTGTTTTAATGAAGTGGAACTAGCAGAGAGTGAAAGAGGATATGAAATGACTGATCCTCATGTGCATTTATGTTCAGTCATGTTTGGGGAGAGGGACAAGACATTTTTTATTTTATATTCTAAAATTTCAATTCCACTTCAAGAAATGAAATAAGGTTGATTTTTGATCTTGAGAGGTTGAATGCTATATAAGAGAAGTTAGAAAGTTGTTGAGAGTAAAATAAATTGAGGAATGTGTTTTTATTTAAAACAAGGTAAATATTGCTAACAACCTCCACGGTGCATTGTAAACCATCAGCTGATCAATCCATTGCCTACATGATACACTGGTAGTTACGTAAAGAGAGTACATAAGAAATTGGCGTGATGTTTCAGGTTGTACTTTAAGCAATAATTTCCATGGCAATCAATGCAATGTTATAGTCCTCCTTCATATTATTCTAATTGTGAACAATCTGGCATTTATTTAAACAAAACACATAGCAAAAGTAAAATGCTCTAAATTCTACATATCTCAAAAAGGTGAAGTAAGTTAGTGATTCCATCTGTGTGTGTGTTGTTGCTGAGACAATGTGAGGATTAAAAGGACTACTGCATAATTAATTTGTTTAGAACTTACAAGTTATTTTTAAAGAGTTTCTTCCAAGACATTTTGTTATTAATTTAAACGTGGTATGAGTTTAAGTTCAAGTGTGGGAAACTCTTTGGCATAATAAATGGAACATGATTTTTTTGTCCTCAGAATCTATATCTGTAATAGATGGATTTACTTGTCATATTTCCATAACTAATGTAAACATGCAATGTCTTAACAATATCTGTTATGTTTTCATAGAAGTGCATGATGATCTTTATCATAAATGCTTTTAAAATTTTATAATACAAAACTAGATGCAAAAATAATTACTAAGGGTCAGACATGGTGATGAACACCTATAATCCCAGTGGCTTGGGAGGCTGAGGCAGGAAGATCCAGAGATCAAAACCATCCTCGGGAAAAACAAGGTGCTAAGCAACTGAGACCGTGTTTCTAAAGAAAATACAAAATAGGCCTTAGTGGTCCAGTGCCCCTGAGTTCAATCCCTAGTACCAAAAAAAAAAAAAAAAAAGAAAGAAAGAAAGAAATACTTAGCAAGAATGTTAAAAAGACAGTAAATAACTGCCAATACTTCTTGCCTATAATTCGGAAATATTTTAATATTTATTTGTTCTATTAAAATAGATAATAAAATTATTGCCATTAGTTAATATTCTAATTGGAAATATATTTTGTCTATATTATATAAAATAAATTAAATACACAAAGAAATAAAAACAATCAGACAAATGCACAATTGGAAATACAAATAAAGACTAATTAAAATATGAAAAGAGTTGAAATTTAAATAAATCTAAATTACCTTATAATAATATTCACATGTATGTATTATATGAATCAGTGAACCTGTAAAATTTCTTGCTCAGATTTTTTCTTTTATTCTCCTAACATATGGAAATCACTAATGTTTCTTGGCTGAATCGGAAAAAAAAAAAGAGGCAAAATGAACCCAAAACCTGGTTTCTGAAGTCATAGAAGGAAAGGGTTGATGAAGTGAACCCTTTCATTAATTTTACAAGACAAAATCTGAGCATATCCTACAGCAGGATATAGTTTAGAAAATGTGTCCTGCTGTGTGACAGTATTTCACGCTCCATAAAGAAATTAAATATTTCAATTACATTTCTATTAGTGAGGCATATTCTCTGGAAATGTTTTGAATTATTTTCTCTTGTGCATTTCTTCTGGCATGAATTGACACCAAATCACCTAATGTAGTTCATCGTTCAGAAGTCTCTACCTTCAGAAATAAGGTATTAAATCAATCAGGTCATTTCTCTGTACCCTCCCAAGTGTCAGGCACCTTTTTAACAGTGAAACAAACATAAATGATTAGTAACTATGAAATTTAGTTCTATGGATAATAACATTGATTGTCCATAGCAGGGAAACTTTCTAAATTGGAATAGGATTAAAAAAGAAAGTTTCACTAGAAAAGGGAATGTTGAAAAGAAAAGGTTGAGATTGAATAAGTTTGGGGGCAATATGCAAATAAACCTCTACTGCAGAATTCACCAAATGACACAATTATTCTTCATATGGGATACATGATGGATGTGGACTTTAAAATCTTGAAAATCAGAAATAACTATTTTATCACAATTTGTAAGTAATGCCTATTTAAGTAGGGAAGTCCTGGATTGTAGTCTTTTGTCTCTCTATTTTGATATTTATCAGATTTTATTTCACTACTTTTTAAAATATATTGTAATAATCCTAATCCTTTGTTGCTAATGAGAGAAAAATCATGGAACTATTTCTTTTTTTTTTATTGTTGACTTCTATATTTTTTGTGAGATTTTTTTTTCTTAAATTTTAATAGTGTTACTGTATTTCTGCCTAACCCTGCTGAAACTGAATGAACATTTTAAAAATGTGATGACTAAAAGTCTCTTGAGGTTAAATAAAATTGCCTGTTATTGTATAAAGCCCTCTATTTCCCATCAGATAAGTTTGTACTTCTGAATGTTCACCACTTTCGTTTTAGATTTTGGACATCTTTCTTCAATTTTCTTATCCTTTCCTTTATTATCTTCATTACTTTCTTTTACATGATTTATTCTTTTCAATTTTCAGAATATTAATGTGGTCTTAACAGTAATATTTATTAGTACAATGACATGCAGATATTCACTATTTTCAAACTGTGGTTCTATGCCACAAATACTTATTCCAATGAAATCAAAATGGTTTATTCCTCCTCTTCTTCATTCCCTTCTTTCTTCTCCTCCTCTTTCCTCATTTTACTATCCAGATTACGTCCTTCTTCTATTTTTTATCCCACCAGCAACAAGTTTTCTGCTGTTTCGTTTAAGTCCTTATTAGCAACATTAGTAGTTAAATGATAAGTTACAGTAATAATTTACTGCTAACAGAAGTCACAGTTTTAAAATAACTGTTAAAATAACTAGACAATATATAAAAAATTAATACTTTCTTGACCTAGAAGACAAATTTAATAAACAAACCAGACAGAGAATAATTGTAAAATTTTACAAATATAATTTAAGCCTATTTGAAACTAAGCTTATCAACAGAAAAACAAACACATGCTTGAATTCAGGTAAGGATTGTCTTTTGCATAAAGAAGATGCATTAAGGGTAATTGAACTCCCTGGTATGAGGCTTCAAATAATGGTAGAATAGTCATTAAGAAAGGTGCACATTAATTGCTAGACACTGTCTCAGCAGTCAAATGTGGTACTTATTTAAAAGGTTGATTTCATAATGAAGTAGAAAAGGGGTTGGAATGATAATAATTTTTAAAGTCCAGAATGCCTGGATCTTGCACTAGGAAATTTGTATTACTTTTTTAATTACTTTGTTATTTTGATATGATTTCCAGATTACAATGTGCTGAGGTAATTGGAAATAAAATTAATTTAACTGTTTAGCCAGATGAGATGACACACTCATGTAATCCCTGTGACTCTGGAATTTGAGGCAAAAACACATGTGCTAGACCAGACTTAGCAACTTAGCAACTTGGTGAGACCCTGTCTCAAAATGAAAATAAAACTATGTGTATATAAACAAAAACCATGAGTTTAAACTGATAATTACATGTGAAACTATCAATCAGAGCAATGAGTTTTAGATCCAGCATCTTTGATAGATATTTTTTGTATTTTAATGCTTTATTAAGTAGTATTCTTACAATTCTGTACATAAATATAATTTATATTTGTTCAAGGAAGTAAAATTTTGTGAAGCAAAATTAACAAAATTTCAAGTTCCTGGAAGTCCATCACCCTTTATTACCACTGTTATGCTTTCTCTTATTCCTATACATTGCCCCCACATCTCTCTATCAATTAGTTATGATCATAGGCATGTACATTTAGTAAGTAGTAAATCATAAACTGAAATGGGCCTGACTTTGTACTACACTTACCTGCCACAGGCAAGTCAATATGGTCACATTTTAAGTTCAGATATTTCCTGATTGAGAACCCTAAGATTATGAGACTGGGAGTTTGTTTAAGGACATAACTGCTGTTCCTTCCATTTGAAAAGAGAGAGCTTTTACAATCCCAGAATGTAAGCAGAGGTTTCCAAGGGAGAGAGGAAAGCTGCTTCTGTTTTTGGTATGGCTGGTCAGTGTTCTTTCTTCAGGGGGCCTGGGGCTTACAGAAATACTACTAAATTTAGGGATATTGTTTAGCCCAACATAATTATTTTTTAAGAATATGTATTTGGGGCCCAAAAAATAGTTAAATAAATGTAGTTTTGCATTTAAAAATAGTCATTTTATGGATGGTGCAAATTGTTTTAACCTTTTTTCTGTTTGGGGAAAAATACTAGAAGGGACATCATTGCAAGAAACTCAGTAAACATTTGACTGTGAAGTCTTAGCATTGGAAGTACCTGATCAAAGGGCATAAGCTTTCCAAAGGCTAATGACTTATAGAAAGACTGTAATAATTATATCCACATCAACTGTAGAAAAATTTCAACACATTCCAGGTAGAAGAATGAAGATTTGAGTTTTAATGTATTCCCATTAGTTTTGAGCATCACAGAAAAGTTGGTAAATTAAAAAAAAGATTTTCAAGGCTTTTGATTTTTATTTTATCAAAGAACAGAGAAGATGAATATATCTTAGATTTTTATCAATCTGTATGCTTTCTTCTGTTAAATGGCTGTTTATACTTTAGGCATATTTACTATACCTGGATTATAATAATTTGTTAATTTGTACACAACTTCCATGCTTTTTTCTTTTATATTTACTATAAATATTTAGCAGCTTGCTCTTCAATTTCACTTATGCTAATATGCATAAGTGGAAAACTCTTAATTATGTTTTTCTAGGATTTCCTGTTTTTCATATTTCACTCTTATCCCTCCAGAATTTTTTACATAATGTGGGAGGAAATATCAGAAATGTATACATTTCCACTAAATCTATTAAGTATATATCTCAGCAGTTTTGATAACATAATTTTATTTACTTTTATGATTTTATATATCACATTATTTTATGTTAAACTCTACCATATCCCTGAGTGTTGAGAACACCAGTCCTTTCTTTGACTTCCACTTCTTTAAATCTTCAAGTTCACCATGTCTCAAATCCATTCACTCCTTTTCATGCTAATTGTAAACATATTATTATTTAACAAAAAATCTTAATGACAGTTTTGAGAGCAAAAATTTTCATAGGATCAGCACTAAATCACTAAAAGTTTTAAAAGCTGGGGATGTACTTTGGTCATAAAGTGTTTGCCTAACAAGTTAGCTCCTGGGGGTTCATTCCACAGAATCACCAAAACAAACAGAAAAAAGAATGATTAAGAGTTAGGATAAATAGGAATATGAGAAACTATCCACAATTGCATCTATCATCATTGCTGGGTATTTTCTGTGCACCTATCTCAACAATTTAGAGACATTTTTATATTTATGCCTCATTATTATAATTCGATTGATTTAAGCAGTGCATACTAACAGATATTTAAGACCAAAAAACCCACTATTGATTCAATGTCTTCACAGAGCACTGTGGCAGACAAAACTTTAAATGGTATATGGATATAGAGGATTTCTCCATTACCCCACACACCCTAAAATGAAGAAGACGGACAAGCAAAACAGATACGAAATGCCTAAGCATTGAATCAGGGAGAGAAAGAGATCAAGTAGCTGGACATAGAACAGGGACACAAAGGTAAGCAATATTTCTTGAAGAGAATGCCAAGAAAGTTGACACCCAGAAAAAAAAATTCAACAAATCTTTGAAGGAGAGGGCAATGCACGGTGATTGAGAAAGACAGTGGTCTATTCCAGAGGAAACAGCAAAGTCTCCTTGACAAGAAAATATGGCACATTGGCACTTGTGCATGTAACCCAGCCTTCCTACAACACAGAAATGTAGTTTAGCCCAGAAGCAAGGCATGAAGTCAGAATGCAGGCATGAGTTCCGTGAGACAAGTTCTTGCAATCTGGGTAAGGCACGGAGTGTTGGGATACCATCAGCATCACAGTGATAAGCAGGAGAGTAGGATGAGGATGAGTAGATTGGTCCCTTAGAGTCAGTACAGCAGCTAAGACATAAGAGTGAAATTTCATTTGCGATGAGAGCCATCCTGAAAATTGCAAAAAAGTGATAAAATTGCTACATAAATGTAGATGACCGATTATGATCAGCCCTATGACACTTGTGCAAACGATGACTTGTCACTTTATTCCTTTCATAGATGCACACTTCAGTTAGCTCCTGAGCTGTCTTTAGGTCTTGCTTCTCATGTTCCTTCCCA
This sequence comes from Sciurus vulgaris, assembly GCF_902686455.1. Taxonomy (NCBI): domain Eukaryota; kingdom Metazoa; phylum Chordata; class Mammalia; order Rodentia; family Sciuridae; genus Sciurus; species Sciurus vulgaris. The sequence continues at coordinate 11,904,062 of NC_136469.1, forward strand.
TTCCCACCTATTGCACTGAAGACTTCCATTTAAGATCTGGCAGCTATCAATCATCATTGAAAGTCTGCTTTGACCACTCAGTGGATTTTCAAAAACAATCACACTCTGCTGCCTAAGTTTCTTCCCTGATCTTCGTTACCCTACGGTTCTTGCTCCTGATACCTCCTAGTCTCCCTGAACTATGAATATTAGGATTTCTCCAGTCTTTATCTTCACACTTCATCTTGTCATCCCTTTATTTTCTCCAGAGGGGGGTTAGTAGAACTCTGTGAGACCTAAATCTCAGGGTCCCTCACTTGTATGTGATCCTTTCAAAACAGTAGTAAGAACTTTGTAACATGTAATCATCGCTCCCTATCCCTAATTTTATATAATTTGCCCTAAATTGATGAGAACCCCATTTTTTTCCTCTCTATTCCTTATTTACTTTTCCTTCAGTATTGGAAAAAAAAAAAATACAGAAGTTCTATCTTTGGGTTCCAGCTGAAAGAAGATGCCTTAGATATGTGTTCAATTTAAGTTTAAATGGTTATTTGTGTGGTTTTTCAGTCTCTTCTGTGTGTAATTAAATTTCTGCCAGTTGGACAGACAGTCAGAGCAGCTTCCAGAAATGTCTCTACTGCTTTTTATGCTAACTCACTAGTGCTTGGCCATAAAAGGGCAGAGATAAGCATTTGTATTCAAATGTGAATATGATGGTTCTTAAATTCATTATATTTTTAAAATAGTTATAGGGACCTACTAATAATGAATTGCAAAAAAAAAAAAAGAGAAACATTACAAAGCTATCAGTAGTTTAAATGTTAATAAATTATGCTAGAGAAAACAGATTTATCTGAACATGATACTAAAAATAAGTCATTTTCAGTCGAGGTGATCCAACAAGGAGAGAAAAAATATATATATAAAAAGAGTAATATGCAGTCATGGTTTTAGTTCACTGATTAAGGAATACATTATTGATAGGATTTTTCAAGAGTTGTTATTTGTCCTATTTAATTCCTATTTTTGAACTTTACTGAGGTAGAACTGATATGTGAAAATTGTGCAGATTTAATATAAACATTTTAATGATTTTGGGCATATATATGAAACCTTAGTACCATCACACTCAAGGCACTAAAAAATGTCCAATACCTATAAATATTTTCTTCTGGTATGAAATTATGCCATTTCCAAAAACACTTGGGACTGGAGAACATCATGTTAAGCAATATGAGCTATACTCAAAAGACATGTGTCTATGTTTTCTTTCCTATGTGGAAACTAGAGAAAAAAAATTTAAAAAGAGCATCATGAAAGTAGACAGCGATCCATTAGGGTAGAGTAAGGGGTTGGGGGGGAGGAGGGAGGGAAGGGCTGGGCCAGGTGCTGGATGGTGAGATTGGTCCTTATGTTATATGCATGAAGGTATATGACACAATAAAACCCATGATTCTATAAAATTAATAGCAACAATAAGAACTGTACCACAAAAATGTACCACAAAAGATAAAGAAAAGAAATGAGTTCCCTAGAATCAGTTCTCAGCCATGGTCGGAATTCACAGTCAGGACCTCTCTGACCAGGCTGTTGCTATTTCAAACATTGGAGTTTCTGCTGTGAGTAGCCAGTCACCCCTAGATCCACTGCAGTTCAGTTCCTCCCTTCGACTTCGATTAATGATCACTGCCTAGGGTCACAAACAATTTTTCATTCTGTTCTTATGTAGTTTGTGTGTATGTGTGCATGCACATGTGTAGGTAAATGGGCTGAGAACACTTAATGTGGGGTCAGTCATCTTAATGTAAAGTGTACAACATTGCATTGCTATTATAGGTATTCTGTTGTACAGCACATATCTGGAAATCACTCACCCTGTTCAACTGAAGATTTATACTTACTGAATAACAATTCGATACTTAACCCTCCATCCAGCCTCACTCTGTTCTCTGCTTATGTGTGGATGACTTTTTATTTCATCTGTCCAAATGCATATGCTAATCTTCTCTTTTGATCTGCTTTTGTACTCTAAATTATTTAATTTGACAAAGATGGTAAATATTCAATGTGTTCAATGTGATGATTTTATATGTTTTCACTGTATGATACATCACTTTCAAATTGATTAATGCTTTCATCATTGCTCACATTATACATTAGGCCCCCCAAATTACTGGTCCTCTAAGTTAAAATTTGTACTCTATGACCAATATCATCCTATTTTCCTTGAATCACTATTCTACTCTTTGCTTTTGTAAGTTTGAATTCTTTTGTTTTAGATTCCACATGGAAGTGAGATATACAGCATTTTTGTATGTCTGACTTCTTTCTTTTGGTGTGCAAAAATATTTCAATCTGATTAATCCCACTTATTAATTTTTGCTTTTTATTTCCTAAACTTTTGGTGTTATATCCAAAAATAAAAATAAATAAATAACATTACCAAGACTAACATCAAGAAACTTTTCCTTTGTGTACTCCTATAAGTTTTATGGCTTCCTATCTTACATGTAATTCTTTAATTATATTTTTGAGCCAGGAACAGTGATGCACAACTATAATCCCAGTGGCTCAGGAGGCTGAGGCAGGAGGATGGAAGTTCAATATCAGCCTCAGTAATATAGTGAGACTGTCAGCAACTTTGCAAGACCCTGTCTCAAAAAAATTTTGTATAAAAAGCTTGGGGATGTGACTCAGTGATTACGTGCCCTGGGTTCAATCCCTGGTACCAAAATTATCTAAATAAATACATAATTATAATTTTTAAAAATTTTTAAATTTTATTTGTTCTAACTGGTTGTATATGATAGTACAATGCAGTTGTACATTTTGATAGATATGTTGAGTTACTTTTTGAAAATGCAATAAGACAAGGATCCAGTATCCTTCTCTTTCATGTGGGTATATAATTTTCCCTGCACTACTGACTGAAAATATTTTTCTTTCTTCATTGTATGTTCTTGGAACTCCTGTCAAAGACTAAGTGTTAATTGTCAGGTTTTACTCTCCACTCTTCCTTCTTTCCCCCTTGTATGGGTCAATTTTATGCCAACATCATATTTTTATCACTGCAGATTCCTAGTATAGTTTGAAATAAGACTAGACTGTGATACCCACTCATTTGTCTTTCTCAAGATCGCTTTACCAGTTCAGGATCTTTAGTAGTCTCAAATGGATTTTCAACACATTTCTGTGAAAATGCCATTGGAATTAAATAAGAATTGAACTAACCTTATGTATTACTTTAGGTACTATGGGAGTTTTAACAATGTTAATTATTTCAATTAATGAGCATAGAATTCCTTAAATGAGCATAGAATTTCATAAATTTCCAAGTAGATTTCATTTTACATATCTTTCACATCCTGGTTAAATTTATTTGTAAATATTGTATTATTTATGATAATATTTTAAATGAGAGGGTCTACTTGATTTACTTTTTTGAATGGTTCATTTTAAGTGTATGAAAATGCAACTACTTTTTATGTTGATTTTGTTTATTTGTTTAACATTTTTTAGAGACTTTGTGGGTTTCTATATATGAGTTCACAACATCTACAAAGGAGGGAGGCAATTTACCTTCTTTCCCAATTACAATGACTTTTATCCTCGTGATTTAAATATTTATCAACCTATGCAAATTGATAAATAATGGTATGTCATACTGAAATAATGAAGTCTACAGAGACTGGGTGCCATCCATTGCACACTGCATTCTTAGAGATGTCTGTTTACAGGACAGGGTACATAACACATACTGTAATACAGTGAGTGATGTCTTTAGTACATCCCACAATTTCATGTAAAGGCAGACAATACCTTTCTCATGAATAAGTCTGACAGAAGAGGAAAACATAATTATGCAGGTACACATATCTCTGTATGATTAGGTTTCCATTTGTGAAATATCCTCTCAGAAAGCAGCAGTTCAAAAGTATTTTATGTCACTGTGGTGAATTGATTTTAGTGTTTCTTTCTCTATAAACTGAATTCTGAATTGGTATAATATGGCAGAATTAGAATTCATGTTGGGGAATTATTTTTCTAAAGATGATTCAGTATTTGGCCTTCATGAACTTGTTAAAACTTATATCACTAACAAATATATTAAGAATGTATTAAAATTCCAAAAATTAGCACAGGACAGGTCACAAGGATATGACTAGAAGAATCTCTTAAGATATTAAACTTCTATCCTGAACTGAGGGATGTGCATTAGTTTTTTAACAGGATCATAACAAGATCCCTGAAATTAAATAGTTTGAAACAACATGAATTTGGGAATTGTACACTTAAAAGTGTTTAGAATGGAAAATTACGCATTATGTATACTTAATCACAAAAGCTCCTCTTCTCACCCCAAGTAAACCCCAAAATTTGTTCTCACTGTTCTGGAGGCTGGAAATACAAGCTCAAGTCATAAACAAAGTGCATTTTCCTTGTATGTCTGGAATGGAATCTTTCCTTTCTGCCATCTTCCTAGGGACCAGAGAGGTTCTGGCCTCCTGACAGCACAAGTCCAATCTCTGCCTCCTTTTGATATTTGTCCATCTGAATCTTCCAGTTCTTTCTTTACGAAGACACAAGTGATTTGATTTAATGCTCTCACTTGTCTAGTATGACCTCATATTAACTTAACTCATCACATATTAAAAGACCCAATTTCCAGATAAAGTCATGTTCTGAAGTTCTAGACAGGTGTGGACTTTAGAGGACACTACACACCAGGTAATAACAAATTGACACACAACAAGACAGACCCCACTTCCTCAGCTTATGTTTGGAAGACCTGTTCATGCCATTTGATCATTTGCTCATTTGTTGGATGAAGAGACTTAAATTTTCTGTGAGGAGGTAGTGCTTCATTGATACAAAGCAGTATGGAAGAAGGACGAGGTTTGCCGAAAGCAAGAGGCATTGCTGCTTATGGTGGATTGATCTTCATAAAATAAGCCCTAACTCACTCCTTTGGCATTTTGAAGGGTTCAAATATGGAGGTAAAGACAGCTGTGCTGCATCAGCTTGGTCACTGAGAGAGCACCACTGAGTTAAGTCCAACACAAAGAAAATCTGCCAGTTACTGCGAAGACATTTTGTTGAGGAAATTTAGGAAACTGGGTGACAATAAATCAATGTAATTCTTTTTCTTTCCTTTTTGTTTAGACATTTAATAAATACAAACATTTTCTCTCCTGAATGGACTGTAAATAAGAGGAGCTATGCAAGTGGACTTGGTACTACACTATTGAAGTGGTAGGGTGTGGCTGGAGGAGATTGGAATTAGAGCATGGCTTTGGGGTATATAGTGGAAATTCTCTCTCTCTTTCTCTCTCTCTCTCTCTCTCTCTCTCTCTCTCTCTCTCTCTCTCTCTGTCTCTCTGGTTCCTGCTGATGCAAGCTGCTTGCCTTTGCTACACTCTTCCACCATGATATTCTGCCTCACCTGGAGTCCCAAGAAATGGAGCTGCCTTCTATGGACTAAGACTTCTGAAACCTTGAGCCCTCAAATAATTCTTTCCTCTTCTATAATTGTGCTGGTTAGATCATTTAGTCACAGCAAGGAAAAGCTGACTAAAGTATCCCTAAAAAGTGTCACCTCTGTGTGTGTGCGTGTGTGTGTGTGTGTGTGTGTGTATGCATGCATGTGAGTATGCATTATATGTGTTACTTCGTGGAATTCCATGGAATAGAATAAAGAATTCAAGGAGGAAAGAGTGATATAATATCATATAAAATCTATAAAAATTTATCTTCAGTTAGCCCTATACACTTCATGAATGCCAGAAATGTTCCCCAAAATATTGACATGAGGGGAATAGTAAATTTCAACTAATTATTTAGTCTATCTTATTCACTACCTGATTACTTTAATACTTACTTATGGAATACTATATAAACAGAGAAAAAATAGTTCACAATATACTTATGATATATTATAATTTTATAATGAATAGGGTAATTTCTGTAACACACCAAAATAAATCTTGGCCTCAAGACATTTGGGGGCATAAATAACAATTATGGATTTTCTTTCCTTAATTGATTGGTAAATTTTAGTAGTAAAATTTGCAGTTCATTCATGATTGTATGTTACAATTTTCCAGGACTGAAACTATAAAAGACAATTAAAAGAAACTTTGTAGAAAATAAACTCAACTAACCAAGTGACTTTAAACTTGGCCCTATACTTTACTGATTTTCACAAGTCATACATAAATCTCTCAAAGCTTAAATTGTTAATTCTTTTATGGGAAGTACTTAAATATTTATGTTTGTAAAAGGGGATCAACATTTTTCTGCATCTAATTTTGGTCCAGTGAACACATCCTAAAGAGAATGGGCCCATGATAAACTATAGAAGCTAAAAATGTTGAGCTATGTTTAATATCTATGTGATTGAGTTTATAATTATATTTAGCAACGTCAAATATTACATAGTTTCAGACAAATAACTTTTGTTTGCAGAGTTTTCTGTGATAAATACTCTAATAAAAGGAAAGTTCAATGAAACCATTTCTCTGATGGTTTCAAAATTTCAGTTGCTTGTCTTTAGCTTATGTAGACCAAGATTTAATCATCTTTTATGAATCTATACATATAAATAAAACATTTTCCCCAAATATTGAAATTATCCAAAAAAAGGGGGAAGGGAATTCCTCGTGGATTTTTTTTTTTTTTTAATACTCTTGGTTTCTTTTTCTTCTCTTTTTGTCTCTTTCTCATCTACCATTTAAACATCAGTGGGGAGGTTCATTTCCATGTTTTAGCTATTCAATATAAATCATGAAACAAATAAAGAGGTAAATAAAAGTATCTGCCGCTATATTTGTAATATTCACCACAACAAAATACCCAAGGCAATTCACTTTATACAAAGATGTTTATTTAGCTAGTGGTTTTGATACTTGGAGATCAGGAATGGTTCCTCCATTCTCTGGTGTTAAAGATTAAACACCTAAGAAACACTGAGGAAAGTATACAAAACAAGTTTTATTTAAGAAAAGGACAGAGATAGACTTCTCTGGAGAGAAGTGGGGCCCAGAGCTGGGTGCCCAAGGAAGTGGATGTGCCTCATTCCCGTTTAGACCTCCAGAATCCCCCACCTTCATTTTCTTTCTTCTCTGGGTAGGTGCCTAAGGGCAGGGGGTAGGGGGAGCAATTCCTAGCAACTCCTCCTGCTGGGAAGTGTCACCTGAAGGTTAGCTCTTAGGAAACCATTGTCTTCTTTGAGAAACAGCTCTCATATCCTCCACCCCCATTATTCGTTATCTGTGCCAGGCCTTCTGTTCCCAGTCTCAGGTGTTAAAAATGTGGCATTTCCTGTTCCCTCAGGCCAGGCCAGACTTTAGGCAGATTGCTTTGGTTCAAGAAACATCTGGGAGTCAGTACAGTGGGCTCATTTTATGGAATGTTTTTAACCTTGTATTCCACACTCTCATCTATTTGTCCTCTTACATTTTGAAGGCTAAAAGTGACAGAATATTTGCAAGCTTTTGCGAAGACCCTATGGTGGCTGGTGGGAGTACACATCAGAGCAAGAAGTCACAGCTACTAGTGGTTCCATAGTAGTCCAAAAGAATTCCAAGAGATTTTTCTGTTTTTATAAAAAAGCATGATTGTATTTTATAGAGAGACTGTATTGAATCTGTAGATCACTTTGGATAGTGTCTGCATCTTAACAAATTAAGTCTTCCTATCCATGAACATTGAATTTCTTTCCACTTATTTAGTTTCTTTAATTTCTTTCATCAATGTTTATAATTTTTATTGTACCAGGCTTTTACCACATTGGTTAAGTTATATCCTAAGTATTTGTTTCATTTTGATGCTATCATAAAACAATGGTTTTAATTTTTAAGTTATATATAATATATATACACATGTATATATTTGTGTGTATGTGTATGTGTGTGTGTGAGACTTATCCTTGCTAATTTGCTGAAATTTCTCTTAGTTCCAACAATATTCTGCAGAACTTTCAGGCTTTTCAACATGAATTTATATCATCTGTGGGTAGAGGTGATTTTACTTCTTGTGTTCCAATTTGAATGACTTTTCTCTTTCATGTCTAATTGCTGTGACTAGAACCTCTAGTACGATGTTTAATAGAATTGGTATAAGTGGATATCTTGCCATGTTTCTGATCTTTGAGGAAATATTTTCAGTATTTTCACATCAAATATCATGTTCACTGTACGTTTTTCATATATGGCTTTCATTATGTTTAAGTAGTTTTCCTCTACTTCTAGTTTGTTCAGTGTCTTTATCAAATGATTGTTTCTTTTCCTCAATTGAGATAATCCAGTGGTTTATTTCTTTCATAATAAATGACAATAATACTCATATGATGTATTACACTTACTGAATTTTACGTGTTGAAGCATCCTTATGAGGTTGGAGGACAAAAGGACAGTTAGTGTAGGTAATGAATGATTGGGTCAAGAAGATGGGGCTGGTTCAAGAGGAAATAAAATGCTAATACCTCCAGATTACTTCCCCCTCCTCCAACCTGTTGCCAAAGTTACCTGAATCCAGGGAATTGTTCCTCCCTCCAAGAAGTTATTGATGAATACCCCCTGGAAGGCTCTCTTCCTTTCCCTAGTCACTCCACCTTTTGGTCACTGGTCACAGAGTCAAGATAAGAGGAGGAGGGTACATGAGAAGAAAGCAAACCTAACACACATACACAAGAGGCAGGTCACCCTTACTCCCTCGGGTACCAACTTGGAAACCCTGCTCTGTAGAAGAGTCAGTCTCTCTCTCTCTCTCTCTCTCTCTCTCTCTCTCTCTCTCTCTCTCTCTCTCTCTCTCTCTCTCTCTCCCCTCTCTTTGTCTCTCTCTCTCTCCCCCTATTCTTTAAATACAACTTTTTGCCCTTATCTTAGAATTTCTTGCATGTTCAACCTTCAACCCTGGGGGAACAGGACTCAAACCTGATTCCAATACCAGAGTCACTTACATCCCATGAATAACAGCCATAGGATCACTGTGCATTATCCCTTTAATGTGCTGCTAAATATGGCTTGCTAATATTTTGTTGAGTTGTTTTTTTTTTTTTTTTTAAATGTATTCATCATGGATATTGGGTTTGTTTTATTTTCTTGTATATATCTGGCTCTGATATCAAGGTACTACTATCTTTATGGATTAAGTTAGGAATTATTCCTTATCTTTATCTTTGTTTGAAAAAGTTTGAAATCGGTTAGTTTTCTTTCCCTTATTTGTGTGTTTGGTAGAATCCATCAGTGAATCCACAGATCCAGGGCTCTTTTATTGAAGGGGAGATGTTTATTCTAAGTTCAATCCCTTTAAAGTCACAAATTTATTCCCTTTTTCTCTTTCTTCGTAATTGGGTCCAAATAGGTTTTGTATTGCTAGGAACTTGTCCCTTTCATCCAAATTATATAATTTGTTAATTTTCGTTAGTATTGGTCTATAATTATTTAATTTTCCACCAAATCAGTAGTAAAGTACCCAATTATTTTTTTTTATTTTAGCTATTTGAGTCTTCTCTTTTTATTAAAGTCTTTTTTTAGAAAATTTAATCTTTTAAAAAGCAAATTCTTATTTTTACTGATATTTTATTGTTTTTATATTTTTTATTTCATTTATTTTTACTCTGATTTTTTTTCAGGGGTACCAGGGATAAATTCAGGGACACTTGACTGCTGAACCACATCCCCAGCCCTATTTTGTATTTTTTTAGAAATAGGGTCTCATTGAGTTGCTTAATGCCTCGCTTTTGGTGAGGCTGACTTTGAGCTTGTGATCCTCCTGCCTCAGCCTCCTGAGTCACTGGGATTACAAGCGAGCACCACCGTGACCGGCTCTCTACTCTAATTTTTATTACTTCTTTCCATCTTTGGATTAGGACTCATTTGCCCAGCTGGATTTCAGTGTACTTTGGGTCCCATGCCTTCTTTTTGTGCTACTCTCTGTCCCTTTTAGAATGGAAATATTTGCTCTGTGCCCTTATATATTAGCTATACATAACCTGCTTTTGGTCTTTTACTATCACACTCAAGAGTTTGTCGGTCACAGATTCTGTTTTTGACTTGGAATTTTGGCAATGCTGAAAGTTTTAAGACTATTGGACTAAATAGTCTTAAATGGATTAGTCCATTTAAGAGATGGACTGAATGTATTTTTCATTGTGAGATGGGCATGAGCTTTTGAGAACCAGGAGCAGAGTGCTATGGTGTGAATATGAGGCATCTCCAAGAAACACATGTGTGAGCAATGCAAGAATGCTCAGAGGTGAAATGACCAGATTGTGAGAGGTATTACCTAATCAGTGGATTAACCCATTTTAATAGATTGACCAGGTACTAACTGTAGGCAGGAAGGGTGTGGCTGGAAGAAGTAAGTCACTGGGAGTGTGCTCTTGTGTGGAAATTTGGTCTTGGGCACCTTGCTTTCTCTATCACTGCTTCCTGGTTGTCCTGAACTGAGCAGCCTTCCTTCTGTCATTAAGTTCTGACTTACTTTGGGCATAGAGTTATGGAACCCACAGACCACAGGTAAATATCTGAAACCACAAGCCCCAGATAAACTTTTCCTCCACCAAGTTGTTATGGTAAGTTAATCTGGTTACAATGATGTAAAGTTGACCAAAACTTTAATAAAACTCATGAAAATAGAGATAATTATCTATATAATTCTAGTGTTGACCATAGGCTTTATCATGGTCAGCGGCTGTGAGGTGTGATGGGATTTTGATCATTTAGGATGAAAATAAGTGAGTTGTAACAACTTGAGTAGGTGAATCAAAGCACTTAGAAAAGATAAGTTTAATAAGGTCAAAGGTCATTATTGAGATTTTAGAAAATTATGTCAGCCTAAACATGGGTGTGGGCAGCAATTACATTAAACAAAGTTATGACAATTGTTCACTTATATTATGTAGAAAAAGTGCAAACTTACAAAATAAATTAAAGTAATACGACCCTTTAGAATTGTCCTTTATTCACCTTTACTTTTTTATGCAGACTTTAGTTAGTCTAGTGTCATTTGCTTTTCAACCTCCAGGAATCTCTTGGCCACTTATTTCAGGAGAAATCCAGAGGTAAGGAACTCTCTCAGCTTTTTTTGTTCCATCTCAACCTGGAAATGTTTTTATTTCTTCCTTATTTTTGAAAACAAATATGAGATTCCTGATTGACTTTTGGTCTGAGTGTTCTGAGTATGTGAACACATTATCTTCTGCTTTCTGATGGGACATCTGCTGATAATCTTGATATTCTGGTATGTTAGGAGTCACTACTTTCTTGCTTCTTTCAAGATTCTCAGACTTTCTTTTGACAGTTTAATTACAAGTTGTCTAGTGAGGATCTCTGAATTCCTTGTATTTGGAAATTATTTAATTCCTCAGATGTTTATGTTCACATTTTCACTGATTGGGGGAAAATTTCAGTCATTGTTCCTTCACCTATTTTCTGTGTCCAGTTTTTCTCTCTTCTCCTTCTGAAACTCCCACTATGCTTATCTTGTTCCACCTGATCCCTTAGGCACTGTTTATAACTTTTCATTTTCTTTCTTTATTTTTCTGTTTTTATTTATTTCATTGATCATTTCAGTTGACTTATTTTCAAGGTTGTTGACTCTTTTCTGTTCAAATTTGTCTTTGAATACCTGCAGTGCATTTGAAAATCCTCAGTTAAAAAGATTTCCACCTGCAAAATTTGGAGAGATTTTTCTTTCTAGGATTTTCTCTTTTGTTGTCATTTCCATTTTATTTATACATAATTTCCCTGACATTCTTGATGTCTTCCTTTAGTTTTTGGTTCATCTTTAATAAAATATTAGGGTCTTTCCAGAATTTAGAGAATTCATAGTCTTTGTAGACTTAGAATATCTGTTGCCAATTCTGTCTCATGGATAGCATCTATTGGTTTAATTATTTGGGATGTGATATACTTTCCTGCTTCCTTTTTTGGTGGGGGAGGCTACCAGGGAATTATTTCAGTGGCACTCAAACCCTGATCCATGTCACCAGCCCTATTTTGTGTTTTATTTAGAGATAGGTTCTCACTGAGTTGCTTAGCACCTTGCTTTTGCTGAGGCTGGCTTTGAACTGGCAATCTTCCTGCCTCAGCCTCCTGAGCTACTAGGATTACAGGTGTGTGCCAACCCACCTGGCTCCTGTTTCTTCCTATGCCTGTTTACTTTCATTATTGTTGTTAAAATGGACATTTGACTCTAAGAATGTGGTCACCTGGGAAATCTCACTCTTCCCCCTTCCCCAGAACTTTGGCCCGGTTTTCCCATTTTGCTTTTTGTCCTTGTGCTGAGTATCAGCCTGAAGTTTCTTTTTAATGTTTTCACCTTTAATGACCATGCCTCAATAAGAGAAAAATAAGGGGAGTAAAAGATCACCAGCACTTTATATCCCCCACAAGTCACTTTACTTGGATTGGGAGAAACTTGCATCAAAAGAAGAAAGTTTGAAAACAATGGTTGCTCACCTCAGTTTCTGCCCCTCTGTGTTTAGCAACAGCAGTCAGCAATTAGAATACACAGTCTTCATCGCCATCTTTGCTTCTGTAAGCTGTTCTGGGGTGCAGGTACACTGCAGCCTGCCATGAGGCTGGGGGTGGAATTGATGCTCAGTCAAGAATTTAAATTAACATAGATTAATTGCAAGGAACCATCTAAACTTTCCCTGGAAATTGCCTTTGACAGAATTCAGAATTCAAAAATATCACATTAGAGATTCTGTTGATGAAATTGTTGTTCAGAGGGTGACAACTTCATCTCTCTCTTTCTCTTTTTTTTTTTTTTTAATCCAACATATAGCTAGAATCCTTTCCTAACTCTCTTGCTTTTTAATTAAATGTGTTATGATCTTCCAATCGTCGCAAGCCTGGATGGTTTCAGTGACATATTTCACCAAACTTATACAATGTAAATATCATACTAAATCTTTGCAACAAAACAGAGGAAACATCCTCCTATTAATTGCAAAACATATACCACACTGATACTGGAAACTAAAAAGGGTACTATAAGAAAATACAGATCTTTATACTTCACGAATCTATGGGAAAACAGAACAAAATGAAGCAAAACAAAAAAAAAAAATGAAATTACTATTCCATTTAAATAGAGAAAATATGAATTCAATAAATTATTAAAGCCAAAAGATGTTGTCATTAGAAGTGATTATTCAGTTAACATTTGAAATCAAACAATGTAATTCATTATGTAAATAGACTAAACTCATTAAATTTGAAAAAACATTAGACATGTTAATAAAATAGCATGATAATCAGAGATAAATGTAGGCTTACCCAACTTGATAAAATACCTATGAGTTACCTATAGGTAAAATGTTAATAGTAAATTTGCAATACTTTTTCTATAGTATTAGAAGAAGTCAATGATTTTTTTATATTACTTACGTTTAACAGTTGTTGTATGTCTTAGTCACAATAACAGTAAGAAAATTTTAATTGTTTATTGATTTGAAAGAATAAAAGAAAACTATTATAGATGGCAAGATTATGTATATAAAAATATGAAGAATCTACTGTGAACTCTTAGAACGAACAGTTAAATCGACAATGTTGCTGGATAGGAAATAATTATACAAAAGTAAAATGCAATTATATATGATAGCTAAAATAAAAATTAAAATAAAAATAAAGTAGATTCAAATTATTATAAAATATAATACTATAAAGTGCTTATGAAGCTTGATAAAAACACATCTAAGACCACTTCATTAATAAGTAAAAAAGACCTACAGAAATAGGAGATTATTCAGTGCATATGCATTATAGCATTCAACATGACTAACATGTTAATTTTTTACAAAGCAATTCACAAGCTCAATGTAATTTTGGTAAAAATTTCAACTTGCTTTTTACAAAAACTGACAGAGTCTAAAATAAAGATATACAGAAAAGCTAATAAAATAACATTGTAAAAGATGAAAAGTACAATTAATCAGACTGCCCAATTTCAAAATGTATAAACAACTAGAGTAATCAAGAGCTAAAATCAAAGACCTGTAATTAAATATTATTAAAACTTTATACTCATCAAAAACTACCATTAAGGAAATAAAGATGCAAGGCATTGGCAAGAGGATAAAAAGCTCTACACAAGGATAAAAAAAATAGAGAAATAAAACAAAATGACCATATGACTTGAGCAATCTGTTTGTTTTTTTCACTAAAATAAAAATGTCCAAGAACATGACCAATTAATTGCTCAATGCATTTCTCCAAAGAAAAGCAAAACAAAAACAAAGTAAGATTAATCTAGGTATGATTGAAAATGACTTAATATGAAAAATTTCATCTCACTAAAAAAGATATGGAGATATGGTCAGAAGGTGAAGAAATGGAAAGGCTCATACATTGCTGGTTTTTCTTTCAACTTAGTTATATTCAGAGCTATTCTGAAACATAGCAAATGTTATCTCCTAAATGAGTTTAAGTGAAAATTAGCAATAGTTCCACAAGTCTTGTATAACGAAGTTGAGACAAAATTTGCTCATAATGTAAAGAAAATAGAAACATAAAAATGTCCACCAGCAATAGATACAGAAAGTTATATTTATACAATGAACCAAAATCCATAATTTAAAATTACATACTATGTAGCACAATGATTACATCTGAAGCAACCACATAGTGTTTATTTTAACAAGTCAAAGCTTGGTATTGGAAGACATTTTTTTGTATTATCCTCAGAAATTGCGCTATTTGAACTCATTATGAGATTTTATGAAAAGTTTCATTTTATGAACAGAAGGACAGATATATATCCTATGGGTGGCAGAACTCGCTGTCCTCCTGCAAGACCTGCAGGCTTTTGTTCCTGTGATGTCGGGGAGACAGGCAAGGCTTGTATTCTACCTGGATTATTAGCTGCCCTCTTCTCCCATGCCCACACTAGCATCTGGAAATTTCCAAAGCTTCATGTTGACTCCCAGTCTTTTTCATTGAGCATGCGATATTTTGGGGAAAGACACCAAGTCAGTGCAACCAGTCTTTGATCTATAATGTGTGCTTGCTCATGTCTGGCTTTCAGCATTTCATTAAAATGAGAGCAAGGTTGTATAGAAAGAGAAGCCTCCAAGATATTATTGATTTGAATGTATTTCAAAGCACTAAACTTGAAAATGCATTAACAAAAATTTTCAACTTCTTAAGGAGTTAGAGAAGAGTGAGAAGAAGGAGAACATCAAGGAGTAAAGAAGTAAAGAACTATGTCTTCAAGGGTCAAATATTGAATTCTGTCTTCTTGAAAGAAAGACATCTCTTCTCAGACTTTCTGTAACATAAATACAGACTGGAGCAGGCTCAGAAAGTTTGGCTTTGAAATTGGGGAAGGAGGCTATTGCCAGAATAGAAAGGTCAAGGTGAGGGTGACAAATCTTTAAAGATGATTTTCTTTTTTCAAAACCTTTTTTTTTCTATTTTTTTTTTTTTTTTTGCTTTTACTTTTGAATAATGCATTTTTTTTATAAGATAGTAATCTTTTAAAGAAACTCAACGTCTATTGACATCAAAGTAGTTCTGGTTATGGATTCGAGGAAACCGAGAAACATCGCTAACGTCCTCATGGAGACCCCAGTTCCACTGAGTCTCACTTCCTCTAAAGCCTTCAGCTGAGTCTGAGGACTTTTGAATGGCAGCAGGCTCAGTTGCAGATTTGCTGGGGAACCAGTCACAATAATCTGATGCCTTAAACAACAGAGGGCCTTCTTCCCTCTGGCTGCAGAGTGCTGTACGTTTCCATATATTTAAACCAAGCTTTCTTCCATGTAATAGTAATTCAAATATTGGCATATAATTAGCCTTCAAATTGATCTTTTCTTTAATCCCCAAAATAATAATTAAAAAAACACTGATTAAGTCTTTCCTGTTAAATAATCTTCTTTTATCTCCACATTTATTTTGAACATAAAATTTGTATTGTGTAAAACTCAAATTATTTGTGACTATTTACACACAAGCTATTCTTGTCAAGAATTTCCTTTGTTCTCATGTCTTCTCCCTTTTTCTAGCTCCTTCTCTGCCTGGTTTCATTGCTTATCATGAGAGGTCTTCTGCTTTGGAGTTTCCTCTCCTCAAATAATCATTTTCAACCCTATGAATTTTTTTTCCAAATTGCATCTTATATTGATCTTTCCTGTTTTTGAAGACTTATGATTGATCATAGATTTTAGAATATTCTAATCTCCTTTACCATATTCTTTAAGAAATCTGGATTTGGAAACACTATTCTATTATCTGTCTGTATAGATGAATAGAGAGAGATATATGAATGTGTATGTGTGTGTGTGTGTGTGTATGTCAAAATCAAAAAAGAAAGTAGTATAAAATTAGTATAAATAACATTGATATTTTAATTGAAACCCAACAAAGAAATACTATTATTGATTTACCAGTCTAATTTCCACAGCAATTACTATTATTTTAATCTTACGGCCTAATTATGATAATTGATTTTCAATTGTTCTTTTTAAAATATATTCATTCATTGGAGTATTATAGTCTGTAATGTGTTATATTCTTATTGTAATTTAAAATGCTTCTTAATCAAAGTCGAGTACAATTACTAGAATATTGAAATAAGGAACTATAAGAAATAGAACAAGACCTCATCAATTTAATGAACCTCTTCATATTTAAAAGCACATTTAAACCCCACACATGATGAGCTTTTGGCAATACCATTTATGTAGAGAACCTTTCTCTCATGAGGTCATAAATTATCTTTTATACTCTGAAGCCATATGAACATTGGTGCACATTTCCTACCTGCCAACCTACCTCCCAACAGGAGACTGGTTTTGGTTCTTGGTACTTGCATGTGCTTGGCGTCAATTCTATACTAGGAATGACTTCATATTTAAAAAAAAAGAAGAGGAATTCTTTGTTATACCAAGGCTATGTTATATTACTTGATACTTAAAGATGGCAATTGCTATTGAGAGCAACAGGGTCACAAAGCTACTTTAAAAGAAACATTGCCCTCCTACTGCTGCTTTACTAATAGGTCTGTTCTTTTATCCATGTGTTGGGCAGTTGATCAGTGTAAGGCAACCATGCATGTCACTCCTCTCAACAACTCCAAAAGGAAGTGGCCTGGGGCCTCTGGGGGAATAGTCCAAACAGAACAGAGTAGAGAAGGAAAACATTGTGCTGTCTTTGGATAGAGTCATACAAAGATGTGATGCTTCCAGCTCCAGGAATCACTGAGAACATATCATGGTGAAGCCCAGGTAATAGCCAAAATAGAAATCATTACAGCACTAAGTAAATCAATCTTTCTTATCTTGTGTAATAGCATTTTACCCTGTTTATTTCCCCAATCTGTTATTTGAATTCAAAGACCCCTTCACTGATACGCTTGGTATTTTACTACTAAAATCAGTAAAAATAAAAGAAACTGACTACTTCAATATTTAGTGTAATTAAGAGCAATGAACTGACCAAACTGCAAACATATTTTTCTTTTACGACTCTTTTCAATTGCTCATAACAACAAGATAAAATAAATCTCTCCAACATATCCATTAATTTATTTACTGGGAAGCAATTTCAGGGTGGCTAAGGCAAAGCCATGTTCTTCAGCAACAATGATGATGTGTTCTCTTTTTTAATACTGTCAAATAATTTCAGTCTCAAATTTCACATCATGTAACACATTCATTAGTTCTAAAATAACCACAATTTGTTTATTTGAATAGGTTAAAACTTGTTATTGGAAGACTCGTTTTGATTATCCTTAGAAATTTCATTATTTGAACTCATTATGAGATTTTCTGAAAGGATTTCATTTTATGAAGTAATATATTATTCAAGTTGAAGGACAAATAGTGATAATTTGGGTGACAGTGTTAACTGTCCTTCCCAAGGAATTGCAGGTTCAGAGACAGAAAGGAGTTAGGCATTGAGTTCTCCCATTAGTAATGGCTAGTGCCTTCTTCCGTCTATACTAAAACCTGGAAATTTCCACAGCCCCATGTTGGCCCCAGTCTGTCTCATGAATACATTATGTTTATATGAAAGCATCTGTAAGTCAGTTCTAACCAGTATTGTCTCAAGGTATTTTATAATCTCAGCTCACACACATGTGGCTCTCAGCAATTCATGATTACTTTTCACTCAATTTTATCTGCTTTTATAGTGGCCCCATATTTTTCCTGTGTTCTACTTCCAAGGAAGGGAGTGCTCCTGGTTATGTTTTCTTAGAGGTGCATTTTTTCTTGGATTTTGAGATAATTGAATTTGCTACCTTCTGGGCCCAACTCTCTAATAGTCTCAAGATTTCTTAGATTTTTCTTAGATTTTTTAAAAATCTTGCTAATACAAGAGTGACAATTTTTCTAACTTTATGCATTCCATGTAGAAGCAAGAACTGCTTCTTTATTTAGTCACTAAGAAACATTAGAGAAAAAGAACACAATTCTAACTCTTATGAACATAGATGCCAAAGTGCTTACATTTTTGTAGTATAGTTCAGAGGCAAATAAATAAGAAAAATAATATTTTGATGACAATAAGGTAATAAATACTTAGGTCACTGCATGCAAAAGTCAACTCTCTCCCACATCAAGAAGATGCTAGGAATTGAGGCTTTTCTTAGCTTCCTCTGTGGTGGGAAGGGTGAATGATCTGTGTCATTTGCCAATGAAACATCATTTCATTTCACCAAAGGTGGCCAGGCTCTGGTCCAATCAGAGTTCTGCTACATTATAATCAGTAATGATATGTTGTTACTTAAAATTTAGGTAATATTATTGATCTCAGTTCAGAGTTCTTAGCAAACTAACATAAAAGTAGAGATGATGTTGGATCAGTGCAAGGATGTATTTCCCAGCAGTTCCTCAGGGACAGAACTAAGAAGTGAGAAGACTGCTCCTCAGTGAGATGGGTAACTAAGGGAACTCACTGAAACAACAGTGGATAAAAAAAAAAAAATCCTAGAGACACAGAAAGCCAGAAACTTTACATATAATATAAGAAATTCTACCTTCAAGATGTGCCAGCTGATGGGAGTGGAGTACATGCAGAGAGAGAGAAAAAAAAAAAAACTCTGGTTGAAGAAAAATGAGAAAAGAAATTTTAATTGTTCTGGGGAATCCTGTGAAATGGAGAGACTGATTTTAATGAACCCAGAGTTGGTAAAGGAAGTGGTTGAAATCACTTGGTCATTGGGAGGATAGTTCAACAGAAACCCAGTCATTAGCACAGGTGCTAAGGACAGCACAAACCCTGAGGTTACTAAATAGATAAAGGTCACTGGCAGAGCAACCAACTAAATGGAAATCAAGACCCAGTGAAATACCTGAAGCAAACCAAAGTGTCAGAAAACTGCAAACATATTCATCATAACACAGAATGTTCATGATCTCAACTCCCCAATTAAAAGACAGAATTAGCAGAATGAATCAAAAAACAATGTCCAACTACATTCTGTTTGCCAGAGACTGATTTCATAGGCAAAGACACCCGCAGGCCAAAGGTTCAAGGATGGAAGAAAAATATTCCATGCAAATGGAGTCTAAAAATAAGGAGGAGTAGCTATTCTCATCTGGCAAAGCAGATTTAAGCAGAAATTAACCAGAAGAGACAAAGGAGGTCACAACATACTGGTGAAGAGAACAATCCAATGATAAGATATACTGATAATTAATATGTACATCCTAAATATGCACCTGATTCCATTAATGAAAACACACTTCTTAACATTAAATCCCAGATAGATGGACCCCAGTTCAATAATACTGGATGATTTCAATATACCCTTCTCAACAATAGATGTCTTATAAACATAAACTCAATAAAGACATTTCTGACCTAAATAGTAATATGTCAAATGAACCTAATAGAAATATTCATAATATTTCACCCCCAAACAGCTTGATTTATTGTTTTCTCAGCAGCCCACAGAACTTTTCCAAAATAGACTCTCTTCTAGGTCATAATGTGTGTCTTAGCAAGTAAAAAAAAATTATATAATTTTATGCATCCTGTTAGATTATAATGGAATGAAACTAAAAGTCATTAGCAAGAGAAATAATAGAAACCACATAAACCCATGGAAATTGAACAATACTCTTTTAAATGAAAAATATATCATAGAAGAAATGAGAGAAGAAAAATTATTAGAAGAAAATGAAAAAAGAGGTACAACCTAGCAAAATGGGACAGAATGAAAGCAGTTTTAAAAGGAAAATTTATATCATTGAATGCCCACATTACAACTAAAGCAGATACCAAATAAATAAGCTTATGTTCCCCTCGACACCCTAGAAAAGGAAGAAGATTCTACCCAAATCAGTAGAAGACATGAAATAATAAATATCAGAGCTGAAATTAATGCAGTCAAGAATTCTAAAAATATGTGAGATCAATGCAATAAAGTTGGCTGTTTGAAAATATAAATAAGATTCATAAACCCTTAACCAAACTAAAAGGGAAGAGTGGACTCAATTAGCAAAATCAGAAATGAAAAAGGAAATGTCAATGAAAAGGAGAGCATCAAGCTAAGTGAAATAAGATAGAATCAGAAAATTAACAGTCACATGGTTTTTCTCATGTATGGAAGCTAAAAGAAAACAAGGAAAATAAGCACAGAGAATTGGATATCATAAATACATAGTAAAGATCTGTAGAGTAGAAGGGTATCGAGAAGGAGGGAGGAGGGACAGGAAAGGAGAAAAAACGTGGAATTAATTTAACAAATTCACTTTATGAGTATATTAATATGCCACAGGGAATTCCACCTTTAGGAGCATGTGGAGAGCACCAAAGATGGATAGTGGATTACCAAGGGGAAGATAAATGGAGTGGATATTTGGGGGGAGAGAGAGGGAGAGGAACAGGGACTGAAATGATGTGAGTTAAATTCCATGCATGAATGATTTTGTTGGGATAAACCTAGCTACTGTATATTGCTCTAGTACAAACTAAACAAAAGTAAAAGCAAAGTATAATTATATTGAATAAAATTGATTTGTGACATTGCAGTACAAAGTAGTGGGAAGGACATTTTAATAAATAAAGCCAATCAATTGATTGCATTATATTAACATTCTACCAGTCACAATGCACAAAATAATGCAGGTTGATTGCAGAATTTCAAGTTACAAAGATTTGTAGGTGAATCTATAAATCACTTTCAAACATAATGACCATAACCTTATATTAGAAATTTCTTAAATATGAAAATTACTAAAGAATCACAAAATAATATGGTATTATATGCCTCTTATAACAAATTAAAACTCAACATATATTAAGCAAATCCTCTATTTGCCAAAGTAAAACAAATATAAAAACAAAGCCCTCCCAAAATAAGAGTTTGTCAAAAGACATGTAGAAATAACAAATGGTTATATTTAGGTAAATAGTAAGTATCAGGGAAGATGAACAATATTATTACTTTTAAAACTCTACTAAAGTCGCCTTACTACTATAATAATAAAATAATGGCTAAATTGAAAAACATTAATTTGAAAAGTAGATAAAGGTGTGGGATAACCAGAAATCCCAAGCATAAAATCATACAGTTCAAAAAATTAATTGGGAGTACTTACTAAGAGTGAATGGGTACAATACTTCCACCCTGCAAATTCTATTTGTAGCTATATTCATGCTTTATTTTGAGCCTTCCAGAAACCAACAATGAGGTAGAGTTTACAGGTAAATTGGGTTTGGCAAGAAGAGTATGCGAGTCAATATTTATAAAAGAAAGCAGTAGGAGGCATTTTGGGTAGAGACAATATGTGAACTGGAAAACCAATCTGGTACAGGCTCATCTAATCCTAGGAAGAACTCTAGAGAGAAAGATTGTTATGGTTTGGATATGAGATGTCCCCCAAAGGCTCATATGTGGGGTAATACAAGAAGGTTTAGATATAAAATGATTGGGTTATAAGAGTCTTACCCTAATCTGTGAAATCAAGTCCTTGTTAGGGATTAATTGAATGATAACAATAGGTAGGTGGTGTGTAGCTGGAGATGTGGGTCATTGGTGGGGATGTTCCTTCGGGGTATGTTTTTTATATCTGGTGAGGGGAGTGTCTCTCGTTGCTTCCTGGTGTGATGTCGTGAGCTGCTTCCTTCCCACGCAGTCTTCCACCACCATGTTCTGCCTTACCTCAGGGCCTAAGGAATGGAGTCAGCCATCTAAGAACTGAGATCTCTGAAACCATGAGCCCCCAAATAAATCTTTCCTCCTCTAAATGTTCTTGTCAGTTCTTTTTGGTCACAGCACTGAAAAAGCTGACAAAACAAAGCTTCTACCAAAATCTACTCAAGACCAACTACTACAATCAACAGCCCTGTTCTCATCTGAGCTCACCCAGTCATCAGAAATGGCCTTCTGGGAAGACTGTGAGCACAGGTAAGGTGGTCTTTGCACATGAGCAGATCCTGACTCAGGTGACAGCAGATAGTTGTTCCCCAAAGACCTGGCAGCTGGTAGCACATTCTCCCTGGAACTGGACTGGTGAATCTTAGTATTTAGAACTATATTCAGAATTAATACATGCATATATTCAGACCCATGCATAGACACACACATGCTTGTAAAATCGTATTTACACCAGCACTATGTATAATGGTTGAACACTGGACACAATCTGAATACTCAACAACTGGGGAGTGAATGAATAAGCCCTAGTGTATTCATTCCCAAACTATAATTAACTGTTACATTATGGATGAATTCCACAAATATCACATTGAGGTAAGGATTTCAAATACAAAAGCAGATCTTGTGTGATTACCCTTACATGAAATCAAGATATAGGGAAATTAATTTTGTTTAGAAGGTTGATACCGAGAAAATCAGTTACTGGAAGTAGACAGAGGGGCTTTTTTTTCTTACCGGCATTGTTTCATGTTTGGATTTGGTAGCTGGCATTTTAGTGCATTAACTTGGCAAAAATATATTGAGCTGCACACTTATTTTGTTGTACTTCTTTCCTGACATTTTAATATAAAGATTTTCAAACACTCAAAATAACCAAAATAATTTGAAACAAACACCAATGTGTCTCTGTTACATGGCTAGCTATTTATTTGGTTCATTTGGTTTCTCATAATAAAATATATTTAGTCACTCTAAGAGTTTTTTTAATAAATCATAAAATATATTCTTGTTTAAAATTTAGCATTAGTTATTACTTTATCTTCTTGGGAATCTTTGACCTCTAGAGTGGTATTATTGCTTTTGGGAGACAGGAACACTTTCTACGTTCTCCTCCTTTCTCTCCCTTCATCCCTTGGTCTCCCTCTCCATCCCATGCTTACAGGGATGTCTCCCACAGGCTAGATCAACACTCTATCCCTGCACTGCTTCCCCAACCCTCACTCTCCTTACACACTCACATACACAGGTGCACAGTGATTATGCATGTGAGTATTTACATATACACATATACCTTTTCATTAGAGAATGCAAATATAATGAAAACATAGCATGTGCATGTATGTACATGAGGATGGTCCCTGACGTGTTTATTTGACTTTATGATGCTGAAAAGTGATACACATTCCATTGAAAACATACTTTCAATGTTGAATTTTGAGTTTTGGCTGGACTGGACACATTCAGAATCATACTGCCTTGAAATGCTGGGCAGCAGCCCCCACATCAGCTCCAGGGCAGCCATGTGATTATGAGTGTAAACAGCTACCCTCTGTACTGTTTTAGTTTTCCAAGCAATGCTATTTAGTAAGTCAGATGTAGTAATACATTTTCAACTTAAAATGGCTTTATCAGAATATAAACCCATCATAAGTTGGAAAGAATTGTTATATACAAATTAAAATATATTAGAGGTTATGTATTATATATGTATTCATGCATGCATTTATTTTTTAGGATAATGTGATCATATATATATGTAAAATATATATGTAATAATGTACGAACACACACACACACACACACACATGCATAGGGACAAAAATGTACTTGTAGCATAAAATCATAAAAATGTATTTTGCAAGTTTTCTCATTCACCCAGATATAAGAATTTCCAAGTCTCAGATTGTTCTTCATATGACATTCAATTGGAAGTGAAATAAAGAGTATTACTTAATGATCTGTTATGAGATAATACAAAATTTTGGAGGGAAAAAATTCAGATTTTATAGGTGTATTACAAATGCATTTATGATATCATTTTTGAGGTGAAAAAATGAATATCTGAAATAGTGGAAGATGACTAATCAAAAGCATTCTTCCTCAATAATACCACATTAAAGTCATTGCAGAATGAGAATTACAATATTGTGATGTGAATGAAGAACAGTTTAAATTCTTGCTTCTATTTTTTGGTTCTGTGGAGGAAGGAAAATGTACAGAGAGAGAGTCTTTGAAAGCTTAATACTCAATAATAGTCGAAGTTTTTTAAATGATATGTATGACAGTGTTATTTGTCTTCTAGTCCTATCTTCAATCTTTCTAAATTGTTGGTAATAGAATCGGAAGGCACTTACCAATAATCCACATAAATAATATAAATAATAAATTCCAACTGAGTGAATCATGTGTCACAGACAAGCACTCACGATTATATATGCATTATCTTATTCTATCTTCTCCATTACCCTGTCAGCTTATAGGAACAAGATGTTTCAGTTCTTCAAATCTTCACAGTGCGAGTCCCTTTGCTTCAATTGCTACAGACATCCAGCTGTCCAAAACTCTTCAATTATTTATTTATCCCTTATTTATCTATATCTCAGCAGAACAGTAGCTTGCTATCACACATCTTTTCTCAGTCTGAGTGATCACAAAGCTCCTCATAGACTTCTCCAGGAATTGAGCCAGTCTAGTTGAAAGGAATGAAATTTTGCAATCCAGTCAGAACATGCTACCCCCCTTTCAAAACGTTTTCAAAAAATATTTTAAATTGAAGCTGTCATGCTCAATTCTGCTGATTTACTATGAAGTTAAGAAAATTGTGAATTATAACCATCGTTTTATTCTTGTGTTTTGTTTTTGTTCATACATGCTTTTCCTTTTATATATGTGTCCTAGTCTAATGAGAGTAATCAAAAATGTCACTTCAAAAACATGCGCTAATGTATTTGTTTCCTGCTCCATATGATATCACCATCTGTACAAAAGCATAAACTGATACATTCATGACAAAGTTAAAACTGTGATAAAGTATTCACATGTGATTCTAGTATTATGTTTTGTTTTCTATGTTTACTATTTCTTAGTACAGATAAAACTTTGAAAATATTGCTGATATTTTATTATATTTTCTAAGAGATGCAAACCAATGACTTTAGAGAGCTTCTTTATAGGTCATACCCTGAATTGTATAGTATCTATTTTTCAAAGGTAAAGTTTCTGAAATACAAATAATATCCCAAATACAGCCACAGTGGTCTTCTAATATATAAATCATGAACTCTAACATTCTTGAAGTATGCTGAATAAGTGATCATTTTAGCTACTATGCTTGGGGACATGATTATAAATAAAGAAATAAATATGAACATATTTTTCTATAACAGTTCTTTTCAAAGTGTACAGATATTGGAATTTCACTTTCCTAATAAGCACATTTATGACTCTCAACCTTTCATTTATCTTGTAACTAATTTTATTATAACTGTTAAGATCCGGAAAACCAATACCCTTATGTTCAAAGTTAAAATCTTAAATCTTATACAGTTTATTCCTGCAAACTCTCATAGTGATAGCTTTCAATAACCCAATCATTTGTTCTGTATTTTTGTTTTCTTTTGTTTTTTTGGTACTATGGATTGAACCCAGGGGTAATACTGAGTTAGAGCTCCAGCCTTTTTAAATTTCTTTGTTTTGAGACAGGTTCTCTCTAAATTGCTAAATTGGTCTTGAACTTAGTAATAGTCCTGTCTCTGTCTCCCAAGTTGATGGGATTACAGGTGGGAGAAAAATACCTGTTTTCTTTCCAATTTCCAAACATTGTAATGCACACATGTAGAAAGTAATTAGCATTTAGCATATTACATATATGTGACATGAGATACCTATGTTAAAGGAACTGGGTGCCAGATCTTCATACTCGTATTGCCAATTAACATTTTTATAATTAAATTAGCCAAAACATAAATTTGACCAAAATATAATCATTGTAGCTTGTGAAAAGTTAGTGATACGATGCTTTAAAATAAATCAGAACAGAATCAGGTAGTTGTTATGCACCATGTAGTGGGTATCAAAATTGTTAAATTAAATGAGTAAATATAAAAAATAAAGCCTAAGGATAAAATAAGACAAAAAACAATTTTTAGTGAAGACAGAAACTATCTTCACAATTTATTTTATGACACTGGTATCTCTTTACACCAGATAAGTGCCAGCAAACATGGTAAACTAAAGACAGCATTTATGTGATAAAGATTCTACTTCCTGTCTGAAGATTCCATTTCTAACTGTGGCTTTTTCCTGGGTAAACTGTTTAAGTTTTTGAAAGTCAGTTTAATTAACTTTTTATGAATAGAGAAGTTGATACAAAGACAGTGTATAGGAGTGACTATTTGCAGGTTAAGAGGGGAAAAAAAGTTTCTGCTTCCCAAGTGTTACATGGAAATGCTGAGTTGCTTCACTTTTAATATCAAAGTTCAGCAGGAGCAACACTTGGGTTTGGTCAGCGATCAAGCATCATTCTTAAATTTAAATTTAGAAATGTTTTAATATTTGAATAGATTTGAAATTATCCTCATGAAATTATACAGTTGTTACCAATTTTAGGTTTAAAATTGTCTGTTTGATTTATATCAGCTTGGGAAATAACAACATAATTACATTTGCACAATTTTTAGTCATGAATCTTCAAGAATGCTCAGGAGAAGGTATACAGGTTGAATTTGAAAAGTTCGAATCACCTCTGAGTTCATTTCAAGAATAAATAGCAATTATTTCAAAATGCTTCTTTTGTCACATTCCTTCAAAAGCTCACACTTCTTATTTTATTCCATCTCCTAGGATATCTTAATGTTGTTTCCCACATTACTCCTACAAGCAGTTCCTCAGTATGTCTCACTACCTGACCTCTATCAATTTCATATTTAATCTGTGGGGAGTAGAATCAACTTCTCATTTTTCACAGACTGTACATGTCAAGGATGTGATTTGCACAGGCATTATTTTCATTTATTAAAAGTTATGATGCTTTTTCCTCAAGATCTTTGATCAGATATTTAAAAAAAAAACTGTGTTGCTGTCTTTTAAATGTACTTTCTCTTAAACTAAGACACAAATTTCTTAAATGGTTTAGAATTATGTATGACAAATTACATTCTCTACTGCTTTGTGTATTTGCTCTAAGGAAATATTTATCAATATGTTTTGATGTTTTTGAGATCTTTCTGATAACATGTTTTATTTATAAGTATTTCTATTTATAATAAAATAAGTGACAGATACTAAACAAATTCTGAGTATAGGTGATCAATACATTAATTACTGTGCAGTTCCCACTTCCTGTTCTGCTTATTTTTGCTGCTATTTAGTAAATATATTTTTGCTTATATTTTACTAATTCCTTTCTTTGGCTCTGCTGAATCTCAATATAACATTTTTCACTTGCTCAACTACTTACCTGTATATGAAGGCAAGTTTAATAATACTTAAAAGTAATCCTTTAGTTATGATAGAAAATTCTGACAGGTACAATATAATTTCTGATCCATTGCATATTTCTTAAGATAAATTGAATATCCACAGGATTTTAAAGAAATAACCCAAAAAAAGTTCCCATGTACACTTCTACATTTTGTTCAGTTTCTCCAAATGGCAATATCTTTCAAATACACGCTAAGGCCACAACCAGGATATTGATATTAATAATCCAACAGTATATTTTAGGTTTCTGGTATTTGTGCATGCGCACGCACATGTGTGTGTGTGTGTGTGTGTGTGTGTGTGTGTGTGTTTGTGTGTGTTTACATTGGTAACTTTTAAAAAAATTAGTGTAACAAGTGTGCTTTCACCATTCACGTGGGTTAATTGACATTTTCAGTTAAAACAAATGGGACTGTTCTCCACACTTTGGTGTTGGTTTTTGTGGAAGCACAAGTTTCATTACTATGAATTTATTATTCAAGAGTACAATCACTGAGTCATATGATAGTTGAATGTCTACTTTAAAAAAAAAAAACCTGCCAATTATTTTCTAGCATAGTTGTATAATTTTACATTCTAATCAGCAAAGGAGGAATGATTGCATTTCACTAGGTCCTCACTGGCATTTGCTGCTGTCATAATTTTTAAACCATTTTGACAGATATATAGAAAGATCTCATTGTGGATTTAATTTGCATCTCTCTCATGGGTAATAATACTGAACACGTTTTCATGGCTAATTTATCTGAATATCCCTCTTGGTGAAATGTCTATTGATATTTTTTTGCCAATTTTTTAATTAGATTCTTAGTGTTTTTTAAAAAAAAATTGGTGCTGAATTTTGTGTCATCTCTTTTCATTTTCAGTTTTGCTAGATGTTTATCAATTGATTGATAATTTTCAGTGAACCAGTCTTATAGATCACATTTTTCCAATGTTCAATTTCAATAAATTCTGTTATTTCTCATTTATTTGTCCTGCTTGTTTTGACTTTATTTCACTTTTTCTTCAGTTTTGTGAGAGTTTATTGCTTGAGACTTTTTGTTGTCGTATCTCTATACAGCATTTAGTACACTAAGTTTTCTTCCTAACACTGTGGTGGCTACTTCTCCCGTATTAAAGATTGCATGTGTCTTTTCAAACAAACAAAAACAAAAAAAACAAAAAAAAAACAAAAAACCTCTTGCAGGTTTTAATTAGATTTAAGACTCCATATGTAACGCAGGAATGTGACTCGTGTTTCATGATTCCCATGAGCTTGGAAGTTTGCCTGTTTTCTTTCTTTTACTGATTTCTGGTTTAATTTGACCAAGGTTAGAGAGAATATATTTTAGATGATATAATTGGAAAAAAAATTTCAGAGTTTGTTTTAGGATGCATGTAATCATCATTCTTGATGAACATTCTTCATACAATGAGTTTTTTAAAAGTTTTTTTTTTTCATATTCTGCTAGTAATATGTAGACAGAGATGCAGATACAGTTGATATAGATAATATGTATATTTAATTGAAGTTTGTGTATCTGGGGAGTGTTTGTGTTTTACATAATCCTGATAACTGAATATGGCAAGATCTATTTGATGATGGATGAATTTCTGTTTAATAATTCTGTTAGCTGCTGAGAAAGTTTTTAAAATCCACAACTCTAATCCATTATCAACATTAACAATCGTTTCAAAAGTATCTCTTTAGCCAACATGTAAGCACAAGTCTGTGAGCAACACATTGTTTTCAATGTTTTGTGTTTAACAAGTTATCATCCATCCTTTATTTCTCTACCATAGTTTTACCATGTGTAATATTTAAAGTTGGCAGTTATCTTATAGCATCTGAAAAAATATTGGTTCGATAGTAGAAGATGCATTGTTTCTAATTGACCGCTTCTAAGACTTTGTCCTTAGTTATCAAAAGTTTAACTACTTTGGGTGGGTGTAATGTGTTTGTTCTTTGTGGGGCTCATTCAGCCTCTGTAATCTGTAGGTTTATGTCTTTGAGATGGTAGTCTCAGCATTCATACAAGAGACTTCTACTTAACCTCCCAGAAAGCAAGCCATTGCTATAGTCCATCCCCACAGGGGACCTTTAAAACCCCAGTCAGTGGGTCAGCATTTTCCTGCCCAGATGGCCAGGCTGTCAGCAGAAGACCCTGAGCCAGTCAAAATGTAGCAGGAAATAGTAGCAGGGGTGTTCTGCACTGCAATCTCCATTGTTGTATGACCCAAGGAGTGTATGCTACTGCATCTGGAGCAGAAATCTGTCATACATTTTATCATGGAAACATACTTTCTCCGTGAAAAACATGTTTTCTCCTTGAACCTTTTTGCATATAATTGTTTCAGGTGTCATATTTGAGAGTTGGTTTTGTTATAATACTCAAATATCAGAGAATAGCAGAATTCTGTAAATAATGCCCCTGCTTTTCAAGCTGAAAATTGCTTTTCATAATGGATCAAAAAATTAAAGCCTAATGATATAATGGCATACACAATTGCAGCATATTAGCCTTTTATTTGTAGCATCTGGAAGCCAAAGACAAATTGAAAGGAGATTAGCAACATTTTATTTGTTCAAGTGGAATATTAAAATCTGTAGTAATATATCCATTGAAATATGATAATCAGACTATTGTTTATTCTAATTAATAAAATATAAAATGATAATCAAATATTATAGGTTTTTATTAGTCATGACAGATACACATATATGCATTGCATTCTAATTGCATTTATTAAGATATATTTTTCCCTTGCATAACTTATTGATATTTTTAAGAAGACAGATTATTAATCTTGATAAATGTATAATTTTGTATTTCCTGACAAACCAAGATATAGAACACTTCCATTCTTGCATATTTGGATGTCTCTAGTAAATATGAAGATCCTATTCATTGCACTTGCTTCTTTAGTTTCTCAATGAAATTATAAAATTAAGTTACCTCTCCCTATGTTTATAACTAAGTATTTTAAATTACATTAATTCTTTAATTAATGATTTTAAGTACTTGCTTCTTTCTCAACTAAATTGCACATGTTCCTCCAGTAAAGCTGGAATGAATATACAGTTGCTTTCTTTTCTCAGTGTTTCTTTTTGTGTCAACATAAATTACGTTCAAGAATAGAATTTATCACTGAAACATAACCAATTCATTTAAGAAAATTCAACATTTTCCATCAGCATGATCAATGTATCGATTTCCAGGTATAGATAGATGACAATAACTCTTCATATAACATGAGCCAACAAGAAGTTGACATATGGAATTGGCTTTTTATATATTATTTGAAGGTCGGTGGAGCAAGTTCTGGGCTGAGCTTCTAAATAATTCCTGGAGTTCCACCACGAAAATGACAGGGTGAAGGAGGTGGCTCCTTTGCCATGACCAAGACACTAGAGAACCAGGATGTGTCCTGTGAACTGCAGGCTCTAACAGGACATGAGCATTGCTATCTCATTAACTTAACATGTGAACAAAATAGTTCAAATACTGCTAAACTTACGTGAAACATTTTCACAGAGAATAGAAAGATGCAACAATTTCACTTAACTTATGGGGCATTAACCATTTGAAATCTGTACTTTTAGAAAAATTGCAAGAAAGGCAATTTTTTTTTCTCTCATTCCATGAAAGCTAATTATATTTTTCTGATATGATTTCTCTATTTTCTTCTCTATTCTGACATGGAAGCTGGGAAGGTCAAATATTCACATTTCAATTTAATTGTACAGAGAAGTTTACCATATACTTCATAGTATTGTTTATAATACACCATGTATTATCAAAAGGAAAAAAGGAAGAGAGGAAGGAAAAGAAAAGACATAAGGAAGGGAGAGGGAGGGAGGGAAAGAAAGAAAGAAGAAAATATTTATTCTGGTTTTCTCTTGACCATTAGTGTTAGAAACTCTGTAGGAGCCCCATTCATTTCTCTTGCAGGAATACTACATGCCGATTTTTTATCAGCCCAATTCTCCTTTTCCTTTCCTTTGCAATTTTCCTCTTCCTGCTAAAAATGATGTTCACCACCTTCTAGTCTGAGTATTGTTGTTTTAGTTTATGTATCATTTATGTTTCTTACATTATTAATGAACATGCAGGAAAAATAGAAAACAGTCAGTCCTTCCTAATTTAACTGGACTCTAACTATGCCCCTATATTGTGAATCACCACTTTATTCTCCAGGTTACATATTATTTTGCCCAAAAAATGTTTAAGTCCATATCCACACATACATCTTGGATCCTCTGTAGCTGAGATTTTCAGCCATCATACCTACGGAATCCATCTCCATGTGCTGTGGTCTGATCGTCCATTAAATATGAGAGTAAATGTAAATGAGCATAATAAGTCAGCCAGGAAGTCACACAGTCCTGTAAGTCACCTCTTTTCAGAGATTCACAGATGCACATGCTCCAAATTGCTCTCTGTTTTTCCTCTTAGCATAAAAAAATGTATTACAACTGCCGGCTTCAGGATCATAGAATCCCAGCCACAACCATGTTTGAAAGACACAGAAATGTCATCAGCTGCAAAGATGGGGACTAGGAACTCTTTTGTTACTGTTGCTAATAGTAACTGGTCCTTTTGCTACTGTGGCTCTCAGTAAATAATCCTGTTAATTTACTTGTCAGGAAAAAGGAACAGAAGTCTTTTCCCACCCCAGGTCTTTCTGCCATGAAGGTAGGTCCACATCTAAAACCTGATTTCTCAGCAAGCCTATAAATTTAGTCTACCTTTTCCAAATTGAGCAGATATTTAGTCAAAACTCCAGAAGTTTGGAATGTACCAGACTAAGCCAATCTGAAAGAGATGGACAGTGGAACTCTAAAATTATTCTTTATTCATTCACCTATTTGTTCTAAAGCCCAAACTTCAAAAAAGTAGCAATAACAAGTATGTTTTCCTCTCTAACATAATTCAAATTTATCTTGTACAAATTCAAATTCACTGATCTTCTCCAAAATACCAACCCATAGTGTCCTTTCCTTCTGATTCAGTCATCCATCATACTATCCTGAAAATACATAGTAAATTGTAAATTATTCCAACCAACCTACAATACCAATTTTTAATAGAGAGAAAAATATTGAATAAATGTGTACCTGACATTGCAGGTGGAAAGGACACACAGGAATGAACTACACACGTATGTTATATATTTTATAACCAGTCATTGAGCCGTGGACAGTGATGATACCATTTTTTCTGTGTGGCTTATCCTCCATTTCTCTGTGCTATAATAAATCATCCAGGTTTCCCTAACAAGATTTCACTACTCATGAACTAAGCCCTTATTTTTTTGCCAACATGGAGTTATTTTGATTCTTCATTAGCATTTTCCACTTGACAGAAAATCTAGTGGTATTTAAGGAATACCACTCCAGGCCCGAATTCTACAGGATCTTTCCTTCTGTCCACAGGTAATCACACAGGCCTCCCAAGGGAAAGCGCTGTCCCCACAGCAAACTGGCTACACAGTGGGTGCACTGAGGTCTGCTGAGGAGGGCACTGAAGGATTGGAGGACTCAGGACCCCCGGCCCATGATCCCATGTGTGGCATCTGCATCCAGGCTCGGGCACCTCATCCTGGGAGAAGGGAAATCTTGGCGATGCGTTTCTCTCTTCCTTAGTGCTTTCCCACTTCTAGCCTTCCTTTCTTCTGCTCCACCACATCTCCCGCTTCTGCGTGGCATCTGTGAAATAGGAGGAACCTGGCATTCTGGCTCTTTGGTAGGGAGATGCCACCTCTGTGTCAGTGCTGATTCCACCCCTTCTTGGCTTGAGCTGCTCCTTATGGATGGAGTGTTAGGGTAGTCAGTGATCACATAGAGACTCCTTTTTAATTATCTTAGTAATTAAAAATAAGATCGTTTCTTTCATTTTGACTTGTCTTAATGGATCACTTCAGCATCCAGCAAGTCTACTGTCTTCAACTTGCTCTTCAGGGCATTTGAGAAACTACATCCGGTCCTATGTATTTTTTACTTGCTTTGGTTTATACTAGTTGTATCTCTTCATAATAAGGATTTAATAGCCAATCCTTTGTGATGACACACTCTTTTCCTTCAGTGGCATATAAATATAAAACATTTATAAGTGAACACACTCTTGTCACTGTAGTTTAGTTGGCTGTCAGTTTCTTCTTCATCTTTCCAATGAACTATCCAGTTATTATGCTCTCTGCCTAAAGTCGTGTTCTTTGTGGAACAACCCATAAGGCGAACTTTATTATAAATATGATTTTTTGCCCTACTTTTAATCTCTTAAGTGTGTTGTTATCTAAATTTGAATAACTGCAAGCGTTCTGGGTGACCTGAGGTTTTATAATTTATCCCAAGCTCATCGTTTTTTTTTTTTTTGTTCGTTTGTTTTGTTTTCAATAGTGGTATTTTTAATGCTTAAATCGCCCTAAATTTAGCTATTAGAGAAAAGAAATAATGTGTGTAGTAATTCCAGATTGTTTCAGGCCTTTTTAAGCTCCTAAAAGTCCTGCCATAAATTTCAAAATAAAACTTAGTGCCTTAATGTTTGAAGGTAGCGTCCAGTGGTGTGATGGTAAATATTTACAAATCATTTAAATCTTTCACCCACCCATGTATATTGAAGACTCCATAATACTCAAAGATATCCCAACTCTGTACTTTATCACTTGCAGAACCCACTCAATTTAACTGGAAAAAAGGTTTTATTTAATTTCAGGACTATTGTTAATCCTCTCATTTCCAATTCTACTTCCTACCTAAAGGCTGTACTATTGCCATAGTTTTCCCGCAAAGCAAGCATTAAGTCTATAGTCACAGTTTTGGGGTATCCTGTAAGGTAATAACTGTTTTTGGAATTAATATTAAAAATATTTGTATAATAATGCTTTGTGGCACATGAAAAATCACATGAAATTTTAATTTCAGTGCGTCCACAAATAGTCCTTTTAGGACCCAGAGATGATAATTCATTTACATATCATCTGTACATGCCACATGTAATAATGACAGAAATGATAGTGCCAACAGAGCATGTTTCAAAGTTTAGAATATCTACTTTTAAGTCATCTACATATTTATTTACTTTGGTACTAGGCATAGAACCCAAGTGTACTTTACCATTGAGTTACTTCCCCAGTTCTTTTTATTTATATTTTTATTTTTTATTTTGAGAGAGAGTCTAAGTTACTGAGGTTCTTATTAAGTTTCTGCAGCTGACCTGGAACTTGCAATATTCCTGCCTCGGCTTCCTGAATTGCTGTCATTACAGGCATGTGACACTGTGCCTGGTGCTTTCTATACCTTTATAGTAAAGATTTATGGGCATGTTTTAAAGCATCCCATAAATGTAGATCTATATTGTATTTTATCACAGATTTTTGTTCATTTATCTTTTTAATCTCTTTTTGAGAAAGTGTAATCTGTAAAAAGAGACTACAACTTATTCATAAGTAGATCTCAAGCACTGTCATGCAATGGCAAAAATGTACTATGAAAAAAAAGGTAGTCTCAAAGTTCAAGCAAGGAGTAAAGAATGATTTCTTCTTCTGTTAAGTCCCTTTGCTTCGAACCAAAAAAGTAACTGTCATTCATTTCTACCTTACTGCTCTTTTCATATTGATTGATACACAGTAACTAAATAACCTTCAAGCTTCTTAGCAGAGGAATTATATAAACATGAGCATTTTCACTTTATTTTTTTTTCCTAGCTACTCTCAAAGAGAAGGCTCTCTACGTTATAAAAACAAATCATCTAATTAATAACATTGAATCATCGCATAAGTGGACTCTGGCTTACTTAAATATCTTCATTAAGTTTTGCTTCTTTTCAAAATAACATTTGCACATTCGTACAAATTGATGCACAATGTGTTTTTACCTAGTTATTTAGTTTCATTCAGAATTAATATTTATAAAATTTGCTCAAACTGAAGAAATTCTAAGACTCAGAACAGGAACAACATTTTAAATTCATGTTTTAAGGAAATTTTGTCTTTTTAATTTATCATTATTTTGTAGATATTGCCATATTGGCAAAGGAAAGTTAAAGTTAATATTAATCTTTAATAAATGGAATATTAAAATTAGGAAAAATTCATTTGCTGGTGTCATTATTTGAATTCCATAGTTATATTTATTTTTATGTTTTCCTTATTTTTCTGCTACAAACATATGCAAGAATAAATGTAATTTTGAAAACTAAGAAAAATTGCACTTCTGTTGCATAGTGATATGGAGAATCATGTTCCATAAACCTTTATAAAATTGCAATCCTTTGCTATGATATTTGTTTTCCGTACTGATATTGATAAGTTTTCCTTGTAAAATTTTTCGAGTATTATGTTTTATGAAGCAAGTACTTGTAACTTGAAGCAAAAGATGACAGATCAGAAAAATGTCATTACTGCACATTGTTATGTAAGACCAATGAATGTCAAGAAGTAAAAATTATAGTAATGCAATTTTGCAAAACAGGAGAAAATAGAATAGACCAAGAGTTTCCCAAGGACAAGCATTGTGTTGGAAATCAGGGAGCAACACAATTTGTGCTATGGAAGTTCAGCAGCTGCTCAGAAATTGGTAATGTCTATGATACTTTAAGTAGAAGTCGAAGACAGAAGGAGAAGGACCCACTAATGTGTTTTTAGAAGCAGTAAATTTATCAGGTTCTCCTTCTTTTATCTGTGTACATAAATAAATTTTTCCTCTACCACTTTAACAATCCAGCCTCTTTAGATTGTAAGACATTAAAACAGACTAGAGTAGACTGACAGTTGACTACATGGAAATGTTATAGGCCAGGCTATATGGGCAATGACTAAACAGACTCCATGTTATGTGGGAAATGCTTCTCCCATGGGAGTGCCCCACCTCTGTACCCATCAAGAGTCGCTTAGCCTAGCATGTTTGGCAACACAAAATGACGAAATGGCAATTCTTGTATAATGCAAAATTGTTCTCTTTTTGATTCCTAGTTTCCTAAACAATGTGCCATGTTAACAACAGTGATTGTTTAGATGTTAGTAACCATTCTTTAGTTTGTACCAAAGTCATTTTGACACACTTGCCTCTCTGCTAATGACTCCAGACCTTATAATGTTAGTTTGTAATTTTGAATCATAGCAACAGACACTTATGATTGATGTACTGACTTATGGTATAAAAACCCCTGCAACCCTATGGTCAGGGCTATTCTCCCAATAACCATTTTTGGGGCATTGAGTGAGGCAGTCAGCCAGATGGCTTAATAAAGACTCAAATTTGGACTTCTCAGTGGTGATCTGTCTGTTCTTAAGTTGCGCCCCATACCATAGACCACCACATGGAGACAGAAAGCATGCACACAGACCATTGAGACAGCCCTGAAACTCCACATTTCTTGCTAAACCAGGGCAAATAATTGCATAGACTTGTGACAGGAAGTTGTAATATATTTTCCACAAAAGAAAACCTTCCCCAGGCCAAGAAAAATGGCTGGTAGTTTAATTAATATAATGGTTCATTGAAACCAGGTTTAGACTTGCACTTTATTGTTGAGTTATTTTAAATATCCAGCTCTAAGTCATTGTAGAGAGGTTCTTTATAAGAACATAGAGGAATTTTTTAAAATGGGATAAAACCTCATAATCTTGCAATTACGGAATAGGCCATTGGATTCATTTTGAAAACTCCAAGTAACATCATGAATATTAGTAATCTTAGTTTTACTATGTCTTGAAAATTTGTTCTCAGTCTTTATACCAGGAATGATTTAATCATGCTATAGCAGTTTTCTCAGTTTACATTATAAATAAGTCCAAAATAATATAAAACTTGGACACATGGGATGCCAAAATGTTTGATATAGTAACAAAATAAATCATGACTGTTGCATCATTCTTTTTGAATTGCCTATAATATTGAACCATCTCTCAAAAGATTTAAAAATAGATTGATGATAGTATTCTGTGATCTTCCTTTACACTCATTGAACACTATTGACATAGACAATGTTTTTGTTCATAGTATAAAAGATCAAAATTGACGAAGATATTTCAAAATTATCCTCCAAATCTGAACAATGTCAGTATATAAATACAAACAACCTAGACTGTAATGATGGTGAAATTGATTACATAAATGAATTTCAGGCTATATACATGTTCAGCTTACAATATCCTATATTACTTTCCCAACCTAAGGAATAAGTAGAAAATATATATCTAAAAATAAAAATAGTCATTTCCATGACTAGTAATTTAACATGGTCTTTATTCCTTCATATTTTGGGAAAAAAATCTGGAATATTCTAAAAAAATCAAAGGTTGACTTTTCATGAGCAGTTGAACTACGACAGTTCTGACATCAGGGAATTAGTCCACTGATAAGTTCATACTTGAATATGGTAGAACATGGGGCACTGCTGGGTGAAGAAGTTCACGGGGTTTTGCTTTTCAAGGGTACATTTCGTTACCGGCCTTCTTCTTTCTTTGCCTACTAGCAGCCATGAAATGAGCAGCTCTGCTCCACCACAGACTCTCTTCCATGATTCTTTGCTTCCCTACAGACTCATAGCAATGGAGTCAGAGAAAGCTCTGAAACCTGAGTCAAAATAAATCTTCTATCCTGAAGTTGATTTTCTCAGTTATTTTGTCACAGTGAGGTAGAGCTGATAAGCACAAGAGGTAATGATAAAGTAGAACTATGAACTAGAACTTAGAAATATATATTTGAACCCTGATATCAGTATTTATAGGAAGGATATGTTCCAGGTTTCTACATACCAGAGGAGGAGTTTGTTACATTCAGAAAATGTTGCCCAATTGGCGTATTTATGTTATCAAACCAGGGCAATGTTTTTCTGTTGTGCAGTATGCCAGTCACTGAAAATGCTGAATTTTGCACAAAAGAAAGTATTTATTTAAGCAGTAGCCAAATAAGAAGACAGAACTGCAAATCTCAAATCTGCATCCCTGAACATAGGGCATACGGATACTTACGGATCAGAGAGGCAGAGTGTTCAAAGACGTCAAGAAAAGTGACTGGAGGTGAAGATAGTGATCTGTGCTATCTGTGCTTGCACAATCAATTTTCATAGCTCTTCATGTTATATGTGTTCAGAAAATAGCAGCCATAGCATGATCTGAGGGCAGAGATTTTGGGCCCTCTGGTGTCCCCCATTGGCACAAGTCCAAGTGAAGCTTTAATTGGTTACATATCTGAGGATTAACGATACTTTAAAAAATTACTTTTGGAATTTTTTTTTTTTTTTTTTTTTGGTATTTTGTGGTGCTGGGGATTGAACCCAAGGTCTTGTGCATATGAAGCATGCACTCTACCAACTGAGCTGTATCCCCAGCACTACTTTTTTGACTTTTAATAAGAATTTATGAATAGTATTTCTATTTTTTTATGCAATATTTTCCTAATTTTACAGGTTACTAGTATGATAATTTTATACCTGGCCCCAGAGACTACTAATAATCCATATTGTAGTAGGTCACATCACTTGAGTATTTTCCTGAAGATGACTTCAAAAGATCACCTGAAGTATTTCCATGAATAGAGAAATGTTTATCAGGAGAGTATGTTTATAACAAGATTTCTGTTGCAAAAGAGCTTTCTTTGAAGTCTTATATTGTTTCATGTTAGTTTATTATGGTAGTGCTTGGTAATACATAATAAAAACCAGGCAAGCATTTTTTATTAAGTAAATATATTTTAGTAAGTTTTTCTTCACTGCAAACTTACTAAGACTCAGCAAGAACAGTATAGAAGAGGAAAAGCATATTCTGGCTCACAGTTTAAGAGGTTCAGTTCACAGTCAGCAGACTTCATAGTTCTGGGGACCAGGTGAGGCAGAAATCATGGTGGAAGGGCATGGCAGAGGAGAGCAGTTCAGGACTTAGCAGTTAGGAAGCAGAGAGCTCTGCTCACAAGGGACAAATTTTAAGTCCAAAAAGCATGACCCCAGTGATCCGCCTGTTGCAGTGCCCCCTTTCCTGCCTAAAGTTATTACCCAGTTAATCCATACAGTGAATTAATCCACTGGTTAGGTCAGGGCTCTCGGAACCCAGTCATTTCACTTCTCAACTTTCTTATGTTGTCTCACATAAGAGCTCACATGAGCTTTTGGGGGACACCACATATTTAAATAACAAAATAATAACAATAAGAAAAAAATGAAAGATAAGAAAAGTGGTCATGGCGTATTAGTGACT
Source organism: Sciurus vulgaris (assembly GCF_902686455.1). Lineage (NCBI taxonomy): Eukaryota > Metazoa > Chordata > Mammalia > Rodentia > Sciuridae > Sciurus > Sciurus vulgaris. Next base: position 11,943,827 of record NC_136469.1, read on the forward strand.
GAGCTTTGAAAGAAAGCTAAACTATCTTTTATATGGAAATTTCTATGTACTGTGTATAGGTAAGATATAAAGAAATAGCATAGAAATAGAAATAATAGAATAAAATAGAAATAGAAATAGAGGGGAAAAATCCAAATTGAACATCTAAATCAACTTAAAATTATTGCCTCCGGAGACCACAACTGGTAGAAAACAAAACAAGAAACTGCTAACATTTATTTTAATCTTTGTTAAACTAGTGAATGTTTGGTTTATGTGCATGTGGATAAAAATAAAACTATATTCATAAAAATTTGTTTTCATGTTTGTAAAACTTTTTCAGATAATCAAAAAATATCTTCTTTTTCTTTAGAAATATTTTCAGCAGGAATTTGCATTTTTAGGCTTTTTGTTAGCTATTGCAAGTAGGAAGTCTTCCTTCCAAGACTCAGAAATCCTCCCAAATAACTTTGGCTGAGTGAGATCCATCCATTCAAAGCTAATGAAGCACACAAAGAAAGGAAGCAGGGTGAGCAATAAGTAGCAAACAAACCAACAAACAAAAACCAAAAAACAATAACAAGAAAAACACCAAACAAAAACCAAAAATCTTCACAAAACTTGCAAATTAAATGTTATTGGAGACTCACTGAAAAACAAGTATTTTAACTATATTTTAAGAAATAAAAAGAAGTTAAAAATATTGCCAAGTTTTAAAAATATATGCTCTAGCAGTTTTAACATGAAAAAAATGATAAATTTTAAAGAATAAGTGAAAATATTATGATTGAAATAAAACAGCAGGGACACAAGCACAGGAATGCTTTGGACACTACTACTCATGAAAGCACTGGAAATCTGGAAGCTGACTGGGAAAAAGAGGAAACAGAATTCCCCACCATGAGGCACAAAGGCGGAAATAAAGAAGAGCACATGACTGAAGAGATGAGCTGGTTATACAAGGCATATTTAAATAGAGTTCCAGAAGAAAATGTGGATGAAGAAGTGTTTGAATACTTACTGGTTTAGAAGTCTCCAGAAAAAATGGAAGACACTGATGTATGTCTTCAAGAAGCCCAGTGAAATGAAGGCAAAATAAACACACAAAAACCCACACTCAGTGACGAAACTGATGGGAGATATATTTTTAAAACAGCCCAAAATGCTTTAATTTTATAATTTATATTTTATAAATTCATAATTTTCATATTTTGCAATTTGCTTCCTCTTATTGAACTGAGTAGTCGATAGATTATTTGTAGAGTACTTCCTGTGCTCCGGACTCCTTCCACATCATGCACTCTGCTGCTTGTTCCCTCAAGAGAAGGTGACCTTGGTGCTGGATGAACAGCTGATTTTCATGTAGCAGAAATCCAGCAAACACAGGAGCCCCTTTAAATATTGCCATTTCTTATTACCTTCAGAGGGTGTTTCATTAGTTTTAGGGAGCTATTGACTTTATTGCAACGATTTTTACATAAAATCCCTGCTCATATTTCAGATCATACTCCGCTGTTATCTGACCTCTTAATCCCAGTCGGACCTTCATTTCTTCGTCTTCCAGTCCCCACAGGAGGATATGATATATATACAAAGATATATGCTGTGCATATGATACTGTCCACACTGTATTTATGCAATATTATAAGTGTGATGGAAGGAAATAAATACCAATCTCGGTTTAAAAACCAGTATATTAACCTGAACTTTTGAACAACTGACACCAGAAGCCAACATTGAGGAAACTCCAATGGATACATGTGTGCATTTGTTTAGACAAAATGTGAGTGATTAATATGAAAAAATTTTAATACTAAAAGAATTATGAACAAAAATATGAATTTTACTTTGTAAGAGAGAAATAATGATATATGATGAAATAAAAACAAATCAAGGTGAAATAAAAGGAGCAGGTTAATGAAAATAACATTTAAGCTCATTTGGTTATATAAAAAAGTTAAAGAAATATATTAAATTCAAATTTTATAAGTTCTTTACACATTTCTAAATTTATTTTTAAACATTAACAGACATCACAAACTCAAAAAGACAATAACCAAATGAAAAGAGTAATGCAAATTAAATATAAGTGGAGACAACAGAAAAGGAAAACTGTCTAAGTGAGAAAGCACAACATAAAATTGGAGTTTTAGTTAAATATTAGCAAATAAATTAAGTATAAATATATACTTCAATGAAAAGAAAAAATCTTGTGAATTTGTAAAAAAATATCCAACTATATGTTATTTAAAAAAGAAATAACTGTGATTATATGCAGGGATCAAATAAAATACTGTAACAGAAAAAAATGAAACAAAGGAATCAGGGAAATAATATTAGTATCTAAGAGAAAAATGATATTAGTATCTAATAGAAGTAAGAAAATAGTATATAAAAGTTATGTAAGTACATAATACAAATTATAATTGAATCAACTACATATAACTTTAAATCGTATAAGCTTAATAATATAGCATCTCAGAATATACAGAAAAGATGGAGAAACTCCAAGATAAAATTTCAAAAACAAAATTACGAAAAGTGATTCCTATACAACCTCCTCCACAATGGATTAAAATGCCAGGGAAACATAGGATTATTAGTGTTAAAACATTACTAATAAATAAATAAATAATACAATTTCTTCCTATATTTTTTCTATAATTATTTATGCCTATTTACTTTTTATTAATTTTTAAAATCTGATACTGTGTAAAATTATTATTGTTTGTATAAATGTCAGCATGAGTTTAATAAATTAACAGACAAATGTGTGAATTTCAGCTTGTTCCCTTTCAAAATTAAAATGACTTATCAGAAAATATGATATTTGATTGATCATTTCAGTCCTATATTATCCAGGTTAGAAAAATGGGCAAAAGTCTAGAAAATGTAAAAGAAGACAAAATTTGTTGATGGAGAAGAGGGAGAAAATTAAATTCCATTTTTAAAAATTTCCATAATTAAGAGATAATGTGAACTAATTTCTTGTTTAAAAATTAGATTTGTTTTCACAAGTAATATTGGTATCTTTAGAAAATAGCAAAATATAATATGTATGAAATAACACATTTAAATCTAAAGTAGGTTAGATGTAATGTAATACATTCAGTGTTTGCATTTTTACTTTATTTTCAAGTTCAAAAATTCTATTTTTGAAACTTTATGACATTTGAAATGTTCAAAATAATTAGTTTACTGAATTTTGAATAGCATTTATCGTTACAATTGCTCATCCATTTTACAACTAAGATTTATTATGCAATATCAGTGTCACCAACTCTAACCTCTCTTAAGTATTTCACTATTAGAATCTTTACCTTTTAGAATTATTATTTTTGTTTTATTGCAATCTCTATCTTATTTAATGATATATCTAAACTCACCAGAAGCATGTCAGCACAAAAAAAATGCTGTTAGATTAGTTTATTCCAGTTTATGGTTTGAAATATTATATTCAACTAAAGGAAAGAAAACCAAGATGCATAAATATAAACATACAGTTGATTCAGGACTATGTGAACAATGCTAAGACACATGTCTGATTTCTTTCAGGTAATGCATGAATTTTAAGAATTTTATGATTTTATTTTTTTTGTATTTTATTAAAAGTAAATTGTAGCCTGGAGTTTTGGTGCAAGCTTGTAAAGCCAGCAATTTGGGAGGCCGAGGCAAGAGAATGGCAAGTTCAAAGCCAGTCTAGGAAACTTAGCAAGACCCTGTCTCAAAATAAAATGTAAAACAGGCTGGTGATGTTGCTCAGTGGTAGTGTAACCTACTATTTCAGTACCAAAAGTAAAATAAAATAATGAAATTAAAAAATTCTGTCTAACCTTTGTTATTTGAATATGTAAAATAATTAAATTTATATCTTTTATATGTTGGAAATCATTCAAATGTCTAAAATTACCTTGTTCTTTGTTCTTTTCCTACATTTTCTTAAGACTTCATTCAGATGAAACACTTCTCTTGTCTAATTCTGTCTCCACCTGCACTCTTCATGTTCATTGCAGCTCTTGCCACAACAGTCAAGACACCGAATCAGCCTGTGTCCATCAGCAGATGAACAGATAAAGTGTGCTAAATACATTCAATAGAATATTATTCAGTTGAAAAAGGAAGTTCTGTCATTGGCAGTAAGATTGATAACAGAGGACATTGTATGAACTGAAATAAACAAGAAACAGAAAGACAAGTACAATATACTCTCAATCATTATGTGAAGTTAAGAAAAATAGTTTACCTCATAGAGATAGTCTTTGATGGAAGGTGCTAGAGACTGGAAGGATTAGGGGGAAGGAAGAGACATGTTGGTCAAAGGATCAACCCAGGGTTAGATCCAGGATCCATCTCACTACATAGTAAAGATAGGTAATGACAATATGTATCATCCTTGAAAAAATGCAGGGAGCAGCTATGAAGTGTCACCATACAGAAATGATAACCTCAAGGCAACATGTTTTAATTAGCTGGATTTAGCCATTTGATAGTTATATACACTTTAAGTCATGGTGTGTACAATAAATATGTCTGAAACATACATGAATTTTAAAAAATTTTTAAAAAATCATCCTGATTACAGTGTGATTTTTTTCCCTTGGAAAATTTTATGGCTCAGTAGTATTTTAGGCTTATAAAGTGAATTAAGCCCTGTTTAAGTGGCACGTAAAGAATACTGATTTTGAGTAATTGCTAAGTATGTTGACTATAGATTACTCATCTAGAACTTTATTTTAAAAATACAAACTAAAAACCCCATTTGTCTACAGTGAATCAAAATGCAGTCTGTAAAAATAAAATAATAAAACAATAAAAATAAAAAGAAAGATAAAGAGACAAAAAAAGCAGAACTAAGGATAAATCAAGATAAAGAAAATAAAAGCAAAAACATTGTCCTCTGGGTCTGCAGTGTACAGTATTTACTTCAAATTATTCAAATGTGCCTGAATCGTGGTAAAAATTTAATTTTAGGCTTATGCTGTATTTAGAAAAAAGGAACATACTGTTTCATTCAAGCAATGAAAAATAAATTGAAAAACAGTATATATAGCAGACGGAAGGTGAACATAATCTTTGAAATAAAATATAAATATACATATTATCATCAGATTTTTTTATTGACACATGGTAACTATACTTATTTAAGGATGACCTGTACATATGTACCTTAAACAGTAGTCACACCAGGGCAATTATGATACCCATTCCCTCATACATTTTTCGTTTTCTGTGGTGAAAACCTTGAAAAACGTTTTAGCAATTTGGACTATGTATTGATGTTCCACGTATTCTTCCTGCTATACAAGAGAACCCGTGGGCTTATTCTTCCTGTCCACCTTTCATTGTCCCCAATGACCAACCACTTCCCCATTCTGCTCTCTTCTGGCCTCTCCCATCTCTGATAAACACTACATTTTTTCCATGTAGATGACTGCTTTAGAATTCACATATGAGTGAGATCACATGCTATTTGACTTTCTGAGTCTGCTTTATTTCTATTACCATAATGACTTCCAGTTCTATCTATGCTGTCAACCGATAATGGGGTTTCCTCCTTTGTATGTCTGAAAAGTATTCCATTGTGCATGTATGTCACAGTTTCTTTATCCATTCTTCTGTTGTTGAAACTTGATTCCAAATCTTGGGGGCTGTCAATAGTACTTCAAGAAACAGGGGCATGCAGATGCCTTTTGGACATACTGATTTGATACCTTTGTATATGTGCTCAGTGGTTCTGTTCTTAGTGTCTGAAGGACCTCTTTGCTGTTTCCATATTTCCACTAACAGTGTATAAGCTTGCCTGTTTCTCCATGTCCTTGTTACCATTTGCTATTTCTTGTATTTTTTAAACCACTCCTCAACTACCTCATTAATTGCTTCGATTTTAATTTCCCTGATATGATCAGAGATATCCAACAACTTTTCATACACCTCCTGGACCATTCATATATCTTCTTTTGAGAAATAACTTTCCAAATATTTTGCCCATTTTAAATCAGATCATTTGGTTTTCTTGCTATTGACATGTTGAGATTGTTACATATCCTGAATATTTACTCCTCATAAGATATGCAGAATGGCAATATATTCTCACATTCTATAGGTTACTTTTTCACCTTTCTGATTCTTTGGTTTTGCAGTGCAGAAATTTGTCAGTTTGATGTTAATACTATTGCCTGTTTTTGCTTTATTTTCATTTGATTTCTGAAATGCTTTAAAAAAAAATCTTAACTACACCAATGTCATCTTGACGTTTAAATTTAAAATACAAAATGAGAATAGCAAGCAGAGGCCATGCAATCAGAGTCAAAAAAATGACACTCTATAGTCTACTGTGTTGCTAAGGTATGTCATTTGGCAGGTTAGATACTCCAAGTGCTTGTTGATTTATGATATTTTCAATATATGTCGTTCTTACCAGAACAAAACTCCATCTGAACTTAAGGAGCATTCCTAAAAGTCTTAATGAAACACAGAGTTGTTTTTTTTTTTTGGTTACAACAAGGCAAGATTTTATTGTTTTTATTCATCACCCCTGAAAGACAAAATGAAGGCAGCCATTAAAATATTGCTTCTGACTTTTGGTATATGTTTTATATCAATATTTGTCCTCACTTTTGAGATACACAAGGCACATGGACAAGTTAATAGACTGTTAGATTATAACAGATAACTGTCCAACAGAGGTAAAAGCAAATGTCTTGAAATATCTAAATCAAGAATGCAGGTAGGTTGGGCCCAAGATTGCTAAACACATGTCTAGCAAACCTGAAAACACACTATTTAAAAGTAAATCTCAGAACTTGCATTTTCTAGACTTTTTTTTTCAGATTAAATATTACCTAAAATATTTCCAAGATTCTATTAAGCCTAATTCCCAAAGTAAGAAACATAAAAGTATAGTGATCTCAGACATTAATTCCTTCATGATCAATGTGCAAATTTTGAAATGAGATGGCATAGTAACACGTGTCTATGTGAGAAGCCCTGGGAGCTCCATTACATCAGACCAGTTTACAAGCTCATTCTCCATCCTCCCAAACCACTATGTGAGCGCAGGAATTCCTGCCACTCATGAGCTTTGTGGATGAGGATTTATTTCTAGAAACACCAAACAGCAGAAGATAATGGCTAACCGGTGTGCAACATAATAATTATAGCTTCACTTATTTTGTGGAGAATTTTGAGGCAGCCAGAACAGCTGCTTGTCCTGCCGTAATATCTATGAGTACACCTGAATCCATGTACTCTATCTTTCTCCCTTCACCATGCATGAAATGGTACTCAAGATCATCATTCATGGGTTTTTTCCTTTTCTGATATTATTTTCTTTTCTCTCTGTCCTAAGATCATCATCAACAATGTTAACGTTGCTTCAATATTTCCTATTTTAGAAGCAAACAAAACATTTTTAAAATCCTTTTAACATCCCATTCTTGTCCAGCTATATTCTCATTACACTGTCCCTCTTATTAACTCCACTTTCATGTCTTCTTTTGAGCACATTTGAAGTAACAGTTAGTCTTTATAATGTCACTTGAATTTACTGAATACGATTGCAAAGCCATATATATATGATGTTCTTCATTTGTATTTGGAAATCAACACAAGACCAACAGACACATAAATAGAGAATAACTGGGCCCGTGGTTTTCCTTCCCTGAAGAGGGATGGATGACCCAGAGACAGCTTAGCACATTTATTATATAGGTTTTAAACATCAAAAGTGTTATTGTGAGAAGGTTTCTTCAAAACAAGCTGAACCAAGGTCATAGATATGAGCAGACCAATTATGACTATCAGCTTTTGCTCATAAGGTTTTACCCCCAGGCAGCAGGATCTGAACTTCACAAGGTCAAGAACTGAGAGCTGTGTGACTGGCACAGAAACTTATTGAAACAGGGTGTCACCACAGCACTGGGAAATCTTTAATCAGCACCTTTGCACTGATGGTTCCCAGGAGAGGCATCACCTCTGTCAAAGGACAGCTCAAGAACCATAATTCAGTCACTGCTCCTGATAGCTTAGTAAGTGATATCATTAAGCTAACCCTTCAAATAATTCCTCTATGCTAATGATCTTAAAATTACTTTTCTACCCTAGACTGCTATGTTGTACAAAAACACGAACACTTGTAACCAAATCCCAGTAAGTAGCTATGCACCTCCACATGGATATGAAAATGCCTCTTCATTGCCACGTATCCAAAACCAACGCCATGATACCATAAAATTATCCCAATATAACCAGTAGTTATTCTTATCTCAATAAAAGGAATGCCCACCCTTCCTGGTGCTTTTCTTAAAAACCCAAGTCAGCCTTGACTCTTCTTCTCGCACACTGCATAGCAAATCCTTTATTTTATCTGTAATACTTTCCATCTTAAAAACAACCAAAGAATGCTTACCTTAGACTTCAAAATATGTCAACATACCAGTCATTTCCAACCTCTGACGATATATGTCAGTATTCCCACTGTTTTAAGACATCAATTTTCTAAAGTAGGTAATTTCAATAGCCTTCATATTTGCAATGTATGTTAAACACAACCATTTTTAACATCATTCAAATCACTGCTCTAGTCCAAATCTATCTCTCTCCCTCCCTCATCTCTCCAATCTTACTGTTTTGTCAGGTATTCTATTCTTTCTCCTAATTTATCTCTTAATATCCTTCACCTAGTTTACACCATCAAAGACATGCCTTCTCCTTCAGTTTTGTAAATGCAAAGATAATACTGCTCTCCCATAGCTTACCAATTTGCTGTTTCTTTGGCTTGGTTAATCTTTTCATCTATCTTTGAGTTAGTCATTGAATTCTTCAAATCTCTCTTAAAATGCCACCTTGGTCTAGGACCCTTCTACGCCTTCCTTACATAAAAGAGTAACCTTTCTTCTCAGTTCCTCTTCGACTCTGTGCAACCATCCACTCACTTTTCTGGTTTTATTTCCTCTAAAGCCCACCTGGGCACTTGACAGAGGAGTCTTCTGTTGTCTGCAGGCAGTGCCCTGCTCTAGGCTCAGGACCTGGAAGAGAGACGAGACTGTGACATGCACCCAGTCAATGTGTACCCAGTTAATAGTTCAGTGAGTGCCCCGTCAGCTGTGAATAAATATCCTTAATATCTGTGTCTGAAATGCTTGAAATATTAAGTATGAAGCCCTCCAAATTATTCTACTCTGCAAAAACAATTTGAAATTAAGAGCGAAGCATACCCACACCTGGAATTCATTCCACTGGTTCTCAGCAGGGATTTAGTAGTCACTGCAGAGCTGCCATATGTCCTAAGATAAGGATGTGAGGAATTCCAGGCCTGGCAGGTAGAGATACGCCTCACATACCCTTCACTTCACAGCTTTGCACTGGATTTGCTGGACAAGTTTAATACAACATGTTACCACGGCAAAAACTCTCCAAAAAATCCCTACTCAGAATTTCAGCTCAGATCAAGGCCAGGATAGCTCTTGACATGAATTTGGCCTTTTATACACGATGATGGTCTTTTTAAGTCCCAGATAAGTACATTATTAAAAAGAATTTTTATCCTGTTTTATCTCTACTTTGATCAGTAAAAGGAATTTTCTACTCTGATATTACTTTATCTTTCTTTTTTTAACAAATTCCTATCTATTCCTATTTTAAATAAGCATAAAGCCTACTACCATTTTAAGATAAATGTCCTTTTATCTGTTATTTCCAGGGGTTTGCTTTAGGTATCCATCCAATTATAAAGTTCTTAAAATTTTACATATTTTATAGCATTTCTTTCAGTGTGAGTTTTAATTTTTATAAGAAATATCTTGAGAGATGTGATACATAATATGTTATGCAAAACTTGAAAAATACCTTCAATGATTTCTAGCATCAAAGGTCATTTATTCTTCTGAGAGCCTAGTGACCTTTAAGTTAATTTCCTATTTTATGGATTTTTATAAATTACTCAATAGTGTGGGTTATGTGTACAGAAAGCATACCACCTTACTTTAATTATTTTTTTCAAATCGTTTTTGTAAATCCTCAGACAAATTGCTATTTAAGTAATCCATCTATTTGTAATGAATATTATGTAGAAATAGTAGATTAAAAAGTATATTTTTATAATGTTGAATGAAACAGTATTGCCACAGTTAACCTGTCGGGCAAAAAAACCTTCCAAGAATAAAACAGAAGAGTTAGGCTAGAGCAAAAGTGTGTGTTAAGTAAATGTTAGAAGAATAAGTGGATGTGAAATACCCGATTTATCCACACTGAGAATTCAATATCCACTTATGAATCACAGGAGTAATCACAGCTATCACAAACCTTATCCTATCCTGTTTTGGAACTATAATACACATAAGGGACTCTACCCACCAAAAGACATCAGTTAGAATACCTTCTCTTTCCTATACTATCAATATAGGCCTGCATATACAGGCTGTGTTGCTATCTTCAGTGGTAGGCAGCATCCTTATGCGCTTGATAATGTGCCTTTGTAGGAAACTATTACCAACCTTTATGAGAAAAATAATCAGTTTCTTTGTGTCCTGGAAAAAAAGTTTAATTCCATGTGGAATCACTTTAAACACACGCATACAGGCACATCACATCAGAAATATATAGATATTTTTAGAAACATCAAAATATCACACTTATTTCGAGAAAATCTTAGCAGTATTATTTTGTGTTCTTAAAATGTTATTAGTGGCAATGGCTGCAGGATCTGCATCCTGATTAATTTCTTTTCCAATACCAGTTCTATCCTTAAAGATTTGTAGGATCTTTGCAACTTTTTGCACCTGTCTGGACTTGAATTTTATAATCTGTACAATAATATGATACTATTATATAACAAGTAAGTTTGCTCTCAGATCCATTTCCTCAGTGGTTTATTATCATTATTAGGTCATTGCTAAAAAAACCCACACTCCCTCCACCCCTCGGCTTGCTTGTCACCTTGGACTCAGGCGAGGTTAGGCAAAGTGGAAACCTGGGAGCAAGGGGAAGCCAGGGGAAGCTCCCTTTCTCCTGCTTTGTTCTCTGTAAAAGAAATGGAACCTCATTAGAAGTCACATTTCTCCCTGGTTGTCTCCTCTCTAGACAGATTTGTCACCATGAAATCACCCTCTTTGGATCCCTGGAACTCCATTCTCTGCCCACGATCCTCCTATGTTAAGTGAGCACTTGAATCCCTCTGGGGCCAATCTCTGGGTTTTATCACCTCCCCTTATTTCTGTCTCAATTTTTTCTCACTATCTGCATAATCTATTTCCTGTACTACAATCATATCTATTTTTTTTAATTTTATAAACCGGTTTCTATTTTGGTGGCTAGGCCATCAATGATGCAGTGATCACCAACCCCAAGGGGAGAGTAGAGGCACCTGATTTAGCAGATGAGCAGCACATATGACACAGACTCAATTCTCAATAAATATTTTCTCCTAGTGAAGTGTAAAAAATAGAAGCACGCTGTTTTTATGCTGTCATTGATTTTAGAGCAAAATAATCAGTAATTAACAAGCCGAGGCTGGATTTATGCAGGATTATTCAGCACATATGCGTTAATCATTTATTCTGTGCCAGAAATTGGTTTTTGTGCGGAGTAAGTGATGAAAAGCAAATTCTAAAGAAGCTCACGTCTTTCTTCTAGGGGAAAAAGTAGTAAAGAAAAGGAAAGAAATGCAGTGTGTGAGATGCTGATAAGTTCTAGAGAAAATTTAAATGTAGGTTAAAAGTGACCGGTAGCAGGTGGTCAGAGAAATTCTCTGTGAAAAGGAGTCCATTGAGCAAGTCCAGAGTTAAGTCAGGTCCTGGCTGTGCAAGTACCTAGAGCACGTGAGTCTGCAGGCAGAAGGCCAATTTTAAGAGAGTGAAGCTTGCCATTTTAAAGGAATATCAGGAATCTATTGAGAATAGAATGAGAGATGAGAGAAGTGATGGACAGGGCAGCAGAGGACCTGAGAATGTTGGACTCTACAAGCAGAGACAGGGTTTAGCTTTACCCTGAAAAAGGGGATAAAAAAAAAGAGAACAATTACAAAGCTATCAGTTAGTTTAAAATGTTAATAAATTATGCTAGAGAAAACAGATTGTTATCTGAACATGATACTAAAAATAAGTCATTTTCAGTCGAGGTGATCCAACAAGGAGAGAAAAATATATATAAAAAGAGTAATATGCAGTCATGGTTTAGTTCCTGATTAAGGAATACATTATTGATAGGATTTTTCAAGAGTTGTTATTTGTCCCTATTTAATTCCTATTTTTGAAACTTTACTGAGGTAGAACTGATATGTGAAAATTGTGCAGATTTAATATAAACATTTTAATGATTTTGGGGCATATATATGAAACCTTAGTACCATCACACTCAAGGCACTAAAAAATGTCCAATACCTATAAATATTTTCTTCTGGTATGAAATTATGCCATTTCCAAAACACTTGGGACGGGAGAACTCATGTTAAGCAATATGAGCTATACTCAAAAGACATGTGTCTATGTTTTCTTTCCTATGTGGAAACTAGAGAAAAAAAATTTAAAAAGAGCATCATGAAAGTAGACAGCGATCCATTAGGGTAGATAAGGGGTTGGGGGGAGGAGGGAGGGAAGGGCTGGGCCAGGTGCTGGATGGTGAGATTGGTCCTTATGTTATGCATGAAGGTATATGACACAATAAAACCCATGATTCTATAAAATTAATAGCAACAATAAGAACTGTACCACAAAAATGTACCACAAAAGATAAAGAAAAGAAATGAGTTCCCTAGAATCAGTTCTCAGCCATGGTCGGAATTCACAGTCAGGACCTCTCTGACCAGGCTGTTGCTATTTCAAACATTGGAGTTTCTGCTGTGAGTAGCCAGTCACCCCTAGATCCACTGCAGTTCAGTTCCTCCCTTCGACTTCGATTAATGATCACTGCCTAGGGTCACAAACAATTTTTCATTCTGTTCTTATGTAGTTTGTGTGTATGTGTGCATGCACATGTGTAGGTAAATGGGCTGAGAACACTTAATGTGGGGTCAGTCATCTTAATGTAAAGTGTACAACATTGCATTGCTATTATAGGTATTCTGTTGTACAGCACATATCTGGAAATCACTCACCCTGTTCAACTGAAGATTTATACTTACTGAATAACAATTCGATACTTAACCCTCCATCCAGCCTCACTCTGTTCTCTGCTTATGTGTGGATGACTTTTTATTTCATCTGTCCAAATGCATATGCTAATCTTCTCTTTTGATCTGCTTTTGTACTCTAAATTATTTAATTTGACAAAGATGGTAAATATTCAATGTGTTCAATGTGATGATTTTATATGTTTTCACTGTATGATACATCACTTTCAAATTGATTAATGCTTTCATCATTGCTCACATTATACATTAGGCCCCCCAAATTACTGGTCCTCTAAGTTAAAATTTGTACTCTATGACCAATATCATCCTATTTTCCTTGAATCACTATTCTACTCTTGCTTTTGTAAGTTTGAATTCTTTTGTTTTAGATTCCACATGGAAGTGAGATATACAGCATTTTTGTATGTCTGACTTCTTTCTTTTGGTGTGCAAAAATATTTCAATCTGATTAATCCCACTTATTAATTTTTGCTTTTATTTCCTAAACTTTTGGTGTTATATCCAAAAATAAAAATAAATAAATAACATTACCAAGACTAACATCAAGAAACTTTTCCTTTGTGTACTCCTATAAGTTTTATGGCTTCCTATCTTACATGTAATTCTTTAATTATATTTTGAGCCAGGAACAGTGATGCACAACTATAATCCCAGTGGCTCAGGAGGCTGAGGCAGGAGGATGGAAGTTCAATATCAGCCTCAGTAATATAGTGAGACTGTCAGCAACTTTGCAAGACCCTGTCTCAAAAAATTTTGTATAAAAAGCTTGGGGATGTGACTCAGTGATTACGTGCCCTGGGTTCAATCCCTGGTACCAAAATTATCTAAATAAATACATAATTATAATTTTTAAAAATTTTTAAATTTTATTTGTTCTAACTGGTTGTATATGATAGTACAATGCAGTTGTACATTTTGATAGATATGTTGAGTTACTTTTTGAAAATGCAATAAGACAAGGATCCAGTATCCTTCTCTTTCATGTGGGTATATAATTTTCCCTGCACTACTGACTGAAAATATTTTTTCTTCATTGTATGTTCTTGGAACTCCTGTCAAAGACTAAGTGTTAATTGTCAGGTTTTACTCTCCACTCTTCCTTCTTTCCCCCTTGTATGGGTCAATTTTATGCCAACATCATATTTTTATCACTGCAGATTCCTAGTATAGTTTGAAATAAGACTAGACTGTGATACCCACTCATTTGTCTTTCTCAAGATCGCTTTACCAGTTCAGGATCTTTAGTAGTCTCAAATGGATTTCAACACATTTCTGTGAAAATGCCATTGGAATTAAATAAGAATTGAACTAACCTTATGTATTACTTTAGGTACTATGGGAGTTTTAACAATGTTAATTATTTCAATTAATGAGCATAGAATTCCTTAAATGAGCATAGAATTTCATAAATTTCCAAGTAGATTTCATTTTACATATCTTTCACATCCTGGTTAAATTTATTTGTAAATATTGTATTATTTATGATAATATTTTAAATGAGAGGGTCTACTTGATTTACTTTTTTGAATGGTTCATTTTAAGTGTATGAAAATGCAACTACTTTTTATGTTGATTTTGTTTATTTGTTTAACATTTTTTAGAGACTTTGTGGGTTTCTATATATGAGTTCACAACATCTACAAAGGAGGGAGGCAATTTACCTTCTTTCCCAATTACAATGACTTTTATCCTCGTGATTTAAATATTTATCAACCTATGCAAATTGATAAATAATGGTATGTCATACTGAAATAATGAAGTCTACAGAGACTGGGTGCCATCCATTGCACACTGCATTCTTAGAGATGTCTGTTTACAGGACAGGGTACATAACACATACTGTAATACAGTGAGTGATGTCTTTAGTACATCCCACAATTTCATGTAAAGGCAGACAATACCTTTCTCATGAATAAGTCTGACAGAAGAGGAAAACATAATTATGCAGGTACACATATCTCTGTATGATTAGGTTTCCATTTGTGAAATATCCTCTCAGAAAGCAGCAGTTCAAAAGTATTTTATGTCACTGTGGTGAATTGATTTTAGTGTTTCTTTCTCTATAAACTGAATTCTGAATTGGTATAATATGGCAGAATTAGAATTCATGTTGGGGAATTATTTTTCTAAAGATGATTCAGTATTTGGCCTTCATGAACTTGTTAAAACTTATATCACTAACAAATATATTAAGAATGTATTAAAATTCCAAAAATTAGCACAGGACAGGTCACAAGGATATGACTAGAAGAATCTCTTAAGATATTAAACTTCTATCCTGAACTGAGGGATGTGCATTAGTTTTTTAACAGGATCATAACAAGATCCCTGAAATTAAATAGTTTGAAACAACATGAATTTGGGAATTGTACACTTAAAAGTGTTTAGAATGGAAAATTACGCATTATGTATACTTAATCACAAAAGCTCCTCTTCTCACCCCAAGTAAACCCCAAAATTTGTTCTCACTGTTCTGGAGGCTGGAAATACAAGCTCAAGTCATAAACAAAGTGCATTTTCCTTGTATGTCTGGAATGGAATCTTTCCTTTCTGCCATCTTCCTAGGGACCAGAGAGGTTCTGGCCTCCTGACAGCACAAGTCCAATCTCTGCCTCCTTTTGATATTTGTCCATCTGAATCTTCCAGTTCTTTCTTTACGAAGACACAAGTGATTTGATTTAATGCTCTCACTTGTCTAGTATGACCTCATATTAACTTAACTCATCACATATTAAAAGACCCAATTTCCAGATAAAGTCATGTTCTGAAGTTCTAGACAGGTGTGGACTTTAGAGGACACTACACACCAGGTAATAACAAATTGACACACAACAAGACAGACCCCACTTCCTCAGCTTATGTTTGGAAGACCTGTTCATGCCATTTGATCATTTGCTCATTTGTTGGATGAAGAGACTTAAATTTTCTGTGAGGAGGTAGTGCTTCATTGATACAAAGCAGTATGGAAGAAGGACGAGGTTTGCCGAAAGCAAGAGGCATTGCTGCTTATGGTGGATTGATCTTCATAAAATAAGCCCTAACTCACTCCTTTGGCATTTTGAAGGGTTCAAATATGGAGGTAAAGACAGCTGTGCTGCATCAGCTTGGTCACTGAGAGAGCACCACTGAGTTAAGTCCAACACAAAGAAAATCTGCCAGTTACTGCGAAGACATTTTGTTGAGGAAATTTAGGAAACTGGGTGACAATAAATCAATGTAATTCTTTTTCTTTCCTTTTTGTTTAGACATTTAATAAATACAAACATTTTCTCTCCTGAATGGACTGTAAATAAGAGGAGCTATGCAAGTGGACTTGGTACTACACTATTGAAGTGGTAGGGTGTGGCTGGAGGAGATTGGAATTAGAGCATGGCTTTGGGGTATATAGTGGAAATTCTTCTCTCTTTCTCTTCCTCTCTCTTCTCTCTCTCCTCTCTCTCTCTCTCTCTGTCTCTCTGGTTCCTGCTGATGCAAGCTGCTTGCCTTTGCTACACTCTTCCACCATGATATTCTGCCTCACCTGGAGTCCCAAGAAATGGAGCTGCCTTCTATGGACTAAGACTTCTGAAACCTTGAGCCCTCAAATAATTCTTTCCTCTTCTATAATTGTGCTGGTTAGATCATTTAGTCACAGCAAGGAAAAGCTGACTAAAGTATCCCTAAAAAGTGTCACCTCTGTGTGTGTGCGTGTGTGTGTGTGTGTGTGTGTGTATGCATGTGAGTATGCATTATATGTGTTACTTCGTGGAATTCCATGGAATAGAATAAAGAATTCAAGGAGGAAAGAGTGATTAATATCATATAAATCTATAAAAATTTATCTTCAGTTAGCCCTATACACTTCATGAATGCCAGAAATGTTCCCCAAAATATTGACATGAGGGGAATAGTAAATTTCAACTAATTATTTAGTCTATCTTATTCACTACCTGATTACTTTAATACTTACTTATGGAATACTATATAAACAGAGAAAAATAGTTCACAATATACTTATGATATTATAATTTTATAATGAATAGGGTAATTTCTGTAACACACCAAAAAAATCTTGGCCTCAAGACATTTGGGGGCATAAATAACAATTATGGATTTTCTTTCCTTAATTGATTGGTAAATTTTAGTAGTAAAATTTGCAGTTCATTCATGATTGTATGTTACAATTTTCCAGGACTGAAACTATAAAAGACAATTAAAAGAAACTTTGTAGAAAATAAACTCAACTAACCAAGTGACTTTAAACTTGGCCCTATACTTTACTGATTTTCACAAGTCATACATAAATCTCTCAAAGCTTAAATTGTTAATTCTTTTATGGGAAGTACTTAAATATTTATGTTTGTAAAAGGGGATCAACATTTTCTGCATCTAATTTTGGTCCAGTGAACACATCCTAAAGAGAATGGGCCCATGATAAACTATAGAAGCTAAAAATGTTGAGCTATGTTTAATATCTATGTGATTGAGTTTATAATTATATTTAGCAACGTCAAATATTACATAGTTTCAGACAAATAACTTTTGTTTGCAGAGTTTTCTGTGATAAATACTCTAATAAAAGGAAAGTTCAATGAAACCATTTCTCTGATGGTTTCAAAATTTCAGTTGCTTGTCTTTAGCTTATGTAGACCAAGATTTAATCATCTTTTATGAATCTATACATATAAATAAAACATTTTCCCCAAATATTGAAATTATCCAAAAAAAGGGGGAAGGGAATTCCTCGTGGATTTTTTTTTTTTTTTAATACTCTTGGTTTCTTTTTCTTCTCTTTTTGTCTCTTTCTCATCTACCATTTAAACATCAGTGGGGAGGTTCATTTCCATGTTTTAGCTATTCAATATAAATCATGAAACAAATAAAGAGGTAAATAAAAGTATCTGCCGCTATATTTGTAATATTCACCACAACAAAATACCCAAGGCAATTCACTTTATACAAAGATGTTTATTTAGCTAGTGGTTTTGATACTTGGAGATCAGGAATGGTTCCTCCATTCTCTGGTGTTAAAGATTAAACACCTAAGAAACACTGAGGAAAGTATACAAAACAAGTTTTATTTAAGAAAAGGACAGAGATAGACTTCTCTGGAGAGAAGTGGGGCCCAGAGCTGGGTGCCCAAGGAAGTGGATGTGCCTCATTCCCGTTTAGACCTCCAGAATCCCCCACCTTCATTTTCTTTCTTCTCTGGGTAGGTGCCTAAGGGCAGGGGGTAGGGGGAGCAATTCCTAGCAACTCCTCCTGCTGGGAAGTGTCACCTGAAGGTTAGCTCTTAGGAAACCATTGTCTTCTTTGAGAAACAGCTCTCATATCCTCCACCCCCATTATTCGTTATCTGTGCCAGGCCTTCTGTTCCCAGTCTCAGGTGTTAAAAATGTGGCATTTCCTGTTCCCTCAGGCCAGGCCAGACTTTAGGCAGATTGCTTTGGTTCAAGAAACATCTGGGAGTCAGTACAGTGGGCTCATTTTATGGAATGTTTTTAACCTTGTATTCCACACTCTCATCTATTTGTCCTCTTACATTTTGAAGGCTAAAAGTGACAGAATATTTGCAAGCTTTTGCGAAGACCCTATGGTGGCTGTGGGAGTACACATCAGAGCAAGAAGTCACAGCTACTAGTGGTTCCATAGTAGTCCAAAAGAATTCCAAGAGATTTTTCTGTTTTTATAAAAAAGCATGATTGTATTTTATAGAGAGACTGTATTGAATCTGTAGATCACTTTGGATAGTGTCTGCATCTTAACAAATTAAGTCTTCCTATCCATGAACATTGAATTTCTTTCCACTTATTTAGTTTCTTTAATTTCTTTCATCAATGTTTATAATTTTTATTGTACCAGGCTTTTACCACATTGGTTAAGTTATATCCTAAGTATTTGTTTCATTTTGATGCTATCATAAAACAATGGTTTTAATTTTTAAGTTATATATATATATACACATGTATATTTGTGTGTATGTGTATGTGTGTGTGTGAGACTTATCCTTGCTAATTTGCTGAAATTTCTCTTAGTTCCAACAATATTCTGCAGAACTTTCAGGCTTTTCAACATGAATTTATATCATCTGTGGGTAGAGGTGATTTTACTTCTTGTGTTCCAATTTGAATGACTTTCTCTTTCATGTCTAATTGCTGTGACTAGAACCTCTAGTACGATGTTTAATAGAATTGGTATAAGTGGATATCTTGCCATGTTTCTGATCTTTGAGGAAATATTTTCAGTATTTTCACATCAAATATCATGTTCACTGTACGTTTTTCATATATGGCTTTCATTATGTTTAAGTAGTTTTCCTCTACTTCTAGTTTGTTCAGTGTCTTTATCAAATGATTGTTTCTTTTCCTCAATTGAGATAATCCAGTGGTTTATTTCTTTCATAATAAATGACAATAATACTCATATGATGTATTACACTTACTGAATTTTACGTGTTGAAGCATCCTTATGAGGTTGGAGGACAAAAGGACAGTTAGTGTAGGTAATGAATGATTGGGTCAAGAAGATGGGGCTGGTTCAAGAGGAAATAAAATGCTAATACCTCCAGATTACTTCCCCCTCCTCCAACCTGTTGCCAAAGTTACCTGAATCCAGGGAATTGTTCCTCCCTCCAAGAAGTTATTGATGAATACCCCCTGGAAGGCTCTCTTCCTTTCCCTAGTCACTCCACCTTTTGGTCACTGGTCACAGAGTCAAGATAAGAGGAGGAGGGTACATGAGAAGAAAGCAAACCTAACACACATACACAAGAGGCAGGTCACCCTTACTCCCTCGGGTACCAACTTGGAAACCCTGCTCTGTAGAAGAGTCAGTCTCTCTCTCTCTCTCTCTCTCTCTCTCTCTCTCCTCTCTCTCTCTCTCTCTCTCTCTCTCTCCCTCTCTTTGTCTCTCTCTCTCTCCCCCTATTCTTTAAATACAACTTTTTGCCCTTATCTTAGAATTTCTTGCATGTTCAACCTTCAACCCTGGGGGAACAGGACTCAAACCTGATTCCAATACCAGAGTCACTTACATCCCATGAATAACAGCCATAGGATCACTGTGCATTATCCCTTTAATGTGCTGCTAAATATGGCTTGCTAATATTTTGTTGAGTTGTTTTTTTTTTTTTTTTTAAATGTATTCATCATGGATATTGGGTTTGTTTTATTTTCTTGTATATATCTGGCTCTGATATCAAGGTACTACTATCTTTATGGATTAAGTTAGGAATTATTCCTTATCTTTATCTTTGTTTGAAAAAGTTTGAAATCGGTTAGTTTTCTTTCCCTTATTTGTGTGTTTGGTAGAATCCATCAGTGAATCCACAGATCCAGGGCTCTTTTATTGAAGGGGAGATGTTTATTCTAAGTTCAATCCCTTTAAAGTCACAAATTTATTCCCTTTTTCTCTTTCTTCGTAATTGGGTCCAAATAGGTTTTGTATTGCTAGGAACTTGTCCCTTTCATCCAAATTATATAATTTGTTAATTTTCGTTAGTATTGGTCTATAATTATTTAATTTTCCACCAAATCAGTAGTAAAGTACCCAATTATTTTTTTTTATTTTAGCTATTTGAGTCTTCTCTTTTTATTAAAGTCTTTTTTTAGAAAATTTAATCTTTTAAAAAGCAAATTCTTATTTTTACTGATATTTTATTGTTTTTATATTTTTTATTTCATTTATTTTTACTCTGATTTTTTTTCAGGGGTACCAGGGATAAATTCAGGGACACTTGACTGCTGAACCACATCCCCAGCCCTATTTTGTATTTTTTTAGAAATAGGGTCTCATTGAGTTGCTTAATGCCTCGCTTTTGGTGAGGCTGACTTTGAGCTTGTGATCCTCCTGCCTCAGCCTCCTGAGTCACTGGGATTACAAGCGAGCACCACCGTGACCGGCTCTCTACTCTAATTTTTATTACTTCTTTCCATCTTTGGATTAGGACTCATTTGCCCAGCTGGATTTCAGTGTACTTTGGGTCCCATGCCTTCTTTTTGTGCTACTCTCTGTCCCTTTTAGAATGGAAATATTTGCTCTGTGCCCTTATATTAGCTATACATAACCTGCTTTTGGTCTTTTACTATCACACTCAAGAGTTTGTCGGTCACAGATTCTGTTTTTGACTTGGAATTTTGGCAATGCTGAAAGTTTTAAGACTATTGGACTAAATAGTCTTAAATGGATTAGTCCATTTAAGAGATGGACTGAATGTATTTTTCATTGTGAGATGGGCATGAGCTTTTGAGAACCAGGAGCAGAGTGCTATGGTGTGAATATGAGGCATCTCCAAGAAACACATGTGTGAGCAATGCAAGAATGCTCAGAGGTGAAATGACCAGATTGTGAGAGGTATTACCTAATCAGTGGATTAACCCATTTTAATAGATTGACCAGGTACTAACTGTAGGCAGGAAGGGTGTGGCTGGAAGAAGTAAGTCACTGGGAGTGTGCTCTTGTGTGGAAATTTGGTCTTGGGCACCTTGCTTTCTCTATCACTGCTTCCTGGTTGTCCTGAACTGAGCAGCCTTCCTTCTGTCATTAAGTTCTGACTTACTTTGGGCATAGAGTTATGGAACCCACAGACCACAGGTAAATATCTGAAACCACAAGCCCCAGATAAACTTTTCCTCCACCAAGTTGTTATGGTAAGTTAATCTGGTTACAATGATGTAAAGTTGACCAAAACTTTAATAAAACTCATGAAAATAGAGATAATTATCTATATAATTCTAGTGTTGACCATAGGCTTTATCATGGTCAGCGGCTGTGAGGTGTGATGGGATTTTGATCATTTAGGATGAAAATAAGTGAGTTGTAACAACTTGAGTAGGTGAATCAAAGCACTTAGAAAAGATAAGTTTAATAAGGTCAAAGGTCATTATTGAGATTTTAGAAAATTATGTCAGCCTAAACATGGGTGTGGGCAGCAATTACATTAAACAAAGTTATGACAATTGTTCACTTATATTATGTAGAAAAAGTGCAAACTTACAAAATAAATTAAAGTAATACGACCCTTTAGAATTGTCCTTTATTCACCTTTACTTTTTTATGCAGACTTTAGTTAGTCTAGTGTCATTTGCTTTTCAACCTCCAGGAATCTCTTGGCCACTTATTTCAGGAGAAATCCAGAGGTAAGGAACTCTCTCAGCTTTTTTTGTTCCATCTCAACCTGGAAATGTTTTTATTTCTTCCTTATTTTTGAAAACAAATATGAGATTCCTGATTGACTTTTGGTCTGAGTGTTCTGAGTATGTGAACACATTATCTTCTGCTTTCTGATGGGACATCTGCTGATAATCTTGATATTCTGGTATGTTAGGAGTCACTACTTTCTTGCTTCTTTCAAGATTCTCAGACTTTCTTTTGACAGTTTAATTACAAGTTGTCTAGTGAGGATCTCTGAATTCCTTGTATTTGGAAATTATTTAATTCCTCAGATGTTTATGTTCACATTTTTCACTGATTGGGGGAAAATTTCAGTCATTGTTCCTTCACCTATTTTCTGTGTCCAGTTTTTCTCTCTTCTCCTTCTGAAACTCCCACTATGCTTATCTTGTTCCACCTGATCCCTTAGGCACTGTTTATAACTTTTCATTTTCTTTCTTTATTTTTCTGTTTTTATTTATTTCATTGATCATTTCAGTTGACTTATTTTCAAGGTTGTTGACTCTTTTCTGTTCAAATTTGTCTTTGAATACCTGCAGTGCATTTGAAAATCCTCAGTTAAAAAGATTTCCACCTGCAAAATTTGGAGAGATTTTTCTTTCTAGGATTTTCTCTTTTGTTGTCATTTCCATTTTATTTATACATAATTTCCCTGACATTCTTGATGTCTTCCTTTAGTTTTTGGTTCATCTTTAATAAAATATTAGGGTCTTTCCAGAATTTAGAGAATTCATAGTCTTTGTAGACTTAGAATATCTGTTGCCAATTCTGTCTCATGGATAGCATCTATTGGTTTAATTATTTGGGATGTGATATACTTTCCTGCTTCCTTTTTTGGTGGGGGAGGCTACCAGGGAATTATTTCAGTGGCACTCAAACCCTGATCCATGTCACCAGCCCTATTTTGTGTTTTATTTAGAGATAGGTTCTCACTGAGTTGCTTAGCACCTTGCTTTTGCTGAGGCTGGCTTTGAACTGGCAATCTTCCTGCCTCAGCCTCCTGAGCTACTAGGATTACAGGTGTGTGCCAACCCACCTGGCTCCTGTTTCTTCCTATGCCTGTTTACTTTCATTATTGTTGTTAAAATGGACATTTGACTCTAAGAATGTGGTCACCTGGGAAATCTCACTCTTCCCCAGAACTTTGGCCCGGTTTTCCCATTTTGCTTTTTGTCCTTGTGCTGAGTATCAGCCTGAAGTTTCTTTTTAATGTTTTCACCTTTAATGACCATGCCTCAATAAGAGAAAAATAAGGGGAGTAAAAGATCACCAGCACTTTATATCCCCCACAAGTCACTTTACTTGGATTGGGAGAAACTTGCATCAAAAGAAGAAAGTTTGAAAACAATGGTTGCTCACCTCAGTTTCTGCCCCTCTGTGTTTAGCAACAGCAGTCAGCAATTAGAATACACAGTCTTCATCGCCATCTTTGCTTCTGTAAGCTGTTCTGGGGTGCAGGTACACTGCAGCCTGCCATGAGGCTGGGGGTGGAATTGATGCTCAGTCAAGAATTTAAATTAACATAGATTAATTGCAAGGAACCATCTAAACTTTCCCTGGAAATTGCCTTTGACAGAATTCAGAATTCAAAAATATCACATTAGAGATTCTGTTGATGAAATTGTTGTTCAGAGGGTGACAACTTCATCTCTCTCTTTCTCTTTTTTTTTTTTTTAATCCAACATATAGCTAGAATCCTTTCCTAACTCTCTTGCTTTTTAATTAAATGTGTTATGATCTTCCAATCGTCGCAAGCCTGGATGGTTTCAGTGACATATTTCACCAAACTTATACAATGTAAATATCATACTAAATCTTTGCAACAAAACAGAGGAAACATCCTCCTATTAATTGCAAAACATATACCACACTGATACTGGAAACTAAAAAGGGTACTATAAGAAAATACAGATCTTTATACTTCACGAATCTATGGGAAAAACAGAACAAAATGAAGCAAAACAAAAAAAAAAATGAAATTACTATTCCATTTAAATAGAGAAAATATGAATTCAATAAATTATTAAAGCCAAAAGATGTTGTCATTAGAAGTGATTATTCAGTTAACATTTGAAATCAAACAATGTAATTCATTATGTAAATAGACTAAACTCATTAAATTTGAAAAAACATTAGACATGTTAATAAAATAGCATGATAATCAGAGATAAATGTAGGCTTACCCAACTTGATAAAATACCTATGAGTTACCTATAGGTAAAATGTTAATAGTAAATTTGCAATACTTTTCTATAGTATTAGAAGAAGTCAATGATTTTTTTATATTACTTACGTTTAACAGTTGTTGTATGTCTTAGTCACAATAACAGTAAGAAAATTTTAATTGTTTATTGATTTGAAAGAATAAAAGAAAACTATTATAGATGGCAAGATTATGTATATAAAAATATGAAGAATCTACTGTGAACTCTTAGAACGAACAGTTAAATCGACAATGTTGCTGGATAGGAAATAATATACAAAAGTAAAATGCAATTATATATGATAGCTAAAATAAAAATTAAAATAAAAATAAAGTAGATTCAAATTATTATAAAATATAATACTATAAAGTGCTTATGAAGCTTGATAAAAACACATCTAAGACCACTTCATTAATAAGTAAAAAAGACCTACAGAAATAGGAGATTATTCAGTGCATATGCATTATAGCATTCAACATGACTAACATGTTAATTTTTTACAAAGCAATTCACAAGCTCAATGTAATTTTGGTAAAAATTTCAACTTGCTTTTTACAAAAACTGACAGAGTCTAAAATAAAGATATACAGAAAAGCTAATAAAATAACATTGTAAAAGATGAAAAGTACAATTAATCAGACTGCCCAATTTCAAAATGTATAAACAACTAGAGTAATCAAGAGCTAAAATCAAAGACCTGTAATTAAATATTATTAAAACTTTATACTCATCAAAAACTACCATTAAGGAAATAAAGATGCAAGGCATTGGCAAGAGGATAAAAAGCTCTACACAAGGATAAAAAAAATAGAGAAATAAAACAAAATGACCATATGACTTGAGCAATCTGTTTGTTTTTTCACTAAAATAAAAATGTCCAAGAACATGACCAATTAATTGCTCAATGCATTTCTCCAAAGAAAAGCAAAACAAAAACAAAGTAAGATTAATCTAGGTATGATTGAAAATGACTTAATATGAAAAATTTCATCTCACTAAAAAAGATATGGAGATATGGTCAGAAGGTGAAGAAATGGAAAGGCTCATACATTGCTGGTTTTTCTTTCAACTTAGTTATATTCAGAGCTATTCTGAAACATAGCAAATGTTATCTCCTAAATGAGTTTAAGTGAAAATTAGCAATAGTTCCACAAGTCTTGTATAACGAAGTTGAGACAAAATTTGCTCATAATGTAAAGAAAATAGAAACATAAAAATGTCCACCAGCAATAGATACAGAAAGTTATATTTATACAATGAACCAAAATCCATAATTTAAAATTACATACTATGTAGCACAATGATTACATCTGAAGCAACCACATAGTGTTTATTTTAACAAGTCAAAGCTTGGTATTGGAAGACATTTTTTTGTATTATCCTCAGAAATTGCGCTATTTGAACTCATTATGAGATTTTATGAAAAGTTTCATTTTATGAACAGAAGGACAGATATATATCCTATGGGTGGCAGAACTCGCTGTCCTCCTGCAAGACCTGCAGGCTTTTGTTCCTGTGATGTCGGGGAGACAGGCAAGGCTTGTATTCTACCTGGATTATTAGCTGCCCTCTTCTCCCATGCCCACACTAGCATCTGGAAATTTCCAAAGCTTCATGTTGACTCCCAGTCTTTTTCATTGAGCATGCGATATTTTGGGGAAAGACACCAAGTCAGTGCAACCAGTCTTTGATCTATAATGTGTGCTTGCTCATGTCTGGCTTTCAGCATTTCATTAAAATGAGAGCAAGGTTGTATAGAAAGAGAAGCCTCCAAGATATTATTGATTTGAATGTATTTCAAAGCACTAAACTTGAAAATGCATTAACAAAAATTTTCAACTTCTTAAGGAGTTAGAGAAGAGTGAGAAGAAGGAGAACATCAAGGAGTAAAGAAGTAAAGAACTATGTCTTCAAGGGTCAAATATTGAATTCTGTCTTCTTGAAAGAAAGACATCTCTTCTCAGACTTTCTGTAACATAAATACAGACTGGAGCAGGCTCAGAAAGTTTGGCTTTGAAATTGGGGAAGGAGGCTATTGCCAGAATAGAAAGGTCAAGGTGAGGGTGACAAATCTTTAAAGATGATTTTCTTTTTTCAAAACCTTTTTTTTTCTTTTTTTTTTTTTTTTGCTTTTACTTTTGAATAATGCATTTTTTTTATAAGATAGTAATCTTTTAAAGAAACTCAACGTCTATTGACATCAAAGTAGTTCTGGTTATGGATTCGAGGAAACCGAGAAACATCGCTAACGTCCTCATGGAGACCCCAGTTCCACTGAGTCTCACTTCCTCTAAAGCCTTCAGCTGAGTCTGAGGACTTTTGAATGGCAGCAGGCTCAGTTGCAGATTTGCTGGGGAACCAGTCACAATAATCTGATGCCTTAAACAACAGAGGGCCTTCTTCCCTCTGGCTGCAGAGTGCTGTACGTTTCCATATATTTAAACCAAGCTTTCTTCCATGTAATAGTAATTCAAATATTGGCATATAATTAGCCTTCAAATTGATCTTTTCTTTAATCCCCAAAATAATAATTAAAAAAACACTGATTAAGTCTTTCCTGTTAAATAATCTTCTTTTATCTCCACATTTATTTTGAACATAAAATTTGTATTGTGTAAAACTCAAATTATTTGTGACTATTTACACACAAGCTATTCTTGTCAAGAATTTCCTTTGTTCTCATGTCTTCTCCCTTTTTCTAGCTCCTTCTCTGCCTGGTTTCATTGCTTATCATGAGAGGTCTTCTGCTTTGGAGTTTCCTCTCCTCAAATAATCATTTTCAACCCTATGAATTTTTTTTCCAAATTGCATCTTATATTGATCTTTCCTGTTTTTGAAGACTTATGATTGATCATAGATTTTAGAATATTCTAATCTCCTTTACCATATTCTTTAAGAAATCTGGATTTGGAAACACTATTCTATTATCTGTCTGTATAGATGAATAGAGAGAGATATATGAATGTGTATGTGTGTGTGTGTGTGTATGTCAAAATCAAAAAAGAAAGTAGTATAAAATTAGTATAAATAACATTGATATTTTAATTGAAAACCCAACAAAGAAATACTATTATTGATTACCAGTCTAATTTCCACAGCAATTACTATTATTTTAATCTTACGGCCTAATTATGATAATTGATTTTCAATTGTTCTTTTAAAATATATTCATTCATTGGAGTATTATAGTCTGTAATGTGTTATATTCTTATTGTAATTTAAAATGCTTCTTAATCAAAGTCGAGTACAATTACTAGAATATTGAAATAAGGAACTATAAGAATAGAACAAGACCTCATCAATTAATGAACCTCTTCATATTTAAAAGCACATTTAAACCCCACACATGATGAGCTTTTGGCAATACCATTTATGTAGAGAACCTTTCTCTCATGAGGTCATAAATTATCTTTTATACTGCTGAAGCCATATGAACATTGGTGCACATTTCCTACCTGCCAACCTACCTCCCAACAGGAGACTGGTTTTGGTTCTTGGTACTGCATGTGCTTGGCGTCAATTCTATACTAGGAATGACTTCATATTTAAAAAAAAAGAAGAGGAATTCTTTGTTATACCAAGGCTATGTTATATTACTTGATACTTAAAGATGGCAATGCTATTGAGAGCAACAGGGTCACAAAAGCTACTTTAAAAGAAACATTGCCCTCCTACTGCTGCTTTACTAATAGGTCTGTTCTTTTATCCATGTGTTGGGCAGTTGATCAGTGTAAGGCAACCATGCATGTCACTCCTCTCAACAACTCCAAAAGGAAGTGGCCTGGGGCCTCTGGGGGAATAGTCCAAACAGAACAGAGTAGAGAAGGAAAACATTGTGCTGTCTTGGATAGAGTCATACAAGATGTGATGCTTCCAGCTCCAGGAATCACTGAGAACATATCATGGTGAAGCCCAGGTAATAGCCAAAATAGAAATCATTACAGCACTAAGTAAATCAATCTTTCTTATCTTGTGTAATAGCATTTTTACCCTGTTTATTTCCCCAATCTGTTATTTGAATTCAAAGACCCCTTCAACTGATACGCTTGGTATTTTACTACTAAAATCAGTAAAAAATAAAAGAAACTGACTACTTCAATATTTAGTGTAATTAAGAGCAATGAACTGACCAAACTGCAAACATATTTTCTTTTACGACTCTTTTCAATTGCTCATAACAACAAGATAAAATAAATCTCTCCAACATATCCATTAATTTATTTACTGGGAAGCAATTTCAGGGTGGCTAAGGCAAAGCCATGTTCTTCAGCAACAATGATGATGTGTTCTCTTTTTTAATACTGTCAAATAATTTTCAGTCTCAAATTTCACATCATGTAACACATTCATTAGTTCTAAAATAACCACAATTTGTTATTTGAATAGTTAAAACTTGTTATTGGAAGACTCGTTTTGATTATCCTTAAGAATTTCATATTATTGAACTCATTATGAGATTTTCTGAAAGGGATTTCCATTTTATGAGTAATATATTATTTCAAGTTGAAGGACAAATAGTGATAATATTTGGGTATGACAGTGTTAACTGTCCTTCCCAAGGAATTGCAAGGTTCAGAGACATAAAGGAGTTAGGCATTGAGTTCTCCATTAGTATGGCTAGTGCATTCTTCCGTCTATACTAAAACCTGGAAATTTCCACAGCCCAATGTTGGCCCCAGTCTGTCTCATGAATACATTATGTTTATATGAAAGCATCTGTAAGTCAGTTCTAACCAGTATTGTCTCAAGGTATTTTATAATCTCAGCTCACACACAATGTGGCTCTCAGCAATTCATGATTACTTTCACTCAATTTTATCTGCTTTTATAGTGGCCCCATATTTTTCCTGTGTTCTACTTCCAAGGAAGGGATGTGCTCCTGGTTATGTTTTCTTAGAGGTGCATTTTTTCTTGGATTTTTGAGATAATTGAATTTGCTACCTTCTGGGCCCAACTCTCTAATAGTCTCAAGATTTCTTAGATTTTTTCTTAGATTTTTTAAAAATCTTGCTAATACAAGAGTGACAATTTTTCTAACTTTATGCATTCCATGTAGAAGCAAGAACTGCTTCTTTATTTAGTCACTAAGAAACATTAGAGAAAGAACACAATTCTAACTCTTATGAACATAGATGCCAAAGTGCTTACATTTTTGTAGTATAGTTCAGAGGCAAATAAATAAGAAAAATAATATTTTGATGACAATAAGGTAATAAATACTTAGGTCACTGCATGCAAAAGTCAACTCTCTCCCACATCAAGAAGATGCTAGGAATTGAGGCTTTTCTTAGCTTCCTCTGTGGTGGGAAGGGTGAATGATCTGTGTCATTTGCCAATGAAACATCATTTCATTTCACCAAAGGTGGCCAGGCTCTGGTCCAATCAGAGTTCTGCTACATTATAATCAGTAATGATATGTTGTTACTTAAAATTTAGGTAATATTATTGATCTCAGTTCAGAGTTCTTAGCAAACTAACATAAAAGTAGAGATGATGTTGGATCAGTGCAAGGATGTATTTCCCAGCAGTTCCTCAGGGACAGAACTAAGAAGTGAGAAGACTGCTCCTCAGTGAGATGGGTAACTAAGGGAACTCACTGAAACAACAGTGGATAAAAAAAAAAAATCCTAGAGACACAGAAAGCCAGAAACTTTACATATAATATAGAAATTATATCCTTCAAGATGTGCCAGCTGATGGGAGTGGAGTACATGCAGAGAGAGAGAAAAAAAAAAAACTCTGGTTGAAGAAAAATGAGAAAAGAAATTTTAAGTGTTCTGGGGAATCCTGTGAAATGGAGAGACTGATTTTAATGAACCCAGAGTTGTAAAGGAAGTGGTTGAAATCACTTGGTCATTGGGAGGATAGTTCAACAGAAAACCCAGTCATTAGCACAGGTGCTAAGGACAGCACAAACCCTGAGGTTACTAAATAGATAAAGGTCACTGGCCAGAGCAAACCAACTAAATGGAAATCAAGACCCAGTGACATACCTGAAGCAAACCAAAGTGTCAGAAAACCTGCAAACATATTCATCATAACACAGAATGTTCATGATCTCAACTCCCCAATTAAAAGACAGAATTAGCAGAATGAATCAAAAAACAATGTCAACTACATTCTGTTTGCCAGAGACTGATTTCATAGGCAAAGACACCCGCAGGCCAAAGGTTCAAGGATGGAAGAAAAATATCCATGCAAATGGAGTCTAAAAATAAGGAGGAGTAGCTATTCTCATCTGGCAAAGCAGATTTAAGCAGAAATTAACCAGAAGAGACAAAGGAGGTCACAACATACTGGTGAAGAGAACAATCCAATGATAAGATATACTGATAATTAATATGTACATCCTAAATATGCACCTGATTCCATTAATGAAAACACACTTCTTAACATTAAATCCCAGATAGATGGACCCCAGTTCAATAATACTGGTTGATTTCAATATACCCTTCTCAACAATAGATGTCTTATAAACATAAACTCAATAAAGACATTTCTGACCTAAATAGTAATATGTCAAATGAACCTAATAGAAATATTCATAATATTTCACCCCCAAACAGCTTGATTTTTGTTTTCTCAGCAGCCCACAGAACTTTTCCAAAATAGACTCTCTTCTAGGTCATAATGTGTGTCTTAGCAAGTAAAAAAAATTATATAATTTTATGCATCCTGTTAGATTATAATGGAATGAAACTAAAAGTCATTAGCAAGAGAAATAATAGAAACCACATAAACCCATGGAAATTGAACAATACTCTTTTAAATGAAAAATATATCATAGAAGAAATGAGAGAAGAAAAATTATTAGAAGAAAATGAAAAAAGAGGTACAACCTAGCAAAATGGGACAGAATGAAAGCAGTTTTAAAAGGAAAATTTATATCATTGAATGCCCACATTACAACTAAAGCAGATACCAAATAAATAAGCTTATGTTCCCCTCGACACCCTAGAAAAGGAAGAAGATTCTACCCAAATCAGTAGAAGACATGAAATAATAAATATCAGAGCTGAAATTAATGCAGTCAAGAATTCTAAAAATATGTGAGATCAATGCAATAAAGTTGGCTGTTTGAAATATAAATAAGATTCATAAACCCTTAACCAAACTAAAAGGGAAGAGTGGACTCAATTAGCAAAATCAGAAATGAAAAAGGAAATGTCAATGAAAAGGAGAGCATCAAGCTAAGTGAAATAAGATAGAATCAGAAAATTAACAGTCACATGGTTTTTCTCATGTATGGAAGCTAAAAGAAAACAAGGAAAATAAGCACAGAGAATTGGATATCATAAATACATAGTAAAGATCTGTAGAGTAGAAGGGTATCGAGAAGGAGGGAGGAGGGACAGGAAAGGAGAAAAACGTGGAATTAATTTAACAAATTCACTTTATGAGTATATTAATATGCCACAGGGAATTCCACCTTTAGGAGCATGTGGAGAGCACCAAAGATGGATAGTGGATTACCAAGGGGAAGATAAATGGAGTGGATATTTGGGGGGAGAGAGAGGGAGAGGAACAGGGACTGAAATGATGTGAGTTAAATTCCATGCATGAATGATTTTGTTGGGATAAACCTAGCTACTGTATATTGCTCTAGTACAAACTAAACAAAAGTAAAAGCAAAGTATAATTATATTGAATAAAATTGATTTGTGACATTGCAGTACAAAGTAGTGGGAAGGACATTTTAATAAATAAAGCCAATCAATTGATTGCATTATATTAACATTCTACCAGTCACAATGCACAAAATAATGCAGGTTGATTGCAGAATTTCAAGTTACAAAGATTTGTAGGTGAATCTATAAATCACTTTCAAACATAATGACCATAACCTTATATTAGAAATTTCTTAAATATGAAAATTACTAAAGAATCACAAAATAATATGGTATTATATGCCTCTTATAACAAATTAAAACTCAACATATAAGCAAATCCTCTATTTGCCAAAGTAAAACAAATATAAAAACAAAGCCCTCCCAAAATAAGAGTTTGTCAAAAGACATGTAGAAATAACAAATGGTTATATTTAGGTAAATAGTAAGTATCAGGGAAGATGAACAATATATTACTTTAAAACTCTACTAAAGTCGCCTTACTACTATAATAATAAAATAATGGCTAAATTGAAAAACATTAATTTGAAAAGTAGATAAAGGTGTGGGATAACCAGAAATCCCAAGCATAAAATCATACAGTTCAAAAAATTAATTGGGAGTACGTACTAAGGGAATGGGTACAATACTTCCACCCTGCAATTCTATTTGTAGCTATATTCATGCTTTATTTTGAGCCTTCCAGAAACCCAACAATGAGGTAGAGTTTACAGGTAATTGGGGTTTGGCAAGAAGAGTATGCGAGTCAATATTTATAAAAGAAAGCAGTAGGAGGCATTTTGGGTAGAGACAATATGTGAACTGGAAAACCAATCTGGTACAGGCTCATCTAATCCTAGGAAGAACTCTAGAGAGAAAGATTGTTATGTTTGGATATGAGAAGCCCCCCAAAGGCTCATATGTGGGGTAATACAAGAAGGTTTAGATATAAAATGATTGGGTTATAAGAGTCTTACCCTAATCTGTGAAATCAAGTCCTTGTTAGGGCTTAATTGAATGATAACAATAGGTAGGTGGTGTGTAGCTGGAGATGTGGGTCATTGGTGGGGATGTTCCTTCGGGGTATGTTTTTTATATCTGGTGAGGGGAGTGTCTCTCGTTGCTTCCTGGTGTGATGTCGTGAGCTGCTTCCTTCCCACGCAGTCTTCCACCACCATGTTCTGCCTTACCTCAGGGCCTAAGGAATGGAGTCAGCCATCTAAGAACTGAGATCGTCTGAAACCATGAGCCCCCAAATAAATCTTTCCTCCTCTAAATGTTCTTGTCAGTTCTTTTTGGTCACAGCACTGAAAAAGCTGACAAACAAAGCTTCTACCAAAATCTACTCAAGACCAACTACTACAATCAACAGCCCTGTTCTCATCTGAGCTCACCCAGTCATCAGAAATGGCCTTCTGGGAAGACTGTGAGCACAGGTAAGGTGGTCTTTGCACATGAGCAGATCCTGACTCAGGTGACAGCAGATAGTTGTTCCCCAAAGACCTGGCAGCTGGTAGCACATTCTCCCTGGAACTGGACTGGTGAATCTTAGTATTTAGAACTATATTCAGAATTAATACATGCATATTCAGACCCATGCATAGACACACACATGCTTGTAAAATCGTATTTACACCAGCACTATGTATAATGGTTGAACACTGGACACAATCTGAATACTCAACAACTGGGGAGTGAATGAATAAGCCCTAGTGTATTCATTCCCAAACTATAATTAACTGTTACATTATGGATGAATTCCACAAATATCACATTGAGGTAAGGATTTCAAATACAAAAGCAGATCTTGTGTGATTACCCTTACATGAAATCAAGATATAGGGAAATTAATTTTGTTTAGAAGGTTGATACCGAGAAAATCAGTTACTGGAAGTAGACAGAGGGGCTTTTTTTTCTTACCGGCATTGTTTCATGTTGGATTTGGTAGCTGGCATTTTAGTGCATTAACTGGCAAAATATATTGAGCTGCACACTTATTTTGTTGTACTTCTTTCCGGACATTTTAATATAAAGATTTTCAAACACTCAAAATAACCAAAATAATTTGAAACAAACACCAATGTGTCTCTGTTACATGGCTAGCTATTTATTTGGTTCATTTGGTTTCTCATATAAAATATATTTAGTCACTCTAAGAGTTTTTTAATAAATCATAAAATATATTCTGTTTAAAATTTAGCATTAGTTATTACTTTATCTTCTGGGAATCTTTGACCTCTAGAGTGGTATTATTGCTTTGGGAGACAGGAACACTTTCTACGTTCTCCTCCTTTCTCTCCCTTCATCCCTTGGTCTCCCTCTCCATCCCATGCTTACAGGGATGTCTCCCACAGGCTAGATCAACACTCTATCCCTGCACTGCTTCCCCAACCCTCACTCTCCTTACACACTCACATACACAGGTGCACAGTGATTATGCATGTGAGTATTTACATATACACATATACCTTTTCATTAGAGAATGCAAATATAATGAAAACATAGCATGTGCATGTATGTACATGAGGATGGTCCCTGACGTGTTTATTTGACTTTATGATGCTGAAAAGTGATAC
Organism: Sciurus vulgaris; assembly: GCF_902686455.1. Taxonomy (NCBI): domain Eukaryota; kingdom Metazoa; phylum Chordata; class Mammalia; order Rodentia; family Sciuridae; genus Sciurus; species Sciurus vulgaris. The sequence goes on from NC_136469.1 coordinate 11,978,469, forward strand.
ACATTCCATTGAAAACATACTTTCAATGTTGAATTTTGAGTTTTGGCTGGACTGGACACATTCAGAATCATACTGCCTTGAAATGCTGGGCAGCAGCCCCCACATCAGCTCCAGGGCAGCCATGTGATTATGAGTGTAAACAGCTACCCTCTGTACTGTTTTAGTTTTCCAAGCAATGCTATTTAGTAAGTCAGATGTAGTAATACATTTTCAACTTAAAATGGCTTTATCAGAATATAAACCCATCATAAGTTGGAAAGAATTGTTATATACAAATTAAAATATATTAGAGGTTATGTATTATATATGTATTCATGCATGCATTATTTTTTAGGATAATGTGATCATATATATATGTAAAATATATATGTAATAATGTACGAACACACACACACACACCACACACATGCATAGGGACAAAAATGTACTTGTAGCATAAAATCATAAAAATGTATTTTTGCAAGTTTTCTCATTCACCCAGATATAAGAATTTCCAAGTCTCAGATTGTTCTTCATATGACATTCAATTGGAAGTGAAATAAAGAGTATTACTTAATGATCTGTTATGAGATAATACAAAATTTTGGAGGGAAAAAATTCAGATTTTATAGGTGTATTACAAATGCATTTATGATATCATTTTTGAGGTGAAAAATGAATATCTGAAATAGTGGAAGATGACTAATCAAAAGCATTCTTCCTCAATAATACCACATTAAAGTCATTGCAGAATGAGAATTACAATATTGTGATGTGAATGAAGAACAGTTTAAATTCTTGCTTCTATTTTTGGTTCTGTGGAGGAAGGAAAATGTACAGAGAGAGAGTCTTTGAAAGCTTAATACTCAATAATAGTCGAAGTTTTTTAAATGATATGTATGACAGTGTTATTTGTCTTCTAGTCCTATCTTCAATCTTTCTAAATTGTTGGTAATAGAATCGGAAGGCACTTACCAATAATCCACATAAATAATATAAATAATAAATTCCAACTGAGTGAATCATGTGTCACAGACAAGCACTCACGATTATATATGCATTATCTTATCTATCTTCTCCATTACCCTGTCAGCTTATAGGAACAAGATGTTTCAGTTCTTCAAATCTTCACAGTGCGAGTCCCTTGCTTCAATTGCTACAGACATCCAGCTGTCCAAAACTCTTCAATTATTTAATTATCCCTTATTTATCTATATCTCAGCAGAACAGTAGCTTGCTATCACACATCTTTTCTCAGTCTGAGTGATCACAAAGCTCCTCATAGACTTCTCCAGGAATTGAGCCAGTCTAGTTGAAAGGAATGAAATTTTGCAATCCAGTCAGAACATGCTACCCCCCTTTCAAAACGTTTTCAAAAAATATTTAAATTGAAGCTGTCATGCTCAATTCTGCTGATTTACTATGAAGTTAAGAAAATTGTGAATTATAACCATCGTTTTATTCTTGTGTTTTGTTTTTGTTCATACATGCTTTTCCTTTTATATATGTGTCCTAGTCTAATGAGAGTAATCAAAAATGTCACTTCAAAAACATGCGCTAATGTATTTGTTTCCTGCTCCATATGATATCACCATCTGTACAAAAGCATAAACTGATACATTCATGACAAAGTTAAAACTGTGATAAAGTATTCACATGGATTCTAGTATTATGTTTTGTTTTCTATGTTTACTATTTCTTAGTACAGATAAAACTTTGAAAATATTGGCTGATATTTTATTATATTTTCTAAGAGATGCAAACCAATGACTTTAGAGAGCTTCTTTATAGGTCATACCCTGAATTGTATAGTATCTATTTTTCAAAGGTAAAGTTTCTGAAATACAAATAATATCCCAAATACAGCCACAGTGGTCTTCTAATATATAAATCATGAACTCTAACATTCTTGAAGTATGCTGAATAAGTGATCATTTTTAGCTACTATGCTTGGGGACATGATTATAAATAAAGAAATAAATATGAACATATTTTTCTATAACAGTTCTTTTCAAAGTGTACAGATATTGGAATTTCACTTTCCTAATAAGCACATTTATGACTCTCAACCTTTCATTTATCTTGTAACTAATTTTATTATAACTGTTAAGATCCGGAAAACCAATACCCTTATGTTCAAAGTTAAAATCTTAAATCTTATACAGTTTATTCCTGCAAACTCTCATAGTGATAGCTTTCAATAACCCAATCATTTGTTCTGTATTTTTGTTTTCTTTTGTTTTTTTGGTACTATGGATTGAACCCAGGGGTAATACTGAGTTAGAGCTCCAGCCTTTTTAAATTTCTTTGTTTTGAGACAGGTTCTCTCTAAATTGCTAAATTGGTCTTGAACTTAGTAATAGTCCTGTCTCTGTCTCCCAGTTGATGGGATTACAGGTGGGAGAAAAATACCTGTTTTCTTTCCAATTTCCAAACATTGTAATGCACACATGTAGAAAGTAATTAGCATTTAGCATATTACATATATGTGACATGAGATACCTATGTTAAAGGAACTGGGTGCCAGATCTTCATACTCGTATTGCCAATTAACATTTTTATAATTAAATTAGCCAAAACATAAATTTGACCAAAATATAATCATTGTAGCTTGTGAAAAGTTAGTGATACGATGCTTTAAAATAAATCAGAACAGAATCAGGTAGTTGTTATGCACCATGTAGTGGGTATCAAAATTGTTAAATTAAATGAGTAAATATAAAAAATAAAGCCTAAGGATAAAATAAGACAAAAAACAATTTTTAGTGAAGACAGAAACTATCTTCACAATTTATTTTTATGACACTGGTATCTCTTTACACCAGATAAGTGCCAGCAAACATGGTAAACTAAAGACAGCATTTATGTGATAAAGATTCTACTTCCTGTCTGAAGATTCCATTTCTAACTGTGGCTTTTTCCTGGGTAAACTGTTTAAGTTTTTGAAAGTCAGTTTAATTAACTTTTTATGAATAGAGAAGTTGATACAAAGACAGTGTATAGGAGTGACTATTTGCAGGTTAAGAGGGGAAAAAAAGTTTCTGCTTCCCAAGTGTTACATGGAAATGCTGAGTTGCTTCACTTTTAATATCAAAGTTCAGCAGGAGCAACACTTGGGTTTGGTCAGCGATCAAGCATCATTCTTAAATTTAAATTTAGAAATGTTTTAATATTTGAATAGATTTGAAATTATCCTCATGAAATTATACAGTTGTTACCAATTTTAGGTTTAAAATTGTCTGTTTGATTTATATCAGCTTGGGAAATAACAACATAATTACATTTGCACAATTTTTAGTCATGAATCTTCAAGAATGCTCAGGAGAAGGTATACAGGTTGAATTGAAAAGTTCGAATCACCTCTGAGTTCATTTCAAGAATAAATAGCAATTATTTCAAAATGCTTCTTTTGTCACATTCCTTCAAAAGCTCACACTTCTTATTTTATTCCATCTCCTAGGATATCTTAATGTTGTTTCCCACATTACTCCTACAAGCAGTTCCTCAGTATGTCTCACTACCTGACCTCTATCAATTTCATATTTAATCTGTGGGGAGTAGAATCAACTTCTCATTTTTCACAGACTGTACATGTCAAGGATGTGATTTGCACAGGCATTATTTTCATTTATTAAAAGTTATGATGCTTTTTCCTCAAGATCTTTGATCAGATATTTAAAAAAAAAACTGTGTTGCTGTCTTTTAAATGTACTTTCTCTTAAACTAAGACACAAATTTCTTAAATGGTTTAGAATTATGTATGACAAATTACATTCTCTACTGCTTTGTGTATTTGCTCTAAGGAAATATTTATCAATATGTTTTGATGTTTTTGAGATCTTTCTGATAACATGTTTTATTTATAAGTATTTCTATTTATAATAAAATAAGTGACAGATACTAAACAAATTCTGAGTATAGGTGATCAATACATTAATTACTGTGCAGTTCCCACTTCCTGTTCTGCTTATTTTTGCTGCTATTTAGTAAATATATTTTTGCTTATATTTTACTAATTCCTTTTCTTTTGGCTCTGCTGAATCTCAATATAACATTTTTCACTTGCTCAACTACTTACCTGTATATGAAGGCAAGTTTAATAATACTTAAAAGTAATCCTTTAGTTATGATAGAAAATTCTGACAGGTACAATATAATTTCTGATCCATTGCATATTTCTTAAGATAAATTGAATATCCACAGGATTTTAAAGAAATAACCCAAAAAAAGTTCCCATGTACACTTCTACATTTTGTTCAGTTTCTCCAAATGGCAATATCTTTCAAATACACGCTAAGGCCACAACCAGGATATTGATATTAATAATCCAACAGTATATTTTAGGTTTCTGGTATTTGTGCATGCGCACGCACATGTGTGTGTGTGTGTGTGTGTGTGTGTGTGTGTGTGTGTTTGTGTGTGTTTACATTGGTAACTTTTAAAAAAATTAGTGTAACAAGTGTGCTTTCACCATTCACGTGGGTTAATTGACATTTTCAGTTAAAACAAATGGGACTGTTCTCCACACTTTGGTGTTGGTTTTTGTGGAAGCACAAGTTTCATTACTATGAATTTATTATTCAAGAGTACAATCACTGAGTCATATGATAGTTGAATGTCTACTTTAAAAAAAAAAACCTGCCAATTATTTTCTAGCATAGTTGTATAATTTTACATTCTAATCAGCAAAGGAGGAATGATTGCATTTCACTAGGTCCTCACTGGCATTTGCTGCTGTCATAATTTTTAAACCATTTTGACAGATATATAGAAAGATCTCATTGTGGATTTAATTTGCATCTCTCTCATGGGTAATAATACTGAACACGTTTTCATGGCTAATTTATCTGAATATCCCTCTTGGTGAAATGTCTATTGATATTTTTTGCCAATTTTTTAATTAGATTCTTAGTGTTTTTTAAAAAAAAATTGGTGCTGAATTTTGTGTCATCTCTTTTCATTTTCAGTTTTGCTAGATGTTTATCAATTGATTGATAATTTTCAGTGAACCAGTCTTATAGATCACATTTTTCCAATGTTCAATTTCAATAAATTCTGTTATTTCTCATTTATTTGTCCTGCTTGTTTTGACTTTATTTCACTTTTTCTTCAGTTTTGTGAGAGTTTATTGCTTGAGACTTTTTGTTGTCGTATCTCTATACAGCATTTAGTACACTAAGTTTTCTTCCTAACACTGTGGTGGCTACTTCTCCCGTATTAAAGATTGCATGTGTCTTTTCAAACAAACAAAAACAAAAAAAACAAAAAAAAAAACAAAAAACCTCTTGCAGGTTTTAATTAGATTTAAGACTCCATATGTAACGCAGGAATGTGACTCGTGTTTCATGATTCCCATGAGCTTGGAAGTTTGCCTGTTTTCTTTCTTTTACTGATTTCTGGTTTAATTTGACCAAGGTTAGAGAGAATATATTTTAGATGATATAATTGGAAAAAAATTTCAGAGTTTGTTTTAGGATGCATGTAATCATCATTCTTGATGAACATTCTTCATACAATGAGTTTTTAAAAGTTTTTTTTTTTCATATTCTGCTAGTAATATGTAGACAGAGATGCAGATACAGTTGATATAGATAATATGTATATTTAATTGAAGTTTGTGTATCTGGGGAGTGTTTGTGTTTTACATAATCCTGATAACTGAATATGGCAAGATCTATTTGATGATGGATGAATTTCTGTTTAATAATTCTGTTAGCTGCTGAGAAAGTTTTTAAAATCCACAACTCTAATCCATTATCAACATTAACAATCGTTTCAAAAGTATCTCTTTAGCCAACATGTAAGCACAAGTCTGTGAGCAACACATTGTTTTCAATGTTTTGTGTTTAACAAGTTATCATCCATCCTTATTTCTCTACCATAGTTTTACCATGTGTAATATTTAAAGTTGGCAGTTATCTTATAGCATCTGAAAAAATATTGGTTCGATAGTAGAAGATGCATTGTTTCTAATTGACCGCTTCTAAGACTTTGTCCTTAGTTATCAAAAGTTTAACTACTTTGGGTGGGTGTAATGTGTTTGTTCTTTGTGGGGCTCATTCAGCCTCTGTAATCTGTAGGTTTATGTCTTTGAGATGGTAGTCTCAGCATTCATACAAGAGACTTCTACTTAACCTCCCAGAAAGCAAGCCATTGCTATAGTCCATCCCCACAGGGGACCTTTAAAACCCCAGTCAGTGGGTCAGCATTTTCCTGCCCAGATGGCCAGGCTGTCAGCAGAAGACCCTGAGCCAGTCAAAATGTAGCAGGAAATAGTAGCAGGGGTGTTCTGCACTGCAATCTCCATTGTTGTATGACCCAAGGAGTGTATGCTACTGCATCTGGAGCAGAAATCTGTCATACATTTTATCATGGAAACATACTTTCTCCGTGAAAAACATGTTTTCTCCTTGAACCTTTTTGCATATAATTGTTTCAGGTGTCATATTTGAGAGTTGGTTTTGTTATAATACTCAAATATCAGAGAATAGCAGAATTCTGTAAATAATGCCCCTGCTTTTCAAGCTGAAAATTGCTTTTCATAATGGATCAAAAAATTAAAGCCTAATGATATAATGGCATACACAATTGCAGCATATTAGCCTTTTATTTGTAGCATCTGGAAGCCAAAGACAAATTGAAAGGAGATTAGCAACATTTTATTTGTTCAAGTGGAATATTAAAATCTGTAGTAATATATCCATTGAAATATGATAATCAGACTATTGTTTATTCTAATTAATAAAATATAAAATGATAATCAAATATTATAGGTTTTTATTAGTCATGACAGATACACATATATGCATTGCATTCTAATTGCATTTATTAAGATATATTTTTCCCTTGCATAACTTATTGATATTTTTAAGAAGACAGATTATTAATCTTGATAAATGTATAATTTTGTATTTCCTGACAAACCAAGATATAGAACACTTCCATTCTTGCATATTTGGATGTCTCTAGTAAATATGAAGATCCTATTCATTGCACTTGCTTCTTTAGTTTCTCAATGAAATTATAAAATTAAGTTACCTCTCCCTATGTTTATAACTAAGTATTTTAAATTACATTAATTCTTTAATTAATGATTTTAAGTACTTGCTTCTTTCTCAACTAAATTGCACATGTTCCTCAGTAAAGCTGGAATGAATATACAGTTGCTTTCTTTTCTCAGTGTTTCTTTTTGTGTCAACATAAATTACGTTCAAGAATAGAATTTATCACTGAAACATAACCAATTCATTTAAGAAATTCAACATTTTCCATCAGCATGATCAATGTATCGATTTCCAGGTATAGATAGATGACAATAACTCTTCATATAACATGAGCCAACAAGAAGTTGACATATGGAATTGGCTTTTTATATATTATTTGAAGGTCGGTGGAGCAAGTTCTGGGCTGAGCTTCTAAATAATTCCTGGAGTTCCACCACGAAAATGACAGGGTGAAGGAGGTGGCTCCTTTGCCATGACCAAGACACTAGAGAACCAGGATGTGTCCTGTGAACTGCAGGCTCTAACAGGACATGAGCATTGCTATCTCATTAACTAACATGTGAACAAAATAGTTCAAATACTGCTAAACTTACGTGAAACATTTTCACAGAGAATAGAAAGATGCAACAATTTCACTTAACTTATGGGGCATTAACCATTTGAAATCTGTACTTTTAGAAAAATTGCAAGAAAGGCAATTTTTTTTTTCTCTCATTTCCATGAAAGCTAATTATATTTTTCTGATTGATTTTCTCTATTTTCTTCTCTATTCTGACATGGAAGCTGGGAAGGTCAAATATTCACATTTCAATTTAATTGTCAGAAGAGTTTACCATATACTTCATTAGTATTGTTTATAATCACCATGTATTATCAAAGGAAAAAAGGAAGAGAGGAAGGAAAAGAAAAGACATAAGGAAGGGAGAGGGAGGGAGGGAAAGAAAGAAAGAAGAAAATATTATTCTGGTTTTCTCTTGACCATTAGTGTTAGAAACTCTGTAGGAGCCCCATTCATTTCTCTTGCAGGAATACTACATGCCGATTTTTTATCAGCCCAATTCCTCCTTTCCTTTCCTTGCAATTTTCCTCTTCCTGCTAAAATGATGTTCACCACCTTCTAGTCTGAGTATTGTTGTTTTAGTTTATGTATCATTTATGTTTCTTACATTATTAATGAACATGCAGGAAAAATAGAAAACAGTCAGTCCTTCCTAATTTAACTGGACTCTAACTATGCCCCTATATTGTGAATCACCACTTTATTCTCCAGGTTACATATTATTTTGCCCAAAAAATGTTTAAGTCCATATCCACACATACATCTTGGATCCTCTGTAGCTGAGATTTTCAGCCATCATACCTACGGAATCCATCTCCATGTGCTGTGGTCTGATCGTCCATTAAATATGAGAGTAAATGTAAATGAGCATAATAAGTCAGCCAGGAAGTCACACAGTCCTGTAAGTCACCTCTTTTCAGAGATTCACAGATGCACATGCTCCAAATTGCTCTCTGTTTTTCCTCTTAGCATAAAAAAATGTATTACAACTGCCGGCTTCAGGATCATAGAATCCCAGCCACAACCATGTTTGAAAGACACAGAAATGTCATCAGCTGCAAAGATGGGGACTAGGAACTCTTTTGTTACTGTTGCTAATAGTAACTGGTCCTTTTGCTACTGTGGCTCTCAGTAAATAATCCTGTTAATTTACTTGTCAGGAAAAAGGAACAGAAAGTCTTTTCCCACCCCAGGTCTTTCTGCCATGAAGGTAGGTCACATCTAAAACCTGATTTCTCAGCAAGCCTATAAATTTAGTCTACCTTTTCCAAATTGAGCAGATATTTAGTCAAAACTCCAGAAGTTTGGAATGTACCAGACTAAGCCAATCTGAAAGAGATGGACAGTGGAACTCTAAAATTATTCTTTATTCATTCACCTATTTGTTCTAAAGCCCAAACTTCAAAAAAGTAGCAATAACAAGTATGTTTTCCTCTCTAACATAATTCAAATTTATCTTGTACAAATTCAAATTCACTGATCTTCTCCAAAATACCAACCCATAGTGTCCTTTCCTTCTGATTCAGTCATCCATCATACTATCCTGGAAAATACATAGTAAATTGTAAATTATTCCAACCAACCTACAATACCAATTTTTAATAGAGAGAAAAATATTGAATAAATGTGTACCTGACATTGCAGGTGGAAAGGACACACAGGAATGAACTACACACGTATGTTATATATTTTATAACCAGTCATTGAGCCGTGGACAGTGATGATACCATTTTTTCTGTGTGGCTTATCCTCCATTTCTCTGTGCTATAATAAATCATCCAGGTTTCCCTAACAAGATTTCACTACTCATGAACTAAGCCCTTATTTTTTTGCCAACATGGAGTTATTTTGATTCTTCATTAGCATTTTCCACTTGACAGAAAATCTAGGTGGTATTTAAGGAATACCACTCCAGGCCCGAATTCTACAGGATCTTTCCTTCTGTCCACAGGTAATCACACAGGCCTCCCAAGGGAAAGCGCTGTCCCCACAGCAAACTGGCTACACAGTGGGTGCACTGAGGTCTGCTGAGGAGGGCACTGAAGGATTGGAGGACTCAGGACCCCCGGCCCATGATCCCATGTGTGCATCTGCATCCAGGCTCGGGCACCTCATCCTGGGAGAAGGGAAATCTTGGCGATGCGTTTCTCTCTTCCTTAGTGCTTTCCCACTTCTAGCCTTCCTTTCTTCTGCTCCACCACATCTCCCGCTTCTGCGTGGCATCTGTGAAATAGGAGGAACCTGGCATTCTGGCTCTTTGGTAGGGAGATGCCACCTCTGTGTCAGTGCTGATCCACCCCTTCTTGGCTTGAGCTGCTCCTTATGGATGGAGTGTTAGGGTAGTCAGTGATCACATAGAGACTCCTTTTTAATTATCTTAGTAATTAAAAATAAGATCGTTTCTTTCATTTTGACTTGTCTTAATGGATCACTTCAGCATCCAGCAAGTCTACTGTCTTCAACTTGCTCTTCAGGGCATTTGAGAAACTACATCCGGTCCTATGTATTTTTTACTGCTTTGGTTATACTAGTTGTATCTCTTCATAATAAGGATTTAATAGCCAATCCTTTGTGATGACACACTCTTTTCCTTCAGTGGCATATAAATATAAAACATTTATAAGTGAACACACTCTTGTCACTGTAGTTTAGTTGGCTGTCAGTTTCTTCTTCATCTTTCCAATGAACTATCCAGTTATTATGCTCTCTGCCTAAAGTCGTGTTCTTTGTGGAACAACCCATAAGGCGAACTTTATTATAAATATGATTTTTTGCCCTACTTTTAATCTCTTAAGTGTGTTGTTATCTAAATTTGAATAACTGCAAGCGTTCTGGGTGACCTGAGGTTTTATAATTTATCCCAAGCTCATCGTTTTTTTTTTTTGTTCGTTGTTTTGTTTCAATAGTGGTATTTTTAATGCTTAAATCGCCCTAAATTTAGCTATTAGAGAAAAGAAATAATGTGTGTAGTAATTCCAGATTGTTTCAGGCCTTTTTAAGCTCCTAAAAGTCCTGCCATAAATTTCAAAATAAAACTTAGTGCCTTAATGTTTGAAGGTAGCGTCCAGTGGTGTGATGGTAAATATTTACAAATCATTTAAATCTTTCACCCACCCATGTATATTGAAGACTCCATAATACTCAAAGATATCCCAACTCTGTACTTTATCACTTGCAGAACCCACTCAATTTAACTGGAAAAAAGGTTTTATTTAATTTCAGGACTATTGTTAATCCTCTCATTTCCAATTCTACTTCCTACCTAAGGCTGTACTATTGCCATAGTTTTCCCGCAAAGCAAGCATTAAGTCTATAGTCACAGTTTTGGGGTATCCTGTAAGGTAATAACTGTTTTTGGAATTAATATTAAAAATATTTGTATAATAATGCTTTGTGGCACATGAAAAATCACATGAAATTTAATTTCAGTGCGTCCACAAATAGTCCTTTTAGGACCCAGAGATGATAATTCATTTACATATCATCTGTACATGCCACATGTAATAATGACAGAAATGATAGTGCCAACAGAGCATGTTTCAAAGTTTAGAATATCTACTTTTAAGTCATCTACATATTTATTTACTTGGTACTAGGCATAGAACCCAAGTGTACTTTACCATTGAGTTACTTCCCCAGTTTCTTTTTATTTATATTTTTATTTTTTATTTTGAGAGAGAGTCTAAGTTACTGAGGTTCTTATTAAGTTCTGCAGCGACCTGGAACTTGCAATATTCCTGCCTCGGCTTCCTGAATTGCTGTCATTACAGGCATGTGACACTGTGCCTGGTGCTTTCTATACCTTTATAGTAAAGATTTATGGGCATGTTTTAAAGCATCCCATAAATGTAGATCTATATTGTATTTTATCACAGATTTTTGTTCATTTATCTTTTTAATCTCTTTTTGAGAAAGTGTAATCTGTAAAAAGAGACTACAACTTATTCATAAGTAGATCTCAAGCACTGTCATGCAATGGCAAAAATGTACTATGAAAAAAAAAGGTAGTCTCAAAGTTCAAGCAAGGAGTAAAGAATGATTTCTTCTTCTGTTAAGTCCCTTTGCTTCGACCAAAAAAGTAAACTGTCATTCATTTCTACCTTACTCTGCTCTTTTCATATTGATTGATACACAGTAACTAAATAACCTTCAAGCTTCTTAGCAGAGGAATTATATAAACATGAGCATTTCACTTTATTTTTTTTTCCTAGCTACTCTCAAAGAGAAGGCTCTCTACGTTATAAAAACAAATCATCTAATTAATAACATTGAATCATCGCATAAGTGGACTCTGGCTTACTTAAATATCTTCATTAAGTTTTGCTTCTTTTCAAAATAACATTTGCACATTCGTACAATTGATGCACAATGTGTTTTTACCTAGTTATTTAGTTTCATTCAGAATTAATATTTATAAAATTTGCTCAAACTGAAGAAATTCTAAGACTCAGAACAGGAACAACATTTTAAATTCATGTTTTAAGGAAATTTTGTCTTTTTAATTTATCATTATTTTGTAGATATTGCCATATTGGCAAAGGAAAGTTAAAGTTAATATTAATCTTTAATAAATGGAATATTAAAATTAGGAAAAATTCATTTGCTGGTGTCATTATTTGAATTCCATAGTTATATTTATTTTTATGTTTTCCTTATTTTTCTGCTACAAACATATGCAAGAATAAATGTAATTTTGAAAACTAAGAAAAATTGCACTTCTGTTGCATAGTGATATGGAGAATCATGTTCCATAAACCTTTATAAAATTGCAATCCTTTGCTATGATATTTGTTTTCCGTACTGATATTGATAAGTTTTCCTTGTAAAATTTTTCGAGTATTATGTTTTATGAAGCAAGTACTTGTAACTTGAAGCAAAAGATGACAGATCAGAAAAATGTCATTACTGCACATTGTTATGTAAGACCAATGAATGTCAAGAAGTAAAATTATAGTAATGCAATTTTGCAAAACAGGAGAAAATAGAATAGACCAAGAGTTTCCCAAGGACAAGCATTGTGTTGGAAATCAGGGAGCAACACAATTTGTGCTATGGAAGTTCAGCAGCTGCTCAGAAATTGGTAATGTCTATGATACTTTAAGTAGAAGTCGAAGACAGAAGGAGAAGGACCCACTAATGTGTTTTTAGAAGCAGTAAATTTATCAGGTTCTCCTTCTTTATCTGTGTACATAAATAAATTTTTCCTCTACCACTTTAACAATCCAGCCTCTTTAGATTGTAAGACATTAAAACAGACTAGAGTAGACTGACAGTTGACTACATGGAAATGTTATAGGCCAGGCTATATGGGCAATGACTAAACAGACTCCATGTTATGTGGGAAATGCTTCTCCCATGGGAGTGCCCCACCTCTGTACCCATCAAGAGTCGCTTAGCCTAGCATGTTTGGCAACACAAAATGACGAAATGGCAATTCTTGTATAATGCAAAATTGTTCTCTTTTTGATTCCTAGTTTCCTAAACAATGTGCCATGTTAACAACAGTGATTGTTTAGATGTTAGTAACCATTCTTTAGTTTGTACCAAAGTCATTTTGACACACTTGCCTCTCTGCTAATGACTCCAGACCTTATAATGTTAGTTTGTAATTTTGAATCATAGCAACAGACACTTATGATTGATGTACTGACTTATGGTATAAAAACCCCTGCACCCTATGGTCAGGGCTATTCTCCCAATAACCATTTTTGGGGCATTGAGTGAGGCAGTCAGCCAGATGGCTTAATAAAGACTCAAATTTGGACTTCTCAGTGGTGATCTGTCTGTTCTTAAGTTGCGCCCATACCATAGACCACCACATGGAGACAGAAAGCATGCACACAGACCATTGAGACAGCCCTGAAACTCCACATTTCTTGCTAAACCAGGGCAAATAATTGCATAGACTTGTGACAGGAAGTTGTAATATATTTTCCACAAAAGAAAACCTTCCCCAGGCCAAGAAAAATGGCTGGTAGTTAATTAATATAATGGTTCATTGAAACCAGGTTTAGACTTGCACTTTATTGTTGAGTTATTTTAAATATCCAGCTCTAAGTCATTGTAGAGAGGTTCTTTATAAGAACATAGAGGAATTTTTTAAAATGGGATAAAACCTCATAATCTTGCAATTACGGAATAGGCCATTGGATTCATTTTGAAAACTCCAAGTAACATCATGAATATTAGTAATCTTAGTTTTACTATGTCTTGAAAATTTGTTCTCAGTCTTTATACCAGGAATGATTTAATCATGCTATAGCAGTTTTCTCAGTTTACATTATAAATAAGTCCAAAATAATATAAAACTTGGACACATGGGATGCCAAAATGTTTGATATAGTAACAAAATAAATCATGACTGTTGCATCATTCTTTTTGAATTGCCTATAATATTGAACCATCTCTCAAAAGATTTAAAAATAGATTGATGATAGTATTCTGTGATCTTCCTTTACACTCATTGAACACTATTGACATAGACAATGTTTTTGTTCATAGTATAAAAGATCAAAATTGACGAAGATATTTCAAAATTATCCTCCAAATCTGAACAATGTCAGTATATAAATACAAACAACCTAGACTGTAATGATGGTGAAATTGATTACATAAATGAATTTCAGGCTATATACATGTTCAGCTTACAATATCCTATATTACTTTCCCAACCTAAGGAATAAGTAGAAAATATATATCTAAAAATAAAAATAGTCATTTCCATGACTAGTAATTTAACATGGTCTTTATTCCTTCATATTTTGGGAAAAAAATCTGGAATATTCTAAAAAAAATCAAAGGTTGACTTTTCATGAGCAGTTGAACTACGACAGTTCTGACATCAGGGAATTAGTCCACTGATAAGTTCATACTTGAATATGGTAGAACATGGGGCACTGCTGGGTGAAGAAGTTCACGGGGTTTTGCTTTTCAAGGGTACATTTCGTTACCGGCCTTCTTCTTTCTTTGCCTACTAGCAGCCATGAAATGAGCAGCTCTGCTCCACCACAGACTCTCTTCCATGATTCTTTGCTTCCCTACAGACTCATAGCAATGGAGTCAGAGAAAGCTCTGAAACCTGAGTCAAAATAAATCTTCTATCCTGAAGTTGATTTTCTCAGTTATTTTGTCACAGTGAGGTAGAGCTGATAAGCACAAGAGGTAATGATAAAGTAGAACTATGAACTAGAACTTAGAAATATATATTTGAACCCTGATATCAGTATTTATAGGAAGGATATGTTCCAGGTTTCTACATACCAGAGGAGGAGTTTGTTACATTCAGAAAATGTTGCCCAATTGGCGTATTTATGTTATCAAACCAGGGCAATGTTTTTCTGTTGTGCAGTATGCCAGTCACTGAAATGCTGAATTTTGCACAAAAGAAAGTATTTATTTAAGCAGTAGCCAAATAAGAAGACAGAACTGCAAATCTCAAATCTGCATCCCTGAACATAGGGCATACGGATACTTACGGATCAGAGAGGCAGAGTGTTCAAAGACGTCAAGAAAAGTGACTGGAGGTGAAGATAGTGATCTGTGCTATCTGTGCTTGCACAATCAATTTTCATAGCTCTTCATGTTATATGTGTTCAGAAAATAGCAGCCATAGCATGATCTGAGGGCAGAGATTTTGGGCCCTCTGGTGTCCCCCATTGGCACAAGTCCAAGTGAAGCTTTAATTGGTTACATATCTGAGGATTAACGATACTTTAAAAAATTACTTTTGGAATTTTTTTTTTTTTTTTTTTTTTGGTATTTTGTGGTGCTGGGGATTGAACCCAAGGTCTTGTGCATATGAAGCATGCACTCTACCAACTGAGCTGTATCCCCAGCACTACTTTTTTGACTTTTAATAAGAATTTATGAATAGTATTTCTATTTTTTTATGCAATATTTTCCTAATTTTACAGGTTACTAGTATGATAATTTTATACCTGGCCCAGAGACTACTAATAATCCATATTGTAGTAGGTCACATCACTTGAGTATTTTCCTGAAGATGACTTCAAAAGATCACCTGAAGTATTTCCATGAATAGAGAAATGTTTATCAGGAGAGTATGTTTATAACAAGATTTCTGTTGCAAAAGAGCTTTCTTTGAAGTCTTATATTGTTTCATGTTAGTTTATTATGGTAGTGCTTGGTAATACATAATAAAAACCAGGCAAGCATTTTTTATTAAGTAAATATATTTTAGTAAGTTTTTCTTCACTGCAAACTTACTAAGACTCAGCAAGAACAGTATAGAAGAGGAAAAGCATATTCTGGCTCACAGTTTAAGAGGTTCAGTTCACAGTCAGCAGACTTCATAGTTCTGGGGACCAGGTGAGGCAGAAATCATGGTGGAAGGGCATGGCAGAGGAGAGCAGTTCAGGACTTAGCAGTTAGGAAGCAGAGAGCTCTGCTCACAAGGGACAAATTTTAAGTCCAAAAAGCATGACCCCAGTGATCCGCCTGTTGCAGTGCCCCCTTTCCTGCCTAAAGTTATTACCCAGTTAATCCATACAGTGAATTAATCCACTGGTTAGGTCAGGGCTCTCGGAACCCAGTCATTTCACTTCTCAACTTTCTTATGTTGTCTCACATAAGAGCTCACATGAGCTTTTGGGGGACACCACATATTTAAATAACAAAATAATAACAATAAGAAAAAAATGAAAGATAAGAAAAGTGGTCATGGCGTATTAGTGACTGAGCTTTGAAAGAAAGCTAAACTATCTTTTATATGGAAATTTCTATGTACTGTGTATAGGTAAGATTTAAAGAAATAGCATAGAAATAGAAATAATAGAATAAAATAGAAATAGAAATAGAGGGGAAAAATCCAAATTGAACATCTAAATCAACTTAAAATTATTGCCTCCGGAGACCACAACTGGTAGAAAACAAAACAAGAAACTGCTAACATTTATTTTAATCTTTGTTAAACTAGTGAATGTTTGGTTTATGTGCATGTGGATAAAAATAAAACTATATTCATAAAAATTTGTTTTCATGTTTGTAAAACTTTTTCAGATAATCAAAAAATATCTTCTTTTTCTTTAGAAATATTTTCAGCAGGAATTTGCATTTTTAGGCTTTTTGTTAGCTATTGCAAGTAGGAAGTCTTCCTTCCAAGACTCAGAAATCCTCCCAAATAACTTTGGCTGAGTGAGATCCATCCATTCAAAGCTAATGAAGCACACAAAGAAAGGAAGCAGGGTGAGCAATAAGTAGCAAACAAACCAACAAACAAAAACCAAAAAACAATAACAAGAAAACACCAAACAAAAACCAAAAATCTTCACAAAACTTGCAAATTAAATGTTATTGGAGACTCACTGAAAAACAAGTATTTTAACTATATTTTAAGAAATAAAAAGAAGTTAAAAATATTGCCAAGTTTTAAAAATATATGCTCTAGCAGTTTTAACATGAAAAAAATGATAAATTTTAAAGAATAAGTGAAAATATTATGATTGAAATAAAACAGCAGGGACACAAGCACAGGAATGCTTTGGACACTACTACTCATGAAAGCACTGGAAATCTGGAAGCTGACTGGGAAAAGAGGAAACAGAATTCCCCACCATGAGGCACAAAGGCGGAAATAAAGAAGAGCACATGACTGAAGAGATGAGCTGGTTATACAAGGCATATTTAAATAGAGTTCCAGAAGAAAATGTGGATGAAGAAGTGTTTGAATACTTACTGGTTTAGAAGTCTCCAGAAAAAATGGAAGACACTGATGTATGTCTTCAAGAAGCCCAGTGAAATGAAGGCAAAATAAACACACAAAAACCCACACTCAGTGACGAAACTGATGGGAGATATATTTTTAAAACAGCCCAAAATGCTTTAATTTTATAATTTATATTTTATAAATTCATAATTTTCATATTTTGCAATTTGCTTCCTCTTATTGAACTGAGTAGTCGATAGATTATTTGTAGAGTACTTCCTGTGCTCCGGACTCCTTCCACATCATGCACTCTGCTGCTTGTTCCCTCAAGAGAAGGTGACCTTGGTGCTGGATGAACAGCTGATTTTCATGTAGCAGAAATCCAGCAAACACAGGAGCCCCTTTAAATATTGCCATTTCTTATTACCTTCAGAGGGTGTTTCATTAGTTTTAGGGAGCTATTGACTTTATTGCAACGATTTTTACATAAAATCCCTGCTCATATTTCAGATCATACTCCGCTGTTATCTGACCTCTTAATCCCAGTCGGACCTTCATTTCTTCGTCTTCCAGTCCCCACAGGAGGATATGATATATATATACAAAGATATATGCTGTGCATATGATACTGTCCACACTGTATTTATGCAATATTATAAGTGTGATGGAAGGAAATAAATACCAATCTCGGTTTAAAAACCAGTATATTAACCTGAACTTTTGAACAACTGACACCAGAAGCCAACATTGAGGAAACTCCAATGGATACATGTGTGCATTTGTTTAGACAAAATGTGAGTGATTAATATGAAAAAATTTTTAATACTAAAAAGAATTATGAACAAAAATATGAATTTTACTTTGTAAGAGAGAAATAATGATATATGATGAAATAAAAACAAATCAAGGTGAAATAAAAGGAGCAGGTTAATGAAAATAACATTTAAGCTCATTTGGTTATATAAAAAAGTTAAAGAAATATATTAAATTCAAATTTTATAAGTTCTTTACACATTTCTAAATTTATTTTTAAACATTAACAGACATCACAAACTCAAAAAGACAATAACCAAATGAAAAGAGTAATGCAAATTAAATATAAGTGGAGACAACAGAAAAGGAAAACTGTCTAAGTGAGAAAGCACAACATAAAATTGGAGTTTTAGTTAAATATTAGCAAATAAATTAAGTATAAATATATACTTCAATGAAAAGAAAAAATCTTGTGAATTTGTAAAAAAATATCCAACTATATGTTATTTAAAAAAGAAATAACTGTGATTATATGCAGGGATCAAAATAAAATACTGTAACAGAAAAAAATGAAACAAAGGAATCAGGGAAATAATATTAGTATCTAAGAGAAAAATGATATTAGTATCTAATAGAAGTAAGAAAATAGTATATAAAAGTTATGTAAGTACATAATACAAATTATAATTGAATCAACTACATATAACTTTAAATCGTATAAGCTTAATAATATAGCATCTCAGAATATACAGAAAAGATGGAGAAACTCCAAGATAAAATTTCAAAAACAAAATTACGAAAAGTGATTCCTATACAACCTCCTCCACAATGGATTAAAATGCCAGGGAAACATAGGATTATTAGTGTTAAAACATTACTAATAAATAAATAAATAATACAATTTCTTCCTATATTTTTTCTATAATTATTTATGCCTATTTACTTTTATTAATTTTTAAAAATCTGATACTGTGTAAAATTATTATTGTTTGTATAAATGTCAGCATGAGTTTAATAAATTAACAGACAAATGTGTGAATTTCAGCTTGTTCCCTTTCAAAATTAAAATGACTTATCAGAAAATATGATATTTGATTGATCATTTCAGTCCTATATTATCCAGGTTAGAAAAATGGGCAAAAGTCTAGAAAATGTAAAAGAAGACAAAATTTGTTGATGGAGAAGAGGGAGAAAATTAAATTCCATTTTTAAAAATTTCCATAATTAAGAGATAATGTGAACTAATTTCTTGTTTAAAAATTAGATTTGTTTTCACAAGTAATATTGGTATCTTTAGAAAATAGCAAAATATAATATGTATGAAATAACACATTTAAATCTAAAGTAGGTTAGATGTAATGTAATACATTCAGTGTTTGCATTTTTACTTTATTTTCAAGTTCAAAAATTCTATTTTTGAAACTTTATGACATTTGAAATGTTCAAAATAATTAGTTTACTGAATTTTGAATAGCATTTATCGTTACAATTGCTCATCCATTTTACAACTAAGATTTATTATGCAATATCAGTGTCACCAACTCTAACCTCTCTTAAGTATTTCACTATTAGAATCTTTACCTTTTAGAATTATTATTTTTGTTTTATTGCAATCTCTATCTTATTTAATGATATATCTAAACTCACCAGAAGCATGTCAGCACAAAAAAAATGCTGTTAGATTAGTTTATTCCAGTTTATGGTTTGAAATATTATATTCAACTAAAGGAAAGAAAACCAAGATGCATAAATATAAACATACAGTTGATTCAGGACTATGTGAACAATGCTAAGACACATGTCTGATTTCTTTCAGGTAATGCATGAATTTTAAGAATTTTATGATTTTATTTTTTTTGTATTTTATTAAAAGTAAATTGTAGCCTGGAGTTTTGGTGCAAGCTTGTAAAGCCAGCAATTTGGGAGGCCGAGGCAAGAGAATGGCAAGTTCAAAGCCAGTCTAGGAAACTTAGCAAGACCCTGTCTCAAAATAAAATGTAAAACAGGCTGGTGATGTTGCTCAGTGGTAGTGTAACCTACTATTTCAGTACCAAAAGTAAAATAAAATAATGAAATTAAAAAATTCTGTCTAACCTTTGTTATTTGAATATGTAAAATAATTAAATTTATATCTTTTATATGTTGGAAATCATTCAAATGTCTAAAATTACCTTGTTCTTTGTTCTTTTCCTACATTTTCTTAAGACTTCATTCAGATGAAACACTTCTCTTGTCTAATTCTGTCTCCACCTGCACTCTTCATGTTCATTGCAGCTCTTGCCACAACAGTCAAGACACCGAATCAGCCTGTGTCCATCAGCAGATGAACAGATAAAGTGTGCTAAATACATTCAATAGAATATTATTCAGTTGAAAAAGGAAGTTCTGTCATTGGCAGTAAGATTGATAACAGAGGACATTGTATGAACTGAAATAAACAAGAAACAGAAAGACAAGTACAATATACTCTCAATCATTATGTGAAGTTAAGAAAAATAGTTTACCTCATAGAGATAGTCTTTGATGGAAGGTGCTAGAGACTGGAAGGATTAGGGGGAAGGAAGAGACATGTTGGTCAAAGGATCAACCCAGGGTTAGATCCAGGATCCATCTCACTACATAGTAAAGATAGGTAATGACAATATGTATCATCCTTGAAAAATGCAGGGAGCAGCTATGAAGTGTCACCATACAGAAATGATAACCTCAAGGCAACATGTTTTTAATTAGCTGGATTTAGCCATTTGATAGTTATATACACTTTAAGTCATGGTGTGTACAATAAATATGTCTGAAACATACATGAATTTTAAAAATTTTTAAAAAATCATCCTGATTACAGTGTGATTTTTTTCCCTTGGAAAATTTTTATGGCTCAGTAGTATTTTAGGCTTATAAAGTGAATTAAGCCCTGTTTAAGTGGCACGTAAAGAAATACTGATTTTGAGTAATTGCTAAGTATGTTGACTATAGATTACTCATCTAGAACTTTATTTTAAAAATACAAACTAAAAACCCCATTTGTCTACAGTGAATCAAAATGCAGTCTGTAAAAATAAAATAATAAAACAATAAAAATAAAAAGAAAGATAAAGAGACAAAAAAAGCAGAACTAAGGATAAATCAAGATAAAGAAAATAAAAGCAAAAACATTGTCCTCTGGGTCTGCAGTGTACAGTATTTACTTCAAATTATTCAAATGTGCCTGAATCGTGGTAAAAATTTAATTTTAGGCTTATGCTGTATTTAGAAAAAAGGAACATACTGTTTCATTCAAGCAATGAAAAATAAATTGAAAAACAGTATATATAGCAGACGGAAGGTGAACATAATCTTTGAAATAAAATATAAATATACAATATTATCATCAGATTTTTTTATTGACACATGGTAACTATACTTATTTAAGGATGACCTGTACATATGTACCTTAAACAGTAGTCACACCAGGGCAATTATGATACCCATTCCCTCATACATTTTTCGTTTTCTGTGGTGAAAACCTTGAAAAACGTTTTAGCAATTTGGACTATGTATTGATGTTCCACGTATTCTTCCTGCTATACAAGAGAACCTGTGGGCTTATTCTTCCTGTCCACCTTTCATTGTCCCCAATGACCAACCACTTCCCCATTCTGCTCTCTTCTGGCCTCTCCCATCTCTGATAAACACTACATTTTTTCCATGTAGATGACTGCTTTAGAATTCACATATGAGTGAGATCACATGCTATTTGACTTTCTGAGTCTGCTTTATTTCTATTACCATAATGACTTCCAGTTCTATCTATGCTGTCACCGATAATGGGGTTTCCTCCTTTGTATGTCTGAAAAGTATTCCATTGTGCATGTATGTCACAGTTTCTTTATCCATTCTTCTGTTGTTGAAACTTGATTCCAAATCTTGGGGGCTGTCAATAGTACTTCAAGAAACAGGGGCATGCAGATGCCTTTTGGACATACTGATTTGATACCTTTGTATATGTGCTCAGTGGTTCTGTTCTTAGTGTCTGAAGGACCTCTTTGCTGTTTCCATATTTCCACTAACAGTGTATAAGCTTGCCTGTTTCTCCATGTCCTTGTTACCATTTGCTATTTCTTGTATTTTTTAACCACTCCTCAACATACCTCATTAATTGCTTCGATTTTAATTTCCCTGATAATGATCAGAGATATCCAACAACTTTTCATACACCTCCTGGACCATTCATATATCTTCTTTTGAGAAATAACTTTCCAAATATTTTGCCCATTTTAAAATCAGATCATTTGGTTTTCTTGCTATTGACATGTTTGAGATTGTTACATATCCTGAATATTTACTCCTCATAAGATATGCAGAATGGCAATATATTCTCACATTCTATAGGTTACTTTTTCACCTTTCTGATTCTTTGGTTTTGCAGTGCAGAAATTTGTCAGTTTGATGTTAATACTATTGCCTGTTTTTGCTTTATTTTCATTTGATTTCTGAAATGCTTTAAAAAAAAATCTTAACTACACCAATGTCATCTTGACGTTTAAATTTAAAATACAAAATGAGAATAGCAAGCAGAGGCCATGCAATCAGAGTCAAAAAATGACACTCTATAGTCTACTGTGTTGCTAAGGTATGTCATTTGGCAGGTTAGATACTCCAAGTGCTTGTTGATTTATGATATTTTCAATATATGTCGTTCTTACCAGAACAAAACTCCATCTGAACTTAAGGAGCATTCCTAAAAGTCTTAATGAAACACAGAGTTGTTTTTTTTTTTTTGGTTACAACAAGGCAAGATTTTATTGTTTTTATTCATCACCCCTGAAAGACAAAATGAAGGCAGCCATTAAAATATTGCTTCTGACTTTTGGTATATGTTTTATATCAATATTTGTCCTCACTTTTGAGATACACAAGGCACATGGACAAGTTAATAGACTGTTAGATTATAACAGATAACTGTCCAACAGAAGGTAAAAGCAAATGTCTTGAAATATCTAAATCAAGAATGCAGGTAGGTTGGGCCCAAGATTGCTAAACACATGTCTAGCAAACCTGAAACACACTATTTAAAAGTAAATCTCAGAACTTGCATTTTCTAGACTTTTTTTTTTCAGATTAAATATTACCATAAAATATTTCCAAGATTCTATTAAGCCTAATTCCCAAAGTAAGAAAACATAAAAGTATAGTGATCTCAGACATTAATTCCTTCATGATCAATGTGCAAATTTTGAAATGAGATGGCATAGGTAACACGTGTCTATGTGAGAAGCCCTGGGAGCTCCATTACATCAGACCAGTTTAACAAGCTCATTCTCCATCCTCCCAAAACCACTATGTGAGCGCAGGAATTCCTGCCACTCATGAGCTTTGTGGATGAGGATTTATTTCTAGAAACACCAAACAGCAGAAGATAATGGCTAACCGTGTGTGCAACATAATAATTATAGCTTCACTTATTTTGTGGAGAATTTTGAGGCAGCCAGAACAGCTGCTTGTCCTGCCGTAATATCTATGAGTACACCTGAATCCATGTACTCTATCTTTCTCCCTTCACCATGCATGAAATGGTACTCAAGATCATCACTTCATGGGTTTTTTCCTTTTCTGATATTATTTCTTTTCTCTCTGTCCTAAGATCATCATCAACAATGTTAACGTTGCTTCAATATTTCCTATTTTAGAAGCAAACAAAACATTTTTAAAATCCTTTTAACATCCCATTCTTGTCCAGCTATATTCTCATTACACTGTCCCTCTTATTAACTCCACTTTCATGTCTTCTTTTGAGCACATTTGAAGTAACAGTTAGTCTTTATAATGTCACTGAATTTACTGAATACGATTGCAAAGCCATATATATATTGATGTTCTTCATTTGTATTTGGAAATCAACACAAGACCAACAGACACATAAATAGAGAATAACTGGGCCCAGTGGTTTTCCTTCCCCTGAAGAGGGATGGATGACCCAGAGACAGCTTAGCACATTTATTATATAGGTTTTAACATCAAAAGTGTTATTGTGAGAAGGTTTCTTCAAAACAAGCTGAACCAAGGTCATAGATATGAGCAGACCAATTATGACTATCAGCTTTTGCTCATAAGGTTTTACCCCCAGGCAGCAGGGATCTGAACTTCAAGGTCAAGAACTGAGAGCTGTGTGACTGGCACAGAAACTTATTGAACAGGGTGTCACCACAGCAACTGGGAAATCTTTAATCAGCACCTTTGCACTGATGGTTCCCAGGAGAGGCATCACCTCTGTCAAAGGACAGCTCAAGAACCATAATTCAGTCACTGCTCCTGATAGCTTAGTAAGTGATATCATTAAGCTAACCCTTCAAATAATTCCTCTATGCTAATGATCTTAAAATTACTTTTCTACCCTAGACTGCTATGTTGTACAAAAACACGAACACTTGTAACCAAATCCCAGTAAGTAGCTATGCACCTCCACATGGATATGAAAATGCCTCTTCATTGCCACGTATCCAAAACCAACGCCATGATACCATAAAATTATCCCAATATAACCAGTAGTTATTCTTATCTCAATAAAAGGAATGCCCACCCTTCCTGGTGCTTTTCTTAAAAACCCAAGTCAGCCTTGACTCTTCTTCTCGCACACTGCATAGCAAATCCTTTATTTTATCTGTAATACTTTCCATCTTAAAAACAACCAAAGAATGCTTACCTTAGACTTCAAAATATGTCAACATACCAGTCATTTCCAACCTCTGACGATATATGTCAGTATTCCCACTGTTTTAAGACATCAATTTTCTAAAGTAGGTAATTTCAATAGCCTTCATATTTGCAATGTATGTTAAACACAACCATTTTTAACATCATTCAAATCACTGCTCTAGTCCAAATCTATCTCTCTCCCTCCCTCATCTCTCCAATCTTACTGTTTTGTCAGGTATTCTATTCTTTCTCCTAATTTATCTCTTAATATCCTTCACCTAGTTTACACCATCAAAGACATGCCTTCTCCTTCAGTTTTGTAAATGCAAAGATAATACTGCTCTCCCATAGCTTACCAATTTGCTGTTTCTTTGGCTTGGTTAATCTTTTCATCTATCTTTGAGTTAGTCATTGAATTCTTCAAATCTCTCTTAAAATGCCACCTTGGTCTAGGACCCTTCTACGCCTTCCTTACATAAAAGAGTAACCTTTCTTCTCAGTTCCTCTTCGACTCTGTGCAACCATCCACTCACTTTTCTGGTTTTATTTCCTCTAAAGCCCACCTGGGCACTTGACAGAGGAGTCTTCTGTTGTCTGCAGGCAGTGCCCTGCTCTAGGCTCAGGACCTGGAAGAGAGACGAGACTGTGACATGCACCCAGTCAATGTGTACCCAGTTAATAGTTCAGTGAGTGCCCCGTCAGCTGTGAATAAATATCCTTAATATCTGTGTCTGAAATGCTTGAAATATTAAGTATGAAGCCCTCCAAATTATTCTACTCTGCAAAAACAATTTGAAATTAAGAGCGAAGCATACCCACACCTGGAATTCATTCCATTCCTGGTTCTCAGCAGGGATTTAGTAGTCACTGCAGAGCTGCCATATGTCCTAAGATAAGGATGTGAGGAATTCCAGGCCTGGCAGGTAGAGATACGCCTCACATACCCTTCACTTCACAGCTTTGCACTGGATTTGCTGGACAAGTTTAATACAACATGTTACCACGGCAAAAACTCTCCAAAAAATCCCTACTCAGAATTTCAGCTCAGATCAAGGCCAGGATAGCTCTTGACATGAATTTGGCCTTTTATACACGATGATGGTCTTTTTAAGTCCCAGATAAGTACATTATTAAAAAGAATTTTTATCCTGTTTTATCTCTACTTTGATCAGTAAAAGGAATTTTCTACTCTGATATTACTTTATCTTTCTTTTTTTTAACAAATTCCTATCTATTCCTATTTTAAATAAGCATAAAGCCTACTACCATTTTAAGATAAATGTCCTTTTATCTGTTATTTCCAGGGGTTTGCTTTAGGTATCCATCCAATTATAAAAGTTCTTAAAATTTTACATATTTTATAGCATTTCTTTCAGTGTGAGTTTTAATTTTTATAAGAAATATCTTGAGAGATGTGATACATAATATGTTATGCAAAACTTGAAAAATACCTTCAATGATTTCTAGCATCAAAGGTCATTTATTCTTCTGAGAGCCTAGTGACCTTTAAGTTAATTTCCTATTTTATGGATTTTTATAAATTACTCAATAGTGTGGGTTATGTGTACAGAAAGCATACCACCTTACTTTAATTATTTTTTTCAAATCGTTTTTGTAAATCCTCAGACAAATTGCTATTTAAGTAATCCATCTATTTGTAATGAATATTTATGTAGAAATAGTAGATTAAAAAGTATATTTTTATAATGTTGAATGAAACAGTATTGCCACAGTTAACCTGTCGGGCAAAAAAACCTTCCAAGAATAAAACAGAAGAGTTAGGCTAGAGCAAAAGTGTGTGTTAAGTAAATGTTAGAAGAATAAGTGGATGTGAAATACCCGATTTATCCACACTGAGAATTCAATATCCACTTATGAATCACAGGAGTAATCACAGCTATCACAAACCTTATCCTATCCTGTTTTGGAACTATAATACACATAAGGGACTCTACCCACCAAAAGACATCAGTTAGAATACCTTCTCTTTCCTATACTATCAATATAGGCCTGCATATACAGGCTGTGTTGCTATCTTCAGTGGTAGGCAGCATCCTTATGCGCTTGATAATGTGCCTTTGTAGGGAAACTATTACCAACCTTTATGAGAAAAATAATCAGTTTCTTTGTGTCCTGGAAAAAAAGTTTAATTCCATGTGGAATCACTTTAAACACACGCATACAGGCACATCACATCAGAAATATATAGATATTTTTAGAAACATCAAAATATCACACTTATTTCGAGAAAATCTTAGCAGTATTATTTTGTGTTCTTAAAATGTTATTAGTGGCAATGGCTGCAGGATCTGCATCCTGATTAATTTCTTTTCCAATACCAGTTCTATCCTTAAAGATTTGTAGGATCTTTGCAACTTTTTGCACCTGTCTGGACTTGAATTTTATAATCTGTACAATAATATGATACTATTAATATAACAAAGTAAGTTTGCTCTCAGATCCATTTCCTCAGTGGTTTTATTATCATTATTAGGTCATTGCTAAAAAAACCCACACTCCCTCCACCCCCTCGGCTTGCTTGTCACCTTGGACTCAGGCGAGGTTAGGCAAAGTGGAAACCTGGGAGCAAGGGGAAGCCAGGGGAAGCTCCCTTTCTCCTGCTTTGTTCTCTGTAAAAGAAATGGAACCTCATTAGAAGTCACATTTCTCCCTGGTTGTCTCCTCTCTAGACAGATTTGTCACCATGAAATCACCCTCTTTGGATCCCTGGAACTCCATTCTCTGCCCACGATCCTCCTATGTTAAGTGAGCACTTGAATCCCTCTGGGGCCAATCTCTGGGTTTTATCACCTCCCCTTATTTTCTGTCTCAATTTTTTCTCACTATCTGCATAATCTATTTCCTGTACTACAATCATATCTATTTTTTTTAATTTTATAAACCGGTTTCTATTTTGGTGGCTAGGCCATCAATGATGCAGTGATCACCAACCCCAAGGGGAGAGTAGAGGCACCTGATTTAGCAGATGAGCAGCACATATGACACAGACTCAATTCTCAATAAATATTTTCTCCTAGTGAAGTGTAAAAAATAGAAGCACGCTGTTTTTATGCTGTCATTGATTTTAGAGCAAAATAATCAGTAATTAACAAGCCGAGGCTGGATTTATGCAGGATTATTCAGCACATATGCGTTAATCATTTATTCTGTGCCAGAAATTGGTTTTTGTGCGGAGTAAGTGATGAAAAGCAAATTCTAAAGAAGCTCACGTTCTTTCTTCTAGGGGAAAAAAGTAGTAAAGAAAAGGAAAGAAATGCAGTGTGTGAGATGCTGATAAGTTCTAGAGAGAAATTTAAATGTAGGTTAAAAGTGACCGGGTAGCAGGTGGTCAGAGAAATTCTCTGTGAAAAGGAGTCCATTGAGCAAGTCCAGAGTTAAGTCAGGTCCTGGCTGTGCAAGTACCTAGAGCACGTGAGTCTGCAGGCAGAAGGCCAATTTTAAGATGAGTGAAGCTTGCCATTTTAAAGGAATATCAGGAATCTATTGAGAATAGAATGAGAGATGAGAGAAGTGATGGACAGGGCAGCAGAGGACCTGAGAATGTTGGACTCTACAAGCAGAGACAGGGTTTAGCTTTACCCTGAAAAGGGGATCAATTGGAAAGCTATGAGCCAAAGTATGTCGTTTTTTGTTCTATGTTTCAAGATCCCTCTGACTACTGGATGGCAACTGGCCTTTAGGAAATAGGGTGAATTCTGGAGAAATCATTTAAGAAATGAAGCCAATGATTCAAGTGCCTTGACATTGCCCAGTCGAGGCTGGTAGTGAAAGTCACATGACACCTCTTAAGCATGAGCATTCATGGATTCAACATGGAGTGTTGGGAGAAATCCTAGTTCTTGGCTCACAGCAGTTAATGTCTCAAGTGTGTAAACTTGCAGAGAGGAGCATTCCGCTCCCACCACCTACGAATGTAAACAAGTGCCCCAGGTTGACTCAGTGTTACCAAGGGAAACTGTATAGGAGCCTGGTGGTCTGATCCCCCATGCAATATTGTGATTAGCCAAGAAACCTATAAAATGTATACCTGTTCCTGCAATAAATGAGTTTGCAGGCTGCTTGCCACAAGCCTGCTTCCACCTAATTCCCAGAGTCTGGGGTCTTGATTCCCCGCGGCCCTTACCTGAGCCTGAGCTAGCCTGGCACCTGTTAATGGAGATGAAAGGAAGAAGGCACTAGGTATTCCACTTCTTGAGCCAAAGTTGGGAAGTTAAATGAAGAAACACATCCACATAAATGATAATTATATTCAAAGATGAAGGAGACAGTAGTTGAAGCAAACTAAGTCATTAAAAATGAAGCCCAAAATGACATGAACAAGATTAAAAAGTTACTATATGATGAGGTGCTAACATGGGATATCATAATATCTATAATCACAGATTAAAAAATGATTATCCCAGAAAACTCCCACTCTTTCCTAGGACCTCTGTGTTCTACCAGCTTTAATTTGGAATGCTTGAAATTCTGAATGCAGAAGGTCCTCAGCACTATGATTCCTACATTAGTTTACTTCTTGTTATGCTTATTATGCAACATTAATATGTATCATTTTCCATTAACTGGTTTATTTTTATCACCATTTATATTGTAAAACACTCAACAATTACTGATATATTTCCTACTGTTTTCTTGGATTTAATATAGGAACAGAACATATTGTGGTCAACTTTGCTTTTTTACTAGACTATCTTTTTGGCTTTTTATCTTTTATTTAGAATTTTTTTAAACTTTAGATCATCCTCGTGACCCTGTTATCACTAAAAGTTTTATTCAAATTTATTGAGTTGTATAATACAATAGTTAATGAATCTATTTTAAAGTATAATCATAAGTCTTAAGATACATTTTTGAAATTGTCACATGATCACCAATATAATACGGCAATATATCCTTAGTTATATAGACATGGATATTGCCAGATGCAAATGAACTTCTGATTTTCTTACTTATGGAACCTTGAATTAATCATGATTCTGAGCCTAGAAAAATGCTTCTTCTCATGTAGTCATGACAAGTTTTCCCTTGTTCTTCCTTCTGTCTTTCAAGAAGGTCTGATCACTTCTTATAAATGAGGAGTAGGTAGATTCTCTATAGAGGACAGAGTTTGCTCAGGAATAAGTATGAATATGTTCGCCAGACTTCCTGCTTGCATCTGTTTTGCTTTGAATATAGATGTGAAAATGCAGTAAGAGCTGACATCTTGCAACATTAAGTTGAAAATATAGAGAAAGTTCAGAAGAAAAGGGAAATATTCCTGAAAATATTGAATCAACTGGAAAATTTCTGTCACAATTTATCAAAGAGAAAAAAGTAAACTTTAATATTAATCTATTCTACATAAGAAAATGTTACCTGCTATGCAAACAGGTTAAATCATTCAGATTGTTTTCTATTTGTGATAGTTACTGTCTCACTATTACGTTTCATGCTAAGTCTGAAATTCATATTCTATCAAAGGAAGTAAAAGTTTCCTCTAACTTCTAGGACTATAAGTACGTAAACATACTTAAAAATATTTTCTATATCTGTTAAGTCAGTTTAATATTACTTTGGAATACTCTCAATTGATATGAATCGGATTTCAGAAAGGAGTTGTTATTTGAAATGTCATCCTCTTAATGGAGATGAAATTAACTACATTATTTTAAACATCCAATATTTGCATATTTGCAGCCCTATGCGAAGAATAGATGTTAATGCAATGCAAACATTGTGGCACACATAGACCAGGTTGAATTTCATTAATTCAAATACAGTTCAGTGAGAGATTCAGACAGAGGAATAGGGTCATGTAATATAGTTCAGAAGACGTTTCTCAGAAGAACTCAAATTTCTTTACCATGTGTCTCTGTGTATTTTCCTTTTTCTGTTTTGAAAAATGAGCCTGGTAAATTTTACATATACTCAACTCACATAACAGACATTTTAAGAATGATAAAAACAACTCACAACCAGAAGAGCCCAGTTTGATTTTGTCTTACGGCAGATTCATGTGGCCTTTCAGTCATTTCTTTCCTAATCTTTTCTCTTAGCAGTGAACACACTGCTGAGTTCGCTCCTTCACCTGGACCCAAGAGGAGGATGTTCCTGGCTGCACTCTGTGTATGCAAAACGCCCTCTGAACTGGCAAAGTCTCTCCCTGGCTTGCTAGTCAGGCTACTGTGAACGCTGTTTTTGAGTAGACCTTATTCTTGGGTTCTTTTTCAGACTGCCTCGTTCATTTGTTGCAAGAATCTTCTCAGTTTAGAGAGAATCTTCCACCTTAAAATGTAATCACTCTGGTCTGCTTTGGGCAAAAATCCTGTTGATAACAAGAAGTCCACTACCCTTGATGTCTCCTCTAACAACTTCCATCTATGGACCTTCTCACTCTGCCTGTTGCTTATTCTTTTGCAGCTATGATTTATGTATTCAGGGTTCAGTCCCGCTTTCTTCCTATTATAATCATCTGGCACCTATCACAACAATCTTGAATAAATTCATCCTTACCTTCTTAGCAAGTGTCAGATTGGTGTTTTTCTTTAACAGAACTAAAAACGATTGCTTAATTATTGAAGTAAACCAATTATATTTTCTACAGATTTTTTCTCAATTATAATTCAAGTTTTTAAAGTGTGCTTTCTTTGTGTACATTTTTTTGGTACAGTAACTTTCCATTTATGTGTTTGGAGATGTATTTTTAATTGAGTAAGAAATTTTCCTTTTTAATGTGTGTAAAATTAATAAGAATGGAATGTTGGAAATAGAACACATGAAATATAAAACTGTGAGAACTGGTTAACTTAAATTTGGCTCCAAGGACCACAATGTTAATGAGGTGACTTCTAAAACTAGAAATAATGCTTTGTATTAAGAGCTAAAGTAGTCATGAATTAATGGAGAGGGACAACTGAAATATTGGCTTGGTGGAGTTAGGCCTACATTAACCAAATGAAATAAAATAACAAGGTAGTTTGAGAAGAACATGCTACTTATTATTTTAAAAGTTTTATTTATAGTATTAACACAATATCTTAACGTGTTCATCATTCACCCTTGTAGTCTTAGCAAAAAGAAACAGCTAACTTTTGTAATGAAATATTTTACTTCATAAAAATATTTTAAAACTCAAGTGTTGAGATTAGATTTTTAAATGTTTGAGTGTTTAAAATTTAAGCACATATAAAAATTCTTAGAAAAGGACCATCATTACTAAAATATTCAAAATATGGTAAATTATGCATGATGATTTAATATATGCAAATTGACAAGTGAAATGAATAGTAAATTTGAATAGAGAAAATATGTACATAAATGAATGGTATTTCAGAATCTGAGCAAATTGATGACTGCATTATGTACTTGTCCCCAAGGTAAATGAAATATTAATTAGAAAACATTTTTTATTAAAGGGCCAATAATAGGTATTATGGAAAATTGGTATATCTTTGTATCCCTTGTCTTTAGGAATTTTGCTCAATATGTTAGCATCTTAATTTCTTCATTTTACTTTTCCTCATACTGCTATGCTTATAACTGGGCCATGCTGTAAAAAGATGCACAGTGGAACTCTACTTAGCCCTTGAGAAATTGATGGCATGTGTTCATCTACATTTAATCTTACCTGTATATACTTACTAGTCATTGATGCTGATGTTTTCATAGCATATGTTTTCCCTGTGACTTAGTTGAGAAAGAATGTCACTTGATACACATTAAAAATAAATATATACATATGCACATTAAAAATAAAGACATCTATTTTCATTTTAAAATGTGTGGTGACTTATACTTGTATTATTTGATTTGACCAATTGCAGATGACTCTGTAATGATTGTTAACTACAAGTTTGAGACTTTAAAAATTATTTTTTAAAAAAGGAAAAATTTCTAAAATGCTATTGTTAAGGCACAGATCAATATT
Organism: Sciurus vulgaris; assembly: GCF_902686455.1. Classification (NCBI taxonomy): domain Eukaryota; kingdom Metazoa; phylum Chordata; class Mammalia; order Rodentia; family Sciuridae; genus Sciurus; species Sciurus vulgaris. Next base: position 12,011,027 of record NC_136469.1, read on the forward strand.
ACAAAAGTTAAAATATTTAAATATTCAACTATTTCTCGTGGTTTAAGGCCCCCCAAAAGGAAACCCCAACTCTGTCCCATGGATCCACGGCAACCCTAATCAACCGCAGGAGGCGTCACTTGATGCAAACCGCAAGAAGTGTTTATTCCAGCGTGCTGGGACCCGACTCATGACTCACGCAGGAGTCCAGGAGTCGAGTCCCTAGCAGAAAATCTTGCAAGTTTATAAAGGCAGAGACCACACATCAGGAGGGGTTGCACATGAAAGGGAAAAGGGGAACAAAGCTGCCGGGAAATTTCAAAAGGGGTCTGGGTTTGCTGATAACATACAACATGTTTCACAATGTTTTACAACAGGGCATAGATTCTGGTCAATAGTTGCTGGTAATCCTACTGTTTGAGCACTATCTGGCTATCTGGCTCAATTTACCCTTTTACTCCCTGTTTGGGGCTGATTACTGGAACAACTTTAAGGGCTTTGTTCCCGTCACTGGGAGGGAGACCTTAGGGAGTTGAGATAAAACAGACAGCTTAAAAAAATGTCCATTCTTTCAGTGGCAAGTGGATATTTGTGGCTTATTTGGTAGCTTGTCCTAATTCTGTAACAGAAATGAAAACCATGTAATTTTGTTGATCACCTTATTCTGCTCCCTGGTGTTGGAAATATCTTGGAGGACTTCAAATGGATCTGAGACAAAAATATTAAAAATGTAACTGAATGATTTAGAATTTCAGTTCCAGAATTCTTCTCTAAGAAATATGGAGCCTAGGGAAATCACATTGTTTTCTGCTTTCCTCCCTTTAATACCGTTATATGGAAGTCAGGCTAAAATGGGGATAAAAACACGTCACTCTCAATGTGAACTAGCTGAAGCGATATATTCACACAATGAAGAAAAATGTAAAAGTTTTTTTGGCTACTTTACTATAAATGTCTTCCTTTAATTTAAAATTATAATACATTTAACTATAAATTTTTATGACCTCTTTTATTTGCTACTGTGTACTTAAACATTTTCATAGCTCTATCAAAACATGATTTAATATCTCTATCAAAAACATAATTTGTCACTTAACCGAATACAATATCAAAAAGACCCCCCCCCCTTTTTTTTTTTTTTTTTTTTTTTTTTCTTTTGCAGTGCTGGGGATTGAACCTAGGGCCTGTGCTTTCAAAGCAAGCACTTTACCAACTGAGCTATATCCCCAGCCCCAGAACCCCTTTTTTTGAATGATAAACTCTATTTCTACTCCTATTACTGAGATTATCTGTAGTAATAACCAGTTGTGAAAAGACTTTTGGTAAAGTACTTAACTTAGATTAGGGGAAGGTAACTGTATCAACCAATGTTTTTCTCTGGCGCATGTCATTCAAAATTTAAAATCTGTCTTTCAAAATTTTAATTGATCTGATGCAGATTTGTTTCATTCAATTCCTTTGTTAATTGTAAAGTTTTCTGGATCATAGTAAAGTAAAAGAGTAAGTTTCAATCTGACATGTTTAAAGTATTTGTTCTGAAGCCTAAGCCATCCTCTATTTTTATATAACTGTGTTCTAAATATCACATCTTTCATGGTTTTACTGTTTTCTTATAACTTGACTTTTGAGAGATGTGAAATGTTTTGGATCAGAGAAATCATATGCTCCAGATCACTAGCAGACAGACTCTATGGCATTTACTAAGTAATGATGATAGCAGCAGAGCCAGGCAAATTGTGAGGATCATTTTCAGATATTTTAAAAATCCCACATGAAAATTTACTTCTCTATACATGGCAGCCATCAAAAAGCCCAGCGTAAGGAAAATTTTAGTAAAATATTTTGAAATTAATGAACAAATAATTTATGCATTTATATATCATTATTTCTCATGATTCTTTAAAATATATGATGTAAAACAAGTATGTGAGGATATGAATAGCCTTTAATTCTAGTCAGAAAATTAAAATGCTAATTAGCTGGTAAGATGAACTTTTCAACCTATGAGGCATAAACACCTGTCCGTACTGAATTTGAAAAGGTTATTTAAAGTCTGAAAAGAAGATAGGTTTTATACAATAAATAGTAAAAAAAAAAAAAAAAAAAATCTAATTTTAACCCTATCATTGCATCACAAGGTTGGAATGTTTTTGACAGTCAATAAGTAAATTATGTCAATTATATGATATTGTGGAGGAGAGAATGAAGGTTAAAATGTATTTTATATCCAAAACCTTGGACATGAGGTATAATATTGAATCAACCTGAGTATTTACCTTATCTCTACATGAACCAGAATGTGTGTGTGTTTGTGTGTTTGAAGACACCATTAGACCTCTGAATCATGGAAACAAGGGAAAGATATTTCCAAAGCTGCTTTCTTATCCTGTAAATTAGAATTGCAAAGTTTTCAAGATGTATTTATTATATCTCCAATAACACCAAATTCTATAATCATTTATGTAATGATAATTGAAGATTCCATGATTGAATTACATATAGAAATAAACATTCGCTTCAGTGACATTCATAGAAATATACATTTTGATCCTTAAATTATATAGTGATTGAGCAAAAACTTTTAAATTCTTAACTACACATTTCTTAAAAAATATTTTAATTACTTTCTAAGACTATAAAAACAAATGTTAGCTTGAAAATACGATTTTCTTAAGATTCGTGGGTATAAAGTGCTCCCAAAGCAGAATAAATCTTATTAAGCCTTCAAGTTTGGTATAATTTTTAGAAGAACTGGTTGTAATAAACAGAAGTATCATTAATTTAAACACATTTGAAGGACAAGCGTAAGAATATCTCAAGAGAATAAGCATGAAAGGGAATACATTTGGGACATTGACAGGTGTATTGTCACATGAAGGCAATTCACAAAGCTGAAACATTTCACACAGGATCATGTACTTGGATTATTTGGAACTTATTTCTACTCAGAAGCTCTTCATTTCTTGTTTTCTCCTGTTTGTCACCGAAATGAGCAAGATGTTATAAAACCTTATTCAATACCAGTAGGCAACACTACTCAAAGAATCATGTAGCTTTTAAAGACATATGTCTTTCAGGTGTGAGTTGCTAAAATATAAAACTCTTACGTAAATTAATTTTCTTGAAAGAAAATTTCAACTGCCTGTGGTAGGCAGTTGGTGAAAATACTGACAGTATTTCTTAACACTAAGCAGAAATGGCAGAAACTGGAGAAATTTGATCCACTGATGGAAGTTTTGTAGAAGCTCTGAACAAGAAACATTGAATAGCTAAGTATATTCTTAAATCGTTATTAAAGCATCACTGAAAAGTGGACATTTTTGCACCAACTAATTGGGATATGATTTGCATGACTCAAGAATATAATACAGCAGGTGCTAAAAAGAAAATTATGTAACAGTGGGAAATGGACAGAATTTTTCTTTAAATATAATGGATTTTAATTTAACCTCAGACACATTCATATTAGCACTTTTTTTTAAAAGTTCGAGGTTGAATTGTTAGGGCACTAAAAATATCTTATACTACCTTTCTAAGTATCAGAATATTTTCCATGTTAATAATTTTCCATGTTAAATGACAATTATTTATATCCACACGTCATACTTAGCTTATCTGACGTTACAGTCCATCTTAAGAAGCCAATCTTAAACCAGGGACAGTGGCTCATGCCTGTAATACCAGGAGTTTGGGAGTCTGAAGCAGGAGGATTGGCAGTTCAAAGCCAGACTCAGAAAAAGTGAGGTGCTAAGCAATTCAGTGAGACCCTGTCTCTAAATAAAATAAAAAAGAAGACTGGAGATGTGGCTTACTGGTCATGTGCCCCAGAGTTCAATTCCCGGTCTTCCCACCACACACACACACACACACACACACACACACACACACACACACAAAGAAGCCAATTTTAAGAAATAAACAAACACATTCTTTTAAAAATACTTTTTTTTGGGTAAAGAATATGAGTATGTTAGTAAGAGAGAAGAATTCCACATGAAAAGACAAATGTACACTGAAACATAAGAGAACATTAAGCTCAGACATGGAGATTGAGAAGAGTAAGTAGGTGAACTCTGGGCCAGAGTTTTCAGAGGAAGAAACAGAATGTGAGGAACACAGAGAATGATATCAAGTCAGGTAAACAGGCCAGAATGGGAATCTTCAGAGGGAAAGGTGGAAACTTGCTAAGAAAATTGAGAATTAACACAGTGTTATTTACAAAGGAATAGAGAGAAGGCCAACGATAAATTCAAATATGAAGACATGAAGAGAATTACAGAGAAAGAAATTATGGAAATGATAAAGGGAAATTCTGTAGAGAATGAGTTATGCCACCAAGTCGGCCTTCCAGATTCCCTTTATTCAAAAGAGAATAGGAAATGTGAGTTCTCTAAGATACTTGGAAATTAGAGGAGAAGATAATCTTTTGTTCCATAGATGCAAAGACATTTTTTTCTGAATGCTAATACAGCTGTTATACAGCTGTAAAGAGAACTTCTCTTTCCTTCTTTTTCAAAATTTTTGAAAGAGTGTGCTATACTTCCATCATCTGTCTAATCAACTCATTTACTGTTGATTGTTTTCTGTTTATATTTTCTCCAAAAGTGGCAGATGTTCATAACACAAACATTTCCCAGAGCAATTGCTCTAGTCGTGAGGTTAGATTTATGTGGAGATATAGAGAGTTCTGCGTGGCACACCGGGAGACTGGGGCCTGAGGGGGCTGGGGTTCACCTACATGCCACTGTGCCTCTCTAAACACAGAGGCTGGATGGGAAACCCACACGTGGAGAAATAAGGTAGCATTTTAAAGTCCACGAGGAAACCAATGAACAATTGAGTAAGGATTGAAAGCGATGTAGCCCTTCCACAGTCAGTGCAGGGCGTTGTGATGAACCCACACTTTCCTTCTCACATGCTTCCTCCACTTGGGAAGAATGACGGGTAGACAACTTGGCTGGTGTGCCGTCTGCATCTGGATCTGATTTTTCATTTCAGTTGTCAACACACACCCCTCATTACATTTGCCATTCAAGGAAATGAACTGCCATGCTATTTTCTGCAGCTCTGTCTTTTGTTTTCAGTATCATTCCAATTGTGTATCTAAGTTTGATCTTTGCTGCCATAACCCTTTGCTTGGTGCTCAGCTCATAAATGTTTCTCAGTCACTCCTAAAACTTTAGCAATGTGTTCTAAAATAGCCCTAAAGGAACACAGCATGTTCTACCATATTGAGGGGCCAACATGAACAACCTCTTTGATCGTCAATCCATTTAAGAATGAAGCAGCACCCTTCATTTCTAACAAGTCTTATATTTATATCCTGATTTGCATAACTTAAAAACTCCAGAAAAGGAAATGTAATATTTTTCTGGGAAGGACTATTTTTATGACCTTCTAAGGACTTCAAATTTTATCTTAAGAAAATGTTTATTTTTGTTGTATTAAAAAACAATTATCTCTATGATTTACAGAACTCTGAACCTGTTTCATAGGTACATGCACTTTTTATTAAGTTTCGATGCACTGAAAAATAGAAAGAAACTATCCCCAGCTTCTATTAGTGTTTTTAATTAGTGTTTAGTGCTTTTAAAGATACAACATTATATAACTTAGAGGAAAAAAGTAAGTAGATATTTCAGCAATGTCTTAAAATATACTTCTATTTAACAATTTGAAACAACAGGACCTTATTTATACTACTGAAACAAAAGAAACAGACTTCATTTTTCATAAAATAGGAATTTAAATAATAATAATAAAATAGTATTTGATTACCACAATATGTATAATAATTTTATGATAATGACTTTAAAAATTGTTTCACTTATTTATATTACAATTAACATACAAGGTCACTATAAAACCACGCTCTTTTATATTATCAATAAACTTTATTTTATATCATCTTACCAATTATTTTGATATTTAGCCTTTCTATAGTTTATTCCTTACTATATAGGTTTTAATGTAAATCTCATTTTCCCATCTTAAATACAATATTTTATTCCTGAAAACTTTATGTGTTTTATAATTTAATAATATGGGGTAGAATTTTCTTATTTCAAAACACAGAACTTGAAACTTTCTTGATGTTGAACTACTGTGGATATATTTCGTCAGTTATTAAAATTCTCCTTTCAGGTTAATATCAAGTCAACAAAAATTTGAAGTACTCTTGACCCTTTTTCCAATGTGTAAATTAGTAATATAATGGCAATATTCAGACAAGCAAATGTAGACTAACTCCCTTTGATGAAAACGACATGAGGTAGGCTTCCCTACTGAGAATCATCTTAGTTTGTGAAATAGTAATTTAGAATGACTATATCTGCAAAGTATACGGGCAGGACGGAAATGTGGAAGGCATGATCTGCAATACCCTTTACGTATGTAGTAATTTTATATGTCTTTATTACTATACAATTTGAAATACGTGTCTAAAGGATAAAAGGCTGCAACAAATTTCAAAAAAACCAAACATTTTGTCCATAGCATTCTGACTTTGATTTTGAGTTTGTGAAATTTAATTTGGTAAAAAACAGCATTCTATATAAATATAGTATGATTTCAAACATAATTTTTTTCCTTTGGAAATTTAAATGTTTTAAGTGATTGTGTAGTAAAGACATAAATATTCATAAGCATCACATATCCATTCAACTTATTCAGAAATCATTTTCTATAATTATTCAAGTCTCTCCTGCCCTGTCATTTCCCTCACTTTTTTTCCTCTTTAGCATAAATTGAGCTGCTTTTAAAACATCTACAGACAATAAACATAGCATTTTACAAAAATGTCAATAGTGTTTTATTCCAAATACTCATTTCCAAGAAAGTTGATGCTCTCTGTTTGCTAGAGATTTTGGAACCAATAGAAATAAAAAACTTACGGTAAGACATCATATTTAAAATAACCCAACAAAACATTTATTTTAAAAACTAAGTATATTGTAAATTTAAGAAATTATGTTATATGACTGGTGTAAGATCCATGGTATGGTAAGAAAATATTTTTAATGAAATAAAGTTTAGATATTAAATATATTAAAAGACTGCTGAAAGCTACAATTAAAACTCTGAAAATAACTCAGGAATTTTTTTGAACCGTAGTGTATATAAACATTCCCACATAGGTTATTTTTATGCAAAAATTCATTTAATATTCATTAATGCTCATTAATTTATTTTAGAAAGTAGATTGAAAAAATAGAATATTATTTGCAGAAAACAAAGATAATTCCAAAGGGTTAGCTGATAGATTGCTAACAACAGATTTATGAATTGAAAAAAATAACTGAATAATATTATAGGATTCGGAAATGACAAAGATTAAACCACAAATCAAAAATACTATCGATTTAGTAGTTTGGAGACTAGCATGATAATTAGATCATCTATTAAAAAAAAAGTATGCATAGGAATATTTTTCTGTTAAATGGTTTCTTTATTTCCATATTGTATGTCAATCATTTTACCTATTTAATTAAAAATTAACTTAGAAATGGTTAAATAAAATAAAAATAATTTTAAACTTTGAGTTCCAAATGATAAGTGAATCTGCTGTCATGTGTAACTAAATAGAACAAAAGATAAAAAACCTATCTTACTAGACCCTTAACAGAGATGTATGTTATTACCTAGTACAATAAAGTTGTTTTTCAAATAAAAAATGACAATAAATATACCATACACACTTGCACAACGTGGAGGGAAAAACAGTTCATATTTCAGCAATCCCTTGGAATATATTTGTATTTAACAATTTGAAATAAACAGTACACAATTTATATTACTGAAGCAACTGAAACAGCAATTACATATATATATATATGTATAAAGAGAGATATACATAAATCTGTAAATATTCTGTAAAAAAAGCAAATTTTATCAGGATTGTAAACTTGCTCTTCCATATAACCTACACTAACAAAAATAAAAAGAGAAATCATCTAAAAAAGCATGACATTTCTGGAGTTCATAAGAAATGTGCAGGTTCAGCCAACCTACTTAGCTTGAAATCTAAGGAAATACAGGTGCCTCCCAGCAGAGGAAACAGAAGTCCTTTCAAACAGGCAACAGCAAGAATGAATGTAGACGCCCTTGTGAGGAGGTGAGAATAATTTGATTTAAAAGTTCACAAATACTTAGGCCTAGTGTAGACTGGTATAAACACCTAGAGATTCTGAGAGCCCAGAAACTGTTGTTCCTTCTGCTGGCAGAACATTATTATGAACCTTATTCTATTACAATTAAAACCCAGGTATGGATGGAACACCAGAGAAGACCACCCTTCAATGGTGTAGGTCTAGACCAGGAAGGAACTGCTGAAGTGTACAGTGACATCAATAGGTATCTTTGGGATTCTAGAGAAAGAAGAAAGAGACAGAAGTAATCCTTGAGATGATAAAGGCTGAGGCCTTTCCTGAAATTATAATAGAAACCAAATCACAGATTCAAGAATTTTCCAAACACCAATAAAGATGACGTCAATAACACACATACACGCAAGCATACACCAAAAAGAGGAAATCTCTAAGGCAATCAGAGTGAAATAAAGACAAATTATAAAGAAAAATGGATGTAAGATTATGGCAGGTTCTGCCTCCCAGACAATGCAAGCCAGGATGCAATGGATCAGCATCTTTCTTTGTCTTTATTGGCTATCTAATGCCATTTATTTCAATCTATCAAGAGGTATGCAACTATGATAATAATCTTTTGGTAAGTACAAAAATCTGAATGTTGGACATCTTGGAAGTGCTGAAACAACTCAATCCAGATATGTTTATAAGCCTAGTTTAACTTCTATTTCAAATAAGGGAGAAATAGATTTTCATTCAAACAAAAGCTGAGGATATCCAAGAAATGGAAACACACACACACACACACACACACACACACACACACACGACCTTTAATGTCAAATTCTATGAAGGAAATATCTTTCAAAACTGAAGGGAAAATAGCTGTTTCTCAGGGAAACAGAACATAAAGCACTTTAATATCACCTATTATACACTGTAAGAATGGTTAAAACTAGGGATAAGGAATATATTAGAAAAAACCTAGCTCTACACAAAGATATAAAGATCCTCAGAAATAAGGAGCATCAACGCAAATAGAAAATATACTCTTTCAATTTCAATCACACTTATTTGTCTATTGGGTTGGCTATGAGTTTAGTAATAGCACATGCCTGGCCTGTGTAAGAGCTTGGACTTGACCCCCAGTACCAAAGACAATATAAATATAGAAGTACGTTTGACTCTCTAAAGAGATAAAAGCAGCAATGTTTAGCAACCTCATAGCAGATGTACAAATACAAAATAATGTCACAAATACAGTGGTGGGATTTGGAGAATTAATCGTTAAAAGTTCCTTGTACTCTAAATGAAGTAATATATTCATTGATGTTTGACAGTGATTATCAAAGAAGTAAGTTGTAAACCATGGATGAGCCACACTAATTGGTAACTAAAAAGAGAAAAATGACATAGTAAATATAAAATAGAATTCAAAGTACTCAACATGCCAAAAAAGGCAGCAAGAAAGGAAAATCAACAAATGAGAAAATACACAAAAATGTAATATTAAATGTCATTATAGATATAATCCAACTGTATCTATAATCACATTATAGACAAATGTTATAAACAGTCATTAAATGATGAAAATTGCTAAATTGGATATCAAAGCAGCATGAGGTATATTTTCTACAAGAAACAAACTGTAAGAGTAAAGACAGATAAGAGGAAGGAAAATGATATACTATTAAAACATTAATCATAAAAGACTTGCAGTGAATGTATGCTATCTGATAAAGTTTAACTCAGAAGAGGAAATGTTATCAGGGATAGAGGTACATATAAATAGTACTTTCACATATAAAAATAATATCATATAATGCCAAAGGGATGAACTATTAAAGAAAATCTATTATTCCTAAAAGGTGCACCACACATATATACAAACATACACACATAAAACTCAGAATATATCAAACAAAAAGTGATAGAACTGCAAACAAAAATAAATAAATCATTGATTAAATAGAGAAACCTCAATGTTTTTCTGAATTATCCAAAGAACAAGTACACAGAAAAATAGTAGGGATATGGAAATACAGCAGTGCTGTCCAGTAATTCATCACAAAAGGCATTCACACAGCCCTCTTCCAATGTCCACAAAATATTCTTTTCATATGCTGTCAGGGTTTAGATATGAGGTGTCCCAGAAAAGCTCATGTGTGAGACAAAGTAGGGAAGTTTAGAGGTGAAACGATGGGGTCATGAACGTTAACCTGACCCGCGTGTTGATCCTTTGGTAGGGGTTAACTCAGTGCTGACTGGGGCAGGTAGCGTGTGGCTGGAGGAGTGGGTCAGTGGGGTGTGCAGTCAGGGTATATAATTTGTGAGCTGAGCTTTGACTTCCTCTCTGCTTCCTGGTGCCAGGTCCTCTAGCGCACAGTCCAGCTATGACGTTCTACCTCACCTGGACCTCGAGGAAGGGAGTCAGTCATCTATGGACAGAGACCTCTCAAACCACGAGCCCCCAAATAAACTTTTCCTCCTTGAAATTACTCTTGGTAGGTCTTTTGGACACAGTAGCAGAAAAGCTGACTAAAACTAAAGCATACAGCACACACAGTATATAGTGACAGAAATGAAATGGCCTTAAAATTCAGAATATATAAAAACATGGAAAATTCCAAACATTTGAAAATAAAATCGCACACTTTCCCATAAACTCCATGCAAAAAGTAAGGTCATCAGAAATTACAACAAACAAACAAACCAAAAAAAAAAAGAATGTTTTCTTTTTTTATTAGTTCTTTATGCTCTTCCCTGCCCCCCCTCCCCTTTGTCTGTGTCTGGCTTGGCATAAGCGTGATACATTGTTTATATAATGAGTTCAGAAGTATTGCCCCCTCTTTAAGTTTCTGGAAAAATTGTATGCAAGAGGTATTGTTCCTTCTTAAAATATATGCTAGAACTCACTGACAAATGTTGGGGAAGATTTTTTGTAAGGTCTAAAGCAGTGGTTTCAACAATGTGGGAAACACTGGCGAGATCTATAGATATGTTAGGTTGGAATAACTAGGTATGTATTATTGGTATCTACCAGAGGTAGGGATGCCACAGAGCTTACGCAAAGGCACAGACAGCCTCCCACCAAGGAATCATTTGAATCAAGCTATCAAAAGTGAGGAGGGTGCAGGATGGTTTATAGGATTCACTTAGATATTCAATGGTTTAGCAATATTCAGAGTGTCTCTTCACTTTGGATGGGTTTTAGTAGTTCATGGACCTTGAGAAAGAGGTTCCCGTTGTCTAATTTATTAAATTCATATGGTAGAATTGCTCATAATAGTACCTAATTAAAGCATTGATATGTATGCAAGGTATATAGTGTCATCCTGTATTTCATTCTTCTATCAGAAAGTTTTACCCTTTTTATTTTTCACTAGTCAGTCTTATTGAAGATTTATCACATTTTTAAAAAAGAATCATCATGTGTTTCATGAATTCTTTTGTATTTATTTAAATTGTAGGATTTCTTATGCAGTATTAATATTTTTCCTCTTCTTGCATTGGCTTATTTTGCTTTGTTTTTGATAGAAGTTTGGATTTTCTGTTTTATTTCTTTATTTCATACATATATAAACACTTAGAGCTATACATTTTCCTCTAATTACATCTCTAGATGCAACTCAGAGATTTTGCTCCATTCTATTTTATATTTCATTCAGTTCCACGTATTATTTGAAATTTCCATTGAGGGCTATTTTTTGACTGCTGTGTTAGTAAGTCATCATTTCAATTTCAAGTATTTTGGGGAGTGTTTTGTTATTTTTCTGTCACCAATTTCCAGCATAATTGTATTATATACAAAGAACATGGATTTCATAGTTTAAAACAATATTTTAATTTTATGAGGCAATATTGATGCAATTATTTTGGTTATTTAATTAACACCTATCTCTATCCCTTTTTTTCTCATAATTTTTTTCCTACTCTCTAGTTTGCCCAGGATGGGGTACTTCTCTTTATTTTTTTATTGCCTAGTACCTGGTGGGTACTATAACCCTTGTCTACAAGGCTCTTCAAAGTCTTTGCAGTTACAGTATAAAGTGATAGAAGGGAAAGGGTTTTACTTAGTTACTTATGTTTAGGTTAAAGTTGCTTTATGTGAAGACGATTGCTCAGAAGGACCCCACTCCACAGTTTCTATAGCACATGAGAGGCTTCAGAGTTCCCAACTCTGCTCACAATAGTCTGGACTGTACTCCATATCGAGTTACGTGAATTCAACTGTTTTCTAGTCTTTGTGATAACCTACTCCTTCTGTATCTATTTAGACCTACTCTGTATCAGCCAGAGGAAGGTAGGAAGAGGAACTCAGTAGAATGATACTGTGCTTATCATCCAGACCAGCCCTATGACTGAGCAGAACAGACTTGCAAAGGTGGAAGGACTGGATGAAAACTAATGACAAATATAAAGAAAGAGGAATATTACCTGATGATGAGAATATTGAACACATTAATTTTGCATGGAAGAAAATCCCAAATTGCAATGGTGGCTCAAAATAAGTTCAACACAAGCAAGCAATATTGTTTACTGGTGCAATTAGACCAGGTGCCCCAAAAGGCCATGTTAGGATCGTCCATGCTCTTGGAACCTGACTTCAAATGGAAATCTCCAAACCTGATTACATCACTGTAAGGCGTTTAGGTCATATGAGGTAATGATGAACTGGATCAAGTTTTAATAAACAAGTGGAATGAAAACAATGTGTCCGTTTATTTTGCCTTTTGTTTTCAATGGTGTATCTGATACACAGGATACCAATAAGGAAATACTTTCAGGCACTATAAAGAATACAGCCCCCAGGACTGGGATGTAGCTCTGCTGGTAGAGTGCTTGCCTGGCATGCACAAGGTCCTGGAAAAGGAGCACTCTTTGTAACTTGAGCTGTAAATATCTTCCTTAGTTGTCAGTTTTTAAAAGATTGTTTATGAAGCTTCTTTCCATAAAAAGTTGGTTTTTACGTAACAAAAAGGACCAGTGAAATAATTTAAGATTTGGGGATTTTGAATCATGAAAGGTTTGATAGTTCTTGCTAACTCCAGATTTGTAAAGAAAAAATTTTCAAGTTTTCTTCTTATAATTTAATGGTTGTGTTATTTAAAAAATATCTTTGGTACATATGGAATTTATCATGGTATATGAGGTAATTACATATTACTTTAGAGATATTACTTTACTTATCCCTATAACATTTATTGATGACTTCTTTTTCCCAGTAATTTGAGATGGGTCCTTTCTATGCATTCACTTTCTATATGTGTATGAGTGTACTTACAACTGGGCACTCTGTTTTGCTAATAGACTAATACGATACTCTTAAATTATTTAGGGTTTTTAAAAAGCCTTTATGTATTTTAGCACTGGTCCCACCTCTATGTTTATTTTTTTTTCACTAAATTTAGCATCAGGTGATATAGCTTAAAACTAAGTTTTCATTGAGATTTTGTTAAATTTACAAATTAATTTACACAATAATATGGTCCTTCTATTTGTAGAAAGGCTATTCTTTGGCTTCAGTGGAATCCTAATTTTCATTTTTAATATGTATCACATTTTTATTGATAAACATTAATATATTTTTCTACTATTATATATGAATATTTTCTTCCACTAAATCATCCAAAAGATTAATAAAAAAGAATACAACCCCCACCTTATTGCTGTGCATCTAGAGATTCTTATAATGAAATATTTGGAGAACTCTATTATTAAGTAGATGAAATGTAGCAACTACAAGCTCAATGCTACAGAGTACTGTGGAAAAACAAAAACAAACAAACAAACAAAAAAACAAGAACAACAAAAAAGAAAACATTTGTTTTTTGAAAGGAAAACCATTAGACATAATAGAAAAAGGAAATGGATTTCTCGTAAAAATAAAGTTTTAGGTATCACGAAATGGTTCAAATTATACCTGGGGAAGAACCCCATCATGAGGCAAAGGGGATGATGAGAACCCTAATATCTTGCTTAATCTAAATTACAACAAGGTGTAATTAAAATTCACCTGGCTGTAGTGTGGACAACCCAAATGTGGGGTATAAAACATGAATCCTTTGGGTTTTTTGGGATAGGCTTATTTCACTTAGCATGCTATTCTCCAATTCCATCCTTTTATCTGTAAATGCCATAATATTATTCTTCTTTATGACTGAATAATATTCCATTGTGTATATACACTACAGTTTCTTTATCCATTCATCTGTTAAAGGGCATTTAGGTTGGTCCCACAATCTAGGTATTTGTGAATTGAGCTACTATAAACCTTGATGTGGTTGCGTTACTGTAGTATGCTGACTTTAAGTCCTTTGGGTATAAACTGAGGAGTGGGATAACTGGGTCAAAAGGTGGGTCCATTCCAAGTTTTCTAAGGAATCTCCACTCTGCTTTCCAGAGTGGCTGCACCAATTTGCAACTCGACCAGCAATGTAAAAGTGTGCCTTTTCCCCCACATCCATGCCAACATCTATTATTTTGTTTGTGCTCTTGATAACAGCCATTCTAATTGGAGTAAGATGAAATCTTAGAGTTGTTTTAATTTGCATTTCTCTAATTACTAGGGATGCTGAGAAGTTTTTCATATATTTATTAATAACCTTTATGTCTTCTTCTGTAAAGTGTCTGTCCAGTTCCTTGGCCCATTTATTGATTGGGTTCTTTGTATTTTTGGTGGAAAGTTTTGTAAGTTCTTTATAAATTTTGGAGATAAGTGCTCTATCTGAAGTACATGTGGAAAAGATTTTCTCCCACTCTGTAGGCTCTCTTTTCACATTATGATAAGCCAATCCAAAAAACCAAGGTCGTATGTTTTCCCTGGTAAGTGGATGATGATATATAATTGGGGAAGAAGCTGGGGCGTGAGAGAAGAATGGAAGAACTTTAGAAATGAGAGGGAGGGGGGTATGAAAGATGGTGGAATGAGACAGACATCGTTAGCCTGTGTATATGTATGATTACAAAAATGATATGAATCTACATTGTGCATAACCATGGAAACGAAATGATGTACCCCATTGTGTACAATAAACCAAAATGCAGTCTGTAAAACATAAAAAAAAAAAACCCAAAAAACAAAACAAACAAACAAAAAAACCCCCTCGAGTCCTAGCTCCAGCTAAGCCCCAGTGCACAATGGGAACTAGGTGCATGGTGAATTAAACAATGACCCAAAGAAGAAAGGGGCTTCAAGGAGATCATGCCATCCTAGAAGGACAAGCTAAGTATTTTCTAGTCAATAATGACATTCAGAGGTAGAAGAATCTTTAACTAGACTGACTACATAAATTAAGAAGAATTCTCTTCTGTGAGAGAAGAAGGATCAGAATTCTGTCTGAAGTCTTTGTTTTATGAGTTTCTGTGACTATACTTCAATTTGGTTGGATTTAGAGCTTTGGCTCTGACCCTTTGCTCTTCAGAATTCCGAAGAATATGACATGAACATTCCTAGGACTAATAAATGCGCTCAAGTTTTAATTCCATGATTTTTAGAAAAGTATATTCTTTCTTAATGATTGCCTCATTAGGTCAATAATAATAGTTTTACATTTCATTGAACTGTATTAGTGGGAGAGTAGGTTGCAATTTCTAGCTGCACTACCATGGAGGGAAAAAAAGGAGCAAAGATTACTTTCAAAAATAGGAATTCATCCCCTAGTGTTATAGATTTTTGATGCACTTGAAATAACAATGGAGATAGGAAGTCAGCATTTAACCTTTAAGATTATTAGCATAAGTAGTCATGTAACTTAAATTTCTACTGGAATTTGAATTAATTTCTTTTTGGGTTATAAATGTATGTGTTATTATTTCTCAATATTAAATATGAAATAATATTGAATCCATTAAGCAAAGATCTATCTTAATTGTATAGAATATTTTATCTTGGACTACTTACAGTTCTAGTAGAGGTCAATACACATCTTAAATTATAGCACATTTTTGTTCAAATTCTTTGCACTAATTTTATATGTTGCATTTTCTTTTATAGTAAAACTGTTTTACCTTGGGGTTCCCTTTAAGAGAAGATTCAAAATGAAAGCTAAAGAATTATCATTAATCTTATGAATCTGGTGCACCAAAATGGTTACTTCAACATTAATATTGATTTCATAATATGAATTATGAGACTTTTATAAATCTGTTTAGGGAAATTTAAAACATTCTTTAGCTTTTATGTTGCAATATATTCAGAATATGAGCCAAAACAGAGTTGTAATAAATTCTCTCATTTTAAAGATTTTTCACATATAATGTGGATTTTGGATTATTATAAATCCAAACACACTTAGAGTAGATTTCTACAAGGCATGATTAAGGAGAAATCATGATTAATTATGCTACCTTCTTATCAAGATAACACAAATACAGTTATTGTTTATTGTAAAAATGATTATAATGCAGAGAAACCCTTTTGTGAGATGGCACGGGATTTTCCATTATTTCAAATCTCTCAAGTTCCATGTGATTCATGCCTACAATATGTAAAAACAAAGGTTGTTCTATGGTATTATGTATTATCAAGCACACTGTATACTGACTGAAGAAAATGTGACAATTTCCTGTGACAATTTTTAAGTCTCTTCTATTTGTCCCCTATTATCAACAGGGGAAATTTTCTTTTCTTATTTCTCACTAATCATTTCTGACATGAAGTTGGCAAGCTGAGCTGTGAAGAGCCATCTATGGGTCCAGGTCAACCTCCCCTCTCGGGAAGAAGGCATACACGGTGCCCAGAATAAATGCCCTCCAACAGAGGGAAAGGACAGTGCTTCGTGTGGCTTTCATACGGCATTTTCTTCTTCCTCAGCAGAATTAGCTTATCTCTTTGTGGTACAATTTAACTGTTGTGATAGGATTTAACTCTTTAAAGTTGTCAAACACATGATTTAGCAGGTGTTTACATGGCCTACATTTTTTTTCTCCCCACCAAGAAAAATGAAGATTTTGTATTATATTTGAACTCTCTTCCTTAGATTGTCTGTAGCACAAGTCAGCTTCAGTTTAAAAAATCTAAATTCTATTCAAATATTAATGAAAATGTCTTACCAAAGTAAGACAGATGCAGTATTAAAGTCTGTAACATGTGTGCATCTGTGCTTGTGTGTGTGTGACTGTGTGTGTGTTTGCACGGTTCAATGGAGGAAGAGAACTGGAAGTTTAATCATTTGAAAGAAAAAAATCTAAATAATTTTTAGCAATATACATATTAAATTTCCTGTGATACTGAAATGGAGTTAACATTTTAAATGTCAATGACTGATGTATAAATTTAATTCAAAGTCCACTCATTGCTCTGATTTTTATACATAATAAAGATAATTGCATTGAAAATGACAAGACACTGCAGGTATATGCTGCTTCAAATATAAATGCAAGTGTTTGTTTTCAGTCACTCAAGATTTTTTACAGAAGTTGCTAAGGTATAGAGTGTTTGCTTCCCCTCTAACATTCATGTTGAATTTTAATCCCCAATGGGCAGTGTTAAGAGGTGGGGCTTTAGGAGTGGTAAGTCCATGGGGACAGAGTCCTCATGGGACTTTTGACATTAAAAATGGCTGGAAATGACTGGCAAGGTCCATTTTGCCCTTTTGTCCTTCCTGCAATGTGAGGACACATCACTGAAGTCACCATCTTAGAATCAGACTGTTCTGATCCTTATTAGATACCAAACCGGCTAGTGCCTTGATTTTGGACTTCCCAAGCTCCAGAACTGTTCTTTATCCATTACCCAGTCTCAGGCATTTTATTGTAGTACTACCAGTTGACTAAGACTGCAGACTGACCTGCTAGGTTTGGAGTGAAGTTCAGAATAAATAGCAATGGCTACATTCCTGTGACCTCATCGCCTGCTGCCAGTTGCAGTGATACAGCAGACATTTTCTTTTTTCTTACCTCTTTGTAACTCACATTTTTTCTTACTAAACAATGAGAGAAACCTAAGAATTGATAATCAGTCCTTCCACAGGCATAATTGTTTAGAAGTATGTAGTATTACTTCATTATGATGTGAAGTCTAAAGCTAAGATAGGCTTTATGCTAATTGTAATCTGTTAATTTTAAGGAAAAATAGACCTTGCTTACATAAAACACACAAGATTAAAGGTTCTAACACTCCAAACAGTGAAAATGAAATACTCTATTTGAAACATCAGCATACGGTTTACACGGAGGGTAATTTTTAGTCATTAGTTTAAATGGGACAAAATAAAATAAATATTAATTGGTTAAAACAGACGAACTTAAATGGAAATATGAAGTGATAAAGAGCCCAGAGAAAATTGCTCAGTTTGCATATAAATTAGGTAATTAGCCCCTCACCTACCCAGGTAGAGGTTCATAACCCTAATTAAAATAATTATATAAACTTCTAAGACTTATTAGGAAGATGTGAGATGGAAAATAAAATACATTGTTGCCCTCTGTGTAATTTTACCTGAATTTACTTTGTAGTATTTTCATAGATTAAATTGATTTAAGCACTTTTCGGAACATATCCAACTAAAAAAAAAAAAAAAAAGAAGACATTTTATAGTTGAAGACTGTAAGAGCTTTACTTAAAAATAAAAGAGATGAAAAACACTCATCTTACAGAAATTAGGACAAATAAGATGATGAGAATTTAAAGAAATTTAACAATTTCATTTTTTTCTCCAAACCAAATGTGGTTGGCTTTTAAGATCCTGTGTTTTATAAGTATGAATACATATTTTTTCTTGTTAACTAAACATTACTAAAAATATTGCAAATCATTAAAATTCTGTGATTTACTAACAGAGCCTCAAACTTAAAGTAGCTCAATGTTTGATAGTTTAATGAAAACATTCAAATAGTTGACACTAATCCATTTAATACACATTCATGGAACATTTATGTGTAAAAAATCATGCTCAGAAGATGAGTGTGATTTAAATAAGGAGGTTTCCTGACATCAAAGAGATTAATACTTGTGGGGTTCATAAAACAGTACAAATGAACAAGGCAAACATGTAGGGTTTGTTTATAGATACCGTAAAGTTACTAATAGAGAAGAACTAAATAAGCCAAAAACATGAGAAAGGGAAGCAAATGGACATATGAAGTATACTGTTCAAGGTACTTTAAACATTTTAAGACTGAATTCTCACAACAAAATATTCTAATTTGTTACAGATAATATAATTGAGAATAATAAAAATCTGCCAACTTTACATTTTGAAATCTTCACAAATTGAGTGCATAATATTTTGTGAAATAAGAACAGAAATAATAAAATATAAGAAAATAAGGAACAAATTGGAAAAAAACAAATTTATAATGACTATAATACAGGATTTAAAATAGAATGGAACTCAAATAATATTCATATTTTTTTGCACTTTAAAAATCACATTTATAACAGTTGTATGATTCTATTATCTATCATTTTGGGGGTTCTAATCACCTTTCTGCTGCTTCTTACTGTTGGAACTTTTTCAATGGAAACTAGATACTGTAAGCTCAGTGTTGCCATTTGATAGTTCAATTTTGCTAAATTGATAGATTTGATTGAATTCCTGTAATATTTTTGTGCTTTGTTCTTTAACATAGTTACATTTCTCTGAATCAGTTACACACTTCCAGAGACTGTTTGAAATTTTTTTTATGGAAGATGCAGAAGAACTAGGCTTAGGGGAAAGCTAGCCCTCCTGCAAAAACAACACTTGCCTGATGATTCTACTCAGTATCCCATGTAGTTCCCTGTCTTCTACTCTGGCTGGTGGCAGTCCAGATAGCTGCAAGGGTTTTTGAACATTGCGAATTGTTCTGACCCTTTGCCTTGACATTTTTCATCCAGTTATTTTCTTAGTGCATTCATGGGTTCCTGTGAGCTGAAGACTCCACAGTCTCCTCTGTAGGTCTCAGGTTTCTCCCACCCTCTTGATGTAGAAAACCTCTCAGATCTTTGCTATGCAACTGCACATTTCCTCCCCAAACTCCACTCCTTGGGTCCTCACTGCACAGAGAGAGCTGAACTGTAGCTACCCCTCTCCTCTATCGCAGGCTGGAAATGATAGCAGAAAGCCAGGTTTAGACTTCACTAGGCTGCCTTCTATCAGGGATCAGCATCTTGAGCTTTCTTTTGTCCATGGTTCAATATCATTATTTATTATATTTGAGCTGCATTTTACTGTTTGTTTTTGTGCTTTGTTTTGTTCGTAAAAGGTCTAATCCATTGCCTATTACTTCCTCATGGTGATATATATTCCATCTGGTCTTTATTATTTTTTCAACTTTCGATTATATATTTTATATTGTTTTTCTTAAGATTTTTGTTACATTCAAGTACTAGATTACTAGTTACATATTTTGCTCATTTTTCCCCTATTCACTGTTCTAGAGTTATGGTGTGGACATGAGGTGTCCCTCAACCTGTCTGTGTCAATGCAGGAATATTCAGAGGTAAAATGCAGGTGGGGCAAGCTGGAGAGGGTGGATCACTGGGGGGTCCTGGAAAGTTTGTCTTCTCTGTAACCCTTTTCCTCCTCTCTCTGATTCCCAACTGACATTGAGGGAGTAACTTCCCACCATCCTTCCCTTCTTCTGTGGTGCTCTGCCTTACCTTGGACCCAAACAATGGAATTTTCTGTCCATGGAATAAACCTTTGAAATTATGGGCCAAAATAAACATTTCATTTTCTAAGCTGTTCTTGTCAAGTATTTTGGTCACAGTGACAAAGATGACCAACACAAAGAGCTATAGTATCTACCATTAATTTTCCAATAGCATTAAGATTACTAAAGTTTTTTTTTTTTTCCTGAACATTTCCTGAAGTATATTTGCTTATATTCCATTACAGCTTGACTACAGTTCTTAGAAATGTAATTATGGCAAGAAATGCATACAATTTGGAAAGAAAAATTCTGTCTTAAAAGATGAAATTACAGCTTATATGAAAAATTTAAAGAGCATCCGTGAAAAACCAAAAAAGAAAAATATTTTCAACTGTGATAGGATATAAGAGTAACATAAGTCATTTTTCTTATATGGATTTACAATAAGACCATAATTGGCAATAAGGAAAATAATGGTTTCTACTTCAGAATTGACAAAATTAGAATAGCAAAATAATTGCAGTAATGGATCATCTTCCACTGAATAAAATAAAAATCCCCATCAGTTCACAATGAGAAGAATGAATAAATGAATGGGAGAACATACTACTTTTTCCCTTAGAAAGCCAACCAATATAAAGAAATGGTGATATACTTAACATTAGCATTTGGCAGCACTATGCTAGTATCTAGTTGAGTTAAGAAACATCAGTGTATTCTAAACCTTCTGGGTAGATGTGTGATAAAAACTGGGATTCTTTCCTAGTTTCAAATCTCTTTCCACAAAATGCAAACTCATATTAATGTAGTTAATGTGTATATACTTGCATATAAATATATGTACATATATCTCCACTATATGGATTTAAATGTACAACTTCATCTCCTATTATTTAGAAAAGAAGAAGTAACCTTACAGTGCAGAAACCTGGAAAATGTTACCTTTCAAATGATCACAGTTTAAATAATTGGTGATAGGTTAAGTGCATTTCATATATGACCTGATAAAATAATTAGGAAGAACACAGCATAATCTTTTGATTTTATTGCTAAATAAAATTTATGCAGATATTGACAACTATTTATGAGAGAACATCAGGAAAATTGAAATTGAGATAGATTCTGAAAGTATTATTCACCTGGCTTGTAATAAAAAACATTCAGGATAGCCTAGCATGGTGGCGCACACCTGTAGTCCCAGCAATTTGGGAGACTGAGTTAGGAGGATCCCAAGATCAAGGCCAGTTTCAGAAACTTAGTGAGACCCTGTCTCAAAAGAAAACATAAAAAGGGCTGGGGATATAGCTCAGTGGTAAAAGTTTTCCTGGGTTCATTTGCTGTCATCAAAAACAAAACAACCAGAACAACAAAAAATATTCAGGATGTTGTGAAGGTCAAGGAAGTACTGTGTGTGGAACACTACTTGATTTAAGAAGCTAGAGAGACATGGAATCCAGGAGAATGGTTTTCCTATAAAAAAGTGTCAGGCAACTTCTGAACTCCAATAGGTCTACTCTGGGTGATCGTTACTCAGCAATTTATTATACAGCTTTAGCAACTTCTCTTTAAGTTGCCGTAGATTCACATACACTTTAAAAGAAAAGAGGTAACTTCCACCAGGCACAAGGTGCCTACCTGATTTCTGTCCCAGAGATTTCAGGGAAGCTGTTTTCCTTCACAAATTTTTTAAAAAATTATTTGTTCAAAAAATAACAGAATGAATCAAACACCATTACCCTATGTAAATGCATGATTACACAAATGGTATGCCTCTACTTCATGTACAGAGAAACAAGTTGTACCCCATTTGTTTACAATAAAAAATAATTATTTGTTCTATTAGTTTCATCTGGGCCACAATTGGTAGGAATTAATCTTTTATCCCATAAACTGGGACTTCGTTTCCAGTGATGTTTCACTTTTTATTTCTTTCTTCCTTTTATTTTTATTTTTTTCTAAATAGGAATAAGTTAATCATAGTCATCTTTTGACCCAGTAAACCAAGAAGTTTTATATCTTGTCACAATTAAATAAAGAATCAAATATTTGACTTTTTCTTAGATTTCAGAGAAATGCCCTTTTAAAGAGAGAATTCTAAGTGGTTTTCTTAAAATAAACATACTTGGTCCAAGACAACTTACTTCATGTGGTTTCTCCTTCCAAAACTGGCCACACTCTGAGTTCTTGGGAACAGGTAATGCCTCTCTGTGGAGCGTTGAATCAGCAGATCTGTTCACCCAGCATCTCAGCTACAGCGTGTTTCTGAAAACAGGCCCAACTTCTGGCCTGGGCTGATGCTTTCATCAGCAGTTTTCAACTAACCCTGGCTGATTCAGAGAAAGTATCTCCAAATATGTAATCCTGCATCATTTGCTAAAGCGCCTTTTTATTTTGATATAATATGAACGAAAACAATATAAAGCTGTTTCCAAAAATTGAATTTCTCTATTTACAGTTCATACTTTAATAAGAATGAAGAGATAACTACCAGTCCTATTATTGTTTTCTGGTTGGATTGACTCAAACTTTACCAGGTATTTTTATGTTTTAACAAGTTAAACGATGATATATTCTATGATATATGTTATCAATTTAAAAATATAGAGCAACAACATTTTGTGTGTCAGGGTTTATTATTCTAATGCCTTGTTACCTTATATCTGATTATACTAAGTTTATGAATGTAAGAAACATTAGTGATGAGAATTCAAGCACTATGACTGGATATCTTCTTTACTCACCAAAATATCTACATTTTCACAGGAGTCTGGAAATACTATTTTGGTGATCTGATAATTCAGGAGCTACAAGTAAGCACTGTTGCCGTCTCTATTTTTAAATATAGTCAGTTCTTTCATTCAATTTTCCAGTTAGCTCTCTATACCCAACTCAAACAAAACCAATTCGCATGTACACTATACTTTTATTTCTATTTTTATCTAACATTAAATATGAAATCATTCATACCTTGATATAAATCTATAATATGTTTATAATATTCAAATTCATATTGAGCACTTACTTATAATAATTTGTACAATTTCTGGAAGTAGCCTTCTATATGGAATATCCCCTTCAGTCTTTTTCTCCTGCAGTCAATTTTATGAATTACGAATGTGAGCAAGGGATCTTCTTAATGCAAAAGTCTTCACTTCTACAAATACAGACTTGAATCATTCTCAAAATTATTTATTCAGTGACTATCCTAGATAGTGCTAAGGTTTGTGGGACATGGTGTTAAAACAAAAGACAAGGCCCTTGCTGTCATGAAATATTCATTCTCATCTTTAAATTGTACATTTTATCTTTGTGTGTACAAGTCCATTGATATTTAGTACATGCTTCTCTCTTTCTTAAGGAAATACCACTTTAGTCATCCAGATTTCATGGCAAACCCTGTAGATCTTCATGTAGATCTTTATAGATCTTCATTCTGCTGTTTTTTTTTTGTTTTGTTTTGTTTTTTTTTTTTTTTTCAATACTGTCCCTGTGTTGTCAGGACAGACCAGGAATAACAGCCAAATCATCATCCAGAACAGCAGCAAAAGAAGGAAGAAAAGATTTTCTTAGACACTTTTTTGTTTGAGTTATTTTGCTAAGGACTTTGGATATAGCATTATATTTGATTAGCATATCTTACGATCCCCCCATTTAAGAATCCTTTATTCTATGCTTGTTATTAATTTTCACTAAAAGTTTTCCTTCAAGTGAAAATTTTAAGCTTATATCCAAATGGACCTTTCAAATCTCCATCTTTGTGAACCATGAAAGTCTATTTCATGTTCTTACAACATCAAGCTATATGATTACAGGTTACTTGACCATGCTTTCCCCAATACATACCCCAGTGCTTCATGTTTAATGTGTATTCATTGACTTGATGAATGGTGTCATTATTTAGGAAATTTTTCCTGAATACTAAAAAAAAAAAAAAAAAAAAGAAAAGAAAAAGCTATGCCTTTTCAGTCTTCCAAGAATCAGATGCCAATGCACACTTACACATGTATGAAAATAATCGTAGGAAATGCCACTGAAGGATAGAGAAGAGGGAGCCAGAGGAGGCTGGAAGAGCCTCCAGATCAAGGGGCAAGTCTGTCCACTGTAAAAGGAGATAATGCAGGAATCCTGGTGGAGAAGGGGGAGCCTCCGTTTGCAGTGCAGGCAAGAGAATACTCTCAGAGGCTGGAACACAGGAGCAAACGCTATCCTTCAGAGGAGTCCATTTCTAAAACAGAAATGCAAGGCTCCCGTAACCTGTCCTGCTCAGCCAGTGGCAAGAAGCACTGGGGGAGCTCAAATCTGCACTAACACTATGGCAGTTCTGAAGCAAGATGCCTTGAGCTCACTCACCATCTCCTCTCCTCCTGGAGGTTCATCTGCATGAAAATCTAGAAGAACATCTTTTTGACTGACACAACTTATCTCAAATTTGAGCATGAAAATTCAGGATCTAATGTAACAGTAAGTCAAGAGATAAGAGGCCACAGAGTGTGTGCAACTACCTAATAAATGATAATACCTATTTTCTGGTTGTTTTCTAGCTCTGTTATTTGCTGTTGTCTCTTTCAACTTCCCCCTCAAAACGGCAGCAAACATGTCTGCAGAAGTTTAGGAGAATTATATCCAGATATTATGAACTCCAAGACCAAGAGAGAGTGTGTTTTTTGCACATGTATTAGAAACTCATACAGAGATTGCTATTTGTCTTTGTACTGAATTGAATTACATACCTATTTTTGTTCTAATCATGACAAAAAACAATTAGACTGTACTTAGATTAATCACATCAAACTTGCTTCTGGGAGTGGACAGTCAACCTTGAGGCTCAGATATACTCAATATGTTCAGTAGAAGGAGAACGGAGAGGGAATGTATGCTGCCAGTTAAACAACAGCATATGCTACTGATGAAAGCTGGAGAGTCGTTTAAGTTCAGTGTTAAGAGATTTCATTAGGAACTATTTGCAGAACACAAACCAGTTTCTCTTTTTCCTGTATAAAAATTTGGACACCACTTACAGTGTTCTCCATTTTGATATAGAGATGTAAATTCTAGGATCTGACACCTTCATAGAAGTGATGAGACCTCCCTACAGACCTGGCTAAAATAAACCTTCATCTCAGAACTTCCTGTTAGGCGTTAAAGGCGCAGTTATGGTTCGTCGCTAGCTCCCAGAAACACTCCACAGATACAGGTCTCACACAAGGAACTTTTTATTTTGTGCAGACGATTCACGTCTGCACGGGGGAAGGGGAAGAAAGAAAAAAGAAACATGGCGCAAGGTTTCTCAGACATAGGAATTTTGCAGGCTGAGAGGAACCAATCGCGGAGGAGAATTCTTACAGACTGACTGATGGACCAATGACATATTAGGACGTAACATGGGAGGCAGGAAGATTACGGCAACCTAAGCGGGAAATTCCTGTAACGTGAGAGGCAGGCAAACACAGATTGACAGGTGGTGAGGGAAGCCAGATTCCTTACATTCCCCCATTTCATTTTATATAAAAAATAAAAAAATCTTGCTCTCCAGTTCTTTTTGAAGCCTTCTCTCTCCTTCCTGCCTAGGTGACTGGGGTTGGTTTTGCAGGTGAGATGTAAAAAGTTCATTCTCCTCTCAGGCTTCCAAAGGCAGATGATTTTCATGGACTTCATTTTCTCGATTTGATTGATCCCCTATTTCTGCATTAACTGCCTGTCCCCAATTCTGACTTCATTTACCCCTCTAATACTAGGAACTCCTTCACTGCTGTAGGGAAAAGGGCTGGTGACCGATCTGACTTCTTCGAGCTGGAAGTGGGCAGCGTGGGGCAAGCAGTTTGCAGGTTCCTTTTTAGAAATCGGGTCAATTGAGGGGCTCATGGTAGAAGTCCAGTTGTGGGGAGAGCAGGCTGTAAAGGAATCTGGGGATGGGTGCTTCTATGGGAGAAGAACAAAAGACATGAGTACTGAAATGAGATTGATACAATATAAATGTTGCAGGATCTGGAACATGCTAATGCATATTATAAAGATGACAGAAGTCAATAATTCCTCACCAGGTTGTGGAAGAACTGAGAAGTTGTTCCCATAACAAGGCCTAGCAAAGGCTGGAGAGGACAGGCCTTTATTTGGGAGCTTTAACATTGTCTAGGTTATCAGGAATGTGAACACATTTAGTAGAGATCTCTATAATTCTGTTACTAGCAAATATAGATTAAGCCTACCTGTGTCTGTAGGCCTTAAACTGACTAAAAACTTCTGACTCTGGCAGTTTCTCTTGATAGTTACTATTATTTTTAAATGCCCAAGAATGGCTATACTTTGGTTTTAACTGATTTGCTAGGTGTTTAAGATCAAGCTGGTCAAAGTGACCTGTTCCTGTCTGTTAAAGAGTCAGCTGAGTTTCCACAGGGGTCACTCATGGAGAACTTAAGAGCAGCTTCTTAGCTCCATTAGTGCCATTTGGTTAGGCAGGGTCTTCTCGGTGACGTGGCTTTCCTTGAAAGCATTAGGGATGTCTCCCTTTTTCCGTGACCTTCCTCTGCAGCAGGTGCACTGAGTGGCTTTCCTCTAGTGGCCTCATCAATCTCCTTGGTCAGGAGGTTGGGTGACCCAGAGTCACAAAGCTCCTTGGAGAAGTCCTCTTGTTCCCTGGGTTCAGACTGACTTTGAGGGCAAGACCCAAATATGCCAGATTCCTTACACTTCCAATAATCATTTTTCTGCATTTTTTTTTTTTTTTTGGCTAAAATCAAAACAATCCATAGAGGAACCTCAAGAGCTCTGTGTTGAGGTAGCAAAATCACATATTGAAGAAAAATGGGTCTTCCAATCTCTCTACTGGAATCAAAAGTAACATCTTTACTGTGTAAATTACCAGTAATTTGTGGTAACCCGATTGGGAGATTTTGCTATTTCAGCATTATTGTTATCACAATTATTGCAGAAAATAAAACCATGCTTAAAAAAATTAAAAGGATCAAGACTTGTTAACATCTATGAAGTATTTTATTTCTCCCAGTACTACATCCTTTAAACTTTAATTCTTTAGAAAAATTAAATATTCTCCCATTTAGCATAAGGGAACATAAGCTAAACATGTTTACTACTAATGATCACAAATATGATATGGATCCTACACATTTAATTATTATTGAATGTAGGAAATTTTGAATTCATCCTTGCATTTTTAATCTTTTATATTTCTATTAAATATGTTTTTAATCTCTACTAATGGCATCTTTGAAATATTTCTGTTGTCTCTATTTTTTATTTGCTTTGTATATTCTTGTAGAGACACATTAAACCTCTCCTACATTATCCCATAAAGATGTTACTATCAGTATCATATATATTTAAAAAATTAAAACTCATCTGTAGTATACTCTTGCTGTTCCTTACAGATTATGTTTTCTTCCAAGTTTGGATACTTTGTTCAATGTAAGCATTTCACAGCACCCTGCATTAACATTTCCATGCACAATTTTTGGTGCATAGAGGAAAATCAATAAAACATGTTTAATTGAGCAAGAATTGAAAGACATTGGTAAATTGCAGTACAAACATTGATATTTTTATTTTTAGAATTCCAACTCTAAAATGGGGAAACTTAAACTGTTGATAAATCGTTTGTATCAGAAACTATTAATAGTCATTATTCAACATGAAGTTTAATGTATCTTAGATTGATAAATATTTCAGAACCAAAGAGTAAGAAAGCCATTAAGGTAATCCCACAATTTTTATTGCTTCCAAAACCTGATATAATTTAAGGTTCTGAGCAGTCTTCTTTCTCAGCAGAAAAACAGCTCACCCTCCATCTCCATTAAAGAGGAAGACATTATCACAATCAATTGCAATAGACAATACATTTTTATTAAAACTTCACAAATTTTAAAATAAATTCTAATGATAAGGGCCTCATTAAAATTATCTTTATACGCTTGGAAATTTTAAAATCTCATGTCTAAAAATAGAATAAAGTAAGGTAAAAGGTAACCACAAATAATCTATTAAATGTAAGAATGGATTGGGAACTCTTATCATTAGCTGATTTTAATTTAACAAATGTTTCTGTCATCTGATCAGTTGGCAATTTCCATTTATAGTTCCAAGACATTGTACCTTTCCTCTGATACATGTCCTATGTTTTCAAATTAAGAAATGATATCACACTTGGAGTTTGATGAAATAATTTCTAATTAATTCACTTAAAATGGGCCATTTATATATTCTGAGTATTACTGAGCTCAAAATTATTTTCAAATCAAACCAGAATTTGTGGTGTTGTTCAAATAGAAGATAAATGCTCCATTTTGGATCCATTTCTAGCCATTATTAACTCTATGAATTGTATGCATTTGAATGATTATTTAAGAATCTAGAAAGAATAGTATTTCAAAATCAGAAATAAAATTTAAGAATATAAGAATATAGAGGGAATATTCTTTCTGTTTTTCAATATTCTTTAGCTCCAAACCATAGATAAAATTTTCCAGTAAGGGAATATAAAACAGAAAAGTTATGAATTATAAATCTGAATCATCCCAAGAACTGAGGCTATGGAATTTGGGACTGCAAGCAGCCCCCACCAGAGGCACTGCTATCAAGTAGATCATGGAAAAGATGCTGCAAGAAGTGATCAAACAGGAATGGAGGGTATTCTTTTTTGGGGAATTCACACTGATACTTTGGCGTTAAAGTGATAGAACTTTCCAATTGCATTCTGCTCTGTCTTCTTAATATGCATCCCTGTATTTTACAAGGCACTTAGCAAACTAAAGTCTACATTTACCAGCTTCCTCATATCTTGATGAAAAAAATGTAACTAATTTTTGAAGAATGACATGGGAGCAAAAGCAATACATACAGCACCCAATTAGTGTTGTTAAAAGAAATGCGTGCATCCTTTTATCCTTCTTGCACTGCTCAACAGAATTTATAGGCCATTTTGAGTTGTCTCATTTATTAAAAGGAAAAGATCCCAGGAATATAAAAGAAACAAAATAAAACAGCATCATGGGTCTATCATAACACCACTGCAATTCTCATCAAATTTTTATATGAAAAAGATATAAATTCTCTTAAGCTATTCATCTTATTTTTCCATAGACTCAAAGATGTCATTAATTATTGCTTTATGTGCCACTAAGAAGCATTTAAAAGTGGTTCCAATTAAACTATGGCACACTGCTAAATATCTCCCAGATACCTCAAACAGGATTTTAAATTTAGTAATTATATTTCACATATACATGCCCATTTACCAATTTCAAGTTTCCTCTCAAAAGCATCTTGTCACATTGAAAACCCTGCCTGAAATAATATTTTTTCATATTTAAGTTTGTCTTTTTATTTTAACAAAATGATCTGTTACTATTATAAAAACTCAAAGAGTGGTAAGAATAAAATATTTTAGGTCATCGTATAGAATGATATCTTGATCTGAAATTCCATTTTCTGATTTATTAATTGTAAATGATGTATACCATGCATACATGAGGCACATAAATCTTAAACCTAGAGCATAGTATGTTTTTATGATGTCAAGTGCCAGGGTTTCAATAAGTATTCATTGAGTACTGCTGCAATCCAGAAGTCTCTGTTGTGTATCTTCCCAGTCATTACTATAGGCACTCATCATTCTTTTATTTGGTGAAACAAATTCTCTTGATACAGTATGGAATAGTAATAATAATAACAATAACAATAATAGTAGTAATTTCAGTCTGGCTTTAAAATACACAGCTAACAGTGTGCTTTCCCAGGCTATTTCTGCAGGGATAGAGCAGTGAAAGCAAAAGTAGCAATAGTACACCAGTGTCTTCAGACGCTACACTGCGTGCAGGGCCCAGGACTCTGCTTGGCAGCAGCCGTGCTCAGTCAGGTCATTGGTTGATCTGGAACAATAAGGATAAGATTTACCACCTTCTCCTGCTTATTCTTCAAGTTTAGGGGTGAAGTGGTCTCCACTGGTCTCTTTTTTTTCAGCCTTTTGAAAAATTCAGTAACTAGCCTCAAAATTATTCTGTCTTTCCTTTAAAAATGTCTCTATTTTATGGACTGGTATAAAATCTATTTTCCAACTCCTAAGACAAAGCTATGGCATCATCCTTCATTCATAGATTAATTTAATTCTCTGTGGTAGGACTCTACACTCTTTTATAATGGCTTCTCTTTACCATAATTCTTCTATTGTATGTTATTATATGTTATAGTGTGACCATATGTTATATTATATATATGTATATATATATTATATATGTGTGTGTGTGTGTGTGTGTGTGTTATAGATTTTACATATAGAAAGGGCCAGAGCAAGTCTATTCTCTGTATCTCCATGACTCATTTCCTGGCGTTTCAGTTCTTTGATGTGGGAGTGGTCAGACCAGAGAGCAGATGCTCAGCTTCATGCAAGTCCCAGCATGCAGCAGCTTTGTCCTCTTTCAATCTCAGTCTCTCAACACCATTGCTCTTCCTTGTAAACTGTCTACCAACACCAGCTCCTTAGAAGAAGTTGGTCACCTTAATGACAATCCTCTACTTCTTGCTGCTGCTCAGGCATCTTTTCTCCTACTCCTTTTCAGTCTTTCTTGTAAAATATCTGCCACACAAAAATCTTTTTCAGTGCATTTAACAACACTCAGTTCTTCCCAAGATCTTATTCAATTTAAATAATGGACATAAGTCCTACTCTGTACCCATCTACCGGTAAATTGGACCTGTCAGTCATATTCTAAAACCCTTAGACTTAATCAAGCCAACCCTATGGAGTTGTTCTCATTTTATAAATTAAAAAATATTCACCCACATTGTGAATTACCTACTTTTTAAATTGTTCTTCTCATATCTATACCATGACTTTGAATCTCTCCAAATCTCATAAAAATAAAATATCCTAATCGTTTTACAAGAAATTTAAATAAGTATACAAAACTTTATATTTTAATGGTATTTTGTGCAACACCTTGCAAATGATATGTTAAAATTAGAAAGTCACAAAACCACCTCTTTGGACAATATATCAATACTCATTATTATTTCATTACAGGGAAAATGATTTCTTCTCACATAAAGTCAAAATTAAAATGGAAACAATATACTTCTCTATATTATAAATGGCAAGGTTGTGATGACATCAAAGCAAATGAAGATAATTTGAGTGGCACATACAGTCACCATAAGGACCAAGTGAGGGCAGGCAATATGTGGATAGGATATGTCAAAACTCCACAGAAGTGTGTAGTGCACAGTTTTAGGTATCATAGACTATGCTAAAACGATGATACTTATCATTTCTGGAGTTTTGTAATCCATTTCTAATATTTCTTGGTAGGACAGTAATTTTTATAGATCCTTTAAAAATCGTAGTTTCCCTCAAACATCTTAGTTCAAATTATAAGCAGCTAAAAATAATAGATTAATGAAATGAAATATTGATCATTTCCAAAGAGAAAAAGAAAGTTTTGTAAGCTTCATGTGAAGATCTTTTGCAGTCTTATTTTTACAAGCAATTTGCCAATAGATTTGTCATGCACAGTTATGTTGAATGGGAGCAGAAGTTGTTGAAATACAAAGTAAGTTGGTTTTTAATTAGGCTGTGAGTAATGCCTGAAGCATGTTTATTTGATGTTTTATCTATCGTTTAATATTGTGCCCCAGGAATTACTTATAAGGGAGGGAGATCAATATCTTTGAATGTATTGCAAATAATTATATAATTCAGCCAGAAATTGCCTTGTTCATTTACCAACATTATTATAGTCACTGAAAAGCAAATAGCAAAATGATTTCCAACTTCTATGCATATGGAATTCTTACTTTTCAACTGTCAGAAAATGCCTATATTTTCTCAAGAAGTTGCCTATTGATTTCATCACATGCATTAAAAATGAATGTTCTAATAGAAGAATAGTGCCACTCCACCACAGTTTAGGCTTCCTAAATGTTTACTGAAAAGCTCAATAATACAGGGAAACAGAGGCATTTGGTGTCTATTGCCAAAATCCTATTCCCTCCATCAAGATCAACACACAAAAAGACTAGTAGAAATCTCATGGACATCAATACGCAAGGTTGTCCATGTGTGGTTCCATAAAGGCAAAAACTTGCAAGCCATTAGTTTAATCAGGTGTTATTGTTGCATTGAATTTTATGAAGGCAACCAAATTATTGGGGTCTCAGAAACATTTATTAAGATGTATTAGAAAGCAAACTAAGGCACAATCAAATTGTAAAGTCGATGTCAATGACTAACAATCCATGGCCTGGGCATCTCCAGGCCATAATTGATTCTGGTGCTCAATCAAGGAAACACAAAATGGAGACAATTATAGAAGATAGGTCACTGGTTCCAGTTACACAGTGGCCTTATCTAGTCTCTCCCATTGGAAAGTCCCTAGTTCATACTTAAAAGTTTATCCACTGCCTCCAATAGGTTGAGCTGAGTTTGGGTTTTCTTTACTACAGACATTTACAAGAAATAACTCAAGTTTCCTTTAGGTTTATGCGTCAAGTAAGGTTGACGTCACTTGCAAGGTCTAACTGGCTTTGTCTGCTCAGCGATTCTTCAGGCTGTATCCATTTCAGATAACTTTAACCAGCGTTATTTTAAGTAGAAATTAAATATAGGATTCATATGGATTCATATTCATTTTATTAAAACATAGGTTTTAGTAAAAAAAAAATTGAAATAGATATTATAATTATTTGGAGTCATTCAGTCAGGATGTTTTCAACAATGTAAACAGGCAGAATTACCAAAAGAAAACTTAAAAAGATCTCAAACAGTTTTAGAGCTTAGCAAAAATGTAAGAAGTCTGATAGGACAAATACTTAAAGGAAAAGAAAGAAAAATTGAATAGTTAACAAACTAGTCTAAGCCTACAGGTGAAATTGTTTTCAGTAAGTGTTTATTGAAATGCCAACCTATCTTGGGATGCAGCTTACTGTTAGAGGGCGTGCTTACCATGCACGAGGCCCTGGGTTCAATCACCAACACCAAAGGGAAAAAAAAAAGGAAAAGTAAGAAAGAAAAGAAAATAGGTAATCTAACTGAAAGTTAATTTATTTTAAATCAGCTAACTAATTAGAGATGATAAAATCTAAAATAGAAATAAGGCTTGTTGAAAAAATAATTTTTGTGCCTATGCACTTTGGAGGAGTGAAAATTTGCTACGTGACTGTACCAAGGAGGGATATGGTCCTGATCATTCTAATAATAAGAGCATTAATTAAAATTAAGAGCTAGATCATTTGTTTCAGGAATGCACATTTACATTATTCAGATTTGAATACATATGTTTCCAGACAATTTAGGATGAAGAAAATATTGAGGAACTTTCTTGCCAGGATACCTAATGCGCATGTGATCTCTGGTTCTGTAAGTCTTTCTCACACGTTTTCCCCAGGGTAGGCATGCGGTCCAATACACACATCTCCATCTTTTGAAATCATGATTTAGGTACAGTTTTGAGAAGGTGTAGTTACCTCCATTTACTATCTTCTTTTTCATTCACCTCTGAAAGGACATTTGCAAGGAAATTATATACCTATTTAAGTGAACTCTATTAATGTGTAAAAAATCAATTCTCTTGCATATATAAAAAAAGTCAGACTAAGGTAAAATGGAGATTATTTTCTTCAAACAGTGATTTTCATGCATAATTCCTTTCCTTGCGAAAGGGCAGACACAGAAGTTTAACTTAGGTCTCACAAGCATTTCTCGAAATTTAACAATTTACATTATCAAAAATACTTTACATTGACTCCAAAATTTTTACATTGCTATCCATGTTCGTATGATTTTAGACTTTCTTCTCTACAAGCTCTTTGTTTTTAAGTACTCCTAAATGGGTAATAAATTTCTATGATAGTAGCTTAGGTTTTAATTGCTTTTTCTTGATTTTCTTTGGCAGAGAACACTAATTTTCTATTTTTATTTTCCCTTTTTATTCCCTCATTTTAGTTACACATAGCAGTAGGATTGAGTTTCATGTAATTATAAAGTCATGTAATATAATTCGCTCTAATTCAGTCCCTAATACTTCCCCTTTCCCTTTCCTCTGGCCCTCACCCTCCCTCCTGTTCCCTTTCTTCTCCTCTACTGATATTTCTGCTATTTACTTGTACTTATTTTAATTTTTTTTTAATTTGTTCTAATTTGTTGTACATGAAGTGAAAAGCATTTATACACTCTTTTAAAATTTTGATTCATTGTACACAAATAGGTTATAATTATAGTTTTTCTGTATACAAAGTAGAATCACACCATTTGTGTAATCATACATGTATATAGGGTAATGATGTTGATCTCATTCTATTATTTTTCCTTCCCCTGACCCCCTCCCACCCCTCATTTCCCTCTATCAGATTGATCTTCCCTCCATTATTGCCTCTCTCCTACTCCCCATCATCCACTTATCAAAGAAATCATTCAGCCTTTGGTATTTGGGGATTGCTTTATTTCACTTAACATGACACTCTCCAACTTCATCCATTTACCTGAAAATGCCATAAATTTATTCTTCTTTATGGCTGAATAATATTCCATTGTGTATATGTACCACAGTTTCTTTATTCATTCAACTATTGAAGGGCACTTAGGTTGGTTCCACAATTTAACTATTGTGATTTGAGCTGCTATAAACATTGATATGGCTGCATCACTGTGGTATGCTGATTTTAAGTCCTTTGGGTATAGGCCAAGGAATGGGATAGCTGGGTCAAATGGTGGTTCAATTCCAAGTTTTCTGAGGAATCTCCACACTGCTTTCCAGAGTGACTGCACCAATTTGCAAACTCATCAGCAATGTATGAGTGTACCTTTTTCCCCACATTCTCACCAACACCTACTGTTGCTTGTTTTCTTGATAATTGACATTTTAATTGGGGTGAGATGAAATCTTAGGGTAGTTTTGATTTGCATTTCTCTTATTACTAGAGATGTTGAACATTTTTTCATATATCTGTTGAATGTTTGTAGATTTTCTTCTGTGAATTGTCTGCTCATTTCCTTAGCCCATTTATTGATTGGGTTATTTGTATTTTTTGTGTAAAGTTTTTTGAGTTTTTTATGGAGTCTGGAGATTAGTGCTCTATCTGAAGTATGTGTCTCTCTATTCAAGTTGTTGATTGTTTCCTTTGCTGAGAAAAAGCTTTTTAGTTTGAATCTATCCCAATTATTGATTCCTCACTTTGATTTCTTGTGCTTTGGGAGTTTTGTTAAGGAAGTCTGGTCCTAAGCCAACATGATGAAGATTTGGACCTACTTTGTCTTCTATTTGGTGCAGGATCTCTGGTTAAATTCCTAGGTCCTTGATCCATTTTGAGTTGAGTTTTGTGCAGGATGAAAGATAGGAAGACAGTTTCATTTTGCTGCATATGGATTTCCAATTTTCTCAGCACCATTTGTTGAAGAGGCTATCTTTTCTCCATTGTATGTTTTTGGTACCCTTCTCTAATATGAGAAAAGGTATTTATGTGGGTTTGTCTCTGTGTCCTCTATTCTGTACCATTGGTCTACCTGTCTATTTTGGTGCCATTTTTGTTACTATTGCTCTGTAGTATAATTGAAGGTCTGGTATTGTGATACCTCCTGCTTTGCTCTTCCTGCTAAGGATTGCTTTAGCTATTTTGGGTCTCTTATTCTTCCAAATGAATTTCATGATTACTTTCTCTATTTCTAAGAGGTACATCTTTGGGATTTTTATTGGAATTGCATTGAATCTGTATAGCACTTTTGGTAGTATGGCCATTTTGACAATATTAATTCTGCCTATCCAAGAACATGGGAGATCTTTCCATCTCCTAAGGTCTCCTTGAATTTATTTCTTTAGTGTTCTTTAGTTCTCATTGTAGAGGTCTTTCACCTTTTTTGTTAGATTGATTCCCAAGTATTTTATAATATTTTTTGAGGCTATTGTGAATGGGGTAGTTTTCCTAATTTCTCTTTCAGATGATTCATCCCCTATGAATAAAAGTGCATTAGGTTTATGAGTGTTGGTTTTATATCCTGCTACTTTACTGAATTCATTTATGTGCTCTAGAAGTCTTCTGGTGGCATTTTTCGGCTCCTCTACAAATAGAATCATGTCACCCCAAGAAACATACAACATATCAAAATTTCTGGGATGCTATGAAAGCAGCGCTAAGAGGAAAATGCATTGCATGGAGTACAATCAATAAAAGAAGAAAAAGTCGACAAATAAACAACCTAATATTACAGCTCAAAGTCACAGAAATTAAAGAAAAGATCAACGCCAAAAGTAGTGGAAGACAGGAAATAATTAAAATCAGAGCTGAAATCAATGAAATGAAAACAAAGGAAGCAATTTAAAAAATTGACAAAACAATGTTTTTTTTTTGAAAAAATAAACAAAATTGATAAACCCTTAGCCACGCTAATGAAGAAAAGGAGAGAAAAACTAAAATTACTAAAATTTGTGATGAAAAAAGAAATATCATGACAGACACTGTTGAAATGCAAAACATAATTAGAAGCTATTTTGAAAATCTATACTCCAACAAAATAGAAAAATTTCAAAGACATTGACAGGTTTCTAGAGACATGATCCAACATAACTGAATCTGGAGGACATACACAATTTAAACATCAATTTCAAGTACCAAAATAGAAGAAACCATCAAAAGCCTACCAACCAAAAAAGTCCAAGACCAGATGGATTCTCAGGCGACTCTACAAGTCTTCAAAGAAGAACTCATTCCAATACTCTTCAAAGTATTCCATGAAATAGAA
Organism: Sciurus vulgaris; assembly: GCF_902686455.1. Classification (NCBI taxonomy): domain Eukaryota; kingdom Metazoa; phylum Chordata; class Mammalia; order Rodentia; family Sciuridae; genus Sciurus; species Sciurus vulgaris. Next base: position 12,048,407 of record NC_136469.1, read on the forward strand.
GAGGCGGGAGCACTTCCAAACTCATTCTATGAAGCTAATATCACCCTGATACCAAAAATCAAACAAAGATACATGGAGGGAAGAAAACTTCAGACCAATATCCCTAATGAACATAAAATTTTTAACAAAATTTTAGCAAATAGCATACAAAAACATATTAAATCATAGTACACCATGATCAAGTGGGTTTCATTGTGAGGATGTAAGGTTAGTTCAACATCCAGAAATCAATAAATGTAATTCACCACATCGACAGACTTTAAGAATCACATGATTATTTCAATAGATGCAGAAAAGGCATTTGATAAAATACAGCACCCCTTCATGCTCAAAATAGTAAAAAATTGAGATATTAGGATTATTTCTCAACTTTGCAAAGGCTATCTATGCTAAGCCCACGGCCAACATCATTCTAAATGGAGAAAAACTGAAACCATTCGCCTTCAAAACTGGAACAAGGCAGGTGTGCCCTCTTTCACCACTTCTATCTGACATCATCCTTGAAACACTAACCAGAGCAATATGACAGACCAAAGAAATGAAGGGGATACGAATATGAAAAGAAGAACTCAAAGTATCACTATTTGCTGATGGCATTTATAAACTTTGATATATCACACATAAATGGAGTGTAATCTCTCATTTTTATGACTGTACATATTGTAAGATCACACAGCCATGCAGTCATATATGTATATGAGGAAATAATATCTGTTTCACTCTACTATCCTTTCTATCCCCATATCTCTTCCCTTCCTTCTCTCCCCTCTACCTAATATAAAGTAACTCTATTTTTTCCTATCTCTCCCCTAATTGTGAATTAGCATTTGCATATCAGAGAAAATGTTTGGCCTTTGGTTTTTGGGTTTGGTTTATTTCACTTAGCATGATATTCTCTAACTCCATCCATTTGCCAACAAATGCCGTAATTTAATTCTTCTCTAAACATGAGTAATATTTCATCATTGATATATATCTCACATTTTTTTATATTCATCTGTTGAAGGGCATCTAGATTGGTTCCATATTTAAGCTGTAGTGAATTGAGCTTCTATAAACATTGATGTGACTGCATTAGTGTAGTATTTTGATTTTAAGTCCTTTGTATATAAACCAAGGAGTGGGATAGATGGGTCAAATGTTGTTTCTATTCCAAGTTTTCTGAGGAATCTCCATACTGCTTTTCATAACGGTTGTACCAATTTTCATTCCCACAGGCAATGTATGAGAGTACCTTTCTCCCCACATGCTCACCAATATTTTTTGTTGCTTGCATTCTTGATAATTGCCATTCTGACCTGAGAGATATGATATCTTAGAGTAGTTTTGATTTGCATTTCTCTAATTGCTAGAGACGTTGAACATTTTTTCATATATTTGTTGATTTGATTGTATTTCTTTTGTGAAATGTCTATTCAGTTCCTTAGTCCATTTATTGATGGGGTTATTTGGTTTTTGGTGTTAAGTTTTTTGGATTCTTTATATATCTTGCAGATGAATGCTTTATCTGAGGTGCATGTGGTAAAGATTTTCTACCAATCTGTAGACTCTCTCTTTACTTTATTGATTGTTTCTTTTGCTGAGAGGAAACTTTTAGTTTCAGTCCATCCCATTTATTGATCCTCATTCAACTTCTTGTGCTTCAGTGGTCTTGTTAAGGAAGTCAGATCCTAGAAAGAGAAGGTGATGATTCCTCTGTTCTAGTCACTGTCTTTGCTCCTCTGTGAGCTGAGTTTCATGCATGGTGAGAGATAGAGGTTTAATTTCATTTTGTTACATTTGACTTTCTATTTTTCCCAGCACCTTCTGTTGAATAGGCTATTTTTTCTCCAGTGAATGTTCTTGGTTCCTTTGTCTAGTATGAGATACCTGTGGTTTTGTGGTTTTATGTGGTTTTGTCTTTGTGTCTTCTATTCTGTATCAGTCTGTGTCTCTAGAAATTTGTCAGTGTTTTCAATATTTTCAATAGTTTTTTTGGAGTACAAATTTTCAAAAAAGTTTCTAATTATCTTCTGTATTTCAGTTGTGTCTGTTGTGATATTTCCTTTTTCATCACATATTTTAGTTATCTGGGTTTTCTTTCATTTTCTCTTTGTTAGTGCAACTAGAGGCTATTTTTTCAAAGAACCAACATTTTGTTTTGTCAATTTTTTTGTTAGTTTTTTTTTTTTTTTTTTTCTGGTTGTTGTTGTTGTTAGTGTCTTGTAGATACACATGATGGTGAAATTCACTGTGGTATGCATATATATATATATATATTTGGTCAGATTCAGTTTTTCCTGTGGTAATCATGGTGTCACAAATATTTAGTTATTTAGAATTTGATTCTCTGCTCTCTCTGTTATATTTCAGAGGAAGCTAAATTTTCCCAGTCTCTCAATCCACATTTCATCTTCATTCATCTACTCTCCTATTGAACAAAATTTGAGAATGTGTGTTGGGCTTTTAATACTCATCTTTACTAAATCATGTGCACAAACAAGGTCTCAGCCAGAAACAGATTCCTCCGTGATGTGTTTTAGCCACAACTTTTCCCAGTTCTTATTCCTGGGCAAAGTGAAGAGATCCAGATTAATTCTCAGTGAGTAGACACTCTCTTCATAGGCGAGAGAGGAAAACTAATTTATTTTATTTTCAATTTTTTTGTTTGTTTGTTTATAACACACAAAAAGCAACTGTTCTCCTGTCCTGAAAGGGTTTCTGCTTGCTTTTGAAATTTGTAAATTTGCTCCAGAAGCCAGGTGTCCCCACATGTCAAGGATTTTAGAACTTACAGTAGTCTCCAAACCTGTAAATGCAGTGTCCTGTCCTGCAAATACAGTGTAGATAAAGCTCTTGTCTCTTTCCTAGCTTAACCTGGGGCTTGACTAACTGGATCTGGAAACTCAGTTTTATTATTCTTTCAGAGCAGAGCAATTAAGAAGGCAAATGGCTACAAACCTGATTCTCCAGGTATGAGAACAATCTCTCAAGAAGCCAGGTCTATTGGCAGGTTCACTGAAAGGTTCAGGATGTTTTCTTTCTCCACATTACTGTTTGTGTAGAATACCACAGGGTGAAATGGAAATTTTAAATGGCAATGTGCTTAAAATATTTTAATTTTTCTTCAATGTTAAGTTTTTCAAAACCCTCTAAAAATAGTGAACATTTATCGAGGATCTATTTAATGTTTTTTTTTTTTCCAAAATAATATAAATGATTTCGAGTTTTCACTACTATCCCTACACAAATAATATAGTTACTTTCTACAGACCTTTATCTTGGTAGCTTGACTTAATTCATTTGGAAATTTTTATAGGAATTTTGAGATGATTGAATTTTTATGTACCACATTTTCCTTGGATTATCTAGATTTATTTGGCTGATTTAACTAATAATCACTAAGAAATACTTTTATGTTTTTCTGAAGCATGCTACATGTGCATTGGGTATGTCAGTTAACAATATAAACAAATTCAACCCTAAGACATCTCTGATGCCAACTCATGTTTTGAAAAATAAAATCTGACAAATCAAATAAAAGTAGATGAATTATTACTTCGACATCCACTTATGGTTGGGGACATATTCTGACAGAACATATGAGAAAAATGCCTCCAAGTGTCTTCACTTCAGGACAAAAAGTCACTTTGTTATTTTTCTACAAGCTATTTTTGCAAACATCAACATCTTTTTAAAATCACCTATCTATATATTGTCCTGAACATTTGTTGATGTTCCCAAGCAAAATTTTAAACAATGAATTTAGTACTTGCAATAGCTTTGATGTAGTCACTTTTAAAACATCTAATAATAACATACAGACATTAGCAAACATTTATCTCTCATAATTGCACATTTTTTCTAGTCGTAAATTGTTTTGCTTGTAATACTTGAATCTACTTTTTGATGATGTCCCCAAACTATTACAGCCTGTACTTTATTGATAGGATTCCAACTAAATCTCACCAGTGTAGAGAGATCTGTGTATGTAAAAACACAGACCCAGATGAGAAGAGAATTGTGGTTCTATTAATCAAACCCTATGAATTAGGAGCATCTTTCCTGAGTCTCTGCATCCTCTATAGGGGTAGGAGAATCTGAGAGCAAGCACCAGCAGAGTGACTGTCATGTCCTTAACTGATTTTACTTTCCTGATGATCGACAGGCTAATGGCTACATAGCCAAGACAAGGTATGCTAGGCACAATCTTAGAGTTGGGAAATTCACTTAAAGGCATTTTCCCCATTAGGAATTTCCAGATTTCCATAGAAGAAAAGAAAATATCCCTCACTCCCAGTAACTGTACCTATTAAATAGGAACCGTAGAGAAAATACGCAGGAGGTCGAATCCTTTAAACCATCTGATTTAACTACATTATCCTATAGAAAGAATGTATCAGGATATACAGCAAGGAACCCTTTATGTAATGCTGTTTTACTCTCTAAAACAACATTTAAACCAACCCATGCTTCTATCTTGAATTATTTTTATTTGATCTACTTTTAAGGAAACCTTATGAGGTTTTTACCTAGAAAAGTGTGTTTCCATCCATTGCAATCCCAATATTCTAAAATACTGTAGTAATATTGTTGGCCAGCATACATCATAATTTTAAGATATATGAGGTTTGACATAGGAAGAATCACAGTGAAGGATTAACCTGTCTTTCTAAAGAGGACACCACCTAGAATACAGCAGGAAACAACATTCAGAAGAAAGTGGTTATTTCAGTACCACAAGACAGGTATTTATCCATCTTTTATGCATCCTAAGTCTAAATAAATGCAGCTTGCAATGCAGAGGTGCTTGAATATTCCTGGCCACCAAAGCATTTATGACTCAGTGGGAAAGTACATACAAACACACAGGGATTTCTCTGTATGATAGATGCACAAGCGGAATGACATATGCTTACCAAGAAGAGCGGAAGGAAGCAGGTACAAGAGTGATTCAGCCTGACATTACATATAATGACAAAGTGCCATTTGGGAAAGGAGTAGAAGAATTAATTCAATGCCCAGGTGGGTGAGAGAGGACAAAAGAAAAAAAAAAAAAGCAGAAAAGAACAAAACTGTGAGTGATTGATTATTTTGGTAATGGTTAAATCACTTGTAGAAGGGTCTTTACTGGGAGGGAAGTTTAGGAGACTTTGGGGAATATGTTGCCGGGCTATTCTAAATGTTACCTCCGAATGTAGCCTCGAGTAAATTTTGAGTCCATTTACACACGCAACTCTCCTAAAGATTTAAATTAAGCCGATATTATGAGAGAGGCAGAAGATAATTTTTTAAATTTACAAAAGGAAAAAAATTATTTATTGAGTGCTGAATAAACTTTTTATGGAATTGCAATTGTTTAAGGTCACCTCAGTTCCAGTGAAGTCAGAAAGAATTTGAAGTCATTTGCAGTGCGAATGTCTATTGATGCTGTATGAAAATGTAATATTTATTTAAAATGCAGCTTAAAAATGAGCTTAAAAAATAAAATCTGAAACAAGAATACCTAGGGGAGGAATAATATTCTTTTTTAAATTGGTGCGTATCAATTGTGGCATGTCCATGCGTGCATATTACATGATGTGGTAGTTCTACCCGTCCCCATGCCACCACCGTCCTTCCTTTCTCCCCTCTATCCCTTTCTCTATCCCAATGGCATGCTTTCTACGTTAATGACATCCCTTTAAATTTTTTTCTCTCTAGTTTTTATAAAGCATATGACAATTTTCTTTCTTTTTAATTTTTTAAATTTGTTTTAATTTTTTGTACATGACATGGCACTCTTCTTACTGAGTCTGACTTATTTAACATAGTGTCATGCTCTCCAGTTCCTTCCATATTCCTGTGCGTGGCATGATTTTGTTCTTCATAATGGTGGAATAATAATCCTTGTGTGTATACATATGTTCTTTATACATCACCTGATTCCATAATTTGGCTATTGTGAATTGTGCTTCTATAAACTTGTGGATGCACATATCTTTAAAGTATGCTGTCTTTAATACTTTTGGACAAAGTCCAAGGGCTGGTACAGCAGGATCACATAGTAGTTCAGTTTTTAGTGTTTACAGGCACTCCATACTGAGTTCTATGGTGGGGGTGATAATATTCTTAATCCTCCGAGCAAGAATAGGGTATGGGGAAAGAAACAGGCAGGATTAGATTTTAAGGTTGAAGTGCCCTTAGATGGTACAAGGAAGACAAGAAAATTATCTCAAACATGAAAATAACATGGAAAAATTTGGGCCCAAGAGAACATTATTATATATTTCAGATGCAATCAAGAACACAAAGAAGCAGTATGTGAAGGCAATAATGAAACTTTCAGTAAGCCATTAAAGAAAAAAATTTCAGATTAAGAAATTTGACAACTCCTCAATGGTCAGTAAAAGTAAATCCCAACTAGAAATAACACCAATGTACTGCATCTTTACAAAAAAGCCCACTAGGAAGATTAATACAATACAGTGATACAAAAATCTCCAATTTGAAAAGCACATAGTTTCAGATGAAGGAAGAAACACAACACTCAGGACAAGAAAGATTTAAAAAATGTCAATAGTCTTGCTGAAGAACTACCATCGAAAATAGCTCTGAAAGACAGAAAAGTGACTAAAATACAGGTATGAGAAACACGTAGTGAGAGGAAGTATCAGAACTGTTAAATCTGAGAGCTAATCTGCATCAATATTGAATTAAAATAATGCTACTAGTACTAATAAATACATATTAACTCGTTGTAAGAATAGAAAACCAGTCATGGTTCATATACTAAAATAATTAAATGCTCCTTTCGAGGTCACCAATGATTCTCAGGTTGCTGAAACCAAAGTGAACTCTGTGCTGTCATTTTGTTGAACCACCAATAATAGTTACTTGATTTAAAACAAACAAACAAGAGACTTTCTTCTTTGGCTCTGATGACACTCTCTTGGCTCTCCACGTATGTCTGCATGGGCTAGCCGTTTTTGAGAGTCTTCTATACTCATTCTGATTATTTCTTCCATATCTATAGTTAAAATTCTCTTTGTGTCAAGAATTGCAAATTTATCCTTTTACTTCTTACCTTTTTTCTGAATGTCAGAAATAGAAAATATCCACATTTCTGTGATGTCTTTGAGAGGGAAATAATTCATATTTGGAATGTGTAAAGTTGATCCACACATTACAATTTTGCTCAGATCTAAAATCTGGAGTCTTTCCTGACTCCTCTTTTCTATACTCTGCACATCCATTCATCTTTTGGCTCATCCAGAATCTATCCAAGAATTTAACCTCTCTTTTAGTCTCTCCCAGAAACAGATCCTAAGAAAAATGTTCAGTCGTAAGTCATTGAGGATGTAAAATAAGCTGATTTTCTCCCTGAGATTTTTAGATTACTCATTTAAATATTGTTTGTTCAAAGTCATTCACTGATTACCGATATTGAAATTATAATGTGTCACTATTGAAATACATTCTTCCTCACTGTATTTTTTTTCTATAAAACAAATAACATTTCAACATACATTCTATTTATTTTCTGCTCAACTCTAATTTTCATGAAGTAAAAGGTGTTCTTTTCTTTACGAATACTAAATTTAAATGTTTGGCTGTAGTGGATGAATGTGTCTTTTCTTGGGGAAAACAAAGGATCTCTTGCAGATATACTTAAGATAAAGATATTGAGATGAGATCATACTGGGTTACTCCAAATTCTAAGTGTTCTTATGAGGCACAAAAATGAGAAGATAGGAAAGTAAAGAAGAGTAGAGAGGAGGACACAGGAAAGGAGAAGGCAGAGGAGAGAAGAGGAGAGGAGAGGAGAGGAGAGGGCACATCAGAGGAGAGGTCCCCTGAGAGTAGGAACTGAGCTCAGGGTTATGCAGCCCCAAACCAAGGAATTCATGAATGGAAAGATGCTAAGTGTTCACCCCCAGGGCTTAGGAAGGATTGTGGCCCAACCTACACCTTTATTTGAGATTTCTGCCCTGCAGAATTGTTAGAGGAATTATAATTGTCCATGATGGCTCTATCAAACAGTATTTTCACACTGAGTGCATATTCAACAAGCATTGATTATCAATCTATAGTCATTTAGCCTGTGTGGCATTGATTCTGAAATGAGTAATCTGAAAATTGAGTATAACAGGGAACTCATACATACATGATTTTTTATTTCATATATATAGCTTAGAAAGTGAATAACTTAAAAATAACAGTGGTATAGCTGGTTAACACATGGAAAAATTATGATGTGTAACCTACCATCACACTAATTCCAATTGTGAAAGAAGCATTATACTACTTTGAAATAAAATAGAAAATAGATTTTATTTACTCATACTGAGTTTTTGAGATGATAACATTTATTGTTTTTATTTTACCACTTAGTATTTGAGAAATTCTTTGTTTTTTGTGAGGAAATTAGAAATCAAATTCCCTACTGTTGTATGGTGGAGAGAGAAATCTATGGAAGAACTTTGGAAAGTCACTTGGCAATATGAAGTGGCACATACACAAAAGTTTAAAATTCCCCTGCTCTCTGTCTATCCCATGAAAATTCAAACATAAAAGAGCGAGAAAATAATGATTATTCACTGCAGATCTATTTTTAACATTCAAAATAGTTAATAAAAACTAAAATATTTATTAATATGAAAATTAATAGTTTTCTGTTTAAAGAAATCCCATGTTAAAATTTAGCAAAACAGATATCCAAGCATCATCAGGAATCAATCTCAAAAAAAAAAAAAGAAATTATGAAACATGTTCCAACATAATACAATTAAAACAATAACATTTTACTTTATTTTGAAGACACAAACAACATTGTATGCCGTATATGAATTTTCTACATATGTATCTTCATTTAAAAATACATAAATATTCATGGGGAAGGAAGGCATCAAGTTTTAGCCAATAGTTATCATCTATAGTTATCTCTTGTAACAAAATCTTCATATTCATGTAACCATATCAATTTTTTCTTAATTTTCTTGATATTTTATGTTTCCAAGTTGAACATTTTAATAATAGATTTAGAAAGGGGAAGAAGAAATGATTGGGATATTTTGTTATGCACCAACACATGACTACTTTTGTATCTTAATTTTGTTTAAAATCAGTGGGAAGTCTTTCAAGGTTTGTAAACAGACTGTGCCTGGTTTTGTCATTGAGCACATTGTATTAGGTTAAAGGGGACAGGAATATTTAGGAGGAAGGAGATAAACCAATCGTTTTCCCTCATCGGACAGAGCAGTATGGTGTATCTCCTCAGAGTAGTTCAATGCTCATTCCATCAAAGGGTGAGGGTCCAAAGACCCTGAATTTGAATCTGGTCAGAATGAGTCATGCAACTTCTGAAATCTTTGGAAATACTTACCCTTGGGAGGGCTCCCCCATTGTCAGCCATGCAGAGACACCATAAGCATGACTTCGACAGGCTGAGATCACAGGAGGCTTCAAAAGCCCAAGGCCAGGTGCCAGATACAGGGGTGGAGAAACAATTCTGGACATGAATGCTGCTGTCCCAGCTGCCCCACCCGCAGCTTTTTAAGTTATGTCAGTGCGTGAAAATCTTCCCAGTTGAGGCCAAAAATGTAGGAGAAAGAGAGCCAGCCCACCGTGCACCACTAAAATCCTGATCCATGCAATCTGTGAGCATGATACGGTTTATGTTTTATGTCAATATGTTTGGGGTGGTTTATCATGAAGAAATACAACTAGAATTTTAAAAAAAAGAAACCTCTTCTTCATTCTATAAACTACATAACCTAGCATCTGCTTACTGCTTCAGCTTTTCTCCAATCTCCCTCCCTCGCCATATACTCAAACTAATCTGGCTTGCTTTTCTACTCCTCTGAAAAAAATCAGTGTGCTTTACTTAAATATTAGCTAATGTGCACAATTAGCACAAAAGAGAATACAATTCCCAAGATGTTTTACAAAACTGAATATAATTCTTTTAGATTTAAACATCTCTGTCTTCAAACATCATCCATTAGACAACATTAGTGGGGCATTTTTCTTAGAGTCAGTTTTCCTCTCCTGAACTACAGATCTTTCTAACGTGATTGCCATATTGGTACAAATGCTCAAAACTTACAGTTTTTTTTTTTTTGTTGTTGTTGTTGTTTATCTATTTGCTTTACAGTTCTCTCCACTTACCAGGTAACTTTGAAGCATTCCAGTGCATATCTTCAGTTCACCACATTATTCTAATAGAGTAAATGTCTCATGACTCATACTGGTCACTAAAAAAAGTATGTTATTGAATGAATTAAACCATATTTAATCTACTATAATTTACAGACTAACCCTATGGTAAGTATTTAGGATAGGGTTTGATTGCAAGTCACATACAATGTAAAGAAATGTAACCTTGACATGCCAAGGGTTTATTTTCTTCCACAGAAACAGCAGGGGAAGACAGTCCAGGACTGAGAGGAGTAGCTGAATAGTGACATTGAAGATTGAGTTACAGACAAGCAAGGACACTTTTCACATTTCCTTGGAAAGAAGTGTCATAAAAGATTGTATGATGCCCATGGCATCTTGAGGCATGATGTTCATGTTCAAGGCATGAAAACCCGGGAAGGCAGGAGCTGCAAAGACTAAAGGGCCAGGGACCTGCAAGCCAACTCTGCTCTTTAAGGACTTTCCTGGAAATCTTCTCTTGTGATTTTCATTCACATTTCACCTGGATTTCCTGGCCATGCAGGAGACATGGATATCTTAGTTTGACATATAAAAACTAGACAAGGGAAAAGGTTACAAATAACAGTTGCATAATTTAACAATACTTTCTGCCAAGATAATTTCCATGTTCAATGTTTCAGAAAATCAGGTCACAAAGTAGCTAATTAATGTGCTTTTTATATTTTATGTAAAAAATATATGTGCATATGAGCACATACATACACACAGGTATATATGTGAAACCAACCAAGTTCTGTTGATCATACCATAAAACCCATGTATTTTGTGTCTCAATTTGTCCCCTTTGAAAGTAAGTTTGATTTTAGTAATAGCAGCCATAATATATTGTTTTTCTACATACAAATTACTGTATAGCTCTATATCCATTTAGTGCCATTTAATCTGCCTTTCTAGATTCACTACTAATATTTCTACTTTAGAAAAGAATAAGGAACAAGTGGCGGAATTTAAGAATCGGCTCTTCTGTCACTGCTAGTCAGCAGCACACTAAATTTGATTCCAAATTTCCAGGCTTCCAAAACTCCTGTTCCGATTCCGATTTAGTCTTTGCATTAAACGCGAGACCACTGAACATACGCAGTGACAGTTGATAGCAATGAGTGAAGTGTGCTTGACAAGACAACAGGAGAGGTACTGAGGTATTTCCCAAAGTGAACAGCACTGCTTTGATGAGGAAGAAACCCTGCCAAAGAGTGTTTCGTAAATCCTCTGGGGAATATCCACATATGTGTGTCACACTTCCTAAAAAAAATATCTGCACAGTAATTGCCACAAGAAACCATATGTTCCAGCTTTATATATTCTGAAAGTGCAGAATATATTCTGAAAGTGCCGACTATATAACCAGGGAAAATTATTTTTGTTCTGTTTTATTTGGGTTTGCCTTTTTTTGTTTGTTTCCTACTAGTGGTCTCAGTCCAATCTCACTGCTGTATCACAGTGTCATTATTTATAAGTAATTGGAATCTATTTCTAACAATTCTGGAAGCTGGGAATTGCAAAATCATGCCAACAGATTCAGTCCTGGGGCTCCTGTTCCATGATGTCACTTTCTCCAGGCATCCTCACTGGGTGGAATAGGCAGAAGGCAAATGGGGAGTGTTGCATCCTCACATGGCAGTAGGAATGGAGGGCTGGCAACTCTCTGAAGGCTCTTTTTCAAGACGATTAACCCCACCCCTGAGGGGTCAGCATGACAACGTATTCATTCCCTCATCACCCCACCTCCTACCACCTTTCTCATCTTTAAGTTCGAGCATGGATGTTTGCAAGGACACATACATTCAATCCATAGCATTACTTTAAATATGGTTGAAAAAAAAAACTTTTTATTTTAAAAACATTAACATGTTAGTGTTTTTATGAATATTCAAAAGAAACACTATGTGGCTCCATGACCTTTTGAGATCATTAACTACCCTTTCTCGATTTTTTGACAGCAATTTCTGGGCAGTAATATTTTACAAATTTTTAACATACCAGTGCTACTAAGTACAAGTGAGCTACAATGTGTGAGGAATAAAAAATACTTGGAGAGACTGAACTAGGGACTCTGAACATCTCTTTCAGCTGCTTCTCTTCTCTGCATTGGTCATTAAGCGAATTCATTATTCAGTTTATTAACATTGAGCTTGCATCATTGGAGTTCACCTATATATATATATATATATATATATATAAATTCAGATAAATAAGACACTCATTTTAGGGATTTCTAGCATGACTTCTGGGCTTCCAAAGGGATATTTGCTCTTCATCTTCACATATATAATTTATCAGTCCAAACAAAGCTGTACTTTTTAATTAAGGACCAAGGGGAAATGCTTAAAACCAAGAAAACTTAAGAGTCAACTATGTGTAGGAAAATTTGTTATTTAGTTAAAATTTTCAAATAATCTCCACTTCTGTCCTGAATTCTATTAATACATAGAAGAATAAAACTATATCCCTGTCTTTTATCCTGCACAAACCAAAGTGGATCAAAGATCAAGAAATTAGAACAGAAACACTGAAAGTGCCAGAAGAAAACATGGAGTCAACACTCCAACATATGGGTGGAGGCACCAACTTCCTTAATAAGACTTCTAAAACTCCAGGAATAAAATCAGGAGTCAATGAGTAAGGTGGCTTCAAATGAAAAAAACCTTTCGATTAGCAAAAGAGACCGGACTGTGAAGAGAAAGCCTACAGAATGAGAGAAGATCTTTGTTAGCTTTTGTTTCAGGAGAAGCTTAATATCCACATTGTGTAAAAACTCAAAAAACTTATACCAAAAGGAAAAGCAAATAACTCATTCAATAAATGAGCAAATTGACTGAATAGGCATTTCTCAAAACAAGAAATGCAAATGGTAAATAAATATGTGATTCTTAGCAATCAATGAAATGCAAATCAAAACTACGCTGAGATTTTATCTCACACCAGTCAGAGTTACAGTCATCAAGAATACAAGCAACAATAAATTCTGGTGAGGATGTGAGGAAAAAGGTACAGTCAAATATTGTTGGTGGGACTACAAATTAGTCCAACTGCTTTGGAAAGCAGTATAAAGATTGAAAGACTAGGAATAGCATCATAATGTGACCCAGGTACCCCACTTCTTATCATCTATCTAAAGAACTAAAATCCATATACTATAGTTATGTAAGCCTTCCAATGTTTGAAAAAGCACAATTCACAATAGCTAAATTATGTAACCGGACTGAGTGTCCTTCAGTAGATAAATGGATAAACAAAATACAGTATACATATAGAATGAAGTTCACTCACCCATAAAGAAGAGTAAAATTTTGCCGTTTTCTGGTAAGTAGATGGAACTGGAGAATACCATGCTAAGTGAAACAAGCCAGACTCAGAAAGTCATAATTTGATGTTTTTTCCCATATGTGAAAGTTAGAGAGAAATAAGGAATTTAAGGAAAAAAGGCATCCTTGAAAATGTAATGGAGAGAACATTGGAATAGAGGAAGAGGTTTAAGAAGTGGAGATGGGAATGGGAAAAAGATGGAACTGCAGAATGAAATTAACTAAAATATGCTATGTGCATATATGAGTGTATCACAATGAATTTCATTTTTATGTATAACTATAATGTGCAAATAAAAAACAAACTAAAAGAAGGAACATCAATCAAATAGAGTAAAGGGATGGGGGCAAGGGAGGAGGGCAGGAAAGAGGGAGTTGAAAGCAGGTACTAGGAATTGAAATAGAGCAAATTAGGTTACATGCATATGTATATGTCAAAATGAACACACAATTATGTGTTAACTATTATGTACTAATACAAAAAGCTCTGAATTGGCTTGCATCTTTTCTCACTGTCTTAAATAAGATATTACATGTTTTTATTTTTAATAACCTCAATAGAATAAGCTGAGTAACTATCGTATGAACATTTGATAATTCTTACTTTTCATACTTCAGCAAATTCTTACTTTTTCCATATTTTTCTTGATTTTTAAAATATTTATTCATTAAAAATTAATGAAAGAGATTTGTTTGGTATTTTTCTGTGTAATAAAAATCAAGAGCATTTTTAGAGAGGTATTGAATTTCTCTTAGAATATGTGGACAGAGAAAATCTCACTACATGGAACAATTTTTCCAATATATATCCGTGTGGAAGAATAACAGATTTCCCCTAAGTTTCCTTGCAATTGTTTAAGGTTAAACTTTAGAGTAAAGTTATGTATTTTAATAAATGATTTTTTAAAAATCAACACTAAATAGATTAAAATATCCATTACATTAATTTTTGTTAATTTTAATTATCAATGTTTATTGAAGGACTTTTCTCTAAAAGAAAGTGAATAACATGGGTTTATAAATTAATCGACATGAGCTATTCCTCAAAGGATATTAGAGTGGCAATAAAATGACAAGAAAATAATAATTATTCAAAACGGAAAATATGCCATAAAAAGTGTAGGTAAAACACTGTATGAAAGTAAAATAGAAAAGAGGTCTTGGGAGGCTGAGGCAGGAGGTTCAAAGGTTCAAAGTGAGACTCAGCAACTTAGCAAGTCTTAAGCAACTCAGCAAGACCCTGTCTCAAAATAAAAAAATAAGAAAAGATGGCGGATGTGAGTCACTGGTTAAGTACCTCTGAGTTCAATTCCTAGTACCAAAAAAGATGTTTCCTTTGTGGGGCATCAAGGAAGATTAGTTAGAAGAACTGACATTTAAGTTAGTTCTTGGAGAGACTCAGCTTATTAGAAAAACAGACAAAAGATATGAACAGTCACATCACATTAGAAGATATATTAATGGTTAAATACATGAGATACGCTTAACATAAGTATCAACCAGGTAAGGAAGTAAACAAATTAGCTACCATTTTTCCCCAACAGAAAGGCAGAACAAAAAACATTAATAAGGTTTTTGAGAGAAGAGGGAAGTGGCAGTTCCTAGGCATGGTGGCCCAAATGTAAAACCTAGAGCTTTTTCTCCTGAGTGCAATCCTTTATATTCCATATTCCATAGACGATAAATCTCTGACTTCCTGCCCTTGGAAATATATTGTAGCTAATTGCACAAAAATACCGACCACAGTTTTGTGCTGCAATTGAGAAAACCCTAATACGTACCAATGTACAAATGCTAAATAAAAGGTTTATCCACCATGCAAACTGCAAGGCTGTGATAACATAGTAGTTAAAAGCACAATCTCTGAAAGCAGAGTTATCCAAATCTCTATCATTTTCCTCTTGTGTTGACCTTGAAGAATATACTTCCCATCTTTTTCTTTAATCTCATCAGTAAAATGGAAATAATAGCATCACCACCTTCACTAGTTTGTCAGGATGATTAAATGAGATAGTTTATATCATATCTAATACCCACTACACAGTAATCACCCAGTCAAATTTGGATATTGCTATAATTATTATTTATCTTTATATTATTCTCATGGTAAGACTTGTAAGGTATATTGTTCAGTTAAAAAAAAAAAAATGATGTTTCAAACTGACCCATATGGTAGCACTTGACAATGAGTGCAGACTCCCAAGGCAGTATCCATATTTTCAGTGCATAAATGTGCATGCATTTATCAATGCATTTAATATGTTTGGAGAAAAGAAACACCAAACTGGAAATATCGATGTCTTTGAAGAAGCAACTGTGCTTGAGCAATATTCAAATAAAGATTTGTTTCTGAGAAGTTTTAATTTTTTTATAAGAAGGAGGTATTTCTGATGCAATTAAGATAATTTGTATACCAAGTACTGAGTGACCTATTGAACCCAGTAAAGTAGATAGGGACAGACAACACTCCGGTCCTAACGAATTCAGGTAATGAGAAATCCTGGCCTTCTCAAATGTCTCGGCATAGCTGTCTTTTAGATGGTAAAATGGTGTGATTCCTTTTGTTAAGAAAGAATTATTAAGTTAATGATCAAAACATTATTTTTTCAACACAGGGGCCTCTCTTGTTGCTTTTGGGGTTTTGTTTTAAATTTTCTGTAGGCCATGCCACCTATTTCTATTCCAGCTTAGCAGCCTGGTTACTAGAATGCATTGTTGCTCACTTTATTTACTCTTCAGTGATCTAACACAAATAACACCAGCCTATAGAAACAACAGTCAATTATAACACAAAACACACTGAAGAATCACACAGCACCGTGCAATAGACATAAAAACACCTTATTAACATTTTTATAATACTCTCAACTGAAATAAACAGACCACTCTCAATTATAGCATCTGGTTCCAAACAATCCTTGTTTGGGTGATAACTTTTTTAAAAACAAATGCTGGGCATCTTTCATGGACTTCTCATCAAGGAACAGCTGTTCCTTTAGAACAAAATGTATGCATGTTGGAAGTGTGACTGATGCTCACTTCTGCTTAGTTCTGTGTGAAAAAGCTTTACGTTGGGTGCAATTCAGGAAGACAAATGGCTTCAGATGTTTGAAAGGATGCCATAGCCGTAGTTTCAATGCAGCTTCTTGTGATTTTTAGACTATTTTCAGCGACTGTTTTTGCATTCACATTTTACATTCAAATTATAGCTGGAAGAAGACATTCTTCTTCAGGACAAAGGCATTTCTGTTTCCATGTGCTTTTGGGCATCTTTAGGTTATTCATTATATCAATCATTTATCTTCATAAAGACTTTGGTTATGAGCGATTACTTACTACACCAAAGCATAAAAGAAAGAGATAGAGTGCATCTATTCTTGAATGCATTTCCTCAAGATTCCCTTAGGATAATTCCTGTTTCAACTTCAGCTATTAAAATTTTTGCTGAATTCAAATCACCTCATCGTGCTAGAACATGTGGAGACAAATACCCACAGATGTTTGCCTGAAGGTCCAAGCATATTTAAAAGCAACTTAATTATAAGACACTATGAAGTTCTCCCAATTAATTTGGATCTAAATATTCTACATCTGCTTAGTCTTAAAAAAAAAAAAAAAAAACTTAAAGAAATATTTACTTTTCAACATGATTATGTCTTCAATCTTAGGTTAAAAATAACATATTGACATTTAAAAAATAATTTTAAATAATTTACATTTTGATAAGCATTTGTTATAAAATTAAAAACACAAGTCTTTGAAAATACACTCTATTTTGTCAGCTGCTTTTTTCTTGTTGCATTTGTTTATACTCCTAAACTTCTTGTTATTCAAATTCTCATGTGAAACAGAGAAAAACCTCAAATGAGTTAATTTCTATCTGATCTAGGTTAACATATTAAAATTAGCAAATTCTAATGCCAAATAACAAAAATCTCATGCACAGAAGACTTAACTTTCTGAATAATAAAATGTGTAGCATTATGGAAGGCATAATTCCACTTCTGTATGAATCAGAAATTAGCACTGAGTCTGGGCAATGAAATCTAAATAGTAACTTTCTCCAGTAGAATTTTATCCACTCGTTAGACACTTTAGTGAATGACCACAATCTATGTGTCTGCATCTTTTTCATGTTATCACTCCAAATCATTTTTTTAACTTTATTTTTATGTGCTTGCTCTCTCTCTCTCCCTCTCTCTTTCTCTCACTCTTGTTTTTGCATAATGGATATTCCAAACATTCACAAAGTTTTCAAATGCTCCAGCCCAGATTTAATCTTCTCATTTTCCATTTTCTTGCTTAGCTTCCCTCTCTTCTTAGCATTTGCCCTTCCATCTCATAAGAAGATAAATAGATTTCTACCATTACTTACATTTTCCTCACCTATATCTTTTCATTTACATTTCTTCCTTGAACCGGGGGGGAAATTTGAAAAGAAATCAAAACCTTTCTCTGACCAGAGGTAGATTTATTAAGGTATGCCAGGTATTATGGCATATTTTCATTACTGGTTTTATAACATTTTTTTTGCACTATTTAACTTAAGCTAATACTCTAACTTTGATTGGAACCATGCAACAGAGAGTAGGTATTTCCTCTGCAAAGCTTATTATCTTACAGGTCTATTGATGTTCACTTAACAACTCAATTACTTTCCTCTCAGTCATTCTCAATTATTTGCAACATTTTCTACATGTACGTGGGAACATTTAATTGAATACATAATTTTTCTCGGTTCACATTTTATGAAGTTAGTCTCTATAAATTTTATTTTGGATATTCCTGGTTTCTGCAAACTCTGGTTTTAATGGGTCATTTTCCAGTAAAATCTCGTGTTCTCACTAATACCCCACAGATGTCAGAGAATTTTTCTTTACGCATTCAATTCCAACCAATTCTACAACATTGAAAACAAACTCTGTTTATATCCATACTACCTGGGCTGTTAGAGATCAAAGTTCACATCATTCAGTGAAACTCTGCTATATCTTAGGCAAATGTGGCTTTCTGGTAATTTTACTTCTTTGCTTTGTCTATCTGTGAACTCACTGAACTACAGATATAGTGATTAGCATATCCAGTAATTCTTCTTAGATGAAGCTACAAACTTAGCCTCTGTGCTGTTGCTGAGATGAAAAGTTGATATCCATTTGGTATTTCATTTTGAGCCATGTCTTCCACACGTGACTTTTAGGACTTAGAACTTATGCTAAGTCCTCTAAAAACCTGGGGCCCTGTTTGAAATACGAAGCTATTTGCATTCTGATGAGTCTCCTAGAATGCAAATTCAACTAGATTCAATTACCCATGACCAACTCCTATAATTCTGTAAGAATGCTTGGTACAGGGGGCCAGTGCTGATTCATCTGCCATGTAAGTTGTTGGCATTACATGTTAATTAATGGAGTTTGAAAAACTTGTTTGCACCCCCAAATAGTGTGCTCTATGTGACTCTCGATTAGACACATGATATCTGTAAACATGGTTTCATTTGATTGTGCCATAATACTTCCCAGGAATGCCCTCCATGTACTCCTGGAGAGGACTTTTTAAACTATAGATCAACAGATCAAACCCAAATTTATATCCCTGAGACTTTCCAGGTTCTATTTCTATATTATTTATATAAATTCATAAATTCCATTCACGTTCCAATTGGTATGTTCAAAGGAACAGATCAGATCAAACTGTGACTTGCTAAGCAGACAGCTACTATCTGCTCCCTTTATAACAGAGAGCTGTCTTAGCAATGTATCATC
This sequence comes from Sciurus vulgaris, assembly GCF_902686455.1. Taxonomy (NCBI): domain Eukaryota; kingdom Metazoa; phylum Chordata; class Mammalia; order Rodentia; family Sciuridae; genus Sciurus; species Sciurus vulgaris. The sequence goes on from NC_136469.1 coordinate 12,067,653, forward strand.
TTGATTTATGCCCATGTGAAGTGCAGAAAGTCTGCTCTACAGCATCCTCTACTCTCTACAATTCATAGGTAGTTCCCCTGAGGGGGGAGAAAGCACCAGAATGGTAAACAAAGCCTAGGAGCTAACCAATAATGGTAGACAGCAACTCATAAACGGAGCCATCAGGGGGTACTTTGTCATTTCTTTTATCCAAATTATACAGGTAGAACATCCAAGTCAGTAGGAGTCCAATTTCCCTCTTCTTCAGAAAATAAGCCCAGAGATTCCTACCAACAAAGGTCATTTGTTTCAACAACAATGGCAGAAGATAGTTTATATTATATCTATCCTTTGAGCTGTTTGGATGAAAATATTGTAATGGCTTCCCTTCATGGTAACATAATCTTATGAACACCTTTCCCATCTGCTGTGATTTCACCCTATTTCCAAAATACTTGCTTTCAGATTGTAGACCTCATCGCACATGTTTATCCTCACAGATAATAGCAAGAACCTTTCAAAAGCCCATACAAGAGTTACAAAATTTGACAGAGAACCTCAGAAACCTCTGCTTGGTAACAGAATTGAATCACCATTAGTCTTAATTTGGTTTACTGTGTTGGAAGCTGTGACCCATCAGAATAGGCACAGAAGACTTAAAGGGTTAGGGATCATGACTTGGGAACTGATATAATCTCCCTTCATAGCATGTAAATGTAACATGCATTGGGTTTGGGACTCTCAGGGGAGGCAGAATAAAGGTTTGAAAGATGGGAAAGACATGAGGTTATATCATTGCATTGTCCCTTCCACACTCCACACCATTACTATTTCCTATCTTAGAAATCTGCACAGTAGATTTTGTAACTCAGTTCTCTCATTAACGTGAGGACTCCATGATTTAACTAGCCCATCTTTCATAATTATTGAATAAGGGTCTTGCTTTTCCATTTATCACTGAGTCATATGCAATTATGTTGCTGGTGCTCCTATTTACCTCAGTTGCTTCAGCTAATGCAATGACATGTGTCTTTTCAAATGAATTATAAATAAGCAGGTGCTACAGTCAGATTTTGAGTCAAAATTCTGAGGAATCTGAACTGGTAATCCTATTTAATTTTTCCTAATTGGCCTCATTTTGGGTGTGTTCTAATATCATCTGATCCATTGGATCAGATCCTAAAGGCCTGAGGTTATGGCCTGTGTTACCAACTACCATAACACCTTAAATGCCACTTTCTGCTTATTGCCTGCAGTGAATTAAACAGTGTCTTCCTAAATTTATATTTTGCTTGGAATCTCAGAGAGTGATCTTAATTAGACATTTCCAGGTATAATTATTTAAAATGAGCTCACACAAGCTTAGAGAGGGTCCTAAATCCAATAACTGGTAATTCCCAATTAAGGAGAGAGGACAGACAGAGAAGAGAGTAATGTGAAAGTTAAAGTGGAGGTTAGAGCAGCATTTCTGTAAACCAAGAAGCACCATAGAGTCTAGGGAAGCCATAGCAGGTAGGAAGGGGCAAGAATGGCTCTCCCCCTGGAAGTTTCAGACAAGAGCACAGCCCTCTCAATAACTTCATTTCAGTCTCCCAGTATCCAGAACTGTGAAGTAATAGATTTCCATTGTTTTAAGCTACCAGTTTGGAGTGCTTTGCTACAGGAGCCATAGGATGCTAATTCAGTGCTATGTTCCCATTCCAAATACTTCCCAGGGACTTTGTAAATAGGGGTAAACAGATTCTTGATGAGGAATAATCTTGGCAATTTCATTGTTTATTGGCAAGTTTTATGAGAAATTAATTACCTCTAACGGTTTAAGAAATCTTCCTAATTGCTTCATAATAATTGCCAGGAATTTTATATATTGGACTGTTTTCAATTATACCTGGTTTATCAGCTTGCTTCTCTTTGCAATATGGGCAACTATGATCTTTCACCTCTTCTCCTGATCTTTCCTTTGAAAACAAAATTTTCATAATGACATTAAAGAAGTATATAATATTTTTCTTGTTTGGTACTTATTTGACTTCACTGGATTATAGTGATATAGCAGTAGATTAAGGAAACAGATCCTTGATAAAATAGCAAACATATATTTGTGTCCATTTCACTAGGTTCAAATTGTTTCTGGCTAAAATTGAAATTTGGAAGAGGTAAGAAGATACTAGCTAAAGCTATAACAGTTTACAAGGCAAATTCCATGTGTTTGCAACCAGTGGAGCCACATAGAGCCCTGTGCTGGGGTTACTGCAACTAACTAGTTTAATGCCATGTTGTAGCTACCTTAAAATTCTCAATCATTCTTGAAAAAGGGTTTGTGCATCTTTATTTTATGCACAGCCAGTGAATTATGTATCCAGTTTCAGTTAGTCGTCTTTTCATTTTTTCCTACTTTATTGCTGTGTATGCTTCCTCATGTGAGCTCCAGCTAATGCCTTCAAATACACCACTGTCCACTTGGTTATTGACCAGTCAGAACAATTCAAAGGGAGCACTTCATGGAAGAAAGACTTCTGAACCATTTCCTTGATTAGATAGGTAATCTCCTGCGGCCCCTTAGAATTCTGCATGGCTTAATATCTGTTAATGACAAGAGCTTGAGAAATCCCAAAGGATCTCATTTGGCATGGTTAGTTAAACTTGATGAAGAGTGAGCCTCCTCACTGTCCTGTGTGGAAAAGGCAAAGATAACAACGTCCCGCTCGTGTGTTCTATCCACCTGCTGTAATTATACATTCACGTAAAGGTGTTACAGCACACCCTGTTCTCCACGACCTCACATTCTGATCACATGCTTCATCTTTACCTTGACTTCTTTCCTCATTCTCTCAATCCACCCCAGATTTCATGAGAGCATGGGTGGCCCCCTCCCTGCCTTCCATGAAGGTTAGTGGACAGGTGGTCCTACATTCCAGCAAAGCTAAGATATTTTGTATCCACTCCAGGCACATGTCCCAAAATCTCTGATGGGGACTGAGTGAACAGATTTTACTGCCTTATTCCCCCTTTTTGGGTTCTGTGGTTTTAACTAAAGAGGTAAATTCAGCCCATTCTACATCTCTGTACTCATAGTGAATTTGAACTCCTCCTATCACAGACAGATAAAGTGAACTTCCCATGATACTTTAAGAGATGGTGTGTGCTGCATATTTCTGTCCTCCCATTCAAAAGCTGATGAAGTACCTTTACTTCCTTAATAATCTGACCAAGTTTCTCCCTTTTTTAAATTTTTACAAAGGTGTATTCCATCCCTCTCTGTTAATGTAAATTCATGGAGGTGAGCGGACTCTACGTCTCTGAATTTTAATTTCTGCCTCTTGTGCTCAGGACATGAAAACTTTTTTTTCTCCATATAGCCCCACATGTATTAACTAAGCCTATTAACCTGTCACTGACCTTTAAACTAATTGTGTTATTTTATTTATTCATCTGTTCTGGGGCTTCCAAGCATATGCAAGGCTCCTAAGCTGGAGGAGCTTCACCTGGACTCTGTTCGTTGCATCTACTACCATCCACAACCGGAGCACTGGCCAAGGTGCTCTGGGGGCAGCATACAGCCTGTGTTAGGTCACCTGGGCTCGTGTCCTGCAGGTGATGGAAGAGTGGGTTATAGCAGTACTTCCCTCAGAGAAGGTCTGCCACATCTTGCCTTGACAGGAGAAGTGGATATTCTGTCATAAAATCTGGAAGGGTCTTCTCAAAACTGTGCAGCCCCTCCATGAGTGCCTAGCAGTCCAGATGGCCCTGCCCAGGAGACCATGGGAACTGAGACACGCCCCCATGGCTAAGTGATCTGCCAGTTTTGCTGTTGAATATCCCGTTCTATTACTGAAATGTCCACATTACTCAGTCATTACCTGATCTTGGCCCCCAGTCACAGGAATAGTGTCTCAACTATTAACTTGTACCACTTCCAAGGGAGCATGAAATTTCTTCAAGAAGGAGGAGGGGGATAAGAAGGCCTAGTGAAGAAAAATCCAGCCTTGCAGCTTTTTTCTACCATCATCTCCTCACTATTGAAGATTTGAAGACACATTAGCAAAATTCAGATAATAAATTGTTTTGAGGTGCTGGTGACTGAACCCAGGGATGCACCACAACTGAGCAACATCCCTTGCCCTTTATTTATTTATTTATTTGTATTTTGAAACAGAGTCTTGCTAAGTTTCTGAGGCTGGCCTCAAACTTGCCATCTTCCTGCTTCAACCTCCCGAGTTCCTGGGATGGCGGGCTTGCACTACTGTGCCCAGCTGCCCGGTGATGATACTTTCGTCCAACCTCCCTGTCATTGTCCTCCATGTGTCTGTGCTCCAGATCTGACGCTTGACCTCCAAATGTCAGTGGTGAGACTCATGGCCTTTATCCACCTCCAAATTCCACAACTTTATAACAAGAGTGGTTGGTTAATGGTTTTGAATCCAATTCTCATCATAATCATTCCATTTTTTCTTCTTTATTAGGAAAGAAAAACTTACTAGCCATTTTAATTTGAGGTCTAAAGACAATAGTGCCTGGAGTGTCAATCTGAACTCACAGCAGTACTGAATTCTCAAAGTAGCTTCATAAAGCAAAACTCGTGCTAGGTATGGGGCTCAACTGAGGATTTTTCAAAGCTACAATAATGAAGCATAAGTGAAGTAGAGAGCTCTAGACCTTCTCCTCTTTCCTGAATTTGCTCTGGCCTGAGCTTCCAGTCTTGATTTCTACATAAAAGTTGCTTTAATTACACAGGAGTATTATTGGTCTTAAACATCTCCTTTTAGTCTTAGCAACTTGGCTAATATGGTGTTTCGCTGGGAATTATGGCTTTAAATTTATTCATTCCTGGTCTGCTTTTCATAAGCAATTATAGTACACTCTGTATGTATGCCTGCTCAAAAAAAAAAAGGATTTTATAAATGACTCTTGCTATCAAAAACTGTTTACTATCTTTTTACAAAACCTTGTGTGTTTATAGTTCTTACAGAAATATTAGACCAGAGCACCTGTGTTCTTTGTATCCCAGGTTTTCTCCATACCTGCCTAAAGCAAAGGAAATAATTGATAAAGAATTCACAGCTAGACACTTTTTGTTTTTTTTTTTTTTTTTTTTTGTGGTACTGGGAATCGAACTCAGGGCCTTGTGCTTGCAAGGCAAACACTCTACCAGCTGAGCTATTTCCCCAGCCCCCTAGACACTTCTTATTGTCACTGCTACCATTAAAGGCTTCGTGAATTCACACCTAGACACATGAATTAATTTAAAACGTCTTCCTTCTTTTCATTTTAGGCTTAACTTTTTCAATCTTTCTTCACTGTAATGCAATTCTGATTATTTAAACATGACAATTTTGTCGTTGAAATGATTCAATATCATTTACTGTCTTCCCATTTCATGAATAAACATTGGATTCAAAGTTGTTATTTAGTTTTCACCGTAACCAACAAATGTCTACAAAAACTTATTTTCTACTTCATAAATATGGTTTATTATCTCACACGTTCAACCCTTTAAACAAAGGGTTTATCTTCATTTATCCTGAAATACATTCCTACCTACACCCGATGACTGAATTGCCAACCTATGGTGTAGGATTCCCATATTTCTAATAGTTCTGGAACTGCTTCCATGCACCTGAATGCAGTTGGAGAGAAACACACACCGAAATCATGCCAATTTTTACCTCTTTTTAAAATCATGACCTTGTTCTGCATCCAGCAAGCCCATCATTCTTTCATAAACCTTCACGTTGGATTCTCTTTTCATTCCAAACCTCTCCCAGCCTTCTCTCCAATCTCACTGCCAGTTGATAATCCTGTTTCTCATGTCATTAATCAGGAGATGCACACAGGCTTCCACAGATACTAATGCCAGTGTTCAAACCTAGGTAGCACCCATCCTGCGTGCTACTCAGCGAGAATCCTCTAGTTCTTTTGACATATGGAGTCAAACGAAGATAATGCTCTGTTGGACTGGGGGGATTGAAAAGTCACCCTTCATGTTGTGGAATGTTTAGTAACATCTTTGCCATCTCCCACTGATGCAGCAGAGCCTCCATTTAGCAATTTGGCAGTCAAAATAATCTTCACACATTGCCAGATGTCCCACTCAGGGCAAAAATCTCCCCTTCCTGAAAACCTCTGCCTGAAGGGAGGTGTTGAGCTCCCTTCTCAGGAGCTTCCCCTCTACTGGTCCTTTAACTCTCTGGCTAGGCTCAGATGCTGGTCCCCCTCCCATGTAGTCAGTTCTTCCTTGTTGCTGGGTTGCCTCATGGCCAGTGGATATGCTATCAGTTCTCACACCACAGAAACTTAGTAGAGGAACACTTAAATACTCTGGCTTTTCACATTACCCTTGTCAAGTATCACCAGTGGATTTGACCCTTTTTTTCACCAAAAGGCCTCAAAGGTGTCATTTATACTTACTGTGTCCATTTTCTCATTTAATTCTGTATCTCTTGCATACACCTTTATTTTTAGCCTCAGTACTATAAGCTACCCTCACTGTTTATTGCAATGGTTCTCTCTCTCTCTCTCTCATCTTGCTGGATCTATCACCAATATTTGAAACAACTCATTACTAACTTTTCCTTAGTATACTATCTTGACTGCACTTTCTGGTTCTCCTTTTAGTCCTCTAACCTTTCTTTTTTCTTTTTCTCTTTCAGGGTCTTTCCCCAGTTTCTCCTGTTCCTAAACATTGTGTGTTGAAGTGCCCTAAGTCTCAGTACTTGATCTCCTCCCTCATTTTCTTTGCACTTTCTTCCTTGGTGATCTCATCCGATCTTACCGCTTTACATGCAATCTAAATGCTAATGACTCCCAAATTTATATTTCTGTGCCATGTCTGTATCCTGGATTCAATGCTCATGAATTGTATTTTTGACACTTCCATTTGAAATGTTTGATGATAACAGGTGTATGTTTTCCTCAAATCCATTCCTTCCTCTGCACTGCTCCGCCTTGTAAGTTGGAGGATGTGAACACCAAGTGTGTATCCTCTGGATTTTCTGAAAGCTGATGTCTAGATGGGATCAGACAACAGGAAGTGCACGTAGGAAGGAGGGAAGGCAGGAGTAAGGGGGCTCTAGGTTTATTTCAATTCCTTCTCTCAGGCTTGATGAGAGCTGCCTTTTCCACATGACTCCATCTCCTTTTACACAGACCCGCCATGTTTCCAATTTCCACCCTCGAAGAACACACCTTCGTCCTTTTGCTCCTCCACTGAAGGTCATGGCAGCTGCCTACATTCGATAAATTCTGAGTGGATTCACTATCCTCTGATTCATGTCTTTTCTTTCTCCTCCTCTTCTTTCTCTTCCCCCTTCTCCTTCTTCTTTTTCTCCTTCTCTCCTCCTCCTCCTTCTCCTTGTTTTTCTTAGTTTTTTCTATTTCCACTATAGTTATCTGTAGTAAGTCTCATTGTTCCTTTTACATTCTCATTGATTTCTGTTCTCCTGATTGGACTCTGATTTTTCCCAAGCAAATAGACATATCATTCAAGTCTCAAAAGAAATGGCTCATTTCTATCTCCCAATCCTTCCCAAATCTGTTTATGTTCATTCACATCATTTCATGGACATTCCCTGCTTATGGCTGTTTAAACCCCAAATCTTGGCAATATCTAGAATTTACATACTCCTGAACATCTCCACTGGGATTTACAATTTACCTCTGGAACAAATTAAAAATTGAATTGCGGGGCTGTGGTTGTGCCTCAGTGGCAGAGTGCTTGCCTGAAATGTGTGAGGCACTGGGTTCGATCCTTGGCACCACATAAAAATAAATAAATAAAATAAAGGTATTATGTCCATGTACAACTAAAAAAAAATTTTAAAAAATTGAATTGCAATCTCTCTACAAATTATCCCCTTTGCAATCAGTTTTTACTTCAAATCCATAGCCGTCTTTTTTTAATAAAAAATTCTGAGTATGTCACCTCTCTGTTTAGGACTCTTCAACTATTTCATAGTAAAATTGGAAGACAGCATGAGACTTAGGCTCCCATGATCCCTGCTACTTCTCTGGGCTCCACCCTGTTCCCCTTCCTCATTAGCTCCAGCCACACCAGTTTCCTAGAACTTCTTCAAGTAAGGCAGGCACGTGTCCATCTGAGATCTTTGCACTATCTTTTCCCTCCTTCTCAGTTGTTTTCCCAATCATCTCCATGCTTAATTACTCAACCCTTTTAAGTTTTTGTTTCATGCTACCTTTTCAAAAATGCTCACTCATGTTTCTGTATCAACATTTCAAGCTGCTACCTGAACCAGCATTAGAAAATGAATAGAGAGAGGTGAACACCATAGGTATGCTCCTGACTTCCCTCTAATAATTGCATATTGCTAAAGCTTTCTGCTTTACCTCCTTACTATCAGGCTCAACTTCTCTGACCCACTCTTCAAACTTCAGCTAAATTATGTCTTGAAAGCAGCCAATCTCATCATATCATCTCCATGATTAAAACTTAGCTTTTCTTGCTCCAGAGAAAAGTTCAATTCCTTTCACTATAAAGTTTTATAAAACTGGTCCTTGACTTACTCCTTGTCCTAATCTCTCATCTTATTTATTCCTGTTAAAAATTCATGCCTCCTTCAGTGCGAATTTACTGTCTCAGTGTATCTCACCTGATGAAATGTGTTTTTGCTTTTTTCTCAAAGTGAATTTTTGCTTAATAGTGATTTCCACAGTTTTCATGTTTATGTTAGCTTTCATTTATATTCACTTCATACTCTGGTTTTTGAAAACATGCCCTTTGCTGTTATCTGTTATATCAATAAAACAGGGCTAGAAGAGTATTTAAAAATAACTTAAGGAAATAATTTTTATTTTAGTTTATTATGGTCTCTATCACTTCAAAATGTTAATGTTTCCCTTTATGTATAACATGTATTTTAATTTTTCCCCCTTTTTTTTTCCCACAAGAAATCATAAGGTCAATTTTATCATATTAAGTGCACTGGTTTTACAGATTTTGAAACAAGTTAGGATGCAATATGAGCATACCTTGAAAGATTTTAAATCTTAAAATAACTTAGAAAAAGAGAAAATGTATTGGCTTAATTTTTCCTTTTAGTGCATCAGTTGAATAGGTAAAGTTATTCATTAAGTGTGGCCTAAGTATCAGACATTTTTTTTCAAGTAATGTTCTCCAAAACATAATAAAAATAATGCTAAATATGGATAATCAATAAAAACAGTATTTTAACTAAGTAATGAATAAAATATTCAAGTTTCCTTTTAAAGTTATACTACTAAATATGTATTTTCTAGAGATGTATCCTAAATACATTGATATAAAATGACTGTGATATAATTTTAAAACTATTTGGGAAAAAAAAAAAACAGCACATGAGAGCAAAAAAAAATCATGTTAATTGTTAAATATGGGTGATGGTTGTATATAGATTTATTATTTTATTTAGTACAGCTATGGAAGCATCAAAATAAAATAAACAGGAAATAAGTAGTTCTTATCTGATTTAATATTATAGTGTCTACATGTAGTGTCTGGAGTGTTATGATTGGTACAAGCCAAAGATTATGTGATATCTAAGGATATGAGATTAACTTAGGAGCTCATGAAAGTCACTTGTGACAGCAAAGATCCCTATTAAGCAGATGAAACATCTAGTGAGTAACCATATGGAGTAATATTTTTATTTATATTTTAAAAAATCTTTTTTGTTTTCTTAAAGATGATATTAAATTCAGGTAAATAGGAAACGCACCAAATTATAATTATATATATATATATATGAAAAAAAGCATGAAGGCATATGTTATGTCTTAGATATGAGGAGCTCCCTGAAAGCTCCTCTATTAATGCAGGAATGTTTTCAGGTGAATGATTAGATTGAGAGAGCTGTAACCCCATAGATCCATCCTAGTTTAAATGGACTGGGTGGTAACTGCAGGCAGGTGGGGTATGACTGGAGGAAGTAGATCACTAGATGTTGGGCCCTGGAAGGGTTGTGCTTCCTGTTGGCCCTCCCCATCCCTTTCTCTCTGCTTCCTGACCCCACCATGAGCTGAGAAGCTTTTCTCCACTAGGCTCTTGCCCATGATGTGCTGTTTCACTTTGGGCCCAGAACGATGGAGTTGACCATCTTAGGACATTGACCTCTGAAACAGTTTGCCCCCCAAACCTTTTCATCCTTTAAATTGTTTATATCTAGTATTTTAGTTATAGCAAGACCAAAACTAACCCAACAGCATATGTCTAACTTACAGATTGAATTATTTCAGAAAATAGTTGATTATTTACCTGAAAGTCTATTTTTTATATTGCATCTTGCTCAATCATCATCAATTCCTACTCTACAAATTAGAAATTTAAAAAATTAAAAATTATATTAATGCAAAATTTGAAAGTAATTAGTAATAAATGAGAATAAGAAGTTTACAGAATGTCATAACTTTGCAAGAATTGCATATGCCAATAAACATTATGTTTTTGAACTTAAATTCTGCTTTTTCACTCTTTTCATTTGTTAAAGATTTCGGACTTTTGACTGCAATTTTTAATGAGATTTTTTAATTTTAATGGGCTTGGTAGATATTGCTTAAAATATGCAACATTCATTTGTTCCACTGCCTCCTTTTGTGCTTGAAAATATATTGATTTTGTGGTTGCTTGCAATAAAAGATATCTATTTTACATAGTTAAACTCTGGGCCTAATAAAAACTGCCTACATTCAATACCATCTTATTTTTGGTTGTAATGTGATGTCAGTTAATTTGTATCAGTGTATCATATTTTTAATATTTAATGTTTGATTAAAATACCTAATCCATGAGAAATATTAATAGAATGAATACAATGGACATAAAATCCAAATTAAGAATGAGAACTGCTTCAATAATTTTGCAACTGTCTTTCATTTATTGTTTGCCACACAGAGGCAGCTAGTCCGGATTTTGTGCTTCAAGTTCCCTGTCTTCCTAAGAGACAGTATGTGGTTAAAGGTGTATCTGTTTATGTAGACAGCTTATGTTTGGATCTTGTTTCCCGTAGTCATAATCTATTCATAAGTTTTAGCTCTGATTCCTTTTTTGAAATTTGAATATTTTGGAAAAAGCAGAAAAAAGTAAAATGATGAAATCTGCTGCTTTTAGATACAGAAGAGAGCAGCTGATCTTTAAAGTTTCCCTTTCTGGCTGAAGCCCAAATGTGAAATCACAAAAGATCAAATAAGCACATCGCTTCCAGAATTGTTAACTAGAAAAGTGTCATTTGCAACTCCTTTATAATATTAATGTATGAATGTTAATGGGCTGCTTGAAATATCTTGGGATTCTAACTCAAAAAATATATCTTAGAAGTGTCACTGTAAGCACTAAATTCTAAATTCCTCCCATGATTTCTTTCAGTCAAATATGGTCTTTTGTTGAAAAGCAACTTAAGTGGGATATCACTGTGTAGGAGCAACACTGCATATCTGTTGCACATCAAAGAAAGATGCAGATGTTCTAACAATTCTAATAGTAATAGTAATAGTAATCCCAAGAAATAGTAATAGTAATCCCAAGAAATGATTATTCTTCTTCTAAAAAGGGATGTGTATGCACATGTTAGAATGAGGGAAAAAAGAGAAATTCTTCTGCATGACTTTTCATTCAGTTACATATATTTTTTTGAAGACTGGAAATGATAATGGAAATTAGTTATCTACAATCGAAGTCCTCAAACATGAAACTAGAAGCCTGGAACAAAAATATCTCATTGACATTTTCACTTAAACATATAGCAAATCAAAACGAATGAGAACAATAAAAGCACAAGCTTAGTGAAGAGAGTCAAGTTTGTCTTATCCAGAGGTATTTCAGAGGTGGTATCTGTGAACTAGAGGAAAAGAATGCTAAGTGTTGGAGCCACGTGGGAAATATTTGTAGCAAACACTGTCATAAGGAGACCTGAGGGAAGAAAGAGAAAGAAGATCACCCTGGTGAATAAAACTTGCTGGAGCTACAAGTTGCTACATTGATATCTTTTCCAAAATAATCTATTTCTGTTAAAGAAAATGCAAAGTGCTTCAAATAGGAAGACACACATTATAAGTATCTTTCCTCATATATGCACTAACCATAACACTAGTAATGCCCAAAATTATCAAATTTATATCTGTATATATTTCATATGGAATAGCTTATCAAGTTTTATAAAAAGGAAAAACAAAAACCCTGATGCTAAAAAGTTGTAAATGAGGCAAAATATTATGGGGAAATTGCCTACAAGGACTTAAGGAGAGAAGCGAGCAGAGGCACATGAAGTCTTCCTTGACATAAGGCTGACTTCCAGAGAGAAGAAGGAGAAGGAAGAATGGTTGAAAACAGAAGCCGCACAGCCTACAGCACAATTCTAGTTGAATGTGGCCAGGTCAGAGGGAGTTCTCAATGCAAAGTTATCTGCTGGAAGACCACACATTTCCTAAAAATGGTCCTTACTCAGTCCTTGTCCAAAAGCCCCTAACAAATATGACCTTAATGCAAAAGTAGTCATGCAAATACAGAGGCATACCTGGGGCTCCCCATCACCTTTCCTCTAAAGCAGAAGTTCTGAATGGCCACCACTATCAAAAACAACAGCAAGAAAACAAAACCCTGAAATGATAGCTTTTAATGCCCAGTATAAATGACATAACTGTGATGCTTGATACTTTCATATCTAATCATTACATATGCACATGTGTATTACTTATATGCATCATTTTCTCTTCTTAACTAAGAATGCTTCATTAATATTAACATCATTTATGTAATTCTGATTTTCTTTTTAAATGCTTAAAAGGAGAAGCTAAAATACTCAGCTTTAATTTCGCCAGGAGATTTTTAATGTTTTGTAATCATAATGTTTAATTTGTGCTGTTCTTAGAACTTTAATTATGAAGCTAAATTGTACTAATACCCATTAGGTACTTCTTAATTGAAGGCACATCATATGTCTGATGCGGCAGTACTAATTGGTGTAATTAAATTCTAATATGCATCAGTAGCCTAATTTTAAGAAGTGAATAAAAATCAGATAGAAATAAGTCAGTTCTTGAAGTTACATAGCTATAAAATACATGCATGCATTTACAGTTGTAATATACACATTTTCTCAGAACGGGGAACCCACCATTTACATTTCAAAATGATTTCACCAGATGACTTAGAATAAAGGCTTACCTACAGAATGGTCATGTAGATATGAATGTGACATCAAAACGATCCATCATCAAGTTCATCTTTTCTCTTTTACAAATCCTTATGAAAATCGAACTCTTTGAGGGTCACCCCATTTCTGACTGTATTGTTTTGGGTGAAATCACAGCCTACTTGTAAATCATCTTATTGAATTTTTTGATCAGAGGTTGATCAGTGTTCAGAGAGCACCCTGCTGATGTAGTCTCCAGAAACAGCAGAAAAATATGTTGTGTTTAAAAATGCTCAATTTGATCCCGTTTCTTCTTTTGTTAAAACATAATAAAGGTAATTTAAAAATAGGTCATTTTGATTATGTATTTGATTTTGATCCTACATAATTTAATAATGGAAAAATAAATGTAACTTAACTTTTGAATAATATGGAATTAAAATATCAAATTAAATTATAATTTATTGAGAATTCTCTTTAAAAAGATCTTATTTTCTTATTTTAAATATTTATCCATGTAGGATTCATTTCTGAGCAAAAACTCTAATTTCATTGCTGATCTAATTCAAGTTTTTTTTTTTTCATGCAAGAAATGAATTTTCTCTTTCAATCGATTTGCAGAATCTTTAGATTCACCTATTTAGAAACTGTCTCAGGCCTGGCTGGCTTCATGCTTCTGTGCACTGGGCAGTCACATCAGATCCCATGGAAACAATGTTATTCCAGCAGAGATTGAATCCTCTGCTGTTGCCCTCTTGAATTTCTAGCATGTTCCTAAAAAGTCATAACCTTTATTGTCACTTTGTACTGGGCCCTGCTGATCAGGTAGCCAGACATGGATGCTCTCAATATCTTCCTACAACTAGAAATTTTAATGTATTGAAGACTTAGAAAATTAATAATTAAAAACTCCAAAGGAGAATTTTAGAAGGCATTGTAACTTGCAAAGAAAACACATGATTTTAAAACACTAAAAGGTGATACAACCATTTGATATTGCTAGTTTGGGAAACATGAGAAACACACTTCCAGGGTATGAATGGATGAGCAGTCACTCCCTGGGCGGATCAACTTCCAATCATCCTGAGTACGCACTCTCAATGACTTGTAATCAGCTAATGCATACTGAAAGAATCCTTCACAGATATATGGAAGAAATATGTACACTTATTTGATTGTTAACATATAAAAGTGGTTCTAAACGCTTCAATGATTTGATATCAGTCCCATGAATTTAGTAGAATCATGGATCATCCAAAGCACCACAAAAATAACTCTCTCACAGCTTAATACCACTAGTGTCTATGACTCTAGAAAAAATGGAACTCTGTTTTAAGGACTAAGATACCTAAGAATAGAGAAAACCAAAGCAAGTATACCTATTGATGTGATATTGCCAAGTTTAAACAAGACATACCCATAAACTATGGGCAAAATCCCTAGGTAGAGATTTCTTGGTGGTGGTTTTATACTTCTCATTTATTATTTACATTTCAATTATTTAATAAATATATGATGACTCACAAAGAAGATCACTTCAAATGAATAGATCAAAAGTCATTTGAAATCAAAGCAACAATAAGCTGTTAATATAGAAAAAATTTGAGGACAGAGGTAATGTGGTTTTGTTTTGAATCTGCTTTCCATTTTAGAAAATGATTCAGATAGGCTTGGTTCAGTGGTGCATGCCTGTAATTAATGACCGAGTCAGGAGGATTGCAAGTTCAAAGCCAGCCTCAGCAATGTAGCAAGACTCATTCTCAAAATTAAAAAAAGGTAAATAAAAAGGACTAGGTATCTGGCTCATTGGATAAGTGCCCCTGGGTTCAATTCTGGAATAAAAAAGTTACAAAAATAAAATGTAAAAGAAAAAAAAAAGAGAAAGTGATTTCTATAGTATTATCATTTAAAAAAAAATCGAAGTTTTGTAATAAATTCTAAACTTAATTCCTAAAAGTAAAACATTTTACATACACTTAATCAATTGTTTATTCATTCATTCTTGCAGTGTGGGTGATTGAACCTTGTTGACATATTTTAGATATGGAAAACTAGAGGACAGATTGGAGCAAACATATTTAAAGTAAGCTGGGGAACAGGCAAGGCTCAAATATCTGAATAGAACATGTCTTTGAATACAACAGCCTTTCCAATAAGCTCATGATTTTCACAATTCTCAAGTTTTCTAAAAAGTTTCTTTTTTTTCAAATCATGTTTAACCTGGAAGTAGAAATAAATAGAAGACATGAAATTATAGCTAATTTTGTTGAAACTAGGTTGACTCCACAGAGCATAGTTAGCAAATGATTACATTACGCTGTACATATGCAGCATTCCTGTGAATTTCAAAGCAGTAGACAAAAATCTATAAATAATGTAAAATAAATATTAGCATGTTAAGTACAATATGCATTCATTGCTTTTACTGAACAGAATAGATTTTTTTATTAATTCTTTCAGTGTAACAAAATTTCTTTGCAAAAACCACCTTGAAAAGCAATATATTTCAGTAAGAAAAAAAAGGTAGCAAAATGACGAGAAAAAGAGTGATCACCGTAACTCTCAAGTAGACTAATTTTGTTTTATGTAATACTAAAAATAGTATCCTGGGACTTTTCATTAGGCAAAGTCTTCATGGAGCAGTCTTCCTTTAAGTTATTAATGCAGTGTCTGGAGTCACTAAAATACCAGTGGAAGCATTTAAAAATTTCAATTGAATCATTTTTCTCCTTCCTTAAAGAAAACTATCAGGACTGAAGGTCTGCGCATGGTCGATTGCAAGTTCTCCCTTACCTGCTTTCACCGTCATACCGCTCAACTTTTCCACCAGAATCAAACTCCACTCCATCCCACCACTTCACAGGTTCCTTCCAATGCCCATACCCCGATAGGCACATTCTTCCACATTTTTAATGAAACCTGGAGACAATATTACCTTCTCAGTGTTGTTGGTTTTTTTTTTTTTTTTTTTCAAAGAGTGGCTACTTCCTGGTTCACTTACACTTCACATGCCTGATGATCAAAATGTTGTTTTTATGTGATTTTGGTTTTTATTCACAGTTGTCTTATTCCTCTTTCCTTCTTTCGACCAACACCCTATCCTGCAAATGTCACCACTGAACTCG
Organism: Sciurus vulgaris; assembly: GCF_902686455.1. NCBI lineage: Eukaryota > Metazoa > Chordata > Mammalia > Rodentia > Sciuridae > Sciurus > Sciurus vulgaris. The sequence continues at coordinate 12,083,875 of NC_136469.1, forward strand.
ACCCACTTGTGGTCAGGACTTGTTCCTCTGCCAAGCAGTCCACTTCTCAGTGATCTTTTAAACCACTTGGTCTCTTTATCCACCATGACAATTTTAGCGTTGACTTTCAAAGAGATTTTCTCCACTGACCCGCTGTCACTATTTTACATTGCTTTTTTTTTTTTTTTTTTTTTCCCCTGTGGTATGAATCTTACTTTTTATTTTATTTTATTTTTTTTTATTGTAAACAAATGGGATACATGTTGTTCCTCTGTACATGGAGTAAAGGCATACCATTTGTGTAATCATAAATTTACATAGAGTAATGTTGTTTGATTCATTCTGTTATTTTTCCCTTCCCCCCCACCCCTCTTTACCCTCTATACAGTACTTCCTTCCTCCATACTTGCCCCCCTCCCTAACCCTAACTCTAACCCTAACACTAACCCTTCCCTCCCCCCCATTATGTGTCATCCTCCACTTATTAGCGATATCATTCGTCCTTTGGCTTTTGGAGATTGGCTTATCTCACTTAGCATGATATTCTCCAATTTCATCCATTTGCCTGCAAATGCCATAATTTTATCATTCTTTATGGCTGAGTAATATTCCATTGTATATATATACCACAGTTTCTTTATCCACTCATCAATTGAAGGGCATCTAGGTTGGTTCCACAGTCTGGCTATTGTGAATTGAGCAGCTATGAACATTGATATGGCTGTACATTGCTTTTACTTCAAATTGATGATTTCAAAATTCACCACTCAATTTGTTAGACCACCACCACTGTAGTGACTTTCATCTGTTTCTATTTCAGATAGCATTTGCTTTTCAAATTAAAAAAATAAAAAGCAAATGTCTAACTCTTTAGTTATCTCCACTCCTGACTTCATCCATCACCACTTATTCAAGACCCACAGTAGTAGAGTTGTTTGAAATCTTAAAGATTGTCCTTCTGTGGACTCCGTATCTTCCATCTCCTCTCAGTCTTCTCATTAGTTCTCTTCCTTATATATCCAGGAAAATATTTCATGTTCCTTTATTATGGGACTAATTCCTTTCAAGTGATCAATATGCTAAATCATCCCATTACATATTTTTTTCTGTGCCCTGCTTTGCACACAGTAGACATTTTGAAATTTGATTTTCATTATGTAACCAATATATCTCCCTTTTAGACAATAAATACACTAGGAACAGATATGAGTTAATATTTTTTGATCAAATTAATACTGGTACTTAGGATAATTTGGCCAATGGTTAGAATAAAAGTATTCCTCAGTGTTCTTTTCAAACTCAGCGGTGTTCAAATTCTGTGCAGTTTTTCATTACATATTTACAGTTTCCACAGTTTCCTTTTTAACTGATTTTATAACTACTTATGTAACTCAGAACACATTCCTTAACTTATTGTTATTTTCTTATTTGAAAATCAACTCTTCTTCACTAGATACAATGTCCTCCTTACTTAGTCTAAGAATACAGTTTGAAGTTATTTTTCCTGTATATTATGGTATGTCTAAATCTCACAGAAAAGTGTCTATTTGCCAGAGTTCATATGAAGCCTTTTACTTCAAATAGGACATTACCTGAGGGGGAAAAACATTATGGTTGTTATTTATTCTTAAAGATAAGTGATGAAATTCTGTTTCAGGAACAGCAAGTATATAATCTTTGCAGAAGATCTGTTGATCACTAAATGTCTTAGGCCCATAGGAATGAAAAGCAAAAAGTGGATTCTGTTAGGGGTTTATGATGTCACCTCAATCTTATGGACTTACATAATATGCTCTCCATATCTTGCACTACTTTAAATCAGAATACTGATGTGGCCTTGCCTGGGTCAAATCCAGGTGCTGGCAGGCTAGATCTTATTGGACCTCAAAGGCAGAATCCATTTCCTTTTGATTCTCCCTGTTTAGAGACAAGGTACTGAAAAGCTTTCATCTTTACAGATTATGGCCTTCACCATCCTGTAATATTGACCCTTGAACAGTCTGTAGCCTCCACTGGAATGGGAATACATTGAGTGGGGCACTCTGTAGAGGAATACCTGGGTGCTATTTTAAAATATTTGACTTTTGGGTTGAATGCTTTATTTTGTTTGAGTTGAAAATTCCTTATGTATATTAAGTACATTTTCCAAAATAATTCAAAAAGCATGAACTTTAGGAAGGATGATATCTTATTTTTATTATCTGTGACATTTTCCCAAGAAAATTAGGTAGATAACTTTATTTTTTTCTCAGCTTCAAATTTGAAATAGCAAACAATTATTATTGAATTTAACTATTTATTAACTCAAAGAAAATTCCACTGTTGTAGCCTGACATCATTCTATAAATCTTTACATGATTGATTCAGCCAGAAGACATATTTAATTTAAACTGGAAAAAACTAAGTTATACATGATATCATTTCAATTCAAAAAATTAGAAAAAATTGGAGTGCAGTCATTTTATGGTATATTCAAGGTGACTCTCAAACTATGTACAGATAGGAACAAGAAAGTTGGCTTTGCATATTATTTTTTAATGTGGCTTGAGTATGAGACATCAAATGTCATCTGAGTTCAGCTATTATGAATTCTCTAAAGTGACATTTAACTCTTATACTCTGAATATGACAAGTGATTATTGATTTCTATTAGAGGTTTTCAAGTTAATTTTCAAAGATCCAAGACCAAATCACATTATTAAAAAAAAAAAGAAAACACACACACACACACACACACAAAGAAAAAAGCTCTTAAAGCTTAAATCTTCATGCTATTACTTAAGTCTAGAACTGTCCATACCAAAACAAAAACCAAAAAAATCTATGTCCCTCACACACAAAACAAACCAACTAAAAATCTGGAATCTCCAAAGTCATAAACAATGATTATAATCCAGCATGTTTTCAAAAGAATGAGGAAATGTAGTTGGAAATATCATACAGAGTAGGAGAAAAATGTAAATCATATAATACAAAAAGAATTGAAATCCAAAAATTTTGATGATATGAAAATTTTCAAAATGGAGAAGCATTTTAATATTAAAATAGACTAAATCTCAAACAATGTACAGAAAGATAAAGGGATTGTAAATGAGTTTATCAGTACTAATTCAGTTGCTCTAGCAATTGAGTGCTGTGTCTGAAAAGCTGCAATAATACCGAAGATGATGAAAAGCATATCACACAGGATATATTGATGGGCTGGTAGAAGCATAAATTGCAGAACAGATTTGGAGAAAAAATGGGAGTAACTAGGAAACAAAGACATCGTTACCCGATGTACATGTATGATTACACAAATGGTATTAATGTACATCGTGTACAACCATAGAAACAAAAAGTTGTACCACATTTGTGTACAATGAATCAAAATGCAGTCTGTAATAATTTAAAAAATAATTTTAAAAAAGATGTTCATGCTCTGTTGACCGGGCAGGAGCCTCTAGAGATGTCCAGTGAAGAAGTACTCACACACAAATGCATGCACAGCCAGAGAATAAGGTTGTTTATAGGAGCATTGTTTGGAGTAAGAAAAAAAATTAGGCATGACCTACACGCCCATCAGTAAGAGAACAGAACAATGCATGTTGCCCCTCAATGAAATTCAATGCATTAGCAATAACAAATGCAAATCAATATTCATGAACCACAGAAGTTTGAATAAAAAATCAAGTGGTGAAATAATAAACTTATGAAATTATTTAGAGTTAAAAACAGGCAAAATATTTCATTTGTCCTTGGGTTAATAATAATACAGTACAAGAGTATAGAAATGCACAATACTAATAAACTTTCAACACACTCAAGCAACTGCCTCTGGAGCAAGAGAGTAGAATGGATCAGACAGGAGAATAGAAATGATGTGTTGAGTTTAGGAGTGGAGGCGGTTGTGTGAATTTAAATTGATAAATCAATTTTTTTATGTTTCATTTTTCTAATATTTTCAATGAAAAAAGTATAAGGATTTTGGATACATATTATCAAAGGGTTGACAAAGAAGCAGCTCCACACATCTAACTACTGATGTAGGTGTAAAAGTCATACTAATTCCTGAGCAAGGACATCTGGCATGCAGCTGGAAATAAATGGGAAGATGGGATGGGATTGTGAAATTGCAGACACCTCTGTGAAGTTATCTGGCCAGCAATAGCAATAGCCGCCACTTACATACCAGGTGTCTATCAGTGTGCCAAGCACTGCCTTCTGTGCTTGGTGACTTATTCTGCTTGGCATTCAAATAACTCTGATGTTTATAAATTTTTTTTTTCTATTTTAAAGACAAAGAAAGTTAGCATGACCTAGTCATGTATTTGGCAAATATGGGGAACTAGAAATATTTCAGTGCTTTATCCTATTATCTATTTCCAAAAGCAAAAATAAGAAATTTGTAACACTTGATCTAAATGCCTGTTCAAAATTATTTTGGCTTTCACAGTTTTGGAAACACAATGTGTTATTTGTTAAATATTTTTTTCTGTGCTAGATTTTTTAAGCTGAAAATGTTGCCAATACTAGACCATTTCAATAATTAATTTTCAAATCTTTTTTTCAGTTTACCTACATAAGCATCAGATGGCACGGTGGCATTTGGCACTGAATAGGTCAAAGAAGCTGCCCTTTACACGCAATGTCCAGATGCTCTGTGTAATCAGAACCCTTCCCTTGCTTATTTTTACTACATCTGGTCAATAACGCTTATTTGTGCTATTTACTGGACTCCTCAGGGACAGAAAGAGGAAAGGGGAAGGAATACAAGGAGAATAAAGAGGCTGAATAAATGTCATTCACCTACTGAGAGTCGTCTCGAAAAAGTAAATGTTTCCCTTGGCTTCCCCACTAAGCTTTTCCTCCGGACACGTTAGGAATGTCCTTATGGTGTCCTAACTACCTATCCTCTGTACATGCTGTGGATTTCATGTAAGGACTTTCCCAACCATTGTATATCAAAGAAATTGTATGGACTCTGATGTTAAAATAGAAAACGTGTGTTAATATGGCATATTTAACGAAGTTTTTGTAAGTCAGAATTATGTCATGATATGTTCCCTGATTGATCTTTGCCTTGGCATTTTTAAAGAATTAAATACCATGACTCAGACAATAATTGTGATTATGGAAAGTAATAATGATTACAAAAGGTTTCGGTAATTTTGTATCTCTTTTTTCGCATTGGTAGCATCTATACTGTATATTTATGATAAAAATCAATATTGAAATTGGGTTATCCACTCTCATATTAGAGAATATTCTAATATTATGATATTCCAAATTATGCTGGGTAGATAATTATTTTATATGCCCATAATAATATGAATATTATTTTGGGTAAGAAAAATAGAAGTTTTACATTCCAATATATATAGGCAAAGCCAATGACTTCCTAGAAGGATTCCTATAACTCAGGAAATAATACCTAGAATTAATAAATATGAAGACATCAAATTAAAAAGCTTCTGCAGTCAAAGAAAGCACAGCATGAAGAGAATGGCTACAAATGAGAATCTTTGACAGCTACTCATCTGAAAGAGGATTAACATCCGTAATATATAAAGAGCTAAAAGAATCATATATAAATAACCCAATCAACAAAGAGGAAATGAACTAAACAAACATTTTCCAAAAGAAGAAATATAAAGTCACAGTAGCCAAGTCACAGGACCAGTCTAGTTGTCCCTTAGAAGATGAATAGGTTAAAAAATGTGGTATGTATATACGATGGAGTTTTATTTAGCCACAAAGGAGAAAATGATGTCATTTGCAGGAAAGTGACTGAAACTAGGAAATATCATGTTAAGCAAAATAAGTCAAATTTTAAAGTCAGGGATCATGTTTTCTTTTATGTGTGGAAACCAGCCAAAACAAAGGAGATAAAAGGATTTCATTAAAGGTGATCACAGCAAGAAGGCAAGGAGGGCAGGGGAAGATACTGGAGAATGAAGTTAATCAACTATGTTACCAGCATGTACAAATACAGGACAGTGAAATTCACTGTTCTGTACAACTATTATGTACCAATAAAATTATTAAGTAAAATAAGACATACAATCTAAAACATTGAAGGAATTTTTATTTGTTTCTTGCTTCATTTTGGATTTAGTACTGGGGGTTGAACCCAGAGGGCACTCTACCACTGAGTCACTGATAAAAATCTTAGGTTTGACTACAATCATTAAGTTAATCCTGATAAGATTGTATATATATATATATATTTTTGCTAGATTTCCTATGAATTAATACCTTAAAATAGATTGTTTCTTGAATAAAAAATTTAACTGCTATAAATCTTTATATAGATTTATATAAAGACCTATATAAATCTATATATAAAGATACGTATATAAACATAAACATACATATATATAAACATACATGTATATAAACATCATCCACAAATTCATATGCCAGATCAATTTTAGAATATTTCCAAAGCATTACAATTTTGTTTTTTGCCTTAGAACGTATTGCACACTATCATCATTCTTCCCATTTAACTTTTGTGGTTTGTGTGTGTGTGTGTGTGTGCTTATTGTGTCTTTGTCTTCTCCAAATGTAGGGAAGCTTGACATCTACTCTCCTAAAATCAAGTTCTAAATATATACTGTGTGAATTTGTAAGCATTTTTTATGTTGGACCATGGAAGCTGGAAGTAGAAAAATTTTCAGAATGAATTCAAGGACTCTGAAGATGGTCTAGTTAACTCAATATTTTTAAATAAACCATTACCTTGCAGTGCTAAAGATCACCCTGGAGCTGGGAGAGGCCCTTGACTTGAAGTTCACGGGAGCCCAGAAGGTGCTCAGACTCGGATCCAAGGGCAGCATACAGGCAGGTTGTGATTAGGGGACTATTCATGAGTCACAGGCACCCTGATGTATAAGTGCAATTTTATTGCCCATGTATGCAGGTTATATAAGGCAAAAGCTGCAGCAATAAGTCCTCGGAAAACTACCTGTGAGTTTGAACACAGACGTGCTAGGATAAAAAGAAACAATGATGGGGTCAGAACCATTCCCCCCACTTACTGCTCAGAACAAATGACATCACTTTGAAATGAGGAGATGCTAGGCATTTTGAAATTATTAAACTGGTGTGTGCATTTCAAAAGGAAGAGATTAGGAATTTATTACTTAAAAGAGGCATGATGAGCCAGGCATGGAAGGCTGAGGAAGGAAGATCTAAATGTTCAAAGCTAGCCTCAGCAACTTAGCAAGGGCCTAAGCAAATTAGAGAGATCCTGTCTCAAACTATAAAAATGACTGAAGATATGGCTCAGAGGTTAAGCACTCTTGGGTTAAATTCTGGTGTGAAAAACATAAATAAATAAATGGGGGGGGAGCATGATGAGAAATTACTACAAAAATAACTCAAGGTGAATTAGAGTCCTTGAAATGATAATCTGTTTGTAGATTTTAAAAAAGCATATTGCTGAAAATTGCTTTATGTTTCTTAGAATATTTATGTCAACATTTATTTTAATTCTAAATTTCATTTGATTTTTAATTCCTTTACAAATGTCTTCCCACAGTCAAATAAACTATTCGTTGCCGTATATTACCCATTTTAATATATTTTTTTGACAAATTATTTATAATCTATTACCCATTCCACTTACAGTATAAGGCAAATGTAATACAATTTAGCAATTAACCAATTCAGTTATAATGTATAGCAATCAAAATGGAAGAGAAAAAAAAACAGAAAAACCTGAAAATATGCATAATCATGATCAATATAATGTTATTAACCATTTTCAAATATGTACAATGTACCATTTTAAATAAAGAAATATTTGAATACTGAATATGTAAACACTGAATAAATTGAGATAAATTATTCACAGTCAAAAGTAATTTAAATCTGGTTTATATTTGGTCAAACCTATAAGATGTGAAAAATGTTAACAGCACTTGCTGCTTTTTTAAGGTTAAAATTAGTACATATTATAGTATTATTATTACTTGAACACATGGGTAATTTTAATGAGATTTTTTTGACATATAACTCACATTCAACACTTAGAAAAATTTAAGAATTTTTTATTTTTTTTTGTACAAATCATTTGAATATATTCCATCCAGTCTGCTTTCAAATTTGACATGATATTTAGGTGATAACTACTAAAACAAATCATTTTAATGCATCATTAATTTTCCTGCTCTCAGAGTTTCAGATAAATATATCTTATATCATATATATATATAAACTTTAAATTTCTGAGACTTTATGTGTATTTTCTTTTCCAATAAAAGAAATTATACTATAATATATTTAAGTGGTAACTCATCATAATTTGTAGTTTTATAAACAGGAGTTTATAGCAATTGAGGAAAATTAAAATAAGAACTTCAATTTGTGAAATATTTATCATATAGTTTTTGTTTACTTCTGAAGACAAATTATACAGCCATTTTGAAAAAAACAAAGCACAAAATTCCAGTGGAAAGCAAGTCATATGCAAAACTACTGTGTGAGGACACTATATCATTTTGAGAAACATTCTTAGATCAGGAACAAGCCCCACTTATTTTTTGGGTACTCTGTCTAGATGTGAACAGAGAGGAGGCAGAGAGACAGGTACAGATATACTTACATAGATAAGTGAAATAATGTTTTAAAATATCATAAATAAATAGGTATGTGTCAATATGTTATTTTGAGAGTTAATTTTTAACAATCAAGACAAAAAGGAGCTTAACATAATTTACAAAAACCATCAGATCTAGTCAAATGTGTTTTCAAAGGTGAAATGCTTTTTTTTTTCTTTTTCTTTTTTCTTGATTAGAAGAGAAAGCAAGTATTGGAAAAATTAAAATTCTGATTTTATCAAAATACATATTTTCAAATTTTATTGTTGAAATAATATAGAATCAGGTTTAGTAGTTATTCTAGTAAGGTAATGTGTTCTTTCAAGAGTACAGCAAGCTATCTTGCATACAAAATCACCAAATAAATAATGTTGCTGCTGATGATATTTTACCTAATTATTCAATATATTTCTTTCTCTCTAAAGGAGAATGATTAAATGAATTAAACAACAGTTAAACAATTAGATTCAGTTCCTGCATTATGTGTCCTCTGTGCACACTTTTGTGTTTTCAAGGTCAATCATTGCATAGAAAAATGTAATTGTTTCTTCAGAAGATAAAAATATAGTACTCAATCTTGAATAAATTTGTTAATAACTAAGGAACATTAGGGGGAAAAAAAAAAAAACCTTCCCAAAGTAGTAAAATCTCATTTTAATGTGCACAGAAAATTTATCTTTAGGATACCACAGTAGGAAAAATAAATAAAAAATAAGAACTTTTCAAAATGCAACACCCAAATCTAAGTCTCACAAACATCCCAAAACAATGACAACAGTAAAAGAAGCCAAAGTATTTCAGCTTCTGTTTTAACAAAATAATATAGAAACACTGGGAGGGAAATGGTCTCTGCTGTTGGTTTCTCTGGATTTAATATTTAGAATTGAAAATCAGGTTGTTCAAGGATCTCTCAAATTTATACTCTGGCATCATTTCCCCCTCATATTTCTACCCATCACAAACAATGCTGATATTGTTTCACCTGGAATCCTTCAATGACACTTTGCTTCTCAGACGTCTGTGTTTCAGTCAGAAGGTAGAAGTTATCCCAGACCCGACCCTGCCTACTCTACCAGACTCTTGGAACCTGATTAAATTAGGCAAGTGGAAGTATGATTTCTTGTATTTATTTTCCTTCCTTTTTTTTTTTTTTTTTTTCTTTTGCAGTGCTGAGGATCGAACCCAGGGCTTCTGTGCTTGCTCTGCTGGTGCTCTAAGATTGAACTACCCCTCCCATAGATGTATGATATTTTTTGATTGACTGGATTGCATATCAAAGACATGCTCATGGGCAAGTTGTTTACTATTCCTAAGCATTAGAGTACCCTGGATTGACCAGGAGTCCGCAAGGCCAAAAATGTCAGATGAACAACCAAATGCTGGTTCATTGTTCTTTATTCAGAATATTAACTTCCTTTTTACAGTTGTTCTCTCAGCAGATTTCTATTACCATCAAGCAACAAAGAGTTCCAGAAGATTTTGTGATATGATTGAAAATGGAGGAAGTTGAACAATTCCCACTTTGTGACCATCTGGGTCCCTGGTCTCTCGCCTTCTAAGAATTGCATTGGTCCACTTCTCACCAGTGAGGTAACACAATGCAGGGGATTACCCACCATATATGAAACTTGACCCATAACCTCTGCAACTACCAGCCCTGGAAGCCAACCAACCTCAGAATAAGCAAACCAGATATCTGTAACTCAGTGAATAATGGCCAGGTTTTCCTGTTCCCTGTCCCCTACCCAGGACCATCGTGAGTAAGTCAAATATATTCCCATGCCCATCACATAAGATGTCCCTCTTCCATGTAACCTGCCTCCAGCTTCCCCATTCCAATAACTCCAACCACAGGAAATCTGAAACCCTCCCCTTCTCAGCACTAAAACCTGCCTCTTCCTTTGTCCTACTCTGAGTCTTTCAAAAACACAAGTTATGGAACCTAACTCCTATCTCACAGGGTCTTAATGGCCTCCTATCTAACAAGGTCTTAATAGCCTCAGTTTGTTCTCATTTATATGGCTTTTATTTATTTTCACAATTTGAAAAAATAGTTATAATAATCTACAGTCATGATACTATTTAAAGTTGTGATATTGGAAAATTCTTCTAAAATCAGGATCAGATAAAGGAAGTGTGTCTAACCATTTACCTTCAACATGTATTTGTAGGATCTAACCATTACAAAAAGACAAGAAGAAGACATAATAACTAAATAGGAAAAATAAAAGTTTTTACTGGAAAAGGATGTGTTTATTTATGAGAAATCTAAGGAATCTGTTTTAAAAAATAAGAGAACTAATATATTTATGAATTTTTCAACAAAATAAGGTTAATTTATCAAAGCTAAAATGTATTTCTACCTACTAACTATAAGCAAAGGAAACACTCATAAAAATATTACCTAGGAATAAACATAACCAAATATATGTGAGACTTTTATCTGAATACTACAAAATATTACTGAGACTATTTATGAAAGATTTAACAAAAGGAGATCTATACATGATAATATTAAAATGTTATTAAGATTCCTAGTCTGCTTAAATTAATCTAAAATTTCATTTCAACCCCAGTAAAAAAGCAAAGTGAATTTTAATACATAGTAGAAATAAATGATTTGATGCTAAAATATATATGAATATTTATGTAGAAATACAAAGGTCTATGAAAAACCAATTTTAGAAAAGAATAAAATCAAAGCTGTAGCATTAAATTATTTCAAGACTTACACAGATGCATATTTCAAAAGTGTTGTATTGGCATAATGATCAGCAACTAAATTAATGGAGCATCCATAAATATTCTCACATATAATATATAGGGTGAATTGAACTGAAAGTGCAATTACTTAGAAAATAAATATCTTTACAACAAAGCTGCAACACAATAAATTTATAGAAATAAAATTAATTTCAATTCTCATATCACACCATATACAACTTGAGATGGATCCAATTTGAGATGGATCATTGGCCTGAATCTAAAAACTAAAAATACAAATACTTGGGATCATCAGCTTGTGTATTTGGGTAAGCAAGAATATTTTACAGAAAAGACACAAATAAAAACACATAACTGTAAAAGGAAAATAAATAAATGGAGCCTCTTCAAAATAAAATTCTCTATTCAAAGAAAACATAGAGGGGCAGGGGTTGTTGCTCAGTGGTAGAGTGTTTGCCTAGCACATGTGAGGCACTGGGTTCAATCCTCAGCACAACAATAATAAATAAATAAATAAATAAATGATTTTTTTTAAAAAAGCATTGAAAAAATTAAAATTCACAGAACGAGAAAATATTTGCAAGACAAATGATTTACACAAAGAATAAATTAATGGTATAACTAGTAATAAAACATCTAATAACTTCCTCTAGATACCCATGAGTCTTGAATGTTTTAGAAAGGAAAATATTCATTGATAACATAATGAACAGTTTTATTCATTAGGAAAATACAAATGCAAACCCAATGACATACCACTGCACATTCACTAGTTTCCTGAAATTTAAAATGACTGATTGCACCAAACATTGTGGATATGCAGCACCTGCAAATCTTATATATCTTTAGAGTGTAAAATGGGACAAACATTCTAGAAGGGAATATATTAATTTCTTACAAACTTTAAAATATTTATCCTTTGACCAAGGATACCCTTTCAAAGTTATACATGCCCACAGAGACTTGTGGAAAATTAAGTAGAGATGCTTCATTCCTAATGCCCTAAAAATTAACACACAAACATCCCTCAACAGAAGAGTGGATAAACCCCATGTCCATATTCATGCCATGGAACACTACTCAGCATTAACGCCAATAACTACAAATCAACTAATGAAAGGTATGAAAATTATTTGGGTGTCTATAATATTAAGCTGAATATAAAAGACCGGGAACAAAAGATTACAAAGATTTCAAATCCATTCATATGACATGCCAGAATAGATAAAACTAGTCCAAGATTATAAAAAAGAAGAAGGAATGATTTATGTGATGTGGGAGTAGGATTTAAGTAGAAGAGTCATGAGAGAAATTTCAAGGAGCCAGTAGTGTTCTGTAGCTTAAATGGATGTTGATTATATGTACACTTTATTTTAATTGAGTAGATCATGAATTCAGATCTCTGTATTTAATAATCTTCAAAATTCTATCTTAAATACAAAAACTATTTTTTTTTTTTCTATTCAGTTGTTGCTATTTTGTTGTTACTGGTAAGTTGCTGAGACTGGCTTGAGATCCTCCTGCCTCAGCCTCCCAAACCTCTGGGATTACAGACATGTGCCACCACGCCCAGCTGTTTTTCTATTCCAGATATTCCTGGTCCATGGAACATTGACTGCTGGCATTGGGTGTACTAGATGGGGGAGGGGGAATGTGTCAATATACAACTCATTCTCCTAAACTCAAGGTTTGAATTCATTACAAATCAATACAAAGAATGTGACAGAAAGGTGAGAAACTAGAAAAAGTGTTCTAATTAAGAGGACATGGATGAAGTGAATGAATCTGATTTATTATAGACAGAAATGGGACTTTCTAATACTGAATTCCAGAACTAGACACCAACTTTCAATGTAGAAGTAGAGGACTTGTATTTCCTATAGAAAGTACTTAAATTAGAAGAATAAGAAAACATATTTTTTTCTGACATAAATTTTAACTACAGTTAAGCCTCATAGAATTAATTTAAAAACCTGTGCTTCTTCATCAATAAATTGCTACAAGGTACACAGTCCATAATTAAGCATTTATTAAAACTGCATTGTATTTTAATATAAACAGTATTCATATTGATTTTGTTCTCAGTCATGCATATCAACCTCAGAGGAATTTCTTTTTCATCTTTTATTTTCTTATTGGCATAGTTTTTTGGTTTTTTTAATAGTCTGCTCAAAAAGGGCTCTCTAATTTCCTAGGTGTTTGAGGATGACTGTCTCTTACATTCAGTGACAGGGAATTTTGACTTTGTGTAAAGCTTTCTAGTTATGCTTTTCCATAGAAATAGGTAAAATAGTATTTCACTATGGAAAAACTGAGCACAAGAATATTTTGTTTGTATTTTAGATCCTTTTGTTTTTAAAATATGCTTAGAGAATAATAATTTTTGTCTAATAACATCTTAGTATTTTCATCATCCTTTTTTCAAAAACTGTTTCCAGATTCATTAAGTTATTCTTTACATTGTTACATGAAATTTTCTTCTATTATTTCTTTGAATCTTACTATAGTAAATATATTAATATTATTTTACTATGTCTCTATGTTTTTAAAAATGTTATCTTTTCTTATTCTAATGAATAAGATTTTACCTTTCCACTTTTATTATTGGAGCATTGACAACTTAATTTCTAACTTATGTTTGATTGCAGTCAGTTAGAACCATTATCTATGCAGCATTCTGTAATAACAGGTCTCTGGGAATCCACTGACATTTTGACTCTGCTGTGAATTCACTTGCACAGAGTGCTTCCTGAAAAATCTCTGCTGTATTGCAAATTTCATATCAGAAATTCTGGAGAAGAAATCATAAAAAAGACCTATGAGGGATTATTGTAATTATAAAATAAAATAGTAAATTCCTCTTATGTCAAAAAGAATGCTTCTTTTATCTACTTTTCCTAATGCAATATACATTAAGATATATATGTTATAAAAATATTTCATATATTTAGTGATATGAATTTTATGTCTATTTAAGAATTCTCAGATTTACATTAATTTCTATTTCCAATGAAAGAGAATGAATAAACTGCAAACACAAGTTAAAAGAAAATATTATTTACAATCAATAAATATTTGAATCATTAATAAACATAATTATAAATAATACTGGAAACATCTGAATAATAAAGCTAAGTTGCCTTGAACAGAGTTGTCCTTGATGACTTTTAAGTATTTTAAAATAAGTACTAATAAGAGCTTATATATCCCATGCTCATGAATGACACAAGTTTATCTGGTGCTTTAATTAGTCATGTAGAAAGTTTATCACATCTCTCATTTCTCCCTATCATGATGAATTATCCCATGCTGCTTTCTTCATTTTGAAATATTTTTCACGTTTAAATAATTCTTTCATACGAAAAAGATTGTGTTTAAAAATCTACATTAGCGGGACAACAAATGTTTTTTTTGACAATCTAAATATTTTAAAACCTTGCACATGATTTAATATCATATATGCTGTTCCCTAGATATTTATCCTTGACAGGCCTATAAAATAATCAAGAATTATTACTCCTTCGAGATTAGTTCTCCATTGATTCCAGTAGTTTAATTTTCTTTAATCTTGTCTACAGTATAAGCTTATTTTCATGGCATTGGAATTTTTAAAGAAAGGTCTTCCTGCTTGTGGCTGCACTCTGTGTGCATTTTCATCATTACTCAAAGCAGAAAAAATTAAGAGCAGCCCAGTCATCGATCCTTCAGCATGCAAACCAGCTCCAATATGAATGTTCTGTGCCTTGTGTGCAAAGAACCTCATACATTTGTGACACCCAGGCACAGTTCTAATCTTTGAAATGCAAAGGTAAAGAGGTATAATGGAATTAATCCATTAATGAATGGTTTTTTCTAACTCAGGTCCTCCCATCCTTAGATAGCCAGAGGCTGTGATTTGTCTTAAAATGATGCCTGGAGACAAGAGGTGAGCCTTTTTCCCACCTGGGACATCTATTGAGGGCAACAGGATATTTGGCCATTCGTGTTTTTCTGTCCCTGAATTATTCTTCTCCATCAAAAGATTCAGTGACTTTCCTTCAGGTTCTTATTTCCCTCATAATTCTGAACACTCTTTTAGGTGTATGAAAGTTCAAGATTTTCTTTTTTTTTTTATCAAAAAATGGTGGAGTGAGATAGACATCATTACCCTACGTGCATGTATGATTACAGGAATGGCATGAATTGACATCATGCACAATCATAGAAACGAAATGATGTACCCTATTTGTGTATAATGAATCAAAATGCAGTCTGTAATAATAAAAAAAAAAAGAAAGAAAAAAAGGAAAAGAAAAATCCTCTCTCCTTGTGCGCTTATTTCATGTGCGCTCCCTTTTGTTTTGGTTTGGCTTCTGTCTGAGTTCCATGCCCATCATGCCTGCTTCTTGGAGCAAGAACACTATGAACTTGCCCTTCCTTTTCTTTTTCAAATTCAGAAATGAAAAGGAGAGCAGGAAATTGCCAAAAGCTGGTCCCTAGAGACCCTAGGCTTCTGTCAAAACCTAGTTTGGATGATCACCTAGAATACTTAACATTTTATTAATATCAATATGTGCATTCACTTGGTAACAAGATTTTGACTTGATTTCTAAATCACTGACCTTAAGTGAAGAATTACGAAATAGAGGACTTCACAAATATTATCATTTAAGGCATCCTTGCTTTAAACATTTTAAAGTTATTCTTGTTTAATCCATCATACTCTCCATCATACTCTGACCTTTTCCATAGAAAAGGAAAAATGTAAATCTCCCAGACAGCAGAGAACAAACTGTCATAAAAATGAAACCGTATTTTCTAATAGCTGTAGTTGTACCGTGCAGCTCTAAACCAATCTGTCACTTCAGTTGTTTCACATTATTAATAGAAAATACTTTCTAGCTTTGAACACACACACACACACACAAAATACTGAGTTTATAAATTTTCCTGACTAGGAGATCAATGTATTACTCATTGGTTATAAAAAGAAAGTGATGGTACAATTAGAAAACGCATAATTCAGGGAGGGTTTGGAGACTCTATGAAGCTGGGGAAAAGGTGAGATAGAATTCAAGGGTGCAGTCACCCATGAGAGCGATCTGATCGCCTTTATGTTTAGCAGGAGAGAGGAGGCCAATAGTCTATGTGCGAGGGTCAAAGCAGTTACTTGATAGAAAGACAGCATTAAAAACCCTCAATCTTTCAAGGACACAGTGTGTGATCATTAACTCTGGTCAATTTCCTGAACAATAGATTTTTTTAAAAAATTATTTCTCCTAACTATAATTACATGTCATTTGACCCAAATCTCCACATCTCGCCTACCACCTAAACCCTCCAGTTGCAGGTAACAGTCATTCTCTTCTCTGTTCTGAGATCAGCTGAGTATTTATTTACTTATTTATTTGGTGCTAAAGACTGAACTCAGGGTCTCCAACATGCTAGGCAACACTTTACCATGCAGCTAAACCCCAGCCCTCAATTACTTTTCAGATTTCACATAAAAGTGTGCTCATTACAACAATGGTAACTTTCTGAGAAAATGCCTTTGCAGTTCAGGGTCAGTGGAATCCAATCGCTCTGTGCCCAAGTGGAAGAGGGACATTTATGGCAGAAGGGCATGGCGTGAGCTCACTCATGAAATCTGAAAAACTTGATCCCGTCGAACCATAGAAGTTGAGAGAGGAGTGGTGATTATCAGAGTCTAGGAGGAAATAGAGGAGGGAGATGAAGAAATACTGACCAATGGGTACAAAGGTAGAGTTAAATGGGAGAAAGACCTTCACATCTACTATTAAATGGGAAGGTGAATCTAGGTAACAATAACGCAATATTTCAAAAGTCATATAAAAGGATTTCAGAAATTTTCACCATAGAAGAATACTAAATATTTTTAGAAGATGCATATGCATAGCCTGGTTTACATATCACTCAATGTTTGCAGGAAATAAAAAAGCACACTTCCCATTAATATGTACAACTTTTTACTTATCAGATAAAAAGTGAATTTAATTAAAATGTTTTTTACTGCTTATTTATTTAAGGTTAAGAAATATCTTTAAATGTGCTTATATAGTAGGACAATTACAAATCATTTAGGAAAACAAAAAATAAGTCTGAATATAAAAATAGGAAAAGTGTGCGACTAGGCCTTTACTGGAGGAATCAAATGAGTGAATCTAAAGAACTTCAAATTTATTAATAATCAGGTAAGGAAAGGTGAATTTATGGCATGTTTTGTTTTGAAAGGTGAAAGCATGAATTGAATACATTTGTGACGCTTACATAAAATTTTTAAAAACAACTTGTATAAACTGAAGTAGATTAGGAGTTAGATTACCATCAGCATCCAGAATCTCCCAGTTGATTTTTTCTGAGGGAAGCAATTGTTACCTTGACTTTTATTATCATTTCATTGCTTTGCTTCAAAAAACTATTCTTTGTGTTTCTGAATAACACCTTAGTTTTGCCTGCTTTGAAAATTCATATGAACTTCTCTGTGTTATTTTGTGGCATACTTCTTTTGCTCAACATATATTAATGCGAAATATCCCTATGGTTGAAAAGTAGCTGTAATTCATCTATTTTCACTACTCTGTAGTGTTCCATTGTTTACATAAATGTCAAATTCTTCTAATCCTTATGAACTTTTCTTGTATCAGAAATTTTGAGTGCTTGGGAGTAAAGTTGATAGGAAAATACATGTTCTGAGAAATAGAGGCATAATTTAGGACTGATAGGTGAATACTTATCTAATTTGGGACAATATTTTTTTCTTGTCAGTATTATCAATTTGTGCTTCTTCCTGAGATATATGATGTTTAATTACATTATATTTTTGTGGATCAAATTAGTAAAAGTGCAAAGATTTAATAATATCAAATTACCATCTATAATGTAAAATGTTAATTAATTAATCTATTTATTTATTTATTGTTGGCATTGGGGATTGAACACTGAGCTACATTCCCATCCCTTTTAATTTTATTTTAAAGTTTTGAGCACTAAATTTCTTAGGGCCTTGCTAAGTTCCTAAGGCTACCCTTGAACTTGAGATCTTCCTTTCTCAGCCTCCTGAGTCACTAGAATTACAGGCATGACCATCACACCAGCTGTAAAAATCACTTTAGATGTCAATATTTAAATTTTATATCTTGTGCACCTTACCAAAGAAATATTCTTTGACTTTTTATCTGTCTAGAGAAATTGTAACATGTGTCCATAAAATGTTGTCTAAGGATATCCATTGAAATTTTTATTTAAATACCCAAATACTTATAAATATAGTGGATGTTCATCAATAGATAGAGATATAAATAAATTATGGCAAATTCAGTGACTAAAGGAATGATGTATATTAACATGCTGAGTCACTAAGAAATACAACACACATTAAATTGAAAAATAAAATTTCATTATTATGGGTAAAAATATGCACAGTACATAATCCTTGATTCCCAAGTAAGACTCACATGCATTGGAGTGAGATCGTATGCTAGGATAAGTAATAGTTTCAAGGATGCAAGTTTTGGAAAGGCACAGGCAGCACGGGGTGACAGCCAGTCATACCGAGGCTCCTCAGGTCCCTTATTCCCACTCTAGCTGCATTTGGCCCAGGAAGCAAATGGATGTTGCTAAGAAAATGTACAGCCACCTCATTTACACAGGGGAGACATTTAAATCATGAAATATCACTCTTTATCTTCAAATATTCCAAGACTCTATTTCCAATAAGTCAAGAAATTTCAGCCTTGTTTGCTATAAACAATCCTAAATAAATAAATAAATAAATAAAGCAGGCATCTTGTGGAAAATATTCTGTAGGTAAGGAACTCCCTCCTGGAGAAAGAGTAGTTTACTTGCTAGCATGTCTGCCAGTACTATGTTTACAAAGAAAACTGCCTTCTTTGTCTCCAGCATATTTGTTATTAAAGGCAGCAAATGCAATAGAGAGCTATTGCTTACCTATGTGATAATGCACCTTCCTATAAAGTCAACAATTGCTTTGGAAAATGTCTGGAAGCATACAAGCCACGATAATGACAATGTTTGACTGGGGATGAAACAACACACAGTAGAGTTATTTGTGCTTGAATTTTCTCCAGAATAACTCATTCCTGTGTTACTTGCAAAAATAACAATATATTTAAAATAATTTCCATTTGTGATGATTATATTGCACATATGTAGAGTATTGGTCTTACTATGATAGACATATACAGTGTATTTGTAGATTAAAAAAAGTTCAGGAAATTGCAGCCTGTCAGACTGAGTCTGTTTTGCTGCCTGCGTGTGTATAAGCTGCAAGCTGAGAGTGCTTTTATAATTTTGAATGGTTTAAAAACATCAACAGAAGAGTAATACTCCATGACATATAAAACTTATGTGAGATTAACATATGTCCATGAATGAAGTTTTATTATATCATCACCACATCCTTTTGTTGACATATATCCATGGCGACTTTTGGGCTGACATAGAGTTTAATAGTTGTGTTGGAAACTAATAGCTTCATGAAACATAAACACTGTCTTGCTTTTGCAGAAATAAATAATTTTGCTGAATGCTGGTGAATTATATTGATGTTTAAAATAATTTTTAATTAGTTCAACAAAATTTATAACAAACATACAGCTTGGGTTGTATTTGTTTTATTATTCTTGCAATTTTTGTGGGATTTTGGATTTTTTAAAAATTGTATTTTGAGAAAATTTTCACAACTGATAAATTGTTAGATAGTCATCTTACACAACTTTTGCTGTTGATGCAGTTACAAAATCTTATCCTATGGATAACTGTCTCTAGGAAATAATTACTTGAACAAGAAGGGGAGATAAAAATAGAATATAAAACAAAATATAAAATGGAATGAAATTAAGAAGAGAGTACTGTGCTGTAGAAGATAAGGGATTTTTGTAGAGAAGTCCCTAAAATGATTTGGATAAAAAGGAACCCATGTGTCATTTTGTGTCTTATAGATCAGTTTAAATGTTTCCTTTTAAAGTTATGTACCAAACCAATATTGCAACTTTTTTGTTTCAGTAAATATGATTAATTTACCCATATACACTCCCCTTATAATTTAGACTAAAATACAATTTCTTTGAAAGTAATAACTATTATCTAATCCTTAGGTTTGCCCTGGAATGTACTTGGAAATCACTATTGTGGTGATAAATTGAGTTAAAGAGCTAAGGGAAACAAAGCTAAGACAAACATGAGTAAAGTCTGTGTCTGAAAATGTTAAGAAAAAGGATAGGAAAAGAAAAAAGATGTTGGAGAATGTAGGTTTGAATATTAGGATTATTAGACTGAAAATTTTAAGAAGGCAGCAAACAAATTACTTATCTGAGTTATTTTAACTATTGGTCAGTTGATTGCTGTACACATGACACATTCTTTTGTGTATTTTTTGGATAAAATGGAGACTGTCACTATGGAATACACTGTGAGGAAAATTAGTGTGAAGAGTGAGCTTAATTTAATTGACACAGTAAATTCAAGTAGGCCATTGAAACAATGAGCTAAAAAAGTAAGTAATTTAACTGTATTCAAATGCAACCTTTTCTTTTTCTTTTTGAAGTTCATCTTTTCAAGCACTACTTGAAAAAATTTTAGTTTCTAGTCTTGCCTTTGTTTTTCTAACAAACTCAAATAATTTTGTCTTCTGGTGACCTTTCTAAGCTAATTCATGTATTAGAAAGCTGCAGATGAATAAATCTCAATGTCTCCTTGTGACCAATACATTTTATTCCATCTAATAAGGAATAGAAACTTTTTACCTTCAACCCAGAAGAGTTGTGAAATAAACTTCCATTTGTTTCCAAATTAAACATATTTGATAAAATACAAAGGAATTTTTATCAGCTATGTTATTTGTATTTTCATGACTATTGTTCAAGAGTTCAAGAGTTTCCACACTTTATACATTCAAAAGATTTAAAGTTTTTTCTTAAACATAAAGTGCTACACTAAATGCTTTTAATGCATTTTTATAATACTTAACATTCTTATTCTCTGAGGATCTCTTGCACCTTATATTTTCTCTAAAAATGATCAAGAAAGAATTAACTGACAAGCTAAGAAAATTTAACACAAAGTAACACAGAACGTCTAAATAACATAGGTTAAAATCACCATGTATTAAAACACTAGTTGTCCTCTACAAGTATATTGTTGAAAATGCAGTCAACGATGTTAATAACCTTGTCCTGAGATTTTAGTGGTTACCTAATTATCTGTTTCTAACAATTAGAAAATTTTCTATTTGGAGAAATGGAAAGAAAACATATCTAAGACATATGTCTTCCTTTCTAGTATTCTGAGGAGTGTTAAGTCTTACAACATTTCAATTTTTGAAATATTAGTATTCTTTAGCAGAAATAAATGGCATTTACTTATTTGGTGTTGCATGAGAAAGACACATTTCTTTTCTCGTTTGATTAGCTACTGCAAATGTTGTCACTTGTGTTTCAAATGTGTCCTTGAACACCAGGGCCCACGAACTGGGCACTAGGTTCAATCTTTAAAAATTGAAAAAGAAGCATGCATGACAATTAAGAACATAGAATAGAGGGGGCTTTGTGGGAACACAGCACTTTCTAAAAGTAATGACAGATTCAAGCATGCGTACAGTAGCCTTGGTTAGTCTACCTTAAGGAAATGACGCAGGCTTCAAATTCTTAATTTCAAGCTAGTCTAATACCAGTGAAGCATATCCATTCCATGTTTATATTCTGCATTGTTAACATACTTTGGGAATTGAGATGAAGTTTACACAAACAACAACAAAATCCTGCCCTTTCATTGATAAGAAAGTAGTTTGATACAATGAGAGAAACTAGGTCTCCTTATGGATTTGTCTTTTAATGAATGTAAAAACTTAAGCTGATTCCTTTCAGTTTTGCTATTCTTTCCATAACTAAGTCATGTAGCTAGTAGTATTCTAAGGAATAGTGTGAGAGTAAAGGAGATGCCAGATCTAATATCTCTCCAATACTGATGGGATGAATGTCTGATCTGTGTGTTTCCATGTACTTGCGAGGTATGTTCTTATTAAATACTTTATTTTAGGATGCATATCAAGTCTTATACTTCTTCTTTTTTTAAATTTATTTATTTTGATTCATTGTAAACAAACAGGGTACAACTTGTTTCTCTGGTTGTACATGAAGTAGCATTTGTGTAATCATACATGTACATAGGGTAATGATGTTCGTCTCATTCTGTTATTTATACTTCTTGGTACATAGAATAGTATAGATCTCAGCATAAAATAAAGCTTAATACAATCTTTTTGACTTATAATCAATCCTAGGTTCGAGTATGTCATCTGCTTCTCTCTTTTTCTTCAAATACGCTTAGTCAATGGCATTTGCAACCGTGTGTCTTATCTTTCTGTCCTTCCACCTCCTGCCCATGGATGCTGCCTTCTCAGGCTGTCTCTACTTCAGTTGCAACCCAGGCCCTACCACCCTTCTCCAGACATGTGAGCTAGGCTGGGTTTCCTATATGTAAACTTCCAAAGAACATGATATTTCTTAAAAAAATTGTCAACGTAGATTATTGTACTTTAAATCCAGAATCACAAACCACAGAAGGACCCTCAATGGTGTTAAGCTTCCTGGTATAATTTTATAATGCGTTCACTCTCACATTGTTCATAACAATCTTCAACAAAGTGTCCATGTATAATATATATGTGTGAGCATGTGTGTGTGTACAGAAACACGTCTACCTACTTATTTCTATACCTCTAAACTGATTTCTATTTCCATTTCTAAATTAGGAAAAACAAACAAAAATGCATATTGATATGTGTTATTATGATCAAATACTATCAAAGACTCACCTTATTCTTATTTGTAACTTCTTGCTCCAAGACAGAGGCACCTAGCTCCTGGCATACTCAATATACTCAATGTAGTTAGGTATTGGTATTTTATTTTCTAGTTTCTACTATCTATCAGACTGGTTAGCTTAAAAATCTATAATAATCTCTGATATGTATTTAATACTCAAACAATATATGTTAAATGAACAAATGTATAAACATGATCGAATACCATGAAATGTAATTATAATGTCATATCAAAGGCAAAATATTAATATGATAATGCTCACTTTACTGATTAGTCTAATTTACTCTTTTGACCAAATTTATAGTTATTAACATTTGAAATTTTGGATTAGTTATCAGTAAACAAAAATACGGATTATACCATAGGTCTTCAATGGCTTTCATTTCTCAAGAAAGATACATGTATTTGATATTTTTAATGTGAGGTCTTTTAGTATTTGTTGTCTTTGGTTACTTAAGTAAGATCGTCTGAGAAGGGTGAAGGAAAGACAAAGTAATTACATTAGAAAGATTGAACGATGATTATGAAATAAATTCCTCTAAGGCAACAATCACTCAAAAGAACTCCACCATAATACAGTGTGTGTTTTTAAATAAAGTGCCTCATTTTGTAGAGACTCTTTTTGAAATTAATTAGTACATTATAATTATACATAAAAGTGGAATTCATTGTGATAAGTCCATATGTGCACATGACATAGTTTGACTAATTTCATAGAATGCTTCATTTTTATTCCATATAAAATAATTATACTATGGTAGTTGGAATAGTGTGGGTCACAGTCACATAGGATATTCTAATACTACTACTTGCGGAAAAAGTATTGAGGAGGTTTTAGGACCAAAGACTATTTGTTTAATCGTGTCAGAACTCATTTTAACACTATGAAAAGTCTACGTATTTGTTCAATTTTCACTCACTGCACAAAGCATTAGATAAAAGAAGATTTTCAGTAATAGCATTTCATTTTGAGTCTTACCAATCCTTTTAGTTTGGGTATAACAAAAAGGCTATTAGCTTTTACTCTGTTGTGTTGAATTTTGATGATTTCTGACAGTCTTCACTGATATGCTCAAAGAAATGAGACTTGCCAGTCGAATAACGAAGATTTCATTAAATTTACCAGCAACAAAAAAGCACTTTCTGTCTCTTAACTTTTTGATGTGTTGTCTTTTTCTAATCCTCCTCTCAAGATCCATTTAAAAAGCAATAAAATTTTTATTTTTGTATGTTCAAAGGTTTCTCCATTATCAAGAGGATAGTCAATACTGAACTTTAGGATTATTACATTTTATAGACAAAATAAACACAAAATTATTATAGAAATCAATCAAATTCTGGTATTAATATGTAGTAACAGTTATAAAAATATTGTGTATGATGTTTATAAATTTATACAAAAGATATAATATACTGCTTAAATTTTAACACAAAATAAGTAGGACAGATAATATTATCATTTTCATGAGGAAGAGAAAGGCCTGTGAAAGAGTAAATATCTTTCTTCAAATTATATGCCAGTGAGTCACAGAGATATTAACAATTCCAAATATTGCAAAATTTATGTTTCCAAATACTGCCCATCTCTGTCTATATAGTTCATTGTTTAAGAAGGAACTTCGAGTTTCGTTGTATTTAATGGATACTAGTTATCTACCCAGAAAAACTGAAACAACTTTAAAGATGGAGGGAGAGGGAAAGGACGGTGGCTGCCTGCCTATAGAAGGAGGAATATTTTGAGGAAATGAGTTTCCATTAAATAGTTTGTTATGATGTTGCTTCCCAGCATTCTTGAGTTAAGAAAGATGCTCTTAGAATCATTGGAGGAAAAAAATTTCCCTCATTTTCTGCAAATCAAGGTTATAGTAGGTACTAAATATATATTTCAGAATAGGAAGAATGAAGGTATTGATAGGAAAACTGGGAACCAGTAATGCAAACACAAACTAATGCATCTAAAGTATTTTATTGAAAAAATGGTCTTCAACTAACAAAACTCTGAAAGAAAAACTATAGAGGTATGTTTTCTCTACAAAGTACTCCAAGAAGGACACATACAACTCATACAACTTTTGAAATAACATCACATGGGAGCTTAGTATTTTTCTTTTTTTTTTTTGCAGTGCTGGGGATTGAACCCGGGGCCTTGTGCTTGTGAAGCAAGCACC
Organism: Sciurus vulgaris; assembly: GCF_902686455.1. Classification (NCBI taxonomy): domain Eukaryota; kingdom Metazoa; phylum Chordata; class Mammalia; order Rodentia; family Sciuridae; genus Sciurus; species Sciurus vulgaris. The sequence goes on from NC_136469.1 coordinate 12,109,174, forward strand.
CTGCCAACTGAGCTATATCCTCAGCCCTGCTATTCCTCTTTATGAAAAAAGAACACAAGACTCATGTTAAAATCATTGTGTCATAGAGTTAATGCCCAGAGATGTTTTGTTGTGTGTTTTGTTAGTAAGGGTCAGAAGTAGATTCATCATTGTTTGTGTGAAGGTGGTATTATAATTATATAAAGAATATTGACATGAGATTATAAGAATGGTTTGACTTCTAGGCTGACAAAGAGGGATACACTATGTGAGTCAATAAAAATCAATAATTATATAAACAAGAGGATCAAAGATATAAATAATCCAATGAGAACTAAGGCCTATATTTCAATTTTAGCCTATGGGGAGATAAATTCACTCAGTCTATAGGTATTTATTTTGCTATGTCATTGAATAAATATCTATTCTGAGGGAGATCAGGTCTTGTTTTATTTTATTATCTCAAAAACAACTGCACTAAACCAGGGACCAACCAAAAATGTTTTATTCATTTATTTTCATATAAAATATAGTGTCAAGTGTAATGAGATGTTAGTTACACTGTACTTTTCCGAGTACTACCTGAAAATGGGCTTATTTTATCATTGTAGAACATAGTATCCTGATAATGTGAAAATAAAATAAAATAAAGCAGAGACTCTCAACAATAGACTATGGTGTCTGTCTATCTATCTATCTATCTATCTATCTATCTATCTATCTATCTATCTAACTATCTGTTTTAAGTTATTCCCAGGTTTCCTCAAAATACCAGGAAAAACAATTAGGAAGGTACTAGGTATCAAAACGAAGTGCTAAGTAATCACATAAAATCTGAACAAATTGGCTGAATCTTAACAGCATGGGACCAACAGAGCGGGGTTCATGCTAAGGAGAAAATGAACACCAGGGAGGTATGGGAAGGACGTAGGGTCAATTGAGCACAGTGAAGAATCTAAAACAACACCAACCCCTAAAGAAAAGGGCCTCTACCCTGAAGAAAAACAGAGAGAGAAGAAAGAGGAGAGGAAGATAGACATTAGAATGATCTAACAGAGTGAAAGGTGGACTAACAAGAGAAGGAGGATTATTTTCATAAAACAATCTTCAAACATAAATACAACTCCAAGGAATATCATATCAAGTAGAAATAATACAAAAATAGTAAGAAATGAAGAGAAAAAAATGAGAATAATGATGTGTTCTTTTAGAAGAAAATTAAAATACCCAGGTAAATTGTTTAAGCATGCAGGAAGAAGGGTACAGAATTCACATAGACATTGGAAAGTCATTGAAGAACTAAATAACCCTCATTGTCCCTATTTAAAAAAAAAAAAAAAAACATTTAATGAAGAAGACTGCCTTCGAGGCAAACTTTGGTAACGCCATTATGAGCCATCTTCTCCACTAGGTCTTTACTGGGCCACTGTCCTTTCCCAGCTGGAATAAACCAATTTTAGCAAGAATTCTGCCAAATGAGTTTAGAAACAATGTTCTTATCTTCACTTCTTATCATCCTGGCCTGCCTTCAATGAGAGTCCTATGGCATGAGTTCATCCAGGATTTCTGTAACCCTGATGTCTCCTCTTAGTAATTTTCCAATCATTGACTCCTCATCCTCGTCTTTGCTACATGTTTCCTGTGGTCTTAACAGTCACAGTTGAGGTCAATTCTGCACTAAAGCCTTTTTTCCCATCTTTCAATAGTTTCTGATTAAAATGTACCTTTATCACTTTATCTACTGGTCTGGATCTGGTTCTCTTTGACATTGCTCTTGGAAGACTCAATTTTAGCAAAAAACAATGAATGTAAGGTGACCAGGTCGATGTTAATTATCCCAATACAAACTGGAGATGATGATAATGAAGATGGCGGTAACTTGAACAGCAATTGCAATGGACTGAATGATTATTTCTGTCCAAATATTATAAATTGAAATCCCAACTTGCATATGAAGGTATTTGGATATAGGTTCTTGAACAGGTGAAGAGATCATGGATAGGATGAGTTGGATAGGATGAGTTTTCTTATAAAAGGAACCCCCAGGACTACTTTCATTTTCCCTCTACTATATGAGAAGATGCCACTTTGCAACTCTGAAGCGCTCCATCCCCAAAACACAGCTACACTGACAATCTGAACTCAACCTCCAGAACTATGCATACGAAATTTCTGTTTTTGATTAGCCATCCATTCTGCGATCCTTTGTTATAGCAGTCAGAACTGATAAAGCAACAGTAGTATGGCTGATAGGAAACGTCAAAGCATTTGAGCTAATGCTTTGGGGAAAGAAATAGCAGGACTATCAGTTATTTTGATGTTTGTAATGAGATAATTGAAGGAAGATGGCAAAAGAACTCTGGTTCTAAGTTTGCAGGTAGAAAACAATCATATGTAGAGTTATCAATATATATGAGGATCTTTAAACAATGATTTTGCTTTTTTTGTTTTGTTTTAATCATCCAAGCAAGGGTTTAGAAAGAAAAATTAATACCAAACGTCTCAAGAACACAAATGTCTCAAAAATTGGTCTGAGAATAAATAGCTGAAGTGGCAAGAAGAAATCCACATCAGTATAATCTTAAAGAAAACTACAATGGAAAATGCTTTGCAGGGGAGGAAGTTGTCAAGTATTTGAAATACTGCTGAGACTGGGAAATGTGAGTAGTGCCCATGTAAAAGTTATTGATGGTCATTAAAAGAACACTTTCATTAGAATTATGGATAGGAAACTAGATTAGAATGAGATGAATAGGTCTTTAATTCTAAAATTATGGCAATATAAAAAACCTAAAATCTCTTATTAGAAACACAAGAAATGCAACATAAACTACAACAACTCTCCATTTAGAAACATAGTAGAGTATTTCGGGTTTGGGCCATGAGTGAACAAGCCCACACAGTGAAGAGGGCTATAAAAGCTCAGCAAAATACATCGGATAACTGCTGGAAGGCACGGGAGAACAACCCACCATGCAGAGCATGAAGGGATTTATTGGGCAGAAGAAATAAACATATAAGATAAATTATAATCACCCAGATTTTTTTTTTAACACTTCACAAATACTGATGTGAAGAAAGAGAGCAGAAGACCCTTTGAGGAGACAGAGACAGAGACTGGAGCATCCAATAGCTCTGGGGCTTGTGGGACAAATTTCCAAGAAGGAGGTGACCATGGAGGAGGCCACTGACCTGCACATCAGAATTATAAATTGTGGTCAGCCTCAGGCTTGCCTGCACAGAGTGAACTTCAAGAATCCCAAGAGGTAGGAGTGCTGAGCCAGGGCTCCAACTGGTGCTTCAGAGAAGGACATTCTGGGTGCTTCTGACACTAAATGTTATTGTTTAATTAACAACATGTAAAAACTCGCCATGAACAGTGACCCCGTCCAGCGGAGTCAATTTGGCATGGGAGACAAATGAATAGCGAGGCTCTTGAATTCGGAACGGTTTATTGTAGATTCAGGAAACCTGGGAACCGGAACCTCCAACCTGGAACCCCAGACGAGCCGGCTTATATCCCCTCCAGGAGGGGAAGGGTAGGGCTGAGGCCAATTATGCGAAGATCAGGTGAGGAGCCAGCTGCCCAATCATGGTAAAGGTCAAAACGAGCAGGCACCATCAGGAGCACTCGAGAACACATGTGCATGCATTGTATGCATGGAGTTAATTGAATATGGCCAATGACAAATCACCTGAGTGTGCTTATGTTAATTAACCTCCTCACTACCGATGTGACCAAAATAACTTCTGGCTGGCTGCCAGGCGCCATCTTGGCATAGTCTGCATGGCATAGCCCCCAACAGTCAGGGTATAAATGTACACATAAATCAAAGACAGCGATGTGTCTCTTTCTCTATAACTGAGATCAAATTGAAACACAGATGATACACCATATTCACAGATTAAGTGGGAAAAATCACATTATTTCAATAGATGCCAGCTATAGCTTAACACATACAGAAGTTAGTAAAATCCATCAACAATATGGGATATATATTCTGATTAAACTTGCATTTGTAAAGCACCTCATAAGCCTGATAAGGCAGATCTTTTGAAATCCTGTGATACACGTCTTTTGACATGTTGCAAAGTGTTAGAAGGCCCCCGTCAAATCTAAGAAAGCAAGATGCTCCATTAACTTCCTATGGTTGGTGCAAGTTGCTACCATGTGGCTACCTTAAAGCAACACAAATGTATTCTCTTACAGTTCTGGAGGCCTGAAATCCATAATCAGTTTCACTGGGCCACTGTCATGGTGTGAACAGGCCCATTGAACCAGAGCCTGCAGGGGAGAATTGTTCTAGAAGCATGATTTCAGAAACTACATTTATTGAATTACAGCCTCTTCCTGTCTTCAAAGACAAGAACATAGAGTCTCCACATCCTTCTCCACTTTCATCATCACAAAATCTTGGCTATTCTGTGACAAATCTCCCTCTCTCTCACTTGTGATTGCTTTGGGAGCCCACCTAGACAATCCATGATAATCTATCTCAAGATTCTTAACTTTCCGCATCTGGGGTCTCTTTACCATGTAAGGGATAGATACCAGTTGAGATTTACTGTGAAGAAGAAGAAAAAAATTAGCTCTATATAGGAAGACATGTGGAATGATGAGAATTTTCACTTGTTTAATGCGGTAAAGAAATTCTCCATATGACAGAAGTAAAAAGTTAGAGAAAAAATTGAAATGAAGGAGACAGAAGGACTGATTATACCAACCATATAAGTCCCTCAGGGAAATAGTCTGGATAGAATAAAAATTCTAGAATTACTTTTTGATGAATGCATTTCACATCATTTTTTCCACATTGCTTCCTGGTTGACCTTAGTTACTTTGCTGTCAATAGATATTATTTTGTTGGGGAAAAAAAAAAAAAAAAGATTGACTAGGCTGAGAGAGGATGGAAAAGAAGACAAAATAAAAGGAAATTCTCAATGATAAAAGTAGGATATTATAATCTGTAGACATTAAACAAAAGTAAGACCATGCTAAAAAGTCCTCTAGATGTCAGATGAGAGGTTGAAAAGATATTTATCATCTACTTTTAAAATTTCTATCCTAAGAGAATATAAATGACATAGGTGCACACATTAAAAAAAAAAATCTCTTGTACTGTTACTTATGTATTTACTATTTTATTTTTTGGTGGATCATATTGTGTAGTTTCAATGGGATCTTTAGTTTTTTAAATAAAGATATACAATAAATTAACATTCCTTCTAAATCTCCATTGTAACCTATGTTTTAATGTTTCAAAAATGCTAAATTTAAAAATAAAAGGGGGAAAAGTGTGTTAGATACAGATTAATGTAATTTATTATAATATTATATTTAATAAGGATATTTAAAACCCAATCATGAAGATGAAAGGATGAAGAGGAGTGGACCCTAAAATACAATACTAGAAAATCTAGAAATGCATGAAAGATTAGTTCAATAAATTGATCCTACATTAGATGTCATCAAATTACTGACCATGGAGGTATCTAGGTGCAAGAACTATTTTGGTAAATAGAGATACACTATAATATAGTGATATCATATTTTGTATATATCATCTATGACTGCTTAAGCAGTATAATAGCAAATTTGAGCAATCGTGATAGAGCTTACAGAGCCACAAGCCTAGAACATTTAGTAGTTGGTCCTTCACTGGAAAGTTGGAGAAGCACTGCTCTAGGCTAGCTCAGATTCAGTGTCATTGGTGAAGCAATTTTGCTTGGTGTGACCATGTTTGGTTTCTTTTTTAGTGACAATAATTGCTACTGCCTCTAGACAGAAGATTCCAATTATTTTAAGGTTTCATTATTAGGAATGGTTCATTTAATTAAGCTATAGTTTTTACTTCAAGTATAATTAATTAGTGAAGGTATATTGCTTTTATGGGATATAATTACAGGCAGATAGGTTACTGCTCTGCAGCATAGCTATAATTTAAATGTGGTGGCTTTAGAGAATTTAAAGATAGTATCTGTTTATTATAAATTATGTCTCACATCATGTAGTTCATGTGATACCACTCTGCTGTCATTATTTATGTTTACTCTTAATTTATTTTACATATGAAATTTGGATAGAAGAGAATTCATGTTGATAAAGGTAAAATTCACAGATTTATGCCTGACATAGTGATGGAGTAAAAAAAATCATATATATACTTAGTAAGTTATTTTGTCATTTGAGCAAATAACAATAGTTTCCACACTTAACATCCATATAAAAGAGACTATTATGTTATTAATGTTGTACTTCTGAATGACCTGAAGATACAGATTACACTTTAAGCTTTAAAATTTACCCTAAGTAGTCATTTAGTTTTATTAGCAAGAAATAATGCACTTGGAAGGATTAGTGAACATATAAAGAACTCCGGGTTACAACAAAACTGAAATGTAAGGTCTCCAATGTTATTTTAGCATATTTGTATTGCATGTCCAGGTCTATTTGTTATTGAAGCTTAGTAACTTGATTTGGAGAGTTTTAACCATCTTCTATGTTTTGCTTTTTTGCACAAGTTAATATATGGCTAAAAATTAAAACTTCCAGTACAAGAGATCTGGAGTAGGTGGAAAATAACTAGAAACATCCCACATGAACTTCACATGGACTTTAAAGCAGATTGAGGGTTTTAAATTTGTTATTATTCTTTGTTTCCCATGGTAAAAATGGGTTACAGCCATTTGCCTACCTCATTAGTGAAATACTACAAAAGAAGACTAATAGGACTATTAGCTAATAGGCAAAGTAAAAGGCAGTATTCATAAACCATGCTTGATTTTCAGTAGCATGTAGAGAGGGTCATTATTTTTATAAATATCTTGGCTACATATAATTATCTAGGAAACTTTTTCTCATTGGTAATTTCTTGTCTGCAAAGAACTTGATCCAAAACTTTGTGAGGGAAACTCACTTTATATTTCTTTTGCTAAGACAAAGTTAAACACCTGTTTTCCCAGTTTGATAATCTATCAATGGGAAAAGAATATGAACATTGAAGTAATCTGTTGATCGCCCTCAGAATGCCTGCGTGTGGTTGGCTTTTTTTTTCCCTCGTATCAGCCACACCATGGATGTGTACCTGCACACCAAAGGAACATGACCTTGACCAAAGTGAAGGTGGCCGTGGTGCTCTGCTACAGCCGTCAGTGCAACTGCAAGCACATCTGACCAGGAGCTCTGCCAACAAAGTGTGTCGGCTCTCCAGTCTCGGGATGCTGATAGAGTAGAACTTTTGGATTTGCCTACAATAAGTAGATCAGGTACATGCCAGCCATCAGAGCAAATATCATTTCCTTAGAGCAGTAATCAGAAAAAAAAAAAAAAAAAACAAAAAAAAAAAACAGGATAGGTTATAACCAACCTTTAAATATCAGTGGCCTCACTAGGCTCATTCATATTTCTCTCACTTCACAGATCTCTGGTGCTCATGCACATATACAACAACAGAAAATAAAAAAAAGTAAGCAACCCTAAAGTTTACCTCTATACTTTCACATGCCTGCTAGTATGGCCATTTTCACTATGAAAACAGCCCACAGAATTATCAACAGGGTCTTACAGTATTAGTTGTGGCAATTACAATTAGTTACTTAACTAGACGATCTGCAAGTATCAGTGGCCAAGCCCTTTGTTTTCCTCTTTTACATGTAGTCCAATGGAGGATTTCATTATCTTGAAGTTTCTAGAGGCTTCCACTGAATGCTCTATGCTGAGTAAAACCTGAGAAACAGCATGAGAATCGCATGGGCTATCTAATGGCCCAGCCTAGGAGTGGCAAACATAACTTCAGGGTATATTTTATTTACCAGTCAAATAGCCCCAACCTACTTGCACCTAAGACTGGGAAACGTTCCATGTCCATACTGTCCAAAACTGTGAACAATGTGATTATCATCTCATCACCTCTCAAACTCACTCTATTCTGTGTTGTGACATCCTTTTTAATCTTCCTTCCACTGTAGAGAACACTGACCCCTCTTCTCAAAAGGAAAAGATGCAGAGTACGTCAGAGGTTCTGTATCGACTTCAAGATGCAGCATTTCTGGTCACGAACAGTCCTCCCAGTCAAGTGCAGACAAGGTCTTCATCTATAAGTAAAATCTAAATTCAGAATTCTAAATATTTGTCAAACGTTAAAAATACGCATTGGTAGAACAGAAAAAAGGTGACAATATGTATCCTCTAACACCATAGTCATTTGTTCTTGGCTACTTGCAAATCTTTTCAGGAAAATAAAGCATTCTGCTCTGGGAGGGACAGGAATTCTGTAACCAAGATCTTATTCTTCTCTCTGGGAAAACTCTTATTCCAGGCACATGGTGATTTTATTTTTATCTTCTGAAAATGTACATAAACTTTCTTATATAAATATTAGCCCATTTTTATATTGACATACATGAAAATTCTAATATATTGTGTTCTTTTTCAAAAAAATAAAGAGATGAACACCAAAGTATTTACTGGAAATATGCCCAACCATATGTGCTGGTACATATCCTCTAGTCTTGTCATATTAAAAACAACAACATGACTAAGCCAGATGTGGCGCTGCACACCTGTAACCATAGTCACTTGAGAGGCTGAGGTAGGAGGATCACAAATTCAAGACCAGCCTCCATAAACAACTTATTGAGACCCTATTTCAAAATAAAAATTGAAAAAGGCTGGGGATGTGGCACAGTGGTTAAACAACTCCAAGTTCAATCCCTGCTACCAAAAAAAAAAAAAAAGAAAAAGAAAAAGAGAAAGAAAGAAAACAAAACACAGAAAAACACTACAAATCATTTTATTAGTAGTCAATGTAATGGAAATAACATAATTATATCATTTTTTACCTGTATTACTCTGTCGCGTAGTGAACTGTGTAAGTCCCAGGAGGAACTTTGCAGTTTGGAGCAGATCACTGGACTTTCATTTCTCAGCTTCCATACTGCAAGAATGAACCAATAGTAGAAATCTCTTGTCAGAGTTCTTATGAGCGTTAAATGAACTACACATGTAAATGCTCAAAATAGGAACTTCCATGTTGCATGTTCTCAATAAATCTGACCATAAAACACATGATAAAAATTAATAATAGAGTATGGAATAGGTTGCTAGTCATGGTGTAAAGGAAAATTGGGTCTAGGATTTATTTTGCCTAATATCATTTTGTAAGCAACTTGTAGACATGTTTTTCAAACAAGTCTTTTTCGTTCAAGAGATTTAATGCCACAGTGAATACTGATAGGTGGGAAAAGTGCTTTATTTAGTAATGAGGGGAAAGGTCATTATGAAAAAGTCACAAGGAAATAGGAAGTGGCAAGAATCCTGATTACAAATATTTGTTCATTCCCTTCATTTTTAGGAAAGAGTGTGCTGGGAAACAGGAACTCTTTTTGTTGAGAGAGATTTCCCATTTGGTCTTGGGTATTTGCATGAGTCTTTCCTAATAGGCTCACTGTTCTTCTAGATTGTCCTTTTAAAGATATCTTTATGTGGCTAGCCTAGGGAGATTGAACTAGTGCTTAGTATGGATCAGAGAACAGATTTGCTTATTTTGCAGAATCATAAAGATAGTATCTCCACAGAGAATATCGGGCCGTTTTCTTACGGCCCACTTGTTAAAGATTTGGACTGCCTATAACACTTACAGTTCTTCAGGTATATTGCAAACTGTGTCTCCAGCTCCCAGGGTAGCCTGTTGGTGCCATCTCAATGGGACCTGGGGGGAAAGAGAAATCAATGCAAATATGAAGTTTATGCAATGTATGCTGCGCTGCAAATACTGAAATTTCTTTGTCTCGGATCAAACAGCCATGTGTCTTCTACTGAAGCAGGCTTATTTGTAAGCTAAAATTCTTCAAAGTTCTTGACAATATTCCCTTAAAACAGCAAATGCAACCCCTTGCAAAAATTATAAATCCTTTAAAGGATCCTTTGTATTCCAGTTCAATAACAAGTATAAGAAATGATAGATTACTTTAAGCTTCTTCCCAGATCACTATAACTTTTAGGGAAATAAGGCTCTTGTAAATTTCCCTAAGACTAGCCATTTTTCATATGAAAAAAAAATCATGTAAAGGAAGTCAAGCACAACTTTCTATTTATCTTTATTTTAAAAACTATGTTGCAGTAGTGTTGCTTGTCTCTCTGCAACACTGGACCTGGTAGGGCTGCTCTGTTCCTTGAGTTCATTCTGGTCCCTGAGTGGCTTCCATCTTGCTCTCCATCATGCTCTCCTAGAGTTTTATCCTCATGGTTGAAGCTGTCTCAGCAATACTTCCCATTCCAGCTGGAACAAGCTACATGGTGGAGGAAAAGAAAAAAAAAAAAAAAAAAAAAGAAAAAAAGAAAAAACATAAAACAGTCAGATGTGTCTTGCAGACTTAAGTGAAATTTATGCCCATAATAGCATTCCTATTGTGCTTGATCAAAAGTAATCATCATATCGGAATCTATGAGATGCAATTTTCTGCCCATTATCAACTGTATTTAGGGTTCTATTACTAAACAAAATAAAGAATTCATACAAAAAACAATTTGTATCTCTAATACAAAAAGTAACCTAGTCATTTGATAGTTTTATTTGCTGCTATTCTACCAATTTGAGAAGGTGTACAAGGCATTCAGTAATAGTAAGGCTATTGATAACAAGAATAATGAGATGCCTCATGACAGAGATATGAGAAACATTTAAGTCAAATGATTATTTCATTATAATGTTCTTGGAAGAAAACAGATGAACTAGAGAAAAATTACATTTGGTTGACATCAGTTACATAAATATATTAAATTTCTTTGTCTCTGAATTCTTTGTAAAAAATATTTGAGACCAAACAAATAGATATGCATCTTTACTTATTTTGGTAAATCTATTTGTAAGTTTTGTTCTTTCTCAATCAAGAATGGATAGCAGCTACTGTATTCTCTTCAAATTTTAATGTTTATAAGTTTTTGAAATTCTATCTAGAAAGATACATGGTTTTACTTAAATCATGATTAAATGAGGATATATATATGTATATGTACATATAAATGTGTGTGCGTATATATATATATATATACATATATGTATATATGTATACATATATATGTATATATCTCCATAATTGTTAGTAAGTCAAAGTGGAGAGAATTCAGAATTTAAAATAAAAAAGAAAAAATGCTTTCCCTTTACTTTCCTATACTGTTAGCCACTCATATGCTCTATGTCATGGAAAGAATGGCTTGCCTTCCTTGGCTCCACTATCCTAAGACCTTAAATATTCATTCAATGGAAAATGTCACTTCAAATATAGTTCCAATTTAATTTACCAGCTAAAGATATGCAATGTGGTTAATTAGGAACATATGATCTCAGAGCATGAAGGGTTTTTGAGATTGTCTAATCCCAGTCTCTCATTAAGGCTTATGGAAATGGGTTTTGTGATTTTATTGAAGTCATAAAAATTCAAAAAACACACAGAAATTGTTTATGATAAAATGCAAATTAAAGGTATAAAATTAACTGAAATATTAATTCATTTATTTGTGAGTATATGTATAAGGCAATATTAAGTCTTTTAAAACTATCTTTCCTGTATGGAGTATTACTGGTATGTTTAGTAGAGTTCAAAACAATGCCTCTAAATATTTCAAGATTTTAGTTTGTCATTCATATATTATTATAATACACACTTGTACGTGGTAGGCATTCTCCATAGTAGAAGTCATTAATCATGAGAATGAAAAAACCATGGGTCTCTGGGATTGCATCAAACTCTTGAAATGTACATTTGAAGACTGAAAAATATAGTCTTGTCAAGGGGCTTCTGACACCACCCCTAACAAGACTGGCCTTTCCTATTAATACAAAATTTATTGATTTTTAATAATATTTTAAAAGTTCAGGTTTGTTATTTATAATGAATTTTGAAAATTATTTGGTGAAATAAAAGGTTAGTGCTCCCTTTCACAAAATTATACTACTTTTACAGTCAGAGTTTCAAAGCAAACCTGACAATCTCCTACTAGTTCCAGTGACCCCACTAATTTTGAACTCCATAGACAGAGGACACACAAGACTCTAGGGCTAAGGGCAAAAATAAGAGAACAAAAATAGTTATATTCTTGGTTTATTAGTGGAGAGTAAGGTGGGGATCTTTTTGATCCATGTATATCAGCAGTCACACTGATAGGTAAACAAGCTCAATGAGGTTCGTTAAGTTCCAATTCCAGGCTCTCCTGTGAATGCTGCAGGGATTCCACATACATCCATTAGCCTCAGATTTTGAAGATTAATTTTTTTATGAGACAATACAGAAAAAAATTGAAAGCATTATTATAGCTACTATCCTATCAGTTTGGAAAGAGTTCATCAGAATTCTCTGAAGCATATAATGGGAAAATATATTATGATGTATTCTAACAAGTTAGGATTTAATAACATTAGTGTTTTTTTTTTCTTTTGACATTTCTCCCACATTTAGAACACTAGCTATAAAATCCTGTATACTATATAACATAAACAAAAAACCTATAGATATTAAAGAAATCTTCTATGTGTGCATGTGTATCATTGCCATGGAAATACACATGTGAATGCGTACACATAAGTGCACATACTTACACATGATTATTTTCCATGGCAATGATATTTTTACTTATAAAATATGCAAATGTAGGATGATTGTTTAATTAATTATAGCTTGGCCATAGATGGATGTATATGATCTATAAAACATTTCTCATGATTCCACAGAGACTTATTGAGCACCTACTATGTGCTAGCACATTTCTAGAGACAGTGGTCAAAGAAAGAAGTAAAACACTTGAAATGCCTTGATGTCATAGAGCCTTCATTTTAGTACTGTAAGAAAGAACAAATAGCAACAGAAAGTGTAAGCTTTTCTGTGCCAGGCGGTGTTAAGTTCTACAGCAAAACATGGAGGCAGAAAGAGAACAGGGAGTCCTGGGCACAGGAGTTGGATTCACAGCACAATGGTTGCTAGGGACTCAGTGAATGGCAGAGTGAATGCAAGGACCGGTTATGAGGAATAAGCAAGGAACTTAATGACAAGAGACATTTCAGGCAGTGGGTGCATCACCTGAAGCCTTGTGTTGGGGTGCACCTGCGATACTTCGGAGAGAATGTCCTAGTGATGGAGCAGAGACCAGGTCAGGTGCCCAACAAGAGGTAAGGCCACATAACAACTTCTGAGGAACTGAGAAGGAGTTGGCTTTTTAATTTCATAGACAAAAAAGGATGTAAACAGAAAAACAATACTCTCTTTAAAGATGTGACAGTTGCCATTTATGAATACTGCCACATGAAAAGAGATGACAGGTTCACAAAAGAAAACAGGGAGATCAGTGAGTAACCTCCTGCATGAACTGTTCCCAAATCTATTCTAAATCTGTAAAACTATGAGCTGGGGCTTTTCTCTCTAAACCACATATGTTTTAACCCTTTTTTTAGAGATATAATTCAGGTGTTTGCCTGAACAATGAAAGGAAGATTTTTGGAGTTACTTATGAGCCAAAGTTTGGAAGGAGCAAATTTGAGTTTAGAGGTCAGGTAAGATAAACACAGTTTTACAATTATTGTGCTTAGTTTAAAATAGATATTTGATTGTATGGAATGTTTTAAAAAATATTTATTCTTGAAAAAGAAAACTAGGGTATATTGATAATTTTACCTCAGACATAAATTAATATTAGAAAAATACCTAAGGTCCACAATTATTGGCAGTTTGGCTGTAAGGTTACTTTTGATCTTGTTACATTGCATTTCACAGGGTTTTGAGAAAATAATGAAATCACATTAATTTTATAATCATCAATGATGCTATAAGAAGAAAAACATTTCTTATTACTTATGCTACTGATGTATTTCAATTGGATCAACTGACAAAAAATTACATATTAGGAATTTTTAAAATATCCTCAATGTGTACTTTGCTTGCACTGCTAATTGAGTTCCTTTTAAGTATGCTTCTCATTCCCATATTGATATAATTCAGAGACTACATTGGACACATTTTAATGAATAAGCAAATTAGTTCCGGTTATTGCAATATGAAATTCTTTTTTGTGTAATGGCTATTTCTAGAGATACAGGATAATTTGAATGTTTAATTTGGTGACTCAGTATGACCCATTTCATATTGTCTTATGAGTGTATGAAAAATAGCAATGCTAAGATGTGCGTTCCAGAGAAAATTCATCATCTAATTACATTTGAGAGCTTTATACCTCTTCAAAACCTTATTTTAACACACATCTCATTTTTAAAGGCCATGTTGCCTATGTGTTTATGTCCTTAAAAATTCTAAAAAGTGGTGGCATTCATATAAAATATAGAGATGCTAGCAATAAGTAAACGTTTTTATACTTCAGAATCCAAACAGCTGTATGATGACATTGTTTATTTTACTAAAAATAATATTTTTCACATTTGTATAGGGAAAACAATATTTTAGTTAGAATAAGCTTTTAATTCCAGTACTGTTACTTGAATTATACAGACACAAGTCCTGAGTTCCCTGCTCCATAAGCCCCCCTTTTCTCCTTGGCCTATTCTGGGAAGCGTCTATCTTGTGTAGTGGAAAATGAGGGTCAGGACACTGAGATCTGGAAGCAATACCTTATTAGCGGTGCCACATTCCAGAGGGGTAATCCCAGAAGTTTAAGCCCTGAGTGGAGCAGGGCCTTTACTTTTATGCATAAGCAAGTTTGGGGTACATCAAGGTCAGAGAGTTGGTGCAATTCTATTGGAGGGGGCAGTCTACATTCCTTAATGGGTGCAAGCTTGTCAACAGCTTAGCGGGGACTTTCACTGCACTAAGCCTGAAGTGGGTTCTTCTGTCCCCGTTGCTTTGTTTCCTGCTTCTGCTACTGCAGTTATCTGGTACAGGTACCTGTTAGCCACTGCAAGCCTCTATGGTTAAATGTCAGTAAGCAGAGCTGCTGTGTGTCAGCATGCGAAACCACAGCCTGTCAGCTCTCAAGTCTCACTGCTGAAGTCCCGTCCTGTTCTCCGACACTTGGAGAGCCCATCCCACCAGGACCTTTATTCAAAATGATATTCCACCTCTTCCTTGACTCCTACTCACCTACTCTGACTCCAGCATAATGCATAACACTTAATTTTCTTATAAGTTAATTCAGTATGATAGTGATTATCTCAAGGATTTGGGTACCAGTTAATTGAATCGATATAGTAAAAGCACTTCCTAAAACAGAGAGCTCTGAACAACTATTACTCATACAGAGTGATTAAGTAGAATCCATATGTAGTATTCTGCTTTTTAAATGTTTTGCCAGGGAAACATAATACAAAGGAAATCTTATACAGAATCCCATAACAACAGTAATGATGGTGCTATTCCTCAGATAAGGACTGAATTGAGGTATTGAGTAGCCATGAGCCCCAACAATGGAGTCCCTTCTTCATCCTGCTGTGAACATTGTAGTACCTCTGAGAAAACTGAGTCCATTGAGCAAGTGCTTTTGAGCCCTGTGGTTCTATTAGCACCACAACTTCACAAGGAATCAAGGAATAAACTTGAGAAACTTGAAGAACATCCCTGATTATCATACTGGGGGAAATTCTCCATTCTGTGAAGTAACAGAAACCCTTCCTTTATGGAAGAGCTGTTGTTTTACTATGAACTCCTATTCGAGGAGACAAGACCTCGACCTTGTTCAATCAACAAGACCAATCAGAATGAAGTGATTGTGCTTGATGACACATAATGGAGCTAAATTTCAAAACAGGAGAGCTGTAGACAACACGACCCATGTATAGCAACCAATCAGAATGGGCCCAGGGTACCTGAGCTGAAATGGAAAGGAGACCCCTCTTTGGTCATACAAGGGAAGTGACACTGAATGGACTAGTCTGGTTGTTTGTTTGTTTGTTTGTTTGGGTTTTTTTCTTGTTGTTTTTCTATTTCTGCTTCTGCTGCCCTTTCTTACTTGTGAACCCAAACTACTACTCAGCTCATCAAAGCACCCTGTGTCCTTCCTAGATGATAAGCTGCCAGTTCATGAATTTCTAACAAAAGCCAACTAGACCTGTAGAGAAGTTTTTGAAATTTTGTTTTGTTTTTAGCAAATGTAACCATAAAGGCCTCTTGTGGGAAATAAGGAGAATGGGAGCATTGTTTACAGAACAATGAAGAAGAGAATAAATGACCTAACATTAGTGTCATGTAATTTGCTTTTAAATATTAAAATAAACAATGGCAGGTACTTTGAAACATAAAATTACCATGGGAAAATAGTAACTATGTCCCTTTCTTTAGAAAAAAGACATGATGAATTGCAAGTGTCCCAGAAATGAAAATGAAGATGTAACAATTAAATGATTAATAGTTTTAGATACATTTACATAGCAACAGAGAAAAAAAATCACCCCAACTGTTACAGTTACATAACAGATGTTATAAACTTTTAAAATACTTGAGAAATATTTTAAAAATAAAGGACATATGGGAGGCAGCTAAATGCATTAGCATCTCCTTGCCCAGCATGTAATCAATACTCAAGCTTCACGATTCATAACATAGAAGAGAAATACATTGTTTCATCTATTATAATATTACAAGTATAGTTTGTAATGTTCCTCTAAATCCTTTAAATAACAAAATTTACTTGTTAAAAAAGCTAAGGAAAAAAATCATGATAACAATAAAATCAGAAAAAGACACTTTAAACAATCTGGAATAGAGGGAATCTCCATAGATATCATTATTCAGTTAACTTGGCCAAAACAGGATAGCATGTTGTTGCAGAAGATGCTACAACATATATCTGGTGGTGGCAGAAGACAAAATGAGACACTGCTTTACCTGCATACCTATAAGCTTTAGAAAATTTTAAAATACTAAAAATAGTCATCCCTGAATGGAGAAGATCCTAGCCTAGGAGGAAACCTGGGAGGATAAAAATGAAAAACTGATTTTTGAATTTAAAAAATCTCACAATTTAACATGCTGTGTCCTCCAAATAAGTGTTTAAAACTGTGATAAGAAGGTAGAAGTAGGAAGGAGGGTCAAAGAAAGCCAATCCCTGAGAACTATGGATCAGTTAGAAAGGCTGACGTTTGAAGACAAACTTGAGAACAAAACTGAATTTCAGGAGTACTGGGGAGAAGAGAAAGAGAAATGAAAGGACTCGTGAAAAAGTTCCCAGAAAAAGCAAAAGATCACCGAAAGCTTGTCAAAGGCAGACAGGACCTAACACCAACAGCAACGTCTAGAAAAGAAAAGAATTTCTCACATGGAAACAAAAGAAGGAGAACGACTGTCTGAACCAATTTGCTCTTTAGAAACAGAAATTCTGTATTTCAAAAAGACAGTCCTCCAGCCATGGAGCTAAGAATGCAGCTGAGAGCCATTTCTTCTTACCCATACATTTTCTGGTACTCCAAAGAAGAAAACTCATTTAGACTTGGAGAAAACAGGGAATCTAAAACAAACAATAGATCGCAAGATAAAATACCCAAAGGAACCTCATAGCACAGACCCTAGATAATGATATAGATAAAGGCAAGACCAAAACAGGTGAAAACCCCAAATTCATAACTAAGCTAATATTTCTCATATGTTGTTATTTTAAAATATTTTTAGATTTAATTTAAAATTGTTTTAAATTTTGGATTTTTTAAATTTTTAAATTTTGGATTTAGTTAGAACTGGGGTTTTTACCAACTCCTCCTCCAAAAGGGTTGTGTGGGTGGAGCATATATCCCCAACCCCAAGGAGTGGAAGAGCTGGTTTTTCCTGGCCACCCCAACGGAGGTGTTGTTTGTTACTCCTCCTTCCAGCCAGTCTTTGAGGTAAAAATGGTGTCTGTCCTCTGAGTTAGCACTTTACCAGTTATGAATCCTTGAGTTTTGTTTCCTCTGACTAAACACTATTTTCATTCTCTTTTTTTAAATTAATGTTTTATTTGTTCTAATTAGTTACACATGACAGACAAATGCATTTAGGCATTTTGATAAATCATACATAATGGCAAATAATTTCTCATTCTCCTGACTGTACATCGTGCAGGATCACTTCAGCCATGCACTCATACACGTACGTGAGGTAACACTGTCTGTTTCACTCTCCTGTCCTTCCCTACCCCCATAACCCCTCATCTGCCTTCACTCCCTTCTACTTGATCTAAAGTGACACTATTCTTCTCTAGTTCCCCTCCCCTATTGTGGATTAACATCCGCACAGCAGTGAAAACATTCAGTCTTTGGTTATTGCTCTCTCTTTATTTTTTAAATCTTTTTTTACTTTTATTTTTTATATTTTTTTTATTGTAAACAAATGGAGTTCAACTTGTTTCTCTGTTTGTACATGAAGTAGAGGCATACCATTTGTGTAATCATACATTTACATAGGGTAATGCTGTTTGATTCGTTCTGTTGTTCCCCCCCCCTCGCCTCCCACCCCTCTTTTCCCTCTATGCAGTCCCTCCTTCCTCCATCCTTGCCTCCCTCCCACCCCCCATTATGTATCATCATCTGCTTATCAGCAAGATCATTCTTCTTTGGTTTTTTGAGATTGGCTTATCTCATTTAGCATGATATTCTCCAATTTCATCCATTTGCCTACAAATGCCATAATTTTATTATTCTTTATGGCTAAAGTTCGGAACAGTTATCTCTTTTTATTGTGAAATTTCTATCCTGTATTTGTGCTATTCCTATTGAACTTCAGTCCTTTGTCCCTCATTTTTAAGAGCATTTTAATACATTAGTGACATTTACTTTTCCTCCATGGTATGCACTGAAACTATTTTCTCCCAGTTTATCTATTATCTTTACTCATTTTGAGCAAGATATCTTTCAGTATATACATGCAAATAAGTGCATCTCAAATTCCCAATCTTTGAGAATTTTATTTGAATGAATATTTGATTTTGCCAGTTTTAAGGATTTATTGAAATATGTATATGATTATTTTCTTAGATCATTACATATAGTGTGTGATGTGTTCAAATATCGAAATGACCTTCCATTCCTAGAATAAGTCCCTTTGATCATAGTGTCTTATTTTCTTTATTCTTAATGTGGTGAGTTCTATTCACTAATATTGTATTTATTATATTCACCTTGAAGTTCAGGAGAAGTTTTCACCTGTATTTTTTCTTTCTGTTTCTTTTCTTTATTTTAACTAGAGCTCAGTTTTGGAATTACATTTGCCTCAAAAGAAAAATTTTGAATTTTTTTCCCTTTGAATGTTCTGAAATAATTTATAGAGCATCAGGACTGACCTTTAAAATTTGGATAGAATTTCTTTGAAATCTTCTGGATCTGATATTGATTCTTTTATTATTATTGATTTTGTTTTCATTCTTTTTTCTGGTTTGTCATAGATCCATAACAGCTATTAAATTTTATTCAATGGGCATTCATGTCATTAAACTCTTTTCCTAATCTAGGCCTTAATACTGCTTTGGTATTCTACATATTCTCTAGAAATTTTCAATTTATTATTTACTCCCCTTTTACCTTGAGTATGATGGTTAATAGTTTGTCTCTTAATTCTTCAAAATTGTAGGATTCTTTTTTATTAAATCAATGTACTACATTTCAAGTATTTCTGATTAACCCTTTATTTTTCAGTGTTATCTGTATGCTTCCTTTTGTTTGTTATTCTTTTTCTGTATTTTTAATTAAATATTAATTTACTTTCCTTCTTTCACTTTTATAAAATGTATATTTCTGTGAATCATACTTTGATTATAGCTATAATAGAATTCTATAGATTCTGACGTGTTGTCTTTGATGTCTTTAAGTTCCATAATTTCAATTTGCTTCATCTTTTACATCAAATTGCTTAATAAAAATCATCATTATGTACCGCTATATAAGATGAACTTCCTAGTTGTTATTTTAGTTACCTATTTTAGTCTATAATTTATTGTGAACACAGAGTTGCAGTATTTCCGATTCATGTCAATGAACTTTTTTTTTTTAATTGTAGCACCTAAAGTAAGATCAGCTTCTCTGAATGTGTTATGGAGACAAGGTAAATGATAAATATGTACAAAATGTGTCCGCAAAGGAAATAAGAATGTAGAAGAAAATACTAGGTTCAGGACAAACCTTGCTTTTGAAATGGTACTTATAGTCCAAACAAGACTAGCAAGGAAATATTCTACTTAAGATCAACATGTGGTGATAATGACAATATTTGACCTTCTACCAGAAATACCTAAAGAATCACACACACACACACACACACACACACACACACACACACACACACACATATGTTCCCAGATATTGGCAAGCAAGAATACAGAACGTGACCTTTGTATTGTGTTGAAGAGATGAGGAAGCCCTCTATGTTACCCTGCCTGCTGGTGCGAGAAATGCATGTCTATGAGGATACTACAGAAAGATGGTTAGAAACATCCCCAAAACATTCCAAGAAACAATCCGGGGGCTTACAAAGGGCTGGGGCACTTGTGTTCCTAGTATATGAAGAGACACTTTAGCAGATGATTGAACATTAGGCCGTATACAAAGAAGTGTTTGGGTTCAATAGTGGAGAAAAATTAGATCAGACTTAAAAACTGCACCCATTCAGCCTACCAAAGCTAAAAACAGGTCAGTTTGTTTCAAAGTAATTCAACTAAATAAGACTCAAAAGTATTAATAGGAGAATAAAAATACCTACTACCCAACAGGATAAAATTCACTCTATTAAACATCAACAATTGCCAGACTAATGGAGGCAAAATATATGACGCATAGTGAGAATAAAAATCAATCGATAGAATTATACCCTGAGATGACACAGATATTAGAGTTGGACACAAAGAAATTAACTACAGATAAATGATTATGATAGAAATAATGTTTGATAATGTAAAGCTAAAAAGGTGTTATAAAAATCGTACAATATAAACTTACTTTCGTTAAACAGTGAAATGCAATGAGTGGTAGTTATATGGGTTCAAAATTTATGATGATATTTTAAATATTTTCTTATATGTAAGTGGGTATTAATCACATAATCTATAATGAATAGTTAATATAAAGTTAAAATTTTCCAGTTTAAATAATAATGACATTATTAAAATCAAAGTATATTTCTCAATGTGTTCATTTAACTACACATATTTAAGCATGACTTATAAATATATTTATACCAGAATACCAGAAAGATTATACAATTTCATAGGATAAGCCAACCCATCTCTATATCTTACATTAAATATAATGTATGATCTAAAACAAAGCTATGGCAATGTAAAGTGTTTAGAAATACATTCTCCTTCTTGCTCAGTGCATGGATAAATATACTATCATTACATTTGTCAGTATCACTGGAGTTTATTGTTTTATTATATTTGGGAAACTTGAGTAATCCAATTTTTATGTGTATCATGATCTAAATCAGCATGGCACTAACTTCACAAATAACAGCATAATCAAATGCTATAAAATAAAACTTGATCTCTTCTGCCTGCCTTTCTGTACATTTTAGTTTGCACATAGATTACTGACATATATTTTTCTTTGAAATCATCAGTGTATAATCTGTTGATGAGAACATTTACCAGATGACATTTATCAGAGCTTTTAAGATGGATGAGAAAGATTTATTTTCAACTCATTTTCTCAAAAATCTTGGCAAGGAAACTGATCCATATACTGAAAAAGTTACTGGAATGTAAGCATAAAGGAGAATTTTATGAAAATAACATCTTCATCATATAACTGTAAACACTATTAAGGTTTGACAACTTCTAAACTACTTAACATGATGGTATAATTACATTCTTCTATGGTAAAGGAGAAAAAAAAGGATTTTTGAAAATTTAAAGGGTAATGTGTCTTAAAGAAACTTATAGAGATCCCCTGAATGAAGTGTGTTAACTTGGACATGTAAGCATTGCTTCTTGTTATTACCCAGTAACATATAAAGCTTCTTCAAAACTTCCACCGTAGAATGAAATCTTACTTCACACATAGAGAAGCTGAACTTCAAGGTAGGTACTGTAATCATTTTGTTAACCAAACAAGTACTCAAAAGGAATGTTTTTCAATTATATAAATTCTTACATATGTACCAGAAATTCTGAGGCCTTTGGGTCCTAGAAAATGAATTACCTCTCAGGAAAATTGGTTTACTTTTCTTAGTTTAACAGATTACTGTATAAAAAATGTTGTTTACATCATTGCATTTTGGGGCAATTAGAGGTAAGATATCAAAATTAAAAATTTTCCAGTGTAAATTAATAAAGTGGTATATTTTATATATTTATGTACACTGTACTATTGTTATAAATTTAGAGAACCCCCTAAAAAAGGTCCAAGGCAAAGTCATTAGAAGCATCATCTGTAAAAATCAACATTTTGACACATGGTTCTGTTTCTCAGTGTTAACATTAATGTTAAACTAAAATTGTGTGTTGAACATTATTCTAAGAGCTCACAGATGTGAAAAGACCTCTGCTTTTAGATCAACAGACAGGTGAGACAATTTTACAGCAATGGCATAAGTACTTCTGTAATTCGGTACTCACAATTGGGCATATTCACTAAATACTTTGAGATTCTGTTAAATAGGTAGTGTCACAAGCCTGTACCTGGATAGTGTGGATAATTCCTGCAAAGGAAGTTGTTGTGATT
Organism: Sciurus vulgaris; assembly: GCF_902686455.1. Classification (NCBI taxonomy): domain Eukaryota; kingdom Metazoa; phylum Chordata; class Mammalia; order Rodentia; family Sciuridae; genus Sciurus; species Sciurus vulgaris. The sequence continues at coordinate 12,131,769 of NC_136469.1, forward strand.
TGGACGTGAGTTGTCACCCAAAAGCACATGTGTGAGATAATTCAAGAAGACTCAGATGTGAAATGACTGGGTTGTGGCAACCCACCCCTGATAAGGGTAAATGAGTAACTGAAGGAAGATAAGGTGTGACTAGAGGAAATGCTCACTGGGATCATGGTTTTCTGGTATATATTTTGTATCTGGAGAGTGGAGTCTTTCTATGATTCCTGATTATCAGTGAGCTGCTTCCCTCTGCCACACTCTTCCACCATGATGTTCAGCCTCACCTGAAGCACCAAGGAGTGGAGCCAGCTGTCTGTGGACTGAGACCTCTAAAACTGTGAGCCCCTAAATAAACTTATTCTTTACAATGTTCTGGTCAGGTCTATAATCACAGCAGTGAAAAGGCTGACTAAAACACAAGTCTCTTTCATAAACAAGATACTGTTGTATCTCTCATTTTTATCAAAATACCTAAAATGTTAAAGAGAACAATTCAAGATAAAGACACCTGGAAGTGAAGCAACTTAGAGTCATTAACATGAACTAGGCATTTTGTAGACTCCTATCCAAAAATACCACAATATTTATTATAATCTTCTCTGAGTCTATAAGTAGTAATGAAAACATCCTGCTGTTATTTTGTTACCCGTATTCCATACTTTGTGCTACATTATATAATTAGATTATTTCATCAAATTCTCCAAAAAAATCTGAGTTAGATTTGCCCAGTCTATTGATTAAGGAACAAAGAAGCAAGCAGAATTCAAATTGCACATTACTGTGAATGACATGACCTGAAGAACAGAATCCACTAAAAGATTGTCAAGAACTAAGCAATGAATGCAGTAGTAGTTTCAGGATATAAATGCAGCATGCAAAAAGATGAAGCATTTTTGTACATTTTTAGTGAGCTATCTCAAAATGATGTCAAGACAGGCTCACTTATAAAATCTATAGAAGTAAACTTCTTAGTAATAAATTTCAATAAGAAGTTGAAACTTTTCTATTATGAAAACTATGAAAGATAAAAGTAATTTAAGACACAAATAAATGGAAAGATACCCAGTGTTCATGGATTGGAAAAGTTACTACTGATAAAATGTTCAGACTATAAAAATCAATGTACATTTTCAATATAATTTCTATGAAAAATCAATGATATATTTTATGGAGATAGAATAACAATTCTAAATTGATACTGGAAATGATTTGGCAATGATATTGGCCAAATCATATCATGCTCATGTATGGATATATGACAACATATTCCACCATTTTGTACAACTGTAATGCACCCCAAAAATGGAAAAAGTAAACAAATAAAAGTGTAAAAATAAAATTACATGAAATTACCAGACTCCTGAATAGCCAAAGCATTCATTAGTAAGGTTGAAGGCATCATACTATCAGACTTCAAACTACACTATAAAGTCAGGCATGGTGGTGCATGCTTGTAATCCTAGAAGCCCTACAGGCTAAGGCAAGAGGATCACAGGTTCAAAGCCAGTTGCAGCAACATAACAACTTAGCAAAATTCTGCCTAAAAATAAAATAAAGAAAAATTAAAAAGGGGCATGTGGCTCCATGGATAAGTGCCCCTGGGTAGTTCAATCCTGGGTACAATAATATACATAGTAATCAAAAGAGTATGGTTTGGTACTGGCATGATAAACACACACTTATATAGACCAAATGCTTTAGTCAACTTTTTCACTGCCATGACCAAAAGACTTGACAAGAACAAGTAGAGGAGGTAAGGTTTATTTGGGGGCTCACAGTTTCAGAGTTTTCTGTCCATAGATGACCCAACCCCATTCCTTGGGACCTGAAGTGAACTAGAACATCATGGCGGAAGGGTGTCGAAGAGGAAAGCAGCTAAAAACAGGAGGCATGGCACCGGGAAAGAAAGAGAGCTCTCTACTCACCAGGGACAAAACATAAACCCCAAAGGTATCTCTCCAGTGACCCACCTTCTCCAGCCACACCCCGCCTACCTAGCTACCCAATTAATCCATATCAGTGGATTAATACTTGATTGGGTGGCAATGCTCATAACCATTCCACTTCCAAACAATTCTTGCATTGTCTCACTTATGAGTTCTGGGGACACCTCCTAACATATGTTTTAAAATCTGATGAAATAAACAAATTCCCAGGAAAAAAAAATTAGTAAAACTGACTACTGCAGAGGAGAGGTGGAGTTGAATGTCCTTAAAACTCATTAAAGAAAATGAAAAGCATTTGTTAAACCTCTGTTTAAGATGAAAATGAGTAAAAAGACAAGATTGAAGAAAAAGATAAATCTTTCTTTCAAGCCCATTTGCAGAGTAGAAAGCTAGAATAATCTTAAAATCCAGAGTAGTCAATGAATACATGAAAGGAAGCTGCAGTTCAATCTCACTCATGAAAAGACAGAAAAAATCTTGACTTCATGATAATGAAAGCAAAGCTACATTGTATAAAATAGGAATATATTGTGGGGAGGAAACGTGTTCCTTCTAGCTTTTAAAATGCTCAGGTGGCATCCCAGAGGTAAGAAATTGACTAACAAAATAAAAGCATACAGAAGTATTTAATGTCGATTTCACGTGTCTTAGCCCATTCATGAAGCAATGAAGACGTGAGGGAGAGGTTAAAGCAGAGCTTGTGTAGAGGTTTAATGAAGAATTGAAAATAGGTTTGAAAATATGTTCAGGGTTATGTGCTAAGGGTAATGAATTTAGACCAATTTAGCAAGACCTGGTCATGTGGTTCTTTCTCTGTGTCCCTCTGTCTCCAGAGATAAGGCTGCTCCTCTTCTCTGCGTGCAGAGAGGGAAAATCTCACAGGACAGTCTTAGGCTTCCAGGAAGGTTAGAGAGTCCTGCCTGTCCCTGAGGTTTCTCATATTCCTTCATCTTAAAATATTAGTGTGCAAAGGTGTCACATTGAGCAGAAGCATGTCCTAAACCCTGCACATATCACCACCGAGCTGGATTATTTTTTTTATTTAGCAAAGTTTGTAAACATTAGTCTTAATATCAAAATAAACCAATAAAATAAGTCTTAAACAGATAAAAGAAAAATATAATAATCCTGATAAAGGCATAACACTTTAAAATATCAATCATAAATCTGTTAGTAACAAAAGGAAAACTTTGTTACCATGGTAAAGAGAAATCACATATGAACATTTAATTAACTTTCAAATCACAAACAATAAATCCCAACTTACAGAAACTCCTTTAAAGAATATATTCACCATGACTAGACAAATTAATTAAAACTTAGAGTAACTGGAAATATGAAACCACTTATCAAATATAAAGTAACCAATAATTTCTCAAAGCAAAAGGTATCTCACAATTTTGGTAAATACCCTGTAAAAACGATAAGTATAGAAAGTTTCTCAAAAAAATTTATATAAAGAATGCTTTACTTTTCTGTTTTATTTGCATATATCAGGGAATATTTTGCCAGTAATTAGTAAATTAAATTATTATATATTATTCTATTTTAAAAACTATTGATTTATTTCTGAAATACCATCCGCTATCTAATTTGGCATATCCTATCAATAATTCAAATCATTTAATCTTATAAACTATCCCTACAAAATAATTGAACTACTCAAAGGTCCTCAAGTAGATGTAATAACATTTCTATTAACTTAAAACATTACTGATTTGTTTTCTTGGACTTCTACTTCTTGAAAATATGTTTATTGAAGTATATTGTTTGCTGACTAATCTCTTAAAAGTCAGGTTTGCATATGGCCATCACTATTGCTATTTTGATAGGAAATATTATTTTCTTAGTTATTTTAGACAACTTCTCAGTTGTCCAAAGCAAAATTCAGTTCATGGTCCTTTTTGTAAAAAGAAGCATTTAGGTACACTAAGAAAATATTAACTATGTATTCAATAATCATTGATTTAGTTAGAAGTATTTGTAATATTCTTTGTTTAATGACTATTGAAGTGCATGATGACTTAGATCCTCTGCTTACAAATGCCTTCTTCCAGGTGTGTGCTGGTGGAGTGTCTTCACACCTGTGCTCACGTTTGCACGTGAACTTGTCACAACCTGAAGACTTTTCTTCAAGTGCTTTGCTTGTTGTACACTCAGTGATGGTATCCTTTAAACTCATGTACAGCACGGAGCTTCAATTTTTCTAACAATGTTTATAGAATAGATCTGAATACTCTGAAGCTATTCTGATAATGAATTAATTTGAGGACTACAAAAACACTTTGACACTTTGTGGGCTCTGATTATACACCTGTGCAAGTGCCAAATTAATAAATTGCTTTGATGTTTAGTCTAAAATTGAAATATGTCATTCACTAGAGCAAAATGCAAGTGATTGTGTATTTTGCTTATTTCTTCACTTACACTGTTGGGATACATCTTTATTTTGTGAGAATAATTAATTATTTTGTAGAGTGAAAGTTCTTATTTCAGTGAAAAGGACAAGATTACTTTTTGAATAGTAAGACATTAAAATATTTTCAGTTTCTTTTTTCTTGCAATTGGCATTGTGTCTCCTTTAACTGAACATGCATATCACTTTATTTTAGAAAATAATGAATATTTCATAAGTAACTTTTGGACATTCAATAACTTTAAGAACCGTTCTATTTTTTCATATTATTTTTGCACTCTTTAGATGTATATATTGTTACCATTGTTCCAATCACTTATTTCAAACAAAGGTAGAATTTTTAAAGATTTTAGTTCAGTAACATTTAGTTATTGCAACACCCAAATAATAAAAAAATTACATACAATTAAAGTCAAATAAATGCAAAGTTTAATCTATATTTTAAGTTATAATTTCAGATATATACATAAATGAGAATAGTCATTTTGTACTTTGTATTGCAACTTTAATACTTTTTCAAATTTTGTAATGAAAAAATAAATAAAATATGAGTGAAATCAGCTTATATCTTTTGAGAAACAAAAAAGACCAAAAGAATGAGATTTAAAAAAATTTGCTTCCTTTCTTCTTTTAAACAGTTATTTTTCTGTGAAGTTTCTGGCCAGTTCCTTAGCCCACCTAGATGCCCTTAAATAAATGAATGGATAAAGAAGCTGTGGTATATAAACACAATGGAATATTATTCAGTCATAAAGAAGAATAAAATTATGGCATTTGCATGTAAATAGATGGAGTTAGAAAATATCATGCTAAGTGAAATAAGTCAATCCCAAAATAATCAAAGGCCAAATGTTTTCTCTGAGAAGTGGATGATGATAAAAATGGGGGGGGGGGTGTAAGAGAAGAATGGAGAAAATTTGATTATGTAGAGGGAAATTCGGGGAAAGGGCTGGGAGAAAGTAAGATAGTGGAATGAGATGAATATCATTACCCTATGTACACATATGATTACAAGAATGATGTGAATCTACATCATGTACAACCACAGAAATGAATTTTGTACCCCATTTGTGTACAATGAATCAAAATGGAGTCTGTAAAAATAAAGTCAAAAAACAATTATTTTTTATTTTAACCAAATATAAAAGACAATATATCATACGCAAATATTTAGACATACACTTACATTTAGTTTTTTAATTCCCTGAATGCCTAGGTGCATAATTTACTATTTCAAACTAAATTTCTTGACTCCAAATCCAAAGCTATACATTACAAAAATGTGATGGCCCAGATGAAATCATTTTTTAGCACATTGCAACAAAGATATGTGATAATAATGTTCCATTTCTGTAAATAAAAAAGAAAGTTTTTCATTGTGAATATATGGGTACGAAGGGCAGAAGGAATTTCATAGCAGCTGGACACATTCAAGAACCACTATGCGTACAAGAATTTATCCATAAAGACAAGGCACTGTGATGGGCTGACAGATCTGACTCCATGAGAATGTTACAGGCCAGACTCTAAGGGAAATGACTAAACAGACTCCAGACTAAACACAACAGTTAAAACTATTCAAGTTTTTTCCTATTAATGTACTGATATAAACCAAATTTCAGTCTGTATGCTAAAATGGCCAATAATTCCGAAAGCATTAATTTACTCTTAACATTGTATCTGTTATGTTTTATTCTCTAGAGCAACTAGTCTTAAAAATTAAGGGTTTGTACAATTCTGGTTAAACATCAACTGTTATTTTAGAGTATTGTACTACATTACAAAGTCTAAATTTTCTTTAAAAGTTAAACATGGTTAATATAAAAACATCAATGCAATTATGATTCTGTTACTCTTTTTTATATACTAAATGTGTTCATATCTTCCAGGTATATGAGTCTTTAAAAGGTTTAAAGAACATTTTATCAAGCTGGTGTTCTCCAACCTAAATTTGTAATGGTAATTTTAAACTTATCAGAATAAGAAATTTTATTGGGGATTTATTTATATCATTTAGTGTTCTGTAACTGGACCTGAACCTTATGTTGCCTTCTGCACTGGGATAAAAATGTAAATATATTTCTAAAAGATAATGAGAGTCTGATCTGTTTAAAGGTTCATATATTGAAACAGGAAAACATTTTGCCACTTTACTACACAAAAGGAAAGTTAAAAGTTCTCTCAGCTTTCTTTGAATTCCATTTTGTATTTTCCTTGTAAACTCTGTAACTATTGACTGATTAATGTTTTACAGAGGTACTGCTTCAAGAATAATCTAAATTAATTTGAGATAATAAGCCATCACCTATAGGACAGATAATGTAGACCCCAGTTTAATAAAAGTTGGTAAATAACTATAAAGTCATAGACATTAAAGTTAAAACCCAGTACTCTTACTGTATGACTAGAGAAATTGACTTGCTAAATGTTTAAGATCAAAACTTAAAGATTGAGATTAAAATAAAGGGGTCAAGAGAATCAATATTTGGCTCTTGCCCTCAGAGTCAGCCTAAACCCAGGGAACAAGAGAACTTCTCTAAGGAGTTTTGCAACTCTGGGCCACACAACCTTCCAATCAGGGAGATTAATGAGACCACTAGAGGATAAGAAGCCAATCAGTGTGCCTGCTGCAGAAGAGGGTCCTTGAGAAAGGGAGACATCCCTAATGCTTCCAAAGAAAGCCACCTCATCAAGGAGACCCTACCAGGTGAATGGCACTAAAGGAGCTAAGAAGCTGCTCTCAAGTTTCCCAAGAGTGATCCCTATGGGAACTCAGCTGACTCTTAACAGCAGATAGGAACAAGGTCAATTTGACAAACTTGGTCTTAAACACCTAGCAAAACAGTTAAAACCAAAACACAGTCATTCCTGGACATTTTAAAAACTAAACAATAGTTATTTTAATGTAGCTTGAGATGTACACTTGTGTTAGCCTCCCCAAAATAAGTAAAAATAGGGGTAGCAAAAAGATTCTTAGACAAAAATGCCTGATAAGCATCAAGAGAAACTGTTAGAGTTCTAAGTTTTTAGTCAGTTTAAGGCCTACAGAACTTTCTAACCTCTGATACAGGTAGACTTAATCAATGTTTGCTAGTATGATTCCCTAGCCCTGAGTAACAAAAATAAAGGGATCTCTACTAAACAAAGAGATCATGCCAGTAAAAAGATATTTTACATAAATCAGATGACAGTAAGTAATTTAAGTAATGTTGTGTTTACATTCCTAATACCTCCGACAGTGTTAAGATTTACAATTAAGGTGTTATCCTCTCCAGCCTTGTAAGACTTTGTTAGGCCTTTTTATGTAAATAACGTCTCAGCTCTTCCATCTCCTGGTAAGAGATTATTGATTTCTATCTTCTTCATGATATTCATTGACATGTTCCAGATGCTATTTATTTTGTACTTATGGTTTTTTCTTTCTTTCATAAAACAAGACTTTTACCCCTAGAAAGATCCAATTTCTAAAAATGAATTTATTGCTGCTTGCTCCACCCCATATCGCCCCCTCTCAGCTCGAAGCAGCAAGAGCGGTCATCGCCCTTTTTCCATACAGCAGTAAAAAGTCCCTAAAATTAGAGGGGTAGTAAAAAAAATTTTAAAATACAGTCAATTTAGATAGGTAAATTGGTTAAATCACAAAAATAAGGGCCAGTTTGGGTCCAGAAAGTTGGAGGCAAATGAACTCTGAGAGATTAAAAGTTTAATGCTTTCAGAGCCCTTCCTCCACCCTTACCAAGAACCTGCTCCTGTTCTAACCTGTTGTTAAGTCTCTCTAACAGGTTCAAATTATGAGAGAACCAGCGCCAAGAGACCACTGATTTCCAACACCCATTTCAGTCAGAAGACTATGTCTATATCAAATTGTTCCAGAAAGGACTAACACCCAGCTGAAATGGAGGGGACCTTACTCACAACATGGACTCATCACATCTGAGTCAAGACAACAGAAAAATGGACAGTCCTCAGAGACCCCAACCACCATTTAAAGATAAGACTTAAAAATGTTAATCATGTTTTTTCTCTTAATTCGACTATGTCAGGAATAACTCCATGTTTGGTCCTTCAACTTTTTGAGATTACCAAATGGGATGATTTCTGTGTTACTGTTCACATCTTTCCCCAGGTGTATGATGGAGAGGGGGGAAAAAAAAAACATAGGGGACTAATATCTAATCAAGTGGCTCCTATCTTAGTTTCATTCCTAGTGGGAATAGGTATAGTGGGCTCCACAGCTGTAGGAGCCACTGTCCTGATTACTGGAAACAGAATTTCAAAACTTTAAGTAGACAAATAGATTTGGACTTAAATATGTTAGAGATAGAATCCATTCTATTAAGCTAATGGTGTTGCACACTCATTATAATTACCTATACATTACTAATAAATCAATGATTTGATTATGTACAAAAAACCAGTGGGGAATGTGATGGGCTGACATATCTGACTCCATGAGAATGTTACAGGCCAGACTCTAAGGGAAATGACTAAACAGACTCCATTTCGCTCTGGGACTCCAGGTTATGTAGGAAATAAGCTTCTCCCATGGGAACACCCTGCCTCTGTGCCTATCATCAGTTAATTGGTGTGACATGTTTAATAATATACAATGGCAACTCCTATGTAGTAAAGAATTGCTCTCTTTTGATTCCTATTGCTCCTAAACAATGTACCATGTGAACAGTGATTGTGTGGATATTAATAACCATTATTTAGTTTGTACCTAGGTAAGGGTCATTTTGACCCACTTCCCCCTCTGTTGATGATCTCATGATGTTAGTTTGTAATTTTGAATCATAGCAACAGACACTTATGATTGATGTGATTTTTGGTATAAGAACCCCTACAACCCCGTGGTGGGGGCTGTTCTCCCAATAGCCATTTTTTTGGGCATTGTGTGAGACAGTCAGCTGAACAGCTTAATAAAGACTCTCAAATTTGAATTTCTCAGTGGCGATTGGTCTGTTCTTAAGTTGTGTCCCATAACAGCACCTAGGGTTTAGATTGCCTGGTGAGATGCATATGTGCATTTAATTGCAATGTAAATTGACAGATTGTTTCAAAAAGATCAATAGCAACTTATTCTTTACCAGAAATAAACAGAAGAATGCCAGCAGCTATAGGTCCTAAGTTACCTTGGAGTATGTCCTTCCTGCCTGTTGGTTCTTATGGTGAGGGTCCCTTGTTATTTGTGTTAGTATATTCTTTACCACCAATAAATCAGACACAATTTCCTAGACCTTTATTTTAAAAACCCAATAAAAGCCTTTTTCCTTGTTCTTTCACCTAACTTGGGCATTGAGTTGAAGAGTAATTTTGGTTGTCAAATGTTGAAGTTAGCAGAAAAATTATGTGTCACTGAATGTCTAAGTGGAAGTAATTTCTCTGACCTAAATATTCTTCTGATCGGTTTTTTTGACAGGCGGAAAAGGGGAGAATTATAAGACATAAAATTTTTGCTGTCGTTCTTCACCACAGCTTTAGTAGTATATATCTATTCTTTTGCTGATTTGTCTTGGGGTTCCTAAATGCATTTTTTTGTTGTTTGAGGGATCTCTATGCATATTATAAATATTATCTCTTATCATCTATTTAACACAATATTTTAACAAAAAGTCCTAGTTGTTAAGTATTAAGCATTACTTTATAAATACTATTATCCACTAGATAAAGTTCCTATTTATTCATTTACACCCCTGTTGTTTGGGAAAGATCTACATCCTCTTCCCTTTCCTGTCCTCACAGTTTGATGGACCATTTTCAAGAATAATTTGAAATCAAGACCCATGTATTGTCTCAACAAAAGAGTAAATTTCTCTCTACTTATTCCTCCTCAATAAATTGAGACATTTGGTCAACTTTAAGACCATTTCTTTTTTCACCACTACACTCCAAGCAAGTCTGGAACAAGTTTCTTCCCTTCACCCAAGTCCACATTACACAAAAATTATTTCAGAAGTTTAACGGTATACTGTTACGAAAATGCTTCTTTTGAATGATGTGTGATAACTTGTCAATATTACATATTTGGTAGCCACTGAAAACCATTTTAGAGCTATTCATATTTTCTTTAAGGGAGTTCCATGAATAAATGATGAAGGATAAAGTAATATAAAAAATGTGTGCATTCCCCAATTTTGGCATGAAAACTAAGTCATGCATTTTGGAGGAGGTATAATATACATATTAGAAGCTAATATATGTACTAGAAGCATTGTTTATATGAACTCTGGGGATTCATGGGTATCAATAGCAGAAGACAGTAGAAGCAAGCCAAGAAAAAAGACAGTATACTGCTACTTGAGAAAAAAATAGAAGTGGTGTATGAAGTGATTCCCATAGGAAAAGAAGTGGGTGACTGAGAAGATGTGAAAAACTTTTATACCAATTTCCTTTTTCTCATCAGATGTGGTTAATAAACTCCAGTAAGCAAAACAAGTACAATAATTGTTCCGGTCTTGACTTTGAGATTTAATTGTCTCTCTCACTATTCTTAACCATAATTTACTAAAACATTTAGAGTTTTAAAATTATTTTATTATGATCATAGCCATAATGAACTCTAAGAAAGTTCGTACTACAGGACAAACACTGAGGACGTCCTCAGTGATCCACATTCTGAAAGGTGACAAGCTCTTAGCTCAAACTGCCTTATCTTACCTACTCACTCCACCATTTGCCATGGAGTGTTTTTTTAGATGTGGAACTAAGGCCCTGTGTTTTTCTACAAAACTGGACCAGGGCTGACTAATTTTTTCATGAACTTGATAATACTCTGTGCCTCAGTTTCACATATTTCCAATGAAACTCTTTATTTTGAAAGCACTGTTTTTGTTATATTGCTAATTTAAAGCAAATATTTATGGAAGCATGACTTATTTGTGAAATGCCTTCTGTCTAGAAACAAGTTTATGCATAAGACTCATTTCTACCTCCAAGTAAAACCAAGAAATTAGTTTATTCTTCTGACAAAAAGTAATGTTAAATATTCAGAAAGCTTATTTAAAATTGATTATGTTGATTTTCTATCTACAAAAAGAAATTTTTACACTGCTAAAATAAATGCCATTATTCATCTCTTTCCTAATTAATTACAGCAAAATGTATCATAATCTAAATTTTTAACCAAAGATTTTCAGAGGTATATAATATTACTACCTCTAAATTCAGTTTGTTCAAGTATTATTATTATTATTATTAGATACCAGGGATTGAATTAAGGGGCAGTTGACCACTAAGCCACATTCTTTGCCCTGTATTTTATTTTAGAAACAGGGTCCCACTGAGTTTCTTAGCACCTCACTTTTGCTGAGGCTGGCTTTGAACTCACAATCCTCCTGCCTTAGCCTCTCAAGCTGCTGAGATTACAGGCATGTGCCTCCTTGCCCAGCTGCTCAAGTATTATTTTTATGTTTCATTTATTTTTCATACTTTTCTCAATAACATTTTTCTACATTGAGATGGTGATAGTTAACTTAGCTACTTATATATATGGTGTTATAATATAATCTAGATGTAATTTCAATATTTGCTCTACTTCTACCTTCCTAATTGACAGTAAAAAATGAATTTTATTCCCTTTTCCCGACTGGGTGAACTTACACATGTAATGAATATCTCTAATCACCAAGCTTGTTTCTGTGTTACGTTTTCCCCCAGAAAAATTGTTTGTGATTGTTTGTGTGGGTGACCAAATGTATCATTTGGATGCAGTTATTTTTTCATAGACATTTAAGGGAAGCGAGAGTCTGTATAGACAGATTAAAATAAAGGCATGTGTTAGTTAGATAAAATAACTGATATTTAAGATAATTGGCAAATGCTTGTGGTGGGGAAATTGGCATATGTTGCTTAGGGATATAAGCGAACAAAACTCAAACCCTGCTGTTTACCAATATTTTGCAAAAGTTTCTGCATTTCCAAGTATTATCTCAGAATTTCCTCTACTGGGTATACACGAATAATAAAATATATGCTACATTTAGTATTAGTGTGTTTATGTATATAGGCGTATATAAATACACATTTACATAGGGTATATAAATATATATAAATACACATTTACATAAGGATTTCAACTGTGGCATTGCTTGCAACAGCAAATAATACTGGGAAATTGTCTGCATGTATTGATCAGAAAAATTATTGAAATCAATTTACTATAGTTATATGGTGAAATATATGATTGATTCTAATTTTCTGGAGTGGATATAATGGGACTCAGCCTTACTTTAAATCAAAGGAAGCTCACTCTGTAGGATCTCTAGTTCATGTGGGTCTATCCAGTTCATATGCTTTTGCAAAATTTACTATGTAAATGTTTTAACTAAAACTAATAAATGTTGCTGCCTCTTTCGATTCCCTCCTGGCTTTAGTCACTTGTCCCCTTAGTGGGTAATGTGGATTCACTCAGCAATTTGAGAATCCTTTGAAGGAGAAGTTGAATGAGGCTACTGTTAATTGGAGTGTCCTGAGGTCGTCATGTGTGACTTAATGTCACTTCCCTGTAAAATCAAGGTGTTTCAAGAGGTCGGGAGCATGGGCACAGCTCTCTGCAGACTCAGCTGGTGTCATAGCACAAAGGCAGAGGGGAATGCTGGGGATGCAGCACATCCCACAGTGCTGGGCACCTAAGGGTAGAGGGTGAGAAGCAAGAGCACCCTTGGCGGGCCTCTTCTTTCCCTAGCTTTTACCCCTGTGCTCATGTGACTGGAGTCAGGCACCCTCCACAGCAGGATCTCCTGGGAACACAATCTGAGCATGAGTGTGGAAGAGTGACCCAGCTGCCCCAACTCCGTCTTAAAGAGTTTCTCCGTAGTAACTAAACAGGAGAAATCCTGAGTTCTTACTCTAGCCCTCTGGAAGAAATACAAGCCTCTGCAGGCAATGTTGTGGCTTTGTGAGGGAGGTAGGCTTAGATGAGTCTGTGAGAACAGGTGTTCCTGAAGGAAGGCCTTAGTGCCCCAGTGAGGTAAGACTAGAGAAGCAGGCTCTCCTTAGGAAGGCAGCCCTCTGCAAGCCCTCATCCTCCTTCCCTAGCCCACTGAACCATGAGAAATAAGTGCTTGTTTTTAAGCCACCAGTTTCTGGTATATTAATGAAGCAGCCTCTGTTGATCAGCTTTCCATCACCATAATGAAATTCCTGAGGAAAGCAACCTTTCAAGAAAGGAAAGGCTTATTTAACTCATAGTTTTAGAGTTTCCAATTCATGATGGGTTGGCCCTGCTTCCCTCACCTGTTGTTAAGCAGCACATCATCACAGGAGCATGTGTCGTATGAAAACCACACACCTTAAGGCCAGGAAGCAAAAGAGAAAGGGAGAAAGCGTCACATCCCTACAATCACCTTTAAGGACCTGACAGCAATGACCTAAGGACTTCCTCTAGGGCCCCAACTCTGAAAGGTTCCTTACCTCCCAATAGCACCCACAGCCTTAAACCATGGACCTTTGGGGTCATTCAAGATCCAAACACTTAGATGCCTGATGATTAAAGCTTGTATTTAAAGAAAAGAAAAGAAAATGAAAGTTATAGTTACAAAGCCTAGGAAAGGATGAAGTAATTTTTCTTTTTTACAATTGTATTCTGTTTATTTTCCTTTAAATTTGCTGCTTCTTTTACTTGCTGCTCCATTTGGAGTATGTAATAGCATATTTACTTGTCTAGAAATGTCCGCAATGTTAAGCCAGAATTTAAAAGAACATGGCCCTTGCCTGTTAAATAGAGAATAAAGTTGCATCTTCTAGGGTGATTTTATTTACTTTCTTTCTTTTCTTACTAACTGGAAATGCTTTTGCTGCCAATGATTTCTCTTCCAATATTGTGAGACTTGGGGCCACTATTAGAGAAACATGCCCACTTGCAGATTAGCCGGCAGCAGACTTCGTGACCTAAGATCAGTAACAGAAAATGATTAGTTTCTCTGGCAGTAGGATACAATATGCTTCATCTATTCCGAAATCCATCAATTTTCTGGTCTGTTGATGGCCTCCTCTGTTATTTTCAAGGGTTGTCACGGACTATTCTGTTTATCCTTAATGCTATTTTCAGATGAAGCATTAGAATAGAACTTTGGCATTTCAAAACCATATTATGGCTTATTTTTATTTCCCAATTAGCAGAGTAATTTAAAAAACAAACTCTCTTAAAAATCAGGAATATGATTAACATATCCTCTTTCTCCTTGCCAATAATAGAAGTTGGAGGTGAAAAATACAGGAAATATTCAAAATGTAAAAACAAATTGGGATGTTTTAAAGAAACTGAATCTTCCCAGTTAGTGTGAGACATTATTGGTAAAGTGTTGAAGCTACAAAGGAATCCTCAGGCTATTTGGCACATGAAGCCTGGAGGAGGTTCATGTAGTGATAAATAACAAAAATTACAATTTTGTCATATTTCACTCACAAGTCTTTACCTTTATTGAAATACCCAGTTACATCTTACCTTAACATGACTTATCCAGAGTTAAAGAATGACATTATTTTGTCATGTAAAAAGAAAATAAAAATACACTATTGATGTCAACCTTTCCTAAAACACTAGTTTTTAAAGCAGATACCAAACTTTTTCTTTATAAAAAGTCAAATTCAAATGTGTAAAACAACACAATTAATATTCTATATAAAATCAATCTGATGCTATTTTATCATGTAGTGTCCTGTAACCCAGAATTTTAAATTTATTCTCAAACAAATGAGAAAATATGGAAATTCTGATAGGTCCCAATTCCTGTATTTATATCATTCTCATGTTTATGTTCCTCTTTCAGTTTCAGACATTTGCATAGATTAAGTCCATACAGCTGGTGTTTATGAAGCCTGCTCATTGGTTATTAACCTAAACCACATCTTAGATTAACATGTGACATTACAAACTACCTACACCTCTTCCTGAAAGCTAATTTTTTATTTAGGCCAGAGTGGGGTAAATATGTTTACATTATTTCAAATCATATCATGCTGTCTGCTGTGAAATCACGTTTCTGAACTATAGGTTAGATCATTAAGATCTATATGCATTTATATTTGAAGTTTTTTAAAAAGTTGTTTAGGTATCATTTCAATTGGAAGAAGGTCACTTAGCCTGGCTGCGTGGTGCTACACGCCTGTTTCCAAGTAACTCGGGAGATTCAGGCAGGAGGATTACAAGTTCAAGGCCAACCTCAGCAACTTTGTGAGACACTGTCTCAAAATATAAAAGGCTAGCCATGTGGCTCTGTGGTAAAGTGCCACTGTTTCTGTCCCCAGAACACAGAGAGAAAGGGTAATTCTTGTAACAGAATCCTGCCTTGGGCCTTCAAGTGTATAAAATGTTCTTTTTAAATCCCATTACATAGAATCTTTCATTCATTTGCTTTAACATTTATGATTCTTCAGCAAAGTAACAAATTTCACAAAACTTGCATTTTCTAAATGTCAACACTCGAAACATACCATTTATTTTTAAAATAGTGTTTGCATAAAATCCCATTGCTGTGTCAAGAGTCAATTGTACCTAAAAATATAATTATTAGTTACTCAGCAAAAACGGGCCGATTTTAAACAACTGTGTGGAAAGAAATATCTCGACACTGATTTCATTTTTACTAAATGAATTTTTCCGTATGTTTTATGCATTAGCTGATCTGCTTTCTTTCCTTTTTGGTGGTTTAAATGAAGAACTATGATTATCTGTAAAACTGATTGCTCAAAGTAATTAATCATTTTTCTTATGAAATTACCAAGGTAAATTAAAAATCTTATAATTAAAGAGTTTTCTCTTGTGTAAATGAAACATGCAGAGAGACAGTGTCAGGAAATTACTATTTCAAAACCAATCAAATTAAATCTTGTACACTGGACTTTTAATAAATATATATAAGCCACGCATTTCTTTTCTAACATGGTAAGGAATATACTCTAAGTTTTTCACATTTTAAAAAGAAACATGAAAGAATTCAAAAGACACAGGAATTATTTTCAAGTTATTTGATTACATATAAATGAAAGCCTTCCCTCCTCTTATTAAATTTTTCTAGTAATAGAACACTTATTTGCAAAGAAATTATTTGTACAAGGTACTTTTTCTGATCTATCTTGTTAAAAATTCACATTACTAGCCTGCATTTCAGGCTATATGTTCAAATAAATCAGTTAGATACTGGGCATGGTGGAGAGCACCTGTAATCTCAGCAACTTTGGAGGCTGAGTCAGGGGGATTTGAGTTCTAGTCCATCCTCAGCAAATCAGCAAAAAAAATACAAAAAAAAAAAATACAAAAAGCTGGGCATATAGCTCAATAAGTAAGCACCCCTGGGTTCAATCCCCAGGACCT
The DNA here is from genome assembly GCF_902686455.1 of Sciurus vulgaris. Lineage (NCBI taxonomy): Eukaryota > Metazoa > Chordata > Mammalia > Rodentia > Sciuridae > Sciurus > Sciurus vulgaris. The sequence continues at coordinate 12,148,429 of NC_136469.1, forward strand.
ACCAAAAAAAATTCAGAAGAAAAACCTAAGATTGATTGTATAATGCTTATTTATCTCAGTGAATGCTATATAACTATGTTTACCAAAATAGCCAAACCAGTCTTCTTTCACTTTTCTGATGCTTACTAAGAAGCATAGGTTTTATATTTGAAAAAGTATAATTTGGGATTTAGAATCAAATTTGGGACATATGGAAGTTCAGTTAACCTCAATAATGTGCTATATTGAAAAAGTTTAATTTTAATTATATATATGCATACAAATTCATATACATATGTTTATACAGATACCTAAACTATAGAAAAACAAGGAAAATGACCTATAGCATAAACACAGGCAACACAATCAGCATAAACAATTGATTTGACTTTTCTATCTGGTGAGAGAGACTGGCACAGCAACTTACAAATTTGGATTTCATCACAGCTCATCAATGAAGAAGTGATGCATAACTGAACCTGTAATTAAAGAGAAGACAAGGAAAATATTCATTAACAAGAACAGACAAATGAAAATGAAGTTTGACTGTCAATCTTGGAGCAACAGATAGGAAAAATGAATGTATTCTTCTCTGAGAATTTTTGGCTATACATAATATGTTTTGTGTCTTCAAACTTAAAAATAGTATGACCCTGAACCAACAAACCAACAAATTAACATATAAATAGGTTACGTCGGTTGATACTGAGGGTTTGGGCAAAGGAGACACAATATTATTCTTGATCAGGAATTAGAAAACTCTTTCTGCAAAGGGCCATATAATAAACCCTTTGGGGTTTCTTGACTATTTTTAATAAGCAACATATATCCAACTAAAGGTACCATCAACAAACTAGAAAGTAAAGATGAGGAATTATTTGGAATGCAATATGTAAACTATTATGATTGGATATGAGGCATCCCCTGCAAGCAGTGTGAGATAATACAGAAATGTTTCGAGGTGGGATGGTTAGATTGGGAGCTGTAACGTAAGTGGCAGATTCATCCATTTGATGAATTAATGATGCGAATGGATAAATGGTGCTAACTGTAAGCAGGTAGGGTGGAGCTGGCAAAAATGTGTCACTGGGACCATGCCAGTGGGGACTGCAGTATCCCTGACTCCTTGTCCTCAAGCTGTCTCTCTGCTTCCTAGCTCTCATGAACTGAGTAGCTTCCTTCCACCATGCAGGTCTGCCATGATGCTCAGCTCACCTCAGGACCAGAGCTGTGCAGTCAGCCAAGCATGGAGGGCACCTCCGAAACCATGAGCCAAAAGAAACTTTTCCTCCTCTAAATTGCTCTTGCCAGATCTTTTGACCACAGCAATGAAAAGCTAACACAGAAATAAAAAGTATATACAAGAAGGGGAAAGGCATGAGAGAGAATAAAATGACCCCAGGAACACATAAAGGGAATTCCAGAAAAAGAGAATGAAGAAAACAGAAACAATGCCGTCATGGTGGTCATCTTCTCCTAGGAAAACTACAATGGAATGCTCCTATTGCAATCACAAGGAAGAAACCCTTTTAAATGCTTACACTTTATAAGATGTGTCGGAGAACTGTGGAAGAAATAAAAAAAAAAATAGGTGAACTAAGAATGTAGATAGGCTTAAGATTTTTGAGAAGAGTCAAAAACCAGTGTGTTTTAGAGGTCCTTTACCATTTTATTTCTGGTACAAATTAGACATGAAATCAAGATATATATAGATAGATAGATAGATAGATAGATAGATAGATAGATAGATAGATAGATATAAAATAAAAAATAAATTCTGATAGAATCTACATATGAGACAGATATTCAGTGTAGTGACTGAAAAAATGCAGTGTCTGGCCAGACACTCACTCTCTTCTAAACTAGAATCTTAAGGGGACACAGTCAAATGAAGGGTAAAACAAGTATGCAGCAGCCCAGGGCACACTTGAGGAATGGAATCCAGGGACTCTCAGATTTTGACTTCAACTTCAGGGAGTCTTGTATAGGTAATCCCAGCAAAAGCAAAGAAAAATACTTAATTATTAATAAGCTCAAAAATCATTTATCATTTTATTAAGCATTGTTACAGTAATATGTGTGTGTGTGTGAGAGTAAAAGGCAATGCATATATTCATGCATGTGGAAAGACACAGAGACACAGAGAAACAGAGAGAGAGAAGGAAGAGGATCACCATATTGTTGCGGATAATAGAACATCTCAAAATGATTCAACAGGCCAGAGAAACAATTGAAGACATAAAAATATCAGATAGCAGACGACAGGTGTGCTACAATATTTAAAGAAACAAAATATAAGCTTAAAGATTCATTCAGGGAAAATACACATATGAATATAGCACATTTCTGAATGTAATGCCTACTAGAAATGAACACAATGACTAGAAACAGTTCAAGTGCAGTTAAGGAGAAAGAAAAGAAAATACTAAAGAAAAACTAAGACATGTAGAGAATAAAACTCAAAGCTCTAATATATATCTAGACTTTCCAAAGAGAAGACAGAGATAAAGAGACAAGGACAAAAACCAACAAAATACTGAATCAAACTTTTTCTATACTGCTCAAAGACAAATGTAAGCAGATTTTAAAATGTCAATCAGTTCCAGGTGGAGTATGAAAATTACAAGGAGGAATCCAAAATGCAAAGAAAAATAAAGCTTAAAAGCAACCTGGAAAGAAGACTCAGTAGCCCTAAAGCAACATTATCAACAAACAAAACTGAAACCCCAATGCAATAGAATAACTGAAACATGTTTAAAAAAATCCAGAATTCTTTCCAAAATATATCACAGTAATGAATGTGATAAAGCCAATTAAGATAAACAAATCAAGGCTGTTGATTTTTCATGAATAAAGCTTCACAAAATGAAATGTGAAAGTATTTAGTTAAATCAGAGGAAGGGGGATTCAAAGGAAAGTTCTAGCATACAAAAAAGATGGAAAAGCAAAGAATGTGACAAATATGTGCAGAAGTTGTGGAGAGTGACATTTGGCAAGATGTCTGACAAGTTTCCTGGCATGCTTCACACCCCTCCACAGCACATGGCCACAAGTGCAGCAACCACGATTGTTCTAGAGGGTATCAGGCACAGCACCACAGTGCAGGGGAGAAGCAACAGAGGTGGCACAGAATGGAGGACACCATGGCACTCTACAGAAGGACACTAAGCATGCAGGCTCTATTTCTTCTCCTGAGATCAACCCTGAACCAAGGAGGATTTTGCTGGAAGAGAAAAGGTTAAGCAAGCAGGAGGCCACTAAGCATATCACTTATGCCACAGACTTCTGAAACATTTCTTTCTGAGGCCCTTCTGACATTAGCCCACTGTTGGGAGCTATCGAGTTACCAAACTTCTGCATTGCACTGAAGAAAGAGCCCAGCCTACCTTGTGCCCCACTTCACCCAGTCTCTTCTCCATGGTGCGTTCTTGAGACCCTGCCCACCTGGGGTCCTGAGAAGCAATTGCGCAACTGCCCCCTACAGCTGTGCCAATCTGGCAGCGAACTTGTCAGCAGACCCTGACATACTCACACTTAACCCAAAACACCAAGATAGCACCCCCCGAAGCTACTCAGCCCACAGAAACCCCCTGAAATTAGTTGGCTGACCTCACCCACCCTTCTGTTGCCTTGAAACAGTCAAGAAACCAACCTCAGGAGTATCTTAGCCCACCACCGATGCCAGAAAGCAGCAAGGAAACACCCTCCCCCTTTCCTTCTACCCCATGAAGCAGCAAGGAGGGCTTGTCCACCCCACCCATCATTGGTCCTGGAAGACCTTGACATCTTGCCCTTAACTGATCAGTCCACAGAGGTCCATGGAAGCAGCCCATGACTCCACCCACTGACAATCCTAAGAAGCAACCAATTACTTTTTTCCTAATTTGTTCAGTCTGCCAAGGTCCACAGGAAGCAACTAAACAGCGCTGGGAAAGGCTCCGTGGTACCAAGAAGAAGTTGGGCAGTGCATTCTCAGAAGGTTGGCGCACTGAGGCAGTGAAAAAAACACCTACATCCTGCCCACTCACCCTTGGCTCTAGGAGGCAGCTGGGCAGATGCTGCTGAGAAACTTGCAGATATCACAACTTTGTAACAGCCAAAGGATCTTCTCAAACACGACACTGAAGCATACACCTGAAACCAAATGCCAACACTATATATCCAACAAACACCTAGGTCAAATATTGGCAAAGATTATTTTAACAACAAAAGCTGTAAATTCAATATAGACAACTAATGCACCAGGTTCAAAAGTAAAAATGTCAGGACACAGCAAGCACAAAACTATGGTAATGTGATTCATCCCAAAAAACACTATAACTTTCTAGCAACAGACATCCCCCAAAAGGGAAAGAAATGAACTACCTGACCAAGAATTGAAAAGAATGATTTTAAGGAAACAATGAAATACAAGAGAACATGAACAGACAGATACTAAAATATATTTAGGAAGACAATTTATGGTATGAATGAGAAATTCAGCAAAGAGACAAAGATCATAAAAAGAACCAATCAGAAATCTTGAAGTTAAATAACTCAGTGAATAAAATAAAAAATACAATTAAGTCTTAGCAGCAGAATTGATCAGGCAGGAAAATTTTTACCTGGAAGGCTTAACAAGGATGGTTGATCAAAGAAAGTCTCAGAGGAGATTGATAATAATCTTTTCTCAAAGATCTGGAGATTTGAAGTCATCTATACACTGAGGATTAGCATAAATGCAAAGGAACACCAAAGGAAATCTGAGGGGTTGTTTTTGGTTCTTTTTCTTTGCTTTGTTATTTTATTTTTTAATATTTCAGTACCCTCCCATGTATAACTTTTACAGTTTCAATTTTCTGAAATCCTTTGGCAATAGATCAAATTTGAAATTTATAACTGGGAAAGGAATTGTATTTTTACAGACCATTTTTTTCAGTTCTTAAGTAACAAGCGTGGAAAGTTACATACTCATATCAGAGGAAAGTTCACAAACCTGTCATCTTCATCATTGGTACACGTTTAGTTATTGACAGATGATGAAGTAAAGGATGGTCTTTCACTGTAGCACATTATGGTCACAATATGATCTGGGAGGCCAGAAAACGGATCTGAGTCTGGGTCCCTAGGTTCCACCACTACCTTGCAACTAGATCCATCTTGTGAAAGGGAGAGAGAAATGCACTCAAATTCCCTCTGTGCATGGTTATGTGAGCTTATTTAAGAATGAGGGTCTCCAAAAGAAACATGAATTAACCAGAACGAAAGCTAAACCTCTGATCAGAACTGGAGATACCTTTTGTGTCTGAAATTCCTTCGTAACAGGATGCCCAACTTTCCCTTCCCCCAGGTTCAGACAGAATGGTGATTCCCCCTGTTGAGCTGGTGGATTGGCCTCCTCTGCACTCTTCTAATAAAGGCATTTGCCCAGCGACTTCCCCAGAGTCTTCACACCTAGCACATGTCCTAAATCTATAGACCCTTTCCCTGACAGCACTACAAGTAAAGTCAGGAAGGGCAGTTTTCTCCTTTCACAGGCTCCAAATGCAGAGGGACATCTCAACTGAGTCCATGTGCTTTTCACCATGGGTGATATCGCACAACTGGAAGGTTCAAAACTGAGGTCTGAGTGTTGAACTGGGATTTTAATATTGACAACCCATAACCCTATATGGAAAGATATTCAAAGTCTTCTGCCCTCCCTTCTAACTGGAGAATTTAGTATTATAAGGAGCTAAATTTATTCTAGATCACTTAAAAAGATGAATCAGAATGAATCTGAGATTTGACTATAAGTTTCTCTGAAGGGTCTTATCTGAAAAAAAAAAAAATCAAAACAAAGCAAAAGATGAAGACAAACTAACAGTCATATAAAGCAGCAGCAGCTTTTCATCCTGTAAGTATAGAAGCTTAACCCTGAATTGTCTGTCCAATGGCTAACAAAATGTTTCAGAAATTAAACAATGAATTAAATATTAAAGTAGTCACAAAGTAGCAGGTGACTTGGGGGAAAAGGGAAGTAAACGTGTCCAAATTTCTGGGATTTAAATAACAGCTTCATTTTATTCCTGACTTTGAAAAAATCAGAAAATTATATACGGTCAAATATATTTTCTAAAACTGATGATTCCAACAGGTAGATTATATCTCTACAATGTGTTATACACTTCTCAATTGGAGATCCATGATGCATATTAAAATTTTTAAAAGACTTGGAGAATTCTTACAATTCAGGTTTACTTAATTCACTGCTTTGTTGGACCATTATTCTGGTTAGCATTAATGCTTGAAAACAATAGAAATTACTTGTAATTTTAAGCAAGAAAAAGTACGTGTATTGGAAAAGCTCATAGAGTTGACAAAAAGAGCAGAACCAGATAGAAAGTCAGGAAAGGATGGAGGTCTCTTTCTAATGCAGCCTGTAACCTTACAAACCGCAAGGAATGGATAGTGGTCAGTGCTAGCATGGCACACAGAGGTATGTCCAGGAACACAGCCAGGCTCTGATTCACTGTGTCCCTTGGTGCTTTAACACTGATTCCCAAAACTCCATGTCTCCTTCTTACCTCTAAAGGTCGGGTGTGCCGGGAACCAGGTGCTGCTCAGCCATGCTGGAATCTTCTCCATGATTTAGGCAGATGGGAAGAGCAGAGAGTACCTGAATAAAGACCTTCCAGGTGGGAGGGCACTGTGTTGGAATTCTTATATCAAAGAAAGTGTCAGGAAGATTGAAACATGCCCTCCTGTCCTGAAAGAAGGCATACTTTCTTACGGACAAAGCTTGCATTTAAGCATGCAATTAATCTCTATACAACACAAAGCATGCTCACTCCCTCCTGAAGGAAGGAACATCGGACCACATTGGGCATTCCCACCAACCTCATGCCAGGACTGCTGAATAATGTAGATGCTGCCTCAACTTTTCATGTTCCAACTTCCACACCCGATAAATGCCCGCTGAAATTTCAATGCTTTATACATCTCATGGACCTTAGTAAAACAGAGGGAGAAAAACATGCAACAATGCAACTCTCTCTTCAGGGAAAAGAGAGAAATAGTTATTTTATTCTTCACTTCTTCCACTACAACAGGTGAGAGTTGACACCAAAGACTCTTCTCAGCTAACCACTTCATGTTTGCTTTACCTATAGTTTGCGATCATTGTAAAATCAGATATTTAAAAAAAAATCATAAATGCAGTCTGTAAAAATTTTTTAAAAAATCATGATCTTTTTGTTGTGCTGTTTTCCAATAACTTAATTTTAAACAAAATACCTAGTAAAATTTCTCAAAACTGCAACTCATAAAACTCCCATGTTGGAAAAATTACATGTCAGTAATTGAGAATGAATTTTAATGTTTGCCAAGATATCGTTAAATGTATAGTTGAGAGTAAACTCATTGCACTCTGGTATTAAGTTGGTGGTTTTCATGGTCGTGAGCACCAGGATGTAAGAAATAGACCAGAAAACACAATTTGGGCATGACCTTGGAGTACTTTGCATGGAGTCACTTATAAAGCACAACAGCTTCATGCTGCAACCGAGCATGTGCTCAGCCTGCACTGGATGCAGGTTGTGATGACATATCTTGCTCTCGGTACTTGGTAACTATTTAGGTCTCCTGTAAATTTTTAAGAATTACATCATGTTTAACCTATATTACAGGAAACCAAAAAAAAAGGCTTTGTTCACTTTTGCATTAAAACATTTACAGAAGGACTTACACATGCTCATACTGACTTACATATTTATATGTAAATAGATTTGGAAACTGTGCTAAAATAGATTTTGAAATAGTTCTGCAAGCAAGAAAGTAATTTTTTGATGCTGCTTGCCTGCAATCCTAGCAACTCTGGAGGATCCTCTGAGGTTGGAGGATTGAAAGTTCAAAGACAACCTCAGCAATTCAGTGAGACCCTGTCTCTAAATAAAATACCAAATGAGCTGAGGATCTGGCTCAGTGGTCAAATCCCTGATACAAAATAAATAAAATAAAGATAAAAAATAACGCCAACAACAAAACACACCTTTTATTTGAGTTCCATAAGTATCTAATAACTAAACATAGGACTTTCCTGTATACCTTCATACTTTGCATGTAGTTTTAAAGAAAATGTGAGTTGATGAACAGTTAGATAATCTCCTATTTATACATTGCCTTAAAAATAATTCACTTTAAAAGTAATTTCCTAAGAACTTTTAAGAGGCTAATATTTAGTTGTTGGAAAACAAATCATAGATAAATTTATATTTTGCCTGGTGTTATATTATTTTAAGAAATCCTTAGTTTAGATTATTTAACATAAGACAATAAAAACTATACAGGCACCATATGCAAAGAGTGACACATGAGAATTCTCCTTTTAAAAACTTCATCAATCAATATTTTAGCATGACTTGTTAAATATGGTGTTTTTGTAGTAACCATAAAACATTGAAGCAAAATACAGATTTTGACGACTAAAAAGAGAATTCTCATTTTCTGCTAGTTCTTCCTTCCTGTAGAATTATAAGCTATTTTCAGACTTCACCAAATTCTGGTGAATAAGTGTAGACAACAATAAGATTGCTTTTTTTGTTTTCCCCTAGTGTGGACAAAAATTGAAATTACTTCATTGTTGAGAGGACTAGAACACTGCTCTCCTCTCGACTACAACTGAGCTGCTCTGAATTATGAATCAGATCCTCTAGACCAGCAGTCACTACCATTTTCAGCTGTGCTACATTTGTATAAAATCAGTAATAGCTATCTAACAGTGCTCCCAGTCAAAAATGGCCAGACTGCCAGATGTCTAACAGTGTGAGACTCGGGATCTCATCTTACTGGGAACACATCTTTCACATCAGTGTGCTTTGTAGACAGCAGAAAGGTTTTGATCTAAGAGATCAACCCGATAATCAAATGGAACACCAGAAATGTCTACACGCTTTCAAGACAGGTTGTAGATTTCTGGACTCTTGACTTTTAACAATAAGGAAATTCTGATATCATATTCCAAGGGCTTTGGGGTTCTTTGTATCATGATTTATTCTTTGCTGATAATAGCAGTGCAGCATGCTGATATTCATGTACAGAAAGAAGATAAGACATTTATATTCAAAACCAGAACACCTTCTGCCTCTTGAGTCTGATTAGTTTAATAGAGGTCACCTTCCCACCCACTTTAGTCTGGAAGTGTTGCCGTGAACCAAATAGTGTAAGGTGGTTTTCCTATGGAATCTTTGACCAAACTAAGGCAGAGGACCAGCCATTATTGACTTAACATACAGGATGCAGCTCTGTCATGAGGATGGGAGTTTTCCCTGATTTGCCTGTGCTGCCTGGTGAAGAAGGAAATATTTGCATGTTACAGGATTCAATATTGAAGGAAAATGGATGCACTGATGGGCAGGTAATTAACAGTGTTCATGGAACACAAAGCTAAAGACAGAATCTTATTGTTTGCACTATTATGACTCTGGAAAGGAATACGACATTCCTTCTATTTTGATTAGATATTTGCTTTAAAAAGAGTTTTTTAAAAATAATATTTAACCATATCCAGGTTATTCTGCACTAAAAATTTATCTTTGGTTATTTATTTTTAAACTATCTTTCATTTGTTTATGAAATTCTCATTTTGCAACTTGAAATACTTGAAGATACTGTTTTTCCCCTAAGAAATTTTTTTCCTTTCTTTTTTAAGCTAAAACTATTTTTCTGAAAAAGTGACTTTTGTAAACTTGTGACTCACTAAATTTGGTGTCTTTATTAACATTACAGTTTCTTAGAACAATTCAAAATCTAAATATATACTTTTTATAAGAAATGAGTAATATTGTTTCAACTTAACCTTGAGAAAGTTAAAAAAAAATTGAGTCTCAGTCCAATAGCAGCCAAAAGATCTCAGAAACAGTAATCTTAGTGCCAGCCTGGCAGACACAATCTACACAGAACTTAATCAAAATAAGATTAAAAGTCCATAGCAATTTCCTTGAGTGGCCAGTCAGAGATCCCCTATTACAGTCACCCACCAGTCTGCCCCTAGGGCCTATTTCAGAAATAAATTGGTTCGTAAATGAGTTGATGCAGAAGAAAAAAATGTTTTCTTGAGACTGCACCCTAAGTTTTATCGAGTAACATGGAGAAACTTCAGTATTTTTATTCTGAATTTTTTTCTGCTTTATATCATTTTAAATTTATTAGTTTTATCTTAAATGCTAGTTATGTAAGCTTATTTGACTTTGCATAGGATTTAATAGGTGACATTAAATAGTTAATAAGATAGAGCTATAATGTCTGGGAAATTATTCAAGGAAAACTTCTATGTGGTTATTAAAAGATTTGCATAATTATTACTATTACTTAGCAATCACAAACAGTGTATAATGTCAGAGAACTCTGCAAGCAGTTCCATTATTTAAAATAAAAATTCTCAAGAATTCAAAGGAAATTTAATCTGAAGGACACATCAATAAGTAGAAAATTTCTAAATGTTTACATCACTGAAATATCAGAATGTAAGTGGACTGTACAATAATTTCCATTAAAACTAATTTATATAAAAAAATTTATCCTGTTTCTTTTATAGAGTATCAATTAAAAATAGATTTCGACTACCATACTATATAAAATGCTTTATCAATTATTAATTTTGCAAGTATTGCTGTATTTGATTGTCACAAAGAGAAAACTCCTATAGCAGGGATTCCTACTATACTTTAATGAGCAGAGAAGTATGGAAAACAGAAATTAAACTATTTTCTCAAGAATACATAGTATATGATAGCAAGCATATTAAAATCTCAGCTTTGGTGTTCTAAGCTTAAATCCCTTGACATAATCTAAAAATTGCCTCAGATTGACCATGGCTCTTTTAAGTCCTAGATTTTTCTAGATAGTGTTCTTAAACTTAGTTATGTGTGAGAATTATCATGGCTTCCTAGTATAAGGCAGGGGAATTGACTTGGACACCAGAGACCCTAATTCTGTAAGTTTAGATCAGGATCTAATAAATGCAGTTGACTTTAATGCAAGTGACCACTAACAATCACAGCTTAACCTAGACCATAAATATGATTTTGAAACTAAAAAGAAATAGAACTGCATAGCATAAAAAAAGTCTGTTATATTACATTTATTTGAATACATGTTGATTATAATGAGAATCTTTTTTAAAAATTTATTTATTTTTTATTTTTACAGACTGCATTAAGATTCATTGTACACAAATAGGGTACAATTTTCATTTCTTTGGTTGTGCAGGATGTAGATTCATACCATTCATGTTATCATACATGTACATAGGGTAATGATGTCTGTCTCATTCCACCACCTTTCATACCCTCCCCTTCTCCCTCTTATTTCCCTCTACCTAATCTAAAGTTCCTCTATTTTTCTCTTGCTCGCCATCCCTCACTGCTTTTATGTATCATCATCCACTTACCAGGGAAAACATTCAGCTATTGGCTTTTTCTGCTTATCTTATTTCACTTAGCATGATGTTCTCCAATTCCATCCACTTATCTGCAAAAGCCATAACATTATTCTTCTTTATGGCCAAATAATATTCTATAGTGTATATATACCATGGTTTCTTTATCCATTCATCTGTTCAAGGGCATCTACTTGGGTTCCATAATTCCGCTACTATGAATTGAGCTGCTATAAACATTGATGTAAACTGTGTCACTGTAGTATGCTGATTTTAAGTCCTTTGGGTATAAACTGAGGAGTGGGATAACTGGGTCAAAAAGTGGGTCCATTCCAAGTTTTCTGAGGAATCTCCATACTGCTTTAGAATCTTAAAACCCAAAATATTTCAAGAAAATTTTAAAACATCATAACAGTATAATCGTATATCCGTAAGTAATTGATGAAATAAACATGAACTGACATTGTCTTAAAATATTACTCAGTCAAGGTGAGTTTTGGGAATCAGTTAAATGGTTAATTATGAAATACAATTAATTGGTTGTATAACTCATCTCCCTTTACTCTAAGGTTTATGATGTCTAGATTTTTAAATAGTGCTTTTGCAGAGATCATATAAACTTTAATGAATAATAGAGGAACTGACCAAAAAAATGAAATAAATTTTAATGGTCATCACAGTATGTTTCAAAAGAAGTTTAGGTAAGCATTGTAATAAAAGAAATATATGTTCAGAAGTATCACTCCATGATATCATTTTACTAAAAAAAGGTTCCCAATAGCTACCATTAAAATAGAAATATTCTTTATCATTAGTAATAGAAATTACTTTTAATGAAATATTATTAAAACATTCAAAATTTGTTTCTCTTTTGTTATCAGAGAATGGTCAGAAGTCTTAGATTCCTGTTTTGTTTTAGAGAATGATTAGAATAACAAATATATATATAATATATTATATAAATATACATGTATGTGTATACATTCGACTGTATTCACATATACAGTTAGTTTCAAAAAACACAGTGACATATTAAAAAAAGTAATGGATAAAGATCTGGCAGTTGAGAGACCTTATTAACTTCGTAAAAGGATTTCACTGTCAATATGAGGTACTCTTTCAAAACAACTTGAACAACTGTAAGCCAGACCTTCAACCCAGTTTTCCTGCAAGAAATCCAACACATAGAAACTACTTGGTTGAAAAACTGTTGGGAGTTCTCTCAGTTGTATATAAGAGAGAAGGCAGCCACAGGGACTTAAGCTATCTCAGAAGTCCTCTCTTTCACTTCAGAATTTGTCCTAAGTTGCATAAAATGTCATTTTGTCTTTAGTGAACACATGATATTCCAATTTTCATGATTCAAATAAAGACAACCTTGGTCTTACCCCAATGTTGTTTGTTACAATTCTACCCTGATATATAACTAAAGGACAAATATATGATCCTTACACAGGAATTCCTCTTTTTAAACTCAATCTCTCTTACTTCTACAATCAACATGAAGTTATAAGAGCCCACTAAATTGTCTTCACCAAAAATATTATTACATAATGGAGTGATTTGTGATAAGAAGACTTCATTTGGTCAACATAGCTAATGCTAATAAGAAAACAAAGCCCCGGTCAGAATAAAATTTACTCAATAACAATTTTATCTTCCATTCCAGTAACAAATGTGTTTAGGTTGTTAAGTTATGTGTTCAGCAGCATAAATAAAAAACAGAAATCAACTATCTCAATCCAATAATAATCATACTTTTAAAATAAAAATAACAATGCTTTCCTGGTATATGATATATGATTTTATGCATTAGACTAGATATATGGTTATTTCCATACTTTCTGTGTGTGTTTAACAAATCACCCACCTATACATTTTCCAGTTGTGAAACACTTGATTATTTTGATTATATTAAATAAACATTTCTACAGATTACTTTAGACTGCAAAGTTTTATAAATTTTAAACCTTCAATAAGTAGGACTAAAAATAATCTCCATTTTCCATTAAATTCTAAATTCGAACTTACCTTATTGTTGTTTTCTCCGACATTTTAATTCTTACCTTAGTTAAAGTCACTGCATGATATTATTTAGAAGTACTTTAGTAATAAATTATCTTGAAATTATTTTTTAGTTATCTGTCCAAAAATACTTTTGTGCTTCTACTAAATGTAATCCAACTCAACAATATTTAAGGAGGGATATTCAAGTACAGAGCACACAGTAGGATTCCTAAAGGTGCAAATGCCCGTCTAATCAAAATACATGCAGTCTCAGAGGAAAACAATCCCTGTTAGAAGAATAATTATATTGAGACTGTATGAAATCCAATCCATTTTGACTGCCTCCAACATTATTTGCTAATTCTTTTTGATATTCTTTAGTTTATTCTTAAATTAATTATTTTCACAAATCACTTCATCTGAAGAAGACTATATTTTTTTTCTTTCCGTGAGTCAATACTATGCAATTGCACATACCTGGTATGTCTGGTCTATAGAGGCTAATCATCCCATCATGGTTTTTATGCTTTTTGATCTGAGGTTAGTTGGTGCTTTGAGGCAAAACTGAATGAGTTTCCAATAGCCACTACGAAATTACAAGAAAAGCAGACACAAGCGCCCCGGGTTATCCTCAAATGAAGTTACATTTGAATTGCATCCAATATCCTTTATTACAATGTGTAGATGCTCAAAGCAAATACAATAGTTTCTCTTTGCCTCTGTGACTTAAGTTCATAGTGCTATGTTTATAACTTTTGTAATGTCAGTTTCACTGAAGAAATTTCCAAATATTCGACTTATAGAAACAGTTTTTCTGTAATAGCCTATTGAAGATTGGCTTGTGGGGCAAAACAGAGAACTAAATCCACTGCCAATTGAGTAATAAAATGTCATTAATTGCAATGCCACGTATGAACTATTTAACTTCTTTAGGTTAGAGCGTATTCTTAAATTAAAACTCTGACCAAGTTAGTGGAGGAATAATAATAATAATAAAAAAAAAAAAAACTCAGAGAATAGCTGTGTTCAAGATTACAAGTATTAAACTTGTCTTGTAATTTACATGCTCATTATGAATAAAAGTACATACATTCATACCATATTTTAAATTATTTCAATACAATCACAGATAATTATTTTTATTATTCCAACTCACAATTCATGCAGTATACTTCTATAGTAAAATGAACATAGATTGTCGTTAAAGTCGTTCTTAGTCTGGTGCTAGTTGTCACAACACACTAGAGAAAAATAATATACACCTGAATTTGTTTAGACAACATCCACGATACTGTCATTTCACTTATATTGGTTTGCTCTTTATTATTTACCCTGAATCAGTGAGAATGACTGTTTTACAATAGTTAGGAATACACATTTAGATGATAAGTGAATCTTTCTGGTGATTTCAACTTGGGCCATATTAGTCCCTCCCATACCTTTTCTGTGGCAGGAGAGTCCACTTTCATCCAGCACAGAGCAGAATACGAACTAACAACAATGATGTGTTGTGTTTAGATATAAGGTGTCCTCCTAAAGTGTGGAAGACAGTGCAAGAAAGTTTAGAGATGAAATGATTGGGGTATGAGAGGTTTGACCTAACCATTGCATTAATCCCCTAATGAGGATTAACTGAGTGGTAACTGCAGGCACACAGGCTGTGACTGGAGTCACTGGAGTGTGCCTTTGGTATGTAGTGAGGAGAGTCTCTCTCTCTCTTGTTTGCTGGTGCGATGGCCTGAGCCACTTTCCTCCATCACACTCTTCCACCATGATGTCCTGCCTCACTAGGGCACAGAGCCATGGAGTTGGCCATCTATAGACGGAGGTCTCTGAAACCATGAGCTCCCAGATAAACTTTTCCTCCTCTAATTGTTCTTGTTAGACCTTTTGGTCACAACAGTGAAAAAGCTTACTAAAACATCATGGTGATGACTGTCAATAACCCCAGTGGGCGAGTCAACTTGTGTCTATAAAACGACTGGGAAATGCCATTTCATTCTCTTGAAGATATTTTTCTTATGGAATAATGTAAAGTAAACTATGTTTCTGGTCAGTACTCTCATAATTTGTCTCCCTCCACAGAATGAGGAGGTGAAAACCATCCACTGTTCTGTTGTCATCTCAAACCTTAACTATTGTCTACCTTCCTCCTAACTTCCTCCTAACAGACATTTCTTCTCATTTCACTGACACCAGGCTCTTGAAGATAACTCCCTGATACTCCCATCCACCTGTCAACCCTCCTTACATCTGAATCCTCCACGCACACATTGCCTCCATTGTTATCACAACAGAGACGCAGCCTCTGCTTCCATGTGAAGAGCAGAAGCCCACCACTCACGCTAGGTCCTATTCTCTCTGTCCCACTCTACACCTCCCCCTATAAGTTATTATACCTTTACCTTGATTTACTGTTCCTTCACCCCCTGTTACCTTGTAACCTTGCAATATTAACTCAATCATCTGCTTTAAATTTTATTCAAAAAGGAACTTTCTGTAATCAGTGCCTCAGCTTCCTCTTCTCTTAATTTCTCTTAAATACATTCTAATCAGGTTTAAACCTTGCCATTTCACTAAAGTTAATCTTCATAAAATCATCATCCAGCCTCCCTTTTATGAAATTTACTACTGTTTTCACTTTTCATTATTATCATTCTCTCTGTAACTTTTGGCAAAATTTACTGTTCCTTATTTTGCATTATTTCTTCTTTGAAAAGCTCCCAGAACCACATTCCTCTGATTCTGTTTGGTGTCAATGCCTATTCCTTTGTGTTTAATTTCTGTCATCTTTCTTCTCTTTATGGACTACATCTGTATGCTTCGGTGCACTCCTATACACAGACATTCATTTTAGGCAATGGTGACCTCATCTTGCCCATTGGCTTTACTCCTATTGATTAACTAAATGTCAGCTGTGTGTGCCTCTCTCATGATACACATACTGTAATGAAAAATTGCCTTTTGAACATTGGAAATTGCATTTCAAATAAGTATCTCCTTATAATACTTAACTCCTATCTACTCCTCTCCAGTCTTTGTAAAATGGTGCTAACCTATCCTATGGTCCCATGTACTGAGCATTAGAAGTCATGCTTGTCTTCTCTCCTTCTTTAGAACACATTGCCACTCTGTTCTGCATGATTTTGAGACTATTTGAAATGGGTTGAGTCTTCATGACCTCTTCCAGTGCTGCTTCAGCTGCTCCACACTTCAGTCTGCCTGTGGTGCTGGTAAATCTTCCATGTGGCTGACCTTACTATCCATCTGCCTGTGGTGCTGGTAAATCTTCCACCTGGCTTACCTTACTATCCATCTTATAGTCCTAGAGTCTGTTTTCCACATAGTATCAAGAATCCTCATTTTGAATCAGAACATGTAATTCTCCTGATCAAATCTGTAACACTTTAGAATAAAATGCATTTCTCCATCACAGCTTTTGCCATGCGATTTGATCTGACCCCAGATTATTGTCTGACCTCCTCTTCTAACATTCTTCCTACTGCTCATTCCAAACACTGCAGTTTTGCTCTCTAGGGAACACAAAAAGTCTTTTAACTACATGCAGTCCGAGTTCTTCCCAGGGCAATGGACTTCCAACAAATTACATAGGGCTTTTTGCTCCCTTTAAACAGTGCTAAATTAAAAATATATATATATTTTTTCTAATTTCAAACTTTTTCTTACCTGGGTTTCATCTTTCAATTGACAATTGTTCCACGTAGCAATTATGACTGTACGAAAATATTATATGTATTTCTGCTGATGCTTAAAGTTCCTTCCTCTGTGATGTACCTTCATGAGGGCAGGGAACTTGTGAAAAATTGCCCATTACTGCATCCTCAGAATGTAGAGTGATACCTAACTCAGTGGTTACTCATTTAAGACAAGGGTAAATTAATGAATGGAAACAGGAAAGAGAGGGATTATATCATATTGAATGAAGGATTAAATGAAGAAGGATTAGTTGAAACTCTAATATTTTAATGACATATATAGATACATTGCTGTGACATATGGACTCAAATGTCTGGATTCCCACAAAACCAATTTTCCACTCACTTTTTCTGTCTCCAAACAGTACGGGGTAACACTAGTCTATGACTTTGATCTCTTAAGCATTTCCTCCATTAGTGAGACTTCTGCTTATTGCATTCCCATTCCAATGTCCAATGAAACATTGTAGCCTGAAGGTATCTTTAATTAAAATAGATTAAAATTTATTTAAGTAGAGGAACTATCATAGAAGTATGCCAAAGTACCAAACAAATTGAAAGCAGAAAAGGTGAAAATCTCACACCTTCTTTAATGCGGATTCAAATGTAGGTAAGTATAAAATACACTAATCACATCAAACACCAGTGGTAATTACATCTTTTACTCCACTGGCAGCTGCTGAATCACCTGTCACTTAACTATTAATCCCCTAAAAGCAATATCCACGAATTCCAATCTGCCTTCTTTAAAATATCTTGTTTTCTTTATAGCATTACTCTACTAGAAAATAATTTTAAAACCATATGTAATCCCTATGAAGCAATTCTCAATCATCTATTTTCATTACATGCCTGGTTATTTAGGTTTACATTTGATTTTTAGCAGACTTTTTTAAAGTTCCTTCTTAAAGTGAAGTATGTCTCCAGTTGCTTTTGTTTTCATTTTAAAGAAATTCAATATTACAAATAAATGTTTGCAATGTTTTTAGAGTATTTTCAGTAAGGTTGATTTCTTTGTAACTGTTCAAAGATAAACTTTTTAAAAATTTTTAAAAAGTGTGACTATTTACCTTGTAGTTCAATTCTCAGAGGCGTTTATCATTACAACACAGCATCTCTGTACAGATGCTACCTTTAAATCTGAACCTCTTGGCAACTGGCAACAGGAGCGCTTATGTAGTTTTCCCTAAGAGTTATAAAAACATGCAATCATCTGAAATCACATACTGATTTCCACTTCTTTTTCTAACTATGGTTAGATGAAAATATTTTACTTTCAAAAGTAGATTTTTGTCTTATTCCTGGGATTTTTTTTTATTTTTTCCTCTTTAAGAATAGATTTTTGTGTGAAGTATTAGAATACAAAACATAGACTCTAAAAGCAAAGTATATTTCTCTGTCAGCCAAAACATTTTCTCCTGAGCTTTTCATTTCTTATAAAAGGTCTAAATGTGCTTCTGAATGAATATTCCCCTGGAAGTTTCCAAGTGCAAGGATAGGTGACTCTACCTTCCAAACCATAAGAAGTTTTTTCCTAGGTAAATTCCTGGGTAAATCATTTATTTCTGTATATATGATATAAAGTAAAATGGTATTCATATGAAACAATCACTTCCTCTGCTCTATTTTTATTGTATTTATTCTTTTAAAAATAATAGTTGGCACATGACAATAAAATCTATAATATTTACTAAAATAAAATTGAACATATATGACAATGTTAAATATATTTAAGTAGGGTATGTATGTACTAAGGCATTAATTTCAGCCATGACCCTGATTAAATCAAGGGACATTGAAAAACATGTCTAAAATATTCATTGACAGCAGGACCAATCTTGTAGCTGAGTCAATTGACGGGGAGAGTTTAGGCAAACTAGTGTATAATTGTCAATTTGGGGCAGTTGATGCCATTGATTGCCTGAAAAGCATACCTCCCCAAATTAGTCTGTACTTCTTAAACTTCCATTTATTACTCCTTTGTTCTTGCTTCTGCCTAAATACTCAGCTATTTCAGGATTTTGTGACTGATTTCCTTCATGTCTGCAGTCATGCTGTGGAGTCCACCAGGGTGTGTTCCAGTCCCAGGTCAGCAGCTCCCCTGATTTCCTGGCCTCTGGAAGGGCATGTTTTAAATGACCTTCTCTCCTATGTTCACATGTTTCTTCCAATACTTCTCATATATCTGGTTCTCAGATACATTTATGTCTGATATAATTCATACTCATCATTTAAATAATTACTGTGTAAAAAAGTGATAAATTAATAGGGAAGTTTTAAAAAAGCTTCTCAGAAAACAAAATAATATTTTAGAAAGAACTGACAAAGTCAACCTTCTGAAAATTGCTGTCAAATTGGATTTATGAGTCAGCATCTGTAAGAGCTTTTGAACATGACAATTCATTTGCTGTGTTTCATTTTGTCTTACTTGTGGTTTCAGTGGTATCTGCAGACATATGATCTCTTATGTCTCTTCAACTAATTGATTATTTTAAAAAATGCTGAAAACTATTTTTTAAGGAAGCAATGCACAATGAATTCTTATATAAAGTTAAGACCCAAGACTTTCATCATATATAAATATATATATATATGTATAGACACACACACAAACATCTGTGCATATATATGCACATACATTTTATATATATGTATATACATAATATATATCAGTGAGCATGCATACATGTATTTGTGTACATGTATGTTTGCTCATTCCTGTATTTCAAGTTAAAGGAAATTCTTTAGACTATGCGTATGGAATTTGCTCTTGAAAGATTTATTTTTAATAGAATGATTTTTCCAGAAACAGAGTTTCTCTTCCTCTCCTATAGTGATTCTTCAAATTCTTTATGATGTTTCTGGTCTTTTGTAAGTATTTAAGACATAACATCAGTTTTAAGTTTGTAATTTGTGTTATATTTGGATTTTGGAGATAAGATCTTGTATTCAATTCAAAACATTGCCTTTTATCAAACTCAATCTGGCTCCTACCTGGGCAAATGTAGATAGAATGCTTAGCATTTTACTATGAACTCTGTGTTAATTCCTAGCCAATCTCTGTGCAATTCCTAGCTTTACAAGGTAGGAATAAGGGAGATAGGGGCATAAGATAACCTAACTCAAATCCTTTAGTTCTTGTTGGCAAGTGTCCAGAGGATGGTGGGATGTGTACTTCCAAGCTCCTTTTGGGAGGCACGCATATTTGTCAATTATTAAGAAAGTGCACCACCGGATTATCTCAGCCATAGCTCCATGATGCCACAGTGCCATTTTGAATTAGCCACTTACAGTGTACTCTCATTCTCAGTGATTCAGCTGTAAAGACCTAAAATGTTCCTGTTTGTGGGGTCCCGTAGTCATTGCAAACACCTCTGATAGGTTTGATTGTTTTAAGATGAAACGAGTCCAGCTACCAACACAGGTATGCTCATCTGACCAAGCCAAACCATTGATGTGCATCCCATTCTCCATCAGCCCAGTTCCTGTGTCTAGCTTATTCCTAAAGACAAAAACAATCAGACAAACTTTTCAATTCTAAGACGTTTTAGACTTAAGTCAGATGGCAATCCTTCAGTTTCTTCAGTGTGCTTTATAAGACCCTACATTTGGCATCCACTGAGGAATGAGCCTGGCATTATTACATCATTATCCCTCCATAGGCATCCTCAAAAAAAGAAAAAAAATCTTTGAAAATGTAAATTCAGAAATGAAAAATGAGCAAACAGGTCTCAACAGCAGTATCACAATCACGTGGCATATCTTGTTGAATAGGCGGTACCTCTTTTTTTGGTCTTTAAGACCTTTACTAAAATTCTGAGATTATCAAGAAATCACACTTCGCCTCTAGTTATTTCCATATCATTTTTAACAATCATGCTATATGTGAATTAATTATATTAAGCTATTTGCTGAATCCAACTTGTCAAAAAGGCTGTCACAGTGATGGATTCAGAACTAAAGGTAATGCTGACACTTGTAGAGATCAGATGTTCCTTCAGGAACTGGATAATAGTTTGCCAATAAACAATATCTTATTCTATAAGAAAAGACATGGTGCCACAATAGTGAGATTGAAAATTGATTTGTACCTCAAATTTCTTAAATAATGAAATGACCTCAAAATATTTAACTCCATACAGCAAATCATTTTCCTTGGTTTTTGTTTTCTGTTTTGTTTTGTTTTTGAAGGAACTAGCCTAGATATAGTTTTTATTGCTGGTATTATCCACACTCTGTTAGCTTGTATATTGACCACAGAGTCTGGATTAACATATGCTGATAATTAAAATATATATGTGTATATTTCAAGTGTATATTAAAATATACACTTGAAATGTGTATGTATAACATTCATGTATATGCATTATAATATACAGAGAAACACAGTCATGAACTCTGAATTAATTGCTCTTGTTTGACAGCATCTTCTCATGTCTCAATGTGTCTGCACAAAGCTAAAATTAATTTATTTTTACCAAACAAGGCAATTAGAACTTGGTAATGTCCATTAAGAAAATAAATCACTTTCTAAGAACTGCTTTGAAATAAATAACTGATATCTGAAAACTAAGGTTGTACTATTATTATTTTATTATATTGTATTGAAATATATGCCCACATAGCTTACTTTCACTACTCTGAACTGAAGGGTAAGAAGGAGGAAACTTCTTCAGCATTCCCGGAGCAAAGAGCAATATCTGATATTTGGAGCATTTCATAAATGTTTGTTGAACTGAACTGAATCTGATAAAAGAGAAGATTTTGCCTCAGGTAAATGATCTTTCATTTCAGATTATTTTCTTAGTAAAAATTAATACGATCAGTTTGTGTCATCTTATGAAAACATTAATATGCCTTACTAATTTTTTCACCAAGTTACATGTTTCTTACTATGAAACCTTTTTCAATGATGTCTCTATACACATAGGTTCCATGTACTAGCCTTAGAAATTCATAAGCTGAACTGGGGTTGTGGCTCAGTGGTAGAGCACTTGCCTAACATGTGTGAGGCACTGGGTTCAATTCTTAGCACTGCAAATAAATAAATAAATAAATAAATAAAATAAGGTCCATTAACAACTAAAAAATATTTAGAAAAAAGAAATTCATAAGCTAATGGACCTTCATCAAGTTGTCTAATAAGAGCATAAACATTTGTCAATTAGTTTCACATATCATTTATTTTTAAACATTATTTGTATTGCAGCATTAAAGGGAAAAAGTCAGAGTTGAAAAGGTGAGGTAAACATACCAACTGGAGAGCAACAAAGTTTGGTTTTAGGAATCAATTTGAAAATGGGCAGAGTCACTTCCTTCTCAAAACTAAATTACTGAAAATGATTTACACAGCCAACAAATCTCTCCTATAGAAAAGGGAAACAGTATAAGAAAAACAAAATCTAGCCAATTTTTCCCACCTGGAATAAAAATAGGGGAACTAGATTCATTCAGCTTGAATAAATATTCCTAGTTTGTTTTCTCTAAAATATACCCCTACTAGGGTAATATTTTTCTATTTTTTTCTATAAGAAAAAGTGGAATATCACTGTACCAAAATACTTAGGAAAGCTAAGCTATTTTAAAATTTTCTGTACATTACACCTATATAATTTTGAGATAATCTATTTATTATTTGTATGAAAATTAAGGTTTAAGATTTATTTGAAAATACTGGAAATAAACTACTGCGCTCATAAATGTTGAATGATTATTCTTATGCAAAATTATACAAATACATAGATATATCTATAAATCTTATAAGAAAATGAAAAGCTTTTAATTCTACCAATATATGCCAGACTACCTCTCAGAGAGTAATGTTCATTTTTCTAAAATATTTTATCTGCTATATTTTGTGCTAATTGACACATAAGTGCACAGTTTCTTTTTGATGAATCAACATCTTTATCTGACAACCACTTCAATCTTGAAATTATTCTTGTGCTTTTTCAAATTACTTTCCTTCTCTACTTCAGAGGCAAAATGATAATTTCTATCATGGTTGATTAGTTTTATCTTACACGTCCTATAATTTAAATGACTATAGGATAATGTGTGTGTGTGTGTGTGTGTGTGTGTGTGTGTGTGTTTCTTTTATTTAGCATGAAGTATTTGAAATTTGCCCCGTGGTTGTGTGTATCATTAGTTTATTCTCCCTTATCACTTCTGATTTCTTATGAACTTGTCAGAGTTTATTCATTCTCTCATTAATGGAAGTTCAGATGACTCTCAGCATTAGCTCTTACAAATAAATCTCTGTGTGCATTCTCAAACAAGTCTTTGTGTAAACATATGTTTCTATTTCTGTTGGATAAATTCCTGGGACTGAAACTGCTGTCTTATATGGTAGACATATGTTCCACTTATTAAGAAACAAATTATTTTGAGAAATGGTTGTAACATTTTACACTCTTACAAAAATAAACCAGATATGATTCCTTATTTCCCAACATATTTGCCAATATTCATATTTTTCTCCTAATGTTAGTTCTAATGGTATGAGATAGAATCTCATTGAATTTTTGCAAGCACTTACTTTCCTCTTGTATAAATATATTGAGTACATTTTTATATTCTGTTACCCCATTTGTATCTCTCTTTTAACCTCTGAGGTTTTTGTACACAGATCTTAAAAGTGCCTTACATATTCTGAACATTCATTACTTGTCATACTATATGGGATAATTTCTCCCAGTCTCTGGATTAAAATTACATTTTCTTGTGTTTTTCAGTTTGATTAGAAGATTTTCAATTTTTAAAAATTATTTCAATCTATAATTTATTAATTTTATTCTTTTTAGTGCTATCTCCATTCAGAAATATATTCTACCCCAATAGTTCAAAGATATCACTTTGACATTTTCTTTTAAAAGTGTTCTGAACTTAACATTTTCAGTTATGCCTACAATTAAAATATTGAATTATTTTGTTATGTCATGTGAACACAGAAATGATGTATGTGTTTTTTAAATATGATAATGTTGTTTCAGAAAATATTATTAAGTGCAACAGTCCCCATTAATTTGATAGTTTATTAAAAAATTAATTGACAGTGTATGTTTAGGACTAATTTGAACCTCTTCTCTATTCTTGTTACATACATGTTGCAATTTTTTGATTAGAGCAGCTTTATGAAATGTCTGAAAATTTGTTTAATTTTTTTCCCATTTTTTTTTTAATCCCAGAGGGCTTAACCACTAAGTTACACCTCCAGCCCTTTTTTGTTTTGAGATCGGGTCTGGCTAAGTTGCTGAGGCTGGTTTTGAACTTGACATTCTCCTCCCTCACCTTCAGAGACACTAAGATTACAGGCACACATCACTGCATCCAGCTCCCATTTTTATTATTTTTTAAAAAATTTCAGGTCCTTTGCATTTTCCAGAGGAATTTCAGAAACAGGGCTTAAATTTTTTCAAAGACTTGGCTAGAATTTAACATAGAATTGTAATCTATAAATTGTGAACTATAGATTGCAATGACCCCATACATTAATTTTTTAGATAATTGTCATCTAACGAATTTGAAACATCATGATCATGGAAGGATGTTTACATTTATATAGGTCTTCTTTAATTTTTTTATAATGACTTTCACACATTTTTGTATGGAAGGTCTGCATAAGTTTCATTAAAATTATTCTTAAGAATTTCATTCCCATCCACTAAGGAGGCTAAGGTAAGAGGACCATGAGTTCAAATCCAACTCATCAACTTAGCAAGACCCTAAGCACCTTAGTTAGACCATATCTCAAAATAAAATATAAAAAGGATTGATGATGTGACTCAGAGGTTAAGTGCCCCTGGATTTAATTCTTCGTACAAAAAAAAAATTATGATTTTGTTACTACTTAAAATTAATTTATATTTAAAATCTATTCTCAATTGTTTAGTTTTACTCTATAGAAATTCAATTAATTCTTGCATATGATGTATATTAACTTTATGTCCTACAACATTGCTGAGTTTGCCTCTCATTGTTAGTAGTCTTTTTTTAAATAGAAGAATCAGGATTTTCTACATGAAAAATATAACCCACTTCTTTTCTTCCCAAATTTTATCCTTTTCATTTTTTCTGCATATTCTATTGGATTACTTCAAACTGTAACTGTAACACTGAATATATAAGTCTAGCAGTTACACTTTATCAGATTTTATAACTTTTATATGTTAATGGTAAATAATTAACTAATACTTATTCTTGGTTAGTTAAGATTTTTCTTCTTCTTTTTTTTTTTTTTTTTTTTTATCATAAACCAGAGCTTGGGTTGTTCTGAGTGACTTTTCCAATTTTGAGATGATCTTAGGATATGCCATTTCTTCACTGTTCTCATTGATTGATATTGAGAGGTTGGAACAATCTAGAATAATCCTTGGATGAGCCACACTGCATTTCTAAATGTTCCTGGAAAAGAAAAAATCTTCAAACCTCTTCTCATAAGTGTGTCACATATTGTGAGGGTTAGATATGTAGACATTTGACTACTTAGTCACTATATTTGAAAAGATGCTAAAACTGAACTTATACTTAAAGCCACAAACAAAGTTCCCAGGTTGAGCACCAAGGTACCAGGACTGCCCAGTCAACTTCCATAGAATTTGCCTTTCAAGGAGGGATGTGGCATGGGGCCTCAGGGAGGTTTCTAGGTCACGTGACTCCCTGAGACTTCATTTATATACAGAAGCTTGGAGTAAGGAGCACTCACATAAGCAGGGGAGCAGGTTAACTGACTCTTCTTCCCTTTGCATATTGGCAAAGAGTTTTCCCTCCCTGCTCACCTGTGGGTGTCTGGCTACTCATTTGGCTCAAGTGGCCTGGATCTCAGAGCATTATCCCATGAAAATTGCTAGAGCAAACAAACAGTTCCCACATGCTTATTAAGAAAGTGACTGTGAGTCACAGCACACTGCATGGTCACTTTAGGTATGATGAATAAGGACTGATATTAAAAGCCCTACAACTGGTCAATGCATATTAACCAGTCTTATATTTTGTTGGTTACAATTTTCTAATATTTTCTTCTGGGTTTGAGATTTGTGCTCATATGTGTCTCTGGTTTGTGATTGACCTTTCTGGTCTTATCACATTTTGGGTTCCATAATTGTCAAAGTTATTCTCAGCTCAGAATATATGGAGCAGGTTTTTCCTCCCTTCAATGTTGTTTGAGCGGATTTGCTGATTTATCCTTCTTAAACACTTCATAGAATTGATCAGGGAAGCTCTCTGCCTGGAGTATTTGACAGTGTTGATGGTGTTTGCTTTGATGTTGAGATAGAGGAGGAAATCTCAGAGAGAAGAAGAAACCTGCATTACAGCTGGTGATGGAAAAACCCTAATTTGAAAGGAGGGAGATACCATCAAGTAAGTGTCCTAGAGACCACTTCCTGGACAGCCAGGGAAGAGCCTCAGTATGATAATGCTGTCCTCAGTTGGCTGCACCTTACACAGGGCAGAACCTCACTTTGGCAGAAACTCAGGTTGGCAAAACCAGGAATGGACAGGAAGCAGTAGTGCCAGCAGGCAAGGAAATTGGTCTTTCTGTCAAGAAAGAAGGACACAAACCTCAGCAAACAGAACCACCATCCAAAGAATCACTTAGTACGAGAAAGATGAACACTTAGGAGTACAATTCATAACTTCAGAGAGATAGAGGGAAGATTGCAGACCTTTTAAAAAATATAATAACAGTTCTTGGGTTAAGAACTTAACAGATATTCTGAAGTGCAGAATAGTCATGGTGAGACAGAAGTGGCAAGACAAAAGTTTGAGTTGAAGAATTCTCTCTGAACTCCATGCCTAGCCATTAGGAAGGAACCAAGTAAAGATTAAGAGAGATGAAAAGAGTATGAAGAATTTTTAATAACCAACTGACAAAAATACAAGAAGCTAAAAAAAACCTTCAACTCTCATGTACTGCTGGTGGAAATGAAAATCAGTCATTGTACAATGACTGAGGGAAAAAATAATTGTCAGTTTCTTAAATATCATAAAATGTGGACCTATATTTTGACTATCAATTAGTGCTAGAGACACCGAAGGGTATGCTCATATAAAACTTGTGCACAAATGTTCATAGCAGGTTTTTTTATATTCCCAAATAAGAAATAACAAAGAATTCACTAATAGGCAAAGGGCTAAGCAAGCTGTAATAAACTATCATGCAACAACATAAAGAAAACCAGTGCTTGTCTGAAGGCAGGGAAGGGAATGTGGGAAGTGCTATAGGAGAATAAAATTAGTTGGGAATAAATTTGGGGTATGACATATATGTTTGTACTTGGTAGGAATTATTTTATGGGTATATAGGGAAATAGATGCTTATGAAATTATTTAAGTCACATGTGAACAATTTGTTATCACTAGAGTCAATAAATCTCTGTTAAAAACAAAATGCCACTATTACAGAGTGGTTGTTATTGGACATATTCATCCTCTGTAGACACGTAGCTATGAAGTAAAACATAAAGATGTGGTTTTCTTAACAAAGTTTAATCTGTTTAACAAGTTTGTACAATACTTGAGTTAGGTTAAGTAATTCATTTTCCAATTTTCCATTAAATATGGAGCTAAAACTGAGGATCCCTCTGTGAATGAACTCATTACTGAATTTAGAAAATACCCACTTGCATATGAGGACTCTTTCCTCCAGTCATTGGCATGAACACCATACTTCGTTTTCTGTTCTCACCTGTATTTGTTCTGTTTGGAGGCACAGATTGCAATTGATGGAAGCAAAATCACTGGAATGGGATCTTTGCTCAGTCACCGAAATAATTATTTTATTTATGATCTTCAATTTTTAAAAAAAATCATTTGTCTCAATTTATGCATAAACACATAAATTGGCTACAATATAATATATATATTACATAACATGCTATATTATTTATCTGTAATGTATTGTAAACTACAGCATATATCATATTTAATATTATAGATATATCTAACATCTGTTATGGAACATAATATAAAACATAATGTGCTTTATAAAATGAAGGTTAAATGAATGAAGCACTAGATCACTAGATCACTAGGTCACAAATGCATTCTGAATAAATATTCTCATGATGATAAAAAAGAATTGATTATTATTATATCATAAATATTTCATTTTTGACTTTTTTGAATTTTATTTTTCACCCCTATATTTAATGTACATTTCACTGAAGCATTGAACATCTTATGGAATCTAAAAATTAATCTCCTTTCACAAATTCTACTGCTGAACGTGCCTCTTAATTGCTCATTGTGGCTTTTATAGTACTGAGACTCTACAAATAATAGTTCCTGGGAGTTTAAATATTGTCCATGGAAGGTAATTAATTCAAATGGTAAAAATGTAAATATAACAATTCGTAATTATCACAAGCTACAAAGAGGAATCTAAGTCAAAAGCAATAACACAAAAGAAGTCAACAGTTCATATTTTTTCCCTATTCTTAGTGACTTAATAATTGTAAAAGAAACAGTGTACATGGTTTATAAAACTTAGAGAGTGAAGGAGTGGAAAACTGTAAAGATTTTGAACTGAGTGCTCTTGTCTCAGCAGAAAACCCTGTTTGTATAGTAGGCTGAGTAGTCACCCCAAACATGTCATTAGAGAGTCCCCAGGGTCTCTGACTCACCTGTGTGCCATTACCTTACGTGGCAAAGCATACGATTAAGAAATTTTAGAGCAAGGGCTCATCCTGAATCATCGTTGGGGTCCTACGTGTAGAGGCAATCATCCTTCCAGATGGATGCAGAGGGAGACCTGGCACACAGAAAGGGAGTAGGAGGTGCCAGGGAGCAGGAGTGGATGGCGTCATCATGAGCCAAGGACAGGAGCAGCCGCCAGAGGCTGGAGGAGCACAGAGCGCATTCCCCATGGGGACTTCAGAGCTAGTGTGGCCCCACTGGATTTTTGGGATCGCAAGTGTGTTAGAATAAATTGTTGTTGTTTAAAGTCATGTAGTGTTTGTTAATTTGCTGTGGCAGACCAGGAAATTAATATCTTGAAGGGGACAAGATATGTCTAGCTGTCCCAACAGATTCCCAGCAGCTGTGACTGCCTAATTCCCCCAACCAAAGTGGAGGCGAAGATCCTTGTGATATGATACAAAGGAAGAATAATTTTGAAGGATGAGGCATTTATTTCATTTTTCTTGTTAATATTTCTGCCTCTGTCACTTACTGACATTATGGAGAGCTAGAGAGAGAAGATAAAAAAGTGAAAATCATGTTCCAAAACTGTATCAGAAGAGAGGCCAAAATTGTTACTAAATAGAAGGAATAATTCTCTTTAAATTTAAGGAAGAATAGAAGGTAACCAGGATGAAAACCAAAGTTTGTCTTCCCCACACCAATATAACTTTTAGCTTACTCCTAGACAATTTATTTATCTATTTTCTCTGTTTTGACCTTGAACCTATGATTTCAATATACTTATGTTAGATAAAAATGAAGGAAAGAGAAGGAAGGACAAAAGAAAGCAACATAACCTGCTTAAAGTTTTCCATTTTACAATTATTTTAGTAACATATAAATTACTTTGAGCAGTCTGTTGTTAAACTATGGCAAAGTAGAAACTCTAATCCACTTGCCTATCCAGTGCCTTCTTACAATTATTATTTTCAGTTTGATCTTCATGAATGATACCATAGCAAAAATAAATAAATAAATAAAATTGAGAAAATTATGTGAAATATTTAGTGCAAATACTAGGTGTTAGGCAATCTTTTATTTATTATCTGGAATTCATACATAGCCTTTAGTCTCATCAATGTGTACCCAAAATACTAGACTGACGTTGACTTCACTTCCCACACAGCTTCAGGTCAATTCCAGAATATAAAAACAAATGGATTCTCCTGTTTATGTTATATACTGTGGTTGAAAATAAATATTTTAACCTTGTCCTCATCAAATTTAAAATTAAATGGCAATACTCACTTGGGTCAGGCAGGGTGGCAGGGGTCTGTAATCTGAATAATGTGGGGGCCTGAAGTAGCAGAATCCCAAGTTCAAGACCAGCCTGGGCAACTTAGTGAAGTCCTGAACAATTTAGTGAGAACCTGTCTTAAAAATAAAAAGTAAAAAGGGCTGGTGATGTGACTTAGTAGTAAAGCCTCCTGGATTTAATTCCCAGAACCAAAAAATAAGAGAGACCCACTTGAGATCTCATTTTTCATTCATTGAAAAAGTCAGCATTGAATCTCGAAGGCAAGATATTTCAAGAGCAATTTTTTTTTTTTTGTTTATAAAATGAGGGGAAAAATCACAATTCTTGTCCTCAGCATATAAGAACTAATGAAGGTCAAAATAAACAACTCTCTAAACAGCATGGAATATAGGTAAAGCAGAAAAACGTGACTTTCTGGAGAGAACAAATGTGTAAGGCTTACATTTTGCTTAGATTAATATTGGGTTAATTACGTTAAGTCTTAGGGGAGTTTTGTTTGAGCTGAGCAACTAAACATGGCAGGAGGAAGAGCGTGTGACGGTATTGACTGCAGGAGGGATAGAAGCCTGTACAAAAGAGTTCATTGAGGAATCCAGTAGTAAATAAATGGCTTCATAATGAGAGTTTGTATTGATCTGATTCTGGAAAACTATGCAGGATTTGGGTAGAGAAAGGTCAAGAGAGAGGGCTTCCCACCTTGGATCAATACTGTTAACAGCATCAATCTGCCACTGATAATTCTTACAGTGCTTTTTCAACTTTCAGCTTCATTTATTAAGTAGTTTTCTACTAGCCTAATGTTAAATTCTGCCAACTGGTTCCCCTCAAGATTATTACACTCACTTTCGATTCCCTCTTCACCCATTAAGATATTTTATGACAGTGTGAGTTTGAAAACCTGACACAACTTCACTTCATGTGATCAGGCAAGGTGCAAGGCCAGTCAGGCAAATACACCTCCTCTACTTTCTATGGGTCTGAAACATCTTGTCTAGAGAGATATATTATTATACACAAGAACTATTTGGCCATTTATAGTTTGCTTTTTATCTATTCAATTGTTCACTGGTATTCTTAGAACAGAAAAAGGAACCTTTTAAGAATAATAACATGCCAATTACCTTTAATTACTCTCTAGCTTTTTCAGTTAAAAAAAAAAAAAAGAAACTTTCATTTTAGGCTGAGTTTGTGTCTGAATAGAACATTTTATATTTGAACCCTTAATGGAAATGGTTTCCTATTTTCCATGATGTTCTTTGCTATTTAATGTATCTTCTAAATTTAACACATTATTTAAAGTGCCATCTATCTACCTGATCATCTTGAAAAGATGGAGAAACACACAAGTAAAACTTATTAACTATTCATGTCTTATTCTGATAATAATTCATGTTTATTCTGACAAAAACATTTTATTCTGGTAGTGTTTCCATTTTCACAGTCAAATAAGTATTGACTGTGAAATAGTATTTTCAAATATGCCTGTATGATAAACTATGGAAATTGGAATAAGTAGATCTAAGAAAAGGACAGAATAAATCATATACATGTATGTATATGCATATATATATATATAATTTAACTTATTTATGCTCTTGTCCCCTAAATTAAAATATTAAAACAAGTAGATGGGAACATTATCAGATTGGAGTACTAGAAATGAAGATAAAATGAAAGATAAAATAGAAATAAATTAGGATTTTGATCATTTTGTCAAAAATGTTAAAAATGCTTACTCCTTTCCCGTAAATCCTGTGTTATATATTTGGTTTACTCCCATATGTGTAGTAAGTATTTACAAATATAAAAAGGTAGAATTTCAGTTTTAAAAGCCCATAGCTTTAACTGTAAAGTACATGTCACTTGAGTAATACAGGACATTGACACTGGCTTTCCTTCAGTTAAACATTCCATTCACAATTTTTTTTAAAACTTAAAGAAAGAAAAGTCCTAAAATCAGATGTAACAAGGCAGCTATTACAGTCCAAAACAAGATTAGCATTTTCTAATATGATTTTTTAAGAAAATCTAAGAGAAGAATTCCATGTACAATTGGTTTTAGAATTAATCTTGCTTCATTGGCAAATATTCTTTAGTGTCCAATATTGCTAGCTCTCCTGCTACCATAGAAATCCAGGCTGTGCCTCCTGTTTCTGATCATGATCATGTGACTACTAAAAGCCATTAAGAACATGCTGTTTTAGTATGCAAAGTGTTTTGTTAGGTTATGTAAATGCAAGTACTGATTTAAAAGTCAATAAGTTTCCCAGAAGAAATTGGACTCAGGCATTTTATTTATTACAGAAAATTAAGAAAACGCAAAGGTTACAGTGGTCATTCCCATAAGGAGTTTTGAAGTAACAGTAGGTCATACAAAAAAACTGAAGAAGGAACTCTGACAAGAGAAGAAAAATTAGTTAAACAAGAAAAACAATGATATGTATTTTTTTTTCTATTAAACAAATGGGCTAAAAGTTAGGAAATCCATTAATTTTGGTCTATTACCTCAGTAAAAAAAGTGTATATTAGATGGATTCTATTTAGCAAATGAAATACAAAACTAAAATTCATTCATACCAAGTATGGAAAACACTGTTATTTTCTAAGAATTTAAGAGAAATCCACACATTATAATGAAAACAGGCCTGTTTTACAAAAAGCCCAAACTATTTTCTAAAAATACAACAGGAAGCAAATTAATTTTCCTCAGGTTCAGTCAGGGGAGAAAATGATACATTGGTAAGGCAGGATTGGAAACTCTCTGGACTCAACCTGTGCAGGTGTATTACCTGCTTTGCAGGTGTTGCTGAAACTCCTGTGACACAATGAAGTATCTTGATGGTTTCTGTGTACATATTTTTGGTTTGGTTTTGTATTTGTACTGTATATATTCACAATCTCAATTGAAGAAGGGCAGGAGTAGAAAGAACTAATCTACAGAAATGGTAAAATAGGAATGCTTATAAAGTAATGAGATGCTATGTTGAAAAATTATGATTTCTTTACTGATCATCTAGATCAGAAAGAACAAACACTGAAGGACACCAGACTTTCCTTTCACCAGATACCACATTATACCCAAAATCCTTGCTAATGCAATATAACTGACTTTCCAGGAACCCTGTTTATTGGAAGGGTGTTCCAGTCGCAATACATCTGAATTGTATAGCTATTCAAAATATTATCTGTCATGCTATGAAAGAAAATTATAGAGCTATTTATTGTGAATTTTTTCAAAAGCAGTCTATTCCTGAGAACATGGTAAATTAGATTTCTAGGCAAAGTATATTTTCTTTATACTGTTTCCATCAAGGTATTGCCACTTAGTACTGGCTTATCTGAAGAGTGTCAGTTTTTCTCCATCTGATGACAGATATTCAAATTTCAGATACTGGTCAGTTAAATGTCTACATGGATAGAAATAGACATTGACTATACTGTCATTCAAAAAAGATTTATTGTTATAAATCTAGATAAATAAACAAATAATTATCTTTGAAAAAATCAACAAACTTGACCAAAATGTTTCTAAGTATAACTTAAAAGAATATCAAAAATGTGGGGAGAATAAGAAATGTGGAAAAAGGAAATTTACTAAAAACTATAACCAATTATTGCTAAGTTATTAGAAATTCGGTTACTACAAAATTTCAAACAAAACATTTTATGTAAATTTTGAAATCATGACTTCATTTCCATGCATCCATTCAAGATTACAGACTAAGTGAGAAATGAAATTAAATTAAACTACTAAGGAAATAAAAAAGATCTTAAGATTCCAAAGGTTTAAAAGCATTTGCAGAAGAAAGAAAGGAGATTGAAAGACATAGGTGTGAATGACAAACACACTGCAGAAAGCAGATGGAAAAAGATATACATGTGGGTCTACCGTGGAGAGAGAAGTCACACTGGCTGGGGACACTGTGAGACGGACTTGAGGAGGTAACATGCTGAGAGGATAAAACCAGAGACTTACTTAAGGGTCTCTCTACACCATGTGGCATGAGTGGGACTTCTAAGTGTTGGAGACCGCTGCCCTGTAGGGCCCGCAGTGGTGGCTGGCCTCGCCCTAAGATTGCCCCAAGAAGCCCAACTGCAAAGAAAAACAACTTTAAGGAAGTGCTTTCTATTGGCTGACTGATCTCCTCCGCGACGGTGCTTAGCTCGTGATCAGTACATGTCCTCATTACCCACCATTAAGTGTCCACGAGCCAAACGCCTGACCCGTTAAGGTGATTGGCTGTTACATCCCATAAAGCTGCGTAATTTGCGCGGCAGGAGCTAGCAAGGCAAGGAGGGCAGGCAGCAGCTGCGGGACAAGAGAAGAGGAGAGGCGGCCACAGCGTGACGAGAGAGGAAGAAGAGAGAAGCGGCAGCTGCACAAGAGAAGAAGGAGAGAGAGAGAGAGCTGCGCGACAAGAGAAGAAGAAGAAGACGGCGGCGGTGGAGGAGGAGGAAGAACCAGGCACTCGGCTCAGAAGCTCTCCCATAAAAATAAAGACCTTAAAACTTCATTTGAGAGCTGAGTCTTCATTGTACTCGCTGGAAGAGACACTAAGCCCATTGTCATACTTCTTTGAAAAGAAACAAACTGCCCAGAGCCACTGACAGGCAATTATAAACAAAACAATTAGGAACCCTACAAAAAACACACCAAAGAAGTAAGTAATGAATAAGGAACAGCAGCAGCCCAAACACAGGCCTGGAGAGATGTTGCAGAATATCTTGAGCAGTGTCTGGCATGCCTGGGTGACTCCAGTGCAAACAGGAGCACGGGAAGAAAGAGGCTTCCAGAGTGAACACTGGGTACGTGCTCCCTATTGAAGAATTGCAGCCCAGCTAAGCTGAAACAAAGGCTGTTCCTTAAAAGTATGTGGATGATTCAGGGACAAAGTTCATCATCAACACTTCCCACTGACGATGGTATATAGATAACCTCATGTTTGAGTAGAAGAAAGGTATGACTGTGTTTATATCCTTAGACAGTTATTTCTAATCTATGATAAAAAACGTGATGGTGATACACAGGATCAAATCCAGGGTCTCTTGCATGTTATGAAACACTCTCATGAGCTACTAGGTACTCCCCCAGTTCTATTTTTGTTTTTGAACTTTGCATCAACTAAATTATACTGCAAATATTCTTCTGTGAATTAATTATATCACTCAATATTATGTTTTTGAAAGTAAGTCACGTATCTAAAAAATTGTTTTTATGATGTAATATACCATTGTATATACCTAGCTCAATTACTGGTAAATACTTCAATTATTTTCAGTACTTGATTGATTCTATAAACATTTGGGTTTGTATTTATTAATGAACATGTACATACAAACCTAGGAGAATAAATATTTTTGAATAAAAAAGAAATTAAATTACTTATCAGATCATATGGTCATTTTCTGTAGTTCTAGGTAATGCATAGCTCTTTGCAAAAAAAATGCATATAATTTTCATTTTCAGGAAAGCACATGATATACTCATTGAACTACATGTATATCATGTAGTTCATGATATACATATATATATCATGATACACATATACATGTTTATCATGTATATCATGACATGATCTGTCAATCTTTTTTATTTGTATTTCCATTCATCTCTAATTATTATCACCTATCATCTACCTGTAAATTTGTGTATTTAGATATTTTTGTTTGGCTTTTGATATTCTCACCTAGATCTTTCAATTTACTAATTCATGAGTATGAGCAAATGTTTTTCAACATGGAATTCATATGAATCAAATACATTTTTCAAAATCAAACTTTCTCTCCAGAATGTTCCTAACATATGTAGTTAAAATGATCTATCATGATTCTTTTCTGGTGTTGATCTTATTCACTGTGTGATTTTGTTTTCTATTTATTCTCATAATCTTGTTTCTCCCAGAGTTAGCTTTTTGTTTTATTATAGTAAGTGTTTCAATTTCATGGCTTCTCAAGGAATTGACCATTTACCTCTGTAACTCAAATTAATTACTGACCAAGATCTCTACTCTAAAGAACTTTGTAGAATATAAAAACAAAACAAATCTACAATAATTGGGTCAAACTCAATGTGTTTGACAGTTATCCTTCAGAGTCTTGGTAGAAATTGTGGTTATTGTCTTCTTTTCTTTGTAATTTTCTACATAAAAATGCATTCTTATTTCTGATTTTAGCAAACATGAGCTGAATAAGCTTTATTTCAATGTTTCATGCAAAATTATTATTCATTAACAAATTCAATTATTTGTAATACAAGCTTAAATCAGCAACCCTTTTCTTCTCTCTTGCTTTGCTCTGCCTCTCTCCCATGTTTGGCCCTCTCTGTTTTCCATTTCTTTTTTGCTGTTGGTCTACAGCTACTTAGCTGTCTAAAGAAGTATGTAAAAATATGTCTGGTTACTAAGGTGGAATTTACTAATATCATTGTTATTTTAATAAGTTTTTTCAGGTTTTGAAAATGTGTCTCATCTTCATTAAACTTAAAAATGTGTACTTATTATTTATTATTACAAAAGTTATTATTATTTCTTTTTATGTGTATGTAGGCTATAGGGCTTATACCATATCCTATTTACATTTTCACTACTTGGTATATCCAAATACAAAACACCTTCTGAACTAATTGTTCCATATGCATAAATATAGTTTCCATCCTATCCAGTGCTATTCCTGGAATTCTTTTCTATCTGTCAAACATTGTTCAAATTAACTATGCTCAGAGTCTTATTTTTCTTATCAATAAAATGATGACTGTACATACATGATCAGGTTATTAAGAATGATAGCATACACCATATGTAAAAGAACACAATGAAATAATATAAATGTTGGTGAGACATCCTAGCTGCAGCAGGGGGAGTAGTTATATCAATCAAAATAGAAGCAATTTCAATTCCAGTATTCCAGGAATAATCATAATTATATTTTTCTCCTTTCTCTGAATTTTAGAAAATTTACCTTTTTTTTTTTTTTTCATTACATATAAGCCTATGACTAAGCATGGATTGGTTTTGCTCTCTCCTGTAGAAAAGAGGATGAAATAATAAATAATAATTATTCAATAAGCATTCACATGTGTGTATGCATACAGTGTATATGTCTACATAAACATTAGAATTGGTTCACGCCCAGTATGTGTATGTGTGTGTACTCACACACATAACCACTTGGTAGATGTACAACTAGTACAAGTTTCAAAAGTATTTATATTAATTTTTAATTAATTTTGACACTATTCAAAATATGTCAAAATATAAATAGAATTACAGAAAATTCAACCTTTCTTCAGAAAGTAAACTAGTTTAATTAATACTCAATTTTTCAATGAGAACTGGAATATAATAAAGATGGATGAAAATAGAGTGAATGATCTTTAAGTTTTGAGTTCTGTAACTTGTATCAAATTTTTTTCAGAAATATATTTTGTATTCTTAGTTGAAGCATCTATAGAAATTTAACTCTCTGATACTTTCTTTACATTTAATTTAGAGTCTATTCAATATTGCTTTAATTTTTAAAAAAATCTCCTAAGAGTTCAAGTATATTAAGTGAATATATAAAAGTCATACAATTATATTTTCACCTTTATAATATATACATAAATATTGAAGCAAGAGAGAAGATACTCACTACCTTGTTATGGTTAATGGCTGGTATTTAATAAAGTCTTTCTAATGTGTCTACTAGAAATTATAATTAATAAAAGTAAACCATTAATCAAATTCAGTAGGTTGGAAATTAAAAATAATAATATAAAGTATTAAAATATTGCAAGCATGTAGTAGTAATCTGATGATCTCTTAGGAAATTAAATTTATTTAACCAAAAGACCATAGTTAACATACTGCATGATGAAATTAAGAATGCAATTCCAGCCTATTAATAATAAATGGGTTCAGATTAAGAGTTATTATTTTTATGAGTTTCATATTAAACTATTAACTCTTCTTTCACTCAAGCCTGAAACATTATGATATAAAAATAAAACAAATTTTGAGATTATAAAAATTTCAAACATATTTTCTGCACATATGAAAGTTTGCACAACTTAATTTTTAATCTACTAAAACAGTTATTTGTGTAATTCCTTTGGGAATTTGTAACAGTGCTTTACATACTATGGTTGAATTAAGATGCAAATCAAGGGTGTTCTACACGGGGGAAGTCAGTGATTTTAGTGTTTATAGAAGCAATGAAAATTCTCTTGAAATTTAGAATAAGAAACATTAAATAATATCTATAATGTAGGAAATTTTAAGAAAATTTTAGCCTTCCTGCTTTAATCAACTTTTTCACTGCTGTGACCAAAAATTTGATAAGAACAATTTTAAAGGAGGAATTGTTTATTTGGGGCTCATGGTTTAAGAGCTCAGTCCATAGGCAACTGGCTCCTCTGTGCCTGAG
This sequence comes from Sciurus vulgaris, assembly GCF_902686455.1. Taxonomy (NCBI): domain Eukaryota; kingdom Metazoa; phylum Chordata; class Mammalia; order Rodentia; family Sciuridae; genus Sciurus; species Sciurus vulgaris. The sequence continues at coordinate 12,186,869 of NC_136469.1, forward strand.
GTGAAACTGAGTATCATGGCAGAAGAATGTGTTGGAGGAAAGCGGTTCAAGATGTTTTGATCAAGAATCAGAGAAAGGGCTCCTCCACTCTCCAGAGACAAAATATATACCCTAAAGGTACTCCCACAAGGACCTACCTCCTCCAGCCATACCCTTCCTGCCTGTGAGGTTAATCCCTGTGAGGTTGAGACTCTCATAAGTCAGCCATTTCACCTCTAAACCTTCTTGTGTTGTCCGATGCGTGAGCTTTTGGGGGATACCTCATAAACAAACCATAACACTTCTTTACTATAGATATATGGTATAGATGGGAGATTCTCTTACTCAACAGTGGTTTCAGATGACAAGACAGTGACCTGATAGCACTGGAAGCAGTAAGACACCATATTGCAAGTGAGATCAAAGTCACACTGCAAGGAAAGGAGGGAAAACTGGAAGATTGAAATGGGGCTGCAAAAGGAAGATTGGAGCTGCAGAACTCAGTATATAATGTAAAATCTCTGGAAATTTCTAAGAGATTTGAAGTAAACATGTTGCAAGATCTAGACTCTGGAAAAAGATAAAGGTAAAAGAGGTTTCAGATTAAATAGATGGATTTTGCAGCATATAGACATCCAGAAATTTTAGCCTTCACTTATTTCATATAGTAAACAGGTTCTCCAAATAAACTACTATTATAAATATTTCTCAAATCTGGAACTCGTTTTTCAGTTACTTCAAAATTTTAAGGCGTAATAGTTAAGAAATACTGAAATGGAAGATAAAAGGTATTGCTCAACAACTCTAGAGAAGACTCTTAAGGGCATATGAACTTTTTTAATAATCATAAAAAAAAGTGCATTATTTAACAAGAAACAAATATGATGTAAGCAAACACAAAATAAGTGTAATTGTCTTTGCATTGTTTTATGAAAATATATCAAAAATGTTAATTGGTTGAAAGAGTCAACGCTTATTATTTTAAGGTTTACAGAGCCATTAACCTGAGCAAGCTTAGCTGGGTCTACATTTCTGGTTTCAAAAAGCTGCAAACAAGAGTTCATCATGGGCTGTGACTTCATCTGAGAGTTCAGGTATTTCTCCAAGCTTATATGGCTATTGGATGGCCTATTGCCTTATAGTTGTAGAACCCATCTGTGGCTTAATTCCTCAAGGTCAGTAACAAAGAAAATTTTGGACTAGGCAGGGTCTAAATAAACCTTTACAGGGTTTACCAGATTTCCCTGCCCCACGAAGCAGGATAGTTTGTTTTTGATTAAAAATTAACTGAGTAGAACCTTATCTGAAAGATCCATTCAACTTGTGATACCATGTAACCATCATGTGCACAATGTCACTCATATATGGGTTTCTCACACTCAAGGAGAATATGTTATACAGAATGTGAAGAGCAGGAGGTGGGAATCTTTGTGATAATCTTTTAATTCTACTGTCATATTCAGTAGCTTTTAAGCATCTGAATTTTACCCTAATTGTAAATAAAGTAGTCTGTTCATACAGAGTTATAGATGCTGACCAAAGACACAAGATTCTGGGATCAGTGCATTACAATCCCCCCATTCCCAAGACCATTCAAAATGTTGGGTTTGTGTCACAATCTCTGAGGAATCTCATAGAGGCTGCAAGCTCTCCTGAGTAACTTTAGTAGGAAAGGAAGACATAATCTCTGTTTTCGTTGCCAGAAAACAAATCTCCCCTTTGTCCTGAGGTGAGACACTTGGTATCTTCTAATATGTTTCTATACAAATATTCTAGGAAAGATGATTCAGAATTAAAGTTGCCCAGTGTGCTTTATCTAGAGCACCTTTAGCAATACATACAAGACAGCAATGAAGAATTCTCCCCCAAAAGCAGAATGTCCAGCAATATATAAAAAGGCATTTAAATTTCCCCAAGATTTAATTTTAGCTTAAAAATCATAATGAAATAAGTTTACTTGTCTTTTTTTTATCACGTATGTTTTTACTTTCATGTGTTAATATATTTTCTAAGAAAAAGAAATAAGCTGCTTTAAAAACAGCAAAATAGCTGCAATTTTGTTTTAGTATTAGAGAAATTAGCATTATATTTACATTGATTAGCAGTTCCTTAATTTTAAGTTTTTTCTGATCACAGACTGATCTTATTATATTAATAAAATTAATATTTATTATTTAGAGCAGTTTTAGGTTCACAGTGAAACTAAGCAGTTTCTATGTACCCCTCGCACATCCACGAAGACCCCATGGTGAACACCCGCCACCTGACTGCTGTGTGTCTGAGGATCAATGAAGCCACACTGATCCACCATCATCCACCCTCACCCACACTGTACAGGAGGGCTCACTCTTATTTTTGTACATTTTATGGATTTTGACAAATACATTGGGACACACGTCCACCAGTATAGCATCTTGCACTGCCAACCAATCATCTTCTTACTGTTTGAATAGTTTTATCTTTTTTCAAGAATATCAAAAACTTCCAGTAATGCTGCAGTGGGTAGTCTTTTCAGATCAGACAGCTTTCGTCAGTTTAGCAATATGCATTAACAGATCCTTTTCACAGTTTTGTTCAATTTATAGCTCTTTTTAATGTTGAATAATAATTTCATGAATGTACCAAAGTTTATGTATATATTCACCTAATAAAAATTCTGTTGCTTTCTTCTTTTTTTTTGGGGGGGGGGCAGTATGGAGGAGTGTGCCAGGGATTGAACTCAGGAACATCAGCCATTGAGCCACATCTGCAACCCTATTTTGTATTTTATTCAGAGACAGCATCTCACTGAGTTGCTTAGTGCCTCACTTTTGCTGAGGTTGGTGATCCTCCTGTCTCAGCCTCCCAAGCTGCTAGGGTATAGGTGTTCACCACCATGCCCAGCTGCTTTCTAGTTTTGACAAACATGAATAAAGTTAATATAAATATTTGTCTGAATGTTATTTTGCGGCTCTGCATTTTTAGGTCACCTATGTAAATACCGAGGATTATGATTTTGGATCATATAGTAGAGAATTACAGTTTTGTTAAAAAAAAAAATTGTCAAACTCTCTTCCACCATGGCTGTACCTTTCCTCGTTCCCACTAACAATGAATGATAATTCCAGTTGCTCCACATGCTGATTTCTTAAAAATAAATACATTTCACTGCAAAGCATTCTGTGGGTTATTCCTTACATATTGTATTTAAACAAAAGGAAGCAAATAAGAAAATAGGTTAAAATAAATATGCCAATATTTACGTTTTTTTAAATTTTTATTCATTATTTAATTTTATTCAGAAACCACAGATGACAAACATGCCCCAATGAAAGTTTCAATATTTCTTTCCACAAATACAAACTATTATATCTTTAATTAAAAAATAGTTTAAATGTAATTGGGAAAGTAATAATGTTATTAATACTTTATGATCATTAAAGCAGAAATTGGAAAAGTTGTATTTGCTGTCAAAGGTGCATTTAACTTCCAGAAATACTAGACGATCTTATAATATTACATTTCAGACACTGTTTAAATACACAATTTCTTTCAAAAATGGATGTCTAATTAGTCACTTGATCAGCTTCTATTGAGCATTGGTTAGAGTGTACATTTAATTTGGAGTAATATATAGACATGAACATTGACCAGAAATTGTTTGGTATTAATAAAATAGTTATTGAAATATCACAGAAAAACATTTGCCTCAATGTATTATTTTAATTTTTCATACAAACTTGTCTTAAGACTAAATGATTCATTTAAGTCTGTAAGTGAAGTAAAATACAAATTAGACTGCAGCCTTTTGTAGACATTTGAGCTTTCAAAGATTATTGTGTAGCTTTTTTTTTTATAATTTTACACAATGACCTTTCACATGTTCATGCTTGACCTGATTGATCACATGGAGAAACAATCTGTTTTAAAAGAGCTTACTGTGGTCAAAGCAATTAATCCTGTATCAATGGCATACATTGACATTTCTATAAATTGTCCATTAATAATATTTGGGCAAAAATATAGGATGATCATTTTACTGCCTGCCTCTTGTACACTAAGAAAAATTTGCTTTATCAATAAGTATGCTGTCAATTTTTCACATAAACATAATTAGAAAAATATATAAACATATCTGTATTTTAGAGAATATTACATAAAATATATATTCATTTAATGTACATTTGTGACCACTGTCTTTCATCGCTTCTTTAAAACAATTCAGTAATTACCAGAACAGAAAATGAAGGGAGAAGAAAAAATTCAAAAATAAATGCTAATCTCTACCAAATTAACCAAGAGAATCAGCCTGAGGGGGCTGGGAGGAAAAAATGAAATAGTGACCAAGGAACAGATTCTAGCTGGAAACCCATCTGGACAGAGTCCATCTTTCTTCATCTTCCCCATTGATGACTTGGGACTTGACCCTTACATCCCCATGGGGCGGAATTCTACAAGCACAATTCACTGATCTTTCCCTCCTTCCCTCAGTTTTACATGCTAATAATGGATGACATTAATCTTGAATCTTTTGGCATCTCTTCCATTGAATCAGAATTGCTTTCTTAGAATTTATATTAGAAAGCTGTCCAATATACTAAAGCAAAAAGAAAAAAGAAAAGAAAAGAAAATGCTAAAATGGACCCATTATTAAAGTAAACTTTCTCTCTACTTGTTAAATTCCAAATGCAGCACTAGCATTTGGGACATTGTACATTCATATCTGTTTAAATTTTAGTGAATCAATTTAAATAGTTATTTTATTCACTTTAAGTAAAATACATGAGATTAAAATGTTTGAATTGAAGCAAGAGAATCGACAAATGATGATTTTGTAAACAACCATGCCTACACATAACTTGATAAAAATTCATAATGTTGAGAAAAAGAGAACACATCATGAAGCTTTAGAGAAAGTCAGAAATTACCATAGAAAAATGAGAAGTGCATTAGAATTACATTACACATCTCTAGGTGAAAAAAAAAATACATAATTTTTTGTCTGAATATCTATAAAGTATTTGTGAAATTTGTCATAACTAGAAAATTATAATACATTTTGTAAAGTGCCGAATTATCTGAGTTATTTAAATACATATGTACTTGATACCTCTGCTATCTATTTCCACTTCACAAATAACCTAGAAATACAACTGTATGTATTGCCCTAATCTCATACACTTATTAGATAGAATCTTAGGAAAAAAATCCAGAATTATTTTATTTTTATGTAAACGTATACATGTACATTCACTTGCTCCATCTTGATAAATGGTCAGGACAGTCCCTTTCAGTACAGATGTACTGAGCAGAGTTTCATAGCTTCATTCTTTCACCCTCAACAACTATGATGCTAATTACCGATTTCTACCTACATAGTGGTTGGAGTACCCCTACACATTACAGAGACCAATTAAATTTAAAAATTGGCAAAAGACTCTGACAAACGTTTCTCAAAAGAAGACAGGCAATCTGTCAACATGTATATGAAAAGATACTAAACATCACTAATCATGGAAATGCAAATCAAAACCAAAATAAGATAACACCTCACCCCAATCACAGTGTACATCATTAAAAAGAAAAAAAAATAATAAATACTGGTGTGGATGTGGAGAAAGTGGAACTCTAATACATGGTGAGCAGAAATGAAATTAACACAGACATTAGGGAATACAGTATGAAAATTCCTCAAAAAATTAAAAACAGAATTTCCGTGTAATTCAGCAGTTTCCCTCAATGTAAGTATCCCAAGAAAATGAAATTAGTTATGTCAAAGAGATAACTTCACTCTTATGTCCATTGCAGCTTTATGCACAAAAGTCAAGACATGGAATTGACATAATGTCCATCATTGGGTGTATGGATGAAGAAAATCTGGTAATTCTCTTCAACTTCAAAAGAGGAGGAAATTCTGTTAATTGCAGCTACGTAGACAAACACCAAGGACATTATGCTGAGTGAAATGAGCCAGGTACATAAAGACAGATACTGCAATTTGTCACTCTTATGCTGAACATAAAAAAAGTTGTTCTTATAGAAGAATACATAGAATAATGGTTACCAGAGTTTGTGAGATGGGTGGAAAATTTGTGGAGCCAGTGTGTACAGTTATAGTTAAGAGGAATAAGTTCTGAAAATTTTTTGCATAGTGTGATGACTAAACAATGATATACCAAATATTACACATTAACTAGAAGAGAGGATTTCAGATGTTCTCAACCACAAAGAAATAATACATTTATGAGATAACACATGTACTAAATAACCTAATTTGATTACTATATAATGTATACATGTATTAAAGCATCTTACTACACCCTATTGACGTTTACAATTATTAGTACACGCCAATTAAAAACGAAAGATGTCTATGAAGCAATCTCACAGCAAATCCCCTGATAGAATTTGTAATTTCTCATCTTTTATTATGTTCCAACATTCTCCTGCATTCATTTTTATTTTTATCTTTATCAAGCATTTCCATGGATGTAAATTTACCCTAGCATAGAAACAATGAATCTCTTCTAATTCTTGTGTTCATGCAACTGTTTGTCTATTATCTGGCTAAATTACCAGCTTCCTGGGGTCAGATGCAAAGACTCTTCATTCAGTGCTGTATATCTGGTGATTTGCAAAACCTTCTCATAAAATTAATCCAGGAATTATTTGAGGAATGCACTAATGGGTAAATGTTTACATGATACACAATGAATCTGGTTTGAATAAAATTACCTAACTCTTTCTTTGGTAAAAGAAAGGGGGATTGAGATGAACAGAGTTCATGGGCATTGGTAGGGACACACATTGTGTGGTATATTTAAGGAATGGCATCTCTTTGATTGCTCTGGATGTTCAGGTCCTTCTGCTTCTAGTCATGTTGTCCTTGGCAACCACTCTACCCACAAAGGCTTGTTCTCTAATCTAGGTAATGGGAAGAGCAATAGAAACCAACACATCCATGTGTCCTTAAAATGGACCGAATTAATTCACTTAAAATGCTAAATCATGATGAGCACATCTAGCACTCCAAAATGGTTGCCATTTTTATGTTGACATTTACCCTTCATGACTTTTTACTAGCCAGCTTTAATCAGTTAATACATTTGTATTATCTTTTTCAATTTTAAAAGTAATTGAAACTTAGAAACCTTTTTTCTATATTGAATTCCTCCTCCTTTACATTTTAAAAATAGAAACTGCATGTAAGTGCAATCACTCAGTTTCAAAAGTTCATAAAACTTCACAACCAGTTGCTTATTAGGGAAACCAGCAAAGAGTTCATACTCTTCATATATAAGGTAGAAATGATATGATACTACAAGTGAATTTACTTAGAATACCAATGAATTAATATATACATAAAAATAAGAAAAAAGAGGAATTTAAAAACTATGTTTCATGAACACAATTTCAAATCATATTCATTTCCTGAGAAGAAAATAAAAGCATGAACCTATATGTAATAATTATTTGCCCACATAACATTTCAGTGGGAAAGAAAGTTTCTGTCTGATAGAAAGTGTTGGTAAATGTTTATATTTTTTCATTGTCAATTTAATGAAATATGGCCTATTTGTGAAAGATTCAAAATTATACAAGCATTTATAAAAGCTACTTTCAACGAGTTAAAGTGGCATATTTTATTAAGACTGCAATGATCACTTCCTGTATTCCAACTCACCAGATAGAGCCTGTCTGCTGTCCTGTCTTTGCTAAGCGTTTAGCTGAATGGAAATGAAGTTTAACTCTCAATTTTACATAGATTAATTGATTCTTCCCTTTTATATGATTATTATATTATGATTTCAAAATGTTTCCTCATAAAATGTAAGTTACTTACTGTTTCTATGAAAACTAAACATAGAAATAAACCAATAGAAACAATGAACCAAAAATATTTAAACTCAAAATTTTTATTGCAGGTTAAGAAATGCCAAAACTCAGGATGCACGTATTAATAGACTAAACACTTGAGGGCAATATAGGATAACATTAAATAGGAAGAATACGTGATATTGAACTATTTACATTTCCAGGCATAGCTTGCATTTGTGAAGGTTTCAAGGTGCGATACTGATTTTCCCTTTACTTCTTTGCTCCTTGTGGATGTGGACTGAAGATGCAGAGCACAGCACAGCACATTTGTATTTTAAAATCTATTTTTCAACAAATATTATTATAATATACAGTCTAAGAAGTTTGCCAAGCCTGGTAGAACTAGGCTAAATACTGGAAAGAACACAACAGCCACCCTGCCCCAGACTAGGCACCCGACTCCAGCTATGAACCTCATATATGAACTGGGGCTGCTGGGGACAGTGTGCACGCAGCAGGCACAGGCTGTGTTTACATATCAATATAAATGAGTTAAGAACAGAAAACTTAAACTTCAGGTGGTTAATGGCTGTAGCCAATTTTAAGTATTCAATCACCACCTTCAGGACAGAAAATTCTACCAGATGGTGGTGGTCTGGACTTTTATGGAATATCAAAGAGTGTGCCAGAAAATGGCAATTACTGGAGATTTTAATGCCTAAGCTAAACTAAGTTTTAAAAAGTTCCCAAAGACTTTGAAACAATAAATTTTGTGTCCTAATTAAATGTTTTACTTATGTTTTAAAAACTGACATTGAGAAAAGATTTGATCTTAATTATCACATGATTTATAAAATAGCACATATGCCAAGGAAACTTCCTGTGTGTCTGAGAGTTTTAAACTTGAAAGTGATTTGTAATTGAAAAAGGAGGAAAACAGCATTTATACAATAATATGTGGATATTTCACAGTTTACCTTTGCCAAGAGTATCCTACTGTGTTTTTAACAATTTTTCAATTGAATCCTTTTTATAAATTGTACATATTTATGGGGTACAGTGTGATATTTTGATATATGTATACAATGTGTATGGATCAATATTATTAGCATATCTGTTGCCTCACATATTTATTAATTCCTTGTGTTGTGAACATTCAAAATCTTCTGTAAATGGCTTTATTGTTCTTTCTGTGCATGCTTAATTTCACTTATTTTAATGTTCTCCAGTTCCACTCACGTAGTTGTAAATGGCAGGATTTCATTATTTTTTATGACTGAGTAGTATTCTATTATAAATGTGTGTTATATTTTTGCATATTTGTATGGAAATACATATTTACATACAGATACACACATATCTCATTTTCATTATCAATTCATTCATTGAAGGACACAGCTTGATTTTATCTACTAAAAAACAAACTCTCTTTCCTCTGTTCTCATACCACAAAAATCAATAGAGAAGACTTCTGTGACCCCACAAATGTGCAGCAAGCAAGCATCAATTTTCCAGCAGACACCAACTGGGTATGCTCTAATCCAGTTCAGTTCTGTATTAAGATAGCCACAGTTCCCACAGGATCAGGACTCAGTTCCACAAGACCTGTACTTTAGATGCCAGTGAACTATTTGGAGGGTGAGAGGATAGTGTGCTGAATTGAATGGAAAAGAAAATGCTAAAATTCACAATTTGCAAAAGATTTAACATAAATTTTAGTTCTGTGTCAACTTTAATTAATGAATTTCAAGAAAACTGAAAGACTTAAAAACACTGAAATGTCCATTAAAATTAGAATGAAATATTGTAGCTTAGAATGATAATCCTTTAATTTTTACATTTTTATTATTTTTCCTGCTCCATGTGGTGGCAGTCTAGATGGTTTTCTGGAGTTGGGAATTGAGGTCCAAGATGGTGCAGATGGCTGGGCTTCACTGGGGCTGTCAACTGGAACACAGGTGCCTTGTGCTTCTCACAGTATGGAGATATATTTATGAAAGAGAATGTCTCAAGAGCAAGCATTTCCAGGAAAAGGAAGCAGGTGGCTCAGGTCTAGTAAGAGCAAGGTTCAGAACTGTCACACAAGGAGAGTGTCCTCTACTTGATTCTATTAGGTAAGACAAAGACCCAGTCTCCCTCAGCACAGGAAGAAGCATCACTCTGCCTTTCCATCAGGCTATTAGTAAGAAATCTGTGGCCACTTATATTTATGTTCACCTTCTATCAGCCTGTCTCTGCCATAAATTCTATTTCAGCATCATTTTTCCTATCATGAAAAATAGAAAATGTCATCTTGAAAGATAGGCTTGCCAGATTAAAAGAATATCATTGTTATACATGATTTTGCAATTTAAAGAAGTGTAATAAATGTATAAATTAATTAAATAATTAATTAATAATTATTAATTAATTAATTAATTAATTCCAGGCATCATGCAAAACTGTTTAAAGTTGAAGTAGAGTTATGAAAATAATAAGGTTATGATATGGATGGAGAATAAAATATGGGAGCTAAAAACACTGAGTGTGTTTTTCCTAAAATATAAAGTAATTCTCCCTGAAGCCATGGCAATGTATTTTATGCAATGATTTACTGCACACATTTTCATAACTTTCAGAATATATTCATTTCCACAAGTATCATTTGAAAGAAGATTAGGTCAAATTTGAAATTAATATTGTTTAAAAACCACTTAAGTTCTATAATTTAATTTAAAATATAAAATATGATAATCATTTCTATGAGATATAGGAAAAGAGAAGAATCAGTCATAAAAAATCATCTCTATTAACGTATGGCATAGAATAGGTTTATAACAAATTTATCATTTCCTGGTGAATTTGAGTTACTGATTAGTTTGATAAAATCATGATTTTTTTTTATGGTAAAGCCAATACTCAGATTTGTATAATAAATAATAAATTAGTGGTAATCTTACTGTTAGTGAAAAATTCATATACTAACCTAATGTTTTGATTTCAAGGTTTCTTTCTAATTCACCAGTACAGCTTATTGTTCACACAGTCCTGTCAATCTGCTTTTCCCAACTGAAGTTATTCAATTCATGTTCAGCCACTCTTTGAAGAAAAATGAAGCAGTATTGTTTATGAACAATGTATTATGCTAGATGAATTGCAGAGCTGATTGGTATGGATGTCAAATCCTTCATAAACAACAGAACTCCACAAAAACAAAAGCACTGGAAACCACATTATCAACCTCTGTGTGACCCACTGGCAGAGAAAACAAATGGCGGCTTCAACTACAAATGCTGATGGGCCAATTTGTGCAGTTTACCAAGGTGAATAGCATCAGGAATGTTTATTAAATGGGGGTTTAATTGTTCCTAGCAGCCTAAGGACAGCAACGAAGCACCAAATTCACAACACAAAGGAAATTTTCAGCTGTCCGTATTTGCACACCTCTGTTCTATACATGTTCTGGGGAACACTTGTTCTCTTCTGGACTTCCTATTCTTGATTCTGAAATAAGGGCATCTTGATAGCTAAGTTGTACCTACAGTTGTTTAAGTTTACAAAATCTATATGACTGGAGGATAAAAATTTGCTTTGTTTCTTGTCTCCATTTGTTAAACAAAAAGCTAAGGAAAAGTGGGTAAGAACCTGGAGCAGCATCACAAATTACTCCCTTCCATTAAAGTCTGCTTTCTCCTTTTGCTCTTTTAGTCCTAGTACTCGATCTGTTCAACATTTTCATTTCCCGGAAAAAAAAAATGTACTATCAAATATTAAGTTAATGTAGTAATTCTATTTAATTTATTTCCCTTAAGGAGGTGAGATGAGTCACCATAAAACAGTTTCATAGATATGTCATAATGATTTGCAAATTTTTAACTAATTGGATATAACACGAAATAAAGATGAACTTAGTAAAAATAAAGGAAAAGCAGTAATACGAAATCACAACTTGCTGCTGAGATGTAATTGTGTTTAAGACTAACACAGGGCTATAACACTGGAAACACCTGGGCTCCTTAGTAGCTAATTCCCAACTTTGTGAGCAGCCAGGATAGCACTGAGATAAATCTGATTTTCACAAAGAAAGCTCTGCAGACATGAATGTAGATCTTATGTGCTCCATCTTCAGAAATCTAGTTAGCAAAAACCAATCTGGTAGTAACAATTAAAAAATGCTAAAGAAACAATACCCAGAAAAGTAGATACCAGCACACACTGTGGGCTTCTGCTCTTCCTTCTTCCTAGTAAATGGCAAGCTGAATTCTAAATATTGTCTCCAATCAAAGTTGAACTGTGAATTTAGCATCATGTAATTCATTACTATATTACAAATATGTATACAGCACTGCTATGGTTACATTCAAATAATTTAATTTTTAAGAAAAATTCAAAATGCAATCTGTAAAAATAAACACAAAAAGAAATATATATATATATAAAAGAAAAACGCAGAATTATTTTTATAACAAAATATTTCTTTTCTAATTTGGGACAGCATTAAACAATGTGCATGTAACTGTTAAGTTTATTTTTAAATATAAGTTTTTAAAAATTTATGTACACTAATTTTTAATAATCAGTTCTTGGTTGAATTTAAATCACATCTATTCATAAAAAAATATTTTTAAGAAAATATTGGTCTATCATGGGCATTGGTTTGTGTTCATGAGGGTGAATGGCAATGATTTAAATCCCTACCAGTGAGTCATTTTTCAATATTACAATAAAATATTTTTCTTGGAAATAATTCAAAACATTGTTCAGGTATTATTTCTCTAAGGCTGAACATAAGCAGCAGAAAGGATATTATTTAGCAGATTTTTTTCCTTTTTACATAAAGGTAGATTGAATACTTCCCTCCAGTCCTAAATTTGTGGCAGAATCTAACCAAAAACCCAAGTTTACCTTGTTTTCACAAATGACAATAATACAATGATGATAGTAACCTGCAGATAAACCAAAGGACAGAATTTTATCATGTTTCATAACAATGTAAATTTTATTTCATTTCGGGGCATAGATATTATGAAATAAGAAGCAATGAAAATCTCTTATTCTTATTTTGGGGACAGTATTTTGCCTTTGGTTTTTCTTGATAATGTTCATAGAACATGAATACCCTTGAACATGAGCTGTTTCTGTTTCAAATTTGTGTAACAGACTACCAGGTGAAATTAGCCCTTTGGAGTCTCCATAGAATAATTTAGTGCAGACTCTTTTTAAACTTAGTAGATACATCTATTATGCTTCCCTTTGAATACCTAAATCCTTTACCTTGGAATTGAGATGTAAGATCTATCCTCTATGAAGTGATTTCTAGTTTCTGGAACCCTTTAAACTTTGCTTTTATTATTTCTTTGGGACATATTATGTGCAACATATGAAGATGATTCATGTATACACAGTTTATAAACTCTTGGCATCAGAATATGATTTATAGTTTGTGTGTGTGTCCTGGGTGTTTTCTAGCTAGGATCGTATTTCATATTTGCTCCAGCAGTAGATAATTTTCCAAAATATAAACCCTTCCCTTTTTTCAAACTGTTATACTGTGAACTCACATGGCAGAAATAACCAACAGAAGGGACAATTTGCTCCCGCCAGCTCCTTTTTAAGGCCCTAGCTCTTTCTTTCCTTTAGCCTTCATAGTCTAATTATTCCATAACAATTTCACTTCTTAATATGGTTGCATTGATGAATAAGTTTCAATATAAATTTTGGAGGGGACATAAACATTGGAGTCATAGCAAAGTCCCACTTCCATTATCTTCATCTAACTACTTCTCAAAGGTCTGTATCCAGATACTACCTACATTGGGTTTAGGACTTGAACTTATTAAGCAAGGGGAGGCATGTTTCAGAATGTAGAAATACCTGGGCTCGTTTGAATTATTTGCCCATGGATTGATTTCTCTTGCTCATAGACACCCTTGACACTTTCCGAATGAGCGGAGTGCTCCTCCTTGACAACTGACTTTGAACTTGACCAAATGAACAACTTTGACCGACAACACAGACTGGAGATTATAGTGTTCCAATAATGCCACCAAAATGTTGCTGAGAAAAATAACAGAAGTGGATGAAAGTAAATTGGTCGAGACACTGAAGATGGGAGGAGCTCAGCTGACCGCCCACATTCTGTCGGCAGAGCTCATCAGTGTGCTTTGTGAGGGGCGTACAGGGTCCACTGGTGGTGTGAGGAAAGGGGGCAGAAGCCGGGAGATTAAGAGCCAGCGTCCCCTGGGGAAGGTTTCACCATAGGAAACCTGAATCATAGTTGCAGGTCAGTGAAAACGGTAGTACAGGGATTCTGCACATGCATCTTGGTTTGGTGATTAATTTGTGGGAAAAAGAGAAGTAGAACATAATTCAATTTTTTCTCATAAGAATAATTTAATGACAGAATTGCCTTTAAAGCAGTAGAAACCATGCAACTAGAAATAAAGGTTATGCACAAACCTGTGACAGAAATCATGGGTTTTAAAACTTGAATTAGACGATAATGGGCTAATATTAAATTATTTAATATTCAGTGCTGATAAAATATTATAATAACTAAAAATACACTTTGAAATATTATTATCCACATAGCTTGGATATAAAGGTTTTCTACACACCAGAGTGCTTAGAAGTATTGATGTGGTAAATGATCAATAAACTGCTGTCCCCTAAGGGATGTTATGTAGTTCTAAATTAGGTTAAGAGAGGAAAACATTGTTACCTTCCTTCTTAATAAATACCAAGAATAAGGCCTTTAGTGTTCAAGGTAAATAAAGTAAAATAAAAGTAATAAAATAAATAAAATAAACATTTCTTGCATGCTCATGATGTGGGATCTGGGCTCTGAAGATAGTGTGCTCATTTCCCTAATAGCATCATAGATGGCTTATGGGCTTAAGAATCAGGGCTCTAAAAACTCAAATCGACCTTGACCACCTATAAAATAAAGAGGTCACAAGACATGCTTCCTGCATTGTTTGATGCCAAATTAGCCTTTATAGGTATAAAAGTTTACAGATGCCCAATAAATTTAAAACACGTTTTCACTACCAATTCACATTTATAGTGAAGGCTAAAGCATTTCCCAGAGCCAACATGCTTCTTGGGTTGTTTCTTAATGTGTTTCCATTAGCGCTCTTCAAAACGGAAATGGCAAAGAAGGTCCCAAGAATCTTCTAAGTTCCTGAACTGTGTAGATCATAGTGTAATTTAATATATGATATTATAGGAATCAATACATCATTGTATAAAATATAACTGATAATAATCATAGCTATACCCTTAAAATAATATACTAAATGATTATGTAAACCTCATTTTTTGCTTTAAATGGCAAATGTTATTAGACATCTCTCATTGGAAACTGAACCACTGGAAAAAATAATAACTTGCTCAAGGAAAGAGTTAAAAAGTGTCAGAGAATGATATTAACTCAAAAGTCCTTGTTTCATTGCCATTATTCTTAACCATTATGCTTGTACTGCCAAACTGGATCCACATATGGTAATAAGATGAGGAAAAGAATCACTTCATTATGGCATCCAGTGTATAAAGAGGCTTTGAAGAAATTTAGCAGAAAACAAGTTAAGCAAATGACTAAAAGAAATAAAAAGCTATATCAGTTTTGTAAAACTTGTAAATTTAAATTTAAAAGAAAATTATACTATTACAAAGCAGAAAGTGGCAATAGTGATGATTTTATTGTGACTAAAATTTAGCCTACGATCAAAGGCTTATGCAGGGTTTCAGTGAGAAGCAAACGTAGTTGGCATACATAGATAAAGCAATCGGGGGACGTGATAGTAAGTGAGTAATTACAGAAAGCAAGTGGCTTTTGAAGAGTGTCTAAAAGAGCTAGAAATGTACTACATGTGTGGAGAGAATTAAAGAAGGATTCATTAAAAATAAAAAGCAGCAATGCTTTTTTATTAATGAGTATACAGAGACAAAGAAGAGCCTTGGAAAACTCTCAAAAATCATTTAATTTTAGGAGGGTATGATCGTCTAGAATTTTAGAATGAGGGAAATGCTTAGGAATTAGTCCTTCAAACAGAAATATAAAGCAATATAGTGTCTACATTTAAATAGAAAATAGGTACAGGGCAGAGACAAGATAAAGAGCTCCATTAGTGAGAGACAGACACAGGTACTTGGAAAAAACAAAGAAGAGCCTCGGAAAATTCTCAACTATTATGTTTTTGAGACATGGTCATGTTTCAAAAGCTTCTCAGTGTGCCAGGTGGACAGTGGACACATCGACTGACCTTAAAATGAATGTGGAAGCCATCTGCATGGTATCAATAAAGGTCCTTCAGAATGGTGCTCACTTATTTAATGAATACCAGCATATTGGAACAAATAATGTGTGGGTTTATTGCTCTTACGTATATATATTTTTATATTCACATAACATTTTTAAAATATAGAAACCAAAGATTTTATTTTAAAGCATCTTCCAAAGTATTTCATTTGGAAATTATTTATAGAATACATAATATTCATATATTATAAATATAATATAAATAAAATAAATATATATTTATATATAAATACAAATATTTACATATACATAAATGTGTATATACATATTTATATATATGTATATATATAAATATTTGAGTGGGGGTAGAGGGGATTGAATTCTGGGCCTTATGCATGGTAAGTATGCACTCTACCACTGAGCTACACACTCCAAGTCAAAACTATGTCCACATCTGCAGAGTTATTTCTTTCACTATTTATTTTAAGAAACAGACTCACTATGTTGCCCAGGCTTGCCCCAGACTTACCAACTCAAATGAGCTACTTAGCCTCCAAATAGCTGAGACTACAGAAATTTGCCACAGAGTGCTTCTTAATGGGTATATTTCCATCTATCCAAAGCAAATTTCCAAGTGACAATATTCTATAAAATTAGTTCATTTATCTACATTTTAAAATATATTTCATGTTTTGTTTATTAAAATAAGTTACTAAAATTTGTTAAAATAATAAATATTTTTTTAGGGCGATTTAAGGTTTATAGACAAATGGCGCAGGAAGTACAGAGTTCCCCTATTTCTATAGCTCCCCCGCCACTCCTCACACCATCTCTCCTGTTGACATCCTGCACAAATATGCTACAGTCATTAAAACTGATGAACCAATATTGATATTAGGGTTCATTAAGACCACGGTGTACATGAGGATCTACTCTTCTTTGTGTGCAGTTCTATGGGTTTTGAGGAACACAGAACTTCCTGTGCCTATCATTACAGGATCCTAAGGAATAGTTTCAATGCACTCAAACTCCCCTGTGCCCGACCTATTCCTCCTCCTCTCCCCTGTCCTCAAACTGCTAAAAAACATCATCTTTTTACTGTCTCTACCATTTCACTTTTCTAGAATGTGAGAGTATGGGCTGTAGCCTTTCAGATTGGCTACTTTCACTTAGAAATATGCATTTAATTTTCTTTTGTAATAGTTCATGGCCCATCCATGACTTTAACTGGCCTAAAAGATCATTTCTTTTGGGTAGAAAATTTAAATGATAGAGATATTCATTTTTTTTATGATTTCTGCTCAGAGAAATGTACTTTAATAGTTACATTTATTTTACACTTTTCTGCTTATCCTTCCAACTTCAGTAGAATATATTTTTCTTCATAATCAGTAATTTCACTTTTTCATTTATCTCCAAAATATTTTATAGTTTTTCATCTAAATTCAAGTTTTTTCTTGTATCTATGTGAGCAAATTTTTACTCTGATATCATTGATTTCTACTTTCTATCCTTGTCTTCTGTTGTCAGATGCTTCTCATAAACACTCTTTTTTTTTCTTTCTCTCTGTTGTGCTATGCTTTATTACTGTACTTTTATTATTTTTCATTTGTCATTATTTCTACCAAACTTCCAACCAAATTAAGGAAATTAGAAAATTTGATTGCCTTGGCACTGACAATATTTCCTTATTTTTGACTATTATATGCCTTTTACTTTATTTTTATCCTCTCTAAATTAGTTTTTTTAATCAATGATATACATTCATTATTATAAATTAATCATTTTATTTCCCAAGAGTTCATCTAAAGCTCTGAGAGAAACCTCTGATTTGTGAGACTTGCTGGTGTCTTTGGGGTAAATATTCCCACATGGAAAATTTCAAGCTACTACTTCTCTGACAACTGTTTACCAGGGTCTCTAAAAGAGTAATCCGTTCTTACAAGATAATGTGAACAAGAGCCTACACCTACCCTTTGTTCCCTGTTTACTTTTTTTTTATTTTTCTGGGAATAATTTCTTCTTTCCAGAAATGTATGCTTTAATATTATTTAATATTATCTTTAGCCAAGCTCTATAAATGGAGTTAATTACATACAGTAGGTCGGTGAATCTGTTTAGAATTGTAATTAAAATATTTTTATTTAGAAATTGCCTTACAAGATTTAGAATGTTATAAAATGATTTTATCTCTCTGTGCTTCCATTTTTTATTCTAAGAAACCAGGTCGCTGATATAATCAATTTAAATGATTATTGTAATAACTCAATTACTATATGCATAGTATATTTTAAAATAAAATGTCCAGCATTTGGTAAGTACTTATTACATACAATCACTTATATTTCTTTGCTTTATACTCTAGTTTAATTGGATACCGAGTTATAGGATACCATTTTTTTCTTAATACTTTGGGGACAGAATTTAATTTTCTCTCAATTATTATTGTTTTTTTTTCTCTAAATGCATGTGAGATTTCTTTTTGTCTTTGGTGTTCTGAAGCTTCATAATATCCTAAGGAGGAATAATTTGATTCTTATTTATACTATATACCTACAATATGGTTTGTTTGTTTTATCCCTGCTTCAAGTTCCCTGTTGAAGTCAATCAACTCTTCTTCTTGAGCAGTGGATGAAGTCCATTTCCCTTGTGACATCCCTTACCAGATTCTCACACACTAGCAGCTGTGCACTTGCCCTAATTGCTCCAAGGCCAAATTCCAAAACCTAGGGGCTGCCTCTCTGCCCAGGTGCCACTGAAATTATTCAATCTGGCCAGGCCTACACCTGCTTACTCTGCCTTGATCTTTTTTTCCTGCAGCGATTACAATTGATGTATTGGCCCATAGTCTCCCCTCCACCCTATCTGACTCCTGACCACCCCTGGCATTTCCCCTGAGTGGCTGGGCACATGTGATGTATATTAGAGTTAAAACAATGCTCACATACAGATATTAATATTTTTATGTATTCTGAACATCTCAAAGATGGAGACAAAATTTCTGCTTTCTTTCCTTTTCTGAAGTTGGCCAGTCTTTCTTCCAGTAAGGCTTTGGAAAGCTGAACCTTTATTTACAGTCTCAGTTACATTCTCCTTTCATAAACCTCATGTATTACCTACAAACCAGTAAAGCCTCATGTCCCTTTGCCACTTAAATAAGCCAAATTGAACTCCCAAGCCTGTCACTGAACCACTCCAACACTGATTTTCACTTAAGCTACTTGGGAGAGTGAGGCAAGAGGATCACAAGTTTGAGTCTAACCTCAGAAACTTAGTAAAACCCTGTCTCAAATCAAAAAAATAAAAAAGAACTGGGGATGTAGCTCAGTGGTGAAGTTCCCCTGCATTCAATCCCCAGTACCAAAAATGAAAGACAGAAAGAAAGAAAGAAAGAAAGAAAGAAAGAAAGAAAGAAAGAAAGAAAGAAAGAAAGAGAGAAAGAAAGAAAGAAAGAAACAGAGATATGCTTTTCTGTCTTGAAATGTTGTTTTCCATCAAATCTGCACTTAAGAGAAGTTGTCTATATATTTTTAATTTAATTTCATTTTTTTTTATTTTTAGAGACTGCATTTTGATTCATTATACACAAATAGGTTACAACTTTTTGTTTCTCTGGTTGTACATGATGTGGATTCACACCATTCTTATAATCAT
The DNA here is from genome assembly GCF_902686455.1 of Sciurus vulgaris. Lineage (NCBI taxonomy): Eukaryota > Metazoa > Chordata > Mammalia > Rodentia > Sciuridae > Sciurus > Sciurus vulgaris. The sequence goes on from NC_136469.1 coordinate 12,206,538, forward strand.
ATGTGTACATAGGGTAATGACATTTGTCACATCCACCATCGTTCATACTCCTGCCCCCCCATTTCCCTCTACATAATCTAAACTTCCTCCATTATTCTCTTACTCCCCACCTTAAAATATACTACAGAGCAATGATAACAAAAATGGCATGATATGGACACCAAAATAGGTAGAACAATGGTGCACAATAGAAGACACAGAGACAATCCCACATAAATACAGTGACCTCATACTAGACAAAGGAGCCGAAAACATACAATGAAGAAAAGATAGCCTGTTCAACAAATGGTGCTAGCAAAACTGGAAATCCATATGCAGTAAAATGAAATTAAATTTCTATCTCTCACCCTGCAAAAATCTCAACTCAAAATGGATCGAGGACCTAGGAATTAGATCAGAGATCCTTCCAACAAATAGAAGAAAAAGTTGGCTGGAATCTTCATCATGTTCACTTAGGAGCAGACTTCCTCGACAAGACTCCCAAGGCACAAGAAATCAAAGCAAGAATAAACAAATGGGATGGAATCAAACTTAAAAGTTTTTCTCAGCAAAGGATACAATCAATAATGTGAAAAGAGAGTCTACAGAGTGGAAGAAAACCTTTTCCACACGCACTTCAGATAGAGCACTAATCTCCAAACTTTATGAAGAACTTACACAACTTTACACCCAAAGTATAAAGAACCCAATCAATAAATGGACCAAGGAACTTGTCTTCACAGAAGAAGATACATAGGGAATTAACAAATATATGAAAAAAATGTTCAGCATGTCTAGTAATTAAAGAAATGCAAATTAAAACAACTAGGATTTCATCTTACTCCAATAAGAAAGGCTATTATCAATAACACAAACAATAATAGTTGGCGTGGATGTGGGGGAAAAGGCATACTTGTACATTGCTGTTGGAGTTGCAAATTGGTATAACCACTATGGAAAGCAGTGCGGAGATTCCTCAGAAAACTTGGAATGGACCCACCTTTCAACCCAGTTATCCCACTCCTCATTTTATACCCAAAGGACTTAAAATTAGCATACTATAGTAACAAAGCTGCATCAATGTTTATAGCAGCTCAATTCATAATAGCTAGATTGTGGAACCAGTGTCTATACTTTAATCTCAAATGCTATGTATGCATTACATATTGAGTTGATTTCAGGTAATCAGTTCTGCATAATTTCAGGACAAAATGTGACAAATGCACTTTTTAACCACTACCTCCCTTTGAACTGGTCCTCTCGAAGTCAGTATTGATCTCCATGATGACATCTATGGAAAATATTTAGCTTATTCCATCTTTCACATAATTTCTAAAGTTATTTCCCTGCTTAGATCATCATTCTCTCCATCTCAGTATTGAGTGCCCCATCTTCTCTGCAAGCTCTTGTGGTTCTCTCTTGCCCTGGCTCCTTCTCTCTTCTCTTACAATCCTTCTCACTCATTTGTTCTTCATTTGTTCTTTGTCTTTAGTTTTATTCGTTCTTTTCAGTTATACATGACAGTAGAATTCATTTGGATATAATTATACAAGCATGGAATGTATCTTATTCTAATAATGACTCCATTCTTTGGGATGCGCATGGTGGAGGGATTCACTATGGTGTATTCATACATGTACACAGGAAAATTATGTCAGAATCATTCTGTCTTTCCTTTTTCTATCCCCACTCCCTTCCCTTCATTCCCCTTTGTCTGGATTCACTGATATCTATTCTTCCCCTCCCCCCACTTATTGTGGTTTAGAGCTCAAATTTCTTGAAATAAGCAAAAGTCTTCATTTTGTTGCATTTATTTCCTCTTGGTTTCAAAAGCTCCCCTGCAGTTTCTCTGTGTCTGTGTCATCTCACTTACCCCTCAATTTCAGAGCAATTGTCAATGCATCAGAGATTCTTTATCTTATTTGCCAATCTAAAGAATCCAACCACTTCTCTCCTTCTTTTGATCATAACAACCTGTTGTTTTCCTGTGGAATCTTATGATTTCTAGATATATTTTAATAAAGCTCTGTGTTTTTATTCACTTAGTCATCTATTGTGCCATTTAAGTGAACATAGGATATACTCTTGAGGCTTAGCACAATTCTTTCCATTACTGATACCTAAATAAATGTGTCTAAAGCTTAATAATATGGTCAAGATCTTCCAGTTACAATAACAGAGCTGATAGTTAAAAACCCAGATTTGGTTTGTCTGGAAAAGCATTGTTTTTAGCACATGCTGTGGTCTGAAAATTTATGTCTAACATTCATACATTGAAACATCATTCACACAGTAATAGATTTAGAGATGGACCTTTGGGGTGATTACATCATGAAAGCAGAGACTTAGTGAGGGCATTAGTTTATAAAAGAGAATTCAACAAGGGACCTGTGGCCCTTTGGTCATGTAAGGATTCCATAAGAAAGCAGAATCCTAATCAGAAACAGAATCTGTCGGCACCTTGACTTGTACTTCCTCAGCTCCCTGACGGTGAGTAAAGAGTGAAATAAATCACTCTTGGTTAAAAGCTCCCCAGTCTGTTGATCTGTAGTAACATTCAACATGGACAAGGATACCACACTTGACTTTCCTGCATGTGATGACACCTCACATGAACAGATTCTCTAACTGGTGCTTACAATTGCCTGCCCAACATCCTTTGGCAGGCATTGAATAATTGTAACTCCAATTTATTAAAAATATGACACAGTAGAGTAACTACTGTTTTATATGCTAATTTTTCCACTTTTATTCATGTGAAAAGTCTGTTTCATATTCAATCAGTGTGTCTGTTGTTAAAAATTATAAAGAAATTTAGAACCATTTAAGCATCACACTCTTAATGGTATCGATATTCAAGAACATAATAGAGTCATTATTGCTATTGATACCAATTAATCCTTATTAAACACCCACAGAGCTCTTGGCGCTAAACAGAGAATGCAGAACGGAGAGTACTTACTGAAAAGTCCTTGAATAAATTAAAATTTAGTCCATGTAATCAAGCACTATAAAATAGTGGGTAATATATGATAAAGGTGTCATGCTCAATTTAAATCTAGAACTGAGAGAATGTAAAATATTTGGGAAAATGTATGCATTTTACAGATGGAATTATTTTTTCATAGTTCAAGTATTTTTGTCAAAATTTATCATTGGTATAGGCATAATATGGATGTGCATAGTTAAATGATACATATTTGTATCAGATAAATTCTCATATGGCAACTTCGACTTTATGTGGGTACATCAAAATTTTTAAAATTAAACATAATTATCTGTATAACTAGAAATCTATGTAAAATAATAATTATAAACCTATTTAGAAAGATCTGCATCTAGTCTCTTTGATTTCAATATTTTTATACTAAATGAGATTTTCTCCTTAATTTGAAAAACAAAATATGAGTTCAATTTCATTTATTGTGATTGATACCATAAATATTTCTAATTATTTCTATTTAATTTTTGATACTGGCATGATCATACCTTTCTTCTTTATATTTTAATAATTATTTTATTTCAAATTATAGCTAACCATCCTACCCTTGTCCTTAATATGCCATATTGCCACTGCCCCATTGAAAAAAGGGTTGTACCTCCTGTCACCCTGAGTGTGGAGTGGACTTAATGACTTGTCACTACTGAACAGATTATGATGGACAACAGACTGTTGGAAGAACGTTTGCCATGTTGAGAGCGACCAGAAACCAACGTTTGGAGGGTCAAAAGCAGGGATTCAGAACAACCATCCCTCTGAGTACAGAATCATCTCTGCACTTGTGAGTGATCTGGGATTCACCTGAAGACAGCTTCTAGCCTCTGACTGGAACAAATGAGGCATGGGAGTAGAGAAAAAAACAGCCTTTCTGTGCTTTCAATTTCTATGCCTTCCCGTGAGTTTAATATTATTTTCAACAAAAGTCATTCAGGTAATCTCTTCTGGATTAGTAGGTGTAATAAATAGCTTTCACCACTACTTGTATTTTGCCAAATTGCATTGTTTTATCATGTACTATTTTAATTATGAGATTTTAGTTAATTTTCTCCTTCTATTTGAGTGTTTGTATTTGCTGTATGCCCTGTATGTGCCGAGGAATTTATAATCTTTCGATTTTTCTGTGAGATTAATTTATATATTTTTGTAATATAGTTAGCTCTCCATTTCTTGATGAAGCAGTGTTGGACAATGCTAAAAGAATCTCCGATGTGAGAAAATGAGTAAACATAAATTTCCTCCCATAGTTTTTCATGCTTATTGTCCCAATCTGGGTTATATTATTTTTAATTTTCAAAATTAAAATGATTCTTTTTATAATGTTTAATAAAACTCTGCAATGTAATTCAATTTATTTTTCAAATTAATTTTCTACACATACCCATAACAACTGAGGAAATTAATGCACAAGTACCTTCTCCCAGCTACTATATTTTCCCCCAAACATTGTTACTTTTGAACTAAAAAGTTTCTAATAGTCATGATTTAAAACATTATTCTTGCAATTGCTTGGTTTCAAACATAGCTAGGTTAGATGTTTCCATTAATGATACTGTAAAACAGCTTTCATGAGAAATGGCTACCCCATCTATTTTTTGGTTCTGTTGATTCTATTCTCCAGTATTTTTCCCCTGTGTAAGGTTATGTATATTATTCATGTAGAGAAATAGTTATGTGTTCCCTATGCTTGAATTACTGTGCAGCTGTAGATAAATATCTTAAATCTTATTTCCTCTCCATAAGAAATTTTAGATATGTCTGTTACCCTGAGCAATTGGATACTGCCAATGAAATATCTGTGGAGAAGCTACCATCATCCCTTGCACTCTATCCTGGTCTGAACTTAGTCCTCAGGAAATTCAATTTTCATGCCTGGTTAATAAAGAATTTTTATTTCCTAAATACTTCACTGGGGTATGTTTGATATAGATAACTCACAGTCAAATGATTTTGCCAGACAAAAGTGATATATTTCAAACTATAATATCAACATTTTCTTCAAGAAAAAAAGGAATAAGCCTTCTCTTTTTTCAATATTATTCTTTTCCATTGGAAATTTTTTTAAACCAACCAACATTCTATTGAAATATTTTGATCATATTTTCTCTTCATTTTTAGTTCTATTCTTATATTAATCTTTGATAACTTGACTGTATTCTTGCTGATTATCTCAGTTTTTCCAGCCTCATGACCAACACTTTATCTGTGAATGTGCATGTGTTTGTGCACATATATACATGTATAAATTACTTTATAACTACTAATGCAATGCTATTGTTCATGTCTGAGGTTCCTTTTTCCTGCATATATTGCTAAGGATCATAAATTTCAATTTAATTTGTTTATTAATATTTTGTTTTGTACTTCTTTTATTATATTGCTTGATCATTATATTTTCTATAACATAAAACACATTTGTATTTTTATTTCCAACTTGGATATCACAAAAGAAGCAATATTTGTGCTCTTGAAATGGGTAGGAATTAAAAACACAGGGATGGACAAGAAGCATAACTCTTTTCTCAGGAAAAAAAAAAGGAACATAAGATAATGCAAATAAGAAATTAACAAAACAAGTAGGAGTATTAAAAATTGAATGATGTAACACTGTAGGGTTTAAGAACGGTGTTTATGAAACTGGGTTTTGAATTTGTTGACACAAGGTGCTTTTGAATATAGATTAATGAGTTTCCATTTAATATGTTTATCAAGGAAACTATATTGTATTAGAAGAAGAAACAAATGACATTATATCATATAAGTTGTTTATAGGAAATAATCAGATAGTAAAATGTGATATGTACATCGGTGAAAAAAGAAATTTGATAAAAGAAAACATTGATATGACTACCAGCATTACAATTCCTAATATAAAGAAAATAAAGGTATAAAATAATAAAATAACTAAAGTGGAGAGTTAAGAGAGACTATAAAGGTACAGGCTAATAGGGTTTGACAAGTTTTCTCTTTGGTAAGAGAAATGAGAGTTTTTTTAATGATATACATTTCAGCAGTGGATTTAAGGTAATTAATAAATTTTTTCTTCTTCTATGCTTATTCAATCTGTCCTCTTAAACACATTATTATATTTCGGTATTCTCATTTGAAATAGAAAAATTATATTATTACTCAGAACATTTCTGAAAAAATTATCAAAGAGCTGTTGAGTACTTATAATCAGGAGGCCACTCACAAGTATCAGTGGACCACCCAGCACAAAGCATGATCAGTGACGTCCACCTTTATGCTGTATTTCTCCACTCACAGTCCTTCTCTCTCCTGACCATGCACAAAATAAACAGAACTGATTATGCACTGCTTTTATAGTTTTATGGTGTAAATAAACCATGCATTAATAGTTGGCAACAGTGTTATGAAAAAAACAAAATGCTTCTCATCACAATATTAAAGACAATTAATAAGAAAAAAGTGAAATTGAATTTTAAATGGTGTTGTATATCCTAAAACTCAGTTTCCACATTATGAAAATACAAGAATGACCCAATTAATTTCAGTTATTCCTTGTAGCACTAAATTCCATTACATTCTGTTAGCACTAAAATGAGCCATTAGAATCAACACAAATAGCCTCTGAAGAGTGTGAATTTCTCTAAATAATTCTTTAATTCATGAGCACATAGTATGTTTGTTTTTCAAAATATTAATATCAACATTTTAAGTGCCAAAGAGCATGTACACTACTACCCTGAGTGACATAAAAACAAGATTAAGCATATTTATTTTGAAAAAACTATTATGTGAGTATTGGAAGAAAAAAAGCTTTGCCAAAGTAAAAAAAAATTGAGTTTCCCTGTATGCGAGCACTATGTCTCAGTCATAGGGACATTTGCATGCCTTTCACATACTAATGGAGTATAAAATAAAAGGAGTGGCATTATTTATAGAAAGCTTTCAAAGCCAGAAACAACATTTGTGTGACTGACAAAAGACTCTTTCTTTCCATAAAACCATCAGAAACGTTCAAAAGTGCGCACAAAGTCAGTTACTATACTTAAAGTGCTTTTGTTTACGAGATTATTTTAAACTTCTGTTATGATACTTTCGTAAAATGCTTCAAAATGTGAGAAGTAGTGAAGATAATTATGGAAAAAGGATTGATGGAGAAGATTTTATGATTGCATAACCTGTCATGTACCTATGCTTAAACATACTCAAATAATTTGTCTAAATGTATTTGTTTTCTGCATTAAAATAATTTATAGTTCCAAAGTTTATCATATTCATTGTTTATTTTTATATAAAATTATATAATTAGAATGATAGGTTAAGGGATCTGTAGGGTAAGGAATAATTCAAATGAGAGTACTTCTGTAAACTTACAAAGTTAATGATTAAGATAGAGATATAATTATTTGTCAAAGGAATCCCTAAGATGGATTATCTTTGTTCCAGATTTCTCTATTTCTCTTTTGTAATAAAAGAAATATTTCTATTAATAATTTCGATTTATCATGTCAAAATTTGTTCTTAATTTTTCTATTGAATTTGTATAATGTGGTATCTTTCAAAATTGTAAAATATATCTGCATTGTTCCGTGAAGTATTCTGGTCATATTTTGATTTTTATCACAATGATTTTTTGGCAAGTTCAATAATTTAATTATTTAAAGCTTTCATTAAATTCTTTATTGAAGACTACTATCAGGGAGAATGCTTCTTGTTTTAATTAGTAATGGAACAGAGCTCCTAAGGAGAATATTTCAATGTACAGGTTTTCCTTTCAGAAAGTGTCTGGTTTCCTGAAAAGAAAATTTGTGTTTCCCCTTTTTCTTTATTCATAAGCAAAATAATTGCATCATTTATTAATTTTTTTGTCTTTTCATAGCCTTTTTTATGATGCTGAATAAATAACCATGATTTTTATCCTCTTAAAAATGTAACAAACAACACTATTGTGAAAATATTTGTTTAATATATATACATGAGGAATTGGACATTATCCCATATAGTTGTAGTAAATGTTAGTGTTTAAAACCATACTATTTTGAGGAAACTTATTATTAAAAAACTACATGCTTATTTCTTTATTTCTCTGTCAACCTTGACCATAGGTACTGTTTGAACTTAGCAAGAATGACTTGACTTTATTGAATCAATAACAAAAACCTCATATCATCCCAGTGATCAAATTTCTTTTTTTCTGACTTTGATAAGTCTTTGCTATTTTATATTTTGAGGGTTTTTTTAAAATTAATTTTTAAACGAAACTTGGTTGCTTTATCTCCTTCCAATTTTAACCATCATTTGAGTTTGCCACTAACACACACTTTCTTCAGATTGGGATAACATCTCTTACTGTCTCTCACAAGCACTACTGTGATCTCTGGATTGGAATCTCTGCCATGGTTGCTTTTTCCTCCATGGTAGAATGTGAGTTCTCAGGAATGTCAAATAATTTCTGGAGAGCTTGGGATCCAACTAGGTAAAGTCAGAATCATGCAACTTTTACTTCAAGGTCCCAAGTTTTGTTAGCTGTTGAAAATGATTTAGAATATTTTACTAACATTTGACAAATTAATCTTTGTATAAATAGAGTCTTATTTACATATAACAGAACTTGCACATTATTTTAAGTCATCTAAAAATTTATATATATATATATATATAGACATATTAGGTCATATACAATGAAAATAAATTCAAAGAAATTATATCAAACATGATCTAAGAATATGGCAAAATAAAATTTAAATCCTTTTAAGATTTAGAAGAAAAATAGCTAATGTTAGCATATATTTTGAAAATGAAAATATACCATTTAGTAAAGTATTAGTAAAAGAAGAAATCATACTATTGCACCAAGTGTTATGATAACATTTGAAAAACCTAAGAAACCTACACATTGCCCAGCCAAGTGGCTGAGATGGGAGGATCACAAGTTCAAGGACAGAGTGGGTAACTTCTTGAGACTTTGTCTTGAAATAAAAAATAAAAAGTTTTGGAATGAGATCAGTGTTAAAACACCCCAGGCTCACTCTGCAATACCCTCCCACACACAAAATAAAAGTAGTAATATTAAATAAAATTAGAACAGACTCATTAAAATTGTTAGGATACAGATTTATTATCACTCAAAAAGACAAACACAACTATTGGAAAAAAATGATTAAAATAATTTCATAATTTTTTCAAGCAGAAACTGCAAAAAAAAAAAATAACTAAAACAGATGCAATATTTAGGGAAGGAAGAAAGAGGTGAAAACAATTTTACTTAACTAAACATAAAAAGAATACAAGAGAAATGACTAATAAAGGCAAAACTAACTTTTACAATTACTGACAAAATTAACAACAGTATGGAACATATACTTGTGAAAAACTAAATAAATAATGGAATAAAATCAAAGGAAAACCTACTGGGATAACAATGGATATATAATTCTGGTAATTTAGGTTCCTAAAATCAGTTGTTGTAAGAAAGTTAATAATGAAAATGATTAAATGAGATTTCCCCAATCTAGGTTTATACCCACAAAAACTAAAACAAAGGTTCCGAAGAGAAATTTTTACATTTATGTTTACAGTAGCATTAATTTCAATATTTAAAATATGCAACCTCCTCAAATGTCCATCAATTGATAAAAGGATAAGCACCCATCTCTGTCTATAAGGTAGTGGGATGTTACTCGTCTTTAAAAAGGAAGGAGGTTACAAATCCACGAGATACAATATGGACGAAAATTGGGGACAGAATGCTGAGTGAAATAAGCCATCACAAAAGACAAATGGTGCTGATAATTCCCCTTTAAAAAGGTACCTAAGTGTTCAAAATCCGAGAGGCAGAAAGTGTCCTGGTGGTTCCTAGGTGCTGGGGTAGGAGCAGTGGGGAGCTGTGTTTAATTGATGTGGAGTTTCAGTTCTGCAAGTAAAAAGAGCTGTGGTGACAGATGGTGGGTAAGGTCCCACGACAAAACAAATTAGCACCACTGAACTAGACACTCTTAACAAGGTAAATTTTACATTATGGGTATTTTGCCAGTACAAAAAAAGAAAGAATTAGCCATCGAAGTTAGAAAGTATGCTTGTATTACAGGCAGGAGATAGAAGAAAATTTCCTGAGAAACTGAAGTATTCAAAGAAAAGTGGAAGAAGAGGAAGCCACTGTCTCATGTTCACAGGGTTGATTTTAACTTTTATTCTGAGGGGGTGGAACGTTCTGGAGGGTTGAGCTCTCAGTGTTGGCTGGTCCATGGGAAGTGCTGGTGGCTCGCAGAGATTCTGGTGGTCAGATGGTGGATTCATAAAAATATTTGGATCTAAAATTTTTTGTAATTCTATAATTGTAAGTAATTAGCATAACAGCACTTTAAAAAATGTCTCACATTATGGAAATATGAAATTTAACTGATTGTCCATAAAGACTAGGAGCATTCCTCCGAGGGACATTGACTATTATACTCTAAAATTGTACTTTTGTTGTATCCAGCAAACCTCAAGCTTCATATGCTCAGGAATGAAGTTATATTTTAATACATTTTCAAATACAATCAAACTGTAAAAGTAATTAATTTGCCTATAAAATATGAAGTTGCCTCTTCAGGTTTTGTATGGTAATCTCAATGAGTATAACTGTGGTAAGGGGGATTTGAGAAAATTCTGACAAAAACAGCTTAAGGCAATGTTCGAACAGACTATTTTAAAATTTGTGATTTCATAAGAAACTATAAAATCAGATCTGCTATACTAAAATAGAAAGAATGATGTGTTTAAAATAAACAACGTTGAAGACTTCCGATAAATATTAGGCCACATATTATTGATGAACTCTGATCAGAACAAAGTACAACTAATGTTGTGGTTTTCCTGATTCCATTTGGTTTCTTTCTTTACATTTGAGAATGAAATTAAACAAATTCTTTGAGAATGAGGATAGTGGTTATTAATTTTTCCTAAGCAGAGGTCAGCAGACATGAAGTATAAATATTAAAAAATGACCGCTAAAATGTAACATTATAGCAATAGCTACAAAATAATTTCTAGTGTATAGTTTGTGTCTCTACATATGATTTTTCCCAAAAAATCTTAATATTGACACATATGAAAAGAATGTTCTGCTACTTTACTTTGAAGTATGTTCTTATGTGTTTCTCTGTGAGGGCTAAAGAATCCTTGCTGAAATACAACAGGCACTGTGAGTTTCTCAGCAGTAAAATAATGACAGGCAGGACTCTAATAAAATTGTCACAGAAATTATTTGAATGTGATTGTGAATTCAGGTCAAGCATTATGGAAAATCATACCACATTTTAAAGTCTACTTTGTGAATCCACTTATAAAGCTTTTTAAGTTTTTGTATATATTTTTATAAAATAATGAGTTCAACAAAAGGTCATATGATGACATCTGACATAATGGTAGATGCTAAACAAATGAAATCAGAGTATTTTCTTAAATTCAAAATATAGAAACGTTGGTACATCCAAAGCACACATTCGAGAAAGTTTTGGAATTAAGAAGTTGTAATATGATGTAATAGTTATGCAGAATTATTTTTATAATAATGTTATCCTTGGTGTTGGTTGTGTGATACAAAAAATAATTTTCAAAGTAATATAATCTGAATTTATTTGATTAATGGAAATTTTTCAACTGTCTAACCTTTTATTTTCCTGATTAAAGATAGTAATTGCAAACATGATGCTAAGAATGAAAATTTCTTGCCAAAACTGAACCATAGCTGAGTTGGTTATTAATAGCCTGTTAATAATTTTAATTCAAATAGCATCTAACTGCAGTCAATTTTATTTTATAATAGTAAAATCAATTTATTTGTCAAAAAGAAATAAAAAAGAAAAAGTTGGAAGATATTCTATATCTGGAAATGCAACATTGTGAAATAATTTTGCCTTGACTTATATGATTTGAGCTATTCTCATATCAAGGTTTTAGGGAAAAAATACCAAATAATCTATCCTTTTAAACTTAAAATTTTTCTTAAAATAGAAGGAGTTGTTACTAATTTGCATCCAACTGGTAGGACAGTTGAAAATGTAGGATCATTTACACTTATTGCAATATTCAATCTTACATGCAGTTAGTGCCCAAATGCCAACTTTAAAAGAGCACATCAAGTCTCAACAGCACAACAACAACAACAAAAAAAGCACACACACAAAAAAAATGTACAACAAGCAGCAGTTGTTGAAGGCAGCACTTCATCTAGAGAAAGGTGTCAGAAGAGAAAAACCATTCAGCGTTGCTTGGTTTTGTGTTTGTTTTGATTTTTTTCCTATTTGTTCTGTTAATATTTATTCAGTGAAATGAGTTTCTCAAAAAGAACCCTCATTTTTTAATAGAGTTAATATTTATTGTGCCCATATGACCCTAAGTGTGCTTTTGGAGTAAATATCACTGTCATGGTGGGGCACCATTTAGAGCATTTAAAGATACTCTGTACAGGAAGTGCAGTTTCATGGCAAGGTGCTTGCCTAACATACAACATGCTGAGTCACATCCCTGGGGCTGGAAAAAAAAATATGGTTAGCTGAAAATTGGTTCTCTCCCTACTTCAGTCAGCAGCTCTCTCAAAATTTTAGGTATTTTATTTTTATATTTATTGTGTTCAAATTATGTTAATGATTCTAATATCCAAGATGGAAAGTTCTAGAGCTGTGAGGGAGGAAAACTGTGTATTTTGTTCCCTACTAAGTTTTCAGCCTATTTGAGAAATTAAATGTTTTTGAATCCATAGCTAATACTTTATGAAAATTAGAATGTGGGATAATTTGTCGTTTATCAACTAATATCACTGAGAGTATTACCTCATTGAACCAATTAATAATTTATAATTTTTATAAGTACCTACATCTTTTAAATTTTACCTTTTAGTATAGGCTACCCATATTTTTCAAAAGACAAAAGTAGTTAAAACTCTTCTGATCTGTATATCTTTCATAAAATACTAAGGACATAAATATAAATAGTACAATATTTCAAATTTTCACCTACAATTAATTTTCAAAATTCAATAGGAATTATAAGTTTTATTTGGAAAGAAGTTTAGGAGATCTTTGTACAAAAAAAACTTTATATTTGCATCTTAAAAATATTGAAATAGTATGGTCATAGTAATTGGAATTCTTTTATATAAGTAATAGTTTTTCAGAAAATGAAATTGGGAGGCAAATTATTTTCTCCTTAGTGTATACATTCTTTATTTCAAATACCTATGAGTTATATCTTGGGAGAGAAAAGGATTCTCTGATAGAGAGACAGATTTCTGTTTTCCTCTTGCAACTGAATTCTATATGTAGATGAAAATTGAATTGTAACCTCTGCTTAAGGCAGATGTCTCTTTAAAATATATATTTACATGTTGTTATTTGCTTACAACATTGTTAACAAACTATAGGTTATATTCTTTTGTGCATTAGGTTTTGCAGACAGAGCAGTTCTTTGTTCTTTGATTTGCTTTGCTCATGACCAGCAATTAGTTAACAGCATAATAACCTTCACTGTTCAAGTATATAACAACCTCAAAGAGAGTGACTGGTCTATCACTTAAGAAATCTATTTCCATCTCAGCTCATTTACCTGATGTCTGATGCTAAATCAAGTAAGAGAAATTGGTTATGCCCTTGTAATGGGAAAACATGGCTGGCATGCATAATTATCCCATGAAGTGAAAATGCTTCTGTCTTTTAATCTGTTTGTGTGTCAATCTGTGTATCTATCATCTATTTATTCATCTATCATCTGTCAACTAAAATACAACACAATAGATTCTTCTCAATAAACCAGTGTGCTAACTTCCATGTTCTAACCCTGAATGACTTCCTAAAAAGTACTCATTTTGTAAGCCTGTAAATATTCATTCATTAGACTTTTGTATTTAAAGATTTAATTACTTATTAAACATTCTACATGAATTCCTTTACAGATTATTTAAATTTAGGATGAGTAATTTTCCATACTTTTTCTTAAAATAAATAAGGCTATAAATCCTCAGTAATGTGATCAACTATAACAAAATGGAATAATATTAATATTGTGCTACCAAAGGTCCAAAAGCAATAGGGCTAGATGAAGTTGACAGAAGACAGGGTTTGATGGTTAAATATGCATTGTCAACTTGATTGAATTGAGAGATGTACAAGATTAAGAAATTTCTGGGTTTGTCCATGAGGTTGTTTCCTGAAAGGATGGACATGTGAGACAGCAAAATGAGGGGGCAACCCCACCCTGAATGTAGTGGCATGCTACAATAGGCTGGAACAAAAGGATGAAGTAGGTCAAAGCTGAAAGAAATGCAAACTTGATTCTTCATGAATAGATCTGTCATGGCTGTTACCATTTCCAGAAGACACCTGTCTCCAGATACTTCACGCTCCCAATGTGGACTTGGACCAGGATCTCTCCTGGGGTTACATTATTGATTGAACTTTCTTTGAGGCTCCAGCATTTTGAACTGAAAGTTACAGGTCCCTCCAGCTCTCTGGTATGCAGACGGGCATTGTGGGACTATACAGTTCAATAAGTCCCTCTTAAAATCATATCCATACATATTCTGCTGGTTCTCTTCTTATAGAGAAGCGTGAAGGTACCTGACTTAGGGCAATGACAGACCTAAATGGTTTAATGAGTACTTTCCTCAAAGAAGACTTTCTGGCAAGTGTTTTTTTTCAGACTTAGGTGGAAAAATACAAATTTCCTATTTAAAAAAAAATATTTTTTTTGCTTTTACAGACTGCATTTTGATTCATTGTACACAAATGGGATACAGTTTGTTGTTTCTGTGGTTGTGCATGATGTAGATTCACCCCATTTGTGTGATCATACATGTACATAGAGCAAATTTCCTATTTTAATTACAAATTTTACTTGTCCTTTTTTGGCATGAGACTGTACCCACTTACATATACAAACAGTGACAGTGGACTGTGTTTCAAAATTAGTCACATTATTTTTTTGGTTGGTAAACATAGTAATCTAGAATTTTATTTAATTCTGCATATATTTATTATTTTATTTAATTTTGCATATATTTATTATTTATTTGGTATAAGGTCCTGATGCATTGTAGAGATGTGTCTTAATCTTTCTCTCATCTCACCTCATTCTCCTCTTTTGACCTCAGTTATCTGGTTATCAACTTTCAATTTATTCAGACTTTTTCTCTTTTTCTAAGAACCTTGGGCTCACTTCCATGATCTTTACATATATGAGCTGAAACAGGAATTTGTTCATAACCAACAGAATGTGGCAAAGATGACAGGATGTTTCTTCCAGGATTACTTTGCATTAAGATTTTACAATCTGTCTTTATGGTTGCTCTGTCTCCACTGTCTTGGCTTGCACACTTGGAGAAAACAAGGGGTCTTAATGCAAAATCTAACGTGGGAAATAATTCAGGGCATCCAATCAATGGCTGGCCAGGAGCTCAGTCTCTCAGTCCTACTAGCTACAGAGAATTGAATACTGCCAGCCACCACATGAGCCTAGATGGAAGACAGAGTTCCTTCCTCAGTAAGGGTCAAATATTAAAGCTGTTTATATATCTGGGACATTATCCCTTTATCTGAGCTATTAATAAACAATAAACAATACATTATCTAGGTGGGGCACCTGTATTTGGGTTTTGAGTTAGTATGTGAAAGTAGACCTACAAATATTAGAGATCCTGTGCAGGATCATGATTTACTAATGTTTTTTACACTGAAAGGGACCTTGAAGACTTTAGGAATAAGGAAGAGGTTCTAGGTTACACTGAGAGGTCTAAGACACTTCACATGCTGAGCTTGCACTCCATGGCCCAGGGTAGATGGATTACCACAGTGATGCAGAGGTTATTGATTTTTCCAGGGGATAGTAGCTGAACTGAAATATTTCCATTGCTCACTGTGGGTAGTAGTATGACTTATATGAAATTCTCCAATCATCATGAATATATAAGTCCACAGTATGGAGGTGTGTGTGCAAGAGCAATCACAATGTTTTCAGTGTTCTTCAGCATGTTTATAGAATGTCAGATTTGCCACCTGTATTCTTTCTTACTCCCTAACAGTCAGAAGAGAAGTGGGTCACAGGTCAGCTGTCTGAATCCTTATACTCCTTTGTTCAAGTATATTTTCTTATTTGATCTAGAGTTCCTTGAGTGTATTCACATTATTTCTCTTATATTTGATGTCATACCTTCTTACACAAAAGAATAAATTTGCTAACATACTACAAACACCAAGATTTGAATTATCCAGTCACCCAATGGATGGTAGAAATTCATTCCGGAAAGCATGCTCTTTGTGACCATATGTCTTTGAACCTCTTAGATCCTTCCTGTGCCAGTTCAAGTATCTTTTATCTCATTTTCCCACCATTATTTATATACATATTATCATAGTTCTTTATTTACACAGTTATATATAAACACATTGAATATGAAATTTAATTTACATAACATTTTTTTAAGGCCAGATTCATTTTCCTTACTTGTCTGGCCTATTTTTTAATAGTATCACATTAACTAGAGACTTCAACTCAACTTGCTGTAATATCTTCTCATACCAGAGATAATTGTTTTCATACATTACAGTTTCATTTAATTTTATCAGTGAAATTTCACTCTTAGTTATACTGCAAGCCTGTAGCAGAGAGTTAAGTCATCTTCAAAACACTACTTTTTCTGTAAAATTAACACAACATTATCTATTTCTTCCCCCCCACAAAGACTTCTTTATGTAGCTTATAATTGCAGCGATTGAGTTGGTTATTAAAAGTCATTTTTCGATAAATTCTGTAATTTGAACATGTCACAGATTTGACAATACAGATTTTTACAGATACCACTCTTCTACCAGTCCAGCTGGGATGAAAACTATATTCTGCTTTTATTTGCTTATATTATTACTTACACCTCATGGGAGATAAATGATATTTTACCCATGATAATTGGGCTACAAGACAAGAATGATAAAGATCATGATTTATTTCTTAAATTTCCTGTCCTAACAATTTCAGTCACTGTAATTTAAAGGCATGAAATTCCATACTGATTAAAATACAAAATTCTCTTTCCTTGTTGATAACAAACCAACTCCCAGCATTGTCAATGACTATAAAGTTCCTTTGGTTCTTCCTTTGATTATTCCATAAAGATAAAGTTTCATCATTTCTGCCTGTCAATGTCTATCCATAGCCAGTTTTTCAGAAGAGAATTCCTACTAGTGATGCTATTTGGATAGCAAGTCTTGTTCATCATGATGATGAGTCTCTGGGAATATTTTTATCTACCTGACTCAGTCCTTCAGAAACCTGTGGAAGGTTTGCAATGACAAACTCAGTGCCAGTTAACCTGTTGTATAATTTATTGACATAGTATACTGATGAAATTCATGCAATGAGGAAGATAATCTGAACCAAAATACATGTGTCTTGTGCTGCCAGTGAGTACAGAAAACAAGAAAATACTTGCTTCCTGGCACAAAGATTACCACAATGTCCCTTATCAAAGTAACCTGTGGTGTGCTACTCCCGAGGTCCAACAAAGCCTATCTCTCTCACGGTTCCATTTCTACTTTCCTGTAATGATTTTATCCACATTCATATCTGATCTACCCCAAGGAGCATATTGAGCTCTAAGATGCCACCCACTCAGCAGCAATCTGCTTCCCATCTCACCCTGGCACTAATTTAGCAGCAAGATCTCTTTGGTGTAGGGCCACAGAAAGTGTGAATGCTCAACCCCTCAGCTTCTTCTGCCCCATCTAATTGATAGCACTTGCTTTAGTACCTCCTGAACTTGACCAGAATGGTAAGCAAAACATATAGACCATGGACTGAGTAGCCATGATAGTCTGCTACGAGAAATCAAATCATTACGTTTTGTATGACTTCTTCCATGTTTTAAGGAGACGTTCTTCACAGAGCTTAAAGATAGCAGGAACCCAAAGGGGGGAAAAAAGTCTGTAGATGTCGCTCGATATCAGCTCCTACTACATATCATGTTTGAAGAAAATACTGAGTTTTTGTTTGTTTGTTTGTTTTTTATGGTACTGAGATCATAGCAAGCATGATTGCAATTCTCCCTGGATCAATATGTAGTTGGGATCATTTCCCTCTGCTAGGATCTCTCCCAGTTTGCATTAGTTCACTGTTTATATTCTACCGCTCTTCTTCCTCCTGCCCACAACCATGCTCTCTCTCATAGCTCAGCAGAGGCGCTATCATCAACAGAGCTGATCGTGACACCAGATTTTCATACTTCCACATTGTCCCACAACAGGCAGATGCAGGATTTGGTAGATTCAGAATCAAGGAACATACAAATATAAGGAAGGTCATTATTAAACAGAGAAGTTCTTGCGAACCTTGTGAAGCCAGAATTAAAGACAGGCAGTGTAGGTAAGTGATCTGGTGGGATAGAGAAAATAGAGGTTGATTTGGATCCAGAAAGTTGGAGACCACCCCCAGGAGATTGGAATGTCAAAGTCTCCAGAGTCCTTTGATTACCGAGATTACCTGTGTCTACTACCCCTCCCAAAAGGTTGTAGGCAGGGAGTTGTTAATGAATGCCCCCTGGGCTGATTCCTGCCTGGATCACTCATCCTTTCCCCTCCCCATCTGCTTCCCACCTGTTGGCCATCCCACCGGCATCTCCTGGGCCTGGTCATGCAGGCAGGAAGGAGAGAGGTAAGAGTGAGAAAGCAGGAGAACAAAGAAAATCTAAAACATATAAAAGGGGCAGGACACTCACTTGTGGGGATACCAGAATACCCCCTGCTCCTTCCTAGGTTTTTAAATAAATCCTGCTTTCTACACTTGCTTTGTCACTTCTCTAATGTTCAAACTTCAACTTTGGAGGAGGCAGAAGTCGTCATCAACGACCAGCAGTATCAAAGGCAAATCTCCCCACTCTCCGTTTCCCATCTCTCCCTTTCCTTCTGTCTCATTCTGATTTCTCACCCTCACTGTCTTGCTTGCTAGTTCTCTTCTTCCATCTCAGTATGGATGAACAGAAAACTGATGTCTAAATGCTGAATAAACAGAAGCTTAAGGCAACATTAAATATAATTAAAATAAGCAGATTCAAAATCACTATCATTATTTAACATATATTTTTTCCTGGAATTACAAGTAAATTCAAACTTTGGAGAAAAATAAATAAATTAAAATAATAGAAATGTGACAAATTTAGCAGAGGGGTCACAGATCATGGGAAACTGCTAAAGGTCACTTTACTTTTACTCTAAAAGAAATGTCGAGCAGCCAGGTGGTTTTGAGTGTTTATGCCATTAAACACACCTCCATATCAGAGATAAAAATTATGGTTTTAGACCTTATTTATGTATTTTTAGTTTTCTTGGAAGATCCAAATAATTGCAAATGAATAGTCTCAGTTACCTTTTAATTATAATTTTTACTACTTTTAAATCACAAGCGAACATGGTATATAAGTATTAGACTATGGAGACTGGGCAAATATAGAAAAATTGATTTAGTTATACTAACCTAATCCTTTCAGCTTTCCCTCTCTCTCTCTCTCTCTCTCTCTCTCTCTCTCTCTCTCTCTCTCTCTCTCTCTCTCTCTCTCTCACACACACACACACACACACACACACACATCGTACAAACACAAACCACATATTTAGATGTCCAAGAAGGAGCTAATGTTCTATTACTAAACTGCTCATCTATCTTCCCCAGCAGCTAGTCTGGATATAGAGTAGATGTTCCAGGGAAGTTGGTAAGCTGTAATTTATGAGGTTCTGTAAACAGATGAATGAGGGGAACGGAGTACTCCTCAGATACACACCTGGGTCACAATGACTCACCAAATTCATTCATAAAGAGCTGATGGTTGGCTATGTCTTTCTTGTCTTGAAACCTTGAGAAATTGGCTAGACCCTTCAAAGGGACAGAAAGAAACCCAGTGGGTGAGAAGCCACAAAATCCCAAGCCAGCAGACAAGTGAGAGAAATACATTTTACATTCAGATAGATCCTAGTAAGTGTTTGTGTTTTTCACTGGAGATAAAGCATTCCATTCAATATGCAAAATCTTAGAGTGAAGTAACTGGAGATTTAGGAAACTGCTACAAATTAATATCAATTAGGCAACAATTAAAGGTAAAAGGTAGGGCTTTATATTCTCTGCAAAAGCTTGCAGACTAAAGACACTGTTACTTTGGTGAACTGAGGAAGTTCTCTTGATAGCTGTCAGAGATAAACCATTTTGTGATTAAAACTTATTGCTTTTCATTTTAATCATTTTTATTAAACTTTATTGTTTTCAGTTTGTCATCACAGCATGATAGATAAAATGCAGCATACTCATAAAAATCAATATAATTGCATATTAACTGTCAACATTTCTAAATCATGGGACCATAACAAATATTTTTGCATGTATTTATGAATGAAGAACAAATTAAACTATGTAATTGAAAAGTTGTCCTTACATTCAAACTCCATACAACCCCTTAACAATGTTTTTCTTAAAGTAACTTAAGAAAATTATAAAGTGATATTGTCTAAATAAGCATTATGAAAAAATTATACTTATGTCTTCTGTTATATTAGCAATATTTTAAAGCAGGACCTGCAGAACTGTTTTTTTAAAACTGTTTCTCTGGTAAATGAGCAAAATAAGAAATTGTATTGTCACAGTTGCTACTACTGTCTCATTTAATTAGGTGAATTTATTTTTACATCTCTTCAAGAGTTTATTTTGTTTTTATCTGAGTATTATACATGTTATATTAGACAATTATTCTAGATTCCTTAACAGCTGATTGTCACTTTGGTTTGATCAACAGTGTTGTAATTGATCATAAATATGGCCAATTACAAAATAACTAAAAAAAAAAGTGCTCAATTTAATGGTTATGTAGTAACTAGATTTTGACACCTCCAATAATGTGTCAGATCTGGTTCATTCTGGTGCAAATTTGATTCATGTTTCATGGAGCATATCTCTAAATTCACCTACTTTGAGAATGTAATTTCTGATGACATTGACAATTTTAAAAACACCACCTTGAAAATAATTATGACAATTATGAGTAAAATATTTGTAAAATAAATATATTCAGCTTATAATAACTAATACTTATTGTTGGGCTAGACAGATAAGTCTTTGAGGTTGACAAAGTCATAAGACATCACAAGTTGACGCTTTGTGTTGCTCTGTTGCCTAAGAACACATTTCTCAGAATCTGAGAACTCGACATAATGGAGTGCATTTGATATATGGGCATATAAAAGGACTTTGACAAGGTATTCATTCCTATTTGCACTTTTAATGATAAAAAATGGCTTAAGAAGAAAAAGAGTAGTGACTTCAGTAAGCCTGTATTTTTTTTTTTTAATTTTTTTTTTTTTGGAGTTGTAGATGGGCAGCATGCCTTTATTTTATTCATTTATTTATATGTGGTGCTGAGAATCGAACCCAGTGCCTCACACATGCTAGGCAAGTGCTCTACCACTGAGCCACGACCCCAGCCCAAGCCTGTATTTTTTTAATCAGAGCATAACAAATGTCAATCTAACAGATATATATTTTTGCATAAGCATGTGTTCTATTTAATTTTTAATTTTTTAAAATAAAGATAGGTATCTGCATAGTATTTCGAAGGTAGACTGAATAGTGTTTCTAAGATTCACCCATGTTGTGTCTTATAGTTCTCTGTTGTAAATATTATGTAGTACGCCATTGTGTGAATACAATGCCTCTGTTCACTCTATTCTGATCAGACATTGTGATAATGTCTAGTTTGGCACTTTTGCAGGTGGGTAGTAAAGGATTCTCATACTTTTTCTCCTTACCAATATACACGTCTGTTGCAGCCAGCAAGTCAGACATATTTCTATGGTACATACATTTGTTAAACTCCACTAAGCACAAACCACCAACAACATACCAGAGGTTAAGCAAAGTTGGACATATTGGTTTTTTGTAGCAATGGAGAAACCAGATAATCGGTTGGAGGAACCATGGAAAGTCGGTGAAAGCATTCATGTGGTACGGAGGGCTCCTCTTGGTGATAATATTGGAATTTGAAAACCAACAAGCAACTAACTGCAAGAAACATGTTCCTATTTTTGGCGATATGGTTATGTGAGGAATTGCTCTTAGCTCAGTACAATAGTGGCCTTGTCACCAAGACATGACTTAACACACTGTGGCTAAGTGTCAGGTTCATTGTCTCTTATGCTGTGGTTTATTATAAAATGTTTTCTCATTTTGCACTTAAATAAGAGTAAAACCTGGATAGTGTGGTTTGTTTCAATTATTAGTTCTTTAATCAGACTTTCAGCTAGTATATCTATTTTTTATTTTACTAATTTTCATGCCCCAGTAAGAAGACTGAAACAAGAGCAAGCAGGTTTCATACACTCAGAAACTCCCTGCTTCCATAAATATTTGACTTTGATTGTTAAAAATTACTATTCAGTCAAATACTTCCCCACACATTTATGCCCATACACTTAATCACACATGGTAAGAAGAAATCTATGCATTTTATACATGAAAATAATGATAAAGACATGGAGAATATTACTATTTCAAACTTTTTTTTGAAATCATACTTTAGATCAAACATTTAGAAAGGATTTATTTTAGGCATACTAAGTTTACCAAAAGGACTAATTATTACCATTAAAAAGGTAGACTCCAAATGGAGTGATTGTCAAGCAATTAAATATATTGCATCTTTGGGAGACCCATGCTGCTTCTCCATAGTGATTCTGCCCACTAACAAGACATTTTTGTACCAAAACAACAATGACATTATTATTGTGAATGTAAGCAAGACTTGATGATCTTCAACAATCATTGCATTTGGAAAATATCTTTTCTTTTGACATTAATCTCAGAAGAGGGATAAATCTTTATGTCAAGCTACACAGAAACTAGGTTTTCAGACAGTAGAGATGAAATAACAACTTGCTGACACACAATTAAAAATATAAAAATGTTTTCAATTGCAATGACTAAGTAGGAAAAATAATAAATAAAGAACCATGGTTAGTTAAAATCAAGTTTGTGGAGGTAGCTGCTAAAAATCTTTGACGATTTCAAAAACTTAATTATGTTCCATTCAGATGTTTCATAGTCCGCAACTCTGTGATTACACAGTTCTTATATATGCTTAAGTCAAAACTTTTGGAGAAGGTTTTGACTTTCATATCACATGATGACTTATTAGCAAAAGATGGCAGTTCACTCCTGAAAGAGTCTAGGTGTCTGAGGCTTGTGGAAAAAGTGGAGTCTGTATAAATAAGAAAGATGCAAATCAAAATCACAAGGATATGTCACGTACACATCATCAAGCAAGGGGAAGGAAAGGGAAAGAGGAAGAGGAGGAGAAGGAAAAAGAGAAGACAGGTCTTGGTGAGTACGTGGAGAGATTAGAACTTGCACACCTGTATGGTGTTGCTGGGACTGTAAAATGGTGCAGTCATGGAAAACTGCACTGCAATAGCTCAGACAAACAAACAAACAAACAACAACAAGTTCCACATGAGCCAGCAGCAATCTGACGTTTGTGTACAGAGCCAAAGGAACTGAAGGTAGCATCTCAAAGAGATGTCTGCTGTACAATGTTTGTTGCGGCATTGTGCACAATAAGTAAGATTCAGACATTAAATTATATGCATCTAAAGTTCATGAATAAAAATACAATATGGGTATAAAATATCATCTTATAAAACCTGAAAAGGAATATTATCCAGTATTTGCCACACCAGGGATGAAACTAGAGGACCTTATCCTAAGAAATAAGTCATTCATAGAAGAAAAGTGCTGCATGATTTGACTTATCTGAGATATCACTCTTGTAGAATGGTGCTCAGGAGCTGGGGAGACAGGAAAGTAGGTAATTGTTATTCAGCAAGTATGAAATTACAGATATTTCTCCAAATCTGTTTTACAACATTGTGCCTGTAATTAACAATACTGTATTGTGCCCTTAAGAGTTTGTTGAGGATTTGTCTTATGTTAACTGTTATTACTACTATAAAATAATTAAGAAAAATTAAAAATTCTCACTTCTCAAAGCATTCTCAGCCTTGCATTAGAACTCATAATTTGGAAAATGAAGAGCTGTCCCTCCAATTACAGATCATTATTCAAATGTTAATCTTCACAAAGATGCAACATCATAGCATAAACTCCAACAGCAAATCCTGTTGATTTTGTCCTCAAATTATACTAACAATATGACAATATGACTACTATTTTCTTCTCCATTATGATAAGCAATTGACATCTTGTTCCATGTAGATTAATAATATTCCCCATAAAAAAGTCTTCCTGCTACCTCTTTTGTTTTCTCATATACTATCCTTGACAAAACTATCCTGTATAAGATAAACCAATACCCTCTCACATCCATTAGAATAAGAATGATTATTTTTGAGCCTTAGAATAAGGCTCAAAAATGAATGAATTAATCTCTTCAGTAATGTCCAAGAAAACCTATCACAGATTTGATTCAGAGTTAGAACTTTAGTGGTTCTGCTTTGAATGATTTCTCATACAATTGAAGGTGAATGCATGAATATTTCATTTAAATGTGACCCTTTCTATGTATTTAAAATTGCAACTACAATGATACAATATTTAAATTGAAATAGAATAACTGACTAAATTCACAACAATTACCAATGGTTAGGTGCTTAAACAGTCATAAAAACAGTAGCAATGAAAATCTAAACCAACAAAAATGGCATATACAATTATGACAAGGGTATTTTGAGTGCTAATTACTTATATCTTCATAACGAACTGGAATATATCTATTATCTCAAAATTTTAAATGAGCAAACTGAATTTCAGAGGTGTTGAGTCACATGCCTCTGAACTAAGTATTTCAGAGTACCAGGTAAACTCTGAGTCATTCTGAATTAGCACACTCAGGAACGGTGTAAAGGATCTCATGGTAAATTAGTCAACATGTGTTTCCTTATTATTTGTCATTGAATATTACAAGATACACTAGACATTGGCTTCCTTCTTGAAAGACTGTCCATCTCATCACCAATTAGGAAATGAAAGTGAAAAATCTAAAACTGCTTATTTGTCCAGTGGCTCCTTTATCTTCTCTAGCATTCTGACTATATATAGACATTATGCAGCCCTTTATGAATAGAAGGATTCATACCTTTTCTATATTTAAAATATTCTAATTTTTTTCTAGTTCAACTATCTCCAAATTGCATAAATGCAGATGAAATCACAACATGATATCCCCTTGGCCTCCTCATTTGCTTGCAGGCCTTCAGGGCATACAGGTGCTCCAGGCTAGACACTGCTGCTGCTGCTTACCTAGTGAAACCGTCCACTTTGGGATACTGATATGGAGGGTTGCTGCAGCCCCATCTCCACTCTTAGTCGTAGCCCTTATTTAAAACAGGACAAGGGGTGATGGCAGATGAAGAAAAGGCAAACAGACACACGCAGAGAAAAAGCCGTGGCCAGGTGGACAGTCAACCCCTGATAGAGTTTCACCACTTTTATTATACAGGTTTCATCAAAAGGTTATTTGTGGGAATGTTTCAGCAAAGCAGGCAGATTGAAGGATGCAGGAGTGGCAGTACATTAGGGTCATCTTGTTTTGCTCAGAATTCTCTATCCCTGGGAGCCGGGGCCTGAGCTCAAGGTCCTGACTGAGAACTCAACCTTTGCACAGTTTCCTTGGCCTGCATCACCATAGCAACTGGGCCATCTAGACCTATACTTTTGCATAGGTCGGAACGCAGCCAGGAGGGAGTCAGAAATGATTCCAATCACCACTCTCCACACAGGGTAATGACATCAAATAGTCATTCCTCTCTAGGTGTTACAGAGCTGAAATAAATCTTTGGAATTCTGCATTTTCTTTCCTCTTTCCACTATTTTACAATCTCTTACCAAATGGTTGATTAAATATCGATGCACAAATAGACAGTCCAAGCTTCTCAGTGAAATCTAAGTACACATCTTCGATTGCACTTGTGATCTTACACTACAGGCATGACCTAACATGCATGTGAAGGAAATGTCATATTTTTCACCACACATTCCTTTACTTCTTCCTCTGTAGCTTTCCTTTCCATTTTTAGTAGACAAACTTACTCTCTTGTATGTAACACATAACTTTAGAGACGTTTTAAATTCTTTTGATCTTTACTATGAACTACTCAGTAACTTCTTTGATAAAGATTTACTCCTTTATTTCGTCTTTTATTTAATAACTAATACTTTCCTTGATATCCACTGTACAAGTACTCTGTTTTTTCCATGATATTTTATGGTCATCACAAAAGACAGTTGCTCAAAAAGTAAACTTTCTACCAGTCTCTCCAAGCCTCACTAATTACTGTGTGGATTAAGAAAAGTAAATATTTATTCACTTCTTGTGATGTGTCAAGGGTTGCTCCTTACTACCAGACTCACTGTTTGTTGCTTTCATTATCACTTTTTATTTCTTATTGTAATTGCTGCAAATGTTATCTTACTGGTAATTTGTTTTGTTTTGTTTATGTCCAGAACCTACTTTTGCTTGATAGTAACTCCTTGAAAAAATTATTAAGAACACACTCTGGAATATGGAAATACTCTTTCAATTTCCAAAGCAAAAAAATAAGTGATTCATATGAAGGTCAAGCATGACAATATCTAACCCAAGTATTGTGCCTAACATCTAATGTTCTGAGGTTGGAGGGTCTAATTTCCCCTGTGGGAGTATAGGGTTAACAGGCTACTTAAGAAATGCAAAGTATGTTTGATAGAAGTAGGAAGATTTACCTCATTCAATGAATGATAGGAAGAAGATAATTGATTTGAAGTAACTATTATGATTAACAGTTGTCTTTGTCTTTTGCTCCAAAGACCTTGGGTGAGATGATGGAACACTAGATAACTAAGAGACCTGGAAAGAACAAATTCAGATAAATGAGCCAACTCCTTAAGACTCCTGACCTGAGTTGGAGGTGGCATCTTCTCCTCTGGGTATAGAGAAAGATGTAATATCTCACAAATGATTTAGAGGTTGGACCTTATTGATAGATAATCAATCTGTCTTTTAAGGAATTAAAGAGAAAAAATAAATAGTTTGCAGAAAATGCCTGTATTCTCAACGGTAAAGATAGAAGTGAATCTGAAAAACTCTACCCTAAGTCATTCTACCTACCAAGGATTTTTTATTTTGGTATCCTCTATAACATAATCCTCAATTACGTAGTTATTATAGTTAAATTTCTATCACTGGCTTCTTGCACATCATTTTAAATATGTCATAGCACATTTATTTGACATTATTTTTATTTTAAAAAATAGCTTAATTTAATGTCACTACTTTTATACTATGTGCTTTCTTTGAAAGATATTCACCTACCTAGAGTACAGTTTTTAATATTTATCTTCGGAATCAACAACTTTGTCTGTCAATTCTATAAGTCTGTTCTAATAGATCATTTCATATATATTTGTGCTTTATACTATTAATATTATAGAGAGCTGAAGGTAGAACATATATTTTATTCTTTTGTTTATCACTTCTATTCATTCTAGAACTTCAATTCATTAGAAGATAAATCATTTAAATTGATTAACAGTTTTCCAAATGTTATCAGTCCATTTCTAAATATAAAAGGGAAAATCCAAATACTCATTAACTGTGGACTCACAGTTACTAAAGTTTTAAAATTTCTTCTTAGGAATTTTCAGGTATATCTTTCCCAAAGCAGAACTGTAGAATCAAGAAAAAATTAATATTCTTAACACAACAAACAGAATTCAGTGACTTATCATTTATGTAACTAATTACTATTTCAAAACTTAGTGCTAAAAGTAAAATAGATGATACCTTTATTTATATGTAACACAAAAGCATAATAATTTTATGAGAAGTAAAAACTTTTTTCTTAGTGATATATAATCCATAAATGAAGAAAATTATATGATTTTGTTTTTATAAATATGTATTTGGTATTTATTTTACATGTAAAAATAATTCTTTAACAATTGAAATAATACTGCTACTTTGCCAGGCTAAATACACTGGATACTTCAAAGAAAAAAAATAAAATAAAATGTATTGGCATAACTATTTCATTAAACATGTATCAGTAGTCAAATTGTTAATATGTATCAATATTAATGTGTACCAGTAATCAAATTGTTGCATAAAATTACATGGATTGTCCTCTTTTACACAAGATCAACTTAATCAGTATGTTTTCCACTATAAAAGATGGTTTTCATGACTCCTTAGTTGAGGGATTGTAAATATCTTAGCAGTAAATAAAAATGAGCTATGTACTTTAGAGTTGTAGTTCTAGTATCCACTTATTTGAAGAAATCTACATTTTTATATTAATGCTTTTCTTAATTTATAATATTAACTATTATAATAAAGTATCAAGACATTATAAAAACAGAACACATTAGCAACCATTATTCAAAAAAATTAGAGCAAGGAGAGAAACAGAGACAAGGAAGCCAAGTACACAGAGAATGAAAGGGTTGGTGCAGGGATCATCCTGCTTTTTCTGGACATGGAACTGCAAGAATTAAAGCACGCAGGCTTAACGTGGACACTGAGAGTGACTGTAACAGCACTCAGGAGTCATCAACTCGTCATAACTAACTTTATCCCACCATTAAATTCTGATTGTAACAAGGCAGTGGCCATGACCTGGTGTGTCTTGAGGAACAATTATTCATACAACAATTAGTGGTTTATATTGCTATGTATTTCAAGTCAAGTCAAATGTTTCCTGAAGGATTAATTAGTCAAGTTCATATATGGGTGGAAAATAACTAAACACATAAAATAATTTAAACGAAAACATTAGAACCAGATACTGTTATGTAAATATATCAATGTGCTATACATATATTTCATTATGAATATACAATTTTGCAAACTTTTGTCTCCACTAACTTTATGGGAAGTTCCACATCCTTTGACTGGGGAAAGGAGATAATCCCTGTCATGCTATTAACTTTGTTCACCTAATGATTAATATAGGTATGGAAATTAAATATATTTCTGCAGCCATGCATAGAACATCAGCACAGATGGAATTTCTTCTTTTGATCAAAAATATACTCCAGTTAATACTAAATTTGACCTTGTGTACACCTGAGGACCTTCAGTAGACAACTAATTTACAAAGCTGATTTTCTGAAGACAAACTGGAGAGTAAGTTATTAAAGCAATTATCTCTAAATGAGGAAGGAGTAATCTTAAATCCCTTTTATACAAATCTCAAGTGATTAATACATGACTCTGCATGAATCAAAAAAGAATCTTGATTTTCAAGATGACCTCATCTAAAACACTGAATTTGCTATTAAAACGTACCATCTTCTGGCATGAAAAGAACAAAAAAACAAAATATCTTTGGTCCTTTGTCAACATCTATTTCATAAATATCTAAAAGTATATGGAATGGATAACAGTTTAAAGGCAATATAAATCAATTTGTAATGAAAAGCTATTATTAATTTTGATCTTGCTCCAGTTTTATCTGTAACATACAACTGCTACTTTTATCAATTTAACTTCTATTTTCTTTTGAATACCTAGGGTCAAGATTTAATTTTTGACTTTTTAATTAAGATTGTTAAATTATTATAATTATATTTGGTATAAGGTTTTTCTAAACCTAATCATCACCTGAATTCTAGGATAAATTACGGTTTTTCCTAACATGGAATATCTTGACATTAATGCCTGTTTTTCTCATTATGCATTTTTTGTGGGTATTTCAAAGACAGAAAAATGATACCTGTGGAATTTATTGCCATATGAGGGTGAAATAGGGAGAGAGTAGGAAAGTTTAGAAGAATTTAGAGATAGGCAGAGAGGAGTGAAAAGTATCTTGGAAGACCTTTGTTTCCTAACATATGCAGAAATCTCTCAGAATGCATTGGGTCATGGGTGGGTAATCGCTGTTCACAAGGCTTCCAGAATAAGGGCACTCACATGAGAATGAAGTAAAAGTAGTTTTTCCTACATTGATATCAAGTTTTTGTTTGTTTTTTGTTTAAGTACTGGGGATTAAACCCAGGGGCACTTAATCACTGAGCCACATACCCAGTCCTTTTTTCACATTTTTATTTAGAGACAGAGTCTCACTAAGATGCTTAGGGCCTCGCTAAGTTGCTGAGACTGGCTTCGAGCTTGGGCTCCTACTGCTACAGCCTCCCAAGCCACTGGGATTACAGGGTGTGCCACTGTGCCTAGCTGATATCAAGTTTTTAACTGGAAAGATGAGTAATGATTATTGGAAGATGATACAAGTGGGCAATAGTTTTTCACCTTTTATATTTCCTTCTCTTGGGTCTTCCTTGACAAAAGTGTTGCGTAAGATGTTAATAATTCCAATCATAAATATGCAGAAATAGTGATAACAGCATCATATATCATGATGGACTTAATATTCATGTATAACATACATATAAAGAAGAGCATAAATTACTAGTGTACAACTTTATGAATTCTAATGAAGAGAACAGGCTCTGCTGCCATAAAACCAGGAATATTCTCTTATTTTCCCCAATTGGCCACTCAGTCCTCCTCCTAAGAAGTAAACTTCTATAAAATCATAGATTAGTTTGTTTACGTTGGAAATGCAAATGATGGAAACTCTGCAAATGTATTTTTTGGGGACTAGCTTAATATTTTGTTTAATTTGTCACACATTTTGGAAATGATCCATCATTATTTCAATTAATGTTTCTTTCCCCATCCTCCTCATTTTATCTGTGACCCTAAATCATTTCTAATGCATTATTATGATTTATTTAAATTATTGAAGACTATTATTAAGGAAAGTTCTTTTTCATTATTAATTATATAATTATTATTCTGAGCTTTGGACTCTGTAGTTTATTTGATGTATTTTGCAGTTCGCTCATTCTTTCTTGAGTTGTTTTTTTTTTTTTTTTTTAAATCCACTGTAAAATCCACCACGAGATTCTGAGTTTCATTTTATATATTTTACATTTTAGAATTTCCATTTAGCTATTGCCTTACAATTTATCTTTCTCTGCTAAAAAACTTTACCATGTCAGTTATCATCTTGTACATACAGTTTAATAAAAATTATTGCCTATAACTGATAAATATATATCTCCATACCTTTGTATTATTTTTATTTCTTTCAGTTGGTTTCGTGTCAATTCATAAGTAATGGTGTATTGCCTGGATTTTTATTGTCAGATAGTTTGTAAGACAATATAGAGATCTTTTGAGCAATGTTTTACAAAAACTGACCATGGTAAATGTTAGATTGGTATTCTGGGAACATATCTTCTCAATCTATTCAGATACTAAACTACTCTTGAATCTATGACCACTTTCTGGAAAATATTGTCTCATTAGTACAACTTGTCCTAGAGTGATCTTCTTCATATTTCCCACTCTAAGCTATTTTTATTTTTATAATCATTTTCCTCTTTGGAATACATTTGGCTTTGATTTTGTCTTGCTTAGTAAAATCTCCCAAAAACTCTGAAGTTCTGTAGAGTCTTCTTAACAGATTTTCTTATTCAGCTTATTGAATTTTCATTTACTCCCTTTTTTAATGAAATCAAGATTTTAATAAAAGCATGTTTAAAGTGATCAGCAGTGCCAAGTTTGCCTTTCATCTCTTCTTCAATTTCTGTCATCTTGGTTATAAAGTTTTCATTATTTGATAGGTCTCTGATCCCAGCAAGCACATTTTTTTAATATTCTTTTAAGATTTCAAAGTCGTTCTTATTGGCCATCCTAGTTCAAAATCCTCTTTGCCAGGAATCAGACTCCCACATTATAATATTTATTCACAAGGAAGTGGGATAGGCAATTTACATTCTCTATGTCAGACAATCTTCATAAGAATCGTACAAGTATGAATAGTTGATGTTATAAATCTCCATTTCTACAGTGGTATTTGAAATTAAGGATAAAGATGGAATATATGGGTACTCTCCCCTTTCTCTTCCTCTGTGTGTTTAGGATGTATAAATTCGCATATATTTCCCAAAGATTATATAAACAGTACCAAAATGTACACAATCCCATTGGCATATACTTGTCAATATTTACACCAGATAAGAATGAAAAGCCTATATGAGATTTCTCCTGAAAGAAAGATTCAGATAGATGACTCTATATGGAGATGTATTCTAAGGAACCGGCTCTTGTGATTGCAGGGTTGACAAGCATGAGCTCCTGAACAGACTGGCACTCTAGATACCCAAGGAAAGTTGATGGTACGGTACCAAGCCCAGATCTAATCTGCAGTTAGAATTCTCTCTTCCTCAGAGGACGTCTATCCTTTCTCTTAACATTTGCAACAGATTGAAAGGGACCCATCCACAATATGGAATTAACTTGTTTGAATTGAAGTCCACTGACTTAAATGTTAATCTAATCTCAAAATACCTTCATAGCAACATCTAACTTGGTGTTTGCCTACATGTCTGGGTTCCATGACATAGCAAAGGTGACAGGTAAAATGAACCATCACTGTTAGCACAAAAAGACTGGGCAGCACACAAACCTCACAAAACAACTCAGCAGTTTATTCAGGAAAGTAATCTCACTTGGGATCAGGGGGTGCAGGGATGAAAGAGCATCCATGGACCCACTTTCCTGGTGGAAAATGAGGCAGTGAACGAAGAAAGGGACTGGGATTATTTAGGTTCTTTTGAGGTGTGGTCTAGTGAACATATTAATTTTCTTGGGCACTCAAGAATTTGGGGTCTATTTTATTGATTAATGAATGGGTCAGTTTGAGTGCTCAGGAATTTGAACTCTTTGGTTCGGGGGTCTATGCTCTGCATTTGGGGGAGATCACTGCCTCCCAGAGACTGTCATTTCAGGTGTGATGACATCTCCTCCCAGGCCTCCTATACGGAGGGTTTGTAATTTTCAATATCTAATAATCACATTCTCTCCACACTCCCTAATTCAGGATCTTACAAGTACATACAGAATGTTTAGCTGTAGGCCGGATTAACAGAGCCTTGTGATCACAGACC
The DNA here is from genome assembly GCF_902686455.1 of Sciurus vulgaris. NCBI lineage: Eukaryota > Metazoa > Chordata > Mammalia > Rodentia > Sciuridae > Sciurus > Sciurus vulgaris. Next base: position 12,239,491 of record NC_136469.1, read on the forward strand.
AAAGCCCTTAAAGCATAAGCCCAAATAAATTTTTCCTCTTTTAAGTTGTTTTTCTAACTCAGAAAGCATAGGAGGAGGATTAGTTAGAGATAACCAATGGATTTTGGTTCAGATAGGAGTGGTCAACCCAGTCAGAGCTCCAGAGTGAAAATTCCTTCTTGAGAAAGGTGAAGTTGGATGGTATTGAATGGGCCATTGTACTACTGCTCTCAGTTCCTGACTGGGGTCATCTGGGAAAGAGGCTGTTCTCAATCACTACCTTGCTGTTCATTGGCTAAGGCTCAGGATGGGAAAAAAATAATCTTGGCTTAAAAGTCAGGGCAAACTTTAGATCATGTAGAAGGAAATAAGAGGGAGGGGGTATGATAAATGGTGGAATGAGACAGACATCATTATGCTATGTACATGCAAGATTACATGAATGGTATGCATCTACATTGTGCACAACCATAAAAGTGAAATGATGTACCTCATTTGTGTACAATGAATCAAAATGCAGTCTGTAAAAAAATAAAAAAAATAAATAAATAATTAAAATTTTAAAAATCAGTGCAGCTGGCCACACTGTAGGCTTTGGATAAATAAGCATTTCTTAAGGGAAATCTGAGGGCACACCACTTATTGGCCATGATGCATTCCATGACACTATTTCAAATGATTATTTGGATAGTCCATTGTATAAAATGTGTGATGGGATTTTCAAACTGAAAAAAACACTGCCTAAATTAATAATATTTACTCATACTAATGTCTGCCTTCTCCCATTTTTCTTTCCAAATTTATATTTATAATACAGAAATTTGTCTTTTGTATTTCCAAATGAAGGTAAAGCTTAATTTAGTTTTTATGTTGCATTTGTACTTCTATACTTTAAGTTTCTAAAATGTTTTTGACTTAATGACTTAAACTTTACTTAGCAGCTGGGAAGAAATAATTCAGTTTCTATAAAGTATTTCATTTACTGTCAGGGGCTATTTTAGACCCCGGGAGAATCTACCTTATCTTTTTTATTTTCACTCTCTTCAAAGTAAACAGGGGCAGGTATTGTTATCACATCTTGGAAATAGGAAAATTGAGCTCTGGAAAGTTAATGGCTTGCCAAGGTCACTTTAACTTGAAAACACTGCTGAATCCATATTTCATGTGTAAAATAAAGACGTAAAACATTCAATGTAAGCATATATTGGGGTATTTGCAAAATATTACAATCTTTAAAAATCAACACAACTTTAAGCTAGTTTATGGCACCTAGGTCACTGATGATAATAAATATTATGTAAATTTATGTGCAAAAATAAGCAGCTAGACAAGGTTTGGAATACATGAAAATATACTATAATTTCCCATTTCCATGAACTCATTGGTAAAGAAGAGGACCTCCTCTTTCCTACAACTCAGTTCTACTCTAATAGCATCAATTACATTGGTTAGGCAAACTAATAAAATGTTAACTACTAACCATATTATTGAAAAATATAAGCTTCCATTAACCAATTTCATGGAAAAATAATCCTTATTACAACTTTCAGGACAAAATTATTCATATTCCCTAGCAAATTGTACTATTAGGTGAATTATATGGCAAGTAGTATTATCCTGATAGCATAATTTAAAGCTTATATTTATGTAAGAATTAAGATTAACTATAAAAATCACAAAAAGTACCATTTTTTGACATTTCACTTTATGAAATATACCATTTTCCATTAAATCTTCTGAAGAATTTCTAGTTATAATATATTTGATGTTGGGAGAATTTTCATACTCTTGTTCATGGAATTTTTGCCTGCTAAGAAACATGAGAAGTAATTTCTGGCCCAGGTTGAATACTATGTCTTTAAATAAGTATATTTCATGGGAAATTATGACTGATAAAGACTATAGCTATTTGTGTAATGATTATGTGATGTTTAAGAGGTTACAAAAAGCAAAGTGTCTCTTTCTATACCAGCTTTACTGACCACACAAAAGGAAGCACAGGACTGTTTATATCATCAGGTCCAAGCAACCAAAACACACACTGGGTCACTTTACACAGCAATTTATAAGAATATAGTATTGCAAGGACTTAGCAGTTGTTCTCTTCTTACAGTACTTTTTCCCTTTATTTTCAGATTCTTGAGGGTTTTGTGATTAGAATTTGAATGCAAAAGACAGCTATTTATTTGGAAAAAAAAGTTTTCTTTCCTTTCAAGAGGTAGTAAGAAAAAATTAAAAATATATTTGTAATCAAATCAAAAACAACTTTCAAAATTTTGTTTGTGAAGTCATTACACATTTCCCTTAAGATAGCATTCAGGTGTCTTTAAGTCATTATTTTTAAGTTTGCACATGTAATCTCTTCCTCTCTCACAAATTGCAGTGAGTTAATGACTCACTGGTCATTAAATTTATTTTTCTATTTCCCAAAAGATTCTTTCATTCTTGAAAAATGACTTTTATAAATTCATTGGTTTTATCTTGGATGCAAATGGTTTACTTTAGTTCTACTACCTCTGTGAACATCAAAGGGTTGAAACATTTGTATATATTTTCAAATCTTTATTGTTGAGAAAAGTACTTCACAACAGATTAAATGTTAGATTATATTTTTAACAAAATTACAAATGTCTGTATTTTAAAATACATATAATTTGAATTACAGCTCAAGTTTCTTAAGTTAGTATATTGTGCATATAACTAAGAACTCTCTACACGGTGTATGCAAAAATAATTTTTGTATCTAATATATAAAAAGCAAACTACATTATCGAGTTACCTAGTGAAGAGTTGTAATGCAAAGTAAAATTTGACCTTGTAGCTGAAGTAAATTTAGTATTCTGAGTTTGCCATAATTATGTGAATTATGAGTGGGAAATGTGGAACACATAAATATACCTTGTACAGAGCAGCCAACAAAACCCAATCATAGAAATGTATAGATTCTGACCTTGGAGACTGAATTAACAGCTGACCCTGGGCCCTACTAAGTCAGACAATCTAGGGCAATTTTCTTTTCTTTTGTTTTCTTTTTTTTTTTTTTTTCCTATGTAAGTACAACTAAGGAGAATAAATTTATATTTTATATAATGAAAGTCTAATAATATTGCCACAAACTTATGACTTGATTTAAAATAATAACACTGATTAAAAACAAACAAGAATGTATTCTTCCCCTTGTCGTTAATACAGTGTACTTTCCTTTTGTTTATTTAACTTCTATAGTTCTGTCTTGAAATATTATCCTCGCCTGTTTTCTTTCCTCCTAGAGAGAGCCTGAAATTCACATTCATTCTAGGAGAACAGCATACAACTCAGCTGGGGCAAATCTTATACCTCAGGCTTGTTTTCCTGCCACTCTTAAGAATTTAATTAGTTAATTAGCTTTCTCAGGTGTAAGCAGCAGCTGTGCACATCTGCCTGGGATAGTGATACATGACTAGCCAGAGGCGATACCCCTCCACTTTGGCCTGAAGAAAAGCCCTGTGTCTCCTCAGTCTGCCTTTCCATGCACACATGAATATAACTGGTGTAGACACCAATATGTTGGCCATAGTGTCCTTTCTCCCCAAGGAAATCGGTCTGCTTTGTCGCTTTGATTATGCTTTATGACCAGTTATCGTTCCTCACTTTCTCTCCCTCTGTTCTTAGCTTTTCTTGCATCTCCATAATATCTATATTTCAAGAGGAAGACTTTTTGTTCTGGAGTAATTTTTCTTTTACAAAACAGATATTTCCTCCATGGTTCCCACCTACAACAAAGAGTTACCTGTTTATTTATTTTAGTTCTTAGGAACAAGAAACAAAAATGACTGACTAATTTGAATGTAAAATATTTTGTGGACTTTGATTAACTTAGAGAAGCAGTCAGAAAAATGAATAAATCTGTTATGAAATAGAAAAATAAAAGGACGTCCACAAAGACAGAAATAAACAAAATCATGTCCAAGAAATGACTGTGAGGAAAACTTGTGCATGCGTGCGCACATACACACACACACACACACACACACACACACACACAGATCAATAAATGCACATCATTTGGAAAAATAACATTGTGTTAGAATTTTACTTAAGACATTTTGGCATATAGTGCTAAATACATTTGATATAATCACAGTGCACATCTAAATTTTCAAATGCTTAATTTAAAAATGTGCTGTTTTTATCACAATTCACAGATATACCTAGAAAAAAAATTATGCTGTGCATAATCTTTAAAAAATGTTAGAGTGTTCCAGAGCCCATCAGATATTTATCTTTTTCTCAGTCAAAATCTCCTATTTTAAATTTTATTCAATTTCTTAATTTAAACCTACAAACCATTTGTCAGCAACTGCTTAAAGATAAAAAACAATAATTAGCCTGCAATTCAAGTTTTATAGTGATACACTTGAACTGCTCTAATTAAGGATTTTCAAGGTTCTCAATTTACTCATGTTATGTCTTGTTATTGATAAGTATGCTTCAAGAAAATCACCATTTTTTCAAAATTGAAAGTAAATTCAATTTCTTTACTACATTATCAATTATTTTGCAAAGAAATGAATATTTCTTCAAGTACATGGAAACTTTATCTTTCCTACAATATCAGCTTGATTAACAATATTTTGTATTATACCTGTATAGTATAAACTCCTCAGAATTATTGCACATAAACTACACCAACTGAATAATTTGTGAATATTTGCTACGCATGCAGCTAATATAAGCAAAATATATTCCTGAAGACTTAAAACAACTTAATGATATAAAATGATATAAATGATTATATGTATTCTTAAAATGATAATTTAATGATATAAACTAATTTATTTAAAAAAAAGTAAAAACTCATTTGTAATAGTTAATCTTACATGTTAGCTAGATGGACTAAGAGGTGAGCAAAGAATTGGTAAGATATTATATTTGGGTGTGTCTGTGAAGGTAAATCCAGAAGAATGAATGAACACTTTCCATCCTCATCAATTTTTGGAGGAATCATTCAATACATTAATGCACAAATAGAACAAAAACTGCAGGAAGATCTCTCTCTCTCTCTCTCTCTCTCTCTCTCTCTCTCACTCTCTCTCTCTATTATTGAACAGGGACATCCATCTCCTGCTCTTACACATTGAAGCCTCTGGTTCCTGGACCTTAGACTCACTTTTAATAAATCTCCTTTTTAAAATCAATACATCCTTGGTCTGTTTCTCTGGAAAACTTCACTATTACATCATGTAAAAACAAGAGATTATTGTCAAATTCTACATTATGTATTATATAGTACAAATATATATGGGTGCATATTTTTATATGTAGGTACTTACACATTTTTTTTTTGTTTTTAAAAATATCTGTTTAGATTCCATGATGACTGTAAGATTTTCAGGGTAATTTCTTAAAAGAGAGCTGCAGAATTTCAACACTGAATACTGTCAAGTAAGTCAGGCATTCAGGAAGCGGAAAGAGTGCTCCTTGAGCTGAGTCCTCCTCCTCCACCTGCATTGTACTCCTGTAGTGCGAAGATTTTCCATCCTCTACCCCAACCTTTTCTGTTTCTTACCTGTGTGTGTGTGTGAGTTGGGAAAATTTGATATTTTACCAGTTCAACATACACATTAAATTCTAAAATATAGACTTCTCATTCCTTCTTAGAAATTAAATGAAGCTATAAAACTGAATAAGGAATGAAGTTAAAGCTTTATCATCTCTGTAGTGGAGATAATTTTGTGATTCGATTTGCAGGTTTCCCTTTTTGTGTGAGGGAATGAGTGGTGGGACTGAGGGATGCGGATAAAAACCTCCACTGGCAACGTACTTAAAAGCTGAACTTTATTATGGTAGGAACAGAATGTAGCACCTAACTACTGCTCTGGAAATTTACATCTTCAAAGAAGTTTCAAAAAATAATCCTTAAAGGTGTTTAGATAAGATAACATTAAAAATATCTAGTCTAATTAAATACGTAATTTCATACAATTTCCAGTGTGCCAATGGTTTCAAGTGTGTGCTCTACCTCACGAAAATGTAATTTTATGTAGGAGAGCATTCATTCTTAAATCATTTCTCTTCATTGCAGATTGTGTACTGTAATAAATCAATGAACACCTTTCCACATCTAATTATTTAGACTTCAAATATTTTCAAATGTGACCATTAGTTAGCTTTCGATTACTGTGACAAAATACCTGAGATGAATCAGCAAAAAGGAGCAAAGGTTTATTGTGGCTCATGGTCAGAGGTTTCAATCCAGGGTCACTTGTCTCCATTGTGTCTGGGCCTGAGGTGAGGCAGAACATCATGGCAGAGAGGGCAGCGCAGAAAAGTTGCTCACCTTATAGAAGACAGAGGTAGAGAGAGAGGAAAGAAGAGCAGGAGCCAGGGACAATAGGCACCCTTCAAGGACACTTTCTCAGAGACCTATCCTTCATTAGGCCCCACCTCCCAAACTTTCCACCACCTCCCAACAGTGCCACCATTTGGAAACCAAAGCTTCAACACATGGCCTTTGGGGGACCTTCCAAATCCAAACCAGAATTGCAAGGAAATGAAAATGACATATTTTTAAATCCAGTGAAAAAAATTTGTTTTAAAGTGAATAAATTTTTCTTTCCCAAATATTAAATTTTTATCTTTGTGATATTGAGTCAACTTACAAAAAGGAAAAAATAAAAATAAAAATAAAATTTTTTAAATGTATTTTTTCAATACTATTTTTTTCTAGGAATTAAATGTATAAATTAATTTTTAATGTGTCACCCCCAAACCATTTATTAAGTTATATTAAGCAATCCAATCTTGAAGACAAATTCCCATTTTCTCATTATATTTCCTGGGTAGAGTTTTAAAAATAACTGTATGTTAATAAAAAAGTTAACTTATAGATAATACATTGGTGAATAATTAATATATATCAGCAAAGTCACTATTTGTTGCAATTATGCTTAATATCATAACTAACAAATAATGTTTTTTTTTATTGTGTATTAAAATGTGAATGTTGCTAATACTTTCAGCACTACTGGACACGTATATCATAGGAAAACAGCAACTCAGCATGCAATGACACCCCCCATACACACAATGCATCAGAAGAAACGAACAGTCTAAGATCTGCTGTAGTCTTTATTTCCCAAGAAAATAATAGTCTAAAGATAAAGTTTAGACATACTTCAAAAGGAATTAAAATAAATGTTATGAATCTGATTCTCAATTTTTAGCTGTTTGCTGACAAAAATGCAAGAAAAGCAAAGTTTGGCATAAAGCACAGACAGGCTAATTCTAAGCAATAAACTAACAATAGAACAAACTATGAAAAGCTGAATCCCCACCCCCTACTTTTCCTGGTGCTGTTTTAAGTAAAACAAATTACTTAATTTCCATAAAGCTGTTCTTTTCAAGAAAGCTCAAGTCGAAATCAAAAAGAAAATAAAACTGTATGATGCAGTGAACCTCAAAATTATTAAGATCTTAGTATGAAATCTACTTTTCAGAGGAAATGTATGTATGTGTAACTTCAATAGTAATAGTAATAATTATGATGATGATGATAAATATTACCATTTATAATCAGATATTGAATTGTGAACCTTTCTGTCAAAAGTTTATAGATTGAAAAATTATATCATATGTATTCTTTTTATGTTTTAAAATTTTTGATTTTTACATTTGTATTAGTATTGTGGGGGAAAAATAGATGTATTCTAGACAGTTAAGATAGTTTAATGGTCAGAATATTCAATAATTATAGAACTGTGATAATTCCACTAAGTGAAATGATAAAGTCATGATTAGAATATTGCAGGTTTCTGACTCCAAACAGGCCTAGAAGTTATAGATCCAGCTTCTCTGCATTGCACATTTTCTCCTTTATGGAAAACTTAGTTCTCTGTGCCAGACCCTTTGGGAAGTCTCAAAGTTCATGAAGCTATTGTTTTGACTTAGCTTTGCCTTCCTTTGACCCTTAGAGATTTTTCAGGTTGTTCTCCTTTTTTAACACTCAGACAGGCATATTTATATTACAGATCACAAATGAGAAATGTAAAATAATACAGTTCAATATTTCATTAAAATATTTAATTTCCCATTGAATCTAAGTTCCTGGAAGTATTTTGTGACTGTATTATTCCCTTTGCTCATTCAAAGAAGAATACAGATAAGATATTTAAAATATTCCAGTGGAAGAAACTTAGAAAATTTGCTTTAGCAAATATTAAAACGGTAGATAAATGACCAAGATTTTCAGAGTGGGATGAATTCTTCTTGATACCAAAAATATACATTACTTTATGATTTCATAAAATAATATGTTGTGTGGCCAAGAGGGAAAAGAGAAAGAAGAAACCTTTTTCTTAATAGGAAGATCAAAAATAGTTTCCAGGAAAACATCCTGTAAGAATTGAATAGTTACTGGATTTAACTATTCTCCTAAAGTTCAGGATGAGGTTACTATTAAAATATTTATTCATGGGTTTAACATGAATTCAGCATATATTTTTTTTTCTTAGGTGTTTTGAGACATCAGGAACACAACTGATTTCTCCTTGGAAACTTGGAATCCATCCAGAAGAGACAATGAATTACAAAAAGTGAAGAGACAAACAGGTTCTATAAAGAAAAATCATGCTGGCCAGATGTACTAAGTGCTGGTTTAGATAAGATAGGAAGGTATATGACATGGCAGGACCCAGAAGAGGAACTCACCCACACCTACCTCAGGACAGCACTTTCCAGAAGGCTGTGCAGGATAGCATTCTAAGATTCTTGAGTCTCCCGTCTGTGCCTGAAGAGTCTGAAGTTCCAAGAACGTGGGGCTTATACCTATAAGTGTGGTAGGGCACCAAATTAGAGAAGTACTCAGAGGTGAGCACCTTCAGGCAAAAGGAAGAACTTAGAGTTCTATTCCAAGCGAGAGGGAAAACATTCAAAAGATGAGAGCAGACAAGTGGCATCCTGTAATTAAAAGGAAGAAAGTTTCCCATTGTGTTACAGAGAGTTGACTGGGAGACCTTACACAGATACTCGCAAGAGCAGAAACAAGGAATTATAAAGATAGTTATTTTAGTACCCCAGATGAGAGATGTTTGTTTTGATGTTGATGATTTAAAGATGTTTAGAATGTGGTCATATTTTTAATATGCATCTGAAACAATTTTCTAAAAGATTGAACATAAGTTTCAAGAACAGACAGGATCAACTGATGATAGTTGGGAAATACAGTATACTCGACTCTTGAAAATTTCATAAAATATCCATAAGACAGTGATATTCTCTCTCTCTCTCTCTCTCTCTCTCTCTCTCTCTTCCTCTCACCATATATATAAAGGATGATGTCCTTGGTTTGGGACAATCCCACATAATGATTTGCATCCTGCCTTGAACAAATGAACAAAACCCTCAATTAAAACATCCCCAGTGTTACGATGTAGATCTGGAATGTGTCCCCAGAAGCACCCTTGCTAGTAATGTAATAACAGGTAAAATGTAATGCAACAATGTTCATAGGTAAAATGATCATATCTTTTTGAATTTTATTAAAAGACTGTATTTCTTATTTCATATGATTGTCAGTCACATAATTTACAATTTTAATAATGTTAAGAATGGCATTATAGCCAGGTGGGGTGGTGCATGCCTGTAAGTCCAGGCTTGGGAGGCTGAGCCAGGATGATCTCTACTTCAAAGCAGCCTTGCTTCACATGCACAAAGCCCTGGGTCCAATACCTAGCACCACAAAAACAAAAATGAAAACAAAGAGCCTCAGGAACTTAGAGAGACCCAGTCTTAAAATAAAAAAAAAAATAATAAGAAGAAGAAAAAGGGCTAGGGGCATGTCTCAGAGGTTAAGCACCTCTAGGTTCAATTCCTGGGACCAAAAAAAAAAAAAAGATATTATAAAATATACATTGAAATTATTCACTTTTTTCTCTGCATGCTAGATATTTGCTTATCCCAATGTAATGAAGAGCAACTCTCTTTCAAAGTATCGTTTACCCTTCCTGACTCCCTTGTAAAATTTGAGTGCGAACGTATAATGCTTTTATGGTTCTGTGTAAACTTGTCCACCTCAGACTTTCTGAGCTCTTTTCAGGTTAAGGCTGTGTTCCATGGCAAATATACTCAGCCAGTTTGGGTCTCCTTGCTCGCTTGGACCAGCGTGTGAATGTCCTCTCTTCTAGGAAAGCATCTCCCTGACTTGCCCTTATATTCCTTTCTGTGCTATTAAACCTCATTATAAAACACATTGAGAAACAGCATTATTTTATTTCCTTTTTCTACATATTTGATTACTAACTCCATTTATATTAACCATGACAATAAATTTGTCCAGCATATGTTTAAAAAATATGTGTTGAATTAATGGCTATTCCTCTTGAGTTCATTTTAGTGGCCTGGTGCAAGAGTACCTAGAGCTCTTTTCTTAGAAATACACATTGAACACAATTGTCTACTTTGAAATTTGTACCTATATGAATAAAACAAAATTAAGAAACATATTCAAAACTAGCCCTAATGTATGTTCTTCAAAATTTTGTCTTAACAAATCGGTAAGAGTTTGATATTAGAAAAAGTGATTTCTAAATTAGGAATTGTATCATATTACATTATATACAGAGGCTTTATATTATTATGTAGGCCCCTTAAAATTTCAAGAAAAAAAAAAAAAACAGGTAAAGAAATACTGCTTTAGACTCATTTTTATATCTGGCAAGAAGAATAGTTACTTTTTTGTCACTACTGTTTTAAAAAGCTAAACCTTAGTTTTATCTTGTATGTCTTTAATTTTGTTAATTCTTATAAGGTTGAACGTTAAAATGAAAATAGTATTTATCCAAAAATATTAATATATATAAATAACATGTTTACTTTGAGAAATGTGAGTTTCCAAGTCTTAATATCGGTATAGAAATATATTTAGTTTTCCTTATATTATGTAAGCAGTGTGAAAACAATTCTCATTTAAAAATCCCTGAGAACTTAAATTCAAACCCTGGCTATCAAATTGCTTCAATATTAAGACAAGCTCTGGGGATGGATTTTAAATTCCAATCTTTTTAGAAATTTTTTGTCTTTGATGAACAATTTCTCATGTTCATTCCAATGAACAATAATGTCAGGGTAATCAAAACAAGAATTTCAATTCCAAACATATCCCTAGAGATGGCATCAATATAAAAGCAATTTTTATCTGGACAGGTTTTGAATTTTCACCATTTCTAGGGATTTTTTGTATTTCTTTATTGATGGTAAATAGCACAGAAATAGTTATTTTGATACTAAGGCAGATTAATGTGCTATGCCACATTGTATTTGTTTATATGACATTCTAGTGCAGAAAACTTAATTTGTAAATCTTTCTTATCTAGTCATTATCAGTTTACTACTGTGTATATATCTAAATATCTGTTTCAATTGTTATTTCACATTATTTCAGTCTTCTTTTACAAAATAGGCCATGACAGATTTGTTTTTAATTGTGGGCGTATCCTATGATGAGAATTAATTGTGTTAATTCACTCCCCAACCCCCAGTATTTCAACAAGAAACCAAGAACATTATACATAAAAGATTCAATTAGAGTCATGGATTTTATGTTACTATCTTGAATTTGAAGCCCACACTCCTATTCACTAATGGACACTTTCTAAACACAGGTTTTCCATTAACTAAATTTTGTGGGTTGATATGTGTGACTTTGTATCACATAGAATAAAACATAAGTGTAAGGAAAAATGCGGCTCAGTTCGGGACCAGCAATGGCTCCAGCCCTTCGGATGGAACTGGCGCTCTGTATGCCCAGTCTCAGTTGCTGCTCAACAGTAGCTCCCAGAAATCCATGAGGGACACAGGACCTCACGCAAGAGACTTTATTATGCTGACGACTAGCATGCCCACTCCGGGGTTGGAAAGAAGGGAAAGAGAAAGATGGCGAGGGGCTTCTCCCAGATATTGGAATCTCCCAAGCTGGAAGGAACCAATAGCGGAGGAGAATACTTGCAAGCTGACTGATAAACCAATAGGTAGATAGCATGTTTAGACTGACAAGCTAGGATGTAATGTGGGAAGCAGGAAATGGCTCTAGCGAAGGCCGGAAATTCCTGCAACTAAGGGGCGGGCAGAGCAACTTTTAGACTGGCAAGTTAGGTTGTGGTGCAACGGAAGGGGCGGGAGATCGGAGATCGGCTTTGTATTACAATATGTTTTATTATTTATACATTTTAAAGAATATTCTTGTATATTTATGCTAAGTACATGTTAGGAATTGGTTTTTTTTTTTTTTTTTTTTTTTTTAATCCTCCATGTCTGTGAACACAAATGTCAGGTCATTGGATAAAATAATACAAAAAAATCAAGTTTTACTTTTCATTTTAATAGGCAAAGTTAATAGAAAAGATCAAAGATAGCTCCACATATGCTCCTAGGAGCTAAAGCATATATTTTACAATTTCTGTTTAATGATCCACCTAGATTAATTTTACATAGATTTAAATTAAAACATAAAATTATCTATTTCTGGGAACAGTGGATAGATGGACAGATAGGTAAATAGATGTGACAAGGCGCAAGGGATGTACAGAACTTGAAAAGAGAAGACAATCATACCAAGACTAGAAACAAGGAGACAGAGAGACAGTCATTTTTGTTGAGTCACAATCAACGTTTGTGAAGGAGATTCATGGGAAGAGAGTTGTTCACAGCAATGTGGTCAGCTTTGCACTTTAGACTCGAGTCTTACTTATAATTTTACTATAGAAAATAGTAATTTCCATTACAGTGACCAGTTTGAGAAAACCAAAACCTAGCAAAAGACAGAGAAGTTCTATAGGTAAAGGGGGCTTAGGTATACCTGTAATAAATGGGATGAGTGATGAAGATATGAATAAAAGAAAGGGGGTCTGCAAACACACATCAGGCAGACACAGGTTGTGGGATATGGGTCATGATACCTCCAGGTACCTCGACAAGTTCTGCTTCCTCAAATGTTGAAGTATAGCACCAGAGAATCGCCGAGGCAAGCATAGAGTAGCGGGTAAGAAGCTTTATTTAAAGAACAGTAAAAGACTTCTGCGAGGAAGAAGGGGACCCAAAGGCGGAATCTGTGGACTAGGGAGTCTCCTTTTGTACATCTAAAGTTTCCTTTCTTCTCCTGTAGCCTTCTCCTTATCTTGTTCATTTCCCCCATTCTACATGTGTGAGGTTTAGAGATGCCGGAGCAGGCCAGAAGGTGAGGAGCAGTAGACTGGAAGGGCCTAGGTGGAGTGCTGGGCAGGAAGGGAGCAACAGCCAGCGGACATTAATTAAGAACTCCCTGTCTGTTTAGAAGTTGCTTCATTAACATCCTTTTGGGAGGGGAAGCACAGGCAGGTAATCTTGGTAGTCAAAGGGCTCTGGAGACATGAACATTCCAACCTCCCAGAGGCAGTCTTCAACTTCCTGGACCCAAATCAGCATACATTTTCTCCGTCCAACCTAATCACCTGTCTACACTAACTGCCTGTCTTTAATTCTTGCTTCAGTCATGCCTTCATGGATTCCAGAGTTCCTTAAATTTGATTCATTTTAACCTCAACTACTCCAACTGAGTTCTTCATATACGTTCTGACACCATTAGAGTTTAAATAACTTGGAGAATGCCTGCTTCATGTGTATCACAATTCTTACCCACAACGTATAGCTTAGAATGAGTGACTGCCAGTCAACCCCCTGCGTTGCTCCTGTCCACCAACGGAGTGGTAACAACCAGTGTGCCATAGCTTCCTTCTTGTTCTTTATTTTCAGTTAATACAGCAAGACCTGTGGACGCCATTGAGGAGCACTTACTCTGAGCTGCTTGAACTCATGATTCCGGGTATCCATCTTCATTTCGACTTGGATGAACTCTTTGTTCTCAAACTGGGTGCACCTCAGCTTGCCTTTTAGGTTGACAATGATGACAAACAAGAGTGCTGAATCTAGAAAGGTTTACAGTTAGGCATAACGTTTTTAGATTAAAATATGGATACATTCATATCTTCAAAATTGAATGGATATCGAGATAGCATCAGCTTGTTAACAGGAATGAATTATTATGGAAATCATACTCAACAAGAGACCGAGCACCACTCAGAGGACTGGAGAACTCAGGTTTATTTACACTGGCAGACCCAGATGAGCTAGTGATCTGAAGTTCTGGGTCCCAAGATGAGGTGACATGGGGCTTTTATAGGAAATAGGGCATCATTTCTTAATCATGACAATATTGGTGGGTTTGAATTCTTGGTCTAGGAGTCCAAAAACCATGCACAGGAAATTTATGATTAGTAGTTCACAGGTGTGGAACAAAGGGAGTAAAATACTTGTGAGTGGCCTTCACCACAGGCAGCAGTAACTTGAGATACCTTGAGTTTACCTCCCTAAAAGCTATATTTCTAAGATCTAAGCCTAGGAGGTTATAGTTTAGACAGCAGTTAACTGGCAATTAAATGATGTAGCTACATTCCTACAGAGTTCAAAAAGTTAGGAAGTAGAAGAAGAGAAGACTCTTCACACTACTTGTTGAGTGAGTCTCTGGCCTTGAAAGCCTGGCACAGATATGTTTACAACTCAATAGATAGGGCTCCAAGGTTAATTAGGTTCCCTGAAGAGAGGCTGCCAGAGGGGCTGGAGAGAGCATTAACCCTTTCCTCAGGCATTGTTTCCTCATCACGTTCTTAGGATTTCATTTTGCAATCAGGTCTGATTACTCCATCACAGAATTATAGATGAATAGATAAATTCAGAGATGACACAATTCATGCAGAGAAATGCTATGGAATTTACTGTATCTTATTAAAATCTGGAAAAAAAAAAATCTCAGTTCTTAAAACCAGCTTTCATGCTGACCCTACTCCAAGTCATGGAAGATAAAAGTTTTATGAGAATTTGCATCATTTAAATATCATAGGAGGTTGAAGTAATGGTTATGGTTTAAAGATAATATCATATGAAAGAAAGCACGCTGTGTTTAAATTTTTTAGTATGACTAAAATCGTGTCATCATTACAGTTGTATTAGACTTTTATTTCCAGGAAATCACTGCAAACTTAGTGAGCCACCCAAATTCAAATACATTCTGATGAGCTTCTCACTGGGTATAGTTAAAGCTTCTGCAGGACTGTATCTCTTTTGTTGGCTCTAGGGAAAAATCTGTTCCCTGGCCTTTTTGAAATTCTAGTGGCCACCCACGTTCTTTGTCTCTTTATCTCTTTTTCTATCCTTAAAACCAGCCAATAGCATCTCTCTGTCCTTTCTTTCCTTCTTATCACAGCCAGGAAAAGTTCTCATCTTTTAATGAACCATGTAATTAGATTGGGCCCACCCAGATAATCCAGGATTAAGTTTGAATCTCAAGGTCCTTGACCAAGTCATTCATGCAAAGTTTTTTTTCTTTTTCTTTGCCATTTAGGATAACACACTGAAAAATTCTGGGGGTTAGTATGTGGATGTCTTTGGGAGGTACTTGCCTGCTTCCAAAGGTTACCTACTACATTTAGAGAAACTATTGATGGAAGGATTATTTTGTTGTCATCAATTATCTTGTCCAAAATCGTAAGATAGACTGACTATGAGACTGACTAGAATCAGAAAAATGTAAGACAAATCCAACAGTGTAATTTTGTAGAGAGAGAATAAAGCATTCCAGGTGAGTAGATATGAAAAAATTTATGTCTGGTAGAAAAAATTCTCAAGTGGACAGTGATTCTCCATGTGAGCTCAGAATCTGAGAGTTCCATTGAATGACACTTTTCACCAAGCACTAGAACTTCAGAATGAGCTACTTCCTGCTCATTACTTTGTGCGAATATGTCCTCTGATATTCTTTTTGTTTTCATGTAATATTAGAGTTCATAGATTTATCTGAGTAAGTTCTCTCTAATTAAACCTGCCTAATTTCAGGGCAAATTCAGTTTCTTCCTTTTGTATACAATGTGTTTAAACTATACTTCAACCTTCATTTTTCTACCTTCTAAATGATCACAAAATAATATAATTTTCATTTTAGCAAAATTTAACCTAATATCACGTTTTTCTAAAGTTACAATTATTGTTAAAGGAACTAGCAATAATGTCATTAATTCTTAATTTTTTGGATCTTGGTATAATTATGGTGTCCAAATATGCTTACTGGATCTCTTTTGCTAATGTTATTTGTTGTGAAACCAGTCATAAGCGGTCAGATATTAGCACATGCTCCTTTAGGACTAAGGCCAGAGAGGAGAGACTGCATCGCTTGTGACCCCTATCCTCAGCCTACCCAGTCTTGATTCCACACTCTCCCGAGCATTAGTTATGTGACCTTAGACAACTTAGTTGACCTCTTAATGCTTCATATTCCTCATCTGTAAAATGTAGCTCAGCGTGGTGCCACACACCTGTAATCCCAGCAACTCAGGAGAGTGAGGCAGAAGGATCCCACCTCCAAGGCCAGCCTCAGCAACTTAGCAAGACCCTGTTTTAAAACCTAAATGTGGGGAGGGGTCGGGTGCAGGGAAGTTGGGAAATAGCTCTATGATAGAGCAAGTTCCACCGTCCTAAGTACCACATTTTTTTTAATTAAAAAAAGCACATAGTAATAATAATAAATTACCTCTTATAACTGTCATGTAGAATAAATGAGTTTACATTTATAAAACCTATGGGGTCTAATGACAGATCCTATATAAATGTTAAAACAGATGGGGCTCCGTTATTCAATGTGAAGATTACTTTCCAAGTTGTCAACTTAAATTTTGCATCATTGATTCTTTTTTCTATTATAAAGTTTAATTAGCCAATTTATGTAATAAGAATATCATAGTGTCTACTTCATAGAAAGTACTCAATAAATTCTATGTGTTATTCTTGTTATTATGAGACAAGTTAATTTTGTTTACAGTAAATCAATAATATTGAATATAAAAAACCATAAATTATCAAATTGGGTACAAATGAGTAATATAGTTTTTAAAATACACTTCTAAAAACAAAATATGTACATCAGGATTCAGAAAGAAGGAAGAAAAGAAAAGGATGTGCAATTATGTATTTTAATAGGAAAAAAATCTAGATGGTATGAAAAGGGCAAGCTACTCATTTTATGCTCCTCCAAAATTATCAGAAAAAAGTCAGTTGATAGAAATGATGAAACAACATACACAAAAACATTATTTGGAATATGGTACAATTGAAAGAATAGATTTAATGCTCTGAACATAAAAATTGCTTTTTATCTGAAAGTGAGGGAAGAATTGCTTGAGCAATGAAAAATGAATATCTACCTGTACCAGCTTTTTATTAAAATATGGGCCAGAAGGATCATCAGAAGAAAGGAGCATTCTTTTAGATTATGTTAGTAAGCAATGTATTTAAAGAATTCTGGCATAAAATGATAGGCAGCAAATAATGAATAATAAGCCATGGTATGAATAAGTCATTCTGGGATATATGTCATAACTGTTTAACACTAGGATATGTTTGAAAATCATACTTTATGTATAAATGTCTAGGGAATTAGAGGCTGAAATACTTAGAAGCAAATTAAAATATCTACTTACAAAACAGAACAACAAAGAGATTGCAATGATAGATTCAATCCAATCACTTTATTTTTAAGAAAGCAGAAGTATCTAAAACTAAAAATCATGGAGAACTGAAGGCAAAAGTTAATAATGAACACATTCTTTCAGAAAAATTTTCCACTTCCACACATATTGAAAATAAATACATTATAGGAATCCTGCAATGTTATATGACAGGGTGAAATTTACTAAATGCCTGAAATCAAAATCTCCATGGCCTTCAGAGTATACTTTAAACAAATTTATGAAAATCAACCATTGCTATAATTTAATAGATTTTTTCAATTAATTGAGTAACATACTAAAAGTTTGAGAATGACTTCCTTAGAAGTTCCCCAGAATTATATGATCAACACTTTCTTTTAATCTCATTTCCTCCTATACAACTTCAAACCAACAGAGCTACCAAACAGGTGCTATTTGTCTGCTCTGAAAGTTTTCTAAACCTGGTTGAAGTGACCCATCTTTATTATCTGACGTCTGCCTACATGACATTGAGTTTCATTATATTTCTTATATTTCTGAGTACAGAAAGGAAGTAATTTGTCTTTGATGCAAAATAGAAGGCAAAGAGCTCATTTGGGCATTTTAGAGAGAATAAAAAAAGGAAGAGACTGACCTGGTGAAGATTACGTATGCATGGAATATATTACATTAAATTGCTCTGTTTCTAAATGCAGTCCAGTAATCTCTAAATGGGAAATCTCCTTTGGCCATTGGGTTTGTCCTGCATCTGGATTACAATATCACATTTTTACTTGCTTTGTTAATGATATATGTTACTCATTTTTCAGAAGAAAGCCATTTGGGAAAGGAATAAAATATTTGAAAGTGAAAACAAAAACCTAGGCGATATGTTCTTTAGATGTTTATTTATTTAAATAGAATATTATTAGATTTTTTTCCTTAAAACATCTCAATGCCTAAGGATGAGTATAGTTTGTTTTGTTATTGTGAATAAACTGCAAATACCAAATTTATCAATTAAACATTTATTTTCACTTGTCAGAGAGAAATTATGATTGCTAATTTTTGGTTTCATAATTGATATGCAAGTAAGACCGTTTTAAATGTCTCTACCTGATAATATTTAAGATTGTATATATATATTTCAAAATAGAAAGAATATGGTATTTACATATTATCTCTGTGCACATAGATAAATACATACAAATAGATGGATTGCTAGGTACAAATCATAAATATATATTTGATAAACACACATGTACAAATAATTATATATGTATACCCAAGTATATGCACAAGTACACACATACATATATATACATTAATATATTCTGATTATTCCCACATATGAATAGGTAGAAATTCCTCTGAATTAAAAGTTTGTGATCAATGTGACATAAATTTTGTAGATTACCAGATTTCTTCCCAATACATGCTACGACTGATAAAAAAGATTTGGAGAATTGAGTAGTGCAAACTCATTGCTAATAAAATAAAAACAGAAAAGCTCAGTATATTATCTACTAATTATGGATCATTAACTTTAAATCAATAAGTAAGACAAAGTCAATTATTGTGACATATCTTTATTGTTAATGTAGACTTTTAAATATTTTTCTTATATGAAAATTTATATTTCCTTCAATGAGGACAAAAGAACTAATGTGTGATCTTATGCAACTATGGATATGTCCTGAGAAAAGTTACTAAAATGTCTGCCAGGCACTGTGCATAATATTAGCATGCCGATTTATAGGAAATAAGTGAAGATAACTCTTTCTGGGGGGGGTGGGTACCAAGGATAGAACTCAGGCACTTGACCACAGAGCCACATGCCCAGCCCTACTTTGCATTTTATTTAGAGACAGGATTTCTCTAAGTTGCTCATTGCCTCACTGTTGCTGAGCCTGTCTTTGAACTTGTGATCCTCCTGCTTCCAACTCCTGAGCCGCAGGGATTACAGGGGTGCCCCACAGTGCCCAGCCAATAACTCTTGTTTTTATGAATGGAGCTAAACCCAATTTGTGTACAATGGATGTGTCCAAAAGTGTGTATGGCCCAGATCCTGTGGAGATAATATTAAATCCCTCTTTCCTAATGATTAAGTATTATTACATATACAAATTCTGGGCACAGAAAAATAGATATTCCTTTATCTTACAAACAACATTCTTTTTCTAAAGATAGTCAATGATTTTATCCTGTTTCTTTAGGGATAAAATTATAAATATTACAAATGTTAGGATATATCCATGGAGGGGGAATCATTTTTAAGTGAATTAGAGTGGATTCTATGAAAACAAAAACACTCTTGTGGAATGCATAAAATTTTTACTTATGCGCTATTATTGAAGCATTATTTGCAAAGTACACAGAAGATCAGATACAACATACAACCTTTTTCCTTACTTGGAACATG
The DNA here is from genome assembly GCF_902686455.1 of Sciurus vulgaris. Lineage (NCBI taxonomy): Eukaryota > Metazoa > Chordata > Mammalia > Rodentia > Sciuridae > Sciurus > Sciurus vulgaris. Next base: position 12,259,417 of record NC_136469.1, read on the forward strand.
AATTAGAAGATAGAATGTACATATGTAAATAGGGAATTACTATTGCACTTAGAATGTATATATAATACATATCTATACATATACATATATACTAATACACTAAAACACACACATACTTTATATATGTAAAGTGTGTGTGTGTGTGTATACTATGCACACATAGCCTTAGCAAATGAAACAATTTATGCATGCATAATTTAAAATCAAGTTGAAATATGAATTCAATCATATGTTTTAGCTTCACCTTAAATAAAATTCTAATTCCTAATTAGCATTCACAAATAACCAAACTATCTGTTAAATACAAAGCTACAAAATCAATACCTTTTTTTTTGAAAATTTCTATGGATTCCAGTGTAAATATCTTTGAGGTTATACTCTTTTTCTACCTTCTCATTTCTGTTAAAATTATGGTCCAAATTTTTTATGTTTTGAATTTCTGTATATATTTATGTCTATATCACCAATGTATAGGGTAAATTGGCTGAGTTAAATAGCATATTCAGTCTCCTCTGAAAACTCTACAGTGTTCTATAATGCTTGCAATGTTAATTAATTATGTAATGTGAAATTTAGCTCTCAATTATTTATACTAATGAAGAAAGCAGATATGAATAACCTAATTCAATCTTTATTCATCCATAGAGAATTCATATTAGAATGTGGAAGTGTTGAAGATCTGTAAACTCCTTTAACATATGATAACAACATGAACAAGAACATAATTAGAAATTGTCAAATATCCTCAATTTTCTCCTATACAAAAGTAGTCCTTGAAACTTGCTCTCAGAAGGAACCATGCTCTTTTTGCATTTTTTCTTGCAAAACTATAAAGCAATGAATGTGCTGTAACAATTAATTTGCATAAGATCTGGGGTGAAAATATTCAGAGTGGTAACAAATGAATATGAAGGCAAAAAAAGGTCACAATGAAAGCCAGTTTTATAACTTTAGAAACATGAATATACATACTAATTAACACTAAGAATGCATGTTAAGAAGACCAGCAAAAAAATGCTAAAGAATGTAAATAAATATTTATGTACATAATAAATTACCTAATAGAATATATTGCCTCAAAATTGTTCAGAATATAAATCCTCCCTATAATGTTGGCTACCAAAAAACAAAGTAAATGACAGTGAAATCCAGTATACCTTAGAATCAGAAAAAAAAAAAAAAAAAAAAAAAAACTTTACTAACTTTACTTAGCCAAGTAGCTCACTGTACAAATAGCCAAACAACACTGACTTTCATTCATAGTAATAATGAAGTAAAATACATGTTACAAAGGCATGAAGATTAGACATGATATTAATAAAATGTTATGTAAAAATTTCATCTATAACTAACCCACCACAAATTCAGAATCATAAACACAAATTATTTCTTCTTTTCTTTAACTTGTTCAAATTTTCTGCTGTGGGTATGTCTCGGTTTCTTGCTCCCTCATGTCCTCTGTGAAATGCATAATCTCCCCAAGGCTAAATCTGTTGAACTGATTTCAGGTGACATTTTTTTATTATTTCAGAGATCTAAAACTTTAACCTTTCTTTTTTTTTTGGGGCGGGGGGGAGGACCAGGAATTGAACTCAGGAGCACTCGACCTCTGATCCACGTCCCCAGCCCTATGTTGTATTTTATTTAGAAATAGGGTCTCACTGAGTTGCTTAGTGCCTCACTTTGCTGAGGCTGGCTTTGAACTAGTGATCCTCCTGCCTCAACCTCATGAGCCACTGGGATTACAAACATACCTCACCACACCTGGTAAAATTATCCTTCCTAGTATTCTTTTTGAATCAATCTGTGCAACTGGAATCATGAATTAATTTTACTGTTACTGAATTTGTGTAAATTACTGACTGCATGATGTTCTATTGCATTTCTAGTGCTTAGAAATAATCTGCCTTGCACTAAGAAAATAATTTTTTAAAAAAAGCTTGTGGATTTGAATTTTTCCATTCCAAGTGATTTGCTGAATTTTTACAAGTATGTAAATAACTTTAAAAGAAGGCATCATGAGAGTGCTCTGGAGGTTGACAGAGTCCAGTGGAAACTTGGTTCTTATAGACAGTTACTTTAGAAATTAAGGTCAAGCCTGATGTGATGGTGCACATCCACCATCCTAGCGACTCAGGAGGCTGAGGAGGAAGGATCACAAGTTCGAGGCCAGCCTCAGCAACTCAGAAAAACCCTGCCTGAAAAGAAAAACTAAAAAGTGCTGGGGATATAGTTCAGTGATAAAGAGCCTCTGGGTTCAGTTCAAAACAAAACAAAAGCTAAGGTTAAACACAGGCAGAGGTTGAAAGCCTGTTATGCAGACACTGGGCTAAGGTGTGCCAGGTGTGCCAGCCCAGGGAAGACATGGCCAGCAGGCATCAGTTAGATAGGAGAATGAGTAAAGGAAATGTATTGTTCAATGTAATCACTACAGTTAGCAATAAATTATATTCTGGAAAATGCTAACCAAGTGGATAACAAGTGTTCTCATCACTGTTAATTAGCTCTATTTACTAATTACATTATACATATAAATATAATTACCTCACATATATATTTAATTATGTCTGAACTTTGAAATTAATAATATGGGCTTTCTGATAGTAATCAGAATGGTAAGTTCCAATACAATAAATTCAACATCTGGTGTTTAACTATAAGCTGCAATTGGTATATCATTAAAATTACTAGCAAGTTTAGCTGGGCACATTGGTGTACCCTTGCAATCTCAGCCACTGGGGAGACAGAAGGAGAAGGGTCACAATTTTGAGTCCAGCCTGGGCCATTTAGCAAGACTCCGTCTTAAAATTAAAAAAAGAAAAAGGAGGTGAGCTGGAAGCTAGTGTATAGCTTAGTGATAAAGTGCCCTTTGATTCAATACTCAGTACCACAAACACCAATAATAATAATAATAATAATAATAATAATAAAATTAATAAAAATAAACAAATAAAGAAACTAAAATATTTAGCAAATACAAAGTGGTACCCATGGTCACCATAGGGGTCTAATCAATTAGGTCAATGGAAATGCTTGATACATACAAGCATTCATTAGGAGTAAGATAGATGATCACAGCAAGAATGTTGCTCCATCTGTCCAACCAAAAGCAATCAAAGGTGGATAATGATAGGACAGTGATTGTCCCAATAAAAGTCAAGATCCCTCATATATATTCTGGACCTGACCTAGTGTGGTGGCAAAATCAGACCTCGTTGTGAAATGAAATTACAGGAGCCACCCCACCACACTGAGGTCAGACACTGTTGAACCCCCCAACCTGCCCCCACACCAAGGATGGGAGGCCAGTAGCTGAGCCTGCCCGCCTGCCCCCCTACTGCTGAGGAACACTGTTTTGCCTTTGTGCTGACTCAGCACATCCTTGCTGGGACTCCCCAGCTTCTTTGGAGGCTGGTGCAGGCATTTTGAATTATTCCTGAGGGCATGGTCATCATCATTGGAAGGGCACGGCTCCCTTCCTGAGACACCTACAGGAGACTGGAGGTCCTTTGACAGGTACCTCTATTTACTTAATTACATCCTGCACCCTTCAACCATCCTCTTGTTCTCAACTAGAAATACTCTACATAGTAATTGAATGGATCCTGTTCATTACAATAATGTTAAAGTCTCTATAGGGGCTATCTGTTTAGGGCTGCATTTTCTCTGTATTGGATACTACTGGTATTGATCTCCCATTCAAAGGAGAGGTAGTGGAAAACTGCAGGATCATAATAAGGCTGCAAGGGGGGAAATTCAGTATCTCTGATCTTCACTGCTAGAGGGGACTATATAGAAACAATATGAAAAAACATGGGAAAAAATGTCCCTAACAAACCAAGATGCTATTGTGATAGAATTTAATGACAGCATCACAGTAGAAATGACAGGAAAAGAGTTTAGAATCTGCATACTTAAAGTGATCTGTGAAGCAAAAAGATTAGATAAGAGAGCAAATACAGGCAATGCATGACCATTCCACTAAAGAGTTAAAAGGGCAAATGCAGGAAGCAAAAGAACACTTCAATAAAGAGATAGAGATTCTGAAAAAAAAAAAAAAAAGAAAAAGAAAAAAGAAAAAACGGAAATACTTGAATTGAAAGAATGATATACCAAATTAAAACTCAATAGAAAGTATCACCAACATAATAGATCTCATGGAAGACAGAATCTCAGACAATGAAGACAAAATATTTAATCTTGAAAATAAAGTTGAACAAACCAAGAAGATGTTAAGAAGTCATGAATGGAACCTCCAAGAATTATGGGATATCATGAAGAATGAATTTAAGAATTATTGAGATTGAGGAAGGCACAATATATACAAACCAAAGGCATAAGCAACCTGTTCAATGAAATAATATCAGAAAATTTCCCAAACCTGAAAAATGAAATGGAAAATCAAATACAAGAGGCTTACAGAATGCCAGGTGCACAAAATTAAAACATATCCACAACAAGACACATTATAATGAAAATAACTCACATACAAAATAAAGATAGTATTTTAAAGGCTGCAAGAGAAAAGCATCAGATTACATATAAGGGGAAACCAATACGAATATCAGCAGATTTCTCAGCCCAGACTCCAAAAGCAAGAAGGTGCCTGGAACAATATATTTCAAGCTCTGAAAGAACATGGATTCCAACCAAGAATCTTATACCCAGTAAAACTAACCTTCAGATCTGACAATGAAATAAAATCTTTCCACAATAAACAAAAGTTAAAAGAATTTACAAATAGAAAGCCTGACCTACAGAACATGCAGAGCAAAATATTTCATGAGAAGGAAGTGAAAAACAATACAAGTCAGCAAAGGGAGAAACTACCCTAAAGGAAAAACCAATCAAAGGAGAAACGAAGTCAAGTTAAAAACCAAAAGTAAGCCAAAATGACCAAAATCATATCACAATAATAACCCTAAATGTCAATGACCTAAACTCAATAATCAAGAGACATAGACTGGCAGATTGGATAAAAAAGAAGGACCCAACAATATGCTACCTTCAGAGACTCATCTCATAGAAAAAGACATCCACAGACTAACGGTGAAAGGATGGAGAAAAACATACCATGCACATGGACCTAGTAAAAAAGCAGGGATCTCCATCATCATATCAGATAAAGTGGACTTCAAACCTAAGTTAGTCAGAAGGGATAGAAAAGGACATTTCATACTGCTTAAGGGAAGCATAAAACAGCAAGATAATAATTTTAAATATTTATGCCCCGAACATTGGAGCATCTATGTATATCAAACAAACACTTCTCAATTTTAAGAATCAAATAGACCAAAACACATTAATATTGGGGGACTTTAACACACTGCTCTCACCACTGGAGAGATCCTCCAAACAAAAATGGAACAAGGAAACTGTAGAAATAAATAATACAATCAATGATATAGACTTAATGGATATTTACAGAGCATTTCATCCATCATCAAGCAAATATACTTTCTTCACAGCAGTTCATGGATCCTTCTCCAAAATAGACTATATGCTATGCCACAAAGAAGCCATTATTAAATACAAAAAAATATAGATACTACCCTGTATCCTATCAGATCATAATGGAATGCAATCAGAAATGAATGATAAAATAACAAACAAAAACTACTCATACACCTGGAGACTAAATAATATGCTACTGAATGATGCAATGATAACAAAGGACATCAGGGAAGAAATTTAAAAAGTTTTAAATGTAAATGAGAATAATGACACAACATATCAAAATCTCAGGGACACTATGAAAGCAGTACTAAGAGGCAAGTTCATTGCATTGAGCTCATACATTAAAAAAATAAAAAGTCAACAACTAAATGACCTAACATTATACCTCAAAGCCCCAGAAAAAGAAGAATAGATCAACACCAAAAAGAGTAGAAGTCAGGAAATTATTAAAATCAGAGCTGAAATCAATGGAATTGAAACAAGTGAAACCATTCAAAAAATTGACAAAACAAAAAGTTGGTTCTTTGAAAAACTAAACAAAATTCATAAACCCTTAGCCACACTAACAAAGAGAAGGAGAGGGAAAACTCCAATTATTAGAATTCATAAAGAAAACGAAAGATCACAACAAACACCATTGAAATACACAATATAATCAGAAGCTACTTTGAAAATCTATAGTCCGAAAAAATAGAAAATATCCAAGACATTGATAAATTCTTAGAGACAAATGATCCGCCCAAACTGAAGCAGGAAGATGTAAACAATTTAAACAAATCAATTTCAAGCACTGAAATAGAAGAAGCCATCAAAAGCCTAACAACCAAGAAAAGCCCAGGATGAGATAGATTCTCAGTCAAATTCTACAAGACCTTTAAAGAAGTACTGATACCAATACCGCTCAAGATATTCAAGGAAGCAGAAAAGGAGGGAACCCTTCCAAATTCATTCTATGAGGCTAGTATAACTCTGATATAAAAACCAGAAAAAAACACATCAAGGAAAGAAAACTTTACACCAATATCCCTGATGAATATATATCCTTAACAAAAAATACTGGCAAATCACATACAAAAATATATTAAAAAGATAGTGCACCATGATCAAGGGCATTTGTCCCAGGGATGCAAGGTTGGTTCAACATCTGGAAATCAATAAATGTAATTCACCACATCAGTAGGCTTAAAGTTAAGAATCGCATGATTATTTTAATAGATGCTGAGAAAGCATTTGATAAAATACAGCATCCCTTCATGCTTAAAACACTAGAAAAAATAGGAATAGTAGGAACATACCTCAACATTGTAAAGGCTATCTATGCGAAGCCCACGGCCAACATTCTTAATGGAGAAAAACTGAAAACATTCCCTCTAAAACTGGAACAAGACAGGGATGCCCTCTTTCACCACTTCTATTCAACATATGATTGCCAGAGCAATTAGACAGACCAAAGAAATTAAAGGGATACAACTAGGAAAAGAAGAACTAAAGCTGTCACTATTTGCTGATGACATGATCCTATATTTAGAAGATACAAAAAACTCCACTAGAAAACTTCTAGAACTAATAAGTGAATTCAGCAAAGTAGCAGGATATAAAATCAATACGCGTAAGTCTAATGCACTTCTATTCATCAGTGATGAATCCTCTGAAAGAGAAATTATGAAAACCACTCCATTCACATTAACCAAAAAAAATATGTAAAATAAAATACTTGGGAATTAATCTAACAAAACAGGTGAAAGAGCTATACAATGAAAACTACAGAACATTAAAGAAAGAAATTGGAAAAAAACTTCTAAGATGGAAAGATCTCCCATGTTCTTGGACAGACAGAATTAACACTGTCAACATAGCCATTCTACCAAACATACTATACAGATTCAATGCAATTCCAATTAAAATCCCAATGACAGTCCTTGTAATAATAGGGAAAGCAATCATGAACTTCATCTGGAAGAACAAGAGGTCTTGAAGAGCCAAAACAATTCTGAGTAGAAAAAGTGAATCAGGAGGTATCACAATACCAGACATTAAACTATAGTGCAGAGCAATCGTAACAAACATAGCATGGTATTGCACCAAAACAGACAGGTAGACCAATGGTACAGAATAGAAGAAACAGAGACAAAACCACATAAATACAGTCACCTCATACTAGACAAAGGAGTCAAAAACATACAATGGAGAAAAAATAGCCTGTTCAACAAATGGTGCTGCCAAAACTGGAAATCCATATGCAGTAAAATGAAATTAAACCTCTATCTTTCACCTTGCACAAAACTCAACTCAAAATGGATTAGGGATATAGGAATTAGGCCAGAGACCCTGCACCTAATAGGAGACAAAACAGGCCCAAATCTTCATCATGTTGGCCTAAGAGCAGACTTCCTCAAGAAGACTCCCAAAGCACAAGAAATCAAAGCAATAAATGGGATGAACTCAAACTAAAAACTTTTTGTCAGCAAATGATACAATCAAGAGAGCCTAAGAGTAGGAGAAATCTTTTCCACATGCACCTCAGATTAGAGCACTAATCTCCAAACTTTATAAAGAACTTACACAATTTTACACCCAAAATACAAAGAACCCAATGAATAAATGGACCAAGGAACTGGATAGATACTTTACAGAGGAAGACATACAGGAAATTAATAAATACATGAAAAAGTATTCAACATCTCTAGTAATTAGACAAACTCAAATTAAAACAACTCTAAGATTTCATCTTACTCCAATTAGAAATGGCTAATATCAAGAACACAAAAATAATAGATGTTGGTGTGGATGTGGGGGAAAAGGAACACTTCTACATTGCTGGTGGAGTTGCAAATTGGTGCAGTCACTATGGAAAGCAGTGTGGAGAATCCTCAGAAAACTTGGAATGGACCTATATTTTGACCCAGTTATCCCATCCTCATTTTATACCCAAAGGACTTAAAATCAGCATACTATAGTAATGTGACCATATCAATGTTTATAGCAGCTAAGTTCACAATAGCTAGATTGTGGAACCAACCTAGATGCCCTTCAACAGATGAATGGATAATGAAACTGTAGTAATATATATATAATGGAGTATTATTCATCCATAAAGAAGAATAACATTATGGCATTTGCAGATAAATGGATGAAACTGCAGAATATCATGCTAAGTGAAATAAACCAATCCCAAAAAACCAAAGGCCGAGTGAATTCCCTGATAAGTCGAGAATGATGTATAATGGGGGTGAAGGGGTGGGGAGGGAGAGAAGAATGGGGGAACTTTAGATTATGTAGAAGGAAATGAGAGGGAGGGGGTATGAAAGAAGACGGAATGAGACAGACATCATTACTCTATGTAAATGTGTGATTACATGAATTGTATGAATCTACACCGTGCACAACCATAGAAACAAAAAGATGTACCCATTTGTGTACAATGAATCAAAATGCAGTCTGTAAAAAATTAAAAGATAAATAAAAAAAAAAGAAATTACAAAAACTTTATGGTAAGAGTTCAATGCCTGGGGAAGGGGTCAGTTCTCCTCCCTTCTCTTAGGCTTTCCCCAGGAGGGTCCCTGCCTATTGTATTATCAATAACTGCATTCAGAGTCTGACTACTCCTTCCTGAAATGTAATAGATGTCTGTGAAAAGAGCCGTTTCTTCTTATCTGTTCTGTGAGCATGCTTTATGTTAGAGACCCTGCACAGGGCCTTCAGTTGCACAGGTTAAGAATTTTTTTAAAAAAGAGGAAAAAATCCCAATGATAGGATGGGTCCAAGAAGATGTCAAGTAACTATAAATTTTGTGAGAAGCTTTGGATCAGGGCTCAGAATCTCGGAGTATTCATCTCCTCTGGGCCCACAGCGTAGAATAAAGTTTGGTTTCCCCTACTTTCCGAGTACCATTTTGTCATTTCCGCACTAGTTTTCAGACATGGAATTCATTTTTCTGCAGGAGAAGATGAGCCCTATGAGAAAGCATGCTGAATTGTGCAGTAAATAGGTACAGCAATTAATGCCTAGATCCTTCTCCAAGTGTCCGATCGTCATTTACTCGGTATCACTGAGAAAATGAACTATCTCAACATGCCGAGGACCCCTTGGCACAGTCTGAGTTCACACTGGGGTTAGAAGCATCTCCTCGGCTCCTCGTTTAGAAGAGCATTTGCACACAGGGTGGAAAACAGTGATTTCCTAACCTTGGTGAGGCTCACGGACGGCCCACTGGGTATGGGGGTCCTATTACAAGCCCCCAGATGTATAATTCTTACAGCTTCCTTGGCAGTTGACAGATGCTACTTGATCCTTAGACTGAAACAAATGGTAGTTATACAGAGAAGGGGGCAAAGAGAAAAGCCTGAAACTGCTTCACTCAGTCAACCCACTAAGTGAAGAATGATACCATGTTCCTGGAAAGGTGGTGAAATTAGCGCCAAGCTTAATGACTTGAAGGACTCAAAGGAGGATGCTCATCCTATTCCCATTTACTTCAGCAGCATAAACCTTGAAATGAAGAAAAAGGATAATCTCAGAGTATGACCAAACAGTAGAATCCTTGGTAAATTGCTGCGGCAGTTGGCCATATGTAATGTCTTTGTTAAATTAACATGAGCTCAGTCTTTCCATGTCCTTTTATTGGACACACAAAATCAATGATGAATTGATATTTATCAATATCAAGATAGAGTAACAAATAAATCGTATCTGAACATTTTGAAGAAAAGTATATTGTGGGAGTTTCTCAGACACGTCCCCATGGATGAGAAAAGGGTTAACTGCCCAAGGACAATGTTGACTATATATCAATCAATTACCCGTAAAGTTATCTAATCAATAAACATACAAGAGCCAATACTCTTTTTAAATGAGAGGGGGCGTGACAGGTCTGGCCATACCAGCTCTGGCTTCTAACACGGAGTAGCCCAACTCTCTTTTAATTATAATCACACAGGTAAAGGGAGACAAGACAGAGAGGAGCTTCTTCTGGGATGAACAGGATGGGGTGGAGTTAGGGAGCCACTTTCTTAGGGAAACTGTCATAGAACCAGACAGGGGACCAGTCCCCCAGTGCCACATACCCCCCAGCAATCTGGGACAGACCTCCGTGTCTGCCAGTTTGGAGAAGTCAGGCCTCTGTGTCAGGAGGCTCAACCTAGTCTGATTCTGCTAGGTGAGGTTGGCTTCCCACAGTATATTACGGTGTTGTCCTCAAGAGTTTATTTGACTCCCACACACCCTCTGAACAATGTATTCTGGAGAGACTTGAACCATGCGAACGTCATACAGGGAACACTACTGTTGTATCACACACTCTAATGACTCTGTCAGGTTTCCTGGACTGAATTGATACCACATGACAAGTACATTGGAAACTATGACAATGTTGCAGGGCTGGGGCCTTCTAGGAAACTGAGGCAGCATTTAGTTCCCTTCCTGTCTCAAATCCCAGTTCTTACAATCAAGTCAGAACTATTTCAGACATGTTGTGCAGAGTAACAATTAGGAGTTTATTGGAAAAGGGAAGAGGGTATATTTTTAAGGGAGGAGGTGGATCCTCTCAGAGAGGCGAGAGACAGCATGCCTCTCTTGAGCTGCAATTTTATTGGGAGTCCCAGGGAAGTTTCCAGAGCATCCCACTCACGTCCTCCTCTTGACTTTTGACTGACAGCAGAATGACATCAGACTTTTAAGTCCCCACTGCCATGACTTAGTTTGAGTCATTTTGTATCATGATTAATGGTTCTAATTAGGACCTGTTCTTACAGATTTTATGGTTAAGAGGGATCGTCCTGATCTCCCTGAATTCTGAGATCAGGCCTATTTAAGGTCATAAAATTGCCCCTCTTCAGGGTAACTTGTATTTGTTTTACTGACATTATTTCGGGTCTGCATTCTCCTGCAGAACAGGTAGTTTGCTGAGGAATGTAACATATCCTCTCCACTTAAGCCAGGCAGGGCTCCAGGTAAATTGCTTCTTGGAAATGAAATCATGTGGGGGTCAGCACAGTAGGTCCGGTTTATAGAATCATGCCCTTGGCCTGAGGTTCCCATCACTCATGTCTGCCTGTCCCCTGTAAAGAAAACATACTTGATCCCAGAGGATGGGAGAAGAAATCCAAAAATGTTTCAGATGCCCACAGAGTCACTAAATGCTTTGGGAAATGATCTATTAAACATAAACATACATGGACAATCGTTGAAAGCCACAAATTATTACATTACATACTCCCTATCACTAGGAACAAAGCAAAATACCTCTTTGACTTCTGAAGACACTATGTTTTAAACTTTAATACCAATTTGCTGATTAACAAAAATGTCTGGTAGATTTGGTTTACATCTGGGTCTTTTCATATCTACTTAATAGTCATGTTGGGTGGTCCCTGAAATAACCTATTAAAGATTGGGCAAGGCACTTATGCGACCAAGTATAGAAAAGTTCAAAGAACGAAAATATGTTATCAACTTCCTAGCTGTATTATTGTTTTTATTTAAACATTCAATTATCTCTTAAGACCTTTAAATAATACAACAAAGTTATAGAAAACCACACCTATTTGCCCACATAGCTACTATTCTCTGTGTTCTTTATTTCAATGTGTAAATTGAGATTTCTGTCTGATATTCCTTTCCTCCTGTCAAAAATATTTTCTTCAAAAGTTCTAGGAGAAATAGTTTCCCATTTTTGAAGTGAGACCTTTCTTTATACTCTGCCCATTGGAAAGTAAGAGTTTCCAAGCAGGCTCCTGGGAACTGGCTCTGGCCTTTAGCTACTGATTTTCCTTTCATGCCGTAGTTTCTCATCCCATGTGCTGAGCAGAACTCAGCTCAGCCGAATACTTAAGGGGACTCCTTTGCATAGTTCTGCATTTCTCTCTCACTGTGGCTTTCTTTGCTCCAATACTGTTTTGCAGATGACTGAGTTGGCCTCTGAATTCTCAGCTCAGTCTCATCTACTAGGTGACTCACCAGGTAAAGCCTGGCTGACCCTTGTCTGCTCCACACCCTGGAAGCTCTCACAAGGTCCTGAACTGAAGCAAGAACAGGGTTTATCTAATTTGCTTCCTGCTGCTCAGGGTCACTGTTCTTTGGCACCTCCTGTACAGTGTCATGACAACATTGCCATGCAAGAAGTACATACACATACAAATTCTTTCAAATGGGAGGGTGAATCTGGTCTCTGTAGTTTTATCATTCCTGAGACAAAAGTCTGTGTGTTAGGAGTTTGAATTTGATTGCTCTTGAGCTACAGATAATTTTTGGAGAACTTTTACATTAATAAGGCTTTTCCATTCCATCTTACAAATGCATTGTTTCTTTCTTTCTGAATTTCTTCAATTTTTTTTCACTACTGTTTATAGTTTTCAATAGACAGTACACTTTTGTTTAATTTGTTCCAAATACTTTTGTTTATGCTATTATATGCTACCAGGTTTTCATTCATTTTCACTTTCCAGTTCTTGTTATATATGTGTATATTCACCTTTATATACTAACCAGCTCTGTTAAATGTTTTTCACATTACTGAACTGGTAATATGTATTTCTTTGAAGATTTTTATTAACACGGTGAATTATATCAATTGATTTTTAACATTAAGAAATCTAATGTTACTGTAAAAACCTAATTAGGATATAACACCATTACAACATAATTTTTATTGCAATCTTGGACTCAATTTGACAAATTTTGTTAAAATTTGGTGTGTATATTCCTGTGTCATTGCTCACCATTTTCATTTTTAAATATCTATGTGTATATATATACATAATTATTTATATATACATATACATATATATGCATATATGTATGAACTTGGTATTAGGGTGAGTCTCACCTCATAAAATGAGAAGAAAAGTATTCCTTCATCTTCTGTTGCTGACATCTCTGTGTATGTATTTCTGTGTGTGTGTGTGTGTGACAGGTATGAGTTATGTTTCAGCACTTATACACTTTATAACATAAGATATTCCAGGCTAACAATCGAACTTTCCCTTTAGAACTCTCAAATCAGTCATCTCTCCATGGAGTCTTGTTTCACTCCAGTGAAAATAGTATGTAGAAATAAATAACGCAGTGTCTGGTCACTGCTCTCAGGACTTCTCAGTAAACAGAACAGGCAATGCACATGCACATGTACATATAAAATAAATAAAAGCAAAGTAATCACTCTTTTGTTGAAACAATTATTATAAATAACAACATTGACTGATGTTATCATTTGAAAGAGGTAAGTTCTTTGTGGACCAGCTACGTGTGAGTTGCTAATATAAAGGAACATCAAGAACTGGGCCTCTGAACTGTAAATTGTTGCCATGTTACAGCATGCAAAAGAATTTCTTTCATCTCTTTTCTTTTTTTAAAATAGACTTTATTTGTTATTACCATTATTATTTGGGGGTAGTACTAGGAATTGAGTCCAGGGATTCTGAACCACTGAGCAACATGCCCTGCCCTTTTCTGTAATTTATTTAGAGATAGGGCCTCACTAAGTCGCTGAGGTTGGCTTCGAACTTGTAATCCTCGTGCCTCAGCCTCCTAAACTGCTGGGATTACAGGTGTGCACACTGCACCCAGCTAGACTTTATTTTTTTCAAATAGCAAACTTGAGTAGAAGGTCCAGATATTTCCTATTTGCCTCTGTTCCTCACACATAATCTCCTCCATTATCAGTATCTTCCACCAGTGTGGTATATTTGTTACCACTGATTAATCTATATTAACAAGACTCTCATCCAGAGTCAGTGTTTCCCATTAGGATTTACTTTTGTTTTGTACATTCTATGGGTTTGGACAGATATATAAACAATACAATTCTATACACTATATATAAACAAAACAATTCTATACACTAAACAATATAGAATCATATACAAGTAGTATCAGTGCCTTACACATCCTCCTTGCTCCTCCTAGTCATCTCTCTCTTCTCTCTAAGCACTGGAACCATTGTTCTTGTTTTGTTTTGTCTGTCTGTTTGTTTGTTTGTTTGTTTGTGATTACAGTGCCAGGGTTTGAACCCAGGACCTCATACAGGCTGGTGAAATACTCTGCCACTGAACTATATCCCCAGCTCTTTTGATTGTTTACTTTTTGAGACAACCACTGATATTTTTATTAGTTCCATAATTTTTCAGTTTTCAGTATGCCTTGTAACTGGAATCTACACAATGTAATCTTTTCTGGTTGGTCTCATTCATTAGTAATATTTTCCTTCATGTCTTTTGTTGCCTGGATAGCTCATTTTTTAATGTCATTTTTTAAATATTCTTTTATCTCAGTGTATCATAGTTTATCCATTCACCTATTAATAAATATCTCAATTATTTCCAAATTTTGGCCATTATAAAGAAAGCACCTATAGATATCCATGTTTGTGTGTGTGTGTGTGTGTGTGTGCAGGCATGTGTGTTTAAATGAGTTTGTAACTCTTTATCAAGATGCATAATTGCTGGGTAGTATGGTAGTATTAAGTTTAGTTTTGTCATAAAGTATCCAACTATCTTTCCAAGGTGACTGAATCAATTTGCATGTCTACCAGCAATAGATGAGATTCTGTTGCTCCCATCCTCACAAGTCTTTGGGGTTGACAATATTCTGGACTTAGGCCATTCAATAGGTTTGTAGAGATATCTCATTGTTTTAGTTTGCAATTCCAGGATGACATATGATGTATGGCATCTTTTCCTGTGCTTGTTTAACATATGGATATCTTCTTTGATGACATGTCCATTAAGATCTTTGACCCAATTTCAATTTTGTGTGTGTGTGTGTGTGTGTGTGTATGTGTGTGTGTGTTCTAATTGTTAAGTTGTAAGAGTTCTTTGTGTATTTGGATTACAATTTTCTACTGAACTCTTTTGTGAATATTCTCTCCCAGTTTATGTCTTGTTTTTGCGTTCTCTTCACAGTGTTTTATGTAGAGCAGAAAGTTTTAATTTTAATGATAGGTTACTACTTGTTTCAAGAGATAATGTCTTTGGTTTTGCACCAAAAAGTCATTACCAAGCCCAAGATCATCTATTTTTTTCTCTTATATTATCTTCTGGAAGTTTAACAGTTTTGTAGTTTTCTCTTAGATCTGTGATCTATTTTTGGTTAATTTTCATGAAAGATGTAAACTCTGTCTAAATTAATTTTTTTTTCCATGTGGATGTCCAGTTGGCCTAATACTATTTGTTGGAAAGTTCATATATATATATATATATATATATATGTATATATATATATATATATATTTTTTTTTTTTTTGCCTTTGCTCCTTTGTCAAAAGATAATTGACTATACTGACGTAGGTGTATATGTAGGCTCTCTCTCTGTTCCATTGACCCACTAGCTTACTCTTTCCTCAGAAAACACAGTCTTGACTTTTGTAGCTTTACGGTGTATCTTTAAGACATGTATTGTCACTCCTCCAACTCGTTTTGTTCTCTTCAGTATTGTTTTAGCTATTCTAAGTCTTTTGCCTCTCCTATATATATTTGATAAGCTTGGAGATCTATTAAACCACTTTGTGAGATTTTCTTTTAGATTTACTGATCAATTTCAGCAGAACTGGCTTCTCAACCACTTGAGTCCTTCTATCCGTGAACATGGAATATCTTGCAATTTGTTTAGGTCTTCTTTGATTTCTTTCACTAGTTTTGTACTTTTTCCTCATATGGATTTTGTAAATACTTTGTTAATTTTATACCTATGTATTTCAGTCTGGAGGATGCTAGTCTAAAGAATACTCTGTTTATTCTGTTTTTAACTTCAAATTTTGCTGATTCATTGCTTATATGTAGGAAAATAATTGACATTTTTTAAAAAAACCCTTGTATCCTATAACTCTACTATAATTGTTTACTATTTTAGGAGATGTTTTCTTTTGTAAAATCTTTCAGATTTTCTATATAGTTTATTATGCCACTTATGAACAGAAATATATTCATCTATCTTTTCCAAATCTGTATAACATGTATTTTATTTTTATTTTATATCAACTGGGAGTTCAAATAAGATATTGAAGAGAAGTGGTCAGTAGAGAATTTCTTTAGCTTTTTAATGTTCTCAGAAAACAAGGGCCAGAACAGTAAAGCAGCATAAAAAGCAGAATCTAACCTGGCTTGGTGGCACACACCTATATTCCCAGTGACTTTGCAGACTGAGGCAGGAGGGTTGCAAATGTAATGATAGTCATGGAAAGTTAGTGAGATGCTGTTTCAAAATAAAAAGTTGGAGGGGAGGGATGTAGCTCTGTAATCTGGATTTCAAGACTGAAGTTAGAGTGAATGTTTCTAAATATCTATATTTTCTCCAAAATTTGTTTCTTTCTTCCTTGCTCTTATGAAGTAGAAATCATCTTCTTTCTTTTCCATACAAATTATTTTACTTTTATTTGCATTAAACCATGTTTATTATATTCTGTTTCTGATATGTAATATAACCAATATAGCCGAGCATTGTCCATTACTTCAACCACATTCACCTCAATACTTGCAACATCATTAGCACACATTCATACTTTCTACATTGATTTTGCAAAATCAATATTTAAATGACCAGATGGTCATCATTCTGCAACCTCCTCACCAAATACAACACCCAAATTCTTGAGTTTAGACCAAATGAGTGTTAGTGCTTGAGATCACAAGTGACTTATTCACTGTGACCAACAGTCCTTTGCTATTTCCCTAGCCTTGATCTGGTCCATTCCAAATAGAAACTATGTCAAAGTTCAGCACTTTTTAAAAAAATCTAATACTATGATTTTACCTGACATGTTCTGCAACCAATTGCAATCTCTCTCTGTCTATCTCTCTCTTTCTCTAACACATGAAAGCACAGAACACATTAATGTGTATATGGAATTCCATCATGGATGTTCCATGAAAACTATAAACTTGACTATATCCACATCCCCTCTCCTGTTAGAGAGAAATAAATGTTACTATTGAGTTGCACATATTTTGCCAGGTTCTGAATCATTTCATCAACTTCTTCTGTATCAGGTCCTGAATTACTTCTCCATTATTGTTTCTATGATTTCTAATATTGTGTATATATGCAATGCTTTTTAACTTTAAGAAAATTTTCAAACATACATGCATTAAGGAGTTCAGTGCACTGAACCACAATGGTAAATACCTTAAAAATATCTCCTTTGTTATCTTTTTACTTTTCTTAGTTGCATTTTATTTTGTCTCAAACCTCATAATATCATTAAATACGTATGTGTATATATAAGGCATATGTGTATATATATATATGTATTTATATATGTATCATGGATATTTTACAAGCTACAATGCTATTTTTATAACATTAACACTAATAATTTGATTCTTCTTGGAAGTAGTTTATATTTAAATTTCTACTCTTTGTAGAATAATTTATTATTTTTCCTCACTGATATGCAACACTGTGTGCATCTTACATTTGTTTGTTATATCTCTTGTATCATTTTACCTATAAAAACCTTTTATTTCTACTTCCTACCATTGACACATAGAGTGTTTCTTCAGTTATTTACCTCTTAATAAATGTTCCAATATTTATTAAAGAAATATGTTATAAAATACAATTTCTAATAGATTCAATTAACATATTTTATTTTTCTTGTATAGAAACCCTATGACATAGTCAGGTGTGGTGATGTGTGCCTGTAATCCCAGCAGTTTGAGAGGCTGAGGCAGGAGGCTCTCAAGTTTAAATCCAGCCTCAGCAACTTAGTGAAGCCTGAATCAGCTTAGGAGAAACTGTGTCAAAAAAAAAATTAAAATTAAAAAGGGCCAGGGAAGTAGCTCAGTGGTTGAGTCCCCTTGGGTTCAATCCCTGGAGAAAACAACAGCAACAACAACAGCAAAATCCTATGATACGGCTGCAACTTGAAGCCTGAGTCCTTTTCATTGGAATTTTTATTTGGGTCTCTAGAATATGATTAATGTATTTCATACAGGAAGACTTTATGAACTCAATCTCCTTTTGAGATTGAGGAGTAGGGTAACTGTAGGTCTTGGTGAAGGTATCAAAGTCTGCCTTTGCAAGGAATCTCAACATAGTACTGCAACCCCAGAGCAGCCCTTGGATGAGGTAAAGCAGACATGAAAGTGGCCATCATCAGCAGCATCCTGGGTAGTGTGGGTAGGAGTCCAATGTCTTTGAGGAAGGGAATAATCCATGCAAACAGAAGTGTACTGGACTGTCAATTTTCAATAGATACTGTGGGGCTGTGCCTATCTTATTCCCCCAGTGTCCTCTCCACAAGGGACAATGGAGAGTGCAGCCTAGATGATGAATTTTCTACAGCAGGAGCTGCTGTCTCGGAGATGTAGGTCCCAGAACAACACCCAGAGCAACTTGGCTACTGAAGTTCAAATAAATTAACCTTGGTTTATTGCCCAGCATTGATTGATCTGCTTTTGTACTAGCATCATTTTCAGAATCCCATTCTCGAAAGATACACGTTAATGATTTCAGACTCCTTGATGGAAAGGGAGAAGGGGTAAGTCTCCTCCAAGGCCTTGATCTTAATGTCCTTGACCAGGAAGTTCAGCTTGCTGACTAGAAGCCAGTCTTGTGCTCTGAAGCCTCCCTTTCTAGAACCCCAACGGTTTCCAGACCCTCCAGCCCCACTTGACATTTGCTTATTCTCTTCAAGAGCAATTTTAAATATTTTTCTGGTTCAATACTTTTTCTTGCCAGCAATTTCTGTTATATGGATATTTGACCTCTTTTGCCTTTCTCCTATGTATATTTTCTTGACTCTATAAAATCTTTGATTCTGTGGTTTGTCTTATTACTTTATTGGACATCATCAAATTTTTATATGTAGTAAGTTTACTGTCATATAAATTTAAGTTTAGGTTTTGTTTTCTTTTTTTCTTTTGTTTGCTTTTTATGAATATCTAGTTCAGAGAAATTTTAACCAACTTATATCATGAATTGAGAAAAGGACTTATGCCTTCTGGATTATATATTAAGAACTTTTGTATTCATTCCCATTGACGCCCTCCAAATGCAAAATAATGTCATTATCCTGTGAGACTGCAATGTTATGAGTTTTCTAATGAGTTTCATTGCATGTCATCATATCATCTTTAATAAACAGTAAACATTATCAGGTTAAGAACTCATGATGTCTACTATATTGTTTTTAAACCAGTGTGCTCCTGGCACCATATATTAAAATTAACATTGTTTCTTTTTCTTTTTTTAAAAGAAGAGAATGGTTTTATTAATCACAACATAAAACTGACATGGAATCCTATTAGAATGAAACCAGGATAAATAATACTGTTATAAAATTTATGTTTCTTACATTCAAGGGGAAAATACTACATATTAGGGCTCTTCTTGGTGTTATGCACTAATTTCAGCAAAACTTTATTTTGAAAATACTAAGTAGCAATTAATACATATTCTTAAACTGTGCTAAGATAAAGTTAGAAAGGCAACTGGTAACAACCAGCAGAATAGAATACATTTCGTTAAATATTAAGAATCATATTCTTTTTTAGCTGTTATATATGCATATCTTTTTCATCGATAAGGCAAGTACTGGCTAAGGGTACCATATGATTAATAAGTTTCTTATTAAGCAACAAATACTTGGCTAATCAAGACTCAAGTGAGTTTCCTTTCTTAATTTTGCTCTTTTGTACCAAGTGAGGCAAATATGAAATACAGCTGTTGTAAATCTTCTAACTCACCATTGAATGAGGGTAATGAATTATTAAGAATGCCTCTGAAGTATTTGCAGTATTAAAAATAATAGGCCTCTGCATAATTTTCAAAATTAAGCTCTCATTTTGGTATAGGATTTGATAATCATAACACATTTGACCTGTATTTTCTTCTATCAACTACATTTTGCCCGCAATAAGGGTTAGTGTATGGTCTCAGACTATTTCTACATATAAAGCATCTTTAAATAAGTTTTGTTTTCACTTAAATGAAGACTTTCCTCACTTTTGTGTCCATGAAAATTAATGAGCATACACATACATATACTTGCATACATATGTATGTGTATATAAGTAAGTTACTTTACTGTTAGAATAAACTAGACAACTCTGAGGAATAGTTCGGTCTTCTGTAGAAATCTTCCTCTGTGCTGAGGAAGGCAGGTATAGTTCAATGAAGGATGTGATGAGGCTGTAGTGAGTTTTCTCATCATCTGTTCATCCTGCATTGCCAGGTCTCAGCACCACAGCTACGTGCACATCTGCTTCCTCAGCAGCACCGGCCTCTAAAGTAACATCTGTTAAAAACAAGATGTTGTCGTGTTGAACATCCAGTGCTGTTTGCAATCCTTCGATAACTCTCACTGTCCACTTTGTGTCCAATCTTGGTATCACAGTGACCCTCAAAAAGCTCAAGAATATTTCCCTCTGTAGAATGCCCAAGTAATAGTTTCTACACTTCCCGAAGAATAGATACACACCTTCATCCCAGCTTCTCTCCACTTCCTGATTGCTGAACGACGTCTTCGAAGAACTAGACTTTCATATTCCCAGCTGTCAATGCTGCCCTCCGCATGTGGCCCTGCAGCTGTTTGAGAGCTGTCGTCTTTCAGTCCAGAGACGTCTGCCAGCACACGCTCTACCACGGCCTGGATCATCTGCCGAGGGTCATCGACCCCATGCCCAGCTGCTGCAGGGATTGGAACAGCCCCATGCAGGTGGGCATCTTCTTCTTCTTGTTTCCTCACAAGATTGACATCCTGCTGGCACTCCTCCTCCTCCCAATGTGTCTGCAGATATTCTTCAACCTTTTCTTTGATGTAAGGAAATAAAATGTCCTTCATAAAAGTGATCGGGGTTGTAGTACCTTGGATATCGAACAAGATCACGTGCCTTCAGCGGGCACCGAAAGCATGACCATCTCCCTACCAGATGTTACCACGGAAATCTGTCTGCTGGTGTGGAGGGTGGAGGGCAGTGCCGGCTGCGCCCCAGGTCAGTCTTGGGTTTCGGAAATCAGATCCCGCAACAATCTCAGAGGTGGCCACCACGTGGGACCTGAAGAGCACAGGGGAGGGTACCTCTGCGGACAAGCAAGTGGAGAGGCCTGCCGCCCAGGGCTTAACATTGTTTCTTAAAATAAAAATAGAATGGGTGAAAGTGTATCTTAAAGTGACAACATTATTGTACTATCATGTCCCCAATTTACTCAATAAATAAGTTTAGGTTGTAACCTTTATCAATTGAAGTTATTTATTTGGCACTTAGTCCTTTATCACAGATTTGTGTGACATATGGTTATTGGGAGATTGTTCTCCTGGTTAAAATTCTCTAATAACAAGGGGGAAAAAAACTTACTAACCTGGCTCATATAGCCCTAAACAATTTGTTCACAAATTACTTATCTGATATCTCTTACCACACTTCCTTTTACCTTTTATTTTGCTATCTCTGTGATTTGAACTTAGCTGATAGTCATTCTGCTATCCAGATTGTTCTTGCCCCTGCTGCTGTATTACTGATCTTTCCAGCAATTCAAATTGCTTACTCATGTAAGTTGCATCTTTCAAAAGACTTTCTCTAATCACTAAAAATACTTTCTCTAATCATTAAACAAACAAATCTCAAAGTTGTCATGAATTACATCTTCCTATTTTAATTGTCTCCCTAACACTGGTAATTTCCTGTTACTTTTTTTTTTTTTTTTCACTCATACTCCCATTTTATTATAAGCTGTTTGAATGAAGGAAATTGTCTTAGGATTTCACCAGTAGTTAGGCATATGTAATGGATTCTAAGCATACAGTAGATATATAATAGAAGTTTTTAAAATGACTATTTTATAAAATTTGAACAGAGAAAATCACATTCATAGAATATTAGTAAAGGATTACATAAACCACTAATTGTTCTGGGATATCAATAACATATTCTGACCTAAGCAGATCTCCTTGCCGGGTCCATGTTTGGAAATCTATTGATGCTATTTAGAATTGATTTAACAAAACCAATACTGACATTTTGCCAAGGGTTCAAATTAAGAAATATTGTAAGAAATACTCCATGGAACTTATTTACTGTGAGAGTCTGGTTGAATGTAAAATTCACTTCATTGTACAATTTGTTCTTTGTAAAGACACAGAGGATAATTTTTCTAGTTTCTTGTTTTAATGCCAAGAATAACTTGATTCTTCGGGGAAAAAATTATTACCATTACTACTTATATTGTAATATTTTTCTCAGAAGATGATATTCGAAATCATAACTCTAAAGTATCATGTGAAAGTTACATAATAACATATTTCTGTAAAGTAAACTTATTACTACATAATTGTTTTTCTGTTCCCTATTATTTAAATCTTATCAATTGTGGGTGGGTTTTATTGAAGTTCTCCAAAACAAGGACAATATCCCAAGATCACCCATATGCATGTTTTAAGATATTTAGAAAGTAATAAACCTGGATTCATGTTCCACCCTGGAAATCACCATTGATCAATAAATAAAAGAAGTTATGCAATGAAAAATAGATAACAGAGCAAATTTATTTGTTGAGTAGACATTGTACTTATTTTTAAATCAGTCTAATTTGCCAAATGTATTATCTACATTGAAGTATTGCACTATTGCGTCTTTACTTTCCCTTTATTACTTTGAATATTTTGCTTCTGTTGTCAAGGCAAAGCAAAATCATAATTGCTACTAGTTGACATTTTATATACCTGCATATTCAATTTAATTCTTTCAAGTATAGAACTAAGCAATTGCATTATCAATTAGTCTTTACACTTTTGTCATTTCAAATAATTTAAATACAATTAAAGCTACATGTCTGTAATGATGCTATTTTAAATTTGACAATGTTTTAAGGAAAAAGGTCATTATGAACAGACCTACAAAGAATCTTTTTTGTTTTGCTTTTTGTTTTTCATTAGCAAAAACAACCATAAAAAAGATTTTTAAAAATGATTCCTCCTGCAGTTGGGTATAAAGAATAATTTCTAATGTCGTACAATGCAGTAGAATAACTACCGACAATGGTTAATTGTCCCTTTCAAATCGCCAGTAGAGAAAATTTTGAATGGTTTGAACACAAAGAAATGATGTTTGAGGTGAAATATAGGTGTTAATTACAAATAAAAAAAATTCAAAAGGAAATTGTAGAAGACATTTTCATAACAGCAAATTTTGCGTTTTCTAATGTAGAGTCCAGTTACTTTTTGCGATCTGTACAGTTGTGTAATCACCACCACAATAAAGATGCACAATTGATCAATCACCTCAAGAAATTCCTCATGCCCCTTTCCGGGTAGCCCTAGTTACCTCCCCAGCTGCTGGCAACCAAGGATCACTCAGTATGTGACGTTTTGAGACTCCATTATTTTACTTGGTGTAATGCTTTTGAGATTCATTTTTTTTTCTTTTCTTCTTTTTTTTTTATTGTAAACAAATGGGATACATGTTTTTCTGTTTGTACATGGCGTAAAGGCATACCATTTGTGTAATCATAAATTTACATAGGGTATTGTTGTTTGATTCATTCTGTTATTTTTTTCCCTTCCCTCCACCCCTCCCACCCCTCTTTTCCCTCTATACAGATCTTCCTTCCTCCATTCTTGCCCCCCTCCCTAACCCTAACTCTAACCCTAACACTAACCCCTCCCTCCCCCCATTATGTGTCCTCATCCACTTATTAGCAATATCATTCGACCTTTGGTTTTTTGAGATTGGCTTATCTCAATTAGCATGATATTCTCCAATTTCATCCATTTGCCTGCAAATGCCATAATTTTATCATTCTTTATGGCTGAGTAATATTCCACTGTATATATATATATACTACAGTTTCTTTATCCATTCATCAATTGAAGGACATCTAGGCTGGTTCCACAATCTGGCTATTGTGAATTGAGCAGCTATGAACATTGATGTGGCTGTATCTCTGTAGTATGCTGATTTTAAGTCCTTTGGGTATAGGCCAAGGAGTGGGATAGCTGGGTCAAATGGAGGGTCCATTCCAAGTTTTCTAAGGAATCTACACACTGCTTTCCAGAGTGGCTGCACTAATTTGCAGCCCCACCAGCAATGTATGAGTGTACCTTTTTCCCCACATCCTCGCTAACACCTGTTGCTTGTATTCTTGATAATCGCCATTCTAATTGGGGTGAGATGGAATCTTAGGGTGGTTTTGATTTGCATTTCTCTTATTACTAGAGATGTTGAACATTTTTCCATATGTTGATGCTGCATATCAACATTCTAATAGTTTCCCTTTTGGCTGCTGCATAGGCATTCCATGTGCAGATGTATTAGTTTGCTTGCTCATTCTCCAGTGAATAGGACATTGGAGTATTATTTTGCATTGTGTTATAATTGTGAAAAAAGTCACCAGAAGTATATGTGAAGAACAACAACAACAATGACAAAATGGTCACCTTATCTTTCAGGTAACATCTGGGCATATTTTAGAATTTATTAATAATATTATATTATTTACTAATATGTTTCCTAAATGCATCCATAGGATTGTTTCCAGAGGATCTTTTCTTTGGAATAGTGCCATTCCCTCAATGTAAAATTATTAAATTTTAGATTTAAAATTGAAGTGCTTTATAAAAATATTTGTCAGTGTCTAAAGATTTTGTGCTCTTTCTTCACAGTCAATTTATCTTGCAGTTACATTATGTATTCCCATTAATTTATTTTACAATAGCAATGAACTCTCTCTTACAAATATTTAACTCCTGTGGTTAATAAATTGTAGTACTTAATTTTAGAAGGACAGTGATCTCCAGAAATGATAGTATATGCCACATAAAAAATAGGATTTTTGTAAGGGTTATTTTCTAGGATGTGTTTTTAAAGATGAAAGAGAGAGAAAGAAAAAATGATATTTCCCTTCTGGAGTCAGGTAATTAATAAAATACAGCAAATGTTGGAAATGTATCTCTGATAAATTAGTATATAGCATCATTATTATAATTACTGTTATTTTGGCTAAAGTATACAGAATTTCTTAAATGTAATATATTAGGAAATATATAAGATATTATTTGTAATAATAATCATGTTTCACACAATACTGAGTGTGTATAATAGATTTTGAGCATATTAGGTGAGTGGATTGATTGAATTTTATATTTTTTATGGCATAATCACTGAATATACACAAGAGAAAATATGAAGTTAAATACTGCAATCCTTCTTTGTACAGATTGTATATAATTTCTATGTTGTTCTGTTGTTTAGATATCAATTAGACCTTGAAAATTAGAGAAGTGAGCTATTTTAACTAAGTGTTCAAACTACTTGCCTTCTTTTCTATAAATTCAAATTTTATTTTCAACTTCCTAAAAAGAGATCTTTAAAATGTTTTCTCTAGTAAACTGCACATTTTAAATTTTGCTCCATTGATTTGAATGTTTTCAGCATTTTTTGTTCATTAAAACATTTCTCTTTTTATGATTACCATAAGAGAAGCATAAATTAATATCATGGCCTCCTCTCATTTTAATCAGTGCTAGGATGATACCAATCATAAGCTTAACTAATTTTTTATTATTTCATTTTTTGGGTACTGGGGGTTGAACTCAGGGGCGCTTAAACACTGAGCCACATCCCCAACTCTATTTTTCATTTTATTTAGAGACAGGGTCTCACTGAGTTGCTTAGTGTCTCCCTTTTGCTGAGACTGGCTTTGAAGTCATGATTCTCCTTCCTCAGCCTCCCGAGCTGCTGGGATTAAAGGCCTGTGACAGTATGTCCAGCAATTAAAATATTTTAAAAATAAAGATTTCAACCAATTTTTCTGAAAGGTATCTGATTCTGAAGCACACCAAATTTGGAGGCCCCTGCTGAGATTAGGAACAACTTCCTCATACTGGAAATGGAAGTTGGAGGACTGCGCCCCCCTAAGGAAGATGACTGGAAATTGCACTTCCACTGGCCTGTGTAACACAGGTCTACTAAATCTACACACGTACATCTTCAGCCTCTATGTCTTTAAAAGCTTTGTTTTACTCCAGAGATTTCAAAGATGGGATTTTTGAAAGGATAATTTCTTCTTTTTTCTCTCAAAGCTGACTTCGAATAAGAATATACATTCCTATCAGTTTGACTCCAAACACATCTGGAGCAGCTGATGCCGTAGTCTAGCCTCTCTCCAGTACTGCAGGCCAGTACTGATGCTGCCCTGTAACATTTCCAACATCCTGGGTGATAGCTTTCAGCTGATAGCTATCAGGAATTTCAACAATTGAATCATAATATCCATGACATCAACTAAACTTATATAATTCCATCATATCACTTAATCAATGTCCTTGAAATTTTCACCCATTCGCATAAACAAAGTGATAAGAAGGTAAATAGCAACCAGTGTGGGAGACACAGGGCAGGTAAAATCTCTGTCCTTAATTCATAATCTTTTACTACTCCCCTACTTTGGGAAACTGTCTTTATTGAGCAGAATCAGACTAGGTTCAGCCATGGGATGCAGAGGCCTGGCTTCTAGGAACTGCCGGGGAGCATGTGGCACTGCGTGGGAGTGGTTCCCTGTCTCCTTCTGGAATGTTCCCCCTAAGAGAATGGCTTCCCTAACTCCATCCTAGCCTGTCTATCTCAGAGGAAGCTCCTCCTGGTCCTGGCCCCCTTTACCTGTCTGTTATAAATAAAGGAGAGCTGGGCGACTTCATATTGCTGTAAGAGGTCAGAGCTGGTATGACCAGATCAGTCTCACTCCCTTTCATATAAAAAGAGTATTGGCTTTTGTATGTTACTGAGTAGATAAGTTTTTTAGGTAGATAGAAAAACTGCCAACACCCTCCTCCAGTAGATAACCCTTTTCTCCTCCATGGGGGACATGGCAGAGAAGACCCTCACACCCTATCTTTTAAAATATTTTTCTTAGTGCATTATATTATACAAAATGTAGTTCATTCTGATACATTCATAAATGCATATACTATGATTTACTTCATTTCAGCCCTCAGTATTTGTCCTTTTCCTCCCCTCCCCTATCCCTGTGATTCCCTTCCACTGCCATACTGGCCTTCCTTCTATTTATCCATTGGTTTTTACATTGGCACATTACAGTTATATATAAAGATGGCATTCATTGTGATATATCCATGCAAACAATAGCATTATTTGGTCAACCTCACTCCATAATCGCTCACTTGCCGGTTGCTCCTTCCTCCATCTGAATTCCCTTTTACTCCACTATTCTCTTGTCTCTTTTGATGAGGTCCCCTTTTTTATTCCTTATTTCTCTACAACGTTAACATATGAGAGAAAACATACAACCTTTATCTTTTCTGAGTCTGGCTTATTTCAATTAGAATGATCTTTTCCACTTACATCTTTTACCGGCCACTGATAGAGTTTTGTTCTCCTTTAAGGCTGACTAAAACTCCATTAGGTATAAGTTCCATATTTTTTAAATTTATTCATCTGCTGATGGGCACCTAGTTAGTATCCTTGATACTTTTTCAAACTCTACTTATCATAGATTTTGATCACTAACCTTGGTATCTTTTCCAATACCTGTTTAACATGAATTTTGATCAATGCCCATAACAGAAACTATATAAGCCCCTAGACTAGCACATGTAAATGGCAACCTGCTATCCAGTCTTCTCCCCCATTGTGGAAGTTCTGTCTCTTTTCTTCTCACTTAAATAAATCCTACTCCAGTCACCCTTGCCTTCTGTTATTATTCATGGGTTTTTTCTTTGAATTTGTGGGAGAAGAATCCAGAAAGAAATTGGCAGTGAGCTGTGGGGTCTCCTCCAATACTGGAGGGCACAGACTGCCATTATGAGCTGCAGTGTGCCTCTCAATAGCAGAAGAGAAGGATCTGATTTTGCAAACTACAGCCCTCACCACTGATGACGATGAGCATCCCCGGCAGTGATTAAACCTGCAGTGATTAGCTGCTAACACTAACCTGGCATTCTCAGTTAAAGAGACCCACACCTTATGCAGATTCTACTCACCAGCAGAGGCAGAGAATCAAGCTTTTTTTCAACTCTGGTTTCATCTTGAGGAATCTCCGCACTGCTTTCCAAAGTGGTACTAATTTGCAGTCTCACCAACAGTGCACCATTATAACTTTTTCTCATTAGCAATTATTATTGTTTGCATTCTTATGGTTGCCATCCTAACTGATGTGACTTTTAGAAGAAAACATATGGCCAGCATTCCAAAAATACCAACTTCCTTAACAAGACACCTGAAGCTCAAAATAATAAAACCAATCTCTCCTTTTTCACCAGAGGCAGAGAAAGATGGTAGGAGGACACAATAGAGACTTGAGCATAGTTACCAGGATGGGAGTGACTCCTCAACAAGCCCAGGAGCAAGGAGATGCAGATGTGCGGGGAGAAGGAGTATAACACAGGTCCAATTTCTCTGCTCACACAGCCAACAACAGTGCCCAAGTGTTCACCAGCATGCAACAACACAGAATCCTTGGGCCCTGTGAAGGCCTCTGACGGGCCCTGTAACACTGTGCTGCAGAAGGTGAGGGAGATGTGAACCAAGTTTCCCAACAGTGGAAAGAGTAAGAAGTTGAGGGCAGTCAGCAAGGACTGCTACATCTCCAAGATGTTTCTGCATGGGGACTCTGCCATTGGGGTCCTGCGGAACTCCCTCATCACTGCCAAGTAGGGGATCCTTCCTAGTGTTAGAACTTGTTTGCCTGTCCTGTGAAGACCTGCCCTTTGTGATTGAAATAATAAAGTCTTCTTTAAAAAAATAAAACCAAGAATCAATGAATGGGATGGCATAAAAATTCAATCAAAAATTTTTAAGAATTCAGTATAGCAAAAGAAATGAGTGTAATGAGAAAGCCTATAGAAGTGGAGAGAATATCCGCCAGCTACTCTTCCAACAGGAGTTTAAAATCCTAAATAGATAAAGAACTCAAATGTCTCATCAACAAAGAAGCAAATAATCCAATCAGCAAACAGACAAATGACATAAACAGCCATTTCTCAAAAGAAGAAATACAGATCACCAGCAAAAATATTAAGGAAAAAAGTCTTTCAACATTCTTAGCAATCAGGGATAAACACCCCCAGAATCTTTCTCCCCACTCTTACAATGTGTGAAAGGTGCCTTTTCTTATTTTCCTATTCTTAATTAAATTAACCATAAAAGTCAGCCATAGTGTGACGCCAGGAGATACGCAAGAGTCTCTTAAAAAATAAAGTTATCTCTCTAGCTCCATTTAAAGTATTTATAAATTCCCAAATATATATTTATGTGCATTTCATAAATATGAATTTAATACATTTATATATTTTTATAATATGGCAAATTTATTTTTTATTTTTATTTTTTATTTTATTGTGAACAAATGGGATACATGTCGTTTCTCTGTTTCTACATGGCGTAAAGGCATACCATTTGTGTAATCATAAATTTACGTAGAGCAATGTTGTTTGATTCATTCTGTTATTTTTTCCCTTCCCTCCACCCTCCCACCCCTCTTTTCCCTCTATACAGTCCTTCCTTCCTCCATACATGCCCCCCTCCCTAACCCTAACTCTAACCCTAACACTAACCCTTCCCTCCCCCCCATTATGTGTCATCATCCACTTATTAGCGATATCATTTGACCTTTGGCTTTTTGAGCTTGACTTATTTCACTTAGCATGCTATTCTCCAATTTCATCCATTTGCCTGCAAATGCCATAATTTTATCATTCTTTATGGCTGAGTAATATTCAATTGTATATATATATATACCACAGTTTCTTTATCTACTCATCAATTGAAGGGCATCTAGGTTGGTTCCACAGTCTGGCTATAGTGAATTGAGCAGCTATGAACATTGATATGGCTGTATCTCTGTAGTATGCTGATTTTAAGTCCTTTGGGTATAGGCCAAGGAGTGGGATAGCTGGGTCAAATGGAGGGTCCATTCCAAGTTTTCTAAGGAATCTCCACACTACTTTCCATAGTGGCTGCACTAATTTGCAGCCCCACCAGCAATGTATGAGTGTACCTTTCTCCCCACATCCACGCCAACAACTGTTGTTGCTCGTATTCTTGATAATCGCCATTCTAATTGGGGTGAGATGGAATCTTAGGGTGATTTTGATTTGCATTTCTCTTATTACTAGAGATGTTGAACATTTTTCCATATGTTTGTTGATTGCTTGTAGATCTTCTTCTGTGAAGTGTCTATTCATTTCCTTAGCCCATTTGTCGACTGGATTATTTGTATTCTTGGAGTAGAGTTTTTTGAGTTCTTTATAGATTCTGGAGATTAGTGCTCTATCTGAAGTATGAGTGGCAAAGATATTCTCCCACTCTGTAGGCTCTTTCTTCGCATTGCTGATAGTTTCCTTTGCTGAGAGAAAGCTTTTTAGTTTGAATCTATCCCAGTTATTGATTCTTGCTTTTATTTCTTGTGCTATGGGAGTCCTGTTAAGGAAGTCTGGTCCTAAGTCGACATGTTGAAGATCTGGACCTACTTTTTCTTCTATAATCTGCAGGGTCTCTGGTCTGATTCCGAGGTCCTTAATCCATTTTGATTTTAGTTTCGTGCATGGTGAGAGATATGAGTTTAGTTTCATTCTGTTGCATATGGATTTCCAATTCTCCCAGCATCATTTGTTAAAGAGGCTATATTTTCTCCATTGCATATTTTTGGCCCCTTTGTCTAGTATGAGAAAATTGTATTTATTTGGGTTTGTGTCCATGTCCTCTATTCTGTACCATTGATCTACCTTACTATTTTGGTACCAATACCATGCCGTTTTTGTTACTATTGCTTTGTAGTAGAGTTGAAGATCTGGTATTGCAATACCCCCTGTTTCACTCTTCCTGCTAAGGATTGCTTTAGCTATTCTGGGTTTCTTATTCTTCCAGATGAATTTCATAATTGCTTGCTCTATTTCTTTAAGGTACATCATTGGGATTTTAACTGGAATTGCATTGAATTTGTATTGCACTTTAGGTAGTATGGCCATTTTGACAATATTAATTCTTCCTATCCAAGAACATGGAAGATCTTTCCATCTTCTAAGGTGTTCTTTAATTTCTTTCTTTAGTGTTGTATAGTTCTCATTGTAGAGGTCTTTCACCTCTTTTGTGAGATTGATTCCCTAGTATTTTATTTTCTTCAAAGCTATTGTGAATGGGGTAGTTTTCCTAATTTCTCTTTCTGAAGATTCATCACTTATGTATAAAAATGCATTGGATTTATGAGCATTGATCTTGTAACCTGCTACTTTACTGAATTCACTTATGAGTTCTAAGAGTTTTCTGGTGGAATTTCCCGGTTCCTCTAAATATATAATCATGTCATCAGCGAACAGGGATAGTTTGAGTTCTTCTTTTCCAATTCGTATCCATTTAATTTCTTTGGTTTGTCTAATTGCTCTGGCTAGAGTCTCAAGAACAATGTTGAATAGAAGTGGTGAAAGAGGGCATCCCTGCCTTGTTCCAGTTTTTAGGGGGAATGCTTTCAGTTTTTCACCATTTAGAATGATATTAGCCATGGGCTTAGCATAAATGGCCTTTACAATGTTAAGGAATGTTCCCACTATCCCTATTTTTTTCTAGTGTTTTGAGCATGAAGGGGTGCTGTATTTTATCAAATGCTTTTTCTGCATCTATTGAAATAATCATGTGATTCTTGACTTTAAGTCTATTGATATGGTGAATTACATTTATTGATTTCCTAATGTTGAACCAACCTTGCATCCCTGGGATAAAACCCACTTGATCGTGATGCACTATCTTTTTAATATATTTTTGTATGCGATTTGCTAAAATTTTGTTGCGAATTTTTGCGTCGATGTTCATTAAGGATATTGGTCTGAAATTTTCTTTCCTCGATGTATCTCTGTCTGGTTTAGGTATCAGGGTGATATTGGCTTCATAGAATGAGTTTGGGAGGGTTCCCTCCTCTTCTATTTTATGGAATACTTTGAGAAGTATTGGAATGAGCTCTTCTTTAAAGGTTTTGTAGAACTCGGCTGAGAACCCATCTGGTCCCGGACTTTTCTTCGTTGGTAGGCTTTTGATGACTCCTTCTATTTCATTACTTGAAATTGGTCTATTTAAATTGTGTATGTCCTCCTCGTTCAGTTTAGGCAATTCATATGTCTCTCTAGAAACCTGTTGATGTCTTCGAAATTTTCTATTTTGTTGGAGTATAGATTTTCAAAATAGCTTCTAATTGTGTTTTGTATTTCAATCGTGTCTCTTGTGATATTTCCTTGTTTATTCCGAATTTTAGTGATTTGGGTTTTCCCTCGTCTTCTCTTTGTTAGTGTGGCTAAAGGTTTATCAATTTTGTTTATTTTTTCGAAGAACCATCTATTTATTTTGTCAATTTTTTGTATTGTTTCTTTTGTTTCAATT
Organism: Sciurus vulgaris; assembly: GCF_902686455.1. Classification (NCBI taxonomy): domain Eukaryota; kingdom Metazoa; phylum Chordata; class Mammalia; order Rodentia; family Sciuridae; genus Sciurus; species Sciurus vulgaris. Next base: position 12,292,185 of record NC_136469.1, read on the forward strand.
TCATTGATTTCAGCTCTGAGTTTAACTATTTCCTGTCTTCTACTGTTTTTGGTGCTGGTCTGTTCTTCTTTTTCTAGGCTTTGAGCTGTAGTGTTAGGTCGTTTATTTGTTGAGTTTTACTTCTTTTATTAAATGGGCTCCATGAAATAAATTTCCCTCTAAGTCCTGCTTTCATAGTGTCCCAGAGATTTTGATATGATGTTTCTTTGTTCTCATTTACCTCTAAGAATTTTTTAATTTCCTACCTAATATCTTCTGTTATCCATTCATCATATAATAGCATATTGTTTAATCTCCAGATGTTGGAATAGTTTCTGTTTTTTACTCTTTCATTTATTTCTAACTTCAATCCATTATGATGATAGAATACAAGGTAGTGTCTCTATCTTCTTGTATTTGCTAACATTAGCTTTGTGGCATAATATATGGTCTATTTTAGAGAAGGATCCATGTGCTGCTGAGAAGAAAGTGTATTCGCTCTTGGTTGGATGGTATATTCAATAAATGTCTGTTAAGTCTAAATTATTGATTGTGTTATTGAGATCTATGGTTTCTTTGTTCAATTTTTGTCTGGAAGATCTGTCCAGTGGTGAGAGGCATGTTAAAACCACCTAGTATTATTGTGTTATGGTCTATTTGGTTTCTGAAATTGAGAAGGATTTGATTGACATACATGGATGAACCACTGTTTGGGGCATAGATGTTTATGATTGTTTTGTCTTGCTGACTTATGCTTACCTTAAACAGTATGAAATGACCTTCTTTATCCCTTCTGACTAACTTTGGCTTGAAGTGAACATTATCTGAAATGAGGATGGATACTCCAACTTTCTTGCTGAGTCCATGTGCATGGTATGTTTTTCCCCATCCTTTCACCTTTAGTCTATGGGTATCTTTTTCTATGAGGTGAGTCTCTTGTAGGCAACATATTGTTGAATCTTTCTTTTTAATCCCATCTGCCAGTCTATGTCTTTTGATTGATGAATTCAGGCCATTAACATTCAGGGTTATTATTGAGATATGATTTGGTTTCCCAGTTATTTGGTTCATTTTTAAAATTTTATTTATTTATTTGTTTGACAGAACTTGTTTCCTCCTTTATGACAATTCCTTTAGGATAATTCCTCCCTTTGCTGATTTGCTTCTTTGTTTTTCATCTCTTCCTCATGGAATATTTTGCTGAGAATATTCTGTAATGCTGGCTTTCTTTTTGTAAATTCTTTTAGCTTTTCTTTATCATGGAAGGATTTTATTTCATCTTCAAATTTGAAGGTAAGTTTTGCTGGGTATAAGATTCTTGGTTGGCATCCATTTTCTTTCAGGGCTTGAAAAATGTTGTTCCAGGCCCTTCTAGCTTTTAGGGTCTGGATTGAAAAATCTGCTGATATCCGTATTGGTTTTCCCCTGAATGTAATTTGATTACTCTCTCTTGCGGCCTTTAAAATTCTGTCTTTATTTTGTATGTTAGGTATTTTCATTATAATGTGTCTTGGTATGGGTCTGTTGTAATTTTGTGTATTTGGAGTCCTATAAGCCTCTTGAACTTGATTTTCCATTTCATTCTTGAGATTTGGGAAATTTTCTGATATTATTTTATTGAATAGATTGTTCTTTCCTTTGGTTTGTTTCTGTAGGCCTTCCTCAATCCCAATAACTCTTAAATTTGGCCTTTTCATGTTATCCCATAGTTCTTGTAGATTCTGTTCATGATTTCTTACTATCTTCTCTGTTTGTTCAACTCTGTTTTCAAGGTTAAATATTTTGTCTTCAATGTCTGAGGTTCTGTCTTCCAGGTGTTCTATCCTACTGGATATGCTTTCTATGGAGTTCTTAATTTGGTTTATTGTTTCCTTCATGTCAAGGATTTCTGTTTGGTTTTTTTTTCAATATCTCTAACTCTTTATTGAAATGATCTTTTGCTTCCTGTATTTGCTCTTTTAACTGTCGATTGGTGCGATCATTCAATGCCTGCATTTGCTCTTTCATCTCATAATTCAGTGTGTGCATTTGCTCTTTCATTTCATTGTTTGCTTCCCTGATCATTTTAATTATGTACATTCTGAACTCCTTTTCTGTCATTTCTTCTGCCATGCTGTCATTGGGTTTTATTGATGTAACATCTAGATTTGTTTGCAGTATTTTCTTTCCTTGTTTTCTCATATTGTTCAGGTATCAGTGGACTGCTGAGATATTGCAGATTTCCTCTATTGACTTACAATATCCCTGAAGATTTCTATATATATCCCCTCTTAGCCTTCAGTAGGATGAAGTCTTGGAGGAAGTTGATAATGCGGTGCTCCACAAGGAAGCTGCCTCTCTAGGAGTGGTGGCCTTCACGTGGGGTATATTCCCTGCTAGTGGGCAGAGGTGCCTCCACTTGTTGACCAATGATCCTCCAAAGTGGAACTAGGCTGCGGGCTGAGGCAAGGCCCGTTTGGGCCTGTGTCTCTGGTTTTACCATCCTTGTGGGAAACCTCACCCGGCAGGGAATACTCACCTGGTGGGGAGGTCTCGCTGGTCAGTTCCCTCCTAGAGGTTCCCCTCAATTTACAGCTACCGCCTGGGCTGGGCTGCCTTCCTCTGCAAAGTTCCCAGGGTCCCGGCCCTACCTCCTGGGCCTGGGAGCCTCACCCTTCGCAGATGAATCTCCTTAGGCTGCCTGTCCTCAGAGAATCTGCCCACAGTCCTTCGCTCCACCCCTAATCGTGTCTCTCTGAGGCTCTTCCACCAAGAATTCTCCTAGATCCTGGGACCCTGCTCTGCACCTAATCGCCTGGCTATGCGGCCCCTCCTCTGAGCAGCCACCTGGGGCCCCGTACAATCGCTCTGAGTCCCAGAGACCCGCCACATGCCTCTTCCTCCAGATAGCTGCCCAGTATTCCGGTGCGGTCACTAGGTGTCCAAGCAACTCACTGTGTGCCTCCTCCTCCCACCAACCACCCGTAGCCCTGGGCAATCAATCACTCCGAGTCGAAGTGACCCTCCCCGTTCCTCCTCCTCCTCTAGGTAACCCCCTGGGTGTTCAGGAGCGGTCACTCTGAGTGGCTCTGAATCCACGTGACCAGCTGCACACGTCCTCTGGGCAACCTCCTGGAGCTCTGGTGCGGCCACTCGACACCAAGCGACCCACCGTGCTTCTCCTCCAGGTAGCCCCCCTGTGTTCAGGAGCGGTCGCTTTAAGTCCAATCAACTCACCAATCGCCTCCTCCTTGAGCAGCCGCCTGGAGCTCTAATGCAGTCACTGCGAGTCCAAACAACCCGCCGCGCTCCTCCTCCTACTACTACTACTCCTCCAGGCAGGCCCCGGTGTTCAGAAGTGGTCTGAATTCAAATAGCTCGCCGCGCAGCTCCTCCTCTGGCAACCGCCTGTAGCTCTGGTATAGCCACTCCGAATCCAAGCAGCCACGCTCCTCTTCTTCCTCCTTGTCCTCAGGGCAGGCCCCGGTCTTCTGAGTCCACACAGCTCTCCTCGCCGCTCCTCCCTGGGCAGCCACCGGAGCCCCAGTGGTTGCTCTGAGTCCCAGCGCTGTGCTGAGTGGCCTCCTCTCTGACGCTCCCAGTTGTCCGAGTTCACTGCTCCAGCGGGGGAGGGGCGTCTCGCCGGCAGCTCTACTTCACTTCACAAAGTTCCCTGGGTTCCTGGACTACCGTCCCATCCTGGACGCCTCCCCAACGGGAGAGACTCACCCGGCTGCTTTGAGTTGGTCCCAAGTCTCTCAATATCTCCTCTTTTGAATCCTGAGCCCTGGAGCAACATGAAATGCAACCACCCTCTAGGCTGCCATCTTGAAACCTCCATATAGCAAATTTATATATATATATATATGAATTATTAAAGAACTCCTCGTAAAATTACGACAACATTTTGCACCCCCACACACACTCAAAAAATGCTTGACCATTCTTTTGTTTAGAGGTAGTTTGACTTCTCTCTCAGTCAGGCCTTCCATTTCACCTGGAGGAAAACTCTCAATCATCTTTATCTTTGCTGGATTATGACATCACTTACGTTTGTGATTTCTGGACTCAGATTTCATTATTGCTGGCACTGAGCCAAAATCCAGGTTTCTCAATCGTTCTTGAGGACACATGCTCAGTGGACCTAAGGATCTCTCACTACTCTCACTTCTAAAACGCCCTACATTATGAAAACCACCACAGCGAGGATAAAGCTTCTAACTTTAGGTATACACTCAAACTGTGCAGCTCTTAATAACAGAAATAAGGTCTACTTTTATATCACATTATAATTATTGGAGTATATCCATATTTGGTTTATATACTTACTGGATTTTTAAATTATGTCATTTACAACTTGTTGTGGTAGTCAGCTTTTTATTGATGTGACAAATACCTGAGAAAACAACTTAAGGATGGAAAAATTCATTTTGGCTGATGGTTTCAGTGGTTTCTGTCCATGATCATCTGACTCCAAGGTAGAAATATCACAGTACAAGGGTGGGGCAGAGACAAGCTATTCAGTTCATGGCAGTCACAAAAAAGATTTAATCCCCAAGGGTATGCTTTACTTTTTAAGAATCAACTTACCTACAGCCCTGCCTGGTTTAAATTGGTAGGTTGTTACATTCTTCAGAAAACTACCTGTTATCTGCCAGAGTTGTGCAGACCAAAATAATGTTGATAAGAGAGACCCAAGTTACCCTGAAGTGGGGAATTTTGTGAACCCTACACAGACCAGTTCCTGGAACTCAGGGAGATAAAGATAATTTCACTTAACCATGAAATTTCTATGAACAGATTCAAATTGGAACCAGTCATCATTGACCAAAGCATTCTAAAATTGTTATGGCAGTAAGAACTTGAAAGTTTTATGTCATCTTTCTGTCAGTCAAAAGTCAAGAGGTGGACCTCGATGAAACTCTTGAAATTTCCATGGGACTCTAATAAAACTGGAAGGCATGAGAGGCATACTATCCCTCTTTCCTCTGAGAGGTGCCATTCTCTCCCTTGAGAGTGGCCCCTTTTCCTATCTCTTCTAATAAATTCATGCCTGTTTCTCTGAGCAAAATGTCTGAAATTTTTCTGACTTGACTGAAAGAACTGGGAAAAGCAGGGGTGGGGGGCTTCATGCTGTCTCTGTTTCCCAGAAGGCCCCAGCCCTAAAACACATCATTTCCCAAAAGCCCCACCTCTGAACATTGCTGCATTGAGGACCAAGCTCTCCACCCATGAACCTTTGGGGGACATTCCAGATCCAAACCATAACACTTATGCTGTATATTTATGATGTAATAAATAAAAAGTTATGATTTTATGGCTTTCCTGTGAATATTAAATGATTTATAATTATTATTCTAAGAAGGCTTCCAAAGATTTTGACCAGCGAGGAAAACAAAACTCTTCTTGGGACTCAGGGAAAAACGAATGAAGACCTCAGAAACAAAAGTTCTCTCTCGTCCTCTATTCTCCCATCTCCTTCTTTCCATAAGAAGCAGATATGTCGAAATACTTACCAGGGCAAAGGGGAAAACATGGCAAACTTACTCAGTGAGGAGACTCAAACTACATTGTGTAAGAATTATCTTGAAAAACATCATTAAGGTAAGGTGCTATTTAGCCTTACTTTATACTGTCTTCCATCAACTCAGTAGTTGGCATGTGGGTTACAAGATATTTTGGAATACTAGTACCTTTTAAACTAAGAGTTGTGTAATCAGACTATTGGTTTAGTTGCCTGTCCTACCAGTTTTGTATTTAAGCCTTTCAGTGACTCGTAACTCTTTATTAAGGAAAGCTATCGCTCCAGCTCCATTTATAGTATAGTGTGTTTGTTCCTGTGATGAGAAAGAAAAATAACACTATCAAAATGGGAATTCTGAGGTTTTCTGTACCTTGCCTCCCCACAAAAAATATACATTAACTGGATTCTTGGCAGGTGTGGTGGTGCAGGTAAGCTCATGGCCCACAAATGACGGAGGCAGGTGATGGGAAGCTCAGATCAGCAAGCTTTCCTTTATTCTACAGTAAGGCCCATCTATCAGCAGGGAGGGCCCATTTTCTGGGTACGGAGGTGACCTCCTGGATTACTGAAGGAGTCTGGGTTTTATAGTTTCTTTGGAGCCTGCGGGTTTTGTAGTTTCATTGGAGCCTCTGGTTTTCTTAGGGAACTGTCTTGTAGAAATATTATTTTCCATAATCCTTCAGTGCACACTTATACTCTATCTAACTCAGGAGGTTAAGGCAGGAAAATTGCACATCCCGGTCAGCATTGGCAGCTTAGCAAGGTCCTGTCTCTAAATAACAAATAAAGTCAGACTCAGTGGCACAAGCCTGCAATCCCAGTAGCTAGGGAGGCTAAGGCAGGAGGACTGGGAGTTCAGAGCCAGCCTCAGCAAAAGCAGGACACTAAGCAATTCACTGAGACCCTGTCTCTACATAAAATACACAAATAGGGCTGATGATGTGTCTCAGTGGTTGAGTGCCCTGAGTTCAATCTCAGTACCCGCCCCCCACAAAAAAAGATAACATAAATAACGCAGGGAATGTACCTCAGTGGTAAAGCTTCACTAGGTTCAATTCTAGTACAAAAAAGGAAGGAAGGTTGGAAAGATTGAAGGAAGAGAGAGAGAGAGAGAGAAAGAAATAAAGATTGATTGATTTAAAAAGAAAAAGAACTATGTGATAGTAAGAGTACCTACCTAAGTAAGAGTACCTACATACTTTTCAACTTTGAAAACAACAACAACAACAACAAAATCAACAACATGGACTCTGAGATTGAGGTTTGCTTTGTATTGTTAGTTGGTAGCTAGCAATGAGCATTGGCATGCATGGCAAGGTCACAAATTATGTTAGGGACTTCCTTAAACTACTTTCAAAGTAGACCAGAAAGCAAAGGATGGTAGTTAATTTGTAGAAAGTAAACAAGCAAAAAAGCAAATAAGAAAATAGGTCGAAAGAAAGGATTAATAGGACTAACTCTTGACAGGGTCCACTGATGTTGATGTGAATTATGGCTTCAGATGTTTCCATATGTCTGAGAAAGAAACTCCTTTAGTAGCACATGCACACTAAGGTAACTGCTGACCAGTTATTGACCCATTGCACGCATTAACATGGACTTGACTTATATATGAGGTCCCTCCAAATAGGGTGATAGTATGGTTTAGATGTGGTACCTCCCAAAGCTCATGTGTGAGACAATGAAAGAGGGTTCAGAGGTATTGGGTTATGAGAGCCTTAACCTAATCAGTGATTAATCCTGTTAGGGATTAACTAAGTGGTAACTGAAGTGGTGGGGTGTGGCTGGAGGAGTTTGGACATTGGGGACATGGCTTTGGATTGTAGATTTTGTATGTGACCTGTGGAGTCTCTCTCTGCTTTCCGATCATCATGTGAGCTGCTTCTCTCTGCCACACTTTTCTGCCATGAAGTTCTGCCTCATCTTGAGCCCCAAGAAATGGAGCTGGCCTTTTATGGACTAAGTTCTCTGAAATCATGAGCACCCAAATAAACCTTTCCTCCCCTAAAATTATTCTGGTTTGATCTTTTAGTCACCTTAGCCAAAAAGCTGACTAAAACAGATGGCTACCATGACAGCTCCGGAAAACACCGACCAAGGTCAAAAACACCACCCGCCCGCCCTGTGAAGGAGGAGTTGAACAGTACAGAAACTGGTCCCCAGTTCTCCAGGTAAATATCAAATAGTAATTAATCTGGAGATAGCGTTGTGTCCCTTGTTGTTCTCAGTTTGGAGACCACCCACTCTCTCTTGAGAGTGCTCTCTGCTTAAGCCTCACTTCGCTTTTACTTTACTTTCTCCTATAATAAAATTCTCTTGCATGACTTTTTATGTCTGACTTCAAATTTTCTGTCATTAGAACACAAGAACCAAGGTCTGGAGTTTTGGCTCTCTGCTTTTCTGTGTCAGTGTGGGTTATAGTTTGTAATACAAAAATAGCAAAAACCAATGTAGTTTTTAGGATGTTTGTTGAAATACATACTAGTTCTTATAATCAGCAATGAACTCGTAGAAAAGCAGGTAACAATATACAATATCACACTTTACTTATGTAAAAAAGATGTAGCAACACAATTTTTATGGTTATTACTAGGATATAAATTTAAGTGCACCACAAATTCCCTAAGGTCTTTTGAGTTTAATAAAACTGGTTGATTTTTCAGAGATAAAGGTGTTGAAACTAAATTCAGATAAGCCTAATTGAAAAAAAAATTTAAAAATTGAACATAAGGATATGACTTAATTTGCACTACATAATGCAAAATATTCTGGTTTGGTAAACCAGACTTTTGGTAACTGAATTTCTATATATTTCAATAAAACCTGGATAACTCACAGTGATGATGCTGGGGTTTACTAACTTGGTAAGAAGGCAAGACACACACCCAAGAAAGAGTTAAATAACAGTTTTTGCCAGAGATAAGTATATAATAAGCAAAGATTAATGTTCTGACTCAGAATTTCTTTAAATAGTTAATAACCTTTGCAACAGATATTTTATAAGAATGTATGGAAAAGTGACTCAACTCTGTATTACAATTGTTATAAATTGAATATTTATATATATTAACAATCAATTCCTATTACAGAAAAAAATCTCAGAAGTCAGTATACATTTTTATTGAGGTTATTTTGTATTAACATAATCTCTCTTGATAGTAACATCTGTCAAATTAAAATTTCAGTCTTCTCCTTTATTATGTACAGTACTCTTTAATACCAAGAATGCATGGACTGAGAACATTTTATTTATTTTCACAATTTCCAGTAACATCACCATGTTTAAACATATGTTCCTAAGTGTTGCATACACTCAAATGCACACACATATTATACTTTAAAATCTGTATTTAGTAATTAATGATGAATACATTTTATTAATAGCAATAAGTAATTATTACATATTAAATAAAATTATTAATTCAAAATAGCACTCAAATTCAGAACAAATGACTTTATACTTAAAAACAGCCAGTATACCAGCAATTATAACATAAAGACACTATAGGGACAGCTGTTACACAGTCCATGTGGCAGGTGCTAAAATAATATACTTCTGGTTGTAATTAAAACTTCAATTTAATACATTGAATATTTTACATTAAATCTTTTCAACTCAATTACAATGTTGTCATCATTGTCATTGAATTTAAATATCATCTTTCTGTTAGGATAATAAATCATAGGTAGAATTATTCAATTTCTCTATTAAATCAAAATCTTTTCAAATATAAAATTGTCAGAAATATTAAATGGAAACATTATGATACTTTGTCATCTAGAATGCTTATATTATTATTGAATATTTCACAATCTCCTAAGAAGAACATATTTGAGTAAAATGATTGTGGAAACTGCCAAAAATAATTAACAAAAATCTTAAATTCCATATTTATACTTGCTAAAAACAGCATATATCATAATTTAACTACAGCTGTGTAAATTAACATGACACAATTAAAAAATAGTCATAATAATTCAGTGTTAAGAACTCAATGCTTTGCAAGCACATTTAATTCTATTAATTTTATCCATTTTTTCCAATACTTCCCAAATTTGTTTGACAGTGTCTGAACAAAAATTTCTCGTAAGAATTTTGAGGAACAACATACAGATAAAGAGGATTGTCAGTTATGTGAAATATGGCTTCCAAAGGCATTAAAATATTATTTTGTGGGCTGAGGATATAGCTCAGTTGGTAGAGTGCTTGCCTTGTAAGCATAGTTCAGACAAGAGAGGTTTGCCTAACTAAACTGTGCTGTGGTAACAAAACGTAACAAGTGGTCCTGAATATCCGTCCAGAGACCATTACTTCTCACTCACACTTCAACTGAAACTCAGTCCCATAGTCTTCTTTTTTAGTATACCTTGCAAATGGACCCTCTTTATACTCATGGGGGAAAAATGAAAAAAATCTATTGAAATAACATCTTTATCACTTTGTCAAACTCACTAATAGGACTTGCCTAACTAACTAATCCAAATTGCTTATTGAAGATTTTTGTATGGTTATACACATGGCGTGGTAGTTTGCTAGAATTGCAGATTCATCACCAGCTTCCCCAGGACAATCTGCAATACCTCATGTGAGCTACTGTACTTATTTGCCTTTTTGCTGTATTGGGAATTTTGCCTTTATTTTCAATCAGCCTATATTAACTCTAAATCAATATAACTACTGGTACTATTGTCTTTACAGGTAAAATTTTGTCTTTGATTTCCATTTGGAAAAACTATATATATACATATATGCACATGAATATATTCATTGTTAAATGCTGATGATAAATATAGTAGAAATTTGTATATCTCTGTAAGTCTCTGATAGGTAAGCTATCTTCATATTTGTCATATTGACAAATATGGTCAACTGCCCAAAATCAAAGAATGGGCTTGAAGACATGGATACTGTGGAAGCAAGGTTTTTAATGATGATCTTGCCAGATGGCGTGTCTGGATGAACAGGCACACCCAAAGTGGTTATAATCAGCATTTTAACACCTAGTGGATGAGGTCCCTCCCCTGATTCCTTATTGACTGAGTACTTTGGGGTGTACGAGTTTCCAAATGTTACCTAGACTTTACCGTCTAATATTGGGTTATTTAAAGAAATGTAGCTTCAGTTGTCCCCACCCTTCTCTGTTCTATTGTAGCAGGAAGGCTTTCTTGGAGTGAATGCATCTTGGTAAGCATGTAGTTTATGTTGTTGGTCATGCCAGTTTCTTCTTCCTCACCTCTTATTGTCAAGGGACTGTGAATTTGTCACACTCTGTTGTTAATTGCTTGTATCTTTCCATTTTGCTCTTCTCTCCAGCTTTTTTTTTTTTTTTTTTTTTTTTATTTTAACACTCTAAGTCATTTTACACTTAAGACTAAATACTGGAATGTGAAGATGGACCACTTGATGATTTATTTCTCATAGACTATAAACTCTTTAAAGGCAAGTTTTAAACCTTAACACGTTTAAATTGTGGGCTTATCAAATCATGAACTCACCTAATTCTCTGGTGTAAAAAGCAACTGGCTTACGTATAAAAAGGCACATGTGTAATCCAGAGTTGTGGTCAGTGATGAGCCAAGCAGCTGTCTTTGTGGTCTTAGCTGGTCTCTCTCACTTGCCTGAGAATCTGCTGTGATAATCTGTTCATGCAGTCAGCGATAGAAAAGAAAGCTTTCTTTCAAATTCTAGCTTATCTCTGACCAGACTGGCTCAAGTTAGTTCTCAAAGTGATGTTTGATTCCAAGAGAATATGAATATCTTTGGAGGTCTAGGCCTCAATCATACTTTATACTGCAGACCAAGTCACAATGCAAACCCAGACTCCAGGAGAAAAATATAATGCAAACCTACATCAGAAGGAACACTGATATAAGAATATAGAGATAAATAATTATTGATCAGTTTTGAAAGTATTCTGCCACAATTGTTCACTTCCCGGATGGGCCAATTAAATTTGTTGTACCACATAATCAGCATACCCATTTTTATATTATTAAAAAAACCTGCTTTTCCTCTGAATATATGACAGAAAACTAGAAGTTGCTTTTGCTAAGAGCACTGACTCTTCATTTGGGCCTGCAGATGCCCAATGGGTAACCCAAAACAGGATTCCCTTTATTTTGTATCTATCTTCAGATTTCTGCTCTGCTTTGCATGCAGGCACACCTATCATTTAAGGAATACTCGCTAAACACTGGCAATACAAGATATATGAGCCTTACATTTAGCTAACCTGACTCTTCCCCCTTCAGAACTGAGTACAGGAAAAGAATAGGCAAGCTATCTTCAAGATTTGCAGGGACATTCAACTCCCAGATTTTTGAAAACGCTGTTCCAGACCCCAGGAGTGTTGCCTAAAACTCTCCAGCTATTGCTCTAGACCTTCTTGGAATAGCAGAGCCTCGCAGGCAAAACACCCATGTCCAGACAATCCCCTAAGAGAGCTTTCATCTCATGGGAACCAAACCGGCCCCTTCCAGGGTCACAGGTCTGATAAATAAAGATCCTGACCAGCACCATCAAGTGATAAGGGCTTCCCAGAGCCACCAGGTAGAAATAGAACTGAGAGAAAGGTGAACTAAACCACAGTTTGATCAACACTGCTTAATTATGCAGACTTCTCACCCTTCCCTCAAGTCTTCCTTTCCTTAACCCTAGAACTCCTAGCACCTAGAAGTGAGGACTGAGACCCTTGATCTCACTTTATCTTCCCAATGTGGTCATTATCCATTAAACTTCCTTTTCTGCTCTTTTCATCCTGATTTGTAGCATTTGAATGGGGAGACCTGATTTGTTGGAAACTCATAGCTTGGTTTCTAGTCTAGGACTCCAGTAACAAGTATCGTACATGACTTAAAGTTTGTACCAGACACAGTCTAGGAATGCTTTATTTAGTATCAATGTATTAAGGAAGAGAAATTGTACTCAACTCCACTGAAAGAAAAAGTAGGAGGGTTTTAAATGCTGGGATAAACTAATAGAAAAGTACTAGTGGACATGTTAGAGGGGAGGGTTTTGATCAACAGGATGTGGAGCATGTTGAGTTATTTCCAAGTCTGCATGTTTTCCTCCGTGACTAGGTCATCTGTGTTTCTTAACTAGCAACCATGCAGTTAGTTTCTTACATTCCAAAGAAATGTAAGATATGGGCACTGTCCCCAACAACATGGTTTTGTTACCATCTAGGGGTGCTGGGTTCATTGTCTCCATTCAGCAAAGAACTGAAGAACAGGACACAGAGATAGTAAGGAAGCATCCATTCATTGTAAAAGGAACAGATAGACTTTTCCCAAAAAAAGAGGTCCTAGAGTTGGGAGTCTGGTGAGGAGTTTTGGTTTCTTGTCTTTATGGTCTCTGGAATTTCTTCCTATTCTTAGCTCCTCACTATTATTTACTGATGCCCACTGTGTCTACGCATCTGTTTTAGATTTTCTATTGGACCCTGATTAAGAGCACAGTATGAAAGTGTCTATCCGTTGGGTCCACTGCTTGTATCACGGGCACTTGCATCAACCAGGATGTTGACCTCATTAGAACACTTTCTTCATGCTCCTTTGTTCTGACTCTCATGCCCCTCCCTACTCACCATCTGCCCTGACTGCCTAAGCTCTCCGAGGTCCCTCTTGGTTATACCTCTTGAGGATTGATCCCCTGTTCCTTTAAGAAGACATTCGCTGGGTCATAAACATGACCAAAAGCTTTCCAGAGATGTGTTTACATGTCAAAGGGGGAAGAGGAAGAATTTGTAAATCCTCCAAGAAAAGGAAGATGGTGTCCATAGTGAGGCAGAAGCCCATCCAAAGTTGAGTCAACCTGAGGGCAATATTAATGACATCCTGATCTCTAAATAGAGTCTATATCCTCATCACCTGTCCGTCTGGTGTCCTCTAATACATTCTATGGTTATTTAATTCTTCTATATTAAAAACAATTCAGCACATCCTCTGCTTTCTATCCTGTCTCCTTTATCTTTGTCTCTCTCTCTCTCTCTCTCTCTCTCTCTCTCTCTCTCTCTCTCTCTCTCTCTCTCTCTCTCTCTCTTTCTGTCTCTGTCTCTCACACACACACCCACACACACATATAGGGATATAGATACAGATTAATTCATCTATATGTATATATACACATAATCCCTACTTTTCTCAATGTATTGCTTTTTAAATCTTTTATTTTTACTATTACATAGAAACATGGATATCATAAGTAAAATTATTTTACACTTTAAAAGTTAGTTTGTTTTATATAAGTGACTTTTTTATAATTTATATTAAGAAAAAGCCTATTTTACTTCAACGGACATTTTTGTCTTGGATGAAATTAACCGGAACTTTCAGTCTCACCTGTTATTTCTTATAAGTAAAGTAACAAGTAACATTTATCCTCATGAGCAAACTTATAGAAGAAATACGATTTTGCCATTTAGACTTTGCTCATGAATAAAATGCCTTTAGGGGAAAATAGAAATGACTTTTTTTTTTTTTTTTTTCCCATTTCCTTACCCAGAATAACAGCTCAACTGACATAAGTGAATTTTTATAAAAAGAAACACATTTTGTTTGGAGACAAGTATGAAATATTCAAACCTTTAAGGTGGACTTTTAAGAAAATGGTGAAGAGAGAAAAACAACAATGTTAATGGGAGAACAGTTACAGGCTCATCTCTGTTGTTAAGTAAATTGCATTGTACAGAATTGTACCATTCTTTTCTACACAGAATCAGGAGCATTTATCATAACAAAAGACTATTCTTTTCCAACTCAGCAGGAAATAGGCAATAGTGGGATTCCATTAGAATGTGCAGTGATAAAGAATTCATCTCCACTAAGTCTTGTAAATGTACAAGTTAAAAGAAACTTTCTTATAAATGGACTATCCTTCAAAATAGTAATATCATAGCCAAAACAAACATGTGCTGTTTAGGTACCATATGACTTTGATATATACAAATAAGTAAGAAAAATATGTATTAGCACAATTCAGTGAAGTAGTATCTTTGAAAAAATATAGATGTCTAACTTCAAAATACATGGAGAAATAATTTTTCATCTGTGTGTCTCTCTTCTGTAGGACCCTGGTAGTTGAACTTGCCACAGACATTCATCCGGTTTCCTGAGTAGCCTCATCAGTAATCTGTGAACCAGACTTCACATCATGTGGCAAGACAAGATCACATCAGATGGGGGGTGAGAGGCAGTGCATCCATCAACATGGATGTCATGTTAGCTGTGACCCAGCTCTACACCGCTGACCATGTTCAGAAGACGGATGCACACGGATCGTAGCAGCAACTGCTGAAAGTGAGTTAGAGCAGGGTGACTGAGCAGAGCACTCAGGCAAAAAGACCACAGATCAATGCCAATTTCCAGCTCAGACTCTGCAGAGATTGGTCAAATCGCTAGAATATTCTAGTATAAATACTCTTATTTTCTCCTTTTTACATTTTGATGAATCGGTTGCACTGACAGAAAACCAAGAAAAAGAAATTACCACTTGGCAAACACACCTTTATTTTTTAGGTAAGAACACTATGAATTCTGAGGCAATAGAAAGAAAAAGAAAAAAATTTCTTCTAATGTTGTTTAACTACTACCCCAGATATCAAATGAAACTCCAAGAACAATTCCGCTTTTCCATTGGTCTAAGATTCTCAGTTTTCACACATTCTTACCTGTTGAGTTGGGGTGGGGGAGGGGCAACTGTTAACCATGATAAAGGCAATTTTTTTTCCTACTATAGTAAAACTCTTAATTATTCAATGAACTAGATAATACATGTGGATGAAACTTTTTTTTTTTTTTTAAAGCTGGCATTGAACTCAGGGGCACTTAACCACTGAGCCACATCCCCAGTCCTTTTTTATATATTTTATTTAGAGATAGAGTCTCACTAAGTTGCTAAGGCTGTCATTGAACTTGTGGTCCTCCTGCCTCAGCCTCCCGAGCAGCTGGGATTACAGGCCTGAGTCATTGCACCTGGTTGAAACTATTTTAAATGTCTCACTTTTAAAAGGTTTAAGTAAAACGAGTGCGCGTGTTTTCACATATTGACTTTTTCTACCAAAAACTATAAATGAAATTCATCTCTATTATTCTTTGAAATATAAATTATTTTCATTTTGTGTAATATTTTCTTGGCAATACATACCACTACTCACTTTGCTTCCAAGGTTTGGTTGTTACAAACAGAGAGGCAATGATTATTCTTAGTTGTGTCTTTTTAAAAAAAAATAGGTGTGCAGGTAGAGGAATAGCATGTACAGAGAGTAGCATTGCTGAGTCACCAGATACTGGTCTTACTCATATTGCTTGTGTTTTCTATTAGTTCTCTTTGGCATGTATTAAAACATTACAAATTTTTTTTTTTTTTTTTTTTTTTTTTGTGGTACTGGGGTAAAACATTACAAATTTTATGAACATAACAATATGCACCCCTTTTTTTTAGTTCATAAATATTCAAATTGATCATGGGCCCAGTCTCAGTGTGGTGGTGCACAGATGTGAACTTCCCTTTGCCCATCCTTTTGGGGTTCACTCCTGAGTTTGGTTAGCTGCCAAGACAGCTGGAAACTAAGTGCTCTAACCAACCCTCAGGCAGTATGATGCCTCCACCACTTGTGGTCTGTAACTATCGAAGGAGTTAGTTTAGACTTTTCAGCATGATATGCTCTCTAAGGATCCAGAGGAGACTGTGTAGGAATGTACAGCTTCTTGAGTTGAGGGCCAGGCTCAGAAGCTGCTGAGTCACACACTGTACAGAGTCAGGGTCAGTTAAAACAAAACAAAAGAAAACAAAACAAAAAAGCAGAAAGCAAACTTTCAAAAGGCAAGGTCAAAGAGAATTTTAGTCTCATATTGTGTGTAATATATATTCCAATATTTTGTGTGAGAGTCTCAGCAAATTACATGTTGTTTTTGAAAAAATATTTTTATCCATCCTTATTCATTTTGAATCTTTTTCTTGCTGTAATCTACAAAACATTTAAAGCTTAATGATGCTCTCTTCTTCATTCTATGTTCAAAGTTACCATTATTTTACTTTAAGTCTTTATACTTTTTATTGATTACCGTTTATTAGCATAAGAAAATTTCATCTTTTATTTAGTTTGCTAAAAGTGTTTATTGTGAAGTGATGTTGAAATTTTTTCTAGTTATTTATGTATCTATTAGGATAGTTTGGGGAATTTTTTCTTTCTAGTAGAGTCAAAATGGGAATTAAAATGGATTTACTTGTGTATGTTTAATGAGTATGTATTTATTTGAATATGGCCATACAAAATGTTTTATTTGTAATATATTTGGATTTCTAATGGGACTAACTTAAAAAATAGACATTTTATAATTTTATAGCTGAACAACCCTTCACAAAATATCTGCTCATTTTTATATCTTAAAAAAAACTAACTGTTAAAAAATAAAATTGATTTCATGATGTGTTTATCTATTTATCTATCTATGTATGTATATGTAACAATCTTTAAGTTGCTGATATTTTGCTTAGGACTTAACATAAAATCTAATGTATTATGGTGGTGGCCTTATAATATTGTTTTCTATGTTAAATTGATTTTATTAAGGAATGATTTTTATTTAATAAATAGCATATATTTTAAGAATATACTTGTGTGAGTTTGGAAAGTGTAAGTGTTGTGATTTGGGTATGGAAAGTTCCCAAAAGGCTCATGTGTTAAAGACCTGGTCCAATGAAAAGGTTTTCAGAAATGGGGCTTTTGGGAAAGGGACTGGATCATGAAAGCTCTCGCCTCATCCATGGATTGATTTATTGGGGGTTCCCATCTGTTGGCATTATTGGGAGGTGGTTGATACTGAAGGAGGGGGAACATTGTTGGAGGGGTTTTGAATTAGATATGAAGTGTCTGCCAAAAGCTCATATGAGAGACAAAGCAAGCATTTTTGGAGATGAAATAATTAGAATATAACAGGTATATTGTGATTGATGAATTAACTGAGCAGTAACTGTAGGCAGGTAGGGTCTGCTGGAGAAAGTAGTTCACTGAATGTGTCACCTTGAGGTTTATAGTTTGTTCCTTCTGAACAGAGCTCTCTCTATCTCTCTGTGCTTCCTGGCTGCCATGAGGTGAGCAGCTTTCTTGCACCTCACCCTTCTGCCATGGCAGCCAGGAAGCACAGAGGCCCAATTCCATGGGGGCCAGCTCACCAAGGACTAAGACCTCTGACCCTAAATCAAATATATATCTTTCCTACTTTTAGTTGCTTTTCTCAGGACTTTGTCACAGTGATGAAAAGCTAATATAATAAGCAAGTGTACAATCAAAACCAAAATCAACTCATGGAGCATTTCTGCTCAACACTCTCCATTTTTTACTTCCTCAAATATTTATCATTTATCCCCTCCAAGTAACTAGACATTGCATCTTTTGACCAATAGTTCATCACTTCATTCCCCAACCCCATCCAGCCTCTGATATCCATTGTTCTTCTGCCTCTGGGGTTGACTTCTTTAGATTCCACAGACAAGCGAGAATATATAGTATTTGTCTTCCTACTTGACTTATTTTACTTAACTAATGTTTTCCAAGTAAAACCATGCTGTCTTAAATGATGGAATTTCCTTCCGTATTGTGGAAGGATGCTATTCCATTGTGTACATGTACTATGTTTTCACTTTTATTTTTATTTTTTGACGTGCTGGTAATCCAGCCAGTAACCTCACCTGCCAGACAAGCACTCAATGATGGAGCTGCATCCCAGCCATATGCATCCTATTTCCTTTATCCATTTATCAGCTCATGGGCACTTAGGTTCATTCCATATCATGGCTATTGTGGATAAAGTGTCAATGAAAATAGGAACACAAATATGTCATCAACATACTGATTCTATCTCCTTGTCCGTATCAAGTGCTGGTATTGCTGGATGATATGGTAGTTCTAATTTTACATTCTTGAGGTGCCTCCGTATAGTTTTCCTTATGGTTGTGTTTTAACTTACATCTCACTAGCAGTGTGCAAGTGCTCTCTTTTCTACGTCCTTTGCTGCACTTGTTAACTTTCATCTTTTCATAACATTTATTCTGAGGGGTGGGAAGTGACATACCACCAGGGTTTCAAGTTGCATTTTCTCAGTGATCACTGATGATTAGCCTCTTCCTTATACTTATTGTTCATTTGTATCTCTTATTTTAAGAAATGTTTACTTAGGTTCTTTACCCATTTATTTTTATTTGTTTTTGTGCTCTTGAGCTTTTTGTTCCTATGTCTTTGTACACTTTATAAATCTTTTATTCTAATCCAGAGGTTGCATCTTCACCCTGCATATCCACCAAATAAGGATGAGAGTCCTTGCCTCACATTCTCCTTAGCACTTGATGTTTTTTGTACTTTATCACTAACAGGTCTTTATGGTTTTAATTTGCATTTTCCTAATAATTCCAGATTTTATAAAGAAAATACCTTTACATTCTGTCTTGGAATTTCCCAAAACTTGTTTTCTGTTTTGACTTTCCTTCTTGGTTTTGTCATGTTTTGATTTTTATGCATTTCATCATTTTGTATTAAGTGATATATTTCACATATTAAGATTTAGAGGACCATGTGATTCTAAAACATGTACAATTAAAAAAAGGAGAAATCGTACCCCATCTATGTATATCAAACTCATAAAGCCATTCTACTGTCATGTATAACTAATTAGAAAAATTTTTAAAAATTAAAAAAAAAATTTAGAGGAAATTTATGGAAGAAGAAATATTATCTCAAAGATTTATTTAGTTTCTTACTGTCAACTAACATAGGTTTGGAGACATCCTTCAATCTGAGCATATTTGTTATCATGTATGGTTTACTTTCTTTTTTTTTTCAACTCACCTTTAAATTAGTTTCTCCCACTGATCCTGGATTCCTGCTCATCTCCATGATCAAGTCAGTGAGAAATTCCTGCTTAGCTTCTTAGTCTCTCATTTCCTTTCATTGGAAAAAAATTTCCTTAAGGAGTAAAATAGCACCAAATACTGGTTTGACTCCCTAACTTTCTTATTTTTACTAGAATCCAGCTCTGCAAGTCTTCACTGCTTTGGTTGCTTTACTACATGTAAAAAGTAGATTTCACATTTTTTTCTAGCTTTTCCAGTTATCCTCAATCAATAAAAAGCTATGAGATACAGTCTGCCTTTTTTTTTTTTTTTTTTTTTGAAATTTAGGTAATATTGGTAGATTTTCAACCATGATAATTATAATTACTATTTCACATTCTTGGCATCCCAAATTCTTTGAATACTATAAACTTATTTCATTTATAGTGAAATTTCCCACTTCCTCTTTGTTCTATAGCAATCATTATTTTTATTGTGTTGTTTCTTATTTCTACTTCATAAAATTTTTCAATGCTCTTATGTCTATTTTCCTATACCATTTTTTACTAAATTTCCACTGAATATAACCTATTTCTTAGTATTGAGTGTAAGATTGGACCTGCTGTTAAACTTTTGTCTCTCATTCTCTTTTTTAATGTTGTTATTATCCTATTGTGTTGCTGGACTATTGATGTGAGGTAGTGATAATTTCATCTATGACTGGTGCACTTGATGTGTTCATGACAGATGTTCTTGGCCTTCCCAAAAAGGAGGTGACCACCTATATAAAACTCCAAGGTGACCACCTATAAAACTCCATGACAGATGTTCTTGGCCTTCCCAAAAAGGAGGTGACCACCTATATAAAACTCCAAGGTGACCACCTATAAAACTCCATGACAGATGTTCTTGCCTTCCCAAAAAGGAGGTGACCACCTATAAAAATTTAAGTTCTTATAACCTACACTGTTGCACCTTTTGAGATCTGTCCACCAGTGCCTTAAAAACTAACCATGGATGTTAATCTGATGAAAGCCAGGAATCTCACGTATGTTATTGCTATTTTATGTAAGTCTCTACTTACTCTCAAGAGGGAGCCGTGGGATTCCTTGATCATACAGCTTTAGACTCCTCAGGATAAAGTAGGTGACTCCTGCATTATGACACCTAGATCTGCCAGTTTGGTGGGTTCTACGTAAGACATTAAGGAACACTTAGGAAACATTTCTTTGAATGTCCCTGAATGATGTTGCTTAAGCAAGTATAATGAATAACACAGATGGTCCACTGTCTTCACTTGCACCATGAGAGAACTTCTCATGTTTTATTTTTAGGATATAATGTCTTGGTTAGATTGAACAGGACCTAAATCTATCAACATCTTATATCCAGATATAATATTTGTCTTCTTGAAGATTGCTGTAAAGTTTGCTTTCTATTATTTATCCACACTTATTATTAAATAGACTATTTATAACAAACAAATCTTTCAAGGTGAGTACGGTTTTTCCATTCTGGTATCCTGCCTCTGGACATGGAGGGATGCCACAATAATATAATCATGTATGTCAGGAGTCTTTCCAGATGCTAATAGAGGATGACACAGAAGGTCAGGGACAATGCTGGGCTTCAGCTTAGTCCAAGGATTTGGTAGAAGTCAGGGGTGGTGAAGACAAAATCTGCATCTTCAATACCCCTCCCCACACACACTCACTCCTGCAATGAAAGAGGAGGATTTCATGCACCATAGAGTGTAGTGGGTTTTGCTTAAAATGCGTTTGATGGATAAAATATTCCGGAAGTTGAAAAGTGTAAAAATTTTAATGCCAGGTAAATTTTTCAATGAGATATTTCATTCTGACTGAAGGATGATTACAGATCTAGGAACTTGGTTCTTTAATTTGCTAGCAAGGAAAGCAGAAAAGCAAGTAGGCATTCTTTAAACTTGGCATTATACCAGATACTTTTCATATTACTTCTCATTTGGGTGTATATTTTAAATAAACATTGACATTAGGGTCTTAAGGCATAAATATCATGTGAGAAATATATAAATAGCAAAAATAAACTTTTCAATTTAATTTGGAAAAATAATGTGCTTTTAAGAATTGTGGAGTAATAAAGAATAAGTATTCCATGTTTGGCAATGTTTATTCAAACTCTTAGATAATAATCTCAGTCAATTATTGTAATTGTAATATAATTTAATAAATTATGATTTATTGAAATTACTATCAAGTATTTTGAAACTCCATTGCAGATAAGTGACCCTTACATGTCTTTACAAAAAGAAAACTTTAACAAAAGCTGAGATGAAAGTGAGTCAGAGAACCCTGCAAATAAATTTTGCATGTTTACTCAATACAAATATTAGATAAAAGAAATACTTAACACCTGGTTTGTAATAAAACAGGAATATTGAAATTACCATTACTTACAACTAAGAAGTTCAGTTTCTACATAGAATTCTGTCTCTTTATTTTGATGTTTCCAGAAAAGGAATATATTAAGCAATTTGATAGACATGTTAAAAAATACTCATAAAAGCAAAGTGTTAATTTATTTTGTATAAATGTACAAAACTCTTAAGGAAATTTATTGAACACATCTATTCATTTGTTTGTGTCAAAGCACTTCTAAACTCCAACTATTTTTAAAAAACCAGGCTGGACAGTGGGGAAAGCAAAAAAGAAAAAGAGGACTAAACTACATAATGCTCCTGAAGATGTGTCAAATACTACCCCTGCCCTTGCCTGGGAATGCTCTTAAATGGCAGGAAGACAAAGCAAAGCAAAACAAAAACAAAAACATATTGAAGATGTGATTGGGTAGAGGACTTTGAGATGAGGCGATTATCTTGCATTATGTGAGTCAGAAGTAAATATCATTTCATGCCTTCAACACAATACAGGAACAGACAATATCACCAATTTCTTCAGGGAAATAAAAGAGATATGTGTATGGGTTAGTGTATGTGGTAGGGGTAGATAAAATCTGAGGAAGACAGATTCCAAAAAACCATTCCCCCAATTCCTGTTCCCCTGTGTTTTAATCAAAATTCCTGTTGAGTTGGGATTTTGCCAGTGAAATTCTCAAATCTGTTAACTGCAAAATAGATCATTTTAGCAAATCTGTTCCATTCCAATGATCACCTCAAAATCAGGCGAAAGCCAGATGACAGAGGGGAATGTCAGGTACATTCAAAGCATGGGGAAGATTTGATATGATAGAAATGTAATCATGACTGGTTTTGAAATGGAAGGGCCAATAGGAAATGTGCATAGCTTCCCAGGAGCAGAGAGCAACCCCCAGCTGACAGTCAGCAGGGACAGGGAGACTGTGGACCAAAACTTGCAAAGATAGACACCACAGACAATGTGAATGAATTTCTAACCTGATTTACCCCTAGAACCTGTGGATAAGAGCAGAGCATAGCTTGTCTAAACTCTTGACTTAGGCCTTGGGAGATCATTAGCAGAACACCCACCAGAGTTTACCTGACCTACAACATAGTGGGAGAATAAATGAGTGGTGTTTGCAGCTATTAAATGTTTGATACTTGGTTACTGTACAATAGAAAATTAACACAAATTTCACAATTCTATAATGTATAAGGGAATTAGTTTTATAAAAGTCCATGTGACCTGAACTAAAGACTATTATCTGACCATTACCTGACCTATACAACTATAGTAATCAAGATGATATTGGTGAAAGAAAAGGTAAATATATAAATGGAACAGAATAGAGAGCCTAGAAATGAACCCACATAAATAGAGTCAACTGATATTTGATAAGGGGGAAAAAAGGCAATGTAAAGCAACAAAGATCATCTTTGCAACATATGATGAAAGAACCATCATCAGCATGTTGCTGAGACAGCAACATGAGAAAGAATCTAGCCTTAGATTTTAAACCTTCTGGTATGGTAATGACCTTTAAGATACAACACCAAAGACACAACCCAGGAGAATAACAACTCATGAACTACATTTCATTCAGATTAAAAATCTGTGCTCTGTTAAAGCCAATGTAAAAATAATGAGAACACAAGCCGAACACTAGGAGAAAATGTTTCAAAAAAAATCTTATAAAGAAATATTTATTATCTAAAACATACAAAGAACTCTTAAATGTTAGTACTAATATAATAAAATGAACTCAATTTAAAAATATGTACAAAAGACCCAAACAGACACTTCATCCAAAAAACATGCAGATGGCAAGTAAGGATCCTCTGTCATTAGAGAATTATAAAGTAGAACCACAATGAACTAATCCTACCTTGTTATTAGAATGTTTGAAATATAAAGCCCTTAACACCAGCAAAGGTGACCAGGCTGTGGAGGGATGGGGACACTACTTCACTGTTGTGAAAATATCCGAAATATTTTGAAAGAGTTTGGTAGTTTCTTAACAAAACTAAACATACTCTTACTTATATGATCCTGCAGTTGCACTATTTAATATTTACCCAAAGGGGTTGCAAAGTTTTGCCTGCTCAAAAGCCTGTGCACAGTTGTTTACACCAACTTCTTCATAATTGCCAGAATACACAAGAAACCAAGAGGTCCTTCACTAGGTCAATGTACAAATAAACTGTCGTTCATCCAAACAAAAGACTATCATTCCGTTATTAAGCCATGAAAATGCCTGGAGGAAATTTCCATGCATATTGGTATGTGAAGAAAGCCAATCCGAAAAGGCCATGGGCTGCATGATTTCAGTACTGTGACATTTTGTAAAAGGTAAAACAAAAAAAGACAGTGAATAGATTAATGCTTGCCAGGGCTTATGGGGAATGGAAAGATGACAACAAGAAGCATGGCGAAGTTTTAGACA
This sequence comes from Sciurus vulgaris, assembly GCF_902686455.1. Classification (NCBI taxonomy): domain Eukaryota; kingdom Metazoa; phylum Chordata; class Mammalia; order Rodentia; family Sciuridae; genus Sciurus; species Sciurus vulgaris. The sequence goes on from NC_136469.1 coordinate 12,316,337, forward strand.
ATAAAGCAATTCTGTGTGTAATTACAACAGTGGATCCATGTCAGGATACATTAATTAAAACCTGTAGAATGTAGAACACCAAGAGTGCACTCCAATGTATTTAAGGCACAGGGATGTACTAAAGTTGACTCACTGTAACAAATGTTGCCATTCATTGCAAAATGTTGACTGTGGGGAAGGCTGTCCACAGGGAATAGTTGGCCTCTTGCATCTGCAGGTTCTGCATTCTTGGATTCAAGAAATGTCTGTACTGAACATTTGCAATTTTTTTCTTTCCAGTATTCTCTAAATATTATAGTATAACAACTACTTTTTCTAGCATATACATTGCAATGAGTATTATAAATAATCTAAAAACAATTTAAAGTATGGAAGGATGTGCATAGATTACATGCATATATTACCATTTTATTTAAGGAGCTTCAGTGCCCACAGAGTTTGATATTTGTGGGCAGTCTTTGAATCCAGCCCCCATGTGTTCCCAGGATGACTGTATGCAGAAACTCTGCCTTCTGCTAAATTTTGCTGAGAACTTAAAACTGCTCAAAAAATAAAAGTTTAGAACTGTGAATGTAACTCGGTGGTAGAGTGCTTGCCTAGCCTGCCCGAGGTCCTGGGCTCAATCTCCATTACCACAAAACGGTACAAATAAAAATAACAAACTCATAATAAAAAAAAATGGACTTCACATTTGATAGTGAGAGTCAAAGATTACTTAATATACCAAAAATCTCACATCCCTGCTGATATACACAGTGAGAATTACTAGAACCAAATAATCAGGGAGTCCTTCTAGCCATGCAAGAGCCCATGAGAGACAGGCTGATGGACAAGCAGGGTCCAGGTTTCCATGTCAAGACTTCAGAAGTGGAATGATGACTCTTGAAACATGCTTGTTACAAATACAGAAAAGGATTCATTCTCTCACTAAATGGACAGGCTGTCTTGATAAGTACACATAAAAGAAGAAAGTTATTTGGTTAAAACTGAAAATAACAATTAGAAAGAATGACACGTAAACATGGAAAGATGAAAGAGAACTTATTCACAAATGATAACAGGTTTAGCAATTATTCTAGAATAGAATTCACTATTCATATATTCTCTTGAAAACATAATAGCTCACTAGTAACTTAGGCATATTATTTTTTTAAATTTAATTTTAGACATAGTGCTAAGTAGTTTACATTCATGTACTAATTTGTCCTCACCAGAAAACAAAACAATACAAAACAAAATTCAACCAGTATCAGCATCAGGATCAGCAGCAGCATCAACCAGAAGTCTCAAAAGAAACCAATCTTCAGGACACAATTGTACATGCCTGTAATTCCAGCAATTCAAGAGGCTGAGGCAGGAGGATCACATGTTTGAGGCCAGCCTCAGCTAGTTAGCAGGGCCCTAAACGACTTAGTGAGAACCTGTCTCAAAAAAAAAAAAAAAAAAAAAAAAAAAAAAAAAAAAAATTAAAAGGATTGGGATGTTGATCAGTGGTTAAACATTCCTGGGTTCAGTCTCTGGTACCAAACCAAGCCAAACAAAACACACAATCTCAGTCCTAACTCCAGGTCTCCTGAAACAGAATGTGCAGGGTGATCTTTTTTGCAGGTAAAAGTTGAAGAAAGTTGATCTACCTTTTCTGGACGCTTCCCATATCATATTGAGAGTAAACCAGAAGATATATTTAACTCTTAGCTTTTCAACCAAACACTGTGTGTCTATCATGTGATGTTAAATAAAATCACAAAGGAATCTCTATGTGGGAAGTCAAGACTGAAATGTGCGTGATGCCCTTCTACAGTTGTTGTGGAGAATGGACCATGCCAGAAGACTATCAATGTCCTGGGGCTTATTCTTACATCTTAACTTTGATGTTGAGGGGATCTGATTAAAGAGGTAATTGCCCCAAAAGATTTTTTTTTAAATCCACCCAGTCTTGATAACTTGTCTTCAACAGTCTCCTGGGGAAGGAAGTCAAAATTATCAATTCAAATATCTGAAAACGATTAAAGTGTAATTTAGTCCTCTCAGGGCCTTGGAAAATGTGTTCAAAATGTTGTAATGTAGACCTAACATAATATTTTCATGTTCTTTTATTTTCCTCATCATTGACCTAAAGGATGTTAAAATTACACTCCTATATGCACAGAAATAAAATGCCTTCTTTGGTCTTTGAAAGGATAAAACATCTATTAGAGTTTTCATTTTCTTAGGTATCAGGGATGCCAAATAGGTAATTATTAATTTTGTAAGAAAATATGAAAATAATCTAACTTGCATTCTATTTTGAATCTTGGATGTGATAATTAAACCACATATCAGGGATGGATTTACTAAAACAATTAGATGTAGATAACAAAGGTAATTTGGGATTTAATTGTTAGAGATATAGAGGTTTTGAGTGTCTCTAGGTGGTCTGTGTTTGCATTTTTGATAGTTATAAAGAGTACTGTTATGTGGATATTAGTAAACTTGTATTGAATCTATATGCAGATTATATGTTTTAAAGAGACCATCTGCTTCTTTACTTTTTGCTATCAATAACATTTACATGTATTTCTAAAAAGATTGAAATCTAAAATGCCCATAAAAATTAATTGAGTTTTCTTTACTATCAGCCTGTGCACATTGCATTATTGGAGTAACTGTATATTGTACAATATTATTTTTTTCCATCTAATTTTTCTTCATTGGCACTGAAAGAATAAGGCATTTTTAAAATAAGAAGGATATAATATTTGAAACTCTGAAAACTCAATTTTATAAAAAAATTATGATTATGAAAAATAAATTACTTTCTCTGGACCTATAACCATAAATGATTGAAAGTTATCTAAGTCATATGAACAACTTGTATTCATTCTTTGATATATTTACAAACTGAAGTGCTAGTTACATAGTTCCCTAGAGTAAGTGATACCTTAGTAATTTTAAAGATAAATGTCTCTGTTTTCAAATATGATTATGTGAATACATTTTAATATATTCTTTAACATTTCCTAATTTTCCTATATTTAAAATATATCAAAAACTAATAGATGAAAAACTCCCTCAGCTTCCTACATAGCAGGAATTACAGGCCTGAGCTACCATGAGTGGATTCCTATAATATTCTTAATAAAATAATAATCTCGGTTATGCTGTGACGCAAATCACATGCACACACACAAAAAATTCCCATAGTATATATAATATTTTAAAATTTTCTTTTTTTTTCTTACATAGAAAATCTTCAAGGTGAGATTACCATCTGACAAAACCTATGTCATATGTCTCTTAGCTGTTTAAGACAATGGAATGGATAAAGCTGACTATGAGTGGAATTAGGTGAGCTTTCAATGGTTCATTTGGACCCCTGTTTTTTTCCAGTAGAAATTAGTCAAACTCTCCAGATGACTACTTAATGACCTGAGGAACCAAGATGATATTAGTATTCTTGATTTTGTGTGTATGCTTTCAAAATTCCTTCTATTCCTAAAGCTGTCTTGACACTAAGTTGTTGTGAAAGAGATTGGGAATTTTTACTGCAAATATTTTCTATTTCCATAGAAATAGAAAAATCAGCAAATCTCCTATGGGCATAGAATACACCTTTGGATATGTTGATTCCATGTAATTACCAAGGAACACTTAGGTAAAAAAAAAAAAAAAACAAACAAACATTTGAATCAATAGAATGCTCTGAATAAGATACTTGTTATTAGATTAATATTGAATTATGCTATATTCTTGGACAGATTAAATCAACGAATTCTTTGAAAATAAAATAGGAACATTCACTTGCTTTGAGAACTTCTGCTTCAATCACTTATATGAAGAGAAAAAAAAAAAAAAACTCAATCAGATTTAGGAAACGCCAGTATGTAGGCTGCATATTTATTATGTTTTGTTTGTGGCAGAGTGGTGACTTTCACGTGACATGGCCATGTGAACATTTGAAGGTAGATACATTTTATGTGCAAAATTTTCATTCAGGAGTTCTTATGCTTCACATCATTTACTTGGCAATTTATGGTTTTTATCCTTCCTTAAAATGACACTTCTGTGATATCTCAGCAGACTTGTAACTGGAGATTAGGACTGGTTCCTATTGCTCACTAATAGCTCCCCATAATTATGATAGCAAAAGTCAATTAAATTAGCTAGGGTTTGTATCTTGCTCAAAATATTTTCTGGTCTATTATGACAATCACTGATGTTTTCATATTGAACATTTTGAAAACCATTACTACCCAATGACTTCAACTTTTCACAGTAATAATAGATATTAGAAGCATCTCACTGAACACTACATGATTTTCAGATTCTAAGTAGCAACATGACTGACATACTAATTTCCCAGAGATCATGAGTATATTAAATATTTTGCCATTCTTGCAATCTTCATTTTGTATCATGTCAAATGAATTGGCAATCAAAATCTATACTTTCTCTATGAAATTCAGTGCAGTGAGATATAAAGGAAAATATAATTAAAAACCAAAGAGAACTAGTGCCATATTTAAAATGCAGCAAAATATTAATCTTCAAATCTATGTAATGCAAATTCTATTAAAGACTTCCTTTCTGATTAAACAATTATCTTCCAAATTGTTCAACTTTTCATTTTGAAGTAAATCCTCCTAAAAATACTACTTGAACAATATTTCTATAAATTTGTCCCCAGCTTATGATTTTTAGGGAAGTTAATTATTTTTTTCATAAAATGATTGTTCTTCTTTGCTGAGTACATTATTAGGTGGTTTATGATTTCCATCATTATTGCAAATGATAGATTTGTGTCTAACTTTTTTATAGTTTATGTGGGAATATAATTTATTTCTATAAGTGGTTTTATATAAGGCAGATTTGCTAAACTTTATTATGAGTTCTAGTTAGTATTTCACATGTTCTCTGGAATTTTCTATATAGTTATCTATATAAATTACCAATAGTGAATATTTTATTTAATCTTTTATACAGTTTATGGCTTTTATTATTATTTTTTTTTTGCCAAACAATTTTCTGTTAGGTACCTTCCGGCAAATGTGGACCAAACCAAATGATTGATGGCTAAAGAATGGTGTTCCTCATTTAACAGTAATGCTTCTAACCTTTAGAATATAATGTTTATCATAATGCTGCTTATATGTCACAATAATCTTTGTGGGGCATTTCTAATATATTAGTTATTATATTAAGAAATATATATTTTTTTAATTTTTAATTTTAATTAAAAATCATAAATTTATATAGGGCAATGTTGTTTGATTCATTTTGTTATTTTTTTCCCTTCCCCCCCACCCCTCTTTTCCCTCTATACATTCCTTTCTTCCTCATTCTTACCACCCTCCTTATCCCTAACCCTAAACCTAACCCTAACCCTAACAATAACCCCTCCAACCCCCCACCCCCGTATGTCCTCATCCGCTTATCAGCGAGATCATTCGTCCTTTAGTTTTTTGAGATTGGCTTATCTCACTTAGCATGATACCCTCCAATTTCATCCATTTGCCTGCGAATGGCATAATTTTGTCATTCCTCATGGCAGAGTAATATTCCATTATATATATATATGCCACAGTTTCTTTATCCATTCATCAACTGAAGGGCATCTGGGTTGGTTCCACAATCTGGCTATAGTGAATTGAGCAGCTATGAACATTGATGTGGCTGTATCTCTGTAGTATGCTGATTTTAAGTCGTTTGGGTATAGGCCAAGGAGTGGGATAGCTGGGTCAAATGGTGGTTCCATTCCAAGCTTTCTGAGGAATCTCCATACTGCCTTCCAGAGTGGCTGCACTAGTTTGCAACCCCACCAGCAATGTATGAGTGTACCTTTTTCCCCACATCCTGGCCAACACCTATTGTTGCTTATGTTCTTGATAATAGCCATTCTAATTGGGGTGAGATGAAATCTTAGGGTAGTTTTGATTTGCATTTCTCTTATTACTAGAGATGTTGAATATTTTTTCATATATCTGTTGATTGCTTGTACATCTTCTTCTGTGAAGTGTCTGTTCATTTCCTTAGCCCATTTGTTGATTGGATTATTTGTATTCTTGGTGTAGAGTTTTTTGAGTTCTTTATAGATGCGGGATATTAGCGCTCTATCTGAAGTATGATTGGCAAAGATATTCTCCCACTCTGTAGGCTCTCTCTTCACATTACTGATTGTTTCCTTTGCTGAGAGAAAGCTTTTTAGTTTGAATCTATCCCAGTTGTTGATTCTTGCTTTTATTTCTTGGGCTATGGGAGTCCTGTTGAGGAAGTCTGCTCCTAAGCCAACAAGTTGAAGGTTTGGGCCTACTTTTTCTTCTATAAGATGCAGGGTCTCTGGTCTGATTCCGAGTTCCTTGATCCATTGTGAGTTGAGTTTTGTGCAGGGTGAGAGATAAGGGTTTAATTTCATTCTGTTGCATATGGATTTCCAGTTTTCCCAGCACCATTTGTTGAAGAGGCTATCTTTTCTCCATTGCATATTTTTGGCCCCTTTGTCTAGTATGAGAAAATTGTATTTATTTGGGTTTGTGTCCGTGTCCTCTATTCTGTACCATTGATCTACCTGTCTATTTTGGTACCAATACCATGCTGTTTTTGTTACTATTGCTTTGTAATAGAGTTGAAAATCTGGTATTGCGATACCACCTGCTTCGCTCTTTCTACTGAGGATTGTTTTAGCTATTCTGGGTTTCTTATTCTTCCAGATGAATTTCATGATTGCTTGCTCTATTTCTGTAAGGTACATCATTGGGATTTTCATTGGAATTGCATTGAATCTATATAGCACTTTTGGTAGAATGGCCATTTTGACAATATTAATTCTTCCTATCCATGAATATGGGAGACCTTTCCATCTTCTAAGGTTTTCTTTAATTTCCTTCTTTAGTGTTCTGTAGTTCTCATTGTAGAGGTCTTTCACCTCTTTTGTGAGATTGATTCCCAAGTATTTCATTTTTTTTGATGCTATTGTGAATGGGGTAGTTTTCCTAATTTCTCTTTCTGAAGATTGATCACTTATGTATAAAAATGCATTGGATTTATGAGCATTGATCTTGTAACCTGCTACTTTACTGAATTCACTTATGAGTTCTAAGAGTTTTCTGGTGGAATTTCCAGGTTCCTCTAAATTATAATCATGTCATCAGCGAACATAGATAGTTTGAGTTCCTCTTTTCCAATTCGTATCCCTTTAATTTCTTTGGTTTGTCTAATTCCTCTGGCTAGAGTCTCAAGAACAATGTTGAATAGAAGTGGTGAAAGAGGGCATCCCTGCCTTGTTCCAGTTTTTAGGGGGAATGCTTTCAGTTTTTCACCATTTACAATGATATTGGCCATGGGCTTAGCATAGATGGCCTTCACAATGTTAAGGGATGATCCCACTACCCCAATTTTTTCTAGTGTTTTTAGCATGAAGGGATGCTGTATTTTATCGAATGCTTTTTCTGCATCTATTGAAATAATCATGTGATTCTTAACTTTTAGTCTGTTGATATGGTGAATGACATTTATTGATTTCCGGATGTTGAACCAACCTTGCATCCCTGGGATAAAACCCACTTGATCGTGATGCCCTATCTTTTTAATATATTTTTGTATGCGATTTGCTAAAATTTTATTGAGAATTATTGCGTCGATGTTCATTAAGGATATTGGTCTGAAATTTTATTTCCTCAATGTGTCTCTGTCTGGTTTAGGTATCAGAGTGATATTGGCTTCATGGAATGAGTTTGGGAGGGTTCCCTCCTCTTCTATTTTATGGAATACTTTGAGAAGTATTAGAATGAACTCTTCTTTAGAGGTTTTGTAGAACTCGGCTGAGAACCCATCTGGTCCCGGACTTTTCTTTGTTGGTAGGCTTTTGATAACCTCTTCTATTTCATTGCTTGAAATTGATTTATTTAAGTTGTGTATGGCTTCCTCGTTCAGTTTAGGTAATTCATATGTCTCTAGAAACTTGTTGATGTCTTGGAGGTTTTCTGTTTTGTTGGAGTATAGATTTTCAAAATAGCTTCTTATGTTTTGTATTTCACTCGTGTCTGTTGTGATATTTCCTTGTTCATTCCAAATTTTAGTAATTTGAGTTTTCTCCCTCTTTCTCTTTGTTAGCGTGGCTAAGGGTTTATCAATTTTGTTTATTTTTTCAAAGAACCAACTATTTATTTTGTTAATTTTTCCGATTTTTTCTTTTGTTTCATTTCGTTGATTTCAGCTCTGATTTTAACTATTTCCTGTCTTCTACTACTTTTGGTGTTGGTCTGCTCTTCTTTTTCTAGGGCTTAGAGCTGTAGTGTTAAGTTGTTTATTTGTTGATTTCTACTTCTTTTGTTGAATGCACCCCATGAAATAAATCTTCCTCTCAGTACTGCTTTCATAGTGTCCCAGAGATTTTGATATGATGTGTCTTTGTTCTCATTTACTTCTAAGAATTTTTTAATTTCCCTCCTGATGTCTTCTGTTATCCATTCATCGTATAATAGTGTATTATTTAATCTCCAATACTGGAGAAGTTTCTGGTTTTTATTCTGTCATTTATTTCTAATTTCAGTGCATTATGATCTTATAGAGTACAAGATAGTATCTCTATCTTCTTGTATTTGCTAACAGTAGATTTGTGGCATAAAACATGGTCTATTTTAGAGAAGGATCCATTTGCTGCTGAGAAGAAAGTGTATTCATTCTTTGTTGGATGGTATATTCTATATAAGTCGGTTAAGTCTAAATTGTTGATTGTGTTATTGAGACCTATGGTTTCTTTATTCAATTTTTGTTTGGACGATCTATCCAGCATTGACAGAGGTGTGTTAAAATCGCCCAGTATTATTGTGTTGTGGTCTATTTGATTTCTGGAATTGAGAAGGATTTGTTTGACGTACATGGATGAGCCAATGTTCGGGGCATAGATATTTATGATTGTTATGTCTTGCTGATTTATGCTTCCCTTAAGCAGTATGTAATGTCCTTCTTTATCCCTTCTGACTAGTTTTAGCTTGACGTCCACCTTATCTGAAATGAGGATGGATACTCCAGCTTTTTTGCTGTGTCCGTGTGCATGGTATGTTTTTTCCCATCCTTTCATCTTTAGTCTATGGGTATCTCTTTCTATGAGATGGGTCTCTTGCAGGCAGCATATTGTTGGATTTTTCTTTTTAATCCAATCTGCCAGTCTATGTCTTTTGATTGATGAGTTCAGGCTATTAACATTCACAGCTATTATTGTGATATGATTTGTATTCCTAGTCATTGGACTCAGTTTTGTTTTTTGACATGATTTGGTTTCTCCTTTATTTGGCTATTCCTTTAGGCTAGTTCCTCCCGTTGCTGATTTTCATCGTTGTTTTTCATCTCTTCCTCATGGAATATTTTGCTGAGAATGTTCTGTAATGCCGGCTTTCTTTTAGTAAATTCCTTTAGCTTTTGTTTATCGTGGAAGGATTTTATCTCATCGTCAAATCTGAAAGTAAGTTTTTCTGGGTATAAAATTCTTGGTTGGCATCCATTTTCTTTCAGGGATTGGTAAATGTTGTTCCAGGCCCTTCTAGCTTTTATGGTCTGGACTGAAAAATCTGCTGATATTCTTATTGGTTTCCCCCTGAATGTAATCTGATTCTTTTCTCTTGCGGCCTTTAAAATTCTGTCTTTATTTTGAATGTTAGGTATTTTCATAATAATGTTCCTTGGTGTAGGTCTGTTGTAATTTTGCATATTTGGAGTCCTATACGCCTCTTGTACTTGGTTTTCCATTTCATTCTTGAGATTTGGGAAATTTTTTGCTATTATTTCATTGAATAGATAGTTCATTCCTTTGGTTTGTTTCTCTAAGCCTTCCTCAATCCCAATTATTCTTAAATTTGGCCTCTTCATGATATCCCATAATTCTTGTAGATTCTGTTCATGATTTCTTACCATCTTCTCTGTTTGGTCAACCTTGTTTTCAAGGTTAAATATTTTGTCTTCAATATCTGAAGTTCTGTCTTCCAGGTGATCTATCCTATTGTTTATGCTTTCTATGGCTTTTTCAACTTGGTTTATTGTTTCCTTCATTTCAAGGATTTCCGTTTTTTTTTTTTCAGTATCTCTCTTTATTGAAATGCTCTTTTGCTTCCTTTTTTTGCTCTTTTAACTGTTGATTAGTGCATTCATTTAATGCCTGCATTTGTTCTTTCATCTCCTCATTTGCTTCCCTGATTGTTTTAATTATGTACATTCTGAACTCCCTTTCGGACATTTCTTCTGTTGTGCTGTCATTGGATTTTATTGATATAGTATCTAGGTTTGTTTGGGACATTTTCTTTCCTTGTTTTCTCATATTGTTCAGATGTCTATGGGACTCTGTGATATTGTAGATTTCCTCTATTGGCTTATAGTGACCCTGTAGATTTCCAGTGTATCACCTACCAGCCTTCAGTAGCCAGACGTCTTGGATTAATTTGATAATGCAGTGCTTCCAAAGAACGCTGCCCCTAGCCCGCTACTGGTTCCAGGGAGAGAGACCTGGAGAGGTCTCTTGTTGCACAGCCCTGGTCCAGAGGCTGGTTGTAGGTTGGAGGTCTCCACTGGCTTGGGGACTTTTGGCTGGCTCTGTGTAGACAGGCTCTCACTGGGTGATTTGCCCCGAGAAGCTAGCCTAGAGAGGCGCTTCCCGCTGGAGGGGGGCTGGGCTGCTTGGGGAAGTCCCTGGTGCCCTGTGCTGGTCACTGAAGCAACCTGCGGGCTGGCCGGAGCTGGCAGCAGGGTGGGCCGGAGCTGGCCGAGCTTCTTCTGTGCAGAAGGGCTCTCACTGGGGGTCCTGTTCCGAGAAGCTGGAGGATCTGTCCCTGTGGGCGGAGACCACCGCCAGACTGCACCGCCAGACTGCACCGAGCTGCCTGGGGGAGACGCTATCTGCCCTGTCCCACTCTAATAAGCCACTGGAATCTCAGCCTGCTGCCCAGCTGAGCTTCGCTGGGTGTGGGAGACTCACCCCGTGGTTCTATTTTAGTCTGAGACTCTCAATGTCTCCCCTTCTTGGATCCTGGGTTCTGGGGCAACTGGAGATGCAGTCACCCTCTAGTCTGCCATCTTGGATCAGAAATATATTTTTTTAATTTCTAGTTTTTTAAATACTTTGGCCAGGATTTTCTGGCAAAAAATAAAATGCATGCTTATCAAGCATCTCTTTAAGTAGCATTCCATGAATGAAAGCTGGTGATCACATCATTACCTGTAGTATTTATTGGAAAGGTTGAATACCAGTATGACTTTTACTAACAGAAGGATACCAAGGAAAAATTACCAAATATAACTCGTGTTCCCACTGATAATTCTAAAACCTACATCAGATCATATACTTAGGGAATTTTAATGTTATTTTGGCAGTTCCTTGTTATCATTGAAAGAGAAATTTCATGTGAATTTTTTTTTAAATAAAGAGCATTGAACTCATGTGTGAAATATGCATTCTAAAGAATGGGAGAAAATATTTGCATATCATATGTCTGATAAAAGCATAATATGCAGAATATATAAAGAACTTCTACAACTGAAGAATAAAAACATAATCCAAGTAGAAAATGGACAAAGGATTTCAATACATATTTCCTTATAAAACAGATGCAAATGCAAAAATGTACCTGAAAACAAAGCTCAACATTATTGGTCATTAAAGAAATGCAAACCAAATCCCCATTGGCATAATTAATGTACTAAGATGTCTGTCATCACAATAATACTAAAAATTAACAACTGTGCATGAAAATGTAGAAGGATCAGCACCCTGTGCATTGCTGGTTGGAATGTAAAATGCTATAGCCATTATGGAAAACAGTTTGATCTTCAAACAGTTAAGCACTGAATTTCCAATGACCTAGGAATTTTAATCCCAGATTTATTTAAAAAAAAAGGAATAAAAAAATGGAACTTGAAGAGATATGAAAATTTTTATCACACAATGATTCATGAGAACCCAAAATTGGGAAAACACAATTTTCTATCAACAGCTGAACCGGTAAACAAAACAGAGTACTGACATGAACAAAAGACACTATCCAGCCATAAAAGGAGAGAAGTTCTCAGACATGTTACAACATGGCTTCACCTCTGAAACGTTATGTCCGGTAACATAAGTCAGACCCGAAAGATCAATGTGGCATGAGACATCTTGAAGAAACAAATTTGTACAGATGGAAAGTAGATTGCGTATTACCAAGATCACGCAAACAGATGGTGGGAAGGTGTTGTGTAATGGGTAAGTCATTTCTGTTTGAGGTGGTGGAATTTTTGGAAATAGATGGTAGCAATGTTTGTAAGGTATTATGAATGTAGTTATGCCACTGAAGTTCCTTTAAAATGTTATAGAGGCCAAATTTTATGTTATGTACATGTTTTAGCATGGTTTGTAAATTACATGGGCCGATTTCTGGTAATTTATATTTATAATTGTAAATGCTTGCACATTAGAGGAAGAAACTGATTTAATCTTAACTTGTTCTGAATTAGGTAATTTTTCTGGAAAGATAATGGTAAAAATATTTCCATCTAATAATGAGATAGAATATGCATAACTGCTTCATTTTCATTACTTTTTTATTTCTTGATGCTGGGGTTGAACTTAGGGGTACTTGACCATTGAGTCATATCCTCAGCCCTATTTTTTGTATTTTATTTAGAGACAGGGTCTCACTGAGTTGCTTAGTGTCTTGCCTTTGCTGAGGCTGGCTTTGAACTCAGGATTCTCCTGTCAGCCTCCTGAGCCACTGGGATTACAGGCATGTGCCACTGTGCCTGGTTGTTACATTTGCACCCAGTTATAAAATTCTTTGTTTGTTTTTTTAAAGGTAGATCCTGAAATAATATTAAATAATAGACGAAAAACTGAAAGGTAGTCTTTGGAACTAGTCTTGACTTTGCATTGATTGTGAGACCACCTTTAAATTACTAAATCTCTTTCAGACTCTCTTTTTTCCCCTATATTTATAAAATAAGAGAATTATAAAAGATTGTCTTTGAAAAATCCATAAACTAAAATATACTATGATTATATGAATAGGATTTTTATGTTCATCTTAACAAGTTGATGGAATGGTCATTAGAAATGTGAACTATCATCAAGGTAAGGCAGTTAATATGGAAACCACTTCAATGATTGAATTGATTACACCAATTTCATGCATATTTGGAACATTTAAGTAAAAGTATTGAAACTGTGAACAGGCAACCCAGGAAAACTAGCACTAGTGATATAAACTCAGTCGTGTGCAGTTTTAGTCACACTGTGAAAGAAGGATTTCTTGTCATGTGTTAAGAATGTGAAATAAATATGGGAAGCTCTATCTCCTTTCAGTCAGTGAGTAAATGAAACCAGAACTTTCAGATTTCTTGGATGGTTGGATTGCTGATCATTTATAAATTGGTTCAGTGGCCTTCACAGAAGGGTTGACTTCCTTTCTCAGAGTCTTAGACACTCAGGGAAAAACTCTGTGATAGCAAACATTAGTGTTTTTTCATAAGAAAAATAAAAACATATGTGTTCTTTAATACTGATTTAAACACAAAAAATTCTCTATTTTGAAGAAACTCAAATTCATTCTTAAAAATGGAAGAAGTGCAACTAGCATTTATGGGCAGGCAAATGAGCAAGAATTTAAATCTGTCATGAACTTTTGAAGTGTAATGGTCAAGCGGGGAGTTCCTGTCTGAACCAGTTAAATAATGATGCGTGTTTATAAGGTGGGTGTTTTTTTTACATATATGTATGTAGGAATATGCCCCAGTGTTTTCTTAATAAATGTATTTATTAGATTAATTCTTATTCAACTACCATATCGATTTACATAAGTTCATGTTCATCATCTTCAAGGGCTGCTTTTGGGTGAACCTTAGAGAAATGGAAATAGGCATTATTCTGCATATTTAGGAATCAATGAAAAATGAAAGGTGGGACTAAAATTTGATTTCTAAGATCATTTGAACTTGATTTCAGCTATTACTTAAATAAACTCACATGTTAATGTTTGGTTTTAAGCTTTCTGACCCACATTTTCAGCCTCATTTTATCTATTGTAGCTTTCTGATTAAAATCCTTTCCCTCTACTGTCCACGTTGGTGGCAGCCTGCTGGGAGCAGTTTCCTCTACTCCTGGGTTTGCTTTATGGAGGTGAGGGTTAACGGCTGCAGGCAGGAATCCCTGCAGTAATCTGGGTCACTTATATTTTACAGATCAGTGATTTCTTTACCCAGAGCAATCTTAAATTACTACCTTGAACACACACACACACACACACACACACACACACACACAGGTGTGCATGCTTTTCACCTTGTTCAAGAAATAATCTAAAGAGAATGCAACATCTAAATGAAAACTGAAAATAAAGAATAACATAGTGGAGAGAAGACATGTAACATTATACTATTTTTATACTTTGTTCTTATATTTTTTTCCTATTTTCATTTTGAAAGTTATTTTTTTCTCAAAGAAAAACTAATTCTATGACACGTTCTCAGCCTCAGAAATGTTTTAACCCACATTCCACAGTCTCTTGTTATAACCTTCATGTCTAAAGCAATTATTTCAAACTTCATATTTGTCTAGCAATAATACTTAAATCTATCAGAAGTCTTCCCTCACTATGCCAAAATCAGATTTAATGACACATGAAACTTTATTTTTATTAAGATAGATTTAATTAACACTTAAGTAAAATAAAGTAGTTTATTATTTTCATGATATTCTGTGAGTGTAAGTGAATGTTTGTCATAGATAAGAAAATGTTTCACATGAAAATTATCAACAATATTTTAAATATAAAGCAGATATTATAATGGATGTGCTAAAACAAAAGAATTACATCTAAATTCTAAAAAAACAAAAACCCTGTTAAATATACTTTTTACTTCCTTGTTTTATTTATTCACTATATATAGAAGCTAAAAACTATATTCACTCTTTTAACTGAAACTTATCTGTATGCATAATTTGTTTTATAAAAAGAGAGTCTGTTTTGTAGCCTAAGAGTTTTTCAGATTAAACATTGGACATATTTATGTCTTATTAAGTAATTTTATGACTTTTTATAACAACGTTATTTTATGATTTATTTCATAGATCAAGCTTCAATTTTTTAAACTAGTGTTCTCTTTGGTGGGCATATCCATCTTTTAAGTATAATGACAAGTGTGATAAAAAATAGGCATGAAGGTAAATGACGATCTTATCCATTATTGCATTACGGAATAAATTTCTGTAATTGGTAATAAAAGCTTTACAGTTTCTGATATACATTGTAAAAAAATCTCCAGAGTATTTTCCTGATACACATCCCTACAGGCTATACATTCAACATCCTATTTTCTTATATAGCTTAATATCATTTTATATGATCATTTAATAATATTTTAGAAATTAGAAAACTTCAAAAGTTAATTTTTAAAATTTTTATCTTCATACTTTTTATCTATTGGTAGGGATAATCTTTTCTTTTAAATATTTATTTCATTTTGCTATTGCTCATCAAAAAAGTGCTCATATATTTAAAAGTATTATCTCCTGGTGATTACTTCTAATAAATTAAAATAATGTTGCACTCTTTCCATAATATTCTGCAAGTAATTTTCATAATGTGTTCTTTTATGTTACTCTATTTAGTGGCACTTTTAATGTATTAATTATCTATTCCTCACTCATTTGAAAGGCAACTTTCCTTTACAATATTTTAAGGTACAATGTATGCTTTTGATTTTGTAATTTTTTTCTTTTAGATGAATAAAACTATCTCTGGAAAAGGACAGGATTGACAGATATCTCTTTCTTGATTCCATGGTTGGTAATGTATAGTGGTTCTTAGTTGATAGAGCAATTTGGTTAATTCTGATAATCAATGAGATCATGTTTACACCATGATCCTCAGGGAAATGATATTGAGTACCACAGGCAGAGAAGGAATCCTGATGAATACCCAGGGTTTGGCCTAGTCTCGCTCAGTCAATGCGAAATTCTGACTGCAAAATTGAAAATAGGGCTCAAGGTATTTGTTTCACCTACACCAGAGAAGGAAGACCAAGTGGTGAGACTTTCATTGAACTTGTATCAGAAGATAAAGTAAAATTGGCCCTTGAAAAAAGACAGAGAAACTATAGGTCTCAGATTCACTGAAGTATTCATGTCAAACAATATTGAAATGAATTGTGTGCAAACAAGGTAGTCCTAGCAGTCCTGGCTCAATCAGTGATGGCTTCGTGTGGCTTAGAGGACTGTCCTTTGGATGAAGGTAAGAACAGAATTTTCAGTTATTCCGAGGGTTGGAAATTATGCCAAATGTGATAATGCTATCAGGGGACTTCTAGAGGAAGAGTGTAGGGGAGCCTTTCATGCACTTAGCTTCATAGGAAATAGATGAAAAGGTGCCAAGGAAACACAAGGAAACAATAAAGAATGAATATATAGAAATATTTAAGAGTAGTTGAGCTGATCTTGGAAATCATCATGATCCACCACCAAAGCATATGGTCATGCATATGGTCATGCAGTGGTCAGGTCTTATGGCAAACGTGGGGCTGGCAGAGGGAGAGGGGAAGCCACATTGGCAGAGGAACTGGCTTGGAGAGGATAAGGCATGTGCTCATGGTGGAGACTAAGATGATTATAGTGTCTGTTAATGATGACTATGGATTTGAGTCAGATAGATTTGAAGGAGACCTCAATTACCCCTTTTCAGGAATGTCCCTTCACAGATACAGGGATGGGGTGGCTCTATCTTCTAGAGTACAACAGGGCATTGTGTACACCTTGGGGGATTACCTTACAGAAGTTCTGAGAATGACACTTACAATTGTGTGCTCTCTTCAACCCTGTGAGGATATACACCAAGATTGGTCTGATGGCAGACTAACTGGTGAAAACAGGTGTTGAGTTTGCTACTCATGAAGATGCTGTGACAACTATGTTAAAAGACAAAGCAAATATGTGGCAAAGATATGACGAATTCTTCTCCAGCATTACAGCAGGAGCAAGCAGTGGTGCTTATGGTACCCAAGCAATGGGAGGCATGGGCTTGTCAAACCTGTCCAGTTATGGTGGTCCATTCAGGCAATAGCTGAGTGGTGGTTATGGAGGTGGCTATGGTGGCCAGAGCAACATGAGTGGATATGATCAAGTGATTTTCAATCAAACCATGCATAGGTAGCCAACCAGGGAGCAGTGAACAGCAGCTACTACAGAAGTGGAAGCTCACATCCATGGGCGTGACAGGATGGGAGTAACACTTACCAAGTCCAGTAGGCCTGGTGAATGGGGAATGTAATTGATCCTGATCACTGACACTTGGTCAACCTTTGTAAAACAAACAAACAATTTAAAAAAAATGTCATTTTAAAACTTTTTTCAATCCAAGCTGTGGCTTGTTGAAATCAGGATCATTTGAAAGATTTAACATTCAGTACATTTTAACACAACAGTCATCCAGGATGTAACAGCAAAGCTGGGTAAACTATAAACCAATTTTCTGTATTTCTCAAGTTAGTGGTATTGTAGGATGTACTTAAGCAGTAAGCATATTTAGGTTAAAGCAGTTGAATTATGCTAAATGTTAGTCTTACACCACATTACATTGAACAGTGGGTGCATGTTGAAACATGTGTTTTATTTGTGTAACTCAATATAGGAGCTGTGTCTACAATTAAAAGTGAAATATTTGGCATGCTTATTAATCCCAGTTTCATTTAATAACTGGTAAGGAGCATAATTTTTTTAAGTATATGGAGAAAATTTGAGCTGCAGTAACCCATACTTTAGGATTTTGCTCTTGGTGTTTCTATGAAATTCTGAAGCTATGATTTAAATCCTCATTTCATTGTGATTTTCTTTTAGATGTATTGTGCTAGGTAAAACTTGTCAGATCTTCCTTTAATAATAATGAAAAGAATCATACATAATTACAGTAACTGTGTAGTCTACCCTAAAATTTGTAGACAAGACTAATATATACTACTTTCATAATATTCTTGGCTGTTTTATTAAGATTATTCTACTAGGAATATTTAAGAATTGTTATATAGTTCAAAATATTATTAGAACATTACTTAGAATTGCTTTGGAATTAAAGAAATATTTGGAAGTAATTGGAATTATTGACATTATTTTTCTGTTGAAGAATATTACATATTTCTCTATTCAAGCTCTATTGAAATAATAAAGTTATGCATTATTCTTTATGTAGGAATTTCTTATTTTTGAACAGGTTTTTTTAAGGCTATAGGTTATACTTTTATTGGTATTATTGATGACATTATGTTTTCAAAATTGTTCTCTTTATCTTAAAACAATGTCGTTTTTATTTATTTTCTAATAAATTATTGACATGCTACCACTCTTTTCACCTCTCATTAGTCTTGATTATTCTAGTTAAAAATTTATATCCTCTTCAAATTATTTTGTGTTTTCAAATATTTCACATGATCCTATATAATATTTGTTTTTATTATAAGCCATGTAAATAAAATGTATATATGGTTAAAAGTTCATTAATACACCAAACTCCCATTCTAAATAACTGGTATATTAAAATACAGTAAGTTGCTATTATGGTCTATGGATTTTATTTTTCATATATATGGTCAGGTAAAAAATTTTGTTGAAATTATAAATAGCTTATGTAAAGATACTTTGAAGCACTTTTTTTAGATTATTATATTTATTTGAAAAGACAGAATTAAAAGTATATTTATCATGTCTGTCTTAAAATGTTTCAAGAATATTTGGTACATATTTACCAGTAAATGATATTTTAAAGTTTCAGGTTTTTGACAATTTGCATTTAAAAAGTTTTGTTCCTCTTTTTACAACCACTATCATTATCATGTTATTGATTGTCTCCTAAGAAGACTGTTTGGAAAACAGCAGGTTTCTAAGCTTTCTGTCAATCATATTATGTAATATTTATATATCAAACATGTGCTTCATTTCTATAATTATAACAACAATGATTTTAAAGTTATTTTATAATTATTAAGTCATTAAAGCAACTTGGCTTTTGTGCAGATTAGAATTTGATAGATTTAATAAGTAATAACCCTCTCTAAAGGGAAATGTTAAAAACCTGAGATTTTCTCAGATAATTTCTTTGAATTATTATTAGAAAATCCAATTAGAATAAGGTCTGTACAAATGAAGTGATTTAGCAACATCAAAGTTTTAGTATGAAATAGTATATTACTAATTGAAAGTGAATTGGAGCATATATTCTAATTACTATCTTTCATACTGTAGAGGAAATACTGGTGTGTTATAAAGTATAACATTAAAAATTCATTAAGTCAAGCTTAAAAATCTATTAAAAGATAAACATGAATTCATTTTTCATAGCCTTAACAACAATCACAAAATTGTTATAACATTAATCTTGTTTGGATTTCCAAAGCAGGACATTTTTTAAAAACTTAGCTATTTCTAGCATACAAATGCTTAAATTTAATATAAGAAGATATATAAGATAGTTCTCATGCATGAGTGCTTAATTTTGTTTTATTCCTCAGATAGAATTATTTTCACTGTTTTAACTGTAATTTGAAATTACATTAGTAATTGTATAAAATTGTATACATGGTCATTGTATAAAATAATTTTGTTGCAGTACAAAATATATAAAAAGATCAAACTCACCCATAAAACATTGAAACATAATAAAATAACTACTATTTTCTATGTATGTGCATCTTCGATTTTTTAAATTTTATGATGTGTGTATATGTGTACTTCTGTGAATATCTATGATTATTACAAAACAAGGTCAGTGTATCATTTACACATGCTGAGGTACATTCTATTACACAAACCACTTTATAACTATCCAAAAATATTTATTTCATTATTGGACATATATATATATATATGTGTATATATATCGAAATATAAATTTAGTGGCAAGGCAATATCCATCATGTTCTTTCATATATCTGCTAATTTTTTCCATAATAAAAATTAATTAAAGTAAAATTATTATGTATGTTAATTTCCTAAAGTCACTGTCACAACGTACCCCAAACTAGGTGTATTAAAGCAACATAAATTTATTTTCTCACTGTTGTGAAGACTAGAAAGTCAATAATTAAGATACCAGCCGGGTCATGCTGCTTGTGAAGACTAGGAAAGTGTGTTTCCTTGCCTCTTCCAGCTTGTGGTCCAGGACATTGCTTGGATTGCTCCTTTACTTGCTCCTTCCATCTCAGGAGGAAAATGATAAGAAGAAATCACATCAGTGGAATAATCGTGGACCCATGTAGGACACTATTGGCGCTGTCGATCAACCACTGGCTCAGATGCTTTGGTCAAGAAGATCTGGCTTCCCAAGACACCAAGAGGTCCCCAGCCATGAAGGTGACCAGGTTAAGTGCTCCCCGTAAGCAGAAGCTGTCCCTTGATCTGAACACGCCCAGAGGGCCTGAGAACCACAATGCTCAGATTTGTGTTTCCCGAGGGATTCCTCCAGTCCCCTCAAAGTCCATCTCATCTGCCTCCTATTCTTGGTCAAGGTTCTGACATGGCCCTCCATCCTGTAGGGCTGCTCTGGATTGAGAGGAAGCACTTGGCAGAGACAGGGATTAAGGGACAGAGCAAGGGAAGGAGCCAGATATACAAGAAAGAAAAGTGTTTCTCTCTAGAGCCTGCAGCTGGAGGGCTAAAGCCAAATAAGCACAGAGGAAAAAAGGAGAGAGAGGAGGAGAGATGAGTCCACTACCTGGAGCAGCTCCCAAGAGGAGTAGGAGTCAGAGAAAAGTCATCTCTGCTTTTTCGTGGTAGAGACTCTTGTGGTAGAAGAATTCCAGTCCTCACCTCGTCTTCACTCCACATTTTGTGTCTGTCTTCTTACAAGGTCTCAGTCATAGTAAATTAAGAGCCCACTCTATTCCAGCATAACCTCATCTTCACCAATTACAGCTGCAAAGACCCTATTTTCAAATTAGGCCACATTCTAAAACACAGTGGGTTAACACTTCAATGTATCTGTTTCCCAGAGGGGACACAATGCAACCCATAATGCAATTTGAAAACATACAGACTTAAAACAATCAGTCCTACACATTCAAAAGGTTTTTTTTGAGATACATAATATCTAATATTACAAATTCTAAATCTAAGTGCCCTCCAGAACTGTTCCTATTAGTATCCTTTCTCCTCAATCTAAAAGTTCTCATTTGTATCACCATTTTAGATTCTTTCTTTGAAAATTTGCAAGAAAGGATCAGTTTTACTTATTTTTTTACTGGATAATATCTATGACTTTTCTGATCATTCATTCACCAATTCATTCTTTTGCCTACATAATTTTTATATTTGATTGTTTCTGTATTACTTAATTAATCATAATCAAATGTTTTTCATATCTTTAACTTAAATTCATTTTTCTGTGTATTTTTACTTTAAACTCTTTGATAATTTAAAAATTATTTTATCTATCTATATTTTCATTTATATCATATGTAATTTGTCATATAATATATATCCATCTGCACCAGTTAGTTTAATATTTACCTAGATTTTTACTAAACATTAGTTCCATTTTAATGTTGACTTTAAATTCATTTAAATATGAAACTTGATACAAAATCCCTAACAATGTACTAATATTTGGGAATATTTATACTCATCTTAAAGTTCATTAAATAACAGCCTTAATATTACATATGTATACAATAGCAGAGATAATATCCTTTTAATTATTTACTAGTCCACTTGATTCATTGTAAAAATGCAAGTTGTAGATGATATATAGATTTTTATGTGTTAAAATTAACCATTCCTAGAAATTAATTTTATTTTGAGTTTCACTCCCTTAAGCACATGACACCATAGTTAAATATATTCCAATAGTGATGGAAATGTATAGAGAGTGAAAAACTATTTAGTTAATTAGTCTTAAAGCTTAATATTAACAGTACTTTAATATTTAAATCTCTTCTTTTTACAAGACCTTGAGTAGAATATTTTTATGTATAATCCCATTTGCTTCATCACTGGCCCCTGGAAGAAGTATTTACTTATTCTCCGTTTTTTACATGAATAAGTATTTGCTCAAGATATTACACTAATTTGATCAGTGTCATAGGGCCAGAACAATCAGAAATTCTATCCCACACCCAAAGTCATAATGATGACTTTACTGTGCTCATATTGTAGTGGTGAAGATCCTGTTGTCAACAAGAAGAAAGATTTCAGCTGCATTTCAGTTTTTTATCATCTAACAAGTGAGTATACATAATGCTGTTACTTAAGTTATATCTGGTAATTATGAAACCATGAAATATTAACTGAGAAAGTTTATTTACTGCATACATTAAACTACACCATCAATTAAACTTGGGTAGGCATTGGATCATAAATTAGCACCTCTTCATTAATGCCATGTTTATATTTTAGCTTTATAATTTATTTTTGAAAAGTCCAACAAAATGATTTCCTTTAAGGAATTTCATTTTACCAATCCTACAGTGAGTGAAAATATTATACTTGGAGGTTCTAATAAGGACAGCAGCTATCCAATACATAACTCAAAAAAGTAAAATTTGTCACAGATATTCATAGCACATCTGATCCCTCCAGCTAAATTTTTTTAATATTTTGGGATACCTCTTTTATTGAAATTGAAAATGAAAAAGTATTTCAAGTTACTGAAATGATGAAAATGCTATTTTTAAAATGAATGGCTTTATTACTTGACGGAGATACTATATTTTCAAATGAACTAGTGAGCACAATAACAGAAGTCTCATCACACTGCTTTGGAAACCATGGATAAAGTATATATTTTTCCCCATACTAATATCATAAATACACACAGGCTTATTCACAAATGTGCAGAATTACGTATTTTCTAGGATGTTTCTGCCTTCTATATCATTAACTAATCTTTATGTAATTATTCAAAATTTCTCAACATCAACATTTCATCCCTTATAAAAGAATATTATAGGTTTCGATTTTATGCAGGTTCTAACAAAATATAGAAGAAATTGAGGGCAAGTTTAAAAGCAATTAACACTTCTTTTTGCCTTTCCTGAAGGTGAGTAAAAAGGTTAATCATTAAAGGTTAAGGAGACAGAAGGAAGGGGGTGTAAGAAACAACAATGCTTTAAAAGATATTTAGATAATACTTAGTAATAGCAATTTTTAGTACCAGTTTTGAAAACTATGTGAATATTTTCTTTTTAAGTCTGAATTAATTTGTATTTATATCGTCTGTCAATACAGGATGCCAGATAGACAACAAATTGCCAAAAATTAATATATTTGGTTCCCAAAGTTATATATCCAATAAAATAATGCAGTTTTACATAGGGCAAATAAATTCACAAGGAATGATTCAAATATAGTTTGCTACAATGAAATGCTTTTCTAAAGCTTCAACTTCTGGTCATTGAATATCTTATTGTTAATATATTATGACTGTGATAACCTGTCAATTGTCTCCTAATATCTATTCACCTAATATTCTCAGGACAGCAGCCTTACATGTTATTCACAGGGCACTAGACTGTCTAGGATAAGGAGATATTTCCTGACCTCTGTGGCCATATCACTATCTTCTGGTCAAAGGAATTACACAGAAAAGAGTCCTCACAAATGGGGCACATGCTTTCCCTGCTCCTTCGTTTCAAATGGAGAAGATCAAAACATGACTATTGGTAGCTGCAGCATGACAGAAACTTAGATAATGGATGATCTCATGTCTCAGCACCCAAGGGCTCCTAAACATTCTTGTGTGAGACAATTAAGCTTCTACTTTGATTAAACCACTGTTATTTTGGGCTTTATGTGCCAAACAGCTACACCAAATGATAAAATGACATTTTCATTATCACTTAATTCTAATTGTGTATATGTGTATACTTGCGTATAGTTCCATTAGCCAATATTTTGCTCTTTATTTGTGTGTGTGTGTGTGTGTGTGTGTGTGTGTGTGTGTGTAAATAAGAGTAACACACATGAGTAATTTTGTGGGAAATAAAACTATTTCTGATTTATACTGTATTGACCTTGCAGTTGGGAAATATTTTCTGACTTATATCAATCCTTTTATAGGTATTGAAAATATTTCTTTCTTTGCCTTCTGATCAAAGTTTATAATTATTCCATGTGTTAAAATAGCATTTTAGGTGGAGTAATATGTATGTAAATTTGATAAAGTGTTAGTTATTTTGGTTACTTTTTCTACATTCTAGTTAAAAATGCCTCTTCTTGATGTTTGAGCTCTCTTATAAAAACATTTTTATGACTGAAGATTTTTCAATGTTTTTCTTATTGTTCTATTTTTGATATGTTAGAAAATTCAGTTATATAATGAACATATAATTTTGTAGTTTCAAGGTTTCCTGGTGAATTAGTTGTTAGCATGTGTACTTTTAAATGCAGTGATTTGGCCCATGTTGGCTTTACATTCTGCTTGGGGTATGTTAGTGTAACTCAGCCACATTTCTTGGTTCCATGTCTGGCATGTCTTCATTAGTTCTTCCAGTTTTTAGTCTCGCTACATCATTGTGCTTTCTTCTGTTTTTTTGTGATTTTTGAGCAATGTGTTTTGCCATCCAGATCATTTCTTCTGGCATTGTGAGTTAATTTATCTTTATTCTGATTGTGTTGCCTGGTTTTAGTCCTATCTAGTTGTTTTGTGTTTTTATACTTCGCAGGTTGTACTGTTCTGTGTTTCTGGCAAGTTTTTTTTTCTCTCTTTCCTTTTGTCTTCTTTTCCTTTTTTTCTTTTGGACTAATAGGATTATCTTTATGTTAACTTCTTACACTGGTTAGAAATTACTCATTTCACTTCTTTTCTTTCACAGAGTAGTCAACCATTTTATCCTGCATGAGATATACCTACTGTGGACCAACTGCCCTACCCATCAATCTACAGCTTCCTGCACTTTCCATCTGGTTGTAACTATTTCCTTACAGTTTTGTTTATCTCCCAAACTACTATAATGTTTCCTTACATTTATGCATACATTTAGTAATATTTATGCTCACAGTTGCTCTGTTTACTCCATTTCTGTTCAATTTCTAATGCCTGAAGTAAATACTTAACAATATATAGTAATATCAAATTACTATATATGTTACTTCTACTGACTGTATTATTACTACTAATTTTTTAATCAAGTTCAGTAGTTTTATGATATTGTTGGCCCCAGAGTTTATGTTTTGCTTATATTAGACAGGTTTACATTAGGTAGGTTTCATTTCCTGTACAAAAATTGTGATAAAATTCTGAACATCAACACATGGTAAGAGAGGTCCAGATCTGGAACTCACACCCTATTCTTCAGTGCCTGCGCAATATCGACTTACTGATTTTCAAATTTAGTTTACATATTACAGAAATCTTTTTGGTTTCAGGAATCTGTGGATGTTTATCTGTATTTTAAGAATCTTGGTCATGTATTATAAATTGGTTTATTTTATCCATAATTTCTCGCTATTTTTAGTAGAAAGGAGTGAGTGTTTCCTTTTGGTTACTATATTCTCAAAAATAAAAGGCCTCTTCTGTTTTCCTCTTTAGGGAAATAATTCAATATCCATCTTAATATTATTCTAATAAATAATGCAAAACCTGGCAAAATGTTTTTATACAGGTCCAGACAGTAAATATTATGGAGTTGGCAGTCTGTGTAAGGTCTCTGTTGCACTACTCAGCTCTGCCACTGCAGTAACAAAGCACCAGAGAAAATACACAAAAGTGCGTATGATTCTCCTCCAGTAAATTGAGAAAAATAAGATATGTAGTGTATTTGTTGCTGATTTCTGGTATAATGCACTTTATTAGTAATTATAGATTCTAAGACTTGATCATTATGGAAAACATATCAGAAACCAAGGAGAGAAGGGGTGAGGAAGAGATGGGGAGATGTTGGTCAGTGAGTACTAAGCTACCATTAGGAGCAGGAAGCTCTGATGTGCTATAGCACACTAAGTCCATTTTAAATAGCTAAAATGTTGGTATGTTTTTTAAAAAGAAAAGGAGAAGATTTTGAATATTTTCCCATTAAAAGATGATACATGTTTGAGGTGACAGATATGGTTAACCTAGTTACATAATGTAAATATTTATTTAAATATCACATGGTTCCCCATTAATATGCGCAGTTTTTAATTTATGAAATATTTAAGAGTTAATTTTAAAAGGACACATATACAGATGACTAATTTTTCTGATCTTTCTCCTGAAATATCTCTTATCTTACCTACTTTAATACTTGTTTCTGAGTCACTCAGTGTTATATCATGCTTCCAGCTTACATAAAGAGCTCTTCTGTGTGAAAAATATTGAATGAGTTTATCTTCTTTACACTCATGTAGTACTTTACAGAATTAGAATTCAGACAGTCGTTAAATACTAACTACTGAGCAAGAATGTATAACATGCACACATGTGTTTGTGCCTCTTCTGCTCTTATCTATAGAGTCTCACTAGAAGTCCCAGATCCATTTATGGAAGCCCTAGAACTTGCTTTTAGAACACACAATAAATATTTTCTTGAACATTTTGTCTTAATATAATAACATGTGCCAGGATACGTGCAACAGTCAGTGACATGGGATGAACAGATCATAGGAACAGGGCACCTGGGCAGGCAGAGGATCAAATAAAGGAGAGAGACTATAAAGCTAACCCTCCCCAGTTGCATGGAAGAAGGGAAAATCCATCAAAAGTGCTCCAGGAGGCAGAAAGCCCCACAAGCCTAATTCAGTGGCAGGAGGCCTGCTCCTGTAGAACACAGCTTATCACTGAAAGCATTGCCTACCTGTATTGCGTTTTTCTTTGGTAGAACCAGCCACATACACACAAGATTGCAACTGAAATTTACATTATTACAGAGAAAAGAAATGGAATTTGTTTCTTAATCTACATTTTAAATCAGGAATGAATTCTAGAAAACTCTATCTTCATCATATTTCCCATTTTCATTTAAATGCCCACCAGCCTAATCCTCAATATTATTAACCTCTGATATTACTCAATGGCCTCTTAAGTGTTCTTCATTATGCAAGTTTTTCCAGCTTTTTAGAAAGTTACATACTTTGTCAAGATATTAATCTGTATAAAACTAGATATTACCTATGTCAATTTCTTGCTTCTAAAATTGAACTGATTTTGCACCGACATCAGGATGATTACTTGGACATATATTTCAGATGCTGTCACAAATTACATATTCAGCCTGATCCCCCTTTTTCCTCTACATGTATTCTTTTCCCCTCACCATATTTATAGGTAGACGAGAAATTTGATGGTTGATTAAATTGCTGATTGCAAACCAATAGATTTGTAAAATATCAATATTTTGACCTTTATTACAAGGGAATTAGGTACTTAATAAAGCCATTAATTAAATGCCAATTTAAAAACTTACATAAAAATAGTAAAACATAAGAAAATTGCACTAAAATTAACTATCTTCTTTTCAAACAAGAATATTTGTTGTAATTTTGACACACTTTAAACAATATCAGCATTGCTGGTTATATGCTTTGCAACTGTCAACTTGATTGCTTAGTAAGTATTAATTTTTTTCTTATACTGATGTAAAAGATAAAATGTACATCCAATAGCAAAATATTCAAAGACAATTAATTCCCATCATCTACCAAGAGACTTAAGATAGAGTAAGTTTAATGTTCATTGAAAGATACATATAGATTTTAAAAACTATGAAAATCATAGCACATGTTAAAATTTTTAAAAATTAATTTGGGAAAACATTAAGCAAAATGTAAACACTGCTATATGTATCTCTAGAACAATATCAGGAAAGACTTGGTTTACTAATAAAGCTCTTTGAAACAATTCAGAATGAAAAATATTGCTAGGCTATAAAGGACATATTGTTTAGATTTTGATCTGCCACTAAATTTTAAATCTGGGCAAAATCTCATTTTTATATTTAATATAAAAGGGTTAACTTGGAAATGGAGTTCTGTGTGGACAGAAGCATTTAGAAAATAAATGAGAATAAGTTAACTATGATGTACTCTGAATGTTTGTGCCAATCCCAAAAGTCTAATGTTTAAATTCTCATCCTCCGGATGAAGAGTATTAAAGAGATCTTTGGAGGGTGATTAGGTCAGAAGGGTGGAGCCCTCATGAATGGATTAGTGCCCTCATACAGACACATGAGAACTGGCTATCTCCACCACATGAGGACACAGCATGATCTATGAACTAGAAAGAGAACCATTCATTACTGGACATGGGAATTGACTAGTATATTGATCTTAAGCTTCCCAATCTCCATAACTGTAAGGAATAAGTTATTGTTGTTTATAACCTAAAAGAAAAATTACAGATGCTAAAATGGGCAGTTGACTGCATGCAAAGTTATTGGAATATTAAGAAAATATTTGAATAATCTCAAATATGAAGAGAGACTTGTGTAATTGGTGCATGCCTGTAATCTCAGCAAGTAGGGAGGTTGAGGCAAGAAGATTGAAAGTTTGAGACCAGCCTCAGCAATTTAACCAGGCCCTAAGTAACTTAGTGAGATCCCTGTCTCAAAATTTAAAAAAAAATAAAGAAATAAGAAGAACTGGGGATATAACTCAGTGGTTCAGTGGCTCTGGGCTCAATCCTCATTACCAAATTTTATGTATATATTTATATGTATTTGCCATACATGTAGAAGCTGCACAAAGATATGATGACTGACAATGTTTGTTTATTTTTTGGTATAAATATAAAATTACTTAGCATTATAAGACATCATCACCTTTAAATTTGCAACTGAGTTCTTGATGATCCTTCCTACATTTGTGAATTGTGAAATTTCACATTGAATAAGTAAAAATCAGTAAATAAGAGGAACAACCTTATTCTCTTCCATTTCTACATGTTCAAACATGAACCATGGGACTAGATGTCTAATTCTCTAGTACCTGGATACGAACCATGTTTATCATAACACAGATTTAATGACTTGTCTATTCAGTTAGATAAGTAACTCTCTAGTCATAAAAAGTTTTGTCTTTAAATACCTAATCCAATAAATAGACAAAAATTTCAGTTTATTTGGAAATAGCTTAGCTCCCTTTCTCTGATTCAGAACTAATCATGGAAATCTTCAGTGGGCAGAAGAATAAGAACTCATCTATGTTTTACTTTTTTGAGTTTGTGATTACTGTGAGCTTGACAGGGATTTAAAATTAATTCTCTTCTGGGGACTCCCTTTTTTAAGGGCTACGGAGAACCCCCAACATTTGACCTCTATGGATAGCTATTTCCTCTTCTTTAGTGTGAATCTATAAGCCCAAGTTCTGTTAAGTCTCCTTACTTCTCAATGAGGCTCCTGTAATCTGAACTCATGCCAGGCAATTCTCCTACCTGCTTTGCTGGAGTTCCAGAGCTTTTTAGTTGCTATAAATGCATTTGGAGTCTAGAAGCCACTTTCACCCGGTCCATGGCTTTGATATGTCTTAGGTATAATTTTTATAATAGTTCACTGTTTCCCAAACTCCAGGAAATCCATAATAAACTTTCTAAGGAGTCTCTTTGAAGTAAGAGAGAATCCATTCCAATTTCTCCTGTTTGCTAGTGATATTTGAACTTGCAGCACAAAATAATTCCAGTTCATTCCCATCTTGATCCTCTGCTCTTCTCTCAGATGTATGAACTGATATTTATGTAGGCCAGAGATTCTTGGTTACCTAACTGTCTCCCAGTTGACTTTTGGGTACTAGCTGTGCTGGTCACAAGGAGATGGAGAACCTCACTATAAAATTAAAGCAGATATCACCTCCCTTTTGTGGCACTCCACAAAAACCAACAGAGTCTCAGTTTAGCATTCTCAGTATACATTTTCTCACTGTTATACTTACAAATGAATTTTGTGTTACTCTCTAGCATCCTGTTTAATCACATTAACTGATCAAAGAACATGACCTGGACTTACTGGTAGTCAAATACGAGATTGTTATACATTATTTTAATGGAAAAACAAACTAGTGAAGGTAATTAAAAGTTTGAGAACAAATAGAAACTTCTAATAAAACCAGTTAATTTCTATGGAATGATTTTGATTAAATAAAGTATATATATTTAACCTGTAATTATTTATGAGCCCTGAACATTAGAAAGACTTAAAAGAGTAAGAGGTAGATGTATATTTATTTGTAATATAAAAATTGATAAAACTGAAGGTTCTTACATGAAAATATACGTAAATCATTGAAATGTATATCTGATTGTTATGGCCAGGTCACTGAAATTAGTCTTAGTAAATTGATGTACACCATAAATGGAATCTGAAACTATTTTTTTAATATCAAGTGATTCTTCCCTTACCTACAAATAAAATCATTTCTCCTGTGATTAACTGCACTATTCACAAAGCATTTTTGGTAGTTAATTTATATTTTTCCCTACTGATCTCTGAAAACCAACCAATAGATTCACACTATTGCAATACTCTCCAGATAATTATTTTCATCATTTTATTCATCAAATCCATAAAAATGCATTAAAGGAAAATTTGTTTATGTTGCTCAAATATTATCCATACTTTTAAAAATAATAAAACAATAGATTTTAATCAAACGATGTGAATATAGAAAATTAATGAATTACTGATTTTAACATGACAATAAAAACAAAAATCCTGGCTTCCTTGTGATTATTTAGTCTGATTCCTGGATGGTAGAATTGAATAGGAGAAGTGAATATGAATGTGAAGAAGAGGAGAAAACTATACAGGGAAGAACACAGCACAGGACTTAAGGCGATGGCTTAAGGTTGCTTGATAGAAATGGAATTACCTTTCTGTGATAGAATAAATTAACACTTTCTTAGTTTTTAGAAATTTTAAATCATCTTTTCTAAAAAATGTGACTGTATTGGAGCTGGTCATGATGGCCATGCCTGTAATCTCAGAGACTCTGGAGGGCAAGGTAGGAGTATTGCAAGTCTAAGGTCAAAGTCAGCTTCAGCAACTTCTCAAAAAAAAAAAAAAAAAAAAAAAAACAGGCTCAAAGCAAAAGGGTGGGCATATAGCAGCTCAGCTGTAGAAACTTCCAGGTTCAATCCCTAGTAATACACACACACACAAACACCCATATTAAGATATCACTTTGGGAAATTGCTTTTATGGTTAAGAAAAATGGCACAGATAAGTACACAAGCATTGTTATTTAATCCTATTGTCCTTTCAGACTGTGATTACTATCTTTTTCATAATCACCCCCTCAGTGTTTTGTTGGTAAAGTCTTCATTTTATCAAGTGAAAATAGCATGTGTATTAGATTTTACATTTAAAAAAAAACCTAAAAAGCACTTCCTCCTTCATATTGTGATTTGAATTTGGTGAAGTACATAGTGCTTCATTTATATTAGCAATTATTTTGTGAACGCCAATTTCTCTTTTAATTTCTTTAATGCTCCTACTGAGGTAGAAATTAGTGCAAGCATAAGTTTTAAAACTGGAAATGAACAAAAAAATTTTTTTTTCTAAGAAAAACAGTGAATTGATTCCTCTCCGTTGGCTCACTGCTTTCTTGGAGAGAGCTAATCATTTTGGAGGATAAGTTGGATTAGTATTTAGAACCTATTTGCCACCCATTTTTATATTACAAATGAAGAGCCCTGAGGGGCTAAGGGGACTTGGGAGGGAAGCCATTGGCTGTACCTACAAGCTGTGCATTCTACAGGATACCTGTACCATGTAAAGAAATGAGCAGGTTCTATTTAAGGATATGCTGTATCAGCGTAGAACGCATGTTATAATACAAAGAGAGAAAAATCCCTGGCCTAATTGAGCTAAAAACTCATATTCTTAGAAATCAAAGCTGCTGAGATAAAAAGTATGATTTTCAACAATCCAATACAATTTGTTACAGGTTGAGCAGAGAAACAGGTTGTTCAAAGAAACTCAGAGGTTTTTAACTTTATGTAAGGCGTGGTCATCACAAATCACAGAAACTCATACCCATAGATGTGTACAGATGTTTTTATTAAATCAGTAATAACCTAGCACCTGCTTGAGCAGCTACAGTTTGATAGAACATAGGCAGGTTTTGCGATGATGAAGTAGTATGGGGGGAAAAGTGAAACCTGGAGAATCTCTATGATCCCTACCTACTCCAAAATAGAATTAATCAAGTAACATATTAGCAAATATATTATACATATTTTACACATATTTGTGCAAACATTAGGCTTCTTCAAATATATTTTATAAGAAAGCAAAACGTTATTTTCTAAAATTTCCAAGTTGTTTTTTTAAAGACTGGAAGGACAGTTGAGAAAGCAAGTACTTCAGTAAAGCTAAAAATGTATTATAATCACAGCTTAAAATTAAAAAAAATCTAATTAAAAAATAAAAATAGAGAAAGGAAAAAGAGACAGGACTTAGAATGCAAACTCACATTTAACTCAAGTGAGAAAAGCTAAAGAGTTTATTGACTATTGTCTTGAAAATGTGATATCTCATCTATATCTCTAATAAAAAATCTATCTGAACAGCAATTCCACATGTCTTAGATGTGAATACTCAGAAACTTTAGAAATAAACTATGATTTAGGTTTGTAGCATGTGATCAGTCAGGATATATAAGGCTGACTATATTTTGAGGCAATACTATTTCAAAACCTAGAAAAAAAAAAGAAATGGAAAGTAAAATATCAATAATATATAAGTAATGCCCATGTCAGAATTAATACCATGGTTGCAGTGTAAGAATTTCTGGTTCAATAAATCCTTTCTATGCTTAATTCTAATTTGAGCCTTTAAAATGCTTTTATTTTCTTTTCATAGGCAATAGAAAAATCTACTTTATTGTAGTCTATCTTCACATATCAAGTAGATAATTCAGAATGTAGTGACCTGTATTTTATTGAATATTTTATTAGTTGTCAGATATATTGAAAAAAGGCAATATGTATGTACACACTAACGTTCTTACATACCTGACAGTGCATATTCATGCATATTTTCCTAAATGTGTGTTATTTATAGAGATATTTGTACATTTATTCTAGAAATTTAAAGGATTACTCAAATGTATTATTATTCAAAACTCCAGTTATTATCAGTATAATAACGGAAAATATCTTAATTTACCAATAGAATGACTTTTCCTTAATCTATGTAATGATTATATATCTATTAAGACAATTGAGAGAAAAAGCTTTGGAACATGAATGGAGTTCATAAAATTGAATATTTGCCTATCTATCTATTTATCTATCATCTATCTAAATGTGATACATAAAATCTGCAATAGGGAATCATACTTTCCACTTTGCATTCATAAAGTGAAGATCAAGATTATATATAATCTTTCAGGCAAAATATAATGAAGCTTAGGTGTAAACCTGAGAAATCAATGATACATAAGTTATAACAAAACAGGGATTCTGTGGGGAACACACTCAAGAGGAGTGGAATCACAGACATCTCTGTCTTCTCCTGAAAAGGCTACCTCCAAGAAGATAATAAAAACAACCAAAGCACATTGAGGTAGCAATTATACGACAACCTCCACTACTTAAATTTACACTACACTCAGTAAACTCACACAACTACATATGTGTATTTTTAGATATTAAATATGCGTATAAGTGAGTACCAGCTATAATTATTAAACAATATAAACCTGTATTAAAGAAACACATAATACTCCAATTATATATAGAATTTTTATATTTATCTATAGGAAAAAGATAAATTTAAATAAAAATGAAGTACAGGCACTTAGTTCATTCCTAAGGAGTGATAAAAATGATATAACTTATTTTCAAAAAATTGAGAGTAAATAGAGGGTCAGGATAATGGCAAAACATTAAAACCAGCTGTGTATATAATGTTAAATTAAATGAACAGGCTATTCTAATCCTAATGATTTCCCCTCCACTTTTATTGTCTAGCTCTTTTGGCTTTATGTTAATTCTTAAATAATGGAATACAATAATGCCTAATAATGTCTCTTAATAAAGTTATCTCCTCATCCCCAATATAAGTCACAATCACAACCACCACTTCTTAAAACATTCCAAAAACTATCATATTTTGTACTTTTGTACTGACTTTTGTTCTCACGTGATTTCCAATAGCCCATGCAACCAAGGATGAGGAAGGGGGTTCTTTCTATTTTTTTCACTATTTCCTCATTGTCTCATAGCAGTCCATCAGTAAGCAACTCTTGAGTGACTTAACGTTTTTCAGTAGTGGACCATACAAGATCACCTCTAATGCATTAATCAAGTTTAAAATTCTTCCAATCCTGTTTTTATACCTCTTTCCCACTTCAGGGCTCCAGTTGCATATTAACATTATGACTCCTGACACAATAGATTATTTCAGAAAACCAAACATACTAAATATTACAGTTTTAATAAGTTTAATTTTTCTGAATTATGTAATTTTTTTGTAGTAGCAGGGAGCAGAATTTCAAAATATAGAGCCAATTATGCCATTTCCAAAGTGTTTTAGAATATCTTTACTCCCTTCAAAACAGTATAAATTATAATATTTATATTTTATATAAATTCATTAGTAATTATGTATACTTCTACTAGACATTTGTATTAGTATAAATATGTCACCCATCAAAACACTACTAGTTTTTATGAATTTAACCTGATAACATTTTTATTTTCAATAATCATTTATAGATAAACATCTGTAATTCAAAAATATAATATTTTATCTATTTAAAATAAAGCATTTGTTTAATAAATATGGTACCTCATTATATTTGGCATGAAAATTATATTTGATTTTATAAGTGGGAGAGATATGTTTTTGTATTACGAATAAAAAGTGAAGCTTATTTAACTGAGTTATCCAAATTCTAAAAGCCACAGGGATGTACTCTTTTGTGTGTGTGTGTGTGTGTGTGTGTGTGTGTGTTCATTACATTTTACCAAAAGTTATGTGCATTCAAAATAAGGTAATTAACTCTAAAACCCAATTTAATCCTGAATAAAGTATGATACATATATTTCCAGGAAAGGAGGGATAAATCAAAATACCTAATTTAAATATATAAAAGATAATTTAATATAAATTGGAGATAATAAGAAAATGTAATAATCTTTGCTTGATGCTTCTGAGAAATTTTTATTATGTACCCTATTTTTTATATAAATTGAAAGTCATA
Organism: Sciurus vulgaris; assembly: GCF_902686455.1. NCBI lineage: Eukaryota > Metazoa > Chordata > Mammalia > Rodentia > Sciuridae > Sciurus > Sciurus vulgaris. Next base: position 12,351,426 of record NC_136469.1, read on the forward strand.
TGAACAAGGTGTTTTTTTCCATTAGTCATATTAAATGAAGATATGAAACACTTCTATCTACCTCCAATTTATTATTATAGAAAAGTGAACTGAGGTATTGATGTACATAATTATCCTGTTTTAATAATTTTATTTTTGTAACATGGAAATTGTATGAATACCAGTATAAGAGTATTTTACACCCATAAAAGTGAATTGTATTTGCAATAAAAATCCAGTTCTTAGTTGAAGTATTTAGACATAGGGTAATGAATTAATTACAAATTTGCTTAAATGTCGAAATCTTACCCAAAGTCAAAGATACAATGTTTCCTACCTTTTAACTAATCTCCTCAACACATAACATTTACTATCACAAAATAAAGAGAGAAAAAAATAAAAACTTATTCTAGGAATTGTACAGAAGGGAAATAAATGCATTTCTCAAAAATGACATAAAATTTATTTAATCTAAAGAAAAGTTTCCATAAAACTTCATGATGAATAATGTATGTTGATTTTTTATGATTTCAGTGTTTTGTTCTATAAATATGTTCAAGGCCATTAAAATAATCATTATTTATTAAAAAATTTAGTTGTATACTTATGCTTTTACTTAAAAATATATCAAAGTGTAACAATTTTTCTTTCCAATTATGTGTAAGAAGAGATTTGAAGATTAATTAAAAATTATATTGCATCACAATTTCTGAATTAATGGACCATATTAATAGTAGAAAGACCCAGGCAACATGTATATAATCAAATTAAAAATAAAAGAACCACAATTCCAGGACAATAGACTAACTTGGACAAGGTTTTGGTGGGAGGTCTTTCCTTGTATAATTCTGTATAAGTGCATATTTTTAATATGATACTTTGATTTTGAAGTTCAATGTTTTTGTACCTTGCTGTAGTTAATTGCAACTCATTCAATTATTCATTCTTTTATATATAGGGTTCACTTTGGTTGTGAGAGTCAAGCTTAGTATTTACCATGTCCTAATTATACATCAATTACTTTTTCCGGGGCAGAGATGTACAATTAACAAAAGAAGCATTTTCTATTCTTGACAAGTTGTTGAAGTAATGAGGAAGATTGACAATAAGCAAAGAGATAATTTTTAAAAATCTATGGGATAGAGAGTTATGACATTTCTGAAAGTGTGACATTCAAGTAAAAAGATAAAAGTGTAGAAGGCAGGGGAACACATGAACCTAAGGACACATGCAAGGTTCTGACTTGGAAATATGCTGTCTATATATATGCAAGATAAAGTCAGATGCCTGGTATGGTAGGAACAGCAACAGGAACTTGTCCAAAGTAAAAGAACTTGCTGGCATTTATAGCCCTAGATGAACTCTTGAATCTTCCTATAAATTTGAGGGGAATCCATTGATAAGGGTTTTGATACACATTGAATAAAATAAACTTCATGTGGTTTTCTCATCACATCATCCTCCCTACCCCATAGAAATGATCCTGAATATGGACAATTACCTCCTGGTGTCTTCTCTATAACAGTACTGTCCCACAGAGGCTATGAGAGTCCAATATATAATTTTTCTAATATCCAGAAACAGCCAAAATTATTTTAAATATGCTTTTGCTTAGTCAATATATCAAACATACTATCATTTTAGTAATTTTAAATATTAACAAAACATTATATCTTTATCTTAAAATCAGTGATCAGTTGGATATTTAATCAAGCATTGAACAAATCTTAACAGCAACTTCACACACACACAAACACAAACTCTGCATATAAATTCAATTGTCCATAGAGTCAGGCCTACTTTGTGTTTTACCCATATGATTTTTTAAATAATATGATTTTTAAATTCAAAATAAGATATTTAAATTGAATTTTTAGATTTTGAAAATATATTACATAATGAATAAGCATATTCTCTATGAAATTATTTCCAAGAATATTATTTTTAAATGTATATATGTATACATAAACAATAATTTTATGAGTTCAAAGCTGATTTTCTACTACATTATGAAAAAGATGGTATAATTTTATAATAACGTAGTTCCCAAAATATTTATTTGAAAAGTGCATGTTAATAGAAAATACATGTTTAAGGAATGGTTTACATGTTTTGCTCTTGTTATTCTAAATGTTTTAACTGTACACTCCTGTTTTACTAGTCCTTTAAAGTCAGACACTAAGCTTTTGACTTCAGATTTATATATTGATATGTTAAAATCTCAATTCAGATTTGCTATATTTCAAGTACTTATGAGTCACATGTAGCTAGAAACTATATTGCACAGCTCCCCTTTATAGTTTTACGGATGTATTTTAAAGTATTTTTTTCTTTTTGTGTAAAACTGGCAATAGACAACATATTTAAACAACTTGAGAGGCTATCGGGTATTTGCAAAGGCTAGACTCTCGAAGCCTTACTGACTGAGAATAATCCATATAACTCAAATCATGAAAATGAACAAGTTACAGAACTCCAATGATGCTGTTGATATTTTGCTGAATTTTGGCATAAGATACTGGGTTCCAAGCTCTGAACTCTTATACCCATTACAAAATAAAGTCATTAAACAGAAGAAGCAGATTTCCCAGGGCAACTTCTTCAGAGTAGTGTTAAAGCTGGAGTCAACAGAGCCAGTATTTCTGTTTCAAAGACAGCTAGAAGAGCAACACCATAGACAGCTTCATTTTTGCCTGCAGGTGGCTTTGGGCACCATCAGCAGCAGCTCAGGCTCTGTAATGGCAGCATCGGTGCCTCCAGAGGACCAGTTCTGAGTCAAGAGCGGCTATGGTCTGCCTGCGCATGCGCCAATCCTGGCTGCACAGACATCACCGCTGGTTCTTCAAGTCGTTGAATATTCTCTCAACCACTTTGTTTCATCTCTTCTTTTAAAAGAGGCATTTAAAAATTCTATATGCTGGCAAATGCAGGATGATATAGAATTAGTAACATGTAATTATGTAAAATCATAAGAGACATATATTGTTTAACATAATCAAAGTATATGTACTTAAATACATGGAACAGAAATGAATACATATAAAAATAAGATAAAATACAGTACTTAAAGGGAACAATAAGCATGAGGAGTGCACAATAAACACTGAATAGATTAAATAGTAATTGATGCTTGGCAATGTAGAGACGTTCTTGTTTGATCTGGTTTCCAGGTGAATACTTGAAAATATTCAAAAATATTTAAATCTTATGTAGTGAATTTTTTAAGAAAATAGACAAAAGGAGAAAAATACCCAATTCTATGAGGCTAGCAAAAATGAATAAGGAAAGATAATAAGTGAGGTTAGAGGGAGATGTTATTATTGACTTCTTCTATTTTTGAACATGAATATAAATGCAAATTTTCTAAACTAATTATTAGCTTCTTTCAATGATAGCTTTCAAAAGTGCTTGATGTTACAGTCAAGTAGTTTATGTCTCACCAGACAACTGGGTTCAAAAGTATTCACACACTTATTTCTGTATAATTCATCACAATGGTACTCGAAATTTTACATATATGTTTATAATTGATTGTTATTCATGTATTTTAATTGATATGGCTACATAACACATTATTATGTTTTATTTTTTCTCTTTCTTTAAATTACTCTCCTTATTCCTGGAATCATCTCCCAATTAAATCATCTGTATCTAAGACTTTATTGAAAGCTCTGTATTTAAGGGAATGCAAATTTAAAGGGTTGTTGTCATGAGTGGTCCTGGTAAGCAGCTCCACAGGACAAGAGTCTGGGAGAGCATCTCTCAAGGACTGACGGGAGGCCCTGCTGTATCGTAACATTTCCATCCCTGAGGCCCTCCCTGGCACTATGGGTGTCAGGGAAAGCCCTGCCTTGCACAGAAGTGGCAACACATGTGTTTGGGCATGCCCCACCTCTAAACTGGCACCATCGGCCTTACTGGAAAATGGTTTCCAGACTCAATTTCTTAGAACCACTTCCAGACCCACTGAATAGAAACTCTGAAGTTTAGGACCCAGCAGCCAGTACTGTAGTAAACCCTTCATGTGACACCGATCCTCTCTGGTGTTTGAGAACCAATACACCAACAACTGAATTGTTCCGGAGAGAAAATGACTGCCAGGAGTATAGGCTCCCTGGTCTTTTTAAATGACTCATAAGTTTTAAAGAAAGAGAATGACAGGTTCGGGGATTGTATCTATCAATTCTGGGTATATCATGGAATCTAAAGGTCATCTACGGCTGCATTTGTATGCCAAAGAGAGCACCCTGGCTGGAAAGACATTATAACTCTCTAGATCCAGGTGTGTGTGTGTGTATGTGTGTGTGTGTGTGTGTGTGTGTGTATGTGTGTGTGTGTGTATGTGTGCCTTTATATATGTATATATACACACACATATATACACATAATATATACATATATATTATATATACACACATGCATACATAAGTATATATACACATATATACTACACATATATTTCATATATATACACATTTATACACATATATGTATATATACATACACAAATACACACACACACACACACACACACACACACACACACACACACATCTGAATGCTAGATTGCCCCAAAACCTCTAGGACATTATATGCAACCCATTTGCATGGAGGAATGAAGTCTGTTGTGTTTTTTTTGTCTAAATTTATGTAAAAATAAACAAAACAATGAAAATAAAACCTCCCCTTATGGAGATATTTTATAATGTGGGATGATTTTTCTTCTCAATCTATGTTTCCCTCCCCTACTTGCTTTCACGACACCCGTAAGGTGAGGTCACAGAACAGTTTCAATTGGGTAAAATGGCCATTACTCTGGGGAGAAAGAATCCCCCATTGCATAAAGTACAGTTCCTGGCTAATGACAGGTCTGGGTCTTGAGGACACTGAACCAGGATATAGGACCCAAGACTTGAAAGAGAAGAGGTCATTGAAATGACTGCATGACATGGGATTTAAGATCACAGCCAAAATACTATTTAAAAGTCATAACACTCTGGTGGGAAATTCTTAGAAGCTTTGATAAATCCATGGAGTAAAAGAGTGAAGTGAAGCTGCCCACCCAGCCCTGGTAATATGAGGAAGACCAGAAAGCACAGGAATATGGTATGAATAAAATTCGCCTCTTACATAAAATCAGGGAATCTACAAACTGAGGATATTCCCCGAGTGGGATAAGAAGACTTTTAATTGATCTTACAAAAATCAATGCATTTTTAGGGTGTAGTGACACAAAACTGTAATCCCAGTAATTTTGGAGTCTGAGACAGGAACAGACTCTCAGTGTGGCAGAGATGTGAAGCATACCAGGTATAACGAGGAGCTCCCAATTGCATGAAGCACAGTGGGGTATGGAAATGTGGATATATAGTGGTTTTAGATTCTTGGTGAGTCCATGAAGTCCATAAACTGACCAGATAGTTATCTCTTCACTCTCTAAATTCATAATTGGATTAAACCCTCTGGGTAATTGGAAGAATCTCCTGTTTATTCTTCATCATACAAGGTAAGACTATCATTGTAAAGCCCAAGTACAATTTGGACCTGCTGCCTCTTTGGGGAAGATAATTTCACTTTTCTGCATTGTCAGGGCTTTTAGATAAAAGAAAAATCGACGAGCTATAAAGATAGAGAATGTGCCATATTTACCAGAATTATTTGCTCTTCAAGTCCAAGGGTATTGTATCTGTAGCCAGGGTCCTATATGTTAAAGGTAATATAAAGCTGAGTCATTTGTTTATATTACAAAGTGTTATAAAAGTAAGGATATTTCTCATTCCAAGAGAAGATTTGTTACATGAAAATGATAATGTTCATCTCGCTGGCTAAGAAGCAAAATAGACTCTGGGGGAAGCTGTAAAAGAGATCCTACATAATCCGAGATGCATAATTTCATGATGCTTTTCCTGCAAATGTGCAAGTTATATCTGTCCTCTTTGTGCCACCTCAGTTTGATTAGGGTACAGAGAATCTGGGCTGTTTCTGCTGAAATAATACATGTAATCTCAAATTTAGAAACTTCATATTTGCTTTCAGGACAAATAAATAAACAAACAAATAAATAAATAAATATTTTAAAAATGTACCAACCCCTTATCAATTCAGGAAATTTAAAACAATACTGAATCCTAGGAGGAAATTGCAGAAATTAGTATAACCTCTAAAGACTTGAAGAATCTGTGGTTCCATCACACCCCCACTTAATTTACACATCTGGCTCCCCACCTTGTCCCCTTCCCCCCAAAAAAAACAAACAGATGGAAAGCGAGTAATGACAGTGGATAACAGCAATCTCAACCAGGTAATAGCTCTTCAAGTGCAGCTGCTATACCAGATGCTATATATTTGCTAGAGAAAATTAACATGGCCTCTAGTACATAGTATGCAGCCATTGATTTGGCAAATTTGTTCTTTTCCATTTTTATCAGAAAAGCAGAACTGAAACAGTTTGTATTTACTTGGAACCAACCTCAGTATTCATTTATAATCTTGTCCAGGGCTGTGTTGTTTCTTCCACTTTTTATCCTAAAATCATCCAAAAGGACCAGCTGGACATCCTGCAAATACAGCCCTTCTCCTGATGAGTAGAAGCCTGAGTCACAGCACCAGTTTAGCCAGGGCTCCTGGCCGAGCTGCTACTGGAGTTTGATAGGAATCTAGAACAGAATAGGGAGGAAGAGATGATTCAAAGCAGTTCCAGTGCAGAGACTATCTGCAATAACAGAAGATGAGACTAGTCCCACTAACCTCCCTATTTTATGCTTCTCTCAGGAAAGTAAGTAAGCTAGAATCCTGGAGAACTCACCCTCAAAAATTATATAAAGAAATAGTTCAATGTAGCAACATGGGCATATTAGGCTCTTTCATTACTAAACTGTATATCTGAGACAAGTTAACCTTATAAAATAAAAAGATTTATTTACCTCATAGTTTTGGAGGTTGGGAGTTCAGAGGTCATGGCTCAGGCCTGTCAGGGCCTCACTGCAGATAACGGAGCAAAAGGAGGCAGACCCTTCTCAACACAGGAAGCAGAAAGACTGGGTGGGGCAGGGTCAGGCTTTCGTAAGATCTTCTTCCTGGAACTTACCAGGGCCCCCAAGAAATGCTTCAATCCCTCCTAAGAGTACACACAGATGATGGAAGGGCCTCCCATTAGACCCCAGACCTTCGAGGTCCACGCTAGCTCCCCACGCACTACCTCGGGGAACACAATTCCAAAGCAGGAAACATGGGGGACAACTCAAGCCTCAACAATGGGTAAAGAAATGGATTGTGTGATCTTCTACCCAGATTCTTCCTCTGGAGCCAGATATTTGCTTTTATCGCCTTCCGTTTCCTAGAGTACTGTCCTCCTCCCTACCCCTCTGCAGACGCAGCTCTCAGTTACCAACCCTCTTCTGACTTTGCCTTATCTAAAGTAAACAGGTTTTCTTGAGGTGACCTGTCCTTCTGAGGCAGCCCACAGCCCAGGGCTTTAGATGAAAGTGCAGGTTCACCCCTCTTCCCAGTCCAGCGCTATTCCCAGCAGGCCATCTGCATTTCCAGAGCCCTCTTTGACCCCCTGGGGAGTTTGAGACTGCATCACAGACTAACTTCTCCCACCACCCAGTGCCAATTCCTTCATTTCCCCACACAAATCTCACCCAAGGAAATCCCCTGTTAACATCCTACAGGATCTTCTTCCTTCTCCCTCTCAGGGATTGCTGTCCAGAGAACCCAATCTGTAGCAAAAGGTAAGGAGAGGTCAATGTACCAAACAGATACCTTCACTTCTGATTTAATCCGATAATTCAAGTCCATAGCATGAGTATGTGGATGCTCAGTGTGTGTTTTCATAATTCACCTCCTAGCGTACACTAAGAGTGGGAGAGTGACTTTATGTGTTTCCCTATGCAACATTTGGTTCAGCATGGATTGTTAATATTCTCATTCTTGAAGCGTTGTGATGACATGTGATGCGAGTCAAGTGAGCAGGCATGGTCCTTCCATGTACCCTGTCACATAACTCACGACGTGTCAAGCTCATGATATCTAACAAGACAGTTCAATGAAATCATTCACTCTTTTGTTTACAACATAATTTTTAAATAAGTATTATTAGAGTTTTTTGACCTTTAGAAACAAAAATAACTCTAAATATTCTATTGCAATAATCCACTGGGTAAAGTTTGATAAAATGTTGAAGTTTTTTGAATTTGATAATTGTCATAAAATTAGTTGTCATTTGAAAAGAAAACTTGACATTTCCCCCAGAGGCATTTTTCTCTGTTCTAATAAAGTAAAAAAATAAGAAGGAAAGAAATTTATTCCCAGGAGATATTTATTACAATATATAGTATCAAATACACATAAATAAATTAATGATAGTTTCCAAAACAATAAGTATATAAATAATGTTATCTTTCTTTAAGAGTGCTACTTTTACAGAGCTACATATTAGACAAAACTATAGTAAAAAATTATGGTGCTTATCCTGAATCATTTTGCATTCATGTAATGGCTACAAAATATGTTTATAAAAGACAAAATTATAGTCATAATTTGAAACTTTTCATTTGTATTCTATTAGGTTTTATTTTGAATTTGCCTGTATTATAATGAGACCATATTTCTAGGTAGAGAAGTACACCAGTGAAAGATCAAAATTATTTTCAGTCTTATCATTCTGAGAGGTAAAATATGTCAGTTTGTGTGTGAGGAAATTGAATGAATTGTTTATTTTTCAGAAAACAATCCACATTGTGGATGTTGGTCTTTGACAATTACCTGTATTTGAACATAATGTTTTATAACTGGGCAGAAATATGGTTAAAAACAAATGAACTTTATTAAAAGAGGCAATAAGCATATTTATTTGGTATCTCTATTAAATAAGCATTTATCTCTTCTCCAGAATTTCCAGCAATGTTAAAGGAATTAGAGAAAAAAAAAAAAATAAACAAAGCATGAACTCGGGAACAGAGAGAGGGGAAGGAGATTGATGTCAGGCTATTGAGGTAAAAAACTACAGATTAATAGATGGGCTGCAGCAGATGCCTCTGCTGACCAGTTTCAGACCTCCAGCAGTAACCAGCTTCCGTTGAGGGTCAGGGCCCTGCCGGGTACTTTCCTTCTCAACTCTGAGGGTTATTGTGGCTTTCAGACTCTGGGCTGACTCCCGAGCAGCATGAGTCTGTGAGATCAGATTGACTTGTAAGACAAGGTCAGCTACACAGTACAGAGGACACCCCAGAACAACCCTCAAAATTGAGGAAGGGCAGCCATAAGTTAGAATTTTCTAGAATTTTCTGTCAAGGTTCTACAATACACACTTCAGGGATAATAACACATTGGCAGTTGGGATGGTAACATTACCTCAGCAGTGACCTCCACTCAGAACCTTCAGTTTGACCTTCCTCCTGCTTTTCACAATGGACCCTGGCCTCAAATCCTGCTTTATGGGTTCATGTTATAAAATAGTAACAAAAGCCAGGTACCTTTCTTATTCCCTGCCTCCAGAGGAAATACAGACTCTCAAGTTGGGGATCTAGAAGTGGATTACTTACCTGTCAGGTGAATGAAAGAATTGCACCACTTTTATGATCTAGGGAGGTGGTAACCCCTGGAGGACTGTGACACCCAAGTACAAAGACTCTGTTAGGTGGGATATAGGGCATGAGGAAGAGACAACCCCTTAGGGCGTTTAGCTCAACCCAGGGCATTGGCCCCTGCCCGAGTCTACGTGGAGCTCCTTCCTATGAGGGCAAACAGGGCCAACTTGAGATTAAAGTGAGAAAATTGTATAACCACAAGGGGGATTCAAGACAATGAAGGGAAAGGCCCCAATCTTGGACATGCCCAGAAGCCCGAGGGACTGACCTGAAGTTAAGTTTTTGCTATCTAGAATATCATTAGCATTGTGGTTTGCTCCCTTTCTTGTGCATTTTCTAGGGGAAAAAGAAACTTGGGCATGAGTAGTAGAAAAGAAAGTATGTAAAATTCAGCTGTCAATCAAGGTGCCAATCCACCATAGAAACTACCCCAGGGAGAAGGGGAAGAACTAGAATAGCTCAATAAAAGCTCCACTGTGTAGACAGGCCCTTGAGCTGCTTGGCAGCTGGGCCCACTCTGCTCTCTCAGAGTGCTACTTTGGACTTTCACTAAACCCCTGCCTGCCAACACCTTGAGTCTGGCTGAATTCTTTGCTCTGGTCGCCAAGAACCAAAAGGAGGAACCCCCTGGGGATCCCTGCCCTTATGCCAGTAACAACTCTAATCTATGGTGAATTGCGAATAATTAGAGGAAAAAGTGAAATAGGATTTTTCAATAGCTCTCATATAGTTCAACTGTGATTTAAGGATTTTGGACGTGAATAGCTTTTTGATGAAGTGCAGAAGTTTTGAAAAAATGTAGATGACCTGATCCTTCTCCTATTATTATTTAATCATCTTCCTGAATGCCATGAAAGCAAGAAGACCTTTAAAAGTAAACATTTAAAGATACTTTCAGGTCCCACAGTGGTGGATACCAACCGTGTATCCATATGCTTATCATATCTTGAAATTCATTGAAAACTGAATTGATATCTCTATAGGCTTTTATGTTTTCTTCACCCTAAAATATATATGAAAATGCAATGAAGTTCTGTGGCTAAAGTAATCATGATAAAAATAATACACTTAATAACATATTGTGTTAGTTAAAAATGCTGAGTGATTACAAAGTGTTATGCTTTCTCACTACAAAAAAGACAATTATCTGAGAGAACACCCATTAATCAGCTAGATTTTGTCATTCTACAATGTATATATACTTCAATATTATGTTATACATGATAGATCCATTCAATTCTATCCTTCATATTAAAAACATTTAAAAAAATATACTTGAACATTCCTTTTATCTGAGTTCAAGACTTATTAGAAAGCTACAGTAATTCAATTTATTTGTTAAAATAAACCTGAGAGGGCGTCTGTGCATGGCATCAGGCTCAGGTTTATAGTCTAGAAGCTCCGTATCTAAATTAGGCCTAATGTAGTAAATGAGTCCTCAGGTGAAAAAGCTCTCCTTAGATGGGATCCAGGGCTAAAAACATGACTCCATTCTAGATCTAGAGTAAGTAATCAAGACTTCCAATTGATCTAGGTTCTTCATCACCAGTTCTCTGTTTTCTTTGGTTTTATCGATTTAGCAAAAGTAGATTACCTATGTACCTTGGAACACTATGTTCCTCAAGCACCTGCTTCTCATTTTCAGGAGCCTTTTGATTCTTACTGCCATGATCAAACATGGTAGTTCTCACAATTCAAATTTAATTTGTGTAAGCTACTTCGTTTTTCAAGTTTCCAGAATTCGACTCAGCAATGTGTTGATATTGTACCGGGAGGACCTCGCCAAGGTGTCCATTTTGCTTTTAGATGTTCATGTATCCACATGGATCAATTATTACCTTTTCAACTTCATATATCATTTGTTCTGCACCCTCAGGATACATTGTTTTATATGTACTGTACTGTTTTCTGCTGATAGGTAATTGATAGGTCCTCAGCAATTTATGGTATAGGAACTCTCCTCTCAAGATGGATTTTTCCTTAACATCTCTGAAACACCTAATCCAGTGACTGAAATACAATATATGCTAAACAAATACTAGCTCAGTAATTTCTTCTCAGGAGATGGCTCCCTGGGTGGGAAAAGGAGCGGGAAGGAGAGGAGAAATGAGTTGGATTACTGACCCACTGCTTCAGCGAAAGCAAAGGCTGTATTACTATTGCACACGTCTGTTCCATTTCTAAGGAAAACCCAAACCCTCTGCCCTAGTCCTGTTGGGACTAATGACAAGTTAACTAACTCAGGCTGACTCCTTACTCCCTGGCGGGTGAGCAAGATCAAGGCCTCAAAGGCAGTTTCAAAGGTTCATGAGGATAAATTGGACCACTGTCAGGGATTGGTTAACAACAGTTCCGGTGAACATGATCAACTCGTGCTTGCCATATAGTCCTATGGGACTCTCCCCTGCGTGAACTCCCCATGCCTTGCTGACCTTTAAGCTGATTGGTTCCCGCCTAGCCTCCACCCTACATAAAAGCTGTGTGACTTCCTCAATAAACGAGTTCCTGCTGTGACTGGTCTCCCTGATGCCGTCTGATTGTCCTCCGCCCCGGAGGGCTGTGTGCGGGCGGTAGGTCATCCCTACCTATCCCGCTCTGACCTTGTTGGGGAGTGTCCCCTTTCCTTGCCGCTGGTCGAGAAGGGCAAGGGGTCTTAAGACCCCGACATAGTCCCACATTTGGTAGACGAGGAAGCGGAGAGACTCAGGGACCCTAGCACATGACCGATGCAAGATGGTGCTCTGGTAAAACGCTGTGATATCTATGGGCACGAATTTGCAACTATGCTGCCTGGGTTAGGTGTTGATCCACTGCCTAGCTTTTTGATTTTGAGTTGGTGACTTAGCTTCTTTGTACCTCAATTTCCTCATACTTAAAATAAGGGGTAACAACAGTGCCTACTTATAAGAGGTTTTGTAAAGTTTAAATTACTTCATGTAACTAAAGTGCTCAGAATGACATATTGTAAGTTTCACTAAGCTTTAGTAAATTTTTGGCAGTCCTGAGAATTGAACCCTGGGGTGCTCTACCACTAAGTTACATCACCAGGTCTTTTTACTTTTTTATGTTGAAACAGAGTTTCACTAAGTTACCCAGACTGACCTTGAACTTGCAATTCCCTTTCCTCTGCCTCCCTAAGAGCTGGGACTGCAGGCCACACCATGCAAGTCCTAATGATTTTTATTAGAATATTCAACTCTACTTCATAGTCTAATAAAATCTAGACTTTTTGAGTAGGATGTTGACTTATCATGTGCATTATTCTCCACTGACAATCAGGATGCTTTAGAGGTGGCAAGAGCTCCAGTAGGCTCTGACCCACAAGGAGACAGGATGAGTGCAGGATATGCTTAGTTAAATGAAGGGGGAAAGCCCAATGAGGGTGTAAAAGGAGAGACTAGAAAGAAGAGAGGCTCTCTTCTAAGCAATTTCTTCAAAAGCTATCACTTTGAATGGACTTGTGGAGCTGGGCATTTGGATGCTTGGGTTTTGGTCACTAGAGGTCAATGGAGTGTTTACTATCCTGGAGTATGTGTCCCTTAAGAGAGGTACTGTCCATAGCCATGAGTCACAGTCCTGCCCTCCCCACCATCAGCCCTTACTGGATCTGGGCTTATGGATTTTCTAGGAGTCCCAGTCATCCAAACTCTTTCTCCAGTCCCTTGAGTGAGCCAGTAGCATTTGCAAGGCCCAGATTCTGGGTCAATGATGAGGAGAAAATATGGTATTATTAGGAGACAGACAGATGTGAATGGTGGGAACATGTGGTTAAGATAATAATTCTATGAAATGGGCCCATTGTGCTGACCCCCACATGCATGCTGGGAGATAAGGGTAGTTCCTTCTAACCCCAAAATCTGTAAGCAAGTATGGTTAAGAATCCTATTAGAACCGGTCAGCATGCACCAAGGTAACCTAGAGTTGTGACAGTAGGACTTGAAAGTCTGATGTTACCTTGCTGTCAGCCAAAAGTCAAGAGGTGGATCTGGGCAGGACTCTCTGGAAACGTCTCTGGGATCCCCAATAAATCTGGAGCTTTAGAGAGGCACTTTGTCCCTCTCCTCTCTGAGGGGACCCCCACTTTCCCTTCAGAGTGTCCCCTTTCCCTTTTCCTATCCCTTCAACAAACTCATTCTTATTACTCTGAAAAATAAAGATGGATTTTTCTTTAATTATTGTTTTGGCAGCCAAAGTGAAACCTATCTATGGATTCTGAAAGTGCTTAGGTTTCTGTAAGATAGAGGCTCACATAGAAAGGGATGGGGATGCAGATTATAGGTTTTAAGAAGAAACATTACTTCAGGTCCAGAGTCTTGGGGAATCTAGAGTTTCAAGGTTTTGGAACATATTGAAATAGACATTCCTGAATAAAGTCAAAAGGTATTTTCCCAACTAGTTACCATCTCAGGATCAAGAATCAACATTCTCTGAATCTCTGTTTTTCATATAATTAAGTCCCAGGTCTGATCCTCAGTCATTTCTGTTTACTGGCTTCAATAGAAAAGAATCTTCTTATATGCAACAAGAAATCTTCTGTTCAGAGTCTGCCTTAAATTGGACATTAATCATATTCATCCTGTCATTATCATCCTCAAACACGTGTATACCACACAGTTGAAGGCATCTCATTGCATTGCCTTATAACGCCTCCAACCCTGAACCCCTCAGATACCTGAGATACTGCATCAGAGCATTTTTCTCTGCTTTTATTTAAACCTAATTTACCACTAGTGGTGATTACACTCATTACTTCATAACAGTGTATTGGTAATCTTTCTTATACCAGTAATGGTATTCTCACTTCCATCCTGGTGTTAGGGATCCAGCAAAAAGCCTCAATTGGTGTTTATTTCCTTGAACTGTCTCATGGATCAACTTTCTCAGGTCATTTTCTGAGGTGTCAAAAATAGAGATGTGAATGAAGAAAATTTGTTAGGGAGTGTTGGGGGGACTGTCCCCTGTAAACAGTGGTATATTGGTAAGTCAACTCCTTTGGCAAAAATACAACACTGGTTATGTAGAATCAGCTGGTTTTTGTGCTTTGTCCATCTACTAGTGGTGTAACAACTGGTTTGTAAGATTTCTGAATGCTAAAAGTCACCTTTCACTGGCTTCAGAAGACCCCCCCACATGATAAGTGTATGAAGAAGGCAGGACTGGACACCAGGGACATGAAATGTAATTCAGTTATGAGAGATGGTTTTGAGGACCCTTCAGAGAATTCTCACACTGAGAGGACCTTCTGAGCTGTCTCAAATTGAGGCAAAAGAGGCAGAGAAGGCTTCTACTTTCAACTGAGAACATTTAACATTACCCAGGGAGGGATTTAGAAGTGAGCTTTCAGGACAATCTTGTCATGAACTGGATGGTGAGTGTTTCCATTTGATAGTGCATCTTTGGACTATATCATTCACTGCTGTAGTTGAGGACAAAGGAGAGCAGAGAAGAAGTTGTATGATCCTTATGTGGTAACCTGTAAGTGATTTGTGAAACCACATATAATTGAGTTGAAATTTGATGGACATAGGGAACATAGCACACCACCTAACAAGGATCTATAGCAATAGTAGAGATCGTGATTATAGAAGTAGCCACTTTTCTCTGTTTTGTCTTCTTGGAAAACCAAAGTGCACATCTGGCCTTTAAGTTTTTTCAAGAAGAACCTGGTTTTTTCCACCTTCATCTTACAAAGAAAGACAAAAACAAGTGAATAGTCAGAATCAAAGTTGACATTTTGATCCCTCCCACATTTATTCCCAGAAGAATTACCAACACTTTCAAGAAAAATGAGAACAATTTCCTCAAAAGAATAGCAAAAAACTTAATTACATATAAAAGTCAGCAAATGTTTTGTCAAGGACCAGATAGTAATATTTTAACCTTGTGGGATTTATGGTCACTACCACTTAACTCTGCTTTTGTAGAACTAATGCCATCATAAATAATAAACAAATGTTTATGATTTGTTCCAATAACATTTCATTTACTAAGACAGGCAGATTCTCCCTGCCCCACCCCCACTGACTCCTGACATAAACTTTCATAGGCAGGGAAATATAAATGGGAAGGGAAAACATTTAAACCAAGTATTAAACCAAACATTAAGCCTAATGAAATAAATAAAGAAAATAGTATGTAACATAATAAAAAGATATAGCAATAAAGCAAGTAGTGTTGTTTGCTGTTATAAATATACTAATCAAATGAACACAACATGATGAATAAATAATGCAATGGATATAGCTAAAGAATGAATCACCAAATTGAAATGTCAAGCTGAGAATTTCCACTAGACGAAAGATAGAAAAGAACTGAAATAAAAGCTTAAACATGAAAAATTAAAATATATGTGCCAAAATACACATGAAATAAGTATAGTTCTTCAGGTCAGCATATGCTCCAAAAATTTGTTGTAGTTATATTTCCAAAAGTACTCATTTAAGTAAGTAGTAGACATTTAATATTCACTACTGTAATTCTTATTTGCAAACACTTTTCAGATTTAGTATCAAAACTACTGAAGTGACTAAGAATGTTTTCAAAGACTACTAAGCTAAATTAACAAAATAGTAATAACAAAATAACAAAATAGTAAAAAGGTCTATATCAGGAAATCTACAAAACCAATAAAATAATTTAAAGATGAACTAAAGCAATGAAGGGATATCTAAGTTCCTCGAAAAGAAAAATTAACATTGTTGTACTGAGGTCGGATGCCATCGCTGAGCCTGTGCCCCCCTCCACCAAGATGGGAGTCTCGTAGTTGAGCCTGCCTGCCTGCCTGCCCCCCTCTTGCTGAGGGACACTGTATCTACCTCTGTGCTGACTCAGCACATCCTCGCTGGGACTCCCCAGCTTCTTTGGAGGCTGGTGCAGGCATTATTCCAGAGGGTGTGGGCACCATCATTGGAAGGGCACAGCTCCCTTCCTGAGACACCTAGGGGAGACTGGAGGCCCTCTGACAGGTACCTGTATTTACTCACATCCTACACCCTTTCCCCATCTTCTTGTTCACAACTAGAAATATTGTAAATAGTAATTGAACTGAAGCTTTTTATTTTAAAAACATTAAAGTCTTTAAAGGGGCTATCTGGTTCAGAGCTACATTTTCTTTGTATGGGTGCTATTGATATTGATGTCCCCTTAAAAGGAGAGGTAGTGTAAAATGGCAGGGTCATAATAAGCCTTAGGGGGCAAATTTCAGTATCTCTGATCTTTACTGTTAGAGGGGAATATACAGAAACAATACAAAAAAAAAAAAAAAAAAAAAAAACAGGGGAAGAAGTTGTACCTAATATACAAAGATGCTATTATGATAGACTCCAATGACAGCATGGCAGAAGAAATGACAGAAAAAGAGTTTAGAATCTGCATGATTAAAATGAACAGTGAAGCAAAAGATGAGATAAGAGAGCAAATGCAGACAATGCATGACCATTTCAGTAGAGACTTAAAAGAGCAAATGCAAGAAGCAAAAGAACACTTCAATAAAGAGATAAAGTTTTTGGAAAAAAAAAAAAAAAAAGAAATACTTGAAAGGAAAGAAATGATAAACCAAATTGAAAATTCAATAGGAAGCATCACCAACAGAATAAACCTCGTGGAAGACAGAATCTCTGACAATGAAGACAAAATATTTAACCTTGAAAATGAAGTTGAACAAACTGAGAAGATGTTAAGAAGTCATGAATGGAACTTCCAAAATTATGGGCTATCATGAAATGAACGAATTTAAGAATTATTGGGATTGAGGAATGCACCGAGATACAAACCAAAGGTATGAACAACCTATTCAATGAAATAATACCAGAATATTTACCAAACCTGTAAAATTAAATGGAAAATCAAATATAAGAGTCTTATAGAACACCAGGTGCACAAAAATACAACAGATTCACACCAAGACATATTTTAATGAAAATACCTAACATTCAAAATAAAGATAGGATTTTAAAGATTGCTAGAGAAAAGCATCAGATTACATATAAGGGGAAACCAATATGGATATCAGCAGATTTCTCAGCCCAGACTCTAAAAGCAAGAAGGGCCTGAAACAATATATTTCAAGCTCTGAAAGAACACGAGGCCAACCAAGAATCCTATACCCAGCAAAACTAACCTTCAGATTTGACAATGAAATAAAATCTTTCACAATAAACAAAAGTTAAAAGAATTTACAAATAGAAAGCCTGCCCTACAGAACATTCTCAACAAAATATTTCGGGAGGATGAAGTGAAAAACAATACAAGTCAGCAAAGGGAGAAGCTACCCTAAAGGAAAAACCAATCAAAGGACAAGAGAAAAAAAAAAATAAGCCAAAATGACCAGGAATACAAATCATATCTCAGTAATAACCCTGAGTGTCAATAACCTAAATTCAATAATTAAAAGACATAGACTGGCAGATTGGATTAAAAAGAAAGACCCAACAATATGGTGCCTTCAAGAGTCTCAGCTCATAGAAAAAGACATCCACAGACTAAATGTGAAAGGATGGGGAAAATTATACCATGCAAATGAACCTACTAAAAAAAGCAGGGATCTCCATCCTCATATCAGATAAAGTGGACTTCAAACCTAAGTCAGTCAGAAGGGACAAAGAAGGATATTTCATATACTTAAGGGAAGCATAAAACAGCAAGATATAACAATTTTGAATATTTATGCCCCAAACAATGGAGCATCGATGTATATCAAACAAACCCTTCTCAAATTTAAGAATCAAACAGACCAAAACACTGAACAAAAACTGAACAAAGAAACTGTACAACTAAATAATACAATCAATGATATAGACTTAATTAACAGAGTATTTCATCCGTAATCAAGTGAATATACTTTCTTCTCAGCAGCTCATGGATCCTTCTCCAAAATAGACCATATGATATACCACAAAAAGCCATTAGTAAATACAAAAAAAAATAGGTACTACCCTGTATCCTATCAGACCATAATGGAATGCAATCAGAAATGAATGATAAAATAACAAACAAAAACTACTCATACATCTGGAGACTAAATAATATGCTACTGAATGATGCAATGATAATAGAGGACATCGGGGAAGAAATGAAAAAATTCTTAGAAGTAAATGAGAACAATGACGCAACATATCAAAATCTCGGGGACACTATGAAAACTGTACTAAGAGGCAAGTTCATTTGCATTGAACTCATACATTAAAAAAATAAAAAGTCAACAACTAAATGACCTAACATTACACTGCAAAGCCCTAGAAAAAGAAGAACAGATCAACACCAAAAATAGAAAACACAGGAAATAATTAAAATCAGAATTGAAATCAATGAAATTGAAATGAGAAACAATTCAAAGAATTGACAAAACAAAAAGTTGGATATTTGAAAAGTAAACAAAATTGATAAACCCATAGCCACACTAATGAAGAGGAGAGAGAAAGCTCAAATCACTAGAATTCATGATGAAAAAGGAAAGATCATGACAGACACGTTTGAAAAACATAAGATAATTAGAAACAACTTTGAAAATCTATACTCCAGCAAAATAGAAAATATTGAAGACATCCATTTTTAGAGACATATGATCCTCCCAAACTGAAGCAGGAAAACGTACACAATCTAAACAGATCAAATTCAAGCACTAAAATAGAAGAAGCCATCAAAAGCCTACCAACCAAAAAAAGCCCAGGATGAGATAGATTCTCAGCCGAATTCTACAAGACCTTTAAAGAAGAACTGATACCAATACCACTCAAGATACTCAAGGAAACAGAAAAGGAGGGAACCCTTCCAAATTCATTCTATGAGGCTAGTATCACTCCGATACCAAAACCGGGCAAAGACACATCAAGGAAAGAAAACTTTATACCAATATCCCTGATGAACATAGATCCTTAACAAAAAATACTGGCAAATCACATACAAAAATATATTAAAAAGATAGTGCACCATGATCAAGGGGGTTTATCCCAAGGATGCAAGGTTGGTTCAACATCCGGAAATCAATAAATGTAATTCACCACATCAGTAGGCTTAAAGTTAAGAATTGCATGATTATTTCAATAGATGCTAAGAAAGCATTTGATAAAATACAGCACCCTTCATGCTTAAAACACTAGAAAAAATAGGAATAGTTGGAACATACCTCAACATTGTAAAGGCTATCTATGTGAAGCCCACGGCCAACATCATTCTTAATGAAAAAAAAAAAAAAAACTGAAAGCATTCCCTCTAAAACTGGAACAAGACAGGGATGCCCTCTTTCACCACTTCTATTCAACATATGATTGCCAGAGCAATTAGACAGACCAAAGAAATTAAAGGGATACAAATAGGAAAAGAAGAACTAAAGCTGTCACTATTTGCTGATGACATGATCCTATATTTAGAAGATCCAAAAAACTCCACTAGGAAACTTCTAGAACTAATAAATGAATTCAGCAAAGTAGCAGAATATAAAATCAATACGCGTAAGTCTAATGCATTTCTATTCATAAGTGATGAATCCTCTGAAATAGAAATTAGTAAAACCACTCCATTCACAGTAGCCTCAAAAAAAAAAAAAAAAAAAAAAAAGCTTGGGAATTAATCTAACAAAAGAAGTGAAAGACCTCTACAAGGAAAACAACAGAACATTAAATAAAAAAAATTGGAAAAAATCTTCAAAGATGGAAAGATCTCCCATGTTCTTGGATAAGCAAAATTAATATTGTCAAAATGGCCATTCTATCAAAGGCACTATACAGAGCCAATGTAATTTCAATTAAAATCCCAATGACATTCCTTATAGAAATAGAGAAAGTAATCATGGACTTCATCTGGAAGAACAAGAGACCTCGAAGAGCCAAAACAATTCTGAGTAGAAAAAGTGAAACAGGAGGTATCACAATACCAGATATTAAACTATACTACAGAGCAATAGTAACAAAAACAGCGTGGTATTGGCACCAAAACAGACAGGTAGACCAATGGTACAGAATGGAAGACACAAAGACAAAACCACATAAATACAGTCACCTTATACTAGACAAAGGAGCCAAAAACACACAATGGAGAAAAAATAGCCTGTTCAACAAATGGTGCTGGCAAAATTGGAAATCCATATGCAGTAAAATGAAATTAAACCTCTATCTCTCACCCTGCATAAAACTCAACTCAAAATGGATCAGTGACCATAGGAATTAGACCAGAGACCCTGCACCTAATAGAAGACAAAGTAGGCCCAAATCTTCATCATGTTGGCTTAGGATCAGACTTCCTCAGCAAGACTCCCAAAGCACAAGAAACCAAAGCAAGAATAAATAAATGGGATAAACTCAAACTAAAAAGTCTTTTCTCAGCAAAGGATACAATCAAGAATATGAAGAGAGAGCCTACAGAGTGGGAGAAAATCTTTTCCACACGCACTTCAGATAGAGCACTTATCTCCAAAATTTATAAAGAACTTAAAAATCTTTACACTAAAACTAGAAAGAACCCAATCAATAAATAGGCCAAGGAAGTGGACAGAAACTTTATAGAAGATGACACACAGGCAATTAATAAACATATGAAAAAGTGTTCAACATCTCTAGTAATAAGAGAACTGCAAATTAAAACAACTCTAAGATTTCATCTTAGTCCAATTAGAATGGCTATTATCAAGAACAGAAACAATAATAGATGTTGACGTGGATGTGGGGGAAAAGGAACACTTTTACATTACTGGTGGAATTGCAAATTGGTGCAGCCAATCTGGAAAGCAGTAGGTAGTATGCTAAGAAAATTTGGAATGGACCCACCTTTTGACCCAGTTGTCCCACACCTCGGTTTATACCCAAAGGACCTAAAATCATCAAACTATAGTAACACAATCACATCAATGTTTATAGCAGCTCAGTTCACAATAGCTAGATTGTGGAACCAACCTAGATGCCCTTCAACAGATGAATGGATAAAGAAACTGTGCTACACAATGGAATACTATTCAACCATAAAGAATAATAATATTATGGTATTTGCAAATAAATGGATGAAATTGGAGAATATCATGCTAAGCAAAATAAGCCAAGCCCAAAAAGCCAAAGGCCAAATGTTTTCCCTGATAAGTGGAGAATTATATATAATGGGGGGGTGAGGGGTGGGGAATGAGAGAAGAATGGAGGACCTTTAGAATAAGTAGAAGGAAATGAGAGGGAGGGGGGTATGAGAAAATGGAGGAATGATACAGATATCATTACCCTATATACATGTATGATTATGAATGGTATGAATCTACATCATGCAGAACCATAGAAATGAAATGATGTACTCCATTTGTGTACAATGAATCAAAATGCAGTCTGCAGAAAATTTAAAGCTAAATAAAAATAATTTAAAAAAACATTGTCGAGATATCAGTTCTTCCCAAATTGATCTATTAAGTCAATGCAGTCCCAATCAAAACCCTTTAGTGTTATATTTTGGATATTTGCAAATTAGTTCCAAACTTTATATCAGGAAACAAAAAAGACTCACAATAGCCAACCCAATGTTAAAGAAGAATAAAGCTGCATTGGCACTACCTGACTTTTGACATGCTATAAAACTAACATAACTATACATTATAGCATTGATAAAAGTCAAGACAGAAAGACTAATGGAATGGAATAGAGAGTACAAAAATAGACCCATAGAAATATTATCAGCTGAGAAAGAATCAAAGGCATTAAAATGAAGCAAATACAGGTTATTCAACAAATGCTACCAGATTAATTAAACATGCATATACAAAAATATTAAATTAAATAAAATAGAATCTAGACATAGATGCTACACTCTTTATATGATCTAATTCAAAGTAGATCATAGGTCTACCTGTAAAGCACAACTGTATAACTCCTGTAAGATAATGAAGGAGAAATTCTAGATGACAGTTAATTTGGCAATGACTTTTTAGTTACAACGCTAAGTGCATTATTCCTGAAATGATTGATAAGTTGTACTTGAAATTTTTAAAAAGGATATGCTCTGCAAAGGACAATACTAAGAGAATGAAAAGAAAAGCCACAGACTAGGAGAGAATATTTGCAAAAGACAAAAGAATCGATATCCAAAATATTAAAATTCTTATAACTCAGAAATAAGAATGCCAACAAACCAATCTAAAATGGGCTGAAGATCCTAATAGACAATAAATGGGAAAGACATATAGCCAAGTGTGATTGTGTGTACCTGTAATCCCAGTTACTGGGGAGGTTTTAGATGGGGATTGGGAATTCTAGCCCAGCATGAACAAGATAGACCCTCCTTCAAAAACAAATGAGCAAAAACTAAACAAGAAATGTAGTTGTTGAATAAATAAATATATAAAAAGATGCTAAATCTCCTTGTCAAATGCCATGAGGGAACTGAAATTAAATCAACTACATACCCATTAGAATGACCAACTCCCGGGATGCTGAACATATCGAATGCTGGTGAGGATGGGGAACGACAGCAATTCTAATTCTTTGCTGAGGGAAATGCAACCTTGTATGGTCGCGCTAGAAGACAGTTTGGATAGTTCTCACAATACTAAACCTACTCTTGCTGTATAATCCAGCTATTGTGCTCCTTAGTGTTTACACAGAGGAGTTGAAACTCTATGCCTACTCAGCAACCTGCATATAAATAAATATTTAACCAACTAAGAAATCTTACAGTAAGGGAATAAATAAATAAATTATGACACATCCTTACAATGAAGTATTATGATACTATTGATATTATTCAATACTCAAAAGAAAGGAGTGGGCTGGGCTCAGGAAGCTCAGTAGCAGAGTGTTTGTCTACCACTTGGGACTTGGGAGGGTCCTGGGCTCAATTTCCAGCACTGCAAAAAATAAAAAAGACTTTCAAGCCAGGAAAAGACATAGAGAGACCTTAAAACCTTAAGTGCATGTTATAACATGAAAGAAATGAGTCTGAAATGAGTTATAATCTGTATGACTCCAACTATAATGACTTTTGCAAAAGGCAAAACTGCAGAGTTTGTAAAACGAAACAAAACAAAACAAAAATCAGCGTGGTTTCCATGGGTTATAGAGGAGGGCTCAATGAATAACCAGATTGCAGATGATTTTTAAGGCAGTGATACTACTCTGTTACGATAAGATACTGGCAAATGTATACAATTTCATTTCACATATGCCCAAATCCATAGAATGAACAACTTGCAGTGACCTGAAATAGAAAATGGACTTTGGATGATAATGGCATATCAGTGGGGGTTCCTTCTTCATAGGAAAGGAATTTCTCTTGTGGCAGATATAGACAATGAGAAAGACGGTGCATGTAATGTCAGGAAATATATGGGAACACTATGAAAACACTTTTGCTCAATTTTGTAATGAATCTAAACTCACTCCATAAAATAAAGTCTATTAAAAAAAAAAAAAAAGACTACAAAACAGGTCTTTCATTTTCCATGACTTATAAAGAAACACAAATCTAAAATAACTAAAACGTGGGAGTAAATAAAGCCATATACTGAAGATCCAGGAATAGCCTTAGGATTTTGTGACAGCCAGGCACTAGGAGAGCCCCCATGCTCAATTTCATGCTGTGATGTTTTGAAATTCTTATTTCCTGAAGAAGGAAAGCTTTATTTTGAATTTTCTTTGAGCCTGAAAATTGTGTAGCCAGGCTCATGTCTACAAAGTATCCAAGTCAAAGTACTGGTCAGAAGTGCTCATTGTCATCAGTGTGTTGATAAAAAAAAGTACAGCCATGTCCATGTGGTCACATTGACAACTCCTGTTTCTTCTCATGAAGAGTGTGATCTCACTAAATATGATGTTTGACTTCACTTTCCACCAAGAAGGTATGATGATATATTCCAATGTTATTAGATATTATTATATTACACAGTTTTACATAAATACTTGGTGTTGTATTTTATACTAATGTTTATTTTAAACAGTATTTTATTATACAACATTTACTTTCCTAATGTTTTTTATTAAAAACAACTCTGGAGGGAAAAGAAACTATTTTTCCTATAAACTGAATTGCTAGTTTAAACAATTAGAAAGATTCATATACATACTATCAATATAACCTCCTTTGAATATTGAATGTTGCTAATTTTACTACCAAATAATCAAAATACATGTGGATGAACTATGCTTATCAAAAGGGCATTTGACTGATAATTAGTTCCAAATATAAGTTCTCAGCTCATAGAAAATTAAAATTTCAATGAAATACATGTGATTTTAGCATTCTGTTTCAGAGCATGAAAAAAAACTAATTAGCTTCTGGACTTTAGCACTTTGAATCTGCCATCCTTTGAATTACTTGTTTCTTTTTATTGCTTCTTTGTTCTGTGCTTCATTCTAGGCAAACATTCATATCTCATTTGTAAATATGTACTGGAAAAGTAGCACTACTACCTCATTTAAAAATTTAGTTTCCTCAGTGGTCTCTTACTTATTGTTTCACATTTATAAAAAATGGCAAGTGAGAATCTACTTGAATATATACCTTGATCTATCTTAAACATTTCTTTAAACTATATTATCGAGAGTGGAGAGAGCTCACCAGATTAAAAAATCTGAATTTTTGTGGCTATTTAAATATGTACAGAATTGTATG
The DNA here is from genome assembly GCF_902686455.1 of Sciurus vulgaris. Classification (NCBI taxonomy): domain Eukaryota; kingdom Metazoa; phylum Chordata; class Mammalia; order Rodentia; family Sciuridae; genus Sciurus; species Sciurus vulgaris. The sequence continues at coordinate 12,376,568 of NC_136469.1, forward strand.
TAAATTGAACCAATATATGATGTACCAAAGTTTTGGAAAGTATCAATATCATTCAAAGAACCTGATAGTTTAATTTTATTTTTATCTACATTAACATATATAAAACTAACTTCTTAAAGGTATAAAGGTATTTTGATTTTCTTAATTTGTACATACATTGAAGTTGAACTTCTCCCAAATATATTACATAGTCTCAGTTTTGCAAAACGTTTACCTGTTTTGATTTACCCACTTTTGTTTTGATAGTTTTGTAGTGATTTTTTTTTTTTTTTCCACTGAGAAACAAAGAGAGCTTGATCTAAGGCACTAAAAATTACACTGGAAGAAAGAGATGTATGCTAAAGAGCAGTTTTGAGGTTGAATCAATTCAGTTTATCGACGACTAAATTTGAAGTAGAAGGAAATCTCTTGCTCATCCACATTTAGAAGACTGGTTGACTGCCCCGGACCCCCACCCCAACCCACTAGGACAGAGCTCAGGTAATAAAGAGCAAGGGTAATTAGTACTTGGTCTGTGCATGCTGAGTTCAAGAAGCCTGAGGGACATTAATGTTATGAATACACTAGACTATACTAGACTGGTCTGCCAGTGAAAATGTCAAGGAAGGAGAATCTACTGTTCGTGAGCTGGGCAGGTCTAGGGACGAGTGCAGATCAGGGAAATATCGCAAGCATTAAAGAAAGTACATTGGAATGAGACTATCTAGGGGAGGGAGCTAAGGAGATAAGCGCCTGCAGTAAAAGGAAAGAGTTACAGGAGGTGTCGTTCAGCAGTGCTGTAAAGACGTAAGAGGATTTAAGTCTTGTCATGTGTACAATGAAAGACACAGTGTAAAGGAAATGGACTTCATCCACTCCACGTGAGCAAACTTTAATCATCAAAAATAAGACTACAACTGGACCCCAGATCTTAAATGCAAAGTATGAAAGTAGAAATGCAAATTGCATGCTATACTTTTCAGATTCAAGTTTAGAGAAATATTTAGGGACAATGTTATTTGGTTAAGAGATGCCTGAGAATATCCATAACTCCTGAGAGTGTTCAGGTTGGATACAGAGCTTGTCAATGCAGGTGAGCGATCAGCACACTTGAAACACTGAGAAGATCAAAGACGTGGGACCCAGGGCACAGGTGGATGAGTTCATTAAGTTCATTCAAGAGGTAAGCAAATGTTCTTTAAGAAATATGAAGGAAAAGATAAAAGCAAAAACCAGAAAACTTGAGACTAGTGGCAGCCATTAAAACATTGAGGGATAAAACATTGTGCTTTTTTGTTAGTTTTAGGAAATAGCATCAATGCCATATGGTGATAACTGAAGAGGATGGAAGTCGGGCTGACATTTTGACAGATCATTTACAGATTTGAATTTAATATTGGTAGAAATTAAAGACTTCTGCTGCTCCTCATTGTTGTGATGATGCTATTTAACAAAATAACTTCAGTGCTTACAACAGCAAATGTTTATTTCTCACTCACAAGTTAATGGGCCCAGTGACTGGATCCTGACTACAAGTAAGGTTCAGGTCTGTTCCACGTGTCCCTTACTCTGGCACAGAGGCTACGTGAATTTGAACTTTTCATAGCAGAGGTTAGGAAGAGAACCAGCCGAAAGGTGCAAGAACATTTTTCTCTTCTTGGCTCATGGCCACCCATCTCCAATCACAATACATTGACCAAGTCAGGGCAGAATCTGTGCCACCCCATGGAATCAAGAGAAGGCCTGAGAGGAAAGAACTATGAATAAAATATACTACCTACCCGTGTCAGCAGCTTTCTGTCCCTGTAACACGTGGCTGAGACAAGCAGATTATACAGAGAATGGGTTTAGTTTTACTCAGTTTTGGAGGTTCCAGCCTATGATCAAGGGGGACCTAGTGCTTCTAGTCCTCCAATAAGGGGCAGCATAATGGCAACAAGTGGCAAAGCCATCACCTTATGTCTGGGACCTGAAACAGAAAAAAGAAGGGGCAGGGTCCCACTACCCCCAGGGCACAGCCTCAAGCATTTAAAACTTCCTATTAGGCCCAACCTCTTACTATTTCTACCACTTTTTAGTAACCTCAGTCTAGGGAACAAAGTATTGCACATGGGCCTTGGGAAGACATTTAAGGTCCAAACTACAGTCTTAGAATATCTTCCCTAGATTTTGGTTTTGCTCCCAATTATTATTTCCATTCTGCAAGCAAAATCCAAGTGTCTCAGCCAATCAGGCTCAAAATCCAGGATCTCCTCTCTACACTTAAACATGGTACCACTTCTCTTGATCTGCAAATTAATGGAATATTTTTGCCCCTTCCATGTTTTCATTCCCACCAAGTGGTGAAACAGCATCAGCACAGGTCAGTAATTGTTTTTAGCTTGAAAAGAGGAAGTAGGGCAGGGGCTTCAGGATCCAGGCATATGACTGGGGCACAAAATGTAAGGACATGCCAATTGAACACAGTTAAAGAATAATAATACAAAAGTATGTGATGAATGAAATGTTAGAATTTCAATTCATGTCAGAAATAGTAATAGGGCCATAGGGAGTTATATGATAGCCTGAGATAAAAATATGATTCAGTAATATGGGTCCTGACTTTGTGTGAAGTTTTGATATTTTCAGTTAGGTAGCTGTTTACATATTTGACATTTGATATTTTTTGATATTTTTGCATTTTTGCATTTTTATATTTTTGCATATTTGTTATTTATATTTAGTAATGTATTAATTATAATTTAGTTAAGTTAATGAGATTTTTTACTCCATGCAGGAACTTTATCATTCCCTGCCACAGGGGGAAGAAGAGGAAGCATATATTAAACTTTGAGTCAAGGTACATGAGGCAGGTACTTCTGGATTGTACATGAGGTCCCCATTTTTTGAGGACAGACATTATTTTGAATAGGTGTCTGTTAGCTTTTTTTTTCTGTCCTCTGCTCTAAACTCTGATTTCTGAGAAAGCTTTCCATTTTTTCTTATTCACACACTACAGAAGACTTTGGAGAGGGACTTATACATACAATGGCAGCTAAATAGAAATTTTAGAATTCTTATTAATAGAAAACTCAGAATCTATAGGTACTTTAACATCTTGGTTTGTGTAGCCTCTTTTACAGGAGGATGTCATGATCTTTAACATTATTATTTCCTCAAAAAAATTATTCATTTAATTTTGTGAATTACATTTGCCAAATCCAGTATAGCTAAAATGCAAGTGTTGCCAGTTTATCTGACTTCTGTGAGGCCACACTGTTAGTCTCCTATTTGGGAACTTTTTTGAATGGTTTCTTTTCTTATTAATCTAGTTGGAAATTTTATCAGATGGTGTGACAGTCACACTAATGATTTGATCTTTGTCCCAAGGATGTGTCTTAATGGTCATAGCACTGATTTATATAGAAATATCTCCACCTTCCAACCATGAACTTATAGGAATTCCTGGGACCTCTGTGTGCTTCTCAATTCTTTGGTATACCAGTCAGTCTCATTATTGGCTGAACATATCTCATTATTGCACTTCTTCACCAAATGAGGTTGACAAAAACCAGTTTACACTGCCAACATTTATCTGGAAACAACACAGGTTTATTGTGTGAATTTTGTTTGGTTTTTTAGGTTATAACTAGCTGACATTTTACTAAATATATCACCCAAACATGATACAATATAAGTTACATTTTCCACCTTAAAACATTTCACTGTCTCCTACTCTGCCCTGAAGCCAGCAGCACTTTTAGTTTTAGTCCTGGCAGAAAAAAAAAAAAAAAATTCTGAATCAATTAGATAATATAAGCACCATGGCAAAAACTTCCAAAATTCCAATGGATACAAAAGTACATTTCTGGGTCAAATGTCTATGGATTTTCTCTAAGTTTCCCTGCCTCATTTTGTCTGGGTTCATGGGCAGCCGCAGGTTTTTCCTTCTATTCATCTGGAACCCAATGTACCCAAAGCATGAAAAATAGAATTCCCAGATGAGCCGATTGCAGACAATGAAACCAACAAAGAAAGAAAAAGCACAGAACAGCATTTTGTTTATGTTGCATATACTTAAATTCCATTTCCTCAAAGTACTCCATGTATGGGGCAGAATGTCTACTCCAGGCACAGGGAAGTTAAGGCAAGAGAGGGTAATTGTGATAAGCAAATGCATTCAAAGCACGACAGTGTGATGAGCCATGAGCCTTTCTAATACAGGACCAGTCAGTGATATGTCTAGAAATTAGTGCATTGTGTTGTGAAATCAAGTGGGACTGGAAATTATGTAGCATAGCAGTAGTAGTAGCAATAGTAGCAATAAGGGCAAAATGAGCAGTCACCCAGTGCTCCTGATATGCTTGAGCTGTTCTACATTCTGTTTAATGGCACATCAAATATTCACAACTTCACCCTGAAGTAAGTCCTATTATGATGTCCATTTATATTAGAGCCAAGTACAATTAAGCAACCTCCCAAAGTTCATAGAAGAATACGGGAGAACACAAATTTCAGTTCAAGAACAAGTCCGATTCTAAAGCTATAAGCAATACCACTGTGCTTCAAAATACCAAAAATGCTTCAAAATACTGTGATATTCCAATTGATTTTTCTTTACATGTTCTCTAGTAAAGTCACTCTTGTGGATGCTGGAATATTTTATGTGATGGCTTCAGGATTGTGGATTTAGTAAATGCATCCAAGAGAAGGACTGAAAGAAATTGTGCTAAAGGTTAGGAAAGGTTTAATTATTGTGACTGATAATGAGGCACGAGTAGAAAAAAATAAAATCAGTCCAGTGGAAACCCTAAAACATAGGAAAAACATAAGCGTCAGTAAACTCAAGTAGCAAAGAGGCAGGTGAGGAAATACTCCAAGGCAGGGAGACTGAGAAGGTTCCAGATGCTGGGACATCTGGATAATGACAGCAACCCCTTCTTCCCTGGGACAGGGAGGTACTATAATTCAAGGTGTGAATGAGTGACAAAGAATAAATAAAAAGGATTAGGAATTGTCTACTTGAATATTGCCTCCCATGAATTCTCATGAACAGGGCAATGCTTCTCTACTGATCCTTTTGGTTTTGATACATTTGCTAAAAAGACTGCTTTTCTCATTTGTTTCCCAAAATGTCTGATTGCATTTTCACCTAAGAGTCCCTGTTATGGTTTGGATGTGAGGTGAACCCCAAAAACTCTTGTGTGAGACAATGCAAAGAGGTTTAGAGGAGAAATGATTGGGTTGTGAAAGTCTCAACCCAGTCAATGATTTAATCCCCTGATAAGGATTAACTGAATGGTAACTGAAGGCTGAGTGTGTCTGGAGAAGGCGTGACATTGGGGACATGGCTTTAGGGTATACATTTTGTATCTGGCAAGCATAGTCTCTCTCTCTCTGCTTCCTGATCTTCATGTGAGCCACTTTCCTGTGCCACACTCATCCGCCATGATGTTCAGCCTCACCTGGAGCCCTGAGGAAGGATGCTGGACTTCTATGGACTAAGATCTCTAAAACTGTGAGCTCTCAAACTTTCCCTTCTCTACAATTGTTCTGACTGATTCTTTTAGTCACAGTAGCAAAAAAGATGACTAAAACAGTTCCCATAAGGCAGAATATGGGGAAAATATATGTTTATGAATATATATATATATGTGTGTATGAATATATGGTTCTGTAGACAGATTGAAACTGTGTGCACTGAATTACCTATTCATCAATACCTGTGGGACACTTTGGGCACTTAAAAGGAACACTGAGCATCACATGATTGACATTCTTTTGTAAAATTTAAAGGTATTTTTATTTCTCTCAAAAGTGCATTTAGGGTAGCAGACACATGGTTTAGATGATAAGCTTCAGTCTATTTCACTGTCAAGAGACCTCAATGTGTAACATATGTCTGTGTTTCTACCTCCTAAATTGTCAGTTATCTTGAACCAATTCCAACACTCAAGATTTCAGAAGATTTGTGTTTCCTATATGGAAAAAACACAAGTCTCCCCCCAGTATTCCCACACATGCACATGCACAGACTCACACACACACAGACACACTCACATGCACAAATTGATTTCTACTATTTAGACTTCAAGGCACTGGAAATCTATCACATTGTGCTTTTAGCATCAGTACTTGAAAGAATGAAGATGTAATTGTGTACTTAAATAAAATTCATTCCAAGAAAAATTGGATCCTTGGAGAACATTTTACTATTTAAACTCTTGTTATTAGAATGAACTAATTGCACCCAAAGATAATTTCAACGCATTGATTTTTTAAAAATTTATTTACCACTCAAGTTTGGACAATTAGATCTCAAAATAGACTGGGAAAGAGGGTTTTAAGTTCTAATTGTCACTATAGTTAACAATTATTCTTTTGCAAAATTCTATATGTATAGATTAGAGGAAGGTAAGAATCCGTTTAAAAACTCACTTGATTGGCCTTTCTGAAACTGCCATTATGTACAATATGAATTAAACAGAAATCCTGGAAACTATGTCACTGAAAGTTTTAAAACTGAAATTTCTCTTCTTCCAGAAATGTTCCCTTGGGTATCTATACCCACAAATTTATTTACTTCATTTTATGCCATATAAATCTACCAGTTTGCAATGCCAGGTTTATGGTCTGTTTTCCATAGTCATGCCAGGATGAATGGGTAAACAGGGGGTAGTATCTGTCAAATGTTTAATTATCAGGCTCATTTGGCCCATCTGGTTGGTTCAACCACTCTCCTTTCCTGGTTGCTGCCTGTTTCTCTCTACTTGTGTACTTATTTAGAAATAGCATGTATCTCAGACAAGAGCACCCAGGTAGCATTGTCACCTCTCTGGATTCTCAGGACCATCCTTTGCAGCAGCTATTTCTATTCCCTCTCTTCCTGTATTCACAGTCCCTGAAAGCAATATTCTATGCAACAGTGATAATTCTAAAGCAAAGAACTGTTTAAATGCATGTTGTCAACTGGGTTGTCATCCTTCCTAGGACCAGGATGGATGCTCTTAAAATAAGCCCATGAAAAATTTACTGCTTACCTCCAAATTCAGATTTCCCTTCTTTCATTTTTCCTACAATTTTTTTTGAGAACGAATATGCTGTTTTTAGAAACATTTTAATAACAAAATAGCTACAAGATATTGAAAGACATTATATTTACAGAAGACTTTGCCATTTCCAAATATTCATTTCTCCATTTTAATACAGTAGAATGACAGGTCCATGATAAAAGTAAATATTTTTTGACAGGGAAAGAAATATGACCTAAGGGTGTCCAGAGTGGAATGAATATCATAAAGAACTTCCATCACTACTGTTAAATAGGAAATGACATTTTCAGTAAGAGAGCTCAGTAAAGACTTTGTGAGCCTGAGAGTATAGAGGCAAACCAAGTGTCAACTAGTTACTTTTATTTTCTAAATGTTTGAGGCTGACATTTTATTACTAAAACAGAAATGATCTTTTTTTTTAAATGATAGTCTCTAATGGTAGGGACAATTTATGATATAACAATACTATTATTATTATTGCATACTTCCTCAACAGAAATTGTAATACTGTGGGGCAAATTCAATATTTTGGTAGAATGATCATAGATTTCGTGTATGGAAATGATTACATTACTTCTTACTTTGTGCTAAACTTCAACACTTCACTTTTGGTAAATTCGCGAGTCTACATGTATTTCTTTATATATTAATTAATTTGACTAATGTTTTGCACACTTATTACATGTAGATTACTCAATAACAACCAGTAATTTTGAACAGCACTTTACTACATTTAATAATAATTATACTTACCATAAAAATACTTTCTTATGTGGGAAAAGTCCAGATAAGTACAACTTAGTAATTTTCTATAATTACCTTTATATTCAACTTAACAAAAAGTTGACATTGTTTTTGTATATTGGCATCTTACTAAAATATTTTGACTTTGCAATTTGCAATTTAAAAATAAAACTATATAATATGAAGCTTCATGGACACATACAATTCTCAGGAAAATATATGAATGTATAATCCCCTCTCTGACTGTTTTGTGCTTTCCTTCTCCCCTACCCTAAGGTAGGTTTCTGGTACACATTGTTCTCCTCTCTCTTTGTTAACTCGCCTTAGCAAGGGGGTCTCACCCTGCCTGTGTGTGAATGAGCCCCATGCCTACATCAGCCGCTCTAACTTCTGATTCTCAAAGTGATCATTATACAGAAGCCTAAAATGCTTCCATTTAGGAGTTTTCAAACTCTCCTCCAAAACAGACCTTGTCATCTTAATTTCTAAATCTTTTCTTTCAACTCTTTCACTTTTACAGGCATTAATACCTCACCCTCTTCCAGGATTGAAGTTTGAAGTAGTCAGTTCCTTCCCTCCCCTACACCTATTTGTAGTTTGCTTCCCTGGTCTTTTCCATCCTGTTCCTTCTCCTTAAGTTTGACCATCTCTATTCAAATGCAAGGTATCCTATCTGGGTTTCTCAATGTCCCTGGATGGCTTTCCCAGTCCTCAAGCTGTCAGTGAAAGCAACTGATACCGGGCTGTGACAGTATCTCCTTACATCATAGCTTTACTCAGGTCTTTAATTTTCCCTCATGACATAGGTGTGTGACGTTTACTTTCAATGAACAGTGTAGAAACTCCCTACCTAGGAACCCCTACCTAGGAACTGCTGTGCCCAGTCTCCACACCTCCACACCTGCTTCCTCGGATCATGATGGGTGCTCCTGGGACAGACACCAAGAGCAGGTGCACTTCACCTGTGCCTTCACACTGATGTCCTCTGTACCTGTCAAAGCATGCTGCAAATCCTCACTCCCCGAGTCCTGCTCTGGAAACAGAAATAATGCTGCAGCCCCTGAATTCTCAAAATTCTTCTATTAACCCCTCATGACACATTATTCTTTAATTCATTCTGTCATTTCCCTTCAGAATAGATTTCTAATGGCCCACCTACAATTTATACAGCCCACCATAAAACTGAATAATATCTTTTTTGGGATGAACTACAAAGATTTACATTAAAAACTGAGAAGGTTACAGAATCAAACTTCTTTACATAGGTTCACCAAGGCCACTATTCATATTTTGAAGTAAAAATGAAAATAAAATTACATAATTATTAATGAGTCCATTTTGACAGTTCATTGACTAGGTTTTTTTTTTTTTTCGTACTAGGGGTTGAACCCAGGGGTAACCTCTCAGCCACATCCCCAGGCTCTTTTCATTTATTTATTTATTTTAGTTGCTTAGGTTCAGCTGATGCTGGCTTTGCACTTGAGATCCTCCTGCCTCAGCCTCTAAGCTGCTATCATTACCGGAATGTGACACTGTGACTGGCTTAAATTACATTTTCAATAAGTCAGAGATTTGATTTTTATCTTTCATGAATTAGTTAAAAATGAATCTAAAACTAAAAAGATAATAAGTCAAAGATGGTGGATGTACTCTAACTAAAAACAGAGAGAAGAAAAGAATAAGAAATGATCATTTATTTACATTAAAGAGAAACTTAAACGCTGCTAAAAAATCATCACATGTTTGTAAAATAATCCACATTCTTTTTAGAGTGCTTAAGGAAGGTTTAACAAGATCTTCTCTTTGTATTAAAATAAGAAAACATTAAGACTTCTTTAAAGATAGGTGTTGCTTCTGAGCCGTGATACCATGTAAAAATTTGGGGTGGTTGCGGGGTCAAAGTTCTATCAAACACTGTCTTGTAGGCTGATGGGGACAGTTCAGGTCAGGACACAGAACCTGCTCACACTCCTCTTTACTTATCAGGCTTTTCTCAATCAGGAGGTAGCAGGGGAGCACTGGGTGAGTGTGATTTTGGAGGAAATTGGAAGCTTTGACTATTAGGAAGACTAGCTTTAGTACATGTACGATTATACCAATGGTATGCATCTAAATGATGCACAACCATAGAAATGAAAAGTTGTACCCCATTTGTGTACAATGAATCAAAATGCAGTCTGTAAAAATAATAAAAAAAAATTTAAAAAGGTAATTATCTTGTAGAGTCTGAAAAAAAAATAAAAAGGGAAGATTAGCTATTCCATGTATGGATTAGTATCTATGTTTGGCAATTTAGAGTGACTGTGAGATTATGTATCATCTAGTGTTAACAGAACCATTGGTTTTTCCAGGGCTTCATGTAGAGGAAGAACACTGGAAGACAAAATAGTTTCCACGATCACTGTAAGCCATAGACTCTTATCCTGAACCATGGAATTAAAAAATGTAGAGAAAGCTAGCTATCTGACTTCTGAGGAGAGCTGAAGTTCTACCCAGCTAATTAAATGAAAAAGAAAAACAAATGTTAATTTTTTTATTGTTTGTTCTCTGTAGTTAAACAAGAAAGCAGAATGCATTTTGATTCATTGCACACAAGTGGAGTACAACTTTTCATTTCTCTGGTTGCGCATGATATAGATTCACACCATTCGTGTAATCATACATGTACATAGGGTAATGATATCTGTCTCATTTCACCATCTTTACTTCCCCCTGCATTTTGCTAAGTGAAATAAGCCAATCCCCAAAAAAGCAAAGGCCAAACGTTTTCTCTGATAAGTAGATGCTGATATGTAATGGGGCGGGGGTGTAATGGAAGAATGGAGGAATGTTGAAGATGTTTTCTTTATAGGGATTTGGTTTGCTTTATTTTGAGAATGTAATATCATAGTTGTAAACTGTAAGTTCAATTTTTCCTCTTCCCAGATATTTGTATTACATTTCTCAAAATATCAAAATACACCATGAATATCACTTTCTAATCTTGAAAGTGCTTACAAATTTTTCTTAACTATAGTAATGGTAGAATTCTTATAAAAAGAAACCAAATTATAAAATCTCCTTGTTTAAATTTTGGTTTCTATATTGAATTTTAATTAAAAAACAAAAGCTATCTATAAAGCTCATAATGTCTGATCTGGACAGAAAGCAAAAATATCAAAGATTTCTCTAACTTATTTTACAAGATTTATAAGTGGTTAATATAAAACAAGCCAAAATTACCAGACCAAATGGAATTTCAGTATTTTCAATAAAATTACAAATTTGGGTGCTGTAATTTTGTTTGTACTATAGTCGTTTAAATCAGTTTTAAATCTTCTCATGTTGTCATCTAAGAAATAAACTTTGAGCTGAAGTGTTAGGTTGTTCATTTGTTGATTTTTACTTCTTTTACTGAATGCGCTCCATGAAATAAATTTTCCTCTAAGTACTGCTTTCATAGTGTCCCAAAGATTTTGATATGATGTTTCTTTGTTCTCATTTACCTCTAGGAATTTTTTAATTTCCTTCCTAATATCTTCTGTTATCCATTCATCATGTAATAGCATATTGTTTAATCTCCAGGTGTTGGAGTAGCTTCTGTTCTTTACTCTTTCATTTATTTCTAACTTCAAACCATTATGATCTGATAGAATACAAGGTAGTGTCTCTATCTTCTTGTATTTGCTTACATTAGCTTTGTGGCATAATATATGGTCTATTTTAGAGACGGATCCATGTGCTGCTGAGAAGAAAGTGTATTCGCTCTTGGTTGGATGGTATATTCTATAAATGTCCGTTAAGTCTAAATTATTGATTGTGTTATTGAGATCTATGGTTTCTTTGTTCAATTTTTGTTTGGAAGATCTGTCCAGTGGTGAGAGAGGCGTGTTAAAATCACCTAGTATTATTGTGTTATGGTCTATTTGGTTTCTGAAATTGAGAAGGATTTGTTTGTCATACATGGATGAGCCAAGAAGAACAGACCAACACCAAAAGTAGTAGAAGACAGGAAATAGTTAAACTCAGAGCTGAAATCAACGAAATTGAAACAAAAGAAACTATACAAAAAATTGACAAAATAAATAGTTGGTTCTTTGAAAAAATAAACAAAATTGATAAACCCTTAGCCACTCTAACAAAGAGAAGACGAGAGAAAACCCAAATCACCAAAATTCAGAATGAACAAGGAAATATCACAACAGACACGATTGAAATACAAAACATAATTAGAAGCTATTTTGAAAATCTATATTCTAACCAAATAGAAAATTTCGAAGACATCAACAGGTTTCTAGAGACATATGAATTGCCTAAATTGAACGAGGAGGACATACAAAATTCAAATAGATCAATTTCAAGTAATGAAGTAGAAGAGGTCATCAAAAGCCTACCAACGAAGAAAAGTCCAGGACCAGATGGGTTCTCAGCCGAGTTCTACAAAACCTTTAAAGAAGAGCTCATTCCAATACTTCTCAAAGTATTCCATGAAATAGAAGAGGAGGGTACCCTCCCAAACTCATTCTATGAAACCAATATTACCCTGATACCCAAGCCAGACAGAGATAAATCGAGGAAAGAACATTTCAGACCGATATCATTAATGAACATTGACGCAAAAATTCTCAATAAAATTTTAGCAAGTCGCATACAAAAATATATTAAAAAGATAGTGCACCACGATCAAGTGGGTTTTATCCCAGGGATGCAAGGTTGGTTCAACATCCGGAAATCAATAAATGTAATTCACCATATCAATAGACTTAAAGTCAAGAACCACATGATTATTTCAATAGATGCAGAAAAAGCATTTGATAAAATACAACACCCCTTCATGCTCAAAACACTAGAAAAAATAGGGATAGTGGGAACATTCCTTAACATTGTAAAGGCCATCTATGCTAAGCCCATGGCTAATATCATTCTAAACGGTGAAAAACTGAAAGCATTCCCCCTAAAAACTGGAACAAGGCAGGGATGCCCTCTTTCACCACTTCTATTCAACATCGTTCTTGAGACTCTGGCCAGAGCAATTAGACAGACCAAGGAAATTAAAGGGATATGAATTGGAAAAGAAGAACTCAAACTATCCCTATTTGCGGATGATATGATTATATACTTAGAGGAACCAGGAAATTCCACCAGAAAACTGTTAGAACTCATAAGTGAATTCAGTAAAGTGGCAGGTTACAAGATCAATGCTCATAAATCCAATGCATTTTTATACATAAGTGAGGAATCCTCAGAAAGAGAAATTATGAAAACTACCCCATTCACCATAACATCGAAAAAAATAAAATACTTGGGAATCAATCTCACAAAAGAGGTAAAAGACCTCTACAATGAGAACTACAGAACACTAAAGAAAGAAATCGAAGAAAACCTTAGAAGATGGAAAGATCTCCCATGTTCTTGGATAGGCCGAATTAATATTGTCAAAATGGCCATACTACCAAAAGTGCTATACAGATTCAATGCAATCCCAATTAAAATCCCAATGACGTACCTTACAGAAATAGAGCAAGCAATCATGAAATTCATCTGGAAGAATAAGAAACCCAGAATACCTAAAGCAATCCTTCGCAGGAAAAATGAAGCAGGGGGTATCGCAATACCCGAACTTCAACTTTATTACAAAGCAATAGTAACAAAGACGGCATGGTACTGGTACCAAAATAGACAGGTAGATCAGTGGTACAGAATAGAGGACACGGACACAAACCCAAATAAATACAACTTTCTAATACTAGACAAAGGCGCCAAAAATATGCAATGGAGAAAAGATAGCCTCTTCAACAAATGGTGCTGGGAGAATTGGAAATCCATATGCAACAGAATGAAACTAAACCCATATCTCTCACCCTGCACAAAACTCAACTCAAAATGGATTAAGGACCTTGGAATCAGACCAGAGACTCTGCAGATTATAGAAGAAAAAGTAGGTCCCGATCTTCAACATGTCGGCCTAGGACCAGACTTCCTCAACAGGACTCCCATAGCACAAGAAATAAAAGCAAGAATCAATAACTGGGATAGATTCAAACTAAAAAGCTTTCTCTCAGCAAAGGAAACTATCAGTAATGTGAAGAAAGAGCCTACAGAGTGGGAGAATATCTTTGCCAATCATACTTCAGATAGAGCACTAATCTCCAGAATCTATAAAGAACTCAAAAAACTCTACACCAAGAATACAAATAATCCAATCGACAAATGGGCTAAGGAAATGAACAGACACTTCACAGAAGAAGATGTACAAGCAATCAATAAACATATGAAAAAATGTTCAAATCTCTAGTAATAAGAGAAATGCAAATCAAAACCACCCTAAGATTCCATCTCACCCCAATTAGAATGGCGATTATCAAAAATACAAGCAACAGGTGTTGGCGAGGATGTGGGGAGAAAGGTACACTCATACATTGCTGGTGGGGCTGCAAATTAGTGCAGCCACTCTGGAAAGCAGTGTGGAGATTCCTTAGAAAACTTGGAATGGACCCTCCATTTGACCCAGCTATCCCACTCCTTGGCCTATACCCAAAGGATCTAAAATCAGCATACTACAGAGATACAGCCACATCAATGTTCATAGCTGCTCAATTCACAATAGCCAGACTATGGAACCAACCTAGATGCCCTTCAATTGACGAGTGGATAAAGAAACTGTGGTATATATACACAATGGAATATTACTCAGCCATAAAGAATGACAAAATTATGGCATTTGCAGGCAAATGGATGAAATTGGAGAATATCATGCTAAGTGAGATAAGCCAATCTCAAAAAGACAAGGGACGAATGATATCGCTAATAAGTGGAGGATGACACATAATGGGGGGGAGGGAAGGGTTAGTGTTAGGGTTAGAGTTAGGGTTAGGGAGGGGGGCAAGTATGGAGGAAGAAAGTACTGTATAGAGGGTAAAGAGGGGTGGGAGGGGTGGGGGGAAGGGGAAAAAATAACAGAATGAATCAAACAACATTACTGTATGTGGATTTATGATTACACAAATGGTATGCCTTTGCGCCATGTACAAACAGAGAGGCAACATGTATCCCATTTGTTTACAATAAAATTAAAAAAAAAAAAAAAACACTTTGAGGAAAAAATAATTCCAATAAATAGTCAAATATAGTGATTAAAAGATTGGACAATCAAGGCTATTATTGATTTTTCATCTATAATTTATCTGCTGTGTAGCCTTGTACATATTATTTAACATCTCTGTTTCAAACTCATCAGTTACATGGAAATAAGAAAAGAAACTAATTCTTCATACTACCATGATTAAATGAACCAAAATGCATAATTTTCAAAATGGAATCACAGGTATATTGTAAACAGTAAAAAAATTGTTAGTGTTGTAAAGTGCCATGTGTGTTTTCTCACTTAATATTCCTACCAACTGTATAAAAATGGAATAATTTTATGTTTCTTTTACAGATAGGAAATAGAGGTGCAGTAGATTTGCATATCTTAACTGAAGTCTTTTAATTCCAGGATTCAAACCAGTGCTTTCTTATGATGCAGAATCCAAGAGCCCACTGCATAACAAGATAATCAAGGAGGGGTTAAATGCTTATTTTTCTTATACTAGGCATATTTCATTATTTATCATCAACTGACCATCTGAAATTGTGCCTAGGAGGTGCATGCTCAGTACCAGTGTTTGGTTTCTGTATGTTCATGATCCTGAACCTCCAGTTCCTTTGGGATCACTGTGACCTTGCCCCTGTAGGAAGCGCTGGTGGCCCCAGGGCCACACCTGGACTACAGTGGAAAGTCTCCTGAGAGCCTACCATTCCTTCCTAGATCAGAGTCACCCTGCTGCAGTTTCTCATTTGTTGCCTCTATTTTGCTCTAACTAGATTATGTTTAGATAATTCTCTCCAATTTGATGTGACAGTTTTCTAAATGTTTTTTCCACTCAAACCTTAAAGTATGCCAAGAAATTATGAAGCGCCAAGAATAACTGACAACGCTTAGAGCCAAATACTCCTGGTTTCATCAAAACAGAATTTGCTAATACATTGTAAGCAATTATCAAATATTTTTGTACTTCATTCTGTGATTCTGATTCATAATTTCCCCTGAACAGTACAGGAATTCAATTTACACAAAACCATTTCCTCCAAACTGTCCTTGTGGAAATGCGTTCCAAATGGCATTTAATCACAGGTGCCAGAAATGAATCCATACTGGGCTCTACATGTGCATAGTAAATCATTTGCTAATGAGGTATCAGTTTTACTACTTAAGTTTGGCAAATAGTACCTTAACTAGGAAAAAGACAGGAAGAAATTATTTTAATGCAAAAAAAAGTATAGGTTCAGTGTATTCAATGTAATAATATTAAGGGAGAATTTATTATTTTCTCTTTAAAAAGAATATTTGTGTCATTTGTAATTGAAGAAAGTTCATTTTTTTCAAACAAAAAGTTGTAAATACGTGCCTATAATTGCATTGAATTATTCTGAGATGTTTGTATAGAAGACACTACACTGTGCAGAATAAAAGATGTGTTCAGATGCATATATGTATACGTATATACATATGTACATATATATTATATACATGCATGTATAAAATGTATGTCTGTAAAGAGGCACAGATGATAAATACACATATATAAAATCTTATCAATGTTCACATCACATCAATGTTCTTAGCGGCTCAATTCACAATAGCCAGACTATGGAACCAACCTAGATACCCTTCAATTGATGAATGGATAAAGAAACTGTGGTATATATATACAATGGAATATTACTCAGCTATAAAGAATAATAAAATTATGTCATTTGCAGGCAAATGGATGAAATTGAAGAATATCATGTTAAATGAGATAAGCCAATCTCAAAAATCCAAAAGAGGAATGATCTCACTGATAAGCGGATGATGACACTTAATGGGGGGTGGGAGGGAGGGAAGAATCAAGGAAGGAGGGACGGTATAGAGGGAAAAGAGAGATGGGAGGGGTGGGGGGAAGAAAAAAATAATGGAATGAATCAAACATCATTACTCTATGTAAATGTATGAATATGCAAATGGTATGCTGTTCCTCCATGTACAAACAGAAACAACATATACCCCATTTGTGTACAATAAAAATAAATTTAAAAAAAAGAACAATTTACAGGTTATTACAGGTAGGGGAATTTTCCCACATTAGACTAAAGAGAATGCAAAAATAATCATAAGCATAGTGCTTCCTTTCTTTTTTTAAAATATTTTTTAGTCGTCAACGGATTATTTATTTATTTATATTTAGTGCTGCGGATCAAACCCTCACACATGCCAAGTGAGCACCCTGTCACTCAGCCAGGACTCCAGCCTCTTCCTTTCTTTTTGGATCAATTAATTTCTCACCGTGTATCAGGCAATATAATAGCTTGTTAAAAATGGAACTTTCAAGGCAGCAAGTTGTAACAAGTTTCATATATCAAAATGAACTTTGAGATGGACATCCTTTAGGAGTATCAGTCGTTAATTAAAAATTCTTAGAGAACCAAACCCTCACTAAGTCATTAAAAATGTAGGTGTTTGGAAATGAGAGGATTTTATGAAGAGGAATACTTGGGAGGAAGTTTTATGAAATACCCTGTTGCTAAGGAGCAAAGGTAGTTGAGGTATGTGTTCTTCATTTCAAGTTCAAGGGAGGGGGGCTTCAGTTAGACCATTCAGGGAGCTTCCTACAGAGTCCCTAGAGTTGTCAAATGCAGTGACAGATATCTGACTCATGCCTGAGAAAGCTAGCTAATGCTACCTGTGGTATCAAAGTAGAGCAATGGATCTGGAAAACATCTGCTCTTCTAATAGGGGCCAGTGTTGAAAGAATCCTGGGATCTAAATGGGAAACCCAACTTAAAACTATCTGTTTAAGAAAAGATCTTGCTAAGGAAGGTTTCTGTCAGAGGCTTTAGGTATAGGGTTGGGTAAAGAAGCTGAGTGGGATCTGGAGAGGACTGCCTGCAGAGTTGCACTCTTCACGATGATGAACTTGTGGTTAGGGAGTCCTAGAAACTTCTCAAATGCCTCTAAAGAATACAGACATGGGCTTAGGAAAGAGTTAGCTTCATTGGTCAGCTCTTACGATCATGCAACCATATATTTTTTCTTTCTCTTTTTTTCTGTGCTCCAATCCAAAGGGGCCAGTGACATAGAGGCAAAGAAAAGAAACCCCAAATGGGAAGAGAAAGATTTTAAGGATCATGACCCCATTCCTCCAAGGATGGGAAACCTTTAATAGTACTCAGATTTTAAGTTTTTGTTATTATCCAGAGTTGGAGGTACTTGGTTATGGTTGTTTTTGTGAAGTGATAATAAAAATTTTACAGCAAAGAGTGACCACTGGTGCCATGTTGTCTGATAAGTTTTCATCTAGTAGAGGGAAAGGCTGGATGCTTCTGAGCAAATTCAAAGGTACAGTGGGAGAACAAGATCAAACTGCTTTTAGGATCACACTCTGAGTCCTGCTTGTTCAGCGTACCAATGTCTGTAGCATATAATATTCATATGTTTGAGGCCAATGTACAGAAAATGGACTGAATTCGAATCAATATGCATATCTTCAAAAGGATGAATTACTTGTTTTTCAAATGCAGAATAACTCCTTAGAGCTTTTTGAGGAAATTAAAATTGTTGGGCCTGACTTCAGATAAATATATGTTTGAGATATGGCAATCAATCTGACTGCCCTGTTCAACTTGACTTACTAGATATACACTGTCTTTTCACATCCCCCTTGGTCAACAAACAAACAAACATAAAATAAAATAAACAAAAACAAACAAAAATAAATAGCCTCAGGTGGTTCTTTGCTCTTGGGATGCCACTGAAAGTCATATCCTCCTTCTCCTGGCAGTCTGCATAATGTACCCAGAAATCTACTATCGGGGTACCTAGGATACCTCATGGTCTTCATATGTCCTTTTGCAAAAGTCACTATCCTGCGATGATA
Organism: Sciurus vulgaris; assembly: GCF_902686455.1. NCBI lineage: Eukaryota > Metazoa > Chordata > Mammalia > Rodentia > Sciuridae > Sciurus > Sciurus vulgaris. The sequence continues at coordinate 12,395,256 of NC_136469.1, forward strand.
ACTCAAACAAGGTTTGAGTCAATCAAATCTTTTCTCTTGGTAGTTCAAGCTAAAAAAAAAAAAAAATTCTTATACACTGTATAAGGATATTTTGGTCAATATTGGACCTCACACATGATGATATTCTCATAAGATTTTACTGCTTAGAGTTATTGAAGCTGTTTTAGTTTGTGTAAGTTCACTGTATGATTTTCAGCCAATGAGGAAATTCCCAATGACACATCACACAATGTACCCAGATTGCTAACCAGCACAAGACTCTGGGTATATATCTACACCTGTGTGTGTGTGTGTGTGTGTGTGAGAGAGAGAGAGAGAGAGAGAGAGAGAGAGATGTTTGGTTAAATTTTATATGAATATAAAGAAGCATTTACATATTTAATATTTATCAATTAACAAAATGATTCTATCCACAGAAACTCACTTTAATTTGAAAACATTATAAGTGAAAAGTGCATTTAGCATTTAGCTTAGCCCAGCCTATATTAATGTTTTCAGAACACTTAGCACTAAACTACACTTGGGCAAACATCTAATATAAAATTTATTTTATAAAACAGTGCTGAATATTCTACATAATTTCTTTAACACTTGTATCCAAACACAGGCCTCCTAGTACTTGCCTGAGTATTGGCTGTTTATCCTTGATCAGGCGACTGACTGGGATCTGCTATCCACAGATGGTACCCAAGATGCAAGAGATACTGTATCTATCGAGGCCCAGAAAAGACCAAAACTTAAGTTGTGAAGTATGGTTTATACAGAACTCATACTACTTTTGCACCATCATAAAGCTGAAAAATCATAAATCAAACTGTTGTCAGTTGGTGACCATCTGTATACACACCTGTGTACAAACGAGAGTGTGTGTGTGTGTATATGTGTGTGTGAGTGCATGCTCATTATCACCTGGGTATTTGATGATTTGAAATTTCAGAAAATCATCATTAAGCAAAAATGTGTCTAAATAATATTTCGTTAAGAGAATGAAACAAAAAAGCCAATGTGCTATTTCAAATTTTATTTCACAAGAAGGAAAAGAGGTTATTTCTATTATTCCAAATGCAAGATGATTCTCTTAAACTGCCATTTCAAAGAATTAATTACAAAGTGTTAGGAATTTCAGCATATATCTTTGTGATACCAATTCTATAGTAATACTATTATCACTAAATATATACTATTATCTAATAGTGTGAATATAAGCTTAATAATTTATTCTTTGATATGACTAATCATCACTCTTTACATTTTAAGTGAAGGATACTTTGTTTTAAAGCTTTGAACTTTTTAAATGTAATTTAAAAACTGTTAAACAAATATTCAATAAGTGTTGAATCCATGATTTCATAATATGTGAAATGATTTGTCAATTATTCCTGCCTCCTTATGAGTCATTTTAAACATTATAAGTTTAAGTTAAAATGACATATTTAAACAATATTTTAAAAGTACTTTCACATTTTCTTGTGGAATTCAGTAAAATATCAGACTGCTCACTCATGAGCTTGTTTCCATTTTTTGAGAAATACATGAAAATGTTTTTCCAAATACTTAGGTTGGAGGTAGAATTTTAAGCATAAAACAAAGTGCTTTCTGATATAACTTACAGCTTTTTACATTCTTTTTTACATTCTTTTTAGTGAAGAATTCTGTGCTTTTTATTTTGTTTTGCTTTTGCAAATTTGATGTATGAAAGATAAATATGCAAACTAGTTTAAAATATTCTAACAATTTTTGAAAACTTCTGGAAATTATAAAATTGTTTAACTTGTAAGGTATGTAACAAAACTCCATGAAAGGAGAATAATTACTACCCACTAATTGGTGACTTGGTTATTCATACTAAAAAATAATAGAAGTTGTAAATATCAACCATAAAATTAACTACCATTGTTTTAACTTTGACATTTCATACAAACTTTTTAGATGTTGTATTGCTTTATGTACAGCCCAAGTTGCCATATACCCTACTGGAAATAGACACATATTTTTAAATAGCAGAATGTTTTAAAACGTTAGGAACAAACTGCAATATCTAGTGAATATATTTTTATTTTTCTTTGCTTGGTTCATAGGTCAGTTGGTCTATGCAAAGATGTTAAAATAGTGGGAATGAGCACCTTCATATTCATGAGCAGTAAAATCATTGTGAATGCAATGCTCTCAATTAATTAGAAAGTGTGTTGAGTGTTACTAGGCACAGTACTCTAGCATATAAACAGATTTTAACACTACTGAAGCCTTCCAAAATATCTGTCACTTTATGAAGACGATAAAGCCTTCTTATCAAACTAGGAATAAAATAAAGCTTTATATGCTGACTTTTTAAAAAGTGGTTTACATTATGAATAGAAAAGGTAATCAAGATTTTCCTAGTGATGTCTTCTGGCAAAGGAGAAGCAACCACAATTAAAAAAAAAAAAAAAAAAAAAAAAAAAAAAAAAAAAAAAAAAGAAAGATAAAAATGAGAAAAGGATTAGGACAATTTGGTATGAGTGGTAGTGATGAGATAACAGGAATAAAAATGTAGAATTGTCAAATTTTCATAGAAAGTTAAGATAAAGCCCTATCAGAAAAATAATTCAGCATTTTATTCAAGGATCTTTCAGTTATTTTCAGCATCTTGGTATTTTGGGCAACTCTTGAAAGCCACACAACAAACAGTAGAATAAAGCATTTGAACTTCTTCTGACCTCCAGAGGCTGAGCCAAGGGGAGTATTCAGAAAAAAGTGAGATGAAGCAATCTTTACTCATTATTACTATTTATAAACCAGTCTGCCTTCAGACAGTCTGCAACTGGTGGCAAACAGTCAGGTTAAAATAGGCAAGATTAACTTACAGTGAAAATTTCAAAATGCTAAAACTGGCAATTAATTTCTATGATTTAAAATCCGCAATGTTTGAAATTTTGTGAAATGCAAAAACTGCATTTAAATGTGTTCTTAAAATAAATACATATTTATGACAGAAAATTATGAAGTAAATAAGAAAAAATCATCCCCAAACTAACCTTTGATGGATGCTTATTAGTAAGATTTTTGAGTACTCATATATTTTCAAAATATTTTATACTTATATCATATACATTTATAAATATTTGTATATCTATTTTGAAAATTAAATTACATAAATTATTGGGTAATACTATCGAGTGATACTTAAGAATATACTTAAAATATGCACATATTTCTAGTATAAAAATACAGCTTTATATAAAATGTAAATTTGAACTTAAATTGCCTTTGGCAAGGAGGATGGCAGTCATTGTTTCCCAAAGTACTCCAATTCTCTAATTCTTAGATTTAATTTTAGAAAATATTTGTGATTTTTTTAATACTGGAAATTGAACCTAGGGTCGCTTAACCACTTAACCCCCTTTTTAGTTTTGATTTTGAGACAGGGTCTCACTAAGTTGCTGAGGTTGGTCTCAAACTTTCAATCCTCCTGTTTCAGCCTCCTGAGCTGCTGAGATTACAGATGTGACCCACCAAGACCAGTGACTTGTGTTTTTTAAAAAAATATTTTTATGAGATTTTGCAAGCTGATGGATGGGAATACAAAACTTCTGTCAAGGTTACATAGGTTAATTATAAAGTAGAACTTCAGCTGAGGATAAATTAGAACCCAAAGGAATGAAACTAAATGCACATTTATGCATTAAAATGGGAAATTGGTACAAAATGTGCTTATTTGGTTATACCTTATTATTAGTTTACATTTTTGTACAGATGGTTCCCAAACTTCGTTGCATATTATAACTATCTGGGGAGCTTTAGAAACTACAGATGCATAAGTCAGAGCCTAGTGACTCTAATTGGCTGGGGGTACAGCCTTATGTATTTGGATTTTAAAAATGTCCCCTCTAGCTTTTAAAGTGACACGGGAGCTAAGAGTCACTAACTGGCTTCTCCTGGGGCATGAAGAAATTTCTTTTTTTTTTTTTTAGTTTAATTTTGCTTTATAGAAATATTCCTCATATGTCCAGGCACTAGAGTAAAAGTATACAGTAGTTTCCCTATAATATTTTCCATTTTTATCCAGCACTTTAGAATTGATAGACATCTAATATTTTATTTAGATTCAAGTAAGATATTCATTTTAGTTTAGTTTGGTTTGATTCACAAGATATTTTCTTAGGTGCAATGGTACATGATTGCCTAAAATACCCTTTTAATTTAACACAATTCTAACTTTAAATATTTACTTGTATTTTAAACCCAAAACTTGACTTTTCATCATAGATGCAAAAAAACAATGGAGAAATTGAGAGTGAGTGTTTCATGCTAATGTACACAAGTACAAGTACACTGGCTTGGCCAGTGAACGCTACAGACAAACCATATTAAATCTGGAATTCTGTATCATAGGCTAGGTGATGGGAACTATTTTACTAATAGACTAATGAATACACGCACATGGGTTTAAAGTCATTGACAAAAAAAATGGACATTTATATAATCTGGGCAAATGCACGTATGGAAGCATTTTATTTGCATCAGCAAAATAGATTCTATTCAAACAATACATAAACCTGAAGCTTTTCTGTGTTGGAATTTTAGTTTCAAGCTCTAAAAGGATTTATCTTTGAATGCTGAATGAAGGAAAGAATAATTCAGAGCATTGCATTTTCATATCATTGCACCATATGTATACTAATTCTCCAAACAAGTGTATTTGAATATCTGATGTTCAGACATGTAAAAGTGATATCTCAAATGTTTGCAACCAACTTGCTCTATTTGAGCATTTTGCATAAAAAATATAATTTTTTGTGAATAAAAGCCTATTTAAGCCAAAAGGATGTTGTTTTTACTTTAAAATATATACTGCAAAATGATCTTTAATATCATAAATAATATCAAGAGTTTTTCTTGTGGTTTGGTGGCATATGTTTGGCAAAGAACAATAGTACAAGGCTTTGAAGTGGCAAGACTGTTTTCAGAGAGGAAGGTTCACAGGTGTTGAAGCTGTATGGGTCTCAGATGTTCTTAAAGATCTAAGACAACAGAATTTCTCTCCAAACCATTAAAGTCTGAAGAGCAACTGAACAGATGTTCATTCTTTCATTTAATATTTCAGACAGCTGCGTAATGGCACTGTGTTGTTTTTTCACTTTTTTAATAACATTTAGAAACTAAACTTGGTTTAAGGTCACTTCTGATGACAGTTTGAACTGGTCTGACAGCTGTTTAAATGTTTTTGACATCTGCCTGGGAAGATGGAATTCCTGTCTTCCTTCTGCCTGAATTGATGCTACATGATTTTTTTAAAAAAATATATTTTGTTCTTTTACAAAGTCAAAAAAATGAAATGATTTACTTAAAGGTAACACATTTGGATGTGCACACCTGTGTATATCACTTGCCTCTATCTGTACACCCCCAAAAGACATATAACTCCTTTCTCCCAGAACTATCATAATATAAATGTCTCATATGTAATTAAAATTAAGAGAGTTTACTTCATTCATACTTTATGAGCTATAAAACATTATGGCTTATAAAAAAAAAAAAAAAGAATTCCCAAATGTTCAGAGTCTCTTCCCCAAGAGGTATAGCAGATGGCAAGCACAGGTATATTAAATGTAATCTGGGTAATAACCTTAAATATACTTGCAATTATTAGACATTAGTCTGTATATTTGCATGAAGGAACTATGGGGTGCCCAGATCTGGGCTGGTTGGAGTCAATTTTCCCCATGGCTTTTGGGTTATATATAGGAACTTACAGGCTACCCAGGGTGTTTTCAAGTCTTCTCCAAACCTTAGTTGGAAGACTTCCTATAGGACATAATTCATGCCATATGGCAGACAGAAAAGGAAAAACTTCTGAATGTTTAAAGTTTTAACCTGATCCAAGGAAGTATTAGTACTGTGTTTTGCCTCAGAGTAAGCAGAAGTAACTATGAAAAAACTAAAAATGATAAAATGTGGTGGACCTAGATATGCTTTTATAACGTTGCTCTGGACAGAATGGAACCATTTTCTGAAAGAGCGACGCATGGTGGTAACTACAGGATGCAAATGCAGGGCTACCAACAGCATCCTACTGTTCATGGTGGTGAGGGCAAAAGTAAATTGCTGGCTCCTAGAAAGCCAGAGACTATGGACACAACTTGGAGAAACTGTACCTCCTTCAAAACTACCACTGGCTCTCTGTTTCAAAACATTATATTGTACCTGCTAAATATGTGGAATTTTCTCTGTCAATTGAATAACAACAATAATTTTAACAAATAACTAGCAGAGGAAAGCAGCATAGACGGAAGACCTGGACTTGTGGGTGTGCATCACATTGAAACACTTACTGGAATCACGTCGTATACAACACAATGTATGGCTCTTCTCATGTTAGCTAGCAGACAGGTGTAAGACCCTGACGTTACTTTATTATAGCTAAAGCCAATGAAATTCACATGCCATCATCTCCATTTTATATATAGAGGATCTAAATTTTCAGAATCTTAACAAATGTGTCTTAAGACCCATGGCTAGTAAGAAAAATATTCAAGTCATATCTAGTTTCAAAAATTATTGTCTTTCCATTGTATCATAATTCAGTGCCAGTATCTCATTATTTAGCAGTCATTGCACAAATGAGTATTTTGTTACAGTTTGATATTGTGTATTGTATTCATTGACTAAAAAGCACTTGCCAAGTATATGAAGCATATAGAACCTTATACACATGTTATGGTTTGGAGATGCAGTATCCTCCAAAGGTCATGATGAAATGATTAGTTTTGGAGCACTGTAACATTGATAGATTAATAATTTTAAAGAATTTCTGTACTGGTTGTAAATTGTAGGCAAGTGGTTTATGACTGGAGGTGGATCCTTGGAGTTTATATTGTGTTTCTTTTTTTGTCTTAATTTCTTGCCTCCCCCTTAATTATTTATTACCCCTTGAGTAGACCTTAGCATTTTTTTTTTTTTTTTTTTTTGGCTGTGGGTTGTGATTGGGGATTTTGATATAATTTTAGTGATAAGGGAGGGCCCAGGCTATCTGGTATGACCTGATCTTGAGACGAGCTTTTTCTTAATGGGACGTAACTATGGCTGGGGAGGTGTAGACATACCAGATCCCAACTTTAAGGAGATTACCTGTCAGATAAGATGCTCTGTGGTTTTTTGCTGATCTTCATTGTCCTTTCCCAGTTCACCTAATCATGGTTGACTAGCTGCATATGGTCACTTGAGCTCATGTCCTTCATTCCTTTCAGTTTTATTAGGGGTCCCAGGGAAGTTTTCAGAGAGTCCCACCCAGGTCTACCTCTTGACTTTTGACTGACAGTAAAATTGAATTGGACTGCCAAGTCCCCAGGCTAGATGGTTTTACCTTGTAGAGGGGGCATTTTACTATTATAATAACATGCTAAAGACCCAAGGCTTCTCTGGGTTACCCTGGCCCCTGGGGAGTCATTCTAATTGGAACTTGTTTTTACAGATTTTATGGTTATGGGGGTTTGCCTTTAATTCTCCCATTTCCCTGAGTTCTGGAATCTCATCTGTGTAAAGGTCACAAAAGTCTCCCATAAGGTTGTGTTCTTATTTTGGGCAAGTAGAAGTCTTTTGGACCTACATTTCTCCAGCAGATAACAGTTTGTTTGCTGAGAAATGTAGCATTCCCTAGCGACTTAGATCAGCTAAACTGGTTTTTAAAAGAAAGCATGTGGGGGTGAGCAGAATAGGTCCAATTTATGTAATTATCCCCATAACTTCATGTTCCCACCACGCATGTCTGTCTCTTACCTATTGGGTCTATATCATATGTTAATATTGACATATTTCTTTTTATTTATGGTTGTTTTGTTAACATTAATGTCAAAAGAGATACTTTATTTAGGAAGGCTATTGCTTGTTAAGTAGTTTTGTTCTTCAACTACTGCTATTTAGTATCATACTGTAAGTTACAGAAATTTCAACACCGCAAGAAAAGCATGAGTAAAATGAATTCAGATTAGTGAAGAAGAAATGAAATTGTCTCCACTCCCAGATTCTGCAGCTGTAACTGTGTAAAATCCCACAGAATGTATAAAAAACGGAAACAATAAACCTTCCAGTTTTAAGTGATTAGCAAATGTGTAGGACAAAAGAATAATATACAAAAATTTGCATTTCATAAAAAGAGGAGTAAAGAGCAACTGAATTTTTAAAAGTAATGCTATCTGCAGTATTTCCCTCAAAACAATGTGCATAAAGGAATCTTATGCAACTTATCAACCTTCTGCATGTTGAAAATTAAAAATGCTTAATGAGAAACATCAAAGAACACCAATATATGTAGTGATATGTTTTCTTCAGCTTGGAAGACCCAATTTGGTTAGGAGTCTACTGTTCTTCAAATAAATATATTCAGCTTATTGCAATACCAGTGAAAAGGGAAGCTAGGTTATTTTTTGAAATGAACAAGTCAATTCTAAGATTTATGTGAAAAATTAAAGAAACTTAAGTAGTTAATTTTGAAAAAGAACAAAGTTGGACAACTCATTTTTTCAGACCTTAAGAAACACCACACATATATAGTATATATAGTAGCCCACATAGTGCAATGCTGATGAAAGTAAAACTCATGGGTCAACAACAGAGCAGAAGATCCAGAAATAGAACTACATACATGCTTCAATTGAATTTTTATAAATGCACAATGGAAATTTAATGAAGAAAGAATAGTCTTAAAAGCAAATCAAGTTCCAATGACTGGATACCCATATGCAAGAAAAAAATAAACACATCACTCAAATCATTAATTCAAACTAGATAATTTTCCTTACTATAAATCTAACAGTTAAAAACTTTAAGAGGAAAGTAGAGTAAGTAGAGTGAAAAAAATTCTTGATCATCTTAGAAAGAATTCTTAGGTAGAATTCATAAATGTGACTCCAAAAGCACTATCTGAAACAAAATTAGACAAGTAGCAGTGCATTAAATTAAGAGAAAAATATTTGCTTTGGGAAGGACACTGTAAAGATAATAAAGAGGCAAGCTACAGACCAGGGTGGGTATTGCCAATGACATTTCAGTCAAAGGACTTATGTCCAAATGTAGAAATAAGTCTCAAACAAAATAACAAGAAAACTAGTGTTGGGGCCCAGAGAACAGTACCTGGAGGCTGGTGCTGGGACATGCGCAGAGGCTTCCGAGTTGACTTGTGCTCACCTCCTCTGAGGGACTCTTGTTTCCCCCACGTTTGGTGCAGAGACAGACATTCTGCCAAGTTCATATTTCTACCTAACTGGATCCACCAAAAACAAGTACAATTGTCCTTAGTCTTTATTTTTACTGAGCTTTCATTAACCAGAGAAGATTGAACTCAGATTCAGTGAAGGAAGACAGGAAGGCATCATATCTAGACATCATATCTAGACACAGGAACTTTATCTCAGGCCATTTTCTGTTCTTATATATCTGCCCTAAAAAGAATTGGCTCTCTCTCTAAAATTGCCTACACCTCCACTTCCTTCTCCTGTAGGAAAAGGCTATGACAGTTTTAGCTATCTCAACGTTTTCTTGAATCTCATAGTGTGACAGAGCAGTGTCTGAAGCTATCTTCAACAGATCCTCTCCTCCCAGATATTTTCCCAAATCCTTCAGTGCCCATTCCTTTCACATGGTAGTCTTAATGCTAAAGGGAGGGCTCTGTGGACCCCTTCCTCTACTATGCTCACCTGAACCTTCTTGTCAAAAAGCAATATGTCTGTAAAGTGGCCACCAGTACATGGAGGCCTGCATGCTCTTCGGTGAGGCAGAAGAGGCCAGGAAGACCTGACCCAGAGCTGGGGTTTTCTACCCATTCTCTCACCGTACCCCTTTTTCTCCCATGAAATTCCTTCATGTCCCTGAACCCCCTAGGATAGAGACTTGAAGTGAAAAAAGATTCCCCTCTGTCTTCTTCGGAGCCTGTCTCCCAAATATTCTGTTGAGTGATGAGTGGTATCTTAAATTGTGCTAACTAGTTTGTACTTGCTCCTTTGGTTTTCCATTTCATCTATTTTACTTGTTTTTCTTTTTTTTTTTTTTTTCTGTTGTGTCTACTGCCAGTTTATTTATAAACCAATTTTTTGAATCATTAAGAAGGAAAATTTAAATCTCCCTGTATTAGTTTCCCCAACTGATAAATGGGCAAAGAATTAGACAGATTCACCACATAGCAGATAAATGGAAAGAAAATCAACAAAAGAAAAGAATGCCAATCATTAACAGTCATTAGAGAAATAAATGTGCCATAAGACATCATTACACATCTGAAGAATGGATTAAAAAACCTAGAGAGGCTATAAAAGAGGATCATTCATACATGGCTAATGGAGCAAGAACATTGTTTATACCAAGTGAAAATGCAGGAGGAAAATGATGATTTTTCTCAGAAAAAGGGCTTGGAACTTTCTTATAAACTTAAAAGTACTTACTGAACCATGTGGAAATTGAATTTCTTCTAGGTATTTATTCTACAAATTTATATTCTCATGTAACTCATGTTTAAACTTATGTTTCGTGGATAAATTTTATTATACATAGACAAAAACATCTAGACAAAATTGTGCAGAACAGCACTATTTATTTTGTTTTTGCTGACACCTGAAAATAATCTAGATGCCTTTAAGTTGGTGAATGGATTAAAAACCTGTTATTCCACTCAGCGGTATATTACCAAGCCATGACATGAAAAATTCTCATATGCATAATGCCAAGTACAAGAGCCCAGACACAAATGGTAGTAAATTCCACTATCCTATTTGACATTCTGGAAAAGGCAAAAATACAGAAAGAGAATAAATAAATTCATGAACATTTCTGTATGATGCCTTGGTTGTGGTGATAGGAATCTATATGTGTGTGTGTGTGTGTGTGTGTGGGCGTGCACGCACACACACATATACATATAAACACATAACTATATACCAAAAAAGTTAATTTTGCAGTGACTATAAACTGAAATGATAATAACAGTAATTGATAAGTGTTTTATAATACACTGTGATGGAGTGTAATATCAATGTACATTATTTTTAATAATTAAATATATTTATATATGTTAAACGTCTCTCATAAAATTTTTTTCAATATCATTAAGATAGTAATATTGTGCTGTAAGAGGACATAAACCTAGATAGGGTTTGGCCTTAGTTAATGTAGTTGCAAACTAATCATTAATTTCTGTTCCTATTGTATTCTAAAATACTTTGTTAAGTTAAAGGATTCTTCAGAGAATGAAATCATCACAGATATTGCAGACCATATTTTGAAAACTCAGAGTAATGGATGAGACAGCAGATAATAGAAGTCTTCTTCATCTAATGGTGGCCAAATCAATACAAAGTGGAGGTCACCACCGTCCATAATGAGAGTTGATTCAGAAAGACAGCACTTTACCACCATGGGTGGAATTCAGACAGTTGTGTCATGATTCTAGAGAAGCCTACGCCATTTATAGCAGTTGTATTCACACCTTTAAATGAGAAAAGTGAACCCTACAACCTTATATTTGAAGCATTGTATGGAGGGAAATTGCTGTGCAGCCAGTCTTGATTTAAAACAGGAGACTCAGAGAGAAAACTAGAGCATATTTTAAAAATGTCTTTTCAACTTACCTAAAGCTGCTATATATAAAAGGAAAAAAAATTACTCTAAAATGTGCATGGTCAGTCTATATTTATTTATAAAGAGTTGCTTTAAGTTAAATTAGTAGTTCATTAAAAATAGCAAAGAAATAATTGAATAGTCTATTATTTTAAACTTTAAAGTTCAATAAATTTAAATTATTTATTTTACTTGTAAAATTATCTAATTGAAAAATAGCATAACAATATTTCTTTTCCCTACTTAACAGGCTTCTGGAGATGTGAGTACTTCTAGGGCACTAGTGTTTATTTGTTCAACTTCTTTTGAATGAAATACTCATTTCACCAAGTTATGAAGAAATCTTTTTCAGAAATTAGTTCATTCACATTCCTCTCACATTTTAATGAGAACTGTCATAGCAAGATTTGAAATTAATTCTCTTAAGTTTTATTAAGTCAAAATTCATAAGAGAGATTCTTCATGTTTTTAATGTATCTAAGAAATTGCACACAATTATTTGGTTAGATGTTTCTCTCCCAAATTTTGTATCTCTAGAAACATAGGTATCTCATTGGGACATTTACAAAATTAACTTTATATAACTTGTTCTACGATTTTTTTTTATTTCAAGTATAAATTTCAGAAATCATTTTGAGAAAATTTAATAGATTTTTTCCTAGTGATTTTGATCTAAAACATATTGTTGCGGTTGCTTTTAACTGAATCTGGAAGCTTGCCAGAAGGGGAAATGAGCTATTGGAGAGATTATGAAGAAGTTAGACTAAAGGAGATAACTCCTTGTAAGAGGGGTGAGCAGCAGCCCCAGAATAATGAAAAATTAAAGGCAAAAACCAAACCAAACAAAAATTTAAGGCTGAGTTAGGAGAAATGGAGGGTAAAATAAACAAAACTTTTGATTCATTATCCGTGTGGGTGACTGGGAAGGTGATGAGAATTACCATAAACTTTCAAGTTCTATGGACATGAGGGATGGCCCTGATATTTGACATTTGATAAATTAATTATTTCTATCTAAAAGAAAAAGTTACATACCTACAGTGTACAGAAAAAGAAGTAAATTTGAGGGAGAAGAGTACAAATTTGGGTAGGAGGTAAAATTTACTCTTAGTGGAATGTTCATTTTGTTCATGGATTCCATTTGTTGTCTATTTCCAAAGAAACATTATTAATACGCAGTAGGTAGAATTTGTATCTGTGAAGCCAAATTCATTCTTTTATTAAAATGAGATAAAATGAAAAGCAATTATAAACTATTTAACTTTTCTCACCAAAATTTACATTCTGATTAAATGGAAAACTGCTGTTTACAAAGATCAAAGGAGAAAATTTAGCTTGTTTTTCAAGAGAACATTAGAAAAAGAAATTATCTTAAACAATAAAGTTTCAAATTAATAAGATTTTCTAACCACTATGAAGTTTATATGACACATTATTGATGATATTTTCCTTGGGATGCTAACAAAAATTGCAAAAAGACTGTAAGATGAGTTTTTATTTTATTTAATGCATGTTTCTGTAAGATTTAATCTTTCTTTAAATGTTTCTATCTACTACATCTTTATATATTAATTTATGAATGTATTTAGAAAATAAATCAGAATATTGTAAATTCACAAAATACCATTGGCCCTAAAAAATGATTCAAATACAGGCAAACTATCATTTTATATAGTTATCCTCCATTCTTGAATATTTCTGTACACCATACTTCAAATTCTACCCACATATAGAATGACTTTAACTAATCAAAATGAAAATTCAGCTTGTTGTTCATATTTAAAGTTGTTACTTACAGCATATCATATCTGACATGTTGTATGTTCTCCTGTAAATGTACTGACTGTAACAAATTCAACCTGCTTTCCATGTGTATTAGTTATTATTGCTTATATGTTAATATAAAACATCATGGAATAAAAATATGCTAGCATTGAATGAAATATTTTTAAAAAAAACTTTCCAGAATACATAATTTTTTGATTAAGTCAGTGACTAGTTTCTTATTCACAACTAACTCTGGTTACATTAGACAGAATGTCAACTCTGGTGGCCAAGCAGAACACCAATTTAACACTTCCTAAATCCAGTTAAATGTAATGTCTGTGAAGAAATGGTAGAAAATATACTTGGTCTGCGGGTATTTTCATGTCCTAATGTAATACAATATTTTAATAATTAATTTTCTTATGATGAATTTTTTATCATTAAGTCTTGTTTAGCAAGTTTTCATTGAGTTTTAGAGGATGACCTAATCCATTGAAATGCATGAGCTTGAGATCGTAATTTAATCTCCTCATGATGTCAAAAACAAACCACCTAGAAATGTATAAAGGTAGAAAGTTATTCCCATATCTACAGAGTCTTCTCTGAATTCAGTCTTCTCTGAATCTACCCATTTTTGAATGTGATTTATCATAGTTATATATTAAAGTTAGAGTTTTCTGTTCTAATTTTTTTCTCATTTAATATTCTCACACATATTTTTTCATTTTCTTGATTTTTCTTAGAGAAATTCCAATTAAAAAGATGAACCTCATTATCTGCATATCATAAATTTTCATTATCGATATTTAATTTTGATCATTAAAAATTTGAGTAAAATTATTATAAACCTTTCTTCCAGAAACTTTGCAAGAATTCATATTTAAACAATAACAAGAAATTTCAGATTTCTCATTTTGTCAAGAAAAGATATTACTTGATTAAATTTTTATTAAAATAATTGAATTAGGAATAATTGCAATTCTCTATATTAAATATATCATTATTAGTATGATTATTATTCTTTGTTTATGTTCATTATAATTTTCAAACTTTAAAAATTTGCTTTATTTATACCAATTATTTTGTATTAGGATATAATATAAGTAATAGCTTTTATTATATTTACAAAATTAACTTCTCTCATTTAGCAAAAATTCTAATTGGATTCCTAATTGTCATTTATTGTCATTTGCCTTATGGTAATCCAGTATAGAAGTGTGATTCTAATCAAGTACAGCAAAACTTTCTTTACATTTCCAATCTTTGATGTCTTACTTAGCCATTTTTCTTTTTGTGTATTAAAGCTACATTTTATTCCAAACTTTATGGCTTTATTTTTAGTACTTTATTATTTAATACTTTGAAAAAATTATCCATTGCAATGTAAGAAAACCACAGATTTCCCAAATAGTAAATTATTCATTCTAAATTAATAAATGAGCTTTCTTTTCTCTTTTCCCTTCCCTTCCTTCCTTCTTTCCATCCCTCTTTTTCCATTTCTTTCATATATTTAAGGTATAAAAAGTGAAATTTTCATTTATATATACATTTATATATAAATGATAATTATAGTCATGAAAATTCACACATCCATCATTTCACATCATTACCTGCTTTCAGGGGGATATGGAAAGAGCACATAAAACCTAATGCTAGAAATTTCTGGTACACATTGCAAGATTAACTGGTCCTCATGCTGAACCTTGGATCTCTACTCATTCATCCTACATACATGTAACTTCTACCTTTGGACCTGCAAATCCTCATTCCTCACTCCCCATGGTTTCCCCCACTCTGGTAACTTCCATTCTATTTTTTCTATTTCTAACTAGTCTCCTTGCCTCAATTATTTTCTTTGGGACACTCAGTTCTTAAAGACTGCCAGAGTAATCTTTGTTGAATCAAAGCACACCTAAAACCTGCTAGGAAGTTTCAGGTGCTCTTTTTTTTTTTTCTTTACACTGATAATAAAAACCAAGCAATTTATCATGGATCTATGGTGTGTCTAGTGTCTAAATTCCCTACTTCCTTCATTTATGTGTGGACAACTTACCAATCCAACACTGGAGATCTAATTTTTGTCCATTTTTTGTCCTTTACCTTTATTTCCCAAGTTGTCCTTTATTTCCAGAGTCATTTTATTTAAAGCATCATTTCAGATTTGTATATTCATTCTAAATCCTAATTTAACCAACATGCATAATAAAACATTTCCAGACATAACTCTTCCTTCCTTGGCCCTAGTTAACCACTGTATTTTAAATAACTTGTTATTATTTTCAGTTTCTTCTCCTAGATAGCCATGCTGCTTCTAAAACTTTTACCAGTTTTTAATTTCCTTTCGTAATATATTTTCAATCCGTTCCTAGTAAATTTATAATATTTATATAGTTAAGTTCTGTATCACTGACTTTTTAATCCAGCCTACATTTGTTATAATCATACATTAAGATGGTGATTTCAGAAGATCCTACAAAAAATGAAATTCATGTTAGTCATGCTTTGTGATAAATTCACTTGTGCATGTCTTATTGTCAGATAAGAAGAAACTCCTAAGTGAAGCTTAATCATAGATGAAGCAAAGAGAGTCATTCTTCTAAACACGCTACATGTTCTCACCAATATGCTGAGAATGCAAAAGCCCTGACCACTCTTTATGCAGGCTGTTTCTCAGGATTGTGTTTTCAATATGCAGTCTCGATGTAATACTTCTCCCCAGACAGAGAGCAGGTTTGCAATAAAAGTAATGGATTGTCTCAGCTTGCAGTGTTTCTGTCCTCTAAGGTAACTGACTGCATGCACAGTCATCTGTCTAAGACACCTGTGTTGCCACTAGGGGAGGGGGACAGGGGACAGGGGGGGTGACAAAGGGAAGCAGCATGAGAAAGTCCTACTATAACCTCTGCTGTAAGTGGTGAAGTGATTTGTCTCTAACCCACGAATCTCAGGTCTTCCACCAGCATCTATACATATTAAGGGGCTAGTTTTCTGGCAGGCAAAAATAGTAAGAATTTAGACCCTAAACAGTTGTATCTATTAATAGATTTATTTTTGTAAAAGTAAATGAGACAATTGTTGGAAGTTCAGATAATTCAGTTTTACCAAAGAATTTGTATATTGACTATATGCATATTGAAATGAAGAAACAATTTTTATTAGTTGTTCTGATCCAAAATTGAAACAGGAACACTTTAAGAGGCTATTAAATTACAAATTACTGAAAGCAGTAAAAATACAATTGCACGGAAAGTTCAGTTACGCAGAATTATGTTAATATGTGTGACCAATTGCAAAATGTGACCTCAATTGTCTTCTTTAAATCTTAAAAAGTACTTAATTAATAAAGCAAAAGTCTGAACTGAGTTTTGTTAGACTTGTACACAGATGGCGCAATTCATGAATTGAGATGATAATCAACATTTTGTGTGAAAATAGTAATTTTTTATTGTTTTAATCTGTAAAATCATTATACTTCTAAAGGAGAGTGACTATTTCAAAATTGATAATGATTTCGGTTTTTAGGCAAAATAGTGTTAACATGTTAAATAAATGAATCTCTCCTGTAAGTTTCATGAATATTAAAGAGGTAAAGAATTAGGAGACGGAAGTATTCAAAATTCTAGAGCTGAGTCAGATTCCAAAAGAAGCAATCTAGTTATAGTAGGATTTTTATAATTTAGTAAAATAATCTGCCAGGAATGGTGTTGCACACCTACAATACCAGCTAACCAGGAGACTGAGACAGGAGTATTCCAAGTTTGATGCCAACCTGGATAACTTAGTGAGACCTTGCCTCAAAATAAAAGAAAAAGGAACAGGCATGTAGTTCTATTCACAGAGGGCCTAGCATGTGTGAGGTCTTAGACTACATCCCAGAACCAAAAAGAAAATGAACAATCTCTGCTCTGGACTGATATCATATTTTTATTAATAATTGTTCATTTTCCTAATAGACGTGAAGGAGAATATTAAATGCCCCATATTCCTGATAATCACTCTAGAGATTAAAAATAAACAGTCACCGCAGTTGCATGAGATAAAAATAAACAGCTAATTTATTAAACTGAAAAACAAAATGAATGTCACCATGTAGCTTCTTACCCTAATTTATATTTCTCCTCAAATATTTTACTGAGAATATTTGTTCTTGCTTATCCTTCCAGAACATTGTTTTATCTATTTGTATTATTTTTATAATACACTTCCCATGCCTACCTTAGATTTGTATTATCCCCTTAGATTTAACATTTCCAGAGGATTTTGCTGTATGAATGTAACAAAGTTTTAAAATTTGTTTCTCATTGCTTAGTAATTGGTTTGAGACTCCACCTTCACTGTAGGACAGATAGTGCTGCTATGCATATCCCCTTACGTATATATTAGTATGCTTTTTCAATGTATTTTTTGACCTAAGTAATGGCAATAAAATTGTTGGGGAAAATATATGTGTATTTTCACTTTCCTAAAAATGTTTATAATTTATATTTTCAAGTATATTGGGATCACTTACCAAAATATGATGAAACACTCCCACTAACAAATTTCTATATACTATCTAATTCTTACATTATTTGACCATATTGAGCTTTTTTTTTAATTAAAAATCATAAATTTATATAGGGCAATGTTGTTTGATTCATTCTGTTATTCTCTTTCCCTTCCCCCCACCCCTTCCACCCCTCTTTTCCCTCTATACAGTCCTTCCTTCCTCCATTCTTACCACCCTCCTTATCCCTAACCCTAAACCTAACCCTAACCCTAACGCTAACCCCTCCTACCCCCCATTATATGTCCTCATCCACTTATCAGCGAGATCATTCATCCTTTAGTTTTTTGAGATTAGCTTATCTCACTTAGCATGATATTCTCCAATTTCATCCATTTCCCTGCAAATGCCATAATTTTATCATTCTTCATGGTAGAGTAATATTCCATTGTATATATATGCCACAGTTTCTTTATCCATTCATCAACTGAAGGGCATCTAGGTTGGTTCCACAATCTGGCTATGGTGAATTGAGCAGCTATGAACATTGATGTGGCTGTATCTCTGTAGTATGCTGATTTTAAGTCGTTTGGGTATAGGCCAAGGAGTGGAATAGCTGGGTCAAATGGTAGTTCCATTCCAAGCTTTCTGAGGAATCTCCATACTGCCATCCAGAGTAGCTGCACTAATTTGCAACCCCACCAGCAATGTATGAGTGTACCTTTTCCCCACATCATCGCCAACATCTATTGTTGCTTGTGTTCTTGATAATCGCCATTCTAATTTGGGTGAGATGAAATCTTAGGGTAGTTTTTATTTGCATTTCTCTTATTACTAGAGATGTTGAACATTTTTTCATATATCTGTTGATTGCTTGTACATCTTCTTCTGTGAAGTGTCTGTTCATTTTCTTAGCCCATTTGTTGATTGGATTATTTGTATTCTTGGTGTAGAGTTTTTTGAGTTCTTTATAGATGCGGGATATTAGCGCTCTATCTGAAGTATGATTGGCAAAGATATTTTCCCACTCTGTAGGCTCTCTCTTCACATTACTGATAGTTTCCTTTGCTGAGAGAAAGCTTTTTAGTTTGAATCTATCCCAGTTGTTGATTCTTGCTTTTATTTCTTGTGCTATGGGAGTTCTGTTCAGGAAGTCTGATCCTAAGCCAACAAGTTGAAGGTTTGGACCTACTTTTTCTTCTATAAGATGCAGGGTCTCTGGTCTGATTCCAAGGTCATTGATCCATTTTGAGTTTAGTTTCGCGCAGGGTGAGAGATATGGGTTTAGTTTCATTCTGTTGCATATGGATTTCCAGTTTTCCCAGCACCATTTGTTGAAGAGGCTATCTTTTCTCCATTGCATATTTTTGGCACCTTTGTCTAGTATGAGAAAATTGTACTTATTTGGGTTTGTGTCCATGTCCTGTATTCTGTACCATTGATCTACCTGTCTATTTTGGTACTAATACCATGCCATTTTTGTTACTATTCATTTGTAATAGAGTTGAAGATCTGGTATTGCGATACCCCCTTCTTTGCTCTTTCTACTGAGGATTGCTTTAGCTATTCTGGGTTTCTTATTCTTCCAGATGAATTTCATAATTGCTTGCTCTATTTCTGTAAGGTGCACCATTGGGATTTTAATTGGAATTGCATTGAATCTGTATAGCACTTTTTGTAGTATGGCCATTTTGACAATATTAATTCTGCCTATCCAAGAACATGGGAGATCTTTCCATCTTCTAAGGTTTTCTTTAATTTCTTTCTTTAGTGTTCTGTAGTTCTCATTGTAGAGGTCTTTCACCTCTTTTGTGAGATTGATTCCCAAGTATTTTATTTTTTTCGATGCTATTGTGAATGGGGTAGTTTTCCTAATTTCTCTTTCTGAAGATTCATCACTTATGTATAAAAATGCATTGGATTTATGAGCATTGATCTTGTAACCTGCTACTTTACTGAATTCACTTATGAGTTCTAAGAGTTTTCTGGTGGAATTTCCAGGTTCCTCTAAATTATAATCATGTCATCAGCGAACATAGATAGTTTGAGTTCCTCTTTTCCAATTCATATCCCTTTAATTTCTTTGGTTTGTCTAATGGCTCTGGCTAGAGTCTCAAGAACGATGTTGAATAGAAGTGGTGAAAGAGGGCATCCCTGCCTTGTTCCAGTTTTTAGGGGGAATGCTTTCAGTTTTTCACCATTTAGAATGATATTGGCCATAGGCTTAGCATAGATGGCCTTTACAAAGTTAAGGAATGTTCCCACTATCCCTATTTTTTCTAGTGTTTTGAGCATGAAGGGATGCTGTATTTTATCGAATGCTTTTTCTGCATGTATTGAAATAATCATGTGATTCTTAACTTTTAGTCTGTTGATATGGTGAATGACATTTATTGATTTCTGGATGTTGTACCGACCTTGATTCCCTGGGATAAAACCCACTTGATCGTGGTGCACTATCTTTTTAATATATATTTTTATGCGATTTGCTAAAATTTTGTTGAGAATTTTTGCGTAGATATTCATTAAGGATATTGGTCTGAAATTTTCTTTCCTCAATGTGTCTCTGACTGGAAGAGGTATCAGGGTGATATTGGCTTCATAGAATGAGTTTGGAAGGGTTCCCTCCTCTTCTATTTCATGGAATACTCTGAGGAGTATTGGAATGAGCTCTTCTTTAAAGGTTTTGTAGAACTCGGCTGAGAACCCATCTGGTCCCGGACTTTTCTTTGTTGGTAGGCTTTTGATGCCCTCTTCTATTTCATTGCTTGAAATTGATTTATTTAAGTTGTTTATGTCTTCCTCGTTCAGTTTAGGCAATTCATATGTCTCTAGAAACTTGTTGATGTCTTCGAAATTTTCTGTTTTGTTGGAGTATAGATTTTCAAAATAACTTCTAATTATGTTTTGTATTTCACTCATGTCTGTTTGATATTTCCTTGTTCACTCCAAATTTTAGTAATTTGAGTTTTCTCCCTCTTTCTCTTTGTTAGTGTGGCTAAGGGTTTATCAATTTTGTTTATTTTTTCAAAGAACCAACTATTTATTTTGTTAATTTTTCTGATTGTTTCTTTTGTTTCAATTTCATTGATTTCGGCTCTGATTTTAACTGTTTCCTGTCTTCTACTACTTTTGGTGTTGGTCTGGTCTTCTTTTTCTAGGGCTTTGAGCTGTAGTGTTAAGTCGTTTATTTGTTGATTTCTAATTCTTTTGTTGAATGAGCCCCATGAAATAAATCTTCCTCTAAGTACTGCTTTCATAGTGTCCCAGAGATTTTGATATGATGTGTCTTTGTTCTTGTTTACTTCTAAGAATTTTTTTTATTTCCCTCCTGATGTCTTCTGTTATCCATTCATCATATAATAGTGTATTATTTAATCTCCAGGTGTTGGAGAAGTTTCTGTTTTTTATTCTGTCCTTTATTTCTAATTTCAATTCCTTATGATCTGATAGAGTACAAGGTAGTATCTCTATCATCTTGTAATTGCTAACAGTAGCTTTGTGGCATATAATATGGTCTATTTTAGAGAAGGATCCATGTACAGTTGAGAAGAAAGTTTAACACTACAGCTTTGAGCTGTAGTGTTAAGTCGTTTATTTGTTGATTTCTACTTCTTTTGTTGAATGAGTCCCATGAAATAAATCTTCCTCTAAATACTGCTTTCATAGTGTCCCAGAGATTTTGATATGATGTGTCTTTGTTCTCATTTATTTCTAAGGATTTTTTAATTTCCCTCCTGGTGTCTTCTGTTATTCATTCATCATATAATAGTGTATTATTTAATCTCCAAGTATTGGAGAAGTTTCTGGTTTTTATTTTGTCATTTATTTCTAATTTCAATCCATTATGATCTGATAGAGTACAAGGTAGTATCTCTGTCTTCTTGTATTTCTAACAGTAGATTTGTGGCATAAAACATGGTCTATTTTAGAGAAGGATCCATGTGCAGCTGAGAAGAAGGTGTATTCGTTCTTGGTTGGATGGTATATTCTATATAAGTTGATTAAGTCTAAATTGTTGATTGTGTTATTGAGATCTATGGTTTCTTTATTCAATTTTTGTTTGGATGATCTATCCAGTGGTGAGAGAGGTGTGTTAAAATCGTTTAGTATTATTGCGTTGTGTTCTATTTGATTTCTGGAATTGAGAAGGATTTGTTTGTCGTACATGGATGAGCCAATGTTTGGGGCATAGATATTTATGATTGTTATGTCTTGCTGATTTATGCTTCCGTTAAGCAGTATGTAATGTCCTTCTTTATTCTTTCTGACTAGTTTTGGCTTGAAGTCCACATTATCTGAAATTAAGATGAATACTCCAGCTTCTTTGCTGTGTCCGTGTGCATGGTATGTTTTTTCCCATCCTTTCACCTTTAGTCAATGGGTATCTCTTTCTATGAGATGAGTCTCTTGCAGGCAGCATATTGTTGGAGTTTTTTTAATCCAATCTGCCAGTCTATGTCTTTTGATTGATGAGTTCAGGCCATTAACATTCAGGGTTATTATTGTGTTATGATTTGTATTCCCAGTCATTTGACTCATTTTTGTTTTTTGACATGATTTGGTTTCTCCTTTATTTGGCTATTCCTTTAGGCTAGTTCCTCCCGTTGCTGATTTGCATCGTTGTTTTTCATCTCTTCCTCATGGAATATTTTGCTGAGTATGCTCTGTAATGCTGGCTTTCTTTTTGTAAGTTCCTTTAGCTTTTGTTTATCACAGAAGATTCTTCCTTTGTAGTCATATCTGAAATTAAGTTTTGCTGGGTATTAGATTCTTGGTTGGCATCCATTTTCTTTCAGGGTTTGGTAAATGTTTTTCCAGGTCCTTCTAGCTTTTAGGGTCTGGACTGAAAAATCTGCTGATATTCTTATTGGTTTCCCCCTGAATGTAATTTGATTCTTTTCTCTCGCGGCCTTTAAAATTCTGTCTTTATTTTGTATGTTAGGTATTTTCATAATAATGTTCCTTGGTGTGGGTCTGTTGTAATTTTGTATACTTGGAGTCCTATAAGCCTCTTGTACTTGGTTTTCCATTTCATTCTTCAAATTTGGGAAATTTTCTGATATTATTTCATTGAATAGATTGTTCATTCCTTTGGTTTGTTTCTCTAAGCCTTCCTCAATCCCAATAATTCTTAAATTAGGCCTTTTCATGATATCCCATAATTCTTGTAGATTCTGTTCATGATTTCTTACCATCTTTTCTGTTTGGTCAACTTTGTTTTCAAGATTAAATATTTTGTCTTCAATATCTGAGGTTCTGTTTTCCAGGTGTTCTATCCTATTGGTTATGCTTTCTATGGAGTTTTTAACTTTATTTTATTGTTTCCTTCATTTCAAGGATTTCTGTTAGTTTGTTTTTTTTTTTCAGTATCTCTAACTCTTTATTGAAATGATCTCTTGCTTCCCGTATTTGCTCCTTTAACTGTTGATTGGTGCGGTCATTTAATGCCTGCATTTGCTCTTTCATCTCCTCCTTCGATGCCTGCATTTGCTGTTTCATCCCCTCATTTGCTTCTCTGATTGTTTTAATTATGTACATTCTGAACTCCAATTCTGACATTTCTTCTGCTGTGCTTCATTGGGTTTTATTGATATAGTATCTAGGTTTGTTTGGGACATTTTCTTCCCTTGTTTTCTCATATTGGTCAGATGTCAGTGGGACTCTGTGATATTGCAGATTTCCTCTATTGGCTTACAGTGTCCCTGTAGATTTCCAGTGTATCACCTCCCAGCCTTCAGTAGCCTGAAGTCTGGTAGTAACTTGATAATGCAGTGCTTTCGAAGAAAGCTGCCTCTTGCCCGCTGCTGGTTCCAGAGCTTGGAGCTGGCTGTGTGTGGAAAGGCTCTCACTGGGGGGCCTGCTCTGAGAAGCTGGCCGTGTGGGAGGAGCCCACCGCAGGAGTGCGCAGGGCTGCCTGGGGAAGACTCTAGCTGCACTGCCCTACTCTAATAAGCTGCTCAAATCCGGGCCTGCTGCCCGGGCTGAGCTTCATCGGGTGGAGGACACTCACCACATGGCTCTATTTTAGTCCGAGTCTCTCAATGCCTCCCCTTCTTGAATCCTGGGTTCTGGAGCAACTGGAGATGCAGTCATCCTCTAGTCTGCCATCTTGGATCTCCATATTGAGCTTTTTGAGTACTCTGGTAATATGGTAAGAAAACTAGAAAATTTTTAAAAACTGCTCTTTAAAACTTTATAACAATATGTAGAAATAATGTTTTATGTAAATATATGTATATATTATATTATATATAATTATCATGCTGAACATTTTAAAGTAAAATGTGTAACATTAGGTAGTAATAGAAAATTAAAGCAACAATTTTCTGTGGAATCTATGTGATTAGCTATTTATTACCTAGAGTATTTCCTAAGGAATAAAAAAATTCTATCTTTGCTTTAGTGTGACTTTGTATCCTACACAAGGTAACATTGTGTGTCACTGGAAAAGTACATTAATATTGTTATATGTATGAAATTATTTTGCAAGATAGCATTCTGAGTTTTCTAAATTACATGTTTCCCTTTGGATTTTGCTGATAATTTTTTTACTATATCTTTGTCTTTGGTCAAAGACTTAAACACTTAAAGACAATCATGTTATAACCTTGAAATGTGAATATCATGAAAATGTATTTTATTTATCTCAACCTTATCCATAATTCTGTTGCAAATCTCCATTTGCCTTGTGTTTCCTGCCCCTTTTAATTTATTACACTTTAATTATTATGTGCTTACCATTGAATAGGAAAAATATTCTCTTTCTTAGGTTTGTGTGAACCTGTTTACATCTTGGTATCTTAAAAGCAGCCACACTGCTCTAGATACTACATATTTTATCCAGTGGCCCAACATCCAAAGTTCCACAAGTGTTTTATAGTTTCAAGAGATGAAATAAGTACTTGCTCTCAGAAAACCATTCTGATTTATAAAATCTAGGTGTCTGTCTTGCCATAAAGGGAATTTTACAAGCAAAATAACATCCTAAATATTTAAATACACATATGGGCTTTATTTGATATTCTCTTAAATGTGGAGGAGCAGAAGGGCGGCTGTAACAGTGTTAGATGTGAGCTTGGTGATGACTGTGCTAGCTCTGCACAAGCTTGTGCCTGCTGAGCGAGGGGCTGGATGAACAAAAACTCCATAACCGAACTTCCAAAATGACCACATCGCTGTGCATGTGGTGAACTCTCTACGCCTATAGGCAGAGGAAAGCAGTTTCCCTGTGCCCGAGGAAGTGAGCTGATCCTTTCATTAAAATTCCCTTACCATGAAAGATTAAATCATTGTTTTAAAACAGGCTGCACCTACTTCAAATGTATGAGCAGCAAAACATGCAAATCTGCTTTAAATTTCCTAAATTACAAGCAAGTAAAAATCATTTTTAAAAAGGGTCTGATCAATAATAAGGTTACAGGAAATGAGATTGCTAAAATCATGTGGGATGGTATTGGACATTTTGAAACATACATCACATTGAAGGAATATGTGATTGAATTTTTGGGCTGTGTTGTGAGTGTGTGTGTGTGTGTGTAAGTGAATATGTGCACAGATGTATAAGGTGCTATTTTCTAATTTAATTGACTCACATTTTCATTTCTGGTGACCTTTTGCAGTACGCTTCTCTCCTCATTTAAGAAGGTTTTGTGCACATCCTCTCCTGTTGCTACATATATTGATCAAGGTTTCTCCTGCAAGCCAGTGCAATTGTGATGCTGTAGGTTCATGCCTGGCTCCTTGCATTTCCACCTCCTCTTGTCAGTGTAGGGTCTTGGCTGGACCACTTGAGAGAATCTCTCCAACCTTTCAGTTGCATCATTTAGCATATTCACATTGTTTCTCTTGTCTTCACATGAGCATGCTCCTCATTCTTATTATCTTTACATGTTCACATGAACTGTGTTCTGCTTACCCTTTGTTTCCGTTGATGTGTGTGCTTTTCATTTGAGATGGGAGCAAGTACGTAATTATGAATCTAACTGGAATTTAAGGGAATGCAATGTTCAGGTATGAAAGAGCATACAATGGGGGTTATTTCCTGCCTTATTATCTTTGACTTTCTAATTCTTAGCTTACATTGTGTAAAAAATGTTCAGTATCTATTTTGTGAACGCAGAACAGTATATAAGATGCATGCTTTTCTAAGTTTTCTGAAGACATCAAGGTCAGTATTAAAAGGAAAGAAAAACAGGAAAAAAAAAGTCTTTCATTCTTTTCTTTCAAAACCAACGACCTGTGGAGGTCAGATCCTTGCTCACTCCAGGAAACCACACCAGGGCAGATGACCACTGACTTTTGCTTCATGCCACAGAGCATTAGTCTATTGGTAAACAAATTTCTGAAAGACGCACCCTTCCATCCTCAAGAGTTATTGACTTCCACGATATTGAAAAGTATAAAAAATACATATAACTTTCTTTTTCAAAACTGCTCTAAATATGTGCATTAGTAATCGATACTACCCATAAAATTGAGAAGCAGCATCAGGTTAATTGATCTTGTAAAAATAGGAATAAATCTTGTCCCAATCCAATAGTTAGTATATATATATAATCCTTCACTTTGGGGGCTTCTTGGATTTTCCCAGCCACATGTCAGTATAACCTTGACTGGATAATTTGAGACAGGCTCTCTAATCTTCCATTCATAATTTCCTGTAGACCTGTTGTTTCCATGCTAAGAATAACCTTGGGAATCCCAGGCATTCCTTTAATGGTAGTAGGTTTAATGTAGAGTCCAAACTACCAGCTTTACCAAAGAGTCATTTCTTTTTTTAATTTTTTTTTTATATTTACAGACTGCATTTTGATTCATTGTACACAAATGGGGTATATCTTTCCATTTCTATGGTTGTGACAATGTAGATTCATACCATTTGTGTAATCATACATGTACATAGGGTAATGGTGTCTGCCTCATTCCACCATTTTTCATACTCCCTCCCTCTCGTTTCCCTCTACATAATCTAAAGTTCCTCCATTCTTCTCTCATCC
This sequence comes from Sciurus vulgaris, assembly GCF_902686455.1. Taxonomy (NCBI): domain Eukaryota; kingdom Metazoa; phylum Chordata; class Mammalia; order Rodentia; family Sciuridae; genus Sciurus; species Sciurus vulgaris. The sequence goes on from NC_136469.1 coordinate 12,422,091, forward strand.
CTGACCCCCACACCCCCATTATACACCATCAACCATTTATCAGGGAAAACATTCAACCTTCGGTTTTTGGGATTGGCTTATTTCACATAGCATGATATTCTTCAATTCCATACATTTCTCTGCAAATGTCATAATATTATTCTTCTTTATTGATGAATAATATTTCATTGTGTATATATACCACATGTTCTTTATCCATTCATCTGTTGAAGGGCTTCTAGATTGGTTCCACAATGTAGATATTGTGAATTCAGCTACTATAAACATTGATGTGACTGCATTACTGTAGTATGCTGCTTTTAAGTCCTTTGGGTATAAACTGAGGAGTGGGATTACTGAGTGAAAAGGTGGGTCCATTCCAAGTTTTCTGAGAAATCTCCACACTGCTTTCCAGAGTGGCTGCATCAATTTGCAAATCTACCAGCAATGTAAGAGTGTACCTTTTTCCCCACATCCACGCCAACATCTATTATTGTTTGCTAAAAACATACAATGGAGAATAGATAGCCTGGTCAACAAATGGTGCTGGAAAAACTGGAAATCCATATGCAGTAAAATGAAATTAAACTTCTATCTCTCACCCTGCACAAAATTCAACTGGAAATGGATCAAGGACTTAGGAATTAGACCAGAGACCCTGCACCAAATAGGAGATAAAGTAGGCTTAGGATCAGACTTCCTTAACAAGACTCCCAAAGCACAAGAAATCAAAGCAAGAATCAATAAATGGGATGGATTCAAACTAAAAAGCTTTTTCTCAGCAAAGGATACAATCAATAATGTGAAAAGAGAGCCTACAGAGTGGGAGAAAATCTTTTTCACACGCAGTTCAGATAGAGCACTAATCTCCAAAATTTATAAAGAACTTACAAGACTTTACAACCAAAATACAAAGAACCCAGTCAATAAATGGGCCAAGGAACTAGACAGACACTTGACAGAAGATATACAGGAGATTAATAAATGTATGAAAAAGTGTTCAACATCTCTAGTAATTAGAGAAATGCAAATTGAAACAACTCTAAGATTTCATCTTACTAGAATTAGAATGGCTATTATCAAGAACCCAAAGTCATTTCTGATCTTCCCTCAATGATTGAAGGAAGGCAATGCAGTATGCCCTGTACTGGACAACTGTGTCACTCCTCTCCTGAAGAACACCTCCAACACACCGCATCATCGTCCCTGCATTCTCCTTTTAGCTTCCCGGGATGACCCATTCCCCCTAAACACCACATTTCACTATCTTCAGAATAGTCTTCTGAACATATTTAAGCTTTTTCAAACAAAAGCCAGGAAGGTAAATGATTGAAATGGAAAACACCGTAAAAGTGTTTTATTAAATTATATCAAATCCCAATATTATTTCTGGTATTTAAAATGTGTAAGAAAATGAATCGTTTGTTGGTAGTAATATGGAGGTGAAGTCAGTTTTCAACAACTTTACTTGTCCATGGAAATAGGATCATACCATGTGCTTTTTTATTTTTATTTTTGACTCTGAGACTGTAAGTCAACCACTTAACCAATTCTAAAGAAGTAGGGAAAATATACATTAAATTTACTTATAAAAGTGGAAGCAAAGCAACTTAGAAGATGGTTGGTAAGTGCGGTTCACTTCTGCTCAGCCTCAATTTCCATTCCTTTAAACACTTGGGTACTAAAGAAAATGATTAGGAAAAAGATAGTAAAATGAAAAAAATCCTGTGTGCTCTTCGTAAACAACAAAAGATGGTTTAAAGTATATTCATAAACTGCTTTTGACTCCTTAGAAAGTTGCTCAGGTTTTTGCTCACCCTGCTGTATGACTGAACTTCTAAAATGATTATATTGCTTTGTGTGATGGATCAAGTGGGTGCTCTCCTGTGTATGGAAAGATCAGAGTGCTGGAACACTGTAATTCAAACCTGATGGCTTTGTCGATCCTGTTTTTAAAAGGTTTTCATATATGTCTTCTGTGAAAAACAAAAGCTACCTAGATTATAGTCCTACAGCAATTTCTTACTTATATTTCATTTTTGGATTGAATTGTTCATTATAGATGTTTATATTTATAGAAAGTCAGCTTCATTTTTATAAATTCTTTGAATCTCTTTGCCTGCTGATATGGACAAGAGCAGAATATTATTGATGACCAGGACAATGTTGGCTAAAGACAGATTAAAATTTACATGTTAAATTTTTAAACTGCTTATAAATTTATAAAGGAGAGTATTGAACACAAGACTTATTAATTTATCATTTCATTGATAATGCTGTTTTGATTTTTATGTTTGAGAGGGAAAATGTTATGATACCCTCTTCAAGGTTGGGAGGGCCAAACACTGATCAGGGTCATTTAGAAGGAGAAGGAGGATGATCACTCACAAAATTCATTCCCAAATATTTGGAAGCAAGTGTAGACAAGATAACATGTTTGTCCTAAGAGTTTGGGGTTGAATTTGTACTTATAGATTCTTGAGTGTGACTTGATCAAACCTACTTTTGGGATTCCAATTTCTATGTAGGTAGGCCATATAAAAATGCTGACTTTTCTGATATACTGCTCTTAATTCAATTTTCGTGTAGCCTAGGTTCATTATTCAGACACATTTGTAACAAGCTTTTTCCTAAATAATTAAAATGATGTCCTGTTATTAGATTGCACACCTCCTTGCATTTATTCAATATTTTTCTTCTCTTTATCATAAGACGTACTTTCAACAATTATCACTCTTGCTGTAACTCTTTTTATTTAATGCCAACATCTTAGCTGTTTAAGGACAATCATTATCAGTCTTGGCTGCACTTGAACGATAGGTGTAGACCCATTCATTGAACTCCAGATTCCCATCCAGTAGCAATATGTAGCTGTGTGAGCATCTGCATATCTTTGTGAATCTTCCCTGTGATTCCAGTGAACAGCTGGATTAGAGAAGCACCTGTGGATGTTAATACTCCACCAGCTGCAACCTTGCTGAAAGTAGTCCTCTTCATGTGTCTTTCAGTAGAATATGAAGGGTTCATTGCTGTGTTACTTTTGCAAGAGACACCAATGCTATACCAGATCAGTGACAATGACCTCTTTAGAGGTTATCAGATGCTACCTTGGGTTTGATCCCTGTGCACCTGGTCCAGGCACCTGACACAGACACAGACAATACTAATCACCATGTATCTTTATCTTTAGCTTCAAGTTGGTGGCTTCTTACTTGCTCCTAGTGACCTGGTTGAGTGGTTTGGATTTTTTTCTCGAAAGGCAACCTGCTAAGAGGGAGAGCCTGCAGGGCTCCTTTTCTCTGTCTGTGATTGTTCAGGTGTGTTTTCCTGGGTCTTAAATGTGTGAGTCAGTCCCAATTCTTCAGTGGGTTGCCTATTTTCCCCTCAGGTCAAGATTCAATTTTATTAGTAAAACTAACTCGTGCTGTGATCTTGTCAGTTTTTACTAACACATACTTCCTTCAGGACCTACAGTGTGTACTGACCATGAATTGTGAAGCCAGACTGTGTCTATTCAAATTTCAATGCTGACACTTGCCAGTATGTCACTCTGGAGAGTCACAATATTTACCTCCTCTTTGTCTCAGGTCCATCAACTGTCAAATAGGAGTGATTTAGCCCCATGTCATAGAGATATAAGCATTATATGATTTAATTGGTCTGATGTGATTAGAATACTTCTTGATACATAGCATCCAGAATAGGTTTTCTGATGTGAATGTCATCATTATTATTATTGTTATAAATGAAAGTTCATGGATTAACTGACTTCTTCTAAACCCCAATAAAAATACTGTAAATTTGGTAGATTCAAGTAGTGGAACAAAATGCTCATCATTTATTAATGTATTCTCTGTTTCTAAATAGGGAAGTCAATTGCATCACTACATAAAAATCTATTGCTAAATAATGACATACTGAGAAGAGTTAGCTTTATGATTAGGAGTGTGGACATAGCTGCTCTACAAATAAGAGCTCACAATTCCATTGATTAGGATATACCTCCCAGAATGCACATCAGGTCAACAAACATTTGACTAATGAGACTTTATGTGATTGGCATATAATAGTAAATACAAAAGGTATGGTCTACATGTTACAAGTCCAAAGGGGAAAATAAACAATCAGAATTTAGTACACCTCATTGAGTCTTCTAATGTGGAGGAATTTAAATTTGTCTGAGTTCAGTGCAGAGATATCTACCTGTATAGGTGAAGGGAGGCTGAAGTACAGGGTCTAAGATGTCTTTTAACAAAGAAAGAAAAATAAAATATCAAACCAAAGAGGTTGTTTGTGTTTTACCCACCATGTGATGTATAACAAGCACCCACCTATGATCACTGAATACAGCACCGGAAGGGCTAGAAGTCCAATAGGACTGTTTCTAGGAACCCGGAAGCAGTGGGGAGTGGAGAGTGGGGGGCAACAAGTGAATACCAGTCAGAAGACAGCAATGAGAGGTCTGTTAAGCAATATGAGGACTGGGAAAATGTTCTTAAAAGCAATATTTCCCTTGCAAATTACTAAGGCCAGATTCATTCTCTTATCTGTAACTCCCAACATCCCCATCACCTGGTGTCAAACACACACAGATACAGAAACATGGTAAAAGACAAACAGGAAATATGAGCTTGTAAGGTAGAGGCTTGTAGATTTTGTATCTTTAGTAAGAAATGCCAAAATAGAATATTTGAAGAGCATGCTGATTACAGGGAAACAACATAGCAAATAATAGGTACCTCTGTCTATTGGGCTTCCATCTTCCATTTGAACCTCTTATTCATTGTTTGAGTTCAATATACAAGTTGTTTTCCAGTACTTATTATTAAGAACTAAAATTACCCAGCAGATTGTCCCGGATGAGAAGAGAAAAAACAACCTGAGAAAGATCTCTGGGAAACACCAAAAAATTGCCAATCTTGAAACAGGAAGATACAGCAGAGACCAAATTACCAGTACAAGAGGTGGGTGTTTTAGTTGTCTTTTCAGGCATGTGTCGAAAATACCTGAAATGAACTTACAGACGTGAAAGTTTATTTGTGACTCAGAGTTCCAGAGGTCTCAGTCCATTGACAACTGACCCCATTACTCTGGGCCTAAGGTAAGGCACTACATCATGGGGGAAGGCCCAGGGGAGGATAGTCTCTCAGCTCATGTTAGGGTTAAGAAGCAGAGAGGGAGAGAGGGGGAAGGGTCATAGTAACAATGCAGCTTTCCACAGTATGCCCCCAGTGACCCATATCCTCCAGTCACGCCCCAACTGCCCACAGTCACCACCAAGTCCATTCAGACTAGGATGGACTGATTAGGTTATAGCTCTCACAGCCCATTCATTCCACTTCTGAATATTTCTGCATTATGAAAAGCTTTTGGTGGATACCTCATACCTTAACCCAACAGTGGAAGAGAACACCAGAGGGTTGTTTACTCAAACATCAAGAAAGGATAATGATCCAGCTGTGGGAATGCTGTCCATAGGTTGAAAAGATTAGGAATAAACACTGATCGTCGAATACAGGAATCATGAGAATATGAGTGACCTCCACACAACGTAGAGACCATAAGCACAGAAATAACTGAAGTAGACTGAGAAGCACCAGGGACAAAGGAGGTAGCAATAATGCTGTGAAGACTTCATTTTGTTGTCCAACATCAATATGTACTTCCCATTTTTAAAGCTATGTTTAATATTATTGCAGAATTTTATATATTTTAACTTCCTGTTTTATATACCTCAAAATTAACATATCCAGTAATGAAATCATTGCCTTGCATCTCAAAATGATGTTACCAATGTTTTCTTCATTTTGGTTGATTAAATACTATCCTTCTTGCCACTTAAAAAAATACTTGGAAGTTGTCAATTATTTTTTTTCTTCATATATCACACCCAATCAATACACACATCCTGTTTGCCCTGCTTTCAGAATCATTCAAGAATATGCCCATCTTTCATCACTTGGCTGCTACCATCATGGCCCTAGAAACTGTTCCCATGGACACAATTACCCAACGCCTTTATCTTCTGTCATTGCTTCAACATGAGCCGTAACCTGGTCATTTTAACCTACAATCAGACCATGTAGCCTCTATGCACAAACATTCCTACAGTTCCTCCTTTGTCCAACTAAAAGCCAAGAGCTTACCAAGGCTCACAAGATGCCATGTTACCTGATTCTCCTTTTCCTCTGTTCATTTTTTTCCAGTCTCATGATGCACTCTGAAAATTTTGAACATCTTGATATGCTCAAATCTAACCATATTCTGGCTTTTGTTCAGTGGCCAGGTTGCTCTCTCCCCTAGAATATTAATCTCAAATATATCAACACAAGTAAATTGCTCATCTCTTTGAAATAATCAAATATCACATCTTTACCATCTTTATCAAGACTTCTTACTAAAATTAAAACCTGGCTTCAGCGTTTACTTCTCCATCCTGTTGCACACGGCACCACCTAATACACTTCATAATTATTTACTGTGTTTATTAATAATCTTAGCTTCGTTCACTAGGTTATAAACACTGCTTTTGTCTGTTGTTAAGTGATAAATGTTAAGAATGTGTTACAATTATTGAAGCAAAATAGGTGTTCAGTATTTACTTATTTGAACTGATGCCTACTTTCATTTGTATCCAAGGAACTTTAACCATAAGGAAATAGAAGTTTACAAGATGTATGGAAAAGCATATTGTTTTTTGTTGGGGGAATAATAAACATGGAGAAATGCTTGAAAGGAATCTATAAAGACTGACATATTAAAATTATATTAGAGAGAAAAGTGAACTAGTCAAAGTGATTTCTAGATGCCTGTTTCCTTGTCTATATTCTAAACTTACCATATTAATATTCTATATAATCCTACGCAAAAAGGAAAGTCAATATAGTTTTCTGCTTAATGTATCATAATTTATTGAGAGTAATTTAGGATTAATTTTCTTTGATCTTAGGTATTTTTAAACTGTCAATCTTTATCTTACATAGTTTTTCTCACACAAATATGAATTAATCTGTCATTTTCTAGATTTTAATATTTAATCCTCAGAAAGTAACCTTATTTATTTAACTTTCAAATTCCTAGGGGAAAGTCATAGTCATTTTCATGTGTCAAATCATTCAAATAATTTCCACATACTACCTTAATTAAAAAAAATTTCTGCTGTGTGCAACCTCTGCAAGACATGCCAATATTTGCAGCAACTAATTTTGTTGAATTTACACATAATTCAATTTTGTTGTATAAAAGGGGTAAATACAAAAGGAAATATTTTATTTTTAGAATAAAATAGCAAAACATGACATTTATATAATAAGTAGAGCTGGTATACTCCATATACTTATGTTTTCTTAGAGGCACTTGTTACTTTTTAAGCTTAGAACAGTATTTGCCTATGTAGGTCTTGTCTGGGCAAAATAAATATAGTCAAGTCAGCATATACCAAAGGCAATTGCAGAATTTCTGTCATATATTGTGATGCCTCCTGCTTCATTCTTCTTGCTTTGACTTTTCTGGGTCTCTTACTTTTCCAAATGAATTTCATGATTGGATTTTCTACCACTCATGCATTGCCGATGGGACTTCAAATTGGTACAACCACTCTGGAAAGCAATGGAGATTCCTCAGAAAACTTGGAATGGAACCACCACTTGACCCAGCTATCCCATTCCTTGGTATATATCCAAAGGACTTTAAATCAGCATGCCACAGTGATGCAGCCACATCAGTGTTTATACCAGCTCAATTCACAAGCTAAACTATGTAACTAACCTAGTTACCCTTCAACAGATGAATGGATAAAGAAAATGTATAGACACACAGTGGAATATTATTCAGCCTTAAATAAGAATGAAATTAGGCATTTGCAGGTAAATGGATGGAGTTGGAGAACATCATGCTAAGCGAGGCAAGTCAATCTCCCAAAACCAAAGGCTGACTTTTTTCTCTAATATTCAGATGCTGATCCATAAGGGGAAGAATGGAGGAACTTTGGATTGTGTGAAGGGGCATGAAGGGAGCGGAACGGGTGCTCTATATATTCGTATGATTGCATGACTTGTGTGAGTGCATCGTGTACAGACAGAGGAGTGAGAAGATGTGCTCCATTTGTGTATAATATGTCAAAATGCATGCTGCTGTCAACAAATTTAAAAATAAGAAAAAGAAAAAAAAAACCTCTGTTACAAAGACTTTGAAATGAGCAACTCCATGTGAGTTTGTGATCATGTTTAAGTGAAGTTCAGAATATCAAATGTGTGTCCCAACTTGGTCAGTTTATAATTACATTATTTAATATTTATTTTTCAAAACATCTTTAAAACTACACTTGTCCTTCCACACTTCCAAGGGAAAAAAAAAAAAAAAAAAAAAAAAACTCTGTATGATGATTGAATAATAATGTAAGTTTGATTTGCAAGAACTTGTCTTTTTTCTGGGTTTAATTCACTTTGTCTCATAGACAGTTTTATTTCTTTCAATCTTACTGAAATGTAGGCCACTGACCTTCTCTCATAGCACATGTTTTTCTGATGAATGAGAAGATATTTTTCTTACTGTTATAAGATTCCTTCTTTTCCCCTTCTCTTTCACAACAGAATACTGAGTGGAGGGGACCTATTTATCTTGAATGCTAAGATTTTCTGCATCCTCAGGAGGTGTAGGGTATGCATGATGCACACCCTGGAGAAAGCTAACCTCCCAGTCAACACACGTTAACTTCTTACTGCTATTTTCAGTAAGTGAATTTCACAGGTATGAGTATCATACAAGTAAAATTTACACAAGCTTGACCTAACCTATTGGAAGCTGTCTCATTGCTTCCCCCCACACACTTTGGTCTGCTTAATTTTGGAAGAATACTGTCTTAAAAATAATAAAGTAATATACAACAAAAAGTAAAATAATAATGTAGCTTCTCTGTGGCAATGCATCACATGATTTAGTCAATTGATCTGAAAGTTCTTATTGTAAATCTGTTGTCATGGTCAAAATTGAGATTGTCAAAAATTTTATGGTTTAATATGACTAACCTGCTTGACATTGTATTGAAAACTACCAGACACAGTGGAAGAGTTTTTAAATACAATACTATGCTAAGAAACAATTAATTTACAACAGTGTTTTAAAACGTTTTAAAGGTTCTGTCCTGTATGATATTCCTAACACAATTAGATTTTTATATTGTTTTCCTTTGGTCCAATGAGTTTCTCAGTAGAGCTCTTTGATCTATTTATTTAATTCTTAAATGTCAAATGGAATTCACTTATTCATCAATTTAACCAATGGATATTTACTGAATTCTTACTGTAATTTCTATCCACTACTGGCTCGTAAGGATTCAAATGAGATGTTGTCTCCGGCCTGAAAATCTGCTTGATGATGCTTTCATATAAACAGGTAATGGTAAGCAGAAGGCTGAGTCTAATAATAGCATCCTGAGCTCCTGCTCAGACTACTGCCTTTGATTAGCATATTGAGAGGCTCTCTGGCAGAAATAAACATACAGATTGGCTTTAGGAGAGGTGCAGGGATGGACCAAACCTAGGCACAGAAAAACCAGGTATAGGCAATAACAATACAGAGGTACCCTGCATGAATGCAGGAGAGGAGCCCCTTCCTGTCTCCCTTGTCAGGCACCCAAGTATCCAGGTCCCTGAAAGAGATCTCAGCAAGCAAGAGGAAAACGTTAGTATTTTGGCTGTTTATCCTCCAGATCCAGTATTCAGGAAAGCTTCAAGTGTATTCTGGAGACCCAGTAAGGTCTTACTTTGTTCTCATTTGGTCTTTTCAATTCAGTCCCCACACATTAAGCCCATTTTCGGTGCCTAGCCCATGTTGAGGTAATGGGGAAGGGTCAGACTCACCTGGTGAGTGAGAAAGGCCCAGCTGGGGAGAAGCCTTAATCATCCTGCCAGTCTCTCTGATCCTGGACTCCCTCCTCAGAAGTAGAGATGCACTGGAAGCTCTCCTACAAACCATCCATCTTAGAATAAAGTTGATACACAGACTTTACATGAACCTGCAAACAAGTGGATATAAAGGATGCATAACTAATAAAAAATATTTGATCTCTAATTTTATTTCTGAAATGCACATGTAAATTAAAGTTTTCATAGTAATTGTTATCAAGTCCATTGTAAAGCACTGTATTAAACTGCTAAATTATAAAATAAGTTGAAAATGGTAAAATGTTTAAAAACAGTAGTTAATCATAGTAATGTAGGAATAAGCATATTATTTTGTCAGTTTTGAAGAATTTTACCAAATGAAAAAAATATTTTCTGTTAGCACATTAAATTTCATTGAAAATAAGAGTTTGTTTCCTGCTAACTGCTTTGTTCTCTTTATGTAAGATTATTGAAAGTTATTTTATAGTCCAACAAAGCAATATATATATATATATATATATCATAGTCATTTGATATAATTATTCATTCTCCTAAAACCCATTTTCAACTAGTCTAATTATCCACCTGTTATTCTTAACATTTACCTGCCCCACAACCTATTAGCTGAAATAGTATAAAACACTCATTGAAAGCTCAAGTTTAAGTTGAGCAAATGGTTGGGCTACCTTATTCCCATTCTAAAGATAACATTAAGAAGTACATTTTTTTCCAAGAATAATAGCATTTTTTGCTGTTTATCAGAGATTCAACTCTTGTTGGTCTGGCTATTAATGTCTAAAGTAAGTTCGTTATTTTTAAAATTTTAAAGCTGTTAATGACGTATGAACTAGATTTAAAAACTTCGACTTTTTAGCATCTATTACATACAAATATTATAATTACACTCAGATTCATATTTTATTATCTCTTCACTCAAGATCTACTCTTTATTAATTTAATAAACATGTATGAAAAATCTACTGTGAGCAAGATGAAAGGGTCATTCCAGTGAAAGAATTTATTCTGAAGTATGTTTACTCCCATTTTTACCAAATAATTCTTTTTGTGAGCTTAGTTTTATATTTTAATATAGAATCTTCATAAGAAAATTCTATATTCAAATTATGCTTAATAACAGGGAAGATTTATTTTTGTTAACTCAAATTTTAATATTACTAGAAGCAATGTGACCATGATTATATTTTATAATTTGGTACCAACATATACTTTTAAATATTTATGTTTATTAAGTATTCATCTAATTAGAAATGAAAAGTAAGAATGAGAATGTATTTTTTTCTGTTCTTACTTTGGTGCTGGGATGGACTCTGGGCCCTCACACATCCTAGACAAGACTCTACTGCTGAGCTACATCCTGATCCCTTCCATTTTTATTATTTTGCCCAGACTGTCTTCACAGTTCTGATCCTTCTGCCTCAGATTTCCAAATAGGAGGTTTTATAGGCATGTCCCCACATAGCCCAGCATGAAGCAGCATGTTTTTGATATATAAAATCATAACCTACTTCAGTTGAAAATATTTATGAAACAACTATTATTCAATAATTAATAAAAATAAAATTTTATGCCTTCTTGGTTAAAATTTACATCCTGAGAAGTTAATATATCTTTAAATGGTAGCCTATAGATATATGATACTCTTTTTGAACATTACAAAATCACTTATATATTAAACAACATTTGAATATTTTAAAATAATCTAATATCTTTAACAATAATAATGTGTATAAACGTCATTGATATGGTATATTTCTAAGTTTTTCTATATGAGCAATGACTATGAAACATATATATAAGATAGGAATTATGCAAATAGTATTTTCATAAATTAATTAGCTATTGAATATTAACTATGCCAAGCATGGTAGAACATGCCTGTAATCCCAAAGGCTCAGGAGGCTGAGGTAGAAGGATGGCAAATCTGAGGCCAGTTTGTTCAAATTAGTAAGACCCTTTTGCAAGATAAATAAATAAACAGAGTACTGAGGGTGTAGTTCAGTGGTAGAATGTCCCTGGGTTCGATCCCAAGAACCACACACACACACAGAGTTATACAAGAATGAAACTAAATGACACTGGGATATAAGCACTGAAAAGCATGAATACAGTATGTGCAGATGTTTTTAAGTCACTTTCTGTAATTATGTACACTAACTCTTGAATGTTGCTTAAAATTAATGTGACTCCATACACAATACTTAGTCTATCTTGAAAACATTGTAATTTTTCATGGTGTATTATTTGTGGATACACTTCAATAAAACTTCTTAAATAGTTGTTAGATGTATATTATGCAATGCTCATTTAAAAGCTTAAGCTTTTACCATACTTATTTTGATTTTCACACAAAATTTTATTTCATAGTACATTAATTTCTATTATGTATTTTTTGCACTTTGTCATTAACATACTCTTATTATTTCTATAAACAAAACTAAACATAGTATTATCTGTTTGACTCTATGCTTCAGTAATTTTACAAAACAGCTGGAAGGCAAATAAATGACTGTAGTAGACTATTGTTTTAATTATATTTATTGATTATAGTGTTTTTAGCTTATTATTTTTGAACAATAGTGTGTGTGTGTCTATAAATTGATTAATGGATCGCAATCTTAATCATGAAATAGTGGAATCTACAGCTGGCTAAGTAATGTGTTTTCTTACAAATTACTTCAATTACAGATGTCAAGCACATTGCATTCTCCATTTAACAGGAGAAGTAGCTTGCCAAGAGTTCTTTTATCATTAGCTGTTCTCAACATTAGCACAGCTGTTGGAAATACAGCTATCCATTTCAAATTAGTCACATCACAAGACACAATCTCAAAGTAAGCACAGTGTTGACAATAATATTCAAAATTTGAAAAGATATGTGTTCCAACATTCTTTCAGTATCAAAAGTTAAAGTATTAGTTCACATTCTTATTTATCTGTTATTAAAATGTTCACTAGGGTCTTAAGAAGATCCTGCATTGATAGCAATTGAAAATATCATATAATACATAATTTAGTTTGTGGAGTTTTGTAAACTATAGCATCTTTTGATAATGGGTATTGAAAAGTGTTATTTATATAGTAAAATAATGTCTTTTTATCATCATTTTATGCTTGGTAACCATTTAGGCATTACTAAAAATGTGTCTGTTATTTTTGTGATCACATATTTTTGGAAAGAATCCTAATACAGTAATTTATTTAGGTTTTGTTTTGAATATAATAATCTATAGATATTTTCCCACTCTAATTTGTGAAAAGAAAAGATGGAGGATAGGTAATTTTATTTCTTGTACATGTACACATGCAGTTTGATTGTGGTCATAGAAGAAAAGAATTGAAGCTACCAAGCAATTTACTAGTTAGAAGGAGAAGAATTCATTTATCATCTTAACCTAGTTTGTAATTACTTTATCGTAGATGTTACAGTACTATTAACAGTGAACTTTCTCAAGTAGAAATGTGATTTCAGCTCACTTTATACAGAATAACCAAAGAGGGAAAAGTTTTAATTAGGTGGATTAATCTGGAGTAATTAAGAGTCTGATGTCCCTCAAATACTTAAAAATGATACTCAAAAGGTGATGTGTCACCAGTAAGTACTAACTGGCAGCAAAAGAAAATTATCTAGAAGTTAAATTTTACTGCTTTCTTCATTTCAAGGACAATGTGGTTTCATTATGTTACCATTTAGGGCCACAGGACTAGAGGAGAGTGTTTAGAAGTGCACAAGATTCAACATCAGCAGTGTAAGATGACCTCAATGTATCATTCTGAGGTTGTGTGATGATTCTTAACTCACAAAAATATAGCACTTAACCTAATTATATACTACTATGCATTTTGTATCAATACTTGAATCCAGATTGAGTTACAACTTAATTTTTGTTTTAATTATTAGGAATGCAGATAATTACCAATAAACAAATTAAATAGTGCTTAGTCCCAAGGTCTACACACACATAATCCTTGGGAATTTTTCCATTTCCAGCTTGTTTTAGAAATGCCATTTTCCCCATTAGTGTCATGAGGCTCTTCCTCCAAGAGATTTTAATTCTCATTCTCACTTTCTTCTGTTCTCACACCAGTTATTACATTTTTTACTTTGAAAATGCCATTAAATGACTTTGTTCTGAACAGTACTTTCAATGGTTTTAATGCTTCCCCACAGTCCAAAGAACAACAATAAATTCACAATAATAATTGAGTACTCACCAAGAAGAAGTTGAATCATAAGGAAAAGGAGATTTAATTTAGATTTTAATTTAGATAAGATATTGATAATTTTCTCAGGCCCTGAGTTTCATGATCATCAATTTGGGAAGAGAGAAATCTTTCATTAATTCCCAAGGAGATAAACAAACATCACAGATATTCAGAGTGCTTTCAAGAAAAATTATATGCTCATCTTTCTTAATAGTACCACAGCTGAAAATTTTGATTCTTTTTTTTTTTTTTTTGAACTTAGACATGCAGGGTGACCAGAACCAATGCAAATGTTTTTGGAAATTTTGATGGTAAATTTTCAAATAATAGAATGACTAATATAGAATGCAGTAAAGATCAAATATCAAATAATTGACTTGTATTGGGGATAATTCTAAATCAGACTGAATAGCAAAGAAAAAGATGTACTTTTATATAAAATTTTCAGCAAGGATGTCAGAAGTTGAGTTGCAATTTGTCCCTTATTTTTTCCTCACTTTATCTCTCCTTTTCTCTGACTCTGTCTCTTCTCTTTCCTTTTCTCTTTCCAACTCTGTAGAATTTTCTTTGTTTTTCTTCTATTTAACTCCTCTGTAAGTAAGGGATACAAGATAATTAAGAAATATGATATACAATGTTGAAATATAACATCAATTGAATTTCAAATCTTCTCAAAATTCTCCCCTTCTTCTAATTCTTTTAAAGTCCTCTAGATTTTTCTTTGATTCTTCTCTATTACGCCTTGTAGTTTAATAACAAATCAAAATAAAATTTGATAATTATTTTGCAAGATTATAAGTGTACCAAATGTAAGAAGATCTATAGTGTTTTTCACTCTCTGAAAAATATCTTGAAAATAGTTACATTACCGAAAAAAATTAAAGTCAACATCTGCATTTTAAAGAGGAATATTTAAATATGAATTTCTTTACAATGTATTTTACTACAGTGATATCTATACAGTAGACTGAAGGATAGCAAATTAACAGCCTGTTCTATACTCAGTGAGTTTAATGCACTTAATAAACTTGCAGTTCAAGAACAGATTCAAGCATTAAACTATTCAATATTTAGAGGATAATTAGACAAATTGTATGAAATGTTGTAAATATTTATGGTTCTTAAAATTTTAACATTAGTAAAATTCACAACAGAAGGTTGGGATGCAACAAAATAATAATTTTTTCAAGTCAGAAACATTTCTAGAACAGTCTTAATATTGTGGGACACAAAGTGATATACTATAAATCCATAGCAACATATATAATTGCTAAAATAGCACTACTATCTTCCTCATAAAGGAGAAATTGGTGGGAATAAGTGTATGTGAAAAAAACTGTAAATGTTTGCAGCAGACAATGTTTCAAGTATTTGGGATCATCTTAATGTGTCCCACCGAGACCAACAGACCTCTCTAGTGCTATCACTATTGATTTGCACAGTATAGTTTCTGCTAATATTTCTTTAGGATACTTAAAGTGGTGGAACAGAAGTTTAATAAAATAGCTTAAACTACAAATAAGAGAGTTATTTAACTATTTTTCTATGATTTGACCTTATAGGTCCCCCAAGATCTTATGTGTTCAAGTCTTGTTCTCCACTTGACAGGCCATTGGCCTGGTGGAAACTTTTGGAGGTGGAAGGAAGTTAGATCATTGGGGGCATGCCCTTGAAGTGTACATGGAGTTATGGACCCCACCTTTCCCTTTTTGCTTCCCTGCATGCCATGATGAGCTCCTTTGCTCCACCTCTCTCCCCACAATACTGCCACAAACAGACCCCTTAATAATGGGGTCATCCAACTACCAACCACAGTATAAATCCTTGTACCTTTTAACTTGATTATCTCAGGTATTCTGTCACAGTCATGGAAAGCAGACTGATGTACCATGTAAGAGGAAATGCAAACATCTGAGAAGCTGGAAATAAGGTTGTTCCATTGACTCCACTACGTCATCAAAAGGACTCACATATTTCCTTTATTCCACTGCACTGTCCATAATGTCCATAAGACTGATATCCACCATGCCCATCAAGGGTTATTAGTCACAAGTAAGATGATATGCTGCCCCTTTCACAATTCAGATAGAAAAAGAAAAATTTATCTCCCTAGAAACCAACAAGAATCTCCTGAGAAGCCTACAGTGTACCTCTTACAGCGTTACCAGGAGGCCCAGGTTATGGTCATGTATATGAATCAATGACCATGATTTGGAGATTGGTGTACTAAAAAGAGAAAGGAGAGATGACAGAAATAAAAATTGAGTTTGTTTAGGAAGACAAATGTGTAGAATTGTATGATTAAAGAAAAAAAAATATTTCACATATCTTGAACTCTGTTTGCAATGTTCTAAAAAAGTTCACTTTGCTGCTTAATCTTAATAAAATCCACACTCATAACAAGTCATTTTCTGTTTTTATTGCAACTTTAAGGAATTAACACAAACTTAGTATCTTATTATCTTCAGTTTTGGCCATCAGCAACCAAGTATGGGGTTCTCTGGACTATCTGCAAGGTGGCATTCCTCCTGGAGACTCCAGGGTGGGGGCTGTGGATATAGCTCAATTGGTAGAGTACTTGCCTAGCAAGACCTGGGTTTAATCCAAAAAGATACTCCAGGGTGAAATTGGATCCACGATGGACTTGATGAAGGTCTGCGCCAGGATGGGATGGACATGCGCATTTCACCCCAGGTCTGCTGAGGGCGGTGCCGACTCCAAAAGCCCCCTGCTGCGTTCCTCTGACTTCAGATCTGGCAGCAGCAGTAAAGAACCTGCCTCCTGGTAGGTTCTCTCCGTGGAAGAACTCTGATAAAATTAGGCTTTGATACTCTCCTCATCTATAGGAGGTCTGAGGCCTTAATTATATCTACAGCTCATACACACACACACACATACACACACATGCACACACACACACGACGTGGCATACTCAGGTTCCAAGAACAGGGACCTGGATGTCCGCTGTGTGTGTGTGTGCGTGTGTGTGTGTGTGTGTGTTGGGGGCGGAGTGAGGAGGTGACACTCTGTTCGCTATACATGCAATTCAGAGTATGACACAATAAATTAATTTTCAGCATGATTTCTGGAATTTTACTTTTCTCCTGTGTAAAACGTGCTTGACTGTCTCTGCGGCTCAATAACCTGCAAGTACATCCACCACTTCTAGCCCCTTCTAAGGTCTAAATGGACTCCAGAGTTCTGATCATGCAAGGCCCCTTTAAACCAAGGTCAATAGAAATCTGCTCTTAACCTTATATTGATACTGTGAGCTATACTTCAGTGTGTGACCTTTGTCCTCCACATCTGCAACTTACTCAAAATCTGGAGGACAAATCTCAGAAAGTACAAAATCACTGCAATAATATGCAAATTTAAGGGATTGAAAGATATTTAAACCTGGAATTTCAGTAAAATATTTGGGGAATAACAAAAATGAAATAACTCTGCCTCCAAATAAAAGTGATCAGAACCCTGTTAGAACCTTGTTTACATACTTATTAGTTGTTTTGTAATTTAATTTGAATAAGGAGACACAGATTCTATTTAACCTGTTTTTTCTGTCCAGATGCTTACTATTATGTGAAATTGTATTATTCAAAATATCTCTTACCAAGGACGCAACAAAAGTTTGAACACAAAAATGTCTTAACATTTAACTTGAACAGGATTATTGTTCCTTTATTTTTCTTTCTGCTGCCACAATAAAAAGCAGAAAAAGAGTTAGTGATATACAAGAAGTAAATGGAACTCAAAAGAATAGAAACAACGCTAGTAAATATCTCTCACATCTGTAATCCTTGGATTTCTGCCCAAGTCACTTTATCTATTTATTCAGAAATGAAAATTTATGTAATAAACTTAGAGAAGAGATTATAGTCATTTGATAAGCAAAAGAAAGAGAGGAGAAATCATTGTTTTCTCCCATAAGCTAACATCTATCAGAAATGATGTACTACATCTATGGACTACTTCTTTAACTTTTATTATTTCTCAGGTGTGAAAAGACACTCTTTTTGTCTTTCTTTTGTATGATAAGCCTTGAAGCTTGTGTTTCCATCAAATAATGTCTACATTTCTGACAACTAAGGTTTGTTTGTACTCATGTCTTTTTCCTACAATGATTAAATACTATCTTGAGACTACTGGATATTAGGCTTAAAAACTTAGCTGATTTCTTATTAAACCCAAGATAAATTAATTAATATAAATGCATTAATCTTTCATTATTACCAAACCATAACTCCAGGTTCATATCTCTTTCATTTTTCAAAACTTCAGTTATAAATAATTTCTCATGGTCTTCCAACCATTTGGAAATATTAAAAACTCTGACATTCTCCAACTAGATGATATTTGGGGTAATTATGTAACATACTCTAGGAATTATTTTTTATTCAAAAAAATAAGAAATAAAATATTTACTCATGTTTTAATGTTTTCTGTGATATCAAAGAAAAATGTTCTTTTATTGATCTTGGCAAAAGTATCTTTAAGATTGAAAAGGGATGATAGTTTATACATCCTGAACTAGAAGAAACTCAAAGATTGTTTGCTGTTCTGCATCAATGTTGCGTGTGTTCAATTCAAAGAGCTTTTCTCACTGATCACTCTTCAAAAATGTGATGTTCCATGATCATTATGTTTCTTCCTATGATCAGTGTCTCCACAAATAAAAGCAGTGTTACCATTCCTCCTCTGTCTCAGTCAGGTGCCCCAATTGGTCTGAATTGTTCAGTGTACTAAATTATAAATTAATCCATAAAAGCACATCCTATATAAAATTGTGGATAAAAGACAGTAGCCAGTCATGGTGGCAGGTGCCTATAATCCCAGCAATTTGGGAGGATGAGGCAGGAGGATTGCAAGCTCAAATGCCAGTCTCAGCATCACAGAGAAGCCCTAAGCAATTGAGTGGGAACTCGTCTCTAAAGAAAAATGTGGTTCGGTGGTTCAGTGCCTTTGAGTTCAAACCCCAGTATCAAAAAAAAAAAAAAAAAAAAAAAAAAAAAAAAAAAAAAATATATATATATATATATAAATTGATACAAATGATTTAAAAAGACAAGAAAGTTATTACTGATTATGATGTGAAGAATGAAAGAGAGAATGGAGGGACTAATGAACGTGTAGCAGTGCATTAGAGATTTTTGCATGAAGAGAAGACAGAGCTGGTGGGAAAAGATGAGACACTAAGGAGAGAGAATGAGGGAAAGAGACCGTGAATTAAAATATAAGAAGCTGCTTGAGGCTTTAATCTGAATTCATTTTAAAACTTTATGAGTTTATCCTCCATTCCCACTCTACTCATTAAAATTTTCGCAAACCCTCACATGTGAAGGTGTTAATTTTCCCCCTGGAGGAAAACTCAGAGTGTTATTCCTGAGTGATCTGAACTTGAGGATCCTTCCTCATTTGACTGGAATCATTTTACCATCATTCGCTGCATCCCAGTGGACCACATCAGTTTTGCACTAATCCCTCTTTTCCTCAATTTGTGCAATATCATTTCAACTTAATAGTATTGCTAAAAATAAATATATATGTATAATTTATATTTTAGTAGTCACTTTTCAATTGTTCTACAAATTTAAATATTAATAGTTAGATTTTATAGATTTGAAAATTGCTAAAGAAATCTTAAGTAATTTGCCCATGGTTATTCAGTTGGAATATGAACCCTTGCAATTTTGCTGCAGAAATAATGTTCTTCACCACTTCTTTTTATTCTGCTGTTTCACTGAGACTCAATTATACTAGGCAACATTTTATCTCAGTTTGGGCCTACTGGGTCACTAACATGGGGAATCTGAAATTGATAGCTCTAAACTAATGCTACATTGTAACACTTCTGGAAAAATTCCTCCAGTGGATAATAAGACCTCTTACAAAACAAACTGCTATGTCACAAGTATGGCAAGCAGGCAATTTTATAAGAAAGTTACTGACATACATTATTCCTTGGATGCTTATATTTCAGGTACTGGAGAAAGAATACTTTAGAAATCCCAGATTATGGTCCATCTTACAGGCCCAAATATCAATTTTTCCAAGGTGGTGGTCCCAGTCATCAATGAGCTATTCTGTTTTTCTACTGGATCAACCTCTTAGAATATTGTTATAAAATATATAATTTATTATTCTGTGCCAAACACAAAATAAATCAATATTCAGAATCAGTGCCATTACAGTGAAGGAGAAGTATTGTCCCTTGACATGATGAACACAGTCCAAGAAAATCAACCTTTTTCCTGGTGTCTGGTTTGCAGGGCACAGTGTTAGAATATCAATGTTGTCCTGCAACTGGAAGTTGGGCATTCTTTTATATTGGCCTCACTTTGTATTTCTTTAAGACAGTTGATCTTTCAGCTGAGGCCCCATGAGGCAGCCATGTACTCAAGAGTAAGAGTCTTGGCATGCTGTAGTATCATGAGGCAGACAGGCAGCCCTGCCTACCCTACATGGGCTGGAGTGACCCTGCTTATATGCCTGTGGACTTGCAGAGCTGAAAAGTGATCTGAAAACCCTGGCAAAACTACATCACTTCTAAGGGAGCTCCCTTCCATTCAGACTAGCTCAAAACCTGCTAAAGCTTAGGCCACTGAAGCACTTGCAGTAATCATAGAAAGGGAGTAGAGATGAAGAAACTTACAGAAAAGAAAAAATAACAAACCTTACCAATCAGCATCCCGGAACCTATTTACAGAAAACACTATTCTTCTATTAAAATAGTCTCTAAAAGAGGCAACTGTTCTGCCAGAGGTATAAACATTAATGTAGGAACAAAACATAATGAAAAAAAGTATATATAGCATGGAACTTCAAAGTAACTAAACAATCCTCTAGTAACTGACCGCAAAGACCATGGAATCTGCAAAATACCTAAAAGGAAATTTAAAACAATGATCTTAAGAAAGACAACAAGATACAGGAGAATATAGATAGATAATTCAACAAAATCAGGAAAACAATTCATAATATGCATGATAAATTTAGCAAAGAGATAGATATCACTTTTTAAAAGGAACCAAGGGGAGATCATGGGCCTGAAAAATTTAACAAATTAAATTTAAAAATTGAGAACTTCAAACACAGAATTAATCAAAAAGTTGAAGAAAACCCTCAACTTGAAAAAAAAAATTAAGTAATGAGCAAGACAAAAATAGCAAAAATTATTGAACACAGACTAATTACCCTGATATTTTGTGAATTTTAGAAGAAAAAATTATTGAAAATCTACTTAGTGAAATAGCTACAAATTTAGCAAGTTTCAGGTGAGCTACAGAAATCTAGATCCAGGACGCTTGAAAGTCCCAATATAATTACAACCCAAAAAAGACCCTGAGTTATATTATAGTCAAACTGCTAAAAGTCAGAGAAAATTCTAAAAACAATGAGAGAAAATGAGTTACATAGAATGAATCCCTATTAGATTATCAACATATATCTCAGCAAAATCTTACAGAATAGGAGAGAATAATATATTTTCAATTCAGGGAAAAAATAATGCCCAGCAAGAAAATAATACCCAACAAAGCTATCCTTCAAAAAAGGAAAACAAACCAGTTATTTCCAAGATAAGCAAAATCACTAATCTAGCCTTTAAGAAATGCTAAAAGGAAACTTGCATTTGACAGTGAAAAGATAATAACTATAACCATTAAAATATAAAAGTACAAAACTCACTGAGTAGATATTCAAAAAAAAAAAAGAGAAATTAAATCTTACTAGTATAAAACAAAACAAAATACCAAAATAGTAAGATAAACAAAACTATAAGAAGGAAATTCTAGGAAAAAAACAAACTGGAAAATAATTAACAAATTGGGTCAAAATCTTCCATAAAAATAATAACCTCAAGTATAATTGGATTAAATTTTCCTAGTAAAAGAAATAGACTGGCTGAATGGATGAAATATAAGACCCAACTGTACTCTACCTGCACAAAACTCACCTCACCAGTAAAGACATGCAAAGGCTAAAAGTGATAGGATTAAGGAATGATAAAATACACAAGTAGAAACCAAAAATGAGTTATAAGCTATTCTAAGGCAAAATAGACTTCAAGTCAAAAATGGTGAAAAGGGACAAAATCACAGAACATATTTTTCCAGCAGGTATATTCTGCGACCTGCACAGTCATCAATTTAAGAACCATCTGGGGCAATGAAGGGATAAAGAAAAGTCAAACAGACACACAAACAGAGAAACAGTTGGGACCTGGTGGATCTTGGTTGCCTGATGCAGAATGGATGATCCAGAGCCAGCTCAGCACATTTATTATATAGGTTTTAACATCAGAGTGATTTTCTGTGAGAAAATCTCTTCAAAACATATAGGGTGAATGATGAACTTCTGTGCAGCCCAATTACAGTTATCAGCTTGCATCCATGATTCTCTACCCCCAGACAGCTGATGTCTGAACCTAGGTCATGAACTTATAATTCCATGGGTGGTGCAGGACGTCCTTCAGAACAAGGTATCACCACAGCAGCTGGGAAGTCTCAAATTGACACCTTTGCACCAAGAGTTGTGTTCGGAGTGGGCATCTCTCTGTCACTGGACAACTGAAAGACCATATTTCATTTGCCTCTCCCAACATCTCCCCCCTCTTTTTTTTTAAGTACAAGTTGTGGGCTATTATTTGAAGTTCTCATATGTCTTCTCAGAAGAAGAGACTTTCTATTATTATAACAACAAAGAGAATTTGTAGCAAACACATAATTCCAAAAATATACCTTGTTGAATGATTTAACATATTTCGAGGATTAAAACCATTTACATCTTCAGGTACTTGTTGAGAAAGCCATGTAGGATACACAAGATCACTTAGAGGGCTGCCAGGGTAATTGATGAAATCTAAGGCAGCTATTAAACATTACAGATCTTTTTGCATAAAACCACCACTTAACCTCAGAACATTACCAACTAATCCTCCAGGAGTTATAGACTCCTGATGTGGTTGTCTCTTATCAATTCAGTGAGATTAATCCAAAATATATCCACTATTGTCAGGGAGTTTATGTCACAGTGGCAAAATATTAATACATTCCATCCATTAAGGAAAGGTACCCAATTCTGTTGTAGTATGATTAGGGCAATAAGGTATTGGTGGCTGCTCTGTGGGAAACACAATTTTGTCACTGGTTGTCCCATTTCAGTACTGTGGTACAAAAAATTGTAAGTCCCAAGGGCCAGTGAGATTGTATCCCCTGGCTGTCCAGATATTATCTGTGATTGTCTGACAGATCTGGCTCCATGAGAATGTTACAGGCCAGACGCTAAGGGAAATGACTAAACAGACTCCATTTTGCTCTGAGACTCCAGGTTATGTAGGAAATAAGCTTCTCCCATGGGAACATCCCGCCTCTGTGCCCATCATCAGTTACTTGGTGTGACATGTTTAATAATATACAATGGCAACTCCTATGTAGTGAAAATTGCTCTCTTTTGATCTCTATTGCTCTTAACCAATGTACCATGTAAACGGTAATTATGTGGCTGTTAGTAACCATTCTTTAGTTTGTACCTAGGTAAGGGTCATTTTGACCCACTTCCCTCTCTGCTGATGATCTCATGATGTTAGTTTGTAATTTCGAATCATAGCAACAGACACTTATGACTGATGTGATTTTTGGTATAAGAACCCCCACAACCCTGTGGTCGGGGCTGTTCTTCCAATAGCCATTTTTTGGGGCTCTGTGTGAGACAGTCAGCCAGCTAGCTTAATAAAGACTCTCAAAATTGGACTTCTCAGTGGTGATCCGTCTGTTCTTAAGTTGCGCCCCATAACACTATCTTTTTCTCTAAGGCAACTTTTAAATATCCAGCATGTTTATCATAAGATCAACCTATAGGTGAATTCCTAGTGTATTCAGTATAATTAAATCCAATTGAATGAGCAGGTGTAATATGATTATCTGAAAAACTTCCATCATTTGAGTATCATTAGTAAATACTGAAATGGATTCTCCAGTCCACACAGCTGGGTGTGCTAAAGGTGGATCTGGGAAATAAGTCCAATAAGTCCAATAAGTTTTCCCATGAACCTTATGTACCTGACAGCCAGCATAGCCACAAACATGGTGGATGGAGACTTAGTGCCTCCCAGCCATTTGGTTGTCTGCTCAGCCTGATGAGTCAGGTTCTTCCGTTGTTTGAACTGTGGCTCAAGATCTTCCATGTAGTTGATGAACAGTGCACTTAGGTACCCAGACAGGATGAACTGCAACTTCTGGAAAGGCACAGGCATGGCGTCTACCCCACATTATTACCAGATCTGGTCCACTCCATTGTCCTGATTGTAAGTTCCAACACCAGTGGGAGTTAGAGGTCACTCAGAGGCGGTGTGACCTTCAGCATCACAATTTAAAAAATTTAAAAAAAAAAAGAGCGCATGATTCAAACAATTTTGTGGGATTCTATCTCCCCTTTTTTTGTTTTGTAATTGTATCTTAAGGGACAAGTGTGCCTGCTCTACAATGGCTTGGCCTTGAGGATTATAAGGGATATATGTTTGGTGATCAATATGATATTGATCACAAATTTGTTGAAAAGAAGAACTAGTATAAGTGGGAACATTATCAGTTCTGATTTGTAGAAGATGGTCCAGCACTCTAAGCAGTTGAACAGTGAAAAATGACTTGATGAGTATATTTTACTTGGCCAGGATAATTAGTAAAAGTCACTTGTCAAACATATGAGGATTGTCAAAACCATTGTTGTTGTTGAACCGAAAGGAGCACCATGATGCAACATGGCTTAGTTCCCACCAATTGGATGACTTGACTTTTGTTTTTGATAATACACTAGGTAATGAAATTATGCAATGGGATCAGTATACATACTGGAAGCCAGCCTTACATCTCGTTTGTCCTATAAGTGATGGTCTATTATCTTAAATTAATTTGTTATATTGGAAGTTGTACTCATGTAAAGCATTAACAAACAATATAATGTTTATAAGGAAAATACAAAAAGAAATTAGTAAGAGTAAAAACATATTTAATTTGTATCATAGCTATGAACAAAAAAATATATTTATAATCCCAAACCTTATTGAGCTACATAACATTTGTTGTTTTAGGATTACAGTGATCCTTATAGCAAAAATCCATCTTTTGAACTTAACTTCAAATGAACTTGAGTGGTTGCCTTAATATCGAATAAGGTGAGAGGCACAGTCTTAACTCAGGCCAGGTGACCTCTAGATAAATCTTAGGTAAGGCATTTTGCTTTTGAAACTAATCTTTTTCCCCTTCCTCAAATATTATTTTATAGAGTTTTATATATCAGTTTTGAGTCTGTGTGAATCAGTTAACATAATTTAACTTCATATCTGAAACATGAATCAAACAAGTTAAGAGAGCTTATAATTTCCTTTTGTGAGGAAGTGGCAAAATGTCTTTATATCTCACGTTGTTAACCGAGAAATGCTGAGGCCCAGGGGATCTCTGTCCCCTTAATGAGAGATGAATGACCCCGAGCCAGCTCAGCATGTTTATTATATAAGTTTTAACGTCAAAGGGGTTTTCCCTGAGAAACTTTCTTCGAAGCATACAGGATGAAGGACAAACTTTGTGCACCCAAGTCAGAGTTATCAGCTTGTGCCCATTATTCTCTACCCTGGGGCAGCTCATGTCTAAATCTAGGTCATGAACTGATAATTCCATGGCTGGCACAGGGCCTCTGGGTGCACCACAGCAGCTGGGCAGTCTCAAGTTGACACCTTTGCACCAAGAGTTGGTGGGGGGGGTATCACTTCTGTCACCAGACAGCTCAAGGACCAAAATTCATTTGCAACTCTGGACAACTAGGGAACATACAATTTTCTAAATAACATATTTGAATATTCTGCAGGATAGTCTATATGTTAGACTACAAAATAATTATCCCCAAATTAAAATATAAAATGAAAGCCATTGCCTGTGTCTTCTCTGACTTCAACATAATACAACTGGAACTCAGGGAGTTTTGGAAACTGCACAGAGAAGTTAACTCATATACTGATGATCAATGGGCCAACGAAAAAATTAAGAATAAAATTCAAAATTTTCTTGACACAAATAAAATTGGAAAGCCAAAATACCAAAACCTGGGTAATATAGCAAATGCATGACTATGAAGGGAATTTATGGCAACAAATACCTATTCAAGAAAATAGAAATATGTCAAAGAAAAGATCTGATGCTGTTCTCCAGGAAAGAACTGTTGAGCTGTTACAAAGAAAGAACAAACTGATCTCAGTAGTTGCATAAGGAAAGTGATATTACAGAACAGAAATATGTGAAATTGAGAATAAAAAAACAAAATGGTTAAAAAAAACAAAAAACAAAAAACAATTTATCTGAAGAAAATGACAAACCATTAGCCAGACTTAGTAAAAAAATGGGGCTAATAATACCAAAGCAATTATAAATGAAAATGAGTCATTACAATTGATATCACAGAAGAAAGGATTAGGAGAAATTTTGTTGAATAATTGTATGCAAACAAATTAGGAAACCTAGAAGAATTGTATAAATTCTTGGACACATAATCTCTTAAAAATTTAATTAAAAAAGAAATAGAAAATCTAAGCTGACCATAGTGGAATGAATAACTGAATCAATATTGAAAAGCATCTCAGCAAAGAAAATTCCAAAACCTGGTGGTTTCACTGTCGAGTTCTACAAATGTTTCAAAAAGAAGTAAGACCATTTTTCATCCAACTATTGCAAAACAATTGAAGGAACTTCTTCAAACTCTTTGAAATAACTAACATCATCTTGATACCAAAACTAAACAAAGACATAATAATAAATAAAAGGAGATCAAGAAGGTAAATGAGGAACATAGATGCAAACTATAAAAAAAAAAAAACTGCACATCAACAAGATCATTTAACATGATCAAGTGGGATGTATCTCAGGGATGCAAAGATGGTTCAACATATACAAAATGTAAAACAATTTATTAAGATGATCCATTTGACAGATTCCAAATGACCCTTTCAATGATGAAGAAAAAACATTTGACAAAATTCAACATCCCTTCATGCTGAGTACTGGAAAATATGTAACTAAAACCAATAAAGAACATATATAGCAAACCTGCAGCCACCATCATACTGTGTGGGAAAGAGTCAGAAGATTCTGGAAAATGGCAAGAATGGCCACTGTCAACACTGTAGGAAACAAAATCCTGAGTGTTCTAGACAGAGAAATATAGCAAGTAAAAGAAGTAAAGGTCATCTAAATTAGAAAGAAAGGGAAATTATATCTTTTTGCACTGATATCATTTTATAAGTAGCAGACCCTAAAGCGTCCAACAAAAAACTGGTAGAACATTTATTATTTATTAATTAAATGAGTTTGTGAATTCAGAAAATTACATGATACAGTATAAATTTAGAAAAATTATTAGTATGTCTATATGTTGAGTGCACTATTTGAAAAAGTGATCAAGAAGTCAGTTGCACTTATAATAGCAACAACAACAAAAAATACCTAGGAAAGAATTTAGTTAAGGGAATGAAAGCTCTCTACACTGCAAATTATAAAGCATTGGTGAGACAACTTGAAGACACAAATAAATGGAAAGATCCCTATGCTCTCAACAGAAAGAATTAATATTGTTAAAATGTCTTTAAAATCCAAAGAAAAATATAGATTTAATGTAAAGTTTATCAAAATACCAATGACATGTGCTGTTCAAACAGAAAAAAATAAAATAGAATGTGGCTAGTACCAGAGAAGACAATGAAGAGTCAAAAATAAACTTTAGCAAAAAGAAAGAAGGTGAAGGCATCACATTACCAAACTCCAAATGTACTGTAACACTACGGTGACCAAAAGCACAAGGGACAGATGTGAAAAGGGGCCTACGCTTATGAAACAGAATTGGAAGCCCAGAAATAAATCTGTGCATTTATTCCAACGAATCGACAAGTGTGCAAAGAACACGCTTTATTCAAAGTGCACTCTTTTCAATAAATGATGCTGAGAAAAATGAATACCCACAAGCACATGCTGCAAAGGGACATCCACCTCTCACCATACAGGCAAATCAACTCAAAGTGGACTGAAGTGTGACCTGGGACAGAAGGAGTCACAGATTCTGCTTACTCAGAGAATCTGTCCCAAAACTGCTCCTGAGGACTAAGCTTGTTCCTTGGTCATTGATAACTGGGAAGAAAATGTCTCAGCAGATCCATAACCTAATTGATGATTCCATCAGGAAGACAGGTAACCTGGTGAACACACTCAGAATAAAGGACCAGAGGCAGTTCTGATGTCCTGGATCCTTTGGCAGAATGTACCTAGTCTTTCTAGGAATCTTATCAATAAACCTAAAATTACAGATTTAGTGAAACATCAGGGAAGTTTCATAATAATGAGATATAAATAGAAAGTGGGCTAGAAGAGAAATGTTCTTCCCCTTTGAAGGATGTTCCATGTGCCTTAAGTCTTATATGGAAATCCAAACTCATTAATACCGTAAGTAAGAGAGAACACCGATCCTATACATCTATGGAACTGAATTGATGTTTTTGGACCATTCCAAGAAAAGAAAGCTTGGTTTACATTTTGTTAGTGTATGTAACTTATGAATTTTCAATTAAAAAATCAAATTTAAAAAGCATTTCCATTTCTTTCCTCTGTATAAACATACCAGTATTGACATTACCTTTATATTATATCAGAGTCCTATCAAGCCAAATGTAAAATAAATCAATTGTGGGCTAGGGTCTGAAGGCTGTAGTGTGTGCTGTCGTGGGTGTGAGTACACAGCATCTCTGTGTGTGAAGTAGTGATGGGGATTTTAAACACATCCTCTTATAATAAGAACAGGAAATAATCCACAGACACCAACAGCTGGAAAGTCTTAGTTATCATCTTGGAATTAGAGGCATTTCTTTCTTGGAAATTTTTTCTTTAACACATTCAAATGATCTTTTGTATAAAAAGTTTATGCAAAAGTAGACCTGGTGAAAAAAGAGAAGAGCCTTGTTATCTTCCTCAAGTACACCAAATGGCCTGAGAAGGTAATGAAATACTGACTTATAAATCACTTATGTAAATGAGATCTAGTTACATATTTTTCAACAACCTAAAATATGACATATTTTTCCATTTGTTATTAAAGCATATCTATAAAGCTTCGATAGGAGAGTAAAAGGGCAATGGAATCTTTGCAAATATTCGACTCAACTCAAATTGTACTGAGGTCACTTTTGTTTAAATGTCATCTTTTCTGAGAAAAGTTGCAAGTAGACATCAAAGAAAGTCATGCCTGATGAGGGATGAACAATCACACAGGGAGAGGCCTGCATCCATAAAGAGTGCAATGTCTTTCTTGCAAAGTCTATGTAAATGGTTCTGGTTTTCTGTTTCAGTAGACTTAAAGGTATCCTTCTTTTTAACAAGATTGTTTTCACATTGACTGAATACTTCAGTTTATCTATTTTTCAATTTATATCTGCATATGGATTGCATTTCTTCACCAGGATAAATTATGACTTTATTACTGAGTCCCTGGTAGTATGGAGGTGAGGAATTCAATTTCAAATAAAACATATGTATATACGCACATAAATATATATATATATATACACACACATACATACACACACATACACTTATTTATGTTACTGCTTGTTTTTCCCAGTTAATACAAATAATTAATAGTTGATTATATTTACTTTTACAAGTCGAACTCCTATTTTCAGAATGCACATAGAAAAGCTAATGCAAGCTTCAACACAGCTATAGCTGAGAGCTGATATTAAACTGAACTCCACTTCTGGCCTATCTGCACAGTAAATATTTCATGAAAGCACTTGAAGGAAGATAGGAGCTATCCCTCAGTGTCCTGGACAAGATTGCTCTTCTCAGATAATACCACTCCATACAGTATTTATTGGCTTTTATACAGATCAGCAAGGTTGCAGACAAGATGTTATTGTGCTGACTGGATAATCCCAACTTCAATTGAATACGTAATGACTACTTGAGCATCTGTGACAAGATTCTTTGGGAAATACTATGTTAAAAGCATTTAGAAAGTTGAGATCTTAAGGGTAAATGTGTACTTCATTTAGCCTATAATTTCTGGAAAGTATGAATACTGTAAGTAATATACAGCATACTAAATGAATATTCTAGAATCTACTTCCTGCATGAACTCACACTGAGATTGTAATATATTTTATAAAACTTAGCTGTTATCATGTACTTAAAACATTTCATGTACACACTATGCTACATGACACTTCTTAAAATTATAATGTATCATCCACAGCCTAGATGTGCTAGGGCAATGGTGTAGGTAACCAAGAGATCAAAGAAAATACCTGTAGACAGTGAACACATCATGTGGTTATTGAAAAATGTCCCTGGGGATGGTGCAGTGGTGACAGTCTGGACAGGCAATACTGCCATCTCTCACGGTACTTCTCCAAGTAGTACCTCTGTCCCTCGCAGCTCTACTGCAGCAAGTTTGGAAGTGACACTGGAAGAAGAGCACCCACATGAAAGCTGGCAGTAGTTGGACAGGTGGAACTTACCTTCCCATAATGACCTCAATTCTATACCACTTACTGGTGGTGTCAGTTACCAGTTTGCTGAGCTTATTTTATTCACTGGATGAGAAGCAGAGAGCTGTCCTGGTGAGCATGCAAAAATCAACCAGCCAAACAAAGACAGTTCCTACATAGTAGCAAGATACACAACAAAGAGTCAGTGTGCTTCCAGATAGCATTTGTCTGTACATTCTGGTGTGGGGCCCACCAGTCTTGTTCCCATAACTTGACTAGGTCCTAGGGAATGAAAGGAGATGTTTTAGGTTGGCCTTTTTGTTTGTTTGTTTGCTGCTGTGACTGAAATACCTGACCAGAACAATTGTATAAGAGAAGAGTCTATTTAGGGACTCATAGTTTCAGAGGTCCCAGTGCATAGACAACCAACCCTATTCCTTTAGGCTTGAGGTGAGGCAGAACATCATGGAGGAAGAGTATCTGGGAGGGAAGAAGCTGGCTGACATCATAATCAGGAAGCAGAGAGACTAAGCCCAGCTCACCAAATATATACCCCAAATTCATGGCCCCAAGGAGGCCCACTCACCAAGCCACACCCTACCCACCTTCAATTACCACTCAGTTAATCCCATGGGGGATTAAATTACTGATTGGGTTAAGAGTCTCATAACCCAATCATTTCCCTCCTGAATCTTCCCTCACTGTCTCACACATGAGCTTTCGGGGAACACCCCACATCCAAACCATAACAGAAGTATCAGGAAAGTTGTGTTTTGCTGTACTTCTTTTCTTCAAGAATGACACACTTAAGAATCAATAATAAGACTTATAGGGCTGGGTAGAGCTCAGAGGTCAAATTCTGCCCAGCATGTGTGAGGCACTGAGTTCCATCCTGAGTCCTAAAAGAAAAAAAAAAAAAAAAAAAAAAATCCATACTTGGATATGGTTTAGGTGTGTTCCCCAGTTGCTAATCTCCTGCGTGCAAGTTTTGAGGTAGAGGAATCTTTAAGAAATAGAGTTGAATGGAGAGTGATTGGATTGCACTTTGGAGGTATCTCATAAAGGAATTAATGCAGGTCTTGTGGGCTTGGGTTAGTTCCTGAGAAAATGGTTTATTATACAAAGTGTGAGCCTGATTCCTTCCCAGTCTCTTGCTTCCTTCTGTGTGGGTTTGTACCCTTTCTGCTACTCTGCCATATTTGGAGACAGCTCAGGGGGACCCTAAACTTGCTGTCTGGATTTTCTAGTAACTAGGATCATAAGCTAAATATACCTCTTTCCTTTATGAATTTCCCAGCCTCAGATATTTTGTTACAGCAACAGAAAATGTACTTAGATATCACATATGCTTAACATCTCTACACACAGAGCAAGGAATAAAGATAATGGTTACTAACAGAATAATATTTATATTGGGAAAGATTTTTCTCAAAGTAACTACTTTGCATTTGTATAAAATGTAGAAATGTATATAAACAAACCCAATGTTACATAAAAATTTTCTATATCTTTGAACAAATGTTTTAAATTCTTGAATTTTGTTGTAGTATTGCCATTTTTCTCATTAAATAAATTATATGAGCCATTTAACATGGCTTCAAAAGAAAAAAACCTCATTTCAGAAAAAGTATGTGAAGTCTTTTTTCACAAAATGAAAATTATTTATCAGGGAAAAAATTGATGACATTTTGGAGGCAAAATAAGCATGTGTACTCTTTTAGAGTACATTACAACTTCTGTGAAATATTTGTTTCTTAAATCAGTTACAATATCACCCTAATATCTCATATGCATGAAAAGATATCTCAATTTGAAGAAATGTATTCTGAGTATATACTGTTCCTATAATAAATAAACATAATAAATTTAAAAAGGATGGATGACTTGCTCAGTTATCCTTCCAAACATTGTGATAGAAATGATCATAAAATGCAAGAACAAACTTGTTCAGCTCTAAGATGTGTGTTCAAAGAAATAATCTATAAAAACTTTCTTGTAGTTTTGCCAATCAAATAGGCAATTTTCAAAAGAATTCAGAAAGCAAAGTACCTAACAAGTTAATGATAAGAAATCTCCAATGCTCAAAAAATACGTTTTGGTCTAATAAAAAGTTCAGAATATTCCCATTAAACATAGTATTAACATAAAATTATTCAGTTTGATGAAGAAAAAA
This sequence comes from Sciurus vulgaris, assembly GCF_902686455.1. Classification (NCBI taxonomy): domain Eukaryota; kingdom Metazoa; phylum Chordata; class Mammalia; order Rodentia; family Sciuridae; genus Sciurus; species Sciurus vulgaris. The sequence goes on from NC_136469.1 coordinate 12,454,867, forward strand.
TGTGAGGACTGACAGTCAAAAGGGCATTGCTCTGAGTGGATTAAATTTAGTGATAATAAAATCTTTAGCAGTTAAATAGCTTTCAGAAATCGTTGAATGTCAAATGTCTATAGACTGTCAAACGGCTTAGTTCACTCAAGGGTGAATGAGCAGATGATGCAATGCGTCTGTGTTCCCTGATGTATTACTTTTTGACTGATCTTAAAAAGTAGTAGCAAAGCACTTCGGTAAGTTCATAGAGTGACTTCCATCATGTATTTGTGGCTGCAATTCCTCAGTACACATAGCACGTGGGATAAAGGGAAGAAGCCTGACTCCACACTTTGTTGAAAAACTACCCACTGATCTGATGTGTGTCTAGAACACTACTGAACCTACCTCACTTTCCGACTGCATTTATACATTTGATAGATGATACTAATGAAGTAATGATCTCTCATTTTTCTGATTGTATACATTGCAGGCTCACATCAGTCATGCAGTCAATGTACATAAGGTACTAATATCTGTTTCACTCTACTATTATTCTTCCCCACACCACCTCTCCTCCCTTTACCCCTCTCTAACTAATATAAAGTAATTCTATTCTTCCCTATCCCCACCCCAATTTTGTGAATTAGAATCCACATGTCAGAGAAAACATTCGGCTTTTGAATTTTTGGATTGGCTTATTTCACTTAGCATGATATTCTCTGTCTCCATCCATTCACTAGCAAATGCCAGAATTATTTCATTCTTCTTTAAAGTTAGTAATATTCCATCGTGTGTGTGTGTGTATGTGTATACATATACATATATACATATACCACATTTCTTTATCCAGTCATCTGTTGAAGGGCATCTACTATGTTTTAAAGTCTATACTCAATATATTTAAAAGGAAGATATAAACTGCTATTTTCTCTAATCGTTAAACTGTAATCGTTTTCTTACCTATTGTAGTGTTTCTCTCCTCTTTGTTTTCTAGATCTCATATTGATTAAGAGGTATTTCTACAAGAAATAATTCACCATGTACTCCCCAGGCTGTGTATTATCTGTCTCCCATTGGCTACTTCTATCTTCTCTGTGTTGTCAGAGTTTCTGCCAGTCTTCCCTTTCCAGTCACTTCACTATCCATGTAAAGATTCTGAGACATGCCTGTCAAGGGAGCTCAAAAAGCTCTTTCCTCTATTGCAAATATCTGGTCTACTGAAACCACCTCTGTTTCCTCTTCTCTCAGCACCTACTTTTGTATGGATGTGAAGATTGATTCCCTGGATAAGTCAGGATTCTTCAGAGAAAAAGAATCAAAATGTATAAGAACAGACTTACTGTGGGAACTAGCTCACATGCTTATGGTGGCTGAGATGTCTCATGAGGAGCTATCCTCAGGCTGGAGAGGCAGAAAATTCAGTGTGTAATTCAGTCTGCAGCCAAGGCTTGAGACACAGTGGGTGGTCCACTGTATCTCAGTCAGAGGCCAGAGGTTCTGCAGAAGGGTCTGTGGACTTAAGTCCAGGAATCTGAAGACCTTAGAGAGGGAGATTCGTTATCCAAGGTTAGGAGCAAATGGATGTACCACCTCAAGAATGCAGAGAGAGGTAACTCACCCGTTCTCACTTTGTCACTCTATTGGTGCTCAGTAGATTGGATAATGCTCACTGATATGGGTCAGAATAAATATCTTTTAATCCAGTATACTGATCCAAATGCCAGTCTCTCCTGCAAACATGTTCACCAACAAACCCAAGAATAATGTTTTATTGGCTAGGTAGACACCATTTTACTCAGTAAAATTACCAATTACCAATTACCAATCACACTCCCAATTCTTCTGTCTCCCCTTCTTGCACTTCAGGTTGATTTAGCTTCCTTATGCTACCCATCACATAGGGTCCAATGGTGTCCTTTCTTTCCTGACCTCACACATGGTAGCGTCACTTCTCTGACCATCCCACAAAATTGTTGGAAATTATGTCATAATTACTTCCAAAGGAACTCTCGCCCTCTCTCTTAACTTGTTCAACTCATCTCATTTTAAAAGATAAATACTAGTATTCACTAATTTGATAGTTTCTCAATTACAGTTTGTAGTTAGATATCCTAACTCTCACAGCATATTGGAGACTTGATCCCATTAAATGTTCTCAGATTGTGAAACATTACAAAATTCTCTAAACCTAATAAAAGAAACAGTATTTCCTGAAACAAAGTTCTGAACATATATTATCCCCAAGTTAAAATGATGATATAGTCAAGTAAAGAATGAACACATACATTGTACTACATGCATGAAACTATATTTATGGAGTGTCTTATAAAACACAGCCTTTCCATTTATTTTTATGAGCACCAAGTATGTTTAATGATTTGCTATTAAGTACTATTAAATACCATTAAATGCATTATTTTTGAACTATTGTTAGGCCAAGATATTTATTTATTTATTTGTTTTGTTAGTATTAATATATGCCACAGTACACAATTTTCTGTATGATTTCAATCTTAGTAGTTTTCCTCTTTTTTGTATTTAACTTTCAATATCTTTTTAGTACTGGGGATTAAATGGTGGCCAGTCTACCTACCACTGAAGTATATCTCCAACAATTTATTTTTATTTTGAGATAGGATCTGGCTTATTTGTCCAGGTAGGGCTTTCACTTATGAGCTTCCTACCTTAATCTCTAAAGTTGCTGAGATATAGGTATATCTCCCCACGAGAGCTTAAAATATTTTTTAAACTAAAAGATAAAATTGAAGAGTGTTGTCACTGATGGTTAGAATTCTTTATCTTTAAATAGGTCTGTTGTGGGAGAAAGTGATTACCAAAGGTACTATGAAAAAATTCTGATAGATAAATAGAGTTGTTTAATTGAAAAACATGAGTACTTAACATGGACCATTTTAGAAGTGATTAGATTCATCATTATTCACTACTTTAATTTATAATGAATGGCAAGTAAACAACACTGACACTGTGGTGACATTAGTATGAAACTGACTTTCAAAATATTGATTTGTGATCACTCTGTACCGGAAGAACTTGGAGTTATTTTAAAGTAAGAAAAAAATCCAGACAAATTAATAGAGACACAATACCTATTATTTTAACTATCTTGTCAACCAAGAGCAATTTATCATGGTAATCATGAAAGACGGTTAATGACCTTGAAAATGATGTGATGTCAACAGACTTCATTGAGAAACGCTTTCTAAGGTCAAAGTATTTCAGGGAAAGACTCAAAGGAAGAACAACTTCTAAATCTACTGAAATAACTGTCCACAGAGGCACAACTGACCAAACCGGCAAAAAAACGTGGGCATGATTTAAGAAAGAGTAGCACAGTGAAACTCAGGAAAATGAAGCCCCAATATCAACACTAACCCACATTTTCAGCAGGCTTTTATATACTTGTAAGAACTGTCATCACAAGATTATATACTTGGGGAAATTTTATTGGTCCTAATTATGAGACATGTCAATATTTCATATTAAATATCAAAGCTGGTTTATAATCAACACTCTAAATCTAATGTAAAACTGAACCTAGAATGTCCTCAGTAAAATCATTAGTTAAGGTTATAGTACTAATTATTTTGTTTGTATTCGTATGCAAACTAGTTTTAGATATAATTTTATGACAAGGGAAAATTGGATAATGGGTTCAATAAAAAGAATAATACTTCTAATGTATTTCCTAATCATTATTTACACTCAATGGGAGAACACGTGTTACTTTCTGCTTTACTGTCTCACTTAGCACAGAAGAGTTGACTGATTCCTCAGAATGCCCTGAAATTTCCTTGTGAAAATGAGGTATGTGGGTAAAATACAAGCCCTTCTAATGACAGACTAGTTTAGTGAGTCTGTCCAAGTTCCCACATCACTCTAATAAAGCTCACGTCTTTCTTCATGAAGTACTGCAAAGAACAGCAGGTTGGTAACCTGAAGAAATAAACCTTGATTAGATTTGGATTTAACATTTAATGACTGAAAAATGTTTTACAAAATATATTTACTGTCTTTTACTTTGGGTGTTCAGAAAGGTTTTGTGAGCAATAAAATCTATTTATATGTGTGTATGTGCACTTAAAATGTATTTATATATAATCATCAGTGTACAACATGACAGCATACGGATATGAATTTTAACATGTCTATATAAACTATTTATTAGTTAATTACTATTTAAAAAATAAACATGATGCTTGTGACTTGCAAAACAAATAACTGTGTTTAATCACAGGTAGATCTGTTCTCATCCAGTGAGAGCAGCTCATGCCAAAATAACTACTAGTGCTTACACAAAAGAGGAAAAATTATTATGGCTCTATTGAAGAATATTTTTAAACAGCACAGAATTTTTAATTTTTTTTTTATTTTTACAGACTGCATTTGGATTTATTGTACACAAATGTGGCACATCTTTTCCTTTCTATGGTTGTGCACAATGGTAGATTCATACCCATTCATGTGTACCCAAAGAAAATATATTTTTGACAAGTTTATTGCTAATTGTTAGTTTAAACACATTAAAATCTTGCAAATTCTTCAATACAGAGAAATTTTTGAAAATTAGCGATATTTTGGCAAGAAATATGCAGAATTAGTTTTGCTTTTTTGAATGATTTTTTATTTGTTCTAATTAGTTGTACATGACAGTAGAATGTATTTATACATTTCGATAGATCATACACAAATGGAGTGTAATTTCTCAATTTTCTGATTGTACATATTGTAGCATTACATCGGTCATGCAGTCATATATGTACATGAGGTACTTATGTCTGTTCCATTAGTTTAGCTGTTTTGAAAAATAACTTTATTAGAAAAGAAAAGGAATTTCTTTACTAGTATGATTAAGTTTTAGAATTATGGAAAATTAATGGTCATACCATCCTGGTTTCGGAGAGGTGAGTTTCAACTCCAAGCTACACCGTTGTTTTATATTCTCTTTATGTTTCCTTCCTGTTCCAGATAAATAAAGAAGAAAAGGAAAACTCTTCTGTAGTAGACACAACAAGGTTTGTCCTATTGACAGTAGGATTAAATATTTTGTTTTGTCATCCTTCGGAGGACAAAAGGAGGAAACTCATTGTGTTATGTTCTGCAATAATTTGCTGAGTAGAAAATAAAATGGATAGTACTGCTGTGTTATTTTTAAAATCCATGCATCTATATAAAATAAAAATATACACGTGTAAATACAGAGCATGCATTCTTCAGTTGAAATTTTTTATTTAGCATTTCTGGCTGAAGCATTTCAATATATAAAAGAATAGATGAGATAACAAACGAAAGTCATGAATTGTCTCAGTATATTAGGCAGGAGTTACCTTTCATATGCCGCCCTGAGTTCTCCACACAGATAAAAAGGACTGGCAACGGAGGTCTGGCGCCATCACTGGTGGATCGCAGTGGCGGAGCGAGCTGGCAGGTGTCAGGCCGCCTGCATCATGGAGCTAGGCGGCGGGTACCCAACCCGCCTGTATTGCAGAGCTAGCCCGCGAGCAGCCAGCCCACTCAACCACTAGGTCGAAGTCGGAGGCCATCACTGAGCAATCCTGCCGGACCCCTGCACCAAGGTTGGGCGCCATCACTGAGTGACTATGTTGGACCACCACGCCCAGGTCGGTCACCATCGAGGAGCAAGCCAATAGACAAGCCAGCCCACCTGCATCTCTAAGCTAGCCAGAGGGTGAGCCTGCCTGCCTGCCCCCCCTGAGGGACACTGCACTTGCCTCTGTGCTGACTCAGCTCTCCCCAGCTTCTTTAAAGGTTGGTGCAGACATTTTGAATTATTCCTGAGGGTGTGGCCATCATCATTGGAAGGGCAGCTCCCTTCCTAAAGACACCTACAGGAGGCTAGAGGACCTTTGACAGGACCCAGAAGTCAAGGAGAGGAGGTATTGAGAGACTTGGGACCAACTCAGAGCCACCAGGTGAGTCTCTCCCACTGCGGGGCTCCCCGGATGAGGCAGTAGTCCTGAAACACAGGGAACTTCGTGGAGTAGAGTGGCCCAGTGACACTCCCCTGCTGGAGCCGAGAACCCAGTCAACTGGGAGCTTTGCAGAGGAGGGCCGCACAGTGAGAGGCTTAGATGCAGAGTGAGGGTCCGAGGCCCAGGAGGTAGCTCCAGTACCCAGGGAACGTAGCAGAGGAGGGCCTCTCAGCAAGGGAGTCCCTCGCAGGACCAGGCTACCCAGCTCAGGCAGTAGGTCAGGACACCTGGGAACTTCTCAAAGGAGAGCTGCTCAGCGAAACTTCCCCACCAGGTGAGTCTTCCCCAATGGGTGAGGCTTTTCCACCAGGGCAGTAGAATCAGAGACACAGGCCCAGATGAGACATGCCCCAGTCTGCAGTCTAGTTCCCCTTTGACTGACCATCAGTCAACAAGTGGAGGCGCATCTGCCCACTGATAGGGAATATACCCCACCTGAAGCCCACCACCACTACAGGGGCAGCTTCCTATTGGAGCACTGCATTATTAAGTTCCTCCAAGACTTCAGGCTACTGAAGGCTAAGAGGTGAGTTATTGGAAATCTACAGAGATAATATTAGTCAACAGAGGAAATCTGCAATATCTCAGAGTTTCACTAATAGAGGGGTAGATACCTGATCAATATGGGGGAAACAAGGGAAGAAAATGTCCCAAACAAACCTAGATGGTACAGCAATAAAATCTAATGACAGCATGGCAGAAGAAATGTCAGAAAGGGAGTTCAGAATGTACAAAATTAAAATGATCAGCGAAGCAAATGATGAGATGAAAGAGCAAATGCAGGCATTGAATGATCGCACCACTCAACAGTTCAAAAAGCAAATGCTGGAAGCAAAAGATCATTTAAATAAAGAATTAGAGATACTGAAAAACAAAAGACAGAAATCCTTGAAATGAAGGAAACAATAAACCAAATTAAGAACTCCATAGAAAGCATAACCAGTAGGATAGAACACCTGGAAGACAGAACCTCAGACATTGAACACAAAACATTTAACCTTGAAAACAAAGTTGACCAAACAGAGAAGATGGTAAGAAATCATGAACAGAATCTACATGAATTATGGGATATCATGAAAAGGTCAAATTTAAGAATTATTGGGATTGAGGAAGGCACAGAGAAACAAACCAGAGGAATAAACAATCTATTCAATGAAAAAATATCAGAAAATTTCCCAAATCTGAAGAACGAAATGGAAAATCAAATACAGGAGCCTTATAGGATTCCAAATATACAGAATTACAACAGACCCACACCAAGGCACATGATAGTGAAAATACCTAACATACAAAATAAAGACACAATTTTAACGGCTGTGAGAGAAAAGAATCAAATTACATTCAGGGGGAAAAAATACAGATATCAGCATATTTTTCAATTCAGACCCTAAAAGCTAGAAGGGCCTAGAACAATATTTTTCAAGCTCTGAAAGAAAATGGATGCCAACCAAGAATCTTATACCCAGCAAATCTTACCTTCAGATTTTATGACCAAATAAAATCCTTCCATGATAAACAAAAGCTAAAAGAATTTACTAAAAGAAAGCTGGAGCTGCAAAACATTCTCAGCAAAATATTCCATGAGGAAGAGAGGAAAAACAGCGATGTAAATCAGCCAAGGGAGGAACTATCCTAAAGGAACAGCCAAATAAAGGAGAAACCAAGTCATGTCAAAAAAAAAAAAAAAAAAAAAAAAAGAGCCAAATGACTGGGAATACAAATCATATCTCAATAATAACCCTGAATGTTAATGGCCTGAACTCATCAATCAAAAGACATAGACTGGCAGATTGGATTTAAAAGAAAGATCCAACAATTTGCTGCCTACAAGAGACTCATCTCATAGAAGGAGATACCCATAGACTAAAGGTGAAAGGATGGGAAAAACATACCATGCACATGGACATAGCAAAAAAGCCAGAGTATCCATCCTCATATCAGATAAGGTGGACTTCAAGTCAAAGTTAGTCAGAAGGAATAAAGAAGGACATTTCATACTGCTTAAGGGAAGCATAAATCAGCAAGACATAGCAATCATAAATACCTATGCCCCAAACAGTGGCTCATCTATCAAACAAATCCTTCTCAAATCCAGAAATCAAATAGACCACAACACAATAATACTAGGTGATTTTAACACACCTCTCTCACCACTGGACAGATCCTCCAAACAAAAATTGAACAAAGAAACCATGGAACTCAATAACACAATCAATAATTTAGACATAACAGACATATACACAATATACCATCCAACAAATAGTGAATACACTTTCTTCTCAGCAGCACATAGATCCTTCTCTAAAATAGACCATAGAAATAAATGAAAGAGTAAAAAAACAGAAATTACTCCAACACCTAGAGATTAAATAATACACTATTGTATGATGAAGGGCTAACAGAAGACATCAGGAGGGAAATTAAAAAATTCTTAGAGGTAAATGAGAACAAAGATACATCATATCAAAATCTCTGGGACACTATGAAAGCAGTACTTAGAGGAAAATATACTTCATGGAGTTCATTCAATAAAAGAAGAAAAATCAACAAATAAATGACCTAACACTATAGCTCAAAGCCCTAGAAAAAGAAGAACACAGCAACACCAAAAGTAGTACAAGACAGGAAATAGTTAAAATCAGAGCTGAAATCAACGAAATTGAAACAAAAGAAACAATCGAAAAAATTGACAAAATAAATGGTTCTTTGAAAAATAAACAAATTGATAAACCCTTAGCCACACTAACAAAGAAGAGAGAGAAAACTCAAATTACTAAAATTCAGAATGAACAAGGAAATATCACAACAGAATTGCATGAAATACAAACCATAATTAGAAACTATTTTGAAAATATATACTCCAACAAAATAGAAAATCTGAAAGACATCGACAGGTTTCTAGAGACATATGAATTACCTAAACTGAACCTGGAGGACATACACAATTTATATACATCAATTTCAAGTAATGAAATAGAAGTCATCAAAAACCTACCAACAAAGAAAACTCCAGGACCAGATGGGTTCTCAGTCGAGTTCTACAAAACCTTTAAAGAAGAACTCATTCCAACACTTCTCAAAGTATTTCATGAACTAGAAGAGGAGGGAACCTTCCCAAACTCATCCTACGAAGCCAATATCACCCTAATACCTAAACCAGACAGAGACAGCAGGAAGAGTGAAGAAAGGGGTATCCTAATACCAGACCTTCAACTATACTACAAAGAAAATAGTAACAAAAAAGGCATGGTATTGGCACCAAAGTAGACAGGTAGATCAATGGTACAGAATAGAGGACACGGTTACAAACCCAAATAAATACGATTTTCTCATACTAGACAAGGGTACCAAAAATTAGTAATGGAGAAAAGATAGCCTCTTCTTCAAATGGTGCTGGGAAAACTGGAAATCCATATGCAACAGAATGAAATTAAACCCCTATCTCTCGTCCTGCACAAAACTCAACTCAAAATGGATCAGGGACCTTGGAATCAGACCAGAGACCCTGCATCTTATAGAAGAAAAAGTAGGTCCAAATCTTCAACATCTCGGCTTAGGATCAGAATTCCTTAACAGGACTCCCATAGCACAAGAAATAAAAGCAAGAATCAATAACTGGGATAGATTCAAACTAAAAAGCTTTCTCTCATCAAAGGAAACTATCAACAGTATAAAGACAGAACCTACAGAGTGGGATAAAATCTTTGCCACTCATACTTCAGATATAGCACTTATTTCCAGAATCTATAAAGAACTCATGAAACTCTACACCAAGAATACAAATAACCCAATCAACAAATGGACTAAGGATATGAACAGACACTTCACAGAATATCTAATAAGCAATCAACAGATATATGAAAATATGTTCAACATCTCTAGTAATAAGAGAAATGCAAATCAAAACTACCCTAAGATTCCATCTCACCCCAATTAGAATGGCGATTATCAAGAATACAAGCAACAATAGGTGCTGGAGAGAATATGGGGAAAAAAATATTGCTGGTGGGGCTGCAAATAGTGCAGCCACTCTGGAAAGCAGTGTGGAGATTCCTTAGAAATCTTGGAATGGAACCACCATTTGACCCAGCTATCCCACTCCTTGGCCTATACCCAAAGGACTTAAAATCAGCATACTACAGATATACAGCCACATCAATGTTCATAGCTGCTCAATTCACAATAACCAGATTGTGGAACCACCTAGATATCCCTCAATTGATGAATGGATAAAGAAACTGTGGTATATATATATACACAATGAAATATTACTCAGCCATAAAAAATAATAAAATGATGGCATTTGCAGGCAAATGGATGAAATTGGAGAATACCATGCTAAGTGAGATAAGCCAATCTCAAAAACCTAAAGGACAAATGATCTTGCTGATAAGCGGATGATGATACATAATGGTGGGGTAGGAGGAGGACAAGAATGGAGGAAGGAGGGACGATATAGAGGGAAAGAGGGGTGGGAAGGGTGTGGGGGGAGGAAAAAATAACAGAATGAATCAAAAACTATTACCCCATGTAAATGTATGATTACATTATTGGTATGCCTCTACTTCATGTACAAACAGAGAAACACGATGTATCCCAGTTGTTCACAATAAAAATAAATTTTAAAAAATGGACTGGCATTTTAATACCCAAATTTAAGGAATGTTTGCTTTTAAATTTAAAAGCCTTATAATAATCAATTAAATGTTAATGAAGATATTATGGAATTGTGTTCTTAATTATTTATTTTTTGAAAATAAATATTAAAGTTAATTCTTCAGAATTAGTATTAGCATTTTCTCATCTGAAAAATGAGCTACATGCCCATTGAACACAACCAAACATATAATTTGTCTTGCTTTCCATGGAACACATTGATTGTTGTTAAATATTAATAAAGAGTGTAGATTGTGAACCTTACCCAAGGTAACAAGTTGAGATTGTGATCCATTTTCAAAGTAGGGTTCCCTAATTTACTTTAAATATAGAATAAGATAACCACATATATTTTGTAAATGAACATCCTACTAATGTGTGAATATAAAGGCATTTACTTAATACAGATACATAAATGAAGGACTACCCAGGTTGCAGTTTTTCAGATATTTAGAAACTCTTATAAATTTTGTTATAAAAACATTTGTTTTAAATTCACCTGTTTTTGGAAAGGTTTTGTTTAGTACAATACTTCTCAAATGATCCAGGACAAGTGAATTGAGGTTGCAACCTTAGCGTATTTTCTTGAAAAACTATTAAACATTATCACTGTGAAATTAACTTCTTATGGGAAAAGTATTTTAGGGTGAATAGAATTCATGAACTTTCAAATTGGTTTCTATGGGGTGAGACCTTTATTGAACATTATACAACTATATCAATGGGTTTAAAAAATTGATATTGTGTTATCAATCATATGATACCTCAGAGATGCTTTTATTCAACTATATAAAGTAAAGCAGTTTATGTGTACATAATACAAAAATTATGATGAACTTACTTTCTGAAATAATTAATTTCTTTTAAATGACCAAAATTTTAAACATAGGAAATCTTTTACTTTGAGGTTTCTTCTTAATATTCTTCTAAATATCAGGTCTTAATAAATCACTGAAACATTATGTAAAGCTAAACATTTTTTCCCATTATTCTCTAATTTTGTCTTTGCCTTTTAAATGTTTATAATATATTTGATATTTTAAATTTTTTACATGCAAATAATAATCTTAAATTATCTCAAAAATAATTTTCATTCATGTACACTATTATATTTTTTTAATTCTTGCCAAAAAACCTAGCATTCCACAATAACACAAAATTTCCTTCGATAAATATATTGAACAATTATTACTGTATTTATTGGTTCTTAGCTCATATTTTCCACATGTCAGCATCTCTAAAACATATACCATGTCATAGTTCAATTAAAAGAGTGTACGTTTTCTCTTAACAATGAAGTACCCTGCTGAACTGTTCTACCAGTCAGTATGATATGCATACAGTGTAAAATCTACAAACATGATTTCAATCTAGGAAATAGAGAAAATAAAAATAATTCTAGCCAAATTGCAAATGTATTTTGTTAAATGCATGCTGTATGACAGAGATATTTAGTATCAAGATTACATGCCCACATTTATACTGAATTTTCATGTTGTAAATTAATTTTCAGCATGATTTCTGGAATTTTACTTTTCTCCTGTGTAAAACGTGCTTGACTGTCTCTGCGGCTCAATAACCTGCAAGTACATCCACCACTTCTAGCCCCTTCTAAGGTCTAAATGGACTCCAGAGTTCTGATCATGCAAGGCCCCTTTAAACAAGGTCAATAGAAATCTGCTCTTAACCTTATATTGATACTGTGAGCTATACTTCAGTGTGTGACCTTTGTCCTCCACATCTGCAACTTACTCAAAATCTGGAGGACAAATCTCAGAAAGTACAAAATCACTGCAATAATATGCAAATTTAAGGGATTGAAAGATATTTAAACCTGGAATTTCAGTAAAATATTTGGGGAATAACAAAAATGAAATAACTCTGCCTCCAAATAAAAGTGATCAGAACCCTGTTAGAACCTTGTTTACATACTTATTAGTTGTTTTGTAATTTAATTTGAATAAGGAGACACAGATTCTATTTAACCTGTTTTTTTCTGTCCAGATGCTTACTATTATGTGAAATTGTATTATTCAAAATATCTCTTACCAAGGACGCAACAAAAGTTTGAACACAAAAATGTCTTAACATTTAACTTGAACAGGATTATTGTTCCTTTATTTTTCTTTCTGTGCCACAATAAAAAGCAGAAAAAGAGTTAGTGATATACAAGAAGTAAATGGAACTCAAAAGAATAGAAACAACGCTAGTAAATATCTCTCACATCTGTAATCCTTGGATTTCTGCCCAAGTCACTTTATCTATTTATTCAGAAATGAAAATTTATGTAATAAACTTAGAGAAGAGATTATAGTCATTTGATAAGCAAAAGAAAGAGAGGAGAAATCATTGTTTTCTCCCATAAGCTAACATCTATCAGAAATGATGTACTACATCTATGGACTACTTCTTAACTTTTATTATTTCTCAGGTGTGAAAAGACACTCTTTTTGTCTTTCTTTTGTATGATAAGCCTTGAAGCTTGTGTTTCCATCAAATAATGTTACATTTCTGACAACTAAGGTTTGTTTGTACTCATGTCTTTTTCCTACAATGATTAAATACTATCTTGAACTACTGGATATTAGGCTTAAAAACTTAGCTGATTTCTTATTAAACCCAAGATAAATTAATTAATATAAATGCATTAATCTTTCATTATTACCAAACCATAACTCCAGGTTCATATCTCTTTCATTTTTCAAAACTTCAGTTATAAATAATTTCTCATGGTCTTCCAACCATTTGGAAATATTAAAAACTCTGACATTCTCCAACTAGATGATATTTGGGGTAATTATGTAACATACTCTAGGAATTATTTTTTATTCAAAAAATAAGAAATAAAATATTTACTCATGTTTTAATGTTTTCTGTGATATCAAAGAAAAATGTTCTTTTATTGATCTTGGCAAAAGTATCTTTAAGATTGAAAAGGGATGATAGTTTATACATCCTGAACTAGAAGAAACTCAAAGATTGTTTGCTGTTCTGCATCAATGTTGCGTGTGTTCAATTCAAAGAGCTTTTCTCACTGATCACTCTTCAAAAATGTGATGTTCCATGATCATTATGTTTCTTCCTATGATCAGTGTCTCCACAAATAAAAGCAGTGTTACCATTCCTCCTCTGTCTCAGTCAGGTGCCCCAATTGGTCTGAATTGTTCAGTGTACTAAATTATAAATTAATCCATAAAAGCACATCCTATATAAAATTGTGGATAAAAGACAGTAGCCGTCATGGTGGCAGGTGCCTATAATCCCCGCAATTTGGGAGGATGAGGCAGGAGGATTGCAAGCTCAAATGCCAGTCTCAGCATCACAGAGAAGCCCTAAGCAATTGAGTGGGAACTCGTCTCTAAAGAAAAATGTGGTTCGGTGGTTCAGTGCCTTGAGTTCAAAACCCCAGTATCAAAAAAAAAAAAAAAAAAAAAAAAAAAAAAAAAAAAAAATATATATATATATATTAAATTGATACAAATGATTAAAAAGACAAGAAAGGTTATTACTGATTATGATGTGAGAATGAAAGAGAGAATGGAGGGACTATGAACGTGTAGCAGTGCATTAGAGATTTTTGCATGAAGAGAGAGACAGAGCTGGTGGAAATATGAGACACTAAGGAGAGAGAATGAGGGAACGAGAGACCGTGAATTAAATATAAGAAGCTGCTTGAGGCTTTAATCTGAATTCATTTTAAAACTTTATGAGTTTATCCTCCATTCCCACTCTACTCATTAAAATTTTCGCAAACCCTCACATGTGAAGGTGTTAATTTTCCCCCTGGAGGAAAACTCAGAGTGTTATTCCTGAGTGATCTGAACTTGAGGATCCTTCCTCATTTGACTGGAATCATTTTACCATCATTCGCTGCATCCCAGTGGACCACATCAGTTTTGCACTATCCCTCTTTTCCTCAATTTGTGCAATATCATTTCAACTTAATAGTATTGCTAAAAATAAATATATATGTATAATTTATATTTTAGTAGTCACTTTTCAATTGTTCTACAAATTTAATATTAATAGTTAGATTTTATAGATTTGAAAATTGCTAAAGAAATCTTAAGTAATTTGCCCATGGTTATTCAGTTGGAATATGAACCCTTGCAATTTTGCTGCAGAAATAATGTTCTTGCACCACTTCTTTTTATTCTGCTGTTTCACTGAGACTCAATTATACTAGGCAACATTTTATCTCAGTTTGGGCCTACTGGGTCACTAACATGGGGAATCTGAAATTGATAGCTCTAAACTAATGCCTACATTGTAACACTTCTGGAAAAATTCCTCCAGTGGATAATAAGACCTCTTACAAAACAAACTGCTATGTCACAAGTATGGCAGCAGGCAATTTTATAAGAAAGTTACTGACATACATTATTCCTTGGATGCTTATATTTCAGGTACTGGAGAAAAGAATACTTTAGAAATCCCAGATTATGGTCCATCTTACAGGCCCAAATATCAATTTTTCCAAGGTGGTGGGGTCCCAGTCATCAATGAGCTATTCTGTTTTTCTACTGGATCAACCTCTTAGAATATTGTATAAAATATATAATTTATTATTCTGTGCCAACACAAAATAAATCAATATTCAGAATCAGTGCCATTACAGTGAAGGAGAAGTATTGTCCCTTGACATGATGAACACAGTCCAAGAAAATCAACCTTTTTCCTGGTGTCTGGGTTGCAGGGCACAGTGTTAGAATATCAATGTTGTCCTGCAACTGGAAGTTGGGCATTCTTTTATATTGGCCTCACTTTGTATTTCTTTAAGACAGTTGATCTTTCAGCTGAGGCCCCATGAGGCAGCCATGTACTCAAGAGTAAGAGTCTTGGCATGCTGTAGTATCATGAGGCAGACAGGCAGCCCTGCCTACCCTACATGGGCTGGAGTGACCCTGCTTATATGCCTGTGGACTTGCAGAGCTGAAAAGTGATCTGAAAACCCTGGCAAAACTACATCACTTCTAAGGGAGCTCCCTTCCATTCAGACTAGCTCAAAACCTGCTAAAGCTTAGGCCACTGAAGCACTTGCAGTAATCATAGAAAGGGAGTAGAGATGAAGAAGAACTTACAGAAAAGAAAAAATAACAAACCTTACCAATCAGCATCCCGGAACCTATTTACAGAAAACACTATTCTTCTATTAAAATAGTCTCTAAAAGAGGCAACTGTTCTGCCAGAGGTATAAACATTAATGTAGGAACAAAACATAATGAAAAAAAGTATATATAGCATGGAACTTCAAAGTAACTAAACAATCCTCTAGTAACTGACCGCAAAGACCATGGAATCTGCAAAATACCTAAAAGGAAATTTAAAACAATGATCTTAAGAAAGACAACAAGATACAGGGAGAATATAGATAGATAATTCAACAAAATCAGGAAAACAATTCATAATATGCATGATAAATTTAGCAAAGAGATAGATATCACTTTTAAAAGGAACCAAGGGGAGATCATGGGCCTGAAAAATTTAACAAATTAAAATTTAAAAATTGAGAACTTCAAACACAGAATTAATCAAAAAGTTGAAGAAAACCCTCAACTTGAAAAAAAAAATTAAGTAATGAGCAAGACAAAAATAGCAAAAATTATTGAACACAGACTAATTACCCTGATATTTTGTGAATTTTAGAAGAAAAAATTATTGAAAATCTACTTAGTGAAATAGCTACAAATTTAGCAAGTTTCAGGTGAGCTACAGAAATCTAGATCCAGGACGCTTGAAAGTCCCAATATAATTACAACCCAAAAAAGACCCTGAGTTATATTATAGTCAAACTGCTAAAAGTCAGAGAAAATTCTAAAAACAATGAGAGAAAATGAGTTACATAGAATGAATCCCTATTAGATTATCAACATATATCTCAGCAAAATCTTACAGAATAGGAGAGAATAATATATTTTCAATTCAGGGAAAAAATAATGCCCAGCAAGAAAATAATACCCAACAAAGCTATCCTTCAAAAAAGGAAAACAAACCAGTTATTTCCAAGATAAGCAAAATCACTAATCTAGCCTTTAAGAAATGCTAAAAGGAAACTTGCATTGACAGTGAAAAGATAATAACTATAACCATTAAAATATAAAAGTACAAAACTCACTGAGTAGATATTCAAAAAAAAAAAGAGAAATTAAATCTTACTAGTATAAAACAAAACAAAATACCAAAATAGTAAGATAACAAAACTATAAGAAGGAAATTCTAGGAAAAAACAAACTGGAAAATAATTAACAAATTGGGTCAAAATCTTCCATAAAAATAATAACCTCAAGTATAATTGGATTAAAGTTTCCTAGTAAAAGAAATAGACTGGCTGAATGGATGAAATATAAGACCCAACTGTACTCTACCTGCACAAACTCACCTCACCAGTAAAGACATGCAAAGGCTAAAAGTGATAGGATTAAGGAATGATAAAATACACAAGTAGAAACCAAAAATGAGTTATAAGCTATTCTAAGGCAAATAGACTTCAAGTCAAAAATGGTGAAAAGGGACAAAATCACAGAACATATTTTTCCAGCAGGTATATTCTGCGACCTGCACAGTCATCAATTTAAGAACCATCTGGGGCAATGAAGGGATAAAGAAAAGTCAACAGACACACAAACAGAGAAAACAGTTGGGACCTGGTGGATCTTGGTTGCCTGATGCAGAATGGATGATCCAGAGCCAGCTCAGCACATTTATTATATAGGTTTTAACATCAGAGTGATTTTCTGTGAGAAAATCTCTTCAAAACATATAGGGTGAATGATGAACTTCTGTGCAGCCCAATTACAGTTATCAGCTTGCATCCATGATTCTCTACCCCCAGACAGCTGATGTCTGAACCTAGGTCATGAACTTATAATTCATGGGTTGGTGCAGGACGTCCTTCAGAACAAGGTATCACCACAGCAGCTGGGAAGTCTCAAATTGACACCTTTGCACCAAGAGTTGTGTTCGGAGTGGGCATCTCTCTGTCACTGGACAACTGAAAGACCATATTTCATTTGCCTCTCCCAACATCTCCCCCCTCTTTTTTTTTAAGTACAAGTTGTGGGCTATTATTTGAAGTTCTCATATGTCTTCTCAGAAGAAGAGACTTTCTATTATTATAACAACAAAGAGAATTTGTAGCAAACACATAATTCCAAAATATACCTTGTTGAATGATTTAACATATTTCGAGGATTAAAACCATTGTACATCTTCAGGTACTTGTTGAGAAAGCCATGTAGGATACACAAGATCACTTAGAGGGCTGCCAGGGTAATTGATGAAATCTAAGGCAGCTATTAAACATTACAGATCTTTTTGCATAAACCACCACTTAACCTCAGAACATTACCAACTAATCCTCCAGGAGTTATAGACTCCTGATGTGGTTGTCTCTTATCAATTCAGTGAGATTAATCCAAAATATATCCACTATTGTCAGGGAGTTTATGTCACAGTGGCAAAATATTAATACATTCCATCCATTAAGGAAAGGTACCCAATTCTGTTGTAGTATGATTAGGGCAATAAGGTATTGGTGGCTGCTCTGTGGGAAACACAATTTTGTCACTGGTTGTCCCATTTCAGTACTGTGGTACAAAAAATTGTAAGTCCCAAGGGCCAGTGAGATTGTATCCCCTGGCTGTCCAGATATTATCTGTGATTGTCTGACAGATCTGGCTCCATGAGAATGTTACAGGCCAGACGCTAAGGGAAATGACTAAACAGACTCCATTTTGCTCTGAGACTCCAGGGTATGTAGGAAATAAGCTTCTCCCATGGGAACATCCCGCCTCTGTGCCCATCATCAGTTACTGGTGTGACATGTTTAATAATATACAATGGCAACTCCTATGTAGTGAAAATTGCTCTCTTTTGATCTCTATTGCTCTTAACCAATGTACCATGTAAACGGTAATTATGTGGCTGTTAGTAACCATTCTTTAGTTTGTACCTAGGTAAGGGTCATTTTGACCCACTTCCCTCTCTGCTGATGATCTCATGATGTTAGTTTGTAATTCGAATCATAGCAACAGACACTTATGACTGATGTGATTTTTGGTATAAGAACCCCCACAACCCTGTGGTCGGGGCTGTTCTTCCAATAGCCATTTTTTGGGGCTCTGTGTGAGACAGTCAGCCAGCTAGCTTAATAAAGACTCTCAAAATTGGACTTCTCAGTGGTGATCCGTCTGTTCTTAAGTTGCGCCCCATAACACTATCTTTTTCTCTAAGGCAACTTTTAAATATCCAGCATGTTTATCATAAGATCAACCTATAGGTGAATTCCTAGTGTATTCAGTATAATTAAATCCAATTGAATGAGCAGGTGTAATATGATTATCTGAAAAACTTCCATCATTTGAGTATCATTAGTAAATACTGAAATGGATTCTCCAGTCCACACAGCTGGGTTGTGCTAAAGGTGGATCTGGGAAATAAGTCCAATAAGTCCAATAAGTTTTCCCATGAACCTTATGTACCTGACAGCCAGCATAGCCACAAACATGGTGGATGGAGACTTAGTGCCTCCCAGCCATTTGGTTGTCTGCTCAGCCTGATGAGTCAGGTTCTTCCGTTGTTTGAACTGTGGCTCAAGATCTTCCATGTAGTTGATGAACAGTGCACTTAGGTACCCAGACAGGATGAACTGCAACTTCTGGAAAGGCACAGGCATGGCGTCTACCCCACAATTATTACCAGATCTGGTCCACTCCATTGTCCTGATTGTAAGTTCCAACACCAGTGGGAGTTAGAGGTCACTCAGAGGCGGTGTGACCTTCAGCATCACAATTTAAAAAATTTAAAAAAAAAAAGAGCGCATGATTCAAACAATTTTGTGGGATTCTATCTCCCCTTTTTTTTGTTTTTGTAATTGTATCTTAAGGGACAAGTGTGCCTGCTCTACAATGGCTTGGCCTTGAGGATTATAAGGGATATATGTTTGGTGATCAATATGATATTGATCACAAATTTGTTGAAAAGAAGAACTAGTATAAGTGGGAACATTATCAGTTCTGATTTGTAGAAGATGGTCCAGCACTCTAAGCAGTTGAACAGTGAAAAATGACTTGATGAGTATATTTTACTTGGCCAGGATAATTAGTAAAAGTCACTTGTCAAACATATGAGGATTGTCAAAACCATTGTTGTTGTTGAACCGAAAGGAGCACCATGATGCAACATGGCTTAGTTCCCACCAATTGGATGACTTGACTTTTGTTTTTGATAATACACTAGGTAATGAAATTATGCAATGGGATCAGTATACATACTGGAAGCCAGCCTTACATCTCGTTTGTCCTATAAGTGATGGTCTATTATCTTAAATTAATTTGTTATATTGGAAGTTGTACTCATGTAAAGCATTAACAAACAATATAATGTTTATAAGGAAAATACAAAAAGAAATTAGTAAGAGTAAAACATATTTAAATTTTGTATCATAGCTATGAACAAAAAAATATATTATAATCCCAAACCTTTATTGAGCTACATAACATTTGTTTGTTTTAGGATTACAGTGATCCTTATAGCAAAAATCCATCTTTTGAACTTAACTTCAAATGAACTTGAGTGGTTGCCTTAATATCGAATAAGGTGAGAGGCACAGTCTTAACTCAGGCCAGGTGACCTCTAGATAAATCTTAGGTAAGGCATTTTTGCTTTGTGAAACTAATCTTTTTCCCTTCCTCAAATATTATTTTATAGAGTTTTTATATATCAGTTTTTGAGTCTGTGTGAATCAGTTAACATAATTTAACTTCATATCTGAAACATGAATCAAACAAGTTAAGAGAGCTTATAATTTCCTTTTGTGAGGAAGTGGCAAAATGTCTTTATATCTCACGTTGTTAACCGAGAAATGCTGAGGCCCAGGGGATCTCTGTCCCCTTAATGAGAGATGAATGACCCCGAGCCAGCTCAGCATGTTTATTATATAAGTTTTAACGTCAAAGGGGTTTTCCCTGAGAAACTTTCTTCGAAGCATACAGGATGAAGGACAAACTTTGTGCACCCAAGTCAGAGTTATCAGCTTGTGCCCATTATTCTCTACCCTGGGGCAGCTCATGTCTAAATCTAGGTCATGAACTGATAATTCCATGGCTGGCACAGGGCCTCTGGGTGCACCACAGCAGCTGGGCAGTCTCAAGTTTGACACCTTTGCCACCAAGAAGTTGGTGGGGGGGGTATCACTTCTGTCACCAGACAGCTCAAGGACCAAAATTCATTTGCAACTCTGGACAACTAGGGAACATACAATTTTCTAAATAACATATTTGAATATTTCTGCAGGATAGTCTATATGTTAGACTACAAAATAATTATCCCCAAATTAAAATATAAAATGAAAGCCATTGCTGTGTCTTCTCTGACTTCAACATAATACAACTGGAACTCAGGGAGTTTTGGAAACTGCACAGAGAAGTTAACTCATATACTGATGATCAATGGGCAACGAAAAAATTAAGAATAAAATTCAAATTTTCTTGACACAAATAAAATTGGAAAGCCAAAATACCAAAACCTGGGTAATATAGCAAATGCATGACTATGAAGGGAATTTATGGCAACAAATACCTATTCAAGAAAATAGAAATATGTCAAAGAAAAGATCTGATGCTGTTCTCCAGGAAAGAACTGTTGAGCTGTTACAAAGAAAGAACAAACTGATCTCAGTAGTTGCATAAGGAAAGTGATATTACAGAACAGAAATATGTGAAATTGAGAATAAAAAACAAAATGGTTAAAAAAAACAAAAACAAAAAACAATTTATCTGAAGAAAATGATCAAACCATTAGCCCAGACTTAGTTAAAAAAATGGGGGCTAATAATACCAAAGCAATTATAAATGAAAATGAGTCATTACAATTGATATCACAGAAGAAAGGATTAGGAGAAATTTGTTGAATAATGTATGCAAACAATTAGGAAACCTAGAAGAATTGTCTAAATTCTTGGACACATAATCTCTTAAAAATTTAATTAAAAGAAATAGAAAATCTAAGCTGACCAATAGTGAATGAATAAACTGAATCAATATTGAAAAGCATCTCAGCAAAGAAAATTCCAAAACCTGGTGGTTTTCACTGTCGAGTTCTACAAAATGTTTCAAAAAGAAGTAAGACCATTTTTCATCCAACTATTGCAAAACAATGAAGGAACTTCTTCAAACTCTTTGAAATAACTAACATCATCTTGATACCAAAACTAAACAAAGACATAATAATAAATAAAAGGAGATCAAGAAGGTAATGAGGAACATAGATGCAAACTATAAAAAAAAAAAACTGCACATCAACAAGATCATTTAACATGATCAAGTGGGATGTATCTCAGGGATGCAAAGATGGTTCACATATACAAAATGTAAAACAATTTATTAAGATGATCCAGTTGACAGATTCCAAATGACCCTTTCAATGATGAAGAAAAAAACATTTGACAAAATTCAACATCCCTCATGCTGAGTACTGGAAAATATGTAACTAAAACCAATAAAGAACATATATAGCAAACCTGCAGCCACCATCATACTGTGTGGGAAAGAGTCAGAAGATTCTGGAAAATGGCAAGAATGGCCACTGTCAACACTGTAGGAAACAAATCCTGAGTGTTCTAGACAGAGAAATATAGCAAGTAAAGAAGTAAGGTCATCTAAATTAGAAAGAAAGGGAAATTATATCTTTTGCACTGATATCATTTTATAGTAGCAGACCCTAAAGCGTCCAACAAAAAACTGGTAGAACATTTATTATTTATTAATTAAATGAGTTTGTGAATTCAGAAAATTACATGATACAGTATAAATTTAGAAAAATTATTAGTATGTCTATATGTTGAGTGCACTATTTGAAAAAGTGATCAAGAAGTCAGTTGCACTTATAATAGCAACAACAACAAAAAATACCTAGGAAGAATTTAGTTAAGGGAATGAAAGCTCTCTACACTGCAAATTATAAAGCATGGTGAGACAACTTGAAGACACAAATAAATGGAAAGATCCCTATGCTCTCACCAGAAAGAATTAATATTGTTAAAATGTCTTAAAATCCAAAGAAAATATAGATTTAATGTAAAGTTTATCAAAATACCAATGACATGTGCTGTTCAAACAGAAAAAAATAAAATAGAATGTGGCTAGTACCAGAGAAGACAATGAAGAGTCAAAAATAAACTTTAGCAAAAAGAAAGAAGGTGAAGGCATCACATTACCAAACTCCAAATGTACTGTAACACTACGGTGACCAAAAGCACAAGGGACAGATGTGAAAAGGGGCCTACGCTTATGAAACAGAATTGGAAGCCCAGAAATAATCTGTGCATTATTCCAACGAATCGACAAGTGTGCAAAGAAACACGCTTTATTCAAAGTGCACTCTTTTCAATAAATGATGCTGAGAAAAATGAATACCCACAAGCACATGCTGCAAAGGGACATCCACCTCTCACCATACAGGCAAATCAACTCAAAGTGGACTGAAGTGTGACCTGGGACAGAAGGAGTCACAGATTCTGCTTACTCAGAGAATCTGTCCCAAAACTGCTCCTGAGGACTAAGCTTGTTCCTTGGTCATTGATAACTGGGAAGAAAATGTCTCAGCAGATCCATAACCTAATTGATGATTCCATCAGGGAAGACAGGTAACCTGGTGAACACACTCAGAATAAAGGACCAGAGGCAGTTCTGATGTCCTGGATCCTTTGGCAGAATGTACCTAGTCTTTCTAGGAATCTTATCAATAAACCTAAAATTTACAGATTTAGTGAAACATCAGGGAAGTTTCATAATAATGAGATATAAATAGAAAGTGGGCTAGAAGAGAAATGTTCTTCCCCTTTGAAGGATGTTCCATGTGCCTTAAGTCTTATATGGAAATCCAAACTCATTAATACCGTAAGTAAGAGAGAACACCGATCCTATACATCTATGGAACTGAATTGATGTTTTTGGACCATTCCAAGAAAAGAAAGCTTGGTTTACATTTTGTTAGTGTATGTAACTTATGAATTTTCAATTAAAAATCAAATTTAAAAAGCATTTCCATTTCTTTTCCTCTGTATAAACATACCAGTATTGACATTACCTTTATATTATATCAGAGTCCTATCAAGCCAAATGTAAAATAAATCAATTGTGGGCTAGGGTCTGAAGGCTGTAGTGTGTGCTGTCGTGGGTGTGAGTACACAGCATCTCTGTGTGTGAAGTAGTGATGGGGATTTTAAACACATCCTCTTATAATAAGAACAGGAAATAATCCACAGACACCAACAGCTGGAAAGTCTTAGTTATCATCTTGGAATTAGAGGCATTTCTTTCTTGGAAATTTTTTCTTTAACACATTCAAATGATCTTTGTATAAAAAGTTATGCAAAAGTAGACCTGGTGAAAAAAGAGAAGAGCCTTGTTATCTTCCTCAAGTACACCAAATGGCCTGAGAAGGTAATGAAATACTGACTTATAAATCACTTATGTAAATGAGATCTAGTTACATATTTTTCAACAACCTAAAATATGACATATTTTTCCATTTGTTATTAAAGCATATCTATAAAGCTTCGATAGGAGAGTAAAAGGGCAATGGAATCTTTGCAAATATTCGACTCAACTCAAATTGTACTGAGGTCACTTTTGTTTAAATGTCATCTTTTCTGAGAAAAGTTGCAAGTAGACATCAAAGAAAGTCATGCCTGATGAGGGATGAACAATCACACAGGGAGAGGCCTGCATCCATAAAGAGTGCAATGTCTTTCTTGCAAAGTCTATGTAAATTGGTTCTGGTTTTCTGTTTCAGTAGACTTAAAGGTATCCTTCTTTTTAACAAGATTGTTTTCACATTGACTGAATACTCAGTTTATCTATTTTTCAATTTATATCTGCATATGGATTGCATTTCTTCACCAGGATAAATTATGACTTTATTACTGAGTCCCTGGTAGTATGGAGGTGAGGAATTCAATTTCAAATAAAACATATGTATATACGCACATAAATATATATATATATATACACACACATACATACACACACATACACTTATTTATGTTACTGCTTGTTTTTCCCAGTTAATACAAATAATTAATAGTTGATTATATTTACTTTTACAAGTCGAACTCCTATTTTTCAGAATGCACATAGAAAAGCTAATGCAAGCTTCAACACAGCTATAGCTGAGAGCTGATATTAAACTGAACTCCACTTCTGGCCTATCTGCACAGTAAATATTTCATGAAAGCACTTGAAGGAAGATAGGAGCTATCCCTCAGTGTCCTGGACAAGATTGCTCTTCTCAGATAATACCACTCCATACAGTATTTATTGGCTTTTATACAGATCAGCAAGGTTGCAGACAAGATGTTATTGTGCTGACTGGATAATCCCAACTTCAATTGAATACGTAATGACTACTTGAGCATCTGTGACAAGATTCTTTGGGAAATACTATGTTAAAAGCATTAGAAAGTTGAGATCTTAAGGGTAAATGTTGTACTTCATTTAGCCTATAATTTCTGGAAAGTATGAATACTGTAAGTAATATACAGCATACTAAATGAATATTCTAGAATCTACTTCCTGCATGAACTCACACTGAGATTGTAATATATTTTTATAAAACTTAGCTGTTATCATGTACTTAAAACATTTCATGTACACACTATGCTACATGACACTTCTTAAAATTATAATGTATCATCCACAGCCTAGATGTGCTAGGGCAATGGTGTAGGTAACCAAGAGATCAAAGAAAATACCTGTAGACAGTGAACACATCATGTGGTTTATTGAAAAATGTCCCTGGGGATGGTGCAGTGGTGACAGTCTGGACAGGCAATACTGCCATCTCTCACGGTACTTCTCCAAGTAGTACCTCTGTCCCTCGCAGCTCTACTGCAGCAAGTTTGGAAGTGACACTGGAAGAAGAGCACCCACATGAAAGCTGGCAGTAGTTGGACAGGTGGAACTTACCTTCCATAATGACCTCAATTCTATACCACTTACTGGTGGTGTCAGTTACCAGTTTGCTGAGCTTATTTTATTCACTGGATGAGAAGCAGAGAGCTGTCCTGGTGAGCATGCAAAAATCAACCAGCCAAACAAAGACAGTTCCTACATAGTAGCAAGATACACAACAAAGAGTCAGTGTGCTTCCAGATAGCATTTGTCTGTACATTCTGGTGTGGGCCCACCAGTCTTGTTCCCATAACTTGACTAGGTCCTAGGGAATGAAAGGAGATGTTTTAGTTGGCCTTTTTGTTTGTTTGTTTGCTGCTGTGACTGAAATACCTGACCAGAACAATTGTATAAGAGAAGAGTCTATTTAGGGACTCATAGTTTCAGAGGTCCCAGTGCATAGACAACCAACCCTATTCCTTTAGGCTTGAGGTGAGGCAGAACATCATGGAGGAAGAGTATCTGGGAGGGAAGAAGCTGGCTGACATCATAATCAGGAAGCAGAGAGACTAAGCCCAGCTCACCAAATATATACCCCAAATTCATGGCCCCAAGGAGGCCCACTCACCAAGCCACACCCTACCCACCTTCAATTACCACTCAGTTAATCCCATGGGGGATTAAATTACTGATTGGGTTAAGAGTCTCATAACCCAATCATTTCCCTCCTGAATCTTCCCTCACTGTCTCACACATGAGCTTTCGGGGAACACCCCACATCCAAACCATAACAGAAGTATCAGGAAAGTTGTGTTTTGCTGTACTTCTTTTCTTCAAGAATGACACACTTAAGAATCAATAATAAGACTTATAGGGCTGGGTAGAGCTCAGAGGTCAAATTCTGCCCAGCATGTGTGAGGCACTGAGTTCCATCCTGAGTCCTAAAAGAAAAAAAAAAAAAAAAAAAAAAAAATCCATACTTGGATATGGTTTAGGTGTGTTCCCCAGTTGCTAATCTCCTGCGTGCAAGTTTTGAGGTAGAGGAATCTTTAAGAAATAGAGTTGAATGGAGAGTGATTGGATTGCACTTTGGAGGTATCTCATAAAGGAATTAATGCAGGTCTTGTGGGCTTGGGTTAGTTCCTGAGAAAATGGTTTATTATACAAAGTGTGAGCCTGATTCCTTCCCAGTCTCTTGCTTCCTTCTGTGTGGGTTTGTACCCTTTCTGCTACTCTGCCATATTTGGAGACAGCTCAGGGGGACCCTAAACTTGCTGTCTGGATTTTCTAGTAACTAGGATCATAAGCTAAATATACCTCTTTCCTTTATGAATTTCCCAGCCTCAGATATTTTGTTACAGCAACAGAAAATGTACTTAGATATCACATATGCTTAACATCTCTACACACAGAGCAAGGAATAAAGATAATGGTTACTAACAGAATAATATTTTATATTGGGAAAGATTTTTCTCAAAAGTAACTACTTTGCATTTGTATTAAAAATGTAGAAATGTATATAAACAAACCCAATGTTACATAAAAATTTTCTATATCTTTGAACAAATGTTTTAAATTCTTGAATTTTGTTGTAGTATTGCCATTTTTCTCATTAAATAAATTAATATGAGCCTTTAACATGGCTTTCAAAGAAAAAAACTCAATTTCAGAAAAAGTATGTGAAGTCTTTTTTCACAAAATGAAAATTTATTTATCAGGGAAAAATTTATGACATTTTGGAGGCAAAATAAGCATGTGTACTCTTTTAGAGTACATTACACTTCTGTGAAATATTTTTTTCTTAAATCAGTTACAATATCACCCTAAATATCTCATATGCATGAAAGATATCTCAATTTGAAGAAATGTATTTCTGAGTATATACTGTTCCTATATAAATAAACATAAATAAATTTAAAAAGTATGGATGACTTGCTCAGTTATCCTTCCAAACATTGTGATAGAAATGATCATAAAATGCAAGAACAAACTTGTTCAGCTCTAAGATGTTGTTCAAAGAAAATAATCTATAAAAACTTTCTTGTAGTTTTGCCAATCAAATAGGCAATTTTCAAAAGAATTCAGAAAGCAAAGTAACCTAACAAGTTAATGATAAGAAATCTCCAATGCTCAAAAAATACGTTTTGGTCTAATAAAAAGTTCAGAATATTCCCATTAAACATAGTATTAACATAAAATTATTCAGTTTGATGAAGAAAAAATGTGAGGACTGACAGTCAAAAGGGCATTGCTCTGAGTGGATTAAATTTAGTGATAATAAAATCTTTAGCAGTTAAATAGCTTTTCAGAAATCGTTGAATGTCAAATGTCTATAGACTGTCAAACGGCTTAGTTCACTCAAGGGTGAATGAGCAGATGATGCAATGCGTCTGTGTTCCCCTGATGTATTACTTTTTGACTGATCTTAAAAAGTAGTAGCAAAGCACTTCGGTAAGTTCATAGAGTGACTTCCATCATGTATTTGTGGCTGCAATTCCTCAGTACACATAGCACGTGGGATAAAGGGAAGAAGCCTGACTCCACACTTTGTTGAAAAACTACCCACTGATCTGATGTGTGTCTAGAACACTACTGAACCTACCTCACTTTCCGACTGCATTTATACATTTTGATAGATGATACATAAATGAAGTATGATCTCTCATTTTTCTGATTGTATACATTGCAGGCTCACATCAGTCATGCAGTCAAATGTACATAAGGTACTAATATCTGTTTCACTCTACTATTATTCCTTCCCCACACCACCTCTCCTCCCTTTACCCCTCTCTAACTAATATAAAGTAATTCTATTCTTCCCTATCCCCACCCCAATTTTTGTGAATTAGAATCCACATGTCAGAGAAAACATTCGGCTTTTGAATTTTTGGATTTGGCTTATTTCACTTAGCATGATATTCTCTGTCTCCATCCATTCACTAGCAAATGCCAGAATTATTTCATTCTTCTTTAAAGTTAGTAATATTCCATCGTGTGTGTGTGTGTATGTGTATACATATACATATATACATATACCACATTTTCTTTATCCAGTCATCTGTTGAAGGGCATCTACTATGTTTTAAAGTCTATACTCAATATATTTAAAAGGAAGATATAAACTGCTATTTTCTCTAATCGTTAAACTGTAATCGTTTTTCTTACCTATTGTAGTGTTTCTCTCTCTTTGTTTTCTAGATCTCATATTGATTAAGAGGTATTTCTACAAGAATAATTCACCATGTACTCCCCAGGCTGTGTATTATCTGTCTCCCATTGGCTACTTCTATCTTCTCTGTGTTGTCAGAGTTTCTGCCAGTCTTCCCTTTCCAGTCACTTCACTATCCATGTAAAGATTCTGAGACATGCCTGTCAAGGGAGCTCAAAAAAGCTCTTTCCTCTATTGCAAATATCTGGTCTACTGAAACCACCTCTGTTTCCTCTTCTCTCAGCACCTACTTTTTTATGGATGTGAAGATTGATTCCCTGGATAAGTCAGGATTCTTCAGAGAAAAAGAATCAAAATGTATAAGAACAGACTTACTGTGGGAACTAGCTCACATGCTTATGGTGGCTGAGATGTCTCATGAGGAGCTATCCTCAGGCTGGAGAGGCAGAAAATTCAGTGTGTAATTCAGTCTGCAGCCAAGGCTTGAGACACAGTGGGTGGTCACTGTATCTCAGTCAGAGGCCAGAGGTCTGCAGAAGGGTCTGTGGACTTAAGTCCAGGAATCTGAAGACCTTAGAGAGGGAGATTCGTTATCCAAGGTTAGGAGCAAATGGATGTACCACCTCAAGAATGCAGAGAGAGGTAACTCACCCTTTCTCCACTTTGTCACTCTATTTGGTGCTCAGTAGATTGGATAATGCTCACTGATATGGGTCAGAATAAATATCTTTTTAATCCAGTATACTGATCCAAATGCCAGTCTCTCCTGCAAACATGTTCACCAACAAACCCAAGAATAATGTTTTATTGGCTAGGTAGACACCATTTTACTCAGTAAAATTACCAATTACCAATTACCAATCACACTCCCAATTCTTCTGTCTCCCCTTCTTGCACTTCAGGTTGATTTAGCTTCCTTATGCTACCCATCACATAGGGTCCCAATGGTGTCCTTTCTTTCCTGACCTCACACATGGTAGCGTCACTTCTCTGACCATCCCACAAAATTGTGGAAATTATGTCATAATTACTTCCAAAGGAACTCTCTCCCTCTCTCTTAACTTGTTCAACTCATCTCATTTTAAAAGATAAATACTAGTATTCACTAAATTTGATAGTTTCTCAATTACAGTTTGTAGTTAGATATCCTAACTCTCACAGCATATTGGAGACTTGATCCCATTAAATGTTCTCAGATTGTGAAACATTAACAAAATTCTCTAAACCTAATAAAAGAAACAGTATTTCCTGAAACAAAGTTCTGAACATATATTATCCCCAAGTTAAAATGATGATATAGTCAATTAAAGAATGAACACATACATTGTACTACATGCATGAAAACTATATTTAATGGATGTGTCTTATAAAACACAGCCTTTCCATTTATTTTTATTAGCACCAAGTATTTTTAATTATTTGCTATTAAGTACTATTAAATACCATTACATGCTATTATTTTTGAACTATTGTTAGGCCAAGATATTTATTTATTTATTTGTTTTGTTAGTATTTAATATATGCACAGTACACAATTTTCTGTATGATTTCAATCTTAGTAGTTTTCTCTTTTTTTGTATTTAACTTTCAATATCTTTTTAGTACTGGGGATTAAATGCTGGGCCAGTCTACCTACCACTGAAGTATATCTCCAACAATTTATTTTTTATTTTGAGATAGGATCTGGCTTATTTGTCCAGGTAGGGCTTTCACTTATGATCTTCCTACCTTAATCTCTAAAGTTGCTGAGATTATAGGTATATCTCCCCACAGAGCTTAAAATATTTTTTAAACTAAAAGATAAAATTGAAGAGTGTTGTCACTGATGGTTAGAATTCTTTATCTTTAAATAGGTCTGTTGTGGGAGAAAGTGATTACCAAAGGTACTATGAAAAAATTCTGATAGATAAATATAGTTGTTTAATTGAAAAACATGAGTACTTAACATTGACCATTTTAGAAGTGATTAGATTCATCATTATTCACTACTTTAATTTATAATGAATGGCAAGTAAACAACACTGACACTGTGGTGACATTAGTATGAAACTGACTTTCAAAATATTGATTTGTGATCACTCTGTACCGGAAGAACTTGGAGTTATTTTAAAGTAAGAAAAAAATCCAGACAAATTAATAGAGACACAATACCTATTATTTTAACTATCTTGTCAACCAAGAGCAATTTATCATGGTAATCATGAAAGACGGTTAATGACCTTGAAAATGATGTGATTTCAACAGACTTCATTGAGAACGCTTTCTAAGGTCAAAGTATTTCAGGGAAAGACTCAAAGGAAGAACAACTTCTAAATCTACTGAAATAACTGTCCACAGAGGCACAACTGACCAAACGGCAAAAAAACGTGGGCATGATTTAAGAAAGAGTAGCACAGTGAAACTCAGGAAAATGAAGCCCCAATATCAACACTAACCCACATTTTCAGCAGGCTTTTATATACTTGTAAGAACTGTCATCACAAGAATTATATACTTGGGAAATTTTATTGGTCCTAATTATGAGACATGTCAATATTTCATATTAAATATCAAAGCTGGTTTATAATCAACACTCTAAATCTAATGTAAAACTGAACCTAGAATGTCCTCAGTAAAATCATTAGTTAATTTATAGTACTAATTATTTTTGTTTGTATTCGTATGCAAACTAGTTTTAGATATAATTTTATGACAAGGGAAAATTGGATAATGGGTTCAATAAAAAAGATAATACTTCTAATGTATTTCCTAATCATTATTTTACACTCAATGGGAGAACACGTGTTTACTTTCTGCTTTACTGTCTCACTTAGCACAGAAAGAGTTGACTGATTCCTCAGAATGCCCTGAAATTTCCTTGTGAAAATGAGGTATGTGGGTAAAATACAAGCCCTTCTAATGACAGACTAGTTTAGTGAGTCTGTCAAGTTCCCACATCACTCTAATAAAGCTCACGTCTTTCTTCATGAAGTACTGCAAAGATACAGCAGGTGGTAACCTGAAGAAATAAACCTTGATTAGATTTGGAATTTAACATTTTAATGACTGAAAAATGTTTTACAAAATATATTTACTGTCTTTTACTTTGGGTGTTCAGAAAGGTTTTGTGAGCATAAAATCTATTTATATGTGTGTATGTGCACTTAAAAATGTATTTATATATAATCATCAGTGTTACAAACATGACAGCATACGGAATGAATTTTAACATGTCTATATAAACTATTTACTTAGTTAATTACTATTTAAAAAAATAACATGATGCTTGTGACTTGCAAAACAAAATAACTGTGTTTAATCACAGGTAGATCTGTTCTCATCCAGTGAGCAGCAGCTCATGCCAAATAACTACTGTGCTTACACAAAAGAGGAAAAATTATTATGGCTCTATTGAAGAATATTTTTAAACAGCACAAGAATTTTTAATTTTTTTTTATTTTTACAGACTGCATTTTGATTTATTGTACACAAATGTGGCACATCTTTTCCTTTCTATGGTTGTGCACAATGTAGATTCATACCATTCATGTGTACCCAAAGAAAATATATTTTTGACAAGTTATTGCTAATTGTTAGTTTAAACACATTAGAAAATCTTGCAAATTCTTCAATACAGAGAAATTTTTGAAAATTAGCGATATTTTGGCAAGAAATATGCAGAATTAGTTTTGCTTTTTTGAATGATTTTTTATTTGTTCTAATTAGTTGTACATGACAGTAGAATGTATTTATACATTTCGATAGATCATACACAAATGGAGTGTAATTTCTCAATTTTCTGATTGTACATATTGTAGCATTACATCGGTCATGCAGTCATATATGTACATGAGGTACTTATGTCTGTTCCATTAGTTTAGCTGTTTTGAAAAATAACTTTATTAGAAAAGAAAAGGAATTTCTTTACTAGTATGATTAAGTTTTAGAATTATGGAAAATTAATGGTCATACCATCCTGGTTTCGGAGAGGTGAGTTTCAACTCCAAGCTACACCGTTGTTTTATATTCTCTTTATGTTTCCTTCCTGTTCCAGATAAATAAAGAAGAAAAGGAAAACTCTTCTGTAGTAGACACAACAAGGTTTGTCCTATTGACAGTAGGATTAAATATTTTGTTTTGTCATCCTTCGGAGGACAAAAGGAGGAAACTCATTGTGTTATGTTCTGCAATAATTTGCTGAGTAGAAAATAAAATGGATAGTACTGCTGTGTTATTTTTAAAATCCATGCATCTATATAAAATAAAATATACACGTGTAAATACAGAGCATGCATTCTTCAGTTGAAATTTTTTATTTAGCATTTCTGGCTGAAGCATTTCAATATATAAAAGAATAGATGAGATAACAAACGAAAGTCATGAATTGTCTCAGTATATTAGGCAGGAGTTACCTTTCATATGCCGCCCTGAGTTCTCCACACAGATAAAAAGGACTGGCAACGGAGGTCTGGCGCCATCACTGGTGGATCGCAGTGGCGGATCGAGCTGGCAGGTGTCAGGCCGCCTGCATCATGGAGCTAGGCGGCGGGTACCCAACCCGCCTGTATTGCAGAGCTAGCCCGCGAGCAGCCAGCCCACTCAACCACTAGGTCGAAGTCGGAGGCCATCACTGAGCAATCCTGCCGGACCCCTGCACCAAGGTTGGGCGCCATCACTGAGTGACTATGTTGGACCACCACGCCCAGGTCGGTCACCATCGAGGAGCAAGCCAATAGACAAGCCAGCCCACCTGCATCTCTAAGCTAGCCAGAGGGTGAGCCTGCCTGCCTGCCCCCCCTGAGGGACACTGCACTTGCCTCTGTGCTGACTCAGCTCTCCCCAGCTTCTTTAAAGGTTGGTGCAGACATTTTGAATTATTCCTGAGGGTGTGGCCATCATCATTGGAAGGGCAGCTCCCTTCCTAAAGACACCTACAGGAGGCTAGAGGACCTTTGACAGGACCCAGAAGTCAAGGAGAGGAGGTATTGAGAGACTTGGGACCAACTCAGAGCCACCAGGTGAGTCTCTCCCACTGCGGGGCTCCCCGGATGAGGCAGTAGTCCTGAAACACAGGGAACTTCGTGGAGTAGAGTGGCCCAGTGACACTCCCCTGCTGGAGCCGAGAACCCAGTCAACTGGGAGCTTTGCAGAGGAGGGCCGCACAGTGAGAGGCTTAGATGCAGAGTGAGGGTCCGAGGCCCAGGAGGTAGCTCCAGTACCCAGGGAACGTAGCAGAGGAGGGCCTCTCAGCAAGGGAGTCCCTCGCAGGACCAGGCTACCCAGCTCAGGCAGTAGGTCAGGACACCTGGGAACTTCTCAAAGGAGAGCTGCTCAGCGAAACTTCCCCACCAGGTGAGTCTTCCCCAATGGGTGAGGCTTTTCCACCAGGGCAGTAGAATCAGAGACACAGGCCCAGATGAGACATGCCCCAGTCTGCAGTCTAGTTCCCCTTTGACTGACCATCAGTCAACAAGTGGAGGCGCATCTGCCCACTGATAGGGAATATACCCCACCTGAAGCCCACCACCACTACAGGGGCAGCTTCCTATTGGAGCACTGCATTATTAAGTTCCTCCAAGACTTCAGGCTACTGAAGGCTAAGAGGTGAGTTATTGGAAATCTACAGAGATAATATTAGTCAACAGAGGAAATCTGCAATATCTCAGAGTTTCACTAATAGAGGGGTAGATACCTGATCAATATGGGGGAAACAAGGGAAGAAAATGTCCCAAACAAACCTAGATGGTACAGCAATAAAATCTAATGACAGCATGGCAGAAGAAATGTCAGAAAGGGAGTTCAGAATGTACAAAATTAAAATGATCAGCGAAGCAAATGATGAGATGAAAGAGCAAATGCAGGCATTGAATGATCGCACCACTCAACAGTTCAAAAAGCAAATGCTGGAAGCAAAAGATCATTTAAATAAAGAATTAGAGATACTGAAAAACAAAAAGACAGAAATCCTTGAAATGAAGGAAACAATAAACCAAATTAAGAACTCCATAGAAAGCATAACCAGTAGGATAGAACACCTGGAAGACAGAACCTCAGACATTGAACACAAAACATTTAACCTTGAAAACAAAGTTGACCAAACAGAGAAGATGGTAAGAAATCATGAACAGAATCTACATGAATTATGGGATATCATGAAAAGGTCAAATTTAAGAATTATTGGGATTGAGGAAGGCACAGAGAAACAAACCAGAGGAATAAACAATCTATTCAATGAAAAAATATCAGAAAATTTCCCAAATCTGAAGAACGAAATGGAAAATCAAATACAGGAGCCTTATAGGATTCCAAATATACAGAATTACAACAGACCCACACCAAGGCACATGATAGTGAAAATACCTAACATACAAAATAAAGACACAATTTTAACGGCTGTGAGAGAAAAGAATCAAATTACATTCAGGGGGAAAAAATACAGATATCAGCATATTTTTCAATTCAGACCCTAAAAGCTAGAAGGGCCTAGAACAATATTTTTCAAGCTCTGAAAGAAAATGGATGCCAACCAAGAATCTTATACCCAGCAAATCTTACCTTCAGATTTTATGACCAAATAAAATCCTTCCATGATAAACAAAAGCTAAAAGAATTTACTAAAAGAAAGCTGGAGCTGCAAAACATTCTCAGCAAAATATTCCATGAGGAAGAGAGGAAAAACAGCGATGTAAATCAGCCAAGGGAGGAACTATCCTAAAGGAACAGCCAAATAAAGGAGAAACCAAGTCATGTCAAAAAAAAAAAAAAAAAAAAAAAAGAGCCAAATGACTGGGAATACAAATCATATCTCAATAATAACCCTGAATGTTAATGGCCTGAACTCATCAATCAAAAGACATAGACTGGCAGATTGGATTTAAAAGAAAGATCCAACAATTTGCTGCCTACAAGAGACTCATCTCATAGAAGGAGATACCCATAGACTAAAGGTGAAAGGATGGGAAAAACATACCATGCACATGGACATAGCAAAAAAGCCAGAGTATCCATCCTCATATCAGATAAGGTGGACTTCAAGTCAAAGTTAGTCAGAAGGAATAAAGAAGGACATTTCATACTGCTTAAGGGAAGCATAAATCAGCAAGACATAGCAATCATAAATACCTATGCCCCAAACAGTGGCTCATCTATCAAACAAATCCTTCTCAAATCCAGAAATCAAATAGACCACAACACAATAATACTAGGTGATTTTAACACACCTCTCTCACCACTGGACAGATCCTCCAAACAAAAATTGAACAAAGAAACCATGGAACTCAATAACACAATCAATAATTTAGACATAACAGACATATACACAATATACCATCCAACAAATAGTGAATACACTTTCTTCTCAGCAGCACATAGATCCTTCTCTAAAATAGACCATAGAAATAAATGAAAGAGTAAAAAAACAGAAATTACTCCAACACCTAGAGATTAAATAATACACTATTGTATGATGAAGGGCTAACAGAAGACATCAGGAGGGAAATTAAAAAATTCTTAGAGGTAAATGAGAACAAAGATACATCATATCAAAATCTCTGGGACACTATGAAAGCAGTACTTAGAGGAAAATATACTTCATGGAGTTCATTCAATAAAAGAAGAAAAATCAACAAATAAATGACCTAACACTATAGCTCAAAGCCCTAGAAAAAGAAGAACACAGCAACACCAAAAGTAGTACAAGACAGGAAATAGTTAAAATCAGAGCTGAAATCAACGAAATTGAAACAAAAGAAACAATCGAAAAAATTGACAAAATAAATGGTTCTTTGAAAAATAAACAAATTGATAAACCCTTAGCCACACTAACAAAGAAGAGAGAGAAAACTCAAATTACTAAAATTCAGAATGAACAAGGAAATATCACAACAGAATTGCATGAAATACAAACCATAATTAGAAACTATTTTGAAAATATATACTCCAACAAAATAGAAAATCTGAAAGACATCGACAGGTTTCTAGAGACATATGAATTACCTAAACTGAACCTGGAGGACATACACAATTTATATACATCAATTTCAAGTAATGAAATAGAAGTCATCAAAAACCTACCAACAAAGAAAACTCCAGGACCAGATGGGTTCTCAGTCGAGTTCTACAAAACCTTTAAAGAAGAACTCATTCCAACACTTCTCAAAGTATTTCATGAACTAGAAGAGGAGGGAACCTTCCCAAACTCATCCTACGAAGCCAATATCACCCTAATACCTAAACCAGACAGAGACAGCAGGAAGAGTGAAGAAAGGGGTATCCTAATACCAGACCTTCAACTATACTACAAAGAAAATAGTAACAAAAAAGGCATGGTATTGGCACCAAAGTAGACAGGTAGATCAATGGTACAGAATAGAGGACACGGTTACAAACCCAAATAAATACGATTTTCTCATACTAGACAAGGGTACCAAAAATTAGTAATGGAGAAAAGATAGCCTCTTCTTCAAATGGTGCTGGGAAAACTGGAAATCCATATGCAACAGAATGAAATTAAACCCCTATCTCTCGTCCTGCACAAAACTCAACTCAAAATGGATCAGGGACCTTGGAATCAGACCAGAGACCCTGCATCTTATAGAAGAAAAAGTAGGTCCAAATCTTCAACATCTCGGCTTAGGATCAGAATTCCTTAACAGGACTCCCATAGCACAAGAAATAAAAGCAAGAATCAATAACTGGGATAGATTCAAACTAAAAAGCTTTCTCTCATCAAAGGAAACTATCAACAGTATAAAGACAGAACCTACAGAGTGGGATAAAATCTTTGCCACTCATACTTCAGATATAGCACTTATTTCCAGAATCTATAAAGAACTCATGAAACTCTACACCAAGAATACAAATAACCCAATCAACAAATGGACTAAGGATATGAACAGACACTTCACAGAATATCTAATAAGCAATCAACAGATATATGAAAATATGTTCAACATCTCTAGTAATAAGAGAAATGCAAATCAAAACTACCCTAAGATTCCATCTCACCCCAATTAGAATGGCGATTATCAAGAATACAAGCAACAATAGGTGCTGGAGAGAATATGGGGAAAAAAATATTGCTGGTGGGGCTGCAAATTAGTGCAGCCACTCTGGAAAGCAGTGTGGAGATTCCTTAGAAATCTTGGAATGGAACCACCATTTGACCCAGCTATCCCACTCCTTGGCCTATACCCAAAGGACTTAAAATCAGCATACTACAGATATACAGCCACATCAATGTTCATAGCTGCTCAATTCACAATAACCAGATTGTGGAACCAACCTAGATATCCCTCAATTGATGAATGGATAAAGAAACTGTGGTATATATATATACACAATGAAATATTACTCAGCCATAAAAAATAATAAAATGATGGCATTTGCAGGCAAATGGATGAAATTGGAGAATACCATGCTAAGTGAGATAAGCCAATCTCAAAAACCTAAAGGACAAATGATCTTGCTGATAAGCGGATGATGATACATAATGGTGGGGTAGGAGGAGGACAAGAATGGAGGAAGGAGGGACGATATAGAGGGAAAAGAGGGGTGGGAAGGGTGTGGGGGGAGGAAAAAATAACAGAATGAATCAAAAACTATTACCCCATGTAAATGTATGATTACATTATTGGTATGCCTCTACTTCATGTACAAACAGAGAAACAAGATGTATCCCAGTTGTTCACAATAAAAATAAATTTTAAAAAATGGACTGGCATTTTAATACCCAAATTTAAGGAATGTTTGCTTTAAATTTAAAAGCCTTATAATAATCAATTAAATGTTAATGAAGATATTATGGAATTGTGTTCTTAATTATTTATTTTTTGAAAATAAATATTAAAGTTAATTCTTCAGAATTAGTATTAGCATTTTCTCATCTGAAAAATGAGCTACATGCCCATTGAACACAACCAAACATATAATTTGTCTTGCTTTCCATGGAACACATTGATTGTTGTTAAAATATTAATAAAGAGTGTAGATTGTGAAACCTTAACCAAGGTAACAAGTTGAGATTGTGATCCATTTTCAAAGTAGGGTTCCCTAATTTACTTTAAATATAGAATAAGATAAACACATATATTTTGTAAATGAACATCCTACTAATGTGTGAATATAAAGGCATTTACTTAATACAGATACATAAATGAAGGACTACCAGGTTGCAGTTTTTCAGATATTTAGAAACTCTTATAAATTTTGTTATAAAAACATTTGTTTTAAATTCACCTGTTTTTGGAAAGGTTTTGTTTAGTACAATACTTCTCAAATGATCCAGGACAAGTGAATTGAGGTTGCAACCTTAGCGTATTTTCTTGAAAAACTATTAAACATTATCACTGTGAAATTAACTTCTTATGGGAAAAGTATTTTAGGGTGAATAGAATTCATGAACTTTCAAATTGGTTTCTATGGGGTGAGACCTTTATTGAACAATTATACAACTATATCAATGGGTTTTAAAAAATTGATATTGTGTTATCAATCATATGATACCTCAGAGATGCTTTTATTCAACTATATAAAGTAAAGCAGTTTATGTGTACATAATACAAAAATTATGATGAACTTACTTTCTGAAATAATTAATTTCTTTTAAATGACCAAAATTTTAAACATAGGAAATCTTTTACTTTGAGGTTTCTTCTTAATATTCTTCTAAATATCAGGTCTTAATAAATCACTGAAACATTATGTAAAGCTAAACATTTTTTCCCATTATTCTCTAATTTTGTCTTTGCCTTTTAAATGTTTATAATATATTTGATATTTTAAATTTTTTACATGCAAATAATAATCTTAAATTATCTCAAAAATAATTTTCATTCATGTACACTATTATATTTTTTTAATTCTTGCCAAAAAACCTAGCATTCCACAATAACACAAAAATTTCCTTCGATAAATATATTGAACAATTATTACTGTATTTATTGGTTCTTAGCTCATATTTTCCACATGTCAGCATCTCTAAAACATATACCATGTCATAGTTCAATTAAAAGAGTGTACGTTTTCTCTTAACAATGAAGTACCCTGCTGAACTGTTCTACCAGTCAGTATGATATGCATACAGTGTAAAATCTACAAACATGATTTCAATCTAGGAAATAGAGAAAATAAAAATAATTCTAGCCAAATTGCAAATGTATTTTGTTAAATGCATGCTGTATGACAGAGATATTTAGTATCAAGATTACATGCCCACATTTATACTGAATTTTCATGTTGTTATGGGATCATTAATATAAAATATAAATATTTTATTAGCACTATAACATTTGCATTTTGTTTTTTAATTAAATACACTTTTAACTAATACATAAATCATAAAAATTATACATATTAATGAGTTACCATGTACCATTTCAATACATATAAACTTTGTATTATTTAAATCAGGGTAAATATATCTATCTTCTCAAAGAATCATTTTTAATATGAACACTTTTAAAATCTTTTTCCATAGCTTTTGATCTGTACTTGATCATTATCAATAGTCACCATGCTATGAAACCACATGCCAGAATTTCTTGCTCCCAGTTGACTGCAATGGAAAATCCTCCTTCCGCCTTTGTTTCCCTCTCCCTCCTCCCAATCACCAGTCTCTGGTAGCTACCATTTTACCTTCAAATTCAATGAGATGGACTCTTATTTTATCTTGGGGGGACTAGGAATTGAACTGAGGGGTCCTCTACAACTGAGCCACATCCCTAGCCCTATTTTGTATTTTATCACAGACAAGGTCTCACTGAGTTGCTTAGCACCTTGCTTTTCGCTGAGGCTGACTTTGAACTCTTGATCCTCCTTCCTCAATCTTCCATGCCCAGCTGAGATAGACTCCTTTAGATTTCACATGAATGATATCGTGTGGTACTTGTCCTTCTCTGCCTGGTTTATTTCACTTAAACACAAAAATTTCCCTCTATAAATATATTGAACAATTACTACTGTATTTATTGGTTCTTAGCTCACACTTTCCACATCAGCATCTTTAAAACATATACCATGTCATATTTCGATTAAAAGAGTGTACGTTTTCCCTTAACAATGAAGTACCCATGCTGAACTGTTCTACCATGTTCCTGTAAACAGAAGGATCTCATTCTTCCTGATGACCGAGAGGGGTCCCTTTGTGTACACCTGCCAGGTGTTCTTCATCCACTCATCAGTAAATGAACACTTCCTGTGTTTCTTTTCTTGACGGGACACTTCTGCTGTTTCTTTTCTTGACTGCTGTGAATACTGCTGTAATAAACATGGAAGTGCAGATATCTCTTCCTGATATTATTTCCTCTGGATATGTACACAGCAGAGGGGTTGTTGGTTCATATAGTAATTCCAGAATTTTTTTTTTTTTTTGCAGAAGCCCCATACTGTTTCCCATATTGTACTAAATTACATCCCTACAACATTGTGCAATGGTTCCGTTTTCTCCACATCCTAAACAGTATTGTTGTCTTCTGTCCTCTGATGATAGCCATTCTTACTGGAGTGAGGTGATAGCTTATTGTAATTTTGATTTGTATGTCTCAGATAATTAGTAACTTTGGACATGTTTTTATGTATCTGTTGGCCATTTGTGTCTTCTTTGGAGACATGTCTATTTAGGTCTCTTGCCCATTTTTACTTAGGTTATTTAAATTTTTTCTTGTTAAATTTGTGAACTTCTTTAAATGTTCTAAATGGATAACCCTCTGTCAGATAAAAAAAAAAGTGGGAAAGATTTTTCCCATTTTGTAGATTTTCTCCTCATTCCAATGATTATTTCCTTTTCTGTGCAGATGTTTTTATTTATTTACTTTTAATTTGACGTAATCCTGTTTGTCTAGGTTTCTTTTCTGTGTATTAGAGATCCTGTTGGAAAAGTCTATGCCTCTTCCAATATCGAGGGCCTTAGATTTCCACTTCAAGTTTCATTTTAAAATACAAGAACAAATTCTTTTCCATCTTACTGGCATCAAGATAAAAAGTTACATCAAGAGCAATCAATTATCACAAGCTAATTCTGCTCTGCATAAAGATTATAGAGACAGAATGAGTTGGCATGAAAGGAAAGCATGTTAAACATATAGTTTAATTTCAAAACCCTACTTTTGGTAGTGTGGTCATTTTGACAATATTAATTCTGCCTATCCAAGAGCATGGGAGATCTTTCCATCCCCTAAGGTCTTACTCAATTTCTTTCTTTAGTGGTCAGTTGTTTTCATTGTAGAGGTTTATCACTTCTCTTGTTAGATTGATTCCCAAGTATTTTATTTTATTTTTTGAGGATATTGTAAATGGTATAGTTTTCTTAATTTCTCTTGCAGTGGATTGATTCCTCACTGATGCATAGAAATGCATTTGATTTTTGCATATTGATTTTTGCATATCCTGCTACTTTACTGAATTCATTTATTAATTCTTATAATATTCTGGTGGAATGTTTTGGATCTTCTAAATATACAATCATGTCATTGGCAAATAGTGATAGTTAGAGTTTTTCTTTTCCTATTCATATCTCTTTAATTTCTTTCATCTGTCTAATTGCTCTGGCTAGAGTTTCAAGGACGATGCTGAATAGAAGCGGTAAAAGAGGGCATCCCTGTTTTTTTCCAGTTTTTACAGGGAATGCTTCAATTTTTCTCCATTTAGAATTATGTTATTCTTGGACTTAGGTTACATAACCTTTATAATATTGAGGTATGTTCCTACTATCCTTAATTTTTCTAGTGTTTTGAACATGAAGGGATGCTGTATTTTATCTTATGCTTTTTCTGCATCTATTGAGATAACCATATGATTCTTAAGTTTAAGTCTGTTAATTTGATGAATTATTGATTTCCATATGTAGAACCAACCCTGCATCCCTGGGATGAACCCTACTTGATCATGGTGCACTGTCTTTTTAATATGTTTTTGTATGCTATTTGCTAGAACTTTATTGTGAATTTTTGCATCTATGTTCATCAGGGATATTAGTCTGAAGTTTTCTTTCCTTGAAGTGTCTTTGTCTGGTTTTGGTATCAGGGTAATACTAGTCTCATAGGATGAGCTTGGAAGAGTTCCCTCCTTTTCTATTTCATGAAATATTTTGAGGAGTATTAGAATTAGTTCTTCTTTAAAGGTCTTGTAGAACTTGGATGAGAATCCATCTGGTCCTGGGCTTTCTTGGTTGGTAGGCTTTTGATGGTGTTTTCTATTTCATTCCTTGAAATTGTTCTTTTCAAATTGTGTTATGTCCTCCTAATTCAGTTTGGGTAGCTCATATACCTCTACAAATTTGTTGACATCTTTGAGATTTTCCATTTTCAGTATAAATTTTCAATTTTGAGTATAAATTTTCTAATTTTCTTGAGTATTTCAGTAGTGTCCATCCTGATATTCCCTTTTTCATCATGAATTTTAGTAATTTGAGTTTTCTGTCTTCCTCTTTATTAGTGTAGCTAAGGGTTTATCAATTTTATTTATTGTTTTAAGGAACCAACTTTTAATTTTTTCGATTTTTCAAATTGTTTATTTTCCTTTAATTTCATTGATTTCTTTTCTAATTTTAATTATTTCCTGTCTTCTGCTACTTTTGGTGTTGATTTGTTCTTGTTTTTCTAGGGCTTTGAGATGTAATGTTAGGTCATTTATTTGTTAATTTTTATTCGTTTAATGAATGAGCTCAATGCAATGAACTTTCCTCTTAAAACTGTCTGCATAGTGTCCCAGAGATTTAATATGTTGTACTGGTGTTCTCATTTATATATATATATATATATATATATTTTTTTTTTTTTTTTTAATTTCCTCCCTGATTCCTTCTGGTATCCATTAGTCATTCAATTGCATGTTATTTAGTCTCCAGGTGTTGGAATAGCTTCTGTTTTTATTTTATTGTTTGTTTCTAGTTTTATTCCATTATGATCTGATAGAATACAAGGTAGTATTTCTATTTTTTTGTATTTGCTGAAAGTTGCTTTGTGGCATAATATATGGTCTATTTTAGAGGAGGATCCATGTGCTGCTGAGAAGAAAGTGTATTCACTGGATGATGGATGAAATACTCTCTATCTGTCCATTAAGTCTAAATTATTGATTGTATTATTTAGTTCTACAGTTTCTTTGTTGAGTTTTGTTTGGAAGATCTATCCAGTCATTAGAGAAGTGTGTTAAAGTCATCCAGTGCTACTGTGTTGTGGTCAATTTGATTCTTGAAATTGAGAAGGGTTTATTTGATGTAAGTAGATGCTGCATTGTTTGATTGCTATGTCTTGTTGATATATGATTCCCTTAAGCAGTATGAAATGTCCATCTTTATCTCTTCTGACTAACTTTGACTTGAAGTCCACTTTATCTCATATGAGTGATGTGTTTTTTCCCAGCATTTCGCCATCAATCTACGGATGTCTTTTCCTAGGAAGTGAGTCTCTTAGATACAGTATATTATTAGGTCTTTTTTTAAAAATTCCAAATGCTTCTGTTTCTTTTGATTGATGAGTTTAGGTCATTAACATTCAGTCTTACTTTTGAGATGTGATTTGTGGTCCTGGTCATTTTGGTTTATTTTTGGTTTTTAACTTGACTTAGTTTTTTTTGACTGTTTGCTCCTACAGTTTTTATAGTTACTCTTAATATTATTATGTTTAATTGGGAAGTATATAATTAAAATAATTGTTTACTACATAGAGCTGATTTGATTGTATGTAAACATTCAGTTCTGATTTCCTTAAGACCAATGTATCACAATGCCTCCTCTTGG
Source organism: Sciurus vulgaris (assembly GCF_902686455.1). NCBI lineage: Eukaryota > Metazoa > Chordata > Mammalia > Rodentia > Sciuridae > Sciurus > Sciurus vulgaris. The sequence continues at coordinate 12,499,282 of NC_136469.1, forward strand.
CATTAGGTGTGTTCTCTGGTTAAAATTAATATTTAAATAATTGTTTTTCATTTTCCAATGAGTGTACATGAAATAAATACTCCTCTCATGCCTTGCTAGCTGAAAAATCAAAAGTGTCTTAGGAATGTAAGAGAAAATTTGATGAAAGAATGAGGATTAGGCATGGTTATTAAAAGTTTGTAAGATCAAGAAGATATGCATAAATTGTAGGACAGTGCTCTCTAGTTGAAATTACAGTCTATGAATTTTAAGAGTTGTAGAAAACTTATATTTAATTCTTGACTGAGTTCATGACTTTTCTTAACAGTAATTTATATGTATCTTTACCATCTCTAACAAGTCTATGGATTTCATGAGACGTGAGATGCTGACTTGATCACATTTCTTCCTTAAGGACATCCACACTGAGGTGTTTGCAAGGCACCCCAATTTTTTTGTAGTTGAATATAAAATTAAAATATTTGGAAAACTAGATTGCAGGTTAACCAGTGAAGTCAGTGCTTATTTAGAGAATATAGAAACAATTTCAAACATGATTCTCAAATTTTCTCTAGACATTTTAAATTGTAAGAACAGAAGCAAGAAATTTCATCAACCACACATCATGCACATGACATTAATTTGACATTTATAAAAAAATGTGTTATATCTCAGACTCTATGGTGAGGACATATTGTCTAAGGTTTATTAATCTTCAATAAAAAAGTTCAAACAATAAATTAAAGCAGTCTTCAACTGCAAGTGATGATGTGAGACACTCTAGCATTTAGAGTAATTACACAATGTATACACATAGTTTAAAATGCTATTTTCCTCTTTAAGCACTATCCTCAAGGGATGCTTTGTCTTTTCCCTTTCTTTCTTTGCTATGTTTCCTTTCTTCAAAAAAAATATCTGATTCTCTAAACTGGTTTCATTGATTAGTTTGAGGAAAAATGAGTTTTCTAGTTTTAGGGCAAAACACAAGACTCATTTGTTAAATTAGGCATTTGCCTAATGGATATAGGAGGATCAGCAAGATTAAGGTCATGGATCTTTTCTTGTTGTCAGATAATGTGTTAAATAAAATCAAAGGGATGATAAACAAGGGTAATTGCAGAGAAAAGTATTCCCTTAGGGTTCACTCCAGACATCTTCTAAATTGTAAATTTTCAGGATGGACACCAAAAATCTTCTTTAAGGTATAGAGTTAAATAAGAATCATTTTCAGCTCATTGAAATATTCTATTTACTATTTTTAAGAAAGTAACAAAAATTATTTATATTAATTCCCCGTGAGCACTTTTACGGGTACATTGTAAAATTAGTTGTGACAAAATTAAATGTTTTCGTGATAAAGAATCAGGATAAATCAAAGCAGTATATTAGAATAGGTATATAAGCAAAATGCATATCAAAAACATGTGATGAAATGTGGCAAGGCAGAAGAAGAATGAAATTGCTAGAATCTGAGGAAAAAATGTTGAATTACTTTGTTTTTAAAAACTCATGGCATAGCATCAAAGAAACAATGTTTCAAAAATAAATATTATCATGCATATTGTAAAAATACAGCATGGTATAAGATACATGAATGTAGTAAAATGATTACTGTTTCAACAAATATAACATGTCCATCACCCCACCTAGTCCCCTACATATCAAGAACTGCTGTAATCTATCCACTTAGCAAAAGTACTGATAGGATAGATTATTACCAGTTTTAGTCCCAATGCTGATGTTGCATATTATATCTCGTGACTATATTTTCTGCTTTGTACCCTTTGCCTAGATCTCCTCATTTCTTCCCTGCTTCTTCTCACCTTGACCCTGGTCAACATTTTTTTGTCTCTATGTTATTTCTGGAAAAAATATATATATATACTCTTAAACTAATCTAGTTCAAACCAAAAATTAAATTTCTAAGCAATCTAAACAGAGTAAAATTATAAAAGAATGTTCAGAATTTTTATACCTAATCTTGTATTTGAATGTCAGTGTCATGAAAAATCCTTTATTCAGAACATGAAATTACTTAATTTTATACTCAAAATTACATGATAATTTAGTATTTTATGAATATTGAGGGAAAGATATGCATCTGAGATTTGTCATAGTTTTTTTTTTTTTTTTCTGTTCTTAATTCTTAAGAAGAAAGATCAATAGTTACTGAATTAAAACAAAATACCTAAAATGGTAGAGAAGGACTTAGCAAGTATTTGAACTTTCACAGTGTTTTTTTTTTTTTTTTTCCTTTTAATGGTAAAATGTGAACCAAAGAAGGCAGGGACATTGGTAGCAATGTTAAGTCAGTCACGAAAAGTTTTCATAGTCTACAAAATTGCACTTATTTGTAAATCAGAATTCTGAAACTACAACTAATAATAGCAGTTTCCATCAGTGATCTTCAGTTTTGTGTAATAAATGTAATTTGATAAAATAAAACCCTGGTTTGGGTGAATTTTTAACATGAAAATTGTTCTTATAGTTAAAGAATCTCTTTATTAACAGTAAATGCAGATTTTTAATTGCTCTACTTTTACGTATTTGTTTTAATATAAGTTTATCTTTATTTTTAATTACTGTGTTTTTTATACATCCTAACGGGGTCCTGTCATATAATAATGCATGCATACAGAGTGCACTGTCAAATCCAACTTCTGTTCCACTCTTCCTGTCCCTTCTTTCCCAACCTCAATGAACACTATCCTACATTCAGGTTAACATATAGGAGAGACAATATTAAGTATCCATCTTAATTTCATTCATGGTTCTAAATCTACAACTGAAGACAGAACTCAAAAAATAAATATTTAAAGCAATTAATAGAATTGAAGTAGATTTATACTTGTGCCTAAAATTCAAGACTGATAGGCCAGCTTGCATGGCTTTTATTTTTTGCTCCTTTGCTATAAAATTTCTTTCTATAGACACAATATTGGTGTATACCTTTTCCAAGTTGTAATTTAAAAACTTAATTGTGGGTCCTGGGATATAGCTCAGTTGGTAGAGTGCTTGCCTTGCAGGCACAAGGCCCTGGGTTCAATTCCTAGTTCCACCAATAAATAAATAAAAATAAAAATTTAATTGTAATCTTTTACATCAACAAATAAAAAATCTATTTTGAATAATTTACTTGGATAATTATGTTAATGTAGTTTAATGTTAGTACTGTTATTTATTTCATAGGGTTAATAATACAGAAATAAATTTTATTTCTAGAGAGGAAGTCATGCTATTAAAATCTCAAGAAGTAGGTAAAAACAAAATATATTTGGAGATTTTACATTTCCTCCTGCATGGGAATTATCATTGGGGGGTGGAATGGACAGACATAAGACTTTGGAATAAAATTTTTAGGCAGCGCAGAAAGAAAATTCAAAGCTGGATCAGATCATGGTTTATATTGGTTATTGGAGGTGGTAATTAATTAGCATATTCATTTAGAGAATACAGTGTTCAGGGTTTAAACTGGGGATATAATTTGTACTTAGTAATTGATATCGTAACACTTAATATGTAGAGTATATTGATTCAAATATTTTATGAGACTAATGTATAAACAAATGACTTGGAATACCTTATAAATGAAGCCATATATTTTGAAAACAAGAATTATGTGCCAAATCCTCCTTCTATTTTCATTCTGAAGTATCTGTTTTGAGTAGTCTAAAACTCCTCACTGGGTAGTTCCTAAATGTGGACTGTAGGACTAGAGTGGAGGATCATACAACATGATACTGAGTGAGGGGCAGAAAATGTGAAGCAGAACTAAGAGTTCAGGTAGCTCTCTGTGCTGGGGAATTATAATCACTTCAGGAGCCAATGGGAGGTTGCGTAGCGTCTTGAAGACAGTGTAGTTGAACCAATGGAGACAGGACTCAGTCTTGGAAACCATCACTGATGTTATACATGAGTTGTCAGCTGCCAAATGGCAGAGAGTTCAAGGAAAAAGCACCCTCTGGGTACAGTGCTTGACAAAGTCTAAATTATTAAAAGGGGAACTTTTCACAATTGTTAAAATTAAATATACTAATCAATTGTCAAACTGTGGTCATTTATAGGAGTTCCAGTTTTACATTTTTTGATGTCTCTTTTATTATAAAATTGAATTTTATTTCATTTTATTGTAATATGTTATAATTCCCAGGAACACTGATTTTAAAGTCAAGGATTTTACACATATACTGCAAAATATATGCAAAATTTAACATTTTTCCACAGTTTTGAAATTCACGGTTAAATCGTAAGGACAAAAGTTTTCAACATTTTCCTAGAGACATTTTTCTTTATCATTTATTTAGCTTTTAAGGAAGGCTTATTTAATCCTTGTTCATATTTGAAAATACATAATTAATTCATGTTGAAATAAGGATGTTTATTTTAATGAACAAAGTCGGTATTTAAATTAAAGTAAATGTGAATTTAAAAGACTGAATTCTATGTACATTTGAATGACATTCTCCTTTTAATATTTTATAAAAATATATTAAGGAACATATATAAGTACATTTGTTGTATATCATCTGCCATAGATTTTATGAATTAAAAGTCACTGATTTTTAAGACAAAATGTAGCTTAATCTTGAAATTTTTTTATTCTTTATTCTTTTCATTATAGAATGAAGTTAGTGAAAACATGAGAGAGAAAAACACTTCTGTTTTTCTCAACTACTCATTGCAAGTTTTTGTTGTTTTTGCTCCCACAAATCTACTTTTTAAAATTGCATCTGAATGTCCTTGCTTTCTTGAAGGTTTTCAGCGATGACTGTCCATCAGGGTAACAGCTTTTATCTTGTATTGATCACTGGATAACTTTGGCCTTGATAGTACATTAGCCTTCTGTGAGGTTCACCTAAACATTTTTGTAAATATTTTTAAATACACCAAATGCATGTATTCTGGACCTTGATAGGAGATAGTGATATTGTTTCTTTAATATTCTTCCATCCTTAAAAATTCAATGTTAATGCACTAAATGTATTCATATAGAAATATATTTCTGTTCATTCTCTAGGAGGAAATTTTTTTTCCCTTGAATTGATGGATTAAACTAGTACACTAGTCCTACGTTTTTAACTCTTTAGGACTGGTTTAGAGTACATCTGAAATCCCAAAGGTATACATCTGTAACCCAGAGACTCAGGCAGGAGGATTGTGATTTTGTCAGCCTCAGAAACTTAGTGTGACCCTAAACAACTCAGCAATACTCTTTGTCAAAGTTAAAAAAAAAAAAAAAAAAAAAGAAAGAAAGAAAAATAAAGGAGATGAGGATGTGTCAAAGTGCCCCTGGGTTAAATACCCAGTACCAAAAAAACAAACAAACAAACAAAAAAACAATGTTGAGGGGGGGACTAAATACTCCTATCATTTTTCATTGTAACTAAAATAAGAGTTTTCAAAATAACAATTTCATATATTTTTATTCCTTATGGAGGACAGACACCACTGTGCCTAGCCTGAGCTGGGGATAATGAGGTTTGAAACGTGTTGGTCCCAATGGTATCTGCGTGTAAGTTTTCCTCCAGGAAAGTTCTCTGCATCATGTGGCACCAAAGGTGTATATTTTTGCCCATTTGAATAATAAAAGCTAAAGCACACATTCTAACATATCTCAGATATAATGTATGCCAACTTTCAATAAGAATGACAAAAACTATGAGAACAGATTTGCTCACATAAGTATCGTATTAATAATGCATTCTCTCATACAGCTTCCTCGTGTTTCGGACAGATTTCCCATGGTAAAGCAAAGGTGAAATGTATCATCTATCTCATCACAAGTTGTACAGCCCAGAAAGCACAGATATGCATGATGACTACAAGAAAACAGTTAATCGCCATGAAGGAGGTGGAAGGAAAACACACACACCCCAGGCAATTTGCTTAAGCAGGTCTGGAGTGGCAGCCTTTGAGCTGAGCAGGGAAAGGTGGGAAGCAGTCTTCCAGGCATGCAAAAAAAGAGAGGTAGCAGCTAGGAAGGTGCAAACACGTGAATATACCGGAAAGGAATAAGAAGCACAGCATACTGAACAAGGGTCTCCCAACGATGTTTACGGTCCAATCTTTGGTACCTGGGAAAATATTATGCTGCATGGTAAAAGGCACTTTGAAAATATAACTAAGGTTAAGGGGTTCAAGAGAGGGAGATTACCCTATTATCTACACTGGACTGATCTAATCTCATGAGCCATTAAAAGCAGATAACTTTCTCCAGCTAGTATTGGATACAAGCTATGGCAGAAGAAGTCAGAGATGTGGTAGAGAGGGAATTTAAAGAAATTGCAAATGTGACAAGGATTTGAAGCTGCATCTCAGGCTGCAAGATGTCTGTGCTACTATGCGCTGATAATCCATACCAATTAAAGTCCTCTAACAGACTTCAATTAGTGGCCATTTAATGGCTAATCAGGCTGTCCCACAGAGGATTACAAAAGGAGACACTGGTGTCCAGCAAGGGAATGGAGACCTCAGTCTTATAGCCCCCAAGAAAAGAATTCTGCCAAAACTTGAATCATGTTGGAAGCAGAATCTTTACATAGTCCCACAATAATAATCTAGTTAATGATATATTGATATTAACATTGTGAAACCTGTAGTAGAGGAAATATCCAGGTAAACTCAAACTCCTGATCCACAAGAAGTATGTAATAATTAATAGTGTAAAGGAAAAAAATGTGGTGTTTTGTTACAGCAGCAATAGAAAACTAATACATACCATAAACTACAGCATGACTTGGGTATAAAGGCCAAGAAGAGGAGTGAGGAATCAGACCTTGGATTTTGGAGTGTAGATAATATAACTTTTCCAGCTACTATTTTGTATTGAGTTTAAATGTTATCCTGTAGCTACTGAAGAGCTATGATATGATTTTAAGTTGGGGTAACATAAGCATGTTAGAATGAGTACTGAAATCAGTAGAGAAGACAGGATGTGACTAGAGAATGTGAAGCTGATAAAAAGGATTGTGTTAAAGTTCCTGCCATACAATAAATAAATGGATTAGGATAAGGCAGTGGTCGTAGAGGGCTTGTGAACATTTTTTTTTCACAAATCACTAGGATGAAAATTCGGTAAGACCATATGATTCACTGTGGGTGTTAATAAGAGATGTTCCCTCCTTGATTTACCTGTGTATCAGATAGAGTAGGTAATAGAGCTTTACTGACATATAGAACTTCCCAGAGAGACCAAAATAGAATGCAGATGGGGCAGAAATGAGGCACTCACTTTTTCCATGATAGCTTTGTGTGACTTCGGATCATTTCAAACTATCTGATGTCTGTTTTCATGATTGGGCTCTATAGTTTTGTATAATACAGAGTTGGACAGGGTACAAGATAGTCAATCATCCATTTGGGGACATGGGGTTCACTTTGGTCTGTGGCTATTATGATATAACTCATCACTGAAGGCATGCTTTTACATAAATTGTCTGTTCAGAGGAAAGCATGTGAGTATTTTAGAGGCACACAGGAAAAAGTCAAAAGAACTAACACAGTATAACCTGGCTGGCTTATGACATCAAGAAGAGAAAGTTGCAAAAGGAAAGGAAGAGTGATAATACACTTCTTAGATAGACATTAATTAAGAGGCACATTGGACTGGGGTTATAGCTCAGTGGTAGAGCGCTTACCTAGTATGTGTGAGTCACTGGATTCAATTCTCAGCACCATATACAAATAAATAAATGAAATAAAGGTATTCTGCCCATCTAAAAGTAATTTTTTAAAAGAGATACATTGAAAAATTCATATAGTTTCAGCAATGGTCCTTGAGTATTATATATTGGTCATGGTTTTACCATTAGCATGTTGAAAGATAGCACACCTGGCTTGGTGGTATTCCATGAACTGAGGAAGGGTGAAATGTCTTTTTCCTATTCTCACAGTTCACAGAAAAAATGAGCATGCATCAGAAATGAAATCCTGAGACATAAGCCAATATTAAGTTCAGGGGAGATAGTTCATTGTGAGGATGCCAGACAAGGTTCTGATCTTTGAGTGACATATTGCTCAAGGATACATACAGATCCTGAAGAAAGGAAATAATTATACAAGACAAAATAAATGTAAAAATAAGCAAAATCTCTCAAATTTCTTAAGTGGTGTGCAAGAAGCATAGCAGTCTTAAAATAAAAATGTACATATCAATTCAAGACTTCACATTGGAAGAATGGAGGAGATTTTGATTTACTATGAAAGTCTTTCTAATAAGACTGATGAGAAATCTGAAATTATGTTCATCAATGAGTGTTCTTCAGAGTAAGGAATTCAACTGGATAGATGTGTGGACAGATGGAGATTCATGGTGAGCAATTAGCTTAATCAATTAATGGGTACTGATAAGTTCACAGGGAAGAACAGCAGGCTGGAAACTCAGTCATGATTCTATGTTATAGTCCAACACAGAATTCTTCCCATTTGTGAAGTCTCAGGCAGGTTTTTCTTTGAAGGCCCTCCATGGATTGGATGATGCCTACGCATTATCTTGAGTATAATCTTCTCTTAAACCTAGATGATTGTAAATTTTAATCACTTCTATAAAGTACATCCACAGAAACATCTAGGTTGGTGTTTGACCAAATATACTACAACCCAACTAAGTTGACACATAATACTTAGCATTAGAGTGGGTAGAGATAATGGTTCTGTTTGTGACTGATTACTTTAGGCAAGAAATTAAGATGTCCATGCCCTGGATATATCATCAGTAAAACTAAGATGTCAGTGAGAACAGCCTCATGGGAATATCATCAAAGTTACAATTGTTTGTGCTACAAGATGCTTCAGCTACTTAGACCAACATCATAAACAAGCAATGTCACCTATTATTTACTGTTATGCCATACAACCTAAACCTTGTTTCCTCAATAAGAATATTTCACCTAGTGATATTGTTGAAACTGGACTGTGACAAGAGGTGCAGCCTAATTATAATGTTTAAATAACTTCAGTATTATTCAGGAAAAAATAAATATGTGAAAAATCACTTAACATACAAACTATAAAAAATCATAAGTAAATAAATCAGAAAGAAGAAAGAAAGAAGCACAAAGGCAAAAATAAATGGATTAAAAATAATTAAATAAAAACTCATAAATCAGGGAACTGCCCCTTTTCAAGAAAAGTAGAAAAAATAGTCAAGTACTCAATGCTATCAACCATAAAAACAAGAACATCAATGATAAAGAAACTGAAAACACAGAAGAGAGTAATTAAAATTAACCGAAAAATGTATAATTCTGGTAATAAAATATTCAGATGAAGCATGTTTTTCCAAAAATGTCTAATTTATCACAATTGATGGAAAAAAGAGGAAGAATACTTAAACTGTACAAGTCATGAAAGAAACCAAAACACTCTCCAAAGAAATGAGCATCCAACAGATGTTGGGTTTATGCTACTCTCTCTTTAAGAGACCAGTCATAATCCTAATAAAATGTGATTCTTTACATCCTTCATGGTAGAAGACAGATGGGCCTGGAATGTAAGCCATGAACTAGCTGGTGTGGGAGTTGGCAAGCTCATGAATTTAAGTCAGTGGAAAGAGGTTAAAGATCTTAGTGAGAAGAGAAAGTGTTGTTTTATTTGTTTGTTTTACTATCCATTTTGTAGTGTCTGCAAGATGTCACATAGTTGAAGGTCATACTCATAATTTCAGATGTTTATAAATATTACTCCATTTCAGTAATCTGCAAGTGCCCTCCATAATTTTGTGGTTCATTTAGTCGTGAACTCCAATACAAAGCTTTTTAGACCAAATTACTCTAACAGAGTTTTTAGTAGCTCAAGCATGACTTTTAAAGCCCATTAAAGTTTGGAATTAAGTCAAGAAAGTTATCAAGTACTCAACAATAATATATAATCAATAAGTTCAAGTAGATATTTGGTAAGCCTTTTTTATGAAAATATAATTTTTTAGGTTTCATTAGAAGTAGCAATAAATTTCTCAAATCGGTTACAGCATACTTAAATGTTTGAACTTCAGTTAATATTAATAAATATATTAAAATAAATTAAGTGCTTTTCACAAAATATGGTCTTTGGAATTTATACAGAAAAATAAATTGCAAATCAGTTAAACCCAATGTTCCTTGAGATGATATATGTCTGTATTTCAGAAATTATTGAAACTTTAAAAATAAATCATTCTTAATTTTCTTTAAAATGCTTAAGCACATAACAATAATGAAAAGATGTGTTTTATTCAGTTGAATTTTAAGTCAAGAATTTCAATAGAATGTAAAAAAAAATAAGCTTTATAGCCCATTAACTTTTTGTAATGACATATCAAAAACCTTTGTCCAGGTAAATTGAAACACACATTAAAAATGTATTTTTACACTTTAGGTTTTTGTTGTCCAATTCCCAAATTAAAGCTGCTTTTGATGACAACTGAATTTCACCATATCTATCCTGTACAGTTAAACAGTCATTGTCTTTGCATTTATAAACTATTAGGAACTAAACATTAAATAAACTGATTTAGGAGATGAAGCAATGGCAATGTTGAAGTCCTAGGTCAATAATCAAAATGTTATTCTCTAGAAATAGAAAGATATAGTTGATTCCACAATAAAAATTCAACATATTTAGCATAAATGTACAAAACCACAGATATTTAACAATTACTAAGTGTACATCCCAATAATTTTAAAGAAGTTTTAAGTTTGATTCTGAATGATGATACTGAGAAGGATGTATCTGTACAATGATCACCAAAAAGCACATTAACTAATACACACTTCTATCATTTTACAGTGTAGTTATTGTATCTGAGCTCATGATACAAACTCTCAAGATGATGTTCAAATTAAAGCAAATTTCAAAGAACCTTACTTTTGGGAATTTGCATTCACCCAGTTAATCTGTCTAAAATGTTTGTTTCATCATATTTTATATATTTTGTTGAACAGTTACGATGTGCTTCTATGCATGTGAACCAAAATTTTCATTATAAGGAACAAGAATTGATGTGGAGTCTTGTAATAGACAAGCAACGATTGAAGTCATCATCATCTAATGTGTGATTTGTCAAACAAATCTTTCACAAATAAGTGTGTTTGGGCTTCAGTAATGGGCTATACCCTCAAATATATATATTGAAGTCCTAAACCCTGGGTATTAGAATCTCACCTTTTATGAAAATAGGTTATTGAAGATGTAGCTAAGATGAAATCACAATGGAGTAGGGTGTACCCCTAACCCAATGAATAGTATCATGTACGTGTCTGAACACTTGAAGACAGAGTCAGATGGAGTCAGATGGAATGATGAATCAATAAGCCTGGGAATACTAGGAATTGTTGTCCAATACAAGAAGCTAGTGGACAAGCCTGCAATCAGTCTTCCCCAGGCACTCAGAAGGAACCAAATTCTGAAAATGTGGTATTGGAGTTGCAACCTCCAATACTGTGAGAGACTAAACTTCCATTGTGTTTTTAATCTACTTGGGTTGTGGTACTTTGTTACAACACTACAATGAAATTAATATGGTTACTAAACACACTTGCTTTGATTGGAAAATGTGAGATTACAGGGAGGTTTGGGATACATATCTTAAGAAAAGTTCTGCTACGCATTCTTGTGCTAAAATTCTTTCTTTGGAGAAAAAATTTCCTTCCCACTCCTGATCTTTTTCCCTAGAACACTTAGGAATTATATATTAAGACTCATGAATTGTATATTAACTGCACAAAGAGGTTGTTAAATGAAACATTGTTTAGGAGTACATTTAAATATATACTACATTTGAAAATGAGATCACTTTTGGTTTCATAAGAATTCTTGGGAACCAGGAATCAAAGTATGTCATAAAGTGTATTATCAACATACACAAGTATTTATACACATAAATATAGTTTAAATCTCTATTATTAAGAAATCAAGAAAATTACTAAAATTCATTGTTGATTGGAGAGTTATTTCTCTGTCAGATACTTATGCTTTTTTTGTGGATGCTATTACATTTACCCACTTTAATCTTTGGGAAAAGAACAAACTCTCATATTTTAAGCTGAAACCCTAGACCATTTAAGTCTTACGGATTCTGTGATTCAGCATGCAAATTGATTTCAGGGATACATAGATGAACTTCTCCCTGCTTGATCACTTTTCGGTTTGTTGAATTCACTATGCTGAGGAATATAGAATATGTTAAATTAAACTCTGTGTTTGATCAGGCTCATGAGTCTACATCAATGATTGGATGACTGTTATTTTGCACAGATATGCATCAGTATTTCAAGATTTGGTGTGTCATTTGAAACTCCTGCCATGTTAGGGACGTGCTCTGTTAGTTCAGGATAGGACCAGAGTTACAGGAAATTCAAGTCAATAAGGCAATGAGCCAGTAGGTGTCTTCTACCCAAGGTGTCTGCTCTTGGTCACAGATGTTCAGCCTACGAGATCTTTTTGAAATCTGTGGCTCTACCATTAAAATCACTTCCAAATGAGGGTGTCTCTGACTCTGCCATGTTCAAGCTTCTAATATTATCCTTGACCCTGCAAATTAAGCAGTTGCAGTTTCTTGACTATATTTCTGTATTGCACCTAATATGTGAAAATTTCCATTTGCATAAATATGGTTTCAGAACACATACTAAGACATTTTCCATCATATGTTACTATACTCAGGTTTCTTCTGATGGATATTCTCAAACTTGTGTTAATTTCCCTTTGGTCATTTTTATTTTCATGTGTGCCTCTGTGTGCTTTTGAAATGAATGGTGCTAAACACCTATGTACATGACACCCTCTTTTTGAATTATGTAAAATAAATTTTTGTCTCCAAATGTTAATAAATATAATGAAACAGAAAAATACCAACATATCCAAAAATGAAAAAATGCATCTGACATAAATTAAATTTATTACATTTATAACTCATAAATTTAATACATGCTATATTTACAACTGAGTACAATATGCAACAGAGAAAACAGTTACAAGAATGTGGAATTAGTTCTACTAGAGTAACATTTTTTAAAAACTTTCCCCAAACTTTATGGATATTATTTGCTAATTTTTCTATAAAAACCAAGTAGTATGAAAAATTAAAATATGATATTGCTAATGTCTAATAATACTGGATACACCTGATTTACTAATTCTTATATTAGGAATTTTGTATAAATTTTGATAATGAAACACAAAGACCATTCATCAAGTTGCATATTATGTACTTTGCCTTGATGAGGTCACTGAAGTTCAGATTACTAGGTGATATTTTTATGCAGGTAGTAACTGACAGAACCAGCATTCAGCTGCAGAATTAAAGAAATTTTCTTCCCACAGAATGAATAACAGTAATGGAAAAAACTCAAGTCTCCACCTTCCATCAAAATATAGCTACAGATATCAGTGGGAAAAATCACAGTTTTTGAAGATAGTGAATACAGTCACATATTTTAGCATAAATTTTAATGGCAATCCTTCTTGGTGACATGTGGAGTGAGAACTGTAAATTAGAAATTAGAAATACTTCATTTTTTTTTTTTTTTTGGTTTGTTTTGTGCCAAATGAAACATGGTCACAGGAGGCAAAAGATCAAGGGGATGCTCTTCTAATATTTATATTGACCAAAAAAGATTGTTCTGTTCTTGTCCTTTCATCAAGTTGATATTGATGAAATTGAAGTAAAAAACACAATTACTAGACAAAATACATAGTTGATTAACTTAATTAAAATACATAGCTACTTATGTGTCGAGCACTTCAAAAATAATTCATTCTCAACTTCGAAAATAAAAAAATAGAAAACTCATTGAAATTAAATGGAAATTACTGGCAATATGTGAAATCGATTTATTAAAAATAAGAATTATTTTTTTAAAAATCAAAGAATCTTATGAACTCAAACAGAGTTAAGAAAGCTAACTTGAACATGTAATTGCTGAACATATTTTTCATCTATTGAGCATTAGAATGAAATCTAGGTAACTCTATAACAAGACTTGTGTATTTGCTTTCGCATTACTATCTGATCAACTTGGTATTTTTTGATGCTAATGAGATTGCACCAACATTTACCCTATCCGGCCTTAAACAAAACAGAAGACTCCTGAGGATGAAGCCCAAATTTTACAAATGTTAAAGGAATAAAGCATCTGCAAGATATTTTACATAAGCATCATAGAATACATCCCAGAAGGCATTGTTTGAAAGTCCAAAAAGGTTTGTTATTCATATCAAAATGAATAGCATACAGCACATTTGGGAGAGCAAAACACACTGCATTTTAATTCTTCTTGCATGCCCTAGATTTTCATATGAAAAGGAAATATAACTTTCATAGGTCAGCTGCTATTTTGGATCTGTGCGTAATATTTCTATTTATAACATGATATATTTACTTCACAGATCAAAGAGGTTAATTGCCTTATGAAAGTTATCGTAAGATTATAAACGAGATGGGAACTTTGGTCTTATAAATACCAAAGCAAATTCCTTTCATTAAATTATATTTTCTCCTTTCCAAATAGAAGCTGTTCCATATAAGCACATAAAAGATCATTTTTTTTCCTAGAACTCTTATGAACTGATGCACTTTGCTAACTGCAAATATTCCTTTTTTCACAAGGGAAACATAAATTCAAAGTAAAAATTACTTATGATTTATTAGAATGTGCTTCAATTTCTTTTAATCAAAAACTAAAATATATGAATAAATAACTTATAAGCCCTTTAATTATCCAGAAAGAAAATTATTTGTTCGTTTACATAGAAGAGACTTCAGGATGGGATTACTACTATTACTCATACTTATGTTAATTTAATGCCACATTACAATTTTATTTTGTAATTGTATGCTTACATCCAGTTAAAAAGTATAGCTCACAAGAGCTTCCATTTAATAAGCACATTGTACAATCATATAAATAGCTGAATTAACAACTTATACCAATTCTAGGTTTAAGATGTTTGCTGTGGGCTTGGTGGTCCACATCTGTAATCCCAGCCTCAGCAACTTAGTAAGATCCTCAGCAACTTGAGATCTTTCCTCAAAATAAAAGGTTAAAAAAAACTGGAGATATGGCTCTGTGGTAGAGCCCCCTTCCCTGGGTTTAATCTGCATTCAGGGGGCAATATTTGTTAAAATCTAAGGGATTTGAGATTAGACTCAATGTTTGACTCCCAATCCTCGAACTACTATTTTACAGGCAAAGCACTTAATGATATTGTGTACATGAAAGGTGAAACCAGATTTAAAAGACATTGAAATCTTAAAATTTAAAAAATAGAGAGCAACACAGATGCATTGTTGTGACATATAGAGAATAGTTTTTGTAAGATCTAGCATTAAGACCAGGGTGAAGGACAGGTAGCTGATTATCAAAGAAAAGGAAATGAGTAGATAGAACTTCCCCATCAACTGGTTGCTAACAGCCTCTGGGGGAGGGGAAGGATGCACTCCCAACATAAGTGATCACCCCAAAGTCTGTATTCCTGCCTCTCTCTTCTGCCTTTCGGTCACACAGGCATGATAAGAAAGGAAACCAGAAATCTATAAAGAAGCAAGACACCTCCACTCCCACAGACACCAGTTCTGGGTCCTTGTTCCTATTCGGAGCTCTCTCTCTCTCTCTCTCTCTCTCTCTCTCTCTCTCTCTCTCTCTCTCTCTCTCTTTCTCTCCTTTTCTGTTCTATCCCTTAAATAAAATTTACTTTCTGCTCTTACCTCCTTCTTTCTCTGGTGTTTACTCTTCAACACCCAGGGAACAAGGACTGAATCCTTGTTTTTCAAGACTGGTATCAGCATCATATACAATGTGATATATGTAAATATAATACATATGAAACTAAAGTACATAGAAAAGACACTACTTAAAATAGTCTGATAAACAATGCACACTCTACCAGTAATTACTTTTTACATTAAATAATAAAGATTCAAAGACTCAACAAAAGAGTACTTGATTAGCAAAAGGACCATAGACTAATTTTACAGAAGATGAAATGAGAATGAATTTAGCGCATGTAACCAGGGATACGTTAAACAGATGTTGGCAACTCTAATGACCTTCTATCTTCAGAGTAGTATTGTGCTCCAAGGCCCTACTCTGGATCTCTCTTCTTTTCTCTCCACTCGCCAGAGTCTTTGTGTTTTGTCTCAGCCAAAATGTTTGCAGAGCTGTACTAGATTCTTCTAGGCATGCAACAAGGAGTTCATGTAGTTCGCTCATGAGCGTGACTACTGCATTAATTAACAGAGCAGAGTGTGTGTCAGTTATTCCCCCACCCTCCCTTTTCCTAACCAATATTTGCACTTTGTCCACTTGGCAGATATTAACCTAAGATTCCCTTCTGTTACACTACACATACTACCTGTGAGCAAATTGTGAAGCATTTTTTTTCAATTTCTGTTTAGTACTAATTTCTGGGAGCTATTGTTTTTATCCACAGAACTGATAATTGCTGAAAAATCAGTGTTTACCTAGGTCAATTTGCAGCAGAAATCAAAGAGAAGAGGGAAAGAAAAATATAGGTGGAGGCTGGGGAACTTGAGAGAATGACTCTCTTCCAGGGCAACTGAGGATGTTCAATCAGTGATAACAGGAAATGCAGAGGTAGCAACAGGAGCTAAATGAGCCTCTTTACCCTGAGAGGTCAGAGAAGGTGTTGAAGAGCTCCATGGTTAATGAGCACCTTAAATATCTCTGTAATGCACTTTGAAACGGAATTATTATTTTTACTTTTTGTCTCAATCAGACTGTACCCATAGCATTACACTTTATTGATGCTCCCTCTGTACTGATGAGTGTGGTAATCATGACCAGTGCATAATTAACAATCACTAAGTATTTATTGCCTTAATAGATGAAGAAATATTGTAGGAGAACTTTGGTTGGTCTTGAGATTTTGATTAAGAGGTATAAAATCTTTACCAACTCACTAGACATTAAGGACATTTCTATGCTAAAGAATTGTATCCTTTTTCTTGTGTCTTGTTTTTTAGGTTGGGGAGTGAAAAACATATCACAGGAAATTATATTACAAATGAACAAAAACCAACATAGCAGGAAAAAAGTGCAAAATTCAAAGAGAAATAGATGACAGAATAGCATCTTATGAACACCTGAATGTTTTGACCTTGGGAATGAGGAAACAATTCCTTATTGCTCAAAGCGAGAGAAAGAAGGGGAAAGGTTTTTAAATCAGAAGAAATTTGACACAGTGGAAAGGTGAAATTGATGTTGGAACCTGATTCAAAAGAGAATCAGTTTAGCAACATTGTATGATACGGTATCCATTTCTGGGGGAAAGCAGAAGGTGGTGTGAAGAAACATATTTGGAAACTGGACAATGGTGGTGGGAAATGCAATACTTGGTAGAAGGGCAGGGTTGTCCATGAGTCAGTGGCCAGGCGCTGGCTTCAGGGACAAATATGGGTTCCAAATAACACAAACAGAGAGGAATGAAAGGCAAACATTGGTTTGCCAAAAACAACATTTTCAACATTAAAATTTGCTGTTTTGTTTTAGCAAGGCTGGGATCTAGCATATGCTGTGTGCTTTCAGGGGTTCAACAAGGTCAAAACTATTCTCTTGATAATGTTTCATGTTATCCACCATTTTCACTTCTATAATCTCGAGAGTGCATAGTTCACTTTTATGAGCCTGCATGTCTCGTGATAGGGTAAATGGATAGAATATAGAAATAGATGAAAAGCAAGCAGTTTTCTATTTAGCCATATATGAAAGAAAATTGCAAAAATATGAAGCAATACCACTCCCCTTGTTTATTATTGTTTAGGTAGAGAGTTAATATTCAACTAAAAATATATTAGCATGGGATGGATTTGTTATAATAAAATTTAAGTGAATTAATAAAATATTAAGTGCATTAATAAATTATCTTTAAATGTTTTTTTTTATTTTAATACAAGTGTTTATAGACATAACCCACATACATAAGTCATTTGTGGTTCTTAACAATTTTTTAAAGTATAAACTGATATTGAAACCATAAAGTTCAATAACTCTTGGTTAGCCAAATGAAGGATCAAAGGCCAGATCTGACACAGTGTTTCCAGATGACTCAGGTGTTAAGAAAAGTTTTTTATATTTTAGATGGTTGAGGGGAACAACAAAATGAGACTAGTTTATGATATGTAAAAGTCATATGCCCAGTCCCAACAAAAGCAATGACTTGCTACCTTCTTTCAATGCCAGCAGTAGAAATAATGTGCATGAATTTTTCTGAGGGTGGATAGATTAGGGGGCTTTGGTTGGAGTTGCATTCTGGTTCCTGAAACAAAAACAAGACCGCTTCGACCAATCCCATAAGGAAGTAGGCTTAGGAACAACACTTAGAAATTTGCAAATTTTCTTTCATTATTTTTGAAGATTTGCTTTCATTATTTTTCTGATAGCACTTGATGACCAGGAAGTCTTAATTTAAATGAGCCCCTCCATCATCTTCTCTATATTTTCTGCATTTCTGCCTTATTTAAGAAATAGCTTGCATGCTGAGTTCATATGCGATATTATACTAATCATTCCTGAAATTGTCACAAAATATTTAAAAATTACATTATATTGATTGTTTTAGTACCAGGGATTGAACCCAGGGGCTCTTAAAACCTGAGTCACATTCCCAGCCATTTTTATTTTTTTATTTTGAGATAGGATTTGCTAAGTTGCTTATGGCCTCACTAAATTGCTGAGACTGGCTTTGAACTCATGATTCTCCTGCCTCAGCCTCCTGAGTTGCTGGGATTATATTGGCAGCAGTGAATGAATAATGGTCTTTGAACTGCCCAGAGACAGAGGTAACCCCTCTCTTGGGAATTTCTCAGTGCAAAGGTGTTGAGAAAACTACCAGTTGTATGGCAAGCCCTGTTCAAAGGGAAATTCCGTGGTTACCATCGAGTTTATCAATTCACAACCTAAGGTTCGAACACAAGCTGCCCCAGGGTTGGACAGTTGTGGGCACAAGCTGATGACTGTAATTGAGTTGTTAATACCTTTTTTTAAAAAATATTATACATACTGCATTTTGATTCATTGTACACAATTGGGGTACAACTTTTTGTTATTCCACAGAAAACTTGGAATGGACTCACCTTTTGATCCATTATCCCACTCCTTGGTTTATACCCAAAGGGCTATTCAAACTTTTGACCTTGGTTCTGTTTGTTTTAAAGTAACTTTCTCACACTGAATCACTTTGATGCTGAAACCTACATAATGAGCATGATGAGCTGACTCGTCATTGCACTCCATCAGAGTGTGGTGCCCGCTGGGTCCCAGCTTTTTCTCTTGTTTTGTGTTGTTTTTTTCTAGTCCCCTATGGCCCCTCTCCAGTTTCTTGAATTAACCCTTGTGCAGGTCATGACAGTTGGTCCCTGAACAGGGACCAGATTCAGAGGAACTTCAGTCATCATTTAAGGAGGACACTGCTAGAAGACGTCGTCATTTAAGTAGAGCTGAGGAGCACAGTATAGTCTGATGTAAAATATGGGGCATACAGGATCCAAAGAAGGGGATCTTTATGTCACTATGCTTAAGACTACACTTAAAACGTGGGAAAGCCCTGTAAAGAAGGGCACAGTTTAGAGAGTTTTTCACTGAAACTTGCTCCTGGTTTCTTGTGGATGGAGTGGTAGATGTAGAAACTTGGGAAGAACTTGGTAAACAGTTCCATTCTAGCTATACAGTGGAGGGACTGCACAAAATCCCTGTAGGAGCTTTTACCTTGTGATCTTTGACACAAAATTTTCTTGATCCATCTTGTAAGAGCATGAAAGGTTGGGCCTCTGACCTGATTCCTAACTTTAAAAATGCTATTAAAGGCTGCATACGGTTAATGAAGAGTCTTAAGAGAACAGTGTTCTCCCCTACTCTGCAGCAGACTTAGTCTTCTGAGAGCAAGTATAGGGTCAGAGAGGAAAAAGTCAAAACTCTGGTTGCAGTCTTAAGAGAAGTTTTGCAGTCATCCTGGAAAAATAAAAACTCCAAAAGGAGGTGTTTTTACTATGACGTATCTGGTCACTTGGCCAGAAACTGTCAGCAGTACCTTGGTCATAAGCACAAACCAGGGCTGTGTCCACGTCACTGCTTTGATAAATATTGGGATAATGAGTGTAAATTACAGACAGAAGTAGATGGACAATTTTTATTCCAGTTAAAATCGTACTGGGATAGAATTTCCAGAAAAAAAATATAAACTATTGCACCAAGCTTTCAGAGAATCCTACAAGATTTAATAGCACAGGAAAAATGTCCTGACATTTCTGATGTAGCTGGCCAAAGGAAAAGAAAATGTCCCCTTTAATTCTTAGCTTTTTCTGGTTTAACTTAATTGACTGTGTTTACCATGCTGTTTTGTTAATAACCTCCCTCTTAATGTTATGCCATTGGGAGGGAACAATGAAAAGATTCTAAATGTACAAAATTTCCTTTTCTCCAAAACCTTTTCTGGATATTTTATAGGCTTCCACAGTCTTTAAATACTTAAACTGACTGCAATCTAAGCCAAAAATGCACTCTGATTTAGTAAAGATGTTCTGCATGCTCTTGTGTAAATTGTGGTCGTGCCATTTTTATTTTCTTCTTTCAAGAACTTCTGTTTTGTTAAGATTCTATATTTTTCAGTTCACAATTTCATGGTACATTTACATTTGAACTTGTACACCTAAATTAATGTATTTTTATCATTTGTTTTATCTAACCATGGAGGTTTTTATACTATGTTCAGAGGCCAATCTTTCAAGGGTTGACTCTCAAATCATTAAAAAATCTCTTCTTTCAAAATTCTAAAAAGGAAATAGGTATGGTTGTGTTGGGGGTGCTTCTGATAGCCATCAGGATAAGTAGCCCTGTGAAATCTTGTTTTTCAGTGTCCTCACAGCTATTGGATTTTATACCTGACATCATCTGCAAGGGCCTGCTCTATATTTAAGTTATAATGTAAAAGTCTGATTATATCTACTTTAATTTATAACAGATTAAATCTAACAGAGGCTTTATAAACATCTGTAATACTGCATCCTACAAATTGGAAAAGTTATAAAACCTTTGTTGCTTTTTATCAGTTTTGTGTATATGTGCACACGGGTGTCTTGTTGTGTCTGCGTATGTGTTGTATGTGGAATTAAAACTGGTCTATAGATAAATGAGCATTCACAAATTAAAATAAGAAATGGATCCACATTTTTAAAACATTTACATGACTTAAAAGCAAGTTCAGTTTAAATTGGGTAAACGAATAAAAATAAAAATGTCTTTAAAATTACTAATTCACAAATTTTTCTAGGCAGACAATTGATAGTATGTTGATTTCTATAAAATGCCTAACATATAATATCCATTGCCTCCAGAATTTTTCTTCAACAAGGAAGAGATGGCTAGTACTGTTAACTACATCTGTCTCATACCTTGGTTTTTTACAGTTAAAAATAAGTAAATTAAATTTAGCATAATTAGGATTAATCATAAATTTGTTAGAGTCATCTGACTAATTTACAAAGTTAAGGAACAAACTACTAAATATAAAATCAAATACTCTTGACTTCTTTAATTCTATAGAATAAAACACTTAAATGTGTGTTTCATAACTTTGTAAATGGAAAAATGTTTAAGATTGCTTTGTCTGTGTCTTCACTGAAAACGAGGTTACTAAGACTTAAAGTTCTAACAGGTATAATTCAGTATGCGAAGGGTCCAAAAGTTTCACCTGTGTTTCAATTAAACTACTATAAATAACATAAAAGTATTTCATCTTATTAAAGTGTCTTAAGTTGCAAATTGTTTGTGAAGGGTACATTTCGATAAGTGTGTAACTAAGTTGGTTACACATATAATTAACATAATCAGTTGATGTTATTCGAGATGTTTTCCTTAAGGTCAAATATTGATGTATTGATATAAACCAAAAGTTTAACCTATATGTGTTAAAGTAATAAGAATTTCTTGAAACACTAAACTACATTGCAACAAAACAATTTCTTGTGTTTGTTAAATGTTACTATTTAGAAAAACTAGTCTTAAAGAAATTAAGGCTTGTACAATTCTGGTTAAATATCAACTGATATTTTAAAGTATTACATTATATTTCAGATTCAAAATTTTTCTTTAAAAGTTAAACTTGGTTAATATAAAAATATCAGTATAATTGTGATGTGGTTGCTGGCTTCTTCATACACTAAATGTATTCTTATCTCTCAAGTATACAAGTTTTTATAGTATAAGATCCAAAATAACATTTTACCTAGCTGATGTTCTCCAAGTTAAAGTTTTTTCTAACAGTGGTCTCTTACAAACTTGTACAAAAAGAACAAATTTAGTTAAACATTTATTTATGTCACTTAATATTTTATAATTAGATAAAAATAATCTGTCATAAGTTATAAGATTTTGGGTTACTCTTTACACTGTGGTGGGAACTTAAGTGAATTTTTAAAAAGATAAGAAGAGCCTGGTTTATTTAGAGATTAATAATATGGGATATTAAGACTTTTTGCCACTTTTCCACCAAAGGAAGTAAAAAGCTCTCTTAACTTGCTTTATTTATATTTCAGATGTGCTGATGAATTGTGTTACCTTATCCATACAGACTCAAGAAATGATTTATAAAAACTTTATAAAACAATATTTTAAAAAGAGACTAAAATCAGTTTCAAAAATAAAACACCTTACCTAAGATTTGTCAAGAGGTCATCTCGGATAAGTTAAGACTGCCTCTTATCTTATTCCATGTTAAAATAACCATTTAAGTTCATTTAAAAATAACTTTTAAAGACTAGATTTTGTTATAAAAACAATGTGTTCTTAAACAAAAAAATATGACTAAGTAAAAATCTGAGATTAAAAAATTATGTTTCTTGGTTCAGAGCTATTGTACAAACTAAATATATTTTTACTCTTGTTAGTTTCATTTTGTGTTTTCCTTGTAAACTGTCTCATCCCCAAGGCCAGGCGATTGTAAAGTGGGCTCACTTGTCCCTTAAGTTACAATTTTAAAAGGGGGGGATAGAACCCCACAAAATTGTTTGAATCATGCTCTTTTGGCTTGAATTTTTAAAATCATGATGTTAAAGATCACACTGCTGCTGAACAGCACATGACTCCCACCACAATAGGCCTTGTCAGGCTTAACCTGGTGGAGAGACTTATGAAAAGGCCAATAAAACGGACCTGATTCAGTAACAATATGGGGTAGAGGCCATGCTTGTGTCTTTCCAGAGGGTGTGGCCCGTCCTATCTGGGTGCCTGAACATGCCCTTCATCAAGGCCGTGGAAGATTTGGAGCCACACTTCAGGTGCCTGGAGCTCGAGCCAGAGATGTTGGCCCAGCCCCCATTGGGAACTAGAAGCTGGAAAGGAACAAGAGGAGGTTGAAGAGGCTCCACGGACCCAGAATGCCAACCCACTAACGTGAAGACAACTGAAGAACCTGACACATCAGGCTGAACAGAGAGTCAAACAGCAGGGAGGCCCCAACTCCCCAGCCACCATGTTTGTGACATGTCTCGCTTAACAAATACCTAACGATTTAAGTGGCTTTAGTCTTTGGAATATGTTAAAACATTCAATATAGTACATTTTTGGAATATGTTTGTGCTACCAATTCTCTTTTGTGTTGTAACAACGAGATGCCATGTCTTCCTGAAAGAAATCCAAGAACTTCAAGTAATAGTCCATCGCCTGCACTTAAATAAAACATCAAAAAGGTGGAGTTGTCTGGAGCATTGAAAGAATGATGGACTTGGAGCTGCCTAGAGACAGAGGCGATGCCTGGCTTGGGAATTTCCCTATTGAAAAGGAAAATTTCATGGTTGCCATAGAGTTTATCAGTTTATGACCCAAGGTTCAAATGCCAGACACCCAGTGTGAAGAATCGTGAGCACAAGCTGATGACTGTAATTGGCTGTTCATACTTTTGACCTCGGTTCTGTTTGTTTTAAAGTAACTTTCTCACAATGAACCCCTTGGTGTTGAAACCTATATAATAAACGTGTGGAGCTGACTTGTCAGTCATTGCACTTCATCAGAGCGTGGTGCCCACCGGGTCCCAGCTCTTTCTTTTGCTGCGTGTCTGTTGTCTTTCTTTGTGTGTGTGTGTGTGTGTGTGTGAATCCTTTTGCCCCTCACCAGTTTCCTGAATTAACCGTTGGGTACACTATGACGGGGTTATAGGCATATGCCACCATGCATGGCTTATACTGAACTATTATATAGTTTTAGACAGTTCCTTATTCCCTTCACAGTTAAGTTTAATACAAGGGTTGATGCATGTGTAGTGTGAAGTATGAACATAGCCCAGATTTCAAAAATATAGCATTTAAGGAGACGTTTAACTGTCCAGGTTTCAAAGTGCTTCCACAGCTTCACGAATTCTGTTCACAACTCTTTGTTGGCAGCTATTGTTCATATTTACTCTTGAGACTGGCCATACTGTTCACTTCTTTCATTCCTCCTGTCTTGTTTGCTTTCAAAATTTTGCCGATATCATTTTAAATCATGTGATTCTACCTTATTCACCTTTGAGGAAGAGACTGTGTAAAATTTAAGTTAGATGTTTCTTGAATGTTTTATAGAACGCCCTGGGAAATGATTCAAGCTTACTTTCTTCTCTGTGGGAAAACATATACTTGTGATTAAGGTGCACTACAGGACATGTGGACTTCCTATTTACTTTTGCATCACATTTGGAAAGTTGTACTTATCTAGCAATACATTATATATGTTTTCACATTACTAGAATATGTTCATATCATTCCTATGTATTTGACTTTTAACAGAAAAACAATAAGTACACACACAAACACACAAACACTGCCATACTAATTGAGTGAGATGAAATCTTAAGGTGATTTTAATTTGCATTTACTAGAGATGTTGAACACTTTTTCATTTATTTGTTGATCACCGGTGTATCTTCTTCTGTGAAGTGTCTGCCTTGTAGTTATCTCAGATGGAGGTCCTGCTGAGGGTGATGAACATGATGTTTCCCAATAAACACAGACATCTGAGACCAGGCTCAGAAGGCACAGATCTCATTTTACTTATGATCGTACAAGACATATATAGGCACATTATCCAATCAGGTTAAGACACTTCTTAAAACGTAACACAACCAACCTATAGGGAAGCTATATGTCATGCTAATGAAAACAAACCAAGTATCCCTAAGTGACTCTGTCCAGCAACACGTCTGAGACAAAGGACTGGGGGACGGGCAAGCTCCAGCACATGGCGTGAGGCAAGCTTGCTGTGATGTCTGTTGAGAGAGGCTTCCCCTCAGCTCATAGCTCAGCCTCAGTAACTGCAAAGGCCTACAATCCATGGCGAGTTTTTACCATTTCCTCAGTTTCTCCGTCCAGACTGTTAGGTTTATTTAAACCATAGTTTCAATGACTGCTGTCAAATAAGCTTGAGGAATGTTCCCTACAATCATTGTTTTTCAGAACTCAGTGTTTTCTTTTCCTTATTATTTTAAAACTGAGGCCCATGGATCCAGCTATTTCATACTACTGTACTTCAGTATCTGTCTCTGAACAATTTGACATCTTTTTTACACTAACACAATGCCATCGACAATCGTTTCTTGGAGAGTTTTTTATATCTAGTTCATATTCATGCTTCATTTCTCTGTGTTTTGTTCTTCAATTGTGTCCTAAACAAAAAGAGTTCCTACTTGTATTTTCTATGATAGTATCGAGTTATCAAGAGACTGGATGGATGGTGCGGTGGAAGGTCTTGTTTCTGCATCTTTCTATCTTAACTTGTCACTTATTTTCCTGCTTTTGTGTTGCCTGTAAATGAGAGCTTAACTCCAGAGACTGAGTTAGATTTACTCACATTTTTCTCCTAGAATATTCATTCACATTCTATGAACCACAAAGCACTTGGCATCTGTGGCAGGTGTGTGTCCAGTTGTGGGTAGAGAAGGTGTGAGACCCACCTGCCTGGCATGCTGCTTCCAGAATAACCTTGCCCTGAATCAGACTCATATAAGGGCTGAAATGATTTCTTGCAAAAGCTGCTAGTTAAATTTTTTCCATAGTGTTGTTTTCCCTCATGAACTATAATTGTATATTTACTCAAAAAAAAAATTCATGAAGAAAAACAAGGTAAATTTTGAATTATTTTCCAAACACAGAGAATAAGTGCATGAAAAATATCTAATGTATTTTTCCTTTATTCTTTCTCTCCTCTCTCTTATAACTCTTATGAAGAGTTTTTTTCCCAAGTAAAATGTTTCAGTTGATTTATTCACAAAGGCAATTAATTTATTTATTTTTATTTTTTTATTTTTACAGACTATATTTTGATTCATTGTGCACAAATGGGGTACAACTTTTCATTTCTATGCTTATACATGTTGTAGATTCACACCATTCATGTAATCATACGTGTACGTAGGGTAATGATGTCTACCTCATTCCATCATCTTTCATACCCCTGTCCCTTTCCCCCTCTCATTTCCCTCTACACAATCCAAAGTGCCTCCATTCTTCTCTTACCCCACAACTGCTCACCCCTATTATGTATCATCATCCACTTATCAGGGGAGACATTCAGCCTTTGGTTTTTTAGGATTGACTTATTTCACTTAGCATGATATTCTCCAATTCATCCATTTACCTGCAAATGCCATAATCTTATTCTTCTTTATGGCTGAATAATATTCCATTGCATGTATATACCACAGTTTCTATATCCATTCATCGGTTGAAGAGCATCTAGTTTGGTTCTACAATCTATTGTGAATTGAACTGCTATAAACTTTCACATGGCTGTGTTACTGTACGATGCTGATTTTAAGTCCTTTGGGTATAAACTGAGGAGTGGGACATTATGAAAAAGGGTTCAACACCTGTAGTAATTAGAGAGATGCAAATTAAAATCACCCTAAAATTTTATCTCACTCCAAGTACAATGACTATTATCATGAACACAAACAATAATAGGTGATGGCATGGATGTGGGGAAAAAGGCACACTTGTATATTGCTGGTAGAATTGCAAATTGGTGCAGTCACTCTGGAAAGCAGTGTGGAGAATCCTCAGAAAACTTGGAATGGACTCACCTTTTGACCCAGTTATCCCACTCCTCAGTTTATACCCCGAGTCAGTTTATTTTGAGTCTCAGTGTGATCCCATTACATTGTTTCCTTGATTATTTTGACAAAACCAAATCATTTTTAATAGCCTATTAATTTTCTATCACAACACAGTGTCATTGTTTCCTATTGTATACCTGGTACATCTACTTGGGAACCAGCAGATTCTTTTAAAATAGTAGTGTATACATGTGCATGCATGAGCTGTGTATTTGAGTCTGCAATATAAATATGATGACATGATGAGTTTGCATTATTTCCTGTTAATTTTAACATTACAATGTTTGTAAATTCACTTTATAAATTTTTACAGTTCCTTTTTAAAAATTATTCTGTAGTTCAAAACATGCACATAATTGCTTAGTTGTTATGAATATTCACAGAAAAAATAAATAGGTGAACTAAAAATAAATAAGAAATAGAATTTAATGGTCTCAAAGTTAGTGTTCCAGTCCATCTGTTTTCTTTTATTAAATTCTAGTTTTGCATAGAGTTCAATGACTAAATGGAATAAGGGAAAGGTGTATAATGGAAGAAAATTTGTAATCAGTGTCAGTAGAAAAAGACCAAACTATAAAGGCAGAAATAATTAAAGTGCTCTCAAGTGGGAGAGTCAGGGAAAGGATACATGATGTAGTAAGACTTGATTTTTATAATTAAACGATTGTATGGTATTCAATCTTTAAGTATCATATTTCATGCAATAGTGTGTTTTACAACTTAAATCACACATACAAAAATATGTATTTGTTTCTGTGGGAAAAAATGCACACTTTAGAAAGTATAACTTTTTGAGGAATTTTTGATACAAAAATTGAAACTCACAGCTTTGGATAGTGTTGGTAGGAAGAGGTGTTAAGATTCTTACTAGTTCCTGAGGTTAGTGTGACCTTCTCTGCATCATCTTTAATATGGTCGCATAACATTTTTAAAACTTGAAAAAGTATTAAGGGAAAAAATACATTTTGACTTTAATATTTTGAAGTTCTTGCCCTAGTCACAATGTTACAAATCCTAGTGGGAGGTAGGCTTACAATGTGTTTATGTGCTCTGATGTGTAGGAGTGTATCTGTGTATGTATTCAGGATTGGAAGAGGATTAGCTATGGAAATATAAATGGAGAGTTTAGTGATTGTCATATTTTTAAAATATGTTTTATTAACTAAGTTTGAGTTTTTGCATAATTGTCTGTAACGTCATAATGAAATGACATACTTGACAAAATAAGTATGATTTTAACCTCCTCATATTTCTCAATTCTGGTACAACACGAGGTTCACAGACAATGATTACAGAAGAATAGAATTGATAATACAGGCAATTCTTTATAGTTCATCTATAGAAATAAACTATAAATAGATTCACCATATATTCTATGAAGGAAAACTGTAAGTAGATGAACTATATATTCATAGATCTACAGAGGAGTAAATGTTTCTCCAATTATAGGTTTTACATGAGACTTCTGGGTTAATTATTCACAAGTCCAACCATCAGTAAGAATTAGAATTGGGAATGGCATTTCTGTTTGGATAGAAATTCCAAATGTCACACATAATGACTCATTGAAAACAGCTTTTAAAACTTGTTCATGGACAATTCGGTATTATCAAAATGAACATAAAATTTAACATAGTAATATAGTTCATAAATTTGGTATTCTCATATCAACATGTATGTTTAGGTTGTGTAATTCCTTTAAATATGCAAGCCAGACTAAATATCTGTTTTTACTTATGGCTTAAGTAAATCCTTCAATAATTCAAAATGTGGTGCTTGTATATTATCGATGAATTTTAATGACATCATGAGTTTAGTAATTATGGATCTTAAATAGGTGGTATAAGCCTATAGTTACACATAATTACATTTGAAGTTAAGATACTGATATTATATAAAAACTGTTTTACTTTAATCCCCTAAATTACATGATGTACCAGGAGTGTAATATTCACAAGTACATTTAAAGGCATACACATACATTTATTTACAGTTCATTCATAGTAGTAAAATACTTTATCATTTATCTTCTATAGAATACTTTCCTTCATTTGGAAGACGTCTTTAGAAAATTGTCCCTTGTGTGTCTTCTACAGTGATTCAAGAGGATATATTCCAAAGTATTGGCTAATTAATTCATGAGGGAGATCTTACATCAGGACTTTGTAAATATCTGTAAGAGGACAGTGCAAGATCATTTCCGTTTCTTTGTTAAACTCCAGGATGGTGATCAGCAGTCCTCCACCCTACTAAAAGGAATGCATCCTCATTATGCAACTTCTGTGTTATCTCTTAATAATGGAACTTGCCCCGCATGAAGAAGAACCGAGCACTGGAAACAGTGATAAAAGCCCCGTGCACACAGCAGAGCTCTCAGGAGCGGGGCTGTGGCGGATCGATGCCCAGCAAATATCATGAAATTCTAGGTGAGCTGCTTCACTGTCTTTGATATGAGGGAAGCCATTCTTCCTTCAAGTCTCTTATAAGTAAGTGGGTTGAAGAAAAAATAAATATATGAAACGCCAGTGGAAAAAAAGGAAAAGTTTGTTCTCCACAGCCTCAGAAAATCACAGCCTTGGTCTTCTGGACATGGAGGGACTTGTTATTAAAGGTAAAAGTTTGTGGAATTATGACAAATTAGACAGCTATCTTTGTAGCAAATTTTCATATTTTCACTAAGAGTTCGCGTTTCAGGAATAAGAAGTGTATTAGACAAAATTTTATTAACACAAAAATCACTAAATACTGGAGTGAAAACTTGAGACAAAATTTAATTTCACAGATTTTAAAATCATAAATTGAAAACATCATTTTTTTTAAAGGAAGAAAATCAAATTCTTCCATTCGGAAGATCAATCATGTTTTTTAAAACAATAAGCTAAATATTTTGACATTTGGGGTTATGGTAAATATTTTATGAAAGTGGGGTCAATTCATTTTCTGTGAGAAGCACACCAACATTTCAATGGAAGTAGACTTATGAAACTAAATAAACCGAAGCTAAAAGAGTATTTAAGATGTGAGTAAAGCATACACACAATAACCATGACATTTAGACATGTGTTTGTCCTCATGACTTAATATTGGTAATGGTAGCCTTAGAAAATCCTATTTTGTACTCAGGTAAATATAACTGATGGAAGAGTTTACTGCTCTGTGATGAGGAAGTTACTTGATGGAGATAAAGAATAAATGAGGCTTTTTATTCCAACAAATGTCAAACTTCACACCAACAAAATTTAGAGTCATGCCTGCCTTCCATGAAAACATTAGGGAACAGATAGATGAGGATTGTGGGAACATGAGGTGAAGAGAACAATTCTATAAAATGGGCCCAATGTGTTGACCCCCATGTGCTTTATTTTCCAAGAAGCAGCCCTTACTGGCCTAAATGTGTAGGATATGTCACTTTCCTCAGCAAACTACCTGTTAACTGCTAGAGAATTGTAGTCCCAAGATAATGTCAATAGGAAGAACCCAGGAGACTTTTGTGACCAGATCCTGAAACAGAGAGATAAGGATAATTCCTCTTAACCATAAAATCTGCAAGGATTTATGGT
Organism: Sciurus vulgaris; assembly: GCF_902686455.1. Taxonomy (NCBI): domain Eukaryota; kingdom Metazoa; phylum Chordata; class Mammalia; order Rodentia; family Sciuridae; genus Sciurus; species Sciurus vulgaris. Next base: position 12,529,893 of record NC_136469.1, read on the forward strand.
TAAGAATGCAATTAGAACAGGTCAACATAGGCCAAGGTAACCTAGAGTTGCTATGACTGAGAATTTGAAAGTCTGATGTCACCCTGCTGTCAGTCAAAAGTCAGAAGGTGGACCTGGGCAGGACTCTCTGGAAACTTTTCTGGGATCTCCAATAAAACTGGAAGGAAAGAGAGACACATTGTCCCTCTCCTCTCTGAGAAGACTCATTCTTTTCCTTGAGAGTGTCCCCTTTTCCTTTTCCTATCCCTTCCATAAACTCATTCCTGTATTCCTTGAGACACATCGGAGGTCTTTCTGACGCAGTTGAAAGAACCAGGGTTTGAAGGGGGAGTTCCTCTGGCTGCTTCAATTTCTAAGAAGATAAATTATAAAAACAGTCATTTAAAAAATATTGCTTTCTGTTGCTCCTAAAGATTTTTTTTCAGAGAATCAGTGAGAATAGCTGAACTTTGTATCATAATATTACATTTTATAATATTTCCCTCATTTCCACAGAATATTTTGTCATACTCCTTGCCTAAAACTAATTAGTAAAGCAAGTAAACTGAAATATCTATAATCTTTTAGTTATAGACACACATTTACCATGATTTGTTACTAAAAGATCTGTTCTCCTAGAAATTGATTAGAAGGATAAGAAATGACTCAGTGAAGAACGTTCTAAGTTTGATAAAAAGGAAACTTTGGTGGAACACACATCACGAATTGGGCTCAATTCTCTTCCAGTTTATCTTTTACAATCTATACATTAGTAAAGAAAAGCAGGTTCCTTCATATTAGTTACATAAATTTTCTTCTCTAAAAAACAAATGTTCTAGACGATCCATGTCCACACGTAATTGTGTATTAGTAAATAAAGCATGCAAAATTGGGGACGGTCACAGCGATGTCTCCATCGAGGCAGACTTCAGGGGGAACTAATAGGAGATTTGGGCCTTCCCCCCAGTGTGTTCTACTTGAAAGCGCTTGCATGTTCTACCCCCACAAAGAAATGATCTGAGCATGTTTTATTCTCTTGACATTATCTCAAATCTAAATGAAAAGAATTTGATGTAGCACGTTGGTAGAATTTATTGAAAGGATTAACAAATATCCGTTAAGAGTAATATTGCATAACTATGAGCTTATAAATAACTAAGAAATGTGCACTAATGGGTTGAAAAAATGTCCCTTAAATCTCTGGGAAGGCTTGTTCTTTCCGTTGCCAGGGGAAGTTGTATGGCATCCATAATTCTGCTAACTGCAGATTTCCCACAGAAATAAACATATGTTACCCTCTCTGCTGGAGAGGTAAGAGAGGATGATGTTGAGAGCAGACACAAACATCTCAGAGAAAAAAGACGAAAGATGAATAGTGGCACCTTGGAAAAAATAGACAATATCTGTCTTTAAGTTAATAAGCAGGCAGGAAGGCAGTGTTTCACAATGTCCACAAAAAGCAAAGCCTCTTTTATCAATGAGCGTTAAAGAAGGCATAGAATTCAAAGTGGGAATTTAGCAAGTCAAAGCTGAGCTTCGTCTCAGTCTGTAATAAAGGTCTTGATTTGAATATGTTAACAAGGCCAATTGTCACTGGTGTAAAGCGAACATGGCTTAATCAATACCCAAGTACAGGCAAGGCCAGTTTAGGGAAGGTTGATCCATAGTGAGCCAGATGCAAATTTTCTCAGACACTGTATGTTTAGTTAAAGCTTGCAAAGCATTTCAACTTACTCTATTAATATGGAAGTTTATCTCAATATTCTAAAGATTCGATGTTATCATATATCAATCTATTTCCGACCTGTCTGCACATAAGCATTTAATAGTCTGGTAATTTGTAACAGCTACTGAGGCATTCTCCTGTTGACTTCACATATTAACGAGTTGAAGAACTTGTAAATATGTACCTGGATAAACTGATTATGGTAGTTTTGACCGATAAATTTACAATAATGATTTTCCCCCAAATCTGCTTATATTTCTGGAGATAACTAGGATGTACTAGTTTTATTTTTATATCATATGTACAGTAGTAAAATATCTTCAGAACTTCATAAACAAAACCATTGATAGTATATTGGTGGATAATAATTGGGATAATTTTAGTAAAGCACTTTTTTGGAAGGTTGGTCCATAGTTTGGGAGTTGTCAGCAATAAATATGCTGGATTCTAATATTTTTAATGGAAAAAATGGTATGGCACCTAGAATAATCCTAGGTAATAAAATCTCTAAATAGATGGTGCTTGGACAGGCTTTATTTGTTCTCCATACCACTAAGATAACATAGATATAGATTTCAAAAAATATATAACTCTTAATCTCTTTCAACATTTTTATAATTGTAACTCTTGATAATTTAACTGCATAACACACACATCAAAATTTTTAAGTGTATTGAAGGGAATGACAGAAGTTCTTTTTAAAATTTTTTAATTTGTTTTTACCTCCATCCTTCCCCCTCTACATGTTTGCATAAATACATGTATTTGATCCTTTTTATCAATCTCTGTGACAGTTACATGTGTAACGTAACCACAGCAATGGATGTTTTTTCCAATCACTGTATACCTGTGAATAGATTAGTCATAAAGAAGATTCACTTAGACCTTATTAATTATGTTTATAATTAAAATGTCAAAGTATGCTCTCATAAAAAGTCATATTTTTCTAAATTAGTGTGATGAATTTTTATGTTAACATAGTATGTATTTCTTTTTGAGCAAGGTTAATTGAATGCTTAGAGATAACAATCAATTATTCTGAAAGGAAGGAGATAATCAAGAAGATGGGTCACATTATTTTAATTATAGAGAATGCATCTAAAAACAAGAAGGTGATTTTTTGATGTTAAAAGAGGAAAAAATAGTATTAACTTTTCTTCAGTTGTTACAAAAAAATGGGTCACTTCCAGGGACTAATAATATATGTGAAGAATTAGCAAAGAGATTCCATGTTAGTACCGGCATTCCCTGTGGGGCAGCTCAGAGGCATAACATGGAATTATTGGCTGTCTCCTATCTTTGTTTGTACACTGCACAAAAATTATCTTTCTCTGGTACAAAATATTTCTTAAAGTATTTTATCTTAATATTTTTCAAAGCTTTTATCTTCTTTTCCATGCATTTATGGTTAATTTTAGTCATTATGGTTTGGAAAAGTTACTTTTTATTTATTAATTTGCTATGCAGAAAAAGAAGAGACAAAAATTTGATACATCTTAAATGGCTACATTCAATATTTAATTTATAACAGAAGACAAGCAAATCCAACATAATGGGATACACTTATACTATTCCCAGTTTCAAACACCACAAAGCTTTCTGAAAATTGTTAAATGGAGATTATGCTTATCTGTAACAAGAATTTATCTTCACTATTCTGATAAATAAAATATAGAATATACTTTTGTTTATTTTCTATGTGTAACACATGAAATACATGTAGATTTGTGACATGCAGCCTTCAAAAACATTTATTCATGTTCTTTAATGTGCTAAGCATTAGGCATCAACCAAATAACACATATGGACACACCCTTTAGGTTCTCCTATTCTAGTAAAGGCAAGTTGCATGAAAACATTGGAAATGCCAAGTTACTGTCTGCCTTGCATTGACAATGAATGTTAAATTCCTATGGCAAACAAAACAATACAAAAATATCAGGCTTCTGTCCTTCCTCAGAAACTGAAGAATATTAGGAGATGGTCATTGTCTTTGATGACTACATTTCAAAGCAACTGCTTCCAGGTCCTTGATAAAGATATTCCTTGGATATAAAATTTGGCAAGAACTTTAAAAAAAATTAATATCTCAAAGATTTACAGAGAAAAAATTTATAATTTTTCTAAATTAACCTCTGTAATTGTAAGGAAGGAGATACAAGGGCCTAGATTCAGAGAAAAGACTGTTCAAAATATAGGGAAGACCAGAAAAAATAAGGCAATCTTGGCCAACCCCCTATTTTTTGAATCAGGAACATAGTTTTCCAAAAACAGTGTAAAGAATATAGTCTGTGGTGTTCATTTCAGAAGATTTTTGTTGTTGAAGTATTGATTGTTGGGACTGATCAGTAGAGGATATTTTCAATCAGATATTTTGCTATGAAAATAAGAAAAAAAATAATGTAAGAAAAACAAAGAATAATGGCTGGAACAGACTACCGGCTCAGTTCCCATATCTGGAGGGAACCAACTAAGAACATTCTTGGGCTTTGGGCTTGGAGTATCTTCATAAGATAGAGGAAGAATAGCAGGAATAATCCAAAAGATTCTAATTCCCAGTTTCAACATTTTTTTAAATTTATTTTTTTATTATTATTTTTTGATTCATTGTATATAAATGGGGTACAATTTTCATTTCTCTGGTTGTACACAAATTAGAGTCACACTGTGTAATCACACATGTACACAGGATAATGATGTTTGTCTCATTCTCTTTCCCTCCCCCGCCCCCTCTCACCCTTCATTTCCCTTTACAAAATCCAACCTTCCTCCATTTTCCCTTACCCCCCCCCCCCCCCCCCCCCAGAATTATGTATCATCATCCACTTATCAGAGAAATCAATCAACTTTTGGTTTTTTGGGATTGGCTTATTTCACTTAGCATGACAGACTCAAACTCCATCCATTTACCTGCAAATGCTATCATTTTATACTTTATGGCTGATTAATATTCCATTATATATATATATATATATTATATATATATACCACAGTTTCTTTATATATTCATCATTTAAGGGCATTAAGTTTGGTTCTACAATCTAGCTATTGTGAATTGAGCTGCTATAAACATTGATGTGGCTGCATCACTGTAGTATGCAGATTTTAAAATCTATACTCGAACAAAATAGAAAATCTTAAAGACATGGACAGGTTTCTAGAGATATTTGATCCACCCAAACTGAATCAGGAGGACATGCACAATGTAAGCTGCAAAATTTCAAGGAATGAAATAGAAGATACCATCAAAAGCCTACCACATAAGAAAAGCCCAGGACCAGATGAATTCTCAGTTGAGCTCTGTAAGACCTTCAAAGAAGAGCTAATTCTAATACTCCTCAAAGTATTCCATGAAATAGAAAAGGAGGGGACCCTTCCAAACTCATTCTATGAAGCTAGTATCACCCTAATACAAAAACCAGATAAAGACACATCAAGGAAAGAAAACTTCAGATCAATATCCCTGATGAACATAGAAGCAAAAATTCTTAACAAAACTCTAGCAAAACATACAAAAACATATTAAAAAGATAGTGCACAATGATCAAGTGGGTTTCATCCCAGGGATTCAAGGTTGATTCAATAACCAGAAATCAATAAATGTAATTCACTACGTCAACAGACTTAAAGTTAAGAATCACATGACTATTTTGATATATGTAGAAAAAGCATTTGATAAAATACAGCACCCCGTCATACTCAAACACTAGAAAAAATAGGGATAGTGAGAACATGCCTCAATATTGTAAAGGCTACCTATACTAAGCCCCCTGCCAACATCATTCTAAATGGAAAAAAACTGAAAGCATTCCCCCTAAAAACTGGAAAAAATCTGATGACCTCTTTCATCATTTCTATTCAACATCGTCCTTGAAATTCTAGCCAGAGCAATTAGACAGACCAAAGAAATTAAAGGGATATGAATAGGAAAAGAAGAATGCAAACTATCACTCTTTGCCCAAGACATGATTGTATATTTAGAGAATTCAAAAAATTCCATCTTAAATTTCTAGAACTCATAAATAAATTCAGCAAAGAAGCAGGATATAAAATCAACACTCATAAATCTAATGCATTTCTATTCCTAAGTGATGAATCCTCTGAAAGAGGAATTAGAAAAACTACCTCATTCACAATAGCCTCAAAAATAATAATAAAATATTTGTGAATCAATCTAGCAAAAGAGATGAAAGATCTCTACAATGAGAACTACAGAACACTAAAGAGAGAAAGAAAGAAAACCTTAGAAGATGGAAAGATCTCCTATGTTCAGCGTTTTTGATGGTAGTGTAGCTCTAAGAGTGGTTTTTGGTAAGACTATACCAGGAGTTCAGGTGACGTCTCCATGTCCCAGGTAGCAGTTCTAGGTACAGAAGGTGACCTGAACATGATCTGCTTCAGTTAACTTCCTAGATTCTGCAAGGAAAGGCCAGCTACAAGACAACTATGCTCTGGATAGTTAAATTTTAACTTCCATTCATGCCATAGCCAGAGGGCATGAGAAAAACTGTAAATCTGAGTTTGGAGAGTTTAAGCCAGATACCAAAAAAACAAAGGACTAGGATCTGATAACACTAAGTCTGTGCCATATTCTCTATTAAATTAGAAAGTTCTCCATGGCGACCCTCTTTTAATCAAAGTAAAATTTTTCTTAATTACGAATTAGTTCTGAACTCTTCTTTAAAATGTTCTATGATCACTGGGGCTGATGGGGAGTGACTCTCCTTTCTCTCCTGTGATAACAGAAACTCTCTTAGGTGTCAAGCAAGTTTATCATGGATAGCTCAAGAAAAAAGATAAAGAAGTGTCTTATATTCAGAGGGTAGAACATGAAGCATCAAAATATTCCAAACAAAACTCATTTTCACCCAGCATTTCTAGAGGCTGAGATAGGAAGATCAAGAGTTCAAAACCAGCCTCAGCAAAAGCAAGGCACTAAGCAACTCAGTGAGACCCCGTCTCTAAATAAAATACAAAATTGGACTGGGGATATGCCTCAGTGATTGAGTGACCCCAAGTTCAGTTCCCAGTACCCACCCTCAAAAAGAAAAGACAAAACTCATTATCACCTTCCCCAGTTCCTTCAATGCTAGGTAATCAGCTCTAGCTTTGCTTGATGTTGGATTAATGCTCTCATGAACTGATTAGCTTCTTACTGAGAGTTCTGGGAATCCTTAGTCCAGTGATATTTCCTCAAAGTTATTTGAGCAATGTCTGCAGAAACTTGTGTGCCAGAGGACTGCAGGACAGCCCCCTATGTTGAAAATGAAGCCACCAGGCATGAAGCTGACGGCAAGAGGAGAGAAGCTCCTGTTCTTGCCCTTGCTTTTTTTTTCCTTTTCCTCTCTCTCTCTCTCTCTCTCTCTCTCTCTCTCTCTCTCTCTCTCTCTCTCTCTCTCTCTCTCTCTCTCTCTCTCTCTCTCTCTCTCTCTCTCTCTCTCTCTCTCTCTCTCTCTCTCTCTCTCTCTCTCTCTCTCTCTCTCTCTCTCTCTCTCTCTCTCTCTCTCTCTCTCTCTCTCTCTTTCTTTCGCACTGGGGATTAAACCCAGTACACTTAACCCCTGAACCACATCCCCAACCCTTTTTATTTTAGATTCAGCCTCGATAAGTTGCTTAGGGCTTGTCTAAATTGTTGAGGCTGTCCTCCAACTTTGTGATCCTCCTGCCTCAGCCTGCGGAATCACTGGGATGACAGGTGTATGCCACCACACCAAGCTGCCCTCGTATTTTCTGAAATAACTTCTATAAAATGGTTGCTATTTTTCCTTAAATGTTAGACAGAACCACGCTAGGTGTGGTGGTGCATACCTGTGATCTCAGCTACTTGCAAGGCTGGGACAAGAAGATTGTAAGTTCCCAGCCAGCCTGGGCAACATAGAACCTGTCTCAAAATAAAGCATATAAAAACGGCTGGGGATGCAGCTCTATAGCAAAGCACAACTGGGTTCCACACTCAGAATTGAAAAAACAAACAAACAAAGAAAAAAACCGTTGAGTAGAACTCACCAATAAAAATACAAGCGTCCAAAATTTTCATTTTTGAAAATATTTTAAACTATGAAATTAATTTACTTAAAAAACATAGGCCTACTCAAATTATATTTATTGACTGGGTTTGGGTATCTCATGTCTTTTATGAAATTGGTATATTTTATTTTAAAAATAAATTTGTGGGACTGGGATTGTGGCTCAGTGGTGGAGCACTTGCCTAGCATGTGCGAGGCACTGGGTTCAATTCTCAGCACTGCATATAAATAAATAAAAGTAAAGTTCCACCAACAACTAAAAAAAAAAAAAATTGAGTTGAATTTGTGAGCATACAGTTACTTATAATATTTTGTTGTTTCTATTTAAGTCCTACCTGTTCCATGTTGTCTTCTCTTTCATGTCTTCTATTGTGATTTGTGTCTTCTCTTAATTTTTTTTAAGCAGGGTATAGGTTTATTAATTTTATGATCCTTTCAGAGAATGAGTTTTGAATTTCATTAATTCCCCCTTATTTCTTATTTTCTAATTTCATTAATTTTGTAGTGTCTTATTTCCTTATGTCTGCTTACTTGGTCTTAATTTGCTATTTTTCTCTGACTTTTTAGTTTACCAAGTGAAGTGACTTTATTTTATATAGCATAAACATTTTACAAATGTTCTTCTAAGGACAAATTTAGCTGCTTTCCACAATTTTTTTTTAATATAGTGTAGTTTAATTTTCAATCTGTTCAAATATGATTAAATTTGCCTTGGGATTCTTCCAAGGATCATGGATTATTTCAACATAGATTATTTAACTTCCATTTGTTTTAGGTTCTTTAGCTTTCTTGTGATTTTTAGTTTTATGTTTTATAATAGAACAACATACTTTGTATAATTTGAACTTATTTAATCTGAGTTGTTTTGTACTCAGCATGTTTATCTTGGTTACTATTTCATGTATTTGTTATAAAAAGTATTTTAATGTTGTATGGTAGCATATTCTATCAATATCAATATGGACAAATTGACATGTAACATTCTTTTGGTATTCTATATTACCACTGATTTTTGAATTTTTATTAACTTTTGAAGTTCTATCAATTTTGGTTTTATGTATTTCAAGCACTATTGAGCATTATATTTTGGATCGTGTTTGAGAAAATTTTCTTCTTTTCCATTATGTAGTTTTCTCTTAATTTTTATAATAATCATCATTTTAAAATACTTTAATATGAGTGCAACTCCTCCCATTTTCTTTTGGGTAATGTTTACATTACACATCTTTGTAAAAATTTTCTGTCATTATATTTAAAGTTTGTTTCTTATTAAATGCTTACTGAAATTCTTCTTTTTAAATCCAGTTTGGCAGTCTCTGCCTCTTTGTTTTGTGTTTAAGCCATTCACATTTAGTTTGATTACTAAAATGTGTGGATCACACTCTGCCATTTTAAAGCTATTTTCTATTTTTTCCATCTGTTTCTTTGTTATTTTCTCATAATCTTCTGACTTTTTTGGAGCTAAGTAGTCATTTTAATGATTCCATTTTATCTCTTTTACTTACTTATATTTTCAGTGACTGATTTGAGTTTCAGATATGTATCTTTATTTTTCTCAGTCAAAAAATACTGCTTTATGTGTACTGTGAGGAATTATAGACAACGTAGTCTCAATTCTTTCTTCCTTTTTTATGATACTGATGTCATATGTCTTTTTAGTGCATGCTAATTATACAGAATAATGTGTTTCATTGTGGTATAATATTTTATCATTTCACACCCCATTATCTCCTTTTCTCTCCCTTTCCTCTGATCCCCTTCCTCTCCTCTGATCTCTCCCTCCCATATTCCCATCAAACTTTAATGTCTTAGTTTTATAGACACTATAAGCACTCAATATTCTGTAATAATTTTTAGAGAACTAAAAGTGAGCGCAAAAATAAAGCAATTAATTTTATTTCATCTTCTTTTATCATTTATTTAATTCCCTGGGCTTTTAACTTCTTGCCATGAATTCATTCTTCTAGGTCTTATAGTCTGCAGGGCTTTCTTCAGTATTTCTTTCTGTGTCATTTGCTGGCAGGGAATTTTCCCAGTTCTTGTTTACGTGAGAAACGTGAGCACAGAATTCTTATAGGTCTTCGAGTTTCTTGTTTTGCTCTTGTTCTTCCTTTTATTGCAGCACTATGAATTTGTTACTCTATTGTTGTTTTTCTTACTGGTGCTTTTTGACAAGAGAGTTTCCATTAATTTTTATCTCTCTTCCCTTGCATTTTATATCTCCTGTTTTCTCTTGTGCCTTTAGGATGTTTCTCTCTGTTTTGCTTTCACCAATTAGAATTTGATATAGCTAGGTTTTCACTGTTGTCATTTGTGTTTATTCTGTTTTTTATGTTCTTTGAGTTTCTTGATTTTCGGGTTTAATATCTATGTTAATTTAAAAAAAAATATTTCTTCAGATATTTTTCTTTATCACCATTCCCTCTTTCTTCCTAACATGCTGAGATATGTTATATGCTGTTTGATGTCTTTTCACAGCTTTTGGAGACTGGGTTTGTTTCTTTGTTTGTTTTCACTCTTTTCCCCATTGTGGTTGAATATGGGCAATTGTTATTTTTATTTTTTATGCTTAAGTGAGAAAAAAAGCTAGACTTTATTTTTTCTTATAAAGATAGCTCTGCTTGTTGGATAAGGAGAATAATCACACATAACAATATTTTCTGCTTTGACCTGCATACCATATGCCAAAGAAGGGTTCTGAAGGACTTGAAGGTGCAACGTTTTTATTTTCACAGCAATAAAATGCTAAATAAACAAAGTTACATTGACTTAGTTAATGTTGGGCTTTCCCAAAGGGAGAAGGCAACGGGACTTGGGCAAGACTGGCCAGAAAGGTAGGCAGGGGGCCCCACAAAGACACACCAGTCAACACCAGGGGAGAAGCCACACCTGGGTTCAGATTCCCACCTTTGACCACTATATTGGAGATGTGCAGCAGGACAAAGACTGTCGGAAGTGCTGTCTCGGCTGCTACTGACCACTGTCCATGGCCACTGCATAAGGTCTCCCCATCACATCCCTGCAGTAGGTTCCCCGCTGCCTGGCAGTCCTGGTACTCCTAGATCATAGATTTTAAGAGATGTCTGATCAGAAGGAAAAGCAAGAAAATAGGGTCCATCAGGTGAGAATTTGTGCCAGAAACAAGGTGACTTTTCAACTGTGAATTTGGGGAAGACACTGGTGGAAAACTTGGACCAGGTGCCACTGGTATCTGTCTGGCCTCAGTATCAAGTGCTGACTGGCATTTTGATTTTGGATTCTTCCAACTTTAATAGTGGATGCATGAGGATACCTTATCACATCTCTGTTGGGAAAATGCAGCAGCTATGTGACCTCTGCAGGTTGGCACTCCATACCTGAGGCAGGTAACTGTTGCCGATGTCTCTCCAACACCATTGCTTCAGCTGTCAAGTCCACCAAGCAGCAAGTTTAAGGCTTCATTCATGCCTCTTACAGTGTTTTCCATTTTAACATTTCCATTATTCTTTGCCATATTTTCCTGCTCTGTGTTGAAATGACCCATCTGCTCTCACATGTTGTTCCCCTTCTTTATTTGAGACTTTAATGTATTCACTGCATTTACTCCAATTCCCCGCCCGACAGTTACAGACTCTGTCATATTGGGATCCTGTCTGTTGGTGCTTTGTCTACTGTGACTATTTTTCTTTCACACTTTCCCTTAGGCCTTCAACTTTTTATTGAAACCCAGGCATACGGCACAGAACAGCAGGGCTTGAGATGAGTTGTTTCCCTGCTGGGAAGGGAGCATGCATACCTTTCTTTGTCCTTGTCCTCAGAGCGGGCTTTGTTTTAATTGCTTAGGATTTGTTCTGGTTTTGAGTATGTTGTGCACTGGTTTTGCACATTGTACCCAAGCATCTGATTGCGTTGCATTCTTCATGGTTACCATGAAGACTGGTTGTGAGGTTTCACACAGACTCATTCCCCGCCACCCCGTCATCTCTAAGGGCTTTAGTTCATTATATGTTTCAGTCTTAATCTGCTGATGTGTTTACTCAACACTTGGTGGGCTCAAGTTGGGGGATGAAGACAAGGGACACATTTTCTGCTGTGTCAGTTGACCCTGGGGCTAAGTCGCTCTGTCCCTGGGTCTCTGGGAGAGTCCTTCAGAATTATTGTGCTCCTCCACCAGCTGTAGTTCTGGTTACAGGGTCTACCTCTGCTCCATCCTGGAAGTAGACCCCCATTTTCCTATGTGCAGTGGTTGTTTCCAGTGTCTTCTGGGTAGCAGTTTCTGTTACCCTTCTATTGAAAAATGACAACTATTTTACCTTACAGTCAAGATCTTGGAGAACAATTCTGCAATGTTTGTCCCTACCCATGCTTTGTAGGAGATGAATTTTCTTAGGACTCTGGAGCTTCTTTTGAATGAAAGTGCCCTGTGTCTGCTGCTCAGGGTGTTTGACTCTTGTGCCAGTCTGTCCCAGTCATTTCCCATCATCTGCAGTTCAGGCTGATTTCTTCGCAGCCCACATCCTGGGTCTGCCTCTGGTAGTGTTGTGATTGCTTCCCCTGCTACCTACAGGAGTCTATGACATCTTAGATTCTGGGTTATGTAATTGCTCCGAAATTTCAAATTTTCTGATGATTTCAAACTAGTGAACCTGAATTTTGCTTGGATACTTTTTTTCTTTTTGTAAATTGGAAGTGACGATCTTTCTAATTCTATGTATTCTTGAGAAAAAAGTAAATACAAATCATTTAAAGGATCTTGCCTTTTAAATCAGCAGGAACAATGCAGTTGTTCAAACGACTGACGTTGTGCTATTGACACAATATGAATGTAAAATGTGTATTTTACATACCAGGAATGAGAAATTTTCCTAAAATAAAACATTTGAAGTCAAAATATTGGCCTACATGCTTTAAATCCTTGTTCTGATATAAAACAATATTTTAAAATACATAAATTATGACATGTATGAATATGTGAAATACATGTTACCTAAATTCTGTAAAGGAAAGGGTCTTCACAATTCTAGAAGTCTTTTTATAGTGCAGCTTCATGCATTTACATTAATGTTGTGCATGCAGTGAAAAATATAAGTTGATGATGTAACCAGTAGATGATATTAGCTAATATTCCATGTAAGCCTTTGAAAGTCCCTTACAAGATTGTGAATTATCCCACCAAATTTTAAAAATGAAGTACAAAGAAAGAATTTGAGTGTGTACAGCAAGAGAAATTAAAGAAAGATTATAACACTCTGAATAAAATACTCTGTTTTCAAATAGAGCACTCTAAATATCCAAATACCATTTTCTTTAAAGAATATTGATTTCCCTTTCCACCTACCATTTTTCTTTGAGTCTCGTGTATAAAGGCAATTATCATTTAGATTGTTTTTAGTCTTTTGAGACCAATGAGAAATATCTAAAGGCAGAAGTGTACACTTTACTTATCATAAATTGGCTTGTTTTACAGCCTTACTTTTCACTCCAACCTTTCATTATATAGATAATTTTAAGTATGTATTGCAATATTTTTGCCAGATCTTTTAATTTAAATTCCTTTGGGTAGTATATATTTCAACAAAGTTCCTATGTTTAAGGAAAATAATTGTCTACTAGAAAAATTTACTAATTTTTGGTGCCATATTTTCTTCGAATAGTTTAACTTTAAGGTTTCAAAAAGGGCAAGCATATTTAAGCATTTTGAGTTTTATAAACTTGGTAGTTATTTTGTAAATTATATAATTTATTATTTTTAACACACTGAGAAACATGAGTTTAAAGTATTCACATAGTAAACAGATTTAAAGTTACATATATAAAACACTAATGCTTACTTGCAGATTTCTATGTCCTAGTTAGTACATTAAGTATTATCACACTAGTATTTTATGTGCACTAGATTATTTTATTGAAAAACAATTCAGGGAGATTAATCAATTAGCATGATCCCAATTTGGTATATGATGAGATTAAGGCAAAGATAAGATGACCTAATTAGTAAATGATATGCTCAAGATTTTATTCCAGTACTTTTGCATTAATATCTGTATGCTTAATGACAAATTTATAAGCTTCCATCCCTTTTTGTCAATAATTATCACACAGGGCATATGAAGATTTCACACACATATGTTTATAAACTGTCATAATTAAAATCAATTTTTAGTGAGGTTAGAGGAAACAGCAGATTCAATAAGTTTATTAAATGTTCTGTACATTATTCCTTTTGAAGACTTCACTCAACTAGATCAAAGTATCAGTTTACTTCATTATTTTAAATCAATGCTGCATAGATCATGGTATGTGATAAAAATATTTTTTTGATTCATGTCTTTAAAGATATGATTCTTCAGTAAAAATCTTTTATCTTAAAGAATTGTTGGGTCTTGGAGATATACAGGTATTTTGATATTGACATTTCATTCTTATTGTTTTTATAGAAACTAACAGACAGATAAATTCATATACAGAAGCATTCTGTTTCTGATTTCAAAAGATTTCCTATCTGAGGCAGACTGTTAAACTTCAGGTTTTCACTTTAAATACATTCATTCAATAAAATACTTAACCATCATCTAAGTGAAGATTTCTAGGCTAGATGAAAGTCATTGATAATGAATGAGGTACATAGTATGTACCTTTGAAGTAGAGAAGTAAAAGGATTATTGAATTAGCAAATAAAATAGAATGTAATAAAATGGTGCAAGAATACTATAGAAATCTTTATCTGAGATCTCCAATATATTCTGGAAAGCAAGAATGTCCACTCATTCTAGAAAAGACACTTGATGTAGTATTGAATTTTAAAAACATAAGGTACATAAATGAAAAAATCAGCATAACTTTGACAGTAATTTATACTACATTGAGAGTTCTCTGTAGTCTCTGGATCCTGAGCATGTGTCATTTATATATTTTATAAACATTTTCTCCTACTCTGCTGTCTATTCATTCCATGTTTTAAGAGTCCATCTTGCAAATAGAACAATTTTTAATTTAAACAATGTCCAAAATATTAATATTTTGTGCATTTGACAAAATATTAATATTAAAATTAATATTAAATTAAACATATTAATTAATTAATATATTGTTAATATAATTATATATTATTTATATTATATATTATGTATATTAATATTATATATTGATTAGTTAATATTATATTAATTAATTAATATTAAATTTAATATTAAATTGAAATATCTCTGGAATCTTTTCTTCTATATTACAAAAACAATAGTTTCAGGCTTTACATTTTATTCTATAATTTATAGAAACTTAATTTTTTGCTTGCTGTGGGAAATGTGTATTGCAGGATAGTGTTTTGCATAAGGTTAGTGTTTTCCACACCATTTTTTGCAAGGTCTATTGGTTTAACATTGACTAGTCTTGGAAACTTTCTTTAGAAAAAAGAACTCTCTCACTCTCTCTCTCTCTCTATCTATCTTTTTATAAAAAAGAGATGGATGACTAGATAGGCAGTCTTGTTTTGAAGTATGAGTCAGGTAGAGAAAATATGTTCTTTTTCAAAATTTGGGTACTCAAAACCCTTTCCTCCTCTATAAAATTTGAATTCACATCATTGATATCCACCAAATGAAAAAGAACAATGAATTTTAATGGTAGTGTGCTGAAAGTTTAAGTGAAGTTGAATAAATTTACATCATATAAAAATTGATTCTCTATATCCATGAGCATCATACATCATTGAAATTTGGCATTTATACTGGATATAACTCTCTGAGATTTATGAATCTATGTTTTGATTTTTTTTAAAAATTATTTTGTAATGTTTCAGTCTTCAATTATTTTCTCCACATTATTAATTTTTTTATTTGAAACAAATGCATGTTTCATGATTTTTATATGGTGCATTCTTCTTTTTTACTTTTTCCAGATTTTAAAAATTTGAATACATTGCCCTCTCACCACGGCACTTCCTCAACTCTAACATTTGATTCCTTCTTATCTTTCATCCCTGCTGACATTATGAATGTGCTCATGCATGCTGTCTTCACCTGCACCGTATCATTTGACATTTGAATGCATTATTGAAACACTATGGCTTATACTTCCAGTATCTGCATTATTTTCATGCCTTATCCTCTTGATTGCTTTATGTATTAAAAAAATTATTTTCATTATTTTTTGATATATGGATGCATTTTGATTTAATGATGAACATGATATGCAGAGCCATGAAGTCTGGATATCAATGACCTGGTCTTTGAAATGCTTCCTTGGCTTGACCATTTGTGTGGGGAGCTTAGTTTAACAGGGACTGTCATCCCATTTACCCTTGCTATTGTTCTCATCAGAGTGCCTCAGCTATGCCGCCCCTGACTCAGGTCTGCACAGCCGACTTTCCCAGTCACTGCCCCGTTCTCAACCAGCCTTGCACACCCACACTGCAGAGTCCCTCACCCTGCTCTTTATCCTCCCCTCTGCATGGGCCTTCTTGTTTTATTACTCCTTTCCAGGCTCATTTTAGGCTTCAGTGCCAAGGTCTCCACCAGTTTCAGCCTAAACCATAGCCTGTGCTCCTGGGGTTCAGCAGTGGCATCTCTGTGTCCCAAGCCCTGCTTTCCATGTGAAGTTGTCCTTGGGTGGCAGTTTTTGTCCCTTTTCTATCAGTAACTGAGCTTCTTTTCTAGTTCTGTCCTAGTGATAGTGCATTTATTTTTCTTTTATCCTCCTTTCACAGTGAGTTATTGCTGGTTGGTTAGTGTTTTCGCTCTTCCCCCAGGTGTCTGGAATTTTGATTTGTAAGAGAGCACAGCAGGAGTTGGTGTTCTTCTGAACATCCTGGAACACCACCCATCACCTCCTGCTTTTTGGCAGCCTGAGCAGAGCCCCCTCTGTCTCCTTTCCCTTGCTCAATCTTGCTTGGGAGCAGAAGATGGGGAGCAATGAAAACATCCCTGAATCTCAGGCAATTCAAAATTACATTCCGCCTTCAGCTTTGGATCACACCTACCGGTTCATCTGGTGACTGGTTCCTCTCCTCCTGGGCTAGCACAAGAGATTGGGTGCGTGATCTGCTTGTGTTTGATGGAGATTTTCCCTCTTTAGAATTCAGATTAGTTGGTGTTCTTGCCCTCCCCTGCTCTCAGAAAGACTGATTATTTCCTTCTTTCTGGTTTCTGGTGGACTGATTGAAGTCATAGCTTTGCAACTTATTTGATTTATTCTTGTTGATAGAATTTGCAGTCATCTTTTTGTGCAGTGTCTGCATCCAGAATTTAAGCAGAAAACTGTAGCTCATTCATGACATTTGATTCTCATCTCCAGCTTTTACTCCATCACCAAGTCCTTTGAATTTTGTCTCTATTAGACCTTGAGACAATGTAATCGAGGCAGATTTTGAAAAGTTATATTCTCTGTACATTTTCTTCACTACCAGTCAAACTTCACATTTAAGGGAGTCTTTTGATTCAGGAAAATTTCACAGTAAAGAAGAGCACTGTGCTGTCATTTAAACTAATGTTTTTTTTTTTTTTTTTTTTTGAGGGGGAGGGGGTTTGGTTTTTGGAGGGAGGTTAGTTGTTTTTGTTTCATTTTGTTTTGCTTGCTTTTTATTTCATGTGCAAGAAATCCAACTCTGGGCCTTGTGAATGCTAGACATAAGCTTTCTTCATCCTCATCAATCTTTGAGCTATATCCTTATCTCAAACTAAAGGAAATTTTAGATAGGCTGATATGTTATAAAGATAATATAAAAAAATCACTTAGAAATCTTAATGGTTAAAATACTGAGTAATATTTTCCTTCACTAACCTTTCTAAGTTCAACTTTCCATATCATAATTGGAAGTAAAACAGATTATCTGGTTCTAGAATATTTTTCTTAGAATATTGGTGGTTTGTGATCAGACTGCTGCAGTAACTAATAAGCCGTTATTCTGTAGTGTTTCTACATAGCAGTTTTGGTGTTTGGCTGCCCTTGTGACTGTAAACTTTCCTACAAATTTTTCAGCTCAAATGGAGAAGATACAAATAATTGTCCATATGATTACCAAAATAAGATGTATCATAATGTTATGTGAATTGATTGCTACTGCACATTTTGAGAGTTAGAGTCCAGAAAGAAAAGTTATTAGTATCTAGAAAGTCCCTGCTGTGAATGTCTAGGGTATTAAATAAGTTGTATTAAGCTGAGCTTGGTAGTGTATGCCTGTAACCCCAGCGGCTCAAGATGGAGGCAGGAAGATCATGAGTTCAAAGCCAGCCTCAGTAAAAGCAAGGTGCTAAATAACTCAGTGAGATCCTGCCTCTAAATAAAATATAAAATAGGACTGGGGATGTGGCCCAGTGGTCCAGTGCCCCTGAGTTCAACCCCCATTACCAATAAATGAATAAATAAATAAATAAGTAAAGCTGTATTAATACGTTTACTCAAAACTCCTATAGAAAATCATATCCTGAATTTCTCTTAGTTTGAGAGAGCAATCTAGGATATGACACTATTCTATCTATCTTTTTTGCCTTCAAAGAGCACAGCTGTGATATTCGAACTTGTTTCTATTCTCTAAGCTACTCTGCTTAGGCAAGTGCCTCTTCAGTTCAGAAAAAATGCTAGTTTATCATTTTAATGATCATCCAAAAAGAGAACAACACATGAGTTAAGTATATTACAAAAAATATGAAGATCCTCACTGTTTCCGTAATCATGATTTTTATCTCAATTGTTATAAAGGATCAGGACACAGCAAAACCTTATTTTTTAAAATACAGTCATTGATTTGCGGTCAGTTTTACTTCTCCTTTCTGACCACACTTGATAAGAACCATTCAGTTCATTGGCAGAGAGTATATATCCTTGTACTGACAAGGCCAAGCAGAACAGTCCAGCTAGAGAGAACATGACATCAGATCAGAACGAGGCATTCGGGAAGAGCGGTTGCTTCAGTGTTACTGGGGGACCCGCATCCCTGAGGACCAGTGGCAGGTGGAGCCATGATGGTATGCGAGGTTGGATGGAAGATGCTGTTGATGATTTAGCCTCAGCTTTGAGAAGACAGACGCTGAAACAAGGTGCTTTGTGTGAATCCTTATCGGGGGTACAATCCCAGGAGAGGTGGGGATAAACTGAGATTATGGTAAGGGAAGAGGAAAGACAGTTATGAGGAGCAGCTCATCTAGGAGAAGATCAACAAGCCCACCTATGTGTCTGGTCTCCTCTGGGTGGCTGCCATGTTGGAAGAGCTCTCTGCTCCACTTCCATGCGGTAAGGGTAGATTGCTTCTTATTACTATCGTGCTCCGGCACTTCTAAACAATAACAATGAGAATACATTGTTCTCAGCAAGCAAGGCCAGGGGACTCTCAACGTATTTTACAAGGGCAATGTGTACTACGTAAGAATTCATCAACCACAATCTCTGGGGACATTTACATCCCCATATTGTTCACACAGAAACCACTGAAACCACAGTTCCCTGGTTTAGTCCTACTATGGGCCTGGCCAGAGAATGAGCCTGGTGGTCTCTGAGACATGGGGCAAAACTTCAAGGATCCATATCAGTCGCTGCAATGGGGCCGGAGGGAAGTGACCTGACCTGACCTTAAGATCTTGCAGAACCTACAAGTTCTACCTGAAAATAATGCAGATGTGCAGGACTGGGTTTGTGAACTGAAGCTGGTAAATGTAATAGTCATGAGTTTTCTAATGTTAGTCCTTTCAACAAGACAAACAATTATGCACTTCAAACAAGCCTTCATAAAATTAGATTTTTGAATGACGGTAATGATAAATTTAATAAATGGGGCACTTTAAATGGGATTCATTGATAAGCAATAGTTTGGTCACAGAGAGAAGTGTGTAATCTACAGCACAGCTCCAGTGAGCAGCATTTATAATGTGCAGAATGGGAACAGACCCACATTCACAAGATTGCAAAAGTACGCACAGCGCTCGAGTCCACCTCCCACACTCTACTGTTGGGTCATGTTTCTGGTATTCAGAGATAAAGGACTTCGTCATTATTATGGATAAACGTCAGAACATGCTGAAATTTTAGGATTATTCATGTGGACAAAAGGAAAATTCAGCTAGGCTCCTTCCTTTTAACCAATTCTTCATCCTGATCTTTTTTTATTTTGATCTGTTATACAAAATATTGTGTTAGTTTGTATGAATAATCTGTATTTTCTGCCCTTCAAAAGCACAGCGTGTAGGAGAAGGATGAACAAACAATGGAATTCATCGTGTGTAATGATAAGAAAGTAGAAAGAATGAGCAATAGACAGGCTAATGGCACTTGAAAGCAAGGCATGCTGGGATAAAAAGGGAGGGGGCACAATGCAAGTTAAGAATAGAGAATTAAAAATGACAATATAAATTCAAATATTTGACATTTTTTTGAAAATTACAAGTATTCCTTATAGACGAAGATGGAAAAGCCAAGATATTCTTGACAGGGTAGGAGGAAATGCCCAAATACACAATGTATGAGGTGCTTTAGAGTAAGCTATTCAGTTTGAGTGGATTACAGGATATTTGCCTGGAGGTTGTGATTGCAAAGTTTGGGTTCAGGTAGTATGTAATGTCCAAAACCAAATCATTTGAAAGTAATATAAGAGCTTACATTACACCCAAATTTTTAAGTTTTTGTGCCATTGACTCAGAAATACAGAGGTAGTAATGGAGCACAAACGATCTTGTAAGGAATTGATCCAGCTAACATCATTATCAGTGAAAGTAGATAAAAATATAAAGGAAGACAGAATTTGTGTGTAAACTCAACTTTACAATTATAATTGAAAAGCACATATTAAATATATTGAAATATTTAAATGTAGAAATATGCTTATGTAATTCACATGGAAAACTCATTTATTTCTATATTTTAAAGTTGATATTTTAATAAGAATGTGGATAAAGACTTATATCATTACAATATGAACTATATAAAATTTAAGCTATTTAGCTGCAGGTTGATAAATATGATTTGAATTTCCTTTTATCTTAAGAACTCTACTACTGTTTTGAATTTAATTCTACAAAGATATAATCAATTATTTCGTGTTACCAGGCATGTGTCACAGAGAAGAAAGCAGAAAAGAAAAATCAACTTTTCTTTCAAAAAAGTTACTGATGATATAAGGACTATTTTTTTCTCACTTATTCATTTGTAAAAGGTTATGGAACCTAACTTAAATTCTGTAAGACAGTCAGTGTCTGTGTTAGTCAGCTTTCTATTATGTAATAAATATCTCAGATAATCAACTTAAAAAGACAAAGGTCTGTTTTGGTTTAGAGTTTCAGTCCATAATCAGTCTGAGGCTTACCTTGGACCTGTCGTGGGTCAGCACATAATGACAGAAGCATACGGTAGAGAAAAATCACTCCACTCAATAACAAGATACAAATGAGGGAGAGATAGAAGAAGAGCCTGGGATCCCACAGTTCTCTTCAAGGCATGCTCTCAATGACCTAAAGCACTCCCATTAAGCTCCACCCCTTAAAGATTGTACTACCTTCTCATAGTGATATAGGCTAAGAAGTCTTCAACACAAGAGCCTTTGGGTGACAATCCAAGTTCAAATTATAATAGTACTTGGAATATCTCACTTGCCATGGATTTCTTATCACACCAGAATTGAATCAATCATTCTACATCATAACAACTTCAAGTGTTAACATTTGAGTTAGCATTTTGTGACTTCCTCTAAGTGATAAATTGAATCTACAAATTCTGCAATCACTTACAAATATTGAGTTCAGTATCATGACTTCCTAATGCAAATATTGCCAGAAATATTCAAACATACCAAGAAAAAGACAAAGTATATTAAATAAAATCATTTTTATAGGACCAATTATATAAGAATAGAGTACATGGTTGGTTTTTATTTCAGTTTCTACTTCAATTTGCTCCTTTTGTATTCAGAAAATAATGCATTATGTAATTTTTTTCTTAATTTTTAAGGAGAAATGTGGAATATTCAACAATATATAATGTATATATTAGTGACATAAAATTGTCTGTATAAATATAATGCATTATTAGCATGTTGAAGATGTATTAACAATGTAATAATGATCTCTATTATTAATGACTTCAATTTTAGCAAATTGTAGATAGAATAATTGCTTAAATTATTTTGTGATTCCTAGTTTTGTAATTCCTGTAATATTATTTTTAAATCATCTTGCTATGTCATTTAAATAATAACTATCAAATAGAAGTCTATTAAAAGAGAATAAGAAATAAATATTAATCTTGCAAAATATTGTATAATGATAGGCAGATACGTATTCTTGTGATGTAGAGGCAAGAGTCTTTGAAAAAGGTGTAGGTCTCACAATTTCAGTTAATTTTAGGGCACAGCCTTTCATGATCTTTTGGACAATTCAAACAGGGTCCTATCCTTACAACCAATGCTCTATAATTATTTTATATTAGCATTTGATCCATTATTGTTCTTCCATCTTCATATGGATTTCTTTTCCCTTGAAAAATATCAAGTGGAAACCATCTCTGACAAGTGCAGATTGTAATAACCTTTATCTTGCCAAACATGAGTTTGGTATATCAGTGAGTGTAGATTTAAGTTGATCTTATAAATAATCAAGGCTAATGAAGGAAATCCCATGAAAACAGTAACATATAACTACATTTCCATTAAAAAAAAGAATTTTAAAGAAAATAAAAATTCATTCCTGCACACTTCTAAATCTTTAAATTTTCTTTAAAAAAATTTGTGTACATTATTTTAAAGCTAGGCAGCCTTTTCTTATACTATTAAAATAGTATAACTAAAACTATTAAAGAAGTACATATTCTTCTCCCTGACAATTAACCATTAAACTGTACTTTTATAATAAATCAGTACTTCATCTGAATTTATCCCAAGCTTCATTCTCCTTGTCATCTGTAAATATCCTCAACAGGCAGGTGCTGAGTTTTTCCAGTAGTTGTCTGAAGCATACTGCTGCTCAGAGTGTATCTAGACTCTAGCCCAGTGATCTGGAACTTATAATTCCTGAAAAACCTAAGTGGATTGAGAAGATACTGCCTCTCTCAACATGGGAGTTTAACAATTGTTATGGTTTAGGTATAAGCTGTCTCCCAAAAGGTTATGCTTGAGACAATGCAAGAAGGTTTAGAGGTGAAATGATTGGGTTATGAGAGTCTTAACCTAATCAGTGCACTAATCCTCTGATGGGATTAACCAGTAACTAAAAGTGGGTAGAATGTGGCTGGAGGAGGTGAGTCATTGAGGGAGTGCATTTGGGGTATATATTTTGTTCTTGTTGAGCGTCTCTCTCTCTCTCTCTCCCCCTCTTCTTCTTGATGGTCTTGTCCGGACCTGCTTCCCTCTGCCATGCTCTTCCAACATGATGTTTTACTTCACCTCAGGAGCCAAAGAATACTGTAGGCTGTCTATGGACTGAGACCTCTAAAACAGTGAGCTCTAAAATAAACTTCTCCTCCTCTGCGTTGTTCTTGTTATGCCTGTTGGACACAGCAGCAGAAAAGCTGACTAAATCAGCAATGACCCTAGCATTAGAACTGTCCTGAGGAATTTAGGATGTGAAAGGAAAAATAATACTCAAATTTCTCTAATTTATTTTTAAAATTATTTAATTGTGACTTCCTCTTTTTTGACTACACACAGTTCAATTAAACAATGGCATATCGCAATGTTCAGTAAGTTATAAAAATGTGATTATTTCTATATGCTACATGAAAAATACATTTATCATGTTTTATGTGTTGCTTAAAAAGTATAAACTGTAGATTATTTCCCCATTAACAGTGAAAGGAAAAAAAAAATTTTTCAGGGCTAAAAGACTGAACTCAGGACCTTATGTGTGCTAGTCAAATGCTCTGCCACTGATCTAAATCCCCAAACTCAAGAAAGGAGTTTTGAACTGTGTATTTTATTTTGAATAAGCAGCTCAGGCCTTGAATATTAAAAATATCCCTTGGGCCATTGATGAAATACCTGAAAAAATTTATTGATAGAAAGATAAAATGTAAATCAAAGTACACATTGACTAAAGAACACATACACAACAGTTACTGCTATTTTATGTTGCTCTCTGTTAGGTTTATATACTCATAAATCAAACTTCACTTATAATAAATCATAATAACTTTTAAATTTTAGAAAATCCAGAGCATTAAATGTTTTTTATTGTTTTATATAAAACACATTTAAATTTTTTGAGTTAAAAAAAAAACTTGGAAATTGGTGAAAGCAGCAGGTGTCTTTTCATGGTAAAGCATAATTTTAATCTTTTTAAAAAAATTAGATTCAGAAAAAACAGAATCTGAAGGAAATCCCCAGGTTGAAATAAAGGAGTAAAGCATACATTTATTTGACATCCACACAGAGCTGTGTTCCAAACCTCCTCCTCACACCAGATATCCATCCAGACTCCATGGAGCTCTTCTCTAACTTCGGACCTCTCCTGTTGCTCCAGTTCTTTGACACCAGCAAGCTGGAGTTTCTTTGTATCTGTTCCATCCTTAATTCTGTCCCCTCTTCCAGGAGCACTTTTCCCACAATTTAACTGGTTAATTTCCCAAACGATACCCTTTTTGCCACGTTGATAATGAGCTTCTTTTTAAATATATTCATTATAATTGACATAATCTGAGATATGATGGATTCATAAATGTGTAGTCCATGGTGCAGCTGAATTGTACTACATTTACCTCTTTTCTTAGTGATGTAACAGAGTCTACTGCAAAATATGTTCCCCCAAAATGTTTACTGATTGAACCCATAAAAATTTAGAGTTTCACACTGAAGTGATCACAAAATTGTGACTTATATTCCTTCATCAAAAACTGAAGGGAAATAAAAAATATTTTAGTTAACAGCAGCAGAGCCACTGAGTTCTGGGGTCCTATTTCCCCCTTTTAACTATCTTAAGGTAGGAAGGACAATTCCCTTCTGCCTAACCCACAAAGATATTCATGTTGAAATTTCTAATTTCTGGCAAAATGTTATAATACATTGCCAAAGGGCGTTTATATACATTTGAGATTGCAATTATTTTATTTAATTTAGTTTTATAGACTGCATTTTGATTCATTGTACACAAATGAGTTACAACTTTTCATTTCTATGGTTGCACACAATGTAGATTCACATCATTTGTGTAATCATATGTGTACATAGGTTCACGATGTCTGTCTCATTCCACTGTCTTTTCTTCCCCCTCTCTCCCTCCTGCCCCGTTTCCCTCTACACAATCCAAAGTGCTTCCATTCTTCCCTTCCCCTCTCCCTCCTTATGTATCATCATCCACTGATTAGAGAAAACATTCAGCCTTTGTTTTTTTGGGATTGGCTTATTTCACTTAGCATGATATTCTCCAACTCCATCCATTTACCTGCAAATGCCATAATTTTATTCTTCTTTATGGTTGAATAATATTTCATTGTGTATTTGTACCACAGTTTCTTTATCCATTCATCTACTGAAGGGCATCTATGTTGATTCCACAATCTAGCTATTTTGAATTGAGCTGCTATAAACATTGATGTGGCTGAGTTACTTTGGGTATAAACCCAGGAGTGGAATAACTAGGTCAAATGGTGGGTCTACCCAAGTTTTCTGAGGAATCTCCATAGAGCTTTCCAAGTGGCTGCACCAATTTGCAATTCCATCAGAAGTGTACAAGTGGGCCCTTTTCCCACATCCATGCCAACACCTAATATTACTTGTGTTCTTGATAATAGCCATACTAATTGAGTGAGATGAAATCTTAAGGTGACTTTAATTTGCATTTACTAGAAATGTTGAACACTTTTTCATTTATTTGTTGATCACCGGTGTATCTTCTTCTGTGAAGTGTCTGCCTGTAGTTATCTCAGATGGAGGTCCTGCTGAGGGTGATGAACATGATGTTTCCCAATAAACACAGACATCAGAGACCAGGCTTGGAAGGCACAGATCTCATTTTACTTATGATCGTACAAGACATATATAAGGCACATTATCCAATCAGGTTAAGATGCTTCTTAAAACATAACACAACCAACCTATAGGGAAGCTATATGTCATGCTAAGGGAAACAAACCAAGTATCCCTAAGTGACTCTGTCCAGCAACACGTCTGAGACAAAGGACTGGGGGACGGGCAAGCTCCAGCACATGGTGTGAGGTGAGCAGCACGGGGAACTCACATCACAGCTTGCTGTGATGTCTGTTGAGAGAGGCTTCCCCTCAGCTCATAGCTCAGCCTCAGTAACTGCCCTCAGCTCATAGCTCAGCCTCAGTAACTGCAAAGGCCTACAATCCATGGCGAGTCTTTACCATTTCCTCAGTTTCTCCATCCAGACTGTTAGGTTTATTTAAACCATGGTGTCAGCGACTGCTGTCAAATAAGCTTGAGGAATGTTCCCTAAACATCTGCCCAGTTCTTTAGCCCATTGGGTTCTTTGTATTTTTGGTGTAAAGTTTTTAAAGTTCTGTGTAAATTTTGGAAGTTAGTGGTCTATCTGAAGTGAACATGGAAAAGATTTTCTCCAACTCTATAGGCTCTTTTGACATTATTGATGTTTCCTTTGCTGAGAAAAATCTTTGCAATTTGAACCAATCCCATTTATTGATTCTTGCTTACATTTCCTGTGCTCTGGGAGTCTCGTTAAGGAAGTCCGGTCCTAAGATGACATGATGAAGATTCAGGCCAATTTTTGCTTCTGTTTGGTGTAGGATCTCTGGTCTAATTCAAAGGTCCTTGATCCATTTCGTGTTGAGTTTTGTGCAGGGTGAGAGACAGGGTTTAATTTCATTTTGCTACAAATGGATTTCCAGCTTTTCCAGCACCATTTGTTGAAGAGGCTATCTTTTCTCCATTGCAGGCTTTTGGTACCTTTGTCTAGTATGAGATAACTGTATTCACATGGGTTTTTCTCTGTGTCCTCTGTTCTGCACTGTTGGTCTACATGTCTCTTTTCATGCCAATACCAAGCTGTTTTTGTCACTTTTGCTCTGTACTATAGTTTAAGGTCTGGTATTATGATACCTCCTGCATCACTCTTCCTACTCAGGATTGCTTTGGCTATTCTGGGAGATTGCAATCCTTAATATGGGTGAATTATCTTGAGAATGTATCTTGTATCAATATATTGACCTGGGTTCTTAAAAGCAGAAGAGGAAAACACAAATTTTAGTCAGAGAGATGCTGAGGAAGAAGAGTGGGAGATATATAAAAATCCTTGTTCCAGGGTTTTTTGCCTTGAAAAAGAAGATGGCCAGAAAAGAGGAAATGTGGGCGGCGTCTAGAAACAGAATGACCTTTGATGGAAGCTAGTAAGTAAAAGGGGATTCCAGTCTCACCAAATGAATTCTGCAATTAATGTGAATGAATCTAGAAGTGGATTTATCTCCAGAACCTATTTTGGTGATAACGTCATTTGGAATTGAGAAAACTGAAAAATAAATGCCATCTGAGAACTTCAAAGTAATGACCTACAGAAATAAAACAAATTTACTTTGTATTATGTCTTTAAGTTGGTTTATTACGGTAGCAATAAATAACAAAAATATGAAAATCATGATCATTCCTTTTGCCTCACTATCACTGAGATCATTTTTATTCTTTAGTTTATCTTATTTCTATTTAATATTTTAAGCCCACATTCAGAAACATACCTAAAGAAAATTCCTTATACTTCCATACTTTATTCATTAAAGTTTTAAATGAAACTTTTAATGAGTAGGTAATATCTCTCCTATTTATTAGCTTATTTTATTGTGGTAAATTAATATAGAAAAAATGAAGATATAATTTTGGTACATTTCCCAAGTAATATAAAAGCATGATTAGAAAACATCACATGGATTAAAAAAAAAGGAATATTTGCAGTTATTAATTGGGAGGAGTGGAATGTTAAAATCAGTATAGATTGTTATTGAGAAATGCATAATAAGTGGTGAAAACAAAAGAGACAACATAAAAATTAGATTGACTTCAGTAACAGAAACCATGGGGAAAAAAAACTTTTATTTAGAGGCATAACAAATGAAAGATTTTGTTGTTGTTTTTTAATTTGCTTTATTGTTTTCAGCATAGAGTTTTGGACTGGGAATTTGTAGAGTTTATTCAAACACCACCTTGATTTCATATAAGGTCTTCAACAGGTCATTTTGTTTCAGAGGCAGAAGGCACATTATTCATCATTTACTCTACAAACTATCAATATTTCTTGCCTGAAGCATAACAATTTCAAGCAAGCTATGTACCAAATTAATGCTTAATTTTGGCAAGGATATTTTCATATAGTAACAGAATAAGAAAATAATAGTTTTCTTAAACCATGCATGTGTCTCATTGGGGAAGAAATGTGTATATGGGGAAAAAAATCTCCTTTGTTCTCATATCATTTGTTTTCTTTTCTTGCTATTGCTTTTCTCAGGAAATACCTAGCATTTTTATGACTTATTCCAACCAGGATAACTTACTCTTGTTTCATTCTAATATGATATTTTGGCACTAATTTTATATTGTAGGGTTATAAATTTGCCATGGAATTATTATTTTTCTATAAAAACTTTTTCAGTAATTGATTATGCTCTTTAAATCCAACTTCAGAATACTAATTGTGTAGCAATGGTTGAAAATCTATTTATTATCTAAATATTGTAATAGGTATTGATCTGTTAATTCTCTTCCCAGCTGATAGAATCATTATAATTCTTTTCTAAATGATGAAGGAAATGAGGTTTAGTGAAATTGAGTAGCCTGTTTAAACTAATAGACTTACTCTGATTTGGAACTCAAGTACTGGAATTATAAACTACGTTTCTTTTTAAAAAAAAAAAAATTTTTGTAGTTATAATGTGGACAGAATACCTTTATTTTATTTGTGTATTTTTATGTGATGCTGAGGATCAAACCCAGTGCACACGTTAGGCAAGCGCTCTGACACTATGTTACAGCCTCAGCTACAATAAACTTCCTGACCTGTGAACTACCTAGTCCTAAGTCCTACACAGTAAACCCTACTGACATTTACCTTTAACATCCAACCATTTTCCTATTCTAATGTATTAAAATAGGGAAAAGAGATGTATTGGAGGTGAAAAATATCCAATATTCTATGCATAAACAGGAAATTTCATTTTACTTTTCACGGAGTTTCTGCAATTTAATTGGTGATCAAAATTCAGCTTTTCAAAAGAAGAAGCAAAAAAGAAATAAAGAAAGAAAGGAGACCCCACCCGACTATTAAGATCCTAAATTAAATCCCAACACCCTGAGGACAAGGAAACCATATTTTGAAGAAATACTCTAAGAGCCTGTATTAGAGATAAAATCTAAAAGCATATTTCTTTGTAATTTTCCTGAAAACCACATTTATTATGTCCTAAAAGAACATTTGTTGTGTAATCTTATGAATTTAGCACGAAAGTGGAAATTCTCAGTGAAATCAAATGATGGTATTTCTATGTTGGTTTTTAACATTGCTCTACAAATGTCTTATCAGTATTGAAATTATTATGTTTCAAATTGTTGAGTAGATCCAAAGTATTTCCTCTTGTATTCTATTATCCATAATCCCCTTCCTTCCTTTCTGTCCTAACAATTAGAAATATAACATTTGGCCTTGAGAGTCTGATCTACTAGATGCTGGTAGAAGACATATCACAAGATAAGAAAGAAAAAAATATATAATGTAGTTAGTTTTCCTTGCAGATACAGATAGATAACTCTTCTACATAATATAAACTTTCTTATAAATGTTATATATATAACAGGAGCATAAAATATATACTATAATTAAAAGCATATAATGTATATTGCATATATATTATAATATATATTATATGTAATATATTACATATAGATATATTTTTGCATTGCATTATTGCTAGGGATTGAACTCAGGATCTCATGCATGCTAGGCATGCACTTTATCATTGAGCTACAACCCCAGTCCCACTTCCTCTAGTATGTGTATATTTTAATGCTTTCTTACTGAACCATCAGAGAAGTACTGTCCTTTCTCTTTTTTATATCATGTGTGAAGTTAATAAATCTAAGATAATACTGGATGTTTTAAACAAGGAGTGTAAGGGTGTTGTCTTGTATAAACAGTTTTAATAATTTATATTAAGGATACTACGTTGTAAAATGTCCATTGTCTTCCAGAAGTTCTGATTAAACTTCATATTTTATAAATATATTTTAGTCAGCTATTAAAATAATGTCACTCCTTTAAAAAAAAAAAAAAAACTACAGATTGTCTAAATTCCATGATCTACTACTGAAAACAGAAAAAGAACATGGCAAAAAGTAGGGGAGGGTGTTCCCTGCATGTCCACAGTAGTTTCATTTAACATTCATGTCTTCACAATTCTTGACGTACAAGAGGCAAGCATATCGGGAGTTTTCACCTTTGTGATCGTGAATCCATGAAATGATTCTTTCTGACAGGCTCTCAAGCCAGAGAAAGACAGCTTGACACATACCCAGGGATTTAACCAGCAGTAACCATGTTCTGACAAATATGTAATACCATTTTGGTTCTATGTGAAAAGAAGTAATATGAAAACCAAATTACCTATAATGAACCAAATTCTGATAAAAATTAAGTAAACTTAAAACTAATAAATGTTTCTAAGACTTTTAGTCTGGATTTTACCATGCTGTGAAATTTACCTTGTATTTTAAACACATATTTTTTGATTAAGGAAACTCAGAATTTACCATCACTCTAACCTTTAATTTTTATTTGTAATGACAATGTTAGACAAATCAACCCCACCCGATCTATGCTGAAGAAATTAGAAATCAACAAAATAGACTAGAAAAATATGAAATTATAAAATTGTATGTTGTTGTAATACCTGGTAACATACTCTTTCTTCTGTACTGAATTTGTTAGAGAGTTCTTAAAAATGACAGGTGAGTTATAGAAAAAAATCTCTCATAATATATATTTTATTGAAATTCTCTTTTATATCTAAGTATGCTATTACCACCTTTTTATGTGATATTAATTACTAGTATATGTGGGCATATCTATAATTTTTAATTTACTCTTCATTAAGTTTATTCTAAATGAGTGTTTTTCAGACCACATGATGATTTTTAGCAAGGTAAATGTGTAACGTCTACATAGATTTGAACTCAGAAGGAATTCAATCTGTAGAGGTCACATGTTTCACAGAGAAAGAGACATTTCAATGTTTTGTTTATTAGCTTTGACACTGAAAACTTTAAAAGTGCTAATATACAAGTGCATGTAAAAGCTTTATTAATTAAAAACGACCTCTTTATGCATGGTAGTATCAACCTCTCATTAGACAGATACTTCAGGATCATTCCTGAGTTATTTTAGTTGCTCCTATTCTGTCATTAAATTTATGACTTCTATCAATTTTACATGCTAACACTATGGATTTCAACTGCTCTTTACATACCACTCAGCAATTTCACTGAGTTCAAATCTCTCCTGTTCTCTTCTTCCCATTAGTGCTATTCTGATGATTTGTGGTGCCATTCCCTGTCCTTCACCCATCAATGGTCTGCATACCACTCTTTTGCATTATCTCCAAATAAATACCTGTATTGTTATTAGATCTTTCCTTATTTTTTAGCTATCATATTCACCATTGTGGCCCCACAGGATTATTGAGACCATCTGATTCTTCTAGCTCAGGTCTTCCTCCTCTTTCCTTTCTTAACTTAACTACCTGTAATTTTCCCTTAACTAATTACTTTGCACATTGGAATTTCAGACTCAAAGTGATTTCCTCCAGGAAGTGACTGGCTTCTCAGTTCTGGTTTAAGAGAATATCCAATTGAGCTTGTAGTTCCAAAGTAGAAAATTTGATACTTTATTTAATGGCCATTAGGTTCCTTGGTATTGCTCAGCTAGGATAAGTTTATACATGCAATGTAACTTTTAAAAAAAAGTAATAATGAAAGTAAAATGGTTAGTAGAAAGAATAACAAATTTAATTAAAATGCTGCAAATCTTTCTATGTTAATACATTTTTGTAGACAAACATCCTAAAAGACAAAATGCTACTGTCACAGGTTCTTGAAGGAACAGATATGATGTAAGGTTTTGACCCAAGACATTGTAATGTGAACTTCAATACTGTTTTCAAATGGCTTGAGCTGTTCTAATGTAGTTTCCAGTCCTTGATTGAAATTATATGCTAAAGAGCAAAAACAGTCCAGGAATAGTAGCAAGGCCTGTAATCCCAGCAACCCAGGAAGCTGAGACAAGAGGTTGGAAAGTTTGCAGCTATCCTCTGCAATTTAGTGAGACCCTAAGAAATTTAGCAAGATCCTTTCTCAAAATATAAAATAAATAAATAAATAAATTGCTATAAATAAATAAGTTGTTATCTTCTGAAATTTCATGAGGCCCTAAGCAATTTAGCAAGATCCTCTCAAAAATGTGTCCAAGTTAAAATGTTCTGGGTTTGGAGTTTTGTTTGTTCCTTTATTATTATTATTATTATTATTATTATTTTTAATTTTACTTTTTGCCTCTGTCTTTCAGGATTGAGAATATCCGAATATCCAAAGTTAATCTTTTCTTGCTTCTTTTACCTAAGAGTGACACAATAAAACGCTGATTGTAAGCTTCAGCTCCATTAGGAGAATTAGCTTACAAACAAAAATATACAGTAGAGTTTCTAGATGGATTATTTCTATGTGGAGTATATGAGTTTTCAATTTTAAAAAGTCACTCGGATCTTCCGAAGTAGTACTTCTCGCGTCCTGATGGGATGCCAAAGGCCCAGATGCCTGGGTCCTGGCGGCCAGGCTCCAGGCGGCCGCACAGCAGGAGGGCGGCTTCGCTCAGCGTTCAGGGTGCTGCGTTCACTTAGTGCAGCTGCTCAGAGTCTCATTTCCACAAGGAACAGTTCCTAACTTTTTCCGGACTATTTACTCTCTGTTTTAGACTCAGAAAAGAGCTCTACTTTTGCAATTTGTGCTGCGATGGTAGAGGGATTATTTCTTGCCTGCATAATATCAGAAAGGAAACATCAGAAAATACAAATATTTAAAAAAAAATACTTAGCGCTTTTCTTATTTAGGGATACTGTTTCTTTGTGCAGATGCAACTTGAATCCAGATTTGTGAGATTTGTAAGGGTCTATGGAATAAAACATACAAGTTCTGGTATATCTTTACTGTCTGCTCATGTGTCATCGTGTCATCGTTCTCGAGTTGGCCAATCAATGACAAGTCATCAAGCTCTTCTAGTTCCTTTGAAATTTAGTGACTTTTTTCTCTTCTATTTGGCTCATCTTTGTAGGTTTGCATTTTGAAAAGTCCTCGATGCTCTTTAGTAGGTGTTCCAAAAAGAAAAGGAAATTTTCCAATATTTCATTTTTACCACTATTTCCCTATTTTTTCTTGATATTTTCCAATCAAAAATCACTTTAGAACTGTTTGGAATGAAGTTGTCAAAGAGTTGGTTATTACCTGTGATTAATTTCAAAGGTTAATGAGGTCCTTTATAATACTCTATTCTTTTCAACTAATGATTATAAGCAGAATATAATACCAGTAATATAATAAAATTAGTTATATCAAAGTGACACTAAATAGTAGAATGAGAATTAAGATTTGTTTTCACTAAATTTTTATTCCTCAAGGCCTAAAGAATGTGATCAATCATTAAAAATATATGTATATGAGAATTTACATGATTTTATGCACATTGATTTCAAATTTTGTCATACTGTTAAGTCAATACACCAAATTTTATTGAGTCAATATAAAATTGTAGAATTATTGTTATGAGTTTACTTATAGACATAATTTCATTAAGAAAAAATATTCTGAATTTTCCTTTAGCTTGTTTTTAATTAAATGCAAAGTTTTGTCATTAATTCAAGATTTTCTGGAAAATAACTAAAAAAAAAAAAAAAAAAGATGTCCCAACTCAATCAACATCCTTTTCCTCTAGAAAGTAATTTCTCCTGTAGTTTGCATAAGTATTCTACTTCAATTGCTGTTCAAACACTAGAATGACGGATTTGTGTTTAAGACAACAGAATTAATCTCTGAGTATTTAAAGTTTGAGATTTTTTTTTTTTTAAAGGCTGAGTGGGTTTTAGTATCTTAAGGGAATTAAATGGCTTTTGAAAGTGATTTTTATATCAACATGCTTCAAAGCTTTTGTAGGTTTCAGGCAACCATTTTAAAGATACTTTGTTCAAATAATGGATTTGTTTTATTCTCAGATAAGTCACCAGTAATCCCTTGCTTTGCAGCTTATAGCTGCTATAGCTAAGGTTAATTAATTAGAAATATTAAAGCTTGGATTAACACTTGGACCCGATTCACAAATCATTTGCTTGAAAGTATCTAAGTCGCCCAGTAAATGTATTTTCTGAAACTTAGGCCCACATTACAAAAACATAAATTTTTAAAAACTTTATTGTAGACAGAACACTAAGTAAGCTACAAGAAGTAAAAAGGGGTTCCTCCCTATCTTATTACCCACCAAACCAACTTAAAGCTTTGTACCTGTAACTACTTTTGGAATTATCAGGCATTTTTCTGTATGTATATGATTTTACAGAAAAATATTTTTTTAAAAATCATACCTAAATATCTTTAAGGCAAGAATATTTGTGATGTGACTTGACTTCGTATTGAAATATGATACATATAATAAAAGTATTTAGAAAATTTTGTTACAAAATCTTAAAGAATGAGATAAAGAAATGCCAGAAATTGAGAGAATGAATGAGTTGATTATGTTGACACTGCTCTGAGAGTACTTTTCCTACAAATTAGAACTCTGGGCATTTAAGTTGTCAATCTTAATATCCTTTGCTCAATGGAGATATGGAAAGCCCCATTACCAATAGATAGCCAAAGAAAATCAAAATGTGAACATGCTTTCTGAGTTTTGCAGGCAGGACAAAGTCAAAACTAAGAAAGCATCTTCAACAAGGTTTGCATACATGAGCTTTCATTTTTGATGCTTGTAACAAGAAAATAAAAATTCAAAATGTAATAAAAGTTGGTTTGGGCAGAAAACCAAAATCAATAGTATAGTAAAAGTCAGGAAATATTTTCTGTAAGGAGCCAGATAGTAAATATTTTACATTTCCAGGGTTGTATGATTTCTGTCACAATTAGTGTGAAAACAACCTTTGAAAAATGTGTGAGTAAATAGGTGTGACTGCAATCCAGTAAAACTTTATGAACATCCAAATTTGAATATCATACAACTTAACATATCAAGATGATCCTTCTGATTAATTTGCAACCATTAAAATGTTAAAACAATTCTTAGCTTACATGAATCACTAAAATGAGTTTCAGGTTAAATGTAGTACAAGGGATTATAATCTGCCCAGCCCTACTTTAATAGCATTTAAATAGTGTGCAAAATGCGGGGCAGGTTTTTGAGGGTTTCTGAACTAACTCACTGTGATTGCCCAATAATTATTATTTTTTTTATTATTTATTTTTTACAGATTGCTTTTTGATTCATTGTACACAAATGGGGTACAACTTTTCGTTTCTATGGTTGTACATGCTGTAGATTCATATCATTCCTGTAATCACACATAGGTAATGATGTGTGTCTCAATAATTATTTAAGAAATAAATTCATGATTTAAAATAACCTGCTTCCTAAGGGTCTATTTCTTCAATAAAACAATATTTACAGAGAAACAAAAGTTAAAATATGTAGAGCTTAATGTTTTATGACATCTATGTTACAAAGTTTAAATTTTACATAATTTACATTCCCCGATTGAATCTTATTTGTTCAGAAGAATGCATTTACATTTCTTTTTTTCCAATGATAAAAGGCTATCTGCACACCAGATGCAATAGCACACCTCTTTCTTTCCATTGGCTTAGGAGGCTAAGGCAGGAGGATTGCAAATTCAAGGACAGCCTTAGCAATTTAGCAAGGCCCTGAACAATTTGGTAAGACCCTGTCTCAAAATAAAAAATAAATTAAAAGAAAAGCCTAACAATGTGATTCAGTGGTTAAGTGCTTCTGGGTTCAATCCCTTGTATCAAAAATAAAACAATAAATATTTTAAAAAATCCTAAGGTAGGCCATTTTATTGCTGACTAGCCTATAAGGAAAAACTTTAAAAGCTAATCTTTTATTTTCTCTACTTCCATATTGATATTCATGTGAGTAAACTTGTTTGATGAAAGTAAAAAGAAGATACATGAATATCATTAAAAAAATCCTAGTAAGAAGAGGAATATAGTAAAGTGAGTCTGACATCATTACTATTCTTCTGTTGTAAGTATATGCTTATGCTTATCTAAATTTTTTTTTAAATAAAAACAAAAATCCTTCTGGGGAACTGCGAACCTGAAGAGGAATTGCTTCTGACCTTGAGATTGGGGATCCGAGCAGAATTTATATCTGTATTTTCAGCGAATATTAGAAAGCTCAATGAGTGTGGTCAGTCATACACCTTCACTTTACACCTGGAACACTAGAAAAAATCTCTACTATGAAAATAAGGAAGAATCAGGAAAAATATAACTACCATTAAAAAAGAAGCCTGATGAAAAATAGGAGATGGTGGTCCAGATGGAAGCCACAACTCTCAGCTCCTCCTTAACCCAAAACAAAGTAGTAAGAAAACTGCTGACCAGAGAGGTGGGTGACAGAGGAAACATTCTAAAACTCAGAATATTGGAAAGCTTGAGTCTTGGAGAAACTTAGAATTTGGTTACCAGAGCAGCAAATAAGGACAGAATTCCTTGATCCCTCACCCAGAGCAACATGGGGTCAGGAGAATGGGTAAAACATAAAGAAAGAGGGAGAGAAAACCCATCAGCTTACTTTCTTACCAACAATTGGGGGAAAAAAACAGACCAAGTTGGAAGAGGACAGGAAAAGAGAAACAGTGAAGGAGATCAAACAGTTTATCCTAAAGGGTGGGCTGAAAACTGCTGGGTAGGGCAGCCATGTTAGAGAGTCCACAGCAAGTCAGACTCCATAGAAGAAATTAAATCAATACAGATTCTTCCCATGTACACTCAGTAACCAAACCAGAAGTAACACCCCTGAAATGGGTTTTCTCAATAACTCATGTAGGAGTAAATTGTAGAGGGATTGCTACCAGCTGAAGTTCATACCAAACCATGCTCACCATCACCATGGACAGGGAGAGTGGAGTGCAGCTCATCTGAGAGCTAATCACTTCCTGGGAATGCTAGCCCCAACCCACCAGTCCCACAGTCTCTGCAGGAGCTCCAGCAAAGATGGTTCACCTGACACCTTACTCCCATAGCAGTGACAGAAAAAACAGTGAGCTCTAGTAGCCAGGGTGGAGGCTTCCTTGCCACAGACTGCCCACAGAAAGTTTGTATTCACAGACCTCTCAGTTGCAGACAGCCATCAGGTCTAGACACTAGAAAGAAGCCTCTGCAGAGGGGAACAGGCAATCAACACTGTGCAGCAGTCAGCAAAAGCCTTGAGCCCTGCACCTGTGTCCCTGAACCCAATAGAAACAGCCAGCTGACGCAGTGCCCTACAAACATGTTAATCATGACCAGAATATTCAAAATAATCTGGGATAATGTTAAGAGACCAAATCTAAAACTCATTGGTGAACAAAAGCACCAAAATACAAACTAAAGGATAACACAACTTTTACAATAAAATGATATCAGAAAATTTTCCAAATTTTAGGAATGATGTGGAAATCCAAATATAAGAGGCATTTAGAATTTCGAATAGGCAAGATCCAAAAGATCTTCTCTAAGATACATTAAAT
Source organism: Sciurus vulgaris (assembly GCF_902686455.1). Taxonomy (NCBI): domain Eukaryota; kingdom Metazoa; phylum Chordata; class Mammalia; order Rodentia; family Sciuridae; genus Sciurus; species Sciurus vulgaris. Next base: position 12,567,315 of record NC_136469.1, read on the forward strand.
TAAAATGCCTAATACATAGAATAAGAATAGAATTTTGAAGAGAAAAATAGCACATAACATTTAGAGGTAACTCAATTAGAATTTCTACTTGATTCTCAGCCTAGATTGTAAAGCCAGGAGGGCTTGGAATAATATATACCAAACCAGCAAGACAACAGGTACCAACCAAAATTGTTATATCCAGCAAAACTAGCCTTCAGAACTGAAAAGGAAAATTAAAACTTTTTATAAGAAGCATACACTAAAAGAATTCATAACCACTAAGTCAGCACTACTGAACATAAATAAAATATTCAAGCAGAAGTATAAAAAATAAATGTCAGAGTCATCATATAGGTGAATCTCAGTAGAACAGTGAATTAAAGGAGAGTCAAGTCTCAATTAGATTGCAAATATATCAAAATAGCAGGAAGTAAAATCATCCCTCTATAATAATGCTGAATATAAATGTTCTAAATTCCATGCTCAAAACACATAGATTAGCAGAATGGATTATAAAACAAGATTGAACCATATATGGTTTATAACAGACTCACGTTACAGGCAAGGACATCTACAGGCTGAAGGTGAAAGGGTAGACAAAGATATATCAGGCAACTGGAAATAGAGAGCAAGCAAGATTAACTACTCTCATATCTGACAATGTAGACGTCAAGTAAAAGTTAATCAGAAGAGACGGAGAAAGTTACTTCATGCTGGTGGAGGGAATCATCCAAAATCAAGTGATAATAATTTTAAGTATTTATGCACCAAACATCAGTGTGTCTACATATATAATACCAACACATATCAACATACAAAATCAAATCAACTCCAATACTATGCTACTGGATAATTTTTCAGCCATTTGGCAGTCATTTTCATTTCATTTTCATTAAAATGAAATTTTGGTGTAGTTTTGATTTGCATTTCCCTAATTGTTAACAATGCTGAATATTTTAACTTTTTTTCATATATTTATTGGCCATTTGTGTTTTCTTCTTTGGAGAATTGTCTGTTTAATTTATTTGGCCACTTGTTAATCGGGATATTTCTTGTTTTGCTGTTCTAAATTATCTTTTATTTCTTTATATATATATATATATATATATATATATTCTGCATGTTAATCCTCTTTCAGAAACATAGCTAGCAAAGATTTTCTCTGATGCTGTAGATTTGTCTTTTCACATTCTAAATGGTTTTATTTGCGGTGTAGAAGTTTTTTAAATTGATGCCATCTCATTTATTAACACTTGGTTTTAGGTTTTATTTTCTGAGCTTTAGGGGGTTCTATTGTGAAGGTCATTCCTTGTGTCTACACACCGATATATTGAACCTATATTTTCTTCTATCAGTTGCACAGTTTCTAGTCTAATTCCTATGTTTTTGATCAATTTTGAGTTGAATTTCATGCAGGGTGAGAGATAAGAGTCTAGATCATTCTTCTACATGGGGATTACTAGTTTTCCCAGCACCATTTGTTGCAATGGCTATCATATCTCCAATGTATGTTTTTGGTGCCTTTATCAAGGTTCAGATAGTGTATCTGTGTCAATTTTTTTGTCTCTCCTATTATATAACATCAGTATACATATCTGCTTTTATGCCAGTACCATGAAGTATTTGTTACTATAGTTCTGTAGTATGATTTAAAGTCAATCAATCAATAAATGGGCTAAGGATCTGAACAGTCACTTCACAGAAGGAGAATAAAATCAATCAATAAATCCATGAAAGTATGCTCAACATTTCTAGCAGTTAGAGAAATGCAAATCAAAACTACTCAGATTTCATTTCACTCCAGTCAGAATGGCAATTATCAAGGATACAAGCAAAAATAAATGTTGGAGAGAATGTGGAGAAAAGGGAACATTTTAACCTGTTAGTGGGACTTACAATTAGTACAATTGCTGTGGATATCAGTATGAAGATTCCAGAAAACTTGGAATGGAACCACCTTTTGACCCACTCCTCAGTTTATACTCAAAGGACTTAAAATCAGCATTTTACAGAGATACAGCCAAATCAATGTTTGTAGCATCTCAATTCACAATAGCTAAACTATGGAACCAACCTATATGCTCTTGAACAGATGAATAGATAAAGAAAATGTGGTATATATACCCAATGGAACTTTACTCAGCCTTAAATAAGAATGAAATTAGACATTTGCAGGTAAAATAAGTCCATTTTTTCCTTCTGTTGTCTAATTGCTCTGGTTAATATTTCTGGTACTAGATTAAATAGGAGTGGTGAGAGTGGATATCCTTGTCTTTTTCCAGATTTTAAAGAAAAATATTTCTCATTTTCCCCATTCACTATGACATTGGTGATGCATTTTTTTGTATGTAGCTTTTATGGTGTTGAGGTACCAACCCTAAATCCCAAGTTTCTTCAGTGATTTTATCACAAAATGGTACTGAATTTGGGTGAAGGCTTTCTCTTTGTCTGTTTGTATTTTTATCCTTAATTCTGTTTGTGTTATGAATTGTATTTATTTATCTGTATAAGTTAAATCATGCTTACATCCTTGGGCAAGACCAAGTTGGTCATGATGTACAATCTACTTAATGTTTTTGAATATGATGTCCTAATACTTTATTAAGGTTTTTTGCAACTAAGTTTATTAAGAATTTTGATCTCTAGTTTTCTTACCCTGATGAGTTCTCTTCTGGTTTTGGTATGAGAGTGATACAGGCTTCATAGAAGCTTCCAGAATAGAGAATTTGACTGCTATCAGTAAGATACTGAAATAAGATAAGAGAAATCTTCAAGAGATAATTGGACTTGGGAGTCTGAGTCAGCAAGACTCTGAACAACTAAGGGAGACATTGACTCAAAATTAAAATGAAAAAAGGACTGGGGCTGTGGCTCAGTTGTTACACACCCCCAGGTTCAATCCCTAGTACCTCCCAAAAAATAACAAAAATAAAAATAAACAAGTTAACTGGAAAATATTAAATATCAAATAGGGTTTCTATATTAGATCACTAAATCAACTGAAATGATGACCAACAGATCTGCCAAGAGCAATTTTAGAGGAGGAAAAGTTTATTTAGGGCTCACAGGTTCAGAGGTCTCAGTCCATGGACATCTGGCTCCATTCCTTGGAGCTCAATGTGAGGCAGAACATCACTGTGGGAGAATATGGTGGGGGAAAACAGATGGGCACATGACACCCAGGAATCAAAGAGAGAGCTCTCCAAAACAGAAACCCCAAAGGCGCACCCCAAGACTCAACCCCTCCAGTCACTCCCAACCTTCCTAAATTGCCACCAGTTAATCCCTACCAGGAGATTAATGCACTGGTTAAGACTCTCAAAACCTAATCATTTCACCTCTAAGCTTTCTTTCATTGTCTGAGGATTTGGGGACTCTACATGTTCTAGGAATACTACAATTACAGGGCCAGCTAGTAACAAAAGAATCCAGGAGAGTTTTGAATCACTGATCTTGCAAATAAAAACAGAAAGGATGATAAGATTCTACTGAATCCTCTTTTATCAACACAAGAATCTTCCTTGGGTACATGTGTAGAAGTTTAGGCAGTGACTCAATCATAGATTTGTTTATCACCTACAATAGTCTTTTCTTTTAATAGGAAAGTATAATACATAAATCTATTTTCTACAATTAAAAAGAGGAACCTAGGCAATGTACCTTGTTTTCTTCAACTGCTGTGGGTGCAGAGACAATTTTCAAGGCATCGCAGGGGTACCTATTTCAAAACTTGGGGTCAAGTGGATGCATGAAATCCCACGAGAACTTACTTAACTTTTCCATAAATTTCATTGTTATTGAGAACAGGGTGCATATTGGGTACTTAATCAAACCCTAATGGAAATACCCATATGGTCTGGAAGATAATCAAAAGTAAAAATATCTTCAAACTTAAAAGGGTGAACTAGATTTCTACTTAATAAGAATAATCTTATTTGGCAGATAGAATTTATAAGTTAGGACTTGAATTCTATGTTCATTCCTTAAATATGATCTTCAAAATTTTTCATAATTTCTCTGAAAGTATGGGTAACTTAGTATATGCCCCTATTTAATGACTGGGCATCACACATTACAAAATATCCCTATCAGTAATTATATATTTCCTGCCTTATTTGTCATAGTAAAAGTACATAATTTGAAAATATGTGCAAACCTTTGAGAATCATATTTCCTCTTAACCTTAATGATTCTCAATAACAGACTAATCTTTATAATATTTCTGCATCTTCCCATAGGAAACAACAATTTTTCTGGCTTTAAACTGGCAGGGAACAGAGGTAGAATCACTGTTAAATAACCCTTATTCTATACTATCTAGCTCAAAGTAGACCTGGAGAGAAGAAATCCATAATCCTCCTTGTGAACTTTTTTGCACTTGGGACTCTTCAGGGACGAAATCATTAATTCAGATTGCCTCTTTCAATTTCTCTTTCCATCAGGAAGACATAAGCTTATATTCTCACATAAAGCGATTAATATCATGTTTCAAACTAACATTTCCAGGCTAAAGTTTTGGACACTCAGATAATCAGAAAAATAGTTCTAAAGGGATTAAGTAGGTGCCTGAATAGCAAGTAGCTGATGACATCAGGAAATTATAACTTAAAATAGGGAAACGAACTTGCTACCCTGTGGAGGGCTCCCACTGTCCTTCAGATTTTTAAATTCACATTTACTCCAACAGAGAAATTGACTTTTTAAAGGTACATGATGTTAAAGAGATATGAAGTTTTAAAAGTCCTTTCTCCAAAGTAGTAAGTATAGGAATGAATTATTCCTTTAAAATTATAAGAACAAATCACCCATCTAAATTTTCAGAATCTATATTTCAAGATTTTATTTTTCTATAACTAATCACTGTTCCAGTCTATTAAATCGGATTTTTTTTGTAATTTGTCAAAAATGTTCCTTTTCCAGCAAATGCTTAAGAAATACAAACATATTGTAGTATCATCAATTGTATCAATATTAAATTTTGCTATTTAATTTCATAAAATACTTAAATTCTGAACTTACATAAGATGAGATGGATACATAGATTAACCCAAAGATAAAACTATCATCACTTTACCTTAGATATGGGTATCAAACAAGATGTGCTATGATTTTACCATTAGAAACTTCACCTTAGACATTTCAAAATATAAGTTCATTCACTTAAGGTAAAATTTTAATGTATTTGACACTTAAGTAACAGCACTTTTCATTTGATTGCTAACATTTGACTCTAAATTGTTAATAACTATCAAGTATTCAAAGTTTAAATACACTATAGTTTCCAGTTCTTGGCTGCTTTCTTAACCTTTATTTATATTTTCCTGAACCCATTCAAGACATTATTTTAAAGTCAATGTTCAAAATTACCTGAATCAATTTTGTGTTTCTTTCTGCTATCCAATGCTTATTCAGAGTTTTAGTAAGATTTTCATGATTTATTTTATCACTAGTTATATGTTTCTTTTATGTGGCTTTGTTGGGTGTTTTTTTTTAACCATATACTTTGTACTGTAGTTGAAAATATTACAGCAAAATATAAGCTGAAATATTTTATTATCTTCCTTCAAAGATTTTGAGACTGGCTTCAAGTAGGTAAGTGGGTATTAGAACAAACAACTCTAGATAATTCTAATACATTTTTCTGGTAGTGAGATAATTTGCCCTAGGACTTCCATCCTTGTTGGGATTTTACAATTTTCTGGTCAATCTTAGTCCTGGATTGTAAATTTCAAGTGTGAACAGCAACCAAATTTCATATTTTCTGAAATATTTATGCAATCATCAAATGTTCTATTTCAAAAGGAAAAAACCCACATCAATCTGTTTTCTATACTTTTGCTGTCTAATATAACAAGGCAGAAGTTGATCCATCACATATTTAGTGATTTGTGTCTCAGAGGGAGTTTTAGTCCAAACTACTTTGTCTTATATTTTATCCTCTTTGGTAGACAAAATTAAAATAATCTTATCAAGTTACAAAAGTGTCCTGTGGTCCTCTACAATAAAAACTGGTTTATATTTGTAGACAAATTTAGAGGTAATGGACATTTTTATATTATTGTCTTTCCAGTTCACAAATACAAAAGTACAAAAAAAGAGTTGTATCCATGTGTTTACCATGTTGAAGGATATATTAAAATATAGTATATTTCTTTTTAAATAGATACTCTGGCATAAGAATGTCAGAAAGACACTCAAATCATTAAAAGAGTTTTATTATTTTAAATATTTAACATGAATATCCAATAAGAAAAGACAAGACTTCTTAGACATATTTTTTGTCCTTCCAAAGACATCTCTGTTGCAAATTAGTATACTGGAAATAATTTTATAGTAATGCCTTTTAAAATTTTTGAAATATTTTGAGTACTCTAACCACAGGTCAATGGATATTATTTGTTATATGATTAAGATTAAGATATTAAGATAGCTTTTATTCTTATGACCACAATAGTCTGTGTTGTCAAAATAAAAAAACAGACCTGGATTATAGTTTGCAGTATAATTTCTTAAAATGACCTAGAAAACGATGAAATGCTACTATTAGTGGAACAAAATGTATCTTAAAATATGCTATTCTTGAAACATTATGAATTTAGTATTATTTATTTCTTAGGACTCATGTAAGAAGATATTTAGCTGACTTAGAAGCCGAAAGTGGAAATGCACTGAACATGTTGCCTTTCTGAATATCACTGGGGTACACAGATATTCTTTTATGTGGCTTTAAATGAAATCTAGCATGTGAGAATTTATGGAAGAGAAACATATAAAATTCCTATTCAAGCCAGTGCATTGAAGATGATATTATGCTATTCATAATTTAATGATATGGATTTGACATTTTCTTTTTCCAAAATGTCATTGAATGGTTGAAACAAATTTTTGATATCAATTACAATGTGAATAAATATGTAGGTCTCAGAGCTGGAAGTTTTGCTATAAATATCCATTATGGCTGCTTCAATAGGCAATTCCCACTTGACATTCAGGAGAAGACATTGGTATAAACTTTGAACAGCCAGTGTCACACAGATTCGCACAATTTAAAAAACAATTGTTTGCTATGATATTAAACACAATTCTAAAGACTTCAATTTATTGAATTAAAGTATGAGATAATTTTGAAAACAAAGTCAAAATCTTAGTGTTAAAAGCAATTTTATATCAATCTTTAAGGAATACCTCCTAAGAAATCACTGAAATAAAAAAATAAAGTAGAATAAAGTCAGTAATTCTTCTACAACAGTGTTATTATGATTTTGATATTAGGTGTCTCCAAAAAGTTCATGTGTGAGACAATGAAAATATTCTTAGAGGTGAAATTATTGGGGTTTAAGAGTCTTAACCTAATCAATGCATTGATCCCTTGATAGGGATTAACTGGTGGTTACTGCAGGCAGGTAGGATGTGGTTGGAGGAGGTGTGTCCCTGGGCTATGCCTTTAGGGTACATATTTTGTCCTTGTTGAGCAGAATGCTCTCCCTCTCTTCCTCTCTCTCTCTCCCTCTCTCTCTCTCTCTCTCTCTCTCTCTCTCTCTCTCTCTCTCTCTCTCTCTCTCTCTCTCTCTCCTCCTCTCCCCCCTCCCTCTCTCTCCCCCCTCTCTCCCCCTCCCCCCCCCCCCCCTTTCTCTCTCTCTCTCTCTCTGTGTCTCTCCTTCCATGTCTTGAGCTGTTTCCCTTCTCAACCCCCTTCTGCCTTGATGTTCTGCTTCATCTTGAGCCCAGAGCATTGGAGTTGGGCATCTATGGACTGAAGCCTCTGAAACTGTGAGCCACAAGTAAATTTTTCCTCATCTAACTTTGTCCTTCTCAGTTCTTTGAGTCATAGCAGTGAAAAAGTTGAGTACAACAAGTGATTCTCACAATAGGGTCATAGACATCTGAATTAGAATCATCTAGGACGGTCATTTAAAAGAAGGATTTCTGAACTCCATACCAGTCAACTCACCCAGAATAGCTTTATTTTATAGCTGTGATGAAATCACCTTTCTTGGGTCACTAATATAACCTTGTGGCCTTGAAATAGAGATTTTTGTAACTAATTTCATGTTTTACTGACTATACAATTAAATTCTTATAAAACTTTTTTCAACATTTCAAGATTTGTGAATAAATAAGAAATTTAAGTGGAATTTTTTCTGTGAACTTGACAATGTTCTATTCTTTAATTAAAAATGTTTTTATGTTCTTTGTATCCTAGTTTTCCAGAACTCTCTAGTCAAACTTCTATGTGCTAATAATAGTAATGGAAGGTATTTAAGTTTTGAAGCAGTAGCTGTAATTATATTACTTTCCGTATAAATACCACAGGCATTGATGCTTTTATGATGAAAATGAACACAAGTGATTGAATATTTATGACACAGAGTCTTTTTGGAAGAGAATGTGACAGCATTGAAAACATGCAATTACCAGAAATACCTACAGTGATTAAAATGTTAATTAATGACAGTTCCTTTTATTAGCTTAAACAAAATCATACTACATATAGACAAAAATGAAATACTTTTATACTTTTTTAAAAATTTAAATCTATTCAATCTTTGAGTAATATTTATTTTCAAATCAGATACCAAGGGGAGAGAAATAATGTGTTTTGATTTCCTTCTTGGCATTAAGTAACCTGAAACTAACCATCCAATATTCATATATGTAGACCTAGCTAAATAGAGTTAATATAAAACATTTTAAAACTCCTGAAGTATTGCCTGTGTTTATTCCTCAATATTGTATTGTGGAATAACTCAATAGCAATATTCAACACCAACACCACATTTATTCTGCAATTTTCTATAAAAATCAATCTTCTGGGATACAAAATATTTTCACTGTGATTCATTCTGTATACTAAATCAACATAATCCACAATTTATTTACATTTTTCCTTAGGTAATGTTTTTCTTTTCTTCTGTTTACTCAACAATTGAAGTTTTTAATATCAGACTTTAAATCACTCAAGTGTTTATTTCACCTAAAAAAGCACAGATTTGAATGGTTGAGAGTACCTTACAGGTTTTGTTATTCTAATATACTATCATATGGTTACATCTCTTTAGGACAGAATATTTGCAACCTTATAAATCCAAACGCTTGTGAGCTAGATGTATTATTATTTAGTGGAAGATAGTGTTTGAGACTTTTCTTCTAGAACCCCCTTTTACTAAAATGAATGTAGTTAACATAATGAGAAAAATTATATATATATATGTTATGTATACATACATATATAAATATATCATTGTAGATCATTGTATTCATATACACATGTATCATTGTAGGACATCTTGAAATATCATACTCCAACGTAATTAGTGTATTTCTAAATCTAATACATCCTCACTTCTTTTCCTTTCCAGTTTATAATCCTGGGTCCAAGAGAAATATCAGCTCCCCACATATACCCTCAAATATACTTTCCTAGCACTCCCATCATTGTTATCTCCTGGGCAGATCTCAATCCAAGGATACCTAGAGGATACTTCTCTAGCAGTATTCTCCATTTCTTCCATGTATCTGAATTGCCAGTTTAGGACTTTTCTTTATTCTTTCCTCTTAGCCTATATTAATTAAATAATTACACGAACCTTTTTTACCTACATCTCCTTCCAATAAATGCTTCATTTTTTTGTTACTTTTCATGTAATTCCTCAAAAGAAATTGTCTACAGTCAATGTCCAAAATTCTGTTCCCTTATATTATCTTGTACTTACTCCAAACATCTATCTCTGTCATCAAGCATCACAAAATCTTGTAATTAAGATATTAGTTTATTATGCTGTTTTTTCTATAAATATGAATCACAGTGGATTATTCTATCCTCTTTGAATACTTTTTTTTAAATACTGTTCTGTTGTTTCTATTGTTCCTTATTCAATTGCTTAAGTTGGTTCTTACCTATCAGTTTTCAAAGATTAGAGAACTCTCTTAGGGTTTTCCAAGGAAATAGAACCAATAGTATATGCATACTTGAATACAATGTGATTTGTTACAGAAATAGACTTGCTTGTTATGGAGGTTGAGAAATCTTACAACATGTCATCTGTAAGTTGGAGAACCAGAAAATAACTGCACAATTCTCTGTGAATCCAAAGTTCTGAAAACCAGTGGAATCAACAATGTGAAATCCCAATGCATGAAGGTCCAAGAACCAGGAACTCCCAGGTCTCAGGGCAGAAGATGGATGCCCCAGATCAAAATCAGAATAAAAACTGGCCCTCTGTCTTTTTGTTCTGCCCTTCAATAGTGCTGATGATGGCTGAGGGTGACTGTTCTTTACTTGGTCTACTGAAATCGCACGTTGATTCTTCTGGAAACATCTCACAAACACAGCCTGAAATAAGTTAACCAGCTATTTGAGCATCCCTTCACCAAGCCAAATTGACGCATGAAAATAACTAGGACAGGAACCCCCAAAAGATTTATCTTTAGATCTCTTTTCTTTAATGTCTTCCTAATTTCTCAGGCAATTTTATCCAGTCTTATGGATTTAAATATTCTCAATTTGTTGAAAATTCTAAACTATATTTCTATTCTTTATGTTATTCCTAACCTCTACACTTAACATATGAGGAAAATCTTCAATCATAACATGTTCAAGGTGAAACCCCTAACCTATTTCCCAAATCTCCCTGATTTGTTCTCTGTGTATTCAGGACACGCTCCCTTGGTGACAGCTGATTATATTGTCTCATATGTAGTCCACAAGCAAATTATGTCCAGATTCTGGTCATTCTTCTTCACCTCTATTGCTCTGGCTTTCAGTTTTCACCTGGTTGAGAGGCAGTCTCATGAATTCTCCCCTTCCTCCTCTCTTTACTCATTTTTACTTCTTTCTCCTTATCCTCCTCCTTTTTCTGCTCCTGCATTCCCATGGACTATTTACTACACAACCACCAGAATTATACTTTTTCAAGGCATGTGAATGAATTCTGGTGCAGAAACTTCTCAAGGTTTCATTTTGCTCTACCTATTCACATTTACCTAGGGAGCATCCAGCTTTGTGCCAAGCACTGTCAAGATATTCCAAGATACTCTTTCTTGTTTTCCTTTTACTACATCAATGATGGACTCATTCCTGTTACTCAAAGAAATCAGAGGGTTATAAAATTTTATTTGTCCTTGATCTTTGTTCTGCCTTGAAACCTCTTTCCCAGTGTAGGCAAGTGGTTTGTTCACTGATGTCCTTCAGAACTGTGGTCATATATCACCTGTGTGAGACCTTTTGTGACCACATTATTTAAAACAAAACAAATGAAAAAAAAACACCAAGGCATTTTATGTTCACCCAATTTACCTTATTTTTTCTCCAGAGCCTTTATTGCCATCCAGCTCACAATTTTTTTTCTCAAACATATTTTATTATTTGTCTTCTTCTAACAATAAAAAAAAAACCTTTTTGTGCAGCCCCCCAATATTTTTTTGAGTGAATTAATATTTCCATTTCATTTGTTGGCTATTTTCATGCATAGGAAAGTAATATTACAAAATTTCTCATGAGGTGTTTGTTCCAGAAGTTCTAATATCATCTTCTCCTATTCATTGGGTAAAGCACATTTGTGTTTCAAATACAAATTGTTTCAAATGTTAACAGAAATGACAGACATTATTTGGACACTGTTAGTTGGTTCTTCTTATCAGTATAATCTTTTGAATCACTGAAAGTTCTTCAAATTTACCTCCATTGTAAACAGAACTAAGTAATATCATATTTCTAGTACCTGGTGAATTTCTTCATAGGACATATTATAGGGATAAAATGATTGGATGAAAATCTTGATAGGCACTAATGATTCCAACTTAGATTTTCTTTTTTCCAAGAAATACTTTCTTAATTTTGAAGTTTTGTTTTCTATGACATTATCATATATTTCATAAGAAATTTGTACTTACTTTGCTTTATCTAATTTTAAAATGTCAGCATTTTTTTAGGAGTAATACACATTTATTTTAATATCTGTTTTATCAATAGCACCTTTTATAGAGCATAAAACATACTAGAAATTCAATACTTAAGTATTAATAATAAAATGACATTTTTTTCTGTATATTAGGCATCATCATTTCATATGCACTAAGTCACTTAACACTCATGAAACCTTAGAAGATTTCTATTGAATTAACAAAATTTAAAGAAAAAAAAAAGAAGAAATGACACAAGGTTTGACAATGTAATTTTCAGTTTCTCAAATAGCTTGACACAAAAATGTTTGGTAAAAGAAAATGGAAATTTTCAAGTTGTAAGAGGTGAGCAGGGTAAACCAGAAAGACCTTGAAATTCACTGTTAAAGTGGGAAATACAAATTAAAGGAAAGAAGAATGCTTATGAGAATATTTTGTATGTTTGTTTTAGCTTTTAGGTAGTATGAAATTGACTAAGGTAAAAGCAGTTTTAAGTTTTAAGGTAAAATGCAGTTTAGGGAAACAGTTTTAGGGAAAAGAACTAGGAGAAATTAAGAACTATTATATGTCAAGGTAATTAAATGCACCTAGAGAAAGTATTAGCTATTGCTCTAGAGTTAGAGACAACGTATTTAAACTGTTTGGCAATTCTCTTGCGTCAACAATAGTGAAATTCCCAGTAGTGTAGACATTGGGGAGTCCTAGCACCTAGTAACCATGTGTGGATAAAATCTCCTGTATCACAGTGAGAACTGCCCTATTCATTTCTATAATCTTCACAGCTACTCTCAGAGAGGTCAGCTTTGCTGACTGAGGTCACTTCTTGTTTCAAAGTTGCATTTTGACATTTCATGTTACATCTTATTTCAAATTCTGTTCTCCATCAACTATAGTATCTCTCTCTCTCTCTCTCTCTTTTTGAGCAAAACATGCTTTCTTAATTTATTTCATCCAAGCAAAACCTTGAAAACCTTGAAAAGAAGCCAAATATGTAAAATAGATAAGAGCTCATTTGCTACTTTTAAATACCTCAATAGAATCTTTATGTTCCATTGAGTCTAGCTTAATAACCACTCTATTAGTCTTCTCAGAAGAGATCATATTCCTAAAAGAGATTAGAAATGTTCTCTTAAAAACCTAAAAGTATTTTATGAACATATTTTGTAATGATCTGATTACCACAAGGGTAGATGTGATATTGATTAAAGATTTCACGTAGAATAAGTTGAATCTATTTTGTGTACAGCATAAAGTCAGCTAAACAGTTGCTTCTTACTCCAGTCCCTTCATTCTGCTGCTCTCTAGAAAGGTGTTCTCTGAAGGTCACTGTGCTGGATGTGACTACTGAACATCCCTAGCTGTGGGACTGTTTGTGAGAGGGGCAGAGCCCATCTCTTCTCTGCTGTCTGTTCAGGGGCATGATGATGGTAGGCAGAGGTCAGCAGCCATGGAAGATATAATCTCATGAAAAATGGCAAATCCTACACACCAGGGCAATTTTCCCCAGAGGGCCTGTTAGCATTGACTAACACATTCCAACATTCTGTTGTGTTCTAAAAATAGATAAATAAATGCAAAAACTAAAAATAAAAGTGGTTGGAAAGCAATAGCAAGAACTGGTGAAAGAACTGTCTTGCTGTATTTTGCTTTGGAATATTTTACTTTAGAACAGCTTCCTTGACAGGTGAAAAGCCCCAATATTAGAAATTGCCATTGCTCACAGGTTTATGATAATGGACTAAATAGATTCAGAATTTGTTTGTATAAATCTAAAAGCTTTCAGGTTTATGAGCAAACTACATTATGAACTGGTTGGAAATGAAGGTATATTTCATTTTCAGTATGATTGATATGGATTCCTAGTGTATTAAGTTAACAGAATGAACTTATGTTCGAATAGATGTTCTTGCTAAGAAAGTGAAAAGGTGTCAAGGGAGCAGAAATGAATACCTGAAGAAACACTAAGGCATCTGAATTGTCGGTTGCCAAAGTTGTTGATGGTTGTTTTGCTTTTAGATAGATCTTTGCATTTGTTTAGAAGTTCAGCTATTCAAGTGCGAAAGTAATCAAAGGACTTAAACAGCAGTTGGGAAAAATAGGTATGTTTGTGATTATGAGTCATGGAATCTGAACCTGTATATTACACTTTCACTTCCCTTTATGTCAGGAAGCACCATTCAAATTTCAAGTAAGCTAAGTTTCAGCACAATAATAAATTAAAACCTTATATTGAAATTTTCAATCCAGCAAGTCTTGTAGAAAGATATCAGCCTTCTATTCATACTTACGGGCCAAGATTTAGGTGACAGATTTAGATAGAGAGTAATATAATTATTATTTCATTGTCATCATTCAACTTAATAAAGTACCCGTAAATTTTTACTTCTAACAAAAGCCAATAAATACTGAGCTGTTAATATATGTCAAGAAGTCTTTCAAGTGTTCCTCATATATTATGCTATTTAATATGAAAGCCCAATAAGGCAGAATCATTTCTAAGTTCTAGTGGCGAAGAGGGTGTTGCAGAGTTTACCTAGCTTCCCTGGGTTTATACAGCTTGCTGCTGAGAGAAGTCAGTTTTGCACCAAAGAAGCAATTGTAAAGCATGCTGTTTTAAGCACCATACTGTTCATCCAATAGTGTGGCCATTCATGCATTTAAAAGAAGATGAGACAATATGATAGCATGTAAGTAATGTTAACCTACTTTTATTATTAAGTTAGTTACAAATAATTGAAAGAATCTACTGAAATTATTTCTGTGTAATTTTGAAGATTCTTATTTGTAGTTTTTAGAAGTCAGCTTTTCAGAGTAGGGGCTTCACATGCTGGTTTCAAGTCAAATGAAGAATTTCTTCATGTGAAAAACATTGTTCACACCTGATAAAACACACAGGACACTACCTGGATGAACTGGTTTTGGAGTATCTTGTACCAATCACATGTGGCTTTGAACTTGCATGTGCTGAAAAGCATATGAGTGGGCTTCACATAGCCACAGATATTTTGAAAGATTTTATTGGAAAGGGTAATGTGAATCGAGGTGTTGTTGGTCAGCAGTCAACACCCATGTCTTCCTCCTTGTTTGGACATGTACCTGTGACTACAGGTTGCTATCACTCCAATGCTTATGTTTTTTGTCCACATTAATCCAGACCCTGTTGCTCGGAGATCCTCTCTAACGGCCTCTGCGAGAGTGCAGACTGGTCATGCCTACAGCTGGGAGCGCACTGGGAGGAAGAGTATGATTCTATTTTTAAGCCTGGACTTTTAGGAGCTACCTTGGATTAGAGTAGCTTATTTTTCAGCTAGTATTTAGCCAGAGGTCTTGCTCAAGTCCTTGTGCTCCTGAATTTCTGTTCACATTAATGGATATGAAAGTGGCTTTGGGTAGGCTTTCCAGTCTCCTCCATGTCCTTGTGTACTAGCTCCTAAATGTGAGTGGATTAGTACATTCATAGGAATCAAACCCAAAGTTGATTATAATCCAGGAGAGTATTTCATAGTTGTTTCTTTCTCTGGTTGTCTCTGTTAAGCACCTGTGTTTTCTACTATTGTCTACTGTTTGGCTTTATTCTATCAATGCACCCTCTTAGTTGCTCTCTATGCATTGTTTTCAACACTGGTCTCCAGTATGCAATTCCTCACAGCATCAGCTATAAAGTTAATTCCCTCAGTTGGAGCTGGGGAGCTCCTTGTCCTTGTGATCTGCCTCCACCATCAGGCAGAATCTTTGGGCCACTTCACAGGGACACAGCTGGCCTCTCCCAGGTGGACATACAATATCTACCACCAAACTCTGAGGCAGATGGTAGCACTGTTTTTCCCGGCCCAACATCTGCAATATCTGCTCCATGGGTGGGCTGGGCAGTCTCTTCCTAGTATCAGCAGACTGTGGGGCAGCTCTGACATTCAGGTGCAGGAAGGAAGCCTGGGTCTTTCCAAGTGTGCCTTCATAGAAGGAAGCATCCCCAAAAGAGGGTTCATGGGGAGGGGGGAAACTCACCTGCCCTTCAATGGGAACCTTGGTTTTCTTGATTGCTATGGCCTGTGCTCAAGCAGAATTAGGGTTTCTGGAGTGGAGCTGAGGATTGGGTAGAAGAGAGCATTTCATCTTGACTCACACTCAAAATACAATGGGTTTAAATTTTGAAGAGCAAAGTCCCTGACTTCACTGGGATCAGGACACATCACTCAATCTCTCTAGGCTATAAGTGCTGATGTGCAGAAAAGGAAAATTAGATAAGATTAATTTCACATGCCACAGATCGATCATTTCTATAGTTTTGGTTACCAAATAAATATAATTCATAATCCTAAAATAAATATTGTTTTATTCCTGATATACTCAGTTTTGTACTGTTTGAACAGACTACCACAAACTGGATACTTTATAACAAACAAAAGTTTATTTCTCACCATTCTGGAGGCAGAAGGGAAAGTACGTCAGACATTGCTAGGATCTTCCTTTATTAGGACCTTCATACCATTCATGTGGGAAGACCCCTCACAGCCTAGTCACCTTGCAAAGCCCTCCTCTTACTAGGGTCACCTCGGCCACACCTGAAATTTGTAGGTGACACAGTCAAAGGATAACATTTTCATTCCAGAGTCCTTTGTATACTGAATCATTGATCATTTAGAAAATTTGTTTTTGGTTGAATTTGTAGTATCGTATTAGCAAAGGCTAAAACATATTTCAACAACCATTTTATGAAATATCACCTTGGTTTCTGGATTACAACTTTTGGTGGATGATAACAGGTATATTCAATTGAAATGATAATATTTGAATTAATCAAGAAGCTCTTCAAAGTAAAGAATCCAAACGATAAATCGAAATTACAGCGGGAGGGGGTTATCTCATTTAAAAACAAACATAAATTTTTCATTCTAAATGTAAAAACTAATGTGGCACATTGTAAATTGATTTATTTGAACTGCTGAATTACATTAGATTGCAATTTGCATATATAAAATCTTTTCATATAAAAAGTACTTAGGGATTAAAAATTTTGTTATTGTATATAAATGCATAGTGGAAAGATTTCAGGTGCACTAAAGTAATATTCTTTGACCCTCAATTCAAAGTGTTCTAATGATATTTGTCAGATTGAATCCCTGCATAAAACATAGCAATTATTACCTGAGTTTCAACACAAAGCTTTAGACATATTATATGCTGTTTCTAGTATTCCCTATTGTAAAATGCTGTTGAATGCTAAAGCCAATTTAACTGAAGAGGTAGGTTTTCCTACCTATAATTGCATTGAAAAGTTTAATATCTATTGAGATTATTTTTATTTAAAGTGTACTTAAATTATGCTTCATATGTCTTATTTACGATGGTTAGAAAATTACATCATTTATTATCAAAGAAGGAACTAAAAACTATCACTGTATATAATACATTCAATAAATAAGTGTGCTAGATTTTATGAAACATTAGGAGATTTTTATCATGTAGGGTGTTTGATATGAACTGTGATAGGAGCACAATCTATAAGATAAAAATATGAAAATGGAAATTTAAACTAAAAAAAAACAGAAATTATAGTATGGGAATAATAATTCTGACTGATGAAATAATAGATTATTTAACTACTCACATCACCAGAGTCTGAAGCCCAACTTATGTTGGGACTTTCTTAGTTGCTGAAGTTGCTCTGAAAAGTGTCTGTTTATTAGGAAAAACAGAAAATAAAACTCCATTAAAGAGTAACGTTTGATGATACAGTAATGTAGAAAATGCTTATAAAAATTGGGAGAGGCAATATTTGAACATTCTTTTGAAGGATGACGTCAAAGGTTCATCTAGTGAGCAGATTGGAATGTGTGTTCCAAACAAAGGACTGGTGTTAACATTGGCAGAGGCCTGGATAAGCTATTTGAATGCTAGTCAAAGAAAACTTGGCTTATTCTACAGATAATTGTGGATCATTGTTAGTAATTATCAAACCATTTAAATTGGGAAATAATAATCATAGGAAAGTTTTCTTTAAAAAAAAGAGCCAACAAACAAGGATTTTAGATTAACTTTAGTCACTGACACATCTACAGTTGTATGCAATTTTATCTTGCTTTTCTATTTTGCAAAATTGGAAGAAACTGTTACTTTAATAGCATTTTAAAATAATAAAACTGGCTTATTTTACTATGTATTTATTAATGGAGGGAAGGAAAAATGATCATATCAATGCAAAATGTCATAGAATTTCATAATGAAAACATTCAACAAACTAAGAATAGAAGGAACCAATCTCAACACAATAAAGACGATAAAAAATCACAAAGCCAACTGGGCACAGTGGCTCACGCCTGTCATCTCAGTGACTCTGGAGGCTGAAGCAGGAGGATCACATATTTAAGACAAGTCTCAGCAACTTAATGAGACCTTTAGTGACATAATGAGGCCTTGTCTCTAAATCAGAAAGTAAACATGGTTAGAGATGTAGCTCAGTGGTAAAGTGCCCTCAGACTCAATCCCCAGTGTCAAGGGAAAAGAAATCATACGTCCAACTTTATACTCAATGGTGAAAGACTGCAACCCTTTTCCCTAAGATCAGTAACAAGACTGTATTTCCCACTTTTGCGAATTCTGTTTAACAGAGAACTGGAAGTCCTGGCCATAGCAATCAAGGAAGACAGAAAAATTTATTTGAACTTGGCATTGAAACTTTTCAGAGGCAATATAGTCTTATGCGTAGAAATCTCACAAGGTTCACCTACCCACACACCCTATTAAAACAATAAACAAATTTAATGACATGGCACAGTAGGAAATCAACACTCAAAATATTGTCTCTACACGATAACAGTGGATGATCTCAAAAGGAAATTAAGAAATAATTTCAATAATTTCATATAAACCATAACAAACAAACCCCCAAAATAAACTTAACCAATGAGACAAAGACTGGCCAGGGATATAGCTCAGTGGTAGAACAGGTATCTAGCATGTGTGAGGTTCTGAGTTAAGACCCCAGTACAGCAAAAACAAACAAACAAACAAACAAAAACAACAAATGAACAAAGGATGGCTACACTGAGCAACTACAAAATGCTGCTGAGGAAACTTAAAGACACAAATAAATGAAAAAATATCCATCTCTCATAGGTTGGAGGACTTGATGTTGTTAAGATGTAATACTAGCCATTTCAATGCAATTCCATCAAAATCCCATTTTGTTTTGTTTTGTTTTACAGAAATAAAGAAAAATATTTTTTCGATCATTTCAGAAATATTACAGGAGGTTAAATTAGAAGAATTTTTAAAAAGGAATTGCAATTTTGAAGTTCTCACACTCACACTTACTGGTTTCAAAATTCATGTCAAATTTACAACAATCAAAAGAGAGAGATTACAAGAGTGAAGATAGACATCTTGATTCTACAATAGAACAGAGATCCAAAAAAATACACCTTTACTAATATTGTTGGATAGTTATCGACAGAAGAACCATGACCAACCAACAGGGCAAAACATTTGTTATTTTCAACAACTGATGCTGGGAAACTGGTTTCCACATTAAAAAAAAAAAAAAAAAAATGAAGGTGGGTCTTTACAAGATATGACATAAAAAATTAGTGAAAAAGGACCAAAGACTAAAACAAAGCTTAAAATTAAAATGAACTAGGAAAAAAATTTAAACAAAAGCAAAAAATCATCATGAGACTAAGCTGGGCAATGATTTGTTAGATATATATACTAAAGTACTGGCAACAAAACACAGAAAAAGAGATAATTGGATACATTAAAATTAAAAACATCCATGCATCAAACGGTTGTATGGACATAGTAAAGGGGCAATCCAGGTAATCAAGAAAATATTTGCAAATGATGCCTCTCATAAGGAGTCCATTTTCCTGATGTATTAAAGCTCTTCTACAGCTTGTCAAGAAAAACAAGCAACCTAAAATTAAAAAAAAGTCAAAAACTTGAATAGGCATTTCTCAAAAAAATATATATATTTTTATGTATATATAAATATATATACATATATAAAATATATTTTATGTATATATATATTTTTATATATATATTTATATATATATATTTTTATATATATATTTTTATATATATTTTAATATATATTTATAATATATATTTTTAAAATATATATATAATATATATATATTTTTATATATATATATTTATATATTTTTTATATATATATTTTTAATATATATTTATAATATATATTTTTAAAATATATATATTTATAATATATATGTTTTATATATATATAAATATATATATATATATTATACTGACCATAGGCACATGAAGTGTATGCAATATAAATCATTGTAAGGGAAATTCAAATAAAAATTATGCTGAGCTATCACTTTTCATCAGTGAATGACTCAGAAAGATGAAAGAAAAAGAAAAAAAGGGGAAGGAAAGAAGGAAGGAAGAAAGGAAAGAATGAAGGAAATATTGTCAAGATCTTAAAAAGCCGGATGATTGTACTTTGCTGGTGGAAATTTAAAATTATATGACTTCTATGAAAAGTTTTACAAAGGTTCTTTAAAACCTAAAAATAAAATTTTCATATAATTCAGTCATTCCACACTTAGACACATAGTCAAAAGTATCAAAAGCAGGTACTTTTTGAACTCGTATTTACTAAGTGAAGTAATCTAGTTACAAAAGGACATATAATTTATGATTCCATTTTTACAAGGTACCACATCAAATCCACAGGGACAGAAAATGGGGGTTACCAGGGACTGGGGAGGGAGGTGTTTAATTAATATTTAACGGTTACCAAACTTTCAGTTTGGGAAGACTGAAGAGTTTTGATGGCAGAAGGTGATGATATTTGTAGGACAATGAGACTACCTAATTTCCACAGAAATGTACGCTTGAACACGGTTAATAAGGTCAACTTTAAAGCATTTGTTTTCTCCATGGTCAAGAAAAAAAAAAAAAAAACACATTATTTTGTATACTTAGCTATAGGTTTGAACAGATATATATCTCTATTATATTAAGCAATATCCATGGCTACATTCTATTTATGTAGATCAGCAACTAAATTACCCATTTTCAAGTTGAATTTGAAGCAAATTCAGGAAAATAAAACCTCAGCATTTTTTTCAAAATTTTTCATTCCATGTCATTCCGTGTAGTATTAACTTTCCTTGGAACTTGACCAGTTATAAGATGTATATTCAAACTTTGCAAATGCTCCTTGTAAGTAAATCACTGAGCCAGGAAAATAAATTAAAAAAAAAAAAAAAAAAAAAAACTATTTATCATTAATTCTCTTCGTGGATAGAAAAACAAATGGGTCTTGAAAACTAAAAGACTACTCTGGCTAGAGTTTCAAAGATTATGTTGATTAGAAGTGGGAAAAATGGAAAATGGGCATCTTTTGTCTTGTTCCTGTTTTTAGAGGAAATTCTCTCAATTAAAGTAATAAAAATAGGAAAAGAAGAGCTCAAATTATCTCTGCTGAAAATGTGATCCTATATTTAGAAAATCCAATAAAATTCCACCAGAAGGCTTCTAGAATCATAAATGAATTTTAAAAAGGAGCAGGATACAAGAACAAAACCCATGAATCAATGGAATTCTGTACTCCAATGACGAAGCTGCTGAATAAGAAATGGGGTAAACTACTTCATTCACAATATCATCAAAAAATAAAATAAAATACTTGGGAATCAATTAAAAAAAAAAAAAGAAGTGAAAGACCTTTACAGTGAAAACTATGGAACACTACAGAAAATAATTGAAGACCTTAGAAGATGGAAAGACCTCCCATGTACTTGCATAGGTAGAATTAATACTGTCAAAATGACCATACTAACAAAAGTGCTATAGAGATTCAAGGCAATTGTTATAAAATTTCCAATGGTGTTCTTCACAGAACTAGAAAAAGCAGTTGTTAAATTAATTGAATAATAAGAGACTCAAAATACACAAAGCAATATTTATCAAGAAAAACAAAGAAGGAGGCATCACAATACTGGACCTCAAATTATACTGTAAGATTATAATAACAAAAACAACATGGTACTGGCAACAAATCAGGCATGGAGACCAATGGAATAAAATAGAAGCTACAAAGAGGAACCCACAAATACGGTTCCCTCGTTCTAGACAAAGTTGCCAAAAACATACATTGGAGAAAAGAGCCTCTTCAACAAGTGGTGTTGGGAAAACTGGAAATCGACATATAGTAGAATAAAATTCAACCCATCTCTTACCCTGAACAAAAGTCAACTCAACATAGATCAAAAACCTAGGGATTAGACCAGAAACCCAGCAACTGTTACAAGAAAAGTTAAACTCAACACTCTAATGTGTCAACTCAGTAACCAACTTCCTTAACGAGACTACTAAAGTGCATGATGTAAAATTAAAAAAAAAAAATCAATAAATGGGATGGCATCAAACTTAAAAGCTTCTTCACAGCAAAGGAAATAACCAATAATGTGAAGAGAGAACCTACAGAATGGGAGAAAAATCTTTGCCACCTGCACCTCAGATAGAGCAGTAATCTCCAGGATATACAAAGAACTCAAAAAACTTAACACCCAAAAAACAAATAACCCAATCAACAAATGGGCAAAGAAATAAACAGACACTTCTCAAAAAAGAAATACAAATGGTCAACAAATATATAAAAAAAAGTTCAATGTCTCCTGCAATTAGAAAAATGCAAGTTAAAACTACATTGAGATTTCTTCTTACTCCAGTCAAAACAGAAATTTTCAAGAATGCAAGCAACAATCCATGTTGGTAAGGATATGGAGAAAAGGGTACACTTATATATTCCTGATGGAACCACAAATTGATGTAACCACTCTGGAAAGACTAGGAATAGAACCGCCATATGACCCAGCTATCCCACTCTTCAGTATGTATCCGAAGGATTTAAAATCATCCTGTAACAGTGACTCAGTCACATCAGTGTTTAGAGCAGTGCAATTCACAATAGCCATGCTATGGTGCCAACCTAGAGGCCCTTCTATAAATGAATGGATAAAGAAAATGTGGTATACATATATACACACAATGGAATATTGCTCATCCATGAAGAAGAATGGCTTTATGGGCTTTGCTGGTACATGGATAGAACTTTAGTCCATCAAGCTAAGTGAAATAAGCCAGTTTCCAAAAGTCAAAGGTTGAATGTTTTCTCTGATAGGCAGAAGGTAATTCAAAATAGCAGGGGGTGGTAAAAATGAATAGAAGAAAGATCAGTGGAATAGACAAAGATGAAGGAAGGGAAGGGAGGAAGAATGAGAAAGGAAAAGACAGTGGTATGAATCTTACCTCACTTTCCTCTGTTCATGTAGGAATGTACCACGGTGCATCTCACAATCATTTACGTCCACGAGACACTAATTTACAAAGATCTTTAATTAAATAGCAGACGGACTAGTCGTATAGAGGGAAAGGAACTGTGGGGGGGGGATGGAAAGGGGGAGTCCTGGGGACTGAATTAGAACAAATGATGTTCCATGTTTAATAATCATGTCAAAATAAATCCTACTGTCATGTATAACTAAAAAGAACCAATTATAGAAAAAGAAAAAAGACTCATACACATTTTCAGGTTCTATAAATATTCTCTTTGATTCCAAGTGAAAATACATTATTCCATGCTTGCCATTTAGAAGTTCATCTAAGTGCAACTTAATAAAGCTTATGAAGAGTGGCTACTCTTTCACCACTCAAAGATGGAAGACGTTGTGCCAGGGAAATATCCCAAAGGAGCGATTATTATACTATAACCATATCTTCTCTTCTGTCTTACTGTTAATTAAATTAATTCATTATGTGATCTTTCCCCAAGTGGACTTGATTTAATGTGCCACATATAATTAGCAGCTCAGGAAACAGAGATGAGATGATTTTGCTCATGGTTACACAAAGCCGTGATCCAAAGAACTCTGTAATAATGGATGTGGGAGAGAGATTTTTATTTTCTTTGTTTTTAATAAAAATGCTCTCTCCTGAAAAGATAATTCTAGAGAATATTTTGGATTGGAGTCCACTAAGTAAATACAATATCTGCTTATATTAAAGGTACTTGAAAGAATGGGAAGATATTTGGAAACAAATATATTAATATAAATGGAATTCATTCTAATCATTGATAGGTAATATAACTTATTGGTTAAAAGTGCAAATCCTTCCTAAGCAACTTAGTGAGCACCTGTCTATAAATAAAATATTTTTTAAAGGGCTGTAGATGTGACTCAGTTATCAAGTGCCCCTAGGTTCAATCCCTGGTGCAAAAACAACAACAAAAAAAGATGCTAATTCTGTAGCCAATTCTTCTAGATTAGAATTTCAAATCTGCCATCTACTGGCTCTATGATTTTTGTAACTGTATGTTATCTATACAAGACTAAGTTTCCACAAATGTGAATGTTAACACTGCCTATATATTAAGGTTGCTTTGAAGGATTAAGTGTGTTATTGCGTATATAACAAAAATACCTTCTGGCACTTAGTAATTACACATGATCGCAATTAATTATTATATTAGCAGTAGTATTTATTCCATTTTATTTACTAAATGAATGACATTTATGCGTGTAGAAAATGTTATGGGCATTTATAGTAGATGGTGGACTCATAAAAGATAAATACCTGTTGAAGAAAACAGCAGAAAGTAGTCTTCTGACAACACTTCCTTGACTCACATGTTTGGAAATTTTATTCTTTCAAAGTACATATTATTATATTTTGCATTAGTGAATTACTGCAATTTGCCTGTTGTGTATATATTTCTCTAATGACTGAAATTTATTGATTTGTTTTTCCAGCCTACATTTTCAATGTGTAGTCCCCTAGATTACACAATACATAAAAAGATAAACAGAAAATTCACAAAAACACAGAGATAAACTAACAGGTTAACACATATACCCAGCATTCCATGCAAAGATAATTTTTATTAACACTGGTGTATGCACATATATTTTGAATCTATATGTGTGCATGAGTGTGTGTGTGTGTGTGTGTGTGTGTGCATGTGTGTTGTATTCCATTCGCCTTAAACTTTCAGTATGACTTTATTCAAATCGATCATGACATAGGTTAAGGGACCTTGGTACTAACAAATACTATGACCAAGCATGAGAGATTGGGAATTCCAAAGTGTGCAAAGGAAAGTGCTGTATAAATAATATCCACCTTCTGTCTTTTTACATGGGGAACAAAATTTGTGTTTGTAATTTCTGTGTGAAAAAGCAAGGCTAATGTCCACTTGTATGTTTTTTATACTTTATTAAACTAAACATTATTTAATGTAAAATCTTTTCACTTCCCCCTTTCATCCTATTTAGGCATTTGGTTTTACTTCCTGAATTACATAAAACATGTTTATATTTAGTGTGTATATACAAAAAAGGATAATATCAAACATCTTAGTGTTAAACTGAATTTAAACATAAAATCAAGTCTGCACCATTTTCATTGCCTCTAGTTGTACAACATATATTTATACAGTGTACAAACACATAGGAGAAACACATTAGTAATATGTTATTGTTATTTTATAACTTTGAGTTTTAATTCATTTTATCTAACAAATGATATGATAAACATATAAATCCTCTTCTGACCATGCCTTCCTACTTCTGAAATAACCTCTAATTTTTTAGTTTATATTATTCTGATAATTTACTAATGGATTATTTCATAATGCTTATTTAAACCATGTTAATCTGTAGTGTTTTCTAGTAATTTTCAGTTCTTATATGCTTTTAGAAATGTCCAATATTCTTCAGAGGTAAGGTGGAGAATTATTTTAATTAATTTTTTTCTTAAAATTTTAAAATTTTGAGAAAAGTCCGCAAATGTGCACTTCAAAAAATGCTCTACCGATACTAAAAATTTCACCAACATGAGCATTCTATAGAACTTCCCTACAACCTTGAATAAAGTTTGTTCATTCATACTGTTTTACAGATTATATATTTAATAACATTTCAAATGCATTGATAAACAGAATGTACATGGTGTGTGTGTGTGTGTGTGTGTGTGTGTGTGTGTGTGTGTGTGCATGCACATATGTCTCTAATTTTCTTTATCAAGGTCTTCTCATTTTCATACCACATATTGTTTAATCATTTCAACAATCTGAAAATACATTCTGGAAGATATGTTTCAACTAAATTAGTTTTATCTTTCTTGTTTTTGAGTTTCTATGATTCCTTTATTTTTCTCTTAACTCTTGTATTGCATTTTACGCTCTTTTCGTTTTTCTGTTCCTAAGAAGCAGAGGACTAAATCTCCATGAATATAGTTTTGACTTAATGCCATATATTTTAATGCAGATATTTCTATGAAATTTATGTTCATAATAGTTTCCAGAGAGGCAGGATTTAGAATTACATGTTTTTTCTTTTAACTCAAGATATATTAAGATAATAAATTTCCTTTAATTCGAAGTTGCTGGATCCTCTTTGTAAATTTTCATTTTAATATCTGGCTTTATTGTATTGTCAACCAGGGATGTGGCCTACGATCTTTGATATTTTTGAAATGTATTAAAATGTCCTTTGATAATTATAGTAAAACAATTAAAACAGGATCTTATGGAACTTAAAAGATAAAGAATCATATTCTCTGCACTTATGAAAGATATGGTTCAAAATAAGAGTAATCATCAGCATTTACAAATCCAGTAATTTAACAATTATTTGTACACACAAAGAAAACTTGGTATTGGAATGTTTTTTATTTATTTATTTATTTTATTTAAAAATCATAAATTTACATAGGGCAATGTTGTTTGATTCATTCTGTTATTTTTTCCCCTTCCCCCCACGACTCCCACCCCTCTTTTCCCTCTATACAGTCCTTCCTTCCTCCATTCTTACCACCGTCCTTATCCCTAACCCTAACCCTAACCCTAACCCTAATGCTAACCCTCCTACCCTCCCCCCCTTATATGTCCTCAACCACTTATCAGCGAGAACATTCGTCCTTTAGTTTTTTAAGATTGGCTTATCTCACTTAGCATGATATCCTCCAATTTCAACCATTTGCCTGCAAATGCCACAATTTTATCGTTCTTCATGGCAGAGTAATATTCCATTGTGTATATATGCCACAGTCTCTTTATCTATTCATCAACTGAAGGGCATCTAGGTTAGTTCCACAATCTGGCTATAGTGAATTGAGCAGCTATGAACATTGATGTGGCTGTATCTCTGTGGTATGCTGATTTTAAGTCCTTTGCGTATAGGCCAAGGAGTGGGATATCTGGGTCAAATGGTGGTTCCATTCCAAGCTTTCTGAGGATTCTCCATACTGCTTTCCAGAGTGGCTGCACTAATTTGCAAACCCACCAGCAATGTATGAGTGTACCTTTTTCCCCAAATTCTCGCCAAAACCTATTGTTGCTTGTGTTCTTGATAATTGCCATTCTAATTGGGGTGAGATGAAATCTTAGTGTAGTTTTGATTTGCATTTCTCTTATTACTAGAGATGTTGAACATTTTTTCATATATCTGTCGATTGCTTGTACTTCTTCTTCTGTGAAGTGTCTGTCCATTTCCTTAGCCCATTTTTTGATTGGATTATTTGTATTCTTGGTGTAGAGTTTTTTGAGTTCTTTATAGATTCTGGAAATTAGTACTCTATCTGAAGTATGAGTGGCAAAGATACTCTTCCACTCTGTAGGCTCTCTCTTCACATTGCTGATAGTTTCCCTTGCTGAGAGAGAGCTTTTTAGTTTGAATCTGTCCCGGTGGTTGATTCTAGCTTTTATTTCTTGTGCTATGGGAGTCCTGCTAACGAAGTCTGATCCTAAGCCAACAAGTTGAAGGTTTGGACCTACTTTTTCTTCTATAAGATGCAGGGTTTCTGGTCTGATTCTGAGGTCCTTGAGCCATTTTGAATTGACTTTTGTGCAGGGTGAGAGATAGGGGTTTAATTTCATTCAATTGCATATGGATTTCCAGTTTTCCCAGCACCATTTATTGAAGAGGCTATCTTTTCTCCATTGCATATTTTTGGCCCCTTTGTCTAGTATGAGAAAATTGTATTTATTTGGGTTTGTGTCCGTGTCCTCTATTCTGTACCATTGATCTACCTGTCTATTTTGGTACCAATACCATGCTGTTTTTCTTACTATTGCTTTGTAATAGAGTTGAAGATCTGGTACTGTGATACCCCCCTGCTTTGCTCTTTCTGCTAAGAATTGCTTTAGCTATTCTGGGTTTCGTATTCTTCCAGATGAATTTCATAATTGCTTGCTCTATTTCTGTAAGGTACACCATTGGGATTTTAATTGGAATTGCATTGAATCTGTATAGCACTTTTGATAGTATGGCCATTTTGACAATATTAATTCTGCCTATCCAAGAACATGGGTGATATTTCCATCTTCTAAGGTTTTCTTTAATTTCTTTCTTTAGTGTTCTGTAGTTCTCATTGTAGAGGTCTTTCACCTCTTTTGTGAGATTGATTCCCAAGTTTTTTATTTTTTTTTGATGCTATTGTGAATGAGGTAGTTTTCCTAATTTCTCTTTCTGAAGATTCATCACTTATGTATAAAATACATTGGATTTATGAGCGTTGATCTTGTAACTTGCTAATTTACTGAATTCACTCATGAGTTCTAAGAGTTTTCTCGTGGAATTTCCAGGTTCCTCTAAATATATAATCGTGTCATCAGCGAACAGGGATAGTTTGAGTTCCTCTTTTCCAATTTGTATCCCTTTAATTTCTTTGGTTTGTCTAATTGCTCTGGCAGAGTCTCAAGAACTATATTGAATAGAGTGGTGAAAGAGGACATCCCTGTCTTGTCCCAGTTTTTAGGGGGAATGCTTTCAGTTTTTCACCATTTAGAATGATATTGGCCATGGGCTTAGCATAGATGGCCTTCACAATGTTAAGGAATGTTCCAACTACCCCAATTTTCTCTAGTGTTTTGAGCATGAAGGGATGCTGTATTTTATCTAATGCTTTTTCTGCATCTATTGAAATAATCATGTGATTCTTAACTTTTAGTCTATTGATATGGTGAATGACATTTATTGATTTCTGGATGTTGAACCAATCTTGCATCCCTGGGATAAAACCCACTTGATCATGGTGCACTATCTTTTTAATATATTTTTGTATGCGATTTGCTAAAATTTTGTTGAGAATTTTTGTGTCAATGTTCATTAAGGATATTGGTCTGAAATTTTCTTTCCTTGATGTGTCTCTGTCTGGTTTAGGTATCAGGGTGATATTGGCTTCATAGAATGAGTTTGGGAGGGTTCCTTCCTCCTCTATTTTATGGAATACCTTGAGAAGTATTGGAATGAGCTCTTCTTTAAAGGTTTTGTAGAACTCGGCTGAGAACTCATCTGGTCCCAAACTATTCTTTGTTGGTAGACTTTTGATGACCTCTTCTATTTCATTGCTTGAAATTGATTTACTTAAGTTGTGTATATCCTCCTTGTTCAGTTTTGGTAATTCATATGTCTCTAAAAACTTGTTGATGTCTTCGAGGTTTTCTGTTTTGTTGGAGTATAGATTTTCAAAATAGCTTCTAATATTGTTTTGTATTTCACTCGTGTCTGTTGTGATATTTCCTTGTTCATTCTGAATTTTAGTAATTTGGGTTTTCTCCCTCTTTCTCTTTGTTAGTGTGGCTAAGGGTCTATGAATTTTGTTTATTTTTTCAAAGAACCAACTATTTATTTTGTTAATTTTTCCGATTGTTTCTTTTGTTTCATTTTCATTGATTTCAGCTCTGATTTTAACTATTTTCTGTCTTCTACTACTTTTGGTGTTGGTCTGCACTTCTTTTTCTAGGGCTTTGAGCTGTAGTGTTAAGTCGTTTATTTGTTGATTTCTACTTCTTTTCCGGAATGCACCCCATGAAATAAATCTTCCTCTAAGTACTGCTTTCATAGTGTCCCAGAGATTTTGATAGGATGTGTCTTTATTCTCGTTTACTTTTAAAATTTTTTTTATTTCCCTCCTGATGTCTTCTGTTATACAATCATCATATAATAGTGTATTATTTAATCTCCAGGTATTGGAGAAGTTTCTGTTTTTTTTTCTGTCATTTATTTCTAATTTCAATCCATTATGATCTGATAGAGTACAAGGTAGTATCTCTATCTTCTTGTATTTGCTAACAGTAGCTTTGTGGCATAAGACGTGGTCTATTTTAGAGAAGGATCTATGTGTTGCTGAGAACAAAGTGTATTCATTCTTTGTTGGATGATATATTTTAAATAAGTCGGTTAAGTGTAAATTATTGATTGTGCTATTGAGATCTATGGTTTCTTTATTCAATTTTTGTTTTGACGATCTATCCAGCAGTGAGAGAGGTGTGTTAAAATTGCCTAGTATTATTGTGTTGTGGTCTATTTGATTTCTGGAATTGAGAAGGATTCGTTTGACATACATGGGTGAGCCAATGTTCGGGGCATAGATGTTTATGATTGTTATGTCTTGCTGATTTATGCTTCCCTTAAGCAGTATGTAATGTCCTTCTTTATCGCTTCTGACTAGTTTTAGCTTGACGTCCACCTTATCTGAAATGAGGATGGATTCTCCAGCTTTTTTGCTGTGTCCGTGTGCATGATATGTTTTTTCCCATCCTTTCACCTTTAGTCAATGGGTATCTCTTTCTATGAGATGTGTCTCTTGCAGGCAGTAAATTGTTGGATTTTTCTTTTTAGTCCATTCTGGCCGTCTATGTCTTTTGATTGATGAGTTCAGGCCATTAACATTCAGGGTTATTATTGTGATATGATTTGCATTCCCAGTCATTTGACTCATTTTTGTTTTTTGACATGATTTGTTTTTCCCTTTATTTGGCTATTCCTTTAGGCTAGTTCCTCCGGTCACTGATTTGCATCATTGTTTTTCATCTCTTCCTCATGGAATATTTTGCTGAGAATGTTCTGCAATGCTGGCTTTCTTTTTGTAAATTCCTTTAGCTTTTGTTTATCATGGAAGGATCTTATTTCATCGTCAAATCTGAAAGTACGTTTTTCTGGGTATAAGATTCTCGGTTGGCATCCATTTTCTTTCAGGGCTTGGTAAATGTTGTTGCAGGCCCTTCTAGCTTTTAGGGTCTGGATTGAAAAATCTGCTGATATTCTTAATGGTTTCCACCTGAATGTAATTTGATTCTTTTCTTTTGTGGCCTTTAAAATTCTGTCTTTATTTTGTATGTTAGGTATTTTCATAATAATGTGCCTTGGTGTGGGTCTGCTGTAATTTTGTATATTTGGAGTCCTATAAGCCTCTTGTACTTGGTTTTCCATTTGATTCTTCAGATTTGGGAAATTTTCTGATATTATTTCATTGAATAGATTGTTCATTCCTCGGTTTGTTTCTCTAAGCCTTCCTCAATCCCAATAATTCTTAAATTTGGCCTTTTCATGACATCCCTTAATTCTTGTATTTTCTGTTCATGATTTCTTACCATCTTTTCTGTTTGGTCACCTTTGTTTTCAAGATTAAATATTTTGTCTTCAATATCTGAGGTTCTGTCTTCCAGGTGTTCTATTCTATTGGTTATGCTTTCTATGGAGTTTTTAACTTGGTTTATTGTTTCATTCATTTCAAGAACTTGTGTTTTGTTTTTTTTCAATATCTCTAACTCTTTATTGAAATGATCTCTTGCTTCCCGTATTTGCTCCTTTAACTGTTGATTGGTGCGATCATTTAATGCCTGCATTTGCTCTTTCATCTCCTCATTTGTTTCCCTGATTGTTTTAATTATGTTCATTCTGAACTCCCTTTCTGACATTTCTTCTGCTGTGCTGTCATTGGGTTTTATTGATATAGTATCTAGGTTTGTTTGGGACATTTTCTTCCCTTGTTTTCTCATATTGGTCAGATGTCAGTGGGACTTTGTGATATTGCAGAATTCTTCTATTGGCTTATATTGTCCCTGTAGATTTCCAGTGTATCACCTTCCTGCCTTCAGTAGCCTGAAGTCTTGGAGTAACTTGATAATGCAGTGCTTCCAAGGAAAGCTGCCCCTAGTCCTCTACTGATTCCAGGACTTGGAGCTGGCTCTGTGTGTAAAGGCTCTCACTGGGGGGTCTGCTCCGAGAAGCTAGCCTGGTAAGGCGCTTCCCACCGGAGCGGGCCTTGCTGCGGGCTGCTTGGGGAAGTCCCTGGCTGCCCTGTCCTGGTCCCTGAAGCAACCTGTGGGCAGGAACTTGCCGCCCTGGTTCAGGGACTTGAAGCTTGGTTCTGTGCAGAAAGGCTCTCACTGGGGGGCCTGCTCTGAGATGCTGGAGAATCTGGCCCTGTGGGAGGAGCAAAACCGCTGTAGTGTGCAGGGCCGCCTTGGGAGGACTCTTCTGCTCTGCCTTACTCTAATAAGCCACCCGAATCCGGGCCTGCCGCCCGGGCAGTGCTTCACCGGGTGGGGGAGACTCACCCCAAGGCTCTATTTTAGTCCAAGTCTCTGAATGCCTCCCCTTCTTGAATCCTGGGTTCTGGAGTGACTGGAGATGCAGTCACCCTCTAGTCTGCCATCTTGGTTTGCCCAATATGATCTTCTATTGGAATTTTTTTAAAGTGTCTCCCACATTTATTGACATATCAATTAGGCAAGCCTTTTAAAAATAATATATGGCTAATACCATTGATTTGATTTATGTCAGTGCTACACACCAAGATTACTTTGCTAACCAACTTTCATCTCTTTCTTTTTTATTTCATCTTTTACTTTAAAAAAATGAAGAATATTTGCTTTTAGCAACTTATAATCATAATGCTAACAATAATGGTGTTTAAGGTCTATAAACATAATGTATATTTTAAATTATTCTTCTATATCAGAACTAACTTTCTCTCCTTAGGCGAAAGGGCAAATGACATATTTTGTGCATGCATACTATAGATGGGATATTTCTTTCTTCTTGGAGGATTTTAAATAAATTTAATTCTAACACAGTCTAAGCTATTTGTGTTACATAAGTTGGACATCTTACCCGGATTTATTTCTGGTATTATTCTGTTTTATCTAAAGGATCATCAATGCCTTTTGAAATTCTGATTGCCCAGGGAATTACTCTGACAACCAAACTGCCTGAGGGGAAACCAAGCTTAATGTGTACCTGTCAGGAAGATTTGCTTTCTTGGAGCCTTTCTATGGCAAAATTTGTTCTTCATAATCTCAACCATCATATTAGTAAAATATAGATGGAAAGATTGGAGTATATGTTTTCCTAACATCTTAGTTTGATATTTAATACTACAAGATAAACTGTAGACATATATTTCTGCCAGAACATATATATGTGAATGAATTACACACACACACACACACACACACACACACACACACACACGTATACATATATACACACACGTAGCTTAAGAATTGAAACAGAAATTATGTAGTCAAAATCCTAAGTAGAATACAGGATTTTAACAAAAATTGTAACTAACATCATCTCAAGAGTAGCATTTTCTTTTAGAAAATTATAAAGTTCATACATATTATTTCTGATAATCAAGCATACAAGTTTCAGTGCAGTTTTTTTAATCAACATTTTAAAACACTAATTAAAACCTTTGAATCCACTCACATAAAAATTTCATGCTCTGTAGTCCATAGTTATAAGATTTTCTCATTCTCATCCACCTAGGATGTTTACATTAGTATTATGTGCCACTGGGAAACTAAAAATGTCAAATGTCAGCAAAATTCTGTTAACAATCAACCATCAGCATGAGAACTAAGATTCATTTTCATGCTATATTTAAACAATTAACAATCCTTATACAATATTATTTTATATGTTATGAAGAGCTTAACATTTGATAAAACAGTAACAGCAAAATCTGTTATGGTCTCAGATAAAGAAAAAATCCTAATGGATGGAAGAATACATAGAAACACCATTACATTGTTCATCCACAAAGTAATTTGGGACAAGTACAGAGGGTTAATGATGGCACCTAGATCTAGACCTTTTTTATCTGTTTGCTCAGCTTTGTTTAGAACATGCCTATTATTGTCTGTGTATACTGATCCAAAGAATAAAAACTAGAAGGGACAAAACCATAATCCATTTCACATGTACATTCTATTTTGCAACATTTTTTTTTGATTAGTCAAGCATCTTTGTGGTTTTGAAGACTTGTCTTCAAAAGACTTGTCTTCTTCTAAATGACTTCAAAGTATATGGTGATGTAAGTGTACATCATTGATTTCATGTATTTTATATTGTTAGAAATTTGTGTTGTTTCAAGTTTTTAGTGAATACGAATATCTGGTTAATGATAGCACTTGCACTTTTGTTGTTCTATGTATATGTTAAGATTGCCTATTGGAAAATTTCCTAGAATCTGTACTGCCATACAAAACATTCCGTACATTATAAAACTTAAAAATTTTTAAATAGTCATCCATAACGTTCTGAAGTATATATTTCCACCAAAAATACATAAATTTTATCTTATCATTGGTAATACATTCTACTAATAATGATATTCATTTTTACCCATCTGACAAGTGACAGAGAATACAGAGAATGGCTGACTTTTTTCTCCACCAGTAGGTTCTTGCCATTTTTTGAATAAATCTTGAGCACCTAGATATAGAGTGCATTTGATTTCCCTTCATTATTAATGTTTCCCTTCTCTCACCTGTTTGTTTCCATGTCTGCTCTCCTGCATGATCCACCTAGAAGACCTCTCCATCACAGCGCTGCATGTCATTCTGTATCTTCAGGATCTATCACTGCTAACTTGGGCCCAAACCTCAGGCTGGATTTAGATAATATGTCACATCGAATGACACTCTTATCAACTCCACCTTTAATGAGTACTAGTCAGTTCTTCATCACTATGACCAAAATACCTGGTAAGAAAAACCTAGAGGAGGAAAGATTTATTTTGGATCATGGATTCAGAAGGTTCTGTCCATCATCTTCCAGTTCCATTCATTCTGTTGAACCTGAGGTGAGGCAGATCATGGGGGAAGGGAATGATGGAGGAAAGCTGCTCAGCCCATGGCAACAGGTAAGCCGAGAGAGAAGTGCAGGGGGAGAGAGGGAGAAAGGGTCTGGGAGAAGGTAGATCTTTCCAGGGAATGGCCTTTGTGCCTACTTCATTGAACTAGGTCCCATCTCCCAGCAGTCCATTCAGCGATCAATTAAATGGATTTATATGAAATATATTAATCCACTCAAGAGGTCAGAGCCCTCATGATTCGATCATCGCCCAGAGTCACACCTCTACACCTTACTGCATTAGAGACAGTGCTTTCCACACATCAGTTTGGGGCAACAGTAAGATCCAAACCATAGCAGAGTATATGGGCCTCTGTA
Source organism: Sciurus vulgaris (assembly GCF_902686455.1). Classification (NCBI taxonomy): domain Eukaryota; kingdom Metazoa; phylum Chordata; class Mammalia; order Rodentia; family Sciuridae; genus Sciurus; species Sciurus vulgaris. Next base: position 12,602,483 of record NC_136469.1, read on the forward strand.
TTTGGGTCCATACGCTCTATAGAGTTGTTGAGAGGGCTTTGTGCCCCCACAACATTTTACACATGTGCCAATCGGTAAGACTGTAACAAATTCATCCACTCTGAGACAAACATGGTGAAAACCTCAGTGTACACTGCAGCAGAGATTAATTCAAGGTCATTATGAAATACTTTTTCAGAATTTTAGCAATTTTCCCTTTCTGAGGCATGCCAAGTGTTAAACTTCAGTTTCTTGAACACCTGTTCTTCCCAAGGATGGTGTCACATGCAGAAATTCCACCATGTAATCCAATAACTATAATAAAATCTCACTACCAATGGGTTCTCATATTTTTTCTGTTTTTCTCAAAGTGCTTGCTTAAATTTTATTTCTGCCCTTGGTGAGGTAAACAGCCAAAACCACCTTCCCTGACTCCTTCGTTTCACATTTAACATAAAATCTCATAACACTTATTTGCTAATAGGTCTGAGGTGCTGTCATTTTAATGAGAAAAGAAAGGAAGAAGAATCTGAATGTGTTGCTCAGTAAGGATAGGATCATAACTGCTTTGAGATAAAAATGCACATTTCTTTGAAACTACCCTGCAAATTTCTCTTCTCACAGTAGAATCAGAGCAAACTCTATGGAAACAGGAAAAACGATTAATTGATTCACAATAAGCAGCTCATTGCTCCTTCCCCTGAAATGGAAGTCGGAATCGCAAGAGAAAACTAGACGGGTGTCACCTTTCTTTGATCCAAATGATTCTGGAAGCAGAGAGATATAAGCAGACACCTTTTACAGCATCATGCCAGGAAGGTTAACTACTTTTTATGCTTCAAAGTCACTCTCACTGTCTAGAGAACATCATGCCTAAATTGGAAAGGGCACATCTTTTTGGTTTAGCTGGTGGTGTCTGATTAATAGAGGAAGTCAAGCTAGACTTTTTTGTTGTTGTTGCTTTTAACCATTTATGGTTCACAACTTTACATTCTGTATTGCCAGAGAAGAAGCTGTACTCATCCAGAGAGGTCTTATATATTCAATAAGAATTGAAATAAAGTTACTAGAATTTGTCATGATATACACATTTATTTGATGCACAACATGTTTGTAACACAGATTACAAAACATTTATACACTTCTTCACTCTTTTTTGGGGGAGGGAGAAAATAGCTCTCAGTCTTTTAATTTAGATTGTGTTATTTTCAAGATATAAATAAAACACTTAGCAGTGCTTACATAGAGCTCCTCATTTGTGAGTTCAGAGTCTGAAGAAAAATGACTTTTGTGTTTTAATCCCTACACTTCAAACCTTTCCCTTTTCCCAACTGAAGGTGTCAAACCATTGCTTTGGACTGAGCAACACTGAGGGCCTATAAGAAACTCTATTGGAGCCACTGTTGGTGGCTACCTCTGTGACTGCTGCTACTGGCAGCATACACCTAAAAAGAAGAAATTCTGCTTCATTTAAAGCATGCCTCCCAAATCCTGGACCTTGGCCAGTCATTTTGGATTAATTTTCTTGGTGCTACTTTAATGATGCCAAGTCAATATCCTGACAGTGTTTTAATACTTAGTGTATGCAAAGACTAAAGAAAAATCAGATAGTTTAAACGACTGCCTCAAACAAAGGGAACTATTTAATCTTTAGAGGCCCAGTGATGGAGACTCTGTGGCCTTCAGTAGGCTGTCGGTGAATTTATAGAAGTATATTTACTTTTTACTTGCAGCATAAAAAAATATCAGAAATTTATTAGCTTACAGTTCTGTAGGACTTAAGTCTGGGAAGGTTTAACTGGGTTCTTCCCTTAGGGTCACACAAAGCCTAAGTTAAATTGTCAACCAGTCTGAGTGCTGAAGGCTTTGAGAAAAAAATTCTCCTTTGAAGTTCTTTCAGTGTTACTAGAATTCAGCTCTTTGGCGTTATGCATAGAGTACTTGATTTTGCTATGGCAAACCAAGTTCTGCTCTCAGTTACTAAATCTTCCCAGGTACCTTGACATGTAGCTTTCAATAATACCTCCAAGTCTAGCATATAATGCTTTGAATTTCATGCTTTCTACCTGATTCTTTTCAATCTCTTCTTTATTACCAGACTCCATTAGTATCTTTCTCAATTCTTCCTTTTATCTAGAAGAATTCCAGAAATAGAGTCTCTTATTTGTACTGAAGAATAAACTCACCTTTGTCAGTCTCCCTTTGACAATGAAAACATTAGAATTGTCATTGTTCATCTGCAATATTATATGGAAAATGTTATAGCAATATGTGTGCTGTTGTATATCATTTGTTTTGTTTTGTTTTTTCTTGTCTTGGTCTTCAGGTCTCTCTCACAAAAGTGCTATGAATTCTACCTCTGCCCTGATTGGGCCCCAGGGATTTCATCCTGAAGTTCACACTGTGTCTCTCACAGGATGTATCTTTATCCTGGAGGACAACATGATGCTTAACTGTTTGACTCTTATAGTTTAGATGTGAGATGTCCCCCAAAGCTCACACGTGATACAAGACCCAAGGAAGGAGCCAGCCTTCTATGGACAAAGACCTCTGAAACTGTAAGCCTTCAAACAAACTTTTCCTCTTCTACAACTGTTCTGGTTGAGTCCTTCAGTCACAGTAGGGGAAAAAGCTGACTAAAACACTAACCTGGACAAGGTGCCTCTCTCACAGGAGATTCATTTAATTGAAAGCCCTTGTCTGACCTGTGCCCAATGTATTCCTACTAAGATCATCACTCTCTAGGGGAGCCTTGACCAGGGAGGACATTACATATAGGCATGTCAGTCAGGTGAGACACATAGGAAGCATCCCAAGAATACACCTGAAATAGTCATAGTTTATTACTCACAGGTTGCAGAGAGAAGCAAGCAGCAGACTGACAGGGGCAGTGGGGAGTACGGGTCTCTGTATCTGGACACACACACCAAACAGTGAGAGGAAGCAAGAGAGGGGAGCCAGGCATATTAGGGCTCTCATGAAGTCCCGGGTAGCACTTAAGCAGGTTTTTAAGGATAGGTCTAATTTCTAAGTTTACAGCAAATAGCACCAGCCTGATGAGGTTTCCCTGTGATTGACAGGTTGTCACTATGGCACATTTGCATGGACCATGGGAGCATGGGGGTCAGTGGGAAGATCCACCTGGCCCTTGGGGGCATTTTTAGCAAGTGGTGGTTCTATAGGTAAGAGCCTCATTGACTACCACTGTTTACTGGTAATGAGTTCTTCTCCTTCTAATGTTGAAGATTGAACACTAGAGAACCATGCCAAGGCAAGCTTATTAAGCAGGTTTTATTTAAAGTTAATAATACAGACTTCTCCCGGCAGGAAGAAGGGGGCCATGGCTGATGTTCTAAAGTCCCAAGAAGTGAGCCACCCTACATCTTTTATAGGTTAAATTCTCTTTTGTTCTCCAGTTCTCTCCCCACTTATCTCTCCTTCCTGCCTAGTGACTAGACCTGGTTTTGCATTAAGTGAGAAGCCATGGGCAGGGGGAGGACCAGGGTGATTCAGGCAGGTAAGGGCCCAGGGGGCATTAATTAGCAGCTCCTTGCTTGCAGTCCTTGATAAAGGCAGGGAAATTTGATAATCAATGGACTCCAGAGATCCTTGACATTCCATTCTCCCAGGGGCAGTCTCCAACTTTCAGAGGCAGATGGCTTCATGGCTTCATTTCCTCGATTTGACCAGATCCCCTATTTCTACACTAACTACCTGTCCTTAATTCTGGAACTCCTAACTGCTGTAAGGAAAAGAAAGGGGGCGCTGATCGTTCTGACTGCTTCGAAGCTGAAAGGGGGCAGCGAGGGGCAAGCAGTTTGGAGTTCCTTTTTTAAAAACGGGTCAATCGAGTGGTCCAAGGTAGAAGTCTGGCTGGAGAAGAGCAGGTTGTAAAGTCATCTGGGGGTGGGTGCTTCTATGATAGAAGAACAAAAAGACATGAGTACTGAAATGAGATTAGTACAAAGTAAATGTTGCAGCATCTGAAACATGCCACTGAGTATCATGAGAATGACAGAAGTCAATCTCTCACCAGGAGGTGGAAGAACTGACAAATTGTTCCCATAACGAGGCCTAACAAATGCTGGAGAGGACAAGGCCTTTATTTGGGGACTTTAACATTGTCCAGGTTATCAGGAATGTAAACACAACATTTAACTCTTAATGCCATTGGGAGAATACAAAGCGCCAGAAATGGTATCAAGGTTAACCAAGCCCAGCTTCTGCTAAGAGAACATGCATTACATCTGAGAAGATGCGGAGGAAACATAGGATTACAGAAGCTTACTATGGAGGCCTAGAGATAAAAGATAAATGGATTTTGCATGGACACCCTAAGAAGAAATGTAATGATTCTGGAGTAAGAGTGTAGATATTTGTATTTATACCAAGCATTCCAACTTACTAACATTTTCAGAGATTAAACATTGAGGTCGATTGTCTTAAAATTGTCTATTGAAACTTTCTTTTTATTAAGAAGAACAAAATTTATTTATTTATCAATGATTCTAATTTCCAGATAATTGTCATTTTGTTTTTCCCTCAATCAGAATGTTGAGCTAATGCATATTATTCATATGGATAAATAATGCATATTATTTAATTAGTATTAATAAGATCGTGTTTTTAAATGATGATATTTTCCAAAAACTTCCCCCAAAAAGAATAAACTATGTGCTTTTCCAAATTGTACATCACACAGTAAATCATCTTATGATTGTACTATTGATTAAGTATATATTTTCTTAAAATATACATTTATATGTATTTATTTTCTTCCAATGATGAAATGTTTGGATTCACATATCTTTCTCTTTTGGAAAATGAAACTGCAAAACTGCACAGGACAAAGTTGGTACTTTTCATCCTTTCTCAAAATTATTTGAAACTCAAATTCATTAGTTGCCCTCTGGTTTCCCCTTCAGTGTTGGTGAACACTGCTAACATTGCACAGTTTGACATTTCCCTGAGTACTCTTTGAGAATCAGATGTCTGACTCAACACTTTCTAATAGGACAGACAACTTCATTTCAGGAGCTTCATGCGTATCGTAGTTTCTCCTCCTGAGCTATCTATTACCCATGGGATCATAAGTTATTTCTATATGATGTAAAATACGGCATGCCCCAAAGGTGACATATGCCATTTGGGGGCTTTATTATGGTCCACCTAACAAAGTGTAAGAACAGTCAAGTCAAAATGAGATTTCAGAATGTAAAATAACATTCTTGCCAAGTGACTCGCCCTCTGTGCTGTTTATGATATGCTGATCTTGTCCCTTTGTGGGTCTGCTTAGAGGAAGGTTTGAAAAGCATCACACAGGTTTTCTCTCACTAAGTACTACCTGTGCATTTGTGATTCCGTAATCTCAGTTTAAGTGTTTCTTGCAAATTGAGTCATGTCCTATGAGGGCAGACACTATCATCAGCTAGAAATATAGTTAACCACAAACAGTGCTCTTCCCATATGGCTAAACATATTTTCTAACACATTTGTGTGAAAATAGATATTGCTTATCTCTGAAATGGCATCTTTTGATGTGTTTTAGACATAGATCTAAAAGTAAAAATACTACCTTCTTACAAAGTTAACAAATTGAATTTGAAATGGTACTTTCATGCAAACCTTCAAGTATAGTATCTCATTTGCAAGCAATAACCCTAAAGGAAAACTTTCTTTTTTTGCTCAAACAGTGTTATTCATTTTTGGTCAATTCTGTTACTCTGTGAGTAATATCTTTCTTTTCCTAAAGAAAAACTTGCTCTTTTGCTCACTAAAACTCATATTTACCGAATTCTTTCAGTGTATGAAATACATATATATGTATATTTTGAATATATCCAATACATATGTATATCTGTACGTATAATAATATATGACATTTTTGTGAATGAATATATACTTATATGTACATGTATATACATCTCCATAACATATATTGTTTGTATATTATATATGTATATATGAACACTCATGAAAAAAAATCATTAAATACAAATGCTTTCCATTACTAGTAGAATTAGTAAATAGTGAATGACAGAATGTGGTTTTTGTTCTTGTTCATACCTGAAGAAGAAAAAAAGTGTAAATTTATTTAAAGTAATAAAACTGAAACAACTACATGAAAAAGAAAATTTTAATCAACTATCTGTTGAAGTAGTAAGGAATTGAGAAGCTGATGAGTGAAAATGGAGTGTAAGGAAACATAGTCGTAAAGCAGTTCTATTGAGTGACTTTGAACTGTTTAGAATAGAAATGTATTAAAATCAGTGCATCTGAAAAGCCAGGGAATAGAGGGAGATCTCACAAGAACTGGAGCATTGTCACACAATCTGTGTCTCCATCTCAATTTTTTTATAGCTGTGTGATTAATTTCCCAACATCTCTACTCCAACTGTTGAAGGCTGTCATTTTGGATTGCATTTGAACTGATATGAACCAGTCCTCACTCCTCTGTAATATTAAGGCTGAAGTCCTCAGTGTTATGTAATTGCATATAGCCAAACTAAGCATACAGGAAAAATAGTATTTTTGATATTTGGCTGTTCTTGGGTGGCAAGTCTCACCATTGAAACTGTCATCTGTGGTTAGAGTAAGTAATCTAGGAAAATCTGTGCTACCCAGAGGGTTCCATCAGCAGGGAGTGTGGGCAATTTTTCTCTAAGGTGGCCTTGTTTAAGAAAGCAATGTCTGACTTTGATAGTACAACAATCACTTGAAATAAACAGAAGATTTAATTAATTCAGTTGAACTATCGAGGAGAAGCAGTTTATTTTTCTTGTATAGGGAGAATGGCTGATGATTTGCAAGTGAAGTCACTTAAAAATGCACATATGAGGTAGTGAGTAGGTTAAAGTAGATGACTAATCTCCAGTGTGAGAACAGGGCAAGGTAAATAGAACAGTTTTTCATCTCATCTATGACACAGCTACACATTTTAGTGCAAGGATCACCTAATTGTTTTGGAAGGATTCAAGTTGTACAGATGGCCATGATCCCAATAATAATCCCATGACTCATTGTAGTACTTAAACATTTAAAAAATTTTTTTGTTCAGTGATCTTAGTTAATTAAAGTTGTTTCAACCATGATTAGATCACAACTGAAATAAACATGACTGGATTATTCTTAGCCTTAGTTGTGTGTAACATAGTAGTAACTTCTAAGAGGATCACGCCACAGAATAACTATCCTCACCTGTCAATAACCTTCTGCCCTCATCTTTCATTTTATTTATAAAACAGACATTAGCCACAACCTGAAATACTCTTTATTTACAAAAGACAGGGGGAGCAGACACTCAAAGAACTCATGTCAATCTGCTGTAATCACCAGGATGAACATTTGACAACAATGTGTTTGTTCAAATGCCCTCTTGCCCTTAAGCCTTTGCTTATGTCTCACAGATCAAAAGGAACTGCCTCATCAGAGATCGGTGGCTAATTCACCATGTGTGGAGGGCAAGAGATCATCCAACTGGGCTTTCCACTCTACTTCCTCAGATAAGTGTGTCCTGAGTTTATTCTCAACTCACATCCTTGAAAAGATCCAAACAGTACATTGTGATTATTTTGATCCTTTAAGAAATATTCATGAAGAGGATACATCTTTTGAAATTTAGGGAAGAAATAATGCAAGCGAAAAATTAGAGAACTGAGCAGAGCAGTAGAGGCAAAAGAAAAATAAATAAACCAGGAATATTTCAAAGATTTTTCTTGCTCTACTTTGTATGGTTTTATTTTTTTTAAATTCATTTTTATTGTAAACAAATGGGATACATCTTGTTTCTCTGTTTGTACATGAAGTAGAGGCATACCATTTGTGTAATCATACATTTACCTAGGGAAATAGTTTTTGATTCATTCTGATATTTTTTTCCTCCCCCATTCCACCCATCCCACCCCTCTTATCCCTCTATACAGTCCATTCTTGCCCCCCTCCCACCCCCCATTATGTGTCATCATCCACTTATCAGCAAGATCATTTTTTAACACTTATCATTTTGAATTAAAAGAGAGAGTAAAGAAGTAACCATAGGGCCTGCTTTTAAAACTTGTAAACTCCAATATAAGTTAGTGATTAATATGTGATTCAATCTTTTACACTTTCCCATTCAAATGTCAATGAAGACAACAAAAACAAGAAAACGCAATATAAAACACAAAATTATTAAACATAACAGCTCCTTTCTGATAATAACAGACAGTTTTTAAATCATAAACAAAAACAACAAAACTATTCGGCCATGTAAGTTGAAACAAACCCTCTTCTAACTTTCAAGCAAGGCATATTCCAAGTAGAATGTCATTTCCTGCCTGACATCCCACCAAGGGAAGACGTGTATAACACCACATTGCTACGTGAATGCATGTATTTAAAACATATAGCCATCGACCTCTTGAAAGTGTAAGCTTACATGTTATCTTGAACTGAGAAGTAAGCAGAGAAAAAAGGTAAACAAAATCATAAGCCCTACAAATCATACTGGTATGCTGGCTGGAATTCGAGAATTTGAACAGTAGCCCAAATTCAGAATGATCAGGCACTCATGTACTTCATCCATTTGCATGCATTCTCTGGACATAGAGCTCTGACTTTTCAGAATATATATCAGCAAATAAATGTCAGGGTCTTAAGCCCCCTTGCTCTTCTCGACCAGTGACAAGGGAAGGGGACACTCCCCAACAAGGTCAGACCAGGATGGGTAGGGCCGACTGACCGCCTGCTCCCAGCCCTCTGGGCAGAGGACAATCAGAGGCATCAGGGAGACCCGTCACAGCAGGAACTCATTTATTGAGGAAATCACACAGCTTTTATGTATGTTGGGGCTAGGCAGGAACCAATCAGCTTAAAGGTCAGCAAAGCATGGAGGGTTCACGCAGGTGAGAGTCCCATAGGACTATATGGCAAGCAACAGTTCGTGGAACTGTTGTTCACCAATCCCTAATGGTGGCCCGATTTATCGTCATTAACCTTTGAATCCGCCTTTGAGCCTTGATCTTGCTCACTCGCCAGGGAGTAAGGAGTCAGCCTGAGTTAGTTAACGTGTCATTAGTCCCAAAAAATAAATAAGTGGGAGAGCCATGTGCACTCCAAAATAAAAGCTTACTTATACACATGATCAATTACTGCACTGGCAAAATCATTTTAAAAGACATGAAACTTCCAAATCTAACATTATGGCTGACTCATCTACTAAAAAACTTCTCCCTTTAAAGAAAAATTAAAATACAACTTGAAATAAGTAATAAAAATCATTTTTATTTGTTTCTTTTTTATTCTTATAGACTGCATTTTGATTCATTGTACACAAATGGGGTACAACTTTTCATTTCTGAGGTTGTGCAAGAAGTAGATTCACACCATTCGTGTAATCATACATGTACACAGGGTAATGATGTCTATCTCAATAAAAAAGCATTTATATTGACCCATTGAAGGAGTGTTAAATACCAGAGGTCCAAATAGAAATGAAAGTAAAAATCCTAGTAGTTTCCCAAGCATCTTCAATATCAGGGAAAGAGGGAATGACTGGTGAACTGCGCTCATTCTTTTGATAACTAGTTAAGTGTAGAGACCAGAGCTCAAGTTCATGATCCATCTCAGGGATGGAGAGTACAAATGATAGATATGGAAAATGATAAACTCCAAGGCTGGCCTGGGGAGAAGGCATGAGGAAGAAGGCAACACACTGATAACCTTGATCCTTTCCCAATACATTATTTCCCAGTGACAAGACAGGTCCTTGGGAGGAGGTATCCATCAAGCCTAGAATGACAGTCTCTGAGAGAGGCCAAAGCATTGATTCTTCCCAAATTAATTCTTTCCCAGATACTGACCGATGACACCAGACTCTCCATCTGGCCTGGTAAAAACAAATCACAAATTCCTGAATGCCCAAAATGACCTGCTCCGTCATTGATTAAGTCACCTCTCAGTGTAACTTACATAAGCACAGACTCCCCCTTTGGCCACTGGCTCATTTTCCACCAGGAAAGTGGGTCCCTCACAGGTATGACTCCACTGCTGAATAAAGGCTCTGCTGATCCATGAAATTTGCAACCGGAAGGATCCTTTTGGGCTAAGAGCAATGAAACATCTTTCCTGAAGCTAACCTTCAATGAGAAAATGCTCTTAGTCAAGGTGAAAAAGAAAGATATGATCCTGCTAGCCAGAAGTGGTCAACGAGAAGACTTAGCTGCCTGGAATCTGTGGCTAAAGTAAACACACAACACACACACACACAAACATGCACACACAGCTTGTATATTCAAGTACGCAATCCAGGCCTCGTGTGAAATTAAACAAAATATTCAGCACCAGTGTGTTTGTAGGCATGTTTTCAAGCCACAGTGGTCTGAGAGGAACAGTGGCCCCAGTGACTAGAAGAAGCCATCACAAATCCTGTCAGCAAACACAGCTTCTCTTTAGACCTTCGGTGACCTCCAAAGAAAAATACCATGCGCACAACTGTGACAAAAGTGAAGAAAACAACAAATTAATCACAGATCTAATTGACTTTCCTATTCATGAATCCTGTAGCTCCAGGTCTACACAACAGAAGGAGATCTCCCTTGGGGCAATGGCACAACTATGGGTTTTGTATTTTGTCCCCCTCGGGTGTAGACAAAACAAAAACAGACAGAAAAATAAGACAGCAACAGGGAAAACAAAAGACTGATCGACTAACATGAGATTACTTCATGTTTCCTTTTGCAAGGGCTAAAATAGCAATTTCCTTTTTACACTGACCAGGGGACACTGGAATCTTCTGTTTTCAGTAAAAAGGTACCTTTTGTTGTGATCTATCTACTTAAAATGTTGGTTTCATTATGAAGCATGTAGCATGAGTGATTCCATATTGATAAGATCTTTCTAGGTCTAGTGCAGAAGCACAATTCAAAGCACTGACTTAGAATTTTCGAGAGGCCAGTGGTGGAAAGGTTTTTAGAATCATAAGTGATGAAAGAGATTCTGCAGAAGAAAGTAGAAAATAGAATCAGAACTGCATTAAATTCAGATATTAAATTATAATAGAAGAGATTATAAAATATTTACTCAATATACTATGTATCAAGATGAGGTCAATTATGGATGACATGAGCAAGAAACAAAAATTACATAAAATGACAAATGTTTGAAAAATAACATTTAGAAATTAACTGTAATAATGCATTCAGAGACAATTAGTTGATTATTTGCTCCAAATCAGTGGATTAGTTGGTTTAACTCATGTGATGGGAGAAGAACCCTGAGATGTCCCAAATTTGGTTGCTAACAAGAGTGGAGAAGGGAAGAGATAAGAGGAATTTATTTAACTGACAGTACAGGCTAAACCAAAGAAGAGAAAGGAAGATCTGCTCCAGAATTCTGTCTTGCATGTTGAAGATGAGCAACCAAGATGACATGGCACTCTTCTTGACAAACCAACCAACCAACCACGAGCAATGTGGTCTCACCATATGCTTCACCTCCTCTGGCTGTTCAGTTAAAGTCTTCCTGGTTACCTGCTCTCACTAATCTCCTTTTCAGGTTTGCTCTCATCTTAATGTTGCTTCTCTTTTCTGAAATTGTTTTCTTCCACCCAACTACTGAGGCCAAACCACCATTTTTCACTGTCATCCTCTTCTTGGTGTTCTGTCTTCTCCAATTCTTCTAAAATGTGCTAATCTTTCTCAACCAGGTAAATCTTGATGCTCAAGACTTTCTTCTATTTTCTTGGCATAGCACGATGCCCAAGAATAAAGCTCTCTGAGGTCTTAGTGAAGAAGATGAGCAGAATCTTCTGACTTTCCCAGGCTTAGTCTGTCTTTCCTATAGTTCCTGAAAATGGAAAATTTTTATTGTCTTTTTCCAAAGAGTTTTGCACATCTTAGCTGATCCCTCTTTCACAAACCACTTCTGTGAGACTGTGTGCACCTTACAGAGCAATTTCCAAATAGATTCTTTGATCTATTTCCTGAATTGAGCAGTCATAAAAGTATCAAAATTCAATGATATTAAAATATGTTGATTAATGAAATAAAATTTATTTTCTATTCTTAAAAGGTACTTAAATTTTTCATCACTCTTAATTTTGCCTTTGTGATTAGGAGGAATGGAATTTTTAGACTAGAGTTTAACCTCATGTAAGTCAATGATTAAGAATTTCTTGGAGTAATTATTTCTATTGTGCATAACAGATTATTCATTTTGTGAAGATTAATATTCTAGCAGAGATTTAGTTACACCAATAGTAAATATACCTTTATTTAGTTTTTCCACAAATCAATCTGTTTTACAAGGAGAAAAAAATAATTTAAATTATCATGATCTCTTATTCATTTTTTTCTCTCAGCATTTTTAACTTTCTATTTTAATATAACATTTTTGGAAAAGAGTCAGAATTTGCTAAGAAATATTTTAAAGCTGGTTTGGCTATTTTCAAAATTTTTTAGCTTTCACATACTTTAAAGTGCTTTTGGATCATATTGTCTTGTTCATGCTATATGTAATCTCTGTCAATATGAGAAGGACACTTGATTAAATTTACTATAAATAGTATTGCCATTCAGTTACAGTTAGACAAATGCTAAATTAATATAAAATGCTCTTCTTAAAATTTCATCTGAGGAATTGGTACAAATCCAAAAACTACTAAAAATCAAAATAGGTGACTTTTGTTAAATTTAACATTGATTCTGTCAAAGTAAGTTCTTGCATTTTTGAAATACATATAATTACAGTTTACTTTGATTTAGATTTCTATGATATTAATTAACATGAACTAAAACAAAGAAATCAGCAAACCAGAATATAGCTATCCTGCAAACAAATATTGGAATTCTAACACATAGGGAATAATAAAAACTATTTAACAAACTCTTAAATTCTTCAAAGCAAAATTGCCTAGATAGATACCAAATCATTTGTATTTAGTATCAGAAAATTAAAATGAGATATACTCCTTATTTATTCTGTAATCTTAATAGTTTTATCATTATTATAGAATATATTATTATAGAATACATTGCAGAGAGCATTTTGATGTGATAGACTACATACATCTAAATACTCTATATTATTTTGATTAAGTTTTCAGTGTAATAAATATAATTATCATGACTTATAATACATTTCATTTAATTAATTTGATTATAATCATGCATGCATGCATTATATATATATACAAACTTATACTTGGATGCAACAATGATTCTCTGAAACAATTATCTTTTGCTCCCCCGTAGTTTCTTAATTCTGATTATTTTCAATACTCATAGACTAACTGGAGTCTCTTACAGTTCAGTATATTGACTTTAATCTGTCACAGTTCCACCTTTTTCAAACTACTCACTGTCCATTTGCTATCCATCTTCTGTAGATCCCACAGTCCTGAGATAACACCATTCATTTAGAAATATCTTATCAAATCTCTACTAGGACATGATGTTGCAAATAGCCCATGTCTCTGGGACGTCTGAGGGACAAATAAATTTAGGTTTGTAATATTGTCTTCTATTGATAACTCAAACTCCATTAATGAAAGAAGTCATCAACTGATGGACTGTCAGATACAGCTCAATGCCTTGCACCTAATAATTGCTAAAAAAAAAATATGCTGAATGATGAGATGTGTAAATTATTTTCAGAAAAAAAAATTACAAGTCTTTGGAAACCTTAAAATGTCTATCTAGTTATTTCTCAAATCCAAAGTACTCATTGCTCACAAATGTTTATGTCCCTATCATTCCTGTCTTGCAACTGGCTAAGTAACTTCTTTAATTGATGTGAAATTCGTATAGCACAAATTAACCCTTTTAAAGGATTAAATTAATTTACGAATATGTAACCTCTACATCTCTTGAGTTTCAGAACATTTTCATCCCCTAAAAGAAAACCTCATGCCCATTGGGCAGTCATTCTCCATTCCTTCACACCTCTCCTACCAATTTCCTTCCAGTATCTACAGATTTTAAATATTTTGAGTATCTCATATCAGTTAAATCAGTCAATGTGTCTTGTGTCTTTCACTTAGCATAATGCTTTGAAGTGCTTTCATAAGAACATGTATCAATATTTCATTCCTTATATGAATAAATACTATTCTTTGCATGTGCATACCATATTTTCTTTATTCATCATCTCTGAAAGTTCTTTGGGTCGTTTTCCAGCTTGGGGAATTTGTGAAGAGTGCTACCGTGGCTGTTTGCCTATACCTCCTTTTGTGAATACCTATTTTCACCTCCTATACTTAACCTTTGAAGACCTACCAAATTGCCTTCCCCCAGTGACTGCTTCAATGTACGAAATCACCAGCAATGTTCAAGAGTACCAATTTCATCATATCTTCTCCACACTTGTTATTATCTTTTATTAAAAATTTATACCAATCATGCTAGATAGGAATCAGTATTTTAGGGTTTTAATTTATATTTCTGTATTGACTAATAATGTATAAACTTCATTTCATGTGATAATTTTCTACTCGTATAAATATTAAGAAATGTCAATCCATTCTTTATTTTGGTAATCATGCAATTTAATTTTTCTTGCTTTAGTTCTTGATATTAGATCTTCATTAGTATATAATTTGAGAATATTTTTCTCCAATCTGGATGGTCTTTTATTTTCTTATTAATATCTTTTAATGGACAAAGGACTTTAATTTTAATGAAGTCCTTTTATATATATATATATAAATATATGTATAAATAAAATATGTAATGTGAATGTATGCATGTATGCATATGTGTGTTTGTGTGTGTGTGTGTGTGTGTGTGTGCTTTTGATGTCTAAGAATGCTTTATCTAACACAAAGTCAGGATCATTCACTCATTTACTCAGAATCTAATTCTAGTTCTTGTATTAGATCACTGAACATTTTGAGTTAACTTCTCTCTATGGTGTGCATGGTGCTTTTGACTTTGTATTTTTGCATTTGGTCCCCACTTATTCCACCTCTATTTGTTGGAGGAACTGTTCTTTTCCCGTTAAACACTCTTGACAGCTTTGTGGAACATCAAATGCCTGCAGCCATATGGGTTTGTCTCTGGACTCATGCTGCATTCAGTTCTATGATTTTCATTAAGTTCTGAAATTAGTAATTATGAATTCTCTTCATTTGTTATTTATCAGGATTGTTTTCACTGTTTAGGGCCACTTTCAATTTCATATGAATTTAAGGGTTGTCTTTTCCATTTTTTTTCAAAAAAAAAAAAAGGAAAAAATTACATATATTGGGATTTTGCAGAAATTACCTTGAATCTGTGGAACACAGATATTTTTGACTTAATAATTTAATGTCTTACATGAACATGTAAGATGATACATTTTTCTGCATCTGTCAGGATGGTGTGTGTGTGTTTGTGTGTGTTTCCTCCATTTTACATTACGCTGTAGGATATTACACTGATTCTCATTTGCTGAAGTGTCCCAACCAGCAGGACTTCAACGGGAACCTGGAGGGGGGAGCAGGGATTGGGAGAGACAAGAGATACGAGAAATGGAGACAAGACAAAAGCCTGATCAAGTCTCATTTATTAGGGGAATAAACCCAGTTAATATAAAGTACAAAAACCAATCAGGGGAAAGCGCACAAAGGCAAGACTAGTCCGCACGCCAGAACTCGAATAAGGAACTGTAGTTGGCCAGTCATGAAACACCACGCAATCTAGTCTGATGCACCTGGCATTGTCTGACAGTTATGTGTGCAGGGAGAGGCACGCCCCGCCAACATCTGGCAGGCGCCGTTTTAGCTCAACATGAGGGGAGGCAGGGGGCATGACCTTCCTGCTCTGGACACTGAAGCACAATTGCATTCCTGGGATAAATTCCAGTTGGTCATGGTGTACAATCATTTTAATACACCAATGGATTCACTTTGCTAGTATTTTTTAATGAGTTTTGCATCTATATTTAAAAATTTGATGTTAAGCACCTTGTACCATACATTAATAATAAAACTGAAATTTTTGTAGAAAAATATAAGCACAGGATGGAAATTAGGTGGAAACTTAAAAGTCTCTTTTAAGAATACTTTTGTATAATTTAGTACATTTGAATTTTTCCTTCATAATTATGGGCATTACTGAATAAATGTCAGTAAAAAAAATCTTGTTCCTCCTTGAAAACTTGAAATTTAGATTTTATATTATTTATGTTCAAATATATTATATGTAATGGGGGTTGAGGGTAGGGAGTGAGAGAAGAATGGAGGAACTTTAGATTATGTAGAAGGAAATAAGAGGGAGGGGGTATGAAAAATGGTGGAATAAGAGAAATCATCACCCTATGTACACGTATGATTACATGAATATCGTGAATCTACATTGTACACAACCATAGAAACAAAACGATGTGCCCCATTTGTGTACAATGAATCAAAATGCAGTCTGTAAAAATTTAAAAAATAATTAATTAAAAAAGAAATAATTTCAGGGGTGATCCAAGATGGCGGACTAGAGGGTGACTGCATCTCCAGTAGCTCCAGAACCCAGGATTCAAGAAGGGAAGGCATTGAGAGACTCAGATTAAAATAGAGCATTGAGGTGAGTCTCCCTCACCTGGTGAAGCGCTGCCCGGGTGGCAAGCCCAGATTTGAGTGGCTTATTAGAGTAGGGCAGAGCAGATTCTCCAGCATCTCAGAGCAGGCCCCCCAGTGAGAGCCTTCCTGCACAGAACCAAGCTTCAAGTCCCTGAACCAGGGCGGTGAGTTCCTGCCCGCAGGTTGCTTCAGGGACCAGGACAGGGCAGCCAGGGACTTCCCCAAGCAGCCCGCAGCCCAGCCCCCTCCGGCGGGAAGCACATTTCTGTCGGGGTCTTAAGCCCCCTTGCTCTTCTCGACCAGTGACAAGGGAAGGGGACACTCCCCAACAAGGTCAGACCAAGATAGGTAAGGCCGACTGACTGCCCGCTCCCAGCCCTCCATGCAGAGGACAATCAGATGTGTCAGGGAGACCAGTCACAGCAGGAACTCGTTTATTGAGGAAGTCACACAGCTTTTATGTAGGGTGGGGGCTAGGCAGGAACCAATCAGCTTAAAGGTCAGCAAGGCATGGGGTGTTCACGCAGGCAAGAGTCCCATAAGACTATATGGCAAGCACGAGCTGATCACGTTTGCAGAACTGTTGTTCACCAATCCCTGACGGTGGTCTGATTCATTGTCATTAACTATTGAAACCGCCTTTGAGGCCTTGATCTTGCTCACTCGCCAGGGAGTAAGGAGTCAGCCTGAGTTAGTTAACGTGTCATTAGTCCCAACACATTTCCAGGCTAGCTTCTCGGAGCAGACCGCCCAGTGAGAGCCTTTCCACACAGAGCAAGCCACAAGTCCCCAAGCCAGTGGTGACCTCCAGCCTGCAAGCAGCCTCTGGGACCAGGGCAAGACAGCCAGAGACCCCTCCAGGCAGACCTGCCCCTCAGCCCCCCGGCCGCAGGCTTTTTCCACGGGGTGATCCAAGAGGGTGGACTAGAGGGTGACTGCATCTCCAGTCGCTCCAGAACCCAGGATTCAAGAAGGGGGGCATTGAGAGACTCGGATTAAAATAGAGCATCGGGGTGAGTCTCCCCCACCTGGTGAAGCGCTGCCCGGGTGGCAAGCCCAGATTTGGGTGGCTTATTAGAGTAGGGCAGAGCAGCTAGAGTTTTCCCCAGGTGGCCCTGTGCACTCCGGCGGTAGGCTCCTCCCACAGGGCCAGGTTCTCCAGCATCTCAGAGCAGGCCCCCCAGTGAGAGCCTTTCTGCACAGAACCAAGCTTCAAGTCCCTGAACCAGGGCAGTGAGTTCCTGCCCACACATTGCTCCAAGGACCAGGACAGGGCAGCCAGAGACTTCCCCAAGCAGCCCACAGCCCGGCCCCCTCCGGCGGGAAGCGCATTACCAGGCTAGCTTCTCAGAGCAGAACCCCCCCAGTGAGAGCCTTTACACAGAGCCAGCTCCAAGTCCTGGAAGGGCTAGGGGCAGCTTTCCTTGGAAGCACTGCATTATCAAGTTACTCCAAGACTTCAGGCTACTGAAGGCAGGAAGTTGATATGCTGGAAATCTACAGGGACAATATAAGCCAATAGAAGAATTCTGCAATATCACAAAGTCTCATTGACATCTGACCAATATGAGAAAACAAGGGAAGAAAATGTCCAAAACAAACCTACATACTATATCAATAAAACCCAACGACAGCACAGCAGAAGAAATGTCAGAAGGGAGTTCAGAATGTACATAATAAAAACAATCAGGGAAGCAAATGAGGAGAAAAAAGAGCAAATGCAGGCATTAAATGATCACACCAATCAACAGTTAAAGGAGCAAATACGGGAAGCAAGAGATCATTTCAAAAAAAAGTTAGAGATATTGAAAAAAAAAAAAAAAAAAACACACAGAAATCCTTGAAATGAAGGAAACAATAAACCAAGTTAAAAACTCCATAGAAAGCATAACCAATAGGATAGAACACCTGGAAGACAGAACCTCAGACATTGAAGACAAAATATTTAATCTTGATAACAAAGTTGACCAAACAGAAAAGATGGTAAGAAATCATGAACAGAATCTACAAGAATTATGGAATATCATGAAAAGGCCAAATTTAAGAATTATTGGGATTGAGGAAGGCTTAGAGAAACAAACCAAAGGAATGAACAATCTATTCAATGAAATAATATCAGAAAATTTCCCAAATCTGAAGAATCAAATGGAAAACCAAGTACAAGAGGCTTATAGGACTCCAAATACACAAAATTACAACAGACCCACACCAAGGTACATTATTATGAAAACACCGAACATATAAAATAAAGACAGAATTTTAAAGGCCGCGTGAGAAAAGAATCAAATTACATTCAGGAGGAAACCAATAAGAATATCAGCAGATTTTTCAATCCAGACCCTAAAAGCTAGAAGGGCCTGGAACAACATTTACCAAGCCCTGAAAGAAAATGGATGAGAACCAAGAATCTTATATCCAGCAAACTTACATTCAGATTTGACAATGAAATAAGATCCTTCCATGATAAACAAAAGCTAAAGGAATTTACAAAAAGAAAGCCGACATTGCAGAATATTCTCAGCAAAATATTCCATGAGGAAGAGATGAAAAACAATGATGCAAATCATCAAGGGGAGGAACTAGCCTAAAGGAATAGCCAAGTAAAGGGGAAATCAAATCATGTCAAAAAACAAAAATGAGTCAAATGACTAGGAATACAAATCATATCACAATAATAACCCTGAATGTTAATGGCCTGAATTCATCAATTAAAAAACATAGACTGGCAGATTGGATTAAAAGGAAAAATCCAAAAATTTGCTGCCTGCAAGGGACTCATCTCATAGAAAGAGATACCCGTAGACTAAAGGTGAAAGGATGGGAAAAAACATACCATGCATATGGACACAGTAAAAAAGATGGGAGTATCCATTCTCATTTCAGATAATGTGGACTTCAAGCCAAAACTAGTCAGAGGGATACAGAAGGACATTACATACCGCTTAAGGGAAGCATAAATCAGCAAGACATAACAATCATAAACATCTATGCCCCGAACATTGGCTCATCCATATACATCAAACAAATCCTTCTCAATTCCAGAAATCAAATAGACCACAAAACAATAATACTAGGCGATTTTAACACATCTCCCTAACCACTGGATAGATCGTCTAAACAAAAATTGAATAAAGAAACCATAGATCTCAATAACATAATCAACAATTTAGACTTAACCGACTTATATAGAATATACCATCCAACAAAGAACAAATACACTTTCTTCTCAGCAGCACATGGATCCTTCTCTAAAATAGACCATGTTTTATGCCACAAAGCTACTGTTAGCAAATACAAGAAGATAGAGATACTACCTTGTACTCTATCAGATCATAATGGATTGAAATTAGAAATAAATGACAGAATAAAAAACAGAAACTTCTCCAATACCTGGAGATTAAATAATACACTATTATATGATGAATGGATAACAGAAGACATCAGGAGGGAAATAAAAATTTTTTAAGAATTAAACGAGAACAAAGACACATCCTATCAAAATCTCTGGGACACTATGAAAGCAGTACTTAGAGGAAGATTTATTTCATGGGGTGCATTCCAGAAAAGAAGTAGAAATCAACAAATAAATGACTTAGCACTATAGCTCAAAGGCCTAGAAAAAAAAGAGCAGACCAACCACAAAAGTAGTAGAAGACAGGAAATAGTTGAAATCAGAGCCGAAATTAATGAAATTGAAACAAAAGAAACAATCAGAAAAATTAACAAAATAAATAGTTGGTTCTTTGAAAAATAAACAAAATTGATAAACGCTTAGCCACACTAACAAAGAGAAAGAGGGAGAAAACTCAAATTACTAAAATTCGGAATGAACAAGGAAATATCACAAAAGACACAAGTGAAATACAAAACATAATTAAAAGCCATGTTGAAAATCTATATTCCAACAAAACAGAAAACCTTGAAGACATCAAGTTTCTAGAAACATATGAATATCTAAACTGAACGAGGAGGACATACACAACTAAAATAAATCAATTTCAAGCAATGAAATAGAAGAGGTCATCAAAAGCCTACCAACAATGAAAAGTCTGGGACCAGATGGGTTCTCAGCCGAGTTCTACAAAACCTTTAAAGAAGAGCTCATTCCAATACTTCTCAAAGTATTCCATAAAATAGAAGAGGAGGGAACCCTTCCAAACTTATTCTATGAAGCCAATATCACCCTGATACCTAAACCAGACAGAGACACATCAAGAAAGAAAATTTCAGACCAATATACTTAATGAACATTGATGCAAAAATTCTCAACAAAATTTTAGCAAATTGCATACAAAAATATATTTAAAAGATAGTGCACCACGATCAAGTGGGTTTTATCCCAGGGATACAAGGTTGGTTCAACATCCGGAAATCAATAAATGTCATTCACCATATCAACAGACTAAAAGTTAAGAATCATATGATTATTTCAATAGATGCAGAAAAAGCATTAGATAAAATACAGCATCCCTTCATGCTCAAAACACTAGAGAAAATTGGGGTAATGGGAACATTCCTTAACATTGTAAAGGCCATCTACGCTAAGCCCATGGCCAATATCATTCTAAATGGTGAAAAACTGAAAGCATTCCCCCTAAAAACTGGAACAAGACAGGGATGCCCTCTTTCACCACTTCTATTCAATATCGTTCTTGCGACTCTAGCCAGAGCAATTAGACAAACCAAAGAAATTAAAGGGATACAAATTGGAAAAGAGGAACTCAAACTATCCCTGTTCGCTGATGACATGATTATATATTTAGAGGAACCTGGAAATTCCACCAGAAAACTCTTAGAACTCATAAGTGAATTCAGTAATGTAGCAGCTTACAAGATCAATGCTCATAAATCAAATGCATTTTTATACATAAGGGATGAATCTTCAGAAAGAGAAATTAGGAAAACTACACCATTCACAATAGCATCGAAAAAATAAAATACTTGGGAATCAATCTCAGAAAAAAGGTGAAAGACCTCTACAATGAGAACTACAGAACGCTAAAGAAAGAAATTAAGGAAAACCTCAGAATATGCAAAGATCTCCCATGTTCTTGGATAGGCAGAATTAATATGGTCAAAATGGCCATACTACCAAAGTGCTATACAGATTCAATGCAATTCCAATTAAAATCCCAATGGTATACCTTATCAGAAATAGAGCAAGCAATTATGAAATTCATCTGGAAGAATAAGAACCCCAGAATAGCTAAAGCAATCCTCAGTAGAAAGAGCGAAGCAGGGGTATCACAATACCACATCTTCAACTCTATTACAAAGCAATAGTAACAAAAACGGCATGGTATTGGCACCAAAATAGACAGGTAGATCAATGGTACAGAATAGAAGAGATGGACACAAACCCAAATAAATACAATTTTCTTATACTAGACAAAGGGGCCAAAAATATGCAATGGAGAAAAGATAGCCTCTTCAACAAATGGTACTGGGAAAACTGGAAATCCATATGCAGCAGAATGATACTAAACCCCTATCTCTCACCCTGCACAAAACTCAACTCAAAATGGATCAAGGACCTTGGGATCAGACCAGAGACCCTGCATCTTATAGAAGAAAAAGTAGGTCCAAATCTTCACCTTGTTGGCTTAGGACCAGACTTCCTTAACAGGACTCCCATAGCACAAGAAATAAAAGCAAGAATCAACCACTGGAATAGATTCAAACTAAAAAGCTTTCTCTCAGCAAAGGAAACTATCAGTAATGTGAAGAGAGGGCCTTCAGAGTGGGAGAATATCTTTGCCAATCATACTTCAGATAGAGCACTAATTTCTAGAATCTATAAAGAACTCAAAAACTCTACACCAAGAATACAAATAATCCAATCAACAAATGGGCTAAGGAAATGAACAGACACTTCACAGAAGAAGATGTACAAGCAATCAACAGATATATGAAAAAATGTTCAACATCTCTAGTAATAAGAGAAATGCAAATCAAAACTACCCTAAGATTTCATCTCACACCCCAATTAGAATGGCGATTATCAAGAACACAAGCAACAATAGGTGTTGGCGAGGATGTGGGGAAAAAAGTACACTCATACATTGCTGGTGGGGTTGCAAATTAGTGCAGCCACTCCGGAAAGCAGTATGGAGATTCCTCAGAAAGCTTGGAATGGAAGCACCATTTGACCCAGCTATCCCACTCCTTGGCCTATACCCAAAGGCCTTAAAATCAGCATACTACAGAGATACAGCCACATCAATGTTCATAGCTGCTCAATTCACCATAGCCAGATTGTGGAACCAACCTAGATGCCCTTCAGTTGATGAATGGATGAAGAGACTGTGGCATATATACACAATGGAATATTACTCCACCATGAAGAATGATAAAATTATGGCATTTGCAGGCAAATGGATGAAATTGGAGGATATCATGCTAAGTGAGATAAGCCAATCTCAAAAAACTAAATGACGAATGATCTCGCTGATAAGCGGATGATGACATATAATGGGGGGGTAGGAGGGGTTAGCGTTAGGGTTAGGGTTAGGTTTAGGGTTAGGGATAAGGAGGGTGGTAATAATGGAGGAAGGAAGTACTGTATAGAGGGAAAAGGGGTGGGAGGAGTGGGGGAAAGGGAAAAAATAACAGAATGAATCAAAGAACATTGCCCTATGTAAATTTATGATTTTTAGTAAAATTAAAAAAAACGATTATAAAATTAAAAAAAGAAATAATTGCAGACAAAAAACAAAATATATTTATATTTATCTATCTATATATACATATGCATATATATATGCTTTATTTGTGTGTATATAATAATCATGGTTAAAAAATAATATTGATGTTTATCAACATGGGCAATATTTGAAAAATACCTACTTTTTGTATTTGCATAGATTTCAGCATAATCTCACAGTGATTGTCAGTTATTTACTCCCCGTAAAATGTCACGTGGAGCCATGCAGAGAATACTTACAC
This sequence comes from Sciurus vulgaris, assembly GCF_902686455.1. Lineage (NCBI taxonomy): Eukaryota > Metazoa > Chordata > Mammalia > Rodentia > Sciuridae > Sciurus > Sciurus vulgaris. Next base: position 12,625,932 of record NC_136469.1, read on the forward strand.
ACGTGACGCGGGCAGTGCTTTGCCTTAGCTACTTCAAACAACAGTCCTAAATTGTTTCTAAGCCAGTTTGTGCACAGAACCTAGTAGTGTGGCTGTCCCGCCTGTACAAGTCTGAGCGTGCTGGGAAGACACATTGCTCCTTCACTCAGGTTCTGAGGCCTCGGTGAGGATGGTCACAGTGGCTGGCCGTGAGTCGGCGAAGCTCCACTGTGGTCACGTACTTCAGGCTTGATGCTCTCCAGGCAGGGATTCGTTTTCCTCCACGTCATCTTAGGGCCCTGCCCTCTCAACAGGGGCACTTCACGTGGTACTCCACGTAGTGTCTTTAGCTAGTAGAGACTTTATGGTAGTCTACTGATTTAAAAGTGTAAAAGCAGAACTTTCACGAAGTTGATCTAAAAAAATCTACATTCTTCAAATCTAAAAGATTTTTAAAGATAAGTAAGAGAGAAAAGAGGGCCAGCGATACAGCTCTGTAGTAGGGCATGTGCTTTTCAGGTAGAAGACTTTGGGATCAATCCCCATAATCAACTGAAAAAAGTGGAAAAGAGAGAAAATTTTAATAAAAAATAATGAAAAATCAAATACTTATTAAAATATGTATTGAAATGTTTGAAATATGGAAATATAAAATTAACTTACAGATTCAAAGAAGTTGCAATCAAAATCTTGAGATTTTTTAACTGACAATTGAAAGTCCATTTAAAATTTTCATAGAAATCCAAAACCTAAATTACATAAGAGAGCCCTGAAAAATAAGAACTTATAAAAATTGATACATCTAATCTACACATCAGTAAAAAAGCACAGCGATTATGACAGTGTAGTATTTATGAACAGTTCAAGTGAATACAGAGTACAGCAAGAACTTTCTGTGCATAAACATATAATTGAAGTGACAGTTTCCCTGACACTCTTATCAAATAATTAAACACAGAAAAATTAATCTTTATATCCTATCTTTTACAAAGACTATGCCCTGGTATATTGTTAGTTAGTTTCTTGAAAAGCTAACTAATCTAGCTTCCAGAAGATACAAAAAAATTCTTCATGATTGTGCAGTAGGAACAGGTTTCAATACTCGACTAAAAATCAGTACAACAACATAAATTGTTGATAATTGCAGGGTTAGCCTTCACAATATTACATTTATTAAAGGCAAATCATGAGAGGACAAACATGCTGTCAAGTGGGAGAAGGAACTTGGAACCAATAGCAACACATGCTCTTCAGTGAATTATATGAGATCTTATAAATCAGGGGGAAAATAGTTTACTAGACAAAGAAGCAACAAACTTGAAAAGAGATTTCCAAAAGAAATCTAAAATAGTCAATGAACTTATGAAACTTACACAGTTTCCTCAGGCAATGAAGACAAACAATGAAACAATCATGGGCTCCCTCTGCACACTTATCATTTAGCACAGGCTAAATTTTAAAAAAAATTTTTAAAAACTTTGTTATTATAATTCATTGTACATGACAGTATAATGCATTTATATACTTTGATAGATCATACATAAATGGAGTGTAATCTCTCATTTTCTGATTATACATCTTTAAGTTCACGTTGGTCATGCAGTCATACATGCACATGAGGTAATAATGTCTGTTCCACTCTACTATCATTCCTACTCCATAATATAAAGTAATTAATATAAAGTAACTCTATTCTTCCCTATCCTTCCCACTTATTGTGAATTAGCATCCACATATCAGAGAAAACATTCAGTCTTTGGTTTTTTGGTTTGGCTTATTTCATTAGCATGATATTCTCTAACCTCATCCCTTTACCAACAAATGACATAATTTCATTCTTCTTTAAATTTCATCTGTTGAAAGGCATCTAGGTTGGTTTCGTATTTTAACTATGGTGAATTGAGCTGCTATAAACATTGATATGGCTGTGCTACTATAGTATGTTGATTTGGGTATAAACTAGGGAACAGGATAACTGGGTCAAATGGTGATTCCATTCCAAGTTTCTGAGGTATCTCCATACTGCTTTCCATATTGGTTGCACCATTTTGCATTTCCACCAGCAACACATGAGTATTCCTTTTTCTACATCCTTGCCGATATTTATTTTTGCTTGTATTCTTAATAATTGTCATTCTGATTGGAGTGAGACAAAATCCGAGAGCAGTTTTAATTTGCATATCTCTTTAAGGAGAGCATAGATCTTGAGAAGACCTGTGCTAGATTAAAAACTAATTGTACAACTTTGGAAAGCTGCCAAGTCTTATCTACAAAATGTGAACAATTGCATACATTATGCCTCAGCATTTCTACATTTAGCAAAAAGCCAGTGACAAAAATAAATAACTACCCAAAATGATTAATTAATTTGGCTGGTCACATTACCTTAAGAGGAAAAAATTGGGAAATGTGAGGGTCCATTGATAATAGAAGAGATAAATACACTATGGGACTTTCACAAAATGAAATATTATAAAGCAATGAAAATGAACGAACAGTTGTTACATTCAGTAAGGAAAACACAACAGATGCAATGCTGTGAGAAAAATTCTGACATATATACAACACACTGCATGATTCATTTATATCATCTTCCAAAGGTAAAAATAACTATTTTTCAAACATCAGTATAGTGGCTATTTCAGGGAATGGGAAAGTTATTAATGACTCAGAAGAGTCATAGGAAGCTTTGGGGTGTTGACTATTCTTGTTTTTATTTCTACTCTTATTAAATTCTTTCCCTGGATCAGAGTTACTAGAATGGGTTCAATATTTGATAATGAATTGAGCTTATAATTGATATAGGTACATATTTTAAAGATTCTAGTTTAGTAAATCAATACTCCCATATATAAATTCTGTGTTTTAGTAACTATTCTTACATACCTGCCCCTCACCTAAAGAAGGAAGGAAGGAAGGAAGGAAGGAAGGAAGGAAGGAAGGAAGGAAAGGAAGGAAGGAAGGAAGGAGAGGAAGGAAGAAAGGAGGGAGGGAGGGAAGAAAAATAGAAAAGAAAGAAAGGAAGAAAGAAGGAAGGAAAAGCTTGCTTTGAAAAAGTCACATCTAGCTCATATTGGATCTCTAATTTCCATTGTGTTAGTAATATCACAGGATAGATCATACATACATATATGATGGGGATTGAACCCAGGGATGCTTTACCACTGAGCTGTATCCTCAGGCCTTCTCATTTTTCTTTTTCTAAATTTTGAAACAGAATCTCATCAAGTTGCTGAGGAACTTGCTAAGTTGGTGAGACTGGCCTTGAACTTGCTATCTCCTGTGTCAGCCTCTCAAGTCTCTTGGGTTACAGGTGTGTGCCAGTATGCAAGACTATCATACTTATATTTGAAAATCATTTCCATATAGTTCAGAGTTTCTTACTAATATGAAATGTTATGTCTAGGTAAATCAGCTTTTCATACCTATAACCAAAACACCTGACAAGAACAACTTACAGGAGGAAAAGTGTTTTGGGTTTCATAGCTTCAGAGGTCTCAGTTCATGTTTGGCCAAACGTATTGCTCTGAGCCTGAAGTAGGACAGAACATCATGGAAGAATACTAGGTGGAGGAAAGCTTCTTGGTTCAACGGAGGCCAGTAAGCAGAGAGAAAGAAAGGAAACTAGAAGTCAGTAACCAAATATAGTTCCTGAAGTCACACCCCAGTGACCTACATTCTCCAACATTATCCCATCTGCTTAGAGTTACACTCAGGAATCCATTCAAGTTATTTATCCATCCAATGGATTCATGTGCTGATGAGGTTACAGATCTTACAATCTAATCACCCCACTTCTGGACATTCCTGCATTATCTAGCACATAAACTTTTTATGGAGTGTAAAAGACCCAAACCACAATAATATATTTTATTAATAATATCATATGAATTATGCTTACTTATGGGACTTTCACAAAATGAAATATTATAAAGCAATGAAAATGAGCGAACAGTTGTTACATTCAGTAAGGAAAAACACAACAGATACAATGCTGTGAGAAAAATTCTGACATATATACAACACACTGCATGATTCATTTATATCATCTTCAAATGGTAAAAATAACTATTTTTTCAAACATCAGTATAGTGGCTATATAGACTTCAGTTTCAGTACCAGTGTTCTGAACACATTTTATCCTTTGACACCTAAACTTATGTTAAATAATGTTACATTTTGAGACCAATAGCATAGACCTAAAGTAATCAGAAAAGGAAAAAATAACCTTCTGAATATAGATAATAGACTGTAATAATCCTACATATTTATTAATCATGGGAGTATATGCATAGATTTATTTTCTTTCACAAGTTAGAATTTTAAAATTCAGTAGTAGAGATCTGGAGTGGATACCACTCTGCCTCAGAGAATTGGGTTACATCTTGCTACTGCAAGTTATTTAGAATATTTTGGAGGCTCTATTCTCAAGTTGGCTCACAGTAGAGGGGTAAATGCTGAAGCACCTTAAGTCACATAGGTATTCTGGGAAGGTTTGAAACAATTGGAAAATATATGATGTCTCAATTTTGCTAAGACAGCACCTCATTATATGGTACTCTCTATAAAGTATCTCCCCAAAATCTCACTGGCCAGATGTTCATATGATTGACAGACATGCCTACAAGGTAAAATACAAATGATAAGTGGAATTCTGCTCTCACTGTTACTCCAAATAAAACTTTTGTAAAGAAAGAAATGGAAAATAGATACTGGTTAGGAAACTAGTAATCTCCTCACTTTGTAATCTAAGATCTTCATCTGAATTATCTGCTATTCCTTTCACTTACAAACTTGGGAGTCCCTTTCTGTTTTAAGAATCAATCATTTGTAAAATTTTTAAATAGGAAAAGACTAAGGACTCTAAGTTAAGCTGAAAACAATTTCTTTCACATAAGAATTCATTGAAGAGCACATTTTATGTATAAGCATGAAACCAAGTAGTGATTGCATAATTTAGAAAGCATTATATCAATATTAGTCTTTTGGTCAAGGTCAGGGTAAGATGTGGGTCTATTGTATATAGTTTGGTGATACTAGATGGCAGAAAACACCACATAAAATGCTGGACATCACATTGGAAAAAGAATGTGATGAGAAATTATCTTGAGAAATTATCAATGAACCAGACTCACAGAGAGAAACTTGCAAGCAACAATGGAACTGTGCTAATAATATATTATAATGGCACTCTTCATGTGAATGCTAAATATATTTTTATTAAAATGGCTTTCTGTTGCACACCTGTTCTTTGCCAAACAGTGATTGCTAAGTGCTTTGGTCCAGAAGCACATAAAGAGTCATTGAGCATCATAGAACATGGTAGAATGCTTAACTATTTTAAATGTTTACCCTAGTTTGACATGATGTTCCATAATATTACTTCCTTTCAATTATCTTAATGTGTTTGGAACCACAAAACCTGCTTAACAAACTTTACTTACCCAATCATCAATTTTTTCTTCTATAAGTAAAGTTGTATTTGATTAGTGTGACTGTAATCTCTAATTTTCCAAATTTTGATAAATAAATGCATTAGATATACTTCACTGCTAATAAAATTCTACACTTCAGTTTGAATGACATAATATATGCCATGAATTGTTCATTTCCAGAGCATAATACACAGAGAAAAAATCATATATGCTTATAGTGCTAAACAATGCATACCTTTATTGATATTTAAAAAATAACTTAATTGATGTCAATGCTTTGGAAGCCTGTCTGTTTGATACAACAGATGTTAAATTTACAGAAAACAAAAATAAAACTAGGAGCCCATATTTGAATTATCCATCTATATTTAAGGATAACAATCTCCACTAACAGATTGCATTCCACACAAAGTATGAAATAGAAAAAAAAAAATTGACTTAATATTGTAAATCAACAGACTGGCTACAATAATGCCATATGAATTAATACATTTAAAATCTGCTTTCTTAAAAAGGTAGAAAAATTTCCACACAGGACTATATGAGAATTATTAGATATCTCTTTCTAATCCTTAAATTAAAAAGTCAACATAAATTCATATGTTTTGCTAAAACATAGATTAATATACTTGAATTTAGTTAAAATTAATTAGTATAATATCAACTATTCTAAGAAGACATTTGCCATAAGGCAATAGGTCGATTTTGAAACATCCTGATAAGGACACATATAGATTCCTGCTTTTTGGTTCCATGTCCTGAATTGCCGTGCCTTTCTGCAATGATGTTCTCCCTCACCTTGGGCAGAGAGCTATGGAGTGGGCTATATATGGACTAAGAACTCTGAATCTGTGAGCCAAAATAAGCTTCTCTTCCTCTGCAGTGTTCTTGTCAGGGTTTTTGTTCATAGTGACACAAAACTGATGAAATCAGAAATTGGTACTGAGATGTGGACTTGTTGCTGTGACTGTGTGGTTCAGTAGCCTTTGGAGCTGATTGTTGGGAGAAGGATTTTGAAAAGTACAGAGATTGCAACCTGCAAAAGCTGTAGAAATCTGTAATCAGAGCTTAATGAGCAGTTCTTGTGGATCTTAGAAGACCAGATGCCAATGGACTGGCATCTGGATGGACTATGGACAGTAAGAACCAGCTTCATGAAGGTCCACGAGAAGGGACTCTGTTGGAAATGGAACAGAGGTCATTCATGTTATATTCTGGAAAGGAAGTCTCCGACACATACATACTTTTTGTGAGGATGAATTTAATGTGATGTACTAATTATTCTGGCAGAAGAAATCTCAAGGCAGCATGGCATTTTGGGGGTATCATGGGTATTGTGGGCAGGTTTTAGCGACGTTTACTGTGATAATCAGAAACAGAAAGTAGAGTGGAAAGATTTGAAAAAACCTTACAGTCTGACTGGAAAAGTGAGAAAAAAACTAGGATTAAGACAATTGTGGTTGTTAAAGGGATCACAGCCACCAAAGAAAGGCTCAGTTACTTTACTCCAAAATAATAAAATGATGACTTGAGGGCATCTCAGGTATTGAGGAGACTATACCCATCTGAGGCTCAAGGTATAAAATGAAAAGCCATCTGCCACAGGCGAGACTGAAAAATTTGTTCACTGTGCTCAGTCAACCTGACCAACAAAGGCCATTGATCTAGGCTTGGCTACTGCTCAAGGGACAGACCTTGGTGTCAACCTGTGGTGCTGGTTTGGCAGGCATGCAGGATGGTGGGGTAAGGGGTTATAGAAATATTAGCCAGGACTTCAAAGGAAGGCAGTGGGGGCAGGCAAAGTGTGACAATGTCAGAGTCCCTGTAGACTGCTCACAAGAGGTCGATGCTTGAAGATATGAAGATGTAGCTGAAGAAGCCAGAGGAGACTGAGATCAAGAGATGTCAATAGCACCGAATCTCTGCCAGGGAAATCTGCATGAATCAAGCAGAAACAAGCCGAGAGTGTGGCTATGTGGGCTGCAACCAGAAAGGTGATAGGAATGGGGCCACACCAGCCTTTTGAAGAAAATGTCCCCATGCCATGTGCCCCAGATGCTGGATGTGCAGCTATAGAATTTGTTTACCTAACTGAATTTTTGTCTGGCTTTGGTCCCTTCCATTCTTTCTGTGACCGTATTTCTCCTTGTGGAATGGAAATGTTTACTTTTTCCCATTAAATATTGATCATTATAGGGGAAAACATTCACAAGTTGCTTTTGGGTTTTAGATGAGAGCCTGGGCTTGGACTTTTAGGCAATGCTGGAGCTACTAAGGCTATGAAAATTCTCAAAAATGAAATAAATGTTTTTTGCATTTTGTGATGGACATAAGATTTTTTGGGGAGTTAGGAATGAAATGTTGTGGTTCAGATATGATATTTCCCCAAAAGCTCAGGTGAAGATAATGCAAGAGTTTGAAGGTGAAAAATTGTGTTATGAGAACCTTGACTTAATCAGTACACTAATCCACCGATATGGGTTAATTGGGCAATAGCTGTAAGTAGGTAGGACTTGAATGGAAGAAGTAGGTCACTGAGGGTAAACTTGGGATTTATATTGTGTCCTTGGTGAGCAGAGTTCTCCCTGCTTCAGGTTGCATGTCCTGAGCTGCTTTCTCCAACATTCCCTTCCACCATATTGTCCTGCCTTGCCTTGGACCTAGAGCTATCCAGTCAGCCTATCCATGGACTGTACTTTCTGAAACTGTGAGCTAGAATAAACTTTTCCTCCTATAAGAAAACAAAAACATATATCATGCTATGTATTTCTTTTTTCATAATATTGAAAAACTAGAAAGAATGTATTTTGACACAGAAATTACATCGTTAGGTCAATAACCCAAAACATTTATGCACAAATATGGAATAAATGATGTCCATAACTCTATCCAAAATCAAACTCTTTTTTTAATATTATGCTGCACATCTTCTTTCCCAGTAGAAAGGGACTCGTTTAATAGCACACAATTGTATTTTCACTATGTTTGTCAACACTAAAGGAGGTTATTTTTGTTATTTTTCAATGGTCTATTTTATTTTCTTTAATCATCAAAGCCACATTCTACAAAGTTACATCCATTGGGAAAATCAGACTATTAAGCAGTTTTATGCCTTGAGTCAAAGGGAAAGGGAAGCCATATCCCTCTATATTCCAACGTTAGACATATTATGATTGCCATGAGGTTTTAATATTTTGTATAGACATAAATATTATGAAATTTAAGTTTTAAGATATTAGGGAACATACATGTAACATGTATTTAAAAACAGTGGTTTTTTTTTTTCTGTATTTGGCTAATAAATTCCACCACGTGAATTTTATACACATTATTTTTCTCTTTTTCTTTCTTTTCTTCTTCTTTTTTTTTTGATCAGGGATTGAACCCAGGGGCACTTAACCACTGACCCACAGTCCCAGCCCTTCTTTTGTATTTTATTAGGCACAGGGTCCTCCTGAGGTGCTGAGGCTGGCTATTTGAACTTGTTGTGATCCTCCTACCTCAGCCTCCTCAGCCACTGGGATCATAACCCTGCACCAGTATGCCCAGCATATTTTCCCTCCTTGAAAAAATAATCTGAAGCTACTCAAACATATTTCTTTTACATCCTCCTAATTATTTGAGGCGATCTCACAGTTTTTTTTCTATAATATCATTCTACATGGTAGATCATGTTTCTACATTGATTATCATTTTGGATTCATTTTGTCTTATGAATACTAATATTTCTTTCATGAAGAGTTGACTCAACCAGGGACAGTTGGTCATGCTGACAAGACAAGATGAAGCAGATGCATTCTCCAGAAAGGGGTTGATACAAACACAGAGTTGACACACACCTGGGAATTTATACCAAACGCACGTGGTAGATTTGGACTTGATTCCCCTTCCGAGTTTAATTGGTACACTTAAAAAAACATAACTCTGACGACGAAAATAAAATGCAACATAATCTCGCTTCCTCCCTTCACGTAAAATACCTTCATACTGAATGAAAACGGAAGCACAGAGCAAGGCTTCTGTTATCATTATTATGTAACAAAGAGTTCCACAGCTTCTTAATATTTAAAACATTTAGAAGTGTAAACTAGTTAGTTTTGGAGAAGTTTCATGATATTCGTTTTCATGTATTTATAAATTTGCCAAAACACTGAAACACCTGCATTATATTATACGTTGGGATTAAAAAAGGGGCAGAAGAACAAGAAATCCTGTTAGTAATTATTGCCCTCTCATGGGTATATATAGGCACAAGTCCATGACCTTCCCACTGCAGACAGACGTCATATACATGCAAAAATATATTATGGATACCTCCATCTGGAGGCTTAATGTACAGGATCTTCACAACAGGGCCAAATCTTTCGCATACAAATTATGTTAATCGAGTCTCTATTTACTTTTTGTCTTTTCATCTCTATCACACGTGTAATGATTAATCTGTATTGTTGATACAATTGGTTTGAGAGATACCTAGGATTAGGAGGTTTCTGGATGTGCCTATAAGGGTGTTTCCAGAGATGATTGGCAGGTGGGACTAAAAAACGTAAATGGTAGACACACCCCAAATGTGAGGATGCTTTCCAAAATACTGGGGACTCAGATGGAACAAAGATGGAAGAATCAGGAAGCCAGGCAGATGCAAGCGCTGCTCATTTGCAATCTCCTGCTACTATCATCCCTTGAGGACATTGGACTCCAGCTCCAACATGGAACCTCACCAGTTATTATCCAGGGATTTCTGAACCCTTCAGTCTCTGAACAGCACTGTATCATTCTCACTTTTGTTCTGAGGCTCCAGATTCTTTTTCCTCCAACTCTCCACTGCAGATAGCCATCGTGGGACTACTCAGCTTCTGAACATGTAGTCAATCTAATAAATCCCTTTTTATAAACAAACATAGCATGTTTTTATGTTCCTCTAGAGAACACTAACTAACAAAGGGTCACTAGAATTTGAACTCAATCATTGTGAAATTAATTCTAGCACATATTATGAAAATTTTGTTTTGTTTTCAGCCTCTTTCTATATCATTTTCCTCCTCTAATAATTACTGGTTATCATGTAATGGAGAGTTATTTTAGGGTCTGAATGGTTTCCTGATATTGTGATATTCCTGTGGTGCTCTATGATGTGGAATGATATTTTGTTTTCTTCCCATCATTTCAAATATTATAAGACTGAAATGTTAGTGCATAGATCATCCATGTAAAGGATGACACAGAATTAGTTGGAGAGTCTACTGACTTAGAGAAGTGAAAAATAAATCCAACTGAGATATACTCAATCTAGTATATTTTGTTTTTCTTTATTTTTATGTGATTACTATTTGTACTTTTTTAACAATGAATCAAAATGATGAAATATCTATGTAGGAAGTCAATTCACATTAATTATTAAAACAAGTATGTATATTAGGCCAGTAATAATAACTGTAAATTATTTCATGTAGGCAATTATTACTATTTATGAATTTTCCTCAAAAACTATATAAAGTTAGGAATATTAAATATGAATGCAAGGAAAGTTTAGGTAATTGTAGTTCAAATAATGCAGAGAATAAGGATGAAATGAACACCTAAACGTGAGAAAACTGAAAAAGTCTACTCAGGAAAAGACCAGGTATTATTTCATCAGTGTATACACACATTCATTTATTTACTGTCCATATTAATTAATATTAATCAAATTCATTATTTCATGGTGATTAATAATGTAAAATATATCATTGCCTATTATTATTATTGAGTGCTTTTCAATATTCTGGGTACTTTTCTAGATTTGTTACAGCCATCATCATATTTAATCTTCATTATTATCTTGCAAAGTAGTTATTCCTAATATTATATGTAATTGTGAACGAATAGAAGTTAGAAAACAATGACTAGTAAGACATTATGTAACTCACCCACATTCTTAGTTAATCAATTCTCAAAGTTTGCTCTGATTTAAAGAAGAATTAATCTACATAACAGATATTACTTAGAAGAATACAGTAATTTCCAGGTGTATATTTGGTAACACACCATTGGGAAGTATTAGTGTATAAAGACCAATTCTCATCCCCGAAATTAAGATCTGTTCTTTAATGTGCAGTGATTATGTATAGTCCACTTTTATATGTCTTTCTCTTGGTAGTCTGTATTTCCATAAATCTCATAAAATCAATTATTCAAATGAATATGAGACTTCTAGAAACTTCTTACCATCTACACCAACCTAGAGTCAATAAAGTCATAGATCATTTAATGATTGGAATATTTCTCAGAAATGTGTCCTTAGATTATTTCGTCCCTGTTCAATTAATACAGAGTGGACTTGCATAGATCTAGAAAGTACAGATCACTCACTGAACATGGCCTGCTTATTCAATCAAAAGATTCCATTAGCAAAAGATGGAGGAGGCTACTGCCAGTGTAGTAACAGGACATATTATTTTTTTGGTAAAAGTTTTTTTTTTTTTTTTTCATTTGCGCTCTAAAAAAATGATAAGAAATAGATTGTCGATATAAAAGGCAATCAAGGAATGCCAAACTTGAGAACAGTTTACTTCCAGCCAATATGAGGACGTTTACCCAGGAGGAATGAATTCTATCCACCTATAATTCATGTTCTCAAAAACAGAATCCAGAGGTCAAGATTTTCATAAATTAAAAAGCAAACAAACAAACAAAAACTCAGAGTGAACTTGTTGTTAAGGTTGTATTTGTTGGAAAGATGGCAGATCAGAGAAAGGGTGAATGGTTTTTTGTTGTTGTTGTTGTTCAGTCATCTGTTATGTAGATTCTGATCTTGAAGTGAAGGTTTTTTTTTTTTTTAGTAACATTTGCTTGGGTTTGATTTTTTTTATTTGTTGTTATGTTCGTTTTGTTTCTCTTATTACTCCTTCACTTTTTTCTCTCTAATCAAATCCTATCTCCCTTTTAATTTCTTTTAGTGGTATACTCTCAAAACATTATGGTATTGGCATAAAAACAGACCTAAAGAGCAATAAAATAGATGGGAAGACACAGAGAAAAATAACGAAAAAAAAATCATATAACAAAAAACAAATTCATATGATCCTTGATAAAGTTTCCAAAAGCAAAAGTTAGAGAAAAGTAGGCTGTTTAATAAACAGAAACTGGTTAAAACTGTATATCCATACGTAGAAGGATGAAACTATATCTCCACCTCTCAACCAGCACCAAATAATAAAGACAATGCCTTTGGCATTGCTCTCATATACACACAGAAACTTGAGAGTTCAGTCAGGAGAAGGTCAGGACTGGTCAGTCAGTGTCTTCCCTAAGCTGTGATCCATGCACCAACCATGGAGTCCTTGCCAGGGATTGCTGACAACCACCTACAACATTTATTTAGTTGTATATAATGGAATAACTTTCATTTTTTATAATTATAATCTGAAAAGTCTGTGAATTACCATCTAAGGAAAGGGACATTTGGAATTTTAAGAACATTGACATTATAGCTTGGAGTAGATTTGTAAATAATTATAAAATAGAAATATTGGTCATTTTATTATATTCTAAATAACAATTTATCTATATTTTCCAGTTTATTACAACTTGTGTTTTTTAAAACAAATAGTAAAAAGTTTATTTTTTCTGTTGTCATGTATAATTTCCTTAACAGAAACATTATGCAAAAGAAACGCCAAGTATCAAAGTGTAAGTATTATATAAATAGGCTTGTACCTTATTATATTTCATAGAAAATTTACAAAGTGCCCCCTGCTCCTTTCAATGACTCTAGTATAGAATGACAAACATTTGGTGATTTGTATCAGTCTATGCAGGCAGGATGTCTAAATGGTGTTCAGATATGTCAAGGAAATTAGATTATAAGAAAATTCAAAGTGCATGTTCAGCGATTTCTTCCTTCACGCCCAAATAAAATGTTAAGAAAGGTCTGTAACTCAAAATAGAAGTTAATCTCAGCTTCTAGTTCATAGTGTAGTAATAGCAAGGGAAATTAATTTTTTATTTATTTGCCTATAGTTACACACAAAGACAATTCTGCAAATCATATGCAATCAGATAAAAGATGAAAAGGCTTCAACTCATTTGAAGTTGAATTGGTTGGACCCCATGATGTAATTTACCAAAGGAGAAGGTGTGTAAACAATCTTTCTAAGGCATTTGTACAAATTTTGCCTCAATAAATCATAAAGCAGGCTAAATTGCTATCAAGTAAAAAGTAAAGTATCAGTGAATGAGGTTTTGATTATATACATTTTTCTAGCAATACCTTTTAACTCAGTCTATCCAAATTCATTACAGGAAGATAAGAAAAACTGAAAGTCAAAACTTGGTAAGCTAGGCAGTCACAGGTGAAACTCCAAGGAATTCCCACAGGGAAGCCCCAGCAAAGGCTCTGCACGCAAGACTCAGCCCTGGAGCAGAGTGCCGTGAGAAGGTGCTGCTACCCAAGCAAGGGCATTTGTGTAACACAGTGATGACCTGGCTTATTCTGATCAAATGTCTTTAATCTTTTTTAATTTTTAAATTTTATTTGTTCTAGTTTTTTGTCCATGACAGTAGAATTCATGTATACATTTTTATAGATCATACATAAATAAAGTGTAATCTCCCATTTTTCTGATTATACACATTGCAGGATCACATTGGTCATGCAGTCACACATGTACAGGAGAGGAATAACTGGGTCAAATCGTGGATCCATTCTAAGTTTTCTGAGGAATCTCCATACTGCTTTCCATAATGGTTGCACCAGTTTGCATTCCTACCAGCAAAGTATGAGTGTACCTTTTTCCCCACATTCTCGCCAACATTTATTGTTGCTTGTATTCTTGATAATTGCCATTCTGAAGGAATGAGATGAAATCTTAGTTTTGATTTGCATTTCTCTAACTGTTGGAGATGTTGAAGTGTCTGCCTCAGTTCCTTATCCCATTTATTAATTGGGTTCTTTAATTTTAGATCAGATAATGTAACACATTCTTTTCATCATGTCTAAGTCACTACCAACAACTCCAGTGAATTGTATAAAATATAAAACCATATTCTTCTCTCCATGTTTCACATTCTCCATTGTACTGTCATGGTGTTTACATTTACCAGTTTTCTTAACACAATTAAATTACTTTCATTGTCTTATTTCCTTTAAGTATGAAATGAAAATATTATTAGTATCTACCTCTTTAGTAATTCCTTAATATATTTCTACCATTATTATTTTAATCTACTACTTCTACTCCTAATACTAAATAAGAATAATGTATTTTTCAAATGATTTTTGAAACTTATAATAATAATAACCATAATCATCTTTTTCAGAGTAAGAAACATGATGTTTAAACTTTTCAATGCATAAAATTCATTGTGTAATTATTATAACATGGGACCTATGATTCAATACATACTATATTTGATTGCAATTTAAAAAGCACCAGTCCTACAACCACCATTTGGTAAAACTCAGTGCATTACTTAGCATTTGTTCCAAAACCCTTCCACCCTCTGCAAATATGTTCTTTTAGGAAAAGCAATTAATGTAGTTTCCAGGTAAAGACTGAATTATTTTCCAAAAATCCAAAGTGCTAATTCATAGGGTAACCTTATATCTCAATATTTAATAGAGGGACTATCCACAAGGGGTTTGACTCATCTAGAAAAGAAACAAATGAACATTACACAAAGATGGATAAAGAGAAATATTCCTTTTAGAAGGGAAGATCAATGTATGCTTGACGGCATGCAAAATTGTATTATCTTAGGGGATAGCTACTTCCCCTTATTAAATCTTGCTAATTTCTTTTTTTCAAAATTAAATATATTTAAAGGGAATGCCAGTGACTAGCAAAATAGAGTTAAAATATTGTGTGTGAATGAAAAATATTATTTAAAAGATGTGTATGAAAGCCAAGTGGCTGAGGAGCAGACTGCACTGTCACTTTGAACTAGAAACTACATTTCATAAAATCCTTCCTATGTTATTCCAAGTGGTGTTCCCCAAAAGAAAAGTTTATGCAAGCTTTGAGGTCACAACTCAGTCGAATGAAGTAAGGACACGCAGTCCATAACTGGGTTCGCACCTGGCATCCTCTTTTCCCATGTGTCCAGATCCTCTGTATAACCAATACACGTCTCTGGCCCACAACCTGCTCTTTGACTTTGGAGCATAATGACCCCATGGCTTGATTATTCAACCAAGCAAGATAAGAGGGACATCTTGCCATGAATCTCTCCACAAGTCCACATGTCACCTTGTTTCTTCCTCCTTATCTTTTTTCTTCCTCTTTCCTCCCCTTCCTTTTAGTTTCCTTCCTCCCCATCCTTCTTTTCTCCTCTTCTTCTCATTTGTCCTTGCTATTTTTTTCCAAGATTGAATTTAAAAGTTATAGGAAGAGGTAACTGTAAATATGCAGAAGTACTAGCAGATAGCTTTTGGAGTGATAGCTATATAAAGGTGTTGACACTGATAAATATCAAATTCACAGTGAAAAAGTACATAGCTACTTCCTCATTACAGTCAAATAATTCTAGGGAATCATTTAAGTCGGAGAGGTGTGATTTATAAATGAAGAAAAAAGGCGTGACAAACTACAGGTTCACGTGAAGACACTCCTAAACTACTGTGACTGAATGCATAAAGTAATTTATACGTGGGATGTAAAGGCTGAGGTGGTAGCTAGATTATAGCAAAGATTTTCATTTCCCCTCCATACCTTCTCCAACTCAAGTCCTCTTCACTTCCTCTGGAAGAGGAATACAATCTAAACCTGTGATCCTGGAGGGAGTGGAATTTATGAAGGAATGGGAGAATGATTAGCCATCCCTCAGCATCCATATCTCCATGTGTCCTCACTCCAAAACCAAAGAACTTGCAAACTGAGATTAGTGTCATCACCTTAGTGCTGATGTTTCTTCAGAAGAATTTTAAGGGAAATCCCTAATCGGAATTGGGTTTTAGTCCAGGAACAGCAAAATAGAAATTATGGATTATCTGATTTCAACATTGTCTGTTGCTTTCTCATTAAAATTACATGCACATACAAAACTAAGGAAAGGTTTCTATTGTTATATTCAATTAAAGATTTCAAACAATTCTCTCTAGCAAACATAACAACACATAATAACTAAAGCAAACAAGATCTACAAATAGTAAAAATAAGCATGACCTGTGTGAGAAGCTTCTCAAGAAACTTCTGTGTGATCTTTCAGACCCAATCATGGCCCTGTGCAAAAGGTACCTGAGGCATACTGTCCTTCCCTCATGAGGCTGAGTTGCAGCCAGTGCATGGCAGTCTCTGAAGAATGTGCAAGTCAAGGCCTCGGGCTCCCCTGGCTGCTCGAACTCAGGCATGTTTGCTTCCTCCTTCAGGCATTCTTCTGCCTACAGGGATGTCAAAATCCACAGATGATCAAAACTCTCATATAACAGGACACTGTATTTGCATGCAACCTGGGCACATCCTTTGTGTAATTGTATGATATCTAGGTTACTTAAACACTCAATGCTATGTAAATGCTAAGACTGTATTGTTCAGATTATGTGAAGTCTCTGCTGAGTGCACAACTCTATGAAATTGAACAGCTGGATCCCTCTTCATGCAACATGCAACATCCTTCAGCCATGGCCTCCTTTACATGTCTGGGGCTGGGGAGTGAAGGCATTTTTCTCACTCTGATTGTGTAATTTTCCATTCCTGTAAAGAGATACATAAATGCCCTGGCCAATTCAACATGACAGAAATGAGAAAAGTTGAAAGGAATAAATAAATATCCTTATTTTTAGACGATGTGACTGTACATGCAGAAAATTCCAGGGAATCTACAAAAATATACTAAAATCAATAAATGACTTACTAAGCTGTAATGCACAAAATCAAAATGCTAAATTATTTTATTTAATGTATTATCCTCCCAAAGTTGGAAATTGAAATGAATTGAAGAATAGAAGAGGAAAAGCATTAAAATCTACCAAAAGGATAAATTCTGCAAAAAGATGTTTTATATATATATATATATATATATATTATTTTATTAGAGACAACAAAAAATTGCTCAAATAAATGGAGAGATGAAAGAAGACAATACTTTAAAGGTATGGGTTCTTCCTAGATTAATACAGTTTTCATTGCAAACTATTTCAAAATTATATTGCTTCACTTACTGTGAAGTAATGAGAGAAAGAGAAAACATGATCATCAGCTGAGAAATGAGAATAGAATGGGAAAAATTGAAGACTAAAGGAACATGAATTTGAAGATGAGTTACTGAAATGGGCAAGTGAATGGACTAGAAATAGGCACACTTGAAGCTAGGGATGGAAGTTTACTACCACCAAAGAAAAAAAAAAAATGAAAAGTTGAATGGAAGAAAAATGGGAAACAATATCCACAAAACCCCAAAACTAAAAATCTAAACAATTTTAACAGTATTAAGAGTTTGGGAAGGAAAACCCAAGGGGGAAAACAGTATAAAGTATGTTATGTAATAGGAAATACAACTTCTGACAATTTCAAAACATCTATATATAGGAAATTAAGCACTGTTATGGTTCAAAAATGTAAAGAAACTTGCCAAAATTATAAAAATAAAGTATAATGATTAAATGACAGGAAGAAATATAATAATCTATATAATGGAAAACTAAGAAATATGAGAAAATTTGCTAAATTAAAAAATAATGTGCCATGAGTACTTACAATAAATATGAAAACTTTAAATTCAGTGAATATAAGACTCTTAGGCTTCATAAATATAGTGGTCTACATGTATGTTGCATATAATAGATGCATATGTCAATAAAATATAAAATCTGCTAAATAAAAAAAAATGAATTATATTCATCACAGTAAAACAAACCGTAAGAATGAAGAATGAAACCCTTAACATCTGACAAAATAAAAAAGATGAAAAAGCATTGAAAGTTACAGTAAAGGACATCATACTTTAACTAATAGAACATGGAGAAAATTTATGTAAACATACAAATTCAAGCATTGCAGATAGAAAAACTTCATAGAGAATTTAATGTCTTCATAGAGACATTAAAATAATATGTTTAAATGGTGCTGAGAAAATTGGAAATCCATAGGCAGCAGAATGAAACTAAACCCCTATCTCTCACCCTGCACAAAACTCAACTCAAAATGGATCCAGGACCTCGGAATCAGACCAGAGACCCTGCATCTTATAGAAGAAAAAGTAGGTCCAAATCTTCAACATGTAGGCTTAGGATCAGACTTCCTTAACAGGACTCCCATAGCACAAGAAATAAAAGCAAGAATCAACAACTGAGATAGATTCAAACTAAAAAGCTTTCTCTCAGCAAAGGAAACTATCAGTAATGTGAAGAGAGAGCCTACAGAGTGGAAATCTTTGCCAATCATACTTCAGATAGAGCACTATCTCCAGAATCTATAAAGAACTCATAAAACACTACACCAAGAATACAAATAATCCAATCAACAAATAGGCTAAGGAAATGAACAGACACTTCACAGAAGAAGATTTACAATCAACAGATATATGAAAAAATGTTCAACATCTCCAGTAATAAGAGAAATGCAAATCAAAACCACCCTAAGATTCCATCTTACCCAATTAGAATGGCGATTATCAAGAATACTAGCAACAATAGGTGTTGGCGAGGATGTGGGGAAAAAAGGTACACTCATACATTGCTAATGGGGCTGCGAATTAGTGCAGCCACTCTGAAAAGCAGTGTGGAGATTCCTTAGAAAACTTGGAATGGAACCACCGTTTGACCCAGCTATCCCACTCCTTGGCCTATACCCAAAGGCCTTAAAATCAGCATACTACAGAGATACAGCCACATCAATGTTCATAGCTGCTCAATTCACCATAGCCAGATTGTGGAACCAACCTAGATGTCCTTCAATTGATGAATGGATAAAGAAATTTCATTGTATATAGATATACAATGAAATATTACTCAGCCATAAAGAGTAATAAAATTATGGCATTTGCAGGCAAATGGATGAAATTGGAGAATATCATGCTAAGTGAGATAAGCCAATATCAAAAATCCAAAGGATGAATGATCTCCCTGATCAGTGGATCATGACACTAGTTGGGGGTAGGAAGGAGGTAAGAATGGAGGAAAGTGGAACTGCATAGAGGGAAAAGAAGGGTGGGAGGGGTGGGGGGAAGGGAAAAATAATGAAATGAATCAAACACTATTATCCTATGTAAAAGTATGACTACACAAATGGTAGGCCTTTACTTCATGTACAAACAGAGAAACTATGTATCCCATTTGTGTACAATAAAATAAATTTAAAAAAATCAATAATATAATATGTTTAGAAAATGATTAAAAATCAGATAAAAATAAATTTATATATAAAGCAATTAATAAACTGAAGATAATTATATAAATTAGATTTCAATACTCTGAAAAACAAAGAATGTTTATTCCATTTTAGAATATATTCTACTCTAGAGCTCTGATCTCAAAGCACACAATAAAGGTGTTTTAGTTTTCTCTTACTGTGACAAGATACCTGAGATAATCAATTTAATAAGAGAAAGGTTTACTTTCCCTCTTGGTTTTAGAGATTTCATGACATTTTCAGTTGAATTCACTTCTTTGGGACTTTGGTAGGACAGTACATCTTAGAGGGAACAGTAGGTAGAAGATACCCAGTCACCTCATGATGGCCTTGGAACAAAAGGAGAGAATGAGGACCTGGCATCCAAATATCTCCTTCAACAACAAGTCCTCACTGCACTAACCTCCTTTCCTGGCCTCCACCTCCTGAAGGCTGCACCTCAAGTGCTACAGACTGGCTACCAAGTCCTTAGCACAGGGGCCTGTGGGGAATACTTAACAGAAGCCATAGCAAAAGGTGATCTGAAATTCCATAGAAGTACTATCACATAAAATTCTTTGTATTTGAAAAAAAATTAACAAAATAGTGAAAACAATGTTTTTTCCTGGGGTAATTAATCCCATTAGAGTTAACATTTATATTGCAAAAGGAAACAAAGCACACAAAAAGGCTTAGACATTTTGATAATAAATTTTTGAATCTAAGCCATGTGGAAAAAGATCAAAACACAAAATTTTCAAAATAATTTAAGCATTCCATTGAAGATATAAAGAAAAAGTAAAGAGGAAAATTCAAGATGAAAATTAAGAGGATAATAAATACAATAGTTAAAAAGTAAAATATGAATAACAGAAAAATCAGTTTATTTCAAAACAATGTTGGGATTTTAATAATAGCTAATGAACAAAAAGATAAAATAAAAACAAAACAATACTAATGAATACTATAAAAATAGGTACAGTCTCACCATCAGGTACATTCACAAGACCGGCATCCTAATTAGAATAAGATAGATTCCATGCTTGTATAAATAGACCAAATAGACTCCACTGTCATGTATAACTAACAAACAAATAATTAAAAAATAGGTACAAATGCAAAGGACGTTTTAATTATGAGGTTTTCCATAGACCACATATGTTTTTTATCCCCACGAGTCTGTGAATTATTGTCAGAACATCTAAAACATTTCATTCCTTTTTATTACAAAGTAAATGGTTCATCGGGAAGATCTAATAAGTAGAATCCTGAACTAAAGTTAAAAGAAACCTACATCCTAGCTTTGCAGCATCAGCCAGTATCAAATCTAATAGATCCCTATCAAGGATTGCATAGCATAGCATCTGGCGCCAAGAAGGTCAGGAGATGCACAAAAACTCTATTTGGCCCGTTTGGTAATAGCAATCCCACCTGCAACAGATCATGATCTAAATAGTGACCTTTGATAGAGATCATTTTCATTTCACTGTAGAGGTCTTATGACCTCCTGTTTTCAAATAAAAATTAAGAACTTTAAAAATACTATGTATTGAAGATGAAGAGAAACATTTAAGATAACAGTGTCAGGATTTGGTTTGAAGTTAGGAGTGCCAGGAAACAGTATCAAGTAGGCATTCTTTTTTAAAATAACTTGAAAGAATAAGGGAGGTATTTTAGTACATTTTTGATGCATTCCACTTGAGGATAATGGAGTTTCTTGATATGAAAAAAATTTTTTTAAATTATTGAAGTACATTAAAATAGAAATGGAGAGTTTATGTCCATTACTTGAAGTACAACAGGTAGAATACATAACACCTTATTTGGTAATGTTGACACAACTAGGAAGATTTATTAACAATTGTTAAGTGTTCACCATGCTTATAATGGTCTAGGTACTATTTCTAAGACTTCCACACACTAATTTATAGTTAGAAAAATGTGGCAGAGAAATTGAAATTCCTTGTAAAGATCACATAACTAATGAATGACACCCACTTTCAAACATACAATTTGGCTTCAGAGTTTGCATCTTAACCATTTTGTTATACTGACTTTCCAATGCTTAAAGAAGGCTCTTTAGAGAAAAAGCATGAACTTTTAGAAATGTTGTTTTAATATTTTAATCTTGCATAACAG
Source organism: Sciurus vulgaris (assembly GCF_902686455.1). Lineage (NCBI taxonomy): Eukaryota > Metazoa > Chordata > Mammalia > Rodentia > Sciuridae > Sciurus > Sciurus vulgaris. Next base: position 12,647,791 of record NC_136469.1, read on the forward strand.
TAAGCACTGAAATACTATAAAAATTATGAAATGAAACAAAAGAGTTTTTATCTATCTTATGTTGTGGGTAACTATTCCAAAAATAATGTAATTTAGCACAGTGCACCACAATAAATTGCTTTTATTACTAAATCCTAGACCAACAATTATTTCATTATCTTCACAATAATATAACCAGAGATCAGATGTCATGGAATATTCACATTTCTGCATTAAATGTTTTGATATTATCTTCACATAATAAAATGAAGTATTTTGCAAACAATATAATATTGAAAATTATAGGGATTGAAACAGTCATTTTTGGCAAGATTCCATGCCTCTGCATCCAATCAGTGAGAAGAATGCATTCCTTCTGTAAACCTCTCCAGTCCAAATTTGTTGCTACTTTCAAGACCAATTTAGAGTTATCCCTTTTCTACACATCTTCTTTTGTTCTAATCAAATTCATCATCTAAAAAAATCAGCCTCAATGATCTTTTAAAACATAAAATCTGTTGGAGTAACTCCTCAGAAACCCTTCAGCAGTTTCTCAATTTTCTTAAAATTTTGAATACAAAATTCTAAGTTGACTTAGAATTTCTAAGTTGACTTAGATGCACACCAAAATTACTAAACATCACTGCATTCTGTTTATTTAATTCCTAGTATAAATTATTTTCTTATGCTACAGAGGCATTTGTCAATTTAATTCTTCAAATTAATTTGCTCCATACTTATTGGTATCTATATATGTACATATATATACACATTATATACAGATATATATATGTATATACATATTTGAGGGAACTGGGAATATAGCTCAGTGGTAGAGTGCTTGCCTAGTTATTGATAAATTAAAATATATTAAACCGTATAAAATTATGCATATGGTATACATTTATAATTTATATTTATACATATATATACATTTGTAATGTAAATTGAAATTGTCAGAAAGTTTTCTTGTGACAAGTATTTGAAGACTTGAAATGTCATTTTATATGGTTATAATGGTAGAAAATAGATATCCTGTTCAATACGTGCATTATATTAAGTGCAAATTGCTTGATTCTCATCATTCACAAACGTTTTCCATCATGTATCATATAAATATGCACACATATATACATATAGTGTGTGTGTGCATATATATGTGTATATGCTCATTTCTATAAATCTGCTGTTTACTCATTTATTCTTATTAACTCTTTCTAAAACCAAAGCTTATCAGACTTTTCATAACATTTTCCATTGCAATTATTATCTACTTTATTATAGTTATATCTTTATTATAATCATTTAATTAACATTGGCCTTTTTCATTTGATTATAAATTCCAGAATGTCAATCCATGCTCTTTTGTGCTTTCTTTCCTCTCCAGTGCCTAACAACTTACATTCAATAAACATCTGGATGTACAAATGATCGAATAAATACAGGAAAAAATGATGTATCTTCCAATGGATTAAAGAATACAAATACAATACATCACTAAAAGTAATTGATCTCTGTAGTCAGAGTATACATAAAAAATTCTCATCATAGACTCCATATATATGAACTCTAATCAATTAAGCTCTATTGGAAACTATAAACAGATTCTTTCTCAGTAAATATGTAAACGTTCTTATCTCCTAACTAATCGCATAATAGAAAATTCTTGGTTTGGTCCTTATTATGTTTATATTTATCTTTTTAGCTATTTCTTATATATTGAAACTTTATAAGTCATATCGACATATAAATAACATTATGCAGAGAATAATAGTCAAGAAATGAAATCCTGTTGAGTCTCAATGTTAATTGATTATATTCCTTAGCTAAAATATCCATTGATTCCTTTCATTTATTTAATCTATATCAATCTATCTGTAATATTGATCTGTTTCTCTGGAGAGCCCTGTTTGATACATTTGATAAAGTAGAATTTTGAGATGCTCATACATTCTAAAATTGCTAAGTATCTGGATAATTGGTATATATTCACAATATAGTAACACCCTTATGCAAGGTTTTTCTCTGGGCAGTTTCAATTATCCATAGTCAATCAGATTGAAAATACTAAATAAAAAGTTCCAGAAATTCATACCTTAAACAGTTTAGCCAGGCGTGTTTGTACACACTTGTAATCCCAGTGGCTCAGGAGAATGAGACAAGAGGATCCTAAGTCTGAGGCCAGTCTCAGCAACTTATTGAGGCTCTAAGCAACTTAGTGAGACTCTGTCTCACAAAAAAATGACTGGGAATGGGGCTTAGTGGTCAAGAACTCCTGGGTTCAATCACCCATATTTATTTATATCTATCTATCTATCTATCTATCTATCTATCTATCTATCTATCTATCTACTACAGTTCAATTGCAAATCATTCTGAGCAGAGTGATGAAATCTCACAGCACCTCGCTTCATCCTGCCCAACATGGAAATCATCCCTGTATGGTGTACTCAAGTTGGGCACACTACCTGTCCATAATCACTGTCTTGATTATCAGATGTTTTTTGTCATGGTTTTGCAGTGGTTCCATTAAAGCAAACCTTATTTTACTGTATAATGATCCCAAAATGCAAGTGTAGTGATGCTGCCAATTTTTTACAGTATATTTTTATTATTGTTCTATTTTAGTATTGATTTTTGCTGTTAATACCTTACTGTGTCTAGCTGATAATTTTATTATATGTATGTACAGGGAAAACATACTGTCTGTATCATATTCGGTATTCTATTTGATTTTAGGCATCATTCCATAGATAAAGGGGAACTAATATACAATTATAGTCATGAGAAATGTTTTAACTACTTGTTTCATGATTTTATTACTTAGGGAAAAAGTCACTAATTTCGACTATCTTTTATTTTCCACTAACTAGCAATACTGGGTAGAAGTACAGTTGCTCTTCAATATCCACAGGGGGTTGGATCCAGGAGCCCCCAGAGATTAAAAAACAAAATCACAGATACTCAAAACCCTTACATAAGATGTCACAATATTGGCATATAACCTAGACATATTTTCTGCATAATTAGAACATATCTAGGTTACTTAAATATTCAACACAATGTAAATGCCATGAAAATAGTTGTCATATTGCATGCCTAAATTGGAAAGGGCACATCTTTTTGGTTTAGCTGGTGTGTCTGATTAATAGAGGAAGTCAAGCTAGACTTTTTTGTTGTTGTTGCTTTTAACCATTTATGGTTCACAACTTTACATTCTGTATTGCCAGAGAAGAGCTGTACTCATCCAGAGAGGTCTTATATATTCAATAAGAATTGAAATAAAGTTACTAGAATTTGTCATGATATACACATTTATTTGATGCACAACATGTTTGTAACACAGATTACAAACATTTATACACTTCTTCACTCTTTTTTGGGGGAGGGAAAATAGCTCTCAGTCTTTTAATTTAGATTGTGTTATTTTCAAGATATAAATAAACACTTAGCAGTGCTTACATAGAGCTCCTCATTTGTGAGTTCAGAGTCTGAAGAAAAATGACTTTTGTGTTTTAATCCCTACACTTCAAACCTTTCCCTTTTCCCAACTGAAGGTGTCAAACCATTGCTTTGGACTGAGCAACACTGAGGGCCTATAAGAAACTCTATTGGAGCCACTGTTGGTGGCTACCTCTGTGACTGCTGCTACTGGCAGCATACACCTAAAAAGAAGAAATTCTGCTTCATTTAAAGCATGCCTCCCAAATCCTGGACCTTGGCCAGTCATTTGGATTAATTTTCTTGGTGCTACTTTAATGATGCCAAGTCAATATCCTGACAGTGTTTTAATACTTAGTGTATGCAAAGACTAAAGAAAATCAGATAGTTTAAACGACTGCCTCAAACAAAGGGAACTATTTAATCTTTAGAGGCCCAGTGATGGAGACTCTGTGGCCTTCAGTAGGCTGTCGGTGAATTTATAGAAGTATATTTACTTTTTACTTGCAGCATAAAAAAATATCAGAAATTTTTAGCTTACAGTTCTGTAGGACTTAAGTCTGGGAAGGTTTAACTGGGTTCTTCCCTTAGGGTCACACAAAGCCTAAGTTAAATTGTCAACCAGTCTGAGTGCTGAAGGCTTTGAGAAAAAAATTCTCCTTTGAAGTTCTTTCAGTGTTACTAGAATTCAGCTCTTTGGCGTTATGCATAGAGTACTTGATTTTGCTATGGCAAACCAAGTTCTGCTCTCAGTTACTAAATCTTCCCAGGTACCTTGACATGTAGCTTTCAATAATACCTCCAAGTCTAGCATATAATGCTTTGAATTTCATGCTTTCTACCTGATTCTTTTCAATCTCTTCTTTATTACCAGACTCCATTAGTATCTTTCTCAATTCTTCCTTTATCTAGAAGAATTCCAGAAATAGAGTCTCTTATTTGTACTGAGAATAAACTCACCTTTGTCAGTCTCCCTTTGACAATGAAAACATTAGAATTGTCATTGTTCATCTGCAATATTATATGGAAAATGTTATAGCAATATGTGTGCTGTTGTATATCATTTGTTTTGTTTTGTTTTTTCTTGTCTTGGTCTTCAGGTCTCTCTCACAAAAGTGCTATGAATTCTACCTCTGCCCTGATTGGGCCCCAGGGATTTCATCCTGAAGTTCACACTGTGTCTCTCACAGGATGTATCTTTATCCTGGAGGACAACATGATGCTTAACTGTTTGACTCTTATAGTTTAGATGTGAGATGTCCCCCAAAGCTCACACGTGATACAAGACCCAAGGAAGGAGCCAGCCTTCTATGGACAAAGACCTCTGAAACTGTAAGCCCTCAAACAAACTTTTCCTCTTCTACAACTGTTCTGGTTGAGTCCTTCAGTCACAGTAGGGGAAAAAGCTGACTAAAACACTAACCTGGACAAGGTGCCTCTCTCACAGGAGATTCATTTAATTGAAAGCCCTTGTCTGACCTGTGCCCAATGTATTCCTACTAAGATCATCACTCTCTAGGGGAGCCTTGACCAGGGAGGACATTACATATAGGCATGTCAGTCAGGTGAGACACATAGGAAGCATCCCAAGAATACACCTGAAATAGTCATAGTTTATTACTCACAGGTTGCAGAGAGAAGCAAGCAGCAGACTGACAGGGGCAGTGGGGAGTACGGGTCTCTGTATCTGGACACACACACCAAACAGTGAGAGGAAGCAAGAGAGGGGAGCCAGGCATATTAGGGCTCTCATGAAGTCCCGGGTAGCACTTAAGCAGGTTTTTAAGGATAGGTCTAATTTCTAAGTTTACAGCAAATAGCACCAGCCTGATGAGGTTTCCCTGTGATTGACAGGTTGTCACTATGGCACATTTGCATGGACCATGGGAGCATGGGGGTCAGTGGGAAGATCCACCTGGCCCTTGGGGGCATTTTTAGCAAGTGGTGGTTCTATAGGTAAGAGCCTCATTGACTACCACTGTTTACTGGTAATGAGTTCTTCTCCTTCTAATGTTGAAGATTGAACACTAGAGAACCATGCCAAGGCAAGCTTATTAAGCAGGTTTTATTTAAAGTTAATAATACAGACTTCTCCCGGCAGGAAGAAGGGGGCCATGGCTGATGTTCTAAAGTCCCAAGAAGTGAGCCACCCTACATCTTTTATAGGTTAAATTCTCTTTTGTTCTCCAGTTCTCTCCCCACTTATCTCTCCTTCCTGCCTAGTGACTAGACCTGGTTTTGCATTAAGTGAGAAGCCATGGGCAGGGGGAGGACCAGGGTGATTCAGGCAGGTAAGGGCCCAGGGGGCATTAATTAGCAGCTCCTTGCTTGCAGTCCTTGATAAAGGCAGGGAAATTTGATAATCAATGGACTCCAGAGATCCTTGACATTCCATTCTCCCAGGGGCAGTCTCCAACTTTCAGAGGCAGATGGCTTCATGGCTTCATTTCCTCGATTTGACCAGATCCCCTATTTCTACACTAACTACCTGTCCTTAATTCTGGAACTCCTAACTGCTGTAAGGAAAAGAAAGGGGGCGCTGATCGTTCTGACTGCTTCGAAGCTGAAAGGGGGCAGCGAGGGGCAAGCAGTTTGGAGTTCCTTTTTTAAAAACGGGTCAATCGAGTGGTCCAAGGTAGAAGTCTGGCTGGAGAAGAGCAGGTTGTAAAGTCATCTGGGGGTGGGTGCTTCTATGATAGAAGAACAAAAAGACATGAGTACTGAAATGAGATTAGTACAAAGTAAATGTTGCAGCATCTGAAACATGCCACTGAGTATCATGAGAATGACAGAAGTCAATCTCTCACCAGGAGGTGGAAGAACTGACAAATTGTTCCCATAACGAGGCCTAACAAATGCTGGAGAGGACAAGGCCTTTATTTGGGGACTTTAACATTGTCCAGGTTATCAGGAATGTAAACACAACATTTAACTCTTAATGCCATTGGGAGAATACAAAGCGCCAGAAATGGTATCAAGGTTAACCAAGCCCAGCTTCTGCTAAGAGAACATGCATTACATCTGAGAAGATGCGGAGGAAACATAGGATTACAGAAGCTTACTATGGAGGCCTAGAGATAAAAGATAAATGGATTTTGCATGGACACCCTAAGAAGAAATGTAATGATTCTGGAGTAAGAGTGTAGATATTTGTATTTATACCAAGCATTCCAACTTACTAACATTTTCAGAGATTAAACATTGAGGTCGATTGTCTTAAAATTGTCTATTGAAACTTTCTTTTTATTAAGAAGAACAAAATTTATTTATTTATCAATGATTCTAATTTCCAGATAATTGTCATTTTGTTTTTCCCTCAATCAGAATGTTGAGCTAATGCATATTATCATATGGATAAATAATGCATATTATTTAATTAGTATTAATAAGATCGTGTTTTTAAATGATGATATTTTCCAAAAACTTCCCCCAAAAAGAATAAACTATGTGCTTTTCCAAATTGTACATCACACAGTAAATCATCTTATGATTGTACTATTGATTAAGTATATATTTTCTTAAAATACATTTATATTATTTATTTTCTTCCAATGATGAAATGTTTGGATTCACATATCTTTCTCTTTTGGAAAATGAAACTGCAAAACTGCACAGGACAAAGTTGGTACTTTTCATCCTTTCTCAAAATTATTTGAAACTCAAATTCATTAGTTGCCCTCTGGTTTCCCCTTCAGTGTTGGTGAACACTGTTAACATTGCACAGTTTGACATTTCCCTGAGTACTCTTTGAGAAGCAGATGTCTGACTCAACACTTTCTAATAGGACAGACAACTTCATTTCAGGAGCTTCATGCGTATCGTAGTTTCTCCTCCTGAGCTATCTATTACCCATGGGATCATAAGTTATTTCTATATGATGTAAAATACGGCATGCCCCAAAGGTGACATATGCCATTTGGGGGCTTTATTATGGTCCACCTAACAAAGTGTAAGAACAGTCAAGTCAAAATGAGATTTCAGAATGTAAAATAACATTCTTGCCAAGTGACTCGCCCTCTGTGCTGTTTATGATATGCTGATCTTGTCCCTTTGTGGGTCTGCTTAGAGGAAGGTTTGAAAAGCATCACACAGGTTTTCTCTCACTAAGTACGACCTGTGCATTTGTGATTCCGTAATCTCAGTTTAAGTGTTTCTTGCAAATTGAGTCATGTCCTATGAGGGCAGACACTATCATCAGCTAGAAATATAGTTAACCACAAACAGTGCTCTTCCCATATGGCTAAACATATTTTCTAACACATTTGTGTGAAAATAGATATTGCTTATCTCTGAAATGGCATCTTTTGATGTGTTTTAGACATAGATCTAAAAGTAAAAATACTACCTTCTTACAAAGTTAACAAATTGAATTTGAAATGGTACTTTCATGCAAACCTTCAAGTATAGTATCTCATTTGCAAGCAATAACCCTAAAGGAAAACTTTCTTTTTTGCTCAAACAGTGTTATTTTTTTGGTCAATTCTGTTACTCTGTGAGTAATATCTTTCTTTTCCTAAAGAAAAACTTGCTCTTTTGCTCACTAAAACTCATATTTACCGAATTCTTTCAGTGTATGAAATACATATATATGTATATTTTGAATATATCCAATACATATGTATATCTGTACGTATAATAATATATGACATTTTTGTGAATGAATATATACTTATATGTACATGTATATACATCTCCATAACATATATTGTTTGTATATTATATATGTATATATGAACACTCATGAAAAAAATCATTAAATACAAATGCTTTCCATTACTAGTAGAATTAGTAAATAGTGAATGACAGAATGTGGTTTTTGTTCTTGTTCATACCTGAAGAAGAAAAAAAGTGTAAATTTATTTAAAGTAATAAAACTGAAACAACTACATGAAAAAAAAATTTTAATCAACTATCTGTTGAAGTAGTAAGGAATTGAGAAGCTGATGAGTGAAAATGGAGTGTAAGGAAACATAGTCGTAAAGCAGTTCTATTGAGTGACTTTGAACTGTTTAGAATAGAAATGTATTAAAATCAGTGCATCTGAAAAGCCAGGGAATAGAGGGAGATCTCACAAGAACTGGAGCATTGTCACACAATCTGTGTCTCCATCTCAATTTTTTTATAGCTGTGTGATTAATTTCCCAACATCTCTACTCCAACTGTTGAAGGCTGTCATTTTGGATTGCATTTGAACTGATATGAACCAGTCCTCACTCCTCTGTAATATTAAGGCTGAAGTCCTCAGTGTTATGTAATTGCATATAGCCAAACTAAGCATACAGGAAAAATAGTATTTTTGATATTTGGCTGTTCTTGGGTGGCAAGTCTCACCATTGAAACTGTCATCTGTGGTTAGAGTAAGTAATCTAGGAAAATCTGTGCTACCCAGAGGGTTCCATCAGCAGGGAGTGTGGGCAATTTTTCTCTAAGGTGGCCTTGTTTAAGAAAGCAATGTCTGACTTTGATAGTACAACAATCACTTGAAATAAACAGAAGATTTAATTAATTCAGTTGAACTATCGAGGAGAAGCAGTTTATTTTTCTTGTATAGGGAGAATGGCTGATGATTTGCAAGTGAAGTCACTTAAAAATGCACATATGAGGTAGTGAGTAGGTTAAAGTAGATGACTAATCTCCAGTGTGAGAACAGGGCAAGGTAAATAGAACAGTTTTTCATCTCATCTATGACACAGCTACACATTTTAGTGCAAGGATCACCTAATTGTTTTGGAAGGATTCAAGTTGTACAGATGGCCATGATCCCAATAATAATCCCATGACTCATTGTAGTACTTAAACATTTAAAAAATTTTTTTGTTCAGTGATCTTAGTTAATTAAAGTTGTTTCAACCATGATTAGATCACAACTGAAATAACATGACTGGATTATTCTTAGCCTTAGTTGTGTGTAACATAGTAGTAACTTCTAAGAGGATCACGCCACAGAATAACTATCCTCACCTGTCAATAACCTTCTGCCCTCATCTTTCATTTTATTTATAAAACAGACATTAGCCACAACCTGAAATACTCTTTATTTACAAAAGACAGGGGGAGCAGACACTCAAAGAACTCATGTCAATCTGCTGTAATCACCAGGATGAACATTTGACAACAATGTGTTTGTTCAAATGCCCTCTTGCCCTTAAGCCTTTGCTTATGTCTCACAGATCAAAAGGAACTGCCTCATCAGAGATCGGTGGCTAATTCACCATGTGTGGAGGGCAAGAGATCATCCAACTGGGCTTTCCACTCTACTTCCTCAGATAAGTGTGTCCTGAGTTTATTCTCAACTCACATCCTTGAAAAGATCCAAACAGTACATTGTGATTATTTGATCCTTTAAGAAATATTCATGAAGAGGATACATCTTTTGAAATTTAGGGAAGAAATAATGCAAGCGAAAAATTAGAGAACTGAGCAGAGCAGTAGAGGCAAAAGAAAAATAAATAAACCAGGAATATTTCAAAGATTTTTCTTGCTCTACTTTGTATGGTTTTATTTTTTTTAAATTCATTTTTTTGTAAACAAATGGGATACATCTTGTTTCTCTGTTTGTACATGAAGTAGAGGCATACCATTTGTGTAATCATACATTTACCTAGGGAAATAGTTTTTGATTCATTCTGATATTTTTTTCCTCCCCCATTCCACCCATCCCACCCCTCTTATCCCTCTATACAGTCCATTCTTGCCCCCCTCCCACCCCCCATTATGTGTCATCATCCACTTATCAGCAAGATCATTTTTTAACACTTATCATTTTGAATTAAAGAGAGAGTAAAGAAGTAACCATAGGGCCTGCTTTTAAAACTTGTAAACTCCAATATAAGTTAGTGATTAATATGTGATTCAATCTTTTACACTTTCCCATTCAAATGTCAATGAAGACAACAAAAACAAGAAAACGCAATATAAACACAAATTATTAAACATAACAGCTCCTTTCTGATAATAACAGACAGTTTTTAAATCATAAACAAAAACAACAAAACTATTCGGCCATGTAAGTTGAAACAAACCCTCTTCTAACTTTCAAGCAAGGCATATTCCAAGTAGAATGTCATTTCCTGCCTGACATCCCACCAAGGGAAGACGTGTATAACACCACATTGCTACGTGAATGCATGTATTTAAAACATATAGCCATCGACCTCTTGAAAGTGTAAGCTTACATGTTATCTTGAACTGAGAAGTAAGCAGAGAAAAAAGGTAAACAAAATCATAAGCCCTACAAATCATACTGGTATGCTGGCTGGAATTCGAGAATTTGAACAGTAGCCCAAATTCAGAATGATCAGGCACTCATGTACTTCATCCATTTGCATGCATTCTCTGGACATAGAGCTCTGACTTTTCAGAATATATATCAGCAAATAAATGTCAGGGTCTTAAGCCCCCTTGCTCTTCTCGACCAGTGACAAGGGAAGGGGACACTCCCCAACAAGGTCAGACCAGGATGGGTAGGGCCGACTGACCGCCTGCTCCCAGCCCTCTGGGCAGAGGACAATCAGAGGCATCAGGGAGACCCGTCACAGCAGGAACTCATTTATTGAGGAAATCACACAGCTTTTATGTATTGGGGCTAGGCAGGAACCAATCAGCTTAAAGGTCAGCAAAGCATGGAGGGTTCACGCAGGTGAGAGTCCCATAGGACTATATGGCAAGCAACAGTTCGTGGAACTGTTGTTCACCAATCCCTAATGGTGGCCCGATTTATCGTCATTAACCTTTGAATCCGCCTTTGAGCCTTGATCTTGCTCACTCGCCAGGGAGTAAGGAGTCAGCCTGAGTTAGTTAACGTGTCATTAGTCCCAAAAATAAATAAGTGGGAGAGCCATGTGCACTCCAAAATAAAAGCTTACTTATACACATCAATTACTGCACTGGCAAAATCATTTTAAAAGACATGAAACTTCCAAATCTAACATTATGGCTGACTCATCTACTAAAAAACTTCTCCCTTTAAAGAAAAATTAAAATACAACTTGAAATAAGTAAAAAATCATTTTTATTTGTTTCTTTTTTATTCTTATAGACTGCATTTTGATTCATTGTACACAAATGGGGTACAACTTTTCATTTCTGAGGTTGTGCAAGAAGTAGATTCACACCATTCGTGTAATCATACATGTACACAGGGTAATGATGTCTATCTCAATAAAAAAGCATTTATATTGACCCATTGAAGGAGTGTTAAATACCAGAGGTCCAAATAGAAATGAAAGTAAAAATCCTAGTAGTTTCCCAAGCATCTTCAATATCAGGGAAAGAGGGAATGACTGGTGAACTGCGCTCATTCTTTTGATAACTAGTTAAGTGTAGAGACCAGAGCTCAAGTTCATGATCCATCTCAGGGATGGAGAGTACAAATGATAGATATGGAAAATGATAAACTCCAAGGCTGGCCTGGGGAGAAGGCATGAGGAAGAAGGCAACACACTGATAACCTTGATCCTTTCTCAATACATTATTTCCCAGTGACAAGACAGGTCCTTGGGGGGTATCCATCAAGCCTAGAATGACAGTCTCTGAGAGAGGCCAAAGCATTGATTCTTCCCAATTAATTCTTTCCCAGATACTGACCGATGACACCAGACTCTCCATCTGGCCTGGTAAAAACAAATCACAAATTCCTGAATGCCCAAAATGACCTGCTCCGTCATTGATTAAGTCACCCTCTCGTGTAACTTACATAAGCACAGACTCCCCCTTTGGGCCACTGGCTCATTTTCCACCAGGAACAGTGGGTCCCTCACAGGTATGACTCCACTGCTGAATAAAGGCTCTGCTGATCCATGAAATTTGCAACCGAAGGATCCTTTTGGGCTAAGAGCAATGAAACATCTTTCCTGAAGCTAACCTTCAATGAGAAAATGCTCTTAGTCAAGGTGAAAAAGAAAGATATGATCCTGCTAGCCAGAAGTGGTCAACGAGAAGACTAGCTGCCTGGAATCTGTGGGCTAAAGTAAACACACAACACACACACACACACAAACATGCACACACAGCTTGTATATTCAAGTACGCAATCCAGGCCTCGTGTGAAATTAAACAAAATATTCAGCACCAGTGTGTTTGTAGCATGTTTCAAGCCACAGTGGTCTGAGAGGAACAGTGGCCCCAGTGACTAGAAGAAGCCCTCACAAATCCTGTCAGCAAACAACAGCTTCTCTTTAGACCTTCGGTGACCTCCAAAGAAAAATACCATGCGCACAACTGTGACAAAAGTGAAGAAAACAACAAATTAATCACAGATCTAATTGGACTTTCCTATTCATGAATCCTGTAGCTCCAGGTCTACACAACAGAAGGAGATCTCCCTTGGGGCAATGGCACAACTATGGGTTTGTATTTTGTCCCCCTCGGGTGTAGACAAACCAAAACAGACAGAAAAATAAGACAGCAACCAGGGAAAACAAAAGACTGATCGACTAACATGAGATTACTTCATGTTTCCTTTTGCAAGGGCTAAATAGCAATTTCCTTTTTACACTGACCAGGGGACAACTGGAATCTTCTGTTTTCAGTAAAAAGGTACCTTTTGTTGTGATCTATCTACTTAAAATGTTGGTTTCATTATGAAGCATGTAGCATGAGTGATTCCATATTGATAAGATCTTTCTAGGTCTAGTGCAGAAGCACAATTCAAAGCACTGACTTAGAATTTCGAGAGGCCAGTGGTGGAAAGGTTTTTAGATCATAAGTGATGAAAGAGATTCTGCAGAAGAAAGTAGAAAATAGAATCAGAACTGCATTAAATTCAGATATTAAATTATAATAGAAGAGATTATAAAATATTACTCAATATACTATGTATCAAGATGAGGTCAATTATGGATGACATGAGCAAGAAACAAAAATTACATAAAATGACAAATGTTGAAAAATAACATTTAGAAATTAACTGTAATAATGCATTCAGAGACAATTAGTTGATTATTTGCTCCAAATCAGTGGATTAGTTGGTTTAACTCATGTGATGGGAGAAGAACCCTGAGATGTCCCAAATTTGGTTGCTAAAAGAGTGGAGAAGGGAAGAGATAAGAGGAATTTATTTAACTGACAGTACAGGCTAACCAAAGAAGAGAAAGGAAGATCTGCTCCAGAATTCTGTCTTGCATGTTGAAGATGAGCAACCAAGATGACATGGCACTCTTCTTGACAAACCAACCAACCAACCACGAGCAATGTGGTCTCCACCATATGCTTCACCTCCTCTGGCTGTTCAGTTAAAGTCTTCCTGGTTACCTGCTCTCACTAATCTCCTTTTCAGGTTTGCTTCATCTTAATGTTGCTTCTCTTTCTGAAATTGTTTTCTTCCACCCACTACTGAGGCCAAACCACCATTTTTCACTGTCATCCTCTTCTTGGTGTTCTGTCTTCTCCCAATTCTTCTAAAATGTGCTAATCTTTCTCAACCAGGTAAATCTTGATGCTCAAGACTTTCTTCTATTTTCTTGGCATAGCACGATGCCCAAGAATAAAGCTCTCTGAGGTCTTAGTGAAGAAGATGAGCAGAATTCTTCTGACTTTCCCAGGCTTAGTCTGTCTTTCCTATAGTTCCTGAAAATGGAAAATTTTTATTGTCTTTTTCCAAAGAGTTTTGCACATCTTAGCTGATCCCTCTTTCACAAACCACTTCTGTGAGACTGTGTGCACCTTACAGAGCAATTTCCAAATAGATTCTTTGATCTATTTCCTGAATTGAGCAGTTCATAAAAGTATCAAAATTCAATGATATTAAAATATGTTGATTAATGAAATAAAATTTATTTTCTATTCTTAAAAGGTACTTAAATTTTTCATCACTCTTAATTTTGCCTTTGTGATTAGGAGGAATGGAATTTTTAGACTAGAGTTTAACCTCATGTAAGTCAATGATTAAGAATTTCTTGGAGTAATTATTTCTATTGTGCATAACAGATTATTCATTTTGTGAAGATTAATATTCTAGCAGAGATTTAGTTACACCATAGTAAATATACCTTTATTTAGTTTTTCCACAAATCAATCTGTTTTACAAGGAGAAAAAATAATTTAAATTATCATGATCTCTTATTCATTTTTTTCTCTCAGCATTTTTAACTTTCTATTTTAATATAACATTTTTGGAAAAGAGTCAGAATTTGCTAAGAAATATTTTAAAGCTGGTTTGGCTATTTTCAAAATTTTTTAGCTTTCACATACTTTAAAGTGCTTTTGGATCATATTGTCTTGTTCATGCTATATGTAATCTCTGTCAATATGAGAAGGACACTTGATTAAATTTACTATAAATAGTATTGCCATTCAGTTACAGTTAGACAAATGCTAAATTAATATAAAATGCTCTTCTTAAAATTTCATCTGAGGAATTGGTACAAATCCAAAAACTACTAAAAATCAAAATAGGTGACTTTTGTTAAATTTAACATTGATTCTGTCAAAGTAAGTTCTTGCATTTTTGAAATACATATAATTACAGTTTACTTTGATTTAGATTTCTATGATATTAATTAACATGAACTAAAACAAAGGAAATCAGCAAACCAGAATATAGCTATCCTGCAACAAATATTGGAATTCTAACACATAGGGAATAATAAAAACTATTTAACAAACTCTTAAATTCTTCAAAGCAAAATTGCCTAGATAGATACCAAATCATTTGTAATTTAGTATCAGAAAATTAAAATGAGATATACTCCTTATTTATTCTGTAATCTTAATAGTTTTATCATTATTATAGAATATATTATTATAGAATACATTGCAGAGAGCATTTTGATGTGATAGACTACATACATCTAAATACTCTATATTATTTTGATTAAGTTTTCAGTGTAATAAATATAATTATCATGACTTATAATACATTTCATTTAATTAATTTGATTATAATCATGCATGCATGCATTATATATATATACAAACTTATACTTGGATGCAACAATGATTCTCTGAAACAATTATCTTTTGCTCCCCCGTAGTTTCTTAATTCTGATTATTTTCAATACTCATAGACTAACTGGAGTCTCTTACAGTTCAGTATATTGACTTTAATCTGTCACAGTTCCACCTTTTCAAACTACTCACTGTCCATTTGCTATCCATCTTCTGTAGATCCCACAGTCCTGAGATAACACCATTCATTTAGAAATATCTTATCAAATCTCTACTAGGACATGATGTTTGCAAATAGCCCATGTCTCTGGGACGTCTGAGGGACAAATAAATTTAGGTTTGTAATATTGTCTTCTATTGATAACTCAAACTCCATTAATGAAAGAAGTCATCAACTGATGGACTGTCAGATACAGCTCAATGCCTTGCACCTAATATTGCTAAAAAAAAAATATGCTGAATGATGAGATGTGTAAATTATTTTCAGAAAAAAAAAAATTACAAGTCTTTGGAAACCTTAAAATGTCTATCTAGTTATTTCTCAAATCCAAAGTACTCATTGCTCACAAAATGTTTATGTCCCTATCATTCCTGTCTTGCAACTGGCTAAGTAACTTCTTTAATTGATGTGAAATTCGTATAGCACAAATTAACCCTTTTAAAGGATTAAATTAATTTACGAATATGTAACCTCTACATCTCTTGAGTTTCAGAACATTTTCATCCCCTAAAAGAAAACCTCATGCCCATTGGGCAGTCATTCTCCATTCCTTCACACCTCTCCTACCAATTTCCTTCCAGTATCTACAGATTTTAAATATTTTGAGTATCTCATATCAGTTAAATCAGTCAATGTGTCTTGTGTCTTTCACTTAGCATAATGCTTTGAAGTGCTTTCATAAAGAACATGTATCAATATTTCATTCCTTATATGAATAAATACTATTCTTTGCATGTGCATACCATATTTTCTTTATTCATCATCTCTGAAAGTTCTTTGGGTCGTTTTCCAGCTTGGGGAATTTGTGAAGAGTGCTACCGTGGCTGTTGCCTATACCTCCTTTTGTGAATACCTATTTTCACCTCCTATACTTAACCTTTGAAGACCTACCAAATTGCCTTCCCCCAGTGACTGCTTCAATGTACGAAAATCACCAGCAATGTTCAAGAGTACCAATTTCATCATATCTTCTCCCACTTGTTATTATCTTTATTAAAAATTTATACCAATCATGCTAGATAGGAATCAGTATTTTAGGGTTTTAAATTTATATTTCTGTATTGACTAATAATGTATAAACTTTCATTTCATGTGATAATTTTCTACTCGTATAAATATTAAGAAATGTCAATCCATTCTTTATTTGGTAATCATGCAATTTAATTTTTCTTGCTTTAGTTCTTGATATTAGATCTTCATTAGTATATAATTTGAGAATATTTTTCTCCAATCTGGATGGTCTTTATTTTCTTATTAATATCTTTTAATGGACAAAGGACTTTAATTTTAATGAAGTCCTTTTATATATATATATATATAAATATATGTATAAATAAAATATGTAATGTGAATGTATGCATGTATGCATATGTGTGTTTGTGTGTGTGTGTGTGTGTGTGTGTGCTTTTGATGTCTAAGAATGCTTTATCTAACACAAAGTCAGGATCATTCACTCATTTACTCAGAATCTAATTCTAGTTCTTGTATTAGATCACTGAACATTTTGAGTTAACTTCTCTCTATGGTGTGCATGGTGCTTTTGACTTTGTATTTTTGCATTTGGTCCCCACTTATTCCACCTCTATTTGTTGGAGGAACTGTTCTTTTCCCGTTAAACACTCTTGACAGCTTTGTGGAACATCAATGCCTGCAGCCATATGGGTTTGTCTCTGGACTCATGCTGCATTCAGTTCTATGATTTTCATTAAGTTCTGAAATTAGTAATTATGAATTCTCTTCATTTGTTATTTATCAGGATTGTTTTCACTGTTTAGGGCCACTTTCAATTTCATATGAATTTAAGGGTTGTCTTTTCCATTTTTTTTCAAAAAAAAAAAAAAGGAAAAAATTACATATATTGGGATTTTGCAGAAATTACCTTGAATCTGTGGAACACAGATATTTTTGACTTAATAATTTAATGTCTTACATGAACATGTAAGATGATACATTTTTTCTGGCATCTGTCAGGATGGTGTGTGTTGTGTTTGTGTGTGTTTCCTCCCATTTTACATTACGCTGTAGGATATTACACTGATTCTCATTTGCTGAAGTGTCCCAACCAGCAGGACTTCAACGGGAACCTGGAGGGGGGAGCAGGGATTGGGAGAGACAAGAGATACGAGAAATGGAGACAAGACAAAGCCTGATCAAGTCTCATTTATTAGGGGAATAAACCCAGTTAATATAAAGTACAAAAACCAATCAGGGGAAAGCGCACAAAGGCAAGACTAGTCCGCACGCCAGAACTCGAATAAGGAACTGTAGTTGGCCAGTCATGAAACACCACGCAATCTAGTCTGATGCACCTGGCATTGTCTGACAGTTATGTGTGCAGGGAGAGGCACGCCCCGCAACATCTGGCAGGCGCCGTTTATAGCTCAACATGAGGGGAGGCAGGGGGCATGACCTTCCTGCTCTGGACACTGAAGCACAATTGCATTCCTGGGATAAATTCCAGTTGGTCATGGTGTACAATCATTTTAATACACCAATTGATTCACTTTGCTAGTATTTTTTAATGAGTTTTGCATCTATATTTAAAAATTTGATGTTAAGCACCTTGTACCATACATTAATAATAAAACTGAAATTTTTGTAGAAAAATATAAGCACAGGATGGAAATTAGGTGGAAACTTAAAAGTCTCTTTTAAGAATACTTTTGTATAATTTAGTACATTTGAATTTTTCCTTCATAATTATGGGCATTACTGAATAAATGTCAGTAAAAAAAATCTTGTTCCTCCTTGAAAACTTGAAATTTAGATTTTATATTATTTATGTTCAAATATATTATATGTAATGGGGTTGAGGGTAGGGAGTGAGAGAAGAATGGAGGAACTTTAGATTATGTAGAAGGAAATAAGAGGGAGGGGGTATGAAAAATGGTGGAATAAGAGAAAATCATCACCCTATGTACACGTATGATTACATGAATATCGTGAATCTACATTGTACACAACCATAGAAACAAAACGATGTGCCCATTTGTGTACAATGAATCAAAATGCAGTCTGTAAAAATTTAAAAAATAATTAATTAAAAAAGAAATAATTTCAGGGGTGATCCAAGATGGCGGACTAGAGGGTGACTGCATCTCCAGTATGCTCCAGAACCCAGGATTCAAGAAGGGAAGGCATTGAGAGACTCAGATTAAAATAGAGCATTGAGGTGAGTCTCCCTCACCTGGTGAAGCGCTGCCCGGGTGGCAAGCCCAGATTTGAGTGGCTTATTAGAGTAGGGCAGAGCAGATTCTCCAGCATCTCAGAGCAGGCCCCCCCAGTGAGAGCCTTCCTGCACAGAACCAAGCTTCAAGTCCCTGAACCAGGCGGTGAGTTCCTGCCCGCAGGTTGCTTCAGGGACCAGGACAGGGCAGCCAGGGACTTCCCCAAGCAGCCCGCATGCCCAGCCCCCTCCGGGCGGGAAGCACATTTCTGTCGGGGTCTTAAGCCCCCTTGCTCTTCTCGACCAGTGACAAGGGAAGGGGACACTCCCCAACAAGGTCAGACCAAGATAGGTAAGGCCGACTGACTGCCCGCTCCCAGCCCTCCATGCAGAGGACAATCAGATGTGTCAGGGAGACCAGGTCACAGCAGGAACTCGTTTATTGAGGAAGTCACACAGCTTTTATGTAGGGTGGGGGCTAGGCAGGAACCAATCAGCTTAAAGGTCAGCAAGGCATGGGGTGTTCACGCAGGCAAGAGTCCCATAAGACTATATGGCAAGCACGAGCTGATCACGTTTGCAGAACTGTTGTTCACCAATCCCTGACGGTGGTCTGATTCATTGTCATTAACTATGAAACCGCCTTTGAGGCCTGATCTTGCTCACTCGCCAGGGAGTAAGGAGTCAGCCTGAGTTAGTTAACGTGTCATTAGTCCAACACATTTCCAGGCTAGCTTCTCGGAGGCAGACCGCCCAGTGAGAGCCTTTCCACACAGAGCAAGCCACAAGTCCCCAAGCCAGTGGTGACCTCCAGCCTGCAAGCAGCCTCTGGGACCAGGGCAAGACAGCCAGAGACCCCTCCAGGCAGACCTGCCCCTCAGCCCCCCGGCCGCAGGCTTTTTCCACGGGGTGATCCAAGAGGGTGGACTAGAGGGTGACTGCATCTCCAGTCGCTCCAGAACCCAGGATTCAAGAAGGGGGGCATTGAGAGACTCGGATTAAAATAGAGCATCGGGGTGAGTCTCCCCCACCTGGTGAAGCGCTGCCCGGTGGCAAGCCCAGATTTGGGTGGCTTATTAGAGTAGGGCAGAGCAGCTAGAGTTTTCCCCAGGTGGCCCTGTGCACTCCGGCGGTAGGCTCCTCCCACAGGGCCAGGTTCTCCAGCATCTCAGAGCAGGGCCCCCCAGTGAGAGCCTTTCTGCACAGAACCAAGCTTCAAGTCCCTGAACCAGGGCAGTGAGTTCCTGCCCACACATTGCTCCAAGGACCAGGACAGGGCAGCCAGAGACTTCCCCAAGCAGCCCACAGCCCGGCCCCCTCCGGCGGGAAGCGCATTACCAGGCTAGCTTCTCAGAGCAGAACCCCCCCAGTGAGAGCCTTTACACAGAGCCAGCTCCAAGTCCTGGAAGGGCTAGGGGCAGCTTTCCTTGGAAGCACTGCATTATCAAGTTACTCCAAGACTTCAGGCTACTGAAGGCAGGAAGTTGATATGCTGGAAATCTACAGGGACAATATAAGCCAATAGAAGAATTCTGCAATATCACAAAGTCTCATTGACATCTGACCAATATGAGAAAACAAGGGAAGAAAATGTCCAAAACAAACCTACATACTATATCAATAAAACCCAACGACAGCACAGCAGAAGAAATGTCAGAAGGGAGTTCAGAATGTACATAATAAAAACAATCAGGGAAGCAAATGAGGAGAAAAAAGAGCAAATGCAGGCATTAAATGATCACACCAATCAACAGTTAAAGGAGCAAATACGGGAAGCAAGAGATCATTTCAATAAAGAGTTAGAGATATTGAAAAAAAAAAAAAAAAAACACACAGAAATCCTTGAAATGAAGGAAACAATAAACCAAGTTAAAAACTCCATAGAAAGCATAACCAATAGGATAGAACACCTGGAAGACAGAACCTCAGACATTGAAGACAAAATATTTAATCTTGAAAACAAAGTTGACCAAACAGAAAAGATGGTAAGAAATCATGAACAGAATCTACAAGAATTATGGAATATCATGAAAAGGCCAATTTTAAGAATTATTGGGATTGAGGAAGGCTTAGAGAAACAAACCAAAGGAATGAACAATCTATTCAATGAAATAATATCAGAAATTTCCCAAATCTGAAGAATGAAATGGAAAACCAAGTACAAGAGGCTTATAGGACTCCAAATACACAAAATTACAACAGACCCACACCAAGGTACATTATTATGAAAACACCGAACATATAAAATAAAGACAGAATTTTAAAGGCCGCGTGAGAAAAGAATCAAATTACATTCAGGAGGAAACCAATAAGAATATCAGCAGATTTTTCAATCCAGACCCTAAAGCTAGAAGGGCCTGGAACAACATTTACCAAGCCCTGAAAGAAAATGGATGAGAACCAAGAATCTTATATCCAGCAAACTTACATTCAGATTTGACAATGAAATAAGATCCTTCCATGATAAACAAAAGCTAAAGGAATTTACAAAAAGAAAGCCGACATTGCAGAATATTCTCAGCAAAATATTCCATGAGGAAGAGATGAAAAACAATGATGCAAATCATCAAGGGGAGGAACTAGCCTAAAGGAATAGCCAAGTAAAGGGGAAATCAAATCATGTCAAAAAACAAAAATGAGTCAAATGACTAGGAATACAAAATCATATCACAATAATAACCCTGAATGTTAATGGCCTGAATTCATCAATTAAAAAACATAGACTGGCAGATTGGATTAAAAGGAAAAATCCAAAAATTTGCTGCCTGCAAGGGACTCATCTCATAGAAAGAGATACCCGTAGACTAAAGGTGAAAGGATGGGAAAAAACATACCATGCATATGGACACAGTAAAAAGATGGGAGTATCCATTCTCATTTCAGATAATGTGGACTTCAAGCCAAAACTAGTCAGAGGGATACAGAAGGACATTACATACCGCTTAAGGGAAGCATAAATCAGCAAGACATAACAATCATAAACATCTATGCCCCGAACATTGGCTCATCCATATACATCAAACAAATCCTTCTCAATTCCAGAAATCAAATAGACCACAAAACAATAATACTAGGCGATTTTAACACATCTCCCTAACCACTGGATAGATCGTCTAAACAAAAATTGAATAAAGAAACCATAGATCTCAATAACCTAATCAACAATTTAGACTTAACCGACTTATATAGAATATACCATCCAACAAAGAACAAATACACTTTCTTCTCAGCAGCACATGGATCCTTCTCTAAAATAGACCATGTTTTATGCCACAAAGCTACTGTTAGCAAATACAAGAAGATAGAGATACTACCTTGTACTCTATCAGATCATAATGGATTGAAATTAGAAATAAATGACAGAATAAAAAACAGAAACTTCTCCAATACCTGGAGATTAAATAATACACTATTATATGATGAATGGATAACAGAAGACATCAGGAGGGAAATAAAAATTTTTTAAGAATTAAACGAGAACAAAGACACATCCTATCAAAATCTCTGGGACACTATGAAAGCAGTACTTAGAGGAAGATTTATTTCATGGGGTGCATTCCAGAAAAGAAGTAGAAATCAACAAATAAATGACTTAGCACTATAGCTCAAAGGCCTAGAAAAAAAAGAGCAGACCAACCACAAAAGTAGTAGAAGACAGGAAATAGTTGAAATCAGAGCCGAAATTAATGAAATTGAAACAAAAGAAACAATCAGAAAAATTAACAAAATAAATAGTTGGTTCTTTGAAAAAATAAACAAAATTGATAAACGCTTAGCCACACTAACAAAGAGAAAGAGGGAGAAAACTCAAATTACTAAAATTCGGAATGAACAAGGAAATATCACAAAGACACAAGTGAAATACAAAACATAATTAAAAGCCATGTTGAAAATCTATATTCCAACAAACAGAAAACCTTGAAGACATCAAGTTTCTAGAAACATATGAATATCTAAACTGAACGAGGAGGACATACACAACTAAAATAAATCAATTTCAAGCAATGAAATAGAAGAGGTCATCAAAAGCCTACCAACAATGAAAAGTCTGGGACCAGATGGGTTCTCAGCCGAGTTTCTACAAAACCTTTAAAGAAGAGCTCATTCCAATACTTCTCAAAGTATTCCATAAAATAGAAGAGGAGGGAACCCTTCCAAACTTATTCTATGAAGCCAATATCACCCTGATACCTAAACCAGACAGAGACACATCAAGGAAAGAAAATTTCAGACCAATATACTTAATGAACATTGATGCAAAAATTCTCAACAAAATTTTAGCAAATTGCATACAAAAATATATTTAAAAGATAGTGCACCACGATCAAGTGGGTTTTATCCCAGGGATACAAGGTTGGTTCAACATCCGGAAATCAATAAATGTCATTCACCATATCAACAGACTAAAAGTTAAGAATCATATGATTATTTCAATAGATGCAGAAAAAGCATTAGATAAAATACAGCATCCCTTCATGCTCAAAACACTAGAGAAAATTGGGGGTAATGGGAACATTCCTTAACATTGTAAAGGCCATCTACGCTAAGCCCATGGCCAATATCATTCTAAATGGTGAAAAACTGAAAGCATTCCCCCTAAAAAACTGGAACAAGACAGGGATGCCCTCTTTCACCACTTCTATTCAATATCGTTCTTGCGACTCTAGCCAGAGCAATTAGACAAACCAAAGAAATTAAAGGGATACAAATTGGAAAAGAGGAACTCAAACTATCCCTGTTCGCTGATGACATGATTATATATTTAGAGGAACCTGGAAATTCCACCAGAAAACTCTTAGAACTCATAAGTGAATTCAGTAATGTAGCAGCTTACAAGATCATGCTCATAAATCAAATGCATTTTATACATAAGGGATGAATCTTCAGAAAGAGAAATTAGGAAAACTACACCATTCACAATAGCATCGAAAAAATAAAATACTTGGGAATCAATCTCAGAAAAAAGGTGAAAGACCTCTACAATGAGAACTACAGAACGCTAAAGAAAGAAATTAAGGAAAACCTCAGAATATGCAAAGATCTCCCATGTTCTTGGATAGGCAGAATTAATATGGTCAAAATGGCCATACTACCAAAAGTGCTATACAGATTCAATGCAATTCCAATTAAAATCCCAATGGTATACCTTATCAGAAATAGAGCAAGCAATTATGAAATTCATCTGGAAGAATAAGAACCCCAGAATAGCTAAAGCAATCCTCAGTAGAAAGAGCGAAGCAGGGGTATCACAATACCACATCTTCAACTCTATTACAAAGCAATAGTAACAAAAACGGCATGGTATTGGCACCAAAATAGACAGGTAGATCAATGGTACAGAATAGAAGAGATGGACACAAACCCAAATAAATACAATTTTCTTATACTAGACAAAGGGGCCAAAAATATGCAATGGAGAAAAGATAGCCTCTTCAACAAATGGTACTGGGAAAACTGGAAATCCATATGCAGCAGAATGATACTAAACCCCTATCTCTCACCCTGCACAAAACTCAACTCAAAATGGATCAAGGACCTTGGGATCAGACCAGAGACCCTGCATCTTATAGAAGAAAAGTAGGTCCAAATCTTCACCTTGTTGGCTTAGGACCAGACTTCCTTAACAGGACTCCCATAGCACAAGAAATAAAAGCAAGAATCAACCACTGGAATAGATTCAAACTAAAAAGCTTTCTCTCAGCAAAGGAAACTATCAGTAATGTGAAGAGAGGGCCTTCAGAGTGGGAGAATATCTTTGCCAATCATACTTCAGATAGAGCACTAATTTCTAGAATCTATAAAGAACTCAAAAAACTCTACACCAAGAATACAAATAATCCAATCAACAAATGGGCTAAGGAAATGAACAGACACTTCACAGAAGAAGATGTACAAGCAATCAACAGATATATGAAAAAATGTTCAACATCTCTAGTAATAAGAGAAATGCAAATCAAAACTACCCTAAGATTTCATCTCACCCCCAATTAGAATGGCGATTATCAAGAACACAAGCAACAATAGGTGTTGGCGAGGATGTGGGGAAAAAAGTACACTCATACATTGCTGGTGGGGTTGCAAATTAGTGCAGCCACTCCGGAAAGCAGTATGGAGATTCCTCAGAAAGCTTGGAATGGAAGCACCATTTGACCCAGCTATCCCACTCCTTGGCCTATACCCAAAGGCCTTAAAATCAGCATACTACAGAGATACAGCCACATCAATGTTCATAGCTGCTCAATTCACCATAGCCAGATTGTGGAACCAACCTAGATGCCCTTCAGTTGATGAATGGATGAAGAGACTGTGGCATATATACACAATGGAATATTACTCCACCATGAAGAATGATAAAATTATGGCATTTGCAGGCAAATGGATGAAATTGGAGGATATCATGCTAAGTGAGATAAGCCAATCTCAAAAAACTAAATGACGAATGATCTCGCTGATAAGCGGATGATGACATATAATGGGGGGTAGGAGGGGTTAGCGTTAGGGTTAGGGTTAGGTTTAGGGTTAGGGATAAGGAGGGTGGTAATAATGGAGGAAGGAAGTACTGTATAGAGGGAAAAGGGGTGGGAGGAGTGGGGGAAAGGGAAAAAATAACAGAATGAATCAAAGAACATTGCCCTATGTAAATTTATGATTTTAGTAAAATTAAAAAAAACGATTATAAAATTAAAAAAAGAAATATTGCAGACAAAAAACAAAATATATTTATATTTATCTATCTATATATACATATGCATATATATATGCTTTATTTGTGTGTATATAATAATCATGGTTAAAAATAATATTGATGTTTATCAACATGGGCAATATTTGAAAAATACCTACTTTTTGTATTTGCATAGATTTCAGCATAATCTCACAGTGATTGTCAGTTATTTACTCCCCGTAAAATGTCACGTGGAGCCATGCAGAGAATACTTACACACGTGACGCGGGCAGTGCTTTGCCTTAGCTACTTCAAACAACAGTCCTAAATTGTTTCTAAGCCAGTTTGTGCACAGAACCTAGTAGTGTGGCTGTCCCGCCTGTACAAGTCTGAGCGTGCTGGAAGACACATTGCTCCTTCACTCAGGTTCTGAGGCCTCGGTGAGGATGGTCACAGTGGCTGGCCGTGAGTCGGCGAAGCTCCACTGTGGTCACGTACTTCAGGCTTGATGCTCTCCAGGCAGGGATTCGTTTTCCTCCACGTCATCTTAGGGCCCTGCCCTCTCAACAGGGGCACTTCACGTGGTACTCCACGTAGTGTCTTTAGCTAGTAGAGACTTTATGGTAGTCTACTGATTTAAAGTGTAAAAGCAGAACTTTCACGAAGTTGATCTAAAAAAATCTACATTCTTCAAATCTAAAAGATTTTTAAAGATAAGTAAGAGAGAAAAGAGGGCCAGCGATACAGCTCTGTAGTAGGGCATGTGCTTTTCAGGTAGAAGACTTTGGGATCAATCCCCATAATCAACTGAAAAAAGTGGAAAAGAGAGAAAATTTTAATAAAAAATAATGAAAAATCAAATACTTATTAAAATATGTATTGAAATGTTTGAAATATGGAAATATAAAATTAACTTACAGATTCAAAGAAGTTGCAATCAAAATCTTGAGATTTTTTTAACTGACAATTGAAAGTCCATTTAAAATTTTCATAGAAATCCAAAACCTAAATTACATAAGAGAGCCCTGAAAAATAAGAACTTATAAAAATTGATACATCTAATCTACACATCAGTAAAAAAGCACAGCGATTATGACAGTGTAGTATTTATGAACAGTTCAAGTGAATACAGAGTACAGCAAGAACTTTCTGTGCATAAACATATAATTGAAGTGACAGTTTCCCTGACACTCTTATCAAATAATTAAACACAGAAAAATTAATCTTTATATCCTATCTTTTACAAAGACTATGCCCTGGTATATTGTTAGTTAGTTTCTTGAAAAGCTAACTAATCTAGCTTCCAGAAGATAACAAAAAAATTCTTCATGATTGTGCAGTAGGAACAGGTTTCAATACTCGACTAAAAATCAGTAACAACAACATAAATTGTTGATAAATTGCAGGGTTAGCCTTCACAATATTACATTTATTAAAGGCAAATCATGAGAGGACAAACATGCTGTCAAGTGGGAGAAGGAACTTGGAACCAATAGCAACACATGCTCTTCAGTGAATTATATGAGATCTTATAAATCAGGGGGAAAATAGTTTACTAGACAAAGAAGCAACAAACTTGAAAAGAGATTTCCAAAAGAAATCTAAATAGTCAATGAACTTATGAAAACTTACACAGTTTCCTCAGGCAATGAAGACAAACAATGAAAACAATCATGGGCTCCCTCTGCACACTTATCATTTAGCACAGGCTAAATTTTAAAAAAATTTTTAAAAACTTTGTTATTATAATTCATTGTACATGACAGTATAATGCATTTATATACTTTGATAGATCATACATAAATGGAGTGTAATCTCTCATTTTTCTGATTATACATCTTTAAGTTCACGTTGGTCATGCAGTCATACATGCACATGAGGTAATAATGTCTGTTCCACTCTACTATCATTCCTACTCCCATAATATAAAGTAATTAATATAAAGTAACTCTATTCTTCCCTATCCCTTCCCACTTATTGTGAATTAGCATCCACATATCAGAGAAAACATTCAGTCTTTGGTTTTTTTGGTTTGGCTTATTTCATTTAGCATGATATTCTCTAACCTCATCCCTTTACCAACAAATGACATAATTTCATTCTTCTTTAAATTTCATCTGTTGAAAGGCATCTAGGTTGGTTTCGTATTTTAACTATGGTGAATTGAGCTGCTATAAACATTGATATGGCTGTGCTACTATAGTATGTTGATTTGGGTATAAACTAGGGAACAGGATAACTGGGTCAAATGGTGATTCCATTCCAAGTTTTCTGAGGTATCTCCATACTGCTTTCCATATTGGTTGCACCATTTTGCATTTCCACCAGCAACACATGAGTATTCCTTTTTTCTACATCCTTGCCGATATTTATTTTTGCTTGTATTCTTAATAATTGTCATTCTGATTGGAGTGAGACAAAAATCCGAGAGCAGTTTTAATTTGCATATCTCTTTAAGGAGAGCATAGATCTTGAGAAGACCTGTGCTAGATTAAAAACTAATTGTACAACTTTGGAAAGCTGCCAAGTCTTATCTACAAAATGTGAACAATTGCATACATTATGCCTCAGCATTTCTACATTTAGCAAAAAAGCCAGTGACAAAAATAAATAACTACCCAAAATGATTAATAATTTGGCTGGTCACATTACCTTAAGAGGAAAAAATTGGGAAATGTGAGGGTCCATTGATAATAGAAGAGATAAATACACTATGGGACTTTCACAAAATGAAATATTATAAAGCAATGAAAATGAACGAACAGTTGTTACATTCAGTAAGGAAAAACACAACAGATGCAATGCTGTGAGAAAAATTCTGACATATATACAACACACTGCATGATTCATTTATATCATCTTCCAAAGGTAAAAATAACTATTTTTTCAAACATCAGTATAGTGGCTATTTCAGGGAATGGGAAAGTTATTAATGACTCAGAAGAGTCATAGGAAGCTTTGGGGTGTTGACTATTCTTGTTTTTATTTCTACTCTTATTAAATTCTTTCCCTGGATCAGAGTTACTAGAATGGGTTCAATATTTGATAATGAATTGAGCTTATAATTGATATAGGTACATATTTTAAAGATTCTAGTTTAGTAAATCAATACTCCCATATATAAATTCTGTGTTTTAGTAACTATTCTTACATACCTGCCCCTCACCTAAAGAAGGAAGGAAGGAAGGAAGGAAGGAAGGAAGGAAGGAAGGAAGGAAGGAAGGAAGGAAGGAAGGAAGGAAGGAAGGAAGAAAGGAGGGAGGGAGGGAAGAAAAATAGAAAAGAAAGAAAGGAAGAAAGAAGGAAGGAAAAGCTTGCTTTGAAAAAGTCACATCTAGCTCATATTGGATCTCTAATTTCCATTGTGTTTAGTAATATCACAGGATAGATCATACATACATATATGATGGGGATTGAACCCAGGGATGCTTTACCACTGAGCTGTATCCTCAGGCCTTCTCATTTTTTCTTTTTCTAAATTTTGAAACAGAATCTCATCAAGTTGCTGAGGAACTTGCTAAGTTGGTGAGACTGGCCTTGAACTTGCTATCTCCTGTGTCAGCCTCTCAAGTCTCTTGGGTTACAGGTGTGTGCCAGTATGCAAGACTATCATACTTATATTTGAAAATCATTTCCATATAGTTCAGAGTTTCTTACTAATATGAAATGTTATGTCTAGGTAAATCAGCTTTTCATACCTATAACCAAAACACCTGACAAGAACAACTTACAGGAGGAAAAGTGTTTTGGGTTTCATAGCTTCAGAGGTCTCAGTTCATGTTTGGCCAAACGTATTGCTCTGAGCCTGAAGTAGGACAGAACATCATGGAAGAATACTAGGTGGAGGAAAGCTTCTTGGTTCACGGAGGCCAGTAAGCAGAGAGAAAGAAAGGAAACTAGAAGTCAGTAACCAAATATAGTTCCTGAAGTCACACCCCAGTGACCTACATTCTCCAACATTATCCCATCTGCTTAGAGTTACACTCAGGAATCCATTCAAGTTATTTATCCATCCAATGGATTCATGTGCTGATGAGGTTACAGATCTTACAATCTAATCACCCCACTTCTGGACATTCCTGCATTATCTAGCACATAAACTTTTTATGGAGTGTAAAAGACCCAAACCACAATAATATATTTTATTAATAATATCATATGAATTATGCTTACTTATGGGACTTTCACAAAATGAAATATTATAAAGCAATGAAAATGAGCGAACAGTTGTTACATTCAGTAAGGAAAAACACAACAGATACAATGCTGTGAGAAAAATTCTGACATATATACAACACACTGCATGATTCATTTATATCATCTTCAAATGGTAAAAATAACTATTTTTTCAAACATCAGTATAGTGGCTATATAGACTTCAGTTTCAGTACCAGTGTTCTGAACACATTTTATCCTTTGACACCTAAACTTATGTTAAATAATGTTACATTTTGAGACCAATAGCATAGACCTAAAGTAATCAGAAAAGGAAAAAATAACCTTCTGAATATAGATAATAGACTGTAATAATCCTACATATTTATTAATCATGGGAGTATATGCATAGATTTATTTTCTTTCACAAGTTAGAATTTTAAAATTCAGTAGTAGAGATCTGGAGTGGATACCACTCTGCTCAGAGAATTGGGTTACATCTTGCTACTGCAAGTTATTTAGAATATTTTGGAGGCTCTATTCTCAAGTTGGCTCACAGTAGAGGGGTAAATGCTGAAGCACCTTAAGTCACATAGGTATTCTGGGAAGGTTTGAAACAATTGGAAAATATATGATGTCTCAATTTTGCTAAGACAGCACCTCATTATATGGTACTCTCTATAAAGTATCTCCCCAAAATCTCACTGGCCAGATGTTCATATGATTGACAGACATGCCTACAAGGTAAAATACAAATGATAAGTGGAATTCTGCTCTCACTGTTACTCCAAATAAAACTTTTGTAAAGAAAGAAATGGAAAATAGATACTGGTTAGGAAACTAGTAATCTCCTCACTTTGTAATCTAAGATCTTCATCTGAATTATCTGCTATTCCTTTCACTTACAAACTTGGGAGTCCCTTTCTGTTTTAAGAATCAATCATTTGTAAAATTTTTAAATAGGAAAAGACTAAGGACTCTAAGTTAAGCTGAAAACAATTTCTTTCACATAAGAATTCATTGAAGAGCACATTTTATGTATAAGCATGAAACCAAGTAGTGATTGCATAATTTAGAAAGCATTATATCAATATTAGTCTTTTGGTCAAGGTCAGGGTAAGATGTGGGTCTATTGTATATAGTTTGGTGATACTAGATGGCAGAAAACACCACATAAAATGCTGGACATCACATTGGAAAAGAATGTGATGAGAAATTATCTTGAGAAATTATCAATGAACCAGACTCACAGAGAGAAACTTGCAAGCAACAATGGAACTGTGCTAATAATATATTATAATGGCACTCTTCATGTGATGCTAAATATATTTTTATTAAAATGGCTTTCTGTTGCACACCTGTTCTTTGCCAAACAGTGATTGCTAAGTGCTTTGGTCCAGAAGCACATAAAGAGTCATTGAGCATCATAGAACATGGTAGAATGCTTAACTATTTTAAATGTTTACCCTAGTTTGACATGATGTTCCATAATATTACTTCCTTTCAATTATCTTAATGTGTTTGGAACCACAAAACCTGCTTAACAAACTTTACTTACCCAATCATCAATTTTTTCTTCTATAAGTAAAGTTGTATTTGATTAGTGTGACTGTAATCTCTAATTTTCCAAATTTTGATAAATAAATGCATTAGATATACTTCACTGCTAATAAAATTCTACACTTCAGTTTGAATGACATAATATATGCCATGAATTGTTCATTTCCAGAGCATAATACACAGAGAAAAAATCATATATGCTTATAGTGCTAAACAATGCATACCTTTATTGATATTTAAAAAATAACTTAATTGATGTCAATGCTTTGGAAGCCTGTCTGTTTGATACAACAGATGTTAAATTTACAGAAAACAAAAATAAAACTAGGAGCCCATATTTGAATTATCCATCTATATTTAAGGATAACAATCTCCACTAACAGATTGCATTCCACACAAAGTATGAAATAGAAAAAAAAAAATTGACTTAATATTGTAAATCAACAGACTGGCTACAATAATGCCATATGAATTAATACATTTAAAATCTGCTTTCTTAAAAAGGTAGAAAAATTTCCACACAGGACTATATGAGAATTATTAGATATCTCTTTCTAATCCTTAAATTAAAAAGTCAACATAAATTCATATGTTTTGCTAAAACATAGATTAATATACTTGAATTTAGTTAAAATTAATTAGTATAAATATCAACTATTCTAAGAAGACATTTGCCATAAGGCAATAGGTCGATTTTGAAACATCCTGATAAGGACACATATAGATTCCTGCTTTTTGGTTCCATGTCCTGAATTGCCGTGCCTTTCTGCAATGATGTTCTCCCTCACCTTGGGCAGAGAGCTATGGAGTGGGCTATATATGGACTAAGAACTCTGAATCTGTGAGCCAAAATAAGCTTCTCTTCCTCTGCAGTGTTCTTGTCAGGGTTTTTGTTCATAGTGACACAAAACTGATGAAATCAGAAATTGGTACTGAGATGTGGACTTGTTGCTGTGACTGTGTGGTTCAGTAGCCTTTGGAGCTGATTTGTTGGGAGAAGGATTTTGAAAAGTACAGAGATGCAACCTGCAAAAGCTGTAGAAATCTGTAATCAGAGCTTAATGAGCAGTTCTTGTGGGATCTTAGAAGACCAGATGCCAATGGACTGGCATCTGGATGGACTATGGACAGTAAGAACCAGCTCATGAAGGTCCAGAGAAGGACTCTGTTGGAAAATGGAACAGAGGTCATTCATGTTATATTCTGGAAAGGAAGTCTCCGACACATACATACTTTTTGTGAGGATGAATTTAATGTGATGTACTAATTATTCTGGCAGAAGAAATCTCAAGGCAGCATGGCATTTTGGGGGTATCATGGGTATTGTGGGCAGGTTTTAGCGACGTTTACTGTGATAATCAGAAACAGAAAGTAGAGTGGAAAGATTTGAAAAAAACCTTACAGTCTGACTGGAAAAGTGAGAAAAAAACTAGGATTAAGAACATTGTGGTTGTTAAAGGGATCACAGCCACCAAAGAAAGGCTCAGTACTTTACTCCAAAATAATAAAAATGATGACTTGAGGGCATCTCAGGTATTGAGGAGACTATACCCATCTGAGGCTCAAGGTATAAAATGAAAAGCCATCTGCCACAGGCGAGACTGAAAAATTTGTTCACTGTGCTCAGTCAACCTGACCAACAAAGGCCATTGATCTAGGCTTGGCTACTGCTCAAGGGACAGACCTTGGTGTCAACCTGTGGTGCTGGTTTGGCAGGCATGCAGGATGGTGGGGTAAGGGGGTTATAGAAATATCTAGCCAGGACTTCAAAGGAAGGCAGTGGGGGCAGGCAAAGTGTGACAATGTCAGAGTCCCTGTAGACTGCTCACAAGAGGTCGATGCTTGAAGATATGAAGATGTAGCTGAAGAAGCAGAGGAGACTGAGATCAAGAGATGTCAATAGCACCGAATCTCTGCCAGGGAAATCTGCATGAATCAAGCAGAAACAAGCCGAGAGTGTGGCTATGTGGGCTGCAACCAGAAAGGTGATAGGAATGGGGCCACACCAGCCTTTTGAAGAAAATGTCCCCATGCCATGTGCCCCAGATGCTGGATGTGCAGCTATAGAATTTGTTTACCTAACTGAATTTTTGTCTGGCTTTGGTCCCTTCCATTCTTTCTGTGACCGTATTTCTCCTTGTGGAATGGAAATGTTTACTTTTTCCCATTAAATATTGATCATTATAGGGGAAAACATTCACAAGTTGCTTTTGGGTTTTAGATGAGAGCCTGGGCTTGGACTTTTAGGCAATGCTGGAGCTACTAAGGCTATGAAAATTCTCAAAAATGAAATAAATGTTTTTTGCATTTTGTGATGGACATAAGATTTTTTGGGGAGTTAGGAATGAAATGTTGTGGTTCAGATATGATATTTCCCCAAAAGCTCAGGTGAAGATAATGCAAGAGTTTGAAGGTGAAAAATTGTGTTATGAGAACCTTGACTTAATCAGTACACTAATCCACCGATATGGGTTAATTGGGCAATAGCTGTAAGTAGGTAGGACTTGAATGGAAGAAGTAGGTCACTGAGGGTAAACTTTGGGATTTATATTGTGTCCTTGGTGAGCAGAGTTCTCCCTGCTTCAGGTTGCATGTCCTGAGCTGCTTTTCTCCAACATTCCCTTCCACCATATTGTCCTGCCTTGCCTTGGACCTAGAGCTATCCAGTCAGCCTATCCATGGACTGTACTTCTGAAACTGTGAGCTAGAATAAACTTTTCCTCCTATAAGAAAACAAAAACATATATCATGCTATGTATTTCTTTTTTCATAATATTGAAAAACTAGAAAGAATGTATTTTGACACAGAATTACATCGTTAGGTCAATAACCCAAACATTTATGCACAAATATGGAATAAATGATGTCCATAACTCTATCCAAAATCAAACTCTTTTTTTAATATTATGCTGCACATCTTCTTTTCCCAGTAGAAAGGGACTCGTTTAATAGCACACAATTGTATTTTCACTATGTTGTCAACACTAAAGGAGTTTATTTTGTTATTTTTCAATGGTCTATTTTATTTTCTTTAATCATCAAAGCCACATTCTACAAAGTTACATCCCATTGGGAAAATCAGACTATTAAGCAGTTTTATGCCTTGAGTCAAAGGGAAAGGGAAGCCATATCCCTCTATATTCCAACGTTAGACATATTATGATTGCCATGAGGTTTTTAATATTTTGTATAGACATAAATATTATGAAATTTAAGTTTTAAGATATTAGGGAACATACATGTAACATGTATTTAAAAACAGTGGTTTTTTTTTTTTCTGTATTTGGCTAATAAATTCACCACCGTGAATTTTATACACATTATTTTTCCTCTTTTTCTTTCTTTTCTTCTTCTTTTTTTTTGATCAGGGATTGAACCCAGGGGCACTTAACCACTGACCCACAGTCCCAGCCCTTCTTTTGTATTTTATTTAGGCACAGGGTCCTCCTGAGGTGCTGAGGCTGGCTATTTGAACTTGTTGTGATCCTCCTACCTCAGCCTCCTCAGCCACTGGGATCATAACCCTGCACCAGTATGCCCAGCATATTTTCCCTCCTTGAAAAAATAATCTGAAGCTACTCAAACATATTTCTTTTACATCCTCCTAAATTATTTGAGGCGATCTCACAGTTTTTTTCTATAATATCATTCTACATGGTAGATCATGTTTCTACATTGATTATCATTTTGGATTCATTTTGTCTTATGAATACTAATATTTCTTTCATGAAGAGTTGACTCAACCAGGGACAGTTGGTCATGCTGACAAGACAAGATGAAGCAGATGCAATTCTCCAGAAAGGGGTTGATACAAACACAGAGTTGACACACACCTGGGAATTTATACCAAACGCACGTGGTAGATTTGGACTTGATTCCCCTTCCGAGTTTAATTGGTACACTTAAAAAAACATAACTCTGACGACGAAAATAAAATGCAACATAATCTCGCTTCCTCCCTTCACGTAAAATACCTTCATACTGAATGAAAACGGAAGCACAGAGCAAGGCTTCTGTTATCATTATTATGTAACAAAGAGTTCCACAGCTTCTTAATATTTAAAACATTTAGAAGTGTAACTAGTTAGTTTTGGAGGAAGTTTCATGATATTCGTTTTCATGTATTTATAAAATTTGCCAAAACACTGAAACACCTGCATTATATTATACGTTGGGATTAAAAAAGGGGCAGAAGAACAAAGAAATCCTGTTAGTAATTATTTGCCCTCTCAATGGGTATATATAGGCACAAGTCCATGACCTTCCCACTGCAGACAGACGTCATATACATGCAAAAATATATTATGGATACCTCCATCTGGAGGCTTAATGTACAGGATCTTCACAACAGGGCCAAATCTTTCGCATACAAATTATGTTAATCGAGTCTCTATTTACTTTTTGTCTTTTCATCTCTATCACACGTGTAATGATTAATCTGTATTGTTGATACAATTGGTTTGAGAGATACCTAGGATTAGGAGGTTTCTGGATGTGCCTATAAGGGTGTTTCCAGAGATGATTGGCAGGTGGGACTAAAAAACGTAAATGGTAGACACACCCCAAATGTGAGGATGCTTTCCAAAATACTGGGGACTCAGATGGAACAAAGATGGAAGAATCAGGAAGCCAGGCAGATGCAAGCGCTGCTCATTTGCAATCTCCTGCTACTATCATCCCTTGAGGACATTGGACTCCAGCTCCAACATGGAACCTCACCAGTTATTATCCAGGGATTTCTGAACCCTTCAGTCTCTGAACAGCACTGTATCATTCTCACTTTTGTTCTGAGGCTCCAGATTCTTTTTCCTCCAACTCTCCACTGCAGATAGCCATCGTGGGACTACTCAGCTTCTGAACATGTAAGTCAATCTAATAAATCCCTTTTTATAAACAAACATAGCATGTTTTTATGTTCCTCTAGAGAACACTAACTAACAAAGGGTCACTAGAATTTGAACTCAATCATTGTGAAATTAATTCTAGCACATATTATGAAATTTTGTTTTGTTTTCAGCCTCTTTCTATATCATTTTCCTCCTCTAATAATTACTGGTTATCATGTAATGGAGAGTTATTTTAGGGTCTGAATGGTTTCCTGATATTGTGATATTCCTGTGGTGCTCTATGATGTGGAATGATATTTTGTTTTCTTCCCATCATTTCAAATATTATAAGACTGAAATGTTAGTGCATAGATCATCCATGTAAAGGATGACACAGAATTAGTTGGAGAGTCTACTGACTTAGAGAAGTGAAAAATAAATCCAACTGAGATATACTCAATCTAGTATATTTTTGTTTTTCTTTATTTTTATGTGATTACTATTTGTACTTTTTAACAAATGAATCAAAATGATGAAATATCTATGTAGGAAGTCAATTCACATTAATTATTAAAACAAGTATGTATATTAGGCCAGTAATAATAACTGTAAATTATTTCATGTAGGCAATTATTACTATTTATGAATTTTCCTCAAAAACTATATAAAGTTAGGAATATTAAATATGAATGCAAGGAAAGTTTAGGTAATTGTAGTTCAAAATAATGCAGAGAATAAGGATGAAATGAAACACCTAAACGTGAGAAAACTAAAAAGTCTACTCAGGAAAGACCAGGTATTATTTCATCAGTGTATACACACATTCATTTATTTACTGTCCATATTAATTAATATTAATCAAATTCATTATTTCATGGTGATTAATAATGTAAAATATATCATTGCCTATTATTATTTATTGAGTGCTTTTCAATATTCTGGGTACTTTTCTAGATTTGTTACAGCCATCATCATATTTAATCTTCATTATTATCTTGCAAAGTAGTTATTCTAATATTATATGTAATTGTGAACGAATAGAAGTTAGAAAACAATGACTAGTAAGACATTATGTAACTCACCCACATTCTTAGTTAATCAATTCTCAAAGTTTGCTCTGATTTAAAGAAGAATTAATCTACATAACAGATATTACTTAGAAGAATACAGTAATTTCCATGTGTATATTTGGTAACACACCATTGGGAAGTATTAGTGTATAAAGACCATATTCTCATCCCCGAAATTAAGATCTGTTCTTTAATGTGCAGTGATTATGTTATAGTCCACTTTTATATGTCTTTCTCTTGGTAGTCTGTATTTCCATAAATCTCATAAAATCAATTATTCAAATGAATATGAGACTTCTAGAAACTTCTTACCATCTACACCAACCTAGAGTCAATAAAGTCATAGATCATTTAATGATTGGAATATTTTCTCAGAAATGTGTCCTTAGATTATTTCGTCCCTGTTCAATTAATACAGAGTGGACTTGCATAGATCTAGAAAGTACAGATCACTCACTGAACATGGCCTGCTTATTCAATCAAAAGATTCCATTAGCAAAAGATGGAGGAGGCTACTGCCAGTGTAGTAACAGGACATATTATTTTTTTGGTAAAAGTTTTTTTTTTTTTTTTTCATTTGCGCTCTAAAAAAATGATAAGAAATAGATTGTCGATATAAAAGGCAATCAAGGAATGCCAAACTTGAGAACAGTTTACTCCAGCCAATATGAGGACGTTTACCCAGGAGGAATGAATTCTATCCACCTATAATTCATGTTCTCAAAAACAGAATCCAGAGGTCAAGATTTTCATAAATTAAAAAGCAAACAAACAAACAAAAACATCAGAGTGAACTTGTTGTTAAGGTTGTATTTGTTGGAAAGATGGCAGATCAGAGAAAGGGTGAATGGTTTTTTGTTGTTGTTGTTGTTCAGTCATCTGTTATGTAGATTCTGATCTTGAAAGTGAAGGTTTTTTTTTTTTTTTAGTACATTTGCTTGGGTTTGATTTTTTTTATTTGTTGTTATGTTCGTTTTTGTTTCTCTTATTACTCCTTCACTTTTTTCTCTCTAATCAAATCCTATCTCCCTTTTAATTTCTTTTAGTGGTATACTCTCAAAACATTATGGTATTGGCATAAAAACAGACCTAAAGAGCAATAAAATAGATGGGAAGACACAGAGAAAAATAACGAAAAAAAAATCATATAACAAAAAACAAATCATATGATCCTTGATAAAGTTTCCAAAAGCAAAAGTTAGAGAAAAGTAGGCTGTTTAATAAACAGAACTGGTAAAACTGTATATCCATACGTAGAAGGATGAAACTATATCTCCACCTCTCAACCAGCACCAAATAATAAAGACAATGCCTTTGGCATTGCTCTCATATACACACAGAAACTTGAGAGTTCAGTCAGGAGAAGGTCAGGACTGGTCAGTCAGTGTCTTCCCTAAGCTGTGATCCATGCACCAACCATGGAGTCCTTGCCAGGGGATTGCTGACAACCACCTACAACATTTATTTAGTTGTATATAATGGAATAACTTTCATTTTTTATAATTATAATCTGAAAAGTCTGTGAATTACCATCTAAGGAAAGGGACATTTGGAATTTTAAGAACATTGACATTATAGCTTGGAGTAGATTTGTAAATAATTATAAAATAGAAATATTGGTCATTTTATTATATTCTAAATAACAATTTATCTATATTTTCCAGTTTATTACAACTTTGTGTTTTTAAAACAAATAGTAAAAAGTTTATTTTTTCTGTTGTCATGTATAATTT
Organism: Sciurus vulgaris; assembly: GCF_902686455.1. NCBI lineage: Eukaryota > Metazoa > Chordata > Mammalia > Rodentia > Sciuridae > Sciurus > Sciurus vulgaris. Next base: position 12,686,491 of record NC_136469.1, read on the forward strand.
CCTTAACAGAAACATTATGCAAAAGAAACGCCAAGTATCAAAGTGTAAGTATTATATAAATAGGCTTGTACCTTATTATATTTCATAGAAAATTTACAAAGTGCCCCTGCTCCTTTCAATGACTCTAGTATAGAATGACAAACATTTGGTGATTTGTATCAGTCTATGCAGGCAGGATGTCTAAATGGTGTTCAGATATTGTCAAAGGAAATTAGATTATAAGAAAATTCAAAGTGCATGTTCAGCGATTTCTTCCTTCACGCCCAAATAAAATGTTAAGAAAGGTCTGTAACTCAAAATAGAAGTTAATCTCAGCTTCTAGTTCATAGTGTAGTAATAGCAAGGGAAATTAATTTTTTTATTTATTTGCCTATAGTTACACACAAAGACAATTCTGCAAATCATATGCAATCAGATAAAAGATGAAAAGGCTTCAACTCATTTGAAGTTGAATTGGTTGGACCCCATGATGTAATTTACCAAAGGAGAAGGTGTGTAAACAATCTTTCTAAGGCATTTGTACAAATTTTGCCTCAATAAATCATAAAGCAGGCTAAATTGCTATCAAGTAAAAAGTAAAGTATCAGTGAATGAGGTTTTGATTATATACATTTTTCTAGCAATACCTTTTAACTCAGTCTATCCAAATTCATTACAGGAAGATAAGAAAAACTGAAAGTCAAAACTTGGTAAGCTAGGCAGTCACAGGTGAAACTCCAAGGAATTCCCACAGGGAAGCCCCAGCAAAGGCTCTGCACGCAAGACTCAGCCCTGGAGCAGAGTGCCGTGAGAAGGTGCTGCTACCCAAGCAAGGGCATTTGTGTAACACAGTGATGACCTGGCTTATTCTGATCAAATGTCTTTAATCTTTTTTAATTTTTAAATTTTATTTGTTCTAGTTTTTTGTCCATGACAGTAGAATTCATGTATACATTTTTATAGATCATACATAAATAAAGTGTAATCTCCCATTTTTCTGATTATACACATTGCAGGATCACATTGGTCATGCAGTCACACATGTACAGGAGAGGAATAACTGGGTCAAATCGTGGATCCATTCTAAGTTTTCTGAGGAATCTCCATACTGCTTTCCATAATGGTTGCACCAGTTTGCATTCCTACCAGCAAAGTATGAGTGTACCTTTTTCCCCACATTCTCGCCAACATTTATTGTTGCTTGTATTCTTGATAATTGCCATTCTGAAGGAATGAGATGAAATCTTAGTTTTGATTTGCATTTCTCTAACTGTTGGAGATGTTGAAGTGTCTGCTCAGTTCCTTATCCCATTTATTAATTGGGTTCTTTAATTTTAGATCAGATAATGTAACACATTCTTTTCATCATGTCTAAGTCACTACCAACAACTCCAGTGAATTGTATAAAATATAAAACCATATTCTTCTCTCCATGTTTCACATTCTCCATTGTACTGTCATGGTGTTTACATTTACCAGTTTTCTTAACACAATTAAATTACTTTCATTGTCTTATTTCCTTTAAGTATGAAATGAAAATATTATTAGTATCTACCTCTTTAGTAATTCCTTAATATATTTCTACCATTATTATTTTAATCTACTACTTCTACTCCTAATACTAAATAAGAATAATGTATTTTTCAAATGATTTTTGAAACTTATAATAATAATAACCATAATCATCTTTTTCAGAGTAAGAAACATGATGTTTAAACTTTTCAATGCATAAAATTCATTGTGTAATTATTATAACATGGGACCTATGATTCAATACATACTATATTTGATTGCAATTTAAAAAGCACCAGTCCTACAACCACCATTTGGTAAAACTCAGTGCATTACTTAGCATTTGTTCCAAAACCCTTCCACCCTCTGCAAATATGTTCTTTTAGGAAAAGCAATTAATGTAGTTTCCAGGTAAAGACTGAATTATTTTCCAAAAATCCAAAGTGCTAATTCATAGGGTAACCTTATATCTCAATATTTAATAGAGGGACTATCCACAAGGGGTTTGACTCATCTAGAAAAGAAACAAATGAACATTACACAAAGATGGATAAAGAGAAATATTCCTTTTAGAAGGGAAGATCAATGTATGCTTGACGGCATGCAAAATTGTATTATCTTAGGGGATAGCTACTTCCCCTTATTAAATCTTGCTAATTTCTTTTTTTCAAAATTAAATATATTTAAAGGGAATGCCAGTGACTAGCAAAATAGAGTTAAAATATTGTGTGTGAATGAAAAATATTATTTAAAAGATGTGTATGAAAGCCAAGTGGCTGAGGAGCAGACTGCACTGTCACTTTGAACTAGAAACTACATTTCATAAAATCCTTCCTATGTTATTCCAAGTGGTGTTCCCCAAAAGAAAAGTTTATGCAAGCTTTGAGGTCACAACTCAGTCGAATGAAGTAAGGACACGCAGTCCATAACTGGGTTCGCACCTGGCATCCTCTTTTCCCATGTGTCCAGATCCTCTGTATAACCAATACACGTCTCTGGCCCACAACCTGCTCTTTGACTTTGGAGCATAATGACCCCATGGCTTGATTATTCAACCAAGCAAGATAAGAGGGACATCTTGCCATGAATCTCTCCACAAGTCCACATGTCACCTTGTTTCTTCCTCCTTATCTTTTTTCTTCCTCTTTCCTCCCCTTCCTTTTAGTTTCCTTCCTCCCCATCCTTCTTTTCTCCTCTTCTTCTCATTTGTCCTTGCTATTTTTTTCCAAGATTGAATTTTAAAAGTTATAGGAAGAGGTAACTGTAAAATATGCAGAAGTACTAGCAGATAGCTTTTGGAGTGATAGCTATATAAAGGTGTTGACACTGATAAATATCAAATTCACAGTGAAAAAGTACATAGCTACTTCCTCATTACAGTCAAATAATTCTAGGGAATCATTTAAGTCGGAGAGGTGTGATTTATAAATGAAGAAAAAAGCGTGACAAACTACAGGTTCACGTGAAGACACTCCTAAACTACTGTGACTGAATGCATAAAGTAATTTATACGTGGGATGTAAAGGCTGAGGTGGTAGCTAGATTATAGCAAAGATTTTCATTTCCCTCCATACCTTCTCCAACTCAAGTCCTCTTCACTTCCTCTGGAAGAGGAATACAATCTAAACCTGTGATCCTGGAGGGAGTGGAATTTATGAAGGAATGGGAGAATGATTAGCCATCCCTCAGCATCCATATCTCCATGTGTCCTCACTCCAAAACCAAAGAACTTGCAAACTGAGATTAGTGTCATCACCTTAGTGCTGATGTTTCTTCAGAAGAATTTTAAGGGAAATCCCTAATCGGAATTGGGTTTTAGTCCAGGAACAGCAAAATAGAAATTATGGATTATCTGATTTCAACATTGTCTGTTGCTTTCTCATTAAAATTACATGCACATACAAAACTAAGGAAAGGTTTCTATTGTTTATATTCAATTAAAGATTTCAAACAATTCTCTCTAGCAAACATAACAACACATAATAACTAAAGCAAACAAGATCTACAAATAGTAAAAATAAGCATGACCTGTGTGAGAAGCTTCTCAAAGAAACTTCTGTGTGATCTTTCAGACCCAATCATGGCCCTGTGCAAAAGGTACCTGAGGCATACTGTCCTTCCCTCATGAGGCTGAGTTGCAGCCAGTGCATGGCAGTCTCTGAAGAATGTGCAGTCAAGGCCTCGGGCTCCCCTGGCTGCTCGAACTCAGGCATGTTTGCTTCCTCCTTCAGGCATTCTTCTGCCTACAGGGATGTCAAAATCCACAGATGATCAAAACTCTCATATAACAGGACACTGTATTTGCATGCAACCTGGGCACATCCTTTGTGTAATTGTATGATATCTAGGTTACTTAAACACTCAATGCTATGTAAATGCTAAGACTGTATTGTTCAGATTATGTGAAGTCTCTGCTGAGTGCACAACTCTATGAAATTGAACAGCTGGATCCCTCTTCATGCAACATGCAACATCCTTCAGCCATGGCCTCCTTTACATGTCTGGGGCTGGGGAGTGAAGGCATTTTTCTCACTCTGATTGTGTAATTTTCCATTCCTGTAAAGAGATACATAAATGCCCTGGCCAATTCAACATGACAGAAATGAGAAAAGTTGAAAGGAATAAATAAATATCCTTATTTTTAGACGATGTGACTGTACATGCAGAAAATTCCAGGGAATCTACAAAAATATACTAAAATCAATAAATGACTTACTAAAGCTGTAATGCACAAAATCAAAATGCTAAATTAATTTTATTTTAATGTATTATCCTCCCAAAGTTGGAAATTGAAATGAATTGAAGAATAGAAGAGGAAAAGCATTAAAATCTACCAAAAGGATAAATTCTGCAAAAAGATGTTTTATATATATATATATATATATATATTATTTTTATTAGAGACAACAAAAAATTGCTCAAATAAATGGAGAGATGAAAGAAGACAATACTTTAAAGGTATGGGTTCTTCCTAGATTAATACAGTTTTCATTGCAAACTATTTCAAAATTATATTGCTTCACTTACTGTGAAGTAATGAGAGAAAGAGAAAACATGATCATCAGCTGAGAAATGAGAATAGAATGGGAAAAATTGAAGACTAAAGGAACATGAATTTGAAGATGAGTTACTGAAATGGGCAAGTGAATGGACTAGAAATAGGCACACTTGAAGCTAGGGATGGAAGTTTACTACCACCAAAGAAAAAAAAACTAATGAAAAGTTGAATGGAAGAAAAATGGGAAACAATATCCACAAAACCCCAAAACTAAAAATCTAAACAATTTTAACAGTATTAAGAGTTTGGGAAGGAAAACCCAAGGGGGAAAACAGTATAAAGTATGTTATGTAATAGGAAAAGTACAACTTCTGACAATTTCAAAACATCTATATATAGGAAATTAAGCACTGTTATGGTTCAAAAATGTAAAGAAACTTGCCAAAATTATAAAAATAAAGTATAATGATTAAATGACAGGAAGAAATATAATAATCTATATAATGGAAAACTAAGAAAATATGAGAAAATTTGCTAAATTAAAAAAATAATGTGCCATGAGTACTTACAATAAATATGAAAACTTTAAATTCAGTGAATATAAGACTCTTAGGCTTCATAAATATAGTGGTCTACATGTATGTTGCATATAATAGATGCATATGTCAATAAAATATAAAATCTGCTAAATAAAAAAAAATGAATTATATTCATCACAGTAAAACAAACCGTAAGAATGAAGAATGAAACCCTTAACATCTGACAAAATAAAAAAGATGAAAAAAGCATTGAAAGTTACAGTAAAGGACATCATACTTTAACTAATAGAACATGGAGAAAATTTATGTAAACATACAAATTCAAGCATTGCAGATAGAAAAACTTCATAGAGAATTTAATGTCTTCATAGAGACATTAAAATAATATGTTTAAATGGTGCTGAGAAAATTGGAAATCCATAGGCAGCAGAATGAAACTAAACCCCTATCTCTCACCCTGCACAAAACTCAACTCAAAATGGATCCAGGACCTCGGAATCAGACCAGAGACCCTGCATCTTATAGAAGAAAAAGTAGGTCCAAATCTTCAACATGTAGGCTTAGGATCAGACTTCCTTAACAGGACTCCCATAGCACAAGAAATAAAAGCAAGAATCAACAACTGAGATAGATTCAAACTAAAAAGCTTTCTCTCAGCAAAGGAAACTATCAGTAATGTGAAGAGAGAGCCTACAGAGTGGGAGAATATCTTTGCCAATCATACTTCAGATAGAGCACTAATCTCCAGAATCTATAAAGAACTCATAAAACACTACACCAAGAATACAAATAATCCAATCAACAAATAGGCTAAGGAAATGAACAGACACTTCACAGAAGAAGATTTACAATCAACAGATATATGAAAAAATGTTCAACATCTCCAGTAATAAGAGAAATGCAAATCAAAACCACCCTAAGATTCCATCTTACCCAATTAGAATGGCGATTATCAAGAATACTAGCAACAATAGGTGTTGGCGAGGATGTGGGGAAAAAAGGTACACTCATACATTGCTAATGGGGCTGCGAATTAGTGCAGCCACTCTGAAAAGCAGTGTGGAGATTCCTTAGAAAACTTGGAATGGAACCACCGTTTGACCCAGCTATCCCACTCCTTGGCCTATACCCAAAGGCCTTAAAATCAGCATACTACAGAGATACAGCCACATCAATGTTCATAGCTGCTCAATTCACCATAGCCAGATTGTGGAACCAACCTAGATGTCCTTCAATTGATGAATGGATAAAGAAATTTCATTGTATATAGATATACAATGAAATATTACTCAGCCATAAAGAGTAATAAAATTATGGCATTTGCAGGCAAATGGATGAAATTGGAGAATATCATGCTAAGTGAGATAAGCCAATATCAAAAATCCAAAGGATGAATGATCTCCCTGATCAGTGGATCATGACACATAGTTGGGGGTAGGAAGGAGGTAAGAATGGAGGAAAGTGGAACTGCATAGAGGGAAAAGAAGGGTGGGAGGGGTGGGGGGAAGGGAAAAAATAATGAAATGAATCAAACACTATTATCCTATGTAAAAGTATGACTACACAAATGGTAGGCCTTTACTTCATGTACAAACAGAGAAACTATGTATCCCATTTGTGTACAATAAAAATAAATTTAAAAAAATCAATAATATAATATGTTTAGAAAATGATTAAAAATCAGATAAAAATAAATTTATAATATAAAGCAATTAATAAACTGAAGATAATTATATAAATTAGATTTCAATACTCTGAAAAACAAAGAATGTTTATTCCATTTTAGAATATATTCTACTCTAGAGCTCTGATCTCAAAGCACACAATAAAGGTGTTTTAGTTTTCTCTTACTGTGACAAGATACCTGAGATAATCAATTTAATAAGAGAAAGGTTTACTTTCCCTCTTGGTTTTAGAGATTTCATGACATTTTCAGTTGAATTCACTTCTTTGGGACTTTGGTAGGACAGTACATCTTAGAGGGAACAGTAGGTAGAAGATACCCAGTCACCTCATGATGGCCTTGGAACAAAAGGAGAGAATGAGGACCTGGCATCCAAATATCTCCTTCAACAACAAGTCCTCACTGCACTAACCTCCTTTCCTGGCCTCCACCTCCTGAAGGCTGCACCTCAAGTGCTACAGACTGGCTACCAAGTCCTTAGCACAGGGGCCTGTGGGGAATACTTAACAGAAGCCATAGCAAAAGGTGATCTGAAATTCCATAGAAGTACTATCACATAAAATTCTTTGTATTTGAAAAAAAATTAACAAAATAGTGAAAACAATGTTTTTTCCTGGGGTAATTAATCCCATTAGAGTTAACATTTATATTGCAAAAGGAAACAAAGCACACAAAAAGGCTTAGACATTTTGATAATAAATTTTTGAATCTAAGCCATGTGGAAAAAGATCAAAAACACAAAATTTTCAAAATAATTTAAGCATTCCATTGAAGATATAAAGAAAAAGTAAAGAGGAAAATTCAAGATGAAAATTAAGAGGATAATAAATACAATAGTTAAAAAGTAAAATATGAATAACAGAAAAATCAGTTTATTTCAAAACAATGTTGGGATTTTAATAATAGCTAATGAACAAAAAGATAAAATAAAAACAAAACAATACTAATGAATACTATAAAAATAGGTACAGTCTCACCATCAGGTACATTCACAAGACCGGCATCCTAATTAGAATAAGATAGATTCCATGCTTGTATAAATAGACCAAATAGACTCCACTGTCATGTATAACTAACAAACAAATAATTAAAAAAATAGGTACAAATGCAAAGGACGTTTTAATTATGAGGTTTTCCATAGACCACATATGTTTTTTATCCCCACGAGTCTGTGAATTATTGTCAGAACATCTAAAACATTTCATTCCTTTTTATTACAAAGTAAATGGTTCATCGGGAAGATCTAATAAGTAGAATCCTGAACTAAAGTTAAAAGAAACCTACATCCTAGCTTTGCAGCATCAGCCAGTATCAAATCTAATAGATCCCTATCAAGGATTGCATAGCATAGCATCTGGCGCCAAGAAGGTCAGGAGATGCACAAAAACTCTATTTGGCCCGTTTGGTAATAGCAATCCCACCTGCAACAGATCATGATCTAAATAGTGACCTTTGATAGAGATCATTTTCATTTCACTGTAGAGGTCTTATGACCTCCTGTTTTCAAATAAAAATTAAGAACTTTAAAAATACTATGTATTGAAGATGAAGAGAAACATTTAAGATAACAGTGTCAGGATTTGGTTTGAAGTTAGGAGTGCCAGGAAACAGTATCAAGTAGGCATTCTTTTTTAAAATAACTTGAAAGAATAAGGGAGGTATTTTAGTACATTTTTGATGCATTCCACTTGAGGATAATGGAGTTTCTTGATATGAAAAAAAAAATTTTTTTAAATTATTGAAGTACATTAAAATAGAAATGGAGAGTTTATGTCCATTACTTGAAGTACAACAGGTAGAATACATAACACCTTATTTGGTAATGTTGACACAACTAGGAAGATTTATTAACAATTGTTAAGTGTTCACCAATGCTTATAATGGTCTAGGTACTATTTCTAAGACTTCCACACACACTAATTTATAGTTAGAAAAATGTGGCAGAGAAATTGAAATTCCTTGTAAAGATCACATAACTAATGAATGACACCCACTTTCAAACATACAATTTGGCTTCAGAGTTTGCATCTTAACCATTTTGTTATACTGACTTTCCAATGCTTAAAGAAGGCTCTTTAGAGAAAAAGCATGAACTTTTAGAAATGTTGTTTTAATATTTTAATCTTGCATAACAGTAAGCACTGAAATACTATAAAAATTATGAAATGAAACAAAAGAGTTTTTATGGTAAACTATCTTATGTTGTGGGTAACTATTCCAAAATAATGTAATTTAGCACAGTGCACCACAATAAATTGCTTTTATTACTAAATCCTAGACCAACAATTATTTCATTATCTTCACAATAATATAACCAGAGATCAGATGTCATGGAATATTCACATTTCTGCATTAAATGTTTTGATATTATCTTCACATAATAAAATGAAGTATTTTGCAAACAATATAATATTGAAAATTATAGGGATTGAAACAGTCATTTTTGGCAAGATTCCATGCCTCTGCATCCAATCAGTGAGAAGAATGCATTCCTTCTGTAAACCTCTCCAGTCCAAATTTGTTGCTACTTTCAAGACCAATTTAGAGTTATCCCTTTTCTACACATCTTCTTTTGTTCTAATCAAATTCATCATCTAAAAAAATCAGCCTCAATGATCTTTTAAAACATAAAATCTGTTGGAATAACTCCTCAGGAAACCCTTCAGCAGTTTCTCAATTTTCTTAAAATTTTGAATACAAAATTCTAAGTTGACTTAGAATTTCTAAGTTGACTTAGATGCACACCAAAATTACTAAACATCACTGCATTCTGTTTATTTAATTCCTAGTATAAATTATTTTCTTATGCTACAGAGGCATTTGTCAATTTAATTCTTCAAATTAATTTGCTCCATACTTATTGGTATCTATATATGTACATATATATACACATTATATACAGATATATATATATGTATATACATATTTGAGGGAACTGGGAATATAGCTCAGTGGTAGAGTGCTTGCCTAGTTATTGATAAATTAAAATATATTAAACCGTATAAAATTATGCATATGGTATACATTTATAATTTATATTTATATACATATATATACATTTGTAATGTAAATTGAAATTGTCAGAAAGTTTTCTTGTGACAAGTATTTGAAGACTTGAAATGTCATTTTATATGGTTATAATGGTAGAAAATAGATATCCTGTTCAATACGTGCATTATATTAAGTGCAAATTGCTTGATTCTCATCATTCACAAATGTTTTCCATCATGTATCATATAAATATGCACACATATATACATATAGTGTGTGTGTTGCATATATATGTGTATATGCTCATTTCTATAAATCTGCTGTTTACTCATTTATTCTTATTAACTCTTTCTAAAACCAAAGCTTATCAGACTTTTCATAACATTTTCCATTGCAATTATTATCTACTTTATTATAGTTATATCTTTATAATATAATCATTTAATTAACATTGGCCTTTTTCATTTGATTATAAATTCCAGAATGTCAATCCATGCTCTTTTGTGCTTTCTTTCCTCTCCAGTGCCTAACAACTTACATTCAATAAACATCTGGATGTACAAATGATCGAATAAATACAGGAAAAAATGATGTATCTTCCAATGGATTAAAGAATACAAATACAATACATCACTAAAAGTAATTGATCTCTGTAGTCAGAGTATACATAAAAAATTCTCATCATAGACTCCATATATATGAACTCTAATCAATTAAGCTCTATTGGAAACTATAAACAGATTCTTTCTCAGTAAATATGTAAACGTTCTTATCTCCTAACTAATCGCATAATAGAAAATTCTTGGTTTGGTCCTTATTATGTTTATATTTATCTTTTTAGCTATTTCTTATATATTGAAACTTTATAAGTCATATCGACATATAAATAACATTATGCAGAGAATAATAGTCAAGAAATGAAATCCTGTTGAGTCTCAATGTTAATTGATTATATTCCTTAGCTAAAATATCCATTGATTCCTTTCATTTATTTATATCTATATCAATCTATCTGTAATATTGATCTGTTTCTCTGGAGAGCCCTGTTTGATACATTTGATAAAGTAGAATTTTGAGATGCTCATACATTCTAAAATTGCTAAGTATCTGGATAATTGGTATATATTCACAATATAGTAACACCCTTATGCAAGGTTTTTCTCTGGGCAGTTTCAATTATCCATAGTCAATCAGATTGAAAATACTAAATAAAAAGTTCCAGAAATTCATACCTTAAACAGTTTAGCCAGGCGTGTTTGTACACACTTGTAATCCCAGTGGCTCAGGAGAATGAGACAAGAGGATCCTAAGTCTGAGGCCAGTCTCAGCAACTTATTGAGGCTCTAAGCAACTTAGTGAGACTCTGTCTCACAAAAAAATGACTGGGAATGGGGCTTAGTGGTCAAGAACTCCTGGGTTCAATCACCCATATTTATTTATATCTATCTATCTATCTATCTATCTATCTATCTATCTATCTATCTATCTATCTAACTACAGTTCAATTGCAAATCATTCTGAGCAGAGTGATGAAATCTCACAGCACCTCGCTTCATCCTGCCCAACATGGAAATCATCCCTGTATGGTGTACTCAAGTTGGGCACACTACCTGTCCATAATCACTGTCTTGATTATCAGATGTTTTTTGTCATGGTTTTGCAGTGGTTCCATTAAAGCAAACCTTATTTTACTGTATAATGATCCCAAAATGCAAGTGTAGTGATGCTGCCAATTTTTTACAGTATATTTTTATTATTGTTCTATTTTAGTATTGATTTTTGCTGTTAATACCTTACTGTGTCTAGCTGATAATTTTATTATATGTATGTACAGGGAAAACATACTGTCTGTATCATATTCGGTATTCTATTTGATTTTAGGCATCATTCCATAGATAAAGGGGAACTAATATACAATTATAGTCATGAGAAATGTTTTAACTACTTGTTTCATGATTTTATTACTTAGGGAAAAAGTCACTAATTTCGACTATCTTTTATTTTCCACTAACTAGCAATACTGGGTAGAAGTACAGTTGCTCTTCAATATCCACAGGGGGTTGGATCCAGGAGCCCCCAGAGATTAAAAAACAAAATCACAGATACTCAAAACCCTTACATAAGATGTCACAATATTGGCATATAACCTAGACATATTTTTCTGCATAATTAGAACATATCTAGGTTACTTAAATATTCAACACAATGTAAATGCCATGAAAATAGTTGTCATATTGCATTGCTCAGAGTTACTTCAAGAATCTGCTGAGTAAACAACAACTACATGTAGTTCCATAGCCTGATCCATCTACACATCATTCCTGCCTCAATTTCATAAACCCTTTTGTATTGGTGTTATACTATTTTATCTCATGGTATTTCTTCATATATATATGCTATGTATATATGTCTTATATACATTATACATTATTATACACATTTATTTAGGGGATTCAGTATTGCTATTAAAGCATGCATTTAAAAATAATTAAACACACAGAAAACCTGTAAGTGGATATTAAAAAATGAGCTTAAAATAAAGAAATATAAATCATGTAAATGTATCCATAGAGTACAATGTATTTATCATACATGCCTATAGTTAAGGGAAATATTCATGTGTGATATATTTTCCATTCAAATAGACTTCCATTTGGAATCTTAAAATTGTTTTGTATTCTTACACTGAATGGTAAACTCTTTATCAGAGAACTGTTTTTCAAGAAGCATGGTATTATTGGATATTTCTGGAAATTTCCCTTATGCTTTTAGGCAGACATACTAAAACACTTGAGTTTTAAAATAACTGGCATTATAAGGAATAGGCACAATTTGAGTATCTAAATCGTTTCATCATTATTTTCACTTTGAACAGAATCAGCTTTATAAATTCAGAGCCAGCTTCTTTAGGGCAATTATCATGAATACTCATGAATTGTGTTCATTTTCCATTTATGTTTCAAATAGTCAATACTTAGAACCACAGTATAACAACTAAATCAACATATCTTAATGCTCCTCTTTCTCTTATGTCTAGATTTTCCGAGGCCAAAATGATTCATATGCCTTATTTTGAAATTAAACGTACAATAATGGAAATGCTTTGATATTTTAAGTGCAATGCTAAATATTGGAATCCTCTGACAAACAGGTCGTGTTCAAAACAGCTATTTTAAAGTCAAGTGGGAGGAAGTAATATATTTTTTTACAAACATAATAGCTAAGCATCATAGCTATTAGGTGTGTGGGATAAAGAACTTAAGGTTTCTAGTACATCAATATTTATGATCAGAAATTTCCATTGTCTCTGTAGAATAAGGTTTTCTCTGTCTGTCTTTCCTCCCTAGAAATTGATTATGCAAATAATTATGCTGAAATTCCAGATCCAGTGGGTCTAGCAATCATCAGGAAAATAACTCTCATGGAGTGTAAATTCTACTGGAAATCAACAACAAATAATTAAAAATATGATGAATTAGAAAACTATGATAAGGCCATACAAGTGCGACATGACACAGGAATATGAGTTGAATTATTTAAATCTCTGAGGAAAGACCTTCCTCAGTGCTTAGTTTTAACTTTTACCCCAGGGAAGAAGAAGGATATGATTAACTAGGTGTGCCTGTGAAATTTAAAGACTGGGAGCTTAAACATAGGGACAAGCGGTGAAGTTGTATAATAGCAAGAAGCACCAGCTGTTCATATTTGTAGGCCAGGATATGATATTTGAACTTTATACTAAGGGTCTGGGAAAGTGAGTGAAAGTTTTAATAAAGTAAGTAATGCTACCAGTCAACATTTGAAGAGATCACATTTGTTTGAGTTAGCCCAAGAATGAAGGCACATTTTCTTTTCTTCAAAGTTCTTTTTCTTCCCCTTCTTCATCCATACCTCCTTCCTTCCTTCTTTCCTTCCCTCTTTTCTTTAGACTTACACGCAAGGCAGATTGTATAAATAAATGTGATAATATGACTTATGAATCACCTGTGTGAATTCCTCAAACTTAAAATATCCCCCAATACATGTATTTAACAAATATATACTGAACGTGTTCCATATGTGAAGACTAGACTGAACACCAGGTTTAGGAAGAAAATACAAAAAAATTATGCCTGAGCTCAGAGGAATATCAGATAGTAAAACAAAACCAAAAATATTGTGAGTGAGATAGTGATGAATACGAGAAATACTTAAGACTGATTATTTTGGATCAATGGGGGAAGGTTTTAATTTATATACCGTTTTCAAAAAGACTTCATTGAGAATATGTTTAAGTAACTGTGTTAATCAGCTTTGCATTACTGTGACAAAATACCTGAGAAAATCAAACTAAAGGTGGAAAAATTCATTGTGTTTATGGTTTCAAAGGTTTCACTCCAGGGTTGCTTGAACCTGTCACTGTGGGCTTCTGGTGAGGAGGCAGAACATCATGGCAGAAAATGCATGATTCAATCAATCACTTCCCCAAAGTCACCTCTGAACACTACTGCACCTCTGAACACAGCACTGGGGCCAGGCCTTCAAAACTCAAGACTTTGGGCAGGAAGCATTTTAGATCCAAACTATAATGGTAACAAGTGGAGAAGGAGGAAATACGCATTGTCTAAACCTGGGACGTTATAGTTTTAAACAGGCGAATGTGAAAGTACACGTCTTGGTCTATAAGTATTATAGAATCATTTAGGAAAAGAAAATAGACACGAGACATGAATATAGGACCTTGGAAACTACAGCAAGATCTTCACCTTTGCTTTGAACAAATAAAGAAGCTTTTAAAAAGTTTTTATCCTAATAGACAAGATTCAACGTAATTTTTACAAGACTATTTTGTGAAAATAAACTTAATGGAAGGGACAGAGTAGAAACAAAGAGAACAATTAGGAGATATTAAAATAAAGCTTGCTTACATAATGCATTAGCTTAGAAGATAGAGTTGGTAAATTCTAAATATATTTTGAAGAAAGTATCTATAGGATTTATGGATGGATTTGTTGAAAGATGTGGGAAAAATTTTAGAAAATCACTGATGACTCCAAATTTTTCCCTAAGTAATAGGAAGGAAAATAATAGTTGGTGTCAATGAAATTAGTGAGAGCAGAAGTTTTGTTGGTTCACAGTAATAAGTGTAAATAGTCAGTGTACCTTTGAATTTATTAAATTTGGAATGCCTAGACATCCAAGAAGAGATAAAATTATGTCATTTTTGTGACATACACAAAAATATTTTAAGGAAATATTGAAATTTAAAGAATGTTTAGTGACGATTAAAAGAACAAAAAGGAGAGTTTAGAGACATGAAATATATATATATATATCTTTTTTTTTGTTAAAGATATTTTCTCTACCTAAAAATAGGAGGGAAATCCATGATAGATAAATGGATGTTCAAAAAATGGCCTTTTGATTTTAGATCTTAATGGAAGATAGAAACATGTTTTAAGATCATGAGAACAATCTGTGTAACATAGAATACTATGAACTGCAGGAAAAGAAAAGGAAAAGAAAGCAGAATGTTCATGAACCAGTGAGCATGCAAAATGTAATATTAGAGAACAGAGGGTCAAAGAGGAAGTGCAGGAAATCCTTTTATAGAGGCAGAGATGAAATAAATGAGCTCAGGTGCCAGTAAGGGGGTATGGTAAGGGGCTGTGGTTTCCCTTTTGACTGATACATGTTTTTCTCAGTTAAATATAAAGTAAGTCCATTCACCTAACAGTGAAGTTTGGAAAAGCCCTTCAGAGAATTGCAAAAATAGAAGGTGTATAATCATTATCAGTGAGATGGGGAGAAAATTGGGATAGGCAAACAGAGAAGTAATCCTGACAGATGGCTTAAAGTCAATCAGAATTTATTTTAAAATGGGCTTTTCTCTACCATTAGAAACTGAGTGAAGTTTCCATTATTTCATGTTGTAAATTTTATGTCACCAGTCATCAAGATGTACTTATTTTTCTGGCTGTATATGTACTTTTTCTTGTTTTATAGAGAATATATTTAATACAGTCTTACTATTGCTTCTCTTGTCTTTTACTAATACATACTAACTATACATAGTAGGTTGGTTCATTCTGACAAGAATCACATATACATGAAATTTGATTCATTCCCTCTTAGTCCCTGGTGTCTTGCCTTTCCCTCCCCTCCTCCCTCCTCCTGTGCTTCTACTCTATTGATCTTCCTTTCATTCAGTCATTTATTTACTTTTAATTGGTACTTTATAGATATACATAAAAGTGAAATTCACAGTGGTAGATTCATATATATATATATATACATATATATGTATATATATTCATAGTATGATTATGCTAAATTCATTCAACTCCAAATATAGTAAAAACTCCTTTAACTGTCCTATAGAAAATTCCTCCCGTGTCTTTTAGCTATCATTCCCCCAAATAGTTTTATGTTCATCCCATACCCAGCAATACCAAACCACATAAGATGAATCAGAGAATCCTGCATTACTGTATTTCTAAGTCAAACTAATTCTTATTTATTTTTCCAGATTTAGCTCAAAGATTCTCTTTAAATCAAGCTTTCTCAATTGAAATTAATATTCTTTTAAAAATTGTGAATTATCCCATAACCTACTTTTATTTAGTACTTCAACTATCTCTTTAAGGGGAGAAACTATGTAGTGCTTATTTCTAATTCTCTGCACTTAAAAAAATATTGGTGGTATAAAAGGGATACAAAACAACTATGAAATTAACTAGCAGATTGGTGAGCATTGTAATCCTTAGACTATTAAAATAGTCAAATACAGAAGCAATGAAAGGAAAGATTGCTTCAGTCTCAAAAAGTAATACAACCTAACATTATTTTTAAAAGGCTACAGAATCAGAATCAAATCTATCAATAACTACAATCAATTTTTTGGAGAACACTTCATTAATTAGGAAACTTTCTATTCAAGAAGCAGAGACAATGGAGCAGCACATTTTATAGACATGTTAATTAGGGTATTACAGACAATTAGCAAGTTAGAAAAGTTACTGGCATAGCTAATAACATCAGGGCATTTAATTTATTATGTGAATAAAGTAAATAGTCCCCAAAGTATAAATATGATTGATCATGAAATGGCTTGATTAGGCTTAGTAAACACTATAATCTTGACCTACCACTGAACTTTCAGAGCTAGTCAACAGTTCCTTAATTACCAGTATAAATACTTCTAAAATTATTCTGAGTTAATTGCTATTCTAATAAGTGTTTTCAGACTAACAGGTCATTGCACCCACCTATTTTCGATGATTATTTTAAAGAAATAAGACCTTTGAGAATAACAGCACAGTAATTTTTTTAAATGGGTAAATATTAGTGTTATTCAGAAGCATAATGAGAAATAGTTTCTTATGATATTTTTCTTGGGTGTTAAATTCATTTTAGAGAAGAGATAGGTGTGATTACACTATCACCTTTTAAGATGTTTTCACATCAAGTTTCTGGCCGTACCCAGCATGACAATTTTAGTACAACATGGTTTTCTGCATTTGAGCACAGAGACTCATTTCTAGAAATACCTTCAAAAAAAGTCTCAAAAAGAAAATGTCATATTTTTAATCCATTCTTCAGTTTTCAGTTTCCATGATTTTACCCAAGTGTTTGTGGTTAATCAGCTGTAGTTGAAAACGTAACTAATACATTCTGCAGTGAACAGCCTTCCAGAATTCAAACTATTGCAGACATCTTTGACAGGTTCTTAGGCAAGAGCTCTTTGTTGCATCTTTATATTTCTATGAGGAATTTCTATTCCATTCCTCAAGAACAGGAAGATTTCAGAAGACTTGACAACCAGTCATTATTCCTCTCATAACTTTCCAACCTCGGAACAAAAGTATGATTTATGGATTTAAAATTATCTATTTCTGTTGTTTCATAATTGCTTATTTCAATTAGTAGAAATGTAATCACTTTTAAATGCATTTTAGTTGATAAAAATAGAGGTTCATAATTAATGTTGTTAATCAACTGTTGTTACTTCCTTTGTAATATGTCATCATACTAAAATTCTTTCCTAATTTGATGAAATTTTTATGAATAGGTATTGTACTAGTTTTCTAGCATTGCTGTAATAAAATATCACAAACAGTTATCTAGGAAAACAATGGGAAGTTTGTTTTCTCCCCGTTCTGGAGGAGAACATCGAGGTGCAGGCAGAAACACTCTCCCTTAGAAAACTAGGGAAGAATCCTTCTTTCCCATCCCCTGGTTTCTAAAGGGTGTCCTCAATCCCGGTGTTCCACGGCTGGCAGCAAGAGTCCTTTCTTCTCTGCCTCCATGATGATCTCAGTCATCCCTGGTGTCTACCTTCACGTGGCCTTTTTCTCTTCTTATAAAGGTCACAGAGTGTTCCAGTCCACCCTACTCCAATACAACCTCATGTTAACTAATTATATCTGTGATTCCCGCATTCATAATTAAGGCCACTTTCTGAGGTCCTCCAGGTGAGGATTTTATCATCTTTTGCGGAAACACAATTGGACCTATTATAGGTGTAATGTATTTTGTCATTATTACGTATTTTCCATTGTGATTAGCATTCAATGAAAAATTACATAATTGGTATGAGTTTGAGGAAGGAATAAAATGATTTCTGAATTTCAGTGCAGAGTTTCTATTTGAGTATTTTATTTTAATCGTGAGCACTGTGTTTAATTTACCCTCTCATCTAAGAAATTACCTTAGGAGGAAGTTGAACAGTAGAAACACACACACACACACACACACACACACACAACACAAACAAAAACCACCACATACCTCTCCAAATCTCCCTGCCTCTCCAACCTGGGGATTTTGTCTGTTGGCTCTCTTCCTTCTGCTGCATATCATCTATCCAATCAAAATATTGTTTGGAATTTTTTTCAGTAATGTAAAAATAGACATCTAGAATATTTCTGTTTGGGGGTTTTGAAGAACGACATGCCAGTTTTCATAAATTACTTTTACTGTATTCAAAAAAACACAAGATTTGACAATTATGCTTTAAAGTTCATTGGTGATGGTGGTAACAGAACATTTTTGTTGTTGTTTTTGTTTGTTTGTGTTTAGGGAGTGCATTTAACATTTTTAACTTTAGTTGGTTATTTTTACTGAGAAGGTTTCTTTACATATTTTGCTTATTCAAAATGTTTTACTTTTTAAGAGCTGGATCTTCTATGACAACATTGAAAACAGCCATATTTATGATTTATATAATCATAAGAGGCTACCTAATGATTTATTAGGGTGTTGTTGATGACAGATATTATCTGGAAGTCATATTTACTTAATTCAAATGCTATGATTAGGAACGTGGAATGAACTATAAGAATTCACCTAAACGTTGCTAGATGGGTTTTAAGTTTTCTCTCTCATGTGCTTGCCCTCGCTATCTCTGTCTCTTCCTATCTCTGTCTCTAGCTTGTTCCCTCATGTCACCATGTATATATATATTTAATACTAATATAAGAGATACTAAAATATTAGTAGTGAAAACTGGATAATGGAATAGTCAAATGGACTTTTGCTGCTATTTGTTCCTTACCAGTGTGCATAAATAAACTATATTACTTTAACTCAGAGAAATTGTTAAAATTAAATGATACTATTCATCTTGTATTCCAACAAGTTCAGTCATAAAAAGAAAAATGTTTTCCAGATGATTAAAAACTGTATGTCACTAGTGGGAAACGAAGCCTCCGAGCACAGGCTGTGGACGAGTACAGATGTATCCCAGGGGCATTAGTTCCAGAACCCTGAGGATACCAGAACCCACAGATTCTCAAGTCTCATGTGGAATGGTTTTGCAATTACAAATCACCTATACACATCCTCCCATACTTTAAATCATCCTCCATTACTGATAGTACCTAATACAATGTGAATACTATATAAATTGTTTAGGGAATAAGACGGGAAAAAAGCCTGTATGTATTCAGCAAGGATAGAACCATCCTTTGCTAACTGTGTATGTAGTACATGCACTAGATGCAAAGAGCCCGAGAGAGAGACTGGGGATCTTGAAATGAACTGAAGTTACGTAGAGTATGTGGCCATATCACTTCACTTGCATGGATTTAGCATTGTGTTTGCTGTACAGCAAATTCAAGTTTTGCTTTCTGAAGTTTATTTTTTTTAATTTTTTTAAATTTTTTTTTAAATCCACAATTGGTGAATCCAAGAATGTAGATTTCAAGGTTGTGTAGAGTTGACTACATTTCCTTTCTCTTCGTGTGCATCACTGATATGAATTTCATATATATCAAATGCGGTAGAAACAATAATATTACACTTACACTTAGATATTTCCTCTTCCTTCCTCAGCATCCCATCTGCATATCCCATGTGACTAATCTGGCAAGTGAGCTGTCAGCAAAATTGGTAATAAATATTCTTATTTTTACTTGGAGAAATAATTGGAGTATTTTAGGAGTCAAGATAATATCTTTGTGATTTGTTTATGAGAGCTGGATGAATTGCATTACAAAACCTTTTACCCTACAAACATGAATTGATTTTGTACCATAAAATGCACAATAAAGTAAACAAAATATCTTTCCTCCTTAAAACAGTCACCATATGGGAACAAGCTGGCCATTAGTGTGACAAAAGTGCTCACAATAGACTTTTTTTTCTTAAAATTGTTATGAATAACTTATCCAGGTCTATTTTATTAACTGAGTTTAATTCAATTGTTAGATGCATTGATTTTTTATGCAGAGCTATGAAATTGTACTTCTGGCTTTTATATGAGAAGATAGAAGTATGGGAAGAAATATAAAGGCGTTTAAAGTGTGAAAATAGCAGAACACCCAAAGATCACCTTCTATTACCCAATATATTTTGTTACCCAAAGCAATAACAAACATTAATGACCACTGTGCTTTCTTTTCTAATATGGTCCTTTATCGCATCGCAGAAAATATAAGAATATCTTTGTGATGCCTTCTGAAGACTTTGCATAACTTCTTTGAACTTCTAAATCTAATTACTTTCCAGCAAAACACTCCAAGTTCACCTTATGACTAAAACCACAATTACATTTAAAATGTGAATAGCAAAATAATTTTTATTAATCGAGCTTAATAGAACCCAAGCCACTTTTTCCAACTTTTAAACTAATTCACATACATTCATGCTTTTCTATTTTTTAATAAATCAGTTATGTCCTATTGTTGTTTTTGCTCTACATTAATGATTGTGCACAAGTTCCTATAAAAATTGTTGCATTAGTCTGTCCAGAAATTGATTGTAGTTTTGAACTACTTTCTAATGTGCCACCCAGCAACTGCAAGATTTCAACTCTCAAATAAATAAAACATAATGTATAGCAATCACATAATATATAACATGACAGTTAGCTTTTGAGTTTTAAATATTTTTAAAAAAACTTAAGAATGACTTTTCGGAAATTAAAAATAGTAGGGTGGAAAGTAGTGGATTTCGAGAACAGGGAGGAAAGGAAGTGAATTTTCTAGTAAATCAAAGGAAAAAAAATTAGTTACTTAATAACCTAGCATATACACAAATTTAAATTTTGACAACTCAGGAAAAATCTGCATAATTTTGTAATCTCTGAGGTTTTTTTTTTTAGTTTTTGTTTTTGGTACTGGGGATTGAATTCAGAGGTGCTTTAACCACTTAGCTACATCCCCAGTCTTTTTTCTTTTAATTTTTTTTTTTTTTTTTGAGACCATCTCCTTAAGGTGATTAGAACCTCACTAACTTATTAAGGCTGATCTGGAGCTTGAAACCCTCCTGGCACACCCTTGAGAGCAATTGAGATTACAGAAGTGCACCACCACATCCACCTGGTCTCTGATTTCTTTTGCCTTCTGGTCTTCAAGTAACTGCTAAGTATTCTTAAAATAATATTTTAAATCTTAGCTGCACCGTGGCTTTTTAACTCTTAACTGCAGTATTTGTACAGGTTTATATATATATTTAAAAAATCATAATCTTTCAAAGGCAACCACTTTTGCTTATGGTGGAAATTTAGATATATGAATTATAAATTTAAAAGCCATCTAAGTAAAATCTTTTTAGAAAAGTATAGATGGACATAATTGATTATGTTAAAAATAGTGACACATTAAAGAAAAAAAAGACTAACCAAAATTACTTGCTGTTTTCTCACCTCTTTAGTATTTTCAGTACATTTAAAAATATTTGAATTCCAACTCTAAGCAGTATTTGCCTTTTAATGAAAGACTGAAAAGAATATTGTAAGAATATCACTTTAAAGTGGAGCAATACTTTAGAGACTCTGTAATTATTCTGTATGCGGACACTTAAATCTTGCTGTGATGGTAATAGCCACATCACTTTAACACACACATAGCCTTCCCTAATGGAAAATATGAAAGGCAGGGACAAAGAAAAGCCTTGTACCAGGACCAAGGATTGCAGTGGTCTTCCCAGGTAGGAAGACCCTCCCCTCTTCCCACTAGTATTAACCCTGATCAGATTGCTCAGCCACACCTATCAGATTGCTCCAACCCTTCAGCCTAACTGTATGGAAAAACAGCCATCTAGAGCTCACTTGAAAGACTCAAAGGGAGTGGAATCTGTCACTCCCTTTCCTGAGGCTTTATAAGACATATTAAAACAAATAAGGGTCTCATCTTCTCCTGCAGTGTCTGTTTACTGCCCCCCTCAGAATCACTACCCTTAACCTCCAAATGACAGTGGTTTGTCTTATACCTGGAAACACACTCAAATCCCAGTTTCATATCTCTTTGCAAAATCATTTCCCTTTCATAAATTCATCTCATTTGGAAATTATTTGTAAAATATGATTTATGCAAAACAAATCCCCATTCCCAGAATAACCTGCATTTGGTGTTAAGCCACAGTGAGAAGAGAAATTACTGATCAGTGAGCTGTTTCAGAACGGCGACGTGAACTGCAGCTTGGATTAAGGAATCTGATGAAGCATTACCTACCATGAAAGAAATAAAAACACTTTATAGGGCTCGTGGGTATTATTGACAGGTTTCTACTGCCTTTTTGATCTGATTCTATCCAGCAGGAGATCTCATTTGTAAAGAACCCTTTATTTAAACATAATAAAATGCCCCATTAAATTAGGAGAGGCCCCAAATGCTTTTCCATTAATATAGTTCTGCATAGGGAATTGTTGTTATGGAATTCTTTAGAACTATGTTTTTAGTTAATGACATTAAAACAGGAATACAAAAGCATCATATGATTTTAAAGTGTGCAGATTTTATTAAATTTTAGGATGACGTGTTAACACAGAGATCCTCTTGTTAAGGCTATTTTATGCTGGTGAAATTATTTCAGAGTACAAATACTGATTTAAGAGTCCAATTCTTCAAAAAATCTTAAATATCTGTACTCTTTAAAATAAGTTTGCTTTGTAATCATGAAAGCAGCATGATCAAGTCCCATACATGTTCCCGAATGAATACATCTCTTTGCAAATAAGAAAAGGGGATAGATGTAAAACCGTAGTATTGTTTTAAGTACAAAGTTCTAAGAGGTTACTCTTTTCCTCTTAAGATATATCTATAATTGAATCTCTACCATGCTTCACAATCAACATACAACAGAATAAAGCAAAAACATAATAATGATAATTGGGTACCCCATCCTATGATATTCTGTACAGATGATTTGGGGTGAAGCTTTCATACTGGTCTTTTGGGAATATCCTACAAAATTTTAATGCACAGAGTGTTGATAACTGCTACAAACATGGTAGAGAAAACCAAGTGCATCTCTTCAAGAGAACAAAGGCCTATAAAACAGTTAACTTCTAGACTGTTATATGATTTAGATTCAAATGTTTTCTTGTAAGATGAAGATTTTATTAAGGCCTACAGAACCATGTTGCCATCAAATTTTCTTTTAATTTTATGATTATAGAACACAAAGATCATCAAGCAAATTTATAATTTTATATCAATGATAAGCCCAGGAGATTGAGTTAGCACTTTCCTAATGTATGAAGGTCAAAGGTGAAGAGCATTTTCAGTTAATCCAAGAGATGACATTTCTATTACAAAGGGACAAAAGACTTGCCAAATGCAAACTATCTTGAAAATTACCTTAGTTGCTCCTTTAAGACTTTTTTCTAAATATACATATTGTTCAGGTGCAGTCTGGTGCTTTTCATGCCTGCTACATAAGAAAGCACTTCACCAGACCCAGAGTCCACAGAATCAAATGGATAGAGATCAGATAACTTACTGTATCCTATATATCCCATAAGAAATTTCATTTTAAAATTCTAAATACAGTGGATTGATGTTGAAAATATGCAATTTATCATTTCAAGATCTAGAAATTGAACAATAGAAGTCTGTGAGCAATTCATAGTTATATCCAGTCCTTTGCACTGTGGGGTGTACTCTAGGATTTATACAGCCTGAGTGAGGAGTGCCAGCCCAGCCCTGCCAGATATTGACATTGTTGGTAATGTTCTGCTATATCATCATGCTCTTCCACACCTATTACTTTTGCTGTATATTGCAGCCTTGAACCTCGTCATCACAGTTATTATCATCTTCTGAAATGCCTTCTTTTATGAAGTAGAACACAAATCATGAGACTTGATTCTCCTTGAAAAAGCACTTCAATTGCTAATCATCAACAATCTCAACAGCGAAAGAAACATCTATCAGCCTCCCATCCTCAGGAGTTTCAGGAACACAAAAACAATAAAACAGAGTGCTCTACTTGCCATTTCTGCTGCTTAATGATTTTCATAAGGACATCTCTTTCCTTGTTTTCAATCCATCTGCCTCTCTGTGCTGTCTATTATTTCTAGCCCAGGAGAAAAGTATGGATTAGAATTATCTGAGTCTAACCTCGTTTTCTAAGTTTTCATTAACACCCTCATTGGGGAAGTAATTCAATGGATTCAAAGAGAAATTCAATTGTAAACACAGAAGCCTCGAAACATCTTTGAAGTGTTTTGAAATAGGGTAGTCATGTTTCTGAGTCACATATACCAGCATTCTTAAAATAGCCAAAAAACGTTGAGGAATACAACATGTGGCCTTTTCCTTCACATTAGTTTACCCTCGCAATTATTTGGGGGACATTGCCTTCTAGACACTTTATTTCTATTTATATTCATATTTTCTAAGCTTTTAAGTTGCTTAGATGACAGAATATAACTTTTCACATGAGCTGGACAGAGCCAAGGACTTCCTTTCAGTATCAGTGACTTCAGAGTGTTGTCTTCTACTGGCACGATTTCTACTTGAATGTTATCAGAGCAATGATTTATTAATTAACAATTTCTGAGGTGTCCTATGTAGCCTGCTGAGGCCCCAAGTGCAGAGGCATATCATTGTAGAGAAAAACTGAAGAAAAAGTAAGCAATGAAGAGATCATTTCTTTTTTGTTGTTGTTGTTTATTTCAGTTGTTCATGGACACAATACCTTTATGTTATTTATTTACTTTTATGTGGTGCTGAGGATCAAACCCCATTCCTCACACAGGCTAGGTGAGTGCTCTACCACTGAGCAACAGCCTCAGCCCCATAGAAATCAATTCTTTTTAACAGCTGCTTCTTTCCCTTCATCAATTCTTCCATCATGACACAGCCAGCCTCTTTAATTTTGGGAGCAGTGCCCTTCCACATTATCACATGTTCCATAGTCTCTTCACCCAGAGGATTTGTATTTGTAATACCATGATTATCTTCCTCGTCACTGCATTCAAAGTCAAATTAATGGAGGTTCTGTAACTGGGTCTGTGAGGTGTTTTGAAATAAGAAACACCAGTCTATAAGCACTATTTTGTAATGATAATCACATTTATTTTTGTACCTGATTTGGGAAGACTCTGCCTTGGTAGGTGGTGGGGAGTTCCAAGGGGGATGCTGTCCACGCTGCTGTCCTGAGTCAGATTGCCAGCTCCGGTGAGACCTCTACCACAAGGTGACTTTAAAATTCTTGACTGTACAGTGCTTCACCCTAACCCTGGCATCAGCTGGACACTTGAAGATAAAGAAAGCACAGTAGGAGAAACACAAAGAAGTGTATTTTTAAATTCTCAAGTCCCTTCTAACATTTCTTTCTTTTGTCTTGAAGTTCATACATAGGAGTAAAATTGTTCTAGGAGGTTAAACAGGTGGTGGAGTTGCTGATTCATTAAGCATTTAAACCCTTAAGATGATGCAGTTTTAATTAATAACAGTGAACTTCCTCTGAGATGATTATTGATATATTAAAAACAATATTTTTCTCTGACCACATTCCTATAAGCATAATGAATCTCTGCATTGGTAATCCAACAGTCTACTTAGCAATTTTAATTGATTATTAATGTCTATTTTTTCCATGACATTGTAAATTCCATTAGGATAAAAACCATCTATTTTTTAAATTTACATTTGTATTATGCAGGTGAAATCTTCAAGATGTGAGATACCTGAACATATTTAAATGTCACTGTGAGCTAACCAGTAAATACGTTATAATTGGACTTGGCTAAATTACAGAGTATGGTCCCTGACATGATGGAGGCTGTGTTCTCCAACTTACAAAGCCTAAAAAATGATGATTTAACTTATTAATAAACACAACTAAACCCATATGTGTTTTTAACATAAAATTTCTATAGAACTAAAATTAAGGTTTTCTAAACATTTAATATATTCAAACTTCTCTGTTTTTCAGCTTTGACAAACATGAAAACAAACACATACTGCCCAACATGGTGGCTATTAGTCAAATGAGGGAAGACATTGGGAGAATAGATCAGTGATAAAAGTAGCAGATATGCAGGAGGAATATGTCTAGAGATTTAATGCACAACATGATGACTACAGTCAATAATGGTGTATGGTGTTGAGGAATTTTACTAAATGAGTAGATCATGGTGGCTATTGACACAGTACACACACCACACACACACACAAAATGGGTAATTATGTGATATGATGATATGTTAGTTTGCTTCATTATAGTAACCTTTATAATCTCTGTATCTTTCATCATATAATGTATACCTTAAATAAATGTAACAAAATTAATTAAAAGTATAAATCCAAGTCACTCTGCTTCCTGTCCCTGGTAGAGGGGCACAAACATGCATTTTCCAACATGGTAGCCACTTGCCTCATGTGGTTATTGAGGACTTGGAATGTTTCTAGCATGAATTGTAAAATTCACAACACATTTTGAGGGTTTTGTATAAAAACAAGTGAAATATTTTATTAATACTTTTTTATTGAATACATTGAAAGAATATTTTTGATATGTTGGTTTCCATTAATTTAATAAATTTAAACATTTCAGAATTCCATATAAAAATAAGTCTTTCTTAAAAGAAAAAGAAGATAAAAGAATGATAAATATGGGGATCAGAAAGATGAAATCTTTATTAAAGAGAAGTCAGGGGGTACAATGAGGGTGGTCATATGTACGTATAAGCTATTGTTAAGAGTTGACACTTTTTACTATGTGGTGAGTTTTTCACATAGATAAATTCAAATTTAATAATTGAAAATATCAAAAGCTAAAGCATGAAAGGCTAAGCATAGATCAATGCCAATAATGTTATAAAACAAAGACTAAGAATTATTCAAAAGTAGAGTGAAAATAATTAAAATAAGACAAAGGAAACAATTTTACTTTCAGAAAATCATTGTGTATGTGTGATCTGATAAGTAATTAAGATTTTGTTGAATTGTATACCTATTTCTTCCAACAATTCTAATTTATTGACTTATTTCTTGCTACTGCTGGGCCCGTTTACATATATCTTTATTTTCTATTTTATCTCATTGATGCTTACTTAGTTATGGTGGTGAGTTGAGAGCAAGTATTTTTACCACCATGGATGTTGACATACCAGCAGTCATGATGCCCCCTACTTTGCCCAAGGGCTGTAGTGTTTTTGGAGAACTCAATTCAATCCTTTACCTCCTTCTTGGATTTTTGGAGCATAATAAAGATGAGAAGTATTCCTTAGGCCTGATGGCAATCTTAGGAGTTTACAGGTTTCTGCTTATCCTACTTTCCTTAGGACCAGGTGTATTCTGAGACCCTGGTGTTTTCTGATCTGGGTCTCCAAGCCCTTGCACATTCCACTGGGGAAAAAAGCCACTGCAGCTGTCCTCGAACCTTATTTCAACGCAGCTCCTGGTAAGTTCAGAAGCCGAACATCTTAGTAACATTTGATACAAAAAGGCCTTTTAGTGTGAAGAGAGCAGCCCTAGTGGACCTAGTCTCCATGGTCAGCATAGCCCACTGACTGTGTCTGCTGCTACCACTGGATCCTCTGCCACCTTCCTCCAGATCACACTTCCCAGTTCTGCTCCACCTTCAAGCCTGGTTGTAGGTCCTGAATGACTATGTCTAGGGACACTAGTGCAGACCCCTAGTTCTATGAAGTGGCTGCAAACATAGTTTCATAGTCCCCATTTGCCTCTCTCAAATTTCCCTAGAATTGCCCTGCAGTTAGAGATTCTTCCTCTGTGCCCATAGGCGCCCAACTAGTTATCTGAATGTTTCCCTGCCTGTTTCACACCCTCTCCTTTATCCTTCAAAGCCCTTCCTTTCAATGAATTCTGTGCACATGTAAGTCTATCAAGTCAACACCATGATAGACTCAGAGGATCCATGGGGAAGCAAGATTTATACACAATACCATTTGCTCAGAATCATTGTTATAACTATAAATATTACAATGTATCAAAATATACATTATGACAAATTAGAGTTTATTCCAAGAATGTGAGAAATTTACCAAAAGAATCCATTTTGGCAGCAAAATAAAAAATTTATTATCTACTCATATTACTAGATACTCAAAATGCATTTGATAAAATTTAGCAGGTGTTTCTAATAGACACAGAATAGAAAGATGTTACATAAGCATAATAAAATTTACTTACTGGAAAACAACACTAAATACTACTCTAAACAAGAATGCTTGGAAAGCACGCTGATTACAAATATAAGTTAGCCCTACATGTCTATCATGGCTATTAATATCTGCTTGTGCCTCAGATGTGACTGACAGGAGATGTCTACAGGAATATTTAGGGATACAATGGGTGGTAGGAACTTTTGATATGAGATGGAAGTTGTTGATTATCATTTTTCTCCTTTTCCAGAAATCATGGAAAGAAACAAGAAAAATGAAAAGAATTGCAGTGTTCATGTTCACTGAAACTTGAAGGCAGATAAGATTTACAGATTGTAGAGTATAAAAGGTTACTGAAATCAATTGAATCTTTGCAGATGTCATGCAAGAATAAGTATGGAGGTTATTTAGTTGGCCCAAAGGTGGCAGAGCTCCTGATGTACTGCAAAAATATACTCCCCGTAAGTAAAGGAATAATCCTGAGGGGTAAACACTATATCTCTTATTTTTAATAACCACATATGTAACTTCAGTAGGTTGAGAGCAGGTAGCATATATTCCCAGAGAAATGGAGAGAGGAGGATTGGAGAGTAGAGAACATCAAGGGACTTTGGCAGAAAGGATTTCCAGTGTCAGAAAGTACATGTCCTGAATTCAATGTGCTCAAAATGAATTGAAGAATTACATTCCGCATGTCCTTTTGATAAAACTGAGAAGTCCAGGGTTGACAGGAAAAGCCCTCTAGATTCAGCTTTGTTCAAAGAATCACAGAAAATGGAGTTTCAAAGAACATAGAGAACAGGCTTATTTGTAGGAAGCCATCTGTCTCTAGGGCTTCAGACTCTGACATCTCAATCTCAAGCAAAAACCCCTGAAAATTAGTCCAATAAAAACCAACATGTTCACTAATGAGTAACAATATAGTCCATGTAAGAACATTGTTCTCATAATGCAATTAGATCAATTTGCAACAGAGAAACAAAACATTCATATGTGCAAAGAGTTACATAAATGGAAAAGACTTTTGAGAACTGGAAAAAATATTCCATCATCAAATAATGCACACACATCCATACGTTTGCTATCACTTACATTAGGAGAGTACAAACCAGAAGTGCAAAAGGTCAGGAAAGGAATGATAATAGTAACAATAATAATAATGATGATGATAGCAACAACAATAATAAAACCCCTAAATACATAAAACAAAGTGGTAGGAGCTAGGTAAAACAAAAGGAAAAATAAGACAGACAAAAATGAAATCCAAAGTTATATAAGGTATAATTCATCAAAGGAAGTAAAAGAACATAAAGGAAAAAACTGACTAAATCAATTTGAATTATTTTGGAAAAATGTTTTAAAGTTCCATACATATTTAGAAAGCTTTGAGGGTAAGTACATTGCACATTTTGTTAACAGGAGTGCAAATTGATAGGGCACCTATGGAGAACAGTATTGTAATACATAACACCTAATAAGTTATGTAAAAATGTTTCCTTTAACCAAACAAATTTACTCCTAAGAATGTATCATACAAACATATTTACAAAAGTACTGTGTTTTACAACCTTGCCTTGTAATGGTAAAATAGTGACATCCAAATGATTAAACCAATTAAAATAAATTATTGTATACTCACCTTATTGGATTTTTTTTTAATTCCTAAAAAGACAAATGAATGAATGTGCTCATATAGAATTTTTATATATTTTTTAAGCAAGAGAAACAGGATGATGAATAGTAAATATAAGTATTTTCCTTGCTAGCCAAAGAGAAATGGAATCAGACTCTCTATATTTGCTTACTTTACATACATAAAGATCTTGTGGATAGATTTATAAGAACCCATGGGTGTCCAAGGTATTGGCACATGCCTGTAATCCCAATGACCCAGGAGGCTTGAAGCAGTAGGATCACCAAGTTCGAGGACAGTTGCAGCAACTTAGCAAGACCTTCAGCAACTTGGTGAGACCTTGTCTAAAATCTAACTAGCTGAATAAAAATGGCTGAAGAAGCAATTGTGGTAAAACACCCATGGAAGTGATTCCCAGGACCACAAAACAAACAAAAAGAACCCCTAACAGAAAATTGGCTAGAAATGTGAAAAGAATTAAGAATTAATATTCACTACATGGTATTTAAATTTTTGATTTCCATGATTACACTATATATTTAAAACAAATCTAACAAAATACAAAGGTATCAAAAGATAGACAATATGAGAAGTTTAAACAGCAGAATGACATAATCCATAAATGGACACCACAGAGACAATGAAGCTGAAATAAAATGAATGGACTTGGTATAAGTATTGAGGAAAAAACTAGGGATTTTGATATGTACACTTATTTATTCCTTTGAGAAATATTTATTTGGTATAAGATATATGTCAAAAATATCTAAAGGCACTGGTCATTAGCTGTTAGTGGTGATGTGGAGAAGCAGAAATCTAGGGTCACTTTAAGTATGTTGTTATAAACTGATGGATAAGTGAAAGTGTGCTAATCTAATGAAAAATGTTAGTGTGAAGAAACAAGGAAGGATTTCCACTTTGATTATTTATTTTTACTTTGTTGTTTTGACTTTTGGGTGAAGATGTTATATAAATAAATGAATTTATTATTGATTAATACTTGACTTTCAAAAATTTTGCCACTGAATATATGGTAAGACATACTATATTTCTACATAAAAAATCCAATATTTTAAAAGATGACAGCTCTACTCCTAATTGACCAATTAATATAATTCTACCTGAAATGAAAATCATAGTTTTTTTTTTCCAGTGGAATTTAAAAATTTATGCTTAAACTCATTCTAGAAAGTGGAATTTATAAAAATGACCAAGAAATGTTTAAAAATTGAAGGTGTTATTGCAGTGGACTTAAAGTGTTACAAAATTATACATTTTACAGCACTTGACTTTGTACAATTGTAAAGCATGGGCTAGGGATGTGTCTCAGTGGCAGAGTGCTTGCCTAATATGTGCAATGCTCTGGATTAAATCTCCAGTAAAACGCACACACACACACACACACACACACACACACACACACACACACACACACTGAGACAGGTAAAAAGTAACTTCATATGTTATTTCACAATCTTTAGATAAAGAGAGTGAATTGTGAGGAAATTGAGTAGGCTGCAAGCAATCTATTTCATATTTTCTCTAAAACCATGTATTTGTTTTTGGTCGAGCTGCCTTCACTGGGAAAACCTTCAAACTCTCCAGCTTCCTCATAGTATGCAAGTTCACTTTTGCTGAGGCTGCCCTGTACTTTAGGGCAACCTTCCACAATGTTCCAGATTTTTCCGTGCTGTGGGCACGGGCACAATGCTGCTGGTTCTAGATCCTGGTGCTTACCTTATAGGAAATCAATCACAAATGATGTGTGACATATCTGCTTCATGGTTCACCTTTTATATCTTCCAGCATTGAAGAAATGAGAAGATCTTGATAACCTGTCTCACACATTCTCTCAGGTACTCTGCAGTACATTGTTTTAACAAATCCCTGAAGATTCATGGCATAGGGATAGAATGCTTAAGTAAACAATATGGATCCAACGTTTGCAGTACTTTTAACATTACACTAGCTTATTATTTTAAAAAAAGATACAAAACAAACATGTTTCTCCCTGTCATTTTTCCCCAGAATAACAACAAAAATTAAAAACTCAAACACACTCATCTCATTTTGTCTATCATGCAATCTCAATTCCATCGAAACTAGGTGCAAATAAAGTTCATTGCCTGTGAATTAAGTTTCAGACAACTTTAAAAAATAATAGTTTTCAATAGTTTTCTTTACAGGTCATAGACATCTTGGTGGATTTTAAAAACAAAAAAAAAATATTTTTTGTGAGTGGTAAAATTTACACTGAAACATACATAAATTGATTGTCAATGTTGTTAATCATTGTGACTCACACATTCATTTAACCCTTTCCAATCTAAAAGGATAGTATCTCCACCCTGCCAGGACCTCCATATGTTCTTTATTCTGTTTGTAAGTCATGTTTCTATCACTTTTCCTTTATTTTTACTATAAACACTTCTACATATATATAGGTCTATTTTGTCTCCATATGAATGCATAATTATGAATCTTCTGGTCAATTTATATACTCTCCATAAATGTCATTTACATTTCTTGTCAGTTTACTTTGATGAACTCTCTTAATTTTTGTTCATCTGGAAATTATGTTGTCTTCTTGTGTTAAAGAATTCTAGATCTCATTTTCCATGTCTTCAGAGAAGTGATTCCATTGCCTCTAGCTTCCATTGTTCCTGATACAATGTCAGCCATTTTTTTAATAGCTGTTCCCTGAGTTTAATATGTCCTCCCTCATCTGTCTTTAAGATACTGTGTTTTTAATTTTCCCTTAGCTTTTTCTGATATGTCTAGATATGATATTGTTAATATTCATCTTGTTTGAGGTATAATGTAGTGCAGGAAGCCATCCAAGACTCATATGAGAATTGAATGTAGCTCGAGCCATTAACTGGGAATATCTGGCCTCAGGAACTCACAGTTCCTAATGACGGAGAATGCCTGAGTCATGTGGTTATTCTGCATTAGCTCACCACTCAAGTTCAAATACAAGCATCAGATGTTTTAATGACCTACTAGAACCAAATGGCTTGCTTACCTCCACCCCCCCATCCTGTTTTTCAAGGAAGAAGCTCCTACTGGTCCCTTTTGATGTGTACCTCTAAATAAAGCAAGCTCAGACTCCCTCCTTTGTTAGAGTCAGACTGCTCAAATGGTCATGCCCCTGCTCTTAAGATAATTTTGTGTTCTGTTATTTCTGACAAATAAATTTCATACATTTTATTTCACAGCCAGCCCATCCCTCAGACAGGAAAACTTTCCCTAGTCCACCCAGGACAGAGAGTGATAATGTAGTCTTTGGTTCTGTGAATAGAGAGTCACCAGTTTGGAATGATATGTAGTGTTATCTTCTCAAATATTTCTACTGGATATTTTTAACTGTCTTTCTAGATGTGCAATCAATGCGTTAGAGTTTAATATGATCCTGCAGGTTTAGAGCCATCTATGTACTGTTCATTTTAAGATAATTTGT
The DNA here is from genome assembly GCF_902686455.1 of Sciurus vulgaris. Classification (NCBI taxonomy): domain Eukaryota; kingdom Metazoa; phylum Chordata; class Mammalia; order Rodentia; family Sciuridae; genus Sciurus; species Sciurus vulgaris. The sequence goes on from NC_136469.1 coordinate 12,720,128, forward strand.
TTTCATTATGTTTCTATTGGAATGATATCCTTTATTCTGTTTTTTTAGATCACTTACTCTTTTTGATATTATGTTCCCATCATCAAATGACTTCTTCATTTCTGATAATGTATTTTAGAATTGTCTGTTATTTCTGCTTATTTCTTGGATAGGGTTTGCTTTTTCTGCTAAAATTCACTCTTCAAAAATAATTCTCCCTCTTTCACTAAATTAGTTAAATAGTTAATCAGATTATTTATTTAAATCCCATATCTCTTAATTCTAACAAATTGGCATTCAAAACATATGTTCCTATTAAATGTTTTCCTCTTAATTATGGCCTAGAAGTTCTTATTTATTTCTAGTTCTGTTTAGTTTTTTTTTTTTTGTTATATGACTGACATTTTGTGAAAAGGATCATTAAGATTGATCTTAATCATATTTGCCTCCAAAAGGAGCATGTCACTATATTTATCATGCCATGAGGATGAAGAGTGATTGAATCTATTCTAGACTTCTGTTAACTTGAGCTTTGTTTCAGTTTACCTCAGATTCAGTTCCTTACTGGTTTAAAATGTTTAAAGTCAGTATCAGGATATCCAAATTTTTAATAAATTCTTATAATAATAATTTTATAAATATAATTTTTTTAATAAATTTTAATGTTTACCTCTGTTCTGACAACAAACTTGTTAAATGAGGTCATAGTCACAGAATTAGTGTATTCCACTGGTCTTTTCTTTCTTATGTGGCCTTCTGCAAGACATAATGGTGGAGCATTTCAGATTTTGAGCTGGGGGCTGAGAGAACCACAGAGATACACAGGACCTCCCTTGACTGTGTGATAGCCCCTCAATCAAAAATCAGCATCTCACTTACTCCTTTTATTAATTCTTTGATATCTTTCTAAAAGCATATTGAAGCACTGTAAATGATACTTTGTCATATTAATTTTCATTAAAAATCATGTCTATTCTGCATGGTACAGAGATATCAATGAAGGGGAAGAAATTCCAGGACACTTTTGCTAAATAGACTGTCATTTTAGATTAAAATATTATAATTATAAAATTATATTAATTTATATTTATGATTGCTCACTACATGCTGGGTTTGTATGATTCTAAATTAGTTAAGATAGACTGATTCAATAAAGTTTCCAAAAGTTCCATGATGTAAAGTGATATTGCTCTTATAGCCCCTGCTTTACAAATAAGAAGAAAGGATACAGAAGCTAAAGAACATGTCTAAGCTCAAAAAGTTCCCACAATACTAAATGAGTTATTTTTGTCTTATCCAAAACCTTACAATTTAACCAGTATGCTGTTCTGTCTCCATGGTTAGACTGATTCATTCAAAAATATTAATTTGATGCATGTTGTATATCTAATTTATTTAGTTAAAGAAAATAGTAATGATTCCTTTTACTCCATTTTGTTTCATTATATGATCAAATTTAAGGAAACAGATTAATTTTGACTTGGTAGTTTAATTGAAGAACATACATTTAATTGCTGTGAACACCTATCTTTAGAAGTAAAGGAGTAAGTTCACCTTCATAGATAGGTCCATATGCTACCACTGAGCTGGTCCCATGTCACAGCAACTGGAATTGATTGAGTGGTTATTCTTCCTTGACAGTGGCATGAGGAGGAGGTAAATTGAGTTACTGAAATTTGACTCATTAAGTGGTCATCTAATGCCTAATCTAGGGAGTAGTTATTACAACGCCAGTAATTAACTTGTACTTCATATTTCTTAAGTGCCAGGCACTATCCTAGTTATTTATTACTCCCATGTGTTTAATATTGAAGAGACTCTGTTCCGATATCCTGAGAAACAGGTATTGTTTTCCTATTCATATATTTATTTAAAAAGGGATGAAATGTAATAACATTATTAAGTATTATAAAACTAAAAATGCCTGTTAGCTATCTCTGCCTATCCACAAGTAGAAAATCAAATTCCATGCATCAGAAGAAATTCCATGCATCAGGGATTTGTATCTGTGACCACATGTAATAGTACCTTGCTTAATGTGATGATTTTCTCTTTAAAAAAGAGGCAAAAAAAAAAAACCTCAGCATCATCCTGAGCTAGAAAAACTTACCTTTTTCCACTGACCTGTAGATTCTCACAGTACTTAACACCAAACCCTCCATCTAATAACCGATCAATGAAAATACACTAAACTTATAAAAAATATTGTTAGGTACCATATAGTTCTTGACTACACAGTAAAATTAGTAAAATTTAATTATTCATATGATAGTGAAAAAATCCAGTATTTGAACTAGGACTGATACAGAGTAAAAATGTATAGTTTTATCATTTGGAATTATAAGATTGGCATATTATTTCCAGTCCTATAACCAACTCTCAAATTAAACTTTTGTAAGTAATTAACCTTTGTGTGACCAAGTTTGCTCATCTGTAAAACAGATACGGTAATTATTATTGCCTGCCCTGTAGGCATAGTGTGAGAATTAATGAGGTAATTTTTAAAAGCCAGTTCCTCGAAAGGTATTTTATAACTTTCTACAGTCCTGAGTTATTTGTTTTATTTTCATCACTTACATACAAAGTTAAAATGCTTTAAAAATAATTAATTCACTTATTTTAATTTTAAGTTGACCAATTATGTCTCATTAACAAAGTCTATTTGTATGGGAAAGAAGTTGAAATGTAGTATTAATCACATGAATGATCATTAATATTTCTGTGGTGCTATAAGTAAGTATTTTAAAATGGAAGTTATTTGGGGGAAGTGTCATGTTCCTCAAAGTTCAACATTTCATAATTTGCAGGTTATGTTTTGAATACAATAGTTAAGATACGGAAGGCTGCTGAGATCTATTTAGGTTGCTGGCTTCAGCACTACTCACATACTGGAGGGAACAATACTTGATTTTCAGGGAGAGAGCCTGTGTATTGTTGGTTGTTTAGCAATATCCCTGGCCTCCACCCACTAGATATGGAAACCATGCCCCAGTAATCATAATCAGAAACATCTCTAAATTTTGCCAGTGGTCCTTGTAGAGCAAAATTGCACATAGTTGAGAACTGCCGTACTGAGGACTTCAATAGGGTGAATGACTACTCCAAACTGTGGTATAAGCAATCTGAACAGTGTTGAAACTGAGGGCAAGGTCAGATACACACACCTTAGAAGCCTCATCAGTGGGGATCATGGGTAATTTATAGATTGGTTGTAAGAAAGCTACACAGAAAATAGAAGTTGTGATCGTGACATCAGAACATATATTCTTGCTGTGGTTGTGTTTATTTGCCTGTATAATGAAAATCCGCAAGCTATTCTATCTCATGACATTTTTCTTTTCACAATGCATGCAATCTGGAGAAGACCTGTAGCCTTTTATGAGACCATCAACCATCAATGGGCAGGGCATGAGATCTCAATGACCTCTGAGAAGCAGAAAGTAAATCTTTTCCAAAGAAATAGCAGCATCTACTTTAAGAGTAAGTAGTTATTTTAGATATTAAATTGTGCCTGAAAGTGTTATTTAGCCCAGGTAGTTGCAGAAAGTGAACTCAGAACTCTTTGAACTGGAGTTTTCATTTTAATCGAGTGACCGTTACTCTAGATAACTGATGATTTTCAACTGCAAGTTTTCTCACACATGAAGGGATTGTGACCTGAGCTTTTGAAGTTTTAACTTCATGAACAGAAAAATTTTTAGTTATTAAAGTTAATCTATATGAAGTTTATTGTATATTCACAGATGCTTCAAACAATGGAGAAGCAAGTTCAAGCTTTTAGAGTTTGTGATATAATTCCTGGGAAAAAAGTGAAGCTTTTGCAAGTTCACTTGATTGAAGACAAAAGAATATACTTTTGAAAACTTGGAAAAGTTAAAATTTATAATATTTGCGATTGTATTAAGAACAAAACCACAAAAATTTCAGAAACATAGCATTATAATATTTATTAGGTTCTCTTAATGTCTTCTTGTATAATTGACTCATCATTATGTGATACCCCTCTTTACCCATGATGATTTTTCTTTCTTTGAAGTCTGCTTCAACTTAAGATTTCCGCTTAAAAATCAGTTTAAACTTTCCTACCTTGGAGTGGTTCCTTTTTCCACTGACCTGTAGATTCTCACAGTACTTAACACCAAACCCTCCATCTAATAACCAATCAATGAAAATACACTAAACTTATAAAAAATATTGTTAGGTACCATATAGTTCTTGACTACACAGTAAAATTAAGTCCAATTTTATTTGGACTTAAAGTTTGCAAAGCTGGGACTCTGTTAGTCTATCTCTAATTTTAGGACCAGCAGTTAACAATCAGATGGAAATACTCTGATGGACCTAAGAGGGGTTGTTAGTTTTTGACTGTTTATCTTTTCTCTTGTAAGAATGAGAGTGACTAGTTCCAAGCTTCTTATAAGCCACACCAGACAATGACCATTGTATTTTAAAAGGATATAATTGGAGATGAGTGTTGCAAATCATCACCTACACCTGAATGATCCAAATAAAATTGCTCAGATGATTATGATCTAAACCAGAAATTATTCTGGAAAAGAAAAACCATGTCATTTCAGCTTATCACTTATTTACTGGTTAGAGGGAAAAAGCAGATTTATTTTCCATATGAATTAAAAGTAGTATTTCAAATACTTTAATAACAGTTTCTCACAATCTGTACAATATAGATTTTTTTACATGCCAGGATATTAGTAATCATTAAATTTATATACATAATTACTAAGTCTTATGAATATTGGTTATTCCTTCTTCATTTAAACAAGTTATATTTAAAAAGTATTCTTAAATCAATTTCTCCCACATCAAAGAACGTAAAGTCTACATGATTTGTTTTCAGGTGATACACACGACATTTAAATCAGAATTACATAATAGGCATAAGAAAATTGAAAAAAAAAATAATACTTATACCTTGGAAGTCATCATAAAATGTAAATTCTATTCTTAAAATATTTATGAATTATTTTAACAAGACACAGGTAATCTTTTCCCATAACTTTAATTTTTAAAAATTTAGAGTTACATGTTCATTTTTTTTTTTCAAATTTGGGTAGCACAAATGTCACTTGATATGGATGATGCAAGAATAAGATTCTATTTTACTAGGATATAGAAAAATTGAGAAAATGATCAAGAATAATTATTGGTATAACATCAAACTTAACACTGCTTGTAGAAATATATAAGCTTCTAAGATGCACATATAAATATCAAATTTAAATTAAATTTAATCTGACAATTTAGTAAAGAAACTATTTAACTTATCGACCATGTCATAGGAAGTATTTCTACACTAACTAGATTTGTACATAAAATCTTGTGAATGAATTGACTGCTTAAGAAGTAGGGAGGGGGGAGAGGAATAGAAGAGACATAAGCACATAAAAATTCTAGTTATTTTATTGCTGGACTCAGGTAACCTGTTCCCCTCTCTACCCTTCCAGGCTATTTCTTTTTTCCTTCAGAAATACAATCTTTCCCTTTAATTGCTGGTCAGGGAAAGCAATCTGACTTGTTTTTAGCTTGTAACTTTTTAACTCACGTTTTACTACTTTTTAAGTACATCATCTCTGCTTTCATTGGCAACAGGAGTAATTCCCAAAGTCAAGACTGTTAAATTCTCAGTCATGATCTATTTTTAGGTTCAAGAAATCTTAGGTTACTTAGATTAAGAGTTAACTTCTTAAGAGAACTCTGTAGCAGTTTACTTGAGCCAGCTTTGAGAGATTGATATGTTTTATTCTTGAAGAGTCTAATACATGCAATTCCAGAAAGCAGAAGTGTGTACTTGAAGGTGGGTAGCTAAAGAAGAGGATCTTAACAGAGAGTTCTAGCAGGCCAAGAACATTCTCTATCCCTTCTTTATTAAAGCTAGAATTCCAGTTTTTATTCTAGGCAGCAAAAATACCAAGATAGGGGCTACATCATATCTTAAAATGAGTCTTGGAGGAACGTCATTTAAATATGCTGTGACTAAGCTGGATGGTTACCGTTTGACCATATTTTCCCCATTCCTGCCAACCTTGAATTTGAACACACATATGTTCAAGACAGTAAATGATTGGTAGGAAATTAGATCTTTAATGAACATAGAGTTACACTCTTCTGGTGCCCTCTGCAGTGAATGTCTGCGGGAGTATGTGTGAGGGTGTCTCTATGTTCGAAACTCAGTGTGGGAAACCACCTTTCCAAGGATGCCTCCATACGCTCTCTCATTAGGCCCAGCTCATTCTTGGCATTAGATGAATTTCAAATGAAACTATTGCTTCTTCTTTGTTAAATGACCTCATTATTGAACTCTGATTTTCTAATTTTCAAGGATATTGAGAATATTTATTTTTTGAAGATTTTCAGATGTATTTATCAATGGTAATATTTAATCCTGCAAATATGAAATGTTTTGTGATCTGATTATATTGCATTTAAAAATAAACTTTACTTTCATCTTTCATCGATTATTCAAGTGGTGTACTTTTCTGCATACTTAGTTACTTTCTTCTAACTTATTGTCTTAGTTAAATAGATTTTTTAGGGTATGTTTTTAGTGCTTTTTCCAATTAATATAATTCTGTAATGTGAGTGCCCTACAGTGATACTTTAAAATATTCATATATTTTCTACAAATATTTTCTCCCATTTTGTCGCCTGTCTTATCATTCTGATTGTTTTCTTTGTTTCCTTTGCTGTACAGAACTTTCTTGTTTGATGTAATGCTATTTGTTGATTTTAGCTTTTGTAGCCTCTGTTTTGGGCTTTACACAAAAATTCATCTGATAAGCAGTTAATATCCAGAGCACATAAGGCACACAATTCAGAAAAAAAGAAAAAACAAATAAAAATGGGTGAATAGAGATCTGGAAGAAGAAATACAAATGGTCTATAAGATTATGAAAACAGATGTTCACCACTACTAATCATCAGCGAAATTAAAATCACATTGTGATATTACTTTAGTAAGAATAGCTATTATCAAAAACACAAAAGATAACAAACACTGGCAAAAGCATATACGGGACCCCATAAACACTGTTGGTGAGAATGCAAATCAATACAGCAAATACATAAAAAGTGTGGAAGATCTTGAAAAGTTAAAAATAGAGCTATCATTTTATTCAGCAAACCCACTGCTGCATAGAAATCCACAGAAAGTGAAATCAATATGTAGAAGAAATATCTATACTCCCAAATTTATTTCATCTCAATTAATAACAGTTATGGAATTTAGTGTCAATCTGTAGATGAATGGATAATGACAATGTGGTACAACTATAAAATGGAATATTATTCAACCATAAATAGAAGAAATCTGAATATGCTAGTTACCCTGATTTGATCATTACCCAAAATATACACAAATGGAAATATCGCCTTGTGCCTCACACATTTTTATAATTACCTTGGGTCAATTAAAATAAAATAAAATTTAAAAAGTGTAGATTTTCATCAGTGTAATAAGATAGCCAAGAAAAGCAATTTAAAAAAGATGGAAAGATTTATTTTGGCTCACTACTTCAAGGGTATCAGTCCATAGGTGGTTCATTCCAGTACTGTGAGCCTGCAGCAAGGCAGAGCATCCTGGTGCAGTGTGTGGTAGAGCAGAGATACTCACCTTATGGCACAAAGAAGAGAAAGGAGGGTGGAGAAGAGAGAGAGGAAAAGAGGGGCGGTGGACAAGGCATCTGCTTCCAGGGCATGTCCATGGCCCACCTCCTATAGTTCACACCGTCTCCCAGTAGTCCATTCAATTAAACTATGAACCCATTAATAGATTAATCCATTGATCAGCATTCTCATGATCCATTTACTTCCCCAAAGTCCCACTTTTGAATATTTCTGCACTAAGGACCAAAATGTCAACATAGGAGCCTTTGGGAGACATTCCAGGTCCAAACCAAAACACCCTTTTAAAGCATTGTGAACTTACACCCATGGAAACTTTCTATGTGAGCTGTTATTATTCTAAGGGAATTAAAATAAAGTAATGATGAGAATAATTAACGTTGAGGGAAATTAGACATGTGTTCATCCTAGAATATACATCATATCGGTAAAAGTGATTTTTAAAAAATGTTGTAAAAAATAAACCAATAAATATTTGGATATAAATTTCCCTCGATTATTTATTCAATTCATTTACAGTCAAAATTAACTCTAATATTAATGTTAATAATTACTTCTAAGTACACAGATGTGATTGAGTTAACAAACATTGATGGAAGTATTATTTAAAATATAATCCAGATTTTATAGAATTATTTAAAGAGAAATAAGCTATTTTCATCAGTCATATATCGACTTCTAATACAGAAGCATTTTTGTATAATTTTCATGTACTTTTGGAGTGATTTTGTTGCTGTTTTTGAGAAAGTCTTGCTATGTTGACCAGACTAGTTTTGAACTCTTGGACTCATGTGAACCCCCAACCTCAGTGTGGTTTTCTCATGCACTTTGAAATTGACAAAAAAGGAGATTTTAGAAAAGACAACAATTGTTGGCAGAAAATGGTAAACTTCTATGTACAAAGATTGAACAAATTCTGTGGCCTCATGAGTACAATTTCAGAAATAAAAGATTCTAATTATTATAGTTAAATCTTATGATTCATCATGGTGAGAAGTAGTGTTCTTTTAACAGCTATCGGCCTTTCTGTTTGTGTCAAATTTACATTATTCCCACATTGATTACTAGACCACCTTCTTCAAGGATGTGTCTGTAATAGGCTCTACTAATCCAGGAAGATCCTATTCAGTAGGTTCCCTTCAACTACTATTGTTTAATGTTAAACTTTTCAAGTTTCTGTTACCAGTTTCTTAAATTTAAATCCAACAAAACTGAAGAGTAGGAACTTCTGTAAAATAGCACATGTACAATAAAGAAAAATTAAACGGAGGAAACTAGAAGAAAAAGTAACTCATTATCTATTATTATGTCCAAAATCACATTATAGCTCCAAAACTGAAGTCAGTACAGTATTTGTGTATTTGAGGAAATCACAATAGGAAAAAAAAAGGGGGGGTAAAAAAGACTCAAGAAAATAGACACCACTTTTATGAGATAGAAGATAATGAGCATCAGTGGGAAAAAGGAAGATGAGTGTGTAGGAAATGTGGCTACAGTGTTCCACAGATTCCCTGATGTCCAGGCATCTTGCACAGACATGATGGTGGGTGGGAATGGATGGAGTTGGATCATCTGCTGTAGTAGAAGGTCCCGGTCAATCTCTCCTTGCAAGCCCATTCTGATGGCCTTGACATTCTATTGGTGACTGTATGTGTGGCCTGGCATCAGACTACTTTAGTGCTAGGGAATCTGAGCTTAGCAGTCTATAGTTGTAAAATAGCTTGGTAAAACCAAATGTAGGAAAGAACTGTGTCTGTGAAGTTTCACCCTCACCCTGCTGGTAGTAGATTCTGGTGCTTAAATGAACAGATTCCCCTGAGGGAAGTAACTCTAGTTATGTTATCCTGGGGTCAGTTTTTGGAAAATTCTTATTGTCATGTTCAGAATGAATAAGGGGAAAGAAGAGACTGGCTGTGCATATAATTAGCTTGTGTATCAAGATTATGAAGAACTAAAAATTAAATAGAAAAGATAATCCAACTGAAGTACATAAAAACATTTTAAAGACAAAGAAGCTATATCTAATAATCAATCTCAGTGTAAAATTGAAAGTTTTAAAATTGAAATTGAATACCTGAAAATGTTGCAAATGTTCATAAACAAATCTAAAAGCCTAACAAATGTTGATAAGGATATGAAACAAATGGACAAACTACTAACCAGAGTATAAATCTGTACCATTACTCTGGGAAAAAAATTTGGTTTTATTCCAAAATATTGAAGATATGCATATCCTATTCTATGACTTGAAAATTATGTACCTGTGCCTCAAGGACATATAAAAGGATATTCTTAGAAGTTTGTAGGATCCAAGGAACTAGTGTTAAACAAAATTATGGGAAGCCATTGTTTTGAACTGAGATACAGCATGAGGCCCAACCAACCAAATCAAACCAAAAGAGTCATTAATTCTCAATGCCTCATAATAAAACTAAAGCTTTATGGATGTAGATAATCCCCAGATACATTTTTCTTGAAAACAAGAGATTGCATTCTACCTGAATCAGCAAAATAAGGAAGTCCTTTTTGCTTTAATCCTTGTAGAAAAGTAATGAGAAGTAACTCGATGTTAAGCAATGAATTTTTTACTATTGTTTACCAGTCTGCAACTGCCCACAGGGGATTTATTCTCTCTTTTAGAATAGTGGCTAACACGATTCTTAAATTATAATACAAGACACATCTATAATTAAATTTGCAACATTTTTTTTTCTTTTGACACTAGAAATTTTGCAGATGTCCATACACAGTAAAGTGGTTAAATATTCACTTTGTCCTTTACTCTAACCTAAAGGAATAAACTCCACTGATATATACTAAACATAGATGAAACCTAAGAACTCAATATTTAGAAAAAAAGAAACATTAGAAGATCATCTATAGTAAAATGAATAAATAACATGTGAAACTAAGCAATCTATTGTTTAGGGTAGGTATAGAAATTTGTGGAAAACTATATGCAAATTCACAGGAATAATAAAGCAACTAGTTTATATTATATTTATGAAAAACAAGCTTATTGAGGTTTTCATAGAATTTGATTTGATTTGATACAATGAGAAGAGACTTTTAGAAATATGTGTGTCTATCTTAAGGATATACAAGGCTGAAGTATTATATTATTTTCTAAATTTGTAATAAAAATGTAACTGTTCTTTTAAGTTAAATTTCAAAAATGAAAATGAATCTCAATGAAATTTATTATTTTTTATAGAGATAACCAACTAAATGGCAAATTAGAAAGGACAGCAATGTTAATTTAGTAATTTTTCCCATCCCCTGTAAGAATTTTCAAACAAAGCAAATCATTTATAAGCCTCCTATGTAAACACCTTTCTGGTTAAGTAATTCTAGGCAGACTATATATGTAAAAGTATTGACGACAATATGCCATTGGAAATCCGCCACCTGGTGGAAGTGACCTGGAACTACATAACAATGATTTTTAAAAAATCTTTCCTGAAAATAATGTGCAGTTGAAGCAAAAGTGGGAAATTGGAATGAGAGGATTATTTTTTCTTCCTTATATCACTTCAAAAACATTTGAAATTGTTTTTATAGGTTATAAAATCTCCTAAGTTAATAATGTTGAGAATTAAGTAGAGTTTCTTAAAAATGCTACAAATGTAACACTGCACAATACATTTCATAAGAAAAAATCCTATATTGTGTTATAATTTATGCCAAAAATAAACATGCTGAGTTTTAGTAGTGCCATTAATATTATGAATAACTATAATTGTATTTAGTTTAAAACAAAAGTAAATACTAAACAAATTTGTAGAACATCTGAATCATCCATCTCTCAAATCACTGAACAACTAGATGGAAAGAATTTCCCTAAAAACTAGAATTAATCTTGTTATTGTTTGGATATGAGGTGTGTTTTTCAATTTTTTTGTTAATGCAAGAATAATCAGAGGTAAAAGATTAGATTATGAGAACACTAAACTCATCAGCCCATCTAAGTTTGAATGAACTGATTGGGTGGTAACTCTAGGCCAGTGGGTTGGCTGAAAGAGATGGGTCACTAGGGGCATGCCTAAGATGCTACTTCTTCCCTGTGGCTCTTTCCCCTCTTGTTCTACTTCCTCGACACCTGAACTGAGCTGCTTTTCTATACTGGACACTTCTACTATGATGTGCTCCCTCATTTTCAGCCATGAGCAATGGAGTCTGCCTATATGGACTGAGACTTCTGAAATTGTGAGCCCCAAATAAAATTTTACTCCTCAAATTTGTTCTTGTCAAGTATTTTAGTTATGTGATAAAAATATAATTAAAACATATTGGTACTGAGAAGTGAACTTATTGCTATGACTAAAGAGATCATGTGATTTGGAAGAATTTGGAACTGATTTGCAAGAGGAGTTCGGAAAAGTTTGGAGAGTCAAGCAGGAGAAACTTAGAATGTTGTAGGCAGAACTTAATGGAGAATTCTGGTGGGAGCTCACAAGACCAGAATGCCAATAGGACTGTGGACAGTGAAGACTGGGCTCATGAGGTTTCAGAGGGCGAAGAAAAATTCTGGAAATTGAACTAGAGGCCATTTGTATTACATTCTGGCAAATAAATTATGTACATTTTTTTCCACCCTGAGATTTTCTGTGAGGTTAAATTTAAATGTGATAGATTTATCTGGCAGAAGAAATTTCAAGGTAGCACAGCATTCAGACAGTAGCATGGATATTGCAAGTGGTTTTTAGTCAAGTTTACTACAATAATTAGGAGCAGAAAGAAGAGTGAAAAGGTTGGAAGAACTAGCAATTGGGCCACAAGAATGCATATAAAACTCAAGCCAAGGAAAATGTGCTTGTTAAAGAAATTAGTCACCTAAGATAAGCTAAGCAGTTTACACAGGAATATGATTTGAGAGTAACTCAGGAATTGGAAAGACATAAATCATCTTAGGTTCAAGAGCGTAAAAGTAAAGAGAAAAGACCATGTGGACACTCTGCTTGCACAGGGGTCTTAGGAAGTTGTTTCATTATTCTCAATGGCTTCTGTAGTCATGGTCACAGGTGGCTTGGCTATTGCTGAGATGGCATCAGACCTTGGCATCTTTCACATGTTGCTGGTTCTGCAGGAATGCAGGCAGTTGGAGTTAAATGGTCCTGGATCCTTCCATGGAGATTTCAAAGGAAGGTCTGGGAGGCCAGGCAAAGTGCAACGGGGTTGATATTTTTGCAGGCAGCCCCTGAGAAAGGTGATGGATAACGATGTCAGAAAGAAGCTAAAGCTGCAGTGGAGTTGCCAGAGACTAAGGGAGGCCCCTGTATGGATCATCTGCCAAGGAAAACTTCAGAAATCAAGCAGAAACAAGACAAGAAATTCCATATGAGCTGAAATCAGCAATGCCATAATTTGGAAACTACACAAGCTCTTTAAAGAAAACATCAAGATGTCATGTGTCCTAGATGCTAGACATGGAGCCGCAGAACTTTTTGCCCAGCTGAATTTTGGTCTTGCTTTGGTCCCATTTTATCTTTCCATGGCCCTATTTTTTTTTCATTTGGAATGAAAATGTTTACTCTGTGCCATTATATATTGGAATGTAACTTGCTTTTGATTTTTACAAGGGCTATAAGCCCAGTGTTTGCCTCAAGTCTCGTGGGGAGACTTTTGACGTGGAATTTTGGACTGTGCAGGAATTCGTAGAGGCTATGGAAACTCTTGGAAATAGATTACATGCATTTCTCATTGTGAGATGGTTATGAGCTTTGGGGGGGACCAGGGTGGAATATTATATTTTAGAAAAGAGGTGTTCTCTAAAAGCTCACGTGTGACATAATGCAGGGATATTGAGAGGTAACAAGATTAGATTTTAAGATATGTAACTTAATCACTTGATTAATCCATTTGATGGAATCATGATTTGGGGGATTATTATTTTATTTCTGGTAAGTGGAAGGTTCTGTTTCCTGACTGTCACTTTCCTCTGATATGACTTTCCACCAAGATATTCTGCCTTACCTCAGACCCAGAGCTATGGAGTCAACTGACCATAAGCTGTATTTCTGAGTCTGCGAGCCAAAATAAACTTTTCTTCCTCCATGTTGCTCTTATCAGATCTTTGGGTCACAGTGACACAAAGATGATTAACAAAAATCTATAAAGGAAAACAGATTATATATCATCAACAATTAACTTCTAGATGAAGTAAAATATTAATACACAATAATGGATGATGAAAAATGGCAGGTTAAGATGAAACCTGTAATGATGCTTTCCCATTAATACTTTTGGGTAGAGCAGATTGAGACATTTTTAATGAAAGAATCAACAATATACACCGGGGATCCAGGCTTCCAAATCATTAATTGATGGATTCATCAAGCACTAAATATATCTATATGAAGTTAGAAATAGATGAGAAATAAGAAACAAAACAGTGTTCTTTCCTTTGGAAAAGAGGCAAATGTCACTATGACCAGGTAACTGTAGAGAACAGCACAATATATTTTTTTTTTAATTTAAAAATGACAGAGAACAGGCTATTAGAAGTGATATCTAAAGCAAAGAACAAATGTGAACAAGAGGCTAAGTATAGAAGAATTAAAAACAACTTCAAGTTTCTCAGCCAGTGTTTATGTCACTGTGATGCCATTAGCCTATTCAAACATGTGCAGAAAAAAAGAGGGAAATTATGGGCTATCTGAGTCTAGACAATCACAATTGTATGCTGTTGCAGTCGTATGCTATACTCCCGCTGATTGTCCACCAACACACACTTGCTAGATCCATTCTAGCTGACGTATTAATTGTTGCTATATCTTTAAGAATTTCTCCTTGATGCATGCATATTGAGTATATTACCTATAGCAAACTAATTTATTTTGTTAAATACTTTCCATGAATGTCTGATTTAAAAACCAAGAATAGTATTTTTCACTCTTTTAATAACATCATCACACTCTTTCATTTTATGGTTTAATAATTTAGCTGAATATAAACCTGAGCTAACTTAAAAACACATGTATATAAAATAGATTGAACTAAAATAGGTGTCTGAATACTATGCTTCTGTGCTTGAAATTCAAATAACTTTTTCACCATGCATGTGCATATATTTGTATGTGCAACTGCATTTGTTTGTTTTTAACCAAAAATAGGAAAGTACTTTTTCCTGGTATAACAAATACCATCACCTCTAACATGGAAATTGATGACTTATTTACTTATCTCAATTCTATGATTCACTCAACATGGGAAAACTTTATCTAAGTCATATTTTCTTATGTTTCTAGTTATCTATATAACAGACATTATCTCCTAGAATTGCTCCAATAAACAATATCTTACATATGGGGTATGATTTTTCCCACCTCTCTTGAACATCTTTGCTTCGTGACTGATCTTTTCTAGCTTATTGAAAAATTTAGATCCTCAACCATCAACCATTTTTCATAGACCACTAACTTTATGACATGCATTATTTCCATGCCCAGGATCTTTTTAGTCATATAAGCCTTGTAAGGAAGATAATACATACTTTCCATGTCTTTTATTTACTACTATATCCATGATGTCAATCTTAGGAAAGAACTAGGGATAAGAGTTGTTTAAATTCTCTCTTTTCATATGTGTAAATATTCATTTACATGTTAAATAAATAATTATTTTAACTTTACACATTTATGGGGTAAAATAAAATAATTTGATATAAGTATACAGTGTGCAATGACCAAATCAAGGTAGTCAATATATTTATTTTCTTAAGTATTTTTAGAATTTTTATTAATGCACAAAAATTTTACATATGTAGGGGGGATAATGTGTCTTAATTCATTACAGTGATAAATAATAATAGGATTCAATTAGACATAATAATAAATGCATATAAAAGAATTTTTTTTTTCATTTCAAGCTGAACACATGTGGTATACTCATATTTGCACATAGCATGATATGGTCAAATTTTTTCCCCAGTTCTGCTCCTTTCCCTCCTCTATTTCCTCCCCTGTGGTTCCCAACTTCTACTCAACTTATCTCCTTCCTAATTTTGAGAGGTATCTTTTTTGATTCCCTTTTCTCTCTAGCTTCCACATACTAGAGAAAATATTCAACGCTTGGCTTTCTGAGTCTCACTTATTTCATTCAGCATGATGTTCTCCAGTTCTATACATTTACCAAAAATTAGATGCTTTCATTCTTCTTCATGGTTCAGTATGGTTCATTGTGTATATATACCACATTTTCTTTAGTCATTCGTCAATCCATGGATACCTAGGCTGGCTCCATAAATTAATATCTGTGGCTCCTTCTGCTATAAACATTGGTATGCTTATGCCACTATGTAGTATGCTGATATTAGTTATTTGGGATAAATTCCAAGGAGTGGAATAGTTGGGTAATTTAGTGATTCTATTTCTAGTCTTCAAAGGAATCTCCACATTGTTTTTTAAAGTAGCTGTACTAACATTTGGTACCACCAACAATGTATAAGTGTACCTTTTCCCTCACACTCTTATCAGCAATTATTATTTGTATTCTTGATGATTGGCATTCTAACTATGGTTAGATGAAACCTCAGTGTAGTTTTGATTTACATCTCAACAGTTGCTAGGAAAGTTAAATATTTTTTCATATATTTGTTGATCATTTGTATTTCTTTTTTTCAGAAATGTCCTTGTAGATCTTTAATCTATTTATTGATTGGGTTACTAGTCCTCTTTTGTTAAGTTTTTTTTTTTTTTTTGCATTCTTTATATGTTCTGGTTATTAATTTCCTGTCAGAAGAGTAGCTGCCAATGATTTTCTCCCAATTTCTTTACTCTCTCTTCATGTTCTTGTTTCCTTTGCTGTGCAATAGCTTTTTATTTGGTGATGTTCCACTTATTGATTCTTGGTTTTATTTCTTGAGTTTCAGGACTCTTGTTAAAGAAGTTGGCGCCCATTCCAAAGTGTTTGAATGTTGGCCCTATGTTTTCTGCTAGCAGGTTCACTGTTTCTGGTATAATTCTGTGATCCACTTGAGCTAAATTTTATATAGGGTGAGAGGTAGGGATCTAATTTCATACTTCTATATATGGATATCTAGTTTTCCAGCACCGTTTGTCAAAAGGCTATTTTTTTTTTTCTGTAATCTATGGTTTTGGCAACTTTATTAAGGATCAGATGACTATTTATGTGAATTTATCTCTGTGTCTTCCAGTCTATAACATTGGTCTTCATATCAGCTTTTATGCCAATGTCAAACATTTTAACTACAACTTTGATTTATAATTTGAGATCAGGTATTGAGATGCCTGAAGCCTTTGCTCTTATTGTTCGAGATTGTTTTGGCTATTCTGAGTCTTTCATTCTTCAATGCTTTTGGTAATATGAGACTATTTTGACAATATTAATTCTACCTATTCATGAACTTTATTTAGTGTTTTATAATTTTTATTTTAGAGTCTTTTGCCTCCTTTGTTAGATTTATTTCAAGTATTTTTTTTTTTTTTTAGGTTATTGGAAATGAACATTTTTCCTGATTTTGTTCCCAGTAGATTCATTATCAGCATATAAGTACGTTATTGATTTTTGTATGCTGATCTTGCCTCCTGCTGCTTTGCAGAAGCTATCACATCTATAATCTTATGGAAGAGCTTTATTGGGTTCTTTTAGTTTAGAATCATGTCATCAGGAGTCAGATATTTGTCTTCTATTTTTAGTTGTATTTCTGTAAGTTCCTTTGCTTTTATGATTGCTCTGACTAGTTTCAAGAACTACTGGATTGTGATGGTGAGAGTCTATATCCTTATTTTGTTGTTTATGCTAGAGAAAATGCTTTTTGCTTTTTCTTCATTCAGGTTGATGTTGTTTTTGTGTTTGTTACATATAGCCCTTATGATATTGAAGTAAGTTTCTCTCACTAGTTTTTCCAGTGTATTTTACATGAATATGAACTGAATGTTGTCAATTTTTTTTTCTGTATCTACTGAGATTGTGATGTGATTTTTGTCCTTGACTCTATTTATGTGATGAATTTTAATTTTTCATTTATATATGTTGAACCAAGCTTTCATCAGTGAAATGATTCAAACTTAATCATGGTGTCCAATTGTCTTAGTTAATTTTGGAATGCAGTTTACTAATATTAAAATAATACATCTATATTCATCAGGGATGACCTGCAACTATCCATATTCTCTTAAATTTAATTGAACTTCCTAATAATCTTTCCTTTAAATTGTGTACCAAGCATTTCTTCAATATCATATTATTTGAGATCTATTACTAGAAAGTTATTGTGTTCATTTGGAGGCATAAAATTACCATTTTTTTCATGTTACTTGTGATCCTGCATTGAGTTTTGTGTGTCTGGTAGATTAGTCAACTTTATTACTTTTATAAGACGACTTCACAGTAAATAGCTTTATTTTGAGATAGGCATTGAGGTATCAGCAGGCTATGCAGTGTTGGTTTTGTTTTCATACAAGTGCCCATGTGTTTTCTTCCTATTGCTTCTTCGACTATACTGAATGATTTGAGGGATAATGCCACAGTAGGGTTAGAAATTACAATTGTGTCTGAAACCACAAGGGGAAGGGACACTCTAGCGGCCCAAGCACGTGTGGTACAAACAGCCATGTGGCCTACTGTGTGTCCACTTGAACAATGGGTATTGATACCTAGAGTGCAGCAAACATTTCTGGAGTGAGCTCTGTGGCCAGCAAAGCCTTCTGGCAAGAGAAATCCATGGTGGGGAACCTGCACTACCTTTCTTTACTCCTATTGGTGCCACAGGACCACAGGTGGCAGGCCACCATGGGAATCCGGATAGGGAATTGAGGCAACACTTGGTGATGTCTGCTCTCAGTCCTGGTGTTCGAATAGGCCCACAACAGCTGAACATACCAGTCCTCCCTAAGGAACTTGTCTCTTAGATTTTGAAAGTGCACCCTGACCCTGAGCTGAAATATCTGCCTCCAGTAGTGCAGGGTAGCACGTGGACTTAGTTACTAGGATTGCAGTTGCTCTGCTGGGTCACCCTGTGTTCACAGGCCTGCCCCACTGGTGTGCTGGAGCCTACACTGACTGTACTTGGCATGTGTCTAAAATGAGTTTTGAGTTTCTGACTACTCAGTAAGGGAGCAAATGGCCCAATATTCCTCTGCAGTCCCACAAATGCCCCACAAATGATTTTACTGAGCTACAGAAATCGACTTTGTTCATGTTTAAGATTCTTCCTGAATAAATGAATATCTAAACCCCACTCTGCTCCTCGTTCTTGTATATCCAAGCAGCCTTGCCCCCTATATTTCAAATTCTCATTACTCATCAGTTTCTTATTTAAAATTCCTCCATTATTGTGAGGATTGCTTCTGTTTCATTTTATAATCAGAGTTAATTATATTGCAAGAATAATGTGCTTAGTAAAGATTAGAATAGAATGCATTTATGCACGATCCCTATTAACTTTTCGTTTTTTGTCATTTTTGGTCTTAATCAAATTATACCTGGGGTTTTGGAGACCTTTTATCCATTTCAATAAAAAGATTAAATTTCTGTCTTTCTTTCTTTAGCAAATTCTTTTTTTTTTTTTTTAACCTCTCTTAAATACCCATTACTACACATGCCACACTTTGCTTAATTAAAAACATGAATCACATGCTGGGTATTTTCAATAATTTTAACTTTTTAAATCTATCTAAAAAATTACAAAATAAAACTACATTATAAATTATTTTTAATTTATATATTTACTTTTTCAGTTTAGATTATATGTACATGTAACTATTATTTCTCCATTAACATTTTGACAATTTTTGTTAGTTTCTTAATTGTTGTTACTGGGAATACAGATAATATGCATCTTATTTTATCACTATCTACTTCAGAATTACACAAGCATTCCTGTTAAATTACAGATGAGTTGCATGTTTTACAATGTTATAAAACTTACATTTTAAAAAACCTAAACATAATATAGTTTATCAATAGCCAATTTTATTTTTTTTAAAGCTAAGATAAATTAAAGGACATATTTATATTGACTTTAATATTTACTTACAAGGGCTTTTTTCTGTCAATAAAGTTAAATTCTAATGTTATTTCTTCTAATTCTAAAAGACAGTCATTAATAATTTTTGTAAGGTAAATATGGTAGCAATAACTTCCCTTTCCATTCATTTATCTAGGGATACTGTTATTTCCTTTATGTTTAAAGGATAGTTATCCTGGGTATAGAATTGATATTTTACATTTATTTATTTCAACAATTTGAATATAATATTCCACTCTTTTCTGACATCTATGGTCTCAGAGAAAACATATTGCTATTCCCATGTATTTGTTTAGTTGTTTTGTATAGTAGCTTTCTAAACTTCCCATTTATCTTTAACTTTCATATCATTGACTATATGTATCCAGGTGTGAATCTCTCTGGGTGTTACTGATGTGAGGTGTACCCCAAAAGCTCACATGCGAAACAATGCAGTAAGGTTCAGAGCAAAAATGATTGAGTTGTAAGGATCTTAACCCAAGCAGTGAATTAATACCTGATGGGATTAATTGAAGTGGTAGGGTGTGGTTGGATTAATTAAAGTGGTAGGGTGTGGCTGGAGGAGATTGGAATTGGGGCATGACTTTGGGGTATACATTTTGTATCTGGAAGGTGAACTGTTTCTCTCTCTTTCGCTCACTCTCTCTGCTTCCTGATGATGTGAGCTGTTTCCCTCTGCCCCATTCTTCTGCCATGATATTTAGTATCACCTTGAACCCTGAGGAATAGAGTTGGCTTTCTATGGACCAGGACCTCTGAAACTGTAAGCCCTCAAATAAACCTTTCCTCCTCTATAACTGATGGTTAGATCATTTAGTCACAGCAGTGAAAAACTGACTAAAACATTGGGTATTCTTACTTTGGTTTAGTTAAGTTTCAGGGATATTTAGTTTAATATACACCATCAAATATTGGAAGTTCTGTCCTTCAGTTGGCCAAATAATATCTCTACCTATTTGTTTTTGTTCTCTTCTCCTCAGACTCCCATTACATATATAGTGGTAAACAGGACTCTAAGTCTCTGAGTCTTCTTCTTGATATTTTCTTTAATGGTCTTCTTGAAATTATGTAACTTATATTACTCTGTATTCAAGATGTTTGGTTTTTTACTTTTGTATTAAACCTGGTAGGTAGGGCACTACCTGTTCACATCTTTCCTAACATCATATAACAGTTCCTATTTCTCTACAAATTTTATAATCAAAGTGCAACATATTTTAAATTTAAAAAGTATTAAATATTTTAAATTTAAAAGTGCAATATATTTTCATATTCATTTATACTATTAAGAAATTATTCAATATTTTTTATAATGTAAAGAGATAATTTTATTTTTCTTTTGGTGAATGGTCTTTTTATCAGGATTCCCAGGACTTCCCTTGAATTTAAAGATTCACTTTAAGAACTCAGAGACTTAACAGAAAGTTGTATATTCAATGATTATGGTGCATTACAGTGAATCTACAATTAAAACCAAAAAAGATAAAAGAATCATGAAGCAAAATTCAAGTAAAATTATGGCTATGTTGGGACTAATGACATGTTAACTAACTCAGGCTGACTCCTTACTCCCTGGCGAGTGAGCAAGATCAAGGCCTCAAAGGTGGTTTCAAAGGTTTATGACAATAAATCGGACCACCGTCAGGGATTGGTTAACAACAGTTCCGGTGAACATGATCAGCTCATGCGTGCCATACCGTCCTATGGGACTCTCACCTGTGTGAACCCCCATGCCTTGCTGACTTTTAAGCCGATTGGTTCCCGCCTAGCCCCCACCCTACATCAAAGCTGTGTGACTTCCTCAATAAAGGAGTACCTGCTGTGACTGGTCTCCCTGATGTGTCTGATTGTCCTCTGCCTGGAGGGCTGCTTGCGGGCGATCAGTCAGCCCTACCTATCCTGGTCTGACCTTGTTGGGGAGTGTCCCCTTCCCATGTCTCTGGTCCAGAAGAGCAAGGGGGCTAAAGACCCCAATAGCTAAGCTTTTAGATTGCCTCTACCAGTGGAATTGTATAGACAATGATTAATTCTCACAAAAGATAATATGTGGTAACAAATATAGAGTACTGCCAACTAGAGAAACTCATTTGAGCTTCTCATGGTGTCCAGGGTGTGTACTCGGGGCTTTCAAAGTTGGACTTAGAGTAGTCCCTTTATCTAATTAGAGTCACCAATTTTTCAGGCGCTGTGGTGATCAGTTGGTGCAATATGGTCCCTCACCCCCACATGGTTGGCATAAACTGACATGGCCCAAGCGCACTCTGTGAATACAATTATTAATCCAGGCTGTCTATTATGACCAAGGTCCTGGTTATACAAAGGCACTCTCTTAGACAGAACATCCCAAGGGCATAGACTTTATCCCCCAGAAATTTTCAAGGAACTATTTTCGTAGAATAGACAGGGTTTAAACCCTCTAAGTGCACTGAATTAACCCTTTACTGTACAGTCTTTTCTTGTATTTTCTTGTTCTTATAGGTCTGCATGTGTTATGGGAATTGAGTAGTATAAATTTTTGAGATAAGAAGTAAATATATTTTATTTCACGAAGAAAATTGCAAAATACTTTAAAAACTGCTAAATTGCTTATGATAAAAACTCAAAACAGGATTATGGAGGATATAAAAATAAAGAAAATGTAGTACAATGATAAAGTACACCATATATTTCTCTTATAAATATTAAATAGTGTCTATGCAGAATATTTAAATAATAAGTACCAATCAATGAGAAAACGTCACTTAACAAAATATATACAAAATATATGGATAGGAATATGCAATGCAAACATAACTATACCATAATTATTACTGAACTTAAAAGAGTAATCTTCAATTTCTTGATATACAGGGAAACACAAACTAAGCAAACTAGTTTATACCATTCAGATATATTGAGAATTATGCTATAGACAATAACAAATACTGTCAAGCAGGTGAGAAGGAAAATATGCATTGTTTCTACAAGTGTGTACTAGTAGATTCTCTTTGGAAGACAATATAACAGCGTCCAGTAATAGCATTGAGGTGAATAAACCATGACCACAAACGCTACTTACAAGAGTCTACCGTAATGAAATACATCTTCCCATGGGGTGCACATTTTTTTTTTTTTCATTTTCAAAGATCTAAGTTAGCATCTGATAATAGGATTTCTTTGCATGAATTTCCTTAGCTTTCTCTTTAATCATAAAACTTCTTATTTTCTTCTAATTCATGGAAACTATTCTCACTGGATATAGAGTTTTGGATTGATGTTCTTCAATTTCTTTCTTGGCTGACCTCCTCTACCACCTCCTCCTCCTTCTTTTCTTCTTCATCCTTCTTAGGAATCTTGTTCATTTATTTTTCTTTTATTGTCTTCTTTTGAATAAAGCTGATACAATGGTGCCTAAGATGTTTATTTTCTTAATGGGTACAATAAATTATAGTGTATATATTTTTTAATTTTTTTATTTGTTCTAATTAGTTGTACATCACAGTAGAATACATTTATACATTTTGATAGATCATAAATAAATGGAGTGTAATTTCTCATTTTTCTGATTGTACATATTGTAAGATCACATTGGTCATGCAGTCATATAGGTACATGATGTAATAATGTTTGTTTCACTCTCCTATCTTTCCTACCCCATATCCTCGCCTCCCTTCACAACTCTCTACTTAGTATAAAGTAATCCTATTCTTCCCTAGCCTCCCCCATTGTGAATTAACATCTGCATATCAGAGAAAATGTTTGGTGTATATTTTCACTTAGCAAAATGTACCTCTGCCAAGTTAATTTATTAATGCTCTTTGTTTTGATGAAATAGAGAACTTTTATTATACAATTCCTTTTATCTTCCCTTCCATACTATTAATTTTGTATATATTAAATATATATACATATTGTAAACCCAATAATAAATTTTTATTAGCATTAGTAGCTTTTTTACACTGTACCTTATAAAATCTGAGTGAAAAGAGAAGAAAAAATATATATTAACCTTCTCACTTATCTTTACTTATGAATCTTCTTATGACTCTGAATTTCCACCTGATGTCATTTGCTTATTCCAATACAGTTTTATTCCCATCCACCTTGTTTATGCTGCTATTGCCAAGTACATTGTATTTCTATATGCTGTAGGACATATAGTATATATGATACAAATGCATAGATACTATATATTTAGTATGTATTCTACATAAATACTCCATATAAATAGGTAGTTCATATTTAGTATGTATGGGGAGTATTCTATACATATGTAGTATCTATGTGTTTATATTTTTATTAAATATAAATATTGTATATTCTATATAAATTATGTATGTATTATTTTTAATATTATCTATTATAAATATAATATTTAGGTATATGCATATATTATTATATATTTATATCATATATCCTAACTATACAGTACCTATCTATGTACCTGTAGCTTATGCAATATTTTAAAATATTAGGAAAATACAATTTTAGTCTATTTTATTTCATTTTATTTTGGTACCAGGGATTAAACCCAGAGGAGATTAACCAGTGAGCTACTTCACAGTCCTCTTCTTAAATTTATGTTTCTGTTTGAGACAGAGGCTTGCTACATTGCTTAGGGACATCCTAAGTTGTTGAGGCTGGCTTTGAAATTTGCAATCCTCCTGCCTCAGCCTCCAGAGCCACTGGCATTAAGGTGCGCACCACCACACCTGACTGCTCTTCTATTCTTGAAAGAATTTCTATAACCTTCCATTTTTTATGAAACCATATTTCTTGGTGAATTTTAAAATTTCCTTAGCAATATGAATGAATTCTTTCTCCAAAGTCTATTATTCCTGTTTCTAGTCTTTGATGTCTTTACACGGATTTTTTTTTTTTTTTTACTTATTTTTATCTTTTATCTTTAGTGATTAGGGTTCATTTTTGGGTCAACATAGGCCACATATTGGTAAAAAATTATGCTTAAACTTCCTTAACCAAGGTGTATTTTCACCGTTAGCATTAGAAACATGAATGGTTGGGAGATTGCTCTCAAAGTTTTATGAGACTTTGTGTTTGCCCCGTCCAGCCAGGGAGTATTATTGGCCTGCATTTCTCCTTTCCAATCATTCCTGAATGCACACAGCTGTGGGCATTCCCTGAGCATCTGGGGCTACCAGGTTATGTTTCAATTTATAGGTCTGGCCTCCTAGAAGTTGCTGCTGGGTCCACATATCTTATTGTTCAGAGAGTGCCAGCTCTGAGTTGGTACATAAGCCTCTGTGCTACTGAGGTTTCTGTCTCTTGCTGATGTGCCTAAGGATGACTTGATGAATGATTTTTTAAGGTTCTGTTCATGTCCTCTTGGTAGACCTTGTCACTAACTGATGAATGCCATACCACCTAGCACATGTTCCCATCTTCCTGATTCCCACACTTGAATATGATCTCTCAGGGTGGCTTCTTGGTTATCTCTTTCCCTAGTCCTCTACAATCCTTTCTGGTTCTGGTTGTCTTGAATTACAGAGCTATCAATTTCTATCAATGATTCTCCACCATAATTTTCATTATTTGCCCCACAATGGAATTTTCTCTATTTGGTTCCAAATAAAGTCATTTCCTCAACTGGGTTGTGGAGTTCTTCTTTACGGTCAGCCTTTCACCCTGCGCAAAATCCCTACACAACTGCAGCAGCGATGCTACTGAAGGTACGTGTTTCATAGAAATTTTCTTCATTCTACAAGTGAACCCTGGAAAAAGTAGGCAGGCTGTTTCGTTCATGGCTTGGTCCCACTGTCATTCAGTTGACACTTACCGAGCACACTAAAAAAAAGGCCACTCGTAGTCTGGATCTACATTGCTTAACATAGAGTTTCACCCAGCACATCAGGAATAGATGTGAAAATGGACACCTGAAAGCTCTCAGGTGAATTAAAGCTTCTCTAATACAAGATTAGGAAGCACAAGAAATGACAGAGGAGGCCTCTCTCTTCTTTCATGAAGCCACAACTCTGGAGTAGGATCTGGAGAGAAGAAGCCACCATCTTCCTTGCCATACAGGCCTGGGAGTTCAGCACCCACCTTAGTGATTCGATAATGCAGAACTACTGGTAGGAGGCAGAGAGTGTGCAAGAATGCAGGTTGTATCTCCACTCCCAGGGACGCTTCCTGCTCTCACCTTATTGATATTGCTAGAGGGTCACCCAGCTTCCATTGTTCCTAATGAGAAGTCAGTGAATATTTGAATCATCGCTCCTCTCTATATAATGGGCAATATTTCTATGGTTGCTTTCAAGTTATTCCTTTTATCTTCAGTTACCAGCAATGCGTAATGTAGTTACTCTGTTATTAATATATTTTTTCTGTTTTAAATTTCATTTCAGATTTACTGAGACTTTAGATTATAAATATATTATAGAGCACAGTGATAATAGTAGTTTTAATATTCTGTGTTAGTGTCATCATTTGGAACAACTCAAGTTTTTCTATACTGATTGCATTTGCTTTGACTAAAGGATTTTTTTCTTATTTATTTACAAGTTCAGTAATTCTGGATCATACCCTGCATGTTGTGAAACATTTGTCATAGAGACTATGAATTTTGCTTTATTATTGGGTAGATCAATCATTACTTTGTGTTTTGTACTGAACAGATAGCTCAAACTGGCAGCAGTTGATGTCCTGGATGGATTTTAGCCTGGAATGGTCTCTCCGGAGTCTATTCACATGCATGTAGCAGAAGGGTCAGAGTTATGAACAGAGTTTTTGCACAGAATTGGAATGTCCCTGTGCTGAGTCTCTGCTTTCTTACACGTTACCCCCTTATTTTCTTATGACTATGAGATTCAAATTCCCCTGGTTTTTTTTTTTTTTCAGACGACAAAACTATACGTTTTTAAAATAAGTAAATGTTAGCTTTACCACTAGACAATGTGTCGTACTTGACCCTGACCTCAAGCTGAGCACAGTAAATGGGAAATTTCATCTGCACCTGTGCCTTCAAGTAAGAGATGCTACCTGTGTGGTATCTGCCCAAAGCTGTGTCGGCCATTCTGAATTTGTATAATCATTTTCATGGATATTATAGTTGTCTTTCAAAGAAGTTTGTCTGATTTGAGCTACAACTGGAAATGGAACCACTGAAGTCCAGTTTTTATAAATGTATATTTGAGATTGTTCATGCAATAACTTTTAGTATTGCCATTATTTGTAACATAATTAAAATCCACATTGACCATTACCTCCTTCTTTGGACCTTTAAAAAGCAAATTTAAAGACTGGAATTTAAGTCATTATATCATCTATTTACTTTGGGCAACACAGTCAAGTTTATGGAAAAAAGACTATTTCCATAGAAAGATGATGTGAATACTGAGACCAATCTCCTCACTTCTGTGCGGCCATGAATCCTCAGTCAAGTTGTGCTGCTCTTGTTTTCCTCAGTGTCTCTGCCTTTGTACAGATGAGTTAAGACTGTCTTTTCTCTATTGGTTTCTTAGCGCTGTTATAACAAAGTGCCATAAACTAGGAAGCTTTAAAGAACCAAAAGTTGCTCTGTGACCTGAAGTTTGAAATTGAGACATCCACAGGACCATGGTCCCTATGTGACTCTGGGTAGAAACCATTTTTTTTACCTTTTCTCAGCTTTGGATGGAATCCCTGCCATCATTTGGCTTCCAGCTGTTTTCTTGAACATCTGCCTCTGTGCTTCATTCTCTATGTCTCTTCACATGACATATTGCACTTTTAATGACACCAGTCACCTAGGATTACCACCCTCCTGTAAGAATACCTTACATTTGCAACAAACCCATATTCAATAAAATCACACTCATTGGTCTGAATGATTTTGGGGAGGAGGGTGGACTCATTCAAAAACATAAAATTCACCTTTGCACAAATATGGGATGGGTAGCACTTACGATCCATTCTTTCCCCTCTTTGAGATTTACCTAACTCACAACTGAACAGGTGAAACTCAAAGGTCAAAATCACTTTTACCCAAACATAGCCCTCATTTTAGTGTCTCCAACCACACCTCCAATTTAAGAAACTTCTAACTTAGTCTAAATAGAAATCAAAGAGAATGAAATTTAGGTAAAGATGGGCTATGTGACTAATCCAAGGTCAGAGTAATCATTAGCAGAGCTAAGATTCTAATTTAAGAATTTTGAATTTAGAAAAGCTTTAATCAGAATCCACAATGAAGCGATGAACTCCAGGTTTAATCTATATTTGTTTTGATATCCAACATTTAGGGAAATGGGATGCAATATCAGAAGTAATTTGAGCTGTAGCCCTCCATTAAAATGTTCAATGTTCTCCTTTGAGCTGGGAAGGAAATAGCATCATAAATAGTTTATCATTACCCTAATTCATGCATGAACTTAGTCATGTACTGAATATATTTACAGCAAGTCAAAACTGAATTTTAAAGTTTACATGAGGATGCCGTGAGTAAAAATACCTGAAATAAAAATTTAAAAATTCTGTCAGAATGCCATCTCCTTCCAGCTAGGAACACAACCAAGATGACAGAACAAGTCCATACTGCAACATGTCTTCTACAGACACATTTCCTTTTACCCAGTTATCCCTGCATCTATCGAACATTCTGGGATCCATTTATCCTCTCTAAAAATGACTAGAGGAGATAAAGACTAATAGGTGAAATTACCCATTGGTCTAGATTTATGACCTCAAACTTTGTCATTGGTTTTTGACAGTTTTACATTTGCCAACTCCTCTCTTTCTACAAAGTTTCTTGAATCTCTGATCAAGGAGTGTTCTCATTCTTGTTTTGCTCAATGTTTAACAACTTGTAAAGGTCAAACTGCATATTTTATGTTAGGTGATAACTGCCAGGATTAGGTCTGGTCTCTTTAAGAAGCAGAGATTCCTATCCCCAAACTAGACCGAGAAGTTTAAAAGACTCACGGAGCAACACAAGATCTGTCAGAAGACATTTTCCACCTGACTACTTTTCTGAAGCCTTGTTATTCCGTGTTCAGAGCCTGGCGTATGGCTTTTTCTCAATGTGTCATATTTTGGTTTTCCTCTTCCAGTTTTATACAGTGTCCTCTGGTCTTGATTGATGGCTTGGCTTGGCTTTGGGGAGTGACTTCCCTCTTGACTCCTGCACAGTCCCTGTCACATAAACTACTCTTCTAATTGTTGACCACAACTTGCCAGTACAAACTGTCCTTTTTTGAGGGTGTTCCAGAGGGTATCTTTTGCTCAACCGGCCAGCTGCTCTGTTACCCTTTGCTTCCCTCCTCTGGCAGTATCTAGCCATTGCAATTGCCTTCTCAAGTGTTCCTTTAGGATTCTGACTAGGATTATTAATTCATTCATTCATTCTTTCCTTGAAGAAATGTTGAATGAGTACCAAGCAATTAAGGAACATACATAAAAAGTTGTAAAATCATATTCTCTCTTAGCCCTGATTGATGTTGCAGTATAAGTAAAATAGACATTAATCAAATAATAGCTTTTTTATAACTGACAATTCCCTCAGGATCTCTTTTATCTGTATTTCCTTAAGTGCCAAGATGGAGCTATCCAAAGTATCATTGGGGTCTTATTATATTATAATGATTACTTTTTGTGGGGAGGATATTGGGGATTGAACTCAGGGGCACTTGACCACTGAGCCACATCCCCAGGCCTATTTTGTGTTTTATTTAGAGACAGGGTCTCACTGAGTTGCTTAGCACCTCACCAGTTGCTGAGGCTGGCTTTGAGCTCTCTATCCTCCTGCTTCAGCCTCCTGAGCTGCTGGAATTACAGGCCTATGCCACTGCACCCAGCATAATGATTCCCATTTAATAAGTTATCTTACTTGGTCATTTATTTATTATTTCACTTGCTTAGTTAGCATTACCACTATTACCTGTATGAAAACACTGGTGATACAAGAAGTACCTAGCATGAAATTCAGCATAAAGGCTAGCAGAAAGACAGATATTAAGATGAATAATTAAAATACTTTTGAGAAGAAATACAAAGTAATTTAGGAATATAGATGAAGGAATATCTGGAGTATGTAAAATGTTTATTTTCAAATATATATTTTTATATAATGAGAAAAGTATGCAAAATTTTCCATGAGTGTTTGCACATGCTAATAATCCTCTTTATCTTTGCATGTTTGTATATGCATACTTTTTTATGGAAGGGATTATACACTGCCTAATGCAGATAATTATAGTATGACTTTTCAAAGTAAGAAAACTACATATAATTACATTTTCATGTTATAAAAAATTCTTATAATATCCTTTAATATACTGAGTTGAAAATATTAGTAATTTCTTTCAAAAACTAGAACATAGTTAATAGTATTATAGGCCTTAGCCTAGATGCTTTTAGAGAAATACAGTCCATTCAAGAAAGCTATATAAAAATACTGTTCATTTTTTACAGAAGATTTGCTTAATCAAACAGGTATTTGATTAAGAATAAATATCCAAAATGTAGCAGAGAGGACCTGTCAATTTAGAATTTCTGCCTCCGCAACTTTTACTTTCCACCATATGGGAAAATGTGATAATGGTGGTATTCTTTATTGTACCAGCAGGTTTACAACTGTAAAGAATTCTTCAGATCACTTTTTAAGTTATACAATAGTCTAATGATGTAACACTTTTTTTTTTTTTTTTCCCTCCCATCTTACTTTAATTTCACACTTAGCCTATCCTTAATCTGTGGTGGACATCATGACATATCACCCAGGTTCACTTGCGATGGAAGTTTGGTTACTCTTGCTTCTGGGAGTGCTGATGGTGAAAACCTCGTTTCATTTAAGGAATTGTCTCAGAAAAGACATTGCTTTTGCCTGAAGACAGTCACTTCTTCAATATCACATTACTTGAATGTGTGGAAAGCCACATTCAAGCACTGATCAGGCCCTGACCAATCAGATGAAGTTGGATTCACTCTGAAGGAGCAGTCTGTGCTAATGCCCTTGCTTGGCAGTGATGCCACTGGACCCTTTATTGCAGTCTGGACTCTTCCTCTGCTCAGTTCACCTCTTCCTCTCTCTTCCATTGGTATTGATTCCCAGAGAAGGTCTATCTTAACAAACAACTGGTATACTTTACTCCATGTCAAATGTGTCTTCCTTCTGGGTTATTAAACCTGTGGCATACTGGGTATGCTCTCAGAAATAGATTCCAAAGCAGGAAGTTAAAGTTGGATCTTATTCGCCATTGGCAATTAAGACTTCATTGTTGCTGGTGATTCAGTTTGCAGACTTTTTTTTTTAATTTTTTTTTTTTTAATACTGGTAGTGAATTGGGATTCTTTATTTAAGGAACTATATAAGCTGATGTCATATATCAGGAGTTTCATAACTCTGAGGGACATAGTAACTCTAAGAATAAAGAAATGAATGCATGATTGCTATGTTGATATATAACAATAATTAGAATCTTTAATTTGAATTATGAGAATGAAAGACACAAGATCTCCTTTGTGATATACAAAATAAGTTTATTTCCTACAATGAGAGAACAGAAAAGACAAAATTTAGGACTCAACTGTTAGAGGGCCAGGGCTGATTGATTAATTCGAGAACTGATTTGGGATCCTGATATGCAGTCGGAATGTCCGAGTTGGTGTGCCATAAAACCTTGAATGCTCAAATTTTCATCAACTTCCTGAGCGTGCAGTAGTAAACGACCCTTCATTATTAAAAGCTACAATCTCTCATTTGCTTTATGTGCAAATTTTTTTTCTCCTGAGATCTGTGGTTGCTCTTTTTCTGGCCCCTGGCAACTTTATCTATAAGGGTGCTCAAATCACAAACTGAACCATCTGAGGATTTTCTGAATCTGATAAGGAAATAAAGTGACTATATACCCTATTACCATCATAACAAAGTGTACATTGAGAGCTGGGAGAGAGCACATGGAGTTGAATTCTGAAGATACTTGCTCATAAAAAACGTAAACTTAGATAAGGGTGAGTATAGTGATTATTAGCCCCCTCTTAGAAACCTGGGTTTCACATTCCAGACATTCCCCAAGAAGTCATGTACAAATGCTACTAGAGTGTTTTATAAAAGGATGGCAATATTCCTTGGCATTTGGTAAGACCACCATAATAAGACCTTGTTTTGTGGAGTATAAAAGATGTATTATAAAAGAGAAGTGTAATTGAAGCTCTGAAAGTTGCCCAATCCAGACCTGTTCCCAAATTCAAAACAATGCTTCATGCAGATGGTAGGTGTATAGTTGGTTTACTTTTAAAGAACTAAATAAGGCAAAGGTGGCATTCACTGTATTCCATTTTTTTCCCACTAATCTGACACTTGGATAAACTAGGTAGTCTCTGGAGAATGGCAGCAGACTTTATAAAATCAATTAATTAGTATCTCCTACTGCAGGCATCTGTCAGATGTGATATCTTTGCTAGAGTAGATCTACATAGTACATGAGATATGGCCAATAATTTTACAAATATTTTCTTTTCTTTCTTTTACAAAAATGGTAACTCAGAAACAATAATTCATGCAGAGAATAACAAAAGCTTTGCCTCAAAATTACATGAACTGTTATTCTGTCATTTTTGTATTCCAAATAAATCAGTGTCTCTTTAACATCTCATGGAGTATTACATTGATCCATTATATTAATTATATCACAAAACAGATCAGGTGAACAAGAAGTGACTAACATGTTGGAGACCTTGGTTAACTCATCCGCTTCAGGGGTTGGGAGATAAATTCTATAAATTTTCAGAAGCCTGCCACATGAGAATAATTTTGGGGCATCTAATGATAAAATGTATACTGGGAAATTTTATACAAATTTTAAAAAATGTTGCATTTTGCACTTCCCATCATAGAAAACAAAGTGAAACTTTGGTTGATCTCTTTGAATTCTAGAAGAAATACATTTCAACTCTGGAACTACTGCTTTACAAAATATACTGCAGGATAGTTTTCTGGTGGGCTTCAGACTGACCCAGTTTTCTCCTTTCTTACTTATAGTTCCCAGGAATGACTGCAAAATGTTCCAGTAATGAAACATCCAAAAATAAGGAGGAACTAGCCACAAGAGTCTGGGCTTTCTTCCTGTCCCTCCTGAAATGGTGTGCGCTGCAAGGCTGTATGTCTAGCATGCATGTTTCCCTCAGGGTGTGAAAGCCAGAGCAGACTGCTTATGGGAGTCCTCAGCTTCAGTGTAAGTCCAAGCATGGATGGATGAGGTGCCATCTGCCCTGGGCAGGTTTCCTGAGCCATGGGGGACTGGCTCACCATGAATCCTAGACATACTTTACTTTGCTGCCTATCTGTGAATAATAAAGTTGTTTCTCATAACTTGTGAGAGTGTTCTAACTCACTGGACATGTACAAGTAGAAAATTTTGCATTGCAAGATTCAGTGACTGAATTTATAACCAGTACACGGTTGTTATGGTTTAGAGGTGGTATCCCACAAAAGCTCATGTGTGAGACAATGCAAGAAAGTTTGGAGGTGATGTGATTGGCCCATATCCTAAACCTAATCAGTGAATTAATCCCTAATGGGATTAGTTGAATGGTAATTGAAGTGGTAGGGTGTGACTGGAGAAGGTGGGAATTAGGGCATTGCTTTGGAGTATGTATTTTTATCTGTAGAGTCTCTCTCTGCTTCTTGATTGACCCCTGGGCTGGTTCCCTCTGTCACACTCTTCTGTCATGATGTTCTGCCTCACCTAGAGCCCTCAGAAATGCAGCTGGACTTCTATGGACTAAGATCTCTGAAACTGTGAGCCCTCAGATCAACCTTTCCTCTTCTACAGTTGTGCTACAAAATAGCTGACATGAGTGAACCTGCTTTTGCAAACACTAAGTTTATACACCAGCTTTGATTTCATTCCAAAACAGGACTCTGAATCATGTCCATACTGTGGTTATAGAAATTCACTAATTGGAACCTTAAGATTCACCATACTCTTTAGTATGAAAGGTATCAATGGTTGGAAAATAATGCTTGTCTTGGTAAGTTTGTGTAATAAAAAACAAACAAACAAACAAACAAACAAACAAATAAATAAATAAATAAAACCACTGACTGGATGCCCTAAGCATTCCTTTCTCAGGTTTCAAGATCCTGGTAAGTCAAAACCCAAGGCTTCAGCAGGGAGTGTCTGGTGTCTATCTACATCCTGGCTGGGAGACAGACATGTTCTTGCCCTATCTTATTACATTGCGGAGAGAAGACTTGGAGTGAAAGCAAGTCTCTTGTGTGTCTTATAAAGGTACCAATGCAGTCATTAGTTTGTCATGCTCATGATCTAACACCTCCAAAGGCCCCATATCCAAATATTCTTTTATTAGGGATTAGGGCTTCAATCATTTAATTTTGGAGGAGAAAATACATTTAGTGTATGGCTTGACATTTATGGATTCTGAGAAGCCACACTCTCAGAAACACAGCATAGACCACTAGTTTCTGGAAAACTCTATGCAGTCTGCAGCAGAAAATCAAATGCCTTAAGAACAATTCCTAGAATTCCATAGGCCATGGTTGGCCATAACTAACCATGGGCACAAATGTCCATGTGCCTACACTACCCACAGTGAACTGAATTACATTAGAACTATAGAGAGAAGTGCCCTCAGCAAGAATTCATCATTGGAAGGAAACAATATGTCCCGTGTCAAGCCCACACAGAATCAGAGAGCAAAACAATCTGTATAATCAAAATTCTGGGGAAATCCTGAATGCGTATTTCACACACTAAATCCCACCTCAGGATCTGCATCTCAGTTAACCTCCCCCCCAACACAAGCGTTTCTTTTCTTAATTTTAGTATTACTCCTCTCTTCCAATCACAGATTGATATCCTGTAGCAAATAATTATATCTTCTCTCCACATATTACATATTTAGCTACAAAAAATTCTTTCATGACCATTCTATATATCCTATAGATTTTAGTATCTTTAGAAGTTTTTCTTATCCTATAATTCTATATTTTTTTAATCTGAAATGTGATTCTTATACATGTGTATATGCTTATATTGGAATACGGCATTATAAGTAGAAAAACATATATTTAGGATAAGAATTTCATAGACATTCTTATCTACATGGTTTCAATATTTTTTGCTTGGTTCTGTAGTTTCAATGACCATGACAATACAACTCTAACTGATAGGAACACATTTATTATTGACGTATGATTTGTATTCCTGGTCAATTTGACTTATTTTAGGTTTTTAACTTGGATTGGTTTCTCCTTTGATTGGCTTTACCTTTAGGATAGTTTCTCCCTTTCTGATTTACATTGTTATTTTTCATTTCCTCCTCATGGAATATTTTACAGAAAATGTTCTGTAGTGCAGACTTTCTATTTGTAAATTCTTTTAACTTTTATTTATCATGGAAGGATTTTATTTCACCCTCAAATCTGAAGGTTAGTTTTGCTGGGTATAAGATTCTTGGTTGGCATCTATGTTCTTTCAGAGCTTGATATATGTTTTTCCAGGCCCTTCTAGCTTTGAGGGTCTGGGCTGAGATATCTACTGCTACTGTATTGTTTTCCCCCTATATGTAATCTGATTCTTTTCTCTTTCAGCCTTTAAAATTCTATCTTTATTTTCAACGTTAGGCATTTTCATTATAATGTGCCTTGGTGTGGAACTGTTGTAATTTTGTACATTTGCTGTTCTGTAAGTCTCTTGTATTTGATTTTTCATTTCATTTTTCAGGTTTGGGAAATTTTCTGATATTATTTCATTGTGCCTTCCTCATTCCTGATAATTCTTAAATTTGGTCTTTTCTTGTTATCCCATAGTTCTTGGAGGTTATGTTCATGATTTCTTGCCATGTTCTCTGTTTGGTCAACTTAATTTTCAAGATTAAATATTTTGTCTTCATTTTCTGAGGTTCTGTCTACCAAGTGCTCTAGTCTGGTGGTGATGCTTTCTATTGAGTTTTTAATTTGATTTATTGTTTCCTTCATTTCAAGGATTTCTGCAGGGTTGTTTTTTCAGAATCTATACCTCTTTATTGAAATGATCTTTTGCTTCCTGCAGTTGCTCTTTTAACTGTTTATTGGAGTGATTATTCATTACCTAAATTTGCTCTTTTATCTCATCCTTTGCTTCGTGGATCATTTTAATTATGAATATTCTGAACTCCTTTTCTAACATTTCTTCTACCAAGCTGTCATTGGATTCTATATATATAGAATCTTGGTTTGTTTCAAACACTTTCTTCCCTTGTTTTTTCATGTTGTTCACATATCTTTCCCTCTAGCAGTGTGGATCTGGGGTATTTGTTTCCCCCATGTAGACATTTATGACCCTGCACGTTTCCAAAACCTCTCCTTTAAGGAGGAGATCAATATTAGCAGCACCCGGTA
Source organism: Sciurus vulgaris (assembly GCF_902686455.1). Taxonomy (NCBI): domain Eukaryota; kingdom Metazoa; phylum Chordata; class Mammalia; order Rodentia; family Sciuridae; genus Sciurus; species Sciurus vulgaris. The sequence continues at coordinate 12,756,055 of NC_136469.1, forward strand.
CAGACGATCTACAGTTCTAAACCAAATAGCCCCTATGAAGATGTTAACAGTATTGTCATAGTAAACAGAGAGGATGAATTTGACTATTATCTACAGTATAACCAATACATTTTCAATGAGGTCTACAGTTTCTAATGGTGGACAAAAAGGATGGGAGGGGTGTAGGATGTAACTGTTAATGGGATAAGAAAAGAGTAGTCAGAGGTACTAGATCATAAGAAGAGTGAAAGTGGAATCAAAAGAAGTTGGTTGTTAGCATAAGAAAAGGGAGAAAGAGACTCCAAGGAAACAGGAAAACAGAGAGTGAGAAAAATAAATAGATAAAACCTAAAAATTCAAAAAGGAGGAAAAAAATCTATACCATAACAGTCATATATTATTTAAATCTCTCAGTCTTCAGTAGCCTGATGCATGAGAGGTACCTGACAATGAGCTTCCAGTCTCCAGCAGGCATCTTAGGATGGGAGTGGCTCCACCTAAAGATGGTGGCTTCTGCTTCTGGGATAATCCAAGATGGCTGCACAGTCTTCCAAATGTGTTAGCAAATGGGGAGCCACAGAGTGGGTGCCAATCAGATGCAGGTGTCAAGTCTGTGTGGGGTGTGGACTGGCCAGGGTACCTGAAGTCAGGTTGTGGTCAGTGGGGCCAGGGGTCCTGCAGGTCCTGGTTTTTGTTCCAAAATGGTGGCAGCCACATGTAACTAAACCTGTGGGTACAGTGACATTCTACTTCCAGGCAACAGTAGGTAGCAGGTGATCCACTGGTGGTCTGCAGGCAGCCTGCAGCCTAATGGCAGACAATCAGCAGGTGGACCTCAGGCGGTAGGTGATGAGTAGGTGAAAGACAGGTGATGAGGAGGCAAGAGGTGGGCAAATGGGCAAATGGTGGATAATAGGTGGCAGTCAGTGAGTGATCTGCACTCAAAATTTAGGTGATATGCTGGGTGACTGAGGTGGACAAATGGGGTAAACAGCAGGGAATTGATTACCATCAAAGACTGACTCACAGAGAAACAGATTTTCCTCTGCTTAAATCCGGAGTTATGGAGTGACAAGAAACACAGCCTTCCTCTAGTCCGCCATCTTGGCACCTTCCCATAGCAATACATTTTTAAAATAACTCATAGATAACCATTTACATGGAAATGACTCTCATTTGGTTAGTGCTTTTCTAAAAGGTTTTGAGTTGTATATAATTTAATTAAATCAAATAATTTATATTCATTATGCAAAACTTTACAATTTTGTGAAATTTTAGATAACTACTTCCATGAGTGTGGAATGACAATTTTTTTTCTAACATCTATTAAGTATATTTCCTTCCATGTGAAAGAGAGGCAGAGAATGTGTGTTTTTGTATAATTTTTTATAAGATTTTGTGTGAGTCAAAAATACTTTTTATGTCATTTGAATGTTTTTACTACAAACAGAATTTGAAAGAATAAAGAAATAAGAATTTACTTATTCACCAAGTAGAGTCATTGTTAACATTTTGCTAATATTTATATGCAGATTACTCAGGTTGCATGATCTCAGGATAGCTGGAATTTGATTTTAGTGACTGCTGAGAGTTGAAAAATATTGATTGCTTCTTTATGCATGTGTTTCAGTTAGCATGGTACAGTGTAAAATGATCATTATACATGTGTGTGTTCATGTACACCAGTAAAAATAGTATTGATGTCATGATGATTTACCTCTAAATATTTTGCTTTACAATAGTTGATACTATATCTTTTAAAATAACTACCATATGCACATTTAGAGTTCCTATATCACTACCCCTAAAATAACACAGCAATTACATGTAATATTGAATTTGTATTTTAAGTTCCCCAATAACCATTAAAGTTCACATATGGTATTTGGTTACAATTCTACTTTTGTCTCTTTAAGTATACATTTTATTTATTTATTTACATACATATGTTTATCATGACCTTTCTTTGATGCTTATAGGCCAGTAATCTTTGGTGATGTAAACTCTGAGCTGTTTCTCTCAAATAATTTTTGCTCTTTAAACAGTGTATCATTAGAAACACAAGCGCCTGAAAACTCCCTCTTGTCATATTTCTAAAGCACTGTGTTCTGCTCAGTTCCTCCAGAGAAGACTCCCATAGTCCTCCCTCCCACCTGCGTTGATGCATACAGCACATTTTCTGACAGCAACCTATTTCTGTGCACTGCATACAAAACCCCAATTTTGAGTAGGAACTGAAATTATTTTTTACTCTGTTCCCCTAGCAAATGAGAACTCAACTATTGTCAAGGTTTTTTGTCTCAAAGGTACAGATCACATAAGCATTTTTTCTAATGTTATAAACATGACTGTTTTTTATTTTATTTCTCAAAAAAGAGGAAAATTATAAGAATATTAGCAACACAATCAGGCACTGAAATAAGATTCTTGAGTCTGATATATTAATCAAAGTTTTTTTTTTCCTTCTTTTTCTTTAATATCTTTTATGTGCTCTAATTTTCCTAATATCTCTGATGCCAATTCACCACACACAGCCACACACAATTGGCCATGTAGGACCAGTAGGGAGAACTGACATTTTTAAACCTTCTCTCATCCACCTGCATGGAATCACATTAAGGGTCACATATGATTTCTAGTGTATTTAGTCACCATATATTTTGCATGGAAAATGTATAACACAAGCTATGCAGAATTCCTTTAATGCATGTCCAATATCCACAGATGTGCAATAAATATGTAGGTAACTTTCCACATACTCTTGTCCTCAGAGTCAGAAATCTGAATTTTTATAATGCAATTTTTTGGATTTTTTTCTACTACACTCACTTTTTTTTTTTTTTTTTTTAATTTTTTGGTAGATTTCACAAATCTGGATCTAACACTTCCTTATTTGTAGCATCCAAATTGGAAATTTTTAAAGGTGTGAATCAGTGCATATTAGAGCAACCTGAATTTTTAGAGCAGTTATTTGTGATGGTTTCTGTAAACTAACGAATGTTCAATTAAAATTTCTGTATGTTGTGATTCAGATCTGTGCTGGTTTTGTTCTTTATGGGTTGCCGCAGAGTTTGAGAATTGCAAGTCAAAGGCAGCTCCGCTTTCCATGGCAATATGGCAAAATTTCATCTTTTCTATGTTCCTTTTTATTTGATTCTCCTGCTTAACCATGTAGAAGTTGCTATAGTAAAGAAAGTTATGTCACAAAGCAAACTCAATAAAACATAAATAAAAATACATACAAATATGCCCAAATAAAATCACACCTTATGCTTTTTAAGGAACGATTGCTTTTACCATTTTATTACAACATCTAACTGAAGACAATATATACATATATATCATATTATTGTCTGATATTTTGTCTTTATTATTGACATTTAATGAAAACACTTTAGTTTCATATTCTTTGCTTGTAATTTGGCAAAGGAAAAAAAAATACTATTGATAGGGATATTTTCTATCTTCTATGACATGAAACCAAGTCAGAATGAAGCAGAGATGTGCCTGTAACTTTCAGGGGCCTCAGCAGCTCTCTACAGGGTAAATGGAGTGTTATCAAAATCTAGCTGAAATATAAGCAATATCAGAGGAAAATGTTGTGTATTTGATAGTGACAAGTGAATGTTTGGGGTTGGGAATAATTAATTGTTTTTTCTTTACAAAACAGCAGGAGTTCACTTAGATAAATAACCAGCATTTACACATACTTGTAAAAGAAGAAAAATGTGAGATAAACTTATCAGCAAACTACTAATCTGAGAACAAAGACTATAATAACAGCTGAAACCAGTCTTTACTTTCAGACCTGCTATCACTAACATGTTTACTTTTCCATAAACAGAAGTGAAGCAGCTTTTGGCTAAATACTAACTTTTGTGAAAACGGGTACAAAACTGCTTTTCAACAGTCATGTATTTTATAACACTTTCAAATATAAAATATAAAAACAGTCTTTTACAGGATAGAATGCTACTAAAATCTACATATAAAATTTGCCATAAATATGCACATTTGAGTAAATTTTTCCTCATGTTGATGCAGTTATGTTTTGTGTTAGATTGGCAAATAGAACTAGTATATTAAAATTTGATTTTACCACATCTCACTCAAAACACTTCAGTATAATTTTAATGTATTTATATAATATGCCTGGATTTAAATTGAACATAAGATAAGAATGAATTCAGGAAATGTATTCATATTCTGGCTTTTTCCAACTGAAGATTGTATATATACCTTGGAGAATGACTCATATCATTTCACATTTAACTGTTGGCAGTGCAATCAACAGAAAATATTTGGGTTTAATCTGGTGTCGATTTTTTCAAGTTAAATGTTCATCATCTACAATATTACATGGCTGATAATAATCCAAGTATAAGTCACTCTCCAGAGATGTCTTAATAAGTTAGGAGTATGCTTTAGCTCTTTTGCTTTATTTATGTAAAGTGATATTGGTCTTGTATCTCAATTTGTAAGAAGATTTTTCCATGCCAGGAGGTTATACACAAAGAGGAGATTTATATACCAGATAGAGGAAAAACTCAAAAACTCAAACATTTTCTGTCTTTGCCACCAAACATCTCCCTAGATCTGTTTAAGAATTCCAAAATCATGGACTGTTAATAAAAAGACTAAAAAGAGAGACTTTACTCAAATACATTGAATATGTTATTCAAATGTATTGTTTTTAAGAGCTAATATAAGAAACTAAAAATGTGCAAGGAAAAGCATATCTTTTGCTTTTAGACGTAGAGCTCATTATAATAAATTGCAGGTTTCTGTTGTTAGGTGTCTGCAGTCTCAATGTGTGCTAATCTTTACTGCATGCTATAGTGTACTCTGATATTTAATGAAAATTGTTATACCATGCATAATATATTTCTAGCAGAATCTATGTGACCTATTCATAATACCTATTACTAATAAAAATATCTATTCAAGTTAATAATCGTGAATAAATATACCTGAGGTTAAAAAAAGTGAAGAATGAATTTAAACTCCTATTTTCCAAAGTGTAGTTTGAATAATAGGTAAGTACATCTAGCTGTCTGCTCCCTCCTAGAGGTTTTCATGATTGTCTAGATCTGCATTACCAGCTCCCTTTGCTCATTATTCCCCCATGGCTAATTGCCTCTTTCCCTTCATTTGTACTAATTAGGCTACATTTTGTTTGGCACATTAGCTTGAATGGTGTCACCCAGGTAAAACAGTTTTAATAAAGCCTAGTATGCAACATCACCACTTAAGATCATTATTGATTAGGAATGTACCTTCAAAAGTGAATTTGAATAAAGCTAATTAAATTATGTACAAAGGCATACCTTTCAAGTTTTAGAAACACCTCCTTCTCGTTCTCATCTTTAACTTTTAAGCATTTTTTTCTGTGAAACTTGTGATGAGCTCAGAAATTTACACTTTTCTTACCTTTATAAAATTTTTGTGCTCTCAAAAGTTCAACAACTTTATTTTTCCTCACTGTTATCTCCATTAGGTACTGTTGGTTCCATGATCATCAGAAATTATAATAGAGTTGAGTAAGACTGCTGATATTTGGTGGCCAGATTTCCTTAAAAATTATAGGAAATTATCATCCAGTAAGTTAACTTGTACATTATTGCAAACTGATCATGCTGATGAATTTGTGACATAGGTAGAACTCTGAAAGGCTAAGCAAGCAGTGAATTTTTTCTGGAGTCAGTTTCCTCTGTATGAAGTAGTAGTGCTAGTAATTGTGGAAAAATAAGAAAATATTCCAATTCCATTTTTATCTTGTTCTCATGATATGATGCATATCCTGAGAGACTGTTATCAAATTATTTTGGGGAAGTGGTTATTTCATAAGAACAGATGGTGGCAACAGGCATAGAATGTGGATGATTTCCAGGTCTCAGAAAAATAAAACCATGGAGCTTAGTTTTGAAAAGAACTTAGGAGAACAATTCTCTAACAAGGGAGGTAAGGCATGTAGAATGGTTCCACAATGAAGAGAATGATAGAACATGGCCCAGTTACAGTTTTATTGCCTTCTCTTAATAGGAAATCTCTCCAAGTTAAGGAACTGCTACAAGATAGACCTAGTGAAAAGGTTCAAATCAAAAAGCATCTGAAGTGATTTTGTGACTAAAACATACATTAGTAAATTACGAAAAATGTGGAAACACTACTACCATGGGAGAATTATTACAGAAGAAGAATTGTAAAAATTCTTACAGCCTAGTAACTGTGCAAAATAGTACTTTATTAAATATATTAACCCATAACTCATGTTTATGAATGAACAACAAGCAATTTTTCCTCAAAGAAGTTATAGAAAGGAAGAAATCCAACAAAATATGCTTAAAATAGTGTTATAATATAGGATGTAGGTAGCTAATCTTCCTTCCACCAACTCCTAAGTCATCATAAATCATTGCAGGTAGGAAATGAGCATTCCAAGCTTATATTTGTTAAATGCCAGCAATCAGACAAGAGGCAAATGATTGATTTATGTTTGCTTCACTTTACTTTCTAACATGCAATATAAGCATGGGGAGGAAAATGGAAGAAACCACAATGAATGACTTAGAAGGACTGAAGGAATGTAATAGACAAAGGTCTTGCTAGCTACCTGCTCACAGTGGGTGAGTCAGACAGTAAAACATCTAAAAGGATACAGGTTCTGTCTCACTATCACCATATGGATACCCTGCCATGGATTTCACCTTTTCTATTCTTTTTTTTTTTTTTTTTTTTTTTTCATGATATTACTTACTTAACCAACCATGACTCTATCTTCAGGCCACCTATATTACCCATTTCTACCACCCTCAATGAAGTCATCAGATTATTTACATTTTCTTTCCTTTATTTTACCTCCTGTTTCACTGAAGTCACAGAAGAAATTTTGTTGATCCCTCCATGGATTGCCAGTCATGGTTTCCCAGCTATTTTTTCGTTTTGCTCTTCTCTTCTTCAACCACAGGCAGGTCTCAGAAATCCTTTTCATTTCTGCTCTTATAATTCACTCCAGCTTCATTTTACTCTAACTTCACTCATTTCCTTCAGTTGTCTTCATTACTACCACCCCTATCTGAACCATTCTCTCCTCCCTGTCTACTGATTTGTTATCAGACATCCTTGGCTCCCTGCAATGCCTGCACTACAGAGAAAAGTGATCTTTCTAACTTATAAATCCATGAAGAGCATGACCCTAGTTAAAATTGACTAATGACTTTCTTACTCACTGGGAAGAAAACCTAAATCCCTGATTATAGCTTGCAAGGTGCTGTGTGATTCAATTCCTCTTATCATGTAACAGACTTCATTCACTAAGTTCTGTTCAGAAATCTTGTGATTTTTTTCCTTAAATATATGAGGTCAATTTTCATGTTAGGTCTTTGCAACATTTTCTCTTCTGTCTATTCATAATTCAGTCAGTAATGACACTTGACGGACATCCTCCAGTCCTCCAAATTTCATCCTTTCAGTGGAACACATTCTAAAATTCTGTTTAAGTTAGTTTCCCACTCAAATACACAGTTTCAAAATAAAATTTTATTACTTTATGTTTCTTTCCCCCTTTATGGCACTAATAACTATCTGAAAATACGTCTTATGTAAATATTTTGTATTTTACTTTCTTTTTCCACTAGAATATTAACCTATAAGAGCAGACACTACCACTTTTATTTACTATTGTACTCCTTGGAATGAGAACATCACATACCAAAACAAGGGATTCAAAAAACTATCAAATGAAAAAATGAATTAATTAATGAAAATATGATAAATATATATAAAAATATAAATGTATATGTATATATGTATACATATGTATGCATATATATAAATTCACCATATTTCTATATACATGTCACAAAGATTCTATAGATATAAGTCAGGCAGTGAATGAATCATGATTTCTTTATTAAGAATTTTAATAGATTTAGAAGTTCATTTAGTCTAAACAAAGCAAGTGCAGTGATTTGGTATGATTTGCTCCCAAGGGTCCTTGTGTGGGAGGCTTGGTATTTAGTGAGGCTCTGTGGAAGCTGATGGGACCTTTAAGAGGTGGACCTAATGGGAAGTCCTCAGACAGGGACTTGTCCTCTTGTAAGGGAATATGGTAGTTCACATGGGGCCCCTTGTGGGTTTTATTGAGAAGGTTGTTTAAGCCTGAGTTTGGGGGTCTGGAGGCATAGTTAAGTGTTAGAGTGTGTTCTTAGCATGGACAAGGCCCTAGGTTCACGCCCCAGCACCAAAAAATGCAATGCCATGCCTGATCCTGCCTCCAGCCAGTCTCTCTGACTTCCTGTTTGTGACGAATCGCTTGCTTCCGGGAAGCTCCCACCATTGCCATCCACCACTATGTCAGGCAGTGAAAGGACTCTCACTAAGTTGACGCCAGTGCAAGGTCTTTTAATCTTGCAGACTATGGATCAAGTTAGCCTGTATTCTTTATAAAGCTGGTTGCCTGCAATATTTATTACAGCGATGAGAAGTTAACTATACAGCAACACATTAATTATTTTTAAAGCACACTGGCCAAATTTTGTAGGGAAAAAAATGTAAACAGATTTATAAAAAAAATCTCTTCAGAGCCCAAATTGAAATTCTTTTACAATGATAATTTCTGTCAAAGTGTTAGACATACCAAATAGACTTTTTCCTTTCTTCATAATAATCATTTCTAAACTTCTGATCCAGAGATGTTACTGTAATATTGCCATGACTTTGAAAATTGCAGTGTAACAGCATTCTAAATGCTTTTAATTTAAATTCCATTCTTATTTTCCTATGACTGATAATCTAATACTTCTTTTCTTCTTTTCTGTTTTTCCTTCCTTCTTTCCTTCCTTGATCTGGTATTTAAAAAAATGTTTCAACATGATTTCTCAGTCTTATTAAATGTTATTTTATAATATCCATTCTGTCACCCCAATGTGCCAAGATCTTCTTGAGATTCTCATTCAGTTATCTGACATATTATTCCATCCCATTTTCTGTTTTTAAAAAATTGTCATCAATATCATACAAGTTACTGACTGCTCCTCTAAGCAGAATTGTAGAAGTGAAAGAGCCAATGATTATAATTAATTTCTCTCTAATTAAAAAATCAATGCTCATATTTATGCATATTTTTGGGAATACAGTATATATGATGTAAGTATTATGTAAGCAGGTGTAAGTCTACCACTGTACAAACTAAAATATTAACAAATTCCTCCTGAACTCATTTAAATTCAGTTTAGTCCATTAGTTGCAAAACTTTCACACTTGCCTGCAGTTGTTTGTCATGCAAGTCAACAATCAGCAGATGACATGGCTATCCTCCTGTTACCTGGGCATCAGGGAATGTACGTGTAGGCAATTCAGCTTCCCTCAGCTGAAGGTCTCTGCTATACAGCAAAACCAGGGCACATGGTCAAATCATTCTCAACTCCAACCTATGCTTTGAGAGACTGTGTCTGGAATGGAGCTGAAAAGTATAACTTTCTCCCTATGCTGCCATTTTAGGACCAACCAAGAGAATCCTTGGCCTGTTGTCTCAAACACCACTTTACTGCTGTGAGGTACTCATCCAGCTTGCCCTGCACCCTGGCACAGACTTCCTGCCTCTCTCACCAAGGATTCAACCAGAGGAGGCCTGATAGCTGCAGGAAATGGATTAGAATGGGGATTCATATCAGAGAGCAATTGCATGTAAAAGCAAAGGTTGCAAGCCCACGTTGGCAAGGAGACATAGAACTATAGGAAGACAGGGTGGAAAAACTATTGAAATTTCTCCTCCCACCTTCACAGGGCTAAGTACTGTAGCATATGATATGATGTTTTGATTGTTCTTTTTTGCATGTCTACTCCCTCTCTCCCCCACAGCATCTTAATTTTTTTTAATGACCTAGGTCGTCATGATTTCATCAGCCACCAGCAGTCTGCAACATCATGGAGGTGTCTGAAATCCTTATTTATCAGTTGTTATTTGAAGAAAACTTTTACACACACTCACACACACTGTGAAATTACAAGTCATGTTATATTTTGTCTAATAATCTTATAATATTTGATTCAATAAAGAATAGCTAGATAGATGTATATGAGGTGGTAGCAAAGTGAGTGAGTAATAATTGTCTTTTCCTGGACATCATGATTATCATAGTCTCATGCTAACAGAATTTTAATTCCACACAAGTCTATATGCACATCAGTTATGGTATTCAGGTTTCAAACATTTCTATTTCCTCACACTCAGCACTAAATATAGAGATCATTTATTTATTAATATAATTGGATCGAATTTGAGATTCAGATCCATCTCCATGATTTATATCTTCTAAGTGTTCTATGGACTTATTCAACAATGAAAAATTCAAAGATGAAGAAATTATCATTGATCCCAAGAGGGTATTATTCTTACAGACAACTGCAAATATAGTAAATTGAAATGAACTCTACACAGAATGGATATGTAGGAGGAGTTAGAGAAGTATACTAACCAAGCAGTTAATGACATCCGGGGACACAGGGAGTAAAGTGCACCTCTTTTTGGAGAAGTTGCTGTTGGGAATCTAGCTTAAAATTGATAAGGGCATAGATAACTTTTGGAAGGTGAAGGGGTGCATATAGAGTTCACATTCTTCTTTAATATTACATCATATAATCAAACTAGCTCTTTTCTATAGCTCTTTTCTATAACATTTTTTTGAAGACATGTAAAATGTTATGAAGGATCATCGATTTTATGCAAACTGAGTCTTTTTTGTGGTTCAGTATTAAAAAAAAAAATTTAGGCTAACTGCATTGAGCTCTCTGAAAACAAATATTCAAAAGAGAATTTTGTGAGTTCCCAGAAGTCTTTCTTCCTTTATTCTTTCTGTTTTACAGCACACTATATAGTGAATACTCTGTCCTACTTCTGCTTCTAGAAAAGTGGAATTAGCTAGGCATTGTGACTAGAATTCTAGAAACATCTTCCCAAATTTCTGTGCCCCAATTTGACACTGATGTAAAAACACTCTGCAGATAGGATTCAGTTTACTAATTAGCAGACTTTCAGTTTTGGAGATCATCTTGGATTATCTGAAGAAGTACAATGCCTTCACATGGCCCCAAATAGCAGAAGGCAGGAGAGATGAGGCGGAAGAACTCAGAGAACTTTGGAGCAGAGAAGCACTCCACTTGCTCTTGCTGGCTTTGAAGGAGAAGAGAAACAGGACCACGGAATGCAGTTCACCTTGAGGAGCTGGGAATGCTTCCTGACTGATAATTAAGGACATTGGAAATGTAGTCCTATAACCCTTTGAGATAAATTCTGCCAACAACCTGAGTATGCCTGGAACAATTTCATTCTGAAGGTTGGAAATCTTCAACCTTCATAAAGGAACACATCCTGCCAGCACCTTGATTTTGATCTTATGTGATTCCATCAGAGAACCTGTTATGCAAAATATTGCACTTCTATAAATTCATCATTCTCATGCAGTACATTACTAATTATATCCATGCTCTAATTTAAAATACATGTTCCATATTTTCTTCAAAGTATTTTACTAAATAATAGTATCTACTGAATTATTCATTCATTAAATTTGAATGAATAATTTCAGTGTATTTCTGGTAAATATTACACCACTAGATGTCCCTTATTTCTATTTTGGAATTCCTAATTATTCATTAAATTCCATGTATATTCTTTAGATCTTAACAAAATACTTTAAAAATTAAATTCATGTTACCTGCAGATCAATTTCTTACCAATGATAGAAAACGAGCTTAAATTTTAAATCTAATAAATGCCTCTATCCTACTTAAGTGCCTTGTATCTCTTGGTATGTTGAAATAATACAACTTACAGGAAAATAAACAATAGAGTCATAGTGAAATGGAGATGGAGATAAAAATATATGTGTCTTAGGATGAACACAAATGAATGGAACCAAATTGGAGGAACTCATTAGCTAACTCACATTCACCAAGTAGTATGATCCTATTTGTACCCAGGGTCCCAGTAGTCAGCTTGCTGACCACATGAACTAAGCAAATGACTCTGAACATGCTTAAGCTAAAATGGCATAAGCACAAACTCAGTTAAAATTATTATGTTTTCTTCTACCAAAAACATGCTTTAAAATGTCTTAAAACTGAAAGTATCATCAGTTTTATTTTTCAAAAGTGATCATAATCTGAAACAAAATCACTGTTTATTAAATTCATCTAAAACATTATTATAGGATTTTCACTGAGCTGTTTTAAAAGAAACTTTATAAATTTAATAAACAGAATTTTAGACAACAAAAATAAATTACCATTTATCCATGGCTTTGTATGTATAAAAGCAATACAAAAACAAGTGCCTTACTGATAGTTTTGGAATCTAATGATTGTGGTGAAAAACAGCAAAAAAGAAATTCATCATTCATCATTTTCCATTCTTACAGTTTACAAGTACCTACATTCTCTGGCAACCACTGCTATCTCTATAAATGTAACGAAAAACTACAGTTATATGTGTTAGAATATTAAATCATTTGAAATTGTAAAATTCAAATTATATCTTTTACTACCATTGCTCATAGGGCTAAAATTTGTAGGGAAATGCCAATAACTCATACTTTCAGTATGTTACTGAAAATTAAACATTTTCAAGTGAGAAAACACAGAACGAATTGCTTAAATTGTATACATCAAATAACACAACCAAAAAAATCATCCAGAAAACACAGAAAATCTAGTATATGTTAAAAGCAACATAACCACATGGTAGAGGAATGTCTTTTAGAAATATCAGTCAAAAGAACTTGTAAAAGATAAAAGCAATTCATACTACACCAGAGATAACTCAGTTACATAGTGAAATTCAGAGGCACATTTAAAGTTCTCAGGCAGGAAAGAGATTATTTGCTATTTAAAAGTAACTGATACATTTCAAAATATTGAAAAGAACTGAGATTTTAACATTTTTATTGGCACTTTATAATTATACATAACTGAGATTGTGACAAAAACTGAAACTTTTTAAAAGAATTGTTTTCTAAAAATAAAAGCAAGTTACTATAGACATGAAGAAATTCCACATCAGCAAACTGATAACATCATTCAGTTCTATGGTCAAAAGAAGAAGAAATCCTTGCTGCTTTTGTTTTCTTCTGTTTTTTAATTCAGGGACACTTAGCTCTTTTTATTTTTTATTTTGAGACAGGGTCTCACTAAGTTGCTTCTCTAAGTTGCTGAGGCTGGCCTTGAACTTTCAGTCCTCTTGCCTCAGCCTCTCCGCCTGATGGGATCACAGTTGTGTGCCACCACTGCCCCCAGCTAAGATCAGAGATTTTTTTATTGTGATATTTGATTATTTAATTTTCACATCATGCTGCAGTAATGCACAGAGAGTTTCTGATTTCCATATGTAGATGTGTTATAGAGGAACATCAATATTTAAAAAAAAAGAACACAACAGAAATGTCCACATCCTACTTCTATAAACATATATTTGATATCTTTACAGTCTAAAAGAAAGTATAATTTTATCAGTTATAATAACTAATTGTGAAGGGGCCTTCTTAAATAATTAGGTGTACATGATGCCACTTTTTACTACTTCATTTTTGGTAACTTTGTCTAATTTTAATAAGTTATCTTCAAATCTTGTTCAAGGCCACTTGTATTAATTCTACGAACTACACTAAACCTTTAGCTTACTATTAGGTTAAACTACAGAATTTGTAATAGACATCCTTATAATAAAGGTTATCATATGCATTTACCCCCCCATCTCACTGTTTATCTGAATTTTATGGGTACTCTTATAATTTAGACTAGAACTGATAATTAGAATGCTTTGCTTTTTTATCTGATTTAGTATAGAAAATATTATTTGGGAAGTTCATTAGTAGAAGTCATTTCACGTTTGACAATTTTATGTGTGTGTGTGTGTGTGTGTGTGTGTGTGTACAGGTGATATAGCTTAGAAAACAACTCAAGTGGGAGACAGGATTAAAAGAAAACATCACAATCAAGTCATTTATATTAGGAATACAGACATGATATAGAATAGTTATTGAATAAAAGTAGAGGGAGTCCTTTTTATAGTTATGTAATTTTCAAATTATATTTTTGGTGAAAGTTAAGTGATTTACAGAGATGCTGAAAAGGGAGGTGTTCTTTCTTATTACATTAATTTAAATGGTTTGATTTTAAAAAATCAGATTCCTGAATGTTTAACTTTTTTGGATATTTTTACCTCTTTTACTGCTCAAAAATAAAAAATAAAAAATGCTTTAGCACAATTCATTAGTCTCTTTTCTCATGTTAGATTTCAGAAATGAGTGTCCATTGAGTTTATGTGTTTTAGCCCAATCCTATTTCCCAGCTTTCCTCCTTTGAGGATTCACTCGGTTTCCTCATTTTTATGATTGTTTTTTCTTTATGCAAAAGCAGACCTCTCAGTATTATCATCAGAAACATTCCATATCAGGATAGTTTATTTATCCTAAGATATGCTAAATTAAAGTACATAATTTTATAAGTTATTTATGAAAAAAAAAGATGGAAAACATTGTATCACTCTACTTCATCCACCTATGAACCTCTTTTTAATTCTGGTCTTTCTATCTTCTCTTTTATTACTGTGTGGGAAGGGCAGGGCCATTTCTTGGAAAGGAATATAATCTATATATTAGAATTAGAGAAATCACAGAAAAACACTTCCTAAAGTAAAAAGTTGATTGTGAATTTATCTTGAATCTGCCTTAATTGTAAATAAAATGTATTATTTCTTGCAGTTACTATGAATTAAAAATGTATATGAGAGTACTAAACAAAGCTAACTCATATGAATATACAAACTTATCTACATTAACTAACTAACAAAATCATTCAGGTAATGAAGTAAAACAAATTTCTATAACCACAATTATAACTTGAAATATCTGAGTTATTTATAAAATGCTTAAGTGTTTCAAATCACAATTTAAAAAGTTTTGTCTTTGATATTTGATAGAATGAAAAGTGATAGAATAAATATGGAAAAAGGAATTACAAAAAAAAAACAGGCTTCTGGTGAAATGCAGAAAGACAAACTGCACAAATAAATAATATTTCCTCTTTGTTGTAAAAACTTCTATAGAGTGTGATAGGAGTGATTATCTTAATACTGTAGTACACAAATTACAAAACATAAAGATAGAATTTGAAAAGTAATAATAACCAACCTACCCTATTATGATTGACAGAGAATGAGATCTAAATAAAATCAGCTACATATTACATTGCTACGTTATTTCATACTGTGAAAAATTGAGTATTTCCTAAATTTAATACGTTAATTATATATGCATAGTTTTTCAAAAATATTTTTAAATTAGTTTCAATAATTTATAGTTGTATGAAAAACTACTATTTAAGTAGAGCAATGATTAAGAATATGCTCAATTGATTAGCATGTCCTATGAAAATCTCAACCATGTGAATTACAATATATGAAAGGGTGCTATTTTAACTTATTTGATGACTTATACACAGTAGTCTTATATATACATATATAAATATACTTATTAATATTTTAGGAAACAAATTCAAATATACAGAACACTGTCAGTTGCATATTATAAGCACAATTTTGCATATGTATATTTGGAAAATATTGAGAAAAGATGATGGTCTATTTAAAAATATTTTGGAGTAATGGGGCTATATCTGTAATAAAACAGAATATAGCCAAATGAACAAGAAGGAAATTTTTAAATTGACAATCAGTACAACTGGGAAAAAAATAATACATTGTTCAGTGACTCTAGGAACAGTGTGAAATGAGTTGATTGTATTAATTGTAAACAAATTGTAAATTTTCTATAAAGCATATAGTCAACAATTTAAAACAAAAACTCTAAACTTTGAAAAAAATAAATTGAAGCAGTTTGTTCAACTAATAAAGTTATATACTAATCTAAAATATAGGGTTTGATTTAAAAGTGTGGACTGTAGAATACTGAAAAAGTTTATATCATGGGTCAATATATTATTTTGTGATATATACACATATATGTTAATTGGCCTAGAAATTGAAGATAGAGTTTATGTAAAATGAGACAGAAATATAGTATTTGTACTAATACACAAGTTCAGTGGTTCCTCATTATTTCTATAGAAGACAACTAATAATCCTGTTATGAGATATAATAATGATGTTAAAATAATGAGATATGGCTACGTAGTTACAGGGAAATTTGCTTGATCATAAAATCATGATAAAATTTTGAGAAAACCATGAAAATAAATGTAAGCTTGTTTTCTGAACTTATTTTTTCAGCAAAATAATAATAGCAATAACAATAACATTAAAAAATCAAGATAATCATAGCCTTCTAAATGTTTCTATAATCTGTTACTATATACATATTTAGGTGGACAAAATAATACTTTTCACTGGAAATTCAAATTTAAGTTGCCTCCTAATTTTTTTTCCTGGCAATCTTTCTGGTGGAGGCACTTTTTATGGGAACTTTATACAAAATATGACATTCAGCTGGAAACTCTTTGGGACAAAAGACACTACTAAGAACGTTTTTAGGGCAACTATAGTAAGGTTAATGCAGACTGAGAATTGAAATCCAAACAGCAGTGGCATGAAAATGGTGAGTGTCAATCAAAAAATACCAGGTGATATGATGTATTAATTCTGTAAAACATATGTCTGTGTTTATGAAAACACAGAAAAAGATCCTAAAAATAAAATTTCAATGTTAGTTTACTGTGACATATAGGAAATGGTAGTCACTCATTTTATTTTGTATTTTTTGATATTTTCTTTCTGTCTTCCTCTCTCTTGAAAAAATACACAGAAAGTCGCATATAACAACACACTTTTTTGATTTTACTCTTTTTCTTTTACTCTTTGAAATATGGAATAATAAAAGATAATATGAGTATATTGGAAATCTTCCTCTCAATTTTTTCTGTGAATTTAATACTGATCCAAAATATAAAATCTATTAAATATGCAAATTACATATTGTGATTTCCTATCTGCAGTATGATTCATTTTTCAAAAAATATATTCATTGATTTTCTTTAAGTCTAAAATTTTGAATTGTTCCTTTATCTTCTTGCACTTTTAATTACATTCACCTAGTTTATACTATTTTATACTACTACTAATTATATATATGTTAGTATTACTACTACTACTACTAATGTAGTGTTTATACTACTAATATAATATATTTGTTTTTCTTGTCAATTTCTGATTATTTCACTACTTTAAGAAAAGACATAAATTGAAATATAATATATTCAATATTATCCTTTGGATTCTAAACATTTAACTATTCAAATATCTTCAGAATTACCTATCCATTATAAAATTATTATTACAATTTTATGAAAGCATAATTATGTTAAAGATATTATAGTAATAAACACAAATAAAATTATATAGGAAATGCATCAGTAAAGGCACTGGTTTTCTTCAAGTAATTCATGAATCCATGGATAAATACTACTTACCACTAAAATGATGTTCATTTCCAAAAATTCAGGAACCATTAACAAAAAGTACAGACTTCCAGAAAGTAAGTTGGTCTTACAGAAAAGATTTTAATGTTTGTGCCTTAGTTACCATAAATAATGGAATTGTGTTAGGACCATTCTAGTAAGTTACATAATAAAATAAATGAGAAAAATTGATGAATGAGTTATGTTTTCTGTGTTTCTTAATAGTGAGTGCTTTTTCTGGATATCCTCAGGAGCCATTAACTCCTTTACTATATTGAAGTTGGAAGAGGCAAAGTCATTAAATGAAAAATCTGTGAAGGTCTGCTGTCTTACTCCATTATACATGTGTACTCAGGGTATCCAAACAGAACAAAATACCTAATGTCTGAAGATGCACTTTCCTTTCATCTCCTGTATGAGTAAGATATAGACAGATTCAAGTCACACAGCCCTTTAAGTTGCCTTGGAAAAATAGGCTGTTCCAAAGTCAATGATTAAAACTGTGCTTTTGTTTGAAGGCTTTATCTCTTAAGAAATATACCAAATTGAATCTCAGGAAGGGTGAGAGACAAGGCTTTATTTGGGAAAGTGAGGATAGCTTCCTCCTGAGAGACTTCTCAAGCAAACAATTGAGGAAATAATAAATACAAATAGAAGTAGAATCTTTGAAAACTCAATCAACTAAAACTCTTCATGCTGGGATGTACTCCTTGGAAGGTCTTTTTGGATTCCAGGATTCTCCCTAACCCAGTTTAAAGAACATTTGTAAATAAAAACAGCAAGGTAATTGAAAAGAGGTAGCTGGAAATGAAATCAAAGAGCAGCAGAGGAAAGGTATGTAAGAACATAAAAGTGTCAAGGGTGGGTATCCTTTCCAAATATATTGCCCATGAATACAGAACTGAAAGTGTATTATTATCAGAAAGAAGATGTATCAGAGGATTATGAGACCACTATTCAATATATGAAATTAAAAAATTACAAGGCTGAATTTATTATTGGTTATCATGATACACAGTTCAGCTGATATGGCACAATCTCTAAGCCTATGCGAATGCTGGGCTTATCCACAACCATAACTGGTGATCAGAATTGGGTGGATATTTTGGAAGCCAAGCAGATCCATAACATTTAGTCTCACTCAGTGAAGGCTGTTCTTGACTGGTAAACTTAGAGGCAAGTTTACTGGAGACAGTACATTCTTGACTGGAGGACATCCACATGCAATAACAGATTGAATGAGTTGCAAACGCAAGCTGGATGGGGCAAAGTGTCCTTGATCACTTAAATTTGCTGGAAATCAGTTCTGGTCATTATCTGTTGTGTCCATACAATAGTCAGCCTCTACTACAATGGGTCCTGCCTGTTCTTTTTCCCTTTAAAGTAAAAGTTTGCCTGTATTCAATATCTGATTCCTGTCCTTCAGTTCTGTTGAATATTTTATTCCATCCAGAAAGTGGTCAAGAAGATGCTGGAGAGGATGTGGAGAAAAAAGGAATACTTTTGCCCTTCTGGTGGTATTGTAAATTAGTACAACACTATGGAAATCAGTATGGAGGTTCCTCAAAAGACTAGGCATGGAACCACCATGTGACCCAGTTATATCACTCCTTAATATTTAACCTAAAGATTAAGTCATCATACTACAGTGATACACGCATACCCATGTTCACAGCAGCATAATTCACAATAGCCAAACTATAGAAGCAGCCTAGGTGTCTATAAGTGGTTGAATGGATAAAGAAAATGTGGTTTATATACACATAAAAGTTTTGCTTGACTGTAAAGAAAAGTGAAATTGGCATTTGCAGGAAAATGAATGGGACTAGAGACTACTATGTTAAGTGAAATAAGTCAAACCCAGAAGGTCAAAGGTTCTGTGTTCTCTCTCATATACTGAGGCTAGAAAGGAAAAGGAGAAGAAAGGTGAGGGGTGTGGATTTCACAAAAATCAAAAGAGAACAGTAGAACATAGGAGTGCAATAGGAGGAAGGCATGGAGGGCAGGGGAAGGACTAGGAGGTGATATTGGTCAAATAACATTGTTAACTTGTGTGCTTGTATGAATATGCAACAACAAATCATGGTGTACAACTATAATGCACCAATAAAAATTGTGAAAGAAAAAAGTAATTGATCCAAGTTTTTCCCCTAATACCCAATGTAAGTATTTCCCTCAATGTCCTGGGACCACCATACTGTTAAATGGAATGGTCACTTGTAAGTCCCAATCATACTAACTCATTGATGAAATTTGAACAGTTAGTTAGCCATTGTCTTTTTCCTCAAATATTTTCTTCATTCTGCTTACAGAACAGCATACTCCTTATGTTCTCTTTTTGCCTCAAGGTTTTCTCCTCAGTCTCTTTTGATGCTTATTTTACCCCCTGAATCACCTAGTGCTCCTTTCTTGAAACTCATTTCTTTCATTTCAGTCCTCAATTTCTTAGTGATCTCATTCAGTCTAATACCTTTTAAATGATATCTGTACCCTGCAAAATTTTTGTCCATGTTTTACAAATGCTTGCTAAATATTTACTCTCAGTGACTCACTAATTAATGCCTCAAAATACCCCAAAGTAAATTTCTATTCTCATTCAGCTCATATTGTTCTATAACAATATTTTACAACTTTAGTTATTATAAGTGTCTTAGAATTGCTTGTAGTCCTAGCTTTAGAGTCATCCTCAACTAATCTTTTCCTTACCCTTTCATAACCTATTCATCAGCCAATTATATGACATACCTACAGAATTTAAAATAAAATCACCACTATCTATCCCTAGTCTCAGTCTTTATCATCTTCTGGCTTTATTATTGCTTTCCTCTCCCAATTCTTGTTTAGAATTCTTCTTAACCCATCATTGAACAGTCTCATATTATTTTCCACACAAAAACTTAAGAAATTTTTTAAAACATCCCTTACTATCCAGTACTGTCCAGAGAGTATTGAAGCTATTAGAAGACTGGTTATTAAGAGTTGTGGGTGCAGGAGTAAAATTAGATGCAAAGCTGAAGACATGAGCAGACCCAGGGGATGATAAGTCCTCTTATACAATTGGTCATTCATGCAAATCATTTTGTGATTGTTTTAAGAAACAGAGGGAGATTGTGATCCATGTTTCAAGATCTATAATTAATAATATAAGCAGATTTATTGAAAAGTATCATTGGTAAGCAAAATTACTTTTTGTAGGTAGAGAGTAGCACAACTAAATGGTGTGAGCCCAACATGAAGTATTTTTGGTGCATCCAAAGGGAAACCTTTGCTTGTAGGAATTCCTGGGGAAACAGTGTCCTTAGTACATGCTAGACTTCAGTTGAACAAGGAAATATTAGAGAAGTAGACCATTTTATGCCTTATGAAGGAGCTTGTGAGGACCTACTACAAAGAGTAGAAGACTCAAGGTTTGGGTGAGATAAAGGGGAGAACACAGTAATTGGAGATGGGAGGAAAGATTTACAAATGATGAGAATAGAAGTCAGAATTTTGTGTGGAAATTTAGAAAATGGGCAAGACAGTCATGAGGCTTTGGCTGTTTGTCAGGCAAACACATGTCAGTGTCCTCTGGGTGGTTTAGAGCAGTCAGGCTACTCTGAATTCAGCTGCAGCTGGAATCTCATTTCCCGGGGATCCTCAGGGATGGAGAGCAGCGGGGTGTGAAGAGAAATTCTGGTGGCTGCCCAGCCAGCCAGGCCTGACAGGTGCCTGGATACTGCTTTGTGCTCTGCCTTGCTGTTCTGGTGAGGAGTTTTCATGAATATATGAAGAGCTTCATTTAGGAAGTTTGCGCACTTAAAAAGTTAAATTGCTTTCAGAATGTTGTGATGAGGAAAAAGTCCCATTTATGTGGTCTCAGTTTCTACCTATGTCTAGTACAAAAGATTTAGACCCAGGAAGGATGAGGAAAATCTAGACAAGAGGCACCAAATCAAAAACATAAACCATTTCCTCCTCCCCTTTCTATTACAAAAGCATTAAGAGACAATACGGGTGGGGGGCGGGGATTACCTAGCTAGATAGTCCTGTTTTCTGCCCTTTGAAATCATATTAATTTGTTGATCCATGGGTAATTATATTTGAAATATAAACATACTCTATCATAATGAACACAAAATGAGCTTTCTTGTTTTGGTGTTTAACATATTGAAATACATACAATATTTAAATATAGTGCATAAAATTGAGTACATATTAATAATTTATAAGCTGGCATTTAAATTCTTCATATGAAACAAATATTCATTCATTTTTCTTTGGAAACCTTTGAATTCTGTATTTATTATCTTCTAGGAGAGAATTTTTTCTTGAACACTGTGATTCTTTTGCTATTTTACATTGTTTATTTAAAAAAATAAGTCAAATATGGTGACAGTATTTCCAACAAACTTTTGGAATGGTGACAATATGAAAATAAAGTGAATATTTGGATAGGTGATTTCACAAGATAAGATTTTATTTTGTGCATTTAAAGTGCTAAGATTTTATGGCTACAATGTTCAGTTAACGAATTTCTCACCAAATTTATTTTATATTAACACTACATTTTTGTACTAGTGTACTTAAGTCTAACTATAAATAATATAAATGTCTCATGTTCTCTCTCTTACCGGATGAAGTATTAAATATTCTGATTAAATACCAGCATAGTATTTTCAGCATACTGAGCATGTCCTGTGTATTAGAATTATGAACTTACAGAGTGGCTCACTGGTCTAGCAGGATGCAACACTGGAAGAAATGGGAAAAAAATCAGCGTTCCTAGCTTCTATTCTTCTATTTTTCTTTTATCACTAAAACAATTATTTATCTTTGACCTCTAAATAGGAAATATCTATTCCCATATCTATTCCTATATCTATAATATGTATTGCTATTCAAAGGTTAATAATAATAATAACAAGAGAATTTTTTTAATGACTACAGTTCTGTGTGGTATCTAATATTTCCAACAAAGAAAACTAAGGTCCAGAGAGATAGCATAGATTAGTGCAAGAGTACAATTAAACCCCAGTTTCTATTCTCTAATTTAACATAGCATCCTCTATCATGTCACTTCAGATATTTATGGGAAAAGGAAATATTCATCTGTTTTTCCTGCCTTTAGACCTAAGCCTGGGCAAAGACAACACTCTTGCAGAACACTTCACTGTCCCTCAAACACTTGTAAGTTTCCTTGTATAAATTTGGATTAACTCTTCTTTTAATGACCTTTTTGGTATTATATATTTCTCAAACTCTCATAATTTTTAACCATTATGCCCTAACACCCATACTTCCAGATCACTGCACTCTGAATGGAATTGTTTATGTAAGTTAATTAATTGATGCCTTATTTAGGCTAGGCCAGATGTATCCTTTGTTCCATTGTATCATCATTTTTGTTTTGAGACACACTCGTGTATGTATAGTCAATATATATGCAAATATATATTGTTTTGAATCATGCATATGGATAATTTTTAAAACACTTTTACTTATCAAAATTCTGGAAAACAATATCAATTTGTTTCTAGTCTATTCCTTCCAATAACTTTTATATGCTAGGGCAATGCTTCCTGAGAACTCAAAGTTAACTGGTAAAAGTGCTGTATCTTTAAGACCTATTTGATCAAAAGAAAGTCTGGCTATGGTTTCCCAGAAAGAAAGTCACGTTTGCCAAGAAAAAGACAAATCCCAGGCAGGAAAGACTCAACTTCAGTTTCAGACATGGAGTACATGTTGTTTTATTTGCTCTTTTATATTTTTCAATTAATTCTTTGAAAACTTTAGCTGAGACATGATCCTGCCATTTGCAGCAACATAGATGGAATTGGGGTTTGTCATGTCAAGTAAAATAAGCCAGGAATAGAAAGAAAAGCACAAATGCTGTCACTTGTATGGGAAGCTGAAAACATTGATCTCATAGAAGAGTCTAGAATAGTGATTACTAGAGATTAGGAAGTGTGGGTGTGGGGAAGCAAAGGAGGATGGATGCTGGGTATCACAGTGCTCTTGGAAGTAAATACCGGCATCTGTAGCACACTAGGGTGACCATAGTTTATAGCAATTTCACCTGTTTTATGAAGAAATAGAAAGGACAAGTTTGAAGTTTCCCAACACAAGGTCATGTGGTTTTGATGTTCTCACATCTTTTGCTTTTTGATGAGAATCATTTTCTGTACCTTCTTTTTTAAGTCACTATGACAATGACTTTAATTGTAAAATTTTATGAATCTTTAAAAGACTGAAGAAAATGACTGAAGCAATAAAACTTTTCTAAGATCAGTTTTATTATGGAAGTATTCTCGAGGATAATGCAGACTGTATCAATAGGATATTATTGAAAATTTGATAGAATATTATTGAAAATTTGTACTATATTCAAATTAATGATTACTAATTCCTAAAATATAAAATAAGTTTAAATAACTGAAACCTAGATAGTGTAAGCTGAATACTATTCTGATACTTTAATTATATCATTTCTTCTGTTTTCACTTATGCAAAGGCAAACCCAACATTACTTTAGAAAACTTTATCATTCCATTGACTTATATATTGATTATCTCATAATGTTATTGCTTTAGAAGAGTTCACTTTATAATTTCTTAGAAGTTACATATTGAAGTTCATCAACAATTAGTTTTGGATTGCAACTCAAGTGGGTTTGCTTCAGTTCAAAAACACAAACATTACTTTCCATCATAAATATAGGCAAATAATGTGAGATATTAAAATTATTTCTCTTCTTCATAATACCTTTCGTCATATCATGGGTTATCTTTTAATTTCTTATATTTCTGGAAGTACTTAGAAATAAACAGTAACTTCCCTGGTCTTTCTGAGTTTGAATTTTTCTATTATTTAATCTACAGAAGATAATATTTGGATTACAATTATACAGAAAGGATGTCACTAGACAAAATTAGGAAAATTATAGACATATATTGATTATTAATATTGAATAGTCAGTCTTTAAGTACTAATCAGCCAGAATAAGGAAACAAAAAGATTGGCAAATCTTTGTGATTTTCTATAATTGTTAGAATTTCTTTTCCCAGTCACTCCTTCACTTATCATTTTTCTCTCTTTCCATGACTTTCTGTTAAGGACTAAGTAAAAATCATGATTTTCTTTTTTTCTCTCACTCTATCCTTCTCCCTAACTTATAAATTTATATGTCTCAAATTATTTGACTGCAAATTGTCAATATGCTGCTGTTTTGCTCCCAAAAAATTGAGTGGTTATTTCCAACAAAAGAAGAAAAATCTCTACATAATCATTACAAAAACCTTAAATTACAGAAATTAGCATTGGTATATTATTAAATTATCAGATTCCATTCCAATGTTCTCAAAATTCACAATAATGTCTTAATATCAAAAGAATTCACTTTATAATCAGATTGTTCCTCTAGTCCTCATGCATCTTGAGGCTTCTTATTATCACTGATATTTATTCTGATATTTATTTAAGATATCCTTGCTTTCATGTTATAGGAGTTGTTCTGTAGGATTTTACTCCATGGGTGTTTGGTGTTTCTGTACAATTAGATCCTGATGATGCATCTTTATTCGGAATACAACAGCAATGATGTGCTATTCTTACTGCATCTTGTGAGGTGATAAGCAGTTTCACTTTATCCTATTAAAAATGATGTTCATTTTAATCACTTGATTAGGGTCATGTTGGTCAATTTTCTTCAACATGAAGGTCATCCTTTCCTTATGATAATCAATAAACATTTGGTGGGGTTGCATTTTGAATCTATATAAATATTATCTTTTTCATGTGCTTAGTACACTGTAGAACAGACATAATGTCCTACTTTATTGGGAGAATTGTAATCCATCACCATCATTATTCATTTTGATATTTGAAATTTCCCATGTTCCCGCCAGCTGGACTTCCTTTAATGGTTTCTCTTCTCTGGGAACATGCTCCCTCCTATGCTCTCTTTCTGACACAACATGGTTTTTCAGAAGCTTTTTATATTTTCCTGCACTTGCTCAGAGTTGTCAGCTCTCCAGGAGACCCTAGTTCCTTTTAGTAGGAAATGTTATTTAAGAGCCAACATCTGAGGCTTCAGTGGACTTGTTACTACTAGAGTGGTTCCAGTTCAAGATTTTCTTAATAAATAGAATCAGAATCATACACATTTACATGTTACTTTAAGTCTATATTTATTTTGTGTTTATCTTTATATATTGCAAAAAATGTGTTCACATACTATTACTTTTCTTGTTTTTTCCCTCTATATATTGGAAACTCATTTGTCCAACAACAAGAATGCAGGCTGCCACTATCTTTAACTGTGTGCTTGATCAAATTTTCTGTAAGCAACCCATTTCATCTTCATTGCACATTCTTGTTCTCCTGAGAATGTTCTCACCTGTCAACACCTCCCTGCAGATAGGCACCCTCCTTTGCACTTTGATCCCTTCCACTCCTCTTTTGACTCTCATTCCCTACACTACGCCAACCCCTTGAGTGCATCCGATCTGCGCTCTTCCTGGGCTCTCAAACCTAGGTTCGGCTGCTCTCTTAGATACACAGCGCTTCCTTACACTGTCAGCCCTGACATTTGGAGGTTTTCCTTACCCTGCTGGTTCTCCAATATTTCACTCTGGGGTGATTGCATCTCCCTTGCCCACCACTAGGCACAACCTACCATGTTTTCTACTAAGCTTGGTGGTTTTAGGGTGTTATTGTTCAGAAAAAGAAGCTAAAAGGTTGTCTAAATAAATGCACACATCCTAGCTAATAAGCAAGAGATCATACATGGACTGATGTTAAAGCATGCTGATTGACAATTCAATGTATTATATATTCCTAAAGTAGTTGTACTTTATCAGAGAAGAGAACCCTTTGTAAAAAATAATAATAATAATAATAATAATAAAGAAAATTTAATTGAGTTTCAAAAATAGTTTGGTAATGTAATAATTGCAAACAGAAAAGTAAAGAAATAGTTTTAAGTTACAGAGTTTATAGGATTTCAGAAATTATTCTCAGCTAATACTTATTTTCTTGTCTAAATGGAATCATTCTAAACAATTCGCAGACCCTGATTTATTTAACATTTGTGGCAATATTTAGTGAGATGGTTCTCTGACCGCCAAGGCAGCGGTCCATGGGTCCTTGCTAAGAAGCTGGGAAATGGTGGAGCAGCTGAGCAATGACCCGGGAGGTCTGCAGCAGAGGTGGAGAGCACAGGCCTGAGGCACAGCGGGACTGAGTCTGCGGGGCCAGTGCCACAGGCAAGCCAAGGCGCACAGACCTGTGTCCCTCCACATCTGGGCCCCACCCAGTGCAAACACCGGAATCCAGGGAGCGCTGCAGCGCCAGGACCCCTCACTGAGCATGCGCAATTCAGTGACTTCAATCTCTTCCTGTAAGTGGGGAGAAAAATGGAAGTAAGGGCAAACCTGAATGGGATTCAGGCTAAACAATAGTGTTAGTGTATTTCCAAACGTTAAGGAGCATAATTTTGGACCAAGTGCTCTCTAAAACACTGAGATGATGAAAACCTACTATGGAGTTCCTTCTTTGCAAGAGTCCTATTCCTCTTTCTGTTCTTCAATAAGTCCTATTCTTTCACTCATCCTAGACTGCGGATTTCATTCTTCAAATTCCTGAGACAAGAACCTGAACCTGTGGAGAAGAAGAAATTGATGGTGAGCTGCTGGGGTCTGCTGAGGCACTGGAGGGCACGGCCCACCATTAAGAGCTGCAAAGCTTCTTGGCTGCGGGGGGCCAGTAGCTCAGTGCAGACTCCCGGAAAGCAGAAGCCTGGAATCTAGCTTCATCTCAGAACCTCGCTTTCACTAGGACATCGTCTTTCCTCGCTAAATTGGTGAGTAAACTGAGACACAACTGATCTTAAAAGTTACACAAGATCCCTGAACTGGGATCTTGCATTGGTCCTAAGCACCCTTCATTGGTAACCGCTATGCAATGTTGGTTTTGATAATTCAGCAAACATATTTATTGTTTTGTGCTAGATAGGAAACTTCTCTGATATCCCAGCAACTTTTATATGGCCAGAGTAAGTCCCAGAAATATATTGGAATTGCCTTATATGGTAGTAGTCTTTATCAAACTTCAGAGTTCTCACCCTTGAATCATCAGGAGAGCACTTATCTGAGGACAGAGAAAATAGACCTTTACTCTTATCTGTCCTTTTAAGGCAATAAATGTGATAAGATTCATTTTCACTGGAGCAGCTTGCTTACTTCTGATTCCTGGGTATATATTTTTTTTCTTTATAGAATGAGTTAAAACTTGACAGTTTTTTCCCCCTCTGACAATATAGCTAATTATTCTACTTTTCTCTCCTGTAGGAAGGTGTGTGAATTGCAATGTGTCATCCTAAACAAACTGTTAACAAGCATTGCTTTCCACATGGAACTCTTCATTTAAGTTGTTTTTGGGAATTTTAATTCTAAAAAATTTTGATTTTTGAGTTAGCTAGCATTTCTGAATTCAAGGGAATATTTATTATCATTAAAAATTTGAGTGAATGATAAGTAATGCTTTCAGTTTTATCCTTTTCCTTTTAAATATTTTCAAGAATCCAAAGTCTATTTAAATTTGTTTCAGTAGACAATGTAGGTAAACAGCAAGAATATGTTTCATTTTAATGTGTATTTAGTAGTATTCCTTTCTGTAGTATTCTTTTTGAAGTCGATTTTTCCCCTTTTGTAGTAGTTCATTTCAGTTATACAGAGTATGAGGGTTCATTTTGACATAATTATACTAACATGGAATATAATTTGCTCCAATCCAGTTCCATCATTTACTGTTTCCTTCCACTCTTTTTGAAGTACTCTTGAGAGCTTTAGCACACCTACATCTTTCTTGAATAGTCCACCTTTCATCAGCAGCAAGGAACATTATGAAGCTCACATTTTGTAGCTAATAAGCTGCACAGGTTTAGTGTTCAAGATAAGAAAGTGGGTCGACATCTCTTGAAAAGACAATACGTCTTTCCCAAAGTACACTCTGTCTGGGCATCTCAAAGCAATTAAAAATAAGTGGGGAAAACTGTTCTCAGGAAACGTTGTTTGCAGTTAGAGACAAATCTATTTCACAGTTGGAAATATTGGCATCAAAAGGAAAAGAAATGAGCTCCTGAAAGTCAACAATGTGCCAAAAGTGGTTCATACATTCTGTAGACTTGTTCATGCTATAATCTCTAGTGGTGCTTCTTCCTTCCAATCCTTAGAATTCAACCTATAAAGAGATGTTTTCATGAACCATTTTACATGGTAATAAAAATTTAAGAATATAAATGCACTGTAGTATATTTAACGAATCTCAAACTAAAAGAAGTACAAATCTCTAGTTCTGTCTTCATAAATGTTTAGTCATGTAATTTTAAGCATTTTTTTAAATTTTAAAATCTTGATTGGACATAATAACCAACTGATTGCTTGCATCAAAGAATTTTTAGGAAAACAATGGATATCAAATGAATACAGATTGAAACCACAAAGTATTGCACATGTAATTTATGTTGATGGTGATGTGGGAGGAAACAATGGTTTTTAATAACTGATAGATTATCTTTAAGAGATTATCCTTAAGTAATTTATAGCTCTTTCTTCAAGTTTAATAAGTCATTGTATGTAGCTTGCTTCTAAATATGTGATGATTTGTTCTTACTTACATTCCAAAAATATTTAAAAATGTAACCTTTATCTTTTTCATAGTATAAAACAAAATTCTTGGAATTAATTGTATTTTCTTAACCCTGAATAATATTTCTAAAGATTTCTTGATTTGACAGTGTTTCTGCATAACTCTGAACATTCATTTCATATGATTCCTCAACACTGGGCCCACAGTTACTTGAAGTAGACCCTTCCACATAAACACAGTACTTGTCAGCCTGTGGCATCAGAAATCTCTTTTTAGGTCTTGGAATGGTCGACACAAATGCAAATTTTATAGTCTTACTATGGTGGACCTGTTTGTCCCCAAAGCAGTTTGAAAGTAATTTGAGCCAAATTATAGATAACTGAAAAAAGGAAAGTTCACTTTAACCCAAAGTCCATGAAACTAGTCAAGTATGTAAAGGGTTATTTATAATTAATGATACCTATCAAAGCATAGTTTAAATGTTTCTTATAATTTCATTAAAATTGTGTAATATGAGGGATAAATGAAAGTTTGGTAGAAAAAATAATCCTAATTGTCGATGACCTTCATCTAAAGCACTTCTAAAGGTGTACTAGAAGAAAAAGTCCTCAAAAAATTGAGTGATGTCAGCAATGTCTCTGCTTTGAGTGGGAAACACCCAAAGTCATCCCATTCATCAAACTAATGAAGAAGCTAGAAAAAAAAAATCAGAATCAACATTATTAGAGTTCTGGAAATTGACCAAAAGCTTTTCACAATATAAGGAGCACTTAGAAAAAGAAACCACTGAATCTCATTAAGAATAGTGAGTCATGTGGTGCTTTAACTTACCTTAGATCTGCTACCCACCTTAGTGGTATTCTTGAGAAATTTAAGGTCATAATACCCATGTTGGTACAAGAAGGAACAAAGAGAAGAACCTCACCTCATATGAAAATTGTCCTTGGTTGATCAGTTTCATAGATCCCTGAAAGACCCACTCAGAAGCCTTGCCTTATCTCACTTTCTGAAATTTACCTATTATGAAAGCTGCCATCCAGGACATCTGTTAAAAACATTTCATTTCAGGGCAAATGTGCAGTCACTGCTGTTGAAGCCTTGGTTTATGGTTGGGGCAAATAATAACAGCTCAAGAGCTTTGAGACCAAGATGCTCTGGAGAATAAAGTTTCTGAAAAGCTTTGACATATTTCTAGGAAAATACAATTACACATACACTTTCATTGTAGCAAAGATCTGAAAATCTCTAACTTGTCACATCTGACTGACTTCAAAGTTCTGCATAAACAGAAAGAGAAGGATAAGGTAGGGTTTTAAACTTAACTGAGTTTTGAAGGTATGCCAAAATGCACACAGAATTCTTTCAGCAAAGAATAGAAGATAATATTCTATAGATTTAAGGAAAACTGTGTAATAATTAGACCCTAAACTTAAGAGAACAGATCAGTGACCATATATAATGAACACATACATAATGATATTCATTCAGAGCAGTCATTAAACAAACATCAGATACAGAGAGCCATAGAAATAAGTTCTTGAGAAAAGGAAAAATCTGATTTCTGGATTTATAATAATAAAATATTCAAAATGTCCAGAATTCAACAATAAATATGAGGTAAGGAAAGAAATAAGAAATTATTACCCACACACATTAAAAGCAGTGGTCAAAACAAATAAAGAAAATAGACATTGAATTTATTTACTGAAGAGTAATTTAAAAGAGGCTATTTCAAATATGTTAAAAGATCTAAAGGAAGTCTTGGCTAAACTACTAAATGAAATAATTAAAATGTTGCATTACTGAGCACAGAATGTTAGTAAAGACAAAAAGTGTGAAGAACAAAACAGGAATTATATAATTCAAAGTACAAATGAAATTAAAAATTTTCTAGAGAGACTAAACACCAAAGGTGAGTATGCTGAAGAATCATTGTATTTTAGAAATGAATTGAGAGATCAATTGAGATTTTTCAATTTGGGAAAAATAGAGGAAAGAAAAAAAAATTAAAGCCTCAAAGACCAGCAGGATATCATCAACAACACAGACATATGCACAATGAGTGTCCTGGAAAGAGTGGAGAAAGAAAGGGGAAGAACATATTTGAAAGCAATAAGAACAAAAAATAAAATAGCAAAAAACAAAACAAAAAAATATGATGGAACAAATCTGTGCAACAAAGAAGCTCAACAAACCCAAAGTAGAATATGCACAAATTAATGCCGGAACACATCATGATGAAATAACTGAAAACAAAAAGAAATACAAAAACAAAAAGATCTTGAAAATACCAAGAAAGAAAAGACTCCTCTCAAATAGGGCATTTAGAGTAAGATTGACATCAGCTGCTTAGGAGGAATGAGGGAAGAGAGAAGTTCCTTGAATGCCACAGTCAAACTTTAGAAAGAAAAGAAAAATCTATGAAATATAAATTTTATGTATGTAATGACTCTCTTTAAAAAATGAAGGATAATTCTAGACATGTACAGATTCAAAACAAAACAAAAGTGTGTTGGAAAAACAGAGAAATGCTAAAGGGACTACTTCAGATGAAATTTCAGGAAATTAGAAAATAACTTGGAAAACCTATGAAGATATAAGTACACTAGTAAAAGCAACTACATAGGTAAAAGTAAAAAGTAGTATTCCTGTAGTTTTTATTTATGCCCCTTTATTTTCCTTGTATTTTAATTCCTAACTTCATAAAGCAACACTTATAAATATATATTGATGGAAGCATAATTTAAACATATGTATTTTCTGATAGTAGACTTTAAATAGTAATGTAGATTTTGCATATGATTGAAATTAAGTTGATATTAATCTGAACTATATTGTTATCAGTTAAATTGTTTATTCTAATCCCCATAGCAATCTCTAAGGAACTAAAACAAATAATTACTGGAGAACAAATAAAGTACCCTAAAAAGTAAATACTGAACACAAAAATGGCAGTTATGAAGCAAGCAACACAGAAGGCATAAGACATATAGAAAACACATATAAGATAGCAGCAGTAAGTCCTTCCTTTTTGTTGGATATATTAAGTATAAATGGATTAAATTCTCCAAAGAAGCAGAAGAGATTTTTTAAAATATGCAAATCCTTGTTGTTTGCAAGAGACTCATTTTATATTCAAAGCAACAAACTGCTTGAAAGCCAAATAATTCAAAAATATAGTCTTTGCAAGCAATAATTAACAGAGAACTTGAGTGTTTGCTGTAATGTCAGACAAAATAAATTTTAGGGAAAAAATGTTATGAAAAACACAGAAAAATATATAATGATAAAGAGCTCAATTCATTAATAAGATATAACACATTTTAAAAAAATGCATTAAACAAAAATTAAAAGAAATGAAGGAAAGAAAAGACAGTTACAAATATTAGATGGGTACTATAATAATTTGTTTTAATAATGAGTATAAGTCAAGAGAAGAAATTCAAAGAAATAAAAGATTTGAACAAGGTTATAAACCAATTACAACTAACATCTCAACCTAAACAAAAATAGAATACATATTCTTCTCAAGTACACATGAATATCTCTGAAATAGATCACACCTATCTTCTGGGCACAAAACATGTATCAATAAATTTTAAAAGATTTAGATCTTACAGATTTTGTGCTTGACCACAGTGGAATGTAACTAAAAATAAATTAAAACAAAATATTAGAAAATTCATAACTGTGTAACAAGTAATGACACATTATGAAATAACCAAATGGTCAAAAAAAGCCCTAGTTCACTTAGAAAATATTTGATACCATTTCATTTATTGATTCTTGATTTTAATTTTTTTTTTTTTTTTTTTTTTTTTTTTTTTTTTTTTGCGGTGCTGGGGATCAAACTCAGGGACTTGTGCTTGCGAGGAAAGCACTCTACCAGCTGAGCTATCTCCTCAGCCCTGTTGATTTTAATTCTTGCACTGTAGGAGTCTTATTGAAGAAGTTGCTTCCTAAGTCAACATAATGGAGATTTGGGCATACTTTTTCATCTAGTAAACTCTGGGTCTCGTGTCTAATGCCAAGGTCCTTGTGGAATTGAGTTTTTTGCAGGGTGAGAGATAGGGGTTTAATTTCATTCTACTACATATGGATTTCTAGTTTTCCCAGCACCATTTGTTGAAGTGACTATCTTTTCTCTAATGTATATTTATGGCGACTTTGTCTGTATGAGATAACTTTTTATGTGGGTATGTCTCTATATCTTCTATTCTGTTCCATTGGTCTTCATATCTGTTTATGTGCCATCACCATGCAGTTTTTGTTACTATAGCTCTGTAGTATAATTGAAAGTCTGCTGTTATGATGCCTTCTGCTTCACTTTTACTGCTATTTGGCTATTCTGGGTCTCTTATTTTTCCAAACGAATTTCTGATTACTTTTTCTATTTCTATGAAGAATGTTATTGGAATTTTAATAGGACTTACGTTAAGTCTGTATAGAGATTTTGGTAATATGACCATTTGACAATATTAATTCTGCCTATCCAAGATCATGGGAGATCTTTCCATTTTCTGAGATCTTCTTCAATTTATTTTTTAGTGTTCTGTAGTTTTCATTGTAGAGGTATTAGAGGTCTTTAGCGTCTTTTTTTTTTTTTTTTTTTTTGAAGTGACAAAGAATAGATTCATTACAGGAGAAAATACTCTGTGAAGCAGAGGAGGGAAGACAGAGACAGAAGGGGAGAGGGGCAGGTAGTGAGGGAGAGGGGCAGGGAGTTGGGGAGAGGGGAAACAAGAAAATATCAGGGGGTTCTTGTCTTATATGTTGAGCTACGAGTGAGGTGTTCCCTCTGTTATGGTTTGAATATGAGGTGTCCCCCAAAAGCTCATGCATGTGACATTGCAAGAAGGTTCTGAGAAGAAATGATTGGGCTATCAAAGCCTTAACCTAATCAGTGAATTGATTCCTGATGGGATTAACTGAGTGGTAACTGGAGGGAGGTGGGGTGTGGCTGGAGGAAGTGGTTCACTGGGGGCGTGGCTATGGGGTATATATTTTGTATCTGGAGAGTGGAGTCTGATTCTTTTTCAAAGAACCAACTTTTTGTTTTGTCAGTATTTTGAATTGTTTCTTTTGTTTCAATTTTATTGATTTCAGTTTTGATTTTACTTATTTCCTGTCTTCTACTACTTTTTTTGTTATTCTGTTCTTCTTTTTCTAGGGCTCTGAGCTGTAATGTTAGGTCATTAAGTTGTTGACTTTTCATTCTTTTCTGGAATGTGCTCCATGCAATGAATTTTCCTCTTAGTACCGCTTTCATAGTATCCAGAGATTTTGATATGTTGTATTGTCGTTCTCATTGACCTCTAAGAATTTTTTTTTTTTTTTGCTCCCTGATGTTTTCTGTTATCCATGTTTCATTCAATAGCATATTATTTAGTTTCCAGGTGTTGGAGTAATTTCTGTTTTTTATTTTGTCATTGATTTCTACTCTCAGTCCATTATGATCTGATAGAACACAAGGCAGTATCTCTATTTTTTTGCATTTCCTAAGGGCTGCTTTGTGGCATAACATATGGTCTATTTTCGAGAAGGTTCCATGTGCTGCTGAGAAGAAAGTGAATCGCTCGTTGAGGGATGGAATATTCTATATATGTCTATTAAGTCTAGGTTATTGATTGTGTTATTGAGTTCTATGATTTCTTTGGTTGGTTTTTGTTTGGAAGATCTACCTAGTGGTGACAGCGGTGCATTAAAGTCACCCAGAATTATTGTATTGTGGTCTCTTTGATTCCTGAAATTGAGAAGGATTTTTTTGATGTACAGGGATGCACCACTGTTTGGGGCATAAATATTTACTATCCTTATGTCTCTCTGATATGGTTCCTTTAAGCAGTATGAAATGTCCTTCTTTATCCCTTCTGACTAACTTTGGCTTGAAGTCCACTGTACCTGATATAAGGATGGAAACCCCCGCTTTTTTACTGAGTCCATGTGCATGGTAGGTTTTTTTCCCATCCTTTCACCTTTAGTCTGTGGATGTCTTTTTCTATGAGATGAGTCTCTTGTAGGCAGCATATTGTTGGGTCTTTCTTTTTAATCCATTCTGCCAGTCTATGTCTTTTGATTGATGGGTTTAGGCCATTAACGTTCAGGGTTATTATTGAGAAATGATTTGTATTCCCAGTCATTTGGCTTATTTTTGGTTTTTAAGTTGGCTTGGTTTCTCCTTTGAGTGGTTTTTCTCTAAGGTAGTTCCTCCCTTTGCTGACCTCCATTGTTGTTTTTCATTTCCTCCTCATGGAATATTTGTTGAGAACATTCTGTAGTGCAGGCTTCTATTGTAAATTCTTTTAACTTTTGTTTATCATGGAAGGATTTTATTTCATCTTCAAATCTGAAGGTCATTTTTGCTGGGTATAGGATTCTTGGTTGGCAACCATGTTCTTTCAGAGCTTGAAATATGTTGTTCCAGGCCCTTCTAGCTTTTAGAGTCTGGGTTAAGAAGTCTGCTGCTATCTGTATTGGTCTCCCCCTATATGTAATCTGATGCTTTTCTCTCGCCGCCTTCAAAATCCTATCTTTATTTTGAATGTTAGGCATTTTCATTATAATGTTTCCTTGGTGTGGATCTGTTGTGGTTTTTGTGCATTTGGTGTTCTGTAAGCCTCTTGTATTTGATTTTCCATTTCATTCTTCAGGTTTGGGAAATTTCTGATATTATTTTATTTGTCTTCATTGTCTGATGTTCTGTCTTCCAAGTGGTCTACTTACTCTTTTGGTGATGCTTTCCATTGAGTTTTTTATTTGGTTTATAGTTTCCTTTAATTTCATGGATTTCCATTTTTTTTTTTTTTTTTTAATCTCTGTCTCTTGTTGAAATGATCTTTTGCTTCCTGCAGGTGCTCTGTCAGCTATGGGTATTATCATTCATTGCCTGCGTTTGCTCTCTTATCTCATCCTTTGCTTCCTGAATCATCTTAATCATGTATAATCTGAAGTATTCTTCTGACATTTCTTCTACATTACTGTCATTGCATTCTATTAATATAGAATCTAGATTTGTTTGGATCATTTTCTTCCCTTGTTTTTTCATGTTGTTCATGTATCTTCCCCTCTAGTAGTGCAGATCTGGGGTATTGCAGATTTCCCTCTATAGATTTATAGTGGTCCTATAGGTTTCCAAAACCTTTTCTTTAAAGGGAGAGTAATATTAGCAGTGCCCAATTCAGACACTGTGCAATCCTAGACCAAATAGCCCCTATGAGGACAATAACAAAATTGTCATAATAAATAGAATGAGTTCAAATATTATCTTCAGCAAAACAAACAGGTTTGCAATAAGGTCTGCAGTTTCTAATGGAGGACCTTTATCCTCTTTTGTTAGATTGATTCCCAGTCTCCCCCCACACCCCGAGGCTATTGTGAATGGTATAGTTTTCCTGATTTCTCTTTCAGTGGTTATACCATTGGTATAAAGCTTCTTCACTGCAAAAATAAAACAATTATGAATGTAAATAAGCCTACAGAATGGAAGAAAATCTTCATCACCTGAGTTATAACATTAGTCTCCAGAATATACAAAGAACTCAAAAGACTTAATACCAAAAACCCCAAATAACCCAATCAATAAATGTGCAAAGGAACTGAACAGATACTTCACAGAAGATCTACAAGCAATCAACAGATATATGAAAAAATGCTCAACATTTCTAGCAATTAGAGAAATGTAAATTAAAACTACCTGAGATTCCATCACACTCTAGTCAGAATGAAAATTATCAAGAATATACAAATAACAATAAATGCTGGGGAAGATGTGGGGAGAAACATACTCTTATACATTGCTGGTGGGACTGCAAACTGATGCAACCACTACAGAAAGCAGTATGGAGATTCCTCAGAAATCTTGGAATGGAACCACCATTTGACCCAGTTATCTCACTCCTTGGTCTATACCCAAAGGATTTTAAATCAGCATACCACAGTGGCACAGCCATATCAATGTTTACAGCAGCTAAAGTCACAATAGCTAAGCTATAGAACCAACATAGGTGCCCTTCAACCGATGAATGAAAAATAAAATGTGTGTATACACAATGGAATATTAATCAGCCATAAAGAAGAATATAATTATGGCATTTGTTGGTAAATGAATGGAACTGGAGATTATCATGTTAAGTGAAACAAGCCAATCCCAAAAAACCAAAGGCCATATGTTTTTTCTGATATGTGGAGGCTAACCCATACAAGGGAGGGTGGAAGGGGAAGAATAGAAGTCCATTGGATTGGATAAAGGGGAATAAAGGAATGGAATGGGAGAGGGGAATAGGAAAGACAGTAGAATTAATGAGACATAACTTTCCTATCCTTGTATTTGAATACATGAGCAGTGTAACTCTGTGTCATGTCCAACTACAAGAATAGGATCCTAATAAGAATAAAATATACTTCATGTATGTATGATAGGCCAAAATAAGTTCTACCCATCATGTGTACCTAAAAGAACAATTAAAAAAGAAGAAACTTAGAAAATATTTGAGATTAATGAAATAAAGTCACAACATTAAAAAGACTTGTGGATGCAGTAAAAGCAGTATTCAGATGAAATTTTATACCTATAAATAACTTTATAAAAATGAAGATATCAAATAATAACCTAATCTTTAATCATATTTATCAAGAAAAAGTATATCAATGAAGTAATCAAGAAGTAGAAAGGAAAACCATAAACGTAAGAAGAGAGAGAAATAAAATGGAGAATAGGAAAATAAGGGAAATCACAAATAAGCTTTAGTTTTGTGAAAATTTCAAGAAAATTATCAAACCTTTAGTTGCACTAAACAGAAGAGACTAAAATTATTAAAATGGAATGAAATTATTCATATTATTGCTAGTCTTACAGAAATAAAAAGATTATAGAAAAGACTATGAAAATTGTATCTCCACAAAATTGGATAACCTCAATGAAATGGATATATTTCTAGAAACACTTAAACTATCAATATTTACTCAAGAGGAAAGATAAACATGAATAGACATAATAGGAAAAGTGATTGACTCAGTAAGCAGAACACTTTCAATAGAGCAAAGCCCAGGACAGGATCAATTCACAGGCAAATTCCACCAAGCACTTAAAGAAGAGTTAGTATCAATCCTTTTCAAACTGCTTAAAAACATAAAAGATGATGGAAATTTCCTAAAAGATTCTATGAGGATAGCCTTACATTGACACCAAAACCAAACATCATAAGTAAATACTGCTATGCTCATGCCCCTTAATAATACAGATGCAAAATCTTCAGCAGAGGCAATCCAAAGTCATCAGTATAATTAAAATATCCAATGTGATCAAGTTGTTTTTATTTCAAAAATATAAGGTCTGTTTAACATACAAAATTCAGTATAATAAAAATATAAGCAGAATAAGGATTTTTATATAAAAATATAATGCCAATGAGAAAATCTTTTGTCAAAAATCCTATAGAATTCCATGATACAAACACTCAACAAGCCAGGAATGAAAGGAAGCTTCTTCACCTGACTAAGGGCATGTATTAAAACCCCATTGCTGAATTTTATATTGCATGGTGAAAGTCTGAAAACTTCCCTCTAAAACCAGAAACAAGTAAGATGCCTACTCTTGACACTTGTTGAACTTTACACTGGAAGTTCCTGCCAAGGCAATTACTCAAAAAGCCATGTGGAATGGAAGGAAGAAGTAAACCTGCAGCACTTCACAGATTGCAAGATACTATACATAAATAGGCCCATTGAGATGCACCAAAAACTGAATTCCAAAAACTTCCAGGACAAATGACTAATATGAAAATAACCTTATTTGTGCAGTAGTGTGACTAGTATGAAAACGATATTAAGAAGATATTTTCTTTCATCATAAATTCAAAAAAGAATAAAGTACCCATGAATATTTTAACAGAGAAGGTTCAAGACTTGTAGACTGAAAATTTCTAAATGCTGAACAAAATCGAACAGGCCCCAAATAAAGAGGAAGATATCTCAGGCTATGAATTGGAGCAAATAATAGTAATAATAGCATTTATATTATAATATTATTAAAATTATTCTACATATCTACATATTTAATGCAATCCCTGTCATACTCCAACTTCTCTTTTTTTTTTGGTACCAATGGATAAGCTGACCCTAAATTCACCTGAAAAGCTAAGACAACCTTGAAAAAGATCAAAGTAGATAGGTTTGCACTTCCCAAATTCAAAACTTGCGGAAAGCTACAGTAATCAAAACAACATAATCTGGCACAGGAACAGACACACATCAGTTGAGCAGAACTGAAGGTACAGGAAACAA
Organism: Sciurus vulgaris; assembly: GCF_902686455.1. NCBI lineage: Eukaryota > Metazoa > Chordata > Mammalia > Rodentia > Sciuridae > Sciurus > Sciurus vulgaris. The sequence goes on from NC_136469.1 coordinate 12,795,409, forward strand.
TCTTATGGGCGTGTGAAGTTGTCATGCTTACCATGGTCACCCCTCCACCCATCTTCTCATTTCAGCATTCTTTCCAAGACACCCAAGTGACCTCTTCTGCTTTTGGCCTCTGCTTTCCATACTTCTGCAGAGGTGCTAAGATAATTCAATTGGGAAAGAATTTTCTTTGAAAATGAAGTGCTCCAAAAGCTATTTTCACACGCAAGAGAATGCATGTAGATCCTATTCCAAACCATGCACACATACATACAAAAATAGGTCACCATGGATCTTATAATTAATTGCAAGGGATGAATCTTAGAAGGAAACAAAGATTGAAATATTTGTGAACTTAGATTAAGCAAAACTTTCTTACAAAGCACATTCTAAAGGCACAATTCACAACAGAAAAAGACATATATTACTTACTCCACATTAGAGAAAAAAAGTTTTTGCATCAAAGAACAATATTAAGAAAGGGAAAAGATAACCCATATAACAGGATAAAATATTTGCAAATCATATATCTGACAAAGGCCTTTTATCGAAAATATATTAAGAACTTGTACAAATCACTAGTAAATACCAAAAATAATACAATTAAGTACTGGGCAAATAAATGAGATAGATATTTCTCAAAAAAAAAAGATATGCAACTGCCAATAAAACATGTGAAAAGGTGTTTAAACTTGTTAGCTTGTAGGGAAAGGCATGTATAATGCACATTGTGATACTACTTCTTATCCACTAGGATTGCTACCAAAAAAGATAATAATGAATGTTGGCAAGGATATGAAGAAAATGGACCCCTCAAACTTCACTTGTGAGAATGTGAAATGGAACAGCCACTTTGGAAAGTGATCTAGAAATTCCTCAAAACTTAAATGTAAAATTATCATATTACTCAACAATTCTACTCCTAAATATTTACCCAAGATAATTTAAAACATATGTGAACACATACTGAAAATCTAGAAGAATGTTCATAGCTGCATTGTTTATAGGAGCCAAAAAGTGGAAATAAAACAGCTTTCCTTTAACTGATAAACAAATAATATACAATAGTATATTATTCAACCAGAAAAACATATTCATACATTCTATAGCTTAGATGAATCTTGAATACAATTGACACAAAAGTTACATATTGTTTGACTCTATTTATACAAAAATTTCAAGACAGATAAATCTGTAGCTAGAGAAAGAACATTGTACTGGATGACAGATGTTGGTAGTAAACAGTTGGAACTCACTTCTGATGAGTATGGTGTTTCTTTTGATGGGTATGGGGTTTCTTATGGAGTTAATGGAACTATTTTAGAATTCTGTTAAGTTGATGTTTGCACAACATTCTTGAAATATCAAAAAACAATGACATCATTTAAATAAATTAAATGTGTATGTTTGTATTATTACATTTCATGTCAATAAAAAATTAAGGAAGAAATTCTATGCAAATAAAAAGTATAAGTCTTTACATGATGGAATATGAAATAATAGCTTTGTAGAAATCACTAAAGTAAGGGTCACTAAAGTATTTATGCATCCTGTAGTATATCTTGAAATTATTTAGGAAATTCATCCAGCCAAGTTCCCTAAGTAGACAGAGTAAAAATTTTTTATCTTGTCCTAGGTTCTTGCCCACTATGATTTTATCTGCCCACAATGTTAGATTCTGATGAAGTCCATAGTTTATTCTTCCCTGGTAATGAGTCTACCAAGAAACTTGACATGACTTTTTAAATGAGATTGCAATGGTCACATGTAACCTTCAGTACTTATCCCATTGCTACAATATTAGGTAACTGTACTTTCTTTATTACACATTAGCAATCTGCATTATCTAGCTGTAATAACCATTGTTCATTGTAAAGGCATACTACAGGTGTATTTGTCATTCTCTTGTGTGTGTGTGTGTGTGTGTGTGTGTGTGTGTATACATCCTTCTTTGGCCTAAAAAAGTGACTCAGAAGATTTAATCATCATCAATAACCTCATCAGAGTTGTCTATAGACCTTTTCCTAGAATCTTTCTTTTTCCAATTTAATCTCATTTTCAAAAATTTTGACCTTGGACCATCAAGTATCACAAACAATTATCAAATGTAAACCTGAAAGACAAATAAAAACTAAATCAGTATATCTCATAACGTCTGAAAGTCTTACCACATAATTCACATTCAACCTATACAGTTGGTGCTTTGCAACATTTACAACAGCTAAACGCTATGGGAGCCTGAGTCAAGGAATGACTGTATAGGAGATGTACATTTTAATGAGTATATTTCATATTTTTAAGTCAAAATATTCATACATCCCATCGTATAACTTGAAGTTATCTAGGAAATTGCAACTCAATACAAATATTTCATTGGATCTAGAAAAGAAACACTTTACTTCCTCCTTTTCTTGAGCCTGACCGTCAGGTGTTTGGCATCTCTGAATGCTCTCACTGCTCTCAATCCAGGTACAGCCTAGGAGGATGTAAGGGAGGGATTCCGTGCTCCACAGAACAAGCAGAGTGCTGAGGGCCATGAGCTTGTGAGGGTCAGGCACAAGCACGTGTAGAAGACGTGTCAAGGCGCTAGGGCTGATCCTCCACTGCTCCACCAACGGGACCAGCAATTTTAGCAGCGAGAGTGTTTAATGTTAGGGAGCAACTAGCATTTCATAATGTGTGTGATGACAACGGAAACTATGTACAAAAATGTTCTGTTTTTAAATATCTTTCAACTTGTTTTCAGACTTGGAATTATAACACTTTTCATCATCCTATAATAGCAAAATCCTGAGTAGAGAAGAGATAACAGGAGAAGCAAAGTCATGGCCACGGAAGACATAAAAACAGCTTTGCACATACAGGGCAGGAGGCAGTGCTGTGGCGCCTGGGAGGGGACCACTGAGCTGTGGTGTAAGTAAGTAAAAGGAAAAAGAGGGTCTAGGGATTGGAGGCCACCAAAATGTGCTCTGTATCTTCTCAGATCTGTAAAGAATCTGCCTTTATTTCTCAGTTTATTTTGGCAACCGTGTGCCAACTGGGCATTGCCAAATCTGTTATTCTTTTCCAGTGTTGGGAGAGTATGCATATTTTAACTCAAAGTGATACAAGTTTAAAGTGCAGGCCTCAAATAAACTCTAGAGGTTATTATTCCACTAGAGGGTGTAGTCTTCCTGGTACTGCTTATGGCCCTCCCTCTCCTGACTAACCCTTCCCTTTGACTGGCGGACTTCTACTACACTAAAAACTTTTCTCTTTATTTTAAATTTGCACCTATTTCTGCATTCACAACCTCATCTTTAATAAGCATTGCATACTTTTGCTCATTTCTTCTTGTTCCAACACTGACCTTCTAGGCTATTTCAACTCACATATGACCAGAGATAGTGCCTAGGAAGGGGCTATGGCAATAGAAGCTATCTTTTCTTGTTCTTTTACCCAAGGGTTAAAGATCAAGAAGAAAATTGTCATGAATCCACTGTGGAGCAAGCTCCTGTACAATCAGATTTTCCATTTCACCTTTTAAAGTGCTGTATTAGTCTTTTTCAGTGCAGCCTGCATTTTGGCATAGTTATCATGGGAAAATGATCCTATTATGGTTTATGGAAATGTAACTCTTTAGCCTCAGGAAGTTAAAAAATTTTGATTTGCAAAGTATCAAAAAGAAAAAAAAATGTTTTTTTTTGATGTTGTAACCACTGGGCTGGAATGATTTCTTTTTGTATTGTCTTATAGAGAATGAAATGTTTTTTAGAAGGTTTTACTCTAACTTCACAGCATACTATTAATGAGTGTAGAAAAATACTTCACTTACTGCAATGACATTGAGAAAAAAATCTATGTATATTTCTGTATTTATATATGTGCACATATATATACATATGTGCATACATGCAGATGGATTTATATATATATGCACACACACACATATATATATATGCACACATGTATATACATACAGATGCATATACACATACATATACTTATGCACCACCTAACATCATTTTGGTCAATGACAGATCACATAGTTCACATGGGTCCTATAATATTAAACTAGAACTAAAAAATTCCACTTACCTAGAAATGTCATAGTCACCATAACATCACCAGAATATCACAACATACTACATACTTTGTGGTGAAGCTGGTGTAAACAAATCTTCTGTGCTGACAGTTGTATAAAAGCATAGGACATATAATCATGTATAGTGCATTGTTGGGAGCAGTGAATGAATCATCGCTTTGAACTGCCCTGGATAGCGGTGAAACCTCCCCAGGGAATTTCTCCATGTGAAGGTGCTGAGAAAACTGTCCATTTCATGGTGACCCCTGTTAAGAGGGAACCTGTTGTGTCTGTCATGAAATTTATTGGTCCAATAGCCTTGAATTCAAATGCAAGCTGCCCAGAGGTAGAAGAGAGATGGGCACCAGCTGATAAGGCTTAGCTGAATTGTTTCATTCATAACTTCCTTTATTTATCTGGAAGAAACTTTCTCACAGTAAGTCCTTGTGATGTTTAAACCCCTATAATAAACATGTGGAGCCTGCTCCTGGCCAGTCCTCTCCTATTAGGAGTTTGGCTGGCCCACCGAGCCCAGCTTTCTCTATATTTGAGTTTCTTTTTTTCCAATTCCCTCATCAGCCTGAGTTCCGAGGAAACTGAATAAACATCGGGCAGGCAGCAACAGTACATAAAATTTGATAATAAATGAGTGTGTTACTCATTTATGTATTAGCTATACTATATGTTTATTGTCATTTTAGAATATGCTCTTATTCATTACAAACAAAAAATTACTGTGAACATATGCCACATTATGTCAGCAGCAGCTTCAAAAGTCTTGTATATGTTAGGTTTCTTGGTTGCATCAAAAAGCCATCTATGGGTATGGATTATATAATGTTTGGATGTTTACATGATGATAAAATTGATAATTGACACATTTTTTCAAAAATGATAAATGACTGTGTATGTATGTGTATCTGCAGAGAGAGAGAGACATGGTGGATGGACAGATAGATGAAGGATGGAGGGAAGAAGAGTGAATTAGAATTTACAGATGGTACAACGTGGGGTTAGAAAGATGATAAGGTCATTGAGGTAGTAAAGGATGACAAAACACATTCAACCCTCAAAGCAAGGCTGAATAACCTATGTTAAGATCACAGATTGAACTGAAGTTTAATATTTGGGTGCGGAATTTCATAGTTAATTTACATGATTCACTATAGTATTGAGAGCATACATTAATAAAAATCTGTAGGCCTTTTTTAATTTTACAAGATTGCAAGAGAAACATTTTCTATAAACATAAATAGATATTTTATTTTTCTGTTAAGAAAGTGTATTTCTATAAGGGGTGTATTAGTTAGGATTCTGCAGAAAACAAATCGGTATGATATATAGAGATCTATGTTACTGAAATCAGCAAACATGAGTACAGAAGCTGAGATCTCCCGAGCAAAATCTGCTCAGCAAGCTGGAGAACCAGAAAAAGTATCTCTGAGGTGCTCTTCTCTCTGTAACTAGTTAATTTTTTCTTTACATCTAACATCATTAATACCTCAGTGAGAAATGCTCTCTTGTCCTAAGTCAATCATTCTTTGAAATAATTCCACCTCTGATACAACCAGCGGTCTTTTTCTTTGACTTTACACAGATTAAGTCTTATATAAGTAGTGTGGGCATTTTATTAACGTTGCCAGCTCACATAAGACTACTATCTTTCCATCCAGGAATTATTTCTTCCTTACATCTTATTTGTTTCCCTTTTATATAACTAAGAGTATATGATAAGTGATAGATAAGTAAATATCAATGATATATTAGTGAGAGGATAGGTGAGTTAATGGATATTCATCCAGTGTTTCTAATTCCATATAGGCAGCATAGGTAAATTTTCTCGTTCCATTTTTATCATTGTCCTCAATTCAGCAGATAAATCTCCATTATTTGTTCTTACTTGTAAATAAGGACAGAATATTTTGTGTGTATGCTGTGTTGACACTAAATATCAATCCCATATTATTATTGAAGGGAAGGAAATTTTACTAAGTGAGGTAAGACTGGCAAAACCAATACCATCATTTTTTTAGAAAGCAGATATACCTCACAGACTCTACACAGCCAGTGTACTGAATTGTTTTTTGCCCTTTGCTAAATACAGGTCATAGAATTCTGGAATCTCTTTAATTTTACTATATTTTGTTTTTATAAGTTATATTTTATTGTGGTAGGACCACTAACATGAGATCTACCCCCTCCACATGTGTGTAAGTACACAATGGTTTACCATTGATGGTAGATGGGATGTTGTATAGCAGATCTCCAGAGCTCACTCATTTTGCTTACCTGGAAAAATGTGCTTTGATTAGCAGCCACTCATTCCCCCAAACACCCTCAGCCCCTGATAACTACCATCCCACTCTTTGACTCTATCAATTTGACTATGTTAGATAAGTTTATATATGTAGAATAGTGAAATATTTTTCAGGTAGTAGTTTAATTTCTTTAACATAAAGTCCTCAAGTTTCATTTATAGTGTTGCAAATGTCAGATTTTCTTCTTTTTAAAAATGAATGGACTTAACTTGCATACATATGCTACATTTTCTTTATCCATGTGTCTATTGGTGGAAATTTAGGTGATTTTCACATCTTGTCCATAATGAATAGTGCTACAATGAATTGGGTAATACTACTATCTTTTCAAGATCCTGATTTATTTTCTCTAAAAATACTCAGAATTGGAATGACTGGACCATGTGATACTTATGCTTTTAATTTTTCAAGGAAATTTCATTCTGTTTTCCAAGTAGCATTTCTTCTCAGTTTGTGGAGATTGGATCCATGATGACAAATGTCTAGTTTTCACACTAAAGTTGTCAACTTTGTAATTCTAAATTCCTCACCCACATTTTCTAATTGAGAGTACTTCCATTCTCTCTAGGAAAAACTATTTTTATATGATTAAATACAAAAAGAGAACTAACTTTTAAACCTGCCTATTTTATAAATAAGGCTTCTTAAGGCTTCTTACTGAAAATCCTAAATGCATCCATTCCAAACAGTTTCATTATTGCTTCTCCAAGGGAAAAAGAATATGATAGAAATATGGAGCCAGAGAGTATAAACTTTGATTGCATTAAGCTATTCTCTTTCATTATCTAAGTAATAGGGTTATTTTTATCTGAAAAGTCTGAACAATTTATGAAGAAACACTTGAGAGACTTCCTGAAATGTATTCTAAAATGTTTTCCAAAATCTGATGGCACCAGTAAATGGAAAGCACTCCATTCTGTCATTCTGAAGACATAACTAATAACTGAGCACATTCAAATGATCAGGTTGTAGTACATTCTGAAATGATGAGTATCTCATGGTTATGCACTTAAAGGCATAGCCTGTTTCTTGTTTTTAGTCATGTTGCATAGTTTGGGTGACAGAGTACCCATCTTGCACACAACTGCAGAAGCCACCTGCCCTACCTGGCCTGTACCCAGGATAGACTCTCCAGACTCTTAAGAGAGATATAAACTTTCTTTAACTTTATGCATTGTGTTCTGCTGTCTTAGTTTTTGAAATACACAGCTCAGACAGCACTGTAATTTAAAAAAAAATTCTCCAATTGTATTTAAATTAATGATATAAAGCTGATAAAACATCATCATGAAGATATTCATTTTTATATAAAAATAGTCAATTTTTTAAAGTTAATGACTTTACTTTTTATCTCAGTTAATAAGTTACATCTATATCATGAGCTTTACAGTTTACACTATGCTTATGTTCCACAGTTGCCTCATTTTACATCAAGCCATATTGCTTTTTCTTGATAATAGTGGTATAATATTTTTCATATTAATTTTTCTTGGAGTAGACCTAGATGTGAGTAAGCCTAAATAATGACTTTGAACCAACAACCATCAAAACCATCATGGAGGAATAAAAATGATACTGTAACAAACACTTTAAAAATGCTAGCAATTCCTAATAAGTTATTTCAAAGAATAAGACCCATGTGCTCTGACATAGCTGTGTGACTGAACAATTTACTCAGACTCCATCTTTCAACCCATTCTTCTGTGAATAAGGGCAATAATCATTCTAATCCAGTAAGACTTTAATGTGAATAGAATTAGTTAGAGCTTTGAGATTAAAAAATAACTTCTTTCACATTGTGAGCATTCAATGGCATGTGTAGATTGATGTTGTTTGATCTTGCAAAATTTTTTAATAAGTTAGATTCTATCAATAGTAAAATGAAACCATCTATAGAAAGAACAAGATATAGGGTTCTGAAATCATCTTTCAGATGAACACTAATTGTTACTAATTCATATAAAAAGTAGCCTTTTAGCATTATGTTTAGGATATCAAGTGCAATTTCAGAAGATTTTGGAGAAAAATATAAAATTACAAAAATCAGGATTTTTCTTTACAACTCCTAAGGAAGATAAATTTGTACAGAAAACTGTAACAAAACCTAAATCAGATTTTTATTAAGAAATGTAAAGGGCCTAAATATAGAGGACAACATTAGTTTTAATTGGCTAATCAATTTCATTCTGAAGTTGAACACAGGCATTTGACAGGTGTTAACATAGTGACAAATAATCAAAGTCTAAAGCAAGTTTCATAATTTTGGTGCACAAGAACACCAAAATAAATTTTTTTTAAATTCTGTAGTTATTAGGAAATGATGAATAATAAGATGGAATTAATTTTCAGTGAAGCTGACCTGTATTGTTGAAAATTACATCTTAAATCTAATTATAGTTTATTTGCATTGGATCCTTAATGAACTACATTAGATAATTATACAAACACTATATTTTTGCATTAATATTTAGAAGAATTTTTCAAATGTTCTGATTTGGAGTTTTTCTGAGTGGGGTGCAACCTTCCTGGTTTCTGCAGGGGACTGCTAGGTTCATGGTGACCCCAGCTCTTTCATAGACATGGTTTTGGCCAGGTACTGGTTAATTCAAGCATCATTGCATCATAGAGCAATTTAACCTTCAATAAAAAGTTAATATATTCACATTTCAGATTTTATTTCATTTACTGAGTTTCCCAATTCTGCCTACTGTTTTATTTAACAACTTAATAAAATGTGGGTGGTGTTTCCTTTGGATAAGCTTTAGGGAATAATTTCTTTGTTCCATTTCTTAAGGAAGTGCTTTATGATCCAATAAGAATTATTGCTAAACTACATTCATTCTTCAGAGAAAGAGCATATGGCTTGACTAAATATGGAATTTAATTATTGCTAACATTAATATGTGATGACCGCTAAGAGAATAAATCATTGAAGAAAAAAAGCAGAGAAATAATTCATTTGCCTTAAAATAAAGTGTACTGAAAGTGGCTGCCTGGAATGTTACTGTCCTGTATTTTCTATTTTCTTTTTCCTTTTTAATCCCCTTATTCTCACTATTCTAGATTTATTTTATCATTTCCTAAGCCACTTTCTCCATTCCTTTTCTTCCACCTTGAAAATATGCTTTTGAGATTTCAAACTCCAGTTTGATACAGCATTAGGTCACTGTTCTAAGTTATATTGAATTTAATCATAGGGTCACTTGAACCAAGTAGCTTTGCTATTTCTAATCTACTAACAGGACATTTTCTCTAAGATTGGATAGAACCAGTCCTATTAGGATTTCTGACACAGAAGGTCAATAATTCTTTATTTCATCCATAATTTTATATTTTATTGTCCTACACCTTTCAAAAGTTTCACACTTTTTGTGAAGAAAATGAAATCTCCTATTGCTAAACTAGATTGCTATTTTCTTGTCTTTTTTATGTTATCATGGTTCTTATTTTCTTCCTGTCAATTTCAAGTTTTCCCCTTGGTAACTTGTCTTTTGTCTTTTATCACTATCATTTAGATATAATATTACAATATGATGTGCATTTATTTCTGTGTGGCTGCATTTTAAAATGCTCCAATTCTATTAAGTTGAATTGGGTTTTAATAAAAGTATAAGATTATAAATAAATTGCCTAATATGCTTTTATTATACATTTTTGATAGTTTAAAGTTATAAGCAAAGACATGCTCATGTGATCATGAGTAATTTTACGAAAATAGAAGTAACTTTCCGTAACATTAGCCAATAATAATCCTTTTCAAGTAGTATAATTTAAAGTATTCAATTTCTAAAATGTACTTTGAAAAATAAGCATATATTTGTCATGACTTCAATTAGGAAAGTATCTTTTACAACAAAAGTGAGAAACACTGAGTCTTCTACTGGAGACCAGACTGAGCCACTATTTTTTGTAACCTTTGGCCAAGTTTTGGATTGAATAGTAATTGATGATATGTGCAGGACATCTTAGAGTTCATAAGCTGCATTGAGCCCTCCTCACAGAAAACTAGCTAGGACAGAATCAATTAAGATTTGGTATGTTTCTGTATCTACAAATATACACACATGTACACACACACACGTATATAGATACGTGTGTGTGTGTATATATATGCCTATATATGTATATTTATCTGTATTTGTATTTTGTCTATATACATTTTTTTACAAATGATTTTATTAGCAAGATGTTTGATTAATCTTTTTTTCATCCCATTCATAGTGTATTGTAGAGGGATTTATTTGACCATCTTATACTAAGAGGGATTCCATTTGTTACCAGAGTTTTATAATTATAATTAAAATTGCAATAAATGTCTTTGCATACATCCTTTTTAGTGACATTTTTCTTCATAAGGGACAGATTACCGGATATTAGATTACTGAGTTGATGGTTATAAATATTTGTTTTTAGTTAACATAAATTTACATTGAGTGAAATTCAACTCAAAAGGACTTATTCAGTGAGTTGTGACAAAAATGTATACATACAACCATCATCGTACTCTGTAGTAGGTGCCATTGCCTAAAGCTTACTCATGTCTTCTTATGTACAATTCCCAACCCATACAGACTACCACTGATCTGAGTCCTAGGATTGGAGATTGAGTTGCATGTTCTTACATTTTTCAGTTCTTAAATATCATGTTAAGGGTGTCATGATTTATTTGCCAATATAAATATCTATGGATAATGCATGTTTTTTATGAATTAGAATATTGTAAGAGGACCTTTGGATAATCAAATGTTTTAGTAGAAAGTATTCAGTTGTGAAAGTATATTCCCCCTATTCATTTTAATACTTTTCTCCTATACGGTTTGACTTCTACATTTTGATTAAATTGAAATACTACACCTTCATCTGTATCTTCTAATTTAATCCATAACCTCTAGGTTTTCAAATTTATATGTCTAATTTACCAATTGATTTTATTTTATATCTGTAGTTATGGTTCTTTTTCCATTCTTAATTAGGTAGATTAATAGATAAACATGTAAATTTAATATATAATATTTTACTGTTTTAATGTCAACTAATTCAAGGTGTGTATCTCTTTTTAACCATCTGTCTTTATTTTTAATTTTCTTTGTAAGATTGCATTGGGGGAGAAGTGGTCGTGGATTTATTTTCTTATTACCTCTCTTTCTCTGATTTTGTTATTTTATTCAATTAAACTTACATTTGTTAATGTGTTCCATTCTTTTTATGTTGTTATTTTTCTAATTTCTCTTTTAAAAAAGGAGCATTTTCAAAATAAACAAAATGTGAATTTGTTGCCAGATTAATTTCCCTACAAATAATTTAAATGAGAAATTTTTGGACTGCAGGGAAATGATATGGGAAAGAAACTTAGAAAAAGAACAACTCTAGCAATGTAACTATTACCCTGTATATTTTATAAGATTTTTTCTTTTCTTGAATTTTAGTAAAAGTCACCATATTGCCTAAAACAAAACCTATAATATTTTATTTTGAAATTTAGAAAGTTATTTAGAAGTAAATTGCATAACTGTAATAACCCAAAAAGCAGGTGAAATACAATTGATTGTATTGTAACATGATTATATTTTGCAAGAAAAAGCACAATATTAAATCAAGCTACATTGTCTTAAGTATGCATATTATGATTCTTAAAGAAAATCAATATATAATATGAAGAGAAAAAGCAAATGAGAAAATTCGATAATGATTTTTAAAAATTATTTCAACCCAAAAGAAGGCAATAAAGAAAGACACAAACCAAACAACAAATGTTGTGACAAACTGAACACAAGTCATGAAATGATAAACATACACAGTAGTACCAAATACGTAATTAATGAATTAACAGACTATACTTTTGTCTTGGTCTGCTCAGGTGGTCAGGGAAGAATACCACAGACTAGGCAATTGAAACAACATTTCCACTCATCCTTTGCAGACCAATTTATTCCTGGTGAGCGCTGTGAAGAAAGCAGCTGCCTTCTGTGTTCCCACAAGGCAGAGAGGGGGCATCTCCCTGCTTCACTTCCTCAGTCATTCATATGACTGCTTCTAACATCAGCCACCAGCCCCACCACCAAACAGCGTCATGGTGGTGGCTGTGACTTCAAAGTGTGAATTTGGTGGAACACAATTCAATCCACAGCTTTCATATTAAAAGGGCAGAGGTTATCAGGATGAGTAAAGAAGCAATATCCTGCTCTTTGCTTTTTATGAAGATAGAGTTTAAACAGACAAAAAAGACTGACTAAATTGAGAATTATGGACGAAAATATATCATGCAAATAAGTATGAAAAAGTGTCTGGGCTCTTTTAATCTGAGAGAGTTGACTCTAAGTCAAGGAGGAAAAGGAAGGTATTTCATTATAACACAATGACCAATTCAGCACGAATGACAAAGTGTATTGACCTCTGGAATTAAAAGAGGTTTAACTACCAAAAACAAAATCTTACAGGAATAGAGAAGAAACAAACCAGTTCATAATTATAGATGGATATTCTGACAACTAATTAACTGTGAGGAAAAGTAGACAAAATATAATAGGGACATAATCTACAGCAATGCTAGCAATCAGTCTGACCTAACTGACAGTCATAGATTACTGTACATCCCACAAGCTGCAAAGTGAATTTAGTTCCTAATGTAAGCGGGTGCTTATCTGAATAGAAAATGTGCCCATCCAGGAGACTAAGTTTAATAAAATCCAAGGTATGGATATCATACAAAATGCATTCTGTAGCCAATCACAATTAGAGTAAAAACCAATAACAAATATTTAATGATCTCCAAATATTAGGAAGTTTATATACACACTTCTCAAAACTGTCTCTTTGTAATGTTGTATGTAAAGAATTCTAAGAAATCTCCAATTATACTAGAGCTAATTTTATGATTACACAGATTGTGTTGTAATTATTTAAATAATCAAGTATAGTCTTTAACCAAAAAAAAATTTGGGAATGAAAAGTTTTCTAGTATCGTAGAATATAAAATGCTTAGGAATGAATTTAATTAAAGTTGCAGTAACCCTCTTCACTGATAACTTAAAAGTTTCAAGCACAGTGAAGCAGATATCTATGTTGTGACTTGGTGATTTTGCTGGTATGCACTTAACCCAAGAAATAAGAAAACATACATTTAAAAACGTGTAAAATAGGCCAGGCATAGTGGTGCACTTCTATAATCTAAGAGGCTCTGGACAATGAGGCAGGAGGATCAAGAGTTCAAAACTAGCCTCAGCATCTTAGGGAGGTCCTAAGCAGCTCAGCAATACCATGTCTCCAAACAAAAAAGGTCTGGGGATGTGGCTAGGAGTTTCAACACCCTGGGGTTCAATCTCTGGTACAAAATGAAATAAAACAAAACTTGTAAAATAGATGTCAAGCACTATTATTTATGATAGTGAAAAAATGTAAATAAATTTGCTAACAGTTACTCAAATACTAGTTTATTTAACAATTGAATGATAGTCACAACTTTTTGAAACCAAACTCTGATATATGCACCAACATCAAGGAATCCTAAAAAACTCTTGCATGAAAACAATTCAGACATTCAAGAAAACTGATAGTATGAGTCCATGTATATGAAGTTCAAAGAGAGGTGAGGTAATGTATAGTGATAGAACCAAGACAATGATTATGAGTTTTTAGAGAATACAAAGTTTTGAAAAAAAAAGTTCTGGGATAATGGAAAATATATCTTTGTTGGTATTTAGTTATGCCAAAGCACATATTTGTTAAAACTTGGTAAGTCACAAATGAATGATCTTTGTATTTAATTTTAAGCAAATCTACTTCAATTTGAAAAGAAAAAAAGAGAAACAAAAAAAAAGAATTAACATGATATAATACAAGCAAATAAAAACAAAAATCATGGAGGCCAACAGGAGATTATCAAACTTGCAATCAAACCAATCAAATCCAGATGCAGTCAGAGGTAAGGAGGCCAAAGAAAATATATCCAAAATATTGAGTTTCTATATCTCTGACCAAGACAGTGAAAAAAGAAAGAAATTATAATGTGACAAAATGAAAGAAAACCTTTAAAAGTCTGCATCAAGTGCTTACCATAGTCTAGAAAAAAATGATAAAACATCCTTAATATTATTGGCGAAGCTTTTGAAACTAAGACATACTGGAAAAATTACCTACTTCCTCAGCCAGAAGCAGTGTATTATGTACAAAAAGAGAACAGAAAACAAATGTACACTTGCCTTTTGTTTATATAATTTGAATGTCATAAAAACTAATTAATATTTACAAATTAATGATGCAGAAAATAGCTATTCAATGGCAGCGGGTGAAGGTTGTTCATGGAAAGCAAAAAAAAAAAAAAACCGACACATCACAACCACAGCAAGCCTAGACACCCTGAGATACACAGGGGTTCAAAAAGCATACGAGAGGTCATGCCCTTTCCACAAATTCTACCTGGCGATAGAGGCTGTGCAACGGGGTCAATGAAAATAAAACCGTATGGCAGGGAACTTGTGGAGGAACTCACACTGGATGGCACTGAATATATCAGGCGCTAAAACATCATTTCTTTGTTAAAATACTTTGAAGCAAAATCAATTATTTAAAACATTAACACTGTTTTGCATTCCATTTAAATTTTAACAGTAAATATTTTGTATAAGATGTAGGATGGAAACCAAAACCTGGATGGACATTTCTTTGAGAAAATACTCAATCCCAATATAATGCTATTTTAATCCTTTGATTTCCATTATATGTTTTAATTATTTTCTTAGTGGCTTAGTGGTTGCCCAGGGTTAATATATATATATATTAATATATATATTAATATATATATATATCTTAAATTATCATAATCTACTTCAGATTTATATTAAGTCCAGAGAAACTTAGAAATTTTACACATTTGTAATAGTTCCCTATATTTCTTTTCAATTGTTATTTCCGTTTATATGTGTATGTATCTATTTGTATAAAATATATGCTATATACAATTGCATTATTGTATGTATTTTATATAAATAAATAGTAAAAAATATATTCCTGTATATAATTACATTTATAAAATTATGTTTATATGTACATATATATGTTAAATCCCACAGTAATATTGTAATTATCATTTTAGGTATTTTCATGTCTGTTAAAAATTCTTCTGGAAAAGAAAATTGAGCACATATTTATAGATTTTGTTGTATGTTTATTTACTGTTTCTGATTCTATTTATTCTTTCCTGGCTTCTTTCTACCTTCTAGTGTCTTTCTTTACTTGGATCACAACTCTATTCCCACCAACATCCTTTGTGCTCTTATTACCAAATATATTGCATATTTATGTGATAGACTAATGATGCTATTATATGCATATTTCATACATCAATCAATTATGAAGAGAAAGAACAAGACATGCATTTGTACTGTTTTGTAATTATCCTTAGAGTTGTTCTTTGATTTTTGTGTAGATTCTCTTTTTCATCTGAGTTTATATGCTTTTAGTCTAAAGAACTTTCTTAATACTTTTCATAAAACACTAATATTGGCAATAAATTTTCTTAATTTATGCTTTTCTTTGAGTGTATTTATTTGCATTCATTTTTGAAAGCTTTTTTTTTTTTTTTAACGAACTATAAGTTTTTGTGTTTTTTGGGATTTGGTTTTTGTTTTTTGTTTTGTTTTGTTCTTCATTTTGATACTGGGAATTGAACCCAGGGTTGCTTTACCACTAAGCTTCATTCCCAGTCCTTTTTTACTCTGTATTCAGAGACAGGGTCTTGGTAAGTTTCTGAGGCTGGTCTCATACTTGTGATCCTTCTACCTCAGCGCCCCCAGATTGCTGGGATTTCAGGTATGCACAACAATGATAGGCTGTCATATAATTTTTGAAGTTGACAACTTTCTCTTTCATTATTTCTTTCATTTCATTACCTTCTGGTTTCTCATTTTGCATAAGAAGGGAGTTATTTTTCTTATTGAGCTCCATTCGTATAAGACATGTCATTTTCTGTTTGTCTCTGACTTTCAGTGTCCTTACCGAGCTGCATCTGGCTGTGAATATCTTCACATTCATCCTCTCTGGAGTTCATTGAACTCCTTGGGTGTGTGAATTAAGGTTTCCTCCAGCCACCACTTGCTCTCCTATTTCTTTTTAGTTTTTTCTTTTTCTCCGCTCTCGGTACTGGCCTGTGGCCTCTGTTGGTGCACTTGATGTTCCACCTTCTATATAGGCACTGGTCACTTTTCTCCATGCAGTTTTCTCTCTGCTCTTCAGCTGGCACTGTCTCCAGTGATCTGTCTCCCAACCCTCTTCTCTCAGCCAGTTCCCTTGCTGTGGTGCCCTCCCACGTGTTACCCCAACGTGTTACGTGGCAGGTGGAGTGCCCTTCACTCCTGACTTTCAATTTCATCACATTGAAGTTCTAGGGTATTTATGACTTTGTTGTCCCTGCACCTGGTCTCTCTCAGAATGACTGTTGCATATTTTGGTTTGTCTTTCCTGGTCATGAGGTACTGTTGACGTTTCTTTGCATTTCTCCCACTTTAATTTGTTGAAATCTCCATGTTGTAGGTAATAGTGTAGCAACCCTGACACTGCTCTGAGTCTTGTTTTTCTTTTTCTGGTTTATTTGTTTTGTGACTTACAGAGTCTGTTCCAGAAAAAGTCTGTTTGCCCCTAATGACTTCATTTTGCTTCTTTCATTCAGTGTTCCTCTGGCCACTCTGTGAGGACGTCATCTTAGCAGAGCAGTCTGACCTTGGCTTTCTGGTAGGCTGTCCCATTATTTGGTATTACCCCCTGCCCTTCCCATTCTGCTACTTACCACAGAATTGCTCTACTGTTTTGATGGTACCCTGGGCCAAAGATGGCTTAGTAATCTAGTTCAACTACATTCCAGCAGGGAGAGTTTCTTGGAGATTTTGGCTCCACAAGGACTTCCTGAGCTCAGTCTTTCCCTGGTGGGGAACAGCTGGCCTCTGGTTTAAGATAGAACTCTTAATTCAAAGGTGCTGTTGTTTCCAAGAAGACCCTTAAGCTTGCCCTTGACCATACTCTGAGTCTAAAGAAGTCTTTGGAGACAGCTTCAAAGTGCTCTTATATTTTGGATGACTTTCTCACTCCAGGCAAGCTATCTGAGCCACTCAGGTTCTTTGGCCAGGGTGTGGTCTCTGTCCCTCAAGATGTTCCTTTTTCTGTGTCTTTAGATGGTATGTCTACCCTGTGAGCAAATCGGGAAGATGACAGGGAAGGTCCTAGTATTTTGGCCCTCTGTGTCTGGGGCACATCCTGGGTTCTGTGGGCATGGCTAAGTGGAGGTGGGAGGCATGAACTCAGCCACACTCACCCAAAATGGTAGCCTCTTCCACTTTGAGATGGAGGGGATTGGAAAACCTGGTGGCTTACCCTTCTTAGATATGGTAGGATTTTATTTGAAAATAAGCAGAGAACATGGAATATCTCTTTCACTCTCTCAAACTTGCTGAATGAAGCCCCCATCAAGCAGAAGGGAAAGAATGGAGTAGGCAGTGACTTGAGTGTCACAGCTTCCACTGGTATTAATGAGTTTTAGTAGGTCGTCCTCAAGAAACACTGATTCATTTGCTGTATGCCATTAGGGCAATAAGAGGGAGTTAGGTATTTTTGTTGTTGTTGTTAGATACTGGAGGGTCTCATACATGCTAGGTAAATGCTGTGCCACTGGCCTGCAACCTTGGACCCAAATACTGTTATTTGGTGTTTGTTTTTCATGGGTTTTGCCAGCTTTACTCATTTTAAAAGGCAGCAAATCCATTGAGCCATCATCCTATTCATGGATCTCAATTTTCAAATATTTTTCAAATGTTTTTTATTCTCTGATATGTGAAATGAAAACAAAATTAATAAATAAGTGTCTGCACTAATGGCAAAAACAAAATCTAGTACAACGGCATCCATTTCACAGCCAATAAAGCATCCTTAGAAAGAGTATCATCGACATGACCATCCTCCAGAATCATTTTCCCAAGGAAAGAGGCCTGCTTCTCAACTGCCTCCTCTGCATTTCACACGCATTACGTAACATTTCCGTGTATTCTAATAGGCATGCAGTCTTCCTTTAATCCCAGTTTGTCGAAATTCTTGATTTGCTACTCACAACTAATTCAGTGCTGCTCTGTGGCACATCAGGACACTTTCTAAGCTCGTCATGTAAATAAGCTTTCATGGAAAGAAGAATTACACACATTGAAAAGTGACTTGACAGCCAGCTCTGGAGAGACCTCCCTGCATATTTGTGGGGTAAAGTTGAAAAGAATCTTCTTACTTTCATAGTATTTACCAATAAATAAATCACCAAGGTTTCAAGAACTAAAATGTAACACAATTTGAAAAGTGAACGACCAAATATGTTAGGGAGTATGGAAGATCTGACTGTGCATGGTATAAAAACTGGAAAATATAAATAAAAATTTGATGGCATAAGCACGTTTAAAATGTACTCAAAAAACAATACTTCATATACTATTTGAATATAATTTCCTAAGGAAATAAATGATGTGCACTTAATTATTATAACACCAATAAAACAAAAAACTGTTAGGAATCTGAGGGAATCTAGAAAAAGAGAGGAAATATGAATTTCACAGGAATAGTGTGGAATTGTTTAAAACTGATGAGAATTTGGAATCTTATCTTCAAATATGGACCGTGGATACTTGGGTGGACTCAGAGAGGTGTCAGGCCAATCTTTCCTTGCTATCTACCTGAAAGATTACAGCTTATTTCATCCACAGTGCCAGTGAATATCATGCTACGGTATTGTATTTTCTGGTTCTGTGAAGAATCTCATTGCTATTTTGATGAGGAGCACACTGAATCTGTTGCTTACTTTTGGTAGTCTGGATGCTTTAAAAATATTGATTCTTAAAATCCATGAACAAGGAATGGAATGTCTTTCCATTTTTTGCATATTCTTCAATTAATTTTGTCAATGTTTTATAATTTTCACCATAGAGTTTTCATCTCTAGTTAAATTTATCCTAGGTATTTTATTTCATTTTATTTTTATAACTATTATAAATGGGATTCCCCTTTTGATTTCTGTTTTGTCACAAAATTTGCTATTGGTTCATAGAAACATTACTGATATCTTTTTTTTTTTTTTTTTTTTTGTAAACAAATGGGATACATGTTGCCTCTCTGTTTGTACATGGCGTAAAGGCATACCATTTGTGTAATCATAAATTTACGTAGAGTAATGTTGTTTGATTCATTCTGTTATTTTTTCCCTTCCCCCCACCCCTCCCACCCCTCTTTACCCTCTATACAGTCCTTCCTTCCTCCATACTTGCCCCCCTCCCTAACCCTAACTCTAACCCTAACACTAACCCTTCCCTCCCCCCATTATGTGTCATTCTCCACTTATTAACGAAATCATTCGTCCTTTGGCTTTTTGAGATTGGCTTATCTCACTTAGCATGATATTCTCCAATTTCATCCATTTGCCTGCAAATGCCATAATTTTATCATTCTTTATGGCTGAGTAATATTCCATTGTATATATATACCACAGTTTCTTTATCCACTCATCAATTGAAGGGCATCTAGGTTGGTTCCACAGTCTGGCTATTGTGAATTGAGCAGCTATGAACATTGATGTGGCTGTATCTCTGTAGTATGCTGATTTTAAGTCCTTTGGGTATAGGCCAAGGAGTGGGATAGCTGGGTCAAATGGAGGGTCCATTCCAAGTTTTCTAAGGAATCTCCACACTGCTTTCCAGAGTGGCTGCACTAATTTGCAGCCCCACCAGCAATGTATGAGTGTACCTTTCTCCCCACATCCTCGCCAACACCTGTTGTTGCTCGTATTCTTGATAATCGCCATTCTAATTGGGGTGAGATGGAATCTTAGGGTGGTTTTGATTTGCATTTCTCTTATTACTAGAGATGTTGAGCATTTTTCCATATGTTTGTTGATTGCTTGTAGATCTTCTTCTGTGAAGTGTCTATTCATTTCCTTAGCCCATTTATCGACTGGATTATTTGAATTCTTGGAGTAGAGTTTTTTGAGTTCTTTATAGATTCTGGAGAGTAGTGCTCTATCTGAAGTATGATTGGCAAAGATATTCTCCCACTCTGTAGGCTCTTTCTTCGCATTGCTGATAGTTTCCTTTGCTGAGAGAAAGCTTTTTAGTTTGAATCTATCCCAGTGGTTGATTCTAGCTTTTATTTCTTGTGCTATGGGAGTCCTGTTAAGGAAGTCTGATCCTAGACCAACAAGGTGAAGATTTGGACCTACTTTTTCTTCTATAATCTGCAGGGTCTCTGGTCTGATTCCAAAGTCCTTAATCCATTTTGAGTTTAGTTTCATGCATGGTGAGAGATATGGGTTTAGTTTCATTCTGTTGCATATGGATTTCCAATTCTCCCAGCACCATTTGTTGAAGAGGCTATCTTTTCTGGTTTTATATCCTACAACTTTGTTGAATTATTTTTTACTTCTAATAGGTTGTTTCATAGATTGTTTTAGTTTTCTTTACATATTGTAATTTTACCTACAAACAGTGACAATTGATTTTTGTTTTTCCAAACTGGATACAATTTATGTCTTCCTTTTGCCTGATGACTCTGGCTAGGACTTGCAATACTATGTGCAATAAAAGTGGTGAAGATGAGCATGACTGTCTTATTGCAGATCTTAAGAAGGAAGCTTTTGGTTATTCTCCATTCAGTAAAATGTTAACTATTAGATTTTTATGTATGACTTTTGGTATGTTGAATTAAATACCTTCTGTACTAATTTATTGAGTATTTTTATCATGAAATTGTATTGCACTTTATCAAATTCTCTTTCTGCATCTACTAGGATGGTCATAAGACTTTTGTTCCGCATGCTCCTGGTGTTATGTATAAAAACTACTGAATTGCAGATGATGGATACTCTTTTCAGTCACCCCTGGAATGTGGTGAATAATCTAATAATGTTCTACTGGATTCAGTTTACCAGAATTTTATAGAGGATGTTTGCCTTTATGTTCATCAAGGATGTTGACCTATGGTTTTATTTGTTCAGTCCTTGCCTGGTTTTGATATCAATGTAATACTGGCCTGAGAGAATACATTTGGATGAATTGACTATTCTTCAAGTGTTTGGGGAATAATTTAAGAGGAACTGGTATGAGTTCTTTCTTAGATGTCTTGTATAATTAATCAATAAAGCTTTCTGGCCCTGCCTGTTCCTTGATAGGAGACTTTCTATTGCTGAATAGTCTTGTTACTTGTTATTGATCTGTACAGTTTTCTATTTCTTCATGAGCCAGTCTTGGTAAGATGTATATGTTCAGGAATTTTCTACAGGTATGGCATAGGAACTTTGACTGGTCCCTTCAGAGAGATTCTTCACAAAGACAGGAAGAATCCCACAGTGCCCAGTCACAGGATGGTAACTGTGAATCATCAAATTTCTGGGCCTAGATTTCAAGAAAAGCCCTTTTTACATATTCCCTTTGTTCATGATGTATAACACATTAAGTGTGGGTTTGACACAAACCTGGGCTTGGATTACCTTCTAGTGACAAAACGGTGACAACAGACCAGTACCAGACTTGTGGTATTCCTGGATTTATTGCTTAAATCAGCACTAGATGAATCACTAAGTATAAATAGCCTTCAGGTACTCATGACTTCCCTAATAGTCAAAATAAGATGCCAGAAACTGAGCACCTAGTAACAAATTGGCATGAACTCTCAGATGAGAAATGTAGAGAGTTGTTTTAAGTAAACTTAGATAAAATATTAAATATTTTAATAGAACAACTTAAAACATGAAACCAATTGAAAATCATATGAAAATTTTTGAGCTTAAAAATACAGTGAGCAAAATTAAATATATAGTAAATGGCATCAATAGCAAAATAAGAAAAAAAGAATTAGTAAATCAAAGTTACGCTATTTGAAACTATACAGCTGTAATAGTAGGAAGAAAAATCAATGCATAATTATGAAGAAAGCTTACATGAACTTTGGGACAGCAAAATAAGGGTAAATGAAATTTGGGTTATTGAGACTTAAAAGGTATTTGAAAATACTACAGAGATAGAAAGGCTATTCAAAGAGAACATAACAGAGAACTACCCAAACCTAGAAAAGGATGGAAATTCTACAAGTACATGAAGGTCAACTGACATTAGTTAGATTTAATTCAACCAAGTCCAATGCAATGCTTCTTAGAATCAGCCTCTTAAAGAATGATGAAGATAAGATTCTTAAGGCCAAAAGATAAAATATGTAACACATAAAGGTGTCTTATTTGCCTGGCAGCAGAAATCTCTAAAGAAATCTTGCTGATCATAAGAGAGTGGCATCAGATTTTCACAATACAGAAGACGAGAAACTATCAAGAATATTGGAACCAGAAGCTCTCATTTAATGATGAAGCTGAGGTAGAGACATTCCCAAAGAAAAGCTGAGAGAATATATCTCTATAAGATTTGTGCTATAATAAATGCTAAAGATGTTTCTTCTAACACACACACCCACAGAGAGAGAGCGAGAGAGAGAGAGAGGGAGAGAGAGAGAGAGAACAACCAAGCATTTAGCTTGGTGGTATAACAGAAACTTGGCATTTGTGAGGATCAATCCCCAGCAACCTCTCCTCCTTCCAAAATATTGAAAGATAGTAAAGTCACTGATAAGAGTAACTGCAGAAATCTAGAATGCTCTAATATTGTGAGTGTAGTATATAAAAGGCTAATCATTTTAATAGAAAGAATAAAAAATCAAATAAAATGATGACGGCAGTAATATGTTAAGAGAAGGCAATACAGAAAGTCTATAAACAAGGGCTTCAGAAATTCAAAGTGCGGAGAGAAAAGGAGTATGAGCTTGGCAAGTGTTTCTAGTGTATTTTCTTTATTTCTTGTCTTTATCGTCATGTCAAGTTGCTATCATTTCAAAATAACTTGTTCTATTCAAATGATATTTCTGTAAGCTGTATGGTAACCACAAAGCAAAAATCTATAATAGTCAAACCAGAAATAATAAGCAAAGAATCCAGACATACTCCTGTAGTAAATCGTTTAACCACAAAGTAGGCTGTAAAAGAAAGAGAAAAAAGAAAGCAATTACCCTAAAACTAGACAGCAAGTTATAAAATGACTGAGGTAAAACCTTACCTCTCAATAATCACCTTGATTGTTAATGTTTTAATTCTCATATTCAAACATGAAGAGTGACTGAATAAATAAAAAGCAAGGTCCAACTATTTTGGTTTATTGAGACAATTATTTCTTAAATATTAGGTGGTTAAATAGTGATTTTATATATTTAGGGATACAAGGTGATATTCTGATGTAAATACACACTGTGGATTGAGAATGCCAAGCTCATTGATATGTCACTCACTTCATATACTTACTTTTTTGTGGTGAGAACATGTCAATTTTATTTTCACATTTTTGAAATACACAATACAGGTTTATTAACTGTGGTCACCATGTTGTGAAACAGACCTTACAACTCCTTTTCTCCAGTCTGTCTGAGGCTTTGTGGCTTTGACAAACATCCCTCCATCATTCTGCCTTGACGAATCCCTCAATAACCACCATTTACCTCTCTCCTTCCATGAGTTCACCTTTCTGAACCCACCTACACATGATATCATGCAGTATTAGCTTGTTTCCTTTAGCATAATGTCTTGCAAGTTCTTCTGTGTTCTTGAAAATGGCAAGTCTGAAACAAGGTGTTTCCAAGTCTAAGTAGTATTCCATTGTGTATCACATTTTTTTTATTCTAGAAAAGAACACCCCACATTAACATTTAAGATGGAAGAGTCTCCATGCGTCCTTCTTTTGTTGATGACTCCATTTTTCAAATATGAAGTAACAGAGAGCAAAGCAAGTGTTACTCCATCACCACTATACTAACATGTGCCTTTATCACTACAACTACTGGGGCTAGTAACGAACAAAATTTGTTAAGTGTTTTCTATGTGCCAGGCATTGTCCCAGGAAACAAGTAGTGTCTTCTTACAATTACTCCCTCCTGACACCAGAGCATGAGATCAGAGCTGTACCTGACAGATCACGCAGTCTTTAATCCTATTAGCAGGAAATTGTATGTCAACACACAGAGCTGTGTATCAACACAGAGTCAAGTAGCATATGCCATTATCGTGGTCAGCTGTGGACTGCATGCACAATAACC
The DNA here is from genome assembly GCF_902686455.1 of Sciurus vulgaris. NCBI lineage: Eukaryota > Metazoa > Chordata > Mammalia > Rodentia > Sciuridae > Sciurus > Sciurus vulgaris. Next base: position 12,819,904 of record NC_136469.1, read on the forward strand.
GTTTCAGAAGGTCATAGTGGAGTTCAGAAGTTTCTGTACCTAATGACGTATGATCATCATAATGTTCTAGCTCAGCACATTGCTCACAAGCTTGCTCTGAACCGGTATGAACAAACCTGGACTGTCAGAACATAAAATAGTGCCTGCATTTATATACAATATATAATATTTGATAATGAGAACAAATGGCTATATTGCTGATTCATGTATTTACTGTGCATTTTATCATTACTTTGGAGTGTACGCCTACATACAGGAAAGGCTACTACAAAATGTATGCCTACGCTAGCAGCACCTCCGAGATCTGGTGTTTACCATGTTTCTTGATTGGATCAAGAGGCCACTCGAGTGAAACCACCTAGATTTCTGGGAGCACAATCTGTATGATTCTCACACAAAAATGAAATCATCCAAACCCATACTTCAAAACCTACACCTGTCACTAAGCAAAGCTTAACTCTGTGCATACAATTATAGCTTCTTTGCCAATCATGATTTGGAAAGAATAGCAAAAGAGACATATTAATATATATTAGTTTATTTTAAAAGTACGTTATTTTAAGAAGGTGGTTCACAAGTTGTGGAAGCTGGTAATTCTGAAAATTTGAAAAACTCCAGAATGATGGAACTCATACACCAGTTGAGGTGATCTTAAACCTGAGATTTATATAGAGGGTGGGATAGAAACTTATGTCAGGTTTCCATATTACAAACTTGAGATAGAATTCCTTCCCAGAGAAAACCAATTTTTGCTCTTCAGGCAGTCAGCTGATTGGATGAGGCCCACTCAAATTATCAAGAATATACTCCTTTACTTAAAGTTGATTGTAGATGTTACTCTTCTCTATCATATACCACCGTAGAAACAGTTTACTAGTGCTTATCATATTGAATTTAACTATAAATTCATAATTACTCACTCAAGGATTATATAAAGTAGCAATTATGTATCCTATCACGATTTCTCAAACAACATATTCTAGGTACGTTTGGGGGCTGAAAGTACATAAAGCAAAGAAAAGAAGGGTCTGAACTATTAAACAACTGGAAAATAATGAGTCAAAGCAGATAAAACCTTCGCAGATTAAACAGAGTGGAGGTGGAAAGAGTATTTTTAAATTGATGTTTGTCAAATTACAAAATGATTTTTGGGAAGAAACCCCATAAATACTTGCAAAGTTTGAAGATATTTAATCAAGAAAGAAGAATTAATAAAACTTTAATAGTCATAATAATTAGCAGATTAGAAAGAATCCTATAAATTGTAAGATTTAACCCTTTTTCTCATCATAAGTATGTTTAAAGACAAAATAATATACCAAATATATTAATTATCCTCATTTTGAAATGAAAATTAAGTTTTATACCCAAATAGGACTTCAAAAAAGGAGCGTGAAAGGGAAATCTCATCTACTGAAAAGTAAGAGAAAATAACACATTCTTAGTTTGAACAAATGGATTATCAAAATAATTTAGATAATGTTATTCTACTTATATGGTTTCCACTCTTTGTGGATGGAATTGAGCTGTCAATTGCCTATAGCTATGAGACAGGGTTGACAAGTATTTTTTATCATTAGAAGGAATCAATTCCCCACTTTTTTCTTCTGAACTTCCATCAAACCAGCAATACACCATTCATTTTGCTGTTTCTATTGTTGGTGAGGAACAGTTGAGACTGCTATCGGGACTACTGACGGACAGGAAGGCATTCCAAGTGACATTAAGACTTCATTGTATTTCAAGAGAACTTGAAAGTATGCTTTATGAATAATTTAAATGTGATTTCAGTTTTAAATTAGATGTTGTGGCTATAATATTTTCATGAGTGACCAGAAAAATAACATCAAAATAAATTAAAACCAGCTAAACATAAATGACATTGCATTTAGAAAGAAACCCTTGGGTATTTTGTTCTTGCAATTATTGCAGTTGTTTTTTTGTCTTGTTAACTCTGTACTAAGCTTCTGTTTAAATTAAATTACAGGATGAGTGACTATTATCCTACTTGCTGTCATGATTTTAAACATGCTATTTTTTCCATGATTACTTTAAAATTGTCACCCAAAAGTGAATGGTTACAATGATTCATTGTTCATAAATTAATGTAACAACATCAAACACAAAATTTAAAATATTGTCAGTTGCTCTTTCATTCACTGATACATTTTTTTAACTTTTATTACTGTATCTAATATTCATGACTATTTCTTTAATTAACCCTATTATAAATATAAGTGATGCAATATGAGCTTCTTTTAGTTACACAAAAAATGGTAATGTGATTTTTTTTCTTATTTTATGAGAAAAAATGATTCCTATATTAACACAGGAGATTGTTTTTCCCAAAACCTCAATTATATTGAATGAGCATGACTTTTAAAAGCCAGGCATCATTTGAATTCTAGTACAAACTGTAGCTTATATTTTATTTTAATTATTTTAAAATGATAGTCACTATTTCCAGAAATTTAATAAAATAAGCATTGAAAAGATAGATAAGATAGTTATTAAACACTTATTTTGTTGGCATATAATTAATCACAAAACATTTTTGAGTTATCAATAGCATTAGTGTCACTTTAAATGGAATTAACAAAACGTCGTGAATCAGCTGAGTTTAATAGTATTTTAATGTCTCTTCTTTAAGTTGAATTAGTCAAAAGTCAATGAAAGATCATGGAAAATAGTTCAAATTATGATACTGATACACCCACCCTGGGCATAAGAGAATTTCCAGGTGGTATATGCAGAGAGTTTCGTGGTGATAATTATGCAGGTTGTGGCCAAGTGAATTTTTCATAAAACCAGACTTCTTGAAACTGCATCTATAGACAAATTCACTGAGCACCTCTGTCAATCAGATGTCTTCTTCTTCCATCACCCGTTCCAACTTTACTAAAGAAAGCCATGTTTACCTAGTTTTTCGTGACATATATTCCTGGCATATAAAAATACTAGGTTTGTTAACAAAGAAGAGTTTTAAATAGGTACTAGAACAAATCTGTTTTTCTTAATAGATTCCACTACTGAAATCAATGAAACAACCTATTTTCCTATGAAAGCTTGGAAGTAGTGGTGACAGCTTCTGTTTAGTCTCCTCACCTCTTCCATTCCCTAATGATTATGACCTAATTGGGACCCACAAGAGACAGGAAAGGGAACAGAGGCCAGAAATACTGAGGGCAATGGCACCTTATTACATCCAGTTAAACTCATGCAAAAGTCTGAGATTTGCCTTTCTATCTTAGAGGTAGAAATCAGAAATCTGAGTTGTCATGGAAATACATATTAGCATTTTTTAATTGAAAAGTGAGGTCAGACTTCTTGGATAGAAACTGAGTTTTGTTTGGTTGATTTGTTTGAAATTGAATTCTTGCTCTGACAATTAGTTTATATGTCACACACTTTTTTCTGTAATTATATTAGTTAAATCTCAGTCTGAACTTTTAAAGAAAATGTATTTAAATATATTCACCTGAGCATTTCCAGATGGAAATTTTTTAATTTACCCAGTGTTGGAGAATCACAATCTCACAATCTTTTTTTTTTTTGGTATTGGGATTTAACCAAAGGATGATTTACCACAGAGCTACATCCCCAACCCTTTTTATTTTTTATTTTGAGACAGGGTCTCACTAAGTTGTTCAAGCCTTTGCTAAGTTGCTGAAATTGGACTCCTGTCTCAGCCTCCTTAGCCCATGAGATTACAGGCGTGTAACACTGTGCCTAACCACAACGCTTTAATGTTACAATGACGCTTTCAAAGATAGGTTCAAATATATAAATGAACCCTTTTAAACTTAATCGTATGTAAATGTAAACATAAGATGAACGTAAGATGAATGGCATTTTACCCCTCTTCACTGTGTTCATTGTAGCGTTGGACTGATAACACAGGGCAGTTAAATTCAGTTTAAATTCATTCATCTATGAGCATCTGTGTATTTATAGCTCTGAGATGTGGCTCTCAGACTACAATTTCTAAGAACAATATATTTTCCTGGCTATTAGAGTAAATTAAAATACAAGCATCTTTTAATAGTTTTGTGTTTAACCTCTGAACTTAAACATAGATGACCGTTTTTATCCACTATTGTTGTAGTCTTGGTGCAGTCTGAGTTTGACTTACCTTCCTTTTTCTAATGATTTTTATGCTTCAAACTTTTTTTTGTTACTCGTTATCATTCTTTATTTATTTATCCCAGTACTTCCCATAGACAGGTCTTGTGTGGTGATGAACTTCCTTAGCTTTTGTGTCTGGGGAAATACTGGTCATCATTTCAGAAGGATAGATTTGCAAGATAATGCATTCTTTTTTTGTCATTGTTTTGTTTTTGTAGTGGGGATTGAGCCCAAGGGAACTTGATCATTGAACTATGTCCCCAACCCTTTTTATTTTATATATTTTTTTAAAATTTTGAGACAGGGTCCTGCCACTTTGCTCAGGGCCTCTCTAAGTTGCCTAGGCTGGCTTTGAACTTGTGATCCTCTGGAGATAATGCATTCTTGTTTTTTCTGAACCTTTAGCACTTTGAATATATTTTCCCTTTCCTGGCTTGTAGAGTTTTTGCTAAGAAATCTGCTGAGAGCAACTGGAGCTCCTTTTAATCTGTGATGTTTGCTATTTTTTTTTTTTTTTTCCATTTTCAGAAGCTTTATCTTTTATTCTTTTAGGTTAATTACTATATACTTTGGTGTACTCCTTTTTGGGTTGAATTTGGTTAGAGACTTTTATGTTTCTGGTTCCATAGTATTGGCACCCCAAATTAGGAGATTTTTCAGCCATTATTTTTTTAAATACGCTTTCTAGCTTTTCTTTCTGATACTCTTGATATGCAAAAGTTTGGTCGCTTGTTGACTTCAAATAATTCCCATAAGCCTTCTTCATTCCTTTCCATTCTTCCTCTGATGACTAGAAAATTTCAAATGTGCTGTTTTCCAGCTCACTGATTTTCACTTCTGCTTACTTGTTTCTGCTATTGAAGTTTTCTCTTGAATTTTTCAGTTCAGTCACTGTGTTTTTCATTTTGAGTTTATCTTCTTATTTTGTAAATTGTTCTGTTTCTTTGTTGCTTTGTATCACTTTGTTCATGTGTTATTTTACAGATCTTATTAAATTTTTATCTGTGTATTCCTGTAGTTTGCTACACTTCTTTATGAGTGTTGTCCTAAATTCTTTGTCTGTCATTTCATTGATCTTCATTTCTTTCAGTATTGGAGCATTATGAGTTGCTTTTGGAAGTGTCATGCGTCCCTGTTCTTTGTGATTTTTGTGTCCTTCTATTATTGTCAATGGTGCCTATGAGGAGACAGTCTCTTCTTCTGGTGTTACGGGTGTTTTTTGGTAGGGATGGAATATCATGACATAATCTAGCCTGCAATTTTGGAAGGTCCTGTTGAGCATGATCCTAGTTAGAAAGAGAGCTCATTATGAGTTTTCTATTTGGCTGGGTTGCTGCATTTTCTATGATGTTGAATGAGATGACCAGCTGGGTTCTTCTGACTGTTGAAACCACTGGATGGGATGCTGGCTAGGCTCTGCCATTAGGTGGAGCTGCTGTTGGGGTGCTGCATTGGCTTTTGGGGCAGCTGGTCACAGAATGCTTTCCCTGACTAGGTGATTATATTATTTGGAATCTGCAGTTGCAATCCCTGTTCTAGATAGACAGAGCCTGAGACTCTGCTCCTTAGAAACGCTTGCTTAGGGCTTTTGTCCAAGCATGGACAGAGTTCTAGGGTGGGATTTTGACTGAGCTGGGAAGCTGTTTGATCTTCTGGATTAAGTAGGAGTAGCAACCTCATTTCTCCAAAACTCACAGAATGGAATCTCACTACCTAGGTGTGTTAATTGGATGCATCACAGTCCATGTGGCTCTTTTGCTTGTCTTCCTGGGTCAAGCTGGGGTCACCATTTTGCTCCTTTGAAATACTTGGAGGTGGTGGTCTCCCCACTTTGCCTGAACTATTAGGATGAGCAGGGCAATAAGACGAGCAGACCAGAGCTCAAGCTTGATTGTGCTTTCTACTGTGCTTCACTCTCAGTTTATTCCTTTGTGTGATGCCTCTGAAGTCAAACCAGGAAATGTCCCTTAATCTGCCCTGTGAAGTGAGATGAGAGATGACTTCCTCAAACTGGTCTTAGAATGCTGGAAAGCTGGAGGAATATCTCTAGCTCAATTTTTTCCCTTATAGAAACTGTGGGTCTTGTGAAATCCTCTTTGTCTGATGCTATGGTGACTTGGGGAAATATGGGGAGTGGTTTAATAGAAGACCATTTTCTTGTCCTTATTTATGAGAAATCTCTCATTTTTCTGTATCACGGAGGTGTCTCTACCCTGCTTCTATGTATTAGGGTTTTCAAAAATTGCAGTTGGTGGATAGCTCCTAGTTGAACTTTATGTGTGAAGAAGTGGGACTGAAGATCTCATACTCTACCATCTTCTTGACATCACTCTCTATGATATTTATTGGTATGATTTCTATAACCAATTACTGTGGCCAAACAAGAAATAACTGAATCAGTTTGATTATATCATCATTACATTTAGTTGATGTATTAGACTTAAAAAGAATGTTGCAACTACAAATATGCTTCCTTAATTCTGTATTAGTTCTGAACACATAGCACATCTATTGTTTATCAAGTCAGAAATCATATTTGTTTATGCATACTTTAAATTGCATTTTGGTAGACTGATGTTTGCTAACATTTCTCATTATAAAATTTTCAGACAATGTATTTTGTTTTTCAAATCCTACATCATATTCTGTATGGCTCATTTGGTAACAATTATATTTCACATTTTTAAGACAATGATCTATGCTATAAATATAGATTTATTTTTTAGGGAAAAATAAATATACATGATACAATATTTTGTTGTAATTTTATAATGGTGTTTGGTAGTACACATATACCTAACACTGAACCTGAGATATCTACTATTTTTGTTTGAATTTACCTATAATAACTTTATTTAAGTAAAATAATTGGAAATGTAGTATAAATATAAAATGCTTTACTTATTGTTTAAATTCTTGCTTATCTACCAAGACAAAGCAAAATAAAACAAAATCACCTTTTCATTCCTGTTAAAGTTTAAATTTAAAGGACAGTTAAAAAACTTTTTTTTTTGCAAAAGAAACGTATAACTTATTACATGTCTCTTCAAAAAATTTGCTCCATTTTGTTTAAAGGCATACATTAGACTGTTCTTCTGCTAATATTATATGCCTCTTCAAAGATTACCTGCTTACCCATAAGCTATTGTGACCATAATAAAAATATTTTTGTTTGTTTGTTTGTTTGTTGTTGCTGGGTGTTGAATCTAGGGGCGCTCTAACGTTGAACTACATCCCTAGTCTTTATTTAATTTATTCATTTAATTTATTTTTTATTTTGAGACAGGATCTCACTAAGTTGCTGAGGGTCTCAATAAATTCCTGGGACTAGCCTCAAACTTCCAATCTTCCTGAATCAGTCTTCCAAATCCCTGGGATTACAGGCTAAAAGTATTTTTTTGATAGAAATTATTTTCTTGAAAGAAAACTTGCATGAATAAAAATAATTCAATTTCATATATTCCTTATATTTTTGTTTCTTTTTTCATCTACGAAAATATTTAAAAGACAAAGAATGTCCCTTGTTCTTATGTAATCTGGATAACATACAAATTAATTCATAAGTTACAAATGAGCACATACATGTCAGAGAAATGATATATTCTCACAATATTTTGGCATTTCTCTCAAATTAGCTCTTTTTGGGGGGTTTAATCTTTTCTTCTATCTTTTTTTCATGTAGACTTCCTATACCCCCTTCTAGCTTATTTTATTTTAAATTTATAACTATCTGTATTATATCAGGACAGGTTATGTTATTTTTTTTCCAGTGTAGTTTGACTATCAGTCTTTAAATTACTCACAAATACACACACAGGAAATGAATGAAGTGTTCTCTGAAGTAAATGATATAAACTTTCTGTTCCAGAAAGTTCTCTGTCTTGAATACATGGAGTGCAAAGGACATATGTGGAGGGAATATGGTGTGAGGTTATGGTAAAGGCTCTAGTGCAGCAGGTCCAAGTCCTGAGTTGTATCCTCACTTCTACTGCCGACTAAGACTTGCAAATGCCATGACTGTTATGAACCTCTATCTCCTTCTCGTTTAAAAAGTGATTTAAAAAATGAGCGTTGTACATGTACCAACTGGTTGATTTGATTGAAAACTCTATTGTATATTTGCAATATATCCTTAGAAGTTCACTAAGATTTCATTGTTAAATGACAGATATTATATCTAGAATAGAATATGATCAATTTGATATAAATAGAATGAAAATTATAAACCCGAAAGAACATTCACTCGTGACTCTTTGAATCTTCCATCTCATTTGCTTTGTCAAAGAAAGAGAGAAAACAAGGGAGGGAGGCAGGGAGAAAAGAATGATCCTGCTAGGCTACGGGACAGTTTCTATGGCGATGCTACTTTCTTTGTGACTTTGGGAGCACTGCAAACTGGGACTCTTATGGCCTGTTCTTGCATTTACACCCTTAGGCATCCAGTTCCACCTTATCTCCTGCAACATTTCCAGATCATCATATGATAAAATTTTTCTTCTTAAACATTCTGTCAAATACCCTACCGGGTTTGCCATTAAATTAATTGTTCCAATGCAGACTTTTTGAGAGGAAAATGGGAAGCTACAAATTAAGTTACTTAATTTTCAGCTTATATTATTATAATAGCAACCTCTGGAATTATTCTAGTAAAAACCACTTTCAAAATTAAACTATGTTCTAAAATTAAAAATAAAAATACTAAGTACATTTCTACAAAACAAGACAGAGCTTCCTGATTTAATTATTGAACTTCGATAATAAGAATGATCACACTTAGTATATTTTAACATGTTAGAAATTTTAGGAAATGCTTTCTCTGGTTTCTTGCCACTGCTACATATTTGAAGAACGTACTTAATATTGTTCTATTGTTTAATATTTAGTAATTTTTAGATAAATATTTATTTAGATAAATTATCCAGAAATTTTCATAAAACTTATTTATGTTTAGTCAGTTTCAAATTATAGAGGCATCTATTGCCATTCTCTTTTGACCATAATATTTTTTCATTTGACATAGTGCTCTGTGAAACATGCTGAAATGCCAAGTAAATTCATGGTGAGTCTGCTAAATGGAGAATGTTCCCTATTCCATTATTTTTAACATTAAAATGTGAAAGTATTTCTACTCTGATATTTTAGAAGTTATTGCCATCTTTAAAAATACTTTAAAGAGAAAAAAAATCACATTCAATAATTTGTTTCTATGATTTCACAGAACATCTTGCCAAATTTAAGTGCTGCAAAATTGTAAGCATTTTAAACATCAGGGCATTCTGGAGCAAATATAAACTAATCTAGTTATAAATTGGAGTTCAGTAAAATTTTTTTTTCCACAAATATAAATATATCAAAATAGAGCTACAGAATTTCAGAATTGAAGCTTCTGGATTTTTGGGGTCTCATAGTTTCATTTATTCAGTTGTCATCTTCAATTTTAGCAGTAAATTTCACTGGCTTCTAGTTTTTAAGAATCTTTTAATACTAAAATTTGATAGAAATTTCTGATTTTGAAATTTTGATGCTCATTTGATTGAAGAATATGACTGGTAATTTTCCAACTCTTTTTAGGACCTGGAAGGCCCAATTAAAAAATAAATAGAATTTTAGGATACATAAGCTGATATCTAACCTATCTCCTTTTGGTTGGGGATTATAATTTTGTGTTAGAGCATGGGCTAATCATGCATAAGATACTGGGTTCAATCCTTAGCATTGCAGGAAAAAATATAAAAACAGAAAGAGTAATCTAGTCTTCAGTATCTCAGGCATTCACTATCTACAATTGATATAGGGGAAATAAAAAAAGACCATAACATGTTGAAGAAACTTCTTTTTGTAGCTAACATTAACTTCATAATGTATGTGTAAATTAATCCCTGTGATGTTAATGTAATTTAAAAATACTGGATAACATAAAAGTTCTATATGGATTCAGTAAAAATCACAATTATTTTTGATCCAATATACTTCAGAATTCACCAGTCAATGAACATTTTTCTATTTTTTAAATGTCTTATTTTCTTGGAAGAGCACATTTTATGGTCCAAATTTAAAAAAAAAATAATTGTGACTTTATTGATATATTATAATTATATGTAATATGGGGTTGTGACATATCCACATATTAACATAACAATTTCCTCCTTTGTATTCTCCAGTACACCCTCTCTACCTCCTCTCCTCCCTCCCCTAGTGTGCTTCCTCTAATCCACCTGTCTTCTCTCATATTTATTCATTATTTTTAATTGGTGCATTACAATTACACAGAAGTGGGATTCATTGTGATATGTTCCTATCAGCTCATAGCATAATCTGAACAATTTTATTCTATAGTTTCTGCCCTCTCCATCCCCATTGATCTCCTTTCTCTAATCTATTGTTCTCCCTTATACTTTCATGAGAACATCTATTAAACCACTGAATCTGTTTCATCAGGTATTTTATGTTGTAACAAAACATTTGTCTTTGATATCAATTTTAATTGTTTTTACAATAGCAATAATATGTTTCACTTTGGACAAAAGTACATTCCAATGATTTTTCTGGTTAATTGCCTGGGATGAAACATTTAACCCTTAGTGGAATCAATTGATACACTTATTTGAATAATTTGAAGAAACTAGAATCAAATTTGTGTCATATACCTATTAGCCAGGTTCTTCTGTTGAAAGAATCAACTTTTGCATTTAAAATATAGAAAGCTGTAAAGAGCAGCAGCCCATTTAGAAGAAGAAAAAACAACATCAATAAAATCATGGCTTAAGCCACAGAAAACTGAGATTGTAGGAAAATGTTATTATGAAAACTTAAAAAAAATTGGCAAACACTTCTAAGTTGAAACATGTTGAAATATTGGCTCCCACTTGACTGAACCACTGTGTCAGAGAATAAGAAACTTTAAAATAAATTGTCTAAAGGGGACTTTAACCACTGAGTCACATCCCTAGCCTTTTTTATTTTTTATTTTGAGGCAGGATATCACTTAACTGCTGAGGGTCTCCCTAAGGTGCTGAGACTGGCTTTGAATTTGTGATCCTTCTGCCTCAGCTTCCACAGCTGTTGAGATTAGAGGCATGAGCCAACACTCCCTGCTAAACTAAATTTTTAGCAAATTTCTAACAACTAAACATGACCTGGCTTGAGAGTCCAGACCAGGAACTGCAGGAGGTCAAGGGGATGCATCTAATCATAGTTCTTCACAGATCTTCATGGGGAGATTCATCATTTTGGAAAAAAAATCCAGGCCTTTGTTTTATTATTAAAAACATTGGAACTTAGGAAATATTTTGAGATTTTGCTTCAGTCAATGAATAACTACTCGATTTTATGAAGTCTAAACATGATAGAAACGTTTGAAAGGGATTGCATAAATAAATGTTAGCATGGTTATGGTAATTATGTATGGTGATCCCTTCAAGGACTAATAATTAAAAGACCCTGAAGACAATGCTAAATATTAACTAATGTTACACTTGAACTTAGCTCATGAAAATGGGAGTTTGTTATTTAAAATAATAAACTCCTACTTGGAAGCCTCCCATGATAGAGGCTGATGATGTAAACTGATAATGTATCTCAAATTCAAATGGAAGAACTATTTTCTGCTAAATCAACAGGAGTCTTGCTAACTAACAAATGAAGTAAAAGTGGTAGATTGTTCTGAACTTATCCTGTTTTTTTTTTCTTAAGATAATACTAGTTCTCAATTCTTCACATTATTTTATCTGAGTTAAGAAACCTCCCTTATTTCTCCCTCTGTATTATACATATATAACATATATAATTTGTTTTATTCAAAACTCAGCCTTAGTCTATAGTACTCTCATAACATATCATTGATTTCGTCTTCAGGGAGAGTCACCTGCCTTCAATAGCACCGACTTCCTTGTGTGTGGTGGACAGATTACTAAATCCACCTTTAAAATACCTGACTGCCTTTTTCTTTGTCTGTGGTCTTTCCTTGTTATCTTTCATTATCATCCTTTTTTCTTTTCTTATCTTTTTCTTACTATTTGTGAAACTTGTTTCATATTCTGTCTTGGTTGGTCTATGAACTTCATATTTTATATGTCAAGGGCAAAAATTTACCCTTGACAATTTTTCCATCTATTCTTCCAACAAACTGAAATCTATTTTATTATACAAACTTTCAAGAATATTTTGCTAAAAGCTATTGAATATGATACTATGGCCTATGTTAAAATTCTTTATAATGAACTTATAAAATGACTGAATCATTATTAGTTATATAATAAAACATTTTAAATGTGAGATATTAAACTATCAGAAGTCATTTTAGAATATAGAAATTTATCTTAAACTTTTGTTTCTATCAAATTATAAATTAGGGTCAAAACTAATATGCTCCCATTTACGTATTCTTATTGACCATATATCATTTTATCCAGCACTCCTATCTCAAAACATGCCTTATTAGTTTCTATAAAGTTTAAATATTCTTTTCTTTTCTTCTTTCATTCACAATATATTTTTCATAATAAGGACAAAAAATCGTGCAAAGGAATTATAAAACACATAAAAGTGTTAGAAGTGACAATAGTTTAAAAGCCCAACCATCTTGCACTGATAACAAGAGTTGGTTCACACAAGGCCACCTCCAGAAATGCTTTCCCAGGCACCTCCCAGTGCTAGAGTCTGCAGTGCCAAAGCTAAATTTCCAGCCTGTTTTCTACTTAAAAATTTAGACCTAACTTGGAGTTAGTCATTGTAATTTGAAGGACTGAGTTATAAGTAAAAAGAGTCACCTGCTTTGAGGGTACATATTATGGAACAAAGGTATGCTTTGGGATCCAGTGACTACTGTACTGGTTTCCTGGTCTAGAGACTGCCACAAATTTAGCCTCATCCACATCTCAACAGAGAAGTGGATTTATAAACAGCACTTCTTAACTGTGCAGCCTCTTGCGCGTGATCCGGTAAATGATATCCTTGAAGGTCCAGTTCTGCAGCGTGGATTTCTATTTCCAGAGATTCTACTTTCAGTATATTTTTTTATTAAAATATTGTTTTCAGTAAGATTATTTGTAATACTATGGGACTAAAGGGGTGCTGTTGGTAACAACTGAAAGTAAATAATAGACTGTTTAGCTACCTGGATTATCACCAGTAAGCACCTAAATTGAGATAGGGCATTGGAGGAAAGTTCTGCTAACTAAATCTTTTTGCAATAAAATCATTAGGATTTGTGCAAGAATTAAAAGACTATCGGCAGCCTGGGAACTTTCATCAAGCAAGGAAGTCTTCAAAACTAGAAAATAAAGTGCCCTGGCTTTTAACTTCTCATCTTACAACATAATCAGAAGATTTTAGAGCTTCTAAGATATTTTATCTGTGACAGCAACATTCTCATTTCATTCTGTGAGTTGCTGAATTATAATATAAATTCAGTTTGCCAAATATCTTTAGGGAAAGTTGTAAAATGTAGGGAAATAGATTTATCCCCAAATTATAATAATGACGTTTTGGAAATGTGGATTACTCAGAGTGCTCCAATGTACCCAAACCCTGCTGAGCTTCTCTTGCTGGAATAAGCCTCCCTGATTGATGGGTTAAGAAATTTTGGAAGTCATTTCCCCACATCTCATTACTACCACTCTTCATTTGATCCAGAATCAAATTACAGGCCTGAAATCACCCTGGCAAAGGGAGCTAATTATTAACTTGTTTTTTGAATGAAAGGTTTACCTATCTAAGATACACAATATTTAATTATTTATAAAGGAGAAAAAGAGAAGAACGTGAGCAGAAATAGACTCTGAAGGTTGTAGACCAGAGAATATAAAACTATTTTAGAACTGGTTAAATTCATTGACTTAAGTGCATATACTAGAAACCTTGTATAAAAAAAGCTACTGGGTTTTTCTGAGAATGATTATAATTATCAAAACATAAGAAAATATAAATTAACTGAATGAAAAGGAATAAGAATTATAATCTAAAAATTCATTCACATAAAATGATTACCAGAGTCATTAAATCCTATTTTAAAATAGCTTAAATGGGACTTCGAGGGGTATATATGGGTGCACATACTATCAGGAAAGAAATATTGCCACTGAAATTTTAGGTATACACTGATTTCTGGGTATTAATTATTTGCATGAATGGTCAGAGAATGTCATAAACCAAAAATAGAAAATGTAGACAGACATCTCACAAAACCTAACAAAATGCTTCCAAAATCTGAACATACCTGTGTACATATGAATGTCAAGTACCTTTGCTCTGTGCCAAGAACATCATCCACAAACTCACGTGAACTATTTGATCTCCGTCAACGTAATTCTCCGGTTCTACCAATGCTTGATCAAATGACTCATGCAATTTTCAATGGCGAGAGGACAGGGACAGAGATTATTTCAGTGGTTGCTGACTATATCAGCAACAAGATTTTTTTCTTTTTCCTCCCTGGTATAGAATCCTCACACTGCACACATCGCTTCAATCATCAATGTTCTCTGATGCATATGAATAGAGAATAACAGGACCAAAATGCATGCAGGTCACCAAGTACTGCAGCAGGAGACCCGAGTCATGCTGAGGATTGAAGAAATAGCTTAGAATGTTGGTTGAAGACAGAAAAAAAAAAGTGCTAATTCAGGAACAAAATCACAGGTACCCATGATTTTTTTCTTTGTTTTTCCTGTAGACATTTTTGTTAAGTTTTTTGTTTGTTTGTTGTTTTGTTTTGTTTTGATTGCTCAACTTACCCCTTAGAGTTATTTTTTCATTTTTCATTTTAACCAGTAGTACTGATATAGTTAGAATTTAGCAGGGAGTTTATAGAACATCAAAACTGGGCTACAACTAAACCAGAGGAGAAATCACTTGAAGGAGGAACAGGAACATCTGAGATGTCAGGTGTCTGTTTTCAGTTACAGAGGTTACACTGCTTTGTAGTCTATGTTTTATTGTTGCTGCTGTTATTACCAAGAAGCTTAAATGTGAGGGAACGGAATAGATGTGGACACTGGATAAACAGAGGCGTGGACAGCAGAGAGACTGGGCACTGGGTCTTCAACAGGAACCCACAGGCCTTCTAGAATACCATCCTGTGCTTTGGAGGATGAAATGTTGAAGAACCTCCCTCCACTCAGTCCCTCACAGCCAGAACTGCAGATGCGGTGGGTCCTCTTGCAGTCAGATACCTTTTCAGAATTTATTCCACATTGACTTTTCATGGAAAAGAGGCAGGGAGAAGGGACAAGGCTTTTGCTGACAGGCACCCGTTCCTGGAGCCGATGTTCCTGAGCCTGTTGCTGTAGCTGCTCCAGGTACTGTTCTGACCCTGTAGCCTTCTGACTGGCAAGAACTGATGCCATGGTTGGTGGGTTTTCTTTCTCTAATTCTACAGCTATAGATTTTCTTGGACAGTACACATATATTTGTCTCTAGTTAATTACGGGCTTCTGCCATTTCAATTGCTTTTACAATTCTACACAATGATTCCTTGTTAAAAACTGAAGCAACCTCATATAACTATCACAGGTGTCAAAAACCACAAATAAATGTATTTATCACAGCCGAAAGGAACCCTACTGAAATGAGCAGAGCCACTGGCCTAGCTCTCCTGGGAACACCCTTAGGTTGTCTGACTTGACACATGTGAAGGATTACAGTGACTCTAAACTTCACAGATACTTAGGGGAAAAGAAAGGAAACCAGGAGGCATCGAACATAATAATACAATAAATTGTGTTAATTCAACTGGAGACACTATTTCAAAACTGAAAGCAGTAAAGTAAAATTAAAGTCTTGACAGTATCATGATATTGTGATTTTTCCTAGATATCAATTTATTTAGATAATGATGACTACAGATTTAAAACTCGAATTCAAAGATTCTTTATTAGAAAGCACGAAAGGCCCTTCACGTTGTGAGATCATGGAGTATTTTAAAAACCACGCAGTTGCTCTATTTTTGCTGAGCTTGAGTCAGTGTTGAGTAATTTCCTGAATGAGGCGTTCCCAGCTGGTCACAGGAATACTACCTCAAGTGTGATCCGAACCTCCTGTGGCAGTTTTCTTGGAACCCCTACTTTCCTTTCAAATCGTTGCTCATGTAGCCACTTCCAAGAAGCCTTCTTTTCACTTCCTGAGGGAAATTCTGATTTGATGCACAATTTCCAAGCTCCTGGAGCACCCTCTCAGTATATACCTTGTACCCTTACTACTATGTCCCATAATGGTTGGTTGATTGGTTGGTCATTTCCACTGAACTATTATGTCTGATAACTCTTTACTTCATTAGCTAGCGGAGTCACTAGCACAAAGCTGGTATTTAATCAGTATTCACTGATTTAGTAAAGTGTTGAATATGGACTAAATACCTCCCCCTCCCAAGTGACCTGATTAAATAATTCTACAGAGATTTCTATCAACTGAGAACTACCATCTCTTTTACACACTGTGCCAAAGATCAGTCCATTTGGGTTTTAAAGTTTCCCTTTGTAGAAGGTAGATTTTGTTTACTCAGTACTTAATTGTTTTGACAGAGGTCACATTTTCTCTTATAAAATAGCTCTTGCTAGTTACACTTCCCATCTTTGGTTGTGACCTGGTTTGAACAGCTCTCCAGGAGAAAATGTTCCTGCTTTTCTGACTTTGAAGTCCTGTCTCTAGGTCCGTTCTTTCTTCCCCCCATTGCGTGTGAACCTCAGTAGGACTAAAATTACCTGATATGAATGGCTATACCAGATATTCGCTAACTGCCATGCACATTGGGTAACCTGCTTGCTCTCTGCACCTCAAATTGATCAATTCCCAAAATGTCATTTCCTTCTTCCAAGTGCATTTACCACATATATGTTCTTCTTTCTATCTCCTCTACTCAAATTTTTATGTCATTAAAGTTTATCTTGTGAGTAGGTTAAATTGATCAAAACAACTTCAACTATGATCCTATTTTTTATTTGTTCTAATTAGCTATAAACGATAGCGTAATGCATTTTGACGCTCTGCATATAAATTCTTCTTCTCATTCTTCTGTTTGTGAATGATGTAGAATCACACCTGTTATGTAATCATGTATGTACATAGGGTAATAATAATGTCTGATTATTTCTACTATCCTTCCCACCCCCAAACTCCCTCCCCTCCCCTCACTCCTTTCTGCCCAATCCAAAGTTCCTTTATTCTTCACTACCCCTGCCCCGTTATGGATCAGCATCCTCTTATCAGAGAAAACATTTGGCCTTTGGTTTTGGGGTTTTGGCTTATTTCACTTAGCATGATATTCTCCATCTCCATTCATTTACTGGCAAATGCCATAATTTCATTCTTCCTTAAGACTGAGTAATATTCCCTTGTATATATATATGACATTGTCTTTATCCATGCATCTGTTGAAGGGCAACTAGGTTGGTTCTATAATTTAACTAGTGTGAATTGAGCTGCTATAAACACTAATGTGAGTGCATAATTGTAGTATGCTGATTTTAAGTCCTTTGGATATAAACCCAGGAGAGTGATAACTGGGTCAAATGGTGGTTCCATTCCAAGTTTTCTGAGGAGTCTCCACACTGCTTTCCATAGTGCTTGTACCAATTTGCAGTCCCACCAGCAATGTACGGGTGTACGTTTTCCCCCCACATCCTCAACAACACTTATTATTGCTTGTATTCTTGATAATTTGCCATTCTGACTGGAATGAGATAAAATCTTAGTTTCGATTTGCATTTCTCTAATTGCTAGAGGTGAACTTTTTTTTTTTCCATATGTTTGTTGATTAATTGTATTTCTTCTTCTGTGAAGTTTCTGTTCAGTAGCTTGGATCACTTTTTGATTGGTTTGTTTAGTTTTTTGATGTTAAGTGTTTTGAGTACTTTATATATCCTGGAGATTAGTGCTCTATCTGAAGTGTGTGTGGTAAAGATTTTCTCCCATTCTGTAGGCTTTCTCTTCACATTTTTAATTGTTTCCTTTGTTGAGAAGAAGATTTTTAGTTTGAATCCATCCCATTTGTTGATTCTTGATTTTACTTCTTATACTTTAGGAGTCTTGTTAAGAAAGTCAGGTCCTAAATCGACATGATGAAGATTTGGGTCTACGTTTTGTCCTATTAGGTGTACGGTCTGTTCTAGTATCAAAGTCTTTAATACACTTTGAGGTGATTTTTGTGTAGGGTGAGAGACAGAGGTTTAATTTCATTTGGGTACATATGAATTTCCAGTTTACCCAGCACCATTTATTGAAGAGACTATCTTTTCTCCAATGTATGTTTTATAATAGATCCTAGTGCCTCTAAAAATCTATTTTTCCCATTTTTCAGAGAAAGGAACTCAAAATCTTCAATCATATTGGAATGAAAAATTTCACATTTAGTTCATAACTAACTTTGTTACATTCCCTTTGAGACCCTGAGCCAGTACTAAAGTAAAATTCATTGAAAATTAATAAAACTAACATGTTTTTCTTGAACAAAAAAGTACTTTCAAAATGTGTGGTAAAAAGTTACTGCTCCTAACAAATATCAAGACCTGTTTATCCAAAATTTAATTAGTTGTATTGTGATGGGAAAGTAGACGAATCATATCACTTTTAACAAACTCACAGAACTTAAGAATATTCAAAGAATAAACACTCTGCGCTGCTTGTGAGTCTATGGGGTAACTGGTGGCTCTGCTGAACTTATCCAGGCTCACATCCTCTGGGCTGGGGTCACACATGCATGTCATCTGTCAGCTGACCCTATCTCTTCCAGAATAGCTCCTTTCACACTAGACAGGGACAGCTGTCTCCCTGGCGCATTAGCTGGTAGAGGCCAAGATGACCACTCAACCTCACAGTCCAGCAGGCTAACACTGGCTTGCTCAAGCAGGCCAGCACTTGGCAGCAGGATTCTGAGAAGGACTGAAAAACCTTTAGGCCCTAGACTTAAAATTGGTGAAAAACACATTCTCTCCCATTCTATTTTCCAAAGCTAGTCACAACCCCAGCTCAAACTGAAGGCATAGAGAACAGACTCCATCTCTCTAACAGTTGCAGTGACAAAGTGATACTGGAAGGCCAAAAACTGAGAGCGTTGAATAATGTGAGGCAAGTTTTTGTAAACAATTAACCACAAAGATTAAGGATAAAATGTATAAACTAAAAATAGAATCAAACTTATCAAGGTTACTGAACTATAGCAAAGGATTCCATAAAATTATGATAGAAAATGAAACACTATCTTGCTCTGATATTGGATTAAGTTTAGAAAAAGTTATTTGGTGCATATATGTTGGTTATATGTAACAGAGATCATTTATACCTGTAAGTATATGTTCATCTCAGAATAATAAAAATAAAGGGAACTTAAATACTAAGGTACTAAATTTTTACTCATTGATGTTTATTTGGAAGAAACAAAAGATTTGTGGTCTATGCCATTTTTAAACATCATTGAGTACAGAAGGCTTAGGTGAATTTGAGCCTCAGTCAACCCACTCACCTGAAAATGTAAATATTGACAAACATTTCAAAGTTTGAGAATAAATTCACAACAGACCCACATCAATGGACTAATTCCTAACAGCAAATTTAACTTCCAAGATTTTATGTTAATTTTTATTTTTACAGACTGCATTTTGATTCACTACACAAATGGGGTAGAAATTTTTGTTTCTATGGTTGTACACAATTTAGATTCATACCTTTCATATAATCCATACATGTACATAGGGTAATGATGTCTGTCTCATTTCACTGTCTTTCATACTCCTGCCCCCTCCCCCTTTTCATTTCTGTCTATGTAATCTAAAGTTCCTCAATTCTTCTCTTACTATGGAACCCCCATCCTTATTATGTATCATCATCCACTTATCAGGGCAAACATTCGACCTTTGGTTTTTTAGGGTTGGCTTATTTCACTTAGCATGGTATTCTCCAATTCCATGCATTTACCTGCGAATGCCATACTTTTATTCTTCTTTACAGCTGAATAATATTCCATTGTGTATATGCACCACAGTTTCTTTATCTATTCATCTGTTGAAGGGCATCTAGGTTGGTTCCACAATCTAGCTATTATAAATTGAGATCCTCAATTTATACCTGAAGGACTTAAAATTAGCATACTAAAGTAACTTCCAAGTTTCATAGAAGAGAAATTCACAGTCTTAGGTTGATCATTTTGTTTGGAGTTAAAGCACTCTCCCTAATTTATTTTGAATCAAATCTTCAAGGTTTCTGTTGTAGTTTAGAAAATTTGCATATTTCTTTTACTCTTTATGTTACTCATGTTAACATTTGTTTTACCTCAAAAATAATAATGAAAATACTGATCATTCAGAGAGTATTATTTTACAAGATAGAATTAGAGCTTTGAGTAAAAGTTTTGGAGTAAAAAGAAGAGTATAAAAGGATTGTAATCAGGATGTTTCCAATCATTCGCAGAATATTAATTTAGGATTAATTCAGGATACAATAGAATTGATTTGAGACCTATTTGGGCAATTAATTTATGTCAAGGATTTTACTTAAATGATGACATCTAGTATTTACAATAGCATTTTGAATTAGATGTCATTACTACCATTATGAAAATAAAGAATATGAGAATTATGTTTAAGTAACTTGTCAAAGTTACACAGTTGAGAAGATCTGGAAATTAAAGTCATCTGATTTCAAAGCTCAGATTATTTCTGTTACATCATAGTGTTACCCCCATCTACAATTTTCCACAATTTAGAGATGCTAAATATTTTTAAGCCCTTTCTTGAGTTATATTAAAGTAATGAAATGTTTCCTTTTGAATCTTGTCTCCAAGAATATCATTTGAATGTGTTTTTATTTGTCTTTTCCACTGCTAGAACTCAAGAGACCTGTTAGCTCTTCCCAATAAACCATTCACCTAAAAAAAAAAAACCTTTTATCTTTCTCCTTAAAAAATAATGCCCCTATGTAACAGCAAAGACATTGATATTAATAACTCAGTGTCATAAGGAATGTCCTACATTCAGCCATCATTCATTTTTCCAACAAGTATTAATTCACTTACTCTTAAAATTCCCTTAATATTATACATGAGAGATAACTAGATATATGGTAGTATAAATTGTGAAAAAATGTTGAATACTGTTGAAAATAAATGATAATTCACTTGAGAGTTTACGATGGACTGAAGTATTACTTGCATTTAATTAATTGTTGATATGGTTGACTTCTCAAGTGTGAGCTGAATCTAAAAGAACTAAGCATTTCAAAAGTGAAGCACAGTTAGAGTGGATGGGTTCATGCTGTCGGTGCTCCTTGCTTGCTTCAGTGTACAGTGCAGGCTAGGTAGTAATAAAAGAAGCTGAAACAAAGATCAAAAAAGGTATTGAAGCTTCATGTGATTGAAGATTAATACTCAGATGTAAGTTGAGGTCAGTGTATTCTCTTGTGTTGCAATGAGCTTTGGCTGAATTTATTACAGAAAACAAAGCTATATCGCTGTGTGTATTGAGGTGAAAGATTAAGAATAACCCCTAAATGCACATGGGACTCTCCTTTGCTCAGATAAGTAGGTTAATAAAAGATTTCTGAAGATTTTTCTTTTTTACCTATGCATGGGAGTCAAAGATTATATTCAGAGATCCTACCAAACCTAAAAAAAAAAACCAAAAATTTAGTGTCAATAAAATTGTAGTGTTTATCTCACAACTTACCTCAGAATTCTCTTCCATAAAGAAAATCGTAAAAGTTACCCATGTTATCTAAGGGAATGAAAAATGAATTGCAAAATTGGATAAAAGTAGGTATTGGAAGTACTTCTGCTTGCTCAGCCTTTCCTTTACTTGTTTGGGATGTTTACTTCAAAGAACACAGATGCTGCTCTGTTCTTTCGTCCCATAAATTTAAATTATGGTGAGCACTCTACCAGTAATAAGAAGTCTACTGCTATCCAACCACCGTCTGATAAGGTAAACTGCTTAATTGTGAATCTTATATGAGGAAGGCCAGTATTTACACACAGTGAAGTTATAACTTTGCTTTTATGTTATAAAGGAAAATGGTGTTTTGATCTCTCTCTGCCTCACTCCCAAGTCCTTTTCTTAGTGCTTTAAAGAGCTCAGAAAGTGAGAGAGAAGAAATTTTTCTACTTATTGGGTTCCTTCCCAATCTACAGTCACATATTTATAAATCATTCACTGTTTATTATGCCTTATTGGAGAAAAATGTTTGTACAGAGGTGGATATTGGACCTTGAGAGCAATCCCCACAGGGTAGTCACAAAGCAAGAGTAGCTGGATGGCAAAGTTGAACTGAAATTCAGTTTCAGGTTGGCCTCTGTAGTCTCCTGGGCAGCCTTGAAGCTGGAGTGACAGTAAGAGATTTCTCCAATTAAAGCAAGAGGGCGATCTATGGCTGAATGCAGTCATATCCCAGAGGTCGATCTCAATACCTTAGGATGAAAGATGGAATTGTGTGGTCAGCCACAGTATCCACAGATTCATACAGTCAGTACATTTATTCCTTATTGAAACAGCAGCTATTCCAGGATTATAGCTAGTCTCTTCTTCTGGGAACTCTTGAGATGTAAAAGATTAGTGACATGAACTACAATCCCCATCACTTCAGGTAGTTTCTCTCTCTCTCTCTCTATTTTAATAGGAATTGAACCCAGGGTACTTTACCATTGAGATTCATTCCCATCCTTTTTATTTTTTATTTTGAGACAGAGTCTCACAACGTTGCTTCTGGCCTCACTGAGTTGATGAGGCTGGCTTTAAACTTGAGATCCTCCTGCCTCAGTCTCCCTGTTTGCTGAGATCACAGGCATGCTCCTCCATGCCAGCCACTGAGTTACAAGTGATATAATTTCCCATGTTGGCTGCCTAATTTTTTTCTGCTCTCACTGGACAATTTTTTCCTGGTTTATGTGACTTGCTACAGATATTCACCCAAGGTCTTATTGATGGGGATTTATAAGCCTGGTTGTCATGTCTTCCCAGGCAGTGGCTGTGTCTATTGTACATTAATCATCAACACTGAAAGGGTTTTCCAAAAGATGACCCGGAATCAGCAATGAGCCAAACACTTTCTTCCCTGATCCCATTGTGTGATCTTAGGCCTTTTAAATCCCAGTGACCAAAGTCAATTTCTCTTGCCATCCCTGCCTGCTTGTCTCTTGGTGCAGTTGGTAGGTAGCCTTAACTAAAATTTTAGACTCTGGATATGTTCCCTTGATATGTATTAAACACACTTCAAAACAACAGAGCCTAAAAATTTAGCGCTGACAAACACACACTTTCTACATTAGTTCAGGCTGCCATAATTAAATGCCACAGAGAAGACCGTCTACTTTTATCCATTTGGTCTTAGTTTTCTCCCTGAAATGCATCTCCTGGTCCCTGTGAATGAAATCCCTCTGATCTATAGCTAATACTGCTCTCTTTATTTCCTTTGGAATGCATATCACAAACTGCACATTTTGTTTATGTTTTGTTGTTTATGTGATTTCCTGAAGTCTACACTAGTTAGTAAGTTTCCTTAACTCATCTGTCTTGTTCTTTGTCCCATAGCCATGGCTTCCATATCACCTGGATAATAACATGTGCTCAACAAATATTAGTAGCATAAATGAATAAATACATGAATGAGAAGAATCTTATACAGTGTAATTTAGACATCGACCAGAGCCACTGTTATTTTTAGACTATACATGAATTTGACTTGATTTATATTGTGTGTTACTGAAAAGTCGCTTGCCTTCTCAGACAATTTAAAGTATTCCTGAGTGGGTGACATTATTCAAGTCTCTGCTAGAAGTTACCACTTGCATCTGCTGCATTAGTTTAATGTAGGCTATCGTCATCATGCCACATGCATTATTACTTTTATATTTTACATTTCTCAGATTTTTTTAATAAGTCATAAGACACTAGAAATTTTTAGTATGGTACACATTCTGATTTCTATTTTAAAATAAAATCTGTAGAAGGCAATACATATGTTGACGACCTGGGTGGATCACAGATTGGATTTGTAACATGTCAACTACACGTGGAGTTGAATATTGACATATCTGTTCCTGAAAACTCATTCAGGGCTTTGCTCAAATCAACCTTTGTGCTCCACTTCACTGTGATGTGTTGTTCCTGTCTTCTCTCTCTTTGGCCTCATTGTAGCATAACTTGCCAATAAAGTCAGTAACTAAATTACTGGTGAAGCAATTAAGCAACTGAAAGGGTCCTCCCACTTTATTTTTTTAGATTTTTTGATTGGCAAGTAGTAATGTGAGGAAATTGACTGACTCTAGACCCCCACTTCCCATTCACATCCAAGCTTCAGGTCCCTTTACAGATGTCCTAAGAATCTGAAATCTTTAAAATTAGTGTTTTCCAAGGCTAATGCATCTTAGTTTATTTTCTATGCAAACACTTAACACTTGCATTTTTTTGTCTGGGTTCTACAGTCAGACATTTTCACTCAAACGTAATGTGGAATTGCTTCCAGATTACATGAAGTTTTAGATAAACATATCATTGAGCATTTACAGTAACCATTATCAAAAAAAAAAAAAAGAAAGAAAGAAAGAAAGAAAGAAAGAAAGAAAGAAAGAAAAGAAAAACAAAAAAAAAAGCTGTTGGATCATGTAAAATAGGAGCAGAAAATCATAAAAAAATTCAAGAGGGAAGGAAAAAGGAAGGCAGAAAATTTTATTATATAATATATCCTTTATATATAATAAAATATCACATAAAATACATGGTATAGTATCTCAGATACATGGCATTTTGTTATAAAATGCTCATCTTCTGTCAAAAGCTCTATGATTCCATTCTAAAAATCAAAGATGTCCAACAATCTTTCCTCATTTCTTCCTCTGCATTCTCTTCAGATCACACCAGTAGTTTTCATACTCTGGTGTCTAAGTCCACAGTTCTCACTCATACAAATCTCCATTTTATTCTTTTTCTTGGGCCCCTTTCTTATACTTATAAAAAGGACTGACTGAGAATTTTCCAGATCTTTAAGTCCTTTTTGCTTAATAATGCCAGCTTCAAGTCCTTTCTCTCCTTGCATTTTTCTACAAGCAACCAAGAGACACAGGACCCTTCTTTAACAGTCTGTTTAGAAATCTAGTCAGCTACATTTTCAATTTCATTAGTCACAAGTTCTGTCCACACAACACTAATGCACAACACAACTCAGCCAACTTCTCTGCCCCTTTATTACAAGGATTACCTCTTTTCCATTGCCCAGGACCATGTTCCTCTTTTCTGTCTGAGATCTCATCAGAATGGCCTTTACATTACATTTTTTTCTGCCAGCATTCTGTACATGATTATGTATTCTCTAAGAAAACAAAAAGTTTTCTCTATTATCTTTTGCTTTTCTGAGATCTCACCAGAATCACTTTAAAAGTTCCTTAACACTAATCTCACTTCTAGCATACACTTCAAGATTCTTCTGCTGAACCCGTCATCTAGTTCCAAAATGATGCCCACGTTTTCTTTTTAGCTCTTTGTTACAGCAGCACTTCACCTTCATGCCACCTCGGTCTTAGTATGACCTGTTACTAATAGAATATCAAAGACTGGTGGCCCTGAAATCAAGCATGTTCCTCTCCCAGTTCAGAAAGTCTGAATCACAGTGACAGCATGGTCACACCGTGGGTGAGGACCTCTTCTTAGTTTACAGACATTCACCTTCTCGTGCCACCACACGGTACACATGGAGCTAACCAGGAGTCTGGCCCCTTCCTTTAGGACACTAACCCCACTCATGAGCGAACCACCCTCATGAAGTGATTTTCTCTTCAGGGTCTCCCCCTCTGAACATTATCATTTTGGAAATGGAACTTCATCATCAGGATTTTTGAGGTCACAAACATCAATTGCAATTGATTTAGTACGTATTAGTTAATACATACCTCCAACTTAAGGGCACCCTTCCTGGTCACATGGAAAAATGAAGTCAATGATTTGGAGGATACAAGTTGGATTCCATTAAGAGAAAATGAATGATAGGTTGAGAATGAATGAGTAATAAGCAAATACCATATTGACCACAAAAATGACCTTAATAGGTCTTTAAATAAACTGTACTAATAGTATTATTCAAAACTTCTACTCATTTTCAAATTTTTAGAAGTATCCTTTGCCAGTTCTTGGAAGATAGAAAGGACATATTTTTTCTATAATTATAGATTTATTCATTTCTTCTTGGTAGAGTATCTGCATGTTGGAACAAATTAAATTTTGTTTTCTAGTAAATGGATTATTTCTCTTGGAGAAAGGCATTATCCTAACATTAATCGTTGGATTTTATGTTCATATTTTAAGTGTCTTATCTTCAGTTAGTCAAATGCATACGTTATGTGGCAAGGAAGAATGATAACATAAAGGAGTCTATGTTAAAATTTTTTACTTGTAAAGTAGTTCTATTTGCATCAAAAGGAATAGTCTGAGATAAGCAAAATTTGGAGTACATAATTTAAAAAACCGAAGGCAGATATTGGTAGAACTTTTACTCATGGAGAATTAAAAGTATCACCTGGACTGAGAGAGGAAAATAAGTGACATTGGGTAGATGTAGAAGTCATAACAGGCAACACACCAAGTTATAAATGAACGTGATATATCTGTAGAAAACCAATCTTAACGTTTTCATATACAATGTTAAATAATTTAGTTGTCAAAAATATTAAACATACTAATTGGTATATTTAAAGGAGTGAATTGCATATATATAGATATATATATATAAATGAAACATTCTTCAATAATTTTTTTTTTAGTTTTGGCCTACTACAAGATAGTTACTGTTATGAATTTATAGCACATTAAGATTATCCTCATGGAATTTGAAACTTTTAGTTATACTCTGGAAATGTGCTAACGTACTATCCTCAAAACAACCTTGTTAGTAAGATTCTTAAATTGTTAAATAAAGATAATCTTCATTTAAATTCAGATGTGCAGAACTGCAGGCAGCTTCTCAGAGGAGGGGCTGCCCAGTGAGACACTTTGGCGCAGGGCAAGGCTCCCTGGTCCAGGAGGGAGGTCTGGACCCCTGGGAATGTTGCAGAGGAGGGATGCCCAGCACAGACGGTAGGTAGTTCTACATTGAAGGGAACTTCTCAGAGGGGAGCAGCCCAGTGAGACTTCCCTACCGGGTGAGTCTTCCCCACCAGCCGTGGCTTTCCCACCAGAGACACAGGCCCAGACCAGCCATATCCCAGCCCACAGTTCAGTTCCCCTTTGGCTGACCATTGGTCAACAAGTGGAGGCACCTCTGCCCACTAGCAGGGAATATACCCCACCTGAAGGCCACCACCCCTAGAGGGGAAGTTTTCTTGTGGAGCACTGCATTATCAAGCTCCTCCAAAAGTTCAGGCTATTGAATGCTAGGAGATGAGATATTGGAAATCTACAGGGACACTATAAGTCAGTAGAGGAAATCTGCACTATCTCAGAGTTTCACTAGTAGAGAGGTAGATACCTGACCAAATTGAAAAAAGAAGGAAAGAATATGTCCCAAACAAACATAGATGCTACATCAATAAAATCCAATGAAAGCACGGCAGAAGAAATGTCAGAGGGAGTTCAGAATGTAAACAATTAAAATGATTAGAGAAGCAAACGATGAGATGAAAGAGAAAATGCTGGCTTCGAATGATCCCACCAATCAATAGTTAAAAGAGCAAAGATGGGAAGCAAAAGATCATTTCAATAAAGAGTTAGGGATACTGAAAAAAACAAACAAACAGAAATGCGTGAAATGAAGGAAACAATAAACCAAATTAAAAACTCCATAGAAAGCCTAACCAATAGGATAGAACACCTGGAAGACAGAACCTCAGACATTGAAGACAAAATATTTAATCTTGAAACCAAAGTTGACCAAACAGAGAAGATGGTAAGAAATCATGAAGAGAATCTACAAGAATTATGGGATTATCAAGAACACAAGCAACAATAGGTGTTGGAGAGGATGTGGGAGAAAAGGTACACTCATACATTGCTGGTGAGGTTGCAAATTAGTGCAGCCACTCTGGAAAGCAGTATGGAGATTCCTCAAAAGCTTGGAATGGAACGACCATTTGACCCAGCTATCCCACTCCTTGGCCTATACCCAAAGGACTTAAAATCAGCATACTACAGAGATACAGCCACATCAATGTTCATTGCTGCTCAATTCACCATAGCCAGATTGTGGAACCAACCTAGATGTCCTTCAGTTGATGAACGGATAAAGAAACTGTGGCATATATGTACAGTGGGATATTACTCTGCCATGAATGATGATAAAATTATGACTCTTGCAGGCAAATGGATGAAATTGGAGAATATCATGCTAAGTGAGATAAACCAATCTCAAAAAAATAAAGGACGAATGATCTCGCTGATAAGCAGATGAGGACATATAACGAGAGGTGGGAGGGGTTAGGGTTAGGGTTAGGTTTAGGGTTAGGGCTAAGGAAAGTGGTAAGAATGGAGGAAGGAAGGACTGTATAGAGGGAAAAGAGGGGTGGGAGAGGTGGGGGGGAAGGGAAAAAAATAACAGTATGAATCAAACAACATTACCATATGTAAATTTATGATTACACAAATGGTATGCCTTGTCTCCATGTACAAACAGAGAAACAACATGTATCCCATTTGTTTACAATAAAAAAAATAAAAATAAAATAAATAAAGCAAGTTAAGGGCTGGGGAGATAGCTCAATTGGTAGAGTGCCTACCTCACAAACACAAGGAGTTTCAATCCCCAGCACCTTGGGGAAAAAAAAAAAAAGAAAGCAAGTTAAGTTTTAAGAGAGGTGTTATATATGCCAATTGTTTTTCAATCTTTAAAGCAGAATATTAGATAGTTTTTCTTTTAACAGAAAATATTAATAACCAGTTTGGTTTTTTGCTGGAAGCAGCCATAAATTATTCTCTCAATGAAAAAGCTTTTTCATTATGAAATACCATATCACAGTACCACTACCAAAATTTCATGATAAACAATAAAATAGATTCAAGAATGTTAAAAAAAAAAAAAAAAGAATTATGGGATATCATGAAAAGGCCAAATTTAAGAATTATTGGGATTGAGGAAGGCACAGAGAAACAAACCAAAGGAATGAACAATCTATTCAAGGAAATAATATTAGAAAGTTCCCCAAATCTGAAGAAGGAAATGGAAAATAAGTACAAGAGGCTTATAGGACTCCAAATACACAAAATTACAACAGATCCACACAAAGGCACATTATAATGAAAATACCTAACATACAAAATAAAGACAGAATTTGAAAGGCCGCGAGAGAAAAGAATCAAATTACATTCAGGGGGAAACCAATATGGATATCAGCAGATTTTTCAACCCAGATCCTAAAAGCTAGAGGGCCTGGAACAACATTTTTCAAGCCCTGAAAGTAAACAGATGCCAACCAAGAATCTAATACCCAGCAAAACTTACCTTCAAATTTGACGATGAAATAGAATCCTTCCATGATAAACAAAAGCTAAAGGAATTTACAAACAGAAAGCCGGCATTGCAGAACATTCTCAGCAAAATATTCCATGAGGAAGAGATGAAAAACAGTGATGCAAATCAGCAACGGGAGGAACTAGCCTAAAGGAATAGCCAAATAAAGGAGAAACCAAGTCGTGTCAAAAAACAAAAATGAGCCAAATGACCAGGAATACAAATCATATCACAATAATAACCCTGAATGTTAATGGCCTGAACTAATCAATCAAAAGACATAGACTGGAAGATTAGATTAGAAAGAAAGATCCAACAATTTGCTGACTGCAAGAGATTCATCTCATAGAAAGAGAAACCCACAGACTAAAGGTGGGCAAAAACATACCATGCACATGGACACAGCAAAAAAGTCCAAGTATCCATCCTCATATCAGATAATGTGGACTTCAAGTCAAAGTTAGTCAGAAGGGATAAGAAAGGACATTTCATACTGCTTAAGGGAAGCATAAATGGGCAAGACATAACAATCATAAATATCTATGCCCCAAACAGTGGCTCATCCATGTATGTCAAACAAATCCTTCTCAATTCCAGGAATCAAATAGACCACAATACAATAATACTTGGTGACGTTAACACACCTCTCTCACCAGTGCACAGATCCTCCAAAAAAAAATTTAACAAAGAACCATAGATCTTACAAACACAGTCAACAATTTAGACTTAACAGACGTTTATAGAATATACCATCCAAGAAAGAACGAATACACTTTCTTCTCAGCAGCACATGGATCCTTCTCTAAAATAGACCATATATTATGCCACAAAGCTATTGTTAGCAAATACAAGAAGATAGAGATACTACCTTGTATTCTATCAGATCATAATGGATTGAAATTAGAAATAAATCACAGAATAAAAAACAGAAACTAGTCCAACACTTGGAGACTAAATAATACACTATTGAATGATGAATGGATAAGAGAAGACATCGGGGGGGAACTAAAAAAAAATTCTTAGAGGTAAACGAAAACAAAGATACATCATTTCAAAACCTCTGGGACACTATGAAAGTAGTACTTAGAAGAAAATGTATTTCATGGAGTGCATTCAATAAAAGAAGAAAAAATCAACAAATAAATGACCTAACACTACAGCAAAAAGCCCTAGAGAAAGAAGAACAGAGCAACACCAAAAGTAATAGAAGACAGAAACTAGTTAAAATCAGAGCTGAAATCACTGAAATTGAAACACAAAAAAAAAACAATCGGAAAAATTTACCAAACAAAAAGTTGGTTCTTTGAAAAAATAAACGAAATTGACAAAACCTTAGACACACTAACAAAAAGAACGAGAGAGAAAACTCAAATTACTAAAATTCGGAAAGAACAAGGAAATAATTATGACAGACATGATTGAAATATAAAACATAATTAGAAGCTATTTTGAAAATCTATAATCCAACAAAATAGAAAATCTCAAAGACATCAACAGCTCTCTAGAGTCATATGAATTACCTAAACTGAACGAGGAGGACATACACTGTCCTGACCCGCAGGGCAGGACTGCAACAGGAACCTGGAGGGGGGAGCAGGGATTGGGAGAGACAAGAGACACGAGAAATGGAGACAAGACAAAAGCCTGATCAAGTCTCGTTTATTAGGGGAATAAACCCAGTTAATATAAAGTACAAAAACCAATCAGGGGAAAGCGCGCAAAGGCAAGACTAGTCCGCGTGCCAGAGCTCAAATAAGGAAGTGTACTTGGCCAGTTGTGAAGCACCATGCAATCTAGTCTGATGCACCTGGTATTATCTGACAGTTACGTGTGCAGGAGAGGCACGCCCCGCCAGCATCTAGCAGGCACCATCTTAGCTCAACATGTGGCAAGGCGGGGGCGTGGCCTGCCAGCTCTGGACAGTCCCCCTTTTTTATTTTATAGAGCTGGAGTGACAATCCCTCGGGAACTGCGCCTGTCTTAGGTTGTCTGTGCCAGAGCAGCATCCTTACCCGTCATTGGATAATGAGGCTCTTGCCCTCATTTCCTGTCTTAGGTTGGTATGCGCTCCCACGAATCTTACCCGTCATTGGCTGACCAGTTCAGTGCACAGGGGTGATGGTCTCTTGCGATCTAATATTGATCAAATGTTGCACCATTACAATCCATCATCTCCAGCCGATGGTAATAAATCTGAATAGGTTTTGCCTGTATAGCCTCAATTTGAGCTTTAATGAAAGCCATAATCTTGTTGAATACCAAAGGACCTATAGATATGACAAGCAGCAAGCAAAGGAGGGGACCTAAGAAGGGAAGGAGATAGGGAAGGAGTCCACTGAATCCAGTCCATAGTGGATTATCAGCCAGTGCTCATCGGCGTTTTTCTAGGTCTTCTTGCAGCTGTTTGATCTTGTCCTTAACGATTCCTGACTTGTTGGCATAGAAACAGCACTTCTCCTGCAAAGCCAAACAAATGCCTCCCTGTTCGGCGTTAGAAGGTCTAAACCTCTTCTGTTTGGTAGGACCACTTCTGCCAAACAATCTACCTGATCTTGAAGATCTTGTATGGTGCTTGAGAGTATCTGTACATCAGAAATCAATTGTCTGGATAATTTAGTATATTGAGTAAGAGAGACTCCCAAACCAGTACCTGAGGCCACTGCTGTAGTTATTCCAAGTCCTGCAAGTAGAGGAATGAAAGTGACAGTGCGTTTAGGTCGCCCTGTAATGTAATCAATGTTGGTATAGGGACAGGCTAATCTCCTGGAATAATGTCTACGTCTGGGAGTGAGGCAGCTAAGACACATAGTCCAGTCCAGTTGATAGGCAGTTGAGTAAAAGCCTTATTACCTCCACAAACGATCACAGTGCCATTAGGGGGGCACAATGGCTGCGAAAGATTGAATGTCTCAGAGCAACCACTAAATGTTATAGTCCCTACATCTAAATCCCAGGTATTATTATAGCCAGGTGAAAAAAAGCAAGTAGTATTGGAGTACACTAGAAATGGTGGAGTTGGTAAGCAATTTCTACCAGCAAAACTGGACCAAGACGCATCAAGATTGGTCATAGTCTTATAACTTATCACTGTGAGGTCGGTAGCAGAGTTATTTCTATAATCAATTGGGATAGCTAGTGGAACAGGATATCCTTGCTGTAGGCAAAGCCAACAATCTACAGTCAAGGGAGAGTTAGACGGATTAAGCAAGGCGTGAGTGGCTTCAAGGATATCATAAGTGGCAGGGTCTATCTCAGAAGGTCTGTGGTTGGGTAATGCTAGTGGGTGATATAACAGACTGGGATGCAGTTCCTTGTACATCCGTTGAATTTTTTCATGGACTTGTTTGGCTGTATTAGAATCTTGGGGACCTCCTACGTCAGACACATGTAGGGGGGCCATAGTAGACGAGCAAACTGTTTTCCCCACTAGGTCTGCAGGACATGAGGCAACACTTAATTTTCCAGGGTTATTAGACCAATCCCCTCCAGTTGATCCTGGATGGGACTTTATTAAGGTAGTAGTAAAATAGGTTTTGTTCCCTGAAGAACAGGTCTGAGCTGAGGAATAACAAGAGCTATGGACGGAAGTGTGAAAGGTCGTGCAAGAACAAGGTGCAGATTTGCCATTAACTGGGGGAATAATTTGTGGTTTTTCGATACAGTACCACAGTATATGTGTCTTCCAAAATGCGATGTGACTGCCACAATCTATCTCTATGCGTTGTTTTGGGAGATTACTGATGTATGACGGCTTGTAACTTGCCTCATCAGTACTCAATATAAATCCTCTTTCAAACTTACATGGTTTGTTTTTGAGCTCCAGTAAATACTCACGAACCTTAGCAGGGTCCTCAAACCCTGCATGGCTGTAGGAGAGCAGTGAACAGGCAGCCATCATCCAGAGAAGCAATGTTTTGTTCATACCTGTGGAAGGAGAAGAAAAGACTCTCAGGGATGATTTTTATCCCTGGAGGAGGTAACTTCATTAACTTGGCCCACAAGGCGCTCTGGCAGCCATCTGGCTGCATCAGCTTTTTGAGAGAAGATGCAGACTGAGCCTCGACCCCAGATCAAAACTGGGTCTGGACCATGCCATGAACCATCCAATGGATCTTTCCATTTTACCATGGCAAAATGCTTTTGAGATTCTGGGTGCCAGAAAGGATCAGTGGCAGATTTCCCATGATCATCCATTTTTAAAAAATTGAGAATGAGTAAAGCATGATTGAGTATATTATGGAGAGAACCCTTGATTGGGTACCATGCCCCCCTTTTTTATTTTATCAATAGTAGTTTTAAGAGAGATGTGCTCTCTCAACCATCCCTTGGCCTTGAAGATTTTAAGGAATTCCGGTGACATGTTGAAGTTGTAATTTTTCACAAATTTTTTGGAGGGTTTTTGCTGTATATCCAGGTCCGTTATCTATTTTAATTTGTTTAGGTATGCCCAAGACTGAGGAACAATGTAATAGATGGGCAATTACGTGTTTCGTTGCTTCTCCAGCCTGAAGTGTAGCCAATATAAATCCACTAAATGTATCTATGCAAACATGAATATATTTTAGATTACCAAACTCTAAGAAATGGGTAACGTCCATTTGCCACACCATGTTAGGAACAAGGCCTTTAGGATTAACTCCTAGATGTGGAACTGGTAGATGAGTAGCACACGTGGTACAGCCTTTTACTATTTGTCCTGCTTGTTCCCTAGTGATCTTGTAGAGTAACCTAAGAGAGCAGGCATTTAAATGATGTAGGTTATGAGTGTCTTGAGCTAGCTTAATATTATCTGAAAAGGCTACTGCAACCACTTTGGTGGCTGTGTCAGCAATTCTATTGCCCTTAACCAATGGCCCCAGAAGGCCAGAGTGAGCTCTGATGTGGATGTGTCCGATAAACAAAGGCTCCCCTCTATTATGGATGAGTGTCTGACATTGAAGGAACAGTGATGCTGTTTCAGAAACATGTCTGATCTGAGAGACAGTTTCAAGGAGTGGCACCGAGTGCGCTAAGTAGGCACTGTCTGTGTAGATATTAAGGGGTCAATTGGGAAAGGCAGATGAAACTGCAATAAGAGCCTGTAATTCAATGAGTTGGGCAGATGTGCATTTCGTCTGGAAAGTGACAGTTCTATCAAGGAAGGTGTAAGCAGCTGTTCCTGTGGATGATCCATCAGTAAAGACAACAAGAGCATTGTGTAAGGGCTCCCTTCTAATAATACGAGGGAACACAAAAGGATGTAGTTTGCAAAACTGAACCAATTTATTTGTGGATAATGATTATCTATATCACCTGTGAATGAGGCACAAGCTATAGGCCAGGTGTCAGTATTTTGTAACAGCCACTTGACCTGAGATCGGGTGTAGGGTTGAATAATCTTATATGGTTCTATTCCAAAATATTTTCTAGAATCTTCTCTCCCCATGATAATCAGGTCAGCTACTGCATCATAATAAGGCAATAGCACCTTTTTGGGTGAGGAAGGAAGATGAATCCACATAACAGGATTATCTTGTCAGAAAAGACCCGTTGGAGTGATGGAAGTATTAAATATAATGAGCGTTAAGGGACGAGAATAATCAATATTGGTAACAAATTGACCTGCAATAGCATCCTCCACCTTTTTAAGAGCAGCTAATGTGTCAGGAGATATAGTCCTGGATGATTGTGGATTAGGGTCTCCTTTTAACATCTCAAACAATGGTTTTAACTCCCCTGTGGTTAATTTAAGGTATGGTCGAAGCCAATTTATATCGCCTAGAAGCTTCTGGAAGTCATTAAGTGTATTTAAATGATCTCTCCTGATTGTTGTCTTTTGATTAATAATCCTAGGCCCATTGAGCAGGAAACCTAGGTACGTATAAGGGTCTTGTAGCTGAACTTTTTCTGGAGCAATTTGTAACCCTACTGCAGTCAGCTGCTGTTTAAGCTGTGTGAGACATAGTAATACCTGTTCTCCTGATTGTCCTGCTATGAGTATTTCATCCATATAATGAATAATATACATTTGTTTCCAAGAATCTCTAATAGGTTGTAAGGCATGAGTGACAAATTTTTGACCTAAGGTTGGACTATTAGCCATCCCTTGTGGCAATACCTTCCACTGATATCTTTTCATAGGTTCTCTAAAATTTATTGATGGTAGACTAAAAGCAAATCTTTTTTGATCATCTACATGTAGAGGGATAATAAAAAAAAATAGTCTTTGAGGTCAATAACTACCTTAAAATACCCTTGAGGGATGGCGACTGGAGATGGCAGCCCTGGTTGTAGGGCTCCCCTGAGCACCATAGTGACATTGACAGCCCTTAAGTCCTGTAGTAATCTCCATTTACCAGATTTTTTCTTAATTACAAATATAGGAGTATTCCAAGGAGAGTTACTCTCTATGATATGTCCGACTGGTAGCTGTTCCTGCACTAACATTCGAGCAGCTTCAAGTTTTTCAGAAGTTAGCGGCCATTGATTAACCCAAACTGGTTTATTTGATTTCCAAGTTATTGGATCTGCACACAGTTGGGGTGCAGGCATGTCAATGGCCGAAATCAAAAATTTCCCAAGCCTTTTCTGTCTATCTGTCCTACATTGGGAATGGGATGTAAAATACCATTTTCCTAGCCCTTTTCCTGGTGTATATCCCTGAGATAGCATTTGGGCAGCAGTCGTTTCATTGGGGCTGCACATGATTACTTTCATCTGAGATAGTAGGTCTCTTCCCCACAAATTAACAGGCAAATGAGGTATGATATAAGGCTTAATGAGACCTGTGTTGTTTTCTGTGTCTCTCCAAGTGTGGTATTTAGATCTCTGCTTTGCATTTGTACTTTGACCAATACCCCAAAGATTAGTCATAGTTTCTGTGGTAGGCCAAGAAGAAGACCAATCCTCTTGTTTAATTATGGTCACATCTGCTCCTGTATCTATTAGACCTGTAAAGGATTTGCCATCTAGCCATAAGGTCAAAGAAGGTTTTTGATCAGTTATGTGTTGTACCCAATATACATTAGAGGATCCAAAACCTCCATTTCCTCTCCTAGGATTTTGAACTGGGTGTTTGGTTGGAACTAATGGTAACAGTATCAGCTGTGCTATTCTTTCTCCCTGAGTAACAGTAATAATGTTGTTATCTGTTTTAGCCATGATCTTAATTTCTCCCAAGAAATCTTGATCTACAACTCCTGGGAGTACTTGTAAACCTTTCATAGTAGAACTACTTCTTCCTAAAATTAAGCCAAAATAACCTGAGGGCAATGGGCCCAAAATTCCAGTATTCAAGGCTTGAGGGCCCATGTCAGGAGTTAAAACGACATGGGAGGTAGAACTGAAGTCCAATCCTGAGCTCCCTGGGGTTGCTCTACTGAGGTCTGAAATGGATTTTTGTTGCTGCTGTTGGCTGGAATGAAACTGACTGCCCCATATGCTTGTTTCGGGGCCTGAGGCGGGCCCCTCCTCCCGTTTCCCTGATGTGGCAGAAGGGGATTTCCCTGATTGTCTCTTTTGGACTTGCATTCATTAGCCCAATGTTTTCCTCTCTTGCATCTAGGGCAGAGACCAGGTATTTTGGCCTCAAGAGTTTTTTGTAAATCTGATCTGCAGTCTTTGGCAAAGTGTCCGCGCTTGCCACATTTAAAACAGGCCCTTTTGTTTTTGTCTTTATTATTAAGAAAGTCTCTCACTGTCTGTCCACTAAAAGCAGCTGCCATTGCTAAGCCCTGCTGATAAGAAGGTCCTATATCTGAGCACAGATGAATATATCCTGTTAAATCTGTCTTCTTTCTGTAAGGTCTTCTAGCGGCTTGGCATGCGGGATTGGCATTTTCATAAGCAAGTTGCTTGACATAGTCAAGACCTGCATCAGAACTGCCAAAAATATGACCAGCTGTTGTTATAAGTCTATGAACAAAGTCAGCAAAGGGCTCATCGGGGCCTTGTTTGACTCCTGTAAGAGACATGCTGATGTCTCCCTTAACAGGCAATTTTCTCCAGGCCTTAGTGGCTGCTGCCTGTATCTGAGCATACGCTCCAGGGTCATACTGCATCTGATTGTCTGTGGTTTCATAATCACCTACTCCAGTAAGCATATCAAAAGTCCACCCATTTCCCGCTTGTTGATTTCTTTTAGCCGTCTCTTTGCAATTTTCAAAATATTCAGACTTCCAAAGCAAGAAGTCACCTCCAGTCAGGGTGGCTCTGACTAAAGTATTTCCAATCCTGTGGTGTTAACCAATTTTCTGCTATGGAGTCTAAAATAGCAAGGGTGTATGGTGCTGTAGCCCCGTACTGAGAAACAGCAGTTTTTAATTCTTTTATGATAGTAAAATCAAAGCCAGTGTGGTGCCTCCAGGGTTGTCCCTGGTTATCCCTTGTCTCAGTAACAGGGAAAGCACTTAGCGGAGGGGGTTTTAAATCCCTGTTGATTAAGGGAACTCCTCCTCTTGGACACTGTTGTCCAGGTATAATTCGAGGGCGAATATCCCTTTAAATCCATCAGGACTGGGTACTGACTCATTGCCTGTCTTTAATTTTTGTAACCTGGTAATCAGAGCTTGGTATTGTTCCTCTAGTTTTATTTGTTCCTCTAAATGTTTAATTTTTTCTTTAAGGTCTTCCTTTGGATCTATCACCGCCATTGCCATAGGAGCAGAGGGCGTGCAATAGGGAGGTGGATATGAGAAAACGGACTGTCCTTGTTTAAGCGGCCAGTCGGGATTAGGATATTTTGTGGCTTCCTCATTTATGAGGTCCCAATCAACTTCCTCATTTTCCAGATGCTGCCTGCATCTGGAAAAGGACTTGTAACTTCCTCCTCTTCACTCTCAAGGGAAATAAGATCTCCCTCCCCCTTTTCCTCGGAGGACTCTTCCTGAAGATCCTGTTTTGATGCTGCTTTTAAAATGTCCGCTGTATGAGTAACTGCTGCTGCTATATCAGAATCATTTGTTGTATGTTCTAAAAGTTCCTTTATGAGACTCCAGTAAGCAAAAGCTGTAATAGGAACTTTATCTGGGCCAAACGTTCTATGAAAATCTCCCAAGGCATCTCCCACCCTATTCCAGCTTCTTATATTAATGCTTCCTTCTTGTGGGAACCACGGACAGGTGTCTTTAATAAGGTAAAAAAAACTTAAAAAGATCATTACTCTTAACCTTTACTCCCCATGTCTTTAAAGCTTCTTTTAATTGCTTAACAAAAACTTTATGCTTACTTAATTCTTGTCCCATAGTTAGGCGCTACTGTACCTTTAAGAGCGGTGCAGCAAGCTCCCATGGCGATCCTTCTGGAACTGACTTTCGCTTTTTTTGGCCAAACTATTAGACGCCTCTTCCCTCACCCCTAGTATCCATGCCTCACTGTTAGGCGCCAATTTTCCCGACCAGCAGGACTGCAATGGGATCCTGGAGGGGGGAGCGGGGATTGGGAGAGACAAGAGACATGAGAAATGGAGACAAGACAAAAGCCTGATCAAGTCTCGTTTATTAGGGGAATAAACCCAGTTAATATAAAGAACAAAAACCAATCAGGGGAAAGCGCACAAAGGCAAGACTAGTCCGCATGCCAGAGCTCGAATAAGGAAGTGTACCTGGCCAGTCGTGAAGCACCATGCAGTCTAGTCTGATGCACCTGGTATTGTCTGACAGTTACGTGTGCAGGAGAGGCACGCCCCGCCAGCATCTGGCAGGCGCCATCTTACCTCAACATGTGGCAAGGCGGGGGCATGGCCTGCTGGCTCTGGACAATACACAATTTAAATAGATCAATTTCAAATAATGAAATAGAAGAAGTAATCAAAAACCTACCAACAAAGAAATGTCCGGGACCAGATGGATTCTCAGGGGAGTTCTATAAAACCTTTAAAGAAGAGCTCATTCCAATACTCCTCAAAGTATTCCATGAAATAGAACAGGAAGGAGCCCTTCCAAACTCATTCTATGAAGCCAATATCACCTTGATACCTAAACGAGACAAGAGACACACGAGGAAAGAAAAATTCAGACCAATATCCTTAATGAACATTGATGCAAAAATTCTCAACAAAATCTTAGCAAATTGCACACAAAAATATATTAAAAAGATAGTGTACCTCAATCAAGTGAGTTTTATCCCAGGGATGCAAGGTTGCTTCAATATCCGGAAATCAATAAATGTAATTCACCATATCATCAGACTTAAAGTCAAGGTTCACATGATTATTTCAACACGTGCAGAAAAAGAATTTGATAAAATACAGCACCCTTACATGATCAAAAAACTAGAAAAAATAGGGATAGTGGGAACATTCCTTAACATTGTAAAGGCCATCTGTGCTAAGCCCATGGCTAATATCATTCTAAATGGTGAAAAACTGAAAGCATTCCCTCTAAAAACTGGAAGAAGGCAGGGATGCCCTCTCTCACCACTTCTATTCAACATCATCCTTGAAACTCTAGCCAGAACAATTAGACAGACCAAAGAAATTAAAGGGCTACGAATAGGAAAAGAAGAACTCAAACTATCCCTGTTTGCTGATGACATGATTATATATTTAGAGGAACCAGGAAATTCCACCAGAAAACTTTTAGAACTTATGTGAATTCAGTAAAGTAGCAGGATATAAGATCAATGCTCATAAATCGAAAACATTTTTATACATATGTGATGAATTCTCAGAAAGAGAAATGAGGAAAACTAACCCATTCACAATAGCCTTGAAAAAAATAAAATACTTGGGAATCAATCTAATGAAAGAGGTGAAAGACCTCTACAATGAGAACTACAGAACGAGAAAGAGATTAAAGAAAACCTTAGAAGATGGAAAGATCTCCACTGTTCTTGGATAGGCAAAATTAATATTGTCAAAATGGCCATACTACCAAAAGTGCTATACAGATTCAATGCAATTCCAATTAAAATCCCAATGATGTACCTTACAGAAATAGAGCAAGCGATCATGAAATTCATCTGGAAGAATAAGAAACCCAGAATAGCTAAAGCAATCCTTAGCAGGAAGAGTGAAGCAGGGAGTATCACAATACCAGAACTTCAATTATACTACAAAGCAATAGTAGCAAAAATGGCATGGTATTGGTACCAAAACAGACAGGTAGATCAATGGTACAAAGTAGAAAATACAGACACAAACCCAAATAAACACAATTTTCT
The DNA here is from genome assembly GCF_902686455.1 of Sciurus vulgaris. NCBI lineage: Eukaryota > Metazoa > Chordata > Mammalia > Rodentia > Sciuridae > Sciurus > Sciurus vulgaris. The sequence goes on from NC_136469.1 coordinate 12,860,575, forward strand.
CATACTAGACAAAGGGGCCAAAACATGCAATGGAAAAAAGATAGCCTCTTCTACAAATGGTGCTGGGAAAACTGGAAATCCTTATGCAACAGTATTAAACTAAACTCCTATCTCTCACCCTGCACAAAAATCAACTCAAAATGGATAAAGGACCTTGGAATCAGACCAGACACCCTGCATTTTATAGAAGAAAAAGTGGGTCCAAATCTTCAACATGTCAGTTTAGAATCAGAATTCCTTAACTGGACTCCCATAGCACAAAAAATAAAAGCAAGAATCAATAACTGGGATATATTCAAACTAAATAGCTTTCTCTAAGCAAAGGAAACTATCAGCAATGTGAAGAGAGAGCCTAGCAAGTGGGAGAAAATCTTTGCCACTCATACTTCAGATAGAGCACTAATCTCCAGAATATATAAAGAACTCAAAAAACTCTACACCAAGAATACAAATAACCAATCAACAAATGGGCTAAGGAAATGAACAGACACTTCACAGAAGAAGATGTACAAGCAATCAACAGACATATGAAAAAATGTTCAACATCTCTAGTAATAAGAGAAATGCAAATCAAAACCACCCTAAGATTCCATCTCACCCCAATTAGAATGGGGATTATCAAAAATACAAGCAACAATAGGTGATGGTGAGGATGTGAGGAGAAAGGTGCACTCATACATTGCTGGTGGGGTTGCCAAGTGCAGCCACTCTGGAAAGCAGTGTGGAGATTCCTTAGAAAACTTGGAATGGAACCACCATGTGACCCAGCTATCCCACTCCTTGACTATACCCAAAGGACTTAAAATCATCATACTACAGTGATGCAGCCACATTAATGTTCAATTCACAATAGCCAGATTGTGGAACCAACCTAGTTGCCCCTCAATTGATGAATGGATAAAGGAATTTTTCACATATTGTGCTGTATTGAAAAATTTTTTTAAAAAGTGTTTCCAACAAAAAGGAAATATTACCAAATAGAAGTTTGTACATACACAATTGAATTAAGAACACCATAAAATGTTTAGTGTGTGCATCCATATGAGACCGCCTTCTGTATTCTATTTTTATTTATTTTTTGGTACCAGAGATTGAACCAAGGGACACTTAACCACTGAGCCACATTCCCAGTCTTTTTTTTTTTTTCTTTTTGAAAGAGAATCTCACTAAGTTGCTTAGGGTCTCCTAAGTCTCCCAAGTTGCTAAGGCTGCCCTCAAACTTGTGATCTTCCTGCCTCAGCTTAGTGAACCACTGGACTACAGGTGTGTCCCAGATTTCATTTCTTATTTTAAATGTCTTTAGAAAATAAGTAGTATGGATTTTATATCTTAAGGAAACACAATATAAGATATAAAATATAAGAGAAAATGGATTACGCCAATGTAAGAATCTTCCACGATATTTGGATTAGGTTAAAAATATCATATTGTTAATCCAAGAGTAACCACTAAAACAACTTGTACCAAATCAGATAATGGTGGACACAGAATGGAATTATAAAAATAGTTTTTAACAGAGCAGAAAAATCAGGGAATTAGGAAGAAAGGGCTGCATAAAAATATTAAACAAAAATAAGGTGGGGTCTTTAAAACCATTCACCTCGATGCAAATGGTCTAAATAAGAACTGTATAGGTAAACATAATTTGAGCCACAAATGTGACTTAAATTTTTCTTATCCACATTAGAAAGTAAAATAGCCAATTTAATTTTAATATATTATAAACATAACATTTAAATATTATTAAAGTATTTTAAATATTAAATATTCAACTTGCAATCACTATAAAATTTATTAATGATATTTATTGCTTTTTCTAAATCACTGAAATCCAGAGTGTATTTTGGACTTAAAGCACATGTTTCAGATGTGAATTCAGGCCAGCAATATCTGAAGGGTTTAACAGTCGCATGTGAATATTGGCAGCCACACTGAATAGAGCAGGTCTAAACACACCAATGAAAAGACAGGAGTGATTATATTAACTTAAAAAGTACTAAACTATGTGCTGTTTACAACAAAGTGCTTAAAATTGCAAAAGATAATACAAAAGTTAAAAATAGAAAGCATACCAGGCAAACACCAGTCTGAGAATGGTGGAATTGATGTATTAATATTGGACAAACTAGTCTTCAGAACAAGACATATGACCAGGGATAAAGTGAGACCTTTCACAATGATAAAGGGCTCATTCATCAAGAATGCCTAATGAACTAATTTGTCTAAGAATCTCATAACAGAGTCTCAAATAGAGGATAAAGCAAAATCGATGGGAAATTCTGAAGCCACTTTGCAGTTATAAGATATTGAAGACTCTAAGAGAAAAAGAAAGTTAATTTTAAAAATTTTAATATATTAATACAAATATAGGTTTAGTACAGTAAGAATATTTATTTTATCTGTCATTGCACATTTCATCTGAATACTACCTGTCCTATTCACTGAAGACAACATTGTGCTCATACTTTTAAGATGTTCATAAAATAATTTCAGGTTTTTTTCTATGTAAAATCTCTCTGTAATTCATGCCATGATAAAACGTGCAGAGCATATTTTTCTTTTATTTTTTTTCATAATTATTTTAGGTATAATAGAACAACTCTTATTTATATGCAAGGGTTTTAATTAAAAGACCTATGTAACATCAAGTTGTTCCTCAGTTTGTTTCCATCTGTATGCTATTTTAATAGGAATAGAGGAATGAAAAAAGTATAATCCAAGATATATTACCATGAAACATATATTATCATATTAATTAAAGAGAAAAATAAGTGATATCCTTAAGGACTTAAAAATTAATTTCAGGCCGGGCATGGTGGCGCATGCCTGTAATCCCAGCAGTTTGGGAGGCTGAGACAGGAGAATTGCAAGTTCAAAGCTAGCCTGAGCAATGGTGAGTGCTAAGCTACTCAGTGAGACCTTATCTCTAAATAAAAGACAAAATAGGGCTGGGGATGTGGCTCAGTGGTCCAGTGCCCCTGAGTTCAATCCCTAGTGCCAAACAATAAAATTTAATTTCATAAATAAGAATTTAAAATATAAGTAGACAAAATAACAACAAGAAATGATAAAAATAAAAAAATTAAAGTTCTATTGAAGATATTGAACGTAGGATACTTAAAACTTATGCAAAGAATACAGATACCACAACTAGCATAGTGATTGGTGTGTGCATTAAATGTGGGAACTGACCACCTTCCATCCATAAGACATTGCAAGCATGATTCATTTTGACATTGCATAATAACCTTTGTCCAATAGCTTATTAGTTACAGATATATAACTTGGACTCAGACTTGCATGGATAACAAATTCACATAATCATCACATGATAACAGAAGTAAGGACAGCATAAATAAATGGGTAGGAGTCTACTGAATTTCATTTCATTTTTATATTATAAGAATATTGGTAAGCTGAAATTCATAATTTTTTACCTTATTAACATCTTTGCCCATTCATGTTGTATACACATGAAGTAAAAATTTTCACTGACATCTTTCATTATATAAACCGATTATTTTTTAATGTTTAGTAAGTTAGTTATAACTATAACGTATTTTGAATATTACAGTGTAAAACAGATACAAAATATCAATTACAGCTATGTGCCTTTGAAATATTCAATATCTGATTTGAAAACCTAAAATAGTCAGTGTGTTTTAATGAAATGCAGGGATAAATTGGATGGTAGGAATTATATGAGAAGACAGAAATAATCTGTGCCAACCCCTAGGCTTGGTGCTGTAATAAATTATCTCATTAAAGTCTCATAATGAGCTCTTGAAGGATATATCAGTGCTCATTTCACGTGAGGTAATGGGTACTCAAAGGGTTGGGGCAACTTCTACAACACCACATTCATTTTTTCTGAGAGTACCTCTCATATATTTCAGCTCTATTCGTCTATCTTTAGTAAGAGACAAGTAAAGAAAGATCATCAGTATCAATCCCTCTCACCCTGTTTGCTGATATAACTAATGAAAATCCATGTGCTAAGGCAAGGTGTGCTTGAGTGTCAAGTGTGACTTTAAGATTGTATGCCTGGTAGTGGACTGTGACAGAAAGCCCTCCAATTGTTGACCTTCCTCAGCAGTGGTGGCAAAGCATCACAGAGTTTTCTTCCTCCATTGATTCCAGAAGCTGAATGAATAGTTTTTGTATGATTATGTGATATATTGTATATTCATATCATATAAATAAAATAAAATACAAAATATGTATCCATAAGTACCAGTTCATCACATGTCCTTGAAAAGACATGCAGGGACCAAACTTTGCCTTGCTCCTTGTTCCCACAACATTTATGGCATGATTCACACAGACTTGGAACCCACAGAGCCACTATGCCGCGGAGTGGGGTTTTCAGTCCCTATCACATCAGCCATAAGAAACCTCCAGTTCTTCTGGGTTACTGAACTTTATTATTACATTTGAGAAATTTAATAAGCATAAATTCTGTTGGCAGATGTAAAGTCTCTTTATTGAAAAATGGTTAAAATAGAAATTCTCTACTTCATGACTCCAGGACAGTGCTCAAGTCTTGCAACTAAAGATATGAACATATCCAAATGTATTCATTCTTTTTTTTATTTTTTGAAGATTACCTTGGGATATATTAGAAGTCTACTGAAATGCATTGTCCAAAACAAACAGACACATGTTATAAATATTATATACCTGCAACATATATGCTTTGAGGATAATTGAAATAAATTAGTTTGAATATGGCACAGTGTCATCAGATCTTAAGCAGAGTCATCAAAATTCATTCCATCTTCCCAGGGCTCACAGCAGATCAGATTTCTCCTGCATAGACCTGTGAATGTACGGTGAACAGAAGCAATAGGTGCTACTTCTGGGCCTTTTCCTGGGAAACATCTCTGGTTCCCCACTCTCCTACAGCTGGGAGATACATCTGAAGCTTGAGAAAATGAAGCCAATCTTTGATATAATAGCAATGCAAAGTGTGCTTGTCTCCTGCTCTGACTGGGTAGATGGGTGGACTTTGGAGTCCGAAAGACTACGTTTTGTTTATAAAATCTGTGTCTTCCAGCATGTTAGCTTCTTTTTCAGTCTATCTACTTATATGCAAAAGGTAAAAGTATGACTGATTTACCAGCATTCTCTGAAAATTAAATAAACAACAAAATCTTGGATCCTAACCAGAGATTACAAATTAATTCCCCTTCTTCCTTTTCTCACCTGTTTTGAAATACTAATGAAATATTTCATAAGTTATCCTAAAGAAAATGTGTGACCCACAGCCTAAAAGCTTTTAAACAACTTGAATTCCTTCGTGATTATAAACCAATAAAAGTAGATTGGCATTTAGCTTAAGACTGTGGTTCAGTGTAAGTGACAAATTTCTTTTCTTTTCATATCCATTTTTATTTTTATCACAATTTTTAGATACTTTTTTTTTTTTTAAATCCACCTTAAAGGGCTGTGGATTTATCTCAGTGATATGAGACTGCTTAGCATTCCTGAGGCCCTGGGTTCCCTCACTAGCACTGGAAAAAAACCTGAACACTGGAAAACAGTGTTCAAACAATGTCCTGACTTTTGACCTCTCTCTATAAAAAAAAAAAAAAAAAAACCAAAAACTAAAAATTGGAAAACAATGTATTGACCTTTTGACCTTTCTACATAAATCTATGACTTCTGAATGACACAATAGTTTTATAAAAGTTATAAAATTCATGTATACTGGATTAAAAACCAACATCAAATATTAAAAATATTGGGGGACCTGAATAAATTGTCTATTGTTCTTACTGAAATCATCATTTAATTTTACACAAATAATCTTGAGTAGAGTTAATAACTGACTGCATGTCCTGGACACTGCATGATTCCTGGTACGGTGGTTTCTTTGTCAACATGACCCCTGGAGTAGGCTTCAGGTTCAGTTGTGTGAATGGCGTCTCTTGAGATTCCAGGGTAAAAATCCGTGCTGCCTCTGGCAGAGGTCTTGGCTTCTTGGCCCCTTAGGAACTTAGGGTTTTACTTTATTCCTGGTCTCAAAACAATACAAAACTGAAAATATAATAAAAAATCACATTTGTTGAATGACAGATATCAATATTTATGTGGAATGATTGAAATTCATTAAATATAATACGGCATAAAATATCATCAATATTGCAAAGCTTTCAATACTACATTGGAAGACATGTTATTTGTGAAACCTGATATCATTATTTGAAGAAAATTACCTATTGCAGTTTCATTTTAAAAGGCAACCTAAGATTGAATTTTACAGCATAGGTGTAAGGTATATCGACTATCTTCTTTTAATTCCACAAGTCCAATTCATTCCAAATAATAGGTTCTGCTGATGGAAACTCATTTTCTTATTTCATACATGTGAAATGTAATAACACTTGAAACCAAGTTCTGGTATACATAAATCAATATTTTCAACTCTAAATGTCATTTTCCCTACAGGTTTTGCTACTTTTGATTTAAGAATCATCATAGTTCAAAGTACAGGTTTATTCTTTGGAGAAGCAGCTTATTAACAGCAAAATAATCACCAAGGTATGAGTCAGCATATAACCGTCCCTGTGTGGTAGCTGTACGTTAGAGATCTATATAATATCCCCATAAAAGAGTGTTTATTTGCTGGAGCAGAATTAAAATCATTAAAGAGTACTAATGACATTTAATTTGAGACATTAAATGAGAAAAATAATTTACAATGGTCTAGAATGTTATTGTTATGATAATGTTATGCAATGTTAACAGTTAATCTTGCTTTCCCAAGGTTATGAAATAGCATATAAGCTTTGCTTGAGTGCTAATTGTAAGGCTTTTTAATGGTTTTAATTCCTTTCTATATCCTTACAATACAACCATTACAAAAGATAAAGCCAGCAGCAATTTAAAGATGAAGTAGGCAGCTATTTATCTCATCTTATTGACCAAATCATCCAGGGTAAGGAATCTCACTAAATGTTAAACCATTTAACTAGACTATGTAGAGCCAACTTAATAAAGCTCTACAGGTCATTTTCATTTTAATTTTTATTGCATCAAATCATATACATAATATGCATTTGCCTTTTTAAAATTATTATTATTTTTTTTAGCTATACAGGAGAATAGAATCCTTTTTGATAAAATTATAAGAGCATGGAATATATGTTATTCTATCTAGTTAGGACCCCTTTTTGGTAGATGTTCATGATGTTGGAATTCACTGTGGTGTCTTCATATATGTACACAGGAAAATTATGTCAGGTACATTCCACTGTCTTTCCTTCTCCTATCCCCTCTCGCTTCCCTCCATTCCTCATTGTCTAATCTATTAAACTTCTATTCTTCCCTTCACCACACGCTTATTGTGATTTAGCTTCCACATATCAAAGAAAATATTCAACCTTTGGTTTGGGGGAAAAGGTTTAATTCACTTAGCATGATCGTCTCCAGATCCATGGGTTTGCTGGCAAATGTCCTGAAGTCATTCTTCTTTAAGACTAATAATCCATTGTGAATGTATGTCACATTTTCTTTATCCATTCATCTGTTGAAGGGAATCCAGGTTGTTTCCATAGCTTAGCAATTATAAATTCAGCTGTTATAAACATTGATGCGGCTGTGTCACTGTTGGGTGCTGATTTAAAATCCTTTGGATATATACTAAGGAATGGAATAACTCTGTCAAATGGTGGTTCCAGTCTGTTTTTTGAGGAATCTCCATACTGCCTTCCATAGGGGTTGCACCAATTTGCAGTCCCACTAGCAATGTATGAGGGTATCATTTCCCCCACATCCTCACCAATGTTTATTGTTATTTGTATTCTGGATAATTGCCTTTCTAATTGGAGTGATAACATAATTCTATATGTAGAAAACCCAAAAAATTCCACCAGAAAACATCTAGAACTCATAATTCAATACAGCAAATTAGTAATATACAAAATTAATACCGATATACCTATTGTGTTCCTATATTCCAATGATGAATCAACTGAAAAGGAAATTGGAAAAACCATTCCATTCACAATAGCCTCAAAAAATTTTAAAAAAGTACTTTGGAATCAATTTTATGAAAGTGGAGAAAGCTACAGAAGACTAAAGAAAGGAAATTAAGGAAAATCTTAGAAGATGGAAAGACCTCCCATGTTCTTGGTAGGCAGAATTAATATTGTCAAAATTGCTGTATTACCAAAAACACTATACAGATTCAATTTCCAATGATGTTATTCCTGGAAATAGAAAAAACAGTAATGGAATTCACTTGGAAAAATAAGAAACCCAGAGTAGTCAAAACAAACCTAAGAAAGAAAAGCAAAGCAGGAGACATCACTATACCAGACCTTAAATTGTACTTTTAAGCTATAGTTACAAAAGCAGAATGATATTGGTATGAAAACAGGCAAGAAGATCAATGGAACAGAATAGAAGACAGAGTCAAACCCACAAAACTACAGTTATTTCATATTAGACAAAGATGCCAAAACCATACATTGGAGAAAAGTTATCCTCTTCAACAATGATGCTGGGAAAACTGGAAATCCATATGTAATAAAATGAAATTGAACCCTAGCTATCGCCCTGCACAAATCTCAACTTAAAGTGGATCAAGGACCTAGGCATTAGACCAGAAACCATGTACCCACTAGAAGAAAATGTAGTCCTAACACTCTAACACAATGGTTCAGGAACCGACTTCCTTAACAAGATTCTGAAAGCACAAGAAGTGAAATCGATAATCAATAAATGGGATACATCAAACTAAAATGCTTGTTCACAGAAGAGAGCCTACAGAATGGGAGAAAATCTTTTCTAAATGTACCTCAGATAGAGCATTAATTTCCAGGATATATAAAGAACTCAAAAAATGTAACACCAAGAAACCAAATAACCCAATCAACTGAACAGACACTTCACAGAAGGAATATACAAATGTGCAACAGTTATATAAAAAAAAATTCCACATTCTAGCCATTCAGAAATGAAAATTTTCCTGTTTTTTTGACAGGAATTTGCCCAAACATGAGGTGGACAGAAAAGCTGAACAATGTTCTGCTGCCTTCTGGTAAGTCCAGTGTGGTTTTGCCCTGGACTGAGGGGTTCCTAAGATATGGATCACTCTGTACTACACCTGGGAAAGCCTCTGACAGAGTGAAATGAAATAGTTATCTGGGCATTCTGATTTGACTCCCTTGTTCTATACAGATAACACAAGCATGTGGAAGACCAAATTGTTGTTCTTAGAGACTGTTTCTGACATCTCAGTAGGACCCAGAATAAAAAACTGATAGTGATCAATGACATGCCCAATTCTTCACAGGGCCTGGACACTGCAGCATCTGAACCTGTACTGTACTGCATAACAAGATGCACCTTGTTGCTTTCTAAGCCCATCAGATTCTTAGTCCCTACTCAGGTGATAAAATTAATAAAGCTTCTGAATTGTAGTATGGTTTTAAGTAAGTTTTTGCTTGAATAAAAAGAATGACTCTAAAGTAGAAACATGGAGCAGTAATGGAGGAGCCTGTTAAGCAGAGATAAATCATTATATAAATAAGAAAATTTACTATTTTAGTATGTAAGTAAATTCAGAGATCAAAATCAAATAAAAATGTAAAAGGTTAGGACATTTTCCTGTGATCATGTATTTATGCTTTAACTGACTTTCATTGCCTTCAAATAAATATAGAGAAAACTCTCAGAATGATTTCTGGAGCAATACTGAGTGAACTTAAATTTTGGCTGTACTTCTTATGCATTATGTGACCCTGAATTAGGCAATAATGTATTATGCCTTAGTTTTTCCAACAGTAAAATGGTAATAATACAAGTGAATGTTTCCTAGTAAAATGTTGGCTAAGTGAGTTAACATTTGAAGAGTGCTTAGCAAAATACTCAGTACATAGAAGAATGCTAAGTATTTCCAATCACTACTAAGATTACCTTTGGGCATATGTAATATAACAAAATGCTAACTGGTGTCCTGCCACCCACATTAAATCCTGGCTCTTTCATTTATATATTCAGAAAATAATAAATGTATCCATTTTTTAATTTATAAATTACTACTAACAATAAGGCCCACTATGGAGAATGGGTAGAGAAGATGCATGTACTAAATGTTATTGCTATTATTATTTCTATGAACTGGAGGTAAGTGAAAAAGACATGCTAACTTATGTCAAAGTCTGTTCTGTTTTTCTGTTGGGGGTGGTTACCAGGGATTGAACTCAGGGCACTTGGCCACTGAACCACATCCCCAGCCTTACTTTGTATTTTTAGAGACAGGGCTTCTTTCAGTTGCTTAGCACCTCACTTTTGCTGAGACTGGCTTTGAACTCACAATCCTCCTGCCTCAGTCATCGGATCCCCTGGGATTACAGGTATGCACTACTTCTGTAGGCCAAAGTCTTTTAAAATTTAATCCCAGAAAGCTCACACTAACTTTTTTCATACTCCAGTTGATATACTTCATTATTACTATCCACTTGTATTATGCAAGGTGGAGATTGAATAAGAATATGAAAACTAAGCATTAAAATAGCTCAAAACGTCTTAGAAGTCAACCAATACTGGGATTTATTTTTTCACACAACAGTCATGCAACACTTAATGAGAGTGGCTTGTTTTTAGAAATGTGTTATTCTATGATTTCATCATTCAAGCAAAATATGTGTACTTACCCAAACCTAGATGGTGTCAACCCATCACTGTGACCTAAATGCATTCAAGAGTGGAGGTAAACCTGGAGGTGAGAGGTACTGCCAGTGATCGACATCTTTATGAGTAGAAAGAACAGGACTAATATAACAATAACTTTATAATCTGGTAAGTACATAAACCAGTAATATTGTCTGTCGTTTATTATTATTACCAAGTATCAAGTATCACATGTATTTACGTAATTGTACATACTCTACTTTATATGACTGAAAACACTGTGACTTTTTATACACCAGCATCACCACAAATCCATGAATCATGTACTGTACTCTGACTTTTATGACAGCAATAACCTAGAACATTGCTAGGCAATAGGACTCTTATAGGCCTGTTACAATCTTATGGTATCAGGGTTGTTGTGCAGTCCATTGTTGACCAAATGTCCAGCAGCACGTGGCTATTTTCATGTTAAGTTATCTCATAAAGATATTAGGTAATTTAATTACCCTAAATTCCTTTGGTTAGTTTATCCTTCAAATTGACATTATTCCCATATAATGTTTAAAGTTTGATTCACTAAATTAAATCATTATTACGATTTTTGTGTCAACACAAAATAAGATGACACAGTATACTTTAATAGTGTGTTAGTATAAATAAAATCTCTAATATCTACAATTAATTTAAACTTTGGAATTATATTAAATTGACGTATTTAATGAAAAATCATTTGACCCATGTAATTTCTTAGCTTGAACATGAAATCACTAAATCTTTGGTGTAAATTTAACCTTATGTATTTTACTTTTATTAATAGCTATTGAAGTGCTATATCTTTGAATCACTTAATACCTATAATCATGTTTTGTCAATTTAAGGTTTAAATCATGACAGTTATAAATATATTAATGGCCTTGCTTGTATGAGAAAATGTTGAAGCATAAGAGACAATTTTGATTTTCTACCTCTCACTTTTCTCTAAAATGTAATTTATGTTAAGTAATATAGATACTATTTTCACTAATTATTATTAGTGGCTAAGAGTATACAAGCAAGAGTTACAGGAAACTATAAACATTTGTGTGTTTTCTCAAGCAAATAAAAAAGTAGTTTCATACCAAATAAAAATATTTTGGTCTAGAATGTAGAAGACACAGTGAGAAGCAAATACTGAGGTAATTTATCAAATTGTAGGAAATTGAATTTTATTGCTTTTGTATATAACATCTGAATATTGGAAGGATATATTTAATATGTCAAAATTTGACAAAATTATCTCACCCTCAACCTGTTTGTTTTAATAAAATTAATTCATCAAAGTTTTACTGCCAAATATTGCATTAATGGAAAATTTGGATTTGACTTTGTGTTAAAATTTTAAATTGGTCTTTGAGTTACTCTTTACAAAAAGTAATAAAGTGTCATTCTTTCTCCTCCATGTAACTTGTATTTTGAGTAAAATGTATGCATTTTGCCAGAATAATTGCTTTGAGTTGACTTGTGTGATGGCTAATTTTGCAAGTCAGCTTAAAGGAGTCTTGGGATGCCCAGATATCTGGCCAAGTGTTATTGTGTGGGTATTTCTGAATAAGATAAACATTTAAAAATTCGAATTGGCAGACTGCGTCAGGCAGATCCTCCTCCCTAATATGGTTGAGCTTTATCCAATCAGTTGGCAACCTCTTAGAAACAAAAGTTGGGAAAGAAGGAACTCCCTGAATGACTAGTTGAACTGGAATATGGTTTCTTTTCCTGACTTCAGGTTTAAAATGAAATGTAGGCCTTCACTGGGTCTAGAGCCTGTTGACTTTCTGGTTTTCAGACTGGAACACCCTAAGCTGACTTTCCTAGTTCTCAGGCTGAAACTGTAACTAAGAATCTCGTGGCGATCTTGCTGTTCTTAGGATTTCTCAACCTCCATAACAGAGCAAGCCAATTTCTTACAATAAACCTTTCTGTATGTTTTGTTAGTTTTTTCTCTCTGGAGAATCCTGGATAATACCATGTTAATATGTGTTTGGTTATTTAAAACAGCAGGAACAAAGTATTGGTTCTTTATTTGTAAGTCACATACGGTTTCTTATAATAATGATAACAGCTTTTTCTACATTCATTATATTGTTACTTTGGTTAAATAGCCAATTACTTCCATCTCCTTATTATTCTTATTATTTAATGAAGAAACCTATGCTCTGTTAACTTTTTGATATCTCTTTCAATATTCATAAATTCATAAATTTATGAACAAATTTATGAATTATAAATTCAGAAATCATTAGAAATCATAAATTAAAAATTCATAAATCATAAATTCAGAAAAAAATTCAGGACTTCTCTCATATCTAAAACAATTTTTAAGTTTATCCGAAAAATGCCTGTAAAGTCACAATTTGTTTTCTTCAGTAGGTGATGGAAATAATTACAGTTGCAGCACACTTAAGTATTTTTTAATTAGGTTATAACTTTCGCAAAAACTACATGGAAGGAAATATTAAAGGAGAGATCATAAGCATTCTCTAAATTAACTTTTTGTAAGATAAATGTTAATAATGTAGATTTTTCAGAAATTTGACTCTTAAAGTTGTGGATATAGACATTTATTTATGCCCTTCTATAATATATTTTTATCTCCCATAGAAACATTGATCAAATCCTGTGGTATGTTTATGTACTGTACTCCAAAAGAGAATTTTCTTCTTTTGCATTGTGGTCTGATTGAACACTAACAAATAATCTGTAAAAAAAAAAAAACCAGAGACATTAGTCTTTTGTCATTTTTAGATAATGTATTCTGTATTCTGATATTTACCTAAAGGTTCTGTTTTAATTTACAGGCCAGCATTTGTGTTTTCAAAAAGGACAACCTTAACTCTTATGGAAATTGTCACAATTTCATTTATGGTAGCAGTAGATTTCCAAGTTTACAATGCTTAATCTAGTTCAAACTTTACCAGTGATTAAGTCAAGTTTCCCAGATTATTTCATGTTATGTAACATATATCTTGCACAAAAGCATATTGTTGAACAAAAATTCAGCAGATAAGTATTAATGATATAGGACAAAATCAAATGGAAAAGAAATTGTACCATAATGCCATTTGAACTCTCATTCTTATTATTTAACATTCCATTATTATGGATTAAGAAGAAGAGTATCTTTTACTCTAAACCTATCTCTGTACATCACTTTGACAAACTTTGTTTCTGAGAGCTAAATTAAAGTATTTGCAGTGCATCTGATTCTCAGTTGCTAATGTGATTTCAATACAAATCCTATAATTGAGACTTCTTTTATTTCAGGTCCAATAAGAAAATGTCTTCCTTTATTTTATCAAGTTTATTGACTAATCATTTTGTAACAAAAGTCATATTGGAGAATTATTCACATTTCATCTTCTCTGAGGTTTCACTATTAAAGACAATGGTTTATTTTATGAGGAAGCAATGCCTACAATGTCCTTCTAGCGAAAATGGCCTAATATCTAACTTATAGGTCCCAGCTTTACAAGTCTTAAGAAAAGTCATGTTTTTGCAGGCTAGAAACACTTGAAAATTCTTTGGTTGTACTTTTATTTCCTTTATGAGTTCATTTATAACAAAAAGTTATTCATTTTGGCAAGGTTCAATTTATGTTTTATTGTTTTGTTATTTGTTTTAGGCTCATATTGGAGAAAACATTACCTAACCCAAGGTTACAGATTTACTCCTACTTTTTTTTTCTAAGTGTTTTATTTTTTTTAGATCTTTTACTCAGTAATATGGTCTGTTTTCAATTAATTTTGGTGAGTACTGTGAGATGGAGTTTAAACTTTATTTTTTAGCAGTTGGTCATCCATTGTGTAAGCGTCATTTATTGAAAATTTGGGTTTTCCCCATTAGTTGCATAGATATTTTTATAAAAAAATCAACTGATCTTAAATGTAAGAATTTATTATTGACTTATTGACTGTGCTGCCATTTCTATAATCCTAGTCCTTATCCCTGTACTCACTGATTTGATTACTACATTATTGTGGTAAGATATGAAACTGAGAAGAATGTTTCATTGATCCCAGTATGGTTAATTTCTATGCATGAGTTTTAGGATCAGCTTGTCCATTTCTTTTTTTTTTTTTTTTCCCCCCCAATAAAACCAGCTGAGATTTTGATGGTGATTTCAGTGATTCCATATGGATAATTGGGGGATTATCAGTGATTTGGGGGTTATTTAACAGTACTGGTATTTGTGATACCTGTAAATGGGGCAACTTCTCATTTATTTAAGCCTCTAATGTTTTTGTTAAGTCTAATGTCTGGCACACTTCATCAGTAGTGTTTATTGCCTGCTTTTATTTACTACGTGTGAATCATACTTTCCTTGTTTTTTATAATTTTTTTACATCTCTTAATTTTTTTCTTGAAAATCCATGTTTCTATATAGTGTACTTAGAAATGCTGTAAAATAACCTTTCAAACCCTGCTTCACCAGGGCTGGATGTTACTGTGGTTGTGTGGCCGGGTGTTTTTAATTTGTTTAGGGATGTGGTTGAAAGAATACTCTGAAATCTATTTCTCCCATGATGTAGATCATCCCATTCTCTTTCTCAGATTTTTATTTGGTTCTCATATTATATTTTAGCTCCAAAATGGCATAAATATTTATTGACCAAAGATTGTTATACGTAAGCCCCCTTAAAAACATAATATTTTGACCTTAAACATTGAACGTGTCACAACAGAATCTGAGACTACACTTCAAAGAGTTTACACTTTCTCCCCCTCCATTCCAGCAAGGAACTTGTATTAAGGATCTCCAGAGAAAAATCCAACAGAATAGAGAGATAATAGATAGATGATAGACAGATAGGTAGATAGATAGAAAGAAAGAACAAAAGCACTGTGATACCTTAACCGGGGGGCAGGTAATATACCATGTGGTTATGGAACAGGGGTTGATTTACTTCATGATAGTGTGAGATTTTGTTATGCTACTCACAACAGTATGCAATGTAAAATGTACGAATTGCTTCTTTCCAGTATTTTCCATTTAATGTTTTTGGCCTGTGGTCGATGACAAGTAACTGAAGATACAAAACGACAATAAAGAGTAATGGAAGGCTATTATAACTTGAAATGAATTAAAAGTTGAAGTGAATACAAAAGTAAATGTAAGATCTGAAATTACGAAGTTACTCCAAGAAAACCTAAGGAAGGTGCCTTGACTCTACATTGGCAATGGTTTATTAGACTGACACCAAAATGCAGGCCACAAAAGCAAAAATGAACTAGTGAGACTACATCACCCTAAAAAGCTTCTGCAAAGCAATTTAATGAAATGAGCTGAAAGAATATATTCCCAAATCATTTATCTGTTAAGGAGTTAATTTTCAAACTATATTGGTAACTCATACAACTCAATAGTAAAATAACAATAACAATAATAATAATAGCAATAATATTAATATGTAGCAAAAAAACCCACATAGAGATTTTTCCAAAGAACATGTAAAAATGATTGGCAGATACATAAAAGATGTTCAACACCTCTAATTGTCAAGGAAATGTAAACCAAATCTCAATGGTGACCTCTTACACCTGTTATGTTGGTATGATTAAAAAAGACAATAAGATAATAAGTGTGGTTACAATGTGGACTATAGGGAACTCTTGTGCACCTATTATAGAAATTTAAATTGATAAGACCATTATGGAAAACAGTATGAAGTTTCCAAGAAGAATTCAAAATGGAGCCAACACATGATCTAGCAATCTCATTTCTGGATATTTATCCAAAAGAAATGAGTATATTCATAACATATCTGCACTTATGTTAATTTTAGCAGGACTCACAATACCCAAGAAATGCTTCCACCACATCAAAGGAAAAATATGTTAACTATGTGAGGTGAAGACTGTGTAGACTCACTGCCTTATAGAAATTCTCTCAAAATATATATGTACATCAGAAAACCACATTCAGTACCTTAATTATATTCAAATTTTATTTCAAAATCACACCTGAATAAAGCAAGAGAAAATGTACAAACTTTAAAAAAAATACTTGAAAAATTTTCAAATTTCTGTGAAAAACAAAGTGTGAAAATAATCATTTTTCTATTAATAGCTATATAGGAAATTTACTTTAAAATATAAGAAGACAGGGATTGGTTCCCATAGTTGCTACAAATCAAAGTGTCTTTACATTAATATATTGTTTCTAAAGCCAAGTAATTACACCACCATTACATTACCTTAATTAGTGAAATAAAATAACAAATAATAATTGTTTATTGTTATTGTAAGTTATGATGATATGTTTGTGTGTTAATGTAAGAAACTATGCTGAAATGTAAGTAATAACTTTTCTTCTTTACTTTGTATCTTTAAAACAACAATTTACTTCAGCTAAAATCAGTGGCATGAAAAATATGGACAATATACTGATCAAAGGATGATCCATTGCATGACTCCAATTAAAAAGTTTATAAGCAACTATGCTGTTTTTGCACATGGCAAAAACAAAATACTGCAGAAGTCTTCTGAATTTATAACTTTAGCTATTTTTCAACTAAAACCTCGTCAATTTCTAATTATCATTTAGGTCAGTGAAAAGCCCCAGAGCTCTGAACAAGTTGATTTTATTTCCTTCTGTGACCCAAAACTTTACATATAAAGGTACTGCTTGTATCCTGAGTCAGAGTCAATGTGTGTGAAATTGCTTTCAGCGCATCACAAGAAAGATTTTAGTATCATAATGTGGAAGCCATTAAATACGCTTAACATAGTCATTTTCACTCTTGCTTCATCTTAGGTACAGTTTCTTTCTAAATATCGAGAATAATTCAAGAACAAAATTGTAAGGTTATCTCTATTTTGTAAGACTGAAAAAAAAAGCCAGACATTTTATAATGAAATATTGTTAGTTAAATTATTAAAGAAGTGAGTTAGAGCAAATACAACATTTACTTGATTTTCCTAGATCTTATTTTCTGTATCAGAATTCTACTCCAAGCTATTTATGTAGAAACGTTTGTTTAAATTAGTGATAGTTACAGATGGATGTCTAATGGGAGAATTTAGCCTCTAGTCTTTTAAAACATTGTTTTTACAAGAAAACTTTTAACAATTCAAATGAAGTTCATTAGCTAATTAGAGTACAGAAATTTAACACAGTGCCTGACCTGCTTTACTGGAACTGAGTTATAATCTCAAACAAAGCATCAATAAATCCTTCATGGTAAACACAAATACAGAAGTAGAAAAAATTCCACCAAGAGATGCTTTAAAAACAACTGATTTTATAATGCCTTATTTTTACAATCATGGCTTTAAGATATTTTTTTCTAGGTCCCGTTTTTACTTGGTACGTGTAAAAACAATAATGCATTTTTCCAGTTCAGCATACCTGTTAATGACTTTACACACAATCATGAATCCACATCACTGCCAGAGGGGACAGAAGTTGCATTAACACTCTTACGTAATCATCTTCCTGTTCATGATTTCCCTAGTTTGAGCAGAGTATTTCTGTTTTATTACACGGCCTGAAGAGTCAGATTCTCAGCAACTGAGTATGAGTTCCTCACTCCCTGCTTTCTCTCATTTTGGGTAGGTAACGAGAGACATAGCATCCTTATCTCCATGAAAAATGTTATTTGAATTCTGTGGCTCAATTAAACTAGCTTTCAGTATATATCAAACATTAATATAAGAATGATGACTATCTGTGATACTCAAGAAGTTAAAATAAAAGACCTATTTATTTTGAATTAAAATAAGTCGTTTTTATTTTAAAATTATTTTGTTTCAGAGACACTGCGGTGCTATGTGCTAACTGCAAAGAGTATATAAAAAAAGCATAATTTAAATTTTTAATGAGTATTAAAAGTCTTGTCAGAAATGCTGTTCTTCTTAAACCATTCCACTGATTATAATTCTGGACCTAAAATGAGAGAGGGAAAATAATGTGGAAGATAGATATGTTTTAAAATAACATAATAATATAAGGATTATCATTATCATTATTTTATTATTAAATAAGGATGCCACAAGTTACCATCAAGGAGTCTGAAAGTTCCACAGGGTACATCTCCATCCAGTCTTATTCCAGACTAGAACTAGAGAACATACATTGTTATCCTGTTACAAATTATTTTTATTAAAATGAATATAAGATTTAATAATACACAACTTTAAGATACATGTAGATTATACCAAAGTCGTTTCATGTCAGAAATGACCCATGATTCGTTAGGTTCATTTGTCTCATTAAAAACTAAATTATTAAGCTCCTACTAATGTGGACAAAGTCTAAAAGTATTAAATTACACATTATCTAATCCTAATTCATACCTATATAAACATTCACTCCATAAGCTCTCTTGTTTAAGTACCTGGACATAAGAGATTTTATGCTTAAGCGTGGTGACATCAGTGGAGCATTGTGCTAAAATACCTATGTCACTTTTCCAAACACAAAAGTTTGCCTTTAAGAGACCATTTATTTTCCTTTATATTATTATAAGACGAAACAGAATAAATACGCTAATTGTGTCTTTCATTTGTGTAAAACTATGAAGTAAGACAAAAATCTTATGGTCCCCCAATTTTATTATCCCGCTTGTGAGAACTATGAGGAGGAAATGTATTTCAAGATAAACAAAGTAATTTATTGAAAAGTATAATAACAAAAATAACAAATTTGGATATCAGATTAAATATTTACATACACTTTAAAATATGGCGTACCAGTTTATGGATGTGAGGTAACATTTTAAAATTACAATTGTTGAAATTAATTTAAACAGTAGTAATTTTAATATAATCTTAAATAAAGCTAATTAAATTTTATGAATACATATTAAGTGTAGGTAGAAGTGGAAAGCTGCTTAAATTAATTTCAGTTGGAGAGATTTGGGGAAATCTTATTCTTATCTTTTCATCTTTCCATCAAATCTCAAGAATGACAAATATCAGAACATAGCTAGGGCAAACAAATCCCGAAGTGCAGATTTCTTTCTTTCTCATGGTCCATGCGTTGCACATTACTGACACCTCTCTTTCTGTCATCTTAGCAGATGATATAAACTATTTATGTTGTAATTAAAAATCCAACGTGATAAGCAACTATGGCTAGCTGATTTACTAGTGCCAGGATGGTGGTTACTAGATGGTTTGTACATGCTCTTCCTGCATATCAAGGGAATGACACTGTAATCATGGTGGTCAGAGGAACAGGGGCAAAATTATGTGGTCACTGTCCATTCTTTAGAAGCTTTGTTTGATAAAGATTTTCTGAAAAAGGGATATGACACGAAAAAGCAGGATAAATTCCAGGTTATACATGCTATACAATTCCCAAAAAGAGAAATTACAAGGACGTTTTGTAGGTTTTATAATGGACATTGTCTCTTAGAAATATTGGTTAATATTATACTACTCTAAAAGTTGCTCTTTTACCTTTTATTTCCCTGGAGTCACTCATGTTTTCAGGAGGGCAGCAGCAATTATAATTCAGTGAGAACTTGTAGTGATAGTGAAAAAGGTAGGGATTCTGGCAGGATAGGAGAGGGAAACCTAGTCCTGCTTGGCTCACAGAAAACTTCCAGGAGGCCTGGGTATTGTCTGGGATAACAAGTAGGAATTAGCCAAGTGAAGAAGAATTTGAGTAGAAAATTCCAAGCAGGGGAAAGAATATGGATAACCATATGAGACTGGAAACATCAGGCCATACTCTGTGGTCTAGAAAGAGATCAACATGTAAGGAATACCAAGTGCAAGACAGGAAGTGGTGAAATATAACATTGACTAGCATGTAGTGGACTCATCAAACTGGTATGACTGGTTCTGAAATTCAGATCTTTATATATATTTCTTTTACTTTTGATTAACATGTTTTGACTGTACATTTTAATTGTTGATGTGATGTCTCCACATGTGCATACAGCATGCAATAAATAAGATACTTGAAATGGAAAAATGTCATTTGAATTGATAACTCAAATTGAAACCTCTACAGTTCTTCATCTTGTGAATTTTGTACGACAGGAAAATCTCCTCTCCTCAAAAACACTGAAAATGTAGTCATTCACTTTTTCTGCTTCTTTCAATCCTATGGAAAAAAGAACTCTGGGCCCACTTCCCCGTAAGGTAAAGCTTCCCTCTTGACACAAAATCAAGAGTTATGTGCTGATGAATCTAGACAATGTGAGGAGTCTCTTGAAGACAGCAGGCTGCTAATTCCAATGATTTCATCAAACTAAATGTTAGACATGGTTTGGAGTAATGTTTCCTATCTTCTCACTGTCCTGTTATTTTAAGTTATTTTTCTGAATAATTTTAGACTTACAGATTTACAAAAGAGCAGAGTTTCCTTATCTTCACTTGAATTTTTCTGATGTTAACATCTTCCATAATTATGATAAAACTAGCAAAATTAAGAAATTAATGTTGTTGACAAACTATATTCAGATTATTCTTATCTTTCCATCTGTATTTATTATTTTAATGTCTATTTTATAATCTAATCCAGGATTCCTCATTGCATTCATTGTCAACTGAGTTTCTTTTTTCTTTTTTTGTTCCTTTTTCTTCTTCAGTCTTTCATGCCCTTGACAACTTTGGTGTGTATGTATTTTGAAAAATGTTCCTCATTTGGGGTTTCTTTATATTTTCTCATACTTGGATTGAGGTCATTGATTTTTGTTTTTTAAAATGGTCAAGGAAGTGAAGTGTTATGTCATCAAATTAGATCAAAGACTTCCTAATACCAATATGGCTCCATATTGATGATATAAGTACTGATCTCTTAGGTTGGTGTCTGCTACATTCAAATAAAGTTACAACTTACCATTTATAATTTAAAAATATTTAGGGACTTAAATATTGTGGCTTTGCAAATATTCTGTTTCCTCTTAAATATTTGCCACTAGTGTTACTTAGATTTAATTTTATCTGTGGCCCTTACCTACAGCATTATTATTGTGGTGTACTACTGGTAATTTTTCCTTTAATTTCTTCTACATTCCTAAATTAGAATTCTTCAAAGAGATGTTCATTATTTCTTGCTCTTTTGCAAATTTAACCAATTATTGATAGTAAGAGAGAGCTATGCATATTTACTTTAATCTTTGAATTTTAATAAGCTATTATTATTTTCTATATCTGCTCAAGTTGTTCACCTTTGACCCCATGCCCTTTCAGTATGCCACTATCCAGTTTGCTTGAGTACTTCCTTACTCCCTGGCATTATGAGAAGCTTCAGGCTTTCTCATCAAGGTTTTTCACTGACTTAAGCTTCGAATCAGCCAATGCTACAAGGAGTCCCTCTTCCTTTTGTTGAAGAATGATATTTACAAACCAAGTTATGGGTGCTAAACTGCTAATTTCCTCAGGAATATCAATGATTCCAGGTTCTTTTAGTGAAGAAAACTAAGACTTACACCTGCAAAATAAAGTTTATAGTGAGCATGTATATATTTATACATAATATTTGTGTATTATATAATATAAATATATTGCATACACATAGATGTTCACATGTGAAGAATGAGTGAATAATTGTATCTCTGTCTCCAGTCTAGGGGCCAGGTTTTGTTCTAGCATCACTCATTTGCTTATTTTTAACTTTTTCAGTGAGTGAAAATTCTAGATTTTACTATTCATTTTTTAATTATTTTTAAACATATAAAATTGTTTCAAAATACATAAATATTACTGATGTGATAAATTTATCAACTTGTTTTGTGATTTATAATTCTATGCACTTACCCCTGTTCCTTCATAGTTGTGTCCCAAAAATATTTATATGTTGAATTTTATGTATTCTGTTCATATAATTATTAATTTCCCTTAAGTTCTATTTACTCTTCAACTCACATTTTTATAGAAATGTGCTTTTAAGTTTTGAAATATTTGTATTAGTTCTAGATTATTATATTAATTTTAATTTTATTTACCATCTGAATATTTTACAGTTTATGTTCCTTCTGAAAAGACTGATATTCCCTCCCAAAATTCCGTGTCATACGGGATATTTCCATAATAGCTTTTCATAGTCATCCAAAGAGGTTCATGGAGAAAACTCAGGATAGGCTTCCCTTGTACTTGCTGCCTCCAGAGGCTTCTAAATTCATCAGTTATCATCAAGTTTAAGAGAGAAAGGGAAGGAAAGGGAAGAAATAATTATGCTTTAGTGGAAACATATGTATATATTATGGCAGGAACCCATAGATATGAGAGATAAGATGATGTAGTCATTACTGCATGGGATAGTTAATGATTTAAAGAATCAATTTTTGGCTTGATATGGAATTTTTTCTTACCTGTTTTCCTCGGAGTCAGTAAGTTCAACCAAATCTTTTTCTGTCTCAGAATAATTGCACCTCTGGAATCATAATGCTCCCACAAAGTTGGAATCAATATTTGCCACTATGAATTGTGGCTTGTAATAGCAATGATTACAACGAGTTGTAGACTATTAATAGCACAGGGTTTTTCATATCAAGAATATTAAACAATATCAAATTCAAAGCATACTTCCTAGAGGAGAAAATCAATACCAGGAAGGACTGGGACCTAAGCACAAGACAGTTCCTTGCAGCAAAGTCAGAGTCAAGAGGAGAGTTTGAGTCTGAAGCAGGAGGAGAAAGTTCAGGTGGATGAGAAATGCACAGTAAAGAAAATCATCAGAAAGCTTTATTTAGCTGCCAAGAGCATTTGTTCAGTCCTAATTCTGGTGGCAAGGGAGAAAAAGATATGTCTCTTAAAAGTGGAAAGGGAGTACCCTGGTAGGAAACCTTAAATACTGTTTATAGAGAAGCTTGGCCACAGGGATGTCCTGAGTGGATTTGGGATATAATTGGTAGTAGAAATAGTACTAAGTTTGCATTATAGCTGAACACATTCCAGTGAGTCATAATCGTAATCAGCATTACATTCACCTGTTCTATTTAAATTGTAGAGTCTAAACTCAATAACCACAGCCGAACACCAAGTAATTATTTGTATGTCTATACCTGAAACCATAAAGTCTAGAATGGAGATATTTTTGAAAGAAGGAGTGTCAGTGGGGAGGACTCTGTTTAGAGCTACTCTTCTAAGATAAAGACTTTTACCAACTACTTACTTTTTGCCAGTATTCTTTTAAATTCCCTGTATTTTCTTATCACTAGAAGAAATTAGATTAAATTCAAGTTCCTGGGTCTCTCACTTTCTATTCTTTGTCAATTCACTTCACAAGCTAACAAAAAAAATGTGCTATGTGTTGTGGACTCATGATGAAATGTTATCAGATGTGAGCTCAAGTTCTCTTGATTACTATCAGTTCTCATTTTATCTGCCAACATTTATTGAATATTTTCTGCTATGGAACCCCAAATCTAGGTGATACATGGTGACTTGGAATCCAAAACAAAGAAATTGTTCTTGCCATCTTCTATTTAGGATTCACCACACCCATGAAACATCCGTAACTGTTGTAAAGTGTCACTTTTTCTTTAAGCTAAGTATTTCGTATTAATGATGATGACTGAGTTTACAACTAAAAATAAGATGTGACGTTATCTCTATTATTGTTTTCTCAAATTGTTGGTACATATGTACGGCACCAGTATTTTATTTGTGTAACTTAATCTGCATTTTATCTGAGGCCAAAGTGTTTCCATCAAATAACATAGCTTTTACGAAGCAATAGATAATGAAGATAAAAAGTTTCAAGCAGTGTAATGTAACAGTAGATGATCTAGCATTATCCTGTGATCTAGAACAATAATTTATACATAAACTTAAAAATACGGTTGTATGGTTTCTTTTAAGGTATACATGACAACAATATCTGTTTTGATATAATTATACCAGCATGGAATATATCTTATTCTAGTTAGAGTCCATTCTTATGGTTGTGAGTGATGGTGGGATTCATTGTGTTGCTTTCATATATTTACGTGGGAAAGTTATGTCAGATTCATTCTATTGTTGTTGTTTTTTTTTTTTTTTATCTTTGCCTATACCCCTCCCTTTCCTCCATTCTGCATTGTCTAATCTACTGAACTTCTATTCTTCAGGTTATCTCCTCCACCCCTTATTGTGGGTTAGCTTTCACATATCAGAGAAAACATTCAACCTTTGATTTTTTGGAACTTGCTTACTTCACTTAGCAAGAGAGTTCCCAATGATATCAATTTGCTGGCAAATGTCATGAAGTCATTCTACTTTATGGAGAAGTAATACTCCATTGTGAATATATATACCACATTTTCTTTATTCATTCATCTGTTGAAGGGTACCTAGTTTGGTTCCTTAGCTTAGCTACTGGAAATTGAGCTGCTATTAACATTGATGTGGCTGCATCATCGTAGTATGCTGATTTTAAATTCTTTGAATATATACCAAGAAGTTGGATAACTGGGTCAAAGGGTGCTTTCATTCCAAGTTTTCTGAGGCATCTTCATACTGCTATCTAGAGTGGTTGTACTAATTTGCAGTCTCACCAGTAGTGTATGAGTGTACCTTTCCCCCACATCCTTTCCAACATTTACTATTACTTGTGTATTCTTGATAATTGCCATTGTGACTGAAGTGAGAATCTCAGCATATTTCAATTTGCAGTTTAATTGCTAAAAATGTTGAACACTTTTGTAGAGTTGAATCCTTGCTTTTCTAAAAATTATTTTTAAAAAATGTTTTACAGACTGCATTTTGATTCATTGTATACAAATGGGGTA
Organism: Sciurus vulgaris; assembly: GCF_902686455.1. Classification (NCBI taxonomy): domain Eukaryota; kingdom Metazoa; phylum Chordata; class Mammalia; order Rodentia; family Sciuridae; genus Sciurus; species Sciurus vulgaris. The sequence goes on from NC_136469.1 coordinate 12,885,921, forward strand.
CATAATTTTCTTTCTGTGTGCATGATGTAGATTCATATCATTTGTGTAATCATACATGTACATAGGGTAATGATGTCTGTCTCATTCCAACATCTTTCAAACCCTCTCCCTCTCACTTCCTTCTACATAATCTAAAGTTCCTCCATTCTTCTCTCACTCTCCACCTCCACCCTCATTATATATCATCATCCACTTATGAGGGAAAACATTTGGCCTTTGGTTTTTGGAGATTGACTTTTTTCTATAGCATGATATTCTCCAATTCCATCCTAGTTCAACATCTCTAGTAATTAGAGAAATGCAAATTAAAATAACTCTTAAGATTTCATCTTACTCTAATTAGAATGGCTATTATCAAGAACACAAACAGTAATAGATGTTGACGTGGATGTGGGGAAAAAGGCACATTCATACATTGCTGGTTGAGTTGCAAATTGATACAGTCACTCTGGAAAGCAGTGTGGAGAATCCTCAGAAAACTTGGAATGGACCCACCTTTTGACCCAGTTATCCCACTTCTCAGTTTATACACAGAGAATTTAAAATTATCATACTACAGTAACACAGCCACATTAATGTTTATAGCAGCTCAATTCATAATAGCAACATTGTGGAACCAACCTAGATGCCCTTCAACAGATAAATGGATAAAGAAATTCTGGTATATATACACAATAGAATATTATTTAGCCATAAAGAAGAATAATATTATGGCATTTGCAAATAAATGGATGGAGTTGGAGAACATTTTTTTCATACATTTGTTCACCATTCATATTCTTTGTGAAGTGTCTGTTCAGTTTCTCTGCACATTTATTAATTGGGTTATTTATGGGGTGTTCTTTTTTTTTAGATGTTGAGTTTACTGAGTTCTTTATGTATCCTGTAAATTAATGCTTTATCTGAGGTGCAGGGTAGCAGATTCTCTATGGGTTCCCTCTTCATACTCTTGATTGTTTCCTTTGCTGTGAAGAAATTTTTTAGTTTTATTCCATCCCATTTCTTGATTATTGGTTTTAATTCTTGCTCTTCAGGTGTCTTATTAAGGAAGTCAGTTCCTGAGCTGATACATTGGGCCCACCTTTTCTTCTGGCAGTGCAGGGTTTTTGGTCTAATACATAGGTCCTTAATTCACTTTGAGCTGAGTTTTGTGCAGGCTGAGAAATAGAGGTTAAATTTCATTCCACTATATATGGAGAAAAACATAAATTTTTAAATTTTACATTGTCTATCTTATATCTGATTTGGTTTATTACTTATATAATTTTTTTGGCTATACTGGATAATTATGACTATCAATGATTTTTTTCTTGTTCATTACTTTCTGCTCTCAGAAAAATCTTTGACATTTTAATATTTGTGGACATATCAAAGAAGCTATATATTCAAGATGCACTTTTGTTACATCTATTAGGAAGAACCCTGTAAGGGCTGGTGATGTAGCTTAGTGGTACAGCATGTGCTTAGCACAACTAGGACTCTTGGTTACATTTTAAAAAATATTGCTCTCGATGTTTTGCTGTGTATGTATACAAATAAAACTAAAAGATTATAATTGGCTTGTTATTCTTGCATATTTTGGGTTTTGCTTATATTTTTAACACTGGAAGATAAAATTCCTATGTTCAAGAACCATGGTGCCATTTCTTTTTTGCTTTTATTTCTTTTTTTTTCTTCCAAATCAGTATTTTGTTCACTATGATTTTGTCTGTGTTGTTATAACATGTTTATGGAGGGATTTTGGCTCAGTTCACACCAAATTGCCGTTGTCATTAATAATAAACCATGGCTAGATGGACAGTTGGCACTTGCGAATTGTATTTTCTTTCTAGTAGATAGCAACATTGACTTATGGGATTCCACTGAAACACTTCAGTAACTGAGTGCAATGCCTGACAAGAGAGTCTTGTGTATCAAGAAAGCCAGCATGGTCTACCTTGAACAGGCTGATGTTTTATTTATGGTACACTCACTTAGCTTCTCAAGGGAGAGTCTGTGTTTCTTGGTTCAGTTTTCCAATTCTTCCATTGATTTTTGGAGGACCAAAATATTCAGTCTAAAAATAGATTATGCTATGACTTAATTTTTTAAGATCCTTGTATCAATTAAGAGTTGAGAGCTCTCATTTATTGGCTAAAAAAATCAGGTAATATTACCAAGGAATTGTGTGGTTCGTTGACATTTAAAATTTTATGTACAGAGTAGCTCATGGGACTTGTTAAAATATGTACCACCTACAGAGATTGTGATTCAGATGGTTGTGGTAGAGTTGAGGAATATGCAATTTAATATGAATTCTCAGGGGATTTTGTGCAGGCTGCTAAACAGCACTTGACAGAAAGCTAGTACACTAGCATAAGCATGAAGCTATTGTGTTAGTTGAACCCAGATTTAGTTTTAGTTGACCAATTTTCTAATTCTGCAGGATTTATGTGAAAATTAAAATTTTGGCATAAATGATTTCTTTTCTCCATTACACAATACTTTGTTTAATTCAAGAAACACACTTCATATAATGTATACTATTGTATGTCAAGATCCTAAATACATGAAATCTATTAATTGGAGGCTCTATGAAAAAAAAGTTTACTTAATATTAACATTTTGAAGAAAAGATATTTTACATGATATTATGTATGTTCACCAGTATGCAACATAGCATTTTAATATTTAAAGTTCAGTTACTTCATTTGTGCCAAATCTCTCTCTCTCTTTTTTTTAAATCTTTAAATACATCATCCAACAAATTATGCCTGCACAGGACTTAAGGATGTTCATCTCTATTTGTCTTTGAAGAACTGTATCAAATGATTTTCATAATTTAAAACAAACGGAACAGGAGCAACTTTGAAATTTTAATGAGAACATACTTGACATTTGGAGGAATAACTAAACTTTTTAATAGGTTGTTTTATGAGGACATAGTGGTAACTTTATAGTTCATAACAGAAATTGTATGATTATTATAGAGAAATACAGTGATAAGATGAAGGAGCATGGCATAATGCCTATGACAAAGATTTCTGAAAAACTCTCACCAATTTGAAACTGTGGTAAGCTACTAATTGAATTGTGATGAATGCTTTTTTTCTGGTACAAAGAATGAAATTCAGCACAGAGCAAATAGTTAAAGCTGAAATTTCTTTCAGAGAAAAACTATAATTTTATCATGAGAAAAATCATTTACTTCCTCCCCAAAGATAAAACTAACTTGAAGATTAGAATAAGAAATTTTCAGAAAATTTTGCATTTTCTAATGGACAAAGTTGTTTCCATCCCATTAAGTGTTTTTGCTAAAGGTCCATATCTGAGGTTAATGGCCAGGTCTTAAGAGTACAAGTCTTGAATGAGAGTAGAAATTAGTTCGAAATTTCAGGGAAAATATATGTATAAGATGATTACAGTACAGAGCAGTAAATAGGAATACAAGTGAAAACAGGAAATCAGGGATAGAAATCACTCTAAAACTCAAACAACAAGAAAATTAACATCAAAATGAATAGTCACAATGTATAAATTCATGCCACTGACTTTTCTTGTCATGTCCAAATAAACATTTAATTAGTATTCATAAAAGAAAGTGTCAAAGTATTTCCATGCTGAAAAAGAGCAAGTAAGTTTACTTTTATTTGAAAGCGTTATTGTTTCCCAGATCCAAAAATAGTAGCTACTGGAATTTAGTATAAAATATGAAGAGTAAAAGGACTTTTCATGCTTGAAAAAGAATGAATGAGCAACAATGGTGGGAGGAAACTCTTCTCATTCCTCTTAATTAATGAACCATTCACCACATCATGTCTGAGATAGGAAACTGGTGTACTTCTCTCCTTCTTTAGTTGACATATTGACATTTTCATAATATACCTTATAATTAATCATAATCAAAATCACAATGAAACATTAACTGTACTCAAAAGCAAGAAAAAGTTTTGAAGTAAGAAATTTGCAGAATAGGATGTCAATATTACTTGTAGAGTGTGTTTAGTATGCTGCTATTATCAGGCAATCTTTTAAGGTCTCCCCGTATGCCTAAAAAAATATTAGTTTTTTTCTAGAAACCAGCCATATACTTTATTTAACATTATAGTTAAAGAAAAAAGAGAAATCAGGTTGGTGCACATTATTTGATGAATATTTATAAAGCATAATCAGGAAGAACTTATATGAAATCATCTACTGTGGAAACTAAAAGAAATGAGACAACAGTGATCAGGAATCACTCTTAAAAGTGAAGCATGTTGAATTTGGTCTTGACTAATAGATATAAAGGTATGTAAATAATATAAAACTGTAGAATTATGATAATGAGTCAGACAATATGAAAGCTCTTAATTTTTCTAATGTGGTGGTTGTGTATATATGAAAGTGACTAAATGAAAGTTTTGAAAGCATAAGGAATAAAACACTTAAGAAGGGATTTATGTAGAATTATCATTTCATGACATTATTTGGTGTAGCTAAATTTGCTCCCTTTCAGAAAAATTGTAAATACCGGAGACAATGAAAAACAAGACTTAATAAAGGGATCTCCAAATATACAAAGAATCTGTCCTTGACAAAAAATGGTGGCATTCCATCCATGATACCACCCTTCTCATGCCCATTTTTTGTGTCCAGCTTCCTATAATCCTTTGACTCTGACAGGTCTCCTAATCTATTTGTGTCTGTCAACTTTGTGATTCACTGCTTTGGTATTCTTGTTCCCAGATTGAACAATTGCATTCTATAATCAATCACTTTATTCTAGAATATTTGTCCTTTCCAAGCTAGTTTGATTTGGTCAGGTTTCCCTGTTTCTTTGTGCGATGATATGATGTGCTATTGTTCTCAGTAGCTCCAACCTGGTGCTCACTTTACCTGTTGACACTCTAGGTGAGGAGAGACAGAGACTAGTTCATCGGATCATCAGATCATCAACTCAGAAAGCACAAACTTGAACACTCCTCTTTTTCTTTCTGAGGGAGAAGTTGAGAGTTGTGATTTTTTTTTTTTTTTCTCAGTTGTGGCACACTGTCCTAGGAGTGAGAATAACTAGAGTTGATAAAATGCAAAGAATGTTTCTACCTGCTGTGAGATGTTTTAGTAATTGTCTATGCATTCATCTTGATGGTGCAAACTCCTAATTCACTTTTGGAGTTCCCATAAAAGCAACTTAGTCTGCACATTATTCTTAAACTGATGTCCATGGAGGTGTTGGGGACAATGCCCAGAAATGAGGGCCTGGGACCTGCGGCCATCTCACTGACACCAGTTCAAAGAGTTTTATCTTTTTGATTTCTTCTTCAATTCATAGCTGTGATGGTTAATATTGTGTTTTAGCTTAACTGAATCAAGATACATAAACTTTTCTTTTTTTTCCTACATTTTAGTACTTTCTCATTAGCACAATTTTTGAGAAATTGGGCTACTCTGTGCCTCAGAGTAGTGACTTCTTTATGATTCATAAACTTACTGTCTTGAATGTCTTGAATCTGTGAATTTATTATTTTTATCAAATTTTGAACAGTTTTAACCTGGTATGATAATAAGAAATATTTAATTACTATTTATTGTTAGTATTTTGCTGACCTTCCTTCTTTGGTGATTACACTTAGATTTACATATTCTATTTGAAAATTCCTCACAAGACACTTATGCTTTCTTCAGATTTTCAATTTGTAGTCTTTAATTTCCTTGTATTTATTTTGGATAGTTTTTTAATTATGTCTTCAAATTTACTGTTTTACTTGCCATGGTGGCCAATTTGCTGTCAATTCCATTTCATATCTTTTCCAATTTTAGAAATTCTTTTCATCACTGGCATTTTATTTTCATCTTTTTTATATTATCCATTTTGCTTTTGAACATATGAAATACAAAACTGGTAACCATTAGGTGTTTTCATTTTTTTCTCTTAATTCTAGTGTACTTTGTCACTTTTGATTGATTATTCTACTTTTAGATCATTTCTTCTGCTTCTTAGTATATCTAGTAATTTCTTACTGATCATTAGACATCAAATTTGTCTCCGTATGAATTGGACTCTTTGTAGCATACCTATAAATATATGAACTTTCTACTGTACACTTAGGTAACTTGAGTTCGATAAGCTTCTGGTACATTTTTTTTTTTTTTAATTCAGTCATGTCTTGTGTTAATTATTCCTCCAAACTGAGATAATATCTATTTACTATACTGCCCACAGTCCTAAAAATTATGAAGTTTTTCGGTCTGGCTTGTGGTTATTTGCTTTACTCTCAGCTTATGTCAATTGATTTCAGTTGGCTGATTCGCTGGCCTTTACTAGTTTTCTCACATACCTCTGCTGGTTAGCACCATGAACTATACTTGAAAAGGTAGGCCCTCTTCAGAGAGCTACCTGTGTGTAGTCCACTCTTCCATGACAGTGTTCAAACTACATCTGCCTTAATTTTCTATCACAGTATCCTCCAACTCATAATTTAAAAAAAAATGAGAAAATTTCTGAAAAAAAATCATACATTATCATTAAGATTCAGTTGAAATCATGCAAAGCAACTTCTATGTTTAAAGATAAATGTGTATGTATAATAAGCACAGGAAATTGCTTACCTGTCTTGTGAAAAGAGATTATATCTGGAAGGGCAAGGGGTACTTCAGTGTATTGATGGCATTTGGTTAGTATGCATATAATAGTTACACACCTTTGCCTATTTTGAATTATTTTAACTTTTATTTGACATAAAATTTTATGTGTTAATGGGGTACTATGTTATGTTTCAATTCATGTATAAATTTGTGTATTATTTAAATCAGGTTAAATATATCGATGTTTTCAAACATTTATCACTAATTTTTGGTAAAACCATTAAAAATCTTTTCTCTAAGTTTTTTAAAGTCTACGGCATATTACTGTCTACAGCCACCCCATTATGCTATAGAACACCAGAACTTATTTCCCTCTCTAATTTAGTACCCATTGACCAGTCTTGCCTACTCTCCCCAACACTCTCCCCAGCCTCTGGTAACTATCACTTTACTCTCCAATTCTATGATGTTTTAGATTCCACATATTACTGAGATCATGTGGAGTTTGTCTCTGTTCCTGGCTTATTTCACTTAACACAACATCCTCCATTTCTGCCAATGTTGTGACAGGATTCCATTTTTTATGGTTGAATGGTATTTTATTATGCATATATACCATATTTTCTTCATCCATTTCATCAACTGATGGACAACTGGGTTGCTGTGAATAGTGTGTTATAAATAAGGAAGGGCAGATGTCTCTCATATGTTGCTGTCATTTCCTTTGGATATTTACCCCATACTGGGGGATTGCTAGGTTAACGGACAGTTCTATTTTATGTTTTTTGAGAAATCTGCATTTTGTTGTTCATGATGAGTACTAATTTCCCTTGCCACCAACAATGTATGGTTTCCTTATCTCCACAAGCCTACCATTCCTTGCTAACATGAATTATTTTAATATTTTTTAGGTCTGGGCCAGTAGTGAAGTAAATGTGTAAACACCTGTGGAGAAGGGCATTGAGTGGGTGATAAATTTTAATAATTTTCCTTTCCATGCTCTGAAGCAGTCAAAGTTGTTCACTTATCACAGGGACTTTCTTTCTTTCTTTCTTTCTTTCTTTCTTTCTTTCTTTCTTTCTTTCTTTCTTTCTTTCTTTCTTTCTTTTTCTTCTCTCTTCCCGTTTTTGTTTGTTTCTGGTTTTTTGGTCCTGGAAAATAAGTAGCTAAAGTTTTTCCCTCTCATTTGTCATTGTCTGAGAACAATGGAAAGATGAAGCTACTCATCAGAAGGTGCAATAGGCAGAGATATCTGCTCTACCTAACCTCTGATAAGGGCAGACAACAAATGGTTCCAAAGAAGCAAACTTTGCTCTTCTGAAGCATAGAGGGCTTGACCTACAGATTGAGGGGAGAGGCAGGCTAGCCATGTTTTATCCTGTGAAACAGATCTCTAAGTCAACAAAATGCTTTTCTTTAAGATTCAGAGTTTAAACTTCAAGGAATTCTGTCAACTTGAGCCATGACAATAGTCACTGTGACAAAATGAAGTGTGAGGAGTGGCCTGTATCCTTGCTAACATTAAACTGTCATTGACTTTTTCTGAGGTCTCAGGATGTAATTTGATTTCAAAACTAGCATAGATGCTAGGGGTGTAGCTCAGTGGTCTGGTAAGTGTAAGGTCTTAGATTCCGTCCCAAGGACAGCCAAGAATAAGGAGAGGAAGTAAAAAAAGGAGAGAGAGAGAAGGAAAGAAGGAGAGAGGAAAGGAAAAAGACAAGGATGAAAGGAGGAACAAAAAACATTAGTACAATGAGATTTTTTTATGGCATACTTAGATCTGTTGGTTAAAATGTGCATCTGGCCCATTTTTCATTTACCCCAAATAAACAAAAATATACAGCTGGAATTTCTGAGATATCCAGTCATTTTCCATGACCACATTTTATTCATATGTTGAAGAAGTAATTTGACAGTATATTTGCATATTATTTTATGTGTCTATATGTTAAACTAAGTCAGATTTGACAGGCATTTGTTTTTGTATTACACATTGCACAGTAATTTAAAATGTAAAGGCATTCTTGAAATATGACATTATACCAAAGGTACTGCTGACTTATCTGCAGGGTCTGATTCGTACTTTTCCTTCACCAAGTCTTGATTTATCGTGTAAGTATGGACTGTCTCCTGCCTCTCCCCCCATGTTCTCTGTTCTATATTTCAAGGATGTCAGACTGCCTTGAAAAATTCTAAAAATACCATTGAGTTATTGTTCGAAATAACCTCTTCTCTTTAAAATAACTTATTCATAATTGCCAAAATGAAAATGTGTCTTTTTAAAAATTTATCTCATTCTATAAAGAGAACAAAAATTAATTCATCTTCTAGACTATAAATATGACTAAAGAAATGTATTAACCTCTATTAATTCAATAGTTCTCTTTGCTAATGAATAAAAAACATTCCTGTGGAAGTGTATTAAATGAGCTGTATGAGAAAACACATACATGTATGTATGATTATACGTACAAATGAAAGTTAAGGACAATAGTATCATTCCTTTAAGATGCTACTAAGAAAGTAAATGGAACCAGTTCTCTAGTTAGTTTACTTACTGTATTCGAATGCTGAGTACACTAGGCATTTACCAAGACATATTCACTAATTTTAGAGTTAAGTTGAATCATCTTTTCAACTGAATATTAACTGAAAATTCATAGAATCCAGTTTTTACTATTTAATCAAAATAAAAGAGCTCAAGATTCCAGAAACCATGATTTTAGAAGCCATGATTCAATTAATAACTGTGGGAACCTGTGTAACATCTAATTAGATACACTTTATTTAAAACTTCATGAACAATAGAATATGCAAATATAACACACACACTCAAACCCACAAATGGTACCCAAAGCACAAAATCAGGGATATCTCCTCCTTTCATTTGGAATAATATAAAGTACCTTTTTATTCACAATTCGTAACTGAGCTGCTTTTGAGGTAAATCACTGTGAATTTCAGCACATAATCCATGAAGGTCTCTAATGTTCACAAGCATGTGTGATAGGATTGTAAGGTTTTGTGTGCACACTGCAATGCAGTTGTGATTATTTATCCTTGATGTCTTGGAAATATTGGGTGGCTGGTCAACCATGAATGGGTGGGCTGGAAGAAGAAAATGAAGGAAGATGGACAACCACTGGGAGCCTTTCTGACAGGGGCCCTCCTGTGAGATGGGGGTCTGGTATGTCAAATTTTTCTAGCCATAGTTACATCCCCTTAAGAAAAAACATCTTTTCAAGATCAGGCCACACCCTGCCAGGTGACCCAGATCCTCTCTTATAATGGACACTGTCAGAACCCCAATCACCCTGACAAGTAAACATCAAGATCCTCACAAAGAAAGGTTGCTGAGGGCTACTTACAGGGTGGTAAACCCATACACATGGGGACTCAATTTCCTTAAGTCTCCAACCCTGAGCACCATGCCACCTTCTCTTGGAGATGGTTCATCCATTTACTATGCTGTCAGTCAAAAGTCAAAGGGTGGACCTACACAGAACTCTCTGGAAACTTCGCTGGACCCTCAGTAAACTTGCAGAACAAGAGAGGTATTCCATCCTTCTCCTCTCCAAGAGAATGCACTCCCTCCCTTGAGAGTATCCCACTTTCCCCTTTCCTATCCTTTCTAATAAACTTACATCTCTTACTCTGAGTGCAATATCTGAAATCTTTCTGGCATAATTGCAAGAATTGGGGTAAAGGAGGACTTTTGCAGGTGCCTTAGCTTTACTGGGACCTCAGCCTTATAACAGAGGAACATTTGTCTTAAACTGGTTCCAGTAAACAGGAATATCTGGTTTACAAATTTTTTCTAATCAATATGTCTACTCATTATGATCTTGTTTATTCACTTTTGTTTTCCCTAATTTAGTCATGAGTCAATTATTTCTCTTGAATCTTAATCAGATAAAATGTAGGGCCATATCACTGATAGTCTAGCTGCCATAAGGTTGCAATAGAAAGGAGCTGCAAAATATTTAAATGCTAACTTTCTGTTTTTTAAATGGAAATAACTATGTCTAAGAACAATAAAGCCTATTTCATAAAGTATAATTGATGGTTTTAAAGAATGAATAAAAATAAGATTAGCTAAATAGTAATTCATGATACTCAACCCATATGTTTATGATGGAAAAATAATTTATCATTCAATTAAAGACAACTTTAAGAGTTTAACAAGATATTAATGCTCTCACCAAGACAACTGTTCAAAACTAAGGCATTATGATAGGCAATACAGCAGCAACCTACAAATATGAGGTTTTTACCCATATCTGCTTCTAATAGGATATTTTCCTAAAATTATATTTTTAAAAAATTAACTTTTTAAAATTATTTTTATCTAATTAGAATATTTATCAAATATATTTATAGTTGTATATCAAATGTATTTATAGTTGTACATTTGGAATTGTTTATGTTTTTTATCTTTTCTCAATAGGCAATATTTTTGTTGAAAACTTTTGTGCAAGTACTGAGGTATCTGGTCAACCCAGATAAAATTTCACATAATAAACAGTATCCTCAAAATGATTTTCATTCTAAAATGTGCAAATATCATAGCATAACTCTTTCTATATTTGGTTGTGGTTTCTCATCATTTTACCTTTCTTATGCAAATATTATACCAACAAGACTCACCAAACATTTTGTTTCTTTTTGTGATTTTTGATTGTTTCCCAAATTTAAATGCCATACAATTTTAGGTTTTTTTAATTTTAATTTCCTTTCAGAATTAAATTGAAATATATCCAATTAAAATAAGAAGATCACACCAAACTTTCTAACTTGATTTGATATAATCCAAAACAAATCCTAGAATTTCAAAATTCCAGCTCTTCTCCATTTATTAGTTACTAATTTGAATAAACTGAACCTAATCCCTGCCTTGTGTTTGTTGAGTTAAATGTTACTGTTTTTTGGTTTAAAAACTTTATTTTAATTAATTTGAATTTGAAAAAGCAATTAATGGTATAGTTTTTTGAGTATCATTTATCAAATGATTTGCTTAAATATTTCTCAGTCCTGATTGTAAAACCATTTAATAATATTTAGAAAACATTAGTGAAAAAAAAAATATTAATACTCTAAGAGACTTGAGTTTCTCTTCCAAGTAATTATTCAAATGTTTAAAATTTCTAACATCAAATTAACACGTGATAAGGAATAACTGCATACTACAGTGCTATTCTACAGTTGTTTTTTTAATAGACATTAGCAGTTTTTAGAATGTTTAGTACTTCAACTGTGGAGATAACACATTTGTGATTTTTAAAAGGCAGCTTGAATTTTAATTAGTATAATATTGCTGCATTTTCAGTTGTGATAATCTATAACTTAAATGATAAAGCCAATTCCAAATGCATTCATTTGTTATAATTTTATAATGTGGTACAAGTATTGTTTTCACAGTAATACCATGCTCCACCAAATTTGAGGTATAATGGATGCACTTGGGATTAGTGAAATAATTTTTAAAATTTTGAGTGGTTTCCTCCAGTAGTGGACAACATTTTCAGATATCATTGTGCATTCACAGGATATTGGGAAATTATAATGAGTAAAATTAATTTAGTAAGGCAATAATTTTATGTGAATTATAAAAGCATCCATCTGCTTTGAAACCCCAAGGAACAAATCAGATTTGAAGTCAGTACATCCATGTCAGCTTCTGCATTTTGGTCTTTCAACATGTGGCTTCTTCCTAATAGTTTCTTAATACCTTTCATGTTTGAATGTTTTTCATCTCCTGCACCATTACCTATGATATTTTTTGTATGAAAATGTTGCATGAAATGTGGCAACTCCTGGGAGTGAGTGGTGCAAAAATTGACCAATTGAAGACTTTTCTAGAGTCCTCTGATGTTCATTTAGTATCACCTTCTCTCGGCTCACTTCTTGTAAAGCCACAGGCATGAATTTTCAGAGTCCAAGATAAATATGAATATCCATTTTCCTGGGTCCAGAGAGTTGCCTTACTTTTACCCCAGGTATCTAGTGGATCTGCCTGTTACACATCCCAGGACACTAAAGTGGTTCTGGAAATTGACCTTAGAAAGGGGTTAGAGAACATCAAACCCTAACAGAAGACTATGGCCAGAACTTCTGTAGGTCATATAGGAATCTATAAGAAAGAAAAAAAATACTTGGGTAATTGACATGTGGCAAGAATGTCAAATAGTATGTAGTCTCCAAGGCAATGAGCAATATTACAGTGTGCTAATGTTTTCAGGCTCTTGGTCGATACCTTTCTTAAGAGACTGTTAAGAAAGTAACAGCTGAGCATAATTTCAGAAGAAATTATGGTTCTCAGATTTCTGTTGCCAGTCATTTGTTCCTTTTGTCTTATGCATTCTTTGCATTTCTTGTTTTTTTTTTTTTTTTTTTTTTTTTTTTTTGGCAGAATGAACCAAGTTTAAGGCGACTGTAGTCAAGTTTGAGTGGGAGTGGCCACTCAAATAATCCTCAAACATGGCTTCTTTGATGAGGACTTGAAAGTTCTGAACTCAGAAGAGATTTGCATGACACTGTTAGACTTGTCTTTAGTGGCAGAACTCTTCCAGGTGATGCATGCTCAAATTTTTGCACTTTAAAGTGGTCTCTACCTTAAATGCATGTATTTCTTCTAACTATACATGTTAGATAATTCTGCCCTGTCTTCTTTAAAAAGGATTTAGTTGACTTTTAAAATGCAGCTTCTGGTTTTACTTCTTTATGAAGTTTCCAGTGAAGTAAAAATGCTTAAAGACCATACATAATTCACAAGTGTGGGCCAATGAATTTTGCAGTGAACATATCCATGCAGGAATATCCAGATTATAACTAGAAAATTAGCTCCCCCTCAGAAGGGCCTCTTTCTTCACCCAGGCAACTCTACCCTAAATGTTATAAAATGCTCTTTTTTTAACCTTAAAATATTTTGCCTAATAATGAACATTATGTAAATGAATCCACAGTCTTTTCTCTTCATGAAAGGAATGCAGTGGTTTCTATGGAGGAATGCATTAATGGTATCGGTAAGAGGGAAAATCAGATGTAAATGTAAGGTAATCCACAAATATGAGAGAACCCATTTTGACTCAACAATGAAATGCAGTATGGACGTCCATAAAATGAGAAGATACTGGGGATTGGAGTTATTATATCATTATGGAAATGGAATAAGGGGAGATACAGAATTGTATGAATTAACTTATAAGCTTATATAAACAGACTTAAGTTCAATATTCACTTTATTTTTAAAATTTCATTTTATACAAACCATTTGCAGTTAGCATTTTCTAAGTGTTTACATAATTAAAAAATAAACTATGCAAATGTTTATTACATATAGTTTTTGAAACTGTTAGTCTGCTGTTAAAAAATTGTGCCAGAATATATAATTTTGGACATTCTAAAGCAAAAATCACAATACTGACATTGTAAATGACTTTTAAAGGGTAGAAAACTTAATACCCCTCTTAGATAGAGTTTATAGTTCACATTGCAAAGCATTTTCAAGGAAATGACCAAGTTAACCTTGGCTCTGAAGGTCTCTCTGTTTGTTTGTTTTTATTTTCTCTTCTACTTTCACATTACACTTGTAGTTCAAACAATGAGTTTCACAGCTACACGATAGTGTATATTTTCTCAATTTACTGCATTTAGAAGTCATTACTAATAGTTTTGTTTCCTTGTTCTGAAAATGTTGAAATAACCCCAAAAGATATGGGGTTATAAAGATCACTTACTTTTCTATGTTTCAATTTATCTGATTATAAGGTGAGAACAATATGTCCCATCTATTTCTGTCTTTGGGAGTTTAAGACTTAATGAGTGCAAAAAGTTTCTGAGGACATTGCAAGAAAGTCGGCATGTAAACAGTACTAATGACATTCGGCCAGACAGTAATGGGAAATGTGCAGAACGTATTACCAAATATCAAAAAAGTCAAAACATTCACTTTTATCAGCTCTCAGCACTCACCTCTGAGAAGATTAAAGACCCTTCTCTTTTGTGTAATAATCCCTACAAGTTATTTAGCTCAAAAATTTTAAAAGAATATCCCCAAATGATGGAAGATGGTTCTCAGCATTCAGGAAAAAAAATATGAAAGTTTAATATAGACCTATAGGAATAATGTAAAATAACATGGCAAATAATGCTTTATTAAAAAAAAAAAAAGGCTTCTGAACTCTTTTGAAACAAGATGAAATGGAATAGATACATCTGTTATCTGTAAAAGCCAGTGTCATTTTAGAAGGAATGGAAATGGTAGAAGTACTCCAGTGGTCTTTTGTTGAATCTACTTCAGGAGGGGTTGTGATCTTCAAAATGGACAGGACCAAACAAACATACAGAGTACATCTCAGGTGAAGAAATCACACTCCTCCAATGAATCCAAATAGATAGGCCGACAGAAGTCAGGTAAGGCATGAGAAATGACCCACAAACCAGCTTTGATGAAGTTTACGTGACATTGGGAAAGGAGGACTGTTCCAATAGTGAACGTGAGCAGAAGTTCTAAGTTTAAAACAAGGGATACTCTGACCACGTTCCAGTTACAATACTAAGGGAGTAGTTTTTAATCTCTTGCAGGAGAGCGAAATTCTCAAGATGTCTAACTGGAGAACAGACCAGAGAGTACCTGTCTCAACATAGTTCTTTTACAGATTAGAAAATCAAACTGCAGAATTTTTAGTGTTTTTTCCCCAAAAGCTTTTGACAAAAGACAACTTGCTGTCATTTGTGAAACATGACCTGACCACGGAAACTTCCTGTACTTCCAACTTTACATGGGATTAAAGGAGGATGATGCTTAAAATATCCAACCTGACTTCAAAATGTAAACACTCTCATGCCTGATTACAGTCTCACTTTTTTACCTGAATGAAACTATTAAAGTTTCTTTTTCATTTATCATAAACCTGTCTACTAATTATGGCATTATTCACTACTTTATATGCATTTTGAGAAACACAGTAGTCGAGATAGCAGATTGTATTCTGCTGTTTTGTGTTTTGTGTTTTTGTTTTTGTTTTATCTCTTATGCCTTGTGTCCTAAGAAAGTGGGCAGTTGGTTCCTGGATTCTGATGAAAGAAGATTGAAACTCAGACATGAAAAGCCGAATGAGAGAATTTTATTACGATGGAAAGTAAAGTCAGGTTCAAGCAGAGAGCACTCTTAAGAGACAGGGTGGGTTGTCTCCAACCAGAGACAAAGGAAACAGTGCTGCCTCCACTTTTATTGCTGTTTTATGGTTGCCTTGTGAGCGGGGGACCACCTTCTGCGCTCTCTGCCAATGGAGCCTTCAACTCCTCCTTCTTGTCAGGCAGGGGAGTTTGTGACCCTATGTGGTTGTCTCTGTAACTGCAAAGGGATCATTCTATTCATGGGAGCTTCATCTACAAGATGATCCTACATTAATGTGGGCATTGAGGTCAGTGGCCAGACAAACTTTACCTTAGCAGGCCTACACTACTAAAGAAATTTCCCTCCTGAAGTCCACTGAGCCACCTCCGTCCATAAATCCTAACTTCACAGTGACCTCAGTGGACCCTGTCAAGAATTGGCTCCATCGATCTTTCTTGGCATAATTCTTAATTGGCTCGCCTTGTTTCCACCACTTTATTCTCGGGGTTTGTGCACTTGCTACTTTTCTGTACATTACTCGATTATTCATTTGCCTTGAAAGCAATTCTAAGGAAACTCATGACCCTGCATTATTATGGATGTGCATTCCACGGCTCATTTCAAACTACCACTTCTAATTTATACTTGGAAACGTGAGTCTTTCCATGCTTCTTGTCCCTCGAGCCACCCCACCCCATTGTCTTCTGTCCTTCCTTCCTACCTTCCTACGTGTCTTATGCTCAACTTTCCTGTTCCAGCCCCGTGTCCCAAGTTCTTCCCCAGTTCTCTTTACTTGAGCGTTTTATTTGTCCTCGTTTACTCCTACGGTGTTCCTGATAGCATTCTTTAAAATGCCCATGTAAAGAAGGGGCAGGTGGCTGCCAGTCTTCAGCATTTGCTCAGATAAGGACTGTGGGGGCGCTGTTGGTCCTGTTCTCACTGGGTTCCTGAAAGCGCCTGAGATGGACCATTCAACAATTGGTCACTCATGAAAAGCAGAAGTTTGGACAGTGGCAAGGGGGGACAGCACGCGGCTGCAGTCATTTTTTATTAATTAGAATTTCCTGGTGATCTTTCATAAATCAGCTCTGACCAGGCCACTCCCCATCCCAACTGAATGATGCGACTGGAACCTGGCATTCACACCTTTGCTTCAAAAGTGCCCCAGAAAATTCCATGAGCTGAGAACCCCTGTTTCTAGAGCAAATACATCAATGTTTTCAGCAATCTCCAGGCAACACAAGTGAGAACTGGTGCCTCCATAGAGCTCTGGCCAAGTGATTGTGGTAAGAAGAGAGAAACAAGGTCATAAGAGGGAAAAGCAAAGCCTCAGGGTCCGGCGAGCGCTTAGGCCACATGCAAGATGCCTGAGCAGCAGATTTACAAAGCACTGAACCGAAAAGAAGATCTGTTCCCAACAAGATTGACAAAGATGGGCCCTTACTTCCAAAGTCTTAACTTATAAATTGGGCAAGAAACCTACACATATAGTTGAAAATAAGTATCCTATTGGTAGGCATAGTTCCTGAGCAATATTGTTTCTTCTGCAGAATTATGGCAAGGCATGCAATTGTCGTGATTAGACTATTTTAGTGGAAAGTGAAAATTCATTCTATCATTACTTCCCCAATTGAATGACCAGGCTCTGTTTATAAATAAGCATCTCTTGCATGTGGATACCTGAACCCACAGCCTGACATGAGGGTGTTAGTAACATGAATGGCGTGTTGTAAATGTTCCCCTTTCCATATTCTTGGACTTGAATTGATAGACTCTATCAATTATGTCTCATCTGTCATTCAATCGTGACCAATAGTGGACAAGAATAAAAATTCGAATAGATAGTCTAACATTACACAGTCTTGTGTTGACAAAATAAAAAACTAGCAAATGATTTTGATTTCTCTTTGTTTTCCATCCTCTTACAAAGTTGAAAATTCTGTTGCTGTATGTATGCGTGTTTGTAAGTGCACATGTTAATAGTGGCAAAATATTTTGCAGATTATAAAATGTTTAATATTATGACTTGGCTTTTAATTCTATCTTTGAACTAAAAAAGCTAGAATTTAAAAAAGGAATGGTTTCAGTTTTTCTCCATTAAGAATGATGTTGGCCATGGGCTTAGCATACATAGCCTTTACAATGTTCAGGTATGTTCCTACTATCCCTGTTTTTTCTAGTGTTATGAGCATGAAGGGGTATTGTATTTTGTTCAACGCTTTTTCTGCATCATTGAAATAACCATATGATTCTTATCCTTAAGTCTATTAACATGATGGATTACATTTATTGTTTTACAGATGTTAAACCATCCTTGCATTCCAGGGAAGAACCGCACTTGATTGTGGTGCACGATTTTCTTAATATGTTTTTGGATATGGTGTGCCAATATTTGTTAAGGATTTTACATCTATATTCACCAAGGATATTGGTCTAAAATTTTCTTTCCTTGATGTGTCTTTTCTTGGTTTGGGTATGAGGGTGATATTAGCTTCATAGAATGACTTTGGTAGGGTACCCTCCTTTTCTATTTCCTGGAATACTTTGAGAAGTATTGGAATGAGTTCTTCTTTGAAGGTCTCATAGAACTCAGCTGAGAATCTGTCTGGTCCTGGGCTTTTCTTGGATGGTAGGTTTTTAATGGTTTCTTCTATTTCATTGTGTGGTATTGATCTGCTTAAATTGTGTATGTCCTCCTGGTTCAGTTTGAGAGACGCATATATCTCTAGAAAATTGCAAAGTCTTTGGTAGTTTCTATTTTGCTGGAATACAGATTTTCAAAGTAGCTTCTCATTGTGTTATGTATCTCAGTGGTGTCTGTCCTGATATTTCCTTTTTCATCACTAATTTTAGTAATTTGAGTTTTCTCTAGTCTTCTCTTTGTTAGGGTGGCTAAGGGTTTGTCTATTTTTGTTTTGTCAATTTTTTGAATTGTTTCTTTTGTTTCAATTTCATTGATTTCAGCTCTGATTTTAATTATTTCCTGTCCTGCTACTTTTTCTGTTATTCTGTTCTTCGTTTTCTAGAGCTTTGAGCTGTAATGTTAGGTCATTTAGTTGTTGACTTTTCATTCTTTTCTGGAATGCATTCCATGCAATGAAATTTCCTCTTAGTACCACTTTCATAGTGTCCCAGAGATTTTGATATGTTGTATTGTCGTTCTCATTGACCTCTAAGAAATTTTTTATCTCCTCCCTGATGTTTTCTGTTATCCATGTTTCATTCAATAGCATATTATTTAGTCTCCAGGTGTTGGAGTAATTTCTGTTTTTTATTTTGTCAGCGATTTCTACTCTCAGTCCATTATCATCTGATGGAACACAAGGCAGTATCTCTATTTTTTTGCATTTCCTAAAGGCTGCTTTGTGGCATAACATATGGTCTATTTTCGAGAAAGTTCCATGTGCTGCTGAGAAGAAAGTGAATCTGCTCATTGATGGATGGAATATTCTATATATGTCTATTAAATCTAGGTTATTGATTGCGTTATTGAGTTCTATGATTTCTTTGGTTGGTTTTTGTTTGGAAGATCTATCTAGTGGTGACAGCGGTGCATTAAAGTCAACCAGAATTATTGTGTTGTGGTCTATTTGATTCCTGAAATTGAGAAGGATTTTTTTGATGTACAGGGATGCACCATTGTTTGGGGCATAAATATTTACTATCCTCTTGTCTTCCTGATTTATGGTTCCCTTAAGCAGTATGAAATGTCCTTCTTTGTCCCTTCTGACAAACTTTGGCTTGAAGTTCACTTTATCTGATATAAGGATGGAAACCCCCACTTTTTTACTGAGTCCATGTGCATGGTAGGTTTTTCCCATCCTTTCACCTTTAGTCTGTGGATGTCTTTTTCTATGAGATGAGTCTCTTGCAGGCAGCATATTGTTGGGTCTTTCTTTTTAATCCATTCTGCCAGTCTATGTCTTTTGGTTGATGAGTTTAGGCCATTAACGTTCAGGGTTATTATTTAGATATGATTTGTATTCCCAGTCATTTGGGCTTATTTTTGGTTTTTAATTTGGCTCGGTATCTCCTTTGAGTGGTTTTTCTCTAAGGTAATTCCTCCCTTTGCTAACCTACATTGTTGTTTTTCATTTCCTCCTCATGGAACATTTTGTTGAGAACATTCTGTAGTGCAGGCTTTCTATTTGTAAATTCTTTTAACTTTTGTTTATCATGAAAGGATTTTATTTCATCTTCAAATCTGAAGGTTAGTTTCACTGGGTATAGAATTCTTGGTTGGGAACCTTGTTCTTTCAGAGCTTGAAATATGTTGTTCCAGGCCCTTCTAGCTTTTAAAGTCTGGGTTGAGAAGTCAGCTGCTATCCTCATTGGTCTCTTCCTATATGTAATCTGATGCTTTTCTCTTGCAGCTTTCAAAATCCTATCTTTATTTTAAATGTTAGGCATTTTCATTATAATGTGACTTGGTGTGGATCTGTTGTGATTTTGTGCATTTGGTGTTCTGTAAACCTCTTGTATTTGATTTTCCATTTCATTCTTCAGGTTTGGGAAATTTTCTGATATTATTTCATTGAATAGGTTGTTCATTCCTTTGGTTTGTATCTCTGTGCCTTCCTCAATCCCAATAATTCTTAAGTTTGGTCTTTTCATGATGTCCCATAGTTCTTGGAGATTCTGTTCATGATTTCTTATCATCTTCTCTGTTTGGGCAACTTCATTTTCAAGATTAAATATTTTGTCTTCATTGTCTGAGGTTCTGTCTTCCAAGTGGTCTAGTGTTTTGGTGATGCTTTCCATTGAGTTTTTTATTTGGTTTATTGTTTCCTTCATTTCAAGGATTTTTTTTTTTTTTTTTTTTTTTTTTTTTTTTGAGAATCTCTATCTCTTTGTTGAAATGACCTTTTGCTTCCTGCAGTTCTTCTTTCAGCTTATTGGTATTATCATTCATTGCTTGCATTTGCTCTCTTATCTCATCCTTTGCTTCATGGATCATCTTAATCATGTATAATCTGAAGTCCTTTTCTGACATTTCTTCTACCATACTGTCATTGGATTCTATTAATATAGAATCTAGATTTGTTTATTCATTTTCTTCCCTTGTTTTTTCATGTTGTTCATGCATCTTCCCCTCTAGCAGTGCAGATCTGGGGTATTGTAGATTTCCCCCTGTAGGTTTATAGTGGCCCTATAGGTTTCCAAAACCTTTTCTTTAAGGAGAGATCAATATTAGCAGTGCCCTATTCAGACACTATGCAATCCTATACCAAATAGCCCCTATGAGAACAATAACAAAATTGTCATAATAAACAGAATGAGTTCAAATATTATCTTCAGTAAAACAAACAGATTTGCAATAAGGTCTGCAGTTACTAATGGAGGACTAAGAGGATGCAGAGGGATGTAGAATGTAGCTGTTAATGGGATAAGAATAGAATACACAGAAGTTCTAGATAATAGAAAGGGTGAGAGTGTAATCAAAAGAAATTGGATGTTAGCATGCAAAAAAGGGAGAAAGAGACTCTGAATGAACAGGTAAACAAAAGGAAAAGAGAGCAAGAAAAGTAAAGAAATAAAAACTTAAAATTCTTCAGTAAGGATAAAAAAGAAAATCTACAGTATAACAGTCATATAGTAATAAAACCTCCCAGTCTTCAGTAGCCTGATGCATGAGAGGTACCTGACAATGCGCTTCAAGCCTCCAACAGCATCTCAGGATGGGATTTGCCCCACCTAAAGATCAGAGCTATGGCTTTCAGGATTATCCAAGATGGCCGCTCTGTCTTTGAAATGTGTTGGCAAATGGGGAGCTGCGGCTCAGGGTGTGGACATGGTCAGCTGGAGGTTCTGGAGGTGGGGTGTGGTTGGTCAGGCAGGGGTCTTAGAGGCCGGGTGTGTTTGGTGTGTTTGCAGGATCATGGAGGCCAGGTGCAATCAGTAGGTCTGGGGTCCCAGTGGTAGGGCGCAGTCAGTTGGTCTGGGGGTCCTGGTGGCAGAGAGCACTCAGTCAGTGTGAGGGCCCCAGAGGCAGGGAGTGATATTTGGGCTGAGGGATCCTGGAGACAGGGCTCAGCCAGTCTGGTCAGGGGTCCTATGGGGCCTGGCTGTTGTCTCAAAATGGCGGCAGCCACATGTAATCAACCCTGCGAGGACTGTAACAGTGAACTTCCAGGCAAGAGCAGGCAGCTGGCGCTCCATTGGTTGGCTCCACTGGTCGGCAGTCAGTTTGCTGACTGTTGTCGGACGATTAGGAGGTGAACCTCATGCATTGGGTGATGGATAGGTGTAATGCAGGCGATGGACATGTGAGAGGCAGGCAAATGGCGGATGACAGGTGCCTGACAGTGAGCAATCTGCACTCAAAAAAGGCATCGATATGCTGGCAGACTGCAGGTGATCACAGCACACAAATGGGGTAAACAGCAGGGAATCAATAAGTAGCAAAAACTGCCTCCCCAAGAAACAGACATCCTCTGCTTGAAACCGGAGTTACAGAGTGACAAGGAACACAGTCTCCCTGTAGTCCACCATCTTGGATCTCTATAACAACATTTTTTATTGAAAGCATATATAACCTATATATACATAAGCACTAAGTAACCCAAGGAATGAAATTCTAAGCAAGCATCTGATACACATGTTTGGTATTTAAATTATATTTTAACATTTTCAGAAATATTTATTTTATATTCATCATTGTGGGAAAATAACAAAAATTTAATTCTGATATGAATACCATGTTTATGTGTCCTTTGTTTTCATAAATTGAATATCCATGAAAAATACACATAATAATAGTATATGAAATGTCTCCCAATTGCAAATACTAATCACAAACACTAACCTCAGGGATTGTGTCTCATTTGCCTTAACTCTAAAAATACAGATATACATATTAGTATATATTAGGGAATTGTTTGAATAATTGAATTAAGTGATGCAGAGAGCACATGCTATAGGTAAGACCTTTTTAAATACAAGCTGGTGGAACCTCTTAATTATTGTTATAATTTTTTTAATTAAACAGATTAAATTTTATTGTTCTTTTTAGTTCCACCTGACAATGAAATCCATTTGACCCAGCTATTAAAGCCTGGACTATATCTTACTATAATTCAGTCCCTAGCACCTCTCCTTTGGATGTATACTGTGAAGTGGAGTAGCGGGGTCACATGGTATTTCCATTTCAAATTTTTTGAGGAATCTCTATACTGCTTTCCAGAGTGGTTGTACTAATTCACAGTTCCACCATCAATGTCTTGAGTGTACCTTCTCTCCCACATCCTCGCCAACATTTATTATTGCTTGTATTTTTGATAACTGCCATTCTGACTGGAGTGAGATGGAATCTCAGTGTAGTTTTAATTTTCATTTCTCTAATTGCTAGAGATGTGGAACATTTTTTCATGTATTTGTTGACTGCATATATTTCATCATTTGAGATGTGTCTGATTAGTGCCTTGGCACATTTATTAATTAGGTTGTCAAACCCTTCTCAGTATTAAGAATCAAATAGACCACAACAGAAAAACACTGTATGACTTTGACACGCCTTTCTCATCACTGGATAGAACATCCAAACTAACACTAAAGGAAGATGCTACAGAACTAAAAAATACAACTAATGATTTGGACTTAACAGATATTTATAGAATGTTTCATCCATCAATGACTGAATTCAGTTTCTTCTCAGCAGCACATGGAACCTTTTTAAAATATACCATATTTTAGGCTACAGAGCAAATCTTAGCAAATACAAAATACCAAAGATAATACCTTGCATTCTCACAGATCAAAATGAAATGTAATTTAGAATATGTAGAAGAAAATGAGAGGGAAGTGGGTATGAAACATGGTGGAATGAGACAGACATCATACCCTATGTACATGTATGATTACATGAATGGTATGAATCTGCATTGTGTACAACCATAGAAACAAAATTATGTACTCCATTTGTGTACAATGAATCAAAATTCAGTCTGTAAAAAATTAAAAGCCAAATAAAAATAATAAAAAAAAAAAGAAATCAATGGTATGATAAAGAAATAGAAGCCACTCTAACACCTGGAGACTAAGTAATACACTTTTGAGTGATACATGGATGGCAGAAGAAATAAAAAAAAAAATACTTAAAGGTAAATGAGAAAAGTGATACAACATACCAAAATCTGTGTGACACTATAGAACCTTTCAAGAGAAGCATTCATAAGGTATAATTATTTACATCCTCTTTCTAATTTATGCTTTTAGAATGTGTTGTGCCATTTCATTTTCTACAGCTGAAGTTAGAAGTTTTAATAGTATTAAGATTGATTTCAAAGAAAATACAGAAAGAAGTCCATTGTAACAATGAATTTTACACAAAATTTCCCAATTCTCATGTACATCACTTTTATCCCAATTCACTAGATTATCAAGGTGAAGCTGTGTCACCCTGAAACAGGATGTTCAAAGTGCTATTTAGCATTTAGATAAGTTTCAAATTTCTCTTCAAAACCATTTTTAACACTTATTCTTGAGTAATTGTCAATGGCAAAATACACCAAATTATCAAACGATTTGTAAGATCATGGTTTACCATTAAACAATAACTGTGATACATATTTACTTCAGATTTTTTTTTTTTTTTTTTTTTTTTTTTTTTTTTTTCTTTTTTTCGTACTGGGAATTGAACCCAGGGAATGCTTTACCACTGAGCTATATCTCCAGCCTCTTTTATTTTTTTTTAAATTACTATCATTTCTTTTTATTTTTACAGACTGCATTTTGATTCATTGTACAAAAATGGGGTACACATTTTTATTTCTGTGGTTGTGAACAATATAGATTCATACCATTAGTGTAATCACATGTACATAGGGTGATGATGTCTGTCTCATTCCACCATCTTTCATACCCCCGCCCCTTCCCCCTCTCATTTCCCTCTACGTAATCTAAAGTTCCTCCATTCTTCTCTCATCCCACAAACCCCACCCCCATTATATATCATCATCCACTTATCAGGGAAAACATTCTGCCTTTGGTTTTTTGTCTAATTTCACTTAGCATGATATTCTCCAATTCCATCCATTTATCTGCAAATGCCACAATATTATTCTTCTTTATGGTTGAATAATATTCCATTGTGTATATATACCACAGTTTCTTTATTCATTCATCTGTTGAAGGGCATCTAGGTTGGTTCCACAATCTAGATATTGTGAGTTGTGTTCATCTGTAGTAATTAGAGAAATGCAAAGTAAAACAACTCTAAGATTTCCTCTTACTCCAATTAGAATGGCTTTTATCACGAACACAGACAACAATAGATGTTGGCGTGGATGTGGGAAGAAAGACACACTTTTACATTGCTGGTGGAGTTGCAAATTGGTGCAGTCACTCTGGAAAGCAGTGTGGGGAATCCTCAGAAAACTTGGAATGGACCCACCTTTTGACCCAGTGATTCCACACCTCGGTTTATACCCAAAGAACTTAAAATTAGCATACTACAGGAATGCAGCACATCAATGTTTATTTTTTATTTTCATGCAGGGTCTTACTTAGTTGCTTAGGCCCTCACTGTATTTCTGAGGCTACCTCAAATTTACTATCCTCCTGCCTCAGCCTCCCGAGTGTTTGGAATTACAGGTGTGCCAAATTGCCAGGCTCTATTTCAGATCTTTATGTGCATTAAGAAATGTCAAGTACATAATGGTTCACAAACAATAAACCTTATTTTTCCATCATCTGACTATAAAAATATAGATATCCCTGATCTGTGGAGCTTCCTGTCATTGTTATTAGGAAATCCATGCTATTGAAAACTTGGTTATTTTCAACACTACCCTCTGAAAGCTTGTTACCTTTTTCTGGCTGTTCGAAAAGGAAAGAGAGGATGGAGCAGCACCCCATTCTTTTAATGATCAGGCTTTAGCTTAAAAGTGACCTGAATAAGCTTTACTCACATTCTAATTATGGAAATGCAAACATTTGGATGCAGCAGGGACCTTTAGGAAGTCACAGAAGTCCTGGTGAACAGTTGGAAGATTCTGCAAAATCAGAAAAGCTGAGTCTGGAGAATGTCAGCTGTGTTTCAGGGGCTGCGAGAAAACAACTGGTTGAAGCAGAATAAGTGAGAAGGGAGGTAGAAAAGTGGAGGTTAGAGATGCCGGGGTTTGGGAGTGTGGTAGCTCCTACAAGTGTGTAAACCTTGGATGCTATTTCAATGGCCCGGAACTTGAGACTGAGTGAGAGAGGGAACTGTAGACAGAAGATCAATACATTTAATTCCAAAATGAAAATGGTTTTCATGGATGGGACAGAAACCAAACTACAAGTGAATTTTTCTTGGAAGATAAAGCCACATAAGTGCTGTATTTAAAAGTCCTCCTAATCAGCTGGTGTCTCTTCTGTCACTGATATGCCCTACTAGCACCATCCACCAAAGCTTTTAGCCCATTCTACCTGAAAGAACCATGTCATGGATAGTTTTCATTTTTCCTTCTTTTGCACATGAATATAATCCATTCATAGTCACATAACCTTTCTTTTCTTGAACCGTAGTCAGGAAATAAAACTTGAATGTATTATTAAAACATTATGTGAACTTCATGAAGTCGAGAAGCAGGATTGCCATGCTCCCCAAGGCTGGGATTATGGCTTGAGCTCAAAATATTAATTGTCTGATTGCATTAATGTCATGAGTCTCATATGGCACAATCACAGTTGTGATACTCAGTATTGATCTCCATTCAATTGTGTTGTTCTGTTACTAACGAGTGTTTCAGCATCTATTTACTTTTAAAGTTAATGTACCCCACGTAAGCCGTATTTATGCTCCAGTCCTTCTCATATGGTAGAAATCTCTTCTTTATTTCAAATGCTCCAGATGTATGCTTTTCAAAATATCTGCTTCTAGAAATTTGTAGCTATTTAAACTTAAATTAGTTTAAATTAAATTTTCAGTGTCTTAGCTACACCACTATATAAACCACAATTCAAGTGTTTAATAGCAACTTCTGCCAAGGGCTTCCATATAGGACAAAGTAGATATATAATTTTTTTTTTTTTTTTTACTCTTTATGAGACTTCTATGGAATAGAACTACTGTAGACAGTTCCAATCACTTTTAGGTATCCCCTGTGGCTCTCTGTAGTTATTAATTTTTATGCTATGAAGCTAAATTTTAAGATCAACTACAGAGTCATGACAGTTTAAAAACCTATCTAGGGATTTTGTGTGGTGATTTAACAAATCAAAAGACATTTAATTTTGAAGTTTTGGCTGCTTAACTCTTTAATTGCTCATAATTCATAATTCCTGTCCGATTTTTCTCAGTCCTTTTTATAAAACCTCTAGTAACCATCCTTTAATTTTTCAGACACAAAAGAACTGCACCATTTACTGAAAAGATTGGTTACCCAAATAAAATAAGCCCCTGCATGAATTCCTTATGCAGGAGTGTTCATTTAACAAAAGTCATAATATCCTTACCCACAAAACTCTTTTAATACAGGTTGTTGAAAGAAGTATGGAAATTTACTGACCCTAATCATCAACTACTAGATACTTGTTAAAATGTATTTCCGTGTAAATATATTGCTACATTGAAACATCTTTGGAAACTTCTATCTGTCTAGCTGCAAACCTTTATTGCTTTCTTACAGATATGCTGTAAATTCTGTTGTAGTTTTTGTTAAAGATTGCAGAATTGCAAGAGACTATTAATCACATACATCTTAAAACCCAATTTGGTATTATTCAATGATCTCATCTTTATTGCCTTAAATTATCACCTATTTTCACCCCCTCTAATCTGAAGCAGCTGGCAATTGTTAAATGACCTCGTTTGTTGTATATTTTTTTGAAACATATAGAGCATTAGATGGAACTTAGTATAAAATATTGCTTTCTAAAGAGAAGAGAGCAAGATTTGTGAGAAAGTAGACTTTTAAACCACTTCATTTTTAGTTATACAACATGGGAGGCTGAAAAAATGATAATAAAAGGCAAAACAATTGAGACTCCTATGGTGCTAAATTAAGAATTTATAGTCTGAGTGATGTGCCTATAATCTCATTCAATTTTCTATTATTGCACATCTTAAACAATTATGAACACAGATGACATAGAAATTTGTGCTTATAAATCAGTAAGGGTAATAAATACAACATGTAGAATTCATTTGATAGTAATGTTAATTGACATAACATTCTCAAAACAAAGAAAACCAATAATATTTAAAGACAGCAACATTTTGAGCTAGGGAAACTGGCTGGAAAAGGAAATATGATTCATTTTATTTTCAAACAAATGGGGTTTTTCACTACTTTTAAATGGTTAGTAACTGCTCATGACAGTCATAAACATTACAAATGCTCTGAGAAATAAGTGATATTCTGAAATTAAGAAATAATGACAATTAGTAATGGAATTTCATATTTTTGCAATGATTCATAAAGAAAATCATTTCATAAAACATATGAGCCTTTGGCATTTGGGTTATCCAAACTTTCCCTACCAAAAGTGTTTTTGTACTGTTTGATACATATTTAAAATTATTCAAGAATAATGGACAGGAGTAATATGTCTAAGATATGTAAGATAGGAATTGTGACAGAGGTAGTTTTTCTTTACTTTGGTATATGTGCTTTTCAATTCTGCCAATAAATAAAATCAAAACTGATACAAGTTTATCAAATAATTGGTTTAAGAAATCAGAAAGTGGGCTGGGGATGTGACTCAGTGGTAAAGTGCCCCTTGGCTCAATCCTTGGTACCAAATAAATAAATAAATAAATAATCAGAAAGTTTTAGGAAATTAATATACCAGCTTCATTTACTTTTCTCAGTTGGGTTGATATCTGTAAGTAAATTCTTTTGCTTTTTAATGAAACTCAATTTCAGTAAAACCCAAGGAGGTTTTATGTTAGAATCTGTCCCAGAAAGTGTTTAAAAAATAGTGCACACTTTTCACATGGGCAATCCTATTAAAGCAAAAATTTCTGTTTTGTTACTATATTCTAATAGAAATGTACATATGTTAAAATGCTAATAAATTCTTTATTATCATTAATATATTTTTGTAACATTCTGGTGGTGAATAAATATAAATAACCATTCCTTAGATAATTTTCTATTTTTCTGTTCTAGATGTTTGGGTTGTATTTATTTCTAAGGATATCAATGGAATTGAAAGTGAATTTTTGGATACAAGAAATGAAAATGCCTACAAAAATAAAAAGGAAGGTACATTTAATGAATTGGAATAATTAGAAAGCTTTCATATAAAATTGCATTATCTTAAAACGAAGATTTGGTTCATTTTTCTGACTTAAATATGGAAATCAGGTAAAACTCAGAAAATTCACTCTTAGAGATGCTTTCCAGCTGGATTGGTGGTATGCACCTATAGTCCTAACTACTCAGGAAGTTAAGGCACGGGGATTGCTTAAGCCTGGGAGTTCAAGGCCAGTCTGGGCAACATAGAAAGACTCAGTTTCAAAAGAAAAGAAGCAAAAAATCCACGTTTCTCTAAGCTATAAAATATTAGATTCATATTAATTTTCAAAAGTAATAATCTAATGCCTAAATGGTTTAAGTGTAGAAAGGTTTTATTCAAAAAGAGACATCTTGTATTTTTATTTAGTACTTATTATATACAAGGTATATGATCAATGCTACTGAAATTAGTTAAAATTTATTGTAAATCTCATTATTTGGCACATCAATTGTTATTTTCACTGTAGCAAATATAGAATAACTATATATAATACATACTATCTATGTTGAATGTATTCCTTTCATCATAAAAATGTTTTAGTCATTAAATTACTTTTAAAAGGCATGTAAAAATTTTAGTAAATTGAGTGGTAGGTCTATATATAAAATGATCTACATTTTTGGTGTTTAAATCTCACATAAGGAGTTGGTTTACTTGAAGAGTCAAAGAACAAGAGACTTTAAAAGTTGGTCTGGAAGGTACAATTAAGAGATATGGACTCTGAACTTTCTCAAGGAGACATGTTCTTGGCCTGGAATCTTCACTTTCTACAAGCATCTTATTAAATTTTAGTTCACAGAACAGAAACCCCAAACTGATTTTAAGAACCTGCAAAGAAAAATGAGGCAAGGTCAGCTCAATAACCTTCTACTCCTAAAATATTAAGAGCACTTCTGCAATAGTTGAAGACTAACTGAGATCGGGAAACTTTTCTGTCACAAACTTGGAATCCATCTTTTGTATAAGATGGGAGGAAGTGGAATAATACACTAAAATACACATTGCTTAATACACTATATTTTATTTCTTAATATACCAATATAAATCCTGAGTAATATCTATGCTTTAAAAATCCAGTAATTCAAAATCGTATTTGAAGTTGATTTTAAATACATTTTGGTAAAACAACTTTTTAAGAATTTTGGAGTATAATTAGGAAGTATTATGTTAAACTACAACGTTGTCATGATATTTTTGAAAGAGCTTCATTTCCATGTCAATAAAGATATGACTAAATTCTTCTTTATCCACGTAGACCTTTCTATTTTATTTTCACTACCAGATAATATGATTCTCTGAATGCACTGGAGAGATTTAGCAGTCCACACTTATGCACACATATATGTCTGCATAAATGTTTTATGCCCATATGTACATGTATGTGTAAACATAGTGGTATGTTTTCCATGTGGCACTAAGAGCTCAATGTGAAATGTATAAGTATATTTAGTGTTATTTCTTATAATATTTACTATTTTGTAGAGATTTGATTTTTCAAATTAGCTCTAAGTTTTCATTTCAATAATATGTCTTTAGAGCTGTGAAATGAGCCATTCCAGTCATGATGTCCAAAAGAGTCACTTTAGTGAAAGAAATTTGATCACTTGGAAAGCTCTATTCTCCAGCTACCCATTATATTTTCTTCAGATTATTTGTCAATTTTATGCTGCATTCCTAAGTACCCGGATTAGAATCATCCAGATCTTTTCAGAAACAAATTTTAGTTAGGGATTTTGTGTGGTTATTTAACAAATCAAAAGACATTTAATTTTTCTTGGAAGTATCGGTAGAAAAATTTTAAATATTGTGCAGACTTCTCTCAGTTAGAATATTGACTGTAATAAACTCTCTCTGTTGATTGGACTACTTGTTGATAAAGACATGACTAAATTATTCTTTAAGATTTATACTTTTTGACCAAATTATGCATGTAGACCTTTCTCTTTTATTTTTGCTACCAGGTAGTATGATTCTCTAAATGCACTGGAGAGACTTAGCAGTCCACATGTATGCATACATATATGTCTACATAAATGTTTTATGCCCATATGTACATGTATGTGTAAATATAGTGGTATGTTTTCCATGTAACAAACCTTAAATCTTTTTTCATGAATCCTGTTTGCTTCCATTCCTCAGAAAGAATCAGTGTGTTTTTGGAAGGGAAAAAAAAAAAAAAAACACATTTTAGTAAATTGTAATTAAAAATTCATTGATTATTTTTTAAAAGACAAAATTGTAAATGCTAGCTACGATATTTTAAAATAATTTTAGTTGTAGATGATCTTTTATTTTATTCGTTTATTTTTATGTGGTGCTGAGACTTGAACCCATACCCCACACATGCTAAGAAAGAACTCTATCAATGAGCTCCAGCTCCAGCCCCTAGCTTTTATTTTAACATTTATTTCTTATAGGCTATTCGTAATAGTAACAATTTGGTGTTCTTGAACACAAATTCAATCTTTTCTACCATACGATTCAGATGAGCATTCAGAAATATTTTTAATGATTTATTTATCATTTTTAACACAATCAAAAACTTTTTGTGGATTTTTAAAAGAATTATTTTAAATAGCTATTTTCCAGGGGAATTAGCAAGATGTTAGATTCTTATATTTCATAATAATTATCAAAAAAGTGAGATATGGGCACCATGGCACATGCCTGCAATCCTAGCCACTCAGGAGGCTGAGAAAGAACTACAAATTCAAAGTCAGTCTCAATGATTTAGCCAGACCCTGTCTCTAAATTTAAAAATGTACAAAGGAAAAATTGGAGATGTGGCTCAGTGGTTGAGTGCTCTGTGTTCAATCCCTGGTACCAAAAAAGAAAAAAGAAAGAAAGAAAAATGTGGAGTGAGATACGTTAGGTCTGAGCTGCATAATAATTTCTAACCTTCCATTAAAATGAACATTAATATATGATACAATGTTGGAATTGTTGTGGTAATGCATAGATATTTGAAGCAAGAGATCTTCTCAATGTTTACTTTTGTTCCTTTGATTTCTAAGAGACAGTGTGGAGACTATCTTTCTTTCCTCTTAACAATGCATACAGGCAATCGCTATTGTTGCTTGGCTTTTGGGTCTGGCTGTCCATAGAGGCAACACATGAACTTGGTGTGGATAGGTATTCTATTTTAAAAATAGTGTTAGAGATTATTTATTGATTTTATACTTTTGGCAATGTATTCACACAACCTCAAAACCTAACTAAATTCATTCTACACGAACCAACAAAATAAAGCCGTTTTTGCTTAAGGCCTCTATGAGACACTCCCTGTTCTGAACAAGAGTGAGAAGAGGACTGATCACTGGCCACTGAGCAGAGAATTCTGATGTGTTGGCACTTGTGTTTCTTCTACCTATTGATAACCATAAAGTCAAAGAATAGATTTTTAAAATATTTCTGAAATGATATATGAAATGGCTCTCAATTCCAAGTTTCCTAATGACCAGATATGGAGATTTTACCTGCCTTTCCTTAAGAGAGTGGAAAATTAGAAGCGGCCTTCTGTGTTATGCTTTTCCTCCCAGATGATGTATGTGCAAATATGATCTGTATGTCTCTTATTCTTTCCAAACTTTGCTCAAGGCAGGTATTCATTGAATAATGATTACCAGAAATGACATTTCTGTTAGGACATGACGAAAATATGGGTTTTAAGTGAAAGTGAGAAAGGTAGAAGAGAGAGCTAAGAGCCATGTGTATGGAATTGGAGAACACTGGGTTCCTAAGCCAACTCTCCTTCCCTATTTCCTGAGCAAGTTTACCAGACTAATCCTTGGGAGTGTTTGGGTGAAATCAATGTATTAGCCCGTGTTCAATATGGTAAACCAATGATATGATTCCACATGCCTTGCCACACAAAACCGCTCTGAAAACTTTGGTGCACCAGCTCCCAAGTCTGCAAGTCCAGACGAGGTAGGTAACTTTGTAACCCTCAGTTTCTTATAAATAATGGAGATAATAAACACATTTCTCAAAAGTATGATATTTTAAATAGAATATATTCATACTTTAATAAATAGAGACATCTATCTTACATGTGCATACAAATATCTGTATATCTATATCTACATATGTATCTATATAGATAGATAGAAAAAGATATAGATACATATAATCCTCATTCCAAAGAGAAGTTTCAAAAATGATAGGAAAAGGGGAGTGTTCCTGATGGGTGGTGCATGTTCCAAATGATATCAGTATGGGGAGAGTATTTTAATGATACAGAAACTCTACCATATCAATTATTTATTCTTTTCCTGAGCTTATTCTTAGTTCCATTTCTGTCCTACCTGTTCAGTAGTATGTATTGGGTCATAAATTAGGAATCAGATGTAATTTTTTCCTTCATGTGTGTTTCAAAAGCAGGTTTTACATTCCCTTTTAATGTAAAATGGGTAAAGTAGCTGCTTACCCACTCAGAAGGGGATCCAAATTCACCTGGAATCCAGAATCACAAATTCCCAGAGGTTAAACAAATTAACCTCATTTGACGAAGGAAGTAGTTACTTTATTATTCCCAAGGTCTCTACGATCAAGCATGAAGAAACTGCAAGATACTTTTCTCCATGAGTAGACTGGGAATTCTCTAACTAAAGGCAACTTTTTTCTCCTGCTGTGACTTTACTCTTCTGCTTCCTCATCAGTATGCCATTTCCTGATCAGCTGTCTGTCCTTGGAAGATTTACAAAGCTCCTTAAGACACCTTCCTGAGTTAAAGGCATGCTGGTATCTCATATGGAACAAAAGAAATCTACCTGAAGAAACATTGCCCAGACTTGGTTCCACAGATGTCAACAGCAGGGAGGGGCTGAGTGTGTGGATTTGGACAGGAGGTAATACTGACTCTCAAGACGCTGTGCTTGCGTTAGGACCTGTGACAGGACATGTGGGGAACCCCAAAATCATTCCATTTCTTATGGGTTTTAGGGATTTATCACAAGAGGATAGTAGAGAATGGAAGGCAAGGGAGGAAGGATACGATTCTTCAGAAGATAACCTGGTGACAGTTCTTCATTTTCCATGCAGGGTTAGTCCTGGTGAAATATCTTTTAAAAGACCCCTTCTCTCCACACACAGGCACACGTTTCTCATGGGACAAAACGCTTGCACATTTGCTCAGCCTCCATGTCTCCCTTGCCCTGGGCTTTCCCGGGCACTGCAGAGAGGGTGGGCAGGACCACAGCAATTAGCAGCTCACAGGGGGACATAGCACTCTCCACCCTCCGGAGAAGGAGATTCAAATGACATCATATGATTTAAAGCCAAAATTTAAAGTAAGCGACTTCTGAAAGAGGGTGAGGTGGACATCTCAGTACCATACACAGTAGGTAAGAAAGCCACCATTAAATTTAACATATTCAATATATATTGAGCTAAACATATATAAAACATATATACACTTATATTACATAAGCTGAATACAGTCTAAGAAAGAATTGTGTCCTTTGATCATTATCATTCAATAAATCCAAGATGAGTCTTTCAAAATGTGATCCATTATATTAGGAAATGAGCAACAAGTGCAAGTTTTGAAATATTCAGAAATATTCTAACAATTTCTTAACAAACATAGCGATCAATATAGCAGGGCATTGTGCTAAGTGTTTTAACTTCATTGATACATAAACTCTCTGCTATAGTGGCAGAAAGATTCAATATGCTCAAATTCATACAGGATCCATGACTTTTCTTGAAGAAGACTGGAAAGTGAGATACAGACAGATCAAATAATTTTTTAATGTTCTCAAATGTATGTAAAAATCTAAATGGACAAGAGAATTGATAAAATTGTACTTCATTCATCCTCTGCTTTCCATTTTGCATCTATGATAGGTAAAACAAGACACTAATGAAAACAAAAAAATGGTGAATGCTGAATGTTAACAAAATGTTTTATTTAAATTATTGTTATTAAAATTTTACAAATCTATCTGGACATGGATAACTTTTTCACAATTCAAAAACTAGTTAAAATATACTCAAAAGCAGAAGAAATACTATACCACATTTCCTTTTTATTATTCTTTATGATTTGTTCTGTTGAGTTATACATGACAGCAGAATGCATTTTGATTCATTGTACACAAATGGAGTACAACTTTTCCTTTCTGAGGTTGTACATGATGTAGAGTTACACCATTCATGTAACCATACAGATACATAAGGTAATAATGACGTTTAACTCTTTCCACCATATTTCCTTCCCCTCCCCCCCAATTCCCTCTACATAATACAAAATTCCTCCAATCTCCCTTTACCCCACACCCTTCATGTATCCACATCCTCTTATCACAGAAAACATTTGACCTTTGATTTTTTTGGGATTGGTTTCTCTCTCTTAACATGATATTCTCCAACTTCATCCATTTACCTGCAAATGCCAAATTTTATTCTTCTTTATGGCTGAGTAGTATTCCATTATGTATATATACAACAGTTTTGTTATCCATTCATCTACTGAAGGACATCTAGGTTGTTTCCACAATCTAGCTATTGTGAATTGAGCTGCTATGTGGCTGTGTCACTGTAATATGCTGATTTTAAGTCATTCGGGCATACGCCAAGGAGTGGGATAGCTGGGTTAAATGGTGGATCCATTTCAAGTTTTCTAAGGAATCTCCACACTGCTTTCCAGAGTGGCTGCACCAATTTGCAGCCCCACCAGCAATGTATGAGTGTACCTTTCTCCCCACATCCTCGCCAACACCTGTTGCTTGTATTTTTGATAATCGCCATCCAAATTGGGGCGAGATGGAATCTTAGGGTGGTTTTGATTTGCATTTCTCTTATTACAAGAGAAGTTGAACATTTTTTCATGCATCTCCTGATTGCTTGGAGATATTCTGTGAAGTGTCTGTTCATTTCCTTAGCCCATTTGTTGATTAGATTATTTGTATGCTTGGTGTAGAGTTTTTTGAGTTCTTCATAGATTCTGGAAATTAGTGATCTATCTGAATTATGAGTGGCAAAGATTTTGTCCCACTCTGTAGGCTCCCTCTTCACATTGCTGATAGTTTACTTTACTGAGAGAAAGCGTTTTAGTTTGAATCTCTCCCAGTTATTGATTCTTGCTTTTATTTCTTGTGCTATGGG
The DNA here is from genome assembly GCF_902686455.1 of Sciurus vulgaris. Taxonomy (NCBI): domain Eukaryota; kingdom Metazoa; phylum Chordata; class Mammalia; order Rodentia; family Sciuridae; genus Sciurus; species Sciurus vulgaris. The sequence goes on from NC_136469.1 coordinate 12,921,916, forward strand.
AATCCTGTTAAGGAAGTCTGATCTGAAGCCAACAAGTTGAAGATTTGGACCTACTTTTTCTTCTATGAGATGCAGGGTGTCTGATCTGATTCCAAGGTCCTTGATCCATTTTGAGTTGAGTTTTGTGCAGGGTGAGAGATAGGAGTTTAGTTTAATACTGTTGCATATGGATTTCCAGTTTTCCCAGCACCATTTGTTGAAGAGGCTATCTTTTCTCCATTGCATGTTTTTGGCCCCATTGTCTAGTATGAGAAAATTTTATTTATTTGGGTTTGTGTCTGTGTCTGTACCATTGATCCACCTGTCTATTTTGCTACAAATACTGTGCCGTTTTTGTTCTTATTGCTTTGTAGTATACTTGAAGTTCAGGTATTGCGATACCCTCTGCTTCACTCTTCCTGCTAAGGGTTGCTTTAGCTATTCTGGGTTTCTTATTCTTCCAGATGAATTTCATGATCGCTTGCTCTATTTCTGTAAGGTACATCATTGGGATTTTAATTGGAATTACATTGAATCTGCATAGCACTTTTGTAGTATGGCCACTTTGACAATATTAATTCTGCCTATCCAAGAACATGGGAGATCTTTCCATCTTCTAAGATTTTCTTTAATTTTTTCTTTAGTGTTCTGTAGTTGTCATTGTGGAGATCTTTCGCCTCTTTTGATAGATTGATTTATAAGTATTTTATTTTTTTTGAAGCTATTGTGAGTTGGGTAGTTTTCCTAACTTCTCTTTCAGAAGATTCATCATTTATGTATAAAAATGCATTGGATTTATGAGCATTAATCTTATATCCTGCTACTTTACTGAATTCACTTATGAGTTCTAAAAGTTTTCTGGTGGAATTTCCTGGTTCCTCCAAATATATAATCATGTCATCACCAAATAGGGATAGTTTGAATTCTTCTTTTCCTATTCATATCCCTTTAATTTCTTTGGTCTGTCTAATTGCTCTGGCTAGAGTTTCAAGGACAATGTTGTATAGAAGTGGTGAGAGAGGGCATCCCTGCCTTGTTCCAGTTTTTAGGGGGAATGCTTTCAGTTTTTCACCATTTAGAATGATATTGGCTATGGGCTTAGTATAGATGGCCTTTACAATGTTAAGAAATGTTCCCACTATCCCTATTTTTTCTAGTGTTTTGAGCATGAAGGGATGCTGTATTTTATCAAATGCTTTTTCTACACCTATCGAAATAATCATGTGATTTTTTACTTTAAGTCTGTTGATATGGTGAATTACATTTATTGATTTCCGAATGCTGAACCAACGTTGCATCCCTGGGATAAAACCCACTTGATCGTGGTGCACTATCTTTTTAATATGTTTTTGTATGCAATTTGCTAAGATTTTGTTGAAAATTTTTGCATCAATATTCATTAAGTATATTGGTCTGAAATTTTCTTTCCTGGATGTGTCTCTGTCTGGTTTAGGTATCACGGTGACATCGGCTTCATAGAATGAGTTTGGGAGGGTTCCCTCCTCTTCTATTTTATGGAATACTTTGAGAAGTATTGGAATGAGCTCTTCTTTAAAAGTTTTATAGAACTCGGCTGAGAACCCATCTGGTCCTGGACTTTTCTTTGTTGGTAGGTTTTTGATGACTTCTTCTATTTCATTACTTGAAATTGATCTATTTAAATAGTGTATGTCCTCCTGGTTGAGTTTAGGTAATTCATATGTCTCTAGAAACCTGTTGATGTCTTCAAGATTTTCTGATTTGTTGGAGTATAGATTTTCAAAATAGCTTCTAATTATGTTTTGTATTTCAATCCTGTCTGTTATGATATTTCCTTGTTCATTCTGAATTTTAGTAATTTGGGTTTTCTCTCTCCTTCTCTTTGTTAGTGGCTAAGGGTTTATCAATTTTGTTAATTTTTTTCAAGAACCAACAATTTACTTTGTCAATTTTTTCGATTGTTTCTTTGTTTCAATTTTCTTGATTTCATGTCTGATTTCAACTCTTTCCTGTCTTCTACTACTTCTGATGTTATTTTGCTCTTCTTTTTTCTAAGGCTTTGAGCTGTAGTGTTAGGTCATTAATTTGTTGATTTTTTTCTTCTTTTATTGCATGCAATCCATGAAATAAATTTCCCTCTAAGAACAGCTTTCATAGTGTCCCAGAGATTTTGACATGATGTTTCTTCCTTCTTATTTACTTCTAAGAATTTTCTTCCCTCTGATGTCTTCTGTTATCCATTCATCATACAATAGCATATTATTTAATCTCCAAGTGTTGGACTAGTTTTTGATTTTTATTCTGTCATTTATTTCTAATTTCAATCCATTATGATCTGATAGAATACAAGGTAGTATCTCTATTTTCTTGTACTTGCTAACACTAGCTTTGTGGCATAGAATGTGGTCTATTTTAGAGACGGATCCATGTACTGCTGAGAAGTAACTGTATTCACTCTTGGTTGGGTGTTATATTCTATAAATGTATGTTAAGTTTAAATTATTGATTGTGTTATTGATATTTACAGTTTCTTTGTACAATTTTTGTTTGGAGGATCTGTCCAGTGGTGAGAGAGGTGTGTTAAAATCACCTAGTATTACTGTGTTGTCATCTATTTGATTTCTGGAATTGAGAAGGATTTGTTTGACATACAAGTATGAGCCACTGTTTGGGGCATAGATATTTATGATTGTTATGTCTTGCTGATTTATGCTTCCCTTAAGCAGTATGAAATGTCCTTCTGTATCCCTTCTCACTACCTTTGGCTTGAGGTCCACATTATCTGATATGATGATGGATACTCTGGCTTGCTTGCTGTGTCCATGTGCATTGTATGTTTTTTCACATCCTTTCACCTTTAGTCTGTGGGAATCTCTTTCTATGAGATAAGTCTCTTGCAGGCAGCAAATTGTTGGATCTTTCTTTTTAATCCAAACTGCCAGTCTATGTCTTTTAATTGATGAGTTCAGGCCATTAATATTCAGGGTTATTATTGAGATATGATTTGTATTCCCGATCATTTGGCTCTTCTTTTTTTTTTTTTTTGTCATGACTTGATTTCTTCTTTATTTGGCTGTCCCTTTAGGGTAGTTCCTCCCTTTGCTCAATTGCATCATTGTTTTTCATCTCTTCCTCATGGAATATCTTGCTGAGAATGTTCTGTAATGCTGGCTTTCGTTTTGTAAATTCTTTTAGCTTTTGTTTATCATGGAAGGATCTTATTTCATCATCAAATCTGAAAGTAAGTTTTGCTGGGTATAAGATTCTTGATTGGCATCCGTTTTCTGTCAGGGCTTGAAAAATGTTATTCCAGGCCCTTCTAGCTTTTAGGGTCTGGATTGAAAAATCTGCTGATATTCGTATTGGTTTCACCCTGAATGGAATTTGATTCTTTTCTCTCGCAATCTTTAAAATTCTGTCTTTATTTTGTATGTTAGGTATTTTCATTATAATGTGCCTTAGTGTGGGTCTGTTTTAATTTTGTGTATTTGGTGTCCTATATACCTTTTGTACTTGATTTTCCATTTCATTCTTCAGATTTGGGAAATTTTCTGATATTATTTCATTGAATAGATTGTTCATTCCTTTGGTTTGTTTCTCTAAGCCTTCCTCAATCCCAATAATTCTTAAATTCGCCCTTTTCATGACATCCCATAATCCTTGTAGATTCTGTTCATGATTTCTTACCATCTTCTCTGTTTGCTCAACTTTGTTTTCAAGGTTAAATATTTTGTCTTCAATATCTGAGGTTCTGTCCTCCATGTGTTCTATCCTATTGATTATGCTTTCTATGGAGTTCTTCATTTGGTTTATTGTTTCCTTCATTTCAAGGATTTCTGTTTGTTTGTTTTTTTTTTTCAATATCTCTAACTCTTTATGGAAATGATCTTTTGCTTCCTGTATTTGCTCTTTTAACTGTTGATTGGTGTGATCATTCAATGCCTGCATTTGCTCTTTCATCTCATCGTTTGCTTCCCTGATCATTTTCATTATGTACATTCTGAACTCCCTTTCTGACATTTCTTCTGCCATGCTGTCATTGGATTTCATTGCTGTACTGTCTAGGTTTGTTTGGGACATTTTCTTCCCTTGTTTACTCATATTGCTCAGGTATCTACCCCTCTAGTAGTGAAACTCTGGGATATTGCAGATTTCCTCTATTGACTAATACTGTCTCTGTAGATTTCCAATAACTCACCTCTTAGCCTTCAGTAGCCTGAAGTCTTGGAGGAACTTGACAATGCAGTGGTCCACTAGGAAGTTGCCCCTCTAGGGGTGATGCCCTTCAGGTGGGGTATATTCCCTGTCACTGGGCAAAGGCACTTCCACTTGCTGCCTGATGGTCAGCCAAGGGGGAATAGACTGCAGACTGGGGCACATCTGATCTGGGCCTGTGTCTCTGGTTCTACTGCCCTGGTGGGAAAGCTTCACCCAGCGGGGAATACTCACCCGGTGGGCAGCTCTCCTCCGAGAAGTTCCCTTCTATTCAGAACTACCACCTGGACTGGGAAGCCCTCCTCTGTGATGTTCCCAGGGGTCTTGATCTACCGCCTGGGCTGGGGAGCCTGGCCCTGCGAGGGACTCCCTGGCTGAGTGGCCCTCCTTTGCTACGTTCCCTGGGGACTGAAGCTACTGCCTGGGCCTCTGACCCTCACTCTGCATCCAAGCCTCTTGCTGTGTGGCCCTCCTCTGCAAAGCTCCCAATTGACTGGGTTCTTGGCTCCAGCAGGGGAGTCTCACTGGGCTACTCTACTCCATGAAGTCCCTGTCTTTCGGGACTAATGCCCCATCTGGGGAGTCTGACCAGTGGGAGAGACTCACCTGGTGACTCTGAGTTGGTCCCAAGTCTCTGAATACCTCCTCAACTCCTCGGTCTTGTCAAAGGTCCTCTAGCCTCCTGTAGGTGTCTCAGGAAGGGAGCTGCCCTTCCAATGATGATGGCCACACCATTAGGAATAATTAGAAATGCCTGCACCAGCCTATAAAGAAGCCTCTGGCTAGCTCCGTGATGCAGGTTGGCTTGCTCTGCAGTGGCAACAGGCCTTGGTGTGGTGGTCAGGCGGGGTCGCTCACTGATGGTGTCTGTCTTTGGTCTGGTGGTTGGGCAGGTTGGCTGCCGGCTGCCTAGCTCTGCAAGGCAGGCGGGTTGGGTGCCCATCTGCTATCTCCGCGATGCAGGTGGCCTGACTCACCCACCAGCCTGCTCTGCCACTGCGACTGACCGGTGATAGCACTGCCCCCGGTGCAGGAGTCAGGCGGGGTCCCTCAGTGATGGTGTCTGATACATGTCTATTTTGGTGCCAATACCGTGCCATTTTTGTTATTATTTCTCTGTAGTATAGTTGAAGATCTGGTATTGTGATACCTTCTGCTTTGCTCTTCCTGCTACCTTTGGCTATGCTGGGTCTCTTATTTTTCCAAATAAATTTCATAATTGCTTTCTCTACTTCTATGAGCTACATCATTGGGATTTTAAATGGAATTGCACTGAACGTGTATAACACTTTTGGTAGTATGGTCATTTTGACAATATTAATTCTGCCTATCCAAGAACCTGAGACATCTTTCCATCTTCTAAGGTTTTCTTTATTTCTTCCTTTAGTTTTCATCATAGCAGTCTTTTGTCTCTTTCATTATATTGATTCCCAAATATGTTCTTTTTTATGATGTTATTGTGAATGGGGTAGTTTTCCTAATTTCTCTTTCAGAGGATTCATCACTTACTAATAGAAATGCATTAGATTTTTGAGTGTTGATTTTATATCCTGCAGCTTTACTGAATTCAAAATTGATAAACCCTTAGACACACTAACAAAGAGTAGAGAGAAAATTCAAATTATTAAAATTTGTGATGCAAAAGGAAATATCACAAGGGACCCCACTGAAATACAAAACATAATTAGAAGCTATTTTGAAAATCTATATTCCAACAAAATGGAAAATCTGTAAGACATCAAGAAATTTCTAGAGATGTAGGATCCACGCAAACTGAATCAGGAGGACATACACAATGTAAACATATCAATTTCAAGCACTGAAATAGAAGAAGACACCAAGCTTACCAACCAAGAAATGCCCAGAACCAGATGAATTCTCAGCTGAGTTCTACAAGACCTTTGAAGAAGAACTAAAACTGATACTCCTAAAAGTGTTGCATGAAATAGAAAAGGAGGGAACCCTTCCAAACTCATTCCATGAAGATAGTATCACCCTGATGCCAAATCCAAAAATCCATCAAGAAAAGAAAACTTCAGACCAATATCCCTGATGAACATAGATGCAAAAATTCTTAACAAAATTCTGACAAATCTCATGCAAATCATATTTAATAGATAGTGCCCCACAATCAAGTGGGGTTCATCACAGGAATGCAAGGATGTTTCAACCTCTGGAAATCCATAAGTGTAATTTATCGCATCAATAGAGTTAAAGAATCATATGATCATTTCAATAGATGGAGAAAATGCATTTGATAAAATACACTACCCCTTCATACTCAAAACTCTAGAAAAAATAGGGATAATAGGAACATACCTCAACATTGTAAAGGCCATTTATGCTAAGCCCATGGCCAACATCATTCTAAATGGAGAAAAACTTAAAGCATTCCCTCTAAAAACTGGAACAAGACAGTTTATTCAACATAGTTCTTGAAACTCTAGCCAGAGCAATCAGACAGATGAAAGAAATTAAAGGGATATGAATAGGAAAAGAAGAACTCAAACTATCACTATTTACCCATGACATGATTCTATATTTAGGGGATCCAAAAATTCCACCAGAAAACTTCTAGAACTATACTACATTTCTTGACTAAATTGTCTTAAATTTAATATCCTCATATAGTTAGTTTAGTAAATTGTAGAGAACAAGCAAGACACGTAAGAACTAATGATGTCTAGTTGATCAGAAATAATAATTGCCTCTAAGAAATTATTCTATAGACTTCAATGAACGAATTCTGAGTTCCTGTTAGTCAAATGAGCAACTATCAGGATAGAAATTTAGAGGAGTTAATCAAAACAATGCTATGAAAAATATACATCTTAAGCATTTCTGTTGTGTCATCAGTTCTTGTATTGACTGAAAGAAATTGTGTCGTCTTGGGTGGCATTGGTTTCTAGAGTTCTGCAGAACCCTTTATGAATGCCAAAAGTATTCCCTCATGTTGAAGGAAAGTGGGCTAAATGCCAAGTGAATTTTGTATAAAATTACTTCCTGGGGTGAAACGTTCCTCTCTTTCTAATAAAATGCAGTGATGATGAATTGATCATGTTTGAGATGATGGAAGTTGTACCCTCGACCAATTGGGCACTTTACAAAACTCAGCAGTGGAAGTCCACATATTCTGCCTCACCTTAGTGTGTGTAATAAAAAAACAAAAATGAAAAGTTTTGATGTTACTAAAAGCGTTAAGGATCAAGAAAAAGACAATTACCACAATGTTTTCAAGGTCTAAATAAACTTCAGAACCAGTCACAAATAACATTTAAAATAATTCATATGTCTACTCTATATTCTGCCATTCTGTTTTTTTGGACAAGATCTCACAATCTGTCTCTGATATTTTAGGTCATTTTATAAATTCAGAGCATTACAAAAGACAGAAAGGTTGTTTCCCATAGTCATTTGAGGTGAATTAAAATGTAATGCTCATGATTCCTCCAAAAATTAAAAATAGAATTATCCTATGATTTTGTAATTCCAATTCTGGGGACACATCCAAAATTCCTGAAAGCCAGGTAATGAAGAGCTGTTGGTGCTGTTCACCAATGCTCACGGCAGCAGTGAGCTAAAATCTGAAGCAATCCATGTCCATCGATGGATGAATGAAAAAGGAAAAGCAAGCTATGCATTATGAACACAATGAAATATCATTTAGCCTTTAAAAAGAAAGGAAGACTGACATGCTCTACAGTTGAAATTAGCCTTCAGGATATTATGCTAAATGAAATAATTCAATCACAAAGGCAAATTCTATATTCTTTACAGGAGATTTTCTGAGTAGTCAAAAATTATGGACAGAAAATAGAATGGTGGATGTCAGTGGATGAGGGCCAAAAGGAGTCCAGAGTTACTGCTTAAATGGTGCAGAATCTCAGTTTTGCAAGATGACAGGAATTTTCCTGAGATAGTTTCACAATGTTATGAATGTATTCAGAGCTACACACTCAAGATGGATATAATGGTAAATTTTATGTATGTGTATTTTACCACAATAAAAATATAACTGACCTATTTTTGAAAAGTTGCAAATAAACAATAGGCTTTAATAAGCATTCCAATATCACTTGAATGCTAGTGGTGTCTGGGTACAGAGTATAGCACTTCTATCACTGAATAGCCTCACTCACCGGTTAAAAAGTTCCCTTGTTAAGTGCATGTCAACTTTCTGTTTCTAAGCTCATGATATCCTATGATTCTGTGAATTTAATCATCTTGCTAAACCCTGAAGGGAGCTAGAGTCCCACTTGAGATGACACAAGACGCTCACAGGGTTTCTACATTCAACACTGTGGAGCAGCTTCTCCTATTGAGCACGATCACAGCCAATATCCTGATGCTTAGAATACCAGTTGGTTTAGATAAAATGAAATGAAAATAAAGTGTAGTTGACTTCCGGAAATTTTCTGAAAAGTTTTTAAATGATTAGTTAAGTTTTTTTTTTTTTCTCTCTCTCTCTTACACGACCATGTTTATGTTAAGGAGTACAATACATTAGATTTGAATGTCATTATTCTTACAAAAGTGTGCAATGGCCAAGTAGGGGTTCACCAAGAGATAAACCCCAAGAAACCGAAGGCAACGACAGGATGAGGAGATTGGACATCTCATCTGTCCGTAGGACTGACCAGCAGCAGAAAATCATAATTCTGACACAATGCTCCTCATAGAATAGAGCAAGGTAGAATGTCTTGAATGTTGTACTGTGGGTTCGGAAGCACACATGAACCCACAGATTGATGTATGCATGACACCTACGTTGTGGTTCTGAATATTGAAAGCCAGGTAAAACCATTTTCAAGGACATTATTTTTCAGAATATTTTTAGCTCAACAAAATAACTGAGAAGAGACTTTCCAGGTACCAACTACCCAGTTTCCTCTATTAATAACACCTTAACATTCATATGGTAAATTTGTTATGATGAATCAATATTGATATTTATTATTAATTAAAGCTCATACTTCATATGGATTTCTTTGGTTTTGTCTGTTACCAATTTTGTTCTTCTGGATTTTAGCTAAGTACCACAATATTGTCAGTTGTCCTGTTTCTTTTGGACTCTTGACTGTGACAGTTTCTCATTCTTTTTGTATTTTGGACAAACTGAATTGTTTTTTGTTCTTTGGGTTTTATTTGTTTTTTTGTTTGTTTTTGCTACCAGCAATTGAACCTAGGAGCTTAACCACTGAGCCACATCCCCTACCCGTTTTATATTTTATTTTGTCTTCAGACATGGTCTCACTAAGTTACTTAGTGCCTTACTAAGTTGCTGAGGCTGGTTTTAAACTCTCAATCCTCCTGCCTCAGCCTCCTGAGCTGCTGGAACTACAGGCATGCACCCAGCCACCTTGACGATTATGCGGAACACATGGCAGTTATTTTAAAGGACTCTCTGTATTGTAATTTATTTGAAGTTTTCCTAGGATGAAGGTTACCACATCTTATCAAATGCAATCAGAATGGTTTATCCAAGTTTATGTTAATCATGAACAACTGGTTGAAGCAGTCATAAACAGGATTTTCCCCTGTAAAGCAACTGTCTGTTGTCCTCATTTCCATATTGTATTCCTTGGAAGAAATTACCATACACAGCCTGTGCTAAGCAGCAGGGAATTATGTTCTCATCCTAGTGAGTGGAATATCTATATAAATTATTTAGAACTCTTCTGCATGGGTGATTTATTTTCCCCATTGATTCATTTATTCAATCATTTATTTACATCAGTGTAAACACTTAAATATTAATTCTGCATGTTTGGTTATAATTCAGTATATAATCCAGAACTTCTGTACTCTGTTGCTCAAACTGTTCCAGCTTTTGCTGCTGGGGACTCTTCCTTGGCTCCTGTGACCCATCATCCCGTCAACCTAGCTATTGTTCTGAGCAGTTTTCTCTTTCTGGTACAACAGCCACTCCAGATTCCTCTTGTGTGTTTCCTATTCAGTTCTAGAGTCAGTCATTCCTTGAAAGAGCACTGGTTATTTGTGTTGAAGTATGGCATTAGAAACCCAAGACCTAGGCAGTAGAGGTGCTTATAACTACCAGCCAATCGCCTTTAGAACCTTTATCAGGATAAAGAAAGGAAAATACATGTGTATATAAACTATCTTAAATGCACATTTCAATGTGTATTTTTCTATATAACCATCTCTATCTACATTCCTATAAGCATAGGTGTTCAATGGTATTTCAAATTCTGATTTTTTTATGTTAATCTTTTTTGCTCTTCGTTATTTTTTTTTAGTTTACATGATGATATGATTCCTTTTGACATGATTTTAAAAGCATGTAATATAACTTGTTCTAACTCAGTTTCCAGGACTTCCCTGCCCCTCCCCATGTTCTTTACTCTACTGGACTTTCTCCTATATGTTCATAGGTTTTTGTTTTTGTAATTAGTGTTTCGTGGATGTACGTGATGGTAAGAGTCGCTGTGTGTATTCTACATGAACATGGGAAAGTTCCGTAGATTCATTCCACTGTCCTTCTCTATCCCTTCCCTCCTCCCTTCCCCTTTGCCTGACTTCACCTTCAACTGACTTTTCCTCTTCTTTTTTTTTCCCCCTATCCCCCTTATTTTGGATTAGCTTCCATAAATCAGAGAAAAAGTTGGAACTCTGACTTTGGAAATGGTTTATTTCACTTAGCATGGTAGTTTCCAGTTCCATCCTGAACCAGCAAATGTCATAAAGTCATTTTTTTAAGTTATTTTTATTTTTACAGACTGCATTTTGATCCATTGTACACAAATGGGGTACAACTTTTCATTTTCTGGTTGTACACAATGTAGATTCACACCATTTGTGTAATCATACATGTACATAGGGTGATGATGTCTGTCTCAGTCCACTACCTTTCCTTCCCCTCATTCTCTCCACACAATCCAAAGTTCCTCCATTCTTCTTTTACCCTTCACTACCCCTCTCATTATGTATCATCATCCACTTATCAGAGAAAACATTCCAACTTTTGGTTTTTGGGATTGACTTATTTCACTTAGCATGATATTCCCCAACTCCATTCATTTACCACCAAATGTCATAATTTTATTCTTCTTTATGGCTGAGTAGTATTCCACTGTTTATATATAACACCATTTCTTTATCTATTTACTTATTGAAGAGTACCTAGGTTGGTTCCAGAGTTGGGCTATTGTTAATTGTACTGCCGTAAATATATATGTGGCTTTGTCACTGTAGTATACTAATTTTACTTCCTTTAAATATATACTGAGGAATGGGATACTTGGGTCAAATGGTGGTTCCATTCCTAGTTTTTGAGGAAACTCCATACTGCTTTCCAGAGAGGTTACACTAATTTGCAGTCCCCCAGAACCTCACCAACATTTATTATTAATTGTACTCTTGATTATTGCATTCTGGCTAGAGTGAAATGAAATCTCACTGTAGTTTTACTTTGCATTTCTCTAATTGCTAAAGATATTGAACATTCTTTCATTTACTTGTTGACCGTTTATATTTTTTTCTTTTGAGAAGTGTCTGTTTAGTTTCTTAGCCCATTTATTGATTGGGTTATTTGTTTTTCTTTTCTTTGTTTATTTGAGTTCTCTGTATATCCGGGATATTAACCCCCTATCTGAGGAGCAGGTGGCAAAGATTTTCTTCCATTCTGCAGGCTCTGTCTTCATGTCCTTGACAGTTTCCTGTGCTGTGGAGAAGCTTTGTATTTGGATGCCATCCCATTTATGGATAACCAGTTTTATTTCTTATGCATTGGGAGTCTTGTTAAGGAAGTCAGTTCCTGTGTCAACATGCTGGAGTGTTCCGCTTACATTTTTTTCCAGCAGGTGCAGGGTTTCTGATCGAATTCCTAGGTCTTCAATTCACTTAGTGTTTTGTGCTGGGTGAGAGATAATCACACAGGTTATCGTAGCCTCCTCTCCTCGGCTGTCAGTGTATTCTCTCTCCACAAGTGATGTACCTCTCACCATCTCTCAGCTCCTTACTTAATGGTTCAATTCCAGTGTGTGTGTATAGTGCATGCATTATGGTATAAGGACTGGCTTGTGGGGCTTGGATTGAAGCCCGGCGCTTGCCTGCCACGTGTGAGGCACTGGGATGGATCCTCAGCACCACATGAAAATAAATAAATAATATAAAGCTATTGTGTCCATCTACAGCTAAAATAAAAATAAGAATTAAAAAGTTAAAATAAACTCATACCCCTGTTGCAATCAACTGTAGGAACCAGCATTCAGTTCCTGTATAGTTTCTCGCTTTTTTCTAACATTCATCCCACCCACTTTTAGGTCATCATTTCTCCCGTCCTCTTTAGGGACACTGCTTTGTACATTTCTTAATGCGTGACATTTACTCAAAGTCTGCACTGCTTTCTGGGGTTCCCCCAAAACTGCTAATATAATATCTGTTAATTTATATATAAGATTAACTCTTTTTGCAGTAAAGTTCTACGGATTCCACAATGCCTAATACTATGCGTCCTGCATTGGTGTCATGGAAAACAATGTCACAGCTCTTGAGATCTCCAGGGTTTACCTAGTCAGCATTCAGTACTGAATTGCCTCCTGGCAATTGCTGATTATTTTATCATCCGTATTTTTTAAAATTTATAATATCATATATTTAGAATCATATCATATGTAGCCCCATTGGCTTCATTTACTTGACAAGCTGAATAGATTTATCCATCTCTTTTGATTGCTTGATAGCTTATTTCCTTTTATGACCAAATAATCTTTAATCATATAAATGTGCAACCATTTGTTTAGCCATTATTAAAGTGTATCTTGGTTGCTTACAGTTTTTGGACAATTATAATGAAACTACTATAAACATTGATGTGCATGTTTCTCTGTGGACATAAGTTTTCAAATCACCTTGATAAATACCTAAAAATGTGCCTGCTGGAATGCACAGTTTAACTTTATAAGAAACCCGTCACTGGCAATCAGTCAGATTTCCTGTTGCTCTGGATACTTGCTGTTTTTTTGTTTTGTTTTGTTTTTTGTTCTTAATTTGTTTTGTTCTTTCGTGTGTAATGGTATTTATTGTGCCTTTAATTTGCAATGACCTAAAACTATGTGATCTTTTATGCTTATTTTCCCCCTATATTTTCTGTTATGTGATATATGTTCAGACTTCATATCACTCGCCCATTTTTATTTGCCTTCAATTTTTATCATTTTTGTTTTTATGGATTCTTTCTGTGCTTTGGATACAAGTTCACTGTCAGGTATTTATTTTGCAAATATTCTCTCCCATTTTTTGGCCTTCTGGGGAAGGTTCGGTTCTCTTAATTTTACTTGCATGAAGAACATGGTTTTTAAAGTTCAACTTAACAAATTTTTCTGTCATAGGTTTTCTTATTGCTGCTGTACAACCTCACTACAAAACCTAAGGTGACATTTTTTGTCACTAATTTTGGACAATTCTCGAATGTTAGTATTTCAAATATATCTTCTGTTGTGTTTTCTCTATGTCCTGGTAATCTAAGTAGGCTTGCTATATTTTTAAATTGCCCAAGAACCTTAAGATTCTTTTGTATTTTTTTATCAAGTGTTTACATTTTGTTTAGTGAGTTCCATGTATCTTTAAACTCATTAATTTTTTTCTTGGCTGTTTCCTGTCTACTAATGTGCCCATGGAAGGCATTGATAGTGTTTTTCATTCTTAGAATTTTTACCTCCCTGCTCAAAAACCCACCTGGTTTTGCAATTATTTCTACTTTCATTACATTTCTTAACATATTACTTTATTGTAACGACAGATTATTTCAATATATCTGTCATATCTACCCTGTTTCTAATAAATTCATCATTATTCAATTAAGACTATACTTCTCAGTCCTCAGTGAAGAAAGTGAAGCAGGAGACATCACAATATCATACCATAAATTATACTACAGAGCTATAGTAACAAAAAACAACATGGTATTAGCACCAAAACAGACATGAAGAGCAATGGTACAGAATAGAAGACAGAGATAAACCCACATAAATACAGCTATCTCATACTAGACAAAGGTGTCATAAACATACATTGGAGAAAAGATAGCATCTTCAACAAATGGTGCTGGGAAAACTGGAAATCCATATGCAATAAAACGAAATTAAACCCCTATCTCTCACCCTTCACAAACCTCAACTCAAAGTGAATCAAGGACCTTGGCATTAGACTAGAGACTCTGCACTTACTAGAAGAAAAAGTAAGCCCAAATATTCATCAAGTCAACTTAGGAACTTAGGAATTCCTCAATATGTCTCCTAAATCACAAGAAATAAAATCAAAAATTAATAAATGGCATGGCATCAAACTAAAAACCTTCTTCACAGCAAAGGAATCAATCAAGAATGTGAATAAAGAGCCTACAGAATGGGAGAAAATCTTTGCCACCTGCACTTCAGGTAGAGCAGTAATCTCCAAAATATATAAAGAACTCAAAGAACTTAACACCCCCAAAACAAATAATCCAATCAATAAATGGGCAAAGGAACTGAACACTTCACAGAAGAAATACAATTGATCAACAGATATATGAAAGAATGATCAATATCTCAAATGGAGAAATGCAAATTAAGTTTCACTGAGATTTCGCCTCACTCCAGACAGAATGGCAATTATGAAAAATACAAATAACAATGTTGGCAGGGATGTATGGAAAAAGGTATACTCATATATTGCTGGTGGGAATGCAAACTAGTAGAACCACTCTGGAAAGCAGTATTGAAATTCTCAGAAATCTTGGAATGGAACCACCATTTGACCCAGTTATCTCACCCTCAATTTATGCCCAAAGGATTTAAAATCAGCATACTATACTGATATACTCAATATACTTAGAGTATATTGATGCAGTCGCATCAATTTTTATAGCAGCTCAATTCACAATATTTAAGCTATGGAACCAATCTAGATGTCCTTCAACAGATGAATTTATAAGAAAAATGTGGTATATAGACACAATGGAATATTTCTCAGCCATAAAGAATGACATTATGGCATTTGCTGATACAATGGATGGAACTGGAGATTCTCATGCTAAGTGAAATAAGACAGTACCAAAAATCCAAAGGCCAAATGTTCTCTCTGATGTATGGATGCTAACTCACAATAAGTGTCAGGGTGGAGAATAGAAGTTCACTGGATTAGACAAAGGGAAATGAAGGGAAGGGAGAAGGGATGGGAACAGGAAAGACAGTAGAATGAATCAAATATGATTTTCCTATGCTCACATATGAATACATATACTCCACATCATGCACAACCAGAATAATGGCACGTTATACTTCATGTATGTATGATATGCCAAGATACATTCTACTATCATGTATAACTGAGAAGAACAAATTTTTTTTAAAAAACTGTGCTTTTCTTCTTTCTTCAGTTTTTCAAGGACAACAAAACAGATGAATCTGGTAAGATAAACTAAGATCACTAGCCTCTAATGTGAGATTTTTACGCTAAGCTGTCCAGGAATTGAACTGCCTTTGTTTTAATTGGTAGGTGTCAGAGACTTCAAACTCCTGCAATGTATCAGTTTTTGTCTGTCTTGTTGGCCTTCACTTGTCCCTAAAAACTCCTTCTTAGAGTCTGTGCCCTTGAGCTCTTTGAGTTGAAATTGACTATTACTGTTCTGGGGTCCTGCCAGTGTGGACTGAGGATGGTGGACTAAGGTGGGGGAGGGCGGGATGACCCCGGGATGACCCCCTGGGCCCTATTGTTGGGTACTGCACAGCCCCATCTCAGGTGAAGTAGAACAGCTGGAATTGCTGGCGTAGGAAAGCTCCCTTGCCGCAGAGAATCTGGCTCTGTCCTCAGGAGAGTCGACCTCTGCTGCAGAGAGTACCACAGGCCTGCGTACAGGGACTCCTTTCCCCACTACCTGCCAACACCCAGGGCATATTTTTGACTCTTCACCATGAGAAACTGGTTTCCGGAGTTAAAGCAAATTAGTTTGGGGGGCTCCCTGAGACTGTGTCCTCCCGAGTTCTTTACTTTCAAACTGCTCCACTTTCCAGCTCTGGCAATTAGTTGAAATTACTCTTGAAGGGTTTCTACATTTTATGGCTCTGATGGATCCGGCTCCAGATAAGCAGGTCTGGGCTGTGATTTTCTGTTTTTGTTTGTCCCTCCAGATTTCAGGTGGTGATTTGTCCGGCGGCCTCAATTCTCTGATGGGTTCAGGAAACCTTTCAGTTTGCTCGAGCTTCTTCCTGATGTGAAGATGGAAGCAATGAATAGCAGCCCCTTGCCCAGTTCAAACGAGGAGACCCCTTCGTCTTGTGGACCTTCAGTGTGGCACCTACCCAGTATGTCAGCAAACAAAACGTTAGTGATCAAAAGGAAAAAGAGAAAATGGAGCCACCATTTAGATTACTTATCAGGCAAAATAAGAAAACATATTAGTAAATAAGTGGAAGAATACACATTTTTTAAATGTGAAGTATGGAATAACTTTGGTAGATAAGGGAATTCAGTAAGAGGTGTGAGTAAGATGCCTTTCTGCCCCTTAAGTAAAGCAATTGTACTTTTCTCCACCTTTTTAAATTCACTGACACCATCACCCTCAGATTCCCAGCGTCTGGGGTTGCCCGGGTGCTACAAATCTTCAGAACAAAGAAGAATAGAGAAAGAGAGCATTTTTGTTCACATTGGTTTAGGAATATACTTTTGTAGTACATAATATGCTTAAAGGTTTTGTACTATGTTCGGAACATCATTTGGGTACATATTATTTTTAGTGAGAATTTCTTAAAAGGGCCAAAAACATAAAAAGACTCTACCCCTACATCTACCGACCAGGCTCAATTTTAAATCAAGTATTAAACAAAAGGAGATGTGTAACCCCTTACAACCGTTTATCCTTTAATAAATAAGTAAATGGAAGTAAATGTCATAAACCTAAATAAAAACAGCAACATTAAAATTCACCATGATAGGAAATCAAAGAGCAAAGCATCTGCTCTAGAAAATGACACGAAAATCTGAAAGATATAGAAGAAACCTTTAAATTACAACAGGATTTTTAACCATTTCTAGTTGACAGGGATTCTTGGGTATTCAAGTTTTTTTCTGATTTTGGAGGTTGGAAGAGTACAATTTCACATGATTCTGAGGAATTCAGAATAAGAATTTAATTGATATATAAATTAGGCATAAAGTAATAAGCATCACATTTTATTCTGCTGAATAATTTTTTAGGACCATAAAGGCAAAGAACATAACAACCAGCACATTAACAAAACATTACAGTGACAGACAACCAAGCTAGTAAGGAAATGGGTACTATTTTGTATGCCATTCGAATTTGAGTCCTGTGTGTGTACTCTTTGTTTTTGTTTTGTTTTGTTTTGCTTTGCTTTAATTACGTGGTGAAATATACAAAAGAAAGAAAAAGAGAAATAGAGAAAAAAAATTTTTCACTGCAAGAATTTATTAGATGTATTTTTGTGAATTTCACAGTAGGATTTTATTGATGAATACACAGTATTGCATATAAAGAATTAGACTGGAAGTAGTTCAAAATAACATTTTTCAAATAAAATACATTGAGGTCATTAATTCAGTCTGTATTTGAGTAATAGTTCATTTTAGCACAACAAAGACATTTGAATCAAACCTTGGTGCTCAAATATGTGTATTCTCTAAAAGCTGATGTTATTTTATTTTTTAATTCTGTTCAAATCCTCTTAGCTTTAGTAAGTATATAAACTAGGAAAATCTTTTGGAAAAATTTCAAAGTTTAAAGACAAACCATTTTATGACATTATTTAAGTCTTTTGAAATATATTTACTTTTTTATTGTTACCTATGAATTTCATAAAATTGATATATTAAGCTCTTAATAGATTTTAAACAAGACACAACAATTATTTTCTTTAAATAAATTTGAGTATGATCAGTCAATTCTATGTGATTATAAGCCATAGAAAAGGGACCAAATGTATTTAAAGACTTTTTTTTAAAGACTTCTCTTTAGCAGCATGAGGCCTATCTCATATAAAACTCACAACATAAAAAATGAAGAAAATTTATAACATTCAGTGGAGACGTTAAAACATCTGACAGTAAATTTAGTAGCAAATTCTTGTAAGAGGAAAGCACGGGGCACTCCTCCCAAAGACACATGCCAAAAGCATTTTCATGTGGATTTTGAAAGTGTGGAAGTGTATAAGGGGAATTAAAGCTCCTCTCAAGCCTTTTCTTAGCACTGCCTGTAACAAGTCATTTAAAAAAATTGTCTGTAAATGAAAATGTCAGACGCTAAGAAAAAGTCCTATTTAAATGACATAATGAAGGAGACATAATGAAGAACCAATTTACAGTCCAGCAGGTCTTCTGTAACCCAGTAACTTAATCACTTGAGGTAACACAGGTGAGGAACCTGGCTCCTAGTCAGGAACCTTTACATAACACTTGGGACATGACCAGAAGCATCCTCAAGGGTTTATTTACCTAGCAGGACTCATGGGGGAGAGCACCCTCTCCACATAAGACTTCCAGCAGGGCCATGACTACAGTCTGTGGAAGGAGATGCAGTCAAGGGTTTGGGCCCTGGGACTGGCCATTCTCATTGATGTGTATATTCCCTGTCTCATTTAAATTCTTAGGAAACTTCTCTGAGGCCTTGGGCAGAGGTCTCCATGTGCCATTGATGTGACTTCGTTATTGTGGGATTGGGGGGGCAGGATTTAAAGGCACTTTGCTCCACTCTGTCTCAGGGCTCAGTACTTTTCTACATCATATCCTTCGACTTGCCAGTGCCCTGACCAAGAGTTCAAAAACCAAGGAACTTTTTCTTTTTTAAAATTTTTTAGACCTTTATTTTATTTATTTATTTTTATGTGGTGCTGAGGATCAAACTCAGTGCCTCACACATGCTGAGCAAGTGCTCTGCCTCTGAGCCACAACCACAGTCCCCCAAGGAGGGTTTTTTCCCAAGGACATGACCAGGATACCTCTGCTGCTCCACCTACCCCTTGTTGGGTGCACATTCCACTGGGGACAATGGGAAATTGGTGCTTTCTCTGCTTTTAGCCTCTTGTTTATTATAATGGATTATGCCCTGAAAAATCCAACTGAAAATAGCATCAGTTGAAAACGCATTTAATGCAATGAACTTACCCATCCTCATGGCTCAGTAACGCAGGGCATTGAAGAGCAGCTTCCCATTGTGACTGCATGGCTGATTGAAAACTGCAGCTCCCTGTCACTGCCCAGCATTGAGAGAATATCATACTCTCTGTCATTATCTAAGGAGACACCAAACTCAAATCTGAAGAATGATGTCTGCTGAGTGCATATCACTTTTGATCCACAATAAAGTTGAAACATTGTGTGGGAATCTCTTGGCTTGATAACGAATATTTACAAGACACCTCCATCTGGCATCACACTCACTGGTGTGAAAGTAGAAGTGTTTCTGTCAAGATCAGAAGAAAGAAAAATGGTGCTCCCTCTCACAACCGCTTTTCAAAACTTATCGAAGTCCTCACTAACATAAAACAAGACAAGTAAATAAAAAAAATATAGATTGTGAAGAAAAAAAAAAAGAGAGACTATCTTTTTTTCACAGACGGTATGTTTGACTGTGGAAAATATGTAAAAACTGATAAAAAACAAACAAAAATTCTTTCTTAGAAATGATAGCCAAATAAACCAACATTTCCAGATATGAGATTAATATACAAAAGCTAATTTCTTTTCTGTAGACTTTGCAATGAAAAATGAAATTTGAAAATAAATGTTATTATATGAACACCAAAATTTGTTATAAATACTTACCTATAAATCTAAAAGAAATGTGCAGGATCTATATAAAGAAAACAAAAAAGTAATGAAATATATCAAGAGTAAAAAAATGGAGAGAGAGCCTATATTCATGGATAAAAAGATTCAGTTATCATAAAAATCTTATTTCTAACTTGTTCTATAGATTCAATGTGATCCCTATAAAATCCCCAGCAAGTTATTTTGTGGATATTGACAAACTTAATCTAAGTTCGCATGGACTACCACATTACCAAAGAAGATGAATAGGTAACACATTAATGGATATTGAACTCCATAGGTCATTAGGGAGTTTCAGTTTAAGACAATGACAAACTAATTACCTATTAGAATGGTTGAAACTAAAAACACTGATAAATGTTTTATGGATAGGAGCGTGGACATGAAGGGATGGTAACTTTCATCATTTGCTGGTGGAAATGCAAAACATTTGAACAGCCACATTTGAAGAAACTGACAATTTCTTTAAAAATTAATCTTACTTCTAGTATGGGACCCAGCAACTGTATTCCCCAGTATGAACACAAAGGAGCTAAAAACTTATGTTCACACAAAACATATTTATAGATGTTTATAGAAGCTTTGTTTATAATTGCCAAAACCTGGAAACAATCAAGATGCCTTCAGTAACAAATGGACCACTATGGAGTGGGATGTTGATAGTAAGGGAGGTTTTGTGTGTTTCCAACAAATTTGTACACATGAAAACTTAGACCCAATGATTATATAAGGAAAAAAATGTATTTTTATTTAAAAACAGAGAATAAGAGCAAAAACTAATTCAAGAACATACATAGAGCTTCAGGTTCAGTATGCCAAAATTGGAAAGAATATAATTTTCATCAAGAAAAGGCTGGATAACACACTGTAACACATCAATAGGTTGAAACAGTAGTCAACAATTAACTAGCTTCAACTGTGCACATAACTCAAATGAATCTAAAAATATATTGAGTGAAAAAAAGTCTCACACAAAATTGAATATTGTATAACTGTATTTATATGATATTGTAGAACAGATGAAACTAGCGACTGGTGATAAAATTCAGAGCCAGGTATGTCTGGTGAGATAAGAGGACAAGGTCATAATGTTACCTTCTAGGCTCAAGAAAAAGTATTATCTTCTTTAGATTAATGGCAACGTGCCAGCATGCATTACCAAAGAACATGTACTATTCATTTAATTTCAGATTCATTGTATGTTATAACATAAAAGTAAACCTCTACAAGAAAAAAGAAAAAAATATATTCACCCTTCCATTCATAAAGCAACGTAATCATTATTTTTTCCTTGACAATATAATTCTTATTTACAACATCTTTGAGTTTCTAGTAGTTAATAGAATGGAATTCTGATATGAATTATTTTTATTCAAAATTTTGGACTGCCGGTCTTTTGTTTTTCAGTTGGAAAATAAATAATGTCATTTTCATACAGAAATATGTGGGTTTGGAGAGCAGTAGAAAGAAGATCCATAGTTACTAGAACAAAATGTTAGCCTAGGTCATAAAGATTTTTTGAGATCTATGAAATAAATATGAGAAAAGGATTTCTTAAAAGTACCAAGAACTTTATTTAAAAAATATATTGACAAAAATGCTGTGCACCAACCAACCTTAAACACTTTCTTCTCTGTAATACTTCCCCAGACACAATAACTTATCCATGTAATATGAGTATGTATTTATGGGTGTGTAGACATGTATATTATCATTTGAGTAAACCAGGGCTGAATGTTGTTTACTTAGGTTTTCTGGATGCTAAAATATTATATGACAATAGCACATGAATCAACATATTGTACTGTTGCATTTTTTACTTTTTTTCTTCTGACAAGTTGTGTTTATTTTACTTTCTGAATACTTATGCCAAAGCATCCCCTAATTAAATTTGGAAACATACATGGCCATGTCTTTTTTGACTGTTGCTGTAATGACTTCCACATCCAATATACTTTTTGGAGGTATGTAGTATAAGAGTAGGAGATAAGAGGGGAATGTTTACAGATGCTGTGTCCGACGTGTTCAGGTGTTACTATGCACGTGATTCCCAGTTGTCCTGTCTCCACTGGAACTCAAGCTGATCTCAACCTGAACCTCATGAATGAGCAAGAGAGCTCAGGGTAAAAGTCCTGCCTGATCAGATCCTCAAGATGTTTTTCTGTTTTATTTTTGCTTAACACACCATAATTGTTCACATTTATGGTGCACAATGTGATATTTTGATATATATGTACAATGCATAATGATCAAAACAGAGTAGTTGGTTGTTCATCACCTTGAACAGATATCATTGCTTTCTGGTGATAACATTCAAAATCCTTGCTTCTGCTTTAAAAAAAATGCAGACCACCAGAAACCATTCTTCCCTTCTATCTCTAGGGCTGTGAGTTGACTCATCACTTCCCCAGTCTCTGGTAGCCATGATCTACTCTCAACTTCCAGGAAGTTAGGATTTTCTTGTTTTAATTTTAAAAACAAGGGGTTTAATGTAGATGACTCTATCGGAGAGATATTCTTCTGTCAGATGACTTTCTAAATATTAGGTTTCACTTGGATTTAAGTTTAGAAACAATAATGAATATGAACACTAAAATATAAAGTGAGGAAAGCAATTAATAATTAATAAATACAGTAATCAGTATGAATATTTCCAAAGTGACTGAGAGTCTACATAAATACCCAGTTACTGAGTAATGGACAGACAAAGGCTTTCCTCTTCCACAACAGGAGGTAGAGGATGAAAGTGGAGTCTGTTCTCCCCTAGTCCCTTGTCTGCCCCAGTGGTGCCCTCAGACCTGGGGGACCCAGCACTTGTAAACTGCCTCAGATACATTGGTGCCCACATCACTTCTACTACCAGAGACTGGAAAGCCTGGAGGTTCAGCTGGAATGGTGAGGACAAGCAGAACTCACCGTGAGACCAGATTTGAGCAAGCAATCCTGAACCTTCCTATCTTGTAAGTGACAAAGACTGGAAGATTTAGATCTGCTCCCTGCAGGTATTGGAATCTCATATGACTTTTCCACAAAGAAATATTTCCACAAGACAAGTGATAAAAACCTATGTTTGGAAAGTGAGTATGAACAGAATCCAAAACAGAGGTTAATATCATAAATCAAAAGTGCAGTAATATGGTGGGTTATCTATAAAATTATATATATAGATATATGTATATATACAAAGAAAGACAATTGTATAATACTGACAGAAGAATTATAATGAGAAATTATGAGGTAAAAAGGGGCAAGGTGCAGAGTCTTTGTTTTTACTTTATTCAGCTTAGAGATAGGAGAAAACAAGTGAAAGATACTGAATAGTTGTTATAGTCAAGTAAAAAAGTAAGTTTATTAAGGTTTACAGTTTGAAAACCATAATTTCTTTGCTAATAAGGTAATAAAATATAAGGTAATTAATGTAAATAAATGTATAAAGTACATTATTAATTTAAATGTTTCATAATGGAATATAATATTTAATGGTTCTATAAATGAAACTTTATCCCATATCTTTTTTAAATTTTGTTTTTAGTTTTACAGACTGCATTTTGATTCATTGTACACAAATGGGGTTCAACTTTTTGTTTCTATGGTTGTGCATGATGATGTTTTCCCTGATAAGTGGATGGTGATATATATATAATGGGGGTGGGGGATGGAGGGTGAGAGAAGAATGGGAGAACTTTAAATTATGTAGAGGGAAATAAGAGGGGGGTATGAAAAATGTTGGAATGAGACAGACATCATTACTCTATCCTATTTCTTCATGAAGTTATTGCTTACATAAATGATAACATTTTCCTACATTAAAATAAAGTTGTGCTGGGTGTGGTGGTGCATATCTGTAATCCCAGTAACATGGAAGCTTGACACAGGAGAAGTTCAAGTAAAAGCCAGCCTCAGTAACTCAGCAAGGCCCTAAGCAACTTAGAGAGAACCTGTTTCAAAATAAAAGATTTTTAAAAAGGGGGAATTGGACTAGAGATATGATTCAGTGGTTAAGTACATCTGGGTTCAAGCCCTGGTACCAAAAATAAAAAAAATAAATAAATAAGGTGTCCACTACTATTCTTTTTCACATCAGTTCATCTTTTTTGGTTGTTGCTCTAACACATGTGATATGGCCTTTGGTCTCAGGCTGTTAATTCAAATTCCAGGCTATTTATTTAGGCTCTGTATGTAAAGTTACGTTTTTGCTGAAATTGTGGGAAAGAAGATTGAGTTATAGGTTCTTTCTCCAAAAAGTGGAATCCAAAATACATAATTTGAGATAGATAGCATAAGTTGCACTTTATATTAAGTAAGCAATTTCAGTATACTTACCATATAAATACTCTACTGAACTTATACTTTCAAGTCTGGTTAAGGATAGGGAAAGATCTATATCAACTTAATGAACTCTACTTCTGCTGACATACTCAGAAAAGATGGCTTAAATTACAAGATCTTACTCATACGTCAGATAGGAAATTTTAGCAGAAACCGGAATTCAAAGAATGTCATTTTAGATAGATCTTCACGATATTCTCTTTTGTTATACAGATCCTCTTTGCATAGTGCTTTATGCTGAGAGTAGGTGCTACAAAGACTCAAATAAAATTGTTTGGCAAACAATATACTTAATAATGCTTATGAATTCTCTCATTTATCAATAATTTCATCAAGCTACATTATTTCATATTGCATAGACATTAAAAAAGTTTGGGTATAGGTAATAATATCTATGTGTATCAAAATATAACATTCAAATATATATTTGCATTTTATTTTACTTTCTTTAATTTTATATATAATATCACTTGAGAAGGAATAAGAACCATAAGAGTTTATCCCAATAAACACAAATACCATTTATTATTTAAAGTTGGATATTTTAAAAATGGAGCTCCCTCATTGAATGTTATTTAAAAGAATGTGTTCAACCAAAGATAGAATATCTGACTAGAGGAACATAGTTTGGGTAGATTATATTGGATCATGACATGAATTACAAGGTCAAAATTAATTTATATGAATTTACTGCTTTTGAACCTGTAGGTATCAACTTTCTCATCTGTACAGTGGGAATATAATTAGTGTACAGTGGGTTTATTAATAACACAGGGATATAATGAAGATAATTAAGATTTTAAGACTATGTAAATGAAGTACAGTCATAAGTATCTAAAATGTGTAATCCTCAAGCACAGGATATTTTAGTTAATTTGCAAAAAGATCTAACAGGTTTTTAGATAATCTTGAAATATATTTTATAAATAGCATCATTTTATCAGCAAAACGTTAAAATAAAAAAAAAACACAACTTCAAAGACAGAATTATTGTTTTCATTAATATTTATTTCTTATCTATTTTTTCATGTTAGAAGGAAAAATCCAAACATGTTATTCATTAAAGAAAAAAAAATTGAAATAAAAGACAAACAGCATAGATTGATAACCCAGAAGAGGAACCAATAAGAACTACACAAATTCAGGACATATTACTAGTCTCATGGATAAAGCTAAAAATTTTCAAATAAAAGGTGGAAAGAAACAGGCACAAACGCAATGAGAAAGAACTTTTGATTGGATTTATTTTTACTTTTGTCTTTATAAACCACTTCTAAATAACAGTCAAAGAATATCTACAAATTTCCTAAGAAAAACATCTTGAATACACATATTCTTTTGACTTTAATATAAACATGAAACAGAAATTCAGAACCCAGGATCCTTCCTTGAATATGGTATGTGGCAATAAAATCCAGCTGCACATGATTTAAAAAGGACTGACCTAGCAGAAGGACAAATGCCTTCACTGAATTAATTTAATTTTAGACCAAGATAATATCAATGGTGAAAAATAACACAAAGATAAATCTCTTGAAACAAAAATAATAATACTAATGATAATAAAAGTGCTAATAAAATGAGAGAAGAAGGACTCAACGAAAATGAAAATAGAAAAGCATATAAATATTTAAAATTAGGAACTAAGGAGGAAAATCATGATTAAAATAAAGAAAAATGAATGATAAAACAGAAGAAATGAAAATGAATACTTTCCTAAGATCCATGCAACTACAATTGAAAACCTGTACAGAAAATATTTCTAGAACATCTTTGTTTAAAAGAGTACCTCAAAGAGTTGGATATTATAATGAAAATGATAGCAATTAAGAAAATTTCAGTGGCCTAATGCCTTCAGCTAAAAGGAAAATTCTGAAGACCTTTCAGAAGGCAATTCTTTGAAAATATAATTGAATGTATTAATCATGTGCCATTCAAAACTTTCAAGAAAACAGAGCATAAAAGAAATTCCATATGCCATTTCTGTATCCACAAAAACACTTATACCAAACCTGACAGAGAAAGCCTACATAAAGAGAAAAGTAAAAGTTTCCCTATGAATTATATATAATAAAATAATAACATATTAAGTATAATTCAGAGGGCTGATTGAAGAATCATCATAGCCAAATAATAACAATATAACAAATGCAATAAGTTGTTATTATAAAACTTTTTATGTAAAATATTTTATTGAAAATTTGAATACATCTTTTTAGAGGGTCAAAATCCTTGTGCTCTATCATTTGCAGAGCTCACTTGATGATGTTGGAATCCCAGCCTCTGAAACTGAGCTACATATGCTTTTTCTTTATAACTAACCTGACTTAGGTACTTTATTATAGCAAGAAAACCAGACTAATAAAAGAAATATTATGAATCTCTAGCTGTCCCAGTCTAGCCTTCCTGACATGTGAATTACCCCTTTGTCTAAGGTATCCATGCTACCTGCTTATTAGTCACTTGGTAGCCATCTTATATATATATATATATATATATATATATATATATATATATATATATATATTATTAAATCAACTATTACAATATCATAGTGCTTGTATTCAAGTAACCCTTGTATTACTTAATAATCTCCCAAAGCACAAGAATAGTAATGCTGGCAATTCAGATATTCCAAATACAATCCCAACGGTGTTTCTTTTAAGTAAAAAAGTGAATGTTTTCTACTTAAGGAAGGAAGTGTGAATACAACTCAAAAAGATGTTTTTTAATGTTCATTATATTATATGGTTAGAGTCGCTCTACATTATTTATCTTCGTTAATCTCTTGCCATGGCTAACTTACACATTACATTTTATTGCAGCTATGTATATATAGGAAAAATCATAGTAAATATAGCCTAGATGCTATCCATGCTTTCAGGTATCCATGGGGGTTATTGATATGTATCTTCCAAAGATGAGAGGGGACTACTGCAAAAGAAGAAATCACATATATTGGCAAGTTCTCCTTAGAATTCAACAGACACTTAAAAATTAATAGTTAATGCTCTCAAAAAGGGGGCTACGATAATGGGCAGGCGAGAGGTCCACAATATTCAGTGCAGGAAAGACATGGAAACCATACCCAGATTTCTCTTCCCCTTTCTCCCACTACTAAAACCTTAACATTAAAATTAGTAAATAAAGTAGATATGGTTTTCATTGGGAGTTAGTGATAAACCATGGCAACGATAGAAAGAAAACAGAATATAAGTGGTTGAAATAACTAACGTATGTGGGGAAGACCTAATTTAAGGTGCACTAAAAAGAGAAGACTTTAAACTAGTGTTCACAGAGCACTGTGAAGCCAGTCAACACCAGATCCAAAGCAATTAGTACACTTTTAAGCTGTGTATGAGAATACAGAATGATGCAGCCATTTGGAAAAAGTTTCTGCAGTTCTTAAAAAGTTAAATATTCACTTAACATATACTATTACCAGAATAAAGCCCCCGCAATGCTGCACTTTCTAATCCCTGGCATCTTATGTTTGGTTACATGAAAAGAAAGGATTGACATTAAAGATGGAACTGTTTGCTAATCAGACAACCTTAAAACATGGAGATTGCCTTGTAGCATGTAGGTGGACCAAAGTTATCTTAAGGATATTTTAAAAATGGAAGAGAAGGAGGTCATAGAAAGAAATTTGAGAATTGTATTGATATGGTCTGGATATGAGGTATCTTCCCAAAATTCACGTGTGAGACAATGCAAGTATGTTCAGAGGTGAAAAGTTTAGACTATGAGAGCTCAAACGAATCAGGGAATTAATCAACTTTAAGAGATTACCTGGGTGGTGGCCATAAGCAGGTAGGGTGTGGCTGGAGAAAGCTGGTCACTGGGGGAATGCTTTTGGGGTTTATATTTTGTTCCTGGCAGCTTGCTTTCTTTTTCTACTTCCTGGTTGCCAAATTCTGAGCTGCTTTCCTCAGCCATGCCCTCCCAGCAGGAGGTGCTCCTTCTTTTGGACCCCAGAGCTCTAAAGTCAGTAGACCATGGACTGAACCTCTGAAACCAGGAGCCAAAATAAGCTTTTCCTCGTCTAAGTTGTTCTTGTTGGGACTTTTAGTCACAGTGCTGACTGAAAAAGAAATAATGCTGGTTCAGGAAATGGAGAAAGGGTCCATACATCAAGAAACGCAGCCAATAGGTAAACGGGCATCTTCTTCTGGAGCCTTTGCAAGGAACATGGCCTTGCTCATACACTGATTTTAGTCCAGTGAGACCTGTTTTTTGAACTTCTGTCCTTAAGAAATAGAAAATAATGTTTTTTCTTGTCTTAAGACATTAAATTTATAGTAATTTGTTATAAAAACAATACAATAATATAAATTATATGGCCCATTAATCAAATTTAGGGTATTCAGTCAAAACAAACAAAAGTATGTTTATAGAAAAGCTTGTACATGATTCTTTATACTATCCATATACATGATCATTGAAATTTGAAACTAATGGATAAAAATTTGTGGTATATTCATACAATAATGTTACTTAGAAAAAAAATATTGAGATGCACAAAAATTTGATTGACTGTGAAGCACGTTTTGATGAGTTCTAAATAAAAAGCATGGTAGACTTCCATACATGGTGGCATATTGAAAAAGACAAATCTATACAAGTGGAGAAGACATCAGCAGTTGCAATTAGACAAGAAAATAAAGTAAAAAACTGAATAGCAGGAGGCAAATTGATGGTTCAGTAATAGTTTCAGGTATACTTTCAAAAACCAAAAATAAAAACCTAATAAAGTTTGTTAAACAATAAGAGCATATTTTTGAGTTTGCATTCAATTGCTGATAAATTTATATTTCAAAAAAATTTAATGTGTCTATATATAGCACAAATTTAAAACTTTATTAAAGTCGTTTGGTCCTAAAATCAAAATGAAAAACTTTAATTTTATGGAAATAGGCACAGTACTGCAAAGTTGCTAATACTTCTATGTTTACATATGAAATAAATATGAACCTAATTAAAACATGTTGTAATACAAAATGTGTTTTATAATTTTTCCTTATTCCTCACACAGAGCTTCAAAACTCTAGGGATTTCTTCAGTGATAAGAGTGTATTATCTATGTTAATGTGATGACTTAATGGGCACCAAGGTATTTCAGTTATGCAAGTCATCAGAATGACCAATCAATGATTAGCAGGTTGGAACTTTGGGCCAGTTCAAGAAAGGGAAGGGGAGAGGATCTATAAATCGATTTCAATCTTATAGTCATTTATTTAATCAGTCATGCCTATGTAGGGAAATCCCAGTAAAACTGGATAGCAAAGATTAGTGAAGCTTCCTGGTTGGTGAACACACTAAAGTGTTGGAGGAGTGAAGTGTCCTGAGGCCAGGGGACCCTCTCAGATCTTGTCCTATGCATCTCTTCCATCTGGCTGCTTCTGAGCTGTATCCTTTATAATAATACTATGATTATACACATAGCACTTTCAGTGAGGTCTGTAATTGATTATAGTGAATCACTGAAACTGAAAGGGTTGTAGGAAGTCCCATATTTGCAGCTGACTGGGCAGAACTGCAGATGACAGAAGGACACTTACAACAGGGGCATTCCTGTGAAGGAATGTGACCTACCTCACAAAGTATTTATATGGCTATTGCAGGAAATAAACAAAAGTAAGCTCAGAGTCCTTGAGAACAAAATTTATCTTTAAGAAAAGTTAAATAAAATGAATTGAAAAAGAAATGAGTTTTCATTTTTCTTTATGAAGAGGACAAAGGTTAATCTGATAATGTTCAACATTTATAAGTTTGTGATATAAAACATTGTCCTACTGAACTTTTTAGAGCTGTGATCACATGCATTCATTAGCACCTGGTGCTTATTTTAAATGAGTTGAAGTGAAAATTAAAATAATATTTTCTTAATCATGCCAGTCAAATTTCAGATATCCTTTGACTAGTTTACTTTAAAAGTCACCACCTTTTGAACATTTTTATCAAAAGTTTGGCTTTCCATTTCTTTTAAATAGCACTGGTATAGAGAGCAATTTATCTCAATTAATAATTAAAGTTCTCTGTCTTTGTTTCTCTCTCTCACACACACACACAGAGAGAGAGAGAGAGAGAGAAGAAGAGAGAGAGAAAAAACAGAAACATAAACAGATTTCACTAGAGCATATTCACTACTGATTCTTTCCTCTGCACGTTCACTGGGCATGTTCTGAAAACGATTTCATTTCTATAAAAATGATCTTTAATAAAATTACATTATGTTAATTATGATCTAAAACAATTGAAGGGACATCACTGAGGGAAAAATTAAATAAAGTATGGTATCCCAAAACAATAACATATCTGTCGTTAAAAAAAAAAAAAGGTTTATTACAGTCAACAAAGAAACCACAGATGCATGATTTGGAAAGGACAGTGCATTCAAGGCTGAGGGGTGAGAAATCCCCTGATAACTGAGGCTGAGAAAGCTAAAGTCCACCTTCAGAGGAATGAATCAGTCCCTCATCTCACACCATGTGCAAAAGTCAACCCATAAGGGATAAAGAATAGAATTCAAGACCTAAATGTAAAAGTAGAAGAAAATATAAGCAAGGGCTTCACTGTACTGGCCTATGTGAAGTCTTCTATGTTTTTGGAATGTGATTACAAATAAATCACTGAAAGCAAAAATAGACAAATGTAATTACATCAAATTCAAAAGCTTCTCAAGCTGCAGAACATGAAAAAGCATTTACAAATCACACATAGAATATGACACTAATAGCAACAAAATATAAACAATTCTGAATTCAATGATAAACAAATAACCAGTTCAAAATGAGAAAAGGACCTGAAATAAACTTCTCTAAAGAACACATATAATAGCAAATAAATACTGAAAAAATGTGCAGTATCATTAATCATAAGGAAAATGCAAATCAAAACCACACTGAGATATCACCACATATCTGTTAGCATGACTATTGCTAAAAGAATAGATTAAATACAGGGGCTGGTGAGGATGGGGATTTAAATTAGCATAGATGTTATGGGACACTATATCCAGGTTCCTAAAAAAATTAAAACTAGAATTACTACATGATCCAGCACCACTACTGTTATGAACATGTACAGGGGACATGAAATTAGCTCATCACAGAGATTTGTACCGCCACGTTCTCTACAGTATCCTTCACAATAACCAAGAATGAAATCAACCCAAGTGTCCATCATTGGATAAATGACTAAGAAAAATGCCATGCATTTATACAAAAAGGAATATGATTCCAGCTTGAAAAGAAAAGAAATTCTGCCATTTGCCCTAACATGGATGAAACTGGAGGACATTAGCTTACATGAAATAAGCCAGACACAGAAAGAAAAACAGTGAATTATTTCACTTACTTGTGGAATGTAAAAATGTCAGATTTAGAAACAGAATAGGAAGGTGGTTATCATTCTATTCAGGGAACTGGGAAAATGTTGATCACAGTCAAATTTTCAGTCAGAGAAAAAGAGTAAATTCAAGAGATTCATTGCATAACAAAGTGACTACAATTAAGAGCAATGTATTGTATGCTTGAGAATTCCTAAGAATATAGATTTTAGATGTTCTCACCAAACACAAAAAAAATAAGTATGTGAGGTAATGCATATGTCACATAGCTTGATTTAGGTATTCCTCAATGTGTACATATACCAAATACCATGTAATGCATAATATATATACACATATATGTCCATAAATTTTTACTTTTTAAAAATATATGTTTAGGATGACTAGAAAACTATAGTCTATGAAGAAATAGGGTCTTCATGTTGGGAGAGAATTCTTCTAATTTTCATTTTACACTTTTAAGTCCAGTTTGAAATTTTTACTTTGTATACCTGTTACTTTTATTTAAATAGCCATAATAAAATAAATATGTATTCTTTAAATGCATACATATAGAAACACTTTTGACCCAGACAAAGGAATTATTGAATGATTAGATCAAATTTTACATTAAGCCAAAAATGATGTGAGGACAAATTCTAAGACTGAGTTATTCTAATTACTGATGGTAAAGTATTCTTCTGTGTTTTAACAGAATGTGTTATCAGATACTCATTTCAAGATTAAACCTAATTTATACACATAACCGTGTACTCAAACAGATTTTATTCCTCACTAAAAATTTGATCTAAACCTTCCGTCAAGCACACTGATGACTTCAAAGACATCCTTGAGAACCACAGAACTCAAGTGTGAGCAGAAGAGCTGTGTTGAGTCTCTCAGAGATGAGTTCATGGTCATGAGAATGAACCATGACAACAGACCATGGAACAAGGAGAGGTGATGGTTTGCAGGTGAATGTCCTTAGAAAGTTTTAAGAATGTAATTTTCCTTCTTCAAGGACTGTCAGGGCTGCATATATGTAGATGCAGAATTTGACTGGTTTTGGTCATCAGAAATCTACTTGTTCTACATGAGAATCAGATTTAGTTTTTAATGGGCAAGTAAAGAATGCTGATACACTGTGGACATTGGATCAATATCTTCATCTCTTTCTTCTAAAAGAGAAAGAAAATTGACAATTAGTTTTGAAAGGAAACCTATTTCAGCAATACAATTTTATACATTCCCAGATTCAACTAATTTTTTCATTGCTCTTCTGTCACCCCAAAACATTTTAAATCTAGAAATGATTTCATGGCTATGTATGAATCATGAAATATGAGACTCACTATTGAGGTAAATATATTACTCTAGAGATTTGCATGCCTTGCAAAGGGAATTTTATTTCATTACATTCTGACCATCCAAAAGTATTTTTTTTTACTGAACCTGACATTTAATGGTGTACTTTTGTATCTGATCAATGAAGCTTTTATTTATATCAAGGGTTTTCATGATGAGAAAATAAAAGCTACAATTTACAACTTGTCCCATCTTATCAGGACATATTTCCCAAGAATGACTTTCCATATCAATTCAATTTAACAGTTAAAGAGATCAAATAAATAAAGAAAAAAATACCCCAGGACTTCAAATTTCTTAAGTTGTCTGCAAAGTAGAAATGTCACAATCAGCTCCTAACATTTCATCAAAACTGATCTTGCTAAATTCTGTCTTTGTTGCTAAATCTATTAAAGTAGGTGTTGTCTTTGGTCTACTTAATCATTCCAACAGTGTCCTACAGAACTGACCATTTCCCAGTCTTTGAAATCCATTCATCCTGTTTCACATTATGCATTTACCTGCTTGCCTGCTCCATCTCCGGCATTCTTCATCCCCTTCACAGTAACTGGTGAGTATTTGCATGAAATAACATGTCCTCCCCACATGCCTCTCTCTGTTCTTCTCCACACAGACTTTGTCCACTCTCCTAACTTCAAATGCCAGGACCACACTGACAACTCACTCAGCTTACATCCACCTCCAAACTTTTCTGAAGTTCAGCATCATGAAGTAATTAATCACTTTGCATCTGTACTAAGATTTTTCACAACCATCGATGACTATACATCTTTAGATATGAAAGCTTGCATTTATTCTTCAGAAGTATCCCTTCTCTATTAACACCCACCTCTTAAACTGTACTCTAGTAATCTCATGTGCTTAATAGAAAAACTTGGAATCATCCTAGAAATCTATTTGACTCAGACACACCAAGTCCAGTACTTGCCACATCCCCGTGGGCCCACGTTTTAACATCCCCATCACTTCAATCACTGCCTCACCTTTTACCCAAATTCAAAAGTTATTTCCAACAACTTTTTTTTTGCTGTATTCATCTTCTTTTTGTTATTTTCAATAAAAGTGAGACCAATTACATTTTCGACCACTTTTGCTGAAGTGCCTATTGTGAAACTTAACAATAGGCACTTGTTAAATATTTTTGGATCAATGAATGGAGACACTTAATTAAAAGACAGCTTAAAATTCCTCTTCAGATTTCATTAATGACTAAAATAAATCAGCCAATCAATGAACATAATTCAATTTTACACTCCTTTTTTAAAAATTTTTCTGCTGATGGTTCTTACTATTTATTTATTTATATTAATTTGAGAGAAATACACCTGTACCAACTTTGTAAAATTGGGCATCTGAGCATTTGATGAGTTGGATGATACACTTCTGTTCTTTGGCTGCATGAAGCAGGGAAGCAGCTGAAACACTATTGTATCATCAGCCAGAAGTAGGTGGGAAGACGAGGGAGGAGGGAAGACGTGGGAGGAGGGAAGGCGGGGAGCCTATCTCCAGGGTGGATTGAAGTCTCATGCACAAGCCCTTGCTTCCTCCTGCAATGGCATTTCACACGCTGGCCCGTACTCCTGTGACCCTTTGGTGCTCCTCATTGGAGTCAGCACCAGAGTCAGCGCAGCCTGCAGATAACAAATTTGGTTGAGTAATTGCCCTTGACCTTCTCAGTGGAATGTGGGCAGAAATCACGGTGTTCCAGTTTCAAGACGGAGACTTAAGGGCCTCTGTATATTTTCTCTCACCCTCTTGTGCCTTGAGAAGATGCGATGCTACCTGAACTGACTATTCCAGACTGGTGAGAACTGCTGGTAAGAAAAGGTTTGAGCCAGGCATGGTGGCTCATGCCTGTAATCCCAGAGGCCCAGGAGGCTGAAGCAGGAGGGTCAGGAAATTGAGTTCAAAGCCAGCCTCAGCAAGTTAGAGAGGCCCTAAGAAACTCGATGAGACCCTGTCTCTAAATAAAATATTAAAAAGGGCTGGGGATGTGGCTCAGTGGTTAAGTGCCCCTGGGTTCAATTCCTGCTGCCAAAAATGAAAAGTTTGAGAAAATCAAGCAGAATACAGAATCATCTTAGTGACACTGGAATGCGTGACAAGTGCAAACATTTGAGACCCATTATGAGTCATATCAAGAGGATCAATAATAACCTATTCCACTATAAAAAATAATGGATGGAATTATTTAAATTGGATAAGAGAGAATACTTTAGGAATGATAGATCTATACTTACAGTTTGGAATGAATTTTAAAATTCATTAAAATGTGCAAATAATATATGGACCTCTTAAAATTATAAATGAAAATTTATGATAAATATAAAATATCCATTGAGTACAAGCAATTCTTACCCATTGAGTACAAGCAATTCTTACCTTTGCAATTCTTATCTCTCTTCTTTTTAAATGATGACCAAACATATTTTTTTTTTTTTTTTTTTTTTAGTGTCTGGGGATCGAGCCAAGGGCATACTGGGCAAGTCTGCTACCACTGAAGTTTAACTCTTTCCCAAAACACAGGATTCTGAGTACTATCTTTCCAGTAGTTCTTTGCACTTTCTATCCACACATTTAATACTACTTTTTTGTGTGTTTGGTTTTGTTTCTGGATCAATGATTTTAGATTATACTGATTATTCTGAAAGATTTTTTTTAAAAACTATTGTGCTTCTATGGTAGATCCAGTTTGATATGTACAGATCTAGTTCACATAGTATTTGTGTAATTATGCTACATTATATCTAATTCAATATTTTTTCTACCCTCTGTTTTTCACTACTTTAGAAGTTGCACATTTTCCAGTTTGATTATGGCTCTTCATAGATGTGTAAGATATTCCATAGGGCAGAAATAAAGAATGAAATTTTTAAGACTGTTCATTTACATGCATTTTAGTAGCCAGAATTCAGAGTTGTGAAACACCAGCTGCAAGAGATTACATGAAACACAGTCTTTCTATTTACTCACAACGAAATGTAAAAGATTCATCACTGACTCTGCCATACCCCTCCAATGACCACAGTTGGAAAATAAACATTTATTTTTATTGCAAATCTTCAGTATAGTGTTGGCAAGAGTAATTGGGCAGCAGAATTAAATTGATTATAATAGAATTGCAAATTTTAATTGATTGTAACATTTAATAATAGAGGTATAATAATAGTTTAAAGGAAATTCCAAATGTAAAATAAACACCAAGTTTTCAGTTTATGATGGCAATGTTTGCCTTCAACCTCAAATTTGTTTTTGCCTCACATTTACATGGATTTTAAAATGACTTCACTATCTAAATATGATACCTATTTGTCTTCCTTTTTGAAATATAAATACATAAATTCATATGTATATGTATGAATACATATATATTGCTTATTTTACTGTAATTGCTATAACCTTAAATATTTCTTACTTAATTTAAACTTTTGAGTAATGCGTTAAAATCTTTATAATGGTGGTTCTAAATACTCTCCTTGCTCTTTTTTGATCTTTTGTGTTATATATCTGAAATTTACTTAAGGATTCATAGTATCCTTTTACTGTGACTATTGGCTGCTATGAATTTAATTTTCATGTCACAATCTGGATCCTTGTGATAGAATTATTGCCTTTCATAAACACATACCAGAGACCTCTCTTTGTCTTTCTTCTCTCTCCCTGCACACACCCTTTGGAACAGCCACATGAATACACAACAAGATGGCAGCTTTTTGTCTACAAACTTTGAAGAGAACCTCTCCAGAATGGCCCCATGCTGGCAGTGTGATCTTAGATGTTTGCCTCCACAATTATGAGAAAATACATTTTTGCTCTTTAAACCACACAATCTGTGGTATTTTGTAATGGAAACCTGAGCTAACTAAGATGTAGACACGTGAATTAAACATTTTATTTTGCTTTCTTCCAGTATTTCCTCCTCATGTCAGGAAACCTTCTATTTTGCCTTTTTGTATTATTTACAGAGGTTTTCTTCCCCAGACTTTAAAGTTTTTGAAAGTTATTTATTCTATATCCTTTAGCTACTCCTAAAGCAATGAAAAAAATATTGCACCATTTTTATGCCCTCACCTAATCTATTGTGTCTTACTTCACACTCACTAACACACAAAAATTTTTTACTTCTTTTACCCCTGTGCAACTCTTAATAATGAGAAAGAGACTTCATTATTGACATAAATTATTTTTAAAAATTGTTCACTCCTTCTATAAAGACAAAGTGATGCTTTTTATTTTAGATACATCGTCTATTTTTAGAAGAAAATTTTTTGCCTTGCATACTAAGTTATTTTGCCTGTCTCTTCCAATCCCTAGTATGAACTTTCCCTGCTACCAACCAGGAGTTTCCTAGGAGCTTCTGCACCCCAAAAAACAGTGATGGAGGGAGAGAAAAGGTAGGCAGACAGTTGAGCACATCTACTAATTCAGGGGTGAATATTTTTGAAACGAATTTTTATCTTTTTCTTATACTTCAAGGACATTAGTAGAAATTATTTCAGGAAACACAAGAAATGTATTATTGGAAAACAAGTTACATTACGACATCTTGTTTTTTCAAAAATACATTTAAATAGAATTTAACATACTCTAAAAGCAGACATAAAATATAATCATTAAGATTATATATATGTTCTTTTCATGCCTTGCAAGTTGCTGAAAAAGTTATTGAAGTCTTAATCATAAGTGCAAATATTTGATTTCCTAAATGTAAGACAATGCTTGATTTTTGAATAATCATCATGTGTATTTTCAATCATATATATTCACTCTTATGCCTCACCCACAGTTAATCTTTGAACCCATAACCTCTGGTACCTCTGAATGTGACTTACTTGGAGACAGAGCCTTTGAAGAGGTGATTAAGTAAGAAATAGCCCATTATGTGGTCCCTAATCAAATCTGACTGGCGTCCTCATAAGAGATTGGGTCACACAGCCAGACACCTGGGAGGAGCATAGAGAAAAAGTCATGTGAGGAACAGGAAGAAGGCAGCCATCTTCCCACTGAGAAGAGAGGCCTCAGGAGAAACCCAGTCTGCCAAGGCTTTGATCTGACTTCCAGCTCTGGAACTGTGAGACAATAATTTCTTTAAGGGATCCAGTCCTTGGGATTTCGTATGGTAGCCCTAGCTAACTAATACAAGTACCATTCATATAGAGCATTTCAGAGAGCTATGTGTATCATCATTTTTCCATTTGTTGCTAGAATTGCTGACTCTGGAGTACAGAAAAATGAGAGCTCCTTGACACTTTTATGAAATAACATCACATAAAATGAAGAAAAGAGAATGAAAAGTTTTATTTAACAAGAAGCATATTAGACTACAGTTATACCAAGAATATTTGTTAGTAAACAGAAATATATGATTTAGGGAAGATTGTGTTGTACTTTATAACATGATTACTCAGATAATCCACTAGACTTTCCATATATAAAACTGAACTACATCCTTTGTCCACAGTGATTTTCACCTGCTGTCTTTTATTCCTGTGGTCATTTTGCAACATGAGGTAAAAGTAACCATATTATTAACAAAATTTACTGGTGTGGTCCTAAAACAACAACTGCAGGTTTCCATTCTCAGTATTGAGATTTCTGATCATAGAAATTATTTATGATCATAGAAATTAATTATTTCTTCATAGGATTCATTCATGCTTCATTTATTCTTGATTGAAGATGTTCACAGACCGCAAGATCAATATTGAAGATATAACCAAGAAAACACAAGGTGCAGTATTTCAAACCACTTCATAGTCATTTTGATTATGAAGAATGTGTGAGGGAGTAATAGCAAATGAGTTTTCATGGGTGACAAGTTTTGTTCAACATAAAGGTCCTAAGTAGTAAGAGGTCAATTATAGAAGCATTGGGCAGTAGGCTATGATAAATTTTACTTGAAAATTAGCTAGGACATCTAAAAATTCACTTCTGTATTTGGAACAAGACAACTTGAATCAAGAATGAATACTTAAATATAGCCCCAGAAATGGAACTAGTTATTAGTTGAATAGTGACAATGGTCTGAACAGTGCAATTCGGATCTGGAATTCTTTCTACAGACAAATCTGTTTCAGCAGATGTTGTTTTGGGGAGGATGGGATTTATTTCATTTCCTGATCAATGGTGAAAAACATGTACAGTTGCTACAGAAAAGATCCCTAGGAAATACAATAGAAGATGAAAAATAATGTCTTCTAACTTGATGTAAAATTTGCTTAGACTTCCAAAATATTATGCCTTGTAAACTCATAGCAGAGTTCATTTTTGTATGGGGAAAAAAAAAAAAAAAAAAAAACAGAAAGTAAAGCAAGAATAAAATCAATTTAAGTTTTAAAATACATTTAATTTATTCTCTTAGGGACAAGTAAAATATATGTCAATCTTTTCTTAAATATTCATATTAAAAGTGTTAAATACACAAATATGTATGTGGTGATTAAAGAACATAATCAGTAAAAGTATCATTATTAGGTATTACTTCTTCCAAATGTGATAATTTCCTCTAGTAGAAGACATAATATTAATTAGTATAAAATGCCACATGTCAATTTCACTTTTGATACTTTATTTTTAACTTGTGTATTTTACCTAATCATAGGCTGTAAAATTTTCATAGAGCTTGCCACAAGTTTTTAGGTCCATAGATATAAGAAGAAGTAAAATATTATTACAACAGTAGACTCATATATGACAGGATATTTGTTACATAGCATAATCGATCCAGTCAAATAGAGGCAAAAACAAAAAAAAGAATAATTTGTATTAAATGTTGTTGCTGTCCAAAAGGATGATTTTTAATATTCCTTCAAAGCAAAAGATGAAATTGACATCGCTCTTGAATACTGAGATAATTCAAGTTGAATCACACTCACACACACACACACACAAACATGTATATTTATACATA
The DNA here is from genome assembly GCF_902686455.1 of Sciurus vulgaris. NCBI lineage: Eukaryota > Metazoa > Chordata > Mammalia > Rodentia > Sciuridae > Sciurus > Sciurus vulgaris. The sequence continues at coordinate 12,961,806 of NC_136469.1, forward strand.
CAAATACGTAAAATGTTTATTTTTAAAATGTTTATTTAAAGAAAAAATGTATGAGATGAGAATAGAAAAGAACTTTTAAAAATACTTTTCACATTAAAAAAAGAAAGATCCCTAATAAACAATCGAATGCTACATCTCAAGTCTCTAGAAGAAACAGAACAAATTAATTCTAAAACCAGTAAAGACAGCAAATAATTAATATAAGAGCTGAAATTAATGAAATAGAGAATACAAACAATACAAAGGATCTATGCAGCTAAGAATTTGTTCTTTGAAAAGGTAAACAAGATTGATAAGCCCCTAGCTACGAATGGGAAAGAAGACCCAAAGCAACAAAATTAGAGATACAAAAGAAGATATTGCCATAGACATTTCTGATATTCAGAAGAATATTAGGGACTATTTGCAAAGTTATATTTCAATAAAGTAGAAAATCCAGAAGATACTGAAAAATTTCTAGACTCATACAATCCACACAAATTGAACTGAGAGGATACATAAAACTTAAACAGACCCATATCAAGTAAAAAATGTAAAGCAGCAATTACAAAGTCTTCCAACAAAGGGAAGTCTATAACCAGATAAATTCTCAGTTGAGTTTGACCAGATTCTTTTTTGAGAATGCAGTAGTAGATTTATCAGAAGCAAGCAAGGAAAGCACCCCACATTCATAATGTCCCAAATTGTTTGGTTGTATCACTGTTCTTTGATTCCAGGAATTTTATTTCATTTATCCTCTCATTTCTTCTATGCTCATTTCTTCACTTAAGAAAGTATTATTCAATTTTCACGTGTGTATGTGGTTTCTATAAGTTTTCTTGCTGTTGATTTTGAAATTCAATCTAGTATAATCTGGTAAAATGTGTGGGATAATATTGAATTTTTTGAGTGTGTTTGCTAAGACTTGCTTTGTGTCCTAAAAAACGGTTTATTTGGAAAAGTTTCCATGAGTTGCAAGAAGAAAGTGAATTCAGCTGTTGTTGAGTGAAATATTCTATAGTTGTCTCATAGCTCTCTCTTAGCTATCTCTAGCTTATAGTTATAAAAAGCAAGTATGATCAACAAAAAAATACTTTCCATAATAAACTAATTTTGACTCTCAGAAAATTCTACAAGTAGGTCAAAAATAAAAAGAGTAAGTCACAGAGGATATAGATCACATTTATATTCAATCAGTGTTACCAAGCCTCAATACATCTATTAAAAAAAAATGAAAAAACAGAAAACCTATTGGAAAAAATGAGCATAAGAGTTGATAGGCATTTTGCAATCCAAGTGAGAAAGAAATATTTGAGATAATAGTTTGCATTACTGATAATAAGTGAAAAGTATTTTTAAAGCATAATTATGATCATCACACGATCAAAAAGAAAGGGAAAAAATACAGGGTAAAAAACTTTGCCAAATGTTGGTGAAAATAAGGAGCAGTGATGATTTTCACACTGATGGGGCATATATAAGTTGGTATAATCACACAAGGAATCATTTCATCATTTTCTAGTTGTGTTAAAAAATTTAGGAAAGGGCTGGGGATATGGCTTAGTTGGTAGAGTGCTTGCCTTGCAAGCACAAGGACCTGGGTTCAATCCCCAGCACTGCAAAAAAAAAAAAAAAAAAAAAAAAAAAAAAAAGGTAAGTGTTTTAATGGGCAATCCTACACTGAGGTGTATGCCCCTGGAAAAAATTTTGCAGTTATGACTTCCAGAATATGTGCATAAGCATGACCCTGTCATAATATAATGGATATTCATATAATTAACACAAATGCATGAAAAAACCTGCACACACAATGATGAATTTTACAACAAACATAATTTGTAGAAAAAAGAAGCAATTCACAAAAGATCAGAAACAATATGATCTCAAAGATATTATTTAGGATTGCACACGTTTGTAGAACTATTGAAGTCACTCTTGATTGGGATCTTCCCTTTCCTTCATTTCTAAATGGGTACCTGATTATATTACTCAAAGTCTATTGATGGGAAACATGACCTATAACAATATCATTTAATTAATTGGTTTTACTATTATCCACAAAATTACTAATTGCTTTCTGAGTAAAAGTGATCATTTCATCTGTATATTGTGCAGGCTGGCCTTGTACTTCCAGTCTTAAGTAATTCTCCTGCCTCAACCTCCTAGACAGCTGGCACTTGAAGGAATTTACCGCTATATCCATCTCTATTCATCATGTAAATTCTCAAAATGTATTTATTATTCCGTGTTATTTGCTATCGTCTTGTTGTCAACATTAAACATCAAATTTGAATGTCTCCCTCTTCTATTTGCTTAGGTTTTTGAACATAGCAAGTGTCAGCTTCACTATATCATGTCTATACAACTCTTTTTTTTTCTGAATCCTTAAGAAGAAATGTTTATTAGATTATGTAGATATCTTTAAAACAAATGCAATATAATCTCAAGCAGTTCAGCTTTAAACATTGGTATTTTGCATATACCAACTCTTAAAAAATATTTTTATTCTGAGTTGATATTGATTTATATCAAATATTTTTCTGCCTAATCAAGTTTGTAAATATTTCTTCTGATTTGTTTTCTACTATCAGTCCCTCACCAGTCAGGGTGTCAAGTCTAATTCTACACAATATATTCTTTTTTATATATTAATTTGCTGATACATTGTTTATAATTTTTGCATTTCATAAAACAGAATGTTTTGTAAATTTCTTTTTCTCTACTATCTTATTTTTATATTCTCTGGAAAAGTTTGTATAATATTAGGATTCTTTTTTCTTTAGTGTTTAGTGGAATCCATCAACAACACATGAAATGATCTAGTTCTTCACTTATGCTTTGTAGAATTACTTTGAAACTCTGATGCTTTTAACTTTTTCAATTTAAGTATTCTAATTTCTTTATTATTCAGATTTTTACTTTTAAAAAAACTTCTCCAGCTCACGTTTTCAAATTGATCACCTGAAGTTGTTCATAGTGTCTTCTTATCATCCATTTAGGATTGGTAGTGTCTGTAGTATTGTAACCTTTTTATCTGTGAGTCTGGTTAGCCTTTTGGATCTCAAATTTTTATTGGTCTTCTATTTGTCCCACTATGTATTTCTTTCCTTGACTTCTTTGCATTTTGCTTCAATTCTCTAGTTTGAAAGTTTTGTGTTTATATATATAAAACATACATATATGTGTGTGTATATGAAACATGAAAATTCATGTAACACGTATACTATATATCACATTTATAACACATGTCCTCACATATATGAAGAAAACCTGTATATGTGTGTATATATAAATATAAAGAAAATATTTATATGTGGGCATTTCATCATGTATACCTAGTGATTCAAAGTCTAAAATCAATCAATACCTTCACCATCCTCCTAGAAACCCATGAAATTTAGAAAGTTTCTACTCTTTCCTATTCGTAAGTGTGTGTTTTGTCTACAAATACATAAGTCTCTACCCGAGGCTGCATGTTCTGAAGGGCATTCTCTCCAGTGTGTCTATTTCTGGCTCATGCTTCTATTGATTTTGTAAGAGTGCACATGCCTGCTTTCCAAAGAAAGATTGTACCTTCAGATGCCACACTTTGGACCTATGGTGACTATGGTTTCTGCCTCCTGGCCCCATGAGGCCATATGAGCAAAGACTACTCCAGGTTTAACAAATCCTCTCTGGGTGAAAGGACCTTCAGAATCGCCTTAACTGCCTGATCCTTGCTGCTGCCCGGTTCACAGAGAAAAGGGGAAACAGGGGTAGTCAGCACTTCTTTACTTTTGCTCTTGCTATGTGGGTAGATTTCCACCTTTGCTAGCTTTTTTATCTGACTACGGCAACATCTGGAAGCTCTGCAAACTCTCCAGCTCAGCTGGGCTCCTGGAAAACTGGTGCAGTGATGGGTAGTTAAAAAATATCTCTGAAAAAGCAAAAACCTGAAAATTCCATAGGACTCCTTTGTGAGGTGGTAGCACAGTCTCTTGGGAATTCTAGAGTTGGTGCTAGAAAATGATTTCTAAGAGTCTGAAGGTCTCAGAGGTCACTTCTCAAACAGGTCTTGGGAAATGACAGCAGAGCCAGTGGGGCCCTGCCTGTGGTTTTGGGAAGATACTTACAGACATGGAAGGCGTTCTTGCAGGACATTAGAGGATTGTTTTTTAAATAAGCATTTCGTTTCAAGGAGTACATTCATTTCTTCTCTTAGTAGCTGGCTCTCCAGCAGAGTATCTGGTGAATCTGACTGGAGATTTGACATAGAGGATCAGTAAAAGCTAGGAAACAATTCTTCAGCCACTACTTAGAGCTCTCCATCAATGTTGTGCTGAGGACAACCCTGTGATGTCAACACTTCAGAAGAAGGAATAAAGGACACAGAGCTCTTTGGTGCCTTTCATACAGCACTCTGGATAGGTCTTAGAGATTTAGTTAGATCCCCTGCAGAAACCAAACTCTGTTCTCCCTAGCCTGTGTCTCACTGTGCACTCCAGAGAATCCTCAACCCAAATCTCTACTGGCTCTCATTGTCCTGGAAAAAATGCACACAAACCCCATCAAGGGACCCCTCAAGACTGACAAAGGGCTCTCTTTCCTTGGTGGTGATAAGAGACCAGAGTGTCTTTGCCAATGTTAAAGTTCTATGGAGAAAATTGTACTTGTTCGGTATTCAAGATGCGAGCACTTGGTTGACTCTATTTCTTGCAATCCCTGGCATCAAGATGAGGGAAAAACAGACATTTTTCTGGGGTTTGGAGTCTGAGCCCAGTACCACTACGACCCCTGCCCAAGACTGACCATGAGTAGGCCCTTTTGATCACCTTCCACCTCTTTTTATTATATGGTTTCTGTTATTGAATTGATATTGATAATTGAAAGTGACATTGATACATTGTTTATGCCTACAGCTTAAGCCTCTGCCCTGTGCCCTAATGGGAATTATCATAGTGTGGACAATTCTAGAAGGCAAGTGGAAGGTCGTGTACCTATCTATCTCATGGGCTATAGTTAATAGCCTGACTGTTTACTAAAATACCTGGAAAGCTGACATATGAAAGAAGCATCCTGGGAGAAGAGGCATTTGGGTAAAAATCAAGTCTACTCCTTCCATGTCCTTTGCAACCTACAGGGATTATCATCAGAGAGACCCCTATACTGATCAAAGGAAAGATAACAGTGAGTTTCCATGATAATCTACTGAACACAGAAACTAAAGTATCTTCCATCACAGAGCAAAGCAATATGCAACTGTTAGACTTCTGCATACAAAAGAGGACAGACAGTCCGTGGAAATCCACATGCCATTCTAGACAGGAACTTCACATATGAACTGTCATCCGACAATACTTAAAAATGTGGAAATCTGTCCTCACTGCAGACCTGGACAAGGCTAAATATACTGCCCAGGGACAGATTCCATGACTCAGGGGCCAGGACATTCATGGTAGATAGATGATGATGGATTCTAAATTCAGTTGACACTTTCTCTGAGCTTGCCGTAGCTCTCCCCGTGTACTCCACTGAGTCACTCATACTGTCCTGACCTTATAACACCATATTTGATTCCTCTTAGGGTTTCCTAGGCATAGTCTGTCTGATAACAGGCCCAGATTTGTGGCCCAAACTACTCATCAGTGGACTCAGAATATGGGATATACTGTGGAGTCTCCATGTTTCGTATCACCTGCAAACCATAAGGATTATCAATTGTTCTAATGGATACATGAAGGACAGGCTTAAGTGGTTTATGATAGGAGAAAAGATAACGTAAGACTGGTCTACACATGATGGGTAAGCCATAAGTTCTCAATACAGCAATCGCCCAAAAGGGTATATCTCACTGGTACAAATGTTTGACCAAGGACTCTGCTCACTTCTTTTATAATTATCAGTAAAAGAGATTCATGGGGGATCCCAATGAGGACTGGTATCCCCTTTAATGCCTTTAAATGACTCAACTCAACCAGAGGTAAAAAATGACTTTTAAACAAAAAATAGGAGATTATCTCTCTTCTAAAAGTTTAAAATTTTGCACTAATCAATTCTTAAATAGAGTCCTTATTATTAAGTTAAATAATAATATTTTCCTGAAAAAATGATTTTATTCCTTTTGCAAACAGCCTTTCTAGACTGAAGGCCTAGATAAGAACTGGGATGGTTTTAAAATAGTGTTTTAATTACTAAATAAGACACACTGATAACAAAGAACACAATAAAGCAAGACATCCAATTCCTGGTACCTGAGGAGGCATGGGAAGACATAAGTAATCTTCATTACTTCTGAAAGCTTTCTTGTTGTCTTTCACAGATAGAATCAAAGACAAATTATGTGTCTGTCCCCAGGCTGACTTTCCAAGTGTCTTTGAGTATCATATTTTCAGATTGACATGAGACTACCAGCATGATTTGAGATGGCAGAGACAGTAGATAGTTACCACAGCTCCTCAGTGATGATGAGACGGCAGTGGATGTTCTCAGGTGCTGTATGGTCCTTTCAATGACTTTTGAGGGACATTTGATATCCAACCCTGAATTATACCCCTAACCTCCAGTCTCATATCTCAAGGGCTTCACTGACAACTTCTCCTGCTATTAACAGTCAGTAGAACCTGTAGGACCTGGGACCTAGCTGGTGGAAATTAACTCGGTCGGTTTAGACATGAGGTGTCCTGCAAAGGCTCATGGGTGAGACTGTGCAAGAAAGTTCAGAGGTGAGATGATTGAGTTATGAAACACTTGACTTGCTCTTTCATCATTGTCAGTTGTTTATCTCACATATTTTGTCCTAGCAAGGAAAATTGACTATTTTGGAAAATTGGTACCAAGAGTAGGATCTGCCTTCATTCATCTACATGTGAATATTCCATTTCCTTTTTATGATTTTATTGAAGATCCATTCCTTTCCCTGTGTTCTTGCTTGCTAGGATGGAGGGAAAAAATAAACATAAGAATTTTTTTTTTTTTTTTCTGGTACTGGGATTGAACTCAGGTACACTTAACCACTGGGCTACATCCCCAGACCTTTTTTCTTATATATATTTTATTTTGAGATAGGATCTCACTGAGTTGCTTAGAGCCTCACTAAATTACTGAGGCTGGCTTTGAACTCCAAATCCTCCAGCCTCAACCTCCCTAGCCTCTGGGATTACAAGCCTGAGCCACCACACCCAGCCCATGTACAGAATTTTGACAAATGTGTGTCAGTATATAACTCTAACTAGTGTTGTCCAGGGCAACAAAACCATTAGATTCTGTGCATAATTATAAGAGGAGATAATTTATTAGATTGTTCTTCATGATGAGAGGCTGTAGAGTCCCACAACAGCCTTCCGGCAGACTGGAGAGACAGAGGAACCAGAAGCTGTTCATTCCAAGAAGCTGGAGCCTCAGAAAAAGAGGGACCAGCCCCAGCCTAAGGATGAAGGCCTGAAAGCACCCTGAAGAATCCCCGGTGCATCTCTGAATTTAAAGACTGAGGAACTTGGAGTCTGAGGAAGATGACAGCGGTAAAAACTGGGCCCTCTCATGAAGGTTGGAGTGTGCATTCTCCTCCATTCTCCTCTTTTCTCGTCCCACTGGGCCCCAGACTTTGGACATTGCCACCCAGAGTCAGGGTGGGCCTTCCCCACTCCTTTTGCTGACTCCAAGCCTGCTGTCTCTGGAAACACCTCACAGGCAGGAGGGAAGTGCGCTTTACTAATTTCCCAGGTTTCCATGATCCAGCCAACCTGACAATCAAGATTCACCCTCACAACAACCAATTTAGAAATAAAGGCGATAGATTATCACAACTCACTTCCAAGTATCTGATACAATTTAACACCCTCTAGATAAAAACTCTATACTGCTAATTAAAAATGATAAATTAATAGAGGTCTTTTTAAAATTAGAGCAAGTATTATATTCAATGGTGAAACCTTGAAGTGTTTAGTTTAAGATTAAAAAAAAAGAAGATAAAAATGTCCATTTTAGAGTCAGCATTTTATGTGAGGTTTTAGTGAAGTAAATGAAATTACAGGTAATAAAATTAGTAAAGGATTGAAAGGAAGAAATAGATTATTTTCTAATTACAAAAGAATATATTATTGAATTACATTAAAATAAAAAAAAACTTTTGCTTAAAAAGAAACCATTTAAGTGCACATTCTGGAGTCTGAAAGAATATATACAACATGTAATTAGTAAAACTTATAGATAATATATAGATAAAATCAATCTAAAAGTAGGACAAAACAGAGATGGAAAATTGGCAAAATATGTTTATATTGATACTCTGCAAAAGAGAACATGCAAATCACATATAAATATCCACATTACCACTTACTTCACTGGAAATCAATGTAAATTAAACCCACAGTAGTATGTAATTGCAAACCCGTCAGATTTACAAAAATAAAAGTCAGACAAGATCTTGTCTGCTTGTGTAAACATGTGACATAATGAGAACTCCAAACTGTGATAGTATAAAGCACAATATGAGTAAATAAATTGGTATTACAACTGAATTTGACAAAATAAGACTTAGCAATTCTATCCCATAGCACCAGGTGACAAATATATGAACATCCATCCCTCGGAACATCATTCTTGATGCCAAACTATGGGAAACAACCAGTGTGGTGCATAGCAACAAGCCTGGATAAAAACGTTATATAATGGAATATTTTACTCTAATCAAAAGTAGTACTGCCAGATCTAGCCACTTGTATAAATGTGGCACTAATGACTTGAGAAAGACGGAAATCTTTCTTGAAACCTTTTGTAAAGTCCATGTGTTTAAAGTTCATAAAAAGAAAAACTAAGTAATAAATACATGGAACACAGTTGGTAATAATTTCCAGTAAGAGCAAATAAATTATGTAAATGCCAAAAGAGTGGTTATCTAAGAGGCTAAGAAAATATGTATTGTTGAGGTACATCTCAAAATACCAGTAGTATTTTGTCTTTAAGCCCAAAGACGTGATTTATTATTTTTATTTGAAGTCTGTGCATACATTTTAGTATGTGCATATAACACAAACTTTTTAAAAAGTTTTATATGAGTTTTTAAACCTATGAAATTTTACAAATACCTACCTCATTTTTATTCAAAATTTATTATCAGACTCCAATTTTTTTTTTTCTAGCAAAAGCATCAACCTCCTACTCACTGTTTTGAGAGGAATAACATCTCTACCATCATTTACGAAGGAACCCCATAGCTAGGATTTTATTGAAAGCATTCTTCACCCTACAAAACATGTCACATAGTATCTTTGAAAATATTTCCCAACCTTTTTTGTGTGAACTCATTATATCAAAGTTGATGATTCTCTATTCTTCACAGGATCGAGAGGGATCTAGATTTATGCTTTGTTGAAAAAGAAAGTACTGTTATTCACATTATGTTAATATCAGAGACACAAGAAATCCAGAGTTAGAGAGAGGAGAAAGACATAATTTCTTGGGTTTTTCATTTCATCCCTCTGAGAGTCATGCTAGACTTCTCTGCTATCAGTTAAATTCTGTATGCATCTGTGTATAAATAAAAAATTTCCCAAACTTCAGCCGAGGTCTACTTATTGCTATAATGCAATTAAAGTGGCAAATTCAGGAATTGAAGAAACAAAATTTTAACTTAGGAAAAGGTTAAAACCAATATATTGGACGGAAAACTTTGCCCAAATTATTAAAGAATCCTTGTCAAATTATACATGAAATCACAAAGAAGTCAATTAACATCACTATGAAACTGAATGTTGTCTAAATAATATCTAAAAGATTTCTCCCATTTTTTTACCTGAAAAACAATTCTGAGCTATTCCTTCAAATATCTAAAACGATTATTTCCTTAAATTTGTTCTTCATAAGATGGCACCTAATTGTCTGCTTAAGCTCCATGGAAATTCATAAGTAATACTTTTAAAACCCCAGGTTTTTATTTGATGATATATTTGCTTGTTTTCAAGTGGCAGGAATGGACTGGTGATCTTTGTCCTTTGTGACTACCAAGAGGGCCAAGAGCTTTTTCTCTATGAATCTTTAAGCCAAGCTTATAGTCATGACTCCACATGAGGTTCTAGCTTCTGTTATTTTATTACTAATGCATGATGCTATTCTTGCCTAGATTGACTCTTTCAATGATTTTCAAATTCATAGAAATATGACCTATTTGATATAAACATAAACTAAAATATAATTGTTTTTAGTGCTTTCATTATTATTTTTTTTTATTTTTACAGGCTGCATTTTGATTCATTGTACAAAAATGAGGTACAAATTTTCATTTCTATGGTTGTGAATGATATAGATTCATACCATTCATGTAATCATACATGTACATAGGGTAATGATGTCTGTCTCATTCCACCATCTTTCATAACCCTGCTCAGTCCTCCTCTCATTTCCTTCTACATAATCTAAAGTTCCTCCATTCTTCTCTCACCCTCCCCCCCCCTTGCCTCCATTATATATCATCCACTTATCAGGGGAAACATTTGGCCTTTGGTTTTTGGACTTGGCTTATTTCACTTAGCATGATTGTTGGGAGAAATCCTAGTTCTTGGCTCACAGTAGTTAATGTCTCAAGTGTGTAAACTTGCAAGGAGCAGCATTCCATTCTGACCACTTAGGAATGTAAACGACTGCCCCAAATTGACCTAGTGTTACCAAGGGAACCTGTATAGGGGCCTGGTGGTCTGATCCCCCATGGCACATTGTGATTGGGCAAAAAGTTTATAAAATATTTAGTTTTTCCTGCAATAAACGAGTTTGCAGGCTGCTCATCACAAGCCTGCTCCTACCCAACTCCCAGGGTCTGGGACCTGACTCTGAGGCTCTTAGCTACGCCTGAGCTAGCCTGGCACCCATATGCACGATATTCTCCAATTCCATCCACTTACCTGCAAATGTCATAATATTATTCTTCTTTATGGCTGAACAATATTCCATTGTGTATATATACCACGGTTTCTTTATCCATTCATCTGTTGAAGAGCATCTAGGTTGGTTCCACAATCCAACTGTTGTGAATTGAGCTGCTATAAATGTTGATGTGGCTGCATTACTGTAGTATGACAATTTTAAGTCCTTTGGATATAAACTGAGGAGTGGGATAACTGGGTCAAAGGTGGGTCCATTCCAAATTTTCTGAGGAAACTCTACCCTGCTTTCCAGAGTGGCTGCACCAATTTGCAACTCCATCAGCATATAAAAGTGTGCCTTTTTCCCCACATCCATGCCAGCTTCTATTATTTTTGTGTTCTTGATAATAGCCATTCTAATTGGAGTAATGTGAAATCTTTAGAGTTGTCTTAATTTGCATTTCTCTAATTACTAGAGATGTTGAACACTTTTTCATATATTTATTAATTGCCTGTATATCTTCTTTTGTAAAGTATCTGTCCAGTTCCTTGTCCCACTTATTGATTGGGTTCTTTGTGTTTTTGGTGTAAAGTTTTGTAAGTTATTTATAAATTTTGGAAATTAGTGCTATATCTGAAGTGTGTATGGAAAAGATTTTCTCACACTCTATAGGCTCTCTTTTCACATTATTGTTTTCTTTGCTGAGAAAAAGCTTTGTGGTTTGAACCATTCCCATTTATTGATTCTTGCTTACATTTCTTGTGATCTGGGAGTCGTGTTGAGGAAGTCTGATCCTAAGCCAACATGATGAAGATTCTGGCCTACTTTGTCTTCTATTTGGTGCAGGGTCTCTGGTCTAATTTCTAAGTCCTTGATTCATTTTGAGTTGAATTTTGTGCAGGGTGAGAGATAGAAGTTTAATTTCATTTTGATACATATGGATTTCCAGTTTTTGACCACTCACTTGTAGTTCTTTACTAACCTCGTTTCATTTATATATTTATTCATTAATTTGATACATGATATTAAGCATCTGCAAAAGACCAGGTATACTGGTAAGTGCTATCTATGTTACTTATTATCTGTTAGTCTACATTGTGCCCTTGGATGTAGAAAAGAATACTCAAATTGAAAAGATTTGTTATGTAAATAGGAATATTCACAATAATCTAAGGGGAAATGGAGAATCATATTGGATTTAGACACATCCTGTCAAGTACTTTCACTTATAAGAAACAAAAGGAAAGGGAGAAATGAATTATATTTCAGTAAGAACTGAATAAATATCAATATAGCCTCAGAGATAGGTGAGATATCTGTGAAGCAATGTGTACAATGTTTGTTAGGTAAAACCTTTTCAGTTAGAAATTATTATGACCTGTCAAGTTGTCATTCAAACAAAGTTCAATAAACTTTTGTAGATATTCAGTTTCAGTAAAAGCACAACTCAAGTAACTCTTCTAAATATATATATATGTATATATATATATATACACATATATAATCAGAATAGGTTTCAGTGTGTTTGAGATAAGAATCAAAATTAGAAAGTAATTTATACCCCATGTATACATAACATATCAAAATACATTTTACTGTCATGTATATTTAAAAAGAACATATTTTAAAAATTTAAAAAAATCTATTTGAAAATAAATGTGATGTCTGATACAAATGAAAGTAAAGAACATTAAAGAAATCCATGCAATTAATTAAACTAAAAATAATTCTATAAAACATTTATTCATCTTATGAATCTAAACAAGAATGTCAACATTTATTGTTGAAGGATTAATATGAACAAAAAATCTAAATTATAATAATTATCTGAAAGATATGACAGAAAAGGATCATGATGTCATCGAGGATAAAATATTTCTGACTTATTCAGGTAATATTAGCACACATTAAATGATATTTTTTCACCCTAATTTATTAATTACAAAACACAAAGGAATTATTTTTGAATATTAAAATTATTTATAATTTTCAAATAGATTATTTAGTTTCTAAACATCAGAACAGATAAGAACAAAGCATATTTGAATCTTTAAATCAATGAGCTAAAACAAAGAAATGTGCAAAAGTGTAAATGGTAAGTATTTTAGTAATATGACTAGAAATTAGTTATATCAATAAGTATAATGTCTTCTAATTAAAAATTCACTTAAATTAGGAAATCTGGTAGAAAAATCAACATAAATATGTAGTAAAAAAGTATACAGTACTACTAACATATGAAAACATATTTACTCATTGCTAGCTAAAAATACACCAATTACAATAACAAAGGCACTGTTTTCCATCGTCATTCTGAAAATTTGTGTTTTAAAAAAATCTAATTACTTTATGTTGTCACAGTTAATTTTAGTTCATTAACTTGATTAGGCTAAGGGTTACCCAAAGAGATAGTAAAATATTATTTCTGAGTTTGTCAGTAAGGATGTTTCTGGAAGGGATGAAAACTTTTTCAGACTGAATATTGAAGATATTCCTTACCAAAGTGGGTGGACATCAACCATACATTTGTGGCCCTACTCAAACAGAAAGATGGAGGAATGGTGAATTTGCTTGCTTGTTCCTTCTTCTTGAGCTAGAATCAATTTCTTCCTGCCCTTAGATAATGGAGCCCCTGATTCTCAGAAATTAAGAAATGGAATAAATTATGCCACTGACTTTCCTAGTTCTCTGGTTTTTAGAAAGAAGATTGAAGGACTTTTCAAACTCCCCAATCATGTGAACTACTTTCGAAATGCACATTTGTGTATATATATATATATATATATGTAAATAGAACAACATATATTTATAATCTTGTATTGCTTCTGTTATCTTTATTTCAGTATCATGCATATATTATACAAAGGTAGTACTTTCTATACAAAAAGTAATTTTCTTAGAAAACAGAAATGCATTCATATATCCAAAGGATAAAGATGGTGGCCATACACGTGTGTGTGTGTGTGTGTGTGTGTGTGTGTGTATATATGAAATAGGAATGTATGTATACATACATACATATATGTATATATATGCTTCATTGTTTCATTTGTGTTTCATGGTAATTTGCACATAAATGTGTTTCTTTGGTGCTCAAAGCAAACTATGATTTGTTACAAAGAATAAAAAGAAAAATAACACCTTGAATGATTAAAGTGCAGATTTCTAAGAAGCAGATGGCAAAGCTAAAATAATTTACTTTTAGAACTTCATGACGAGCATCTTTCAGTCTGTTATCCAGAAGTCACTTTAATCTTTAATCTTTGATTCTCTAGATATATGGCAGAAAATATGCCCTTTAGTTTTAAAGACATAATTACAAAGATATATTAATTCAATTTTGCTATGGCTCCAATTCCGAATGTCCTAATTAGAATCTTTGTTATTTTTACCACTGTCATGTTGGGAAACAACTTGACAATCTCCTTTATTTTTTAGAGTATTCTATTGTGCTGAAATTATTTGAAGAAATTAAAATATTATAAATGATTTCCTCAAAATATTCGAGGAATTTATCTTTCAATAGTGGGTGACTTGAACACAAATAAAATTATCCTTAAACTTTAAAAAGTTGCAGAACAGGATTACATTGATGAAATCTACAAATTCAAGCTGGTTTTAGACACAGTAGAATATAACTTAGTTGTTATTACCCATTATCCACTTATCACTCTCATGCTGTGCCATCTTTTTAGCTCTGTTTTCTGTTACGTAGGGTAGGTTTTTGTATTAGATAGCTTTCCTTTGTTAAACAAATTATGTGAGCTTGAGTAATGGTTTTAAACATAATGTTATTTGTTTCACAGTTTTGGAGGCTAATGTGCAATGTGGGGTGGACCCAGGTGTTCTGCATTTATTGACAGTTATATGGTGGTTAGCATGACAGCAGAATCCTATGTAAGAGGGAGAACAGGAACAGGAAGCCAGAGACTGCACAGGAGTCAGTCTTTCTTCATTAAAACCATGCTTTTTGCAGGAACTAAACATGGTACCACACAAACTACATCAATCATTTTGAGAGTAGTGAACCGCCACCTACCACTGCATCTACATCTTTAAGTTCCACCACATTCCAACATCATCATTCTGAGGACCAACAGCAGAGTTGTGACCACTTAATTACCAGTTGTACCAGAGTTACAGGAAGGAATAATATGCAACACTTTTCCCTTGAAAAGGAAATTATGTAGGAAAGAAAAATATTCCCACAGAAACTTAGACTTTTATTTTTAACTGGTGGTCATAACTTTTAGAGGTCTTCAAAACTTTGCCACTTCCACATTTAGGTTGCCTTTGTCAAGACATTTACACTATACATTCCCAAAACAGGCAGGTTAAACCATTAGATACTTTTTGTTCTACCACTTCTTCTTCTTTTTCCCATTAACTCCATGTTGTAATTTGTCCTAAACTACAAAACCTTACTGATATTCACCTCTTCATGATTATTTAGGATATTCCAAATGTTCTTTTCTTCATTGATTTATTAGTCAGATTTCTCTAGAGGAACAAAACCAGAAGGATATACATGTTTCTGAACATAAAAGATTTACTAGGTTGACTTTCATGAGCAGAAACTGGCTAGTTGTACAATGGCCACCTGCAGGTTGGAAAGCTGGAGGAACCAGTTACTGCCCTTTGCTTGGAGCTGGAGCCTCAGAATAAGAGGGACCAATGATATAGCTCCAGTCCAAGAATGAAGGCCTGGAAGCTCCCTAGCGAATCACAATCCAGAGTCCACACTGGAAGAGTGAAGGAGCTGAAGTCCAATGCCCTTGGGTAATGGCGGGATCAATGGATTCAGTCCCTTATGAAGAATTGAGCTTCCCTTTGCCTTGGCTTCCTTTTTCTGCTTTTTTCATCTAGGCCACCAGTCTTGGAATGTGCTGCCCATGTTCAGGGTGGGTCTCATCCCTAAGTTTTCCATCCTACATGCCAATCATCTTTGAAACATGCTCATCAACACACCCAGAAGTCTCTTAATACTAGGCATCTCTCAATACGTTGATAATCCAGTTAACCACCACAAGTCCACCACTTGTCAACTTGACACCTAAACAATATCTCTTTAAATCATATCTCCCAATAAACACAATAGCAAAGGCATAATTCTTATGAGATAACTATCTTGTGTACAATTGAAAATGTACTAATTCCTTCCCCAGAGGAGAAGATAAAGTTTTTGAGTGATGCTTACTCCTTCCTAATATCCTTAACATAAGTACTATTTTTAATGCAGATTGAACAACTCCTAAGTACTGATATTGTCGATTAATATTGTGTTACATGATAAAGGAAAAGAAAGTAAAAAAGATACCCAAGTAATACATGTATACACATGCATGAAATATTCTTTTAAAATTGGGACAGAAAAACTTTAGACAATTATAATCCTCATTTCTATAACTGTTCACATGACTATAGCTTGTCTGTAACTACCTTTTTCTACAACCCATTCTGTATGCCCTCTGTTCATTCAGTAAGCAACTCAGCAGATCTAGATTCTTCACCTGCATGGGGGACCCACAACATTGGCTCTGGGCCATGGGCCATCTTGTCTGAATTAGTTTGTTGTAGTTTCCCATTGTCCTCAATAACAGGAGATGACAATATTAAGAGATGACCTAAGGGATTTACTGCCCTCCAAGTGTACTTTTCTTTACTTCCATTGCAGGATAATTGTTCAGTTTCCCCTTGATAGTCTGAATCAATCACCCCTTACCTAATCATAACTTCTTTTTTAGTCTGTTGACTAAAAGTCATGAGACCAAAGTGACCAGTGGAAAATCTTAAATTCAAATTCACTGAAATCATTGTTGGGACTCCTATTAGAATCATTCCCACTGTTCTGTTTCTAAGACTTACAGACCAAAAGACCATAATGTTATGGGGAAACGAAGCAAGATTTTTGCCAGACAGTCACTGGAGATAATGGTAATGGTAATGGAATGGAAGCAGTCTTTTATCCACTCCTGATTCCTGACCCTATACATCTTAGCTACAGGAGAAACAGAACCATGTGGTGGATGCTGATTCAGAGCATACAGTCTTCTGAAAAATCTGACCCCCAACACTGCAAGGTATTGCCTTGTATCTGGCACTGTAACTACATCTTCCAAAGGTTGCTCCATCATTCTGTCGAACCGCTTGCTTCAGGATGGTGGGGATCATGGCAAGATCAGTGAATTCCATGGACATGAGCCCATTGCCACACTTCTTTGGTTGGGAAGTGAGTTCCTTGGCAATGCTGTGTGGAATACCAAGATGGTTGATAAAGCATTCTATAAATACATGAATAATAGTTTTGACAAAAGCCTTATATGCAGGGTGGATGAATTCATGTACAGAATATTTGTGTATTTCAATAAGGACCAACCTCTTCCTCTTGAATGATGAAATGGTCCAATGTAATTTGCCTGTCACCAAGTCCCTGGCTGATCCTTGTTAATAATGGTACCATATCATGGACATAATATCTATCTCTACTTTTGGCATATTGGACATTCAGCAATGTCCAGAGATTGCTAAGACAGGATTGGTAAGAAGACTATGTTGCTGAGTCTGTGCATAACTTCAATCCTTGCCACCATGGACACATTTTTCATGATCTATTGGACCACTGACAGAAATGACTAGGGAAACAAGTTGATCACAATCCTCAGACAGGGTCACTTGATTGTTTTTTATTTTTTTTAAATTTGTTATGATTAGTTACACATGACAGGAGATTGCATTTTGACACATCATACACAAATGGAATAAAACTTCTCATTCTTCTGGTTGTATATGATGTAGAATCACACTGATTGTGCAGTCATAGAGGCATATAGGATAATAATGTCTGATTCGTTTTATTATTCTTCCTAGCCCCATACCTACTCCCCTACCTTCACTCTCTCTCCTCTGCCTAATCCAAAGTAACTCCGTTCTTCTATAACTCCCCACTTATTGTGAATTAGCATCTGCATATCAGAGAAAACATTTGGTCTTTGGATTTTGGGATTGACTTATTTTACTTAGCAAATTTTCCAGCTCCATCCATTTACTGACAAATTCCATCATTTCATTCTTCTTTAAAGATGAGTAATATCCACTTGATTTTTATATTCCTCCTCTGCTGAGATCATCTATTGGTGAGCATTCACATGGGACACAAATATCTTACCTCCTTTGCCTATTTGAGGATATCTATCCACATACCTCTTCCCCAAATTGATCTTTGTCACCAATTTTATGAGCATGTGTTTTCCAAGTTCCTGTCCAGCCTGCCAAGCCACTGGGTATTGTCCATGAGTTTGAATACATCTAGTCTTTTTCCCATTCCAAGAAACAAAGTGTACTTTCCAATGTTCTGCCAACTCTGAAGATTCTCCTTTTCCGCTCTTCTTCATCAATGTCCCAGAAAGGGACTATAATGCTACAGATATCCCTTTTTGGGTGGTACCCACATATCATGCAGAACCATTTGTAAAACAGGCCCTAGTCATAGTCATCACTATTTCTGTAAACTGATCATAGGGCACACCCTATAATACCACAGATTTACTCCAGGTGGAGGGAGGAGGCAGAAGCCATTGTAGCAAAAACATGAACTGTGGGCATTTCGACCCACTTTGTCAAGTAACTTATTTATGCATCAGGACCTACCTAGTCCTGATTATGTATATACAGCTTCCATTTGGTGGCCAACTGTTGCTGCAAACATCCAACATTATGGCTTGGTCAGTAAGATAACACCTATTTCATGATGGGCAGTTCAGATCACATGATAACTCCATGGCCCACAGTAAAGCCTTCAGTTTTCACTAAGGCCCAGTCGCAGGTCAACAGCTGTTTCTCAAAGGGAGAGTAGTAGCCTGTAGACGATTGCAGGACACTGTTCCAAATTCCCAAGGGGTTCCTCTGTGTTTCACCTATGGGCCTCTGAGAGCACGTCTATCTGCTACTGACACCTCACTGGGCCTGCTGGATCGTATGGTCCATGTTGAAGAGCCACCTGCGCATCAGCCAGGACCTGTTTCAGAGCCTTCTTCTGGGCACCACTCAAAAGTAGTAGCTTTTCAAGTCAATAGATAGACCATTTCCTGTCTCTCTGCGTCTGGCCGCTGTGGGGTGAGACCTTTGCAAGGCCTCGTGTTCTCCCTGATGTTCTGTCACACTGCAGGCCCCGGAGTGAGGACGTCACCTCACCATGGACCGAAAGCCATCTCCGCCATCCCTCAGCCCAACTGAAACCTATCACTCCCTGCCTCTGGGGCCCTCACATCAACTGAGTGCTCCCTGCCACCAGGACGCCCAGACCAACTGATTGTGCCCTATCATGGAGATCCCAGACAGACTAATTGCACCCGGCCTCCTGGATTCCACAACCACACCAAACACACCCGACCTCCAGGACCCTTGCCGGACCAACTGCATCCTGTCTCCAGGACCTCCAGCTGACCACGTCCACCCCCGAGCTCCAGCTCCCCATTTGCCAACACATTTGGAAGCCGGAGCAGCCATCTTGGATAATCCTGGAAGCTGTAGCTCCGATCTTCAGGTGGGGCAAATCCCATCCTGCGACGCCTGCTGGAGGCCTGAAGCCCATTGTCAGGTACCTCTCATACATCAGGAGGTTTCATTAGTATATGACTGTTATACAGTAGATTTTCTTTTTTTCTCCTTTTTAAAAAAAAAATTAAGATTTTATTTCTTTACGTTTCTTGCTTTATTTTCCATCTGTTTACCTGTTCCCTCAGAGTCACTTTCTCCCTTATTTACATGATGTTATTGTCCCCATAGGGGCTATTTGGTCTAGGATTGCATAGTGTCTGATTTGGGTAATGCTAATATTGATCTCCCCTTAAAGAAAGGGTTTGGGACACCTATAGGGCCACTATAAGCCTATAGAGGGAAATCTGCAATACCCCAGATCTGCAGCACTAGAGGGGAAGATACATGAACAACATGAAGAAACAAGGGAAGAAAATGATCCAAACAAATCTAGATTCTATAGTAATAGAATCCAATGACAGTATGTTAGAAGAAATGTCAGAAAAGGACTTCAGATTATACATGATTAAGATGATTCGCGAAGCAAAGGATGAGATAAGAGAGCAAATGCAGGCAATGAATGATAATACCAATAAGCTGAAAGAGCACCTGCAGGAAGCAAAAGATCATTTCAAGTCAATAGATAGATGAGCTAGAGTAACATACCCAAGTGAAGACTATATTGCTTCCAAAATCCAAATAGGCATACAAGTATTATGCTTCCTTCTTGTTTTCAGGAGGTGTCAGATGCAACAATTTATCCTTTACCTTAGATATCTCAGCATGCCCAATACCATTGAACTCTTAGAAATCTGAGATAGAAGGCCCTTGAATTTTAGTTAGATTTATTTCCCATTCCCTGACATGCAAATGCTTCATAACAAGTTCAGCATGGTTGCTACTTATTGCTCACTTGGTTTAATCGACATAATGGGCCAGTGTGATATCTTGTGGAACAGAAAGGTGATCAAGATGTCTGTGAAGAGAAGAATGGAGGAACTTTAGATTAAGTAGAGGGAAATGAGATGGGGAAGGGGGCAGGGGTATGAAAGATAGAGGACTGAGACAGACACCATTATCTTATGTACATGTATGATTACACAAATGGTGTGAATATACATCATGCACAACCATAGAAACAAAAAGTTGTACCCCATTTGTGTACAAGGAATCAAAATCAATCTGTAAAAATAAAAAAGAAAGAAAAAATTTAAAAAAAAAACTTTTAAAAATAAAGTTGTGTTACTAACCCTGAAATAAAATTGTTTTGGTGAGACTTTGCCAGATCAATATCTGTATACCAGGTACCAGAAGATGTAACCTGTCCATGCAAAGAAACCACATCCAATACAACAGCTGCAAGGGGATTAACCACTTAATAAGAGTATGATAAACAATAATCATTCTCCAAGATCCACCTGTGTTCTGCACAGGTCAAATAGGAGCATGTTAAGGTCTGGATATGTGATGTTCCCCCACAACTTCTGTTAATATAGAAATATTCAAAGGTGCCATGATTAGTTTATAAAAGTTGTTGCTTAATCCGTCCATCCTAGTTTGAATGCATTGTCAGGGTGGTAACTGTAGGCAGATGGAGCAGGTTGGGTGGTCACTGGGGGCATCTTCCCTGTGACCCCTTCTTCCTCCCAGACTTTTCTGCTTCTTTGATGCCATGACGGGTGTAGCTTTCCTCTGCTGAGTCCTTCCTCAGTGATGTACTGCTTCACACTGGGCCCAGATCTATGGAGTTGAATGTCTATGGACTGAGAACTCCGAAATCTTGAGCCCAAAATAAATTTTTCCTCCTCCAAGTTGTTATTTTTGGGCTGGGAACCACCACACCTGTATCTTTTAGACTCTTGATCTCTCCAAGAATGTGATACTGTTTTTTTTTTTTTTTACTACTTTCCAAGGTAGAGGCAGCTCTAATGCCTTCCGCTTGACCTTTCGCACAATAACAGCACTCACTCCAGGGCTGAGGGAACCAAGGTGGGGTTCTGCCAATTGATTAGTGTATCTATCCTAAGAATACATTCTGAGACTATGGAAATAACCACAGTGAGTTTGGGAACTCACTGTGAATCAGACATTAGCTAAAACTTCATTGATCACCTGACCTACCTAAGCCCCTTCTTTGACTGGAGGGTCATAATGACATTTTGGATCCCCCAGAGTCAACATCAATTTAGAAACAGTGTTCAGTAATCCCTGAAAGATCTGATGATTTTTTTTGCCAATATATAGTTGTCCTGGTGAAAGGTTTTAGGTCAGTATGGGGAAGACTGGTAAAAAGATAAACATAAATTTTTTTGGTACTTTACCAAGGTCCTTCCTCAAGGCGACCTGGCCTTCCCTTCATTCAAGGGGTTCTGGATCCATAGATAAGTTCAAGTTTGTGCATATATTGAGGGGCCATAGTTCTATGATATTGGAATTTAAGGCAGACTTTGGCACATTTTCCCAGGAATTTGGTGGGTTACCTATCTATTTAATTTCTAAGAGAACATCAGGATTCATTGCCACATATGAACTTGAGTCAGAACATTCTGTCCATTACTTCTCTTTGGTGCCTAGTATGGGAAATATGAACACCCTGCGTTTGGTGGTGATTGCTTCCACTTGGCCCCTGCCACTCTCAGATCCAATTATAATGTTATGGTTTGGATATGAGGTGTTCCTCATATCACAAATGAGACAATTCAAGAAGGTTTAGAGGAGAAATTATTGGGTTGTGAAGGTCTTCACCCAATCATTGAACTAATCCCCCAATAGGGATTAACTGAGTGGTAACTGAAGTGGTAGGGTATGACTGGAGGAGGTGGGAATTGGAAGCATAACTTGGGGGGTATATATTTGTATCTGGCAAGTGACGAGCTAACTCTGCTCTCTGATCATCATGCGGGCTGCTTTCCTCTGCCACACTCTTCTGCCATGATATTCTGCCTCACCTCAACCCCGGAGGAACAGAGACAGCCTGCTACAGACTAAGACATCTGAAACCCTGAGTCCTCAAATAAACTTTTCCTCCTCTAGAATTGTTCTGGTTGGGTCCTTTAGTCATAGCAGTGAAAAAGCTGACTAACACATAGATCCTTCACATCTAAGTTTCCCACTGAGTGACACATGAGGTCTGGCAGGCAGAAGAAGGCAGTGACAGAGTTCTTCAAGGATGCCAGCACTCCCCTCAGAAATCTAATTCTGAAAAGCGTCGGTCAGGGGCCTGTGTTCTTGATTCTCTCAATGTGAAGGAGAAGGTCTCATGTGGCAAATTCACCCCAGCCTCTTAACCTCTCTGAGCCTCTGATTCCTGTCATCCACAGAAAGCAAAGGGATGTCAGGTATTTCCAACTCATTCATAGTAGGCCATTTTTTGAACTGTATTTCAACCAACCAACAAACTATAAGTAACTTTCTTTAAATACTGCAAGCTGCTATATTAAATCCAGAATCTTTGCTTAATGGGCCCAGATCGATAAATTCAACCCATTGTACTCTTATGTACTTTCCACCATCTTCCAACATCCTTAAAATCCATTCCACAAACATCCCCCAGAACTCTGATTGTATGGTTTAGAATACTAAAAAAGTTCCTTTGTAGTGTGGTGCACCTCCTCATAGGTCACCTTGTGTATCTCACCTTGAGGGAACTTCTTAGACTCCTATCTACTTAGAGAGGCAAAAATGTGTTGTGAAGATGGATCCAGAAGAGCATCAACAATGTTATGTGCAGCTATGCAATAAAATATACACACTAATATTAGTATACCGGAAACAAATAAATGTAAGAAAAAGAATTGGAGAAAGCCAATATCCTGATCATGAACAATTCTTCCAATCTGGGCAGTTAGTGTGTACAAAGGAAATCTTCATAATTATATCACAGTAAGAAAACTTTTCCTTTTATTCTTTTTAAAAGTTTTTAAATTTGTTTTAATAATTTATACGGCATTAGGTGAAGTATATTTTCCTAAGATGAAGCTCCAAAATACTCCAGTTCATTTTGGTACTGTTGCTTTAAAATCACTAATTGTTTCCATTAAGCTACTGACATTCTGGAATCATTGATTAAACATCCATGGTGCATTAAACAATGTCAAGATATACTACTCTAATCTGGATGTATTTAATTGCTTTTGGTCAAGCTTAAACTTAAAATAAATGTGCATCTTAAAATATAACATTCATGAAAGTAACAAACATATTCTAGAACCTGAATCAAACAGGAAATAATCCATACTAGAAATTAAAGAGAAGTGAAACAGGAAAAGTAAAAGTCCCTCGTCTTGCTGGAATCTTTATCCATTGAAAACAGAAGTGTGAGAGCTTTGATGAGTCTAGTTAGTGCGACACGTGGATCAAAGTGTCAGAGTGACAGGATCAAAGGGAACAGAATGAGGTGGTGATGTCATTCGTCAGTTTGAAACTGAGGCCATGATGAGAGGTGCCCACGGGGTGGGACAGGGAAGCTCTGATTAGAGCACCTTGTTTGTACTGTGAAGGCATCAAAGTGGCAAATGAGCCTGGATCAAATGGGGCAGAAGGCAATGGGTAATGGAGCACTCAGGACTCACTGGGATGTAAGCAAGACGCTGATGCTGTGTTGGAGGCCAAGGCACACGTCCCATCTGGCAGCTGGGAAGAAGAAAAGAAAAAACGGTTGGGGAAAGGAATGATTTTAATCACTTGAAAGCTAGCTGATTATGACACCACCAAAGGATAACACAGCCTTTGCAATTGTTGCATGGACTGTGAAAATCACGCATCTTTTAAAAGCGGCAGGCAGCACCACTCGCTCCCTGCCATGCCCCGCATGGTCCCATTCGTTCTAGGCTGTCCTGTCAGGTCTGCTAATTCATAAAGCAGATTTCCTTTGAACTTGGATAAATGTAAACCTTTATGTTACACTATTTTCCTATGTGTATTATCTCTTTGGCACCCACTACCTAGGAGGGATTCATGTGAAAGCTATTTTTTTTTTTTTTTTCTGGGATTGTGTTTCCAAGGATTTTGTATTCCCGGGGAAGTGAAGTCTCAAAGCATCTATCTGACTCATTTGATTCAGTTTTTCCCCCTTCATTTAGGAGTCACCATGCTTATAAGTTTCAAGTGAGTATACTCTTGAATATTGAAACATCTAAATATTCCCTAATATAGCACAGTGATAATGTTTCAATTAAATATAGAAAGTGTTTGATCATATGAGATGCTATATTTCAATTAAAATATAGGTGTCTTCCATTACAGTAACTGCAATGGTGGCACACAGCTGTAGTTTCAGCTATCTAAGAAGCCCAAGTGGGAGGATCACATAAGCCCAGGAGTTTCAGACCAGCCTGGGGAACATGAAAGAGTGTCTCAAAAACACACACGAAAGAAAACAAAAAGCACGCTAAAATAAAATTAAATGTAGTTATCCTTATTTTCATTATTATTTTGGGGTTGGGTACCAGGGATCGAACCCAGGGGTGCTTACCCACTGAGTCACATCCCCAGCCCTTTTTATATTTTATTTAGAGACAGGGTCTCACTAAGTCGCTTACGGCCTCACTAAATTGCTGAGGCTGACTTTGAACTCATTCCTCCTACCTCAGTCTCCAGAGCCACTAGGATTGCAGGCATGCACCACTACTCTTGGCTAGTATTATTAATAGTAATAGCTACAAAATGCAACTCCTATGTCCAAGGAAATGTGCTAGTCACTTTCTAGTTTTTCTTTTTCATTCCAACAATGGTCATATAATTGAATAAGACCACAGTGGGATAAGATTTTCTGGTAACTTGGAGAAGAAATAAATGTAGCTTTCAAATGGAAGCAAGATTAATAGTTATGAGAAGAAGGCAGTGTTGTATTGTTTGCTTACAATCCTTCCTTCATTCCTCATTTGTGCTATGGCTGCAGCTCCATAGGAGTAAATTCTGCTTCTTTTTGAGTTGGGATTTGGCCCTGTGGCTTATGTTAGCCAATAGAACATTAGCAGACATGACCAAAGGAGACACATAAAATGTACTCATACTTTTTGGTTTTCAGTCTTGACTTTTTGCCATTCACTTAGAGAAATATGCTCCAGGTGGCCACTGATCCCAGCAATGAGCAGATCAGTGGAGCAGATGGAAATCTAATACAGGGCCATCAGCCAAGAGCAGCTGATCTTCACCCGAGCTCAGCTGACCCAAGGCTTACTCAATGAATAACAAGAAAGAAAACTTTAGTATTGATTATTATGCAGCATTATTTTGGCAATAGCTCTCCAAAGTAACATCATGGCCACCTGAATGTACACAAAGAAAGGTCTTGATAAAAAAAATGTACAGTACTTTAATTGACTGCACTTGTGCCTGTAAGCAGAGATTATAGTCACCAAGTCCTATTACATCCTCCATTATTATTTTGCTACCCTATTCTCCATGAAAGGGCTTTGCATGGGCTACGAACTTAATTGTCAAATCTCTGCAGAATGTTTTTGGTAATTTGTTCTCGCAAGGGCAATACGGGTGGAGAAAACTACTGTTGATACATCTTGAGAACTGGTTACTCACAGATCAATGTTTGTTGTATACCTGTTTTTCCAGGTCTTTGAGAAATCTGTCTCTATTTATCCTATATTTCTTGTGGGTTTTATGTATTTTTGCTATTATTTCATATCTCTATTTTCTAACAAAACATCAAATAATTGAGTCTCACGACTTTTTTTCTCATTAAAACTTAAATCTTGAGCATATATATATTGAAGCATAAAAACAAATAGTGGTAGATATCCAAGAAGAAAAGGAACATATTATCTTCGTTTATCAGGATATTTTTAAATCTACTGACACCACAGAAAGGACCTGCATTAGTATTTTTATGAGTTATGAAATTCAAATGCTTCTGCTAAAATTCAAAACTGTATAATAATTTACTCTCATGGAAGCAGTTTTAATAAACGTGAGGAAATGTCCTTTAATAAGAAGTGACAATATAAGCATAAATAATAAATTGAATGATAAATTTGTTAGTACAAATTATCAAACTTCTCCAAATACATCGATTGAAACACACACAAAACTATACCAGGGGACTTTCATGAGAGCTAACCACACAGTGAAGATTGACAATATTCCTTAAGATTCTTTTAGGTAAGGAAATGGGTGGTTCATAATAGTATATCCTAATGCTTATTTTAGTTACTCAATTGTGTTTTAATTTTCCTGAAAGTCATTAACCACTTGCCAGTAAAAGAATAGCTTATTTCATGTGCTTAGAAGTAGCATGACTGACACTGTATTTTTCAAATCTAATGAATGCAGTAAGACTTAAGATGACATCCTGAGACTGTACCAGTTTATAATGCATATTCCACAAGTTAGGTTTAAAGTTGATATTTCAATTTTTAACTTTTTTTCTTACTGATTGAAAATCAGTGTGCAGCCCATTAACATGAGAAATTTAGCTCACTCCTGGTCAAGTGGGTAAGATTTTTCACAAGGATTCAAGTCAAATGTGTTATATATTTAACATAAATGTGTGTTCATCAGATTCAAATGTATTAGATTAGTGTACTTAAATATTATAAGAGAAAATGTCAGAGAGCATTTATTAAAGGAATACTTTCCTTCTGACTTGTTTTCTTGTTAATGCCAGTGTATTCAGACATGTATCAATAATAACTTATTCTACATACTGGAACTTTGGTGCTTTTACTCATTCACATGCAAGTATTTCTAATAAAATGTAATTTAAAATGCATATAGGACCCTTTAAATACTAGAATTAAAATGAAATTTAAAATATTTGGTCTATATTCATAATGCTTCATATTGAAAAAGATAATTTTTGATTTAAAAATGTTCACCATGATTCATAGTATAGGTTAAAGCTTATTTTTAAAATACACACTAGTTCACATAATAAAAAATTACAATCCTGTTATTTTTCAGCATATACCAGAATGTTTAAACCATTGTATTTAATTTATTTAAGAAGGCCAGTATTCTATGTTCTAAAATCGATAAAATAAACATTTTCTAGATATCATATTATACTTGATTTAGTTAAAACTACTGAAATGAATGTCATAACAAGGTTGCTATTTATGTATTATTAGATAAAAATTATTTTAACAGTCATCTTAGTCATGCATTTTAACTGCCAGAAATATGCAAAAATGTAATAGTATCCACCCTAGTGAATTTCAACATCCATTCTGCATTCATTTTTTCGTTCATCTCTCATCAGTTTTTCAGTGAGTGCCTATAATGAGATGCACAATTGTGTCATGAAAAGAGGATCAAAACAAAGTTAGGCAATTGCTTTCTGTTTAAATCTCTGATCAATCATTTGGAAACATGGGAAATATGAGAGTTTAACTTTAGAGGTGAGGTGAAGTATGTCGAAGGATGGGTCCACTGCAAGTCATGGGGGAGCATCTCTGGGAATTCAGTAGCAATTCTTCATCCTTCTAATTCATCTGTACAAAGCATCATTATTGTCTCTTGACTTACTTCTACCCACATACAATGTACACCAAGTGGCTTAGAGTTGGCAGCCTAGATTCCCATAGAACAAAAATAAAGTAGTACTGATCTAACCCGTTGCATGAACCACATTAAAGGGACTGTTATTCAATTAAATAAAACATTTGCCTTTGAAGCAGTTAACAGACTTTTTCTACAGCAATTTGTCTCAGGCTACTCAAACAAGTGTTGGGATTTACAAGTTCTATTTTTGGAGACTGGTCATTCACACCCCGCTCCTTCAAAATGAAGACACATCTAACTTCACATGGAATAAGGAATAATAAAACTTGTGTTATATATTCAATTGGCTGCCTGATACTGCTTTAATTCAACGTATACTTACATATAGGAGTTTTACTATGTGTGCTATCCTTTTTACTTAAATTATACCACTTAGCAGTCTGAAATTAGGTTTTTCTTCATTTATGTGTGATTACAAATATAAAATCAGGAAGTCACAACACTCAAAGGAAGAAATCCAATCTATTCTTTCTCTGCTTTAAAATTTATGATGTAACCATCAACTCTTTTGGAGATCATAGAACCTTCTTTACTTGTTAGGTTTTCAAAATTGAGCAGTATCTATATCTATTAAATGATTTTCACCATATCTTTTTAAAGTATCAGTTCTGAATTTTATGGTTATGAAGGATCAATCACCTGGTCAAGGAGATCATTCTAGTTTATGTCTGCTATAGCTTTTGAATGTGGAAAGTGATGGTATTATTTGTAGAAAGTTTATTGGAATGAATATCCAACTTGCTTTTACAGGATCAATTTTCTTTGTAATTGCTACTGGCATTAACAGTCATCTTCGAATCTACTCCTAGAAACTGTCTGATGAATTGGTTAGTATGCAGAATAATCAAAAGAGCTACTGGAGATAATGACATTTCTTTACAGGGAATTGCTTGAGGAAGTTTTCCCTTTCAGCAAGTTGACAACCACATAGGGTTAGAAAGTTTAAAAGGGTTTTCCCTCCCTTTTCGGCCTAAAGCAACACTATAAGCTCAGATGGGCTTTGTCCCTTGTAAGATGTTTGCTTTCTTCAGCAATTCTTAGTTTAATGGGCATAACAAGAACTGGCTTCTATTGTGTGAAACAGCAGCTCAGCATTTGCTCATGTTCTTACTTTTCTTGAGAAAAATCAGATTTTCTTGCACACAACAGTTAAAACAATTTCTTTTACCATGTTAGTTGGTGTTTTAGGAGGCTGGTGACAAGTAACAGGATTAAGATTTTCTCTTTCTCCTGCATTGACCTCAATTTCCTTTCACACATTCATATGAGCATAATTGACAGTATAAATAAATGGATGTTCTTTCAACTATTCTGTGTGAACCTAAATGACTCCTGTCTTTATTTATCTTTTCTTTGGCATTTGTTTTTCTGTTTTGCTTATTTATTTATTTATTTATTTTTTGGTCTAATTTGATGAAGAAATATGCCAAGGAATAAAATATAAGAATTACACAACAGGAAGCCTCAAAATATCCCAAGTAACATAATAGTTAGCATTCCTTCTTATCACCTGCAAATGGGAATTTGTTCTCTTCATCTTTTCTTTCCTATGCTGATTGGCGATCTATTGCCTGGGCTATCTCCATCCCCATATTTGTCCCTGTTCTCATTTTCCAGCAACAGAATCAGGGTTTTTAGTGGTAAAACTTGTGTTGATTTGAGTGAAGAAAAATACTAAGGAAGCATACATTAGGCAGGGCAGAGTTTGTTGAAATGGCTTTGCCAGAGGCTGTCTGGTGACCAGCCATGCTTTGCCCTGCTTATTTGCTAAATATAGTTGCCTATCATATCTATAAAATTTTATGAACTATTCCTTGTCTATACAATACATTATATCTCATCTTAAGGTGTTTTTAGTTTGATTTACAGGTGTTTTGCCACCAGGAACCTTGATTGACGTGAATTTATATCTCTTTCATTGGGTCCTTTTCCTCTGTATACATTTAAACCATCCTTAATAAGCAAACCATTATTAGTTTGTTCTAAATAAATTGCAGTCAGCCACGCTTACCAAATTAACAGCCTAATTAACTGAATAGACTGATGTATGTTTATTACACAGATCTAGCTGAAAAGGAAAGTGTCAGGCCCTGTCCTTAGCCTTAGTAATTCTTGCTCTTCCTATCCCTCCTCTGCAAATTTATTTTCATGCGATCACATAAGTATTGCCCTTTCTAATAGCTTTCTTTATTTTATACTTATTAGACTTAGTTTTTGTGTGAATGAAGCACAATTAATCTCCCTTTTCCTGAAGTCTATTGCTTTTTATCATTCTTCATGCTTTACACAGTATTAGAGACAAACTTTCGAAATAGCCATTTCTGGATATATCTTGTCTAAATTCTTCAGAGTCACATTCCCCATGCCCCCACATCTTTTAGGATAATTTCCATGTCCCTTAGAATGAATTATAAGGATTTTCAAAACCGGAACCCTTTTAACCAGAGTCATTTCTAATGGCAGTATACAATCATGGGGGTGGGTACTGGGAATTGAACGCAGAGGCACTCTGCCACAGAGCTAAACCCCAGTCTTTTTATTATTTATTTATTTATTGGTACCAGGGATTGTACTCAGGGCCGCTTCCCTAGACCTTTTCTTCTGTATTTTATTTAGAAACAGGGTCTCACTGAGTTGCTTAGGGCCACACTAAATTGCTAAGGTTGGCTTTGAACTCTCAATTCTCCTGTCTCAGCCTCCCAAGCTGCTGGGATTACAGGGGTGTGCCACTGTGCCTGGCTATTTTTTAACTGTGAAACAGGGTCTCTTAAATTTCCTAGCCTGGCCCTGAGTCAGCCTCCCAAATCACTGGGATTATAGCTGTGCAGCAGTGCACCCTAAAGGATCTTTGTGATATCACAGTATATATAGGGCAGGTTCCTCACCCTCTTCATGCTATTTATCATTTCTTAAATCTCCATGACTACTGTATCTCAGCATATCAGCATTCATTAGACTGTCCTAATAATCATGTTGTCATTTTTATGTCTCCCTTCTGACTACTCTCAACTCTGGAGACAAACTTAATAAATATACATTAGAAAAACCAAAGATAAATACCAAATCAGCAACAGAACAGGTTTTGATTTTTAAAAAGTGCACATTTGTTTTAAATTTAATGTAATTGTTAAAAATAATTATTCAATTAAAATACCCATTTCTTATAGGTGTTATGTGTATTTTAACATGACCATAAGTTACATCTTTAATTCTTTTAAATTTTATGAAATACGTTGATTTTAATATCATTTCAAGAACTAGTCACCGTTATGTTGCTGGGAAGTACGTCACAGCAATAATCAAATGTAGTTGCCAGGTATTGACATTCTGATCGAATGTAGCACCTTTTATGACAGCTCAAATGGGAAATGGGACTCATGAAAAACAAGATCTGAGTTCATTTAGCTGGGGAATATTCTGTAGCCAGATGAAAAAGAAAAAAAAAAAAAATCCCATTACATTCATGGACTTCTGAACATGTTATGACAGAAAATAATTGAAATTCTTGAAACAAAGTGACTTCAGTTTTATCCATTATCTATAAAACTGAAGCCTATTGCTTTTTATGATTTTTCATATGGTTAACTTATAGAATTCACCTTGAAATTACTGAAATATTTGACTATAAGTAGAAAATGTAACTTTTCAAAAATTCTTAATTAAGGACTTATAGTGATAGGATTTTTTAAATATGAATATATTGAAAATATCTAAAAAAGAATGGATAACATGGGATTCAAAATCATATTTTTGTTCAAAAATTTAAAAATTGCTATTTTGGCTAGTTACAAAACAAACAATAATATATTATCTTGCAGCATACAGTCATAAAGCTATAAATCAAAGCTTCATGAGCCAATATTCCTTTTTGCTTTTCCAAGTTTAACACTTTACTACAGCCTAGATAATCAATAAACAGACATTTATTGGCCAACGAAAAATGCTTAGTGCTGGAGATACAGCAGTGAACACATACAAACTTTTTCCCCCAATAATTATTACATCCATTTCCAAACACTAATATTAAGTAAATCACTAATAATATGTTCACCGACAGAACTAATGCTAGGATATAACCAAGGATGTAAAAGTGCAAAACATACTTGGATGGCCTAGGCTTGCTCTGCAGAACCTGAAATATACATGATGTTCAGGTGAATGGGGTGAGAAGGCAAAGAACAAGGATCACACACCCTAAGGACCCTTGGAGGGAAGAGTGGGATGGCTGTGTGTTCATCACAAGTTCAACAGCAGTGGGAGACCCAGCTGGAGAGAAGGACAGGAGAGACCATGCAGTGGTGGGTTAAGCTTACCAAGAGCATGCATAGTTCATCCCAGGAGCAATGAGATGCTATTGAAAGGCAATGTTGTTCTTGTGCTGTTTTCATTGTGGGGATCTGATGTAGTAAACTTGAATTTTGAAAACATGTTTGATTACTGAATAAGGAAATATTAAGGAAGAGGTTTAGAGAAGACCCAGGAGGGTCCTATCTTTCATGAGTTGTTGTAGTTACAATCTGCAGTCCTGTTCTCTTGGAACATTTTTTTAGTATTTGACCACATGAAATATCACATTGATATAATACTTATCTTTGTGCATTCTTTCTTTCTTTTGATAGACACAAGGATAACACCTAGGAATCTGTATCTTACTGCCAGATTTAGAGTTGAGAGTCATATCTGAGAATGTTTTCTGGAGCGTATTGGTAGATCCCAAACCTATAGAAAGTAGATAAGGTTACAGGATGCTAAATTGTACAATTACTTCAGAATTGAAAATTAAGATAATTTTTGTGGGATTTAAAGGCCAATATGTTTACCTGTTGTAGCAATGGCTTGTTCTGAGAGATGTATTATTATGCTGAGAATTTGCAAAAGCCAAGCATTTTTAAATTTTTGGCAACATGCATTCATTGAACTGACCTTTCTTTTACCACTGCATTTCTTCCCCTCCCCAGTGTGGAGGTTCATTCTATTCAGTTGAGTTGTCTCTGCCCATTTTACCTTCTTCCAGGGAAACCCTGACCATAAGTACCAGTGAGAAGATACTGAACAGGTAATTGCTGATTAATTATAGCTTCTTAAATATCATAAGGCAAATACTCTTTCTTAACCACTAAAAAATTGTAGTGGTACATCTTATTTATATGTGTGTGTGTATGCACATGTGTTTTCTTTTACTACATTTTAATTTTTTTAGAAAGTTCATATTCATTAATGTGAACATCCATAGAAGTGACTATTAAAGATAACCAAAACCAAAAGAATAGGGGAAATAAAACCAATCATGTTAACATTTAATAGAATGATGCGAACAAATTTTGTAAAAAGCCAATTAAATAGTGTGATATGGAACATTTATTGAACTAGAAAGGAGACAGTGAATGTCAAAGCACAAACCAAAAAATAAAAGAAATAAAAAACATTCTCATGGGATTAAATCATTTCACTGCTCTCTAAGACAGTGAACCATCCATTGTTTTGGGAAAAAAAAAAAAAAGACAACCAAAAAAATCCTCACTCATTTGAGTAGGATAGTGATTTCCTGTGTTGTTCAACACTGGAACTCATTTTTGCCTTCAGAGCCACCGTGCAGAGGCAGGCTATGTCTTAGATTCTTGCTCTGAAAGGAACTAAAATGGACAAAGTCCCTGTTTTTACACCAGAGACTATTAACCAGACAAAGAGAAATAAAATTGCAGTAGTAATTTCCCTACTACTTCCCTCCATGGACAAAATATAAACCCAGAGAAAGTCCCTGGAAATCCACCTCCTCCAGCCACACCCTACCTGCCTACAGCTACCACCAAGTTAATACCTGTCCATGGATTAATGCACTGAATGGGACAAGGCTCCCATAACCCAATCCTTTCACCTCCAAACTTTCTCACATTGTCTTACACATGGACTTTGGGATGATGCTTCATATTTAAACCACAACAGGACAGGTGAAAAACATCCCATGACTGAGTTTTAGTTGCCGGGTCCCATATTTAGGAGTCCTTGACTTCAGAGTGTAGAAGCCAGAGGATTGAAAAGAA
The DNA here is from genome assembly GCF_902686455.1 of Sciurus vulgaris. Lineage (NCBI taxonomy): Eukaryota > Metazoa > Chordata > Mammalia > Rodentia > Sciuridae > Sciurus > Sciurus vulgaris. The sequence continues at coordinate 12,995,711 of NC_136469.1, forward strand.
GTCTTTGGGGGAAGGTGCCACTGACACATAGCCCCCAGCACAGCACTCAGGGTACAAATACAAACAGAAATGCAGTAACATAACCCTCCCCACTTTATTTTCTAGCATTTCATGTCACTGGATTGCTTTATAAGAAAACTTTCACCTCCACTCCCAACTTATTCAAAATCATTAGCATATGATGGGTAGAAGCTCTTATAACTGGAATCCAAAATTAACTGAAACACTAATATCCAAGTTAGGGAAAATAGGAAGTAATGATTTTGTTAAAACAATATTAGCTATTGTGTATTTAGTGTGTATTCCGAGCCAGGCACTGTCCCGTGCTATATTCTCACATAGCCATATTTAGATACTACTATTATATTCAGACACTTAGAGGTTATAGGAACTCATCAAGATCATTTAGCTATTGTGTGACTTCAAAGTCCATGCTTTACCCTTCATATGTCAATGCTGTTGAGTGATGAAGGTAGATAGAGTTTCATGAAGTCTGAAGAGATGTCATAAAATCTGACAATTGGAGACCTAGGAAGGTTAATATTCATCAATTGATGGGCAATGATGTCAGGTTCAGAGGACAGAGTGGTGAAAGACAGTGGTTAAAAGAGCATGAAGCAAAATCTTGGTTTATTCTTAAGAAATTTTTTATCAAGGAAAATTACATAATTGAGGGAACCATAGAAATTATATTTTCCAGAAAAGATGGAGTACTAAATTTTTGGAAGAAAATGTGTGAAAGAGCTTGATGAATACAGCCATAGAATACATAAGTAGTGTCAGAACTTTGCAGAGGAGGCAGGAAGGGATGGGACTCAGTGTGCAGGCCAAGTGAATTTGCCTTAGAAAGGCAGCTCTTCTTTTGGCACAGAGGGGAATATGGTAAGACCCACTGATCACAAACTAAAAACCTCATATGTTCACACTCTATAAAACTGAAAGTGTTTTCATTTGCTTTCAGAATTGCTTAAACATTCCTTACTCTGGAGTTCAAGTTCTTTGTTAGTTGGTGCCAACTTGACCTTGATTCTCATCACTTCACAAACCAATCCTTTGACCAGGTCTGTATTCACTGTCATGTCGTCTGAATACAGCTTCTGTGTTCCCATGTACCAAAGCATTCTCCATGCACAGACACCTCCCTTTCCCATCCCGGTCACTCTTACCTCATGTCCAGTTCAGATCTGCTTCCTCTGTGAATTCCTCCCAAAACCCTTGTTTAAAAATCACGGTACTCCTTCTTAGAAGGGTTACATGTGCAAAGTCTCAGTCACATACCATTCCATGTTCTGATATGCTCTACTGAGTTCTATGGATACACCTGCATCCACATATATAAATATAGATTAAGTGTGTTCCCTCCCAAAATCATGTATTCAGTTCTTGTCTCCTAGGACCTCAGAATGGTACTGTATTTGGAGATAGTGTAATAACTCTTCAAAGAGGTAATCAAGTAAAAGTAAGATGATGTGGGTGGGCAGAATTCAATAAGACTGCTGTCTTTATAAGAAGAGGAGATTGGAAACACACACACACGCACACACACACACGCATACACAGAGGGGAGATCACGTGAAGATGAGAAGGAGGTAACCTTCAAGTTGAGTGAAGTCTCAGAAGAAATCAACCATGTGGATACCTCAATTTGTTTTCTAAGTCACTCAGTTCACGGTACTTTTATAATAGTTCTATAAAACTTAAAAATATACAATCACACATATTCACACACACACAAGTGTGAGAATACATATAATTATTTTATTACATATAATGTATATTGTATATGATTATATAATTGGTATACATACAATTGGAAAACATATGATAGGCTCCTTTATATTTCTGTATATCACCCTTAATGTCTTTTATACACAGTTTTTAATAATAAGTTGTAGCATAATACAGTATTTAAACAGACTATGGAGTAAAACAAATATGGGTTATATTAGTTTTCCATATAATAACTCTATAACTTTCATACAACATTCAACTTCTCTTAGTTTTGTTACCTTTATCTGTGTTACAGGGAGATTAAGGGTTTTTCCTGATAGTATTTTATTGTAATTAAATGAGGATATTAATGTGAAATGCATACAATAATAAAAGGTATTCAGTACTTGTATTATTCTACAGTCATTGATCAACAAACATTAGTTAATTCAATAATTTTAGAAATAAACTATTCAAGTATTATCCACACTAAATACTTTAATAAATTCACTGCTAAGTGCTTTTCTAAGATTTTATGTTAAAATTAAACATATTATTGCAGATTGTGATTTTAACATTGAATATTATTTATGTATTATGCATATATTTTTGTAGAAAACCTCACAATATGATTTTTTGATAATCAAAATTCCTAATAAGTTAATTTAAATGATTATACATGAGATTATTTAAAATGAGCCCTTAGTCACTTATCATGTAGAATAGACTTCTATGTTAACTAAAAGATTTTCATAATTAAAAGAGGAAAATCATCACAAGGGATTTAAACACTGTAAACCTTCTTTTCAAACACTTTCTAATTTGACAGCAGAGAGAAAACCAAGATTCCAGCCAAAGAGGAAGCAGGTGTCCTAGGAGGTAGAAGATGACCAAAGCTGCATTTTATCCTGGTGGTACCTACCAAACCCATAAAATATCCACGTTCTTTGTATATATTATAAGGATAAAATGTAAAGCCCTAACATTGAGAATACAACTACACCTCAATAAACTTGGAAGATAAAAGTCTCTACCTCACTGTGGGCTGAAGAATCTAAAGAACAAATCCTGAACCAAAGGAACAAGAAGCTAGGTGACTCCTTCAACTATCACACTGGAAGTGGAGGCAGAGAACTGCCCTTGGAATCCTCTGCAGTACACCTGGCCTGGCCCCAGTCTCAGTTCTAAATTAAGCAGTTCAAATACTTCAAATAGGTAAGTGAATTCAAAATGACTGCAGAATACTTTTACCATTAATTACTCAGCAAAAATAAATGAATTATCCAATAGAAACAAATTTCAGGGGTGATCAAGGATGGCAGACTAGAGGGTGACTGCATCTCCTGTCACTCCAGAACCCAGGATTCAAGAAGGGGAGGCACTGAGTGACTTGGACTAACATAGAGCCACAGGGTGAGTCTCCCCCACCTGGTAAAGCTTGGCCTGGGTAGCAAGACTGGACGGGGCAGCTGCTCAGAGCAGAGCAGGGCAGCCAGAGACTTCCCCAAGCAGCCCTGATCCCTCCAGTGGCAGGCTCCTTCCAAGGCCAGCTTCTCAGAGCAAACAGCCCAGTGAGAGCCTTTCTGCACAGAGCTAGCTCCAAGCCCTGGAACCAGCAGCGGGCTGGGGGCAGCGTTCTTCGGAAACACTGCATTATTAAGTTCCTCCAAGACTTCAGGCTACTGAAGGCTGGGAGGTGATATACTAGAAATCTACAGGGACACTATAAGCCAATAGAGGAAATTTGCAATATCTCAGAGTCCCACTGAGATCTGACCAATATGAGAAAACAAGGGAAGAAAATGTCCCAAACAAACCAAGATACTATATCAATAAAACCCAATGACACCACAGCAGAAGAAATGTCAGAATGGGAGTTCAGAATGTACATAATTAAAATGATCAGGGAAGCAAACGAAGAGATGAGTGAGCAAATGCAAGCATTGAAGGAGGAGATGAAAGAGCATATGCAGTCATTAAATGATCGCACCAATCAACAGTTAAAAGAGCAAGTACGGGAAGCAAGAGATCATTTCAATAAAGAGTTAGACATAATGAAAGAAAAACAAACAGAAATCCTTGAAATGAAGGAAACAATAAACAAGTTAAAAACTCCATAGAAAGCATAACCAATAGGATAGAACACCTGGAAGACAGAACCTCAGAAAATGAAGACAAAATACTTAACCTTGAAAACAAAGTTGAACAGAGAAGATGGTAAGAAATTATGAACAGAATGTACAAGAATTATGGGATATCATTAAAAGGCCAAATTTAAGAATTATTGGGATTGAGGAAGGCCTGGAGAAACAAACCAAAGGAATGAAGAATCTATTCAATGAAATAATATCAGAAAATTTCCCAAACCTGAAGAATGAAATGGAAAACCAAGTACAAGAGGCCTATAGGACTCCAAATATACAAAATTACAACAGACCCACACCAAGGCACATTATTATGAAAATACATAAATATACAAAATAAAGACAGAATGTTAAAGGCCACAAGAAAAAAGAATCAAATTACATTCAAGGGGAAACCAATAAGAATATCAGCAGATTTTTCAATCCAGACCCTAAAAGCTAGAGGGCCTGGAACAACTTTTTTCAAGCTCTGAAAGAAAATGGATGCCAACCAGGAATCTTATACCCAGAAAAATTTACTTTCAGATTTGACAATGAAATAAGATCCTTCCATGATAAACAAAAGCTAAAAGAGTTTACAAAAAGAAAGCCAGCATTATAGAACATTCTCAGCAAAATATTCCATGAGGAAGAGATGAAAAAGAACAATGCGAATCACCAATGGGAGGAACTAGCCTAAAGGAATAGCCAAATAAAGGAGAAACCAAACAATGTCAAAAAACAAAAATGAGTCAAATGACTGGGAATACAAATCACATCACAATAATAACCCTGAATGTTAATAGCCTGAACTCATCAATCAAAAGACGTAGACTGGCAGAATGGATTAAAAAGAAAAATCCAACAATTTGCTGCCGGCAAGAGACTCATCTCATAGAAAGAGATACCCATAGACTAAAGGTGAAAGGTTGGGAAAAAACATACCATGCACACGGACACAGCAAAGAAGCTGGAGTATCCATCCTCATTTCAGATAATGTGGACTTCAAGCCAAAACTAGTCAGAAGGGATAAAGAATGACATTACATACTGCTTAAGAGAAGCATAAATCAGCAAGACATAACAATCATAAGTATCTATGCCCCAAACATTGTCTCACCCATGTATGTCAAACGAATCCTTCTCAATTCCAGAAATCAAATAGACCACAACACAATAAAACTAGGCAATTTTAGCACACCTCTTTCACCACTGGATAGATCTTCCAAACAAAAATTGAACAAAGAAACCATAGAACTCAATAACACAATCAACAATTTAGACTTAACAGACATATATAGAATATGCCATCCTACAAAGAATGAATACATTTTCTTCTCAGCAGCACATGGATCCTTCTCTAAAATAGACCATATTTTATGCCACAAAGCTACTGTTAGCAAATACAAGAAGATAGAGATACTACCTTGTATTCTATCAGATCATCATGGATTGACATTAGAAATAAATGACAGAATAAAAAACAGAAACTTCTCCAATACCTGGAGATTAAATAATACTATTATATAATGAATGGATAACAGAAGACATCAAGAGGGAAATAAAAAAATTCTTAGAAGTAAATGAGAACAAAGAAGCATCATATCAAAATCTCTGGGACACTATGAAAGCAGTACTTAGAGGAAGATTTATTTCATGGAGCACATTCAACAAAAGAAGTAGAAATCAACAAATAAATGACTTAACACTACAGCTCAAAGCCCTAGAAAAAGAAGAGCAGACCAACACCAAAAGTAGTAGAAGACAGGAAATAGTTAAAATCAGAGCCGAAATCAATGAAATTGAAACAAAAGAAAAATCAGAAAAATTAATAAATAGTTGGTTCTTTGAAAAAATAAACAAAATTGATAAACCCATAGCTACACTCACAAAGAGAAAGAGGGAGAAAACCCAAATTACTAAAATTCAGAATGAATAAGGAAATACAACAACAAAATGAGTGAAATTCAAAACAGAATTAGAAGCTATTTTGAAAATCTATATTCCAACAAAACAGAAAACCTCGAAGACATCAACAAGTTTCTAGAGAAATATGAATTAACTAAACTGAACGAGGAGGATATACAAAACTTAAATAAATTAATTTCAAGCAATGAAATAGAAGAAGTCATCAAAAGCCTACCAACAAAGAAAAGTCTGGGACCCAATGGGTTCTCAGCCAAGTTCTACAAAACCTTTAAAGAAGAGCTCATTCCAATACTCCTCAAAGTATTCCATGAAATAGAAGAGGAGGGAACCCTCCCAAACTCATTCTATGAAGCCAATATCACCCTGATACCCAAATGAGACAGATACACATTGAGGAAAGAAAATTTCAGACCAATATCCTTAATGAACATTGATGCAAAAATTCTCAACAAAATTTTAGGAAATTGCATACAAAAATATATTAAAAAGATAGTGCACCAGAATCACGTGGCTTTTATCCCAGGGATGCAAGGTTGGTTCAACATCCAGAAATCAATAAGTGTCATTCACCATACCGACAGACTTAAAGTTAAGAATCACATGATTATTTTGATAGATGCTGAAAAAGCATTTGATAAAATACAGCATGCCTTCATGCTCAAAACACTAGAAAAAAATGGGGTAGTGGGAATATTCCTTACCATTGTAAAGGCCATGTACGCTAAGCCCATGGCCAATATCATTCTAAATGGTGAAAAACTGAAAGCATTCCCCCTAAAAACTGGAACAAGGCAGGGATGCCCTCTTTCAACACTTCTATTCAACATCATCCTTGAAACTCTAGCAAGAGCAATTAGACAAACCAAAGAAATTAAAGGGACATGAATTGGAAAAGAAGAACTCAAAATATCCCTGTTCGCTGATGACATGATTATATATTTAGAGGAACCTGGAAATTCCACCAGAAAACTTTTAGAACTCATAAGTGAATTCAGTAAAGTAGCAGGTTACAAGATCAATGCTCATAAATCCAATGCATTTTTATACATAAGTGATGAATCTTCAGAAAGAGAAATTAGGAAAACTACACCATTCACAATAGCATCGAACAAAATAAAATACTTGAGAATCAATCTCACAAAAGAGGTGAAAGACCTCTACAATGAGAACTACAGAACACTAAAGAAAGAAATTAAAGAACACCTTAGAAAATGGAAAGATCCTCCATATTCTTGGATAGGCAGAAGTAATATTGTCAAAATGGTCATATTACCAAAAGTGCTATACAGATTCAAGGCAATTCCAATTAAAATCCCAATGATGTACCCTACAAAAATAGAGCAAGCAATTATGAAATTCATCTGGAAGAATAAGAAACCCAGAATACCTAAAGCAATCCTCAGTAGAAAGAGAGAAGCAGGGGGTATCTCAGTACTAGGTCTTCAACTCTTGTACAAAGCAATAGCAACAAAAACAGCATGGTATTGGTACCAAAATAGACAGGTAGATTGTCGCTGGCTCTTTGCGGTTCCAAAATCCATGGATATTTGTGACCGCTTGCAGCAACAACTTGCACGGGTCTTATGGGTGGTGGAGTGGAAACTGAGGCACTTCTATCTTTCTCTTTAGTGCACTGCTTTCTTGCTTGTTCATAGAGGATAGAGGAAATGAGGTTTACTTGCTTTGAGAGGAGAGAGAGAGAGAGAGCCCGCTTATCAGAGAGAAAGAGACTTTGCTTAAGAGAGAAACTTTGAAAGACAGGCTTTGCTTAGAGCTTAGAGGAAGAGACTTGCTACACCTTAAAGTCCTGCATCCTGTGAACTAAGGGTACGTCCACCCAAGGTGCCCTAGTGATGCGTCTCAGTTCTCCATTCCGCGATCTGCTTTCTGCCGCTGCCCCTACTCGCTGCTGCTGCGTGTGTCTTCCTCTGCTGTTTTCCTGCTAATGGCTGCTGTGTCTCTGTCCCGCTCCGCCTACGCTTATATCACCTCCAGAAGGCGGAGAGCAGGGCCACGCCTCTTACGCAAAGATTAGGCGAGATGCTCCGAGCAGGCAATTAGTGCTCGAGAACACATGTGCATACATTGTGTGCGTGGACGAGAAAATCACCTGAGTGTGCTTATGTTAATTAACCTCCTCGCTGCTGATGCGATCAGGCGCCATCCCGGCGCCGCCAACATAACACAGCCCCCAACAGTAGATCAACGATACAGAATAGAGGACATGGACACAAACCCAAATAAATACAATTTTCTCATACTAGACAAAGGGGCCAAAAATATGCAATGGAGAAAAGATAGCCTCTTCAACAAATGGTGCTGGGAAAACTGGAAAACCATATGCAACAGATTGAAATTAAACCCCTATCTCTCACCCTGCACAAAACTCAACTCAAAATGGATCAAGGACGTCAAAATCAGACCAGAGACCCTGCATCTTATAGAAGAAAAAGTACGTCCAAATCTTCAACTTGTTGGCTTAGGATCAGTCTTCCTTAACAGGACTCCCATAGCACAAGAAATAAAAGCAAGAATCAATAACTGGGAGAGATTCAAACTAAAAAGCTATCTCTCAGCAAAGAAAACTATCAGTAATGTGAAGAGGGAGCCTACAGAGTGGGAGAATATCTTTGACACTCATACTTCAGATAGAGTGCTAATTTCCAGAATATATAAAGAACTCAAAAAACTCTACACCAAGAATAGAAATAATCCAATCAACAAATGGGCTAAGGAAATGAATAGACACTTCACATAGAAGATGTACAAGCAATCAACAGATATATGAAAAAATGTTCAACATCTCTAGTAATAAGAGAAATGCAAATCAAAACTACCCTAAGATTTAATCTCACCCCATTTTGAATGGCGATTATCAAGAATACAAGCAACAATAGGTGTCAGCGAGGATGTGGGGGAAAAAGATACACTGATACATTGCTGGTGGGGTTGCAAATTAATGCAGCCACTCTGGAAAACAGTATGGAGATTCCTCAGAAAGCTTGGAATGGACCCACCATTTGACCCAACTATCCCACTCCTTGGCCTATACCCAAAGAACTTAAAATCAGCGTACTACTGAGATACAGCCACATCAATGTACATAGCTGCTCAATTCACCATAGCCAGATTGTGGAACCAACCTAGATGTCCTTCAATTGATGAATGGATATAGAAACTGTAGCATATATATACAATGGAATATTACTCCACCAAAAAGAATGATAAAATTATGGCATTTGCAGGCAAATGGATGAAATTGGAGAATATCATGGTAAGTGAGATAAGCCAATCTCAAAAAACTAAAGGACGAATGATCTCGCTGATTAGCAGATGATGACATCTAATGGGGGGAGTGAGGGGTTAGCATTAGGGTTAGGGTTAGGTTTAGGGTTGGGGTTCAATGGGGGGCAATAATGGAGGAAGGACTGTATAGAGGGAAAAGAGAGGTGGGAGGGGTGGGAGAGAAGGAAAAAATAACAGAATGAATCAAACAACATTACCCTATGTAAATTATGATTACACAAATGGTACGCCTCGACTCCATGTATAAACAGAGAAACAACATGTATCCCATTTGTTTACAATAAAAAAAAAAAAAAAAACAAAAGAAAACAGAAACACATTTTGCCCTAGCTTTAAAAAAAGTCCCTAAAAAAATACCATGGATAATATCAATACAAAATCAAGTGCCATTAAACACACTGGGGCACAAAAAAGCACATTACACAGTGCATTAAAACCAGCAGGAAACAAAAGTGGCTAAAAATACACTAAGAGAAGATTTCAGATACCAGATTTTTCAGAAATATATATCTTTTAAAAGTTTGGATGTTTTCTCTTGCTTTCTCTCTCCTACTCACTTGCTTTCTCTCTCCTCCTCACTTTTCCACTCTCTCTAGCATGTGCCCTTTCTCTTTCTCTTCCTTTTCCTCTCATTTTCTCTCTTACCCTGAGGAAGACACTCTGTTTGCTTAATAAACTCCCTTATGTGATTTCCTGTGTCTGGCGTGGTTTTTGTGCGTTTTCTTACATTGATGCCTTGACTCAGATGGGCTCTTCCACTGTCTCTTAAGCAAGTGGAACCCCATCTGACACCCCAGTGCCCCCTAGACACAGCCTCACCTTCCATTCTGCTTGGACGCTCTGCTCTGCATCCATCACCAGACTTCAGATTGGTGAGTCCTCTAGGCTGATTCCCCTAGGCCGATTTATCCGGGACCCTCGAGGCAGCTGAGGGGTAGGGGGACCTCAGCCACGACCCCCAGTCACAATAGTTACGGCTGGCCCCCTTAGTTCTTATCTGCTGGGCGGATTCCTGATTTTATGGTGGAGAGTCTCTCTCAGGGTTGAGGCTTATCTTTGCGCTCACGCTCGCACTTGCACTCACACTTGAAAACCCCGGCGTCAGATCCTCAACCCCCTCGGCTTTTGCCTGGCCCCACATAGATGCTTGTGTGATGACACCATCTATGTGCTGCCTCCTCGTCTCCAGTCGACGACTCTGGCCTCGGGACGCCCTGGCCACAGACTCGGCTATATCAGTCTCCACCATGGGATCTGGGTCCTCCATTCTGGCACATTCACCCCTGAGAACCCTTTGCCTGACCCCTGGCTTAAAGCCATCAAAACTTAATGATATTTGGCCACAGTACCCTTTAGATAATCAATCCAAAATTGCCGTGTAAGGGCACACAACTTCCATGATTGAGTGGGCTAATGGAAAGGAATTCCTTATCTTCAAGTCTCTTCTTTCTTGCTTCTTGGCTCTTCCTGCAGACTCGAACACTTCCTTTTGGATTTTTCTTTCCCTCTTAATCCCTCCTCCTTCTCATCCTCCAACTTCAACTCAGTTCTTTTTCTGCTTCCATTCCCCAGCCCAGCCCACCTAGTCCTGCTGCCATGAGGTCCTGCATATGCAGGTGTGGAGGGAGTAACCAGTCCAACCATCAGTGGCATGTCCCAGTAAGGAGTATGATATAGCAGCCCCATTCCCACAAGTAGTGGGAGATTATTTCACAATTTTCTGCATCCAAACCTGAATTGATTCCTAACCAGGAAAAAGGGTTAAAATGCCCTAGGCATCAAGTTTTTTCTAGAACCTTTTAGCTTCTTTCAGATCTCAGTCAAGGCTTACATTGAAATGGAGGAAGCCAGAATGCTCAGTGGGAGACCAAAGAGAATGTTAGCAAATACAAGAAGATGGAGACACTACCTTGTATTTTATCAGATCATAATGGATTGAGGTTAGAAATAAATGAAAGAGTAAAAAACAGAAACTACTCCAACACCTGGAGACTAAACGATATGCTATTATATGATGAATGGATAACAGAAGATATTAGGAAGGAAATTAAAAAATTCTTAGAGGTAAATGAGAACAAAGAAACATCATATCAAAATCTCTGGGACACTATGAAAGCAGTACATAGAGGAAAATTTATTTCATGGAGTGCATTTAATAAAAGAAGTAAAACTCAACAAATAAACGACCCAACACTACAGCTCAAAGCCCTAGAAAAAGAAGAACAAACCAGCACCAAAAGTAGTAGAAGACAGGAAATAGTTAAACTCAGAGCTGAAATCAATGAAACTGAAACAAAAGAAACAATACAAAAAATTGACAAAATAAATAGTTGGTTCTTCAAAAAAATAAACAAAATTGATAAACCTTCAGCCACACTAACAAAGAGAAGATGAGAAAACCTGCATCTTATAGAAGAAAAGTAGGTCCAGATCTTCAACATGTCGGCATAGGACCAGACTTCCTCAACAGGACTCCCATAGCACAAGAAATAAAAGCAAGAATCAATAACTGGGATAGATTCAAACTAAAAAGCTTTCTCTCAGCAAAGGAAACGATCAGCAATGTGAAGAAAGAGCCTACAGAGTTGGAGAAAATCTTTGCCAATCATACTTCAGATAGAGCACTAATCTCCAGAATCTATAAAGAACTCAAAAAACTCTACACCAAGAATGAAAATAATCCAATCAACAAATGGGCTAAGGAAATGAACAGACACTTCACAGAAGATCTACAAGCAATCAACAAATATATGGAAAAATGTTCGACATCTCTAGTAATAAGAGAAACACAAATCAAAACCACCCTAAGATTCCATCTCACCCCAATTAGAATGGCGATTATCAAGAATACAAGCAACAACAGGTGTTGGCGAGGATGTGGGGAGAAAGGTACACTCATACATTGCTGGTGGGGCTGCATATTAGTGCAGCCACTCTGGAAAGCAGTATGGGGATTCCTTAGAAAACTTGGAATGGAACCACCATTTGACCCAGCTATCCCACTCCTTGGCCTATACCCAAAGGACTTAAGATCAGCATACTACAGAGATACAGCCACATCAATGTTCATTGCTGCTCAATTCACAATAGCCAGATTGTGGAACCAACCTAGATGCCCTTCAGTTGATGAATGGATAAAGAAACTGTGGTATATACATACAATGGAATATTATTCAGCCATAAAGAATGATAAAATTATGGCATTTGCAGGCAAATGGATGAAATTGGAGAATATCATGGTAAGTGAGATAAGCCAATCTCAAAAACCAAAGGAGGAATGATCTCACTGATAAGTGGATGATGACATTATGGGGGGTGGGAGGTGTTAGTGTTACGGTTAGAGTTAGGGTTAGGGAGGGGGGCAAGAATGGAGGAAGGAAGGACTGTATAGAGGGAAAAGAGGGGCGGGAGGTGTGGGGGGAAGGGAAAAAATAACAGAATGAATCAAACAACATTACCCTATGTAAATTTATGATTACACAAATGGTATGCTTTTACGCCATGAACAAACAGAGAAACAACATGTATCCCATTTGTTTACATAAAAAAAATTAAAATTAAAAAAATGGATCCAATAAAAAGGTTAAATTTAAATTGGGTGAACTAATAGAAGTAAAATGTCTTTAAAATTAACTCACAAGTCTCTAGGTGGTCAAAATAAAAAAATGTTCATGTTTATAAAATGTCTAACATCGATTTTTCTAGGACTTTTCTTCAACAGGAAAGAGACAGCAGATACTGTTGGTACACTTGTCTGATATCTTGTTTTTTTTACACTTGTGTGATATCTTAGGTTTTACCATAAGTTGAGTGAATTAGAGTCAACATATATGGGATTACTCAGATATGTTTGTTAGAGACAACTGATTAATTTACAGTTATTCCATGGAATAACATATTTAAACATAATTCTTTGTATATTAAATGTGTTCATATTTTCTAGGTATACAAGCCTTTAAAGCAGAAAATTTATCAAGTTGCTATTCTCCAAATTAAACTTGTCTGTAATGGTAAACATATTTCTAAAAGTTAGTGAGAACCTGATTTGTTCAAAGGTTAATATTGTGAAACATGAAAGCATTTTGCCACCTTTGCCACACAAAAGGAAAGTTAAAAGCTCTCTCAGCCTTTCTTTAATTCATGTTTTAGATAAAATGTTAAATTGTGCTAACTAATGTTCATATAGACTCATGAGTCAATATATGTAAACTTCTTAAAATGACATTTAAGAAAGAGTGTAACGCGCAGTAGCAAAAATGGGACAACAGTGACTGAGATTGGGGTCTCTGACCTCATGACTGTGGCATGCCTGGTGCCTGGGAGTGTTCCTGTGCAGGCGCACAAGATGCCTAACTGCTGGGGCAGTACCCTCCCTGGGGAGGCTCTGTACAGGAGTCCTATCAGCTCTGACATTGATCTCAGGCACACAGCTATTGGGCAGGAAGGAATTCTTTTGCTAGATAACCAGTGTTTCATCGCTCCCTTCTCTGGTTCCTGCCCACCTTACAGTAACTTTGGACAGTGGACTTCCTTGAGAGCTACACAGAGCTCCTAACATTGCCCTTTGCAGCTGTGAAAAAAAGTTACACAGATGTACTAGTCTCTGTAACTTTCCAGAAAACAAAGAATAATGCTTACATAGACTTTAACCTCATAATAAGACATATATAAAGATTGCTGACATAACTCTTTAGATCTGCATTTCCATCAGAGAACAGAGCTCCATATGATCTCAGCTTAATTTTCAAAATCTGTGTTTATAAACCTTTATTTTCTAATACTTCTTTGCCCCTCACTGAACTTGAGAATTTGGTCATGCTGGTCATGCTGGTCATGGCAAAAGAGGAAAAAATTAGCTTCAGGACCTAAGATTTGTGAAGAGCCCCACCTTACCTGAGATAAGGCTCTGCCTCACCCTGCTGCATGTAGAATGGCTCCAAAGTAAGCCAGACTTTAACTCATTTACAGGGGATATAATGAATAACTCAGTCAAAATTCAAGATAGCTATTGCACAAACTGAATGTTTTATTGTTGGTGATTCCATTTTGTATTTTCCTTGTAAACTCTAACTGTTGCCTGATTAATATTTTGCAGTACACCATAGATTAACTTGAAATAAATAGTAAGCCATCACCTATAGGACAGATAATGTAGACCCCAATTAGATAAAAGGGGGTAAATAACTGTAAAGTTATAGACATTGAAGTTAAAGTCCAGTATTCTTACTTTATGACTGGTGAGACTGGTTTGCTGGATGGTTAAGATCAGACTTAAAGATTGATATTAAATACAGAGGCCAAGAAAAGCCAGTATTTGGGTCTTGCCCTTAGTCAGCCTGAGTCCAGGGAACATGAGGACTTCTCTAAGGAACTTTGAAACTCTGGGTCACGCGACCTCCTGAATAGGGAGATTGATGAGGCCACTAGGGGATGAAAAGCCAATCAGCACACCTGCTGCAGAGGAGGGTCAAAGAAAAATGGAGACATCCCTGGTGCTTTCAAGGGAAGCCACCTCATCGAGGAGACCCTGCCTAATGGATGGCACTAAAGCTAAGGCTCTCAAGTTGTCTACAAGTGACCCCTGTGGGAACTCAGCTGACTCTTTAACAGACAAGAACAGGTCACATTGACCAGCTTGATCTTAGACACCTGGCCAAACAGTTAAAACCAAATTATATCCATTCTTGGGCATTTAAAAGAAATAATAGTCAAATGTAACTTAAGATGTACACTTGTGTTAGCCCAGTAGAATGAAGATAGAAGCTACAAAAGAGAGATTAGGCAAATATGCCTGATAACTATCAAGAGAAACTGCCAGAGTCAAAAGATTTTAGTCATTTTAAGGCCTACAGACACATGTAGGCTTAATCTATGTTTGCTAGTAGCAGAAATATAGAGATCTCTACTAAATGTTGTATTTGCACTCCTGATAACCTGAAGAATATTAAAGTTCTCAGATAAAGGCCTTGTCCTCTCCAGCCTTTGCTAGGCCTTGTTGTGGGAACAACTTCTCAGTTCTCCCACCCCCTGGTGAGAGATTTTTGACTTCTTTCATCTTCATGATATTCATTGGCATGTTCCAGATTCTGCAACATTTATATTGTATTAATCTCATTTCAATACACATATCTTTTTGTTCTTCTCTCATAGAAGCACTCACCCCCAGATATCTTTACAACCTGCTCTTCCCCAACCAGACTTCTACCATGGACCCCTGAATCAACCTGATTTCTAAAAAGGGAACTCCAAACTGCTTGCCCCATGCTGCCAGGTCAAAGAAGCCAGATAGGTCATTGACCCCCTTTCCCTACAGCAGTAAAGGAGTTCCTAAAATTAGAGGGGTGAATGAAGTCAGAATTGGGGACAGGCAGTTAGTGTAGAAATAGGGGATCAGTCAAATGAAGGAAATGAAGTCCATGAAAACCATCTGCCTCTGGAAGTCTGAAGGTTGAAGACTGCCCCTGGAGAATGGACTTTTTACATTTCACCTGCACAACCAGCCCTAGTCACTTAGGCAGGAAGGAGAGAAAAGGCGGGAAAGAACTGGAGAACAAAAGATTGTCTTATAAAAACAGAAACGGGGGAATGTAATACAAAGCTGCTCCCCACCCTTTGCATCACAACCTAGCTTGTCAGTCTGAAAGCTGCTCTCCCCGCCCTTTCCGGTGCAACCATTTTCCCCACCTCCCAACTACTTGTCAGTCTGTGAACATCCTAGCTAGCTATTGGTTTATCAGTCAGCTGGCAAGTATCCTTCTCTGTTATTGGTTCCCTGTTAGCCCGGCGGAATTCAACTGCTTAAGGATAGCTTCCCCACCATCTTTTCTCTTGCTTTCTCTCTCCTACTCACTTGCTTTCTCTCTCTTCCTTGCTTTTCCTTCCTTGCTCTCTCTAGTGCACGCCCATACTCTTTTCCTCTCTTTTCCTCTCATTTTCTCTCTTACCCTGTAGGCAGACACTCTCTTTGCTTAATAAACTCTCTTATGTGGAAAACAAAAAGTTTGACTATGTCTAAATAGATCAAAATATAAGCCATGAACTAAAGATAATAGAGAAGAACCAAGGAAATTTTATAATAGAACAAACTAACACCTAAAAGCTAAAATTAAAATTATTAATTTAATGAAAAAGCTAACAGTCAAGTAGACTTACTTGAAAATTATTTATCGTAAATATATTTCTGAAGAAATTATCCAAAGTACAGTACAAAAAGTCAGAGAGGTGGAAGGCATGAAGATAGAAAAGGTTAAAATATGTGAGAAGTATAAATTCTACTTAATATTTAAAAATGAGAAAGAATAGGAATGAGATAATTGTTTAGAATTAATGAATTAATGAAAGACAAAAATACAGATAAATACAAAAAGTCCTATAATACAACCATAGAAAATTTTTAAAATAATTTACACCTAAATGCACAATGTTAAAAAAATTAGAAAAGACAACAAAAAGGTCTTGGAAACACAAAGTATGGTTATACTGATAACAAACTTCTCAATAGCAAAAAGCATTTGAAAGTAGATTTTTTTTTCTTTGACTGAGCTAAAACGCTGTCAATCTAGAATTCTATTCCACCCAAATTATTTTTCCAAATGCAAGAATAAAGATATTTTCTGGGAATGAAAATAAAATGTATTAAAATAACAACAAAAAGAAAATTTTAAAAATTAATTCCAATCAGAAGGAATCTTTAATGAAAAGTCTGAGGAAAGATATTGTCCCAAAGATGGGACTTCATTAAAAAAGATGCTCTTAATTAAGGAAAATGAAATACAAACATTATGAGACAACATATACAAAAATCTATCTTAAAAATCTGTATAGTATATAAAACTCTTACAGCTTAGTATTAATAATAAAACACAACAAAAATAATGAAAGACTTGAATAGACACTTTCCCAATCAAAACTTCTTAAAAAAAATGCTCAGCCCTTTGTAAGGAAATTTCAGATTTGAAACATGAGTTTGTACCTCACATTAACTAAAATGAATAATATTAAATACTCAACATATCAATTACTAATGAAAACACAGAACAACTGGTTCACAAATATACTTTTATATATATTATATATAAAATAATTCAGACACTCTGAGAAGAGTTTACTTCCATTAAGTAAAACATATAATTACTATATGAAGTACCACATGCACATATATGCTCATATATATATATATATGCACTTTATATATACATATATATATATGCACACACACACACATACATGTGATGGAAATACATATACATATGCATTGCATATATATATACATGCATGCAATGTTTATCATAGATTTATCCTTAGTATCTAACGTTGGAAAAATCCCAAATATCCATAAACAATAAGAATGGAGAAAGATATTTCGTATACTAATATAGTGAAATATTAGTCAGTAATAAAAGTAAGGAATCCTTGGTAGACAAAATTGCATGAATGGATTAAAAATCTTTATGCTGAGCAGAAGAGTCTGTACAATAAAAAAGATATGTCTTATGACTCTATATGAATCTCCAGAACAGGCAAAAGTAATTCATATTGATAGAAATCAAATCAATGACTAATTAAGGTGAGAGTGTGGGAAAGAGTTAACTGGAAAAAAGCACAGGAAATGTTTCAGTGGTTATGGTAAATTACCTACATCTCTATTGGTGTTATATTTAATAGGCATTAATTCTTTCAACATTATGCAAAGTATTCACTTAAATGAATGTGTGTACTTTAAAAATTAAATCTCAGCAAAATATATTAAAATAATAATATATCACGACCAAATTGTTTTTATGCAGGGGGAGTATGTCAAGTATTAGAAAATGTAGTGATATTATTCATCACAAACAAAATTTTCAATAGCTCTGAACAATGATTGATAAAATTCAACATCTAGTCAAAGGTTTAAAATACTCAGGGCAAGTTAGTAATGATTGATAGTTTCATTACACTCACAGTGTGTATCTATAAAAGCTTTTTGACAAATATTATTCTTAATGATGAAATGATGAAATATTATCTTTTCATGAGGATCATTTTATCACCACTGCTATTCAATATTCACTGCAGGCTCTAAATGCTGATGTAAAAGAACATGAAATAAAAACCAGAAAAGGTAGAAGGGAAGATAAAATCCTTTTTATTTGTAGATATGTTTTCTATATTAAAGATCCAAATAAATGAACACATTGGGTACTGGTATTTTAAGAGAATAATTTTCTGAATACACATTTGTTAAATAAAAATATTTTTAAATACCAGCAATGCATTCCTAAATTTTAAGAAGATTGCATTTACAATCACATCAAAATAATCAAAGTTCCTAGAAAAAAAATATGCAAAATCCTTTGTTGCAACATTATCAAATTTTATTGAAACATGATAAAACACATTTACAAGTGAATGTGTTGTTCTTAGGAATGTCACTATTGTAACTAATATTTATTCCTCCAAGATGATCTATAGCTTTAGTATAATCCCAATTAGAACCACAAGAGTGGTTGCTATTTTTATTTTTTAATGCAATTTAAAAGAATAAAATAAAAATTTTAGGGCAAGAAGATTTAACATAATTTTGTTGGTAAAAAGTAAGTTAGAAGAAACTATCAGGTATCAGATCTTAATACGAACCCATAACTTAACCAATACAACTCATTGCAGATATAAACTGAATATAGGTCAGAAAATTCAACCAGTTTTAGTGTACCATCTTTATTTATAACATGGTGAATACTACAATTAAAGAATGAACTATTCAGTAATCTTTGCAGAAATAATGAGCTACTGTGAGAAACTGAATGTTCATGCCTCTCCCCTTCAAGTTCATATGTTGAAGCCTAAATCCCAGTGTGATGATATTTGAAGATGGGGCTTTTAGTTAAGAGTGACAGAGAACCTAATCAGCTGGTTCCTTGATCTCAGACCTCTCAGGCTCCAGACCATGAGAATAAATCTCTATTGTGTTAAGCCATCCAGTTAATGTTATAGCAGTTGAAGATACCAGAGAATTATACATTTAGAAAAAAAAATGTAATTTTCCCTCTGTATACTTTAAATATTTGAATGATTACTTCAAAGTGAATTGTAAATGTAAAGTTCAAAGGCAAATTTTTTTAGAAATTAGAAAGTAAAAAAAGATAATATCATTTTGGAAGTGAGAGGATGGAATGATCTTTTTAGAACACAAAATACTCAAGCAAAGAGTAAAATATTTATAAAATGTTCCATATTAAAATTGAAATCCTCTGTTCATCAAAAGACACTCTAAAGAGTTTGTGGTATTTTACATATATGTAAACGTGTATAAGTAAATATGTACATAAACAAATTCATTTTATATATCAGGCTGGTGTTTATCCCTGGTATTCTGATTCATAATTCCCTCCCTAAGTTGGTTCATAGAAACTAGAATTTCTCTTTCCCTAGGTATGTCATAGAAATCTTTTCTGCCTTAATGCTGGCCATAAAGAAATTCTCTGAACTTCCCTGATAGATCATGAGTCCCCAGATCCAGAAAGAATCCTGACCTACACCAGGGAGTAAAGATGCTATGCAGAAAGGCCAAGGAGAATCTGAAGAGAAGGGCATTGATGGGTTTTCCCACTCGGGCTATTAGCCTTAGCTCATCCCCTCTGTGCACAATTGCATTCCCATACAGTGTGCATGCCTCAATCATGGCTGCACAATGAAGTCCCCATACAAAACCAAAAGGACCCTGGGTGTGATCTGCTGCATCCACCCACAAAACGAAACAACAGAAACAGCAAGTTTGGACTCTCCTGAACAGGAGGAGGCTCCTGGAAGGTGGTGTGCCAAGGAAAGCATGTCAGCTCTGTGTCTTTCCCCATGCCTTGTTCTATGCAACTGCTCACCTGTATCCTTTGTAATAAAACAGTAACATGGTAAGCTATAATGTTGTATAAGTGTGTGTGTGTGTGTGTGTGTTTAGCACATAATTTGAATTTCACCAGAGAAGTAATATAAATGAACCATAAACATTTTTATGTCTTTAAAATTGTTTAGGAATGCTTTGTCCTCACAAGCTTACCATATGTAATAGAGTGTCTTTCAGATCCTTGAATTTTTAATCGACTTTTCCCCAACGGTGTAATTTCTTTAATTCCACTATGATTTTCTTCCAGCTTTAATCCTCTTGTGCTCCACTTGTCACAACCTAATGTCTTAAGACCAAAGCAAACATAGATGTCACCTCCTCAAGACTTCGTCATAAGGGGAGATTTTATCTTCTCATAGATAGCGATAAACATTTAAAGTTTAAACGATGGTAATGTGGACAAAAGTAGACAAATTGTCACACTCATTCATTTTGTCTTGATTGTAAATCATTGATGCAATTATTTTGGAAAAATACCTTGACCTTACTAGTAAAATTAAACATATGCATCCAAAATGACCCAATGAATTTACTCCAAGGCATTTATCCAAAGTTCTTCACATGGTGCCAGGATATGTATCTTATAATACTCCTAGTAACATTGTTCATCCTAACAAAAACCCAAAGGAAGAAATGCACATACTCACGGAAAGTAAATGTAGTGTTTATTCTTTAGTTGACTAGATAGCAATAAAAATTAAGTAATCATCACATTTAGTTGCATGGATACATTTTAAAAAAAAGATAAAAAATATGTTAGCATTGCTTCTGTAAGTGGTAAGACTCTAATGGAAAGTAATGGAGCTAGCAACTTCAAACTTAATGGAGTAGTTTCTAGGGCTTTTGGAGAAACAATAAAAGGGAGGAAAAAGGGAGTTAACTCTCAGGGCATAAGTAATACTTTGTATCACTTTAGCTCTCTACACATATACACATACATATATATATATATATATATATATATATATATATATATATATATAACATATACATATACATACAGAGAGTCCCTAAAGTGCGATACATTTGAACACTCTTTGATAGGATATTTACTAATGAAAAATAAAAAGCAAAATTTTATTTGAATAAAAGTAAATGGTTAAAAGAAATGATAACAATTGCGCTGTAGAAAACAGCCAACCCTGGCCAATACATATAGAAATACTAAAATTATTTACTATGTAATGAAAGGTATAAATTGAAAACAACGTGGAATTCAGTTTCAGTGTCCTTAAAATTTCAGAAAATTTGAAATTTTAGTGAAAAAATAAGTCACCATTTTATGGATAAAAATTGTTTATTAAAATTGTTTATTCAGAGGTAATTTAGATATGGAGGATGGACATTTCATTCTTTCAATAGGTTTTACGACAAATAAATTTGTTTCACCTCACCTGTTCCTAAAAATTGTATGTTCTGAATCATTTAAAATAGGGATTAGGTTATGTTGTGTCACAGATTTATAAACAAGGACTGGAGACTAAGCCAAAGATGACTGAGAAGTCGCATGAAAATGCATGCTGTTTGTGAGCTATTTTTTATATCAAACATGGTTTCAATGAACATGAGGAAATTGAGTAATCAACAGCTCTTAGAAAAGTATGTTCTCAGAATTCTCATTCATTATTTTTCTGATTGAGGACACATTTATAACACTTATTCCCAAAACATTGATCATCATCCCTGTCCACTCCACAATCCAGTGGTCTGAATGCAGTGCCAGGATCGGCCTTAAGAATGTACTAGAAAAAGGATGGCTTAAAACCATTGTTCTGTTTCTAGTTTTGGAGGCTAGAAGTCCATGGTCAAGGTGCAGACAGGGCTGCTCCGACTGAAGCAGTTAGAGGAGGATTTGTCCCATGCTACTCTCCAGGCTCCTAGCAGGGTATTGGCAGCATTTGGTGTCCCTTGGATTGTAGGGACATCACCGTGACATCTGTTTTCATGTTATCATGCATTCTCCCTGTTTACTTGTGTCTGTGTTGCTTCCTCTGAGTAAGGGCAAGGACTGTACTGGAGTGGGGCCACTCCCTGACCTCATTTAACCTCAGTTAACTTGATTACTCTGTAAAAACCTTATCTCTAAATGAGGTCACATTCTGAGTTTCTGGGGTTAGAATTTCACAATATCTCGGGGAAAGTGGCATTTACATTTTCACTCATAACATACAGTTTCATCCTGAATCTTTTATTAGTAATTTGAAATGAATTTGAAGTTTGTTCAGAAATAATTTTTACTTTTCTTTTAAAACTAAATATTTAATGTAAAGGCTGATAGAATGAAAGGATAAAACACTTTATTATACCTTTAACTGTAAATCTTGATTAATCCTGAAACACAATCTCTAGAAATCTGATCACAGACCAATTGCATAAGATTTTTCCTCTTTTATCATCCACATAAATATGAAAAACAACTGTACAAAATTCAAAACATCAAAGAAAAATTCTCTTTGCATAAAAATTGAGTGGCAGTTGTGTTGAATTTAACACTATCTTTTATAGAATTTGTAGGGTTGCATAAAGATCAATTGAATTTAGATTCAGAAGAAATAAAAATCTGAACTAAGAGAAGATGGATTTTAAAAAATGGTCTTTAAGGGAAAAAAGTCTAAATATTTAGATATGATGTAATATTAGTATTCACGAAAAATGAAGCTTTGTTCAATTATTTCCAATTGAGAAAACATTATTTAGTGCAAAAAATTGTGTTAAGATCTAAGTGTATAAATGTAAATAAAACCCAGACAAGTTCCCTTCAAGAACTATCTTAGACTAGCACTTACTACTTTTTAGGAAAAATTTTTATTCTCTTATTTGGGTTGAAAACATGAGCTCATTTTACACGTGAGTGATTAGTATGAGCTCATATAATGGTGATAAGTCTAACCACACTAAAGAATTGAGGATGTGGTGGAACAATTCCTACGAACTATCACATTTAACCCTCACAATCACACTATGAAGTGTGGGTAACTATGGATACTCACCCTTTAAATATTCAGAAAGTGGAAATTGAGGAACACCAGGTATTTGTGCAGTCTCACACAGCTAAAATGAGAATTGCAATCCAGGCAGTCCCAGTTAATTCCCCAAGTGTCTCAGAATCTCCAGATAAAAATCCCACATGCATAAACATTTCTCTACTGGTCCCGAATTGAGGTTTGCATTATTAGAAAATTGGTTAGTAATAAAAGTAATTAGTTGATGTCAATAGAAAGACGTTCATTTTCATCTTTCTTTTAATTTTCCAGTTTTTTAAGCGTCAAACGATAACATTAAAAAATGTTAAAAGTCCATATTTTGCTGTATGAAATTAAGAAAGAATATATTTAATAATATTCAGTATCATTTGCAGAATTTTAATTCAGAATTCAAGTTCTTCCTTTTTAAGAAACTGATAAGACCAGAATTAGTATTCTAAAGAAAACTGTCTCAGTAGTGCTGAATAACCCCATCATCCCACATGGCAAGCTACCCAAAGTTTGTTTTCCATTCTATTCACTCACAACATACGAACTGATTTTTAATGCCATTTTATTTTTCACAAAAAGCTTCTTTAGTCTTTGCATGTGGCTGCAATGCTGAAATCTCACTGCAAATCATTCTTCCTCTACAAGGTTGTTATCATCAAATTCTAAAAATACTGTTTGCCTATTTTTCTTATTATCCCATAGTAATTTTCTTCTGATGACTTTGCCCTGAATCATCGTTTTCTTTGTATGTCTATTAACATCTGCCATGATGAGCACTGTGTTAGTTAACCCAAAAGGCAGACTAAGCTCAGGATACCCGCAAAGCCAAAAATCATGCCTGTGTGCACACATACTATTCTCTCTCTCTCTCTCTCTCTCTCACACACACATGCACATGAAATTAATTGTATATAAAATGGCAATAAAAAGTGAAAATATAGATAATATTTTAATTTTGTAGTCTGACTACCATATCTGATGCTATTATATTTAATAATCTATAATTTCAGGCTTCACAGAATCTTCTGAACACACAGTGTACACACAGACATTCACTCACACAAACGTGAAAATTGTTGCCATTGGATAAATCAGGATATTATCAAACCTGATTAAACTTAATGATGTTATTCCATTTTTAATTACATATGAAGAGAATGTTCTATTTGTCGTAGTGAAAGAAAATTTTTGTTGAGCATGCAAATAAATCCACCCTTATCAATCAAGGTGAGTCATGTGAGTTTCCACATGGTTTCATTAGAAAAAACCCCTCATGTAACTGAACCACTTTAAACACATGACAGTCAACAGCAGACTATGGAGACACAGAGAGCCTTTCAGAAAAAGGCTGTGGAAAGTTTCAGATAAGAGGTGACATTTAGGTTGGATTTTGAAAGATGATAAGACGCGAACAAGCCTAAAAGAAGAACACTTTAGAGAGAATTAATAGCATCAGAAAAGATCAGTGATGTCAAAGTCCATGGCAATAACCTATTTTTCAACCTATCCTTTCCTTGAACAGTCTCTATAATCCAGTTTCCGAAAACTGACTCCTCAATGCCATTTAGTTCTCAACTTTAATATCAGCTCACTCCACAACCAAGGAATATTCTCTTGCAGACCAAGTCAATCTTTATCTCAGCACTCAGATTTATCCATTTTTGTCTTACATATATCATTGTCTGCTATTTTAGATAACATGGCTAGGGGATCGCTCTAAGTGAAAATAACATTTGAGCAGAAACCTAAATGAGGAGTGAAAAGCCATGTAAAGCTATAGCAGAGGAATGCTCCATCATGGGCAGCAAGGAAGTCAAATGCACAAACTAGGCCCACGTGCTCATGAACAGCAAACACACGCAGTGGGGTTGAATAACTAGGGATTTCATAAACCTTGTAAAGTAGTTTCGACTACAACTGACATGTGATCATAAAGCTATAGAAGGAATTTTAATTTGATAAATTTTAATTTGATGTACCTATTATAAAATTGTGATGGGGGGATGACTATAAGATAAGCATGCATAAACTGTATTATATCTATTATAAAAACCATTGGAAAGGTTCTTGGAAAAAAAGGCTGTAGGATGTTACTGAATTTCTTTTGAGTGAGAGATCATTGGTAACTACTCTTAGAAATGTCCCTGATATTCACGTTCATCCTTCCAATAGACTCATGTGGTGGATGCGTCAGGAAACAGGAAGACCACACAGTGGGATATCTCTAGCAAGACAGAATGGGTCCTTCGGAGTTTCCAGAGGAATAAATATATTGTGCTACCAACTCTATTATTAGTTTTAAAGTCCTATTTAGTGTCTCACTTGGGTGATAAGGATTGAGTGAATCTTGAGAGCTGTATTAGACAATGATGACCGCTTGTTTTCTACTGGACCTAAAACTTGCTAGACTTCAGATTTCTATGGGAAGTTCCATCTTATTTAGATCAATGAGAGACCGTGAGGGGACTCATTTCATCAGGAAGTGCCTTCACAAGCAAGCATGGCTTATAGTAAAAATTCTGTTCCCTTTTGCATTTGAAGGCATTGGAATTAATAGGTTGTGATTCATGTGTGCTTTTCCTCAAAATGCATGCCAATATTTTGTAACTTTTGTAAATATGAGTCTAGATGCAACACCAAGATAGCATGTTATTCTACTTTTTTTTAATCACTGAATATAATTGAGAGCCCACGGTTTCTTTAATAGACACATAATAAATGGAATTTATTCTATTGAAACAGGTCTTCAATGATCCCCATTTAGCCCATTTAGCTTTACTATAGACTAAAAAGAAACGCCTTGGTTTGTACATGCTCAATCCCACCATTAAGTAAGCTACATCAATTTCAAATCATTGAAAAGTCCTACTTTTATCAGATGGTGTGGGGCACAGTGGAAATTTCTGCGTACTATTTACATCCAATCCAGTAAGAAATGGAAAGATAGTACAGAACCTTGATATTTGTTCATCACTGTTTTAAAATATCAAAGTGAATTCTGAGAAACAGGACTTTTGAAATGGTGGTAAATAAGCCTCTGAAAATTCAATCTTTCCAAACAACAACAGAAGACTGAAAAAGTTGTTGAAATTAATTCTTCTTTTATGTGATCTGGACATGTAACTGTCCCTGCCCAAAAAATAAAATGAAAACTGACAGAACTAAATGAAGAAATAGACAGCACATAAAAAAAGCAAGTGATTTTAAGGCACTTCAATTAGTTTCTGATAGAACAAGTGGAAAAGTAATCAGCAGAGATAAAAACTTGAAAAATACATGTAACGAAATTGATCTAACCTACTCATAGTATAACTCATGCTTTCCAAGTACAAATAAAATCTTTAGCAAATTGGCCATATGACATACAATAAAACCAGTCTCAACTGATTTCAAATGATGATGTAATATGGAGTATAACCTCTGATCACAGAGACTGAACCTCCCAAAAAAATCAATCATAAAACGATAACCAGAAAATTTACAAAGTGTTTGTAAATTCAGCAACACATTCTAAGAAACAAATGAGCTACAGAAGAAACCACAATTGAAATCAGATAGTTATTTTGAGCTAAATGATAATGAAAATATGACCTACCAGACTTCAAAACTCAGCTAAAACTGTGCTTAGGGAAAAAGTTATCAAAATTCAGATCATGCAAATATTAAAAACAGAATAGTGTGTTGTGTTGAATTCCCTCAAAATTAATGTTGAAGTTGTAACCCCCAGTCTGTGAATGTGAACTTTTTTGGAAATAGTGTCCTAATCGATCCAACTTAGATGACTTCATGCTGGATTAAGGGGAGTCCTGATCCAGTGTGACTTATGGCCTCATAAGAAGAAAATTTGAAGATACAGGACAGACAGAGATGAATGCAATGTGATGGTGGTAAAATATTGGAGTATGCATTTACAAGTCAAGGAACTCCAAGGACTTCCATCAACTGCTCGAAGCTTAGGAGGATTCAAGGAGAGACTCTCCAGGGAATGTGGCCCCACCAACACCTTATATTGAACTTCCATTCTCCACAACTACTGACAAAATTTCCCATTATTTCCTAGGACTCTGCAAGTTAAAAAAAAACTTTTTAAACTATCTGAGGAAAAATGGTTGAATTTTTGTAAGAAGAGTGAGCTACCATTTGTCAGTTCCACTGAAACATGCCATTTGCAGAACTCATGATTTGACCTGCCTCAGCTCTCCTTCAGTCAGAAAAGTTTGACCTGAGGATATTTATCAAACACAATGAGCACCAGTTCTTTGGATCACAGCTGTCTGAAGTGGAGTCTGAAGTTGTGAGCAAAAAAGAAAAAAAAAATTAAAAGACTGAACAAAACACATAAATCTTTACTTATGGTTTTAGGTGCAATCAGGTGTCCCTGAGGGACTTTAAGAAGCTACAAGACATTGCTGGGATCTAAGAGGCCATGTTCTAGTATAACACTATAGCATATCCAGGAGGGAATGGATGAGGTCCTAATCACTCAATTCTGGCATGTTGAGATCATTTTGAGGACTAGAGGCTAGGATAGAGTTGTAAATTGCCAGAGGATGTTGGGAGAAATCCTAGTTCTTGGCTTGCAGTAGTTAATGTCTCAAGTGTGTAAACTTGCAGAGAGGAGCATTCCACTCTGACCACTTAGGAAAGTAAACAACTACCCCCAAATTGACCTAGTGTTACCAAGGGAACCTGTATAGGGGCCTGGTGGTTTGATCCCCTGTGGCACATTGTGATTGGGCAAAATTTTATAAAATGTATGGTTTTACCTGCAATAAACGAGTTTGCAAGTTGCTCACCATAAGCCTGCTTTTACCCAACTCCCAGGGTCTGAATTCTGACTCCGTGGCTCTTACCTGTGCCTGAGCTAGCCTGGCACACCCTACAAGAGGAGAAAGGACAAGAATGAAGGAACCCATAGAGCCCATGAGTAAAAGGCAGAGGGAAAGACATTAATTATAGGCTAAATCATGATTTAAATGGCCACCCATGAAGAGGAATACACTTAAAAGAATTAGCCCAGGAAAGTGACTAAAAAAACACCAATAATAACAAATGAGTTTTGTATGATGATATTTGAGTCTGGATGAGTTTTCCCAAGGTACAAATTTAATTAATAATAATCGTCATATAAATACTAATAATAGTAATCATTGTAGATTAAAAATGAGAAGAAAACCCCTGGAATTTAGATAGAGGAGGAGAAATCAGAAAACAAGAGACAGATAGAGGTAGCCAGAGAGGTGAAAGTAAAGCTTCAAGTGTGCTTTACCAGGAGCCAGTGGAAGACAGGGCAACAGGAGAATGGAGTTGTCATACAATGCATACAAAATGAAGGGGTAAAATAAAAGAAGGGGAAATGTATGCTGTAGAAATCTTCAACTTCTAAAAATGACTATAGAGGCATAACGAAACTTGATAGAGATGGCGAGGCTTCCTTAGGAGGAACAATAATTAAATCAGTAATAAGACTTATTTATAAACAGCATTCGTAATGACACTCATTTTGATTCTACAATGAGGTTTTTTTTTTTTAACAGTTTCAAGAATAAAGTGATGATTTGGAAAGCTAATTCTGATATAGAACTAATTAAGTTTTGAAAAGAATTTCTCTCTCTCTCTCTCTCTCTCTCTCTCTCTCTCTCTCTCTCTCTCTCTCTTCCTCTCTGTCCATCAATTAATTATATATAGGGTATCTGGCAAGGACAAACAGAATTATACACTGTATTTCAACAGATAATTTAATAGAGGGGATTAACATCAGTATTGAAGACTTTCATGCACAAGTATAGTTATAAATACAATAGCTTGAAGAAAGTATAACTGCTTGTAGATCTTTAAGAGCAAAGAGATGTGGGGGATTCTAAGACTCCAAGGAAGTCCCTGTAGAACTGATTTTCAGAACACTGAGATTCAGCTTTGGCAAGCCGGGGTTGTAAAACCAGCATGATTAGGCTGGTTCTAAGAAGACTGAAATAAGCTAAATCCTGGAACCAGTGACTTCTGTGTCAATGAAGTGTAGATTTAGACTGAACTGACAGAAACCACAAATAAAATTCAATGAGGGAAACCCCTTCTCTCACCTTGAAAGATAATGGTTTAATAACTTGCACATATGCGAGTATAAATCTTAATATATTATACCTTTACTATATTTTACCTAAAGCATGACTGACTAATAAATACAATGTTACACAGAAGTATTAAAAATCGTGGGTTTGTTCAAACTCTGTATTTCAACTCTCAAGCTACATGTATCAAGGAAACTATCTTAATCACCAAAAGACAGAAAAATTCCAGGTCAGAGATCTTCCATTTTCATTATGCATAGCAATGTAAATTATAGAAGTTATATTTATAGCAATTATTTCTTAACAGGAATTTTAGTAAGTACCCATTTGCCCAAAAATAATCAGAAAATTGGGTCTTTTGGTTAATTGAACATTCTTGTTAATTGACATTTGTCAAATATATCATACATGGATTAACAGTGTTCAAAGATCTAGAATAAAATTACATGCACTTGACATCAGAATTATAACTCTAAGGCTCTTCCTACCTATAAAACTCTGACTCTCTTCAAGTCTCTGTAAGTGTTCAGACATTAAACTGTGTCATTGATTCAAATTAATCAACACATAATTACACTTGTATAACATTTAAGAGCAAAAGGTGAAACTAGTAAAACAGAATTGTTATTGACTCTTGGACACAGCTTGGAATTTGATTATATAAGTACATTTCTGAAACAAAATTAAAGCTACAAAATGTTATATGAGAAAAAAACAATTCCATTTCCTGGGTTAATGCCTACACATTCTACCCAGTTTTAATAAAAAAAGACAGAGCCCCACTTCAGCAGGATACATTTTCTAAATAATTACTACTTTTTTCATTCTTGCATGCTATTAACATTGCATTTGTATTTCTTATAAAGTTTATGTATTTGCTAATGATTTTTTTAGAAAACAATGCATGTGAAGAATCAGGAGTTTCATGTTTGTGCTGTAAAAACTATTTTTACAGTCACCTGTTATTACCTAAGAATGGTTAATGGTTTGTCTTGTCTAGTAACCATCATCATTAACTAGTTAACAGAGTTTCAATAATCCTTGAAATACAGTGACAATTTTAAGAAGTGTATTGCAAATTTATATGTTCACTAAAAAAAAAAAAAAATAGTTCTTTTCATACTGAAACTGTCAAAAGCTATTACAGAGTTTCCTCCTTATCTGAGGTTTGGTTATCCATGATTTAATTTAATGATGCCAACTGAAATCCAAAAATATTAAATGGAAAATTTTAGAAATAAACAGCTCGTAAGTTTTTAATTACACATCATTCTAAATAGTGTGATAAAATCTTACACCACTACTCCACTCCACTAAAGGATGTCAATCATTCTTTTGTTCAGTGTATCCGAGCTGTATACACCACCCACACCGTGGCATTTAAGAGAAAGAAAGAGACTATATTTACATAATTTTATTAAGTGTATTGTTAAAGTTATGCTAGTTTGTTACTAATAATTGTTGTTTATCTCTTGCTGCTCTAATTTATACCTAAAACTCATCAGAGGTATAAGTGTACTGGAAAAAGCACAGAATGTACAGGGCTCAGTTCTATTTCTAGTGTCAGATATTCATGGGGGGTCTTGGAATGTTCCACTCCCACAGGTAATATTCAAGTGGTACAGAAAGAAAGACAGGATGATATAGAGAAGAAGGCCACTTTCTGTGTCTTTGTCCCTTATTTACTGTAATGGATAAGATGTATTGTATACCATTATTATGTTTGCAGGAAAAAAAAATCCCAAAATATACTGTCATTAGCAAGCATAGAACACAAAGAACAGAACTACCAAACCAAACCCAACGAAATATTCTTATTAAAATAAGAATATAAATCTACATAATTGATTAAAAGGAGTTCAGAGTGAAATATCACTGAATTAAAAGTCAGATCATTAGGATAAAATTAATTTCAATCATGATTAGCTTCATTTTCCTAGAATTTTCTAAATTGTTTTTGTAAGGGCAGTCATATAGTATGTAACTTTAGGGGGTAAGTCAGGCTTTTCACTTTTTTTTGTTTGTTTTTGAGATTCATCCATACATATTGTAACACATATCAAAAGTACAACATTTTTATTACCAAGTAGTATTTCATTGCATGGATATAGGACAATATGTTTATACAATTTCTTGTTTGTTTGTTTTTTTCCTTAGTTTGCAGCTATTACACATAAAACTATTAAGAATATTCGTGTACAAGTTTTGATGAAAATTTTTCATCATAAATCTCGAAAGAGTAATGGCTAGGTGATATATGATTAACACTTGAAGAAATGGCCAAATTATTTCTGAAGAGGTTTCATTTTCATTCCTAATACTAGTACACGAGACTCCAAGTAGCTGCAAATCTTCACCAACATGGGTTTTATCTGGTTTAATGATAAACTTTCTAATAGGTATGCCAAGATATTTTTATATGTATTTAGCTTTCATTACTGCAGTGACTAAAAATATATCTTTTCATGGTTTTTTATTTATTTGCTAAAGTGCTTTATTTAAATGTTTTAAATTGTATTGTTTGTTTTCTAATTATTTAGTTTTACCAATTCTTTATACTGGGTTCAAGTCCTTTGTTATATGTCTGATTTGCAAAGTTTTTCCCCAGTCTGTGACTTGTCTATTCATTCTAGTGTCTTTTAAAGATTAGAAGTTATGAACGATGTCATGTCCATTTAGCATTTATTTTTGTTGTTATTTTATTTATTTATGTACTAATTTGTTTACTTAGTGTGTTGCAATACTGGGGACTGAACCCAGGACTCCCACATGTTAGGCAAACACTCTATGATGCAGCTACATCTCTAGTCCTTCCGTTTTGAACTATATTTTGCAATTTGTTTACTCTCCATTGCCCAGGCTATCCTTGAATTTATGATCTCCTGACTTCAGCCTCTGGAGAAGCTGGGATTACAGGTGTGGATCACCACACCAGCTACATTTGTCTTATTTTATCAGTGATAATATTGTTTTTGTGTCTAGGAGTATTTTCCCTAACTCAAGGTCAAATTTTTTTTTTCTTAAATTTTCTTCTAGAAGTTTGATAGTTTTATCTTTTTTATTAGACTATGATCCTTTAGAGCTAATTCTTAAAAGTTTCTTCTTCTGGCCGTCTTCTGGCACATAAGTTTACAGTTATTCCAACACTATTTATTTAAGACTATTTCCTTCACCAAGTTGTGCTTGCATCTTCATCTAAAATCAACTATTTATCTATCCTCTGGTCTATTTCTGTACTCTCAATTCTGTTCCATTAACTACTCTGTGTAACATGGTATTTTAATGGCAATATTTATTATTTGTTATCATATATCTGCTATAATCACTACATAAAAATCATGACGATGGCAAGTATTATCTATTATGCCCATTGGTTTTATTTTCCTTTAAGAAACATTTTGTGTTTCAATATTCAATATTAAAACAAGAATTTTTGACATTATAGATGTGTATGCATATATATATATATGAAGTATAATCTTAAATTGTGCAAATAAACTAATATATTCATAGAACCTCAAAATAAGGAATGGTGTATGTGACAATCCTAAAATTATTTTCTAAATTAAATTTATCTTTTCATAAAAATAGATAATCTTAGTTGTTACTTTTTTCTTTTTCTCATATTATCACCATATTGATACATTGTGTGATTCATGTATTCAACAATTATTATTTAAACACTTATTTACAGTTCTAACCACAGAAAAATATCAATGAATAAAAGAAAATTTTTATTCTTACTGAATTTGCATTTTAGTTTGAAGACACAGACAAAAAGCAAAATAAATAAGCAAAATAAATAATTTGTTAGAAAGTGTTTAAAGGTCTTGTGGAAACAAATTAGGGAAGGATTGGGTACATTGGTTGGAAAAATTTAAACAGTGCAGCATCAAAAGGTCTAACTGCCTTAAATGTAATATTGGAGCAAGAATTGTAGATAATGGGGGAATTAATCAAGGGAATCACATGCACAGCACGCCAGAAGACTCGGCGGCAGGGAATATACTGAGCATCACAAGAGAACAGCATAAATGCCAGGAGCTGCTGCAGTGTAAGAAAGAGGCAGTGTAGGAGAAGATGGGCTAGGGAGATAACAGTGTGCTTCCAAGAGAGAATCTCAAAGCCATGGTAAAATGCTTGCCTTCTATATGGAATGAACTGAGCAGTTGTTAAGAGTTCTCTAGTTTCGTGGTTGTTGCTTCAATCTGGGCCTCTGAATGGACCCATGGAATAGACTAGACCCTGACTTGAAGCTTGAAGTCCGTCCACTTGCTCACACTGCACAGTAAGACAGAGATGCTCCTGATGACTCGGAATGGAAAGCGACAGAGTACATGTGTATTGTTTGCAACAGTTACACAGCATATGGTAGCCATGGTCCATTGACTGTTACACTTGTGTTTAAATGATAAAGAGGGTTTAGTGTAGGGGTTCTGCCATGTCCAGGATGGGTGAGGGCAAGGGTTTCTGTCAGAGGAAGGTGCTGGCTGTGGACTAATCACTAAGAAACTTATTTAATAGAAAAAACACAGGAGCCAATTATCTTTTTAAATCGAAGCAGATGTGACGGATTGAGTCTTGCTGAGATCTGGCTTGGACAACATGGAGAAGCCCATCTTCCCTTTATTTGTAGTCCTATAGGTAAAGGGGCCTGGGAGAACTTCTGTGAGGAACAGGATGGGGTGGAGTTAGGGACGCCACTTGCTCTAGTGGGTCATCCCAGTAGAATTAGCATTTTCTCAGGTGGCGAGCCACTCTGCACAGAAGGCACATACCCCAGGCTATCTGAAACTGTCTCTCATGACTGCCAGTTCCTGGAAGTCAGACTCTGGTGTCCCATGACTCAGTCAAGCCTGATTCTGCTAGTCATGGATGGCTTCTCATAGCTTAGCATTCAAATCACTCTTCGTTTTTCATGAGCAGTTCCTCCTCACAGCAGAGAGTATTTCTCAAAGCAGGGTCCCCAGGCCAACAACACCAGCACCACTCAGGAGCTATTAGAAACTCGAAGTCTTAGGCTCCCTCCAGACCTGCTGAACCACAGACTTTGGGAACAATGCCTGGGAATCTGTACCTTAACAGCCTAGTAAGGTAGTCTGATGTTCACTCAAATTTGGAGATGGAGGAGGAGGATGGATGATACAGAGGTTTAGGAACTTGGAGAAGTAAAACAGCTAATAAATGTTTATTTTAGGATTTTATACAAGGCATTCTTACTCTAGAGCTTTCATTTTGGGCCAGACAATGTATACACATAATTTTATTTAACACTCAGCAAAGTCATGAATTGCATATTGTTATCCCAGTTTTACCGTTGAGGAAACTGCACCTGGGTTAGAAGTTAGTAGGCTATGAGCTGGTATCAAAACCAAAATCTGCTCAATTCCCAACGCAAAATGTTACTACTCTATGAAAATCCATTCGAAAGAAAAAACAAGTAGGGAACCAAGCAGAGGGTTTGCTTTTGTTTTCGTTTCATTTTGTTTTGATTTGATTTTTGTTTTGTTTGTTTTTCACATTTAGTGTATAGCCTTTAAGGAATACCTTGAGACTACTGCATAGAAAACACAAGATTATGGTGCTGTCTGTATGCCTGTTCTCTTTAAATCTTCAATTTAGGACACACTTCTACAAAGTCTATTCTAAAGTTTTGTTGTGAGTGACTTCACGATAAATTTGGTAATAATAATAAAAAAATTAATGTTCTCCATTAATTGAATTTCAACTTACATTTTATGAAAGATTAAAAAATAGAGGCGAAAAGAAGAAATTCTTGGCAAGTAGAAAATTTTATACGGCCCATAAATGATTATTATATTTTATTTTTTGATTTTGTGGGGGTTTTATTGTCACATTATAACTATAAATAATTGTAGACTGCTTGTTTTTTTGCTTGTTAGAGTTCAAGTCCAAACATAGACATGACTAGTGGTTATACATACCCACAAAATTAAAACAAAAACAAAACTCTCTATCTACCACCTTCTCAAAGCTCATTCCTGGTAACAAATGAACCCAGGTTACACATACAGGTAGAGCCACTTCTAGATGAGGGACTCACTCTCCACCTAGCTACCTCCTATTACCAATTGCCATGTGAGTTACTGTCAAGGTGCTCACTGGAGTCAGTCACTCTGGGTACAGTCCTAGCTCTACTGTGTACTCATTGTGTGGACCTCTCAGCAAACTTCAGATTCCTCATCTAAAAAATGGAGATAATAATAGATACGGAAGAGATTTGCTTTGACAAATTGATCGGTTCCTAGATGAAAGCACTCAGTTTATTTTCAGTTTATTTTCTGGAATCTAGGAAGTATTTAAAATCTAAGCTATCATTTCTTTTCATATTTTTTCAATGGAAAGGAATATTTCAGCATATGCATGTTTGTATTTTTTTCAGGGACGGATATGTCAGTCAACTTCCAAGTAGAAAGTAGATGACATGTACAAATTAGTATAATTGAGGGAAGATATAATAAAAGCACATTTTAAAAAATGAGTACCAGGGAACCACCAAGGAATAGAGGACCATGTTAGCAATCTTAGACCTGAGGACAGGGAGAGAAATAGCTACCAGAATCCTGGGAAGGTGGGCAAGTTTGGTGTGGAGAGGGATATCTTTCAAACACCTGTGTATTTTAACTGGGGGAAGCAGCAGCCCTACTGGGAAGATTCAGTGGGGAACACGAGGACCTAGAGTCCCTCTTCTCTTCCTCTGCTTTTATGACTCAGCTCAACTGAAAGCCAGAAGACTGGGAGCTCAGGGATGTCACCAGCCAGTCAGCTGCCACACGGAGAGAGAACTGAATGCACAGGGTAGCATGCATGCGTCTCAGGAGGCGAGAGTACCAAGGTTTGCCCATTGCTTGCTTTCCTCACACTCTTCACCTTGTCCCTTGGTCATATGCACTTGCAACCTGAGCTTCCAATAAGCCTTTCAGCTTTTCTCACTAAAATGTGAACAGAGGCACTTACACATCACTCGATAAAGTGACATAAGTAGGAATATATCGGGACAAGGAAGTACTAACAATTCAAAATTTATGGAGAGAAATTTTCCTACTTACATCTCTCAGATGGAACTTTTTATTTTTATTATTAAAAATAATGCTTTTAAAGAACTGTTTATTTATATTTCTTTAAAAACAATAATTTAAGCTGGGGGCGGTGGTGCATACCTGTAATCCTGACAGCTTGGGAGACTGAGACAGGAGGATTTCAAGATCAAAGTCAGCCTCAGGAAATTAGCAAAACCTTAAACAACTCAGTGAGACTCCTTATCAAAACAAAAAAAGTAAATAAAAAAGGGCTGGAGATGTAGCTCAGTGGTTAAGCACCCCTGGGTTCAATCCCTGGTACTAGTGCTACTACTACTACTAATTTAAAACTCACTAAGTATCAGTTATGTATTATTAATGCAGTGTTTTCTATCTTTCAAAAAAGATATAAAAGCAAATTTTAAGAAAACAAACTTTTATGCAGCAATTTTCCATTTACTTAAGAAAATATAAAACCTGTTTAATGCTTTCAAATATTAATTTTAAGCATAAACAAAAAAAAAATTTTCACTTCGTTAAATTCCTGCCAAGCAAGAAAAAGTGCCAAGTTAGAATTATTGATATGTGTTAGAACTCATAGGTAAAAATTGAAAAGATGGTTTACCCCCTGGGTTATCAAAAAATAAATAAATATAAAGTTTACATGTTTTTTATACATTGTTGAATATTACCTCAGGTGCATAGAGCATATCATGTTGTCGTTAGGTATTTAGAAAGCAGAGTCCCCAGTTTTTACATTTTGGAAAAACTTTCAGGCAACATTCTGAAAGTTTCCCTGGGTATAAGTAGATGCTAAAGGAAAACAAATATATTCCAGGCTATTTTTACTCAGTGCAGTTTTAGCAGTGAGACAATTTTGTTGGCAGTGGAGGGAGGGGCTGGCACCTCCTCACGTCACAGCAACGGCTGTTGTGAATCACCTGTGGTCAGTATTGCATAAATGTTGAGTGTTTCTGCAGGTATTGAAAGCAACTTTTCTGCAACTTTTTCATCTGCAGAAGTTCTTTATGGATGAAGTCTCCATGTACACTGAATTTATATGGGTAAATTCACAATTATGAATAATTCCTGGCACTTTTCATTATTTTACCCTTTCCCCTCCTACTTATATGCAATAAGTGTATAGAAATATGTACACAAATGTATTTTATATTTATGTAATTTATGTAAGTACAGATGCCCAGAAGTCAGTATAAGAAAGCTATTTTCAGAATAGCTTTGAAAGTGTCCAAGTTGTAAGAAGGCAATTCAATCATTAGCTACTAACTGAAATGTATTCAAAATTTCTCTGGAAGCATTATTAACATTAGAAGATACAACTCTTTTAGAAGGTTGTCTTCATACCCAAGACTTAATCCAAAAAAGCAGGCACGATATATAGGGATAGGGTCAAGTCTTTCTACTCAGTATGGGCCTAACTATAGGATTAAGCATGCTCTTTCTGATGGCTCTTTCTCTTGCCAGCTAAGTACAAAGAGCCATCTCTGATTTAAGCCCAATAGCTTTGGGGTTGAGGTCCTCTAACTAGATTGCTTCACCAGCCTCTTAATCTCCACCCTAAGAAAAATGTTCTGAGAAGAAAATGACCTTTAAAATCTCAGAGAGAGATCTTATTTTAGGATTTATTTCCTGCTTTAAAACATGTCCTTACTTATCAAAAAGCAGAATTGCAAAGTTGGATTCAAAGTCATAAATCATGTACTGCAACCTACATTTCTCATTCTCATTTTTGTTGCAATATTCTGAAAATATAAACAACTAGATTCCAGTGAAGGGAAACGCATTGCCTTCGGATGCAGATGGTGCAGGTTATTTTTAAGACAGAACATGTAAAGAACTGAATCCGAGGTGTCCAGGTCCTTTTGCAGCACACATTGATATCCACCAAGCTTCAATCCACTGCACAGCCCTGGTCTGTACCTCCCTCAGCAATCTCACACCCTGTCGGATAACCTCTGACAGACCCTTTCCAGCTCTGGCCCAGCTCTGGTCCTTTCTATCCACAATAGAGAGAGCAATCCTATTAAAAAGCTAATTACATTTTTTATCTTTTCTGCTTAATATTCTTCAAAGGGATCCTATGATATCTGAATAAAATTCAAATTTAACTGGGAATAAAATGTAAACTTTGAGCCTTACAAAGGCCATGCATAATCTTCAGCTTCAGCACTAGCCCCATGTCCCTGCATTCCACTGCTATTTGCCCCATTGTCCCCAAACACTCCACTCACTTTGTACATGCCCTCCCTCCCCCTGAATATACTTTTCCTCCAGGTTTAAGTTTAGTCCTGCTCCAGAAAGTCCATGAGTACCCTTCTTAAAACAACTCCCCACCCACTGCCGTTTTTTCTATTCCTGGAGTCCAGTGATTGCCTGCATAGCACAGATCCTGAATGGACTCCTTCTCAAAATCACATGCCTCACCTCTTAGATTTAGAGGCCATGAAACTATGAACACAAGAAATATCGCATTCATTATTAGTATTATTTAACTACTGTGTCATCAGAACCTACAAAAGTGTTTGACAAGTGGCAAATATTAAATATTTGGTAAATCCGCTTCCCTATTATTTTGATAAATAAATTATATACATACATATATATGTATATATTGTACAATACAAATAAATATTAAAATTATGCTCAGTAATGTATCATTGATTTACATAGTTATCTTCTTGGTATACATTTGTTAAGTCTATGGCTTATAAATATTTTATAATTATTATGTATTTGTATATATAAAGAAGCTAAACATAAAAAGATTGATTTATATTTTAGTATTAACTTTATTAGTTTTAATTTAGTTAATTTCTTTATTGTCCCAATCAGTCAACAAAATTAACAAACAAGTAGTAGTCCAAATGGCTCATTTTTAGTTCTGTTATGGTTTGGATGTGAGGTGTCCCCCAAAAGCTCATGTGTGAGACAATGCAAGAAGGTTCACAGGAGAAATGATTGGGTTCTGAGAGTCTTATTCCAATCGGTGAATTAATCCCCTCATAGGGATTAACTGAGAGGTAACAGGTAACGGAAGTGGTGGGGTATGGCTGGAGGAGGTGGGAATTTGGCTCTTTGGATGCCACAAGGATTTGAATCTACCCAGAAATAACTCTGTAACAGAGCTACCTTCTATTTATTGTAGCTGTGTATTGTAGTGCAAAACAATTCATTCTTTCTCATAGGAATATCTTTAAAAACACAGACAAAGGGGACAGTCTCCTTAGGCTAGCTTGCTGTCCCTGCTAAAACCAGCTGCACACCTTCCTGTTGAAGGCTCAGCAGTTAATCCAATGTCCTCACTACAACTCCCAGGGAGCTTTTCAATTTTTCTCACTTAAGTATGGGTAGCCACCAAAAGACTACCAGGTGTCTGAAGAAAATCAGATATGAAAGTCAAAGAAAAAAAGAAAGAAAAAAGAAAAGGAAGGGATTGGGGATAAAACAATCAAAAAATAGCAGAAGAAAATATAAAACAAATTAAAAAGAAAATAATATCATCCAAAAAAACAAAAATGATCTCTGATGATTGAAACAGAAAAAGCTCAGACAAATGAACTGGAGTTTGTTCAGAGGAATAGGAGCCACAACTGAGGGTAGACAAAAATCCTTACCAAAAAAAAAAAAAAAAAAAAAAAAGCACACACACACACACACACACACACATATAGTTAATAGAATGT
This sequence comes from Sciurus vulgaris, assembly GCF_902686455.1. Taxonomy (NCBI): domain Eukaryota; kingdom Metazoa; phylum Chordata; class Mammalia; order Rodentia; family Sciuridae; genus Sciurus; species Sciurus vulgaris. The sequence goes on from NC_136469.1 coordinate 13,035,448, forward strand.
ATCCCTGAGAATTCTCCCACAAATGTGTGTCCTTGAATTCTAGCTACTAGGTTTATCCCTACGGGCACTACACAAAATAAGGATAATGTGTTGAGATTTTTTGTTATTGAGCCAGTAATTTGCAGGAAAAGGTCAAGCCTTCATTTATTTTGAAAACTGCAGCTGGACCAGCTGGACAGGCTACTCTCACTTTATTTTTCAGTGGGCAAAGTAGGTGTGTGCATATTCCCTATATAATGTGTGTATTTTAAATTAAATACTCTTGGGATCAGGGCAAAGTATGGGTTGTTTTAACACAGGTATGTTAACATTTTTCTCCCACATAAATAAAGTTTTTTACTTATTAAAATAATCATTTTTTTTGGAAGAATGAATGAAGTCTGAAGTATCTTGAGTATCCAGTAAAGAATAAACCACTGGGCACGCATGTTAATAATCATTTAAAAAGAAAAGTTTGAGCATTTTTTGAATAAAGTCTGCCTCTCATTGATCCATCCTAGTGGCCATTTAAATTATGAAAGAGAATTAATTATAAAAATAATTTTTGTGATTATCAATACTTCATAACTCTACAACCATAGCATGAAGATTCATAAGGTCCCAGGGTTAAACAAAAACTTAGTAGTCACTTGGTCCTACTCAAAAAACTGAACTTCAGACATCCATTACTTCCTAGGATCCCATATCTTTCTGTGACAGGGCACAAGCACACCCCAAATTCTTACATAATCCTTTCCTGTTTGAAAAATAGTAACACAACCTCTTACATTCAAAAGTTCCCTCCCACACTCATTATGTGACCTTAGCACAATATTGTTTTCATTTTTCATATGTAAAATTGGAGTCTTGATTTTTACTATATTTTATGTCTCATCTATTTCTCAGGCTTATTTCTTAGATCTTGATTGTTGTTGATCACTACACGCATCCTACTTCTAGTTGTTACTGCTGTGTGACTTTTTTATCCAGTGATGATTTTCTGAAGACCCTTTTTGGAGCAGTATGAATCTAAAACTAAATAAGGCACGGCCCAAACCCCATTGAGCTGCCAATCTATTAGGGACAAAATGACAGACACATAATCTATAAGTGCAAGATTAATATTCTGAAGTCAGTATAGAAGTGAAAAAAAGGGGGTACAGTTGCATACACAGGAAAGAGTGGTAAATCATCTCTCTGGAATCCTGGAAGGACTTGGCAGAGGAGGCTATATATATGACTTTACTCTTATGTTAGGCAGCCTTTTGTCACTCTGACCAGAATAATTGACAGATACAACTTAAAAGAAGAAAGATACATTTTGGTTCACAGTTTCAGAAGTCTCAGTCCATAATTAGCTGGTCCCAAAGCAGAAACAATGGTGGAAGGACAGGGAAGAAGAAAACTGCTCAGCTCATGGTAGCCAGGAACAAAAGAGGGAGAGATAGAAGGGAGGGGCTGGGGAGAAGACATACCCTTCCACAGCATGTCCCCAGTGACTTATTTTCTCCATCTAGGTCCCGCCTCTCTGTAGTTCATTCAGCTATCAAGTCAGTGGATTGATAATGAGACAGATTAATCCACTGATGAGGTCAGAGCTCTCCTGATCCAATCAGTGCCTCAAAGCCCCACCTTTGAGCCTGCTGCCCTGGGGACCATGCTTTTAACATGAGACTTGGGAGAACATTTCAGATCTAAACCCTAACACTCCTGAAAAAGGAATAGGTTTAATCAACAGAGATGAGGCCATGTGGGTGACTAGGTTAATGGTGGTGGAGGAGATGATGGTAGTAGTTGGAAGCATTTCAAACAGACTATTGGTAGCTGGAACACATTTTAAGAACTGTGGGTAAGTCAATGTGGTTTCAGGGAGATACCTTGAGGAAGAGAATGGGGAAGCAGATGCAACTGAGTCACACTTGATAGGCAGTGTTAGTTGGTCTTACCTGACAGGCAGTGCTTAATTGCAGGGATCTTGCTGGATTCAGGGATCCTTTTCCACCATGGGGAAGTGGGTGTGCATTCTGCTCGTTCCAAGTCTGGATCCTACTGGCATCACCTCCTCTTCAGCCACAGATATTCCATTATCATCTGATTGAAAAAGGTCATTCTAGTTAGCCAAAGAGTAAGCCACCCGCTGGGGTCAAGTAGCTTTCATACAACTGAGTGAATGAGTGCAGTCGCTTAGCATTCATATGACTGATGAATGAATGGGGTCATGCAGCATTCATGTGACTCACCCAGGACTTCCCTGGGTGTTTCCCTGGTCCCAAACAGCTGTCTTCAAGTGTAACTCTTTTTTCCTAGAAGAACAAGTCATTGTTATTTATTTTAGACTTGTTTCTCTCAAAATATCTGAGTGTCATAAAAACTGATAAAATTTCTCTATACTCATAAATAAGACAGGCACAATTAGCTTAAGGATTTGTGCCAAATCACTGGATCTACTTCCATGACCGAACTATGTGTTTGAGTGTTTGTTTTAGAAACTTTAAATCATGATAGTCATAAAAGAGGTCATAAGTTTATTTCACAAAAAAAGTGTACAAGTTTTTGAAATATCTTTAAACATAATATCCTTTGTGTGGATATATATCTAATATCAAGAAACTTAAACAGGCTATCTAAAGCAATGTTCAATTAATCAATACTTAGCATAGCATAAATCTTATTAAAGTAACATCAAGAATTAATGCAAAATATTTATAGTTCCTAAATGTCATATAGAATGAATACTTTTGTGATATTAAAATAATTTAAAATATATTTTAAACTGCTGTACTTTCACTCTTCATAGAACATTTATGTTGGAAACAAAATACCTTCTCAATTGTCATTATGCTTATTCAACTTGTGCTACTTTTAAGATTAGTTTTTCTCAACAGTATAGTTTTAAATTATTTTATTTTGTTTTGTATTTTATTTATGCATTCTAGGGATTGAACCTGGGCCTCACACATACTAAGCACTCACTGTGTGTCTGAGATACACCTCTATCCTTCCTTCATTTTCAATTATTTAAAATCTTAAGGCACTGATTTAATATAAACCCAATGAATGTCTTATCTGATCATGCAGGCTATACTTACTTAGTTTTACAAATAAATGCGGTTGGTATATAATGATGTATTAGATGTTTAAAAGAAAATCATTCCCTTTTTTCTGCTGCTTTAAAATGTGACTTAATATGTACCGACACATAAAAAATAAATTACATCATCAAGGCTAGATTAAGAAGTTCTTTTTATTTGTGTCACAACATACCTAAAAGTATATCAAAATATTCCACTTCTCTGCATGTGGAAATCCAAGCTAAGTCAACACAAAGATGTACATCTTTCTATAAGAAACAATTCCTAAAATGCATCATTAAACTAGGTAGTGATTAATAAATTGCAAACCATGTTCTGTAACTCATTACATAGGTCATGTGTATGTGTATTACATGATCTTCTTTCTATATAAAATGTGTGTTATAAAAGGGAAAATGAAATAGAAAAAATGCAATGCATATTATTTCTTTAAGTTATGTTATTCATTATCTAAGCATCTAGACACATATGTAGCTAATAGTGTTTTTCTTTTCTTGTAATAAATAAAAGTAAACGCAACCTAATTTTGAATTTAAATGTTATATATCAGATCAAATACTTATTGCCATGAATTTACAAGTGGACTGCTTTTATATCTACCCTTAGTCAAACAAAATGATATAAATTAGTTGATAAAATAGCAGAGATGCATAAACATTACATGTGCTTCCAACATCTTTAGGAGAGACAGGTACCTGTAAAAGCCAGGCTTCATTGTAATGGATAAGATCCAAAATCAAGGAGTGAGAGGATGTGGGAGGTGAGTTGAGGAAGCTGGTTTTGATAGCAGTTCTAACCTGATAAGCAATTGTATCATTTTAGTTCATCTTCAGAAACACCACACTGAATATTGAGTGCATTAGCTTAGAGAGAGCATATTTGTGTCATGGAGAAAGCTATCTGTCCTTTCAAGGAGAATTAGTAAAAATATTTTTTCTGCTAAAAGAAAAAAAAAAAAACATGGCCTATATTATTCAATTTTGATTTAGTAGAGTAGCAATCTCTATTTGTGTAAAATCTTGGCATAAATATTTGGTGACTTTTCAGCCCAGTTTGGCTGTTAGTAACAGATAACTCAAAATAATAGTGCATTAGCCAAGATTGAAGTTTACTGCTTTCTCACATAAACATTTTAAAGGAAAAAAAAAAAAAAAAAAAAAAAACCCACAGGTCTATAAGGGAGGTTTTGCTCTGAGCCTACTTCTCTGAAGATCTCTGATGTTCTTAGACCTGTGGTAACTCCATTGCAAGGAAACTTTACAGTCAAAGAGGGCGGATCCAACTCCAGCCATCTTTGCATTGTGGACTAAAGCAACTAAGGACAAAAGTAACAGCAGACAGGAGCTTTCAACATTCAAGAAAGTTTATGGCAGCAAACACAGGACGTTTTCTAACTATGCATTCCATGGCCACACCTATAGAGGAAAACTGTTTCCAGGGTAGCCAAGAGTCCATTCATTCATCCTTTACCAGGTGAGAATGGCAACATCAAAATCAAGCAAAGCGCAGCTGTATGTGCACAATGTACCCAAGAGCTGGAAATGTGCAGCCCAATTTAAATTTTATAAACTATATCATAAGAGTGTTCAATGAAAAGAAAGTATTGTGATGGCAGTCATTAACCTGGAAAGGGAATTTTGAGACAACCTGTACACTATTATCATATGCAGGTAGAACAAAGACTGGAGTATCTTAATAATTTATATGATACATTTTTAAAATTCTGGCTCTAACACTCACTACCTGTGTGTCTTTGGGAATCTTATTTAACTTATCTGTGTCCTATCGTTTCCATATATTAGAAAAGCAATAATAATATTTCTTATCTCATGAAGTTGTTAGGATGAAAAGACTTAATGTATGTTAAGTTCTGAAAATGCTTAGAATCGAATAAAATTAACCAAACGTGTGTATGCATGTGTGTGTGTGTGTGTGTGTGTGTGTAGAGAGATTTTAACTTATTTTAATTTTTTCATCAACATTTTAAATATAATTTCTTAATATTTTATTTTTAACAAATATATATATGTACTTATTCTGAAGTACAGAGGACATGAGAAATTTAAAAAAAAAATTCTTTGTGTCTAAGATTGCCAAGATGAAAAGTGCTACAGTCTTATATGGTAGATATGTAAGGCAGAAATTTGCCCAGGCAACAGAACACATGGGTATCTGTCTTTTTATTGAAGTGGGGAAGTACCAGGGAGTGAACTCAGGGGTACACAACCCCTGAGATACATCCCCAGTCCTATTTTGTATTTTATTTAGAGACAGGGTCTCACTGAGTTGGTTGCCTCCTGACTTTCGCTGAGGCTGGCTTTAAACTCGCTATCCTCCTGCCTTAGCCTCCCAAGCAGCGGGGATTACAGGTGATTATGCACTACTGTGCCTGGCATATCTGTCCTTTTTTTTTATCTCCAGGTATGATAGTATCATCAGCATCAATCTACAAGCCCAGTATTAGTGAAATGATATTGAGAAGGCTACGAGTCTTTGTGGTAAAAACACACAGGAATTCATATCAACTGTGGCATGGTAAAATTACTCATATGAGAACCCAGTATGTTTAGTAAGAGAAGATAGGATTAAGAAGCAATGTCATAAATTCCAAAAACTAAAAAGATTAAAGAATTCCAGAACAAGTATAGCTCTACACAGTTAATGACTATTGCTGTAATTCCACATCATTTATCCAGTCAATATTTCTCTATATTGACAAACAAAATAATTATAACAATAACCCATGAGTAATCTACATTTTATCATCGTCATTTAATTCTTTTGCAAATTGAAATAATGGTTTCAATTTTGTCCTGTTCAAAATTAAAACTTCACATTATGAGTTTATTCTCTGTTTGGTTGATTTAGAGGAAGATTATTATTTTACAATCAAGATCTGACATAAGGCCATTTTATAAGGTAAAACATTTAAAATTAATTGCATGGAACTCTAAATGGACATAGAGGGCTTGCTATTTACTATGAGGATATAAATGGATACAGTAGGCCAAGGAAACATCAGCTCCCTCGATGATTAGAGAAATTCAGCAATTTTTTGTCTTAAACTATTCAAAACCTGCAGCACTCTAAAGCTGTTACAGATGTGCTTGCAAAATAATTTCGTGAGAGCACATCATGTGAAAAACCCCCCAACACAAACTGAGCCTAGCAACGTCTCCTGAATTCGGACTCCGAAATCAACCAATTTAAATCACACCTCCTCTTTTTTTTTTTTTTTTTTTTTTTTTTTGCTGAGTAGTTATTTCCTTCTTGTCTCCTATATGAGCAAGACTCTAAAATGTATAGTTTTTAGGATGCTTAATAAAAGCATTTAACAAGTAAGTTCCCTCAACCTGGAAGGCTGTGGATTTTGAAGAGCTGACAGTTAGGTGGATTCTGCCTTCTCAGTTACTTGCTGGTGCTATATTTTGAGCAAATAATTGGATAACACTTTTCTGTCCTCCAGAAAGTCTCAGGATTTTGCATTGACATTCCCAGTGTCAGCTGTGGTTTCTTCAACAGTTACGTCAAATGTGAAGATGCCACCAGGAAGTCCTGCTTCACACTTCAGAGAACTAATGCTGCGGGATGTGTGGGTGTGTGGGTGAGGGAAACTAAGCTGTGCAATGTAGCAACGTTTGTAATAGGATGTTCAAGAGGAAAAGAGAAAATAAAGGATTCCGAGAATATCACTCCGTAGGCAGTGGACAACCCAGTGATTTTGTGAAAAACGAACACTCTTGAGGAAGAAGGTTTATTTTTGCATGTGTTTTAGGCCAAATTATCTTCTACTCCTAACGTGAAATATATGCAGTAGAGAATAACAATCATGTTGCAGGAGAAAGATGATCTCATGTCAACTCCAGTTTTCCTATGCCAAGCAAGCAAGCTTTAGAGGGGCCATAGACAGCTAGAGTATCATCAATAAATAAAACAATATACCAGGGCTCTTTAAATAATCATTCTAGGAAGTAGAAAAAGCAACTGGCCTAAACTGGAACAGAAACAGAATGAAATCTTTAAAATTTTCTGTGCATATTGGATAAATACATGAAAGAAACATGAGTATAACTTAAAATATATTTTTATCAAAACAAAAAAAAATGCAATTCTTGTTTTTGCATGGGAACTTACTACAAATAATCATAATGATATTTAATGTGAGACTGTCAAACAAGATACAGACTAAATTAACCTATAAATCCATGTTTTTATATTATTTTGCATTTGTAGAAAAATCTTCCTAAACTGTTGAATGGATAATTACTTCATGCTATTCTATCCACATTTGAAGAAAGTTCTTCATGAAATGCTGTGTGTGGCTTACCCGGACAGTCTGCTGAAATATCAGCTTGTTGAATACTGGCTTCCATTCTCAGAGTAATTTCAAGATGTAATCATAAGGAAAGATCGTGGCCTAGTTCTTTTTGTGAGCAATGTACCCTAGGGAGAACCATTCATAGAAAACCCACAATCATGAGGATGAGGTTGCTCACTGTGATAGGTAAGTATATGTACACTTTTACGTGGCCCAAAGAAGAAGAAGAATGAAGAGAAATTTAAAGTATTTAGAACTAAATGAAAATAAACACATAACCTCAAACTGTGTGGTGTGAAGTATAAAAAAAAAATGCCAAAAGAATATAACAATGAATACATATTAAAGAAGAAAGATCTAAAACCATTATTTCCATTTGAGGAATGTGAAAAAAAGAAGATAACCTAAGTTTTAAGCATTCAGAGAAAAAAGGAAGTAAAAATTAAAGCAGGAAGAAATGACATTGTGAACAATAAAACAATAGAAAAAAATCGACAAGATCAAAAACTGAATCATTTAAACAATCAATAAAAGTGAAAAACAGTGAACCGTAATAACCATGGAAAATGGGAGAGCAGAAACTACTAGTACCCAGAAGACAGACAAGGGTCATTATCAGTGAAAGTATGGCTGAACACTGAAAATCCATCTATGCAAATGGGTATATTAAAAAAACTAAAGAAAAAATGCACTCTCTGCACTAATGGAGAAAAAGAACTTACGACTGGCAAAATTAAAGAAGCATTCTGTGTAAAACTTTTAGCAAATCATAAGTGGGGTGCATATTTCTCATCATTCATGGTGAAATAGTGAGTGATCTTCAGCTAAGAAAAAGCAACATTTTCATTTCCAGCTGTTCCTTGAGGACGTTGCCTGTGCATGACTACAATAAAAGAGATAAAATCTAAAAGATCAAAAAGGAACAAGGGAACTCTGCTTATTTGCCAGTAGCATAAAAGGGTTCTCATAATAAGAAATGAATAAGAACACTACTAATAGGGTGAACATAGTTGACAAGGTGAATACAATGGATTTTGAATGTCCAAGCTGAAACTAAGTATCACTAGAAGAAGCTCTGGAAGAACATGTTCACCCATGAGTCACCAAAACCTTCTGAGGACAAAATGTGTTAAAAATTGGACAAAAATAGTTAAAATTGTATTCCATCAACATTAAAATATCATGATGATCCATTATGAAAATTAAAGGGAAAGCCAATAACTGAGAAAAGAAAATCCCCATACATAGATCTAACAAAGAAATTATATATAAAACATGTAAGTAATTATTAATAAGAAAGACTAAAAAGAAAGATTGCAATTGAAAATGGAGCAAAAACATGAGCAAATACTTAAAACGTGTGTATGTTTCAAAAATAAATGTCATTCAAATTGTCTGTTCATCAGGAGAATGCCAACTGAACCACAATGAGACATTGTGTCACACTCACTTGGATAGCTAAGATAAAAAGGCAATGCTAGTATCAGTTAGGGCCTGTGGCAGCTGGAATTCTAATGCACCACTAGTGAGGGTTTAACATCTTGCAAGCACTTTAAAAGACAATGAGTCAGTTACGAAGTTAAAAACACATCTCCCTATGCCCCAGCCACACTTTTAGGAAGGGAGCAGAAAGAAATTAAAATGGTTATCTATAAGCATAAGCATTAAATTACTGTTTAGTCTATCTTTATTAATCTGACCAAAAATGAGAAAAGTGAGGGGAAAAAAATCACAAAATGTAGGCAATAAAAATATTGTAATAAATTCATGTTGTTTGATGAAATTCTAGATCCAATAAGCCTAACCAATGGACATAAGAATAAGAACAGTATTTGTCTCTGAGTCCTTGTGGCAGAGGGTGTGTGGTTGGAGAGAAAAACAAAGATGCTAAGACAATTGAAATGATACATATTTTGATTTTGGTATTTGTTACATAAAATAATGGAATTCTTAAACATATTGAGCTCTGGGCATTACATACTATTTTATGTAATTTTGTTTCGATTACAAAGACTTTGGAAGAAGAAAAAACTGGGGAAAAAAAGAATGGAATACTTAGAATATGATTCAGCAATTTCATTCCTAGGAAGTTTCCCATGTGAATTAGAAACTTAGGTTGACACAAGTCTGTACACAGCAGCTCATACTAGTTTTATTTATAGTCACTAAAACCTGGAGACCACCCAACTATCCTTCAACAGATAAATGAACAAATTGGATAACATCCATATAATTGAATGCTACTCTGCAATAAAAAAGAATAAGCTATTGATTCATGCTGCAATGTGGATAAATCTTAAATGCATTTGGTTAAGTGAAAGAAGCCAGCTCCCAAAGGCTACATATTGTATGATTTCATTTACATAGCATTCTGGAATAAGCCAAACCATAGTGATAGACAATAGATCAGTGGTAGTTAAATGGTGGGGCTGCAGAGAGAGGTTGGCTACAAAGGGGTAGCAGGGAAAAACATCTTGGGGCAATAGAACTCTCCCATGTGGTGCTGTGTGGTCGATACAGTGACCATGCATTTGTCAAACCCAAAGAATTGTGTCCACAGAGTGAAGCTTACTGAATAAAAATTTAAAGACAATAGAAAGAAAAAGCAAAATATAACCTGAAGTTGGGGGATCCCAGAATGAAATGCAAGATATATAAAAATGAATCAAATTATACTACAAATAAATTAGAAAGCTACATTGAAGGAAATGAGTAAAAGAACTGACCTAAATACTCTGACGTACATACTTTGGAAACTTATTTGACAGGACTTTGCAAAATGAAGAGAAACGTACAAAAACCACTAAACTATAATTATCAAATTTTTTTCCTTCTTTTTTTTTTCTTTTGGTACTGGGGATTGAACCTGGGGGCACTCGACCCCTGAGTCACATCTACAGCCAAATTTGGTATTTTATTTCAGTGAGTTGCTTAGCTCCTTGCTTTGGCTGAGGCTGGCTTTGAACTTGGAATCTTCCTGCCTCAGCCTCCCAAACTTCTGGGATTATAGGCATGGGCCACCATGCCAGACCAACAAATTTCTTTAACACAGAAATATGGGTTAGCAATTGTATGAAACTATATGTTAGAGCTGAACAAGTAAGTGAAAATGTTGTGGATAATAAGAACAAATTTTCTTAAAGTAGGAGAAAGAATTTACAAAAAAGCTAAAGGAGAATGACGGAACGAACCCTGTGGTACTAAATCCCATGAACCACTCTGATGTGTCAGTTTGAACTGATTATTTTTCCCTTGTTTTGTTTTTCTTTGTTTTATTGTATTTTGTATGTGAGAGATTCTTATAGATTATATACATATATAATAGGTACTACCATCAATATTTGTTAATAGTACACACAGTATTGACAGAAAATAACATAGACACATATATGCACATGGGTTAATATACACACACATATTTCCACACTCTGCTTTAGTGGGCTTAGAAGTCATGGCACGCCAGTAGTAATGAGTGTACTTGGCACAAAGATTGATATTTTCTAATTACCCATCTGTGAAGGAAGTGGGTGGGGTTCCTTGGAGATGCAGTTGGCAGCTGTGCCCAAGGCTGCTAGGGAAGATAGAACACAAAATGAGTTAAAACAATTTATTATGGCAGGGAAAGGGAAGTCCTAAGAGCAATAAAAATATGGGAGTATATCAAAAGTACATAAGAGAAATCTGAAAGAAGTTCATGTAGCCAAAATTCAAATGAACATATATATATATATCTATATATATATATATATATATATGTGTACTAGAGATTGAACCCAGGGGCACTTTATCAGTGAGCCACATCCCAAGTCTTATTGATTGATTGATTGGTATTTTGAAGCAGGGTCTTATTAAGTTGCTAAGAACCTTACTAAGTTGCTGAGACTGGCCTTAAACTTGCAATCCTCTTTCCTCAGCCTCCCAAGTCACTAGGATTACAGACATGAACCATCATTTCTGGCCAAAATCAAAAAATCTGAAGATGAGTCTGAGTAATAATAGTGTTATCGTTAGACTAAAGCATAAAATTAATTTCATATGTCCTTACTGATATAAATAAATGATTGAATAAATCATTCACGGGTGGGGACTATTCCTACAAAATAAATTCAATTTAAAAATGTAAAGTGAATGAGGCAAAGAGAAACTTGACATATAATACCACAATCATAACTGTACAGTCCACTAGTGACTGTTAATATTAGTACATAAAAGTTTTAGGCAAAACAGGATATTTGTATACTTTCCATGAAGCTTCTCATAATATTTCTTAATCACAAAAGTAGGGAGACTCCAGTGTGTAATCCTGGGTAACAGTAACTTATCCATGTGATGAGGGTTGACATCCCCAGCAGAAAGCCATGGTCCCTCGAGATAAGAGGATGAAACAGAGATCTCTCCTCTGCCTTCTGTTCTTCCACAGTTCATAACCCAGGTGAACAATGAGAAGACATCTAAACAACCAAAATTAACACTATTGTTGTGTGGCACTCTTCACTTTCAAATTTACTAAAAGAAAAGAAAAAACTGAAAAATCATCACAGATTGAAGATGTCTAAAGAATCATGAAAACTGAGTGTAATCTCAGGACTTGGACTGAAATTCAGAATAGAAAAAAATGGTATTTTTGAAAAAAACTGGTGAAATCCAAATAAAATGTTCAGTTTGGTTCACAATGTTGTATGAATAGCATTCCCATAGTTTTGACAAATGTGGCATGGTTACATAAAATGTTAACATTATGGGACTTTGAATAAAAAGTATACAGGACTTTTAGGTACTCTCTTTTGCAAATTATCTGTAAATTAAAAGTACTTTGAAATCAAAAGTGCAAAAATGAACATAAAATATATAAGTCTTTGTATATGTTTCAGAACTGTGAAAAGTCTATGGAGTTTATCTCTTCAAAGTTTCAGTGAGTTCTTGTAAAGTGAACTGGTCCAGGTACAGATCTTAGAGTTGACATTTTCATTAAAAATCCAGTGTTCTATGATATAAAAATAGATGTTTATAGGATAATTCCATATACTACCTACCAACATTCTTACTTCCCAATCATTGCTACACCCTATTTTTTTAAATCAAAATTGTATTAGTGATAATTCATATGTGATAAATTGCACACAATTTTTCATGCTCCATAATCAAGAAGGTGAACGTATTCATTATCCCCAAATATTGCCCTATGTCTCTTGGCAATCTCATCCCCCAACTCTCCTGATCCTTCCCCCTGTCCAGCAAGAACTATTCACCTGTCCCTATCTTTTAGTCTTCACTTTCTAAACTTTTATGCAAGTCCTCTATTATGTATTCCTTTTTCTCTAGCTTCTTGCACCCAATAAATTGAGATTCATCCATATTGTAGGTAATTTCTTTTTTATTGTTGAATACTCTTTCATTATATAGATTTGTTTATTTTTTATGTGTTGATTGACATTCAGCAGTATCACTCATTCCAAATAAAAAGCCTACAGGTACTTGGGCTTGCACAGGTGTTTATATGAATGCATGCTTTTCATTCTTCTTGGGTAAATACCAGCATTTGAGAAAACACTTGTATGACAGATGCAGGTTTAATATTTTAAGAAGTTGTATAGTGGTTTTTAAAAAGATTAAATATTTCAGATTCCCAACAGTGGTGTATAAAATTGTAGTTTCTACATATCCTTACTATCAGGTGGTATGGACCATCTTTGTAACCATGCCAATGGAAGTTCAGTGGTGCACATGCTGGGTTTATTTGTTTCTTCTGAATGATATTAAGCATCTTTAGCTATTCTTGTAATGAAGCATTTGTTGAAATTATTTACTCTTTCAATTTTTTGTTTAGTGAATATTTTGAAAATCATTACCGTTTTTTGAATACAAGTCCTTTTCTTATATTTTAATTGAATATTTTTTGTTTCATTCTGTGACATGAAATTTTTTTAATAGTCTTCTACTAATGTTAGCATGTTGTATGTATGTGTATGTGTGTATTTATACACATATGTTCCCTTATTTCCTTTTTAACCTCTGAAATTTATTTTTTGAAGTTTTTTTATATAAGAAATATAGTTCAGTCTTTCTTGTTTTTATTTTTTTTCCTTGTCACTTAGTCATGCTATTTAAAACTCTTACATTTAATGTGTTTGTTGATGTCTTTAGTATTAAAATTATGATCCTACTTTTGTATTAATTTGTTGTAACTGTTTTGTGCCCTTTCCCTTTTATTCTGCCTTTTTGGATTAATGACTTTTATGAATTTATTTTCTTTGTTGGTTTTAGGGTTATTTACTTTGTCATTCTATTTCTTTTGTGTTCGTGATATTCATCATTAACCTACTGCTGTCCGACCCCAACTGATATACCACTCCATGTACCATACCACAATCTTATCTTAGAAGACGACATTTCTTCCCTCCCTGGCTTTATGCTATTATGTACTTTATATGTACACATCTCCATACATGAATACATAGGCATACATATTATACTGCACAGCACAAATATTTAAACCATTGCATTTTAAATTGTCTTAAATTTAAAAATTTTCTATATGTAACCTCGAGTTAACATTTCGATTGCTCTTCATTTCTTTGTACAGAGTAGATCCATATTTCTATCTGATGTCATTTTTATTTTGCTTTATGAAAAGGATTTCCTTTAACATTTATTGTGATACAATTCTGCTGGTAAAAAATTATTTTGGCCTTTGGAGATCTGAAAAGTCTTCATTTTACTTTCACTTTTGAAAGGTATTTTCACTGAAAATAGAATTATAGGTTGTCAGTTCTCTTTATCTTGCATTAATTTGAAGATCTTTCTCTTTTGTATTCTTGTTAACTCTAACATGTTTGTTCTTCTGTAAGTATGTCTTTTATTTTCAGAGGTCTATTAAGATTTTCTCTCCATAAATTTTGCTAAAAATTTGCATATGATGTACCTTGAAATAGTATTCACTATATTTTCTGGTGCTTGAATTCCATGAGCAATTTTGATGTGTAACTCTATAGTTTTCATCACATTTTTTAAAAAAAAATCAGGAATATTTCTTCCAATTTTTTCAGTTCCCCGCTGTCTTATTTCCTATAATTTCAATTATATTAAAATTCTTGAAATTGTCCCAAAGCTTACTGATAATCTTTTATTTTATTTTTAAATTATTTTCCTGTATATGATTTATTTTGCATAGTTTCCATTATTATGTGTTCAATTTCACTATTTTCTGCAATGTTTAATTTGAGCTACTGTATTTTTATTTCATACATTGTAGTTTCCATTTCTAGACTTTAATTTGCTTTTTTTAAATCCTTAGATTATTAATCGGATTTTAAAACAAAATTAATACAATTATAATAATATTTTAGCTTGCATGTTGGCTATTTTTAACATCAGCATCTGTTCTAGGTTGGTAGCCTTATAATAATAAATTATTATTGTTATCTGTCTTATTTCCTGCTTTTTACATGTCTCTTGTTCTCTCTCCCTATCTCTGGATGTCAGACATTCTGAATTCTACCTTGTTGGCATTACCTATGTTTGTATTCTTATGAATATTTCTGAACTTTGCCCTAGAACACAGTGGAGTCACTTTGAAAGTAGCTGAATCTTTTGAGGTTTTACATCTATGATTTGCTGGGCATTAAGTCTGTAAATAATTAGTCCTCGCTTCTGTGCCAGGATATTCTGAATTTTCTCTCTAAGTCCATGGAACTGCAGGATTTCCGTTCCTTTTCTGCCCCTCTGTGAGTATCTGACACTGTTGGCCTAACCCTCCTGATGGGTTCTTTCCTTGCCTCAGCAAGTTTCCTCACAGGCATGCTTGGAATAGTATTCTTCTGAATGCTTCAAAATACCCCTCTGCATATCTCCAGAATAACTTCTGCATGCAGTGCCTTCTCCTTTGGAATCCCATCCCATGAGCTAGAGCAGCCCTGGAGTCTCTGACTTCCAGTCACTTGTCATGGGAAGCTGCCTGGCACGCCCAGCTTCCCTTTTCTGAGGGACAGCTTGGCATCTCTCACCAGGAAGTAAGTTGAGGCAACAATAGAGAAAAACTTGCTTGTTTTAAGCCTCTGAGTTACCATGTGGGGGTATAGAACCCTCAAAATATCATTCCTACTTCCATTTTCAGTGACACGTTCAGAGCCTGTGTCTCACTTTTGAACCAATAGACACTAAGTTTCTTCCAGTACCTCCTCTCATGTGTTTTCTCACACTCTCCTCTTTGCCTGGAATGTTCAAACTCTCCGATCTTTGGCCCACTGGATCCTCCACCAAAAAGACTTTGCTTGCCTTCCCCTCATTCAAAATGCCTTTCCTCATTAGTCTCTGGACACCCTTCCTTTACCTTGCTTACTACAACACATCAAAAATAAAAATGCAAGTTAGAAAGTGATGTCAGTAGACATTTTTTTCACCATCTTATCCATAAACTTTAATGTAGATTAGTTGCTAAATGCATGTTCATCAAATTATATAATTCTATATTTGTAATATTACTGACATATGAACTGCACTTCTGTTAAAATATTTTATTTCAGTCAATATTACTGGACAAATAAAACTATCATGTTTGTTATGATTCAAGAGGCCTATGAAATAACATGATTATCCTTTTTAATTAAAAGGCAATGATGTGTGTATTTAATTATTTTAGTTAATCAAAACATAACATTCTTAAAAATGTGAATGTGTTTATCAGCTCAGTGGCCCTACTGTTCCAAACTTTCATTATTTAATTAAATTACTGACTTCCAAATATAGTTGGTGCATTTACTTTATTTGTTATTTCTGATTGCTTTATAGTATAATTATGTGCTCTCCATCAGTGATTAAAAACTCTACATATGAATTTATATGAGATTAAATATTATATTTTAGTACAATATGTCAGTATCATAACCACCATTAGTGGGCAATTACAGTTATTAAAACTGCTGATTACTTGGTAATTGATGTATCCTGAGCCCACTGCTAAGTACTTATACATGGTATCTCATCTTTTACCACAAATCAATGCACTAGGTATTATTGTTCCTTATTATCAGTAAGTAAAGTGAGATTCAGAAAAAAGAAGTAGAAAGGGTTATGCTGTGGTCTGAATGTGTCCCACAGAATACATAGGTTGGAGGGTAAAGTATGGAATGAAAAAGTCTTTCCCATTTCACCAAGTGACCATCTCTATCTCAGGCAACATCTGCCAGCACAGGAGTTCAGAAAGTTGAATTGTGCCATGTAAAAAAACAATAGTTAAAAAAAACAAAAACATTATGTTTTAGTAGATCTTTAGAGTTCCCCCCATGCTTTGAGGAACATTGCCATTTCAAAACCCTGAGGTAGTTAAGACAGATTGTGCAGTAAAGATCCATTGTACAGATCCTTTGTACAGCTAAGAAAACCAATGCCCAGTGGCTGGTCGTAATGAGTCAGGTCACGAGATGACCCATCCCTTGTCTGTGGTGGTCAGTGGGTATTCTTTCCCAGGTCTTCCTGTTTCCTTACAGAAATACAAACTTGTTTTGGACTCTTGGCATTTATACGTATCTCTTTTATAATATTTTTAGTTCATTATATTTATAAAAAATAGTGGGGTTCATTTTGACCTAATCATATAGGCGTGGAATATAATTTGCTTTATTTCAGTCCCAAAACTTCCTCTTTCCTTTCCCTCCATCCTTTCTCTGTTCCTCTTCCTATACTGGTCTTCCAGGTTTTATGAGTCAAGTTTATTTTACTTTATATGAGGTTCTCTAGTTTTATCCATTTACCAACAAATGTCATAATTTCATTCTTCTTTATAGCTGAGTAAAAGTTCATTGTGGATATATACCACATTTTCTTTTTTTTTTTTTTTTTTTTTTTTTTTTTTTATGGGGGTGGCTACCAGGGATTGAGCTCAGGAGCACTCAATCACTGAGTCACATCCCCAGCCCTCTTTTGTATCTTATTTAGAGAAAGGGTCTCACTGAGTTGCTTAGTGCCTCACTTTTGCTGAGGTGGGCTTTGGATTCTTGATCCTCCTGACTCAGCCTCCCAAGCCACAGGGATTAGAAGTGTGCACCACAATGCCCAGATCCACATTTTCTTTATCCACTCAGCTGTTCAAGAGCATCTGGGCTGGTTCTATAACATGGCTATTGTGAACTGAGCTTCTATAAACATTGGTGTGCCTGTATTACTGTAGTGCTGATTTCGTTCTTTTGGGTAAACATTAAGGAGTGGAATAGCTGGATCGTATGGTGGTCCCATTCCTAGTCTTTTAAGAAATCTACATACTATTTGCCAAAGTGGTTGTTCTAATTTACAGAGCCACCAAATACATATGAGAACATTGTCTCCCACATCTTGGCCAACATTTATTATTATTTTTACTCTTGAAGATTGCCGTTCTAACTGGAATGAGATGGAATCTCAATGTACTTTTGATTTGCATTTCACTGAGGGCTAGCGAAGTTCAACATTTTTGCATGAATTTGTTGACCATTTGTATTTCCTCTTTTGAGAAGTGTCTACTTAGGGTTTTTTGCTCATTTATTTATTGAATTACTTGTATTGGAGTAAAGCTTTTTGAGTTCTTTTTACGTTCTGGATATTAATCTCCAGAATTAGAGATTAGTGAAGTAACTGGTAAAATTTCTCCCATTCTAGGCTCGCCTTTATGCTCTTATTTCTTTTGCTCTGCAGCAGCTTTTTAATTTGAAGCCATCCCACTTATTTGTTCTTGAGTTTGAGGGGTCTTTTTAAGAAAGTAGTACTCATACCCACATGATGGAGTATTGATCCTATGTTTACTTATAGCACTTGCAAGTTTCTGGTCTAATTCCTAGCTTTCTGATCCACTTTGATTTGACTTTTGTGCTGGGTTAAAAATAAGGATGTAGTTTCATTCATCTACATGTGAATACCCAGTTTTTCCTGCACCATTTGTTAAAAAGGTTTTTTTCTCCAACTTATTGTGTTTGGCACCTTTGACAAGTCAGATCGCTATAAAAAGGTATGCTTGTCTCTGTGTCTTCAATTGTTTTCCATTGGTCTTTCCTGTTTTGATGTCAATACCATGCTGTTTTTGCTACAATAGCTCTGTAGCATAATTTGAGGTTCAGTATGGTGATGCCTCCAAGCATCACTCTTCTTGTTCAGGATTGCTTTGGCTCCTTTGGGTCTTTTAGTCTTCCAAATGAATTTAGGACTGCTTTTTCTAGTTCTGTGGAAAAAATCATTAGTATTTTGATGGGGATTGTATTACATCTGTATAAGACTGCTTGGAAAAGAAGTTAAATTAACTCCATCTACTGCTGACATGATTCTACAAATAGAAGATCCAAAAATCTCCACCAGAAGAAGTCTAGAGCTGATTAACAAATATGGCAATACAACAATACAAGATCAACATTCATAAATCAGTAGCTTTCCTATTCACCTACAGAGATTCTGCTGAGAAAGAAACCAGGAAAACTTCTAATCTCAATAATCTTCATTTAAAAAAAAAAAGAAAGAAAAAGAAAAAAAAAAAAAAAACTTGAGAATAAATTGCACCAAGGATGTGAAAGACCTATACAATGGAAACCATAGAACACTTAAGAAAGAAATTGAAGAAGACTTTATCAGATGGAAAGGCCTCCGGTGTTCTTGAGTAGGCATGATTAATATTGTCAAAATGGTCAGACCATCAAGAGCATTATACTTAGCTTCATCTGTAAGAAATCATTTTCTTCTATATATTTTCATGGAATGACTCCTTTCTTCATTGTAATCAAGATTCGATCACCGAGTCCTCCTTAGTAAACTCCCCTCCCATTTTCAATACAGTTGTCATCTTCCACGATGCCCTAAAATCTTATTCACTGTAGAAATACAGTAGGTACTTTCTTTTTGTGGTGGAATTTTCACCTATATTCTCTTTCTTTATCTATTTATTATATAATTTAAGACAGTGTAATACAGCTGAACCCTAGATCCTAGATATGTTTAGTGAATAGATCTATTCATAAAAAATTGTAGTTTTAGTAATTTACTTTTTTTAACTTATTGCCTGATGCATGTAGGTTTTATCTACAGGAAAAATTTGTTGTTTTGAATTTTATATCACTCTGGCACATTTTGATTAACTCGTATCAATGATTTATGACAGTATTAACTGATATATGAAT
Source organism: Sciurus vulgaris (assembly GCF_902686455.1). Lineage (NCBI taxonomy): Eukaryota > Metazoa > Chordata > Mammalia > Rodentia > Sciuridae > Sciurus > Sciurus vulgaris. The sequence goes on from NC_136469.1 coordinate 13,054,968, forward strand.
AGATTCATAATTTCAACATGATGGTAAAGGTTGGCTATTGCCGTCATTAAGAGAGGTTGGGGCAGACAGATGTGGGGCACTGCACCTGTCCCCTCCCACTTTGGTGACTTAGCAAGCCCTTGCTGGGGCTCCCCAGCTGCTTTGGAGGCTGGTGCAGACATTTTGAATTTTTCCTGAGGGTGTGGCCACCATCATTGGAACAGCAGATCTCTTCCTGAGACACCTACAGGGGACTGGACACCCTTTGACAGTTACCTCTATTTACTCACTTACATTCTACAGCCTTCTCCATCCTCTTAGTTCACCACTAGAAATTCTGTAAATAATAATTAAACACATCCTGTTTATTACAATTATATTCAAGTCTTTATAGGGGCTATCTGGTTCAGGGCTACATTTTCTTTGTATAGGGTGCTGCTAATGTTGATCTCACTTTCAAAGGAGAGGTTCTGGAAAACTGCAGGGTCACAATAAACCTGCAGGGGGGAAACTTCAACCTCAGATCTTCACTGTTGGAGGGGAATAGACAGAAACAATATGAAAAAACAGAGGAAGAAAGTGTCTCTAACGAACCAAGGTGCTATTTTGATAGACTCCAATGACAGCATGGCAGTAGAAAAAACAGAAAAAGAGTTTAGAATCTGCATAATTAAGATGATCCATGAAGCAAAAGATGAGATAAGAGAGCAAATGCAGGCATGCATGATCACTCCAATAAAAAGTTAAAAGAGCAAATTCAGGAAGCAAAAGAACACTTCAATGAAGACATAGAGATTCTGAAAAAAAAATATTTGAAATGAAAGAAACAAAAAACCAAATTTAAAACTCAATAGAAACTATCACCATCAGAATTGATTTCATGGAAGACAGAATCTCAGACTATGAAGATAAAATATGTAATCTTGAAAATAAAATTGATCAAACTGAGAAGATGGTAAGAAATTTTGAATGAAACCTCCAAGAATTATGGGATATCATGAAAAGACCAAATTTAAGAATTATTAGGATTGAGGAAGGCACAGAGATACAAACCAAAGGAATGCACAACCTGTTCAATGAAATACTATTAAAAAATTTCCCAAACCTGAAAAATGAAATAGAAAATCAAATACAAGAGGCTTATAGAATACAAGGTTTACAAAATTAAAACATATTCACACTAAGGCACATTATAGTGAAAATAACTCACATACAAAATAAAGAAAGGATTTTAAAGACTGAAATAGAAAAGCATCAAGTTATTATAAGGGGAAATCAATAAAAATACCAGCAGATTTCTCAACCCAGACCCTAAAAGCAAGAAGAACCTGGAACAATATATTTCAAGCTCTGAAAAAATATGGATGCCAACCAAGAATCAAAATTTCTGGGATACTCTGAAAGCAGTACTAAGAAGAAAGTTCATTGCCTTGACCTCATATGTTAAAAAATAAAGAATCAACAACTAAATGACCTAACATTATATCTCAAAGCCCTAGAAAGAGAAAAACAGATCAACACCAAAAATAGCAGAAGACAGGAAGTAATTAAAATCAGATATGAAATCATTAAAATTGAAACAAGAGAAACCATTCAAAAAATTGACAAAACAAAAAGTTGGTTATTTGTAAAAGCAAACAAAATTGATAAACCCTTAACCGAACCTCAAAGAGAAAAAAAAATTCAAATTACTAGAATTTGTGATGAAAAAGGAAAGAGCACAACAGACACCATTGAAATACATAATATAATTAGAAGCTACTTGAAAAATCCATGCTGAAACAAAATAGAAAATATTGACAACATTGACAGATTTTTAGAGACATATGATCCTCCCAAACTGAATCAGGAAGACATACACAATCTAAACAGATCAATTTCAAACACTGAAATAGAAGAAACCATCAAAAGCCTACCAACCAAGAAAAGCCCAGGAACCCATAGATTCTCAGCTGAATTCTACAAGACCTTTAAAGAAGAACTAATACCAATATTCCTCAAAGTATTCCAGAAAATAGAAAAGGAGGGAATTCTTCCAAACTCATTCTATGAAGCTAATACCACTCTGATACCAAAACCAGACAAAGACTCATAAAGGAAAAAAAAAAAAAAAAACTTAGACCAATATCCTTGATGAATATAGATGCAAAAATCCTTAACAAAACACTGGCAAATCACATACAAAAATATATTAAAAAGATAGTGCACCATGATCAAGTGGGATTTATCCCAGGGATACAAGGTTGGTTCAACATCTGGAAATCAGCAAATGTAATTCATCACATCAATAGACTTAAAGTTAAAAATCATATGATTATTTCAATAGATGCTGAGAAACTGTTTGATAAAATATAGCACCCGTTAATGCTTAAAACACTAGGAAAAATAGGAATAGTAGGAACATACCTCAACATCGTAAAGGCCATATATACTAAGCCCACAGCCAACATCATTATTAATGGAGAAAAACTGAAATCATTCCCTTTAAAAACTGGAACAAGATAGGGATGCCCTCTTTTACCACTTCTATTCAAAATCGTCCTTGAAACACTAGCCAGAGCAATTAGACATAACAAAGAAATTAAAGGGATACAAATAGGAAAAGAGTAACTCAAGCTGTTAGTATTTGTTGATGGCATTATTCTATATTTAAAAGATCAAAAAAACCGCACTAGAAAATTTCTAGAACTAATAATTGAATTCAGCAAAGTAGCAGGATATAAAAATCAATATGCATAAATCTAATGCATTTCTATTCATAAGTGATGAATCCTCTGAAAGAGAAATTAGGAAAACCACACAGTAACCTCTAAAAAATAAATAAATAAAATACTTGGGAATTAATCTAACAAAAGAGGTGAAAGACCTCTACAATGAAAAGTACAGAACATTAAAGAAAGAAATTGAAGAAAACCTTCGAAGATGGAAAGATCTCCCATGTTCTTGGATAGGCAGAATTAACACTGTCAAAATGGCCATACTAACAAAGGCACTATACAGATTCAATGCAATTCCAATTAAAATCCCAACTACATTCCTCATAGAAATAGAGAAAGCAATCATTAACTTCATCTGGAAGAGTGATGCAGGAGGTATCACAATACCAGAACTTAAACTCTACTATAGAGCAATAGTAACAAAGATGGCATGATATTGCCACCAAAAGAGACAGGTAGACCAATTGTACAGAATAGAAGAAACAGAGACATACCCACATAAGTACAGTTATCTCATAGTATACAAAGGAGTCAAAAACTTACAAAGGAGAAAAGATAGCCTCTTCAACAAATGGTGCTGGGAAACCTAGAAATCCATATGCAGTAAAATGAAATTAAATCTCTATCTCTCATCCTGCACGAAACTCAACTCAAAATGAATCAAGGACTTAGGAATTAGACCCTGCACCAAATAGAAGACTAAGTAGGCCCAAATCTTCATCATGTTGGCTTAGGATCAGACTCCTTAAGAAAACCCCCAAAGCACAAGAAACCAAAGCAAGAATCAATAAATGGGATGAATTCAAACTAAAAATCTTTTTCTCAGCAAAGGATACAATCAATAATGTGAAAAGAGAGCCTACAGAATGGAAGAAAATCTTTTCCACATGCACTTCAGATAGAGCACTAATCTCCAAAATTGATAAAGAATTTACAAAACTTTACACTAAAAATACAAAGAACCCAATCAATAAATGGGCCAAGGAACTGGACAGTCACTTGACAGAAGAAGACATACAGGCAATTAATAAATATATGAAAAAGCGTTCAACATCTCTAGTAATTAGAGAAATGCAAATTAAAACAACTCTAAGATTTCATCTTACTCTAATTAGAATGGCTATTATCAAGAACACAAGCAATAATAGATTGGCATGGATATGGGGAAAAGGCACACTTTTACATTGCTGGTGGAGTTGCAAATTGGTGCAACCACCCTGAAAAAGAGTGTGAAGAATCCTCAGAAAACTTGGAATGGACCCACCTTTTGATCCAGTTATTTCACTCCTCTGATTATACTCAAAGGACTTAAAATCAGCATACTACAGTAATGCAGCCACATCAATGTGTATAGCAGTTCAATTCACAATAGCTTGATTGTGGAACCAACCTAGATGCCCTTCAACAGATGAATAGATAAAGAAACTGTGGTGTGTGTGTATATATATATATATATATATATATATATATATATATATAATGCAATATTATATATTGCATTATATATATATATAATGCAATATTATTCAGCCAAAAAGAAGAATGATATTATGTTATTTGCAAATAAATGGATGGAATTGGAGAATATCATACCAAGTGAAATAAGCCAATCCTCCAAAACCAAAGGCAGAATGTTTTCCCTGATAAGTGGATGATGATATATAATGGGGGTGGAGGGTTGGGGAGTAAAAGAAGAATGGAGGAAGTTTAGATTACGTAGAGGGAAATGAGAAGGGGGTATGAAAGATGGTGGAATGAGACAGACATCATTACCCTATGTACATGTATAATTACACATTTGATATAAATCTACATTTGTGTACAATGAATCAAAATTCAGTCTGTAAAAAACAAAACAGTAAATAAATAATTTTTAAAAAGATGGTTGGAATATCTAATATTGCTTTTTAAACTTAAAAATTGAATCTTGCTTGTGGGTTTTTTTTTCTTGTTGTTGTATCTAAGTTAACAACATCTATGAAAACATCAATTCCCTAAACTCCACGAAGAACATAACTTTAAAAAACTACATTGGAATATCAATATGTTAATCTTTAAAATTAGATCATAATACTAATATTGACATAGGCATAATGTGGTGTTTTATTTGTATGAATATTATTTTGTATATATATTATTTAGTTAATGGATACTACTGAGCTCTACATTCTTTTATAGTGACAGAGAATCAAATGTTAGCTATCTCTCTCTAGCATTATGCACTTATATAAGTCTTTACCAATTTTGATGAACATTTTCCTTTGTTATTTTCAATTTAAAAACTCTTATGATGGATTATTTTTGGTATTTCTAATATAACTAAGTTATTTAGTCTATGGAAAAAAACTATACTTCTCTGCTATGCCTACTGCCTGTGACATATTAATGCCATAATTGAATTTTATACTGCAAAAGGAAATTAAATTAGGCTCAAAATATTTGAGTTTCATTGGATATACTTTTTAATAGTTCCTTAATTCTATATTGTTATATGATTTCCAATATTAAATGCAAGAGAACAAAAGTAGTTGTATTATTCCTAATTAAAAGTAAAAGACTATTGGAATTGCTGTGATTTTTAGTTGTGTTTTGGAAAGTTATATCTTATACTATTTCTGATAGCATATTAGGTGTGCAAAACATTTTTTAATTTCCACATTATAATTATTTGTGTTGTTTACTTACCTACCTTGTATTACTAAATGGCAAATTTTCAATATGGAAACCAGTCCAAAATTTTCCAGTTTCGTATTAGAACATGATTACTTTGAAAGAGAACAGAGGTGATATAATTTAGTTACTTGTAATTCTGAGAAAATAAATGCTGGTTTTATGGCTTGTTTTACTTTCTTTGACCTAGCACTTAAACAATCTGGGTGTCCATGTCAGTTGCATATGGAGGGTGACTGGATGCTCAGACTTGCCCAAGATAGCTGCTGCATATGATGGCTGTCTTAGCTTGTCTGATTGTTTCCCACACTTTCATCTGTTTTCAAAATTTTCCCAGTAATAGCAACTGGTTCTATCTCATCCTATACTTCAGGAATACTTTCCTTTGGTAGGTATTGTCAATTACTATAAAGGATCTCACTTAATAACTATACAAATTAAATTGTTTGCTCACTTCTACATTTATATTATCCATCATTACACACCAAATCCAATTTTGCGGCGCACATACACAATCATCATCCATGAGAGTGTTCCAAGTACCACAATGAGAGCAGAACCCGGACATGTCTATAAAGAGTTGAGGCTTAGGATGTGAGAGCATATAATGGGCTCTAATTTATTTGTGTCATTTTTATTTTTCATTGTGACAATATATTCATATTTACCATCTTCTCTATTTGAATGTAAAGATCAGCAGTGCTAAGTATATTCATACCACTGTGATTAATCTACATTTAAATAATATATCAACATTGAATCAACAAAAAATGTTCAAAATAATTACTAGGTAGATCACAAGCAAAATTACAAAATAGGTAAAGGGATGTTTAAAATTTTGAATTCCTTTCTGTGTCCGAATTCTGGATCACAAAACTTTGCTTATTGAATGAGACATGGATCCCCAGGTGTTGGATCCCCAACAAAAGACAACACTCAGTCCACAAGGTCATAAAATACAGCATGCCGAGTACTTCTGGAAATTACTGGTAGCAATATTCTACCTGAATCCAAATGGTTAAGTGACTTAACTACAAACACACAATAAATAAAAGTTAAAATTTAACCTAGCTTCTTCCATCTCTGAATACATCCTATTTTATTATGTATGTTAAGTATTCATTAGGAAGCATGAATTACTAAAGGAAAATGACTTTTGAGATGTACAATATATCAAATTTTTTTAGTTGTAGACCTATGCTACAAAAGACAGTTACACATGTAACTAAATTCCCCCCAAAAAAAAAAAAGTTTTCAGAATTGTTTTTATCTTATTTAATAATTAAAGTTGCTATTTTTAAAGCACCTGACATAGAGGCAGACTCTGGGTTCATTTTCTCTAATGATTATCAACTAGCTGTATGAATTTGGACACTCATCTCAAACTTTTGGAGATACACACACACACACACACACACACACACTCTATCTATAGAATTTAACATAAATATTCATTTGAACATAGAACTATTTACTCACTCCAGACCTGAAAATGGAGATAAAAGTAATACCAAAAACATTTGCTTTGTTATCAGGTCAAACTACTTTTTAGTATGTAGCTCTTATTAGTAACATGATCTTTGGAGTTGAACTACTCAGGTTTCAGGATATTTAAGCTCATCAGCTTTAACATACCACTGAACTGGGGCTTAAAGATTTTTACTTGTAAGCACAGAAATAATGGCAGCACTTACATGGTAGAATTACTGAAGGGATTAAGTAAATCATATAAGATGTGTTTAGAACATAGTCTGGGGCATAATCAGTGCTCCAGGTGAGTTAGTCTTTATTGTGATAACATTCTTCATTTTTCGATTCAGAGTTTTCTGAGCTTCAAGAACATTTTACTACAAAAAGAATCATCCAGAGTCCATTTGCTGTGAGAAAAATGGAGTACTGCTTCACAGGAGCTAAAGCTCTTCAAGAGTTCTGGGCTGGGAGCTGCAGGAGGCACCTCCACCTGGCAGAAGCTCTTGCCACCAATCAGGTGGCTGGGTTCATTCAGGTGTCTGTTATGCCTAACCAGCTTCCACCACTGCCACCAGAGCTGTCACCATGTGTGAGCACTAGACAGGCTCCAGGAAGCTGCTAGGCAGAGAGTGGATGGAGCCGTCCAGAACACCCATCCAAAACTGAAGAATCAGCAAGGGACAGCCTAGATCTCTGTCAAAGCTCATGCTCTTATTGACAGGAACAGCAGGCATCTTATCCGGTGTGTTCCAGGCTCCAGAGCCCCAGGACACTACACATGGCAGTTTTTAAGGTACCAACTACTCAATTTACCCCCTAAGAGCTATCCTTTTTCACAGGCAAGAATTACTCCACAATCGCTAAAAATATATCCCTAAATCCTAACCATCAAACTCCCATCAGATGAACCTTGATTAGGGAGCTAATTCAACCCAGAGCAATCACAGTCCCCTGATAGGAGCTCCATTTTAATCTGTTAGGTGCTGGCACTCAAATGGAAAAGTTGTGTAGAATTAAAGTATGTGCCACGTGAAGAAAAATAAACTCCTAAGATAACAAAACCAGCCAGTCCTTAAAAATAGCTTTAACCTTGCTTAAGACGGCAGATATAAATGAAACTGAACTTGTGTTGTTTCTGGTAAATGCTCATGTTAAATTACAAAAAAGAAAAAGCCTAAGTCAATCAAAAACAGTCAACTAACATAGATTGCACCATTCACTAAGGTGAACCAAAAAAGTAATTTTGTAACTGTAACTTATCAAAGCATTTCATTGTCTTGCCTCCCTGTTTGGTCTATAAATACTTCCCTCTAAAGCTTCATCATCTTCCAGCACTAAACCTCTTTTGGTTGGATGCTTCCCAGTTCATGAATGGCTATTTGCTTGAACTCTTTTTAAAATTTCATTGTGGGTCAGTTTTTCTTTTAATAGCTAAAGTGCAATAACCTGTGACATCTGGTTCCAATGAACAGAAGGAACACCACACCTTTCTCACTGGAGGAATGCAGCCAAGAATCAGGTGGAGAGAAGCAGCCGATCTGAGGACCTTTAGTGTCCGGAACCCACTCCTCAGACAGCTGCTTCCTTGCAGTTACAGGAGATTCTTGGACACAGAAACCTGAAAGTGCAAGGCCTGGCTCTTCTTCTCTTAGGTAGCTCAGACTCTCCATCCTTCATAATCACAAAGAACCTTGACAAGAGTAAAGAAGAGTGTGCTCCAAGAGCCTTCTGTTAGAGTGTCTGCACTTCCTCATGCTCTAATAAAAATCCAAAATCAGAAGCACACTGTAAGGAACAGAAGCTAAGTATTTTTACATTTATTTTATGCAGCACTCCACACTTCATATTATAACAAAAATTATTAGCAAATTTTATCAAATGATATTGAAGAACACTTTTCTTATAAATCTGTGAATGTATTCAACTAAAAATGTGTTATAAGCCGGGTACGGTGGTGCACTCCAATAATCCCAGTGGCTAGGGACGCTGAGGCAAGAGGATCTCAAGTTCGAGGTCAACCTCAGCAATTTAGCAAGGCTCTAAGCACCTTACCAAGATGCTGTATCAAAATAAAATAAAACAAAATAAATTTCAGCTGGATTTTGGCCCAGTGGTTAAGCATCCCAGGGGTTAATCCCTGATACAAAAAAAAAAAAAAAAAAGAAATGGTTATAAACATGTTTTTGTAATGATACTGCCTTTTAAATTTATTGTTTTATTATTAGAAAATGTATAAGACATATAAGACCTTGTATTTATAAATTTATGATTTCTAACTATAGGAAAAGAATATTTAATTCAGTGTAAGAAATTTTCTTTGGACTTAATCATAATAGCTTAATTTATGTAGCAAATGATAGTTACCCTGATCAAACTGTGAAACAGTAGCCCCTGTCAATAGCAATACTTTGAAATAGTAACTATAAGATTAAAAGAAATTGAGAATAAAAATAATATTCTTCAATAAGTTAGTCTGGGTATGAATTGGCTTGAAAAAGTGTCTCTCCTTATTTTACATCCTATGATAAAATGATGTTTTATTTCTAAATTAAACATATTTCGAGTGTTGTTGAAGTGCTTTTTTGAAAAGATTTCCTCTAAGATTTATATCTGCCTTTGAGCTCCTTTCCAGTTTCCGTATCATAGAATGTACAAGGGATGCAAAATAAGACAAGATAGCATGTTGAAATTATAAGAGATGTCTAAGTTGGCATACTAAAAATGATGCAACTCCTTCACATAAGAGAACAGGAGAAACAAGTGTGGACCATGGATCTCCAGTACATTCAAATATTTTGGCATATAATAGCAACTTTACAAATATAACACGTGTACACACATATTTGGTACCAGAAATTGAACCCAGAAACAACCCTGAACCACATCCCCAGACCTTTTTTTTTTTTTTTCCTGAGACAGGATCTCTCCCCAAGTTGCTCAGGACCTCATTGAATTGCTGAGCCTGGCTTTGAATTTGCAGTTCAGCTGGGAATACAGACATGCACCACCATGCCTAGCCTCAAAAAAATTTTTAAATGACAATAGGTTAAAGTTTTAAGAATAACCAAGTAATTATTTTGTTTGCTCCCTTTTGTTAGAAAAACTAAGAAAATTGAAACAAACTTAAAAATGAGAAGACAAATTTTCAGTGCCTTCAGAAGATTTACAGAACTATTTCCTGGAACACTTTATTTATTTTTCTTATCCATATAGATTAAGCAACATATATCTACATTGCATTGAGTTAATCAAGTGCCTTTTAAAACTGTTTATTGGTCGGTGAGATTAATACTCATCTTAATTTTATTTGTACACTTTAAATTCTATGCTATCTAAACAGACTGCCTTAGCATTTGTGAATTATGTGGTATTATCTCATTTGTGATAATGAATAAAACATTTTTGGTGATTTAGTATACACAGCATTTTCCAAGGGAAATGGGGACAACGGAGTACACTGGTGACTATGTGCCATCACCGTCACCATTAGTCACAAATGCATGTGTTACAGGCCTCTTTGTACATGATGTTTTGCTGGGCACTTCTTCAAACACCTTGTTCAATGAATAAATCAGCAGCAAGATGACAACAATCTTCCCGAAAACAATCAGACGTTAGCACGATATTAAAATGTGTGTTTAGGCAAGAGAGATGTTTGCCTTAAAAAATCAAGATATTATGGGAAGTCCATGTAGGTTTTCAAGATAAATTACCACACAAAACTGTGCACCGTATTTTGAGCATGATACTCACCAGGAGCTCATGTTCTTCTAAAAACCCTTTTGCATTAACTAGAAATAAATTAGCGTGGAAAGATTACTGTTTTCGAAATATTCCTTTCTTTGAACTCTTGATTGGCAAGAGTTCCATGTAAATCTTTCCTGTAACATGGTCTGTTTCAAAGCTCTAGGATTTATTTCCAATTTTTCCACAGAAAAGTTCCTTCTTTGCTATCTATTTTCTATTTCAGTGTGTCAAATAGCAAAACTCAAAATAGAAAGGAAATAGCATGGATTTGTCATGGCACTAAATATCAGCCCCATCTTTGTTTCCCCTAATATTAAGGGGAAAAGTGGCTGAGTGGACAATACCTTTTCATCCTCTTGAAGTCCAGTGTTCTTATTTAGTTGGACATAAACTAGTCCCACACTTATTCAAACTATTTCCCAATGCATCTACTCATTTTCTTCCACAGGTTTTGTTGTTGTTCATATTTTATACATTCATTTAAAGATTACTGAAGTTGAAACCAAGTCACATCAATTGTTCATTATTTACATTTTTTCACCCTCTAAATCTCAGTCATTCAAAATTTCAACATATATTTTCTAAAAGGTTTCAAACTGATACAGTTTCATCAAGGTAATAAAGTACAATATGTTGTAAAGTGATGAGGATTTTTTTCCTATGTGATTTTTCAACTGTTCACAGACCCCAACAGTCTGAAAACTGATAATCCTGCATGTGCAGTTTCCAGGATCAAAAGCACCTCAGACAAATAGAATGTTTCTCATTTAACACTTCTTTATAGGAGGACTCAAGAAAATGGCCTTTCTTGTCACAACTATGGTGCTAGTGGTAGACACAATCTGTCCCTCACTAGCAAAAAATTTCCTCTCTTTTATTTTTCAACAGAAAATCATTCCTCTATCATTTTCAGCTAGAGTTCTGTCCAGAGAAAGAAATTGGGGAGAGATGATTTTCTTTCTGATGCAAAAAGAGACTTTCCTCCCATTTAGCCTAGGTATTAATTCAGTGAAGAAAGACATACAGTTAAAGGCAGTGTTCCATCTTGTGGCCATCTGAGATTTGAGGCCACAGGAAACCTAAACTGCACATGCAGAAGTTATGCAAAATACAACCTAATGCAAGCTAATAAGCAGCAGAATTTTCAAGTAAAAGACCAAGAAAATGGGAGTGAAAGCTAAATTGTGTCCTGTTTTGCTAGAATTAATTATGTGCAAATTCTGAATAAATTATTACCTTCACATATCTAAGTAAAAGAATGTACCATTAATGCAACAATCTACTTTACTTAATATTATATAGTCATAAACTTAAAATCATTCTTTTCACAATCTAAGTAATAATTTACTTGCTTTATAATTACCAGGGGTGTACTGTTCTTTTTGTCATGATATAAGCCTAGCAATATAACTTAGAAAATAACTTTCTCTAAACAACTGTGTTAGTATTAATTATTTCTGACAGTAATAGCATAGCATCTCATGATAAAAATTGAGGCGAGAGTTGATTTGAAGTAACTCTAACATTAATTTCATTAGTTTCATAGCACTTATCATTAATTTCATATCATTTTCTGAAATATTTCCCTGCTCTCTGTGTATTTCTTACTATAAATTACTTATTTTCTGTTGCCACCACCACACGTTTCTTGAAAGTTCAGAATCTAAAATATGCCACGAAAATATTGATATATTTTAAATTTATTGTCTAAAGTTCATAGATTGCCTAACTGCTAAAATCTTGAAATCAAAGCAATGAATTATATAATTACTAATGTTTATAATAAGGTCATTTTCAATTTTTTTCATAATTTAAACCACTTTTGAAATGCACCTATACAAAATTATGGGGGAAAAATAAAAAGCACTCAAAAAAATTTATTATGGAACATGAAGTGTAAACACATAGTATGCTCCTTTCCTTTTCCTGTTTTTCTTCTGATCATTTTCAAATCACAAGAAAGTCACCTTTGTGACTAAGACTAATCTGTTAGGAAGACATGTCACATGGGTTTCAAAAGAAACTCATTTCACTGTGTTGAGATCAGCCTGATCTTCCCACTAAGACCTTTGGACAGATGATTACAGCTGCTCAGTCAGTGCACATGGTGTATGGTTGCCAAACTTCCTCCCTCCAGCTGTGGATTAGTGACCTTTGGGCAGCTGCCTAGGCAAGGGGGAGAAGATGCATGTGTCTCTGCCGGGAATCCTCCATAGCCATTCTGACTGACTGCAGTGATATCTACTGGTGGCAGTAGGGAGAGCTGACAGCTGCAGGCCCTGTTTTGCAGCCAAAAAGCCACTCTCCTGGAGATCTTAGATGAGTATATTAAGTACTTTTACTAGCTCAGCTGGTGCAGTTACTTGAGCTCACTTGGCATGAGCACTGGCCTGAGAATAGTAAATCAGCTCTTAAAAGTGTCTTCTTGTCATCTGAATTGTAAATGTTCAGTGAGCTAATACGAATCCTCTTTTAGAAATAGAACTGACCCCTTAGTGCTATATTGTGACCAAAAAAAATAAATAAATAAAAGTTTTTCTTTCATTTTCCTCACTTTTCCTGTGCTGAATCCCATTTGCCTTTCTATACCCAATAAGCAGAGATCTTAGGACATCTCAAGATCAGGCATCATAAAGAGCACTCCTGGTGAACAACCCAAAACATTAGTGTGCTGAGCTTTCTGCATTGTCAGGAGCCAAACTTTAAATTGTAGAGAAGAGTACAAAAAGAAATATTCACTCCAGAAGACTCAGAGCAAAAGAAAGAGTTGGGCAACCCAACACAGTACTGTTGCTTTTAAGTGACAGATATTGTCAGACTTTTCCACAAATTAGCCAAAGCTGTTCGTAACACTCTATGTTAGCTTTAGGAAACAGCAGAAGTTCATAATTTTCAATATATTATAATCCAACTTTGGGAATGAACTGTTCTGCTACATTATAATAATTTAGTTCTACTGTAGATTAGATTGAATCTATGTTTCCACATTTTCTTTATGTAATGATACATAAAATATTCCTTAAAATGCAATCTCACACACTACAAGGAAATCTGAAGACCCAGGAATCCTGCCTCTGGCACAAATAATTGCCAGAGACTCAAAGCTTCAAATTCTCTAGCAAAGAAAGCATGCAATTAACAAAGGAGCTAATTGAATTTTTCTTATTTTAAATACTTGTCAGAATGGGTCATGTGTTATTGACTTTTATATACCCAGTTCTTTAAATGCACGATGGCATAAATAGTACATGGTTAATAATTCATTACTAAATAAAGAAATGAAGAGTAAATGACACTTTATTGCAGCAATCCATTCTTGCAATTTCTGAACTTAATTGGAAAGTAAAATCGGCAAAATCAAATTTGAATGGTGCTGTGAGACCTACAAAATAAAATAGTTTTTCTATCCTTACAAGTATGCCCTTATAAGTGAATCTAATTGCTTGTTTAATCTAATTAGAAAACCCCTAAATATCCCATAGATTTTTGTTTCCCTCATTCATCACATTTTAATATTATAAAAGTGTTATAAATTACACAGTATAAGCATTTTACTAAAATAGTTCTAATTGGGATACGTAATATTTTCTCATTAAAAATTTCCTCATAATTTTTCCTCAAAACTATGAATCTGTTTTTTCATATATAGCTTTTTTTAATCAGACTTAATTTAAAATCAATACACTCTTAATATTTGCTCTCTATAGGAAAAGCAGAACTTTAAAAGGATAAATCAAATCGCTTAAAGGGTGTAACCACGTAGAATAACACCTTAGGAAGCAAACTGGACTTTCAGCTGGGTTTTTAGTTTTGGGTTCCCAGAACCAGCTCTACAAAGGATTTCGTTACTCCTCCTTATAACTTACCTCAGGAACACCTTTCCTCTAGATACTGGAAACTGCAAATAATGACTGAAATAGTGATTAAGGAAAATCATAACTGGCCAATCATGGCATAGGAGGCTGAGGCAGGAGGATAGAAAGTTCAAAGCCAGCTTTAGCAACCTAGTGAGGCCCTGTCTCAAAATAAAAAATGAAAAAAGGTTGGGAATATAGCTCAGTGCTTAAATGCCCCTGGGTTCAATCCCTTGGGCCAAAAAAGATAATAAAAAATAAATAAATAAATAGTAAAAATAACTAGCTGCAAATGAGAGAGAGTTCCTTTTACTGCTCTTGGAAGCCACAAGTTCCCCCACACACCTAAGACACCTAAGCCTGTTGCAGGCTATTTCTAATGTAAAAACAAACAAGTAACATCTACAAATTATACCAAGACATGTTTTTAAATTATTTGGTTTGAGATTCAGATCTGCTGAATTGCTTAATTACTCAAATTTCACTCTTCAAAATGACTTCTTATTTACACTGAGTTATAATTACACTAAAAGATAAAATAAAATGCAGAAAAGCATTCAGGTTGTAAACTGAATCAACTGAAATGGAATGGTATGTATGGACAATTCATGTTCTTAAAATCACTGCTACGGCTTGGATCTCATCATCCTATTAAAATTAACAAAATATAGCAATCAGAAAGTAACATGAGAGTTTGATTAACTTTATGGTTTCCATCATTTATTTTAGTTATATTCTAATATTTTAAACATCTACAATTCATCTCACCATGTGTATTACTTTTGTTAAAAGTAACACAGTCTGTGGTTGTTTAGAGTTTGAATTTTCTCATCAGAAAGATCCAGCTGGAATCTAGAGTTCCATCATTTCTATATTTGGTTGCTAAATCTTCTTTCTCTATTAACCACCTATAGATACAGACAATAGTGTTCAGTAGTAGTTATTTATTTAATAAAATAGCTGTTATTGAGCATATACATTTTTTTTAAGATAGAGTCTAGTTATGTTGCCTGTGTTGTAGAGGCTGGTTTCAAACTTGCCATTTTTCCATCCTTCTGTCCCAGTAGCTGGGAAAAACAGGAGAGAGCCCCCATGCCTGGCTAATATTTTCTATTAATAATAAATGTATTAAAGTTAGTAATAGCAATAATAAAAAAACCTATTTTATAGAATGTAAATACCTGTTAACGTGTATTTTAAAAAGAAAATCAGTGCTAACACTGAGGCCAGCAGCAAAGATCTTTTAGATTATATAAGGAATATGTTATGATTGGCAACAGAGTAAAAGAAGGTCAGTGTAAGATTTGCAGAAGCTGCATCTCATCCTTCCACCCACCAATTCTACCATAACATATAAAACTCAAAGACACAAATTATTTGCTGTAGTATATTTTCACAATATATTGCCAAGGAGTTGTCTCATGCCATTCTTTTGAAACAGTTCTTTATAATGGGTCACTATTGACCTTTTAATCTGCTGGAGAGAGGATAGAGTGGGTTTCAGGGTGAAATAATTTAAGTAACCTTGGAAGAACACTGTATATCCACCTTAAAATTTCACCATGAACTTTACCCATTGCAAGACTTGAGGAAGTCCTGCAATGAGAAACTCTGAGTGGCATATTTGAAGGAAGGTGGCTCTATAGTAAGAAGGACCAGAAATGCAAGATTAACAACAGTGGAGACAAAAGTTCTCTGAGAACTAATTTATATCTCAAGAAATTAAATTTATTTCAGGAAAAAAAAAAAAAAAAAAAGCTTATTTGGAGGTTTTCAACTTCCATAGGTACATTACAATAATTATTTGACCCAATGAGTAAAAGAGTAATCATATTGATGACTGCATTGAATGAATATTTTAAGAACACAACGAAGCACAACTTCAAATGATGAAAAACCAAAGATTGTCTATAAAAGGCAATTGTTTGTCATAAATCTGGTTTAAAATGGCCCTGAAATGGGCAGCTGCCCCCCAGGTATGGGGAACGACGCTATTTATGCTTTGACATGGCACTCAGTCTCATTTGCTCAATCATAAGTGAAATAAAATGCATTGAGACTCGAGTTATCTTTTAATATGAAAAACAATTAGAAAAGGAGAGGCTCTGTTGAGAAGAATCCCAACCTGAAAAGACAGCGAGGAATAATAAGATGACAAAGAAGTGAGCAGGGAGGCCCCCACTCCTGGACCCTGCTGAGACTGCAGGGATCCAGCACAGAGTTCACACCCAGCAGGAGGCTATCAGCCGGCCCTCTGCATAGTGACCCAGGTCTTCCTGAGCCACAGTCCCAGGGAAGACACAGTCCCAGATCAGCCCTGAGGGAAGTTCTGCATAGGGTGGGCTGGCCACACAGAGCAGACCACTCAAGGGCTCAGCATGTTTTTTAGCAAGCAGCAAATAAGCCAGAGTCCTCCTCAGGGAAACAAGGAATTGCACAATCGTCACATGTGGTTTATTTAACCTGCTTAAGCATCTGCACAACTAACCATGAAACTGTTCATTCTCAGACACACTCAGACCTTTGTTATTTGTTATAGTCAGTGACAGCTTGCAAAGATACGCAGGAACCACGTCAGACTGCTCTTCCTTACAAAAACAATGTCAGAATCAAATCCCTAAGTAAATTAGATTCTACAGCATACCTGTGTACACTTTGAAAAATAATGGTTATTTTAATAGCTCATAATCATACAAAATTGATAATTAACAGTGTTAACTTCTTTCCGCCTTCAAAGGAACATGTTCTAATTAACTTATCTCTCTTCAGATTTTAGGGGAATGATACACATGTGTAGACATAATTAAAAGACTAAATTTTAAAATGTATACTTTTTGTAATTCCAATCCCTTATGTAAAATGTACATAAATTGAAATAATTGTGTAACAGGAACCCCTATCTGAGCTTTGATTCAGATAAATTTTGTAGCATTTTGTTTGTGACCCAATTATTTCCAGGTCATACCATGATATGCTGAAGATTTATCCTTTCTCAAAATGTTATAAATTTCATACTATGAAAAAGTTCAACATTACAAAAATGCTGAAACTAGTATCAAAAACAAGTAAAATAAAAGAGTCTCTGCAAATAGTTATGTACGGAAAAACAAACAAAATGTGAACTGTATCAAGAAGTGTCCCTTTAGTGTTCATGGTCTCATGAGAGCTACCAACATCCACATGAAATTGTGGTAAGGTATAAATGCCAAAATCAGTACCCAGAGACTGGTAATAGACACAGAGAAGACCCCTGACAACCAATCTGGGTTGTAATGGGGGCCACGTTGAATCCTCCCTGAATGTGGTCTTATATCAGCACTTTATAAGAGGAAGTGTTAACTGAATAAACGAAACAAAGCAACAAAAAGGACACTTGGACATAAAGAGACCATCTGAGAAAGAGCCGTGTGGCACTGGAGTAGGAAACTGCAAACATGGCTCTCCAAAGGGTCTCTCTCTAAAAGACTGGGAAGGTCATCGTGATCTGCCTGAAAGACTACCCCTGAGGTCATGAAAGTCACACACACAAAAAAATCATATAAAGGCATCACATCTCATACTGCACTACCTCAAAATAATCTTTTCTATTCATTGGGAAAAGTAGTTGAAGGTACACCTTAAGTTAGCCACTTTAGGAACAATTTATATAATTGTTCATATAACAAGTCTGTGAAGACAGGAATACAGATGGGAGTCACCAGGTGAAGAGACAGGAACACTGAAGAGACACATCATGAAATGCTGGGTAGTCAATTAGCTGCTCCACCATGAGTGAAGACCATTTAAGGATAACCAAATTTAATACAGGATGATATAAGACATGATCCACAAGATGGGCAATTTAGGAAAAGGACCAGGTAGAAGACGTTGAGGAAGACTGAGTGAATACACCATTAGTTCTCTCTTTCCGTAAACAACTTTGTGGATTTTGTGGATTCCTGCTCAATGTTATATCCTGCCCCCAGAGAATGAATATAAACCCAAATATATGGACTTTGGTCATAGCCAAATGAGAAGTTTTGGCCAAGGAAATATGAGCAGAAATGATGGTTATGATGCCCTCGTCTAAGAACACATTTTAAATGGGGCTAAGCAGTAGGGCTTAGGCTCCTAAATTCCTACCTCTGCCAGGAGATCACCATGTCCCACATGATACCATGCATCCTTTAGCTCATATGCAGAAATAGAAGTCATAGGAATCCCAGGAAAGCCAAATCAAGACACAGTTAACCTGCAACCCTCAAGTAATGCAAGCATGATATTTTGGAAAATATCATGCAAAAAACCAAAGACCAAATGTTTTCTGATAAGTGCATGACAATATATAACGAAGGGGGTTGGCGGGGGGAAGAAAAGAATGAAGGAACTTTGGATGGTATAGAGGAAACAGGGGTGGGAGGGGGTAGGGATGGAAAAACAGTAGAATGAACAGACAGTATTACCCTATGTGCATGTATGATTACATGAATGGTGTAAATCTACATTGTGTACAATCACAGAAATGAAAAGTCATACCCCATTTGTGTACAATGAATCAAAATGTGTCTGTAAAAATAAAAAATATTTTAATAAAAAAAGTAATGCAAGCAAAGAATGCTGGTTGTTATAATCTAATGTGAAGATGAAGAAACCTAACATAAGAAAACAAAGTTTGGTTAAGTTCAGTATTTCCTTTATTTGCTGAGAAATCTAAATATAAATGAGCAATAGGAAGTCATTTATGTATAGAAGATATAGACTTAATGAAGGAAGTGAACAGAAGTTGAAAACGTAGAAAAAAATCTGTGTCCCAAACAGTCTTGGCAATAGTGGAAGGTATTCCATGGGTTGAGGTCTTTCCTCCAGCATTTCTTTCTACAATTCAGATTTCTAAAGTAAGAGACTCCCTTTTATCCAAGAAAAGAAGGAAGAAGAATATGTATAATTTAGATGGTTTTTATGGTAGGTCTGTGTTCTGTGAATTCACATTGTACAATAATGACTAATGCAAATCTCACTTTAAATCGTTATGCCTATGGTCTCTCCATCTTGGCAATATTTTTTTAAACTTTAAATAATAATCTAATACCACCAATAGAAAAGTAGTTGACTCAACTTTGTTAATGACCTAAAGTGTTAAGATGTTTGATTTCAAACACAGATTTTCCCTTTATTTCATTCTACTGCAGTCTTGAGTATTAGGAGGCCATTTTCCTACATGAGTTCACAAGATTAAACCCTTCCAGTGTCTCATTATTAAGCAAGTTAAGCTTTTATTTTATCAGTAATGTGGATTAGTTTTATCTTTTCAACTTTCTGACCCTCTAAGATTAATGCAGCTGTAAGAGAATGAAGCATTTATAGAATGATGACCTTGCCAAAAATACAGTTCAACTGGGTTCCTAAGTCATTGGTGCAAATCATCTCCTTCTATTGTAAATGTTCTAGTAATGGGTAATTTCTAGACAGCACATGGCCTGTCTTTGTAATAAAAGCCATAAGTATT
This sequence comes from Sciurus vulgaris, assembly GCF_902686455.1. NCBI lineage: Eukaryota > Metazoa > Chordata > Mammalia > Rodentia > Sciuridae > Sciurus > Sciurus vulgaris. Next base: position 13,074,890 of record NC_136469.1, read on the forward strand.
TCTGAACATGTGTTATTTATACTCAAACCCTTAAGAAATAAAAAAATATGAAAATAACGAACTTCAGGAGTTTGTTAGTTGTTCACATTTTCAGAAAAGAACAATATCTTCTTGGTTCTGTATCCCCCGTGTTTATTCAATGCATGACAAGTATTCAACAAAAGATTGAAAGATTCCTTTCTTAACCAAGCAGTTAAATAATGAGAATGTGTTTAAGGATGTACATAGAGGACATAAGAGTGACTGAGGACACATTGCAAAGATCAGATGTACCCAGTGTGATGAATCCGTTGGTTGTTAAAAGTAAGTTAATTGGCTTGCTTTGTGAGATGTAGACAACTTTTAGTTCTGGCACTGGACACCAGGGACAAATGAAAGTGTGTTTAAGCTGCACATCTCTGTGATGATACTCAGAAAACCAGGTCATCCTAGACTTTTCTTACACAACAGGAGTGAGAGTTAGCTTTCAGAAATCCATCTCGAAGGGAAATCGAGAAGAGACACTATTCACCATGACTCTGATTTTGATATTCAATGGGTGCTTGAGCATACAGGTAAAAAATAACTATGTAAGAATATTTCAAACTTCAGATTGGTGGGCAGGATGAAATAAGAGAATAGGGTTCTCACACTGCAAACCTCTCTATATATAAACTGTCAAGTTAAGTTTCAGTATCTGCCAATGGGAACGGCAAGGGATAAGTCCTTTGGGAAGATCTCAAAAGATTACCAATTGAATCTTAGGGTTAATAACTCTACAATTTATATTCTCTTGTAATTTTGTCTCCAGTTTTTCGTAGGAATATAAATATTGTGGGCATTTAAAGGTTTTATGTAGTTATTAGAGCAATTTTTAAAATAAATTTTGAGTTTTAATTAAATTCAAAATAAACTTTAGACTTAATTGGCCTCAGTCATCTTATGAATATGGAAATAGAAACAAAAGTGCATAATCTGCATACATGCAAATATAGTGTCATTTAACATCAAAAATTCTAAACTTTGTATTTCTTCATTTGAAGGTGAAAAGAAATATCTTTTTGCTGAGATAAAAAGAAGATAGGAAAGAAGTAAGACATATGGTTCAGTTGAAGGCTAAAATATGGAATTCCACATAGGGTCATGTCCTAGAACACCAAAAACTATGACCTTTCAGATAAAAGAAGAAGAAAGCTAAGCTAATTTTGCACGCATTGTTTATTAAGTCATGCTATTTTATCTAATGTTTCTAATACATTTTTTGAAAGGATACAATTATTTTCAACTTTTACACAATGAAAGAGGATCAGAATGTTCAAGGAAATCATGAAAGATCACATAGCAAGCAGGCAAAAGAAGTTCATATACTTATCTACTTCTGTCTGATGTTATTCATGCAGCAAGCACCTATTAATCATCTAAAGTGGGTCAGGAGCTATTCTAGGTAAATATGTCAATAAATTTCGGAATTTCATATTATCGCATATTCTCAGATACATCATTTAATCTTGTGGAGTTTGTATCTCCATTTATAAAATGTGGGTATTTTATTACCTCCTAATGTTAAAATAATATACATGAAAATGTTTTATAATGTCCCAAATATTAAAGTGATTAAGTTGTGCTAGTTTTTACCGGCATAGGTTAATATTCATACCTGCAATGTGGAAGATTAGCATAGACTTTAAATAAATGTATTGAAAATAGCTTCCAAAAATAATTCTTAAAACACCTTTATGGGTAAAGGGCCAGGAAAGATGAAAAAAAATTGTTTAGAAAATACATTTGTAATTCAAGTTAAGATTAGAAGTATGAAATTTTACTAGAGATAAATCTAATTAAATTTATTAAACTGAAGGATGACATATTTGATGTCACCTTGAAGGGTTGCTGAGCTATACGTTGCTATGGTCTGAAATGGTAGAAACTGAAATCAGCAGTTCAGAAAAAAGGAACTTGAAGTATGTAAATTATTAAGTCACAATTGTGAAACAGTAAGATTGATTCAACAGAGATGGGAAAAAATTAAAGAGCAAAGAAAGATATATGAAAACCAGAGGAAGAAGCTGAAGGATCAAAGTGAATAAAAAAAGAGAGAGAGAAAATAAGATGGAAATAAGAATTAGTGACGATCTTAGCATCCTCTACACTAGTCTCATTTACTATTAAATCAATTTCATCATATATAAATAGAGATACTATCTGGTAAATATAAAACAATATTATAGATAATTGCTACTATGCACAATTTTTTCATTGAGTTGAATATAAAGACTAAATATTTAGAAAATCATAAATTAATATATTGACTCTTTGGTAGTCTTTTCATTAAAGATTTACACGTATCCTGTCATGCTTTTTTCAGAAAATATCTAAATTTGTACAGTCTCAAAATTAACAAAGATCATGTTATTACAAGGAATTAGTGAGCTAATTAGAATCAATTGCATAGTTAAAGTTGAACCATCAAATTAAGGAGTTATTGCTCTACTTGAGATATATTTTGCCTCATGGAGCCAAAATCATAAGGCATTCTTCCAGAGCAAAAGCCCATAATTGTTTTTATGGGCAGGTTGGGTGAAGATGAGTGAAGCAAACATTTATAGTGAATGAATCCACACATTAATAATTTAGATTGACCGTAAGGAATTGGTCACTGTTTTGCTATATATACATAAGTAGACTTGAATTCTTAAGGAATTCATTTTATACCATAAGCAATTAATTACATATTAATGAGCAGTTACAAAAAAAAAATGAAAGCATCATAAATTCTAGAGAATTAGAAGGGACATTAAAATGATATATTCCAGTGATTTGAAAATTTTTATAGTATTAAAACTCTTTATTCAGATGATACCTGATGTGAAAAAATAATTTTATAAAACATAAAACTCCAGGTAAAATAATGTAATATGCTTTTGGACACATAAGTCTGAATAAAATTAACAGTCACTGAGGAAGATAATGGAATGTGGTTACAGAAATGTTATTAAGCAATAAAGCTGCCAGATACCATCAGGGAACAGACAGATCCCAGGTACTAAATCTTTTTTCACATAAAGATTAGTGGCTTGTGAAAGGCACAGAGATGGATTGAAGCATACCACACTTAGTGCTAAACTTAGGATGAGATAAATACCTGGGTAAAGGTATAATAGGAAATAAACTTTCACCTAAGAAAGACCACAAAGAAAACTCCAAACCTACTCTAATACCTGTTGAGGTTTAAACAAAATAGGAATAGATAAAAGTCTGAATTTACACTGATACCTCAAGAATTTTAAGTTAACTAATTTAGGAGGAACTGGGTTTGCATTGCATCCAGGACCTAACAATAGTAAGCACAATCTTCCTGAAAGAAGAAACATGTAATCAGCCTCAAGAATCACCCCAAACAGTTACACAATGATGAGCTTACACACAAAAAATTACAAAACACATGAAAGAAGCTGCCTTAGGTGAGTCAGCTGAAACAACAGATGAGAGAACCAAACCTACAAGTTCTCCAAACATACTTTGAAACAATGCAAAGTAGTCATATCTCCATGTCAAAAGATAGAAAATAAGGAGAGAACTATCTATTGAGAGCACTAATCTGTTTTAGTTGGTTAGGTAAACTTGCAATTTAACTACATAGAAATTTTAGAAGCAATGTAACACACACATTTTAAAAATAATGGTCATGTTAAATTAGATAAAACTGACAACTGAATTAATAAAACTGAAAATTTAAAAAAAAAGACAAGACACAGGTAGCACCAGGAAACAAATAAACAAATAAATCTATAACAGATTATTAGGCATAGTGGGGGAAAATAATACAAGGGTTATATAACAGGGTTTCTAGGAATAAATTTTTATAAATTAGTAGTATCAATAAGTAAAAGCCACTGCTTTGTCTCCCAAGGTTCCTGGGTTGGAAACTTAATCCCCAATGAAAGATTGTTGAGAGATGATCAGACTGAATTATTGCTCTTACTCTGGAGTGATTTAGTTGTTGTGGGAGTGGTTTCTCTGTAAAAGCAAGTTCAGTTCTCTCATGCCTCTCATGTTCTCTCATGTCTCTTCTGACATGGGATGATATTCCATGAAGACCCTCACAAATATTGGCACCTGGATACTGTAATCTCCAGCTTGCAGAACCATAGCAAGAAGTAATTCTCTTCCTCTTAAATTACCCATCTCAGTTATTCAGGAAGTCTAAAGTAGTTTCAGCATGACAAATAAAAATTCACTCCTAATTATTTAAAAATTAAATCATAGTTAAAAAGTAAAATTAAAGAGAAAAACCACACAGTAGCCACATAAAATAAAAGCTTTTCTAGAATAAGAAAAAGGAGTGGACTTCTCAAAAGCAACAGTTGAAGCCAGAAGAAAATAAAATTAAAATATATTGGGCAAAAACTACTCTTAAATATAAAAATACAGTTCCTTGAGCTATCGTTCAAAATAAGAGCAATTAAAGGTGTTTTTCATAAAGTAGAGCATGCCTAAACATAATTAGTATAATAATTTTATATTCTTAAGTTGGAGACAATAGGGCTAGATTTCTAAACAATAGTCAAATGTCCTTCTCAAACTGAGAAGGAAACCACTCTCATAAATAATACATAATATATTAAAACATAAATTATATACATATATAATATATATATGTAAATATATACACACATATAATATATAATATAGTATACATAAATATATATACACAAATATATACCTAAATATATATATGCAGATAGATATATTTGTTGGCATGGAAATTATAAAAGTGAACTAATTCTAAATTTTAACTTATGTACATATATATTAAAATGTCAATATTATTTAAATACATATATAAAACATGCATGTTACCAATATTACTAAACTCACCTGGAGAAAAAGAAACAAAGTAGACAGTTTACACTAAAAGGATAAATAAAATGAAGGAAAGGAAAATTTCAATCTGATCTAAGGAAAACTAGGGGAAAAAATAAAGTAAAATAACATACAATGGAACATAAAAGCACAAAATAAAATGGAAAAAATAATTTAAACATATTTGTGGCTAGAAAACATAAATGGATTAATTTAAACGCATGGATTTTTAAAATTTTTTCAAAATATTTAAAGACAGCAAAAATAGGGCCTGATGCTTCCACATCAGATATAAAAGGTTATAATTGGTGATCACTCCTGCAGTAATAACTAAGAAAAAAGAAAGTGATGAATTTTTAAAATCATATATTTTTAAAAGCATCAGCGAATACAAAGAAGTCTTGGGGGTCCAATTAATTAGAGGAAGAGCCCTCCTCATTGGCACCTAAGTGGCTGCCCTCCTTACCAGGGTGGGTACTTCTCAATCCTGGACCTGAAGTCAGATAACCAAGCTTAATATGGGCTGGGAATAAAAGCACCAGGAGCATCCAGGTGGACAAGCTGAGTTTCCCACAGTCCTCTCTGTGCCCTCATGTGAAAGTAGTCTTTCTGTTCTTGCTGATTGGAACGAAATGACAATGTGAAAATGGTGAGTCTTCTTGCTTCAACAGTAGCTCAGAAGCAGCTACAAACTGAAGTTTAATGGGATCATGACTTTTTCTCCTACAGAATGTGCCCACCCTTGGGGCAAAGCCTCTAAATCTCCAAATCTTCAGAGACCAGAGTAATGGAGTCAAGAACTCTGATTTTTGTCAGTAGATTATTTGGCTAAGGGAAAGAAGTGTGGCTATGCATATCATATTAGTCATGATTCTTAAAAAAATAAGAATCATACTTAATAATAATATTTATATATGACAGGTGTGGAGGTGCATATCTGTAATCTCAGTGGTTTGAGAGTGTGAGGCAGAAGTATCACGAGTTCAAAGTTAGCTGCAGCAAATTAGTGAGGCCCTAAACAACTCAATGAAACCCTGTCTCTAAATAAAATATAATTAAAGCGCTGGGGATGTGACTCAATGGGTGCCCCTGGGATCAATCCCTGGTACCAAAATAATAATAATAATAATTTATTATATATTTCATTATGTATATGTATATATAATATATAAAGGGGAGTAGATTTTAAGGAACTGGCTCAACTAGCTCAAGTAATTTTGGAGGTTTGGCTAGTTCCAGGATGCTGGCAGAATTCCTTTTTATTTGGGGGAGAACTGCCTTTGTTCTGTAATAGCTTTAACTGATTGAATGAGGCCCACTCACATTTGGAGAACAATTCGCTGCATTCAAAATCTACCAATTAAATGTAAATGTCATATGAAAATATACAAATAACCAGAATAATGTTTGACAAAATATCTGAGCTCTGTGTCCTAACCAAGTTGACAAATAAAATTAACCATCACATCTTCTTCCACCTCTTGTTTCCCAGACATGTATTATCCTGTTGAGGGACACAATATAAAATGGAGGACTCTAATTCAACACATATACTGCGTCTTCAGTGGCACATAATTTGTGAGATAGCAAGTCAGCTGCACTTTGGTAGTTCACAGAATGGCTCTAGCAGCCCAGCCACTTCCATATGGTCTGGAAAGAAACACTGCCACCAAGTGCCATGACCATTGGCTCACTCCTATACCTCCTTTGCTGTAAATCAGGTCACTATGCTAAATTCTGTAATATGAAGGATTCAATGTCTATGCATCAAGCATGCTGGGAAACAGAAAATAATGCTCACTGAGATCTTATGTGCATGAATGACAAACTCATATCTGAAAGAGACCATTTCTTTAAGAACAAACCACTTACCCTTGCCAGATGGAAGGTTGTGAATGTAGACTCCTGGGTGACTGTGAACTAGTCTGTCTACTTGGGTATTGAACTGACAGTTAGGTGAGATATTCTGTCTATTTAGTTATTCAATACTTTTTTGTCATGGATATGCTCTGGTGATCATTAATATGTGATGCCAAGATATCCCCACTCATACCTACGCCCATATTTTCATCCACAGTCTACGTGGGAAAATCTGTCTTCTGCTTTCCAGAGTTTTCCCTTTCATGAACATTAATAGCCAGCAAGGCCATTCGCCGGTGTCCGTAGCTCATTTGCATTCCTTACTTTAACCAATACGCATTCCATATTAAGTCTAGGACTGGGTGGAACACTGGCAGTTCAGTTCATTTCAAAGATTTTCCCTTGCTATTGTCTTCCAAAGTAAAATCTGATTTGTACTCCAAAGCAGCTTCTGCTAGTTTCTGACTTGTACTAACCTATTTTATTCTCATCCCAAATGTGGAACACCTACAAAAACTTAATTATGGCATATAATATGCAGTATGATTATACAATATGTAATTATATAATAGTAATGTAATTATAATATGATAATCATAACACAATAGCATTAATGAACATTAATATATATTCCTTAATGATATAACTCTTGAGTATGATTGTTAACCTATTTTAATGCATTTATGTCAGACTCATTGAAATATTCATAGAATGAAAATTGGGACTTAAAAGGCTCACATGCTGAGTCAACTTATCCATGAATGAGCCCTTTACCTTCTATCTCCTCTTTCCCTGACCTCCTATCTGACATATCACCTCTCCAATATGGCCCTGGAGTGAGCTAAGGGAAGGGTGCTATTGCAACCACATACACTAATAATGTGAAGGTTAATCTGGATCTATTAAATCAAAGGAAGCTAGAAATCAGAAAGCATTGTCACAGATGAATAAGGTATTTCACAACACTGAAAGAACTAATTCAATACAAAGATAGAAAAATCTTAAATGCATGTGCACCCAATGACATAGTGTCACACACAAAAAATCAACAAAATTAAGTGAAATCAAATTCATAATCATATTTGAAGATTTTAATGGCAATTTATTCAACAATTGATAGAAAAAGTAGAGAACAATTTTAGAATATAGAAGATGTGTACAAGATTAATTAACGAGCTAATTTATATAACTAAGCCGTTATTTCCTATAACTTCTGAAAACATGCTCTCCACAAATGCATAGGAAGCATTTCATGAAATAGAAAAGATACGGATTCATAGAAAAACTCTCCAGAATCCTTTGGTCTGAGAGAACCTGAATAATAGCAGCCAACTGAGTTCCTGGTATACTTCTAAGACTGGGACCAGAAGGGACTTAGCAACTTTAAATGATACATTACAAAGAAGTAAGATATAATTTAACACTTTATAGTCTCAAGATATCATACCAAAAAGAACAAATTCATTTCACAGAAATTAAAAGTCATACAATTATAAATATAAGGACATAAACAATGAAGAAGAAATAGATATAAAAATAATAATCAGAAATTCATTATTTTGAAGGAAAAATAAAAATGAATCTCCCTAGTAAGATTAAGCAAAGAAATAAAACAGCATGAAACAAGTTACCGATATTAGTAAAGAAAGGGGCATAAAAACAGATCCTAAAAACATGAAAAGAACATTATTAGCCGACTATACCAACACACTTAACATCACTTAAAATGAACTTACTTTAAAAAAAATCAATGAAAAACAAAAAAGAAAAAAGATAATCGAGTTGTTCTCTGTTATAAGTTTAGACCCACATGTACATACAAATTATGCAACTTTAAAAATTACTGTAGAGTCAGGCACACTCCTAACATCCCAGCTACTGGGGAAGCTGTGGCAGGGGAATCAGAAGTTCAAGGCCAGCCTCATCAATTTAGCAAGCCCTAAGCCACTTGGAGAAACCGTATCTCAAAATAAAAAATAAAAAGGGCTAGGGATGTGGCTCAATGGTTCAGCACCTCTGGGTTCGGTCTCCAGTAGCAAATAAATAAATAAATACATAAGTACCTGCATAATACAAATGCAAAATTTGAATCAATGATTTTAATTTCTTTCACAGGTACACAAAGAGAAAGGCCCAACAAGGGTTTTACAAGTGAGCAGATTCAAGGAATTGATAATTTCAATCAAATATAACATTCAAAAGTGAAACTGCTTTTATAGATTTGCAGCTTGGGAATTTTAAATGTGCTACTCAGACTTGTGGCCTCCTCTGCTGTGGGTCACGCTCAGCACTGAGGTCCCCGGAGCACTTGAGGTTGCTAATGACAACTGTTCCTGCACCAGGCACAGCCAAGCAGAGACCCCGCCTGAGGGATCAAAGAGCAGTCTGAAAACCCTAATTTGTTCCCACTTTTTCATTTTATATGAAAGGATATTTAAGGACAAAAGAAGTCACATTTATTTCAGTGTTTCTGAAAGATTACAAGGTTTTTATCCATACCAACAGCCTTCCAGATTAATAGATCTTAACCTTATTTCAGTCTGGTTCTATTTTTGCTGAAAGAAAACCATCAGAACACAGCATCTTTTTTTTTTTTTTTCCAAAAGGGAAAGGAAGATGTGGTTGATCAACAAGAACTCCAGACACATTCCCCACATCTAATACAAAAGAAATTCATCTCCATTTCATTAGGAAATAAATGTGTGCACTCACGAAGAATCTAAAAAAATGTCCATTTCATAGAAGTAGACAGTAGGAAGGCAGTGACTGGAGGCTGGGAGGGCACCTGCAGGATGTGGGTCGAAGGACACAAGATTATGCTGCATGGACAGAATACACTCAGTAGACCTGTCATGCAGCCTGGTGGCTGTAGTTAATGAAGATACAGTATATTCTTGAAAATTTCAGAGAGTGATGTCAAGTGTTCACCCCACACATAAATGATAACTGTGCATAGATAGACAACTATAAGTTAGAATTAACCTATCTACAATGTACATGTATTTGAAAATATCATGTGATGCATGATAAAGACATGCAATTTTATTAGTCCATTAAAGACAAGAAAATTATGAAATTGGTGATAACTGTTCAAACGCCAAGAGAAATGTGTTCTTGAAGAAGGAAAAGCTAAAAATGTCTATTATTAGGAAAAAATGTATAAAATGTTTTCTAAAAAGTAAATAAATAACCATTTGTGGAGTATCTTATTCTTTAAAAACATTGATAAATAGAAACTTGCAGTTAACTTGCATAGCAAAAGCCTAATAACCCACAGGCTCACATAAATAAAATGACAGGCGAAAGTCATGTAATTATGCATGTTCATATCTAAAGTGTGAACATACTTATGAATAAATTTTCATGAGAATTCATTCACATTTACCAATGTAATCTGATACAACTATATTTTAGAATCAATGATAGTTTTCTGACATATGATAAAACATTTTATTTAATTATGTTCTTTATAATGTAAATAATTCAAGAAATATAGATCATGTGCTTTTTATACCATTTCTTATAGCTTAAAGCTATGAAAAGGATTCTCATTTATCAGTTCTTAAATATTCATGAATGTTGCCTGTAGAACAAGTAGATAGGGAAACAAATTATAATTGTTACTAAAATTTTATTGTGCCTTAAAATTAATGGCTAACACTGTAAATGTTTTTATATGAACATACAATAGTGAAGCATTTAATAAGAAAAAAACAATGAACTTATTTAAAATATTTGACATGCTAAAAATACTAAACAAATTGGGATAGGAACTAAATGGCTGCTTTCTCATTTCAGATAATTTAAAGTTATGTATACTTACCTTCCGAGAATAATTTGATAACCACATTTCAATTTTAAAATCACTCTTTCTAAGTAGTGAAGAAAAAAAATGTTTTGAAGTGGCTAATGCAATGATTTAGAAAGCCATCATTGCCTAATTTGGTTAAGCTATGATATGGTATTTAAAGGAGTCAAACTTTCAGCTTTCTTATCATTTTTAAGTTTGGTATTCTATTATAATAATAATCACTATCACAACAAAACAGCATCATTTAATGGCTCTATTAACTCAAGAACATAAAACAGCAACTACATTAATTATATTCATTATACTTAATTGAACGTAATTATCAAACCTAACAATTCCTTGTACACTAATTAATAAAACAGCATGTCCTCTGCATCAGAAATATGTAAAAATAGTCTTTCCTTTTAAACATATATTGCTTAAAATATGTATCTACAGAAGATACTGAAAATGTGTTTAATTTTAATATTATAATGCCTCAAAATTGCATTCTCACAGATAATCACTTAAGAACATAGTGGCAGACTTTTGTAAAATGTTGGAAAATGTATTTCAGTAGACCCCTCAGGGATTTTATGGTTCTACTAGTGACGTGAGGGATGATGTTACCTCAAAAATCATTCCACTGTCATCTCCCACATCAAGTGAGGCAACCAAACCCCTCCTCCCCACTCCAGGTACCACTCCAGGTACACAACTTTATGTCCTGGCTAAGAAAATATTCTACTCGGTCTCTACAAAAACAGTCCCAAATATGTATCCCCACATTATTCTCGCCGATTGGCAAAGGTATCCTTTCTCCTCCAAGATTTCTCTGTGAGTGAAACCACTCTTGACCAGGTAAATAATGACTCCCCATTTTTACTCTATTTCTGTGACACCTTTTGACACAATTAACTGTAGTTTCCTTGCCAAGCTTGCTCCCCCGCTCAGCCCTCATCTTTTTTCCATCTCCTTCATAATAGCTCTTCCCTGCACAGCATGAAGTTCACCACAGCTGTTCACTTGCCCAGCTGGATCTCTGTATTTTCTCCCATTATATAATTGTTCCCCAATTTTTTCATTGTACCTCATTCACAAGTGTGGATTAGAACAATATATGCCCCAATAGATCCCTAAATAATCCCCATAGTATCTTTTCTACTCTAGAGACACCTTATGACAGTGGTCATGATAAAACAGCTTCCACCTCCAGCAACTGGTAAAGCACTCTATCATTCATAAATCTCAAGGCAAACTAACATGTTGTTAGTGATCCTCTATAATGGAGAAAAATATCAATAGAGCTGAAGTAATTTAATGTTTCATATTTAATAACCTATAAAGCTATGATTCAGTTTGATTACAAATGCATGTTTTTCTACTATGTCAATTATCTCTTCTATAGTCAGATGACTAATGTCCAGTAGGAAAATCAATCAAACCAAAACCAGTGAGACATATGGACTTCATAAGCAATTTGTAAACAATTCCTGTAGATTCTATTTGTTCCGTATTTTTTTTCCCAAAATACAGCATTTCTTCTATTGAGAACACTATTGATATCATTTCATTTTTAAGCCCTTATCATTTCTGGCTAGAAGCAGTCTAAACACAAGCTTTTCTGCTTCCAAACTTTCTACAATCCTTTTTCCACACAAGAGAAAGAGATTTTTAATATACATCATTAATCAGATATGGATACTTGCCTGCTTAAAACAATTCACTGGAATTGGAATCAAACTACTTTTAATATGGTCTACAAAGGAATAGATGAAGTGGTTGAACATTTCTGAAGGGATTCTGCACCTTAGCTCTCTGCACGCCATCTTCTTGACTCTGTCTAATCCTCTAATGTGGCAAATACACAGCTTCAAAGCTTTGTGTATTCTCTTAGATATTCACTTCACTGGCTTCTTTTTGACATTTGGCTCACAAACTATGTATTAATCCAATCTGACCTAAAATTTTTCCTCTATTAATTTTCAACTAAATCACTTACTCAATGTTCTTTTCTGTTGGTTTTTGAGGTGCTAAGGATTGAACCCAGGGATGCTAAACCACAGAGCTACATTTCCAGTCCTTTTCAATTTTTATTTTGAGACAGGTTCCCACAAAGTTCCGAGGCTTCCTTCAGACTTGTGATCCTCCTGCCTCAGCTTCCTGAGTCAGTGAGATTACAGATGTGCATCAGAGGGCCTGGCCCCTAGTTATCACATGATCCAGCCATCCCACTACTAAGTACATATTTAAAGGGAAATAAATCAAGATAAGTTATATACCTGTATTCCAATTTTTTTTTTTGCAACACTATTCAGTATAACCAAAAAAAAAAAAAAAAAAATGGAATCAACTGAGGTGTCCATTGAAAGATGTTTGGATTAAAAAATGTGGTATTTATGCATAATTAAACACTATTCAGCCATATAAAGAATGAAATCCGTTTATCTGCAGCCACTTAGATAGAAATAGAAGATATTACGTCAGGTGGAATAGGCCAGGCACAGAAAGACTAATACTACATGTTCTTACTAACTAAAGTCACCCTACTGTGCTGTAGAGAAACATATTTTATTTTTTTATATAACTGCATTTCGTTTCCTGTAATCTAATTATATCTTCCTTCCCATTACCCTTTCAAATCTAATCGTCACTACTCTACTGTCTTCTTTTATGAAATCACCTCTTTTTTTAGCTTCCTTATATGAGTGAGAACACACACAATGTAAAGAGAAAAGAATGAAAGATCACTCCAAAGACTCTCCTTCCACAAAGCCTCCTAGCAATACAGAAAGAAGAAACAAGAAAATGAATAATAGCCCAAAACAATCCAAACAATGCAAGTATAAATCCATGTATGTCAACAATTACTTTAAATGTGAATGGATTAAAGTATTTGATCAAAGAAAGAGTGACTCTGTGAACCAAGAGAAAAAAAAAAACAAAGCATTCAACTATATAGTGCCTAAGGAGACTCACTTCAGCTTTAGGCACATACATAGGCTGAAAGTGAAAAATGGGAAATATTCCATACAAATAATAAAAAAAGAGAACAAGGATGTCTACTTACATCACTCAAAGTACATAATAGGATAAACGTTGTACGACAGAAAGGTCATTATATCATAATAAGTAGGTCAGATCCTGGAGGGAATGCAATGATTGTGAGTACGTGTGTACCCAACATCAGTGTACTTATAACATAAAAGGCAAATATTAACAGAACTGAGGGAAGAAACAGAAAGAAATATAATAAAAATAGAGACTTCAACATCTCACTGGCATCAATGGAGAGACCATTCCTAAATTAAGCTAATGGAAAAAAAAAAAAAAAAAAAAAACACTGGACTTGAGCTACACTATAAACTAAAGGGAACTGAAAAATATACAGAAAACATTTCATACAACTGCATTTGAACACACTATTTTCCAGCACACATGGAACACACTGTAAACAGAGAATATGTTAGATTCCAGAGCATATCTTCAGAAATTTAAGAAGACAGATATAATATTAAATATCATCTGCTACCCATAGCAATATGACACCTTTCCTCTATAACTGCAGTAATTTCAAGAAATTTACAATATTAAAAAAATTAAACAACATAATCTTGAACAATTTATGAAATAAAAGGGAAAATTAAAATGGAACTTGAAAATATCTTGAGACAAATGAAAATGAAAATACAACATACTAATTCCTATGATATACAAAACAAGTAGTATAAGAGAAAAGTTCTATGAAGGAAGGTTAGATTGATCATGCCTAAATAGGAAAAAAAAAGAATGATTTCAAATAAGTAACATAACGTAATACCTAGAGGAACTAGGAAAAAAAATACAAAAACCTAATTCCAAGTAGCAAAAGGAATATTGAACAGAAATAAGTGGAACAGAGTCTGGAAGAAAATTGAAATGATGATGGAATAAACTACAAACTCTTTTGTGAAAAGATAAATAAATTTGATAAATTATAAATACACTAAAAGAATAAATCAATGAAATAATAAATAAAAATATAAATGAATGAGGAGACATTTTAACTGATACTGCGAAAACAAAGGATGATAAAAATATAGTGATAATCATATACCAAAAAAACTGGATAACCTAAAGAAATGTGTTAATTCCTACAAACACATGGACTACCAAGACTCAATTATGAAAAAAATAGAACATCTGAACCCAAAAATAATGAGTGAAGACAGAATCTGTAATGAAAATCCACCATGTCAGTCAGATTTTTGTTTCTGAGGCCAAAATACCTGACATGAATAAGTTAGGGAGTAAAAGTTATTTTTGACTCATGGTTTCAGTCCATAGTTGACCAATCCATTGCTACGGCCTGGGGTGAGGTAGAATACCAAGGCAGAATATTACAGCAGAATAAAGCATCTCAGCCTCATGACAGATAGGAACAGTGAGAGAGAGGAGCCAGGGACAAAATATAGTCACCAAGGGAGCAAATGCAACGTGTTCAAGTACTTGAAGAATGAAAATTGTTAAAATGTGACTACTTCTAGTCACATACATATACCTAAAGTTATACCAACATTTCAAATTATTAATTCATCAAATGGATTAAACCACTGATGAGGTCCTAATTAATGCCTAAATCACCGCTGGGACCCTTATACAATGGTGATCCTGCTTTACAAAACATACAATTTTCAGGGATCACTTCTAGATCCAAACCGAAACATGTCTAAAAAACAAAAGCTGAGGAATTAATGGCTCTCATAGGTAAATTATAACAAACATTTAAAGAACAATCAATGCTAGTACTTCCTCAAGCTCTTCCCAATAATTGAAGATAAGGAAAATTCAGAACTTGTGTTTGAAGGCCAATACCACCTTAAATACTAGAATCATGGACATTAATGGGAAAAATATATATAAGTCAGCATCCTCAGTGACATAAGTGTAAAAATCTCAACATCAGCAAACTGAGTTCAACAGCACATTATAAGGATAATTCAGCATGGTTAAATGGAATTTATTTCTGGGATACAGGATGGTTGAACAAAACAGATTGATAATGTGATGTATCACATAATGGAATAAAATTGTATAATATTCTGAACAGTAGTGATGCAAACATTTGATAGAAATTCAACATCTTTCTACAAAACTTTTAAAAATTTCAATAAGCATAGAGTGAATGTTATTAATTTTTTTTTAATGTCATATGCGCAGGCTGCTGGTAACATCAGCCAATGATAAAAAACCAAGGACTTTCCTCTCAGCTCAGGAACAGGACTAGGATCACACCACTGTATTCAGTATAATACTGAAAGTGCTAGTCGTGGACACTGAGCAAATAAGGGAAACAACAAGGCATACAAATTAGAAATGCAACAGTAAAAGTAGTTTCCTTATGACATGATCTCATGTAGAGAAAACATTAAGGTGTCCACCAGAAATTGTTAAAACCCAATAAATACAGTACATTTTCAAGATAGTGAACATAAAATATCTGTGTGTTTGTATACACCTAGAATGAACTACCATAACAAAATAAATCAAGGGAACTATCACATTTGAAATAGCTACCACAAATAAATTGATAAAAATAAAACCCAGAAAAACATTTCATCAAGGAGGCGAAAGATAAGCTGAAACGTGTGAAACAATGTGGAAATAATCTGAAAAGGGCACAAGTTGAATGGAAGAATGTATTCATGTATTTGAAGAACAAAAACTGTTAAACTGGACATACACAGTGATCTACAGGTACAATGCAATTTCTATTAAAATTCCAATGCATTTTTTTTTACAAAAAACTGAAGGAAAAAACCTAAAACTGATATGTAATAAGAAACCCCAAATAGCTCAAGAAATCTTAAGCAAAAAGAATAAAACTTGACTACTTGATCCCAACATAGTATATGCAGATTTCATAATCAAAAAGAGAATGAACTGGTACACACACACACACACAACTGACCAATGGGACAAATTAGAGAAACCACAAAAATAAATCTACACATCTATAGGCTAACTGATTTTTGCAAGAACAAAAAATAAATAAATAATAAATAAACACCACACCAGGAGTATACAATGGGGATAAGGGAGTTAGGAAGTTTATTCAACAAATGTTGTTATAAATACAGGATATACACATGCAGAAGAGTGAAATGGACCATTAACACAAACCATGTACAAAATATATAGCAAAATGGATTACACACCTTAAATGTGAGGCTGGTACTATGGTTGGTTGCGTTTCCTCCAAAGGCCCATATGTTGGGATTTGGGTTTCGAGTGGTAGTGTTTGGGAGGGAAGAAACTTTGGAGAGTGTGGGCTCCGGGCAAAGTTATAGATCAATTGTGGATATGATCTTGAAAGGGATTGTGTTATCTTGCAATCACTGTGACAAAAGCCTGAAATAACTACTTATAGAGAAGAAATATCTTGGCTCACAGTTTCAGAGCTTCAGTGAATGACACTCCAGCTCCATTGTTTCTGGGCACTTTTGAGGCATTCGTCATGACACTGGCCCACAGTGGGAGTAAGCTGTTCACCTCCTGGCAGCTGGTGGAGTAGAGGAAGAGCTGACCTTGCAAGTAGCTGGTGACAAGACACATCCTTCAAGCTCAATGCCCCCAGTGACGACTCTCTCCCTAGGCACCGCCTCCTACAGTTTTCCACCACCTCCCAATGGTGCCACCAATGGAGGACCATGCTTGCAACAGTACATGAGCCTTTGGGGACACTCAAGTTCCACACTGTAACAGAATTAAGTCAGTTCTCCTGAGAGAATTATTTTTAAAGAAAAGAAAAGCCTTAACTCATCCCTCTCCAACTTCTCTCTAACTTTCTAGAGCAAGCTGTGTTCACTTGCACCTGCACATGCTCCTGCCATAGCCATCTGCCCTGATGGGATGCAGCCAAGAGGGTCATGCTCAGACTAAGCCAGCGCAGGTGCTATATACCCTTGAACCTTCAACATGTGAGCCAAATAAACCTCTTTTCTGAGAAAGTATCCTGTCACAGGTGTTTCATTATAGTCCCCAAAATGGTTAACGCAACCTGAAAGTCTAAAATTACTAGAAGAAAACATAGGGAAGAAAGATTTGACATTAGTTGGAACAATAATTTTTTTTCTATTTTGGACAGCAGTCCCAGACACAGGCAACAAAAGCAAAAATAGATAAATGGGATTACATTGAACTATAAACTTCTGCACAGCAAAGAAAACAATCAGCATAATGAGTAGTTAACCTACAGACTGGGAGAAGTTACTTGCAAACCATAAATCTTCAGAGTTAATGTCCAAAATATACAAAGAACTCAAGCAACTCAATAGCTAGATAAGCAACTCAATAGCTAGATGAGAAATAATTTGATTAAAAATGGTAAGGACCTGAGTAAACAATTCTTAAAAGAAAATGTACAAATGGCTAACAGGTATATGGAAAAATGTTTGACGTCACTAATGATCAAGGAAATGCTAATTAAAATCATTCTGAGATGTCAACTAACACTGGCTATCAAATAGCACAGATATCAAGTGCTGGCAAAAAAGTAACCTTGTCGAAGGTAGTTTCAAGGGGTAGTCATTATGAAAATATATGGACGTTCCACAAACTGTTAAAAAGTAGAACTATAATATAGTTCATCAAGTCACTTCTTATTATATATCCCTTCAAAAAACCCACTATCTCAAAGAGATACTTCATCCCATATCCATGGCAGTATTATTGAGAGTAATATGGGATCAATCCAAATATCTCCCCATGGATGAATGAATAACAGAAATGTTACATAGGTACACACATACACACACATACACACACACACACACATACACACACTCACACACACAATGGACTATTATTCAGCCTTAAAATGAAGCAAATTCTGTTATTTGTGGTAACACACCACCTTCAGGATATTATTTTAAGTGACTTATGACAGGCAGACAAATGCAAATAGTTGATGATTTCACTAATATGTAGACTCTAAAAAAGTCATACTCAACCTGAAGTAGAGAATAAAATGATGGTTTGGAGGTCTGGTCTTAGGGAAAAGGGCGAGATATTGATCAAAGGGTATAGTGTTTCAGAGAAACAGAATGAATAATTCTGAAGACACACGTTACAGCTTGGTAATCCATAGTTAACAATACTGTATTGAATATTTGAAATTTTCTGAAAGAGTAGAACTTGAAAGTTCTTAGATACACACACACACACAAAATGATATATATGTGAGCTGTTTGGGCTCCAGGGATTGAACTCAGGGGCACTCAACCACTGAACCACATCCTCAGCCCTATTTTGTATTTTATTTAGAGATAGGGTCTCACTGAGTTGCTTTGCACCTCGCTTTTTGCTGAGGTTGGCTTTGATCTCACAATCCTCCTGCCTCAGCCTCTCCAGCCGCTGGACTGCAGGTGTGCACCACCATGTTGTGCCTACTAATTACCTTATTTTGATAATTTTTGTCATGAGTACATATATCAGACTGTCATGTTGTACAAGGGAAAGATGCAATTTTTAAAAAAAAATCTTAATGAGAAAAGCAATCTCATTCTGAATTCCTAAAAAAGTATCTGAAGAAATAAAATTTTTCATTGCATATATTGAAATACTTTAGTGGCATTTTAAAGTTTAATTCAAAATACTAGTTCGATTTATGATTAGATCTTTTAAGAATCATTTCTCATCCGTGAAAAATAGTTTATTGGTTTGAATTGAAGCTGTAGCTAATAAAATGTTCACTACTTTAGCATAAACCATGTCATATTAATGTGATCTTTACAATAAACTAGTAACTTAAAATCATGGAGAGGTGGGGAAATGTAAAGCAAGATAGGAAAAAGTACTTTCCCAGTGGCACTAGCTTTGTGCAAATGGCAGTTAAAATATCCAAGTCAGCCATCTTTTCTACTCTTAATGTTCTGCCATGCTTCATGTCACTACCCAAAATATCACTTGAAAATAGTGATTGAGAAATTGAACAAAAGAATTTTTTCCTGCACTTCAATGAAAATTTTGATTTGTCTAATTCATAACTCAGAAACATGTGTTCCAGCACTCACATCAGATGTTATGGAATTAGAATGTCATGCAAGTGTGTGTGTGTGGTGTATGTGTGTGGTGTATGTGTGTGTGTGTACATTTTGTATCAGTTGTGAGCACTGACTTTCATATTTGCTGATACTTTTCTGATGCTAAACTCAAATATTTATGCGTTTTACAGACATTATTAACAAATAAAATGCTCAAGACAATTCAATAAAAGTTAATATGGAGAAACCATTATATTCAATAGGCATTTTGAAGTTATAGATAGATAGAGGATAACATCTGTAATGTGAATGAGTATGTATACAGAAGATTTTCTGAGTGTATTTACAATGCTTTCAAGTATCTCATACTTTCTCTGTTATCCTTATTTTGAAAGGAAAAGAAAAATCTCGATGTGCTTTAAAATATTCTTTAATGTGGATATGTGTTCAGGATGGATATGTTTTTCTAAAGAGACAACAGAAATATGTCCTCAGCCTTGCAAAGGCTAACTTACTAACTGAAGGGTAAGTCCAAAATGAAGTAAAGGAAGTTTAGAATATAATGGAACTATCAGAAATAAAACCAGTTAAGAGAGTTAATAAAAATGCTTGATGTTATTATTTTAAGCAGTAATGATCCTAGTCTAAAGTAATGGATTAAGTCCAAGTGGGAAATAAAACATAGGAGGAGTGGAAAAGAATAGAAAACTCCTTGGTCCTCTGAATTATAACCCAACGTTGTAACCTTACCTGTTTTCAAAACCCAAACCAACTCTTTCTTTCCAGTCAATGTGTATTATCTGATATGTAAGTTGTTTTCGACCAGTTGTACTTTAATGAAACTTGGGGAATTTTCTTATTTTCTGAAATGTTCCTAATCCTTCTGCAAGAGATAGTGGTTTATACAGCTGTCTTATAAAATGAGCTATTTGTACATGGGGATCATGTTCCCTGTACTTTAACCTCTCCTTGAACAGCTACGCAGAGTAGAAAGCCTTTGGTTCTAAGAACCTAAAAACACTCTATGGCTTCTCATGAGCATACACACTTGCATATGACCTTGTATAGTCTTTCCTGTAGGTTTGGGTGACATATAAAACATGAACTTCTTGTCTACCCCAAGTCTGCAAGTCACTTTCATCATTCACAAACTATCTGGTAATAAATGCAACCAGACAGCAAAAGATTAATATCTATATTCATTTACTTTATTTACAAAGGTATTGGCTCATGTATTAAATTCCCAAACACTGAGTTTGTTGCATGGGATCTGGGAAGAGTAAACGACACTACCCTGGGGAATACCAATACAACTCATATGTGCAAGACAAAAATCAGGCCTGGATAGGTGCTTCAGGGGAAAGGACTGGGTTCTAGGAGAGAAATAGCAGAATTCCCAGCCAGTGTGAAACTCCCGGATTAACTCCTAAAATGGAACAGGTAAGAGATAACCTGAAATTGAATACCAATTAGGTGCTGAAGGAAGACTGGGAATGGAAACAAAACATGGAAAACCTGAAGGTAAAATATGAACATCCTTATTTCAGGAAACAAAAGGTACGTTTGCTTTTCTGAAGCAAAGATCAGAGAGGAATAAATCAAACTGGACAGGGAGTCTCAGGCAGTACAATTTAGGACCTTACATGTCATGTTAATGATTTAAAGTATTGTGCTAAGGATAAAGAGAAGTCTTTGAATCATTTGTATTCAAGAGAAGGGAAATGATCAGTTTCCATTTTTCAAAGATCACTTGTGCTTAAAAAAATCATACATTGATCAGTAAGCATATCTCTGTGTATGCCTGTAGGTAGGTGTGTATTACAGACAAATGACTAGTTACAAAGCTACTGAAATGTTTGAGTAAAGAAATGTGCGTTGGTGCTACAAGAAGATAAAAATGGAATAGTTTCAGGGCAATACAAGCATGAGAATAAATCAGATTTTGTGGTCAGTTGGGAGTAGGGTTGACAGAGCTGAGGTGAAACCAAATCAGATGAAAATTTAAGGGATTGAGTTTGAGGAAGAAGTGATACCTCTAGCATTTACCAAAGGCAACTCTAAAAGGTGGTGGTGGTGATGGGTGACGGGCCCATTAGTGGTACCTTTCGTGAGCTTCTTAGATAATATCTGTTTTTCAGGGAAGGATGGGAAGGGCAGTGCATTTAAGAGGAACTTAGAAGAACACTGAGGAGAAAAGTAACTGCTATTTGAAGACCGAAGAAAGTGCAGTTGACATAAATACAGTTAGATTCTCAGATAATTTTAAGAGACAAACTGGGAGGTTATAGGGAGCTGGTCTACCCAACAGGGGGATTTCATCAGTGGGTTAAGCTGTGTGTTTGGGGAGGCTAGTGGAACCAGAGCAAAGGAGTGACAAGGGAGCCACAGTAATTGAAGTGACATCATCAACCTCCCTGGTTTTGCTTGGACTGTCCTGGTTTTAGCCCTGAACAATCCCACATCACCAGAAATCCTCAGTCCCAAGCAAACTGTGCTATTCACCCCTGGAAAAATCTATCATATCAGTGTAGGGAGAACTGAATGAAATCAGAAGCATAAATGGAATTGAGAACCCATGTGGTGGAGGGAAAAAGTTAGAGAAATAAAGAGTAAATGCTGCTAAAAAAAAATTATGTTTAAAATTTATGTCTGAATTTATTAGTTCATTAAGTTCTGCAGTTGCAGGGGTTAGATTCACAGAGTAACCATAACTGAAAGGAATCTTCAGAGATACACTGTTAAAGTGAGAGAATCAAGGAACTCAGAAGTCAGAGTGCTGGATGGGTAGACAAGATGGAAAATAGTGTTGTGACCCCTGGGGCAATCATATGCTAAGTACTGTGTGCATAAGGGTAGAGGCTTTTAACCAAATGGCATGGGCCCTGAACAGGCAACGGTTTTGTAAAGGGGACAAAGGAATAATAACATAAAAACTGAAGGGCAACTGAGAAGGGCATTTACCACACTTCTGGACAGTGATGGATGAACCCAAGAGTGTGAATAAGAGGGGACACTCTACCTGGAAGGGAGACGGGGTAGAAGT
This sequence comes from Sciurus vulgaris, assembly GCF_902686455.1. Lineage (NCBI taxonomy): Eukaryota > Metazoa > Chordata > Mammalia > Rodentia > Sciuridae > Sciurus > Sciurus vulgaris. Next base: position 13,097,448 of record NC_136469.1, read on the forward strand.
CTGCTCAGGACAGAATCAGATTTTTGCTTATGTAACATAAGAAAGGTTAATTAAAGAGATTAAAGAGCTAAGAAGCCTTCATTAATCCTGAAAGTGAGTCGTAGATGCAAATAAAAATAATATCCAACTTTATAACCAGATAATTAATTTTCCCTTAAAATTTTTACCACAAATGGAGAGTATTCTTTATCAGGATGAATATAAACAATCCTCTGGGTGTGAACCACTTATTAGTGAAAAGAAAGGACTCTATAAACTTTATTGTTTTGTTTTTCAAATAAAAATCAAATCCCTTGTCAACCATTATATGAGATATATGAGAAAGCAATGTTTCCATGGTAAAGCATAAAAAAAAGTATAAAATACATGGTTTTCACAAACCTGATGGTGCTATAATTAAAAGACTGAGGCCAACAGACACAGGTAGATTATGAAACTAACCTTTGTGAACCACAGACAGAGTACCACCTTGTCAGAGTTGTGAGCCTCCTGGTCTTAATCCTTTACAGATAGAGTCAGGCCAATAATAATCCATACTCCTCAGCATCTGGTGTTTGTGATGGTGTTACTGTACTTTCCCCTTCTAGTATTTAGGCCTGCCTGAAGTGTCATTTTTGAAATCACAAACAAATTTATTATTATAAAATGAATATACATTTATCTAATGAGGTTTAGTAAAATAAGTTTAGATATAGAATATAATATTTATTTTGTTTTTGATTAAACAAGAAGTGTTAAAAAGCTACATTGTTATTTAGTGTAAATAAGAATAAATATAATAAGAATAAACAATAAAAATATGACATTAAGATTTTAAGTACTTCTCCAAGTTTCAACAAATAATTTAACAGCTTTAAATTTTATATAATGGATAAAAATGAGCTTGATAAAACCTAACTTTTAAATATATGTATTTCTTTAACAAGGAAGCCTTTTGAAGTTTAACATTTTTTCTAATTTAGAAATATGCTGATAGAAATAATTTAATGCTGAAATTTTAACTCTGCAATTTATATGGCTTCTAGTCTTGAAAATTGCTGATGGTTGCAGAAAAAATAAATTTACTTACCAAATCTGTCCAGCATGTTTTCTTTTCAGTTACTATATTTACAAATTTTGGAATTAGCATTAAGAATAATTTTTAGAAACAACAGTCATGGACATAGTTGCTGAACACAAACCAGAAAAGAGAAATTTTTTAAAAAATCAAGATTATTCAATGGGCCAAAGTAGAAACAATCTAGTTTCTAAGTATTTAGAGTTTATATTCCAGCAAAGGATAGTATACATAAAGAAGCAATAAAATCATATTATAATAAGAGCTAGATCACACATGCATGTGAATGAGAGAAGGGAATGTGTGTTGGAGATGCAAGTATATATGGTACCTGAATTTAAGGCACAACTAGAAACTAATCAATGGAAAGCCCAACTGGTAAAGTGGGAGTAAAAGATAAAGGTACAAGGAAACATGACACAAAAAATGGAGCTAATAAGATGTGTCAGTTTCCAGGACTGGCATAACAAAGACTGCAAACTGGAGGACCTAAAGCAACAGAAATCCATCTTCTTAGTCCTGGAGTCTGGAAAGTTGAGATCACGGTGTTTCCACAGTTCGTTCCTTCTGAAGCCTTCGGGGGAAGGGCTGTCCCCTGCCTCTCTCCTGGCTCTGGTCTCTGGCATTCCATAGATCGCAGATGCCCGCCCCAGTCTCTGCCTCCATCCTGACATGGCCTCTCTTCCTTGGACAGCAGCACCACTCACATTGCAATAGAAACCTATCCTACCGCAGTGTGACCTCGTCTAATTCCGGCTGAGACAACTCTGTTTCCAAATAGGGTCCCAACACGTCAAGGGTCAGGAAGCACACCTATATTTCTAGGAGGACACAGTTGACGCAATAATACAAGAGCTAACAAAGCTTTGTGTATAAGCCCTTGACCCTCATAATATCCACCCTGTAAGAGTCAATAAAATAATCTTGATTTTATGAGGTAAAGTAATTTTCTCAAAGTCATAAAGAGTCAGCCCTCAAACACCAAAGCAAATTGAAAAGCCCATTTTTAGCTATTGTGTTTTCCTGCTTCACAAATAGTCCAACTTAGTGGAATCCATGCAGAGCATATGGCAACAACAGAGTTGGGTAAAGAAAGATGGATGTGTCTGAAAACAGGATTGAATCTATAGCTTATTGGGAGACAATTATAAATTATATATTCTCTCTCCTGATTGTAAGTATTATCTATGTTGTGTTAAAACAAAAAGAATTGGTAGAAATATGGACCACAGTAGTTTGGGTAGGTATGGAAGAGAGGGAGTTTCAAAGCTAATGTAATATCAGAGGGATGGTGAACACATGCATCTGGACTCAGAAGCTAGGAACAGTGTAAGATTGAAAATAAATTTTTTTTTTTTGAAAAGGGACAACTTGAAGACAGTGAAACATGGGAAATGAAAGATGATTCAAAGATGACATCAGGAACTAATGAAGCCATGCTAACACTATTAGCAAGGACCAGGAGGACAAAGAATATTATTTTTAATGATTTCAGTCCAATTTATGGAAATTATATTTTAATGGTTAATTTCTTATTGTGGTCTATTTTTCTTTGCCTTTTTTTTTTTTTTTTTTTTTTTTTGGTACCAGGATAATTGAACAAATAGGGTGTTTAACTGCTGAGCTACATCTCAGCCCTTTTTATTTTTTTATTTTATTTCTATTTTGTGAAACAGGTTCTCTCCCTAAGTTGCTAGGTCCTCACTAAGTTTGCTGAGGCTGGCCTTAAACTGTGATCCTCCTACCTCAGCCTCCTGAGTCACTAGGTTACATGTGCATGACCACACCTCACCTCTTGGTATTATCTAAAGAAGTTTGACAGAAGACTGATTACACTGTAGATAGGCAATAGGTTCTGGGATCTGAGAGGTCTGGATCCTCACTGGGACTCATCACGGATTAGTGGAAATATCGGTTGGGCTAACAGTGAAAACCACTTACCACATTAGACTCAGGATATGTGTTCATACTCATACTGTAAAATTATGAAAATTAAATGAGTAGCATTTTCTGAACATCTAGTATATAATGCCTGAAATAGAACAATCTCATAAATGACACTGCCTTCATTTTTAATTATGAGAAAATGAAATAAATTACAAAGATATAAATTAGATCTTAAGTACTAAGTGCTATTATAGATTCTAATAGCATAAAAATGCTTTAAAAAACATGTAATCTTAAGTACTATATATTAAACATATTCTTTTTTTTTTTTTTTTTTTTTAATCTGAGAATTGAACCCAGGGTACTCCAGCACTAAGCTGCATCCCAGTCCTTTTTATTTTTTTTGAGGCAAAGATCTTGCTAAATTACCCAGGCTGGCCTCAAACTCACCAACCTCCTATCTCAGCCTCCCAAGTAGATGAGATTACACGTATTTGCCACCATGCCTGGCTAGATTAATTATACATACATAATTCTTAAAATTAACAATTCTATGATTCTATAATCATTACTGACTTGTATTTTGGACACTTGGACCATTTCACACTGTCAAAAAAAAACTGTGATTGTCAACCTCCTTAATCAACTTTATAAAAATACTAAATTAAATGGGAGCTTTTCTTTATGCTCAAAAATTTTGAAACTGATGTATTATGGAATTAATGTAACACTACTGAGCCAAAATTTGGAAACAAGTATAAATTCAAACATATTACAAGTAATATTTCATTTGTGAAGTGTCTATTAAGGTGACCTCAAGTTACCATGAGCATTACTCCAGAACCATGCTGTCCCATGAATATAAGGAAAGCAACGAACAAAATTTTTGTTATGTCAGCCTCATTAAAATATTAAAACACTTAAAATTAATAATACATTCAATTAATAATAATAAATAATATATTAATTTACATTAATATAACATGATTAGATCTTCTACTCTTTGGTGTTTCAAGGATTGGCTGAATGTAAGAATAGTGTTAAAATCCCAGTTTTTTCAGGCCCCATTCACATCTAACTAAATGAAAGTCTTTTAGAGGTAGTTTCCTTGTTTAAGCACTTTCTCCAAAATAGATCACATGACTCTTATGTTCAACACCTGTCAACACGAATTACTCTTTCCTTTCTAAAGTATCTCATAGAGGTCCTTGGGCTGTGTAGTTAGCAAAATATCATCACTATTTTCTGTGTTATAAATTGTAATTACATCTATGCTTAATCAAAAGCACTAATGGGTTTACAAGCTCAGGCTACCTGCGTGGTATAACCAAGAATTCTGTGAGAGATGATTTCCAACACAGGCGTATTGTTTCAAACTCCATGTATCCAGAATGGGCAGCCCTCACCCATGGAGGTATAACAAGCTGTCTTCCCATACAGTTTTGGCATGCTTGAGAAATCCTGATTATTCTATTAGGTGATTTATTCAGAAGCTATCCTTCAAGCATGACAGAAAAACACTAAATAAAATTTGTTATGTACAGCAGGATAAAGAAAATCAGGGTTTCTTCCTACAGGGTATTGATGACAATAAGTGTTGGCAAGAGACCAAAGCCCACCACAAAGGGTCTAAAGCACTGACCCAAACCCTACTTCCTATTTAAGTACTTGCCGGCTTGAGAAGACTTCTGTAAAAACTAATAAAAACAAGCATGGAACCTATAAAGAAAAAGAAGGTAGGTAAGAGAGATATCTAATGAAAGAGAAGAAATATATAAGTTGGAAACCCATAGACCCAAAATTAAGAAAGTGATATTCTAAATCTAATTGCTAACATTGCAACATTGCTAAGAATGTAACTTCTGAAAACAATAATAATAAAATTAATCAAAACTCCATTTCCAAATTAGATATGCTAACATCTAATACCACATAAAATATCTTTTGCTTTTCCTACCTTGTGCTTTGAATGATATATAAAACAGCAAAAAAAAAAAAAAAAAAGTTTTATAATTTGAATCTCTCTTTTAAAAAATACACCAAGATAAAAGCACTCATATTTTTTAAAAATATATTTTGTTGTAGATGGACTTGATACCTTTATTTTACTTATTTTTATGTGGTGCTGAGGATCAAACCCATTGCCTCACACATGCTAAGCAAGTGCTCATAACTGAACTACAAACAGTCCAAAAGTGCTCATATTTTAATTGCTTTATTTCTACTTTCACTACAAAAATACCAATGTTTGCCATATTCAAAAATAAGAGTGTGTATATAAAAGATTGCTGTATGTAGAAAGGAAGAGCTGTGTTAGCTAGTTTTCTATTACTATAACAAATATTAGAGAAAATAAGGCTTATAAAGAGAAAAGGTTTCATGATTGCTTGCTCTATTTCTATGAGGTACGTCATTGGAATTTTAACTGGAATTGCATTGATTTGTATAGCACTTGAAAAGATTTGTCTTAGTTCAGTGTTGTGGTTTTGATCCACAATTAGTGTCTCTGTTGCTTTGGGACCTGTGGAGAGAAAGGACATCATTGCAACACTGTGTGACCAAAACAATTCAACTCATACCAGGGTGTAAAATGGAGATGCAGGAGGAGGAAAGGTTGGGGTTTGAACAATGCCCTTTGAGGACATGTCGCCAGGAACTTCTGCTGGCCTGACCCCTTAAAGTCTGAATCCCAAGCTCACCATGCTGGGAACCAAGACCTTTGGGGGACAGTTAAGATGTAAAGTACAAGCTGGCGATGGTGTAACAGGCCTGTAGTACCACTAATGGAAGGCTGAGGCAGGAAAATCACCACTCCAAGGCTGGCCTGGTGTAACATAAGAAGACCCTCAATCAAAATTAAAAGGGCTGGGGATGCAGTTCAGTCATATAACACCCTTAGTTTAAAAACCCAGTAACTGCAGGAGAAAAAATAATTCAAACTACAGCAGGGCTAAAGTGGAAAACTAATTTATTATTCATACATCATTTCCCAATATTGGTTTGGACATATTCTAATATATGATAATAAAAGATCATTCAGTGCAGTTATTATTTTTTAACAATCCAAAGCTCTTCTCTTCCATGGAATTCTTTATAAATCAATTATGATGTGAATTTTATATTTTTGTGAATTTTTACCCCTCAACTTTTAATAACATTAGGAAATACTTCTATGTATGAAGAGTGTGCATGGTGTTCTAATCGTTTTATGTATTAATCTAATTTTTATATAGACAACAAAGTAATATATTACCCAAATTTTTAAATGGCATGGGATGATTTAGTAATTTGCCTAAAGCCACACAGCTAAGTGAGAGCGTCAGGATTCAAACCTTGGAATCAGAAATCATTAGTATTACAGAGAAAATCTGCCAATAGTTTGCAGTTAACATTCCACTTTTCTATCTATCTATCTAGCTAGCTAGCTAGCTAGCTAGCTAGCTATAGACGTCTCTTTCTTCTGTGAAAGTAAAGTTGCTGAAGCCCACCTCCATATGCAGGGGATATATTCTGGAGCTTCGGGGATACTGAGGAATAAGCCACTGTGGTTTTGCTGGCCTGCCTGCTGTGCTCAGGACCCATACCTGATGGTCCGCTATGTAGCCACGCTGCTGTCAGCACAGCTCTAATTATCACAAGGAATTTCATAGAAATCTAAAATAACCATAATTTGAATTTTAAACACTTAAAATAATTACGTGTCATATTGCTTTTGGGGACAGAAAGGAGTTTCACACGATCAACTACAAAGTTGGAGGTTTCGGCCCATCCAAAATGCCAGAAATAATTATCACAGAATTTCAAGCTGCAATTAACCATGAGCAACACTTCTTCCATTAGATTTGATAGAGTCATTTGAGAGAATCAAATCCAAGTTTCCATTTAGTCTATGAATCTCTTTCAAAAATTTAATATAAAAAACGTGTAATAGAATTGAGGTCTTGTGGCAAGATGATTAAATGGAGTGCACTGTTTAAGGCAGTGTTCGTTCAGGGTGATGGGACACTTCATTTGACGTGTACTTTGCCAGTCACTTTCTAACTGTAATATCAAAATGGAGAATTAACCATGCATGGCCATATTCAGCCAAAGAATGCTTTTTACTTCTGTTAATAGTCACATTGTCAAAGGATAAAAATAAAACACTCAGATGGCTTCATAAAAAATTTAGTATTAATCCAGTGACCTATTGACTCTATGTGATTAGAGTATTTTGTGTAGGTTTGAAATATTTAAATGTATAATTATTGCATTACTTTTCTTCTTCTTCTTCAACTGTGGAAGTCTATAAAATTGACTCCAGGACCCACCATGGATTCCAAAATCTGTGACTGTTCAAGTGCCTTCTATAAAACAGTGTAGTGTCTGCATATCACCTATACACATCCTCCCATAGTCTTTAAATTACTTCTAGTTTACCTATAATGGAATATTATGCAAACAGTTTTCATGCTCTATTGTTCAGAAAACAAGAAAAAGTGTATATATTTATGAAGTCACAATTTTCCTGAATATTTTCCATCCATGACTGGTTGAATGATGGATAAAGGACCTGCAAATACAGAGAATTAACTGTTCTTCTAAATTAAAACATATCAAATAAGTGAAAATGCTGACCTAATAATATAACAAAATTTCTGGCTTTGGTGCTAAAATATAAACAGTTTAAAAGCTTTCATTCTACCCTCAAAAAGATAAAGAACACAAAACGATACAGAAACTGAAAAAGCAATGACTTTTTGATTATTTGGATACATCAGAGAACTGAGATTTTAGGCTAAAAAAACTACTGGGAAATATGGAGAAAGCCATGGATCCACAGCATCACAGGTAAGATTTGCTTACCTCAAATAGAAAACACTAGAGACATAAACTGAGAGGAAACTTAATGTAAATTTAAATTCTGGAAGATAAATAAGGACTGATAGAGAAGAAAACTGGGAGGTAAATTCTTAGGGAAGCCCACATGGCGTTGTGAGGATCATCTTCAGAAACACCCTCTCCCAAATCCTCCCAGTGGAGGGTCAAAACCATTTCTGTCCTGGATTTCCCAAGGTATCAGAGATGTAACTATTTTGAAATAATTCAAGAGCTTTCTCCATAATAAGACTCTATGCTCCAGAAGAAAAGACTTTATCAGATCTCTATCACAATGAAGGACATGATTTTCCCCAACTTCAGCCTCTCCTGGAGTCTTAATGTCACACTTTATGGGGGCAAAATCCATCTAAGTAACCTGATATTAATCCTATCACTATAGAACACTTTGTTTCTTCCATCTCGCACCACCATTACTCATTATAACAGTGGATTAAAACCACCAGAGTCATGAAACACAGAATCTACTTAAGGAGGAGCTCATAGAGAAGCCCCAAAACAACAAACAAAGATAGTAGAGGAACATGAAGTCTCTGCAACCTATAACTATTACTAAAGTTTCAAAAGATTTTTGTCATTGCTTAATTTTAGAGATTTTCTACATCAAAATCATATGAGAATTAAATGGTTTTCCTTCTTCATCTTCAATCTTTGTTACATATTTCCATTACCTATTGCACTGGCTAGGACTTTCAATACAATGTTGAATGCACATAATGAAATTTTGTATCCTTCCCTCCTCCTGACCTTCTGGGAAAGTGATTTTTTCTTATCATTGAATATGATAATTGTTCTATGTGTATTTGCTCAAGCTGAGGAATTACCAACTATCCTATGTTGACTGAGATTTTATTTTGAAGTTGTGCTGGATTTTGTCAAGTGTTCTTTTTTAAATAATATGATATAATCATGTGTTTTGATTATTTTTTGTCTTACATACGTTGATAGAAATTTTGAATGTTGAAGTAGTCTTGCTTACCTGAAATAATCCTACTTGATTGTGGTAAAAATCCTTTGTATACATTGCTGTAATTCTCTTTCTACTATTTTGTTGAGGATTTTGTTTCTATATTTATGAGACATATTGGTATATGATATGTAAATATAATTATTATTACACATTGCCAGGCCCAAATGCCTTCACAGTTAAATTTTATCAACTGTTTAAAGAAGAAATAGTATATACTCAACATAGTGTAGTACTCTCATACAGATAGGAAAGAGATAGATGGAATAGAGCCAATAAATAGACCAACATAAATGGTCTGTGTTAGTCAACTTTCCATCACTGAAACCAAAACACCTGACAAAAACAACTTAGAGGAGGAAATGTCTATTTTGGCTCATGGTTTCAGAGGTTCAGTTTATGGTTGGCTGACTCTATTGCTCATGGTCAAAGATAAGGCAGAGAGGATTTTCAAGATGGCAGACTAGAGGGTGGCTGCATTTCATGTTGCTCCAGGACTCAGGATTCAAGAAGAGGAGATATTGAGAGAATTGGGACCAACTGAAAGCTGCTGGGTGAGTCTCTCCCATTGGGGAGGCCTCCCGGCTGAGGCGGTAGTCCCAGAATGCAGGCAACATTGTGAAGTAGAGCTGCCCAATGAGACACCTCTCCCCCCACTGGAGCAGTGAACTTGGACAACTGGGAGCATTGGAGAGGAGGCCACTCAGCACAGCGCTTGGACTCGGAGCAACCCAGGAGAGCTCTGGGTGGCTGCCCAGAGAAGGAGGCGTGCATGAGTTGTTTGGACTCAGAGCGACTGCTCCTGAACAACAGGGGGCTGTCCGGAGGAGGAGGAGGAGCGCACGGGTCGCTTGGACTCGGAGCGACTGCATGGAACACCGGGCAGCTGCCTGGAGGAAGAGGTATGTGGCGGGTGGCTGAGAATTGGAGAGACTGTACGGGGCTCCAGGTGGCTGCTCAGAGGAGGGGCCGCATAGCCAGGCGATTAGGTGCAGAGCAGGGTCCCAGGACCTAGGCGGCTTCTTGGAGGAAGAGCCACACAGAGACAAGATGAGGGGCGGAGTGAAGGATCCAGGACTGCGGGCAGCTTCTCTGAGGAGGGGCAGACTAAGGTGACTCATCTGCAAAGGGCAAGGTTCCCAGGCCAAGGAGGTAGGTCCAGGACCCTGGGAACATTGCAGAGGAAGGCTGCCCAGGCCAGGTGGTAGTTGTGGATTGGGGGGAACCTGTAGGAGGGGAACTAACCAGTGAGACCTCCCCACCAGGTAAGTCTTCCCTGCTGGGTAAGGTTTTCCCACAAGGATGGTAAAACCAGAGACACAGGCCCAAACAGGCCTTGCCTCAACCCGCAGCCTAGTTCCCCTTTGGATGACCATTGGTCAACAAGTGGAGGCACCTCTGCCCACTAGCAGGGAATATACACCACTGAAGGTCACCACCCCTAGAGAGGCAGCTTCCTTGTGGAACACCGCATTATCAACTTCCTCCAAGACTTCAGGCTACTGAAGGCTAAGAGGGGATATACTAGAAATCTTCAGGGATATTATAAGTCAATAGAGGAAATCTGCAATATCTCAGAGTCCCACTGATACATGAACAATATGAGAAAACAAGGGAAGAAATTGTACCAAACAAATCTGGATGTTACATCAACAAATGGCAGAATAAATGACAGAAAGGGATTCAGAATGTACATAATTAAAATGATCAGGGAAGCAAACAATGAGATGAAAGAGCAAATGCAGGCATTAAATGAACACACCAATCGACAGTTAAAAGAGCAAATACAGGAAGCAAAAGATCATTTCCATAAAGAGTAAGAGATATTGAAAAAAAAAACAAACAGAAATCCTTGAAATGAAGGAAACAATAAACCAAATTAAGAACTCCATAGAAAGCATAATCAATAGGATAGAACACATGGAGGACAGAACCTCAGATATTGAAGACAAAATATTTTAACCATGAAAACAAAGTTGACCAAACAGAAAAGATGGTAAGAAATCATGAACAGAATCTACAAGGATTATGGGATGTCATGAAAAGGCCAAATTTAAGAATTATTGGGATTGCAGAAGGCTTAGAGAAACAAACCAAAGGAATGAATAATCTATTCAATGAAATAATATCAGAAAATTTCCCAAATCTGAACAAGGAAATGGCAAATCCAGTACAAAAGGCTTATAGGACTCCAAATAAACAAAATTACAACAGATCCACACCAAGGCACATTATAATGAGAATACCTAACATACAAAATAAAGACAGAATTTTAAAGGCTGTGAGAGAAAAGAACCAAATTACATTCAGGGTGAAACCAATGTGGATATCAGCAGATTTTTCAATCCAGACCCTAAAAGCTAGAAGTGCCTGGAACAACATTTATCAAGCCCTGAAAGAAAATGGATGCCAACCAAGAATCTTATACCCAGCAAAACTTACTTTCAGATTTGACGACTGAGTAAGATCCTTCTATGATAAACAAAAGCTAAAGGAATTTACAAAAAGAAAGCCGGCATTACAGAACATTCTCAGCAAAATATTCCATGAGGAAGAGATGAAAAACAAAGAAGCAAATCAGCAAAGGGAGGAACTATCCTAAGGAATAGTCAAACAGGAGAATCCAAGTTGTGTGAAAAAATAAATAGATAAATAAATAAAATGAGCCAAATGACCCGGAACACAAATCATATCTCAATAATAAACCTGAATATTAATGGCCTGAACTCATCAATCAAAAGTCATAGATTGGCAGATTGGATTAAAAAGAAAGATCCAACAATATGTTGCCTGCAAGAGACTCACCTCATAGAAAGAGATACCCATAGACTAAAGGTGAAAGGATGGGGAAAAACATACCATGCACATGGACACAGCAAAAAAGCTGGGGTATCCATCCTCATTTCCGATAATGTGCACTTCAAGCCAAAGTTAGTCAGAAGGGATAAAGAAGGACATTTCATACTGCTTAAGGGAAGCATAAATCAGCAAGACATAACAATCATAAATATCTATGCCCCAAATTGTGGCTCATCCATGTATGTCAAACAAATCCTTCTCAATTTCAGAAACCAAATAGACCACAACACAATAATACTAGGTGATTTTAACACGCCTCTCTCAGCACTGGACAGATCTTCCAGACAAAAATTTAACAAAGAAACCATAGATCTCAATAAAAAAATCAATAATTTATACTTAATGGACATTTATACAATATACCATCCAACCAAGAGTGAATACACTTTCTTCTCAGCAGCACATGGATCCTTCTCTAAAATAGACCATATATTATGCCACAAAGCTAATGTTAGCAAATACAAGAAGATAGAGACACTACTTTGTATTCTATCAGATCATAATGGATTGAAATTAGAAATAAATGAAAGTAAAAAACAGAAACTACTCCAACACCTGGAGATTAAACAATATGCTATTATATGATGAATGGAAACAGAAGATATTAGGAAGGAAATTAAAAAATTCTTAGAGGTAAATGAGAACAAACATCATATCAAAATCTCTGGGACACTATGAAAGCAGTACTTAGAGGGAAATTTATTTCATGGAGTGCATTCAATAAAAGAAGTAAAACTCAACAAATAAACGACCTAACACTACAGCTCAAAGCCCTAGAAAAAGAAGAACAGACAGCACCAAAAGTAGTAGAAGACAGGAAATAGTTAAACTCAGAGCTGAAATCAATGAAACTGAAACAAAAGAAACAATACAAAAAATTGACAAAATAAATAGTTGGTTCTTCGAACAATTTAAAAAAATTGATAAACCTTTAGCCACACTAACAAAGAGAAGACGAGAGAAAACCTAAATTACTAAAATTCGGAATGAACAAGGAAATATCACAACAGACAGGAGTGAAATACAAAACACAATCAGAAGCTATTTTGAAAATCTATACACCAACAAAATAGAAAATTTCGAAGACATCAACAGGTTTCTAGAGACATATGAATTGCCTAAACTGAACGAGGAGGAAATACACAATTTAAATAGACCAGTATCAAGTAATGAAATAGAAGAAGTCATCAAAAGCCTACCAACAAAGAAAAGTCCAGGACCAGATGGATTCTCAGTCGAGTTCTACAAAATATTTAAAGAAGAGCTCATTCCAATACTTCTCAAAGTATTCCATGAAATAGAAGAGGAAGGAACCCTCCCAAATTCATCCTATGAAGCCAATATTACCCTGATACCTAAACCAGACAGAGACACATCGAGGAAAGAAAATTTCAGACCAATATTCTTAATGAACATCGGCTCAAAAATTCTCAAAAAAATTTTAGCAAACCACATACAAAAACATATTAAAAATATAGTGCACCATGATCAAGTGGGTTTCATCCCAGGGATGCAAGGTTGGTTCAACATCAGGAAATCAATAAATGTAATTTACCATATCAATAGACTTAAAGTCAAGAATCACATGACTATTTCAATAGACACAGAAAAAGTATTCGATAAAATACAGCACCCCTTCATACTCAAAACACTAGAAAAAATAGGGATAGTGGGAACATTCCTTAACATTGTAAAGGCCATCTACGCTAAGCCCATGGCTAATATCATTCTAAATGGTGAAAAACTGAAAGCATTCCCCCTAAAAACTGGAACAAGGCAGGGATGCCCCCTTTCACCACTTCTATTCAATATTGTCCTTGAAACTCTAGCCAGAGCAATTAGACAGACTAAAGAAATTAAAGGAATACAAATAGGAAAAGAAGAACTCAAACTATCCCTATTTGCTGATGATATGATTATATACTTACAGGAACCAGGAAATTGCACCAGAAAACTTTTAGAACTCATAGGTGAATTCAGTAAAGTAGCAGGATATAAGATCAATGCTCATAAATCTAATGCATTTTTATACATAAGTGATGAACCTTTGGAAAGAAGATTTAGGAAAACAACCCCATTCACAATAGCTTCAAAAAAAATAAAATACATGGAAATCAATCTCACAAAGGAGGTGAAAGACCTCTACAATGAGAACTACAGAACACTAAAGAAAGAATTTAAAGAAAACCTTAGAGGATGGAAAGATCTCCCATGTTCTTGGATAGGCAGAATTAATATCATCAAAATGGCCATACTACCAAAAGTGCTATACAGATTCAATGCAATTCCAATTAAAATCCCAATGATGTACCTTACAGAAATGAAGCAAGCAATCATGAAATTCATTTGGAAGAATAAGAAACTGAGAATAGCTAAAACAATCCTTCGCAGTAAAAATGAAGCTGTGGGTATCGCAATACCAGAACTTTAAGTATACTACAAAGCAATATTAACAAAATCAGCTTTGTATTGGCACCAAAATAGACAGGTAGATCAATGGTACAGAATAGAGGACACAGACACAAACCCAAATAAATACAATTTTCTAATACTAGACAAAGGTGCCAATAATATGCAAAGGAGAAAAGATAGCCTCTTCAACAAATGGTGTTGGGAAAACTGGAAATCCATATGCAACAGAATGAAACTAAACCCATATCTCTCACCGTGCATGAAACTCAACTCAGAATGGATTAAGGACCTCGTAATCAAACCAAAGACCCTGCAGATCATAGAAGAAAAAGTAGGTCCAGATCTTCAACACGTCGGCTTAGGACCAGATTTCCTCAACAGGACTCCCATAGCACAAGAAATAAAAGCAAGAATCAATAACTGGGTTAGATTCAAACTAAAAAGCTTTCTCTCAGCAAAGGAAACTATCATCAATGAGAAGAAAGAGCCTACAGAGTGGGAGAATATCTTTGCCAATCATACTTCAGATAGAGCACTAATCTCCAGAATCTATAAAGAACTCAAAAAATTCTACACCAAGAATGCAAATAATCCAGTCAACAAATGAGCTAAGGAAATGAATAGACACTTCATAGAAGAAGATCTACAAGCAATCAACAAACATATGGAAAAATGTTCAACATCTCTAGTAATAAGAGAAATGCAAATCAAAACCACCCTAAGATTCCATCTCACCCCAATTAGAATGGCGATTATCAAGAATACAAGCAACAACAGGTGTTGGCGAGGATGTGGGAGAAAGGTACACTCATACATTGCTGGTGGGGCTGCAAATTAGTGCAGCCACTCTGGAAAGCAGTGTGGAGATTCCTTAGAAAACTTGGAATGGACCCTCCATTTGACCCAGCTATCCCACTCCTTGGTCTATACCCAAAGGACTTAAAATCAGCATACTACAGAGATACAGCCACATCAATGTTCATAGCTGTTCAATTCACAATAGCCAGATTGTGGAACCAATCTAGATGCCATCAATTGATGAATGGATAAAGAAACTGTGGTATATTTATATATACAATAGAATATTACTTAGCCATAAAGAATGATAAAATTATGGCATTTGCAGGCAAATGGATGAAATTGGAGAATATCATGCTAAGTGAGATAAGCCAATCTCAAAAATCCAAAGGAGGAATGATCTCGCTGAGAAGTGGATGATGACACATAATAGGGGGTGGGAGGTGTTAGTGTTAGGGTTAGAATTAGGGTTAGAGAGGGGGGCAAGAATGGATGAAGCAAGGACTCTATAGAGGGAAAAGAGGGGCGGGAGGTGTGGGGGGAAGGGAAAAATAATAGAATGACTCAAATAACATTACCCTATGTAAATTTATGATTACACAAATTATAAAAAAATGATAAGGCAGAACATCTTGCAGAAGAGCTTGGTGGAGGAGTGCTGTTCCATTCATGGTGACCAGGAATCAGAGTGAGGAACAGGTAGGGCCCGGGGGTGATACATATTTCCTGAGTTGTCCCAGTGACCTACTTCCTCTAGCCATGCCCCACTTGCCTCCAGTTACTGCCTGGGTAGTCCCTTCACACTAGGATGGACCAATTAGTTTACGGCTCTCATAACCTAATCATCTCACCTCTGAACATTCTTGCATTCACCCAGGAGCTTTGGGAAGATACCTCACATCCAAACCATAACACAGTCAACCTATTTTTTACACAGTGCAGGCAGGATACAAAGGAAGGACTTTCATATTTTCAACAGAAATCACCAGAAAAGCATCTATTTACAACCAGCACCTGATGAGAAAAAATTAAAGTGGATCTCATATCTAAACAAGGACAATTTTTCATAAAAGGTATGTTGATGGTAAATTGTCATGTATAAAGATATTTGACATGATTGGGAAAATGAAAATTAACATCAAAATGAAATGACACTACATTCCTAACATTAAAGATTAAACTTTCATGAGGTTGTGAAGCAGCCACAAGTCTCACATGCCAGTGGCAAGAAAGGAAAACAGTCCAATGATATTGAAAACTTAGGTAATTTCTCAGGAAGTTAAACAGACAGGTATGATGTGACACCTAGTCCCAGCATTTCCAAAGAGAAATGAAAGCATACATCTATACAAAGTTGTCCACTAGTGGATATTCATGACAGATGCATTTGTATTGCCAAAATTATGTGTCCACAAAATTATGGCCAAATATAGTGTCCATGTGTGAGGGGGAAAATAAATTGCAGGATACCCATATAATGAATCACTGCTGAGGAGTACAATGGAAATGAACTCTTGATATGTCTAAAATCTACTAAGATCATTGTGTCAAATGAAAAAGCATAGGTAACATCACAGCCAGATGGACAACATGCTTCCACTTACATATTATTTTCCTAATTATTGAGACAAAGAGAAGATGTGTAGTTGCCTTGAGATGGGACAGAGTATTAGAGAGAGGCAGGCGGGAAGGGACAAAAAGGTCAAAAGGAAATTTGGGGGTTAAGGATTATACTTTAATCTTAAGAAAGGTGGTAATTTTTTAAATAGTTACCATTGTAAAACTTACCAAAGTTTACAATTTATGTACAAGTAAGTGTTCAACATTTATGTCTCTATGGGATTTTAAAAGAATACCTTGACAGAGAATTTTCATTTGGTATAGCTTATCCTCTTCGAAGATGTATAACTTGTCTTTTTTCTTCTCTCTATTCATTCCACATCTGTGTTCACTCATGAGCCTATGCCATCTGGCTTTGAGCTCCTGGTTTCTTTGAAAATTGTTTTCTTCACAATAATCAATGGTTTCCACAGTTTTCATTCAAATTACTACCTTCACCCCTTTCTTCACTCCTCAAAAGCATTCAACTTGGATTTCTATGTCCTTCCTTCTTCACTTTCTATTTTGCTACTGTAAAAAAAATTTCAATCAAATTTTTATCCAGCATTTCAGTGTACTCCTCACCTCTCCAATTTTGGACTCAGTTTTCATAACCAGTTTTAATTCAGCATTTGTTTTTTTCCTATGAATTAGATATAGCCCCCCTTTTTGGTTTTGTCTGTTCTAACATTCTTCAACTCACCTTTCTACTTAGTTTCTTCTATACTCCAAAGTATGATAAATACTTTTTCATAGGAAAGTTCATAGCCTAGAACTTTCCTCTGATTCTAATCTCATCTTCTCAATATGTCATATGATATCATCACTGAGATACACAAATATATTTCAAACTTATTAATCATCTGCTTTTATCCTCTTTGTACTCTACAGCGTAACCAACAGAGAGTTTTAAAAAGGCAAACATAACTTGCCACCCACCCTTGAAAATATATCCATGGCCTTCCAATGATCTCAGGTTAAGATGTAAGTACTTAGCACGATCCAAAACGATCCGCCCTTGCTTACCTGTAGACCTCATCTTACATATCCTACAATGAATTATTTGAATTCTGGATACACTGAACTTATTTAAATTACTTAAGCACTGCTTTTTCCCCAAAAAAAATATGCTTTTCTCACTGGCTGGAACTCATCCTAAGTGCTCCCATTTTTCATCTTTTTAAACTTTTTTCAGATCTCAGTTCAAATGAATTTTCATTAGGAAATAATTTCCTGTAATTTGATCTGGAAAGGCCTGTTTCTTTTTTCTCTTGGCACTTCTAACATGTTTAATTATATGTTGATATACTTGCTGAGTGGGTATATTACTCCTTTAAGCTGAAAAACCAAGAATGTCATGTGGTAGTGAGCTTTCCATTGCTGTAATCAAAATGCCTGACAGGAACAACTTAGAAAAGGGAATTTTACTTGGGGTTCACAGTTTCAGAGATTCAACTTGCTCTAGGTCTGAGGAGAAGTGGAACATCATGGTGGAAGGACATGTTGGAGGAAAATTGTTCAGGTTAGAACAGATGGGCAGGGAGCTCCAAGAGCCAGAGACACAGAACACAGTCCCCAAGGCACACCCCCCCAGTGACCCGCTTTCTGCAGCCATGCCCCGCAAGCCCACAGTTACCACCCAGGAATCCATTGAAATTATTAATCCATCAAGTAGATTAATCCACTAATTAGGTTAGAGCTTTCTTAAACTAATTATTTCACCTGTATTCCTGCATTGTTAACACATGAGCTTTCTGGGGAGACCTCTTATCCAAACCTTAACAGGTCACAACCATTTTGTTCAGTTCTGATTCCCTCTTTGCCTCAAAAGTTCTTGACAATAAAAAGGTAGGTAAATACACAGATGAATATTGTTTGAGCTATATGAAGGATAACTCAGTTAAACCTTTTAATATTTGGTATTAGGTATTTAATAGTGTAGTCTATACAACAGAGGCTTGGAAATAGGACTTTACAGGACCAAATTTAGCCTCCACTACTTTCTGCGTCTGTGAAATCAGACAATTTATTCAACAGTCTGGATATAAATTTCCTCTTTCGTATATGAGTATAGTTATGTCTCTCCCTTTAGGTCTTGATGCATATAAATTCAATTATGAGTATAAATCTCCCAATACAGAACCTGTAAAACTGCATGAAAAATGTTTTAAATATTATTACATATATTAATATATTTTAAAGGAGATTTTAGAAAATCAATTAGTTCTTCCATAAATTTCAGGAAAGCCTTGTGAAGGTAATATTTAGTTGAAGAATTTGAATGCTGTAAGCCCCATTTAGGAAATGATCAGCCCTTGCTATATCAGCACGCCTATTTAACACCTATTATAGCTCATTTCTGTTTATTAACTTAGATCAAAATTGTTGGTTTTTTCAATACTGGATGCAGTTATATATTACTGCCTTTTTAAATCTATTATATCATATTAATATAATAATTAGTACATGAGTTTTCTAGGGACACCTCATATCTCATCTAATAATTTCATTAGTTTTTAATTTTTTTGGCATGCTTTCAGTGATCTAAGAAAAATATACTGAAATAATAAAATTAATATCTTAAAAATGTAAAGTTCTATTGCCCTTAATATCATGATTACTAAATAATTAATCATAAACATTCTTAGCCATTAGTCATGGTATTTGGATGAAGGAATTAGATAAATGTATAAAACAAAATGTGACCCGTTTTCTCTTGTTAAGAAAAAATAATAGAACTATCATTTCCCTGGTCTTGAAGTGAGAGCTGTATAAAGAACTATAGAACTCCAAATATATAACATAAAATTTAAAAAAAACTGAATTATTTAATACAAATAACAGGGATTAGAAAAAATATTAAATATTAAATATGATATAAACAATATTTTAAATGCCTCTATTTTTCCCTACAATGAAGCATGCCATTAAATATACAAATCATAGACATGTTCATTAATACAACCAGGTTATGTATTTCAGAGTTTTTGATTCAAGAAATATATGAAAATCCAGAAGTTAATAATTTTAAATTTATATAAAGAAATCTTAGCTTCATTATATTATATTTTAATATAAGTACTCAATTAAATATTCCTTCAATTCAACATGACCTACTGTACAAAGAATTACTGGTATGGTAATTTAAAATGGTTACCTATTCTTGGCCACGTCTCCCGAATAGAAGTGAAGTCTATTTCTATACTCTCAGATTCTGGCTGGTACCAATAACTTTCCTTGATCACTAGACTGCTACCGAAGTGGTACTTACAACTTACAAGACTGAATCTTAAAAGATCCTCAATTCTTGCTTTCACGGGTTTAGAAAGCTTCTCCTTGGAAACCACCCATCATGCACAAAGAATTCCAAGATAGGCAGGGAGACCATCTGGAAGAGAGCCAAGCTCCATGTGATGCTTCAGTTCAGCACCCAGCCAACTGCAGCTACCAAGTACCAGCCATCTCGAATGAACCACCTTCTATATTCCAGTCCGGTAAAGCTTAGTGGACTACAGACCCAGCCCAGCACCTGTGAAAAACTTACGATCAAACCAACTATGCACAGGCAACTATAAATGTAGAAGATGGTAAATGGTATTGTTCTGTAGAAACACTAAATTTAGGAATGGTTAGCCATCCAGAAGAAAATAAGACAGAGGGTAAAATCTCAGGCTCTGTTTTAGATGAAGAGTAACTCCAGAGTCAAGCTGATTTGATCCTTGGACGGACAGCAGTCATATAACCTTGCCACAATTCACAATCCACTCCATTCTTCTGAGAGTTTCAATAGTAAAAACTTCATGGGTTTGTTGTGAGGGTGGAGAGGCGTTCCTGTGAAGCACACTCACAGAGTAAAAAGGACTTGTGTAAAAAGCTCAGGCAATGCTGCTGCTGCTACTGAGGTGCTGATGTTTAACCTGGCTCCGTGAACAGCCAAGCTGAAGGTAAACTCTGCGGAGGCCTGTGGTGTTGAGCAGGAAATGGAGAAAATAAAACCACATAGGATCAGAGAGAACCTAAGAACAGTACACACATTTCAGAGGATGACTCTTAAGCAATAACATATACCTTTGGACATAAAGGTAATTGTTAAATAGAGTTTAAAGCTGTGACTTATTTTTCACAAATTATTAAGACAAAATGTAGCATCCCCTTCCCTATTTTTCCCAGAAATATTCAAATGAATACCTTTATTACGAGGTTCTTATGAAGCTGAGCCCTAAATTTAGCTGACTATCCAGAGTTTGATGACGATAAAACTGATGTTACTTTTTAACTAATAAAAATAATGGATTGGCTTTCAACATGAAACTGAAGTTATCTCATCCAAGAAATATTCCATAAATCACAGAAGTCATACACATGTCTCAATAATATTTCATCACATGCCCATTTTTTCTTCATTTCTCAGATTAAATTTTAGTTTCTTGACAAGAACCCTCATTTGAACTAGACAGTCATAAAACCCTTTCCCCTTTTAATTATATTTTTTTAAATTTCCCAGTGGTATTCTCTAATCAGCTCTGAATTCTGACTTCAAATTAGAGTGGCTTTCTTTTGTCCTAAGGGAAAATTAGCACTGGATTGATACTAATAGCTAGTATCTATTTGTGTTACCCAACAAGACAGGTATTTTTATCTTTATGTTGACCAATTGTATATTGTAAACTACTAATTTCACTTGCAAAAGTCAAACTCTTAATTTCTCCTGCTCATCTACCCTTTCCAGCTCAGGCAGGATATGTCTCTTCTCTCCAGCCTCCATACAGACTTCTTTATCTGATAGAGAAGGGTAGTCCGGCATGTGGTTATGAGAACCCATATCACTGGCCCCCAGCTGATCTGTCTATAGCATCTGACGGCAACTCCCTTAATCTTATCCCTTCAGAGTCCCTTATGCTTGACTAGTTCCTATAGGGTTCAAGACATTAAATAAATTTGGTATGCTTCCAACACATCGGGGGGAGAGAAGCAAAAGCAAGTAAAATTAGGCAAAATTACATTTCTGAAGAGAATATATGTTTTACTCATGAAATGGACTGTAGAAACATATACATTAAAGTCATCCGCGGTACCTTCCTAAAACAACATTTATTTTGTGTAGGTTGTCACCTAAATAGGCAGCTACTCAAGCTAAATTAGTCTGGCTTGTTCATCTCATTCTCTTACCTGGTGTTGGCCTACTCAGAAGTGTCTCGATCAACCTGAACGTTGCCTTTCAAATTCCTATTTATGCTACTATCACATGAAGCAATGGAGGGAAAAAAATGACAGTAAAAATCATAGAACTTGTCCCAAATTTTTTCAGTGATTAACCTGGAAATCCTGACACTATCAGAGGTATAAGAAATCTCGATTTCTGAGGTACGTGCGGTAAAAGATTTCCTCCCATTCTGTAGGTTCCTCTCTTCTAGTTTCTTGATTTGTTTCCTTTGCTGAGAAAGAAGCTTTGTAGTTTGAATTTGTCCCATTTATTGATTCTTGATTTTACTTCTTTTGCTTTAGGAGACTGGTTAAGGAAGTCAGGTTGTAAGCTGACATGATGAAGATTGGGCCTACTTTTACTCTATTAGGTGCAGGGTCTCTGTTCTAGTGTCTAAGTCTTTGATCCACTTTGAGTTGATTTTTGTGCAGGGTGAGAGATAGAGGTTTAATTCCATTTTGCTACACATGGATTTCCAGTTGTCCCAGCACCATTTTCTGAATAGGCTACCTTTTCTCCAATGTATGTTTTTGGTGCCTTTGTCTAGTATGAGGTGACCATATTTATGTGTGTTTTTCTATTGTGTTTTCTATTCTGTACATTGGTCTACATGTCTATTTTAGTGCCAATACCATGCATTTTTTCTATTATTGTGCCATACTATAATTTAAGGTCTGGTATTGTGATGCCTCCTGCTTCACTCTTCTTGCTAAGGATTGCTCTGGCTACTCTGGGTCTCTTTTTTTCCAAAAGAATTTCATTATTGCTTTTTCAAGTTCTATTTAGAATTTGGGATTTTATTAGGAATTGCATTAAATCTGTATAATGCCTTTGGGATTATACAGATTGCACTTCAATCTCATGCACCTCAGATAGAGCACTAATCTCCAGAATATATAAAGAACTCAAAAAAACTTAACACTAAATATATATATATATATATATATATATATATATATATATATATATATATATACACCAATCAATAAATGGGCTTAGGAACTGAACTGGCACTTCACAGAAGAAAAAATACAATCGATCAACAAACATATGAAAATATACTGATCATATCTTGTGATGAGAGAAATACAAATCAAAACTATTCTAAGATTTCATCTCATTCCAGTCAGAAGTGCAATTATCAAGAATACAAACAGCAATATGTGTTGGTGAGGACATGGGAAAAAGGTTCACTCATACATTGCTGGGGGGCTCCAAAGTGGTGCAACCACTCTGAAAAGCAGTATGGAGATTCTTGGAATACTTGGAATGGAACCAGAATTTGACCCAGTTACTTTACTCCTTGGTTTATAGTCAAAGGAATTAATATCACCATACTACAGTGACACAGTCACATTAATGTTTATAGCAGTTGAATTTATAATAGCTAAGCCATGGAACCAACCTAGGCACCCTTCAACAGATAAATGGATGAAGAAAATGTGGTACATATGCATAATGGAATATTACTCAGCCTTAAAGAATAATGAAATCATGTCATTTGCAGGTAAATGGATGGAGTATCATGCTAAGTGAAATAAATGAAACCCAAAAAACTAAATGCCAAATGTTTTCTCTGATAAGTGGATGCTAATCCATAATGGGGGGGAAGGAGAATGAAGGAAATGTGGCTTGGCAGAGAGAGTTAGGGGAGGGAAAGGGTTATTGGAATGGGAAGGGTGGCAGAATGAGATGGATCCTACATGGATGTATGATTACACTACAGGTGTGACTCCGCACCATGCTCAGCCCAAGGAAGAAGTTGTGCTCCATTTGTGTACAATGTTTAAAAATGCATTCTACTGTTATGTCTAAGTAATTAGAACAAATTTTTTAAAATATTGTTTGTGCCAGTGAAACAAACAAAAATGAAATCCCTCTTTGATGGTAAGGACACAGGGATAAGTTAATTAGCCAAAGTCAGCTAGCAAATTAATATTTAATGACAAAACAAAATTTATGTGTTTAGATTTTCCATCACTAGGTTTGTGTTTGGGCCTTTGAATGTCATTCTTTTTATCTTAATTAGCATAACATGGCTATGTCATTTGTAAACATTATGAGGAAACTAGAGCAGCAAGCCTTCTTAATCAGCTTTTCCAGGCCACGAT
Source organism: Sciurus vulgaris (assembly GCF_902686455.1). NCBI lineage: Eukaryota > Metazoa > Chordata > Mammalia > Rodentia > Sciuridae > Sciurus > Sciurus vulgaris. The sequence goes on from NC_136469.1 coordinate 13,121,219, forward strand.
AGAAGCAAAACCCAGAGCTCAACTCTTGTTGCCTACTGGTCATTTCACAGTGAATATCGGTTATCAAAGCACAATGCTTTAGTTGGGTGCAGTGGCACACACCTGTGGTCCCAGCTTAGGCAGAAAGATCAAAAACTCAAGGACATCCTGCACCAAAGAGTGAGACCCTCTGCAATTTAGCCCTGTCTTAAAATAAAAATTAAAATGGGTGCGAGTATGACTGAGAGGTAGAGTACCCCCTGGGATCAATCCCCAGTATCATAAAAACAAAGAATCATGCTGAGTACAACCTGTGATGTCAGAACACCACCACATCCCTAATGCAAATAAGTAGCTTTGACTTGATTTTCAGTTCCTGGCCTCCCGAGTTGAGTGCAGACTCACCTACGGAGTGGATGAGCTAAGCTGTTCATCATCAGTTTGGTGTCATAAGATTCAGCCACTGTAAAGATAAGCATGGCCAGTGTTGGCTTTAAAGGACCTGCTACTGCAAAATATGAGACCCTGGCACGTTGAAGATTGTGAGTGAAAGGAAACTGTGATCATTTTGAAATGAATGTCTCACGAAAATTCATGTGCTGAAGGCAATGCAGCAAAACCCTGAGGTGGGGCTTTTAGGAAGTGATTGGATGATGGGGGCTCTAACATCATCAGGGAATAAATACATTTGATGTATTGGCAATTTCTGCCTGGAAACTGTAGGCAGATGGACTATGGCTGGAGGGAGTGTCACTGGTAGTGAATCCTGGGGGACTCTATATTGTCCCTGGCCCCTTCACCTACTTCTGCTTCCTGGATTCAATAGACTGAGTTGTCTTCCTCTGCCATGCCTTTCCACCATGACGGGAGGCCGAAGCAACAAAGCCAGCTGACCATGGACTGAAATCCCTGAAACTGGGAACCAAAATAAATAATTCCTCCCCTGAGTTGTCTCTCTCAGGTATTTGGCAGAGGAAGGCAAAGCAAAGACAGAATCTGAGAACGGACATACTCAGGAAAGCCTCTCTGACCTTGCTCACTCTTCTCCCCTGAAGCTGGTCATAAAATTTTCATGTGAGAGGTACCTTCTCTGGACCCAGAGAAAGGAACAAAGACAAAGAGACAGAACAGAGTCTGAAATCAGAAGTTCCTCCCAACTTTCCCTCAGCTAATTACATTCAGCTCATAACCCCATACTGCTTCTGTCCTATGATGTTTCTCCAACACTCTTCACTCTTCATCAAACCTATTATTTGCAATAAATAAACAAACAAACTCGGGTTTAACTCTTTCTTCAGGCCCTCACTCAAGGTTCTTGTGTCTCAAAAAATTCATATTAAATTAATTTGTATGCTTTTCTCTTGATAATCTATCTTTTTTAACAGGAGCCCCAGTCAGTGAACCTAAGATGAGTAGGTTCCATACCATATACCAGGAGCAAAAGGAAGCAATATCTCAAAAATGGAATTCAGGGAGACTCTGCGTGCCCAGCTAAGATGCACATGGATCTGGGGCTCACACTGTCAGTTCCCTCTATTCTTGGTGGATTGGTGCCTCCCTCTCAAATCATAACTATCACCCCTAAGTCTCCAAATTTAAACCCAGCATAGAGATGTTGGCACATGTCAGTACTATTCAGATATAGACTGCTCCATAAAACCACCATTAGAGATGGCCAGAGATAGAATTCAGGGGGAAGATATTCCTTTTCCCCTATCTGTAGTAGGTAGAGAATTAGCAGTTGGTGCCACTAAGATCACACTAAGATTTGACTGGCTGAAGTTTGGAAATGTGAAATCTGAGGACGCTATCTGAGAACTGAGAACGGAATGTTGGTGTCCGTTGTGGTATAGTCAAGTGTTCAGGGACAGCCACAGCAGCAATAGGAATCATTTGAAGATTCATGACCTTCTAATCAAGCAATTTCTCTGTGTTGTCCTACAGACATTGGTCCTTGTGCAAGCCCAGTTCCATAGCATTCCCTTAAAATCTCTCTTGTATATAACTTTCTAAAAATTACTGTTTTATTCAAGGTAACCAGGGTTAATTTGTGTTTTGAAATCAAGAAATCAAATCATCAGCCTCTGTACATAATGACAACTTAAAATTTTTAGTCATGGAAAGTCTTTGCTTCACAATACATTAGTCTGATTGCTGAAACTTCTCCTATGCCCATGTGTGTACTTCTTTGTAAAATTCACCCATAGCAAGAATCCTACTAAATCAGTTTAGCAATGACCCTCCCTTTCACCTGGCTGTTGTTACTGGTTCACCATTAATATCTGATCTGGTTCTTCATCTGCCACCATCCTCTGGGGGATGTCTGATTCCTCTGGCCTGCCTCCAGCAAGAATCCTATCAAGGAGGTTTAGACAAAATCTCTCCTTACCCACAATGTTTTTTTTTAGTAAAGTAATTTTCCATCTAATACCCAATATCAGTCAGCTTTCTGTTACTGTAACAAAATACCTGAGACAATTAAATTATAAAGAGAAAAGATTAATTTTGGCTTATGGTTTTGGAGGTTCTAGAATAAGATCGGGCAGAGCCACTGCTTTGGGCCTCTTGTGGATATAGTAAACAGTGATTGTAGGGAACATGTAGGGAACAAACTGCTGATCTCATGAGACAGGGAACAAAGAGAGGAAAAGAAAAGGGACAGTGTCCCACAGAGTCCTTTGGGGGTATGTCACCAAGGACCTAAGGACCTCCCACTAGCACCCTGCCCCAAATGTTCCCTCACCTCCCAACATTACCACCTTGGGGACAAAAAGACTTTAACACATGAAACTCTAGAGACAGTTACCCAAACCACAGTGATATGCACCCTGTTTGTTGGTTATAAGCTCCCATTTACCCACACTGGATTTAGATTTGAGCTCAGTCTCTCTCCCTTACTCTAATATTCCATTTCAGTGGTCCCTAGATCTAGGACAGTTCCCCATACACCTTGAGTAAAGTCTGTCTTGCCACCTGTAGCAAGTATCCTCAATATTTTTTTTCTTGAATCCAAGAAATATGTTACGTGAGTTTAAGGCTAGATTTATTCAAAAAAAGAAAAATATCTTCACTTTGAGTATGTGAACACTGATGTACAGAGCTTTGTAGTTTAGATTAAGATTGACAGTCTGTGATTATCTATGGAAAGAATAACCACAGTTAGGAACAAATTTCTATAAACTGTGATAAACTAAAACATCATTGCATATTTTTACTAATTATGTAATGTGAAGAAAATTGATATATGGCTAGAAAATTTCTCATGTGCTAAAAGAATTATTTACTAAGTAGTATTTGGTATCTGAGATGAATATATTTCATTTTAAGAGGAAATATATAAATTTTTCAGAACATTTCCACAGTTGATATATACCTCAAATTGAGATTTAACTCAAATGCATTAATTGGTTTTCACATGACAACTAGCTTTTTACTAATGAGGTTAAGACTGAAATAATCAATAGGCAATAAAATCAATTTTTAAAATGCATAATTGGGAACAATAATAAATAGTGGCTGTTGTGTTCTTAGTAATACATGAACTATAATTACTCTTTCTATTTATTCATGTAACATAAATCCACTCAAGGTCAAGTAGGATGCTTTTCTCTTCTTTTGATCTTTTGTCCTTTTTTGGTTATTCTGTTTCTTTTTACTATTTGCAGGGACCAGCCTTTCTGCTTTCCTCTTAAGTTGGAAGAACACGCTGAATCCATGGATAGAAAACTTAATTCAAACATAAGTGCATCATTTACCATTTGAACTGTTAAAATTAAGCATGTTAAGTAGTCCATGGATCCAATCCAATGTCTTAGTTTATCTGTGTTCAGAAGTACTCAAATATGAATACTGAAGATATTGTTCGTCATTGAATCAATAAAGAAAGAATCATCAAAGGGAACAAGTGACCGACAGGAACTGTGGTCACTACAAATGTCAATGAAACCAGAAACGGTCCTTTAAAAATCAGCTATGCTGCCAGTGAATGAGAAAGGGCAAAGCTTATGAGTCATTGATATAATCAAAGTAATAGTTAAATGCACTACTAATCAATTAATAACCAGACTGTAGTATTTCATTTTAATTCATTTTGACATATTAAATTTAAAAGGCTACATTCTATGTTTACAGTGATATCAAATCATCAGCCTCTGTACATAATGACAACTTAAAATTTTTATAACATTTGTATTATTGAAAATGTTTACTTTTTCTACTAACGCCAAAGTGGAAAAAATAAGAATGATGTAAAGCAGTTGTCTGAATCTGAAACTCACGATGTGTTTAAACATGGGATAGGACAGCATTTGAAACAATAAAGAACATTTTCTTTCTTTAATCTCCAAACACATATTTAATTGGAATAATGTAACTGATGGATGTCCTCCACAAAAATATCTAGAGGTGATGGATCATGACCAAGTTGCTCAGAAGGCACTTAATAAATGAGGGCGAGAGAGAAAAGAGAGATGGACAAAGACAGAATAACAAAGTACTTCCTAAGCACCAAGTTGTAGTTTTTTCAAGGTAGAGAGACATAAAAATGTCAAAATGATTTTAAGCTGTTTGATGCATATATATGTAATAATGTCTTGGTCTATCAAAGGAGATTAATACAACTTGCCAACACTCCTAGGCCAGAATTTATGCACTAATTTTATGTAATTCAGAATCTAAATTCAAATAAGCCTAAACTCTGATTACAAACTGATGCGAATTATTTTTCCAGTCCTGGTAAGATATAGCTCGTACAAATCCTTAGGAGCATGCTGGTGTGCCTAACATGCAACTTCAGGGGGTTCAGTGTGAAACAGTTGATGCATCATTATAATAACAATATGAAAACAGTTTCTGCCAGAATCTCTCAAACTCTCCCACTAATTGCCTATGAAAATGGAAAAAAAGATATATGAACATCTATGTTTTGAAAAAAGACTATTACCATTATGAGTAGTTTACCGTAATAATGCCTAAGAATTTCATGAAGATAAAAACCATCCAACCCGTCTTTCATACCTTACATGAATCACATTCACAAACACAGAAGGTGGGTAGACCTATTCTCTTTCCTCTGCTGCCTTACAGAAAACCCTAAACTGCAGCAACCACACTTCAAAAGCTGGCTGGGTTCCTTTCCTGCCGATTGTCAAGTTTTGAGGAAAGCACTCCCTATCTCTGACCATTACCTCTCAGTTTTCTATGTCATGAAGACATATACTTCCTTAGATATTTAAACTATTGTTGACAAAATCAGAATTTGTGGATTAGCTTCCTACTGCCCCTGTAACAAATTATTTTCAGTTCATTGCCTTAAATCAACACAAATTTGATATCTTACAGTTATGTAGGTCAGAAGTCTGACCTAGGTTTCACTGGACTGAAATCAAGGTGTGGGCAGAGTTGCATTCCTCAAGGCAGCCTCTAGTGGAGACTCCATCTCCTCACCTATTCCAGCTATTGGAGGTTTCCCATCTTCCTTTGATTTTCAAAGCCAGCAATGGTGTTTTGAGAATTTCCATGACACCATTCCAACCTGGCTTTCATCATCACATCTTCTTTCCTAACTCAGGCTCTGATTCATCTGCCTCCTTCTTCCTCATGTAAATAACCCTATGATCCCACAGGCTCATCAATACAATCAGGATAATTATAATTTAAGGCCATGACTAGCAACCCATGTATAGTTCGAATATGTGGTGTCCACCAAGAGCTCATATTTGAAGCAATGCAAGAAGCTTCAGAGGTGAAATAATTAGATTATGAGAATTGGAGCCTAATTAGTGAATGAATCCACTGATGTGGATTAACTGGATGGTAACTATAGGCAGGTATGGTGTAGTAAGACGAAGTAGGTTACTGGCAGCATGACTTTGGAGTTTCTATCTTTTCCCTAGTGAGCAGAACACTCTGATTCCTGTTGGCCATCTCTTGAGCTACATAGAAGTGGACTCCATGCCCTTCTGTCATGATGTTCTGCCTTACCTTGGACTCAGAGCTATGGAGTCTCCCATCTATGGACTCAGACCTCTGAAAGCATGAGCCAAAATAAACTTTTCCTTCTCTAATTGCTCTCTCAGATCTTTTAGTCACAGCTGCAAAAACAACTGGCTAAAATAAACCATGATTCTATCTACAATCTTAAGTCTTCTTTGTCAAGTAACTTAAGATATTCACAAGTCCTAGGCATTTGGGCACTGACAGCTTATAGGCAGGAGATCCATTATTCTGCTGACTAAGGTGCATAAAATTACTTTCTGGAAACTATTATAAAAGTATGTAAATGAACTTATCTGAAATGCTGTGAGGAGTAATTTCTGCAGATTATATTCTTCATGTGCTCCAATAGTATGCTTCAGAAGTAACATAAAAGGGATACAAGTAGCCCATAGCAGGCCAGCAAAGTCACATGAGCTATGTGCCAAATGTATACAGAAATGAAGCAGGGAATAAGATTCTCATCAGCATAGTTTACTAAGCCACTTTGAAAAGTATTCTCCCGCAACCCATTTTCAAACAGATATTCTGAATAAAATGTAATATAAAGAAGTTTTAAAATGCATAGCTGAATTCAAAAAGAAACCAAGAGAAAGGGAAAGTAAAGGAAATACAAGGAGGGGCAGGAAAAGGAGGAGGAAAAAAATTAGCAAGGACTAGAAATGGAGGGGAAAATCAAAATCCCTGCTGAGGCAGAGCTGGCAACATGGTGACCAAGGTGGCCTGGGAAGAGCACGCTTCATGTGTCAGCCTTACTAGACGCGGGGCTCACTAGTTAGGGGGTTCACGAAGACGGCAGCACTGACTTCAACGGGCATGAGGGAGCTTACTGGACCTAAGACTTACATCACCCTCAAAAGTGGCCTTCTCCTTAGTTTTAAAAAGAGAGGTGGGGGTGATACTTTAATGCTTCCTTTTACCTTTTGCTTAGGTAAGTGAGTGTTTAAAAATATACCCAAGAGGAAATAACACAAGTCTTGACCCGTGCCCAAGTGTGAAGTCTGAATTTGAAACACATTTTGATGTTGAACCATCTATCTGTGAAATTCATATAGAATTGTTTTGGGAAAGGTGAAGGACAAGGACTATGAAAGAAAAATAAATAAATAAAGTGCTTTTCACTAAAGTTCTTATCATCCAAGAAACAAAGGACTACCAAAAATAAAATACCCAAGTGCAAAAGGTACAGAGAAAATATCTGTATCTGCTTAAGAAAATGAATCACTCTCTGAGTGTGTATCATTACTAATAGCCATCAAGTTATTTAGAAATCGCAGAACAGTAAATGAGAAAAAATGTGAGACTGTACATAAAAATGCATTAAGTAACCAGAAGGCAACAAATACTTTATTTAAAGAAAAAGGACACCCCGATAAACAGCTATTTAAAAAAGAACAAATATAACTTCTAAAACATTTTAAAATGGATTTTGTATTTAAAATACCAGTTCGAAGACAATCAAAATAACAGATTTCATCTCTTGGAACAAAAAGTTAGTGACCCAGGAGTTCTAAATATCATTCATTACCCAGGAAGAATTTTACAAGTTATAAAACAGATATAGAACTATAGAAATTGAAGTAATACAAAGTCGATTAGAATTAAAAGAAAGAACAATTTTCATTAGAAATATTATGGAATAATGGGAAAAAGCCAAAGTGGAGGAAAACATGCTTTAAGAGGATCAGATATCTTCTGAAGCATAAATCAGAGGGGCCCAGATTCTAGAGAGAGAGGAACATGATGGGAAACTTAGGTGATGGTCTATAGTCACATTATTTCAAGCAGCATGTACCACAAGTGGTCACAGACAAAGGGGTGAAAGCCCAGGCCTGGCTGAGACAGGACAGATCACTCCTGATGAACTGAAAGTCAACATACGGACTCTAATGGTCTCTAGTGGCTAGAGAGATAAAATTGGAGATTTGAACAGCATCAAATGGGTGGCAAGATTTTCTTTAGTTTCTCAAATTCTGATGTGACAAGATGTAGAAACTTACAAAGCTTAACAGGAAGTATCTTAAAAAGAAGGGAGCTCTCCACCACCACTTAGCATTGAGGAGATTAAGGGAGCATCAGGATTCAGCAAGGAAGAGGGCCCAGGGAACACTCTAGGTTGGTTTATTTCAATGCCTGGCTGACTACACCCAATGCAAATGGCTAAGGAGAGAGCAAAGAATCCTTACAAAACCACAATCTGCCTCAGTCTAGTTCATCTGTGATTGGCCTAAGGCCACATTTCTGAAGTATAGCCTGCAGAGGTGGAAAATCTTGTCATCATAACACTAAGATGCTCTTTACCTTCCCAATTTTGCTGGGTTGCACTGGTGGTGCAGAAGCAGTGGCGGTCAATGGCATTGGTGCCTGAGCATGGCTGCCTAAGTGGCACAAAGGTCTGTCAGCACACAATGAGTTCTAGCTATTGTAGTCTTCACAGCTTACACACAAATTAAAATAAAATTAATGCAGAATTTTTAAATATTTTTATTTGAGAGCACTGTACAAAGAATTAATTGTGTTCAAGTTTGACATTCAAAAATACATTTCTTTATAATGACAATGTAATTGTGTATGAAACAATTCTGCCCAATTCTAAAATAACTTTGAGAAAAATATTATTGTTTACTTTTTAGAATGCAAGTTGAACTGGTCACTGTTTTCTTGGTGCACCATTTCTAATAGGAATCAAAACAGAAAAGAAAGACTGAGACATAAACACCACTTGAAAAGATAATTGACAATTTATTTCCTAAAATGATCCTAACTATATAACATTTAAAAAGTAATACAGAGGAAGTGAAATAATAAAAAATAAAATTACTCTAGAAGAAAGCAAGATAGACATTGAAAAGGAACACAAAAGTGTTACATAGCAAGGCTCAACTTGTTTTAAGAAGAAAGTCACTTAGAGTGTATTGAGTGACCAGAATGTAATTAAGTCCCTAATTAGTAACACAATAGTAACTCGAAAGTCCCCAACTGTTCGGAAATTAAACAATACCTTTTAATGCATGCATAGGTGGAATGAGAAATCACTATAGAAATTAAAAATGTATTTCAGTAGAAAGCTAATTAAGAAATAACACTTTAAATACTGAAGGATGTAGCTAAACCAATACTTAAAGGCATAGTCAGGGCCTTAAGTACATGCATTATAAGACAATAAAAGTTTAAAATAACTGATCTAATTATACTTCTATCTCAAGTTGACGAAAAGCAGCAACTCTAACTAAAACCAAAAGAAGGAGAAATAAACATAAGTGGAATTAGTAAAACAGGAAATTACTATACAATAAAGAAAATCAAACATACTGAAATATTTTTAAAGTCTAAATTTTAAAAATATTATCTTCAAATAATTCAGAAGGTAGAAAATAAATGATAAGCATCATGAATTTAAACAGAAAGACTACAGATCCCAAGAACTTTAAAAATTAGTTGTAAAATGTTATAAACATCTTTTCAGTAATAAATTTGGAAATATAAATGAAATGATCATGCCCATTGAAATACAACTTTAAAAAATTGAATACTCTTAACATGTTGAAAGAAATTTAATATTTTTACAACTTCCCACCAAAAACAAAACAAAACAAACAAGCAAACAAAATCCATGGGCAAAAAGCTCCACTGGTAAACTCATTCAAATATTTAAGAAAGAAATAGTATAAACTTACATAAGTTCTTTCATAGAATACTAACAGAAGGAATTATTGCCAGTATGGCTAAAACCTCACACAAAAAATCTGAGAAGAGCATCATAAGGAAAACTACAGAACAACCTCTCTCATTAACACATAAACAAATACCATAAAGAAACAGTTGCAAATTGAATTTGCAATATAATAGAATAAGATGTCACCACCAAATGGGCTCTTTTCCAGTTATGCTATTTGTATAACTTTGGCAGATTAAGATAATTTGTTGAATGAAAATAACAACATTTATCATGATAGATGTTCTTAAAGGATTTGACAATATTCAAAGTCATTCATCACTTTTAAAAAATCCATTTAGAGCAAAGTAAAACCTGGACTTACTAAATATGGTCAGATATATCTACAAAGAAATAAAGCACATACTATTCTTAATGATGAATCCTTGAAGGACTTTCTTCTGGGATCAGGAGTGATATAAAGACACCCACTACCCAAATTCTGCTCAACACTATATAAGTTTAAAACATTATACAATTTTCAATAGCCAAAATCAAATATATAAACATAAATCAAATGTACAATCTGAAGCACTGAAAATTCCAAGACACTGATGATAGAAATTTTAAAGACGTAAATAGAGTGTATTCATGACTTGCAAGGACAATCATTTTAAGGATAGTAACTTCTCTACATTCATTCATATACATAATGCTGTCCCACACAGGATGCAAGCTGGAATCTCTGATCATTTTTGCATGTGCCATGTAGAAACTGACAAGCTATTTCTAAAGTGTGTATAGTGATGAAAAGAGCCATAAGTAATAAAGCCACTTCAAAGAAGAAACCAGATATCAAGACTTATTATCTATTGTTATAATTTAAAGTGCTTTAATAGAGTCCAGAAGCACAGAGATGCTTACATATAAGTTTACATAATAATGCTGCAACAGTAGAGTATATTGGAAAAGAATAATTATTGTATGCATGGTGTTGAATCAACTAGACAGTCACATTAAAAAGTGAATCTTAACTCTTACCTAGTACCATAAAGAAAAATCAATTACAGATGGAATACACGTGAAAATATGGAAAGTAGATCAATAAGGCTTTTATAAGAAAACAAAAGACTATCTCCTATTATCTTGGTTGGTCAAAGAATTCTTAAGAAGGATAAAATAGGACAGATATAAAGAACAAAAGAGCACCTGGAATTATATTAAAATTTACCAAGTGAAAATACACTATTGAGAATGGGAAAAATATATTGGTTATTTACACATTTAATCAATGTATCTTTAACAGTTATATGCCAATAATTTAAAACAGAACATGAATCATATATTTGTATTCAGAACAAAAAAGTAAATATTTATTTGTAAATTTTATAAAGAAAATAGAAAAAATTTTAAAAAATAGAAGGTATAAAATGAGAAACATGTAAGTGCCAAAAATAAATAGAGAAAAAGTTCAAATTCACTAGTCATTAGAGAAAGGCAAAGCAGACTAGGTTACAATATCACTCTATCTCTCCCAGAATAACAAAATGAAAACAAAACATAATTTTGGGTGTTAACAAATATGTACAGAAATTGAACCTGTGAAAAGCATTTAAATTTGCATCATTTATAAAGTTATGAAGTTGTAGTTCTATGTACTCTGTGATCCACTAGTACTACTGCCCTTCCTTATATATATACCCTTTTGTTGAATTTATCATTTTAATTAAAAATTTTCTTGCTGTCATCATAAATAATGATGATTTGAGTAAGTTAAACATTGGGTTAAGATTGCCTGGCTAACACTGTAAAATTTATAAAAATGATAATGTGAGGCTAGAAGTAAGTGATGTTGTATTCAAGAAGGAATTCCTAAAACACACATTTACTATGTCTTCTTCAAAGGTCTCGCTTTTATTAGGCAAGAGTAACTACTTCATTCTGGGGACCCCAAAATATGTAGCCGCATAATCATATTAGAAGCGTCTTACTTACTCATTAAACAGTTCAGTAGAGAAACCCTCCTCCAAATGGCCAGTAGATATTCTGCCATCAGCACCCACATTATCCTGGGTTTCCCTGGCAGCCCTCTCTCTATCTCCACCAGACAGGAAGCAAACAGAGCTCATAGGAACATACATGGGAGTGTGCAATGAGCCAAGCTAGAAATGATACGCAGCTGTGCTCACATTTCATTGCTTACTTGAACAAGTAGGAGAAGCGTAAAAAGTCTTCGTACGTGATCGAGGAAGGGAGAGAAAGCACGTCTGTGAGCAGCCGGCAATTTATGCACAAAGCACCTTCCTGATGGTAGATGCTCATGTGCACCCTCCTCATATAGATGGCATATACCCACTCTTTCCTCAAAGAAGTCATCTCAAAATACTATCCATTTCTATAATCTGCTCAAAATGCAGGATGGAAGGGCATTGGGCAATCCTGTCCATGGTGGATGTGATCATCCTGTTCCTGTAATGTATGACAGAAAGACAAAATGTCAGCACCGTGTATGGTATCAGCTGTGGAGCAGGGACAACATGACTACAGCAGAAAAATTCCGTTTAGAAAAAGGCAGAGAAAACACTGAATGCACCCAACAGTCTCTCTACAATCCCAAGGACAGGGTCTCCTCACAGAGAAATGTTCCGCCCTGCTGTGAGGAAAGTTCCTCCATTACACCCTCCTTCCTGGCCAAAGGAAACCTCCCTGTTCTCCATGACTTCAAGTTCTCTCCTGAAATACCTGTTCTTTATTCTTCAAACCATTCATCTTGCAAAAATTTGCAGCTCTAAAGCTTATTGTAAGTCATTTTCTTTCTCTTTCTTTATTCTTTCTTTCTTTCTATTTATTTATTTGTTTATTTTTTAGCTGGGGACTTTTTTGAGAAAACAACTGCCTCAAAAACTTAACAGGCTTTGGACTTATTTCCTTCCAGTCAATTGCAGGTGCTGGTAAAACCATCTAAAAATTCCTTCTTAGATACAGCACCAAAGATTCCTTCTTTTTCTCTCTGACTAATTGAGATAATTATTTTAAATAATCAAACCACTTACCACCAACTGGAAAACAGGTTTGAGTGGGAATGTCACACACTGAACCTGATCATTATTAAAAGGCTCATGATCTAACTAAGAAATCCAAAGCCTTCATTTTTTACTTAGATCCCTTTCCAATTGCATTTAATAGTTTTTGAATCTAGACATAGGAGGCATTTCCAGTCTTGTAAAGCTCCTAATTTTTCTCCATTCACATTGCTTCCAAAAATTGGTCAATGTGTTCCTGAGACAATGTTTTGCCTGTGGCTCCTTGCCCAACGCAGGAAAGAAAACAAAGTGGGTTCTTTAAAACAACAAGAAATGCACATGGGAAATGACTAAACAAGACAAACTATTGTTGGACTGATCCAGAAAAAAGTCTGAGTAACTATATCAAGAGAAGGAAGGAGATAAAAAATATATAACAGATTTTAACATAAAAATGCCATAAATAAATTTTATGTCTGCCATTTTGAAACATTAAATGAAATTATACATTCACCAAAAACTACCAAATTGATTAATTAGAAAACAGAAATCTCATTTGTAGCATAATTATTCAATAAAATAGCATTGTAGTTAAAAATATCCCCATAAAACACCAAGCCTAGGTATTTTTACAGTCCAATTCAAACAAACTTTAAAGATAAGATTATTTCCAAATTGTAAAGCAATTTAGAGACTAAAAGACAAGTGAATACCACCCTACATGAATCAAAAAGAGACCTAGTGTATGCATAAACATACCTATAATAAATCTAAACATGAAATAAGCAAACAAAGTCAATCAAAGCATAACCAAATCAACACGACTAAGATGAGTTTATGTTAGAAATAGGAATGTACAAATTAGATAATGTGTGAACATGAACCACTGTATTAATATATCAATAACAATTTCATTTTAATAAATGTAGAAAAAACTCATGCTGAATTTCAATACATTTTCATATTGTTAACAAACAAGCAAGACGTTAGTCCAATACAAATAGAAAGGAACCTATTTGCCTCAGAAGTGTTCAAATAATCTCACAAAACAAACCTTATTCTTAATAAGGAAGAATCTCCATCATTAACTCTGATGTAATATAAAATTCAAGTTATGCCCATTATTTTCACCTTTATTCAAAATCTTACAGAAGTATACCACACAAAAGGGAGAAAGAAGCAACTGAAAAGCAAAACCAACTCCAATTATATGAAAGTCTTAGTATTTTCTGTTTTGAAAACTAAAGAATATTCAAATTAGTTACTGAAAATGGTTCACATTCAGTAACAGTTTAAAAATTAAATGCATTTTAAGCAACAGATAAGTAATTTATTCTAAATGACATCATAAATAGTATCATGCATTGTAAAATATTTTAAAATAAGATCAATAAAAGAATAGAAGACAGTATGCAAAATATGTTAATACTGAAAGACATTTAAGGAACCCAAGTCCTACTTAGGTTCATGAAAGGAAATCACACCATTGTAAAGATGTTGAATCTTGCCCCACACAGAGGCAGTTAGATAAAATGAAATTCCAGCTCAAATTCCAATATGTTTCCTCCCCTCTGTAAATGGATAGGGCATTCTACCATATTATGAAAGAGTGATGTGTTAGGAAAACATCCAAGAGACTCCGAAAAAAAAAAAAAAAAAAACGGAGACATGGTATCTTAGTCTTCCAGCAATCAAGAGATTTTTACGAAGCTAAAATTATTAAAAGTTACCATAGATGAAAGGTGACCAAAACAGAAAAGAACACCAAAATATATACATGATATATATTTTAAAAATTGCATTTTACTTATGTGGGAAAATTAGGTTCTATTTTACAAATAGTGCTGAAATTTTGATTACCCATGTGGTTTGGAGGTTAATTTAGTGACTGGTGAAATCACACACACATACTCATAAATTCATTCATCCATAGATACATAATCTGTATGAATGAATGGATATAGTAACATATGAAAAAATGATAAATTAAAACAAATATAAAGATAAGGAAAACAACAATTATTTGATTAGCATTTGTCTGATATTTAAAACTAACGACTTAAAATTCGTGGTTAAATTTAACTGCAAAATTTGTCTAAAAAATATAGACAAACTGAATCAAGCAAGATAAAAGAGAAATAAGAACAAAATTGTGACACCAAAATTGGGTTCAATGTAGGAATGCAAGTGTGGTTTTATGTTTTTAAAAATCAGCTAATATAATACATAAAATCTGCATATTCATGGAGAGAAATAATAAGGTTATTTCAATAGAAATAATAAAATTAAATATCCATGCATGATTTTTAAAAATGAAAAACCTCATGGCAAATTAGAAATATTAGAAAATTAAAAGTGTAAGAATTGGCCATAAAAAGACATTCTTCACAGCTTACTAGATAGGCTACATCAAAAATATAAATGAAACTACAGGTAAAATACTATAAAACGAGATTCTGTAAAGGTTGCGGGGCACAAATCAATATATAATCATCAACAGCACCTATAGAGAAAATGACCTCCTGCAAATTAATAATTTTTATAAAATGGGAAAATGATCAAAATGTGTGAATAGCCTCTTCACAGAAAATAGGACTATGAAGAGCCAGTATATATTTAAAGACCAGATGCTCAAACTTACCAATATCGAGGAAATGCAAATTAAATCAATAGGGACATTTTTTTCACATATCGACTGACGATACAACTAAGGTCATATATTGAGGAGAATTTATGGAACTGTGCACTCTCATACATATTTGATGAGATTATCCATTAGTAAAATCCATTTGAAGGATAATTAGGTAGTACATCATAAAATTAAAATATATGTAACTTTAGACAAAGCAATTCAAATCTCTGGAAATCTATCCAAAATTGAACATTCACACAGGAAGGAGCACATGGGTATATTAATTCACTCCTTAATTACCTATTAAGTGCCTCCAAAAACTTAGGCCTATTCTAGGTACTAGGATGCACCTGTTCTAGGTACTGCAGAATGACCAGAGAAGAAGAGGACTTACCCTAATATTCTACAAGGCTTCCATGTACAAGATGAGGATGATAAAGCAATAAAGAGCATAACAATTAATAGGATCATGGGGACAAAGTCGAACAGCTGGGAGTTTTCATTTACGTAGGCCTTGGTGAATGTACTGATGAGGGTTGCAACATCGTATGTCATATACAAAGTGATTTACAGTTGCTCTCCTGTGAGGAACAGTGCAATGGAATCATTTCCTGCTTCTAGCAGGAAAAAATGAAATACTGCTAAAGTAAGAGGCCAGATAAATAATGCCTGCT
Organism: Sciurus vulgaris; assembly: GCF_902686455.1. NCBI lineage: Eukaryota > Metazoa > Chordata > Mammalia > Rodentia > Sciuridae > Sciurus > Sciurus vulgaris. The sequence continues at coordinate 13,137,176 of NC_136469.1, forward strand.
GAATAAACAAGAAGACCCCAGGGAACAAGTGGCAATTAAAGCTGACCCACTTGCAGGGACCAGTGACACCCTTTCCTGACTTACTTACATGCACTGATACCCTGCTGCCACATGCTGCAATCTCTTCAAGAAAAAACTCCATGCCTGTCATTCTTGTTCCTGGAAACTTAGCAACCCATGACTGTATTTATATACAATTATCTCTTGTATAGTGTTTAGCATGCATACCAACACAATAATTCATAATGCTTTATAAATAATAAATAAAATCACATTTGCTCAGAACATTCTAGGGAGGTAGTATCATTTTATCCCCAATTTACACTTGAGGGAGCATATGGAAGTAATTTGATCAAGGTCATGCTGTAGAGACAAGATGATAAACCCAGGCAGGCCATCTGGCTACAAAGAACCCATTCTCAACTCCTGTTCTATGCTTATTTAATTAATTGACTGCTGCTCTCACTTTCTTGTAAACTGGGTTGGTAGAGAACTTTTATTTGGAAGAGGGCTTACATTTAAAGATTCATTCAAGAGATTCCCCAATCCATGAATCGGGATAGGGAGGTTTGTCTTTTACACTTCGCTGACATTGTAACCTCTGGAGAAACTATTTGCCCTTTTAAAATGGAAATAAAGGCAGCCTAAAACCACTAGAAGTTCTTAAAATTTTTTACTGTTTTCAGTCTAATAGCAACACAGCAATTATGTTTAATATGTCCAAAGGAGATTTCAATTACATGAAATTGGCAGGGATTATAAAGATCATCCCACTAAATTTTCTGACTATAATATTTATGTGTTGAAAAAGTCTCACTAGCCGGTGAAATATTTTTCATTCAGAGTAGTTGAGTGATCTGTCTTTTGAATAATAGTAAATACAGCTCACATTTATTTTAGAATGTCAGAAAACAGCCAGTTGACAATATTAATAGAGTGGAAAATCCATGATTACAGAAGCTCTCATGTCAAGTATGACAACTTTCTAAATTACTTGTCAAAGTTGACCTGCACACAATCTTAGATGAACTAAGTTAGGCAACTTAACAGTGAATGTAAATAGATAAATCACAGAACTTCAGAGATACTTATCATTGTGCAAATCTTGAAACTGAAAGAACTACCACTCAGCAGAAAAAATATAGAGGAAAAACTCACTATCTTTGTAACCATCTCAAAAAGAAAAAGTATATATCAAGTTCAGAGAAAAGAGAATTCTATCACATACTTATTATAATCATGCTTACAAACACAATGAGGGTTCATGTTATTATCTGGTGAAAATAATTATTTTTAATAAGGATGCTAAATATAATAAAAAATAAAGCTATAAAGATCATAATTTATAATTAGGAATCTTACATCATTTACTAAATTAAAACTTTAGAAGTCTAGGACTAAAAATTAAATAATAAGTAGTTCCAAGAGAGAATCCATCCAGGCTTTATTGGAAGCAGAGGAACTGGTGCTCCTCATAGCCACAGGGTAGTTCCCTGTGCTCTGGACCCACAAGGTCTATGGACAGAGGGAAATGAAAAAGCACAGCCAGTGGCTGCCATTTGGAAACAGCAGTGCACACCTATCAGAGACAGTACTTGCCATTTAATGTTCATAAGAAATTGCAGTAGAAAATGGATTAGTGTGCAAACTTCAGTCTGCTACATTGCTGTATTTTTCTTGCCCTGGAAAAGAAATTTGGGTTTATAAACAGTTCTAGATCACAAATGTACTTACTATTCCTTTCAGTGCTTAAATAAGGAACATACCATGCATGGATATTCAGTAAGTGGCCTTAGTATATTAAGAACTTGTTGACTATATTAAAATCCTTAGAGATGGATATCAATATTTTATAATTAGGAATATTATAAATGGGATTTTAATTCTTCACTTCCTCAATTCAAATACTAAAGAAGACAAATTATTTTAGAAAAATAATTAAGATACAAACAATAATTTCTAGTTGAAAACCTTAGACGTATTTTTTGGATTGCCATACAAGTACTTTTAGAGGGCCTATTATGTGCTGGTTATTATGCTTGGTACTAGAATCTGCCTACCTCAAGGGCTTCATCTAGCATTAGGGTGTGCGTGCATCCACATCTCTGTACATGTTGAAGGGATGGGGTTCAAAGATGCAGTCCGATGAATACAGGCATGCTCAACACATATATCCTCAGGTGTGTTTTAGTATATTAATTATCGTTATTTTACCGCTCCAAAATTTATACCATTTTTCTGCCTTCAAGTCCCATGCGTCATATATTTAGGATAGTTAAACAGGTAGAGAAAAAAATGGAAAAAAAAAAAAAAAGGTTGCTATAATTCTGAATACTCTTGTGGATCCTAGCTCCACTAGGCAAAATAGATTTTGGTGGAAAAATTATGAAGGTCTTGAAAAAGCAAGAAACATACTGCAGTTTCCCCGAAATTATAGACTCAAATACTAATAAGAGTGCCCTAAGATATCTAAGAAGAACAGCTGTGTGGCCAGCTGTGTCACCAGCCTCAGCAGACACCTGATACCTCAAGCATGCATGGGAGTAGCTAGAAAGTGCCAGTCTACTGTGAGAGCAGGCACTGAGAACATGGGTGGGAAAAGAATCACACACAGCTGTCACCAGAAACTCAAGTCCCCTTCCCTGGCACCAAGGACCCTCTCAAATTCAAGAGAGAAATGAGGTGGAAGAAGGAGACCCTAACAGGCTTGAGATGGCATTTCCTGTGAATTTAAAAAGCTAAGGGTAACAATCAAAATAAGTTTGATTAAAAGAAACTGAAGGATTATTTTGTACACATCTTGGTTTGTAGACTATAATTAATACCTGCTTGGTTGTGAAAAAAATGGAAGTTTGTGTGAAGAACATAAAAAGGAAGACAAGTGAGTGATTAATATGTCACAGAGAAGGTGACATTTGAACAGAGCTTGAAAGGCAAATAAAGTCTTCAGCAGTGGGAATAACACTTGCAAAGTTAGAGATATCTCTAATACCATACTTCGACCTTGGTAGCATCAGCAATCCATTAAGGTAGTACTGAATATAAAAATTCACAAGCAATGGGTTTTAACAGATGTGGAGTTGAGAGATAAGCAGAAAATATATTGAATGCTCAGGAGAACATCATTCAACAGCAATGATTCTCCAAGTGTGGTCAAAGGACTTCTAAAGTTTTCAATATTTTTTCAGGGGGTCCACAAGGTCAAGAAGTAGCTTTCTCATAATAATAAGGCTTTCCTGCATTTTCACTCCTGTTCTCTTAGAAGAATGCAGTAGATATTTCCACAGGTTACGTGATATATAATATCACAACAGACTGAATGCAACAGCAGATATGAAAAGCCATCTTCTATTTAGTCTGACAGTAAAGATCGGCAAGCTGTAAAACAAAGCTACTCACCTCACATTTTGGTTTTGAAAGTTATTATTTTTCATAATACACTACTTATGTTTGCATGCAATAAAAATGTTTTGAAAAATGTTAGTTTTATTTTCTAATCTTGTGAATTCTGCCAATTAAGAGCCACAAAAACAAATAAGCAATCTTTGGAGAGGGTCTCAACAAATTTTAATAATGTAAATTTGTTGAGACCAAGAGTGTGAAGACTGTCATTGAAAGCTACTAAGTGTATCAGCTTCATATATATTCATTCTAAGATAAATGGTGTGATGGATGGAAGATGGGAACAATCATGACTGAAAAGTTGGTTAGGCAAAGGTGCCATGCACTGAGAGTTGAGAAAAGCTAAGGAGGTAGGTGGTAGACATTTAAAATGGAGATGAAGGCAGCATGACATCAGATTTCTTAAGAAAGAATAAAAGGAAAATAGTTAATAAGTGGAAGCAAGTATATCAAATTTATTAAAAGTAGGACCAAAGTCAAGTATTATTATCATGGATTTAACTCTTAGTGATATTCGTTTTAATAAATAATAAGAAAAAAGTATACAAGTTAAATTTTTTGCACACTGATTAATATTTTTTGTTAGGTTAAGAGTCATAAAAAATATTAGCAATGAGAGATCGTTTAATTTCTAGTGTCCAAAATGAAATTTTCTGGCATAAATTAAGAAGTCCAAATATAGACTGATTCAAAAGTGTACTTTAAATAATCCCATGTGAAGACAAGGAATGTTTCAATATTTGATACCAATGTAAAATTCTATGTGCTTAATCAAATTAAAAACCAATTGTTATTATGAATAGGATCAGACTATAGGATAATTTATAAATATTTTGATAAATATTATCAAAATTCTGGACATGTTTTTACATGGCTTAATAATACAAAAACAATTCTGCTAAGTTATAGTTATAACCCAGATATCTAGGGAGTAAGTTGGAAGTTAATTTGGAATAAATGTAGTCATTTTGGAGATTTTTTTTTTTTTTTTTTTTTTGGAGATTTAACAACATATAAAAGCACGAAGAGATATTTAAAAACTAGGAGAGAGAATAAATAATGTTAATTTTATTGTTCTTTGGTATAAATGTTCATAAGTAGCTCTATAAAATTTACTTAAAACACTGAAACAACAATAAGTTATCACTGCCACTGCATACCTTTCAGACTGGCCACAATCAGAACACCAACAACAATAACTGTTGGTGAGGATGTGGAGCAGATGCAACTCTCATTCATTGCTGTTGGGAATGCAAAATGATCCTCCACGTTGGAAGACAGCCTGGCAGTTGTTTACAACGTTATACATGCTCTTACCAGCAGTGATGCTCCGTGGTCTTTACCTGAGGAAGTTAAAAATGTAGGTTCACATCAAATCATGCACAGGCTGTTTACAGCAGTTTTATTCATAATTGCCAAAACTTGGAAGCAAGCAAGGTGTTTGTCGATAGAGAAATGGGTAAATAAAAAGCGGCAACATATAAACAATAGTATTCAATTCAGTGCTGCAAAGAAAAGAGCAATCGAGCCATGAAAGACAGGGAAGAAACTTAAATGCATATTTCTAAGTGAAAGAAATCAATCATAAAATTCTATTTATTTTTTCTTTAGATCAGTATTTTCAGACGAAACAAACCTATTGATACAGTAAAAGTATCTGTGATTTCCAAGCTTTAAGGAGAAGGAAGAGGCGAATGGGTGAAACACAAGAGACTTTCAGTGCAATGAAATTTGTCTGCCTGATATCATAATGGAGGATAAATGTCATTATGAATATTTCCAAACTCATATAATGTACAACACCAATCCTAACATAAACTATGGATTTTAGGTGGCAATGATATATAATTGTAGGCTTGTCAATTTTAACAAATGTACCACTTTGGAAGGAGATGTCAATAATGAAGAAAGATAGACCTAAATGGGAGCAGGGGGTATTCCAGAAAACTCCATATCTTCTGTTCAACTATTTGCAAACCTAAAACTCCTCCAAAGAAATAAAAGAGCTCAAGAATAAAACTGTAAAACATTGATGTCAGAAGTGGAAGAAGACATCAAAAAAAAAAAAAATGGAAGGACATACCATGTTAATTGATTGGAAGAATCAATATTGTTAAAATGTTCACACTACCCAAAGTAAGCTAGAGTTTCAATGCAATCTCTATCAAAATCACAATGGCATTCTTCACAAGACTAAAAAGAACAGTGCTAAAATTTACCTGGAACCACAAATCCCTGAGTGATCAAAGCAGTAGTGAGCAGAAAGATCAAAATAGGAGCCCTTAGACAATCTAACTTTAATATACACTACAAATCTGTACTAGTTAAAACAGCATAGCCCTGGTATAAATGCAGACATGTAGACCAAAGGAATAGAATAGATAGCCTAGAAGAAAACTCACATATCCACAGTCAACTGATTTTCAACAAAGGTACTAAGAATGTGTAGCAGAGAAAGAACAGTCTTTCCAACAATGGGTAAATTGGATGTCTATATAAAAAGAATGAAATTGGACCCTTGTGTCTCAACAGTTAGAAAAAACAAGTTAAGATCGATTTACAAACTTAAATATGAGATCTGAAACTATGAAAGAAGAAAACACTGTGAAGAATATCTCTTAAAAAACACTAAAGTCAGCATGTAATACTCTTATAACAATAAAAAGAGATATGATCACACTTTTGCTTGTTTTAACTCAACATTTCCACAGTCTACAATTGTTATTTTGAAAGGTTTTAACCTGGCACAAATTTTCCAATGTATCCTAGTGATTTTTTTTTTAGATATAGAGTTCACAGAATATAAATGAGCATATTAAGTATTTGATTTCCCTTTCTAAAATGTATCTTTAATGTTGTAATATCTTTTACCTAGTTTCTGTTTTACCCATGTTCTAATTATTCTTACTTTATAACACTATAATATAACCTGTAAATACAATAACAGGAAAAATTAGCAACAGCCAAAATCAGCCTAAAGAAAAATTGCTTCAACATTTCTGGAGGAATGTTGGTAGACATAATAACAGTTTCCTGAGTATTAAAGAGTTTTCCACAGTCATCACATGAATAGAGACCACCCAGGGATGAAATGCTGGTATCAGCAATAAAGCCAAGAATACATACTAGATTTGAAAGCAAATTGGATATATAAAATTATTTAATACAATACAGTGTGACATGATTTTTATAAGGCCTGTAAGTGGTAGGAGGTTTTTCTTAACTGTGAAACATTGTTTTTCTTATAAGCATGACACATCAAAAACCTTCAAAGCCATAGAAAACTCAGAAACATTACAAAATTCTGTTCTAAGAATTTATTACATTTCTTTCTGATTCTGACATATACATTACTTTAGACACTGATTGACAGTATAGCAGTGTTGTGGTTTAGATAAAAGGTGTCCCCCAAAAGTTCATGTGTGAGACAATGTGATAAAGCTTAGAGGTGAAATGATTGGTTATGAGAATATTAAACTAATAGTGCATTAATCTCCTGATAGAGATTAACTGGCAGTAATTACAGGGTGTAGTTGGAGGAGGTGGGTCATCAGTGGGTCCTTTGGGGTATATGTGTTGTTACTGAGGAGTGGAGCACTCTTTCCCTCTGCTTCCTAGTGCTGTACCCCTGCTGCTTTCCTCTGCCACACCCTGTAACCTTGATGTTCTACCTCACCTAGGGCCTCAAGGAATGGAGTCCACTAACTATGGACTGAGACCTCTGAAACGGGGAGTCCCCAGATAAACTTTTCTTCCTCTAAATTTGTTCTTGTTGGTTCTTTTGGTCATAGCAGTGACAAAGTTGATTAAAATAAGCAAGACCTCTAAATTGTCTACCAAAAATAAACTCTGCCCTTCTTTGCAAGAATAGAATTGCTGCTGATTCCCTTACCCTTATATACACATATGCCTAAATTATCTAACTGAATTACATAACTAAATAAGCTCAGTCTTTTACACACAAACGTGTTGTGTGCTGTTTTCACTCTACACTCTCATTCATGTTCATTCTTTCTTACCTTCCTGAGAAATTGAACACCAATGTAACTCGCCCAGACGCGGGGAAACAGATTACTATTCCACCACAAACACTGGCCTCTTTCCTCTTTGTTAAGGCCACTAGCATACCCTAACTCTGATTTAGAGGAACAAGGGTCTCATCCTGTGCCAATGCACTTTGCAGCTATCAGGGACTAAGATATCTCACCTCAAAATATTATGCATTAGTTCTCCACTGACTATAGAGCAGTCAACTGGATTCAAACTCTAATGTCATCCCTGCGAGTTCATCAAATGCATAACTTATAACCAAAATAAAAATTAAAGAGTCACCATTTTTTCCCTGTAGTAATAGGACTTTTCCAATTACAAGGTTGGAATTCCAATTCAAAGCAGGTTAGCAAAAAATAAACTAAATCTCTACTTCTCTCTCTCTCTTTCTGTTAGGTAATGTCAACTGTTATATGTTCAATCCAACCCGAATCTGTATTCTTCATTAGTGACCAAGTTATTCCATCACGCATAGTTTCACAGCAAAATCAACTAGTAAGAAACAAATTTTCCATTCGTTGAAGCAAGGCATGGCAATCCCCCAACCCTTAGCAGTGGTAGAAAGAAGACATTCTAGCCAAGTGAGACCGAGAATAGCAGAGCCTACTGGTAGGATGGAACATGTCTTGAAATTATTTTTCTCTCAAAAAGAGAGAGAGAGAGGTGTGTGTAGTGGTGCCTATCTGAAATTTCAGCTATTCTGAAGGCTGTCAGGAGATCAATGTTCAAGGTCAGTCTGGGCAACTTAGCAACAAACTGTCTCAAAGTAAAGAAAAGAAAAAAATTAAGAAGGGCTAGCACTACAGCTCAGTTGTAGAGCACCCCTGGATTCAATCCCTAGAGCCACAAAAACATAAATAAGTAAAAAATAAAAGAGAGAGAGAGAGAGAGAGAGAGAGAGAGAGAGAGAGATTGCATGTAAACATCACAAAACTGTTATTGTGAAATATAAATTTTAATATACTGGATATTTTAAAAGAAATGAACAAATGCCCATCTAAGTACAATTTAACAAAACTAATTCAACAAAAAAAATGTAAATTTCCTATGACCATTAACATCCACTTTTATGGGAATCATAATAATCAGACAATCAAAATAACTATTATAATTAAAATTTTCTCATAATGAAAATTGCAGGCTTTGATGTCAAAACCTAATGAGAAAACATCAAAAAGAAAATTACAGGTTTATCTCACCTATGAACACAGGTGAGAAAATATGTAACAAATCTGCAAATTTATAGGGGTCAATTATATAAACAGGATTATATATCATGATTGTTGGATTTATATAAAGAAAGCAAGTTTTTTTTTAACTTTAGTAAATTCATCTTTGCATTTTGCATTCTTAAGATATTAAGGGGGGGAATCACATAAATATCTCAACTCAGAGAGATGAAGCATTTGTTAATGAAAAATAGTTGATTATAGAAATGTAAGCAGAATCCAAGTTCTTAAAATTAGAAGACTATCTACAGATCTTTATCATAAATATAAAATTTAATTTTGAAACGTTTCCATTTGAGATTGGGAACATGTAGGCTGACTATAGCTTCTAATAAACACTGTACTGAAATGTGTTACCAGTATAGTAAGACAAGAAGAGGAAAGGAAATGTCTAAATATTATAAGAAAGATTATATGATTAAATTCAAAATTATTTTCAGGTAAAATATTTGAATCAGAAACAATTTAAGAGTTGTTTAAAATAATTTAAAGAGTTTTAAGAGTATGTTTTAAGACTGATAATCATACATAAAATTAAATTTAATTTTTGTGTACCAGCAATAAGTCAATGAAAACCATCTAGAATATCATTAATAATATTGTCCTTTGGCTTTTTGAGATCGGCCTATCTCACTTAGCATGTATCCCATTTGTTTACAATAAAAAAAATAATAATAATAATATTGTCAAATTTCTAACAAATACATTTAAAATTTTTATTGGAATTGAACAACTAAATAAATTCAAATAAATAATGTTCTCATAGACTGGAAAAATCAATATTGTAGAGAGATTAATTCTCCTCATAATATGTAGACTGAATTAATGCTATCATAAACCAAAATTTTAATAGTATTGGGGGGGCACTTGACCATTTAGTTCAAATATTTATGTGGAAAGCAAACAGCCAAGATCTTTTAAAATATTCACAAGATTGAAATTACTACTCTCCTAGATATTAAACATTTTATAAAGCTACAATAATCAAGGCAATTTGGTACTGGCACAGATAGACAGGGGAGCAAGGAAACAGAAAATTATGCAGACCTATACATATGTGGACATTTTATTTATGAAAAAGGGGCAACACAGACTTATAAGGAAAGAACTGTAGGAAAGTATCAGACTTCTCAAGAAATAGTATAATTAATGTCTACATGAAAAAAAAATAAATTGGAAATCACAGTAGGCAAAAAGTAATATCAGGTGGGTTATAGAATTTTATATTAAAAACAGGAAAGAAAACTTGCAAAGCCTTACAAGGATATATAGTAACACAGGAGAGTATCTTTAAACTCTTGGAAATTTTTTTTAAAGCAAAACAGAGGCAGTTTAAAGTGAATGTCATTTTCTTTTCTTTAAAGTAGTCATCAAAGAACAAAAAGCGAAAGGATGTTACAGAATATAAAATGATACTTGCAATATCTAAAACTAATAAAGCATTTATACTCAATGTGTAGCAAACTCAAAAAAATAAGAAAATCATGGGCAACAAAAAAAGAAAGAAGGAAGGAAAAAAGGGAGAAAGGAAGCAAGGAGGCAAAAGATTTGAATGGGCACTTCACAAAAGATTCACAAAAGACAAACTTCACAGATGATTCTCAAGCTTATTGAATCAAGAAATTCCAAATTTAAATTACAATGCCACTAAGCAGCCCCTCAATTTGCAAACACCTCGAAGCCTAAAAATGTCAGCTAATTCTGACTGTATAGAGCAACTAGAATTTTCACGACTGCAGTGGATGTGCATCCTTCTTTAAAGTTTTTTTGAATGCATGCATTTGATCCACCAATTCCTCTTCTGCATGTGTATAGTTGAGAAATGTTTGCAGAAGTGTAGCAGACTATACACAGGGAAGAGCATAAGAGCACTATGACAGCTGTCATCAAAGAACTCAAATTCCCAAAGCAAAATGGATTAATAAATTGTAACACATGCACATAATGGAATCCTGGACAGCATAAAAAGGGAAAAGCTGAAGGCATGTGCAACAATGTGGGAGAATTTTATAAACACACTGTTCTGTGGGAGTTTGTATCACAAATACCATAAAATCCAGTTCAAACAGGCAAAGATAACTATATTTTTTAGGGTTGCATACATAGATTTCAGAATTCTAAAGGCAAGAAAATTCTTTGCATTTCTTGGGAGAATTTCAAAAACCAGAAAGTAGGTCAAGACAAGGAACCCGCTCACATTCATCAAGTAGCATCTGGGCTTCAGAGCCTCTGATATCACAGGCCCTAAATGCACCCAAGATTATCATGGGGTCATTTACTAGGATCACCTACTTAAAGTCGGTATCATTATCTTTCCCACTTGCTTTAATACAAAGGTGTGTTGTTTGTGAGACAAATGCTAAGACATACATGAATGCTTGCTGCATTTCTTCCATTCACATAAAGATTCCCATGAAACTTCCAACTTTCATTATCCTCCATCAAATCAAAATGGTAATTGGTATTTAAAATGAAGTAACATGACTAGACACTTTGCAGATACAGTCATTATCATCTCATAACCTGTTAAAGATTCCGGCAGATGATGTAAATTTGATAGTTTTGTCAATGTTGTCATGAAATGATTCTGACTTTCCAAAGAAATGTCAAAAAACACTGGAAATAAAACAATACCTGACTAAAGAATCACATCTCTGGGTGGCCTCAAGGAAATCTGAGATTCTGGATGATCTAATATTCAAAATGAAAAACCATTTCATTTATCGAAGAATATGCAAAGGTCATGGCTACCTGGAACTCTTTTTTCTGTTTATCAAGCATCTTAATTTTAGCATTGCTTAAACCCACTCATGCATTCACTAGGACACTAATAACTTAATTGTAATCTTTACTTCGGCACTCTCCATGTGAACCCAAACTTCTTGGAAAATAAAATATGCAGACTGCTAACTATGAAAAGGGTCAGTTTTCACTGTGAAGCTACTACCTGGGTAACGTGTTCTATCGAAACATGAGATAGATTATATCAAGGAAGGCCACGGATCCAAGCTATAAGTAAGCCACCAGACACTGAAGCAGGGCAGAGGGTCTGGTGCTCAGGGCAGGCACACCTGTGACTTCACTTGTGCCTCTGACTCCCAGCACCCAGAGCCAAGTCCTCCAGCTTAGCCTTATTCCTAAGCCTGCCCTTCCTTATCCTCACAATTGACATACAAGGTCAGCAAAGATCAGAGGGGCCTACTCCACCTCCGGGAACTTCATATTTACTCACCTATGGATTGCATGTTGGTGATTTTGAGACTCAGAGAATTTGCTACTTAAAAATAGAAGAACAATTACCCTGGAAGTAACCTGCAAAGTCACTTTGAGCCTTTCTTTTAGCTGGGGAGAAAAAATACAGCAACCAAATGTAGTTTTCTTTCCTTGTGTGGTTTCAGTCAGGTCTCATCCAAAATAAATATAGGAAGAAAAAGAAAAATTACTAAAAGCGATGTGCTTTATTGTCAGTGAAGAAAATAAAAAATCTCTGGGGGCTTCTCTCCTTTCTCTTCTGTCAAATTTTATAATAAAAAGATTCAGGAAAGTGAAAAAGAGTATATATTCTGAGTTCCTTATGATTTTTGAGGAAATAGCTAAACTTTATGCGGTGCTTTGAGAATTACTTAGCCCATATGATTTCTTTGATACTTAAGGAAAATAAAGACATTGAGGGTGGTTTACAAGTAGCATGGAATTTGGCTTAATATGATTTTTAGATATTATTAAAGGGACTTAGTAAACAGAAGGCTTCAGCAGTCACAGGGAATAAATGTTTTTGATCCCACATACAAGGGGATGGAGAGGCCATTTTGTACCATTTTGTCTGCTGTTCAACATCAATGGATTTTCTATTTGTACCCTTCATTTTCCTGTTTTTCCCATCACCTCTCCAGTTTATGTTCCTTCTAAACACATTATTCATTTTCTTTCCCCTTCACTTCACATAAGAAGCATTTGAAAAAAAAAAATTAAAAACCATATATTAGGGCACCTAAAAATGTGCACCTTTTTTTACTTCTCTTAAAGAAGAAACTCAAATACTTCTCTTAAAAGACTATCTCCATACACTTCTGATTTTTCCTTTTGTCATATAATCTAGGGTGTGTTCATAAAATTGGTAAAATGAAAGCTCATTCCAAAACTGACCCTTCATTGGACCTTCTGTTGGTAATTTTATGCCTGAAAAAAAATACCTTCATTTTCAAATGTGTATATTTCAGTATACCTTTTAGGCACACTTTCTTTTTGAGTTTAATAGCATACTCAGTCTTGATAGGAAGAGTGACATTAGCCTAAGAATGGCAGAAAGGATACATGAATTTAGGGCACTTCAGACACATTTCAGTTGAGGACAAAATTATTGCAGAATATTTTCCATGAGTGGAAATACCTTATGTTTCTTTTGGTAAAGATTGACAATGTATGATCATTCACTTATCTACATTTCCCCCTAAAACACTGAGTGATTTATTACACTGCATCTTCAACTGTAATAAACAGTTTACAGATACTCAATTAGCTTAAGGATACACTACAATTAAGGCATAAAGACTAAACTTAATCAGGCATGTTCACATTCAAAAAGGAACCATAAAACGCAGATTTGAAAAATACAGAATGCCTCTTAATGGCTTTGGTAAATTGTTTTATATATTTTCAAAAGAAATATAGTATCACCTTCATTTAAAACTTTTAATTATGAACATTTTTAAAGATGAATTTCTATAATATAGACAGGATACCTGTAAAAGAAAGCTTTACTGATATAGCAAGAAAATATTTCTTCTTCAAAAATCACAGAACATCATATAATGTTTTATATGGATGTTCAGTGGCTACATTGTATATGTTTATATTTTGTTTTCAAAATCATTAAATAAAAGATATACCTAATGAGATTACTATACATTGATAATATAGTAACTATAATAAAATTACACTACTAAGTTATAAACCTTGAGTAATGTGACATGAACTTGAACCCCTCAAGAATAGTGTAATGGTCCTTACCTAGATGAGTCTAAGACTTAGCAATGTGATTAAAAAAACACATTATTAGGCCACTGATTTTGAGTTCATTGAACAATTCCTCAGAATTTTACTGGAGAAACAAAGGCATAGTTCAATTAAAATCTATCATTTTACGATTTCATTTGGGACTTCACACAGGGTCATTTTTGTAATGCACATAGGCATATGTGTATCATGCTTCTGGTATTGAGAAAGTAAAACTTAAATGATATATGAGCAAATCGTTGAAAACTTTTCCCTGAATGATTAGATTCACTTGGTAAATGAAAAAAAAAAAAAAAGGTTCATTTGAAATTGTAATACCAATGAACTTATAAAGAAAGCCAAAATAAGGGAATATTAATTTTTAAGACATGTTTTTTAAAGGGACAAGTGGTCCTCCTCATTCTCTATCTCTTTACCCAGAAAACTCCATCTTGTACAGAAAATAGTAGGAGCCAGCAGACCAGGACTCTCATTGCCATTTAACCATCATCATTTAAAACAAATCAATTAACTTATCTATATCCTAGTTGCCTCCTCTTTAAAATCAGGAAATGGATGAGACGTTCTCTATGGTTGTCCCTAGCTCTAACAGTCCATGATTCTGACTACATTCTGGATTGAGACCAAAAATCTTTAGAGCAAGATAAGAGGCAAATGCTTAACAAAGCTATGACCTTTGTTAATAATACTCCCACAAACCCAGGAGGGCAAAGGCTTGAAGGCAGTAGAAGGAAAGGCTTCACTTCCCTCAGAGAGCTGAATGGCCCATTTCCTCATTTCATTCAGGGCTCTGCTGAAATGCCCCTATCAAAAGGGCATTGTCTCGACACCCCATCTAAACAATCATGCTGGCATGACTATATCTCATTTTCCTTGCTAGCGCTCCTTGACACTAGGTATTTTACATCTTGAATATTTTGAATGTTTACAATCCCCGACTAATATAAACTCCATAGCAGCAGTTTTGTTTTGAACTCATGGTGGTATTCCCGGTGACGTTTGTTTGAATAACGGATGCTTTCAACAGTCAGTAAACCCACATAACTGGATCAAAGAGATATGTTGATGCTTTAAAGAAAATGAGGCTGAAAAAGTAAGCTGAAAGCCTAGCATAGCATTCCAAGGCGAGGTTGTCCCATGAGAACTTCCACGATGATGGAAATGTTCTGGATCGTTGGTGTCCATTTCAGTAGCCATTAGGGACACGTGACTTTGCAGTACTTGAAATTAGGCTACTGAGATAGAGGAATTCAATTTGTTTTATTTACTTTTAATTAAGTTCACATTCAACTGAAATGGCTGTACATGGCTGGTGGTAGTTGTATTGAGTAATTTCTGAGTAAGTTTAAAACTGATTCCCAAAGCAATGAGAAGCCATTGGACATTTCAGAGGAGGAAAAATAATGTGATGTGAATGATCTACGCACAAAATGATGCAGAGAGCAATGCTAAGAATGAAGGAGAGGGAAATTGTAAAGTAAAGTGGCCAGACAGAATCTGCAAGGCAGCTGGACGTAAGAAACAAAGGACCTGAATTCAGGCTGTGACAGAGGACAGGAAGGGAAGGACATGGTCAGGGAAGGTGAGAGAACCCAGGTTCACAGAGCCCAGGTGTGTCCATGCTCATTTATGACAGAATGACCCTGTGTCTGCTGCCATAGAGACAGACAACAACGCCACTAGCAAGAGAAACCAGGTGCAGAGCAAAACCTAAACCAGGGTCAAGAGAAATTCACTGACTAAAACTTCAGCTTACATTGAATGCTCTGCCAATCCTGATGCCTAATGAAAGTGTTTCTTTGCATTCTAAATCATTCAAAAACCAAGCTACAGAAATGATAACCAATTTGAAGTTGACAAGTTGACATTGACTTGGGACTGTTGGTAAGGTGTGACATCAGATACACGTGTGTGTGTATGTGTGTGTGTGTGTGTGTGTGTGTGTGTGTGTGTGTGTGAATTCATGTACATATAAACACACAGAATTTGGAAAACAACTGGAAACCTTATCAATCAAGTCTGCTCTGCTCCCTACAGCACAGAAGGCCACCTGGGACAAGCACACATGGGATGTGTTCCACTGGGGAACACATATTTTTATTTTAAGCTCAGTTTTACACAGTGCAACCCTTTCTGTCATAACACAAGGAAGACTTCTCCCGTACTGGCAACACTTTTTATACGGTTGGCAGGTTTCAATGAGTCTGAACATGAATAAAATCTAACTACTCCACTGGATGAAAAGCTCATGAACTTCCGCTTTTAAAGACGGACTAGAAAATAACTGTCACAAGAAAAGAGCCAAAGCGTGATTTAATATTTCATCAACAAAGAAGCCTTGACCCTTATTTGACTATTAAAATCTTAATATAGCAAAGTCATATAATGGGACAGTTAGAATTTAGAAGCAAATAAAATTCTTTGGCAGACTAGGGATTTTTGCCATCTGTATCTTAAAGCAGGAGGAGCCATACACTGTGTTCAGTTTCTATAATAAGCAAATTAAAGCCAAAGGTGTTGCGATATATCCCAAACTAAGAAAAAAATGAAAGGAAACTCCTGCAGGGCTCATGCTCTAAATAAAACTGTTTATATTTTGAGAAACTCCACTTTCTTATGAACTTCTGCTAATGATCACATCAGCAGTAAGCCAAAGAGTCTCAAGATAAATTGAAAAGCATGACTTTAAGAGTGCCCCCTACCCGTGGAAAGATGCAGACTGGCTCAGTTTTCTATCTATGTCAATTACTGAAACCTATATTGGGGCAATGTCTGTACTTCCTGAAAGCATGATACCCACATAAATCAGTGGACAGATCGACAGATATCCCCCAGCCTCTCTATTATTCTCCTTCTGACAAAGGCATGATTTTTGTTATTAAAAAAAGGAAATTATTTTAAAGTACATGGGTACTAAAATTTTAAATCTAGGAAGTAGTGAAAGTTTTCAAATTAGGAAATAATACTAAAAAGAAGCCACAAGTAAGGGTGTGCGCAGGAGATGGCTAACCACTGACAGACTACTACTACTATCAAAAGTTGAAGTTTATTTTGAATCTCGCAAATTTTAACTGAAAGTTATTACTATATAGATTTACTGATTTCTAAGAGTTAAACAATAAATTGTCCAAATCCAACGCTAGAAGTCAAATAGGGATTAGAAAATCTCAAACTGTGAGCATATTTATGCAAAATTACTATATTCATTCAGACATTACATTTCTAAAATTTTTCTCAAAAACCTCATTTGTTCGTTAAGATGTTTTCATCTCTGTTTATAATCAGAATCAAAAGATTAACAGTCCCATTTCATTTGTAACTCCCTAGTCCATCCAAGAACATCAGATATGACTGTGTATCCTCTGTTACTACTTTACAGCTCGCAGAAGCTTTTGGAACCCTGAGTATAATTTTTTTTTTTAAATAACTTCTTAGAAGTCTGTTCCTGCTCTTTACAAATATATCAACCTGATTGTTAGTGTTTGAAAACAATGTGTTCTGTATATTTTAAAATTATAAGAATTTAACTAGAAATACCTTCCTAAGGATGAACTTTCAAAAAACTACCATAGTAAAATGGTATTACAGACAAATGGTATATGAATTTACTTAAATGAATCCTTTTTCTTTTCCTTGTTCCTGTTTCTCTAAATTCGCTCATATAACATAGATGTTAAAAATCAACATGAAAGAAAGTCCATGTGTTAGTCATCTTTCCATTGCTATGACAAAATACCTGAGATAATCAGCTTTAAAAGAGGAAAGATTTATTTGGTTCATGGTGGCAGAGGTTTCAATCTGTGGTCCCTTGGCCCTTTGCTTTGGGCCTTTGGAGATTGAACACCATGGCAGAGTGTGTGATATAGCAAAGATGCACTTCATGTGGCTAAGAAGCAGAGAAAGGAAAGGCCAGGGTCCCCATATCTCCTTCAACATAATACCTCCTTGTCCTAACTTCCTTTCACTAGGCCCTGCCTGCTAAAGTTCCCCATCACCTCCCAGTCGTGCCCCAGGCTGGGGACCAAGCCTTCCACAGGTGGCCTTCAGGTGCATTTAAAATTCAAACTGTAGCAGTCCACTTGCCAAGCACTTTATCCTTGAACGATACTCTATGCCTCCCTCCAACATTCCCCAAAGGGAAAGAAACACACTGCATTTAAGTAGCACATCCAACAATAGGAATGATTTGTGAAAGAATTATAAAAGTAAATAATTCTCCTGCTAGTTTGCTAAGGCAAGAGTGCTCATCAGGAGAAATCTAGACATCGTTCCAATTAGAGCAGGACCCTTTTATTTATTTTTAAGTTGATGATATCATTTAAAATAAGTGAAATTTTCACTCTAAACTTTGAAACTGCATTGAAAGAGAGACAGCAAAAGAAAGAAAATCAGTCTTGACTTCAGGTTCTGGCTCTTAAATTCTGAGCTTGCCTCTGAGTGTGTTTCTTAAGTCTCACAGTCTTCAACAATAAAATTATCATAGTTATGTGTATGTACAGCTTTCATTAAATAATTCATTGAAATATCATTTTTAAAAATTGGTAAAATTCTCCATATAGTCAGATACCTGACTAGTATGAACTGTCATGACTGACAAGGTATCTATCAGGGGAATTCTTTTTCCTAAAGAACTAGCACAGCAAACTAATCTCAAAAGAAACCCTTTTCTATCAATAGTTATTGGGCTGCCATGGTCCACCAAAACTCACTTTCCAAGACCATGAAAATGAGCAAAGGCTGACCTCCCGGTTAACCTGAAAAAGATACAAACGAGATTTATACAACACAACTTATAGTGCCAGAGTTGTTGCCCCAAAAGAAGGCTTGCTTACAAGCTATGCATTACACTGTCTCTAAAGAAAGGGGTGAGAAATAGAAACATCATGCCTGATACATGGAAGAAGAATTACAAAAAATGTATCCTTAAGAAAGTGTTTTAGTCAGCTTTTTTGCCACTGTGACCACAAGATTTGAAGAGAACAAATTTACAGGAGGAAGGGTTTACTGTGGGGCTCACAGTTTCAGAGGTCTCAGTCCATAGAAGGTTGGCTTCATTCCTTGGAGCTCAAGGTGAGGAGGACATCATGGCAGAAGGGTGTGGTTGAGGGAAGTGGCTCAGGACATCACCAGGAAGCAGAGAAAGAGAGAGAGAGAGAGAGAGAGAGAAAGAGAGAGAGAGAGAGAGAGAGAGCTCTCCTCACAACAAAATATAAACCCCAAACACATGCCCGCCAATGCCCACCTCCTCCAACCACACCCTACCTACCTACAGTCACCACCAGTTAATCCCTATCAGGGGACAAAAGCATTGATTAGGTTAAGGTTCTTCTAACCCAATCATTTCACCTCTAAACTTTCTTGCATTGTCTCACACATGAGCTCTGGAGGAACACCACATATCTAAACCATACACGAAAGATATTTTAAAAGCACTAAAATCACCAACCACCAAATATAAGATGGGTCACTTTGGCTATGTTAAAAAAATAAAAGAATTTTTACTCATCAAAAACACACAGTAAAAAGAGAGCAACGTGTTCAAAGCCAACCTCAGCAACTTAGCAAGACCCTGTCTCAAGATTAAAAAAAAAAAAAAAAGGGCTGGGGATGTGGCTCAGTGTTTAAGGGCCCCCAGATGCAATCCTCCATACCCAAAAATAAAAAATAAGAAAGACAACGACTAATGAGAGAAAATGTTTAACATATGTATAATCAAGAATAGACTCCTAACCAGAATTATAGTAAAGAAAGACAAATAATTTTTTAAAAGACAACCAAATTTTAAAACGGTTTAACTGGCAGTTTATAAAAGTTTAACTTTTAATAAGTCTATGAGAAGATATTCAATCTGACTGATAATTACGGAGATTTAAATTCAAACACCTATGACACTCAAGGTTAACTGGAATCTCGGCCAATAGCATATTCTTGAACTGTGTCAGACTGAGGGCGTCACTCTTGAGCTGCCACAAGGTATGCTGGTACGACTGCTTTGAAAGCCATCGTTGAGTGAGTGTATATCACATAAAACTCTGCTGCTGTACCGAAATACACCACACGAATGTTCAAGAAGGTGTTGGTCAGAGCCAAAAATAGAATGTAACACACCCATGCAATAAAAGAAATACACAGCTAATATGTGAGGAAAATGTATTCACTACAGCCTCCATGACATCTATGACTCTGATAATGTTAATTGCAGGAATCATCACATAAAATGAAATATGTAAGTTTGCTTCATTCATACAAACTTTGAAAACACATGAAACCGTATTATTTTACTATACCAACAGTGAACTTTTAAAGACAAGTAAGGAAATGATTGCCATGGAGACTAATAAAGACAAACATCTCCAGACGAGATCATCTTGGACGGCAGCAGATCCTAAATGACAATTTCCCTATAAGACTTTACACAGAAGTTCCACAAAGAAACAAGGAAGAGTCCATGTGCAGTCAGAGGTGAGTTATATTGCCACAATCCCAGGAAAACCTTCGTCCATCACTGGATGGAAGAGGCAAGGCAGGATTCTTCCTGGAAACTTTGGAAAGAAACACTACCTTGATATTGGACTACTTGCTTTCAAAAATCTGAGAGAATAAGTTTGCTTTTTTTAAATTTAGCTTTAATTTTTTACAGACTGCATTTTGATTCATTGTACACAATGGGGTACATCATTTCATTTCTATGGTTGTACACAATGTAGATTCATACCATTCATGTAATCATATATATACACAGGGTAATGATGTCTGTCTCATTCTACCATTTTTCATACCCACCTAAGGCCCAAGTTTGGCTGATTTGTGGAAGGAGCCCTAGGAAATAAATGTAAGCACGACAGCAGATAATATTATACGTGGTTTTTTTAATTAAAAAAAAAAAAAAAAAAAAAAAACAACTCCTTTTTTGCCTAAAGGAGTTGGCCTTGGTTACAATTCTGATTGGAACTTTTATAAGCTTGTAACAAACCATAATATTTTAACCTCAGTTTTCTCATGAATAAAATGAGAATAACACTATCAACCTCAAAATGTTGCCATAAAAGGCAAATAACAGCATTAAAAGACTTCAGTACACCTGCACATATTTAGGGCCCACATAATTACACACATTTATCCACTCTTCCCACAATGAACCAAGAAGAATGGACTTTTCTTCAAGTAAGAATATAATATGAGGTTATAAATGCAATAGATAATTTTAACTGATCCTGAATTAAATTAACTTTCCTTCACTTAATTTTCAGGAGCACCAAGAAACAGATCTCAGCAGGGACACTTAACCTCACAGAATAAAAATTCTTCTCCAGTTGTTTGATAGGTAATACAGACATGAACAAGACCATGGGAGAGGAAAATAAGGGGCAGACAAAGAGGCAGGGTCCAAGGTAACAGAAGTCTATGCTCAGCAGGGTTAAAACTGTAGGTTCTCTCTGGAAATGCCAAACCCGCTCAGTCTAACTGGTTTCCCCCACCCGCCAGGTATGCACTAAGTTGCAATATGTCTGAAGGTAACCTTTGGCAATGCCATTGCAATACTATCTGCATTATAGTTTTGAACTTCCTTGTGAGCATTTGCAAGAAATACTGGAAGAGCCCTTCATGTGGAATTAATTATGCAACACCACCTATCAGTCACGTTTCCCACCCCAAATGGAGGGAGTTGTTCCTGCTCCAGATAACCTGCTCCTCAGTTTGGGGAGTGTCCTTTCACCTCTTGCTTAATAAATATAATTGCTATCACAACACATCACATCTGTGTTTCTCCTCTGAAATCTCTACTTGAAGGACACAAGAATGGAGGAAAATTCGGTCCTGTAGCATAGGTACACAGGTATGCATTATTCTAGCCTCGTTAGCCAGGCACCTTTGTATTTAAACACATACTGCTATGATATCTCACTCTTGCAGTGATGGTCATTGAGAAATTAATATCAGAGAAAAAGACATAATCTCAATGTATCCCAAAGATCAAGCATTAAAACAACCTCAGACCATGAAAATTCCACTTAGATGAAGACCTTTTGGGAAACAAACTATTGATCACTCTCCAAGAAGAAACTATAGCCATTTAAAAAAATAAAATCTGTTCCCTCCATTGAGCCTGCACTGAAATAGCATTGATCCAAAGAATAAAATCACCTAGCAATGTGCTCACTAATGACATGGAAGTTGCAGGCACCTTTTCATAACAACAAAATGAATTATAATGAAAACATGATGATAGCTAGTACAATTATAAATTAAGTTATAAATGATGAGACAACAAAATTAATAAGAATGAAATATGAAACCTAAGCACTAGAAAACCTTTTTCTGAGGCAACTTTTATAGTTCAATGAACACTGGAAGTGTCAATCTTACTAATTAATACATTAGTAAATGTGATGATCAGCCTTTCTTCCTTCTCAGATTTGGTTTCCTGCTTTTTGCATGTGCTTTCCCCTGCTCCTCCCAAGTTCACCTATTGTGGGCACTGGGGGACCCACCCTGAAAAGAGTCCACCCCAAGAAACACAGTTGCAGAACTCAGGGCCCCAGCAGAGGGCAAAGATGAGCAGACTCCTTGCTACAACTTAGGACAGGAGTCCATGGAGGCAACTGTATTCTATTAAAGAAGGTGACTGACAGAAATGTCAGTCATGAGAATCTAGGAATTAATGAAAGAATCATAATAAAAAATGGTGGAATAATCTGTGAATACAAATAAGGTTTTAACTAAGACTTGAGATAAGAATGAACTTGAGAGAGAGAATAAAAATACCAGCTTGCATCTGGGAACTTATTGGTAGACATGGACTCTTAGTCATGCCAGCCAAAGAGCAGAGTCCAATTCCAACCTGAAGTTGGTGTACAGTCTGGCACTGTGTGAGGATTCCACCCCATCTGCTGGAGGGCCACTAGGAAAATCACAAAATAATTCAGTTGCACATCAGTTGCCCCTCTGACAGTGTTAGAAAGAAAGTCCACAAAAGATGCCTCTGAAAAGAAGACAAGGTTAAAAACAAAGAGAAGGTCCCAAGTAAGATGCTGTCCAGAGATGCCAGCCAACAATGTATGGACTCCATTGGAAAAAACCCACTGAGCTGCTTGTAAACACAGCAGATCCCACTTATCTGTAAGGAAGCCTTTCCAAGACCCCAACAGGTGCCTGAAACCCTGACAGTACCAAACCCTGTATGACCTTGACAGTACCAAACTATGCAGACATTCATATGATAAAGTTTCAATTACAAAGTAAGCACAGTAACAGACTAACAACAATAAAATAGAACTACTATAGCAATATACCATAATAACAGTTGTGTGAATGTGGTCTCTCCCAAACTATTTTATTCTGACTCAGTCTCCTATCTTGTGCTGATGTGAGATGACTATGTGATGAGATCAAGTAAAGTGAATGACAGAGGCACTGTGTGTGAGGTAAGGGTTACCTGAACAGGAGCACTATAACACCATAACAGTTGATCTACAACCAAATCAGCTGCCAAGTACAGGGTGGGTAGCACATACAGCATGGATACACTGAGCAGAGGGATGACTCATGTTCTGGGCAGCATAATTAGAACTGTGTACAATTTTAAATTCACACAACCACTGAACAACCTTTGAATTCAGGTATTCCTTCTATCTCCCATGTCAAGAGTATGTTCTTTTACTTATCCCACCCTGAATTATAGCAATTACATCAATATGCTTACTCAACTTCGCACACTTAAGCAGGACTTGTATGAACTTGATCATGAGACATTAGTAATGTCTAAAGCTCAAACAATAACAGTGGCAATGATTCTACCAATAGACTAAACAGAGTGAAAATAACTGGAGGCTGTTCATCCCATTGAGCACTAGAGAAAACAAATATTCTGGGGTTTTTGTTTTTTTGTTGTTGTTTTGTTTTGTTTTGTTTTTGGTGATATTCCTTTACTGGCTAAGGGATTCAATCAGGTATAGATATAGTAATGCTTGAATAATTTATTTCACTGGCAGAAACATCAGATTTGAGTTCCATAACAAGCAAGTAATCATTTCCTCACAAGAACACTTTGCTATCTTAACTAATGCAGAATATCATTAATATGAAGTATTTAAAATAGAATAATAAAGATTTGTATTATAGAATAGCTCTACAAAATTAGAAGTACATTGGGTTCTAGGTGAACATGGCTTTTCTCTATTGTCTCCCCAAACTACATTCCAGTGGCAAGTGAATGAAAATAAAACACAAACACACATATACATAAAGGCATACACACCCATACACACATGCAATCACAAGTTAAGGACAAGAAACAATAGCAGATGAGAGATGGCAGGAAATTTTTGGTAAAGGGAAAGTAGATGGATGCATGGTTACTAACATAGTATAATAAAGAAGCCAATGCAGCAATCCAAGACTTTCCTTGCAGATCACTGAACTATTAAAAACTGAAGATATCAGTTTTGTGTAAAGAACTAAAGCACATGGGAAAAGATTGAAGACATTGTTGAAAGACAGGATAGATAACTTCTCCAATCTTTTTTAATCTTCTCACCAATCCTAAAAGCACCTCTCTCTTCTGAACATTAATTTTAAGGATGTTTTAAGCAAAAGAGGTTTTTTAACTGGAAAACCAGACACAGTGGACTGGGGTAGAGAAAGGTGAAGGAGCCAAATAAAATCAGAAGTCTCCACATGAAAATCTTCAGCCAAAGTGGAACTCCCTATTCCATTTTATGTACT
Organism: Sciurus vulgaris; assembly: GCF_902686455.1. Taxonomy (NCBI): domain Eukaryota; kingdom Metazoa; phylum Chordata; class Mammalia; order Rodentia; family Sciuridae; genus Sciurus; species Sciurus vulgaris. The sequence continues at coordinate 13,161,598 of NC_136469.1, forward strand.
CAGTTGCAGGACATTAGAAGGTGAAAATTAGTCATGTTAAATGATCTCTAAAATTTTACACTAAAAACCTCTCCATTAAGTGACTCTCCCTACTGTAAGGTATATATCAACCATTCACAGGCTGACCCACATATACTGAGTGTGTTAGTCAGCTTTTCCTTACTGAGTCCAAAATACCCATTAAGACACCTTAGAAAAGGAAATATATATATATATATATATATATATATATATATATATATATATATATATATATTTGGTGCTCACAGTTTCAGAAGCTCAGGACATGGTCAGTTGACTCCATTGTTCTAGGCCTGAGATGAAGCATAACATCATGGTGGAAATGGTGTGATGGAAGAAAGATGCTCAGCTCATGGAAGCCAGGAAGCAGAGAGAGAGAGAGAGAAAGGAGGGGACCAGAACAGATATAGTTCAAGGTCACACTTTCAGTGATATACTTCCTCCAGCCATGCACCAGCTGCCTGCAGTTACCACTTAGGCATCACTACATTCAACTATCAATGAATTAAACCAGCAAATGGATTGGGTCAGACCCTTAATCATTGCCTGAAAGCTGCATGTCAAAACCCTGCTGTATTGGGGATCATCATGCTTTCAACACCTGAGCTTCTGGGGGTACATTTCAAATCCAAACCATAATATTATGCCCCAACCCCCAAAACTGCATGTCCATCTCACAATGCAAAATATATTCAGACTATCTCCAAGAGTGCCCCTATTCTTAAGATGTCCACCATTTCTCAAAGTCCAAGTCCAAAGTCTCCTCCTCATGGCACATTCTTACTTGTGAGTCCCTGTAAAAATCAAATGCAAGTTACATGCATCCAATATACAATGAGGGAATAAACATTTCCTTTCCAAAAGTGAAGTATAGGGACAAAGGAAGAAAGGATGAGACCAAAGCAAGAGTGAAACCCAGCTGGGCAAAACAGTCCTGTAGTTCCACCTCTGGCATCAGAGGCATGTGATGGTGAGATGTGGGGACCAAAGGGCTTGGGCAGACCCCTACATCCTTGCCAGTTACTACCCAGGTGGCCTGCTTAAATTGGTGTTGTTTACAGTCTGCAGCTTTCCTCAGCAGATTGTTCATATTTCTGGCCTCTCTTAATTCCTGGGCTCTCCATTCCAGTTGTGATTTCTCTTACAACTTCAGACATCTCCCTCTTGTGGCTTCCCACTACAGTGTGACTTAACTTCCAGGCCTTCCTTTGAAATCTCAGCACAAGTCTCTGTGGCCCTCTAACTCCCACATCCCACATTCCTACAGAACCAATACCACATATACAACACCAAAGTCTGCTGCCAGCTTGAGCATTAGCTGGGACTCCTTGAACCACAGCTACAGAGGATTCAGAGTGCCTGGGTAGCTGAACACAGAAGAGAAATCCTAGGTAAACATCTTCCTAGGCAACTCTGTGTATTCAGGTTGTCCCCATGGTCTCTTAAAGGAGTTTTCATTTTTATTTACACCCTTCAGCCTACCATAGTTGATTCCTGAGAAGCCCTCTCTTTCCTATTACTCTATGCAAAGTACTCTGCTTCTCTTTTGTAGCTGTAATCACTTTAATAACCATACCCTTCTTGGTTTCATTTTCTTTCTTTTTTTTTTTTTTTTTTTTCTTTCTTTCTTGGTGGTACTGATGACTGAATCCACAGGATCTCTACCACTCTACCAATGAGCTCCTCAGCAACTTTTCTTTTCTTTTTTTTCTTTTCCTTTCTTTCCCTTTCCTTTTCCTTTTTCCCTCTTTCCTTCCTTGTCTCCTTCCTTCCTTCCTTCCTTCCTTCCTTCCTTCCTTCCTTCTTTCCTTCCTCCCTTCAAACAGGGTTTACTAAATTTCCAAGGCTGACCTCAAACCTGTGATCCTCCTGGCCTCAGCCTCCCAAGAGTAGCTGGTATTATAGACACATACTACCAAATCCAACCCTTGGCCTCCATATTACATCTGCTTATTCTGTGGCCAAACTACAAGTTTTTCAAATCTTCCTTCTTTGCTTTCTGCTCCCTCTTCTCATAGTAAACCTAACTAAAAGTCAAGAGCAATACTCATGTCACCTCCTAAATGTGGGGTTGCCTTTAAATACAGGCTCAAAGAAATTCTCAGGACGAGGACATGGACAAAATGGAGACAAGTTCCTCCCCAGATTTTAACACATGTGGCCTACAGTTCCATTCCAACAGGGTCCTCAATTCACTCATGATCACACTTCTTTTTTGTCTTTTTTTTTTTTTTTTTTTTTGGTACCTGGTATTGAACTCAGGGGAACCTAACCACTGAGCCCTTTTTTTTTTTTAATTTTTTTTTTTAGTTTTTGTATTTTATTTAGAAACAGGGTCTCACTTAGTTACTTTGCACCTTGCTGTTGCTGGGGCTGGCTTTGAAATTGCAATACTCCTGTCTCAGTCTCCAGATCTGCTGGGATTATGGGCATGTGCCACCATGACCAGCGTGAACACAGTCTTTATTGTCCACATTCCTATGGTATTCTGAACTCCCATCAGAATAACCCATTAGGCTCTTCATATAATATTCTAAAGGCTTCTCTAGGCTGCTTCTCCAGACTTTTCCTAACTGGTCCCATAAACCAATTTCAAAGGCTTCTAATCCACATGGGCAGGTATAATCACAGCATTACTTCCAATACTAATATCTGTGTTTTTCAGCTTTTCTCTGCTGTGACCAACATGCCTGGTAAGTACACCTTGGAGGAGGAGTTTATTTTGAACTCACACTTTCACAGGTCTCTGTCCAAGGTTGCCTGGTTTCATGACTCTGGGCTTGAGGTGAGGTAGAACATCACGGCAGTAGGATGTAGTAGAGGAAGATGCTCACCTCTTAGAAGCCAGGAAGGAGAGAGGAAAAGAGGAAAAAAGGGCCCAGTGACAAATATAGTCAAGGGCCATGCCTCAATGACCTGCTTTTCCCAGCTATACCCCACCTGCCTAAAATTGCCACCCAGTTGTCCATTCAGGTGTAACTGGGCTAACTCAGCAAATGGATTAATTGACAAATGAGGTCAGAGCCCTATTCGTTGCTTAAAACAACCAACTCTGAACCTTGCTGCCTTGACTTTAAACACATGAGATTTTGGGGGTGGACATTTCATAACCAAACCATAACACTGAGCAGTCAATTAACTCATTCTGAGCACCAAATCAATATTTTAGTTCAGCATTTAAAACTGAATGAATGGTCAATGAGAACCACATATAAAGCAATCTTCTAAATGAAAAGTAGTGCACAAAATCAATAAACAGAAAATGGGATCTTGAAAGAGAGGAGAAATGTGGAAGAAGAATAATTCAAAAGAAACAGCTATTTTTAGAAAGCTAAAAAATATAACGCATCTATAAAAGCACAATGAGGTTATTTAAAAAGTAGAGTCAAACTAAAACAAAGAAATATTAAAATCTAAATATATGAGAACAGATATAAAAATATCCAGAAAGGATGGAAGACCAAAATATCAACAAAAAAAAAAAAAAATGGAAGACCAAATTGAGAAAAAATTTTGTAAAGCAGGAAAATCACAAAGAGGTGGAAAATAGACAGGGAAAAGGTAATAAAACTAGGGTACAGATTTAGTTAAAGAAGCCTGGAGGAAAAAAATCTGAGAGTAAAACTGGAAAATTATATAAGGAAAAAAATTTCCAAAGAACAAGAGATTCTTTTTTCAGAATGTGAAAGCAACTGCTGAGGGACTCCACTCAGTGAAATGTACTTTTTTGGTTTTATAGTACACATATTGTATCATCTTGAAATTTCAGAAAAACAAAATTAAAGAGATGATTCTAATATCTTCTAAAGAGATAAACAAGAACAACAGGTCACGTTATGCAGATCTGGACTTAAAACTGGAATATCATGAATTTTTAAGAGAAACACTGGAAGCCATAAGTAATAGAACAGCCTCAACATTCAGAAGAACATCAATTTCTAAGTTAGAAATGCACCTTCAGGTAAAGATATTGTTCAGGAATGTTTTTCAGAATTGCAGAATCTCCAAAATGGAATGCCATGGTCCCCCTCTCATGAATTTTGGGAAGCGATGTTTATCTAAAATTAAGGAATGACTCAGAAAGGGAAGTCTAAACACAGAAGGAAGGCAAAACGCACGTGTGGGACGCTGGGGAAGGGAGTCCTGGTTTGGCAGATCTGCAGCCATCGTGGAGATGGGATGCTGCAGGACAGACACAGCAGCTGGCAGGGAATAAATGAATAATGAACAAAGGAAAAACAAGAGGAGATTACAAGGTGAGTTCCTTTGGAGAGGTCTGCGTAGCATTTTTGGAGTGTTGGCATGACAGGTAGGCACAGATGAAACACAAGATACAACAAGTTATTGACTCCAGATAAAAACGGGAGCACAAAAAGCCAATTATAATCTAAGCATAATATTATAATAGCCTCACGTTTACACGATATTAATAATATAAACACTGCATATTTTTTTAACCAAAAAATTATAATAAAACTCTATGGAGGCAGAGAAAGTGTGTTTCCATATGCACATGAGATGGTTAAAAGGGTTTTCTACTCTGGAACATTCATAGATACATCCAATCTAAAATGGGAAAATCAAGAAAAAGGAATACTCATGTCTGATTCGGATATGTAGGCACAGATACCAGAGAAACAGTTTGCCAGATACTACTTCCTGGATCTCTTTGATGGGGAGGGTGAGAGTAGAAGATCTCTGTTCTTGCATGTTGTATTATTCTATTAATATTCCCATTTACTACACTGAAAAAAGCAACACGCAATTATTTTAAAGGAACTGTAATAATTTGAAATGTTAAGGTCTAAAACAACAACCAAATCTTTCTTAAGAGGATAAATGATTTAATTAGTTGTAACTGTCACCTAAAGTGATTGAAAAATAATGCTTTGAACATTTTCAACTATTTTTAAAACTTAAAAAACTGCTGATCTCAAAATATGCATTTTTAGCAATTTATTTTTCATTTATTTGTTTAGCACACTCTTTTTCACTGTCAAAAATGTTCAAGACAAATTTTCAGGAATTCTAAATTTATGAAGTGCAAATTAATGTATGATACATGCTAGACAGCAGATCCCAAACCCTGGTATTGAAGGAGTTAAAATTTAAGTGCCCATAATTAAAGCACAGAATCTGTAGTCTAGCAAATGAACTTAGGAAAAGAAACAAAGAGGGACAGGCTTGAGGCCTGAACATACCTTAACAAGCCTAAAATAAGACTGCCAAAACATCAAAATCTAACTGGCCATGGAGGATAAACAATCTCCACAAGGCCGTGGACCATCTGGTGTCACCCACTTTCCCCCTTCTTCCCTTTTCTTTAAGGTTAACTTGACCGCCTGCTAACCAAAATAAACTGCCCTACCACATTGCTGGAATGTCAATTTGCACGTACTACTTGCTGATGTAATCAATGTAGTCATGTGCCCGCTTATGTTTGAATCAGCCAATTATGTGTACCCGCGCCAAACTCCCTAACTTTTCCTATATAAACCCCTGATTTCTGAGCCTCAGGGTCAACTCCTCTATCTCCTGCGTGAGATACGTGTTGGCCCGGAGCTCCGTTATTAAAGTGCCTCGTGCTTTTGCATCAAGCCGGTCTCTCGTGCTTCCTGGAGCGCGCCATCCTGAGACTCGAGTAAGGGTCTTCCTTTTGGGGGGTCCTACATTTGGGGGCTCGTCCGGGATGAGTGCGCGACCCCAGGAGCTCGAAGACCCCTTGGAGGTACGTTGGTGTGAGTCTTGAATGTTTGTGTGTGTCCCCGCAGTATGTATGTGAGTTTTGGTTTCGGTTTGAAACAAGGGAGAGGACGTGGAATCCCTCTCCATGCAGCCGCCTCTGTGGTCCGTGAGGACCCTCTGGCCGCGGAAGGGGGGACGCCCCGGTCCCGCAAGCTGCAGCCCTGGAAGACGTTCCATGGGTGGAGGGCAGTCAGGAGGACCTGACTGTGGTTTTTCGGAACGAAGGAGACGGAGTGCTCCTTCTATCCAGGCGGGAGTGGACGCAGGGTCCTACCCCGTCAGAGGTCGCGTTCGGCTGCCTATTCAAGTCTAGGCGCGGACGAGTGTGCTTGGACGTGTTAGTGTCTGTTGTCTTTATATTGTTTTGGTGTTTGGTGTTTTTTGTCGGAGGATGGGCTCCCTTTGTCCTCCCTCAGGTCCCCTATTCTTAGGCTTAGGGATACTCATTGCAGGGTACTTTACAGTCCTTCTCCTTGTTCCTAAGAGATTTGTTTACTCCAGTCCCCCTAGGCGGAGAGCTCAGCAGCTCCATTCCCCAAAAGTGGTGGGAAATAATGTTTTGTGATTTTCTGCATTCAAACCTAACCTGATTTCTCAACCAGGAAAAAAAGGGTTAAAAAGTCCTGGGCAATCCCTCCCTCCCCCTTGCCTGGCCTTGCTGAAGTCTGTATTAGAATGTGAAGTGTAGCAGTTTCAGTGGGAGAGGCAGAACTAACCTGAGAGAAAAAAAAAAAGAGGTGCATTTTAAACTCCTGGGCTAAGTGGTCAAACTAATGAAATGTTGATGTTAAACAATGTCTAATATCAGTTGTTTCTAGGACTCTTCTTCAACAGGAAAGAGACAGCAAATACTGTTCAGGACACTTGTCTGATATCTTGGTTTTTACAGAATAAGTGAATTAGAGTTAACATGTACGGGATTACTCTAATGTGTTTGTAAAGACATCTGATTAATTTGCAAAGTTAAAATGCTAATTGTTAAATAACATTAAGTACTCTTAAGTCCTTAAATTCCATGGAGTAACATGCTTAAACATTATTGGTGTTTTCATAGGTTGGTAAATTAAAAAGTGTTTAGAATTGCTTTGTGTCATTACTAAAAACAAGGTTATTAAGAGTTATGTCCTAACAGGTAAAACCCCAACCCGGAGGATAAGCGTTCCATCTGCTTCCTTATCACTGCCCCTGCTCCCCCTCCAGGTCTGCAAAGCTCCAAGGAGCTCTAAGGTTTGAAATTAGAGTTACCATCTCTCCTCTTACTGTGTTTCAGTTAGAGTACTATAAACAACAAGGTATTTTATCTTGCTAAAATGGAGTAATTTATCTAAATTCAGAAATTTCATGAGAGTTGTCTCAGAATGTGAACAAAAAGGTGTCGACAGAAAGTCCGTGTAAGTAAAGAGAAAATAAAAGGTTCTGGGTATGGATATATATTTAGTAGAAGGAAAAAGAAAATGTTTTTGGGTAAGAAAGTGCTTGTGTGATGAAATACATGAGGGTCTAAGTAAGTGCTAAGAAAGTCTGTGTAAGTGAAGAGAAAGTTTGAGCAAGTTTGTGTGTAACTAAGTTGGTTACAAGTATGTGAGACAATCAGTTAAAACTATTTAAGATTTTTCCTAAGGTAAAATACTAATGTTCTGATATAAATCAAAGTCTAATCTATATGGTAAAATAACAGGGTAAAATGACAAGGATTTGAAACGCTAATTTACTCTTAACTTTGTGTCTATTAAGTTTTATTCTTTAAAACAATTAGTCTTAAAGATTGGGGTGTATACAATTGTGGTTGAACAACTGTTGTAGAGTGTTGTGCTGTGTTGCAGAGTCTACATTTTTCTTTAAAAGCTAAATTTGGTAAGAAAAAAGTGTCAAGGTAATTGTAAAATGGTCACTCGTTGAATATTAAATGTGTTCATATTTTCCAGGTATACAAGTTTTTAAAGCAGGGAATTTATCAAGCGCTGCTATTCTCCAGAATAAACTTGTCTGTAATGGTAATCTTAAACTTAAGGGGTACATTTTATTGGGGATTTATTTTTATCATTTAATGTTCTATTATGGGACCTATTAACTACTTAATGATATTTAAGGAAGAAGCAAAGATCAACATCAGAATTAGAACACTTAAGATCTGTAAAGAGCCATGCCTTACCTGAGATAAGGCTGTGCCTTCCACCTTACTGCATGTTAGAGTGACTGCAAAATAAGTCAGACTTCAGCTTATTTAAAGTTATAGTCAAAAGATTGGTTTTTGTTGTAAAAGTAGTATGATCTCAAATTGGGGATATAATGTGGTTCTCAGTCAAAATTCAAGATAGTTATTATACAAGCTGAATATGTTTTTACTCTTGCTAATTTCATTTTGTAAAACTATTACCTGTTAATGTTTTGCAGAAGTAGCTGCTTCCAGAACATACAACCTAGGTAACTTGTGATAATAAGCCATCACCTATAGAACAGATAGTGGTAACTTCCAGTACTAATACAGACTCCAGTTAGATAAAAGGGTAAATAACTGTAAAGTTATGGACATTAAAGTTAAAGCCCAGTACTCTTACTTTATGACTAGTGAGACTGGCTTGCTGGATGATTAAGATCAAACTTAGAGATTGGAGTTAAATACAGAGGTCAAGAAAATTCCATGTTTGGGTCTTGCCCTCAATGTCAGCCTGAACCCAGGGAATAAGAGAACTTCTCTAAGGAGCGTTGCAACTCTGGGTCACACAACCTCCTGATCAAGGAGATTGTTGAGACTAGAGGATGAAAAATCACTCAGTGCATCTGCTGCAGAGGAAAGTCATGGAAAAAGGGAGACATCCCTGACGCTTTCAAGGAAAGCCATGTCATCAGGAGACCCTGCCTAATCAAAGTCACTGGTGGAGCTAAGGAGCCGCTCTTAAGTTCTCTATGAGTAACCCCTGTGGGAACTCAGCTGACTCTTTAACAAGATAGGAACCAGGTCAATTTGACCAGCTTGATCTTAGATACCCAGCAAAACAGTTAAAACCCAAAATACAGCCATTCTTCGGCATTTAAAGGAAATAATAGTTAAATGTAACTTAAGATGTACACTTGTATTAGCCCACTAGAATAAAGACTGGAAGCTACAAATGAAAAAAAAGATTCTTCAGCAAGTGTGCCTGATAACTATTAAGAGAAACTGCCAGAGTCAGAAGTTTTTAGTCAGTTTAAGACCTTCTTAAGCTACACAGGTAGACTTAATCTATGTTTGCTAATATGATTACCTAGCCCTAAGTAACAGAAGTATAGAGATCTCTACTAAACACAGGTTATATCAATAAAGGGATATTTTACAAAAATCAGATGACATTAAGTAGCTTAACTATATTTTCTGGGAACACCTATGACATTAAGAGTTAAATGTTGTGTTTAGATTCCTGGTAACCTGGACAATGTTAAAGTCCCCAAATGAAGGCCTTGTCGTCTCCAGCCTTTGTTAGGCCTAGTTATGGGAACAATTTCTCAGTTCTTCCACCTCCTGGTGAAAGATTGACTTCTGTCATTTTCATGATACTCAGTGGCATGTTTCAGATGCTGCAACATTTACTTTGTACTAATCTCCTTTCAGTACTCATGTCTTTTTGTTCTTCTCTCATAGAAGCACCCACCCCCAGATGACTTTACAACATGCTCTTCCCCAACCAGACTTCTACCTTGGACCCCTCAATTGACCCGATTTTTAAAAAGGAACTCCAAGCTGCTTGCCCCACGCCACCCACTTCCAGCTTGAAGAAGCCAGAGCGGTCATCGACCTTCTTCCCCAGCAGCATGGAGTTCCTAAGATTAGAGGGGGGAATGAAGCCAGAATTAAGAACAGGTAGTTAGTGTAGAAATAGGGGATTGGGTCAAATCGAGGAAATGAAGGCCATGAAATCGCCTAGTTACCTTCATCAGGGAAAGAGTAAGTGCTGTACAGGTATTAATGCTCAGGCAACAATATCAGTCCCTCCGCCAAGAAAATAACTTGGGAGAAAAGTATATAGAAACAGAAGTTCCATAAGATACTGATTTATAAAATTCTAAGATTAGAATTAGTTAAAAGAAGAAGAGGGGAATGAAGGAGTTAAAATTTAAGTGCCCATAATTAAAGCACAGAATCTGTAGTCTAGCAAATGAACTTAGGAAAAGAAACAAAGAGGGACAGGCTTGAGGCCTGAACATACCTTAACAAGCCTAAAATAAGACTGCCAAAACATCAAAATCTAACTGGCCATGGAGGATAAACAATCTCCACAAGGCCGTGGACCATCTGGTGTCACCCACTTTCCCCCTTCTTCCCTTTTCTTTAAGGTTAACTTGACCGCCTGCTAACCAAAATAAACTGCCCTACCACATTGCTGGAATGTCAATTTGCACGTACTACTTGCTGATGTAATCAATGTAGTCATGTGCCCGCTTATGTTTGAATCAGCCAATTATGTGTACCCGCGCCAAACTCCCTAACTTTTCCTATATAAACCCCTGATTTCTGAGCCTCAGGGTCAACTCCTCTATCTCCTGCGTGAGATACGTGTTGGCCCGGAGCTCCGTTATTAAAGTGCCTCGTGCTTTTGCATCAAGCCGGTCTCTCGTGCTTCCTGGAGCGCGCCATCCTGAGACTCGAGTAAGGGTCTTCCTTTTGGGGGGTCCTACAGTATAAATTCTGCTTTTGAATCAAACTCAACTGAAAAGTATCAAAACTGAAAGTAATCTCCCTAAAAGTTAGGTATTTTAAAACTTTTAAAAGTCACTATTAAGGTCCAGGAATGTTGCTCAGTGGAAAAGCCCTTAGCATGCTCAAGTACTAGAGTTCCATCCCCAGCACCATGAAAAAAAAAAAAAATTACTATTAAGATTTTTTCAAAAGCTAGGCATCATGGCACACATCTGCAATCCCAATAGTTAAGCAGGCTGAGGCAGGAGGATTGAGAGTTCAATGCCAGCCTCAACAAAAGTGAGGCACTAAGCAACTCAGTGAGACGCTGCTCTAGATAAAATGCAAAATAGGGCTGGGGATGTAGCTCAGTCATTGCGTGCTCCTGAGTTCAATCCCTGCTATCCCCTTCAAAACAAAAGATTAAAAAAAAAAAAATAGGAATAACTGTCTCCATTATCCATTATTTATCTGAAGTTGCAGGAAACACAATAAAATGTTCCACATTCTATTACTTGTGCATGATCAGGAGACTTCAATTTTCCACTGTCATGTGTCAATTTTAAGAAAAATTACTATTTGCTTTTTTACTAAAGTGAGAAGGAAATGAAAACATTATGGGATTGGTCTGGTGTAATGCATTTGTAAAAGTGAAACCTTGAAGTGAAATCAAAGGGGACCCAGGAAATCAAACGTGCTTAAGGATTTAAACATACCAAGGAATAAAAGGTTACTCCGTTTTGCACATTCAAAGCAGTCTCTGAGGAGTCTAATTAATGAATAAAATTCTTGTTTCTTTTACAATAGACCTTTAAACTATTTCTACTCAGCAGTCTGAAAATGATTTCACTAGGAGGTACCAGAGTTATTGAGCTGAAATGGCAGCTGCTGTTTTTCTTAGTTTTCTTTATTCCATAAAAGGATCGGTAACTTACATTTGGCTTCAAAACACTTCTCCTCTGGCTACTCCCCTCTGCTTTGTTTCTCCCCAGAAAAGTTTAATCTAATTTAGAGTATTCAAAGAGGAAAGATTAGGTTCTTTTCAAAAGTAATTAAAAGCATGATGCCTTTTATTCACTGGCTTCCAAACTGGGACTTGCCTTTCAAAGAATATTAAGCCGAAAAGGTAAAGTTCATTTCAGTAAATACTACAATTATCTGGAGAAGGCAGGAGCCACATGTAAATCAAGACCCCCATACCTGTGCTTTAGCAGTATGCACAGGAAAGGAAGATTAAGCGGGCCTGAATCTCAATTTTGAACTGTTCAATCAGAGCCAAGACATTAATTAAATCCTTAACTCTTAAATGTCGTTGTGATATATCTTCATATTTGAATGTCTTTTTTGAAAAATCATATATTTTTTGTAGTTTGTGTTTTTGTTTTGTAACAACAATGGGGTTGATATTGGCCACAGATGACCACAGACTTATAGGTTGTAGGCATATGATCCGCAATTTTCTGTTGAGTCATTTTGAAGCTAACAAAACTAGACCAAATACATAGGGAGAAATGTGAACGAGTAAAAGAAAAGAAAAAAAAAAAAACAAAAAAAAAAACCCTGATTCAATTAGCCAAGGGCAAGCTCTCTCCCACTTTTCACAACTAAGGATTCTTCTGAGGATACAAATAGGCTAATTAAATAGGTAACACTGTGCTTCTTAATTACTTTCATTTCTCCCAGAAAGATACTACATGAAATTTAACAATCTTTCCACAGAAACTAAAACACATGGTTCCAACTTTATGTGGTGAAATTAAGTTAGAAATATAACATTTACGAGTAAATGTATATAATTCCATATACATTTTACTAAAGTAAAGCTCATTATGCACTGAGGAAAGAATGATTCAAATGTAATTCTTCAAATATTTAGAAAATAGTATAATTAAAAATATATTCATTGCATGATAAATCTATAAGTAAAATTTTTTTTTATTAAAAACAGTCTTGTAGCAAACCAGGCATCATAAATCTGTAAGGTAAATATACATGGAGTGAATTTTTAAAATACAGTAAATACAATCTGCAGTGACATGTCTACAAAGTCTATAAATAAGATAATGCACAGAAAATAGTTTTCTTACAAAAGGAGTTTTTAAAATAATGAGGGACTTCACAGATTATTAAGATTAATATTATCAGTGTATTTATTATTATATAAATGTGGACCACTGTGTTGAAATCATTCTGAAATGCAGAAAAATGTCCCTGCCTTATTAAAAGGACTACACACAACATAAGTTAAATTTTTATCACTGTTATCTTTGTGAATATCATATATGTAGCTCCTCACTGAATTGATGCTGATTTCTGTTTGATAATGCACCCAGTGATACTAGTACTTACATACTATCAGACACCTTACTTTTTTTAATCTATGTACAGCTGTTCCTACAAAGAACTAACTGGTGGTTCAGAGATGGCACACATACTACACTAGTGCTATCTTCTTACCACGGCCTAGGAGAATACTTTTACCCAGAGAAAAACGTCTGCAAGCACCTAGTGCAACACCTCAAATATATAGGTGCATATTTCATTTTTCTTAATATGTGACTAAATACGTGCATGAAGATTGTAAGTCAATAAAGAAGTCAGCTTGGGTGATAGGAATGCTGGTAAAGTAATGATCTTTCAGCGGGACAAAATTCTCCATAGCACTACAAGTAAGCATTTTGTAATTAGAGATTTCACAGGAGAAGAGACCTTGACTTGATCTAAGGCTACTGCCTATCTAATCATAAAACTGAATGAATTGAGAAAAACCTTATAAGGTATACACATCCCAGGGAGCAAAGCTCCAGAGCACATTCCAGAAGTGCCCATCACGTTGACATTCAGCATCATTAAGCATTTTCATTCCTCCCTGACTACAAATCAGGATTTTGTGCAAAGGCTAATCAATGGAGGCATGCTCTTAGAGTACTTGAGTTTGACACAGTTCACTGTCTTCAGTTTCTGAGGGGAATTCATGTGTCCAAATAACACTAACTAGATTTATTTTGCTTTTAATGTCTCTGCATTCATGTCATTGGTTGGCCACTCCCTGGGGATAATGACAGTTTTGTTAAGGTAAACAAGGAATTACTGAAAGATCTCCAAGATCTCCAGCAAAGACTCAACATCCCAGCCCACACATTCTTAAATATTAACTTTTGTTACTGCCAAAATTAAAAGACAAACTATCAAAAAATGAAAACCTCCTCTACAACCAGACATGCTTTACTTCAGAAGCCTTCTTGCCATCAGTAAGATAGAGTTGTTTTAGTGGTTCTCCCACTAATTTAGTGTTTGGGGCAAATTGCCTAGAGGGAAAACATTCAATTTAGTGGCTAATGAGAAATCAACTTTAAAGCAACTCCCAAAGGAAGCCTTACAGAAGAAGAGCTGTCTTTTGCATCTTCCCCTTCCCTTCATATAGAAACCACAGTCACTACTAAAACCCACCTGACCTTGTGATGGCCTTCTACAATCCTCACAAACTTGGAGGAAGTACTTAATTTTAAAGTAAAAGATCCTCTTAACCTGATCTAGGTTTTATTCTTCACAGTGCTTTTCAACTTCTAGTACACTCGGGGTTTTATCTAGGGAATGTACTCATTCCTTATTATCTGTCTGTACACACACACACAATGAAAGCATAAGCCTTGTTCATTAATATATTCTAAGCATCTTGGCACAGAGTCCTAGTTCAATATACATATTTGTTGAATGAATATAGTAATCAATCAAGAAATCCAACAATTTTGCATTATTCATTTTAAACTGAAGTTTCAAGTTGTTAGATTTATTCTCCATTATAGAAACAGAAGTTCATAAAAGTAAAGGTTTTGATATCTAGATTATTATATAAGTTCATGAAGGCACAACCTAAATGATTATTTTCCTAGACTATAGCCAAATGTGCAAAAGAAGTCAGGTGTAATTATACTAGGATAGGCACATTTCTGTGAAGAGACTGATTTTTTTTTTAATGGAACCAAAGCATGAGTAATGAGAATGATTGAAATCTCAACCAACTAGTATGTTTAAAAAGACATGTTGTGGGGGTAGGTACTGGAGATTGAACCCAGGAACTCTCTACCACTAAGTCACACTGCCAGTCCTTTTCATTGTATTCTGAGACAAGGTCTCATTAATTTGCTGAGACTGGCCTCAAACATGCAATCCTTTTGCCACAGTCTCCATATTGCAGGGAACTAGCCTTAAAAATACATTTTACGGTGCAATATCCAGGGAGAAGATGGTAGGTTTAGATGAAAAGATGCTCACTCTCAAACTGCTTGTGTTAATAACCAAATGGTCCAAAACAACTGGCCAGCATGAATGTGTGCAAACACAAATTCAGTAATGTAGTATATATTTTCAAAAGCTAGAAGAAAGGATTTTGTGTGTTTTTACCATGAGGAAATAATAACTATTTCAGGAGACACATGTGAGGCCTTGGGTTCATCTCCAGCACCAAGAAAGAAATAAAACGAAATGAAATAGTTAACCAATTCAGAAATATTCCATCTACCTGCTGTAAAACACAGAATTTAGCTGTGTATACTGCCACCTACAATTCACTGAAATATAACACCTCAGATAAAGGAGGAAATTCACAAACATTCCTGATACAGCTCAATTTGAGCAGGGACAGGGTGAACACCAGCAATTTAAGACAATAAATACAGTATTATTTAAAAACATGCTCTTAAATACCAGTCTTCTTTATTTTTTCCTTTATTCATTTTATTCACAATTATTAAACTTAAAATAAAACTAACACTTATTATATATTGACCTTTACATGCAAAACTCTTCTTCATATGTAGGGTTTCAAGGAAATAGAAGAGTTCTTATAATATGCAACCTAGGAATCAGATCTCATGCTCCCAAGCATGCTTTCAGTTAAGATACGAAAACACTACAAAATCATGACATTGCCAGTTAAACTCAAACTAGTAACTTTTAGGGGGAAGGAAAGGAACATTTTATTTTGTTTTAATTTTTTTTTCTTTTTTGGTAGAGAAGCTCTCATTTTAAAACTGTAATGAATTTTTCCATCTTGACATAGCTTAATTCTGACATTCTTAAAAAGAATAATGATAGAGGTCAGATAGACATTTTAAAATAAATAAATCATGTGCTCTAGGTGGAATATTCATTCTTTGCCTTTCTGAGATAAACATAATCTTATGTTTTAATTCTAGGAAAACATATTTAATCACATGAAGACCAGTATACTAATACACAAATAAATGAAGAAGCAAACAAAAAACTTTTAGAAAATTGTAATGTGAATTTCAGTACAAATTAACCATTAAAAATACACTAACAGCTTTCTAATCAGTAGAGAACTTGTCAAAACCATCTATGTGTGCTAGAAGTAACAGATCTCAGAATTCCAAAAAATTGCTCTCCCCTTAGAATCTGAAAACTACTTTATCATTAAACATCTTCAAATGAAAAGTCTTGCTAGATTCTTTGGAATCCCAAGACCAAAAGCCAGAATTTTTTTTTTTTAAATCTTCCTAAGACAGAATATATTAAAAGGCGAACCATCTAAATCCTCCTCTCCCACACCCATGATAAAAGGGGCTTACATTTTAAGAGAGATGGTCCAAAATTTTCAAACCTCAGTTTCCCTTTCCAGAATTTTCCATCAGTCGCCACCATCAGTAGTGAGAAGGGCTAGGCGGGAGGGAGTAATTGCCAAGAGAAGACAGTGTCTCCTATCACCGGAAAACCTTGCCACTTCTGATGTCCTTCAACCAGGTATTTCCGGGTTGTTTTTTTGTTGTTGATGTATTGTTTTGTTTCCTCCTGCCACTGGGAGTAGCCCTGAAAAGTACAAGTTTAAGTGGTGTTTTAAGAAACAGACCTAGAGTGATATAAATATTCAATACATGTATACCTAGTTTTCCCATGGTTTTACAATGTTATCTAATACTCAGAACCATCTAGAATCCTTTGCTACATATTGGTAAACTAACAAACCACGTCTTCCTTTTCTCCAGCATGTGCAAGTTCTCTGTAAACCAAGGAAACTTCTATACATGGTATCATCTGACTCTGTGAGATTGATTTTCTTCCAAAGAGCTGTTTATATGTTCTTAAATTCAAAAGCATAGTTTAACTGCAATGCCTCTTTTTCCTAAGGCATGCATATGTGTGTGAGGTGCATGTGTTTTACATTTCCACTTAAACCCTTTCACTCTTGCCAACAAACCCAATGTAACCTGTGAAAAGCTTCCCAGGATTACTCTTGAGGTGATGTGTATAAAAAGATCATTAGTTGAATTGCAGAGGTAAGTATTTCCAAACTTCACACTACCTAAACTACAAATAAGCAAGGTTAGTAGTCGTCCACCCTGGGGGAGGAATCGAAAATACACAATAGTGGCCGGTAACCCCTTATTGAATTTAAATATCTCCATTTCAGGAGGATGAAGAGTACAGAATGAGAGGCTAGAGTCTGTCTCTTCTGGCTTGCAATTCCAGACATCACTTTAAATCTACCAAATCAACCAACATTTATTTTTAGCTCTGCAACATATTTCAAAATCATGATATTTCCTGATTCCACCTAAGGCATCAAATGCCCTGTGGTTTCAGCCACATTTACTCTAAAACAGCTGACATTCTAATCTCAGGGGATTCATTATTAGCATGTTATCATGATCTTACAAGAAGATAAAGCAATCAGAATAGTGGCTAATGTACCTGCTCGTTCATATTTAAACATTCAACATAGTGTATATGAAGTACAAAAAAAAAATTAGAAAACAAAAGAAAATCATAAAATGATACATTGCTGTTGACTAGTGGAAGTTTGGAGAGATGCATCAAGTGATTTAAACACAGGATTAGTAAAGTACAGTGAAGTTTTCCAGTTTATGTAAGCTTTCATGGACATACTGAGTATACATCATTAAACATAGTTTTTGAAATTGAGTTTTTGTACTAGAAATATCTAGTATATACTAGTTATTTTTATACAAGAAATATCTGTTACAATTAACAATATCCAAAAGTTAAAGAGTCCAGTATTCACTCACTTAGCACATCTTTATTAAGTACTAGATACAGGGCCTACAAATCCATCAAAAATGCAGCCACTCCCCTGAATGCTAGTTAGATTCCTTGGGTTTAACCAGTACTTCTAGCTCTTGTCCTGTCCAGCAGAATGTAAATGTGTTACTGCTAAATATTTATTTGGGAAAGTAGTCTGATTAGATAAGATTAAAAAAAAAAAAACTTTTTAGAAACTCGGCAATCAGCCCTTTACTATTAAATTAACAACAGCCAACTTTCTCAAATACGCTGAAGAACAAGCAACATTAGGTTTTGTCAGAATTCCAAGACTGAACATTGGCTATTAGCCCAAGACATACCAAAACCATTTTTCATATACAAATGCTGAATGAGGGTCTCACCCATCTCCTCTGACCTTACGCTGAGTTGAATTAAGCTTAGGAGTTGGGGATAATCAAAAGAAAAATGGAGACTGGCTGAAATTATAGATTTAAGAATGGGTCAAAAGCAGCACACCGGTCTTAAGTGAAATTATTTGCCATCTTTATGATCTTTACCAAAACCTTGTTTTCATCCCCAGGTTTACTTCTTTATGGTGCAGATCTCTCTAACCTGCTTCAGATAATTTCTTCTCACCAATGTGTGCCACTTCTGTCCTTAAAATTGTAATAAAAATTTCTCTTCTCTAGAAATTGTTGCATAATTTACCTCATTCCAGCCTTATCTTGACTTTCCAAGTATTTATTATTTATAGTCATTATGTATGTTAAACTATTTCTTGATGTTGTTAATGAAGCTATGAAACCTTTGCATATATTCACATTTCCTATACAATTGATTATGAAATTGCTGAGAAACACATTCATGTTTTTACATTTTTTCTCCCATTCTTTCAGTATTCCTGTGGCCGGGTTCCCATCGTATCAGCACCAGTGCATGTTTCCAGAAGTTTTGGATTCTCAAGTTGTAAAAAGTTACTACAGAAAATGCAAATAAAGAGCTGGGGTTTTAGTTTGCTGGTAGAGCGCTTGCCTAGCACATGTGAGGTACTGGGTTCAATCCTTAGCCCCACATAAAAATAAATGGATAAAATAAAGGCATTGTGTGTATCTACAACTAAAAATTTTTTTTTAAAAAAGAAATAAAATGCAAATAAAAGCAGTACTAGGCAGAATTAGCAAGAAGGAGGAGGTTGAAGACAGAGTCAAAAACTATTGAGACTTAGTGCTCATTCTGGACATTCTGATGAACTCATGCTATTATAAATGTGGACTTTTCACCAATTTGCCTTTAATATTGAGAACTGGCCTGAATGGAGTATCATATGTTAAGATACTATGTTAAAAAGTTAGAAGAAAATAAATGATCATCACAAGTCCATTGTTCCCAAAATTTTGAGAAACCTAGAAATAAGAAAATGGTGTTTTAAAATTCAAGAACTGTCTTCCTATCAAAATGATTTTTAAGCTATATCTGCCTATCATTTTATCATATAAATTTGAACTTAGAATTTAAAATTTTGGGAAGGAAGCAAATAGAAGTGTTAAAACATGACTTTGGAAAAACCTCATAATTTGGGACTCGGGAGATAGCTCAGTTGGTAGAGTGCTTGCCTTGCGTGCACAAGGTCCTGGGTTTGATCCCCACCACTACAAAAAAAAAAAAAAAGAAGAAAAAGAAAATTTATAATTGGATTTTTATGGTTTTAAGCTTGTGCATAATTAGTCTTCTTCATTTAACATATGCATATAGTATTAAAATTTGTATTATAAATTATAATAGCAACAATGTAAAATTATTTTTATTCCAGTTTAGTAAATAATGTGTATTGCATAAAGGAACAAAAACCATGAAAATCAATGTCAATTGATTAAGTCTACCCCATTCAAAACATCTTAAATGTACTAGGAGTTAACATTCACTATGGGCTAAAAATTTTACATCTATCATTTTACATATTTATCATTGTAGTTTAAGCCTCACAATGATTCAATGAGGTAAATATACATCATATTTTAACAGATGTTTAGAGTGTCTGTCACTTTTTAACGGGTTTCAAAGAAGTTAAATAATTTGGCCAAGTTCAAATATCTGGAAAAGCAAGGAATTCAGCCCAATTCAATTTAAATTCTAAAGTTTATGATCTTTATAATTTACCATGTCATCTTCTGCCACAGTTGAGGGTCATCAGAAATGAGAAAGATGTTATAATTTACCCACAAAGCCCTCATTACATAACTTGGATTACTGCATATACAGCTAGAAAAAAATAAGATTTTTTTTTCAGTTCTTACTACCAAAATATTAAAACAATTTTACTTACAGTAAGTAAAAATGATATCGTGATTATTTTCTTTTGATTATTTCTCTCCAAATTTAAAATTACTTCTAAGTTGTTTCAAATTTTTCCTTTGGTACAAATAAATCTAATGATTTAATTTAAAAAAAAAAAATTCAAGTAAATTTAATTAATTAAAACAATTTTTCAAAGCAACATTGATGAATAAATTAGTATAAAGTGATAGTTGGATTTCACCTAACAAAACATATTTCCCCTTTAAAAAACACTTGAGAAATGCATACATAATAAACATTATTTTCATTGTTCAAAGTGAATCCACTTCCCGTTTATACCTTACTTTTATAACCTCTGATGAACAAGGAGAGCAGGCAAACGTTCTGCAAAGACGGATCCAATGTGGTGATTTTCAGGAATGAAGCAGAGGCTCTGCTGCTTAGACATATATGTTTTATTAATTTCCATGTTCCTTCATTAAAATCTATGATTCCCATGTCAGGCACTTCTGCATGAGAAAGAGATGGCTGTTTATAATCTCACTCTCTTGCAGGAAAATATATTCAATCTTTGGTTCCCTGATTGAAAACAAAACAAAACACATCTAAAAAAAAAAAAAAAAAGAAAGAAAGAAAGAAAGAAAAAGAAAAAAAGACCTCAAACATTTTTCTTTTTTGTTTGTTTTGGTTTTTTAGTACCAAGATTGAACTCAGGGGCACTTAACCATTGAGCCACGTCACCAGTCCTTTCTATTTTTTATTTTGAGACACGGTTTCCATAAATTGCTGAGACTGGCCATGAACTTGCAATCCTACATTGGCCTCCCCAGCTACTGGGATTACAGGCTTGTGCCACCATGAAGGTCACTTCAAATGTTTTTATGAATTCTTCATGATTCAACTCCATGCTTGTTATGACTGGGATAAAATAAGCATTCCTGTCAGTACAAAATTTGGATGAAACTTATGTCTAAACTAGCCCATTTTTTGCCTTATTTTCAACTGGACTAGACCGCAGAAATATGGAACAGTAAAATGTGCTAGGACACCAGCAGCAGAAGACCTAGATGTGAACTTGAATTCTAAACATGCTTTCTGGTGTTATCTACAACGTTGGGGTAATAATACCTACAGAGAGAGGGAAATATTATAACACAAAAAATAATTCTTGGCACTCAATAGCTGATGAAAGTCATTAGTTACTTTCACCTAAAAAATATGAAATCTTTCAATAAAATAAAGCATTATAGAATATGGTACTGCAAGTCCATTTAAATAAGACATCATGGAAATCTAGTTTTTTATGCAAAGCATTATACTAACCAGGAAGTAAAACCGAAAGTAATTTTTAATCAAAGTATCTGTTTTATTATTTGTTCTGACTTACTACTGTAATTCTAATTACTAATAAAATTTTCAGCATGTGTTCAATATTCTTTCTATAGTGCCCGTCTCCAGTAGTATTTTAAAACTCTTTAGAATACAGCTGTGTGGCTTAAAACCTCAATCACAATTTGGGTAATTTCATTCTGTATTTATAAAATCAAGGATGTCTCTTAAGAAAACAATTTGCACTTCCAGAGAGAGAGAAGTACTATGCTAGCTTGGTATCACTGTCAAATAAGTAAAACCACTGGGGAAGGAAAAGAATAAGAGCTTTTCCAGGATAACTTCTCTCTTACTCATAAGAACTTAATCAGAACTTGCAATTAATTTTTGAAATTGTTCTATATCTATCTCAATGTTTGAAGCTTTGTTTTCTGCCTAGGGGCCCATCAGTAAACCCACACATCTCCCTGTTAGTGAAGCAGCTGGTTTTTAAATGTCTGTCTTGTAGTTCTTATTTACAATCCTAATCACATCATTGATTTCAGCAATCTTTCAGTAAGAGTGGTTATTAATGCTGTCAAAAGCAAAAACTAGTATTCAGTATGTTGTTTCTTACTTTTTTTAATAAAAATGAGTGATTAAGATGAAGCCCAATAATGTGACTCTAGAGGGCTCTGGGTGATTAGCAGTTTCCCATTGTTGAGTAAGCAACACAGAAAAGGCACTACCCACTTAAAATTGCACATGCCTCCAAAAAATACACCCACTCTAGAAGCCACAGATGGTTAAATGAAAATGCTCTTCATAATTCAGAGGTAACTAGATTTTTGTATTTTTCCAATTCAAAACATAGATATCATATCAACGTTTTTTCTGATTGATTTTTTTTCTCTGTAACTTATGAAAGCCTGTAGGATCTATTTTGTCTACTAAGACAAAAAGAAAAAAAAAAAACACTTAGGTGCATTGACTTTTTATTAACCCAAATGTGTCTCTAATATACTAAAAATAAAACAATATTCTAAAAAAAGATAGGGTAAAACAAATATGAAGAGGTTAGAGACATTTTGGTGAAATAAGATTTCTCAATTTCCAAAGCAATGGAAGAAAAGGGTAAGATGAGATAATGCATTATGATTTTCAGAAAAAGAGGTCATGAGGCAATAAAGATTGTCATACTGAATCAGATCTATTTATTTGCATTCTGAAAGATGATGTGGGACAGCAGAAGTTTTAAAAAATCTATTTGCTACCAAAAGACATAATATGTAAAGCAGTGGGCAAGAAGAATGTATGTTCCATTTTCATTATACACCCACTCCCAAATCCCAGGGAGAAAGATATATATGTATATACACATACATACATACACACACATATATATATGTATATACACATACATACATAAATATATGTATGTATATACATACATTCAAATCAGTATTAAACAATATGTATCAAACTATATATATATTTTTTTTAATCAGTATCAAAAGCCATTGCCTTATTTTAAAATATTCTCTTATTGATCAATTTCTTTTATAGAAAGGAGGAGAATATAGTATCTGCCCTGAAACAGTATTATTAGAAAATGATATCCTGAGCATTAGGATGTATAATTCATGTTGCTTTCATTTGCTTGGGCTATTGTAAAAATCCATAAATCATTTTCTTGTTCATGTATTGCTTAAGTGCAATTTGTCATTTTGCATTAGAGGGCTGCTTCAGCTCATTCAGTGCTTTTAATTCACTGTTTAGAGTTTAACAAAATGCTGGCCCTGTCTGATAACTAAAAAGACACTGAAATGTGAAGCCACACCAATATCAGCCAGGTTAAACAAAATGAAGAGGCATATTTCTACTCTGAGTATCAAGATAATGGTGCTTAGTGGAATATCTAGTATTCTCAGTTCCAAGAACAAGGACTGGTTTATTCTCTGTTCAGTTCAAAACAT
Source organism: Sciurus vulgaris (assembly GCF_902686455.1). Classification (NCBI taxonomy): domain Eukaryota; kingdom Metazoa; phylum Chordata; class Mammalia; order Rodentia; family Sciuridae; genus Sciurus; species Sciurus vulgaris. The sequence continues at coordinate 13,184,620 of NC_136469.1, forward strand.
TACACCACAGTAACTAGAAATACTTGAGTACTTACAATAGCATAAGCTATAAATCTTTTGCAGAATTTCCAGTCAGTATTCACTGTTTACTAAAGATAAACAAAAAATAAAAGTGTCCATGGCACTAGTTCCAAAGCCTGGCTTTCCTACTTCTTAAGTTAGGTCAGATTACCACAAAGAAACAGATTTCATGGTTACCACAAAACATGCAAGCAGTCTGGGTCCTTTGCCTTGAACTTTGGGCTGTGCTTACTGGAAATGACAAGTGACAGAAACCACCTTGCTCAATCCTGGTCCAGTCTGGCATCTGAAACACTACTTACTGATAAATCATTATTTCTTTTAATTCTTTTTTTTTTTTAAGATATTTTCTCTCAAATCTCCTAGCACATTGCGATAATAAGAGGATTTAGAAACAAATTGCTTTTGCATTAACTTAAGTCAACGCAAACACTCATTTATCCAAAGGCGGGTTAACAAACTGGTTTCTCTCCAGCCCTTTCCAGCAAAGGCTAGGGAAGAAAACAACCGCTTTGAAACCTGTTTCAAAGTTTGTAAAACGCACTTCAAGGATTCTTAGCGACCCAATTATTTCTGTTGCACTTAGAGCGCAATGAAAAGACAAATGTGCGTTATCGCTATCACATATAAACCAAGACTTATGAACCCAGAAGTTTATAATCTCCCTCCAATGATAAAACCTTCCCCTCTGTTCAGGGATGCAGTTCCTCCTAGCTCAGACAGCTGGCGCTCCTGGGGCTTGGAGAGGGACTGAGGGTGGATTATGTACACTAAATTTGCTTTTCCCTTCCCACTCCAGTTATGGGGAGCCCAAGAACGCAGAATATACCTGACACTCTTCAGCTCAGAGATCGTTAACCTCGTCACCTAGGCTGCTGCACGTGTAATCATGACCTCGCTAAATTCTGGGGTCCACGGAAGAGAGAGTGAAAAAGCAAAAGGGAGTGGGGGGATCTGCCTAATTGCCACAGCAAGCTAGAAAGTAAACCTGTCAGTTTAAAAGGCATTTTAAGAAGGCAATTTTAAAGTGTTGCTTTGTTTCTTGGGTGGAGTTATTTTAATGGTTCCAGGGTAAAGAGGCAGAAAGCTATTAATGCCAAAGTCCAAATGTTGGCTCCAAACAAAATGATCTTGCAATTGTCCTTGGAAGGAGTCGCCTCGCGAAGGGCGGAGGGCCGGGCGCGGTTCTATTCTGCCCAGAACACCCCATCGTCACCCCTCTGGTCCCGGGTCGGCGCCGCGGAGACTAGAAGTCATGGAGGATAGATCTCTGGAGGACCCAGGCCTGGCGTCGCTAGCGCGGACACCGGCCTTGTTGACCCAAGAAATTCGGTAGAGCCCCCAACAGGCGAGCCCTGCAGAACCAGGGCTCCAAAGCAGAATTATCTGGCTTGCCCTACGCCGCTTTTGCCGCTAGGAGGCGCTTGTAACCCACGTTTGCGGAGAGAGTTCCCATTCAAACACATCTGCTACCAAAAAAAAAAAAAAAAAAAAAAAAAAATGCAGCTCAAGTGTTACAGTGGATGTAGTGATTATTTACAGGGAAATCTGGCCATCTCTCCACGTTCTCAGCTCCACCTCTGGAACCTCTCTGGCTTTCAGCAAACGCCTAAGTCTGCTTAAACTTCAAATACATTTCGGAAGCAGAAAACCTATCTCCCCAATTCTGGATCTGCATTGTCATTCAGCCGCATGCCTCTCACACGTAAACACGCGCGCACACGCGCGCGCGCACACACATGTGTTTCCATACGTACAAATGAACACATTAGAAAATTACCATCATTTTTACTAGGCTCCTGGATTCTGATGAGTCAGCTTGAAGAGCTCAAAACATTTCATTTCAACCCTGCAGATCTGAAGAAACAGAAAAGGGGGAAGGGGTGATAAGTAGAGATAGAATACCGTATTAATATTCAGATACACTATAATTTCCTTTTCATTGATCCACAGGTCCTTTTATACAGTGCCGCTCCATTTCCGGCCGCAGACGTGATGCTAAAATCATTTTAACTGCAGCGGTTTTCGCTTGGCTTTGGCCAGTCGTCAATTTACTGCAGCTGGAAAAGAATTAGCCATTTTTGCTGGCATCCTTTCCTTCTAACCGTTCAAAAGCAGGACCCATCTCCCTGAAAGAGCCAACTGGAGGGGGGAGGGGAGCGGGGCGGCAGCAGGAACTCGCGGGACTCGGGAGGATGCCTCAGTCTACAAGCACGCCCGTGGACACTCCCGCTCTTTAACTCCCTGCCTGGAGAAAATGGCAACATACCTCGGGGTCGGAAACGACTCACCATTTCCCGCAGATTGTGGTGGTGTTACTCTTGGGTCATTCATTAGCAGAAAGCCGCTAGGGAATCTTCCCATCCTGTGGCAGGAGAAGGAAACTGAACAGGGGCTGCTTTGGTGAATAAACAACCCATTCCCTGTGAGCAACCCGTTAATGAATATAAAATATATTTGTATATCTTTCCTTGGAGAATTGGCATTCAATCCACTCTCCAGCATTGAAGAGTTCGCGCTGTATTTTAACTTCACAAGAACTGGGTGTGCGGATGCGCCGCGTTGCCCCGAGCCTCGGGAGTGGGCACTCAGAGCTGGTCAAGCGACTCCTTCGGAACTCAGGGGAGGATGGGCTGGGGCTTACATAGAACCGAGCACAGGGCCAGGGAGGATGAAGGCGAGCACCGTGACGTGCAAACGTGTTTGCAGATACCCGCAGCGGTGCACACTCGAGGCCCCGCGTGTGTACCGCACCAGCTCACCGCCCTGCCCGCCTACGCAGCAGCCCCGCGATCACACCGGAGAGCTGATCCCAGGCAGGGCAAAAATTGGTACCCGGTCCAGCATGGGGGCGGGGAGAGATCTCCAATGTCAAAAGAGGGGAAAAAAAAAATAGGGCAGAAAATAGCCCGCGCTCCCGGTCTCTGCGTGGCACTTGGCCAGAGCAGGCGCAGGGATATCGTAAGAACCTTGCAGCGCCGGGTGGTGCTCTGAACCTTGCCCAGGAGCCAGGCGTTTGGATGGCGGACTCGTAGTCAGTAGCTCAAATGAAACCCTTCAGTCTTTAATCAATGCACTTTCGGCTCAAATCCATGCCCCCAAATAATTAATCTATTTGGTAAAAATTTTGTGGATATGCATTTAGGGAGGCAAGAAGCACGTCTAACGCGGAAGCACGTCTATAGAAGCTGTCATTCCAAAATCCCTCCGCTTTTTAGGACCCACCTCCGTACCCCATTCCAACCTTTTCGTTCCTTTCCACAGGATCGCTTCAGACCCTCAGGTTTAGATCGACACATGCTACATAATATTCACTCTTTAAACGTCCTGCCAGTCTCTGCTACAGTCCCTTAATTGGGCAACCCCTGAAAATTAGTGGCCCTTGTGCAACTTTTTCCTTCTCGGTGATTTTTTCCATGATCAGTAGTAACAGGGAAAATACCTTAAAGGAAAAAGAATGTTAGCATCATTGGAAATCCCGCTCCTCGGAGATAACACCGCAGCTGTTGCTATTATGTTTTCGCATTTGCTGATGCAAACAGGGGAACCTCTCTACTTCCCTTCCCATTACCTGCGCCTGGGGACTGGGGAACTTTCCGCGGCAGAGTCCCCAGCCAGCGCCTCGGGACCTGCCGGGCTGTTCTCGCTCACACTCACACTCAACCCGAGCAGCCCGGGCGCGGGTTGTGTCCCGCCCGGACTGGCTGCCGAGTGACGTGCCTATTTGACGGCCGGTTTGACCAATAAGCACTTGCTCAGTGGGTGGTACTCCTCGACCATTGGTTGGCAGAATGAGGGCGCTGCGCAAAAACAGAGAAGCCGAGCGCTCGGAGCTCAGAAACTGCCAGCCGAGATCACAGGCTTTGAGGCTGAAGCTGGAGGAAGGAAGGACTGAAAGAAAAGAGACAGGTTAGAGGCAAAGAGCCTTGGGAAGGAAACAGCAGAAAAGAAAACTGCTCATTATATTTACGGAGAGGCAAGTGACGGTGGAGATGAGGACAGAGGGAGAGAAGACTGTGAAAGCCAGAAAATACAAATAGAGCGAAAGAGGGGGAAAAAAAATGTCAAGAAGAACATCCAGCCGGAGAAATGAAGAGAATGAAAGTTTTATGCTGCAGAGCCGTTCTGTGTTTTTCCGGCACAAAATTTTCTCGCTGTTTTTAAGCTCTCCTGCATTAGCCAGCCGTTGATATTAAGAGGCATGTTTAGCGGTGCCAGCAGCATCTCTCCTTCCTTCTCCTCTTCCTCTTCATCTTCCTCCTCCTCCTCTTTTTCCTCCTCCTCATTCTCCTCCCATCAGCAAGAAGACAAACCGAGGACAGTCTTGAAATATCGAAATTTCCTCCTTGGGATTTGCCAGCGCCGCGTTGCGCCAAGACTGTCGGAATAAAGGACGCTGACTATTGTATTATCATTATTTTATTAATTGGTTAGTAGGAAGATTACAGATGAGGAAAGGGGACGTCTGTCACCCTTCCTGCGCTAAGATTGAAAAATTAGACTGGATTGGGGGAAGCTTTAAAATGAAGCAAAAAGAATAAGATTTTTAAAAACCGAAAGCCACAGGAACCCCCCACGTAACACACTTTTATTTGTATTTTCTTTTTGAGATTTTTTTTTTTTTCGTGGTGGTGGGGGAGGTGATTGGGTGGCTGACTAGCTACTGGGAAGCTGCTTCCTTTCCTTTTGGAGATGATTGTGCTATTATTCTTTGCCTTGCTCTGGATGGTGGAAGGAGTCTTTTCCCAGCTTCACTACACCGTACAGGAGGAGCAGGAACATGGCACTTTCGTGGGGAATATCGCTGAAGATCTGGGCTTGGACATTACAAAACTTTCAGCTCGCGGGTTTCAGACGGTGGCCAACTCACGGACCCCTTACTTAGACCTCAACCTGGAGACTGGGGTGCTGTACGTGAATGAGAAGATCGACCGCGAGCAAATCTGCAAGCAGAGTCCCTCCTGCGTCCTGCACCTGGAGGTCTTCCTGGAGAACCCCCTGGAGCTGTTCCGGGTGGAGATTGAGGTGCTGGACATAAATGACAATCCTCCCTCTTTCCCGGAGCCAGACCTGACTGTGGAAATCTCTGAGAGCGCCACGCCGGGCACCCGCTTCCCTTTGGAGAGCGCATTCGACCCAGACGTGGGCACCAACTCCTTGCGCGACTACGAGATCACCCCCAACAGCTACTTCTCCCTGGACGTGCAGACTCAGGGAGATGGCAACAGATTCGCTGAGCTGGTGCTAGAGAAGCCACTGGACCGAGAGCAGCAAGCGGTGCACCGCTACGTGCTGACCGCTGTGGACGGGGGAGGAGGAGGGGGAGGAGGAGAAGGAGGGGGAGGCGCCGGGGGAGCAGGCCTGCCCCCCCAGCAGCAGCGCACCGGCACGGCCCTACTCACCATCCGAGTGCTAGATTCCAACGACAATGTGCCCGCTTTCGACCAACCCGTCTACACTGTGTCCCTACCAGAGAACTCGCCCCCCGGCACGCTAGTGATCCAGCTCAATGCCACGGACCCCGACGAGGGCCAGAACGGTGAGGTCGTGTACTCCTTCAGCAGCCACATTTCTCCCAGGGCTCGGGAGCTCTTCGGACTCTCGCCGCGCACCGGCCGGCTAGAGGTGAGCGGTGAACTGGACTATGAAGAGAGCCCCGTGTACCAGGTATATGTACAAGCCAAGGACCTGGGCCCCAACGCGGTGCCTGCGCACTGCAAGGTGCTGGTGCGAGTGCTGGATGCTAACGACAACGCGCCGGAGATCAGCTTCAGCACCGTGAAGGAGGCGGTGAGCGAGGGCGCGGCGCCAGGCACAGTGGTAGCTCTGTTCAGCGTGACCGACCGCGACTCCGAGGAGAATGGGCAGGTGCAGTGCGAGCTGCTGGGGGACGTGCCCTTCCGCCTCAAGTCTTCCTTCAAAAATTACTATACCATCGTGACCGAGGCCCCCCTGGACCGAGAGGCAGGAGACTCCTACACCCTTACGGTGGTGGCCCGGGACCGGGGCGAGCCGGCGCTCTCCACCAGTAAGTCCATTCAGGTCCAAGTGTCGGATGTGAACGACAACGCACCGCGCTTCAGCCAGCCGGTCTACGACGTGTATGTGACCGAAAACAACGTGCCAGGCGCCTACATCTACGCGGTGAGCGCCACTGACCGCGACGAGGGGGCCAATGCCCAGCTAGCCTACTCTATCCTCGAGTGTCAGATCCAGGGCATGAGCGTCTTCACCTACGTGTCCATCAACTCCGAGAATGGCTACTTGTATGCTCTGCGATCTTTCGACTATGAGCAGCTTAAGGACTTCAGCTTTCAGGTAGAAGCCCGGGACGCGGGCAGCCCCCAGGCGCTGGCGGGCAACGCCACCGTCAACATCCTCATAGTGGATCAGAACGACAACGCCCCTGCCATCGTGGCGCCCCTACCGGGGCGCAACGGGACTCCAGCCCGCGAGGTGCTGCCCCGCTCGGCGGAGCCGGGTTACCTGCTCACTCGCGTGGCGGCGGTGGACGCGGACGACGGCGAGAACGCCCGCCTCACCTATAGCATCGTGCGGGGCAACGAAATGAACCTCTTCCGCATGGACTGGCGCACCGGGGAGCTCCGCACAGCGCGCCGGGTTCCAACCAAGCGCGACCCCCAGCGGCCTTATGAGCTGGTGATCGAGGTACGCGACCACGGGCAGCCGCCCCTGTCCTCCACTGCCACCCTGGTGGTTCAGCTCGTGGATGGCGCGGTGGAACCCCAGGGCGGGGGCGGGGGCGTAGGCGGCGGGTCCGGGGAGCATCAGCGCCCCAGCCGCTCCGGCAGCGGAGAAACGTCGCTAGACCTCACCCTCATCCTCATCATCGCACTGGGTTCGGTGTCCTTCATTTTCCTGCTGGCCATGATCGTGCTGGCTGTACGTTGCCAAAAAGAGAAAAAGCTCAACATCTACACGTGTCTGGCCAGCGACTGCTGCCTCTGCTGCTGCTGCTGCGGCGGCGGGGGTTCCACCTGCTGTGGCCGCCAAGCCCGGGCACGCAAGAAGAAACTCAGCAAGTCGGACATAATGCTGGTGCAGAGCTCCAATGTTCCAAGTAACCCAGCCCAGGTGCCCGTGGAGGAATCCGGAGCCTTTGGCTCCCACCACCACAACCAGAATTACTGCTACCAGGTCTGCCTGACCCCAGAGTCCGCTAAGACCGACCTGATGTTCCTTAAGCCTTGCAGCCCTTCTCGGAGTACGGACACTGAGCACAATCCTTGTGGGGCCATCGTCACCGGTTACACCGACCAGCAACCAGACATCATCTCCAATGGAAGCATTTTGTCCAACGAGGTAAGGCTGAAGCGAAAGGACCACCATCTCTCATCTCCTCCATCCGAAAGCCTCCTCTAGCCCGGCCCCTGTATCTCTGGTGCACTATGTATTTATTTTTCGGATATTAGCTTATTTGTATCGTTGTGGGAGTCGTGGATGTGGGGTTACCTCCTCCCACCCCTTCGTGTGTAACCCAACTTTCGCGTTGTTCCTAATTCTCTGCGCTCCACCCCTCCACATTTATTTTCATTCCCTCCCTCTTGGTGCTTTGCCACCTTGAAACTCCCTCCCTCTCTTTCCCATGTTTCCTTTAAGATCTTAACCCTCTGTCGGCCCCTTCCCTTCTTGGAAACCTGGGGATGTTAGGGGAACTGCGCGAAGGGAGAGGAAAATGTGGGGGAGGGGCTTGCTAGCACTGGCAAAGGTCTTTTTCTCTTCGCATCTGTCCCAGACGTTAATAAAGTTGATTCTATTTTGCTCTGTTTATCGCTGCTTTCAGTCGCGTGTACAAGTAAGCTATAGATTGTTTGACTTTACCCAGTTGTCTAAACTCGAATGCATGTTTTAGTGAACAAGTTATCAGATCCTTATCCTCTGAACTCGGGTTGCAGGGAAAAAAAAAAAAAAAAAAAAAAGCCTTCAGTTCTGCTCTGGACAGCATTTATAGACGCTCTTGAAGCTCTTGAAGCTGAACGCCCACACAGTGTGAATTTGAATGAAGTTGCTTTGGCACAAACCCCTGTAAGAGTAAATAAAGTAAAGGAAAGCTTCAACAATTGTTTTAAATAACTTTTGGCTAATAATTATTTTCTTGCCACTGTTTTTGATATATCACTACTTTTGGCTTTCTTCATCAAAGAATTTGGCTTGTCAATTCTGACTTCTTTTTAAGAGCTAGAGAAGTGGCAAAGTTGGATGGTGGGCGATGGGGAGAATGGAGTTGGTTTATGTACAAGTTTGGACCGGAAAAGGTGTGTGGGTGGTGGAGGCTGGGAGAACAATACAGAGGGCCTTTGGAGGGGGAGAAGGTTGAGGGGGGTGGGCAGGATTTTGAACTCCTTGGCAGCTCCTTAACTTATTTATTTGAGTCAGATATTAATCATTGACTTTCATGAATATATTTGTACAGCTCATTTGTATCTAAAGCACATTTTGAAAATAAACAACAAAATAATTCCATAAAACATCCAAACTTTTTGCTTATTGAGCGTGCTGTTTTTTTTCCGTGTCAACCAGTATGCACCCAAACACATTTTAGGCCACTGAAGGAGAGACCAGAGTATAACTAGGTTGACTCTGTTAGAGACAAAATAGTTCATGAGCCCTAGCTATGAGGACAATTCCATTCTCTCTTTAAAAGAACACATCTAAAGTTGGCCAATATTTTTTTAAACCTTTACAGCTGACAGAAAGAAATTTGGACTCAAACGTCTCTGTTTATCTCCCTGGACTTAGGCAGCAATCACTAGGCTGAGGTCTTAGAGAAGCTTAGAAATTCATAAAAGTATACACAATTTCTTAAACTAGATGTTGTTTCTAACCTCAAATGCAGACTGTAAGTTAAACCCTTAGCATTCAAATGCTCTTGATTTATTTATTTTTTTTTCCTAGACTAAACACCAGCGAGCAGAGCTCAGCTATCTAGTTGACAGACCTCGCCGAGTTAACAGGTATGGACCCTTTCTTGCCCTAGCATGGTGTGTGGACAATTTACTACCTAGTAAAATGTAGAAAGTAGGTATATTATTTGATATTGAAGTATAAAGTATACAAAGTATTTTAAATTCAGTCAGGACAAAAATGTCGATACTTTTTCCTATACTACACATTTTTATAGGAGTATATTTCATTTATATACAAATCATAAGATATTTTTGTCAGTGTACATGGCTTACATGGCTTATGATAGTTTTCATAACATTTAGATGTATATTTACATCTGTTTTATGAATGAGATGTAAATATATACTTTAGTCCAATCATAGAAAAATGGCTAAACTTTACACGTCTTAAGTATTTAAGTTGGCCATGATCAATTTTCAAAGAGGCAGGCTTAGGTTATGAAAACTAGCTTTATGCAGAAATAAAGCCAACTAAGAGGTCTGTGAGTCTGCAGCACACATCTGTGACCATGTGGTGGCAGAAGAATGTTTTCTGTTTCTTCACCTTTTTTATTCTAATATTGGCATTTTTGTACTTCTAGTTCTGCATTCCAAGAAGCTGACATAGTAAGCTCTAAGGACAGTGGTCATGGAGACAGTGAACAGGGAGATAGTGATCATGATGCCACCAACCGCGGTCAATCAGCTGGTAAGTGTGATCAAAGGGCAATCTAAGTGCTATCTTTGATAGTTTTTTTTTTTTTTTTAAATGAATCTAGAAAAGATGGTGTCCTAGGTAACTTTCTGTCAGTTTGATTCTGTCAGAAAGATGATGTCATCTTATGTTGTTGTGTGCTCAAAGAGGAGTATAAAAATGTAAAATTGCCTTGGATAGGTGAAATTAGGAAATCATTGTGGAACATCTTTCATTTGTAATGTTCTTTAGTGGAATTATATTGCATACAGAAAACCATAGATCTTTCATCTGGTCCGGTCCCCAGTCTTCAGTTAATTAGGGTATTATTAGACTTATTTATGGGTAAGGTCTCTGAAAATAAATGAAATTGATTGACCTCTACAAGGTCACAGAAGATAAATGGACGATTGGGGTCTAGTTTCCAAATTTCTTAATTCCCTAGTAATGCACTTTGTGATCCACCAAAGTATTGACTGAGAGAAGGAAAGCTGACTGTAACTCATGGTGGGTTGAAAATAGGGTTTCCAATCTTGAGTCTTTGAGCTTCAGGACACAACTAAACATGTGTAATGTGTGTTCTTTGAAGCACCTTAGGTTTTCTTGTATTTTTCACAGGGTTTGTGTTCTGTTAAGAGTTGACTCTGAGTGTCTTTATATGTGGACTGATAGTTACTGATGAGAAGTGCAATATAATATTTTTGTTCACTGTATTGTGCTTCAGTTTTCTCTAAATAAGTTCAACCTTTAAGTTTTATATTCGTTCTAATTACTAATCCCAAAATAAATGAAAAATGTTTTTTAAAATGAAAATTTCACAAATTTCTGGTTTTCTGTTTACTTCATTGGATTTCACCTCTGAAGGGTGCTTGTTGAAGTGTAAACTTTTTTCTCCTGATTTTGCGTTTATTTGGCACACAAGGAAATAGAAAGGCTAGTCGATTTTTGTAATATCTAAAAAAATATTCTTCATTGGACAATCTCTGGAGTCCACACGGCTTGCTTGAGATTTCATCTTGATTTTGGTTAATAATACTAGCCTAGAGTGACGGGGTCTTATTTTTAAGGTGACATTAGTCCTCGAGAGCATCCATTCCTTAACACACTTGGGCGACCTCTGAACAGGGCTGAGGCAGTGTGTCAAAGGGCAGTGTACACCCCATGGTGGCCTGGCAGCAGTGGTTGCTACAAGCCTCTGACTTGGCCAATGTGTGCTGTGTCTGAGGCTGCCTTAGCCTTGGGAAACCCAGGCAGGATGAAGGGGGAAAAGGCTGCTCAAGGGTCTCTTTATATTGCTACAAGTCATTAATATGCAGACCTAATGAGACTTGAGAACTGCCAAGAATCCCCGGAGGTCCCTGCCCCTTGCGGGCCGTCACGCTAAGTGAACAGAGCATCTATTTAGTGTCTGGGAACCTGACAACAAATCAGATCTTGCCAGAAGTTTATGTGCAAGTACAAAGTCCCTTTCATTTTTGCCCTATATATGGTATATGATTTATTGTCATCTTTAAAAAAAACTATACCTTCCGAATGGTCCATTTCTAGTCTTTCTTTGCAGTTTCCAACTTAACTGCAAGCCTTTTAAAACAAGGTGTCTGAGAGAAAAAAATGAATATCTGCTACATGTTTTTTGGATGCAGTTTTCTTCTTTCCCACCCACCCCCTTTGGTTTTTCCGTAGCACTCCAATCTCAATGAACATTTCAATTAGTTTAGTCCCTTAGACATAATGAGCCATAATAACCTAACCAAAGAACGGGAAAACAATAAACATCTGCAGAAAGGGCTAAATTTGCAAGATAGATGGGAATACATTCTTATTGATGTCTTCCCACTAGCTATTTTATTGCAAAGGCACTCAGTATTTCCATTTTGGTAATGTTTCTTTCAAATTATTTGAGATGTCAAAGCATTTAGGGGAATATTAAAATGTAAAGTATTCACTGAAAAACATTTTGAAGAAGTCAGTTTTTCTTTTTCTTTATCAAAATGGTAAATGTTCTCAGATCCCAAAGCTCTTGAGCATGTAAAAGTATCAATTACAGAATTACCAATCCATTTATGTATTTCATTAGTAGTTACAGGGCAACCACAACATACTAGGCACACTAAAAGCCGTTTTAGTTGTAATAAAGCACTTGCACTAAGTAATTGTACCTTTGTGTGTTGAATCACAACCAGAATTAATATGTCTAATTTTATTGTAAGAATGATTTTAAGTGTTTTCTTTTTAAAGTTTAAGTCCTAAATGCAGAAAATTAAAATGCATTTATTTAATGACTTTTTTCAGCCCATACTGATGTTGTATATTATACATCCCACAGTCAGTAGCTTGAATGTTTTTTAAAAAGTTAAGCCCGTTTCACAAATACATCTGTTTTATTTGTTGGTAAAGCCAGGTAATAATGATCTTCCAAGTTCACAAAATTCATAATACCATTTATAACCCTTCTGTTTCCAGGTTAAGCAAATTTTAAAAAACCAAAATATCACACTAATAAACAAACCCCACTTAAGTGCATATTAAATGGGGAAATTAAATTATCAGGGGAAATTAAATTATTAAGGAAAATAATCTTGGAAAGATAAAAAAAATTCTGAATTCTTCCTTGCAGTTTGTAGTTCATCCCAACGACAGTACCCACACTCTTTAGCTTAGAGCTTCACTTGCTCAAACTTCCTCTTCCTTTATTTTCTTACTTTTCTTTTCCTGTGTTAGTGTTACTTCATATTTATTTATTTGGGTATGCCTTCTGTTTATTCTTTTATGAATAGTTTTCTTTTCTGTTCTTTCTCTTCCCTCCCTTCTTGCTTTCTCTCCTTTCTAAGCCATGTGCAGTCACCAGTCTTGTGCACAGAAGGGCTTTAAGCACGAAGGCAGCTGCACAGAGAACCACATAAGCTTTTTCAGTTTTCCACTGCACCTGGCTCCATGTGTGAAATTCTTGGGCTTGACCACTGCTCTGTGCCACTTTTCTTTCTATAGCCTTGTCAAGGTGCTTTCCGTTTTTTTCAGTACACTATTGATGTATTGGTTAGGTATGGCAGGAGTCCAAGGAGATGTGGTAAATGCATGCATAAACCATCACAAGAGGAAAAACTGACTAATCACAGCTTGAAGAACTAAAAAGGTAGACTTAAAAATATATATTTTCAATCTTCTTATTAAATCATTAGATAAAAGATAATTTTTCCCTTTCGGTTTATAACAGTTTTAGTTACATATTAAACATTTTAAATATAACTGGAGTTATATCTAGGATCTCTTAGTACTGAGAAAGTTTTCCTTCAATTATTGAATACCTATACTATAAATAACATTAGAATTAATTATGAATTCGTTCTTTTAAGAAAACATGCTGAAGAGGAGAACTCTGAAGAGTGATTGAGTTACTTGTTATACTTGGCCTAAAAATTCTCAAGTATCTCTTATAAATTTTTCTTCATTTGTAAAGAAGTTTGTCTACTAATGTTTAGTTCTTAGCCAGCAATTATGAGATCCAACATTATGTATGGTCAAAATTTGGCTGTAAATCTAAAAAGTAAAGTGACTTCAATGTCATTACTTTCAAATTAATATATTAAGCCACATACCACTACAATATCAGCAAGAGAATTATTGGTTTATCATAAAGTACAAACATCATTTTCCTTACTCCAATAAGAATTTAAATATTGGCAAATTAATTTTTAGCTTTGTAAATAAAATGATTTCACACCACTTGTTTTCAAAAACTTATTCAGGTTTCTTTTGAATCCCTGAACTACAACTTATAATGTGAAGGGATTTTTAACTGGGAAAATATGAAAGACAAAAGTTTGAGAGAAAACTACTTTGCAAAATAAGTAGGGACACCATTTTGATATACCTTTATTTTTTCATGAGTTAATTATGTTCATGAATATCTGCTTCCAAACATTTGCTTAAAAATTAGAGAAATGTTTATAGTTATAGTTAGCATTTCTTAGTTTCCCATTATTAGGCAGTTGAGGGAAGACTGGAAACTTCCTAAAAAAATGAAAGTTGGTTTATTTAAAACCGATTTATCATACTTAATGAAGGCATGTTACATGATAAAGAAATATGCATGCACTTTTTTTATTATTATCACCAGAAGCCAGCACCAGTTGAATACAACTCTAATATTATTAAAATCACAATTTGTTCTCATTGAAATTATCCACTTCCTCTGACTTTAAGGGACAAATTTAAAAATATGTACTTTAAAATTTATCTAAATATATCTTTGCATAACAGGCAGTCTATCACGTCAGCTGTCATGCCTTGCAGAACAGATTATTTCTGAGGACTGGAAAAAAATAAATAAGTGGAAAAAGAGATTGCAAGTAAAAAAATATGTTGAGACATTTCTTGGATATTAAGAAAATTTAAAAAATGAGGTTTGTCCTGTACTTTTCCTATTCTACAAATCCCCAGCTCAAAAGTTAGGTCATTTGAATGAAAAAACATGTTAAACATTAAATCTTAAGTTTCCAATTTGAGCCAGTTAAAACATTTTTAAGAGTAAAGCAAAAAATATGTATTTTAACATGTCATAGGTACATGTCAGTTCACTAAAACTTAAATGTACCCCTACTTATTTGGTATTTGTGGTAATACATTTAATGAGACTAGTGATAAATGATAGAAGAATAATATTGGTCATACAGTTACTCCCTACGGTGAGAACCCCTGCAATGTGATACATTTATTTGGCTCTCAAACTATATATCTAAATGAAAAGTGAAAAAAAATCCAATTTCAATTAATTTCTCTGTCACTTACTTGAAGTTTATTGACTATGTTATGTTTCCTTTCATTTCTATGTCTGATGTTTCCTTTTGAGAATAGATCCTTTGGTTTTATCAATAAAGGTAGTAAAACACCAGGCACAATGTGAGCTACTTCATCTTTCATTCTAGTTATGTAATCCGGTATGTATTATTGCTAAGGAAATTCCACTCTGAAAGGATCAATTCATAAATTTATTAAACACCTTATATACAGTTTTTTCCTTTTGTTGAGTGAATTTTGTTCTTTCACAAAACACTTTTATATAATCCTTTTTTGTTATGCACATGCTCTATAATTTTGGACAGATTATAAACTGATAAGAACCATATTATATCATCTAAGGGAATTTAATCAGCCTCTAATAGTTAAGACAGACAGAAAACCACAGGTTCCCAAGAGGAAAAAAATGAGCATTATTGAGTGTAAACTACCCACAAAAATAATTTCCACCAAAAGTACTTTTTGACATCATAAAGCAACATCTTTATGTGAACATAATCACTTTTTAAAAAATTCTGTGCGATATTGCAATATTCACAATTAGAAGAGTACTTGACCATGGTTGCAGAAAAAGAAGCGAAAAGATTTTATATGGTCTTATTTGGAAATTTTAAAATGATATATATACTAATCACATGAAGAAAAATTGTATTACTTGCAGATTTTGCATTAGGATCTAACTCTACCAGATCTAATTAAACAATTTCATCTTAAGTTTGAATATAATTCCATCAACTCTTCAAATTTAGTATCTTAAATTTATTTTGAAAATAATTAATTTCTCATAATAATTTTACTCTTAATGATAATTTCTTCTGTGGGGGAAAAAGCCTTTTTTTCTGCATCACACCATTAAAGAAGCAGCATTTATAGCAGAGTGTCAAAATAAAAATCTCTTCTCTGGGTCTCTACTTATATACTATGTTCTTATATATCAGAGACATTCTCCTTCCCTTTACTTTTTCTTTCTACATATCTTCTTGTAGAACTAGGATAAATAACTGAGCTTCTCTTGAGTGTCTAGTGGAACATTTACATGTCTTACATGTGTTCTCAGTTAGATTCCTTAATACCAGCTTCAGCTCACGTTTTCATTCCTCAACAGTTCGCTGATCAGTAATTTATTTCCAGACTTATGCATGACCAATTATCAATGGAATGTTATAATCAAAGTCAGACTAGGCATTATACCCAGTTTAATTAAAACAAAGAAGTCATTAGATAGTGAGATTAATATATGATAAAAGACTTGGTGTATTTCTTTAAAAATATGTAATTAACTGTTCTTAACTCTAAAATACTTGTAGATAAGCTAGAATTTTTTTTTAGAATTTTGAAAACTTATTTTTTATGCATGAAAACCTTAATGCATACTAGCAAACATACACAAATCAATATATAAGTGAATACTGCCAGGAGTTTGAAAACTAATACTTGCTTAAGGGCTCAAATTGTTTGTTACACTTATAGAAGTAATAATCAAGTATGTTCATTAAATAAATATTTTTCTGTTGGCTAAAAATATCCCAGTTTTTCCTTACTTGGCATTTTCTGAAGAGCTTCTTCTGTAGAGATAAATCATACTTCGGTTATTTCAAATTAATCTCGTTTTGAAACATATTTAGTAAATGCGTTACTATGCTTACGAAAACATTAAAACACTATTTTTGTTCATGTGCTTTTCTTTGCAGTGCTATATATCAAAATGAATATCAAATAGTTTTCTGTAGTACTCAAAAATTCTTATACCTTGCTTAAGAACCTGAATGAACTTTCTTGATCACAATCAGTTAATTAATAGTCTTGTCAATCTGAGGAAGACAATGAAATCTGAAGTTGTCTTTAGAAATCTTGCTATTATAGGATTAGTTAGTAGTTTTGTGTTGACTGGGACAAGTATTTACAACAGAGGACAAGTAATAAGGTAACTGTCAATAGTATCTGCAGCTGGTTCACTCTGCATTTGGTTACATTGGTTTCACTAATTACAGCCATTTGTTCTGGGTTTGTCTAAGGCGGGTAAATAATAAGTGATTTGTAGTAATATGGATTACCAGAGTGCCAATGAGAAATACTTTTAGGAAATCATTTGCTTGGAATCTCAGAAAACGTGCTTTTAGCTGCCCATGTAGTCTTGTTTTTGTTGATATTTACTGGTTTATCAATGTGTATGCCATATTTCTGTTGAATTTATCTGTTTCTTGTCTAGAGCCTATAATCTAAATATCATTGCTGAAGAGGTTAGCATGTTTCTTCCATTTTTGTCTTACGAAAAAAAAAAATCAGCAGATTCATCATATTAGGGTTTATGGATGGTGAAGCCTTCACACCTGCATTTTCCCCCCCTCTGTATGAACTTCACAGAGATTTAAAAAAAAAAAATATGCATTCTTTTTCTCCTTACCATTTCCTGGTTCTTTGAATAATTTAGAGCAAACATTTCCACCAGCTCTCAGTAGTTTATAAACATCTTTCTCAGACGTATCTTTGCCAGAAGTCTTGCCCTTCATATTTGCAGATCATTTGTCTTTTAAAAATGATGAACAAAACTGATAGAAGGAGACTTTTGGTTCCTATCAATTTACGACCAGAAGTATTTGCTAAGATATCCTCACCCATCACTCCTGATGCTACCTGTATCTTTACTTAAACACCAAGTAACTAACTGGTCCTGTTACTGAAGGCTACACCTGTAGTTTCTTTCTTTCTTTCTTTCTTCTTCTTCTTTTTTTTTTTTCTGTTTTCTTTTCTATTTTTGCTTACAGGTATGGATCTCTTCTCCAACTGCACCGAAGAATGTAAAGCCCTGGGCCACTCAGATCGGTGCTGGATGCCTTCTTTTGTCCCTTCTGATGGACGCCAGGCTGCCGATTACCGCAGCAACCTGCATGTTCCCGGCATGGACTCTGTTCCAGACACCGAGGTGTTTGAAACTCCAGAAGCCCAACCTTCGGCTGAGCGGTCCTTCTCCACCTTTGGCAAAGAGAAGGCCCTCCACAGCACTCTGGAGAGGAAGGAGCTGGATGGACTGCTGTCTAACACACGAGCGCCTTATAAACCACCGTATTTGAGTAAGTATCACACAAAAGGCTGTATAAAAGTATTCCCTTTGAGGAAATAAAGTTCATCATTGCTCTTGATCAAAACGGGACTCAAGTTGCATTTAGAAATGAAGATAAAAGTTGCATACAGGCAGCACTTTAGTATAGAAAAAGGAACAGACTTAACAGGAAGATAGGTCCCTGTGTCAGGGTGTCATTGTTGACCGCAGTAAAGCACAACTTGTGCGTCTGATGAAAGCATTTTTCAAATGTTCCTCATGTTTCTGTAGGATGTGTCTTGCTTGCTTGATTGCTGTGTTTTGAAGGGTTAAATTATGGTGGAACAAGTCCCCTCTTGATCTTCATCTTCTTTTCTTACTGATGTTAGTCTTTTCCCCCAGTCATCCTTTCACCCTAGTAAGGGAAACACATGAAGCCAAATCCAGAGAGCCGTGCAGGTGTCATTTCATTCAAAATGATTTGAGAGTATCTCAGTGTGCAGTCGAGTCTGATCAGAACCAGTGGCCCTCTCTGATGGAAGAATGTCAGGACCTTGATAGTCCTGGTTTATTTAGAACAGTAGCTTCTTCTAACACGCAGAAGCTGCTAATTGCACTAGCTCGTTCAATATTGAGACCATATACTCTAAGTGGATTATTTCATACAACCATTATGAACAATAAAAATGATCTGAGATTCTGTAGTATGTTTCCTTTGAGGATCTTGGGAATGAACTTTTCCCATTATTCTCTGCCATGTAAAAATACTTTCCTTTTATTTCATAGGTAAATACTACTGATTATTCAATGTCTTGGTCATAGTGTATAAACATTAATTAATAAAGATGAAACTCACACCAACTCAATCAAAAGATGACTTTTATCATGCATTGGAAATCCTTTTACATGGTTTCTTTCATCTTCTAGTATCATTAAAAAAAAAATTCATGGAGCCATGAGCTAGAGGCAAAAGATGACACAAATTATAGATGTATTGTGTCTTTTATAACTGATGAAATAGGAAGGAAGACATTTTTCTTTTTTAGAAACTTAAAGGAAAGGAGAATCTGGAACATAGAGTTGAGCCCTAACAAATGTACAAGGTGAAAGGCACAGATTGAATGCAGGAGGCTGTGGCTGCTGGTCTAGACTGGTAACGAGAAGAGACAGGTGCCGTACATAGGATTGAACCTGTGGGTCTTCAGATGCATGGAATGTGATGGCAATAGTGATGATATGCACTACATGGAAGACTGTGTTTGGCTTTTAGAATTATTTAGAGCACCATTACTCCGGCATGATGTAGCACTTCTGAACCAAAAGGTTGTGTCATCCTATAAATCTTTGATAGTTGTTTAGCTTTATTTGTTAAAAGTTATATTGTATAACTTTACAAGTTATATTGTATGAGGAGCGCACAAATACATAAAGTATTGAGAAGTCAAAGATGTAATCTGAAATTTACATGTTCATATATATTAAAGTGAACTAAAGTAGCCTAAAATCAGATTTAATAGGTGAAGACTGTAGTGTAGTCCTTGTCCCTCAAATTGAATTCTGAAATTAAAATTTTGTTGTTGAAAATACAACTTTTCTAAATTTTTGTCAACATATTTCACTATTGTTTCACTGCAGAATGCATAGTATAGAAACAATCAGTCATCTTGAGGCAAAAACAGAAAGCGTTCTTGATTCAGAGGAATCAAAATTTGTAGTTTTTAAAAATACAAGTGTTTGCTTTCTGTTATCTGGTAAATCTACTTCAAATATAGTAGAATATCAGCTTGCCACTCTTTGATCTTAGTGAGTACCAATCTTCATAATTTTCACTTACACATACAAACAGAATTTTAAATATCTACAAATGAATTTACTCCACTGATTTTTTTAAATTTTAATAATCACAGTAACAATGTATATTAAGTAAAAATTCCACATTTATTTTAATGCAGATTTCTCTACATCTTAAGAAACTAGTATTTTCATTTAGAAATATTATTTCAGAGATTATGAAATTTCTTAGCATATATGTGTTTCTAGAAATAAATATATTATTCTAGGAATGAATTTATTATTTTGCCAGGTAAATTTAGATGTGTTTGCATATTGTTCAGACATACATGTCAGAATAAATTAGTTTTTAAATATATAGTTATGTGTATATATACATATATTTTTTCACACATTTTAGCTGGCTTATACTGCTCAAAATTAAGGGTTTGGGTTTAACTATGACCCGAATGGAAAATTAGCAGAAAAATGTTTGTATTAATATTATCTTTAGTTCTTCATACAACCTTAATCATGTAAATATTTCTTTTTTTTTTTGTTATACTATCTCCTTAGACTCATACAATTATATATAAAATTACATCTTAGTTCCAACTTAATAGGCATAGATTGGATCTTAATCTAATTAGATAATCTAATATTACACACTATATACCATATTTCCTGATCACTTTTCACCCCTGATTCGTATGGTGATAGGTTTTAATACTTGTGTCATTTATCATCAGGAGTGAAAATATTCTCATATTCTAAATTATAAAGCACGTCCCTTATGTAATTAAAGAAGCTAAAAATTGACACTAATTACTTGCTTTTAATCAGAATGTTTAATTATTGAGGTTGCTGTTTTTCTTTTGCTAAACATGTATTTCGTTTTATAATGAACATAATATACATTTTGATGTTCAGGAAAGTACCTGTATATGCAGTTATTTTTGTAAAGCTCTAAAATACCTAATAAGACTGCCACCGTCACTTATAAGAAGATGACAAGGAAATGGTGATATGGCTAAAAATATAACTGAGATCATTGTCTATACAAGTAACTTTTAATTTCTATACCTCTGTTAAAGTTAAAATCTACAAGAAGTCAAGTCTTAGACCAAATTAGGTGTAGTCACACATAAAAAATGTATTTTATGTTTATCCAGATGCCTAAATACAGTTGTTTCCTTTTCCATGAAGAGTAGGCAAGATTCACTTAATCAAATGAAATGTTGTTTAAAATTACTCTTAATTTTAAACTTATCTCTCAATAATTCCTGAGTTAGTCATGAGCTTCATTTTTATTTCATTGGAAAAGAAGACACAGAAAGATTGAGAAAGTAAATTTAAATATATAGAATATAGCCATATATTCTAAACATTGTTAAATTTACCTGAAAATGTTATTTTTAGTTCACTTCACCTTTAATTTTACTAAACTAATAAAAAATATTAAAACACAATTTTAATTTTTAATTAAAATTAGGAATTGCTTTCCAACTTTAAATAATAGTTTTTAAATGTTCTCTGGAGTTTTAAAATCATTCTGTTTTTAAGGATTTGTTTAATATTACAAATATCTCATTTAAAATAATTTAATCTTTCAAATGACAACAGTGCCTTATACATAAACTATTTGGATAATCTCAGTCAATGAGAAATAGAAAAATAGGTAAAGTTGAGGAATGTGATTGATAAAAACCAATGTAGTTTATATAATTTTGAAAAATCCCAGTAATTATGGTAATACTCAAAAATAATTTTGTTATCATTCTTGATTCTGCCCTTACACTTTGAAGGTCACATCTTAAAATTATTGTCACTGAATGAATATGTTCAGTTCCAGCTGGCCCAAACAATGCAGTAATAAATGCATAATGACGTGTTACTTGGAAACTTGTTGACTTCTTAACAATAAAATAGTCAATTCCTTGATGGTCAAGTTTATCATGAGATGACCAATGAAATTACATCCAAATTATATTTGTGAAAAGTTTTTATTTGTTTACACTGTCATACAATAATTAATTATATTGAGTAAAGTGAAAAATTACATTGGTATCTGATCTTGGAACTTTCTAGAATCATAGGATTATAGGGAAACCATTAGTGAAAAATGTTCACCGTCCATCCTACCTTCATCATATGCAAGATTTAGACTAATTCATGTACAACAAAACATCACTGGCTCTCTGTCTAATTTTATTTTTGCCAACTTGTGATCAAGTTTGAAATTTTATAACTTGCTCCTATTGTGACAAAAGAAGTCAAATTTTTGAAACATTGTATTTAAAATATTGCTGACAATATTACTCTTCAGTAGACCTCATTTTGTGAAAGCTCTTCCAGGCACCTATCTATGTAATACCTATGAGCAGTTCAGGCTTTTGGCTGTTTGGAATTGTGGAACATGCTGTGTGCAGAGACTTTTCCTCCAGGTCTTTTCACCATCTCAGTCTTCTGGGAGTTTCCATAACGCCTGGAACTCAATAGTGTGCTAAGAGCAAGTATGGAATTCACGGTGAAGTGGCTTCTCTTATTGATAGTGACTTCATATTTATGTACCCCCAGTAGTACTACCTTTGGGAGGTCCATTCCTATAATACCATGATACAGCGTTGATCACCCCGTGTGAAAGTCTACCAAGAAGCACCTTCATTTCAGGCCTTTTTAACATGTCTCTCCTGTTAGACCATAAGTCACTAAACAAATGGACATGCTTTTTAGGATTTTTTTTTTTTTTTTTTTCTACTGATAGGCTAATTTCTGTCCACTTTCCCTCAAGTTTTGTACTTATTTGTCATCTGGTGTTTCAAGAGGGTCTTCTTGTTCTCTCACTTTTCTTTATACACATCTACACTTGTGACTCCAACTTTATTGCATTTTCAGCCTATTTCTTTTGACAGATCTCTGGTCTTAGAATCACACAGTCTTTCCACTTCCCTCTTGACATTTTTTTTTAGGGTTGGGAAGAAGTCTGTCACAATCAAGAGAGTTTACTTACTTCAATCCTGTGAGAATGAGGCAAATGATAACTAGGGACCAGTGAAAAACCCAACCCTATTCCTATTCTCTACATTTCTACTGTCAGAATTCAGTGTTCTCTGAATCATATTCTATTTACGTCTTTGAAAAGTGATAATCTGTTCACAGTTCACATCATTATTCCAGTTAACCAATAGAAGCAGTTGCCTGGACACCCCCTCCCACCCCTGCACAGCACTAGATAAGTGAGATATTATAATATTATTTTGTTTTTTTTCCGTAATTGTTGTGTAATGATCTAGCTCAACTAACACCATTCAAAGTGATAGCTATAAAAATCCTTCTGAGATGCAGGTAGGAAATGGCGATTTTCATTTTACATGTGTCCATTTCTGTGGGAAGTTTGCTTTTACTTGTTAAGATGTTGTTCCTGTGACTTATCTCATGTCACTTAAAATTTGTGCTTTTGGAGAACTTAGAACTAATTAGCTTCCAAGAAATTTCTGTTTCTTTGCTGAATAACAGTTTCCTAGTTTATTTTGGCAACATACTAATTTATAATACTCTGTGATATTTAAAGCATCATTTTAATAAGACAACAAATTAAATTGACCTTATTTTGAAAATGTGACCTGTGGCTTACCCAGACCTTCATATTCTAAAAATGAGACTTACATGACCGTTATTTATCATTAAATATATTTTGCTAGTATTTTCTCACAAATTATTAAGTTTGCTAAATTCTGCTTCTGCTCTAATGTGTTTTTCCCTGATACGATTACTTCCTTGGCACATTTAGACTCATTATCCAGCTATGCATATTATAAATGCCAAATAATTATGTGATGAAAAATAGAAGAATGGGCATTTTTAAAATACCTGATTTTTCTCTAATACCACCCTCTTCATTTATTCCTGCACACACACTGTGCACACATGCACACATCATGATTTCTGAAAGCTTCAAGCAAAATTTCTTGCTTTCAAAAAATTTTAAATATTTTTTTAATTAGTTGTATTCTCTAACTAGTACCTACAGATTTTTATAAACAAAATTAGAATTTGAACTAATTCAAATATTGATATGCACCTAACGAGAGTACTTAAAATATAATGTAGATTTTCAATACCTTGAAATTTTAAACTTTTTTTTTTGTTCTGAAAATGTATTTATATTATATGCAGGTGTCACATTTGTTCAGATTTCTTAACTTTCTTAGATTTTTAATTTCCTTTCTTATCTAGTCTGTGAGATCATTTTTCTTTTACATATTTTATTTATCAGCAATTTCATACATTAGCTGTCATCTTTCACCTTTATATGAAGCTAAAAGGTATATGTTCTATTTCACTTTTTTCTTTACTTAATTCCCATGAAGCACTTATTTATTTGCAGGGTTTTTACTTATATTTTTGAGTTCACAGATAATTAAATAGAATATCATCACTTAAGATATAGAGATAACAGTAGATTAAAACTACTTATATTTTTATTTTATATTTACAGTACTTTAGTATGAGTCTTTACTATTTAAAGCAGTTTGTTTCATAATTTTCATTTTATTGAGTTAACACTTAGCATATTAATATTTTTTTATACCTCATTTATATTACAGATCATTTCCATTCTCTTTCTTATTTTGTACATTGGAAGTAAACACATGTAAGCATTTTTCCATCATAGGAGCCTAAAAAAAGAATAATAACAATTAAAATATAAATAGCATTATTCAGTGAGAAGGAATATCTACTTGGAATTTTTTCCTGGTCATCCTACAGAAGATTTATGAGTCCAAATTTAAATGTGTTAAGTTTTAAAGATATTGTAAATAAGCCTGGAAAATAAAAATTGAATTGCCTAACAAATATCATTAAACATTATTTAATTCTCAATGTTCTAGAATTTTTTTTTTTTTTTTGGATGAGTTTGCGTCGTCCGAGATCCTTCTTCATAGGAATGTGCATCATTTAGATAACAGAGCTTAGAAACTGTTTTGAACTGTGAGATTCTTTGTTTAGTATTAAATAATATTACTGTGTGAAGATTAAAGTCAGTACAAGGTGAGTCATTTTTAGTCATCTAGAGAAAAAATATCTTTGAAGTTTTATACTAAGGCCTAATGAAACTTCCTAATCACTGAGAATTTGACCTATGTCAGTTTAGATGGGGAGAGTGTAGGAGATTTAAAAACACTAAATCTCAGAATATAATTACTACATGGATAGAAATGAATTGTAAGCTAGAAACTTCAGATAAAAATCAGAGGTCTCCATCTTATTCTATAATTACCCATTACATGACATTGTACACATGTATTACATACATTAAATAAGGTACTTGGTTGTATTATTTCTTTAGAGATAATTTCTTAGCTATATGAATAGAGGAGCTAATATTTGACCTTAATTTTTATAAAGTTCTAAATATACAAGAGTCAAACTATCTATGATAACTTTAAGTCACTAAGCTCAACAAATAAATATATTTCCTATGATCTAGTTTCAAGCTTCAGTTGCATGAATACATTTACACACATATACATCCCACACGAAGCATTATCAAATTATTATTTATTTTTAAATTATCACCATCAATTACTAGTGGAAAACATAATGTGATTATGTTGGACAGAATAAACTTATTTAACTAATGGTTACTTTGTCATCAGGAGCTATTAACATGACAATACAGTGCTTGATGAGAAACTTGTATGGGATACAATCCATTTTCTCTGTTCCTTTATTTTTAAGGTCTGGATTGCATTTTTTGAGGACCAGTTCATAGTGTTAAGTGCTTGTAAATTAACCATGATACTGGAGAAGAAATAGTTTTCTCGTTCCAGGGCTATGTATTACAAGGAATACATTATTTTGAACGGCTAGGAAAAATGTTGTCCTGAGTAGGGCTTTTCCCCGTCTGAAGGTTGGCATTAACTAGAATCTTACACACTGCAGTCTTGCCTGTGTTGGATAGTTATCATATATTTTACATAAGCTGGAAACTGGACTGTAGTTTATTGAGTTTTTTAAGGCTCATATGCACATGAATAACTTTAAGCTGAAAATTAGATGCTACTTTATTCCATAAAAGCATATTTATAAATGTTTTTGTCATAATTTTCAAATAAATGTCTTTTGAAAACACCTAATCGTGAAAGTAGTATGTAAGTTAGATTTTGTACAAATGTATGCATTCTAAATTAAATTTTGATGCACCCTGGAGAAGGTAATGGGTAGAATAGTGGGGGTCCTTCTCTCATATCAGATTAAATGTTTCATTGGCAGTTCATTTCCAAAAGTGCAGCACATCATAAAGTTCTCTATCAAGAATGGTATCAGGAAAAGTACATATGATAAAGTTATCATGATGATAATATACCTGATGATGTATGTAAACTAAAATGTTTCATAAGGAGGTTTAATCTAAATGGTTGTAGGAATAGGTACCTAAATATGAGAGTTCATATAATGGTTGGGCAGTTGCCTTCTATTATGCCCTTAGAAAACATAGGAAAAATCTGGAGTTCACTCTGAAAAAGTGGTATAAAATTCTAATTTTTATAATTCTGAGATTTATCTTATTTAAGAATCATGCATTAGATGATTACATTGGAGATCATATATTGGTAGCTCTGTCTCTATTCTTGATTTATCTCTATTTTAATAAGAGCTATGGTCATTAAGGACAGAAAATATAGAATGTATAGAGATCTACAAAGTTGTATTTTTAAACATTGTTTTAAATGTTGGAAAGTTAAAACTGCACAAAGCAGAGCCTAGCATACGTCTGTGCTTTCCATCAACTCTTGGGCAAATTGTTTTATCCAAATACTAACATAGTAGACTGTTTATGAAGATGTTTTAAAGCAAATCCAGCTATCCTATTGCTTAATCTATTAATATCTCAGCATGTGCTTATTAAAGTTTATTTTGAACACAACTACAACAATATTCCTTCTTTAAAGATGAATTTTTTACTCTCATTAACTGTCTAGTTTTTGTTCAAGTTTTCATAAATTTCTCAAGAATGTTATTTATAAGTAATTTATTTGATTCTTGATTTAATTCTGTGTTAAAGATAGCAAGCAATCTTTGCAATTTTTATTTTAAAACATTTTAATGAAGATATCAAATACACATAGCAAACTACAAAAACCATAAGAGTATATAACTCAAGAAATTGTCACAAAATGAGAACACTTGTGTAATCAGTGACTGAAGCATTCTAAGGACTGTGTCCAGTGGCTGAAACATTATAAGTATCTCAAGAAGTCCACTCTGCCTACTTCCAGTTAGTGCTGTTCTTGTCACTAACTGATCATTTGTTTGTCTGTATTTTAAACTTATATTATTGGACTGAAGGAAATAATGGAGTGTGCTCTAGTTTACTAAAATTTAATAGCAAGTTACCTCTGTGATAGTACTAGGAAAAGTATCACAGAGCCTAATATGTTCCAGTGTGTGAGCTAAAAAGACAATTTAGTTAGTATGTCATCTCTGTGGACCTGATTGATTTCCTTTGATATCTTTGAAGCTATCTTCAGGTTTTGTCTATCAGTAGTGCTTGATACTTTTCATTATGTCTTTCTTAGTGATTGAAACATAACCTGCTGTTAATTCAGTAATTTTTATAGAAACAAATATTTCAATACGTTAACTTGACTATCAGGTTATTAAAAAAGAGTAGAAATATTGAGATGTCTGTTTTTCAAATTTCTTTGAGCCCAGATAAGAGAATTGTGACAAATTATGACCTTGATACTTCAAGGAGATTTTAAGTAAAGAGATTAACATTTTGGAAAATCAGGTATCTGAAGACAGTTTAAAGGGATTGAGGAACTGTGAATTGAGAAGAAAAGGGAAGAGATGGCATAATAAATGTTAAGTATTTAAACAAATGGTGGCACAGATAAGATAGTGATCAGTTAATCTGTCTTTAAGTATCTACTTAGCCCATGGAAGCCGGAGGTTGCAGGGAATGGGGAGTGTCTGACCCTGACACTGGTATTTGCTCCTGAGGGATAGGAAACATTTTATCTAGAAAGCTTTGCAAACTCCAAATGCATGCATATGCCAGCTGTGATTTGGTGGAATAACACTTTCTAGCCCTTTGATGTTGCTTTTCCCACAAAATGCTTTTCTCAAGCTGGGTCTGGCAAAGGAAGGAAGAGGCTCCATTGACTAGAAGATAAAGGCGAGGAGGCAATTGAGAAAGCTCTGATTATGTCTATTTCTTCTCTTTTTCCCCATGGATGACTTCTTATTTCTTTAGACATTTGAAGAAGTAAAAAATCTTGGTTTCTTAAAACCTGCGTTCCCCCCACCTCTCTCATTGAATTGCACCAGGGACAAAATGTACAGGAATAAAAACTAAGAAATCAAAGTTCTAGAAAAAAGATTTGGGGAGTTGTGTAGTATGCAAAAGCTGAGTATGCAGATGTCAGTTGTACACATGTGCAGTGACTAACAGATTGTGTCTGTTAGTCTAGGAATACATGCATCTGAACTTGAAGGCTTAAGATGTCATTTCTATAAAATAATGTTTTATAAAATGAAGGCAGATGAGTGGAGACTTAAAATTCTTGCTTTGTCAAATATTAAGTATTTTCTTTATTGAGTTGCCTTATTTCTCTTAACATGAGAATTTTCCACTTTTGGTATCATTTTATCCTTTGCTGAATTTTAAGAAAAATCCATGGTGGCAGTGTGAAATGGAGCACAATTAAAAAAAATGAGACAGCCATTATTACTGTTCCAGCCACACTGCCTGGTGTCCTTAAACCTAGGCATGATGCACCTTCCTTGCTACTGATAGAGTAAGCAGATGGTCTATATCACATATGATCATCATATTTTGGGTTGATGTTTTGGAGAGTCAATTAAAATGTTGCCTTATCTTGGTAACAAGGAAGCTTGAATTGATCATGTGCTTAAATAAAATGAAAGGAAAAGGAAAATATACTAGGAATTGTATTAGCTAAACATGAAAGCTACACTTAATAACAACAATAGCAGCTACCTACTGAGTGCACGGTTTATAAATTTAAAGAGATAAAGAGGTGTAAAAAAATACCAATTTCATAAATTGTTATAAAGGGACAGTTCTTGTCAATTAAGGATATGGCTTAAGACTTATGAAACTCAGTCTATGGTAAATAATTTTGGAATCAGACATAAACATATTTTATGTAATTATATGTAAGTATATAATTATAAATATACTTAGTTTTGTGCAGGCAAGAGGATTATTTAATAGTTGACAATATAGACATGCCTTTTAAAGTTCATAGTTTGGAGTGGGAGTGAATGTTTTTATTGGTGCATTACAGTTGTACATGATGATTGGATTTGTATTACTTATTCATACATTCATACAATATGAGAATATGATTTGGTCAATGTCATTGCCTTCCTCTGCTTTGTTTCTCCCCAGAAAAGTTTAATCTAATTTAGAGTATTCAAAGAGGAAAGATTAGGTTCTTTTCAAAAGTAATTAAAAGCATGATGCCTTTTATTCACTGGCTTCCAAACTGGGACTTGCCTTTCAAGAATATTAAGCCGAAAAGGTAAAGTTCATTTCAGTAAATACTACAATTATCTGGAGAAGGCAGGAGCCACATGTAAATCAAGACCCCCATACCTGTGCTTTAGCAGTATGCACAGGAAAGGAAGATTAAGCGGGCCTGAATCTCAATTTTGAACTGTTCAATCAGAGCCAAGACATTAATTAAATCCTTAACTCTTAAATGTCGTTGTGATATATCTTCATATTGAATGTCTTTTTTGAAAAATCATATATTTTTTGTAGTTTGTGTTTTTGTTTTGTAACAACAATGGGGTTGATATTGGCCACAGATGACCACAGACTTATAGGTTGTAGGCATATGATCCAATTTTCTGTTGAGTCATTTTGAAGCTAACAAAACTAGACCAAATACATAGGGAGAAATGTGAACGAGTAAAGAAAAGAAAAAAAAAAAACAAAAAAAAAAAACCCTGATTCAATTAGCCAAGGGCAAGCTCTCTCCACTTTCACTTTCACAACTAAGGATTCTTCTGAGGATACAAATAGGCTAATTAAATAGGTAACACTGTGCTTCTTAATTACTTTCATTTCTCCCAGAAAGATACTACATGAAATTTAACAATCTTTCCACAGAAACTAAAACACATGGTTCCAACTTTATGTGGTGAAATTAAGTTAGAAATATAACATTTACGAGTAAATGTATATAATTCCATATACATTTTACTAAAGTAAAGCTCATTATGCACTGAGGAAAGAATGATTCAAATGTAATTCTTCAAATATTTAGAAAAAGTATAATTAAAAATATATTCATTGCATGATAAATCTATAAGTAAAATTTTTTTTATTAAAAACAGTCTTGTAGCAAACCAGGCATCATAAATCTGTAAGGTAAATATACATGGAGTGAATTTTTAAAATACAGTAAATACAATCTGCAGTGACATGTCTACAAAGTCTATAAATAAGATAATGCACAGAAAATAGTTTTCTTACAAAAGGAGTTTTTAAAATAATGAGGGACTTCACAGATTATTAAGATTAATATTATCAGTGTATTTATTATTATATAAATGTGGACCACTGTGTTGAAATCATTCTGAAATGCAGAAAAATGTCCCTGCCTTATTAAAAGGACTACACACAACATAAGTTAAATTTTTATCACTGTTATCTTTGTGAATATCATATATGTAGCTCCTCACTGAATTGATGCTGATTTCTGTTTGATAATGCACCCAGTGATACTAGTACTTACATACTATCAGACACCTTACTTTTTTAATCTATGTACAGCTGTTCCTACAAAGAACTAACTGGTGGTTCAGAGATGGCACACATACTACACTAGTGCTATCTTCTTACCACGGCCTAGGAGAATACTTTTACCCAGAGAAAAACGTCTGCAAGCACCTAGTGCAACACCTCAAATATATAGGTGCATATTTCATTTTTCTTAATATGTGACTAAATACGTGCATGAAGATTGTAAGTCAATAAAGAAGTCAGCTTGGGTGATAGGAATGCTGGTAAAGTAATGATCTTTCAGCGGGACAAAATTCTCCATAGCACTACAAGTAAGCATTTTGTAATTAGAGATTTCACAGGAGAAGACCTTGACTTGATCTAAGGCTACTGCCTATCTAATCATAAAACTGAATGAATTGAGAAAAACCTTATAAGGTATACACATCCCAGGGAGCAAAGCTCCAGAGCACATTCCAGAAGTGCCCATCACGTTGACATTCAGCATCATTAAGCATTTTCATTCCTCCCTGACTACAAATCAGGATTTTGTGCAAAGGCTAATCAATGGAGGCATGCTCTTAGAGTACTTGAGTTTGACACAGTTCACTGTCTTCAGTTTCTGAGGGGAATTCATGTGTCCAAATAACACTAACTAGATTTTTTTGCTTTTAATGTCTCTGCATTCATGTCATTGGTTGGCCACTCCCTGGGGATAATGACAGTTTTGTTAAGGTAAACAAGGAATTACTGAAAGATCTCCAAGATCTCCAGCAAAGACTCAACATCCCAGCCCACACATTCTTAAATATTAACTTTTGTTACTGCCAAAATTAAAAGACAAACTATCAAAAAATGAAAACCTCCTCTACAACCAGACATGCTTTACTTCAGAAGCCTTCTTGCCATCAGTAAGATAGAGTTGTTTTAGTGGTTCTCCCACTAATTTAGTGTTTGGGGCAAATTGCCTAGAGGGAAAACATTCAATTTAGTGGCTAATGAGAAATCAACTTTAAAGCAACTCCCAAAGGAAGCCTTACAGAAGAAGAGCTGTCTTTTGCATCTTCCCCTTCCTTTCATATAGAAACCACAGTCACTACTAAAACCCACCTGACCTTGTGATGGCCTTCTACAATCCTCACAAACTTGGAGGAAGTACTTAATTTTAAAGTAAAAGATCCTCTTAACCTGATCTAGGTTTTATTCTTCACAGTGCTTTTCAACTTCTAGTACACTCGGGGTTTTATCTAGGGAATGTACTCATTCCTTATTATCTGTCTGTACACACACACACAATGAAAGCATAAGCCTTTTTCATTAATATATTCTAAGCATCTTGGCACAGAGTCCTAGTTCAATATACATATTTGTTGAATGAATATAGTAATCAATCAAGAAATCCAACAATTTTGCATTATTCATTTTAAACTGAAGTTTCAAGTTGTTAGATTTATTCTCCATTATAGAAACAGAAGTTCATAAAAGTAAAGGTTTTGATATCTAGATTATTATATAAGTTCATGAAGGCACAACCTAAATGATTATTTTCCTAGACTATAGCCAAATGTGCAAAAGAAGTCAGGTGTAATTATACTAGGATAGGCACATTTCTGTGAAGAGACTGATTTTTTTTTTAATGGAACCAAAGCATGAGTAATGAGAATGATTGAAATCTCAACCAACTAGTATGTTTAAAAAGACATGTTGTGGGGGTAGGTACTGGAGATTGAACCCAGGAACTCTCTACCACTAAGTCACACTGCCAGTCCTTTTCATTGTATTCTGAGACAAGGTCTCATTAATTTGCTGAGACTGGCCTCAAACATGCAATCCTTTTGCCACAGTCTCCATATTGCAGGGAACTAGCCTTAAAAATACATTTTACGGTGCAATATCCAGGGAGAAGATGGTAGGTTTAGATGAAAAGATGCTCACTCTCAAACTGCTTGTGTTAATAACCAAATGGTCCAAAACAACTGGCCAGCATGAATGTGTGCAAACACAAATTCAGTAATGTAGTATATATTTCCAAAAGCTAGAAGAAAGGATTTTGTGTGTTTTTACCATGAGGAAATAATAACTATTTCAGGAGACACATGTGAGGCCTTGGGTTCATCTCCAGCACCAAGAAAGAAATAAAACGAAATGAAATAGTTAACCAATTCAGAAATATTCCATCTACCTGCTGTAAAACACAGAATTTAGCTGTGTATACTGCCACCTACAATTCACTGAAATATAACACCTCAGATAAAGGAGGAAATTCACAAACATTCCTGATACAGCTCAATTTGAGCAGGGACAGGGTGAACACCAGCAATTTAAGACAATAAATACAGTATTATTTAAAAACATGCTCTTAAATACCAGTCTTCTTTATTTTTTCCTTTATTCATTTTATTCACAATTATTAAACTTAAAATAAAACTAACACTTATTATATATGACCTTTACATGCAAAACTCTTCTTCATATGTAGGGTTTCAAGGAAATAGAAGTTCTTATAATATGCAACCTAGGAATCAGATCTCATGCTCCCAAGCATGCTTTCAGTTAAGATACGAAAACACTACAAAATCATGACATTGCCAGTTAAACTCAAACTAGTAACTTTTAGGGGGAAGGAAAGGAACATTTTATTTTGTTTTAATTTTTTTTTCTTTTTTGGTAGAGAAGCTCTCATTTTAAAACTGTAATGAATTTTTCCATCTTGACATAGCTTAATTCTGACATTCTTAAAAAGAATAATGATAGAGGTCAGATAGACATTTTAAAATAAATAAATCATGTGCTCTAGGTGGAATATTCATTCTTGCCTTTCTGAGATAAACATAATCTTATGTTTTAATTCTAGGAAAACATATTTAATCACATGAAGACCAGTATACTAATACACAAATAAATGAAGAAGCAAACAAAAAACTTTTAGAAAATTGTAATGTGAATTTCAGTACAAATTAACCATTAAAAATACACTAACAGCTTTCTAATCAGTAGAGAACTTGTCAAAACCATCTATGTGTGCTAGAAGTAACAGATCTCAGAATTCCAAAAAATTGCTCTCCCCTTAGAATCTGAAAACTACTTTATCATTAAACATCTTCAAATGAAAAGTCTTGCTAGATTCTTTGGAATCCCAAGACCAAAAGCCAGAATTTTTTTTTTTTAAATCTTCCTAAGACAGAATATATTAAAAGGCGAACCATCTAAATCCTCCTCTCCCACCCCATGATAAAAGGGGCTTACATTTTAAGAGAGATGGTCCAAAATTTTCAAACCTCAGTTTCCCTTTCCAGAATTTTCCATCAGTCGCCACCATCAGTAGTGAGAAGGGCTAGGCGGGAGGGAGTAATTGCCAAGAGAAGACAGTGTCTCCTATCACCGGAAAACCTTGCCACTTCTGATGTCCTTCAACCAGGTATTTCCGGGTTGTTTTTTTGTTGTTGATGTATTGTTTTGTTTTCCTGCCACTGGGAGTAGCCCTGAAAAGTACAAGTTTAAGTGGTGTTTTAAGAAACAGACCTAGAGTGATATAAATATTCGATACCTGTATACCTAGTTTTCCCATGGTTTTACAATGTTATCTAATACTCAGAACCATCTAGAATCCTTTGTACATATTGGTAAACTAACAAACCACGTCTTCGTTTTCTCCAGCATGTGCAAGTTCTCTGTAAACCAAGGAAACTTCTATACATGGTATCATCTGACTTGTGAGATTGATTTTCTTCCAAAGAGCTGTTTATATGTTCTTAAATTCAAAAGCATAGTTTAACTGCAATGCCTCTTTTTCCTAAGGCATGCATATGTGTGTGAGGTGCATGTGTTTTACATTTCCACTTAAACCCTTTCACTCTTGCCAACAAACCCAATGTAACCTGTGAAAAGCTTCCAGGATTACTCTTGAGGTGATGTGTATAAAAAGATCATGAGTTGAATTGCAGAGGTAAGTATTTCCAAACTTCACACTACCTAAACTACAAATAAGCAGGTTAGTAGTCGATCACCCTGGGGGAGGAATCGAAAATACACAATAGTGGCGGTAACCCCTTATTGAATTTAAATATCTCCATTTCAGGAGGATGAAGAGTACAGAATGAGAGGCTAGAGTCTGTCTCTTCTGGCTTGCAATTCCAGACATCACTTTAAATCTACCAAATCAACCAACATTTATTTTTAGCTCTGCAACATATTTCAAAATCATGATATTTCCTGATTCCACCTAAGGCATCAAATGCCCTGTGGTTTCAGCCACATTTACTCTAAAACAGCTGACATTCTAATCTCAGGGGATTCATTATTAGCATGTTATCATGATCTTACAAGAAGATAAAGCAATCAGAATAGTGGCTAATGTACCTGCTCGTTCATATTTAAACATTCAACATAGTGTATATGAAGTACAAAAAAAATTAGAAAACAAAAGAAAATCATAAAATGATACATTGCTGTTGACTAGTGGAAGTTTGGAGAGATGCATCAAGTGATTTAAACACAGGATTAGTAAAGTACAGTGAAATTTTCCAGTTTATGTAAGCTTTCATGGACATACTGAGTATACATCATTAAATAGTTTTTGAAATTGAGTTTTTGTACTAGAAATATCTAGTATATACTAGTTATTTTTATACAAGAAATATCTGTTACAATTAACAATATCCAAAAGTTAAAGAGTCCAGTATTCACTCACTTAGCACATCTTTATTAAGTACTAGATACAGGGCCTACAAATCCATCAAAAATGCAGCCACTCCCCTGAATGCTAGTTAGATTCCTTGGGTTTAACCAGTACTTCTAGCTCTTGTCCTGTCCAGCAGAATGTAAATGTGTTACTGCTAAATATTTATTTGGGAAAGTAGTCTGATTAGATAAGATTAAAAAAAAAAAAAACTTTTTAGAAACTCGGCAATCAGCCCTTTACTATTAAATTAACAACAGCCAACTTTCTCAAATACGCTGAAGAACAAGCAACATTAGGTTTTGTCAGAATTCCAAGACTGAACATTGGCTATTAGCCCAAGACATACCAAAACCATTTTTCATATACAAATGCTGAATGAGGGTCTCACCCATCTCCTCTGACCTTACGTGAGTTGAATTAAGCTTAGGAGTTGGGGATAATCAAAAGAAAAATGGAGACTGGCTGAAATTATAGATTTAAGAATGGGTCAAAAGCAGCACACCGGTCTTAAGTGAAATTATTTGCCATCTTTATGATCTTTACCAAAACCTTGTTTTCATCCCCAGGTTTACTTCTTTATGGTGCAGATCTCTCTAACCTGCTTCAGATAATTTCTTCTCACCAATGTGTGCCACTTCTGTCCTTAAAATTGTAATAAAAATTTCTCTTCTCTAGAAATTGTTGCATAATTTACCTCATTCCAGCCTTATCTTGACTTTCCAAGTATTTATTATTTATAGTCATTATGTATGTTAAACTATTTCTTGATGTTGTTAATGAAGCTATGAAACCTTTGCATATATTCACATTTCCTATACAATTGTTATGAAATTGCTGAGAAACACATTCATGTTTTTACATTTTTTCTCCCATTCTTTCAGTATTCCTGTGGCCGGGTTCCCATCGTATCAGCACCAGTGCATGTTTCCAGAAGTTTTGGATTCTCAAGTTGTAAAAAGTTACTACAGAAAATGCAAATAAAGAGCTGGGGTTTTAGTTTGCTGGTAGAGCGCTTGCCTAGCACATGTGAGGTACTGGGTTCAATCCTTAGCCCCACATAAAATAAATGGATAAAATAAAGGCATTGTGTGTATCTACAACTAAAAATTTTTTTTAAAAAAGAAATAAAATGCAAATAAAAGCAGTACTAGGCAGAATTAGCAAGAAGGAGGTTGAAGACAGAGTCAAAAACTATTGAGACTTAGTGCTCATTCTGGACATTCTGATGAACTCATGCTATTATAAATGTGGACTTTTCACCAATTTGCCTTTAATATTGAGAACTGGCCTGAATGGAGTATCATATGTTAAGATACTATGTTAAAAAGTTAGAAGAAAATAAATGATCATCACAAGTCCATTGTTCCCAAAATTTTGAGAAACCTAGAAATAAGAAAATGGTGTTTTAAAATTCAAGAACTGTCTTCCTATCAAAATGATTTTTAAGCTATATCTGCCTATCATTTTATCATATAAATTTGAACTTAGAATTTAAAATTTTGGGAAGGAAGCAAATAGAAGTGTTAAAACATGACTTTGGAAAAACCTCATAATTTGGGACTTGGGAGATAGCTCAGTTGGTAGAGTGCTTGCCT
Organism: Sciurus vulgaris; assembly: GCF_902686455.1. Taxonomy (NCBI): domain Eukaryota; kingdom Metazoa; phylum Chordata; class Mammalia; order Rodentia; family Sciuridae; genus Sciurus; species Sciurus vulgaris. Next base: position 13,220,889 of record NC_136469.1, read on the forward strand.
TGCGTGCACAAGGTCCTGGGTTTGATCCCACCACTACAAAAAAAAAAAAAAGAAGAAAAAGAAAATTTATAATTGGATTTTTATGGTTTTAAGCTTGTGCATAATTAGTCTTCTTCATTTAACATATGCATATAGTATTAAAATTTGTATTATAAATTATAATAGCAACAATGTAAAATTATTTTTATTCCAGTTTAGTAAATAATGTGTATTGCATAAAGGAACAAAACCATGAAAATCAATGTCAATTGATTAAGTCTACCCCATTCAAAACATCTTAAATGTACTAGGAGTTAACATTCACTATGGGCTAAAAATTTTACATCTATCATTTTACATATTTATCATTGTAGTTTAAGCCTCACAATGATTCAATGAGGTAAATATACATCATATTTTAACAGATGTTTAGAGTGTCTGTCACTTTTTAACGGGTTTCAAAGAAGTTAAATAATTTGGCCAAGTTCAAATATCTGGAAAAGCAAGGAATTCAGCCCAATTCAATTTAAATTCTAAAGTTTATGATCTTTATAATTTACCATGTCATCTTCTGCCACAGTTGAGGGTCATCAGAAATGAGAAAGATGTTATAATTTACCCACAAAGCCCTCATTACATAACTTGGATTACTGCATATACAGCTAGAAAAAAATAAGATTTTTTTTTCAGTTCTTACTACCAAAATATTAAAACAATTTTACTTACAGTAAGTAAAAATGATATCATGATTATTTTCTTTTGATTATTTCTCTCCAAATTTAAAATTACTTCTAAGTTGTTTCAAATTTTTCCTTTGGTACAAATAAATCTAATGATTTAATTTAAAAAAAAAAATTTAAGTAAATTTAATTAATTAAAACAATTTTTCAAAGCAACATTGATGAATAAATTAGTATAAAGTGATAGTTGGATTTCACCTAACAAAACATATTTCCCCTTTAAAAAAAAACTTGAGAAATGCATACATAATAAACATTATTTTCATTGTTCAAAGTGAATCCACTTCCCGTTTATACCTTACTTTTATAACCTCTGATGAACAAGGAGAGCAGGCAAACGTTCTGCAAAGACGGATCCAATGTGGTGATTTTCAGGAATGAAGCAGAGGCTCTGCTGCTTAGACATATATGTTTTATTAATTTCCATGTTCCTTCATTAAAATCTATGATTCCCATGTCAGGCACTTCTGCATGAGAAAGAGATGGCTGTTTATAATCTCACTCTCTTGCAGGAAAATATATTCAATCTTTGGTTCCCTGATTGAAAACAAAACAAAACACATCTAAAAAAAAAAAAAAAAAAAAGAAGAAAGAAGAAAGAAAAAAGACCTCAAACATTTTTCTTTTTTGTTTGTTTTGGTTTTTTAGTACCAAGATTGAACTCAGGGGCACTTAACCATTGAGCCACGTCACCAGTCCTTTCTATTTTTTATTTTGAGACACGGTTTCCATAAATTGCTGAGACTGGCCATGAACTTGCAATCCTACATTGGCCTCCCCAGCTACTGGGATTACAGGCTTGTGCCACCATGAAGGTCACTTCAAATGTTTTTATGAATTCTTCATGATTCAACTCCATGCTTGTTATGACTGGGATAAAATAAGCATTCCTGTCAGTACAAAATTTGGATGAAACTTATGTCTAAACTAGCCCATTTTTTGCCTTATTTTCAACTGGACTAGACCGCAGAAATATGGAACAGTAAAATGTGCTAGGACACCAGCAGCAGAAGACCTGATGTGAACTTGAATTCTAAACATGCTTTCTGGTGTTATCTACAACGTTGGGGTAATAATACCTACAGAGAGAGGGAAATATTATAACACAAAAAATAATTCTTGGCACTCAATAGCTGATGAAAGTCATTAGTTACTTTCACCTAAAAAATATGAAATCTTTCAATAAAATAAAGCATTATAGAATATGGTACTGCAAGTCCATTTAAATAAGACATCATGGAAATCTAGTTTTTTATGCAAAGCATTATACTAACCAGGAAGTAAAACCGAAAGTAATTTTTAATCAAAGTATCTGTTTTATTATTTGTTCTGACTTACTACTGTAATTCTAATTACTAATAAAATTTTCAGCATGTGTTCAATATTCTTTCTATAGTGCCCTCTCCAGTAGTATTTTAAAACTCTTTAGAATACAGCTGTGTGGCTTAAACCTCAATCACAATTTGGGTAATTTCATTCTGTATTTATAAAATCAAGGATGTCTCTTAAGAAAACAATTTGCACTTCCAGAGAGAGAGAAGTACTATGCTAGCTTGGTATCACTGTCAAATAAGTAAAACCACTGGGGAAGGAAAAGAATAAGAGCTTTTCCAGGATAACTTCTCTCTTACTCATAAGAACTTAATCAGAACTTGCAATTAATTTTTGAAATTGTTCTATATCTATCTCAATGTTTGAAGCTTTGTTTTCTGCCTAGGGGCCCATCAGTAAACCCACACATCTCCCTGTTAGTGAAGCAGCTGGTTTTTAAATGTCTGTCTTGTAGTTCTTATTTACAATCCTAATCACATCATTGATTTCAGCAATCTTTCAGTAAGAGTGGTTATTAATGCTGTCAAAAGCAAAAACTAGTATTCAGTATGTTGTTTCTTACTTTTTTTAATAAAAATGAGTGATTAAGATGAAGCCCAATAATGTGACTCTAGAGGGCTCTGGGTGATTAGCAGTTTCCCATTGTTGAGTAAGCAACACAGAAAAGGCACTACCCACTTAAAATTGCACATGCCTCCAAAAAATACACCCACTCTAGAAGCCACAGATGGTTAAATGAAAAGCTCTTCATAATTCAGAGGTAACTAGATTTTTGTATTTTTCCAATTCAAAACATAGATATCATATCAACGTTTTTTCTGATTGATTTTTTTTCTCTGTAACTTATGAAAGCCTGTAGGATCTATTTTGTCTACTAAGACAAAAAGAAAAAAAAAACACTTAGGTGCATTGACTTTTTATTAACCCAAATGTGTCTCTAATATACTAAAAATAAAACAATATTCTAAAAAAAGATAGGGTAAAACAAATATGAAGAGGTTAGAGACATTTTGGTGAAATAAGATTTCTCAATTTCCAAAGCAATGGAAGAAAAGGGTAAGATGAGATAATGCATTATGATTTTCAGAAAAAGAGGTCATGAGGCAATAAAGATTGTCATACTGAATCAGATCTATTTATTTGCATTCTGAAAGATGATGTGGGACAGCAGAAGTTTTAAAAAATCTATTTGCTACCAAAAGACATAATATGTAAAGCAGTGGGCAAGAAGAATGTATGTTCCATTTTCATTATACACCCACTCCCAAATCCCAGGGAGAAAGATATATATGTATATACACATACATACATACACACACATATATATATGTATATACACATACATACATAAATATATGTATGTATATACATACATTCAAATCAGTATTAAACAATATGTATCAAACTATATATATATTTTTTTTAATCAGTATCAAAAGCCATTGCCTTATTTTAAAATATTCTCTTATTGATCAATTTCTTTTATAGAAAGGAGGAGAATATAGTATCTGCCCTGAAACAGTATTATTAGAAAATGATATCCTGAGCATTAGGATGTATAATTCATGTTGCTTTCATTTGCTTGGGCTATTGTAAAAATCCATAAATCATTTTCTTGTTCATGTATTGCTTAAGTGCAATTTGTCATTTTGCATTAGAGGGCTGCTTCAGCTCATTCAGTGCTTTTAATTCACTGTTTAGAGTTTAACAAAATGCTGGCCCTGTCTGATAACTAAAAAGACACTGAAATGTGAAGCCACACCAATATCAGCCAGGTTAAACAAAATGAAGAGGCATATTTCTACTCTGAGTATCAAGATAATGGTGCTTAGTGGAATATCTAGTATTCTCAGTTCCAAGAACAAGGACTGGTTTATTCTCTGTTCAGTTCAAAACATTACACCACAGTAACTAGAAATACTTGAGTACTTACAATAGCATAAGCTATAAATCTTTTGCAGAATTTCCAGTCAGTATTCACTGTTTACTAAAGATAAACAAAAAATAAAAGTGTCCATGGCACTAGTTCCAAAGCCTGGCTTTCCTACTTCTTAAGTTAGGTCAGATTACCACAAAGAAACAGATTTCATGGTTACCACAAAACATGCAAGCAGTCTGGGTCCTTTGCCTTGAACTTTGGGCTGTGCTTACTGGAAATGACAAGTGACAGAAACCACCTTGCTCAATCCTGGTCCAGTCTGGCATCTGAAACACTACTTACTGATAAATCATTATTTCTTTTAATTCTTTTTTTTTTTTAAGATATTTTCTCTCAAATCTCCTAGCACATTGCGATAATAAGAGGATTTAGAAACAAATTGCTTTTGCATTAACTTAAGTCAACGCAAACACTCATTTATCCAAAGGCGGGTTAACAAACTGGTTTCTCTCCAGCCCTTTCCAGCAAAGGCTAGGGAAGAAAACAACCGCTTTGAAACCTGTTTCAAAGTTTGTAAAACGCACTTCAAGGATTCTTAGCGACCCAATTATTTCTGTTGCACTTAGAGCGCAATGAAAAGACAAATGTGCGTTATCGCTATCACATATAAACCAAGACTTATGAACCCAGAAGTTTATAATCTCCCTCCAATGATAAAACCTTCCCCTCTGTTCAGGGATGCAGTTCCTCCTAGCTCAGACAGCTGGCGCTCCTGGGGCTTGGAGAGGGACTGAGGGTGGATTATGTACACTAAATTTGCTTTTCCCTTCCCACTCCAGTTATGGGGAGCCCAAGAACGCAGAATATACCTGACACTCTTCAGCTCAGAGATCGTCAACCTCGTCACCTAGGCTGCTGCACGTGTAATCATGACCTCGCTAAATTCTGGGGTCCACGGAAGAGAGAGTGAAAAAGCAAAAGGGAGTGGGGGGATCTGCCTAATTGCCACAGCAAGCTAGAAAGTAAACCTGTCAGTTTAAAAGGCATTTTAAGAAGGCAATTTTAAAGTGTTGCTTTGTTTCTTGGGTGGAGTTATTTTAATGGTTCCAGGGTAAAGAGGCAGAAAGCTATTAATGCCAAAGTCCAAATGTTGGCTCCAAACAAAATGATCTTGCAATTGTCCTTGGAAGGAGTCGCCTCGCGAAGGGCGGAGGGCCGGGCGCGGTTCTATTCTGCCCAGAACACCCCATCGTCACCCCTCTGGTCCCGGGTCGGCGCCGCGGAGACTAGAAGTCATGGAGGATAGATCTCTGGAGGACCCAGGCCTGGCGTCGCTAGCGCGGACACCGGCCTTGTTGACCCAAGAAATTCGGTAGAGCCCCCAACAGGCGAGCCCTGCAGAACCAGGGCTCCAAAGCAGAATTATCTGGCTTGCCCTACGCCGCTTTTGCCGCTAGGAGGCGCTTGTAACCCACGTTTGCGGAGAGAGTTCCCATTCAAACACATCTGCTACCAAAAAAAAAAAAAAAAAAAAAAATGCAGCTCAAGTGTTACAGTGGATGTAGTGATTATTTACAGGGAAATCTGGCCATCTCTCCACGTTCTCAGCTCCACCTCTGGAACCTCTCTGGCTTTCAGCAAACGCCTAAGTCTGCTTAAACTTCAAATACATTTCGGAAGCAGAAAACCTATCTCCCCAATTCTGGATCTGCATTGTCATTCAGCCGCATGCCTCTCACACGTAAACACGCGCGCACACGCGCGCGCGCACACACATGTGTTTCCATACGTACAAATGAACACATTAGAAAATTACCATCATTTTTACTAGGCTCCTGGATTCTGATGAGTCAGCTTGAAGAGCTCAAAACATTTCATTTCAACCCTGCAGATCTGAAGAAACAGAAAAGGGGGAAGGGGTGATAAGTAGAGATAGAATACCGTATTAATATTCAGATACACTATAATTTCCTTTTCATTGATCCACAGGTCCTTTTATACAGTGCCGCTCCATTCCGGCCGCAGACGTGATGCTAAAATCATTTTAACTGCAGCGGTTTTCGCTTGGCTTTGGCCAGTCGTCAATTTACTGCAGCTGGAAAAGAATTAGCCATTTTTGCTGGCATCCTTTCCTTCTAACCGTTCAAAAGCAGGACCCATCTCCCTGAAAGAGCCAACTGGAGGGGGGAGGGGAGCGGGGCGGCAGCAGGAACTCGCGGGACTCGGGAGGATGCCTCTACAAGCACGCCCGTGGACACTCCCGCTCTTTAACTCCCTGCCTGGAGAAAATGGCAACATACCTCGGGGTCGGAAACGACTCACCATTTCCCGCAGATTGTGGTGGTGTTACTCTTGGGTCATTCATTAGCAGAAAGCCGCTAGGGAATCTTCCCATCCTGTGGCAGGAGAAGGAAACTGAACAGGGGCTGCTTTGGTGAATAAACAACCCATTCCCTGTGAGCAACCCGTTAATGAATATAAAATATATTTGTATATCTTTCCTTGGAGAATTGGCATTCAATCCACTCTCCAGCATTGAAGAGTTCGCGCTGTATTTTAACTTCACAAGAACTGGGTGTGCGGATGCGCCGCGTTGCCCCGAGCCTCGGGAGTGGGCACTCAGAGCTGGTCAAGCGACTCCTTCGGAACTCAGGGGAGGATGGGCTGGGGCTTACATAGAACCGAGCACAGGGCCAGGGAGGATGAAGGCGAGCACCGTGACGTGCAAACGTGTTTGCAGATACCCGCAGCGGTGCACACTCGAGGCCCCGCGTGTGTACCGCACCAGCTCACCGCCCTGCCCGCCTACGCAGCAGCCCCGCGATCACACCGGAGAGCTGATCCCAGGCAGGGCAAAAATTGGTACCCGGTCCAGCATGGGGCGGGGAGAGATCTCCAATGTCAAAAGAGGGGAAAAAAAAAATAGGGCAGAAAATAGCCCGCGCTCCCGGTCTCTGCGTGGCACTTGGCCAGAGCAGGCGCAGGGATATCGTAAGAACCTTGCAGCGCCGGGTGGTGCTCTGAACCTTGCCCAGGAGCCAGGCGTTTGGATGGCGGACTCGTAGTCAGTAGCTCAAATGAAACCCTTCAGTCTTTAATCAATGCACTTTCGGCTCAAATCCATGCCCCCAAATAAATTAATCTATTTGGTAAAAATTTTGTGGATATGCATTTAGGGAGGCAAGAAGCACGTCTAACGCGGAAGCACGTCTATAGAAGCTGTCATTCCAAAATCCCTCCGCTTTTTAGGACCCACCTCCGTACCCCATTCCAACCTTTCGTTCCTTTCCACAGGATCGCTTCAGACCCTCAGGTTTAGATCGACACATGCTACATAATATTCACTCTTTAAACGTCCTGCCAGTCTCTGCTACAGTCCCTTAATTGGGCAACCCCTGAAAATTAGTGGCCCTTGTGCAACTTTTTCCTTCTCGGTGATTTTTTCCATGATCAGTAGTAACAGGGAAAATACCTTAAAGGAAAAAGAATGTTAGCATCATTGGAAATCCCGCTCCTCGGAGATAACACCGCAGCTGTTGCTATTATGTTTTCGCATTTGCTGATGCAAACAGGGGAACCTCTCTACTCCCTTCCCATTACCTGCGCCTGGGGACTGGGGAACTTTCCGCGGCAGAGTCCCCAGCCAGCGCCTCGGGACCTGCCGGGCTGTTCTCGCTCACACTCACACTCAACCGAGCAGCCCGGGCGCGGGTTGTGTCCCGCCCGGACTGGCTGCCGAGTGACGTGCCTATTTGACGGCCGGTTTGACCAATAAGCACTTGCTCAGTGGGTGGTACTCCTCGACCATTGGTTGGCAGAATGAGGGCGCTGCGCAAAAACAGAGAAGCCGAGCGCTCGGAGCTCAGAAACTGCCAGCCGAGATCACAGGCTTTGAGGCTGAAGCTGGAGGAAGGAAGGACTGAAAGAAAAGAGACAGGTTAGAGGCAAAGAGCCTTGGGAAGGAAACAGCAGAAAAGAAAACTGCTCATTATATTTACGGAGAGGCAAGTGACGGTGGAGATGAGGACAGAGGGAGAGAAGACTGTGAAAGCCAGAAAATACAAATAGAGCGAAAGAGGGGGAAAAAAAATGTCAAGAAGAACATCCAGCCGGAGAAATGAAGAAATGAAAGTTTTATGCTGCAGAGCCGTTCTGTGTTTTTCCGGCACAAAATTTTCTCGCTGTTTTTAAGCTCTCCTGCATTAGCCAGTCGTTGATATTAAGAGGCATGTTTAGCGGTGCCAGCAGCATCTCTTTCCTTCTCCTCTTCCTCTTCATCTTCCTCCTCCTCCTCTTTTTCCTCCTCCTCATTCTCCTCCCATCAGCAAGAAGACAAACCGAGGACAGTCTTGAAATATCGAAATTTCCTCCTTGGGATTTGCCAGCGCCGCGTTGCGCCAAGACTGTCGGAATAAAGGACGCTGACTATTGTATTATCATTATTTATTAATTGGTTAGTAGGAAGATTACAGATGAGGAAAGGGGACGTCTGTCACCCTTCCTGCGCTAAGATTGAAAAATTAGACTGGATTGGGGGAAGCTTTAAAATGAAGCAAAAAGAACAAGATTTTTAAAAACCGAAAGCCACAGGAACCCCCCACGTAACACACTTTTATTTGTATTTTCTTTTTGAGATTTTTTTTTTTTCGTGGTGGTGGGGGAGGTGATTGGGTGGCTGACTAGCTACTGGGAAGCTGCTTCCTTTCCTTTTGGAGATGATTGTGCTATTATTCTTTGCCTTGCTCTGGATGGTGGAAGGAGTCTTTTCCCAGCTTCACTACACCGTACAGGAGGAGCAGGAACATGGCACTTTCGTGGGGAATATCGCTGAAGATCTGGGCTTGGACATTACAAAACTTTCAGCTCGCGGGTTTCAGACGGTGGCCAACTCACGGACCCCTTACTTAGACCTCAACCTGGAGACTGGGGTGCTGTACGTGAATGAGAAGATCGACCGCGAGCAAATCTGCAAGCAGAGTCCCTCCTGCGTCCTGCACCTGGAGGTCTTCCTGGAGAACCCCCTGGAGCTGTTCCGGGTGGAGATTGAGGTGCTGGACATAAATGACAATCCTCCCTCTTTCCCGGAGCCAGACCTGACTGTGGAAATCTCTGAGAGCGCCACGCCGGGCACCCGCTTCCCTTTGGAGAGCGCATTCGACCCAGACGTGGGCACCAACTCCTTGCGCGACTACGAGATCACCCCCAACAGCTACTTCTCCCTGGACGTGCAGACTCAGGGAGATGGCAACAGATTCGCTGAGCTGGTGCTAGAGAAGCCACTGGACCGAGAGCAGCAAGCGGTGCACCGCTACGTGCTGACCGCTGTGGACGGGGGAGGAGGAGGGGGAGGAGGAGAAGGAGGGGGAGGCGCCGGGGGAGCAGGCCTGCCCCCCCAGCAGCAGCGCACCGGCACGGCCCTACTCACCATCCGAGTGCTAGATTCCAACGACAATGTGCCCGCTTTCGACCAACCCGTCTACACTGTGTCCCTACCAGAGAACTCGCCCCCGGCACGCTAGTGATCCAGCTCAATGCCACGGACCCCGACGAGGGCCAGAACGGTGAGGTCGTGTACTCCTTCAGCAGCCACATTTCTCCAGGGCTCGGGAGCTCTTCGGACTCTCGCCGCGCACCGGCCGGCTAGAGGTGAGCGGTGAACTGGACTATGAAGAGAGCCCCGTGTACCAGGTATATGTACAAGCCAAGGACCTGGGCCCCAACGCGGTGCCTGCGCACTGCAAGGTGCTGGTGCGAGTGCTGGATGCTAACGACAACGCGCCGGAGATCAGCTTCAGCACCGTGAAGGAGGCGGTGAGCGAGGGCGCGGCGCCAGGCACAGTGGTAGCTCTGTTCAGCGTGACCGACCGCGACTCCGAGGAGAATGGGCAGGTGCAGTGCGAGCTGCTGGGGGACGTGCCCTTCCGCCTCAAGTCTTCCTTCAAAAATTACTATACCATCGTGACCGAGGCCCCCTGGACCGAGAGGCAGGAGACTCCTACACCCTTACGGTGGTGGCCCGGGACCGGGGCGAGCCGGCGCTCTCCACCAGTAAGTCCATCAGGTCCAAGTGTCGGATGTGAACGACAACGCACCGCGCTTCAGCCAGCCGGTCTACGACGTGTATGTGACCGAAAACAACGTGCCAGGCGCCTACATCTACGCGGTGAGCGCCACTGACCGCGACGAGGGGGCCAATGCCCAGCTAGCCTACTCTATCCTCGAGTGTCAGATCCAGGGCATGAGCGTCTTCACCTACGTGTCCATCAACTCCGAGAATGGCTACTTGTATGCTCTGCGATCTTTCGACTATGAGCAGCTTAAGGACTTCAGCTTTCAGGTAGAAGCCCGGGACGCGGGCAGCCCCCAGGCGCTGGCGGGCAACGCCACCGTCAACATCCTCATAGTGGATCAGAACGACAACGCCCCTGCCATCGTGGCGCCCCTACCGGGGCGCAACGGGACTCCAGCCCGCGAGGTGCTGCCCCGCTCGGCGGAGCCGGGTTTACCTGCTCACTCGCGTGGCGGCGGTGGACGCGGACGACGGCGAGAACGCCCCGCCTCACCTATAGCATCGTGCGGGGCAACGAAATGAAACCTCTTCCGCATGGACTGGCGCACCGGGGAGCTACGCACAGCGCGCCGGGTTCCAACCAAGCGCGACCCCCAGCGGCCTTATGAGCTGGTGATCGAGGTACGCGACCACGGGCAGCCGCCCCTGTCCTCCACTGCCACCCTGGTGGTTCAGCTCGTGGATGGCGCGGTGGAACCCCAGGGCGGGGGCGGGGGCGTAGGCGGCGGGTCCGGGGAGCATCAGCGCCCCAGCCGCTCCGGCAGCGGAGAAACGTCGCTAGACCTCACCCTCATCCTCATCATCGCACTGGGTTCGGTGTCCTTCATTTTCCTGCTGGCCATGATCGTGCTGGCTGTACGTTGCCAAAAAGAGAAAAAGCTCAACATTCTACACGTGTCTGGCCAGCGACTGCTGCCTCTGCTGCTGCTGCTGCGGCGGCGGGGGTTCCACCTGCTGTGGCCGCCAAGCCCGGGCACGCAAGAAGAAACTCAGCAAGTCGGACATAATGCTGGTGCAGAGCTCCAATGTTCCAAGTAACCCAGCCCAGGTGCCCCGTGGAGGAATCCGGAGCCTTTGGCTCCCACCACCACAACCAGAATTACTGCTACCAGGTTCTGCCTGACCCCAGAGTCCGCTAAGACCGACCTGATGTTCCTTAAGCCTTGCAGCCCTTCTCGGAGTACGGACACTGAGCACAATCCTTGTGGGGCCATCGTCACCGGTTACACCGACCAGCAACCAGACATCATCTCCAATGGAAGCATTTTGTCCAACGAGGTAAGGCTGAAGCGAAAGGACCACCATCTCTCATCTCCTCCATCCGAAAGCCTCCTCTAGCCCGGGCCCCTGTATCTCTGGTGCACTATGTATTTATTTTTCGGATATTAGCTTATTTGTATCGTTGTGGGAGTCGTGGATGTGGGGTTACCTCCTCCCACCCCCTTCGTGTGTAACCCAACTTTCGCGTTGTTCCTAATTCTCTGCGCTCCACCCCTCCACATTTATTTTCATTCCTCCCTCTTGGTGCTTTGCCACCTTGAAACTCCCCTCCCTCTCTTTCCCATGTTTCCTTAAGATCTTAACCCTCTGTCGGCCCCTTCCCTTCTTGGAAACCTGGGGATGTTAGGGGAACTGCGCGAAGGGAGAGGAAAATGTGGGGGAGGGGCTTGCTAGCACTGGCAAAGGTCTTTTTCTCTTCGCATCTGTCCCAGACGTTAATAAAGTTGATTCTATTTTGCTCTGTTTATCGCTGCTTTCAGTCGCGTGTACAAGTAAGCTATAGATTGTTTGACTTTACCCAGTTGTCTAAACTCGAATGCATGTTTTAGTGAACAAGTTATCAGATCCTTATCCTCTGAACTCGGGTTGCAGGGAAAAAAAAAAAAAAAAAAAAAGCCTTCAGTTCTGCTCTGGACAGCATTTATAGACGCTCTTGAAGCTCTTGAAGCTGAACGCCCACACAGTGTGAATTTGAATGAAGTTGCTTTGGCACAAACCCCTGTAAGAGTAAATAAAGTAAAGGAAAGCTTCAACAATTGTTTTTAAATAACTTTTGGGCTAATAATTATGTTCTTGCCACTGTTTTTGATATATCACTACTTTTGGCTTTCTTCATCAAAGATTTGGCTTGTCAATTCTGACTTTCTTTTTAAGAGCTAGAGAAGTGGCAAAGTTGGATGGTGGGGCGATGGGGAGAATGGAGTTGGTTTATGTACAAGTTTGGACCGGAAAAGGTTTGTGTGGGGTGTGGAGGCTGGGAAGAACAATAAGAGGGGCCTTTGAGGGGGAGAAGGTTGAGGGGGGTGGGCAGGATTTTGACCTCCTTGGCAGCTCCCTTAACTTATTTATTTGAGTCAGATATTAATCATTGACTTTTCATGAATATATTTGTACAGCTCATTTGTATCTAAAGCACATTTTGAAAATAACAACAAAATAATTCCATAAAACATCCAAACTTTTTGCTTATTGAGCGTGCTGTTTTTTTCCGTGTCAACCAGTATGCACCCAAACACCATTTTAGGCACTGAAGGAGAGACCCAGAGTATAACTAGGTTGACTCTGTTAGAGACAAAATAGTTCATGAGCCCTAGCTATGAGGACATTCCATTCTCTCTTTAAAAGACACACATCTAAAGTTGGCCAATATTTTTTTAAACCTTTACAGCTGACAGAAGAAATTTGGACTCAAACGTCTCTGTTTATCTCCCTGGACTTAGGCAGCAATCACTAGGCTGAGGTCTTAGAGAAGCTTAGAAATTCATAAAAGTATACACAATTTCTTAAACTAGATGTTGTTTCTAACCTCAAATGCAGACGGTAAGTTTAAACCCTTAGCATTCAAATGCTCTTGATTTATTTATTTTTTTTTCCTAGACTAAACACCAGCGAGCAGAGCTCAGCTATCTAGTTGACAGACCTCGCCGAGTTTAACAGGTATGGACCCTTTCTTGCCCTAGCATGGTGTGTGGACAATTTACTACCTAGTAAAATGTAGAAAGTAGGTATAATTATTTGATATTGAAGTATAAAGTATACAAAGTATTTTAAATTCAGTCAGGACAAAAATGTCGATACTTTTTCCTATACTACACATTTTTATAGGAGTATATTTCATTATATACAATCATAAGATATTTTTGTCAGTGTACATGGCTTACATGGCTTATGATAGTTTTCATAACATTTAGATGTATATTTACATCTGTTTTATGAATGAGATGTAAATATATACTTTAGTCCAATCATAGAAAATGGCTAAACTTTACCACGTCTTAAGTATTTAAGTTGGCCATGATCAATTTTCAAAGAGGCAGGCTTAGGTTATGAAAACTAGCTTTATGCAGAAATAAAGCCAACTAAGAGGTCTGTGAGTCTGCAGCACACATCTGTGACCATGTGGTGGCAGAAGATGTTTTCTGTTTCTTCACCTTTTTTATTCTAATATTGGCATTTTTGTACTTCTAGTTCTGCATTCCAAGAAGCTGACATAGTAAGCTCTAAGGACAGTGGTCATGGAGACAGTGAACAGGGAGATAGTGATCATGATGCCACCAACCGCGGTCAATCAGCTGGTAAGTGTGATCAAAGGGCAATCTAAGTGCTATCTTTGATAGTTTTTTTTTTTTTTTAAATGAATCTAGAAAAGATGGTGTCCTAGGTAACTTTCTGTCAGTTTTGATTCTGTCAGAAAGATGATGTCATCTTATGTTGTTGTGTGCTCAAAGAGGAGTATAAAAATGTAAAATTGCCTTGGATAGGTGAAATTAGGAAATCATTGTGGAACATCTTTCATTTGTAATGTTCTTTAGTGGAATTATATTGCATACAGAAAACCATAGATCTTTCATCTGGTCCGGTCCCCAGTCTTTCAGTTAATTAGGTATTATTAGACTTATTTATGGGTAAGGTCTCTGAAAATAAATGAAATTGATTGACCTCTACAAGGTCACAGAAGATAAATGGACGATTGGGGTCCTAGTTTCCACAAATTTCTTAATTCCCTAGTAATGCACTTTGTGATCCACCAAAGTATTGACCTGAGAGAAGGAAAGCTGACTGTAACTCATGGGTGGGTTGAAAATAGGGTTTCCAATCTTGAGTCTTTGAGCTTCAGGACACAACTAAACATGTGTAATGTGTGTTCTTGAAGCACCTTAGGTTTTCTTGTATTTTTCACAGGGTTTGTGTTCTGTTAAGAGTTGACTCTGAGTGTCTTTATATGTGGACTGATAGTTACTGATGAGAAGGTGCAATATAATATTTTTTGTTCACTGTATTGTGCTTCAGTTTTTCCTCTAAATAAGTTCACACCTTTAAGGTTTATATTCGTTCTAATTACTAATCCCAAAATAAATGAAAAATGTTTTTTAAAATGAAAATTTCACAAATTTCTGGTTTTCTGTTACTTCATTGGATTTCACCTCTGAAGGGTGCTTGTTGAAGTGTAAACTTTTTTCTCCTGATTTTGCGTTTTATTTGGCACACAAGGAAATAGAAAGGCTAGTCGATTTTTGTAATATCTAAAAAATATTCTTCATTGGACAATCTCTGGAGTCCACACGGCTTGCTTGAGATTTCAATCTTGATTTTGGTTAATAATACTAGCCTAGGTGACGGGGTCTTATTTTTAAGGTGACATTAGTCCTCGAGAGCATCCATTCCTTAACACACTTGGGCGACCTCTGAACAGGGCTGAGGCAGTGTGTCAAAGGGCAGTGTACACCCCATGGTGGCCTGGCAGCAAGTGGTTGCTACAAGCCTCTGACTTGGCCAATGTGTGCTTGTGTCTGAGGCTGCCTTAGCCTTGGGAAACCCAGGCAGGATGAAGGGGGAAAAGGCTGCTCAAGGGTCTCTTTATATTGCCTACCAAGTCATTAATATGCAGACCTAATGAGACTTGAGAACTGCCAAGAATCCCCGGAGGTCCCTGCCCCTTGCGGGCCGTCACGCTAAGTGAACAGAGCATCTATTTAGTGTCTGGGAACCTGACAACAAATCAGATCTTGCCAGAAGTTTATGTGCAAGTACAAAGTCCCTTTCATTTTTGCCCTATATATGGTATATGATTTATTGTCATCTTTTAAAAAAAAACTATACCTTCCGAATGGTTCCATTTCTAGTCTTTCTTTGCAGTTTCCAACTTAACTGCAAGCCTTTTAAAACAAGGTGTCTGAGAGAAAAAAATGAATATCTGCTACATGTTTTTTGGATGCAGTTTTCTTCTTTCCCACCCACCCCCTTTGGTTTTTTCCGTAGCACTCCAATCTCAATGAACATTTCAATTAGTTTAGGTCCCTTAGACATAATGAGCCATAATAACCTAACCAGAAGAACGGGAAAACAATAAACATCTGCAGAAAGGGCTAAATTTGCAAGATAGATGGGAATACATTCTTATTGATGTCTTCCCACTAGCTATTTTATTGCAAAGGCACTCAGTATTTCCATTTTGGTAATGTTTCTTTCAAATTATTTGAGATGTCAAAGCATTTAGGGGAATATTAAAATGTAAAGTATTCACTGAAAAACATTTTGAAGAAGTCAGTTTTTCTTTTCTTTATCAAAATGGTAAATGTTCTCAGATCCCAAAGCTCTTGAGCATGTAAAGTATCAATTACAGAATTACCAATCCATTTATGTATTTCATTAGTAGTTACAGGGCAACCACAACATACTAGGCACACTAAAAGCCGTTTTAGTTGTAATAAAGCACTTGCACTAAGTAAGTTGTACCTTGTGTGTTGAATCACAACCAGAATTATATGTCTAATTTATTGTAGAATGATTTTAAGTGTTTTCTTTTAAAGTTTTAAGTCCTAAATGCAGAAAATTAAAATGCATTTATTTAATGACTTTTTTCAGCCCATACTGATGTTGTATATTATACATCCCACAGTCAGTAGCTTGAATGTTTTTTAAAAAGTTAAGCCCGTTTCACAAATACATCTGTTTTATTTGTTGGTAAAGCCAGGTAATAATGATCTTCCAAGTTCACAAAATTCATAATACCATTTATAACCCTTCTGTTTCAGGTTAAGCAAATTTTAAAAAACCAAAATATCACACTATAAACAAACCCCACTTAAGTGCATATTAAATGGGGAAATTAAATTATCAGGGGAAATTAATTATTAAGGAAATAATCTTGGAAAGATAAAAAAAATTCTGAATTCTTCCTTGCAGTTTGTAGTTCATCCCAACGACAGTACCCACACTCTTTAGCTTAGAGCTTCACTTGCTCAAACTTCCTCTTCCTTTATTTTCTTACTTTTCTTTTCCTGTGTTAGTGTTACTTCATATTTATTTATTTGGGTATGCCTTCTGTTTATTCTTTATGAATAGTTTTCTTTTCTGTTCTTTCTCTTCCCTCCCTTCTTGCTTTCTCTCCTTTCTAAGCCATGTGCAGTCACCAGTCTTGTGCACAGAAGGGCTTTAAGCACGAAGGCAGCTGCACAGAGAACCACATAAGCTTTTTCAGTTTTCCACTGCACCTGGCTCCATGTGTGAAATTCTTGGGCTTGACCACTGCTCTGTGCCACTTTTCTTTCTATAGCCTTGTCAAGGTGCTTTCCGTTTTTTTCAGTACACTATTGATGTATTGGTTAGGTATGGCAGGAGTCCAAGGAGATGTGGTAAATGCATGCATAAACCATCACAAGAGGAAAAACTGACTAATCACAGCTTGAAGAACTAAAAAGGTAGACTTAAAAATATATATTTTCAATCTTCTTATTAAATCATTAGATAAAAGATAATTTTTCCCTTTCGGTTTATAACAGTTTTAGTTACATATTAAACATTTAAATATAACTGGAGTTATATCTAGGATCTCTTAGTACTGAGAAAGTTTTCCTTCAATTATTGAATACCTATACTATAAATAACATTAGAATTAATTATGAATTCGTTCTTTTAAGAAAACATGCTGAAGAGGAGAACTCTGAAGAGTGATTGAGTTACTTGTTATACTTGGCCTAAAAATTCTCAAGTATCTCTTATAAATTTTTCTTCATTTGTAAAGAAGTTTGTCTACTAATGTTTAGTTCTTAGCCAGCAATTATGAGATCCAACATTATGTATGGTCAAAATTTGGCTGTAAATCTAAAAAGTAAAGTGACTTCAATGTCATTACTTTCAAATTAATATATTAAGCCACATACCACTACAATATCAGCAAGAGAATTATTGGTTTATCATAAAGTACAAACATCATTTTCCTTACTCCAATAAGAATTTAAATATTGGCAAATTAATTTTTAGCTTTGTAAATAAAATGATTTCACACCACTTGTTTTCAAAAACTTATTCAGGTTTCTTTTGAATCCCTGAACTACAACTTATAATGTGAAGGGATTTTTAACTGGGAAAATATGAAAGACAAAAGTTTGAGAGAAAACTACTTTGCAAAATAAGTAGGGACACCATTTTGATATACCTTTATTTTTTCATGAGTTAATTATGTTCATGAATATCTGCTTCCAAACATTTGCTTAAAAATTAGAGAAATGTTTATAGTTATAGTTAGCATTTCTTAGTTTCCCATTATTAGGCAGTTGAGGGAAGACTGGAAACTTCCTAAAAAAATGAAAGTTGGTTTATTTAAAACCGATTTATCATACTTAATGAAGGCATGTTACATGATAAAGAAATATGCATGCACTTTTTTTATTATTATCACCAGAAGCCAGCACCAGTTGAATACAACTCTAATATTATTAAAATCACAATTTGTTCTCATTGAAATTATCCACTTCCTCTGACTTTAAGGGACAAATTTAAAAATATGTACTTTAAAAATTTATCTAAATATATCTTTGCATAACAGGCAGTCTATCACGTCAGCTGTCATGCCTTGCAGAACAGATTATTTCTGAGGACTGGAAAAAATAAATAAGTGGAAAAAGAGATTGCAAGTAAAAAAATATGTTGAGACATTTCTTGGATATTAAGAAAATTTAAAAATGAGGTTTGTCCTGTACTTTTCCTATTCTACAAATCCCCAGCTCAAAAGTTAGGTCATTTGAATGAAAAAACATGTTAACATTAAATCTTAAGTTTCCAATTTGAGCCAGTTAAAACATTTTTAAGAGTAAAGCAAAAAATATGTATTTTAACATGTCATAGGTACATGTCAGTTCACTAAAACTTAAATGTACCCCTACTTATTTGGTATTTGTGGTAATACATTTAATGAGACTAGTGATAAATGATAGAAGAATAATATTGGTCATACAGTTACTCCCTACGGTGAGAACCCCTGCAATGTGATACATTTATTTGGCTCTCAAACTATATATCTAAATGAAAAGTGAAAAAAAATCCAATTTCAATTAATTTCTCTGTCACTTACTTGAAGTTTATTGACTATGTTATGTTTCCTTTCATTTCTATGTCTGATGTTTCCTTTTGAGAATAGATCCTTTGGTTTTATCAATAAAGGTAGTAAAACACCAGGCACAATGTGAGCTACTTCATCTTTCATTCTAGTTATGTAATCCGGTATGTATTATTGCTAAGGAAATTCCACTCTGAAAGGATCAATTCATAAATTTATTAAACACCTTATATACAGTTTTTTCCTTTTGTTGAGTGAATTTTGTTCTTTCACAAAACACTTTTATATAATCCTTTTTTGTTATGCACATGCTCTATAATTTGGACAGATTATAAACTGATAAGAACCATATTATATCATCTAAGGAATTTAATCAGCCTCTAATAGTTAAGACAGACAGAAAACCACAGGTTCCCAGAGGAAAAAAATGAGCATTATTGAGTGTAAACTACCCACAAAATAATTTCCACCAAAAGTACTTTTTGACATCATAAAGCAACATCTTTATGTGAACATAATCACTTTTTAAAAAATTCTGTGCGATATTGCAATATTCACAATTAGAAGAGTACTTGACCATGGTTGCAGAAAAAGAAGCGAAAAGATTTTATATGGTCTTATTTGGAAATTTTAAAATGATATATATACTAATCACATGAAGAAAAATTGTATTACTTGCAGATTTTGCATTAGGATCTAACTCTACCAGATCTAATTAAACAATTTCATCTTAAGTTGAATATAATTCCATCAACTCTTCAAATTGTAGTATCTTAAATTTATTTTGAAAATAATTAATTTCTCATAATAATTTTACTCTTAATGATAATTTCTTCTGTGGGGGAAAAAGCCTTTTTTTCTGCATCACACCATTAAAGAAGCAGCATTTATAGCAGAGTGTCAAAATAAAAATCTCTTCTCTGGGTCTCTACTTATATACTATGTTCTTATATATCAGAGACATTCTCCTTCCCTTTACTTTTTCTTTCTACATATCTTCTTGTAGAACTAGGATAAATAACTGAGCTTCTCTTGAGTGTCTAGTGGAACATTTACATGTCTTACATGTGTTCTCAGTTAGATTCCTTAATACCAGCTTCAGCTCACGTTTTCATTCCTCAACAGTTCGCTGATCAGTAATTTATTTCCAGACTTATGCATGACAATTATCAATGGAATGTTATAATCAAAGTCAGACTAGGCATTATACCCAGTTTAATTTAAAACAAAGAAGTCATTAGATAGTGAGATTAATATATGATAAAAGACTTGGTGTTATTTCTTTAAAAATATGTAATTAACTGTTCTTAACTCTAAAATACTTGTAGATAAGCTAGAATTTTTTTTTAGAATTTTGAAAACTTATTTTTTATGCATGAAAACCTTAATGCATACTAGCAAACATACACAAATCAATATATAAGTGAATACTGCCAGGAGTTTGAAAACTAATACTTGCTTAAGGGCTCAAATTGTTTGTTACACTTATAGAAGTAATAATCAAGTATGTTCATTAAATAAATATTTTTCTGTTGGCTAAAAATATCCCAGTTTTTCCTTACTTGGCATTTTCTGAAGAGCTTCTTCTGTAGAGATAAATCATACTTCGGTTATTTCAAATTAATCTCGTTTTGAAACATATTTAGTAAATGCGTTACTATGCTTACGAAACATTAAAACACTATTTTGTTCATGTGCTTTTCTTTGCAGTGCTATATATCAAAATGAATATCAAATAGTTTTCTGTAGTACTCAAAAATTCTTATACCTTGCTTAAGAACCTGAATGAACTTTCTTGATCACAATCAGTTAATTAATAGTCTTGTCAATCTGAGGAAGACAATGAAATCTGAAGTTGTCTTTAGAAATCTTGCTATTATAGGATTAGTTAGTAGTTTTGTGTTGACTGGGACAAGTATTTACAACAGAGGACAAGTAATAAGGTAACTGTCAATAGTATCTGCAGCTGGTTCACTCTGCATTTGGTTACATTGGTTTCACTAATTACAGCCATTTGTTCTGGGTTTGTCTAAGGCGGTAAATAATAAGTGATTTGTAGTAATATGGATTACCAGAGTGCCAATGAGAAATACTTTTAGGAAATCATTTGCTTGGAATCTCAGAAAACGTGCTTTTAGCTGCCCATGTAGTCTTGTTTTTGTTTGATATTTACTGGTTTATCAATGTGTATGCCATATTTCTGTTGAATTTATCTGTTTCTTGTCTAGAGCCTATAATCTAAATATCATTGCTGAAGGTTAGCATGTTTCTTCCATTTTTTGTCTTTACGAAAAAAAAAAATCAGCAGATTCATCATATTAGGGTTTATGGATGGTGAAGCCTTCACACCTGCATTTTCCCCCCTCTGTATGAACTTCACAGAGATTTAAAAAAAAAAAATATGCATTCTTTTTCTCCTTACCATTTCCTGGTTCTTTGAATAATTTAGAGCAAACATTTCCACCAGCTCTCAGTAGTTTATAAACATCTTTCTCAGACGTATCTTTGCCAGAAGTCTTGCCCTTCATATTTGCAGATCATTTGTCTTTTAAAAATGATGAACAAACTGATAGAAGGAGACTTTTGGTTCCTATCAATTTACGACCAGAAGTATTTGCTAAGATATCCTCACCCATCACTCCTGATGCTACCTGTATCTTTACTTAAACACCAAGTAACTAACTGGTCCTGTTACTGAAGGCTACACCTGTAGTTTCTTTCTTTCTTTCTTCTTCTTCTTTTTTTTTTTCTGTTTTCTTTTCTATTTTTGCTTACAGGTATGGATCTCTTCTCCAACTGCACCGAAGAATGTAAAGCCCTGGGCCACTCAGATCGGTGCTGGATGCCTTCTTTTGTCCCTTCTGATGGACGCCAGGCTGCCGATTACCGCAGCAACCTGCATGTTCCCGGCATGGACTCTGTTCCAGACACCGAGGTGTTTGAAACTCCAGAAGCCCAACCTTCGGCTGAGCGGTCCTTCTCCACCTTTGGCAAAGAGAAGGCCCTCCACAGCACTCTGGAGAGGAAGGAGCTGGATGGACTGCTGTCTAACACACGAGCGCCTTATAAACCACCGTATTTGAGTAAGTATCACACAAAAGGCTGTATAAAAGTATTCCCTTTGAGGAAATAAAGTTCATCATTGCTCTTGATCAAAACGGGACTCAAGTTGCATTTAGAAATGAAGATAAAAGTTGCATACAGGCAGCACTTTAGTATAGAAAAAGGAACAGACTTAACAGGAAGATAGGTCCCTGTGTCAGGGTGTCATTGTTGACCGCAGTAAAGCACAACTTGTGCGTCTGATGAAAGCATTTTTCAAATGTTCCTCATGTTTCTGTAGGATGTGTCTTGCTTGCTTGATTGCTGTGTTTTGAAGGGTTAAATTATGGTGGAACAAGTCCCCTCTTGATCTTCATCTTCTTTTCTTACTGATGTTAGTCTTTTCCCCCAGTCATCCTTTCACCCTAGTAAGGGAAACACATGAAGCCAAATCCAGAGAGCCGTGCAGGTGTCATTTCATTCAAAATGATTTGAGAGTATCTCAGTGTGCAGTCGAGTCTGATCAGAACCAGTGGCCCTCTCTGATGGAAGAATGTCAGGACCTTGATAGTCCTGGTTTATTTAGAACAGTAGCTTCTTCTAACACGCAGAAGCTGCTAATTGCACTAGCTCGTTCAATATTGAGACCATATACTCTAAGTGGATTATTTCATACAACCATTATGAACAATAAAAATGATCTGAGATTCTGTAGTATGTTTCCTTTGAGGATCTTGGGAATGAACTTTTCCCATTATTCTCTGCCATGTAAAAATACTTTCCTTTTATTTCATAGGTAAATACTACTGATTATTCAATGTCTTGGTCATAGTGTATAAACATTAATTAATAAAGATGAAACTCACACCAACTCAATCAAAAGATGACTTTTATCATGCATTGGAAATCCTTTTACATGGTTTCTTTCATCTTCTAGTATCATTAAAAAAAAAATTCATGGAGCCATGAGCTAGAGGCAAAAGATGACACAAATTATAGATGTATTGTGTCTTTTATAACTGATGAAATAGGAAGGAAGACATTTTTCTTTTTAGAAACTTAAAGGAAAGGAGAATCTGGAACATAGAGTTGAGCCCTAACAAATGTACAAGGTGAAAGGCACAGATTGAATGCAGGAGGCTGTGGCTGCTGGTCTAGACTGGTAACGAGAAGAGACAGGTGCCGTACATAGGATTGAACCTGTGGGTCTTCAGATGCATGGAATGTGATGGCAATAGTGATGATATGCACTACATGGAAGACTGTGTTTGGCTTTTAGAATTATTTAGAGCACCATTACTCCGGCATGATGTAGCACTTCTGAACCAAAAGGTTGTGTCATCCTATAAATCTTTGATAGTTGTTTAGCTTTATTTGTTAAAAGTTATATTGTATAACTTTACAAGTTATATTGTATGAGGAGCGCACAAATACATAAAGTATTGAGAAGTCAAAGATGTAATCTGAATTTACATGTTCATATATATTAAAGTGAACTAAAGTAGCCTAAAATCAGATTTAATAGGTGAAGACTGTAGTGTAGTCCTTGTCCCTCAAATTGAATTCTGAAATTAAAATTTTGTTGTTGAAAATACAACTTTTCTAAATTTTTGTCAACATATTTCACTATTGTTTCACTGCAGAATGCATAGTATAGAAACAATCAGTCATCTTGAGGCAAAAACAGAAAGCGTTCTTGATTCAGAGGAATCAAAATTTGTAGTTTTTAAAAATACAAGTGTTTGCTTTCTGTTATCTGGTAAATCTACTTCAAATATAGTAGAATATCAGCTTGCCACTCTTTGATCTTAGTGAGTACCAATCTTCATAATTTTCACTTACACATACAAACAGAATTTTAAATATCTACAAATGAATTTACTCCACTGATTTTTTTTAAATTTTAATAATCACAGTAACAATGTATATTAAGTAAAAATTCCACATTTATTTTAATGCAGATTTCTCTACATCTTAAGAAACTAGTATTTTCATTTAGAAATATTATTTCAGAGATTATGAAATTTCTTAGCATATATGTGTTTCTAGAAATAAATATATTATTCTAGGAATGAATTTATTATTTTGCCAGGTAAATTTAGATGTGTTTGCATATTGTTCAGACATACATGTCAGAATAAATTAGTTTTTAAATATATAGTTATGTGTATATATACATATATTTTTTCACACATTTTAGCTGGCTTATACTGCTCAAAATTAAGGGTTTGGGTTTAACTATGACCCGAATGGAAAATTAGCAGAAAAATGTTTGTATTAATATTATCTTTAGTTCTTCATACAACCTTAATCATGTAAATATTTCTTTTTTTTTTTGTTATACTATCTCCTTAGACTCATACAATTATATATAAAATTACATCTTAGTTCCAACTTAATAGGCATAGATTGGATCTTAATCTAATTAGATAATCTAATATTACACACTATATACCATATTTCCTGATCACTTTTCACCCCTGATTCGTATGGTGATAGGTTTTAATACTTGTGTCATTTATCATCAGGAGTGAAAATATTCTCATATTCTAAATTATAAAGCACGTCCCTTATGTAATTAAAGAAGCTAAAAATTGACACTAATTACTTGCTTTTAATCAGAATGTTTAATTATTGAGGTTGCTGTTTTTCTTTTGCTAAACATGTATTTCGTTTTATAATGAACATAATATACATTTTGATGTTCAGGAAAGTACCTGTATATGCAGTTATTTTTGTAAAGCTCTAAAATACCTAATAAGACTGCCACCGTCACTTATAAGAAGATGACAAGGAAATGGTGATATGGCTAAAAATATAACTGAGATCATTGTCTATACAAGTAACTTTTAATTTCTATACCTCTGTTAAAGTTAAAATCTACAAGAAGTCAAGTCTTAGACAAAATTAGGTGTAGTCACACATAAAAAATGTATTTTATGTTTATCCAGATGCCTAAATACAGTTGTTTCCTTTTCCATGAAGAGTAGGCAAGATTCACTTAATCAAATGAAATGTTGTTTAAAATTACTCTTAATTTTAAACTTATCTCTCAATAATTCCTGAGTTAGTCATGAGCTTCATTTTTTATTTTCATTGGAAAAGAAGACACAGAAAGATTGAGAAAGTAAATTTAAATATATAGAATATAGCCATATATTCTAAACATTGTTAAATTTACCTGAAAATGTTATTTTTAGTTCACTTCACCTTTAATTTTTACTAAACTAATAAAAAATATTAAAACACAATTTTAATTTTTAATTAAAATTAGGAATTGCTTTCCAACTTTAAATAATAGTTTTTAAATGTTCTCTGGAGTTTTAAAATCATTCTGTTTTTAAGGATTTGTTTAATATTACAAATATCTCATTTAAAATAATTTAATCTTTCAAATGACAACAGTGCCTTATACATAAACTATTTGGATAATCTCAGTCAATGAGAAATAGAAAAATAGGTAAAGTTGAGGAATGTGATTGATAAAAACCAATGTAGTTTATATAATTTTGAAAAAATCCCAGTAATTATGGTAATACTCAAAAATAATTTTGTTATCATTCTTGATTCTGCCCTTACACTTTGAAGGTCACATCTTAAAATTATTGTCACTGAATGAATATGTTCAGTTCCAGCTGGCCCAAACAATGCAGTAATAAATGCATAATGACGTGTTACTTGGAAACTTGTTGACTTCTTAACAATAAAATAGTCAATTCCTTGATGGTCAAGTTTATCATGAGATGACCAATGAAATTACATCCAAATTATATTTGTGAAAAGTTTTTATTTGTTTACACTGTCATACAATAATTAATTATATTGAGTAAAGTGAAAAATTACATTGGTATCTGATCTTGGAACTTTCTAGAATCATAGGATTATAGGGAACCATTTAGTGAAAAATTTCACCGTCCATCCTACCTTCATCATATGCAAGATTTAGACTAATTCATGTACAACAAAACATCACTGGCTCTCTGTCTAATTTTATTTTTGCCAACTTGTGATCAAGTTTGAAATTTTATAACTTGCTCCTATTGTGACAAAAGAAGTCAAATTTTTGAAACATTGTATTTAAAATATTGCTGACAATATTACTCTTCAGTAGACCTCATTTTGTGAAAGCTCTTCCAGGCACCTATCTATGTAATACCTATGAGCAGTTCAGGCTTTTGGCTGTTTGGAATTGTGGAACATGCTGTGTGCAGAGACTTTTCCTCCAGTCTTTTCACCATCTCAGTCTTCTGGGAGTTTCCATAACGCCTGGAACTCAATAGTGTGCTAAGAGCAAGTATGGAATTCACGGTGAAGTGGCTTCTCTTATTGATAGTGACTTCATATTTATGTACCCCCAGTAGTACTACCTTTGGGGAGGTCCATTCCTATAATACCATGATACAGCGTGATCACCCCGTGTGAAAGTCTACCAAGAAGCACCTTCATTTCAGGCCTTTTTAACATGTCTCTCCTGTAGACCCATAAGTCACTAAACAAATGGACATGCTTTTTAGGATTTTTTTTTTTTTTTTTTTCTACTGATAGGCTAATTTCTGTCCACTTTCCCTCAAGTTTTGTACTTATTTGTCATCTGGTGTTTCAAGAGGGTCTTCTTGTTCTCTCACTTTTCTTTATACACATCTACACTTGTGACTCCAACTTTATTGCATTTTCAACCTATTTCTTTTGACAGATCTCTGGTCTTAGAATCACACAGTCTTTCCACTTCCCTCTTGACATTTTTATTTAGGGTTGGGAAGAAGTCTGTCACAATCAAGAGAGTTTACTTACTTCAATCCTGTGAGAATGAGGCAAATGATAACTAGGGACCAGTGAAAAACCCAACCCTATTCCTATTCTCTACATTTCTACTGTCAGAATTCAGTGTTCTCTGAATCATATTCTATTTACGTCTTTGAAAAGTGATAATCTGTTCACAGTTCACATCATTATTCCAGTTAACCAATAGAAGCAGTTGCCTGGACACCCCCTCCCACCCCTGCACAGCACTAGATAAGTGAGATATTATAATATTATTTTGTTTTTTTTCCGTAATTGTTCGTGTAATGATCTAGCTCAACTAACACCATTCAAAGTGATAGCTATAAAAATCCTTCTGAGATGCAGGTAGGAAATGGCGATTTTCATTTTACATGTGTCCATTTCTGTGGGAAGTTTGCTTTTACTTGTTAAGATGTTGTTCCTGTGACTTATCTCATGTCACTTAAAATTTGTGCTTTTGGAGAACTTAGAACTAATTAGCTTCCAAGAAATTTCTGTTTCTTTGCTGAATAACAGTTTCCTAGTTTATTTTGGCAACATACTAATTTATAATACTCTGTGATATTTAAAGCATCATTTTAATAAGACAACAAATTAAATTGACCTTATTTTGAAAATGTGACCTGTGGCTTACCCAGACCTTCATATTCTAAAAATGAGACTTACATGACCGTTATTTATCATTAAATATATTTTGCTAGTATTTTCTCACAAATTATTAAGTTTGCTAAATTCTGCTTCTGCTCTAATGTGTTTTTCCCTGATACGATTACTTCCTTGGCACATTTAGACTCATTATCCAGCTATGCATATTATAAATGCCAAATAATTATGTGATGAAAAATAGAAGAATGGGCATTTTTAAAATACCTGATTTTTCTCTAATACCACCCTCTTCATTTATTCCTGCACATACACTGTGCACACATGCACACATCATGATTTCTGAAAGCTTCAAGCAAAATTTCTTTGCTTTCAAAAAATTTTAAATATTTTTTTAATTAGTTGTATTCTCTAACTAGTACCTACAGATTTTTATAAACAAAATTAGAATTTGAACTAATTCAAATATTGATATGCACCTAACGAGAGTACTTAAAATATAATGTAGATTTTCAATACCTTGAAATTTTAAACTTTTTTTTTTGTTCTGAAAATGTATTTATATTATATGCAGGTGTCACATTTGTTCAGATTTCTTAACTTTCTTAGATTTTTAATTTCCTTTCTTATCTAGTCTGTGAGATCATTTTTCTTTTACATATTTTATTTATCAGCAATTTCATACATTAGCTGTCATCTTTCACCTTTATATGAAGCTAAAAGGTATATGTTCTATTTCACTTTTTTCTTTACTTAATTCCCATGAAGCACTTATTTATTTGCAGGGTTTTTACTTATATTTTTGAGTTCACAGATAATTAAATAGAATATCATCACTTAAGATATAGAGATAACAGTA
Source organism: Sciurus vulgaris (assembly GCF_902686455.1). Lineage (NCBI taxonomy): Eukaryota > Metazoa > Chordata > Mammalia > Rodentia > Sciuridae > Sciurus > Sciurus vulgaris. The sequence goes on from NC_136469.1 coordinate 13,248,513, forward strand.
GATTAAAACTACTTATATTTTTATTTTATATTTACAGTACTTTAGTATGAGTCTTTACTATTTAAAGCAGTTTGTTTCATAATTTTCATTTTATTGAGTTAACACTTAGCATATTAATATTTTTTTATACCTCATTTATATTACAGATCATTTCCATTCTCTTTCTTATTTTGTACATTGGAAGTAAACACATGTAAGCATTTTTCCATCATAGGAGCCTAAAAAAAGAAGAATAACAATTAAAATATAAATAGCATTATTCAGTGAGAAGGAATATCTACTTGGGAATTTTTTCCTGGTCATCCTACAGAAGATTTATGAGTCCAAATTTAAATGTGTTAAGTTTTAAAGATATTGTAAATAAGCCTGGAAAATAAAAATTGAATTGCCTAACAAATATCATTAAACATTATTTAATTCTCAATGTTCTAGAATTTTTTTTTTTTTTTTGGATGAGTTTGCGTCGTCCGAGATCCTTCTTCATAGGAATGTGCATCATTTAGATAACAGAGCTTAGAAACTGTTTTGAACTGTGAGATTCTTTGTTTAGTATTAAATAATATTACTGTGTGAAGATTAAAGTCAGTACAAGGTGAGTCATTTTTAGTCATCTAGAGAAAAAATATCTTTGAAGTTTTATACTAAGGCCTAATGAAACTTCCTAATCACTGAGAAGTTTGACCTATGTCAGTTTAGATGGGGAGAGTGTAGGAGATTTAAAAACACTAAATCTCAGAATATAATTACTACATGGATAGAAATGAATTGTAAGCTAGAAACTGCAGATAAAAATCAGAGGTCTCCATCTTATTCTATAATTACCCATTACATGACATTGTACACATGTATTACATACATTAAATAAGGTACTTGGTTGTATTATTTCTTTAGAGATAATTTCTTAGCTATATGAATAGAGGAGCTAATATTTGACCTTAATTTTTATAAAGTTCTAAATATACAAGAGTCAAACTATCTATGATAACTTTAAGTCACTAAGCTCAACAAATAAATATATTTCCTATGATCTAGTTTCAAGCTTCAGTTGCATGAATACATTTACACACATATACATCCCACACGAAGCATTATCAAATTATTATTTATTTTTTAATTATCACCATCAATTACTAGTGGAAAACATAATGTGATTATGTTGGACAGAATAAACTTATTTAACTAATGGTTACTTTGTCATCAGGAGCTATTAACATGACAATACAGTGCTTGATGAGAAACTTGTATGGGATACAATCCATTTTCTCTGTTCCTTTATTTTTAAGGTCTGGATTGCATTTTTTGAGGACCAGTTCATAGTGTTAAGTGCTTGTAAATTAACCATGATACTGGAGAAGAAATAGTTTTCTCGTTCCAGGGCTATGTATTACAAGGAATACATTATTTTGAACGGCTAGGAAAAATGTTGTCCTGAGTAGGGCTTTTCCCCGTCTGAAGGTTGGCATTAACTAGAATCTTACACACTGCAGTCTTGCCTGTGTTGGATAGTTATCATATATTTTACATAAGCTGGAAACTGGACTGTAGTTTATTGAGTTTTTTAAGGCTCATATGCACATGAATAACTTTAAGCTGAAAATTAGATGCTACTTTATTCCATAAAAGCATATTTATAAATGTTTTTGTCATAATTTTCAAATAAATGTCTTTTGAAAACACCTAATCGTGAAAGTAGTATGTAAGTTAGATTTTGTACAAATGTATGCATTCTAAATTAAATTTTGATGCACCCTGGAGAAGGTAATGGGTAGAATAGTGGGGGTCCTTCTCTCATATCAGATTAAATGTTTCATTGGCAGTTCATTTCCAAAAGTGCAGCACATCATAAAGTTCTCTATCAAGAATGGTATCAGGAAAAGTACATATGATAAAGTTATCATGATGATAATATACCTGATGATGTATGTAAACTAAAATGTTTCATAAGGAGGTTTAATCTAAATGGTTGTACGAATAGGTACCTAAATATGAGAGTTCATATAATGGTTGGGCAGTTGCCTTCTATTATGCCCTTAGAAAACATAGGAAAAATCTGGAGTTCACTCTGAAAAAGTGGTATAAAATTCTAATTTTTATAATTCTGAGATTTATCTTATTTAAGAATCATGCATTAGATGATTACATTGGAGATCATATATTGGTAGCTCTGTCTCTATTCTTGATTTATCTCTATTTTAATAAGAGCTATGGTCATTAAGGACAGAAAATATAGAATGTATAGAGATCTACAAAGTTGTATTTTTAAACATTGTTTTAAATGTTGGAAAGTTAAAACTGCACAAAGCAGAGCCTAGCATACGTCTGTGCTTTCCATCAACTCTTGGGCAAATTGTTTTATCCAAATACTAACATAGTAGACTGTTTATGAAGATGTTTTAAAGCAAATCCAGCTATCCTATTGCTTAATCTATTAATATCTCAGCATGTGCTTATTAAAGTTTATTTTGAACACAACTACAACAATATTCCTTCTTTAAAGATGAATTTTTTACTCTCATTAACTGTCTAGTTTTTGTTCAAGTTTTCATAAATTTCTCAAGAATGTTATTTATAAGTAATTTATTTGATTCTTGATTTAATTCTGTGTTAAAGATAGCAAGCAATCTTTGCAATTTTTATTTTAAAACATTTTAATGAAGATATCAAATACACATAGCAAACTACAAAAACCATAAGAGTATATAACTCAAGAAATTGTCACAAAATGAGAACACTTGTGTAATCAGTGACTGAAGCATTCTAAGGACTGTGTCCAGTGGCTGAAACATTATAAGTATCTCAAGAAGTCCACTCTGCCTACTTCCAGTTAGTGCTGTTCTTGTCACTAACTGATCATTTGTTTGTCTGTATTTTAAACTTTATATTATTGGACTGAAGGAAATAATGGAGTGTGCTCTAGTTTACTAAAATTTAATAGCAAGTTACCTCTGTGATAGAACTAGGAAAAGTATCCACAGAGCCTAATATGTTCCAGTGTGTGAGCTAAAAAGACAATTTAGTTAGTATGTCATCTCTGTGGACCTGATTGATTTCCTTTGATATCTTTGAAGCTATCTTCAGGTTTTGTCTATCAGTAGTGCTTGATACTTTTCATTATGTCTTTCTTAGTGATTGAAACATAACCTGCTGTTAATTCAGTAATTTTTATAGAAACAAATATTTCAATACGTTAACTTGACTATCAGGTTATTAAAAAAGAGTAGAAATATTGAGATGTCTGTTTTTCAAATTTCTTTGAGCCCAGATAAGAGAATTGTGACAAATTATGACCTTGATACTTCAAGGAGATTTTAAGTAAAGAGATTAACATTTTGGAAAATCAGGTATCTGAAGACAGTTTAAAGGGATTGAGGAACTGTGAATTGAGAAGAAAAGGGAAGAGATGGCATAATAAATGTTAAGTATTTAAACAAATGGTGGCACAGATAAGACAGTGATCAGTTAATCTGTCTTTAAGTATCTACTTAGCCCATGGAAGCCGGAGGTTGCAGGGAATGGGGAGTGTCTGACCCTGACACTGGTATTTGCTCCTGAGGGATAGGAAACATTTTATCTAGAAAGCTTTGCAAACTCCAAATGCATGCATATGCCAGCTGTGATTTGGTGGAATAACACTTTCTAGCCCTTTGATGTTGCTTTTCCCACAAAATGCTTTTCTCAAGCTGGGTCTGGCAAAGGAAGGAAGAGGCTCCATTGACTAGAAGATAAAGGCGAGGAGGCAATTGAGAAAGCTCTGATTATGTCTATTTCTTCTCTTTTTCTCCCCATGGATGACTTCTTATTTCTTTAGACATTTGAAGAAGTAAAAAATCTTGGTTTCTTAAAACCTGCGTTCCCCCCACCTCTCTCATTGAATTGCACCAGGGGACAAAATGTACAGGAATAAAAAACTAAGAAATCAAAGTTCTAGAAAAAAGATTTGGGGAGTTGTGTAGTATGCAAAAGCTGAGTATGCAGATGTCAGTTGTACACATGTGCAGTGACTAACAGATTGTGTCTGTTAGCCTAGGAATACATGCATCTGAACTTGAAGGCTTAAGATGTCATTTCTATAAAATAATGTTTTATAAAATGAAGGCAGATGAGTGGAGACTTAAAATTCTTGCTTTGTCAAATATTAAGTATTTTCTTTATTGAGTTGCCTTATTTCTCTTAACATGAGAATTTTCCACTTTTGGTATCATTTTATCCTTTGCTGAATTTTAAGAAAAATCCATGGTGGCAGTGTGAAATGGAGCACAATTAAATAAAAATGAGACAGCCATTATTACTGTTCCAGCCACACTTCCTGGTGTCCTTAAACCTAGGCATGATGCACCTTCCTTGCTACTGATAGAGTAAGCAGATGGTCTATATCACATATGATCATCATATTTTGGGTTGATGTTTTGGAGAGTCAATTAAAATGTTGCCTTATCTTGGTAACAAGGAAGCTTGAATTGATCATGTGCTTAAATAAAATGAAAGGAAAAGGAAAATATACTAGGAATTGTATTAGCTAAACATGAAAGCTACACTTAATAACAACAATAGCAGCTACCTACTGAGTGCACGGTTTATAAATTTAAAGAGATAAAGAGGTGTAAAAAAATACCAATTTCATAAATTGTTATAAAGGGACAGTTCTTGTCAATTAAGGATTATGGCTTAAGACTTATGAAACTCAGTCTATGGTAAATAATTTTGGAATCAGACATAAACATATTTTATGTAATTATATGTAAGTATATAATTATAAATATACTTAGTTTTGTGCAGGCAAGAGGATTATTTAATAGTTGACAATATAGACATGCCTTTTAAAGTTCATAGTTTGGAGTGGGAGTGAATGTTTTTATTGGTGCATTACAGTTGTACATGATGATTGGATTTGTATTACTTATTCATACATTCATACAATATGAGAATATGATTTGGTCAATGTCATTGCCTTGTAATTCTTTCCCTCTCCTCCTCCCTCCCCTTGGTCTCTTTCTTCTATTGATTTTTAAAAATTCGTACTTGCTTTAGAAATATTTTTAGGAAAGTCCTAACATTGAATAATTTAATTTCCATCTCTCACAGTTAAAATCGAGTTTGAGATTCAGTAACATAATCTTTGATAATTTAAATTGTTCACTGTGCAGTAATTCTTCATGAAAATTATGTTTTCAAATGCTTATTGGAAGTGTGCCGACCTACCTAATATGGAGGGAGATCACCTTCCCTTTCAATGAGGGCACATGATATTGTTTAGATGTTTAAATCTATGTCTTTTTTTTCTAATGTTTTCAAGTTCTTCACATTTAACTTACTTTCTTTTCTAATTTCAGTTGAAAATATCAATAGGCCCTATTACTTTTAGTACTATTTTTTTTATCGTGAAGGTGCTCCACATTTTAAAACTGTAAAAAAACAAACAAACAAGAAATTCTTACAAACAGTGCTTCAGGCAGGTCTTCCCAAGCTACTGACAAGACCAGTGTGACGCACGTTCAATAAATCATATTGTTGAGCACCGCTGTATTCCAGTTTCTGTGGTCGTTAGTTTTGTTTGGACTAGAACTACATTATAGAAATGTTCTCACATGGTATGATGTTCCCAGGGTCTGGTATATAGGAAAATAATTATGGCTCATGAACTCACCACAGATTGATGTGTAAATAAGAAGATCAATAACAATTTAAAATACAAATATAATAACTAAATAAGCTGGGATTCTCCTGAGAGATCTCTAGGGGAACATTTAACGTAAGAGAACTAGATTCACTTACTAGTGATCACGTAAGCAGAGTGCCGCCCCACTCACTGTAAGAGAGCTGGTCCTACTGCACAGATGGAAGGCTCAGATCCAATCCGGCCAGTGTCACCTGCTCTGTGTCATCCTACAAATGCACCAGAGCATTGTTATGACTGTCTCCCTCCTTTCCCCCCAAGCCTCATGCAAACTACCAACCTTTTTTGACATATTTTTTTAAAGAAAGGAATAAACTGACCTTGTGTAGATGGGCATATTTGAACTAGTGAAGTTTTCAACTTCCTTTTTCAAAGGACATGAAGCATAAGCAAGTCACCTGGTTAGATTGTGGTATCATTAGTAAACTCTCAAAAAATGCTCTAGTCTTACTGTTGTCAGAGCAGTAAGATGTTTTCCCAAGCATCACTAAGTACATCCGTTTGACTTTCTTATAACTTTGAACTTTTAATAATAGAATATCTCATTTTTTATCTTGTCCCTAAAGCATGCATTTACTTTCTCTGGCCTCTCAGCCTATGTATTTATAAGAGTGATCTTTGGACACATTCTCATGTCAGAGAAGTGAGGTTGCACTTTCAGAGCGCAGGTGGGGACTGGCTGACAGGGTTCAAACACTGATTCGGCCCATTCCTAGCTGTGGTGTGCAACCTCTGTCATCTCTTTAGCCTTCCTGTAACTCGTTCTCCTGTCGGTGACATAGATCCTGAAAAGCTCATTGTGGAGAATAAATTATTTAACATATTTAAAGCAGTGAGTGCCTGGCCCAAAGGAAGCACTTATTAAATGTTGAAGGCAACTATATATTCAGTTAAAATTGGAACAATGACATCAGCCTGAGTATGGACAAAATTAAAATGCTGGGCTTAAATAGAACTAATTATGTTCTCTTACTCCCAGAGAAAAATCAGACTCTAAGTGTTCTTTCCACAATGTATCACTATTTTGCATCTGCAATAAATATATTCTTTCACATGACATATTTCAAAAGTACAGTATCCCTATTTTTCCTCTTTATCCGTTAATTCAGTGGAACAGAACCAAATGTATAATGCACAGCAAAGATTAAACTTCATTCATTTTATGATAATGTTAGTCACAGACCATGATTATAAGTTTTAAAATTTCATAGACATTATTTTTCTTATATTTTGTGTTTGTTTACAATGAATGAGGATACTTGATTATGCACAAGAAACAGAGTAATCTGACAATGAATACTTATTTTTGAGACCACATTTTTATTTCAGTCTAGGAAGTAACATGTTATATTTGAAGATTGTAGAAAAGCATGATTTATATTTTTCCAAGTCAAAAAATTGTCACAGTGATACAAATCAATGTGTATAGACAATTTTGATTCACCTTTATTTTGACAACCATACTTGCCCATTAGTGTAAATACTCTCCATGGACAGGATACTGTTACCCCTAAGGTTTCTAATATACCTGAGTTAGAGACTAAGATGCCCTAAAATCACCTGAGTCAAAATTGTTTATTTCTCTAAGATACATCAAAGAGATCTGTGTGTACCACAGAGCAGTATTTGAACACATAAAAGCCGAGACATGTTCTTGTCCCCATCTTTCTTCACTAAAATCTTGTTACCTAATACATCTGATTATCTTAACCAGCCTTATTCTCTATATTTTTGTATCTTTGCTTTTCAAAATCAGACAGAACTATCAAATGGTGCCACAACCCCATTTGAAAATCACCTACGAAACTGCCTAGACTTTACTTTCTGCTTATGGTTTATTCATTGGGCTGTCTGTGTAATTCTCATGATTTTATGATTCTAGATGTTTTCTGTCTTTCACCTTCTACATCAAGTTTGCATATATATCCTGTTTTGTCTGAATAACAAAAAGCTAACAGAAATTTCCAGTGCCCAATTTCTTTTCAAGAATCATAATATTCTCTTTTCTTTTTTTACATTGAAAATAGTAAAACTTTCTGCATTTAATAATACTATCTTCAACTATGGATGAAATGAAAATTTGAAAAGAGTTTTAATTGTTTTAGCATTTACTAAATAGGGAAATTGTTATGGTCAAGTACAATTAAGCATTTCCTCTCTTCATGAAATGCACTAGTTTTCAACAATTCTGTGTTATTTTAAGTATCTCATCAGAGGAACAGAATATTTACTTTATTAGAATAAAATATTCTTTTTTTTATCTTTGGGAAAGTTTCCTATGTTGTAATCAAGGAAAAAATGTAAATCTCACTTTTGTGCCAGTATACAGGCAATATCTGTATGATATTGAACTGCTAGAGACAAAGTCCATTCTAGCTGTCAGGAATTGCAGAAACAAAAGGGCAGAATTGGAGGCAAAAAGACAATCATAGGAGTAAATATTCTGGGTTGCCATATCAGCCAAAGGTGTAGTGAAGTTGAGGTTTGAAATTTATTTTTTGGGTAAATGAAGACATGTTTTGAATAATACTACTAATGGAAATAGTAGCTTGCAGCTTTAAAATTTATAAACCTGGTACTATTTTCTGCATGTTTCAGAGATGAATCCATCTATATCTTATGAAGTATGTATTCTTGCTGCACTTGACTTAGAGATAACAGAACTAAGAAGAAGTGTCAGGTGACTCACCCCATGGTCTCATTGCTAATGATGAAGAGCTGTACCTTTTATTTGACACCATCTAATTCTCAAGTGCTTGTTTGTAATCAACTTACTACTAGAATCTTCAGGTTTAAGAGATTGAATACTCACTAGTCAGGAGGAGCCCAGTAAGGTGTGTTGTTGGTGGGTGTGTTTAGGGTTTAGAAATGAGAGTGTGATTGCAGCTGTCAGGCTTCATGGTAACAAGACCTGGACAAGAATGTTGCTGATGCAGAAGGAGAACAAAGAGATTACTATTAGAGAAATTTAAACAAAGACAGAGAGAAAGAAGAAAAGTAAGAAAGCAATATGAAGCCAGCAACGAATAGTAAATAAAATAATTATCAGGGATAGTTCTCTAGTCCTGAAACTGGGTGACTGAAAGAAGATTGCATCAACAACAATAATAGTAATGGAGATCATGTGCTGGCAGGGAGTCAACTTGAGCAGAGCACTGATAGCCAATTAGCAACATGTTTGGAAGTGCATTGCAGAGATAGAAGAAGGAAGATGACAAATTGTGTCTGATTTTTTTTTTTTTTTATTTGAAAGCAAGCTAGTGTTCTTTTCTTGAACTAAGACTTTGGGAAGTGAGAAGTAGAAAGGGGGAAGAAGATAACTGAAAACCCTAGTAGACTGAGACATAGCAGGGGTTACTTTTGCATAGGAAAGATTTGATCAAATGCATGTACTCACTTTAATCACTTAAAAATACGTTATCTGAAATGTTGTAATTAAAATAGTACGTACATCTTCACTAATTCTGGGTTATAGACCAGAACTTCATAGGGTAAGATTTCCTTGTATCTTTCCATGAAAGAATAAACCCAGAAGCAATCTTTCGTAAGAGAAAAAAATGCTCAGTCTCGCAGTTATAAAGTGAATTTAATATTAGTCTGTGATCATTATCTGCTTTATTTTTTCTTCGTTAAAAGTTATGGGGAAAATATCCAGTGCTCTTCTGTAGACTCCTAGTTTTTATTGCTGCTGACGTTACCTGAGGCTTGTGTTGGGGGGATAGAATCATCTTTGGAGCAGCTCATTTCATTACATTTTTCCCTTCACAAATGTTCCTAGAATTAAGTTAGCCACACAACAACCAGGCAGTCTTTTTAACTACAGAATATTCTGTTACATTTTGAAGATTCGGAGTGATGGATGGAGAGCAGACTGTTTTCAAACATGTTAAGTACTGGGTTCTCTGCTGGGATGGGTGGATGGGTGAGGAGGCACAGGTATGCTTTTTTTGATCCTCCAACCCAACCTTTTCTGCCTAGCACAGTGAAATCAGTGTGGACCTCTCTAATTTTCCATGTAGATTGTCCTGTCAATATTTCAAGCATTTCTCTAAGACACTGTCTTTAAAATTTTTCAGAGGCTCTCTGTCATAGCCTTAGTGCCGTTCATATCTATACTGGCTTTTAGAACCTCTTGTATTTGTCTGTGCCTACCTGTTCTGCTTCATGTCCTTTAGTCACCTGTGAGTTTATCAATGCATCCTATTTCTCCAGGTCTTGTGTGCTTGCATGTTCTGTTCTGCTTCTGGAATGAGCGTTCCCATTTCAAAGCCACTGTTTTCCCTATCTGCACCTCCCATGATCAACGGAGATGTGACCCGGTTTACCTTTTGAGAGAAGTCTTCTTCGGGAAAAAAGATACCTACATTCTTCCTCCAATATTTAACAGATGCTTATATAAAATTACTGTCTTTAAAATAGTCTGTCAGGGGCTGGGGTCGTGGCTCAGTGGTAGAGCACTTGCCTAGCACGCATGAGGCACTGGGTTCGATTTTCAGCACCACATGTAAATAAGTACAATAAAGATCCATTGACAACTAAAAGAAATTTTAAAAATAAAAATAAAAATACTCTGTAAAACATGATTTGGCCACAGGATTGTAAAATCTTTTAGAGTAGTGTCCATGCACATTCAATTAAGAGTCCTGTGTCCAGAACTGTGTCTGGAGCCACGTGAACACCAGCAGATAGTGAGTCAGTAACGGAAGTATCCTGAAAAAGGGTGCATTTCTTTCCTTTCTGAGCAAGTCTCCCAGGTATCTGCCAGACTCTGGTAAATCATGTAATCACAGTAGTCTCCAATGGCCAAAAAACAAAAAAACCCTCATCATTTCCAGTCCTCTGTACTCTTCTCTGGATTTCATTGTGTTTCAAACTTCGTTGATTCTCTTGTTTTTGTTCTGACCTAAACTATACTAGCTCTTTCATTTATTTTTTTCTGCTACATCGCTTTCTCTTTTACAAATCCTTAAACCTAGTGTTTCACATCATGGATGCTAATTCACTAATCTGTTTCTTTTCAATTACCTTTAGCTTATAATTTACAAACATACACAGAAAGTAAATGTAAGTCACCTTGGACATGAATGTGACGAGGAGCCATTGTGGACATGGGTTAGGAGCCAGAGGTTGTTGATGGCACTGGATAACTAGGGCTGGAGGAACTTTATCTGAATTCAGATTTCTGAGGTTTGCATGTACCTGTTTTTAAGCATATGGTATTATTAATCACCAATATTGCATTACCTATTCATATTTTTTTCATAGATATTTGTTTGTTTGTTATGGCAATATAGTAACTAATGGGTGTTATTGGATGCTGATTCTTTTTCAAATAACATTATAAGATTTTGATTTTTTTGCAGGAAATTTATTATGAAAGAAGCAGATAGATTTGTACATTTGTCATAGTTAAATAATACAGATTTTTTTGTATCAATACACATTATCAATACTGTTTAACCAGAATCCTTTCCTGGTCACACAAAAATTGATTTCAGTTTTTAACTTTTTCTTGAATTTTGTGAAAACTTGCATAGATAAGTAAATACATAACACAACATTTTGCTTTTTGGAGATGGGTACCAGGGATTGAACTCAAGGGCACTTAACTACATCCCCAGGCACATCCCCAGTCCTTTTTATTTTTTTATTTTGAGACAGGATCTCACTAGGTTGCTTAGGGCCTCACTAAGTTACTAAGGCTAACTTTGAACCTGTGATCCTCCTGCTCCAACTTCCTGAGATACTGGGATCACAGGTGTGTACTAACATACCCAGCAACACAACATTTTTACCTTGTATGCAGTTTAATATTTGTGATAATTAAAATGAACTCTAGTTGAACAAAGTTTAAACTTATGGAAAGTATTATAACCATTTAGGGATCTAAATCTTGGCCTTAATTAGAATATAACTAAGATGAGTTTTAATCTTTAACCAGCATGGTATAATCTTTTTTCAACAATTTAGCATTTATAAATGTTTTATGACTATTTGTTTTGCTGCCCATCATTTCTCAAATCTCTTATTATCTGATGAGCGATTTAATTGAAAGGGGAGAAGGAGGTGGTTTAATGAGTCCAGGATATAACTAAAATTAAAGTATGTTTAAGAATAGGTAGGGTAAAATTGTTTATTATGCAAAGTAAAAAGAATGCTTTATTTATAATATGATATCTATCTCACAAAAACAGGTTTCACTCAAAAACCAGGGTTAAAATTTAATCTTAATATATATAAATAATTTAAAAGTAATTAGGATTATGTTTGCATGTGATGATTAGGCAATTAGTCATGAAATATAAATCTATATACTGGATAACAATTTTATTTCTTTATTACCTTTTGGATTATACCACCTTAATTTTAAATTGCTTTGGTTGGAAATATGTAGAAGGCTTATTACTTAGACTTATTCTACAAAATGATTAAAAAGCACAGCATATTTTTCATGCTTTCCTGGCATGTCATCCCTGGTTTCCCGAGGCAGGTGCCCTAAGGAGAGGATTGTGAGATTTAACAAAAGAAAATAAATACATAACATCCAAATATTGCATGGGGCGTATGTATGTAACAAATTATTCACTGTTTATCTGAATTCAGTTGATTCTGGCACCCTGTATTTTATCTGGTAGCCCTACTCCAGGGCTACTCCAACTTGGAGTCTTGAGGTTCCAAATCTGCTTTTACTGTGGGGGTGTGTTTTCTACATCCTCTGTCTGTGTTCAGCTTTGTGGGTCTGAATCTCCAAGAGCCTGAACTTCCTGCTTTTAATCTACTGTTTGCTTTGACACAGAAATAACTGAATTATATCAGGGAGAATAAGATCACCGAGTATATTTAATAAATAGCCGTATATTAGCACACTGTTTCTAAATCCTCTGTGCTGTGTGACTTTTTTGGAAATAAGCTTGGATAGACTGTGATAGATACTTCATTTAATAACCCAGAATATTTTTTCACTTATTTTTATTGCTTATTTCTTTAAGGTTGTGGGTAAATTATTTTGGAACTTTAAGCCTGATTAATCAAGTTGTTAATGTTTAATAAATTAGATACATGGGTATATGTTTTTAAAATGAAAGTGTTATACATTTTTGTACATTTATCTTTCCTTGCTGGAATTTATGCTTGGTTTTCATATAAAGATGAGGTTGTGCATTTTGTGAGGACTTGAAGTAAATATTGGGAGATAATAATGCTGTTTGTCCTAAATAGGTCTCTGTAGGTAAAACGTCCCTGTGTTTGCAGGGATGACCAATCCCATTAAAGTATTTTTCATGCCTTCTGCTTTGAAAATTAATGCTGATTTCAGCCTCACAGGAAAGTAACTGCCAAAATTTTCTTATGTTGTTTTGAAGGAGCAACTTGAAATGTAAGTGTGTCTAGATGTCAGTAAATAATTTCAGCTCATAATGTTAAAAAAAAACCACACACACACACACACAGAGGAAGTATTTGTTCTTTAAAGGAACATAACTGTATCTAGTTAGGATTTCAGTGATACAAAATACTGGTGTTTGTCTAGCTTTAATGAAATCATCCTTTAAGGTGATTAAAGTAAGATATAATTGAGTGGTTTTTCTTCTGAAAATGTTTCAAGGGTATTTCTTTATTGTCAATGTAAAAGATGCTATTTTCAAAATTTTCTGGAACAAATCAGAATTTCTATATTTTAGTGCAGGATGAAGTATTCCTGAAAATTTTTCAGTATTTTTTTTACATGGAGAGAAATATATGTTACATTTTCATTCCCTAAAATATTTGTCAATATTTGGTCAGAGCACATTAAAAAATTATTCATTCTCCAACCTTGATGTCAACATACTAATGAAGCAATCGGGTTTTGTTTGTCAAAGAGGGCCCGGTGTATTGGCAAGTCCCCTGGGTAGGATCATGTGCTGTTATCCTAATACACCTCTTTTTGGAAAATCAAGCTCTGAAGGCATGATGTTTGACATTAGTTGAAGGATTTGAATAGATCCCTTTTTCTAAAATTCTACACACATTTTCTTAGCATTTTTAGATTAAATTTAATTGAAATGTTTAATGCTTTTAGTATTTAATAAACATATCTTTGTATTGACAATTCTTGTTTCTGAATGGAAAAGTTAGAAATGATTATTGTGTGTTTTCTGATATCATGTTCAAATCAATTTAGATAATACGGTTTGGAGGGATTTGTTTAACAGAGGGAACATACATCCTATTGCTAGTTTTTTTGCCATAATTCAAAGTACCCTCTGTTAATATAATGAAGCAGCTATGTGTCTTGAAAGCAGACAGAATTGAGTTGCTCTAATGGCATCTTCCCTGCTGATAGCACTAGAGGGGTTGATGCAGGCACAGTATCCCTTGAGTGGATACTTTCCGGTGAGCCAGCTGTGGGTGTCCCTGTTGCCTTTGTGACACAGTGACACATTCAGTCATGCACCCTGTAGAGAGGTTTCTAAGTGCCCACCACTCTCCATCTGGAAGGAATCAGCTTATGTCCTGGGATTCACTTCCTCATGGGAAGCCACGTGAGGGTAATGGCACACCTTGAGACTCGTAAAACAGAGGCCCCTGTTTCTTAGTAAAATTTGATGTAATAATAAACACTAAGGTAGACTAAATTCTGAAATTTTTCTTGGTGATAAATTCAGGGCTTTGTAAAGCTTATCAACTCTACTTGATTTGGAGAGAATCTTATAGATTATGAAATAAATTTCTTTCTTTTGCACATCCTGCCAGGAGAGAAAACTCCATTCACTTTTAATGCACATGTCACAGTCAGTGAAAAGTCTCCATCTCTATAGAGATGAGATGAGACTCTCGGGAGAGATGGCGGGCTCTAGCCAGTTACTAGAGCAAGGGTATGGAGGAAGACAGCTGGGCTTCTCTCTTCTCTTAGACATGGTCCATTCTGCTCATTCGGTGCTAGACATTTCTATTTCACAAAACTAGACTTGCCAATTGTCTTATCTTCAAAAAAAAATCCTTTACGCATTTTTTAATTTAATAAATACTTGCAAACGATGCTGTAAGTATAGCATACACACATTTTGAACTAAGCTAAACACTTGGCTTTACAACATATTTCTTACATGAATGGTCTGAAGAATTGTATGAGTCATTTATTTCACAAAGTTGCCTTTCTAAAAGATTGAATGTGGCTTATATTACATAGTATCATCACCTCTAAATTCCTACTTTCCACATATAATATCATCCCGTAACTCTGTCAAGACAGAATAAAAAGGCATGCTTCTGATGAGAGGAAAAAAAGCAAATTTTGCCCAAGGATCATGAGAACATTGTAAATTAAGTCAGAACTCAAGATTATGCTGCATTAAAATATTATTATTGGTCACAAGGACAATATGTTATATTAAAAGAAGGCTTCAGTTGTGTAATAATTCACAAGAATTCACAACATGTAATTGAGTTTTTTTTTCACAAACATGTATATATATATATATATATATATGTACAAATAATTTAAACTCTGTGTGTGATTTTGTGAGGCAAAAACATAATTTACAATCTAAACAATGTACTGTATGTTAAAAAATAAAAGTTTTCAGTGGAAGGGTAAAAGACCAATCAAGTAATTTCTCTCTGAAAGGCTGAACACTACTATGCTCATTTCTGGATATAGGGCGAAACAGAAAAAAAAAAAAAAAAAAAAAAAAAAAATCTTTAGAAAGATTTTAAAAGGAATCCTCAAAAGTGGTTTAAGAATAAGACATAAGAAAGTTGAAAGAACTGATTATTCAACTGGTCAAATCTCTAATGCAGACTTACTTTTAAACTACCTTTAAATTTATGATTTGCTTTATGTAGGGAACAGAGGGCAGGTGTTTCTGACTTCCACAGGGGGTAATGGGCTCAAATCCTTGTGTGCCAGATTCACCTTATGTATAAAGAAGTGTCTCACTGTGAGGCTCATTAAACATTTGAATGAGCTCTGGAGTGGGTTACTGATCTCAGCCTCTGGAAATTTTTCACTATAGTGGAGTCTCAATCATTTCAGATATTTGAAGGCTCTTCTTTTTTCAATTGCAGAAATAGATTATATTACTTCACAAGCATAATTTATTGCTTTAGCTTCTGTGATTTATGCTGTCATAAAGTGTAAAGAGAATTTTGTGTTTATTGCAATGTGAGTATAGGAATGTGAATATTTGAATTATACATTGTCGTTTTAAAGTGCTGCATAAAATTATTTTTCCACCAGTCTTTTACATAGTATAAAGAGCATATCAATATGGATATGTTTACAGTTATTTTATCATTATGCAATATAGACCTTACGTCATTCTTCTTAAGTCATTCATTAATCAGCTTTACATAAATATTTGTATTAATTTTTTAATATTTTCCCACAGTTTAATATGTGAATTATAAAAGGTGACAGAATTCTACAATATAAAAATATACACCATAAAATATTTATTAAAGATTGTGTGTTAAATTATAAGAAAGTAGATATTTGAGTATATCTTCCCATTAAGGATATTTTTTCATCCATACTTCAGACATTAAGTATCTTACATCTAGCATTTCTGTGACCTACTGTGAAAAAAACAAACAAACAAAAAAAACCCACAAAAACAAAAACTGGAATTGAATAAAATTAAAAAGTCCCTTTTCTACAACTTTTGATTACACCGAAAATAAAACCTTTAATATTAAGTGATCAATTCCTTACATAAGCTGATGCATAGCTAGAAACAAATGCATTTATGAAATAGAAAGAAAATAAAAATTCTTCAAGTATGAGTTGATAATTCTATGTAAATGTAGAATATATCAGAAACCTTTGACATTCAATGTATTTGACCCATTCTTCACAGCCTGAAATGCATCAGCAAATGAATAACTGTCTAATACTGAACACCGTGCACCAGTTGTCCTGCGCACCAACTCTAAAATGAATCACGTTTGTTTAATATATTTGCTTGTTACTTGCCCAGTGTTAACCCATCAGCTCTAAAAGCAAAGTGTCAATGCTGTCTTTAAACTGACCTCTTTAAACGTTTGAAATAAGTGGGTGTGACTCTAACTTTAGTCATAGTGTAAAGTATTTCTGTTAAATATTTAGTGTAACACAAGTGTGAGTTTTACTTCTGAAATGGAGGTAGTTGTCCCTCCTCAGTCTAATTGCTCCAACCCCCAACTTCATCTCTTACCTTTCTCCTATTTTTGCATTTTTGAATTAACAAGGAGGAGGTGGTCAATTCAATTAAAGATGATTATATTATCTAAGCAACTCCTGAAATGGGTGGTCTTTAAGTAAAAACAAAGCACATGTAACTCTAAGCAGCAATTGAAATATGTCTGTTAAGCTTAGGATTTTATTTAAGATATTCAGCATAATGTATGCTAAAACTTCTGTGTTCTTATAAATGTGAACCCTTTTAATAATACAGTTTCATTTTGTATCAGTCAAAATCAAATAAACATACAGAATCATACTAATATTTTTCACATATATAACATCTTAACCTAATAAGAAATGATATTTTAGTAAATTAAATATCTTCTAGGTTGGCTAATGTCAGCATTTATAGAGGTGTAGTTTTTGTTATATAATCTTTCACATTATGAATTAGTTTATAGGTTTAGCATATATTATTCCTGAGTTCCTTTGGTCCTTGAACTACTAAAATGAGATTTTCTGTAAATCAGAAAAGGCTACAATCTATAAGTATTAGCTGCAAGTTATTTCAAAAATATTTGTGGAGTTACCATATTTCCTGGTTTGACCAAGAAAGCATAGGATCTTGGGTAATCATTAATAGTGTTTCTTTTCACACATCAAAGAGTTCAATTGGGCTAATAAGTTATTTTGGTCACTTTAACTGTTTCAGTTCATTTTATAAATTTGAATTTTTATGGTTGCAAGCTAATTTATTAAATTTTCTATATTTCTGTATTCTAAACTACTGATTAATTTTTCAATTCAATTTGGTACAAATAAAATATATTTGAATTACTTATCTAAAGTGAACCATGAAACAGGGAATTTTAAATTCAAGGACATAGGAAAGTAGGATTTAATTCTATTAAAAGAGAAAATTTCTCTCTGCTTGTAGAATCTTCTCTGTAGCATTATGGCTGTACAGTAGCTGCCTTGTAGTCTAAAATCGTGGCTAATTTGTTTTATAATTCATTATATCATATGATATTATAAAATAGTGCTTTGATTACTTTCAATACTGGTGACTAGACAATACATGAAAATAATCATCCTTACTTTAATTTCTGTTAATGGGGTACCGACTTTTACAGTTTTACCTGATCCTCCTGCCAAATGTTGATCTGTTGAAGGGACATTTCATTGGTCTGAAACTGAGTTTTAGAGAAAAAAAAAATAAGTGGAAGAATGAGGGAAAATAAACAAGGAAAAATAGATGATTAGGTAACTTACTTGAAATGAGTGGAAATAGGAAAGGGGGATTAAATTGATCAGTATATTCTTATATTTATTAAAAAAGACAAATAGTTGTTGCACTACCCAGTGTAGTTCTTAATTTTTAATGAGATACTCATAGATGTGATCTTTATGTCAACTGATCCATCATAATTTTCAGCACATTTGTATTATACACCTATTAGGTGCTTGATAGTGATCTAGAGGAGACAATTTCTGTTCTCACTGTGCATATGGTCAAATATTATGAAGATTAGGTATAAATGGAAAAAAATGTCCTTTAGCATTACAAATTAATAAAATGCTTAAAATTATAGGCCCGGATAGCTGAATCTGAGCTTTCCATTTTATAATCAGAGGTTTCAAAAGACTGAACCAAAAAGACAATATCTTTTTCTTTGTTTTTATCCTCTTTATAAGAAATCTTATCCCTTTTAGTAGATATATTTACTTTAAAAAATTGTAGACCATAAAAAACATGTTTTATCTACACTTTAAAGAAAGTAAAATAAAATAAACCCAGAGAATGTGATTTAAACTACCTAAATATTCTTTGGTGTAGTTTTCTTTGACATTATATTGATGTATGTATGTGTATTTTAAAGTTTACTAAATTAAATATGTAACTAATTACTCAAAGATTTTCTAAAGACTTGGTCTTGAAATCTAAGAGCCACCTATTTTTTTCTAAACTCTGATAGTGCATGAAAGAGTGAAATAGGAGTTGTTTTGTAGATAACTTTAATAAGTTAACCTTTATATTATTAATGGGTAATATTATTTTTGTGTGATCAAGTGTTCCCCACACCTATTCCAACTTTACAAGAGAGATTGTAATTGGATATACAGATTATATATTTCCCATGCAAACTCACTTATACATACATCAAAACTGTAAATTGCAGAAAGCCCCAACAGGACAACAGTGACTCCTAGAATCCAAAGCACACTGGGAGGTGGAGCTAAGTGAATTCTGTACCAGAGGACAGCTAGTTTCCACTTGCATTGCTTCTTGTACAATACTGTGCAGTTCTACACTCTCAAAGTCAACCACTTTTTCTTAGAGTATTTTTCTTTCTTTTTCACAGCACGGAAAAGGATATGCTAGTCAATTCTACAGAACTTACCTGAAGCAGCATGATTTGCACAAAGTCGACCAACAAAAGCATCAACTTTTCAACTTCATTATCTTGGCCATCCAGTTAGTTGTGTGTGACTGAGTATTAGATTTCCAGCGGAGTCATCGTGGCCAATTATAGGACCTAATTGCTCTCAGCAGGCCTGAGAAATGAGTTGAAATGTGCAGAACTGTAGAAACTTCAGAGGCAACTGACTTTGCCTCCCCGATCAGTGTGTGCCTGTTTACAGCACTATATATCTCTCTCTCCAAATGTCACTGAGCCCTTTAGATGTTTATATTCACCACAAGAAGCCAGTCATAAAGATAAAGGAAATTTGTGCATTATAAATGCAATATCACTGTTTTAAACTTGACTGTTTTATATTATTTTTGTGTGATCAAGTGTTCCCCAAACTATTCCAACTTTACAAGAGAGATTGTGATTATGTTCTTTTCACCTGTGGGTTATTAAAAAAAAAAATGTTGTATTCTGAAGACCCACAAAATATCAAAGACATTCTGTAGTTTATACACCGTGTTGCAAAGTGTTTACTGTACTATTTCAAAGCTTCTAAATAAATATAAAATATATATATTATATTATATAATTTTCCTAAAATGTGGTACAAATCAGTTGGTTTTTAAATGGATTCATACAGTCCACATCATACAATAAAGTAAAAGGTAATTCAGGGTCCAAAGATAAACTTACTAAGAAAAGTATCATTAATAGTTTCCTCCCAGTTTTCATTTCTTATTCAACCCTGTTTTTCCTTGTTTAAAAGAAAACAAAGCTCTAAGCTACAAAATTCTCTCAAGAACTCATGCTGAATTTTCAATGCCAAAGATGTAGCTGTGGATGTTACCAGACAGAGCACTGAATATATACTATCAAAATATCTAGCAATCTATATGATTCTGATTCTATTTCTATGGCTTTGAATTTAGAATCACTTAATGCTTTTATAAAGAATCTTTCACCTATACTTGTTGTTAGGAAAAAAAAAAATGGGTGTGTGTACATTTTGTGGTGTAAAATATGTAATTGAAGATTACTATTTTAAGAAGTCCTCAATCATCTAACTCACACAGAATTTTATTTTACATAGTTTTACATAGTTTTGTGACTCAATTACACAGTAATATAAAATATATTTATAACTCTATATGAATATATAGAGATATATAAGTATTTGAACTGGTAAAGAATAACCATAAAATATAAAGAATCTCTAAATTTAAAACATTAAATAAATTTGGAGATAGATACATGGTACATCATTGTTTCAGTATTGTGTGAAAATTTTCTATCTTAACCGTAGTCAGTGTTTATTAATGACAAAATTCTTCATGAGTCAGCCTGGAAAAATCAAGCTTGCCTTTTATGTTAACAAGGTTAATTATTAAATTCAATATGATGCATTTTTCCTTCTTTTTACATACTTTTTTTCTACTATGGTTTATTGCTTGTTGAAACACAATTAAGAGAGGGAAAAAAATGAGAGAATGTGAGATGATTTTCTAAGCCAAAAGCAAAATTGTCATGACTCCCCTCTTAAAACGCCTTGATCATGATGTCCACCTATGTCCCATCCAAATGACAGAGCTATTTTGAATACTGCCCTTAATTTTAACTGACCTTATGTACAGTGATAGTTTGAGCTGCACAATGTTAATCAAGAATAGACTAAAACTTCACAAATAGTCTCCACCTATTTTTCAGGTAATTGAAGTGAAATTTTTTCTTTAGATTTAACATTAAAATACATACCTAATTCACAAGTCCTTGATGTTTACCTTTAGAGGATGTCTCAATATCACACATTTGACTGTTATCAAATAAGGTAATAAGATGTCATAATCCCAATCACTTTATATACCAAAATAATGTATAATGTTCCAGTCTCTGGGGGACCATTTAAAGCTCAAGTTAATGCATCATTCATATATAAAAAGCACATACCTTCACCAAGTGCAGCAGTAACATTTTCCCAACATTTGGCATTTACTACATCAATATTTTGAATGATAGGCTATCTTAGTAAGTAAATGTTTATATATAATTTAACTGGATAAAAGTCAGTTTGTTCTAATTGCTTTTTAAAGAAGAAAGTTATTTTCTTGTTAAATCACTGCTTTGATT
This sequence comes from Sciurus vulgaris, assembly GCF_902686455.1. NCBI lineage: Eukaryota > Metazoa > Chordata > Mammalia > Rodentia > Sciuridae > Sciurus > Sciurus vulgaris. The sequence continues at coordinate 13,269,868 of NC_136469.1, forward strand.
AAATTCTTTCATGCATCATTTTATAATCAGGGGGGAAAATCCACATCCATCCTTTTTATTACCTCTATTGAAAAAGAATGTTATAATCACTTCATATATAATAGATATATTAATTCATTGGATGTAAAGGTGTTTTCTTTAATCATTAGCCCTTTATATCATTGTATATAATTTCTCTTTAATCAACTTTTTATACCATGTATTTGAATATTAGCTATTTTTTATATATCATAGTAATCTCCCTACAGTAATTTTCATTTTAGTTCTTCAATTATATTATCATTCCACAAAAAATTCCAAAAAGTTTGCCTATTTTGAGGGACAAATTATTCCAATACAAAATAGTAAATGATTAGCTCATTAATCAACAATTGCATCCATAGTCAGTCAGAAGCTACAATAAAGATATAATTTTAGGAAATTGTCAAAAATGTTATCCATCCTTGAGGGGGACTAAAAAATGGAGATAAACAATGAAGTTTGCTAAATAAATATTTACTAAGCTAGTATATCAAGGAATTATAGTATAGGCTTTCTATTTAATCTGGTCATTCTAACATCCAGTCTTCCATAATTTTTGTACATGTAAAGGAAAAATAATACACAGATTAGTAGATGTTATTTCATAAATAAATTATTTCATAAATGAATAATCATGCCATTTACTCCTTGTTAACATCATGAGTTTTAGAGCAGTAAAAGTCAGAAAATTTTCCTGTGGAAACAGTGTTTTAATGTTTCAATGGTATGTCAAATGACAATTTTTAGAAAATTTTCATCCATATATAAAATTCTAATTATTAGCTTATAAAAATAATCTTGTGAAACCATTTTCAATGAAATAATTAAATATTACATCAGAATTACTCTAAATTATAGTAATGTCAATAACATAAGTGTATCATCTTTTCTTGGGAAATATTAAGGATATATGTATATTTTCTTCAGAAAGATATCAAACATTGCAAATTAAGAACTACAGTAGAAGACTGAAATACTTTAATTACTCATTCTGTTTCATTTCTTAATTGTGCTCTAGTTTGATTCATCAGATGTTCTACCATTTGGAAGCCCTCCTGCTTTTCAGTAAGAGGAAGAAAAAATTCCACACAGTTCTCGACCTAAGCTTTCCTAACTGCATTGATTGTACTATCTAACCTTCCAAAAATTACCGACTGTAGTTCAGTTGATCTTGAAATAATTGTGGAGCTGGAATGTGGCAATCTTTAAGCAAGATAAAGGATGTATTTGTACTCTTGACTGACAGCAGGATGGTTTTTGACGTTGCATGTGATTTTCCCTGCTCATTTCTATGTGTGCTATGAATACCCAAGGAAATCAAAAACACTGAAAACATTAGTATACTTGATGATTTTTTCTGAAAAATCTTATATTTTTCATATTGCGATATCTTGGGTTCTTTATCTTTTTCAAGTCTAATTTTGTAGTGGTAAGGCTTTGCACTTAACATCCTTTTTATGTTCCTTTTTAACAAGGAAAAACAGAAAATAACAAAATTCCATATTTTTTACACCACGGAGTAGTAAAATTATTTTATATATTGTTAGTACTTCAAGGACTATCCCTCTGCTAAGTCAAGCAAAATCCTCCTACAGTAATTTGTGAAACTGTTCAGTAGAGTATTTTTTCTTCAAAAACTTGGCATAGGTTTTAGACTATAGCATTCTCTAAGAATGCCGGTAGATGGATACCGCCAGAGTATTGCAGGCAATAATATGACTAAAATCCTAATACCTTTAGTGTGCATGCATGTATTTCTAATCACTGTTATTTTTTAAGTATTTGTAAAAGTAGAAAAAAATGACTTATTTCTTGAAAACTTGTCACATGCTTAGTTTGAGGTTTTACTCTCCAGATATTTTTGAGTTGTGTGAAAATCTTGCATCCAGGATGCAAAAGTATTACGTTTTCACACAAGACTCAAAAATCTCTGAACCACAGAACTTAGACTTCCAAACATCCATACATTCTTGAGCTGAAAGTAAGCAGGGAATTTCAGCTCTAAACACATTTTTTGAGACAGTTATCTGTGAGTGAAAACAGGGTATTATAACAAAAGATGAGTTTTGATCTTAACTATAGTGTTTGTTACTGTGAATGCTATAATAATACATAAGTAAAATGAGTGTAAATGTAATATATTATTTTATACTGCTGTATACATATGAAATAAATAAAACTAGGATACATATGCCATTTTTCCATGCATGGATCTTCCACTAACGCCTGTGGGAGCTTTGAATAAAATCAGTGGCAAAAGTGTGACCCTAAGTTTAAAAACAACTAATGCTGACTTAGTAATTTTAATCTTAATATAACGGGTCTAAGGGGACATCTGTTCAAAACCGATTCTCATTTGATGCAACATATGCTAGGTTTTAAAGGATTTCACTATATTTATAGTTTTGAATGTAGGCAATTCCCCACAATTTTCATGATACCCAGGATAAATCCTCAAAGTATATATTTTTCCACCCAGTACTGTTCTTTTTTAAACTTTTTTGATTTGTAGTAAAATCAAGGGTCCACAAATTAATAGAGAGGTTGTACATAAGATATGAGTGCCTTTAAGCAATAAAAGAAAGATGTTTTTCTAAAATTCAGAAACATTTTATATTTAAGTTTCATAGAAATGACAGAACAAAATTCTTATGGGTATCATTTTCAAAGAAGAACATATGAATTAAGGTTTAAATTTTTTAAGTAATATTAAGATAGTCTAAATTAACCCTATAGAAATTTCAATGCTGAGATACCTAAGCAGTGATAGAAGAAACACCCTGCTTCTTAATCTCATGTGCGGTTTGTGTGACTTCTGAGTTTAAATCACACAAACCACACAAACAAGGTTCATTTAGAAGGCAATAAGGTTGAAAACTATGTATTTTTCTTGCTTTAAATATCTAGCATTTTCCACCCTGTGGTGAAAAAGAACTGAATAAAATACATAGGAATGATAACTCTCCATGAAATGTTATCAGCTCTAATTACAGTGTGCCGGGGTTCCCCTATAGATCTTCTTCCTTGGAAACCCTCTTATTTTCCCCTCTCCAAATACCATATATCATGAACTGTTTCATCAAACCAAGGTTGTAAATTTTTAGAGGCAAAATGTAACTTTAGTAATTACAGATTGAAGTCCGACAACGAGGGGATATAAGAATATATGGTAATATGTATCTTTAAGAAAATTATCGTTTGTTTTAGGAACCAAAGAAATTGCAGGAAAATATTAAATAATTAAATGACCAAATATTTAAATAATCAAACATCATGGTCAGAATCTATCAGCGGATCATGAGAATCAATTTAATGTACAAAGATAATGACATGAAAAGAAATATAGGTCAGTAGAATAGAAAAAAAAATAGATGATAGAGAAATATCAAAACATACCACTTTTATGTAAAAGTAATTAGTTCCTTGAGAAGTTTTTTCTCAGATACATGTGTGAAATAGGTCACAATCTGAAATGCAATTCTTACTGTGCATCAGTTCCCCAAATGTTGAAAAGTACTGTACCATATGAGCTCTGTTTTAAATTTAAACTTATTTAATGCTGTAGAAAGTCAGGGAAGATATCTTTGAAAAGTTACTTCTCAGATGAATCTTCGTCTTTACCTTTTTGAAAATGTGGATAAGTAGACTAGTTGTAGCATTTTTCTGAGATTTATGTGAACTGATGTCCGCGAAACGCACAGCATGGTGGTCACATACAAGTGGTGTATGTTATTATTAATATTATTTCCCATTGCTTTGCCAACTATTCTTGGTTACCAAAAGTAGAGAACACACCCTCCAAATGGAAAAACTTCCTCACTCACCATTCCAGACTGCTGTAGATTTGTATCTAAGTGCGGCCCTGAACTTCAAAACCTCAAGATGACAGTGGGCCCTGCTCACCTCTGTCTCCCCATTTACCAGTGCTGTGGAGTCCAGGAAATACAACTTGTGTCTGAGTTCCAGTCCTCTCCTTCATCTCCCTTTTGCAACTCTTGAGCAACCCTTTATCCCTACTTTTGAAAAAAGCATTGTGATTGCACTATAACATATTTACCTTGCTTTTTCCCTTTGATGCCAATGTCCTTTCTAAATATCTATTTCCATACAAATAAATATGTGTTGGAAATATTGCATATTTGACAGAATCATATTTTTTTTTAGCATATGACATTCTTTGTTTGCATATAACTACTATTCATTTTAGAAATAATTGGGCAGTATTCAGCATCTGCTCAATAATATTGGATTATTTTAACTGTTCTGTTTGTAGACTGCTTGGTGTTGGCAATCCCTAGTCTGGCAGACTGCTCCCTAGAGCTGTCCTTGGCTGTTTAAAATATTTCTAAAATTCCCCCTTTGCTTTTGAATCAACTAGTTGAAAGTTCTCTTTTCTTATCATGAAATGAAACTAAATTTTCTACATGAAGTAAGATAGTTCATATTAATCTGTAACTACATCAGTGTTGTAAGGGAGTATTCTTATTTTAAAGAGAAGGTATTAATTAATTCATGTAGAAACTTCTAATGAGAATATTGCCTGGATAGAGATACATTTTTGTTTGCTCATTTGTTTTCCTTTGAGAGCAGTTGAATTAACATTGCAATCACCAAATCAGGAACGCAACCTTCTCTATCCCCTCCTTTCCCTCATCACTGTGAGTAACTCTTCTCTTGATCATGAAAAAACAGACAGTGTTGGCTGGTGAAGGATTTGAGTCTGAAACTTGAAGTGTGAGCATTCTCTTATTGTTAGTTGTGTTTTCTAGTTAATAATGGAGTGAATGGCCCATTTCTAAGTTTTCTGGCAATACCTTTCAATATCTGTGGGGTGTGTGTGTGTGTGTGTGTGTGTGTGTGTGTGTATGTGATGCAGGGGTGGTTGTGTGATAAAAAGGAACATTAAAGAGCACAAAAGAGGCCCACAAGAAGGAACACCTGAACACGGTCATCTCACAGGAAATCAGGGGTGTCCCATGTCTTTTTACTAAATAGGCAGCAGAACATCAAAGCACCCAATTGTAAAGCAAAAGTATTTGATGATCCAAAAGTTGGTTTGGGATTTTCAACACCATGAAATCAACAATTGATTGCTTTTGACATTGTGTGAAAACCACCCTTATTTATGACAAGACAAAAACTGTGCAATGGTAATACTAAAAAAAACTGAATAAAACTGAATCCAGAGGAGGGCATAAGTGTGTGTGTGTGTGTGTGTGTGTGTGTGTGTGTGTGTGTGTGAGAAAGAGAAAGATGCTGGGGAGGGAAAGAACTTAAGTTCAAGCAAGGAGAAAAATAATGAAAACAGATGGTCATTGGGTAATTTGAATTAAAATCTAACCAAGAATGAAATAAAGTGATGCAGTAAACCTTAGGAAAAAGTAAAATAGAAAAGAGTTATATTAAATTTTCTGTAAAAATATAATATCAAATTGCCTCACTGGGATGCCTTAATGTTGATCTCTTGTTTCTATTGTTTCTGTGACAAAGATGCATGAATTCACACAAACAGGTTTTCAGGGTGGGGAGTTAAATTATCAGTGGTAGAGCACTTGCCTAGCAAGCTTCAGATCCTGAATTGGTTCACCGGGATAGCATACTTTTTTTTTTTTTTTTTTTTTGCAAATATTACTCAGTTTAAAGATGTCATACTGATCCAGAGATAATGTTGTAATTTTAGAAGCTATACTGGGAGAAACCGGCAATACCACGAACAGATCATGAAGAAACTTGTGATACTGGTGTAGCCTTTCTTGAAACTCCAAGACAAAGTTACCAGGCTGTGATTACTGAGGGTATTGTGACTGAGATGGGAAGCAAGTTTCCAGCTATAATTCACTTTGTGAAGTGAAATATGTGCATTAGGTCATTTTTGAAGTTTAGGTTTTATACAGTTTTAGTTTAGGACATAAAATTTTCTTCTGAGAAACAATTTTAAAAGTCTATAGAAGAGTTTATCCCAAAATTAGATATAATAATAATAACAACAACAAAACCCCAAACATGAATTCTGCAAATAACTAAGCATTGTCTGTGTTAGATTTAGTAAGATAACTCATAACATTGAAAAAGGAAAATAAAAAAGTTAGGGTAAGGAGAGGCTTTTTTTTTTTTGAGTCTCTAGTTAGGTAACAGTACATCATGATTAACTTTCAGAATGCACTAGGACAAATGGCAGGGAAGGGCCAGAATCCAGAGACATTTCAGAGGACAGATAGATGGCCCTCCTTCAGCTGGCTGATGACAGGAAGGAAAAATTGTAAGATAAGTTTTTTTTTTGTTTTTGTTTTTTTTTTTTGCTTAAGTGGATCGTGCTATCTTTAAACAAGATAATCTAAAAGAAAGAAAAAAGTTTGTGCATAAACGTAGTCCTGTTTGTAGATGGGCCTTCTAATTTTCTCATTATTGCTTAATTTTACTATGCTTACCATGCAAGTGGGCTCTGAATTTCATGATATTTAAACAATTCCAGAACATTTTGATTTTGATTCTAGGACCAATTGATGGAATCTGTCCTGCATTATGCTTTATATTCTGTATAACATTTGATGGTCATTATTTAAAATTTATCTGAAGCTAACATCTTTCAAATTATGTTTGGAAATGACTCTAGAAATGAATGATATGTATAGTTTGAATATTTTTCAAGTTTCTTTAAAAAAAATCTGGACAATTTGGGCTAAATATGAGAGAAGTACATATGAGCACATAAAAAGGATACAGATTGGGTCGCTCTAGCCAGTGTTTTTCATGACACATGTGACAATACATAATGAAGAGGAAGAAATCTGAAAAAAAATAAAGACATAATAATTGTAAGACATTATTTATCTTTTCTTCTTATCTGAGTTCAAATAATGATTTTAGCTAATATTTTTTAAAGAGTCAAAAAACTTTCATGTTGATGAATCCACATTTTTCAACTACCAACTAACATTTATTAGAAATTAACCTTATTTTCTGTTTTCCTTTACAGTAAGAGAATTTTACTGCAGAACAGGGTCTTTATAATATTATGGTCCTAATTTTATGTATAAAGAAGATGAGACAGTTATGGGTCAACTCATGAAAGAGCCTGACAGTAAACTCACATTTACCCTTTCCCTTCACTAAATTCTCAGGTCAGATTTCCGGCCTCTTTGCCTAGTTTTAATTTAAAATTTTAGAAGTATGTGTATTTAATAACATTCAAATAATTTATGGCATGTAGAATCTTACTTTATGTTTTGAATTTTCAATGCACTTCCTATACCACAGGTTCACCTGGATGGATGATTTTCACACATCATTAAATTTGGCTTAGGAAACCCAAGACGTTTCTCAATGTCCTTTTATGAATTTGCATTAAAATAAAATATTTTAATATATGTATTTTTATTTCTCTCAATAACATGTTATGTTGACGGTGAATAAGTAAAACTAGAATCAAACCAATATGAGCACCTCTTAGAAAAATCTTATGTAACAAAATGTTGCTTCTTCAAGAACAAATTGAGTGGATGATGTTGCCTTTAAACAGATAATAAAAAAAGAATAGGAAAGTTTGTGCCGGAAACTTAGAAAATCATCAAAAATCACAAAACTTTACAGATCATCATCATCCCACCTAATAAATTCATCCAGCTGAAATCAACTTCCATCAATTAATTTGGGCAGATTCATAAGGAAAATTGGAAGAAAGAGAAAGGGTTCATGTAATCACCAACTGTTCTTGCAGTTGGTAACAGAGGTGGAGAACACACATAGCTGACCCTAAATAGGTGAGAATGAATGCAGTTTGCTAGTCACATACTGTCACAGCCTGGGGTAGGGTGGGGGTGGGCACACTCCACAACGCAGAAGGCCACGCTGAGGTTGCACTTAGGGACAGTGAGCAGCCTCCCTAGGCTCAAATGAGCCAATAGTACCCCATAGATGCTGTCTAAGCAATGTGGTTGGCTTACAATTCTGTAGTGCATATCTAGAACTGAAGCCCTATTCTTTGGGAGCAAGAAGGAACTACTGCTGGTCCCCTGATAAAAAAGAGCTGTTTGGCTATGGAAATCCTACCTTTGGGAGCAGAGTGAAGAAGGACACGTTAGGCCACGAGGGCCCACCTACTTGCGCTAGGTATCAAAGCAGCACTTTCTCTATTGGTCTTGATTTTAGTCCTTATATCACAATTGTCTCCTTGAAACCTTAGCATCAATTTATATCTTGATGAGGAAATGAGATTTCTTGGGGAGTGTAAGAGTCTCCCTGGGATGTGAAATAGGAGCATGAGGAGAGGATAAAATGCCATGTGGGAGGTGGTCCTCAAAACCATGGACTTCAGAGGTGTCCCTCTTTACAGACAATAGAGGGCATTGAGGAGCCTGTGTGCCATTGGTGTAGAGAATGTGTGGCCCAGGGAACAAAAATTTAGACTACGGCAGCCTCTGTCTGTAACGGGGTCTACTTGCCACTTTTTACCTTCAGTAGGAATTATTTGAGGCCATCATTACGTCTGTTTTAAAAACTGGCTCCCTAAGTCTAGAGAGACATGGAAGTTGCCTTGAATGCTTTCTCCAAGTGCCCAACACTGTCTATTTTTAGAATTTAAATAAGTACCTTGAGCATTATTAATAATATCTAGAACTGTAAAGGGAGTGAGGACTGTTCTGGTGAGGCCTTCAATTGTGGCCTTTGTACCAGACTCAAGTCCAGCTGCTGGCTGCTGTCGGGCAGCCAATCAAGTCAAGAGGAAAAGTACTGAGGCAAGGAAGATAACTTCATCCCAAAAACCAGATGGTTAAGAAGACGCAGAACTCGTATCCAAGGTCCATCTTGTCCAGATGCTTGTCCAGAGTTGTTTAGGGCAGGTGATTGGTGTTTGCAAACTGGTGAACATCTTTTCACAGCGTGTGGGCTAGATGATGCACATTTAATCCTAATCACCCAGTCAAGACATAATTTTTAGTTTTGCAAATCTTAATAGAAAGTGTAATTATTTTGGTATACTGATCACTTTGTTTACATGCAGTTCCAGACATATTACACAGTGGATAAGATAGAGTGGGAAGCTGCCCAGAGAAGAAAATCAAGGGCCATGGGAAATTAAATATGGAGTCCTGAATGCTTGGTTTTAATCATATAGTTATGCCTGCTACCTTAATCTGTATTCTGAATCTATAAGGTGAGAGAACCCCAGCTACTCAAGTTGATCAACTCTCAGCAACAGAACAGGAGTTTGTAAACAAGGGCAGAAGGGCCCATTTCCTAGGCAAGGCATCCAACTTTATGATGACATCTTGATATGTGGCCAATTGTGCTGAGCCTCATCCTGTCATTCTTAAGAACACCCCAGCTGAGGGATGAAAAATAGCAATGTCCCCCTGAGCTTCATATCCCATGGTGGCAAGGTGGTCTGCACAAGCCCCCATAGCATGCACTCAGTTGTTCTCAAGTGACTCTGGAGGTTGTCGATTGTTCTCAGACCAGATGGGCCTCCTTAGCACCATGTAAGTCTAGTGTGAGACTGAGAAGGGGTGAGGCAATCCTAATATAGGTTAGATGCTACAGGTTTGGTTCCAGTATTTTGAAAGAAGGCCTGGGTAATGACGTGAAGCTCATGGAACGCTGCATCCATGACCCAAGGAATAATATCCAGCTCGGTTTGCTGGATCAGAAGCTCAGAGTCTGTGAGAGCTATTTCAAGTAGAGCCCAGTATGTGGCCAACAATTGCCACTCTCATGGTGTTTGGTAGAAGACCGAGGGACAGCCTTCTGATGAGAAGTCCATGGGCAAGTTACAGCCATCACATGGGTCCAGAAAGTCCAGGAACCGTAAGTGGTTAAATACTGCACCTTTGCTTCAAGCTTTTGTTTCCTCCTCCTCTATTCAAGATTCCTTCTTCTTTTCCCTTTCCTTTTTTGACAATGGAGGAGATGTTTTCTTACTCTGTTTATATTTAGAAAGTTTTTTCTTTTAGAAACCTCAAGTGTTCATCATCAGGGTTAGGGTCCTCCTAATTAAGGCAGTGGCTACATCATAGGGTTAACAGACCCCAGACTTGAGTTGGGTTCGGATTAAGCCCTTTGTTCTACCATGGAGGTGTCTGCCAGGGGTGGTTTTCTTCTCACTGACATCAGGGTATTTATTGCAATGGAGAAATAGTAATGAAGTGGCCCAGGGGAAGGACTCCGGACTCAAAACCCAGAGATCAGTTGTTCAGAATCATCATTTGAAAGAGCTCTAGCCCTGTGGGCTTCCTCTCCCTTTTCTTCTTTTTCTCTTTTGTCTCTGTGCAGAATATTTTGGATTTCTAACCATTTAAAGTAGTCACAGCTTTCTGTTGTTCTCCTGATCACCTTTGGTGAAGATATTCTTGGTGGTTAAGGATGACCATTTCAGGAGCTGAGCGCCACCCATAGATGGTTGTCTCCTCCGGTCAGTTTCTCTCTATTAGGGTCCACATTTGGTAAGGTCATTTCATCTGTGCTGCTGGCAGGTGGCCAAGCTCTGTGATCAGATCAGCCCTTTGGCATGCTGGTAAGCAGCAGTGCTAAGATGAGCCAGGCTTACTGGCAGGGGCTTCTCACTGGGAGAGTCATTGCATCACTTCTCCAATGGTCTGCCAGCAGCTGCTGCCTAATGCTCTTAAACCTTCTATCATTTAGTCATGACTGCTTGGGCCTTGGAATGGCACGATGTACACCTTCACTCCCTTGGGAGCCAGGAGATTGCCTGGAACAGCAGCAAGGGAAATAGTAGCACAGAATCCACAGGGTGACTACCCTGAAGAACGACTCTCGTTAGATGACCTGGGTACCATGGGTGCCTTGCTTAATTCTTCCTAGGATATCTGTGTCCTTCCTTTCTACAAAGCTCACCCTGTGGCATTCCTGGGTTCCTCCTGACAGTGCGCAATCACAAATAACGTCCACATGACTGTGCCAGCAGTTAATGGTCTTCACCAAGCTAGATGCAGTCACGAGAGACCTCTAGTTTGCCTTCATAAGTGGTGCTCAAGCGCCAACCTGCCCTGTATGTGCTTGTCCTATCGTTATTTTTGCCGGCAGGGACTTCAGATCACCTGCAGACATAAACTGAACCCCACAGTAAGTCATGCTAAGACATAGTCAATTACCAAGTCACCTTTTGGGACAAAGTTCATTTTAGGGAGGAAAATATCAGGTCAAAGTTCAAGTTTGCTAGTACTTGGTGGTGAGGTCTCAGGCAGCCTTCCCTGTGTCATGAAACCACTTAGTTATTCAAGAGCAGTTAATTAAAACTAGTCAGGTGTTCTTAGTCATGGTCAGACTGGAAATGGTTATTTTACTTGCTTTTTATTTACCCTGTTGGTGAAGGAAGGAGTCCTGAACTAGAGTATGGAGCTGGGAATGTGCTACACAGGATGCTGAATGGATGAGATTGACAGCAACGTTCATCTCATAGTTTCATAGTCTGGGGAGGAGGACACTGCACCTGCACAGGGGCACAGAAGTTGGAAACAAAAGGAAGAACCTGGGGCCTTGGCAGGAGGGCTTTGCACTTTCCAGAGTCAGGTGCTTCTCTGGTTTCCATGGCGGATGTGAAAGGCTTCTTTGAATAACACCTTGAACTGAAACCCGATCTTCAAGAAAACAAGACCTGCATCTGGTCCTCTGTATGCAGGTTTGTCTGGCTTAGGGAGTTCATCTTCTGGAGTCAAGGAGGAAGAGAACTTGAAGTGGGGCTCTCTGAGGCTAGAGATTGAGGCAGCACATGACATTGGGCCTTAATTTTAGGTGTTATCTCTCTCAACGGTGAGGAGAGTGGACCAAAAATTTCTAGGAGCACTTTAAAAATCCTTTGAGGCTTGACCCAAGCTAAATCTGCCTGATGCTAGGTTTAGAGTGTGTGAAAGGGTTTCCATATTGTCTTCCCATGTAGAACATTTTCATGAATAAATGTTTTGCGAAGCTCTCTCGGCACCTTTGGAAATTCTTGGGAAGATCTCTTGGTTATTGAATTCTGAAAATTCATAATATCACATAATTTTATATGGATCTATTTTCATCTGTGCTGCATGTATTTAGTCAACTTTCAATCTTCAAACCTGAGACTGTTTTTGAAAATTTTCTTGAATAAATGCTTTCACCACTTTTCCCTTCTCCTTTTCTCCTCCTTCTCTTCCTCCTGTTCCTTCTACTCTTCCTCCTGCTTTTTCTCCTCCTCCTCCTCTTATTGTTTGGATACTGAATCTCTTCTACTGTCCAGCTGATTGCCTTTACACTTTTTTCTTATTTTCAATATTTCTGAATCTAATTATTGGGAGATTTTGTTATTTTTACCATATCTATCTTAAAACCTATTAGTGACTTTTTATCTTCCACAGTGTTTATTTTCCAAACTTTTATTGAGCCTTTTATTATAATTGTTTTAATTCTGAGACACTTTTTTCCTGAATATTCCTTATGATAAGCATTTTGAATAGTTTTTGTATATGCAATCCTTTTTTCTTATTCATCTTAACATATGGATGATAGTTTATTTTATATTTTATTTTTCCTGAATGAGGTCTCTTTCTTGGAATTATAGTAGAGACTTCTGAAATGTTGGTCTGGGATTGTAGTTAGGTGGTGGATGATTTGTCTTGTGTGCACAAGGCCCTGGACTTGATTCCTGATATTACAAACTTAAAAAAAAAAAAAAAATAGAAATGTAATACTTGTTGGAGTTTTCATAATTAAGAATATAGGAACCCTAAAATGCTGAAAGTAAACTCCATTGCTGAGCAGGGCTTGTTGGGTATTTATGGGATAATATTGTTGAACCATTTAATTGGAGAGCTCCCAATGTTACTATGTTTAGTCATGATTTTCTTCATGAGCTAGTTAGGTGTGCAAGAGAAATATTTTCAGATCTGCCTGCAAGTATGAGCATGGGTACTTATATTCTGAGAAATAATTGAGGAAAGAAATCTGGTGGACTCAAGATCCAAACTTTTCTTGCAGTGATGATCACTCATTAGACTGTGCCTGCTGTCTTCCGATCCCGACTTTCCTTTCTCTAGCCCCCTAGAGAATGCATCCCATCTTCCAACCCTGGGAATCATTGATCATCTGTGTGAGCACCAGAGATGAGGATATCTGGGAGGTCTCACAGCTTCTTAAAGTTTCCCCCCAACCCGTGGTATTGGGGATTGAACTCAGGAGTGCTTAACCACTGAGCCACATCCCCAGCCCCTATTTTTTTACTTTGAGGCAGGCTCTTGCTAAGCTGCTTAGGGACTCACTATGCTGCTGGGGCTGGTTTTAAACTAGAGAGCCTCCTGCCACAGCCTTTCAAGTTTAACATTTTTGACCATATTTTAAATTTTTCTATTCACTCCTATTTCAGAGCTAATTTGCCCTATTGGTTCCTGAGTCTTTGATTTTTTTTGGATTAAGTCATATTTCTTCTTTATTCTCTTTCTTCATACTCTAAAGATTAAATATTTTTAATACTAAAAGTCCTTCACAACTTCTTTTTCCAATCCAGAATTCCCCAAATATCCTCATCATTGTTTCCTCACTTATTTGTCTTACACTACACCTTCCTGGTTGTGCTTTTCAAATTTTCTTTTCATTTTAGCAAATTATGGGTGTGGGGGGAAGAAAGGTTAGTGAGTGGATTTATCTCTCCTATCTCTTTAACTAGAAATTTGAAAATGAACTTGGGACATAATGAGACAAATCTCAGAGAATGTCATAAGGATCTGACTTGACATTACTGAGAGTCTGAATGTAGGATTCTTGTTAATATGTTATTTTAGTGCTATTAGGATTGTGTCGAAAACCACTGGAGTTTTGAAATTTGGTCATATTTGGGAGTTAATAGTTAAAATGTAAAGTTAAATAATTAATTCCTTTCATTACATGTCAACAAGTAAAATCACAGAATACATTATTCAGGTTTCCCAAAATAGTCCCATTATAGCAATTTATTTTTCACTTTGGTTTTGCAACAGCTCCATCGAATCTTAAATTTTAAAGGAGTTTAGATCAATAATATAAAAGTCAAATTACGGCATGCAATGTTATGTTTGTTATAGATTAGAACAATGTTTATTTAATTCTTTAAGATTAAAATTATATATGAAAATACAATTTAAAACCCAGTATGGTTTTCGTCTTACTACCTTGGTTTATTCACCATATTACTCTCCTTTGACTAGTGCCTGAAATTAATGTCCAAATAGTATCAGGAAACTAGCAAGATTCAGTACTCGAGGTCAATTTAATTACACTGTGCATGACAGAAACTAGGCCATTTGGGTATTGCCTTTGCCACCAGCAATTGACACCTGAGTGTTAATGAGCTGGTAATTAAGAATTGGCACATACAGACACATTTTACTGTTTAGGACTAGGATAACCATATGCTACATAACTTCTGTGCTAAGTACTTTGTTAGCTCCAGAATTTACACAATTATGTTTGGGAGTTTTTTTTTTTTTGTTTTTTGTTTTTTTTTTATGCCAATTTCCATTAAAAAAAAAAAAGATAAAAACTGTTATTTAAAGATTTCAGTAATTTTTTCACCATGTGAAAGTTATGAAAATTTCTAAAACTACCACGATTTTACTTGGAGAACAACATATTTAGAAGAAAAAAAAAAAGTGAAGAATTTGTGTAGTAGCCTTACTTTGAGTGGAGAACTGCCTATAAGGACTTGCATCTTGAAAAGTCTTTTGTAATATAAAGAAGGGCCCAAAGCAGCCTAATGTGAATGCATGTGGGCAGACTCTGCGAAGACCCTCATGATGTCCACCTCCGTGTTCAAGCCCATGGTGTGCATTCCCCTCTCTTCCATGTAGGAGCAACACAGTAAACCACCTCCAAAAGATCAATGTGGTTGAAGTAAGGGGACATCACAGCTGACATTTATAAAAAAAAAAAAAAAAAAAAAAAAGTGTCTGGTTTCCATTTTGAGGAACTTCTTATACACTCCCTTGTTCTTTTTTTGATTGCTTGCAGAAGTATGGAGGCAGCTGTGTGGAGGGACCCATGTGGCAAGGGATGGAGGCCAAGCAACCACCAAGAGTGAGCTTGGAAGTAGACTCCCAAGCTGAGCATTCAGAGGAGACACTGCCAACAGCTGAACAGCAAGCAAGCTCCAGAGAGAGACCTGGGCCACAGGCATCCAGTGAAGCTCACTGACATTTTTGAACCACACAAACTGTGAGATAAGTGTTTAAGGATGAAACTGCTGTGTTTTGGGGAACATTGTTATGCAGCAATAGATAACTTATACAATATGTAAGAATTCTGTTGTCTGTCACAGTAATATAAAGACTTGATTTTTTGGTGTGATGTGTCCATTTTCCCAAACATTATGTATAATGTGTGTTCATGGTTTCTTTGTTTGCCTCTTCAATTTTCAGATCTTCTTTTTTCCTCTCTACCTCACACACACACACACACACACACACACACACACACACTTCTCACCATTTTCTGGATTAATCTATTAGCTTAAAAAAATAAAACTGTTCTCATCAGATGAAAAATGTATTAACTTTAGTGAATTTTAGTTGTGGGAATTACTTCTAATTTTCTTCTTTGAAAGAGTTTGCTTTTCCATCCAACCCTCGGTAGGACATATAGCCTTTTATATGCAGATTGGCATAATTACACTTTGAAATAGCTTTGAATTCCCCGTAGCTTAGACTGAGAACATGAAAGGCCAAATGCTATATCGAACTGAAGGATATAAAAGTGCACATACATCAATCCAAAACGAGATATAGAAATGAACAGCTCTTTACACAGTGATGTCAGTTTTTGACAGATTATTGAAGGATCTTTATAATTGCGGAGGCTGCCGTGGGTAGCACGAAAACTCTGCCTGGGAATGGCCTTATCAGGTGGTAATTTTTTATTCTTTCAGTACCAAAGGGTGAGTCCATGTTAAGTGAAACAAGAGAAATCCTCTCTGACAAAAGCTTTCTTTCTCTTCTCTTCCCCAGAGATGACACCTGGCCCCAAATGGTAAAACACAGTGTGGTCTAATGATGAAATCATCTGCCTGATCTGTCACACTAGAAATGGCAGACTAGATGAGGAGGATGCATTTCAGGAAGTCAATAGAAAACCCACATGGCAATCCTCGCCTCCCCAGAGATCCCAGTTGACAGGGCTCCTTGCTCACAGGAGGGAAAATCCTCGTGCCAGCGACAGACACATCAGGGGTTTTTAAAGCACCCACATTCCTTATAAGATAAAACAATAAAAAGAACACATGGGTTTTCATATGTTCACAATTGGAAATCAATACTATGCTTATTTAAAAACAGACTCTAAAAAACTTTATTTTGAAAGAGTGTATACAATTAACTTTTATTATCCTGCAATTATCCTGACTGCTTTGGGTTCAGTAAAAGCACATCTTAAAATTGTTCTTTTGCGGTAGCAATGCATAAACAATCTATTTTTCTACTTAAAGGGCATATCCTCTCCTGAAATTATATTCAAAACAAGTGAGTAGAATAGGCACCTCGGCTGGGTTTGTGAGTAAAGAGAAATGTTTTAAAACTTAAGATAAATGCCCTAAATTCTGTTGTTTCTAGAATGCACAGGTATTAAGAAGAAACAGTTGAAGTCAAAGGAAGAGGGTAAATATTTTGAACAAAATACATTTTGAAACAAATGCAACTCAAGCAGAACTGGGTATTTAATGAGTATAACACTTTTGTATTCCACCTAGGCTAGGAAGTTTCACCACGCTTGGCTCTTTGTAAAGCTTGACCCTTCTTAATCTGCAAAGTATCTATGGAAGAAATGATGATCATTCAAGTAGCAGTTGAGGAAATCACAATTATTTTTTGGCTCTGAAATTATGCTCTTTAAAAAAAAACCAATCTACTAAAACACATTTTTCTGAAATAACTGGCATCTATTTTTTAATAAATTTGAAGATTTCAGCTTAATGAATGATGTAGATCAGAACTATTCCCCATTAGCCAACAGTATAAGAAATACATAGACAATGCATAATACATGACATGATAACTGATAGCTCTAAGATTACTGCAAACTGGATTATCTTTTAACTCTACTATGTAAAACCAGAGGAACATGGTAAAGTTTTATAGTAAACTCAGACATTCAAATTAGTTTTAATATGTACATTTTTGTCATGAACTGAATTTTAATTGTTAGTCAAAACAATCTCCATTTTACAGTGAGAGCCTTCTAGAACATACCCCTTCCCATGTTTTCTTGTGCCATTTCTTGCTCAATGGAAATTCTGGGTAGAAATAAAAAAGTGAAACAAACTTGCCCCCACAAAAAAGAACCCAATGACCCAGCTGTACATTTAAAAACATACTAAAAGTGTTTCCTTTATTTTTAGTGGAAGAACAGTCATTAGTAGTTTGGCAGGTGGTACAAATTATCTTGTTAAAGATAATAAAAGAACATGTCTACCATGAGTTTTTGTGTAACTCCAAACTCTGGCAAGAAGCATATAAGGCTTTGTAAAATCAAAACTAGGTAATTTTAAGGTTATAGCGAAAGTTAGTATTCATTGGGTACCCCATTTTTGACAAGTACCGTGCTAATGTTTTCAACACTTACCTGAAAAACATGCTATTTTCAAACCATCTGCAGACCATGAAACCATGAGAACAAAAGTTCTCATTTCCTGATCACAAAGCTTGCGAGTGTTAGTGCTCGAAAGTAAACTCTGACCTAGGTATCTGCTCTTAGTTCCCTTAAATAGTAGGAAGAAAAAGATGACATAAAATGAAGACCTATATCAAATAATGCTGTGTTGGAAAGGTTCCAAATAGATATACTATATGCTGAATTTTAAAGAGAAACTATTTTAGATACATAAATCCCTCCTACACTTGAACCACACGGAAATGTGATTTAAACAGAGCATATGGTGCAAGCATTAGAAATTATATGAAGAGTCTAATGCTTAAGTTGTAGGTCATAGGCTTTTTTCTATATCTCAAGACCAAGACAGTATGCCTGAAAGTATGTTGAGTGTGTAAAATGAGGTAGGAATCAATGGTAACAATGCTGGAAAGGAATACATTGGTGAAGAATTTAGTAGGGAGTAAAGTATATTGGAGCAAAACAAAATGTAGACATCTCATTTAACATTCCCCAACATACACTCCCTGAACCCAACTTCCACTGGACTGAGGGTGGAAGATCAGGAAGGGAGAGAAGTACAGACATTGTCATTTTCAAATGAACACTGCACACCATATTAGTTTCTGAAAGATTTACAGTTTTTAGCATGTTGGGAGTATGTCAGGAGTCCTTGCTTAACAGTTTTTTTTGACCTAGTATTCCAAACCACTGACCATGGAATATTTTTCTCTAAAGTTAACATCCCTAAATGGGAGTTATAAAGCACATATTTTGGGAAATGTTGATTAACAGTTACTTATATTTTGTAGGAAAGGAAAACTGGGATGTGAGAAGTGTGGCTCCAAGTTCTTCCACTAAATAGCAGAATTTGAACTAAAGTACAATAAGGCAGTAAATATTTAGCACACGCCAACCCCAGGATGTGGAATTAAACAGCCTGAGTCAAAGTCCTAATTCTAATATTCTAAATCTGGGTGACTTTTGAAAAACTTCTTGCCAAATTGTGCCTTAATTTTATTTTATTTAGTTTTTGTTATTTGTGACTCATACTTAAACTTTCCTCATAAAATTACTGACAACTTGCAGGGATGATACATATAAAATTTACATTAAACTATTAATATTAAACAAGATATGTAGTAATGATAGTACACAATTACTTGGGTTGTATTATGTTCCATATGGTTAAATAGATTATAGAAGATTAAGAAGAAACATCACAAGGTGTTACTGGGTCTATGTGTTTTATTTCCTGAAATTTGAAAAGAGAACTTTAGGATCGCTGTTGTAAATTGCTAGCAAGTATGAGACAATCTTGCTGAGACTTCACTGTAAGAAAAACAAACCTCTGGAGCTACATACAGTAGCACACGACTGTAATCTCAGTGACTTGGGAGGCTGAGGCAGGTGGATCATAAACTTGAGGCCAGGCTGGGAAATTTAGCAAGACCCTGTCTCAAACTAAAAATAAATAAATAAATAAATAAATAAATAAATAAATAAATAAATAAATAAATAAATAAAGAATTTAAAAGGCTGGGTGTGTGACTCGGTGTTAAAATTCCCCTGGATTTAATTTTTGGTAGAAAAAAAAAAGAAAAGAAAAAGAAAAAAAATTTTGAAAACTCTCATATACATGATCACATTTACTGCCTGCCATGTAATAATTAGCATGGTGACATGACTTTGGAATCTATGTCTGGAGGCTCAAATTCTGGCTAAACCTCTCATAGGGTCATTGATGTGCAGGTAACTACCACACTCATAAGATCACCAGAGGACCACATAAGTCCTTCAGTAAATTATATCTTTACTTAATAATGTGCCAAAAGCACGTGTCTTGGTCCTCATTACGACACCCTGCAATGATTTATCTTCAAGATGTCAGAGTTGATCATACCATTTATATGGTGACACCAGTGATTTTTGCAAACTGCTTTTTGGAGAATGCTGTTGAAGAAGAGGACATGGACTCCATACGCACACAAACATGCTACATATGGTTTACCAGTTCAATCCTATTCCACTAGAGAAAAGAGTTCTCTAAAAAGTTGGTTTTTTCAACATGGACTTCTATTTTTTTTTTTTTTTTTTTCAGGCAAATATTGCCTGTCTTCCCCTGTGCCCCACATCATATGAGATAAACAATGCGATATGTTATGTGCATTTTTCTATGAATGAGTGCCACATTTGAAGTTTTTTCAATTATATATCAAATACTCATATAAGAGCAGCTTTAGATAGATGTTCTCACTATTTTAAACAGTACTGACTTTTCTGAAACTATTTTCTGTTATCAACATAAACGATTTCAACTGTTTGTAGACAAGTGATCTTTATGTGGTAGCCAGGGAACTTGAGAACTCTTTTGTAACATTAGATCCATGGAAACATAAATACTATGCTCTAAAAATTCATCTTATTAATTAACTTTCAGTAAAGAAATTATTTTTTAATTGGGGACTGTCAAAAATAATGTTTTCCAACATTATTTTGAATAGCTGAGATGGAAATAAAATTAAACAAATGCCTTCTCTTTCTGTCTGCATAGGAAAACACTTTTTATTGATCTTACTATTCCAGAAAACTATTTTAGAGTAATTTGTTTTCCATGAAGTGCAATTACTATAAGCATAGAATTCATCTTTACTTAATAATTCAATATGTTTAGACTTTCCCAATTTATAAGATCAGAAAATAAAATATATATTTTTTAAAACTACACTTTTAGAAAGTTGTGTTCAAGAGACAGACATCCTCATAGTATATATACTTACGTGTGGAGTGTGTGTGGATACACACACATGTATTATAGTCTCACATATGTCATATCCATATGTATGTATTTTTTTATTTAATAGACACTTAACCTAATCATCTGAAAGTACAGGATAGCTGTCATCTCTCAAAGATGAGTGAATAAAAATAATCTGTTTAAAAACATATTATTAATAATCAATTTTCATGTAATCAAGGCTGATAAGAACTCTCAAAGACACTGATAAATTGTATTACTTATTCTTAATTAAAAGGGGATTGAAAGAACATCTTTTTGGATAGAAGGGAATAAGAGTTGGAGGAAATGATGATTTTTTTTTTCTTCTTTCCTTACGGAAAGTCTGTCTAACATGATTTACCTTACTAATATTTGTTGTGCACAATTATCAGTAATAACAGATCATGTCACAATGTTTTCATATTTGGATATTTCTATTATGTGTATCTCCCCAATCCAAGAAACAGGAGATATAAAGCTAACAGAAAAAAAATTGATTACAATAAGTCATGGGAGAAATCTTTGTAATGTGATTTGATAATCTAACCAACAATTTCTCCATCAATTAGTGAAACTTCATCAGATCCATTGTTGCAGAAAGTGAGCCTTGCTCTGACCTCAATTTGTGGGTCTCTCCTTCCCTTCATGGTGTGAGCTCATTATAATTTTCCTCAAGCCTGAAATGCGGGTCTGCTTCATCCACAACTTACAGTGTATGATCTTGCTTCCTAGTGCAGAGGAATAATTGTGACGTTGGAAAGGATCCTATGTCATCCTCTAAGAGACTCAGAAACTCTCAGTCACCTGCACCCATCTCTACATCTCAAGAGGAAACGTTTTCCTCACCATTTATAATAGGACTCTGTGAGCAGGATAACATTGACTCGGTTGACCAAAAAGTCTGTGTGTGTGTGTTCAGGATCCAGAGAAGATTGATTCTTCAATTCCAAGGCTAGTCATTAGTGCTTTTAATCCTGTTTTAGTAGCTTTTTCATCACTGTGACCAAAAGACCTAACAAGAACAATTTTTGAGGAGGAGAAGTTTATTTGGGGCTCACAGTTTCAGAGATCTCAGTCAATGGATTTCCGATTCTATAGCTCTGGACCCAAGGTGAGACAGAACATCAGGGTAGAAAGTGTGGAGGAGGAAAGAAGCTCAGGACATGACTCCAGGAAGCAGAGAGAGCTCTGCTGACCAAACACAAACTATAATCCCCAAAGACACACCTCCAGTGACTCCCCGCCTTCGGTTACCTCCCAGTTAATACCCTGTGGGGTATGAATGCACTGATTAGGTTAAGATTAGGTTAAGGTTCTTAAAACCCAATGATTTCACCTCTGAATTTCCTTACATTGTCTCACACATGAATTTAAAGAGGGATACCTCATACTAAACCATAACAAATCCCATTTCTTCCTGCCTGCCTCTCTGGACCCTGTGCTGGAGCAATCCAAATAACTTCTCCTTTTTTTTCCCACCTTTGGTATATCAATGTGTTCAGTGTATCCTAAATTAAAAATTTATTCTTCCACAACATCTAGATTCATTGTTGGGTAAAATCCCTCATTTTGTCTCAGTTTGCCGCTGCTCAGATACTCAGACGCAATATGCCTGTTTTTCAAGCCTGTCCCTCAAACTCAGCACATCTGGGAAGTAAGGCCTGTGTTTGATGCTGTAGAAATTGTCTTCCCTTCTGAAACCTATGTGTTAGGCAAGGGTTGTGGAGCAGAAGATATTTAGATATTCAGCTCAAAATTTCAACTACTGGCATTCCGTTTTTATCTTCTTTATGTATAGAATGAAATAATATTTTTTAAAAAGCTTCCATTGCTAAAAATACTTGAACACCACAACTAAGTAGATTAAATACAAACTATTCCAGTGCATACTATGACCTATGAATTCAACCTTCTCTTTTCCTAAATTAACCTCACGTGTTTCAGTTTGGAAATCCTGAACTGGATGTCCCCCGAGTTGAGTGACCCTTTCTTTCTCAGTTTGTTTACCCTTGCACCTGGTACGTATGTCCTGTGGTGTGGAGTGTCCCCAGCTGCTTTCCACCTGGGGATCCCTACTCACTCTTCCCTCCTCAACAGCTCACATGCTGATTTTTCAATGATGCCTTTGACTTTAGATAGACGTCTATATGTCTTTTACTTGATTTTCTTTCACTTCTTCCAGAAAGCTATTATGATTTGAAAATGAATCAAAGAATGGCTTTTGTCTTCAGGGTTTTTGTTATGTGGAGGCGTCCAAGAACAATACCAAAAGTGCTGAAGAAGGAGGAGGACAATGTCCAAGTGCTGTCAGAGATGTGCTCATGTGGTTTAGAGTATGGCGTGAAAACCAGGTACAGTACGGGGAAGGGATTGTTTCTGGAGATGATATTTAAGAAGGGTTTATAGAAGGCAAATGAATCTTAGTTTTGAGTGAGTATGTGGTCTTTATTATAATCAGCAATAAATAGTATGCTCTTACCATAAATGTTGGGGTGGACTCTACACTTCTCCTTTGTCTTGGATACTCACATATGAAAGCAATAGGTTGACGAAATGAATAATTAAATGCAACAATCAGATGAATTTTGAATGGCTGTGAGAATAATTTTTTTGTTGCTGAATATACTATCTACTGTCTTATTTATATGTTGTCATTTAAATGAAGACTAGATTATTTTAGAACTTTGAAACATAATGCATTTTGAGGTTCCTTTCTCATATTTGTCTATATGACTAGGAAAGGATTTTTCATTCCCAATATTTAGTTTGGCAGCAATGTTCTCAGTATAAGAAACTATAAAGAATATATATATATATATATATCACATTTATTTTTTTATATATATGTGTATATATATATATATATATACACATTTATTTTTATCTCAGAAGTTTAGTGACATACCAGTGCTTAGTAGATTTTAGATTAATATAAGTTGAAAAGATTAGTGAATGAAGATATACAGTTCAGGTTGATGTTTTGCATTAAATCAAGAAGTAATAAATTTTTTTTTCCTGACATGCTGTAAAAGGAGAGACAAATTGACCTTGGAGCAGAAGGGCCATCTGAATAGCTTTCAAACCTTTTATAATTGTATTTTGATAGTGTGGCCTAATTGTCTTTAATGAAATGATGTGAGTTCTATGAATAACTAACTTAGGTTGTAGAGAGAAGTGTATAGACATACAACTGGTTTTAAAAATGTTCACAATATTTTATGTTTATGTTTTACTTTAATGTTTAAAAGAAGCAAGATATAGGTTTGGGATGTAGCTCAGTGGTAGAGCACTTGCCTAGCATGCACAAAGCCCTGGGTTCAATTACTAAAACTGAAAGAAAAAAAAAGGTAAAATATAAATCTAGAAGTATCATTTTCTTTTTCTACTTACTATAGTAAATTTTTTTTAGATACGATTATTTAACTTAGTCACAGAGCAGGACACTACCACAGGGCTTTTACTTTTTCTTTAATTCAGAGGAGACACTTGAGCAGGCAAGATAATTTTAGTGGTAAACAGAAGGACCAGAAATTCCCATTTGCACCGCTAATGAAAATGAGAGTTGGGTAGGCAGATTGTGGCACATCTCTGAATGCCTTTGGAAGACAGCACCTTGTGGCTTGGGGAGCAGCTCAGCAGGCCATTCCTGCTTTCAGCCCCCAACCCTGCAAATAGGAACAAAATCACACTGAGGGTTCTTCCTCTTACTCAGGAAGATTTGTTTTGTACAAATCTGTGTTCAGTGTGCTTGGCTTGCCAGTTTCTGTCTTTGCAACTGTGAGTAATCCCTCTAAGCCTCAGAACTCCTGGGTGAATTTGGATTTGTATACCTTTCCACAAACACTCATAAACGAAAAAGTTAAAAAAGTGACAATAATTGGCAGACATTCACAAATGCTCATTTTTTGAGGATAGCAACATTTTTTTTTTTTTTTTTTCCGTGAGCCACCACAGCTGGCCCTGAGTTAGGATCAGGACACACAGTGACAATAAGATAGATATGGAGTTCAAAACCTCATATTCTATTCCCACCATGCACAAGTGTTTCTTAATTGTGCAGAACGCTGAGGGTGAACGAACTAGGATGGAATTATACTCCTTCATTGAGTTATATTGCTTCATTTAATCATCACATGTGTATCTTATGTTTTATGCTCTGTTTTAAGACCAGCTATGATAAATGTGCTTTTGATATTCTCTGAATTGTAAGTGAGGAAGAATGGCATCAGAGGCTTCAAACATGAAAGTAAGAATGAAGGCCAACACTCCCAAATTAAATTGCACTTGAAATAAGGAAAAATCGTTAAAAGTTGCCAGTAATATCTCAAAATTGCCAGAAATTCACTTTGTTTTTAGTCTTGCTTAAAAGTATGTTTCAGCTGTGGTAGCTGAGGCATAGCTCACTCATCATGCACGTTTGAGGACCTCTCAATAAACACAATGCTCACTCTCCTTCTTTGAACATGGACTGTGTCACAGTTACTTTAGGAAGCAGATTATGTTACCTTTAGTTATGACAACAAACACTCTTGATCAGAGGACTATTAGAACACAAATAACCCCTCAAGTTATTTTATTTGCAAAGGAACTCATTACAGATTATTAAATGGCTCACATACTCTAGGTAGGGTTAAAGAGAGGGTTTTGTTGAGCAGCCCATTACAAGTCATGCTTCACGATTAACTTTCTGAGAGAACCACTGTCTTGTCCAGCGTCAGCAGGTGCCACATCACTCCGTCACAGCTGCAGTCGGAAAACCACCAAGATCAGAAAACCATCACCACTTTGTCACTGGAAAAAAATTACTACGAAGGATAAAAAAATGCTCTCCAAACTACTGACTTTCGTGCCATGTGTCCCTTTGTGTTACCTACTTTGTACCTTTGTGTTATATACTTCTGAGCATATGGCACTTAAAGAAGACTCCCCACTCTATACCTTCTAGTGTGCTTGTTGTTTATTATTTCCTAAAATTCTGGAATAGATGTTCCTGAGCATATTCTCAGGTTTAGGTTTGCTGTAAAGGGCAAAATATTTTTCAAGGTTGAGAATAAGTCTAAAGTGGAAGAAAACATAAGTAACCTAATAAAAATTTTACTGAATTGCATATGCAACAAATTCTGATTTTCTTTTCCCATTAAAGTAAGTTAAGCAAGTTATTAATTGATCTACATATTAATGAAATATATTTCATTAATTCTTTTAATAGTTAACTCTGGGTTTTCAGAGACAGAATTTACAGAATGTATTTCTCTTTTGTGCATTTTTATGTTGCAGATAATCTAAGCCATCTCTGTCATTGTACTCTCATTGTAAACAATATGATACCTTTCACTAATTTTCTATAAAACTACTGTGGGTCATTGAATAAATTAAAAACCAATTTAAAGATTATGCTTAAATTTCTTATGTAAATCTGCTATTGATATTATTTGTTATTTCATATCCACCAGATTTATTTGAAATTTCAGAAACTGTATCAGACTCCTCACTCTTGGAAAATGGAGATGAAACATGATGATAAGATAAATAAATAATACAAGGGCTACTTTAAGTTGCATCACTTCGTGAAATGAATTCCTTTATGTATAAGATTTGAGAAAGAAATACAGCTTTTATATTGCAATTAATTTTTGTGTGTCTTTCAAACTAATATTCTTTCTTATGTGTGCCTTGTTAAAATTTACTAAAAATTTTCTTAAGGAAGGGAATTTATATGTTATAGGATGCTTCCTTTCATGTGAAAACTTCCATTCAGTATACCTCTTTAACATCTGTCTGCTCTACTTTCCCATCTCTGCATCTGTCTTTCCCCATCTGTCTGGTATCTCCCTCCTCTGGGTCTGTATAATGAGAATGCAGAGCTTCTGTGTCCTGTTGTGATCACTTCTTGTCATAGGTTTCATATCAGAATATCTTAGTGCAATGCTATCTTCTGTTAAAATTATAAGAAATTCTCAAAGTTTTAATTGTGCCCTTAAAAGAATGGCTTCTATAATATACAGATTTTGAGTAATATTGATTTATTCTATATAAGTAAAGCTGAAGTAAGTAATATAAGATGACTATTCACATGTATACACATGTGTGTATGTATGTCTAAACTCATGTCTTACACTTTACACAAAGATCAATTTCAGAAAAATTTTCTATTTTATAAAAGAATTGTATTTTCATGGAAAGGGTAAGATTTCTTGATTGGGACTAATGATAAGTGAAACTAATTATTTATGATGCATATTAAATAAGAACTTCCATTATTAAAAGAACTCTCATACAGAATGAAAAAGCAAATCACAGAGTGGGAGAAAATTTCATAATACATGAATCAAAGAAAAAAATATTGTATCCTAAATAATGAAAGAATACTTTCAAATTGATAGTGAAAGTCATAAGCCCAATATAAATATGGACAAAAACTGTACACAGATTTTATAAAAGGATAAAGTGGAGTGAACATCAAAACTATGCTAAGCTGCACTGGACACCAGAAAAATGCAGGGTAAGGTCACAATGAGGGATTTGGGGAAGATGGTGGAGCAGAGCTAGGTGATGGTCCCTCACCCCTCCACAGCATAAAGAGGCAGTGAAGGAACAGCTGACCTGAGAAATGAATGACAGAATCCCATGATTTAACACCCAATATTACAGTTTGAGATCTGGAGGAACTTGAAGTTCAGTTACTATAACAGGAAAGAAGAGCAGAGTTTCCTAACCCTGAACCCCAACCAGGATGGGAAGAGGGAGGGAAAATACAGAGAGAGAAAGAGGGTGAGGAAAAGCATGTAGGTTAATGCCCTTAGCTAAGAACTTAGAATAAAAGTAGACCAAATTGAAATGCAACAGAAACATGGACATCCAGGTCATTGAAGGAGATCAAGCAGTTAACTCAAATCCTGGGCAGAAAGCCGTACTGGGCATGACTGCCTTTTTGTGGAGCCCACAGCTAGACAGTTTCCTATAATAAAGGTTAACGTGGCACGTCACCACCTCCAGAGAGCAACAAATACACAGAATAAGGACTGAATTTTAAAAGCTGGCATAGAAAAATGGCAGGTCACATTTAGAGATAAAACCGATTCTCAACTCTGACCCTAAAAGTCAGAAAGGTCTTGTAATAATATATATCAAACCCTGAAAGAAAATGTTTGTCAATAAAGATTACAGTATCCTACAAAATTGCCCTTCAGATTTGAAATGAAATAAAAACCTTCCTTTATAAGCAGAAACCAAAAGAACTCATAACCACTAAGTCTACACTACAAAACATACTCAATGAAATATATAATGCAAATAAAAATTAAAATGACAAACAGCATATGTATGAATTGTACTAGATTAGCCAATTAAAGATGAATCAACAGTGAATTAAGCATTAGAAATAAAGCCAAATGGCAGGAAATAAAAATCATCCCACAATAAATGTAAATGGTCTAAACCCTTCAATCAAAAGACATACATTGGTAGATTGGATTAAAAAACAAGAATCAACCATATGTTATTTATAAGAGACTTACCTTACAGGCAAAGACATTAACAGATTGAAGGTGAAATGATGGGAAAATATATACCATGTAAACAGTAGCTATAAACAAGCAGGGCTAGTACAGCTATTCTCCTATTAGACAAAGTGTACTCCAAGCCAAATTAATCATAAAAAATATAGGTCACTTCATACTGTTTAAGGAAATCACACAAGAACAAGATATAGTGAATATAAGTATTTATGTCCCAAACAATGGTGCATATACACACATAAAACAAATCACTCTCAATATTAAGAATCAAATGAACCACAATAAAATAATATTGGGCAATTTCAACATACCTAGTTCATAATTAGGTAGATTATCAAGGCACAAACTAAATAAAACTTCTTCAGAACTAAATGTATTATTAATCAAATAGAACTAGCAGATATCTATATTTTATCCATTACCAATTGAATTTACTTTCTTCTCAGCAGCACATGGAGTATCATACTTAATGGATGGATTATATATTAGGGCACAAAGCAAATGTTAACTAATACAGAAAGAATAGAGATAGTTCCTTGCATCTTATCACATCATAAAAGAAATAAATTAGAAATCAATGACCACATAAAAAGTAGAATGCATTCCAACATCTTGAGATTAAATAACACACTTTTAAGGAAGGAATGGATTGCTGAAGAAAAAAGGGAGAACATTTAAAAATTGTTAGAAACAAATGAGAATAGAAATGAAGTATCTCAAAATCCCTGTGACAGTTCAAAGAAGAAAAGTTTTCAACACTGCATTAAAAAAATAGAAAGATACAAAATTTTTCAAAAATCTTCCATTAGACCTTAAGGCCCTAGCAAAAGGAAAACAAATTAATTCCAGAATCAGAAGAAGACAGGATAAGATCAAGATCAGAGCCAAAATTAATGACAATGTGAATAAAAAATCAACACAAAAATTAATGAAACAAATAGTTGGTGCTTTGAAAAGATAAATAAGATTGATAAACCCACCCAAAGAAAAAAAACAAAGGCCTAAATTAACAAAAGTAGAGTTGAAAAGAGGAGATATCACCATAGACACTACTGGAATTACACCGATTATGATAAAGTATTTTGAAAATTTATAATCCAAATGAACTGGAAAATCTAGGAGAAACTGACACATATGACCTAGACAAATTGAACCATAAAGGGACAGAAAATTTAACAGACCAAATTAAACCATAAAGACATAGAAAATTTAAACAGACCAATATCATGTAATGAAACTGAAGCAGCAATTAATAAGTTCTAAGAGAGAAAAGTCCAAGACTAGGTTAATTCTCAGCCAAGTTCTACCAGAACTTTAAAGAAGAAATCCTCCTTAAACTGTTCCATGAAGTAGAAGCGTTGTGAATACTGTCAAAATCATTCTATGAAGCCAGTATCACCCTGATACCAAAACCAGACAATCAAGGAAAGAAAAATTCAGACCAATATTCCTGATCAACATAGATGCAAAGGATTTTAATAAAACATGGGCAAAACTCATTCAGAATATATTAAGAAGATAGATAAAGAAAAGTATGTGGGTGTGTTCCCAGGTGTGCAAGTTTGGTTCAATATACCCCAAATCAATAAATGTAACTCACCACACAAATAAAGTTAAAACAAGAATCACACACTCATCTCAATACACGTAGAAAAGCATTTGACTGAGTCAAGAATGCATTTAGGTCTCAAATACTAGAAAAACTAGGGGTGAAAGGAACTTACCTCAATACTCTAATGGCTTTATGTAGAAAAACCCACAATCAACATCATACTTAATGGACAAAAACTGAAAGAATTTCTTATAAAAGTAGCTATGAAACTAGGATGTCTACTCTCACCACTCTTATTAAATATAGTCCTTGAAACTTTAGCCAGAGAAATCAGGCAAGAGAAGGATATTAAAAGTATACAAATAGGAAAAGAAGAAACCAAATTATCTCTGTTTCCTATAATTAGAAGACCCACAAAACTCCAGTAAAAGACTTCTAGAGCTAATAAACAAATTTGGCAGAGTAGCAGAATTCAAGATCAACACACTTAAACAGAACAACCAATTGCTTTCCTGTAGACCAATAATGATTTTTTTCTAAAAATAAAATTAGGAAAACCATCCCATTCACAATAACCTCAAAGGGAAAAAAGACCCCATAAATTTGGAAATAAATCTAACCAAGCATTCAAAAGACTTTACAATAAAAAGTACAGAACAGTGAAGAAAGAAATTGAAGAAGACCATGGAAGATAGAAAGGTCTCCTATGCTCCTGGAAAAGCATGTCAATGTTGTTAAATGGTCATATTAGCAAAAGCTGAACACAGGTTCAACATAATCCACATCAAACCACTGATGTCATTTTTCACAGAACTGATGGTTCTAAAATTAATTTGGAGGAATAAGGGACCCAGAACAGCCAAAGAAATCCTGAGCAAGAAGAGCCCCATTGGAGGCACCACAGTGGTGTATCTCAAACTATACTATAGAGTTCTAATAACAAAAGCACCAAACTGACCTGAAGACCAATGGAATAGACTAGAAGACACAGAGACCAACTCACAATGATTTGGACATCTGATACTCCATAAAGGTGCCAGAAACATATGTTGGAGAAAACAGCCTTTTTGAAATATGATGTCAGGAAACTTGACTATATATATGTAGAAGAATGAAACTTGACTCCTACCTCTCACCCTGCACAAAAGTCAACTCAAAGTGGATCAAAGACTTAGGAACTAGATCATAAACTCTGTTACTGCTAGACGAAAATGTAGGCCCAACACACCAACGTATTGGCACAGGCATTGACTTCCTTAACAAGATCCCTGAAATATAAGAAATAAAATCAAGACTCAATAAGCTGGAAGGTGTCAAATTAAAAAGCTTCTGCACAGCAAAGGAAACCATTAAGAGCATGAAGAGAGAGCCTACAGAATGGGAGAGCTTTGCCATCTGCTTTTCAGATAGGGGATTAAAAAAAAACAGGGTGAAATACTCTATTTAAATTACTAGCAATATAGATGAATAAATACATTGTAGTGTAGGTATATAATATAATATGATAAAGCAATAAGACTGACTTATACTATTACCTATTAAATAAATGTTTATATATGTTATTGGACTAATAAAATCTGACACAAAAGAGTACTCACTGTAAAATTCACTTTGTATCAAATAAAGAAAGAAGTAAAATAATATGTGATACTAAATTCAAAGTAATACTTACCTTCCATTGAGTAGTACTGAAGGGGAATGAGGAGGAATTCTGGGGTACTGGCATAATTTTATTTATTATCCAGAGGACTGATTATTTCATTAGCTTAGTTTGTGAAAATTCAGTAAACCCTATGATTTCTGTGTGCACTTTTTGATATGCCTCTTAAATTTCAGCAAAGAATGAAAGAAACTGTAAAGAGCATTCTTCTTCAAAAGGTATACAGAAATGAAAAGGCCCTTCTCAGAAATATTGAAGAATTTTGTTGTGGATTGTTTTGTTTAAATTGCCTATCATGCATGAACTGGAAGTAGCCAAGAGAACTTAAAAATGCCATAATTATATTTGTGCATGAAATACTCTGTAACATAGTGGTACAAATTCAACTATTGCTGTATAGCTCTCAGAAATACCCTTCTCTTGACAGAGGGTTAGTTTCCTCAGATAGAGAGAACAATGTGAACCTTTTCTCCAACTCAACAAAATTCACTACCAGTGGTTTGTCATCCTAGAATTTTAAAACAGCTGGAAATGATAACTTGAGAGTGGATAGGATTTTCTTGATGGAATAATATGCTCTGGTGAATTTTATCCTATTTATTTTGCTCCAGGTAGTCATATTCAGTTGTATTGTCAATTTAAGTTGTGTGTCCTAGCTAAATACATTACAAAACATGAGTGTGCTAGAAAAAGAAAATCTGCTGTCCTAAATTGTATATGGCTTCCAATCACATTTGTCAGAATAGAGAGATGTCCACCATTGGTCATTAACATGGATCGTTCTTTTCCTGCTTTACTTTCACAGAAAGCAGAAAGTTTTGTGTGCAAATGCAGATAAATAGGAAAAAACTGTATGTAACATAAGTTTTTCTATTGTTCTAGAACCTTCACTATTAAATCTAGCATGCATTTTGAATTTATCTTCTACCAGATACTTAACTGTCCTTTAACTGTATTCTCAGGGATCATTCTTGTTTTTATTTGCTCAGGTCTCTGACGATTCCTTCTATCTTTTTCCATCCTCAATAATTCAATATTGAGATTCCCAATTTTCTCTCCTAGACCTTCTTTTTTACTTCACTTTCTATACCCTATCCAAAAGGAATCTATCTGCTCCCATGCTCCCACCAATGCTTGTATTTTCAAAGGTGGAAATTTATCTGCGTTCCAATGTAGGATTAACTGTCGCTGAATGATTGTAATTTTATCTGGCACCTTACAATTTTATAGTTGATGTGAATAAAATCTATTTTATTCTGGCAGAAGTGTTCCTCCTTCTGGAATACTTTCAAGGAATTATTAACACTGTTCTTCTATTTTATCAAAAAAACTATAGATTCTACCCCTAATGCTCATTAATATGTCTGTACTTTTCCAACCCCATCCATATAACCTGATTAAAGTTTCTTCATTTTAAAAAAACAGTTCATAGCAATATCGTTCCCTGCCTCTTTTAAAACAGAAATAGGTAAAGATTAATCACCTCTGTTGAGTGCATTTGGGGAAGCAAAAGCTATCTCAGGAAAGTGCTCAGCAGAGTTTTGCTTGATTTGTGTGTTCACAACTGGGAAATATGTGTGTTCTGATGGGAAAGGAGTCTTGGAAATTGTAGATTACTATTAATATGTTTGGCTTACAATAAACATAATCTCCTCTCCAAAAGAAAACTTGGAAAATAACAGAAGATAGGCATACTGGGGAAGCAACTAGCCGCAAATGCCAAAGGCCTGGAGGTTGAGAAGTAGCTGATCAGGCCCCGCATCCCTGGCAGAGGAAATTTGAGCACAAACATCTCAAGTAGGAAAATCTTTCACACGCCTGAGGAACAGAGGTGGTCTGAGAGGAGGGAGAGTGATGTTCATGGTTGAGGATGGATTCAGAGACACAGAAGCTAGGCTATAACATGAGTCTGCTGAACAGGATCCTCAGTAGCTCAAATTGAGGAATCACAGTTTATGCTTGTCTATTGTAAACAGCTTGCACAGTTCTAGACCATTAGCAAGCTTCATTCTACAAAATGAATGAAGAGCAACATTTTTTATAATTATTTCCAAGTATTTTGCAATTTTCTTTTCTAATACAGAGTTTAAACTGTATTTACAGAAAAAGGTTAATAGGTCAAACTCATAAGACTATTAATTATCTTCTTCAGTATATTCTTTTCTAGGGTTAATGATATCATTTGAAACCATAAAGACCTATTTTTAATTGCTTACTGCATTAATACCACAAGACCTCCCTTTCACATATTTTTACTTTGCCTAAGAGGTCACATGAAATAGTATGCTGATCTCCCAATAAATGGGGGAGTTCTGATTCTATTTGGTGTTTACAAATGTGAAAAATTCAGTTAACTTTGTTCATTTGGACTTGTTTTAAAAATCTACAGATTTAAAAAAAAATTGGCACTGAAATTTGGGTAAATTGACATATTTAACCAATATGTTAGTGATGCCCTACTTTAGATGGTGTGCAATTATTGAACTGAAAAGAAATGACCAACCCTATTATTCCCAAAAGCAATATGCTAAATGCTACTAGTGCTAAAAACATCAGCGGGTGCAGATTTTTTCCCTAGCAATTGTTCTTTGGCGTTCTTTTTAAATACAAATCACCAGTTCTAATGAGAAATATTAGCAGTAATTTCCCTTATATTGTAATAGGCAGGTGTTTTTAAAAACATTTATAATATGCCATAGTTGATTAAATGTAACACCATAGTATATGTCATAACATTCAGAAAGGTTTTGCAAGTTTATGTTTTACAAGACCTTAAAAATTTTGCTTCCATTTTTTCTTTAATTTAATTGAGACCTAGATATCTAATGCATGCATACATATGAACATTCTGTCTTTCTCTCTCTCTCTCTCTCTCTCTCACACACACACACACACACACACACACACACACTTGTACATGTATGTGTGTTTTATGTTATGTATACATATATATCTGTATATGCACAGACTTTAATTTTTTCCTCTTATCCCTAATGATAAAGATCTTTGAAAATTTTTCTTTAATTAATAATAAATATTTATAAAGCATGGAGTTAATTTCCATGAATTATTTTGGAAGTCTAAATTTCGTTTCCTGTGTTTTGCATCCAATCTTCTTGCATTATGCATCTATGATCTGTTTCCAAAATACTGTTTGGAAATGGAGTGTTGATTCCTTCTTTACCAAAATATATTTTCATTATTTTTGAAGTAATGAAAATTTTCTATTTTTGTTGAGTGAACTGACAACACCTTTTCCCATTGTTTTATTTTTAGCTGTCTAAGTTTAAACTTGACTATATGCCTTTTAAAATTCAAAGTGAAACAATCAGACCCGTTTTACTTCCATTTGCCCTCCGCTGAAGGATTAGTTACTTCAACTAGAGTGTAATATAATCAATAATGTCTAAATTTATATCCAAGAAGACCATCCTTGAAGATATTCTTTCCTTCTTGGAAGTGCAGTAAATTCCATCATAAATTTGGCCAGGAATAAGACCCTCAATCCTTTTTAAGTATCTGTCACTCTCTTACAGTCCATTTTTATGAAAGGAGGTAAAATAATAAATCAAAAACCATTAGTTATGAAAGGTCAATGGTATCGTCCTAAAACACACTATTCTGCAAAGTCTAGATAGTTCTTGTGCATAGCTAAGCAGGCAGGTTTTTTTTGCCATTTTCATACTAAAGGGATCAATAAAATTCATAGTAGGCAAGAATTATCAGGAAAATTTAGATTTGCACTATTTTCTTTGATTGCAAAAATATCTTAGCAAACTGACATCTACTTTTGCTACTAAATTATAGCTGCAGCTCTCCTATGCTCCCACAGTGTAGAAATTAGAGTACCTAATAAATATTAAATAATGATTCTAGTGCTTATAATCCTTCCGAGTGCAGAGGCCATCAAAGACAAAAAGTGAGATTTCTTTATTCAAGCCATACTTCTTCTAAAAACGTAAATCTGAAACTTCAAGGAAATATTAAAGTAACATTATTTATTAACAGGAAGCAAAACCTATTTAATCATTATAAAATGCTACACTTAGTCTGTAAATAAAACCATGTTGTTTGTTATTTCTGAAAATAAAACCTGCAAAAACACTTCACTTACGGCATTATTTTCCTCAATTTAACATTGGTGTTCCCATAGGTACCATAACATGCATCTATATTATTCATCTCTAATGTTCCCACCCCAAACAAGCTCAAAGATACATTTGTGTTTACCATCAACTTGTTCCATTTTTCTAAAGTAGAATACAGCATTTCCCAGTGAAATATCTTGGTCTAAACTTCCTGACTTCCAAGGGTTTGTTCCAAAGGAAACTCTCCATTTAAGAGTCCTTCATATGAAGGAGTACTTGAGACCTGTATTAAGTCATCCTTTCTATAGAGTGAAGATCTCTACTTTCCTTAATCTCTTTTTGCTGTGTCGTCTGAAAGCATTTTTTCACTCTCTTTCAAACTTTCACCAAAGAAATTTTTCTTGAATTACATTGTTCAATAATTGACAAAATTTCCTAGCAAAATTCTGAACATCACTTGGAATGATGGCAGGACAATTACTATATTCTTTTCCTTCATCTTGTCTCACTATATCAAAATTTGTTTAAAATGTTATGCTACTTGATTTTCAATTGCATCATCTGACACTATTAATTCACCTCTCCTTAGAACATTCTGTTTTCATGAAACTGCATCCCATACCTCAATGTTGGTATCTCTGTGTCTACTGAGTTTCTTACTTATGCTCTTTGCCCTCTAACTTTTATTTCTTTAGGATTTGCATCTGCATTATTCCCATTTACTTTTGCTGCATTATCAAATTTGTAGTCATATCTTAAGCACACTGATAGTTCGATGCTTGAAAGATTGTATTTTCTTCTTCCCCTAATTCTTCCCATCCTACTAAGTAGATGTTTCCACTTGGAATTTTCAATCTCCCTCCCACCTTCCCCTCTGCACCTCCATGCATGTGAATGACATGATCTGTCCCCACATTTTGTAGTCTGAAATTTGAAGTTCCTCTTTACCCCAGCTGCCTCTACCTCAGTTCAGGGAGTTTTGTGGGGTTATTCAAATAACTTCCTTATGCTTTTCTCTCTCCCTATTTTCTTTTCTTTCTTTCATCCGCCTCTTTAGTTTAGCCTTAAATTATCACTACAACATTTTATGTCAATGTGAATATGTTCTATTTCCCTCACCTTGACTAACCTTTCTTACCCTCTTTTCCAAAATATTGGAAAATATTTTTAACTTTTCCAGGAAGTTGCTTCAATACCTCACTTCATGTTTCTAATAAACTTCCCAACATTGCCATTCTATTTAATCCAAAGTGCTAGCTGGCATTTCTGTGGTGTGACTACACTCCACCACTGTACTCTAAAGTGGAGACATTGCCCTTCCACGGGGATATATTTAATACTTAGCAGGGTACAATTTGTCAGGGTGAAGATTCAGAGTTTTCCAGAAATCAATGAATAAACATATGACTACATATGCTCATCATGGAAGAGTCTATCTGATAAACAATAATGATAGGCAACTTTGATATAGGAACCTAAAATGTATCAGGTATCTCATAGATTTTCATATGGTATGTCAATATTAATGCTGTTTCAATGTATATGAATCACTGAATGTAAAAATCATTTAAGATTTCAGAAAGTGAGGCATTCAGATTTCCTGTCTGTACCATCATCATTTTTCATATGGAGTAAGATTAGGGAATTAGTAATGAAGGAATTAATTAGAAGACTACATGAAGAATAAGTCAAGAATAAAGGAAGTAAATGCTTCATTATTTATCTAGCAAATATTCATTGGATGTGGATGGTCATTTAGGCACTCCCAGATTTCAGATTCACTGCAGAGGTAATGGAGCTTTCCGTTTTCCTATAACTGTACAATTTTAAAAAAAATCAAATTGCATACTCAACTGGATGTGGTGGCACTTGCTTGTAATCCCAACAGCTCAGGAGGTTGAGGTAGGAGGATCGCAAGTATGGGGGACAGCCCATTAGTAAGAACTAATCTCAAATAAAAGATAAAAAGGACTGGTGAATGTAGCTCAAGGATACAGCACCCCTGGGTTTAATCCCCAGAATCACAAAATAAACTGAATGCTCAAAATTCCTACTTTCATATCTGACCCAAAACTTAAACTTAGCACGTCCAAGGCCAAGTTTTTGACGAATTTTTCTCCGCATCCATTGCTATCTGATACCATCATGTATCAACAAAACCACCATCCACACAATTTCCCAGGGCAAAATAACTGGAATTCATCCTTTAATGTTTCTTCACCTCCCAAGGCCTAGACACCAGTCTATCACCTCTACCATCCTTTGTCAGCCCCATTCTACACTTGAACTGGAGTCTAGTACTTTCTCTGAGATGTCCATTGGCATTCAGTAAATGCTATTATTCTCACAGAGACTGAAGTTCTCTTATAAATTAAATTTGGATCATATCACTTCCTTCCACATATCCTTCTTCCCAGCCCCAGTTTAATCTTCCATTGGTTCTTCATTGTATTCTATGTAAAGTCAATGTGTTGAAGAGTTAAAGGTCCTCCATGAATTTTGTGTACTTATGGGATTAAATTTTCCAGTCCTCTCCTCTCCTTCACTGAGTGCCAGCTTCAGTGGTCTTTACAATAACAAACATTCCATTCTAGATTTTGCCCTAGCTGTTCTCTCTGCTCCTTATCCATGAATCTTTACATGTCTGTTTTATTTTTTTGTCCTTCAAATCTCAGGTCAAAGCTCACCCCAGGAAGACCTTCCCTACCCCACTTAAATTCTAATGAACTCCTTGCAAGTCCCTTTCTGGTCTGTTTCTGTGTTTATTTTCTTCATAACATTGATCACAGTCTGAAAACATTTGGGTCACCTGCTTGATCTCTGTACCTGACCATCTCTATACAAGCTGCATGAGAGCAGAACTTCTGAGCATCTTGTCCTTGCTTTCTCTTCAGTGTGCAGAAGAAAATGCTTTGGTGAAGTTAAAAATTCTGGAAAATATTTCCTCTCTATCCTGAAAAGACACTTTGATGTTCATGCTCTAAAATATACTAACAACAATTCTGCCTTTGGTAAAATTAGTTCAAAAGATCATATAGAATTGTGTTTGATCAAATATATCATATATATTTACACAGTGGTTTTCAAACTTCTCAGTCAGAAACTCAAGAACACTTAAAACCTATTGAGAGCAATAACCTTTTGTTTAGATGAGTTTTGTTTATTGATAATTTTTATGATGAAAATTAAATGAAATTTAATATATAAGTATTGATTTCTTTTAAATTAAAAATTAAAAATGAGTATATACTAATATAAATAATATACTTTCATAATAAATAACCATATTTTCCCAGACAAAAAATATATTGAGAAGATGAGAAGAGAGTTCTTCTTTCCCATTGTCCCAAGTTTCTTTAACATCAGGCTGGGATAGAAGATAGCTGGATTCTTATAAATGCATCCACATCCAATTTCTTGATATATAGTTTTATGGTAAAAGTGAGAGAAACTGGTTTTGACAGAGTTCAGATTGTATTGAATTCAAGGAAGAAAAGTGTCCAGAATTACTCTGAGTTCTAAATTCCAGTATTTCAGACAGTCATTCATTACCTGAGACATGGTTATAGTTAAGAACACTCCTTTCTGCCTGCAGTTGATAAAATTCCTTCATACATGTTGTTTTACCTAGGCTTCCTATCATTTTGATCACATTTTTAAGGATGAGTTCTAATTTGATAATATTATTACAATATGGTACTCAAAACAAACTACAACAAATTAATCACTTCGTAGATTCACTATATCTTCTGTTAACATGAAGATGTTTAAATTCATCATTGGTTTGGAATAAATTATCAATTGAGTTCTAAATCAAATTACTTATCCCTGATTTAGTTTTCTTATCTGTAGATAAAATTCTTCATAGAGATGACCTTTGGGTTCTTTCTGTTCTCTTTATATAATTCTGTGATATTGTGCTACAGCAAAATCATTCCCTGTTACTTAATATAAATTATATTTTAATACTTCTGATGTATTATTGGAAAATATTACTGAATACTTTAACATTTTTAAAATTTGTCATACATATAACTTCCTGTCATATTAATACATGAATTATATTGGCTATATTTTAGGTATTATGCACTTATATTAAATTGATTCTGAAAAACATCTGAGTCAAAAACCTAATGCTTTCAATAATTAATTGACATTCTCACTAAAAGAATCAACATTTGTTCTCTTGATGATCAAAATGATCACTGATTTTTTTTTTTTTAGTTTCAGTGACCTTAAAAAGAGAAAGAATATATATGGTTTTTTAATATCCTGAAGCATAGAGGCATTTATATTTCTGTCTTTGACATCCTACATTTCTTTTTCGTTGTTAGGACAGTTATAATCCTGGCTTTGAACATCTTGAGTGATGTGTCGCTTACGAGACCTCACTTCAATTGTTGGTCATTGTTATGCCTTTTAGATTCCTCACTATGAGCCAAAGTCTGCCTATTCATAACTTCCTCTCATTAGTCCTAATGCAGATTGGAACATCTGCAGTGGATGTCCATTTTGTAACACAAGTTTTCAACTATTTACAGATACTGAGGCATTTTTTTCATAGTTCTTGCAATTCTCACACAATGTGGTTTTCAAGCAGTTTTGCAAATAATCATTCTCTAAAGAAAATTAATTTGTCCACAAGTTTATAATCCTTCTATAAATAAAGTTAATTTGGCCTCAAGTTTTTATATTTTGGCCCTCCAAATGCTACACAGTTTTGATGGTGTAAGATATCATGTCTTATACAATAACAGTGCATTTGAATTAGAATTGTGAATGAAAAATTCTCCCTCTCTCAAACCCACCATCCCCTAACCCTTGGCAACTGCTAATCTGTTATCTATTCCTAACATTTTGCCATTTTGAGAATGTTACACCAACAGAATCATACAGTCTGCAGCCTTTGGGGTTGACTTTTTTCACTCAGCATAATTCCAAGGAGGTTCATCTAGGTCTTAGGTATCAGAAGTTCATTTCTTTATTATTTCTGAGTTGTATCCTATGGTATGTGTGTACTGGTTTAACCATTAAAAGACATCTCAATTTTTTTCCCATTTTTGATGGCTGGAATGAGGCTGCACTCAACATTTTGTGCAGGATTTTTGTGAATGCAAATTTAGATTTCCCTGACATAAATTGGTGGGGTTGCATTGTAGTTGCATTTTTAGTTTTTTTAAAGAAAATATCAAAGTGCTTTCAACAGTGACTGTACCATTTTATACTGCACTTAGCAAGCTAATAGTGATATAGTTTTTCTGCATCTACACCAGTCCTTCTTTTTATTGCATTTTTTAAAATTTTGGTCATTCTGATAGACACATAGTGATATCGCCGCCTAGTTTTAATTCCCATTTTACCAATGGCTAATGATTTTTAATATCTTTTCATGTGTTTATTTGGAACCGTATATCCTTTTCCTTACAATATCTTGACATGTCTGCTGCTCATTTTCTAACTAGGTTTTCATTATTATTTCTGTTGTGTTTTTTTTTGAGATCTTAGATTTTTCTACTTTTTTCAAATATTTGCAGATTTTCTTTCTATATGTAATTCCATAACCTATCAGAAGTCAAATTTTGTATAAATTGGGATAATCATCACTGCTCACAGAAGACACTGATATTCAACAGATGAGGAGGAGGCACTGAAGCTCTGACTTGGAGATTTGGTGTCAACCTAGAGGTTATTTTTGCAGCAGAGCAGTGGTACACACCTGCAATCCCAGGGTCTCCGGAGGCTGAGTCAGGAAGCACACAAGTTCAAAGTCAGACTCAGCAACTTAGAGAGGCCTTAGGCCCCATCTCTAATAAAATGCAAGAAAGGGCTGGGGATGTGGCTCAGTGGTTAAGTGCCCCTGGGGTCAATTCCTGATACCAAAAAAAAAAAAGGTTACTTTGGTTCTATAATACCCAGGAAACTTCGGGATTAAAACCTCTAAGCAAAGCCCCGCAACTTTGTTATTGGCCAAATTCAGAAGCTTCTGGCGATGGCCCCCATTTCACTTTGTTCTTCCAAATAAAGGGTCTAATTGACAGAATCTTCATTGTATTCAAAACTGGTTTAAAATGGAGACTGGAAATAATAGTCTAAGATCTCTAATCCTGGAAAATAGAAGATGTCAAAGATGTTTTTAGAACATCAAATTAAATTGTCCTTACACTACTTTTACTGCCCTGCCATCAGAGTGATACTGTTTTACTACATAAAATCCAAAATATTGACATTTTATACAGAATAAGACTCACAATTGCTATTGTGGTTTAAAATTTGCCCCATGATCTTGTAATTTTTCTTACCTGGTCTCCTACATTTCCTCTCTTCTTCTCTACTTCATCTACATTTTTTTTTTTTCTTTTATGCCCTTCTAGGGTTTTTTCCTTTTATGCAGAAAGAAATTCTTCTTGGAAAGCTTTGTATGGTGACAATATGAGATTTTAGCTTCCGTGACTTTCCTATGAGAGACTTTCCTTTCCTCTCCAGTCTAAAGTACAATTCCCGTCTGCAATGCCTGTCACTCTTCAAAATGTCATTCTGTTTAATTTTTCTTGATAGCAATTTGGTATAGAAATGACAGCCCTTGATTGTAGGGAACAAACAGAAACAATAAAACGTTAGAAGTTCCTGTAAGGTACAGCTGGGCACGCGGTGCTACTTGGGATATTGAATCAGGAGGATTGCAAATTTGATGCCAGAATGGGGAAGTGGCCCTTAGGCCCTGTCCCAAAAGAAAGTGGAAAAAGGGCTGGGGGTACAGCTAAGTGGTAAGCACTTGCATAGCATGAATAAGGCCCTGAGTTCAATGCCTTGTACTGCAAAAAAAGAGGAGGGGCTGGGGAGATAGCTCAGTCGGTAGAGTGCTTGCCTTGCAAGCAGAAGGCCCTGGGTTCGAAACCCAGCAAACCCCCCTCCCCCCCCCCCCAAAAAAAAGAGGAAAGTGCCTTTATTGTACAGTCCTTTATAAACCTTTGTGTACAAAGGAAGCTTCCCATGCAGAGTATTGATTGGTACTTTAGATTCAGGGGAGTAAGCATCCCAAGTCATAAATTCCCATATGTTCTGAGTGTTTCCTTTCAATCAGGAAGAAACAAAGGCAACTTAACAAAAGAGGTAGACTGTAGGTTTGCTTAAGATCCTCCCCTGTGATTCGCCTCCCTTAGTCTATCTTCTTACAAGTTCCACTTTGCCAATTTTACTACTTCTTATCGTCCTACAATGTTTGTATATTTTCTATACCTATGGTTTTTACAATAATCAGCAACATGTACTACCCAGGAAAGAAATAGTGTTATATGAAATTTAACAAACTGAAAAACTCTACATTTCTTGGTGAATTGAAAGATGTGTATTGTGATAGTAATCCTTCCATTATTGTGGTAAAATACCTCTGATCAACAACTCAAAAAGAAGAAAAGTGGCTCATGGATTCAGAGGTTGCAGTCCGTGGTCACTTGGCTCAGTTGTGTCTGGGCCTGTGAAGAGGCAGACCATGATGGTGAGGATCCCTTGGGTGGAGCAGAGCTGCTCACTTCCTGCCAGCCAGCTGCAGGGAGAGTGCTTTTATCACACACCATATCCCCCCATCCAGTAAGTGGGTCAATCCATTCAGCAGGTCAGAACCCTCCTAGTCCAATCACTTCCCAGTGGTCCCTCTGAACTTGGCTGCACTGGGGACCAAGCCTTCAATGCAGGAGATTTTGGGGGGTGTTTAAATTCCCAACCACAACACATTCTTTGCTGTGGGAAAGTTGGCAGCAGGCATTGAACTCATGGGGACAGGCGTGTACTGCTGCATCCCTCCTGGAGGATCTGCACACTGGAGCAACACTGTGGACCGAGGCCATTCCCAAGCTGCTTCCCAAGGACACTCATTCTCCTGCCCTCCGTCTCTGTGCCAGTGGTAACCCTTCATCTGGCTTTGGATATATACTGTGTGTTTTTATATAATTCATAATTTTTGTGAAACTGAAACAGTCCAAGGGTTCTGTGGTTTTCTTGCTCAAACTTAGAATGAGATACTATCAAAGACATCCTGTTCTCGTTTTAGTGATTTTTTTTTATGCAATTATTTCTTGATGTCTTGTGGTGCCTATTGTCTTGTTTCTTATGAGCAATTTTGTGTCACTCACGAAAATAAATCAAAAAATTGATTTTTTTTCACTTAGCCCATTACTTTCAATTCATATCTCTTTTTACCCTCTTTTACATAAACTCATATTTACTATGAAAATACTGTCAAGCTGGGGATATAGCTCAGTTGGTAGAGTGCCTGCCTCGCATGCACAAGGCCCTAGGTTCAATCCCCAGCATCATGAAACAAACAAACAAACAAAAATACTGTCAAAAGTATCCATTGTTCAATTCAGTGTTGACTTCCCAGATGTTGAAGTAGCCATTCTTTCTTTCTTATTTTTGCCTCTTGAATTCTAGGGGCTGAATCTGCCTCCACATGACAGATGTGCAGAGAGTCCATCTCCTGCTCATTACTTGAAGAGCAATGGCAC
The DNA here is from genome assembly GCF_902686455.1 of Sciurus vulgaris. Lineage (NCBI taxonomy): Eukaryota > Metazoa > Chordata > Mammalia > Rodentia > Sciuridae > Sciurus > Sciurus vulgaris. The sequence continues at coordinate 13,313,578 of NC_136469.1, forward strand.
CTCCATAGCTGGGTGTGGGGGCACAGACCCCTAAAATCCCAGCTACTCAGGAGGCTGAGATAGGAGCATGGCAAATTCAAAGCCAGCCCAGACATGAGTGAGACCTTGTCACAAAAGAAAAATTTGAAAAAGAGTCAGGGGATATACTTCAGTGACAGAGTGCCTCCCTAGAATGTGAGAAGCCCTGTGTTCTGTCCCCAGTAGTGAAGAAAGAAAACAAAAATAGAAATAAAGACAAAACATAGAAAACAGCAATGAGAGGCTGTGTGTGTGTGCGCGCACACACACGTGTGTGTGACATAAACTTTTGTGTAACTTCAACCTTGTGATTATTGTAAATCTATACCATTGAAAGTGTGATTCTCTAATTACAATTAACTTGTCAAATAATTTTTTGCCTTGTCTCTCTCACAAGACTATAATTATCTGAAAACAATGCATCATTAGCAACTCTGGCAATTTTAATAGTACCAGCACATAGTTTATGCTTTGCGTACAAAATTTAAAAATTGTAGTGAATGATTTCTCTCATTTACAATCTGCTTTATGCTAATAGGTTTATCCAGATACATGTTTGACTGAACCCCTGAAAGAATTTCACCTTGTTTGGCAGTGAAGTAGAAAAAATAGGTGACATACAGATTCATAACTTTTTCATTTCTAGTACTATTTTTTAAACTTTGGAAAACACAGTAATTTATTAACACAATATTAAGTGTTGCATTAATTTATAAATTTGTTTAGGGGACTTGCAGAAATTTCAAAGAATCTATTTCCTGAAATGAAAAAATATAAATCTAGGGCCACTATCAGAGCCATAACAACAACAATAACAACAAAAACAAAAACAAAACAAACAAAAACCCCTTTTTTTCTCATTTTAACTTTTATTCATTTCTAATACTTTTTCTTCTATGAAATTACAATTTTATTCATAATCCTTTAATTTCTTAACAATTTCTATAAAACCCAGATTGAAATCTTATGTCCTTTATTTTGATAATAGTATCACTTACTTTTTCTTTGAGTTATTGGGGATATATTCGGTTCTTTTTTAAAAATCTAAATTAGATATGTTTTCATCTTCTTTATTTTTTCCCTTATAGTTATTCTGTCTGGACAATTTGTTATTTCTGTTTTGTAGCACATGCCACTGATGATTTCTAAACAATTTTTAATTTTTTCAATACCAATAATAGCTTATTTCTGAGCTATTTTTGCTTTCATTGATGTCAGACTACTTTTAAGCAGGTCTAGTGTTGTTTCTTTTCTTTTTCCTCATTAGCAAAGAAAATTTCAACAAAAACTACACATTTTTTTCCTAATGTGATGCGGGGGCATCAAACCCAAGGTCTCACTCATGCTAAGAAACACACTCAAAGTCTGTGCTATATCCTCAGCTCAAATCCACATTTTAAAAATAGTTATATTAATAAGACTGTTACACTATGAACTACAAAATATTGCTGGTATATTGAATATTGTTACCTTATAAAAATTAACTATATATTATATTTTTATTAAAAAGTTGGTATGAAATGCATTTTACAGTAAAGAGTCATTGAGACGGTTTTAGGCTTTTCAAGAGAATGTACGTTGTTTAACAAGGGCCTTCCAGGTGAAAGGAAGGAGGCTCTGTTTGAAGGTTGACGTGACCCTGCCATTCCACAACTGAATATCTGTAAAGAATAACTGGAAATTACTGAAGAATGCAAGCAATGGTTTACCGTTTCTGTGCTGTGTAGAGTGACTATAGCTGTTCTCTTTTCCTGAACTGATTATTGACTGATAGTGAGACAAGAGGAGAATGTGTCACCAGTTTTAGAAGCCTTTAAAAAAAAAAAATCTATTTGTGAGGTTAGCTAGGAGCCAAGATATAGGTAGTGAAAATGTTGGGATTTGATCATACATGAAATGTGTTTGGAAAGGAGAAATCACAGTTAAGGGGGAGCATGTTCAGTTTAAGGGATGCTATTGATTGCTTTTACTACAGTCATCTTATTTAGGGAAACAGTGAGTGATCAAATAAGGATATGCATTCTGATTATGCACCAAAGAACTAAGAGATGACCAACATCCCTCACTAATGCTCTCTCCTGTCTGCTGTATTTTTCTTTTTTGTGGAATCTAGCCACCTCTATCTGTTTGGACTCCACGCTTTCATTACTCAACTCAGGGACACTTATGGGCTTCACCCAAATCCTGGAAAGTATAATTGTAAGGACAATTGTAGGGCCTGCCTCATTGGTTTCCTCTCTCTCTCAGTGATTACTGTCCACTCTTCTGTGAGAGTCAGTGTCTTGAACACACATCTTGTCTGTTTCATGAAGGAAGGGAAATCCATCCCGATACCCCATCTTGACTGGAGACCAAGATTCCAGGGTCATTTCTAAACTTCATTGACTTTGGTTGGGGTATCATGAAGTAGAACATAAAACAGGGATTTGGGTAAAAGTGACCTTTGTTGAAATGATTTTCTAGGAAAAAAAAAAAAAAATACCAGTAGAAATACTGGTGAACTGCTGAATAAAATTACATACTCAAAGTTTTGATCTTGTCCTGATCCGAAAGGTAGGGCTCTAAAGCCCTGATCACTTAAGGATGTTTCTCCCTATTAGCATGTGTAGACCAGATACTTGCTCTTCTCAGCTAGTCATTAGCTTTGGGGTCACCAGTGCTACATGGAAACACACACTGTCAAACACTGGTGCTGCTGACAAACAAGAACAATTCTTGGAATAACTGAGGAGGAAACAGTGGCTGTTGAGTTATTAGTAACCTAACGACTAGCAACAGAAGAAAGAATAGCCAGTATGCTCACACTATCTACTATCTATTGCGCTAATGGAATAGAGAGGACTCGAGTTGAGGATTCATGCAATAAGCTTCCTATTTGTATAAAGTTAAAAATATTTATAAGGAAGTAGCATCTGTTTAGGGATTATACATGACTCATATATCTAAAGTAAAGGGTTAATTAACCCAAATCCACATTAGTTATTACCCTTGTTTGTTTATGGTGAGGGAGGGCAATTCTGAAAATATTCACAATGGTATGTATGTATTTTTGCGCTTTTTTTTTTTCTTTTTTTTTTTTTGCAGTACTGGAGATTGAACTCAGGGCCTTGTGCTTGCGAGGCAAGCACTCTACCAGCTGATATTTTTGTGCTTTTAATGCATAAAATATATTTATATATAGAAATGCATCCTTCTTCTCCTTGAATACAATTAAGTGTGTGATAAGTGTCACCATGAAAAGTAAATTTGACTTCTTGACAACTGTGTAGTAAGACTCCAGTGAAGCAGAACCCATATAGCTTTCAAAGTAGTCACTGTGGTACCCTAAAGAACACCAGACAAGAATGCAAACACAAAATTAAAGAACTGAGTAAGCAGTACACCTGGATAGCTAAACGACAACAAGAACCACACCAACATTAAAAACTATGAGGGTGTTATAATGTTTTTAAAGCATATGTATGATATAAAATTTTATTTTAAGTATTTGTTTAGATAGCAACTATAGTAAATACTTCTCCAAATAAACTGTAGTATTTAAGTTTATCTCATGGGTATGTTTAAGTTATTGTTGTGATGAATGAGCTTTTATATATTGAGTGCTCATATAAGTCAATCACCTTATTTTCATTTGTTTTTCTCTTTGTCTTATAACTTCTATTGTAATTCTCTGTTCTGTTTTCAAGTCATCATGAGCAGCAAAACCTGGAGAATATATGTCAAATCCATACTTTTCAAAGCATGAAATTGAAGAATGGCAAAAATGATAACTCTCTTAAGCAAAATGAATTTATAAATTAAATATAATTGTTCATCCAGCATGTGGACACTGCCTATTTCTTTGAAAGACAGGGTTCATTTTTCATGAACCATAAACATGTCCTTCACAGTAAATTGGCAAACCTGGCACTAATTATTGAGTGGTAAGGGAGAATATATTTTAGTGGGATGTAGTAAGATTCACTAATAAACAACAAGCAAAAATTATGTGAAAATATTCTACTTTCTTTAGGGTAACAAAAAATATCTTTGGTGTAAAATTGCAAACACAGAAGTCAAATTCTGAGTCATTATTTCAGAATCTGATCTTTGCAAATAGCCACCTCTTTTTATCTATCACAGTCAATGTATACAAGGCATTACATTGTTAATACTGTTTGATCACAGTAAAAATCCAATTGTATATCTGAGGACAGATTTTTGCATTAATTTATGTTTAATATTAAGAATATTAGAAAAGAAGTGCTGCAGGCTCTCATGAGTTAGAAAGTCTTGAAAATGTTTAATTAATTTCAGTAGTATTGATATAAGAGCATTATCTTTCAAAGGATTTATCAGTCATTATATTGGCTTCTTTTTATTTGAACATATAATTAATGCAAAAATATGAGCCACATATTAATGCCAAAATATGAATCTTCTTTTCTAGCAACAATACCTGGCATATACTATGTTCTTGAGACTAGTTTTAATTAACTGAACAGAACTACATAGTTCTTTATAATCACATGTTTGCAATTTATGATATGCATTAAATGTTATATTGACAGAGAGGAAATAGTTTTACAAGAAAGTAAAAACCTTAAGAAACAAACAGTGCTATTTTAATGAGTTATTGATGAATTGCTCCAGGACAGCAGAAAAGCATTTATATACTGCAGCTAGTTTAAAGACAGATGACCTTTTAAGAGATTAGTTAACCTTTCAGCAATTTTGGAGAGTTACTGTTTTGAAAGATAAAGGTCAGAGCAGAACTCAAAATGCAGTTATTGTCTTCCATGTGTTTGTTGTCATGCCTTTAATTTCCAACAAATTAATTCAAACAATAGAATCTGTACAAAAGTAGATTTTTTTTTTAGAAAAAAGAAAAAGCAATGCTATTTTCAGGTGTTATATATGAATAATCAAAATATGAAAATCTGAAATCTTGATTCCTCAGTAAATTTCACCTTTAATTTCATTTTGTGCCAAAAGTTGGTAAGAGCAAAAATGTGTTAAAGAGAATGCATGAAGTTTATGATTTTTTTCTTTAAAAATGTTTATTTCATATTTTTGTTTCACCTGCAGAATCTTTTATGCCAGAATTAGTCATTGGACTTCTCTTCTAAGCTCCATATCTACGTATTTCCTCACAAGTGTTAACACCAAAGGGGAAGTTGGCTGGGTTTAGAAAACAATGGTATAAAAAAGCATTTCTGTGCCAGTCTTTCAAATACTTGAAATTCGTGTGGTGGAAATAACCTAAAAGTATTTTAACATTTGTAGATTTTCATCAGGGTGTGATAAGCAAAGAATCATTACCCTGACCTGAAAGCTCCTTTTCCTTTGTTGTTTCCTATATCCATATTTTAAAATGCACATAATCTCCTTCTTGACCTAGTCATTTCTAAAGAAAGTACCCTCTAGTTTAGAAATAAAGAAAATGTGTTTCCCTGATAGATTTGATGATATCTACAAAGAGGTCAAGCCAGTTTTATATTACCTGGACATATAACTTAGTTTTTGATGTTTTATTCATATTCAACTATGGAACAAATATAGATAATACAGTGCCCAGACTTAAGAAAGCATAAAAAATCCAAAGGGTAAAAATTACATTCTAACAACTGCACTCCAATTTGAATGAACCAGCGCTATTTTGGAGATGGCAATATACATACTGACAGATGTTTCATTTATTCAAAAACCTGTCTGTATTTTTACAGTAAATTTCACTTTACATGATAATTATAATTCACCAGTTCTTATCATTGCAACATCAGTGTAGTCTTAAAGCTGAAAAAAAACCTTGAGTGACATTTGAACGGTCTGGTCATTTATTGAACAAGCAAAAAGAGGAAAAGAGAACAAACTGAACTTAGGTAAAAGATTTTTAATATGTAAAACATGATTTTTTTTTCAGTGCAATTCAGTATTGACTTTATCATTGTTTTATGTGAAAGTCTCTTTGTGTGCATTCATGGCAATACAAAATAAGCATAAATCTTATGGGTATATCATTCTGTAATTGCACTGTATTGAAAACAACCCCCAATGCAATCTTTCACATTAGGTCAGAGGGAGTTTCCGGTTTGAAACTCCGTTATTTCAATTCACCATTATGTTATCTCTGAGTGTTTGTGCTTTGTGTTTTGTGGTTGGAGACGACTCCAGCAGGTTCTTACGTCACATTCCGGGCAACTGAATAGAAGGATTGACAAAGATACAGTGGAAAGTAATAGGCACCATGTTTCTGTAAACTTCATTATTCTATCAGTGAACCTTATACTTAGTTTTCTAGTTTCTACTTTTTAACATTTCTATATTTGCAATAATTAATATTTCATGACTTTCTTGCATTCTTCCAAAGAATTCAGAGAAAATCACTCCTTTTTAAATAATAGAATAAAATTTATTTCATTTTGGCATTTCTCTTTGAATCCATTGCATCTTCTTATAGTCATAAACACATTATGAATTCTTATTTTTGCTATGTCTTCAAATTCTTTGTTATGACATCACCTTATAAAATTATTTCCTCACTTGTCAATTATTCCAACTTATCCCGAACTATGTAAAAAAGGGCTACAGATATATAAAAGGTACTGTGATAATGTCATCATGATCTTTTAATGTTCCAGTTATTGAATAGCAATTTTGAGAAGGTTCTAAGAAATCCATCTTTGTAGTTAGTTGTTAGCTTTTATTGACTAGAATTGGAATTTCAGATATTTTTAAAAATTCCACTTATAAGAAAAAAAATGTAAAGTTATGTGCATCACAATTCTTAGAAGATAAATGCCAAGAGACATTTCAGATCTGTCTGGAGCTAAACTATCCAAAATGGTGGCCACCAGGAGCAACAAACAGCAATTGAATTATGCTCCACAAACTACAAAAGCCACATACCAGATTTTGAAAATTCAGCATAAAAATAAAATTTCATTATATTATATATTAATTTTATGTTGATATATATTTTTGCCAAAAATATTTATTTTTACCCATATGTAGATCAATGTAACGCAATAGGACAGAAAGGTAATAAACGGTTGGGTGAAGATGAAAAATTTGTGGATATTTACTGTTACACTTTTTTGTACTCTAAGTTGTTTTCATCATGAAAAATTGGAAAATAACAATAACAGTTTCAATGATATATAACATTGAATAAAATATAGTATTGGAATTAATTTTACCATTTTAGATTCCCAATATGTCTACAAACAATTTTGTAATTGCTTGTGGCTCACACAGTTCTGACACACAGAACTGTCATTCTGTTCTAGATTAACTATGATGGTGAATCTGATAGTGTAAATAGAATCTCAGATGAGTTTCAGAGTATAATATCCTAATTAAATTTATTAAAATCAAGGATCAATTTGTGATATATGTGCGGGTGTTTGCATGTATATATATAGTTAATAAAAAGGTTCATGGTATGCTTATGCAGTGAGACATTCAGCAGATTTTATCATACAACATATTTGTAAAAGACCTTGGATAATTTTATTTTGCTACTAAAGAGAAAGAAATGTCCTTTCAGCTTTTATGATATTTGTGCTACAAAACTTTTTCTGAAACAAAGACACCTATTATACTTATTTTTTATTAAGATTTTCTGTACAGTGTTAATAATTTCCTTTTGTACTTATTCTGGTACACTATTCTTAAAATGACTTAAAAATGAAAGGACCTGTTGAAGGCTGAAGATAGGTACTTTCTAGTGTATGTTGCAACAGATGATGTCACTCCACAATTCACGTTTCTTTGTACAGAAACTTAGTCATTACCAGTGGTAAGGACATTGCCAGTATTCACTTTGAATGTCTATAAGATTAGCTAAAAGTCTTTTAATTTTGTTTCTAAAAAATTAAGGGAGACTAGATATTGGGGTAGGCAAATACCGTTCTCACCAAAGTTCTAGTCACATTTTTCTGATTCAATTTGGGATTAGAACCTTTAACGAAGATGCTTCAAACGCTTAACAGGAAAGATCTAAGCTGTATCTGGATCCAAATTTTAAAACTGTTTATTCAAAGGAAAAGGAATGAAATGACTTTTTGTTTTTTATGCATTCTCTAAACTTATTCTCAAGATTCTCACTCCCTTGCCATTATTGAAATGAAGGGACTCAAACTTTCAGGGTATGGCATTTTGATATGTTATTGTTTGGGTTTTTGTCTATTTTATTCAGTCTTTTCAAAGCCACCTTATTCTCCCACTCACTTCCCTCAGAGGTATTTGAGTGCCAGAAAAAGGTTCTGCCATCCTCAGTTTGGAGGAGGAAGCTCTGTAACATATTACAGGGCTTTCTTCTTTGACCTTGGTTGGACTCATCAGCCAGACTTGGCTGGAGTGGTCTTTAAATTGCTTGTACTTATATTTGTCAAGATGACCACTGATGAAATTCTCCATTCTCCTTTTGGGTAAGTGCCCAGAGCTTCTCTCTGCCAAACCCACTTTAATCATAGAAATGCTACTAACTCTGCTTCAGTTTCAGTCAAGTCTTCTACCTGGAACCTGGCATAGACTCTCCATCCATCATCCTCTGGGCAAGGTTATTTCTCCTCTTGCACAACAGTCTCATGGATTTCAACCCAGCCTTGAGACATGCCAGAAGTTGGAGGATTATTAATACTGGTGTCCTCCCTCAGCCTCCTCTGCTTGCCACCATTTTTAGTTTGCTTTAGCTCATGTGGCTTGATATGGGAATTTATGTTTAGTGGTTACCCCCAGAATTCCGAATAGATTAGGGTACAATCTCTTGACTTTTCATTAAAACTATGCAACATTACAGAATCTAAGACTTGTCGTGGAGGAAGGATCCTAGAACATAGTTGTCTGATTATATTAACTCCCTTCAACTATTAGCTCTGTTTTTCTCTCTGATCTTCCAGGAATAACAGTACTTCATTTTATGTTTCTTTCCCAACTCATACAGACATCCTTTGTTCCATCACAGCCTTTAATTCCCCTGGTTACATTCATTTCTTCCTTTCCTTGCAATAAAAATAGTACTTAGGGTTGCACCTATAACTCAGTCGGTAGAGTGCTTGCCTCTCAAGCACAAGGCCCTGTGTTCAACCCAGTACCACAGACACACACAAAAAGTACCTATTGTTATGGTTTAGATATGAGGTGTCCTTCAAAAGCTCATGTGTGATACAATGTAAGAAGAGGTGAATTGATTGGGTTGTTAGTGAACTAATCCCCTCATGGGGATTAACTGAGGGGTAACTGAAGGCAGGTAGGATACAGCTGAAGGAGGTGGGCTGTGTGGGCATGGCTTTGGGGTATGTATTTTGTATCTGGCTAGTGAAACCTGTGCTTCTGATCATGTCCTGAGATGCTTTCCTCCACCACACTCTTCAGCCATGATGCTCTGCCTCACCTCCAGCCCCAAGGAATGGATCTGGCCATCTGTGACTGAGAACTCTGAAACTGTGAGCCCCCAAATAAACTTTCCTCCTGTAAAATTCTTGTCAGACCTTTTCATCACAGCAGCAAAAAAGGTGACTAAAATACTTATACAAAGCTAGCATATAGTAAAACCTTAGTGAAAAAAATTAAAACATTACTTGATAATATTTTAATTTTATTATGCAATTAAACATGATTAATTATATAAATTCACCACTTGTAGAAAATAATTTGTGATGATGTTAATTAAGAAGTTTCATGTGACGAGGGCAGAGTGTTTACAATTTTCTTTTTGCCCCTTTTTCATTGTGCCATGACTTATCTACTGCCTTACCTGTCATTGAAGTTAAAATTCCTGAATATAGGCACATCAGTTTTCAAAGAAACCATCTAAAATATCAATGCAGGTGTAAAGATAAGAAAAAAATATTGTGGATAAGAAAAAGGTTACTGATAAAAAGGCAATTTTTTATGAATCGAAACATTATCTCTTTAAAATACTTACTATTTAAAATAAGATTAATACCTCAGAAACTAAAAAACAAACATTTGAATGTTGTAAGAAGAGAAACAGCAGAAACATTTTAAAGGTCAAATGTATGACTTGATTAGGAGTAAAAGAGGTTTTCTGAGGTTTCATTTAAGGAAATAAGAACACAAAGGGGTCTTAGCTATGCAATAAAAGAGTTATATCAATGGAAGCAATACAAACTAAACAAAGGGAGGCTACTGTCCTTAGCATAATAAATCCAGAGTGAATAATTTTTTAAAAAGTTTGTGGTATCTTCTGATTTCTACCCATCACTTCCATCCTTACAATAAGAATAAACAAAGAAAGTAGCAAACAAACTCAAAAACAACTTAAGAAGCAGAAAATCAACAACCCTTTCAAGATCCATCAGATAATTGAGATCACATATCACAAATCCATGGCTCAAACTAAAAATACAGATAGGCGTATAAGATAATATACAGAAATCCCCAGGGAAACCAACATTGTGATAGAAAACTTCAATTGACAAATTGTTGGAGGCTTCATGTGAACACATTTTAGAATTTAAAATTAGTCTTCTCAAGTCCCCATGTTTTATGAGTTTTGCCTCCAGGATCTCAATATGTTCTCACAATGAAGACTGGGAAAAAAATATCCTTGTTCTAGCAAGGGCAGAGAAAGAGTAACCATTTTGGAATAAGTCTCTTATGGTTTGGACATAAGGTGTCCCCAAAAAGCTCCTGTGTTAATGAAGGAATATTCAGAGATGAAATGGTCAGAGTGTGAGAGCTGTAACTTAATCAGTGGATAAAACTACTTGTTGAAATAATAATTGGAGTGGACTAACTCTAGGCAGGTAGAACATAGCCAGAGGAAGTTAGGTCATGGTGGGTGTGCCTTGGAGATTATATATTTTGTCCCTTGTCACCCCTACCCCTCTGTATCTCTGTTTTCAGACACCATAAGCTGAGCAACTTCCATCCACCACAACACCCATAATGTTGTGCCTCACCTTGGGCCCAGAACTACAGAACCAGCCAATCATGGACTGAACTTCTGAAACCATGAATCAAAATAATTTTTTTTGCTCCTCTAAGTTGTTCTTGCCAGGTATTTTGGATAGAGGGATGGAAAACTGACTAACACAAAGTCTGTTCTGAACAGAGTCTGCTTTGAGAGACATTTGGCCAGATTGTAACAGATTAAGGTTTTGTAAGAACCTAATAAATCTAGAAAATGGGAAATACCCATTTTCCGCCTACTTTCAACTTCCCTGTGTCATCTAAAGGGAGATGGAAAAACAGAGGTACTTGTGAAAGTCACAACCCTGGGGCACAGGCTCATTAAAAGATGGCTTCCCAATAATAGGACTATAGAACTCTTCCCCTACCCCACATCTCTCCACCACTTAAGAGATATGTGTGTGTGTGTATATATATATATATATATATATATATATATATATATATATATGAGTGTGTGTGTGTGTGTGTGTGTGTGTGTGTGTGTGTGTGTGTAATGGAATAAAACTACAATAAAAAGAACTCAAGTTAAAAAGATAGAGATGTGATTAACAAAAGTTTTGGAATCTATAATTCAGAAAAACAAGTAGTAACTAACTGACCTAAGAGACACAAGAAAATTATTTTCAAACTTGCACTACTCATAATAGCAACCTGACTCTTTCCATGAAGATCCTAAAGCCTCAGAAATCAGGGTCATGAATTCATTGAAAGAGAAGGGGAAGACATAGTCATGGCTGGGGAACCAGACCAAAAGTACGTATAGATTTGGGTGACCAGTTCTCTCAATTGCTCTGGGATGGTGAATGTCCCAGCCTGTCCCAGGCAATAGTCTATATATCTGTCTCCTTAAATTGGGGATGAGTGGGAAGTATGTCTAAGAGAGTGAGATAGAATGAAATTTATTATAAATTTATTAATTTATTAAAGAAATGTGTTATGAATTTATTAATTTATAAAACAATGAATATTAAGGCAGTTTTACTAATTTTGCTTTCCTACTTGGCATCTAAAATTTTGGCAGCTGCTGGTTATGTGGTGTTTGGAAGCTCTGTGCAGTTTGGTTCATGTGATAGATAAGAAGGCAGGTACATATGTAGTGACTTAACTGTTCACAACCAAATGTGACATAGCTAGATCACTCTGCGCTGAATACGACTTTGAGTCCATGTTCATCCTCCAACACAGGCTTGCAGAGGGCTCTAGTGCATCATTTTTTACTATGAGCAGAAAACTAGTGCTCCCTACATTTGAGCAAAGCCCACAGAGGAGAGGGAAAGACCAAAACAAACAGACGGACAAAAATGCAACTTAGAGAAACAAAGGTTCTTAATAATAAATGTATTATTAATAAAACGCATACTAAGAAGAGGTTAGTTCAGAAAAATGTAGACACCATGTAATTCAAAGAAACATTAAAAAATAAAAGGAGATTTGGATTTTTTTAAAAAAGTCTAATAGAAGAAATGCGGGAGAGGAGTAAAGAGAAAAACACAGAAAGTCAAGGAAAAGTACAAAGAAGTAAAGAAATGGAGAAAAAGGGAAGGAAGTTTAAGGACCAGTTCAGGAAGTTCAGCAACCAGAAAGGAACAGTACAAAAAAGATAAAGATCAGTACACCATCAAAGAAATCACCAGGAAACTTTCTCAGAATATATGAACATGAGTTTCCTGATAAAAAAAGTTCCATTGAATGTCCCCAAACTTTATAAAAATGACCCATATTGATATGTTAATTCTGAACTTCCGGAATTTCATTGGTTATACAAAGGATCAAGAATAAGGATAGAGCTGACCTCTCAATTTGTATGCTAAAAACTGGAAGGAACAATGCAGTTAAGGTTTGGATCTTTAATGTCCCCAAAGCTCTTGTTTCAGAGGGTTGCTTCCAGGGAATGGAGCTGGAGGAGCTGGTGGAAACATTAGGAGATAGGACTAGCTGGAGGAGGTAGTCCCTGGGGGCTTGTCCTTGAGGGCTGCATGGGACCCAGCGCCTTCTTCCTTTTATTTCTTTGTTTCCCAGGCCTCATGAGTTGAGATGTTTCCTCTGCCACGTATTTACTGCATTTCCATGATGTGCTGTCTTGCCACAGGCCTCAAAGCACAGCCAAACAACCCTCAACAGAAAGCTCCGAAACTGTGAGACAAGGTAAACCTTTCCTCCTTTTAGTGTGTTTATCTCAGGCACTCTCACAATTTTGTACAACTTTCTTTTTTTAATGTTAGAGCAGTCTACCCGTCAAAATCACTGCTTAAATGTGAATAAAAATTTGAATAGCCTGAGATATGTGAGATTCAGACAATTCTCCCAATTTTATGCATGTTCCTATAAATTATTAGATTAGGCACTCTTCAAAATAATAGAGTAAATCACGCAAGAGTGTTCAAAACAGAAAGATCTCAAAACAATGACTTTATATGACTTTGAAAGCAACTAACTTAGTTGAGAACAGTTTAGATAGCAATAAAGTAGATTTCTTCAAGAACATAAAATTTGTACGCAATGCTATAGTTTGTATTTTATGTGTCCCACCAAAGGTCCATGAGCTTAAGGCTTGCTCACCACTGAGGTGCTATTGGGAAATGGTGGAGCTTTTAAAAGGTGGGACCTAGTGGGAGATATTCAATCACTGGGACATGCCTTTGAATCTGGTAATGGGGCCCCAACCCCTTCTTCTTTCTCTTTTTTGCTTCCAAGCCATGGGTACAATTTTGGTTCATTATACTCTCTTGCCAAGATGTGCTGCTACAGACCCAAAACAATGGGGGCAACCCATCATGGACTAAATCTTCCAAAACTATGAGACAAAATAAACTCAAAGTCAGCAATTGTCCTAAATATTTTATAAAAAAAAATCCAGAAATAATTCACAAGTTTTGAACTATATGCCATCTGAGAATTACTTAAACACAGAATTTTGATACTGCAATAGTCAATCTGATACATGAGATGGATAGTTAAACGACTAACAAGTAATTAGTGCCTATTGCTTGGAGGTGCTGGACGGAAGAATGACACCAGGTGATTAAGGAAGTGCAGAAAAATGAATCTGTAGGTCCAAAAATTAGGCACTCATGATATTATCATGAGTCATAAACAGTAAATAAACTTTTGAGATGGAAAAGGGCAAACCAACTGGCAGCCCGCATACCCATTACTCCCCTCGGGCTCAACCCTAGACCAGAAATGGGTTTGAGAGGCATTGTGCCATAGTGAACCTTTTATGTGCCTCACTCCCACTGGAACTGGGAGAGATGTGGCCTTTGGCTTTCGGCTGTGTGCAGCTCCCTTCTCAATGCCAGAAAATAAATTTGCCAAAGTATAATAGTTTGCTGTCAAACCAAAAGAGCTCAGAAAGTCGAAAGAGGAGAAGGAGGCAGCTTTTATGAAAAGCTGTAAATGGCTGTATTGACTAATTCTAGTTAATTTTAGATCACTTCACCACAGAAGAGCCTTGGTTTGTCCCTTGATATATTGACATTGTTGTGCATCTTTAGAAAATAGTCCTCAAAAAAAGTCATAGATTTTTTCTGTGTTTTCTGATACATTGCTGACGTTCATTACTGCTGCTCTAATTCAAGTTCTTATCACCTAATGTTTAGATATGCTTTAAATAGGTCTTCTACTTCAGGTCTCTTCTTTGTCCCTCCAGATTGCATACAATCCTGAACACCTTGAGAAAAGTCGTCTGTCCATAGTTTTTCCTAAAAAAGTAGCATTCCACTGTGTCTGGAAATTTCTCCCAACCACCTCGTTCAAATGGGAGACTTTATGCTCTCCATATTGTCTTAGAAGTAAATGCTGGACCTAAGATACAGTCAGCCAGGAGTAGACATTGGACCGAGTCGTCAAAGTGCTTGGGAGAGGCAGCTGAAGACCCAGGGGCCTTTTGTAGTGCCTGCTGGCCCTGTCCAGTGGAAGAAGCTGGTCTGGTCTACATAACAAAGAAGGGACATCCTTCAGTGGTAGGCCAAGGGGAATAATGGTGAGAGGACAAGGATGGTGTGGACAGGGCAAGGAGAGGAGGCCATGAGGGCCAGATGGAGTCCTGGAGAGAGGGAGGCAGAGAAGAGGGAAAGGGCAGGGGCTGAGGGGAGAGATGGTTCTGGGAAATTTGCTTTTTGGCCTAATTCGTCAGGTTATATCACTTTAGTGGAATAAGTTTTCACAGTCACATCTTGGTTTTTGAAATTTACAATAATATTCTCGTAGGGCCCATAAGGACTTTTATGTGCTAGGTTTTGCTAACAGATTTATGTACTATTTTTCTTTTTGGATGGAATTCACACTTCAACCATAAAGGATTACTGAGTGTGGATCTCAAATAGGTTTCAAGTTCATACAGATTCATTATTTACTATGTGAATAAAGAGTTATTCACCTAAAACCGTTGACCTAAGAATGGCAGTTTGAAAACAAGTCAGAATAATAATGTTTCAGGAAATTTTATTTCCTCTTCCGTAAGTCATAACCTTTGAAAATAGTTTCTAACTCTACTTTAATCACAATTTAATTCTTCTATTCTAATTTCTTCTAAATTTCATATTAGCAAGATAATTAAACTTATGTGTTTATACAGACTACTGTCACTTTCTACAGAGCTTTCAAATTAAGTAGTGTTCTGTTCTAATGAATCATGCAGTAATTACTAACTTACATATGAGTCTCACTGAAATAGCAAAAGTATTGAACAAATGAGCAAGTACATTACATGTTTTAATATATTGTCCGTTCTGTTCAATTAACTACCTGACTACTGCACTTAAAACGGCCATTTTAAAATTGTTATAAAGTTGCAGTGTTACTAAGGAAAATGTATCAAAATAGAATGTTTTCTATTATCATTGTAATTTTATCACGTGGTATTTTTTCTTCTTTTAACAAGTTGCACCTAGTTCAACATATGACTGGCAGAAGAGTCAACAGAAAGAAAAAAGTAAAACTCTCTTCATGATTTTCACGTATGACAAAAAGGTCATTGGTGGTCACTCCTAGTGTGACTTGTTGGTGTAGGTGACAATGTGTCTGATCTTAAAGGTGATACTGTTGTTATGAGAGACAGATTAATGCTGACAAATGAAGCATAGATTCACAACTGGGCTCTGTATTTCTTATCTGATCCAAACATTACTTTTCTTCTGGCTTTAGCCAATCTTTTTCTTATTCTTCCGCCTTTCTTTATTCCTTTCTTTCTTTTTTTTTTCAATCCTTCCTTTCCTCTCACTCTTTTTTCCATTCTTTCTTTTCTCCCACAAATGAACTCTGCTAGGAATCCCTTCCTACTAAAAGAAGGACACAAGAAATAAGAAATTACAAAACTGGACATTCTCTTATGAATTGAGGACCAATGCTAAATAAATTCATCCAAGAAAGTTTCCAAATTGGGGACAGAAAACTTCAATTGATAGATTATTAGTGTGCAGCAAAGTACAGGAGGTGAGTATGGTGCAAAAGTATTTCCAAGAAAGAAAACAATGTTCTCAAGGATAATGAGATATACTAGAGCATATACTAGATACCTGGTGTTTTAGTGATACTGAAAAATTTTCAGAAATGTACTTTGAGTACTAAAATGACTCTTGATCATGACAAACCTGTAAATCATGTTAAGAAATTCTGAAATAATTCAGAATAATTTAAGTCTTTAAACAAGAGAATGGTGTGATCAGACTTTCAGTTAAAAACGTTGGCTACTAAGTAAAGAATAAATTTAGTGTTTGTTTTGCTGGAATGCTGGTGGTAAAATAATATAAATACAATGACTTGTATGTGGAGGACACAGCAAGAGACATTTCATAAGAGTTGGAGAGAAGAGTAACATTTTATAACTCATGGAGATAATGGAATCCCACTTAGGTGTAGATTCACAGCATGTAGACCTTAAGCCGATGCCTTGACCTGAATGGAGGGGTTCAGCCATGTCCCCAATAACGACTTCATCCATATGTTCTCTATATTATGATGCTTGCCTTGGCTTACATTGACAGTTAAGTTCAACATCCAGTGTCTATTGTTGATTTGTGTCAGGCCCACAAATGGGAAATAAACCCATTATAAACTGGAAGGGAAAAGAGGACTCACAGCCAATCACCCCAAGTGAAGTGCTCTCATTGAACAAGTCTCAAAACCTTTGTGGATCTTGCCATAGCAAAGGGGAGCTCACATCCTGCACTGAAAGAAGACGCGGTGCTAGACGATCAGGATTGGACAAGGCCACAGGAGGGAAAGGAGCAGAGCTTCACCCAGTGCCAGCGACCCTACTGATAAATGGCTGGCCAGTGCAAGCTTCATTTTTAGAAAACAAAGCCTACTACACCTAAAATTTCCTTCTGATTATAAAGTGGAGATCCCATCTGAAAAAATAAAGTGAATGTAATATGATAAAAGTTTGATGATCTTGTGCTTCTGAATCAACTATGAAAGTTCTGAATTTATTGTGAACAAGGGGAAAGAAAAAAAATTGTCTATGTTAATATGGACTTCTCTTGAGAATGTAAATGTAAGTCCACCAATATTTTTAATAATGGATAATGAAAATTAGATTTCATATTTACTTTTAATCTAGTCTATGTAGAATAATAAATATTATGTTATATGTAATATAAAATATTGAATATTTGATCATTATAAACTTCATATAATAAATTTTAAAGAGCCCATATCATCCCTAAATCTGTGTTAATATATGCACATTTAAATGTATTCACAAATCACGAAATTTCAATACACTGTTTTGACATGTAAAGTAATTCAGCATAAAGTGATAGCATATTCAAAGGAATCTAATTATTAAATTACTAAAGAACCTCATCACAAAATGTATGTTTCTTCACAGGCAGTTTCCTTAGACTTAGGCCCTATAGATAGCATAATTAAGAGCCTCCATAAACAAGTATATTACGGTGTAAGATATTTGAAAATTAAACACACACAATGTGTTCACTATTGGCTAATGTTAAAGGTGGCTTGACTTTCTTTTCAAAGCATCATTGTGTTTTTAGTTATATTTGCATGGTGGTCAAAATTCAACCTTTCTAGAATTCTAACACAGATTTTTGGGTTTTCTTAGTAAAGAGCCACAGATTGATCCTTTATATGATTGGAAATTTTTGAGCAACTTAAATCAAAAAAAAAGAATAGCTAACCTCCAAAAACTAATTCATAAGAGATTATCCAGTACTATTAACCACCAAAAAATAAACCTGAGAAAATGAAAAAGTTAAAAAGCATAAATACATAAGGTGTAATAACTGAGAGATGATATTAACCCTTTACCTGCGGGGTTTATTGTTAAAGAAATACATTTTAATGGTGACAAGGATCTATTTTGCAAGAAATAAACATCACTTATTTTCATGTAATCTGTGGTGAGTTGCTTCAACACCTGTATCTCAGTTTGTTCATGGACAGCATGATGATAACAACATTATTCACCATTGTGAAGATTAAAATGATCTCAGAATACTGCCTACACAAGATAGGTACTCAATTGGGATTTTTAAAATGATTTTTATAATAATGTTATGCATAATCCAGAAAATACACTAGGCATCCACATTTATACAGCTTTATAGTAAGCAGCAGGACACAAAGAAACCTGACCCATTTTTATCTTTTGCCTGCTCTGGTTTGTCTGTGGTTGTGTCATGCATCCTGGTTCCAATCTTGAGCAAACTTCCAACTTTTCATCTGTTCAATGTTATGCATAGAGATTTACTGTATTTCTATAGGTTCTCTCTCTCTGCTCTAATGAATAGCTGTATCAACTCATGGTTTCCTTCTATTTATGTGATGGGAAAGCCAGTTGTTGCTGTTGACCTTTACCCGGCAAGTCTTTTCCTTTTCCTTGTAAGCAATGAAGCCGTCTGTTCCACCTCATTTGTATTCTATCTGGTGGTATCACAGGAGTTTCCAAGATTGCTCTGGCTTTTTACAGGAAACAAGGTGTTCTCGGTTTGAATACCACCTGAAAATATCCCTACCTGCTGTAAGCTGTCACAGGAATGTGAAATTGTTCATCTGAGATTTTACTAGTTAAAAGATTTTAAATACAACCTGTAGAAATGAAAAGCAATTTCATTATAATAAGATACATATTAATAAAATACTTAAGAAAATTGAGATCCCCTTTCTTTCTTAAATTGTGCAGTGTTTTATAAACTTTCATAGCTTTCATTTAAATATTAAAAAATAATAATTTTTTTGAAGAATTTTCATTAAAGGTGTTTTAAATATTGTATGCACTTTCCACTATTGGAAACAATAAAGTTTTAAATTAATAAACACATACATAGATAATAATACTTAAATTAGGTTATTTTATGAATATAAATTACTGTGACATATATTAGTTCTTGAGATTCCCAGATCGATGTTGTGTAAAATTACATGAAATTTTGAAATTATCAGATGTTGTATTCATTACCTTTTAAAGTTTCCATCTTGTACTCATTGAAATTTATTCTAAATCACTTCTTCAGATCAATCAGATCAAACATATTCCCTAAGATCTAAACCAAAAAAAAAAAAAAGAAAAGATTAAGCAAGTATCACTCAAAAGCCTAATTAGTGTGTTCACCTTTTTTTTTATATTGAACATGAGTGAAGAAGTGATCAAAACCTAGTGATGGTCAGAAGCAGGCAAGTTTTAGGGCATTATCTTTTATCTGAAATTACTCTTTTCTGCCTTATTTCTGAAGGTTGGTTTATTGGCATCATTTGAAAGAGATTCGAATGTTTTATATTTAAAAGGAAATTATGGAATGATATTTTAAAAACCTCACTTCATGCATACATTTTTCACCATTTGAAGTATATGAAAAGACTTCAAAAGTGGGAGAATTTAATCCTGCAAAAAAAATTTAAAAAGAAGTGAGGAAATTAATTATAGAATCAGCCATGATGAGAACATCTATATTGTTATTAATTGTTTTGCTTTATGCTACATCATTTTGAAATTTGTGAAGGAGATTAAATCAAATTATATCTTCCAATGGGAAAATGGGTTGAAATTTAAAATTAAATTAACCCATAAACTTTAAAATGAACTTGTAACAGTTTGAATTAAAATGAAGGAAATCATGAATAAATTTAAACCTACAGATTTTTTTAAAAGACAATGATTTTAGTAAAGATTTTTCAATGATATCAATAAGTAACATTCATTGATTATGTACTGAAGTCTAAGCATTTTCTTTCATATACATCCATTCATATAATTAACATGGTATTGCTTTTTTATCCTATCTATAAGTGAGAAGACTCTAATGAGTACAGTTGTGGTACTGATCTGAGATAATCTGCAAAGCCAATATTTCAGCACGCTGTTAGTGCTGCTGAACAAACTTTGAATCACTGTAAGGTGGAAGGGGCAGCCTTATGAGGAACTTGATTGTGTGGAAATGGGAACTCTACATCAGCCACAAGTAGTGCACTCATTCACTGGGTTTACTTAGAATTCATGAGAGTCAAACAAGTCTATTACTATGGAATGACAACTTTGAATGAGTACATGAAACCATTATTCTACAATGAACATTTAAAATTCTACTCATCTGGAACAAAAGTCATTGCCAAAAATAATAGAATTAAACCAATGGCACCATCTAACAAGACTTTATATGCTTATGTTCAGAATCACTTGCAAAGGTGAAATAACCACTATATTTATAACCAGGGAATGAGGAAGAGGAGGAGCAGGGGTGGGGAAGGGCAGGTAAAGGGGCAGGGGAGCAATAGGAGTAGGAGGAGAATAAAGAAAAGAAAATGAAGGTAGAGAAATAAGACCTGTATTTCAAGAAGTTTACAATCTGATTGATAATTAACAGCCCTAAGCCAAACCGTTGTTAACATTGTCTGCATTTCAAAATGCTGGAAATTGTCTTCAAAAGCCCATATATCTTGCTGCTGTTGATATAATAAGATACAGAATTTCTAGAATCTATTTGTATGTTTCAAAAGCTCTTGCACACATTTGAGATATTTCATTTTAGAAATTCTTGTTACAGATACATACTGACCATATTTGTTCTATGAAGTATCTTATTTCATTCTCATTACTGAATAATTTGGTTGGGCATAAAATTCTTGATGCGTAACTATTTTCTTCTAATCCTTTAAAGATATTTAGCTGTTGTAGCTTCCTATTGCTGTTTATATTCTTTTGTGAAAAACATTTTATATCTCTAATTGTTTTATTTAAAATTTTTTTATTGAACTATATTAAACTTTTAGAAAGGTACACAAATCACAAGTTTACAGCCCTCCAAATTTGTACAAATTCAATGGATGTAACCAAACTTTTGCACATGAATACACAGGGTGATACCACACATGAATACATAGGGCAATACCATACCTGGGGATCTCTGATCCCAGACTCCTTTGGAATTGATAACCCCTTTCTCCAAATGGTCCATACTATTTCCTCATCTAATAAGTATTTCTCTTTGACTGCTTTTGGATTTACATTAATGGAATTATGCAACATGTACTTATTTTGGTCAACATTGTGTTCATGAGATTTATACATATGACCCGTGCTGGTGAGGTGTGTTTATTATCACCGCTATATATTTTACATAGTGTGACTCTATCAATGAATATTTATCGTTTTATTTTTGATGATATTTAGGTTCACAATAGCAGTTAAGAATATTCTAGGACATGTTTTATTTGGCGAATGTGTATATTGAGTTCTATTTGAATTATATCTACAAGTCAAATTTATTATGGTAAAGTTTAGACATATCACCATTAATAGATATCTCAAAACATTTCCTAAGAGTTGTGCCAATTTGTAGTCTCACCAATGGTTATGTGGGTTCCAGTTTCTTCAGACATTACCAACACTTGGAATTTTCACCTTTTTCATTTTAGCCATTGTGATTGGTGATTTGTATCATATTTATTTGACCTCTGCAGTGCCTAATGTAATTGAGCATCTTGTACATTTTGGCCATAGAAATTCTCCTTGCAAACCCAATAGAAAAAAAAATGACAAAATGACTTAATTTTCAAGGTTTTTCATCTATTTTGCCATTTTTTCCTGTAAGGTTTGCACATTTTTCTTGCTTGTTTCCTGCATATTCTTGGTACAAGTTCTTTAATATATATATAAATAATGAATTAACCAGCTATTTTTTTTTAATATCTTCTCATTTTCTTTATTATTCTTCAGTGAAAAGTTCATGTTCCTGTTGGTATTCTAAATTTAGTGTTAAAAGGCACCATCTTATGATGCTTATAGGGATTGTAAGGATCAAGAGTTCGGATAAGGCACAGCAAGGGTAGCTTGCATCTGCTGTGACTTGTCTATGGCCCCCGCAGGGGAACTGGGATACTCAGGGTTCTCTTCACATGATGTCTGCACCTCATGCAAGGACTCTCAGACTGGGTTCAGCGCCATCAATGGACTAAGCAAGACATGTGGTCTCCATGTGACTTTGGCTCCACACAGCATGAGGTTGAACTGCAAAAGGGAAATTTCAGAGGGGGAACTTCCAAGAGCATTTGAAGAAGAGAGGTCACAATGGCCTTTTATGTCAAAGCTGCATAATTCTGTTTCCCATAAACAAGGCCATTCCAGATTAAAGGGGGTGAGAATTAGAGTATTCTTTAGTGGGATAATGGTGGTATGGTCACAGTATAGAAAAGCAATTGCAGTGCCTGTTGTTGAAGTCATGTTTTTATAAATACGATCTTTTGTGGTAAGAAAAAAAAAATTTAAATGTTCTGTTTGGGATGTGCTATGATCCCTAACTGAGAAGGTTCATGCTTTTTTAAAATATTTTTCTTTTTTCTTTTGGCTTTTTTGTTTGGTTCATTTTTCATTTCTGGATAGTTTTTGGTTATTATTTTTTAGTAGAACTTATTCCCTCTTCTCCTCTTTGAAAACCAAGAAGGGAAACAGGATCTTCAATTTATCATCCATTACTTTTATCACTGCTTATTTCTACTTCTAAAAAGGTATGCAGCGAATCCTAGGTATTTTTTCATCTGGATCTATAGCATCAACACCCCATCTCCCATGTCTACTTGACTGTTTAACTTAGCACTGGATTCTAATTACTTATGATTATTTTTGTCAATTCTGGAAAGTACCTTTGACATTTTTTTCCCCAAAAATATTCAGAATTGCTTGGTGATACCTTGTTCTTAAATCATGAGTATGACTCTAACTTCTGTTTCTTTTAAACATTGATAGCTTCCTCATTTAT
The DNA here is from genome assembly GCF_902686455.1 of Sciurus vulgaris. NCBI lineage: Eukaryota > Metazoa > Chordata > Mammalia > Rodentia > Sciuridae > Sciurus > Sciurus vulgaris. Next base: position 13,336,734 of record NC_136469.1, read on the forward strand.
ATTCTACATCTGAATACTTAATACCTTAATTCTTCAGCAAATCAATTCTACTGTGGACTGTTTCTACCAATTCTCACTCATGGCTGCTTCCCCGGGTGTTTGCTAATTTAGGATTATGAGCCTTATTGACAAGATATTATGTGTTGAAATCCTGACTCCTCTTCAAAGAAAAGTTGCATTTTCAGGTGAATCGAGATGTCAATATCTCAACGCAATTTTAATTTAACTTTTTAGTTCCTGTTTTATTATAATGTATGTTAAACTCAAAGTTCATGTATTGGAAACTTAATTCCTAATGCAACAGTGAGGACAGGCAAAACCTTCAAGTGGTGATTAGACCAGCAAGAATGGATTAATTGTGTTATCTCAGGAGTGGGATCCTTAGATAAAAAGTGTATCTCTTATGAAAGTGAGCTTGGTTCTGTTTTTAAATAATATTTATTTATTTATGTATTTATTCATTATTTATTTATTTATTGGGATGCCAGGGATGGAACCCAGGACCTTGGCTTGCTAGGTGAGCGCTCTACCACTGAGCTACATCCCCAGCCCCTCTCTTTTCTTTTGAGTATACAAGCTCTTTTGCTGTTTGAACCTCCACACTGGGATGAAGCATCAAGAAGGCCCTCAATTTTTGACTTCCCAGTCACATGAGACATTGGACATACATTTCTTTTCTTTATAAACAATTCATTCCTGGTGTTTTGTTATAGCAACACAAAATGGACTAAGAGACATTGGGCTGTACTTTCCCTGTCTACAACCATTTAAACAAAATTTCCCTGGTCAAGTCCTTATAGACATGGATGTGTTTTCCTGGCACTCTTGTTACTAACTAACTTCTTTATTTTCCATGGGTCTCAATTTTAGCATTGCATTTTTATAGACCCAAGGTATTATCTTAAGTTTTTGGAAAAGTCATTAAACTGCAAACCTTTTGGTTCTGATATTATAAAATGCTCCCAAGATAGCTATAGTTCAGCTCCACTTTACTGACCTATCTTCCAATGTCCTCTCCACTTTGAAGCCCAGAGGACTTGCTTATTTATTTACTACTTAATTTATGAGTTCAGCCATGGTTTTAAAAAAAGTTTGTTATTTTCAGCCCAGATATGTTGTTACTATGAATCAGGATAATTGTCAAGATGTCAAATTTGCTTAATACCCAAAATGGAAATCCTCTGAGATGTTTTTTTTACATACACTTTTAAAATATACAATTTATCTGTGTTAGGTATGTGATCAAGACTGCATGATTTGATAAATGCCATTCATGTCTCAATATTAACAAGATTGTCTTTGAATAATTAATTGTGTATGCAACCTTTTAATCATTAATTTAGGCATTTTGTGATTTGAAAACTTAAAATAAGATCATATTTTGAATTTCTCTGAGGACTATTTGAATATATTCCAATATGAGTTATTATGTGGTTAATTATAGATTATTTATTAAGAACAATGGAATTCAATTACAATAATCCTCATAGCTCTGCATGATTGTTTGAAGGCATTATAGGGGGTAGTGTGCTCTTACTGAGAGCTGGACGGCGACAGGGGCATACAACAGGTCCTGTGTGTCATTTCCAAGGATGATAGCTTGTATTGCAATACCCTAGCCCTGACCCTTTCCTAATAGATTTATAAATATTGCCTTGTGGGCAATCTGCAGTTTTCGGTTTCTGGGAACCAGACAGGGCACTTTTGATGGTGGATACTGCAGGAGGAAATTGTTCACCCTCCCTCTGTAACAAGCCCATTGACCTTTTGAACCTGGGGTAGTACTAATCCTTTTGATCTGACATGTCATAGCAGGAATTCATTAAAATTTCTTCTTCCTAGGAAATTTTAGCTCATAAAATCAGCAGAAACGCAAACTTGAATTTTGTGTGCGTACGCAGAAGCCATGAAGACCTGAATGCCTAAAATACATCTCACAGTTTGTTTCTCACATATGTGAAGGCACGTTCTACCCAGAAAATGTTGCCTTTTTCCTCTGTCACACCAGAACACAGAAGTAAGAAAATAAAAAAAATTTAAAAAAAATTAAGCAGTCCACTTTTCAACAGAAGGATAATTTTTTTAATAGATAAGACTTTGAGAACAGAGCCAACACTGGATTTCAATATACTAACACATTTCAGAATAAGAATGGTTCTTTCCATGTACTAGGATCTGAGAATGTAGTTCAGTGACAGAGTGCTTCCCTACATGTCTGAGATTTTGGGTCCAATACCCAGCAGACACGTGCACAAACACACACACACACACACACACACACACACACACACACACACACTCTTCTAATTGCCACTCTGATGCTCTCCTTGTGAAGGCCTGGCTATGAATCTCTTTTGGAAGTACAATGAAACCTGCTATAAGAGAAAAAGATATTTAGTACAAACCCAAAATTATATTTGGCAGACACCATAGCCAAATCTACAAATAGAGCTCTTTGGAAGATCAAAGGTAACAATTGGTATATGTTTTATTGCCTGGGTCATATACAAAGATTTTTTTCAGATAATTTGAGGTTGTGCATAATGATTTCAAAAGGAAAGAATTACAGCTTAGTTATTTTCTTTTATGGAGTTTGGCTTTCTTACATATTCTATTATATGGGAGGGGGGATCTCTTTTAAATGAAGTCATAATTTATGCTCATTTCTACTGCAGATTTAAAAGTAATATTTTTCATGACTAAGGTCGAGAAAAAAATCTGAGCTCTCTGATGTATTTTAATATAATAGTTTATCTGGTGAGTATTCTTAATGTTTTTAAAGGGTAATTTACCTGTCAATTCAGCACCACACTGGCATACAAATTAGTGCCTATAAAGAAAATATTTAAGTGTGGAAACAGCAGGAGCATTGAAGAAAAATAGGTTGTCTTCAGGAATGGAGTTGCTGCATTTTCTAAGTTGAAACATTTATTGAGTCAAAAGATGTCATAATACCTGTGTCCTTAGAATATTTACTAAACTACATGTAGCACAAGTTTATTGATTTCAACTACATGATACAAAATGGTACCTCAGATATTTTATTTATATCTTTGTTCTTTTACTTCATAAAAAGTCACTGAATTTGATAACTCTTAATGCTTCCTCTTCCTCTCAATTTGGCCAAGATACTAGCTCCAAAGTACAGACACCAATGTAATTGTATCCAGTTAATATGCTACATTTTTTAGTTCTTTATCAAATGTCTTCCCTGATAAGTGGATGATGATATATAATGGGGGTGGGGGGTGTGAGGTAAGAGAAAAATTGAGGAACTTTAGATTATGTAGAGGAAAATGAGAGGGAGGGGTTATGAAAAATGGTGGAATGAGACAGACATCATTACCCTATTTACATGTATGATTACATGAATGGAATGAATCTCCATCGTGCACAACCATAGAAACGAAATTATGTACCCCATTTGTGTACAATGAATTGAAATGCAGTATGCAAAAAATAAAAAATAAAAATAAACACAAAAATAAAGTAGGATTATTTTACATGCTGATGGTAAGTCTGTGGCCAATTTTTCTGAAAACAATAGATGGTATATGTATCATGCAAATAGAAAATCAAGATAATTAGAAGATCATCATTTTTAAATTCTGTCTAGTAATCACAATACTATGTTTCCATGCAGCAATAATACATACATAACCTTAAAAATATATGGCACATGATAGGTGTGGTGGTGAATGCCTGTAATACCATCCACTCAGGAGGTTGAGGCAGGAGGATTGCAAGTTCAAAGCCAGTCTCAGAACTTAGTGAGACCTTGAGCAACTCAGCAAGATCCTGTCTCTAAACAAAATATAAAAAGGGCTAGGGATATGTTTCAGTAGTTAAGTGCCTCTGGGTTCAATTCCTGGTACCTAAATAAATAAATAAAATATGTGGTACAGTTTAATAGATAAAATTAGATTAACTGAGAACAATTTTAATTTAAACAAGTACATTTATTTCTTATCCCATTGTTGAGAATTTAAATAGAGCAATCATATTTCAAATTCCGATACAATTCGCTCATGATGTTTTATGCCAATAATGGTTTAACTATACTTATTTTCCATACAAAGTAGTGAAAACACAGAAGACTAACCCTTGGCATCTGATAGCCAAAACATTGACTTGCATCTCTTTTATCCCTTTGGACTGAGACAACTCTTCTTCCCTGGGTGTTGGTGTGAGTACCTCAGTCGCTGTCATTTGTTAAGGTAGGCAGCAACATGTGTGTATTTACAGGTCAGCACATAAAAAAGTCGCAGGGCCATTTTAATGCTTCTAAAGGGACCTCCTTGCCCATTGCACTCACTAGCATTGTGGAGGGTTGAGCAGACATTCATCCAGCTTATGATACCAAGCATTTCAGGAATTCACTTGCAGCTGAAACAATTGCATAGGACCATAGAGAAATGTGACAATGGAGACAGTCTCTCAAGGCTATAATGTGTTCTTTGTATGTGTGGTTACAAGTCAGGGTGCCAGAGAGGAACACCAGGGCTAACACACAGGGCACCTGCCATTACAAATGCATAAAAGGATGTGGAGATGTTGCAACATCATCTAGTAAATGGAGGGTACAGCTCTTTCATCAAGCTTAAATCTAATTGCTTTAGCCCTTGTCACACTAATGGCAACACTGTTCCTGTTGCTGCTGATTCAGAAACAATGTTGCTGTGTCCATTAGAGCAGTCCTTCAATCTAAAATGAAACACTATCTGTGTGCTATTATAAGATGGATATGCAAAGTGCAGTCAGCTAGAAAGCACATAGAAACCTACCCCTGAATTTTTCAGCCTATCTAAAGCACTAATAAGCCTTGAAAGTCAATGGTACATACTTGACACACACAGAGTCAGGAAGGTAGCACATGTTTCAAAAGAAATGACATTAAAAACAAAACACAACATGGAATATATTTATGACTTTTTTTTTTCTTAGCTTATGGACACAGCTTTGTCCTAATGATCCACTTATCCACTTATGAAAGGCAATTGACAAATCTATTGGCTTAAGGTAACTAGTAAATAAGTTTCTGATATTAATTGACCCAGGAATGTCTGTAGTGAACATACATGTACTAAGTAAAAATTTTGTGTTAGGCAGTATCATAGGTACTGTAGGTGTAGTTGAGGTCATATAGCATGATCATTTCTGTCCTCAAAGGATTTAGAATTAGTTGGAAATTTTTGTTTGAAACTGTTTTATAAAATATGGAGTAAAATTTGACACAAATATATTTCTTCTTCTGCATGTGTATACAGAAATGTAAGGAAGCACTTTTTATTGTGAAATAGAGAATTAATAACTCACTGGCAACCAGAAGTATTTAACACAAAACATAAATCTCTGGCTATTGTTTCCATGAATAGTGCACCTGGGATGGGAATGAGGAGATATATTCCTGACATCCCAAACAAGATCATTAATTCCTCATCCACCCACCCATTTCCATGCAGATAATTTTATAAATTTGTTCAAACACATATAGTTGATTTATATTATCAGTACTTATTGAATATTAAAGAGATTTTCTGAGTTGGTACTAGTACATGATCACCATTTCTGTAATTGTAAATGTCCTGTATTATAAATAATTGACTCACCAAAAGCTTTTCAAAACAATCCTCTAGATAAGTTGAATGTTATCTGTTTTTTATTGATGTTGGAGAACTTTCCTTAAAAAATCATGAAGATATAAGCAGATACAACTCTTCCATTTAAATAAGATGATCACTATAATATCCCCTGTTTATGTCATGTTTTATTATATTTTATAATAAATTCCACATTTATGTCACCTTTTATTTTGTTTTATGATAAATTTCATATTTATAAGTGATATTTCATACTTTTATAATAAATTCCATATTTACAGATGATCTTTTATTATGTTTTTATTAAAAATATCATTTATAAGTGATTTTCAATTATATTTTTATAATAAATTCCATATTTATGTAATATTTTTATTATATTTTTATAATAAAAGCACACAATTACGTGTATAGAAAACTAATTAAAATGACCAGAAAAAAGCATTCTATAATAGCAAAATACAAATTAATAAAAATATTCTGAAATAGGACATCAACATCCATTTATACATACATATTATATATAGGTATTAGATCAAACTACATATTTCAGTGGTCATGAGATGACGTTTTTTTTGAAATGAAAGGTTTTATTATATTTAAATTCTAATAGAAAAAGGCTTTATCAGGAATAGTAAGGATCTTTGCTTTATTGTCCATGTCCTGATTTTTGTATAATTGAAAGAACTTTTTTTTGTAAAACATCATCTTACAATAATAATTTTAAGATGCATTTTGATATATATTATGCACATATATTATACTATATCTATCGTGGAATGCATCATGCTAAATACCTCAAGAATAGTATAAAGGAGGTTCAAGGAGAATTAAATCATAGTTTTAAGGGACTTCGATGGAATAAATGAGAAAAGACAAAAAGTAATAAGATCTCACCTTGCACCAAATTCTAGGTATCAAAGTGTATTGTGATTTCATTCTCCTGATTTTAGGCCTTAAACATTAAAATTTCATTGGTAAAAATCACGCAGAACGAAATTTTCAATGTCATGTTTCTCAAGGGGAAAGTTTGAAATGTCGATACAACTTGGTGGCTAGAAAGCTATAATCCTGAAGAACTGACACCACAGCTTGTCTTTCTTGAATGTTTCTCTTGCATCTTAGGCGTATGGATATCCTGGTTCTATATCTCAGCCATCACGCCACCATTCAACAGCTGAGCTGTTTATCTGGACGTACTGGAGCGCAGTCCACCCTTTCCCAGACTGTCAGACGTTGTTGACACTGGTTGTATGCTGTTTGATTCTCAAGACTAATGCCTCTCACTTAGGGAATTATGTCTACCTGGCCTTTGGATATATCACACATATTTGGTTACTGTGACCTGTCGATAATGACTTGAATGGGAATTTTATTGCCCTCCAAACCTTTGTTCTGCTTCTATATACTGTTACTTTCAGATGGATCTTGATTACCTTACATTATAGGTGATAAATATGAAACCAACTTACATGAAAGTTCTATATAATATGACGTTGAAGTTCAGAAGACGAGAAATTTCCTTCTGACTAGACATTGTATAGAGCTGTTGACACATGGGTTGCCTCCTGCTTTGATCATTTTTAAAAATTTATTATTATTATTATTATTATTATTATTATTATTATTATTATTTTGTTGTTGCAAGGACCAAGAGATCTAACAAGAACAACGTAGAGAAGGAAAAGTTTATTTGGGGCTTCTGGTTTCAGAGGTCTCTGTCCATAGAATTTCTACTCAATCTGGGTCTGAGGTGATGTAAATCAGCTCAGGACAGGCACACCAGGAAGCAGAGAGAGAATAAGTTCAGATATTCAGGGAAAAAATATATATCCCGGTGGCATGCCAGACACTACTTGACTACACTTACCATCCAATTAATCTCTATCCAAGGATTATTGCAATGATTAAGATTGAAGTCTTCAGAACCCAATTATTTCACCTATAAACTTTCTTGCATTGTCTCACACATGAGCTTTTGGAATCTAAACCATAACACATCTCAAAATATAGATAGAGCTATAATCTGTATAACAAAATTCTCCTTCTATTGAAATATAGTTGTCTTTGTTTCCTTTTATCTATCTACTTATCCATCCATCTTCCTACCAAATGTGAATATAAATATATCACCTCCCACTGAAAACAAGATTGGATAGTGCTTTGGATGGCAACTCTACGTAGCAGTGAAGACTTTCTTAATAACAAATGGATATAAACTTTACATTTGATTCCCACACTTGGACATTTTCTTACTCCATTTTTCATTGCTATAGCAAAATACCTGACACTTAATATACAAAAGAGGTTTATTTAGCTTGTGATTGGGGGAGGTGAAATTTTAAACCATGTGACAAAAGAATGAAAAAGACTGGGGATGGGTCAGGCTGTCTTTAATAATGACCCTCTCATGGGCACTAATCCACTTCTGTAAGACCTACCCCACTCTGAAAGATCAACATTGATCCCTTCACAAGGTTGGTCATGCTGCAGTTAAGCACCACACCACTAAGCACCACACCGTAACAGTCCACTATCTTTCAGTATCATTAGGTTGGGAATCAAGCTTCCAACGTATGATTCTGTGGGAGCAAAATCACAGCCAAACTATAGCAGGCAGATAAACAGAGGAGAGACTTTTATTTTCTAAGCCACAAGCGAGGGTCTGCCCATCACTCTTCTTTGCCTGGAATATAAATTCCCCTCTGAAGTACCTTTCCCCCAGTTCTCTCAAATCCTTCTGGATTTATATAAAGGGGACAGGAAAACCTAGTTCTCTGGGTCTCAAACCTCAATATGCACAAGGTTTACTTAGAACTCTCATTGTCAATTTTCCCAAAGGTCAGACTCAGCTGGCCATTACAAAGCAGATGGCTTGTGGGTCACTCACTGGCTCCTGGGCCTCTTATGATGGCTCCTGGGCCTGCTTCCCTCTACCCCAGAGAATTTTTCAGCCTGCATTGCTGTCTTCTCCTTCCTGGGTTAAGGCACTGCCATTGTGGGATGAGGGCTTCCTCTTGGAGTCTAAAACATCTTAATATGCTTGTGTGTATGTACATGTTGACAACTATTCAAAGTATCACATTGCTGAGCTGCCAGAGGCAGCCACACCCTTTTTTGCTTTCTTCAAGACTTAGATCTTTCTGTGGAAACTGAAATGTTTCTCTGAGCTGCCTCTGTCCGAAATTCTGACATATCTGGCCTGCTGGCAAGACTTTTAGGACTTTCTTTCTCAAACAAAATGTTCTTTTCTCCTTGGACTTAGTGACCAACTCTTTCTGAGAATAGGAAGGAAAACCTGGACAAATCCCTGAAAACAACCATTAGATATGAATACTTCTATTAACTAACATAACCACAACCTCAGTGTTTATCTTACAATCTCTTTCAGGACAACTGAAAGAGTTACTATAGCTGTAACTATAGTTACTATAGCTGTGCTATAGTAACTTAATTAATAAGGCCATTTAAGAAATCACAGGACTGGGAATATAAAACCTGGAATTTTTCAGACTTGTTTCAAATATTATGTGCATGTCAATATTAAGAAGTATTTTCTCCTTTGGCTCATGTTATTCAGGAAAGGAGACAATAATAGCAGAGAAATCTCATATTTGTTTTTCACTGGCAGAATTTTCTTATTCTCATCTCTGCATTCTCTGGAAGAATTTTTTTGATAGTATTTGTGATGATTTGGAGAAAGTTAACCATTGAAATATGATTCCAAGGTTCAAGGTTTTTTGTTGTTATTTCTGATTATTAGTATTTTTTTCATAAATAGGAGTTATGATAGAATGTGGCAGAGCCCTGCCCTACCAGTACTTTGTGACTTGTATCAGGAGGAACTTGGGATCCATGTGGCAGGAGAAATGATTTTCTTAATACTGCCCTGTAGAGATGGGCCCCTAAAATGAAGTCCGCAGTATATAAAATGTAATTTTACAACCATAGTGCTTGCCTTATTGTAACAGCTGAGGAAAAAAAGAAAGAAAATAGGTTATCTCGGAAATACTACAGCTGTTGTAGTTTAGCTTTGTCATTTCAGTTTAGCTGAAAATTTTCATATGAATTTTCCAAAGTGTTTTAGGAGTGTTCTGGACCTTAAGGGAAAAGTTAGATTATGGAAATTTTTTAAAAATATATGTGTGGCTGACTTCTCCAATGCTTTATATCACTTGTTCTTTAGTAAGCAATCAAGGGACTGTGTTTTCTGAAAAAGCTTTTAAGGCAACTTCATGACAGACCATGATTTTCAATGAATAAAACACCAAGTTTGGCTTTTACATGCTACAAATAATGTGTTCATTTGTGAATATATCCCATGGCCACCTTTTCCTGAAAGGTAAGTTATTTAAAGATTCAGAGTTGCCTTCCCAGGAAAAGACATTCTAAAGCCCTAGTGCATTGTTTCTTTTAAAGAAAACACTTTTATTAGTGTCTAAAATAGCATCTTAGGATTTATATAGAACTTATAAAAAATATATGACTTTTGAACATCAGTTGAATCAGACTCTTCTCTTTTCTCCGTGAGGAGTTTTTCTTCCTTAAGATAGTAGCTCTGATGTTAAAGAATATGGCAGAAAAGATAAAGTCCTTTTTTCACTGCAAGTTGTATGTTCTGTTATTTTAACTTTTCATTCCTTTATCACAGACCAGAACTAAAATCTTTTTGGACCATGAGGTTTCTCCTTTTTCTAAAACATTATTGTAACTCAAAAGAAAGCAAGATAAATCTACATCTCAAAACCCATTTTGGAAGTTTACAAAATGAAAAATGAATAAATCTTAAACAGCAACATTTTTCATTTTCCTAATTAGTTAAAATTCTAACCAAATAAATGCGTGTGAAACATCTTTACCACTTTCATTTATTATCAGGATGTTTAAGTCACTTATTTCTAGGTGGTGAAAACAATTGCAATGCATAAACTTTGTTTATATAAAATGAAATAATCATGGAGGAATGAAAATGATGAGAAGTCATACAATCCAGTAGTTACACAACTCTGAAATAGTTTTGAAAGATAAACTAGCATAGAATAGGGTCTTTGAGAAAACCTATTCAGTTTCACATTGAAATATCTATGAGTGAAAATAAATAAAAACATAACTCTGCAAATTGTAATGATAAAGTTAATGATAAATCCGTCACTAAAGTAGAATAGTAAATATATGACTCAAGACCTTTTGAATTTCATTGAGGACATTGGTTTTAGGCATATCATAGTATATAAAATAGTGCAAAACTTGTTAATCTTAGGCAAATTTAGCAATTCTTGTAATCTCATTGTCTCAGAGATCTGGGTCTCTGTCTACTGGAATTTCTGGATGATACGTGTTTAAAGTAGCAACATGTCATTTTGAAAAAAAATTGTTATAATTTGATGGAAGGAACATTTGGTGAGGTCTTCATACATAAAGCTGTAAAGCTGGGGAAAAATGGGAAATATTTTGTAACCAGTAAGTTAGATATCAAAAATTTTATTTTATTTGTTTTTAAAAATAAAAATAAATAATGGGGAGGGACATCCTAAATCATTCAAGAGAGGGTAAAATTCCTCTACAGATTAACAGGCGTGGATCAACAAGTCCTAAAGCTCCGAACATGAGAAGATTGTGATTTTGTTTCATTTCTTTATTTTCCCAAGTGCTGTGTGGAGAGAGCCCAAGTGAAACCCCATGCTCGTTGTCTCTTAGCAAACCCATTAGCAGCAAATTTCTCTCCTAATCAAGGAAAACCAACATGGTTATGAGGAAACGGTTCCTTGCAGCATTGTTAGAGAAGGTAAAGCCTTATGAAATACTTAAAGAAAAGAAAGAAGCAACCAGGAGAAAAGCAGCTGAGAATGAATGGAAAGAAATCAGACAGATAACAGTGCACGGGGTGAAGACGATATTGCAGCGGACAAGGAAGACTGCACTGCCATGCAGATGGACATCGCGATAGGGTGGGAAGGAAGGAAACGATACTTCAGGGAAGCGAAATTAGTTATGAGGAGGAAAGTGAAAAAATAAATAAGGATGAAGAAGTAATGAGTGTGAACTCACATACGAAAGCCAAATGAGTTTCCTCACGTCAAACTTAAGAGCAGAACTAGCTGAGAAGACAATCCCACCTGTCCATTCCTGTTCTCTTACCTTTACACACACTGAGTTCTCACCTAGCTCCAGGGGGTGATTCCTGATGTCATCATGTTTATTTTGTAGATTAAGATGCTAAGAGAATGCAAAGAGCTTAAGCGATGCAGGTGCTAGTGGGTGAGGGAGTCTGGATTGGTTCTCAGATTCGAACAGAGCCTTGCTTCAGAGACACTGGTGGTGAGGGTATGTGCTGTGTTTCAAAATGTAGATGGGCAAAGGATAGCACAGTCCTAGCAAAGACATAAAAAGTGCACTATAACATTAGTGCGATGTGGGAAATCTGAATATTCCCTGATTTACGTTTTCTGAAGTTTTCACTTTTCGTGTTTTATTTTTACCCAGGTGCTCATGCATGCATGCACTCATCTATATGTAGGCATTATGCATTTGGCCATGTGCACACGTGTGCATACTTGTGTTAATGAGTGTGTGAGAGACGAAGAGAGAGAACTGGAGGTGCAGATAGACAAGCAGAAGAGAAAGATGGAGAGAGAGGAGATGTATACAGGATAAAGAAAAAAGAGTTCCTGCATTACCTGTGACTATGGCAAGCACATTTTACTCAACAGAATGGAGAGTGAACAATGAGAAGAAAAAGTTCCTTTTCCCCACCTTGAGTAGGTGGTTATCTTCCCTTTTATAAAAGCCAAAGAAAATAAATCACCTAGAATATTTATAAAAAACTGAATCATCCATCAAACCAGTGAGTCACATTTCTTATAAATGGTTTCTCTTTAAGTAAATGTCATTTTTCTCCTCAAGGTTATTTTTTTTTTGAAACATTATAGCATGAGTGCTGCTTTTATCATTCTATTTTAAAATGTATCAGATATTTAGAGACAAAATATATTTACACTGAGAAAATGGTAGGTTAACAGGGATTATCTGTGAATTATTGTTGAAGGACCTAGTTCAGCAATAGCAACAGATGAGAGGTGTATGTAGTGATGTCTCATAAGATTTGGGTTCAAATCTTGATTTTTATATCATTGGTATGATGCTGGCCATGGAATAGAATATCATTAGGCCTTTGTCTCCTCTTTCATAAAAACTTTTCTGGTGAATGAGCTACTTCCACAATGTTCAAAGAGTCAAACTGGTTCTGAGTTGCGTGTAGTCACCCGATGTTCACATTGTCTTGAACTTATGAGTCTCCTTGATATGCTGTAACTGCTTCCTGGACATTTCCTTCATAGTTACCTCTTTCCTCCTTTAATCATGTGTCAATTATTAGTATTTTGACACCATATCACTAGTAAGAGTAGGGACTTGATAGCACCTGGCTTATTGTGTGTAAGTAGTAGATATTTTGATTGGATTAAACCTCATTGGTTTCATGTGTTTAGACATTGTGCCTAATTATGCATTTGCTCATTGAAATCCTCTATATAAAAAATCCTCTATGAGAAAAACTTGCTGTTATGACCCATTGGATGAGCTCTCTAACTCCTGTGGAATCTCAAGCACCCTGAACAAAATACTCATCAATTTTCCTTAATACAGAAGTCCTCTAATCTTGCAGAAGAGAAACTGATCCTGGTCCACAACTGGAATTTCAATACATGGATGTATGTTTTATGGAAGGCAGGGCAGGAAAGATAGTTAAAAACTTGGCAGGAGAAATTTTCCTCATGTGGAGGCAATGGACCAAGCAGAGTGTGCAGGGATGCATGGATCTCCAGGGTGGTAACAAGTGAAGGTCAAGCTGTATTCAAATGTCCTTGACCCAACATGCCCGGCAGATGCTCCCTTCCCTCCATCCTTCATCCTCCATTAATCAGTACCTGGAGGAAGAGTCTGTGTGCTCTAGGTGAAAGCAAATTGGGTTTTAATGTCAAAATGAAGTCACTAGAGACCTAAAGCTCTGCTGTGCAGAAATCTAAAATAAAGGAGAGGTATGAATGATGTTCTTACTAGCCAGCATAGTGAGGAAAAGAAGCAATTAAATGAATGTTGGTGAGTATGTGGAGAAACTGGAATTGGCACACTATTAATAGGAGTGGAAAACTGAGCAGCCACTATGGAAAAGAATAGGAGGGTTTCTCAAAAAGCTAAAACTAGAACTACCTTATGACGCAATCCTCTCACTTCTGAATCAATACCCAAAAGATTTGAAAAATATGCTTTCAAAGAAATACCTGCACCCCATATTCATGGTGGCTTTATTCTCAATAGTCAGACTTTATTGCTATGAAGTTTTTGTTGTACAGGATGAGTAAGATGAATAGGCTTGAGGTCAACTATAAAATGAAGTGCCTATAGCTAACAGTACTGTAATGGGCCTTAACATGTTTTAAGGGATTAGAGCTCACGTTAAGCATTCCTAGTGTAAAAAAAGGAGATGACTTATGAAAATCTTTGCAGGTGATGGGCAAGTTCATTACCTTGGTTGTGGTGATGTTTTCATAGATGTGCGCATATGTCCGAACTTACCAAATCACACACGTGATTTACATGTGAGCGGTGTTTTGTATATCAGTTATACCTCAGGAAAGCTGTTTAAAAACATAAAGTATGCAACTCAACAGTTCTTGTTATACTTACAGAATTGTAGAAGCATTACAATGAATAACTTTAGGACATTTTAATTATTTCAAAAGTAATCTTGTTTCCAATAACACTCACCCATTCCTCCCCAATTCTCCAATCCCAGGAACCTCATATCTGCTTTACGTCTCTATCATTTTATGGAAGTGAAATCATATAATATGTGTCTTTGGTGATTGGCTTCCTTAAATCAGCCTGCTGATTTTAAGGTTAGTCCATGTTGTAGCATGATTCAGTGATATTCCATTGAATTAATCTATCAGATTTTATTTATCCAGTCATCAATGAGTAGATACTTGGGTTGCTTCTACTTTTTGACTGTTATGACTAATGCTGTAGGAATCATTTATGAACAAGATTTTATTTGAACAAAAGTTTAAATTTCATTCTTGTGTATAATTTTATAGGATTGAAATAGCTGGGTTTTATGTTAATCTGTTCATTTTGTCATAGTGTGTTTGTGTATGTGTAACAGTAAGACCATTTTACTAAGTAGTTTCATCATTTAACATACCCACCAGGAGTATCTGAAGTTTCCAGTTTCTCTTTTATCACCATTACTTGTCATAATGTTTTTTTGATTATAGCCATTCTACTTTGGATGAAATGGCAATGCTCTGCGGTTTTGATTTACAGTTCTGTGATGTCTACTGACATTGAACATCTTTGCATGCACTTGTTGGCTACTGGTGTATCTTCTTGGGAGAAATGTCTGTTCACATGTTTTGCACTAATTTTAAATCACTTGTCGGTGATCCAAGTCTCTCACAAGTTCACCTCTCCTTTTTGATCAGGGGTTTTTAAAGTTCAAGTTCTCATAATCTAATCATTTCACCTCTGAACCTTCTTACATTGTATCTCACGTGAGTTTTTGGGGGACAGCTCATATCTAAACCTTAATACTCTTCCTTTCAAACCATGTGTTAACTGGAAGAGATTAATAACAAAAAGACTGGAAGAGCATATAAACTTTATATACATTTCAGCAGTGGGTTCAACATAAACCATGAACTTCCTCATGGTATTTTTCTTTTTTCTTTTTGAATTTTATAACATCATCTGAAGTTCATTGGATAAATTTAGAAAGCTAATGCCTCATGTTATGCAGTAGAGGTGTAAGATTAAATAGAGTAAAAACCTTGCTCATTATCACTTCTGTGATCTGCACACCTGATATTTCTTGCAAGAAGTTTTCAGCAAATATTAAAAGAGGTCATATATCCAAAGCATTATTTTTGTATATTCACATTTAAGAAAAAATTTGAAAATATATAAGTGCATTAAAATTTTAGTAAATACTTTGGTCATATGCATTTATTATATAGTGTCACTTGCTAAATATGTCAAGAAATGAATTGCTAGGAAGTATTTTATGTGTTCTCACTTTCTTCTTCCTACTCCTCTCCACCACAATCTATTTCCTTATTTATTCTCAAAACCTTCTGTGACATTCTAGATGACCATTTCCTAGGAAGATATCCAACCACGGCCTCAGAGAAACTTGGCCCCAAAAACTGCTTCCAGACATCTTTGCCTATGGTTTTATCTTTAAAGATAAAGTGTTTAAACAGAAAATATGAAGTAGAAAAATGATAGAAAATTTTCTCCAACTTTACTGAGGTATAATAGGTCAATAATAATTGAGGATGAACAATGTGATGTTCACATTGTGAAGTGATTATCACAATCAGGCTAATTAATGGACTATGCTTCACTGTTATATTATTATTATTATTTAATAGTGAGAGTGCTGAAGATCTGCTCTCTTAGCAAATTTCAAGTCCACATAACATGATAATTTAAAATATTCACCATGCTGTACATTAGATCTGCAGAATTCTCTCTACTTACGAATTGGTACTCTTTGACCTACATCTCCTCGCCCCTTCTTGCTCCCTAATACCCCAGTACTCACCTTTTTGTGCTCTGCTTCTGTAAGTTCAAGCACCTTAGGTTCCACATATGTGTGAGGTCATGCAGTATTGACTTTTCTGTGACTGGCGTATTTCAATTAGCTTAGTGTCACCCAGGTCCATGCATGTAGTCACATGGCAGAATTTCTTTCTTTTTAAAGACGGTGTGACATTCTAGTGTGTGTGTGTGTGTGTGTGTGTGTGTGTGTGTGTGTGTGTGTATGTAATATATATTGTATTTTCTTTATTCATTCCTCTGTTAATGGTTGTCTGCATATCTTGACTATTGTGAATTTTGCTTCTGTAACTTGGGTATACAGATTACTCTTGTAGATAGTGATTTTATTTCTTTGAATATAAACCAGAGGCAGAATTCCTGGTAGTACTATTTTTTTTTTTTTTTTTTTTTTTTTTTTTTTTTTTTTTTTTTTTTTAGAAACTCTCATACTGATACCCCTAACCACTATATCAATTTACCTTCCCATCAACAGTATATATAGATTAACTTTTCTCCATATCTTTGTCAATACTTACTGTATTTTCACTTTTTTTGAAAATAGCCAGTTTTACAATTCTAAGGAGATAGATAGATTTGTGATTTTATTTGCATTTTTCTGTTTGATTAATATTTTCTATCTTTTCATATACCTACATTTGTATGTCTTCATTGGAGAAATATCTGTTCAAGCCTTCTGTCTTTTTTTATTTTATTTTTTTTGCTGTTGAATTGCATAAATTATAAATTTTCAATAGTAAACTCTTTAATAGATACATGGTTTGCAAGTATATTTTTTTCTTATTTTGTAGGATACTTTTCCATTTTGTTGATTATTTTCTTTGGAGTGCAAAAACGTTTTAGTTTGTATAGTCCCACATGTTTGCTTTTATTACCATATTCAGGAAAAGATGGTCAAGAACATTGTCATGAAGATTTGCAGCTTTATCTTCTTCTAAAACTTCTATGAATTCACTTATGACTTTGAAAATTCCCACTTTGAGGTTCTTCTGGACTCCAAGCTAAGTAGGGCTGTGCATGGGACGATGCAGACAAGATTAAACTGTTTTATTTACCCTTTTTATGTGGTTATGCTTCTTTAGCTTTCTACACTCCTGAGTCCTTCCAGAGATATTTTGGTTGATAGATAGCTAGCTGGTTTGGGTGGGCAAACTGAACAGGGAATCTCCTAATTTGCTACCTTCTTGATAGAACTAGCTGACTATTTTCACAGCCTTTTGAGGCACTGGCAGTACCTTTGGGTTTTAGATATTTACCTTCACAAGGAATAGATTCTTGCTTTATTTTTGCTAGAGGGGCCATGAGTGTATTGAATACTTTCCAAATTCTAATGGTTATTACTGGTCTCTTAATTTTTCACAAAGCAAATTAATATAAGTGCAGTGTTTTGATTCAAGCAATAATAAAGCAAAAAGAAAAATTAAAAGCTCCTCACTTTATTCTCCTTTTCAAGTCCCTCCCCTTTGTGAGAGTAAGCATGGTTAAGAGTTTCATAATTGTTCTCCTAGGATGTTTTCTGCTATATATCTATGTATGTGTGTTTCTGTGTTTCTTTGTGTGTGCATGTGTGTGTGTGTGTGTGTGTGTGTGTGTGTGTGTGTGTGTCTGTGTGGTTATTTTATTGATGTTTTGGAGAGACATAATATGTATATATTATACATCTTAGTCCTTTTACTGTTATTTACGTTTTAAATATTTTCTCAAGAATTGAATTTTTCATTTTTTCGAGGTTTTTAGTAAATGAACAATTGAATTGTGGATTCAACTTAATGCATTTATTTCTGCTTAAAATTATAAAAGTATTTCATATGAGATTTTTCACTTTGCTTAGATAAAATAAAATTTTTGAAATTTACTTTTGTGCATTAGTTTAAATAAAATTAAGTAGAACATCAAATACAATAAATTAAATAGGACATTCATTCATTTAAAAGAAAAAATTATTTTCCACTAATCTAAATTATGCCAGAAAATTCAACGAAATCTAAAAAATTATACAGCTTTGCTATGACATAAACCACTATTCCAAGACAAATATTTTGTTTTTTACTATCACTATACAAGATGATTTCCTTCTTTATATAAGGTGGAGGAAATCATCTCTTACAGTTTTATTTAAATTTAGAGAGAAGTTCTTTTTGAATATTTTCATTTTTAAATGATTTAACACTCTTACTACTTCTGTTAAAATTCAGTTGGGTTTACTTTGAGTGTTTAAGTAAGCTTAATCTGTAATCACAATACTTGAAAGATTTAAAAATCGTATTCTGAAATTTAATAGGCATCTCAATATAGTCAATTTTTGTTATGTAATCTTTACGTATATATGTGTGTGTATACAAATACATGCATATATATATGTGTGTGTGTGTGTGTGTGTGTATATATATATATATATATATATAATATATATTTGGTTATTTGGTACTAGTGAATGAACTCAAGGGCTCTTAACCAATGATCTGCATCCCCAGTCCTTTTTATTTTTATTTTTTAACAAAACACAACATTTTTAAACTTTAATAAAAGATCTTGTTAAGTTGCTCAGGATCTTCCTAATTTGCTGAGACAGGCTTCGAACTTGTGATACTCCTGCCTCAGCCTACCACGAATTCCTGGAATTACAGGCATATGCCACCACACCCAACTTGCTATATATTCTTTATAACATTTCACATATTATATGAGATTTTGTAATTTTTTCGTTTGGAATTAATCCTGAATATTTTCTAGTTGTCATTGTTCTGGGATTGTATACGATTATTTCTCATAATACTAGGTTGTGTTACATTTGACCCTGAGGAACACTAATGTATTTCTGTGTATACACCTTTAGTGTATTCTGTCCTTTGATTAAACAGTTCTTAGTGTTATCAATTGTATTGGTATTTCCACAGAGAAAGATTTGAGTGTTATTGATTGAATTGACTGGCTGGTTCTTTGGTCATCTCTTTTATTGATTTCTTCTTTTATCTTTATTAATTCCATTCTTTGTTTTTTAATGTACAGTTTTCTTTATAGGTACTTGAGTTGAATGTTTAGGTCATTTATTTCTAGTGTTCCTGATTTTTAAACTTGTATACTTATGGGTGTAGGTTTTCCTCTGAAAATTGCAATAATAATGATATATTTCCTAGGTGCTTTGTGCAGACATGCTAGGTACTTTCTGTGAATTGCCTTAAATAGGGTTAAGTAAATTATTCAAGTTCACTTATTTGGTAAGGGAGGTTTGGAGTTTAGACTCAGAACTGGTCAAACATGGAGGGACAGTGTATCACTAGGACTATTCAGCTGTAGTCACTAACTCAGACTTCTGTTTATTTTAGGGATTGCTTTTGGAAGAATATTTTAAACAATTTCTTGATTTGTGGATATATTTTTGTCATTCTTTGGCTAAACTCAAATTGTTAATGCTTTTTAATAAATAATGTAACAATTTCTTCAAATATTACCTTTTGCTTAATTGTGTGAACACTCTATAGGCATTTAAACATTACATATATGTATACGAATGTACACAGAATACATTTGTAAACAAAATTACATTTGTTTTATTATATAAAACAGTCATCTTAATTATCGGTTTAAATTTGCTTTTAGTCTGTATATAAAACAAAATAATTTCATGTAATATTTTGTATATCTTACATATATTTTATACATTTGATCTGTGTTTTCAAAAGATAATTAATTTCTTTCTCTACAGTTATAGATTATCAATGTTTGATATTTTTCAACTGAAAAAAATTTTGTTTTCCTTTAATAACTTTAACACATTTGGGCTTTATTTTAAAATGAATACTACACCATTATATTATCCCAGATGATTTTATCTTTGATTAATGTAAGAATTATCTTGTATTTGGCAGGCATAGAATTCTTTTCTTCAAATGCTATTTTTGTCTTATCAAAATGACCATAATCTCGTTTCTATTTATAAACTCATTCAGATTATATTATTTTCCATTTAATATTTTTAATCTTTCCATGTATGTCCCTGAATTGTGGTGTTGAAGATTTCAATGAAATACTAAGTTATTTATTTTCATAAGATCCTGTTCTCTTTTTATCCCAGCGGACCTGTATGCTGTGAGCAAGTGCAGCTGTTTACTAACAGCACAGTGAAAGGTCTCCAGGGTGCACCTGGGGACACAGCATGCTAAGCAGTTCTACCATTTTTTTGACTAGCTACACATACTCAGTTTTAAGTTCTTCTTTCTTTGACATATCAAATGCAACCTTCTTATTCAGAATGAAGGCTACGTATTGGTGTTTTTCTCCCTTTGACTTGTTTTTAGAATAAATAGTTCTGCAGACTTCACTACCATACATCCACTCCTCACTGTCCACTTTGTGTGTACCTTCCTTGCACACAGTGCAAACTGATAAACAGCTTTCCAACAGTGGGGTGTCTACACTGTTCTCTGCCCTTCCACAGGAAACTGACTAACAGCGTAATTTCAAAGATCCACATAGAGGAGCTTATCCTTGTTAATAGTTTCCAAGGTACTTAAGATGTTTATACTGCATTCATTTATTAGGTGACATCTTAAAAATTGCTGATGCTCCAGAAACACCATCACATATTCTTACTGAAATAACGCTCTACATTTTTTTCTGGACTTCAAGAATTCTGCAGATACTATTACAAGGATCTTTGAAATGAGAGAATACAGAAATATAATAAGAGTCTACATCTTCTCCTCTGTCTCTTGTGATAACAGTGATGATGGGGGCAGCTTTAACATATTCTGATATTTTGTTCAGGATTACAGAATTAAATATTCAAAAGGCTTGGAAATGGACAGTCTGGTTTCATACTATATATCAGATAAAATGAGGTATTCAGGTCATTTCAAAGAGACTGGTGGGGCTATGAAACCAAGATCATGTAAGGCAGTGACCAAAGATCCAAATTCTCCAGGGAATTCCATAGTCACTCAATAGTGTGGTTTTCCTGGGAGACAGAAAGCTTAGCCACTCATAATCAACCCATGATTGGTCACATGGGAATTGAGAGAAAGGTCTTAAAGTTCAAAAAGTGAAGGTGTTTAAAGTGGTAAAACTTTAATATAAATGTCCTATTGGCACACTTAAAATATATTCAATTTCACCTTTTGGATTTTACTAAACTCTTAAATAGCAAGTGAAGACCACGAATAAAAATCATGGAAAATTGTCAGTCTGTTATCACCAATGTGCCTTTCTTTAGAATATAAGGACAGTGGGCAGTGATATCATATTTGACTGATATGAAAAAAAAAAAAGATGGTCCTTATGAGTTTCTACATTATGGTTAGAAAACTCTCAAAAGCGAGGCAGATGGAGGAAGTGCTTTAAGAACACCCTGAATCAGATTTCATAAATTTCTTTTAATTATAAATGTCTAAAATATGACAGCAGCTGAGTGTCATAAAATTATTTTAAAAAATGAAAGCTTTTCATTGTTCATTTTGCCTTGTTCTAAGTAATATTTAATGGAGAATGTGTGTTCAGTTTAATAAACACTCTTATCACTTGATAAAATAGGAGTGTCTGAAAAATCATAGGAACGAAGTGTCTGTACCATAATCCTTCTCCTACCTGAAGATCAAAAAGTACCAAAATATCTGTTATGAGAACATATGTCCATGTGCATTTGCATACACAGGGATTACATGTGTAAATCTTGCATCTATATTACAATTGCAAAGGATAAAATTGAAAAAAATGTGCTCAGACCAGCTTATTTTTATAAGTGGAATAAAATCTGGTTGTACCACAATTTTTATGTCAAACTGTTTTTTCTTCCTGTTTACATTTTGCAAGAACAAGAAGCCTCAGCTGGAAAATTGGCCCATAATCACAACCTATTAAGCTTTTACTGATATTGCAATAGAAATAATGGGTTTTTAATGAGCTTATCCATTTTAACATTTATATAATTTATTAACTTTTGTCCTTTCCCTATTTTGTATATTAACTCAAAACTTGGGTTTAATAATTTTCTTTACTGAACTTTTGAATTCTCAGAATTCAGTTAAAGAACTCTTCTAATTTACTGGTGATAATTCTGTAAACTATAATCGATAGCCTCTGTAGTATTACGGAGCTCCACTTCTTATGCTGAAAACTGATATCTCATGAGTGGCACAGGACCTGCTTTATATAGTTCTGGATAAGTTCAGAAAAGTGGATTTAATATATTGCATGCTGCATGGATCTGCCCTGGAACTGACTGCTGATGTAATCAGTGGATAAATTAGAAGGTTCTTCACTTCCCTTGGGATAGTGTGGAGGTGAAGGGATGGCAATCAGGACCAAATATGTTTCGATTGTTGTGGTTAGAGAAAGTAGCAGGAGAGTCATGGAGTTGGGATCCTGTTCCATGGGACACCTGAAGTACAAGGCTGGGGATTGAACTCAGGGCCTTGTGACAGACAGGCACTCCGCGAACTCAGCTATATCCCCAGCCTGAGCATAAACTTTTTGTACAATATATGTAATTAATAACTCAAAGAAGCAGTATGGTGAAATTTTTTTTATTAGTTTTTCTTTGTCATTTAAGGAATAAAAAATATTTATCTCCCTAAAATTATTTTAAGGGAGTTGAAACTAATTAATAACAGTCCTACTCATAATTACTCTTTAATTCTTTCACAGTTCTGTATTCCTTAAGAGAAATATCATGAGACAAGTATGTGTGTGTATATATACATATATATATATATATACATTTTTTTTTCTCTTTGTACAAAACTATGTGTACAAATTTTATCTCTATTCTGCCTTGTTTGTATGACAACCATACCTTTTGTCTTAGTAAACCAAGATGTCAAATATTGCAAACAGTAATATGAAAACTATGTTGAACTTTAACTGAAACTAATAAATTTACCCATTTTCAAAGTAATGCTTCCTTAAGAAAAATTATTATCAATTATCCCCAAAAAAAACACTGAAAGAGGTCCTTGACTTTTCTTCAAGACTGAAAAAAATCATAATTCTACCATGTCTAAGTTCAGTATTTTGCAGGAAATTATATCACAAATTTATCTATATGGTATATATATATATAGATGTAGGCATTTAAATAAGACTTACTGTCTCACCAAGAATAAAAACTAGGGAGCTTCAGAAAAATGCCCCTCTTCACTTCTAATATTTTATGCTCTTTAACATCAGGATGCACACATGCACACACTCACACAGCAGTTCTATTAAAATTAATAAAAATCCACAGATAATGTTGGAGGGGAATTCATAATTTTCAAAATAACATTCAAGGACATTTTTTGATTCTCCCCTAACCTGAAAAATATAACCTACTTTAATGAATTGAATGCAAATTTCTACCAATTTGAGCATTTTATGGAATAAAGAATTTAGGTAAGGAGCAAAAGTGTGAATAGATTCAGGTGGAACCCTAACATCACGTGCCCAATTATGATTCAGGGGCTAAAAAGCTCTGAAGCTGAACTTGGCCAGGTAGAGTACCCCTTATAGTCACTTGGCCATTTAGCTGGTTTCTCTTCACGGTGACTGCCCTGCAACTGTATGAATCATTAGCATGGGTCTAGATTTGTGTGAGGAGAGATCTCTGCTTTTGTCAGGCTCGGCAGTCTTTCCAGTACAATCGCATTTGCTTCATGGTGTAATCTTGCAGTTTCTGCCGGTGCCCCCGACAACTAGCTCACAGCACCATTGTTATTCAAGGCTAAGCAGATGAGGGAGACATAAATGACTAGTAACATGGCGCAGGAAGCTGTGCCTTCAAAGCAGCAGTCTAATTGTACATCTTCATTTGGTGAGCGGTTGAAAACAAATTAGAATGTCCTGACCACTGGAGGCAAAAGTAATGCCAACTAAATCAGTTTTATCAAAATCTTATAGGATGGAAGTGTTCTTAATGAAAAGTCACAGAAGCAAAGACAGTAATAAGAATAGTGCAAATGGACTCACACATAAAAACAAATATCAACCTCAGTAGTAAGCAAATAAGTCCACATTTGAATGCAATAAGTATCGTTTGATTTCCTAAAATTAGGCAAAAATCAAACATGAAGATTTCAAGTGGGTGAAAGTTTAGGAAATGGACAATTTCCTATACTTTAAGGGTAAGTCTACTAATAAATGTTTTTCGTTGAAAAATTTGTGTCTTTGGATTCTCTGACTTTTCATTTACACAAAGGTAGTAAGTAGATAATTAGATTCATGTTAATATAAATATATTTTCACATGATGTAATCCTTTTGTGTGTGTTTTTAGTTTGTACTTTATTAGTTCATTTTTAAAAATTAGAGCAGTTTTAAGTTCTCAGCTAAACTGAGAGAAATGGGTAGATAATTCCCACATGCTTCCTGTCCCATCCAGACAGCCACCCCCCATTGTCAATGTCCCCCACAAGAGTGGTACATTTGTTGTAAGTGATGAACCTGCATTGACACAGCATTAACAAAGGAAGTCTGCAGATTACATAAAGATTCACTCTGATGTATACTCTATGGATTTGGACAAATGTTGAAAATTTAAGTCCACACACACAAACAAAAAAAATTAGGGCTCTACTCCCTGAACTGTTGTGCTTCAGAGCATTTTTGCTTTGGAATCACAATGTGGCACATAAAGTCAGAAGTCTGGATAAATGGGCTCCCTCTTTTAATCTACGACCTCACATAAATTTCATCCGTAAAATGCTCAAGCCATTGGAAATTTTCATTGAATTCGGTTACATTTTTCTATTTAGGGGAGAACTGATAATCTCCTTGAATGTCATCTTGAAATTTCGGATTTACCCTCTAACATTATCTGTAATTTTTAATTCTCTTGAATAGATAAACACAGATGTTTATAGAAGCTTAATTCATAATTGCTAACTCTTAGAAGTGATGCTGTTTTAAAGCAGAGGTGAGTATGTTGTGACTTTTAATTTTTCTCTTTTTTAAATTATCGGAGACAGAATTAACTTTTTCTCTTATGGAGCAAAGTTCCATAAATGCTAGTACATAGATTTTGGTAACTGCCGTCCTAATAGGGATGGAAAAGAATTTCATCACTCAAAAGCTTCCCTCATGCTGTCCCTTCCTGTTCTCTCTCTCTTCCTCCCATGATTCCCAGCAGCTCCTCGTTCTCCATCACTGTCTGGTCTTTTTATAATGTCATGTAAGTGAAGCATCAGGTAAGTAGCCTCTGGGTTTGGCTTCTTTCACTCTGCATAAGGCTTTTGGAATTCACTTAAACTATTTTATACATATCACGTTTGTTCATTTTTCCTGCAGAGTATTCAATTGTTTGGATGTATCATAACTGATTAATCTCTTCACCTGCTGAAGTACACATGCAAGTCATTTTCAGTTTTTCTCAATTATTCACACAGCTGCAATAAATATTTTTGTTCTTGATTTTGTATGGATGTAAGTTTTCACGTCTTCAGCATAGACACTTTGGACTAAGATTGTTGGGTCATAAATCAAGGGCAGGATGAATTCTTAAGAAATTGCTATTTTATTTATGCATTTTAAGGCACAGCTGAACCATTATGTATTTCCACCAGCAATGTGTTGGAGATCAAGCTCTGCACTTCTTGCTTAGCATTTGGTATTTTCAGCATATTGCTCATTTGTTGCTATTTTAACAGAGGGATAGTGGTAGTTCATCATTTTTAAAATTTTTTTGTACCAGAAATTGAACCAAGGGGTGCTTAACCACTCAGTAATCTGCAGTCCTTTCTATTTTTTAATTTTGAGACAGGGTCTTGTTAAGTTTTTAATTTTGAGACAGGTTCTTACATCACAAAGTTGCTGAGGGTTGTTTTGAACTTTCGATCTTCCTGCCTCAGCCTTCAGGAGACTGAGATCATAGGCGTGCACCACCATCCTAGCTCAACATGGTTTTAATTTTCATTTGCTCAGTGGATAATGATGTTGGATGTACCTTAGGTTTTATTTCATATTCTTATCACTTCTTGGTAATGTGTCCATTCAGGCCTTGTACTCATCGTTTTCTTGGATTATTTTCTCATTATTGATTTGAATTCGAAGAGTACTTTGTATAGTCTAGACACTTAGACTGATTTGCAAATATTTTGCCCCAGTCTTTAGATTGCTTCTCTTATTCTATTAGCATTGTCTTCTCAGCATAAAAGGTTATAATTTTGATGAAGTACAGTTTATCATCTTAATGGACTCTGTTTTTGATCCCATTATAGATTTTTGAAAAGAAATTCTACTGCAACATTTTCTGAAGGATTAGAAACCAACCCAGATGTCCACTGGTGAAAGTGTAGCATCTACATCAGATAAGAGCATATACAATAATCAGCAGCAGCAACATCATTATCTTCATCATCTTTGGTACCAGGGATTGAACCCCGGGGTGCTTAACCACTGAGACACATTCCCAGCCCTTTTTATTTTTTATTTTAAAACAGGGTCTCACTAAGTTACTGAGGTTGGCTTTGAATGTTTGATCCTCCTGCCTCAGCCTCCTGAGCCACTGGGATGATAGGAGTGTGCCACCCTCCCTGGCAATGTATGCAGCTGTTATAAACCACAATTTCAAAGAATATTTAAAAACAAAGGAAATGGTTATTATACATTAAGTAAATAACTGGCAGATATAATCTTTTAAAACACATATAGTTGCATATGCATGTGCGTGTGTGTGTAGGTAGATGCATATTTTATATATTGTAGAAAATATGCTTTATGATATTGAGAGAATGCTTGCCTTAACTCTTTCAGAGTTCTCTTTTGCTCAAAGAAAATATATTTGAAAACAGAATTATTCTAGTCATTACAATTATTTTAAACTTCATGAATTGATACTTTAAAAAATTTCCTTGCAGTCTAGAATCACTTAAGTGTAGAACACATAAGGTTTATTCTTTTTTATATATGATTATTACAATATTCTTTGGTTTGATATTGCACATAATTTTTAATTTTACAGTGAAAGACTTCCTGATAATGTTCAGAAATATGTCCTGCGAATTTGCTTTTCTATGTGTTACAAATACTTTGTTGATGAAAACAAAATAATTGATTAGACTCAAGGTTTTAATAAGTAAGCAAAGAATCATGTCACATTTTTACCTAATACGCATATTAGCCATATGCTACCTTTTAGCTAGGCTCACTTGAGATTATACAGTTTAAAAAGCTTTTTAAAACGTCGTAGGTAAAAGGATGGGAAATTAGAGTTAGCGAAGTTACATGTAACAAATACATCCTTGTTCTTAAGCCTCTTGTTTCTAGTTCAAATGCATAATATAATTTTAAATAATTATTGACTTCTTTCCTAACATTCTGCATTGATTTTGGAAAATTTTTGTACAAACGTTTTAATGCCCTGCTTCTAAAAATAATATTCAGATAACAGCCCCAGAAAGCTGGCATATAACTGCCCTCCATAATGGGAAGCAGTTCCGGCTACACCCAAATGGTGTAGTTGTTATGAAGGCCACTAGAGGGCAGCGTGGCAAAGTGCTGCCGTTGGGATACCCTGAGATGCCTGATTCAGCGGCCCCGCCTGGGAAGATTTCCATCTCAGCTTGTTGCCTTCAGACTACAAATCATCAAATTCTGAGAATGCACCTCGCCTACAGAATTAAGTAGCCTTTAACTGATTAAGGTAATCTGTTTCATACAATCTAAATACATCAGGACTGCTCTAGTGTAGTTTAGAAGTCAGCTATATGAAAAATACCTTACTACATCCACCCGAATTTTAGCGTTCTGAATACTGTTATCTCTGTCTCATTTTCAGATTTTCTTGTCCATCTCTAAATCTGTAACGTATTTTAAAATATTCTTGAATTTTATACGCTAGTAAAGATCCTTTGTTAAATACCTATATATTAATTTAATAATCATCATTAAATGAATAACATAAGATAATAAGAATTTTATAAGATATTTAGAACCTGAGTTTTAGATTGGTTTTCTACCAAGATATTTTATCCTACAGGGATATACCTGAAAATATTAACAGAAGCCAGAGGTATTTTGTTTATTAATTATTTATTTAACTACTTCTTGTAGGAATTCGAGTGTATTCTTATGGAAAACAAGGTTCAACAGTAATAAGGAAGCATTAGAAGATAAATTGAGATGGCTATTCATTTCATAAATCGGGATGAAGTAGAAGAGGAGGAAACAGAATCAATGCATAGGATAGGATACTTGGTCAACTTTGAGGTGGTGAGTGGTTGAAACTGTGTAATCTCAAAATAATAAATGACTTCTCCTCCCCCAGTATGTGATTTGGAAGAAAGGGAAGTTTTGGATGGGTGAAAATTTTGTTAAGAAACGTCTTCCACCTTAGTAAGCCATTGAGAAAGTGACATTATTTGGAAATAAATCTGAACTGGTGCCCAATTATTTATTGAGCAAATTTCTTGAGTATATCTTGGTGAGTATGATCTCATTAGGTCCATAAGACAATGCAGGAATAGAATAGAATAGAATAGAATAGAATAGAATAGAATAGAATAGAATAGAATAGAATAGAATAGAATAGAATAGAAAGAATAGAATAGAATAGAATAGAATGAATAGAAAGAATAGAATAGAATAGAAAGAATCGAATGTTAAGATGTACTTCAGAATATAGTGGATATGTGATTTTATTCATTTATTTTTAATTCAGATATTTAATTCAGGTCATATGTGCATTCAGATTTAGACTGATGAACATAAACTCACCTAGATCACGTGGCTAATTCAGCATCTTTCCTAAAAGTGTTATAACTCCCTAAGGGGTTTGATTCTCAAGGGTGGCTCTTTCTGTTTTTTATTTTATTTTTTCCAGTTCTGAAATTGAACCTAGTGTGCAAGGCAAGCGCTATACAACTGAGCTGTATCTGAGTTTCCTTCGTATGACATAACCCAGAAAGAAACTCAACCTCACCCTTGATGTTTAGTTCTCAAAATACTTACACAAGACCTTGCACATCTGGCAGATTAACAGAAGTTTTATGAAGTTGACAAGCATTTATCAAGCAGCTATTAAAATAATGTAAAAAATAAAAATCAAACTCACTTTCCCTTAAAAGTCTTCTAGTATTCTAACCAAATTTCTCCTCCGAGTCTGTTTCTGCGTTATTGCTCCATAACCTCTCCTCTCATCCCGCCCATTTCTTTTCCTTCTTTAGTTTAAAATCCTGCTCAACTTTGTGAATATGTCTTCGTAGATCTCCAACAGAGAGTGCTTTGGGTGTAGCTTAAGGATGGCGGTGAACTAAGACCTTTTGCCTCCTACTACTACAGAGAAGCCTTGTTAGCACCTACACATATAGCTAATGGGAGTGTGCCCTTCACTGAACTCCTGACATTTTCTGCAGCCCCCTCCTGACATTTAACATTGGGATATGTCATAGAAAGAGAGACCAAATTTCAGTTTTATCTCCTGTTCGTATAGGGCGAGGATCTGATTGAGCAAGAAATGGCATCTTCCCCAGGGATTGACAGATCCAGAGCTTTTCAGTGAGCTTTTATTTTACCTTGAGTGGTATCGAAATTCTTAATGGTGACCCAGTAGGCCTAGGATGATCTTTCATGACTGAAGCTTCTTAAGGGCCCTTTGGTTTGGGAAAGCACAGGTCCTTGTGTGTTGTTTACTTGGGGCCCCTCTAGATGTTTGCAAAGTCTGCTCCCGTAGTCTTAAAGATTTGTATTGTGGTTTTTTGGGCTACTTTTTTTTTTTTTTTAACAGCTTCATCTGTACTAAAACAAACATAACATGTAACATCTTAACCATTTTTAAGTGCACAGTTTAATAACTTGAAGCCTATTCACATTGTAGTACAATAGCTCTCCAGAACTTTTTCATTGTGGAAAACTCATTCTCTACACCATTAAACACTTGCTCACTTGGCCCTGCATGTGTATACCATATTTTATTTTGTTTATCCATCATCTGTCTGTGGACCCTTGGGTTGCTTCCACTTTTTTGTCTATTGTGAACAAGGCCATGATTATGAGTGTACAGATAGCTCTTCAAGACTCTGTCTCCAGTTCTTCTGGATGGATGCTCAGAAGTGAAATTGTGGACTTACATGGCGATTCTATTTTTTGATTTTCTGAGGAATTGCCACACTGGTTTCTGAGTGGCTGTGCCTTCCTCCCTTCCCTCCCACGGTGCTGTGTCCCAGCTTCCCTTCATCCTCCACAACTATCATCACTGCCTTCATAAAACTGGACCTCTTTGTGTGACTTCAAAGGTCAACACCTTAGGAAAGTCTTCAGGATCCCATTGGGTGTCTCCCACTCTGTCCAGCTGGAGTCCCTCATGTGCCTGCTTGCTGTTCTGTTAGATGCTTTGTGGCTTCATTGTCTATTTTTCCATACAGTATATTAGTTCCCTGAATGCCTGAAGGTGGGAACTGTAATTACTTTATCCTTTTGTTACTAACATATGATCATTTTGTTTAAATGAGTGAATATTATTTATGTATGATTCTTACACATAGCCTTAGAGATCCTCAACAGTAAAAAATGATGGTTATGATGTTTGGAAAACACATTGTAGTGATCAAAGTCGTTCATTACAATACTGAAAGGTATATAGACTTTGTTCCTATGTGATGTTCAAAGTATTGACTTGTAAGTATCATTAACATGGGGGATAAGTGGCAAAATTTTTAGAGAACAAGGTGTACTTGATCAAGGCTGAGTTCTTAGGACATGATCCTCTAAGAAGAAAGCCTAATCTTATCTGACTCTAATGTTGTGCCCTTTTTCTGTGCCATACTAGAAAAAGAATTTCCATCTAAGTAATGTCTTCCATTCTCTGTCAAGTTATCCTATTTATAATAATTTCATTGTATAAATTTATTTTTTTCCTCAACATACATTTTCACCATAAAATTTTTGTAAGGAGTTATTATAATGTTAAATGATCTGTATGTATGCATCTACATGTGAGTATATTGTGTTTAGCTACTCCATGAAACTGTGCACTTAGCTACTCTGATGTTTCTTCATCTGGCTAAGGAAATTCAGCATTAGGCAGATATGTTGCTTAGGGGAAAAAAGAACAATGTGATTTGGATTGACGTGTATGTTTTTAAAATTCAAGAAATTACATATAAGTATGTTATAGTTATTTGTACAAAATCCTTGAGTTTATACTTTAATCCTAAAATATCTGCATTTTGTATTCTACTAAAAGGAGTACCTGTTGCATAGAACTAATGATTTCACACATATTGCATGAAGAGGAGACTTTTTTGTGTCATGGTCATGCTGGTGAACTAACCTACATGAAAATTATTTAACAGAATCAAGCAAAAAATAAAATATAATTTAAATCATTTATATTTTAAGAATTTTTAAGGTAACAAACCTATGGTGTCAAGAATTATGTCATGATTTCCTTAAACATAAAAATTATAGATGTAAATATCTTGTATGTTTTTATATATTTCAATATTTTTAAGTAGTAGACTAGATCCATTAAATATGAACATACATAAAACATATTTACAACCTACAGTAAGATATTTTCTTTTCAATAATATTGGACAAATATCTATAAAGCTGTACAGTTCCAAATAAACACATTCATGTTTTTCATGAGAAAACCTTTATTTAAAGCATGGAAAGCATGGACTTAACTGACTCAAAGTCAAGGCTAGGTATGTTCACATTTCTGCCACGTTATACCAATATCAATTCTTGTTTTTTTTTTTTTTTCTTTTACATGAGCTCATTTTAGACACTCTGTACTGTGAAGATGATGAGTGTACATGTACGGAAAGGAAGTGGTCCTCTGAGATTGCAAATTAGGATGCCAATTTGCAATGAAACACGGGAAATACTTAACTCTCTATAGATGTTGCCCCTGATGTTTCTCCCATGGAAATAAACATGCATAAAATTCAAAGTTTTTGTTACAGGAAAAAAACAATCTTCTCTGCCTCCTCCTTCTATGCTAGCTATCCTTAACACCCTTGTGATCTCTGTTAATGTTGGTCTGTATTGCTTTTGATTCAGAAAAAAAGTGTTTATGAACAAAAATACTTATTGAAGTAGAAAAGTACGTGTTGAATGGTTGAGAATTTTGGTATGTGAAGCTGCATAGGTTCAGATATTTTATACAATAGTAAACTTGAATACAATTTCTCCTTTCTGACATTAAGAAAAAGATTGGAGAGAGAGGAGAGGCAGGGAAGAATGAGGGCGAATGAGAGGAAGGAGGAGGAAAACAAAAGGAAAGGAAATGAGAAAGAAGAAAAGAGGTTCTGAGAAAAGTCCATTTAACTGAAAAAGAAGAGAGCGGTTCATAGTTCTCAGGTAGAACTATGGAAAAAATAATGAGTTATTTATTCAGCAAAATACTTTACAAAAAATAGCCAATACAACAACTATCATAAATGACTCAGTTTTCTCTTTGCTGAGGTTATGGTATTGAAAACGGAGACACTTGTGTCTCCGGCTTCGATTTTAGAATACCCCAGATGTGAGGAAGGTTGTAGAATAGGCTTATGGTACCTTGAAAGCACAAGTCAAAGCCACCAAAGCTGTAAGGGCAGTTTGTGTGACGATCCTCAACCCTACTGGCCTGCCATCAAATATTGGCAGAGTGTGGTCTGCTTCAGAGCAGAATTCACCATGTGTGTGTGTGTGTGTGTGTGTGTGTGTGTGTGTGTGTGTGTGTGTGTTGGGGATGGGAGTTTAGCTCTGTAGGATCTGCCAACTAGCCCTCTCCCTGGGTGTCCTGTGGACCTGTCTGGATGGCACCACACCCCTTATTCTGTGAGCCTCATTCTGTGTGCTTTGGGGTGGGCGTGTGGCAAGGTCCAGGTCACATGACAAATTCTCCAGACATTTCTGAGCAAGGGGCAGTGATCAGACCTGCATGCCTCGCGGGCACCGAATTTCCACCTGACCTAGCCCCGTCCTACTTCCGCCCCTCCCAGACTTGCTCCATCAGGAGTTCAGACTGCCAATTTCAAAAGAAGTGCCCTCTGCCTTTCTCTGCTCTGCAGACCTGCAGACTAGCAGCCTGGCCCCAGTTGCCACCCAGAGCTAACCAAGAGCGCCTATCAGTCTTACTCCAGTGCCCAGATTGACTCAGATTCTTGTGCGCACAGATTCAGAAAGAAGTGAAGTACAGGGGCCACTGGGTCTCGGGTACCCAAGAAGAAAGCAAATCAAGAACAAAGGAGAACAAAATAAAAAGAAGAAAAAAAGAGATAAGAAAGAAAAAAGCAAAACTGCAGGAATGCCTATTCTCTCATGCAGAAAGTTTATGTAATCAAAATATCATTTAGAAAGTCCTCTAGCAGGGAATTCCTGACGTAGATGGAAATAATACCTTTGGGATATTTGTTGATACTTACTGTGTGCTAGGTATAGTTCAATAACTTCTGCGTATGTTAACTCATTAAGCAATATAGCAATTATGTGTTCTGGTTATTGACATTATCCTGAATTAGTCAGCTCGTGTATGACAAATGTAACTTACATGTAATTCTAGATTATCTTTTTACTTACAGTATTATACTGCCTCTTAGGGCAGTAAGAAGTTCAGTTCTACTTGATGACTCTAATTTTTTATTTTATATCTAATACTTTAAGGATGTATTAAAACTCTAGACTGTGGTCCTAATATTTTGTTTTCTTCTCTTCAGTTCTGTGTATGTGTGTGTGTGTGTGTGTGTGTGTGTGTGTGTGTGAAATCAATCTTATGCCTTTATGGTCACCTATTATTATTTTGGAGGTTTTCTAACCAGTCTTCTCAATGAATGCATTATAACCTGAGACCCACACAGGGGGGCATATCAAGTTGATTCAGTGTCCTGGTCAGGAGTACACCTGTTGACTCACAAGAGATCCAGTATCTTTTCTGTACTACGGTGGCCATGGTGTCACTATAATTCCTACTAATTAATTTATTTGTAACATAGAATGTCAAGAAACATTTTGCATACCATGTTAGTCAGCTTTTTGTTGCTGTGACCAAAATATCTGACAAGAACATCTTAGAGGAGGAAAGGTTAGTTTTGGCTCAGGGTTTCAGAGGTTCAGTCCATGGTCAGCCAGTTCTATTACTCTGGGCCTGAGCTGAGGCAGAACAGGGTGAAAGGGCAGCAGAGGAAACTGCTCTGCTCATGGTGACCAGGAAGCACAGAGAGAGGGCGGAGCCACTGGGAAGGTGAACCCTGCCAGTGTACACCTGCAGTGACCCAGCCACGCCCACCTGCCTACTGTTACCACCGGTAGGTCCATTCAAACTAGGATGGGATGATTGGGTCACATCTCTCACAACCCAATTCTTTTGTCTCTTAATTTTCCTGCACTAACAGGGACGCTTTTGAAGGACACCCTCATAAACATATCATAACCTATATAGAAGGATGTCGAAGGAAAATTTCCTTAAGGATCATGGAGAGTTGCTCAAATATAATTTCATTGCTTTGGGAAAATAGAAGGTTCTAAATCAATTTAACTAAATTTGTGTATCATACAGTAAGCCATGGTGCAAATCCTATTCATAGTCAAATTAGAATTTTCTGAAACTCCTTGGATTTTTTTTTTTTTTTAAATCTTGCTATGATTAAGATGGATGGCAAATACAAACCTTGATTCAGTGATATCCAATTTAATTTTCTCCTCATTTTCGGGAGATTGAAAGTGTTTTCTAGCTGATAAGGTATCTAAGATTTTCAACCCTTCCCTTGAAAGTGTGAAAAAAAGTTGAACATGGTTGTGTAAGTGCTTTATAATTTATAATTTTATAACTCATTATTTTTTTTTCTCAAAAATTCTTTTCCACGGAAGAATCTGTAAAATGTCCTTTTGGTGCATTGCATATGAGCTCTAGGAAATAAAAGTATGTCATACATATATCCTACAAGAGGTTAAAATAATCTAAAATATCCACTCAGACTAAACTTCCTTTTATGTTACACTATGGAACACATTTGAGATTCATCAAATGAAGTAAAACAGACAATAAAAATCCTTTGGAGTTCATTAGAATACTAAAATCAATGCTAATTTTCACATACTGAAAAGTAAACAGGTCTATGCTATATTATCTCAAGTGATAATTAATATTAGACAGGTTGAGTAATTCTTAGCAGTGAGTTATAAACAAAGCTTTAATTAGTGAGACCTCACAGAATTCCAAAACAGCTACTTTTTAAATGGGGATAAATTAAAAGTAAAGAATTAGGGTTTGTTAGAACAATGCTAACACAAAACACTTACTTTGTGAACTAAATGAAAATAAGATCTTAATTTTTTAACCCTTTATATTACAAACTCCCAGAATGATATTATCAAATAGAAGCTACTTAAGTATGAGTGGAATTAATGAATATACTTAGCCTCTCTTATCAGGATTTTTAAAAAGATAGGTACTGGTTGAATAGTTTTAGTTGTGATATTTTCCCCTGAAGATCTAAAATGTAAATATTATGTTGAATGCTTTATCTGTTATATTAGAAATAAAAATAACATATATACAAAATGTTAAAAAATTAGAGGAATACAGTAAAGTAACAAGGACATAAAACCAACTTTTCAAGAAAAGAAAATACAATTTACTCACAAATATATGAACATGTGTAAAATCTTAAGAATAATGAACATAACTAAGACATAATTTAGCTAGATATAATTAGACATAATTTAGAGTTAATATTAAGGATAACAAAATTGTATAAGTTAAATTATAATATCATTATAATATTTATAATATTAAAATACCTGTATTAAAATATTGCCTGATTTTGATAAAGCAGTTTATATTATTGTAATATATGCCACATGCAAAACAAAATTTTATTTGTATACTTTTTATTTCTTTTATTTACTTGTTAATGTGTTTAAAGAGTTTTGCTTTTTTTTTTTTTTTTGTAGCCTCGTTACTCAGGCCCTTGCTACATTGATTGCTAAGGCTGGCTTTGAACTCAAGATCCTCCTGCTTCAACCTCCTGAGTGACAGAGATTACAGGTGTGAGCCACCACACCCAGGGTTTTTTTTTTTTTTTACTCACTGTGGATCATTGTAAAAACAATAATTCTAAGAAAGAGAACCAAAAAAAATTCTCAAAAAATGTGCAAAGAAATATAAAAATATCAGAAAATAATGAGTTAACTGGGAATTAGCAAAAAATAACTTGAAGTGCCTCACAATTGAGAAATTGTGTCAGACAAATAGCAAAAGAATCCACATCATGAATGGCATGGACAAACAAATTATTCATTTCCTTAAGAATCAAGATAAAAGAGCTAGGAAAAACCCTGAAAGATTTCTATTTGCCTGTTTTTACGGTGTGGGTCTGAAATGTCCTCTAAAGGCTCTTGTGTTGAAAGCATGGTCCCCAGGGCAGCAAGGCCAGAAGAGACCTTCAGGCCATGATTGGAACTCCATAAGTGGATTAATCCAACTGATGGATTAATGGACATTGATAGTGGATGGACCCCAGAGGAGAGGGAGACTCAGCTGGAGGAGGGAAGTCACTGGGGATGTGCTGTGGAAGGGTTTGCTCTCCCCTCCCCTTGCTTTCTCTCTCTTCCTCTCTGCTCCTGGCGCCCATGAGCTCAGCAGCTTTCTTCTCCGACCTTTCTGCCACGATCTTCTGCCTCATGTCAGGCCCAGAGAAGAGGATCTGGCTAACTGTAGACTTAAACCTCTGCAACTGTGATCCAGAATAAACCTTTTCTCCTCCCAGTTGTTCATATCGTGTATTTTGGTCACAACAGTGAAAAACTGACTAACACACCTACGAAAGGTAAAAGAAACATGAGCTCACTGAAACCAGGGTACTGTGTCTCGTCGTACGGTACTACTGTCCATTTCTCCTTTCAGTTTATATCCATGTTTGTATATTTTGGTGCTTAGTTCTTAGTCCATAGAATTGAGGAAGAGCATACATATCCACCACATTTTGTACATTCAGAATTACCCTGATACTAAATCCAGACAAGATACCAAATGTAAAGAAGACTACAGAAAGATCCCTGATAAACATAGATGCAAAACTGCTCAAAACAAATCTAGAAAACTGAATTAGGAAAGAACATTTATGACATGTTCACAACTAATATTGAGCTCGTTGTTGTAAAAAAATCAATACTTTTTCTCTAAGAACCAGTACAAAGCACCACTTTTTTAAAAAACTTTGACATAGTTCTAGAAGTCTGAGCTAAAGTATTAAGCAAAAGAATGAAATAAAGGCATATGAATTTGAAAGTAAGATTATCTCTATTTGCAGATGACATGTTCTAATATATGGCAATCCTAGAGACACCCCCGACCCCAAAATATAACTCTTGTATAATTAGCAAACAAATTCCATAAGGTGGTAGAATAAAAAAATCAACTCATTAAAATCTGTTGTTTTAAAACACTAACAACTTAATATCAGAAATTGAAAGTAAGTAAGTGATCACATTTTTGATATCACAAAAAAATCATGAAAACTTTAGGGATATATTTAACTAAGGAGGTAAAAGACTTATACATCCAAAACTATAAAAACAGTAATGAAAGGAATTAAAGAACAAACAAACATGTAGAAAAATGTTACATGCTCAGGAATTGGAAGAATTTATATTGTGAGAACTTCATATTACCCAGAACAATTCACAGTTTCAAAGCAATCCCTATGAAAATCATAATGACATATTTTTTTACCAAAACAAAAAAAAAAATCTAAAATTTTTATGGAACCATAAAAGACCCTGGATTCTATCACAGTGTTGATAAAAAAATAATGCTGGTTACATCTCACGTCCTGATTACAAAACATATTACAAAATATTAGTAATGAAAATAGTATGGTACCCTGGGAAAGACAGACATAGTCAAATGGAACCAAAATGAGAGGCAAGAAGTAAATCTGTGTGTGTACACAGTCAGTTGATCTTTGATAAGGGTGTTACCAAGATTTGGAATTTGTTTGTCTCTCAAAGTTCAAGTGTTAGGAGCTTAGTCTCTGCAATAGAAGCATAGAAAGAGGTGAAAACTCTCAAGAGGTGAGGTTGAGTGGAAGGTTGGTAGGTTATTGGAAGCACTGTCCTCAGAAGAGATCAAGGTAGTTCTCCTAGAATCCAGGTTAGTTTCCATAAGAGTGAGTTGTCATCAAAGTGTGAGAATGAACTCTGAATCACCCTGGCTTCCTGTATTGCCATGTGTTTTAACCTTCTTGCAAGTATTTCCCCCATAATACCATCTGCCATGATGTGATGCAGCTAAGGGGGACCCGCACCAGAGGCTGAACCAGGAGGGGTGCCTGCCTGATCTTGGATTTTTCAGTCACCAAGATTGTAAGTCAAATACATTTTTTCTTAAGTTACCTAGCCTCAGGTATTTTCCTATAGCAAAGGAAAACAAACTAATACAGGTGCTAAGAATATATATTCAAAAAATGGTGTTAGGAAAACTGGAGTCTACGGTCATAAAAATCCCATATTATACCACACATGAAAATCAACTCGGATGGATTAAAGACTTACATGTAAAACTTGAAAATGTAAAATTCCTAGCATAAAGTATAGGAGAAATGTTTTATTACTTTTGTCCTGGCTATGATTTCCTGGATATGACACCAAAACTACAGGCAACAAAAGCAAAAATAGAAAAATGGAACTACAACAAATTGCCATTATTTCATTCAATGCACTTTCTGGTAGTTTCTGTCTCTTCTGGAAAACTGATAATGTATTTATCGATTCACTTGATGGTGCTCCATAAATCCCTGAGACTTCTTTCACTCCTTTGAATTTGTGTTCCTCTGAATAATTTCCAGTGACCTGCTGGCACATTTGGTGATTCTTTCTTCCACTTGATCTATTCTGCTGTTGAAGCCCTCTAGTTAATTTTTCAGTTCAGTTGCTCTGTGTTCTATGTCTTTAATTTTTTGTCTCTTTGTTGAAATTCTCAACTTTGTTCAAGCATTGCTCTTATGGCATATTTATAATGGGTAATTTTAATTCTCTGTCAGGAGAGTTATTCAACTCTGTTTTGTTTGGATCCCTCTCTGGAAATGGATCTTTTTTTTTTTTTTAATATTTCTCCATGTCTTCACTTTTCTTGGTTCTCTGTATTGCTCTTTGTGCATTAGATGAAGCAAAGACTGGGACTATGCTGGGAAAGACCTTGCCAATCAGTGTGACCAGGTTCTGAGGACAACCCTGAGACAAACGTACTTGTACATTCTGAGTGGCTTCCAGGCATCAGTGGTCTGAAACAAGTAAAACCGCCAGTTCCTCAGGCAGTTCCTGATAGGTTGGCTTGTTGGATATGTGGTAAATCTCGCTGTAGAAGCTGGGAACTGGGACTTTTCATCCATCTGCTCTTTCCTGATCTGGGGGAGTGGCTATAATAACAACTGCCAATCCAAACCATCATGGCTGTTCTCATTGGGTAGTAAGAATATGCTGGGTCTTGTATCCCCGCTAGACAGAAACCAGTTCCCTAGATAGCACATTGAAATATTGGGGTTGTGCAATCTCCATGCACCTCTTTCTCTCTCTGAAACTGAACACTGGGCAGTGGGGTTTGTCTGGAATGTATAGAGCTGTGTTGAGCATAGAACTTGACAAGCATCATCTCAAATTTCCCCACCCATTTCAATGTGTCTGGTTTCACACACGCACAAGGTGCAGGAGCCTCTTAACTAGCTCTCACAAGGGAAGCATGCCCATGTATTGTCCAATTAGTTGGGAGAGGGGGAAATTCAAGGGTTCTTATTCTGCCTCTTGCTGATGGCACTATTATATGCACACATTTAAGTTTCAGAGTAATACATGTTGATGAAAAAAGCATTCTTTATATAGGTTCATTCATATTTGTACAAGAAAAAATATGAATTACATTTTAATTTAGTTTTAATATTATAAAAAATACATAAAGGTTTAAAATTCAAATTGCCCTTCAAACTTATGGGAGGAAATTATTTTCTCTTCCTGACTTCTCAGTCCTTAAAGTTGACTACTTTTTTTTTTGCTCTTTCTGGTAATGATTTTATACTATTAAGTGTCTCTTATTTTAGCATTTTTGCACTGATTTTTCCACTGTGAAAGCTATGGATTTAAACTTTTGCAGTTCCCAGCCTCCCTTTCCTTCGGTGGTCCCCCTACATAGTGCACCACAGTTTGGGTGTTAATTAATAGTGAGTTATTGTATTTCCTCCCCAGGGTTGTTCATTTGCTCCTTGGCCTTGCTTTTCTGTGTTTCCATAATCAATTCATCCTCATACACTCTGATGGTATATCAGACTTTACTTCATGATGAAATGGATGAGATCATCTGTTTCCCTCCAATGTAAGTGCAGTGCTGAAGCTGACCTGAATCATCTCTTAAGAATTGACTGTCTTGTTCTCCCTGAACCATTGGTAGGATTACTCATACACATAAAGTGGCTAACGTTCCAAAATGGGGACTCCAAAGTGGGGATTTTATCTGGTGTTTCTCTATGGATTTTTTGCTGGTTGGCTCTCACCAGCCCTAGACTGGACCTTAGGACCCTGGAGCACTCTGTCTTCCTGCTCGGGTGTGGCCTGTTGTGACTCACATGGAAATGTCATCTCTGTGTTTCTATTATCATTATTCTAGGAAGCACTATAGTTCCCCCTTCAATGTATATCTTCCAATTTTGATTTTTATGTATTTATTTTTATTTTTACAGACTGCATTTTGATTCACTGGACACAAATGGGGTATATCATTTCATTTCTTTGATGGTACATAGATTCACACCATTCTTGTAATTATACATGTACATAGGGTAATGATGTCCGTCTCATTCCACCATCTTTCATACCCACCTTTCATTTCCCTTTACGTAATCTAAAGTTCCTCCATTCTTTTCCCACCCTCCACCCCACAACCCCAATTGTGTATCATCATCCACTTATCAGGGAAAACATTCAGCCTTTGGTTTTTTTGGGATTAGCTCATCTCACTTATCATGATATTTTCCAATTCCATCCATTTACCTGCCAATGCCGTAATTTTATTCTTCTTTATGGCTGAATAATATTCCATTGTGTATATATACCACAATTTCTTTATCCATTCATCTATTGAAGGGCATTGAGGTTGGTGAGGTTGGTCCCACAATCTAGTTATTGTGAATTGAGCTGCTATAAACATTGATGTGGCTGCATTACTGTAGTGTGCTAACTTATTTTAATATCTTATTCTATTAAAATTTTTTCCAGTACTTTCCCAAGAATGCAAAATGGGTAAATGTTTAAAAAGCATGCATGACCCAAGATTTCTTCTTAACTTCTTAAATGATATTTTGTTTGGGATTATAACATTCTTTTGAAAATCTTTTTTTAACAGAAGAAGGAAGGAATCGCTCCACTGTCTGAGTTGTTCACTTGTGAGGAAGTGGTTCCTTCTTTGACTGGATAATTTGTTCTCATTTTCATCACATCTTCAGCAAATTTATTTGGATTTCAGAGTAGTGAACAATTGTTTTCCCCTCTGTTTACTTTGTAAAATGTAAATGTTTCTTATGGCATGGCTACTGTGCATTACACTTTCAGCTACATTTGACATTCACTAAATAGAATACTTGATGCTGGTGTTCATTTTATTTCACAGATCAACACATTTTTTTTTTTTTTTTAAAGCAGAAAACAAATTTTGATAAGCAGAAACACAGGAGTCATACACAAAGGAGGAGCCAGAGTTGACATGGAGAATTCAAACTTAGAGCTATAAAAATGGATAAGGCTTTGGACTTGTAGGGGAAGGAAGTGGTGGCAGGCTACGGAGGGTAAGAGGAGGAGCTTCACAGGGAGCAAGGGCTCTTTGG
Organism: Sciurus vulgaris; assembly: GCF_902686455.1. Taxonomy (NCBI): domain Eukaryota; kingdom Metazoa; phylum Chordata; class Mammalia; order Rodentia; family Sciuridae; genus Sciurus; species Sciurus vulgaris. The sequence goes on from NC_136469.1 coordinate 13,378,716, forward strand.
TGATGCAGATGAATCTTCCACTTCACAGCCTCTTGCCAGACCCTTGATCTCTTCTTTCTGTAAAAAGACTTTTCCCTTGGGGAACCAAGAAAGGAAAGAGATTCTACTGCCCATTCTTGTCTGCCAGTTGTTCCCTTCACTGTCTTGTGGTCCTACTGAGGACCACAGGCTGGGCCCTTCCAGTGGTCAAAGATCAGAACTATCCTTATCCCAACCCCAGCACTTCTGCATCCAGTCTTGGACCTAGGGATCTTTACTGGAGGGCGGGGGAGAGTCCCAAGGTCATGTGGAGTAACAAGCACATTGAACTTTCTGCCCTTGCCTTGGATAACTTGCAGGCTTGCACTGCAGGGGGGGCACAGCCTCTGTCCCAAAAGCTGTTCCAATCTTCCAAAGAGATCTTCATGCCCCTCCACTGGGATCCTTCAACTTCTTTTAAATTAATAGGGTCATGTCCTGTGTTTCCAGATGAAAACTTGTAAAATATAGTCTCAATATATAACATGATATTTTGGCATAAAAAATATTTTATGGTACTTAAAAACATTAAAAACTCAAACAGTAATCTATGAAGGGAAAATAGTAGTGATGGTGACAGTGATTCACTAATATTTTTACCATATTTCAACCCATTTAATCGTATCCTATCGTACACATCTTCATTAAAAAGGTTTGTAACAGTGACAATTATTCAATATCATATTCCATAGCTGATTCTTGTATGAATGCCTAATCAGAAGTTGAATATTAATTCCTAAACAATAACAAAGACTTAAATGCTCCATTACTAGTTGTGGAAACACTGTTTTCTTCCTAATATGAATACTCTATGATGTCCAGATTTTAAGATTTTCTATAGATTTCCACTGCAAAGGCCCTGTCCTCCTTTCTGACCTAGACCACAGGTAGCCAAGTAGCTATCACGTAGCTATCATTTCAATTAAATTAGATGATTTTTCAAAAAAGAAATGAGTTGTTCCAAAGGAAGAAAAAAAAATTTAACCAGCTTTTGGGTATCTCCAAATAAAATTGTACTACACACCTAATCTTCTGTTTTGGAATGAATTTTGAGCCATGAAAATTCATGTTTGAACCCTGCTTTGCAGTGTGGGTTCTTGTAGATATGGGGCCTCAAGGGAAATAATAGGGTTAAATGAGGACATCATGTGGGTCCTTATGAGAGACAGCACAGCATTGTCTTAAGAAAGAGAGGTGAGGACACAGTGAGAAGTTGGTTATGTGCAAACCTAGAAGAGAGACTTTGCTAGGAACCTTGATCTTGAGCTTTTGGCTACTAGAACTGTGAGAAAATAAATTTGCATTGGTTTAGCTGCTCAGACCATGGTTAATCTTGAGGCAGGCCAAACTGAATAAAATACATCCTTCAACTTTTTTTTCTCTCACTTGAGGATCCTCTCATAAAAGCAGCGTCCATCACCCTAAAAACAAATAGTAGATCAGAAGTCACTAGAAATGTGAGGAGATCCTCTCATTGAAAGACAGACGCTGAACAAACAAACAAACAAAAAACTACCAAAATTGTTTTGAAGAGCGAGCAAAGTTGAGGGCAAAACAGAAACACAGTATTAAAATAAATAATATGTGTTGCCTTCAGCCTGATCAAAAAGGAAGAGGGAAAAGATGCCAACCAAAACATAAAAATGAAATGTTTGGTGAATAAGAGACATGTCCTTGAAAATGAAAATATAATAAAACTGATTTAAAAGTAGAAAAATTGCTAAAATAAAATTTAAGGAATAGCCAGAAAGTAAAGCAAACAATAAAGTAGAAAAATGATACAAGAATGTTCGAAAATGATCGCCTGACTAACAAAGTTGTAAAAGGAGGAGGAAGGTAGGAACTAGCCCCGGACAAGATGAATTATGAGATTTGTACCTCATCCATAAGCTTAGATTATCAGTGGATCTAAAAGTCAGTATTGGAACTGTCCCAAATTGATGTTAAAAGAGAAGATTAGAATAATTGCAAAATTTGTACTTTTTGATAATAAAGTTCATTTTTTTGCTTCTAATTAGAACATCGATATCTTGATAAGTATAATTCTGCTCTCAGCTTTTTATATGTTCTGCTTTAATCATTATTGTGACATGAATTCTACTTACTAAAATTTAGTTTTTTTATGTGTTACTGCAAGATAAAATTTTCTTTCATTTCGAAGTGAGCTTAATTTTACCAAACTATAGGCAGTAACGCCTGTGCAAATAGCATGTTAAGGACTGAAGCTTCAAGTTAGTTGAGTGTAGAATTAGTTAACTCAGGTCTATTTAAGTGCTTGAAAGATTAGGAAGCAGGACACACAAAATAAAAGATTCAAAGCACATCAAAACAGGACAAGCTAAATTATGAAAGTTTCAATGACAAATATAATTAGATATTAAAATGTTAAATAAACTACTTTGAACTAAAAAGAAGTAGTCTCCAAACTATATTTCTTTAATTACTTCTTGGAATTCCCATTTTTTAATGTGGTCTTTGCCTCTATACATTACCGGGCTATTTTTTAAAATGTGCATATAACCAAAACAGAAAAACAATTACGGTCTTATTTACTAAATTCTTCTCCAAAATCTTACTTTCCAATATAAGCTGATGATTGCCACCTTCTCCCGTTAAATCATAATTGAGTTTACCCACTTTTTGAAAGAAAATCAGATTGTACTGGACACTTTTTCTCTCATCTACATAGTGACATTCTTCAGTTTATTTCATTATGTTTTAGTCAGCTTTACACTGTTGTGAACAAAAGACCTGACAAGAACCATTTTAGAAGAGGAGAAGTTTATTGGGGGCTCACGGTTTCAGAGATCTGAGACCATAGATGGCTGACTGTATTCCTTGAGACACAAGGTAAGGTAGAACATCATGGCGGAAGAGGAAAGCAGCTCAGGACAAGATTCTCAGGAAGCAGAGAGACAGAGCAAGCAGTCTGCTTACCACAGACAAAATATAAACCTAGAGGCACACCCCCAGAGATCCACCTCCAGCCATGCAGTCATTCAAGTGTGAAGTGAGAATGGCATAGGAAAGAATTTCAGTAAATCCCTTTCGAATTAATACTAAAGTCAACTGTACATTAAAACTGGAAATTCTTAAAAATGCCCTTCTAAGATTTTTTGGGCCTGGTATATTTTCCTCTCTTCATATAGAAAGTGTACCAATTAATTATTCAATAGATCTTATGATTCTCTTATCTTCTACTCAGACTTTCCTGTCCATTTAATCCTACATTAATCTCTCTATTCACTGAATTTGGCAGCATTTTAAATCAATTTGCTCTGGAGTCCTTGTTTTATACCTAATTGTAGAGCTTTTGTCTTATTTTAATATTCTTATATTAATTCCTTAGCTTGGTGATATACTCTCACCAAGGCAGTGCTATGAGATTCATTATGTTTAAATACCAAGTGTCATAATTTACATGTTCAGTATGTATCTGATAAACTGAGTGGTAAGAAAGAAAAGGAAGAAAGGAAGGGAGGAATGAAGGGAAGAAGTAAGACAGGCAAGCAGGCAGGATGGAAGGAAGGATGGGTGATAAGATTTTAAAAAGAATTTAGTCAATATCATATAGTCATTCAAATGTTGATTTTATGCAGCATAATAAAGTTGATGCAATAATAAAAACGCAAACATCTTTCTCTAAAAAGAAAATAAAAACTTTGTAAGTGGTGGTGGTCACTGGGTGTAATACATCACTGACACTTTTTCTTGGTAAATTGTTTTATGTGCTTGTAGTATACAGCACATAAAAATGTTTAAAAAGGAAATAACTCATCCCAGGTCCTTGTGATACTGTTATGTCCTCCTGCAACTGAATATTTCAGAATGCATTGTTAAATACTTCTCATCACTCTTCACTCTTGATAAGTGAGTGGATTGTTTTGGTGTCTTCAGATGGTCCCCACCATAGTCAGTTGGGAAGGATTTAAAAGCAATACCCTCAGGGTAAAATTATTGTTTATGTCTTTGCTTTGCAAATGATAAATTTTATTTTATCAAAAGAAATTGCTTAGATGAAAATAACTTAATAGTAAGATTTCCTTTGACATAGACTGATGTTATTTTGTCTTTTATATTGAATCACTATTTATTTGAATTTCTGTATGTTCCTTTTAATTGCTGATATTTAGAAAAATGTCCTTCACTTTATCAGTTTTTCCTTATGTATTACATCTGTTATGAAATAGTTCTTTCAGCATAAGCACATTCCAAGATTGCTTTTGGTTGACTTATTACACAGAGAAATAAAATGTTATATTTATAGTGTATTCCATAAAATGTACATATATCTAGTCATGGAGATGTATGATATTTGGTGCAACACCATTTTTGAAAAATAAACAGGTAAAATTATAACCATTTTCTGTATGATTTTCAAAGGCATTACTGAAAATTACTCAAATAATATAATATTTTCTCATTGTTCATTCTTATACTCTTTTATTCTGTGTTTATTATGTTATGTGCTCTATATTTGGCCTCAAGATAGAGATTTAAATGGGATAATGAGTTTGTCTTCAATAAATCCTCAGGGTAATGGGGGAACCTAGACAATCAGTTTCTGGCTGAGGTACTACATATAAGTGCTATGGTAGAGAAAAGGCAAGGACAAACCTACCCGTGGAGTTCAAGAGTGGTGAATTTTTTTTGTTTTGTTTTGTTTTAGTACACGTGATTGAACCCAGGCCTTCCTGTACACTAGGCAAGAACTCCACCAGTGAGATTCATTCCAAGTCCTTTTTATATTTTTATTTTGAGACAGGGTTGTGCTAAGTTGCCAAAGCTGACATGGAACTTGGGATTCTCCTGCCTCAGTTGCTCAAGTAGCTGGGTTTACAGGGGTGCACCGCTGCACCCAGCTTAAGTGGTGACTCTTGATTCAAGAATGAAAAGAAGAATGAAATTTCACTGAATGAACTCCTAGCAGGAATATTCCAAGATAAAATAATAAGTGGATACAAAGAAATATGGAAGTGTTCAGTAGTTTTTGGGTGGGGACTGACTCAGGTGTGTGAATTGAATGGGAAGGAATGATAAGCAACAGGACATCCACAGGTCTTTAATTCTTAAGCGCCTTGTGCATCAAGGTAGAAGTCTCACTCTTTTCTCTCACAGTGGATATGAGATCATCTTTTTGTTTATAGAAAATAATGATAATAGTGCAAAGATTATATTAGACATGATAGAGGTAAAGTCACAGAGAAGAGGTAGGAGTTTTTCCACCATGTAAGTGAAAAATAATGAGGTCAAGGCTGGGGTTCAGGTCTTAATTCTCTAATCTAGTTCTCTTTTCTGTTTACACTCAAATGTGATCTCTCTTGATCTTATAGTATTAAATCACATGCATCCAGACATTGTCTTGAACATCAGATTTCTATATCTAATTGTCCTGTCTGCATTTCCCCTGATTATATAATAGTCACCTCCTACCTAACACATGGCAGCTGAGTATTGTATCATCTTCCTGTACCCTAGCTAGCACCACCTCCAGATTCTCTTTCCCATTTTAGTGATGCAGAATTCATGTTTCTTGCTCAGAAAAGAATAATGTGGAGTCACCCATTGTCTCACATTTATTTGTCCTTTGATATTGTATTCAAAATATGTTCATCATCTGAGGGCAATCACACACCCCAGCTGCCACCTTCTTCTGAGCAGCAAGCTTATTATGATCGCTTGCCAGGTCCCTGCAGTGGTCTTTCTGCTTTTGAACTCAATTCTTCTCTTGTTTCTCAACATGGAAATGGCACATTTAACCACGAATGGCGCATTAACACCATGAATTACACACATTTGAAATCACTAAAACCTTTTCCATTTCAGTCAGAGCAAAATTCAAGTTTGCAATGCCCTGGTAGGAATAATTAGTCCCCACACTGTGAACACTTTTTGCTCATTTTCTTCCAACCACACTGATCTCTATGTTCTTTCTTAAATGCATTGGATATTCTTTGGTCTTAGGGTTTGGCAGAGCTCCGTTTAGTGTCTGAAATGTTCTTCCACCTGATATCTTCACATTAACTTCTTCTCACCCTTCAAGTCTTTTCCGGAGTGTCAATCATCTCTCTGAACCCTATCTAGACTACTGAACTTAGAATTGTTCACTCTTTCCCTCAGTCACTCCTGATTCTCCTTGACAGTTCAGAGATATTTTCCCCCATATACCATTTGTTCCCTGTAAGGTACTTTACCTATTATATTTTGTATTCATTTTGTTTCCACTGTCTAGAACACACATTCAGGGATTAAACATTTTACTGCATAGTTCACTGGTATAACTGCTACAGTAGCTTGCAGTGCATAGAAGGTATTCATTTTCTATGCTATATGTAAATGGAGAAATGACTTGTGTTAATAAGAACATAAAGAGATAGATATGATGGCTGATTTTCATGACAATTTAGATCATGTGGGAAGATTATGGGCTTGGTATTTATGGTAAATATTTTTGATGTATATTCTTATTTTTTATTAACTATGTTATTCTAGATAAATGAAGAGAAATAGTGAAGCCCAAGATATTTATTAGAAGGATAAAAGAACAGTTGAGAATGATATTCCAGAAGTCAAATGAATTGTTTCAAAAAATTGGCATAAGCAATACTGAGGCATCCTATAAATAAATCAGGTACAGGTGACCATTCTTAATCCAAAAATTTGAAATATGAAATTCCCCTAAAAGATTCTAAATGTTTGGATCACTGACATGATATCTCTAGTGGAAAATCCTATATTTGGCCTCCGGTTACAAAAAGCATTGTCAAGTCACCGGCATAGCACATATAGATAATTTAGCACCTGTAGGGAATGGAAATGATCTTCCCAGTCCCTTCAGTTACAATGTACAAACTTGGTTTCATTTAAAGTATTGGGTAAAATTACCCTCAGGCTATGTGTATAAAGTGAATAGGAAACAAATGTGAATTTTATGTTTAAACTTGGGTCCCTTCCCCAAGATACTTCATTATATATATGCAAAGATCCAAAATACAAAAGAATTCAAACTCTGAAATTCTTCCTGTCCCAAGTATTACCCATAAGAAATACTCAATCTGCAAGAATTAATGTCATTTGAAAATTAGAGTATCATTCATGATACCAAAATAGCTATTTCAAGTGTTATGATAGAAATGTGACAGGGTTCTTTAAAGGATTATCCAGGTAATCATGAATTGAGTATATATATTGGTACATTAGATTCTTAAAAAAAAAATTCTTAAATCTTTTAACTTTTAACTTTTTGTTACCAAGTGTATTCTTATTACATAAGACTTAGGTCATGTTGGTACATGTCTGTAACCCCAGTGGCTCAGGAGCCTGAGGCAGGAAGATCACAAGTTTGAGGCCAGGCTTAGCAAATTAGTTATACCTTGTCTTGGAATAAAAATATAAAAAAAGGTCTAGGGATCTCGCTCAGTGCTAGAGCACACATAGGTTCAATCCCCAGTACTGGGAAAAACAAAGAAACAAATAAACAAACAATAATAGCAAAAAACCCTTAGGCACAATTTCTACATTTTTTTAAAAATCAAGATTATTATAATTTAAAAAAGCTATATATAATTTAATCTATGTATGTGGAATACAAATCTTAATTTGCAGAACATAAAGACTTTTAATATCATATAAGATTTCTGTACCTAATTTTGGGAGTGTCAACTGGTCTTTCATTTCATGAAGCAGTTTTTAATGTACAATACATGCATAAAAGTAATTGTTCCTGGTTGCTTATAATATGATTTCCTCAACTTGCAGACAAGACAATTGATAAAACTCAGAGTTTCAAAAGTCTAGTCTGCTCTGAATAAATACAGTCTCTTTTTTAAATAAGATTATCTCAGCTCCTTGTTTTATACACTTTTTTTCTTCTTGTATAATTCAATAGTGAGCTACCCATAAACATAGACTAACTTAATAATGGTTGAGCAGACAATCTGCAGGACAGATAAAAATAATTGAAGGAGTAAACAAGTATGAAATAACCTAAGTGTATCTTAATATATTTAAGAATGAATTCATTTAAACATATTAAAAGCTAGATTTTTCAAAAACAAAAAGCAAACCAGTAAAGTTTTACCTGGTCACATAGATTTTGTACATTTTATTGTTTATTGACAAAAATATTTTGTCATGCAATAGTTTGCACACTTCACTACATTTTACTATACAAAATACCTCTAGCTCACAGCTTATAATAATATATAGGATTGTGTTTAAGTTTTTCAGTTATTATTCTCAGGGAATAAATGATTATTAATCATCAAATTATACTTCCAGAAGATATAAAGGCAGTGATATTACTGATCCTATATCTAAACAAAATAGAATACTCACATAAATACTAACATTTCAAGGGTAGGTTTTAATTTATCGTTTCCCCTTCAAATTAATAAACATTTTCAACTTCTCTCTCAATTAATTCACTGTAATGGAACACACATTAGCAATTGTATCATTACATTTATTGTAACAATGCAATTACATAATTGGCATAATGTTCAAATGCATTAAAATGTCAAGTTTTTAAAAATCTCTACAATTTCATCCTAAAAACAAAGGTTACAATTTGTATAATTTGGGGGATGGAAAATTTACCTCCAATTATAAGATGAAGGGCAGAAAACAGAAAAGATAAATAATATTTAAATATACTTTACTCATTTTTAAATAATTCTATATAAATATCATAAATAAAATAGGAATGTAAATGACAATCTGGAAAAATAAACACAGAATTTACATAACAGAAAAGGATATTTTCAGTGTATGAAAAAATCTTCTAAATCAACAAAATTATGAAAACTAATGATAATGATATGAAGAAAAGAAAATTGATTTATAAAAAGTTAAAATTGTTATAACATTATTAATTTCAAACTTCTGTTGTAGTCATGTAAATGAAAATATAACAGATATATTTTATTATATTGGAAAATTTTAAATTTTGTTCCAATAGTGTCAATGTGATACTTGTGAAGTACAAGAAAATCAAGGGTACATCTGCAGATCAGCTAATAGTACATTAAAATTATGTAAAAATATATAATAGCATACCTTCTGAAAAAACATCATGTTCCATAAAGTTAAACAGAAAAATCTTAACAAACTGAATATGAATGATTCTTTTGAAAACTTAAGGAAAATTGGATATTCTTCCTAAGAAATTAGAAAACCTCAGCAAATATCACACTGAGAATTTAAGGAGTAATATATACAATAAATAATTCCATAATTAATACACAGTGTACAATAGAGAATAACAAAACAAAATGTAGCTTTTTAAAAATATATAAGTAAAATTGATAAAATTTTTATAAGACTGAGCTAGGAAAAAAAAAAGTGCAAATTGTCTAAATCAGAGATAAAATCATGGACACCAGGGTAGATTCTACACACAGCAATAGTGTAATGAGAGTGTTTTGAGAACAGCTCTATGACACAACTTTAAAACTGATCTATTTTCAGAGGTCACTGTGCTTCTGGGTTTGGCCATTTTCAGCGGCAGGGGTCCTGGCGAGCTTAGGATGCCTCCTTGATGCTCAAATTGTTGTCCACTCAGTGCCACCACCTCACCTCAAACTTGTCATTTTCAACAACCTTTTCATCCTTCAGTGTCAGTCATGCCAGTCTCTGAGCTTTACCTCCCACAGCCCCAGGTGACTCACCTCAGCGTCTCCCCACGCCCCTTCCATCCACTGACCCTGCCTTTCCCCCCTTCACTTCCTACATATTTTCACTTCTCTACTTAGCTTCTTTAAATTCCAGAACAATGTCAAGCCTGCCAGGGATATGCCCTCACCTCTCTTGACTTGGTGTATCTTTTGTGTCCTTGGACGCACCATCTCCCTGGTAAGACCGACTCCTCAGCTCCTTTGAAGACAGTCCTGGTGACCTTGGGACAACCCAGTTGTCCCCTACTTTTGCAGTTCTCCAGTACAACTGTAGGATGTTCTAAGAATACTTCCTGTGAGGGGAGAAACTGGCACCTGGTGCCAGTGAACCTGTCCACTCTCCTGCATTCCTGGACCGAGCAGAGGGATGCGGCTAGATGACAGCTCGATGCAATACTAAAATGCCACTTTAAGTAAATGAAATTTCATTTCACAAAAAGTGAAAAATTGAAGCTGTCTAGAAATCCCACTTCATCCCTTTGCTTTTATTACTCCACTGATCGTAAGGACCTTTCAAAACTTCCCCTCTGTGTTCTTACATCCCTCACCTCTTCTGCATCTTCTTCTAACTGATGACCTTGTTCCAATGGGAAAGTCAAACAAAAGGGACCTGGCTGTCCACAATCTTCACCACCTACCACTATGTTATACCTTCCATCTTTTCATTATGGATGAACCATTCTGCTTCTAGCTAAGGCAAGATCCTCTACACTTGTGTACGGGATCGTCTCCTTTCTCCTATCTCACCAACTCAGTGACATGATCCCAGGACAGCCTTGCTGTTCTCTGCATGGTCCATGCATGATCTCCATGAGATCCTTCCCAGCAGCAAGCTTTGATTGCATTACCTCCTCTTCCAACCTGAAAAACAAAAGCAAAACCATTCGAGTCCAAATAAATTGCTTTTTTTCCCCCTTTTTTAACCCACTTTGTATTTCTAGCCACCACATTTCTCCTCTTAAGAAAATCTCCCCAAATGGTCCTGTGAGTTTGCTGCCTTTAATGTCACTCCTGTCATTTTCTCTTTAAAGCCACTCTGCTGGGGCCCACTCTGCTTCACTTCCATGATACCACCACTGCTTGTGTTCTGACACCACAATGCTAAATCCAGTGACTTAGGATCTTCTCACCTTAAGGGATGCATTAACAATTTTTTTTCAAAGACAATTCCCGCATCTGGAAGCTTTTCTTCTTCTGACTTCTAGTATGCCCTAGTCTTGTGATTGTCCTTGTAGCATTGAGGCCATTCTTTCTTGGCCTCCTTTGCTGACTCTCTCATCTCTCTAACTTACATCCAATCAGAGTGCAGTGCCTAAGCCTTAGCCTTTGGATCTTATCCATTTCCCCACTTCCATCTCTCAGTATGTGGTCTTACCTAACGTGGTGATTTTGCATATCCTTCCATACACTTTCAAATTATAACTCTCCCTTTAGTCTATCTTTGCATATCAAGTTTCCTATCAGACAGCTCCCCTAGCATGGCTAATAATTGTATCAAATTTTATATGTCCCAGTTGCTCTGGCACTCACTAGAATACCATCTACTTCCATAATATTCTCATTTCAATAAATTGCAACTCCATTTATCCAGTTGTGGAGGAAAAAATAAAAGTCAGAGTTATTAGTGGTTACTTGTCTCACAACTCACATCTTGTCCTTTGGCCAATCACAGTCGTACTGATCTAAAAATATATCTGGAATTTAACACTTCTTTGCACTTGTACTGTTTTTACTCCTGTTTAGACTTGCAATATATCTAACTGTTTTCTGCTCCTACTCCGTCTCCATTTAATAAATCTTTAACAAGCAGCCAGCATAGTCCTATTAAAAACTGAAAGGAAAGTCCATCAGTTCTCTGTTCCATACCTTCCAAAGAATTTCTGATACATTGAAACAATGCAGAACAAAAGAAAACAGGAAAGTTCTTAAGATGACTTACCAAGTCCAACACAAACTCTGTTTGCTCTTTGCCCCTAGTTCCCTTTTCATCTCCCATCCCTCTCTCCCTATTCATTTTCAATTCTTTTTTTATTTTTTAAGCCTGCCAGGAGAGTACTCTGACTAGCAATGCTTTCTACCTAGAGCCATTTGCCCCTAGACACCCACCTGGCTTGCTCCCTCGCCTCTTTGGCTCTTACTCAAATCTTTCCTTCTAATGGAGTACCCCATTTACAAAGCAGCTGACTCCATCTACATTTCCATCTGACTTCTGCACTTGATTTTTTTTTTTAAATTATAAGGTGACCCTATGTGTAAATGGTGAAGAGAAAGACAATTGTTTCTTTTGTGTGTTGTGCTGTAAGGCAAGATAGGTGGAGAGCAAGGATTTTCCTGTCTTCCTATACCAAGTTCATTGCTAAGTAGACAACAAATAGTTGCCGAAGGATTTGCTGAATCAATCCTATATCTTTCCAGAGGTAGTGAAATGTGGCTAGCTCAGGCAGATATTCACTATTGTGAATGGTAGAGGGATTGCCTCATTCTTAAACTAAACTTGGATCTCATTTTCAAGGAAAAAGAAGAACATGAACTAGTATACTGAAGCAGCCAACAGTGTCTTCTAGGCAGGTATTGATTAAAATACTTACAGAGTAATATTGTATTATCTATGTTCAAAATGAAATATGGAAATCATGATGATGATAGTAATTATAAAGTAAATTCATATATTATAGCATTGTTTACATCTCCCAAGAATGAATGTCTGAACTTTGTGCATTTTAGTGAAATAACACATTAGCATTTAGAAAACATATTACATGGCATTTAAAATAAGTGTATGCTGTAAGAAGAAAATGGAAAATAAAATGTATATAAATAGAGACATATTTTCCAAAGATGAGTTGAAAGTTTAGCTGAAAAAGGTGATTGACTGGGTGGCTTGGGAAAAGACATTTATTATTCTAATAAATCATACATGTATTTTGGTAATCTAGTCTACAAAAGTCCTTGAAGGATACAAAGATGTCATGAAACAGGGCACATGCCTTCAACCTTGCACACATTTCTGCTGAAAGAAGACACAGGAAAACGACATTGTAAAGAGCTGTGAGTTCCACTAGAGGTGCAAGGAGCTGAGGGGAAAGCAAGGATTTGTAGGAGCTCTGATATTTCACCAGTCTTTCAAAAGGTGGAGGAATGAATAAGACTGGGGTCAGGTCATGCTACATGATGCAGGCTATCATTAACTTATGACCCCCTAATGTACTGAGCACTCTACTCTAATATTTCACCATTTCCCTCCATATTGCTTTTCCAGGGCTGTTGTAAAAAAGCCCACACACCACTTGTGTTGGGAATTTGTGTTAGAGTTCTGGAGACTCTTTCAAGTCTGAAATCATGGCTTGGCAGGGGTGGTTCTTTCTGCAGGCCATGAGGAAAGGACTGAAGGCCTGTCCCAGGACTCTCCCTGGCTCTCAGATGGACATTTTCACCATCACACGGTGTTCTCTTTGTGTGTGCTGTCTTTATTATTAAACTCTTACAGTTGATTTATGGAATAAGTGTTATCATAGGTGTGTTTACATAGGGAAAAAAAAAAAAAACATATTTTTGGTTCCGCTCAATCTGCAGTCATAGGCGTTGACTGTGGGAATCTTGGAACATATTCCCAGAAATGAAGGGGGACTACATTAACTGACATTCCAACTGTGCATCCTGTTTCTTACAATCTGTGTACAGTTGTATATGACTTTTTAATTAAGTTTCTGTCTTATTCCTTAAACAGAATCTCAGTTTCCCTGATAAGGCTGGGATGGTTCTGCAAACCCTAACTCAGTTTGCTGGGGTGGAGTCTGGATAAATTTGGCAGGTCAATGAATCTTACAGCATAAGGGCTCTTCTCTATTCTTTCAAATGCTGTACCTAAAAATGTTTAAAAAGATAAATAAGCATCAGGAGAAGCTGAGGGACATTTTCCCCAAACATTTTTTTTAATAAGGTTGTAAAATGAAGCTATTAGCATTTGGTGAATTTTTATCTCAGACAAAGGTGGTAAACTGCTGACAATTTCATCTTCCTGATGGTAGCAGAAGTGGGAGATGCCTTCTTTCTGACTCACTTTCTGAACAATTAGCTCCAAATATTTCACTTCTAACCCAATGCTCCCCATTCCAATGACCTATGGTATTTAACACTCCTTCTTTATCTGAGCTAACAACTTTGCATGCTGAGCAAGTGATCTAACATGGAATCACAACTCAACACTCATTTTTCCTAAAAGCTTTTGTTATTCTTACTCAGACATCCATTTAAATATTTAATAAAATCTTCAAAATAGAGAAATGTAATTTGAATATTATCTGGTATATATAGTACGAATGGTTTTCAGTTTACTGCATTTAAAAATTCAAACCTTCTAAACTTCATCACTATAGGGCTTTTTCCTCCTAACAGAATAATAATTAAAAAAAAAAAAAAAGCTACAAGAGAATTTAGAAAAGTACCACAAAATTTGTCAGGTCTATTAATTGAAGGAGATTCTATTTGCTCCTAACATTCATGATGATTATCTTAAACAAACCTGTGGAAAAACATTGACACTAGGGAATGACTTTCTAAAGCAAGGGTGTATGAAACAATACTTGCCTTCTTCTCTGAGACTATATATAGATTTCAGTCTTATAAAATGACAGCTGTCATTGGAAATGAAAGGATACCGAACTCAGGTGCAGGCATCTAGTCAAGAGAACTCACAAACTCTCACCATTGACTATTCATAAGTATATTAAGAATGCATTACAGAAAAAAATTAAGAATAATTAACAGGTTCATACAATAGCAACTCTGGAACATTATATAGAAAATATTTTGTTGAGAAATATATGCAGAAAGTATCACATGCTTGTCTATTAGTGGAGAAAACCATGCCAGTACTGTTCTCCATTGTAAATAGGTGCACAGTTTTGTTTCATATAAACCAAACAAAACTCTAGTTATTGTTGAACACCAATAGAAATCAAAATAAATTATTGATTTATAAAAAAGTAAAAGACCTGAAAGGTAAATTTAGTATATTGCGCAACTATTATTTGGAGGTATATTTTTATGACTTTAAAAATGTAGCTGCATTTTATACTTATTGGTAAGAAAATAATCTGGGTTTTGATTAATTATGTAGTGCCACTTTGAATTCAATTGACTTAATTTTCCTTGGGGTCTCAACCTCTTTATATCAGCCAGCATGCTGACATGGTTTTGTACCTTCAATTAGCCTCGTTCAATCATATGAACTTGTTATTAGAAAAGGCTAACTGTCAGCCAATGTTGTAATTAAATCTTCTAAAAATAAGAGATAAGAAGACAGTTGCATCTGGTAGTGTCAATGCAAGCTTGTGATAATTTCTAAGTAAAAATAAATGGACGCTCGTATTTTAAACCTATAAAAAGAACTCATCTGAAAATAGAATTAGCCAGTCACTTCAGCATAATGTTTCTTTATTTCTAAACATTCAATATGCATTGCTCCAAAGACACCTTTATTCAAATTTTGGTAGAAAAACTTGTTCCTTTTAGTACACATGAAAATTGTTCTTCACATTCAAAATGCATCAGGTTATGTAAGTGATTTTTAATAGAGTGCATCTTCATGCTGTTTTGCTTATATTAACACAATTTTCAATCTTTTTTCATGATAAATGTTTTGTATTTGGAAGTTTAGTTTCTTTTAGTGTTATATATATATTAAGGAATTATAATGGACTCTGTACCGGCTGTTTCAGTAGGGAAGATATAATTTGCCCCAAATTATGTAACACTAATATGTTATAACAAATAATTATTATAAATTATTTAAATAATTATTAATAATTAAAATCATCATGTCCATGTCTGTATGTTTGTGTATGTATGTGTGCATGTGTGTTTAGTCATAGATATGTATAAATATATATACATATATATGCATTTATACATATAAACAATACAGGAAAGTATATCAGAAGACACACGTACATATATAGGAATATGTAGGTATGAATATACATGGATATGTAAATAAACAAATATAAAATTTATGTGCTCTTAAAAATCATATATTTCAAATATCCTTGTATACTCAGTTGCTTTCTATTGAAAATCTGATCTTCAGATTTCTAAAATCACTTTTGATTAAATGTCATAGAAATTATCAGTATCCAAGTTGATTTTCCTTTGGTGTAAAATATCTTTTGTATACTTGGAAACCTTATTGAAACATAATGACATTAATAAATCAGCAGGTCTAATTTATCAAATTTATCTTCAGTATATTGAATATTTTTCAGGAACATGAAAAGTCATAAATTCTATTTTCTTGCAAAAGAAATTCGATTCAAAAAATCAATGCATCTCTTCTAGAAAATTAACTGATATGGAAACTTAAACTTTGGAAGTTTAATACTTACTTAGTATAAACTTAATAGTTATTTAATACTATTTCACATTTAATGTGTTTCCCTTGGTGCCAGTCAGTAGACAACATCTTCATGTACCCAATCTTATGAAATTCCTGATGCACCTGTGTGATACTTTACAGGAAATGAATATGAGTAAGTTAGGGATTCTTCCTAGTTTCAGGAATAGAATGGAGAAAATAAGGTTTTAAAACCTGGGCAAACTATAATTCAAGTTTGTATTGATTTTGCCACTATATGTCATTACCTATAGCTTACTTCACACTTCGTATTGATGTGAAAGTGGAAGATAAAGGCTTTGGAGAAAATTACATAGCTGAATAACTGAAGTAGAAAGTGATATTCAATTTTTTACAATTATTACAGGGTAGGCATTGTCCAGAGATGATGGCCTCCTTCTGTAAGGATTGACATGGCCCCTTGGGTGCCAACGAACCACCAAATAGCACCATTTGATAATTGTTTATCAGAACTGTGATTAAAATTAGAGGAATCTGTCAATTTTATTTCTGACTCTCAAGGAATATTATTTCACAAAGGCTTCAATATCAGTACAAGTCCTTAAAGTGTTTTGTAATAGAAATGTGATAGCTTTGATTTTTTTGTTTGTTTGTTTGTTCAGTTTTTTTGGTATTGGGGATTGATCCCAGGACTGCTTTATCACTGAACATACTCCAGCCCCTTTTGTTTTATCTTTTATTTTGAGAGAGGGTCTCCTTAAATTGTCCAGATCTTGCTAAATTGTGGAAGCTGGCCTTGAAGTGGCAATCCTATTGCTTCAGCTTCCTGAATCATTGGGATTACAGGTTTAGCTCCTGATTTGCATCGATATTTTGAAGTCATTTCCATGTTTTATAAGTTTTATATGTTTTATAAGTTTGTACACGTTAGGTCACAATAATCATATTATCTATTACAAGTAATATTAGCAGTAATATTACCAGTTATTGAACACAAGTTGACTCTAGCTGAGTATTTTTAATGTAGAATTTGAAGTAAAAACTTATAGTGGGTAAGTATAAGTTTAGGTGTCCATATAAATCTAAGGATGTCTCACTCTAAAGTCACTCTCATGTACAAGGAATATTATTGACCAAATTGTGCTTCCTTAGATTACTAGGACACAAAGAATTAATTCAATATTGCTTTACAATTAAGATAAATTATCTATTTTCAGCTGGGAGGAAAGTACTGGCATTGAACCCAGGGGTTCTCCACCACTGAACTACCTTCTGAGTTTTTTTTTTTTTACATTTTTAATTAGAGACAGGATCTTCTAAATTTCCCAGACTGGCCTTGAATTTGTGATCCTTTTGCCTCAGCCTCCTGAGTTGCTGGGATAACCAGTGTGCACCACAGTTCCTGGCTGATAAATAATATTTTAAATATTTAATTCACCTATACGCCTATATAAAAATAATAGATAAGAAAGGCTGAATCTAAATTCATCACTAAGTGAAGCATTATTTTGAATGAGTTGCTTATTCTCTCTGCATTCATTCTTTCTTTCATTTCTTATAATTAAAGTAACATTAGATTTCTTGCCATGGGGCTGAAAGCACACTTTTAAGAAACTTTACTAATTGCATAATGACAAGCTAGTAAGGGATGCTTGAGCAATGCTGTTCTCATAATTATTTATGTTGATCATATATGATATCACAAACATATCTATAAATAGATTGAATAAGGGCAGGTAAATTGCCCCAAGTTGTTCTTAGGGTATTTACTTGGAGATGCTACTTTTCAGATTTAGGACCTGGACTCACTTGAGAAGCATGTGGGCTCCTCTAAAGCATTTTTGCCTCCTAGCAAACGTCATGTTAACAAAACCTCCTTGGTAATTTTTCTTCCAGGACCCTTGCTGTGAGTTAATCAGATAGTTCAATCCTTACTAGCCTGTGGAAGAGATAAGGCATTATCCTTACCCAAATATTATTCCTACTCAGAGGAATATCCAATTGTATAAGTAATCATTTTATAATGATAGTTCAGGTTTGGGAACATTCTGTCTGAGTTCTGAGAGGAGAAATTTTCTGTTTCTTTCTTTTTTTTTTTTTTTTTTTTGCAGTGCTGGGGATTGAACCCAGGGCCTTATACTTTCGAGGACAGCACTCTATCAACTGAGCTACATCCCCAGCCAGAGAAATATTTTTTTTAGTAGCTTTTAGGTCATCCACATAGGGCAGGGAATAGTGCATCTGTAAGTAGAAAGTCTTGGAGTGTGTACCAAGAACTGCTCAGCTGTATTGTCTCTGGCATGTGGTTGACTCTGAAGATACCTTTATTCCCTCTCCTCTTGTTAAAGATCAGATCAGTATAATTTATTTTAAAATAAATACTTAAGAGTAGCTGCCACAACATGGGACTTTGTTGTTTGTGTTGTGATGGAGATTTGGCAATGATCAAAGTAAGAAAGATTCCTGCTCTGATAAAGATTTCACTTAAGTAGAATATATATGTTTTCATACACACACACACACACACACATATATATATGAAAGACAAGATATACAAAAACAATGCTATGACAATTTTTCAAATATGCTTATGTTTTTAAAAGATACCAAACAGTGATGCTAGTTGGCAGCTGTGTTTGGAGTGGTTAGAGAAGGCCTTTTGAGAAGTTAACATTTTAACATTCAGATTGAGTTTGCCGGCCAAGAAGGAACCAACCACGCATGTGAGATCAGAGGCAAGAGTGTTTCAGAACAGGAGCCAGGAGAGAGAAGACCCTGACAGGTGTGGGGTTGCGAGTTGAAGGCTGGGGACCCAGGGTCTGAGAGCACGGTAGGAAGGAGACTTCTTGGAGTGGAAACCAGAGACAGACATGCTGGGCACTGTGTGCCAGCTGGAGTGGCTGCTGTTCACCCAGCCAAGGGATTTGGCATAGCTCTGCCTGGGATGGCGAAGTCATCGACACATGATGGTGAGTGGCACTGTCATGGAGTGTGAGTGGTGGGAGTGTGAGAAGGGAACAGGAGGAGTTGGAGGTTGCTGAACCAAGCCTAGAGAATTCTGAGATTGGCCTAACATTTATAGGAGAGAGCTAACGAATTTAGCCTTCTGGAGTCTTTTGAAGAAGAGGGAAGGGAAAATGATGATGGTTTAAGGACTGAAAATGAAAGAAGGTAATGACCAAGAAAGTCTCAAAGTTCCCCTGGGCTTGACCACCTCCACTAGAGGCCTCTGACAGCCCTATTCGCAGAGCACTTACTTTGTGACACTTGCAGTTGTGAATTCTTTCTCTTTCTCTTTGAGAGGTACATGTTCTACCACTCAGGAACGTCTTCATCAAGAAGACCTGGAGCCTTTTCCTTGAAATGTGAATATTGGTAAGGGTATTTTCCCTATCTCCTAGTGTTAGTGGGAGGGTGGCACCCTAACTGTGAAACCATTAATTAGCAAACCTGGTTGGACACACTGACCCGCTCCTTGCCAACTTCTAGGGCTTGTTCACTGCCTTCCCGCATTGCCTAAAAACTCTCTCCTCTATTTTAGTGGAGTTCAATCTCCTGTCTGTATTGCAAGAGTCTTGAATACAGTCTACCATATCTTTTTTAATTGATCCAGTCAATATTTATTTTTCGAAACTCAAGACCCAAACTTAGATTTCTGGGTTGAGAGACAGTGTGACTATTGGTTATTGTTATTTTAATAATAAAAGCTGGAGGGAAAAAATGAGATTTTAGATAAAACAAAGCAGAGGATTGAGGTGCCCAGTTTGGGATGCTAAATGTGTTCCAAAAATAGGAAAAGAAGCAAATGGTAAATTCAAGGTGAAGATTCGAGTTGAAAAGATATGTGGAAGTTCTCAGCATAAAGATGTTATATAAATCAATGCCACTGGGTGAGAGTCCAGTAAGGAGGGACTAGACAGAGAAAGGAAGAGAACCCTGTACAGTCTGGGGGACACCTTAACATTCTGAAATGGAGCCCAGGAATGGGCACAAACACAGCTTTAGAATCAATGGCAGATTAAAAAAATAAATAAATAAAGAGAGAGAGAGAAGCAAGAGAAAAGTGAGTCATTTATATAACAAATACTAAAATTTTTCTGATATTTTATTTGATAACACACAAACATGCACATTTTAAAATGTTGAGTGTGGTCTTTATGACCTGCCTAAGAAACTTGAGAAAAGTAAATAGTGGGTAAACAGAGGCTATAAATTACTTAAATGGATTCTTTTTATAAACAAACGGCAACAACAATACAAAAAAAAAAAAAAATGGAAAACCACACACACCAAAAGCAATGAACTAATCATGGCTAAAATAAATATATACATGGGAGAACTGTAACATAATTCTTTGTTTTCAAGATAATGTAACTGATTCCTGGTGAGTACCATTCTGGTAATGGCTCAGCAGATGTGGGGAAAGAGGTCAGCTTCAATTGCAAGAGCCCCCATGAGATAGAAAACATCAATGAAGAAGTTGTAACAAATCTACAACATATATGCCCACCTACTGGGACAATCCTGAATCACCAGGGACACATGTGCTGCAGACATAGGAGTCACTGTATATTCAGACATTATTCATACCACTCCAGATAATGCACTTTCTGCAAGTCCCTAGAGGATTTAGAGAGTATGGAGAAGTAATTTGTCCCCACTTTTCTTGCTATAGTCATCAAAATTAGTGCCTGACTTCCTCTTGGACAGTGAAATATTTTTAATAATCCTGTATGTTTCAACTTTGAAAATATACTTAATTATATTAAGGATTAAAAGAAAGGAAAATACATTATCACATACATATTTATATTCTATAGATATTTATATATCCATTATCACAATTAAATTAAATCCCATTCATTATTTTTATGCTTCTGGATTAGTTTTAAATATATTAAAGTTTAGAAAACTTGGGTACAAGAAAACAAAAAAACATATTCTTCAAGTTATTTAGTATGGAATATTTGACAACTTGATATTTAAGTAATTAGTCTTGTGTTGTATTTATATTTCTATTATTATTTAATTCTCTTTTTACTTAAACATAAACTTATGACAGAGATAAATTGGTTTTAAGTATTTTTTTATTTAACACATATGTTTATATATTTATCTTTTAAATAAGTGATATATCTATATTATTTATGATACATCAAAAAGTATATTTTAAGAGGTCTTTCTCCTAAGGATATTATTTCCAAGAATAACATATATTAACATTCTTTATGATTTTTACATTGACATTTTAAGAACACTAAAGACAATGTATGTTATAAATATATTATGTATGTAACATATTTGTTACTTTTATTTATATACAAATGTGTACAAATAATGAGGGTTAGAAAGAAAATATTTGTATCTATATTTTTTTTCTTTCATCCTGTTTTACACAAACATTAAGGATGGACATATAATACCACAATTTGGCCACAATTTTTGGGACCTAACTGCATATGATGGAAGTTATTTCTTTAATCTCCCTTGTTTTGTTAAAATGAAAGAATATTACATGGCATAAGCTTGTCATTATTTAATTAGATTTTATTGATGGACATTTAGCTTATTTCATTAATTTTTTTCTCATAAATGAAACAGAATGCATAATTTAAACAGACGATTTCTCACAAGTGCAATATATCTGCAGGATAAGGTTATAGAAGTAGAAATGTTAGTATGAAGATAGTTTGATTTTTAATTTTACCCGTATTATTCAAAATAATTGCCTTCTATTTAAGATTTTAATTGTGAAAGGGGCTGTGCCAAATGCACTTCATATTCATGCTAATTAGATACTTGGAGAACCGCTCCAAAAATTTCACTTGGGTTATAAGTTACTAGGTGCTGAAAGAAATGTTTGCTTTGCCAATGTTACAAATGCTTAGTGAAAATTATTTGAAATATCAGATATATGATTGCATGAATGCCACAAAGTGAATCTAAAACACACACACACACACACACACACGGAGACTGCTAAACAACAGGTTGATAAAAATAATCTAATTCAAAATAATTATTTCAAGTTTATTTTCAAAGAATTGAGAAGTAATTTAAAATACTCTCAAATGTTTTGTATTTTATCAAATTACATAATCTGATGGAAGAAAATAGAGTCTTTTCTCAGTGGCTTCTGAAGCAGAGCATTACAACAAAATCTGCCCCTACTTTATCTACAGTCCTTTCATGAAATCTCTGTGATAAAGAGATTGCTAAAACTTGTTATACCAATGAAGTTAGGGCATCTCGTTTCACTTTTTCTAAGCCTGCAGCATAAGGAAGGACTTTAAGTTGCCATCAAGGGCGAACAGACAGCGGAAGTGAAGTGATAGTTCACACTTACAAACAAATGTTACTGTGAATGATGTGTTGGAAAGAACCAGGGGAAACTGTAGTGGGAGAATCTTCCCATCAACATCTGAGAGACCTGCTAAGTTGAATAACTATGTAACATGCTTGCAATAATAGTTTTAGAAATTTATTACTGAAACCAATATTCAGAGACTAGATGATCAGACTGTGAAATTCCGTTTGCTGAACTCACTTTTGCCAGGAAGTAAACGTTGCTCAAGATTGCAAAAGGCAAATACATTGTCAGGGCTCTAAATTGCCACTATTTATTCTCTGTGATGTGCCTTCACTTCCACTTTAATTTGTTTTATGATAATTTCTGACTTCTGTATGTGAATGTGGCAGTAAGAACAAAAAAAGTCTAGCTCATTTAATAATCAGAAAAAAGAAACATTAATTTTATTCTGGGAACATACAATGCAATACAGTTAATAGTAAATATACTATAGCCTTTTTTAAAAATTTTGGATGACAGACCATAGTTAAATGCATAAAATCATTAGCCACGCATTGTCCATAGATACAAAAATGTGATTAAAGTACTGCAAACACCTCTCATTTTTGTTTTTAATTCTTAGTTTGAAATGATTTGAAATTCAAGGAACTCAAGGAATCCTATGAAGAACACCTAAATAGCTTCCATCAGACGCATCCATTATTAGCATATTTTTTTTTCTTTTTTTTTTCATTATTAGCATATTCCACGTTTATGCTCTGTCCCTCTACCCTACTCATACATTGACATACATAAATCTACAACTTACTAAACATACTTTATTTTTCTGAATCATATGATAGTAAGCTGCAGTCATGGTCTATTCTGTTATTGAAATATATTCTTCTCTAGCAATTCAAATAACATTTGGAATAATAGTCAGCCAAGATACTGGGAAGGCATCTGCTCCGTGGCCCCAATCCCTGGCAATTTCTTCCACTGACAGGTATTTGGGTGTGGTTTTTGCTACTGTTTCTCTTTTTAGTGATATTTACAAGTCTTGATGGATCCATTGGACAAACACTTGGAAAAAGGCAGATTTGATTAACAGTGAATGAAGGAGCTTCTGATGTTGGATTTATGGTTCAAATACAAACAAAACAAAATTCAGTTTTAGGAATAAAACAACTGCACCCACAATAAATTGAACCAAGGAGAAATTGCATTGATAAGAATGGAAACAGAAAAGGTACATATGATGGAGTCTAGTTGGGTGTTTTCTTTTTTGACAATTTAGATGTGTTTACCTGTCAACAGGATATTCATAGCTTTTACTCATCTGAATCTTAGTTGCATTCCATTTTCTGTCATTTGGAAGAGTTGTCTGTGAAATCTTTCTATCAATTCTTAATCACAAACATTGGAATTTCACTCTCTACCATTTGTCTGAATTTAAAATCTCTTTTGCCAGGTTTATTTTATAGTTAAATGATTACTTCTAAAAAAATTCTTATTTAAAAATTTTCAATTTTAAACAAAAAAGTTGTCTTATTTTTATGTACAGTTTTTGGATTCTCTTTTAATATCTTACTCATTTAAGTCTTTACTCCTTACAAAATATACCTTCAATATGCTGTGAGATGATTTTCTTGAGATAAGAAATTATTTCATCATCATTAAAAATACATTATTTTTTATATAAATGAAGTAATGTGATAAATTAGTCATAATATTTTATAAATTTCAGTTTCTGTTAAAGCAATTCAGTCGAAACCATTTTCTTCATAATTTAATAATTTTAAACCTATACTCCTAATGTAGTTAAATGTATGGTCTTCCACTTAACATTAAAATCACTTTATCTGCTTCCAAAAAAAACTCTATAGGGATTATAGCTGAATTTCTTAATAATAATGTTTTTTTCATAAAAGAATTTTTTTACATTTATTCAAATGTTTTATAAATTTAAATCAAAATCTGTATTTTTGTTCAACTTACTATATTTATTCTTCAGCATTTTATATTTTTGTTTAAATTTCAAATAATTTTTTCCATTTTCAACTTAAACATTTATTGATTAAATAGAAAAAAATTTCAATTTTAAAAATTCTTCTTATATCTATTCTTGTATCAAATTTGTTTATTAACCTCTAGTCAACATTTTTAAAATTTTTTGAAGGACATGTCAGATCAGATCATAGACAAATTTATCTTCTTTTATGATATCTATTATTATTATTATTTGATTTAATTTTCTTACTGATTTTTCTCCTAAGTCATAATAGGAGACTTCCATCATGGGACACACTGTGTTTGAACTCTGATCTCATGTTCACTGTCATGAAAGAGAAACAAGAGTACTGAGAAATTCTAAAAGATCAAAGTAACGAATGTATCCTCCTGAGTTGAATGGATGGGTTACATATCACACTATAGCATTGTACTAACTTTCATGTTTTTAGCTAATTGACTTTGTGACTGGACTAGGTTTTTGTAGTAAGAGAATGTCATAATAGTCAGGAGCTATAGGTTAAAATGAAAGATCATGATGACTTAACAGTAATGATTATAAGTAATTAGGCATAGAAGGATAAAGGATATTTATAAAATGATGATCTTTCAATAATTTTTTTCTGCATGAATTTTTTTTGAAGTGAACAGATAAAAATAATGGTGAGACTTAGAAATCCTTCCTTATTTTCTAAATATAATTGAATTTATTTTAGTGTTTTCACATTTGATAAAATATTTGCTATAGTCCTTTGTTAAAAACAAAAGCTTTATTAGGAATATTTGCTGAATTTATTAAAATATTTCAGCAATCATTATTGAAAAAAATTTTGCAATATGTTGGAATATTAACAGATGTACTGATAATAAATTTTTGAAGTAACTAATTAATCAGCATATATATAGTATATATATGCATATATATATATAAGTGAAACATGACTATTTAAATAGATTAAATGTCTTAGAATAATTTGTAAAAGCAATTACAAAGTAACACTAATTCCTTATTGTACCAGGGCTAAATGACTTCACTGCTGTTTTATCTTAACTATTTCATGCTATTAAAATTATGTTTTGCAATTATAGAATAAGACACTGACCCAATTCATTTTAAAAACTAAATACAAGAACAAGTGATTAATACAAAAGCTAGCAAGAAATATATATTAAAAAAACATCACAATATTTATTGATACAAATCTTTTACCAAAAGATTTGACAGTCCAGTCAGCCTGTCTCCTGGCTTCTGTGAGCAGGGAAAGCCTTGGGCAGTGGTGACCAGGGCAATGGAGGATGAAGAATTGGAAGGGAGAAGCTGGCAGGAGACCAGATGGCTATCTGGAGTTCTGCATAAACATATATCTTAAGCTAAATAGAAAATGTTAGCACTTCTAGGAGTTTGATGCCCTCACTTGGCAGATGTGGAAAGAAGTTCACAACCTAACTTTCCAAAATACTCAGTCATCTTAGATAATAGAGGCTGATCTGAGGTGCTTCTTGCTCATACCAAAACCAACCAAACAAACAACAACCTTATTTATTTATTTAATGGAAATTAGGTACAGCTACTGAAGTTCTCTTCCAATTTTCTTTTTTTCAAATAAGTCAACCCCCACCATTTATTTCATATAAATTTGATCATAAATATCAAAAAATATATTCTTTTCTATTTCTTTCATAGTTGTGAAGAACTGAATTCTGGCACTGCATTTTGAAGATATTCACATTGATGAGCAGGTCTAGTTCTTTATTTATTTATTTATTTATTTATTTATTTTTTTTATTAAAAATCATGAATTTACATAGGGCAATGTTGTTTGATTCGTTCCGTTATTTTTTTTTTCCCTTAAGTGCAGTCTTTGTAATAGTCCACTCACCTGTGACCTTGACAAGGGGAAGTGAGAATCCATCTGTATGTCCCCTGAAGAGAGGGGGCTGCCCTGGGTTTGCCTGTAGTAATGCAGATTGTGTCCCTCCTGGTGGATTATGGGCTGCCCAGACTCCCTGTTGTCTAGAGAAGCTACCGGGCTCTGATCCAGGGATATGCTAACCTTGCAGTCTCTGGCAAGGGCATCCCAGAGCTGGCCAGAGCAGTTACTTGCCTAGGTGACATTCCTGGTGCAGTGAGGCAGACAGACTCCGCCCTCAACATAGTGACAATCCACAACTTCACCCCTGGTCGGATACTTCTAGGTTGAGGTGTCAAGTCACAAAATATGTATTCTATATTTTTACTTTAATTTCCTCAAAATAACTGCTCCATCTTTTTGTGTAAATATAAATGTACTTGATATATTCATTTCGTACAAGCCATCATACTAAAATTTTTTCCATTTGCTCATTTGATGTTTATGAAGCTACATTTTAACATGTACACAGTATTTAGAAAAAAATTTTGAATATTTAGTGAGTGAAAGTTAAGCAGTAGACTCTCTGTTTTTTTCTATGTTAGGCAAGTGTTCCACCACCAAGCCACAATCCCAGCCCTGTTTTTCTGTTTTAATGGCTTTAATTCCTACTAAAAATTATTTTTTTATATTTGATACTTCTGGCTAAAATTTTGAATTTGTAATAGGTTTTAAACCTTATAAATCATATTGTATATTCTAATCTTTATCTCTAAAATTATTTCTATAAATATTTTATAAATATTTCATGGAAAATATTTTGATTTATTTCTTGATAAGTAGTTTACAAATTTTATTTCCAGCTATTTCATTGTAATAGAAATATATAGGACATTCTATTGATAGTTGAAACCACAGATAATACCAAATCTTATATATACTAGCATTTACTACATATATATACATGTAATATGTATGTGTGTGTGTATATATATAGACACATGTGCATATATATATTACTACATATATATGTATAGTTTGTGTATGTATATTATTACATATATACATATGTAGTAATATATATGTGTATATATGTATATATGTAGCAATATATATGTATATATGTAGTAATATATATTAACAAGAGTAACATAACAAAATAGAATAATTGTAACCATATACTTTTCCTTTTTGGTGCTGTGGATCAAACCCAATACCTGGTGTTTTCAGATATTTTACATTTTTTTTACATTGCTGGATTTGTCAAAGACTTAAAACTGCTCATCTTCTTTAACCATTTGGTTTCTGTTTATTCTTTTTTATTATTTTGTCTGCACTTCATTATTTGATTTTATATAATTTAGCTTGTGAAATTTTTCAAATTAGTATATATTTTATAATCTTTTATAATTTTGTGTTTGTTTGAAGACATTTTCTTTGTTTATATAAAGTGGAGTGGCATGAGAATTTTAGTCCTAAATTCTCCTCACGTCTCTAGGGTTGGTATACTTGCTGCTTGTGTTTTTAGATTAACTCTTTGTGCATATTGGTGTTGAGATTTTCTCTCTTCACTTGAATCCATTTGACTGACTTTCAAATATTTCCTTATAACTCCTGGTCTATCACAAACTTCATTTTGTTTTTAACAGTTTTTCATTCACTCTTAATTCATCCCTCTCATCTCTGAAAAACAAGGAAGCATGTGTTTGCTGTTTTGAATCTATACATGTTATTATCTCTTTCCTTTCAGGCGCTTCAATTGTCTTTGAGGAATTTGAATTCCACAAACTGCATTTTCCTGGTAGTAATGAAGTATTCTTGGAAAAATCTTTGCCTCATTAGACATTAAACAGAACCTCAAAACTAAAACAAATTTGCCTCCTTTGCTGTGGACACAGTGAATTACTTCTTAGCATGTATGAATTTATTTACAACCTGCAATCCTGCTTAGAGAAAATTTGTGTTTTATGTTTCCAAAGAGTTCCATGATATTTGAAGTGTTTTTAAAGAATATTATCACTATCCAAGAACTGATGTCTTAAGATATTAATCTTGAGGAAGAGTTTGTCATTAAATGTTAGAAACTGGTCATCAGTGGAAAATGCATCCATGGTCTTATGGGGGAGTGAGCTCAAAACATACAGCATTCTAATGTGGCATGGAACCAACTATTAAACATGAAGAGCTAATAAAGAAACTGAATACAAATAACTGGTATTGCCGTAAAGATGTGTACTAGCTGAACAATGACTTTATTTCTGAATATTTATACTAATTCTGGAATTAAGGAATGAAAACGTTATGAAAAGAATTACCATTGTTTAAGAGCAATTGCTTCACCTGGAGTGTTCTAGAATAAATGGCCGAAACCTAAAAGCAGGCATTCAGTTCTCTGTTTAGAAGTTGGCAAAAGGCCAAGGCAATTTTGTGTGAAAAGTCAAGGCAGGATTCAATGTCTTTTAATTAGGCCACATAGGCAAAATTTATTTGTAAAATCAAGAAAAATGGAAGAAAGCTCAAGGTCTCATAAAGAGAAAGTTGCTGCCTTAAAAGTTATCCTAGTCTGAGTTGAATATAGAACTACTAGTTACTTTAAAAATCAATCACAATTCACTTTATATCATAAAGTAAACTGTTTTGCAGAATTTAATAGGATTATGCTATTGATTGCATCTATACAATGCCGGCTCCTGTTGCATACCTATGCACTCTGGCCTATGATGTTACTGAGCACAAGAGAAAAGGGATTAGTGTGTGAAATAAGAAGCAGATTCCATGGCCCCATGCAATTTTCATATACCTGCT
Source organism: Sciurus vulgaris (assembly GCF_902686455.1). NCBI lineage: Eukaryota > Metazoa > Chordata > Mammalia > Rodentia > Sciuridae > Sciurus > Sciurus vulgaris. The sequence continues at coordinate 13,407,714 of NC_136469.1, forward strand.
AACTCAATAGTCATTTTATGTTAGTAAATGTCAACCAATAAAGCAAAACAAATGAAAAGCCGTCTGTTCTAATCCTTGAGGCATCTGACTAAGCTTATTTGAAACATCATTTTGGGAAAGTATTCAAAATACAGGCACTGGATATTAAAGAATGAAGTTTTGCTTATCTGTGTATTTTCTTCACAGACATAATGTAACTGGATCTTATTTGTTAAGTTCATATGATTTCAGTAACTTTTATAGTTGCTTCTGGAGAATTGTTTACTCAAATCATACAGTGATACTAGATCTTTTAGTTGATTTTCCGCCTAAGTCAAAAAACAATGTGGAATGTGGGACGGGAGAAGGGGGTTACTCTATTAATAACTGCAAATGCCCTCTTTTTCAATAATTTTTTACATGTAAAAGCAATTTACTTAAGATTCCTATATACATTCTGTGGTAAACAAGAAAAATTTCAAATTGTTCATCCCTTTTATTTGTTTATATTCAGTGTTTCTCACCTGAACTGTCAATATTATGCACTTTAATCTGCTTCGCTTTCATTTTGTCAGCACACTCATGAGAGATCTGTCTTCGACAGAATTTTAGTCATACTAATTCGTAAATATATGTCAAGAGCATTGGGTAGAGGGCCAAGAACCTTTCGCTAGCTTTATAATAAATTCTTCATAATATTTAATCAAACAGAATATTTTCAAAATGATTAGAAAAAAATTATAGTAACATATTGGTAGGATTTCATATTTGGAGTTATTATTATATTGTTCAAACTTCAACATCATCCACATTAACTGCCTCTGTTTTGCCTGTCTTCCTCCATTTGGAGACTTTATCAGTGCAACTATGCTTCAGTTTCTTTGTCTCATTCCATTCAAATATGCGTTGGTCCCCAGCAAGACATTCTGAGGTTTGATTTCCTATCAATCTAGGTATAAATCAGGGTCTTAGAAAAATTATTTACTTGGTAAATAAGTTGACTAATAGTCTTCCCTCCCCCAAATATTTACATTATAATTCCATTAACCTGGAAATTGAACCCTTTATGTGAAAAAGGCATTTTGCTGGCCTAAGTTCATCATCTGGAAAGGGATGGCACAATCATGCCAGTTTATCAGGTTTCAAGAAGAGGAAAGTGTCCTTGTGAGAGGAAGCCTGGACTACAAAGGAAAATGGAATATGATGGTGGAAACAAGAGTTTGGAGTAATGTACCTTGAGGATTCAGGAAGGGACTGTCAGTCAAGAAACACAGGTGTCCCCTGGAGAAAGAAAAGGACGATGCAGTGGACTCTTCGCTGCAGACTCTTACAGGAAGCAGACCTGCTGACATGTCCACTGTAACTTTATAAAACTCATTTGGGACTTCGGATCTGTAAAGTTTTCTAATAATAAATTTATGTTGTTGAAACCTCTGAAGGTTTTTATTTTTATATGTTTTGGTTAGAGCAGCAATAGGACATTAATATGTTTATTTTTCACTTGTGTATTGCTTTCCATATTTGCTTTCGATAAAGTATGGAAAAAAACTATATTTTGTATTCTGTCAAAAATGTATTATTTATATGAGGGGAGTGAATGTGTCACTCCAGGTCACACGAAATGGGAAGCAGACAAGAATGAGACAGCAAGACTTACAGGGTGTAACATGAGAGTTCAAGGAGAGGGGCTGTAGTCTAGTTTTCAAACCTGTGACAATGTTTTGATACCTGTGGAAAGATGGGTGAAGAGGAAACTTTGGCTAGAAAGGGCTTCCGTCTCTGATGTTGTTACGGGGAGGTCTCATGCATGTCAACAGGGAGAGAGCTGGTGAGAAACCAGGTCTTAGACCAAGTCCAGTACTATCATTAGCTGAAGTGGCCCAGAGGGAGTATGTTCTTGGACAGAACGTGGTGGCAGGTTCTCAAAGTGCTGTAACCACTGAGTGCTGGCTGCTGTCCTCACAGCAGGATTTCTCCAGTGTCTCAGAGCACAGGTGTCTGGGTGGTGTATCTAGCTGCAATGGCAGCGGGAGCTTGTCAACATTACCTATCAACTAAAAAGGTTAAATAATGAAGGCATGGAAGGTGAAGGGTTGAACATGTGAGTTCTTAGGGGATATGCATTTTCATTTAGGGTAAGAACTGAGTCTTTGACATTGACAGGTAATTTTTCCAATGGTTGCCCCAAATTTTCAAATTGTTAAAAATAAGGCAGTCACACTGATATCCAGTAAGACAAAAATATGTTGTGACATCAACAATGTCAATATTTATTGCCACCGAATTGCTTTTCAGGTTCTATTTTGTCAACTCAATTACTGTAGCTCTTCTTTAATTTCTGTGTCTCATACATCCATGTCCATTGTCACAAGCAACAACCTCTGGTGTTAGCGTTATCTTCAGTCTGGATCTGATCTTTCTTAAACGTCCCTTCTTTTTATTTAGCTACTCACTGCCCATTTCAGTGCCAGTTTCAGAGGATGGCATTTATTCTTTTAGCTTTACCGCTACATCTTACAATTACCAAGTCCTGCCAATGTTGTCAGTAAGCTACTCTGCATTTCCATGCACTCTTCTCTGTCTTCATCATCAATGACTTACCATAGGGCTCATCATTCTTGGGGTTCATCATTCTGTCAATTAGCTCCCTTCACTAAAAATCATGTTCTGCAATTGAGGTAATCTGGACTTAGATGGCGAAATGCAAACTTGCTTATTTAAAATCCATCAGAGAGTCTACTTTACCTAAAAGACAATGTTCAAGCTCCTGTCTCTGGCATCTGAGATCTTCCAAGAATTTCCAATGTACTCGAAGTGCGTTAGTCCAATCTCTGTTTCACCATCATATGGCATTTACATTTGTCGTTGATTTAGTTCAAGTCTTAAAAGCTTGAGAATTGGGGCTGACGATGTGGGTCCAGATTGGGCACCATTACAGGGTATACTGTGAAGATTATTACCACAGCTTTAGAAACTTTATACTTTAAAGTAATGTCTTCTAGAATTTTTCATTTAGCATTACTACCAAAATTATTCATCTGTATAATTCTTATAAATACCAGACTCATTTTATTTTCCCAACTGCAAAGTAAAATGCAATGTTTTTCAAATGAGTAAGAACATATCTTAATGATATCATGGTAATATAAAATGCTTTAAAGTAACTTCTCCAGTGCACACAAATACTATTTATTAAAACATCACATACAATATAGTATAATAAGCTATAGTAAAATAAAAAAGAAGTAATATTAATTAGTCAAGAATTCATTCTTGCTCTATGCCAGAAGGACTTAAGTAATTGTTATTTAAGCTGAAGGAAATTATTTACACACATTTTATTTCTCTCACAGGCATTCTTTGTGTTCAAATTATGATTATTTCTTTTATTAGATTGCTAAAATTTATGTAATGGTCTGTTTTTCTTTAAATATAGGGTAAACATGACACCCTATTAGCAAATGTAATATTTTTTAAAAAATGGTTGCTCGTGTCTGATTTGAGACAATACTCAAAAGACATCATGAAATATGCTGCCTCATATGTATTTTTCTTACTGCAAGTTGAGTGTATTAATATTATGTTTAATAAAGTAAAAAGCACAAGATTTACAGCAGAATAGCACTTGGATGCTCCAGCCCAGTCTATTATTGGTGGAAGTTTTGTTGAGCTCATGACATCCTTTGATTAACTGCCATTGGAGACATATTTTGCAACAGGGCTGTGTCACGGTGCTATGTCACCATGCTTCATGAAGTTACTGGTAGGCCTTTAGGGAGGGCGAGTGTATAAACATTCACTTAACAACAGATGTATGGACAAGCTGTGAAAGTAATGACTAATTGACTGCCATTCGGGATTTATTTGGTAATCTTTTGACTCCAGCTCCGCCTCACGTAATGATGAATGACGTCTCTTTCTCTAATAGAAGAAACAGCCAGCTTGGACCCTGGGCAGACTTCTGAGATGTGACAAGAACTCACAGTGTTTCAGTCCATGGAAAGGAACAAGTAGAAACACACTATGCAAGGTTTCCCATTTACTCTTGATAGTGAGTCTAATAAGTAAGGTTTATAAATCACAATAATTAATTTTTCACATGCTTACATGGAAAATCCAATTGAAGGAAATATGGTTTAATTCAAACATTCTTATTCTACAGGGGCTTGTTATTGGTGTTAGAAAGAAAATAGTTTTTATTTTCTGTGAAGCATAGCTTATATTTCACTCTTTCTGATAAAGTGTTGAATAGTCAAATGTATCAGTCTTGGTAATTTTCATGGTCTTATTAAAAATGACTAAATTTTACTACAATTAATTTTCTCTATAATCATACCCATCCATGAAGGAGCAATTTCTTCTTTTTTCTCTTATATTTGGTTCTTACTAATTTGCAAAAAGGGGGTGTAGAGAAATTGGAGAGAAATGTTATTAAGCAAGCATTTTTCGAATTAGTAATTGAAACTAGATTGCTCCTCAAGAACTTGAAATCTATTTCTGTGTGTGTCTGCGTGTGTGTGTGTGTGTGAGACTAGAGATAGAACTCAGAACTTCATGCATGCTAAGCAAGCATTCTATCAACTGAGCTACATTCATTCCCAGCCTCTTATTTTCTTATTTATTTATACTTTGCTTCTATAAATATAAAACTATCACAAGATATTCAACTTCTAGTGTAGATTTAAATTATGAAGACCCCATCTACAAATCCAGGTAAGAAAGCAGGTAATTAGGGAGAAATGCTGCTGATGCTACCAAGAGTTTATAACAAGCTTTATGTTTTGCCCTCATTTGCTGCTCTAAATTTTTTAATTTATTTTGGATCACAAGTCATAAAAGAATGGAATTCGCAAATTTCCAGTTGCTTAAGTATATCACACCATCTTCATGACTGAAGTAAATTTGTGATTTAGGATGTTAGTGATAGAAAAACAATAGTTTCCACCAACTACTGTCTTAAATAAAAATATTAACCTTAACGTCTATTCTCCACTTGCTCCTTCTAATTACCTTAAAGAATTCAGTTGCATATTCCCAATGTTCACATTTTAGGATGCTCCCCAAATCATCCTTTGACTCCTGGCTTCAGATGCAGACCCAAATGGTTTCTCACCAACCCAATTTGGGCATGCCTAGTCATATTTGGGCAGAAGCAAGTGGTGAGATTAACCATCCCTAATCACAGACTTCAGGCAACATGGTAAGAAAAAGGAAGACTGCCATCTGGACAGAGGGCAGTACCATGCACAGCAGACGGGAGGAGCTTTTTGTCCTGTTACTACCCTTCCCCAGGCCTGGAGCTTGTTGTGAAGGGGACCCAAGGGGATGGGACCCATGCAGGAGGTTCCTGTCAGAGCTTATGAACCTCAGTTTTCTACTGTGGGCTGGTAGAAAACCCTTCTCAAATTTGTCATGGAGGGAGACGTTATTATCATGGTCTGGAAAAACACTCCTCCATAGAGGGAGCCACTACCTCCATCTTCTGAGGCTGTGTACAATATAAAGATTCTTAACGAACACTCATGACCAATGACGCAGGCTTTGCAGGAACTCCAAGGGACTTTGCCTCTGACCAGCTGGGTGCAAGGAACCCACTAGAAAGGAATGAAAAAGCTTCCAAAATAGTAAAACTAATACAAACAAAATCAAACAAGTTAAAAATAATCAACAAAAAGACTGCTTTGTGAAAAAAATATTGAGTAAATTCAACAAAAAAGAAATCTAGGCCAAAACAATAAAATGTATGAGACTGAATATATAAATTATATAACTGAAAATAAATGGGTTTATTTCTCTTTCAAAAGAAAAATTAATGTGGAATGACTTGTAGAGGAAAACTCTTCTGTTCTTTTTATATGAGATATATACTTAGAAGAAATAGATGCAGAAATTAAGGGTAGACAAAGCTGTACCCGGCAAATACAAGTCACAGAGAAGTGAGGATTCATATCTGAAAAGGCAAAAGTCACATGAAAAATTAGTAAGTGAAATAGTTCATAACAATTAAAATACGATTTCCATAGTACAGAGAGAAGGGTCATGAATGTTTGTGTGCCAAGTGAGATAAGAGCCATCTTCCAAAAGCACAAATGATAAGAAGTTTAAAAAAGTGCAATAAAAATAGGTGACTTGCAAGTATTACTTTAGGTCCACAAGTCAAATGTTAAAAAATAGAAATTTACAGTGCATGAGTGATGTAATCAATGAGGTCCATCCTGTGATTGTGTCCTGAACTTTGCATCTAGATAACAATAATAAACTTTCTTTTCAAGTTAACAGAAAGAATTCAAAACACCATGGAAAGGAATATAATAATTATTTTACTTAAGCTTATTAATTGAAATAAAATATTTGCTTTAAAATAAAAGAGCTAAAAACAAAAATCATGACCTAATTTTGAAACATATTAAATAAAAAAAAAAAAATTAAAAAAGAATATACCCTCTGTCTGGGAGACAACGTGCCAGGCGCCATCTTAGGGTCCCAGTGGATGCCTGATGAAGTTTCTCCCTCTACATACCTTGCAACTTTGTACCATTGCTCTGTTTTAACCCTTTATAACCATTGGCAGAGCAAATGTGTACACTTTTCAATGGCTAGATATTAAAATATGTGCAAACAGAGAAAAAAAAAGCCAGCCCTAATAAGGCTATTTTAATAAATTTTCTTCATTTATAGCAGTCCAAACACTAGGTTGCTGACAGACTATTTCATTTATTTTTGTAACAGTAAATAACTTCAGAAAAATTACATTTTTGAGAAATAAAGTAAAAACACAGAGTGAAATCTTGGTTAATACTAAAGTAAATGTCAGAAAAAAATAAAAGGAAATAAGTGTTTATTGGGTGTAAAGAAGAAAAATAAGAAGGTAACAAAAGTTGATCTGTGATTGGTTCCTGTGTTATTCGTAATGCGTCTGCATGTCTTTTTATGCTATTGTGATTTTAATTTCATTTCTATGGAGTACTGCTGAAGCACAAGATATATCAATATCAATGATCTATTAGTATGCTGTTTTTGAATTTTCTTTTTTCATCAATCCTTTTCTGAACAGAAACAAACTGTGCTTTGAATACTGTAAAATAAATCTTCAGCAATTACCAGGAAGCTGTACTTGTGCAGACATTCAAAATAAAGAATAAATTATATTTTAATTTAATAAAATGAGCATCTATTCAATTAGGATAATTTATAGGATCAGGAAATAACAAGGCTAAAACCAATTGAAAGACATTCAGACACCAGGCTATATTCATAAGATTTTATATACTTGAGAGGGAAAATATAAGTTGCCTGCTAATCTATAATAATTTACCAATTATCAGAAAGGATATATGACTAAAGCAGTAAAAATATCAAGTTAGTTTTGAAATATGGAAACCAAAGTGGAAATCAATATCACCTAAAAAATAACATACACTAATTTGACAGAAAATAAGAATGAAACATATTTTTGCTTTTTCTCAGTGAATTTTAGTGTTAGTTTTTCATTTTAAATAAGTCAGAATAATGTTCTTTCTCCTGACATAAACATATGCACCTTATATTTTCATTATTTTTCCATGTTCAAATGTTTTGTCCAATAGAAATAATAAGAGCAACATAAAATTCTACAAAATAAGAAATAATGTTATATTAATTTGAATCTGATCAGGAAGACACAGATGTTTAGTGACCTAGCTTATACATATGTGCCATTAATGATCAATAATTTAGTTCAAATAATATGTCTTACCTTTCTTATTACTGCTCAAGCCCACTTATTTATGCCATATCCTTGATTGAAGACTACGGATTTTCATTTGAAATGTCACATAGGAAAAAGGTTAATATACAGATAAATTGATTTTGTCAGGAATATATTCACTGTATTTTTATCTGGGTATGTACTGCAAAGGACCTATGCTCTGGAGAAAGTAGATGGGGTATATGTGCAAGAATAAATTCTGCACCTATTTGTGGAAAGGACTGGTTATGTCCATAGAAACTAATTTAGGTGTTTGATATATGTCTCTCGGTAAATACCCTTTATGTTCATGTCTTCTTCACCTTTATATCGTATTTGTCGTAGCTAAGGAAGATGATTTTGGAATGCATCTTATTTTCACAAAATAAAAACTGGACAGAGAAGTCCAGGGGTCATTAAAGTGGTACCCTGATCTGTCAGAGTCTAACTGTACATACGCACCAATATTTTTCCATTGAACAATGAAATATTTCTAACACACTGTCAAGATCTTTAAGATTTGTGCATGCGTGAACCTGCATGTGTGCTAATGTAAAATACATATCTGATATTTCAAAATTTGAAGTGTGTTTCATTTTTTATACATTTATAATTTTATTTTAGTGGTTCCTTTCACTGCTAACTTATAAGGATGGGGTTCCAGACAACCATAGCTATTTATACTACACCATAAGTTAAATGAGACTGAGCATACATATAACTTGGCACAGTGCCATGAAAACCAAAAATAGCTGCCTGATGTATGTATTAGCATGAATCTTACTTGATAAAATGCATCATGTAACAAGTGATGACAGAATAGTACTATTTTTCTCAAAACAAAGCTCTGCCTGCTTCCCAAACAAATATTTATTATCTAAGCATTTAGTACTTGGGGGGATCATGTTCAACCTCTCATAAAGGTAGGAATGTATGAATTTAAGGACTAAAACATGTTTAAGAGAGAAGTACCTTTGTAATTCTTGCTCACGAATTATAACGTCAAAAGCTTTTATTTTAGTTAAGAAATGCAGATTTTTTATTAATGTATAAAAGCTGTTCTAATGGGATAAAAAATTACCTAAAATAACATTTGTCATCCTTCCATAAAATTTTTCAAAATATATCACCATAACTCATAAAATATGTTTCTGAATATGCTAAAGATGGTTTTATTAGGCAAAGAGGCTGTGCCAAAATATTCTACATTAATATCTCTGAAAGAATACCTTTATTATTAAGAAAGAGTACTGATGTATTATCACCCATAAAATTTAATTTTTTCTGAAGCAAAAAGGGTACTTTAGGGTAGCAAACATTCCAAATTGCCTGTCTTTTAAAATGTAGATTCTTGGACCTCAAGAGCAAAGTTTTCCATATAGTTAATCTAAATAAAATGTAGGACTCTATATTTTTTAAAGTACCCATGTGATACTAGCAAAAATGATTTGTGAGTTATGTTTTGCAAAGAATTATAACTCTGTCCTTCCTTTAAACTCCTTTTCAGTTTGGGAAGCAGCTTGGGGTGCCCCAACTCTCAACTCTAGTGCTTGATGCTGTAAGGCAGGACTCTCAGGTTGAGGATGGGGAGAAGGAAATGACTGACTATGTGGCTGTGAGCTTCCTTCTATGGCACAGTTACTTCTTCCTTTGTTTGCCACTAGCATCCACATGTGGCTTTTAAAGGTACCTAAATATGTTAATTACATCAGGGTCAAAACCAAGGTCAAATTTCTGCCTCCTTTAAGTTGCTTAACACAGTTGGGATATGCTGGAACTTGCAAAAACAGATAAACCTTTCAGAAGATTGAAAAATAAATTGTACTTATGTATATATATATGTGTGTGTGTGTGTGTGTGTATATATATATATAAATAAATTGTATATATGTATATATATATTAGAGTACATATTTTGAATCAAATCTCACATCTTTTATTCTAGAGATAATAGATTTATTTCTGTTTTCCCTTTGAACCAGAGATATTTGCTATTTACTATCACATCTAAAAAGGACTTCTAATTTCAGATTCCTCACTGAAATCTATTCAAGTTTCAGTCGATATTTTCCTTCCTACACACAGATGTCTGGGTTTACCTTTTGTAGTCTTATCAACATAAGTTCATCGGTATACATGATATAGTATTATCTATTTAATAAATGTATACCCATACAATAGTAGGAATTTTAGTACTTCTGAATATGAACTATCAAGTAATATGTATTAAAGAGGACTTCTGTCTCTCTCTTAAACATTTCTACAAATAAAAGGAAAAAAACAAACAAACAAACAGAAACAAACTCTGGCTTAGATGAATCTAAAGGCCATCTGTAAGGATGAGTTACAGTATATAAGGGAGGCTTGGGAAGGAAATGGATAGTCACACCTGTTTCAGGAAAAAAACTGAAATTGATCACCTGGAGTTTCATGGCATAAACAATACCAACTGAACCTTTAAAAATGGATACATCTGAGGGCAAAAGTAAAAATCCCTTATTTAGAGGAATGAAGATGAATAGATACCCTGGATATGGGTTCTTCTCTGGATTATATATGGCACTCACAATCCAGAGTAGCAAAGGTATTACATTTCTATGTAATTGAGAATATCGTGAACCATTTTTGTAGGCTGATAAAGCATGAAGTTTGAGCAATCTACACTCGATGACCTCTGCTGACTATATACATATGTTCGCACTTTGTAATAAGGAGCTCTGTAGTACAGCAAGGGGCTTTCCCAGTGGGCTTAGCTAATTCTCCTGGCGACTCACTTGTGAAAGTCATTTGTAAAATAGTCACTATTGAGAGAACGCACAATGTTTCTCATTTCTAGGATCAGTAACACTTTTTCCTTCAAGTGTATCACTGATCTCAGGTTACCATGTGCCAAGTGTTTGGAAGTCTTCACTTCTGTTCTCATATAGGAAAAAAAGCTGAACAGAAGACAACAACAACAACAACAAAAAACAAATAACCCCAAAACTCTTCATAGATCCATCAGAAAATTGAAGTTACAAAGTATGATACCATATCAAAAACTGAGAGGCAGACAGCTACAAAGGGTCACAACTTAACAGAAACAGAAACTAACAACGGAGTTGGCAACTAACAGGAAGTGATATAGGACTAATGTGGCTGGACACCTTGAGAATATTCAGGAAGCAGGATAATTTTGCTTGAGTGGTCCAGAGATTCTAGTGTCTAAAAAACCCTCTGGATTCTGAGTCTGAAAATTGTTTTAGATTTATTCTCTTTGGGGTGGTTACATACCAGTGGGTGGGTGCATAACAGTTCCTTTTTGTCCCACATTTATAGGCTAGACAGAGGTTTCACAAGTTTTGTCTGCAAACCTGGCATTCACAGGAAAGAGAAAGCTACAAATCACAATGCCCTCTGCAGAAATGTTCTCTGATATTCTGTTGACACCCTTTGTAAAAATCTTTCTGACAAAAAGAAAAGCTTAATTATCGCAAGGGTCTTTTAGGTAGGGATGGATACCTGATATGCTTCAGAAGCAAGCTTTCATGTCCCATTGCTGGAGGGCCACAATAGACAGCAGGAGAGAGGAAAGTTCAAGGGAGCTGAGCCATAAGGAAGGATCCCTGCACTGGGAAATTTTATATCCAGAAGCTCCATCAGTTCTCAGGATGAAGATTAGAGAAAATCTCATCCTGCTACTGGTAAAAGGCAAAGGAGAGCCACCATTTTCTAAGAGTTCAGAGCTCTCTGTTCTTAAGAGTGGAGAAACTTGTTTCCAGAGCCTAACCAACTCGGGCTCAGGGAAGTGCCCAGTTTGAGTGTTCTCAAGTCTTCCACAAAAGGTGAAGGGAAATATCCAACTCCAGCCGCCACTTGGCTTCCATTCTCATTTAAGAAAGATTCAAAAATAAAAATAAAAAAGCCAAGAAGCACTTGTAAAGGTCAAAGCCCCAGAATACACTGAAAGACCTAGTCCTAAAATTAAACTGTTCCCTTTCCCCTAAATCAACAGACCTATGAACACCAATCCTCTTACCAGGATGTCATGTCTAGCTTTCAAAAAATGCCAAAGAATGCCAAAAGGCAAAAAAGCCCAGTCTGAAAATACAAGTCAAATGACAGGACTAAAATCAGATATGGCAAGGACTTGGGAATTATTAGGCTGGAAATTTTAAATAATTATGATTAATATGCCACGGACTTTAATTTAAAAAGAGGACATCCAGCAAGAGCATGTGCGTAGCATTTGCAAGATACTGAAACCAGTCTTGAAAATCAGAATCGGTCCCGTTCAGCAATGTTGAAGGCTAAACTCCTGAGAAACCGAGGCAAGCACAGAAAAGATGTTTTATTTGAAGGACAGAACAGAGAGAGAGACGGGGAGAGAGAGAGAGAGAAAAAGAGAGAGAGAGAGAGACAGAGAGAGAGAGAGAGACTCCCTCCTCTGGAGAAGAGAAGGTCCCGAGCTGGTGCCTAGGGAGTGGGGGTGATTTGTCCCTTTTCAGATTTCAGGTTTCATTTCTTCTATGGCCCCTCCCCCCATCCTTCCTACCTGGTGACCAAAAAGGCAGGAAGAGAGCTGTCCAGGGGTTACCTCTCCCTATTTTCCATATCTGCCCAGAGAGGCAGGAAGGGAGCCCACAACCCCTCACTGGGAGGAACCTTTCCCTGGAGGCAGGTGTCCCTGACAACAGGTGAGGAGAGTGTTCTGGAGGTGTTAGTGTTTCAGTTCTTTTCCAACTAGCCCCCATCTTCCAGATCTGACCTAATTATCTGTCTACACTGACGACGTGTCCTTGGCTCTTATCTCAATAAGTAAAGTCCACAAAAGCATCAAAAGCAAATGCTAGAAATAAAAAATTTAAAAAAAATCAGAAGAAATAAAGAACGCTTTTGGTGGGGTCCTCATAGACTGAACATGCTGAGGGACATCACTGGTGAGCTCCACTGTGTCAGTAGAAACATCTAGAACTAAAAAGAAAGAAGAAAACAGGAAAAAAGGGGGTCAGCATATCCAAGAAGCGAGGCACCATTATGAAAGGTGTAACGTGAAAGTCATGGCAACGCTGGAAAGAAAACAAGAAAGGACAGCAAAAGAAACTTGAGGTAAAAAGAATTGCCTGGAACTCTGTATCCAGTGAAATCATCTTTCAGGATTGAAGGACACCATTAGTAATAAAATGATCTGTAGAAAACATTTCAAAATTTGGAAAATAACAATATATTTCTAAATGAAATGTCAAGAAATAATAGAAAATATTTTTCCTGGAAAAAAATGAAAATACAAACTATCAAAATTTGTAGAATGCAGCTGAAGAGGCACCAACAGCGAGGGACATTGACAGCATGAAGGCTTATTTTAGGAACAAAATTTGTCTCAAAATAAAAACTTAAACTCCCACCTTAAGAAAGTAGAAGACAAACAAATCAAAAGCAAAATGAAAATAAAGAGTGCCAATCAATCATATTGAGGACAAAAATTAAAGAAAAAGGGATGAAACAAAACTTGCTCTTTGAAAATAGTGATATATAAACTTTTAGATGCATTGCCAAGAAAAAAGGAAAGAGTCAATATCACTGGTATCAGGATGGAAGAATGGATTTCACTATAGTCACCACAGAAATCAAAGTGTAAGAATGAAGTACTCCTAACATCTCTAGGGCCAAGTTTTTGTTCCCCAAATGAACCCGTAGTCGAAAACACTGCAGCCAAGAAAACTCCAGGCCAGGATGTTCTCATTACTCAATCTACTAAACACGTAAGGAAGAAATAGGACCAGTCCTGCCTAAACTCCTTCAGAAAAAGAAGAATCTGAAACACTGCCCAACTCATTTTAAGAGGTAAGTATTACCTTAACATCACAGTCTGATCAACACATTATATAAACATCAAAAAGAAAAGCTGAATTTTTGAGTAACCATTCTTTGTCACTCTGCATCCCTCCCTACTGCTTAAACTCAACTAAATAAAGGAAGAATGAAAGAAAAAGACCTCAGATACATCTGTGTGACTGAGGACCAAAAGAAAAACACTACTCGTTTCATCTCCTGCTGCGAGTTTATGATGTAGAGCTTACGAGAAAACATGGACTGACTTTAATGGCCCAAAGACAAGCTGGCCAAAGTATCCCTGGGAGTATTACTTTATATGACAGAAAAGATCACAGATGAATAGTAATGTTATATTCTATCCTTCCAGATGAATAAAATTACATAGTTCATATCTCATGATTTTAAAACTTCTTACAAAACAAGTAATCAGGACAATGTGATATTGGCATATGGATAAACATACATCAATGAAATAGATTTGAGAATTGTGGAAGAAAAGGAAATAAAACGAACAATTCATGGTTAATTGATTTTATGCCAGTTTTCAAAAGAGTTTACAAGGTAGAGAATAATCTTTTTTAATAAATGATATTGATACCACTGCATATTCACATGTGGAATAATGCAGTTTGACTCCTTTATTACACAGGACATAGATATTAACTCAGAATAGATCACAGATTTAAATGTCAAAGTAGAAATACAAAATTTGGATTATGTAACAGTTAAAATGTTGCTGCCACTGCTTCGATCAATAAAATAAAAAGACAACACAAGATTCTAGCAAATGTTTGTAAACTTTATATATGGTGAAATACCTTTATCAGGAATATATAAAAAGCACTTACAATTCAACAATAAAGACACAACTAACTCAATTAAAAACGGAAAAAAAGGTCTGCAATGAGTAGAATAGCAAAGCACCTACTGCAAGGGGCTCATTGATCTCCTGAAGGAATATAGTTAAGTCCCAGGAGGCAAGACTGTCATTGTCACTGACAGGGTAGACACCCCCAGGCAGCAGCTAGAAAGCTCCTGGTAAGTGAAATCTATACTGTTCAATTCATATGTAGCCTCTGTGTTTGCTATAGTGGTAAGTCTATTTGAACCCTCAATTTGTTCCCTCCCCTCTGGTGGCTAAGAACAAAAGTTGACATAGGTCAGCTGTGAGAGTCATTTTGGTCTTTCCTTGTCTTTTCCACAGTGGATGCTTTCCAGCAGGTGTAAATGCACATATCCGCATGCCTCTAACCCTAAACTCCTCATCTTTAGTTTGTCAATGCTGATCCTTCTAGACCTCAGACCCAGCAGGCTACCATTTTGGGCAAAACTGTAAATAAGTATTTGTCTTATTGCATTCCTGCTGCTGGAACAAAACACCTCACACTGAGTAATTTATCAATGATTTTGCTATATTTCTCACAGTTCTGGAGGCTGGGAAGTCCAAGATCCAGGTGCTCACAAAGTTCATTTCTGGGGAGAGCTGCTCTCTGCTTCAAGATGATGCTTGAGGCTCCCTCTCTGTGTGGAAAAAGGAGCCCAGGGGCAAATGTTTCCCTCACACTCTCACAGAGTCATGGACCCCATTTATGGGGACATCACCCTCATAATTTAGTCACCTCCCAAAAGCCCTACCTCTTAATAGTATCATAGTTGCACTACATGAATTTGGGGGGACTTTTTTAGACCATAAGCAATATTTTTTTCTGTTCCAATGAAAACCCTTTTTGATTCTATTTTCTTATATGAATGGAAAAGAATAAATATGTAAATGATCAGCTGTGTATAAAGCACTGAGAATTTATTAGTCTGATCTAGCAAATATGCACCTAGGGGGGCTGCAGTCGGTGCCATGATTTGTTTGAGTTTTCAGGTGAGTGCAGTGTTCTTTAGGATTCATTGGATTTTCTAAGAGAACAGAGTAGAATTTTTAAACATAAATATGTATGGGATTGCCAACCTTGTATCCTTCAGTTCTTTAATTGTGACATTAATTCTTGCTGCCAGTCTCTGTATCCCAAGTTTATTTTGACCAGAATGGTAATTGAAGCTGCCTCCATTGTCTTCCCCTGACACTGTGAGAGCTTATGCAGCACCTGAGGATCCGTGTGGTTGTCACTCTAATGTCTATCAATCCCCAATTATAGGATGAGGGACTATGGAAATGGCCACTGAATGGGTCTGAAACTTCACTGGACATTTATCAGAACTCATTTATTACCAGGTTCCACAAAATCACAATCTAAAAGTGGGCCCAGGATGACCCTTGGGTCTCCTGATTTCAATGTCAACTCATATCCTACCTCCTTTAGTCCCCAAAATGTTCAAGGATTGATTTCTCTAGTGTATCATAACTAGGTAAATGGCCATCAGTTTCATTGAGGAAGATCTAGGAAACAGTATGTGTTGGGGGCTGTGCCATGTTGGCGGCGCCAGGATGGTGCCTGATCACATCGGCAGCGAGGAGGTTAATTGACATAAGCACACTCAGGTGATTTTCTCGTCCATGCACACAATGTATGCGCATGTGTTCTCCAGCACTAATTGCCTGCTCGGAGCGACTCGCCTAATCTTTGCGTAAGAGGCGTGGCCCTGCTCTCCGCCTCCTGGAGGTGATATAAGCGTAGGTGGAGCGAGACGCGCACACACAGCAGCCATTAGAAGCAGCCAGAGGGAAAAACACGCTACGGCAGCCATTAGCAGAAAAGCAGTAGCCAGAGAAGAAGACACGCCACAGCAGCCATTAGCAAAAAAGCCAGAAGAAAGAACACAGCAGCGAGTAGGGGCAGCGGTGGAAGGCAGATTGCGGAACGGAGAACTGAGATGCATCACTAGGGCACCTTATGCAGGACTTTAAGGTGTGGCAGGCCTCTCTCCTTCTAAGCTCTAAGAAAAGCCTGTCTTTCTTTCAAAGTTTCTCTCTTAAGCGAAGTTTCTTTCTCTCTGATAAGCGGGGTCTCTCTCTCTCTCCTCTCAAAGCAAGTAAACCTCATTTCCTCTATCCTCTATGAACAAGCAAGAAAGCAGTGCACTAAAGAGAAAGATAGAAGTGCCTCAGTTTCCACTCCACCACCCATAAGACCCATGCAAGTTGTTGCTGCAGGCGGTGACAAATATCCACGGATTTTGTACCGCAGAGTCAGCAGCGATTATGTGCAATATAGGATGTAATTACTCTAGGGACCACACAACTGCTACCATCAATGGGTTCCAGATCATAAAAATTGACTCCAGCTCAGGAAGTGAGAGGGGATGGCAATGTTCCATGAGGGCAAGCTCTACGTCCTCCTCCATCATTGCTTTTTGTGATTGAAAATTCCAGGAGTTTAGTCCCCTTATCTGCTTTTGTTCTCTCCTCTATCGTCAACTCAAGCAACAGAAGCATGCTACATCACTCAGGAACCACTCCTCCCTTTCAAAGAGCCTTGTTGCAGAGCGTATGGCCCATTCCACAGAGTCCTTGCCGGCACGAACTCATCCGACCTGAGAAATGGCTCCCCCGTCAATAATTTCCTGATCTTCTAGTCTCATACTTTGACCCTCTTGCTAAATCACCCTTGTTTCCACATCCAACAATGCATCCCTGGCTCCTGGCTCCAGTTCATTCATGGTGGTTAATTCTTACAGACCCTCGGGGTTCAAATTTTTTTCTTTCCTTGTTGGTCTTTGTGTGTGGTTTGTGATGGGATTTATCTGTTGGCTTGGTAAGGAAGTTGGAAAATGAGGTGGAATTTTTCTGAGGAGTGCCCATATCTTTCTAAAGGTATGAAAGAGGTGCTAGTTCTTGGTCTAGAGGGATGGCCACTTTCAAAAGTCTAAGGGTTGGGTGGGGGAGGGGGCTCAGTGTGTAGAGCCAGACTTCTTGGAAGCATATATTAGGTGCCCTTATCCTGAACTTCAGCTCTTCTGCTTTTACCAAGCAGGGCCCTGACAATAGTATAACAGACTGGACTAATCAAAGCATTTTGCTGTCTCTGGTCTCTACAGCTCTATCAGATCTCTATTTACCTCTTGAGCTGCATGTTCTGCTGCTAGAGATAAAGACCCCTTTGTAAGCTGCCAAAGAGGACCCTGGCTTTCACTTGGTCTTTGCTCATTTGCTTAGTGCATTCCGTTTCTCATTATCCTTCCCAGGAGACTCAATTATGACCCTACTGTTGTGAGTACCGTTTTCTCAGGATTTTTAAATACCTGAATCACTGCATTAGAGAGGACATTACCCTCCACCAGTACATTTTCCTAGTTGATAGCAATGAAATCTTTTGCCTAAAACTGTAGATCCTGCCTATATGTTCTGTATGGGGGCTTTCCTGCCAATTACACAGAGAGATAACCAGGCAAAAAATCTTAAGTTACAGCTTATTTTCTTACAGGACTTAAGCAATGTGAATTGGTATGTGAAAGATTTGTTTCTGGGAAATTATTGTGAGGTATAAGGGTTGAGAGAGAAAGAGAAGACAGGAAAAGTCTTCAGACAAGGACGCAGTTTGAAAACTGTAAAAAGAGAGTGCTGGAAGAAGGATTAGTTTAGGTTGGAGAACCCTCAGACAATACGCACAGTTCTGAAAAGTTTGGTTCAGTCTGAAGCTGAGCCCTCAGATAAAGTTCCCTGTTGTAGGAGTGCTTCGTTGGGCTGGGCTGGGTCAGTACAGTACCACACTGCATTCAGATATTGGCTGAAAGCAGCTTAGGGAAAATGTGGAAATGTCAAATAATCAGTGAGTGTTCCAGATATTGGAGGCAAGCTCCTTAGGCTGCTTCTTCCAGGATCCCAACACACTCTTCAGCAGCCACAGGTTTCTACCTTTGTTTTTATTGTTTTCCCCAACCAACGATTTCTTCCCACCATTAAACCTGCATCCCTCCCCATGTACTTAATCCCAGACCAATAGCCACAAAGAGGGAACGTCTTTTGTGTGTTCAATCCCCTCCTCGGAATATGTACCTCCACCAAAGACCAAGGGGATGGATCCACTCTTCAGCCCCCTCTCTAGTCTGCTGTGTTATATTTAGCATTCAATCCTAGACTGTCATTGTCAGAAGCAGACATCAGAAAAAATGAAACATATTGGTAATCAAACTTGAAATTTAATATAAATACATGATAATACAGAGGAAGGCAAATGTTTCATATGATATCAAAAAACAAAAATAAAATTTTCAGAAATATATATTCATATCAAGGCTAAAACTCCACATCTTAAAATAATAGGTAGGAAGAAGTTGACATTGGTTTGGCTCCATACTTCTCTATGGAAAAATAAATTAAAATCATGTTTCTTATTACTATACAATAAACTTTTACCTTTTAAGAGGTTGTCATTTATTGAAAATGACATAAAGCATACACAAATATTTTCAAGGAGAGGAAATACAGTGGTAATTCCCCTTAACCAAGAAAATACCAGGAGGAAATTAGAATAATCTTAAAAGAAAGATAAAGCTTGAAATTATAACTTCTTGATATG
Source organism: Sciurus vulgaris (assembly GCF_902686455.1). NCBI lineage: Eukaryota > Metazoa > Chordata > Mammalia > Rodentia > Sciuridae > Sciurus > Sciurus vulgaris. Next base: position 13,426,701 of record NC_136469.1, read on the forward strand.
CAAAACATATTTTAGTTGTTTGCATTTTCATTGTCCAAGCAGTTAGACATTAACATACTTTACTGCTTTCTTAGGAGGAGCACATTTTCTGTCTAGAACACAGTGTTTGATATTCAATATACTATTTCTGTGAACTATAGGTTTACTATTGTAACATTTAAAAATCTCATATTTTTGACCTTATAAGATAACTTGGATTTTTGTCTAGGGGCCTATAGAAGGAAAGTTAACTACAGATTCTTGCAAATATACACTTAGTTGGCAAGTTAAATGTTAAAAAGATGATTTGAGAGCACATAAAACAAGACAAAATTAAGAAAATATGATAAGAATTTATCAAGCAATATGAAGTTGAATGTATTTACTTTAGTTTTGTTATTATTGCGGGGTTAACCTGAGAATTATTATCAGATGTATAAATATAGATAACTAATTAATATCAGCAAATGTTAATACTTCAGAACACTTGATTTTATTAAATTTGTGCTTGGATATTAAGTGAAAGTCTTTCTTCAATACTTGCATTAATTTCTGTTTTATCTCTAAAGAAATAAAGCAATAAGATTATATTTCAGAATATTCATTTCTCTTCAGTAATTAAGTCAAGTACATCAAGTAAATATCAAAGCGAAAGGCTTATTTTTGCCTTCATTCTACACAGCAACTTGGTATAGGGAAAATCTTTCAAAAAGTTACATGTATGCTTTCTCCTCAGTTTCAGAGGAAAGTGAATAACATTGAAATAATTGAGGAAATCAATATTAAATGAAGAGAAAAATGACATCCTGTTTATTTTGCTTTTAATTTTTGTCCAAGTTTATTCTGGTGAAAATTCCTAGATGTGTATTTGGATGCTTTACTATAGGGCAACTCCAGATAGGACAAGAAGAGGAAGATACATGACTATATTGGAGACAAGTTTTGCATAAGTAGGAAGGAGTTACTTACATGCTTTAGACACTACCTCCCCCTGTTTCATATGAAGGGTGTGTGTCTTGATTCACAGCAAGTAGTGCTTTACTGGAATTTCCATTGTACCTAATGGAAGCCAAGACCCTCTCTATCACCAGTAGAAATAAAGGAAATGTCACCATATATGTTACTTTATTGAACATCAGTGTTTTTTTAACCATAAAGATACTAGACTAGAATACATGTTTCAGATGGAATAAAGAAAAGTTATTAAAACAAACATTTAATCTTATTAGGTGGAAAGAGACTTCCATGTGAGCTAAAAATGTACCTGAAACTCTTGGTAGATACATTGTTGAAAATGTTTTCATGAAAATTGGCATTCATGTGGCATTCAAGTCAATGTCAAATATCCTAAATTCCTAATTTTTATGTTTGAGAACAATGGATATGTTCCTTGAAAGATGCTGATGGGATATATAATTGCTAATACAGAATTTCCTTCATGACTAATTTTGGTAACAGAGTATCCTACATTGAAACAAATAGAATTATTCTGATTTTTTTGTTTAATGATTGAAAGGTATTAAAATTGAATTATTTTTAGACATAAACCAAATCTTAAGTATTGAAAATTTGTAAAAAATGTTATTTGTTTTGAATTGCATTTATTTGACTGTATTCTATAGTTAATTTTCATGCAAATCTGAATTTCGAGACAAATCAGTCACTGAATGATAAAAGTTGATGAATGGTCTCAATTGCAGTGCCAGTGAATAAGAGATTTCTTGCAGATAAGTAGACCATGTAGAGCTTGAAATCTTGTCTTTTGCAAGATACGTCATCATAAGGTCATATTCACCTTTTTATAAAAAGATTGATGATACCACTTGGAAGACACTGGTAGGATTAGGTTTAGTTTTATGACCAAACATGCTAATGTGACTTTCACCCAATCAAACACAGATATATAAAAAAATGCCTTGGAAATGATATAATAGAAAGACATTCCAAATGTGTGACCTAAAACCGTCACTGTGATGCTACTTATAACATATTTCATACAGAGGAGTTATATGTAAAGCTGGTTGGCTCTTAAAAATCATAAATGTATCAAGAATAGAATATTCTGATCTATGTCATGCAATTAAGCTTAGCAAGGACTACCCTTACATTTTCAGGATGAAATAAATCAAATTAATGGTTTTGAGGAGTGATTGCTTGGTCAGTCTTCTGGTATAAGTTTATTTGAATCTGTGTTAGTTTTATAGAGCTCCCTCTTACCTATTTCTATAATTTTAATGTTTGAAAGAGGTTATCTAGAAAAAATAAATATCACTTTTAATGATTGTGATAGAAGTTTTATTATGCAGAGGTATTAATGAATGGAAAACCCGAGATAGCATCTTACTATTAAAATAGCTTACCCCTTTTTCAACTTGAATATATTCTTTTTCTTCTTGTCACAATTGAAGTTGGCAGTATTAAGACCAAATGTGCATGGGGCCAGTTGAATTAGTGACAGAAGGCAATTAGATTTGACCAGATCAACGGAGAATTTTCATATATTTTTTGTCAGCTAATAATAATGGAAAAACCTGTGCAAGCATTCAAAGAAAAATGTTGACATAAGGAAAATATTTACATTTTAATATGCTAGAAATTCCCAGTGAAATTATTCAAGCCTTGTCTCATCTTGTTTTCATAGGAGAGTCTGAAAAGCTTCACAAACTAAAAATGCTTGATGACATCTCATGATTTTCAGCTTGGTTGTGCCATTGGAGTGCGTTCTATTGAAAGACTTTATTCTGCTGCTTTCTTTGAGGAGAATTAATATTTGACCCAGGTAAAATTTATTTTGTAAATATCCAAATCAAGTGCTGCAAAAATGCAAATGTTGTGATTATGTGAATCATTTTATTTTACGTACATCCCCAAACTACACAATTCTTCATTTTTTTGCAGAAAAAAATAGTGTATTTTCAATAAAAGATTTTTATATAAGCATCCTGAAAAGAAATTCTTTACTCCTCTTTTTCTATCCAGCTATAAGTCTAGACTTATTCCTGCTGATTTTGTTCTTCTGTTAAAATAGATCTGAACAAATTGTTAGCATTCACCTTCATCACTAGTAATAAATCAAAGTCACCAACAGGTCTTGCCAGGATACCTCAGTGCTAACATTTGGTCTTCTGACTTCTTGTTTAATAATTTCATTTTTCAAATGAAAATGAAATCATGGGATTTTTGATGGTCTCCAATTCTTAATGACACTTTTGAAATAAGATTCAAAATGCTTTCTAGGTAGGTCCTAGAGATCCTATAATCTAAATCCTTGGATCATCTTTCATTCCTCTCTTCTTTTAGGCACCCTGACCCCTGTTTCCCTCAAACACAGCAAACCCACTTCTCTATTCTGGCTTCTTTACTTTCTGCTTTGCCTGTTTCCTCCTTCTGGTTGACCTCAGTTCAATAAGCCACACACAGAAAGAAAAATACAGAATGTCTCACTTAAGTGTAGAATCCTAAAAAGATGAACTCAAAGAAGCAAATAGTAAAATGGTGTTGACCAGGGACAAGGGAAGGGGCACTGGGGGGGGAGGGGTGTAATCAGTCAGTCATCTCTTAATGCCATTGCAATATTAATTAAATTTCAATGTGAGTATTGAAGGGAACAAATATTTATTTATTTATTTATTTATTTATTTATTTGTTTATTTTTTAGAGGCTGAAGTGGGAGTATTTTTTTTCCTTTTTTTTCTTTTATTTTAATTAAAAATCATACATTTACATAGGGCAGTGTTGTTTGATGCATTGTTATTTTTTTCACTTCCCCCCACCCCTCCCACCCCTCTTTTCCCTCTATACAGTCCTTCCTTCCTCCATTCTTACCACCCTCCTTATCCCTAACCCTAAACCTAACCCTAACCCTAACGCTAACCCCTCCTACCCCCCCTTATATGTCCTCATCCGCTTATCAGCGAGATCATTCGTCCTTTAGTTTTTTGAGATTGGCTTATCTCATTTAGCATGATATCCTCCAATTTCATCCATTTGCCTGCAGATGCCATAATTTTATCATTCTTCATGGCAGAGTAATATTCCCTTGTGTATATATGCCACAGTTTCTTTATCCATTCATCAACTGAAGGCATCTAGGTTGGTTCCACAATCTGGCTATAGTGAATTGAGCAGCTATGAACATTGATGTGGCTGTATCTCTGTAGTATGCTGATTTTAAGTCCTTTGAGTATAGGCCAAGGAGTGAGATAGCTTGGTCAAATGTTGGTTCCATTCCAAGCTTTCTGAGGAATCTCCATACTGCTTTCCAGAGTGGCTGCACTAATTTGGAACCCCACCAGCAATGTATGAGTGTACCTTTTTTCCCCACATCCTCGCCAACAACTATTGTTGCTTATGTTCTTGATAATCACCATTCTAATTGGGGTGAGATGAAATCTTAGGGTAGTTTTGATTTGCATTTCTCTTATTACTACAGATATTGAACATTTTTTCATATATCTGTTAATTGCTTGTACATCTTCTTCTGTGCAGAGTCTGTTCATTTCCTTAGCCCATTTGTTGATTGGATTATTTGTATTCTTGGTGTTTGCTGAGAGAAAGCTTTTTAGTTTGAATCTATCCCAGTTGTTGATTCTTGCTTTTATTTCTTGTGCTATGGGAGTCCTGTTAAGGAAGTCTGCTCCTAAGCCAATAAGTTGAAGGTTTGGGCCTACTATTTCTTCTATAAGATGCAGGGTCTCTGGTCTGATTCTGAGGTCCTTGATCCATTTTGAGTTGAGTTTTGTGCAGGGTGAGAGATAGGGGTTTAATTTCATTCTGTTGCATATGGTTTTCCAGTTTTCCCAGCACCATTTGTTGAAGAGGCTATCTTTTCTCCATTGCATATTTTTGGCACCTTTGTCTAGTATGAGAAAATTGTATTTATTTGGGTTTGTGTCCCTGTCCTCTATTCTATACCATTGATCTACCTGTCTATTTTGGTACCAATACCATGCCGTTTTTGTAACTATTGCTTTGTGGTAGAGTTGAAGATCTGGTATTGCGATACCCCCTGCTTCGCTCTTTCTTCTGAGGATTGTTTTAGCTATTCTGGGTTTCTTATTCTTCCAGATGAATTTCATGATTGCTTGCTCTATTTCTGTAAGGTACATCATTGGGATTTTAATTGGAATTGCATTGAATCTGTATAGCACTTTTGGTAGTATGGCCATTTTGACAATATTAATTCTGCCTATCCAAGAACATGGGAGATCTTTCCATCTTCTAAGGTTCTCTTTAATTTCTTTCTTTAGTGTTCTGTAGTTCTCATTGTAGAGGTCTTTCACCTCTTTTATGAGATTGATTCCCAAGTATTTTATTTTATTTTTTTGATGCTATTGTGAATGGGGTAGTTTTCCTAATTTCTCTTTCTAAAGATTCATCACTTACATATAAGAATGCATTGGATTTATGACCATTGATCTTGTAACCTGCTACTTTACTGAAGTCACTTATGAGTTCTAAGAGTTTTCTAGTGGAATTTGCAGGTTCCTCTAAATATATAATCATGTCATCAGCGAACAGGGATAGTTTGAGTTCTTCTTTTCCAATTCATATCCCTTTAATTTCTTTGGTTTGTCTAATTGCTCTGGCTAGAGTCTCAAGAACAATGTTGAATAGAAGTGGTGAAAGAGGGCATCCCTGCCTTGTTCCAGTTTTTAGGAGGAATGCTTTCAGTTTTTCACCATTTAGAATGATATTGGCCATGGGCTTAGCGTAGATGGCCTTCACAATGTTAAGGAATGATCCCACTACCCCAATTTTTTCTAGTGTTTTGAGCATGAAGTGATGCTGTATTTTATGGAATGCTTTTTCTGCATCTATTGAAATAATCATGTGATTCTTAACTTTTAGTCTGTTGATATGGTGAATGACATTTATTGATTTCCGGATGTTGAACCAACCTTGCATCCCTGGGATAAAACCAACTTGAACGTGGTGCACTATCTTTTTAATATATTTTTGTATGCAATTTGCTAAAATTTTGTTGAAAATTTTTGTGTCGATGTTCATTAAGGATATTGGTCTGAAGTTTTCTTTCCTCGATGTGTCTCTGTCTGGTTTAGGTATCAGTGTGATATTGGCTTCATAGAATGAGTTTGGGAGGGTTCCCTCCTCTTCTATTTTATGGACTACTTTGACAAGTATTGGAATGAGCTCTTCTTTAAAGGTTTTGTAGAACTCGGCTGAGAACCCATCTGGTCCCGGACTTTTCTTTGTTGGTAGGCTTTTGATGACCTCTTCTATTTCATTGCTTGAAATTGATTTATTTAAGTAGTGTATGTCCTCCTTGTTCAGTTTAGGTAATTCATATGTCTCTAGAAACTTGTTCATGTCTTCAAGGTTTTCTGTTTTGTTGGAGTATAGATTTTCAAAATAGCTTCTGATTATGTTTTGTATTTCACTCTTGTCTGTTGTGATATTTCCTTGTTCATTCCGAATTTTAGTAATTTGAGTTTTTTCCCTCTTTCTTTTTGTTAGTGTGGCTAAGGGTTTATCAATTTTATTTATTTTTTCAAAGAACCAACTGTTTATTTTGTTAATTTTTCCGATTATTTCTTTTGTTTCAATTTCGTTGATTTCGGCTCTGATTTTAACTATTTCCTGTCTTCTACTACTTTTGGTGTTGGTCTGCTTTTCTTTCTCTAGGGCTTTGAGCTGTAATGTTAAGTCGTTTATTTGTTGATTTCTACTTCTTTTGTTAAATGCGCCCCATGAAATAAATATTCCTCTAAGTACTGCTTTTATAGTGTCACAGAGATTTTGATATGATGTGTCTTTGTTCTCATTTACTTCTAAGAATTTTTAAATTTCTCTCCTGATGTCTTCTGCTATCCATTCATCGTATAATAGTGTATTATTTAATCTCCAAGTATTGGAGAAGTTTCTGTTTTTTATTCTCTCATTTATTTCTAATTTCAGTCCATTATGATCTGATAGAGTACAAGGTAGTATCTCTATCTTCTTGTATTTGCTAACAGTGGCTTTGTGGCATAAAACATGGTCTATTTTAGAGAAGGATCCATGTGCTGCTGAGAAGAAAGTGTATTCATTCTTTGTTGGATGGTATATTCTATATAAGTTGGTTAAGTCTAAATTGTTGATTGTGTTATTGAGATCTATGATTTCTTTATTCAATTTTTGTTTGAACGATCTATCCAGCGGTGAGAGAGGTGTGTTAAAATCACCTACTATTATTGTGTTGTGGTCTATTTGATTTCTGGAATTGACAAGGATTTGTTTGACGTACATGGATGAGCCTATATTTGGGGCATAGATATTTATGATTGTTATGTCTTGCTGATTTATGCTTCCCTTAAGTAGTAGGTAATATCCTTCTTTATCCCTTTTGAGTAGTTTTGGTTTGAAGTCCACATTATCTGAAATGAGGATGGATACTCCAGCTTTTTTGCTGTGTCTGTGTGCATGGTACCTTTTTTCCCATCCTTTCACCTTTAGTCTATGGATAGCTCTTTCTATGAGATGAGTCTCTTGCAGACAGCATATTGTTGGATTTTTCTTTTTAATCCAATCTACAAGTCTGTGTCTTTTGATTGATGAGTTCAGGCCATTAACATTCACGGTTATTATTGTGATATGATTTGTATTCCTAGTCATTGGACTCATTTTTGTTTTTTGACATGATTTGGTTCCTCCTTTATTTGGCTATTCCTTTAGGCTAGTTCCTCCCATTGCTGATTTGCATTGTTGTTTTTCAGCTCTTCCTCATGGAATATTTTGCTGAGAATGTTCTGTAATGCTCGCTTTCCTTTTGTAAATTCCTTTAGCTTTTGTTTATCATGGAAGGATCTTCTCTCATTGTCAAATCTGAAAGTAAGTTTTGCTGGGTATTAGATTCTTGGTTGGCATCCATTTTCTTTCAGGGCTTGGTAAATGTTGTTCCAGGCCCTTCTAGATTTTAGGGTCTGGATTGAAAAATCTGCTGATATTCTTATTGGTTTCCCCCTGAATGTAATTGGATTCTTTTCTCTTGTGGCCTTTAAAATTCTGTCTTTATTTTGTATGTTAGGTATTTTCATAATAATGTGCCTTGGTGTGGGTCTGTTGTAATTTTGTATATTTGGAGTCCTATAAGCCTCTTGTACTTGGATTTCCATTTCATTCTTCAGATTTGGAAAATTTTCTGATATTATTTCGTTGAATAGATTGTTCATTCCTTTGGTTTGTTTCTCTAAGCCTTCCTCAATCCCAATAATTCTTAAATTTGGCCTTTTCATGATATCCCATAATTCTTGTAGATTCTGTTCATGATTTCTTACCATCTTTTCTGTTTGGTCAACCTTGTTTTCTAGATTAAATATTTTGTCTTCAATATCTGAAGTTTTGTCTTGCAGGTGATCTATCCTATTGGTTATGCTTTCTATGGAGTTTTTAACTTGGTTTATTGTTTCCTTCATTTCAAGGATTTCTGTTTGTTCTTTTTTTTTTTCAGTATCTCTAACTCTTTATTGAAATGCTCTTTTGCTTCTCTTATTTGCTCCTTTAAGTGTTGATTGGTGCGTTCATTTAATGCCTGCATTTGTTCTTTCATCTCCTCATTTGCTTCCCTGATTGTTTTAATTATGTACATTCTGAACTCCCTTTCTGACATTCCTTCTGCTGTGCTGTCATTAGGTTTTATTGATATAGTATCTAGGTTTGTTTCGGACATTTTCTTCCCTTGTTTTCTCGTATTGGTCAGATGTCAGTGGGACTCTGTGATATTGTAGATTTCCTCTATTGGCTTATAGTGTCCCTGTAGATTTCCAGTGTATCACCTCCCAGCCTTCAGTAGCCTGAAGTCTTGTATTAACTTGATAATGTAGTGCTTCCGAAGAACGCTGCCCCTAGCCTGCTACTGGATCCAGGGAGAGAGACCTGGAGAGGTCTCTTGCTTCCCAGCCCTGGTCCCAGAGGCTGCTTGCAGGTTGGAGGTCTCCACTGGCTTGGGGACTTGTGGCTGGCTCTGTGTAGACAGGCTGTAACTGGGCGGTCTGCCCCGAAAAGCTAGCCTAGAGTGGTGCTTCCCGCCAGAGGGGGCTGGGCTGCTTGGGGAAGTCCCTGGCACCCTGTGCTGGTCTCTGAAGCAACCTGCGGGTGGGCCGCAGCTGGCCACGCTGCTTCTGTGCAGAAAGGCTCTTACTGGGGGGCCTGCTCCGCGAGGCTGGAGAATCTGTCCCTGTGGGAGGAACCCACTGCCAGAGTGCACAGAGGTGCCTGGGGGAGACTCTATCTGCCCTGTCCTACTCTAATAAGCCACTCGAATCTGGGCCTGCCACCCAGCTGAGCTTCTCTGGGTGGGGGAGACTCACCCCGTGGTTCTATTTTAGTCCGAGTCTCTCAATGCCTCCCCTTCTTGAATCCTGGGTTCTGGAGTGACTGGAGATGCAGTCACCCTCTAGTCCGCCATCTTGGATCGCCCTGTGGAAAAAGCCTGCAGCTGGAGGTGGACAAGGCTGCCTGGAGCGGTCTCTGGCTGCCCAGCCCTGGTCCCAGAAGCTGCTTGCGGGTCAGAGGTCTCCGCTGTCTTGGGGACTGTGGCTGGTTCTGCATCGAGGGGCTCTCACTGGGCGGTCTGCCCCGAGAAGCTAGCCTAGAGAGGTGCTTCCCGCCGGAGGGGGTGGGCTGCTTGGGGAAGTCCCTGGTGCCCTGTGCTGGTCTCTTCAGCAACCTGCGGGCAGGCCGGAGCTCGGGAACAAATATTTAAATCATAGTATATTTGAAGGAAAAAAGTGATTAATTCTATTTGTAAGGATTCAGAAAAGGCTTTACAGAGAAACTGAGATTTTTAAGTTGGTCCTTTATTTTGAGTCACTGAGGTTTCTGAACAGGTCAGTGTCTTAATTCGGACTAGTGTAGAATAAATATACATCTGGCATCTTCATTATCAGTATCATGATAAGGTTGTTACTTGCTCCCGTGTTCTGCGTGTTCCTTATGCTGGGGATTTGTTAAGTTACTTGGATCTGTGGGTTCATAACTTTCATCAAAATTGGGAAATTTTGTAACTTTTAGAACACCTTTTCTGTGGTTTTCTCTCTTCTCTTTCTAGGTTCCAGTCACACAAGTGATGGGCCATTTGACTGTTCCACAGTTCACTGATGTTCAAAGCTTTTCCATGTTTTTCATTTTAGTTTCTCTTGCTGTGTATTCGGCTGAGTAATCTTTTCTTCTACATTTAGTCTTTTGTTGATAACACTTCGCAAATTTTTTTCAAAGGTTTTATTTTCCTTGTTTAGAAGTTTGTTTTGAGCCCATTTATCTCTTCCATTTATTTCTTTTTGTATCTTTCATGCTCTTGTCTATCTTCTTTCTCTATTTTTTAAAATTTGGTTGTGGGGATTGAACCCAGGAGTGCTTCACTGCTGAGCTACGTCCCCAGTTCTTTTTAAAATTTTTTTGAGACAGGGCCTTGATAAATTACTGAGGCTGACCTGAAACTTGCAATCTTCCTGCCTTAACCTCATACGTCTCTGGGATTACAGACTTGTTTACCTTCTTGAACATATGGACATTATTTATAGTAGTTATTAAATATATTTTTATTAATTTTACAACATCTATCAACTATGTGTCTATTTCCATAGATTGTTTTTCCTTCCTGGGTATACCTATCTCATTCTTTTAGTCTGAATATTTCTGTGCCCATGAAATTCATAGGTTGAAGGCCTAACTCCAAGAGGTGATGGAATTAGGAAGTGGGGACAGGTAACTAGGTTGTGAGGACAGATCCCTCAAGACTGGACTTAGTGTCCTTACAAAAGGGACCCCATTGCCTTCTGCTTTATGAAGATTTGGGTAGAATATGCTATGTATGAAGCAGCAAACATGCCCACAGCAGACGTGAATCTAATGGCACCTTGATCTTAGTCTTTCCAAACCCAAGAACTGTAACAAATAAACTTCTGTTGTTTGTAAGTTACCCACTTTATACTATTTTGTTTTAACAGCCAAAATGAACTGAGACAATGGTTGTTTTTTCTCACTCTTTTTCACGTCTTACATCTCTATTTTTTATTGGATGCCTTTCTGCTTTGGCAACCTTTTATTTTGCATTTACTTGGGGGTGCAAATTAGTTATATGGATTCAGCTTGACCCCTTTGATGTTTTCTTCTAAGCTATTCCAGAAGTATTTCTGGACTTCCTTTAGTCTAATGTTAATGTTGTCCCAGTACTGCAAGGTTAATGGCATTCTGAGTATTACAATAGATGTTTGATGTGTTGGAAGACATTTGCACTCTTGGGGTTGCTTAGCTGCCTCCTTTGTAGAGATGTTTTCCTAGTTTCCCTGTGACCCAGAGTGGGTAAGAATTCAGTAAAAGCCTCAGGGGTGACAACATGAAAATACCTGGAGCTCTCTGTGTGCTATCCCTTCACTCTGATGTTGGACTCTACAAAGTTTATCCACCTGGGCTTCTCTGAACTTTGGAGTCAGTCCTATTTTGCTCCTGAGAACACTGAGCTCTCTTTGGATCCCTTCTTTCTTCTGAGACCTGAAACTTCCTCCAGGCAGCAATGACATAGGGATGCATCATTTAATTTTCTTCTCTTAGAGATTTCTATCCTTGTTGCCTATTGTTGAACATCTGATGCTGTGGTATGGTGTTGCCCACAAGATCTTGTGTTAGACAATGTAAGAATGTTCAGGGGCAAAATGATTTGATTATGAGCACTGTAACCTAACTCATGGCTTAATCTATAGATATGAGTAACTGGGTGGTTACCATAGGGTATATATTTTATTCATGGTGAGTTGAGCTATCTTTCTTCTTCCTGGTGGACATGTCCTGAGCTGCTTGCCTCCACCATGTCCTTCTGCCGTGATATGCTGCTGAGCCTTGGGTCTAGAGCAATGCAGTTGGCCAACCATGGACTGAACTTTTGAAACCATGAGCCAAAACATACTTTTCCTTCCACACATTGCTTTTGTCAAATCTTTTGGTCATAGCAATGAAATAACTGACTAAAACATCTGACAACATTGTTCCACATACTTTGTGTGACTTTACTGTTGTACGTAGGAGTTTAAATGCAATTTCAGTTACTGTTTCATGGGTAGTGGCAGAAGTCTACAACAGTTATTTTAATCAGAATGCTAGATGGAGTTAGTTAAGAAACTGTGGTAATGAGAATGGCAGATTCATAGGCTCCCTAGTCTGCTACCTTCCACCACCATTCTTGAAATATGCATCTTACTAAAGACGGAAACACAAAGAAATATAACTAGGATTATTGAGTTAGTGAGCAGGTATGCAATCAGACATTATAAATAAGCTTGACTTACATTAATAATTACTAAATAATCTAGATTATCCATATTTGAATTTCCCAGTACACAGAAACAGAACATCAGATCTAATGAAATATTGTGTTTTGACAAAACTCAAAATAAGTTCTCACCATTGCACTTAGCTTTAATAAGTTTATATGAAGTAATAAAGATTGATCAGACATATCATGCTTCACTGTATCCAGTAAATATGGATGAGCTAAAACTTTAATTAGCATTATTTTTCATAGATTTTTATTTTCATTGGAAAATGATGGCAAAGCATATATTCTTCTTTCTCATAAAAAGAAAGTTTTCTCTTTACTCTTTTGACTCAATAAAATGATATTTAAAATTATTACATGTCTTTATAAAAGGAATACTTGGAAAACAATGAGATACATTTTTAAAATATAGTTTATAGTCTATTCATTTCAGAGGTCAACTGCCTAACTGCTTTTAGATTAAACATAAAAAGCACAATATTGCTTTGGCCATAAAAAAAATACACAGTTCAAATTGTTGAATAAATATCAAAATCATCTATAGAGACCCAGGTTCAGTATTAGAACTATTGGAATATTTACTCAAAGTGAACTGAAAGACTGGTTTAAAAATTGCAATATGTTATCCCTAGCTCACTTAGAATGTTGAGGGAACAATTATTCACTTACAATCAAATGTTTATCAACTGTCTGTATGCCCTCAGATGTGTGGTAGGCACTACAGATTTAATGTTTAATCAGGTATATTGTCCTCTGATCTCAAGGAATTTACAAATTTGTGATAAAAATAGATGAAATCCTTTAAAAATACACAGTTACAAAGATGAAAACATATCTTTATGAAATGAAAATAGGGGTGTTACAACCATTATGATAACAGACCTAATTTTATTTGTGTCGCTGGCTCTTTGCGGTTCCAAAATTCGTGGATATTTGTCACCGCCTGCAGCAACAACTTGCACGGGTCTTATGGGTGGTGGAGTGGAAACTGAGGCACTTCTATCTTTCTCTTTAGTGCACTGCTTTCTTGCTTGTTCATAGAGGATAGAGGAAATGAGGTTTACTTGCTTTGAGAGGAGAGAGAGACCCCGCTTATCAGAGAGAAAGAGACTTTGCTTAAGAGAGAAACTTTGAGAGAAGGACAGGCTTTGCTCAGAGCTTAGAGGAAGAGGCTTGCTACACCTTAAAGTCCTGCATCCTGTGAACTAAGGGTACGTCCACCCAAGGTGCCCTAGTGATGCGTCTCAGTTCTCTGTTCCGTGATCTGCCTTCCGCCGCTGCCCCTTCTCGCTGCTGCCCCGCGTGTTTTTCCTTTCTTCTGGCTGCTCTTGCGTATGTCCCTACTAGCCTGCTGCGTGTTTTTCCTTCTGGCTGCTGCCACGCCGCGTGTCTTCTTCTACTGCTTTTCTGCTAATGGCTGCTGTGTCCCTACTAGCTGCTTCCGCGCGTGTCTTCTGCTGCTGTTTTTCTGCTAATGGCTGCTGTCCGTGTCTCTGTCTCGCTCTGCCTACGCTTATATCACCTCCAGGAGGCGGAGAGCAGGGCCAGCCTCTTACCCAAAGATTAGGCAAAATGCTTCAAGCAGGCAATTAGTGCTCGAGAACACATGCGCATACATTGTGTGCGTGGACGAGAAAATCACCTGAGTGTGCTTATGTCAATTAACCTCCTGGCTGCCGATGTGATCAGGCGCCATCCCGGCGCCGCCAACATGGCACAGCCCCCAACATATTTGGAGTCAGGGAAGACATTTTCAAGGAATGAACATTTATCTTGAGACAAATGGTTTGTGGACTGAAGGTCAAAGAGAGTCCTGGGATAGAGCAGCCAAGACAGAGAGATCCAGGACAGAGAGATACTGGACTAAGAGAATATCCAGGAGCTCCGTGGCCAGGAAAGGAGTTAGAAAGAGAGAGTGCTTGGAAGTCAGTAGGAGTCAGTGGGACCAGATGCTAAGAGATGAGACAAAGAAGAGAGCGGCACATGATAGAGTTGAAAAGCCTCTGGTGATTCAGATTTTGGTTGAGAGTGATCCAATATGGGAATATCCAGTAAGAAATTTTAAGCAGGAAAGAAGAGCACCAATACTAGATATAAGCAGGTATGAGAGGGGGACCACTTTGGGCATTACTGGGTATGACAAAACCTAGAAAAGATGGCGGCAAGGCACACAGGTGTATTGGTGGTGGCCGTGGAGGAAAGAAGTAGATAAGGATGAGTGTGTGTGTGTGTAGGTGAATCTACAGATGATTTCATCCACTGAGGTGTATCACCTAGGGATTCAATTAAGTAAGAAATAAAGTTCAAATGTGCTGTTATGGTGGATTCAGAAATGCATGGAATTAAAACACAGATTGGATAAGGAACATTCAGCAGTCAGCTAATTAAACACTGGTATTATGTTGCCCTTATCTATGGAGTAAACCACACTGCCTGTGACAAAGCACACTAAGATCTAGCAGGATGTAATAGGAGTTTATCCTGGAATAGTCATATAGCTAGAAGAGGTTGATTATTCAGTGAAAAAATAAAACCAAATATTCATATTCAGGGGTGTAGGGGGGGAGTAATTTGATAATATCATTTTATTAATTCTCACAGAAATAAGTCAACAAATATTGAAGCTATTTAATAATATATTCAATGATATATTTTATTATTTACTGTTGTCAAGTTCTAAAAGTAAACAGAAAGAAATCATATTTAACATTGTTTGAAGGTGAAATGAATTATGAGCCTTCCAAATACAAAGTAACACAAATGATATTAAACTGTAGATTTTAAAAGATTTTCTTCTGCTAGATTTACTTGATTAAATTATAAATAGAGATTATTTTTAAGGAACAAACAAGGAAATAAACACTTAGGATCAATACATGTAATTAAACCTGTTACATGTTACCATCATTAGTTTCATAGTTTAATAGATGACAGAAACATTAACTAGGACCAAATTGAATGTGCTTGTTAGTAACAACGAGTAATAATAAAGTACAGGGCTATGTAACAGAAACAAATGAAGTGCAAAGAAAAGCAATACAGTGGTGTAGCTGGTTAAATAATCTCTTTTGGTTGTGTAATGTTCTTGGAATACAGTACATGATCAACAAAAAAATTCTTCCTGTATCTGTTAATTGTATGGAATGAAACATCACTGATAGATCAGATATCCTGCTTTGCTGAAGTATATTAGATCAAACATCAGAACCCACAGCGTTCATTTATTCAGCATCTGATACATAGTACATAGCATAATTGAACCCACCTCAAATTATCCATCTTGCACTAAGTATTTGTTTCAAATCTCATTTGTGTCTCCTTATATTCAATAACATGGTTACTTTCAATATCTTACTAAAATGTGGAAATATTCCTGAAAATATAACTAAGTCTTTTCATCTTCTGAGCTACTTGTTCTGACATATGCAAAGCAAATTTAACTATTATGTAACTGAATTATTTAATATTTGATTCTTCAGTTTCTTTCAATTTGTAAAATAAATTGAGCACACTGATAGAAACTGAAGAATAAAAGAAATTAGCAAATATTAGGGAGACACTAAATATATCAGTAGACTCTGATACTCAAAGAAAGGGGATTAATAAAGCATACAGAATAAGACTTTGATTGTAATGTAAAAAATATCAGAGATAATGAAAGCAATATTGTATCTATTAATCAGAACAGATTGTGAAAATGAGATCATCTCAATTCCTTTAAAATGAAAAGATAATCCTTCCCTTCTTCACAAATATATTATCAAGTTAAATAGAAAAATAAGCCCACATTAAGATCAAATTTGTGAGCCAGAAGAGGAATAGAAGGGATTTTCCTAGCACATAGACTGTCCTTCAGGAGAGATAGATAAAAAGTAAGAATGGTATTTGTGACAGGAATAGAGGAAATCTTGGCAGGCCCAATGTTTAATAGGAGCTTCAAGTGGAGAACTGGTGAGACCAGAAATGATATTCATCTGTCAGTCAGCTTACAAATATTTGTGACATGACTACTTTCTAGCAGTCATTGAATTAGGTACTGAGGACACAGTGATAACAAGGAGACTCCTTCCCTAGAAGGAACAAACTGACAAAAATCATAGAAAAATAAATTATATCAGTTCAGGTAGAACAAGTATCAAATTCTAATTTAATGTTACCTTCTGAGGTAAAATTTATAGTGTGATAGAGAAATGAAGGGGGTAGTTAAATGTTTTAGATATCTAAAACAATACAGTCAATGATGTGAATAAGAAGACATTTCAGATCAAGGAAAAAAAATATGGGAAGAAAGTTGTTAGGGGCAACCTTCGGGAGGGTAACGTCAGCAAGTGCAAGAAGCTATACCCAAAGAAGGAAGTTCACACGTCTGACAAAAGAAGAACCTATTGCCTGGGATGAGGCCAAGAAGTAATGTATTAAGATTTTGGCCTGAACTGCAGACTTTGGTTTTTATTTGAGTTGTAATGGGAAGTCTGTGGAGGATTTGGGGTTTATGCTTTAAGAGAATATGTTGTCCTTGGCAAAAATTATTTTCACTGTTGGTTAGAGATGCTGCTAAACACCTGCAGTAATGGGGTAAAACCCAAGAGACGATCCTTTATAAAGCTGTGGCATTAATCCATGAGGATAAGGATGACTGACTCACACGGGTACAGGCAGTTATCCTGTGAGCCACATGGGTGTGGCTTTTCTAAACCAGGATTAGGTCAGATTTGCTATTGCTACCTGTCACACAGAGGCCAGGTGCATAGAGATACACCACACTGGTCCTATCAATCATCAGGCAACCCTAATTGTCCAGAATGTATGAACTCTGTTTTAGATGATATTTATAAATTACCAATTTGACTAAGACAGGTCTATGGCTGTGTGGTCTGAATAGTAGAGAGCAAAATGTATTTCAGTGAAAAGTTCAAAGTTAGATAATTTTCTTATTCAACTTTTGTTCAGCAGCAGAAGTCAGAAAATACAAAGTGAAACTTGGAATATAAAATGGTTAATAAGCAGTAAAATATCTTTTAAATAGAGAATTTACTACCATTACCCAACCAATTTTCAGAGATTTTTTATTATAAAAGCCTTTGGATCTGTATACTTCATGAATAACTTTAGATTAATCAAAATTTATAATTTTGGCTAATGTCACATTGTCATTAAAATAGACAAGAAAATCCACTGAATTTTGTACAAAAGTGTAATAAATTGTATTACTTTTAAATATCATTACTGGAGAACCTGAGCACAATATGCATTTTTCAGAACCCATGCATGACCAGTAGCTAATCTTCCAAGTTTATTGTGTCAGGGTGTGCTTGCTGTCCTTGAAAAGCAATTAGATCAAATTAAATCTTTGCTGAATTGGGGGGAAAGTTCTTAAAGAATTTACTGAACATCAAAAACCAAAGAAAAACTCATCTACTAAGTTGACAAAGGTGATACTCTTGAGGAGGAGGGTTAAAATGTTAGTATAAAATGCTCTTTATATCTGCGTTATCCATGTTAAGGATAGGCAGGGTCCATTCCTCTTCCCTTTCTTTACTGATAACACTGAAAATATGTCTTTGTTTAGGGATATACTAGTTAAACTGCAGGCCTATCTACTATGAGAAAGACGTATAAAATACACTAATTCAAATAACACCAAATGCATTTCCTCCCAACTTTGGGCTGGGGAGCAGCCTGTGCTAGCGTGGGGACTGCCTTCCCCAGCATCTCCTTCTCCATAGGCTTAGCACCTCTTTTCCTCCTACATATTTAGCATATCTCTTTCATTTTTTTTTTTTTTAATTTGAATTGAGTCCCACCATCTGTCCATATATTTTAGAGATGACATTGTGGGCTGAACAGACCAGCACTAAGATAAATTAGAACTTTAATATTCTTTAGCAGCTTTAATCTGTAGTGCTATAAATTGTAGAGAAGAACATTCACTTTCACAGATCCGTGGAAACTCCCAAATAGTTACTGATAGATACTGAGTTTTTCTAATCAAGGTTAAGTGTCTGAATATTTTTGCATAAGTTATTTAAAAATGACTAATTATACTTATATTGCCCATAGAAAATTCTGTTTTAAAAGCTATTATATAACACATCCTCCTTATAAATGAATCAAACTGAGACTTATAAAGTAAGTAATAAAATTCCAGTTGGCTTAAATTCCTAACTCAGAGATAAATATCCTTAAAATTTTAACTTGAAATCTATATACACATATATATAATATACATATGCATAGTGTACATATATATAATGTTTCTATGTTTATACATACATAAATATAATGAATATATTAATTTATGATAGACAAAAGCCTAGATTTTTTTTATTCATGTGTCTTTCTCCTGTCCCAAGCCTGAACATAAAGTCAACTGGGAGGTTTTTTAACAGTTCTGCATATATGCTACCAGCATTTTTGTAAGCCCACAAGTATTTTTTGTTTAGATATATGTCTAAATGGCATGCTTTTCCTTTGTGATTTCCTGACCTTGTCATATTCTCATATTTTTATAAAAAAAATTTTAAAATTTCAATATTTTGGGAGCATCTTAGTACACATATTTTAAAAATTTTTGTTTAATAATTTAAAATATGTTCAAAATAATAATCACATACCATAAAGAAAAATTAAGAAGCCATTTAAAACTACCCAATATATAACATCCTTCTCTTGTCCCATTATTAATGTTTCTTTGTGCACTTTCAGTATAAGATTAATGTTATATTTTGACTTGGTTTTTGTTTTACTTAAAAATACAGCATGGAGCGCTAGGGATATAGCTCAGTTGTAGAGTGCTTGCCTTGTAAGCCCAAAGCCCTGGGTTCAATCCCCAGTACTGCAAAAAAAAAAAAAAAAAAAAAAAAAAAAAAAAAAATACAGCATGGCATTCTTATTCCTTGAGTGACTGCTTAAATGTATCATTAACTTGAAATGATGTGATTTTTAAACAATTCACTATTGATGAACGTGTATATTTCAAAATCTCTGTTAATGGTGTTCTAATGAATATTTTTATTTTAAATGTATAAAATAAATATATTCATACACATATATTTTAAAAATAAATTTTGTGCATTGCAATTTAGGTGCTTTTTAAAATATGAGTTATTTGTTATATCACAGAATTTTTGAATAGACATTGCTTGAGATAGTAAATTCTGAATCCTTTACAGAGAAGGAAACTCTGATATGGATCAAAGTGAGCTCTTCAGTGGAAACTAATTTCACTGCCACCGTGCAAAGCACCTATTTTTATTCCCTGTTGGAACTACTTCCATATTTATGGACATTTGTTGACTGGGGTATGCTCTCAGAACCTCTGAAAATCCAACAACACTCTAAGTTTTGGTCTGCTCCTATTTGGGGCAGTGATTTTGCACTTCAGATTTTTTTCTCTAAGTATCCAAATTTTAAAGTTGCAAACTCTCCCAGCCTGTAGTAGCCTGTACCCTCACCAATCCTCCCCCTCCCATGCAGATGTACTTCTTGATGGCTTCTATCTCATTATTTATTCTATCATCTCTTTCCCTCCACTTAGAATGCAGAACGTAACAGAGCTGCTCTTTTATGTTCCCCGAGTCCTGCAGCAATTAGAAAGAGGTCTAACTCTTAGGAGGCACTCAAACTCATGTTAACAAATCTTTCTTTTCTTCCTTTCTTCCTCTTTTTTTTTTTTTTTTTTTTGACTAATATGAGACTCACCTTTCCTTTCATTTATCACAATTGTTAATATATGCTGTGTTATGATTTGGATACGAGGTGTTCCCGAAAGCTCATGTGTGAAACAATGCAAAGGCATTCAGAGGTGAAATGATTAGACTGTGATTAGATTATGGGAGTTTTGATTAATCCACTAAGTATGAATCAGCTGGATGGTAACTCTAGGCAGATAGGGTGTGGCTGGGGAAGGTGATGGGATTTGGGGGTTGACATTTTTGTCCCTGCTAAAGGGAGTTCTCTTTGCTTCCTGGTTGCCATGCCTGAGCTGTTCTCCCCCACCACACCCTTTGCCATGATGTCCTTACTGGCCTCAGGTCCATTGCCAAGGTCTGCAAACCTTGGACTGAATTTCTGAAATGATGAGTCAAATTAACTCCTCCTCTAAGTTGTTCACGTGAAGTGCCTTGGTCACTGCATTCAAAGCTGACCAAACTCAATATTTTGTAGTGTACTCACCAATTTTTTTTTTTTTAATATCTTCTTGGAGTTCTACCTACCAGTTCTAACATATCCAGAGTTTACTTAGATGGGCTCCTCCCTCTTCAACTTCTCTGCATGGCAATGAGATGGATATTACAATTCCAAAAACCTTTTATTTTCAGACTGGGAGAATTTTCTTCTATTATATCTATAAGTAATTCTTCTCAGTCAGTATTTCCTTTTCATCCTCCATTTTGGATTTATACTGCCTTCTTCTACCTTTTCCATCTCTTTATAACTCTTTGTATTTTGTCTTTATGATCTGAGAGGTTTCTTCACTGCTATACGTTTATTATTTTTTCTTCACTCTATTTTAATTACCAAAAATTTTATACTGTCTTTTGGGTATTCACTTTTTATGCAGCCGCTTTTTTTCTTCTGTTTTGGATGTTTTCTAATGAATCAGAAAATTCTGAGACGAATTTTCTTTCATTTCACATAATATGCCCTAAATTAATTATTATTGGATGATTATTGTTTCCTCTTTTATTTATTTATTTTTTTGTTTGTTTGTTTATTTGTATTTACTTTTGTTCCTTCTCTTTCTTCAGTTGTTTGGCCATCCTTGCTTTTTTGTTCATAATTTTGAATGAAAAAGGTTTATTAGAAAAGGAAGTTGGTAGGGGGAGTTCCTCTTCCAGGTTAGGTTTGTTTCCTTCCCAGAGCCCTCTGGCTGGAAGTCTGTGCGGACTATATTCCCTGCTTTAGCAGGCAGGATTCTCCTCGGTGCACAGCCTCTTACTCTGCAATACATATGTTCTGTGCTCATAAAATCTTTATCTTGTGCTCTAACATTCCCCTTAGGCTCATTAGCTGGCCTTTGACAATGAGTGCAAAATCTGTCTTCATTTTGAGTCACAGCAAGACTTGTACAAAGCTTTCTCTCTCTGTGGTGATGATGGCCATGTAGATTCTCTGGTCCATTTGTTCCAAATACAGTTACTATGATTGCTGTTCTACATCTCTTTCCAACTTTCTGAATGTACACCTTCCAATTTGAGAAACTTTCTGAAGCTTTATAGAAACATACTTTTCTAAATCAAGTCAGACTGTCTTCTCTTTCAGACTATTCTGAGCACATTTACAACTTTAACCTCAGGGTGATTGTGTCTATGCAAGTTGGTTATCTGCCTAATTTGAACACTCTGCTCCTAACCCAAAGTGATTTGGGGAGGAAGACATGGTCACGTCTGTACCAAGGCATTATCTTCAATGGGATACGTGAAATATATAAATAGCTATTACTAGTTTTCACTTGTGTCATCCTCTGTGTGACATTTTATGTTAAATTATTTACTTACAAGAGTAAAAACAAAAATGGTTATGTTTTCACTTGTGCACTCCGAAACCATATTAATTATAGAATTAATTCTTAGGAGGACAAGAGGGTAGTGCCCGCTTCTCATCACATAGTCCGTGAACTTTAGCTAATGCTTTTCGCATTTAGCATTTTAACACAGAGAATTTTGGCTGCTCACATCCAAATAATGGTTTATTTCTATTTTTTCTGTTGATAAAATATTTGGTGTTAATTTCTTTTCTTAAGTCAATTGTCTATTTCAGTTGTTATGATTTTTCTGAGATTCTGGCTACTGGAAGTTGCTGGGAACTAGGTGGAAAGCATTGAATTTGATGCTGTTTCCACAAATTTTATGCTTCATTTGGTCTGTAGAAAAATGAACACAAGCTTTTCAAATAGCCATATCTTGCTCAAATGTGTTTTTATGGCCCAACTCTAAAGCTCTAACTAAACTCTAAAGCTCTCCAGTACTTTGGCTCACCATCAAGAGTAGTGCTGTGAGCAGCAATTCCATAATATAGTATTGCTTTTGTTATTTTATAGCAATCTGCAGGCACTCAGGAGAACTGGATGGGCAATTCATATAATCCTACCACATAATGCAAATTTCCCTTCAACTACAAGGTAGCATTTGTCTTGGTAGTAACATGAAGGTGAACACTGAGTACTATAGAAAGGCAAGTGATTTATGATCCATGGGAAATGATTCTGCCCCACCGGCTGGTTAAGTGTGGGGCTTTAACAGCCATAAAGCATAAATCTACTGTCTATGAGACTGCTCAGTTTTATTACTATTTTTCTAACTTGAGAATTTTCCTGTTGGGGATAGAACCACCTTGTCTGGTCATTTATTACTCATGCTTAAAGCTTTAGTTACAGCATGAGTCTTTGCATACGGTGATATTAGAATTTTCTAGTCGTATGTGGATAACTTGGGTCAATTGTCCCTGGTTCTCTTATTGTCTGTTTTACAGTTTAAAGAGGGAGGATAATGGTAAAAGAAGTTAACCAGTACAAGATTCAGGGCCATGAAGAGTCCAAATCTTAGAAGGAAATAATGCAATGAAAAATCAAGAAATGTTTGGTAATAAGGAAATCTAAACCAAACTTTTCAAAGATGGAGAAAAAAAAGGGAGGGGGCAAGAAAGAGTGGTAGTTTTGAGTATTTCATATTAAAGCCAGATAAGAGGGCACAGAAGGAAGACAGGTGGAGGCCTGGGAAACATGGAATGGGAAGAACAAAAGTCAAATCTATTTTTGTACACAGTTAATATATTGTCTATTTGACCATTTTTTTTCCCTAACGATTTCCCCTTAAACTTAGAGTCTATCCCTGGCAATTTTTTATCCTAGCTTATACACTTTTATTTTTTAATTAATTTCATCTGAAAGGGAAATATATCTCTCTATTTTTAAACTTTTGATTAAGAAACACATTCTGTGTATGTGAATGTATTGGTGACATTTCAGTTTTGTAGAATCCACGTATAATTTTTTTTAAGTACTTCTTGGGATAAAACCAGAACCTAAGGCATGCTAAGAAAGCCCTGTACCACTGAGTCGCACCCCAGTCTTTTATTTTATTTTATTTTACTTTATTCCATTTTATTTTGAGACAGGGTCTTGCCAAGTTGCCTGGGCTGGCTTTGAACTTGAAATCCTTGCTCCTTGTCTCCTGAGTAGAAGGAATTACAGGCGTGCACCACCATGCTTAGTCCATATGGAGATGTTAAATGGGAGAGATTGCAATTGTGTTCCCACAGGAACCATTACCTTTAACTTGAAAAAAAAGTCCCCCAATGAGTGAATTGAAAGGTGGTCGTTAATGGCGAATTCCAAAATGAAACAAACGTTCCAGATCTGAGGTAATATACAACAAGGTAACTCTGAGAAGGGATTTTTAAGACTCTGAAGTAATTACAGACTTGGTTTTTATAGCATTTATACATTGGGAAGTTAGCATACTATTAGGCAAACCTCCGAGGCAAGGTTCACAGTTCTCCGTGATGAATCGGCTTTGGTGGAAAAACTTCTCTACTCTAGTGTGTGGTGGGCTGGTTGCCCTTCAGCTTCATAACTTTTTACTTCTGTGACCTTCTCTTTATACCTCAGCCCATTGTTTGCCCAGCCTGGAAAGGACAACACATTGTTCCTTACAAAGGAACTTGGTGGTACTCTGCCTTCAAATGGACATCCCACTGGAAAGCATGTGCAGACCCCTCATTACCAGAAAAGCATAAAGGACCATCCTTGGAGTGTGGAGGAATGTTATGCACATGTGCATATCATTTTCTTCGATCTTCTATAATACAGAGGAAGTTATTATTTGGTTATAGTATTCTATAATTGAACTTCCTATTAGGTTCTTTTGTGACTTCCTTATAATGTTCAGAATAGACATAAACCATCTCTAATTTTGATTTGAGCATTACAATATGGCACACAAATAAACACATTGCATAGAAAGAAACAGCATGTGCCACTAGCAAACAGCCCCAGAAGTAAACAAATTGAGTAATCATTTTCAATAGTGTGATAAAAATTTTCATTTCTTATCAATAATGAGTTCTCAATGCACATGGGGCTTTCCTTCTGCATGACTGATACAAAAATGATTTTTTGCTCTTCAGTACTATGGTGTGTGTGTGTATGTGTGTGTGTGAAGACGAGGTGATGGATGTGTCTATTACCTTTAGTTTTTTATTTTGGTGATAACATCATGAGAATATGCATATGTCCAAATTCATCAAAAGACATACATTAAATATAAGGAATTTTACACATCAATAATAATTCAATAAAGCCCTGAAAGAATACAAATATAAAATATATTTTAAATATAATGTCTGTCTGGGAGGTGTAATTCTACCAGTTGATTTTTATAAACTATAGGCAAGTTTTGAAGCTAATTCAGTGACAACAAAACTGAATTTGAATTATATTTACTGATTCTAAATTAAGTTTCAGGTTTTTTTTATTTAAAAAAAGACATAAGAATAAAACATTGTCATAACTAGTGGTAAAAGCTGTGTACTTGATAGAATTTTACTGTGATCATACATATACATTGGTGCTGTTTTAAAATTGTAGGAAAACAAAAATTAAGTTTAAAAGTTTGAGGAAATAAATTTCTTAATACAGTGGAATTTTGTTATGTATCTTGTTTTAAATATTTAAAGTTTCAGTAAAAAGTAAGATTTGATGACAACTAATTATTTAATAATAATTATACTTTAAGAGAAAAACAGTCCTTATCAACTGCTGAAGAAAATACAAGGATATATGATCATTAGTGCTATTAATGTATAATATTTTCCAGAAATACGAATCCTGAATATGGATGGGCACACTCACATTTACATCATGTAGGTGATTTATGTATGTATAGCAATAAGGAAAGGCCCCAGGTACAATCAAAATTGGTGTGAATCTCCATTGTGTTGAATTTACCTTTGTTTTAATAGAAAGATGGTATTATTTTTCAACACAGGTCTATATCACATTGATTAGTTGATTACATAGAAAGTTTGTTGCTTTCCCCAAACCAGTTACATGCTGAGACATTGTAAGCAAGATCATTAGACATAACTCTGTACCAAGGATGCATCCTGGGGATCTGGGATCACATGCAGCTATCACTGAAGGATGAAAAGGTCACTTGTTTCATTATGTGCTTTAGTGCCTGGCTAACATTCAAAGTTCACACATCAGACATCGAGTCAAAGTGTTTTTATTTTGTCTGCAAAAATAACAAAAAAACTTTTTAGAACTAGGACCCAAGAACAAAGCTCACAATCAAAAAACCTTTTTTAGACTATTTTTTTCTCGCAGGCTATTCTTAATCATCTCACATAATTAATTAAAACCTTTGAAGCCCAGCCAGGACAAAAATATGAAATTATTTTATTTTCTATGATTATTATGTTGAGAGGCATATTCAGGTCAGCAATCTAAATGCCTTGAAAACTACAGAGAAATTATTGTTTCTTGAGAGAGGAGAATAAAATGTGATGTAAACAAGTTTTAACATGTTGAAAGTGGAATATCTGCATCCTGAGCGGCAGGATTTACCAGTAGAATGTTTTCTTGCTAATATTATCTCCAGGGCCTGAATATTTCTGGGTGATGTGTAAGTTGATCTTTCCAAAACAATGGAGCTGAATAATGTGTCAGAAAGAAGGACGGGGTTGTTCAAGATGAACTGGTTATGGCTTTTATAATTCAGTACATAGAGAAAAATGTGTTATTTATAAAGACAGATGTGAATGCACCCTGCACTGAATTCACTGAAAGTTTTAAATAATTTACAATTACACACTGTGCTACAGTTTAGAGTCTAAATGTGTACAGGAGTTCAGAGAGTTGTTCTCCAAGGATCCTTGGGACTATGATTTGGGTGAAAGGGATAGTCGCTGATGGAATTCCTGGACTGCTCTCTTCAAATATACTGTGTTCTCCATCACGCTAAGTGTGCTGGAAGAGAGACAATGAAGATAGCTGCAGAATGCTCCTCCATTTGTGGGTTGCATTGGCATCTCATTGTCTTAGACACCTTGTGACGTATTTCAATGTTAACGTACCATCAGTTATCACCAGGATGCATTGTCAATCTGAATGGAAAGTGGAACGGGTTTATTAGCCAAGCTACAGGCTTCTGCGACAGCTGCCAGTCTATTTATAGTGAAGTTCAACATTGTTAGAAATGGAGCTGCCAGTGCACTGGGTTGTTCTCATTCTTCAGAATTTCATCCATCACTCAGACTCATCATGTCCTTGTCTCCCCACTCCTGGTAATAATGTTTTCCTTACCCACAGATTCATTTGGTAATCAACACTCAAAATTAAATAGCATTATTATCCCTTATCTCATGTTGTACTTTGGGAATCCTGCTACTGAGATAGGTATCATTGAAGTTTCTATTCACCTGACTGCAAGATGGCGATGCTCCTCTGCTTCGTAATTTTTGCCAGTGAAGACCTCTGTCTTTCACACTTGAAGTGTGTTTGGGATTTCTGTGTTAAGGACCACAGTCCAACTGGGAGTAAGCACCCCATTGCCAACCTGCTCTGCTATGATCATTCTTACTTGATTCCTCAAATGCCAAACTTAATTTATTGCCTTCTCTTCTTTCCTTTCCTTAAGACTAGAAAAGAAAATGCATGGGTAAGCATATAGTATCTGGATCAGGTTTGGAACTATTAATGGAAAAAGATGGAAGAGTGACATGACCAAACATTGGGCATGGTTTGATGGACTGCAGGTACGTTGTGTGGGGTGAGCAGATCTCAATGTCTTACCACTAAAGAATGAAGTTACTAGAATTTTCTCACTTATCCATCCACCCATTTATTCTTTATACAAGGGTAGCAGTTTTTGTATCATATTGTTTTGTTTCACTTTGTTTTATTGTCTAAATGCTAAGACAATTATTTCTATTACCTTGATTAACAGTATTGGGAGATGAGGAATTTTCCAGAGATTCCATGATTGCCATGGAGATTTGGACTAACTATAGTTAAATTGTAATATAACTCACATTACGTTAGGGTTTGGATATGAGGTATCCCTCCAACGCTCCTATTAATGCAGGGATATTCAGAGGTGAAATAATTAGATTATAACAGTTGTAACCTAACCTTTGTCCATTCCCATCTGAATGAACTATCTGGGAGGTAACTGCAGGCAGGAAGGGCATGACTGGACGAGGTCAATCTCTGGGGGTGTGCCCTGGAACGTGCACCTTCCTGTGGCCCCTTGCTCCACCACTTCTGACCCGGTCATGAGCTGAGCAGCTTTTCCTTTCCTGGGTCCTTTCCCCATGATAGGCTGCCTCACCTTGAACCCACAGCAATGGATTTGGCTGTCTATGGACTGAGACCTCTGAAACCGTGAGCCCCAGATAAACTTTTCCTACTTAAATTGTTCTTGTTGGGTAATTTGATCACAATGATGCAAAAACTAAACAAAACAAATAGTTTTCTCAGTTTCATGTGTAGGAAAAAATCTCAAGTTAGTAAAGCAAATGAACTGACTAAAGAGAGATCTGGATCTCAGAGTCTTATAATCTTGACATGCTGCCTTTTTTCAGGATGAAACATGAAAAAATGTATACAGCCTACTATGAATCAGAGTATTCACCCAAATCCTGTTCCCCTAGCCGCCCTGTGATGATGGTCTCCACATTTTATGTTAGGCAGAAGATAACGCACTACCATTCTCTTCATTTCTCATCATGTTCTTTCTTCTGGTACCGTCTTAAAGGTGAGTTTTCTTATTACTATATTTTGCTCTGACTTTGCCTAAAAATCAAAACTTTAAAACAGTTTTTGAAAGTTTTGCGTTCTTACAGTTCCACAGCACATGCTGACAGCATGGCTTAGCTACTGTGGTTTTCTGGACACTGAAAAGGCCAGAAACAAACACTTCCCTCAGTGGACACGATGAAACGTTAGGAGTGGGTATTCCACAGGCATGAGTTACATCCTTTAGTGGAATACTTCACTGGCTTTGGAGAGTTTTTCAACATGTCTCCCAGTAACTATGGAAGTTTAATCCACTAACTGGAATAGTTGTGCCTAGATTTTCTTTGCTGTTACTTAATAGAATTGTAACTATATAGCAGTGGTGTATTATTTGTCCTGTGGGTTTCTGATAAGAAACCTCTTGATCCTGCTTTGTTCCACAACTAGCCCTAGTGCCTAGAAGAATAACTCAGACCTGACTGATAATTTCTGATAGTTTTTGAATGAATGATTTTACCTTTGACATCTGGCTTTATAATAACCTCATGGTGCCCTACCAGGATAAAAACATTGAAATATTGGACTATTTAAAAATGAATTTTATTGTGCATATTTGAAGGTTTCCCTATGATAGTGTGGGATACATATTGAGCATAAAAATGTGTACTATGATGAAGCAAACTAACATATCTATCACTTTATATAGTTGTTTTTTTTTTTTTTTTTTTTTTTTTTTTTGACAAGAAGAATTAGAATCTTCTTGTTTAACAATAATTCCTAGTCTGGTGCAATCTTACTATCGTCTCAAGCTGTGCATTAGCCTTATCTACCCTCTGTGTCTAGGACTTGTTATCTTTTGGTTCTGTCATCTTCCCGGCACCCCCACCCCATCCCTGCTGTTACACTTGTTTTGCTCTCTCTGTGCATTTCATCTCTTCTTTTTCTTCCTTTCCATTTTCCCTTAGATTCCACATGTGAGAGCACACAGCATTGTTTCTTTCTGTCTGGTGTATTTCATTGGGCCCCATGTCCTCCAGGAGGAGGGGCTACTGGATTGCTGAGTTCTGATGTGACTTGTTTGGAACCTCCATTCCGTTCACCTGGGACTGTACCGTTCCAGCAGTGTCCTGGGGGTTCCTCTTCCCCGCACATTGCTAACAGTTCTCTCTCTTCTTTTTGATATAGCTCTTCTTGTGGATGAGGCAAAATATCTTAGAGTGGTTTTGGTTTGAAATTTCCCAATGATTGGTGGTGTTGAGCTTCTTTTAAATACCATTAAAAAGATGGGTCATGTTTATGTGTTCTTTGGAGACAGGTCTTTTAATTTCATATCCTTCTTTCAAACATTTTTAATGGGACTTGTTTTTCTATTATTGGATTGTAAGAGTTTCTAAATACATTTTGAAATGTAGCCCTGTATGAGATATGTGATTTGAAAATATTTTCCCCAGTTTGTAGGCTGATTGGTTCATGAGCTACACAGAATGCTTGCAGCTTGATGTCATCTCTTTTATTTATTTTTTTGATTTTGTGACCTGAAATTTTGGCGTGACATCCAAGAAATCATTGCTAAGGCTGATGTCAAGGGCTTTACCCATGTGTTCTCCTCCAGGACTTTATGGTTTTAGGACCTACCTCTAGGTCTTTTACTCATTGTGAGCTGGTTTTCGTACATGATATAAGATAAAGTTCCAACTTCATTCTTTTGTATGTGAAAATCCAGTGCTCCCCACAACAGGCATCCAAGAGATTCCTTTTTCCACTCTGTCTCCTGATGCCCTTGTCAAATATTACTTGACAGTATGTTGTTGAACTTGTTTTTGGACTCATCTTCTGTTCCAGTGGTCTATGTTTTTGCTTTCTGCAAGCTCTATATAATTTTGGTTGCTATAGCTTTTTATTATTTTAAATTGGAAAGTAAGACGATTCTAACTAGGTTTTTCTTTCTCAGTATTAATTTTTCGTAAAAAAAAAAGTTGTGGTATCTCTAATAGTTCTCCATAGAGCACATCCACGTTGGTGTTTATCTACTTTTATTTCCCATTTTCTGCTAATAGGTTAAATCTAATTAAATTTATCATTTAACCACATGCACAAATAGAAAATAAGTGGATTTAATAAGGAAAGGAAGTACCTCTATAGTATTTTTATTTCAGAAATTTTAGGTTGTGTTTTTTCAGAACAGGTTTACTTGTTTCAATCTAGAGTCTAATGATCTCCAACTACATTCTAATTTCTGTTCTCATATGTTATGATTTTTAAATACTAGTTTGGTGATACTCTATAGTTTCCATGGTAAACATTTTAATTTTATAAAATTACGTAAGTTTATGTATGCAATTAACATAATTTGTTTTCTTTCATGTATTTTCCTTTATCTTCCATACTTTCCTTTTGTACTATTTAATATATTTTCACTATTATTTAACAATGACATAATTTTGACTGATGTTGCAACCTGTGTGTCTTTTATCAAAAGTTTAAGAATAGTTTGTGCTCTATTTTATGCTTCAACTTGACTGGGTCATGATATCAAAATATTTGGTCACACATATTCTGTGTTTTTTGAATTATATTAATATTTATTTCAGTGGATTTTTGAGTTAAGTAGATTACTGACCATATTGTGGTGGGCCTCATCCAATCAGTTGAAGACCTTAATTAGAACAAAGATGGATTTCCTTTCATCCTCTAATCACCAATCCTGATTATGAAGGAATTCTGCCAGTAGATTTTCTTTGGAATTCAAATGCCATTTTTTTCTGGATCTCTAGCCTGCTTGCTACGCCACTGGGTTTGAACTTACTGAGCCCCACAATTGTGAGATCCAACTCCTTAAAATAGGTCTGCCTGTGTCTTTATCTCTGTCTCCCTCAATTACACACTTCATTTTTTCTCTTTCTTTGGAGAAACTGACAACACAGCAAATTTTACTTATGTTGTCTTTAAAGCAGTTATATTTAGCAATCCAGTAAGTTTAAAACTACGTTAAGCACTAGGACCTATTGTATTATTATTTTTCTACTTTTTCATTTCTATTTCAGGTTTGTATTTTAATGTGAATTAAGAATCAAATATATTCTTAATGAATTTGTAGTCAACTTGGTAATTCAAGTTGGATTTTGAGGCTATTAAATAAGTAAATCTGACAGTTATGTCTGACAACCTCAATATTTTAGACTAACAACAAGTATATTACCACTATTTTAATATATTCACATATTTTTATATTTTGAACTCTACAAAGAAGTATTAGAACTGGTAAAAAAAATTCTGTAAAGTCACGGGTTACAAAATTAACATATAAAATGAACAGTATTTCTAACACTAACAACAAAATATCAAAATATTAGGAAAATAATTACATGTACTATAGCATAAAAAAAGCCAAATACTTGGGGAAATAAAAGATGTGTAAGCGATAAGGTACTGATAAAAGCATTGAAAAAGACAAATAAATTGAAAGATATCCCATATTCTTGGAAGAATTAATACTGTTAAAAGTCTATTCTCCCCAAATATTCTACAGATTCAGGGCAATTTATTGTCAAAATTCCAATGTCACCTTTCCCATAAATAGAAAAAATTTCTAAAATTGACCCCAAAAAAATCTAACTAACAAAAGCAATCTTGAGTGAAAATAGCAAAGCTGGAGCTATCATATTCTCTGATTTCAAAATATATTGTTTAGCTGTTGTAGTCAAAATAAAATAGTACTGGCATAAAAACAGACACATCAACCACTGGGAAAGGACAGAAAGCTCAGAGATAATCCCAAGTGTTCACTGTGGATTGATTTTCAAGAAAGGAATCTAGGACACACATTTGGGAAAGGACAAGCTCTCTAATAAATGATGCTGGGAAAACTTGTTCTGTACAAACAGAAGGGAATCATACCCTTATCTCTAACCACAGTCAATAATCAACTCAAAATGGGGAAGAGACTTAAGCATGAGACCCAAGACTCTAAAGGTGCTTGAAGAAAGTAGAGTTAAGCTCCAGGATTTGCCTGGGCAATGGTCTCAGGTATGACTTCTAAAAAACAGGGGACAAAAATAAGAACAGGCAAAGGAGAAGGCGTCCAGATTAAAAGCTTCTGCACAGCAAAGCAAAGCACAAAAACAAAACAGAGTGAAGAGATGAACCACAGTTGGAAAAAAGTATTTGCCATACACCCACCATAAGGGGCTAAAGACCAAAAGGTATGAGGAACTCAGACAACTCAATAGGAAGAGAACAGATGAACCAGGTGAAAAAGGAGCAAAGAATCTGAGCAGACGTTCTATCGCAAAGATGAGAAATGACCAATGGATGTGAGAAAGCACTAAACCACTCTATCGCCAGAGCCATGCAGGTAAAGCCAGAGTGAGATGTCACATCCTGTCTGTTGGGATAACTACTGTTAAAATATGAATGCTAACAGGACTTTGGGGAGACATGGAGAGAGGAGAACCCTTGCATACTCTTGGCGGGAATGTAGATTAGGACAGCCATTTGGAAAGCAGTACAAAGGTTATTCAAAAGCTCAAAATAGAATCACCGGGTCATGCAGCAATCCCACTGTTATGTGTATATTCAATAGACTTTAAATGGGTGTGTTGAAGAGACAGCAGCATTCTCACATTTAATGATATGGAATCAATCAAGAGTCCCTCAATAGATGAATAGGTAAAGAAAACATGGTATGCATGCACAATGGAATGTCATACAGCCTTGAAAAGAGAGGTGTTCTCTCCTTTGCAGCATCATGGATGGAACTGATGAACATTATGGTTGGTGAAATAAGTCAAATATTAAGAAAGATAAGTACTGTATGATCTCACTTATATGCGGAATCCAGAAAACCAACTGTGTAGGAACAGAGGCTGGGAAGGAGGGGAGAGGAAAGGGATGGAGACAGGAGAGATGTTGATTAGATAGACAAAATTTTAGATAGACTGGCATTACAAGTTTTAATGCTATTAGCACTGCATGTTCACTACAGTCCATAGTATATTTTAAAGTTGCTAAAATAGATTTTTTTAGTGAACTCAACACAAAAATTATGATGCATTGGTTAGGTAGTGAACACAGTAATTAGCTTGATGAAATCATTCTTAATGTGTACATAGATCAAAACATCACATTTTACTCCACAAATACATACATATTAAGTATTTATCAATTAAAAATAAATGTTAGCACTGGAGATAGAGCTCAGTGGTAGAGCATTGTCTAGCAGGTATGAAGCCCTGGGTTCAATCCCCAGTACAATAAATACATAAGTAAATATATTTATGACACACACACACAGTACACACACAACACACACACACACACACACACACACACACACACACACATATCTGCATGGTTGAAGAAAGATAGGAGTGCCATGATTGCAGGCCACTTGACTGGTTATTTCCTGGAAGCTCCCAAGACAGTCTTAGTTGAATGTGGTGATTCAAGCACCACGATTTAACAAACACCCACCAGGGAATGGACAGTTCTATTTCCCTTCTCTCTGAGTTGTGGTGCTGTGGCTGTTGATTTCGGATGGCAGATGTAATGCTTCGTTTTAAGTGTCTTATTTATAAGCCTCACAGTGAATATCTTGTAGGCTGTTCAAGAGCAGACACAGGTTCATGGAATCTACTCCATCTGCAGGGTCTGTGACTACGTCATAAGAGACAAGTACAGTGATCTGATTTAAAGTGAAAATGGAATGGAAAACAACGTGGCAACAAATTTGGAGAAAAGGGTGATGGGAAAGTTTTGAGGAGAGCTAGAATCATTCAGACTTTTAACTGATATATACATGAGGAATGGTAGGTGTGTTGAGGTACAAAATACACTGATTTTTTAAATCGATATACGTTATATTCATTTTTCTGACATGTCTTTTTGATATCTTTAGTGCTAAACTCCATAGATTATGCTTTTCTGTGTAAACTTAATTTGGTTATAGAGTTGTTCCTCTGGGCCTACTTTGTAAGGTGTACCAACAGGAGAACATGTCAGTTGGCACTGGTGCTGTGATTTTTTTTTGATGATGTCATCCTCAGGGTACTATATAAGAGAATTATAATCCTTCAATAATTCTGAAGAGAACTGCAGCTATGATTTGTTAATATTTGATAGAAATACCAATTTTTAATTGAAATAATCTAATATTCTGTCATTAATGATGCAAAAACCAATAGTTAGAAGCAGCAGTGGATGGTCTTTCAATTGCAAAATATTTATCATGCCTCAGAGATTGAATTCACATAATAGGTACTAAGAGGATGGCAGGCTATATTGGCATATTTTTATCCATCCGAAGATATATGTTTTCATGATATGAACATTGATTCTCAATTTAGCTGTAGTCACTATGTATACCTAAGTCAATGAATCTTGATATTGACCTTAATAATAATCAATTCCTACTTCATATTGGCAAAGTTGTAAATTACAGTTATATGACATTCAGAGTTACTGTTTTCTAATTTCCCACGACATTCTCAGATCAATACCTCACTATTTACTAAATGAAGAAAGAGTTTATTCTGATAACTCATTTGTAGTACATAGCATTTTTAAATTAGAAAGCTGATATGTTAACGTTTATAATTTCTAAAAGCCATAGCAAGATAGAATATGATCAAGGGGATTCACACTCCCGACACCTTTGAATCCTAAGTAAAGTGATTCATAATTGATGATTGATGCACATTTTTATTTCTAAGTGTGAAGGCTACATAAACAAATAGGTAGTTACATTATTTTATTCAGAGACATGCCACTTAAAGCAATATTATAAATGCAAAATACTTGCAATTGAATTAAGCAATTTAACCTGAGCCATAAAATTAGTTGCTGGAATACAGAGTTAGAAGATAATTGCCAGATTTCAGCATCAGTATGTACCGTTCTCTAAAACTTTAGAAGTGTTATGACAGTATTTAAAATATAAAAAGCTGCACCTAGATAAATTGACTCATCAAAAGAAACACACAGCAAAGAGAATACAGAATGGCCCTGGAAAATTAACAAGGCCCGGTGCTCTCCGCCTAAATCATTGTTACACACTAATTAACAGTGTGTAATTAACACTAATTAGAGCAGTGCAGTGCTCTGATTTGAGGCTTTAAATTTGTTCCTTTGAAGATTTTCCTAAAATTGTATTCAAAGGAACAGCTCTTCTTTAATAAAACTGTATAATTCTCCGTTCACTTGGGAAACGTCGCTTCTTAGCATTATGCTGCTGAAAACTGGGAGCTGACTTCTAATAGAGGTGCTAATTATTAACATTCTCGCATCAGCAGAAGGCTGCATCCTTTCAGATGGAAGTAAAATAATGGTGCACAAATATTTCTCCTCTATTCCAATAAGTACTTGAAAAATTCAATAATGTTCATTAAATACATAAATGTGAATATTAAAAATAAAGATTTCCCCCCCTGTGATTTATTAGGTACTGTCTGAAAAGGAAAGCTGAAAGAAGCCATCATTATAGGGCATAAAAAGGAATTCTTTGGCTGTTAATTATAATGTAAATTTATCATTATACCAGGGGGAAAGAGTGACTTCATATTTAAAATCATCAGGCATAGCTTGATCACTCAAAATATAGATGCATTAACCTTCAATAATTCATATGGTACAATATGGACAAGGATAATATAAAATGACGAGATGCCTTAAAATGATATAAAAGAAAATTCTAGTAGTAGTCTGTTATAAAGGGAAGCTTGACAGAGGGAAAAAGGGCACTTTGCATTGTTTCTGGAAGGTAGCGAAGCTAACAGGAAAATTCACATTGATGAGAGGGTCAGTCTGCAAAATTACTTCTTCACAACTTTTCTCTTCCAGCTTTACAGTGACAGCAAATGTAATCTAGAGTCCCCTTCCTGATTGCCAAAGCTATCACTGCCAAGTTAGAAAAGGAAGGACCTTTCCCTGGGAGTTACGATGACAAACTTGTTGAGACGTTGCCTCTCCGTGAATCCTTGGGAAATTGCCTCCTACAGCACTGTTTCCTCACCTGTGAAATCAGAATAGGATGAAATGATTTTCAAGTTTCACAGTTCCTACAGTTGAAACCATGCCAAAGTTTACCCTGAAAGTGGGGCAACTGCGGAGTCGGTGGGTAATTTTGTGCTATGTTAAGATGGAAATAGGAATTCTCAGGGGGTTCTTTCTTATATGACTCTGGGTAAGGCTTGGTTGCATGAGATATTCTTTTGAAATTGGGGAAAAGAAAGTGAAACAGAAAACCATTTCATTTCAGAAGTCCTCTTGTTTAAGGCAGGAAGGGAAAGGTAGGGAGTTGCAATTAGCTCTCACTTCCCCTGTTCCATAACCAGTGCTCCTCAGTGACTTCCGGCCCAATTGACCAACTACACACCTGGATGTGAACCTGGAGACAGCAGTGACAAAGAGCCACCACACCCACCAGCTATTGCTTCCACTCTAGCAGCTTCCTGAAAGCCCTGA
Source organism: Sciurus vulgaris (assembly GCF_902686455.1). Lineage (NCBI taxonomy): Eukaryota > Metazoa > Chordata > Mammalia > Rodentia > Sciuridae > Sciurus > Sciurus vulgaris. The sequence continues at coordinate 13,463,153 of NC_136469.1, forward strand.
CTTACTTCCAGACTAGGGTTATTAGCAACTTTTTCCCCTGATGCATTTGTAGGCTTTAATTCTACAGTGCTTCCAATTGTTTCTTTTTTAAAGATTTAACTTCTCTAAGTTCCTGATTTCCTAAAACTCATGATTGTCTTGCTTGTCTGATGAAACCCTAGCTGATATAGTTGGTGAATATATATGGGGAAGTCGCCGTACTTAAAAATTTATGGATAATGCATGAGTTATCAGTTGAAAAGAAAACAAAGAAATGGATTTAATTTCATAAACCACTGGAAAGATATTAGAAAAGCACAGAACTCCTAATTGTACTTAATCTTGCAAGCAGTATTAAATCCATGTACTCTGCATCCCATGCCACTTCCTTTTCCTGAACTTTGCCCTGGGTTTAAAATTCTGTTCAAATTTACCTGGTCAATATTGTAACAAAAACATTGAAAGAATCTCAAATTTGATATTTATATAATCTGTAAGATATTGAAAAACATCGAATAAAAATAGATTTAGGGAAAACTTACTAATTCTGAAATGTGTTTATTTAGAGAGCTATCAGAGCTTCTGTCCAATGAATTTATTGAGGAGTGAGTTTCTCTTGGTTTCTAAATTCTAGCTGAACATGTTTTTAAAAATTATGCCTGAAGTTATTTCCTAAAAGTTTTGCTTTATGTTTCTTTTGATGGACTCAGTGACTAAACGTTTTTCATTCAAAAATTTTCATTTATTATTTCCTGTTTCTTTTCTTCAAAGTATATGTGTAAAATTAATTCATGATGGAATATGATGGAATTCATGATTCCGTTTCAAGGAACATGCTAACTGTCAAACTCTGGGGTCATATGAAAACTCAAGGCAGCAACAGAATTGCATGTGTACAGGTGAGTTTTCATGTTTGCCTTAACTCTGCATTTCCACTTCAACTTTTCAATTCTAAAGCTGCTATTATCTGTTTATGAATTATGACTTTCAGAGAAACCCAAATTCATGAATGAGAATTTCTCAGAGATAGTGTGGATACAGAAAAATGCTGAAATTAAGTTCATGGTTAAGGTCCCAGATAAAATGAGGGAGTCAGAAATGTGGACTTAGTAACCCCACATAATGGGAGAAGGTGAAGTAAGGAGACTACCCATTCTTCACCACTATGAATGAGAGGAAAGGTTTGCAAAAACTTCCAGGAGTTCACGAAATTCTTGGCTTATCCTAACTGCTATAACAGAGATAGAATTTTTATTTTTAATTTTACTTTTTGTGAATTGATAGCAAATGATTATAGAAGTACTAAAAGAAAAGGTGAACCAGAACACCTCCCTCCAATTAATTTTCTAAACTCATGCCCTGTATATGTGTGACAGATAATCTTGCTTTTAATCAATGGGAACTAAAGTGAGAAAAACAAGCTGACAAGGGATGGGAAAAATACAATGTGAGTATTTTCCCCAGGTATTTATAACAAAAAATGCAAATTTTTCATGATTTAAAGTCAAAATAGACCAAATTATGAAGTATTTTTTAAAGTTAATTTCAAGGTTGCATTAGTTCCACAGTGAAGAGAAGAAACAATTGTATTATTATTATCATTATTATTATTACTGCTACTACTACTATTAGGTATTAGGTACTGGGGCTAGAAATCAGGCCCTTGCATATACTAAGCAAGTACTCCATCACCGAACTACACCACTATCCAAAGAGAACAATATTTTACATATGAATTTTCCCCCAGCAAAATTTCAACTCAGATGAGTTATCATGCAACGACCAAAGTCATAGAGAGGAGAATCCAGGTTGAGCAGTGTGGAGGCCCCAAGGGAGTGAGAGACGAGGGTCTGTGCACCACTATTACTGTTTTCTGAGCTAAGGGCTGGAACTCTGATCTCTGTGTTCTTCAGAATCAGCTTTGACTACAAGTGTTCAGAACACAAAGAGCAATTTTATATGCAAAATATAAAAATTCTTTATTTGTAGAGGAAACCCAAGTTTTTTCAATACAGGGCTGTTCTATAACTTTCTTTGTGAGTTCACAAAATTGTGTGGTGGGAAGAATTCTGATGTGGCCTCTGACATTTCTGCCACACACCAAGTATTTTCATCATGTAGGCAGAAAGTATGTTGTCATTCCTTAACCTGTAGGAAGAGGAAACATAAAGGGATTCTCTGAGTGTCATTTAGGTGTCTGATCAGTTCACTTTCAGTTATCACAAGGGGACATATTTTCACAGGCTATTGAGGCAAGAAGGGCACAGAGCAGAGAATGGTGGTCAATCCCTACTAGCTTAGTACTTCTGTCCTGCCACTGCTAGGACTGAATTCCACTTACAAAGCACGTGAGTTCGGAAGAGACCCCTGAGCATCTAATGAGGTCCTGACTCCAGTCAATACCTTGATTCTAGTACCATTGGACTGTGAGCAGAGGTCCAGTAGAATCACTTCCAAACTCCAGACCCCAAAACTGAACAATAAATGCCTTTTACTTCATGATCCAAGACAACTATATCCTATCTCTTTTATAAAAGATATGATGAAGGAAGGAAAAAAGAGGTGGAGAGGGAAGGCGGAGGAAAAAGAGGAGAAGAGAAAATGTGCCACCTTTTAAGGAGATTTCCTAGATTTGTATACACAACAATTCTGCTTATGTTTTCTTGCCGTTAAATTCCTAGTTCTAAACTAACAAACCAAACACATACACACACGCACACCCACACATACACATATACTTGCACGCATACTACTTACTTCTTATAATGATTATAACACAAGTCCTGTAGTTAGTTGTAACTTAAAAACACAAACAAATTATAGGTAACAAAATATTGACTTAGTCTTACTATCTCTGAAACAGCATAGGTTTGTTCTAAATGTCCTTTGGTTTTTATACTTTAAGGCATTTATTATTTTTAATAAAATTTAGAAAAGGTAGATGGAAGTCTGTGGAACTTCTCACTTCTATGATCATGTGCACCATTTCCCAAAACAAACAGTGGGCTATCGATTCTGTTGTGCCGAAGACCTCTAATATTCTCTCATTAATCATTTTAGAGGACATCAAATATGTCTCACTTAAATCTTACTTGCAGCACAATCCCCAGTAAACACACACACACACACACACACACACACACACACACACACACGTGTGTATTCTTTTTGACTATTTTTAAAGACTATCAAATATTAATCAGGTTAAATATAATCGTATTTGTTTTTTAAAACTCCTAGAATACATTATCTGAAACTGCCTAGTTTAGAAGAAAACTTATCCTCATGGTTCAGGAGCTAAAAGTTCAAAAGCAAGGTATCGGTATGGATAGTTTCTTCTGCAGGCTCTGGAAATCTTGTGCTCTTGCCTCTGTTCTGCCTCTGGTGCTGCTGAACCCCTTGGTGCTTCTTGGAGGGGGAAGCATAACCACAGTCTCCTGTACTGTCACATGGCCATCATCCCTCTAGGTGCATTTATATCAAAGTGTCCCTCTTTTTTTTAAGGACTCTATTCCAGAATGATATTGTTTCAACTTGATTCTGTCTACAAAGACCCTATTTCCAGATAAGTTCTCATTCAGAGGTTTTGGACAGACATGGATTTTTGAGGGACAGTATTCAATCCTGTAGTACCATATTGCCAAGAGTCATCAGACCAGTACATACAGATGACAGAGGGTCATGAAGGATGAGATCCGGCAGGAGGAAGACTGGAAGCACAGGGATGGGCAAGTCAAGGCACCACAGAGTGATGGGGTGAAAGGGAAGGAATGGGGTTTAAGTCAATTTTCTGATGAATCGTCGGACACTCAGTGCATGATCGCATTGACTTTGGCTCCAAATTCCTGAAATGAAGTCTTATGCCAATGTAACCATAATTGCCAGTATTAAGGTAATGTTAGGAATGTCACCTAAAACCTTTAGGAATTGAAGGATTTAAACGTGGGGGAAAAAGAGAGAAAGAGAGAAGAGATAACATTTTAGAGGCTTGATAAATGATAAGAGAGCAGGCATTTGTCCAAATTTACTTATGCTCATCATCCAGAATGAAAGCCTTTTCCAGCTTTTCAAAGGATCACGGATTTTATTGTCTTTCTCACATCGTCCATCTCTCCTTTCCTTTCAGTCTCCCTCCAGTGCCCTGATGTGTTTCTGGATATGATATCCAGATTATTTTTCTGGATTATTTCCATCATACTCTGTGATTCCTAGCCATACAGCTCTTATACAGATTTTTAAATAAGTGGGGTTATAATAATCCTGAAACACAGGGAAAGGGTAGTGGATACTAAATGAATATCTAAGAAGTCATCAAAACGGATTAGATAGTAAAAATATATTAAGCGAAGCCTGCTTTAATTACTTGCCATACAAGTATCCAGATGCTGGTATGGTTAGCCACATCTATACCTCTAAAGGACATCATGACAAAGTACAGGCAACAGTGCTAATACAGCCTTCTGTGAAAGGATGCCAAATACCATTGCTTTGACCAGATATAATAATTACATTCCCATAATCATCCCATAAATATTAACTGTAAGGGCTATATTTATTAGGAAATTATAAAACCTGATAAAAAGTGTTAGTTGTGAGGGACTGTACTCATAAAAGGAAATAAAAAGTTCAGTTTCTGGATAGGTATTTTATAATATTTTATTAATGAAATGCCTTATGGTACCTATAAGAACTAATAATATTCAAATATCATAGACATACAACTATCATGTACTTTTGATTTTGATCTCAGTTTCTCCTCACTAAATTTGAAGATAGGAGATGCTGCTTCCTTTAAGAATGAAGAAATCTGTCCACTGTAGACTGGTTCCACCCTGCTCAGTCATCGCCCCTCCTTTGATACTTGGGAACAGCTGCCATTCAGCCCTCAGGATGAAACAGGACCCCACGAAAAGCGATTGTTGAGAGCTCAGATTTTCACTGGTCGATTTCACCCTTTAAAACACTTGCTCTTTCCCTTTTAAAAAAATATGAAGAAAACCCACTAAAAAACATAGAATACTTTCATTCATATCACCTCAACTGTCCTCATCATTTACTAAAATTTAAAATACTTTTGTTGAGAGATATTGTATAGAGTTAGTTTTATTCTGTGACACTTAAAAATTTTACTACTAATGTACATGATGCCTTATTTTGTAAATTGTATTTTCCAATTCAATCTTGCAATCTTGCTTGAAAAAAATTAGGTGGATTTTATCTAAGATGATCTCATATATGAGAAATGATGCATTCTATTATCTTTATTATTTATCTATTTATTTATTTATTTAGGGGGGTACCAGGGATTGAACTCAAGGGTACTCAACCACTGAGCCACCTCCCCAGCCCTATTCTATATTTTATTTAGAGACAGGGTCTCACTGAATTGCTTAGTGCCTCGCTGTTGTTGAAGCTGGCTTTGAACTTGTGATCCTCCTGCCTCAGCCTCCTGAGCCACTGGGATTACAGGCATGTGCTACCATACCTGCAGGCATGTGCCACTGTGCCTGGCTACATTCAATTATTTAAGAGTTTGAGATATATTTTCTCAAATATAAAACTTGAACCTAATATATTCTTTCATTCATATTTTCCTTATATATATTTTCCTAATCTTGCAACTGGTATGTGGTTTTTGGTATTATGTATGCAATGTATCATCATATTATTATCTTTACATATTATACTTATGTTGCCAAAGTTAAAATACAATTTTATATTCTATAAAATTTTGGTATATTTACATTCATTTTAATTAATATTGTATTTGAACTTTTAAAATATTTTATGTTACTTTAAAATTTGAAAAAATTTAAATTTTGAATTCTATTTGCATATTTTTATTTACTAGTTTAAAATGTTCTTTTAAATTTTATTTACATGATTTTACATTAGTATTTATTCTATTTTCTTCACATAATTTAACATTAGTATTTAATTTAATTTATTTTCTTCATATGATTTAACATTAGTATTTAATTTATTTTATTTTCCTCACATGATTTAGCATTACTATTTACATACATATCTGTCTCTTTTGGAATGGAAACTTTTGCTCTGTGCCATTGTATATTGATACATGAGACTTGGTTTTGATCATTACAGGGCCTCACAGCCTAGGGTTTACTGTGAGTCACAGATGAGACTTTACACTTGAACTTTTGGGCAGTTCTGGAGCTGTTAAGACTATGGGGACTCTTAGAGGTGCACTAAATGCAATTTGCCTTGTGAAATGGACATGAGCTTTTGGGGACCAGGGTGGAATGCTATGATTTGGGTATCAGGGGTCTCCTCAGGTCTCTGAGGTTAACGCAGGAACGTTCGGAGGTGAGATCATCCGATGCTGAGAGCTGTCACCTAATCAGTGCACGACCGAATGATTGGACTACCTGGGTGGTAACTGCAGGCAAGTGAGTTGTGGCTGGAGGAGGTGGGTCACTGGAGGGTTCATCTTCCCTGCAGTCCCGTCCGCTTTCTTTCCCTCTTTGCTTCTCAGCCTCCATTAGCTGGGCAGCTTTCCTCTGGGGCACCCTTGGGCCAGGAAGCTTGTCTCACATTACAGAAATGGAACCCGCTGAGTCTGGACTGAGCCTTTGAAACCATGATTCCAACAAAATGTTTTCCTTTTCTAAATGGTTCTTAGTAGGGATTTTGTTCACAGTGATGAAAACCCTAACGCGTACATGAAAAATATGAAATGTTACCACTCACGTATGAAAGGAATTTTACAACTATTTCACTAAATTTGACAAAAACACACTGTCTGCAGCCCACTGCTGAAACCAACAGGCAGGGTCGGGGCACCTGGGTACCCCAGCTCTCTCCCGGGGTGTGCCTGTGGACTGAAGCGTTAGCTGTTTGGATGCATGCTTCCTTCTGACTTCTTAGTTTCTCTAGGGTAACTATAGGGAGAAGGCTATAGCAGCCCAACCAGCTGGGTGCTATTTTAGAATACAGCACTTTTTAACAATTCCTTGTTGAATATTTTTCCATGTTTTAAAGTTTGAACTTCCCTGTAACTTTACATTTAATATATATTTCCTGTATACACATATAACTGGATTTTCTTTTTAATTCAGTAAGTGTTTCCAATACAGGGTGTTCTGTATTTTTACATGTAAGTCTATTCTCCTTACCCTTATTTAGATTGAATCTACACCAGTACTTATTTTTACAATATGTGGAATTTTTATTAAAAAATATTTTTGGAAGGTGCTAGGGATCACATGCAGAATCACAAACATGCTAGCTGAACACTGAGCTACACCCTCCAGCCCACTTTGGCTGATTTAATTTGCCAAACTCTGTCTTAGCTCTGTAGTTGTTATTGGTATTGGTAATCTGACATAAAATATACACTAAAATAATGATTACGGAGCTTTTCTTTAAAAAGAAGGAAAATACACATATAATGAGAGAAGGGAGGAGATATTAAATAGTGCTAAGATACTTGACCATTTATTTTTCAATGAGCTCGTAGAAAATAACAAGTTAGAGCCAATTCACGTCAAAATTAAAGTCCATTTCTAAAAATTCATTACCCTGAAAGTAAAGGTTTAAAGGTTATAAGAATATCAGAATACATGTTTAAATAAAGTGAGGAGGTTTGTCCAATAGGCTTGCAGAATGTGAACTCGGGTCTGGTTACAACACTGGTACTGTAAACATGTGAGTTTTAGCAAATTGTTTGATTGTTTGATGCTTTCTATCTTGAAGTGTAAAATATGAATGACTATACTCATGGGAAGGTTTGTAAAATAGCAAGTGACATTTTCATGCAAGAACTCAAGACTGAAAAGCTTGGGAAGATGATAACGGTCAATTCGGATGTTTAGGGAGAAAGATATGTGGTAAGATTATGAATGATGAGATGGCTAGTCACAGGAAAAACCATTGGAAAACATTCCTGGCTATGACAATGTTATCACAGATCAGTTAGCTGAAGAAAGAGAAAGATAAATCCTGACCAGTATTCATATTGTTGGAGATTTGGCTAAAATAATTATACACATTCAATAGTTAATGATTTTTGAATATAGATAATATGATTTAAGGTTTCTTTAGTCCTTATGGTTTTTAAGCCTGTTTTATGTAAAATGATTGAATCACTTTTTGAATTTCTATTAAGTTCCATTACTTTTATCCTTACCAATGTAATATATACTGCATATAATGTATATTAGCTGAATTTTATGATATGACATGCAATGTATCTCTTAAATGCCATGAAAATTTCAAATAAAAACCAATAGACCTTGTAATCAAGTATGGTGTAAGTAGTCATGAACTAATATGACATTTTTACCATTAATGAGTAGGTTTTCATTAATGCAACACGTTTCATATCTTTCCCTTTTAATTTTGATTGTGGTACACTATTAATCATTTTTGTTCTTGGAAACTAAAGCCTTATTTGTGACCTTTTCTTACTGCAACATCCAAGAAAGCCACATGAGAACTCTATCTCACATACATCAGCAATTTCAACTGTGAAGAAGTATTATGTATAGATTTGTTAAAATTTAGTTGATATACAGCAAGTGAGCTATTATAACACTGTCAATTTATCTCGGTCTGACTTAGTACATTAGCTCAATTGTTAGAGGGTTCTATTATTTTCCTGATGCTCCTAAGTTTCTCTGAAGTGTTTCTGATCTAAACAAACTCCATTCAACTTGTTCAAACTGAAGGACAAAGGGTCATGGAGAATGAACTCAATTGGAAAAAAATTAAACTGACTTTAGTTTCAGCTAATACAACGTGGCATAGAGCTGGCATTTAATTCCCATTTGTTTACGAATACCAGACAATATGGAGCTTCTGAAACCTCAGGAGGGACTCCTCTTAGAGAAGGGAAATATATTAAAACAAAAGTAAAAGTCCCTTTTATCCTTTTCCATTTCTTTACTCAAGCAGGGACATTCCAAACATATTTTACCTAACTCAAATTTTCAGAGGTGGAAAATAAATTTGAAACCAAATATTTGAGAAAATAGAGATTAGTTAAGAATTGTCTAAATAGGACTATTGTGCTAATGTATATTAGATGCATTTGGCAATTATAAAACTCATCTTCATTTTAGTAACAAAGCTATTATTTCCTGCAACAAATGTAAACTGGTAGGTAGAGAAATAAGTTGGGACTCAGAGAGAGGCAGGATGAAACCCACAAATTGGCACTAGATAACTCTTTCCCTTCTTGGCAAGCTGGTCAGAAGTGATTAGCCACTGCAGATAAGGAGGAATAAAACTACTGTCATCTGTGAGTAGCCTTGGAGGACTTCTCTGCAGCTTTACAGCATGCTTCAAGTAAGTGTTTTTAAAACGGAAGTTTGAAAAGTTCATGCAATTACACAGATAGAACTTTTAGCTTCAAAATTTCTAGGTTGGAAAATAGGTTAAAACCTTGTGATGAAGGGGGTACATTTCCCAGGGCACTGAAATGTTTCTGAGATCACTTGTAAACCACTCCATCTCCTGGTCTTTTATACTTCAATTTGTCTATGACAATGTCTGGAAATGTATTTTTTATAACCAGCACACTGATAGTTCATAGGATATCTTCCCAACTTGTAAAGTTAAATATCAAAATGAAAAGCTCTTCAGATTGTTAAGAAAATAAAGCATATCTGCATTGTCCTGTCTTAGAATTTCCTTTTTTTCTTTTTTCTTGGTAATAAGGCAGACTTATTTTAAATAAAGAATTTTTAGAGATGATTTTTCTGTAAATTTATTTTTCAAATTTTTTATTCTTTGGGACTTCATTCATTCAAATCTTCCTTTAATCAATAATTAAAGGGTTGTAGTAATTTGAAACCTAATTAAAGTTTTAGGAATATAAAATATATTAAAATAATTCTCCATTTTACTTATGTCATTTTAATACAATGAATTGTAAAGAATGCTCTTTTATTACCAAAATTTCTGATGTTATGATTCTAGATACAGAAAATGTACCAAATTGATGAGTCCTATGCATTCCATAATATAAATGGTCTATGAAAAAGCACACAATTTTGGTTTTGAACCTGTGATAAATGTCATAATTCTTTAAGGATACTATTTTATTTTCCATTTCAAATAACTGTCTCTTAAATTTGTGCTACATTTTTAATTTGAAGCATGTTATCAAATTAAGTTTAATTCCAACAACCACAATTTAAAATGATCATTATTTTCCCCATTTTGTGAGAAAAATGATGAGACTGAGTCTCAATCAAAGCAAGTGACTTAACCCAGACACCATGGGAACAGGTGTCTCCAAAATGAAGTTCCATTTATTCTCTTGGGACCAACAATTTGGTATTTAAGACAAAGGAATTGGACAATCTTTCTAACAATAGACATTTGGCAGATACATGATTATAAGTAAGAAACTATCCTCCAGAATTTACACTTTGGTTATTGCTTTACAGCTCTGTGGAATACCTTTCCTGAAACTTTCTCATGCAACCTTTAAAACTTGATTTTATTTTACTATTTGCAATTTGAAGCATGGATACTCTCCCAGGCTGTCCCTGCCTTGTGCCTGAGGTGGAACATCTACACACTCATGTGCCTCTGATGTGAATGTAGAACTTTAGCCTAGACTCCAGTTCATTTTAGGGGAATTTTGTTTTAGGACCTTACCTTGATTTTGATTTTTTTTTTTTTTTTTTTTTTTTTTGTGCTAGGATTTAACCCAGGGGTACCTTACCACTCAGCAACATACCCAGCCCATGTTTTAAATCTTGAGACTGCCTCACAAGTTGCTAGGGCCTTGCTAAATTGATGAGACTAACCTCTAACATGCAATCTTCCTGTCTCAGCCTCCCAAGCTACTGGTATTACAAGTGTGCATCACCATACCCAGTGAGACCTTGATGTGTTTTATATCAGAAGATTATCCTCAATTACAATCATATCTAGCTTTTAAATGAATTGTTAAAAGAAACTAAGTTATGATCTCATTTTTTTTCAATAAAAATCCCTTAATGCATAGTTAAAGATATACTTCCTTCCCATATACTAATGCATACCATTGAATAAAAGAAGTGGTGCAGTCTTTATCCAAAAACTAGACCCAAGACTGTGAGTATTCACTGACTTTAAGTTTCTGAAAATGAAACGCAGTGTTGTGAGCTGTAGGTAGAAGAGGCTTTATGCAATCACCCAGCAGTTTCTATGATGCTACTGCTATAAATTCAACACCTTCCCCCTGACTCTTGAGAAAGGACAGCACTCCAGGCTGTGAAAACAAACTGAAATAATAAAAAAAGTGCTGAATAATTAGTTTGTTTTCTGTTATCTTTTATTATAAATATTTGTAGGGGAAAGAATGATACAGATGTGTCCACACCCACATTACAACTTATCATTAACATTGCTCTGTACTTGATTTATGATTTATTTATCCATGTATTCATGTCTCCATCTATTGATCAGACCTATGCTTTTTCTGGTGCATTTCAAAAGAAATTGCCCTTGAGCTTCCAGCAAGTGTATAAATTAAAAAAAAAAGAAAAACTTTCAATATTTGTTTAGTTTTCTTTTTTGATGAACATTTATGTAAAATGGAACACATATTCTCTGAGTTTTAATACACACTTACATGATGCAAACCCCAGTGATATATGGAATATCATCATCTACTGAGAAGATCGTCTCTTGTCCCTTCCTCAGTCATCTCTGCCACCCAGAAGGGCACTGTTGTTGTTGGGTTTTTTGTTTTGTTTTGTCTTTTTTTTCCCCTGCTATGTACCAAATTAACCTGTTGGAGAAGTTCATAAATACAAGATTGGGCTGTTTATATATTTGTGCAAATATTTCTTTCATTCAGTGGAATATTTCTGAAATTCTTCCATTTTTTGTGGAGTGTGGGGGCCATTTATTAATTGTCCAATAAAAAATATATCACTGTGTAAATACAGCACTTTTTTTTAGCTCTCCATGGATTGTGGTTGTTCCCAGTTCTTGGCTATGAGAGAACAATCTTCCACAAATTTTTTTGCATAGCTTTTTGTGGCATTGGATTTCATTTCTCTTGAGTATATGCCTAGGATTAGACTGTTGAGTCCTAGAGTGTATATGTGTAGTTTCATTAAAAACTCAAATTTGTCCCAAAGTAGCTTTAGTATTTTGCAGTTCCACCAAAAACGTATGGACGTTCTGGTTGCTCTAAATATTTACAATACATCATTTTGTCAATCTCTTTTTATTGCAGCTGTTCGGGTGAATGTTTCCTTGTAGTTTTTTTTTTTTTTTTTAACTGTGACAAGAAGTGTCTCGTCAAAGTTTTACCACTTTTTATCATTGAGCTGTTTAATGTTTTAATTATATGTTTCTGTGAATATTACTTTATTTTATTATTTTTCAGTGCCAGGGATCCGTGCCAGAGCTTGCACAGGCTAGGCAAAAACCACTCTACCTCTGAACAATAACCCCAGAATTATGAATATTTTAAAATAACTGTAGCTCCATTATTCTTTTAATATTTTTATTCTATTAGCCAAAGATTTAATTTTCATGATGTCTAATTTATTTTTTTACTTTTTCTTCTGTAACTTGGCTAAGAAATGCTGAACAATGCTTCCAAGTCAAGAAAATCCAATTCTAAGGTCTCTTTTTAAAATTTTGTGGCTTACCTATCCATCTATTTTTATCTCAATTAAATTTTGTAAAATGTATAATAGGCATCAATGTTATTATTAGTGCTATTTTCATACCATAATTCCAGTAACATTTGTTGAAAAGACCTTCATTGCTCTGCCAGATAACTGTGGTCCTCCAGCTGAAAATCAGGTAACCCCAGGAATCGGGGTCTATTCCTGAACTGTCTTATTCTATGTCTAGAGGGATTCCTATGCAGAGGTCACATTCTCCAGATCACTACAGCTGTGAAAACTGTGAGTCAAAGTTCTCTGAGTTCATTTCTTTCAATTTTGCTTTTAAATTTCTATAACCTTACATTTTAAAATCAGATTGTCAATTGCTATTAAAATTTCTGAGATTATCATTTGGCATTATATTAAATGCATAGATTAATAGGGAAGGGCTTAACATCCTAAAATGTGGAGTCTTACAAACTATGATGATGTCTTTTTGCACTATGTATTCAGATCTTCATTTATTTCAGAAATGTTTTATAAACTTAGTATAGAAATATTGGTACTTGATTTGTTAAGTTTATTTTTATGTTGTTTTTATTTTTGAATATAATACAAATAGAATTTGTTAAATTTCATTAAATTTTTTGTTGATAATATATAAAAATATGATGGCTTTCTATATAACCAATCTTATGCCCTGAGATCTTACTCAACCTACTAGTCTTTTCTAATACCTGTGCTACAGATTCCTGAAAATTTTATGCTGTTTTAAGTAAATTTGCTCTTTCCTTTTATACCTTTGTGCTTTTGTTTCTATTTCATGCCATTTTTCAATGTCTACTATCCATAGCATTGATGAGAAGGGGCATTATTCTTGTTCTCAGCTTGGGAGAAAGTGTTCAAATGTTCTACATTAAGTATGCTGCTAGCGAAGGTTTTTCATGAATGTTTTTATTAGATTGAAAAAAGTCACCATATTACTAAAGTACTACAATTTTAAATATTGAATAAGTACAAACTTTTGCTAAATCCTCCTTTGCGTTTCTTTAAATTAATTTGGACTTTTCTTCTTCATGCCACTAATACAGTGAATGACATCAGTTTATCTTGGAAACAGCTCAATCTTGACTTCTTGTGATGATAAGTCTATCAACTATTCTGCATTATCCTTTTTATATATTGCTGACTTGATTTTCCAAAGTGTCAATTAATTTTGTATCTTGGTTTATGGAGGCAACTTATGCCTCTGGTATTATTTTATTTATTATGCTTTATGATTTTGGACATGTTCTCTCATTTTGTGCCTTGTGAAGGAGTTTGTATAACATTAATGCTACTTCTTTAAATGCTTGAAATAAATCACCAATGACATCATCAGGTTCTGGAGTGTTCTGATTTGAAAGGTTTATGATAATAGATTTAATTAATTTATTTGATATAAAATTATTAAGATTTTTATCTTTTGTGTCCTGTCAGTTTTGGTAAATTGTACTTTTCAAGAAAATTGTGTCTTTAAATGTTGTAGTTGTTGAGAGAAAGTTGTTCATGATATTGTGTTATTATTCTAAATGTCTGGACTTTTGTTGGTTATATCCACTCTTTATTATTCATATTGGTAATTTGTATTCATCCTTTCTCATTTCTTGATTAGTCTAGTTAGTGGTTTATAATTTTGTTGATTTTTAATGGTGAAACAATTTTTTCCTTGTTGAATTATTCTATATTAGTTGTTCATTTCCTATTTTTTTTTTTGTTTGTTTTCTGCCTTTATCTTTATGTGGAATTAGTTTGCTGTTGCTACTGGGAAAGCATTGTGTAAATATCAAACAGGCCAAGTTGTCTAATGTTATGTCATCCATGTCTTACTGATATTTTGCTCAATTATCTTTTAAATTAATCATTATTTGTGTGGAATATGAGACATGTCTCCAGTTCTTTTCATACAATATAACTGGACTATATACTGGAAATTGTACAGATGATGTTACTCCAAAAATTGTTGACTTTTTCTATTGTTGTTTTCCTTTTTTAGCAAACATTTATCTTTTGTCTTATGGGCAACTACTCAAATGCTATGTTTATTCTAACTGTGACTGAAATCCATCCGTCCCTTACACACATGGTTCCCAGGTAAGTTAGAGACTGGACAGAGCTTATGGGCAGAAGGTGGGGCTCCTTCATTTGGCTGCTCCTCTTCCCAGTTCCTTGCTCATTTTATAACAGGTGTCCTCTGTGTGGTACCAAGTGTCCTCAGGTTCCTCAGGCTGGAAACACTGCGTCTGTTTTCGCGGTTTCAGCCATGGTTTCGATGCTGCAGAGTCTTCCATGGAGCTTAAAGACACTACTACTGGGGAGTACTTCCTTCTTTCAGGGTCTGACTTCCGCTGCCATCTGCTGTGCTAGCGTCTTGTTCAGAGTGTCTGTGTGAGCACAGGTCACAGGAATTACTCCACTATTCCAGAGCAGGAACTCCCCAACTTCTAACAGTTCAAAATAGACATATCATGTGGTTCATTATACCCATACATGGAAGTTTGGTTATATTTAAAGTAAAATACAAAATAGATGGGAAGCTTAGTCTTCATAAAAGCTTTGAGAGTCAACCATTTCATGTATAAAAAGGAAATAGAGGTTGACTATACATGATTCCATGAATAGTTTTCTTTCACATTTCCTGTGTTTAGTATTTCTTTTTTAATTTTAATTTTATTTTTGTTATAATATTACATAGATATTTTTCCAGTAAAGGAATTGACAAACTGTGGTCTTCAGATTAAAGCTCACCCACAAGATGTTTTTGTAAACAAAGTTCAATTTGAGCACAGCTACAATTATTTATTTATGTATTGTCCATAGGTGACTTTGTTCTCTATTAGCAGAGTTGGGTAGTTGTTGACAGACTATAGATCTTTCAAAACTTTAAATATCTTCTCTTCATAAAAAGTGAAAAATAGTACTCTTTCTATAAACTTTATGGGCTGTAGGTTCACTGTGTCCTGGCAGCAACTTCAAATCTCAACTTCTTGGGCTACACTTTTACCACTTGCCTGATCACATGCACACACAAGTTATAGGATGCAGGCTTATGCCTTCTAGATACTCAGCAAGGGATAGCAGAAGTCCAAGATTTTTGACAAACCCAAGCCTTAAGGCTCAGGAAAGCTGCCAAGGATGGGTGAGTTCCCTTCTGGGTGGGCCCTACTCACACCACAGCTGAAGGAACCCAGAAAGCAGCCCTCCCCTGGTGTTATACCCCAGGGTTGCCTGGCTTGCTGGGCTGAAGCACCGAACAACATCTTGTTTCCAGGAGGAACAGGAATCCAGCCCAGGCTACACTTGCCAGTGTCTCCTTATTTCAAACTGCTGCATTCCCAACACATTCTACCCCATTCAGAAGAGCTAATGTCCTTCCTGGTGTGGAAAAGGTGTGTGCTAAATGTGAGGCTGAATGCAGTGTAATTTTCCTAAGTGATTTTTTTTTTTTTCTGAGAGTCCAGAGCATGTACAAATTGTTGCATCCCATAAGTAGGAGGCAGATAATGTTTCTCTGTAGTTAGACAGAACCCTCTAAAAATAACTTTACCTTAGCCATTAATTGTGATTCAGAAGATGGTTTGATTTTACTATAATTATCATCCTATTTTACTGTAATTATTTCTAGTTTTCATAAAATAGAATTAATAATAACTTGCAACTGTCATAATATTATGTATATGTTAGGGTATTCAAAATGTAATATTTAAGAAATCATAATTTACTTTCTTCATGGTTTGCCTGAGAAAAGATGTCACAAGGGCTCTGGTCCCACTAGTCCTCTAGATTTATATTCACTCTGTGTCCTATTTGGCTGGTATTTAAAAATTATACATTTAAAAAGCATAGCACCATTAGGTGTAAGGAATCTCATATTGAGTTCTTCCTAATAATAAATTATAAAACAATTGGTAGTAATTGTTTTCTCAGACCAAGTTTCTCTTACAGGGCTCATTAGTCATTGTTCCACAGATGTTCTCTAATATACTTATTGCTATTCTTTTTGGTGGCTTTTGGCATTGAGGAGAGCTGTGGAATCAGGAAGTATAAAGAAATATGAAAGTAGGAGAGATGAAAACTCATGTCAATTATTTAGCATCTTATAGTGAATAAAGTCAAAGAAGAAGAAGAAAAATTTTCTTGAACTATGTCTCATTGTCCCATAAGATATTCTAAAGATGTAGCACATGTTTGGGCCTGGCACTTGGATGCAGGTTGGATGGAAATGTGCTTACATGGAAGTGTTGAAGTTTGTCATATTTGATACTCAGCATAGACAATTTTTCTTTTGGACTTTTCCTTGCATTTATCCATCTCCCCTTTGGCAGGACATCAGAGGCTGGGATGGGAAAAAGACACTCTGTTTACTTAATATTCCTATTATTAATATTTTATCCTCATTTATAATAGCTCACCTTAAAGTACATGTGTATTAGCATTTGTACAGCTACATGGCGGCATATCTATTCCTTCCAATCAACTTCCCTTCTGAAATATATTGAATTGCCTTTTACTGGGCCAGTCTTTAAAAAAAAAAAAAAATCACAAAAGACAAAAAAATTCTCTTAATCTGCCTGGGTCCACATTTGGCCTTAATCTTTTTGTTCATTTTTTGACACAAATATCCAGAACAAAATTTTATTTTCCTCAGAGCCAAGAAACACTTTCTGTAGCTTTCATGTTTAACAACTCAACAAGCTTTTGCTCAAGATTAAATACTTTATTGTGTCTACAGGCAGTTGCATATTTATTACTCCTGAGGCAGTGGTATTTGAAATAAATGGAACAGAATGACTCTGTGAAATAGTTTCTGAAATCCATATATCTTGAGTTTTCTATCTGAAAGGAAAAGAAAATAATGCCAGATTTCCACCAGAAAAGACCAGGCCAAGTGAGACACACCAAGGCTCAGAGAGGGAAGTGAAATGTGGTTCAGTTCTTTTGGCTATATCTGAATTCTTGAAATAGTAGGAATGGGACTCTGTGTGTGTGTGTGTGTGTGTGTGTGTGTGTGTGTGTGTGTTTTGTGTTTATTTGCATTTCTTAAAATGGAATCTATTTCTTTGAACTTTTTCCCAGTTCACATGTAACAATTACACATTTATCAGTTATATTAGGCATTCCTTGTTGTTGTGTGACCCTTTATCGAAATAAATTTGGATGCCAAACACATACGTTATAGGTAATAAAAGTTATATACAATATTCATATAGCATATATATAAATAATTGCATATGTATGCTTATGTGTATGTTTGTGTGTAAACATTCATGTGTTGGTGTGTATGTGTGTACATTTGTGTGCATATATGCACGTGTTGGTGTGTGTGTGTGTTCCACCCATCCACACTGTTAATGTCTAACCTTTCTTCAACCATTCAGACCGCCACAAAGTTCTAAGACACCTTTTCTCTTACTCTTCCCTCACCCATGAATTTTCCACCAAAATAATATCTGTATGATTGATTCCCTCTTTCGGAAAGTCTGTACTAAAAATTTCGTCATCAGAAAGCTGACCTATGACTCATACCCTCACTTTCACTTCTTTCATGTTTTCATAGCCTGTCCTCCACCCACGGTGTCCTTCCCTGGAATGTTACCTGGTGATAAAAGGGCCACTTCTTAGGCTGCCAATAATATGAGGAGAGAAGAGTGTGGATTACTTGAAGTTCAGATAAATATTGCTTCTTGATTATTGAACCTCAAACACCCTGATATTATCTATTTTCACATTTTACTAAATCCGTGTCTCTAAAAAGTAACTAAATGACAATCATTAGAACAAATAGAATTCTTCAATGTAAAATAATTGTCTTCAAAAAAAATCTTTTTAAAGAAACATTTTTAAATGAATCATCACCATATGTGTATCATAACAGTTCATGAATCAGATAGTAACTTGTGGTAGCAATACTTATTGTTGTAGTGTTCTAATATTCCTTCTGAGACTGAGTCTGAGTTCACAAAATGTTCAATAAAATCTTAGTTGAATAAGAATGTCACAAGTACTCAGTGTATATGTAAATGAATATAATGAATGGATAAAAGCCCATGTTGTGGTGCTCAGAAGGATAAATGGCATTATCTGTGAATTTTATGCTTACAAAGATTTAAATTTCTTACTGATAGGAATAATTCAGTTAGTATTGTGTCTTGTTATTGCACCAAATTTCTAGGGCAAATGCTTTCTCATGTTCAAACTTCCTCATCCATTATCTTTACTCCTACAAAGAATTTTCTCTTTCTCCCAGTTATTCTGCCCCACATCGCCAGTGGTAGAAGGATGTCTTCTTTTTTTCTTTTTTTTTTTTTTTTAAGTCTCCAAACCTGAAGCCATTCACAGAGCCAAATTACTGCCACGGTCACAGTGCTTGGGTGCTTATCATGAAGGAGACCTCCGAACTCTGCTCCCTGCCCTGAACTCAGAGGTGCCCCTCTTGATTCAATGACCTCTGCTTTCTCATCTATTCCCACCGCACTTTGCGTGTGTTTCTTAAACACACCTCAGGATTCTTTGCATATCCTCATCGATGTCTTCATCTTTCTAAATCTCTGTGGTTTCTCTTAATTATATTCATCTCGGTGTTGAAAGGATTTCCAATTCACATTTTAGCCTTTATTTTAAGCTATTATATAGCAATACTAATATTATTCACAAATATCTAATTATTTTCACCTAAAATCATTGAATATCTCCCGTCAGAATTTTTGCATGTTGCTTGAGTTATTACTCTTAGTTAGATACAATGTTGTAAATATATTCTTCCCTTGGTTCCCTATAAAGTTATCTTTCAGGTATGAGATATGAGAATATTTGCAAAATTGCCCAGCTGTTTTCCAAATATTTTGGAGTCATGTTACATTTACAAATATAATCATGGCAGCATACTAGAAGAAATCACTGGTGAGTTTGTAATGAGTATAACAGAATCGCATCTCATGGTGTCTGCATGTGTATGAGTGCAATCATTGCTACAGTATCAAGTTATTTCTATGAGTTAAAGTATGGGTTTATCTTATATTCACAAAACAAAATTTGCTTTTCATAAATAGGTGAGTTTTTTGCACCAGTATTTAACTATACCATATATTTTAAGTTTTTACTGGACAGTGTTTTTTCAGAAATTAATTTTCCATGTGTATGAGGTCTTGGTTGTATACAGGCAAAAGGAATATCATGGTACCTAAGGAGAGAACTACTAATCAGGAGTGTTGGCTTGGAAAGCATTTATGCCTGTGTGTGGATTTAAGATTTGCCATTTATACTCTGTCTTTTGTTAACTTAAAAATCTATTCTAAGATTCCACTACTTTCCAGTAATATATGGATTTTTATACCATTTTACTGATGGGATAAGTGTTAAATGAATAATATATTTAAAGTTTTAACATAGCATTAATAAATGCTAATTTAGTGTATTATTATGATGATGATAGCAATAATTCTTGAGTTTCCTTATGTTAACAGCTGTTTTACCATCTCCATGAAATGTCCTTGAACTATTGGCATAAGTTTATCATTTGGTGTCAATCCACAGTGTAAAATATGAAGCTCAAATCTTTCCTACTAAGTACTTAGCCAGCTGCTCATTTCTAAGTCATAACCTGCTCACCAGCAGCTCTGCCTGCTTGACTTAGAGCTTCGGGTCCTAAAAGATTTATTTTTCCACATCAGAATTTCCAGTGGAGATTCACAGACTTTCTGTCACAGATAAAAAGAAGGTAGAGTGATAGGAAGGAAGAAGGAGAGGCAGAAGGAAGGAAGGAATGAAAGAAGGAGGGAAGGGAGGAAGGAAAGAGAAAAGAAAGGTAAAAAGAAGACAAGAAAGCTCCATTTTGGCTCCTATGGGTTATGGGATTATTCATTTCATCCTTGGATGGTATTTTCCAACCAGTTGCTTAGCGGTCCCTTTTATTTTGAAAAATATGATTATTTGTCTGTTATCAACTATTAATTCACTAGCCATTCTTAGAATATTTGAATTTTCCATTCATGAGTGAAATTCCCAATCATATATATTAAAAGGAAAAGTTTTTGAATAATAAATTGAATATGCATTTTATATTCATCTTTTATACCCTCTGTCTCCACATACTTACTGTTTATCTAAACACATTGATCTCATATAATCACCTATCTATGACACAGAGAGCTTTTACTAATTTTTAAAATTATTCTGCCTGAAGACTAAAGTGGACTTCCAGAAAAAAACATTAGTAAATGAATATAGACAATCAAAGCTGTTCCAGAAAAATTCCTTATTTAAACTTTGTATAAGCCCCCAATTATTACCCTAATAATAAACTCTATTAATGGTACATGAAACTTGCTCTTTTACTCACGTGGTAATTGTTCTTGAATGTCACCTGACCTCCATCTATAGATACCTTCTATATTTCAATACATTGTGGCTGTTTGCGGGTTTTATTTTTTGTGGTTCTTTGTTCTTTTTTTGTTTTTTTTTTTTCATTTTCTAACTTCCAATTGTAGTAAACATTATTGTGTTTTTCAGACCCTCAAGGAAACAAAAGAATTTTTTTCTTTCAACTATGGTGAGCACTGTTAGAATACAGCCCACAACCCTCCTGGTTGTGGGGCTATCTCCAGCACATGTGTTGGAGGCCACATCCTTTAAAGTCACCCTTCCATGAGGAAGCTCACATATGCTGAGTGAACTTCACTGGAGTATAAAGGTCAGGCTACTTTTCCCTAAAGGGTGTCAACTCCTCACAGATTGGCTGAGCATCTGTGAGACTGCATCCCAGTTCACCTTCTCCTCTGTGATGCCTCTTCCACTCATTTGTTACACAGGTGTCTATATCAAGAGTTCCCCTAATAAACCTCCATGCATGCCAAAGCTGGTGCAAGGAATCTGAACACACACCTGCAAGGAGGGGTTTTAGAGCTAGATCATCCATTATCAGCTGGCAGAAGGCACACCATCACCAATGGTTAGGGAACAAAGAGACCCCTGGCATAAGTTCGACTGTTGACATTCTCACTTGTGGCTAGAAACTGGAGTGGAATACATACGGTTAGCTGCTGCATGTGCCTGATGTTTGAGCAGTATGGAGAAAAGACCTCTATAAAAATAATGGAGTTCTGTACCTACTAGTAAACACCATTCAAATTCTACGAGATTCAAAGATCTGAGAGTGCTCAATTAGAAATGAAAAGCCAAGTACAAGAAGCAAGTACTTTTTGGTAGTATACAATGAGTATCTCATCTCTTTATCCAAGAGGGCAGGGAGAGTGGATGTTCTGGTCCAAGCTTTAATTGTAACAATAGGAGAACTTCAAAGAGTTAAACTTCTCAAACTGAGAGATCCGCTATACCAAGGCCAGAACTTTGCTTGGAATAGAGATTCGTAAGTGCACATAAAAATCCTGACTCCTTAGGTTACCCAGAATCTTCTGTGACTGTGGAGGAGTCCCCCGATTTGTCTTATCTTGAACTGGCATTTCCCTGTTTTCTAGACAGTGTGTAAACCTCCCCCACTAGACAATGCATACCTCTTTTGGGATATGTCTCTATTTTCCCTTAAGTTTATGTCATAGCATAATCTAGCAAGGCTCCACACCAGATCTGACAGGAGGCACCGCATGCTATCCTTCAAATGAGCTCCAGGAACATCTCAGTACATGCAAACAGATTTGGAAGCACATGTATGGATCAGATTCTAGGATAGCTTGATCAATTAAAGGAATTAATTGATTTAGGATCACTCTCTGGGTGTATAGGATTTAATACCTAGCCATGGTACAAGGGCATGGTGTGAATACACTTCTAGGGTGGTTCCTACAGCATAGAAAAATACTAGTTCACATGAAGGACTTAGAATGCCAAATACTGCATGGCAGACAGGTATGAAAGGATTAAAAGACTCAAAAGCATAATCATGGTTGGATGACTATTTAGTACTGCTGGAAAAAACAGAGAACTCATTTACCAAATCAATAAAGAGTCTGCTAGTGAGAAGAGTACTAACTTAGCTAAAGAAGTTCACAGTTGCTTCAGTTGCTAGTCTAGGGGTGGCAGTAAGATGTCTTTATAAAGCTGATCTCACTGATACTAGTGGGGATGACAGAACTCTAAAGCTACATAGTCGAAGTGACAGTGTTTAACTGTTAAAGACAAGGACACCCAATTATTATAAATACTGATAAGGCCATATGTGGGCAAGGAAAGCTGATCTTATCATCTGATCTTATCAGGACTGTCTGGGTTCTGGTCAGCATATTCCACACCTGTGAGTTCTCCCCTGATCTACAGACAAGGAGACATAAAAAGATTTTAGTGGGGCTCTAGGAGGAAGACTTCAGTATGTTCACATTGTTCTCCCAGCAGCATTGCCTCTTGTACCTTGTGCTTCAGCTGACACTACGGTGGTAGAAACATTAATGATGCAGAAAGACCCAAGCAAAGTTTCTCACAAGTTCACTGGAAATATCTGAAACAGACATCTGAATTTCTGGAGCAAAACTATGTCACCTTTAGCACAATATCATATACCTTAAAAGACAAAATGCTGATGTGTTTTGAAGTCTTTAAAAATGACTGTTAAAACCATGATAAAACCTACCTATAACCATCAGAACAAAGACCAGGATGTAATTATGGAGTTTAGTAAAGGCATAGTCTCACAGATCCTCTGCCTCTCTCAGCTCCATTTCTCTCACCATCTCTTTCTCCTGTCCACTTGTTGAGGTGCCTCTATCAATCATAAATGTCTTCAGTTTCATGTATTTTAGTTTCACCCCTTATTGTATCTCCCTTGATTGACACGTCTCCATCTAACTGCCTCTCCTCTCTCTTATCCTGAAGGATAGTGAGCATCTTGGATTATGTTTTTTATAACTCAAGACTAAATTACAGACCATATCAACAGCAATCCCAACACAGGGCCAGGAGGCATAAGGAAATGATATAAATGGTTGTCCCAGAAATCCATGTCATTGCTGTACCAAAGCTTATTCTTCAGCTGCTTCTAATGTCTAAGAAAGAGCTGTCTTCGGACAAAAATGCAGTGGAAGAATGGTTTACAGACAGGTTGCCTGAAAATGGATAGTGAGCACATTTCAGTCCTACTCAGGAGTGACCTTGAAATGTCTTGATAAGTAAAAAATTCTAAAAGGCAGAGCCCTGAGTGGTACCTGGTCACTTACATTGTATGTAAAAAGAAGCATCACAAGGGTCTGCATTTGTAGACAATGATGAACGGTTCCTCTGGATGGTCAGAGGCTGGAAGGAGATGTGTTAAAAATGTAAGAAGCCTGAGGAAGAGAAATGAAAGTAAACTATGAGAAAGAGCACAAATGAGTAGATCTTTGATCTGCTTGATAATATTTACCAGGGACCTTCCATCACAAAGAGTTATCCAAAAGACCAGGTGGATGAAATGACATGGTCCTTCCCTTGACATTGGCCAGTCTTGCTGTCATCAGTCAGGTCGGTGCTGGCTTGATGGGTGAATGAATAGCGAAACTGTGGTGGCAAGAATAGAAGCTGTGTGTGGATCCAAGAACATGGGTTCATACTTATTCTCGATGCTTTCATGAATCCAAACTCCAGGAAAAGACTGAGGCTGAATCGCTACAACATCCTTAGCCCTCATGAAGACCAACAGGCTAACTGGTGGCAAGCTGACTATATGGGAACTCTTGACCATGGAATAATATTATGGGCATAGATTTGCCTTTCTTTTCCTAATTTTAGACCAGTTTTGCTATTGAGGCTCATAGTATTTGACCTCTAAGCATGGATGCCACTTAATATAACACTAGAAAAAAAAAAAAACTTTCCACTTTTAGCAAAGAATATATTTAAATAGATTCATCACCAAGTGACTCACTAATTTTGTAACATTCCATCCCACCCAGAATCTGCTGGCCTGATCAAGGGAGTTTGCTATTTTCTGGGATTTTGTACATGTTAACTCAATGACCTTAAAATGTCAGGAAGATCCTAATAGGTAGAATCTATAATTCTAGAAATCAATTGGGGGAAAGATGGGTAGGACTGCTTCCCAGTAATCCATTTAGGAAATTTATGATTCCTATTTCCTCAGTTCTGGAGTATGCAAGTCTAGAGATTTCAGTTTCCCCAGGGGAAATGTTTTTACTAGGACAAATAGCAAGAGTTTCATTGAAATATAAACTCCAGCTACTACTGGAGGGCTTCGGATTCCTCATGCTAAGCATCCATTTAGCATGTATTGTGGCAGAGAGAAATGACTCTTCTGTCATTGATGGATTAAGATTCCTATTACAAAATTGGGGAGCGGACAGATTTGCTTGGCACAGAAGCGATACACTTGCCCATCCTTTGGTACTCTCTTACCTCATTTTGAAATAAATGAGCAGAAGCTACAGCCACAGACTCAGAAGTGTGCGATGGAGTTCTGACTTCTTGGAGATGGATGTCTGTGTCACACCAACAGCAAGCCACCACAACCCACAGAGTCACTCCCTCTGATGAGAGAAGCATAGCACAGATTGCAGAGAACAGTGATGGGTGAGGTTGAGCTGCATCTGAAACAGGGAACAGGGCAGAAGCAGTCAATTGTCCCCCTAACCTAAATTTCTCCCAGGGGATAAATGTTGCACCAGAATCCTGGAGAAATTACTGTCTGATCAGGTGTACATACACACGTCAATAGGTCAGAGCTGCTCAAGGCTTCCTGGGACTACCTGAAACTGATTATTGATTAACAGGTCCAGTGTTTTTTTTTTTGTTTTGTTTTTTTTTTTTTTTTTTTGGCCAATTTGGGAAATTTTTGAAAGCTAACCTAAATCCAGAACTCTCACACTGAGAGTGTGTTACTATCAGCTGCACTTACTCCTCTGCCCAGTGCTACAACCACAGGTGTTGAGGACAAAAGTCTCATAAAACCCCTGCACATAGACTCTATCTCAGATTCTGCTTATCGGGAACCCAGCCCGAAACTTGCCCCCAAATCCATCCTTTATTAGTGGATGCCTTAAAATCCAACCACCAATATAGTTTTGCACAATCTGTAAGATGAATATGCAAAATACAGCTTTCTTCATTTTCCTTTATAATTAATGTGCTTCAGTAGGGGGTAAGCAAGGTGTCAAGCAATCACTTTCATTTTTTCATTTCCTGTCAAAAGTCATTCATATTTTTGGTTCTTATTCATTTTGAGTTGGATACAGTCAATTTCTAGTTTCCTTCCTTCCCCCCACTTTCTATGTTATTTCCAACCTCAGGTTAATATGAGTCTTGGGTGGTCCTACACTAATCACTCCTAGAAAGCAGTCTTTCCCTTGACTTTTGATTGTGTCTTCTCTACTTCTTAACTGTCGACATTCTTCCACTGAGGAGGGGATGGGTCTGGGCCATGTCCCTGGAACCATTACATCTTTATCTGTCCTCTTGCTCATATGGTTCACTTCAATATCTGAGGCCACAATCACCTTATTCTAATCATGAGACTCCTTCAGGCAGTCAATGTTGTCCTTCAGCTCTGTTTTTTATCCCTTTCTGAGGCAGGATGTGTCTGTCCCTCCCTGTGTCCTATATTGCCTCTGGGGGCTCAGGCTGTCTTAATGTCCTTCATGGCCCTGATCTAAATGCACCTCCTTCTGTTGTCCTACTGCCACCTGTCTCAGGAGCTGGGTGTGCTTATCGTGACAGCCAGCGTCTCAGAGCTCCAGTTGCAAAGGGGAGCATTAGTGAAGATGCTCATAGATCCTTAAATGTTAAGAGGTGGCCAATGTCTGAGGATGTATCTCAGTGGAAGAGTACTTGCCCAGAATGTGAGAGGCCTTGGGTTTGATCCTCAGCACCTGAAAGAAATATGTGCTCTAATCTTCCTCTAGTATGGTCACTAAGATGTGGCAGGAACAGGACAGCCATCAAGGCACCAAACATGTCTGTCCCCAGCACACAGAAGCTTGATGAAGTCTTGAATATAAAAATTACCTCATATTGTCAAGCACCCTTTGGCATTCAAACCTGAATTTTATTTCCTTACAACTTATTGTTTCTGTACTGAGCTTCAAAAAAATCATATTCGAAAATGTAAAAAGTTCAGATTCTCAGCATACAAGTTTGCAATGGGTCCCTTCTTTCTGTCCCTAGGCGTGCTCTTGTGGGTCACAGCCCCACCTCCCTCACCCTGCTAGACAGGAAGCTGTCTTCTGTGGACCACACTCGCTCGTTGCTGCCCTTTCTGGTTTCCGGTTCTGAAGCAGCAGAAGGGAGAGGAACAGAGTGGGCTTAGGGTATTCTTCCCCACCAGCACTTGCCCTGCAAGGATGCTCGAAGCTGGCTGTGACCAGTCACCACTCTCAAGGTCACCAACACCCCACAGTTCCTCTCTTTCAGTTCGTAGAGACTGCAGTTTGGGGAGCTTTTGGCTTCGTGTGCTGAACCTCAGGTCTCTACGTTATCCTTTGGTATTCCCTCCTACCTACCCCTTTGTAAAAAAATAAGATCTTAAACTCACTCTTAATTATTATTCATATCATAGGCACAATGTTTTCCATTTTATCATACAATTTCATATTACATAGGGAAATGTTATACTATTATATCCCAGATAGGTGGACAGATACCGATTATAGTTATTATATTTCATGCTATGTTTTCAGCTCTATAACCTTTTCTAATGTTCCTTGACTCCCCTCAGGACTGCCTTGATTCTTATTCTTGCTCAGAGGATGCCTCCTCCTTTCTGGGAACAGGTACGCCATCGTATAGGGGAGAAGCATTTGGCCTAAGGCCATTTATAGACATAGCTCTTCTCAGTGGATTTACCTGTGGAACCAGCATGATCTTGCTTTGCTCGCACAGAACTGGATTATCTGAGATCCCACTACATTACCTCATCACTGATCCACATAAGTTGCAGCCTCATCCTACAAATTATTTCAAGGTCA
Source organism: Sciurus vulgaris (assembly GCF_902686455.1). Classification (NCBI taxonomy): domain Eukaryota; kingdom Metazoa; phylum Chordata; class Mammalia; order Rodentia; family Sciuridae; genus Sciurus; species Sciurus vulgaris. The sequence continues at coordinate 13,490,655 of NC_136469.1, forward strand.
CGGTTTCCTCTTAGTACTCTTGTTCCTGTCATGAAGTATACTGGAACTTCCCTTATTTCTTCCTAAACTTATTGAGACCTTGGGTCACTGACTTATCTTTGTCTTAGACCAGCCATTCTGTTCTCTTCTTCTTCCAAGAAGCTAAGCATGCAAATCCTTTAATTGGTTCTCTCTCTGAGTCTGTTTAGTCTTCTGTCTGTCTCTCTGGGACAAAGGGAAATGACCCTCCCCATTTCCCTACACTACCGATGTTGCTTGAACTTCAATAATCATGGGAAAGGTTCTGTTTCTCTATGAGTAATGGTAAAGAAGTACCTTTGCTCAGTTGCCTTAAAATTATCCCCATTCTTAAAGATGACTTTTTTCCCTTACTGCTTTTGAAATTTACACACAATCCTGAATGCCTTACTCATAGAAATTCTGAAGTAGGAGAAGCAAGAACACATCCTTCTCTCCAAGATGCACCCTCTTCTAAGCATATTCTCTCTCAGACCCTTCCCCATTGAGGTCGATTTCATAGAAATACCTTATTATGGAGACAGTCCTTTCCCACTGGAATATCTGTGCCACTCTGGAGATAAAGCAATTCCCTAGTATTGTTCTTTCCAGTTTGCCATAAGGAACTTGATCATGCATCAATCCTAAATAAAATACTGCATGACTTGCACATAGTCCAAGGAAACCAAATACATATAAATATAATTATAAAATTCTTTGTATGGTCTAGAAACATAACATGCTCTGGCTCCCCAGACCCTTTCCATCTTGGCCTTGTACTCCAGTCACACTGGCTGAAAGTTGGTTTCTTGGAAATATTATGCTCCCTCCCACTCAAGGTCCTTGCACATGGGATTTCCTGCACATTCCCCTTTCATACTGTGTTATTGCTTTTAATTTCAATCTCAGCTTCAAGCTCGGCTTCTCAGAGCTGCTTGTGACATCCTCACAACTCAAGACAGTTCCTTTGTTACGTCCTTCCACATCATTCATAGAGACATAGTCTTCATTTATTCTTAGTAAAGTCATAACATTTACTCCACAGGTGTCTCAGTTTGATAAAACTGATTCTTTAGAAGAAATCTTACTAGGGCCAGGGTGTGATTCAATGGCAGGGTGCTTGTCTACTGCAGGAAGCCCTGGGTGTGAGATCCAGTAACACACACACACACACACACACATACACACACACACACACACACAAAAACAAACACAAATCTAATTGGATTACCCTAAAATCAATAATTAGTTTTCTTTAGTTTTTACTACTGGATTATTAGCTTGGTGAAAGCAAAACCCTTGCCAGGGGTCACATGCTTAGATCTTATTCTCGAATTCCTAGTGCCAAGCCGAGAGCCTGAAGCGGGGCAGCTTTCAGCAAACACTGCAGCTGATGGATGGTGTGTGTCAATCTCCTCTCACACCCTCTTCTTTTGAACTAAGCTTCAGTCTACATTCATCTTGTGTTTCTTCTAGAACACCTATACTTTCTTTCCTCCACATATTGTTGTTTTTTTTTTTTTTTCACCATTATTGCTCAATCCCATTTGTTCCTTCAATCTGGATCTTAACTGCTGCTTTCTCATAGGGATATTCTTGGACCAACACTACTGGAAACGGGTCCTGTTATGTTTCCGTCTAAAACACATTTCACTTAGCAAGGGTTTTTTTAAGTTACCTCTTTGACTCACTAACCTGTAAGACTTGTAAGGCCTAAAGGATGCCATTTTGTACAGGACTGAATGACCCACACTTAGCGTGAAACCAGTCACTCCCCAAGGGCTTGATCCTCACCTACTACTTTTTAATTTACAGAGATGCCTAAATTAAGATGTTACAGGAGGAGTTTTCAGTGTTACATTTGAGCTGTATCATCAAAAAAATAGCATTATTAACACAGTTACTCTAATGCTATTTCTTAAATTAATACAGAAGTAAGTGTCTCATCTAGAAGGTCATACACATTGCCCCCAAATATCTGAGGAATCACTCCCTAGATATATTTGTTCTTGAACTTCTAGCCACATATTACCTGTATATTTCAATCCAATCATTTCTATTATATGTTTTTTGTGCAATTTCCACATAGTACACATTGTTCAGGGTACTTTGCCTATAAAAAGAAATACAAGACATATTCAATGACTTCAAAAGACTATAGTTATATTGAAGAAATTATGCAAAATCTCATTACATAATTACAGTCAAAAATTTCATGTAAAAATAAATGAAACTCAGTACTATATATAAATACAATGCCTGAAAGTCAAAAAAATAAATAAATAAAGAGCAAATGGTGTGGTGTTAAAATGTAGAAGTTTAAAAAACAGAGTGATCACTAGAGGTCAGAAGAGACAAAACAAATCAAACGCCTTAAAGGAACAGGAATTTGAGCTTGCTACTTAAAACTTGAGAAGTATCTGATAGAAAGGAAAAAAAGAGGATATTATGCCTGGGTGATTCCTACATAAGTATTGTAACCATTGCAAAGCCCTAGTTAATGTAAAAAAACAATCATCTTTGCCATCTGCAGTCATAGATCTGCAGACATTCCCAGGGAGGTGGCTTCATGTCTTCAAATCCCTTGCCCCCTGCTTTGCATTAAAATTTCAGGTATTGCTTTAAAAAAAAAAAAAAGAAAGAAGAATATATTAGAAAAAATAAACTTTATTGAGATTGATTGGATCCTATTTGCTTTTCCTATAGCCAGAAGAGAGTACATTATGTATTGATCTCTTGGCCACATACTTCTACTTTACTATTACTAAATAAATTTTGATTTATAAAGAATGACCCATAGAATCAAATGTCACCTCATATTCAATAGAGTGCTAATTCCTGTTACTCAGATGGTCTCCTTCTTATCCAAGAAATGTAATGCATGTGTTGCTTATTATAGAATTTCAATAAAGTATTGATGCACTAATACTTTATCCACTTACAGGATATGAGGTCAAAGGTTCAAGAAGCAGCACAGGCTATTCAAATCTTCATCAAAGGAAGATACTGCAAATGCAGAGGCTCTGGATGGAAGGAAGAAGAAAGCTCGGCCGAAATACTTCCTGTGGATTTTGCTCTAACAAGGTTTGTGTAGTACCGGATGGGACTCTGTGACGTGGGAGTTTGAAGTAAAATGTGTAACATTTCATTGAAAGAGTCCTGTTAGATTTTTTAATGTAATTATGTTTTATATATTATATTATTATTTACTTACTCTAGTCAGTACTTTATGTTTTTGGTACACAGCACAGAGTCTAATATATATCTGCTTTATGTAGCAATTGCTAATTAACTGATTTACCCTATGCTGGGTGAGAAGAATCTTTAATTAGAGTGAGACAGAGTCTCTTCACCCAAATATCTATGCATAATATTAGCTGAAAGTTGTAAATTGTTATGAAAACTGCTAAAGAATGTACTGAAAAATGACTGAATCCACCATTTGAAATTGGAAGGACATACATTTCTAAGCATATTTATAAAAATGAAACAGCTATGTAGAAGTTTCTGGTTTCATGTTCAGTTTTCCTTCCTCTACCATGGAATAATTTATTTTCTGAATTGCTTTGATGCTTCTGTTTCGAGGTTTTGGGATTCTTTCACCAAGATTCAGTACAGTTCTTGTGATTTGCTGTGGGGACCGACATCTCATTCTGGGAGACTTAGACTTTCTGTATATACTGGTCAAGACACAGCCTTCAAAACACCACATTTTAATCAATTGTCTTCTGCAGGTAGTTTTGCTTGCCTGTGATACATTCTACAAAATTCTGGCTTCCTGTGTCACTATTTAATGGTGAAGCTGTATCTCTTAACCTGTCTCTAACCGGAACATTCTGAATCACTGTGATTGACGGAATTCTATCTGCTAGTTGCATTTTTACTTCCAAAACTTGCATCTTGCTTTTTATGGGAGTGAGAGCAATATTTTAAATTCATTTGACTGGAAGCAAGTTCTATTTAATGTAAGAGCCAAAAATAATAACCCTATTCTTACCTAGTTCTATAGCTTGTTCCTTCTAATAAATAAACTTTCATCAATAATGATTTCTGTGAATCTAATTGTTTGATCATTTCATGATCACTTTTATATAAACTAACCTTTCATGTGCATTATTTCACTTGATCTTTATCTAACGTGTTAGAAAAAGAAAAAATAAAACACAAGTATTCAAACTATGTTCTTTTTGATAGGTTCCCTCTGATCCCTATAAAACTATACCTTAAGTTAAAGTGGCCTGGGATTATGGCCTGAAAGGGGAAGTGATGTAGCTAGATATAAGAATAGAGACAAATTATACACTTTTAAGTGTTTAAGTACTGTTGAAGAGCAGGGTTTTGATTTTCAAGGACAAATCTTTTTGAGAGAGAAAAGGTGTTAGAATTCAGAAAGCCTGTTTTTGTATATCAAAAGCAAAAACCCAAAGGAAACTTAAGGTTTTGGTCACTGAAAAACTTTTTTAAAAAAATTTTTATGGGAGGTGGGAAAGAGAGTCACTCTCCCATTTTAGCAAATAGAACTAGAAAAAAAAAGACTGAATAATTTGCTGATAGGAGGAGATGTTTCAGTCACTGCCTTCTCAAGCAGTAGGAAGCAGTACAATCCCAGACAGGGTTGCTTTTGAGTAAGGAATTGAAAACCCTGTCTCTCACTTGCCATTGATAGTATGAAAAATGATCAGTATTGTAGAAAAATCCCTTGTAAGTCTCCTGTGGAGGGTAATGTAGTTGAAACAAAGCCAGAAAAAAATTAGGCAGAGAAGTACGTAAAATCTCCCAGTCTACGTGGCTCAAAAGAGGCTAAGGAGAATATTCAAATAAGAAGGTGACTATCATCACACCTGGAAAATCTTTGAGAGTTCAAGGGTGCATGATTAATTAATAAGCCAGCATAAACCAGCAGAGCAGGGGCACATTGGGGAGAGAGCCAGGAGAACCAATATGGAATCACAGAGTGCATAAAATAAGGAGCAGAGGTGACACTGGGACTATGGATACCTCATTAGAAGACAGAGAGGATGGATGTTTTAGTTCATAACACTATTGGAACAGATATGAGCTACACATATTTAAAGACTGCTATATCCCAGGGATGACTAAGGAACCTAGGAGAGACAGAAGCAGAGAGAGAAAACATTGTAAAAAACGTTCAGACAACTACTGATTCTGGTATTCAGTTTGGAGCCAACCACTGTAGGATGACAAGATAGAATTTGTGATAGAAAAAAAGTCTTACCTCTATAAATTGTAGTTTTGACTTGAAAATAAATTATACAAGCTGTATCATAAGCTAAATGTGTTCAGAAGCATGGCTTCTACTTTTTCGATGAAGAAATCTGTTGGTCTCCTGGAAGTGTCAAAGCATCTAAAGTGTGGTGCTGGAACAAGAACTCATGTTGTTACTCCTAGGCCAGAGGACTGATACTGGAAGTTTGGATCAAGCAGGTCCAGCCACCAAGCAGAAAAGGAAATGATGACAAGTGGAAAAGGGAACTTGGAGAGTCTGGCCATAGCGGGGGCTGAACAGGAGCTTCAGGTTTAAATAGAAAGGAACTGGGGAAGGGGCTGGAGGTCTGCCTAATTAAGCAGTCCTGGTCCTACCGTGGTCTGGCTGATCAATCTCTTGGTTCAGATCCTGCGAGGTGGCAGGGAAAAGCTCTATCTGTTGCTCTGAATGTCTGTTTACCAAAGCCTTGATCCTGGAGGGGCCTGAGGACTCCACACTTCCAGGCACCACAGCAAGGCACTGAAAACGGCAGCTGCAGATCTTGCCTCAGTCTTCAAGGGGGATGGGACAGGCCAGGTATATTTAGGGCTTATTAACCTCTTATTACTAGTTTTGAGGTGAATGCTCCTTAAATCATTGACATGAGAACATGCAGAGCTGAGCAGGGATATGACTGAGAGTTCAGGTTTACAGCGGAGGCACGTGTAAAGAAAGAAAGAGATGCCCCGCTTCATCTGGCTTTCTGTTACCTGCAGGACTTCAGCAGGTCTAGGTAGGGAGCTACTGCTGGTAGCAAAGGCAGCCTTGCCATGTCCCAGTTACAATGTCCCCTGGGTCTTGGGGTGAAATTGTCCCTTTTGTGCTCCTGTTTGCTTGTTCTTGCTAATGTAGAGTGGCCTCTTACCTGGCACATGAAGCTTCTTTTACTTGACATTGGGAGTAGGTCATAGAGATTAGGAAGGATGCTGGTTTGGTGCTATCAGACAAGTGCTTTTAATTTTTGTCTGTTTATTGGACTTCAGATGTGTCTAGTTATGGCTCTTGAATCCTGATTTGTAGTTTCTTCATAACTCTTACTGATCTCTATCAAAACTTCTTGTTTTCTATGTATTTATCTCTCTTTCTCCTCACCATTAAAATGGAACTTCCACAAAAACAGGAAATTTGTCTCTTTTGTTCACTTTTATTACACTGTGGCTAAAACATTGCCAAAACACATATTATGCATGAAATAAATATTTGTTTAAACCATTCACTAATGAAGAGGCAGTGAGCCTCATCAAGTATGACACTAGAATAAATAGAAAATTATCTGATGAATTTCAAGTTTCACTTCAGTGAGTACCATTAAATTAATTGTTCTGCATGTGCAATGCCGTATAATAGGCATCTCCAGAAGGGTCACCCCAAACTCCACCATGCATCACGATCATTTGCTGAAGTTGTTACAAGTGCAGATCCTGGGATGCCATCATTACAGATTCTGCTTCACTACATCTGGAGAACACCCTCCACTCACTCCATTATCATTTAATAACTGCTCTGAGTGAGGTGGTCAAGTTGCCATTTCAATTCAGGTTTCAAAGCTGTTATTTTGACGTCACTATTTTATATTCTTGTTTCAGACTCCAGTCTGAACTGTTCTTCTGTCATGGTAGATAAAATTTTGGGTAACAAAGAACCATTTAGTCAATCAAAATGTCCAAGACAACAATGTTAAAGTCTCTTCAACAGCCTTTGGTGACAACATAGTTTTAGTCTTAAATTCTACTTAAAAGTTTTTAATGTTGTTTCTCCTTGCAAAATTTTACTTAAAGCAGATTTTTTATATCTACCAGAATTTTTTTCCCATAATATTGTTCTTTTGCTAAATTATACACTTATAAAACATTCACCTATTTCATGGTACATAACAGAAAATAAAGAGCATGTTATAATATTGAAGAATTTTTTTTTTTTTTTTTTTTTTTTTTTGTGATGCTGTGGATTGAACCCAAGGCCTTGTGTATGCAAGGCTGAAGAAAAATTTTTGATGCTCAAGCCTGATATTGCATGTAGACTTGGCCCTTCATTTTTAAATGTGTCAAATTGCAAACTCATGAGATACATTTAGTAATCTGTTGGTGTATTAGATAAAAAAATCCAAAGTGGCTTATTTGTTGAGAGCTGGTGTTACATTTTTTAACAGAACATAACACTGATAACAAAACTAGTGACTTCATGGGAAGGCCCACTTGTGAGAAATGATTATTAGTGGGTACCTGAAATCGACTTGTCTGTGACGTTGATTTTCTTTCTAAAGGGAAGGACCTTACAACAATTTAAACACTTTGTGTATTCATAATAGTAATATACTTTTTAGAAGATACTTTGATGACTCTGTTTGATACAATGTTTGCAAAGAAAATAAAAGAATTTGTCCTTGCCTGCTAAACATTTGCCTTGGGGTCATGGGAAATTTACTCTACCATTACTGCTGTCCCTATATAAAGGGACAGTAGGAATCCATTAGAGTAATAACAGGGCCCGAGGTCTACCATCTGTTCTCAGGAGGATATGTAGTAATGAGCTCCGAGCCCTGTGTACAGCATACTATACATTCTCTTCTTGAATCTAATCCAATGAATATTTAGTTTCTAAGAACATGAGAAGGATGTAATTATAATATAAACACATCCATAGAAACATATGGCATGGTGGACCCTGACATGAATGGTTTGTTGTCTGCTCTCATCTTATTAAACCCAGTAGCAGCTTTCAACACAGTAGGCTCTTGGGAGCAGCTATACACTGACAATACTCAAATCTCCAGCTCAGACCTCATGTAAGCAATCCCCATATTAGATTCAGATATACAAATGAAGTACTTAATTGACCTATTTGAAGACCATCTTAAAGAACACAAATCCTTATATTTTGTTTCTTTGAAAGTTTATATTGATCTACAACTGGTACTTACATAGCATTTAAAGGCAACTGACAGATAAAATAATGATGCAAAGTTTGTGTGGAATATGTTAAATGGATAAGCAATTTGGAGAAATAAAGTTTCAAATTATTTGATGACCTATGTCAATGACATGAAATGGAAAGAATTGCTCAGAATTTTCAAAAATCTGACATTAAGTCTTTATAAATAAGTTTGAATTAATGCCAATAATAATGAATGCTTGTATAATATTTTTAAATTTGCAAATATGTACTAAATATCATCACTTACACCCTGCCTCAAATAAGGGAATCATTTGTACCTAGTCATGGGAAATAGGTATTGTAGACATGAAACATTTAAATTTGTAGTTTTAACTTCTCTTGGATTGTATAATATTGAAAGGATTTGATAGCATTCAAGACAAGTGAATTATCAAGTTATTAATGATTTGTCTGACACACATTTAATTAACTGAATTAATAATGAACAGTGACATTACAGAGGCTATTCAATTCATTTACTATATAATAATATGCTAGTTAACACTTAAGAAAAGTGACCAGTCATTATCAATGTATCATTGTGCATTGTGTGAACATTAATCAGGTCAAATTAATGTGGTGTTACTTTTAACTTAAGCAGGCATTAATGAACGCTTCATCATCTCAAAGTGTTGCCATGGCATATCAAAATATCAAAAGCTTAACTTAATATTTAGCATAGAAAGGTTATTTAAGACTCAAGTTAATGAGAATTTTGTTTTTTCTTTTATTATAAGTATAAATATCAGTATTATAAAGACTTTTTAAATTATTTAGCTGTACAACAGGACCACCTTCAAAGTTGCATTTTTGAAGAATACTGCTGCATTTAAAACTGTGGAAATTCTTTTCCCCTTCCACTTTTAGTCGGTAGATCAGTTCATTTCTATTAAGAGACAGAAATATGACTTCATATTAATGATGGAATCAAAACAGATGGAGCTATCTAATGGTTCAGGCAGGAAATTAGAGTAGGAATTATAGCTTCTTACCCTTATATCTACCACTGATTCACTGAATGACCTTGGGCAAATTACTTAAGCTGCCAGGTCAAATTTTCTAAGTGCACATCTTTTTTTTTTTTTTTTTTCCCCTCTGCCCGGAGCTCATATTAACAGAAAAGGAAACTCTAGAGATGTAGAAAAAGGAAATGATATAATATAGAGAGGAGGAAGAAGCCTTTGGCCTAAAAGAGATTAAGTGACTTATCCAATGTTTCACAGTTAGCATGGCCTACCAGGGTTTCAGATTCAAGTGTGTGACTCAATGTGCCTCAATTTTCAAACTTTACTATCAACACAAGAGTGACTTTGAGTGTGGGTTATAAAAGAGTGAGTTTAGAGGTGCCTGGAAAATTACAGATATTTAATTGATGTGATTTATTTTTAGTCTCTTCTCCAGCAACTTGTGTTACCAATTGCTTTTCTTGAAACAACTAGTAGGTGTGTCTGTTGAATCTAAGCTGACATTTCTGTGATTAGAATAATATTATTTCTTAAGAACTTTTGACCAGTTCCCTGGTGGCTGACATTTTCTCCTGTGCTGCACATTACTCACATGGTGTCCCTGTGACCTTTGAACCTACTTTTATCCCACATATTAATCTCAAACCGACTTGAACTTCTAATTTCCTGACCACACATAGTACCCCTCGTCTATACCTCCCCCTCTCACTTCACAACTGCACTTAGTTCTTACCTTCAGCAGGTCTTTATCTATCACTACAGTTACATTTATTCCATTGTTTTCAAATTATGTGTTTTTAATTATTTTTTCTCTCTCCTTTCATTTTTACGCACAATACTACAGGTGTACTAAATTTCAAAGAAAAATTGTTTCAGATGGAGTTAATCAGGTAAAGAGGACTTAATTCAAGGCTAAGGTAATAGGGGTGAGATTGATCTCGGTTTTGTTGCAACAGAACATGGGACTTTGGCAAGTGCTGGGATGAGATAGTGGGAAGGAACTGAAGGACAGCAGGGGACAGGTTGGTCAATCAGGCCACCTGTTCTTTGGCCTTGGTGCTCACAGCAGTGAGACTACCACCTTCCTGTAGAGGCAGAGAGACAGGGACACCATCTCCTCTGTGATTCTATTTCAGAGGGATGGCTCCCAAATCCTCGACAGGGCCATTTCTGAGCTATAAAACTAGCAAGAGCTGGGAGATTCACATCCCAAGGGGCATAGACAGAACTTGCAATTGGAAGTTTTCTAATGTAAATGCTCTAAGAAAAGAGAGGTTGGGGTCTGTCGCCAAGAAGAAACGTGTTAATCAAGCTGAGGGGCACATTAAGGCCATGCGGGTCCATACTTAGAGCTGCAGATTCTGACAAAATAAGCACTATAAATTTTACTTGCTGTTATGTCTTATAAGGTCTGACAGAATGTTCTGGACATTTTTCTTTAATCCCAGAATTATGCTTACCTCACCCTGGATGCACTTAAGCATCAGATCCTGGGCAGAATACATGTAATTTTCTTGGCTTTAGTTCTTGCTTGGGTTCTGATAAAGTCCTTTTCCCTCATTGTCCCCTGTTGTTTTCTTTGGAGCTTCTAGCTCCTAACTGCCCTTAATTTGGCTTACACCAAAGAAATCACTTGGTTACAGAAGGACCAAATCTATCTCCAGCTCCATCTGGGCAGGAACGATTCTTACTTCACACTAAGTAGACCTTCTAATGGAAGAGAGGCCGCTCTCATGCTAACATTGATCACCTCTCACGGACTAAACGCAATGCCATGTTTTAAGCATGCGCACTCAGACACAAAGGTGCACACACATGCACACACTCTGTGCACGATGGAGGTAAAGCTGGGAAGAGCTTCAGAAGAGAAGGAGTGACCTGTCTCATCACATAAGTCTTATTGTGTGTAGTTTCTCTTTTGCCAGGTTAGCTCATATGTGGGGTAAGGGCGCAGAGTCAAGACCCAGACTCCAGGAGTTGGGTGGAAGCAGACCTGTGGAAGTTTTGAGTAAGTGGGTATTCATACTTCACTATTTCCTAATTGCCTATAATCCTTGCTTATAAGCTCTACATACATATATAACCATGCCCTGTATGTAGGCACACTGCTTCTATGCTCAAGTCCTAATTTTCTGAAAACTCTCATGGGGAGAACAGAATGACTGTACATTTGTTGTAAGTGACTTCTATGTGAATGTTAAAAATTATGCTAGTCATATTTGCAAACTCTTTTAGGAATACCAGTGTGATTGTGTGTGCTTGCATGTGTTTGTGTGAGCACACGTGTGTACACACGCAAACACAAACATGGGATGGAAACCAGGGTCACTGTACTCCTGATTTTTTCATCCCTAGCAACTTTTAAAAATAATTATTTTGAGACAAGTTTACCCTATGTTGCTCAGTCTGACCTTGAATTTGCTATCTTCCTGCCTCAGCCTCTCGGAGAGCTAGGATTACAGATGTGCACCACCGCACCCAAACTACTATTCTTTATGTTCTAAACATAAGATAAGAATGTATTTGTACACTTAGGTTTTAAGTCATTTATTTTATTCAGAAATCTTAGTTCTAAACAGCATATAGGGAACTCTCAGGCTCAAACTTACCACATAGGAGCTTGGAAATCCTGACTCCCGATCTTACAGTAAAATAAATAAATAAATCAACTGAATGAAGTGAAAATCAGTAACTTGTCTTGAACCCATCAGAAAACAGAGGTCATAAAATAAACTGCCACCCTAAGCTCTAGACAGAGAGAAGAATCCAGAAAGTCACAACTGGGAGCTGCTTAACTAGAGAAGATGTTACTGGATCTCTAAACCCACAGAAGAACTAGAATGATAAGTATTTGAAGAATTGCTGGAGGCTGAGTGAGGATCAGCATAAGGATTCGCAGTAGGGGACTCACATGTTTGTCTGTTTTATCACCAGTAACTTTACTATCTTTTTATGGTGATGATAAAAGAAAGATCTGCCCCACCAGAGGAGGGAGAGGAGGAGTAATCCTTGTGAAATCGCCCATGCATTTGCTATAACGAAGACCTATTCTTTGTCCTCCTCCAGCTCTCTCTACCTGTCTTTCTCCATCCATCTGAGGAACCAAGAGAAGCTAAGAAACACTTGTGAAGTCACAATAAGGTGGCCCAGGCTCACTGTGAGCTCACAATAAGGAGACCCAGGCTCACTAAAGACTGAGATTTAGTCATAATTGAGGAGTGTCTCTGGTACCCCAGTCCTTACCACCTTGGCCACAAGCTTTCAATCTAATGAGAATGGATTATGCTGAAAGAATGGCAAGACAAAAACTCTCTCTCAACAAGTCTGCTTCAAGAAGATAAAGGCTACAGAGAGGCTAACAGGAGGGCAGCAGAAGAATTTAAAGCCTCCATAACTATAGTTATGGCAACATAAAATACATTCTGACTTGTTGCCAAGTTAATTTAAATCCTCACACTAAGGGCTTATATCCTCATTTTTCTACTTCCTGACTCATTATGTCCAACTTCCAACATAATAATCACAAACCATGCTAAAAGACAATAAAAAAAACCTGAAGGGAGAAAGTGTATACCAGAACCTAATTCAGATACAGTGGAGATTTTGGAGTGATCATAGTTATTAAAATAAAAAAGCATCTAGGGCAGGACAAAAGACCCTTACCCACAGAGGAACATAGTTATTAAAATAACTATGATTAACATAATTATTAAAGTAACTATAATTATATTAAGGGCTCCAATGGAAAAAATAGACAATGTGTAAGGACAGTGTTTTAGTCAGTTTTTTCACTGCCATGACTAAAAGGACACAACCAGAAAAACTGTAGAAGAAGAAAAGTTTATTTGGGGGCTCACGGTTGCAGAGATATAAATATAGACAGCAGACTCCATTCCTCCAGGTTCAAGGAGAGGCTGAACATCATGACAGAAGAGTGTGGCAGAGGGAAGCAGCTCACAGGATGATCCAGATACAAAATATATACCCCAAATCCATGACCCAAAGGTCCCACCTCCTCCTCCTCCAGCCACATCCTACAGGTTTAGTTACCACTCAGTTAATCCCGATTAGCAGATTAATTCCCTGATTGAGTTAAGGCTTTCACAAATCAATCACTTATTCTCTGAATCTTCTTACATTGTCTCACACATGAACTTTTGGGGGATACCTCACATCCAAACCATAAGAGACAGATGGTAATGTAAACAGAGAAATGGTATCTTTAACAAAAAAACTGAAAGAAAATGCTGGAAATAATAATAATAATGCAATATCTTAAATAGAAATGAAGAATGCCTTTGATGGGCTCACCCACAGCAGACTGGACTCATTCAGAAGCACTCAGTGAACTTAAAGCTAAGTAAACCAACACGTTCCAACTTAAAATACAAAGAAGACAAGAATGAAGAAACTAACCCAAACACGCAGGAACTGTGGGAAACTGTGAAATTTATAGTTGCACACTTGGAAAACCAGAGTGGGAGATAAAAACAGGCAAAATACTAAAGTAATAATGACTGAGAACTTTCCAAAATTGTTATTAGATACCAAACTAGGAATGAAGGGAGCACGAAGAACACCAAGCAGGGTAATACCAACAAAACACACTGGGGCGTGTCATATCTGACCTGCAGGGAAAGAGAAACAAGAAAGCAGGCAAAAGACCCTTAGCCACAGAGGTACAAAGACAGGAATTAGAGTGTGAACCATGGAAGCAAGAAAAGATTGGAGCATATTTTAAGTATTTACACTGAAAAAAAAAAAAAAAAATCTCCTACCCAGATTTCTATTTAGAGAGAAATTACCCTTTGAGACTGAAAGAAATAATTTCTCAGGCAAACACAAACTGAAGAAATGCATTGCTATCAGAGCACCCCTATGAGAAATGTCAAATGTCCCTAGTGAGAAGGTTTTGAAATGACTCCACATAATATCAAGTTTACAAGTAGTCTCCAAGGTGCTACTACAGGTGTGGTCACTGCCACTGGGTGTTTGTACTGAGAGGTTCTAGTGGAAACCTGACATGTATCAATAAAATACATAAAGGAAACCTACAAATAAAGAAAAATTTCATAGTATGCAAACCACAAAAGATAGTGTAAGAAGGAGAGGTTAGAAGAATACTTAGTAGATTTAGGATCCCCCGTGACCAATTTCAGAACTTCAGTAATGAAGCAGGAATGCCAGAGATGTGGCCATTGAGACCGAGGAGAAATTCTCAATCTATTTCCCCATTTGTATTGCTGGCAATATATTCACGAAAAGAGTAGGAAAGACAAACGTCTGATATCAAGTTCTTATTTTGTATCTGAAGTTGGAACAAGTCACAGTTTTGACACTTTTTATTTCTACTTAAATATGAAGAAAGAGGGGCACGCCCATTGGATAGTTTATGGAAGGTCCTACAGTTTGAGATAGAAAATTAACATACAGCAGAAAGAAGAAATAAGTGCAAAATCATGTTTCTTAAATCAATAAATAAAATAGATAAAACCCTCTTGGGCCTAATGATAATAAATTAATAAATATAGGGAACCCTAGAAAAGTGAAAGTAGAGATAAGTCAAATAAGAGAAAGTCAAAACTTTTAAGAAAAATTGCATGCAATTTTAAAAAAATAATTTAAAAGTCTAAAAAATGAACAATTTTTAATACAAAACATGAATTGCCAAAATGTCCTTAAGAAGATATAAAACAGCATATTTCAATTGTCATAGAAAAAATGGTAACTAAGGTTAAAAACAACAAAAAACATGTTTACAGTTGAATTTGATCTACCTTTTTGAAAACATCACAATTTCAGTACTCTAAATAATTGAAGATATATATAAGAAGATGAAAATTTTACAAATTAATTTTATAAAACCAAAAGAGCATTTGATTATACGAATTGAGGAGAAAAAGTCATTTAATAAAGCTCAAATGTCATTTCTAATGAGAGTTCTAAAAATAAGAACAAATGTTATATTATTTAAATGCAATAAAGACCAACAAAATTGAATAGAAAATATCATTTTAAATAGAAAAGCACTAAAATAATTAAGAGAATATAAAAATTTCCTTCGCTGTCATTGTTATCAGTATTGGGGGAAGATTCTAATAAATGCTTGAGTTAAAGAAAATAAGCAACCAGAGCACACATTAGAAAACAATTGGTAAAACTCTTTCTTTACTGATGATATGATTTTATGCTTTGAAAACTTCAGATAACTTTTTAAAAATAAAATAACAAACAATAAGATTCTTCGTGGGCATCTGGACCCAATACCTATTCTCCATTATAGCAAAAGCATCTTGAAATATAAAAGAGAAAAAGAATTCCACTCAAAGACCAGAAAAGAGTGTGCATTTTACATAAAAATAACCTTTAAAAAGGCATAGCCTTTGTATGAAGAAAATCATAACATTTTTTGAATACCTTTTTTTGTCATTTAAATAAATTTTATTATTATAATCACATATAACCTATAAGTTGTCCTGTAATTAACATTTTTTAATTTTTTTCCAGTTTGCAACTTTTTTTTTTTAAATTTATTTTTATTGTACACAAATGAGATACATACTATTTCTTTGTACACGAAGTAAAGGCCTACCATTTGTGTAGTCATACTTTTACATAGGATAATAGTGTTTGATTCATTCTGTTATTTTTTTCCTTTCCCCCCACCCCTCCCACCCCTCTTTTCCCTCTACACTGTTCCTCCTTCCTCCATTCTTACCTCCCCCGCCCAACTATGTGTCATCATCCACTGATCAGGGAGATCATTTGTCCTTTGGATTTTTGAGATTGGCTTATCTCGCTTAGCATGATATTCTCCAATTTCATCCATTTGCCTGCAAATGCCATAATTTTATTATTCTTTAAGGCTGAGTAATATTTCATTGTATGTATATACCACAGTTTCTTTGTGTTTATCAACTTGATGTCACTATGACAAAATACTTGAGATCAGCAACTGAAAAGGAGGAAAGATGGGCTCAAAATTTCAAAAGTGTCAGTCCATGATCAGTTGGTGCTATTGTTTTTGAGCCTATGGTGTTACAATATATCATGGAAGGAAGCCTGTGGTATAGCAGAGCTGCCACCTTATGTCTTGGAAGCACAAAGAGACAGGAAGGGACCAGGTCCCCAAATCCTCATTCAAAATCATGTCCCCAGTGGCCGACTTCCTTCTACTAGGCCCCACCTCCTAAAGATGGCACCATTTGCCAGTACGGTCACAGTCGGGGCATCAAGACTTTAGCACCTGAGCCCTTGGGGAGATATCCAAGATCCTCTTTAAACAACCCTGGAGCTTGCTGTTTGCTGTCCCTGATCTGCCTGTCTCCATAGCGCTGCTTCACCTGGTATGAGTTGCCTACGTGGCTGCATTCTTTCCAGATGATTAGTTAACTGACTGAGTTCCCCTCCCCTGGAGTGAGGAGTTACCATATCTGGTAATACTCACGCGGGGAGCGAGGGCCAAGGTCCAGGCCCCGCCTGTGTCCATGTTAGTGAGTCGGAGGAGGAAACCAGGACCAGCAGCAGGTTTTGCGGTGTGCTGCCCACCCCTCCCCCACCCGCAGCGCCTCTCCGCAAAGGCCTTTCAAAGTCTTTGAACAGAGAAGTATGGAAGGAAAAATCACTTTTAGCATACAATTCACCAATCTTGAAGGTTTGAGGAGCGCATTCCGAGAAGCGGACACCTGAAACAGCAGAGGCTATGTCTCCTTCGCCCTTCCCTGCAGCAGGATTTAAGGCTGCCATGACGTCATTCTCGGGGCACCTAGGGGTCTGCAGTATGGATGTTTCACATCCAGTGGTGCCCATGGGGGCACGCAGCCACCCTCCCGCTGAGAAGATGAGTGCGAGAGGGTTAAATCCTCTTCCTCAGTACGTTTTCCATGGCTGTGATGAAGTTCTCAAAAATGAATAAGAAAAAAAAAATTCTGAACTAGTTCCTAACCATTGAAATTCTCCTAGAAGATGGTCACTCTATGTGTGTTTGTTCATACATTTCTCGACCCTTTTTTTCATTCTGGTTTAATTTTTTCCAGAAGTTGAGCATGCTTTCCTAAAACAGAAAATAAAACATAAAGTGCTTCTTGTTATGAATATCCATTATTTCATAGCAGCTATTAAGTGTTTTATATAGCAGTATAATTTTAGAATGTAGAAAATATCTCGGCCACTCCTTGCAGAAAAATTGAATACCTATATCCCTTCCATCAATCCTGACTATTGAATGTGATATACTGCACAATAACAGTATTTGCAAATAGCATATTTTGGTGTTTTGTATAGCAGTGGACAAAATTGTAATTTGAAATGGTTTTTGTTTTTACTTCTCTTGGATTTTCGTTGATAGCATTTTCCATTTGTTTGCCCCTCAGTGATGCGCCTTACTGCACCTAGCTTTCGCTTTTTACTCTGAATTGCCCAATAGAAGCTCTTCCTGTTGATACTTTTGTTGTTAGGAATCTTGCATTAGCCTTACTAACCACTTCAGTACTGGCCTTTGGCTATATTGTCTGCAGAGATGTCAGGTGGCCATGCATTCTGCATTAATGTGTGATACAGTCCATTAGCTTCCAGTCTTTCTGAGGTTGGCTGAATGTTCCAGGCAGACTTTAAACAAAACAAATTTATTGATTTAGTACAGAACTTTATTGCCTGGATCATTGTTGGGCTGCCCTTGAACATTTTTATCTGTTAATGCATTTATTCATTTTTGCTCTTTACATGCCTGTTGATTTCAGAATATTTTATTGTCTGTGAATATTATATTTGGTTCTGTGGCACTCTCACTGGTAAAATATCCTGTATTAAATTGAACCCATGCTCAATGTATGTTGTGCTTGTTATATTTTTTAATGTAGAACTATAGAAATTTAAGTGATAAGCACCTAGAAAAGTGAAACACAAGCATAATATTTATCTAATCATTTTATCAGAGGGAGGCCTGTAAACTTCAGGCTGAATATCTAGGGGGAAAGCTTGAAAATAATGAATAGGTTTTCCATATTAATATATAAATGTGACAATATTTACTTAATAATTTTAGAAAATAATAGATTTGGTCTTGGTGATATAATTTTCCAAACTCTTTAAAGAAATTTATATTTATGAATTTCTAAAAGGTTTTTTGTTTTTTCAACTTCATTGCCCCTTAATGTAACTATGCTTGTAAATTTATAGTATATGTCAGGTATCATATATTTTCTATGTTCACAGAGATAAATTTTATTTCTGTGTAGATGATAACTCTTAGAGAAATAAAAGACGAACTTTTAACTTCTTCTAGGTTAATAGTCTGTCTTAAGTGGCAATCCAAAATTCTGATCATCAAGAAGAGAAAATAGAAACATTTAAAACCAAAAATCAAGTCAGTTCCATAGCAAACCAGAGGTTGAGTAGACTCTAAACTATTTCCATTTGGGGAGTGGGTACAAAAATCTGAACCATTGGGCTGGGGATATATCTCAGTTGGTAGAGTGCTTGCCTAGCATGCACAAGGCCCTGGGTTCAATCCCCAGCACCATCAAAAAAAAAAAAAAAAAAAAAAAAAAAATCCTGTGCCATCATTTGGAGCACACAAAGAATCAGGTAGACATTACATAGGGAAAAAAACTTATATAGATAATTAACACCCTAAAAGAAAGATAAAATCAGCTTCAGGATGAAAGTCTCAGCCTGTATCGGGAAACACAATAGGTCTGAGGTAAGTGGATTTCTACACAGGATGCTGGAGAATTAAACTCGAGAGTTTTGAGGAAATTCTGGACCAGAGAAGGCAGTCTTAGGGACAAGAACTGCCAGGGAAAAGGAAGGGGACTTGAAGGGGAAAGAAAATTTGTGGAGGTGGAAAGGAAAAATAAATAAATAAAAATACATAAAGGGAAAAAGAAATGGAAACAAATTGCCTTTCAGAATCAATAGTGTCACAAAATCAGAAAAACATTAACTTCTCACTAAAAAGTCAAAACTGATTGATGAAATTGTACCATACTACACTAAGAAACAAAATCACTCATGAAATAAGAAAGCATGTCAACCACCCAGAACAGTTTCATCTGACTACTTGAAATCCCTCCTTTGTATTAGTCAGCATTTCCAAATGAACAAACTATTTGACCACATCTCTTAGAAGAAAAGAGAAAATAACAATAAACATTTCCATGTTGTAAATTTTTCTTCCTATTCCAATCCACCTACCCAAACCAAATATCAAACCAAGGAAAGGTGGAGCAAAATGCTTCAAATGTATCCTAAAGAAATATTGGCACAAATATGTTAAAATCTGGAAGGAAACACAGAAGATTAGAAAACACAAAAATAAGGAAGGAAGGTATGAAAAGCAAACTAATGAACCTCAGGGTAAAAAAGAAAGTCAAAACAAAAATCAAGGAAGAAATGATTACATTTCAATGAACTCAAGGGAGAATAATTTTGTAGTTTAAAGTGCATCGTTTAAAATACAATAAAATGCAATAAAGTACACATTGACAAACATGCACTGATAGACAATTAAAAATAAAAAATGAAAATGTGTTGACTTTTCATTGCTATGACAAAGTACCTGACAATAAAAACTTCAAAGAGGAAAAATTTATTTTGGCTCATGGTTTAAGAGGTTCAGTCCATGATCCAGTAGTAGTATTGCTCTGGGCTTGAGGTGAGACAGGGCCTCTGGGCTTACTCAGCTCATGGAAGACTGGAAGCAGAGAAAGAGACAGGACAGGAAAACAGGGAAGTTGAGGACTAAATATATAATCTCCAAGGACTTTTCCCCAGTAGCCTACTGCCTCATCTACCTATAGCGCCACCCATGAATCTGTTTAAATTATTGATCCATCAAACATATGAATTCACTGGTTAGGTTACAGTTGGCATAATCTAATCACATTACCTTTGAACACTTCTGTGCAGTCTATAAATGAGCTTATTGAGGGACACCTCATATCCAAACCATAACAGAAAATAAAATGAAATTCAGAAATTTAACAAAATAGAGAAAGTAATGATCAGAGAAAAAGTGACTGTTGTAAAAGACCAGTAAGCTCCAACACTCATAAGTTTGTAAAGGATAATAAATAATAAATGAAATTGAACTAATTGACAAAATTATAGCCCAAGAAAACTTCCTCAAAACAGAAGAATTCCTGAATTTATATATTTACAGTAGCCTTATGCACTTTGGTCAGTTGATTCAAAAAACTGAATGCCTGTGCATACTCAGGTGTGCCCAAGCACAGGATTTAATATTGAAGGAAAAAAAAAACCACATCCCTTCAGCTTTTTGTAAAAGATATCCTTTGAAGGAGAATTCGTTTAGCACAAACTCCTTAGTGGAAAAATACAAAGAAGAACCTGATGGAAAGCAATTTCAAGAAGCTCATGTAATTAATGCAAGTCATGCATTTAATGTTCAAACACACAACCACATATATTAAGACAAAGGAAAAACAAAAGCAGAAGAAAACTTCTACACCTATAAGCATTTAGGGACACTCCTGAAGTCTTCCTGATGAATCTAGAAAAAGATGAACCTCAACCACCATGGAACTACTGGAAAATTATAACAGCAGATGTGCTGGTGAACAGCAAATATAATTAAATATGGATCTAAAACTAAACTCCTAAGGGGGCAGCTGAGAAAACACAGAGTAAAGAGATTGGGGAAATAGTCATGGGAAGTGACAATCCTTTCATCAACATTCCACAGTTGAAAATGAAGAATAGAATTTAAAGCTGCAACCCCCAAGAGAAGAGATTTTTCAGCAAGAGAAATACAAGAAATACAAATTCCTTATTCAAGGAAGTGATAAAAGGTGTAAAGGTGTAAAAATCTTGAGCAAACTTTTAATGTGGAGCACCAATAGTTTTTACAACCATTTTGACGCAACACCTGTTCAATGGTAGGTTATGATGCTTCAGGGGTGGTTCGGATTTAGAACTTTGTTCTGTTAGCAAGACCCTTTCTCAAAATAAAAAAAAAAATAAAGCAAAGATCTTTGTTCTGCAGTCAGGAAGAAATAAGAATTGTAAAAGTTGAACTAATAATCTAGAGAAATGAGACAGAAGAATTGTCACACGTTCTGCTTTTACCTATAATAATTCAATGTGGTAAAGGTCATAAGTGGAAAACCTTTGTTATCTGCTGTTGTATCATTCTTTAATTTTATCCTAAATTTTAAATGGTTTTATATGATTTGTCATCTAAAGAGACTCAAGTGATTTGTGAAGCAAAAAAACCTTTATTTTGGGTGTTAGAATTGTAATATGAGAACATGTAGAAACCAGAGTCCCCTTAGGGGTGTGGTTAGAGTCTTTATTTAAGGATAAAAGAGGAAGTATCTGTGAATGACTTGACTCAGGTGGATAGTCAAGAATGATGGTCAGAGGATAAATTATTTCCACAATTCACTGATCCAGCCCAGATCAGCTCAGACCACATCATTGTCTGGGAAAGAGTTTAGTTTATTCAAAAGTCAGGATGTTTTTCTCAGCAAATAACTTTTTTTTTTTTTTTGGCATGTCAGCAAATTCACAAAGTGGTCCATAGTATGAGATGGAGAAGTCACTGCTGTCAAATTTCGTTCACAAAATCGAATTTCTAAAATAAGCAGTGGAAGTCACTGATACTGGAAAAATATCAGAACATCAATTTCTCTGGTTTATGAAAAGGTTTTTCTTCCTCATCTTTTCCATCTTTGTTTCTTGAATTTTATTTGTTGTTATCTTTATACTCTATGTGAACATCCAAGATTTTATTTAAAAGTAGAAATTCAAGCAATATACTTATTCTTGTTAATGTGAAGAGCCAATGGAGAAAGAAATGATTTTATTTCTACTTTCCTAAAGTAAAAACAACGCCCTGGAAGACAAAAATAAAAGAGAGAGGGAATTTATTCAGCATCATGAAAGAGTCATGAAAACATTTTAGTCATACAAAATCTTGAAGACAGCTGTTAGTGTTTCATGACGATGAAATCTCTTCATTTTAAGCTCCTCTTCCAATACTTTTGGGGATGATAAAAGTTGGTTAGGATCTTGTTAGAAGTCACTTGCCTGGTGACACAGTTAATGTTGTGAAGTATCCTCTCAGTCACACTTAGTAGACTAACATATCTTCATTTTCTTAAGAATATTTCATAGACTCTTTTTCTTATTTTTTTAATTGAATTTTTATGGAAACACCACCAGATTGGAAGTTTCAGAATCAGGTGGCAAGCACTGAACCTGAAATGAATTAACTATTTTTAGGAACTCAACCATTGATTTCCTACTGCTTTGCTTATATCTGACAGAATTTGAGGTAGAGACAATGAATGAGAGACTGTATAATATGAAATTTTGGATTCCAGTAAAAATAATTCAGTAATCTCAAAAGAAAAAAAAAATTATACAAGGTTAAAGTTTTAACCACTCTCTTAAGACACTTTTATGTTCTAATAAAACATTTCATGGCTAAGAAATGATAAATGTTTGAGGTGACACATAGACCAGTTACTCCGTTCTGATCACTACACTTTGTATACTTGTGATGAATTATTGTATTGTCCCCTGTAAGGATGCAAATTATGTCAATTAAAATTAAAAGTTATTTTGTGGCTCTAAGAATAGACTAATAGGATTTTAGCATGTAAACACAGGTAGTATTAATAGTCATTTTTATTCCAAGTAAGAGTAAATTTTTTTTTCTTGAAAGTGTGTATGTGGTACTGGGGATATTTAACATGTATTTTATAGTTTATTCATGTTCTAGTTTTGAAAAGGAACTCCAAGGGGTACTATTTGGAATGAAAAATATAATTATTTCTCTGAACAAAAGGCAAACTATAAAACGAATACTCAGTTTTACATCAATAAAAACAGGTGATACGAAATATAAACTTTATCAAATGCAATTAGAGAGCAAAGAAACTTACGGGCTTCATTATCTTACTTTTTAAATTTATTGAAACAATAAACGTAAACACAAAGTTTCATGTTGAATGGAAGGTGAAGGAAAAAAGAAAAAGAATGCATTAAAAAACCCAAAAAGGAAGAATGAAAATAAAAATAAACCCATACATTTTTGCTTTAGGAATTACTGAAGTGAATTTTGCTGCCATTTAATTACATCTTTCAAAGGACTATAATCTCTTAATCACCATGAGTTTCCCTTTCATCTGGTAATTGGCAACCATGCATACAGCCTTCACACACTTTTCATGTCAGGAAGCAAGGCTGACTGCTGAATTAGAGGCTTTTCAAAAGTACGGCTTCTGCTCTTTAGTTGATGATATACGAATATGTTGAATATCCCATCAAATATCACCCTTTGATGGGGTTAATCTATATGTTAATGCTTTCTCTATTTTTTGTGTGATTTCTTGGCCTTTTCATTTATTGAATACATTGTATTTGTGCAGTTCATATTGTTTAAAAAGAAAATTTCCATGTCAGTGAAGAGGACAGCATACTCTGATGACAGAGAAATTGCATTCTTTAAAACTTATATTTAAATGATATATGCAAATTAGGTCATAAAGCTCCTTTGAGAGGGGATTTGTTTGCAATAGAAAAACTTACAGAAATGGCAAACAGATCTTGATGGGGACAGAAGGCAAGAGTAAGTCCACTGTATGAAATGACTGCATAAAATAATCCTATAGAGTCTGTTTCATTTTAACATTCAGAGAAAGAAACAACTGAAATTTAGCTCACATTTAGATTGTAGATTGTACTATTAATACAATTCTACATCCACAAAACTGAACCTTGGTAATTTTTCCAAATTCCCACAACTGGACAGATAAAAGAAAGATACTAAAGTTCAAGGTGAGAAATTGAGATGCTGAGACCTTAGGAGGAAGCGTTTCTTCCTGAAATCTTCCAATGTCATTAAGGATCAAGATAATGGAAAGAAACATAAGAAAGTGAACTGAGTCACAGGGATTTTCAGAAATCTAATCATTAAAACTTAATCAGCTCTGCATCTCAGAAATCAGAAATATAGACTACAATACAGAATAATCAAATTTAATTTTCCTTCATTTGTCCTGGTTGAGCAATTTTAAACTTTCTATGCCTCAGTTTCTTCACATGAAAAATGAAGATAATATGTATTTGTGTAATTCCTTTTTGATATATGTGAAGGATAAGCGAAATGATGCATATTAAGTGTTTAACAGTTCTTGTGACAATGGATAACCACCAGTATTGTCATATTTAAGCTAACTTTTGTAACATCTACAAGCTTAACAATATGCTAAGTGTATTAGGTATTGACACAGATACCCAAATCTTCTTTCCCTGCTCATGAATGACCAAGCTTAGGCTGAGCAAACAGAAGCCATGTGGATTTGTTTGCCAAAATTAAAGGCACATAACTGCAAATATTTGATTGCTTTAGTAACAGTATTTGGAAAGAATAAACAGCTAATTAATTCCAGAAGAATAGTTACCTTGTATTTCCAAATCAATTTGTTAAGTCTTTAAATTTTTATTATAATTGGGATTTAATTTACTTTAAAAATTTTTTTAAAATATTGTGTAATTAACTATATCTTTTTTCTAATAGATTAAAACATACCAACTGAGGCTCAATCTTCTTTGACTTTGTTCTTTTGTCCTTCCAAAGAGTAACTGCCATTAGCCAGATGGACTGCTTTCTTCTAGTATTTTTGCTATACATTTACATTTTTTATGTGTGAGGATATGTACGTCTCCATAAAAAGTATCACGCAGCTCAAACCAGCCTTCTGGTTTTTTTTGCTTACTAACGTGTTCCAGGAACATTTCTTTATTTGTGTTTGTAGATCTGCCTCCCTTGAAATTGCTCCCAAATTCTTAACTCGCAGTAGACACTTGCAGTGTAGACATAATCTAACAACTGTCTTAACACTCCGTGTCACCTGATTCATTTTAAAGGTCAGTCCGTTACAATAATTTAAAAATGCCTTTTAAAGGTGTTCATTTTCCTTTTGTAAAACCAGTCTCTCTGATATCTTGCCACTTTCCGTTATTTCTTGATAGGCTGTGGGCTTAGAAAGAGTGTGGTTTTTATGCATTCAAGTGATGGTCAACAGAGTCTCTGGACATGACTTTCTGTGCTCCTAGGGTCCCGGGAGCAATGCTGTACATTCACCCAGATGCTGTCAGCCTTGATAACATCAAGAAAGACACAGCTTTTCATCTTTTTTCTCTCACCTTGCTCTGGGCCCATTAGCACTCCACTCTGTGCATGTCCTTCTCTGTGCTGCTTGATTCTGTGCCCCTTCATCTATTCCAATCGGTCAGAGGACTGATGCTTACAGTTTTGTAGGCTCACCTCTTCCAGCTGTGGCAGGTGCCACAACTGGTCCATTTGCTTTCAATTTAATATCCACAATGCAAATAGACAGAGGTGCTGTCAGAGAGAGAGTCCTAGCAGCCTGTCCCTGACAGTCAACAGCACAGCCCAACCATTTAGGCAGATGATTCAAACAATATGGCATTAGATAAATGGGT
Organism: Sciurus vulgaris; assembly: GCF_902686455.1. Lineage (NCBI taxonomy): Eukaryota > Metazoa > Chordata > Mammalia > Rodentia > Sciuridae > Sciurus > Sciurus vulgaris. The sequence continues at coordinate 13,516,293 of NC_136469.1, forward strand.
AAAGGGCGTACTCAACAACCCCTCGTCTCTCAACTCATATTTTTTTTTCCTCTTGAAGTCAAAGAGGAAAACATTCTGCTAATACTCCTCTCAGCATATTGCCTTTTGTCTAGATTGCCATTGTCTAGGAAAGTTCTTCCTTTACTTGTCCTATGTCACAACATCAGTAGCACCTTAAAGCAACTGAGGTAACATATGTGGAAATAATTTATTCCTCTCACTATAAAAAACTCAGAACAGTTCTCAAAACCCTTAACTCACTAAAGAGGGAGAAAAAAAAAATAGTTTTTTTTCTCATCAAACTTTATTCTTGGTAGATGATCTTACATTTTCATTTCAGAAGCTATTATTATTTTTGTTTTTTTCATTTTGTATTATTGTATACTTCTCTTAAAAATGGAAACTTTGGATAAACTAGGATAATATGGCCAGAAATCAAAAAGAGAGGAAAAAGCACAGCTTTCCAACATAGTATTCACTTTCATCAACCCACTCTCTTAATAAGGAAGAATCTTAAGTATTTCTTCTTTTTCACATTAAAACAACTTTGGGATGACTATCCTAACATATGCCTTTTGTGCATATGTGATAGTTTCTTTAATGTAGATAATGAGTGATAGAATCACAGGCTCTGAAATTCATTATTTATTTTTATACGTACAGAGAAAATGCCCTCCACAGTAATTTAACTAATGTGCAGTCCAATGAGCAAAGTCAGTAACTGTTTCTTACCCCTTCACCCACATTCAAAATCAGCAAACTTTGAAAAAGAATACATTTTATCAACATATGTTATCTTGTTGATATCCTTTCCACTTTAACTCAGTTAAAATGTTTTTGGTTGCAAGCAATAAGCATTAACTTTACTCAGTTTAACAACAGGAATTGCACCACATAATGAGAAGTTTAAAAATATGGTGGCTTCAAGCATGGAGAACCAAGGCGCCAACTGCCTTCTCTGCAGCTCCCTGTGTTGTCTGGTTCCCTCTGTTTACTATATCCTCAGGCTCAATCTCATCCTGGTCATTTAATGACAGCATCCGGATACAGTGTCCAGAGGCAGAAAGAGGCCATTTCTCCCTTATGTACTTGTTAAGAATTAAAAAAAAAGAAGAAGAAGAAGAAGAAGAAAAGTTCCGGAGAGTCATTCCCCACACGAACAATGTCTCAATAAATAATGACAAAAATAGCCCAATGCCTAAACCCACCATCAGAAATCAACTAGTTTATACTACATAGATTAAGTTTGGTTTCTCCCCCAGAGAAGCTAGTTGCTTTGGCTGGTGGTTGCTTGACCTTTCTGGAGGTACATGACCACTAGGAAGAGACAGAAAGTGGCACTCAAGAAGAGTTTCTATTACAGAAAAATTCCAGGGACATCATGATGGATGCAATATAATCAAACAGAGGAAAAGGAAAATCAGTCTCGCCATTTAAAGATATCTCAAAGGAAGAAAAAAAAAAATACAAAAACTCTTCAAATAGAAAAATATTTTAATGAATATATAAAGAGAACTAAATACACTGTAGGATAGAATTCATGGGATTTCCTGATACAGAAATTAAGTTTGTGGAGTATTAGAGTGTTTTTACAAAGCAAAGTCATATAATTGTGAATATAGTTGATGAAAGTGTGTAAACTGATAAATATTAATTTTGTGCTTCAAAATCTGAATAAGGCTTAAAAAGAGTTTTGGTGCACAACCCAAGTACTGAACAAAATATTTATTTCAATAAGATATGAAGATTAAAACACCAACATTGTGTGTATCAACATCTGGTGGTTGGTAACAAAATGAGTCTTTCAATGAAACTAATCCTCTTCTCTTTACTTCTGAAAATATGTTTGACATCATTTAAAATATCTTCCAGGGAGCTCATAATTTAGAAACAGAGACAGACAGTAAACGAACCCTCGGGTAAATCTATTATGAACTGAACAGGACCAGGAGATGTGAAAAAGAGAAGAAAGTCCAAGAATGCCAGGTTAGGGTTGGGTGTGGTTACTTTACACAGGATGATTTTTTTTAACACTTCTCTTACAAGATATTTGACAAGAAATGGGATCAGAGAGATGGAATCATGTAGACATTAGGGCATTTTACAATTCAGGTAGAGAGAAATGCAAAAAATAAGGGGAAAAATGAAGTGACATTTCCTAGACAAGATAAAAAAAAAGAATGCCACAATAGTAAAAATGTTCACTTTGCAAATGTTATTTTTACTTTTTCCTAAAATTTTTATAGTCAAGATCCAGTTACAGAAGTCTGAAATAACATATAAAAATTTCACTACTTATTGAAACTTTCAGCTACATTCCTACTGTATTTCCCCAAGGATATTGTAGCAAAGAAAAAATAATGGATACATCTGGATTCCAATTTTTATAAAACAAAGTTTCTTTCTACATTATGATCACTATAGCTAACTCTTCTTAGGCATATCTTCTGATTTGCTACAAACAGTACCGTTTTCAATGACAGTTTATGAACATTTAAATACAGAGCTATGGATAAAAATGTCAGGGCTTATAAAACAGTCTGAGGGTAAAAGACAGTATATCTGTCATAATTGAGTCACTAGAAACAGAGATCCTACAATGGGTGGAGATAATTATCCAAGTTCTAGTCTAATATCACTGGTATAGCTCCTCATATGAGTGCATTTCCTTTGAATTATTCATAAGGTCAGTTCAATCAGATAACACATATCAAACTTTCAGAATAGGATATGTATTCAATCTATGGTTGCCATTATAATTATGAAATCTATCATTGTTTCTAACGCAACATGTAAGTTTTAGATTTCCAAGCGCACTGTGATATTTGGAATGAGGAGGTCCGTGGAATAGACATCTCCATCACAGGAAACTTAAATATTTCTCACAAGAATTTCAAGAACGTATGGGTAGAGAGTGTTGGTTGTTTTAGTAGTGTTCCTTTCCTTGAACAATATCCTCATAAGTTTCAATGAATGGCCTCTTATTTAAGAAAAAAACATCTCATTTACCATTTTCTCTTCTCAGGTACCTCTGCCTGCATAGATTTCAACTCTAATGGACTCCAATGTGTACTTATTCTTGGAACTTAATTGCATTTTGTGGTGTGTGTGTAAATGGACGTGTGTGTATGTTGTTCATAGATACATAAATTATAGTCTGCTATAGATAAAATACTAAACAGTCTATTTGTTTATGTTTATTGACAGCTTTTAAGCTTAAACCCTTCTCCTTCCCTTCGCAGCTGAGTAAACTGATAAAGTGCTTGGGTGCTCTCTGCTTTGTTGTTCAGGGGAAGTTCTAATCATTCTATCTCTTTCCCACCCAAGTACACACTCATGCCATCTCCATTCCCTAATGCCACAAAGATTCCAAGCTAATCTCCTTCCCTGGGTCTCTGTAGCCATTTTTGGACTAGCTAGGGAGTAACCCTGTTTTCCCCAGAAGCCTTGTTAATATGCCCACCCCAGATTTGACATTGCAATTCAATGCCTGGTGAGGAGCATCCTTGCTACTGAACCTTGGTCCAAACATATCTCTTTCTTTTTACTCATTCTACTCAAAATTATCTGTCTTTATAAGCACATACACACAATGAAAGTCTTCCTATAATGAAGTTTTTGCTTCTAACTGGTGCACATTATTCTATGGTGTGTAGTAAAATAAAATCCATCACCTCTTATCTGAATCCTAGGACACTGAGTTGTAATGGATTCTCCACTAGTACAAAGTGTATTGGGGTAAATAATTTTACTTTTCTTCTTATGGACTTAAGTAATATGCTCTGAGATATGTATCCTGGATGGTATTGATGATTCAAATCACTTGAGCATTTTTTTCTATTTTTGTTCCTTGATTTACAGTTATTTTCTTATGCTAAATATTATATTCTAATTTGATATATTCATTTATCTTCTCCCAGGCAATTACTTCTGTGTTAGTACGGCTCTGGATATTTTTTGGTGGGCAAGACTTTCTTAGTTTTAATATTAAAAAGCACAAGCTTCCTTTACATTGGAACTAGAAGTGTCCTGCTTAATGAGTATGTCCTCATGCTTAGTTAAGATGTTCTCAACATTTTCCATCCACCTGGAGTCTATATTTTTATTTAATTTAAGATAAGGACCTAGGTTTATTTGTCTCCAAATGGTTATCCAGTTTTCCCCAAGATCATATATTTAACATATCATCTTTTCCCATCCATTTTTGATAACCTCTTTGTCATGTGACTCAAGCTACCTTGCAAACAAGGTCTCTTCCTTTCCTACCTGGAACTATTGTTTCATATTCTGTGACTTAGAGTGTAGTAATATTTTCCAGGGTGAGCCCCACTATGCTTTTCTTTTTCAAACCTTACTTATCCATTTAAGTATCTTAAACTTTTAAATAAAAAATTATTATGATTAGATTTAGTTGCTACTTTACTTTGAGGAACAAATGTCTGTCATTTAACCCATTCACCTATTAAATCTTTCATCATTTCAGAAAATTTCTGATAGAGTACTCTGGTGTTTGTTTATATAGTTGATAGTCATAAATTTTTCCAGATGATATCATTTATCACTGAAGATCTTAGAGCTTTCATTATTATTTTGACTTCTATGTGAATATGACATGTATTATGATACAACAATATCCCCATGTAAACTACACACTACAGTCTGACACCTGAGGTGGTTGGTTTTCTTATCCTATTGAATCTGAAGAGATGTCTCTAGAGAAATGCTAAGCACTGGACTCTAGGGAGGCTATAGTGTGTCCTTAAATCAACACTCCCTCCCTGCCCACTTTCCCTGCCTTGGGATGAAGATACAGGTAACATCCAGATGAATACTCTTAAACTGGTGCTGTTGTTCCTTCTGGAAGCCTCAAATCTCATAGCCCCAGAAATCATTCTGAGCCAGAGCAAACAACCAATGGCCTGCTGGTGATCTCAAGTCATTGAGACCAGACAGTAAGTCTTGAGAGCCTGATAGTTCACCTGCTCAGATGGGTAGTCATTTTACTAATTGGCAATAATGCAATATTGCATTATATGTGATATGTTTTGTACCCTATTTACCAAACCATAGCAGGTCTTACTATACTTTCAATTTGTTTATTGCTGTGTAGAAAAATTCATCCTGTACTTGGCCAATATGAAGAGTTTGTAGATTTAGGGGTTTTCACAATGATGATTATATTCTCTTTATTTAATGAGAGTTTTCTCCATTCTTTTCCAGTTCCTTTTCTTTTTTTTTTTTACTCTTATAGCATCAGCCATCAGCCAGCAAGATGTTAAGCAAGAGCTGTAAGATCAAATATCTACCTGCTCTCCTGATCTAAAGTGAATATCTACAGTTTCCTATGAAATATGATAATGAATGTTTTTGGCCTGTGTCTATCCTTATACCATGAACATGCCTTTCCCTTCTAAATTTTCTTTCTTTCTTTCTTACAAAGGATGCTTAATATTATGAGATTCCTCTGTAAAATAAAACCTTGACATTTGAAACTTCTCTTTTGAAATAGCTTCTTGGGCATTGTATGTCTAAAGTTTATCACTGACAAATCAAATTTCTAAGACATCAATGTTTGGAAATATTTTTAATCATAGCAAACAAATTGACACTGTATGACATTCAATGTGAAAAACTATATTTTTTACCACCCTAACTACAATGAATGAATCCATAAGCCTCAGAATATACCCTTGCACTGATAGGAACTTGTTCTAAAGGTAAAGATAATGTATTTTTTATGTAAAATCAAAGTCAAACTGGAAGTTATGGAAAAGCCACCTTCAGATTATGTGCTACTCCTTGGGGTTACTTGCCCCTTACCTGTGACTAGTTGCATATATAAAAATATACTGAGATTATTTGTTAAAGAACCTATCTTAGGCCTTAAAATTCATTTTTGACTGTAAATGTTCTTATAAATGTACTTTGAAATGACCTAACTGGATTTTATATAAGAATGCCAACTGCAAATATTCTTATAAAGGTCAATTTCTGAGCTTCATAAAATTAGATTTTTGAATATTCTCACAAAAATTCCTATACCTGGTACTTGGTGATCAAGGAAGTGGGAATGTTTGAATTCCTTGTCATTAGATTTTACCAAATCTTGAATAGCTACAAATCCTAGTGATTTATGATATAGAGAATTGTACATACATGTGTGTGTGGTGTGTTCAGAATCTCCTTGGGGAAAGGAAATGATTGCATAATAAATGAAGTCACAAATAACCTAAGTGTGTACAATAACTGCAAGCTGGACTGGGTGGTGTGACTTGCACAACTGTAAGCCTGGTTAACCTGGAGTCTGAGGCAGGAGGGTGGCAAGTGTGAGGCCATTTTAGACAATGTAGAGAGACCTTGCCTCCAAACAAAATATAAAGGGCTGGGAATGTAGCTCAGTAATAGAGCACTTGCCTAGCATGTGGGAGGCCCTTATTTCAATTCCCAGTCAATGCAAAAGAAAAAAATCTGAATCCAAGAAAGAGAAATACACACATAAATTCAAGAAAAAAAATGAGTTCAATTGAATATTCAAGGATGTGAAAAATTAGTGAAATGATTGAAAAGGTGGAATAAATATAATTAATATTATGCTTTCACGCTGCATTGATTCAAGACTATTTTAAAGCCTTATTAAATACCTTCAGTTACTTTTGTTTTAGTAGCAATATATTTCAAAATTTACCGATGTCGAAGGATACAGGTAATCTCTCTTCCTTTTGTTGTCTGTGACAGACACACACATACAAAAATAAGCAGTCATGTTTATTCTGGATACAATTCTGGACATACGTTTATATACATAAAATTTTGTACGTAAATATTTTATATACGTAAAGTTTTGGCTTTATATTCTTCAAGCGATATTTAAAAATATTCAATTATGATAGGAGCCATAACAAAAAGTAATGTTAACAGCTATCCTTGCATTAGAAATAGCAGGTGCCACAAAGCAAACACGTGCTCATGAGTAGCTCAACTGGGCAAACCTTACTTCTGCAGAAGGGTGTGCTACCAAGGAAGTCTGACAAGTAAGCACACTTGGGCGGGCAGTCCTCCTGCTTTTATCCCTAAAGCAGCACTGTCCCTTGCTCTGATAGGAGGAACTTAGGGTTACAGTACACATGATTGGTTAATTTTAAAACTGAGGCGGGGCAAAGGGAATGCCTATAGTTAAGGTGGTTAAGATCAGATATGTGTTGGGGAGCTCAATATCACCAAGACTGGATTTTACATCTTGATTAAAGCTAAGTGCTATATTCTGAAAACCGACCACTGAACTTTCTACTTCTCACACTTGTGTTGAACTATATTAACACCAGGCCTTTGTGCTGATCATGACAGATGTCTTTCTTGATTGACTTGTGTTGTTCCTGTTGTCCTCTGATTTGTGTTTCAGATTTATAATGAATGAAGTCTTGAGCAATAGAAAAATGGCAGCAAGAGCAGCCACACTTCTGGCCTTCCTTTTCAAGTTACAGACCATGTAAAAATGTAAGTCAATTAGAAGATGGTACAAAACTCGCAAAAACTCAGTTTAAGAAACTTTTTTATTTTAAGTAACAATGTAGTATAGCTATGAAAATATTGCCATGACTTAAAAAATGAATGCAAAAAATGAGAGACCGAGAGACTTGGAGAATTTGCTCTATATTTTTTGGCAGTATATTTGACAGCTTACATTTTAATGTTCCGACATAATATATAGCCTTGATATTGTGATAGGAATGCTTTTAAGCAAGCCTCTCAGACTTTGTAACAAAGTTAGCAAGGTCATGTCACCATAAGTAAAGTTTCTAAAATATGGGAACATTAATTGCTTTGGTGGATTTAAAAATAACATGATTTATTTTGCTTTCCAATTTCCTACCTGTATGCAGTTCAGTTATTAGCAGGTGTGGGCATATTGTCCTCTAATCAAATTTTTTAAGCCATCTCTATTAAGGAGTCAGTAAAACAAAGTATTGAAATGCAGATTGCATTGATTTGCTTCAAGTTATTGCAAGGTAAGAGGAAACAGTTATGTTAGGTAAATCAATATAATCTACATTAAAGCTCATTGTCTCTTAGAGTGCCAGGAAGTATTCAGCGATCTCTATTATAAAAGCGGCCCTTGTGACCACCTTATGTTGTGTGTCCTTAGGTTCTTAAATTTATACCCCTTGTGCCTAAAAGTAAGAAGGATTTGCAAACTTTCCAGAATCTAAATTTAGTGTCTACTGCATTTCCTCTCAGTGCTTTTGGTTTCTGATCAAAAGAATGTGTGTTAGTTCATTTCATCTTAAAGAAATAATATCTGGATTCTAAATAATATATCCTCGAAATATTGACATCTTTACATAACTGCTTTCCCCAAACTTATATCTTTATTATAATTTTGATTCTTATGAAATTGTGACTTTATTACATATTGTCATCTAAAAAAATTATTCTGTGGTTTTTATTCTGATAGTTTCTCTCAAAATCTTTCCTGGAGATGTGTTGACATTCCTGTTTTGACAAGCCATAGGAGATTTTTTATGGCTTTCTATGTGTTAATGATTGTTTTGTTTGAATAGAAATGAACTTTGTGAGCTATTACTAGGAAACTACTTCTTTGAATCTCAGCAAAGCTTAGACTATTGCGTTCACACAAAGCGGATTCTTTACTTCATAAACATATGAGAAGAGAACAAATTATAGGAAGCCTAAGATGTTCCTTAGTCTTTTTATCATGATAAATCATAAGATTTTCTGTACTTTTAAATTCACAAGATGATTCAAAGTTCTCAAAGGAATAAGTGTAGTTCTGTGTCAGTAAGGATGATATTGAGTGCAAAAGAGGGGGGAGGCATGCACAGCAGCATGGATGGGATGATGTTTGCTATTGCTTGATTGACAAGCCACTCTGCCTGTCCTCAGAATGCAGATGAGAAATGGAATCAGCTTGCTAGGATATTTGAAACAACCCAAAATACATGATGTAACCAAAATACGTAAGAACATTGACTGATGACATATTAACAGTGAGTATCATATTATAGAAAAAATATTTCTTGATTTTGATCTATTTACCTCACATTTGCCCAAATTTTTGCTAAATAATTATACTCACAACATTTTATCTTAATTTTACTTTTTATATGTATTTCCCTTTATTGTATAATGGTGAGAGTAATTGAAAATCATCATTTGTAATGGTGGGGACAATATTATACCTAACTTCCTTTATAAAACCTTTTTAAAGAATTACACCTCTTTATTAGAAGAAAATAAAGTATTTCTGTCCATAAAAATTTTAGTAAAAAAGAATGGTTAAAATTAATTTCATTTCATTTTATGTTGAATTGATATCTGGAATCAAATAGTTGGAACTTAGTATGTGAATATCATTTTGAATCATTTTGAAGAGTTGTGTTTAAAATGCATATTTTCCACTTCATTTCTGAAAAATTTTACACATTCTTTAGAAAAGAAATGTGTTATGCTGACTCTAAACTAAAACATTTTCATAGCACTCTTCATTGATATACCTCTTACTAATCAAACCTAGAAAGAAAAGACAATATTTAATAATAAACAGGGTTCCTAGAGTGATAAGATTGAAACCATATTAAGCTTAGAAGCATTAAAAGCATTATATATTTGTGACTTCTTCAAGTAAATAAATGGCTTTAATGTTAAGCACCTCCTTTGTAGAAAAGAAGATCAGGTATGCTTTATAGGCCCCAAAGCAGGAATATTTTGTAGACCTCATATAATTACAAATTTGCTTAAATATAAACCTGGTTTGACTTAAATGTAAACTTATATAACTTACTCATGCACACGGAATTACTTGGAAAGCAAAGTACATATTCCTGATGCAACATTCTTTCATAATGTTCACTGTTTTTCTCATTTTACTTATTGTAGAATTATTTATTGACTGTCTACTTAAAAGTCATTCCCTCTTTTGATTTAATCCCAGGACCTTCATTGTGAGAATGAGGTTTGACCCATAAACAAGTCTTCAGAACAAATAACCCCATTATGGTACCCTATCTTCTCTATTTTTGGTTTAAGCAGAGGAATGTCATTATGTTCTTATTAATGAAATGTACAGTGATGTCTAGTGAACGGATTCAGGGGGGAAGTTTTCTCTCCTGTTAAAAAAAAAGAGGGGCATACTAGAAAGAAATTGTCCATTCCACTTTTGACAAAAAGAATTTGAACAAGTTATGCCTGTGATGACTCTGACCATTTGAGACCTTAGTTGTAGGAATCAGGTACTAGCAATGGCAGTAGAAAGAAGCATCACCCTGGGGGTCATTGAGGCCACCAGTATTCCAGTGTGCCAGCCAACCCTGGAGACACCCAGCTCCAGACTTCTTGCAGTGTAGGATAATAAACTATTTAAACTGCTTTGGTTGTGCATCATGTTAGTCACATTAAAAGCATGCAGATTAGTAAAGTCTGGAATGTTCCCCTATTTCTGAGTCTCTCAATCGCCATATTCTCCTGGAGGGGTGGAGTGCAGGAGGAGAGAGGAGCCATTGGGAAAATTTCTCTTCCTCAAACAACAAGAAAAACAACACAATTTGGTATTCATTTGCCCCTATCTTTTCCAGGACTTTCTTTTTCACAGTGAATCTCCACTTTGAATCAAAGGGTAATTAAACCCACCTCTTGGGATTTGGGTACCTCTCTATCCATTTGGGGACTTGTTCCTGGAAATCACTCCTGCATCTGACTGTGGATCAAGGGGCATGTGTGCTGGTATCTCCCACAGCACAGCAGAAAGAAAAACAAAACGGAAACCTTCCCTGACTGCTTGTCCCCGGGGAGTTTTACCACATTTCTCTATTTTTTAAATGACAATACTTAAGGTTTATAAGAGTGTGTGTGTGTGTGTGTGTGTGTGTGTGTGTTTACATGTTGTTTTTTAACACCATTCTTTATACCTTCTTTCTCTTAGGCTATCTTCAGTTCCAACAACTCCCTTGCCTAAAAAGGACACTTTTGTTTCTTTTATAGAACACAATTGTTCCATCTTTGATGCTCTTCAGTTCATCCTTTTAAATCCTAAGTAAGCAATATCTTCCTTTGGAACTGCTTCCCATTTCAGTTCCTGTGACACACGTATGTGGTGTCCTCTTCAGATTTGCCTATACTTCATAAGCCCCCTCTCCTCCTTAGATATCCACCAAAATATTGTGTTCTCAGTAGAATTATTCCATATATTCTCTCCCTAAATTATCTAATCTCTTTCTGTGTGACTCTAGTTCTTACCTGACCAAAACTCTCCACTGACCTTATAATAAATGTGATCATCTTATTACTTGGTTCATTGTCATTTTAAAATTTAAAACACACAAAACAAAAATTAAAGCATTAGAAACTTTACTTTTTCCTGTAACCATTTATCATTTTGCTGTTCTTTTTCTGTCTGCTCTGTAGCTTGAAGTATCATAGAGTTAGAAAATTTTGCTCAAGAGAAATAGGTTGTTGCTGGTGCAATGATCAACCTGTCCATGACAGACAGGGTGAGCTCTTGACCTGGAAGGCAGCTTGCGCTGTGTCTCAGCCAGGGAAGGGAAGACTTCCTCAGTGAGAGCGAACACAGAGACAGCTACAGTGGACAGTTTGTGGAGTCATCCTACAGTAGAGCTCAGTTGATCTTTACAAATGTTGGAATCTTATGCAGTATCAAGTAGGACTAAGAACTGAAACTTCAGAAATACATTAAGGGACCTTACTAACAAACTTTTGGCATTAGCGTGATGTAGAAGCTGAATGTGCTCAGCAGTGAGGTCAAGTACTGATAGAAAAGAATTATGTATTTTTTAATGTGCTTATTTATTTTGCTTCTTTTCCTAATACATATGAAAGTGAACACAGAAAACAAGCATGAAATAGTTAGGAAATGGAGATGAATAAAGCAGAAAATAAGATCCCGTAGAGATAGATTTAATCGTTAAGGAAATTGACATCTTCTCCTTGAGCAATTAGCTAGGTATCTCAAATACCCATGGCTAAGAGTCTGTGAAAATAGTATATTCATCCTATTCTGAGCTTCAGGTTTAATAATTCTCAATTATTATGTTGCCTATACCACTCTGAGCCAAAGAGCTCCTTTAGGTATTGATACAAAAAAGTAACATAGAACAAATGAAATAAAGATTTTGATGCCTCTGGCAGTGAACCTGCAAAATCGTGCCTGAAACAAAGTATGGGATTTGTAATAAAATCAAAGAAATGTTTTAGTGTCTAGATTTCTAACAAAGAACAACTGTTTCTTCAACTGATGAAATGGTATGTTTTCAGAACAAAACTGAGAGCATAAGAGAGAAATTGTGGTATTATTTGAAAGATTCTCACAATATACATTTATATTAGTTTATTTATCTATATTTTATGCTTTCATTTTGCCCCGAGCCCCATCAATTAAATAGCTGTTCCTGGTTAGATCATATGGTAAGTAAAGATTGCATTTTTTAAAGAAAACAAGCAATTTTCAGGCATTGGAGGTGATCATGTTTTCTGTAATTATTTACCATTTTACTGTTTTATTTTCTGCCTGCTCTATTGCTTATAGCAACATAAAGTCAGAACATTTTGCTCAAGAGACGAGGATGTTGCTGGTGTAATGATCAACCTGGAATGGCTCTTTTTTCCATGATGACAGACAGAGTGGGCTCTCAATCTGAAAGGTAGCTTGTGGTGGGTCTCAGCCAGGGAAGGGAAGCATTTCTTAGTGATAGCAACACAGAGGTGGCACTATAGTGTACTGTGTGTGGAGCCATTCTGGAGTAGAGCTCGGTTCGTCTTTAGACCATTTTACATTCCCACAATCTTTATATGAGAATTCCATTCCTCAACATCTTTAGTAACACTTGAGCTGAATAATTGTCTTAATTTTAGCCAATCTGATAGGAAAGGGTATTTTCAAAGGGCTTTAATTTCATTTCCGAGGGATCATGATGTTGAGCACCTCCTGATACGTTTGTGGGCCATTCATTCTATTGTGAATTCCCTATTTTTATATTGCACTAGTCTTTATTCATTAATGACCTGCACGCCTTCTCAGCACAAGTCTTTGTCAGATATGCAATGCACTATGTGCTTGCCTAGAATATGTAGCTTAGATTTTCATCATCTTACCCATGACCTGGGAAGAGCTGAAGTATTTACGTTTGGTGAACTGTAACGTATCAGAATGCTTCTTCATATTTTTTACTTTTCCTTTTCTACTTAGAACTTTTACCTACCCCAAAGAGATAAACGGTTTTCTCTCTCTTTTCTCCTAAAAGTTTTCTACAGTAAGGTTTATAGTTTTTAAATTCTCTCACATTATAAATGGTTTCACTCTTTCACAATATGAACATTAAAGGCCAAAGCTATCTCTCTATCATTTTTTTTAAAGTTTTGCCTCTTTTACTTTTTAATTTTTTTCAGAGATAATGATGATGAAAACTGCTAAGTAGATATGGCGAGTTTACCAAGATCCTGAATTCCTGTATCTGCGTTGTTAATTTTATGCCAAGAGTAACCACAACAGGTTCATTCTAATTTTCTTTATGATATAAAGAGGAACTGAGAGAGAGAGCGATGCTGCTTAAAGTCACTTTTCTAATATTGGTGCAATGAGAGTTTTCCAAACATCACAATTCACCAGCATACGCCATTTTATGGAACATATTCCCTCTCAAACGTATAATTATTCCTGCCAATATTTTCTTAAAATTTCCACTAATTTACATAAAAAACACACCTTCACCTTTTGATGGTTGACTTTAGACTCTCCAATTCATATGTAATTGTAAAGTTTTTCAGCTCATGGGTTAAGTGATTTCTCCATAAGTCTCTTATTTATGCCAAGTAAATAAGCAGGTAAGTCTATTTTATTTTTTGTTTGCCTTCTTATTTGTGGCAGTGCAGTGGAGTATCCCTGCCAGGGGTCATTGCGACTTTGCCATTTCCACACTGAACTGGTTTTTCTGGGATGGGTGTTCTATGAATGCAAAAGCGACAGCCCAGGTAACCTATTTTAATAAAAGTTTCCAAAAAATTTCCCAAAGATATACTTAATATGTTTAAAACAGTTCACTTGTCTCTGTCTTTATTTGTGGGACAAATGTCACATATGTATCTGTAAATCCACACCATCAGCAGAATTATATATACTCAGTCATTACTCATTCAGTTCTTCTAATTCGCTTGACAGTTGACACTGGTTATGGGTTTTTCCACTCATTTAAGTGAATTTACATTTATTTTTCCAAAATTTGTGGACATATTTCTATACATCTAAGACAAAGATGGATGGAAGTAAAGTAAACGGCTAGGATATATGTCAAGTAGATCGGAAACGATTTCTATAGTGACATTTTATACTCAAAAAATAATTTTTAAGACTTTCCTAGGTATTTAGAGGAAATAGTGAAAATATTTAGAAAGTATTTAATAAGTCAAAAATGAATAAATTAACTGAAACAATATTCATGACATTTTAATTGAACTTCTAATTATAAAAATAACTTGGAATCTTGAAATTAGTGGATTATACTGTTTAAAACTGTAAAATCTATATAAAGCCATGTCACTTTCTGATTGTTTTGGGGCAAATAACCTAGCATCTCATTTTCAGCTGGCTATTCTGTAAGTGAGAGAGTAATGAGATACAACTTATTGGGCTGCTGCAATCTTAAATAATTTTCCTGTTGAACACCTTGAATAGTATCTGCACATATTAAGAGCTAATTTAATGCTTGCTGTTATTATTAATTTCATGTGTCCTGGGAAAGGATGCAATAGAAAGCCCCATATCTTTTTCAGTTAGTACTTATTAATATCATATAGAAGACTGTACAATCATCTTCCATTACCATTTAAAACACGTTAGTTGGCAAATTCTGTTATAAAAACTACAACTCTTAATGTTTGTCTTCTAAAGTCTTTGTTCAAAAATCAATAACCTCACCTACTATCTCTCTGTATATATCATCTATACACCATCTCTCGTTATCTCTCTATATTATCATTCCTTCCAAGCCAATGTTTCTCGAAGTGGTCATCGAACCACATACATCAAAAGCCTGTATGGTGTTTATTTAAATCATCATTTCAAGGTTTCATTCCCAGAGATGCTAATGAGTTGGACTTTGGAAAGTCTGAGTATTTCACATTTTTATCACTTACTATATCATACATAAATGTTATAGTACAATGTCTTGAAAAACTCATATATTCATGAATTTCCAAATGTTCATTCCTCCTCATTTAATAAATGTTCTTTTTAGGGATAAATGTCTGTTTTACCAATTATGTTCAATTCTCAAGGAATATCCTAACTATACTCTTTTAATGATGTATAACAGCAGTTCGTACATTAAATAATATTCATCCATCAAACTTTGGCTCACACCTTATACATTTCATGTAAATTAAATTAAGAATTTAATTTTTACGTTCATTAGCTTGGATAGTTTCAGAGAGAATGATGGTATGCCCCTTCCCCCTCCCTTGCATGCATTTAAAGTCATTAAGGTCTTTATGCATCTTTGCTGTTTGGTTGACCTCTGTGCCAGCCAGTCTTTAAAGGTCATAGGTGGCACCTAGAAGCCACTGACTGGGTGAACGAATGAACAAGTAATTACATTGATGGATGTCTCATAGTTTCAACATCCTAACATTCATTTATAAAATGACATATAAGATGGATTTGGAAATAAGTAGATGAAAGCAATTATGTCCTTACTTAGAGGTAAGACTATTTCCAGCCAAAGAGTGAGGATGTCACGGATGTCTGAGGCCACAGGCCTGGATAGGTATCCCCAGGGCTTCAGGTTCTGCCACAACCACCTTGAGTCCAGCCGAAGAATGTGTGGCCTTGGAGTAAGAAAGGAGCTGGTTGTTTAGTGTGGCCACACTGGAAGCTGGGGGACCACTCTCCTAAGTCCAGTCTTCCAAGTTGCTGACAAGGGTTCCAGGATCACGCAGGAC